>NC_064922.1:144995795-150969148 GCF_023897955.1 Schistocerca gregaria
GGTAATGGCAGGGGTGGGGCTGCATCGTTCTGCCTATCTGCTGATCCAAGACAGGTTGAGCTCGCTTCCAGTGGGGACACACAGGTTAGGGGTTGCAAGTGAGGCTTTTGTCAGGTTGGCAAGGTCTCCCCTCCTACTTGCTTGCCTGGAACCATTTCACTTCCTCCCCTTGCCTGTCCAAACGCAAGAAATCCTCAAGCACCCTGCCAACTTTCACATTGGGGCCACATACCTAACTGGAAACCAGAGATCTGAGTATGAGGACACTAAGTGGAACAATGTTCTGGGAAGGCCGGGCACATTGTGAGAGTTATGTACCCAGAATCCACACTAACTTTGTCCCCTCACATCAGAGAGAAGTGTGGAATCCTATGACGAGTGAGATCCAGTGGGAGACATTATTCAAGGCCGAGTTGGTTAAGGGTCTTGACCTGGAGTTTGCAAAGTAATTGAGCCAGGTAAGCACAATATCCAAGGATGCAGTCACATCCATCAGGGAATGTGCAAGCAACACCTTTGTAGAAGCTCTGCAGAAATTCAAAGACGAAATCTTCGCAAAGGCTCGTGGTGAGATTGCCATGGCCGAGAAACCAACTGCACCAGTCATACCTCCATTGCCAACTCCAGAGGATGAAGGGATGTCTATAGACAGCGATGACATAATGCCGCTTACACTCAAGGAGGGCAGACGACGAAGCCAAGGCTTCAACATCTGAAGGCAAGAAACCAAGAGAGACTCAGTATTAGAAGCATCTGAGAACATCATGACGGCAACGATCGTCAACCCCACTGCATGTCAATTTCTGTTTTGTGTTCCTATGTTTACTTTAGTTCCTGTGTTAAGACCGAGTCTGGGTATCCCATGTAAAGACTATGTATTTTTGTACTTTAAAAACTCATTTCTCATTTGCAAAGAAAATTAATTGAATGAGAATGGAAAAATATTTACAACACGGATTTTTTTAATGAATTTAAACACTGTTCATGAAAAACAACACCGTTAATCCTCTGTCTTGAGGTGGACCGTCGACACGTTTGTTTACGTCCATCGACGATTCCCTTCTATCTGTCATCTCCAGATAACTGAATTCTATTCCCATTTCACCATATCCTCGTCGGTATTACGGTTTTCGGCATGTGGTTAACATGAAAATAAGAGTCACTGTAAGTTCTGTGGAAAAGTGTTTTATCTATGCTGAGCTGAAATACAATCTAAAGTTCTTTCTAATGTTTTTCAAATGAACTATGCAAAAAACACAAATGCTTAATAGTTTTAACTTTCAGCTACTGACCATGGACTGCAGTTACACAGCCTTTGCGTGGTGGGTATTTAGACAAATTTTCATCAATGCTGTTTTGATGGATAATCCAGTACCTACCATCACAGAGTAACGGGGGGGAAGAAACCTGAAGCCTATACAGGTAGGTGGACATTTTGTTCTAAGGACGAAAACGCACTACACCACTCATTCTTTGATTCCTGACAGGCTCCCTACCTCACCTAGATTTTTTAGGGCACAAAACTGCTATGGTCATTAGCACCCTGTCTGTGACTAAGGAAAAATAAAAAGGAAACAAGCAGCAATGGGAACGAAACAAAAAAATTGAGAAACTAAAAGCAGAAGGAAAGCTTAAAAAACCACTACAGAAAGGGGTTGGTGATCCCAAAAAAACTTCAAATGACTGACATCTCACTGGCACTAATAAACTCAAGAACGCTATCGGCTGAGTGCGTGTCATCTGCTAAAATTGACGATATATCGGGCGACAGCTGTAAACAGAGTAAAATAGGGGCACTCAAGTAAAAGGTGTTACCGTCCACAGCTGAGAGCAGTGGGGACAGAGTGGAGGAGGATCGCCGCTTAAAAGATGTAGATGGCTAAAAAGACAGTGCCCTATCTTGAGTCTAGTTAAAATTACCTCCTCCCGACGACCCGTTCGGGAGGAAGAGATCCAAGCACAGGGAGGAGCTTCCACGTCCCACAATTTACTATGGGGAAGTGTATCAATGTGCGTGCCATAAAAGAACGACATAAAACACTCCATAGATTGGCGAAGGGAATTGAGTGAATAGCTGGCCGAAGAAGAGACTGCAGCCTTGGCCGCCTCATTTCCACAGATAGCAACGTGTCCTGGGATCCAGAGGAATGCCACCAACTGGAGCAAGCGTAGGCAATCTTGAATCCGGTGGACCAGAGGGTGGGCAGGGTAGAGAGCTTGGAGACTGAGGAGAGAGCTGAGAGAATCTGAGCGGATAACATACTGTATCCACTGATGGCGACATATGTATTGGACAGCCTGGAGAACAGCATAAAGCTCTGCAGTACAAACTGAACACTGGTCAGAAAACTGAAAACTATTTGGGGTGTCGCCAACAATACAGGCACTCCCTACACCAAACAATTTTTTTGAGCCATCAGTGTAAATAAATGTGGTTGTTGTTGGGATGTTTAAGGGGGACTAAACAGCTAAGGTCATCAGTGCCCCATTCCAAAAACATGCGAAACAAAATTTACGGAAACAAGTAAAACCCCAAGGAGGGACGAGACGCCCCTCCTCCCAGTCACTGAAAGAACACCAATGTGGCAGCGAACACTAGAGACAAGAAGAGTACAGACGAACACTGGACAGAAAGAAACGGAAGAAAAGAAGAGGGCCAGAGACTGATTGACTGACCATGGGAACAAAAATTGGGAAAGAGTCAACCATCCGAATACACACATTAAAATCTGCAACCAATGAGACACTTGAGGACAAGGTACACAGAAAGGGAAAGGGACAGGTCCCCCCTAAATGGAACCATAAACAGGACTACCACGGATAAAATTTAAAACGTCGTCAGCCATGGAGGCATCGTCGTATAAAACCAAAGGCAATGTGCCCAAGAGATTAAAAGTCTGCCGGAGGGTGCGCAGGCGGGGACACTCCAACAAAATGTGGGCGACTGTCAACCGGGACCCACACTGACACGGGGGGATCCTCCTGACACAAAAGATGTCCATGCGTCAGGTAGGTATGGCCGATGCGGAGCCGACACAGGATGACAGAGTCCCCGCTAGAAGCCCGCAGGGAGGACTGCCACACATCAATCGTCTCCTTAACAGCCTGCAGTTTATTCGGAGAAGTCAGGCTATGCCACTCGTCACGCCATATCTGAAGCACCTTACGGCGCAACGCCAGCTGCAAATTACGAGCCGGGAGGCCAATCGCCAAAGTGGGGGTGTCGACCGCCCCTTTGGCCAGCCTGTCGACACTTTCATTCCCCGGGATGCCAACGTGACCTGGCGTCCAAACAAAGACCACCGAACGACCAGAGCGGGTAATGGCAAAAACAGACTCCTGAATAAAGGATACCAGAGGAGAAGAGGTATAGCAGCAGTCGATAGCCTGGAGGCTGCTCAGGGAGTCACTGCAGATGACGATGGACGTACCTGAGCAGTAACGCATATGCTCAAGAGCGCACAATATGGCCACCAGCTCTGCAGTAAAAATACTGCAGCCAGACACCAAGGAGCGCTGTTCAACACGGGCACCGTGAGCAAAAGCGTAGGCAGGACGACCATCCACCAGGGAACCATCAGTGTAGACAGGCTCACAGCCTGAAAATGAGGCGACGAGCGCAAGAAAACGGTGACAGAGGGCCACATGCGGAACCGAGTCCTTGGGTTCCCGTGCCAAGTCCAGGCGGAAGGACGGACGGGTCATACACCAGGGAGGCGTGGGTGCACAGGCCCGGAAGGGCGGCAGAAGAGGGAACGACCCCAGGTCCAACAGCAGGGACTGGACACGGACAGCAATGGAAATCCCAGACCTAGGTCGCCGGTCGGGCAGAGGGAGGACCCTGGCAGGGAAAAGCAGGCTATGATTGGGATGGCCCGGTGAGCAATGCACGTGGACAGCATAGTCGGCGAGCAGTCGGTGGCAGCGAATCCGCAGCGGGGGAACCCCGGCCGCCACCAGCAGACTATCCAGGGGGCTCGTACGGGAAGCGCCAGTTGCAAGCCGAACCCCACAGTGGTGTATGGGGTCCAACAACGTCAACACTGAGGGCGATGCAGACCCATAGCCCAGGCTCCCATAATCAAGCCTGGACTGCACAAGGGCTCTGTACAATCGCAACAGCGTGCTGCGATCAGCACCCCAAGACGCATGGTTCAGGCAGCGGAGGGCGTTGAGGTGCCGCCAGCACTTTTGCTTCAGCTGAGTAATGAGGAACCCATGTGAGCCGGGCATCAAAGACGAGTCCTAAGAAGCGGTTAGTGTCCACCACTTCAAGTAGGTGACCGTCGAGGTAAAGTTCCGGATGAGGGTGGACCGTCCAACGCCTGCAGAAGTGCATAACTCTAGTCTTGGCCACAGAGAACTGAAATCCATGAGTCAGGGCCCATGATGCCGCCTTGCGAATGGCTGCTTGCAGCCTGCGTTCGGCGACTCCTGTAGTCATTGAGCTGAATGAGATGCAGAAGTCGTCGGCATACAAAGAAGGAGACACCGACGACCCCACGGCTGCAGCCAGACCATTAATGGCCACTAGAAATAAGGAAACGCTCAACACTGAGCCCTGCGGGACCCCATTTTCCTGTATATAAGATGAACTAGAGGCGGCACCGACTTGCACCCGGAAAGAGCGGCGCAATAAAAAGTTTTGAAGAAAAGCTGGGAGTTGACCACGAAGACCCCACTCGCGCAACGTAGCAAGGATGTGATGCCTCCATGTTGTGTCATATGCCTTCTGCAGATCAAAAAATACAGCAACGAGATGCTGACGGCGGGAAAAGGCCGTACGGATAGCAGATTCCAGCCGCACCAAATTGTCCGCAGCAGACCGGCCCTGACGGAAGCCACCCTGGGATGCAGCGAGGAGACCGCACGACTCAAAGACCCAACACAAACGCCGCCCCACCATACGTTCGAGCAATTTGCACAAAACGTTGGTGAGGGTAATGGGACGATAGCTGTCCACCGCCAGAGGGTCTGCACCGGGCTTCAAGATGGGGACGATAACACCCTCTCGCCATTGCGACGGGAACACGCCCTCACCCCAAATGCGGTTAAAGATGGTGAGGATGTGTCTCTGGCAGTCCCCAGAGAGATGCTTCAGCATCTGCGCGTGGATGCAGTCCGGTCCTGGTGCTGTATCAGGGCAATCGGCGAGGGCAGCGAGGAATTCCCTCTCGCTGAAAGGAGCATTGTATTTTTCAGAACGACGTGTGTGGAATGTTAATGGCGTCCACTCGGCGCGCTCCTTTAGAGAGCGAAAGGCAGGAGGGTAAGTTGCAGTCGCAGAGCTCGTAGCAAAGTGTGTGGCAAGGTGGTCAGCAATGGTGTCAGCGTCCGTGCAGGCAGCGCCGTCCAGGGAGATTCCAGGGACACCCATAGGGGTCTGGAATCCATAAATCCGCCGGATGCGGGACAACACGAGCAATGGGGAGACACGGGAGCCCAAGGATGAAGTGTACCTCTCCCAGCATTCCTGCTTACGCCGTGCAATAAGACGACGGGCCAAGGCACGGAGCTTCTTAAAGGCGATGAGGGTCTTCAGAGACGGGTGCCGCTTATGACGCTGGAGAGCCCGTCTACGATCGCGAATAGCCTCAGCAATCTCCGGCGACCAACAGGGGACAGCCTTCCTCCGAGGGAGTCCAGAAGAGCGGGGGATGGCAGTCTCGGCTGCAGAAATAATTGACGAGGTCAAGACACGGACCACCTCGTCAATGTCACCCTGTGGGAGAGAAGCAATGGTGGCAGCGGAAGTAAAAACCGGCCAGTCAGCCCTGTTGAGAGCCCAGCGGGGCAGGCGCCCAGAAGAATGACACTGGGGCAGTGACAAATAGATGGGAAAATGGTCACTACCACACAGGTCAGGATGCACTCTCCAGTGAAGGAATGGGAGAAGTCCGGGGCTGCAAAGAGAGAGATCGATGGCCGAGAACGAGCCATGGGCCACACTGAAATGTGTGGGAGCACCGGTGTTCAAGAGGCTAAGGTCGAGCTGAGCCAACACATGCTCCACAGCGCGACCGCGGTCATTGGAGACAGTCCCACCCCATAGAGGGTTGTGGGCATTGAAATCGCCCAGAAGCAGCAATGGCGGCGGGAGTTGAGCCAGCAGCGCAACCAAGACATGTCGGGGGAGCTGCCCATACGGAGGAACGTAAACAGAGCAAACAGTAATAGCCGGCGAGAGCTCAATCCTGACAGCGACTGCCTCTAAAGGCGTCAGAAGGGGTACTGGCGAGCTACAGACAGAGGTGAACAAAGAGGCAAACTCCACCTGAAGCTCGTTGACAGTCAGCGCGGTTCTTATAGTATCCCCGATAACCGCGAAGGGCAGGGGTCCGCATTGCTGGAAACCAAGTTTCCTGAAGAGCAATGCACAGAACAGGGGAAACACTCAAAAGCATCCGGAGCTCAGGCAGGTGGCGGAAATAACCGCCGCAATTCCACTGGAGAATGGAAGCAGGAAGGGACTGGGAGGGCGTGAAGGCGACTAAGAGGCAGACGGTGCTGCAGAGTCAACGGCCGCCACTGGGCGAGAGTCAGCTGTGTCCATAGGAGAGGCCCCCGAGGGTTCCGTGAGGGCGAGGTCCATGGCAGAGGCGAGGATCTCCACCACATCCCCAGAGCCAGAACTATTGACAGCAGGCGGTACTGAAACTGCCGGAGCGTCCTTCTTGGACACGTTCCGTTCTTTCTTCTCGCGTCTGTCCTTTGGCTTAGAGGTCTGGGAGAGTCTCTGAAGGAGCGTCGGAGACTGACGACGACGCAGAAGCCCTACGACCAGCAGGTGGAGGAACCTTCAGCCACTGGCTGACATTCGGCGGGGTAGCAGAAGAAACGGAAGAAGGGAGGGCCCCGAGGGACCCCTTCCGTGAGAGAGGAGCCGGCAGAGACGACGCCGGTGGAGAAGGAGGGGGAGGGATCGAGCCCCCTGGTTTTGGAGCAGATGTCACTCCTGAAGCATGTGCGGGGGGAGTGACAGAAGGGGGTTTGCCCCCAACTGCTAAGGGGGCAACAGAGGAACGCTTGCCCCCAGACACGAGGGGGGCAGACAGATGTACGGCCCTGAGGGCCCACTGAAGGCGGCACAGAGGAGGCGACAACTGCCGCCCGCGAGGGCGACGATAATGTGGCTGCAGCATAAGAAGTTTGAAAAGGGACAGGATGCAACCTTTCAAATTTCAGTTTTGCCTCACGATAAGTAAGCCGGTCCAGGGTCTTAAATTCCATAATCTTCCGCTCCTTATGAAGAACGGGGCAGTCCGGCGAGCATGGAGAGTGGTGTTCCCCACAGTTGACACAGACCGGCGGAGGCGCACATGGAGAATAGGGATGAGAGGGGCGTCCGCAATCTCGACATGTGGCACTGGATGGGCAACGGGAGGACATATGCCCAAACTTCCAGCACTGGAAGCACCGCATCGGGGGAGGGATGTATGGCTTGACGTCACAACGGTAAACCATTACCTTGACCTTCTCAGGCAATACAGCACCCTCGAAGGCCAAGATAAAGGCACCGGTGGCCACCCTGTTGGTTTTGGGTCCTCTGTGCACACGACGGACAAAATGCACACCACGTCATTCCAAGTCAGCTCTCAGCTCGTCATCTGACTGTAACAAGAGGTCGCGATGGTAAATAATCCCCTGGACCATATTTAAGCTACTGTGGGGAGTGACGGTAACAGGGACATCTCCCAGCTTATCACACAAGAGCAACGCCCGTGACTGGGCTGGGGAGGATGGACCCATTCCTCATTTTAGACAACCCCGCCACTTCCCCAAACTTATCCTCCAGGTGTTCCACAAAAAACATAGGCTTTGTCAAAAGAAAGGAGTCACCATCAGTCCTGCTGCAGACAAGGTATTGTGGTACATAAGGCTCCTGCTTGGCACTAGATCTGCGTCCCTCCCATGGCGCAGCCAACGAGGGGAATGACTGAGGATCATATTGTGCAGCATCGAATTCAATTCTGCCTCGCTTAGAGACGCTGGTGGCAGTGCGACCACGAGCTTGGTGAGATTTATTGCGCTTCATTGCACCACATCCGCCCAGATGCCACCTACTCTGAACAAGGGCTCTCCCCAAGGGCGCCACCCAGCCAAAGCAACGGGTACCTGGCCAATATCCCATTGCCCGGAGTCCCCGTGCCCCAGACAAGATGGGCACATACTCCTTGGCATGCATGGGGAGGAAACAGCTCTGGCATCTGTGCGATCCCTGCGTGGTCAGGGGGCTACCACCAAGAGGTTACATGACGACCCCACCACAACGGACTGGCTACCGTGTTGGATTTTAGGTGTTTAAAGGGTCCACAGTTGTCGTGGGCGCTAAGAAGGGGATTGTGCACAAGAGTAGGAGGCAACCCAGAAGACATGGGGTGTAAATCCCTCCACACGACAATAGATAGCATGCAAGACGGAGGTGCACGATGGACCAATACAAAAACACCACGTAAGGCGTCCTTCCCCAAATGGCACACACTAACAGAAATTTTGAAAATGGCAGGTCAAACCCAAGTGGGGACCATCACATAAGGCCGAAACTTTGGAGACTCCTTTTAGTTGCCTCTTACGACAGGCAGGAATACCGCGGGCCGATTCTTACCCCCGAACCCTCAGGGGGTAAGAGCAGAAAATGCCCGACAAACAAGTGAAGGGGTACCATCCTTGGGAAACTGACAAAGGTCACAGAGCAAGCAGGTCCGGCGACGGAGCCAAGGCAGTGCTGTACCCCAAGTTGTCAAAGTTTTAGGAAAGCAGAAGGAAAGAGAATGGAGCAGTTGACAGAAGCAGACTCCCAGTGGTGGTAGTAGGGAGGAAGGACAGCCTGCATACCCTAAATCCAAGGAGGCGTCGAAAAAATGTGGGCCGGATTAGCAGGCATGGAAGACAAATGGGGCACTTCCAAAAAAATAGCATACTCGTGAAAATTTTTTAAGTCCAGGTGTCTGACTTTTGGGATCGAGATTTAGCAGAAGCCGATGAAGGGTGAGCCATAGAGTGAGCAGGCGAAAGTGGGGAGGTTGAACAGGTGATCTTTGCACTGTCCGATCTGATGACCGTGGCACTAAAGGTGAGATCGCAAGTCTGCGTGGCTGCCTCCTTTGTTGGTCGAGGAGAGGCAAGGACAGTGCTGTATTTTCCTGTTTGAGGCACAGTAGGGTTTCGACTGGCAAATAATTTTCGAGCAGCAAAGGTTGACACCTTTTCCTTCACTCTGATTTCCTGAATGAGCTTTTCATCTTTAAAAATGAGGGAATCTCGAGAGGAAGCAGCGTGGTCACCCATAAAGTTGATGCAACGACGGGATGGAGGTGGACAAGCACCCTCATTGGCATCCTTGCCACACACAACGCATTTGGCCGGGTTTGAACAGGACTGGCTGGTATGATTGAACCGCTGGCACTGATATCAACACATAGGGTTTGGGACGTAAGTGCAAACGGAAATTCTCATAGCCCGCTTTTATGTTTGATGGGAGCTTAACACTGTCAAATGTCAAGAAGAAAGTATGAGTGCACAGTGTTCTTGTCCTCCCTTTTTACGACTAACAGCTGTGACGCCCTGGTCAGACAGGTAGTTTTGAATTTCCTCGTCACACAATCTGTTGAGGGAGCATGTGTAAACAACTCCACGTAAGGAATTTATAGTGTGGCGCGCTCCCACCTGGACAGGGAAGGTGTGTAGCAGTGAAATACGCAGCAATTTTTGTGTCTGAAGGGCAGTAACAGTTTCTAAGAGCAAGGTGCCATTTCGTAATGTGGAACAAGACTTTACAGGACCTGCAATCGCGTCAACACTTTTCTGAATAATGAAAGGGTTGACTGTGGAGAAGTCTTGACCTTCGTCAGACTGAGAAACAACAAGGAACTGTGGCAATGATGGAAGAACAATGTGGCTGACACTCATTGAACTTACGCTTTTGAGCAGACAGCGGAAGATGAGGAAACCATTGCGGAAAAATCCCCCATGATAACCGACGTCTCCAATGGTGCACTCCTCCTTTGTGGGGGGCCCTCTCTGAAGGCACTCCTGACTTAGGTGATTGTTCACACCTCAGGTCACACCTCCCGAGAAAAGGACGGAGGAACCAATCGGCACTTTCGGAAGGTATCAGCTCGGGTAATCACCCCTCCCTGGGTCTGGCCGTTACTAGGGGGTACGTACGTTTCCTACCTGTCTACCTGGGGCAGGGAATTACGCGTTACCCTGTCACCAGCTACGCATGGTAATGCGTGGGTCACACATAGGGAGGAAAAAAAGGGAAGAAAAGAAGAGGTCTCAAATGCCACAGCAGATAAAAGGGTAAAGAGAAGAGATAAGGAAAAGAGAAGGACAAAGACCTGCCGGCAGAAAAAGCGGACCAGAGAGACTGTTACATTTTCTAGCGTCCGTCTCCAGACATAGGCACAAAATATACTCCCAGAGGGGGAGAAATGGAAGGAAAGAGGCAGAGGAAAAGGGGGGGGGGGATGGGGGCGAAGATAGGGGATGGGGAAGGATGCGGAAGAGGAAGGTATGCAGCCCAGAAAGGAAGGCAGGCAGGCCACATTAACTCGGGGTACCATGCTCGCTACACACGTATCCATGAAAGAGTTGTGGGCCCCCTGAGGGTGATTTACATTCTCATTTAATCTCAATGTATAATGCACTTATGCAAATCCTTGTTACTGCCGAGAGTAAAATAAAATTATATCTTAGTTTATCAAAATTAAACATTATCAGAACCAGTACTGCCAACTAAGAAACTTCAGACAGCAGACTGAAGCCAGTGCGTCCATCCTATCTAAATGATTTTTAGTGGAAACCAAAAAGAGGAGGAAACCCACACGAACGGAGATAACACCTTATTTAAGTCAGTAAAGCAGAGAAATATACAACAAGGTGTTTACAGCTTTAAAATAATCCACCAGAATGTACAGGGCTTGGGCAATAAATATGAACAATTAGAAGTGTTTGTAAATGAAACTATGCCTGATGTGCTTGGTATTAGTGAACACTGGCTATCTGATGCCAAATTAGAACTTTGTAAACCTCTGAACATTGTACTAGCTAAGAAGTTTTGTGGATATACTATCAGAGGAGGGGGGGGGGGTGTAAATGTGTGTAAAAAGCACATTTGATTTTAATTCTGTAAATGTAAGTAAATATTCATTAGAAGGAGCAATTTATGTGTAGCACGTATAAAGGTACCAAATGATGAAATTTATGTTATATGTTTATACAGACCACCAGGTGGAAACTTCGAAGTTTTCTTAAAGTTTTGTGACATGATAAAGAACGTTTTTATATAACTGAACAATTTGGTAATTATAGGAGACTAACATAAGTGTATTAGCAGATAAGTTACAAACTATACATTTGAAGAATACTCTGCTTGAATATAATGTATGATTCCTGATAAACACTGCAACCAGGGAGACAAACACACCAGTCTGCAAGAACATCACTGGTATTCGTCTTTACGGTCTTACATCTTCTGTTATTGTAAGTGCTTTGTCAGACCACTATGCAGTAGAACTAAGCATGCACATAAAGGTTCCTACATGCAGTTGCAATAGATACGTTAGGATGAATACAGACCAAAATGTATTCATAAAACTGCATCACCTTTATCAACAGTTATCAACTCCCATATGGAAGATGGTCTACTTCCAGACAAGTTGAAAATTAACCTATTTTTAAAAACTGAAACAGGAATCTAGTAGAAAACTTTTGACCCATTTCTGTTCTTCAAATAACATCCAAAATCGTTGAGAAAGTAATATACATAAGAATCTGGAACTTCCTGGTATGAAAAAACTATTTCTAAGGGGCTGTATCCGTTTGTCAAGGGGCAGTCCACCATTACAGCAGCATCCAACTATATCGAATGTGTCACTCAAGCAATAGATAAAGAACATTTATGTGACATCTTTCTGGACTTACAAAAAGCATTTGTGTTGACAACCATATTGCTGGACAAACTGTGGAACTATGGCATTCGAGGCACAGCCCAATGAGGTCCTACTTGACAAATAGGAAGCAGTTTGTGTGTATTAGCACTACAGAGGGAGTATACAAATCAACCACCACTAACTAATTTTGGTATTCCACAGGGGCCAATATTAGGACCACTATTACTTATGTTGATATTCAGTCCTTCACAAACCATGCAACAGATATCTTACATGCAGATGATACCGCATTAATATGCTGCAATCCAATTTATTCGCAGCTCGAAGTGGAATCCAATACTGCAGCAGGCTTAATTCATCAGTATTTTAATGAAACCAACTAAAATTAAACACAAATCTGTCTATATTGAATTTGATCTTGGGAGCCAAAAAACTCATGAAAACCAAATCTTAATGGGTGACTAACACATTAAAAAACACTACTGTACCAAGTTTCTTAGCCTGACACTTGATGCAGAATTAAACTTGTCTGATCATCTGAATGATATTTGCATAAAGCTATGTACTACCATATATGTCCTAAGAAAACTGACCTTTTTGTAACATCACTACTCTGAGTGAAATATATTTTACACTATTTGAATCCCATCTATGCTGTGGGATAGAGGTATGGGGATCCAGCAGTAAGGTAGTATGAAAAGTGTACTTATCTTACAAAAGAAGGCACTTAGAATTATGGGAAATATGTGCCAGGTAGTCCTGCAGAAAGTTGTTTAAAGAATTTAAAATACTAACTGTTCACAACATGTATGTGCTGAAGATAATCATTATGGCAGTAAACAGTAACAAAACACTTAAAGAAATACACGATCACAACACTAGGGGTAGACAGAGATCCCACACCATCTCTCATAGAACACTTCATGAGAAAACCCCGCACTATGCAGGCATGGAACTACTGAATTGCTTCCATCATATCTACAAATTGCCTATTACAAAACTAAAAACGAAATTAAAATTATGGCTCCTAAACAATCCTGTATATTCAATAGACGAGTTTCTCGATTCAGTAAACTCGTATGCTGGAAGACCATCTATCTAAAAATGTGTGTAATCTCAGCTCTTAGACTTTGTCACAGACTGTAAATACGTAAATGTCATATGAATACTGTGTAACTGTAGAATCCTTACTCTAAGTATGGCAATAATTTTTTATGTATAGTCCATATATGTATCTCTGTTCTCTCAACTAAATTTAGAAAAAGTTGTGCCAGCCAATAATATGTAACCCTAGTAAGTAAGGCTCTGACTTATCCAGAAGACTGGAACAAAAAAAAACCTTTTTGTAATCAGTTGATGTTGGATCAAAATAAATTTAGCGTTGACACATTCCATTAATTCATCTCACCACCTCCAACCTAGCCCCCCCACCCCATCTCTAACAGCCGAGACAAGTAATGCGTCCAGAATTTGGGTCTAGAAAATATGGCCACTAATTTTATTTAATTCAAAATTTTTAAATTAACAAGTACCTGCTAAATTGACCCGCATTAATATGGCTCATTTTTTGATTCGTAACACTTTAAATGGTTAATAAATGTACGAGGTTTGAAATCCAAAGTACGAGACTAAGTACTTCACGTACAAGAAAGAAGTTCTATGTTTGGCAACCCTGGTAACAAGGCCAAAAAAGCCAAGAGAAATCTGGGCAAAGAAGTGCCTAAGGTAAGGAAAGATTCACCTATTTTGTTACATAAACAGATGGGAAACTTTTCATAAGCCAGAACTGTCTAACATCAAACCACTTTTGGCAAAAAATACATTCGCAGTAGGATGTGAGCTGCAAGGAGAGGCTGCTCGCTACATTATGGTTTCTAGCCACTGGCTAAGTTAACCCAACCTCAAATACGGTGCTGTTGTATCCCAATTACTGACAAACTATTCACTTTCCTGCAACGCGATTTATAGTTGACTGAGGAGATACAAAACGGTAAAGCAAAATAAGACATTGACAAACTTTATTCCAGCAGTGAAGAGTGGCATTTTTCGTACGGTAGGCTGAGAATTATGAATTGCGAAAAAGGGAAATCTTAAATCTTGTGAAACAAACACCTCAAAAGTAACTGAGTAGAAATATGTAACTAAGACAAACTAGTACATAAATTCACAAAAATATTTAACAGCTACACATTCATTAAAATGTAGGACATTGTAAAGCACCGTTACACCTTTTATGAAATTGTTCTATCCACCTGCCCTTTTTCTGGACGTGAACACCAGTGATACGAGGTATGAAGTGCTGCTTTTTGTTCCAGATTTTACAGTTCCCTCTATAGTCAAAATCAAAGTCTGATGCTGTCATTTATGTTATGAAAGTCGGCCTTACCGCTTTTAACGTATTCATGCTTCTTTTGCAATAACCAATGACAGTAATTTCACACGTTTAGGGAACACATTTTTAATCCATTGTTTATAATGCATTTAAGGAGGTCCTGAGGATGTGGACACTTATCTTCACTGCTGTAAATAAATGTAAGTTTTCTTCAGTTTTTCATTGTCAATAAAGGATATATTTTAAGTAGTTTTCAACATAACATAGGGAAATTGTTTGGCCTACTATAACCTGAGAACTTTCATTTACAAGTTGTTTAAAATTGTTTCAGGGGAGTCCTGGAGTCCCGTTTCCATGTGTACTGCTACTACTACCGTGTCAATTATTTCGAACACTAGCCTTCTCAATTTCTGAACACTTCTGTTTCGTTACAATTCATTTTGGCTACTCCTACTGAATTTTTAATGATCTTACCTTCCACAATGCATTTCAAAATAATTTCCTCACATCTTAAGTCTTTCACCAGCCTTAATGCAGTTTTCAATTTCAAGATTACAGCGTCTTCTGTCCACAGTTTTACTCTGCAAAATGTAAAACAAGATACTTGTAATGCAGGGAAATCTAATTGTACAGCGCATGATCCCTCGCTTCTAAACTGATACTGTTATTACTCAGCTTAGCCGCGAGTCCGTAGAGGGTGTGACGTCCGGTATAACTGGTCAGAATTCCACCCAGAATTTGCTAATTTAAGTCGGACCTTCCTTGATCCACCTTGGTGAGCCGTGTCGTCTGATTTCCTCCTACCTATGCGAGGTGCAGCTTTCGTAAATGTCGTCCCGTGCACATTCTTCCTTGGTGCATTGGATGGCTGTCGGTCTGAAATTGTTGTCTATCAACTTTGGGGTATATCAACTCGAAATTAACATTCACAATGCCGTAATATCACTTCTATTCCTATTAGATCGATTATGGAACACAAACTACTCGTAACCGAGAGCATGGCTACCATCGAACAAGACAGGAAGAGCTCTTAACGCCGACTGCCGACTTTAGCGCGCAGTCCGTATATCTTACTAGTTTCGTCACAGTTCGTGGATTTCCGATCAAGTTCGTAGTTATTACGATATGCATTTGTTAATGAATGGGTATGAATTTTAACGAGGCAAAATTATGTTAAATGGTTTTAAACATTTAGAGGCTGCTCCTGGTATTCATGATGTCATAAATAACTTAAATATAAATGAACAAAGTCGGTGACTGGCGCCAAGATGGTACTTTCCGTCATGTATATTTCCCAGGCTCGCGCTTATTGCTACGGTCCAGCGCCGAGCCTCACCCCACTACGCGCGACATATGGTCGCTTCGTCACATAACCAGCCAGTGTGGGAAATGCTGTCCGACTCATGGCCAGCTACGGACTACAGCACTTACTATCGTGAATACATCAATAAGAGACTTTATTAAAACTGGTAAAATGTCTTCCTCACGTAAGAGACAACTTACAACAGCTGCAGCAGAGAAAGATGTCTGATCACTAGAATACTATTTAGGCCAATTGCTCGATGGAAGAAATTACCACACCCTTCATTTTGTATCACATCATTAAATGCTGATCATGTCTATCGTGAATAATGGTTTGTATAGCACGTGAATGAAAATACCTTGTTTCACACGAACCTGGTAGTTCAAATCCCCATTCCCTCAGTAGTTTGCTTTTTTACTGGAACTGTTAAAAGGCGTGAATCCTGGTTTGCCAGAAAATGTTTATTCGGTTAATTTTTACAAGCACAGAGGAGGGTTGAGCTGATGTGCATAGCCGTGGATAGAGATGGCATGAGGATACGCTTGTTTCACGATGGAATGGACAACTTTTCCGTGCCACTGCATTGCAGACGCTGTATGTTTGCGATACTCTTGTTTTTATCAGTATTGTAACTGCTTAACACTTGCAACGAAACAGTGGCTATGCCTTGTGCACTCCGCGTTTTTGATAAATCAAAATCTCGCTATCTCCTGATTCATTATGTGCAAAACGATAATTTACATTTGACTTCCAATTGAGACATCCGTTGTTTCGTCGGCTTGTACGCTGCCACTTAATCATCGTTTTAAATTGTACCCTTGTGTTTGGAATCATCTTCAAATTTTCCTTGATATTTTTTAGTGAAATGAGATGTCCTGTGGCCAGGGTCTTCCGTCAGACCGGTCGCCTGGTTCAAGTGGACGCCACTTGGGGATTGACGCGTCGAGGAGGGTGCAATGAAGAAAATACCCAGTCCCTGAGTGGAGAAAAATCACCGACCCAGCCGAGAATCGAACCCGAGCCCCTTTGCGCGGCATGCAGTCGCGCTGACCACTCAGCTATGGAGGCGGACAGATTTTTTAATAGACAAACTTCACGTCAGCTTTCGTTCTTTCACCAGGAGATTATCTTCCTAAGAAAGACGAGAAAAATGCAGTGTTTTCCACTGAAAAATTCTGTGGGTGTTGTGATGAAATAAACGCGTGCATGGGAGTTTTAGTCGACAATATTGATTTAAATATTAGACATCTTACCGTTTTCCTTTCGACAACAGTGTCAAGACATTATCGATGACATTTGACATCTCTGGACACACCGGAACATACATCACTTGCCAGTCACTACCACTACTTACATTTTAACTACTTAATTCATGTTAGAGGTTTCACCATAAGCATGTCCATGTTAATCTCCGATCTATTCTGTACTGCTCGAAGTCACTGTAGATTCGTTACAGTTCATCTATAGTGACGCTCCTCAGATGGCGTGTCCCACAAACACCTGCAGATTTCTCCAGAAACACCGATTAAAGACAAACTTTTACAGGCGGTTGGCACAACCGCCCAACATCCCGACAAGGAAAGTTGGTCGGTCGGTCGGTCGGTCAGTCAGTCAAAACGCCTTCACGCGTTCAATACGTCGCTTGGTCGGTGCGTGTGCAAACTGATTCACTCACATCTATTACCTTTGCCAACTCATCTTTCAACCTGATCTAGAACACTAGCTATGCTACAGATCGATGCTTAACCATGATTTCAGGGGGTTGTAATATCAGTCTGCACTTCATACATGGTAACAATTTCGAAGGCAACAGTTTTCACCGAAACCACCAATCCCACCTATACTGGAGACGCCAAAAGAGGCAGTGTCTCGAGCATAAATGTGAATGTAATGCTTCCAACAAATGAAGTAGGGTGGCACGAGATAGAACATGGCCTGCACTCACTTAGTGGCGTTGGCTTGCCTACACCCGTGTTCTGCGCTTCTGCTATAGCAGAGTCATTGTCGCAGTGAAGTCCATTCCCATAAACAACCAAACTGACGAATACTCAAACTGGCAAGTTTGACAAACCCGTACAAGAACGAAGTTCGTCAGTTTAATCTCACTTTGAAGTATAGGCCCTACACTGCTCGTATTTTGAGACAGAGTGGCTACTAATACAGATAAAGTTCTGGCTTTCACTTCGAATCTCACTTTTTGATCAGTTAGACTATATTGATCTCTAAGATTTATTTTCATCCCCGATAAAAACTTTATAATATATCTAGAGAAAAAATTTTCATGAAAAATTCTCATTTTTTGACCGGGCCATGAATGTTATTTGCAAACATCATTCGAGCTAAACCGTAGCACATCAAAGCACTTGGATAACATCGCCTCATTCAGTTTACACTAAAATCAAATAACAGTGTATTTAAGTGTTAGCTCGGTGTTTATTCTGTGCGTTTGTTCTAACTTAACTAGAATGTTGCCTGATTGGGCCGAATTTCGTATGGCACATTTGTTCGACGTTTGCCATGATAGTGATTCAGCTATCTAATGGGCTTTGGGTCATGGTTTGCTGAAACGTGAGAGATTCTGTGAAGATGGACAACGCCTTGGCGGTGTGGATAAAATTTTCTTAGAACGCAAGCAATCTGTCGACGGTCGTACATGGCGCTGCTCTGTGAGGCGCATTTGCAGGAAGAAGATTTCAATTAGCAAAGATTCTTTTCTTACGAGTAGTCATCTGTCTATCGAATGCATTGTGAAAATGGCTTACTTCTGTAGCTTCGAACTCTAGAAACAGGAATTTTTGATGCGTGGACTGAAATCTCTGCTAACACGGCTGTGGATTGGAAACAGTTCTGCAGAGACATTTGCCACGAGTATTTCGTGCAAGAACCGATTGGTTTAGGCGGTCAAGGGAGTAGTTAGGCCGACGAAAGCTTCCTCGTTCCTGTAGTTCGAAGAGATGCTGCAACTTAGCTACCGATTATGCAAGGGTAAACTGACTGGGCTCATAGCAGGAAATGTAAAGGGGGGAGGAACTACATCTCATGGTGGTAACTCTTAGTGTAAGATCAGTGTCCAGTGGGAAACTCAGCCAGGCAAGTACTAAAGATGTTAAGAAGTTCAAGATACTCACAAAAGTAAAATGAAAAATGTTGGCATATTTCATCAAAATATGGGGGGATTGAAGAATAAAATTGATGAGCTTCTGCTTTGTTTAGAAGATATAGAAACTGAGAATGTAATAGATGTACTATGCCTGTCTGAGTATCACATTGTCACTGATATGCAAAAGGTTAGCATCAATGGGTACAAATTAGCTGCACATGTAAGTAGAGAATATGATGAGAGGAGGAGTTGCCATATATGTCAAAAGCTACCACAGCGCAAAACATTTAGAAACTAAAAATTTTTGTGTAGAGCAACATATGGAAGCATGTGCCACTGAACTAAAACTAAATGATGGCACTTTCATAATTGTAACAATGTATAGGTTCCCCTCAGGGAATTTCCAGCTATTTCTAGAAAACTTGGATGCTTTGTTGTGCTATCTGTCAGACAGGGGGAAGCAAATTATCATTTGTGGGGATTTCAATGTTGATTCCCCGAAAGAGTGCGATAGGAAGAATGACCTTGTACTATTACTCAGTTCTTTCAATTTGAGCTCCGTCATTGATTTTCCTACTCGGATAACAAAGAACAGCAGGACATTGATAGACAACTTTTTTATAGACCAAGATAAGTTAAAGGACATAAATGCTTATCCTGTTGAGAATGGTCTTTCAGATCATGGTGCACAGTTAGTTACAGTACATGGCATAGCTCCATGCAGTATATCAAAGCAGAATTTCAAAGCAGTGCGGTCAATTAACAATATAAATACTGCAAAGGGAAAGACTAAAGGAGCTAGACTGGGATGAAGTGTATATGGAACCCGATGCAAACTTGCAATATAACTTATTTCACGATACATTTTTAAGGGTATTTGAAAATTGTTTTCCCAAGAAAACAGTGAAACATAATTCCAAGAAAACACAAAAAACCTTGGCTAACTAAAGGAATAAGAATATCTTGCAACCGTAAAAGAGAACTGTATCTAACAGCAAGAGGGAGCACTGACCCCGAAATTGTTCAATATTATAAAAACTATTGTGCGGTACTAAGAAAAGTTATTAAAAAGTCCAGAAGCATGTGTATCATTTCTGAGATCAGTAACTCTGATAATAAAATTAAAGCAATTTTGAATATTATTGAAAGGGAAACAGGGCAACCACGAGCACAGGAAGACTTTAGTGCCATAAAACTGAATGACAAGTGTACTAACAAACAATCTGAAATTGGAAATATTTTCAATAATCATTTTTTTAAATGCTGTGGATAAAGTAGGATCTAGATCTTCACTAGAAGAGGCAAGGCTTCTAATAGAGGAGGCCATACCTGTGTAGTTTGAAACAACTGTATTTCCACGAACCTCTCCCTCTAATCAGTAAAATAATAAACTCACTGAAAAGTAGAAGTTCTTACGGAATTGATGGCATTTCCAGCAAGGTACTTAAAGCTTGTTCCCCACAGATAAGTAGGATTCTCAGCCACATATGTAATACCTCTTTGGAGCGGGTGTTTTCCCCGATAGACTGAAATATGTCATTGTAAAACCATTGCATAAAAAGGGGGATACGTCGGATGTCAACATCTACCGCCCAATCTCTCTTCTGACAGCTCTATCAAAATTTTTTGAGAAAGTAATGTATTCAAGAGTAGCCTTCCATATATGTAAAAATAAAGTACTAACAAAATGTCTGTCTGGTTTTCAGAAAGGCTTTTCAACAGAATATGCTATATACGCTTTCACTGATCAAATATTAAATGCTCTGAATAACCGGACATCACTCACTGATATTTTTTGTGATCTCTCAAAGACCTTTGACTGTGTAAATCATGGAAATCTTTCAGATAAGCTAAATCATTATGGTTTGAGGTAGGCAGTGCACAAATGGTTTAATTCATACTTAACTGGAAGAATGCAGAAAGTTGAAATAAATGGTTCATGTAATGTTAATATAACAGCGGATTCCTCAAACTGGGGGGGGGGGGGGGGGGGGGGGCGCGCTATCAAGCACGGGGTCCCACAGGGTTTGCTGATGATACAAGTATAGTAATAACATCCAAAAACCAAGAACTAAGCGATGTAATTGTAAATGATGTTTTTCACAAAATTAAGTGGTTCTCAGGAAATGGACTCTTTAAATTTTGATAAAACACAGTATATACAGTTCCGTACAGTAATAAATATAGACTTTGAACAGAAGTCTGTAGCTAAGGTAGAATTTTCAAAATTTTTAAGTGTGTCCATTAATGAGAGGTTAAACTGGAAGCAAAACATTGATGATCTGCTGAAACGTCTGAGTTTGGCTATGTATGCTATTAGGGTTATTGCAAATTTTGGTGATAAGAATCTCAGTAAATTAGCTTACTATGCCTACTTTCATTCACTGCTTTCGTATGGTATATTCTGGTGTAATTCATCGTTGAGTAGAAAAGTATTCATTGCTCAAAAACGTGTAATCAGAATAATTGCAGATCAAGGGGAAGTGTTCGATCCCAATGTGTGGCTGTGAATGTTGGTATTGGGAGATGTTGTTGAGCTATATGGGTCAAGGGAAGTGTTAGGTCCTAATTTATTGGATCGGAAGCTGCTGTTGAGCTATATAGGTCAAGGGAAGTGTCCGATTCCAGATGATATTGTATTTAGTGGTATTTGGGGAGTTTTGCGATGTCCGTTTTTTTCGTCGTTTTGCGTGGTTTTGTATTGGGGTGGGTGTCTAAATTTGTTTCTATTTAGTTTGCCCCAACCAAAAACCCCCCTATTTCCCGCGCTTGTCCCGTTAGTGTCATTAGGCTTTTTGTGGAACGTGTGAGTGTTTTTCGATGTCTTTTCGTCATCACAATGTGTACGTAACGACTTTATACGCGCCATATTGTAATCGTGGTTTATGGTCCTTTCCGCCATATTTGTGACGTCATGGGTCAAAGCAGACGGGCGGGATCGGACCCTTCCGTATTTCCACTCATCTTTAAGAAACTTTTTCATTTCCCAAAAACGTGCTGTAAGAATAGTATGTGGCGCTCACCCGCGATCATCTTTTAGACATTGTTAAGGAGCTGGGCACTGACTACTACAGAGTCTACTAATTCCTCATGAAGTTAATTACAATACCAGAAGAAAAAATGACGTTCATTAATCAGCATTAAGGTTGCCTTTAGTACAGAAAGGGGTGCATAACGCTGCAACAAATTTGACCACTTACCCAGTGATGTAGAATGTCTGACAGCAAGGTAAACTTCGAAATAAATTGAAAAAGTTTCTCCTTGACAACTATTTCGTAGAAGAATTTGTGTGTTTGTAATGTGTAAAAGCTGGTAGGTTGGAATTGCTAACTCAATCTGTATATCTTCATTTCGGGAAAGGGGGGGGGGGGGGGGGAAGAAAATTATATGGTGATGTTTGTAGTACAAATCTGCAATATGAATGTAAAATGACTCATTCCACATGATTTATCGAGTAAAATGATCATGAACATTTAAAGTACTAACTGTCCGAAAGGAAATAATTTTCTTAAGACCTGATTACACAACTTTCTTCGAATGGTATATGAAACTTCGTTAATGCTGCTTTGTCCTTACAGTGGAAGAGGCACACGGATGCGAAAATTTATCCCCGTACTTCGTCCTCTTACGGCAGTTCCTTAATACAAACATAACATACAGTCCACATTGTCCGTAGGCGAAACGGAGAATTCCATTATTTCGTTGTGGGTGGAATACATTCCCATCTTTATCTCTTCATGAAAGATCACTCCTTTTGGTGATTAAGAGTGATACTTTCTTTTTACCTTTGTAGTTTCTACAGTTGTGGAAACTCACGATACGGCGGGAGAAATTCTAATAAAACTATTTTCACTGAATATGAGCGCCGAAAATTCGAAAACTGCTGGCATCTTGTTAAACTTTTTGTCGAAAAGCTCTCGCAAACACGATCTACGCTTGCCAAGTTACACAGCACGGTAAAAATATAGTTACGTTTATTAATTTTAGTGAAATTGTTTTATAGCGTACGGGGGTGGGGGATCTTCACGCTACCCTAGTGTACCCACTAATCCGCCATAAACAAACGTTCTAGCCGCCACGCAATAGCCATTTGTAGAACCTGTGACAAGCTCAACTGTGGTTAATCTTTCCAGTAAGTATTCAACGCAATAAAAATTCTGCGCCATTTGACTACAGAGCGCAACAACGAAGCTAAATATCCCTAAGCAGTTCTTGCACAAACCGTCAAAAGTCCCGAATTAACATTTATTCCAACAAGTTTCACTAAGAGAATGCTGAAGCAACTAACTTTTCACCTTTTTCCGAAGCGTAAGTGAACATTCTCTAAGGAATTAAAGTAAACCAAAGTTCGCTAAACACAGCACGCACATTACGCATTAGCTTCTTCGTTGCCCGCCGATAAACAGGAATTACTTTTTTAACAGCTGCGCTGTGAGACGCATCAGGAAAGAATGATCCGTACTTACCGAGAACCGCGCAGTCAGATAGCAAACAGCAAAGACATACAGACCCAGGACACTCTGCTCGTGGAATACGGACAACCGCCTTCGTAACTGTCGTCCTCGGCTCCGTTTCGTTGTCATCTACATGCAAGTCGCCGAACTGGGATCAAATAAAAAGATTCGCGACAGCCGGCCGAACACCCAGAAACGAAACTCCCGTCCAGAATTCACACATTTTACCATAAACTCTGGTACAACTGCTCACACACTCCACGCAAACGACAGCCTCGCACCATAAGGCCGAACTGCGGCACTCAACACCGTGAGAGGCGATGGGGCACCACCGCTTGCACAGACACCACGTGAATCGACCCTAGCGCCTTCCGTACCAGCAATCGACACAGATCACATGCCAATATCAGACAGATGTCGCAATCTACAAGTTGGTAGAGAACTCTCAGGGCAGACTTCCACTCATGATTGCCGATACCGGATATATGTTTTAATATGAAGAGTCTTGGTTTCTGGTACTGTGCAGCGCGTTAAGTTATGGATGAGGTGTTAGCTGTAGCAATTCGCTGGAGTATGGAAAATAGTTTCAGTTAACCTATGAAGGATATTTAATCAACGCGATATTCGACTTTAGTAAGGAAGATGACAGACTAGCGTCCGCAGCAATGTTTCTTTCCTTATTGGGAGGTAAAACAGAGAAATATTCAGATTAATAAAAAAAATATTCTGCGCATGGTTATGAGTTTGCCACAGGAAAGATACTTTACAAATGCGATGCCACGGTGTGGTTAGTAACCGTACGCACAACTACACATATATAATGAAATCCATTAGCATACTGAACCGTTACTTTTTTTTTGCCTTTGGGCCATCGCTGTTACTTTCTTTCGGCGTATTAGATCCTGGTTGTTACTGAGCACGATCGACCATCGCTGTTTGAAGGCTCGTTGACCGTAAAACACTACTGTGCATTCCACGTAAAAAGATAGTATTCGATCGGACTTCGTAAAAATAGATCTTTAGGTTCGATCTGTGGAGAAGAACATACTTAAACGGCACAACGCGATAAGCAATTGTTCGTTTTGCTTTCAAACAACGTGACCACAATGTCGTGATACTTATACCTGAAAAATATAAAGTCGTTAAAGAAATTCAATATGGTAATACTAAAAGGTTCACTACAATAACTGCAGACACCGATATTTATAAATAATGCTCTTATTATTCCATAAAAAGTATATAACATAGGGATTTGGGCAATTGAGGCTTAGTGCAGCGAATGCCGAAACAGAAATGAATCGTAAGAAGAGAAAGTCTCCGTTTCTTTCCAAAATCACTTGTTTCTTTCGAAAAATTAATGTAGTTTTTCGCATAGAGGTTTCGCTTAAAGTTTCATACATATAGTCTTTGAATTTTCCACCTGTTCTGTTAGTTACTCGTTGACATTATATACAGGGTGAGGCAGGAGGAAAGGTACATGCTTTGAGGGGTGATAGTATCAGTGATTCCGAAAAAAAATAATCTACATATGGACATATCCCCTATTTCGAATGGTTTCCGAGGTAGAACACATTTAATACCATTTTTGTACGTTTTTCTTGAATAACTCGAAAACCGTACCCTCCAGCGAAAACGTGTTGCAGTACAAAATTAAACTATATTAAATTTGCTATAAAGCAGGTCCTATTATTTCTTTTCCTAGAACTAATGGTTTGTGCTAAGAGAGCGCGAGTGTGTTGAAAAATTCGCTCGACGCGCATGCGCTGTATGTTACGTAGTTTTTGTAGGCCGATTTAAGGTAGCATATTGAGGTAGCAAGTTGAGACGAACAATTTGATAAGGGACACGTGTCGTCTATCAAGTCGCATGCACGTCGAGTGAGTTTTTCTCGCGCTCTCTTCGCACAAACCATTATTTCTAGAGAAAAAAAATGAAATGAAATTTAATATACGGTAGTTTAATTTTGTACTCCGACACGTTTTCGCTGGTGGGTGCAGATATCGTGTTTATCAAGAAAAACGTACAAAAGTGATATTGAATCTGTTCTATCTCAGCCGGCCTCTGTGGCCGAGCGGTTCTAGGCACTTTAGTCCGGAACCGCACTGCTGCAACGGTCTCAGGTTCGAATCCTGCCTTGGGCATGGATTTGTGTGCTGTCTTTAGGTTAGTTAGGTTTAAGTAGTTCTAAGTCTAGGGGACTGATGACCTCAGATGTTAAGTCCCACATTGCTTAGAGCCTTGAACCATTTGTTCTACCTCAGAAACCATTCAGAATAGGGCGTACTTCCATAAGAAGCTGTTTTTCAGAATCGCTAATACTACCACTCCTCAAAGCATGTACCTTTCCTCCTGACTCACCCTGTATTTATACAACTAAACATTTTAGCATACTGAACCGTTACTATCTTTTATTAACCTTTAGGCCATCGATGTTACATTCTTTCGGTGTATTAGATCCTGGTTGTTACTCAACACCATCGGCCATCGCTGTTTGAAGGCTCGTTGACCGTAAAACACTACTGTGCATTCCACGTAAAAAGATAGTATTCGATCGGTCTTCGTAAAAATAGATCTTCAGGTCCGACCTGCGGAGAACAAATAACAGGACCACAATTCACTACAATAATTGCAGACACCGATATTTATGAATGATAACCTTATGTTCCATTAAAAACATATAAAATACGGATTTCGGCAACTACCTTTTAGTACATCGAATGTCAAAACAGAAGTGAGTCATAAGAAGCGGTAGTCTCTGATTCTTTCCAAAATCACTTGTTTCTTTCGAAAAATTAACGTAATTTTTGCTATAGAGGTTTCCTATTTATGTTTTTCAATTTTTCATTAATATCTGTAAGTTAATCATTGACATTATATATATTACTCGTGAGACAGGAGGTTTAACGATTTTAAAGTTTCTGCTTACAGGAGGCACTGAAACGACTTTTTTTTTTTTTTAATTCTGCATGTTACCACATAAGAGCATCTCACATCTAGGATTCGGCTGGAACTATTAAAATGGAAATTTGGCGTGGTTACTTGACTAGAGTGCACGCTTATAAGTTAACAAAAACCTCTACGCAGAACATTTGGGCATTTAAAGACTCATTCAGGAAGTCTGGAAACATTCTGTCCTTAGTCTGGACAGATATTTTGGTTTTTTTAACTAGTTTCGGTGCGTATTGAGGAAACCGGACTAAAAACACCAATCTGAATCTTCAGACGTCCTTCTTTTCAAAATTTGGATTACATGACTTTCAGTAACTGGTACGTTTATGTAACTTGGAAAACGCCATGGAATAAGTGCTCAGTTTGTAAAAAGGCTAAGAATAATTTTAGTATTTTTAATTGCAAGATAAGAAGAATTAATTTTTGAGTAGTTTTCCTTGATGTTTTGCAATAGTACTTTGAAATTTAGAGTTCATTTGCGTGAAGGTGATGAATTTAAAGTCATTTTCTAGAACGACTTTTCTTTATGTTTCATTGTGATCGTATTAGGCTATACGGTTTTGATTTCAGTTTGCATATCAGATAAGTATGTTTTACAGAATTGGGTTTAATAGTGAATAAGAAAATAGGATGCAAGTAAGCTGCTGTGAACATCATTGTGAACGTTTTATCGTAACCAGAATAGACACGAAGCCCATACTTACTACCGTAATACAGGTTTATATGCCAGGTAGCTCCGGAGATGATGATGATGATGATGAGATTGAAGAAATGTATGATGAGATGAAAGAAACTATTCAGGTAGATAAGAAGACGAAAATTAAATTGTGGCGGGGACTGGTTTTCGACAGTAGGTAAAGCAAGCGAAGAAAGAATAGATTGTGAATATGGAGTGGAAGAAAGGAATGAAAGAGGAAGCTGGCTGGAAGAATTTTGCGCAGACCATAATTTAATCATCGCTGACACTTGGTTTAAGAATCATAAAAAAAGAACATATACGTGGAGAAACGGAAAGTTTCATGTTAATTTTATAATCGTAAGACAGAGATCTTGAGACCAAATTTTAAATTGTAAGATTTTTCCAGGGGCAGATGTGCATCCTGACATTTTATTGGTTATGGAATGTCGATTAAAGCTGAAGAAATTGGAAGAAGATAGGAAATTAAGGTGATGGGACGTGAATAACGTATAAAAACTTAATAATTTTTTCTTACTGATGTACACTCATATCAAAGATTAATTTGAAAACTATTTAACACTGACGGACAAAACAATATTTACGCTCTACGTTTATTGATTTTCGTAACAGTTACCATTCGTTGTTCTCATGTCCTGGTAATTAGACGTATAAACGAAGCGCTCGGTATTGTCAAGTGAAATTATGCTAAATAATGAAAGCAACTTCTGAAACAATATGAGTTGAGCATTTACGATACCATGGATCCCAGCTCCTGCAATTATCATTAATTTAATTTTGGATGGGGAACTTAGATGCAGGCGACGATCTTCATGACGGCGCTGCTCAACTCTTTTCAATCTCTCCCAGGCATGTTAAATAGGGTTCATATCTGTAGAACATGCTGACCACTCTAGTCGGGAGATGTAGTTATCCTGAAGGAAGTCATTCACAAGATATGCACGATGGGGGCGCGAATTGTCGTCCATGAAGACGAATGCCACGCCAGTAAGCTACCGATGTGGTTGCAATATGGGTCAGAGAATGCCATTCACGTATCATACAGCCATTACGGCGCCTTCCATGACCACCAGTGGCATACGGCCCCACAAAATGCCACCCAAAACAGCAGGGAACCTCCACCTTGCTGCACTCGCTGGACAATGTGTCTAAGGCGTTCAGCCTGACCGGATTGCCTTCAAACACGTCTCCAACGATTGTCTGGTTGAAGGCATATGTGACACACATCAGTGAAGATAACGTGATACCAATCCCGGGCGGTCCGTTAAGCATGTTGTTGGATTAATCTGTACCGCACTGCACGGTGTTGTGATTGCAAAGATAGATCCCGCCATAGTGTTGAGGATCAGTGGACAAAGTTCAAAACCATGGTACAATATGCGTTAGATGAGTATGTGCCAAGCAAGATCGTAAGAGATGGAAAAGAGCCACCGTGGTACAACAACCGAGTTAGAAAACTGCTGCGGAAGCAAAGGGAACTTCACAGCAAACATAAACATAGCCAAAGCCTTGCAGACAAACAAAAATTACGCGAAGCGAAATGTAGTGTGAGGAGGGCTATGCGAGAGGCTTTCAATGAATTCGAAAGTAACGTTCTATGTACTGACTTGGCAGAAAATCCTAAGAAATTTTGGTCCTATGTCAAAACGGTAGGTGGATCAAAACAAAATGTCCAGACACTCTGTGACCAAAATGGTACTGAAACAGAGGATGACAGACTAAAGGCCGAATTACTAAATGTCTTCTTCCAAAGCTGTTTCACAGAGGAAGACTGCACTGTGCTTCCTTCTCTAGATTGTCGCACAGTTGACAAAATGGTAGATATCGAAGTAGACGACAGAGGGATAGAGAAACAATTAAAATCGCTCAAAAGAGGAAGGGCCGCTGGTCCTGATGGGATACCAGTTCGATTTTACACAGAGTACGCGAAGGAACTTGCCCCCCTTCTTGCAGCGGTGTACCGTAGGTCTCTAGAAGAGCGAAGCGTTCCAAAGGATTGGAAAAGGGCACAGGTCATCCCCGTTCTCAAGAAGGGACGTCGAACAGATGTGCAGAACTATAGACCTATATCTCTAACGTCGATCAGTTGTAGAATTTTGGAACACGTATTATGTTCGAGTATAATGTCTTTTCTGGAGACTAGAAATCTACTCTGTAGGAATCAGCATGGGTTTCGAAAAAGACGATCGTGTGAAACCCAGCTCGCGCTATTCGTCCACGAGACTCAGAGGGCCTTAGACACGGGTTCACAGGTAGATGCCGTGTTTCTTGACTTCCGCAAGGCGTTTGACACAGTTCCCCATAGTCGTTTAATGAACAAAGTAAGAGCATACGGACTATCAGATCAATTGTGTGATTGGATTGAGGAGTTCCTAGATAACAGAACGCAGCACGTCATTCTCAATGGAGAGAAGTCTTCCGAAGTAAGAGTGATTTCAGGTGTGCCGCAGGGGAGTGTCATAGGACCGTTGCTATTCACAATATACATAAATGACCTGGTGGATGACATCGGAAGTTCACTGAGTCTTTTTGCAGATGATGCTGTGGTGTATCGAGAGGTTGCAACAATGGAAAATTGTACTGAAATGCAGGAGGATCTGCAGCGAATTGACGCATGGTGCACGGAATGGCAATTGAATCTCAATGTAGCGAAGTGTAATGTGATGCGAATACATAGAAAGATAGGTCCCTTATCATTTAGCTACAAAATAGCAGGTCAGCAACTGGAAGCAGTTAATTCCATAAATTATCTGGGAGTACGCATTAGGAGTGATTTAAAATGGAATGATCATATAAAGTTGATCGTCGGTAAAGCAGATGCCAGACTGAGATTCATTGGAAGAATCCTAAGGAAATGCAATCCGACAACAAAGGAAGTAGGTTACAGTACGCTTGTTCGCCCAATGCTTGAATACTGCTCAGCAGTGTGGGATCCGCACCAGGTAGGGTTGATAGAAGAGATAGAGAAGATCCAACGGAGAGCAGCGCGCTTCGTTACAGGATCATTTAGTAATTGCGAAAGCGTTACGGAGATGATAGATAAACTCCAGTGGAAGACTCTGCAGGAGAGACGCTCAGTAGCTCGGTACGGGCTTTTGTTGAAGTTTCGAGAACATACCTTCACCGAAGAGTCAAGCAGTATATTGCTCCCTCCTACGTATATCTCGCGAAGAGACCATGAGGATAAAATCAGAGAGATTAGAGCCCACACAGAAGCATACCGACAATCCTTCTTTCCACGTACAATACGAGACTGGAATAGAAGGGAGAACCGATAGAGGTACTCAGGGTACCCTCCGCCACACACCGTCAGGTGGCTTGCGGAGTACGGATGTAGATGTAGATGTAGATGTAGATGGACGTCGAGAGTGAAGTTGCGCATCATGCAGCCTATTGTGCACAGTTTGCGTCGCAACAGGACGTCCTGTGGCTGCATGAAAAGCATTATTCAACATGGTGGCATTGCTGTCAGGTTTCCTCCGAGCCATAATCCGTAGGCAGCGGTCATCCACTGCAGTAGTATCCCTTGGGTGGCCTGAGGGAGGCATGTCATCGACAGTTCCTGTCTCTCTGTATCTCCTCCATGTCCGAACATCATCGCTTTGGTTCACTCCGTGACGCCAGGACACTTCGCTTGTTGAGAGCCCTTCCTGGCACAAAGTAACAATGCTGACGCGATCTAACCGCAGTATTGACCGTCTAGGAATGGTTGAACTACAGACACCACGAGCTGTGTACCATGTTCCTGGTGGAATGACTGGATCTGATCGGCTGTCGGACCCTCCCCGTCTAATAGGCGCTGCTCTTGCATGGTTGTTTACATCTTTGGGCGTGTTTATTGACATCTCTGAACAGTCAAAGGGACTGTGTCTGTGATACAATATCCACAGTCAACGTCTTTCTTTAGTAGTTCTGGGAACCGGGGTGATGCAAAAATTTTTTTTGATGTGTCTACCATATGTCATAAGTGAATGAATGTAATCAAAGTAGCCTACTTTTCGTGCCGAACTAACACTTACTTCAGATACTGTTCTGATAGTAAAAATGCCAGCATTAAGTCTTTCATCGAGACCCACGACAGTTTACTATCTACCTGAACATTTCAGTCTGACTGCCCATTCTGTGTAATTAGAAAGTCAATATTTGTTGAATTGTGCGTTAGAAACTGTAAGAATCGAGTCTTATTGCGATTTAGTGTTGGTTTATTTTCTACAGGCCAGGAACGTATGTCTTTAACTGCGCTATCTGAAACAGAGGCAGTGCTGCACACATCATTTACTAGTGTCATCAACAAAGAGAAATATTTTAGAAGGCATATCATTTATATAAATGACGAACAGGAGTGGCCCAAGCATTCCGAGCTGGGATGCCGCGGCCGAAGAGTGTGCGTACCGATGCGACGGGTGTGGCGGATCGCCGTCCGGCGGAGCTTGCTTCGTCGGCGGCCCCATCCGGCCCCCCACTTACGACGACCACGCGCACGACCACGGACACCGCAGGGACTTCAAAAAGGACCAAGGCTGCCGCAGCCGGTGACGTCACGTTGCCGATCACTACCATCGGCACCGCTACTATCACCACCACAACCATCACATCCACGATTGTCTGCCCCTCCCCTGCCACTCCCGGTTGCAGTTTCATTGATGCAGCCATCAATGAAACTGCACCTAGGGCCAACATTAGGGAAATCTGCGCACCACGGCCCCCTTCACGTGGGACGAGCCCGCGTGCGCCGCGTACTAGATCCCGCTCCCCCCTCCCCCCACCCACCAGATCACCACTCGACATGCCGGACATAGAGGACGCTGTATGCGTCCTACAACAGCTTCCGGCACCTGAAGATGATGTCGCGTCGGCATTGATGTCTGACGCAGACATACAGGAGGGTCTCCAAGAGAAACTCATCGCCCTCCGTGATGCCGCGGAGGAGGGAGGCCGGCAGGTCGACAGTGCTCGGCTGCAGGCCCTCCTCTTCCCCAATATGACTGCCGCGGCCGACGACAGCGATGACGGGAGCGTGATGGAGTTCGACGACGACCATCGGCGCCCGGTCGCTGAGCGTCGGAAGCGGCAGTTAGCCTCGTCCGACTCCGAGGCTACGCAGCCTGCTGAACGCGGGCTGACCAAGAAGAAGAAGGCCGTTACTGACGCGGAAGGGTTCCAGGTGCCGCGCAAAACGGCACCCCGCCGTCAGTTCACCACGTCGCTGACGGATGTGCCCGTCAGTAACACATTTGCTGCTATTGATGGCACCGCAGACACCCCCCCAAATCCTCCTCCTCCCCCCCCCCACCCTCAACCACGCCCCCTGCTCCACCACCCATCTATATCCAGCACAAAGGGCCCTACAAAGAGCTCGCAGACATCCTGACCACGCACACAGACTACCCCTTCCGTATAAAGTGGTCAGGAAGCGACGACCATCGACTGTCTGTCCAGTCTCCCTCCGACCTGGCCAAGACGCTCATTATATTGAGCAAACTGAAAATAGGTTTCTCCACCCCCCCCCCCCCCCCACAAGAACCCGCCGCCTCCACGTCGTCGTCAGAGGGCTTCCCAAGGAGTACTCTGACGATGACCTGAGGAAGGCACTCTCATCATTAAATATCACCCCCACAGTCATATCACGCATCATCTCCGCTCGAACCCGTCGCCCCACTCCACTCTTCTTCGTCTCCGCCCCTGACACGCCGGAGAACCGCCACCTCCTAATCCTCTCGCTCCTCGATCACGCCAGCGTGACGATCGAGAAACCGCGCTCCAGGAGGATGACCCTGGTGTGCTAGCGGTGCCAGGGACTTGCGCACTTCGCAGTTGACTGCACCCGTGAGGTGCATTGCGTGAAGTGTGCCGGTGGACACGCCTCCTCGGAGTGCTCTAAACCCCAAGACGCCCCCCCCCCCCCCCACCTGTGCCCGCTGTGGTGGGAATCACACGGGCAGCTACATGGGCTGCCCAAAAATTAAATTATTGAGGGAAAATCAAGCCAGGGCTGCAAGGCCATCGGCGGCGACCCGCGGGGGCACCAGTTATTCTGGTGCCCTGGTGGGATCGGCGCCGTGGGCTTACTCCTAACGTGCGTCTCGCTCCCATCCCGCCTCTCTGGGCTCCTACCCACCCTCCCTCCTCTCCATCCCCATCCCACCCCCCCCCCCCAGCAGCCTTCCCACACTTCCCCACCCAGCAGGCGTTAAGCACTGCTCACCCCTCACCACAGCGGGTGTCACGCTCCGCTGTTCCTTCCCCATCCAACCAGCAGGTGTCAAGCACTGCTGCCCCCTCCCCACCCCGGTACAATCTCAGCAGCACCCTATCCCAACCCCACCCTCTCTTCCCACCCACTTCAGCGACCTCATCAAAAATGTTGTTGAGGCGCTGACCTTGGCAATCTCCACCACTTTCCACTCCCTCCTTCAAACCATCCCGCACCAACTTGCCACTGCCCTTTCCCAATCCATGTCCCCCACCACCACCACCACTCCCGTTCCAACCAGTCATGGCTGTTAGACATCACGGACTGACAGCCATGATCTGGAACGCCAACGGCCTCCCCAAACTACAGGGCGAGTTCCGACACTTCCTCCTAGGGGTTGATATCTGCCTTGTTGCTGAGACGCACCTCAAACCTGGTGTTTTTGTCCGTGTAGCAAACTACTCCTGCTACAGGACAGACAGGCCCACCGCCTATGGCGGCACGGCGGTGTACGTACGTAACTCCCTCCGTCACCACCCCATTCCCCTCCCCCAACTTAACACTGTGGAAGCCACTGGCGTTGTTGTCCACACGGTGAGGGGTCCCATCACGTTCGTGGCTCTTTATAGACCACCTCGAGGCCTTCTCGAAACACCAGACTACGAGGCATTGCTGTCGCTCGGCAACGACGTCGTCGTTGGCGGTGACTTCAATGCCAAGCATGCTGCCTGGAATAGTAGATTAACAAACACATCTGGTCGTCGACTTCTCCGGGTCGCTGAGCGGCACCACACCCGCACCATCGGCCCGCATTACCCCACCATATACCCCACTGGAGGACGTCTCCCAGATGTCTTAGACATCGCAGTGGTGAAAGGTCTACCCCACCCCATCACTGCAGCCACCCGCATCACTCTAGCCTCTGACCACCGGCCGGTCATCTACTCCATCGATCTCGTTGGAGTCACGACCACGCCGAGTGAAGGCCTGAACATCCGCGGTATTGACTGGCAGTCCTACCAGCGACGGGTCGAAGTAGCCCTACCCACAATCCCTGCTGCCGATCAAACTGACGCAGATCGCACCCTCATTCACCTCACCACCATAGCCCTAGATGCTGCAGCAGCAGCGACCCCTCACCGTCCACCCCGGCCCCCAGACCATCTGCGTCCGCTCCCCCCCAACATCTTTGCTCTCATCACAGAGAAAAACCGGACCATCCGAGAATGGCAGCTCACTCAGAATCCGGCAACCAGGCGCCTCATCAATAGATTACAGCGCCAAATCAAGGCTGCGGTGCAAGACCACCGCAATCAGGCATGGGAGAACAAAATCTCTGCCATTGACCTGAGTGACCCGTCCGCTTGGCGGCTCACAAAAAGCCTTCTGAGACGAGAGCAAAGGATTCCCCCCTCCAGGTCGGCAATGATTTTGTGTCCGAACCAGACGCCAAGGCAAATGCCTTGGCTGATGTCTTCGCACGCAACTTCACCCCGGTCAATGACCCCATTGACCCCGACCACATCCGCCTGGTAACGGCACGCCTCCCACAATTCCTTGCCGTTCGGGACCCTGAGGATGAAATCACCCCCATCAATGAAGAAGAGGTTGAACTGCAATTGCGGTACCTCAAATCCAAGAAAGCTGGCGGCCCCGATAAGCTGACGAATGCCCTCCTCAAGCAGCTACCCCCAGCTTCTATTCCCATCCTGACGGCCACCTTCAACAACATCCTCACAACCAGGCAATATCCCACTGCCTGGAAACATGCTGAGGTGGTCGCCATCCCCAAGGCTGGGAAGGATCTTCGTTCCCCTGCCAGCTACCACCCCATCAGCCTCTTGCCCGCCATTTCCAAGGTGTTCGAGAGGCTGTACCTTAAACGACTGCTCATCCATATTGCTCGAGAACGAGTCCTCCCTGATGAGCAGTTTGGCTTCAGGCAGGGACACGCAACCACTCACCAACTCCTGCACCTTGTAGAAGAGGCACTGGACGCCATAGAACGTAGGGAGTACTTCGGGGCCATACTCCTCGAGGTGTCCAGAGCGTTTGACTCAGTCTGGCACGAAGGGCTGCTCTACAAATTATTTTCCCTTGGCTTTCCAGTGTCTCACATAAGGCTAATAGCCACATACCTGGAAGGTCGCACCTTCCACGTTAGGATCCCTGATGGGAAATCTACACGACGACGCATTAGGGCAGGAGTACCACAAGGCAGCGTACTTGGACCGCTACTCTACTCCCTCTTCACAGCCGATCTGCCCTCTGCGCCGAGGGTACATTTAGCTCTCTACGCAGATGATACTGCACTCTTCTCTCGTTCTCGGAGTGCGGCAGGTCTACAACAGCGGCTCCAGGGGGCTACAGAATCCTTAACCGATTGGGCTAGGACCTGGCGTCTGGCATTTAATCCCTACAAGACCCAAGCCCTTATCATCTGCCAACGCCATATTCCCATTCGGCTCCCTCAGGTGACGGTCCTTGGTACCCCAGTCCCCTGGACTCGTACTGCGAAGTACTTGGGTGTTACCCTGGACCAGCGCCTCACCTGGCGCCCCCACATCGATGACGTGCGTCGTAAGGCAATGGGGCGGCTCTGCCTGCTCTACCCTCTCATCAATCCAACCTCTTCACGCCCCACACACCTTGCTGTTAGATTGTACACCTCCCTTGTTCGTCCCATCCTTGAATATGCGGCGGTGGTGTGGGGCAATGCTGCCCCCACCCACCTCCGCCGACTCCAAACCGTCCAGAATCGGGCTCTCCGGCGTGCCCTCCACCTCCCTTTCGACTTCCCAACCCAAGAACTCCACAACCTGGCCGACGTGCCGCTCCTTCGCACCCGCATCCTATCTGCAGCCAATTCCTTCTACCAACAAACACGTCACTCTCCTAATCCCTTAATCCTCTCCCTGGGTACCCGTGTTCATCGTCTAGCCACCACTCGATGGCCAGACCTTCTTTTCCGCCCCCCATGAATTCGCATGCATAAGCCACCTCATCTCATGTCACCTACTCTTTCTCACATCATCGATCATCCACCACCATGTCATGTCATTCACCCTCACAAGCACGCCACCCCCCCCCCCCCCTTCCACCCACTCTGCCCGCCAATGATGGCCTAATCACGACAGGCCCTTCCTCTTTCCACTTCTCAAGCTGTCACTCTCTGACTACTTTCTCATCCCCCCCCCCCCCCCCGCCCCAAACCATCACTTCAAAATTGTCTGTCACCATCAAGACGCCGCTACGAGGAAGAGGCGGCCAGGATAATGGCCTTTCGATTTCACTCACTCTAACTATCCCTCCTTCTGTCCTTTATTCTATAATTTAGTATAATAATATTTCTGGCTAGTCAACGGGCCGTTCCTTTTCCGCCATCTTCTACTGTCCCTTTCTCTGTCCTGTCTTCTTTTATTATAAAAAAAAAAAAAAACAAAAAAAACAACAAGCACAACAGTCAAAGCAATAACAACAAATCACGACATCCCATCTCCCAACATCATGCCAGAAGGAGAAGCGCCTTACAGGCGCTAGAACTTCGATAACAGCAGAGGGTTCAACCCTCCACAATGTGCGCGGCCCAAGCACTGATCCCTGCCCCCCCCCCCGACCGCAGTTTAACCTGCCCCACTTGGGACCCCATGACCCCACATCACAGCCACAGCCATTCTCAGATTCTCGGTGCTGTGGAGAATGACCTGTTACTGTCTGTTCTTAAAGTAAGAGGTGAAGCTATTGTGAGCTACTCCCCATATTCTGTAATGGCCAAACTTTTGGAGCAATATTTTGTGGTCCACACAGTCAAATGCTTTAGTTAAATAAAAAAAGGTGTCTAGCGTTCTAAACCTTTTGTTTAATCCACCCATTACCTCACAGAGAAAAGAGAAGGGTTCGACAATTGTGAATGCTATATTCTAACAGCAAACTGAACATTTAGCAGCAAATTATGTGAAATGAAATGATCAGTTATATTTTCACACACAGCCTTTGTAATAACTTTAGCAAGCGCTGATTGCATACAAACAGGTCTAAGATTCTCTACATTATCTCTTTCTCCCTTTTTATAAAGCGGCTTTACTACTTAGTACCTTAATCGCTCAAGAAACTTACCATACCTCAAGGAAAAGTTACAAACATGGCTAAGTGCAAGGCTAGCACGTACAGCGCAGTACTTTAGTATTCTGCTAGATACTCTGTCATATCCATGAAAGTTCTTAGTCTTCAGTGATTTAATTATTGATTCAGTCTCTGCTTCATCAGTATCATGGAGAAGTATTTGATATATCAGTGTCGGAAAGCCATTTTCGAAAAGAGTTATGTGATTCCCTGTGGAAATTAAGTTTTCATTTAATTCACCAGCTATGTTCAGAAACTGACTGTTAAATACTGTACTTATATCTGTCTTATCAATAACAGAAACATTTTTTCTACGTACTGACTTCATATCCTCTGCTGCTGACCACACGTTTCCTTCACGACTGACAATATGGTTTTAATTCTTCCCTGTGAATTAGCTATTCTCCTTTTTGTACCACATTCTGTTTGCCTTCCTAAGAACATTTTTAAGTACCATTCAGTGCTGTTTGTAATGGGCTACTTAGCTCGATTCTGATTATTTACATTTTGGTATAATTCCCACTTTATTTTACATGATATCCAACTAGTCAGCCATCCAGGCTGCATTTTACTGCTAGTGACCTGTTTTCAACGTTATAATGGAAAGAATCATCCAAAGAGCATGATAAATGTATTAAGAAAAGCATTGTATCTGTCCTGCAACTCTTGTTCCTTAATGAGATTTAAAAAATACTCTACTGCCGTTGGATTCGTTTTTCTGTATACTTTGCAATTATATCCAACATTTGTCTGAGAACAAAAAATTGTGCATGTTGGCCTGAAAGGTCATTCACCCTGACAGAATGGCCATCTAGTAACGATGAATGAATAAAAATATTATCTATGATTGTGCTACTGTTCACCTGCATCCTGGTTGGACGAAATACAGTTTGCGTCGAGATCATATGAATGCAGGAAATCTTGCAACAATCTCTTCTTGCACAATTACGTGCAAATTAATATTGAAGTCAAAACATAAACTAATTTTTGGTACTTCCTATAAAGTGGACCATTAAACCTCACTAACTTGAGCAGATATATTGTGAAGACAGAGTCAGGGGACCTATAAATAACTACAATTAAAAGTTTAGTTTCATTAAATTCAATTACTCCTGCACAACATTCAAATACCTGTTCAATGTAGTGTTTCGATACATCTATGGACTCAAATGAAATACTGCTTTTTAGGTACATGACCACGTCCGCATTCAACAAAGAAATCCTTGAATAACAGCCAGCTAATCTGTATCCTGGCAAAGGAAGCCTCTGAGTTGTCACACTATTTCAAAAATGACTCTGAGCACTATGGGACTTAACATCTGAGGTCATCAGTGCCCTAGAACGTAGAACTACTTAAACCTAACTAACTTAAGGACACCACACACATCCATGCCCGAGGTAGGATTCTAACCTGCGACTGTAGCAGTCGCGCGGTTCCGGACTGAAGCGCCTAGAACTCCTCGGCCACAGCGTCCGGTAATCTCCCGTTCCCATACCTATTGACGTACAGTACACGCCTAGTGAAACCCGATCTATCGATAGGCTCTACAGGCACCGCTAGAATCTGAAACGTGCTCTCAACCATCTGTGCCTTCTGGAGCACCATGTTAACAAGCCTAACAGCAACATTCTTTTCTAGGTCACCACCTGAATCATACTCCCTCTCCATGTCAAGACTATCCCCAGCTCCACCCACGATTCACTACCCGATCTTCTTTCACAAAACTCTTCGTAACTCCCCTAAGTTAACAGTCAATTGAGCCAACCCTGAACTAGGTTTCGCAATGGTGGTGATCTGGTACTCACTCCTCAACACTTTCTGCTGGTCTACACATATGCCACGTGAACTCCCTAGTAGCAGAACCTTCTTCTATTTGAAACTGCAGCTGTCTTATGGTCCTTAGCTACTGAGGCCTGCTGCATGTTTCCTATACCTATGGTTACAAGAGGCTCCTTCCTATTAAACTCCGACAGTTGGTCAAATCTATATTGGTAACACGCAAAATACAGCTGTCTGTCTATCTCTTCCTCTTAGCAGCCTTCTTACCAACTGCCAGTTCCTACACTCAGCGCCCTTCCCTCTCCACAAACTACCTATTTCCTCCTTATCGCTTTGTAACTGCACCTCAAGAACACAGACCTTTCGCTACTGCTCCTCTATTAACTTATTTCTGCTAAAAATTCTGCGTTTCCAGGAGAGGATCTCGCTAGAATGCCCACTGGCTTCCCCACTGTATTCGCCCCCCTCCAATGAAAATACTTTAATCAAATCTCACACCGAAACCCATACTTTCAAACCTACGACAAAGCCTACGCTTTTCACTCGTCGTAAAATGTTTACAAATACTGAAAAATCTATGTGTCTACGTTACCTAAGTTCAGTCACTACAGTAGAACGATTTAAAGAGTAACAGCGATCTCGAATTTTGCTTTGTACTAAGAAAGAAAGTCCTTATGTTACTAATACTAAACCACAATTAATACCAAAATCAAGAAAACTTTACACAATTTCTTGTGTAAAACAGAAAATTCAAGCCTACACCGGAACACTCAACGAAACTAAACACAGTGAGCGAAAGTTTTTACATGAAGTATTTCTCTAGAAAAATCAAGAAACACCGCCTGAAAACTACCGTACTAAATTTAATAAATGACTACAAGGCACAAACAACTTTATGAAACACATAGAGCGGAAGATTCCGAAAGTTTATTCAGCGGTTATTTCTCCGGAAACAGCACTAGAAACCGTTGAAAAGTATTAAATTTAGTAACAAAATATAGTACACAGACAGGTTTGTCAGTACTTTAGAACCACTGCATGTCGTGAAGTGTAAACACACTCTCTTTGCTCTGCAACGCCCCCATAAAGCGATCTCACAGGTCAGAAACACGTCATTAAGGGTGCAGTATCCTCTGAGTTACACACGTTACTGGCAGTAATAATATTCAAACATTTAAAAAAATTCAAACCCTTTTGCTAAAATACGTCAACACTGAAATTAATTACAATAAAACGAACAATACCTGAAAGAAATTCTATCCTCCGGGGCTACCTCGATACAACAAAATCAGTTTCAGTCAAACTAAACTATTTACAACATCGAAACTGAGCTCCTCTATAGTACACATTTTACCGTAAATTCGATCCTCGAAACGACTGTCCCATCTCGAAGAACTCTTTACAAAATGTTATGTCACTCAATTACCCTGCTTTGCACCTGACTTCTCTCCTTTCACTTTGCTAACCTTTGAGTCACAAAGCCCTTTTACGACTATTCCTGATGGCGATGCACTACTCTGACACTGCTCCTACCCGGCACTTGTCCCATTTCGTGCCGCTTCTCCGCCACTTTCGCTTGCGGTCGGCGAGGTCGCGAGTTGTGTTTGGCGAGAGAGATGCTCTCGTGCAGGGTGCTGGGGCAAGCGCCGTGGCGTCAGCAGCATCGTTCGCATCCCCTTACAAGGAGCAGCCCGCACTCTGAATTAGGTTCCAAGTGTCTGGGCTAGGTCCAATGGCGGATACGTTAAGCGCGGGGGGAGGGGGCGACCCTTTGCTGGGCCGACCGCATTGTCACCTGCGAGTCAGCCCGTAAGGTATTCGTTCGTTTCTTTTGTCGGTCGACTCGACGGGTAGCTGTATTTTCCTATGTAGCACGCGCGTTTCTGTCTGGCACATAGATAGCTAACATATACCTACGAGAAAAGTAGCGGCCACTGTAGTGATCTCGATACGTTATTCCGTTTGGCATTTGTTCGAGAAAAGTAGCGAATATTCTACTGTTTTCTTGTACAGAGAACCTTCCATACGTAGCGTGATAAATACGAACTATTCACCGGATAGGAAGCTAAAGATAGAATAAGTAAAAAGTCCTAGCTGTAGCAAGTGCAAGTGTGAAAATTAGTCAAGAGTGAGAGTGATCAATTGATTGTGAAGTATTAGTAACAGTAATTCATAGTAACTTCTCAGTAAAAATATTGTTACAAGACTCTTAACAATATTTTTACTAATAACGTAAAAATAGTTTCCCATACCAAACTCGTAATACCAGTTAGCTATGGGAAACTATTGACATGCATATGTACAGTAATAATGAATTTCGAGAAAAAAAAAAAAAAAAAAAAAAAAAAAAAAAAAAAAAACAAAAACAAAAACAAAAAAACGCACTGTTTCTACATAGGATCTCTATCACAGGCACTAGAAAGAAACGGAATCGGCAATAAAAGCTCCACAGACATAAGTTGCAAGATGATGTCATCAGTGGAAACTCGCCATTATATTATACGTCGTTAGGTACATATTGGTTTGTCGATTTCGCATTAGGTATTTGTATATGCGTATAATCAGTTGAAATAAAACTTTCTTATACTTTGCATGTGACTTGATTATTTTTTATTATGGTAAAAGTAAATGTAGCTCAAGACATCTTTAATGCCCCCTCCATGAGGTTTTTCTGTATCCGGCACTGGTTAGGACTGTTGACATTTTTGAAAGTATCGGAAATCTGATATATTTAAAAAAGTATTGTTGTCGACCTTCAGCACATCTAAAAAGTATCGCCTTATCGACGAAAAGAATACCGAAGTACGAGGCTATAAATATATCGACTGCACATTGCCTGTCGGTCTAGAGCTGTATCAGGGATGTGCACGAGCAGAATGATTCTGACAATGTTCTCGAAGCTTATGCAATAGCCAGCACCTGCCTAATGGCGAGACAAATCCTGAGTGACATTCGCCTCTTGGAGAGAAGTAGGAAGGGAGCCTGTAGTAAGCAGTCACAAAAAAATTTCTGTGTCGCATCATCAATATGAGGGTGCAAGGGTTACAGTAAACGGGCAGCGGTGCATCGGTTACAAACTACTGGACTCCCAGGAGAAGCTCCTTGCGGTGACCTTAGCTGCGAAATATAATAGATGTGCATTAGCAGAATGACTTTGACAATGGCCTCAAGACTTATGCAATAGCCCTGCTCCCACCCAAACAGCGAGACAACTACTGAAGTAGGCATTACTCAGCAGGGAGCATGTTGTATGCAATAGTATTGGGTTTAGGCCAGTTCTATTCCAAAGTACCATTATCCAAGATGGCAGCGATGACATCATCCAAGATGGCGACGTTGACGTCAATCAAGATGGAGGATTTTGGCAGGAAATTTGAATTTTGGTGGGAAAGTGCCATGTCTCCCTCGCTCAGAAAAATGGTGCTAAGTTCAAATTCCAACATGATAATGCATCACACCACACTTCTCTCCACTACGCAAAGAAAATGGCGGGAAAAAAGGACTTGTCTCTATTATTTAACCAATTTCAAACAGGCGTGTTCTCCACTAGGTCTGGACTCCACTTGGCTTAGTTCATATTGTCGCCACCAGAGGACGCCACCATGACATCAGATCATAATGCAAGAAGCATTATCGAGATGGCTGTACTCAGTGTGTTCACCATGAGCTCCGGAGGCCAACTGGCTTAGTCCATATCAGTGCGACCAGAGAGTGCTCTCCTGATGTCAGATCATGATGCAAGTAGTGTTATTCAACATGGCTGTACCCAGTGACATCACCATGAGCTCCAGAGCCCAACTGACTTAGTGCATATCATGACCACCAGAGGACGCTACCGTGAAGTTGGGTGTTGACACAAGACTGTCTGCTCTCTCTCTCTCTCTCTCTCTCTCTCTCTCTCTCTCTCTCTCTCTCTCTCGTGTGCCTTATAACCGTAGACGTGCGTGTCAGCAGCCCGCGAGCAATCGCTTACATCACAACCTCAAGCCTGCACCTTTATAGTCACGCAAGACATAGTCTTCTGTAAATATGCTAACTAAAGTAACACCCACATCACGCATCTAACCTATCAATTACGTAAGTACTTAATTCCATTTCAATTTTAATCATATTCAATAAGTCAATTTACAAGTTCAATATTCAATGATCAATTGAGAAGTTCCACATTTTCCAACCATCAGCACAGTGTTCAATCATGACCTAGCACCCCCCACCCCCAGAATGCTGCACTCCTATTGGCTACTACATTAGTCACATGATTCGACTTCACAGAACCTAGAACTTGGAATCAATTTTCACCAATGACACACCCACCTGGGGTTGGAATCAAATAGTTAAAGTCTCCACCACGACCCTAAACCCATCACCACGTCCCCTTACTGACCCATGTTGGTGGGCTAACGTGTGCTAACATGACATGTACTAACATGCACAGTGCATGACGTCATCCAAGATGGTGGGGCGAAATGGCGGGAAAACAGATCTGAACACGAGTCTTTATTTTACATGCAGTGTCTCCACCACGAGATTTACTGCCCAACTGACATAATACACATTACCGTCATCAGATCGTACTGTCATGCCTCCTATGACCTACTCCCAGATTGTGGTCTGTAGGGGCGACAATTATGCTAAAATTACCCAGGCTGTGTTATGTTGCCCGGGGGAGTAAGGAAGGAGTCCACTCTATTTACTTTCGAACATTTTATTTAGAGACCGAATATATTTATCACACTGAGGCAAAACACTCTCCATCTTATCCTTGCGCTCACAATACACACTCTGCAGACACACAGACAACTCCTAATTTAGACAGATAATTTAATTACAAACATTCACATTCATCCACAATAATTCAGCACAGGTATATCTAGACACGCTCAGTACTCGCAAACTGTCCAAATAAATCATAGCACAGCCTACACACCTGTTCGCAAAATAATTCAATCAATGTCCAGAAGCACCCTCTGCCAACCCCTATCCAGTAGAGTGCACAGACAGCCCCTACGATGTGGCGCAACCGTCAACTGTCAAACCAAGCAAAGGCCGCCGCCCGCGTCCCGCAAGCGACGACATCTCATTCATACTTCATTTCTGAGAAATTCCTATCCAAATGCGTGTTCATCTCGACAGATGTGCTGACGTGATAGGGCGAGAATGCAGCTGCGAGCTGACCCCGAACGCAGGTGAAAGTTGCGTCTATACAGTTTACCTTATACCCACGTCACAGAACTCCAAGCTGCAGCCCCATACTCCAGACACCTCAAGCCAGCATTGTCTTTACCGCAGATGGCAGAATAGCGCAGCGTGCTTCCATCTAACGGAACATACATGTCGTTTTCAGCTGTGCTTGCTTGCCACAGCAAGGCTCACACCGCGTCTGCCGGCGAAACGTCGCCGTTGCTGCTCGCCGTGTAACAACACTCCCAATCTTATTCTTACGTCACATTGCTTTGTAATGAAAAATAGTAGCCAACTCGTCCTCTCCGGAATTGTATATTCTCTGAGAAATAGTTAATGCTAGCTTTCTATATGTTCCAGCTTGTATACACATAAATTCCTACTCTAACAGAACCTACTTACGAAAATAACATCGAATGCACTCATCCCACCTCTCCTAACGTCTTTCCCCTCCAATTTTTAACATATGCAAACGTTCCCTGCGCTATGTTCAGACCCCTATATCCCAGCACAAACAATGGAGCATTCTGATTTACTCTTATCCAATTTACACGCCAAATTACTTATGCAGACGGTATCAAAGCACCATCCACCTACTCTTTCTGGTGATTTCAGCCGTTATATTACACAGATAACTAAACTGCATTCACAGTTGAACCCGCAAAATTGTCTTCCCATTATCAAATACATACCAGACTCACAACAGTATTGTAAGCCAGGAACATATTTACCACTGTAACTACAATTAAATATTATTATCCCTGCTACACTCTGAAACCAATCAATGTAAATGTAATCTCTCCTCTTGGCGACCATACTTCAGTATTTATAGCGAATATAATTTTCCACTTAAAAATTCTCACTCATACTCTCATCGTTATCAACCTGCTCAACAGGACATACAGTCATCCTCTCTAGTCATCCATAACATAAACCATACTATCTTTACTGTAACACTTCTGACACTAAATGTAACTGGGTTTTCTCTTTTGATGCTGTCAGGATGAGCATTCTAAAGCATTATGTCAGGGTGAAAATACTAAATTAATTAATTTTTCTCTCTTAACAGCATGTGGGCAGGGTGGGCTCTTCCTTGGCTCGGGTATGAGGTAGAGTGAAACAGCATTTTTACATAAGATAAATTTTATTGAATGTTTTGTACAACTGTTTCCTTACTTGATTGTTCTTGCTGGGAGAGCGGCAGCTGTGTCGTTTGCGAAGCCTCTGCTGCGGCGTCTCATTGCGCCTGGCGGTGTGTATCTCGTGTCGCCGTCTCGTCCAGTTGACTGGAGACACGCCTCGTGCGGTGGCCCGTTTAATTATTGGGAGCCAAGTCGTGCATCGGATGGTGATACCTTGGATGTGGTGTCGCAGTGTTTCTCTACTCTACGCGGTCTCGTGTGTTGTGCGTCAGCCAGCGCGGCGGGGAAAGGCCAGTGTCCCGGACTCGAACAACGGACTCCCGCTTGCCAGTCTTCGGTTGTCAGATCCTCATCCCAGCTCACAGGTGACTGCTGATGTGAGGCCGTCTCCTTCCCGTCCTCACGAGTCACCCGGGTACGTAACAATCAGACTTCAAATACCTTTTAACTTCTGTCTTCTGGCGCCGAAGCTGCTGCTTGCTATTCAATTACAGCGGCGGACTTGGTGCGTCTGTGTATGATGTAGTCTCTTCTTGCATGATGGTCTTCAGCACCGAAACTGACTGAAAACTACTGCTACTCTCGTCGGGCCCACTGCGTCTCTCGTATTTATTCACTTCAGTTTACTGGACGTGAACGACTTCACGGTCATTGCCTCTTCTGTCACGTTGAAAAGCTTCTCGAAGAATCTTCTTAACGTCGGTCATTGGCTCTTGGAATGTAGGTGAGGGCCTTTGATCACATGTGACAGTTGAGAAACACGTGAGCTGGCCGGGCGATGCCCTGACGGATTAATCGACAGCTTCCGCTTATGTGGGGAGGGCGATGGCCTCTTCTGTCACGTTGAAAAGCTTCTCGAAGAATCTTATTGACGTGAGCCGTCGGGCGATGCCCTGACAGCTGAATCGACAGCTTCCACTTATGTGGGGAGGACGATGGCTTCTCCTGAACGTGCTATGCTGATTTGCAAGCGCCAGACATTGCCACTGCTGTTTTGTCCGCAGTTTGTAATTCTTCTAAAATAAACTAAGTTTTTAATTTATTTTCTAATTTCTACTTCACGTCACATTGCTTTCACTAATTTAATTACCTCGCGATTGCTATCGCAACATAATTCCCCGACATATAGACTCGAAATCATTTCTCTACAAACACTAAACTTTAGCTACATGGAGCGTCCTCTAGACCACTGAGTAACTAGAAACAAACCTATGAAAAATCATTTTTCCAACCACGAATACTGGTCTCTCTGATCTAACATACTCCAAATCATCCATATAATTTACAAGTCAACTAAGGTCCTTCCCATGTCTAGAGAACAGGCAAACGTATCTTCCACACACCACATTCGATCTTCTCTCAACTAAATAAAGGCGGGAAGTGTGCACAAACAGTCAACTGAACAATTTACATGGACGGGAATAACACTCCATCACAATCATACCATCTTCTTAATTTTCCACTTGATCACAAAAGTCGCCCAACACACACTCAGTATTAGTTCGCTATCTGGCCGTCTAGACAAGGGCAAAGTTAACTCATATGCATTCCTACAATCCAACAGGTCTCTACATTCGCACGGATGCTGCTGTTAACAGGAAACATGAATCATTAGCTCCACGAACTTTTCATACACAGATTCATTCCAGAAAACTGGTCTCATATATGTTTATCATTATACTTACAATTAAATGTTACTATCGCACTGTGTACTGAACAGCAATTGAGAATGAGAGAAGTATCTGAAATACACCCTCTTGTCGGCAGTGGCTATGGAAACAGCTGTACCCTCCTTACTACTAGACATACTCTGCTCTTCGCTATCACTGTACTCCAAGTCAAATCCATACCCTTCTTACAACAGTACATAGACATTTCCTTTACACAAACACATATAATTTATAAACCTGATGTTCAAATGCGAACATATCACACACCCAGCACTAATACTAAGTATAATATTACCTCGTTAATAACTGCATGCATACGATACCAAATAATACTGACCGAAAATCAACGATGTGTGTGCATGTCTTAAGTTTGTCTTTCGAGTTCTACCACCGTGTCCTAGACGTAATCAAGCAGATGATAAAGAAAAAAATCCTGATCCCAACAACTACTGCATGTTACTCACAATCAGTCATGGTTCGACAGGTGCACACAAGCATCCATGTTAAAAAGTAACCCCTCATTACGAATCAAGGTACGACATTACCTCTGAATGAGGTGGTGTTTTCCAGATAAATACTGTGATGATGATTGTAGAAATGTGTCTATTAAGAGCCAAGGATGCAGCCTAGGGATAAAATCACTGAGCTTTGAAAGTGATTTGGCTAAGGAACGTGGTATGTACACGGTATTTGAGACTCTATCACACCACACCCAACTAGATAATTCTTTAGTATTTGTTACGCACTCTGTCTCAACATCATATCAGAGGTTCTGTTATATATCCACTGAGTTATAGGCGATGACTGATTGAGAAGGAACACAAACAGTAGTAGTAGATTATGTGCTGACTGAGGTCGTAAGAAGAAAAATGTACACTAGCTTCTCGGATATCTAGTTAAAAATGAAGTCAATCATTTAGAATCACCTCTCTCCATTCAAACACATGCCTGTATCGAATTACATCCACTACTCAATCGTATTTGTCGCACTCTCATATCTCTAAACGAGTCACCTTTCCTAAACCTAGCTTCTACAATAAAATTACAACATGGTTTTAATCACCCTCTACATATCCTGCAACTGATCCCATTTCTACAGCTTTCCGCAAGTGCTAGTTCCAATTTAAGTCGGAGAAAGACATATCCAACATATTTCTGCAACCACTATAGAAACAGATCGAGCTGAGTTATTGCAACAGGACCATGTTTTGAGCATTCGATGGAAATGCGCGCAATGTGGTACGTTCCCAAACTAGATACAAGTACTACAGATCTCCGACATGGTATCTTCGTTATTCTATACTCACCCCAACATAAAAAAATTACGAATTACAAAAGCTCATCCTATTTACAAGGTGTCGATGTGAGCGCAATGACATATAGCTCCGGTGGGCCTCCAGCGCGAAGAAAGAGATTTCACAATACTTCCCCTGAATAGCGTAGCGTCCAGCCATTCAGGCATTCCTAATGGTTCACCAAGTCCGAGACCTCAAACTGCAGCTGCCTATGTGGACACGATCATATTAAATATAGAGACACCACAGAGACCACTTTAAAGTTTCATCACTTATACTCTAAGCGAATTATCGTATGACCCGCTCCCTCTGGTCCTAATTCAAACACTGTTTTCTAACACACTTTTGTACATTGCCAAACATTTCGTTTTCTGCCATGACTTCGAGGTCTGTGTCACATTAACTGACATTAAGACTCTCTGACTTCGAGGTCTGACTCTCTGATCCATGACCTCTCACAGAAAACTAGACATCGCAAGGTATAAATAATATTCTTATGGCAGATAGCATAACAATGTCTCATTTTTAAATAAAACACACTTACAACATAAGGAAACTAGAATAGTTTGGCAGCGTTGTGGAGGGTTTCCAAACTGCAGTCCGAAAGTGATTGACGACCTCTACATTTAAACTCATATGTCACAGCGATGGAATAGATGATGGCTCCACGTTCGATTTCGAGTTATTCTTAATTTTGCACTCATGTATGCAATCGCTGTTTAGCTGCTAGCAACCCCCAGAAGTTGTAACCCATCCACAAAACTTCTTCCCAAACTCAAACAAGCGATCTAACTCAATCATTATGTGATAAGCAATGCACGTATGTGATGAAAAAGACACTGCCGATGTACTCCAGTATTAAGCAACACACTTGGTAATGCGAAGAATTTTACATTAACTCCAACACCAGCCAATCATGTGGCAGCATGTTTCCCCAATTTCAGTATCATAACTAAAGAATCCCTTCTCTACTTTGCGATTATTATAACGAACATGGATAGATGGTCACTCGGCAAGCACATCCACAGTTAATTCTCGAACACATAAATCATCAAAGTGTACCAGAGTGCGCTCTACATATTTCTAAGATCTCGAGCATAGAACTTAATTTACGATCCATCTCTCTGCGTGTGAGAGTCACAGAGCATTCTCGCCATCTTAGGGTAAAAGACCGTCATCACACTGTCATTGGCTAACCCGCCCTGCAGCACTGTCACTGAATTAATATGCAACCAATCAGAAGACTGCTACACTCCACGTCTCAATCATGAATGAACAGAGCTTTCTGAGTCCTAACCCATTCAAGTGCATGAGATTTCTTGAGATGTGACCAAGTAGAGGAGCTTAGCACCCCTTATCGATGTATAGTAACATTCAAAGTTTTTATTTATTTATTTATTTATTCTTTGCCCATGGACTCCAGTTGAAAATCCAGCTGAGGATATTGGGTGTGTCATACAACAGGCTATTAACATCAAACTTGATTTCATTATATATAAATGAAACAAATAATTAAACAGAAATAATCCATAATCATACAAAGGTGTTACATGTTTCACATTATATGTACACAAAAATCCAAACAACAAACAGAAATGATAATATTTAAAGGTACATTTCAGTAATGATATAACATATTTGAACACCATCTTAGTATTCACTCAAACTGTATATACATTTCTCTGTGAGATATAGTTTCAAATGATTTTTAAAACATTTTAAGTCTGTCTCTTTTTTAATGATTTTGGGGAGTTTATTAAAAACAATTTACTTACTGCATTTGTTTTATTTTGTCTTATTAATTCATCTGCTACAGTAATATAATATCTGTTCAAAGTATTGGCTATTTCTAGAGGGTCTGCGTTGCTTTTCCCACTCATCAGTGGGCAGATGTCCTCTGCCCAATTTGTTACTTTTCCTCTCTCTTCATTAATGAACGACCATAAACCTTTTCAATAGTTCTTTCCCTTATCTATAGATATCTTGATGAATGATGCTTTAGTTTCTCTGATAAAACTACAGTACTCTTTCTTTTTTATTTTATACAGTGTGTTGTAAGCCTCAGTATTTTTTGTTTGGAGAGGTCATAATACACTCTCAGATTATTTCTGGCATGTATTACTTCTCCAGTCACCTAGCTTTTCTGTTTTTGTTGCTGTTTGACAAGCCTTTTACTAACAGGACATGTAACATCATAATAATAATTGAATAAAGAAAAAAACTGGTTCCATTTGGTGTTTGCATCTTTAGCTGCATATATTGTTTCCCAGTTTTCTGCCTCTAACATCTTTTTTTACCAGATTTATGTTATGTGGGTAGTTCTGTCTTCTCATCTCCCATATCTTCTGCACTGAATCACTAGTCTTTATATTTATGTCTATCATGATTGCAAAATGGTCTGCTAATGTGGAGTTTATTACCTGTGTGTCACAATATCATGTACAGGGTGTTTCAAAAATGACCGGTATATTTGAAACGGCAATACAAACTAAACGAGCAGCGATAGAAATACACCGTTTGTTGCAATATGCTTGGGGCAACAGTACATTTTCAGGCAGACAAACTTTCGAAATTACAGTAGTTACAATTGTCAACAACAGATGGCGCTGTGATCTGGGAAACTCTATAGTACGATATTTTCCACATATCCACCATGCGTAGCAATAATATGGCATAGTCTCTGAATGAAGTTACCCGAAACCTTTGACAACGTGTCTGGCGGAGTGGCTTCGCATGCAGATGAGATGTACTGCTTCAGCTGTTCAATTGTTTCTGGATTCTGGCGGTACACCTGGTCTTTCAAGTGTCCCCACAGGAAGAAGTCACAGGGGTTCATGTCTGGCGAATAGGGAGGCCAATCCACGCCACCTCCTGTATGTTTCGGATAGCCCAAAGCAATCACACGATCATCAAAATATTCATTCAGGAAATTAAAGACGTCGGCCGTGCGATGTGGCCGGGCACCATCTTGCATAAACCACGAGGTATTCGCAGTGTCGTCTAAGGCAGTTTGTACCACCACAAATTCACGAAGAATGTCCAGATAGCGTGATGCAGTAATCGTTTCGGAACTGAAAAATGGGCCAACGATTCCTTTGGAAGAAATGGCGGCCCAGACCAGTATTTTTTGAGGATGCAGGGACGATGGGACTGCAACATGGGGCTTTTCGGTTCCCCATATGCGCCAGTCCTGTTTATTGACAAAGCCGTCCAGGTAAAAATAAGCTTCGTCAGTAAACCAAATGCTGCCCACATGCATATTGCCGTTATCAATCCTGTGCACTATATCGTTAGCGAATGTCTCTCGTGCAGCAATGGTAGCGGCGCTGAGGGGTTGCCGCGTTTGAATTTTGTATGGATAGAGGTGTAAACTCTGGCGCATGAGACGATATGTGGACGTTGGCATCATTTGGACCGCAGCTGCAACACGGCGAACGGAAACCCGAGGCTGCTGTTGGATCACCTGCTGCACTAGCTGCGCGTTGCCCTCTGTGGTTGCCGTACATGGTCACCCTACCTTTCCAGCACGTTCATCCGTCACGTTCCCAGTCCGTTGAAATTTTTCAAACAGATCCTTTATTGTATCGCTTTTCCGTCCTTTGGTTACATTAAACCTCCGTTGAAAACTTCATCTTGTTGCAACAACACTGTGTTCTAGGCGGTGGAATTCCAACACCAGAAAAATCCTCTGTTCTAAGGAATAAACTATGTTGTCCACAGCACACTTGCATGTTGTGAACAGCACACGCTTACAGCAGAAAGACGACGTACAGAATGGCGCACCCACAGACTGCGTTGTCTTCTATATCTTTCATATCACTTGCAGCGCCATCTGTTGTTGAAAATTGTAACTACTGTAATTTCGAAAATCTGTCCGCCTGAAAATGTACTGTTGTCCCAAGCAACAAACGGTGTATTTCTATCGCTGCTCATTTAGTTTTTATTGCCATTTCAAATATACCGGTCATTTTTGAAACACCCTGTAGGAATATTTGTTATTACATGATCAATCATAGTTTCATTATGCTTTATTACTCTGGTTGGTTTATCTTTATTTTTAGATTGTATATGCACAATAAGTCCAGTATCGTCTTAGTATTGTCTGTATTTTTACTCATGTCTATGTTCAGATCTCCTATAATGATCAAATAAGCATATGTTTTTGAGAGGTGTTGGATTATGTCTTCCAGCTGTTCAAAGAAGGTTTTAATTACACCATTTGGTGATCAATAAAAACCTAATACACAACATAAATTCCCAGCAATTTTAGTTTCCAGTGCTGTAGCTTCAGAGCTCAATTCTATAGCATATTTTGTAAATTTATGGCTTTAGTTGATTTATAGTTTGAAAAAATGGCAACCCCACCACCTTTATAGGAAGTTCTGCAAAAACTGGCTACTTTCACATAATTCTTCAAGTTGTACATTCCTATGTGATTTTCTTTTAGCTCATGTTCTGTAACTACTAGAATGTTTGGCCTATACTCCTGTAATATTATCTCTAGTTCCTCTGTTTTATTGTTTATGTATTGAACATTTTGGTGAAGTATTCTAACAGTTGGCTTTAAATGTAATGGTTCCCCTTCCTGTAATATACTAAGCACTTCACTTGCTCCCTTTACTTCTGGTACTATGCAGTGATTTTTTTCAGTTTGTGTCATTAAACCTGGATGGTATCTTTGCCCGGTGTTTATATTCCTCTCACTATTGTCACACTGGTATTTAAGATGGATAGTTTTACATACATCTTTTTCCATGTTCTATTTCTGCTTACTCGGTACCATAAAAAATCCTCACTTAATGTAGCAGGTCTCCTAGTTCTCAGGCATCTGTCTTGATTGGAAGCTGCTTCTGCTGTTGATCTCCCAGGCCTCAGGTACCTCTTCTGTGTGGTTGCTGTTGCTGGTGGCTCCTGTGCTCCCCGACTTGGTGAATGCCCTTCTTTGTTAGCTGCTGCATCTAATGACCTCACACGCATTTTCATTGCCTTGAGGTAGTAGTCTGGGGTCTGCTGTTCTGGATGCTGTCGCTGATGACAGCTCTGCTGATGAGTGTGGTGATTCTGCTGCTATTGGTTTATCTGACACCGCTGCTGAGAATAATTGAGTCTTTGATGCTTCTACTGGTATTTGTTGTAGCTCTACTGCAGATAATGATGGTTCCACTGTTACAGACAACTCTTGTTTTGGTAGAATTGGGATTGGAGACACTTCCATTACAGATGACTCATTAATAAATTTAAGCATTTCGACACTAATAATCTTTTGCCCTTTTAGGTTCATGTGGAGACCATGTCTTGTGAATTGCTCTCTGAGAACACTGTTTATATCTGCAAAAGTCGTATTCTGGAAACCTCTACATATTTTCTGAAATAGCCTGTTTGCTGTAACAATCTCGATGTTTACGCACAAGTTATCAATCAGATCGTGTCTCCTAGGGATACTAACAATGTAGAAATGCACAGAAGGCATCCTTTTGATTGTTTCCTTTAGGATTCTTGTTGCATGCCAAATTTCATTACAGTAAACATCATTTGTGCCTCCTATTATGATGTAGCTGTTACCGGTCGTTAATATGTTATCACTGTTTTTCAGAATTTTGCGTAATGGCATGGCTGGTTTGATTATGCCTGTTCATTAAGGTCTGGGTGATTTCTTCTCACAATTTCTGTAACTCCTCTCCCATGACTATCCGCAAAAATATATGTCTGTTGCTTGTATCCTTGCTTATGCATAACATGGTTGTTTACTTTTTTTCTTTACGAATATTTACCTTGTTTTTTTCTCCGTTTAATCCACTTGTATATTTTTGTGCGGATAGTTTGTTCATATTTTATCCATAGATGCACTATTAATACTTTCTTTTCTTGCATTTAATTCACTTGTGTCTTTTTGAGTTATCAGTTCGTTCATATTTCTGTAAACATTCCCTACAGACGCAACTTAACAGAAGACTCGTGTGTAAACAGAGAAATCATCACAACAAATTGGAAATTCAGGAAGATTTGTAGCGGTTTTGTGTACACAACTTTCACTGAAGCAACAAGTTCAGTAAGAGAGCATTTTACTAGACATTGACTGCACAGAAACAACCTAGGCAAGAAAGTACTGGCCAAAGAAATTCTCCAAGTGATAAAAGACAGCAGGAGTGGATGCCTATGTAAAAATAGCACTACCTGCAACAGGTTTTCTGCCAATGACAACAGAAAAGAAAAGTGCACCAACAGCATATGAGGAAGAAACATCTGCAGATACACTCTACGATGAAAAAATTACAACTGTGCAAACATGTAAAGCGTCACAGTCACCAGTGGCATTGTCAGTTACAGCAGTGGAAAAGGAAGTAACAGTAGCAGTAACAGTAGACGTTTTACCAGCAACAGTAACTACAGTGCCTCTAAAAGGAGAAAAGAGAATTGCAGCAGGAGAAGCAGCATCAAGTGTTACAGGTAGGCAGAAAACAGCACCTCCTGTCTGTCTAAATGATTTTTTAGTGGAAGGCAGCAAGATGAAGAAGCCCACGAGATAAGTTGTGTAACAAATTTCATAGCACTTCACCAAAACGTTCAATCTAAAATAAACAACAATTATGATCTTAAAATTTGCTATCTGAATTTTCAAGGACTAATAGATAAAGAATTTATTGTAAACAGTTTTGGACTAGATAACAAATTTGATATTTTCTGTCTGAGTGAACATTGGGTTACTGAGAGTGTACTTCCAGTTTTCAAACTTGATAACTATACTGTAGCAAATAGTTACTGTAGAAAATTGCATATAAGAGGTGGTGTGGCAATATATATTAATCAGTCATTCAGCTGCTCCATTGTTCAGTTGGATCTAGATTATTTATGTGAGGAACAGAACATTGAAGCCACTGGTATAGTTATGGACAGTCTTAAGTTAGTAATAGTATCCCTTTACAGGTCACCTAAGGGTATCATCAATGTATTTCTGGAAAATTTGGACATGCTGTTAGATGTACTAAGAGGGACCATATGGTTGCATTATGACATAGTAATTGGTGGAGATGTGAATGCAGATTTTGATATAACAACACATAAAGATACTGTTGGAAAACCTTCTAAGACAGTGCGATTTGCACTCAATCAATAATAGGCCCACAAGAGATAAAGCATGTCTTGACAATATTTTTGTCAACTTTGAAACTACAGAAGACTCATGTGATGTTACAGCATTTCCATTCTCAGATCATGACTCTGTATCTTTAAACTATACAAGTAGGTTCTGTACTGATAATAGTAATATTCCTAAGCCTGTCCCAAAAGTTATAATCACCAGACCTGCCACAGTTGACAAAATTGTTCAGCTCTGTAAGTCCCTTGCTGAGAGAGACTGGTTCAACCAATGTCATGGTGACACAGATTATAGTCTTAATGCTGATTTGTCAGGGTAACTATTATTTAAGAGATTTTTTAAAACATTTCTGACACTATTTAATAACAACATCCCTATAAAGAAATGCAAATTAACTGACAAAGGCTTTACAAACAGGGCTACAAACAGACAAAATTCATGGTTCACTAAACAATTATCAAATATGAAAAACCAAGTTATGGTGTTGCACAATATATGTAGCAATCAGAAAACAGAACATGCCAGATTAGCCTATATAAAATGCAGGAATGAGTATAAAAAAGCCACCGTGGAAGCCAAAAAAGCACATAATTTCAATACCATTGATAATTCCACAAACAAGTGCAAAGCTACATGGAAATTAACAAATGGTGTTGCTAAAGATGTAAGAAGCAAAAAAAATTAATAATATAAGTCCCCAAAAATTCAATGATTTCATTATTAAATCTGTTGAAGATGTAGGAGATACTATAATCAAACCTGATGTCAGTTCATCAGAGTTACTTTCTAAAAATGTTTGCAGAACACCAACAGCCAAAGGTTTGTTTATGTTCTCCGAGGTCTCACCTAGTCGTGTACTAAGCATTGTAAAACAGATGAAATCTTCAGATAGTGTAGATATATATGACATATCCTGTAATTTACTAAAGAAAGTAATAGACTATATTGTGTACCCCTTAACATTCTGTATAATTGAATGCATATCTGACGGATATTTTCCCGAAGAACTCAAAGTGGCCAGGGTAGTTCCAATATATAAAAAGGAAGATATGGACTCACCTTCCAGTTACAGACCAATCTCCATAGTTCCAGCTTTTTCTAAAGTACTGGAATGTGTAATTTACGAACAGCTATCTGTCTATTTGGCAAAATTATGAATAATTAGTAAATCTCAGTATGGTTTTAGGAAAAAGTTGTCTACTGTGGATGTTATAGACTTTGTAGTCAAATACTTACATCAAGTGTTTGAGGATAAGGGCTATGCTCAATTCACATTTTGTCATCTAATCAAAGCTTTTGACTGTGTAAAGCATAAGCCACTCCTAGAAAAACTGGAATTCTATGGCATTAGACGTAACAGACTTAAATTAATAAAATCATATCTTCAGAATCGTAAGCAAGTTGTTTGTGTAGGGAGAGAAATGTCGAGTATAGAACAAGTCAAGGTAGGTGTTCCGCAGGGATCTGTGCTGGCTCCCTTTTTGTTCCTGATAATGATAAATGATCTGCCGTCATTTATCAAGTCCACCACTGTGTTGTATGCAGATGATACCACATTTCTTCATGCTAGTGATGATTTCAATAGCCTTAAACCTAGTGCAGCAAAGACAATTGACCAAGCATCCTATTGGTTCAAGGCAAATGGATTCCTGCTGAATGAAAACAAAACACAGCAGATGGTCTGTAGTCTTAGAGACAAGGTTCTGTCAGATGATTCAAGTTATGTCAAATTTTTGGGGGTATACACTGATGATAAATTATCTTGGGGTCAACATGTACAATATATTAGTAGTAAATTGTCAAGAGTTATCTACCTGTTAAGGCGACTTATGGATTGTGTTCCTCAAAAATATGTTAGAATATCCTACTTTTCATTCTTTCAAAGTATAACAACATATGGAATTATTTTGTGGGGGAACTCTAGCTGTGTACATGACATATTAATACTGCAAAAAAAAAGCTATTAGGATGATTACTGGTTCTGCATATAAGGCACACTGGAAACCATTGTTCTGTGAACAGAAAATCATGACTGTAATAAACTTGTACATATACTATGTTCTAATTTATATGAAGAAGAAATTACCAGAAACAAAAACCAGAGAAAATGTACATAGCCACAATACAAGAAGGAATAGGTGCCTCTATATTCCTTACCACAGATTGTCAAAGTCACTCAACAACTACGAAATCATGGGGTACAAATTATTTAATAATCTTCCTCAATCTGTTCAAGAATTACCTGGACAATTATTCAAACAAACAATTCATGACTGGCTAGTCCTCCACCCATTCTATGATATAAGAGAATTTATCAACTGTAATATAATACTTTAATGTTAACAACAAACCTGTTGTTTCTTTCAAACTATTAATTGTATTTTAGTATGTATATGACATTTTCTATTGCTGTAATGGCTGAATGGCAATAAAATTATTATTATTATTATTATTATTATTATTGGTTACAGTTGTACTGTTTACACTTTGTACATTTGGTTGTGCAGACCTACGAATTTTATGGCTAGCATTAATGAGATCTTGTTGCCTTGATGATTCAGACAGCTCCCGGAAGGTTAGTACCAAATTTTCCATTGTTTATATACATATTTTTTATAATGTCAAGTTCTTTTTGAAGTTCTTTGTGCACGCTGTCTTCTATTCCCCGTAGCACTTTTCACTCGCGATCTCGCAGCCATTACACTCTATGTCACATTTGCACTGTATTTGTAAATCTTCTTGAGCAAAGCAGTGTGAATGGCACCATTTATGTTTAAACACGCATATTCTAATTCCATTTAGCACTGTTTCATCACAAACAATACACTTGATTGAAATTAAGTGCGTTGATGTAACAGCATACAGTTAAGAAGAAGAATAAACTACTGATTTTTATACACAATCGAGTTCCAGACGAATGGAGTTTCAACTCAAAAGTATTCTTTTGGGTCTAAGATCGGTGCCTGGAAGGTATTGGTAAGACAGAGAGAACATAAACACACCCATTCCTAAGACTACAACATTCTCCACTTAAAAACTAGCTATAATGTTAGATCGTATACGTTTCCAACCTATCAGACATACATCCTCCTTCCCAATATCTCTACGCTGAACTATCTTATCGGATCGTAAAACGAAAAAATTACATCCATAAAACAATTGCCTTGCATGACACGAGCACAATATAGCTTTGCGGAGACATATAGTGCTGCTGTTCACATCTGATCACGGTTCAGAAATTATAAAATGCATGCATCAGGCCTATATAAAATGATAGTTAGTAGCGGCAGATACATCCTACAAGGAAACACATAAACACACAGCATCAGCATCCGACATGTGATAATTATGAGTCATTCTGTCACTAACTGTGTAAACAGCACATCTGTCGGGCAAATGTGTACACGGGGATTGCACCACCTCACAAGCTCCTACCGCTAACTTAGTTATTACACTGAAGTCTCGATTTTACATCCAAGATGCGACAGGAGGGGTCGCACAAATCAAGTACCGTTTAGAGGAATGTGTCAAGTTTCATCACACATGAGATAGAACTCTTCTCACGACTGACAGGTTTACCGTTAATGATTGCAAGTAGACAGTGCTTTAAAGCACATACAGAACACATAGATGTATACGAGTAGAACACTGGCCATGTCACATGACCAATGCCTCTGAACAGAACAGTGGAAAAAAAAGTGATCTACAGCAACTTCTCCTTCTCTAGAATGAATCAGTCAGCCATTAAATCACATAGCGTTACAGCTCTAACTCAATCAATCAACCCATCCACTCTCTGTTGTTCTTTAGAGCAGATGCAAGTAAATGTAGAGGTGAATGATTCTCTATCATCCTGAAAAGCACCGAATACAGTAGTCAACTCACGTTTATCACTGGTGCCTCAATAGTCATACACTATAATACTGCCTCAGTGGAAAAGAAATTGACTGCCTCCCTCATTCCCCTCATTTCGATGTCATCGTTTTCCTGGATTCCTCTTGTTCCCATGTACAAATTATTCAGTGTGAACCAGAAGATACACAAGTACTTCTGCAATTTCCCTGCATTTTGGTGTATATTTGGTCAATTTATGCCTATGTCCTAATCATTTTCCGCAGTCCCACAATGAGATGTAACTGAGTGCATAAATGCCTTTCCATGAAATTTCCTCAACCTTGTAGTGTGTGTACCCTTGCTGGAGAATGCTAGAGAGGTGAGGCTATGCAAAGTTATTTAAGCAGCTCGTAGAATCTGTTGTATCGACTATTGTTTACTTCTTTAATTCTTTGAACTTGATAAATATGCTCCGACAAGAAGTCACTGTAAACTGAAATAAAATGTATGTCAATTTATGTCATGAAAGAAAAAAGAATCTATTAGTGTATGAATGTTATGCAAAGAATGTAAAACAAGCCAAGAGCAAGAAGTGTACTCATATAATTGAAATTGAACTATGTAACAAAATTATAATTTAACAAAATGTGCTAAACAAAATGACTGTAATGTATATAAGCAATGATAATGGCATATCAGCAAATGAATAGGATAAGTTTATTCTTGTAGTTGTATTTTTATTATTTTTGTTATGTGTATAGTATGTCGAAAGGACACTACAGAAATTTTGCATAATGCAACGGTATGAAAGATGCTCAAAAATAAAGCACAGAAACATACGAAACCTGCCTGCAAAGTGTTAAGTGTGTTTGTGAGATATGTGGGTGTGCACGTGATGAACTAAAAAAAAAATGACAATACTTTGTGTAACATGAATTTTCTGTGCTCGACAAGATTGTAGAAGCGGCAAGAAACTGACCTTGTCAGTGGATGTCGGCTGTATGGTTGCTATCCCGAGTACTTTCCAATTTCTGTTTTTTTCAATTATTCTTTCAAAATTTTGCTTTTAATTATTTAAGCAGCAAATTTTTATTAGGATATCCAATATATATCACATTTCCAGCACACTTCCCCCCCCCTTCCCCCACCACTATTCACCTTGGCAGCACTAGAAGAGCCACACTTGAAGACGAGCTGCGATATGAATTCTATAGCAGTGACTTATGAACTTGTGTGATTTGCTTGCATGGAATTTGTATATGTCGAAGGACACCACTTGACTCTATGCCACCAACTGGCTTGTGACACCTCATTGTAAATCCAAGTTAAGTACTGTCAATTCAATTAACTGTAATAAAACTGCATTAATGTGATTTGATTGAATTGTTGTCTAGCTATAAGAGAAAACAGCTTCCTAGGCGTCCTATATTAGATGAGAAGGTAGGACACCACATTGGCGACAAGTTATAAGAAGAACCCAGTGCCTCGCAACCATGGAATTTTCTGTTGTGTTTTGCTGGTGCCTTAATTCTCCCTTGTTTTTATTTTTTTCAGGGGCATTTATGTACTGTAACAGTCCCTTTTACAAATTACTGTTTTCAAGTGGGAATTTCAGATATTTTCATTGATTTTGTACTTGTTTTTCATGCTTGCCTTGTCTATTTATTGCATTTGTCTCTTCCGAGATGCCCACCCCACCTACCCTGCCCCCTGCACAGCTGCCACAGCTGGAAGCATTAGATGCAACACAGCTGATGCAGATATTCAGATGTTTCAGTTCAAGACTCAGCAAATATCTACACTGCTCAACACAGTGCAGCAGCTGCTGGCTAACACTGCATGCCCGATGGAACAAGCAACACCTACAGCTATACTGCCTTTTTGCCAGTTTTGTGAACAACAAGAGGAATGGCTCGAGTTGTTGCAACAGTTTGAAGCCCACATAATAGCTTCCAATGTACCTGGTACTGTGAAAAGCCATTACTTTCTCTCAGTGGTAGGAACTAAAGTGTTTTGGCTTCCTACACAAACTGTTCCCTACTGCCACTCTGTGTGAACTTACATATGATCACTCTGTAGATTAGCAAACTATCTATTATGACCATCAAGTGAATGTGGTAGCAGGTTGGTATCAATTCTTTAATTGTAAAAAATGGTCAGATCAAAATTATCACGAGTGGATAACAGATTTGAAGGGTATGACGAGGAAATGCAAATTCAAATGTGCTTGCAGTGCTTTATATTCAGATGTTATGTTGTGTGATGTGATCATGTGCAGTATACCTCATGTTGAACTCAGAGAACAGATTTTGAAACAGTCTGATCCATCATTTCAGCAGGTAGTGCAAATACTAGCTCAGTATGATTCAGGTGCCTTTCAGCTGCTAAATTTGAGCAGTAGGCTATTTGTCAGGTTGAGTCCCCTGTTTGTGACTGGTCCATTCCACAGTGACAGCTTAAGCTCATCATGCCAAGTAAACAACACCCCATGTCACAAAAGCAGCTTGCTAAACACGTGGTTACACAGGTGTACAGAATTAAGTTTTGCCCTCAGTATTCTTCACGGCACAAATTCCAAGACTGCCCCTCTCGACAAGCTCAGAGTTATGCTTGTGGCACGAAAGGACATGTACAATCTGTATGTTTGCAACAGAACATAAGAATTTGTCCCATTCACAAAAATCTTGTCACAAGGCCTATGTCATTAATGCAGTATATTCAAGGTCTGCAACAGGCATTAGCAAAACTGGCAAGTGTACAGTTTTTTCAGTGATATGCCAGTCCAACAAACTTTTTGTTCATTTACTTCTTTGTAGGGAACGTGAGAAATTTCAGATGGACATGGATGGCTCTGTCACATTGCTAAATCATCACACATATGAACTGTTAGGCTCCACACACCTGTCAAAAATAGCAGGCCATTGACAGCTTATAATGGACAAGACATTCCCGTTTTCAGAAAATGTACTCTGCCTGCCATGTATCGCTCACATATGCGAACAGTGTCTTTTACGGTGCTACAATCATGCAATTGTGAGAACATATTTCATCTTGATTCATTTGGTCTGTTGGCCTTAACATTCAGGGCAATGTGTTGTCAGTGTCTGCATTCCATAAAAAAGACAGTGTAGCTAGCTTGCTAAAAGAATTCCTGGAACACTTTTCTGAATGTTTAGGCAAGGCTAACAATTTTTTTGCACTTATTACTCTAAAATTTTGCCGGGCCAGAACTGTTCCCCTTGCATTACAGGACAAAGTCACTGTTGAACTTAAAGAATTGCAAGATAGTGGAGCTATTGTGCCCATACGAGCTAGTCAGTGGGCAAGTCCACTGGCTTTGCTCCAAAAACCTTCAGGTTTCATTTGCCTCTTAGTTGACTTTAAGTCTACAATCGACCCACAAACTGTGATTGATTGGCTAGAGGATCTCATGGACAGATTAGGTGCTGGTCACTACTTTTCACAAATTGATTTACATGACGCATATCTTAAAATACTGCTCGATGAAGAAGCTCAAGACTTATGTGTAGTGAATATTCATTTGGGCTTGATTAAATATTTACATTTGCCTTTTGGCAGTGCTTTTGCACCCACCATTTCCATTGGTATTCGAAACAGCTGACTGTGCAAGTACCAAACTGTTCCAACTATTTGGATGATATTGCCATAGCAGGTTGAACACGTGAAGGATACCTTGCAAATTTGTGTGCTTTGTTTTGTGTGTTATCTGATGCAGGACTAAAGTGTAGATTGGACAAGTGTGATTTTTTTTAAACCTGAATTGCAGTATCTAGGTCATGTCATAAACAGTCAAGGTGTACATTCTCTTCAGTCGCATTTGTTAGCCATATGATATTTGCCAATTCTTCAATTGTAAAGAATGGTCAGATCAAACTTATCATGAGTGGGTAACAGATTTAAAGGGTATGACAAGGAAATGCAATGTCACAGAACTGCAGTCAGTCTTAGGGAAAATGAACTATTATTCAGGGTGGTCCATTGATCATGACCGGGCCAAATATCTCACAAAATAAGTGTCAAACAAAAAAACTACAAAGAACCAAACTTGGCTAGCTTGAAGGGGGAAACCAGATGGCGCTGTCATAAGTCAAACGAATATCAACTGCATTTTTTAAAATAGGAACCCCCATTTTTTATTACATATTCGTGTAGTATGTAAAGAAATATGAATGTTTTAATTGAACCACTTTTTTCGCTTTGTGATAGATGGTGCTGTAATAGTCATAAACATATGGCTCACAATTTTAGACGAACAGTTGGTAACAGGTATTAGAAAGTCATCTGAAACACTTAAATATCTCAGTTCTTTACAAAAGCACTATACTAGTACAAAGTTCATAAATTAGTAACACACAGAAAAATATACATTAGAGGGTACTGCTACCCAAAAGAAGAATCATTTAACAACAAAGTAATATGTAATATAAAAAATAAAACAGTATGAGATATCATAAAACACGAAATTGGAAAAAGGCAACCACAAATACAATAACATACAAATCAAAGATGGGAGTAAGTTAATAGATAATCCACAGGAACTACCAGTTTGTATACATGACTTTCAGATATTGTTGAGAAGCTCCAACAAATATCCTTAAAACAGGTATGGCACCTACATAGCCAATACACAGAGTAAGAAGTCAGGAATAATAATAATAATAATAATAATAATAATAATAATAATAATAATGTCATCAGACCTAGATTAAATACCAATCTGTTCTGAAGACATGCATACATAGCTTACACAGACTCCTCAGCTGAGTTAACTGTTTGACAAACCTAAAAAAGAAGAAGATAGTATTGCCCTAGATTACAAGCAAGAAGTTTTTTTTAGAATAAAGGGCCATCGCACTAGTGTCCAGGGAAATAGTATTTCCAGTATCAACAACAAAAGCAGTGCTAACATCAGCAGTAGATCTTCTGACAGCAGCAGCAGCAGCAGCACCACCTGGACCCATGTCAAGAAGCACCAAGAACAGGAAACCCTCACAAAAGAACCAACATTTTTGACATCCAGAGGTAGGGAAAATACCAGTATAACAAGTAGAGAAATAGATTCAAAGTAATTAAATTTAAAAATACTGCATCAAATTGTTCATATTGCATCCAACAACAGGGAATTGCTCTCCACAGAGGATCACAAACTGTACACAATTTTGCTTTGAATCAGCAACAGGAGAGCTTCTGTAAAGTTTGGAAGGCAGGAGACGGGGTTCTGGCAGAAGTGAAGCTGTGAGGACGGGGCGTGAGCCATGCTTGGGTAGCTCAGTCGGCAGAGCACTTGCCCGCAAAAGGCAAAGGTCCTGAGTTCGAGTCTCGGCCCAGCACACAGTTTTAATCTGCAAGGAAGTTTCACATTAGCGCACACTCCTCTGCAGAGTGAAAATCTCATTCTGGAAACATCCCCAAGGCTGTGGCTAAGCCATTTCTCCACAATATCCTTTCTTTCAGGGGTGCTAATTCTGCAAGGTTCGCAGGAGAGCTTCTGTAAAGTTTGGAAGGCAGGAGACGAGGTACTGGCAGAAGTGAAGCTGTGAGGACGGGGCGTGAGTCATGCTTGGGTAGCTAAGTTGGCAGAGCACTTGCCCGCGAAAGGCAAAGGTCCCAAGTTCGAGTCTCGGTCCAGCACACAGTTTTAATCTGCCAGGAAGTGTCAGAAAAAATTAAGTTCATGTGGGAAGAATTCCTTGTAATGGGAATATACTGAACACCTAGTTCATGCATTAAAAGATTTTAATTGGAAATTGATGTGCTGCTGCATACGTCATGAAACAGCACACTTATGTAACAATAGCTGGTGACTTAAATGTAGATATGCTTAAAGTCAGTGGCTACACAAGACATCATAAGGATATACAATCTCTGGTTTTCATGCAACAAATCCAACAAGAAATACAGAAGAATCTAGCACATTAATAGACCATGTTCTGTCAAATATACATACAGACAGAAAAATAGTTCACGTTATAAATACTGTTGTTGTAGACACTTTTGGACAAACATTTGAACTGCAAGAGCACATAAAAATTGAGGAAAATGCAGTGGCTGAATTTAAACAAACTGATGTTAGAAATCTGATCAGGCTAGAATTTTTGATAAAAGAAGAAAAGTGGGATGATATGTACATACAGGACAGTGTAGAAAAGAACTGGGAATCTTTCTGTGCTGTGCCTTGAAAGATACAAATATAGCACTGAAGGGAAGGGAAAGAAGTGACAAGTGTGCAATATTTTCAACCAGCATTATATAGCTATAGTGGAGAAACTTCTAAAACAAGATAAATCAGCACCAAAGAGAATGGAAAGTCCCAAAAAGGTGGCCAAGAGTTTATACCTCCTCTCTACAGATGACTCAGAAGTTCTTAAAAAAACTGGATCACTAAAAAATAAAAATACACAAGGTCTTGATGGCATCTCTGAAAAACAGTAAATCACTGTGCTAGATACATTGCTGAGCCTCTAGCATTCCTGGTAAATTTAATAATAAAGCAAGGAGTATTCCTGAAATGTTTAAAGATGAGTAAAGTTGTGCCAGCATTCAAAGGAGGTAATAAAGAAGACCCCAGAGGCTATAGGCCCATAATGATCACACCTGTTCTGTCTAAAATGGTACAGGCAGTGATTAAAAATAGATTTATAAACTTCATAGAGAAGCTTAACATCTTAAATGATGCACAACATGGATTTAAAAAGGCAAGATCCACCAAGGCCGCACTGACAAACTTCATAACACACATTAGTGAGGCATTGGATCATCAAACGGAAGTATCTAGTATCTGTTTAGACATTTCAAAAGTTTTTAACTGTGTCTGCCATAAAAGTCTTTACAGAAAATGGACTGCTATGGAATAAGAGGGAAAGCTGCTGATATTATAAAAATGTTTGTTGAAAACAGAAAACAGTGCATTTAAATTAAACATAGATCTGGAAATACAGAGAGAAATAGCTACTCTGATTTTCTGCAGGTAAAATATGGAGTACCTCAGAGTTCAGCACTGGGACCTCTGCTCTTTATCTTATATATAAATGATATTCCCACTGCTGTAGATGAAAAAGTGATCATGTATGTTGATGACACAACTTTGCTAGAGTGTAGTGGCTTAATGAGGGAGTTGGAAAAAAGAGTCAGTGAGAACATGCAAGTGGCAGAAAGGTGTTTTAGAGAAAATAACTTATTGATGAACAGGAAGAAAAGTATGTGTACAAATTTGAAACAAACTTAACCAACAGAGCAGAGGAATTTACTCTGTTTATTGGGGATGTACACTTAGAAATAGAGGTCTGTAACTGGTTTCTGGGTATAAATGTGGACAAATATCCAACAAGGGAAAACCACATTGAAAGGATCTGTTCCAAAATAAGTACAAATATATTTCTAATGAAAAAAATGTGATATACGGTGGACACAGAAACCTTGCTTAGAATGTACTACGGACTTATTTTTCCACACGTATTGTACTGTAACCCAATATGAGGTGATGCAGCAGATGTACATGTGCAAAGAATCCTAAAACTTCATAGATGCATAAGCAAAGTAACACCTCAGGAATACTGCAAAAATAAATTCAAGGAATTTAAACAAATTCAAAGAATTTAAAATATTAACTGTACCAAGGTTGTACATACATCAGACAATACTACTTCTAATGGTAAATTGTACAGCACCTCTAAACAGAGACTTTCATTACCATAACGCAAGAACCAGAGAGAATCACCACATCTGCAGAAAAAGATTTAAAATGACAAACAGGGACCCTAAAATTGCAGGAAGCTTATTTTATAACAGATTACTTTCTAACATCAAGAGTATAAAGGAACAGATCACCTTCAAAAGAAAACTCAAGGAACACCTCATCTACGGATGGTGGTACAAGGTGAAACAGTATTTGTTGGCAAACTCATAGGACAAATGTAAATTGGAATATCAAATTTTCCTGAAAGAAAGTAAAGGAAAAGAAAGTGTAGTGCTGAAATTACAGAAGAAAACATACAGACTAAGATGTATCACTGCAATAATGTATAAATATTCTAATATTTCTACACAGGAGTTTAACATAGTTGAACTAAGAAAATTAATATTCAGTGTTTCTAAATGCATTATTTATTAATATTAGCAGTATGACAAAAATAATTAGATTGCAAGCTTTCTCTATTTGTGCTAGGCTGTTGCATAAATCAATGCAGGCTATCATACATCAAGGAATAAAAATATTATCAGTAAACATTACTAAAGAATTATTTCACATATCAAATGACAAATTTCCAAATTTCTTTATTTCTGCATAAATGTGCAACAGAAGATGTCTAAAATCATTGTGAAACTTATCAATGCACAAAAAATAAACTATTATTATCAACAGACATGGTAAAAGAGTCTTTTAGTTCAGCTGTTTTCTTAGAGTATCTAAAGTACACAAGTTGCAAACAAACTAAAGGAAGATAATATGGAACATACTGAAAACTACAGACCAATTTTCTAATTCTCAACCTTCTTAACAAAGCATACTTTGCAGAAATACAGTACTGATCATAACAGAGTTTATGGAAGTGGTACTTGATTCTCCCAGTAGTAATGAGTGTGTTAGTAGCATATTTTTAGACCTGCCCAAGGCTTTTGAACTGCTGACAACAGATTATTGTTAAAGAAACTAGAAGCACTAGGAATAAGAAGAATTGCTAATGAAAGATTAAAATCATACCTGGAAAATAACACACAAAAGGTTCAAAAAAGTTCAAATGTGTGTGAAATCTTATGCGACTTAACTGCTAAGGTCCTCAGTCCCTAAACTTACACACTACTTAACCTATATTACCCTAAGGACAAACACACACACCCATGCCCGAGCGAGGACTCGAACCTCCGCCAGGACTAGCCGCACACTCCATGACTGCAGTGCCCTAGACCGCTAGGCTAATTCTGCGCAGCACACAAAAGGTACAAAGAGCCTACACTTCAGATGATGCTAAATTTTTAGTCAACAATGATCAGGCTCAATACACATTAACATTGGTGTTTCTCAGTGTAGTACATATACAGGGTGAGTCACCTAACATTACCACTGGATATATTTCGTAAACCACATCAAATACTGATGAATCGATTCCACAGACCAACGTGAGGAGGGGGGCTATTGTAATTGGTTAATACAAACCATAAAAAATGCTCGGAAGTATGTTTTTTAACACAAACCTACGTTTTTTAAAATGGAACCCCGTTAGTCTTGTTAGCACATCTGAACATTTAAACAAATACGTAATCAGTGCCGTTTGTTGCATTGTAAAATGTTAACTACATCCGGAGATATTGTAACATAAAGTACCACTCCTCCGCTGTTCGATCGTGTGTATCGGAGAGCACCGAATTACGTAAGGATCCAAAGGGAACGCTGATGGACCTTAGGTACAAAAGACACTGGAACAGCAAATTACGTCCACATGCTACCACCTTTTTATTGGTCTTTTTCACTGACGCACATGTACATTACCATGAGGGTGAGGTACATGTACACACGTGGTTTCCGTTTTCAATTACAGAGTGGAACAGAGTGTGTCCCGACATGTCAGGCCAATAGTTGTTCAATGTGGTGGCCATCATTTGCTGCACACAATTGCAATCTCTGGCGTAATGAATGTCATACACACCGCAGTACATCTGGTGTAATGTCGCCGCAGGTTGCCACAATACATTTTTTCATATCCTCTGGGGTTGTAGGCACATCACGGTAAACATTCTCCTTTAACGTACCCCACAGAAAGAAGTCCAGAGGTGTAAGATCAGGAGAACGGGCTGGCCAATTTATGCGTCCTCCACATCCTATGAAACGCCGGTCAAACATCCTGTCAAGGGTCAGCCTAGTGTTAATTGCGGAATGTGCAGGTGCACCATCATGCTGATACCACATACATCGGTGCGTTTCCAGTGGGACATTTTCGAGCAACGTTGGCAGATCATTCTGTAGAAACGTGATGTATGTTGCAGCTGTTTGGGCCCCTGCAATGAAGTGAGGACCAATGAGGTGGTTGCCAATGATTCCGTACCATACATTTACAGTCCACGGTCACTGTCGCTCTACCTGTCTCAGCCAGCGAGGATTGTCCACGGACCAGTAATGCATGTTCCGTAGATTCACTGCCCCGTGTTTTGTGAAACCCGCTTCATCGGTAAACAGGTAGAACTGCAAAATATTCTCTGTTAATGCCCGTTGACAGATCTGCACTCGATGATTAAAGCCACCATCATGTAATTGCTGATGTAGCGACACATGAAATGGGTGAAAGTGGTGACGATGCAGTATGCGCATGACACTGCTTTGACTCAGTCCACCAGCTCTTGCAGTGCCCCGTGTACTCATGTGTGGGTTCATGGCAACAGCAGCTAACACACCAACTGGACCCACTTCTCCTGTGACGGGCCTGTTACGGACTCATTAGCATGCTACAACCATACCTGTGGCATACAGTTGGCAGTAGATGTTTTGCATTGTGCAGCACGTTGGATGCTCTCTGTCCCGGTACCATACACGCTGCAGGCTTCAGCTGCATTTCGTCGACACTCGCCATAGATGAGTATCATCTCTGCCTTTTCAGAGATCGAATACACCATGGTCACAGTTCCTAAAACACTACACTATCACAGACGTCTGGTAACACGGTGTACTACAGTTGGTCTGCATGCGGAGACGAATGCAGAATAACTATAGCAGGAAGCGCTTCATGCGGACATTGCGACAGCTAGACCAAACTACAACAGTGCTCTACAGACACACTCCTAAACACGGTCGTCATCGTAAACATGTCCCTGCAGATGCTGCTCGCCGACCATGGCCTGTGTTTGTTACAACATGCAACTGAACGTCGGACGTTTCAAGCTTCAACTTTAGGTGACAATATCTCTGGATGTAATTAACATTTTACAATGCAACAAATGGCACTGATTTATTTGTTTATATGTTCAGATGTACTAACAAAACTAACATGGTTCCATTTAAAAAACGTAGGTTTGTGTTAAAAAAACATACCTCCATGCATTTTTTTATGGTTTGTGTTAAACAATTACACTAGCCCCTCTCCTCACATTCGGTCTGTGGAATCGGTTCTTCAGTATTTGATGTGGTTTACAAAATATATTCAGCGGTAACATTAAGTGACTCACCCTGTATTACGACCGGATTTGTTCTTGTTATATATACCAATGATGTCTCAGACAATGAAACACAATGAGAAACAATTCTCTTTCATGAAGGTAGTTAAAATACAGCCACTGATACACCAGGAAAACTCCTAGTTAAGAAGGCAAATGTAGACCTCAAGGATGTTAACAGTTGGACAGTAGGCAATAAAGTAACACTGAACATGAAGATAAGAAATAGCATCAAGTGAGAAAACTCCTGTTACGTTTAAACATAAATAACACTGTAGCAAATACAGCATGTTATCTCCTTAAATCATTAGTATGTAACAGCCCATAGCTTGTGATGACTCACTGTTCTTGTGTACACTCAGTTCTTAGCCGCTGTTGTGTTCTTCAGTCCAAAGGGCACTCTAATGCTGCTCTTCGCACTAGTTTATTCTGTTCCAGTCTTTTCACGTATGAGTAACTACTGCAGCCTACGTCAATTTGAGGCTTCTTCCTACAGCAAAGCCTTGATCCTGTCTACTTACTTCCAAACTAATAAATACTACAGTGAATTTACCACTGACAACATTCTTATAATGTGCTAAGATGGAGAATTCGCCCAGCAATGGGGTACACTGTTTACTGTAAGAAACTTCTTAATCAAGCAGTTGTTTGAATGCAGGTAGGACAAAAGGCTTTGCATATCTAAGTTAATTGGGCTGACTGTTGCCTCCATGTCTACATTGCAAGAAAATAGTTTTCTCATTTTAAGGAGGATTTTTTTGACATCATTGGCTCTCCACATCCAGGAAGACCATTGGTATTTGATGAAGATTCTTTAAACACATTAATCCACAATGATCCACATCAGTATGTTTGAGAACTGGCAAATGTGAGAACTGTGATAATTTCACCATAGGGTGACACTTGCATGCAATGGGGAAGGTTCAAAAATTGTGTGTATGGATACCACATGCTCTAAGCCAAAATCACAAAAATCAGTGGATCGCCAGATGTGCATCTCTGCTTGCTCATCATCAATTGGCCCGTGAGCAACACCAACCATTCCTAACCTGTATCTTTACTGGTGACGAGAAATGGTGTCTTTATGCTAACATAAGGAAAAGACAGGAATGGCTGAGCCCAAACAAAGTAGCATACCTGTACAAAGACCTACACACATCCACAAAAGATGTGCAACAGCGACATTGTGGTGTACTATGAATTGCTTTCCCTAGGTATCACTATTACTACTGAAATTTATTGTCAACAACTGAAATGACTTGGAGATGCAATCCAAGAGCAGTGACCAGGAAGAGTGCGAGAAGTGATCCTACTATGTGATAATGCTCACTTGCATTTTGCTAAACTGACAAAAATAAGCTATACAGGAATTGGGTTAGGAAGTCATTCTGCACCCACCTTATTCATCTTGTGCCCTCAGATTTTCATATTTTCCACTCTTTGTCAAACAATCTTCAAGGAACTTCCTTTCTACACTCCTGGAAATTGAAATAAGAACTCCGTGAATTCATTGTCCCAGGAAGGGGAAACTTTATTGACACATTCCTGGGGTCAGATACATCACATGATCACACTGACAGAACCACAGGCACATAGACACAGGCAACAGAGCATGCACAATGTCGGCACTAGTACAGTGTATATCCACCTTTCACAGCAATGCAGGCTGCTGTTCTCCCATGGAGACGATCGTAGAGATGCTGGATGTAGTCCTGTGGAACGGCTTGCCATGCCATTTCCACGTGGCGCCTCAGTTGGACCAGCGTTCGTGCTGGACGTGCAGACCGCGTGAGACGACGCTTCATCCAGTCCCAAACATGCTCAATGGGGGACAGATCCGGAGATCTTGCTGGCCAGGGTAGTTGACTTACACCTTCTAGAGCACGTTGGGTGGCACGGGATACATGCGGACGTGTATTCTCGTGTTGGAACAGCAAGCTCCCTTGCCGGTCTAGGAATGGTAGAACGATGGGTTCGATGACGGTTTGGATGTACCGTGCACTATTCAGTGTCCCCTCGACGATCACCAGAGGTGTACGGCCAGTGTAGGAGATCGCTCCCCACACCATGATGCCAGGTGTTGGCCCTGTGTGCCTCGGTCGTATGCAGTCCTGATTGTGGCGCTCACCTGCACGGCGCCAAAGACGCATTCGACCATCATTGGCACCAAGGCAGAAGCGACTCTCATCGCTGAAGACGACACATCTCCATTCGTCCCTCCATTCACGCATGTCGCGACACAACTGGAGGCGGGCTGCACGATGTTGGGGCGTGAGCGGAAGACGGCCTAACGGTGTGCGGGACCGTAGCCCAGCTTCATGGAGACGGTTGCGAATGGTCCTCGCCGATACCCCAGGAGCAACAGTGTCCCTAATTTGCTGGGAAGTGGCGGTGCGGTCCCCTACGGCACTGCGTAGGATCCTACGGTCTTGGCGTGCATCCGTGCGTCGCTGCCGGTCCCAGGTCGACGGGCACGTGCACCTTCCGCCAACCACTGGCGACAACATCGATGTACTGTGGAGACCTCACGCCCCACATGTTGAGCAATTCGGCAGTATGTCCACCCGGCCTCCCGCATGTCCACTATACGCTCTCGCTCAAAGTCCGTCAACTGCACATACGGTTCACGTCCACGCTGTCGCGGCATGCTACCAGTGTTAAAGACTGCGATGGAGCTCCGTATGCCACGGCAAACTGGCTGACACTGACGGCGGCAGTGCACAAATGCTGCGCAGCTAGCGCCATTCGACGGCCAACACCGCGGTTACTGGTGTGTCCGCTGTGCCGTGCGTGTGATCATTGCTTGTACAGCCCTCTCGCAGTGTCCGGAGCGAGTATGGTGGGTCTGACACACCGGTGTCAATGTGTTCTTTTTTCCATTTCCAGGAGTGTATATGAACATGCTCTCTGAACATAGCATAACATGTTCTTCATGTCAAAACCACTCAATTTCAACAGTTGCAGAATTGAAAAGTTACTTCAACATCAGCAAACTGTTGCAAATAGTCAAGGAGAAAATATTATTGAGGACTAAATTCTCTGTTGTGTGTATGTGTTGTGTTTATTATACGTTTGGAAAAATGCTTCAAGCTTATGCACCAGCACAATACATTACCCACATGTAGATGCCAAGTGTGGTGTATGGCGAAAAGCAGGCCATTTGATGGCAGTTTGTGACTGATGGTGAGCCACAGTATGGTCATCGGAGGCCCCAGTGTTTTCCCTGGAATCGGAAGCTGTCTCCAAAGCCTACGAGCCCCAAGCATATTCTGCTATCACTGGTTATGGATAGGCCAATGATGTCAAAAAAATCCTCCTTAAAATGAGAAAACTATTTTCTTGCAATGCCCTGTCCATTTGCATTATCCCCATACACAGAGTGAATAATTCTGGCTGTCTCCATTGCTGTCACCCCTCTATTGAACTCAAACAGAAGAATATGCCAGAAATGTTCATTTCTCCACTTGTCACTTGATTTTCTAGCATCCACAGCTCCACGCACCATCTCCAGATGGCAATATGTAAACTCAAAAAGTGAAAGTGAACTACAGAGAAAAAACACATGGCAACTGTACTAGCAACATGCACAACAAAAATGCTATGAACACATGCAACAAATGAAGATCAGGGCAGGGTCAACGACTTGCCCATTGAGTGGAAACAGACATGGAAGGAGAGCAATGCCAAGGGACTGGTAAATGTCACTAGTAGTGGTCTCATCTGTTCGATTTACTTGTACCTAGCTGCTCACTACGGGTAAAGACAGGCAATGCCATGATGTCACTGCACTAGAATTGTCAATGGCTTCATCACATGGCAGCTCAGTGGAAGGGAAGGTCTCCAGGCCAGCCCTTCATGGTACCAAGGGCAGTTTTCTGCATGTATCTTATTTCGCCACCTGCCAATTGTCAGTAATAAAATCCCTTTCACTGCCCTAAGACCATGTGAGTCTTGGCAACTTTAGCTAAAGATGAATCAGATGAGGTCAATGACCTAGTTTTGACCTTGGAGTTGGATGCTAATCAGATGATCATGTCCCTAATTAGCAAGTCTACATACAAGGTAGCACACTGGGGTTACTCAAACCGACACCTGTGTGTCAGATATTGTAGGTAGGTGGTTCAGGCCTCATATGACTGCCCAGGGCATTTGTGATGCTGATTAAAGTGCAACCGTGCTGCCACCATATCAATTTTGATGTCCAAAATACTGTGTGAGCAACTGACAGAGATCCTTAAACATAAGTTTCTCTGATATGGTAGAGTGCTCCAATGGTGCATAGTTTCATATAACCTTACTGGACAACAACCAAGGTGGCCTTATCAGCTGGATCCATGATACGCCTTCCCTAACAGGACAGCAAGAGCTGGCACAGGTAATTCTCCACCTTACAAAGACTCGTCAAGAACAGCAAAAGGCTTCAGGGGTAGTGAGCATGCACCTGGCCATTGGCATGACATTAGAGCAGATCAATCCTGCACTCTGTAAGTGCAGCACCTGAAGCTATTCCTGCTCACTTGTTTCTGGAGGTGCAACTGTTCCTGCCAGCACTGCAAGTGTGCTGGGCCCATTGGGCATAAATTAACATTATGAAGAAAAATAAGAAAGAAAAAGTGTACAAACATCAGTGTTCCGGCCAATGGTGAGTGCATGACCCGGAGGCCGGGGAGCTGGACACCGGAAGCAGAAAAACTCGATGTGTGTGTCAATCTATGGGGCAGCAGAGCGTCTAGACACTGAGCAGAGGCTGCCATGGAGAAAATCACACAATTCGAGCACAATACATGACCAGCATGAATGATCAAAACAGCTAACTCACAGGACCAAGAGCATGGGGTGATGCAAAAGTAAGGTCTATGTTACTCAGTCTCAGTGTAAGAACTGACTGGCTCATCCTATCAGTGCCAGCAAGTAAACACCTGGGTTAATGGTTCTGCCCATCCTCTCTAATAGCTTTATACACCACTCTCCCGTGAGACTCATGCCAATTCATCTGCAACCATATATAAATCCGCTGGTGGAGATACTGAAATTGTAACCAAAATCACCTGTAACTTAAATTCTATTAAATTTATGAGTAGCCTGTCTGTACCAGCAGAAAGAGGAGGGAATTTTTGGGAAGAATGATGTTTCACATTGTTTGATACTAAAAATTTTTTGCACTATTGATAATGTAGTATAACTGTGCAAACTTGCTAACTCACTGATTGTGGATGAACTACCATAGCTTAACTGTGATAAATCAAATAAATTGGCACAGAAATGTGTATCTTCATGTGTAATTAATTTTAATTAGCATTAAGAATACAGCAATTGTAATTTTGTACTGGAGATAATTTGTGCCCAACAATAAGTAGTTAGAGAGAAGTTCGGTCTTATTACTAATAAAACTTCACAGTTGAGTTGTAGTTTAGACTGTGATTACATTTGTTGCTTTCTTGGACTGTGTATTTCTGAGAACTTGTGACAATTCCAGTTGTGTATGTTAGTTGGATGTTTGAATTTTTCACGTGTTAGCGATGGTTGGGAATTATATTTATTTTTGTGGTACAACCATCAGTAAAGACTTGTATTTATTCTCCATTTGTCAAAGACAGATGAACCTGGAAACTTAGCTAGAGAAAACAAATGAAAACTTTTGTTTGTCCTCTCAGTAATTTAACTTTTGGGAGTCCCTTCTAGAGTTTGATAGTGACACTTAGTGTATGAACATAGGATTTTGGAACTTTCAATTTGCTGTGACATTTTCAGGCCCTCAACTTTCAGATAATATTGTTCTTCTTTCAACATTTGAACAAGTGACTTGTTTTGAATTGCTGAATTCCAAACTTAACTTCCATCAAAGAAGTTTGTTTATGTGTTACAATGAACTTCATATTCATTTTATACCAGCGCTGCCTTTGGCGAGCACATCAGTTGCTGACAAGATATGTTTTTGGCTGTTTTTGTCCAGATGTTACTCTTCCAATACATGCAGTGCATCCACAAGCAGCTGGTGGCCATCTCCATGTCACCTTCAGAGCTCTCCAACAGCCTCTTCAGGATCAACTCCAGGGTCATGGGCTTCCCCCCCACTTCCCCTCCCCCACCATTCCAGCAGTTCAACAAGAAGATCAAACCATGGGCAAACTATGTCACAAGCATGGAACAATTCACAGCCTCAGAGGTCATACTCAGCAGTGCACCTTCTTTCTGGCATACATGGGCCCTGATGTTTTCCACTCTCTGCTAAAACTTAATCTAGAACTGGAACCCCACACTCTGTCCTATGACACGTTGAAGTCCAGTTTGTTAGAATACTTTGACTTCCAGGTGCATCTGGCAGCAGCTGCCATAAACTTAACAGTCAGTCATATCACGAACAGATTGTCTACATCTTCAAACAAAAAAGAAACTGATCACAGTGAGTATGTCGGAAATGGTAGATGATGCGAGAAAAAGTACCGGAGATTGGTTTCTGGACAAAGTGGGGAGTATAATTTTTATCTTTGAAGAGCTCAGTGAGACTCTTTATATATTTGGAGAGGAGATGTGATAACCATGTGTGGCTAGGCTGTATGGAGGGGCTTCTTGGTGTGGAATAGTTGGTAGCTGTCGAAGTGGAGATATTGTTGGTGGTTAGTAATGTGTCCGCCAAACGCAGCACAGATAAAATACCTAGGTATAAAATAAATATGAAGTTTATTGTAACATGCACAAACAATGTTCCACAATGGGAGTTGGTTTGGAACACAATAATTGAAAATGTGCCACTTGCTCAAGTATTGAAACAATATTAATATTGGGAAGTTGAAGGCCGGAAAAGGTCACAGTAAACCTATGGTTCCAAAATCCGATGTCCATACACTAAGTGCAATCAAAGTCTGAAAGGGCCATGCAAAAGTTAAATTACTGCGAGGACGAACAAAAGTTTAAATTTAGCAGATAGCCAATCGAAAAAAAGGCAAATATTGAAAAGGCCAACTGCTGGTCACGGCGTAGACAGCCATTAATGGTGTAGGTCCGTAGCAGGCAGCTCCTCAATGTGAAGGTCAATATGGGCAGTGGTGACATCATCATAGCAGTAACTCCAGAGCCTGGTCCTGATTGTGGACATGCTTTCACAGTCAGCATGTGGACCAGGAAACTCCCAGAACATAGCCTGGGCTTGATGTAAATGCTGCCTGGGCACCAGCATGCTGTTTTTCTGATTTTGCTCACGTGGACCACGGAAAAGAAAAGGTCCAGCCCATGTCTCTGGTGGCACTTGGCAGACCTAGGAAGAGGACCATGTCGAGGTCACAACTGGTTAATGTGCATATGGCACACTGTGCGGTCTTGATGCATTACCCCGGACATGGTCCAGCCCAGAAGACTGTAAATAGCTGTGGAAGCAAATGCAGTTGGCTTCTGATGAAGACAAGGGCCCACACAGGGTCTTGGAGAGAGAAATGGTGGCAGCTGAGCTCAATGTACATAAAAAAATAAGGTAAGCCATTCCGATGCCTGGTAAGCACAAAATCCCCAGATACCCTTGCACATCTTGAAGTCACTTTGAGGACTTTCATGATCATGCATACAGCAGAACCCGGAAATGGTGGTGTGTACCTACAGAAAATAATTGTTTCAGGTCATCACGAATTGCACCATGGTACAATCCATCAACACTGCTCGAAATACAAACATTATTTACCCTGGTTCTCTCAAAGATGAGCATTTGCAATGCGAATGGATAGTGTGATGAAACTGCATGGACAAAGTGAATGTGAGAACTGTACATGCCACCCAACTTGAAATCTTCAACTTTAGCAACTACTTCACAGACTGTGCCATCTCGATTTTTCCCAGCAACCCCAGCTTGTCTGAATTTATGCAGTGGGAACTTTCTCTGAAACGTATCCTTTTTTCCTGTAACTTCAACCTTCATCAGTCCTTGTCCTCCAACTGCCTGTCCCCTTCCTTGTTGCCACTCCAGTTCTCCATGTGCTTTCTATCTGACCAGTGCACCTATAGAGTCCTTTTGCCTCTTCTCCCCTTTCTGCTGCCCCCCCCCCCCCCCCTCCTCTGCCCTAGCAAGGCCTCCGGATGTTGTATTGGTCCCTGGACACTCCCACAGGCAGCATTAGCATCTTCCCCTGCCCCTGTCCTGTTATCTCTCACCTCGCCCATCCAACACCTGTTCTGGAACCCCAATACCTTCCCCAGCAAACGTCACAACTCATCTCGGATGCAGTTGGGCTTTGGTGTCTGGAGGAAACAGTGGCCATGTGTGCGAGAGTTGTGCTTTTGTGAATATTTTGTTCTGTCTAAGTTTGACATAGGAATTAAACCAATAGCTAATAGTATCTATCAACCTTTTCCAATCTGCCTGTCTGCCATTCAATTTGGTGGAGGATGGAGGTGGGAAGGGTGGGGGGGAAGAGGCGGAGGGCGGTAGTAATATTTCAAGACTAAGCTTCATGTAACCATTTCCCCATCTTATTATTAGAATTGCTTGAAGTATGCATAAACATAAAAGCATCTCTGGGTGTGAATCTAATTCACTGCAAGCAAATGCCGTGATCATTCCCTAAAACAGGCCATGGCTCACACCTCTTCTCTCCTCATTGTTTGCTTGAGTATGTATGTGTATGTCTATCAGTCTTACTTTTGTTCCTGCTCAAATTATGGTGACAAATCTTAAATCATCTTAAACTGATCCTTGGAAGAATAGCTACTACACTAATTCTTGTAATTTGCTCTCATCCTGGAATACTGGGTGTTTCCTGTTTCATAATGGATGACCTGTCGGATAGTTATCACATAGTTCAATGAGGAGAACACACCTGTCCTTTTGTGTGTTCTGCCTGACCACATTTTGCCACATGTAGGCTGATATTTACACCATTCAATGCTGTGTTCAAACTTCTATCATTTCAAATACCTCATGGGATTTTAGAGTAACAAATAATAGTAAATACAGTTTTTTTTTTCCAAATGCGGCCATATGCGGAGTGCACCTCATTTGATGACACTTTCATTGGTCATTTCCAGGTGTTCTTCAGTGTGAAAATGGATGGAATCACTGCACGGCACTGCACTGCACTGCAGTTGTACTCTAAGTGTGGGAAGTAGTTTGTCTACAATGGGGTAATCAATGACTTGCCTTACATTCAGAGGATTGACTGCTTGCTGTGACGTCAAGGTTTCTCCCAGAAGGCTTCTCTTAGACCTCTTGGCATTTGTTTTAAGACCCTACTATTCCATCAAGATCTTCCTGGGCAACAAATGAGAATACATTTGAGGAAGCCCTACATTCTCTTTTTATTGCAACAAAATTCTGACACACTGGAATTGTCCTGCGACAATAAGTCATATTTACCTTTACTGACTACATGTCCAGAAGACCACCTCCAGATCAGATACTGATACAATGCAGTGAAAGGGAAAAGGATGATAATGATATCATGATATCATTAGAAACTGAGCATTACTCCGATTAGGGAAGGAAATCATCTAAGACCTCTTCAAAGGAATCATTTTTACATAATTTGAGAAAATGGTAAACTTAAATTTTTGTGATAAGATGGAATTTGAGTCCGGATCCTCCTGAGTGGAAGTCCAATGTCTTCAGCCCCAATGGCCCAACCAAACTCCATAGTGGGAAAAAAGCACTACAGCTAGTGATGGTAGTAAAGAGAGATGGTAATTTGGATTCTTTTGAGCATAGAACTAAAAGTTGTCCATTTCGCACAAAGATGGCTTTCATATAAATGAAACTTTGGTTTTGTTGTGTTGGTATGTGTAGCATAATAATGCAAGTCAAGTGCCGACTTTATCTGAAGAACAGTTCTGTTTATTTCTCACAAAAAAATCAATAGGAATATTAGGCTCTATTATAAAATCCCTTGCTTTGTTTCTTTTCCCCAAATGGAAATTCGTTCAGAGTTGGCAAAGTTTTGGAAGGCATATGCTCCTTCATTTTCAATGGTTAGAAAAAATATGATGTGAATTCAGTATCTCTCTTTACAAAAAATAAATAAATATAAAATAAAAATTTGATGATCAGTTGACTGCTTCACTTCATATATGTTTGGTTGATTGGGCATTTAACAAAAATGCACCAGACTGTATACAGCCAAGGAGCACTGAAAATTAAGGAAAGCTCCAGTTTTGATAACAGTCTAAAACAAATATCAAAAATGACAATGTGAATAGAGGTCCCACAATGAGTGTGCTCAAAGCTCTTGTCCTCACTCACAGTGTAGGTGTATCTTTGCAGACAGTAAAAACCTCTAGTATATACACTAATTAATATCTTTGAAACCAAGAATCAAATACTGACAAGAAAAACTACAAAGACCTCCAACCATATTGTTTTGTTGCAAAATATAATTATAACAGATAATTAAAGAATAGACTTGATATTAAAATAGAAAACCTCTAAACACCATGATCTGTTTCTTTCATCAGCAAATTAATTTGAATGAAGCACACACACACACACAATAAAAGCTTAATATTTCTCTTGAAGACTGGGAGAAATTGAAGCATTTAGTGAGCTAAATTTTGGTATGAACACTATATTTCTTCACAAGGCATGATCCTACTTTGAGCAGTTTATCCATGATTCACTGCAGCCTGTAAACCTGCTTTCCCAAACAGATATGAGGGATCCAACAAGTTAATGTGGAATCTACCGGGTGATCAAAAAGTCTGTATAAATTTGATACCTCAATAAATCATGGAATAATGTAGATATAGAGGTACAAATTGACACACATGCTTGGAATGACATGGGGTTTTATTAGAGCCAAAAAAATACAAAAGTTCAAAAAATGTCCGACAGATGGCACTTCATCTGATCAGAATAGCAATAATTAGCATAACAAAGCAAAGATAATGATCTTTACATGAAATACTCAATATGTCCACCATCATTCCTCAACAAGGGCTGTAGTCGAGGAATAATGTTGTGAATAGCATTGTAAAGCATGTCTGGAGTCATGGTGAGGCACTGGCGTCGGATGTTGTCTTTCAGCATCCCTAGAGATGTCGGTCGATCACGATACACTTGCGACTTCAGGTAACCCCAAAGCCAATAATCGCACAGAGTAAGGTCTGGGGATGTAGGAGGCCAAGCATAACAAAAGTGGCGGCTGAGCACACGATCATCACCAAACGGCGTGTGCAAGAGATCTTTCACGTGTCTAGCAATATGGGGTGGTTATAATAAAATGCCATGTCATTTCAAGCATGTGTGTCAATTTCTACCTCTCTATCTACATTATTCCATGATTTATTACTTTTTCAAATTTATACTGAGTTTTTGATCAACCGGTAAATTACAACAAGGCATTACAGTTTTCCATTTAGAAGAGAGTATGGGTAAACAAGAACATCAAAATTTCTCTACACTAGAGATGTTGTTGTTGTGTGTGTTTGTTTAGGATATTCAACACCATGGTTATCAGTACCCGTTTAATCACTGCACGGGATGAAGTAGGTTAAAGCATAAAAGATGCAGATATGCGAGAATGCCACAATGATCATGTTTGCACTCTCACACTTATTCTCAGTTTAGCAAACACTTTTACTCTGAAAGGTGCAAAAGTGAAAACCGGTTTGTTGTATTGCAGCTTATTGATACTTCCAAAGCCGGTACCTCGAAGATTCCTTCAGGCACTGTAAGTGGTGAACATCGCCAACAATGAAGAACTTACAGAACATTAACCAATGAAGATCACCAAAATGGTGTTATAAGCAAATGGCACTAGGGCACCAGTCTTCTAGTTCAAGGTTGCATCTTGTCAAAATTACTTGCGTTGCTAGTTGGTGCCTAATGTTACACAGAATTGTTGATAAGTTAGCTCCATCTGCAAACATTCAGTGCACTTAGATGCACACCTGTGTCAGGCCTCTGCTTACAGCTACCTGTGTCTGCCAAAACATATAGCAGTTCTTTTGCACATATCGAGTACAGTATATTTATTTAAAGTGCTCTATGTCTACTAATCTTTCGCTTGTCAGTCCAGATTCCTACGGTGACAAATCCTTTCCCACCTTCCACAAATTTATCTTAGCAGCGATGGTGTAACATTTGACTCCTTGGAACATGGCAGGTGCCAATTCACATCATAACATCTGGCGACAAACCTTGATGAATCTACAACACCAAATTATTTCACTCCCATTGCCAACTATTTTCTTTTATCACTCTGAACACTTTCGTTTGTGCTTTTAACATTGGGCTTGTGGATGTTTCTATTTCAGAGCTGTGCTTGCCAGTTTGTTCAAGTTACTTGTTTGTGCTGCCACATATTGTTATAGCTTTAGTATATTTGTTTTGCCATGGCCGCCTCATCACCCCAAGCTCCACACATGCCTGCCTTGCACTCAACAATGGCACAATTGTGTGTCTTTGGCACCAATGCAGATCTAACACAGCTTTTTCAGTTCTAGACACAACAAATGATGCAGCTTACCGAGGTGATGGGAGGCTACATTCAAATGCAGGTGGCAGCCCACTTTGCAGCCAGAACTTGTGAACTATGAGGAATTAATCTGTGCTTTGAATAGATATTATGATGCAGAAATCCATGTGACAGCTGTCAGGTATAAATTTTCCAGACTAAAGAAGCAGTCACGACAAAGTTGTAGACAGTGAGTGACAGACTCACAATGGTTTACTAGACAGTGTAAGTTTAAATGTGAGTGAGACAAGTCTAATAATAGAATACGGGAACATATTCTCAAGTATCCCAGCCCTTCCTTGCAGCAAGTTTTGCAAACTATTGACAATCAAGATTCTTGTGGCAATGCTGTGTATTGTTTTCAATCAATAAACATTTGTGCAGTTACATAAACAGGCTGCTTCCAAGTCGAGCGCACAGTTCACTAGAGTTCAGCATAGCCAGTCACATAAAAGGCTAGGCCAGCAAGGTACTAGCATTGAGTCTTGCCTGCTTCTCACAACGTAAGCATCACTTCACATCACAAAACACAACTTGTTTTTCATGTGGCAAGAATGGATGTGTTCAGAAGCATTCCTACAGAAAAAGAAGGACCCTTCCTAATATATGCCCACAGAAATCAATCTTTGCTCAACTAGAGCTTCTAGTGTGATACAAAAGTCTAGCAATTTTCAATCCAAGAAATCAGCAGCCTCTTCTTCGGTGCAATACCACTCCAACAAACGGTCTGTGGATCTTGTGTTAGCTGGAATCTGGTACAGACACTGAAATTTCAGGCTTCACATTCATGGAACTGTGCAAATATATTTGCTCTCGATTTGTTTTGGTTGCATGTGATAGACAATGTGTTGTCAGTTACATCCTTTGGTTTGAAGGACAGTGTTGTTCAGTTGTGTGCTGAATTCAAAGACTTGTTTGTTGATGGCTTAGGCAAAGCTTCTAATTGTGTTGTGCATAAGACACTGCACAGTCTCACATCTACAAGGCTTTCGTTGTACGTGTTGCTCAGGAACTTTCACAGTGGCATTATTGCACCCATCACAGCCAGTCTGTGGGCATCTCCGTTAGTGCTCATCAAGAAGACTTCAAGCAGACTGTGTATTTGTGCAGACATTAAAGAAAAAGTGAATCCCAAAAAGTGATTTGACTCATTTCCTTCACCTTGACAGGGTGAACTTATGGGTCCCTTTAGATGAACAGTTACAGCACGTGTTTGTCAGTAATATACAAAGGGGACTCTTGAAAGTTTCTTCATTTGCCTTTCAGAAGTACACTTGCACCATCAACTTCCCAGTACCACACTCCTGGAAATGGAAAAAAGAACACATTGACACCGGTGTGTCAGACCCACCATACTTGCTCCAGACACTGCAAGAGGGCTGTATAAGCAATGATCACACGCATGGCTTAGTGGACACACCAGGAACCGCGGTGTTGGCCGTCGAATGGCGCTAGCTGCGCAGCATTTGTGCACCGCCGCCGTCAGTGTCAGCCAGTTTGCCGTGGCATACGGAGCTCCATCGCAGTCTTTAACACTGGTAGCATGCCGCGACAGCGTGGACGTGAACCGTATGTGCAGTTGACGGACTTTGAGCGAGGGCGTATAGTGGGCATGCGGGAGGCCGGGTGGACATACCGCCGAATTGCTCAACACGTGGGGCGTGAGGTCTCCACAGTACATCGATGTTGTCGCCAGTGGTCGGCGGAAGGTGCACATGCCCGTCGACCTGGGATCGGACCGCAGCAACGCACGGATGCACGCCAAGACCGTAGGATCCTACGCAGTGCCGTAGGGGACCGCACCGCCACTTCCCTGCAAATTAGGGACACTGTTGCTCCTGGGGTATCAGCGAGGACCATTCGCAACCGTCTCCATGAAGCTGGGCTATGGTCCCGCACACCGTTAGGCCGTCTTCCGCTCACGCCCCAACATCGTGCAGCCCGCCTCCAGTGGTGTCGCGACATGCGTGAATGGAGGGACGAATGGAGACGTGTCGTCTTCAGCGATGAGAGTCACTTCTGCCTTGGTGCCAATGATGGTCGTATGCGTGTTTGGCGCCGTGCAGGTGAGCGCCACAAACTGGACTGCATACGACCGAGGCACACAGGGCCAACACCCGGCATCATGGTGTGGGGAGCGATCTCCTACACTGGCCGTACACCTCTGGTGATCGTCGAGGGGACACTGAATAGTACACGGTACATCCAAACCGTCATCGAACCCATCGTTCTACCATTCCTAGACCGGCAAGGGAGCTTGCTGTTCCAACACGAGAATACACGTCCGCATGTATCCCGTGTCACCCAACGTGCTCTAGAAGGTGTAAGTCAACTACCCTGGCCAGCAAGATCTCCGGATCTGTCCCCCATTGAGCATGTTTGGGAGCGGTCTGCACGTCCAGCACGAACGCTGGTCCAACTGAGGCGCCAGGTGGAAATGGCATGGCAAGCCGTTCCACAGGACTACATCCAGCATCTCTACGATCATCTCCATGGGAGAATAGCAGCCTGCATTGCTGCGAAAGGTGGATATACACTGTACTAGTGCCGACATTGTGCATGCTCTGTTGCCTGTGTCTATGTGCCTGTGGTTCTGTCAGTGTGATGTATCTGACCCCAGGAATGTGTCAATAAAGTTTCCCCTTCCTGGGACAATGAATTCACGGTGTTCTTATTTCAATTTCCAGGAGTGTATTTGGAAAAATTAACTGTATCTGTGCCTTTGTGTACAAATTATTAGGATGATATGGCGATATCAGGTCACATGGCAGATGAGCATCTTAGGAATTTGTGCACCCTGTTCCAAGTGCTATCAGAAGCAGGTTTTAAATGCTACACAGACATGTGTGTTCTTTCATATAGAGATCAAGTACTTAGGGCACGCAATTACTTCTCAGTGTTCATCCAAAGCAGATGCACTTGCATGCCATTTGTGACCCCAAAACTCCAGGGAATGTTACTTGAGTTACAGTCAGTTCTAGGAACACTGATGTATTACAACCATTTCACTCCAACAGCAGCTCATATTGCGGCACCATTGTACCACCTTTGCTGCAAGAATGTATCATTTGTGTTGTCCCAGGAGTGTCACATAGCTTTTCGATAGCTCAAAGATGCTTTGCTCTCTGACTGTTGACTAGTTAATTTCGATCCTTCCAAACCTGTTGTCTTGGCCACGTATGCATCTTTGTACAGCACTGGCACTGTACTCTCACACAGGATTGGTTCTGCTTCACCTCCAAATTGCATAAAAAAGCACAGATCAACTATTTGCAAATAGAGGAGGCACTCGCCATTATCTGTGGACTGACTAAATTTCATCAGTATTTGTACGGAATAAAGTTCTACTTGGGCTCTGACCACAAGCCTTTGCAGTCATTTTTCAACCTGGCGAAGCCCATTCCAGATCACTTGACAGAAATTACAACATTGGGCTCTAATATTATTACACTATCAATATGAAATAAGTATGGGCACACATCCAAGCATGACAATGAAAACACACTCGGGACAGGATGCAGACTTTGACACAACAGAAGCATCTTGTTGCCACATTGATGCACAATTCAGACACTGTGGACCAGTTTCCATCAGATCACGGGAAGATCACCCAGTCAACAGCAGCAGATCTGGACTTGCAGGTTCTTTTGTGCTACATTTGCACTGATTGGCCTTACACTGTGAAATAAATTGTTAGCCTAGTGGTTCACTGATACTGTTGGCATAAAGTGTCTAAGCTAAAAGGTGTCTTACTGCTACGCACTGAATCAGAACAATCACGCGTGGTGATGCCAGAGACATGTTTTTAGTTTGCTTCATCAGGGTCACTGGGGCATGGTTCACAACAAACAATTACTTCACTGACATTGAACACGGTTTGGCATGAACTCACAAATACAGCAGACGATGGCTCAGTGCCATGTTTGTGCAGTACACCTGGCAGCCTCTCCTCAACATTTCTTTGTTGGCTTCAGCCTGAAGTGCCTAGCAATGTTTGAATTTGGTCTTGGCTGGAGTGTACTGGAACACACTTTGGTTGCCATATAGCAGATTCCTTTTTGTGGTTCCCATGCACCCTACAATGGCATGTGGCACCCTTCAAGCCTTGCAATCCATATTGTGCCTTGAGGGTCTATCAGAGTTGCTTGCGACTGACAACGGACTTCAATTTGTGTTTGCAGAATTTCAAGGAGTTCTGTACAGCCAATGAGATTTGTCACATCACCAACATGTCTTTTCATCCACATTACAATGGAGTAGGGCAATGTTTCATTTGCACTTTTAAGGAACAGATGGATAAACTACGCATCCACCAGGACCGAGCTTTGCTGCTCTTCTTGTCACCCTATTGCTCCCAGCTTCACAACGGTGCATTGCTGGTGAAGTAGTTTCATGGATGGTGCCACCGCACGTTGCTCCAGTTGCTGCACCCACCTCAGCTGCCGGCACCTACTCCATCCACTCAGACAATGTATCAATTTTATGACTCATTTTTTCTTTTTCTTTTTTCCAGATCATACAGCGTTTGAAAGCAGTGGGAATGCGCCACTGTTGTAAAGTTGCTTTACAATTGCAAGTTTCTGATACATGGTCCATGCAGATTGCAGCAATGGAATCTGAATCAACTTTGCAAAGTAAATTCCGTGATCTTGCCACAGACTCTGTTCCGAGATTCACTGCTCCCCAGATGATGCAGCCTACACCCCCTCTGGCTGTCTGGGGTCCTGCATCACCAGTAGCTGGCCCCCAACTGATTGATATGGACCCTAAACCTCATCTGTTGCAAGCGGGCAGCAGACGCCAAGTTTTGGTCCCCTCCATTCCAGCCTTGAGGCTCTGAATCACTTGAAGATGCTGTTGCAATTGGAACACCAGAACACACTACACCATAGCGAGATGCAGGAGCGCACCCTCTCTCTCGTTTCTCAGTGGCATTCTGCATAAGTCTCAAGTCGAATACTGGGGTATGGACAGCAGTTCAGCACCAGACACAGCTTTGGCTCCTGTCTCCTCAATGCTTTCTGCATCCACACCTCTCCCCACCATCATTGCAGAAATCGTTATTACGGTGACAGTGAGGTGTTTCAGGGGGTGATAAGGGGGCAGGGGGATTGGCACTCCAAGCTCATAGCTTATTAATACTATCAGAGCCAATGCCTTGAAGATTCTTGCTGCCATCATGAGACACACTCTGAACATCCCCACTAATGACCAATGAAAACCCTCCAGGTAACGAATCAGTGAAGACTGTTAGGACGGTGTTATAAATGGCAGGCACCTGTATACTAGTCTTCTAGTTCAAGATTGCTTCTAGTCAAGATTGTTGCTAGTTGGTTGCCAAACATCAAACCAAGTTGTTGATAGTTAGCTCTTCCAGCAACCATTCAGTGTACTCAGATGCATGCCAGTTATGCACCTCCACTTATAGCTAGCCACAAGTAGCATTGGCCAACGGCCTTTTCAAAGAGGGCGGAGGAGTGGATAGAGGTTCAGGGCGCTCTCTTGTCCTAGGGGTGGGAAATTGCCCCTGAAGGCGGAAGAATCAGCAATGATCAACGACATGAGGATGCAGAAGGCAATGGAAACCACTGCATTAAAGACACGTAATGTGTATCCACAGGACATGTGGACTGTAGTTAAAGAAGTGTCATGATGATCTCTCCATTGGCAAAAGATTCCGGAATAGTCCCCCATTCGGATCTCCGGGAGGGGACTGCCAAGGGGGAGGTTACCATGAGAAAAAGATGGAATAATCAACGAAAGGATAATGTTCTACAAGTCGGGGCGTGGAATGTCAGAAGCTTGAATGTGGTAGGGAAGCTAAAAAATCTGAAAAGGGAAATGCAAAGGCTCAATCTAGATATAGTAGGGGTCAGTGAAGTGGAAGGAAGACAAGGATTTCTGGTCAGATGAGTATCGGGTAATATCAACAGCAGCAGAAAATGGTATAACAGGTGTAGGATTCGTTATGAATAGGAAGGTAGGGCAGAGGGTGCGTACTGTGAACAGTTCAGTGACCGGGTTGTTCTAATCAGAATCGACAGCAGACCAACACCGACAACGATAGTTCAGGTATACATGCCGACGACACAAGCTGAAGATGAACAGATAGAGAAAGTGTATGAGGATATTGAAAGCGTAATGCAGTATGTAAAGGGGGACGAAAATCTAATAGTCATGGGCGACTGGAATGCAGTTGTAGGGGAAGGAGTAGAAGAAAACGTTACAGGAGTATATGGGTTGGGACAAGGAATGAAAGAGGAGAAAGACTAATTGAGTTATGTAACAAGTTTCAGCTAGTAATAGCGAATACCCTGTTCAAGAATCACAAGAGGAGGAGGTATACTTGGAAAAGGCCGGGAGATACGGGAAGATTTCAATTAGATTACATCATGGTCAGACAGAGATTCCGAAATCAGATACTGGATTGTAAGGCCCAGGAGCAGATATAGACTCAGATCACAATATAGTAGTGATGAAGAGTAGGCTGAAGTTCAAGACATTAGTCAGGAAGAATCAATACGCAAAGAAGTGGGATACGGAAGTTCTAAGGAATGACGAGATACGTTTGAAGTTCTCTAACGCTATAGATACAGCAATAAGGAATAGCGCAGTAGGCAGCACAGTTGAAGAGGAATGGACATCTCTAAAAACGGCCATCACAGAAGTTGGGAAGGAAAACATAGGTACAAAGAAGGTACCTGCGGAGAAACCATGGGTAACAGAAGAAATACTTCAGTTGATTGATGAAAGGAGGAAGTACAAACATGTTCCGGGAAAACCAGTAATACAGAAATACAAGTCGCTGAGGAATGAAATAAATAGGAAGAGCAGGGAAGCTAAGACGAAATGGCTGCAGGAAAAATGTGAAGACATCGAAAAAGATATGATTGTTGGAATGACAGACTCAGCATACAGGAAAGTCAAAACAACATTTGGTGACATTAAAAGCAACGGTGGTAACATTAAGAGTGCAATGGGAATTCCACTGTTAAATGCAGAGGAGAGAGCAGATAGGTGGAAAGAATACATTGAAAGCCTCTATGAGGGTGAAGATTTGTCTGATGTGATAGAAGAAGAAACATGAGTCGATTTAGAAGAGATTGGGGATCCAGTACTGGAATCGGAATTTAAAAGAGCTTTGGAGGACTTACGGTCAAATAAGGCAGAAAGGATGAATAACATTCCATCAGAATTTCTAAAATCATTAGGGGAAGTGGCAACAAAACGACTATTCACGTTGGTGTGTAGAATATATGAGTCTGAAGACATACCATCTGACTTTCGGAAAAGCATCATCCACACAATTCCGAAGACGGCAAGAGCTGACAAGTGTGAGAATTATCGCACAATCAGCTTAACAGCTCATGCATCGAAGCTACTTACAAGAATAATATACAGAAGAATGGAAAAGAAAACTTATAATGCGCTAGGTGACGATCAGTTTGGCTTTAGGAAAAGTAAAGGCATGAGAGGGGCAATTCTGACATTATGGCTAATAATGGAAGCAAGGCTAAAGAAAAATCAAGACACGTTCCTAGGATTTGTCAACCTGGAAAAAGCGTTCGACAATATAAAATGGTGCAAGCTGTTCGAGATTCTGAAAAAAGTAGGAGTAAGCTATAGGGAGAGACGGGTCATATACAATATGTACAACAACCAAGAGGGAATAATAAGAGTGGACGATCAAGAACGAAGTCCTCGTATTAAGAAGGGTGTAAGACAAGGCTGTAGCCTTTCGCCCCTACTCTTCAATCTGTACATCGAGGAAGCAATGATGGAAATAAAAGAAAGGTTCAGGAGTGGAATTAAAATACAAGGTGAAAGGATATCAATGATACGATTCACTGATGACATTGCTATCCTGAGTGAAAGTGAAGAAGAATTAAATGATCAGCTGAACGGAATGAACAGTCTAATGAGTACACAGTATGGTTTGAGAGTAAATCGGAGAAAGACGAAGGTAATGAGAAGTAGTAGAAATGAGAGCAGCGAGAAACTTAGCATCACGACTGATGGTCACGAAGTCAATGAAGTTAAGGAATTCTGCTACCTAGGCAGTAAAATAACCAATGACGGACGGAGCAAGGAAGACATCAAAAGCAGGCTCGCTATGGCAAAAAAGGCATTTCTGGCCAAGAGAAGTCAACTAATATCAAATACCGGCCTTAATTTGAGGAAGAAATTTCTGAGGATGTACGTCTGGAGTACAGCATTGTATGGTAGTGAAACATGGACTGTGGGAAAACCAGAACAGAAGAGAATAGAAGCATTTGAGATGTGGTGCTATAGACGAATGTTGAAAATTAGGTGGACTGATAAGGTAAGGAATGAGGAGGTTCTACACAGAATAGGAGAGGAAAGGAATATGTGGAAAACACTGATAAGGAGAAGGGACAGGATGATAGGACATATGCTAAGACATGAGGGAATGACTTCCATAGTACTAGAGGGAGCTGTAGAGGGCAAAAACTGTAGAGGAAGACAGAGATTGGAATATATAAGCAAATAATTGAGGACGTAGGTTGCAAGTGCTACTCTGAGATGAAGAGGTTAGCACAGGAAAGGAATTCGTGGCGGGCCACATCAAACCAGTAAGCAGACAAAAGAAAGTTGTCAACAGGGTAACAGTTCTTTTGCAGAAGTTGAGTAGCATGACAAGAAGATATGATTCGCTGATCACTAACATGATAACAGGGTGACCCAACCGACCTCTACACACACCGAAACTTTGTCTAGCAGCCTGGGTAGAAGACCAGATAAAACACTAAATTGTAGAATATGTGGCACACTCATCTCATTACACTTAAAATTAAAGAGGGTGTGCTAATAAACTGGCTTATGCCCTCTAATCATTATATAAACTACACTCAGTTAAAATGTGGCAAACCATAAACAGCATGCCAAACATATCACAAACAGGTGGTCCATCTGAGAAGGAAGCCACGTGTCAGGAGTCTCCAACTTATTTGAAGATGTGTTAAGCAAACTCAATCACTTCTAACTGGCCAGAAGGTGGTGTTCACTGACCTTATAGTCTCTTTCACTGATCACAGTTTGTTATCTATCACATCATTCCCAGCCCAGGCTCACGACAGACCTTCTCAGCAATGACAAGACAGCATGCCGAGAAACAGGAATGCGGATTATGTCTGGAAAGGTGCAAGCCTTTTTGGCTGTGGTTCTGGCTATCTTTTGGCCACAAATCCTCACATGTCCTGTTACTAATCAGAATTATACTTACTTTCTCTGTATCTGCAAATTGGATAAGAGTATCCTGTATGTTCTTGACAGTTTTATGAGCTGAGTACATATGCTGGATGGTCTGCAGACCACTGAGTGAATTAAAGCAGATCAGGATTTTCAAAGCACGATCATGTTTCAAATGACAGAACAATCAGTGATGCCCCTCTCCCTCCATTTGGTCTCATTAGTGTACACAATGTTAAAATCATGGCACTCACTTAAAATGGTAAAAATGTCCTTAAAAATATAGTTTAGAGTAAACAGTTTTTTGCACTCCTGCCAAGATTAATAACATAATACTAGGCTTCATTAACACTCCATACAAATGCAGATTTGCCTCTTATGTTGTTGTTGTTGTTAATTCTTACAATATATGTTATAAAAGCAGTTGTAACTACTTACATTGTACCTTACTGATGACATGTATGCCACCATATTTAAGGCAAAGAGCATCTATTGCTATTTTGAAGTTGGATATTAGAGCTGCATTTGAAAATGGCCAAATTGATTTGACTTCTGAAAATACACTGGACTGCAAACCTGAATATGAGGAAACTAACAGAAAGGTATATGAGAAATAATAGCATAAACAATTGTTAACTAAAAGCCACTTACTTTAAAAGCACGCCATCTGTTTTTGTGATCTTATCTTTGCTGCATATGTCTTTGGTATAAAAGTTGTATAAACAAAATCTGGCATTCCTGAGTCAACTGTTGATAGTAAGAAGATGTCTAACAGTTTTTATATTAACAACAAGAAGTAAATTGAATTATCTATACATCTCTTAATGTGAGAGACAGCAAACTACATCCTTGTGTAATATGTGTGTGTGTGTGTGTGTGTGTGGGGGGGGGGGGGGGGGGGGGGGGGGAATTTAAATCCTCATGTATGATTTTACACAGAACCTGATTTAAACATATGACTAATTGAATACCTGATTATAGGGGCAGAAAAAATATTTGTGAAGAGTACCTTCTATCAGTGTAACACTCTCATTCACAGACTATACAGAAAGAATTAGTCAAATCATCTATACAGAAAGAATTAGTCAAATCATTAACTCATATCTCTGCTCCTGAAGACATTAAAACAGCATTTGAAAATGGCCAAAATGATTTTGACCTTCAGAAAATACATTTAAGCTGTGTAAGTGTATCCTAATCTACTACGTCCCTAATTTCTTTCTTTCTTTTTTAGCTTCTCAAATCCGAAGAAACAGAACTAATTTGATATTCAAAGAATATTAATTGCTTCTTTATATTTCCTCAAGTACAGAGGTAATTGCAAACAGTATTATGGTGTGAGTGTGAAGGACTTCAAGGCAACTACTGCAGTTCAATGCAGAGAACTACTTTTACCTTTACAAATAAATGGATGTGTATAAATATAGGTCACTGGCAGGCAGTCAATAATAAGCTATTGGGGAGCAAGCTGAAGTGTACCACACTTAATCAGGCGAGAGGGGAGTTCTGAATTATCACTACTTGTCATTTCTAAGTGCATATGGGCTGTATGTGTAGAATTATGCTTTGATTAATCTCTTTCACTACAAATGTAGAACCCATGACTATTTATTGAATGTAAGTACCGAAAAATCAGTCGCTTCTTAGAATTATTTTTTATTCCACTAACTAGTTTTCAATCCTTTTCAGGCTCTTCTTCAGAGGGGTAACATGGAAGTTACAAGATTATTTTCACAACATGATGCAATAAACATGTAACTTCCATGTGGTCCAGCCGAAGACGAGCTGGAAAAGGACTGAAAACTAGTTAGGGGAATAAATGAACATTTTACAAAAAAGGGGGGGAGGGAGAAAGAAAGATTGGTTCCAGTTTTCTGTTTACACTATGCACAGATAAATACCAGCAGCCTAAATTGAATTACTATAAATTCTTTCTTTTACATACGTGTTAATTTCTAAGTGATGCAGTAATTTATTTACAGTACAGATTCTAATTTAAGTTCTGGTATGCTAAGAGAGCGTAATACTTGTACAATGAGCTTATCCTTTTTATCATTATATACTGTGCCTGCAAGAAGTTGACAGCTTGTAAACACAGATCGTGTAACAAGTTTCCACCTAGTTTTAACACAATATTTCATTTTCTTAAGTAAGGAAAACAACTAAAAAAATGATCTAACAGTATGTCCTGAATGCATGAACGTTTATTACCAGTGTTATGGATTAGTTCCCATTAATATATGATACAATATGTGAGAGTTGCAGCAATGTGGAACACTGAATCTAGTTACTAAAAATAGGTCAATACAGTACTACTGTATTTTTACAGTTGAAGGAACTAAGCTTATTTACAGTTTCCTATGTTGCTGCAGCTTACAGAAATAAGGTTATCGCAATAGTCTTTTTTAACAACTTAATCACAAAACAGAACTCCATGCTAAAAATATAGGATATCTGATAAACGTACACATCACGCTCAAGCATACAGGTACTTCTAATATACAAGGGAGGGAAATTTACAAACTATCTCAATAAAATTAGAAAACAGATGCAATATTTTTATACCAGATAAGCAGCAATAATACAGCTAATTAAATATTACTATAGATACAAAATTTTTAACAATCTTCACATCTCTTTCTCCTTATACTAGAGTGGAATGTACACTAAAAGTTTTCCACAAATTTGCGAATAACATGTGCTGAATGAGAAGGCACTTAAATATGCAAAAAAGTCCATAATGTTACATAATAAAATAATAATAATCACTTTGTATTGCATAGTTAAAGTCATGGAAATCAGAAAAGAATAAACAAATACTAAAATACACTATTTTCCACAAGAATGGAGCGCACACACAAAACACATGGAGTGAACACACACACACACACACACACACACACACACACACACACACACAAAATTTCTATTAGCTCTGCATTTTGTTACAGCTATGGAAAACTCATTGAACCCTAGCAGAGAAATCCTGTTTAATGATTCTAATTTATTGCAAAAAATGGGTATTTAATCAAGCACTGCATTAGCACAGGGACCAATAGGACTGCATTTTGCCATTAAAGAAATATTATTAGTGCCACATGCCATAAGATGATATGAGGTTTCGACCATGTGTTCAATAAAATTTTGATATATATTTAAATGAGTTCTATTTAGTTTCTGCAGTACTTCCAAACCACTTCTCATTGCCATTGTCAGAACTGCTAAATGAATGGATCTGCTGTTATCAGGTGAGTTGCACTGTCTTATATACCCAGTTACAACAAGCTTCTGATATTGTCTTCCCTGACACATAGCAAAATGCGCCTGGCAGTCAATGCAATTTCTACAGCTCTATCAAAATACAAGTGGACACATGCCTTGAAGAATGACATAGGGAAACTACGTACACAAATCACAGTTGTCTTCAAATTGTGGAACTCTATCTCTGCAAATATGAAATATATTGTTATATTTTTGATGCATGAAACCAACAAAATAATTTCTTCACAGATAGTAGTGACACCACTGTAATTTGCTTCTTGATAACTGATAAGTTTTCATATTAAATCACCAAATTTCATATTGAGCACCTTTCCTATGTATAAAAGTGCATTGTATGTAACCTGATGCACTTCCCTAATTCAAGTTTATTCACACAAAAATTTTCAAATTGTTGATCACTCCAAGCTGAGTGTAGTCATTTGTGCGTTTAGCTAATAATATATTTAGGAACACATTTACAAGCAGTAGTTAACTTTTGAATGAATATGGCAAAGATGTTGGACTACTCATTGTCTTCATAAATTTCCTTTCATTGTGTAAATTTTAAATACATTTTAGTAGCCTCCTCCAGTACCATGCATGATATTGAATGCCACAGCTATAGATGAAATTAAAATGAACATTTTCCTAACAAACTATAAGGATTAAATATTCATCCCCAGTAGTGTGGTTTATCTACTGACTACACTTTACAGTTTACCTTCTTGAGTGTTTATGATCAAAACATTACATTTATCAATTTAAGCAAACTCATGATTCATAGAGATGAAAGAAGAAAATGTTTTCAAATGTGCATAATGAAGTACAAAATCCTACAATAATGTAAACATTTAAGACAAAAAATGATGTGGATTTTATACAAAACTGAAAAATTTATTTTCAAATATAAGTGACATTGTACCTCTATAACTATCCTACAAACAAATTGCAGACTTAATGTAAATGAAAATAATGTATGATGTCCACTGTTGAGTATTCAGTAAAACCTTAGTTAGTTTGTCTTCTTAATACTTGTTTATATTTTCTCCTTCTGTTTTGCTCTGTATATTTCCACCAAATGAAGCCAAGTTAAGCACACTCATATCAAAAAAACCATGTCATACATTCTCACAAAACATTACACAATCAGGGTCTGTCAGTACCAAGGTAAAGACTTGCTAGCTGGGGTAGTTGAGCACATGAAGAAATCCTATAAAATAATGTACTATAATCCATCATCATTATATCATAACAAGGGCAAAGGCGAGAATATAAAAGCTATAGGACTTCCGCTTCACCAAAGTCAAAATGACTACTGCTTTTGGTAAGACAAGGGATGGAACAATGCTCTATTTCAGAGACCCACACGAAGAATACAGCAAACATGAACTGAAGAAGCTGGATAATAAAAGTACTACTGTTTTGATAAACAAATAATAGGACAGGGATCTATTTCAAAGAGTCCTGTATAAAGAACACAAGAGCAAACGAATTAAAGAGCCCAGACAAAATATGAACAAAACTGCGACACTCATAAAGAGGAAACATGAAACAGAAAACATACCTATTTTATACAAGGAAAAGTATAATAAGTTAAAGTGAGGATATGATTACAGTAAAAATGGCAAGAACAAAGACTTGGAAACAAGTAGTACTTTGTGTACCAAATAAATACTTTTATATTCAAATTTCACATTAATATACACAATATATCAGTGAGTACTGACCAGCAGTATATACAAAATTTATTAGAATTGAGCAATGAAAAATATTTTGTACTAGTAAAAAGATAGTAATCTTAAATAAAAGGTGATAGAGACATGTTTATAAATGTATCTCTAAAATACAATAAAATCAAGTTTATACAATGCAACAAATATAATAATTTCATACACAAAACAATATTTTTCCTTTTACCTCATTTCCTTTAACAGTTAACTTCTCCCCCCCCCCCCCAATACAATGATGATGATGATGATAATAATAATAATAATAATAATAATAATAATAATAATAATGCCAACAGGATTTATCTGGTACCTCTATTTCTAGTACCGTCAAGCCTGTTGCACAACAGATTGTAAGGTCTTGAAGTACCAAACAATATAAAAGCAATGAGCATCTTATTGGAAATACATATGCCTTCTACCTATCATCGCAAAATGTTCACAATTCATACAAACTAACAGACTTCAAACTGAACTATCCACATATGACAGTAATTCATATTTTATAATAAAATACTGTAAACAGTTTTATAATGAGTTGACATATTGCAGAAGTAACTTCAGTGGTGGAGTGGTATCTTTACACTTCTAATATTTCTTTTAAATAACAGAAAGAAAAGTCACAAAATTTTGGAGAGGACATACACTAAATGTGCCTCTTGCCATTAGTGTGTCATTACACAAAATAGTCTAAAATGTAGATTGAATTATATAATGTGCCACAATTAGTGAAAGTCAATATCACCTTTCTTCTTCTTCTCCTCACTCAGAAGACAATGGGAAATGTTACGATTCATTTTGAACAATGATGATTTAAAATTATAGCGGAGGCTTGTCAGGAATTTGGATACTACAAGTTCTTTCAGTCCTAGAATTTTTTAGGCTCATTTAAGAAACTATCAAGTACTTTAAGTGTGAGAAAAATCAAGTTGTAACTTGACTTAGTTAAAATTATAAACCTCCTCTTATTCTGGTTCTATGGACTGCTACCGAGTTCAAGAACTTCATGCGCAAATATAAAAGTCAAAGGTTAATTGCTCATTTACTTAATTTCCTTTGTGCTGTAAATGTGGCCAAACGAATTGTTGATGGTGTACTGTTCACTGGATGGAGATCTTAAGCTTCCCTTGATGATATTTGAGAGTAGTAGTCTTCTCTCATCACCAACAACAATAATGCAAACATGACACAGTGCAAGTCACATACTCAACACAGTCACCTCTATGAGACAGTCACAGTTTACTATATATAACACAAGACCTGCCCAATCAAAAGTACTTGCACCGAGTGTAAGCCCCCCAATAAATAAAGTATTACTGCAAACAAGTATAGTTAGACACCTGTACTGTGACAACAAGTCTCATATGTTTCTGCATCCAAATGAGGCTCTAATCAAAATTTTACCAAAAAAAGTGTTCAAGCACATAATTTATGTGTGTAAATGACATGTAGATCTTTGTAAATGTAGTATTTACATGTGGATTATGAAATTAAATCTCAATTAACTTATATTCTGACTGCATTTTTCGTTTCCTTTAAGAAAACACTCTAGGTCTTTCAATAGATTTTTTTGTTCCTGTAAATCCAACTGAATGCCAAAATGATTACTTCAACTGATTCTTGACAGTTCCATCAACTGATTCTTGGCTGATTTCTTCTAGATCCTTGATGAAACTGAGTTCCAGCAGATCACCAGTATAACAAAAAAGAAAATAGTTTGTCTGCCTTTAGTTCTGGATTAAAGAGACTTTCAAGCACTTAAGGTATGAGAAAAATCAAGGTGTAACTTACATCACTCACACCAATAAACAAGGCCCTTCTTCAGTTTCTGGATCTTATTATACAAAGCTTATATAACATCATGAGGCATGATGTACTTTGAATGTCAGCTATGTTACTATCTAAATGTTTTCAATACAATCTCAACATGCAAAATCCACAGAATAATATGGAGAAATTAACTTACTGGCATGAGGCACATTTAACATCCTATTTTAAGCCATGTAGATGCAAATATTGCTTCAATCTTAGTGTTAAATGTAAGATATTCTATAAATAAGAAAGTTAAACAGGTGGACAACATTTCAGGAGCTGTGAAAAACAAAAGAATTTCTTACAAATACAAAATTAACAATAGAGACTTGAAGACAGCTAATTTTAGTCTTCTTAACCCATAAATATTATTCAGCTTATGGAATCTAATGATTTTAGTGAGTGAGTTGGCTCAACTATACACAGCAACAGATTTTGAATTAACAACTCTGCACCCTTAAAACGTCCATTACTTGAATTTAAGGAAAAACTGTCTGTCATCGGCTGAAATTGTTAAAGCAACTACATATAAAACAACCAGCGACAAAATAATCACCATCATTCATAACTATAATATGCATTTTTCTGCTAATGTTGGCTACTCTACAGCACAAAGTGGCTAAAGTTTTAGAAGACAAGCACTTTAAGAAGAGCAGAAACAAAGGTTTCCACTGGAAAACTGAGGCTAATTTTATTCATGTTTAAATACTTTTCTTGGGAATCAACTGGCAAAACCGAAGGCAAAAATAACGCAGATAAGTAACAGAAAATTTACTATAAATCCAACAATGCACCATCAAAAATATGGCTAGACAGATTTTTTTATTTTCACAGTGTATGGCAAGGACATACCATTATATTACAATTCATGGCACATTGGGGTTATATAACTTTTTACCTATGAGCAGATACTTGAAAGATGAATGGAAACAAACAAAATCTTACACTGGTTTAAGGAAGTCAGCATCTACAACAGCTTTATGTCTCAATTTCTGATGGACGTGTATGAATGTATTAGCAGACACATAATCAAACATGCACTTTCATACAAGTACACGAATGCCTGCACTTTTACATGCACACATGTACATCAAGGTCCCTGCCCATCCTGAAGTCATAACCCTCGACCTACAGTACATTTAAACATAATAAATGTGCTACTTTGCACATAAGATGTTCTGAAAACCTAATTTTCCCAAAATAAGATACATACCTGTAAGAAACTAATAAAAAAACTTAAATGAAATGATCCTGAGTTTTCAAGCTCTTGAAAAGTGTGCTAAACTAACCACTGGAACAATACAATCAATCTTTGGCACATTACTGTATTTGAAATATATGTACTTCAAGATCTTGTGACCAGTACCTTTCCCACCTAAATACAGTGTCACAGCATATTACACTATCACTTAAGTTAACATGAGTAAACCGCAACAAATATCTACCAGTTCGTTACACCATGTCATACAGTGGATATAAATACTTTCTACTTTCGAAATACAAGGAATTGGATTAGCCAAATAGTATTCACACAGTGAAATTCTATTTCATTAGTACAAAGAAATGTAGAATCATTTGTACTAACTGGAAGAATAGGGAGCAAAAAGTGATGGCACCCAATGAAGTTAGGATATTTTGCACTGATTCTTCAGTCATTCATATGTATAAATACAACTTTTGCAATACAGTTAATCAGTTATTATTAAATTGACATTGCCTACATAGCAGTTTATAATTTTGTAGATTAAATAGAAATGAAAAATGTAATATATAGTAAAATTAGAGAAAGTTCATAACTGTGGTATGGCAACAGGCCACACTGAATTTAAAATTCAATTATCTACATCTCAAAACTTAATCATGCACTAATGTTTTGCATGATGGCTAACTACTAGTTTAAGAGTTGATCCTTCTATAAATCTCATGCAAGGAAGGAATGTTGTGTACTATTAAAAAGGACTCCGAAGTGGACGTCATGGGAGCACGATATAGTTCCAGGATAGCTCCTCAGGAATAATACTGATAATAGAACCATGTAGAAGCTACAAAACTTTATAGTCTTAAGCGTTTGCACATATTCCATTGCATTTATGTACCTGAGAGGCTGACATCTTAATATAATTATGAAATGGGTGATGCACAAAACTGCATTCCTTCGTGTTTTGAAAAAACCCAATAGATGTGACAAGATCCTTTGATCAGTATTAACACATTTAACCAGCAAATCACTCATCCATTATCAATTTGTGAAACATTTCATCCCAGCAAGACTAGATACCATAATGTTAAAACAATTTCACTCGAGGCAATATCTCTTTTACACTTATTTCTATGGACAACACACACACACACACACACACACACACACACACACACACACACACACACACATACACACACACGCGCACGAGAGAGAGAGAGAGAGAGAGAGAGAGAGAGAGAGAGAGAGAGAGATTGAGTAACCTCATGTTACTCAAACACTGTAAGGAACAATGTTTTTTAAAATGCATGTAACAATCTGAGAATTGCAACTTGGGTATGAAGTTCCCTAGCAAATATCTGAATATGAAACTATAGTAATTAATTGGCTATTCTTGTAATTCCTATTTTCATATGAAACCAATTCCATAACCTTACATAACAATAACGGAAATTTTTAGATGGATCAGTGCGTAAAATACGGAAAGGCAACCACTCATTGATTGCGCACATATGTGCGATATATGTAACAGAAAACAGTATTAACACTAGCTTTCATGCTTTTGCTCTTTTTCTAGAAAAAGTACACCCACTGACATATACAACCACACAGACACCCAAATGCGTGCCTGTGTGTGTGAATGTGTGGAGGTTTGCTAGAAATGAAACAAGAGCTCGAAAGCTAGTTTTCTGTTCTGTGCTACATATCAGTCCACTACACATGAGAAGCAATTACAATGCTGTAAAGATCTTATAACCATTCAAATCACAAACCTACTGCATTTGGAGGGGGGAAAAAGAAAGGAAAAAAAGAGAGAAGGATAATTCATTACAACATTAATGGGTAAATCTTCTATGCAACAAGCTAAGTGTAGCAATGACAAAAAGGAGCACAGAATGAGGAATTATGTGACTGTTATGAATTTTAAAAAGAATTCAATTCTTTATAAGATAGTGAACGAGTTATGGTGCAGTACAGACTAAAAGGTGAAAGAAAGACATTGTGTAGCAGATACTGAATAATACTTACTTACAACCAGAGAATTTCCTACAAAAATAGAAAAAGAGATTCTTCTGCCAATCGTCATACAGTGAAAAAGGGCATCAGGAGCACAAGTTTTCAATTAAGTTACCTTGATTTGCTGAAAAAATATTTTGTGACTGACACAAATAACCTGTCACAAAATGTACGATTGCAATGAAAATTTACACGTACAACTGAGGAGGAAAGTAAAAGTCAGAATATCCAAATTAAATTTTATCAGCAGTACTATGGAAGATCTGAGTGAACCGAAACATAGTTTCAAACACATTTAGAATACAGGACATAATATTTCACGTCTATCTTCCACAGGCTGGGATAATTTTACATACAGCATAAATTAAAGAATGAAATCAATTTTCAAACACTTAAACTGCTATTCTCCAAAAAAGTTGAGATAAGTGGTTGCCAATGTTCTAAGAAGTACAAGACATACTGGGGGAAAACCTGGAACCGTTTCTGTAAAGAGTATTTTCAGGGTGTTACAGCAAGTTATCGTCTTTAATGAGAAGACTGCATCAAAATGTAACAGTCAATCCAATGAACAAAAGGGGTGGAAAATGTGAATCAAAGTAAATGAATAAATAGTTCTTGATGAGTTTACAAGTTTAAGAGACATCTCTCGTATAAAGAAACTACGCAAAGTACAATATGGCAGCATACACTCAGAAATAAGAAAACTATATTAGACATAGGTCACAAAAGAAAAATTGAAATTACATTACTTAAGTGATAATGGCATTCATGTGCAAACAGCTGAACAAATACAAAATAAGGGAACAATGCATGACTAGGATATGATTAACACATGTGAAACAAAATGAAACGAAGATTTATGTCTCGTATTTGGTGGCCCATAACAGCGATGAAATGTGCAATCTGTACAAATTAAAAACATATATTTGTGTAGTATCTACAGCATCAAATTCGTCGTAATAAAATAATTGCAAACCATTATAAGTTTTCACAGATAACAGACAAAATGATATGATGTAAATATAAACACAAGGAAAAAGTTAGACAAGCTAAATAATATGCATGATACTGTTTTCAATAAATACCTATAAACAACATCAGTTAATATTACACGTATCTGCCACTAAACTGTGATAACTAGCAACATATATGAGGAACATAAACTACTAAGACTGGCATCAGCAGAAAGCTTTCCTGAGTAACACATAGGAATGAGGATACAGCAATCCCTCTTATTTTGTTTACTGTTTTGGGTAAATGTTGCTTTGCAGAAAAATTTAGCACAACTGATGTAATAACTGTACAGTTCAATCTTATTTAGAAATGAAAGGGCTCAGATTCAATCTTTTTAGTGTGTGCAATAATAATCTTACTTATGGCTGGACTACATAATTTATACATGATGCATCATAAAAACAAGAGAGACAAATGAGAAATTACACTACATCAAGTTCTGGTTTTCACTATACTGAGCTTCTGGCCATTAAGTCTGCTCATGGCTTCAGCCTTTTACATTTACTATGTCTCTTCAAGTTCTCGTTGCTTAAAATTACTTGCACATGCTCATGTTATTCACTAAAGACACTAACATATAAAAAAGCAAGCAAATCAGAAAACAGCAACACACAAAATGACAATACAGCTCCTCTCAAAAACAGGAAGTGTTTTTAAATAATGTCAGCCAAACGTTGAACCTTAAATTATAGATTATACAAATCTTAAGTAATATGCTTTGTAGCCCACAGAGTTCCCCATTACATTAATGTTTTCCAAGTGCCTGTTGGCTTAGTTATTTAAGACCATGTGACAACACAGCTACGTGCTTTTTAACCCATGTAAACTAAAAACTATGCTGAGACAAAACTGGAAGAAATTATGTAAAAAATGGGGAAGACCCTCAAAACAGTAAAGCAAACTGTGATGAAATAATGTAATCTACATTACATTTAAAGAGAATTGAAACATATGAAACATTAAGTTTCTATGGTGCTTGTAAAGTATCCTGCATACAGCAAATAAATGCTACTGAACAAAATGAATAAGAATAGACAAAACTCAACTAAAAAAAGTTTTCAAAGGGAGGAATCAGTATTATATTAAATTTATAAATACCTACTGTAATGAATGACATTGGCACTATATAAAGTTTTGTTGTGCATTTCACCTAATTCAATTGACATTTAACCAAATATTGATTATCTGCAATATGTACTGTATAGATGGCTACATTACAAAATGCGCCTACACGGCTCACATTTCATACGAGCAGCCTTTCTCTATGAAATGAAACAATCAAACAATTTCATTCGAGACACAGACTCTAAGGAACACATTTACATCAGTACAGATTCTCTCTGTCTTATTTGTACACACTACACAAACTTTACTTTTCAAACATACAAACTAATTCAGTCACTCCCTCACAATATGCTTTAATATCATTTCTATGCATCACTATACAATGACCTCCAAAGTATTAACATTTTACTTGGATTCTGATAATACAACAAAAAGTATAAATGCTCTTTTAAAAGGTAGATAAAAAATGGATGTCTCTCTGGTGTTTCTCATCCAATGAGGAAAATGAATCCTAATGTTTATGACTGTAATCCACTAGTCTTAAGGCTATCATTCAAAGTTGTCCATTTGCACTTATGATTTTCTTCCCTTAACAGCATTTAATTCAACACTTACAGCAAAACTGTGTCTCATTGAAATCTGTTAACAAAATATACAAATAACTGCAACAAATTCAACAAGTTTTGTTTCATGTTGTCTAAAGGGTGAATAGTTCATTCTAACAGCAAAATAATGTTTCACCTGGAACAAAAAATATAAGCTTTCACAACTCTGCATTTAGCAGAGCTCATTTTGTCTAAACCTGAAATCTAAAAAGTAACTCAAAAGTGATGAAACAGACCTCAGTGAGTCACAGCAGTAATATGACAGGGTGCAGAGAAATGTGAATGTCACCAAAGTTGGCACAAGTTGTTTTAAAGCATTGTAAGAAATACCTCTGCATTACTGAATCTCATTTTACATATTCATAAAAAGTATGGCTAATTTTACATTTGCAATCTAACTCTCAAACTTGTATGTTATGGCACACAGAAATAACATTATAATCAAAACTCGTCTATAAAATCTTGGTGAAATGTCACACCATAAGAACAGTAACAGAGTCAAATCTCAAGCCCTAACATCACTGCTCATGAGCAATCAATAATAGAGTAATGCTGGTGTTCTTAACATGTATAAAAGCTACATGAACTGTAAACCGGCCAAGAGATAACACATCTCATATGCCACTATTAACAGGTACTGCAGACATATTCTTCAGTCTGAACATAGGTAAGAAATCTACAGCTGCCCTGCTGATGCACAACTATTGCTCAACAGTCATCAGCTTCTGACTTCTTCTGTTGGCACAGCAGCTGTCTGATCTACCACAGTCACTGGCCGCGTGCGAGCAGACTGCTTCTTCTGAGAACAAAAAATTGCAAAACAAATCGATTAACAAATTTGAAGTGAAAGTGTGTAAATTGCACCATTTTGAGTTAGTTAAGTTTATTTCAGTATAAAATGATACAAAATCATCATTTTCTTGAATATTTAGCTCTAGTTTTTTTTTTAACGTAATCTACATTTTTGTATAAATAACTCACTAACTAAATATGTATTCGTGTTCCAAGATTCAGCATAACAAATTTTAAGTGAATAATTACTTGAATTATGTTGTGTGTTATACATTGATAAATTTCAGTGCCATTATGGAAGTACAAAAGTAAAATATTAAGAAAAATGAAGATAATATTACCTGAATGAAAATACTTTGTAAATCTACTTTTCACCAGAACTATGTAAAGCACAAAACAAAATGTATAAATTAACTGGTGACAAATGTATATAAAGGATTAAAAATGTTAAATGTCCATATGTACAGTACATACAATTACATATTTTGTTCAGAGATAAATTCAAAAGATGACCATTTTCGCTTGGCTTGACATTTATACACATATTCTCGAACATTCCTTATGACAGTCCAGCAGTAATCTCTTAAAATGGTAGGGCTTCACTTTCCGGCATACCTCTTCTCAAATGTGGCTATATCTTGATGAAATCACTCCCCATGTTTATTATTTACTCCACCACACTCTTTGGGGAAGAAGTCACGATGACTATGTAAGAAACGCATTTTCAATGACGTTACAACCAAGTTTTTCGTAAAATGTCAACATGTTATCTACAATCTCCTTGTAATTTATTGTTCATTTGTTCCCTAAGAACTGTAAATAGACTGTCTTAAAACATTTCCATGCATGCTTCTCATCACCTTGCACGATTCCATGGCCTCCAAAAAGCTCTCGAATCTGTGGATCTACAAAGATGACCTCCTTTACTTTGGCATCACTTAAGTATGGGAATTTTTGCCTGAAATCCTTAAACACGGCACCATATTTGTTCATTCCCTTAAAGTTTTTCATGAGACCCAACTTGATGTGCAAGAGCGGGAACAGAATCTTTTCAGGGTCTACTAGAGGTTCACTCTGAATGTTCTTTATACCTGGTGGAAGATATTTTCTGTGTTGGGCCATTCATGTTTACTGTAATGAGATGCGTGAGCCCAGATATCCCATTCAAAGAGAAAGCAGCAATATTTAGTATACCTTACTTGCAAACCTAATAGCAGTGCAACCACTTTCATTAATAAATTCACTGAATTTGAAGAGGAGTGGGACAAAAGCATCACTAAAACTGGTATATCCAAAATATTCCACACAAGTAAGACTAGGGACAGTAATATAATCTACTGTTACTAGTTATTATGTCTCTGACAAACCGTTACAATATTTGATTTTGAACTTAACATAAAAATCTGTATATAATTATCTCACCATAATACAACAATGTAAAATGAAAACCAGAGCTAATTCTGAATTGTCTTTGTGATATTCATGGTCAGCACATTAAAACTGGCAGGAAGTGGCTATTTTCATTCGATTTACATTTTCATTGTTGCACAGTGTTATGAGAATACTTGACATTATCTGTTATTTAATGAAACTCAAAAAAAGAACAAAGGCAAAAAAATTAGGAAAGGCAATCACTCAATTACATTTGACTGGTGTAGCAAAGACACATATTGCAGTACAAAAATCTAAAAGGTTTTTCAGCTACTAGTCTTCATCTAATGTAAGAACATATTCCTTCTCCCCCTCCCCCCCCTCCTTACAACCATGGTCAGCCTTATGCACCCACCTGCAGATGTGAAGACATTCTAAATGTGGGTGAGTGCATTCGGGTGAGTTTGGCAATGTTGTTAGTGTAGCAGAACACAATCAGAAATGTAATACTCATAAAATTCTAATGGTCCTACAGTCTTAGCTAGGTAAGCTACAAACTGAGGTAAATTACGCAAAATGCACAAAACAATAGTTACCTGGTCAATGATGACATCGGAGTTATAACAACAAAGCGTGCATCAAGTGCAAAATGTCATATTACAACCAAGAGAACTCATGGTTCAAATGGCTCTGAGCACTATGGGACTTAACATCTGTGGTCCTCAGTCCCCTAGAACTTAGAACTACTTAAACCTAACTAACCTAAGGACATCACACACATCCATGCCCGAGGCAGGATTCGAACCTGCGACCGTAGCAGTCACGCGGTTCTGGACTGAGTGCCTTAACCGCGAGACCACCGCAGCCGGCAAGAGAACTCATTTATTAAGAGAAAAAAGTCCCTGAAATAGAGTGTACTGCTACTTGTTCTGCCTGCAGCATGTGATGGGATTTGAAATTTCACTGCAAATGTGTTGTTACACACACAGAGGTTCCTCTAACCAAAGAAGAATGTTGGGAATATCCCTGTTTTAACTTGAAAGAAACACAATGTTTTCCAAACTATATGATTGTGTTACATACCATAAGTAAGAATTACATTGACCCAAACCTACTACACTCTTGCCCATAAAAATGCAGTGTAAGTCAACCATTTACATACTAAAGCATAATAATGAGCTGCTTACAACTGTTCTGGATTATTTACCTGACCATTCAATCAGAAATTATGTCTGTGACACACACTGGAATATCCACTGCAAAACATTTTTATAGAATTAATGGTTGAACATCCCTTTGTAACTCAGTCTCAAGAAATAAGCTGTCAAAACATTGATGAATTTCTCTCTACAAGAAATGTGAAGTGTGCAAGATTGACTGACAAATCTGAAGTATGCCCTCTAACAGCTGTTGAATCAAAAAATAGGTCAACAAATTGACCTACATGGCACAGTGTTGGAAGTAAATATGGCATTTGCCACATGCATCATACCTATGTGCCAGATGTAGATCTAAGACCTGTCTGATACACACACACAGGACATCTTATTCCGGTCTCGTCACAGTCTTATTCTATGTGGGGCAGGGCAGCCTATGAAATCATTTTCTTTACACTGTGTTCCCAACTGTTTAAGATTTTGTTAAAGGCTAAAGCCTCTGTTCCACCAGGACTGTCATCAGAAATTTTAAAATTTATTATTGTTCATTAAAGGCTTGTTTCAACTATTGTGCCATTTTCAAGTGATATACTATGATACATATTAAAGGCATTTCAGTACAACCCACAAATTAATTTTGGTTAGGCACACATCAAGCACTTGAGTACATACACAGTGGTAAGTGTCATCAAGAGATAATGTGAAAAAACAAAGTGACCTGTTTTGCTGTCAACTGGTCCAAGTTATTTACTGTTAACAGTAGCACAAATGCTGACATTATCTCTTGCTGCTCACTACTGTAAGTGTGCTCCTGTGCTCAATGCAATCCTAGCCAAAATTAATGTGAGGGGTGGAGATTATTGAAATGCCTCTGACATGCATATTACTACATAATTTGAGAATGGTTCAACAGATGTAAGATGCCTGTACTAAACATACATATTTTTAATTTCTGATGACAATCCTGGTGGAAAACTTGTTTTAAGCTTTAACACAGCTTGTGAAAGCAGTGATGTAACATACCGGCTCCACTGTAATTTCTGCACAGCATTTTATGTTGGCATGACCATCAACTATTTGTGCACCTGAATGAATGGCCACTGCCAAACTGAATGTACTTAATTCCAATGGCTGCTTCATAAACTATGTCACCTAGATCCCCTCCCACGCAAAATACCAACTTCACTGACTTATGGGGATGGGAGCTGCCCTTTCAACACATCCCCCAATCCTGTAATCCTCCTGACCTTAATCTTCATTAAACCCTGCCCCATGCGAACACCCACTCCCGCCCCAAGACCCTAACTTCACTAATCCTCTTCTCCAGAGTATTCTTAATTCCATATTTTCATTTGTCCCCACCCCCCGCCCCTCCCAAAAAAATTCTCCCTCATGACACAACTCCTACTGCCTGGGGCCAAAACGAGCTCACTGGCGTCACATTCCTATCCCAGGCCCCTGGTCTCCTTTTTCTGCAACCCCCATGACACAAAACCCTCACCCCAACTGCATTGCTAGCACAATGTGGTCAACCAGAACAATGCAGCAGTACAGGTGTGTATACATGTGTACTCTACAGCTCTTAAGGACAGTTCACTTGAAAGCTAGCAGTGTTCTCAGTCATGTACCTGGGGACGACTTGGCACTTCAACTATTCATTTTACAGATATCCCATCCACCAAGGACTTTACTTTCCATTACCATATGTTCATCAAGGTGTATTTGAATCTTTAACTGCTAGCACAGCGACGTCCAAAAAAGTCACAAACTGGCACCATAGACTGTTCTGTCCTTTTATCATTTATTCATGTTTCAAATCCTACAGCATGTAAGATACTTATTACTTTTTTGGAATACCTTTATATTTAGAGTATCAGTTTTCATTCTCATTTTTTAACCATTGTGGTTAAACAGAAATTAGTAATACGAGATCTACACGAATAATTAAAGCTGTGTTGCAATTTGCATGCCACTTAACTGAACATGAATGTGATTCTCTTATTAGAAGACAATCAAGAATGAACAATTAAGTCTATTCCCAATATTTTTCTGGCATTCACATTGCTGCCTATCACCTACTTTGAACACACTAAAATAAGTTGACTTACATAAAACTACGAACGCAATAGTAGTAGTAGTAGTAGTAGTAGTAGTAGTAGTAGCAACAGCTTTATTCATCCACAGATCTCTTTAGGATATGGGACATGTAAAATGGGAAAAATCAACAGAAGCATTGATGAACTGATATGATTGCTTTCTCAATTTTTTGTCAGATGGTAGTGTGAGTGTAGCTACAGAGTTTCGAAGTTACAAAAAACTAATCCATGTTTTTGGATAATACAATAATAAATTAAATTGACAATGGAACGCAAATTAACCAATTTGCACATGTCATGTAGTACAGCAGGAAAATATATGGTTAAATAAATGGTACCCTACTTAACTGTACTCATTACAGTAACTGGCTGATAACAAAAAGTGACAAGTTTCAGAGCAACCACTACTACAGATTAATCAAATTTCCTTCTCCTTCAGTCTTGCAGTCTCTCTTAACACAGAGATCCCTTGGTTTATTTTACATTCCTTCCTAAAATTATCATGGAGACCACTATTTCTGTGTAATTCCCATATAATTTCAAGGCTATTTTCCTTACAACTTGTATATGTACAGCAGCAAAAGAAGCACTCATTACCATATACACCCTTTCAAGAGGAAACTGTACGGCATCATTACTTCTAGCATTAAGGGTAATTTAAATATGAAATGCCTCTCCATAATGACCAAGCTGCATCAGATTTTTCAGTGATGTATGTTAACAGTTTTGGGCTGCAGTGCCCTACGAAATTTTTTATCATCGAGTTTAACAGCAGAAACACACATACCTTTCTCCTAAAAGGAAAGCACCCTTTTTTATCAGGTTCTGGTAAAGCATCAATGATAAGGTCTGGAGTTGGAGTGTTGTTTGGACCAAATACATTTAGTTCCTTGAAGCATTCTGTCTCAATCATCTAAAAGAAAAAATAACAATACATAATATTTTACCTTATACTTAAAATTTTAACTCTGATGCACCATAAGCCAAATATAATTTTAAATATATGTTCTGAATATAATAGAGGGAAACATGCCACGTGGGAAAAATATATCTAAAAACAAAGATGATGTGACTTACCAAACGAAAGCACTGGCAGGTCGATAGACAAACAAACAAACACAAACATACATACAAAATTCAAGCTTTCGCAACCAACGATTGCTTCATCAGGAAAGAGGGAACGAGAGGGAAAGACGAAAGGATGTGGGTTTTAAGGGAGAGGGTAAGGAGTCATTCCAACCCCGGGAGCGGAAAGACTTACCTTAGGGGGAAAAAAGTACAGGTATACACTCACGCGCGCACACACACACATATCCATCCGCACATACACAGACACAAGCAGACATTTTTGTATAGTATTATGTCTGCTTGTGTGTGTGTGTGTGTGTGTGTGTGTGTGTGTGTGTGTGTGTGTGCGCCTTTTTTCCCCCTAAGGTAAGTCTTTCCGCTTCCGGGATTGGAATGACTCCTTACCCTCTCCCTTAAAACCCACATCCTTTCGTCTTTCCCTCTTTCCAGATGAAGCAACTGTTGGTTGCGAAAGCTTGAATTTTGTGTGTATGTTTGTGTGTGTATCGACCTGCCAGTGCTTTCGTTTGGTAAGTCACATCATCTTTGTTTTTAGATATAAATATATGTTCTTTATCATATGAAAATATGTCGATCAGTTGTATTAAGTGTTACATGACTAAGAATAATTTAATAATACTATACAAAATGAAAATGCAGTAACAAACCCAATAACTAACAATTAACATGGTATCAACTATTTCTGAAGAAAATATTTTGTTCCGCTATGATGAAACTCACTTCTCTGAGAGAGCAATATATTAGGAAAACAAACATAGGTATTCAGAAATAACTACTGGCTAAAAACAGTAAGAACCCCTGCACGAAGATGCATACAAATAAAATGCCAATGACAGTTTCTGTTTTTTGTAATAGGTTTTATGCCTTAAATTACAAAACTAAACAAATTTTCAACTTTAGTTACTGTAACCAACAAATAATGTTTGGTGTGGCGCATTTCAGCTGCACATTGCATAAGCCCACATATTGTTAATTATAAAGTGTATTAACATTTGTTATTTTGCATCAAGTTGTACTTTTTATAATGTTTCATGGGAAGACTGACTTGTGTCTGCAGAGTACACACAATAAATTTATGGCACACTAAAAATTCTCACATCCTTACTATGGACACAAACATTTAACAGAAAATTGACATCCAGTGCACAGTAAAAATGTCTTCAGCTACAGGCATCCACTGAACCTGCAAATTTTCAAAAATTGTCCACCCACTTTCCATTAGGTAGTCATCACTATCATTTCTCATCTTTTGGAATCCAATAAAGAACTCCCATGGTAAATGTGCGACACATATGCCTGACTGTATGTTCTGCCTGCTTCTACTTGATTTTCATTAATTATAATTACATTTACCACTGCACACCATTCTTTGATCCATTTACTTATTTTGCCAACCTTCCAAGTAATTTCCAAGATGCACCTCTCTTCTGCTCACTGATCAAACCTCAGTTTTTGAATGATTCTTTCTTTTAAACATTTATGTGATACTGCTATGAATCAAAAATGGTAACACACAGATTGTAAACTTTCCTTTTTACATACATCAAAATCTTCATTTCAAAAATCCTATTCAGTTTATTGAAAGCACTTCAGATAATATTTACTCTTCTGTTTATTTCTTTTGCTGTCCACCACCAATTGATTCTATGACTATATTGTTAATTTTTCCAGTTTTCTTACATGTTATTAATCTTATTTTCAAACCTACTTTTGAACTTGGTCTATTAAGTTTCACAAATTGTTGTTGATGTTTATCATCTGTACCAGAGGTAAATAATACAATGTTAGCAGAAGAAAAGTACAGATTGGCATATACAATTTTTTTCCACATCAAAGATTGAAAACTTTCTCTCTAGCAGAATAGTTTGGGTGATATGGGATTTCCTTCTAGGTTCTTCTTTCAATTCTAAATTTTACAATATCCCAACACAGTTTGTTGGAAGATTTCATTTTAACTGAGTAAAAGACTTTTGCAATATACATGAATCCCACAAAGTGTTAATCCATTATCATGATTCCACTCTAAAATTTTGTCACTTGCAAATGACCCTTCTGAAGTCAACTTGTTCCACTCCAAGCTTAAAAACCAATGTTTTTTCTAAGCAATTAATGATAATTTTAGTGAAAACCTTGCATATTACAGAGCGAATCCACTACTTTGTTTCTTCATACTTTCAGTGTTTCACATTTTTTCTCTTATCAAATATTCACTGTTCGTCTCACCTCTTCCTGTAGATATTTCTGAACAGTGTTATTTATTTCCACATACAAGGGGATGCTGACAAGTCATCAGCTTTTACTAGTTAAACCTGCTATGGATTAATTCTGATGTTTTGGCATTAAACTTTATTCTTTACATTATATCTGACATTAATTACGTAGCAGTAACATTAGTTATTGTTTTTCTGTGCAGATTTGAAGCGAACATGGAGCAAGAAAATAGGGAATTCACAATGAAAGAGAGCCCAGCTGTGATTATGTATGTATTTTCTTCTTCTTCTTCTTCTTCAAGAGAAAATGGCCAAACAAATTTATCATGATATGGCACATACAAAATGGGTTACCAAATGTCTCACCACGGACTAAAAGCATGAACCAGAGTTGCTTCATAATACCTTTTCAGTCCAGTTTCACTGGGATCCTGTGGGATTTTTGAACCGTCTCATCACCATGGATAAAACATGGAGATACACATATGATCCAGAGACTGAAGAATAGACACGCAGTAGTTCTCCACATCCAAAGAAGTTCAAAACACAAAGATCAGCAGAAAAGTTGCTCATATCAGTCTTTTGGAATAAAGATGGAATTATATGTGTTAGCTACTTGCATCTTGGTAAAGCCATGGCAGCAAAGTACTGTGTTGAACTACTCAACAAACTGAAGCAACGATTGGTCTCTGAACATCAAAAAATGCTGAGAAAAGGAATCTTGTTTCTGCAAGATGATGCCCTGCTTCACACAGCAAGAACAGCCAGATCTTCACTTTGAAATCCACAGACATACATCCCATTCACCTAACTTGGCCCCTTCAGATTATTATCTGTTCCCAAACCTCCAGAAACATCTCAAGGGAAGGTGACTTCTGAACACTGAGGAAGCCAGAATGGCTTTAGATGATTAGTTTGCAGCACAATTCTTTTATTTATTTAGATTTTTTTCCCTAAGAAAAAACATAGGTTAAACAAGCTGGAATATGTTGAGTAAATAATTTCTTTTTCAAAACCATAACAGCATTTTCTATTTATAAAGCCAAGGACTTATCAGTACTCCCTTGTATTATATCATGTGCTAGAAACTCTTGCTTCCTCTTTTATAGCTGCCTTGCACGACTTGGGATTTTCTTTCCCTTGGTATCTTCTACTTGTAAAATCTTCTAATCGTTACAAAAGTACCTCCTTGAAATAACTGCCCCTTTCATCTATATCTGTGTAGCCTTTATTTTCTAAGATGCTGACCTTTCTGGTTATTTAGTCTGGCATATCATCCTATTCATAAATAAATTCGTATAATCTACATTTATAACTTGCTGAGTAATCTGTCCATTTGTAGCTAAAAAAGCACAGACATTATTATACATACATATTAACATTATGGCAGATTTTATTACTTAGTGTTTTTGTTAGTAAAGAAACATGCATTCAGCTGCAGTGAAATTCATGGGATTACTATCTACAGCTCATCAAATATTCTAATTGGCACCCACGGTAAAAGTCATAGCATTGAAAAGAATTATGCAGGACACACTGAAAAACAGATGCTCTCTATGCTAGTCTATCTTGACCAAGACTCTTCATAACTACTGCAACCTACATTCATTTAAACCTGATTACTGTATACATGTCTCAGTCTCTCTCTACAATTTCTACCCCTTGAACCGCCCCCCCCCCCCCCACACACACACACACACAGACACAAAACTACAATACCAAACTGAAAATTCCTTGATGTCTCAGGATGTATCCTATCAAACGAACCTCTCTTTGAGTTATGTTGTGCATTAGAGGTGACACGCACATATAAACATAATATAAGGGCTTCTGAAAATGGCATTGTGTTGCCAAAGTGTGTCATGGCAAACTACTTTTAACATTAAAAGTTTGTAAAAAATGTAATTGTACATTTTGCACCTCACAGGTCTCAAAATGTGATAAATTGAAGTTTTTCTTTAAGTTGCATCTATAACTGTTATGTAAACGAAAAATGATTGCTAATGTTCCAGAGAAATATGGAAGCTTATGTTACGGTTTGGTTTTGCACTTGTGAGGAAACTCATAATTAAATAGGAACTGTGTGCAAATGTGATCTGAGAAGATACGAGATGGCAAAAAATGTTTCAGGCCATACAAGGCTGAGAGATAAACAATGAAGTTGCAAGTTTTGGATGTGCTTATTAGTAGTCAAAAGTAACAGCTATGAAGATCCAAAACATTACATTATTAATTGCAAGAAATTTTGAGGTTGATCTTTTTAACTATATGATAAAGGAGATAAATGAGAGCAAATGTGGAGTTCACCATTGAGACACACACATGAACTGCTGAGAGCCAAATTCGTATAACTCAGTTTTTCCTAATTCTGAGAAATGAAAAGTTTTGCACTTTGTTTAATGTAAATTCATACTTTCCAATAACTTGTGATTCATTTGATGAAATGTACAAATGAAATATTATAATTACATTTACTACAAACATTTTAGTTTATTTCAGCAGTGCGTTCATCAACAGTTACAAATTACTGTTTTTAAATAGTGGAGTTTCTTAAACTGTAATTCTTGTCATGCTGATATTTTGAGACACTTTATAATGGAGCATGTCTACTCAACTTCACTGTTCACGCCATCATCTACTGCTAAACAGCCAACATGCCCATGTCCAGACTCCTGAGCCAAACTTGTAGTTGTCAACTGGATGATGAAAGCGTAGTGCACCCGAGGGATGTATGGGGGGGAGTGTTATCATGTCTCTACATTTTTGCCTTGGTGACAGGTCACACAGCATTGTTTAGAGGGATGAGATGAACACTAGACATGCGAGGATGGCCACGAGTATGATGTGAAGTTTTAATATTCAAAGTTTTCAAAGGGATTCCTGCATCAAGAGATTCTTTGTATAAAAAGAGGTGTGGGCACTCTTTATGGAAAAGAAGCCAAGGAATGTGAAGCCAATTGAACTTTCCATTAGGCGTATTATTCTTTCTAAATGTCACACTTTCTTCTATATCCTTTGTTGAGCCAAAATCATAAAGGGCCATTCTACAAATTGTAAAGGGTTGTTTTCTCTTCGCCTTTCGAATGACATTACACCAATCACCCAGAGCAAAAATTTGAGCAGATCTTGATTTTGTCTCAATAACTCTGAAATCCTGATTGTTTGGTGGAAAGGAATGTCCCAATAACAAATACTTATGGGCAACTCTACAGATCCCATTTCTTGAGTTCTTTACACTCTCTATTCAAATTGTGCAAGTTTCGAATTCTGATTTCGATCAGTTGCTGGGTCACTGTATGCTGTTACGTAATGAGCATTACAGGTATGGAGTTCTACATGCTTTAGAAGGTAGGAACCTACTTCTTGGGAGCCTTTTGATGCCGAAGTCTCAACATAAATGTACATAAAGCCTTGTCCGTTTTGAGATCATGAATGCTGCAGTTGTATATGTACAAGTTACTCAAACAATAACGTTTTGATATTGAAACTTTAGGGAAAGGCAATGCTTTCTGGAGATCAAAACTTATGGTTATGATATTCACATTGCCTTGACTGGGTTTGGTGTCCTCAGCCAAACACTGCCATGCTATATCTGCTTTCTCCAATGTTCATTTTGTTTTTGCACTAATGCCAATTTAAGTGGCTCTTCTGCAGTCAAAATTCTCATCTTTAAGGAGTCACATGTAGCACAGGAATCCGTCACTGGGGCATGGAACAAGTTGAATCTCTCATTGAAAACATGTCTGTAGAAACTCTCCTTCACTACACTTCTTTCTCCCAGTTAATTTTCCCTGTTGCCAGCTGTTTCTGGTGATTTTGAGGTGGCACGAGAGGAACAACGTGTCTGGTACTCTCAAGCAGCTCTGGTGGTAGTTATTGTTATACCATTTCTCCACAACGATTTCTGTGAATTGTGAGTAAACTGAGTGGTATTACTCCAAAACTACAGGGTGACAGGAGGTCTGAAGTAAATATAATACAGTTAGTCACGTCGGTTATTTTCAACATACACAACGTAAAGGCATCTTTTAAAAAAAGTAAAATACATATATTAACCTTTTTCAGTCAACCAATTTGAGTGGTGAAGCTAAAAATGTCATACTTTTTACTCCGCTACGCAAAGATACAGCAAAATATTGCATAATCTGTTAATACATCTCTTTCATCAGATACTGACTGAACAATATACAGGGTGGTCCATTGATTGTGACCGGACCAAATATCTCATGAAATAAGCGTCAAACAAAAAAACTACAAAGAACAAAACTTGTCTAGCTTGAAGGGGGAAACCAGATGGCACTATGGCTGGCCTGCTAGATGGTGCTGCCATAGGTCAAACGGATATCAACTATGTTTTATTAAATAGGAACCCTCATTTTTTATTACATATTAGTGTAGCATGTAAAGAAATATCAATGTTTTACTTGGACCACTTTTTTCGCTTTGTGATAGATGGTGCTGCAATAGTCACAAACATATGACTCACAATTTTAGACGAACAGTTGGTAACAGGTAGGTTTTTTAAATTAAAATACAGAACGTAGGTATGTTTGATAATTTTTATTTTGGTTGTTCCAGTGTGAAACATGTACCTAAAATGAGGGCCAATTATCCAACCTCCCATAATGCCACACCATACATTAAACCGCCAGGGTTGCTGATGTTCCACTTGTCGCAGCCATAGTGGATTTTCCGTTGCCCATTAGTGCATATTATGACAGTTTACGTTACTGCTGATGATGAATGATGCTTCATCGCTAAATAAAAACGCGTGCAAAAAATCTTCCATCGTCCTGTAATTCCTCTTGTACCCAGTGGCAGAACTGTACACGACGTTCAAAGTCATCACCATGCAATTCCTGGTGCATAGAAATATCGTACAGGTGCAATTGATGTTGATGTAGCCTTCTCAACACCAACGTTTTTGAGATTCCTGATTCTCACGCAATTTGTGTGCTACTGAAGTGCGGATTAGCCGCAACAGCAGCTAAAACACCTACTTGGGCATCATCATTTGTTGCAGGTCGTGGTTGACGTTTCACATGTGGTTAAACACTTCCTGTTTCCTCAAATAATTTAACTATCCGGAAAACGGTCCGGACATTTGGATGATGTCATCCAGGATACCGAGCAGCATACATAGCACATGCCCGTTGGCCATTTTGATCACAATAACCATACATCAACACAATATCGACCTTTTCCGCAATTGGTACACAGTCCATTTTAACACAGGTAATGTATCAAGAAAGCAAATACCATCTGCACTGGCGGAATGTTACGTGATACCACTTACTTATACATTTGTGGCTATTACAGCGCTATCTGTCACAAAGCGAAAAAAGGAGTCCAACTAAAACGTTCATTTTTCCTTACATACTACACAAATACGTAATAAAAAATGGAGGATCCTATTGTTAAAAAAAAAACAACAACGCAGTTGATATCTGTTTGACCTATGGCAGCGCCATCAGGTTTCCCCCTTCAAGCTAGACAGACGAGTTTCGTTCTTTGTACTTTTTTCGTTTGATGCTTATTTCGTGAGATATTTGGCCCGATCACTATCAATGGACCATCCTGATTACAAACCAGAAGCTTTTTAAATTTAATTCATGGCTAGAGCAGAATTTGTGGGAAGAATATAGAAATGATTTTTGTGGGCAATTTGGAACTAACTGCAAAGACTGATTATCAACCATTATCTGATGTTGATTTATCTAAAATGTGTGATTTTTCATATAGAATTTGGTGATTATAACTTAGTATTAGCATTAAGTGAGAAGATCACTGATGAGAGGTGATAAGATTCAGATATTCATTTTAAGTTCAAACTGTACCCTGCCAAAACAACCTAGGAAAAATTATGATGTTTGTTGTAATGCTTCAGGTACTCTACAGTCTGTCCGCACTTGAGCACAATGTAAAAACATCCATACAATCACATGAAACTGTTTTAGAAGTCCTCCTTTAGGGTGCTGTTAAACTTGTGAATCACACTGGCTTGGATGTCAGTTATGTAGCCATAGTATTGACACTTCACATGTACAATTTGTCACTTTGTGCTATGTTCAAATTCATAACACCAACTCTTGTGACAATATTTTCCAGAAAAGAATTGTCTGCATTTTGCATTGCAATCAAATCACTGAGGCATCTACTTTTTTTTTTTTTTTTCTGGAAGTCGAAGTGTGCAGGACAAACTTTGCACATACTTTTCTCTTCTTAAAAACATTCTGGAGAATATCCTGAACACTATTTCGAGATATTGTTGAACTGCTACTTACGACACAACAATGTTGACACACTACGGTGGCACGTCTGCCCCTTAACACTGCCTGCTCACAACCAACTGGGTGAATGCACATATGTTGTATACGCTTGTTAGTTCAAGCTGCCACTGTAGTTACTATGCTGATGCCACTTATATGTCAAGGAAAAAATTAGCCTCAGAACTTTTTAGACAAATGGTGTATGCTGCATTACAGAGAGAGAGAGAGAGAGAGAGAGAGAGAGAGAGAGAGAGAGAGAGAGAGAGAAATTAAATATTTTTTGAGAATAAAGTAGAAACAAGAAAGAAGATTTGAAGTAGAAAGCAGAAGGTATCAGGCCTACATTAAGCATAATGTGGTAGGTAAGTCGATGTTCAATCCAAAAATGAGTTTGGGATATACTTTTATACGCCACTAGCAAGATGTTATATTTATATGTCGAGCCCTCGCAGGATTTACAGTTTTTGTGAAATCTGTAGACTGACACCTACAAGGATCAGAGTTGATCATTGTATTTCTTCATGTTTTGTTTACAACAGAATGGTCCTCCTATTATTCTACATACTTTATTTACATTTTCTTCTACTACCCCTAACATTTTACGTAAATGTGGTAAAGCTGGATATGCAGACGACACGTCATGTTTACTGTGTGCATAAGAGTGTTGTATTCATTGTATTTAGATGTAGTTACTGGCAGTGCCAATGGCGACATACCACTTTCGGTTTGAGAAATACATCAATTACACTCACATTTTATTAGTCCTTATCTTTTGTAAATGATTCTGCTGCACTACCATTCAACTCAATAACAGCAGCATGTTGCTTTCTTCATCGGAATACTGTTCTTTTGCTTAAAGTTACAATGCAGGAGTGAGTATTTTCTCTCGTAGGCATTGTGATGTTGTATTTAATATATAATTGGTCATTCATTATGATGTTGTTTTTGTTGTTGTTGTGGTCTTCAGTCCTGAGACTGGTTTGATGCAGCTCTCCATGCTACTCTATCCTGTGCAAGCTTCTTCATCTCCCAGAACCCACTGCAACCCACATCCTTCTGAATCTGCTTAATGCAGTCATCTCTTGGTCTCCCTCTACGATTTTTACCCTCTACGCTGCCCTCCAATACTAAATTGGTGTTCCCTTGATGCCTCAGAACATGTCCTACCAACCGATCCCTTCTTCTGGCCAAGTTGTGCCACAAACTTCTCTTCTCCCCAATCCTACTCAATACTTCCTCATTAGTTATGTGATCTACCCATCTAATCTTCAGCATTCTTCTGTAGCACCACATTTCGAAAGCTTCTATTCTCTTCTTGTCCAAACTATTTATCGTTCATGTTTCACTTCCATACATGGCTACACTCCATATAAATACTTTCAGAAAAGACTTCCTAACACTTAATCTATACTCGATGTTAACAAATTTCTCTTATTCAGAAACGCTTTCCTTCCCATTGCCAGTCTACATTTTATATCCTTTCTACTTCGACCATCATCAGTTATTTTGCTCCCCAAATAGCAAAATTCCTTTACTACTTTAAGTGTCTCATTTCCTAATCTAATTCTCTCAGCATCACCTGACTTAATTCGACTACATTCCATTATTCTCGTTTTGCTTTTGTTGATGTTCATTTTATATCCTCCTTTCAAGACACTATCCATTCCGTTCAACTGCTCTTCGAAGTCCTTTGCTGTCTCTGACAGAATTACGATGTCATCGGCGAACCGCAAAGTTTTTATTTCTTCTCCATGAATTTTAATACCTACTCCAAATTTTCCTTTTGTTTCCTTTACTGCTTGCTCAATATACAGATTGAATAACATCGGGGATAGACTACAACCCTGTCTCACTCCCTTCCCAACCACTGCTTCCCTTTCATGTCCCTCGACTCTTATAACTGCCATCTGGTTTCTGTACAAATTGTAAATAGCCTTTCCCTCCCTATATTTCACCCCTGCCACCTTCAGAATTTGAAAGAGAGTATTCCACTCAACATTGCCAAAAGCTTTCTCTAAGTCTACAAATGCTAGAAACGTAGGTTTGCCCTTCCTTAATCTAGCTTCTAAGATAAGTCATAGGGTCAGTATTGCCTCATGTGTTCCAAAATTTCTACGGAATCCAAACTGATCTTCCCCGAGGTCGGTTTCTACTAGTTTTTCCATTCGTCTGTAAAGAATTCGTGTAGGTATTTTGCAGCTGTGACTTATTAAACTGATAGTTCGGTCATTTTCACATCTGTCAACACCTGCTTTCTTTGGGATTGGAATTATTATATTCTTCTTGAAGTCTGAGGGTATTTCGCCTGTCTCATACATTTTGCTCACCAGATGGTAGAGTTGTCAGGACTGGCTCTCCCAAGGCCGTCAGTAGTTCCAATGGAATGTTGTCTACTCCGGGGGCCTTGTTTCGACTCAGGTCTTTCAGTGCTCTGTCAAACTCTACACGCAGTATCATATCTCCCATTTCGTCTTCATCTACATCCTCTTCCATTTCCATAATATTGTCCTCAAGTACATCGCCCTTGTATAGACCCTCTATATACTCCTTCCACCTTTCTGCTTTCCCTTCTTTGCTTAGAACTGGGTTTCCATCTGAACTCTTGATGTTCATACAAGTGGTTCTCTTATCTCCAAAGGTATCTTTAATTTTCCTGTACGCAGTATCTATCTTATTCCTAGTGAGATAAGCCTCTACATCCTTACATTTGTCCTCTAGCCATCCCTGCTTAGCCATTTTGCACTTCCTGTCGATCTCATTTTTGAGACGTCTGTATTCCTTTTTGCCTGCTTCATTTACTGCATTTTTATATTTTCTCCTTAAATTCAATATTGATTGTTATTCCTGCACAAATTTGCAAAGGTCATTTATTTACTGAATATGAACGAACGGGATGGCAATTTATCAGTATGTATTTTTCAAATACATCTAACGTTCCAGCAACACAAATATCAGATCGTCTCAAAAGCTATTTATGTTAATACAACACTGATGTACATGTAAACTGATGCATCTGAAGCATAGAATTTTAATTTTTCTTGGCATTTACTATTAGAAATTTTTCATTAACCACATAAGATGACAACTGTACTCATCATCATCAGTTATCTGCTATATTAGCACGCCCTTTGCCTCTCCATTTTCTGCAATCCATTGCTTCCTTCTTAAGGCTGCTGTATGCTGTACCGTCCATCATGTCATCCAATATCTGGAATCTCTTCCTTCCTCGCTTCCTTTTCCCTTCTACATAACCTTCTAAAACTGTTTTTATCAGTCCGTCATTCTTTCTCCATATATACCCAATCCAATTTCTTTTTCTTCTCTTTATTACATCTAGTAACTGTCTCTTCTCTCCCACTCTTCTCAGTACCTCTTCATTTTCTACTCTGTCCATCCAACTTATTCTTTCCATCTTCTGCCATGTCCAGATCTCAAAAGCCTCCAGCCTTTCTCTGTCTTTTTTCCTCATAGTCCATGTTTCAGCGCCATATAGAAGAACGCTCCATACAAGACATTTTATGAGTCTCTTTCTGAGTTCTCTGTCCAGACCGCTGCAGAAGAGTCTCCTTTTCTTATAAAACGCCTCTGTTGCCATTGCTATCCTTGTTTTAATTTCCGTGGTGCATTTCCAGTCAGTGTCTATCCTGCTCCAAGATACTTAAAATTTTGCACCTGTTCTAGTGTTTCTCCATTCAGAATAATTTTTATTTCCTTATTTCCTCCTAGTGCCAACGCTTTTGTTTTATTTGTGTTATTTTCATTCCATTTTTTTCCCATTACTTGCAATGGTGTACACCAAATCCTGTAATTGTTTTTCCCCTGTGGCTAGAAGGACCATGTCATCAGCAAATCTCAAACACCCTACTCTTCTTCCTCCAATTTCTGCTCCTTTGTCATCTAATGAGCATTGGTCAATCATATTTTCCAAGTAGAGGTTGAAAAGAGTAGGTGATAAACAGCATCCTTATCTTACTCCTTTTCCTAGTCTGATCCAGTTTGTACTTTCTCCTCTCACTTTAACTGAAACTTTTTGATTAAGATATAATGAGTTTATAAGTCTTCTGGTTTTTCAGTCCACTCTCTTTCCCCTCATAGTCGGCAGCTTGTCCCAAACCACATTGTCAAATGCCTTTTCTAGATCGATGAAGCACATATATAGGTCTCTTCCATTTTCAATAAACCTTTCTCCCAAGATTCGTAGGAGCCCTATTGCATCTCTGGAGCCCGTATTCCGTCTAAAGCCAAACTGAAACTTCCTGGCAGATTAAAACTGTGTGCCCGACCGAAACTCGAACTCGGGACCTTTGCCTATCGCGGGCAAGTGCTCTACCATCTGAGTTACCAAAGCACAACTCACGCCCGGTACTCACAGCTTTACTTCTGCCAGTGTCTTGTCTCCTATCTTCCAAACTTTACAGAAGCTCTTCTGCGAACCTTGCAGAACTGGAAACATCCCTCAGGCTGTGGCTAAGCCATGTCTCCGCTATATCCTTCCTTTCAGGACTGCTAGTTCTGCAAGGTTCGCAGAAGAGCTTCTGTAAAGTTTGGAAGGTAGGAGACGAGATACTGGCAGAAGTAAAGCTGTGAGTACCGGGCGTGAGTCGTGCTTCGGTAGCTCAGATGGCAGAGCACTTGCCCGCGAAAGGAAAAGGTCCCGAGTTCGAGTCTCGGTCGCGCACACAGTTTTAATCTGCCAGGAAGTTTCATATCAGCGCACACTCCGCTGCAGAGTGAAAATCTCATTCTGGAAACATCCCCCAGGCTGTGGCTAAGCCATGTCTCCACTATATCCTTCCTTTCAGAAATGCTAGTTCTGCAAGGTTTGCAGAAGAGCTTCTGTAAAGTTTGGAAGGTAGGAGACGAGATACTGGCAGAAGTAAAGCTGTGAGTACCGGGCGTGAGTCGTGTTCGGTAGCTCAGATGGTAGAGCAGTTGCCCGGGAAAGGCAAAGGTGCCGAGTTCGAGTCTCGGTCGAGCACACAGTTTTAATCTGCCAGGAAATTTCATATCAGCGCACACTCTGCTGCAGAGTAAAAATCTCATTCTAAAGCCAAACTGCTTCTCGCCAAGATTCTCCTCCATTACTTTTTCCAAGTCTTTTATTAATTATTCTTAACATCACTTTGGCTGCATGTGAAATGAGGCTGACTGTCCTGTGCTCGCTGCATTTCTTGGTTCCTTGTTTTTTCGGTAATGGAATCATTACTGTTGTCAGAAAGACCTCAGGCCATTCACCACTGTCATATATTTTATTACATAACCTCATTATTTCTGTTATTCCATCGTGGTTCAAGCATTTTAGTATTTCTCCCGGTATTGTGTCTGTACCTACCGCTTTGCCATGTTTCATTGCAGCTATGGCAGACTTTACTTTTTCCATTATGATGGTCGGTCCTTTCTCGTCGTCACTTACACTGCTGTGTGATTCAAGTTCCGGAGTTTCTGGTTTGCTATTTGTGTCATATAGCTCTTTTATATATTCTTCCCATCTCTGGGGGACATCGTCACGATCTTTGCACACTACCTCTTCGTCTTTACTCAAAATTTCCATAGTAGCACTTCCTGCTCTGTTTTGTTCCCATGTCATAGTCTTTACTCTGTTGTATAGTAAGTCGTACCTTCCCTTCCTGTCCAGTTCTTCAATTCCATCACATTCCTCTTTTAGCCATTTTTTTTATAGCCTGCTCTGTTTCTCTTCACAGATCATGTATTTAACTTTTGGTATATCTGTCTTGCATCTTCAGTGTTCTTGTTTTTCAATTTTCTTCTCTCCTCCATTTTGGAAATCATTTCTTGTGTGACCCATGGTTTTTTTGACCTTTTCCCTTTTACATACCCTATATTTTGCTGTCCTGCTTTAATGATTCCTTCTTTCAGCATATTCCAGTACTCGTTGGCATTATCAGGTGCTTCTTTGTCTTGTAATGTGTTTAGAAAGTCCTGAGACAGCATTTCTGTAATTTGTTATTTGTTGGATCTTATCTTCTCTAAATCCCACTTCTTTACCATGGTCACCGACATCAGTTTTTTCATTCTTATTTCTATTTCTGCCATAAGTCAGTTGTGGTCACTATTAATATCTGCACCTGTTAATGTGTGCACCTTCTTGATTCCATTCCTGTATCTTTCTTCTACCAGTATAAAATTGATTTGGTTTCTGTATTTATCCCCTGGTGATTTCCAAGTGTAGAGCCTCCTCTTGTGATTCTTGACCCATGTGTTTGCCGCTATCAACTGCCTTTCCCTGCAGAAGTCAATTAACCATTCACCTATGTCGTTTCTACTTCCAAGACAATGACTGCCTACTATGTTTCCCTCTTTCCCTTCTCCCACAATGGCATTCCAGTCTCCCATTACTATTGTGCAGCATTTTTTATTTTCGTCCATTATTCTCTCTATTACATTGTACGTTTCCTCTACAATTTGGTCGTCATGTTCTGAAGTTGGCATATACACCTGGACAATCAGTAAATCTTCTTGTGCTCCTTTCAGCCTTACACCAATAACCCGGTCATTTGCATAGTCTATTCCACACATTTAGCCAATTCCTTTGTCATAATCATTCCTACTCCATTAATTCCTTTTACTTCTCCTCCTGAGTAGTAGAATACATATTCATCTGATTGCAACTCTCCATGTCCATTCCATCTTACCTCAGCAACTCCTACTCTGTTGTATAGTAAATCGTATCTTCCCTTCCTGTCCAGTTCTTCAATTTCATCACATACTGTACTACACGACTATAATTATTATTTTTTCTTTGGTGTTGTAGAAGTAGTTATTGGTGCACTGCATTAGAATTTCTGTTTGAGGACGTTAGCAACATCACTTTGGTGAGGGGAAATCAGGCAATGGACGTGACTAAGAACATAAATAATGATGTGCTAACATTAATGTTATACTAAATGGTAGTTATGCGCCTTTGTAGCAGTGGAATTGGTATCATTTTGGTAAAATAATGAAATTCTTTTAATGAGTAACTCAGTGATAATGGAATGCTAATAAAAACAATACACTTGTAAGTTACATAGACTGCTTGATAAGGTCATGTAAATGAGTACTTAGAAGACAGACATGAAGTTGAAGAATGCTCCAAATATGTTTATTGTTAAAGTGGGTGTAAGGTCAAACATGTAATTTTCAAACCATATGCTGGACCCTAAGGCACTATGAGATCAAAAGTATCCAGACACCCCCAAAAACATATGTTTTTTATGTTAGATACATTGTGCTGCCACCTGCTGCCAGGTACCTCAGTAGTCATTAGACATTGTGAGAGAGCAGAACTCGCGGACTTCGAACGTGGTCAGGTGATTGGGAGTCACTTGTATCATACATATGTACAAAAGATTTCCACACTCCTAAACATCCCTAGGTCCACTGTTTCCTATGTGATGGTGAAGTGGAAACGTGAAGTTACACGTACGCCACAGAAGCATACAGGCCGACCTTGTCTGCTGACTGACAGAGACTGCCGACAGTTGAATACGGTTGTACATGTAATAGGCAGACATCTATCCAGACCATCACACAGGAATTCCAAGCTGCACCAGAATCCACTGCAAGCACTATGTCAGTTAGGTGAGAAGTGAGAAAACTTTGATTTCATGGTTGAACAGCTGCTCATAAGCCACACATCACGTCGGTAAATGACAAACAATGCCTCACTTGGTGTAAGGAGCATAAACAGTGCATGACTGAACAATGGAAAAACATTGTGTGGAGTGACAAATCACGTAGACAATGTGGCGATCGGTTAGTATGGTGTTGGTATGGCAAATGCCCAGTGAACATCATCTGCCGGCGTGTGTGGTGGCAACAGTAAAATTCGGAGTTAGTGGTGTTATGGTGTGGTAGTGTTTTTCATGGAGGGGGCTTGCACGCTTTGTTGTTTTGTGTGGCACTATCATAGCACAGGCTTACATTGATGTTTTAAGCATCTTCTTGCTTCCCACTGTTGAAGAGAAATTCGGCGATGGTGATTGCATCTTTCAACACGATCGAGCACCTGTTCATAATGTACGGCCTGTGGTGGAGTGGTTACATGACAATAATATCCCTGTAAGGGACTGGCCTGCTCATAATCCTGACCTGAATCCTATAGAACACCTTTGGGATGTTTTAGAATGCTGACTTTGTGCCAGGCATCATCAACCAACATCGATACCTCTCCTCAGTGCAGCACTCTATGAAGAATGGGCTGCCATACCCCAAGAAACCTTCCAGCACCTGAATGAACGCATGCCTGCGAGAGTGGAATCTGTCATCCAAGGCTAAGAATGGGCCAACACCATATTTAATTCCAGCATTACTGATGGAGGGTGCCACGAACACTTAAGCCATTTTCAGCCAGGTGTCCGGATACTTTTGGTCACATAGTGTATATGCCATATAGTAGGAAACAGGGTGAAAGGTGTCTGAGGAAAGAAGTGAAAGTGACAATTTATGCAGATGCAGGATACTAAAACTAAAATGAAACGAAATGTTCATAAACAACTATTTAAGTGGGTAACAGATACTGAAAACATGTAAAATATAAAATACTTAAAAAAAGTTTACCTGGATAAGTAGATAATGTAGAACAAAAATTTGCAAAATTCTTAACACTGTACCTGATTACTCACAAGCTGAGAAAATACAATTTTGTTCAAAAAGAACACAGTCTTAGGCTATAAAATAAAAAGAATGTCATTGCAAAACAGTGGTGACAACATTCTGTAGTATCCAGCAATTTACTAAATCCATAGTTTGTCATACTGATCCATATGTCATGGATCATTTTTGGGGGAGGTCAGGCAACTAATACTGTGCTGCATTAAAATTTAACAAAGATGTCTAAAAGACATAATACAAGCAAACTAAAACTAAGAAGCTATGTGAATAATGCACCTAATATTCAAATATGAGACATCATTTTTAAATTCATATTAAATTAAACCATTGATCTAAAACAATGAGTGCCTGCATTTTTTCAGCAGAGGGTTTCCGAGGTGTGTTTCTGCTTGTGTACATGATGAGCTGCAGGTGACTGGGCCACCTGTGTATGTTGCCAAAATCCCTTAAATACACACAACTCCTTAAGTCACATTGGGGATTGAGTGTTTTATCTGTTTCTTTCAGGTGATGTCCATAGACTTAAAGTTCTTCCAGTATGATAAAAAATTGACTTTCAGATGCGACGTGCAAAATTTCAATATGTTTGTCCGTTGGTCCTACTGAGTGTTTAGTTTCAGTTATGTGATCTCTAAATGCTGTCTTACTATTTCATAGTGCAGTGTGTCTGCAAACTAGATCTCAAAAGTTCTATTAATCATATATATATATATATATATATATACTGTTTACGACATCCATTATGTTTAATCTTATACAGACCTGATGCATTAAATTTCCAAATTTTACACGTGGAAGAACTTGAAATCTCTGGATTTGACCTGAAGTACCAGATAAAACACTCAATCTCCAATGTGACTTCAGCAATTTTGATGAAGTACTCAGACGGTTAGTCAGCACCAACTCCATGTTTCCTAGAGCGCCACTCAGCAGAAGACGACCTTAGCAGCCGACCACACTTTCAGGCAGAATGACAGTGCACATTTCAGACACCCTCTGCTGAAAACTGTGTGCACTCAAATGTTTCAGATCAAAGTTTTAATTTAACTCTCAATTTTAAAAAGATGTCTCGTGTTTGAATATTAGGTGTACTATTCACATAGCTTTTTACTTTTAAATTAATTGTGTTACTTTTAAACAATGTATTTCTTACCCTGTTCCTCCCCTCCCTCCCCCCCTCTCCCACCAACCTCCTATGCATCGTCCATGACATATGGTTCTATAAGACTATCCGTGGAATTTGTAAACTGCTGGATACCACTGCATATGGTCCCAGGTGTAGTATAGTACTGTTAGTTTTTTTTAAAGAAATACGAGTTTTAACAACTCATAGTCAGTCAGGTACATGTTTCTAGAATTTTAAGTATTTCACGCTCCATTATCTAACTACCGTATTTACTCGAATCTAAGCTGCACTTTCTCCCCCCCCCTCCGGTTTTTGTGATCCAAAAAACCGCCGGCGGCTTAGAATCGAGTGCCAAGTAAGTGGAAGTTCTGAAAAATTTTGTAGGTACTGCCACAACTAACTTCTGCCGTCGAATATATGTAGCGCTAAAGAGGCATGCATTGCAGGCACAAAGATAAATACTGGTGCCAAAACCTCTGCGTCAGTAAAAAAAAAAGAGTGGAAGACGAGCTTTTTTCGCCGCCTTGAGTTTCGACCACTGCATTTTCATACATTATCCAACAAAGTAAATACAAATTCCATATTGTTCATCTTCGAATGTAGCAGCATTTCAATGTACCACGAAAATCCGACTGGCAAGACTGTTTGGGATGTCTGTCAATATGGCCAACTCTACGATCTGAATTTTTTCCTACCTGCGAGAAGAGATAGTTGCTAATAGGAACTTTTATGAACTGTGAATCACATGCAGTATTCTCTTCACCATAAGACTAATTCGAATATAAACATTTTGCCATGTATGTGTTTCGCGTTTGCTGCTATCTCATTTAAATCCTGTCTGCCTAATAAACTACGAAACTAGAGTGAGACAACAGCAGACGCAGACGAATATACATATCATGTCATGTTTATATTCGTATTATTCGTGTCAGTCAGAAATGAAGCACGGCAATTGACTAGATTTTTAAATCTAAGATAGCTCTGTGCAGAATTTAATGTACTAAAGAGGCGTCTGCAAAGATTTTCAAACGGAGAAAAATTTTCGCTAAACTCCCGTTCAGAACATGATCTATCATACGCAGCCTATTATTTGGTTCTTGTTAATCATTACCAAAGAAAGCAGCAGTGTAACAACAAATAGCAGTCTCCTGTCATTGTTTCGCTAATGAGATGATTCCTCTCTCTCTCTCTCTCTCTCTCTCTCTCTCTCTCTCCCCCCTTCTTTTTTTTGTTAAAATTGTAAGTGGCGGTAGCGCGCACAAAAGCAAGCCATGCCGCGAGCGCCGACAGGCCGTAAACACTCATTATCAGAATGTGACAAACAATGCATGAGACATTACAGTAATGCATTTTCAGTTTAGAGTGACGTAAACACCTGTAACAAAGAGAACGTCACTTACCAGATCAAAGAAAAATAAGTAATGAATTCAAACTCGTCGAGGCACGTGACAAAGGAAGGGTACCCGCATAAATACGGACGGAGCACCTGACGCATAGCAATGGCTACCTGGTAAAGCTTAGCTTCTAAGCTTACGACTCGAGCCAAACTACTGTAACTGTATCGTCATTCATTCGACCTAAATTGTGTCTCATATTACAATGGACCAACTTTGTTTCTATTTGGAGGTGTGGCCTAAAACTTTTCTCTCCCCTTGAATTTCAAGTCTCAAATTTCAGGTGTGGCTTAGATTTGGGAAAAATTTTTTTTCCTCGATTTCGAGTCTCAATTTTTGGGTGTGGCTTAGATTAGAGTAAAAACGGTATTCAGGTACAATTTTAAGTATTTTAAATTTTAAATATTTTCCACAGTATCCATTTAAACAGTTATTTATTAATGTTTCATTTTATTTTAGTTTTACATCTGAAGATGATCGGGTCAAAAAAGAGATCGGAGGCTTTTGTGCCAGTCTTCGTGCTGGATAGCTATTGCCCAGTCATTTGCATAGAAAAACTTTCTGGACTGTGCTGGAGGAATATCAAATATATATAAAGTAAAGAGCAGTGTAACAAGAATGTATCCCTGTGGTAAGACATTATTTAATATTTTTGCACGAACAGTGCCTTTTCCTGTAGTTAAAGTAAATATCTTTCCAATTACCATGTTGCCAGTTACTTCTGTAGTCCATCTGCATAGAACAAGTTGCAGCAATATATAAAGCAGCTCATGCCTCCAAACTGTGTCAAACTGATGTTTACTGCTTCATTTGGTATCCTGTAGCAATAAGTGTTGTTCATGGTAAGACCTTATCAGCACAGCTCCATCCTGGAAGGCCCTACTGAAAGATCACTGGACTAATCCAATCATGAAAGATTCTCTCAAGGAACTTACAAATAGTGCTCAATAGCCTGATTGGTTGATAGTTCTTTGGCTGGCCTGATGCCCTGTGGGGTTTGAGTTTTGCTACGATTTTTGATCGCTTCATTTTTTGTGGGACTGCATCAGAATAACGCAAATAAGAAATCCAGCAGCCATATGAGATGAATTCCATCACTTCGCAGTACCTTCCCAGAGAAAAGTTATTAGGTAGATAGTGATTTTTAACAGTTTTGTACAAGAGGAAAAATAATTCCTTTTTATGTGTAGCATCTGAAAACGAATCCCAATACTACAAGGCAAATCATAAGAACCTCTTCATCTTTAATGAAATGTGAAAAACCTGTACGGTTTTAATGGGTAATAACGTATCTCTAAGTGAAACTCAAGTTTCCTTCAAATAAAAATACTACTGTATTATGCAAGTAATATTACTACTGTTACTGCTACTTTTATGACCATCTTTTGAATACATAACACTTGTAATTGTTCCAAAATTGACGGACAAAGCCCAGTACACATTTTTAGAAGTTAAATCATCTTGTGATGTAAGATCTCTTGAAACAGTCAGATAAGATCATCATCTATCTTTGCTCACTGTAATACAGTACCCTCCTATCAAATTTTCAACAACTACAAAAACTGAGGCTAAAAACAGTCAACAACTCAATAGCATTTGCGATAGGGGTTTAAAAATTTTCCATATTTGCATATGACAGACATTTATGAGACTTAATCAGAGAAAACAATTTATTTGTTACCTCATTCTGCCATGGTATTGATACAGAACCAGTGTTGAACTTGCTATAAAACGTGTCATCCGAGGCATCTAAATTGACGCCTTTCACGGTTGAGAACTGCTCAATATCCAGGACATCCTTGGCGTATACGGCGTGTGGCTGCAGGACAAACAGCGTTGGGCTGCAGCGTGAGTTAACAGGTAATGACAACTCTGATTTCACAACAATCATTACTAGCAAACTCTTGGAACATAGATGGTTTTATGATGAAAACAGTCACTATTAGTGTAACTCTTCATTTAATTACACTGAAAAAATGGGGCTCAGTCAATATTATCAAACTTTAGATGACACAGAAATGAGAAATACTGTATACTTAAATCTGAAAACTAGTAAAATACTACTTAAAATATGGACCCCATTTGTATGGCCTCTTCCATTACTTTGATGACAGTCATTAAGTTTTCAACAAAATTATGTACCTTATCATGGCTCATAACATAACTTGTAAAGGCGAAAAACTTACTTGTTCATTAATAAACAAAGAAACAAATGTGTCAATACACCGTAAGTCCTATTATTAAATGCACACAACACAACCATGTTAAATATCTATGGTAGAAAAATTTCATTAGTTCATATGATATTACACCATAACATAACTGATCATGACAACAGTATGGAAATATGCAATACACAATGTCATCTGTACGAAAATACACAAAATTATTTTGGTGGTTGCTGACAGTATGGAAGTCAGAGTGCTAACTTTTGGTTTGGAGTATATGTCACCCACATTTAGTTATGAAAGAGTGTAAAGTAGTGAGACCATCTATTCTTCAAGGTACGTGAATTTGCATTAGTACTCATGTACCAGCAACATCAACCAGTTATACTGGTGCCATCTAATAATAAAATATGTAAAAAAGTTATACATGTATAATTTTGTGTGATTTATGTTTAGTCACAGCTCTTATTTACAAGAACTGCTCCAAAAGTGTAAAGAAACCAATACAGATTCCTGCATTTCAAACACTTATCTCCACTCACTTGAACATTATAAATGTTGTTTTGAAATGTTTTCTAAGCACGTATACTTGGTTACCTGTTTCCTTATCAACACATATATTTTAAATCCTGATATTTCTTCCTAATACTCTAACTTTCCTTAAGATTGGTTATGGAGACAAAAGTAATTACCATGGAGGGTTTATTATTTTTAGGAAAAGAACATGGCACCACATCTAGATTTTACAGTGATGCCAGTAATGTCTGGATTCTGCACTGCCTGAGAAATGTTTTGTGTTTAGGATGTCTTGTGAAGAAACAAAATCCAATGAGGACAGGCCCTTGGCCACTTCTCCTGGAGCCTTTTCTGAACCTTGGAAGGAATAGCCAGCTCACCAATTTATGGTTTCAAGTGATTATTGATTACAAAGATACAAGTAAAAGCAGACACAAAACTAACAAGAAACAAACTCATTAGGCAGGAAATTCATAAATACAGATTTACAAGAGTTTACTTAAAAATAGGGCCATTCAGTGGATTACATTTAGAAACAATTAGTTAACAAAGAAAATAATGCAAAGAACAAAAGGTGCCATAGGCATGAAGAAAGAAAAAGAATAGAAAATTTCAAGTGGAATGTGGCAACTACTATATAAAAAGTGAGCTTTTCAAGCAAATTGATGATAGCAGCAGCAGCAGCAGCAGCAGCAGCAATAATAGCAACTGTAACCCAGACAGCTGTCGACAATAAGAAGTGACTTTGCTAATGTAATAATGGAAATAATGCAAGAGAAGCAGATGGGACAGTTGTCAAAACACAATAATCAGCTACATAGATAACAGATCAAGGATCACTTAATGGTAGGATGGATGCATTGGAAAAGGAAAGTGGAAACAGATTTAGTGATCATTTTGAAGGGGTTTAGAGTAGTGAGATGTCACTAAGTGAGTGACTATATATGAGTGAAAAGACTCAGGAGGATAACTTACTTTACAGGCAGTGCAGAATCCAGACATCGCTGGCATCACCGTAAAATCTAGATGTAATGCCAAACACAATAATCAGCTACATAGATAACAGATCAAGGATCACTTAATGGTAGGATGGATGCATTGGAAAAGGGAAGTGGAAACAGATTTAGTGAATTAAGAGCACTTGACGATCATTTTGAAGGGGTTTAGAGTAGTGAGATGTCACTAAGTGAGTGACTATATATGAGTGAAAAGACTCAGGAGGATAACTTACTTTACAGGCAGTGCAGAATCCAGACATCGCTGGCATCACCGTAAAATCTAGATGTAATGCCATGTTCTTTTCCTAAAAATATATAAACCTTCTATGGTCATTACTTTTGTACCCATAACCAATCTTAAGGAAAGTTAGAGTATTAGGAAGAAAGACCAGGATTTAATATATATCTGTCAATGAGGAAACAGGTAACCAAGTGTATTTGCTTGGATAGGATAACTACAAGAAAAAGTTACGTAGATGATAAAAATGCCTAGAAAGGTAAACCAAATGCAGGAAGAACTAGAAACACTCCATTAGAGGCTACTCATAGTAAAGGAGGAATAGGTCCCTTACTGGGCAGTGGCAATATTGCCCAAAAGGCAATTTCAAGGCAACAAACTGTTAAACCTTTTGAACAAAAAATAAAGTTGAGTCTAGATCAATTCAAATTAAAAGGTTTGAATAAAGTATTTCAAGGTAGTGAGCAAGGCAAGGTTCCCCCTACAGGAGAAGTTGAATGTTGAAACTTTAGTTTTTTTTTAAGTCTGAAAAGAATAAAAGGTTGTCCTAGTGAAAAACAGGAACAAATATATGTGGTTGGAAGAACTAATAAATCACCTACAATCCCCTATAAATATAGTAGGAAAGTCCGGGTAGCACATTAGTAATTTAGGACTAAAGGAGACCACTCACCAAATACCAGAAGTGTTGAGTATCGACAGGCATTCGCAAAAGGGAAGGAAAAAATGCTAGCTTTCAGAATTATTTAGTGAGTGGTCTCCTTTACTCCTAAATCATCTACAATGCCATCTTTTTTTTAAATTGGGGGGGGGGGGGGTCTATTTGTCTTTTGTTAGATAGTGGTTCAACATTGGGGGGGGGGGGGGGGGGCAGTGAGTTCAAAGAATTTTAAGAATGAGAACACTTACAAATGGTATTGATTCCAAGATATCATCCACAACCTCATCTCTCTAAAAGAATGATGAGAGAATTGAATCAACTCTTCAGAACTTATGACAGGTACAAATGTACCAATTGGACAGAGTCTGTGCCAGATATTGAGGTTATTTCAAATGAAGTACCACATTCATTCATCAAGTTCTCATCCTTGGAAACAGCAGGTGGAAAATTTGAAAGTGATCCTCCACAAAATGAGTGAGGTGAGGAGCAACTTCCAGAAAATAATGAAGAATCAATTGATTTTGAAATAGCAGTTCAAAAGAAAAAAGTGGCAATTCCGTACAATGCAAGGAAAGAGACTAAGCATTACTAAAAAGTCGTGACATTTTGACCCCTATTGCTATGGCTATAACTACATCTTCATCCTATATTCTACAAACCACCTATAGAGCATCCTCTTGTGATTACTAGAATGCCTCATCCTTAAGTACTATCACAAACAGACCAGGGAAAGAAAAGATTCTTTATAGCATCTAAGTATTTAAAGAAATCTACAGATTAAATGAGATTTTTTGGTAAAGTGATGCTTAAAATATGTGCACTGAATTAATTAATGGGCATTGGGAATAAAAGTTTTAGTATGAAGTGTGCACAGATAAATCTGGAAGAAAATTCATGGGAGCCTGACTAAAAGAAGGATCGATCAATTGGAGACAATCTGAGGCATTATGGCATTGTCAGTTGGTTATGGAGAGAAGTGTAGAGGGGTAAAGATTGTAGATGGAGACCCAGGCTTGACTAGCAGGTTGAAATAACTGTAAGTTGCAGCAGTTATGCAGAGATAAAGAGACTTGGAAAGGACAGATTAGTATGGAGAGTTGGATCAAACAAGTCTTGATCAAAGAAACCACCAACAACAACCACCACCAATGTTTGAGCACCACACTCAAAAATGAATAATACTGAAATAAGCACACCTGTGCTGGGGGGAAAAAACTAAGGAGAATTCTTAGCAAAGTTTGTACCTGGCTCTGACTGAATTACCGCAACAGTTTACTTAGAAAATGCATGCAATTAACTAAGCAATATCTACAGGATCCCTCTACTGTAGAATCCTGGAGAAAATTCTAAGTTTATATCTGCAAGAATCAGTACCTGTTTATGAAAAAAATGACTAATGTGAAATACTGCTCACTTTTCCCACATATTAAATCCTCTAAAGACTATGTGCAAGTGAAAAACTAGACTCTCTTTTTTCTATTTTTAAGACATTTGAGACAGTACGACATCAACTGGTAATGAAGACATTATCATGCATTAACTGGACAGTAAACATTAAACATGAGCGAAAATAACATTGGATGGACACCAAGTGAACCTAACATGACTGCTAATATTCACAGTACATGTAACATGATGTCCAAGACAGGATCATCAGCAGCACTGTCAGATTCTTTGCTAATAAACAATGTTTCTGGAGCAACATTTCTTGCATACTATTTCCATTTGGTGCACTGAATGGCAGCTCTTTGCCTAAAATAAACAACCAACAGTATACAATTACAATATTAGTGGTAACCTTTTGGGATCTGTTACACTGTTTAAATGTTTTGGCTTAATACTACAAAGCAATATGAAATGGGATGAACATAGTAGTAGTAGTAGTAGTAGTAGTAGTACGGTATTACCATTGTACCACAATGCCAAATGATAATCAAGATATAGTCATACATTATGCTAGATGGTAAAGAGAAGTGAAAGAGACAGTAAATGTCCAACAGAAATGAGGTAATACTGGAAAGACTTAGATTAGTTAGGGAAGGTGGGGTTCACAATTTCAGTGTGTTTACAAAGAAGAAACCACATTCAAGAGTACTGATCCAGTGTTTGGCACCACAGTCACATACGCCTGACAGCAGACACTGAATGAACTCAGAGATGCACTACTAATAATGTATGTAAAAGATCAGCACAACTCATATAAAAGTGTAATACATATGCTCATAGAACTTAAATGGGAACTGTCAAAAGAAAGTCAATGTTATACTCGTAAAACTCATTAAACCTATGCAATATGAGCTCCCAATACATTAAAAATCTATTTTCTTATCAACATGTGCTACAATTCAAACAAAACTTAAAAGACACTTCTTAAAAGATATTAATATTATTATATAACTTACATCTGGAACAAATGGAGGCTCATATACTCCTGCTTCAAGTCGCTTCCAATTCAAACACCTGAAGAACTCATGCTGTTTAACTTCCAATGCTCCCATCCTCCCATTGTGACATCCTAAACGTGCTTTTGGTGACTTCTTCAAAAGCTGCATCACAACATACAATGAAGGTAAGTACCATATGTACTCTGTGCATTAAGTTTTGTAACAGACATGTTAGACCCTATTGCAGTAGGTAATACGTATAACAGGGAACACAAGTTCTTTTGTCATGTTACAAAGTAATATTTTCTTACATATGTTACTAACACTGTTGCAGTAATTGCTAATATAGACTGTTAATAAATAGATAAAACCTGGATTGAAGCCCAAACAAGTATAACCATTTATAAGTTACTTTAAAAAACACACAGATTAAAATATAATGAAGAGCCAAAGAAACTGGCACACTTGCCTAATATCGTGTAGGGCTCCCGCGAGAATGCAGAAGTGCCACACAACACGATGTGGCATGGAATTGACTGATATCTGAAGTAGTGCTGGAGGGAATTGACACCATGAATCCTGCAGGGCTGTCCATAAATCTGTACGAGTGTGAGAGTTTGGAGATATCTTCTGAACAGCACATTACACGGCATTCCAGATATGCTCAACAATGTTCATGTCTGGGGAGTTTGGTGGCCAGTGGTAGTGTTTAAACTCAGAAGAGTGTTCCTGGAGCCACTCTGTAGCAATTCTGGACGTGCAGGGTGCAACACTGTCCTGCTGGAAAAGACCAAGTCCTTCGGAATGCACAATGGACATGAATGGACGCAGGTGATCAGACATGATGCTTACATAAGTGTCACATGTCAAAATTGTGTCTAGACGTATCAGAGGTCTGCGCATGACCCACACCATTACAGAGCCTCCACCAATTTGAACAGTCCCCTGCCGATAAGCAGAGTACATGGATTCATGAGGTTGTCTCCATAACAACACACATCCATCCACTTGATACAATTGGAAACAAGGCTCGTCTGGCAGGCAACATGTTTCCAGTCATCATCAGTCCAATGCCGGTGTTGATGGGCCCAGGCGAGATGTAAAGCCTTTTGTCATGTAGTCATCAAGGGTATACAATTGGGCCTATGGCCCCAAAAGCCGATATCGATTATGTTTCATTGAATGGTTCACACGCTGACACTTGCTGATGTCCCAGCACTGAAATCTGCAGCTATTTGCAAAAGGGTTGCACTTCTGTCACAGTGAACGATTCTCTTCAGTCGTCATTGGTCCCGTTCTTGCAGGAGCTTCTTATGGCCACAGTGATGCCAGAGATTTGATGTTTTACTGGATTCCTGATATTCATAGTACACTTGTGAAATAGTCATATGGGAAAATCTCCACTTCATCACTACCTCGGAGACACTGTGTCCCATGGCTCACGCTTCCACTATTGCACCATGTTCAAACTCACTCAAATTTTAACAACTGCATCAGACACTTGTCTTATGTAAGAGTTACCAACTGCAGTGGCATACTCTGTTCACATATCTCTGTATTTGAATATGTTTGCCTATACACATTTCTTTGGCACTTTGGTGTATTGTAATGCTTTCTGTTTTTTGGAAAGAAAGCATCTGTAGGTAAAATGATGATAAACAGCTATTACCTTGAGATACACCATCAATAGTGATGACAAATGTGACAAGTAATAGCAATCTGAAAACATCAACAGCTAAATACATGATCCAGATACTGCCAAGCATAGTGTAGGGACTAGACAGCACTGGGTAGCGTTTTAACTCCACTTGTCATCAATACCTGCACCAATAACCACTTCCTGTACGCAAATGGTCTGCACAGAGCAAGAACTTTACAGTGTGGAGAGAAATCTGACAACTGCCCTCAGAAATCTGTCAGGGTAGTGTAATTGGAGCTAATTACGATAAAAATCTTGTAACATACAAGTCTGCGTATTCTGTTAATGGAACAGAGAGGCTCCTTGTGAGCTGTGTGGTTAGAACCCACTTACACAACTGTTGTCTTTCAAAATACTTGCTAGTAGTAAATTCAAAAAGCACTGTAAGACTAACAACACGAAAACACACATATACATGTGTGTGTGTGTGTGTGTGTGTGTGTGTGTGTGTGTGTGTGTGTGTGTGTGTGTGTGTACACCTGTCCTTTTTTTCCCCCTAAGGGAAGTCTTTCCGCTCCCGGGATTGGAATGACTCCTTACCCTCTCCCTTAAAACCCACATCCTTTCGTCTTTCCCTCTCCTTCCTGAAGAAGCAACCATCGGTTGCGAAAGCTAGTAATTCTGTGTGTGTGTTTGTGTGTTTTGTTCATTGTGCCTGTCTGCCGGCGCTTTCCCGCTTGGTAAGTCTTGGAATCTTTGTTTTTAATATATTTTTCCCATGTGGAAGTTTCTTTCTATTTTATTTACATCATCATTATATATATAATAGAAAGAAACTTCCACATGGGAAAAATATATTAAAAACAAAGATTCCAAGACTTACCAAGCGGGAAAGTGCCGGTAGATAGGTACAATGAATAATACACGCATATCCATCCATACATACACAGACACAAGCAGACATATTTAAAGGCAAAGAGTATGGGCAGGGATGTAGGTCAAGGCGGAAGTGTGGAGGCAAAGATGATGTTGAATGACAGGTGAGGTATAAGTGGCGGCAACTTGAAATTATCTGGATGACAAAATAATCATGAGAAACGGCGAAGTGACGAATATTTCAGGAAGCTCTGCACATGAGTGTGGGACAGCAAACTTCCTACGATGACGAAAAAATCTCATCTATCAAGTAAGTGTGCTGAGCACTCTATGTGTTGCTAAGAACTGGACACATTACACGAGGTCTGTTCAACAAATTCTGGATCACTTATAATTTCACACCAATGGTGTGTTGGAGCAAAACACACTTAGCATCCCTGCACATACCTGAGTTTAATGTGTAACTGCAGCAAGTTTCATTGTTGTAGGTCAATTAGTTGTTGTTCAGTGCTCTATGGAATAGAACATTGTGTCACACAGTTTGCAAATTTCGGATGGCAGAGTTAGAGGAGCTACGCACCTCCATTAAATTTTGTGTGAAAAATCAAGAAAATCTTTACACAGTTTCATCAAATGATGCAGGAAGCCTATGGTGAAGAGTGCTTAAGCCGTACTCAGTGTTACGAATGGTTCACATGGATTACAAATGGCCAGACGGAAGTTAAAGTTGATGCATGTCAGGAGCATCAACAGAACTGTGCATGTCAATCAAAGGCAGGCTGGCTGACAGATTGCAGAAGAGTGTTAACATTTCAGTTGGATCATGTCACAAAATCCTGATACAGCATCTTGGAACGCATTTTGTTGTCACCAAATTCGTCCCACGTGAGCCAAGACCAGAAAGACCTTTGTCTCACAATCTGTGAAGAACTTTTGGATTGCGAAAATGAGAATGTGATATTCCTTAAGAGAATCTTAACTCACGATGAGATGTGGGTCTATGGTTATGATGTTGAGACCAAGATTCAATCCTCACCATGAGTTGAGAAAGGTTCTCCAAGACGAAAAAAAAGCTCGCCAGGTCAGGTCAAAAGTCAAAGTCATGCTTACAGTTTGCTTTGAATCTGAAGGACTAGTTTATTATAAATTCATGCCAAGGGACAAATTGTTAATTGTTGGTATTATTGGGCTGTGTTGTGATTCCTGTGATAAAACGTGAGAAGGAAATTGCCGGAAATGTGGCAAGACAATTAACAGATCTTGCACCACGATAACGCACCTGCGCATTCATCCCTGCTCACGTATGACTATAAAACAAAATTCATGTGCTGCCTCATCTTCCATACTCTCCAAGCCTGACCACTGAGGACTTTTTTTTTTATTTTCAAAGTTGAAAACCCTTTTAAAATAAAAAGATTTGCAACAGCAGACAAGATAAAAGAAAATACGCAGATGGGTTTTCGCAAGATCCAGCAAGATGCATAGCAAGACTGCTTCCGGAAGTGAAAAATGCTGACGGCAGCAGTGTAGCAACTATGGAGGAGAGTATTTCAAAGAAGATCATGCACAATAAGTAAAAGATAAGTGTCGAAAAATTTTGTAGACAAAGTTCTGGTATTTTTTGAACCGACCTTTTGCATGAGCTCAACACTTTTCATCTGCAGTGCCTACGAACAAGTCTAAGCATAACACGTATGGACCAAAAGAAAAATGAGTTGATTGTGCATACTGCACAGCTACCATGTATCACCAAACCATTTCAAGAAATGTCGCCTGCGGTGGCTAGGACACTTACATCGTACGGACTACTCGCATCTTCTCCATTACACACTACTTAGTGAGATAGCACTTGCCGAGTGACCCCATGGAAGATGTGCATTGCACTTTAAGGACTGTGTCAAGTGTGATATGAACACATTTAATGGTGACTGCCAAACTGGGAGGAGCTCGTCAAAGACACCACAGTAGGTGGAGGAAACTTGTCAAAGAAGGCAGCAAGTCCCACAATGGCACCTGGCTCAACAACTTAGCTGTGAAACGAACATGTAGGCAATCACCTCTGACAAATCCCTCTTTTGCAGTGATAAACACTTGCCCCACTTGTGGGAGCCAAATAGGTGCTCTCACTGAATGCCTATGAATAGGTTCATTACATCTAAAATACACTCCAAAACACAGACTTCATCAATCTGGAATAACATCACCACCTGTACAATGTGCAGTGTCTGCTGGTTAGGGTAGACTTAAATTGGGGTAGAATAGCACTCACCTACTGAACAGAGACATCCCTACTTTGCAAATTCTGAAGACCAACAAAAGCTATGAAGCTTAGCATGCCTCCCAGCAAGGCAAAGCTGGAACAGTGAAAGGAGAGAACACCACACTTCTGTATATGGATGGCAGCAGCCGAGAAGCTGCCCCTTGGACACACAGAAAGTTTATCGATAGGGAAGTCAGTAAACAGATTTTGATTCAGACTGGGAAGATCCAAGAACAATAAGAAGAAAGAGGATTTAACTGTTGGTGATACAAACTGTGAATGCAGACAAAAACAGATCACAAGCTTCAGTGGCTTCTGTATCCAACTTTCCATGGTATCATTCATGTCATCCCAAGGGCCATAGAAATTCCAAAGTTCCTGACACATGAGACATGAAGATACAAGTGCATTACATGTGTTGTATTTTCCCTCTTTGTCTTCTGTTTCCTTATTTGTAATCAGTCTGTACATTGGCACATTTCTGACTTGAGAGTAAATAAATGACCTTCAATGGCCTCACCCTCAAGATTTCTCAGGTGTGGGAGCTAGATTAAGTTTTACATTGAATATGAGGCTCAAAAATCACAGTATTGTCAACATTATGGACGAGCCTATAAAGTGCAACTGTATTCAAATTTTATTGACTGCAGCTGCATGTAATAGATTTTGTTTTCAGTATAATACATAAAACAGTACTTAGAATCCACTCCTCCAACCTCTGAGGCATCAATTGACAAAATTATTGTTGCTAGGGGACTTAAAGAGATGGAAATTGTAGTACTTCTTGGACTTCCATTTTTCACTTTGCTTGGAACATTAGTTCTAAGAAAAATAGGCACTATTTCTGATCACTTAATACGGACAGGTCTCTTTCCTGCCTCTCCCGTCACTTGTGAAGCTGACCAAACTTCCAGCTTGGCACTGCCACCCATCATTGGAACTTGAGTGCACACAAATATAGCACAATAAGTGAAACACTAGTTGACGCTCTCAAAGTCGCTTCTGGTTTCAACTGTTATCAGCTGATCATAACAAAGTTGTGATACTTCTTTTAATGTGACACTCTTACTGCTGTCTGGAATATGAATAATTTAAGGAGTGAAGGCAGCAACTCACTGAATAGTGCAGGTGCTGAGTCACTGACAGAAATATAAATTAGTGTGGTACATTTGCTAGCTTTTACATGAATTCTGCTTCAGAGCTATAGAGGGTACATACACCTGTATAGCTATGCTGCACTGACTGATTGCATTGTGCCGGCACTGCAACTCAACTAGCGTGAGAGGTTGTGTCAGTTGGGGTGGGGGGAAGGGGGGGGGGAGAAGGGAGGGTGGGGGGGGGGATGAGGAGGAGGAGGAGGAGGAGGAGGAGGAGGAGGAATTGGTGAAAGGTGGCACACAGTTTGGATGGAAAGACAGTAGATGCACAGGATAGGAACTTAGATGGTGAGCTCGTTGTGGCCATAAACAAGAGCTGCTGTGTGCAGTGCACTATGATGTGGAGGAATGGATTTCAAGGGGGAGATATAAAAGAGGAAGAAGAATATGGAGGAGGAGATGATGTGAAAGTGGAGTTAGTGTGTTCTGTGGCAGTGGTGGAAGGTGGGTGTGAGGCAGGAGCTAGTGGAGACTGACATGAGGATAACAGGATTGAAAGGTGTTGCATGAACAACTCACACAGGTTGTGAGGCAGCCATTGAAATCCAGCAAGTTGTGTTTTGCTGCTGGGTGGCCCACTGTGCTCTAGGCCACAAATGGTGATAGCCATTCATTTCAGATGGTCAGCTAGGCTGTGGTCGCATCAATACAAAATGCTATAAAGAAGTTACAGCAATGCTGGTATATGATATGGTTGCTTTCACAGGTTGCCCTTCCTCTGACAGGATCGGATAAGCTGTGATGGGGCTGGAATACAATGTGCTACATGGCCTTCCATACAGGTACAATCCATGCAGCAAGGGTTGGAGGACATGTGGCCTAAAAATGGACTACGATATTGAACAGATTAGGTGAAATGCTGAATACCATTTTTGGGACAGTTGGGAAGGATTGTGGGTACGATGTTCCTCATTTCTGAGCACAACGGTAAGTTGTCAAAGCCTTGGCGATGAAAATGGTTCAGCAATTTTGGGCAATGAGGTGGTGCTCCTTTGCAGCTGGTTCCTGGGTGTTGCCTATATAATCACCTTGGGGCAAAGTGGGCTATTCTCATTTCTGTTCACGGTCACTTGATGTTGCTACTTAGTGTAAAATTATTTTTTTCATTATTCATACTGGAATCTTATGGGTTAAGTAGACACCAACACATACTGTAAACAATTCAATTGTATGTTTCTTCTTTCTTTTTTTTTTTCTACTGATTATCTAACTTTATTGGTGGATGTCTCATATCATGATTACTTAGAGGATATAGGATTTGCATTAATGCAGCTCTAAGTGGTACTTCACATTTGTATCCATTCTCTGTTATGTGTAAAGTGAAGCACATTAAAAAACACGGTGTGGGGCTTTGGGCACAAGCAAGATGTTGTGCTTCACATGGAGCCCAGGCAGTAGCTTTTTCTGCCACATCCATCTGCTTCATGTGCTTCAGGATGTATATGGAATAGTTAGCATTGATTTAAATATTAGAGAAATATGTATGGTAATTATTTTCATACTGTACTGTTAATTTTGGTGACTTAAAGTAAACACAAAATATATTATTTGCACAAGCAACTGCAGTTGTATTTCATATATATTAATATTTTGAATGTGAGAGAAAACAGTATTCCCACATGAAGGTCGTCAATGTTTCCAGTTACCGGAAGAAAAAAATGCATGGAATATTTCACATGAAATAGAGAAATAGGGAGAGCGGAGGCCATCATGCCTTATTATGTGTACATAAGTCTAGTAACTCACTTTCTATCTCTTGTACTCTGGTCATTAACCACTTCTGAAACATGAAGCAATGAAATATGCACATGTACATAATACAGTACATTCTGAAGACTCACCAAAAATGGTGTAGTGTTTATTTTTAAAAAGCAATTTTCAATAATTTGCAGGTATTGGTATGTTTGTGGTACAGTTTTCCTATTGTACACAGATTCTCAGTGTCATGGAAATATTCCAGACCCGCACTTTTTTTTAACACTGTTTTGTATTTCATTTACAGTCTATCAGGGTTCACTACTTTTACTTTTTTACCAATGAATGTTAACACAAGCATCCTCAGACCTTGATATTTATCTTATTATATTTTGCACATAGTTAATAAATGTGTTGTCAAATACACAATAACCAAATTTTATAAAATATATCACATTACATTAGAAAATATTTAGGAGAAACATGGACAAATATAGCTGACGAAAGCATGCAAAAGGCTAGAAAAAGTTTTCATCTATCAGTAGAATTCAAATGGCCGACGATTATTAGATTTACAGTTTTTCATTTGTTCTAGAGCTCTTGATGTGAAATATAAATGAATGGAATAGAAAGCATCATCAGGTTTCTTACCCGCTGACAAAGTGACTTTGCCTCTTCGCTAAATTTATGGGAGTATTTTTCCTGATCTTCTTTGACTCTACGGTCCACTTCCTCTCGCTTAACCTGTGAAACAAAATACATTACCACCACAACAAAACTAGAGAGTGAATGGTATACAGAGGGGAGGATTGGATTAAGGGAGAGTAAAATGGAGGAGAAGCAAGCAGGAGGGGAGATGAAAGGAAACAACTACATTAATGCCAGTTAAACAAACTGGAAGTCTAGCTAGTAAAAGCAAACAAGATGGGATTGCGGGGGAGGGGAGTTGGGAGGGGAGGGGGAGTCATGACATGAAACATACGGCTGCATCTAGGACAATAAAATGTTGTTAATCTGTATAAAAATTTAAAAAAATCCACCAAAATATGAAAAGCCTCAGAAAAGTTCAACATTTGCTTTCTTAACTCAGCTAGAATTGTGAAAAGATATGGAAATATTCAATCAACAAGTTGTTACATTACCACTAAGCACAGGAAAAAAGAAGTTTTTACTTTATGACCAATTCCAGTCTTTTTTGTTGCCAAATTCGGAGTTATTTCATGGGAATCTTGATGCTACTTTTGCCAAGTTTGTTGTTACCTTTTGACAAATGCTGTTTTTTTTACCAAATTTACCAACTTATTTTAATTTTGGTGTTTTGCCAGTTCTGGTAGTTTTTTGCCAATTTAGTTGTAATTTTTCTCCCAATTTATGTGTTATCATTATGCAATTTTGGTATTGTTGTGTGTCTATTTTGGTGCCATTTTTCATCAATTTTTGTGTTACTTTCAATTTTGATATTGTATGTGTCAATTTTATGCCCTTTTTTTTATAAATTTTTGTGTCACTTTCTGATTGCTTAATTTTAACTACTGTACGTTCTTTATTTTTGTCTTAATTGTTTTTCAGTCTTATGTTGAAAACAAAAATACACCTATCAATTACATTACATTCACAGACAGGTGAACTAAAAACAAATGCTAAAATATTTAAGCTTTAGAACAAAGTTCTTCCACAGTAGAAAAACATTCACACAAGCACAACTCACACATATGGCCAAAGTCTCTGGGCACTGGGGCCTGACTGTGACTGCATTTGATGTGAGCCACAATCTAGCTAGGATGGGTAGTGAGGATAGGGAAGAGGTATGGGATCAGGAGGGGAAAGGACAGCAGGGGGTGAAGATGCTAGTTGTGCCTTTGGGGACCTTCAGGGACTTAATGGTGACAGGACAGGGCTGCTAGTTGGACCACACCAGTAGCCTAGGGATAGTGTCTTTGACTAGTAATCAAAACATCCTTGGACCAGGTTTGAATCCCACCCCTACTTAGACTTTGAATAAAAATTATCAGCAAAGGCAGCTCAAGACTTCCAGCATAAGAATTCACCCTCATTCTGCCAACAGCTTTGTCAAAGACGGCAGAGGAGTGGACCCAGGGGTTCAGGGCACTCTCTTGCCCTTGGGGTGAGAAACTGCCAAATGTGGAAGAACCAGCAATGGTCAACAGCATAAGGGTGCAGAAGGCAATGGAAACTACTGCATTAAAGACATATAACATTTACCAACAAGATATGTTGCCTGCAGCTGAAAAAATCTCACAATGGCCTCTCCATATGGCAAAAGATCCCAGATTTGTCTCCAGCATTTGGATCTCTGGGAGGAGGTGAGGATGAAAAAAAGATTGAATAACCAACGACAGGATTATGTTTTATGAGTCGGGGTGCGGAATATCATAAGCTTTGACATGGCATGGAAACTAGAATATCTGAAAGGGAAATGCTAAGGCTCAATCTAGATAATAGTGGGGAAAGTGAAGTGAAACTAAAAGAGAACAGGTTTTCTGGCCAGATGAATATGAGTATATATCAACAGCAGCAGAAAATGGTATAGTGGGAGTAGGATTCATTATGAATAAGAAAGTAGGGCAGAGAGTAAGTTACTGTGAACAGTTCAGTGATAGTGTTGTTCTCATCAGAATTGATAGTAAACCAACAACAGTAGCTCAAGTACACATGCCAAAGTCACAAGCAGAAGACGGAGAAAGTTATGTACTTTAAACATATAAACAACAATATGTTAATATAAATATGCTGATTTTGTGATTGTCTAAATAGTGCAATCTAGTAAATAAATATGCATAATGTAACGTTTTTCTGTAACGCATTTTACTGCCCATTTTATCTCCTTATAATGTCTTAACTTTCGCTCTCTGTCAATTATAGATTTGTTACAACTGTTCACGCTTTCCCAGCAGATATGTTCAATATACGGCTCTCAGTCAGCAACCAAAGCACATTTTGATTATTCTACAATATTTCCTCAAGGCAACTGCGCAACACTGTCAGCTGCAGGTGGTGGCTACTTGCTACTGATGGATGGCAAATAGCAACTGCTGACGATGTTGAGCAGCTGCCTGTATGAAAGATTTTGAAATTTGCAAAACGTGATTTGGTGGCAGACCAAAGAGTTATATATTGAACAAATTTCTTGTTTCAAAGTACTTCACACTTAGGTACAACATGAACTAAAAACTTAATTAATATGCAGCTACATACATTCTACTGCAGATAATGTTACCTTTTCTTTCCTTGCTCGGAAAGGAGCTTGACCTTCAATCATTTCATATATCAGACAACCAAAACTAAACCAGTCAGGGCTGAATGTGTACCTTTCATTATCAATAACCTCAGGAGCTGCAGACAGAAAGAAAAATCACAGAAAATCATAATGGCAGTATATTTGCGAGCAACTCTGCATTCAGTGTCAAGATATTCAGCAGATGGCATACCCATATAACCAACAGTTCCCACTCTGCCGCGGACCATCTCTCCCTCTGGAATTTCAACTGCCAAACCCAGATCTGATATACGCACGTGTCCATGGTCATCCAGCAAAATGTTCTCAGGTTTGCAATCTCTGTACACAATTCCTTGTGCGTGCAAGTGTTCCAACCCACACAACACCTGCAACATTTCAGAATTCTTTCAATACAACACAGAACACAGCAATCAAACTTAATCATAAACATGATGAATATAATAAAATTACACATTGTCATTTCTCATGAAAAGATGGTACATCCTGATTAAAAAGGAAAGCATTCATAAAAGATTACAATTAAATAAAAATTCACTCATTACTTATTAAGACCGACATATCTCGGTTGCCTACTTCTATATTCAATATATTTACGGTGTAGAAATCAACATATGTGCACTTATCTTTAATTTTCACAAGATAGAAAAAGCTAGTTATTTCTTCCTTTTACACCTCATTTATCCAGAAATAGTAACAATAATAGAAAATAAAACAAAGTTAGGTAATTGGTGCAGGAACTAGAATATTAGGTTCTGAAGGGAATAGTGGACATCTTGTTCTTTGTGAAAGGGTGCAGTAAACAAAACTGAAGGGAACTTACCTCTGCTGCATAAAATCTAGCCCTATGAATATCAAAACCAGGCTCACCACCCATATTATAAATATGGAATTTAAGATCACCACCATTCATGATTGTCAGAACAAGGCACAGAGCATCCTTAGTCTCATAAGCATAAGCAAGACTCACCTGGAAAAACAAATAATAATACATAAATAATGTTAATAACAATTTATTCTTAAATACTTCTTCCACTATATAAATTAAGTGCATATGTGTAAAAATTAAGGTATATAACAGTGTCACCCAGAATAAAATGCTCAGTTTTCAATCATCAAACTACAATATCTGTAGCAAAGCAGTCATTCCACACTTTTGCTGACACTGATCCAACATTTCTAGACAGTTGTTAATCTCATCCTTATCAGCATAAGAAAATGCATTAGAAACAATGAAATATTATCCACAACTACAATATGCAAATTATTATTTATTACATGAAAGATAACACTTTTATGGAGGCGAGAACCAACCAAGAGTAAGTTTATATTAGATTAGATTCTGTTTTTGTTCCATAGACCCAAAAAATGAGATGATTCTCATGGGTCATGTCAGAAAGTGAAACTTAAGTTGTAAGTTACTAAGAGACAGGGAAATTGGCGACTTTCATTCGAGAGTACCGAACTAAACAAGTAAATATTATTTACTCCATAACTGGTGGAGAGCATTGTCAAAAAATACACTACTACAACAGTAACTTAAGAAGGAAACAAGGCCAAAATTTACTCCTTAGCATTGGTACAAGTAAAGTTAAAGAGTAATGTGCGTTCACTGGTTTCTGCATTTTAAATATTGAATTGTATGGGTTACTTGGACTACAAAAAATATATAGAGATGTCAGAAGGGTACACATCCCAAGAATGACAGTTTTAATGGAGAGAAAAGACCCATTCACAATGTACTGCGATAGTGACTTCAAAGAGCAGTTTGTGTTTCCTAAGGAAACTTCTGAATCACTGCTATGTGTGGTAGAGCCATTACTGTGACATAATTCTGACAGGAATCATGGTTTGTCTCCTATACTCCAACTTCTTTGTGGACTGTGAATCTTTTGCACTGGTACTTACCAAATCAAACACAGGATCTCATTGATATCCATCGTACCACTGCTGGAAGAGCTTTCAACAGTGTGATAAACAGTTTAATTGTCTTTAAGTCTTCATATGTGTCATGTCACAGAACCAGGAACAAAAGGGAATTATACTGAATTGGTGGATTCCCAAATGTCATATGGGCCACAGGTTGTGTAGATATATCAGACCTGGGGGTATGGAATACTTTTAATACTTAGGAAGATGAGTGGCAACCTGTAAGTAGATTTTAAATTATTTTCTTGAAAGAAAGGTATCTGACTACATTACATTTTTTTTCTTTTCACTGACAGCTATGGGGCAGGCCTGGGCATGTGCACCCTTGCATATATATACATACTTTGTCCTTCTGGATCACAAGCAGAACCATACAGACATCGCAAGAATTTCCTTTCTATCAACACAATACAAAAATCATCTGTGATACTAGTATGAATATTCAAGTATGACAAACGGGTTCCACACATGTTGCACGAGTCTGGGACAAAATAGAGCTGCTGCAGAATTTGAAAAGGACAATATGATGAGTTGCTTGTCAGAGATAGTGGATATACTGTCTGTCTCCAAGCATCTTATGATGTCTGTGTTTTGACACCAAACAAGAACCAAAGAGTGCTACAACACAGCCCTTATTGCAACCACATGTTCGGAGAAATGTTTCAAAATTCTCTCTAAAACAATATAATCAAACAAAGCAAGTGTGGGAATGTTATTTGTGGCTGATGTAGTTCTGCACAAATTTGGAGCAGAAGCTGGAAATGTGTTTCACCCTGATGCCGTGGAGGTGAATGGCATAGGTCTATTGATCTATGCTCTTCAGCCAGAAGCAAGAGCTGCAGGCCAAGCTGTCATAACGTCTTTTATACTTAATTATTTTAATTAAAATTATATCTAGTTTGACAGTGAAATGAGAGGATAGCGTAAAGACTCTTCCGTCTTAAATGAATAAATAAGGCACTGGGTCATAGTATAATTATTAGAATGTGGTTATAAGAAAAATTATATGTACTGATGCGGAAATAAAATCAAGCAAATAACATATGTTTTATACATACAAAACATATTTTCGTTCATTTACAGAACCTAAATTTCTTGAGCAGATTGCATGATGAACTAGAACCTGAAGTTGGCTCCATTTTGATTTCCAGCTTATTCATAACTTCCATTTCGATGTTATGCTCTTCTTCCATGATTTCTCTCTGTCTTTCGATTAACAAAATTGTTGCACTGTATTACTCTCATATTAACTGCATTTTTAGCAAATGAAGCTCATTTGATTTTCTCAACAATTCCCTGTTTTTCACTTCAACTGCGTGCTCTCTGCCTTTTTTCAGGAACACATGTTCTAACAAGATCCCACAAAAGAATGGAAGGTTCATCACTATGGGATAAAATTTCACAGCCATCTTCAGAGTAGTTATCATCATCAATATTGCTTGAAAGGACCAAATTATCTTCAGCTGTGCCATCATCATTAACTCGAATTATCCCCTCAGAAACTTGTGGGTTAATATCAATAATCATCTGACATATGTCATCTAGCTTTGTCTCAAATACTCTTGTCAGTTTGAAACTGTTCGCAATTACATTTACCTTTCATTTTCTCTGCTTCCTGTCTCATGTCCTTCCAAATTACTTTAAGCTGCTCTCGTGATCTCTGTGTACTACCTTCTGCCTTGTATTCAACATGTATTTTTTCCAACATGTCCTTTTTGCTTTTCAGCATGTTGACATAGTGCATTTTAAATTCAATAACAGTTATGTACTTTTTCACTGTTCAAGCAAACCACTTCTTTCACTTTGTGGTATTTTTTTATTTTTATTTATTTATTTATTTATTTATTTATTTATTTGAATGTTTCTTAACACTTAAGTTGTCCTTGGCTATCTGCATGTTGTTGTTTGCTCGTATCTCAAGCTGGGAAAAAAAGTATGTGGTGCCACTTAAATTAACATGTACCACCCACCAATTATTATCAGCGGTAGCTGTAGATGATGGAGTTAAGGGGTGACCAATAGATACACCCATTATAGCACATTTATTTTTCGTCGTACACGGATCTTGTCATTAATACAATACCATTTAATTTCTTTTAAGTTTAAGAATTCTTTCTAACATGAATTACCCTATTGTGATATTATTGTCAAAAGGCGATGCAACAATGTCTGCTGGCAATCGATACTTTTCAAGAGAAAATGACATGCACATGCCAGCAGCGTGCAGAAATGGCTTACTTCTTTAGTAAAAAAGACGTTACCACTTCAGTTATAACTAAGCAAGTAAATACAAACAGAATTCTCCAACTGTTACTGAAAGAATACATTACTAAAGACGTAATTTACTAAATTAGTCCAGACTATAGGAGTAAGAATTACTGCAACACTAATTTATATTAGTTGGGGGCTCATCGGCCTTACTGTATCATATGTTACAGTATAGTCCCACGTAATTGCTAGAACAATTATACCACCACCACAACAACAGGTCACTGGATAATTTTAACACAGTTTTCCTGCCTACGAGGCCGACAAAAGCTGTGCGACTATTCATACTGTCCTTTGTATACCCTCAATATCACTTGTAAACCCCATCTGATATGGAGTAATATTCCAGAATAGTAATGACAGTTAGTAGTGACAGATGAAAATGTTATCCTTCCTCCTTATTTTTGTAAAATTAATATGAGATGCCCATCAGTAATGTCAATAGAGATTATTAATTCATTTTCATGGAGGAGAAGAAAGCAATAGGTGTATTCTCAAAAATCAGCATAAAACTTTGAATTATTTGTTGAAAGAAAATATAAGGTCAGCAACAGCTTCTGGACTAAAACATCATCCAAACTTTTTCAGTTCCAAATGCAAGTTTCATTACTGTACTTTGACAACTTAACTGCATATACTTCACCAAAATAAAAATGTGATACTGTCAAGTTGTTGACAAACTGAAACTTGATACTTGTACTACAGCATTCACAGATCAAAACAAGAAGAGTAATCATCAGCCTTTATGGTTAGATGACACTGAGGAAAAAAGGAATCTTGTGACAATGAGCAGAAGAGGAGGACAGTTTACTTTAACACTCAGATGTTTATATGCCAGCACACGTCGGCCAATGGTCAAATCACAAACGTAACTGATTCGAAACACACAAAAGTAGTATTAAAAATAATACAAATAACACACAAAAGTAGTATTAAAAATAATACAAATAACACACAACGTCACAGCGGACCAATGAAAGATTGTAAAACTACAGAAATATGCTAGCATTAATACCACACAAGTCAGTGAGAGGAGTGTACTACAGAGGGAGGGGAGGAGGAGGTAAAATCATGAAACTGATTAGATTCCAGGTGCTGGCAGATATGTTGTAGTGTTATTATTAAAGCTGTAGTTTTAAACAACACAGCGACAGGATACAAAAAGATGAGAATTATCAGTAACAACTCACAAATACCCTACATTAATTTCAAAAACAGGCTGTCACTGGATCATGTAATGACAACTACATATCACGGAAAGAGTTTAATAAAGACACTAAACTGACATGAAACGATCCCATGACGTAATATCACTGATGTGAATACTTTTGAAAAAGTAGTATTCTAATTGGAAATTGTATTCAGTGACTCATGATGAAATTAAATTTAAGTTGCATACAATAGCAAGTAGCAGTACACACTCTACATAGAACATATGCATAATTTCTTTAATGAAGAATCCCAGCTTGTATACAAAAGGATGATTATCAGTGGGTTAATGCACAAATATCCAACTAGAAAAAAATGGCGAGTTGGAGATGGTAGGGGAGAGTGATAATTTGGATTTCACTTAAAGCTATTTAAGAGTGTGTTTCATCCTGAGTTTTTGGAAAACAACAAATAAGTGCGGCTATTTGTAGCTGCTAACAATAGCAGTGCAATTTTTTGCCACTGTCCATGATCTTTTGTAAGAAATTAGGATGACAAAATGCCACTTGTAGTCTAAACACCAATGAACCACCATAGCATTCTTTAAATAAAATTCTGTAAATCTCAATAGACTTTTAACGATAAGATAATTTTTAAATCGTATAATTCACAGAGACATTATTTTGAAACAATTTTAGCTGGGTTTCACTATTAGAACATTTCTTAGCATTCTGAGAAACAGATAATAACTTTCAATGCAGTATATACAAAACAATTCTATTATGTGGCTATTTCCTTTACAAAATGAACAAGTAAGTGCAAGTTAAACAGGGGTCACTTACCACAAACTTTGAATTGATTTTCTGGAGTATCTGTTTTTCAGTTAAAACCATGGCTTCTCCTTTTCTTTTTTTAATTCGTTTTTTCTCTAATTTCTTACAGGCATACATTTTTCCTGTTGCTCTCACCTGGCAAGCACACACTTCACCAAAACCACCTTTTCCTAAAACTCTGTACATTCTGAATGTTTTATACGTGATTGGCTGGCTGAAAAAAAAATTAAGACGAAGATTAAAATTTATGTTCAGTGTTTGCATATAAAGTAATGGGGCCCAAATTGGGGAAAATGCACTGAAGACATCATTGCAAGCAATTAACAAGTAATATAGTTTATATACTACTTTTTGCAACTGTAATAAAATGCTTTTTTAAGCCATGTTCATTTCTCTTTATTTTAAGCCATCTTCAGTGGTCACTATAACAATACTTCTTTTCTTACAAATCTGTTTTCCAACAACATAAACAGTACTCATGTTTTAAATTAATATTAAGCAGCGGTACATCACTAATATTACTCATGTTTTTTTCTTTGCTTCTTTCTTCACATTCTTATATATAAATGTTTGACTTCAGTACACTGTACTTTACTGAATATTTTCATGTTGTGTACACCCACCTACACCTCAAGTACTTTGTATTGATATGCATGATGTGAACATCTTTTGTTTTGTTTTTGTGGTTGGGAAAACATTTGCTATTCCCACTCTGTCCCTCTTCCTCTGTGTGCATGTGTGTCTGTGTGGGGATGGGGGCTAGGGAGTGGGGGCATGCACATGCTCAATGGAAATGACATGTCTTAACTTCATTGATTGTGCAAACTATTTATTACTTTGTTAAAGCTACTTTGTAATGGTACAGTGGTAAGTGATCAAGAGTGGTTATGTTGCCTGGTGTATGCAATATTGTTTTTATGGTGGCTAGACGGATTGTTGTTTATCTACTACAGGTTTTATTAGTTTAAATAATGTCTGGTTGCTAAAGTTTGTTTGGTTATTTATTATATATTTCTTTTTTGTGACTGAATTTTGAATTATGAAGTTTTTTGTTGTGTTAGGAATTTTTTTTTACTGTGTTTGGTTATTTTTATGTCTGTTTCTATTGTGGTGGGGTGGTGATTTACTTGTTGGAGCTTTTCTATGAGCAACAGGTATTTCCATGCTCTATACTTTTTATACATTATTACAAATATTTTGCTGGTATTCTGTAAGTACAGAACATCACAGCTGTAAAACTCCTCCTGGAAATATTTTTGTATTGAGATATAAGTTTGGTTGGCTACTCATTGTTTCTTGAAGATGTTAGCAATTCTGTGTGTCATTTTGTTTCCATAATTGAGAGGATTTCAATTCATCTGTTCAGCTTTAATGTTGTGGCCTCACTGTGTATTAGTGGTGCTGTGATGTGTATGTCTGTAGAGAGTGCTGTTGGTACCTGCATTTGTGTGGTGTTTTGCTTTACTTCTTTAGCTTTTTTATTTTTGTGTGTTTGTTTTATCTTATTCAGTTTTGTAACTAGAGATTCTTCGTATTAACGGTTTTTTGCTATCCGAGATATTATGTCTAAGTCTTCACTGTAGTTGTGTTGATCTAGTGATACTGCGTTTTATCAGTGTAGCATATATTTGATAGCTGCCCGTTTTTGAGACTGTAAGTGGCTTGATGATTGGTATAGTATTTTGTCTGTTGTGATGGTTATCTAAGAAGTTTATTTGTCCTATATGTTCTTTCTCTAAAGTGAACTTTATGTTTTTCTGAAGTGTGTTTATCGATGTGCATAGCTGTTCTATCTTCATTTCTGGTTCCTCTACCAAGCAGAGGATGTCATCCACAAAGTTCCACAAGTATAGTAGATTGTATTTTCCAATTACTATTTTCTAAAATTTCTTTCCTCTATATTGCTCACGAAGATATTTGCTAACTTTCCTGAAATGGGGGATCCCATTGGCAATCCTTCCTCTTTTAGCCGAATTATTTATTGAATTCAAAGTAGGTTCAGTCAGTAATAAGGTGTAGGAGTGTGCTTATCTCTAACAATGAGATGTGTTCCAGTGGTAGCTGATTTAAATATCTAGGTCTTGTTCTATTATCTAGATTGTTTTCTTTACTGGGATTGTAGAGTAAATGTTTTCTACATCAAATGATATCAACATAGTTGTATCTGGAATACATATGTCTTTTCTGTGGATTATTAGTTCTTCTGTATTTTTAACTGTTCTATCATTCTGTATTTTGTACTGTTGTGTGGGTGTCTTTAACAAACGTCTGGTGAGGGTGAATGTAGGTGCCATTCTGTACTATACGACTGGTCTCAAGGGTGTGTTTTCTTTCTGAATTTTTAGTTGTTTCCAGAACTATGGAGCATAATGGTGAATGCATGCCTTACAAGCTTTTTGATTGTCATCAAGTGTGTGTTCTATAGTCTTCTGTACATTTTTCATTTATGGGCGGAACCTGTTTGTTGGGTCAAGCTTAAGGTTTATTATTTTGTTCTATGTAATATTTCTTGTGTTTTGTTACTGTACTCTTGTTGACTTCCACTTGTCAACCTTGGTTATCATTTGTTTTATCTGTGCGTTTTCTCTCTAATTGTTTTCAGAGTTTCAGATACTGTTGTCAGCTCATTTTATTACGTTCATGTCTTGTATCTATGAATTCTTCTTGGACCTACGTTCTTGGTGGTCGTACCCTTCCTCTGCTCTTGAGATATTAGTGTGTTCTCAGATTCTATGATCAAATTTCATATTAATGTTCATTTACTTTTGTGTTTGTGTTGGAGTGTTTTAGTGTATCTGTCAATCTGCGTTTTCACTTGCTTTTTTTGTCTTTATTTCACATGTTCCTTGGTGTTACAGGTGTGTTCTTCAACTTGGTGTATTGCATAGGAGAGAAGAGCACTGTTGTTTGTGGTGTCAGCTAAGTGCAAGTGTGTTTCATACAATTTACATTTCAGTTTGTGTTTTTTAGTGCATAATGTAGTAATTTCTCTAATAGGCTACAATTTTTGAATTAATGACTTTGCTCATAAAAAAAGATGGTTCACACCCTATGTTACTGTGGAAGAGAGGCTTACAAAAAGAGACAACATATACAAACAATTAAAACTCTTCAAAAAAGTACTCTTGGGTCTTGGCACACTTTTGTCACAAGTTTTTTCCACCTTTGGAAGGCTTCTTTTTCTGAATGTTGCTTTGACCTTGTGTGTGTCCCCTGTGTTGTTCTAGAGGGCTGTCTTCACTTCAGGATACAGTAAAAAATCTGCTACGGCCACAACAGGATTGCAGGGAGTTCTAGGGAATTACTGCAGTGTTGTTCCATACGTGGTAGTTGTTGACCAGGAAGCAAGTGTTGCTTGGTGCAGTGAAATTATGCAGCTTCCAAATAGCAACAATATTAGGCATAAATATGGTTTTCTTTGCCTTCCCTTCTCTTCCATGTTTTCAGAATTTCCATGAATAAAGCATCTGGATGGCCTGTCCCTCAGTTACAAATTTATGATGGCAACATCCTTGGTGTCAAAGAAGACAATGAACACATCTTTGGCCTCTGACCTGTTCATTCTCTCTCATCTGTCTTTGATGCACTTGTGTCACCTGAACATAACAGCATTTGATAGGCTTTCACTTTCAAACACTTCTTGGGTCATGGTTTTCTGAGTCCTGCAGAAAATTTGATAGTGCAACACGGTTCAACAGAACCTAAATAAAGAGCCTATACATTGGTAAAATAAACCATAGTAAAATCGCAGTAAGCGAATGATGCTAGGCGAATTTTGAAAGCGACTTCCCCTCCTTCCAAATCCACCTGGGGCAAGTGTACTGTACATCAGAAAAAATATGATTCATTATTTTTAATACAAACAGTATACAGCCCAGAGCAAAAATGTTGGAGAAGACAAAGGACAAAAAGAGGAAGAACTGGGTGAATATTCATCCAAAAAAATCATTATGGTAGCTGATGCATAATAAGAGAACATACTGATATCTTCTACATTTACATTAAGAGCGAAAACTTCAATGTTTGCTTGGAAATGGCTACCTATTACGACTTCAGAATTGCTTCTTCTCATTGGGAAATTTTCTGTGCCACAAGAGTAAAGTTTACTAAGGGCCACTAAGATGCTGTACATATGTGCAGTTCAGAGCAGATGTTAGCAACGTGTCATCGTATCAGATTACAAGTCTAAAACAGTCCTGAATCCAAAGGTTTCGCAAACCAAAGTGCTTCCCTAGCCACAGTTTTATGTTGCCAGTGTACCTCTGCTTTCCTCTGTCCCCTGAAATGACTTACCAATCAGTTATATAGGGACTTGCACTTTAACATGGACCTACACAATGGTGCAACTTGATATTTATCAGATATACAATCCATTGCCAGATATGAATGAGGCCATATGTGATGCCAAAAATCTTAGGAATGATTGATGTTTGAACCTTGAACCTTTGATTTACAGTCTGACATTTTTCCAATTAGCTACTAAGCAGCACCATGTCAACTTGCCGCCAGCCAATAGGAGGCTAGCACAGGGTATTATATACCAAACTCTTAAATAGATGACAGCAACATGCCAGAAAATACAACTTTCTCAAACTGTGTAGACAGTCTACGATATTGCTAGAAGGCTATGGCTTCACTTGCCACGAGGAAAGCAGGCTGAATATACAGATCCTGCAATTCTGATAACTAACATCCCCAAGCTATCATTACACAGAAAATAAAAGTTACTTCTCCACTGACAATAGCAACGAAATAGATGACCTTATAGTTACTATACTACTTACTCAAAATCAGCTGCTACTCCTGCCAACTTAAATTTCTATGATTGGATGCAGCCTACATTACCAATATACACTTCGAAGTAAGTGTGCAGGCATCCCTTCAGAAACTTTTATCAGTCATATTGTGCACTTTCTTTTCACGCCGCTGCAGAAACAAATAATGATTAAGAATAGCTATCATACGTCGGTAACAAATTCTTGAGCTTTCTATTTGATATCCCCACTAAACATGGAAACTAGAATCTATACAGTTAGGAGAGTGTCACAAGGGAGTATAATATGACTGCACCAAAGGAAGAATGAAGAATAAGGTTTATTGGCATAATGCCAATAATGTAATACAACATGGTGCAAGACTTAATCGAGCAAGAATGGGAAAGGAGAGGCCAATTTCAGTTTAAACCTGGAATGTGAGATAGTGATTTGAACTTCCATCCTCCAGAATACAAACATACACTCCTGGAAATTGAAATAAGAACACCGTGAATTCATTGTCCCAGGAAGGGGAAACTTATTGACACATTCCTGGGGTCAGATACATCACATGATCACACTGACAGAACCACAGGCACATAGACACAGGCAACAGAGCATGCACAATGTCGGCACTAGTACAGTGTATATCCACCTTTCGCAGCAATGCAGGCTGTTATTCTCCCATGGAGACGATCGTAGAGATGCTGGATGTAGTCCTGTGAAACGGCTTGCCATGCCATTTCCACCTGGCGCCTCAGTTGGACCAGCGTTCGTGCTGGACGTGCAGACCGCGTGAGACGACGCTTCATCCAGTCCCAAACATGCTCAATGGGGGACAGATCCGGAGATCTTGCTGGCCAGGGTAGTTGACTTACACCTTCTAGAGCACGTCGGGTGGCACGGGATACATGCGGACGTGCATTGTCTGTTGGAAGAGCAAGTTCCCTTGCCGGTCTAGGAATGGTAGAACGATGGGTTCGATGACGGTTTGGATGTACTGTGCACTATTCAGTGTCCCCTCGACGATCACCAGAGGTGCACGGCCAGTGTAGGAGATCGCTCCCCACACCATGATGCCGGGTGTTGGCCCTGTGTGCCTCGGTCGTATGCAGTCCTGATTGTGGCGCTCACCTGCACGGCGCCAAACACGCATACGACCATCATTGACACCAAGGCAGGCGGGCTGCACGATGTTGGGGCGTGAGCGGAAGACAGCCTAACGGTGTGCGGGACCGTAGCCCAGCTTCATGGTGACGGTTGCGAATGGTCCTCGCCGATACCCCAGGAGCTACAGTGTCCCTAATTTGCTGGGAAGTGGCGGTGCGGTCCCCTACGGCACTGCGTAGGATCCTACAGTCTTGGCGTGCATCCGTGCGTCGCTGTGGTCCGGTCCCAGGTCGACGGGCACGTGCACCTTCCGCCGACCACTGGCGACAACATCGATGTACTGTGGAGACCTCACGCCCCACGTGTTGAACAATTCGGCGGTACGTCCACCCGGCCTCCCGCATGCCCACTATACGCCCTCGCTCAAAGTCCGTCAACTGAACATACGGTTCACCTCCACGCTGTCGCGGCATACTACCAGTGTTAAAGACTGCAATGGAGCTCCGTATGCCACAGCAAACTGGCTGACACTGACGGCGGCGGTGCACAAATGCTGCGCAGCTAGCGCCATTCGACGGCCAACACCGTGGTTCCTGGCGTGTCCGCTGTGCCGTGCGTGTGATCATTGCTTGTACAGCCCTCTCGCAGTGTCCGGAGCAAGTATGGTGGGTCTGACACATCGGTGTCAATGCGTTCTTTTTTCCATTTCCAGGAGTGTAGTATCCTTCCACTTTGCCACCTCACTTAATCAATCAGACCACCAAGGTTGTCTGCATCGACTCCTATAGACAAACTCCACAGTGATGATGATGTTTTGAACTTTAAAGGAAGTTAAACAGGGCTAGAAAACATACCAGTATTGACTAGGTCTTCAATCAAAGTAAGTGGAAATACTGATCATGATTTACAAAGGGGCTACTTCTTGTCTTTGAGAATTCATGCCTATTAATAAATTCACAACTTTTGTATGTAGAAAACTGAATTAATCTGGCTTACGGAGAAATTCGTGCTCTGCTGTCTGATCATTTTAGTATGCAGACATATGTATATCAGTGGGCTGAACTATTTGCAACAATGTGAACAATGATCATAATAGCATGTAGCTCGGATTGCAAACTTTTAAAAGAATCAAGCAGATATTGAAAGTTCCCTTATGGTATAGTTTCACCTTGTTTTATACTGAGAGTGACATTCTATATTTCTCTTGTTAATTAACAGCATACTGCATATCATCAACAGCCATGCAACATGCACTGGTGGATCTGCTAGACTTTTTCTATACGTTATGGGCTTCAGCTTTATGTACCAATTTTGCTCCTTACAAGTTTCCTAACACCATTTGCCCGCCAATCATTAAGTTGTCTTCTTGGTAATCTTTTACCTCTTAGAATCTTTTGCCTGTCAACCACCCATGGTTGTATGGAATGATTAATGTCATGGAAAGAGACAATACAAGACGACCAACAACAAAAGTAAAACACCTCTATGGACAGCGTAACACATGCATGAAATTATACAGTGGGGCAAAAAACATGAATTACCACTTTGTCTGGGATTCATAAGTGTTTAAGTAAATTTTGATTTATTTCAACAAAATTAGCATGCTTCTTGAGTGAACTGAAGAAATAAAATTATATAAACATTAAAGCTTGCATTACATTTCTTCATCAGGTTAGTGAGAAATTCAGAGATTAAAGAACAGCCAGGAAAGCAGATTACATTTCACCATAAGCATTGTCAGCAGGTCTAGAGGAAGTTTTCAAGTTCTTCAACTAGAGAAATGAAGGGGAATGTGTGTTAATGGAACATAATCTGAACCACATTCAGTTTGTTGATGGCATTGCACTGTTTGTCTCAAGTGCAGACAGACAGACAAACAAACAAAGAATGGATAAACCAAGTTTAAAAGTAGACTTGAAAGTCAGTTACTGTACAACTGAAGTAATACATAACCAACACATCAAAAAGAAAATCATGCAAATTAACAACAAAGTAAAGTATCAGTTGATAAGTTTTTGTTTTTGGGGAAATTGGAAAATGTGACTGGAAGCAGAGCACAACAAAGGCAAAGAGTAGACAGCAGTGCTTTTTATAAACTAAATACAGTTTTTAAAAGTCGAACTAAATCTGGGGGTGCTGAGGAATTTAGATTAAGAAATGAGTCACTAAAAGAACTAATTAACTTTTGCTATTTGAACAATGAAATAACTAATGATGGTCACAATGCAGATGACAATGATGACTGGCATTGTCAAGAAAAGTATTCCTGAAAAAGAGAAATTTTCTAACACTGAATACCAATTTCAGAGCCAGGTAGTTTTTTGTGAAGGTATTTGTCTGGGATTGTAGTCTTGAATGGAAGTAAAATGTAACAGCAAGCAGTTCAGAAAAGAAGAAATAGTAGCTTTTACAATATGGTGCTAAAGAAGAATTCTGAATGGGGAGATCGAATAACTAATGGTTGAGGTGGTACTGAATCAAACTGAGACAACAAAAAATTTACGTCACAACTTGAGAAAGAGAAGGGTTCAGTTGATAGGACACATCCTGATGCATCAACTAATAGTCAATTTGGTAATGGATAGAAGTTTTTGAATAAAAATTGTAGAGGGAAACCTAGGTATGAAGACAGTAAGTAGTTTCAAATAGAAGCAGGCTGCTACAGTCATTTAGAGGTGAAGAGGTCTGAACAAAATAGAATATTGTTAAGAGCTGCATCAAATGGTCAAATAGTCTTCAGGCTAAGATCACCACCACCACAACAAGACCTGTTCACTTCAGTTTCATTTTCATTGCAATTGTAATTATGTTTTCCACTCCAGTTTGCTTACTGACACTCTGTCAATAATTTATGACATGAATCTTTTTATTGTCCACTGAGAAACCTAAAGATTTTGAACGGTTTTTGCATTCAAAAGGAAGGAAGGAATGAAAGAATATTATGGTTTAATGACCTGTCAGTGATAAGGTCACTAGAAATCAGCACAAACTTGAATTGGGGAGGGAAATTGGCCATGTCCTTTCCATAGGAACAATTCCAGCATTTGTCTTAGGTCATCTAAAGAACCCACATAGAAATGAAATCTGGAAGGCTGGACAGGGATTTGAACCATAGTCTTCCCAAATGCAAGTAAAGTGTTCTAATCACAAATCCAGTGTTCTGTTCTAATCACAAGTCCAGTGTTCTGTTCTAATCACAAGTCCAGTGTTCTGTTCTAATCACAAGTCCAGTGTTCTGTTCTAATCACAAGTCCAGTGTTCTAATCACAGTGTCACCTCGGTCTGTTTCACATTTAAAGTCCATGTCTCACAGCCACAAGTAAAAACTAGTAACACACTTAGAGTTTCCTGTTGAGACATGTTACAAGCTCGCTTCTGAAAACCCTCTTTAGTTCATTAAAAGCACTGCAGCCTGTTTTTACTTTTCTTCTGGTCTACATACAACTTTCATTCTCAACTACTATAAAACAATTAATTGTTAATTTGCATAATTTTCTTTGTAATGTGAGGTTTAGGCATAGCTTCAGTCTTGCACTTACTGATTTTCAAATCTGCTTTTCAACTTAGTTTATACATTCATTGTTTAAGTTTGACAGCAATTGAGACAAACGGTGCAATGTCATCAGCAAAATGCAGGTGGTTTAGATGATGATCTATCAATACACATTCCTCTTCATTTTCCCAGTTTAAGGACCTGAAAACTTCCTTTACAACTTGCTGTGAACAGTTATGGTGAAACTGAATCTCCTCACTGCCCTAAAAGATACCTAGTGGAGTCTGCAGCATTTCTTCAATACACCCACCTAACTTGAATCAATGCCTTGTTTCTCAACAGGCATTCACACAGATTTTGTTGAAATCACCCTTATGAACCCTAGGCAAAGTGGTAAATCATACTTCTTGTCCAACTGTGTAAGGCAGAAAGTAGAATGAGCATGTGCTTTCTACAGAGTTGACATTATGCCTTGAGAAACATTTTTACTTCCCATGCCTTGCATCACAATTATGTGGCAATCATTTTGAATCAACAGAAGTAGTTCTCTTTCCTGCAGAGGCATTCAAAAATGTAATGCCAGAAGATGGGTTCCACATCTTTGGGAGATATGCAGCATCATGTTAATATGACTCAAATGAAAATGCTTCAGTAAATACCATGTTGGCCTTAATGAATTATTTCATGAGATGACATTAATTCCCATGCTTAACAGACACACACATATCAAGTTTCACTCTTCCACAACTGATGCTACAATCTTTGTCTTGGACATTCATTTGTTTTTGACCCAACATTGTCTTTCTGTTGCTCTTCACCTCTGTACCAACATACACCTTCTACTGACTCCTCTCTTCCTGGCACATTCAGCACAGTTTGGGGAGACACAGCTGTAACTTGGAGATATGCTGTCCCAATGTTATCTGCATCACAAAAAAATTCTACAAATTATAAGCATTGTTCCATGCCATGCATACACTATAGACATATTTTCTATATGCAGTAGACATGTACTCTGAGATCAAATTACAATGTGTTGCATGGGAATTCAAGAAACTCACCACATGACTCTACAAAAACTCTAGATACATGAGTAACCTTTTCACCAAGAATATGGGGAAATACAACCACAATCAGTGAAAACTGTGCCTGGGTACATGACACTAACCTCCTATGCCTATCACAACTGAAACATTGTAGACAACCCTAAATGAGCAAGCTTCTGTGAGAAAACTCCTATACTGGCATCAACAGTCTGTTAAAATCTTGACAAACCTTACCATGAGAGCTGACAACGAAGGCATGCAAACACAACTCTACACACATGACAACAATGATATGTGGGTTCAGAACCAACTCTGATGGTGATTCTCATGTATTACAGGAATCACTTTTAACACTGCAGCCATTTTCTTTGACGTCCTTGTGATTTTCCATTCTCTTCATTTATTACCTTCTCCACAGAACTTTATTGGGTGTAGGCACCAGAACATGTACAATAATGCAAAATCATATCCTGTGATTCCTACACTAGCCCATTAACTCTGAAAATGGCAGGCAAGACAGTATACCTCTTCATTGGTCATGGAAGAACGAGTACCTTTAAGACACCCACCCCAACCTCTTAAAGTCTGGCTGTATTGTGTCAAACTCACAATTTATATTATGATTATGCTTGTTTGTCTGTTCCACTTTTCAAGTCAGCTGCCCCTTCAATGCCATAGTTTTCATGGTGGAATTAAAGCACACATTCCATACACTTCATTCTTTTGTTATGAATTACAGCTTATTTTAACACGTTCTTTCAAGCTCTGCAGAAGAGCTTTGTTTTGTGATACTCAGTGCTATTTGAATTTTAGTTATATGTTCAGTATACCCTCAGTAGCTAGATACTTGGTTGCTTCCCTTTCTCCATTAACCCACCCTTTTACCATCACACACACACACACACACACACACACGCACACACACACACACACGCACACGCACACGCACACACACGCACGCACACACACACACACACACACACACACACACACACACACACACACACACACACACACACGCATGCGCGCGCGTTCTACAGAATTTAGCAGTTTTACACTACCTGATCCTGAAAGCTTAACACTGGGCATATTATTTATTTTAATTGTGATGTTGCTGACATGTCTCATTTCAGTAAGTACACTGACTTGCTTTTTTTTTTTTCCTGCCAGTTCTCTACAGCTTCTTCTTCACTAAAAATACCACCCAATATATCAACACCGCAATTTTTGTATCTGGTAAATAATATTTTTAATAACTTTTAATGAGGCTCTACACTTACATTTTCGAATTCTGTAATTGTATTCTATATTAATTGAAACACAGAGAATTCCAACTTACCTTTCCAGCCACTTCCACTGCAAGTAACGATGGAAGTACATGGAACATTCAAACTGGCGAAATGGGTCTCCAGCAAGAAAGGTTTTTACAGCATTTGTACATTCTAAAAACAGGTCCTTATTACCAGCTGCCAGCTTCTCCTTGCAATGCTCAGTGAGTTCACTGTTCAGAATATCTACAGCTTCACTTGACTGTAGAAAAAAAATCTTCACATGAGAAAAGATGTTAGGATACATCAAACTAGGAGCTATTTTAGCTAAATCTGAATGGATCTCTCTCTCTCTCTCTCTCTCTCTCTCTCTCTCTCCCTCTCTCTCTCTCTCTCTCTCTCTCTCTCTCTCCTCTCTCTCTCCTCTCTCTCTCTCTCTCTCTCATATGATACCAGAACTATGTACAAGTCATTACAATTTTAACTCAAAGCAGTTTCCTGAGTAATCTACTTGTGAGTGAAATAATCTAATGTATGATAATTATGAACAAAGTAAGGCATCCCTTAGGGCTCTCAATAAAAGTAAAGCATACTTACCTCGAACAGTTTACTGAGACAGCAATTGTTGAGCTACTTTTCAGTACATTTCAGTATTTCAACTTTTAGTATATCCAAGTCAGAGAATTATGTCACATGGGATTTGAACTAATGTGTGAATGTTATCTATGGTCCACTGGTCAGGAATTTCTTCAGTTGTAAAATAGGATGACAAGTGATGAGACCAAGGGAAGTACTTTTCAACTTAATGCAATAAAATTTAGAATATTGAGATGACTGCAGTGCTCTGCAACTGTAAAGCAACAGTTCTCCACATTGCATTGCCTCACGTGTTCTACAAGACTGACAATGTCAAGAGGCACTTCTCACTGTATTCCTCATCATGGAATTTTTGAAAACTTTAAGTCCATTGCCTCCGTCAACAACGTATCACCTCCTTTTTCATACTAACAAGCTCAAACACTATAACAAGCCCAGATGATAGGTACTACATCCTCTGCATCCAAAAACAGTTGCAATGTCACAACCAGAAGAAGGAATCAGAAGTGCCATATTCACTCATTAATATGCCAATATTACGCAGATCAGGAATTGTCAACTGCTATGTATGGTAGACCAATGGCTTATTGCGAAACCACTACCTGCTTTGGTACTGTTAATTGATTTATACTTCATCATATTCTGTAAATAACAAAGAGAAGAATTTTCAAGAATGTAGGATGCATCAAGGTATACGTAAATGTAAAAACACAACTCAACCTGTACACTTTATTATATAGCCATACTACTTATTATACAGCTTTACAATGAAACCTACCAGGACACCCATGCATGTTAAAGGGCCAGTTCTGGGACGGGCAAGACTGAATCCTCTTGTTGTGTTAACGCCAAAGATAGGTGTGCCGACGAGCCTGGATATGTTTTCAGGCACTTTCCCACATCCTGCTAGGTGAATACCAGGCAGAAACCCAAGTCTCATCTCAGTTACATGTTTTGCAAACATTTAGAAAACTTTTGTCCACTTTCACATGAATAACTTATACACTGACTGGTGCAGCACACATATTCCGTCCAGGGAGCTGCGGGAGGGGGGGGGGGGGGGGGGCAGTAACAGGATGGTGGCAATAGAAAGGGCATTCAACCACCTATTAAATTAACTGCGCCAATTTCCGTTCATACTCATGCGGATAAAGGCACAAGAAAATGAAAAGTTATCCAGCTTCATAGTGAACATCACTATTCATGATGTGGTTAACCAAATTCCTTGTTTCAAGATACGTAATTAATTGTTCAGAAAGTATAATATGATGACACAGTGTTTGAGTGTTTGGTAGAAGATTTGTCAATAAGATTGTCAACTTGCCCCATAAACGTATGACTAAAAGAATACAGTGTGCCAAGTACTGGTGGAGCAGCAATGACACTCCTATTGCGAACAATAAGTGCAAGCCATGGAATTCAATGATTTTTAACCTAGATTTCAAGCCTGTCAACGGATTATTCAGCAAAGCACTGAAGCGATGCACTTCTTACATTTTGGATTGCACGTTGATATTAACTCTCAACTCTGATGGCGTTTTCAATTAATGCAGTAGCCACATTTGGAGCATTGAAAATCCTTACATAATGCTTGTCTCAGATCACCAGCAACAATTCTCTATCAACAAGTCAAATGAGCTCGTGCAAATTCATTTGCGACCAAACCATTTTACTGGATCATGTTACCTGTTGTTTATTCAAGACATGCTTCCATACTTTTGGGGACTATCTATTGTTCACAAGAGGATGTGATTTTAACAATATACCGCCCCACACCACCTCAATATTAATGTCCATGTGCACCAGAACAACAGTTACCTTCATTGTTAGACGGAGAGCCATGACGCCTAAGCCAAGACCATCACCATGACAAGATGTCACGAATATGTATTATTTAATTCAGTGTTACACGAATTGGTAAAAACCCAGCAGAAAGAGAAGAGGAATTGAGTAGTATGAGCCTAACAGACGCTTCATTGTATAAATGGCAACAGGTATATTGCACTGGTGTAAAGTGTGCACTGAGATGAATACCTATGAGTTTAATTTTTGCTATAAAATTAAAGTGATAATAAAGAAGCAAATATTTTCCTGCCATTAGTTTCTTATCTCAAACTAACAAAATAATAATACAAACATTTATTCTTTTTTCTCAGAGTAATTCCCCCCCCCCCCCACAAACACACACAAAGAACAATCATTCTTTTTTTTTTTTTCCTCCCAGTCCCGAAGAAGGATTAAATTTACAGTCATCATATATACATACATATTGCTTTTAATTATTATTTGTGTACTGTACTTCACTCCTACACTAGTTTTTTCAGCTATATAAAAGCTTTGAAAATTAGGTAAATGCAGTTTATAGTCAGTATAATAAACAGTGTATTCTCTTAATTGTGTGTCAACTTTCATTATTCAGTCTACACACGTCACCAATATCAACATAATAGGCACTTCAAATAACACCAAATTAGTCTTGTTTGTTAGTAACACACAATGACAGTCCTCACTACATAATTTCTTTCAAATGATCTAGCAATGTAGAAGTTTTCTCCAAAATTGGTAAGTAGTTCCTTTATATTCATTTCTAGATACAAAGAATAGCAATTATATCTACAATTATACTTGTTACTGACATACATGAAGAGGCAAGGGCTGCCAAACAAGTTTCTAAATTGGGTGGTATCATTTTATATTACTACGAGAAAAGTGAGACAATACTGAAGTGTGTGATAACAATGCAGGATTTGAGACATATGTGTGTGTGCTTGCAATAAATTATTTTTGTAGATCATCATTTGACATAAGAAGCAGCATGGCTAGGCAAACTTTCTCAATACAATAGGTTTTAAATACTTTCAAAAGCCATTGGACCTCTACATAATTACAGTTCAACCTTTAAAGTTAACTGAGAACTGCTTTTACGTTCTGGATGTGGTGCAATTACACTTACAACACATCTGATCAACAATGGACTTACCAATGGCTTTCACATTCTTCACTACAGAATTCCTAGCATCACCTCTCATACAGCAACATCTCTTGCTGGAATAAGGAAAGTATATGAACTGTAACAAAATATGTCTATTGCAATCCACAGTGGACCTCATTTTCTCTTGCAGATAACTTTTAATAAGTATAAATCTTCAAGGAAGACAGGAAAAACAATGTAATACCTATTTGAAAAAGGTAGTAACAGTTGAGGATAGGAGAGAACCGAGTGAATAGCAAATTATCATTCAATTACATATAAAGAGAAATACATAATAATAATAATAATAATAATAAATTAATAATAATAATAATAACACTGATTACAATTATTTAGTCCCATTTCAGATAAAAAGAAATTGGAGGTACAGAACCAAGTTATTCTAAAAAGGAAACACAAGGGAAGACACTGCTTGAAATAGCAAACAACCAGTGGAATCATACTACAGGGTGCACATAAAGTCTGGGAACACTTTCATTTATTTATTGAACAAGAACTAAACACTGTACAGATGTCATACATATTGCATTTTGAATAGAAACTCTGTCTTTTACAAACATTCGATATGTGAACCATGAGTGACCTGGCAGACGTCAATACGATACTCTAATTCTTGCCATACCCATCCCAGCATGGATCCTCGACAGTGGCAGTCACTTCCCATATTCTCTCCTAGAGCTCTGCTAGCACATGGTAGAGGTGGTACATACACTAGATCTTTAATGTGTCCCCACAGAAAAAAGTAATACAGAGTGAAATCTGGTGATTGGGAATGCCATTTCACGAAACAGCTGACTCCCTCCTGTAGCATGGCCAATCCACCGATGCGGCAGCTTCGTGTTCAGGTACCCACGAACTTCACGATGAAAATGGGGTGAAGCCCCATCCTCTTGTAAGATGAATGGAGAATCCAATTGCATTTGAGGCATCAGCCATTGCTGCAACAAGTAGGAATATCCAGTGACAGTGCTCTCGGCAAAGAAGAATGACCCGTACAGTTTTCGACGTGAAAAGGCACAAAAAACACACTCAAAGTCAATGCATTTGTGTGGATGTTTTGTACCCCTAGATTCAACAATTATGCCTCTTCAATTTCCAATTAGTGCGAAAAGTGTTTTTGTTGAACTCAAACACACAGAAAGCTCGCTACGCACCTGAACTTGCCATGTTTGCGAGTAGCGCTGACTATCAGCAAATTACCAAACTACGCTCTGGCTGTATACATGAAAAAAACTCTCAGGGTTTCTCTTCAAGACAACATATGTATGATATCAGTACAACATTCGGTTCTTGTACAATAAATAATTGAAAGTGTTCCCAAACCTTATGTACACCCTGTATTACGATCATCTACCTCTGCATCTACATTTATACTCTGCAAACCACTGTGAAATGCATGGTTATGGTCCACAGTGCCATTTACAGCACAACATGGAAAGATGAGCTAGATGGGACTCAAGGAGGTGCTGACATGCCTCCGTATTTATATAAAGTTGGCATGGTTTTTGCTGTTTCCTGGAGTCGCCCAAGGGTGTATGCAAGGGGGGGGGGGGGGGGGGGGGGGGATGTCTTACAATAAACCCGGCATTCATTGTGGCCTTGTAGTCCCACATATAATTGGGTTATCACATTCACTGCAGGCATCAGTGGCAGCCACTAATCCTTGAGGAAGAAGCTTTTAAGGATGCTTGAAATTCATATTCTATGCTTATGTTGAGACTGATAGCTGCACACAAGGTGCTAGATGTAAAAATGTATATTAGCATCAGTTACACTGGGATAACTGATAAAGTCTGTATGTTGTCCGACACTTACAAACATCATAAGCATTATTTCAAACAGCTTTGACAGAGCCTGTGATTAATTGCCACTGCAAAACAAAATACAGTTTGAAGAAGGCACACATGTGTATCTCTAGTGAAGAACAAACACTGTGCTATTAAAATATTGAAACAATTTTTAAACATTTAAGGAAAAAATTGTGTGTGAAAGAACAGATCTTTCTCAAACTATTAAGAATTCCTAGTACAGCATGAACTGTACTCTTACACAGCAGTTCAAACAGAATCCAGGATACAATGTATTTTTAGTAATTATGTAATGTAAATGGATAGGTAAAAAAAACCACTCACCAAGAGGTGGCAGGAGAACACAGATATAAATATGTATTTAAATTTGCACATTTTTGGACCTAATGGCTCCTCCTTTGGGTTCAAGGGGAAGGAAGAGGGGTAAAGGATGAGGACTGGTGAGATTTAGGAAATGAGGAGAGTTTGGAAAAGTGACCACAACACTGGGTCTGGAGAGACTTATCAGACAGCATGAGAAGGAAAGACTGATTGTTGGGAACAGCACCGGATGATATTTGAAAACATGGGCTGGTGTAGAGTAGGCTTAACCAGAAAAAGGGACTTTCAACATTACGGTCTTTTAGGGTAACTCCCAGGGACAAGCAGACTTCAAGAAACAGAATGCTGGACATTGTTTTCGATATTGCAAAAGCATGTTTTTGAAAGGACTGAATGTAATGTGTGATGTGATTCATCAAGGTCAAGAGAGGAAGGCTGAAGTATTAGAGATGGTGGGAGCGGTAAGAATGAAGCAGAGGCAAGGGGGTGGGGGGGTGTTATTGAAGGGAAGTAACAAAAAAGATCAAAAAAATTTCATACAAAAATTATGGTAACAGAGAAGGGTTCACAAGAGGCACAGAGTAGGTAAAAATTTCTTGCCAGAAAAGTGGACAATATGATACCAAAATAATTATGATGGGAAAAAAATTGTGCTGGGGAAAGTCGTGAAAACACAAATATTTAAGGTTTTCAAACATCATCCAGTGTAGCTTGTCTTTCCCTTCTCACCCTGCTCAGTAAGTTTCCCCTGAAGCAGTGTTCTGGTCAAACTCTCCCCATTTCCTATATCTTAGCAGTCCTTTTCCTTCAACACTCTTCCTTCCCCTTCACCTCTTCTGCCAGAAGGAGCCAATGGCTCAAAAAGCTTGCATATTCATTTTTATACGAGTGTTCTGCCACCACTTGGTGTGTAGATTTTTTATCTATCCAATTACATTATATATAGTACTTTTTAATGATATTTGTTTTATGGTGTTAAACTGTGGCCCAAAAGTATATTTTTCTACAAGACAATTTCTGGACATTTGTTGTGTCAGAAGACTTGCCCCATTCACTGCACTTTCTACATTTTTCCCTAATGACATGCTTTTTCACATCGCTTGATTCATGCTTTTGCACAATATGTGCTTTCTTCTGATTTCTCTTTCCCATAGCTCTTTGAATTTCCGTTGCACTTTGAAAGAGCATTATTTCACTACCAGAATATATGTTCTACAGGCAATGTGAAGTAAAAAGTAACATGTTCAATAATATAAAAGAATACTTTTTTAGGATGGGTATCTGCTCACATAAATAAAAAGACAGCATCTGCCTATCTGTACCAGATACATTTGTGTTATATCTGACAACTAGCATTGGTTTTGAAATTATTTGTTAGCATAAATTCATTCTTTTTTTTTTTTTTTACTGGTTTGTCAGGAAATTAGGTGGAAGTTAATCTAGTTTCTCGTCTTCCTTTACAAAACTGAGCAGTTGTATTTTCTTCTCACCATCTGGGCATACAGCTTCTTTAGTAATGTTCCTCCTGTTTAACCCTAGAGCATTCCAGGTTCAAAATAAGCTTCGGTAAAACACAGTTATTGTAATAGTTATCCAACAAATGGAAAATTACCTTTTCAGCACAACTTTCTCGACTGTACTGTCAAGTATCAGTGAACACAGCACATTTATTTATAAAAGCATTCAGATTGTTTATCAAGTACATCTTGATGCGATATTTCTTTTGTTTCGTATAGATTGTCATTTAGACAATCTCCTCCTCCAAAGGATCACCGATTCATTCCAACATATGCCTCTGAGTAACACACTTGGCACAGTCTTTTAAAATAATTTAGCACAGGCCATTCTTTGTATAATCAATCATCTAAATCTGTTTTTGAATTTTTAGTACAATGTAATGAGCATATGATAATCATATATCTGTGTACTCACACTCATCACTATTGCCCTATTTTTGAAGAGTGGATATCTTCCCAATAGGCTTGGAATCTGCTGAATTTCATGTTACCTGTATGTTATGAAATTCCCAAGAAGACAAGTATTTCTTCTGTAATTGTAGGTTTCCAGTTACAATTTGTAAAACCATCCTTTATATTTCATTTGCAGATATTGTAACAACATTGTCCTTATTTCCTCAGCTACAAGTTGAAGTACGGTAGTAGCCAACAGAAATCCATTTATGTACTGCTAGTAGAATGAATATGCAAACATTATTTTGTAAACAGATTGCACTGTGCAACTTTTTTGTTAATCCTACTCTTCTTCACGACAGAAGATTTTTGTGACAGTTGATTAGCTGCCATTTCAAACAATGCATGTTACAGACAATTCGGCACAAGAAAATAAAGCTGTTTGCAGAATAACATTCCCTCGGACTTTGTTACTTGTAACAACACAAGTGCACAGCTGAAAAGCTAGGTAGTATCTAAAACAATGTTCCCCCAAACTTTGTTGCTCATACAAGCTTCAAAGCTAGACTCAATACACTTGACAATATGTAATCTTACAAGTATCTTCAGCACTGGTCTAGTAGCTCATGTTGTTACATAGTAGTGTCAACTCTGCAAAAGTTAAACTCGATAGAATTTGAAGGTCAAAGACATAAAATTATGTCTTCATCTTGCTCCTCTAAACAAATACTCAATGCGAGCAGCATCACCATCCACCTACTTTGCAAAATGGCTCTTTGGCAAATGCAGAATTCCAGCTTTGATACTGTCTGATAAATTACATTGTTTCCATTAGTGCAGCATTTTTAGCATATGCAGATGGTATCTGCATCCTTCCTATACCCAGCAGGTGTCAACACTCATCTCTGTCTTCAACAGCTTATTTAGCTTATTCACAATAGTGACACTGAAATTCATGTTACAGTTATGCCACACACACACACACACACACACACACACACACACACACAGAAGTGAACAATGTTTAAACTGCACAATTTAAGAACTACTGCTCCCACCAACTTTGAAACAAATACAAATCAACATCTACTTTTGCAACTGCAAAACATAGTTTCTTTTATTCATTAAAGGAGTGAAAATGTATATAGATAACATGTTAATATAGGTAGTATGTTAATCACAAACATTTACCACATCTGCACACGCCATGTTACTTACACTGGCAGCTCTGTGTAACAAATTTAACATCCAGGATGTGGTCATAATAGCGGGACTCAACAAAATAACCATGGCAAGATGATGAAGACAATTTGACAGGTAGTGTATTTTTTTTTACAAGTATTTTAAGACTCGAGACCTATTTTCTAAAAGTCTCTTGAGAGTAATAACAGTACTGCAAACAATAACAGGTGATTTAACACACTGACAGTGCTGCCGGCAGCCACAACAGAACCTTACACCTGATACTGTGTGACCACTGGTAGCCACAGCAGAAACTTGTGTCTGAAGTCATGGTGTGGCCTTGTGGTCCATCACTGTCCATATGGCTGTCAATGTTTTAATGGCTTCCAGTGATTTTTTATTTGATATTTTAAGTTTGTTTCTTGTTCACCACCACGACCACCACCACCACCACCACCACCAGCAATATGAATGTCTCTCGTACGCGTTCCACATTCACTTCACTCACACTGTGACATCCACTTCTCTTTGCCGGTCACAAGCAACCCGTTGTAACAAATTTGTTGTGCCAGTGGTAAATGACCTTCCTTGTTGGTGGCTTCTTACCGTACTTGGTTCTAAACATCCATTGGACAGCTGTGGCACACTTGTTTCTGTCTAACTCCAACAAACAGAAAGCTCGCTCCGCACCGCAACTCAACATGTTTGTAACTAGTGCTGACTATCAGCAAATTACCAAACTATGCTATGGTGGTATACATGGGGGAAAAAAAAAACTTTCAGGGTTTCTCTTCAAAATGACATATGTATGATATCTGTATAATGTTTTGTCCTTGTGCAATAAATAATTGAAAGGGTTCCAAGACTTTATGTACACCCTGTGTGTGTGTGTGTGTGTGTGTGTGTGTGTGTGTGTGTGTGTGTGTGTGTGTGTGTGTGTTTTCACTATTTTAAAGTTTTGATTCCCTGCTTGTTGGTAGTAAACATTTAGCATTTCCAAAATGGATTTTTGAGTTTCTGATCGTAAAATTTCCCCATTTCAACAGCCAAGCTTTTAACAATCTCATATCAATATGAGACTGCTCAGAGTTATCAGTTGTGTAGCCTACTATTCCTCATTTGCAGATGTAATCTTCAGGGGATTCCATTGAGGTGAGCAGATTTAGACAAATGCAATTATACCACATATTTGAAACATTTTGCAATTATTCTAGAGCTGGGACTTGTTTATGTAATAATGTAATGTATTTTGAACAATGAGTGTACGGTGATCAGGAAACTGCTGAACTTACTCCGGATAAATTCATACTACTTATGCAGAATTTTAGGCTCCTTTTATATGCTTGTGAGTTCTGTCTCGGGAAAATTTACAATATTTAAGCAACGTGACAAGGCTTGTAATGACAAGCATCAGTAAACTATTTATCCTACTGATAAATAATAATCAGGAAAGGTAGGAGGTAAATTTGATATTTCTCAAATTTTATTACAACAAATGGCAGGACTTTAAATTGGTGTGTGAAAAGAACTTTGGAATGTAAATTGCAATGATCTTAAAAACAATTTATCTATACACAAAAGCAATGAAAATAAACTGATAATATATTCCTTTATGAATGCCTCATTTTAACTAATACCTGAAGGGGAAGACTTCTTCGCTTTACTTGGTAACTCCTGAGTGGCTCAATTTTTTCCATTATAAAATAATTTTCTGCATGTTTCTGCGATCAAACTGATCACAGAGAAAGGGGACAAGGCGGCGGGCAGAGAAGGGGGAGAACGGGGGACGAGCATGACGAGGGAGACCCGCAGTGAGGGGGGGGGGGGGGGGGGGGGGCGAGGGAGACCCGCGGGGAGGGGGGGGGGCAGAAACACGCAGGGGGCACGAGACACACGGAGGGGGGCGAGGAAGGCACACACACACACACACACACACACACACACACACACACACACACACACACACACACACACACACAGGGAGGGGGGGGGGCGAGGAAGGCACACGCACAGGGAGGGGGGACGGGGGAGGGGGCGAGGAAGGCGCACACGCAAAGGGAGGGGGCGAGGAAGGCGCACACGCACAGGGAGGGGGCGAGGAAGACACGCAGAGGGGGGGACGAGGAAAACACACACACACACACACACACACACACACACACACACACACACACACACAGGGAGGGGGGGGGGGGCGAAGAAGGCACACACGCACAGCGAGCGGGGGCGAGGAAGGCACACACGCACAGCGAGCGGGGGCGAGGAAGGCACACACGCACAGCGAGCGGGGGCGAGGAAGGCACACACGCACAGCGAGCGGGGGCGAGGAAGGCACACACGCAAAGCGAGCGGGGGCGAGGAAGGCACACACGCACAGCGAGCGGGGGCGAGGAAGGCACACACGCACAGCGAGCGGGGGCGAGGAAGGCACACACGCACAGCGAGCGGGGGCGAGGAAGGCACACACGCACAGCGAGCGGGGGCGAGGAAGGCACACACGCACAGCGAGCGGGGGCGAGGAAGGCACACACGCACAGCGAGCGGGGGCGAGGAAGGCACACACGCACAGCGAGCGGGGGCGAGGAAGGCACACACGCACAGCGAGCGGGGGCGAGGAAGGCACACACGCACAGCGAGCGGGGGCGAGGAAGGCACACACGCACAGCGAGCGGGGGCGAGGAAGGAACACACGCACAGCGAGGGGGGGGACGAGGTAGACACGCAGAGGGGGGGGGACGAGGTAGACACTCAGAGGGGGGGGACGAGGTAGACACGCAGAGGGGGGGGACGAGGTAGACACGCAGAGGGGGGGGGGGACGAGGTAGACACGCAGAGGGGGGGGGGGACGAGGTAGACACGCAGAGGGGGGGGGGACGAGGTAGACACGCAGAGGGGGGGGGACGAGGTAGACACGCAGAGGGGGGGGACGAGGTAGACACGCAGAGGGGGGGGACGAGGTAGACACGCAGAGGGGGGGGACGAGGTAGACACGCAGAGGGGGGGGGCGAGGTAGACACGCAGAGGGGGGGGGCGAGGAAGACACGCAGAGGGGGGGGCGAGGAAGACACGCAGAGGGGGGGGCGAGGAAGACACGCAGAGGGGGGGGCGAGGAAGACACGCAGAGGGGGGGGCGAGGAAGACACGCAGAGGGGGGGGCGAGGAAGACACGCAGAGGGGGGGGCGAGGAAGACACGCAGAGGGGGGGGCGAGGAAGACACGCAGAGGGGGGGGCAAGGAAGACACGCAGAGGGGGGGGCGAGGAAGACACGCAGAGGGGGGGCGAGGAAGACACGCAGAGGGGGGGGCGAGGAAGACACGCAGAGGGGGGGGCGAGGAAGACACGCAGAGGGGGGGGCGAGGAAGACACGCAGAGGGGGGGGCGAGGAAGATACCGAGGGGGGTGAGGAAGATATCGAGGGGGGTGAGGAAGATACCGAGGGGGGTGAGGAAGATACCGAGGGGGGTGAGGAAGATACCGAGGGGGGTGAGGAAGATACCGAGGGGGGGGTGTGGAAGTCACAGAGGGGGCCGAGGAAGACACATAGAGGGGGGCGAGGAGGAAGACACACAGAAGGGGACGAGGAGGAACACAGAGGGGGGTACGAGGAAGAAGACACAACAAGATGACAGAGAGAAAGTGAGGACGACATGGACGAACATAATCAGAATAAATACACTCCTGGAAATTGAAAGAAGAACATCGTGAATTCATTGTCCCAGGAAGGGGAAACTTTATTGACACATTCCTGGGGTCAGATACATCACATGATCACACTGTCAGAACCACAGGCACATAGACACAGGCAACAGAGCATGCACAATGTCGGCACTAGTACAGTGTATATCCACATTTCGCAGCAATGCAGGCTGCTATTCTCCCATGGAGACGATCGTAGAGATGCTGGATGTAGTCCTGTGGAACGGCTTGCCATACCATTTCCACCAGGCGCCTCAGATGGACCAGCGTTCGTGCTGGACGTGCAGACAGCGTGAGACGACGCTTCATCCAGTCCCAAACATGCTCAATGGGGGACAGATCCGGAGATCTTGCTGGCCAGGGTAGTTGACTTACACCTTCTAGAGCACGCTGGGTGGCACGGGATACATGCGGACGTGCATTGTCCTGTTGGAACAGCAAGTTCCCTTGCCGGTCTAGGAATGGTAGAACGATGGGTTCGATGACGGTTTGGATGTACCGTGCACTATTCAGTGTCCCCTCGACGATCACCAAAGGTGTACGGCCAGTGTAGGAGATCGCTCCCCACACCATGATGCCGGGTGTTGGCCCTGTGTGCGTCGGTCGTATGCAGTCCTGATTGTGGCGCTCACCAGCACGGCGCCAAACATGCATACGACCATCATTGGCACCAAGGCAGAAGCGACTGTCATCGCTGAAGACGACACGTCTCCATTCGTCCCTCCATTCACGCCTGTAGCGACACCACTGGAGGCGGGCTGTACGATGTTGGGGCGTGAACGGAAGACGGCCTAACGGTGTGCGGGACCGTAGCCCAGCTTCATGGTGACGGTTGCGAAGAGTCCTCGCCGATACCCCAGGAGCAATAGTGTCCATAATTTGCTGGGAAGTGTCGGTGCGGTCCCTTACGGCACTGCATAGGATCCTACGGTCTTGGCGTGCATCTGTGCGTCGCTGCGGTCCGGTCCCAGGTCGACGGGCAGGTGCACCTTCCGCCGACCACTGGCGACAACATCGATGTACTGTGGAGACCTCACACCCCACGTGTTGAGCAATTCGGCGGTACGTCCACCCGGCCTCCCGCATGCCCACTATACGCCCTCGCTCAAAGTCCGTCAACTGCACATACGGTTCACGTCCACGCTGTCGCGGCATGCTACCAGTGTTAAAGACTGCGATGGAGCTCCGTATGCCACGGCAAACTGGCTGACACTGACGGCGGCGGTGCACAAATGCTGCGCAGCTAGCGCCATCGACGGCCAACACCGCGGTTCCTGGTGTGTCCGCTGTGCCGTGCGTGTGATCATTGCTTGTACAGCCCTCTCGCAGTGTCCGGAGCAAGCATGGTGGGTCTGACACACCGGTGTCAGTGTGTTCTTTTTTCCATTTCCAGGAGTGTATATACCCAGGCAATGTCAGTCAGCTAGCTAGTATTGTAAAAACGTGAACTGTCTTCAGAATGAGATTTTCACTCTGCAGCGAAGTGTACGCTCATATGAAACTTGCTGGCAGATTAAAACTGTGTGCCGGACTGAGACTCGAACTTGGAACCTTTGCCTAGGTCCTGAGTTCGAATCTTGGTCCGGCACACAGTTTTAATCTGCCAGGAAGCTTCTTAACTGTCTTCATTCTTAGGAGATGGCATTTGCAGTGATCCCAATTCTTTTGAAATACAATTTTTCTGTTATCTTAATGAGTTGCAAATGTCACATCTCTTCTAATCTATACAGCTCATAATGATGCGCAAGACCAATTTCTCAAAGTGTTCTTTGTTTGAATATCACTATTTTAAAATTTATCCACAATTACTGATAGTCCGTCATATGTGTATGAACGTTTCACACAAAGAGCTCACTGATTTCCATGGAAGGCTGCATATGATATTATGTCATCTATATAGAAAAGATGATCTAGTCTGTAATATTTTGAGCTGTCTTCTGTGATGGAGAAGTCTCTGTATGTGGTTTTCCCATAGAGACATAGCCAGCTCATATCAATACAGGTGCTTAGAATATTTTTCAACCTTCCAGGTTCTCTCTATTTTTGACAGTTGCTCCATAAATAGATATATTTTGATACCTATGGTTGCTTGTACAAATTTCTGTAGTCTTTCAGTGGATGCCACATGTACCTAATTTTCTTAATAGGCAACTGTTGGCAGGCAATCCGAGGTGCTTTTATAATCAACATAGAAGACATTAAAATCTCTTGTCTCTTTCTCTGAGCAAAAGCTCCAATTACAAGCTGATTTTTCTTTTTTTTTTTTGCACGTAGGTGATTCATAATATTTATTAGTAAATAAGTACATTTTGGCTATAAAGTGATGATCAATTCTGCCATTATGAATTTTGTTACGTATATCTGCAGAATACGTTAAGTTACCAATCTGTCTCAGCACTTCATTATTCAACTAAACTGCTTAGCCACTTGACAGTGACAACACATACCACATATTGTATTGCAGTTATCAAGCAATTGTATAAAATAAAGCTAAACACGGAAAAAACTACAACAGAGCCCCCATTTTAGAGTCTTTATGTACCATTAACCATAAACAAAAAATTTGACAAGTACAGTACATCGTGTAAAGCTGGATTAGACAAATTTCCAGAAACGTTCAAAAGGGTCATAACCTATTGCAGAATTAACAATATTCTGGTTTTCCACACACCTTTTTGTCTTAGAAGCCTTACATGCTTGATTTTCACTAACACACTGGCAATAATGATGCTATAAACACTACACATCAAGTAATTTTGCACTTTGTTAACCAAAAGGAGGTCAAACAAAGACTACAAAAACCCTCAGCTGTGCTGTTTGTACAACTGGCAACAGCTGTGTGTCAGTAAAGCAAGCTGATCAACAACAACATGTCTCTAACGTTAACAGTATATGCTTAACTGGAATCTTATCAGAAGAAAACTATGGTGTAGTATGCCTCTAGAGTCAATTCTCTGAGAAAAATTTCATAATTCAAAGAGTATGTAAGAGAACAGAGAAACATTCTCAAAACATTTTTTCACAACTGCCACAATCAAATAACATTTCCAAGGTTGTTTGTTAGGCCACTCTACGCCATAAGAGAGATCAAATATCCACAAAACAATAACCAGTTTGTGTGGTAAATTTTAATGACGAAGATAAATTTCATAATATGGTCTAAATATATTAAAAACAAAGATTCCAAGACTTACCAAGCGGGAAAGCGCCGGTAGACAGGCACAATAAAATAACACACAAACACACACACAAAATTTCTAGCTTTCGCAACCAACAGTTGCTTCTTCAGAAAAGAGGGAAGGAGAGGGAAAGACGAAAGGATGTGGGTTTTAAGGGAGAAGGTAAGGAATCATTCCAATCCCGGGAGCGGAAAGACTTACCTTAGGGGGAAAAAAGGATAGGTATATACCAGCGCGCGCACGTTCACGCACGCACACGCGCGCGCACACACACACACACACACACACACACACACACACACACACACACACACACACACACACACACACACACACACACACACACCCATCCATATACACACACAAGCAGACATATTTAAAGGCAAAGATTATGGGCAGAGATGTCAGTCGAGGCGGAAGTGCGGAGGCAAAGATGATGTTGAATGACAGGTGAGGTATGAGTGGCGGCAACTTGAAATTAGCAGAGATTGAGGCCTGGTGGATAACGAGAAGAGAGGATATATTGAAGGGCAACTTCCCATCTCCGGAGTTCGGATAGGTTGGTGTTGGTGGGAAGTATCCAGATAACCCGGATGGTGTAACACTGTGTCAAGATGTGCTGGCCGTGCACCAAGGCATGTTTAGCCACAGGGTGATTCTCATTACCAACTTCCGCCTCTTCAATATATCCTCTCTTCTCGTTATCCACCAGGCCTCAATCTCCGTTAATTTCAAGTTGCCGCCACTCATACCTCACCTGCCATTCAACATCATCTTTGCCTCCGCACTTCCACCTCGACTGACCTCTCTGCCCAAACTCTTTGCCTTTAAATATGTCTGCTTGTGTGTGTAAATGTATGGATGGATATATATATATATATATATATGTGTGTGTGTGTGTGTGTGTGTGTGTGTGTGTGTGTGTGTGTGTGCGCGCGCGCGCGCACACGAGTATATACCTATCCTTTTTTTTCCCCCTTAAGGTAAGTCTTTCCGCTTCCGGGATTGGAATGACTCCTTACACTCTCCCTTAAAACCCACATCCTTTCCTCTTTCCCTCTTTCCTGAAGAAGCAACCGTTGGTTGCGAAAGCTAGAAATTTTGTGTGTGTGTGTTTGTGTGTTATTTTATTGTGCCTGTCTACCGGCACTTTCCAGCTTGGTAAGTCTTGGAATCTTTGTTTTTAATATATTTTTCCCATGTGGACGTTTCTATTTTATCATAATATGGTCTGCAACACTCATATCAGCTTTAAATCACATCTTGTCTTCAGTTAGCTGATCCATCATCATCCCCATTTCTCCATGATCCTACAAGCAAATTCCTGCACCTACATACCAGCTACCTCTTCTGTGATGGCATTAACAGATGCTATAAAGCATAACTACTTCTATCACACTCCAGATCCTGTCAGACCACACTCGTTACTTCCTGAAGTAAACTGTGATCCCCAACAGCTGGTATCAGTCTCTGAACTGGCCTTTAATAAAGTATTCAAGGTCTACATTTGACACTGAAAATTTATTAATTCTCACAGAACTTCAAAAATAATCCATCGCATGCTACTAGAACCCACAACCACGTTATTTTAATCATCATGAAATCATACTACTTGCCACACACAATCAAACTTGTTTTCATTAGATAATATACAAATGAAACAGGTCAGCATGTGCGCAAGATCTCAAACGACATTTAAGTTTTGATGGTGACACTTCAACATGACCATCTGAAAAGTTTTTTCCTGCCAATGTACCATTCGTTACTAGGACAGGGTATTTTATGTCTGCACAAAACTTGCTTTGTCATCATTTAACATTATGAATGGCTCCTGTTCTAGTTTCTGATCTCATAGCTAGGCACAAAGGAACCACGGCAGCATGTAATTGCCACCATAACTACTGCTCTTCCCCAGGACAAGGACAATTGCCTGGCTCGTGGCAGGAGGGATGAGCACTTTGTACACCAACAGTTGATTAGATATTTATGTTTGCTCTGCTGAACTGAATACACCCGATGTCAAATATTCAGCTGCCATATTTTTCTACACTTTAATAGTTCTGTACTGCAAAACTGTACCAAGAGCTTTCCTGTAGCTGTTGGTGCGATATCTGTTTCAACCAAAATCAGCAGACAAGAACAGTTTTTGCAGAAAGTGAGAGAGCCGAAGGAAGGAAGGAAGGAAGGAAGGAAGGAAGGGTGGGTGGGTGGGAGGGAAGGAGGGAGGGAGGGAGGGAGGGAGGGAGGAAGAATAAAAGAAACAAACAAACAAACACTGTTTCACTCAAAAGTGATACTTCAACTAGAAAATATAGTTACAGCCCAATTAGTACCTAAAATTTGTGAATTCACATGAAAATAAAAGTTTTACATGTGAATGTAGGTTTTCCTGGCTTGTACTATGGATGAAATCTTTCTGGACTTCCATCTGGGTGGCTTCGTTCAAACTCTGCAATGTTTCAAAGAGTGTTATTCTCCTCATCTTCTGGCGAAGATAGTGAGAATGACAAACACTGAAATGTCGCGGAATTTGAACATGGTTACCTGAACGGAAGAATCAACAAAGGCAAGTGTTGGTAGGTAAGATTTTTTTATAATTAATATTTTCCTGTTTAGGGTTGAACTTTCTCATCCACTTTTTTATTTTGCAGTTGGCTGAGAATCTCACCATCGGGTATATTATCTGCTGAATAGTAAAGGGGTGACCACTGCTCTTGTGGCTTATGGGCCCATTGTTCTGTAAGGTTATCACATGAAGAGCCATAGTTTACTATTTTCACGAAATAAACATGTCTGCTTACAGTTAATGTATAGTTACCATCATTTTTTCATCCTTTTTCTGTTTTCTGTCTCTCCCTTAGTTGCTATAAATTCGTGGAGATATGTTCCGTCTATGAAAATAATTGAAGGCAGTTTGTTTATTGCCAAACGTGTTTTGCTTCTTTTACTTGGGACAGTTTTCAAGTGAGGTGCAAGGAGTGGAGAAAGTACAACACATCAACAGCCATGGGAAGAATAAGCTGCATTTTCTTCAAGCAATGCTGACACTACACACATACTACCTTGTTTGGCACAGCATGACTATTGCTTTATAACGGGTGTGATATACACAGGTACTTCATCTTCAGATCGTCAATGTTGGCAGTGGCCAGAAAAGAAAACACTCTTAGTCCAAAGTCTACCGACTTCCACCATCTTTAGCCAATCAAGAAATTATGAGCCCTTTTTCAGGATGTTATCAAGAAACTATATGCATGTTCTATATTTACTGGCCAGTTGAGGATAAAAGAATTTTGATATTGATCAGGAAAATATTGTTTGCATTCCTGCCATGGATGTTTTTAATTTTGCAGCATCTCTTGCAGCCAATTTTTATGTTTGAATGGACATATCTCGTTAGAAGAATCAGAAATTAATGTTAAAAATGTAATGTATTTGACAGAGGGAAGGGATGTAAGGGCTCTTTGCAAATCTTAACAGAGCATATATTTCACCACTCTGGAAATCTTAGGAATAGATATTCTGACAAGTGAACACTGGCCAACAACAGTAGAACCCTACTGAAATGGAACTCTGCACATTCTAACAGCGTACATCATCAAACTTGTGGGTCCCTGAGCTCAGTGAAAGAAAAATAGTAATAAGACAATTTATGTTTCATTGGCTCTTATATGTGCTAATGAGGCAAAATATTAGTCGTTCACTCATCAATCAAATGGCAAACAGTAATAGAAAGAAATATTCCATATGGGAAGAATATATTAAAAAAAGATGCTGTGACTTACCAAACGGGAAAGCACTGGTAGATAGACACAATAAGAAACACACAAACACACACACAAATATCAAGCTTTAAGGTAAGTTTAAAGGATGTGGGTTGTAAGGGAGAGGGTAAGGAGTCATTCCAATCCCAGGAGCGGAATGACTTACCTTGGGGGGAAAAAGGGGCGCACACACACACACACACACACACACACACACACACACACACACACACACACACACACACACACACACACACACACACACATCCATCCGCACATATACAGACACAAGCAGACATGATATACCTGTCCCTTTTTCCCCCAAGGTAAGTCTTTCCGCTCCCGGCATTGGAATGACTCCTTACCCTCTCCCTTAAAACTCACATCCTTTTGTCTTTGCCTCTCCTTCCCTCTTTCCTGATGAAGCAACCGTGGGTTGCGAAAGCTTGAAATTTGTGTTTGTTATTGTCTCTATCAACGTACCAATGCTTTCGTTTGGTAAGTTACAGAATCTTTGTTTTTTATATATGTGTGTGTGTTTAACTATTTGCCATCTGATTGATGAGTGAACGACTGATATGATATATATATTAATCAACTGGAGGTGGGTGGTTGCCTATCATCATTTCTGTTTATTGCTTTCAATCTGAAAATTTGATTATTGTAAAATGCAGTTTGGATAAACGGGGCACCTCAACTGTCAAAATCTTCATCTCTTAAATGCAAGACAATCCCTATAGTAATATGTTACACGGCGCAAATGTGTTGACCTCAGCAGCAATAGCTCAATTTCCAAACTTAAACACACCCTACTTTTAAAAAAAATGTATTTGGGAAAGAAATTTCTTCTTATAATCGGGAATACACATTAGTCAGCAGTTCCAGCCATACATTACAGTTCGTTATAGACAAAATTGTTGCTTGTATCATTTTTCTCTCTTCTCTTCTCTATTCTACAGTGTAATCCAAGATGGCAGAAGTTCATTGGATTTCGCTGCCAGAAGGGACAATGTATGTACAATAGTTCACAAAGCAAAAGAAAACACCTACTTGTAAACTAAGATCAAACACTCTACTTGCAGCTCTAATTCAAGTGCAAAATTAGACAGTTTTAAGAAGAGTGACTTAAGGCCTTTTTGCCTCTATAATTTGTCCTCGTTCTGTCACATACGAAGAGGACACACACTGATAGACACTAATGAATCTACTATGTAACAAGCTCTGTCAATTAAGAGTTCTCCACACACACTGGAAGGCCACACAGAGACCTGAACATGAGAACTACTGCTTCATTGGGAAATAATCTGTTTGGAATACACTGCAAATCACAAAATCACCAAGAACAGCATGAATAAATCTTAAATCTCTTTAAAGCCAATCATCATCACTGGATAGCTTCAAGTTAATTTACTTGTACCTGAAACCTGTTAGCACATTATAAAGCAAAACATGTTGACCATAAAGATAGCACTGAGACAAGACATAGATCAACAAGAACATTAATCACATGTATCCACAGGACCAAGGTACTTACCCCATACAGATGTGGCACACTGTCACAAACACAGACACAATACATGGAGAACAGGCAGTCTGAAACCTCCACTACAATACCGATCACCTGTCATTGTTTTTATGATTTGAGGATGTTGATCAATGTGAATAGGCAATGATGGGAAAAACTTTATTTATGCTTACTTGGGTCATATGTCTTCTGCTTAAAAAACAGATGCTTTTTAATAACATTAGTCTCCACTACTTAGAACCTAGATGACAGTCTTAGGTCCCTACAGCATGTTGAATGTGTGTGAATCGCACAAAAATCAGCAAATTGCTCAGTTCTAACACTATAAAGATTTTTGTCAAGAGGGAGATGAAGCAACAAATATATTGATCAAACAGCGATTTCCATTAATGTTTAGTAATATAGGGTGTATACATGGACGAGGAGAGAAAAAAAAAAAGTTCAAAGATTTTTCCCAGATTTCTCGGTTAAAAATACACTTCCTCCTGGATGAAAATACATTTTTTCCTCGGAACTGTTAAACTTATCAATCCTTTCAATGGTAGTGGTTTTATACACCGGTGTAGAATTTCCTGGCACTTTCAAAAACCAAACTCAGGGTAAAAAACATGTTTTGGAAAGGTGTCTGCTGTGCAGCAACATGTACACTGAATATTTTCGTATTATGAAAGCATAAATTCGAATTCCACCAAACACCGCATGTTACTTTCCAAAGCATTGAAATGGATATTGCGATGCACTTTTGTAAGCCAGTTGTAGCTCATGTCAAGTGATCTCACCAGCCGATGACAGTGGATATTCAGAGCACAGGACATGTGATGTAGTCAGCCATTAACAACATCATTGTTAAGAACCGCGAACACGCAAATAAGAATGGTTTAAATTAATATACATAGTGTTGCTACTAAAAAAGAAAAGCTTTCACATATAATATTGGTCTCTAACATTAACAAGCTGCAAGAGAAGCTATGTTGTCACACATAAAGTTGATCTTTTTTGCGCGAGTTACACCTTAAGATAGATCACACTAATGTGCCAGTAAAATTTTTAACAATGACATACATGTCTGATCTTTTGGGCTCGAAAATATTCTAAACGGTCATCCTCAAAGATCTGATTTTTGAATGAGAGTCAAACGCTCTGTGATTTCAGAAATTCATCGGACATTTGAGCACAGAATTCATCTTGTGAAATAGTAAATTTACTTTCAAAGTAACACTCTTCAAACAACTATTTGGAATATTTTCCCGCGGCCTGTTCGAAATAGATCCGTTTCAGCAGTTGCCAGAGAGCGCCAAATAACAGGCGTCGCCGTGATTGCGCAGCCACAATGACGCAGGAAGTCCATACATTTGTACTTATAAAACATTAAAAGATCTTACATTATGTCATAAAAGAAACAAGACATGGAAATTTTGTGAACCATACTAAAATGCATAATTCGGCTTAAAGCGCACATTCGTATGTCCAGATTCAGATGTAAATTTTCTTGGAGTACCAGTACTGTATTATCTCATGTTTGATTCTTTATTATGGCATAATGCCATACATGCTAGAAGATTAATAGGTGAACTTGAAATGCAGCGAACAGTTGAAACTAGCCAACAGTGCTGAATTAAAAACTTCATTTCAAATAAATTGACTGCCTCAGCAGAAAAGATTAATAAAAGTCAAATTTCTTTAACAAACTGACAAAAATAACTTCACTGTTCTGCAAGGCGATTAACGCTTGACTGTCAGAAAGGTGGAAACAAAATATGATCTGAAACTAATAACATATTTTACCCTTCCGTAATTATGTGAATGTATTTTAATTCACTTGATAGCTCCCGCCCACAGAAATCTGTTTTGTTTTCATTTGATGGGAGAGCAATAAAGGAAGGGGAAACAGCAAAATCACTTAACGTAAACACGGGTCACGTGGAGACTACCACCTTCCCACTACAACTCAGATTGCTCTGTGCATCAGGTCCAGATCTACAATATTTACGGACCGCGGCAATGTTAGATAGTGGCACTCCCCTCCCTCAAGTGTTTGAGGTAGGAAGCCAAAAATTAAAAAAAATATCGACTTTTCAAAAATATCTTCATTTTGAAGCTCACATTTTTCAGAAGAGTCTGATACATAAAACATATATGTTCGAGGGAACGTAATACATGTTATTTGGTCTAAAGTGTGCTGAAGTGCAGTGCCATGCCTCTTCACACAGCATTCTTCCAGCGCACGTCTCTGTATTTCGCTCTGTGGAATTGAAACGTGCAAAATTTTGTAAAGGGGCCATCAAACTATAATCAGGCAAGTGGAAATGTCCTGTGGTGCCTCTCCTGCTCCCAGTCAGCCAGTTTGACATCCTGCCCCTCTTTAAAAAAATCTCGCAATTAATACTGGATGGGATTATTTGTAACCGGAAGAACAAGAAATGTTCAGAAAATCTGCAGTCTTTGCTGCCTGTTAGCTAACATAAAATTAAATATAGGATACTTAAAACAAGTAAAAACAAGAGACAAGCAAGACAGTACACGTTTCTTCAATCCTTAAGTCCTAGCTTTTTTTCCTCTCTAATCTTGCCACAGCTTTATATAGCGTACTTTCTTTTCTGGGAAAGAATCTATTACCTCATCAAAGTTCGTCAACATTCTGCAACACGAAAAAATTAAATGTCATTGTTTAATACTAGAAACTCTGTTAATACAAATAGTACCCAAGGCTGGTGTGGTTTCTCGATCTGATTACGTGTATTTTGTCACTGTCTACCAGATAAAATGAAATAGGCCTGCCTAATATTGCAGCAATTGTTACACACACCAAATAAACGAGACTGTTTTGGCATAAATGGTCATTTTTATAACACAACAGAATATAATTCACGAAGTACCAATATCAAATGCCTATTAGGTATACTACAAGCAAAAAGTTTTATGTTAGGAAATAGTTTCACACTTTATTCATACTCTCTACTTCTGAAGCATGAGGTCGAAAATTAGTAGTACGAAATCTTTATACATATTTTGAATCATCATATTCTTCCGTAATTTGTGAGAGTCCCCTTTTCTTCTTCTTCTTCCATGTTCTAACAAACAATCTTGTCATCACTAACTCTGTAACTATTCCTGTCGGTGTCAAAACGTATTCTCTGGTTAACTTCACTAACCCTGCCACAATCACTGTTTTAGTTATCCCGCATTTATTCTCCGATTAGATGTTATTACGTGTTCATACAACGCATTTTCTGCGCGACTCCCAGAATAGAACTTTAGCGGCTGCTAGCTGGGGACTACACTTAGTAGTTTAGTGGTCTGGCCACAATTTTCTGTCAAAATTTCATTTCCTTGGATACTCTGAGAAGACGATACATAATCTTTGTTACCTGTTATTCCTGTCAGTCATTTATTTCCACTCTGGTAGTTTGAATATATGGATTTCGCTAGTAATTATACACTCCTGGAAATTGAAATAAGAACACCGTGAATTCATTGTCCCAGGAAGGGGAAACTTTATTGACACATTCCTGAGGTCAGATACATCACATGATCACACTAACAGAACCACAGGCACATAGACACAGGCAACAGAGCATGCACAATCTCGGCACTAGTACAGTGTATATCCACCTTTCGCAGCAATGCAGGCTGCTATTCTCCCATGGAGACGATCGTAGAGATGCTGGATGTAGTCCTGTGGAACGGCTTGCCATGCCATTTCCACCTGGCGCCTCAGTTGGACCAGCGTTCGTGCTGGACGTGCAGACCGCGTGAGACGACGCTTCATCCAATCCCAAACATGCTCAATGGGGGACAGATCCGGAGATCTTGCTGGCCAGGGTAGTTGACTTACACCTTCTAGAGCACGTCGGGTGGCACGGGATACATGCGGACGTGCATTGTCTGTTGGAAGAGCAAGTTCCCTTGCCGGTCTAGGAATGGTAGAACAATGGGTTCGATGACGGTTTGGATGTACCGTGCACTATTCAGTGTCCCCTCGACGATCACCAGAGGTGTACGGCCAGTGTAGGAGATCGCTCCCCACACCATGATGCCAGGTGTTGGCCCTGTGTGCCTCGGTCGTATGCAGTCCTGATTGTGGCGCTCACCTGCACGGCCCCAAACACGCATACGACCATCATTGGCACCAAGGCAGAAGCGACTCTCATTGCTGAAGACGACACGTCTCCATTCGTCCCTCCATTCACGCCTGTCGCGACACCACTGGAGGCGGGCTGCACGATGTTGGGGCGTGAGCGGAAGACGGCCTAACGGTGTGCGGGACCGTAGCCCAGCTTCATGGAGACGGTTGCGAATGGTCCTCGCCGATACCCCAGGAGCAACAGTGTCCCTAATTTGCTGGGAAGTGGCGGTGCGGTCCCCTACGGCACTGTGTAGGATCCTACGGTCTTGGCGTGCATCCGTGCGTCGCTGTGGTCCAGTCCCACGTCGACGGGCATGTGCACCTTCCGCCGACCACTGGCGACAACATCGATGTACTGTGGAGACCGCACGCCCCACGTGTTGAGCAATTCGGCGGTACGTCCACCCGGCCTCCCGCATGCCCACTATACGCCCTCGCTCAAAGTCCGTCAACTGCACATACGGTTCACGTCCACGCTGTCGCGGCATGCTACCAGTGTTAAAGACTGCGATGGAGCTCCGTATGCCACGGCAAACTGGCTGACACTGACGGCGGCGGTGCACAAATGCTGCGCAGCTAGCGCCATTCGACGGCCAACACCGCGGTTCCTGGTGTGTCCGCTGTGCCGTGCATGTGATCATTGCTTGTACAGCCCTCTCGCAGTGTCCGGAGCAAGTATGGTGGGTCTGACACACCGGTGTCAATGTGTTCTTTTTTCCATTTCCAGGAGTGTAACAATGCTGATTATTCGCAAACACAGTCAACCACATAAACAAACAGCGACTGCCATTCACCCGTTCGGCTTTATTTTGCTCAGCTCGTACAGGCCCGTCCCCTTCTGTCTGCAGGAAAGTCTATTTGTAGATGTGATGGGATTCCCCTGGCAGATATATGACATACACTATACACACATTCAGAATTCAACTTATGATTCATTCAGAAATAAACTTAGAATATGTTGTAAAATGTTCAAAAACCAACAGGGATGCGTTTCAAAATCATATGAATAACCAACAGACCAACGTATGTTGGATGCTAGGCGCTTTGTGAAACAATGTGTTTTTCCTCAATAACATGAATTTTGACCCCCCGCCCACGAAACGCTGCAGGCAGATACCCCGGTTTGCCCCCGGCCCCTAGTTCTGAGCTGTTGCATGTACATGAATCTGACGGCTTAGGTGCACCAGTGAAATTTTTATGGATAGCATCTGGCTGCTTGCTGCTTTTGCTTATACAGCTAACTGCCACACTTCTGTAGCCAGAAGTGGGAGAAGGTACTACCACAGTCTATGTTAGACTGTGGTACTACTCATATGAGAGTAAACTGCACATGTGCATAAGCTCGCTCGCAACCACTCAAACGAATCTAATGTAAACAGTTGTGACGCCACACTCATCGGAGGCAATTTGTTGTTATGAAGCATTGCGTAGTGTTCCTAAAGGCTTTTGACACATTTTGCTGTTGGCAGACGCTTGTATGAGCACTGTGTTTTGTTGTTGTATATGGTGCATTTCCTTCGCAACCTAAATTTTATTTTCGTTTTTTTCTCTCGTTTTTGTTTTATTGTTGCAGTATTATTCTGCAGTAGCGAGATACAGTAATATTCTTTGTTAGAGTACTGGTTCTTACCAGTCAGTTACAAAAATTTCACTGCAAACTAAAACAATGAAAAATTCCCAGAATTCTAAAAAATTTCCCGGGTTTTTCCCGGTTTTCTCCCGGATGATAAAATTCCCGGGTTTTTCCCGGATCTCCCAGTTGTCCCGAGATGTACACACCCTGTAATAGCAGCTGTTGCAATTGATAGGTAAGGAAACCTGGAGCTTTTCTGACTTGTAACTGTTGGAAGTCTACACTAAAAGGGTTGTACACATGTTCTGTACCCAATCAGGTACTGAAATTTTCTTTCTACTTATTGTTCTTTACTATGATATACATGCTTCAGTACCATTAATGAGACCATCAGTTATGTTCGACATCAACACACAATTATGACTCACAGATGGCAGGTGGCAGCACTAGCGGTGGAGAGTACGTAAAGTGTGCCTGAGGATGGTAAAAAGTGCAGTTATGACAATGACATTTTAATAATGCAGAATCAGAGTGATTTTATCTGATTTCCAAAAGGGCATTGTCATTGGCGTTTGGGCTGTGGTTTTAGTACACTGCGCATGGCAAAATGGTGCTATCCAAAACTGTGCCTAGGCAACTCGGGTGCACCACGGGCCATAGACTGTGGTCATAAACAACAGCTGCGGGGGTGTGTACAGGAAAATAGAAATGCAACTGTTGAGCAACTGATCATCGAGACCAACTACGGGAGTAGCAACAGTGTCTACTCAACAATCATTCTGTGAATGCTGCTGCGCATGGGTCTCCGCAACAGGTGCCTGGTTCATGAATACAAGATGACTGCTGTTTATCAGCGATAAAGACTGGAATTTGCATGCCAATGCTGCAACTGGATGACCACTGAGGGGCAACAGGTGGCCTTTTCAGACAAATCACATTTTATACTCCATCAGACAGATGGCTGTTGGTGTGTACAGCATGAAACATCTGAAAGTAAACACCCTGCAACAATCATCTAAAGGCTAAAGACCAGAGGAGGGACATTATGGTTTGCAGAATGTACCATACCCTGGTGATCTCGTCATTCTGGAAGGCAAAATGGATCAACATAAGTATGTGTCTATCTTTGATGACCACGTCTACACCTACATGCTGTTAGTTTCTCCTCAGCACAATGGCATCGACCAGTGTCGGAAGCCGCGGAAGTTGAATCTGCAGCAGAAAGTATGGACCTAGATACCATCTAGGGGTCTCTGTGCTCTGGCACACGCCTGTGCCATGAAGCTCGCTGTGAGAGTCCATCACTCTCCGTACCACATGAAGTCCGTGGCCAAACGTGTTTCCCATGATCATGTATTTAGGCGACCATGCAGCACTAGCCTGACAGTCTGGTACTCGGTGTAATACGGTGTGCATCTTGGCTATACTCCGTTTCAGTTTTGTTTGATGAGATACATACTGTCACTGTTTGGAGTGTTCCTGTGTTGTTTGTTTTGCCATATCTGTCATCCCCTACTTGTTCATCTGTCCTATCTGCCTGCTGTTAGTGATACCTCCACCGGCTCCCCTGCCTGGCAGCTTCCTGTCTCCATTCTCCACTGTGCACCGCTCACCGGTCACTCGAGGTTGTAACAGTGGATGAAACTGTAAGCCGTGTTACAGTCAGAGAACATTGTAGACATATTCTGTTGTAGTCATATTGTATGGTTCAGTACATCCTTATCACTGGGCAAAACCCTTATTTACACAATGGTTCCACTCTTACATTATTATCATAGCAGCATGCCCTATACGAGCTGAAATGTCATAGTATGCCATACCAATTTTCTGGAAACCAATCATTCTTTTCACTCAAATTCAATCACACATTGGTAACACTTCCACTGAGTATGACGAGACCTACCGACCTTTTATTTTATATTTTCACTTCGTTTCAGAGTTTCTCACTGCAGTGGCCTAATACACAACACATTTTTGATTACGACAATCCATCATACAAAATGATTAACACTGAAATATATGGAGTGTACAGTATGTCGTGCATAGCCCAACAGCTTTTTACCATTCTTGCTTGTCAACTGAGCTCACTGAATCCCCCAATAGTGAAGGTGTTCTGAAATCTATCTTTGACCAGTGGATGAAACAAAGAATGGAAAAATAGTTACATATTAATGAATCTCTGATTGCCTAGGTGTTGCTATCGTTAACAGAGTTATTTGCCTTGAAGAAGTTTGTTTTAACAATAAGACACTCACTGACAGACTTCCCAGGAGTATCCTCAACTACCTTCCACTTATCTAGTACAAAGCCAACTGGAAGCCAAAATTATGGAGAAATCAACATAGGTGTAAAATAGTTAGTAGTAATAAAGTAATTAAATACATAAAGCAAACAATTATAACATCTCACCTCTTGATTTAAATATCTGCCATAGATAGTCTGCGCAACCTCCATACGCTTTTCATCAGATTCCAACTCGTATCTTTCCTAAAACAAATGCGTCTATTACAGTATGATATTTTATTTTGTAAAACTGACTAAAGTAAAAGTGTTACTGTAAAGTAAAGATCAGATCCAAGAGTGGTGGGAAAAGAAGAGCAAAAGGCAGGTATTGCATACATCTGTACTGCTGATGAATACAAGTTTGATAGCTGAATTACACTCATTTTCATTGTTGAGTACCCACTGGTACTGCTCAATAGTGCTCAAGTTCGATTATACTATTCTTTATATTACATCCATAATGTATTATCACCTCATTATTATGTTTGTTCATAAACTATCAATTATAATGAAGTCTATATACATAAAAATGTAACTGTTTATTTGTCCAAATATTTTATCTCTGCATGTTGACACAATGTTGCATTAAGACTGTCTTGAGAGAGGGGCAATGAATAGCTGGACAGAGTGGCGCAAGGAAGTGGACATGGAACACTGATAGGAGGAGATAAACAAAGGGAGGGGGGCAGGAGCTGAAAAGAGAGGGGAGAGAGGGAGAAGATGGACAGACGAATGGGAAGGATGTGATGGGGGGAGAGGGGGCAGGGCAAGACGGAGAGTGGGCAGAGGTGTACAGGTGGGCGGGGGGAGGGGGGAGAAGGCAGGCAGGCGGGCGGGGGGAGGGGCGAGAAGGCAGGCGGGAGGGAAGGAGAGAGAGACGCAGCGGGCGAGAGGGAGAGGGAGAGGGCGGGGGGAGGGGGAGGGCAGTAGCGGGTGGGACGCTTCTCCCGTCCCGCCCGCTATGCCCGTCAGGGGTGGGGGAGAGGGCGGAGAGGAGGAGGAGGAGGGAGAGGAGGAGGAGGAGGGAGAGGAGGAGGAGGAGGGAGAGGAGGAGGAGGAGGGAGAGGAGGAGGAGGAGGGAGAGGAGGAGGAGGAGGGAGAGGAGGAGGAGGAGGGAGAGGAGGAGGAGGAGGGAGAGGAGGAGGAGGAGGGAGAGGAGGAGGAGGAGGGAGAGGAGGAGGAGGAGGGAGAGGAGGAGGAGGAGGGAGAGGAGGAGGAGGAGGGAGAGGAGGAGGAGGAGGAGGGAGAGGAGGAGGAGGAGGAGGGAGAGGAGGAGGAGGAGGAGGAGGGAGAGGAGGAGGAGGAGGAGGAGGGAGAGGAGGAGGAGGAGGAGGAGGGAGAGGAGGAGGAGGAGGAGGAGGGAGAGGAGGAGGAGGAGGAGGAGGGAGAGGAGGAGGAGGAGGAGGAGGGAGAGGAGGAGGAGGAGGAGGAGGGAGAGGAGGAGGAGGAGGAGGAGGGAGAGGAGGAGGAGGAGGAGGAGGGAGAGGAGGAGGAGGAGGAGGAGGGAGAGGAGGAGGAGGAGGAGGGAGAGGAGGAGGAGGAGGAGGGAGAGGAGGAGGAGGAGGAGGGAGAGGAGGAGGAGGAGGAGGGAGAGGAGGAGGAGGAGGGAGAGGAGGAGGAGGAGGGAGAGGAGGAGGAGGAGGGAGAGGAGGAGGAGGAGGGAGAGGAGGAGGAGGGAGAGGAGGAGGGAGAGGAGGAGGGAGAGGAGGAGGGAGAGGAGGGAGAGGAGGGAGAGGAGGGAGAGGTGAGATGAAGGGGTAGGAGAGGGAGTTCAGATGTGGGAGGGGGAGGGAGAGGTGAGTTGAGATGGGGGAGGGAGAGGTGAGTTGAGATGGGGGAGGGAGAGGTGAGTTGAGATGGGGGAGGGAGAGGTGAGTTGAGATGGGGGAGGGGGAGTGAGGTGGCCAGATGGAGAGGGAGGTGGACATAGGGGGAGGGAGGTGGACAGAGGGGGAGGGAAGGAAGAAGGGAGTGAGGGGAGGGAAGGAAGGAGGAAGGGATGGTGGAAGACTAACAGATGAATACAGCAAGCAGATTCAGAAAGAAGTATGTTGCAGTAGTTATTTGTAAATAATGGTAGAGTCGCTTGTAGAGCTACATGAAACCCGTCTTCAAACTGAATTTCACAACAACAATATAAATGACTAACTCAACTGTCATAAACACACTTTAATTATTGTTTCTGACATTTTACAACAAATAATATGTTTTGATTTTAAAAATTACATAGCAGAAATTGCTTCTAGCAGAATGAGTGTCATGCCAATGTAACTGTTGAAGTTAGTTGCAGACATTTGAAAGCATTATCTACTGAACCTGACAGTAAAAGAAAGTATTTGTTAAAGAGATTTGCCACAAAACACAGACTGTTTAATCTTAAATTGATTTTCTCTTCATTTGTCATTCTGTGGTCTCTTCACTAAGATATTTTGTTGATGACATTTGCTTAGAGAACTGAATTACTTTCCTCAATATTCTGCAGCATTCTTAGCAGTTTCTACAGTTCTGCTGAATACATACAACATTCTTTCTTAAGTATGTCTTGTAATCCAGTGTGTTCGCACTGCGAACCACCGAGCGCTGGCGAATGCAATACGTCCATCTGGCAAGTAGTAGGCTACCCAGCATGTAGCCCTATTGGACCACATATTGTTTTTCTACTTCTTTTCCTTTGTGCGTCTGGCCCACATCAGAATACTGTCGGCAAGGTTATTAATGGATCTGGCACATTTATGTAAGAGGTTGCCAGATAACTTCTTGTTGTCATCCCATTTATCCCCACCCCCAGATGGAATGTGTGTACCCCAACTGTCTGTGTGTAGTGTTATTCATTTGGAAATGAGTGGAAGTTTATTAAATGTGTCTGAATCATGTTACTGAGATGGAAATTTGGTATCAGTATGGTACTGAAGTAGTAGGATATGGGAAACCACCTAAAAACCACATCCAGGCTGGATGGCACACCTCCTTGACTCAGATGCTTTAACAGGCATGGCTACCCGAGCAGGTTTCTATCTATTGTCTTATCATTACATTTATGTCCAGCCACAGGTTTTGTGGTTTATTAACAATATATTATGTTACTTCATCAGTGTTTTGAGTTCTTCCATGTCAACTCAATCAGAGGTCCTCGCTTCACCATGCCCAATTTACTGTAACTACAGACAAAACTCACAGGAAGTTCTGTAAAGTTGTAGCTCAAGGTATGCTGTACTTTTGGTACTGGGTCATCAGCTTGTAGGTCACTTAGCCAATGAGCCTATTATTGCGAATAAATCATCATTTCTGACAACTCTTTATAAGTTGACTATTTTAGTGAGAAACCTGCAAATTTGTTTCTACTAACTTTTGGTGCAAAGTTCAAATATAAAATTGATGAGGTCAATGAGAGAGCACATTTTTCACAATTAGCTACTACACATGTATCAATGCATCATCTAGTTTCAACCACTGACATCTCCAACATGAAACATTTTTATGTCACAATATTTGATTTGTTTATCAAGAAAGTTCTTGTTGGACCACAAGATAAACATTAACTTTCATACTTTAGTTATTGAGATATTTTATTAGGATTGAATTCAGTCATCAGTTGCAAATATGTTTTATTATGCTTCACTGGTTTTGACCAATTGTCATTTTCAGAAGTCTAAAAAATTTGGGATACGACAAACCTTAAGATCTTGGGTATACAATTATGTTAAGCATAAAAAGTATATTACATTAACTTAGTGTTTGTTTACCAGATGGCAATATCTTCTTCATAGCACAATACCCTGGTATATTCAGAACTTCACAGATTGTACGTGATTATTTTACATACAGATTGAAAATCTACAGTAACTGAATCATACCTATGTATCTGTTGTTCTAGTAGCAAGAAACATACGTAAAAGGATACCTACAAGATATAACCAAAGTATATAAAGAAGTTATGTATTATTTACATTTGAAAAAAGAGATGACCCACAGTTCTAATTTACAAAATAAATCTAATAATTTTCACATTTTATAGAAGATGATATGCAATCAAAATGGTGTGTTTTTTAATGCAATTTTATCATTCAAGAAATCTCTTGAGATATTTTGAGCTAGACTGGGTTTCGCAAATGTAATTGTCGAAGTTCACCAATGTTCAGGATCAAATATTTCAAAATTATGGTCAATTAATTATTTTTGTAACTAATACCTTTAGAAAGAACAGATTTTTATCCTCTAGTCATTTGTTTTTGCTTTTTAGTATCTTTTGCTTAAAGGATAACACCGGTGGTTATAATTAAAATTTCCCTATTTAACAGAATATAACACTGAAACTAATTACCGTATGACGACCAAACTTGGTAGCATTAATGTCAAGGACATAGGGGAAGAGAAATAACGCAGAATCAGTTCAATTGCAACACTTAATGTGCTGCTATGGAACATCATACCATTACATACTAGTACCATTACTGCTACAAAAGGGGTCCAGAAGAGTCAAAGTGCAGGATTCCACTCTGCAGAGCAGAATGAAGCACATCTGTAGGTATGCTGGCTACCTCTCTTGATATGCTGCACTTCAGATCAGCACATATGTGCATGTTCCCCTGGTAAACCCTGTCCTTCAGGTAGCCTCACAACGAGAAATCACGGCAGTGAGATCAAGTGATTGTGCCAACCAAGCATTTGGAAACGATCGGCTGTGATGTGGATCTTGTACGGATACCATTTGAGAATGGTTCAAAGCACTTTCTGTACAGTGTGCCACAGGATGTTCAACTGTTGTGACACAGCCTGTGCACTGCCTGACAATCAGGACTTGCGCACGGAATTGTCTGCCACAGCAACAGTGATTTCATCAACCACATCTGTTGCAATCAGTCGTCGGCCTCTTCCCAGAGTGACGCTCAGTTCTTCAGTTGATTCCAACTACTTCATCATGCTCTGCACAGCAGGTGGAGAAAGAGAAGCCTTCCATAATCCTTTCAACCAGTGATATTCTTGAAGTGCAGCTGTAACATTACTGCTGTTTTGATAATAGAGCTTCACCAATAATGCCCTGCTCCTTTTGTCCAAGCTCATGTTGACTTGGCAACAAGTGCACTGTGCAGGTGTGTGAGACTATGAATCACAATGACCGATCACGGCAACTGGTGGCCATAGTTGGAACTGGACGGTGGTGCTGTGATGCACTGAAATCATGTACTCCATATTCTGGACATTAATGCTACCGAGTTTGGTACTCATGCTGTAATTAGTTTCCGTGTTATAACACATAATAATTATAACCACCCAGTACTTAGCTTCAAAGGTAAGCAACTCCCTCCCAGTAAACATGTATTCATTCTGTTGACCATGTAGAAAAGACGGCATATTATCACCAACACTCCCATTCCATCAACTTTGGTAAGATGTCAATACAAGTACTGTAATATTAAAGAAAAATCGAGCAAACTTTATCTAATACTGAAGAAAAGTCAAAGTCCAGTCTGTAGTAAAGAGCAGATTAGGCTTGAAAACTTGATGACAGCCACTACCAGTTTCTTTAAATTGATAGCAGCAAAGCTACCATGGACCAATGCAAGTATATATGGCCTTACACTGATTCTCATGGATCCATTTACATCAAATTCATGTTTATCACGACAAAGTTGTATACTTCTGGAGTTAGATATTATCGCTTAAACAAAAGATACCAACAAACAAAAGCAAATGCCTAGGAGATAACAATTTGCTCTTTCTAATGTAAGTAGTTAGAGAAAAATTGATTGACTACCATTTTGAGCTCTTTGATCCTGAACATTGGTCAAATTTGATACCCAGTCTAGATCCAGATATTTAAATAACTAAACTAGCTTGGGTGTTAATATTTATCATGTCGTCTAACATAACCTCCTTTGATTACAAAAACATTGTGGTATAAAATTCTTTTAGGCTGCAGATATCAATGGTTCAAACTGGGGTGGTGTGCATGTGGTTTTTTTTTTTTTTTTTCTTTTCTTTTTGCCCTCTTGGGCCAGCAGTTGTGGAAAATGTGTTACCTCATTGATGATGTCTGTGTAATATTTAAACTTAGCACCAAAAGTTGAGCAGAAACACTATTTTACAGGTTTCTTACTGCAAAAGTCAACTTACAAAGAGTTGTCAAGTTTGATGAGTTACAATAATACACTCATCAGCTGCATACCTCCAAGCTGATGGCCCTGGTGCCAAAAGTACAGCACATCTTGAGCCAAAGCTTCACAGAACTTCCTTTGAGATACACCTGCAGCTACGACAAAAGTTTTAACAAAATTGGAAATGGTCAGGTGGAGATCATTTCTAAAATTGGCTGATTAATTTTGGATTGATCCTTTTGATACCAGGATTCAAGACCTACACTACCTAGTAAATGAAGTGAACATTTAGCTCCCCATTTGTATTTACACGAGGTTCTGTACTTGCGAAAATGGAATCAGGAGATTGAGTAACAAAATTGTATCCTGCTCAAGGAAAGGTATCACAGAAGCACAAATTTGTTGTGATGATACCATGTTGCACACATGCAGAAGAGCGTTACACAGAAATGTTGCTGTCATCAAATCTAAGGGTCAATATTTTGTTCTGAACAACTTGTTTTTGTCATGACATGGATAAACATAGAAGAAAAGTTGCAGCTTCACAATCCAGCACTGAAGAGCTTTCTAAATCTTGTGGCATAATGGAGTCTGGTAAGAAATATTTCTTCACTTGTGAGTATAAAAAAATGTAATTACATAGGTTGAATTTTTCTGTTAAAGATGCCCTGTTACAATCTTTCTTGCTTAGTAATGGTTAAACACAATGGTCAGTATCATTATGCACAAAATGTTGACTAACTGAATGTGCCCCACTTACCCACCACTGTCCATGTGCACCCAGCACATGAGCTGTTGCGCCATCCAGCCTACAGGCAGTTACTCAAACTGTAACAACCAGCTGCAATTGATAAAGCTTAGTGCCTACTCTGGAAAATCCAGGATGGAATAATGACAATACAGTACAACTCATGTCTGCAGAATCAATGTTTTTCCAGGGTTTAAGACATGTTTTATCACTCCCATCAAATTTCCTATGTTTGCAATGTTATTCGCAGCTGTATTTACATTAACATACCAGCAATTTTCCTGCGATTTATGTTTTATGAAACTATGTTCATGGAGGAAAAAACTGGCATGATTGACATAAAATTATGCAGGCACTGTGTTAGCCTTCAAGTTTACATATGTTACATGGCTAACTTTCTTGACACCTGAATGCTCTACTCAGCAGATCTGAATCGGTAAAAGTCTGAACAAATAGTGATCTGTGTCCTGCCGCCAACCACTACCTAGCATGGTGGCTGATGGGAGCAACAGTTTCGATAGAAGTTTGAGGAATGTGCAACTTTTGAGGAACATACACTTGTTTCACGTCTATACCAGCTTTATATTCCAGTACTGTGTGCTACAGTAGGTAGTATCCTTACTTTATTGTGGAATCGTTTTGGCGTTAACTTCACCCTGTGATAATGATCATTTTCAGAGAACATCCACTTCCCAGTATTAGTAATTTGCTAATACACGTAAGTTTCCTTTATGGTTTGTATCAGTGTACATAGTGTCATTTTCTAGCTAAGGTGTACAATGTTAGCAATGCTGACAAGCCTGTTCCTATGACTGAAATGAGTCGAATTCCATCTTCACAGCTACTCTCAACAACTGCCTCGCGAAGAGTTTGTGTGTATCCTGCAGCGTGTTTGTAGCCTTGTGTTAAGTGATCAAAATGTGTCTTTAGTTGTTTCTTTCTGTCACAGTTTTAAAATAGAAAAAGCTGGTATTGCCAAGAAAGACAGGAAAACCCTTTCTATGGAAGAAAAGGTAACAATTATGGATAGAGTTGAAGCTCACCATGAAACATGTGTTGCATTAGCACCGAGTATAGGAATACCACACAGAGTATGGGAATATTACCATGAAAAACAGAAACTCCATTTTGGTAAATGCAAATAACAGTGGGACAAATTCCAAAACAATGAAATATTACAGCTTTTCAAAATATGCAGAGTCAGAAGAAATGACGCAGAAATGGTTTCCGGAGGCACATGCATCGAACATTCAAATTTCTTACAGCGTCTAATGGGTGGATAGATACATTTAAGAAGCAGTATAATGTATTGTATAAAACTGTATGTGGTGAAGAAAAGAGTGTGGACATCAAATCTTTTCCTGAAAGGCAGAGTGGCAGCTTACAAGAACTTCTGAAACAATATAAACTAAAGGATATATTCAACATTGACAAAACAGGTCTGTATTCCAGCATATTGCCAAACAAAATGCTTGCCTTGAAAGGCGAATACTGCAATGGAGGTAAACACAGTAAAGTTCACCTGACGTGCAGGAGGTTCCAAAAAAATTAAACCATTCATGATTGGCTAGTCTAAAAAACATGGTGTTTTAAAAATATAAAAGCATTAACAACAAACTGAAGTGAAAACAAAAAAGCGTGGATGATGTCAGAATTATTCAACAAGCAATTACATTGCCTTGATGCAAGAATGGGCCGTCACAGCAGAAAAATTCTCTTGTTAGAGGGCAGTGGCCCTGCGCACCCAGAAATATAACTCTATGTAATGAGCAATTAGAGTTTCTACCACCAAATCCCACAAGCAAATTATGCCTTTGGATTTGGGTATTATCCATGCATGTTTTCAATTGGTGGCATATCTGAAGAACATGTTGGCCAGGGCCTGTCTAACACCCTCTATTTCAAATTGAGGCAGAATAGCATGGACAACATGTGGTCTTTCATTATCTTGTTGAATGACAATATTAGAGAGACCCCTGAGATAGGGCACAGCCATCAGCCTTAACATATCAGAAATTACTAGCTACGCAAATTAGTGATTGTGTTGTGTACCATATATTTACACCAGATGCTGAGCCTGTATGACAATGATGAATGCAAATTGTCAACGTTCATTCTCTTTTGAGGCTCCACACACAGATACATCCACTGTACTGCTGTATGTCTGTGTTGTCATTCAGCACACCACTGCCACATCACGATGCTAACAGCCTGTTGTGCTCAAGGCATCATCCCATTTCCTGCCTCAGTGTGATGGGGCTGTAAGGTCCTGCACTCCACAGGCAAACAAAATATCTGTGCTCCCAGGAACTAGTTGACTGTTTGTCACGTCAATGAATTGGTTGTTAAAATTTTAATGTCCGCCAGTGCATTTCCTATAGCACAAAACTACAGAACAATTTACTACCAAAAAGGAATAGATTTAAGACACTGTTACACTTATTTGCCATAAGGCAGGAGAGGCTGCTACAGAAAGTAAGCTGCAATTTTTAGGTACACCAGTACGTAATAAACATTATAAATGACCTGACAGTTCCATAAATTTTCTGAAAAATTGCTTCTGTGGCTCTGATTTACAACACATTATGAACTAATAACTGACAAAAATTGATTATACTCACAACAGCATCAAGAAAAGCATTGTAATGGTGGTATTGTTGCTTCTCATTTTCACAGAACTGCCGAAATAGTAATCGACCAATTGGTTGATGATCTACAACGTAAGAATAGCGTGCATCTGCAACACAAGGTAATTCATAATGAATGGGAGCTAAACTGACCTACTTAATAGTTATAAAACCATAGGACAAGCATCAAATACACTGAAAGACACTTTGAAAACTGTGGCTACGCAATGCAAAAAAAGAAAAATACAGCACACACAATAACTTTTCAGAAGCTGCAGTTCTTATTATAAAATGAAATGAAAACAACAAAGAAAAAGTTATAAATAGGAAATCTTAGTCATTATTTGTGACAGGCGTGAAACAGATGGTGGCAAAACCACATACTTAATTGTAAATTTAACAGCATAAAAATAGCCAGTGGAAATAAATCAGAACTGACATCCTGTAGAATACTAATACAAATAAAATGCAACTTAAGATTTTCAGTTTTTACTGGGAACACACAGAAAAGATATTAAATTAATATTACTTGAAAAATGGTCTTATAAATTTAATAAACCTGGATACAAAACGTTCTGCACAAGGAATACACACACATGAACTATATACGCACTGTGCAGTAACTATAGTCTGATCCAAAAATGATGGCAGTTCATGCAGGCACATGTGTGTGCTCTGTGCTTGACATATACTGCAAAATATGTCTCTTGCTTACTTGTGCAGAGTTTGTCACTTACACCATCACTGCCAACTGTGACAACTCACAACAAATGGAATAAAAATTCACTAAGTAACCTGCTACGATCACATTTAATGCTCGCATTGGCTACAACATTCACAGCAGAGTTTTGAGAACACTACTGTATGCTCACTGATTGTCAGAGAACGGATGACATAGATGGGCAGAACGAGCCCAAACTCTACAGCCATGATTCGTGACTCCAACTACAAAGATGTGGAAAGATATGTGGAATTTTCGTCAGTGGTCTCCATAGCTGAATGTTTAATGTCAGTAGTTCTATGCAAAGTGTTCCAGGTTCCACTCCAGGTTAAGTTGTCTTTTGATCCTTATTTGGCAATGTGAAAAATCTTTTGTTTGAGTTGGAAACTAGGTGTCTCCAAAACCCTTGTAAGTGTCTATAAATTCAATTCTCATTCAAGGCAACTTGCAGTTAATCTTCCACAGTAGCTGTAACAAAGTTTTGACTATAAATCAAAGAGAGTGATTTCTGACTGCAATATGGAAAATCTGATGGGAGCCTAGAAAAATAGAGGCAGCAATTTCTGCTGATAGCTACCTATGTGGAATGGATTTTGTAAGAAGAGCCTGCTTTCTGCAGATATAGGAATAACATTGGTGATTTTAGAATTTCTTATATGAGAATGCAGGCTTTCTCGGCGAATCTTGATGATAAATTCTTCTCAGGTTGACAGCCGAGTCAATGCGTTGTTCTCCAGCAACGTTTCAGCAAGTTTCTTACTTGCCATCTTCAGGCGAAGACTTCGCCTGAAGATGGCAAGTAAGAAACTTGCTGAAACGTTGCTGGAGAACAACGCACTGACTCGCTTGTCAACCCGAGAAGAATTAATCATTTAGAATTTCTTGTTATAGTCTCCATGCCATTGTGGAGCACCACCACCACCACCACCACCACCACCACCACCACCACCACCACCAGTGTGCTCACAACGAAATTTATTAGGAAACTGTGCTAACTGTTAATACTGAAGAAACTTCAAACAGTGTTTCTTTTTTTTTCTCTCTCTCTTTATTTTTTAACGAAACATAGGCCTTATGAATTGATGGCATTCACAGTGAATGAAAACTCTTCAAGCCACTTTAGCTGTTTTGTAGTCCTTTATTGAGAACACTATAGGTTTCACACCATATGGTTCCATGTCTGCCGGAACACGCATGTATTATAGGAATACTTTTATTATTTTATGCTTCTATGAAGACATGTCTGCAAACAATCCTCAGTAAGTAACGTAACTTTCTCTTTTATGGCACCTGTCATTGTTTTACCATTATTGTTTGCCACATATACTGCAAGCAATTCCTTAACAAAGGTTCATTCATTTTCATAATTTTCCATCACAGGGAACTTTATGGTTTATGGTATCAAACTTGGGATAAACGTTTGCCAATATTAGCTTCTACAACAATGCCCCCAATTACCAGTCTTCACTGTGAATCCAATCAATTCATAAAACCTTTTTGTAGTGAAAAACCAGGTTAAAGATGTTAAATACAAGGGCTATCCACAAAGTACATTATGTTTTGGAATTAAAAATAAATAAATTATTAGAAATTTTTTTATGATATACAGATGAAAGCGACACTTAAATACTACTTTTCTACATAGTTGCCATTTAAATTAAGGCACTTATCGTAGTGATGGACAAGCTTGGAAATTCCTTCATCGTCAAATTCGGCCGCCTGTGCCTTCAACCACGTGGCGACTGTCTTTTGGGACAGAAAAGGTGTGTTTTTGTGGAGTTCCTGGAAAGAGGCACTACAATACACTTTCAAAGGTATTGCTAAACTCTGCACAACCTCAGAAGAGCAATACAAAACAAGTGCAGGGGAAAGTTGGGCTCAAAGATCTTGCTGATTCACGACAACGCCCGGGCCCACACGGCAAATGCCACTCGTGAAGTTCTTGAATCTTTTAAGTGGGAGTTGTTTCCTCATACGCCGTACAGTCTCGACGTGGCACCGAGCGACTTCCACTTATTCCCAGCAATGAAGAATTGGTTGGCTATGTAGCTTTTTGATGACGACAAACAGCTTCGAGAAGAGGTAACCACATGGTTGAAGGCGCATGCGGCTGAATTTTATGACGAAGGAATTTCCAAGCTCGTCCATCCCTACAATAAGTGCCTTAATTTAAATGGCAACTATGTAGAAAAGTAGTTTTTAAGTGTGGCTTTCATCTGTATATAATAAAAAAATTCCAATACTTTATTTATTTTTAATTCCAAAACGTAATGTACTTTGTGGATAGCCCTCATATTAACAATATAATTTTTTAGCTGTTGCTGTCATGGTGTGGGTTCCTGTAGTCATGCCCTAGTTCATGAACCACGGGCAATGTATGAGTGGCCAAGTAAGTGGTCCCGACAGTCGGGATACCAGTTACTTTGGAATAAGGCTGGGCATCTCGGACATATTCAGAGTCGTGGTCACCTTTGTGCTCATAAGGCAAAGACTACCAAATCCACCGGTTAGTCCCTCAACCGTTAGGGGTAAAACTCAATGGGACTCGGGGCAAGTAAGATAGCAACCTGCTTCCCCGATATTTTAAATATGATGCGGGCAACAATCAGAGCAAAAAGCCTCGGACCTTTGGAGGTGATGGAGTCCCACCTCTAACTGACAAACCAGGGACTCCTAAGGTACGACCTGGCAAACAAATGGTAATGAGATGGGGAGCTATTAATATCAATGGGGGCTACCCTGGGAAGAAGGTAGAGCTGGCAGAGGCTGCAAGTAAGATGGGGCTCAACGTTTTAGCTGTTAGTGACATTCTGGTAAGGGATGAGAAAGAAGAGGAAGTGGGAGAATACAAGGTCTACCTGACAGGAGTCAAAGCAGGAATAGCACAATGGGGTGTAGGGCTTTACATCAGGAAAGAAATGGAACCCAGCATGCAGTAAGGTATGTAAACGAACGACTGATGTGGATAGATTTGACAGTGTCTAGCAAGAAAATTAGGATTGTGTTAGTATATTCGCATTGTGAAGGGACAGATCAAGATAAGATGGATAGTTTTTATGAGGCACTCAGTGATATAGTTGTTAGAGTAAAGGACAAGGACAGTGTTCTGCTCATGAGTGATTTTAACACCAGGATTGGAAATTGAACAGAAGGGTATGAAAAGATTATGGGTAAATTTGGAGAGGATATGAAGGCCAACGGGAACGGGAAACAACTCTTGGATTTCTGTGCCAGTATGGGCTTAGTAATCACAAACTCCTTTTTTAAACATAAGAACATTTACCGGTATACTTGGGAAGGCAGGGGAACCAGATCTGTCATTGACTATATAATAACAGATCAGGAATTCAGGAAGGCTGTGAGGGACACACGTGTATTCAGGGGATTCTTTGATGACACTGATCATTATTTAATCTGCAGTGAAACTGGGATTGTGAGGCCGAAAGTGCAGGAGGTCAGGTCCATATGTAGGAGGATAAGAGTGGAGAAACTTCAGGATAAGGAAATCAGGCACACGTACATAACAGCAATCTCAGAAAGGTACCAGTTAGTTGAATGTAGTCAGTTACAGTCATTGGAAAAGGAATGGACAAGGTACAGGGACACAGTACTAGAAGTGGCTAAAGAATGTCTTGGAACAGTAGTGTGTAAAGGTAGGATGAAGCAAACAGCTTGGTGGAATGACACAGTCAAGGCAGCCTGCAAAAGGAAAAAGAAGGCGTATCAAAAATGGCTACATACTAGAACTCAGGTAGACAAAGAAAGTCATGTTGAAGAAAGAAACAAAGCCAAACAGATAATTGCAGCATCCAAGAATAAATCTTGGGAAGACTTTGGAAACAGATTGGAGACTATGGGTCAAGCTGCTGGAAAACCATTCTGGAGTGTAATTAGCAGTCTTCGAAAGGGAGGTAAGAAGGAAATGACAAGTATTTTGGACAGGTCAGGAAAACTGCTGGTGAATCCTGTGGATGCCTTGGGCAGATAGAGGGAATATTTTGAAGAGTTGCTCAATGTAGGTGAAAATACGATCAGCAATGTTTCAGATTTCGAGGTAGAATGGGATAGGAATGATGATGGAAATAGGATCACATTTGAGGAAGTGGAGAAAATGGTCAATAGATTGCAGTGCAATAAAGCAGCTGGGATGGATGAAATTAAGTCAGAACTCATCAAATACAGTGGAACGTCAGGTCTTAAATGGCTACACAGGATAATTGAAATGGCTTGGGAGTTGGGACAGGTTCCATCAGACTAAACATGGAAACAGAAAAGACTGTAACAACTACAGAGGTATCTCTTTAATCAGCATTGCGGGTAAAATTTTCTCAGGTATTGTTGAAAGGAAAATGCGAGTATGAGTTGAGGACCAATTGGATGAAAATCAGTGTGGGTTTAGGCCTCTTAGAGGTTGTCAGGATCAGATCTTTAGTTTACAGCAAATAATGGAAAAGTGTTATGAGTGGAACAGGGAACTGTATCTATGCTTTATAGATCTAGAAAAGGCATATGACCGGGTTCCTAGGAGGAAGTTACTGTCTGTTCTACGAGATTATAGAATAGGAGGAACTTTTGCAAGCAATTAAAGGTCTTTACATGGATAGTCAGGCAGCAGTTAGAGTTGACGATAAATTGAGTTCATGGTTCAGAGTGGTTTCAGGGGTAAGACAAGGCTGCAACCTGTCTCCACTGTGGTTCATATTATTTATGGATCATATGTTGAAAACAATAGACTGGCTGGGTGAGATCAAGTTATATGAACACAAAATAAGCAATCTTGCATATGCGGATGACTTGGTTGTGATGGCAGATTCGATTGAAAGTTTGGAAAGTAATACTTCAGAACTAGATCATAAATGTAAGGACTATGGTATGAAGATTAGCATCTCCAAAACGAAAGTAATGTCAGTGGGAAAGAAATATAAACGGATTGAGTGCCAAATAGGAGGAACAAAGTTAGAACAGGTGGATAGTTTCAAGTACTTAGGATGCATATTCTCACAGGATGGCAATATAGTGAAAGAACTGGAAGCGAGGTGTAGCAAAGCTAATTCAGTGAGCGGTCAGCTACGATCTACTCTCTTCTGCAAGAAGGAAGTCAGTACTAAGACTAAATTATCTGTGCACCGTTCAATCTTTCGACCAACTTTGTTGTATGGGAGCGAAAGCTGGATGGATTCAGGTTACCTTATCAACAAGGTTGAAGTTACGGATATGAAAGTAGCTAGGATGATTGCAGGTACTAGCAGATGGGAACAATGGCAGGAGGGTGTCCACAATGAGGAAATCAAAGAAAAACTGGGAATGAACTCTATAGATGTAGCAGTCGGGATGAACAGGCTTAGATGGTGGGGTCATGTTACACGCATGGGAGAAGCAAGATTACCCAATAGACTCATGGGTTCAGCAGTAGAGGGTAGGAGGAGTCGGGGCAGACCAAGGAGAAGGTACCTGGATTCGGTTAAGAATGATTTTGAAGTAATAGGCTTAACATCAGAAGAGGCACCAATGTTAGCACTGAATAGGGGATCATGGAGGAATTTTATAAGGGGGCTATGCTCCAGACTGAACGCTGAAAGGCATAATCAGTCTTAGATGATGATGATGATGATGTCTTATGTACAAAATAAACTGTTTCAGTTGAAATAACTCTCCACAGCCACTACTATGAGAAAATTACCTCTTCCACTATTATGTTCCGGTGTGCTTATGACCTTGCTGTTTAGTGCCCTAACCCATAAATCATCATCATCATCCCTACTATGCTCTGTTTCTAATAAAAAATAAAAATAAAAGTACTGTGCTGTAATCAGATTAGCTGCTCAATAAACCATATCCCAGTTTTCCATTCAAAAATGATAAAAAGAGGGATCTTCATAGGAAACTTTTCATTTGTAAGGCAAGTTTCAGCCTACTTGTAATTGTATCATTGTTCTCTTAAGGGACAGAAATTTGAAAACATTACATGCTGGACACAATACGGAGTTTCTGAGCACTTTGTGATGTTGGCTAAGACAATACTGAGAATGTGGAGAACCCAGTGGTCATCCACAAACTGATACAATATCTAAAGTAATGAATTTTGACACAATGGCAAAATCTATTTATAAAATAGTGCAATTTAAATACAGTACTCCCTTTCCCAGTAAGGTGGGTATCTCTTGACAGTCACTTTGGGAAGCCCAGCTATAAATATTGACTAGAATAGGCATTTTCAGAAGAAAATATCGATCTTAAGTGGCATAATTTCCTCAGTGAGGCCAGTGTGACAACTATATTCTCAGAGAATAATATGTTCTCAGCAGACCATTCTCTGACACACACAAACAATGGAGGTATGCAGAAAGAGAAAGTTTGCTCTTCTCGAATGAGCTCCCTCTTGACTCAGAATTCAATGTTGAAGAAAATAGATGAGCAGAGATAAAACAGATATTGCTAGAAAACTGACCTACCCTTTGCTATAAACCTCATTTTACCTCTGAAACACCACAGAGTGCGGTTAGGTGTTGAATACAGAAAATGAGCAAGTCATTACCCTTGTGCAAATTATGCATATGGTCACCAAAATAAAAGACTCTTTCAGTATTATTAAGTGGCACAAAATTTGAAGTTCTGTACCCAAGTGAGAGCCCAAAATGTTTTAGTAACGATGGTGATAATTTTGTCAATTTTGAATTTTCTGCAATTGAAAGAAACTAACATAACACAAATATTCGCCAAAGATGGGTCCAAACCAAACATTGCAACAGCACAGCCACGTTCCAGTCAGTCAAGTAACGTACTGAAGTATCAAGACACACTGGCCACTTCACAATCATGTATGTCTTGCTACTGTTCCACACAGACATCAATTCATTACAAGTGCCTTTCCCACAACTAGTCCAAAAAATAATATGGTAATCTAGTCCAATGGATCTTATGACACCAGCTTTCCTTTTTTGTTTTAGAGGCTGTTCCTCTCATTCTGATTCACAAGATGTAAAGCACACATTATAATATTTAATGTGATGGGCTGCTGCACGACATGGTGAATAGTTAAAAATCTTCTATCAACTTTGCTGCAATCACTTACGACAGAAAGGTAGCATGGGGAGTACTGAAAACTCTAACCCACTTTCCCTACTCTCTGCAATACCAAAAATAATTTAATCAATCATGAAAGATGGCTAATGAGTTAGATGAATAAGTATCATATTTTAATGAAGCACAGGTTGGTTTCAAAAGTAATAGTAGTGCAGAACTAGCCATTAAACAGTTAATAAAACTGGTCCTTGAAGCCCGTGACAAGAGTGCCTGTTTTACTAGCATATTCTTAGACTTGTTCAAGGCTTCTGCCACTGTTGACCTCAAAATATTACAAAATAAGCAAGTAGTGCTATGTATAAGAGGAATAGCCAACAAGTGGTTCCACACCTACTTGAGAAACAAGGGTGCAGAAGGAAGAGAGCGTTCATACATCTGCTGAAGGTAATTTTTTGCTAAAACAATTGTCAAATGAGAAACACAAACATAGATGGCCCCTCTCAGTAGTGTATGGGGCATCCAATTCTTTCCTTAATATATACCAGTGATGTTGCAGATAATGAAAATATTTTGAAAAGTACAGGTTGTACTTGCCACATAGCAGAGATGTTCAATCTCAATCAGGCACAACAAGAAGAGCCTGAGCTTTCACCCAAAAGGCCTCCTTCCAAATAAATAAATAAATAAACACACACACACACACACACACACACACACACACACACACACACACACACACACACAGTCTCTAAAGGGACCAACGGAATGAGGCAGTGTAGTTGTTAAGACACTAACCCCATATTCAGGAGGCTGAAGTTTGCTCTGTGCATCCACCCTGATTTAGGTTTTCTGGTTTGTGTGTGTGTGTGTGTGTGTGTGTGTGTGTGTGTGTGTGTGTGTGTGTGTGTGTGTGTGTGTGTCCTTATAAAATACTGAAAACACTTTCCTTTTGTTTATTTATGTATTTATTTATAATTAGTACTTATTATTACAGCTGTAGTCTTACCTATTTTGTTTTTCAAATCAATGCACTGTGATATGTGAGGAAACTGAAGAATTTTTCTCCATTTCTTACTTTTTCCTTTGTTACTATCTGCACCCCCTGAAAAAGGTTGATTTCTATTGAAATAAAAATACATATATTTTTGATTAAGTAAAAAATTCACAAACTTGCAATAACAAAAAGGTGTTTAACTGCACCATTAATTGTACTGCTAACAACTACTAAGAACATTAAGTTGAAATCATCAGCCTTGAGTTTCAAACTCTGTTTCTACTTTTAAGCATGGTGCATTTTAATCCCTGAGATGCTTAACATATTATTTCATGATTATCTGTACTTGGCAGTACCCACTCGTCTGCTTCTACCAGTGAGTGAATAATTTAAGGTTGGTTTTTTTTTTTCTTTTCTTTTTTTTCCATCTCAAATTTTCTATATTTACAACACAAATTTTCTATACTTCAAGTCTACACAGTTGCTATAAGAAGTATGTTTATAAGCAACCAGTATTTAAAATACTAACCTATTGAAGGGTGTAAATTATCTACACTTTAAATCCATGTAAATGATAACATAAGCAGCAAACAGATAATGACAAGAGACTATGTTAAAAACTTTTATATGACCCTCCAGGACTTGAAACCTATTATACTTTAAATAAAAACTAAGTTTGTAACTGAAGGCTGATGATCTTTCCTTTATGGTCTACAAATGTAAATCAGTCACAACTCCCAACGTGGATAAAATTAACAGTTATTTTCTTGCACATGAAAGCAAGACAGATACTGCAGTGATGAAATTATCAGAAAGTAAATAGCATACAAAAATTGTGGGCAGAGTTATTAATCGACACACAGTGAGAGGTACATTTAAAGATCAATCAGTTGCATCCATTTTTTATCTTACATTCTTCTAAATTTTGTACAACACACATACTCACCCTCCGCGGCCATATCAACATTAACTTTTGACAAATTGTTGGCAAGATAGACATACCAGCACTTCTGGAAGGGGACATAGCTGATGTGGCATTGTGTAAGGAACGAGGAGGCTACAACATAAAGAGAAAAGAAAAGAAAGGGTGGGGCTGGGAATGGGGGGGGGGGGGAGGGGGAGGGAGGAGAAGAGAGCAAATGGTGTGGTCAAGGACACACATCCAAGCGCGTGTAGTTGCCTGTCATGATGACACTTATAACTCGTGTCGATGAGAGAGAAAAGAAAGCAAAAATTAATAATAAAATTATAAACAGCCGACCAGTTGCAATGGGTAAAGAATTCTTTACCTAGGTTTCGACAAATATAAATTTCTCTTCTTCAGAAGGTGGCAATTTTGCATTAGTAAGGACTAATGTACCATCACCGTTTTTACAAATATCAGCATAGCTCCATTTGTCAAAATGAAATGTAGCCCTAGAATTACGGTTTGTCACATAAATATAAATGAGTACATGGATCCTGCAGAGCTCACAACCGACTGAGTGTAATCGGCGAGCGTAGTAACTTTGTTCACTAAACTTGCTGGAGGCCAGTATTTTTCTAAAACTGACTTGTCAGAAGCTTATCATCAACTTCCTCTCAACACTGTTCACCGGCAGTTTCTGGTCCTTAACACGCCTTTCGTCCTCTATCAATACCAATATTGTTGTCACTGGCTCTGCCACTGAAGATCATCTTCAGAATCTCCGCACACTTTTTCATGTCTTACAGACTGCTGGTCTTAAGTGTAATCTTCAGAAATCACAATTTTTTCAGGCATCTATCACGTACTTGGGGTTCCAACTCTCTCGGGATGGTATTCGTCCACTTCAGCAAACTGTCACTGCGATCGATGCCCTTCTTCGCCCTCTATCTGTTAAAGAACTGTAGGCTTTCTTGAGGAAAATAGCATACTATCACAGGTTTTTATCGTCTGTGGCTTCAGAGACTCAGCCACTGCATCGCCTGTTGCATAAAAACATGCCCTTTCACTGGTCCGCGTCATGCGATGCGGCTTTCCAAAAATTGAAGACTATGCTGAAACAGGTCCCGTGCCTGGCTACTTATCAACCTGGCCAACATCTCGTTCTTGCCATGGACACCTCTCAATACGGGGTTGGTGTAGTCCTTGCGCACCGTTTTTCTGACGGTTCTGAACAACCCATTGGTTATGCCTCCAAAACACTCATAGATGCCCAACGAAAATATTCTCAAATTGAAAAAGAAGCTTTGGCCATCATTTAAGCTTTTCATAAGTTTGGTGTTTTGCTTTATGGATCCAAATTTCATCTTGTTATGGACCACAAACCACTTGTTTCCTTGTTTCCGCCTCCAGCATTGGGCTCTTTACTTGTCTTGTTTCAATTACGAGATTCATTTCCGGCCGACGACTCAACATGCGAATGCTGATGCACTGTCTCGCCTTCCCATGGGTACTGATCTGGCATTTGATAGGGACGAACTTTTGAGTTTCCACCTAGATGTTGCTGAGCAGCGGGTTCCCCATCACCGCGGACCAGCTGGCGGTTGCTATAGGTTCTGTCCCTACCCTCTCCCGGGTTTTGTGCTTTATTCAGAAAGGTTGGCCAGATCGTCCGTCCGCTAAGACTTCTAATCCATTGCGGAACTACTACGCTTTGCGCTACCGCCCCATGGCTAGGGATGGTGTTATCCCTCTTTCCACCGACAATGCTTCACCGCGTGTTGTGGCACCTGCGTCTTTGCGTGCATCGGTCTTGCGCCTCCTTCACTGGGGTGTGTCTCGCACAAAATCTCTGGCGCGCCATCACATGTACTGGCCTGGCATCGGCTCTGAAATTGCAAACATGGCCGCTGCCTGTGGCCGTTGAGTGTCACAGGCCGCTGCCCTGAAGTCATCTTTGTCACCGTGGCCTTCGCGTGAGAAAACTTGGAGCATATTCATGCTGACTTCGCGGGACCATTTTTAGGTACTTATTGGCCACTCGTAACTGATACCTACTCTAACTTTCCTTTCATTGTCCGTTGCACGTCGCCTACCACCACGGCAACCACAAATGCTCTAGCTCGCATTTTCTCTTTGGAAGGCCTTCCCTCTACTCTCGTTACTCATAATGGTCCGCCATTTGCCTCTTCCGAATTATTCGGATTTTTGTGCCCGTCACAGCTTCATGCACGTCATGGTCCCTTCATTCCATTCACAGTCAAACGGTGAGGCTGAACGTCTGGTACGCACATATAAGGCTCAGATGAGGAAACTCTTGACTTCTTCTGCTGCTGACGATGTGCTTCTTCAATTTCTGGCTTCTTACCATTTCACCCCCATGAGCAACCACAGCCTGGCTGAGCTTTTACGTGGCCGACAGCCCCGCACGCTACTTCATCTTCTGCGGCCTTCCACCTCATGGCAACGGGTACCTTTGCTTGGCCGGTTCATTGCCGGCGAACTTGTATGGGTGTGGGGATATGGCAGACGGCCAAAATGGAGTCCTGGGCGCATCTTACGACACCGTGGCCGACACCTGTATGAAATCCAGACAGACGCGGGTGTTGCAGTGCGTCAATCAGACCAGCTTTTGCTTCGTGTGCCAGCAAAGCCTGTTCCAAACGCCGCTACACCACCTTCGGCTCTACCTGATGCTCGGGATCTTGGCAACTTTCATTACACACAATGCAGCACTCTCACCATCATCTGGGTGCCAGCACAAGAACAGACACCACCAGGAGACGTACCCATGCAGGAACCGGATGACCATCATCTGTCTGAGCAACTCTATTCATCTCCTCCTCCTACGGACGCCGACACATCGCCCATGTCACCTGTTATAACAACCGGACTTGCCGCAACGGGCAAATTGGTGCACGGAGCCCCAGCAGATTCGACCTCTACGTCTGCTGTCATCTCGACCTGTTATCATCAGGGACACTTCCGTCCATACGGGAAGCCTCCTCCTCGAGACTTTACGGCTAGTCAAACAACACCTATGGACGTTAGCAATCTCCAGGCCACCTCCACCAAGACCAGTGCAAAACATTCAAAGGGGGGAAAAGTGTTGTGACTCGCTGATCTTTCAAAGTGCCGCCGTGCAGTTACGCGCATCCTCTACCTGTGGCGCTGTCTGCCAGCGATGCAGCAGCCGCGCCACCTAAGTGGCCAGCCAGACAGCAGCTGCTAGACTTGGACTCAGTGCTGATTTGACTGTTACCGTGTACACATGTCTTACTTTGTCTACTTGCTCTGTGACTTACATGTATTGTGTCGTCTCTGAAATGTGCGTGTTCAAGCTGACGTTATAACAATATCCTTGTCACAGAAGCACAGAACAAGCTCACAGCCCACATAATCACGGACACAGAGTGTACCGTTCATCAGGTACTCACAATCTGGTAACAACCAAATGTGCTGATACTGTGAATCTTACACAATCTACATTGAACTGTTATATTAGTATAAGGTTTAATGGCTAGGCATCTCAGTCACATAATGTTCCAAACACTGCGGCAACATGAGCACTGTCTTTCTAATTTCTGTAACATAACTGGGAAGAGGATTTCTGAATGTTCTAGCATATTAATAAGGAAAAGTATCACTTTCAATCATCTTTAACAGAACACTGGAATTAAAACCAGCAAATATATGTGTCATGTTAAATCCACCATAGTTGATAGAAATGGTAGTCAAAATAAAATAAATAAAGTAACATGATAAAATAAATAAAATAACATGTTTGTTTGCAGGTACATGTTTAGGGTCCTGCTACATATTGAAATCTTCGCACCACAGTACCGTAGCAAGGAACTAGAAGCCAAAATGAAAGTTGTGACCCATTCATAAAAGTGAGGATTGTCCGCACCAATTCTTTTCATCTCCTCTAACACTGTGCTACAATCCATGTCACAGAGATTTCAATGTGTGCAACATGTACATCTACATGCATATTCTGCAATCCACCATGAAGTGCAAAGCAGACAGTACATCCTATTGTATGGGTTGCTAGAGTTCCTTTCTGTCCCATTCACATATAGAGCATAGGAAGAATGACAGACTGAATGCCTCTTTGTGTGTGCTGTAATTATTCTAATCTTGTCCTCATGAACCCTATGTGAGCCATACAAAGTAGGTTGTAGTATATTCCTAGTGTCATCATTTAAAGCTGGTTCTTAAAACTTTGTTAGTAGACTTTCTCAGGATAGTTCACATCTAACTTCAAGAGTCTGCCAGTTCAGTTTCTCTAGCTCTCTGTAACACCTTTCCATGAGTGCTGCCCTTCTCTGCATATGTTCAGTATCACATTAGTTCTGTTTGGTATGGGTCCCAAATAGTTGAGCAATCTCCTTTGTAGATTGGTTGCACTTCCCCAGTATTCTACCAATAAACCGAAGTATATCACCTGCTTTACCCAAGACTGAGCCTACATGTTCATTCCATTTCATATCCCTACGAAGTGTTACACCCAGGTATTTATATTAGTAGGCTGATTCCAATAGTGACTCTTTGACATTATAGTCACAGGAAACTAGGTTTTTTCATTTTGTGAAGTGCACAAATTTACATTCTGAACATTTAAAGTAAGTTGCCAATATTTGCACCACTTTGAAATCATATTAAGATCTGACAGAATATTAATGCGGCTTCTTTCAGACAATACTGCACTACATACAACTGCATCGATTGCAAACTGACTGAGTTTACTGATAGTATTGCCTGTAACGTCATTACTATACAACACGAACAGCAAGAGTCCTGACACACTTCCCTGCGGCACACCCAAAATTACTTCTACATCTGATGATGATGAATCTCCATCCAAGATAATATTCTGTGTCCTACCTACCAAAAAGTCCTCAACCCAGTCATAAGTTTCACTTGATATCCTATACAATTGTACTTTTGACAATAAGTGTAGGTGTAGCACTGAGTCAAATGGTTTTCGGCAATCAAGAAATACTGCATCCATCCGACTGCCTTGATCCAAAGCTTTCAATAGGTCACGTGTGAAAAGTACAAGTTGAATCTCATATGATCGATGTTATCAGATCTAATCTGGTTATTATGTTCAAGATACCTACTTATGTTTGAGATCAGAATATGTTCTAAGAGTCTGCAACAAATTGATGCCAAGGATACTGGACAGTAGTTTTGTGTATCACTTCTACTACCCTTCTTGTAGATAGATGTGACCTGTTGCTTTCTTTCAACTACATGGCAGAGCTTTTGTTCAAGGAGTCTATGACAGATTATAGATAGAAGAGGTGCTAAATCAGCCAGAAATTCAATATAGGACCTGATAGAGGTTCAATTGTGTCCTGGAGCTTAGTTCAATTTTAATTATTTCAGCCATTTCCTAATAACACTGACACTAATACTGATTTCACTCGCCTTTGCAGTGGTACGAGGTATAAATTGGATCAATTCTCCCGAGTTTTCCTTTGTAAACAAACATTTGAAAGTAGAGTTAAGCATTTCAGCTTTTCCTACCCTCAATTTCATTTTCTGTCTTATTTGCTACGGTCTAAAGACTAACCTCTGGTGCCTCTAATAGCCATTACATATATTACATTTATTGTTTAACTTTATTTTTTCTGGGGTGGAAATCAAAACTTTATGATTACTCTTTGAAGGTCTTGCCACTGCTGGATCATCAGATTATGAACGTCCACAAACTAAAGTTAAACACATTAGGAAAAAATGAAATGTCCATGTCACTACTATTGCAAATAAGGAAGCTGTAACACAATAAGCAGAATAACAAACTTGGTCACAGCAGTGTGGGATGGAAACAATGATCCAAAGGGATCATTTTAATACACGGCAATAGTGACTACACAAACCATGATTGAGCTGGAATAAAAATACAACACCTTCTAAACATGCACCTAACTTATCTTCCCCTTAATGGAACACAAGGTAACGCTCTATCTGGATGGAGTGGGTCAAAAACAGCTTCTTTAGGGTTAGGGTACAATCATATCCAATCTTGGACTCTACTGCATGTCAGAATGGGGCACTTTTGAGTCAGAGATTGTTTCGGGTGGAGCAGAGTGAGATGAGGCCAATAGTAGTGATAAATTTGTATCAACTCCATTCCATTGTCCAACTAGCAGAGAGACTGCTGTGGCAGACAGGACTAGAGGGAGTGGGTGTTGTACGAGGAAAAATATTTTAGGTGGTGCAAGTTGACAGGCAATTGGTATGAGGATGTGGACATGTGCTGCGTACGTGTCCATCTAGAGTTATTTTTCTGGGACATGTTTGTACTTCATCCTGTTTGTGCCGTACCAGGGTTAGGGACAGTGTGAAGTCAAGTGTTTGGGCACAAGTGGCCAGAGCCTGATGTTGCAAATGACCATGAGATGGATTGCTTAGTAAACATTTGATGCTTCAAGTAATTTCATTTCATCACCTCGAATGCGAACTGGTGCCCATCAGTTGATTTGGTTGTCTATCAACCACATCATTTGCAGCGTGCTTTTGAAATGCTGGTACTTTGTTCTTCTTCTGTGAACTAATGGACACACTTTCTTTTATTACATGGGTCAAGCTGTTGTGTAAGATCAGTTTTTGACATGTCTGGTGGCGTACTAGCTGACATATCATATTCTTGCTGAACACATCCTCGTGCCACTCACTGCTCAGCTGATGGCAGAATGTTTATTTAACAGCTGTTCATTATTTCCAACACTTGGTATGGCTGATAATGATGTTTCATTTGTGGGGCGCTCAACTGCGCGGTCATCACCACCCGTACAAATACCAATTTTTACACAATCCACTGTTTATCTCAATCCTATCTAGCAACTGTCAGGAATGATGATTAATATGATGATGATGATGAGGAGGACAACACAAACACCCAGTGATTGGGCAGAGAAAAATCCCCAACCTGGTCGGGAATCGAACCCGGGACCCCATTATCCAGAAGCAGCGATGCTAGCCAGTAGCACAGCTGATGGTGCAGCAAAATATAAGTTGTGTACTTCTTGTTATGTGCTTGTTGTCATAAGACAATGCATCCTCTCTAAGAACCCTCGGCATGTGAAGAATATGATGGAAACTAGTTGTTCAGTATGAACCATCACTAATTTATTATCAATATAATGAGAAGGATAGGTGCAACTCACCATATGGTGCAGATGCTGAGTTGCAAAAAGGCACAACAAAAAGTCTGTCGGAAAGTTAGAAAACTGCACCTGGAGGAAGAATGGGTGCAGCACCACATTATGGGAGAGGCAACCAGGTGGGGGTATGGAAGAGACTTGGGCAGGGAATGGGAGGGATAACAGGGTAGGGGTGGGGGGACAGTAAAGTGCTGCTTGGAATGTGCAGGGGCGAGTTAGAGAGTACAGCAGCTTAGAGAGTAGGACAGCTAGGTGCAGTGGAATGTTAAACGGGAGGTGGGGGAGAGAGGCAGGGGTAGCAGAATAGGAAATAAATAAAAAGACTGCGTGCTTTGGTAGAATGAACTCTGTGTATTGCTGAAATGGGAACAGGGAAGGGTCTAGATGGGTAAGGATAATGACTAACAAAGGTTGAGACCAGGAGGGTTACAGGAACACAGGATACATTTTAGGGAATATTCCCAGCTGTGCAATTCCGAAAAGCTGGTGTCAGAGAGAAGGATCCAGATGGCACAGGCTGTGAAGCAGTCTACATCTACATGACTACTCTGCAATTCACATTTAAGTGCTTGACAGAGGGTTCATCGAACCACAATCATACTATCTCTCCACCATTCCACTCCCTAACAGCGCGCGGGAAAAACGAACACCTAAACCTTTCTGTTCGAGCTCTGATTTCTCTTATTTTATTTTGATGATCATTCCTACCTATGTAGGTTGGGCTCAACAAAATATTTTTGCATTCGGAAGAGAAAGTTGATGACTGAAATTTCGTAAAAAGATATTGCCGCGATGAAAAAGTCTTTGCTGTAATTACTTCCATCCCAACTCGCATATCATATCTGCCACACTCTCCCCCCTATTACGTGATAATACAAAACAACTGAAGTTGTTCGTAATTTTAACACCCAGGTACTTAGTTGAATTGACAGCCTTGAGAATTGTACTATTTATCAAGTAATCGAATTCCAACAGATTTCTTTTGGAACTCATGTGGATCACCTCACACTTTTCATTATTTAGCGTCAACTGCCACCTGACACACCATACAGCAATCTTTTCTAAATCGCTTTGCAACTGACACTGGTCTTCGGATGACCTTACTAGACGGTAAATTACAGCATCATCTGTGAACAACCTAAGAGAACTGCTCAGATTGTCACCCAGGCCATTTCTATAGATCAGGAACAGCAGAGGTCCCAGGATGCTTCCCCGGGGGACACCTGATATCACTTCAGTTTTACTCGATGATTTGCCGTCTATTACTACGAACTGCGACCTTCCTGACAGGAAATCACGAATCCAGTCGCACAATTGAGATGATACCCCATAGGCCAGCAGCTTGATTAGAAGTCGCTTGTGAGGAACGATGTCAAAAGCTTTCCGGAAATCTTGAAATACGGAATCAACTTGAGATCCCCTGTCGATAGCGGCCATTACTTCGTGCGAATAAAGAGCTAGCCGCATTGCACAAGAGCAATGTCTTCTGAAAGCATGCTGATTATGTATCAATAGATCGTTCCCTTCGAGGTGATTCATAATGTTTGAATACTGTATATGCTCCAAAACCGTACTGCAAACCGACGTCAATGATATAGGACTGTAGTTAGATGGATTACTCCTACTACCCTTCTTAAACACTGGTTCGACCTGCACAATTTTCCAATCTGTAGGTACAAATCTATCGGTGAGCGAGCGGCTGTATATGAGTGTTAAGTAGGGAGCTATTGTATCAGCGTAATCTGAAAGGAACCTAATCGGTATACAATCAGGACCTGAAGACTTGCCCATATCAAGCGATTTGAGTTGCTTCGCAACCCCTAAGGTACCTACTTCTAAGAAACTCATGCTAGCAGCTGTTCGTGCTTCAAATTCTGGAATATTCTATTCGTCTTCCCTGGTGAAGGAATTTCTGAAAACAGCGTTCAATAACTCCACTTTAGCGGCACACTCGTCGGTAACAGTAACATCGGCACTGCGCAGCAAAGGTATTGACTGCGTCTTGCCGCTTGTGTACTTTACATACGACCGGAATTTCTTCGGATTTTCTGCCAAATTTCGAAACAATGTTTCGTTGTCGAACCTATTAAAGGCATCTCGCATTGAAGTCTGTGCCAAATTTCACGTTCTTCTGAACTTCGCATGCTTTTTCCGTTGCCTCTGCAACAGCATTCGGACCTGTTTTGTGTACCACGGGGGATCAGTTCCATCTCTTACCAATTTATGAGGTACGAATCTCTCAATTGATGTTGCTACTATATCTTTAAATTTGAGCCACATCTCACCTACATTTGCATAGTCAGTTCAGAAGGGACAGAGATTGTCTCTTAGGAAGGCTTCTAGTGACAATTTATCCGCTTTATTTTGCGTTTGTTTCTGGTGCATTTGGAAGAAACGGTGTTGAGCCTAGCTACAACAACCTTGTGATCACTAATCCCTGTATCAGTCATGATGCTCTCTATCAGCTCTGGATTGTTTGTGGCTAAGAGGTCAAGTGTGTTTTCGCAACCATTTACAATTCGCGTGAGTTCGTGGACTAACTGCTCAAAATAATTTTCGGAGAAAGCATTTAGGACAATCTCGGAAGATGTTTTCTGCCTACCACCGGTTTTGATTAAGTATTTTTGCCAACATATCGAGGGAAGGTTGAAGTCCCCACCAACTATAACCGTATGAGTGGGGTATTTATTTGTTACGAGACTCAAATTTTCTCTGAACTGTTCCGCAACTATATCATCGAAGTCTGGGGGTTGGTAGAAGGAGCAAATTATTAACTTAACCCATACCAATTCGCACGGAGTATCTACTTCGACTTCACTACAAGATAAACCACTACTGACAGACAGAAACACTTCACCACCAATTCTGCCTAATCTATGTTTCCTGAACACCGTCTGAGACTTCGTAAAAATTTCTGCAGAACTTATTTCAGGCTTTAGCCAGCTTTCTGTACCTATAATGATTTCAGCTTCTGTGCTTTCTATCAGCGCTTGAAGCTCAGGGACTTTCCCAGCACAACTACAACAATTTACAACTATAATTCCGACTGTTCCTTGATCCAAGCACGTCCTGCATTTGCCAAGCACCCTTTGAGATTGCAGGCCACCCCATACTTTCCCCGAGGCCTTCTAACCTAAAAAACCGCCCAGTCTATGCCACGCAGCCTCCGCTACCCATGTAGCCGCCAGCTGAGTGTAGTGAACTCCTGACCTATTCAGCGGAACCTGAAACCCCACCACCCTATGGCGCAAGTCAAGGAATCTGTAGCCAACACAGTCACAAAACCGTCTGAGCCTCTGATTCAGACCCTCCACCCGGCTCTGCAACAAAGGTCCGCAGTCAGTTCTGTCAATGATGCTGCAGATAGTGAGCTCTGCCTTCATCTCGTAAGCAAGACCGGCAGTCTTCACCAAATCAGATAGCCGCTGGAATCCCGGGGGAATTTCCTCAGATCCAAAGCGACACATGTCATTAGTGCCGACATGCGCCACCACCTGCAGCTGGTTGCACCCTGTGCTCTTCATGGCATCCGGAAGGACCCTTTCTAATCAGGAATGACTCCTCCCAGAATGCACACTGATTGCACACACTGGATTTCTTCCCCTCCTTAGCCACCATTTCCCTAAGGGGCCCCATTACACGCATCACATTGGAGCTCCCAACTACCAATAAGCCCACCCTCTGCGATTGCCCGGACTTTGAAGGCTGAGAATGACCTTTGAAACAGAGCAGGCAGCTGCAACTGGCTCAGCCAGAGACAGTGCCTGAAATCTGTTTGTCAGACGCACCGAGGAGGCTTTCTGATCAGCCTCCGGGGATGTCTTTCGCTGCCTGCCAAGCCTTGGAACGACCTCCCAATCAACCACATGCAAGGGCTTAGCCCCACTGCGGGCAGCAACCGGGGCAACCACAGCAGCAGACTGATCTAGGGACAGACGGGATGAGGTTGAGATCCCCGTGGTACCTAAGTCCGACTCCCCACAGTGGTGCCTGTTGGCAACAGCCTCAAGCTGCGCGACTGAAGTCAGCGCCGCTTGCAGCTGTGAGCGAAGGGATGCCAACTCAGCCCTCATCCGAACACAGCAATCGCAGTCCCTGTCCATCCTATCGATGTTGAACAACAGTTACTGAAACACGAGTCCGTGCCTAGAACACGCAAGCGAAACACGCAAAGAATGTATTAACTAACCTGTACAAATGCCTAACGACTGCACTACAATCTGCCTGAATTTACGATTACAGTAACTAAAACTCGAAATTACACCTCCTATACGAAACTCACACGCAGTTTAAGTAAGAATCTACCAAGTAAACACTAAAGCGCGATGCTACAACTCTCAAATACTATAATACGCCCGAAATTTATGAATTAAACAATGCAAGTACCCAAAAACACGCAAAGAAATTAAGAATTAAACTATTTAACAAATCAGTAAGCTAGGGGTATATGACTTGCTGCTGGCAGCTGCTTATCCAACGGCAGCAGGGATGAAAGAGGTTGTATTGGGCAGCATGCTCATTGACAGTGTGGTCCAGTTGCTTCTTGGCCACAGTTTGTTGGTGGCCATTCCTGCAGACAGACAGCTTGTTGGTTGTCATGTCCACATAGAATGCAGCACAGTGGTTACAGCTTAGCTTGTAGATTACATGATTGATTTCACAGGTAGCCATACCTTTGATGGGATAGGTGCTGTTTGTGACCAGACTGGAGTAGATGGTGTTGAGAGGATGTATGGGGCAGGTCTTGCATCTAGGACTATTACAGGAATATGAGGCATGAGGCAAGGGTTTGGGAACAGGGGTTGTGTAGGTACAGATGAGGATATTGTGTAGGCTCGGTGGGTGGTGGAATACCACTGTGGGAGGGGTGGGAAGGGTATCACATTTCTCATTACAGACCACGGACAAGACGTAATCTAAACCCTGGCAGAGAATCTAATTCAGCTGCTCCAGCCCTGTGTGATACTGAGTCATGAGGGGTATGCTCCTATGTGGCTGGACAGTGGGACTTTGGGATGTGTTGGGTGACTGGGAAGATAAGGTATGGAAGATCTGTTTTTGTACAAGGTTGTGATGGAAATTACAATCTGTAAAGGCCTTAGTGGGACCCTCAGTATATTTCGAGAGGGAACACCTCTCGAACATTCCATTTGTAGTGACAAGTGGTCCCTTTTCAAATATACCAAGAGCCTCACTGAGGCCTTTATGGATTGCAATTACCCTCACAACCTTGCACAAAAACAGATCTCCTGTGCATTATCTTTCCAGTCACCCAAAACCTCCCAAAGTCCCATAGTCCAGCCACAGAGGAGCATTACTCTTGTATCTCAGTACCACACAGGCCTGGAGCAACCGAATTACATTCTCTGCCAGGGTTTCGACTACTACTCGTCGTGCCCTGAAATGAGAGTCATGCCCACTATCGTTCCTGTCCCCCGGCAGTGGTACGATGATACGTAAATATTTTAATACGTGGGTCAATCCAAATGAAGTTGTCCGATAAAAAGTTGGTTGCTTGACTATTTTTAAATATTTTAATTTTTTGTATGTGATTACCCTATACTTGAGAAGTTTAAAACAGTTTTTAAAATTTTTTTTACCTTTCACCTTTACTGAATGGCAGCCATTTTCGTTTGTATGCGCGCGAGGATGTTTCAGTTTAGAGACGTTAGCAAAAATATTAATATCTCTGCACTGAGTTAAGTTACAACATTGCTACTGACATGATTGTTTTTAGAAAAGTGTCCTCTACAACATTATCTATTACACAAAACACCCTAAATTAAAAAATAACCAGTCAAAATTACCTCCAAAGTTTGGTATCCAAATTTTCAAAAATCCGCTTTTTAGACCCAAAAATAACATAAGGAGTGATTTATGAGAGTCTATTTTTTCCCATAGTTAGATATCATACACTACTAGCCTCATATAGAGCAAGAACACTTACAAATGTTTCCTGAATTTTTTATGAATTTCTGACATTTTAAAATTTTCTTTTTTTGTCAAGTTTGAGGTTAGTTATCTCAGGTGGGACTGAATATAAAAATATGATGTTTGTACAGTTTGTACACTTATATGATTGCAATGTACTGTAAAAATTTCAACATTGATATCTGACTGTGAACAAAGTTATGAATTTTTGAAAATGAGGAGATAATTCACATTACTCTACAACTGATCTTATGGCTGTTGCCTATTCATGTGTGACATTGGTGGGATATAATCAGTTAGTATTGCAGTAAGATACTGAATTTATATATATATATATATATATATATATATATATATATATATATATATATATATATATATATATATATATATATATAAAGAGGAAACATCACTTAAATTAACATTTATATTATTTTGACATGCTTAAAATAAATATTTTCAATTAACATCCTTCGAGATGTGACTGTTCCTAAACCTGTTGGTGAATGTTAAGAACACTTATTTCTTTAGACAGCTTCTGTGATATAGAATAAGACCCCCCAGTTGCTGTGGTTTAGTTCAAGCACTGAGAGTTTCCTTCCAAACTTTGTCACTAGTAGATATCTTGGACCAGCAGGGTGGTAAAAATGCTCAAAAACACCATTTTTTCCAACCTTATTCTTTCAACCTCTGCAAGCCACCACTGCCCATCATACACACATGCCACTATGTCTTTCAATGTTAAAGACAAAGATGTAATTTCACTGACATAATGATCCTCATAAATTTCGGTTTCTGATGTTACATAGCATCGAATTAAGTTTTCTGCAATGCCAAGGAATTTGTGGAAATGCCTTGTTCCTTTGATGGCTTTACAGTTTTCAAATCTGGTTTGAAGTGTTGTTTGCAGAACCACTTCTTTCTTGATCAGAAAATAGGTAATGCCTTTAATATTATCCTTGCAAAAGACATACATGTCCTGTATTTGAGATTTTGGTGTGTGGTTGGTCTTTGTATGCTGGCTTTACTTACTTCACATTTTGTTGTACCTCCTACTCCATCACATGCATTTTAACCAGGGCAAGATGCAAAAAAGTACCAGTCAGCCTCCAACCCAAAGCCTACTTTCTGGTTGCACAGATTCGAAAAATTCTTTTTGTTCTTATACTGACTATCACTTCCATCTGAAAATTATATCAGATTCTCAACCTTGGGAAAATTTTCTTTTATGTAATTTATTACATACTTTTGAAACACATGTACAGCTAAAGTGTTGTGCACCAAGTAGTCGCTTCGAATGCAAATTGAAGAACTGCAAACTTCATCTTTCCCATATTTAAAGTAGAGAATAAATGGATGGAGTGTTGCCTGGTCATTGACCCAGTGGCACCCTTGTATTGCATCCTGAATCACAAATGTAAAATTTTCTGCAAAATCAGCCAGCACTATGCATTCAGTTTCATGAAGTTGTGCTTTTTTGTCCTTCAAAAATTTATATTGGATTTTAGAAATTCAGTGATGACTTGAGTTTTTGTAAGCTATCAAAGATTCCAAGTACTCTTCCTGAGATTTAACCATTGTTATCATTTCTGCCCTGTCAGTTGTGACCCATTCTTTGAAGATAATACTGTTTGGCATCTCGTCGTCATATTCTTGAAACAATTCAATAACAGTTTCCTTACCGGGGCATTTATTACACAAACTCATCATGCAGTCATAACCGTTAGTGTCACAGACCATTAAATCTAGTAGCTCTTTGTAGTTAAGATCACCCCGTTTTGCAGGTGCAATCATCAGTTGGATCCAGCCGAAACACACCATTTAGGACGGCAGTCACAAAATTTTGACCTTCCAATTTTTGCAATCGGGATAAGAATTTTTGAAAGCTACATAAAGTTCATTTAAATTTGACAGCACTAGTAGTTTCTGCTTTGATACTTTAACTCCGTTTATAACAACTCTTGCTATCTCTGCAACCTAGGCACATTTTACTGTTTTCATCATCAAAAAACTGCTGGATGTTTTTAATGTTTCTTCACTTATGCCTATTCCTTTCCTAAAACTGGAAGAAGGCCTTGCTCTTTCACTAATGTTTGGGTTAGTTTAAGCGAACGATGAGAAACACTGAATTCGTGAACTATTTTTCTCTTGACCATGAGTCAGGGAGCAAACTTAAAATTTTAACTTTTTCCTCTTTAGATGTCACTGAACATTTAATTTTTAATTTCTCCATTAAGCTCAAATATTCAGTTTCAGATGATGCTGGTAATAGCTTTTCTTCTCCTGTGGAATAATGTTGGTATCTGTATTACCAAAGCATGATTTCAAGTCTTTTCTAATTATGTCTGAAATTTGTTATACCTTATTTTCAATAGGTGCTTTTCTTTTTATGCTACTTTAATTCTATTATTTTCAGAGCAGGAGATACATCTAACTTAGAACAAGCAAAATCCAATATGCTAACAGCTTCCTTATTAGGAATACGAATGTCATTAACAAGGCTACATGATTCTGGTTTTGGATTCACAGTAAATATTTATGAGCAACAATTTGGCTACAGGGAATTCCCAGAACTCACATTACATTTCAATTGGGAGGCCGTTTCACTCTCACATAACAAGGACAAATATTCAAGTTTTATTTCCCTCAAACCTTTAGTAATAGGCTTTTTATGAGCCTTACGTAGATCACAGCACTTTCTTCCAAAAATGTGGTTTTACTTCAGAATATATTTCTTCTCATGATACTCACGCACAGATGTTACAGAAGAACTTACTCGAAATTTAAATAAAGTTTGTCTCATTTCATCAAAGTCACTGACATTTTTCAAGTTTTTTAAAACTAAACTGCAAACTGTTTTGTGACACACTTCACTTGCTATCTGTCGAACAGAGCACTGTTCATCCATGTTATTGCATTCAAATTAATCTCTAAAAATTAATTACAAATTACATACAGAACAAAGTTTAGTAACACATTCTACAATCTGAATGAAGTATGTACATCCACTCTAACAGAGGTTTCAGAACAGACTGATTACAACAATGCCACACCCAGCAATAATGTCCTTCTTTATTGACAATTAACCCGTAACATAAATGGGCGTTTTTATAACCACAGAAGAAAAGCAAAAGCTCCTGTTGTTTAAAATTGAATTATTAAAAATAAACTAAATGAATATTGGGTGGTAGTGTTAACTACACTCATGCTCATAAATTAAGGATAATGCTGCGACATGGTGTAACAATACTCTGGTGGGCAGTTTGCAGGTTTAAATCACCTTGGGGTATGACCATGTGATGCATTTGACCTGCGGTTGTCACACGGTGGCACTGGCAGCAGTCCACATACGCAGAGGTGTGGGTGCATGTCGGAGTACGGTGCAGCGATTAAGTGTGCAGACATTTTCAGAAATGCTGATGGTGACTATGTGTTGAAAATGGCTCAAAGACCACATATTGGTGATGTTATGAGGGGTAGAATACTAGGTCAACTGGAGGCTGGTCAAACAACAGGTCGTAGCATGGGCCCTACGTGTGCCACAAAGTGTCATCTCAAGATTATGGCAACGATTCCAGCAGACAGGAAACGTGTCTCAGGTGCTACAGTACGGGATGTTCACAGTGTACAACACCACAAGAAGACTGATATCTCACCATCAGTGTCTTTACACGGCCATGGAGTACTGCAGGTAGCCTTGGTAAGGACCTTACCACAGCCACTGGAATAGTTGTCTCCAGACACACAGTCTCCAGACGACTGAACATACATGGTTTATTCACCCGGAGACCTGCAAGGTGCATTCCACTGACCCCTGGCCACAGGAGAACCCTTAAAGCTTGGTGTCAAGAACACAGTACATGTTAATTGGAACAGTGGTCCCAGGTTATGATCACAGATGAGTCCAGGTATACTCTGAACAGTGATTCTCACTGGATTTTCATCTGCTGTGAATCAGGAACCAGATACTAACCCCTTAATGTCCTTGAAAGGGACCTGTATGGAGGTCGTGCTTTGATGGTGTGGGGTGGGGCGTGATTATGATCGGTGCACGTACACTCCTGCATGCCTTTGACAGAGGAACTGTAACAGGTCAAATGTATCGGGACAACATTTTGCACCAGTATGTCCGCCTTTTCAAGGGTGCAGTGGGTCCCACCTTCCTCCTGATGGATGATAACACATGGCCCCACACAGCTGCCTTCGTGGAGGAGTACCTTGAAACAGAAGATATCAGGTAAAGGAAGTGGCCTGCCTGTTCTCCACACCTAAACTCCATCAAGAACATCTGGGATGCTCTTGATCAACATATCACTGCACATCTTCAGACCCCTATGACACTTCAGGAGCTCCGACAAGCACTGGTGCAAGAATGGGAGGCTATACTCCAGCAGCTGCTCGACCACCTGATCCAGAGTATGCCAACCCATTGTGTGGCCTGTGTACGTGTGCATGGTGATCATATCACATATTGATATCGGGGTACATGCACAGGAAACAGTGGGGTTTTATAACACGTGTTACAATGAAACAATAAACCATTTAAATAGGCAACAGCTGTAAGAACAGTCGTAGAGTAACGTGAATTATTTCCTAATTTTCAAAAATTCATATCTTTGTTCAGTCAGTTAAAATTTTTACAGTACATTGCTATCATATAGGTGTACAAACTGAGCAAAAATTGTATTTTTATATTCAGTCCCACCTGAGATAACTAACCCCAAACTCTATAAAAAATGAAAATTTTCACATTTCAAAAATTAATAAAAAATTAAGGAAACGCTTGTAAGTGTTCTTGCTCTATGGGAGGCTACTAGTGTATGACATCTAATTCTAGGAAAAAATTGACTCTCATAAATCACTTCTTATGTATTATTTTTGGGCCTAAAAGTGGATTTTTGAAAATTTGGAGACCAAACTTTGGAGTTCACTTTGACTGGTTATTTTATGTAACAGACAATGTTGTAGAGGACACTTTACTAAAAACAATCATGTCAATTGCAATGTCTTAACTTAAACCAGTGCAGAGATACTCAAATGTTCACTAATGTCACCAGACTGAAAAATCATTCCACACCTACAAATAAAAATGGCCGCCATCCAATAAAGGTGCAAGATAAATTATTTTAAAAAACTGTTTTGAACTTCTCAAATATAGGGCAACCACATATTAAAAAAATTAAAATATTTAAAAATGGTTAAGCAATCATCACTGGACCACTCCATACAGATTGGTCCACGTTATTCTACAGGTAAAACTAACCAATAAAGTTCATATTAACATAGGTCCTCAAATGTTTAGTTATGAAGTTACAGCTAATAAAAGATTTCGCCTGAAATTTAGCAACTTCATTAATATGAAACCATAACAAAACTGTACGAGATTAAAGAAAAGCACAATTTCCATTTATTTTGTTGTTATTGATCTGGTGAATCTAATGAAACGTTATAGGAGTGTATCTGCAGTTGTTTTCCAGGACATCCAGAGAAGCAAAGAATTAATTTAGTGAAATTTTTAATTTATTAACTACTTGGCCCAATTTGTTTTTTAAATTCCAGAGAACAGAAATTGTAGAGAATTTAATTTTGGAAAAATGATGGTAATAATATTCACTGAAACTGTAAAAATGTTTCAGATAATCTGTTTTTATTAATACCCTGGCACACGTGAATTTATGTTAAACCAGAAGAAGCAAAGGTCAGTGTTAATGAAGTTTCACAGTTTGGGACATGTTTTTTTAGATTCACCAGACCAATAACAACAAAATAAATGGAAATCGTGCTTTACTTTAACCTCATACAGTTTTGTCATGACTTCATACTAGTGAAGTTGCTAAATTTCAGGCAACATTTTATTAGCTGCAACTAAACATTTGCGAACTTTTACTTATAGAACAACATTAAAATATTTGCATATCTTCGTAACTCACCCTGTGTTGTTCCAGTCCATCCTGGATTTCTCACTGTTTGATTAATTTATGATCAATGTTAAAAAGGAAAAAAGATCTTGCTATTTCAGTTTATTAATTTTAGTGAGCTAGTGCCCTTGGTCTGGGCAACTGCTTAAAAATTTTGCTACCACAAAACGTGCTGTAGTTTCCTGTCAGACTGCTGTACCTGGTGATAATGGCCTATATGCACTATTGTCTTGGTTACTCCTTAAAAATTGTGTTTTGAATTGGTTAATTTAAGTGAGCTAGTGCTCTTCCTATGGACGTAAGGTTACTACTTCTTTTAGAAAGGAGTTATTTTAATTGTTAATCTAAGTGGACTATTACCCTTAGCTTGAGCAGCTATTTAAATATTTTGCTAGTGCCCGATGGTTTTAGTGGTGCCAAATCTGACTGTTGTTTCATATTAATTGTGGTGGACTAGGTCTGTGATTTTATTAACAAAAGTTACTGCTTTAAAAATTGCCTGCCTTTTAAATTCGCTAATTCACGTAATCAAGTGCTCTTAACTGATTTTCAATTGTTGACTCTAGTGGGTTAGTGCTCTTAGCTTGAGTACCCATTTGCATTTTCCTAGTGCAACTTGCCGTTCATGTTTGCTGACTATTTGGTCTGATTAGTTGCACTGGACTATATCCACAATTTCACTAATTAAGGCTTAATGTTTAAAAACTGTCCATTGGTTGCTGCATTATGAGGGTCAGTACCTTTAGCCTGCCAGTCTGACGTTCTGCTCGATGTTATATATAAGTGCAAAACTGTTTGCTGTCAAATTCAATTTACTGAACACATTAATCAAGACAGTGTTAATGCTGATCCTGAGTGCTATTAAAAGCTTATCTAAGAAGTATAGTGCCTACTTTGAGTCATTTACCTAGTTCCACCAACTCTGTTCTTTAAAGTTTTATTGTTATTCATTGGCTGGTTAGTTGATTAGGGGGAGGGTAACAAAAGTGAGGTCACTGATCCAATGATCTAGGATGGCAGAAATCACAGCACAGTCCGTCAAGTGGAAGTGATACCGTGCAAACAAAGACGGGAAAAGGGTGTCAGGGCAGCAGGAAGAGGAAAGAACAAGAGGAAGGGTGGGCGGGAATGGGGTGCCCCAGAACGCTATGTGCGGTGGGCACAGGCACCGTCACCAAAATGTCCTGGTGCCCCCATCATATCATTATCACGATACAACGGGGACAACACCCGGGAAAGACAACACAAGAAAAGGGGAAATAAAACAGCACAACAGACCAGACGAAATATAGGGAAAACCCCAATGGCGCAGAGACAGCATCAATGCCTCCACAACCAAAGCCCACACTAACTGAGGGACCTAAATTCCGGAGCAAAATTCAAGGACTTATACCTACAAGTACACACCACTTTCAAAAATAAAAGCAAGAACAGACATAATCATGTGAAGGTCATCCACTAATACCAGAGACAAGGGCAAAGGGCCAAAAGGCAAAATATAGATTATTATGAGTGGAGTCCTACAACTACAAAGGGGAAGGGGGCCAGGTCACATTACGAAGTAAAAACCCATGGGTCAATAGAGTATGACCAATATGAAGATGGCAGTGGATGGTAGATTTCCGCCAGGAGAAGTACAGAGAAGAATTCCACATGGTAGGATTCTCCTTGATGACACAAAGTTTGTTAGACAGGGAAGTAGCCTCTCAAGAGTCAGCCCACAATTGAGCAAACAGGGATCTGATGTAAAGCCTCCAATCCTTCCCTAGAGGAGTCACAGAGAACTGAGGTAGTGGCCGCCACTCCTCCCCCTTTCTTCCCCCAGCCAGATGATCAGCCAATTCATTATCCACAATACCTACATTGCCAGGAACCAAAAGGAAGTCAACAGAACACCATCAAGATCAGAGAGATCATGAATGGCAGAGACCAAGAGATGGTAGGAAAAACACTGAGCAATGGCCTGAAGCCACTCATTGGACTGTACATAACAAAACTCAGGTGAGGGAGGACCGTTTAATAAAGCAGAGAGGGCCCAATAGATGGCCATCAATTCTGCAGTAAACACCTCAAATGAGGCAGGGAAGAGATGGTGTTCCATGGCAACAGGAGACATGAAGACTTATGCCCCATGACCAGCAGATTTAGGGCCAATGGCAACCTGAAACTCCCATAAGAGCATTTGGGACAAACAACAGAACACCATTGGAGCAATGGAGATTTTTGGACCCCAGAAGAGATCCACCTGAATCCGTGGTTGAGGAACTTATGAGGGGAAGGGGGGGGGGGGGGTTGAGAGAGCACATGGAGAAGAGAACAACAGGGTGGAGTGGAGGGTGGGGGGATACAGAAGTCATGGCAGGGAGAAACAAGGCAGAGCCCAACTGGTAAATCACCCGATGGCAGGCAGCATGCGAGTGATAGCCGAAGCCATAAAAAGAAAGAGAATTGGAGGCAGGTGAACAGAGAAAGAGCAGATTGTGACGGCTTTGAATCAAAGAGGGAGGGATCCAAGCATCAACCAGAAGACTAGCTGGAGAGCTAGTGCGAAAGGCACTGGTGGCTAAATGGATACCAAGATGGTGAACTGGGTCCGAGAAGAACAGCGTGGCAGGGACAGCTGATCCATGAACTTGACAACACAGTCCAGACGAGACAGAACTAATGCCCGATGAAGGTGGAGAAGGGTCGAACAATCCTTACCCCCAAGTGATGTGGGCCAGGAAGCGAAGAACATTGAGTTTACACAAATAGCCAACGCTCAGATAATTGATATGGGGCAGCAAAGAAAGCTTGTGGTCAAAAATGGAACTGGGGGACCACAGTCAGGCAATGGGCATCAAGGCAGTTCTCCACAGCAGGATGGACCGAAGTACGCCGACAGAAATGCACCACCCTCGACTTAAGGGGAGAGAACTGAAAACTGTGTGAGAGTGTGTGGAAGTGCACCAGATGTCATCCTGGAGCCGATGTTCCACAGAGGCCACCAACTGGGACCTAACCCAAATACAGAAATCATCCACATACAGAGAAAGCATGACCAATGATCCGGCAGAGGCCACAATTGCATTAATAGTGATGAGAAAATGAAAGACATTTAATAAGAAGCTCTGTGGAATGCCATTCTCCTGTAACTGCAAAGAGCTGAGAACAGTGCCACCCCAAACTCTGAATGACCAGCAGGACAGAAACTGGTGAATAAATAATTGGGAGGGGGACCCCGAAGACCCCACTCATGGAGCATGAGGAGTATGCGATGGAGAAAAGCTGAGCCAAAGGTCTAATGAAGATTGAAGGAACCTGCAACAAGATGGCGGAACTGAGAAAAGGTCTGTCAAACTGTGGTTTTCAATCAAAGCAGATGATCAATCAGAGACCGTCCCTCCTGAAACCTTACAATGGTAAGGAGATAAAATGTATCACAATTCAATGACCCACTTGAGCCAACAAGTCACTATCCATTCTAGTAACCTGCAGCGAACATTGGTCAGGTTGTTGGGCTGGTAGCTATCAAGGGACAATGGATCCTTACCAGGCTTATGGATAGGGATCACAATTCTGTCCCTCCATTGACAGAGGAAAATGTCTTTGAGTCAAACATGGTCAAATACCTAGACGAGATATTGGCTTGTGGACTGAGGTGTTGAGGCAATTGGTTATGGATGCAATCAGGGCCAGCAGCTGAATCTTCGGAACAAGAGAGGGCCAGAAGCAGCTCCCCATTCAGTAAAAGCTTCATTGTTGAATTTTGCCTGACAAGGTGTAAAACACACAAGAAGAGTCCACCCCATTTCCAAACGAGGAAGGCAGGCGCAGAGGAGGCTAATGCCAATGCCAATGCCACTGCAAAATGGGTCACGAGGTGTTCCACATCTTACAGTAGGAGACACCCCAACCCTCACTGCCCTGCCCCTACTCCAGACAGAGATTAAAAACCTTATAAGTGAAAATAAAAACCACTTTCACAGAGGAAACCGAGAACCAGTTCAACCATCCGGGAATCGTCTGCCAATATTAAAGGTAAAGTGCGGGGAAGTCTATACTTAGTACGCAAAGCCAAAAGAAGGGGGTATACCACCAAAATGTGGGCTACTGACTGGAAGGCTCCACAACCACAAAGTGGGAGTGACTCTTTACGCAAAAGAAAACCATGGGTCAGCCTGGTACGGTTGATGCAGAGATGACACAGGATGGTCGAGTCCGTTCAGCAGAGGCGGAAGGAATAATGCCACAGGACAGGTGTCACCTTAATAGCACAAAGTTTATTAGATAGTGAGGTAGCCTCCCAAGAGTTGGCCCATGATTTTGCGAAGTGGGATTTGATTTGAAGCCATAAATTTGCCACTGGAGGGGTTACTAAGAAAGGGGGAGAGGGGTAAGTGACTGCCCCCCCTCCCAGCCAAACAATCAGCGAGCTCATTACCTAGAATACCGACATAGCCATGGACCCAAGGGAAGTCAACGGAACAAGCAGAATGGTGAAGATCAGCGAGACTGTCATGGATGCCCGAGACCAAGGAATGGTGGGAAAAACAACGGTCAATAGCCTGAAGGCCACTCATTGAGTCCGTACATGACAAAACATGGTTGAGTTGGGACCGTGTAATAAAGGTAAGGGCCTGGGAAATTGTCGTCAATTCTGCAATAAACACCCCACATGTAGTTGGTAGGAGATGATTTTCCATGCCAACAGAGGACATGAAGGCATATCCCACACAATCAGCAGATTTAGAGCCATCAGTGTAAAAGAAACAGCATCCCGAAACTCCCATAAAATCCAACAGAAAAACAGAAAACCATCAGGGGAATGGAATCTTTTGGACCTCAGTTGAGAGCCATCTGAATCTGGGGCCGAGGAACTAACCAAGGGAGAGTGTTGGGGAGGGAACGTGGGAGACAGGACAAAGAAAGAATCTGAAAATCACAGCAAAGAGATGTAAGGCGGAGCCCAACCGGTAAACCTGCCCGAGGGTAGGAATCAGGTGGGTGATGTCCTTGGTCTAGGAACAGGACAGACTAGGAAGGATGAGTGGGAGAGGAACGGACAACGATTGCATAAGAAACCAGAAGCTGGGACCACCAAACAAAAAGGGGGGGGGGGGGAGATCCCAGCTTCAATCAGGAGACTATCACCAGGGCTAGTAGAGCGAACCACACTCCAAGAGGTGTGGGCAAATAAGCTAAGGACACTGAATTTACGGAAACATCCTAGCTTCAGAAGTCTGATATGAGACAGCCCAGTGAGCTTGTTGTCGAAAAGAAGACCCAGGAAATGAAACTGTGGGACCACAGGTAATCATTGTGCATTGAGATAGAGCTACAGATAGGTGTGGTCCGTAGTAAGGCGTCAGAAGTGGACCACCCGCGATTTTAAAGGAGAGAATCGAAATTCGTGTGAGAGGGTCCATGCAGAGGCACGCCGTATAGCTCCCTGGAGAGGCCATCAAAAAGGAACTAACCCAAATGCAGAAATCATCCACATACAGTGCAGGGGTGACCAAAGGACCGACGGACGCCACAGGTCCAACTATAGCAATGAGGAAAAGAAGTACACCAATTACAAAACCCTGTGAGATGCCATTCTCCTGGTCCATGGAGAAATAAAAGCAGTACCAACCCGAACCCTGAACAACCGATGGAACAGGAACTGGTGGATAAAAATCGGGAGTCATGAAGTGTAAGTAAGATAAGATGGCGCCAAATCATGTCATACGCCTTGCAAAGGTCGAAAAATACTGCAAGAAAATGGCGGCACTGGGAAAAAGCCTGGTGAACTGCGGATTCCAAGTGAAGTAAATGATCGATCAGAGACCGTTCCTCCTGGAAGCCACACTGGTAAGGAAACAAGATCCCGAGATTCGAGGACCCAATTGAGCCGACGGGCTACCATCCGTTCAAGTAACTTGCAAACATTTGTCAGACTAATTGGCCGATAGCTTTCGACATACAGGGGGATCTTATCAGGCTTGAGGATGGGAACCATGATGCTATCCATCTACTGAGAAGGGAAGTCACCCTGGAGCCAAATACGGTTAAACATCCAGAGAAGATGTTGTAGTTGTGGAGCACTGAGATGTCGAAGCAGTTGGTTATGAATGGAGTATAGGCCAGGGGCTGTATCATGAGAAGAAGAAAGTGCGGAAAGAAGGTCCCATTCAGTAAGAGGATCGTTGTAGAATTCTAACTGACAAAGGGTGAAACATAAGGTGGAAGCTTCGACCTGCAGTTTCTGGTGAAGTATAGCAGCCAGATAGGAGGCTGAAGCTGTTGCAAAATGGGTCGCAAGATGTTCTGTGAGAATCAACGGGTCTGTGCAAAGGCCATCCGGAGGGCAAGGCCCAGGAGGGTAGACTGCCAATTGCAACCTTGAAGAATGCGAAGTGTACTTCATACCTGTAACAAAGGGGCAGTAGAATGATGGGAAGAAACAAAGTGTTCCCAACACACCTGTTTGCTCAGTTTGATTAAGTAACAGGCTTTGGCATGAAGGCATCTAAAGATAAGATTGACAGAGGATGGGTGCCTCTTAATGTGTTGCAAAGCTTGACGGCGATCACGGATGGCAACAGCAAAGGCCGGACTCCACCACAGAACTTGCCGGTGGCGAAACGGTCTGGATGAATGTGGCATAACAAGGCTAGCGGCATGAACAAACGCATCAGAACATCACGAAGAACATCATCAGTACAATCTGACAAAGAGGGAGAAAGAACGACCTGTGCAGTGTATAAAGGCCAATACAGCACTTTGGAAAGACCAACAAGGTAACCTGTCCATCAGGGAGTGGGGAGGGAACAAGAGATTCAACAGGAAGTGGTCACTATCACAAAGGTTGTCAAGTGGCGACCAGTGGAATTAAAGGGGAGGGAGGGAAAAGAAAGAGAAAGATCAATGGAAGAAATGTATCATGACCGGCACTGAAATGAATAGGGGAGCCATCATTAAGAAGGCACAAGTCGTGGTCTGCAAGAAACTGGTCAATGAGAAGACCCCGAATAAATGGAAATGCAATGCCCCACAAGGGATGATTTGCATTAAAATCTCCGAGAAGGAGGAAGCTGCTGAAGAAGGGCAGTTAAGCCAGGAGTCCTGTCAGGAGGGAGATAAAAGATTGCAAACTGTGACCTCAGAGTTCTGGTGGATCCTAATAGCAATCACTTCCAGTGTAATTTGAAGAGGAATCCACATGCTAGCAACGTCCGTACAGACCAACGTACAAATGCCACCAGGCTCCTGTAGGGGGCTGACCCAATTTCGACAGAAAGCATGGAACCCACAGAGGGTCGGAGAGTGATCATCAGTAAAATGAGATTCCTGTGGAACCACATAAGCTGCAGAGTAAAACAAAATAAAGGATTTCAACGCCAGAAGGTGATGGTAATATCCATTATAATTCTATTGGATAACCACAGAATGATGATTCAAATTGGGGAGGGTGAACAGGCTAAAGCCAGTAATGCCACCTGGTCACCATCTGTCACCAACAAGGAGGGGTAACATCCATGAACAGCAGGTCAGAGTCAAGTTGCAAAGGTGGGGACAGGACCTCTGGCAACACCAGAAGCTCCTTGTCCGGGGACTTACGTTATTTCTTCTTTTTTGTTTGAGATCGAGGAGGGCTGTGCGGCAAAAAGGAGCCAGCTGCCGCAAGATCTGGAACAGGAAGAGATCGAGCGACCTGTGGGCCCACAGACCACGGTTCTCAGTCGTCGTGTGGCAGCAGATCTTCGACCTGGAAGGTAGCAGGAAGGGGGATCTCGAGAGGTGCACCCTTGACTGGCAGACGCCGAAGTGGGACACTTCTCCACCTGGGGAGGGGAAGCGGAGCCCAGAGGGGAGGGTGGTGGGGGGGGGGGGGGGACAGGAGTTTGGGACTAGGACAGGGAAGGGGGAGGAAGATGTAACTAAAGCATAGAAGCATAGCTAGATGTCATGGACACAGGATGAAGACATGCATCCTTCTTATGAGCCTCGGTGTAGGTTAGACGATGAAGGGACTTGTACTCCTGTATCTTCTTTTCCTTCTTATAAACTGGGGAATCCAGCAAACGTGGAGAATGATTGACATGCCAATTAACACACACAGGAGGGTGATCACAGGCAACTACCCTCATGGGGTGGAGGTCCACAGTCACCACAGAGAGGGGCCTGCAAACAGCAGGACGACATGAGGCCAAAACGCAGGCACTTAAAACATCTCATAGGTGGTGAGATGTGCGGCTTCATGTCACTTCAATAAACCATTATCTTGACCTTCTCAGAGAGGGTATCCCCTTCAAAGGCAGTATCAATGCAATTGTCTTTCGGACCCTTCTGAACATGCCGAACAAAGTGAACATCCCACCATCCGAGATTGGCCCTAAGTTTGTCATCAGTTTGAAGGATGAGGTCCCTGTGAAAAGTTACGCATTGAACCATATTCAAAGACTGATTACTTTTTTTTGGGGGGGGGGGGGGGAGGGGGAGAGGCGTAATGGACACAGGAATTGTGCCAAGATGGTTACATGAAGAAAGGGCTGCAGACTGGGCAGCTGAAGCAGTTTTGATCAACAACAAACCTGGACACATCTTGCTCAGAGATTCCACTTCGCCAAACTTTTCTTCAATGTCTTCTGCAAAAAAATAAAGGTTTGATATTAGTGAAAGTATCCTAATCCGTCCTGGTGCAAACCAGATAGCGGGGGTGAAAGGTTTCACCGGATGAGCCTGACCCTCCTCCCAGAGTATAGCCATGGAAGGGAAGGCCGAAGGGGCAGAAGAAGCAGCACTAAAGGAATCATTTCCATGCAAAGAGACAGCCGTAGATGAATGACCAGAGTTCTGGACCCATATGTGTTTCATCTGCATAATGTCTGCCCTGATACTACCCACTCTAATCAAGGGCTCTCCCCACAGGCACCACCCAGCCACAGGAAGGGCCATCTGGCACAGCGGACATTGTCGGGAGTTCCGACGCTCCAGGATGACAAGCAGCCACTCTAGTCTCACACGAGGTGGTCACAGCTCAGGTATCAGATGCGTGATCCCTGTATTTTCAGAGGGCTCAATCAAAAGGGTACATAGTGACCCCACCACACGGGCTGGCTACCATGCTGGCTATGTACCCTAGAATCAGACAATGATGTGAAGGAAAAGGTGGAAGGAACTAGGAGGGCACACATCGGAAACACTAGGTAAGGTGCTCTTCCCCAAATGGCTCACACTATGGAATAGAAATTTAGTAACGGAGATCAAACCCCAGAGGGGGGACCAGAGAGAATGCCAAAAAGATGAGGTAATTACGCAACAAAACCAAATTGCAAAGTCAACATAAACAGGAGGACAGTGGGGCCTACACAAACAAGGACACCAAGAGAGGGAGAGGGCAAAGGGGAAGGAGCAAAGAGCAAGGACAGAAAAGGAGGGGAAAGAAAATGCAGCCCGGGAAAGAAGAAAGGCTGCAATAGCTCAGGGCCCCATGCTCATCACGCACATACTCATGAAAGGACCGTGAGCCGCCTGAGGGGTTTGTTTTATTTAGCACCAACGCCTACAACCTGTCAAATTTCACTCTTCCGCCTTTTACAAAAAACAAATATCAGCAATAATGCAAACACCAGCCGCAAAAGTCTGCATTTTATGATTAGAAAAAACACTGCTTCTCTTGTATGGTAGGACTCTTGCAACTAATACTTACGTCTTGATTTTGCTTTTAATTTAATATTCTCTGGGTCTTTATTTTGTTATCATAAAACAATGAAAATACTGGTAGCAAAAATATGTATTGTTATAAAATACAGGGAGATTGAAACAGATATTGCCTTTCAAGCCCTGCTTTGTGGCTGATAAAGAACAAATCAAGTGGTTAGGGATTCAAGGTCATTTCTTGCTAGTTTAAAAAATCACTGCTTGAGGTAAATGAGAAAAATTTCAAGATGCACTGTCATAGTTTTAGGTCAGCATACAACTGACCGTTTAAATAAATTCAAGGCAGAGGAAGGCAAATGCATATTCCCTAGGAGGACCATACCTAGTACTGGACTATTCTCATGTCAATGACAGCTTGAAGATTCGCATGTATTTGTAATTATCATTTGAAAATCTGAAGAAACCAGAAACTGTTAACAAGTGCATACTTTTTTTTCAATAACTGGGTACAAGTTACTCAGTCGGCAAAACCCTTGCATTTTTCTTAGTTTATGTATGCTGCATGTACATAATATTCATCAAAGTACTTGTAGGAGACTTGTCCTTTATGTAATAAAGGTTACCAGAAGTTACCTTGCTGTTTCGGATTTCAGAACTAAAGAATAAAATTTGGTAAAGTAAGTTAAATATAACACTGATGTAAACATTTGGCTGAATTACAGATCAATCTGTTACCATGATCCTTATCTGAAAAATATCTGTTGCTTTTGCCAACTCTCACAACCAAATTATCACCTTCCAACCTAACCTAAATCTTGGGCTATGTTACAGACCAGCCTGTCACCACAACAAATGTTTCATGAGAGCAATGGTCTAACACCACACACTAGCTGGCAGTTAAAGGCCACATACTTAGAACAATTTGCCAATTGCTACCATCAGTGCCAATTTTCTCTCCTCGATGAAACACTTTGAATCAAACTGAATTGTTGCACTGGTAGGTGACAATTTGTTGTAGAATATGCAGTAGATCACATAAGTTTGAACATTCTTTAGACCACAATACATTTGTAATTCCTTACCGGGAATAATTTCCACACGACTTTTGAGAGATCCACTGAGCACCATAGTAGTGTCTCTCATGCATGACAATGGATGGGACTTCATATCTCAAACTAAAATGACCCACAGACAACCAACAATGTCTTCTGGCCGATTAAAAAGACCAGGGGGGGGGGGGGGGGTGAAAAAGTTTATTAATAATTTTGTTAGCACAGATGGATCATATAGGTTGGTAGGAACACTTGCCTTAAAGAGGTTCATCTCTTATGGAACAATGACGACAATAGCACCTAATTCACCATATAAACTAGCCACATAATTCTTTCAATGATTTGGCCTTCGAGACTAACAAACGTACAAAACCATAGACCTATACCACAGCAGATGAACTTTCATATGTACATGATAAGTTAATTGTTATTTTGTATTATTCTAATTAAAATAATGGATTCATACAACAAGATGGTGTTTTTTACTTATGGCAGTGAGTGGATGAACAACAAAAGAAATAAAACTATGAAGCAGAAAAAGACTAATGTGTTATAACAGACCACCTGCAACCTCAGTTGTGATCTCAAGAAGGGCGACTAAGCAACGGAGTGCACACACGAAAGAGTAGCCCAAGGACTAGGGTAATTTGGTTGAGAGTTGAAGTCAATGGATGTGAATGGCAAATAAAGATTCTGGTTATAGACTGACCTGTAGCACAACTTCATGTTTATCTTTGAGCCATATTTAAAAGCACTTTGCCATATTCAGCATACACTTCATCACATTTAACACAATTTTCATCACAGAACTAAACCTGCAAAATACATTCAGATAACGTGTATTAGATAATTAACAGTCTCCAAGAGTATTTTGATGTTCTGTACATAAACAACAAAAAATGCAAATTATTTGTGTTGACTGTTGAAACACTATAATCTGTATGTTCTGGGAAGTAACAGTACTGGCACTATCAATGGTGTAGGGCCCAATTCATATACCTCACAAAGTCAGACTAAGCAATGGGGGAGCCCACACAAAACTATTTTATATTTACTTGACAAATGCATGTGTTTCTGCAGAGATGACCCAATCAGTTCTTCACAGGTTATAATTCAGAAAAATCATATGAATGATATATGAAACAAATGTTTGTTCCTGGTTTGATAAACTCTTCCCACAGAGTTAACCCTGCCTATTCACTCTCATCCTATGATTTTTGTATCAGTACCATTGTCAGACATTTAAAACATAAAATAATGCCACAAAAAAGAAAATTTATAACAGGAATGTGCCACATATCCCATCATATCTGGCAGAAACTAGATGTATTTGCTTTAATACAGCTGTTATAAATATAATGCAAAGGGCAGTATGAAACCTTGCCCTGGCCACAGCAAATACATAACAATCATCATGCACTGAAAACTTGTACCATCAATAACAGTATTGATGGTGATTGCAGTAGTAACAGTTCTGGTATTATTAAGTGTCTTGTAAAGTCTCTGATATTGTGTCAGACCACGTTTGGTAAACTAAAACGCTGTGAACAAAGTAATTTTCCATGCATCTCACAGATGAAATAAACGTGCTTTTCAATTACCGGGTGCTCTGAAGTCAAAGGAACAAACTGTTTTGATAGCAACCGTGTATTTTCTGTTAAGTACATTTTTCTTTTTTTACTGAGAAAATACTTCAAATAAGTAAAAATTTATGGTATTATGATCCTTTAAGGGCTTTGGAATGTTTTTTTTTTTTCTAATTAGAAATCTCAACATACAAATACATGCAGTCATTGGCTATAGTTTCGTACTGAAAACCGATTAAGATAATGGGTCTAACACATGCCACATATCATCAGCACATCCATGGCTCACTTCTATCACCTTCCCTAAACTTTCACGGGCTAATCCTAGCAGTGTTATGAAAACAAGTATTGAAAACGTCCATCCTGTGGCAGCCAAAACCTCTATAGGCCATAAGCTGTTCCATGTAATCGAATAAACAACGTGAACAATCTGTAGATACATGCGACCAAAATGCAATATGTGACACATAACAACCCCAATCGTTTTCCTACCGAATGACACTGTGTTTCTACACCAACAGTTCACTAGAATTGCTGTGAGTGTCATACTGGTGGAAAACTCTGAAACCTGTTCGATACACCCGAGCAACTACACACAAAATTGTGAGTTGTTTGTGCCACTGTCACAAATTTGAATATATAGGCTATCTGTAGTTATTAACAGTCTAACAAAATTAACTGTAGCACACTTACCTTCTCTTGCTTTTAAGTAAACGGTGTTCGCAACTATATTCTCCAATTCCATGAGTTCCAGCTTGCCGAATTTCCCGAACTCCGGGCCGATATCGACCCTGTCCCATCAAAATGTTTACTTCTCTCCGGATGTGGTGTACAGGGTAAGATGGTGGCAGTTACACTTGTTGTTGATATTTTATTTTGTTCTTGGTCTCACTTTTAACAGTATTCATTTACAGTATCAGCAGGCACGACATAACAATCTTCACTATATTGCTTACACATGAATGGCGTCATTCGCCACCAACTACGCAAGTCAAAAATTTAAAAAAATATAAAGGGATAATAATGCAATAGCACAGCAAATAAAGAAAAAAATACGTCCATATTGTAATGTTCTATCATTTTGTGTGTTCTTCAATCAACCGTATCAACTAAAACAATGTCCATTATTACATGGAAGTTTTCTTTATCAGATTCTAACGAACAAGTGTTGTCTGTGCTACAGTACAACCAGACAACACTGCCGTTTCAGCGCTATCGTCTTATCATCAGAGACAAATGCGGCGACCTTTCATTATGTACCCTTTAACGGTTCTTCCGCCTTATATGAGTTTATTTCAAGCTATATTATGCCTCATGTGTTTGGAACGTTAGCCTAGAAATAGTGAATACCGGTATATATATGAAGTCAAATCAAATGGCTCACGAGTGCGATGTGCGCAATGTTCTACCTCGCGAAAAAAAAGCCGTTGAAAGTGAAAATATGTCATGTGATAAATGTGTAGCTGATACTGAACATTTAAAAGAGTCATCATAAGTATGCAATCAGAGATTCATACTTTAATGACTGATCTAACGAAACTTCGAAATGAAAATACTGAACTATTTGGATACCTGAAATCGAGTGCACCACTCAAAACAAAACCTACAAAAACTGTAAACAGTGAGAAAGAAAAGCAGAATGAAGGGACCAGAAGCAAAAATACTACAGCAAAGGACTCAAGTGCTTGTGTTATGAAGTTCCCTGATAAAAAAAAAGCGTTAATACAAATGAAAACTGTTAAAAAAGCGATCGACCACTGCCCCAAAAAATGACACACACTGAAAACAAGAATCAGAACGTATTAATTCTTTTTGACGGTCATGCTCATCACTGTGCAGAAATTATGATCAGTTTTCACAATCCAAAACACTACATCTATTCTGTTATAAAACTTAACGCTCAGTTAAAGGACATGGTTTGTAACATAGACGGGAAGACGAAAGAATATACGGAAAATGACAGTGTCATAATTCTAGGTGGGATAAAAGACATCCTAAACAAATTTGAGGATTTCAAATGCGCCTTAACAGATTCTCTTCGAAACACAGTCCACACAAAAGTAATCTTTTGCACAATTCCGTACAGATACGATCCGCCAAAATTGAACAACAGAATCTACGCTGCAAACGAATTCTCAATGGCCACTGCAAAAAATTATGAGTATATAATGGTAATGGATGTCAATACATTATTCAGCAGAAGCGATTATACAAAGCATGTACACGTTTACAGCTAGCACAAGGTGCTAATCTGCAAATATCTGCTCTAACATACATACAATGTGAAGACCTTTCAGCAAATATGACAGTGAAAACACAAGAAAAATCAACAGCAAACACGGACTTATCCACCTCAATAGTGATGAAAGATTAACGAGGAGTGCAAGTAAAAACAGTACTACACCTTCACCACTCAAAGAAGACACAGCAAAACAAAACTACCATAGACTAATCCAGGCTGTGATACCAGCAGAAGCATCTAACCCAAATATAGCAACTCAACCAAGTTCCACACCTGAAGATATTCAAGATACAACATGAAGAACTATGCACTGGAAACCAGACACGGCACCTACAGGAAACCCACTAAGGACAGCAGTAGATCCAGTCACAAAAGTACCACCAAGGACGCCTAATTCTACATGAATAGTGAACACCAACAATCAACTACTACCACCCCAGCAACAGGAGGAAGATCAGCAATTCTAGTGAGAAGAAACGTAAGGCGACAATTTCGTCTGCAACATTTTTTTATCCCCAAAAGGCCTCAAGACCAAATTTGGATAAATACTTCACCTATCAACAACACCTCCAATAGCCGTCTATGCAGCAAAAACAGAAACCACATCAACATGAACCACACAAGAAGAATGACCAAAGAGACAGAGAACTACCCCTTTTCACGATGAGAACAATTTCTTATTACCAACGGGAAAAACCAACTCACGCTTCAAGATGAGAAGGAAGATTCCCGCATAATTTAAATTCAGGAATAAATGTAAGTGGTCAACCAAGTACAATGAGAACAAACCTAAAATCTCACTAGGTTCACTCTTCTTCATCAGAATATACAGTCACTTAGGAATAAAGTAAGAGAGCTGGAAATCTTGCTATCAAGTGAACTCATATATGTTAATATACTTTGCTTAACTGAACACTAGCTGAAAGAAAATGAGTTAAAAACAGTGAAAATAACGGATTATGTGTTAGCAGCACAAACTTGCGGAAATCAGTTTACACATGGCGGAAACTCCATATACATAAAGGAAGATATCAAATTCAATATCTTAGTCAATGTTGAATCCTTAAACACTGAGAAAGATTTTGAAATAACATGCATATAAATTTTAGCATTCAAGTTAATTGTAAGATGTTTATATAGATCTCCAGATAGATATTTTAAAAAAATTCAACACTCAATTTGATACTTCACTAAATAAAGTAGTGACAAATCGAAAAACAGTTCTTATATGTGGAGACCTAAATGTAGATTTTAATAAGCAAAACAATTCAAAATCTGGGTAATTTAACACATTAACAGCCAATAATTTGGATATTACAATCTGTTCCCCTACATGTGAAACAAATCATTCTACTAGTACTATAGCCCAAATAATAATTAGCTCCAAAACAAAATATAAATCAGTTATAATTCAAGCTGGACTGGCAGACCATCACGCACAGGCTATAAACTTTTGTGTAATTACCAACCCATCCTATAATTATATGAGGAAGTCTACACACATGGGCAGAACTTTCAGTAATGCTGCAGTACATACATTCCAGAATTATCACCAACAAGAATCATGGGAGTTAGTGTATGGACCAGAAAATATTTCTGGAACGTTTCAGTCATACATGAATATATTTAAGATTATTTTGATCTTGCTTTTCTGCTGAAAGCCGAAACAACCCAAACCACTAACTGCAACAAGTGGATTACTAGTGGTATAAGGAAATCTTTGCTAGAAAACAGTACGTAAAGAATATTGCAAGAAGTTACAACACAACTCCTTAATTTGATAGTTACTCCAAAAATATAAATCTATTTTAAATAAAATAATAAAGGAGGCAGAGGAACAAGACGACAAATACATAGAAAATGGTTTAAATAGGGCCAAGGCAATCTGGCAAGTTGTAAAGAAAGAAACCCAATCTGATAAACATATAATTAATAATGTTGAACTAAAGGGTGGCTTGAAAAACATTAATAACCCAGAGGAAGTAACTAATAAGTTTTATAACAATTTTATAAAATTAACAGAGAAACTACTACAACAGACCTCAAACAGAAAACAGCATACAGAAACAGCGAAAAAAAAGCCCAAAGCAAAGCAATGTTCCAGTACCCAACAAATGTAGAAGAAGTACAGGTTACAATAAAAAGTTTCAGAATGGAACACACTGCAGGCGAAGATGGTATACCTGATTTCATATGTGGGACCTTGATTACTGAGACCTTAACTCACCTCTGTAAGCAATCTTCTGCTACAGGAAGTTTTCCTTCATGTTTGAAAATAGCAAAAATAAGCCATTGTACAAGAAAGGAAACAAAGATTATATTGCCAGCTACAGACAATTGGCATTTATGTCTGTTTTCTCAAAAATATTAGAAAGGCTCTTCAATAAGAGACTAACAGACTTCTTAGTGGGTAATGGGATTCTGTCAGAATCTCAACATGGATTTAGAGCAAACCATTCAATCGAATCAGCAGTTCACTCCTTTCTATTAGGGGCACTGATAGCATTAGATAACAAAAAAACTTACCATGGGCATATTTTTAGATTTGTCAAAGGCATTTGACGCCATAAATCATGCCAAATTGCTACACAAGCTAGAAAATCTTGGCAATAGGGGAACAGCTAACAACTGAATCAGCTATTACCTTAAGAACAGTAAACAATATGTGGAAATAGATCAGGAAATGTATAATGTCATTAGGAAATATAATTTCAAACTACTGACTGTTAAATATGGTATGCCACAAGGATCAGTACTGGGTCCTGTTCTGTTCTTACTCTATGTAAATGACCTAAAAATAAACAATAACAGTGGTAAAATATTTCAATTTGCTGATGATACAAGCATTCTAATCACAGGAAACTCAGAAGAAACTCTTGTAAAAAACATAAGAGAAGCCAATGACAGGCTAACATGCTACTTTGATAACAGTGACTTAATAATAAACTGTGGAAAAACTATAGCTATGGAAATACACACAGCACAAACAAAAAATCTAGTATCACCCAGTGTAGATCTATATGGACAGGTAGTTACCAAAACAATCTGTATCAAATTTCCTTGACTTCATCTACAAGAAAAATTGAAATGGACAGCACATATTGAGCAAATGAACAAAAAATTAAGTACTTCTCGTTTTGTGTTGCATACATTAAAAAACTGTACCAGCTACAATACTCTTCGGTGTGTCTATTATGTAGTTATACAATCTCACATAGAGTATGGGATTATGTTCTGGGGAAATTTTGGAGATGCCATCAAAACATTTAAAATTAAAATTTTTTTTAAGAATAATGGAAGGGGTAGATAATCGCAAATCAGGTGAAATGTGAACCATTGTTTCAAAAAAGGATGATCCCGCCTCTTCCTTATATATATATACCTCACACAATACACAGCTATGATACAAGACAAAAATTGGATGTACATGTTATAAGTGCCAACACAAAGTTATTTCATAAGAGTCTTATCCATCCTAGTATCAAGCTATACAATGCCTTACCAGATACCATTAAACACATACAAAAAATTGGTCACTTCAAATCTAAATTGAAGTCATAATTAGTTGATCACTGCTTTGACACAGTAATTGAATGTCTACAAAAATAAATTTTTCTATGTTAGTCTGATGTAGTCCCATACAGAAGAACATTTGTCTATTACATATCAGTATATAACATAACAACATTTGTTTAAGTATTCATCATTAATTGATACAGTAATGTGTGTTATTATGAACAAAGTTATATTATAAGCAAAATTCTTAATATTAACATAAAAATCCATTTATCTCTTGCACATTGTACAGCCGTAGATGAAAATGGATCAATAAATCAATCAATCAATTATATCAATCAATACTCTGAAAGTTCGTCATTCCTTCTATCGACATCTTCCTGCGAATTTCGTTCTTAATATACTTTTTGTTACATCTCGACAATTTTTTCTTAGCTTATTGCTATACACATTTTCCTCTTTTATTAATCTAAACATGTCTGGTCTGATTTATCTATTGATTGGAAAAATGTTCACAAAACGAAAAGCTTAGGACAGGTACTTCCTCAGTACTCTCGGAAATAGAACAGAGGTTCCCCAGCTAATGTACTGTATTCAGTTATAGTGTGTACAGTACAGTGAATTAATGATCATTATCTCTTAATAACCCACAAAATTAGTTTATGGTAGTGCTTAGGTCTGTTATTGTGAAGCTTGATTTAGGTAAGGTCTTCAATGAGGTTCAACATTTAGCACTGACAGCACGTTTATTATTGGAACCAACATACAACCAGAACAAAATTGGAAGTGACAAACATGACAAGCTACTGATGCTGAAGTCATGTTTTAAGAGAAATTCTATAATCCTGGGCTTGAACAGGGGTTAGATTAATCTCATGGTAGGACTAATGACTGACCATGGGAACTTTAAGAAACCTCTGCATATGATGAGTGTAGAGAAAGAAACTTATACGCGTAAACTATATGATGAGGGGGATGAACCTGAACCACATTTAATCTTCCAATGGAAAGGGCTGGAGGTCAAAAGACACAGACTATTTGGTTCATTAATTCATGATAATAAAGAACTAGTAAAGGATCTTCTACTACTCTGTAATGATGGCTGGCTTCACTAGAATGACAGGGAGAGAAACATCACAATAAACTTAGTTTCAATGGAGGCATTAGTGGGCTGAGTCCATTGTTGTTTTGTCATCCTGTATAAATGAAGCACGCAGTCAAGCCTAGATGGAGAGCACAGCTGTTTACTCAAACATCAAATATTCAAGAATGCTGTTACTTCTACAAGCACCAAATATTCCAGAATACACAAACATTATAAACACAAGAAAATTCCAGAAATGATAAACCCTAAATATCAAATAATTGGTGGAGGAGGCTGGGTTTGAATTGGCAACCTGTAGCGTGCCAACCTGTGACACTAACCACTACACAACAATGCATGCAGCAGAGCTCAGGGTATTTCTCCATCTCCTGCAGAAACAGTGACCAACAGTCTCAAAAGTTGTCATTGGAGCTGACTGCAACACTGTGAGTGGAGATCTTGTCAATGGTCCTCTGTATCGAAGCGTTGGCAGAAACTCACCTTCTGGCCATACTGTCTTCACTATGGTGAGCATCGAAGGTAGTACCGTCTGTGAAAACCTTGAGATTGTTGAGCAGGTCTCTGTTTCCTTGAACCTTGCATCATCAGTGTGTGCCTATGGACTGTCGTAGGGCTTTATACAGAGGACATGGACGATGTCTTTGCCCTTTTTCTTCCTCATAAAGTATCATATTCCTCGACTTCATATGTAATATGCGACAATTGACAAAGATACGATTCAACCCAAAGTAGCACTTTAGTAACTTTTCTGATAGACCCACTTTCGTCACAGATGTAAAAATCCGTACCAAGTCTCTTTGGCTCTATCAAAATGCCCAGCGCTTGGCATTATAGCGCTCTCTGTATTTCTTCTGGTCACCTAGTATCCAAATGTAGCTAGCTGTCTTGATTCTTCAATCCAGTGATAAAGTGTTTCACATGGCCATCTAAGTAACACACAGTTGAGACGGTAACAGTGTGTATGCATTGTTGTTCCGGCTTATGACTGTGGAGCAAATATAAAAAAAAACTGTGTGAAACCCGTAATGTCCTTCATTACGTTGTATACAAATGTCATAACCGGTATTATTGCGTCCCAGTCTCTCTGTTCAACCTCACAATCATACCAAAAAATGTGTTATTAACGAAATCTATGAAGCCATTTGTCTGTGGATGGTAGTCAGTTGTCATTCAATGCTATGAAATGACCTCTGATACTACTTACTACCAGAAAACGCTTCCACAATCAGATGTCTTTACAAAAGGTGCTCTGTACTTCAAAATTATTTCTACGATGAATTTTGCTATTTCTGGAGCTTCACCTGTTGGTACAGCTTTGGTAACAGCACAGTGGATGGCGGTAGTCAGTGCAGATTATTACCTGTTAATTAAAATCTGTCGATTTGGGGAACCTCTCCAAGAGATCGATTTCAGTTAGGTGGAATGGCGCTGCTGCAGATGGGATTTGTAACAGGCGTCCAGAGGTAATTGTGGCACATGTTTCTGTCATTGGCATTCCTTACGGTGGCTCACATAATTTCTAAAATATCGGTAAAGTCCTTGGCAGTGACACATGCATCTGACTTCGTCTACGTTCCTCGTGGATCCCAGGTAAGGAAATGTTCGACAAAATGGTTCAAATGGCTCTGAGCAATATGGGACTTAACATCTGAGGTCATCAGTCCCCTAGAACGTAGAACTACTTAAACCTAACTAAACTAAGGACATCACACACACCCATGCCCGAGGCAGGATTCGAACCTGCGACCGTAGCTGTTGCGCGGTTCCAGACTGAAGCGCCTAGAACCGCTCGGCCACTTCGGCCGGCAATGTTATGAGCTGGAATGGTGAACAACCATTTACCCCACTACTGGATCACAGTTCCTGTTATAAAGTGTCCCATTTTGATTAAAATTATTCTGGGTGTTGTACTGCATCATTGTATAAAATATAAAATACCTTAAAAAACATAAATTATAGAAGTGGAATTTCAGCCATATTATAATGGACTTATGAAGCACAAGACTGGTTTTATTGGAGGAAAATTACCCCTATTTATTGCAAACTGTTGGCGTCAGTAAGTTATATTTCTGGAATTTTATTGGCTCTAGAATATAAGCGGGTAGCTGCGATGAGAGGAGAGGGTAAGAAGGAGCGATTCATGGACTATCCACCTTGTCGATGGTTGGTTCTTGTTTGCAAATCATTGCTTGGCTTCTGGTGGGAACGTTCTCTTCCTGCGGTCTGTAAAAGTGCATTGATAGTTCCTATATAGCTGTTTCTTTAGGCTATCACATCCCTGTCCAGTAAGGCTTCTGCCCATGGCCATTCATGAGCCATCAGTCTGAGGTAGTTTACAGCTAGTACACCATAAAATTGTAGCCATCCTCTCTAATAATATTGTCAGGCTGCTTAATAATTTCAGTTGCCTTTTGTATTTTTCATTAGTGCATCTACAGCTCTTTTTACCAAAACATAGGCTTCATGGAGCATGATAAGTTGGTCACAATCACGTTCCTCTTTCATGCTATTACAATCGCATGCATCGATCGTATTCTGTCACACAAGTGCTGACTGGATTCTTGTCTCAAATATGAAGGGAGCTCTTCACTAACAACAAAGCTCAAATATTCCTGCAGGCAATGTCCTCCACAACGAGGCTACATCTACATCTACATCTACATGATTGCTCTGCAATTCACATTTAAGTGTTTGCCAGAGGGTTCATCGAACCACAATCATACTATCTCTCTACCATTCCACTCCCGAACAGCGCGCGGGAAAAATGAACACCTAAACCGTTCTGTTCGAGCTCTGGTTTCTCTTATTTTATTTTGATGATCATTTCTACCTATGTATGTTGGGCTCAACAAAATATTCTCGCATTCGGAAGAGAAAGTTGGTGACTGAAATTTCGTAAATAGATCTCACCGTGAAGAAAAACGTCTTTGCTTTAATGACTTCCATCCCAACTCGCGTATCATATCTGCAACACTCGCTCCCCTATTACGTGATAATCCAAAGAAGCTGCCCTTTTTGCACCCTGTCGATGTCCTCCGTCAATCCCACCTGGTAAGGGTCCCACACCGCGCAGCAATATTCTAACAGAGGACGAACGAGTGTAGTGTAAACTGTCTCTTTAGTGGACTTGTTGCATCTTCTAAGTGTCCTGCCAACGAAACGCAACCTGTGGCTTGCCTTCCCCACAACTGAAGTTGTTCATAATTTTAACACCCAGCCTTGAGAATTGTACTATTTATCAAGTAATCGAATTCCAACGGATTTCTTTTGGAACTCATGTGGATCACTTCACACTTTTCGTTATTTAGCGTCAACTGCCACCTGACACACCATACAGCAATCTTTTCTAAATCGCTTTGCAACTGATGCTGTTCTTCAGATGACCTTACTAGATGGTAAATTACAGCATCATCTGCGAACAACCTAAGAGAACTGCTCAGATTGTCATCCAGCCCATTTGTATAGATCAGGAACAGCAGAGATCCTGGGACGCTTCCCTGGGGAACACCTGATATCACTTCAGTTTTACTCGATGATTTGCTGCCTATCGATACGAACTGCGACCATCCTCACAGGAAATCTCGAATCCAATGGCACAACTGAGATGATACCCCATAGGCCCACAGCTTGATTAGAAGTCGCTTGTAAGGAAACTGTGTCAAAAGCTTTCCGGAAATCTTGAAATAAGGAATCAACTTGAGAACCCCTGTCGATAGCGGCCATTACTTCGTGCGAATAAAGAGCTATCTGCGTTGCACAAGAACGATGTTTTGTGAAACCATGCTGATTACGTATAAATAGATCGTTCCCTTCGAGGTGATTCATAATGTTTGAATAAAGTAAATGCTCCAAAACCCTACTGCAAACTGACGTCAATGATATAGGACTGTAGTTAGATGGATTACTCCTACTACCCTTCTTAAACACTGGTGCGACCTGCGCAATTTTCCAAACTGTAGGTACAGATCTATCGGTGAGCGAGCGGTTGTATATGAGTGCTAAGTAGGGAGCTATTGTATTAGCGTAATCTGAAAGGAACCTAATCAGTATACAATCTGGACCTGAAGACTTGCCCGTATTAACCAATTTGAGTTGCTTCGCAACTCCTAAGGTATCTACTTCTAAGAAACTCATGCTAGCAGCTGTTCGTGTTTCAAATTCTGGACTATTCCATTCGTCTTCCTTGGTGAAGGAATTTCTGAAAACTGCGTTTAATAACTCCGCTTTAGCGGCACAGTCGTCGGTAACAGTAACATCGGCACTGCGCAGCAAAGGTATTGACTGCGTCTTGCCGCTTGTGTACTTAACATGCGACCAGAATTTCCTCCGATTTTCTATCAAATTTCGAGACAATGTTTCGTTGCGGAACCTATTAAAGGCATCTCGTATTGAAATCCGTGCCAAATTTCGCGCGTCTGTAAATTTTAGCCGATCTTCGGGATTCCGCGTTTTTCTGACCCCCCAAATATTTTAAAAACAAGTGTTATACTGTTTCAGACAATAAAAAACACTTAATGTTCCTGTAACTGATATTGACAATCCGAATGAAACCACCCATATAAAATTCCTGGATCCAGATGGATAGTATTTAGAAAGTTAAGAGAAAATTGATCAGCTGGTCAAGAAAATTAGCTCAGACTACTTTGCACTTTCTCATCTTAATGACAATGTTATTGATATATTTGGCATATTTCTATTCTATACTGTCCAATGGCATGGTATTCTGGACAAATGACACAAAAGCTGAAACAGTTTTCAGACTTCAAAAGCAAGCAGTGAGATTAATATGATGGGTCTTTAACGAAACATCCTGCAGGAGTGTTTTAAAGTCTCACAGGATATTTATCACTGCAGGTCAGTATAGATACTGAGGATGTCTGTAGTCAACAACAGGGAATTTTTTCAGAAAATTGTGACACTAACAATTTTGACAGAAGACAGGAGGAAAATTTCCTCGATAGTTCTACAACTGCCAGGACAGTACACAAAGTAGAGACAAATATAAAAATATAATATAAGCTTTGTATAAAAAAGGAAATTAATGATGTACAGGTATTAAAAAGGAAAATAAAATCATTTCTCATAATCACAGTTTTGAAAATGTATGAATTCTTGTAGTTATAAGTCATGCTTTAATGTAAGAATAAGGGAAACCATTTAGGTTAAAGCACAGACTTAAAAGAAAAGAGTTATTTATTCGCTTATGTCATGAAGACAAAATTTTCCAATTTAACTTAAATTATGAAGATAAAGTGTAAATTTATCTATGTCATTAGGATAAAAATGTGTGCTTTCATTTATTCTACACACTTAAGCGTTTACTTAAACTTTTACTTACATAATGAAGATAAAAAATGTATTTTAATTTAAATTTTGATGACAAAATGTAAATTCATATTTTTATTTACGTCATTAGTATGAAACTGTATACGTTCATTAATTCCATTAATATTAGCACTCACTTAAACTTATTCCAGTCAACTGCAAGCTGTAGTATTTTATCTAAACGACTGTGCTTAGAAAATATCTAAAATAGTATATACAGACAGACACACACACACACACACACACACACACACACACACACACATATATATATATATATATATATATATATATATATATATATATATATATATATATATATATACTGTTCTTTAAGAGCCACACAAGTCATTCTCATCCTATCATAACGCACACATGCGAATTGCAGAAAAGTCCGAAGATAGTCCTGGACAGGGAAATTGCTGCACATCTTGCAGAACATATTGACTTTGATGGACAGGCATAATTAAAATCTCTAATAATTCTAGAAATGTCTTTTTCGAGAAAGGTTTAAATTATTCTCTTTTGTTACAGCAAATATATTCATCATTAGTTTGTTATTCTCTGTTGCTAGTACTACTGTATCATATTTTATATGAGGGGTACCTATTCAAAACGCGTAAGGTCACAATAAGGCAAAAATTCAGAAGTGAAAAATTTATCCTACAAATAGTATTTTATTAATTTTTTTCGAATTTTATGAAAATCTCTCATTATACTGATAAAATGATTATTGTAAGGTAACTTTTTACTTTGAAGATAACGATGGCTTTCGTGATGGATTAATGCAGTTTTTGTGTTCTATCCAAAAATATGAATTTTTATGTAAACTACTTAGGAAATAATGAAATTTGATTGGTTTTCAATAACACATAAGTAGTAAAAATACATTTTACTTCCTGAAACTTCAGTTTTAAATATTCAGTAAAGTGCTTGGACATAATATATTTCATTCTTTTAAAATTTACTTTTTAATAGTCAATAAAGCACTCTAACACTAGAAGTAGAAATTAAAAATAGTAATTCATTTCCAACTATAGGGTTCACATTATTTTACCAAGTAAATGCCCCTTTTCTATAAAATCACAACAAGTATCTTCTTTGACTATACGTTCATTGCTTGCAATGCTGAAATTCCTGGTGAACAACTGAAGTGTTTCATTTTTTCTCTATTTTTTCCAAATCTGGAGATTAGTCGTTTTTCTACATTGTGTTGGTTCAAATGGCTCTGAGCACTATGGGACTTAACGTCTGAGGTCATTAGTCCTCTAAAACTTAGAACTACTTACATCTATCTAACCTAAGGATATCACACACATCTATGCCCGAGGTAGAATTCGAAACTACAATGGTAGCAGTTGTGCGGTTCCACACTGAAGCACCTAGAGCCACTCGGCCACACCGACCAGCAACATTGTCTTTCTTTTCTTGTTTAATTGTCTTTAGAGATGATACTATTGATCTATTTGTTACATTGATAAAACTATATCCCTGTTTGCCTAATGGCAGAAAGTAGGTAAGGTGAGTGTTGATTTTCATATAAACTACCATTTTGCCTACCATGTATTTCTTCAAATGTATCCTCTTCATATCAATCAACTACCCTAAAATTTATACTTCCTTCCTTGTAATAAAATAGTTCCCAATCTTTCCCGAAAATCCTTATTTGACCCACTTCTGCATAAAGTTCCTGACATTAGTTTGGAAATTTTACGAAGTTTCATTTCTAATTGGCCAAAAACGCAGTCAGCAGATAAGAAAGAGTGTCATCTAATTGGAAAGTAGAGAAATACGCAATTCTGATGCACTGGAGATTCTCTGTGTAGCCAGAAGGCAGTTGCATGAATAACGTGCTGACTTTTATTTTGACAAATTCAGCCATTCATGAAAATTCCTTGAAATTTTTGAGATGTGTCAATGTTCGAGTTTTTTCGGATGTTGGTTACAGCTGAGAAAATTTCTTGGGACACTCTATCTGTCTGGTTTTCATTACAAATGTGAAATGTATGTTAGATTTGCTACATGAAAATTGAAAAGAGATATCTATCAGACAGCGTATACCTTACCAATATCTAATTTTTGGAGAGGCTGTAACGACTGTAAATCATTACAAATGTCTTGCTACATTAATGATTTTGTTTCATTAGTGTGTGAGAGACAACAGCTCTTAATTTATGTAAGTATGGTTCAATCATTAGGTTATTCTTTATGTTGCTGTCTAAAAGGACTTTTAATTTCATGGTTCATTCTAAGGCATATGCTACAAGCATCACATTCTGGTGTTTAAAGCCTGGATTAAATTTTGGATTGAATATTTTCATAAAAAAAGGTTTCTTGACTTTCGGATTTGATGTCACTGAATTGTTAAAATGTTTATTTGTACTCAGGTCACTTGGCAGAAAAAGGTTCTGGCTTTATTTCCTCTGATTATAGATATGGAATGAAATCAGATACCTTTTTCTTTTTTGCTCTGTACTTTCCAGCATTGTGGTCTTCCACTTTCTTGTCAGTCTTTCCTTTACTTTTTTCAACCCCATAAGCAATGATATACTCTCCATTTTGACGAACGCCAAAAAGTTTCCCAAAGAAAGTGATGTACACAGGAGTAATAATTCAGTTTTAATTGATATGAAACCCATTAAAGGTAGCAATTTCAATCTTATTCCTTTAACAAGTTTCATCAGAGGAATAAATCATAAACATGAAGATTTTTTACTTTCATGATACTGTGCTATTACAGCAGTTTTTTAACTTCCACATTGAAGGTAGCAATTACAATATTATTCCTTTAACAAATTTAATCGGAGAAATGGGCGATAAATGTGACGACTTTTTACTTACATGATACTTCACTCTTAAAGCAGCTGGTTTAACTTTTAGATCATTTCAGACTCTCTTACTCTTAAAATTCCTCACAATGAGAAGGAAAGCAAGCTTTTTACCTTTTTACTTTCTGTCTGGTTTTGTCTATACTGCCATTTTGCTTTTGTGAACACTATTTCCGGAAGCAAACAACAATAAAAGTGCCCTTCTTCATGCTGGCAAGGAAGTTCGAAACTCTTGGGATAAGGATCCTTATCTCAGTATCTAGCAATCAAAAATGACTATAATAATAATTATTATATAAGCAAAATCCTTTCTTACATTTTTATTAATTTGCATAGCTATGCAATAACAGCAATTTTAAATGCTCTTTCTCTTATGAGTTTTTAAACTATGATTGCTTTTTTCCGTCTGGTTCCACAGTTCATTTCCTCTCCAACCATCACACATGCACCAGCTGTTATACTCTCCATCTTAGCAGAACAAAGTTTTTATATCTGCCTTCTGTCTGTTTAACAGTTGGAATGACTAACAAATATACACAACAGTGTTATAATGCTGTAACTGAATACCAATTGGTTATTGTTGGTTAGTCCATTAGTCATACACTGGAGCCAATTGCTTGACAATATAAAATAATATAAATTAATGGACTTCTTGCAGTTTGATTCATTCATTCATACCAGAGGACAAAATGATATTTTTTTCCTTTACCATTTTTCAAAGCTGTTTTTGATGTTTTTAAAGTGTTAATTGCAGGAGTGTGTAGAGCAGGTCATAAAATACGTGATTTCGTATCAAATTCGATACTGTCCACCTGCTAACATTATGCATTTTCAAAAGTTGCTCCTGATTTAGTAAAAATATCGTGTCAATTTGGTTCCTAGTTTATATGGTTTTCCACATAATCATCAGGATACATTTTAATAGTTAATAGTATAACAACGAAAGTTATAAATCATAGTTTTCTTGTATTTGCATTTAATTTATTATGATTGCAACTCTTACATCAATATGCTGTCTTATTAAAGTTTCTACAATCTTTGGACAGTTGTAATTTAATAACTATAACTTCTAGGTATTCAACCTCTTCAAATGTATCATTATTAAATTTATTCTTCATTTAGATATTATTATAGTGTCTCCATTAAAACATAATTCATGTGTTGATGTTGGCTTCCCTAAGCTCTTACTAATTTACTTTGCACTTTGCTTTTTTACATTTACTGTAACCTTTAAATTTATTCCTTTATTTCATATGGCACACACAACATTGGTACTCTTAAAATATTTAATATTAATATTTATACAAACTATCTCCTTTTATTAAATCCAGCAATATGATTTTTTTTATAGAGTGCATTTTGTATATACATTTATAGATTTATTATGTATAAAAGTTACTTTAAAAATTCTTTAGGTAGTTCCTACTAATATTATGTTTCATTTAGAAGTTATTATATTGTTTATTTAAGAAGGAAAAATTATTATATTAATATTATATGTATTGTACCTCCTTCGTTGTCAAACACTGTTTTAACAAAAATTGAATAATTATTTTCAAAAATAATAAATTAAATATAATAGCTTTTCTATGCAGTAGATTTTGTAAGCGCCTTTCTATCCACATAAATTAGAACATAATTTTTCCCTCATACCCACAATTACATCAAAAATAATAATATTTTTATATCTGATTAACTTATTATAGAGTAAATACAAATGACTCTTCACTTTTTATTTTATAATAAATAGGCAAACTTATTTCAGCACAACGAATTTCAGTTCAACGAAATTTTTGGAAACTTAAATGGTTAGTGTAAGATAACAAAAGATGATTTAGTGAGTACTACTTCGTTTTACTTCTGTAATGAAAGATGAGCAAATGAGGAGTTTCATGAAGAAGAGAGAAATGAAATCATCAACTATATTTGAAAATTCTAGAACATGTAGTACAAATGTGAAATATATTACTTAGTAGATTTGTATAAAACAATGTAGAAAGTGCTGGACACTTAGTAGAGTCTAGATATTTTCTAATTGATGTAAGACTTTTATCTAAAATGATTAAAAATTATTTAAAGATAAGCAAAGGACTGGTATTAAACATATACTTGAATTTGTAAATTTACGTTTCTAATAACAATCAAATACGAATATTTTATTTTCATTCATATAGTCAGAAATATTCATGAAAGAGGGATCAAGAGGTCTTATAATATTGCTTAAGTTTGCTATAGGGGAAATACTACCAAAATAAACTGAATTTCAAATGTGAGGGTCTCGACAGTTTATATAGCGTTACATGTATATAATTAGCAATTACGAATTATAACCATTGTGAAGATCACCTTATTAATGAAAACAGATTAGTACAACAGGGCATTGTCAGTCAAGTCCTGTTCTGCTATATGAAGAACTGTGACAAGGTTTAAGCAAAGTAGGCAGGTCAAATACTGACAGACAGATCGACATGCATACCACACCTGTTCGTACAGATAGGGTGTACGAGGAATGATGTAGTTGCAGAGCCAGCTGAACATTGACTACTTGCTGGGTATCTGGTATGCAGTCCATGGACCCCAAATACATGCACAGAATAAGATGGGTTATGGAATCTCTTAGGAGAAAAATAAATGAATTTCTTTTTGGATTGTAATGTAAGAAAGGTTTTGTATTATTGTTAGATTGGCGGCGCTCTTTTTTGAGTTCTCATAGAGAAAGAATGTATTAGTGTCCCGTTAATGGGCTGAATTGGAAATGTAGTTATACAATATACACATGGAAACGGATGGTTGAAAGTGAAAGTATGTGTTCAGGGCATCATTTGATAATTTGTTATAAGTTGGATGGCTTTAGCAATTTTCTGCAGCAGACAAGACTTTTCGGAGAAGTTCCACGAAATTCTACACAGGAAATGGAAATGCAAACAAGGCAGATTCATCAAGTGAAATATTACCTGGTGATACCTATCTAAGCAGAACTAACTAACCTAACCAAACGTTAAATGGATATTTATTTTTCGACATACATAGGAAAAACAGAAACCTTAATACAAATTTTATTTACTAGATATAGGTAATTAGTTTCAATTTGTGCTTTAGTGCTAGAATATTGACAGAACATAAGAAAATTTTTATGTTTACTTTTCATTGACACAGTATATGTAGCATAGTTCTTACAGTATTGCTTTAGTACAGCAAATTATTTGTAATTCTTTTGGACTATTCACAAAATCCACTGCATGCATAATAATGCATGAGATATTGTATAAATCTGTAAATTAGGAGCTATACTTATCAAATATGTTCTTATGTGTAATTAATAAAATCAAGACACCTCTGGAAAAGATTTATGACCGTTTCATCAACCACATCACTACTAATTAGAAGAATAATGAATTACTTAAGCTCATTTTTGGATTTTTCACTATGATGTGAAACATTTGTCGTTGTTATCGCCAACTTGAAGAGAAAGAGTGTATGTTGAAAGGAAAGAGCTGAGTCTGCTTTCCCAACTAAGTATGGTACACTTTACATACAAATTTTGCTCAACACCCCTAGAACAAACTTCATTCGCTTGGGCTGCATCCAACAACAAACTTATGTACATACGTTTTTCAACAACAGTCATAAACATTTTTGTTGATAAATAATTATGAGGATAGAGTTATGAAGGGAACAGTTTCTCTTCAGAACAACTTCATTTTATATTACTGTCCAATGTAAATCGAACCTAGTGCCAACATTGTCACACATGTTAAAGTAGCTTGATTTTATCTACATGGTATTGTTTGATGTTATCATGGTCGAGACACTCTTTGCTGTGAAAGTTGTTACCGATTGACAGCTAGAGTGACAGTAGCGTTCCAAGAGGCTGGAACGCAGACAGTCACATGCATCATGAAGATAACATTTGTTTCTCATCCTTTTCCTACGCAATTTAAGAAATATTTATTTTGCCTCCAAGGGTTTGTGTAATATCAGATGGCAAAGATGATTCTATGTTTAGCGCAAACAGAGCTGAAACTCATAAATCCAGTGAAGAGCTAGAATATATTTGTAAAGAACTAGATGTGAAGTTGGATAGAATAGTAACTTATCATTTTAATACTGGAAGAATATAAACACACAGATTCACATGTAAGAAGCACAGTTGTGTATCTCAATGTGTGAAGAGGGTCGAAGCTCTACTTATTATTTAGTTCTGTGCTTTAGGCATTGGCACTTTCTGCCACAAGTACGACCTACATCTTTACATTATTCCGTGTACGACAAGCGACTTGTAGATAATACTGATGTCACAGTAACATCTAAGTAGATTATAAGCAAGTTCTGACAGTACAGTTTCATAAGGCGATGATACATGTCTCGCAGGCTCGTTAGGAAACGTAAAAGAAGGAAATATCGTGTGTTCTTGATGTTGGTGCACTCTATTGCGCTACAGATGCTCCCATTTGTAACAAATATTCTATAAACCAATATATACAATTACGATTCGCTTTCACAAGATCTTGCCAAACTCAACAGTATCACTTGCTTGGTGTGCTCTTATCGCACTGGGTAAAAAAATAAAAAATAAAGAAGGGACAGAGTGTCAGGTCCACCATCTAACACATGTAGTCACGGTATTCCCGCTCATTTTAGTTCTCGTGTGTGACAGGAAAGCTCTAACCAGACAGTAAGCTACACTCCTGAAGACGATGTCAGCTAATGAAAACAGTATCGTTTATATTTTACACTCGGGAGAACCTATAGATATTTACTGAAAATGTCGTTTTCTTTTAGATAGAAAATGGCTCCTAAACATCAGAAGCCCCGCCCTTTTGCAGATGTATATCGTATACAGAATTGTACCTACTAAACAACATGAAGTTTTGTGTACAAACTTCTACATCTACACTCTGCGAATGACTGTGAGGTGGATGGCAGAGGGTTCACCCCATTGTACCAGATATTAGGGTTTCATCATATGTTATTCACATATGGAGTATGAGAAAAAAGACTAAATGCCTCTTTGCATGCTGTAATTATTCTAATCTTATCCTCACGATAGGTGTGTGAGCGATATGGAAGGCATTGTAGTATATCCCTAGAGCAATAATTGAGAGTCGGTTCTTGAAACTTCGTTAATAAACTTTCTCATGGTAGTTTAAGTGTGTCTTCAAGAGACTGCCATTTCAAATCCTTTAATATCTCTGTGACACTCTCCAATGATTAAATAAACCTGTGACCATTTGTGCTGCCCTTCTCTGTATACACTGAGTATCCCCTGTTAGTCCTATCTGGTACGGGTCCTATACAACTGAGCAATATTCTTCTAGGATAGGTCGCACAAGTGGCATGTAAGCAGTCTCTTTTGTAGACTGATCAAACCTTCTCAGTATTCTCCCAAAAAACTGAAGCCTATCACGTGCTTTACCCACCACTGAACCTACATGATTATTCTGTTTTATATCCCTAAAAACTGTTACACCCAGGTAATTATGTGAGTTGCCTGATTCCAATAGTGACTCATTGATATTATAGTCATAGGATTCTATGTTTTATCGTTTCGTGAAGTGCAAAACTTTACATTTCTGAATATTTATCTGCACCATGTTGAAATATTATCAAGATCTGACAATATTTATGCAGCTTCTCTCAGATACTTCATTATAGATTACTACATCTTCTGAAAAAGTGTAAGGTTATGCTTAATATTGTCTGCAAGGTTATTAATATACATGTACAGTCAGGATCCCAAAATACTTCCCTGAGGCACACCTGAATCTACTTCTACATCTGATAATGACTCTCCATCCAAGAAAACATGCTGTGTCTACCATACCAAGAAGTCCCCAAACCGGTCACACCATATGGTTCTACTTTTGACAATAAGCATAGATGTGGCAATGAATAAAGTGATTTGCAGAAATCTAAAAACACTGCACCTATCTGGTTGCCCTGATCCAAAGCTTTCATCATGTTGTGTTAGAAAAGTGCAAGTTGGGTTTCACGTGATCGATGTTTTCGAAAATCGTGCAGGCTGGCATTGAGGAGGTCGTTCTCTTCAAGATATCTAATTATGTTTGAGCTCAGAATATGTTCTGAGATCCTACAACAAACTGATGTCACTTTATTAATTTTATTGTGAGTGCCATAGATTCTGAAGCAATGGAGTTGCAAGGATATGGAATGACTAAGTATTGTTACAATGTCAACAATACAGCAGCACATAATATGGTTAATTCATGACAAGACTCATACTAACAACATGGAACAATAGAAGAAATAAAAACATAATACATAAATTAGAATAAATAGTTACGTGTACACATTTAAATTCACAATATCAAAGTATTTGAGAAACAGTATAACACCACAGCAACAAATAATTTACATTCATGCTTATTCTGAATGGCTAACTCAGTTTTATAATAAAAACATGCTCCTATGCACTAAAAAAATCACTAATTGAATAGAATGACTTTTGTATTAGGTGTTCCTTCAGTTTGCTCTTTAACTTTGGTGTTTGAGGAGCAAGATATGTTATGGCACTGGGTACAGCATTGTAAATTTCGATGTCAGTGTAATTTTCTCCATTCTGTACAGCGGCATTGTTTGACTGGTTGCTATGAAAGTACTCTTTTTATCTCGTGTTGTGACCATGATATTCATTATTGGATTTGAAGAAAGAGTTTTTTATTAATGAAACATACAAGGGAATATATGTAGTGAGATATCATTGTAAATACCTGGAGTTTGCCAAACAGATTTCTGCACATTGGTTGCACACCAATCATGATGCATACTGCTCTTTTCTGAGCAATTGTTGCAAAGGACTGGTTGCCCCAGAAGGTGATTCGATAAAACAGAAGTGCACGGAATTATCTGAAATAAGCAGCTCTTATGGCATCCTTATGTGTGGTTGATGTAATTATGCAAATGTCAAATGTTGCGGAATGTAGCTTTTTTCTAGATCTATGATATGCTGGGACCAATTTAGTTTGTAATCCACATACACACCCATGAACTTACCTGAGTCGACTTGCTTTATTTGTTGTCCACTACATTCTATATTTATATCCCCCAGTTCTTTATGTGCCGTATGAAACTGTACATAATGAGTTTTTTTATATTCAGAGAGAGTCCATTGCAGTTAATCCATTTCAGAATGTCATCAAATGCATTGTTCACAGATGTTTCCCAATTGTTCCCTGTTGCTTTGTCAACTAGAAGAAGTGTCATCAAGAAATAGGGTGAACTTGCTCACTGACATGGTGCGATGAGGGATGTCATTTATAAATGTAAGAAACAGTAAGGGTCCCAGTGTCAAGCCTTGACACACTCCAGTATTGCATGTGCCCCACTTGGATAAAGCTGGGATTCTTTTACTCTCAGTAATTATTACTCCCTGTTTCCTACCTGTAAGATAGGATTTAATTCATGTCCCCATTATTCCACTTAACCCATAGCAGTCTAGTTTATTTAGCAGAATTTCATGGTTGACACAGTCAAAAGCCTTGGATATGTCGCATAGAATTCCAGTTGGTGCCAATTTTCTGTTAAGAGATTCGAGAATTAATCGGTGAAAAAGAAAATAGCATCAACAATTGATAGGCATTGCCGGAAACCAAACTGAAATTTACTGAGAATGTTTTGGCTGTTCATGTTTCTCAAGGACCTTTGAAAGACTTTCCAAAAGGATGGGTTAGTTTTGTTGGTCGATTTTGGGCTGGGTTTATGCTCAATAGCTAATGCAGATAGTATGAATCAGCGTGAATTTACGTAATGAGAGATAATTACTACTTGCAGTACATAAATTAAAGGATGAATTCTTGTTGAAACTAAATGGGTGCCACAATCTTCCTCGGACTGTAAGAAAATACTATCCAATGTACCAATACTGAAGTCACACAAACCGTATTTTGCAGCAAACTTGGTATAGAAGTTACTGACATCATCAATTTATCTATAATTTTCTGTGATTACCGATCATTCAGTTCATCCACTAAGTCTTAATGATTAGCACATATATATATTGAGATGACTTGCAGGATGGAAGCAATTACTACCTCATTATGATTGCAGGGGAAAGTCATGCTTGTGAGTGAATATTGGCATAATAGATAAAATATTGTTGTGACTATGATAACTCTTCATATATGTATTTTTTTGCACTTTTGATTACACATAGCATTTACTACTACATTGTTGATGCACAAGTAAAAATGATGCATCATTTTTGTGTGAGATCTAAAACATAAGTACTCTCAAGCGAAACTGAAACAAAAGTTGTTAAAAAATTGAATATTCTCCAGATATCGCTCTTTTGTTCCAAAGCCAGTTTTAAAAGTCTATCTTTCCTATCTTCTGTGGCAATGTAAAAATTTCTTATTGCTAATGAGGAAAAGGAAACATTTATAGAAATTAATAACAAGAAAAATAAAAGGTATGATATTGGGAGCTACTTGTTTTGGTATTACAGAAGGAATATTGGGCGTTAGTTTGTTACATCAGTTTTTTCACCTTTCTTGGAAAGTGGTGTCACACAGGCATACTTTAATTTAAGAACAATACCTTGTTTTAGGATTCATTAAACTTGTGACACAGGACTGCATTTATATAGCTATGACAGTGCCTAAGTATCTTAGTTGAAATATTATCAACACCAAAAGAGTTTTTTGACTTCATCTCTCTGATCGTCTTATTGATCTCACTAATTGTTATAGGAGTTATCTGTATCTGGCAAAATCTGGTATTGTTAGCTTTTTGCAGATCGGCTATTGCATCACTCACAGAACCTTCATAGGCAATTTTTTTCAGCAGCTGTTAAAAATGTTTATTAAAGGTATTAGTTACTTCCTCAGTATTTTTTACAGTATTTCTAACCTGAAGAAATTCTATGTGAGTCATGTACTCTACTTTTTTACCACTCTCCCTTTCTATAACTTGCCAGGTGGTTTTTAATTTGTTATTTGAGTTATCAGTTTCAGATCTTACAGACTTAGTTTTGGATATTTTATTACCTTTTTAAAATATTACAGTACAATTTATAGCCTCCATTTTGATGGAATCATTAGATAGCCTTTGGGATTCATATAAATTGCTTTTTGTTCTACAGGAAATTCTGATCCCTTCAGTAATCGAGGGTTTCAATTTTGCGACCTGATGATTGTTTCTCAAGATTATTTTTGGAAGTCCAGCTTCAAACTATGACACAAACTAATTAGAGAAGAGATTAAATTTTTCATTAATATTCCTTTCCATAAATACAGGGGCCCAGTCAATCTGCTGTAAGAGGGGGCTGAAGATTTCTAAGTTATCACTATTAACTGGCCTGACAGTTTTAAAGGAGTGTTTCAGCTTATCAGACAGTTTGATATCATCTACTATAAGCAGCTGACCATCATTATCTGACAGACCTGTGAGAATTTGACTTACAATAATACTGCTGCTTCTGTGTCAGTCCAAGAATATATTATCAATTAGGCTCTTACAAGTACTAGTTACCCTAGTGGGAAAGTTAGCTACTGAAATTAGGTTAAATGATTCCATTAGGTGCTCTAGTTCTCTTTTGCTGTTATTTGTAGTTAAGAAGTTAATATTAACATCACCCATGATAATTAAATCCTTGTGGTTTGAATATATTTGGTTCAAAAGTTGTTCATTTTGTTTAGAAAGATACATATTCTCCTTGCAGGAACCTGTAAACTGCCAGAATTAGAACTAACGTATTATTTGCAGTAATTACCGTTCCACAGGATTCAAAATGAGAATCTACATCGTAAGTACCTAGGTCTACAGATTTGTATCTTACATTCGTTTTAACATAGATTGCAGTCCCTCCTTCCTCCTTTATAGTTCTACAATAGCTGGCTGCTAATGAGTATCCATGAATTTGAGGCATTTCAGTTCTACTTGTTACACGGTGTTTTGTATGACATATTACTTGTGCATGGTTTACAGGTTTAGCTTCATTAATGTCAAGATTTAGAAGCTCCAGTTTGCTTCCAAGACCATTGATGTTTTGGTGGAACACACAGAGTTTAGTGCTACTGGTATTTCTTGGTTGATTGCTACACTTCAATAGCTTAGCGTCTCCCCATAAACTTGGACTGTTTGGGAAATTATTACACTACAGATTATCACAAGTCTTAACACTTAGTCTAAAAAATCATTAGAAACGGATTGCTGATGTTTGTCGAACGATATTGTCTGAGTACTTACCTCTTGAGGTTTGTTTACCATTTCACTCAGCACTTTATTCACTACAAGTCGTTTCCCAGGCCATTTAGATGCAGTCCATGAGTCAGGTGAAACTGGCGGCCGATATTGTTTATATTCACTATAGTAGCGTTTCTAGAGTACTTAGCAATTGATTCATATTGCTCATTAGTTGCACTTCATGGTTCACACATGACCACTGTGGTAGATCATGACGATGTGGGATGTTAAGAACAACCACCTTGGTATGAGTTAAGTGACTCAAACATTTCTTTAGATCTAACAAGCATTTGATGTTTTGTTGTTAAAAATATCGTTCGATCTTCCAATTAGCACAATGTAATCATTTGTGGATGACTTACCGAGTTCTGCCGAGTTTTTATGTTTCCTCAAAAAATGCAGTTAAACTTACACCTGTTTTGATGAATGCCATAGCAGCAATCGTTGTGGACGCCTTATTTAGTATACGAGAGGCGATTCCGCGCCCATGGCTGTCGGCTATAAACATCAGTTCTCCTCTTGATTTTCCTTCCTTGGAGCTCTGAGATTGTGGGTGATAGTGTTGGGAGGATCTGCGTCTTTATCGGAGTGATAATCTTCAGAGCTGTTATTCACCTTAACACTACTTATTTGAGTGTCTGTCGTATACCGATTAAGTGTGCTTTCAGCGATATATTGTGACGAAAGTGTTTAGAAATTGTAGACACTATGATCCTTAGAACGGCTTTTCACTTGTGTGACTGGCTAGCACTTATTTGCGATGTTTATTTTAGAAGTCTCGGATAGATCTGGACTGTTGTTCTTACTGAGTCTGCAAATTCACACTTTCACACTTGTACATAATGTACATATTCTTCAGTGAGGAATCTAGCTTGCCACATCGATAATCAAATGTGCTTTTGCGGCACATAATACGACTCCATTCTTTGTCTTTTTGCAGCACTTTTTGCAAACTTTTCCTTCGATTTGCTTTGGGTTGTGCCGTTATTGAATTCTTCTAATACACTAAATGCTTCAGACTGCACTACTTTTTGTTTTAAGCGCGATATTTCTTGAAGTAACACTGAAATAGTTTCGGTTGTGGATCTGTTTTCATTTAGATGTAGGTTAATTTTTGCTTTCACATTTCGGAATGACCAAAATTTGTGCCTAAGATTAACATTCACACAGATGAGATGATAAATAATCATACATTTAAAACGTATCATACCTTTATTTGCTCTCTTTTCGCAGGAGCATAGTTTCAAGTTTACATTTTTAGGCACTACATGGTGGTTGTACTCATGCAAGGACGTGCTTGCATCACACAGCAAGTACTTCGCTCTTCTGTTTGCTTCTGCCTCAATATTTTCAGAATCGTTTGATGCAAAGAAGCGTGAAATACACTTATCATCACAATATATAAGAAAATTGACACATTTTTTACACTTTTCTATATTATTTTTCGATTTACTTTCATATAAATAGTTGGTTACCTACACATCGCGCCCTCTTGATGTCAAATCAGTTAATTTCGAATGCAGGAAACGTGTATGAAATGCATTACCTATTTTACTTAATGTACCAAACAAGTCACCACAACTGTAGGTCAAGGGAAAACCGAACAGACGTGATAATAAAACGTCGAAAGCAATAAAACTGTTTCCCAAAATAGAAGAAACCAATTCCACAATTGTTGCTGCATCTGAGGCACTAACAGGAGGAGTCTTCAACACATTCCCCTTTGAAGCAAAATTAATTAAATGTACAAAAATATATGTCTATTAGAAAGTCAAGGGAAATGTAAGAATGAGAGAGTCATTACCCTCTGTAAAGAATTGTTGTGTGTCAAGGAAAGTGCCTATTATAATAATAAGAGACAACATAAATTTATACATTTCATACATGATGTATGTCTTTATATTATTTTGCTGTCAGTGGAGTCAGCTGCAGTTACACACATATTAGAAAGTATTTCCTCATAGCTAAATTGCAGCTCATGTCACTAAATCAGTGAGATTCAGCTGCCATTAAATTGATTTCGTGATAATTCATGTCTCTTGATAATTTAATAATGCTTGGGATTCAGAAACGTAAGTACTTTGTTACTTAAGTAATTATTAATCTTATTGCTGGAATTCTCGACGCTAGAAGTGCTAATATCATTCCATCTATCAGATGGTAACAATATTCTAATTCACACTTCACAACAGTGCATGTCATGACTGTGAGTGGTAAATGTGGTGTTACCTTAGGCGTCATGCTTACTGTTATCATGTGTTACAAATTTTGTGTTTTTTAAAGATGATTTAATGCTTTGTTTTCAGACAGTTTACATCCAATAGATTTCTATTATTATTATCATTATTATTATTATTATTATTATTCGTTTCGCCCTTTAAGCTGCATGCAGAACCATTAATTAGCATTGGTCTTCTTAGCTTTCTTGTTCTTCTTTTCTTCCCCAAACTTCCTCATCTGTTCACTATGGTCCTGTCTTCTTTCTTGATTCCATGTGTTTTTCAGTTTCAGAATTTTGCGTCGGGTTTTTGGTTGTGAAATTATGAGAGTTGATGTTCTGTCTGTCTGCAGTCCGTGTGGTTTCAAGTGGGTCAATACTGAGTTCTGTGGGGTCATATTAGGTTTCTGTAATCCAGTGTGCCCTGGTTTGGCAAGTTCCTTGGACGATAAACAAGATTTTCTTGGTCATTCTAGAGACGTTCATTCCTGCTAAATGTCCGTAGAATTTCAATCGTATTTTCCATGCAACTGACATGAAACGTTCACTCCTTGAATACAGTTCTTCAGACCTTTTGCACATCCAGATACCAACTTGAATCTTGGGTCCAAATATTTTCCTGACTCTTTGCCTTTCCCTTCTCTCAATATCCTTGATGTTGATGGTTAATTATGATGTTTCAGTTGTGTAGAGCGCTTCAGGAAGAACAGCTGTATGATAGATGTGAAGTTTGGCTTGGGTGTATGGCAATTTCTTATTGTTTGTGTTCCAGGTCACTGTATAAGCTTTACATAATTTTTCTATTCAGGTTTTGTGAATTACTTTTTCGTTGCCAGTGTTGCTGATCATCTCGCCCAAGTGCTTGAAGTACTTAACTTGTTTGATGTCACCAAATTTTGTTGCAAGTGATTTCAGATTTGAACTTTTGAAGTTCATTCTGTATTGTGGATACTACTTCCTGACAAGATGGCGGAGATGTTGTGTGTACAAGTGAGTAGTGTTCCTGCAAAAAACGAAAATAATATCGGTAAAAGTACTGTGTGTGTGAATTGTAAGGACGAAATTATTAAGTTAAATGAGTGTATTTCTAGCTTTCAGCAAATCGTCAGTGTATTGAGTAGTGAGATGTCAGAACTTCGAAAAGAAATAAGTGAGTCATTAGTCAAACAAGAGGCCAGTTCTCTTCCGCAAAAAAACTCTAACGAGTGGACAAATATACCATATAAAACAGATGTGTGAATACGATAGCATCACCACGAAGTAAAAACACCAAACAGTTGGCGGTTAAAAAAAAATTTCAAGTTCTTTCAGTGAGTGAAGAGGCGGATTTAGGCCTAAACTCGGTAAGGGAACATGAACTTTTGAACAAACTTCGTAATCAGAGTGGTGATACAGGCTCTGAGTTCAGCATTAACGCAAACAATCAAGGTGCGAAATTGAGCATGCTATCTACTGTACATAATAAAGGGACATCTATTGCATGTAGTAATGAAAAAGACACTATCAATCAAAATGTACAACAGTGCAAAGAAGAAAGTAATGTATTATTTTTAATGGACAGTCACGGCAGAAAAATGACGAGACTATTCAAAGAAAAAAAAATCACGAAATGCGACGCAACAGATTTTGTGAAGCCAGGAGCAACAGCAAAAAACATTATTGGTGTTGTTTTACAAGACAAAATGTCGGGAAAAAATTACTATGTCGTGTGTATAGCGGGTGCAAATGATGTTGCGAAAAACGAAGCAAATAACTGTCTCACTGAACTAAAGAAATTACTGGAACGCAATAAACAAAACAAAAATACGATAGTTGCAACATTACCACACAGATATGATCTAATGTATAACTCATGTGTAAATAAAGAAATTCGTGAAACTAACATTAAAATAAATCAGATGTGTTCTTTGTTTGGAAAATGTAGCGTCCTTGATATAGGAAAATTGGACAGATGCCAGCATACCAAAAACGGAATGCATCTAAATTATGAAGGAAAAAACTTTGTATGTAAAATGATAAATGAAATCATTGCGAACAGAGAGAGAGCGAACAGAAAAATTCCATGTACCTGTACGGGACCAGTCTCAGCAAAAGAAAAAGAAGCATCCTCAAAAGCAGCAGAATCGTCAGTGGCGGAACAAACAACTAAAACAACATATTCAGCGGTAACTATTGGCCGTCCTACACGCAATAGAAAACAAACTCCGCGTTTCTTATGGAGAGTAACACGAGAGATGAGGATTCAAAGTTGCGTGAAGCATCTCTCTCGTGTGTTCAATATGAGTTTTCCACACCCAAGCAATACTATCAACTAATGTACTGAAAAAAGCCACTCCTAGCAAACATCACGCAAATGCAGAGGTGAGAAAAAATCAAACTTTGTCTTTATTCCACAAAAATATATGTAGCCACAAGAATAAAATAGACCAGTTGCTAATAAATTTAAAAGACGAGTGTGAAAGTGAGCCTGATATACCGTGTTTCTCAGAACATCACGTTATGAGTGGGATCCATATGATAGAGATTGAGAGCTTTAGTTTAGCTACTCATTAATGTAGATCTGTTATGGAAAAAGGTGGTTCAAAACCGGTTCAAATGGCTCTGAGCACTATGGGACATAACTGATGTGGTCATCAGTCCCCTAGAACTTAGAACTACTTAAACCTAACTAACCTAAGGACATCACACACAGCCATGCCGGAGGCAGGATTCGAACCTGCGACCGTAGCAGTCGCGAGGTTCCGGACTGAGCGCCTTAAGGAAAAGGTGGTGTTGCAATATTTATAAAAAATTATATAGTATATAAATCCCTAGATTTAAGCAAATACTGTGATGAACAACATTTTGAGGTGTGTGGCATTGAGTTAACAGCAGACAGTGCAACTGTTATATTTCTGGCTGTTTACAGGGCACCTGCTGGAAATCTAAATGTATTTATAAGACAAACTGAATCACTTCTGGCCCACCTATGTAGGAAAACTAAGTCTGTCATTGTTATGGGTGACTTCAATGTGGACCTTTTAACAGAAAATAGAAACAAGTCAGATTTTGAACATTTAATGTACTGTTACAATTTAGTACCAGTGGTGGACACCACAACTAGAGTAACTGCCAGCCCTAGCACTTTGATAGATAATGTATTTGCAATAATTTAACCGTGAAAAATATTATAAATGGTCTCTCTGATCATGGAGGGTAATTCCTCACTCTAAACCAAATGAATGTACAAAGAAAAGGAAATTTCATTTGCAAAACATTTAGGATTATAAACAGACACACCACTGAAACCTTTAATCAGCAATTATGGCTTGTTGACTGGTCTCCTGTATATGCTACAGTTGATGTTAATTCAAAATTTAATATATTTATCAATGAAGTTACAAGCCTTATTGAAGAAGCATTTCCTAAAAAATCAGTGAGAGAAAACCTGTTCAAATCTGGAAACAAACCTTGGATTACTAAAGGTATCAAAATCTCTTGTAAAACAAGAAGAGAACTGTATGCTGCAGCCAGGAGTTCAAATGATAACAGTAGAATTACACACTATAACATCTACAATAAAGGTCTGAATAAGATAATTCAGGCAGCAAAGAACACGTGCTTGAAGGCATAAATTGACAACTCGAGCAATAAAGTAAAAACTATCTGGAAATTTGTAAAGAAGGAAACGGGGAAAAACGCAGTTTGTAGTGAAATATCCAAATCAAAAGTGAGGGTAATCTTGTTAGCGATCCAAAAACAGTTGCAGACACATTCAACAACAATTTTTTAACAGTAACAGAAAAAATAGGTTTACAAGTGTCCATGAAGCAAGCCATCAATCTTTTGAAAGCTAGAGTACCTGGTTCAGTACAACACATGAAGGTAAAACCAGTCACTGTTCACGAAATTGAAAGAGTTGTTAAATCCCTGAAAAGTAAAAACTCTGCTGGAATTGACAATATTTCTAACAAATTATTAAAATACTGCTCCAGCCATGTAAGTAAAGTCCTTTGCCACATTTTTGATGTGTCACTTAAGCAAGGAATAGTTCCTGAGAGGCTTAAGTATGCCACTGTAAAACCGCTGTATAAGAAGGGGGATAAGACGGATACTGCTAACTATAGGCCAATATCAATACTGACAAGCTTTTCAAAGGTTTTAGAGAAACTAATGCATGCCAGGATAGTTAAACATCTCAGTGAACACAATAGCTTCAGCAAAAGTCAGTTTGGATTTAATAAAGTTTTGTCAACAGAAGACGCAATAATTGCATTTACTGGTAAACTCTTGGAATCTATAAAAAAACTGAAAGTGATTGGCATATTTTGTGACCTAACAAAAGCATTTGACTGTGTAAATCACCAAATTTTTTTACAAATAGCTGCACATCTCGGTATAAGTGGTGTAGCAGGGAAATGGCTCGACTCATATCTTTCAAACAGGAAACAAAAAGTTGTAGTAGATAGTCAAGATGGTGTCCCAGTATCTTCAGGATGGGGTACCATTACATGTTGGGCGCCGCAGGGCTCACTTCTGGGCCCCCTACTTTTTATTATATTTATGAATGATCTTCCTCTCTCTACAGAATATTGTAGATTCACCATTTTCGCGGATGACACTACACTACTTATTGATAGTTCAGTAGATAAGCTTGAGGTAACGGCAAATAAGGTTGTAAATGAAACTGTGAACTGGTTCAACATTAATAATCTTATTTTAAATTACTGTAAAACAAACTACATTCAGTTCCACAAAACATCCAAAGATGAGGAAATATTTGTAAAGGTAGGTGAGCAGACAATAACCAGAGTAGATTCCTCAAAATACCCAGGCTTGCATATTGATAGCAAACTGAGTTGGTCAAACCACATCGTGGATCTGTACAAAATACTAAGTTCAGCAACGTACATATTACACATTGTTTCTTCTTATAGAAATATGAAAACCATGAAATCAGCGTATTATGGTTGCTTTCATGCAATTATGGCATTTGGAATTATATTTTGGGAAAATCAGCCACTGGCTAAAAAGGACTGTGTGTCCAAAAAAGAGCCATAAGAATCATGTGTGGAGTCCATCCTAGAGCCATATGCAGAAATCATTTTAAGAAGCTTGAAATACTTACATCCACTGCACAATATACAGGGTGTTTCAAAAATGACCAGTATATTTGAAACGGCAATACAAACTAAACGAGCAGCGATAGAAATACACCGTTTGTTGCAATATGCTTGGGACAACAGTAAATTTTCAGGCAAACAAACTTTCGAAATTACAGTAGTTACAATTGTCAACAGCAGATGGCGCTGAGGTCTGGGAAACTCTATAGGACGATATTTTCCACATATCCACCATGCGTAGCAATAATATGGCGTAGTCTCTGAATGAAATTACCCGAAACCTTTGACAACGTGTCTGGCGGAATGGCTTCACATGCAGATGAGATGTACTGCTTCAGCTGTTCAATTGTTTCTGGATTGTGGCGGTACACCTGGTCTTTCACGTGTCCCCACAGAAAGAAGTCACAGGGGTTCATGTCTGGCGAATAGGAAGGCCAATCCACGCCGCCTCCTGTATGTTTCGGATAGCCCAAAGCAATCACACGATCATCGAAATATTCATTCAGGAAATTAAAGACGTCGGCCGTGCGATGTGGCTGGGCACCATCTTGCATAAACCACGAGGTGTTCGCAGTGTCGTCTAAGGCAGTTTGTACCGCCACAAATTCACGAAGAATGTCCAGATAGTGTGATGCAGTAATCGTTTTGGATCTGAAAAATGGGCCAATGATTCCTTTGGAAGAAATGGCTGCCCAGACCAGTACTTTTTGACGATGCAGAGACGATGGGACTGCAACATGGGGCTTTTCGGTTCCCCATATGCGCCAGTTCTGTTTATTGACGAAGCCGTCCAGGTAAAAATAAGCTTCGTCAGTAAACCAAATGCTGCCCATATGCATATCGCCGTCATCAATCCTGTGCACTATATCATTAGCGAATGTCTCTCGTGCAGCAATGGTAGCGGTGCTGAGGGGTTGCCACGTTTGAATTTTGTATGGATAGAGGTGTAAACTCTGGCGCATGAGACGATACGTGGACGTTTGCCTCATTCGTACCGCAGCTGCAACACGGCGAACGGAATCCCGAGGCCGCTGTTGGATCACCTGCTGCACTAGCTGCGCGTTGCCTTCTGTGGTTGCCGTACGCGGTCACCCTACCTTTCCAGCACGTTCATCCGTCACGTTCCCAGTCCATTGAAACTTTTCAAACAGATCCTTTATTGTATCGCTTTTTGGTCCTTTGGTTACATTAAACCTCTGTTGAAAACTTCGTCTTGTTGCAACAACACTGTGTTCTAGGCGGTGGAATTCCAACACCAGAAAAATCCTCTTTTCTAAGGAATAAACCATGTTGTCCACAGCACACTTGCACGTTGTGAACAGCACATGCTTACAGCAGAAAGACGACGTACAGAATGGCGCACCCACAGACTGCGTTGTCTTCTATATCTGTACTGTTGTCCCAAGCATATTGCAACAAACGGTGTATTTCTATCGCTGCTCGTTTAGTTTTTATTGCCGTTTCAAATATACTGATCATTTTTGAAACACCCTGTATATTCTCGTTGATGTGCTTCATAAGGAAAGAAAAATCCATCTTTAAGCTGAATAGTGCATATCACAGTCACAATACTAGAAGGAAACATGATAACCACTATGAACAGCCAAATCTAAGTATGGTACAGGAAGGAGTCCATTTCAGTGGCTGTAAGATTTTTAATGCCCTCCTTTCAAGAATTAAGTGTTTGGTAGATGATGATCTCTTGTTTAAAAAAACCTTAAGGCAGTTCCTATTGGAAGGATCATTTTATACATTAGAAGAGTTCCTGAACTACAGTGATTAACATCTCTTGTATTGTAAATTGCAAATGTATGCCCAAATTTATATTTGTAATACCGAATATTTTTATTGTAAACATATATTTTGCAATATTTATTTCTCTGTAACACTTATTATTTTGTAATCTTTATCTCTCTCTAAGATGTATTTTTGTAGTGAGACCTAAGTTACTGTTTACTGTTTTTTGTTTTGTAATCTCTATCTATATCTAAAATGTATTTTTTTGTAGTGGGACCTAAGGTACTGTTTACTGTTTTTGTTTTGTTTTATGTATTACCATAAATTCTGGCCAAAAGCTTGTAAAATTGACACGTTCCATATCCTGTGATAGTGTCACAACATGGATCACCGGAACAAGAAATAAATAAATAAAAATAAAAATAAATGAATTAAACTGCGCCATTATAATATGGAATGAGTGAAAATAAATAGCATAAATAATTAACAAGTGTTCGCAGATTTCTGCTGAGCTGAAAATTACTGTAAATACAATAGGAAGACAATTGCCATATTTAAATACTATGCAACATACTAAGATTGGAAATTGACAGTTTAAGAGAACATTTGAAAGGGAAAGTTATAAAAATAATGATTATTATGCATAACATTTATGGAATAAGTTTGTTTTAGTTGAAGATATTATAAATCATTTTTATTTCTATAAGCTAATCGTATTTCTGCCAAATGCGTATCATATATGTCATATGACTTCGCACCTTCTTATCTTTTGCACAGGAACACTGGTCCCACATAACGTGACCTTCCTGTGTTCCTATTGGGTAATGGCAGAAGTTTGTCCATCATATTGAATTTAAGTGTGGTCGTATTTCACACATTTTCATTTTGTGCATTACTGTGTCTGATTTGAAGTGTTTATGTGTGATAATCAGTACATGCTCTTGCAACGGCAAATTTTGAATTACCGTTATGCCAATATGCAGAGTGCTGCGTGAAAAAAAAAGCATCCCTTTTTACATTTCGAAAATAAAAATGTGAGACTGAAAACACTGGTGGAACATACAGCTTCAACTACTACCGCATAGTATACAACTATCACTGCATTGTATAAAGGCACAACTGCATGTTATACGATGTCTGTAAATAAACTTCAAAGAAATAGTGACTCCGCCACAACATGTGTAAAAGAAAACATTTTGGCATCTAATGGGTGTCATGTGTTGGGATTATTGCTTCTCATATTAATGATTTTGCACACCATATTAATAGCAACCTCAGACTTCTTACAAATGATCCCTTTATCTATAATGAAATAATGTCCAGTAAAAGCTGCACAAATGTCCCAGCAGCTCTTGATATGAGTTCAGGGTGGTGCAGAGATTGGTAATTTGTGATAAACGTTTACTTGCACATTCCATGAGACGCAAAACAGTAGTATCCTGTGCCATAATTTGCTGTGATGTCGAGAATGCATGTTGCCTCCAGTGAGCATGTGAGATGGTTGACGCTTGTTAAAAGACACTGCTGGTCATCTGAGACAGGGAAGTGACCAACAATGTCAATATGGACATGAGTGAATGACCCAGCAGCATCAGAGAAATCACCAACAGGAGCATGAATGTGCCAGCCAACATTACTATAGTACCATTACTAGTGAAACAGCAGCAAGCCCAACTGTGATACTCTGGGTTGATGCCAGGTGACACCAGTGCTGGGTAACAAGCCTGGTAATGACGTTAACACCAGCATGGCTTAAGGTTATGGATCCTGTCCAATGACTGACAGTGGAAGAGAGCCAGCTGGACAAGTTGTAGCTTGAATGTGGAGGTTTCAGAGAACAATTGTGTGTTTTTGTCAGAGAGACATATGCTCCAGTCTGAGGCCAGTTCTTGGATCTTGGCAATAAACAAAGTGGCATATAGATGTCTTGTGCTGCAGCGAATGCGGCGAGGCTTGTGCAATCTGTGATGCTGATGACTTGTGACAGACAATCAAGACTGATATTGTCCATTGCTGAAATATGCCATGTCCATTGCTGAAATATGCCGAGTGTCTGTATTGAAGTGGAAGATATACTTCATTAGGTGGATCTGGCGCAGTGAGCAGGAATTGCTTGTAGTTGTAAGTTATAGGTGTGTAGTTAAATAATATGAAGTTCCTGGTGTCCAGCGATGGGCAGGAGTTGGGTATTGCCGTATAGGTGGCAAGCAGCTCCCTGTCATAGGTACTCCAACCACATTTTGCTGGCGTGAACTTCCTTAAAAAGAATGGTAATGGCTGCCAAAAGCCACTAAAGTACTGCTGCAAGGCAGTATCTAAGGTGTGCTACCTGATGTCGACCATTAGTGCATGCTTGGCACTGTGTGCTGTATTAGCCAGACTGTTCTTGAGCATGGTGAAAGTAGCGTCAATTTGGTCCATACCAGGAACAGGATAGTTGCTCTTCATGTTGGGACCAGCAAGGACGTTTGTCAGTGGCTACTGAAAGTGGAGACTGGGACAGGGAGATCATGCTGATAGAAATTGAGCTTTCTGAGGAACTGGTAGAGTTCTCAGAAGGTTTTTGCGTGCTGTATTTCCTGAACTTCTGTAAGAAGGAAAGTAATGCCATCTGCAGAAGGCTCGTGGCCCAGAAATGTAGCCTACAAATCGCCAAATATGCAACTGGAGGAGTGAATGATAAATCCAAAATCAGTGACCTGTTGAAACTATATTGGCAGAAGCTCAGAGTCTTGATGCAGTGAGGAAGAAAAAACCAATATCTCATCAAGGTAGGCAAAACAAAACTGCAGGTCATGCAGCACATTATTGATGAATCACTGCCATATATGAGCAGAATTTCTGAGGCCAAATGTCATGTAAGGTGATTCAGAGGCAAAAGAGCATGGTAATGGCTGTCTTCAAGATGATTTCTGTGAAGACTAGTACCTACATAAATGTTTTCATACAACCATCATGCAGAACACTGAAGCATCACCGAGGAAATGGTTGAAATTGTGGACTGAGTACTTTTCACAGTGCTATTTCATGGATTTCTTCTTGTCAAATATTTAGTAACGTAGTGTGAGGAGGACTATGCGAGAGGTGTTCAACGAATTCGAAAGTAAAGTTCTATGCACTGACTTGGCAAAAAATCCTAAGAAATTTTAGTCCTATGTCAAAGTGGTAGGTAGATCAAAACAAAATGTCCAGGCACTCTGTGACCAAAATGGTACTGAAACAGAGGATGACAGATTAAAGGCCGAAATACTAAATGTCTTATTCCAAAGCTGTTTCAAAGAGGAAGACTGCACTGTAGTTCTTTCTCCAGATTGTCACACAGATGACTGAATGGTAGATATCGAAATAGATGACAGACAGATAGAAAAACAATTAAAATCGCTCAAAAGAGGAAAGGCCGCTGGACCTGATCGGATACCAGTTCCATTTTACACAAAGTACACGAAGGAACTGACCCCCCCTTCTTGGAGCGGTGTCCGTAGGTCTCTAGAAGAGCGGAGCATTCCAAAACATTGGAAAAGGGCACAGGTCATCCCCGTTTTCAAGAAGGGATGTCGAACACATGTGCAGAACTATAGACCTGTACCTCTAACGTCGATCAGTTGTAGAATTTTGGAAAACATATTATGTTCGAGTATAATGATTCTTTTGGTGACTAGAAATCTACTCTGTAGGAATCAGCAGCATGTGTTTAGAAAAAGACGATCGTGTGAAACTCAGCTCGCGCTATTCGTCCACGAAAGTCAGAGAGCCATAGACACGGGTTCCCAGGTAGATGCCGTGTTTCTTGACTTCCGCAAGGCATTTGAAACAGTTCCCCACAGTCGTTTAATGAACAAACTAAGAGCATATGGACTATCAGACCAATTGTGTGATTGGATTGAAGAGTTCCTAGATAACAGACGCAGCATGTCCTTCTCAATGGAGAGAAGTCTTCCGAAGTAAGAGGAATTTCAAGTGTGCTGCAGGGGAGTGTCGCAGGACCATAGCTATTTACAATATATACACTCCTGGAAATTGAAATAAGAACACCGTGAATTCATTGTCCCAGGAAGGGGAAACTTTAATGACACATTCCTGGGGTCAGATACATCACATGATCACACTGACAGAACCACAGGCACATATACACAGGCAACAAAGCATGCACAATGTCGGCACTAGTACAGTGTATATCCACCTTTCGCAGCAATGCAGGCTGCTATTCTCCCATGGAGACGATCGTAGAGATGCTGGATGTAGTCCTGTGGAACGGCTTGCCATGCCATTTCCACCTGGCGCCTCAGTTGGACCAGAATTCGTGCTGGATGTGCAGACCGCGTGAGACGACGCTTCATCCAGTCCCAAACATGCTCAATGGGGGACCGATCCGGAGATCTTGCTGGCCAGGGTAGTTGACATACACTTTCTAGAGCACGTTGGGTGGCACGGGATACATGCGGATGTGCATGGGTTCGATGACGGTTTGGATGTACCGTGCACTATTCAGTGTCCCCTCGACGATCACCAGAGGTGTATGGCCAGTGTAGGAGATCGCTCCCCACACCATGATGCCGGGTGTTGGCCCTGTGTGCCTCAGTCGTATGCAGTCCTGAATGTGGTGCTCACCTGCACGGCGCCAAACACGCATACGACCATCATTGGCACCAAGGCAGAAGCGACTCTTATCGCTGAAGACGACACGTCTCCATTTGTCCCTCCATTCATGCCTGTCGCGACACCACTGGAGGCGGGCTGCACTATGTTGGGGTGTGAGCGGAAGACGGCCTAACGGTGTGCGGGACCGTAGCCCAGCTTCATGGAGACGGTTGCGAATGGTCCTCGCCGATACCCCAGGAGCAACAGTGTCCCTAATTTGCTGGGAAGTGGCGGTGCGGTCCCCTACGGCACTGCGTAGGATCCTACGGTCTTGGCGTGCATCCGTGCATCGCTGCGGTCCGGTCCCACGTCGACGGGCACGTGCACCTTCCTCCGACCACTGGCGACAACATCGATGTACTGTGGAGACCTCACGCCCCACGTGTTGAGCAATTCGGCGGTACGTCCACCCGGCCTCCCGCATGCCCACTATACGCCCTCGCTCAAAGTCTGTCAACTGCACATACGGTTCACGTCCACGCTGTCGCGGCATGCTACCAGTGTTAAAGACTGCGATGGAGCTCCGTATGCCACAGGAAACTGGCTGACACTGACAGCGGCGGTGCACAAATGCTGTGCAGCTAGCGCCATTCGACGGCCAACACCGCGGTTCCTGGTGTGTCCGCTGTGCCGTGCGTGTGATCATTGCTTGTACAGCCCTCTCGCAGTGTCCGGAGCAAGAATGGTGGGTCTGACACACCGGTGTCAATGTGTTCTTTTTTCCATTTCCAGTGTATAAATGGCCTTGTGGATAACATTGAAAGTTCACTGAGGCTTTTTGCGGATGATGCTGTAGTATATCGAGAGGTTGTGACAATAGGAAATTTTACTGAAATGCAGGAGGATCTGCACCGAATTGACACATGGTGCAGGGAATGGCAATTGAATCTCAATGTAGACAAGTGTAATGTGCTGCGAATTCATAGGAAGAATGATCCTTTATCATTTAACTACAATATAGCAGGTCAGCAACTGGAAGCAGTTAATTCCATAAATTATCTGGGAGTAGGCATTGGGAGTGATTCAAAATGGAAAGACTATATAAAATTAATCGCTGGTAAAGCAGATGCCAGACTGAGATCCATTGGAAGAATCCTAAGGACATGCAGTCTGAAAACAAAGAAGTAGGTTACAGTACACTTGTACGGCCACTGCTTGAATACTGCTCAGCAGTGTGGGATCCGTACCAGATAGGGTTGATAGAAGACATAGAGCAGATACAATGGAGAGCAGTGCGCTTCATTACAGGATCATTTAGTAATCGCAAAAACGTTGTGGACTTGATAGATAAACTCCAGTGGAAGACTCTGCAAGACAGACACTCAGTAGCTCGGCATGGACTTTTGTTGAAGTTCCGGGAACATACCTACTCCGAGGAGTCAAGCAATATATTGCTCCCTCCTACGTATATCTCGTGAAGACACCATGAGGGTAAAATAAGAGATACTAGAGCCCACACAGAGGTATACCGACAATCATTCTTTCCACGAACAATATGAGACTGGAATAGAAGGGAGAACTGATAGAGGTACTCAGGGTACCCTCCGCCAAACACCGTCTGGTGGCTTGAGGAGTGTATGGTTGAAATGACTCAAAAATGGTTCAAATGGCTTTGAGCACTATGGTACTTAACATCAGTGGTCATCAGTCCCCTAGAACTTAGAACTACGTAAACCTAACTAACCTAAGGATATCACACACATCCATGCCCGAGGCAGGATTCAAACCTGCGACCATAGCGGTCACGCAGTTCCAGACTGAAGCGCCTAGAACCGCACGACGATCCCGGCCGGCGTTGAAGCGGCTCTGAGCACTATGGGACTTCACTTATGAGGTCATCAGCCCCCTAGCCATAGAACTACTTAAACCTAACTAACCAAAGGACATCACACACATCCATGCCCTACGCAGGATTCGAACTTGCAACCGTAGCGGTCGCGTGGTTCCAGACTGTAGCACCTAGAATCGCTCGGCCTCCACGGCTGGCATGGAGTATGGATGTAGATGTACATGAAGATATGCCAGGAATCTACATTAACAAATCTTGTGTAATATGATCCTATGATACAGCTGACTATCTGGCCGTGACCTTGCTTTGTGACCTTAACTTCTGAATGTATCGTAAATTTACACTCCCAAGGAATTGTTAATTTAGATGAAATGACTTACGAGAATGCCACTGGGTGATGATGTAACAACACTGATATTCGACAGGTGCACACCTTATCGTTTAAATACAAAACTGTGATAAGTAAGTATTGTGGAAAGGAAATCAAAAGTTCGGCTCAGGTCTGCAAACTGAGGTATTAAATTCTCTGGCACAATGTTTACTTGCTGAAATTTTGCGTTCATAATGACAGTGTGTGCATGTCTTGAAATATTGCTCCTTGTTGATGGCGCCACCCATGTGCATCCCCGTAAGTTATTTGAACGTTGGAAACACTGAGGGAAACTCATGTCATTTTTAATTTAGAGTTAACATTGTTTCTAGGGACCATCTGAGCTTAATAACTGTTACTACACAGGGTAAATGTCACCGTTAGCAATACTGAGAAATTATGACTGCATGTAAGCCTGTACTCAATTTACTGGTAAGGCAATCATCTATTTAATTCCAAAGCATAAGATGAATACAAGGTTCAGTTATTTACCTAACACATACACATACTTACACTTCACTTCCTACCTTGAGTATCATGTTGATACTTAGAAATATACACCAAACTAACAGTGATTGATCAGTGCAGCAGCAACCAACTTACTCTTAAATTATACTTCTGAAATAAATACTAAAAATAAATGAGACGGTTGCCAATCCCGATGCAACAAATTCTGAATACTTTTTGGGGAACAGAATGAAATACTTCACAGCAATCTTTTCTTTTATTATTGCAAAGTTATTTGCAAACAAGGTGGGCGCATGCGTATACTGTGACTAACTAGGCTGCACGATACAGTTTTGAAATTTAATCAGATATAACTATTGGAAATAATTTGTGTTAAATATTTATTTAACCACAAGCGAATTTAACAATATCAAATTGAAAAAAAGGTAACAAATTACAATCATATACTTTCATTAGTAGTATTTGCTTTCCCTCAGTACTCTGTTAAATATAATGACACGTTGGCACTGTCATTTCAGCTTTCTATGTTCTGTGGAAACTTCGTTATCATCAAATTATTCTTTTCAATATGATAGAGGTGAATGATTACGATTGATTGTAATTAAATCAACCATATTGCTCAAAATTCAAGGGTTGTAACATGGGCACTCAGATGATTCTTGCTGTCTATACACAGTTAATTATTAAATTACAAAAGTTCCTTCCCTGTAGCAGTTGAGCAGTTGTTGCTGATGACACAAATGTTATACAACTTCTTCATAACTCAAATATTGTGGATTGATAATGGCTCACCATATTGCCAATCAAAGCCATTGTTCTTGCATGCATGACTGGTAATTTTTAAGATGGCATAAACAATGCAACTGTTGCCACATTACTTCATAGACAGCTTGATTAACATTATATCACACATAAAAGCACATTTTAGCTACACACTTGAAAGTGTCAATTACATGACACTTTTAGAAAGAACACAATAATCGCTAACATTTTTCCTCTTTCAGGACGAAATGGAGAGACTCAGATAGAAAATTATGCCATCCCAAAGCATGGCCTCACATTTGGCTTCAGCAACAAGTCTTTATGGTGATAGGCTCATGATTTACTGAAAACCTGAGGTCAGGTGGGATGGGCATGTGATGAAATGTGCTGTCCCCATACCTCTCGTGGTGCTCCAGGTGAGCGCACAATGGCTCGAAAATGGTGAAGACAATCCTGATGCTACATCAACGAATTTCAGAGCTATGTTGTGTGCAACACAGTAAAAACCAAAGGTTGCATGACTGGAGACATTATCAGTGGGATAGATGCCAGCAATGTCAGGGAAGAGCTGAAACCCAAGCAGCCAGTCTCTATAACTGGTTCTGTGATGTCAGAAACAGTGAACTGATTGCAGAAAGTGCCGTCAGACCGAGGACCAGCTACATTGGATGGACATTATAAGTGGCAATGGATGGGTTAAAGCAGCCACAATGGTTTTGTTGATCAACGCCCATGGAGCAACATGCATGGGTAGATGCACAGGTCAGACACAATGTCTGTAAGAAAGCACTGAGCAGATCTTCTATCCAAAATGAACAAGCACAGTGAGAAAGTATGCTACCTGTGTGTGCTCACTTGCAGATGCCTGCAAATCTGGAGTGGCAGCAACACATAGTGGGTGGATCTTTGATGCATCAATCACCATTGGTGTGCTGGCAAAGTCATGGGAAAGTGGGAACAGCTGGTGGCTAGGCTGGATGAGTAGTAGGCTAGGTGGTTGGTTGGTTAGGGGTTAAGGGACTGAACAGTAAGGTCATCAGTCCTTCGATCCAGAATTAGTGAAGTCCACAAATGAAAATTGTAAGAGCAGTAAGATCTAGGAATCGAAGTACATATGCTGGAACTAAGAAAGAATTTATGGGTAGGTGTATAGATCAGGCCCCTATATACCAGGTGTACAAGTATGAAATAAGGACTTTTTTATCTAAAAAAAGTGTTAAATTTAGAAGAATGATAAATAGTGCTTTATTCAAAGTATGCTCCATGTTTGTTTTACATTTTTCCCGTCTTTCGGGCAATTTGAGAGTACCATGCCAGTAAAAATTTTCCCCTTTTGCTGTGAACCATTCACCAACTCATTTTTCAAGTCTTTGTAGGAACCATAACGATGGTCAGCAAGTGCGTGACCTGTCAGTGTGGACACAAGGACCCAAGTCTGCTGACTAAGCCAGACGGGGTAGACCTTTCCCGCCGAGTGCTTCCAAAGCGTCATGAACTGGTTTTGTCGTATCTAAAGGAGCATTGTCACGAAGAAAAATGACTCTCTGTTGCCTCTTTCGGTATTGTGGCCTTTTTTCAAGCAGTGAATGGTTCAAATCAGTCAACTGGCATTGATAATGTTTAGTATTAAATCTTTCACCAGGTTTTAACAGCTCACCAAACACAGAGCATCAACTTTCTGCCAAAGCGATTTGGTCTTGCAGTTGATGTGGGTGCTGTGCTTCGGTATACCTATGATTTTTTGGGCTTGGGAGTCTCAAAATAAATCCAGTTTTCATCCTCGGTAATAAACAATGCAAAAATGACTTCCTTTTGTTCTGAGCAAGCAAAATATCACGTCCATTTGCCTGTCATTCAACTCATCTACTGGTCTTTGGAATCTTTCCCATCTCTCACAGTCAACGGGAAATAGCTTGCTGACTAACACCCAATTGCTTGGCGATTCGTTTTTGTGTTTGTGAATCATCTGTGTTCAACAAATGCTTCCAGTTCCATGTCTTCATATTTTTTTAGCAGTTTTCCACATTCCTTATTTGCAACATCAAATTCACCATTTCTGTAATGCTGAAACCATCGTTCACACATATCTTGCGATGGAGCATGTTCGCCATCAACTTCTCGAAGTATTCAGTATGATTCAGCAGCAGTTTTCTTGAAATGAAAACAAAAAATTAATGCTGTCTGTTAATGATCTTTGTTCGGTATAAATTTCGACATATTGAACACAACACTGTGCACACACTTTTCCAATTTATCACTCATGTGCATCTGTCAGTTGCTGATGACACAACAAAATGGTGTAGTGTCAAATCTTCATAGCACAAACTGCACTGGCACGACCTCTATTGTCTGAAATCAGCATTTATACTTGTACACCTGGTTGGTAAGAAAAGATGAGGGCTCTCCCAGGGTGCATCCAGTGATGATAAGAACTTCATCTCACATCTGATGCCTGCCAGCTTGATGAAAGGCAAAGACAGACTTGCTTATGTGCTCCATGTTCACGTCTCAGATTCAGTTTTTTGGTCTTTTTTTCATTGTTAAATGGACTTGAAAAGGATCTCTGTCTTCATCTGATGTGTGTGTGTCCCCAGGAGATCCACAAATGTTGACTGTTTGGCCATTCATTATTCAGGACCTAGGAGACTCATGTAAAATAAATGGAAGGTAACTCCCACAGATGTAAGCAATTTAATAATGTTGTCTATAAAACTTTTGAGAGAGGCCAACAAAATTAAAATGCAGAAGTTGATAAAAAGATTTAGTATACTCACCAACAGACATTGCTATAGAGTCAGATAATCTGGCATGGGTGCATAAACCTGCCATGGAGGACACACACAGTGCTTAGTATGGGCAGATACGGTGAAACCTGTGGGCAGCAGTAAGTCAAGCAGGCCAGTGCTTACACTGAGCGCCACTACCAAGGACCTCACCTAGTACATCAAGCCAAGTGTTGCTGTTGAGTGCTCAGTTGACAACTGCCTGTGCCAGCAGAGTGCTGAGTTATCCCTGGGCATTTCTCTCCGAGGGCTTGGGCTTCCTGCTTCCCATAGATTGACTCACCTGGTGAGTTTTCATTTCTTCTCATGGGGTCCTGTTTGCCCAGTCATTATTGATCCACCGTCTTCCCATGAAGTACCCAGGCCAATAGTGAAATGTAATGGAGTTGTCACGCCAGTGCCGACACTGAAGTGGTCACAAAGGCCATTCTTACATGTGCAATACCCTTATATTTTGTTCCCTTTCACTAGCATTAATTTTAGGGCAGCATGGACCCAGAACTTCAGCAGTTGTGCCTATGAAAAGAACAACAGCAGGCTCATATACAAGTGGCGAACCAAGTGCCCATTGTGCAGTATTCCTCTCCACCACCACTGCCGCTTGCCTATTTCAATGAGTCTATGGAAAGGTGGGAGAATTACTTGCGCCTGCCTTGTGCACTGCCAGGTAAGGCATATTATCAATACAGTTGTCCAGCAGCGTGAGTTCTTACAAAGTTGTGCAAAACTTGGAACCTTCCAATCGGCCCAAGAAACCATTCTTTCACTAACTTTGGTTTGTCAGTTGCTGCCACAGTATTTCGGACACCAAACACATGTGGTTGTGGCATGACTCCACCATAGGCACCCAGGGTAGTCGCATGTGGCCTGGTTTGCTGATTTGCAGGGCCTCTTGCCCAAATGTCATTTTGAGTATGCCTTTCTTTGTGTACCCATATCTTATGCAGACTGCCTTATTCAGGATGTGATTGTGTGGTTAGTACTTGATCCTGAGGTTCAAATTAGGGTGTTAACGTTATCTGTCCCTTCTTTAGACTATGTTGCCCACATTGTGGACTCACTAAACAACACCCTCTTCTCCATCCAGTGCTCTGCAATATATCCAGGAAGCTTCACTTCCTGCCAAGATGCCATTAACAATTCGGTGCAGTGTACCAGGGCACTGCCTGTCTTTGCCAACACTGAGCTCCAAAAATTTATGTAGATCACAGCATTGTAATTTCCATCTGTGGCAGTTTCTGAGTCCTCAGTTCTCCTTCCAACCAATGGGTGAGCCAGTGGCCCTGTCACAACTGTCATTAGATGAGTTTTTGTCAAGACTGCCTGTCATCTCATGTGGGTCACCCCAGTATATTTTACTGATATCTGCGGAGGGATGGCAAGCTGAAATTCAAGCCGACATTGGACCATGGTCAACCTCATTAATTTAGATATGTACAGGCTCTTGGTGTGCCCGGAGTTGCAACAGCCACTGCATCAGATGGTGTCTTACAGTAAACAATGCATTCCTTTCTGGGAGCAGTTCTCAATCTCAGAATGTTATAAGACTGTGGTACAGCAACCTACATAGCTAGTGGTCAATTCACAAAATATTTTTTGACTAAACGCCTTCTCTCTTTTTGGCTTCCACTTTGTCAAAAAAGTTCATTCAGTGACTCAATCCATTTCTTCCCACAATTTGGACTCCTTACTGCTCACTGATTCAGAATAGTTTGAGCCAGGCTGCAAATTTTGAAGCCTATTTCTCTTAAGCCAATGGTGGTACCTAAATTTTAACATTCCTGCTCCATTCCCTTCACCATGCATGACAAGATAACGTCCAAGTTGTCAGGACCAAGGTGTCATTTCCCCCAATCTGTCAAGTCAGCGGGCCACCCATTTGGTGGTGACTAAAAAGCCCAATTGCGCCATGCGTTTTAAACAGACCACCATGGAATGTGTTGCAGATTTGTATCCAGTTTCATGGCTGGCACAGTTATCAGGGAAACCAGTAGTTTTCACACACAGACTTGCACGATGCCTACCTGCAGTTGCCGTAGGACAAAGTTTCTCAGGATTTCTTGGTGTTCAGCACCTCTATTGGGCTTTACCAGCATAATAACTTGCCTTTCAAAATCTTGTCTGCCCTAGAAATTTATCAATGGTATTAGAAGCAGTTGATTCAGGACTTTCCCCCTTGCATCAATTATCTTAATGACACCTGGGTAAAGTGCCCTACTACAAAGGAGCATTTATGAAAGTTTCTGTCTGTTTTCAATGCCTCTTGGAGAATGGCGTTCACTGTAAGCTGAAAAAGTGCTATTTTTTTTTCTCATAATGAGCATTTTTGGGACATGTGTTTAGCAAAGAAGACCTCATCCTGATGGACAACCACACTGAAGTTTTTGTCAACTTGCTGGTGCATAAGAACCTGAAGGAGCTCCTAGCTTTTTTTTTTTTTTTTTTTTTTAGATTCTGCATTATGCTCAGTTCCTTCACCGAGCTGCATACATCTGCCATGATATTAACCAACTTTGCCAGAAGGGTGCTAACTTTGTTTGCTCTGGAGATTGTCAACCGGTTTTTTAGTCTCTTAAGAAGTATTTGTGCTCTCCACCCTGTCTGGCTTCTTTTGTGCTGGGTAAAACTTAACCCTGACCTATGACACATCATGGTATGGATCTGGTGCAGTCCTGTCTCATCAGAATCCAGGTGGCACTTAGCAGCCCATTACCTATGCATCGAATATTCTTTCTGCTGCACAGCATAATTATTCACAAATGGAATCATGTCGTGTTTTCTTGCCTGGAATGTTCTTCATCATCAACTGTAATCGCTAGTTTCCTTACTTGGCCTCCATTCTAAGCTGGCTGATATGACTGCCCATCCATTACAGAGATGGATTTTCTTCGTCAGTAATACTGCTATGACATTCATTACCACTCCACTGCATAGCATGCTAGTGCCGATACATTATCGCTGGTAATGATGAGGGACCAATCCAGTGTTCAATCAGTAAGAGGAACTTGTGTTCATGTTGGATGATGTCTTGCAGCCAACCCTGTCAGATTTTCCACTGACACCATGAGAGGTTGTCACTGTCACAGCTGATAACTTGCTTTTCCAGAAAATCATATCTGCAGCCCAGATGGGTTGACTGAAGTCTCTCTCTTCAGGTGTGGATCCAGTGTGGCATACATCTTTTTCCTACATGGTCTAATCAACATTATCCACAGGGTCTTCATGCTTGCCACGGAGGGGCAATGCCAAGTGGTCATCTCCCTGGCGTTGCAGCCTCGCATACTATAGCTGCTGCATGCATTGCACAGTGGTATTGGTCATATCTCCTTGCCTGTTATCGATTGTGACATCAAACATCTGATGCATTCTCATGCAGAGAATCAGTCTGCACCCCCACACCAATTTGCTCCTCGTATGGGACCGAAGCACCCTTGGGACAGATTGCACAATGATTTTGCACGAACATTTTTAAGCAGCATATGGTTGTTGCTGATCAACACATTATCCAGTTTGCCATACACAGCCAAACTGTCCTACATATCACCGACTGCCACTGTTTGAATGTTTTCAGTTATTTTTGCCATTGAGGGGTCCCCAGGACCATTGTGTCCAATAACAGTAGGCAATTTGTCACAGGAATTTGAAGACTTTTGCATTTGTAATGGTATCTGGCAGATAGCTACCATCCCCTTTCACCTGACTTCTAACTTGAAGGTGGTGCACTTTGTGCAGACATTCAAGACATAAATGAAGAAGTCAGTGTCTGCCACTATCCACGAAAATGCGCTATTGAGTTTTTTGGCTATGTACCAGGCGATGCCAGTGAGTGGGTGTAGTCCCGTGGAATACCTGTATGTGTGCCAGCTGCCGGGTCACCTGGATTCTTTGGCTGGCATTAGAGATTGCTGCATGGTGTCATGTTGGGCTACAGAAGACGGCAGATGTTTGTGGTGACTGTCCGTAGGGAACAGATGCTCCCACATGCATATCAATTGTGCCCACATTGTGTTGGGATATCACTGCCACAGTGCACCAGGTGGCAGCATTGGTCATGAGGCTTTGTTCCAGGTGTGGGATCCCACTTGCAGCGTGGTGTTTCTTGTCTCCTCCACTGTCCGATAGTCATCTGCAACTTTGGGTCCCAGTGAAGCTTGCACATGCATGTGTCAATGTGGAGCCCATGGATTTTGACCCATCGTTCTCCTCTGCCTCTTCCCCTCCAAGTTGGCCTTGCCTCCACTACTGGTGATGGACTCTCCTTTGCCTCTGTTCCCTTCTGCCCGTCCACGGAACCAGTGGTGTTGGCATTACCTCTTTCAGTTGATGATCTGTTGCTGGGTTCTCTCATGGCATATCTGAATATGTGCTGGAGGTTGCAGCCCAAGCTTGGCCCCTTTTGGCCCTACATGGCCTTGTGGGGGGAAAGGATCTAGTATCCCCACCAGCAGACATCACTATGGAGGCAGGTTAGCTGGCCTGGGTAGCACCACAGAGTACTGTGGAAATCTGCCATGGAGGGCAGACACGGTGCATAGTATGGGCAGACCTACTGACAAAGGTGTTTATATGCAGGCAGCAGTAAGCCAAACAGGTTAGTGGTTACACTGAGTTCAACTGCCATGAATCTCATCTTGTGCACCATATTGAGTGTTGTTGCTGAGTGCTCAGACACAAGCCACATGTGTCAGCCAGATGCTGAGTTATCCCATTCATATCTATATGAGAGTTCAGTCTTTCTGCTTCCTGAATATTGACTCACATGGAGAGTTTTTGTTTCCTCTCATGGGGTACTGTTCCCTGGTCATCACTGAGCAACCATGGACCTGTGAAGTACATACACTGACAGTGAAGTGTAGTGGAGTTTTCACACTAGTACAGATACTAAGTAAGACTTGCTGGTGAGCTGTAGCAGAGATATTATTGCAGTAATGGGCATAGTTAAATACATAATTCTGTACAGAATGCTTTGCTTGAGCTGTAGTGGGCACAGGAACTAAGTAATGCAGCCCCTATAGAATGTTGGTACCAGAAGAGTGACAAGCCTTATTTAAGCCATGGGTAGGATACTATTGGCAATGTAACATCTGATTTCTGTGACAGATGTGATCACAGTTGAAACATATGAATTAAGGAGAGGTTTGTGAATGACATTACCACCAACAATCACTACTTCAGTGACACGGACAGTACTGCCGATTTTCTGTATACTGCACTGAAAAGTTCTCTAGGGCTCAAATATACACAAGAAACTGTGTTAATCATTTGAAGTATCAGCCAGGCTCAAAGGAGGATACAGAATATTCAAAGGAAAGCACCACATTTCATCACTGGTTCATTCTGTAAGCATGATAACAACATGGAAATATTCATTGAACTCAAGTGACACATGCAACAAGAGAAGTGTTGTATATCACTAAGAGATATACTTTAAATTTTTTGAGGAATGTATGTTAGGAACAATCTGATGACAAATTACTTCTTCCACACATGACTGGAAAAACAGCTTTTACCGGTCGATGTATTTCATGCACATTATTTGTGATTTGGGAAAAAAATGGAGGTACTAGAATACACATTCCTACACTCTGAAAAATCTCTTGCAAAGCGTATCTGTAGATGAAGACAAAAAAACATCGTAAATCAGATGGGAGACTCACTGCTGGGTGCACTGGAAGCATGTGCTACTGCTGCAAGTTGGAGAAAGACTGTTCAGACATTTTCCACCACAGCAAAACTATTTCTTTATACAGGTTCACTCTCATTTAGATACTGCAAAATTCTAAGTCATTATAAATCAAATGCACCAAGTTTAGATTTCTTAGTGGTGGATTGCTGTAATGTTACCCATATCAGTCTCTATAAACTTCACATTCACAGGTATTTCACAGCACATGCTTGGTGGGTACAAGTGGAGGTACCCGAGCCATAATAATTGATTAAATGATTTTGTATAATATGCGTTTCTATTTTCTGAAGGGATATTTCTTTTTACATGTCCAAAGTCTGTTGTTACTGCCTTCTTGTTCACGGAGCTCCAAAAGTCTATTCTAAAACTCATTCACATTTAAGACAGGTACCTTAGCAGATGATCTCCAGATGATGTAACTACAAAAATGCAACTACATCCTAGACCAGATTAAAGGCGAAAACTTCCAAGTGAAAATGGAAACCTTCAGTTATGGCCACAATTTTCTGTGGACAATGATATCACCCAGGTAACCATCCAACAAATATCACGTGCAACAAGTTAATTTCATTTATCTAAATTAGACCAGAACTTAGTGAGAGCCACCACAAAATATCTATCTACAGTTTAAATTGCCCATGAAGATACACACTACTTAAATTATTACATCATAATGTGCATTCACAGTTGAATAAATGTATAGAAACAGCAAAATTCCTGAAAACAGCTGCATCTTCATTATATTATGCAGCACTGCCTAACAATTTCAAGCAGCCAACAATGATTTCCTCTTGAGGTTGAAGCACTTTTGTCTGTGTATACTTTAACAATAACATATGTTTTTGGATGTGGCCCACCTTTAGCAAAACACAATTTTTACAGCTGGTAAGCAGTGACAGTGACAACTCAATACACAGAACTTGACAATGAAGATGACAAAAAAATAAAACTTGCAGATGACAAACTGTAAAGAAAAGCAGACACTGTAAAAATGTAATACACCAAGAAAACCACACCATATGGTAAGAATCCATAATAATAATAATAATAATAATAATAATAATAATAATAATAATAAAACCACTAATGATGCTGCAACTGCAGTGAAACATGTCTGGGTCAAAAAACAAAATTGTGTTTTGCTAAACATATGTTAATGACTTCCTCTCCTGTGCCAATCTGTCCCTCTTTGAGTAGCACTTATACCCACAATCCTTTCTTGGGTTTATCCTGATGTCTGTCTTCCTCTACAGCCTCTGCTCCCTACAGCTCCCTTAGATTATCCACTAATGTCATGACACGCTCCATCATCATATCCCTTCTTCCACATATTCCTTTCCTTGCTGATTCTGAGGTGTGCCTTCTCAGTTCTTATCAGTCCACTTAATTTTCAGCATCTTCTGTAACACCACACTTCTAATGCTTCAATTTTCTTCATTTCCAGATTTTCCACAATTTGTGATTCATTTCCATACAATGATGTACGAAAATTCCTGACAACATACAAATAAATTCTTTAGTAATCCGTCTGATTCTACCTACAGTACTGTAACTTGGGATAAACTGGAATGGAAAATGAAGTTTTCTGTGAATATTGATATTTAAATATTGCACAGCGACTTTGAAATCTTAAATATAGGATCATTAGCTTTTCTTACATCAGTGTGTTGCAAGGATGAAAATACTCTACCACAACTGTTCTTTAAGTTTCAATCTTAATGTGTAGTAAATCAGAAAAGGACCTGGGGTGAATTTGAACACTGTATATTTTGAAAAATAATTGCACTTAAAACCTGTGAGGAAGTGAATTAGAACACATTAAAGAAATATAACAGCATTTTGTTAAGAAAAATGTGTATAGATCACTAGAGCTTAATATTATTTCTATGCCAATGATTACTTAAATGCCAGTTACAATCAAACATAGGTCTTAATTTCAGAAATAAATGTCTGAGACTGTATGTTTGGAACACAACATTGTATGTCAGTAAGACATGGACAGTGTCAAAACTGGAACAGAAGAGAATAGAAGCATCCGAGATGTGTTGCTACAGAAGAATGTTGAAAATCAGGTAGACTGAAATATAAGAAATGAGATGATTCTTTGCAGAATGTTCAAGGAATTGGGGAGGGGGACTGACAACAACAAAGAACAGTGTGACAATACATCTGTTACATCACCAGTGGAAATAATTCTGTGTGGATGTTTACACACAGCCTTATTTACTGCCTTCAAATCTCTTTGCTGCTGTTCCACCTCAGTTCAAGTAGCAGCTCACAATAATGGTAACCTCATTAGTCATAACTGGATGACTCCATTCTGCATATTCAAATAATCCAATGATTTCTCCAGTCAAAGTCTGTCCACATATTTTCAAAGGATCTTTATCATGTAACTTCATTTTTCTGTAAGATATTTTACATCCCTTGATTTCATTAACACCCTATTGGATGTTTGTCTGACTATTTTTTCTTTATAGACAGCTAGCTGAACCTTCTTCTTGTACACTCATGGCATGTTCCAATTCACCCTCAAAAATATGATTTTACCTGCAACTTATGAATAACATAATCAAACACTACCTATCTTATACAACATCATTGGAGTTGTCCTCCCCATTCCAATGCCAGAGAACTGCATTACTATTGCCAGAGTAGCTGTGCAATTGTTTGCTTTCAGAGTTTTAGAAAACAGGAAATTTTGAACCTTTCTTTAAAAAAAAATGACATATCTCTTTCACACACACATAATTATTCTATCACTGTAACAACTAATACATATGGTGACCACAGGAAGAGGTTTCCATTAGTTACACTAAAGTATCTTTCCACTGCAAAGATGTATTTTTGAAATGGACACAAGTGTCCAGTTCACCCCTGTAGTTCCAAATCTCCCCAAGTTAATGTACTGTTTTCATTTCAAGTTGCAGCCATGCTGCAATCCATTTGATTGTAAAATATTAAATTTCAGTATGTATAGAAATCCACTTTATACATGTAGCAAAGGTCATCTAATTTGAAAGTGCTACTGAAAATCCATTTCTGGCACATAATTACAACAAAAATGTGAAAAGATTTAAGATGTTTAGGAATCAGACCTTGCATATTCTTTATTTGTTCCGTAATGTTTCTTTGATGCATCAATTAATCTTTCATCATTCATTATAAATTTTAACAAAGTAAATAACAAAAAGAAACAATCTGCAACAAATAAAAAAGAGTTACAATAACAATTGGTATCGACAACAAAAAGCATGATGAAACAAATTATGGCAGGTGAATGCACGGCTGTGTGTCATGAGGAAAGGAAATATTGGGACACATGTTCAGCAATCGACAATGATGTGAGCAGTTTAAACTTTCTTCCCTAGAAACTGTGACAGTGCCACAATTTGACGGCCAGTATGGATGCTACAGTTTGAAGTTTTGATGAGAAGGGACGGGACCTGATATGACGGCCAATGTGAATTGGCCTTTAGGTCTTCTGTCTGACAGTAGAAGTATTCTTTTAATAAAGAATGCCAATAAGGAATACTATATTTACCTGTGCTAGTCTGATTCTTACAGCCTCTTTACTTCATCTGTGATATGCTATTTTGCTGCCAAAGTAGCAAATCTTTTTCACATTCCTTACTATTTACTCTCCAATTTTGATGTTAAGTCTATCATTTGACTTCTTTTGTTTCTGCCACTGCTGCTTCAACATACAGATGGAACAACAGGGGAGAAAGATGGCATTCCTGCTTTATATCCTTTTGTAATCCAAGCAATTTTATCTTAGTCTTAAATTTGTATTGTTCCCTATTGGTTCTTGTGCATACTGTATATTACCTGTCTCTCATTTTAGAGTATACCTATTTGTCTGAGTACTTCAAACATCTCGTACTATTTTACACCAGTGAAACAGTTTTTTTGGTAAACAAATCCTATGACAGTGTCCCAATTTTCTCAAGTCTTGCCTCCAGTGCCCAATGCCAGAACTGCTTCTCTACTGCCTTTACTGTTTCTTACTATAAGCTGATCATCATCTGACAGATCCTCAATTTTTTGTTATTCTGTATATTAAACTTTTCAACAGCTTGAAAGGATGAGCTGTTTAACTAATTGTGGGAAGAGTTCTCACATTTATCTGACTTTATTATCTTTGGGATAGTGTGGATGATATTATTCCAGAAATCTGAAGGTATTTCTCACGTCTCTCAGACACTACATCCTAACTTAATTAGTTGTTCCACAACCACTTTTCCCAATCATTGTAATTCTGAAGGAATGTTATCTATATTGCTCTGAAAATTAAACTTAAGGATGGGATATATAGAGTAACATATCTTATTAACTACTCTGTGGGAATGAAGAAAAGTGCAGAACCATGATGTCAAATATCTCCTCATTATGCAGAGAAAGTTGGACATCACACAGCATGAAGTCAGTGTGACTATAATGCCAAATTGGGTTGGCCACACAATATGAGGCAGTCAAAGGGACAGGAGAAAGACAGAGTGTGTGTGTGTGTGTGTGTGTGTGTGTGGTGTGTGTGTGGTGTGTGTGTGTGTGTGTGTGTGTGTGAGAGAATCAACGAGCAGTTACAGTGCAGGGTGCTGGTGTTCTTCATTACAATATGATCCAGAGCCAACATTCGGATGACTTCACTTGAGAAAGAATCACTGGGAAACTGGAAGGAGGACAAAGTGTGTTAAGTGTAGTCCAGCAGTTCTGCACTGCTCACAGCACTGTTTCATGTGCATGGGGGGTGTTTCAATCCACATGTACTGCAGCCCAAAGGAGAGGAGGCGACTCACAATGGTCAACTACAGCAGCAGATGACTGCTACACCATGTCACAGGCAAGCAGGGACTTCTGTCAAACAGTGGGTGCAATAGCAACTACATTTAACAGGATTGCAAGGTACGCAGTCTCACACTCCAAAGGGGTACGGTGACTGCATGAGGTGGTCTCTCTGCCTGATGAATAGTATCTTGTGTTCCACTCGCAGCCACACATCAGTGCTACCATTTGAGATGGTGCCAAGAGCACAGGTACTGGATCAGAGGAGGAGTGTGGTTGCATGCTCTTCTTGGATGAATACAGATTCAGTCTCAGTTGTGGTCCTGGATGTACACTCATATGGTGAGAAATTGGAACATGTGACTTTGCCAAACATGATCGTTTTGATGATCCAAATATTATGTTGTGGGGAGGCATAATGTTGCACGGGTTTCCTGACTTCCAAATCTTTGAACATGACACACTCACTTGTAAAAATTATTTTGAGATTATTGTACTCCTCCCACATGTGTCTTTTCAGTGGTGCATTTAGCTCTAACTTCACTTTTGCAGATGACAATGTGCAATTGCATCAACAGTGCAGGTGCAGGTGCAGGAGCTCTTGGAATGGGTGGATATTGGGCAAATGGATTGGACTGATTGTTCCCCTGACTTATTCTGTATTTACCCGATTATAAGATGACCCTGAATATAAGAAGACCCTTTGCCCTCCCCCCACCCCTTTTCTTTTTAAGAGGCTCATTGTTTAAATTTATTTTTAACGTCTTTCTGAGTAATCAAAATTACAAACTTTCTCTGCCTAAACAGTGAACATACACCTATTCCAAGCATATGCCATTTGTTGACTGTATGTTTTGATAACACAAGGAGTAATAAAACAAAGAAACTGTTTACATTAATTTTTATCTTCATTGCATTTTTTGTTTACTTACACTGTCATCTGTGGTATCACTATTTTTCATCTTTATTGCCATCATCATTGTCATCATTCTAACAGGACAGCTGTGAAGCTTATATCTTCATTCTCACAAATATTTGGCTGTTTCTTCCAAATATATTGTGGTTTCTGAGGTTGTAATTATGGGGAGACCTGAGAACACTACTGTGTCTTTTTTTCTGAAAACATAGCGAATTTCATTTTTACACAGATGTGAAAATGTTGCAATGTCTCTTGCTCCCAAACATATTGTCTGCCCACCACTCTCTCACTGGCTGTATAGGACCAGCAGCTGACACATCCCCAACTGTTCCTGCCATACCTGACAGAGAGCGTCGGCAACATTGCTGCATTGAAACACTTAAGTAAGCAACAGGCCCCCCATCAAGACCTTCAGCATAACCTGTAGAAATGTACACTATTGTTCAGTATTTGTCCAATTTTTAAGTCAATTTGATTCCGAATGCAAATGGATTCAGACAAACTGCAGTTTAACTGTGACCAAATTTCTCATTTGCCTACCATATGACATATCATTACAGTTTCTCACAAACACATAAAATACTGACTTTGGTACAGAATCACATAATGGTTTTTTGAAGGAGATGATTTTTGCCTTTGAACGTTACCAACACTTGAAACATATGTGTACAGTATCCATATGTACGAAAACTTTTCTTACAAACCTGTTCAAAAAAACAAAAGCTTGTAAATTGATAGAATTTAATGTTGTTTCCTCCAGTGTTTCTCAAAATTGTCAATTTTTAAGCAGAGCATTAGATTGTTGTAGTTGCTAGTACACAGTTTCTTGTGTATCCTTTAAGCTAGCGCCGTGAGTCAAATGTCACATGACTGATCGAGCAAGGTTGATATTGTATCGAGCACCTTGGCATATTGGAAAATCATGATCCTGTTTGATCACAAGGATTGTTTTCTATACCCTACCTTTTCGGATTGTTAAAAAAAATTGTGTGAAACCTCAATAGCCAATGTTTCATCTGTAAATGTAAGATGATCCTTATATTAATCTATTACACAAAGTAAAAACATGGACCTAGGAAGCAATTGTGTAATCTGCGAATATAAGATGAACCTTTATTTTTTTAATCATTAATCTGGGGAAAAATCTCATCTTATAATTGGGTAAATCCCATTGAGAACATGTAGGCTGCAGTGGAGAGATGTACTGCAGCACATCCACATGCAACAAGGACCATTCAGCAGCTGTCAACCGCACTGATGGAGGAATGGAATGCCCTAACACAGGAACTCATTATGAAACTTGTGGCTACCATGGGAGCACACTGAAAAAGCACACATTGCTGCTAAGAATTATATCCCACATTTTGTATTATGTTGGGGACCATCATAATTTGCAGTAACATCAGTATAATTACAGCTATTGCAGAATATCACCTCCTTGTGATTCTTGAACTGTTTCCTATTACTGTCTGAAATTTGTCGCAGAACAAAGGGTCTTTCTCCTCTTATGTTCCTACTTCTTTCAAGTCTGTATCCTCACATAACTCTGTTCTGTTCCTTCTCATTCTCTGCCACATCTTCCTATTGATAGCAAATTCTCCTCGCATTATATCATTTTCTGCTGCTGTTGATATTACCCCATACTCATCTTTTTATATGACTCCAGTGAACCCTACTATATCTGGAGTCAGTCTTTGCATTTCTCTTTTCAGATTTTCTTGTTTCTCTGTCACATGCAGTCTTCTGACATTCTATGCACTAATACGCAGAATGTTACCCTTTCAATGATCTTTCAATCTCTTTCTCACTGTCAGCAACCCCTAGACAGTTCCCTTCTCAAGGTATGAAGTCATTAATTTCTTTAATGCAGTAGTTTCCATTGCCTTCCACACTCTCATGCTATTATTCATTGCCAATTGTTCTGCTTAGGGGCAATTTTCCTTCCCAAGGGCAAGAGGATGACTAGAATCTCTATCTGCTCATCTGCCCTTTCCAACAAGATTGTTGGCAGGTATTGCTGTTTATTTTTATTCCAAACCTAAGAATGTGTGGTATAAAAACCAATAACTTTCGATTAGTAGTAAATAAAATATTACCCTCAGATCACAGTTTTCAGGCATGTTTACCAACGTGACTTAATTAAAACATAGAATATAATAATTCATTCTAGTTACCAATGTTGATCTCAAATGTTGGCATCAAATGAGACTGTCGCCAATGCGGACCACTGTTAAAACTGATAAAGACCTCATATGTAACTATGACCAACTAAGTTTTATATCCTTTCCAGTCACATTAATGTGACCGCTAGTCAAAATCCTGAATAACCGCCTTTTGTGGCACAAATCACTATGAGACATGCTGGAAAAGAGTCAATGTGGTTCTGAAAGGTACTGCCAGGGATGTGGAACCATGATGAATCAAGGGCCACAGCCAGCTGCACTTGGTTTATCGACTGTGAATACATGGTGCAAACATCCTGATCCAGACGGCCTCCCAGACTGTCAATTGGGATAAAATTCAGCAAGTTTGATGGCAAGGGGAACATGGTAAATATGTCCTAGTTCTCTTTGAATCATGCACATACACTGTAAGCTGTGAGACACATAGCACTGTCTTGCTGGTAGATGCCCTTGTGCCAAGGAGAAAGAAACTGTGTGTAGGAGTTGATGCAGTCACCAAGGACAGATGCATACTTGTGTTGATCTACTGTGCCTACCAGAATGATGAGATCATGTGAAATGCCATGAAAACATTCCCCAGACAATAATGCTCCCTCCTCCAGGCTGGACTCTTCCAATGATTGTCACAGTGTACTTGCTTTAGATGTTTCAAGCTGATGGGGCATAAAACGTGATTAATATGAAAAGACCACCTGTCACCACTCAGTGGACATCCTGTTGCAGTTTTGGTGTGCAAATTTCAGCCTTCATCACTGATGAACAGCAGTCAGCATGGTGCATGAATCAGACATCTGCTACAGAGACCCATAAGCAGCCACATTTGCTGAAACCTCGTTGTTGGTAGCCCCTTGATTGATCTGGGCAGTCATGTTCAAGAGTTGCATATCTTTTCACCTGTACATATTTCCACAGCCATTGTTCACCCATTATCTATGGTCTGTGCCTCAGTGCTGGCTTGGGATAGCACCATTTTGCCACAAACAGCATACTTTAACAGCAGCAGCATATCACCCACTGCTAGTGCTGCTACCTACCATCAGTGAGTGGTTATTGCATGTTGATGTCGAAAACAGAACATGGTCACATTGTGACTGGACTGTATAACATGATTAACTCATGTGATTATCTCTTATCATGACTTTGATATGACATACCAGACATGACTACCACTAATCAAGGCCTCTCTAATTTGACTATATTACATATGTTGTGAGAAGAGCTCTGACAGCTAACAGTACAGTTGCCAGTATTAGACACAGACAGGCAGCAAGCCAGCAGCGGTTGGCCTGCACTACGGCAACTCTGGGGTGTTGCCATCGTAATGTAAATAAAAGCTCACAATCTGACTGGCAACTGTAGATGTGCGAAGCATGTGCACCAAGGCAGGGTCAACTGTCAGAGCTCTTCTCTCGCCATACACATTGCAGTCAAATGCAACAACTGACACTAATCAAGATCCTAAGGTCATGCAGCGTAACAGACACTGAATGTGATATGCCATATGGAATCAACACCAATCACATTGTTATATGTGTCATGTAAGAAGTGATTACTACTGTTTAAGATATCAACACCATGCACCTGATGTGACTACAAATAAGGTGGACCTAGTGTTGTGTAACAAATATGACTACTGTTAATGAAGAATGTCCGCAGCTCATGCTCATACGGTAGCGTTCTCACTTCTCACGCCCGGGTTACCAGGTTCGATTCCCGGCGGTGTCAGGGATTTTCTCTGCCTCGTAATGACTGGGTGTTGTGTGATGTCCATAGGTTAGTTAGATTTAAGTAGTTCTAAGTTCTAGGGGACTGATGACCATAGATGTTAAGTCCCATAGTGCTCGCAGCCTTTTGAACCATTTTTTGATGAAGCACGAGTATGTAATATAACAAAATGACTATCACCACTCACTCAGGTTCCTGAATGTGATGTACTTAATATGACTAGCAAATATAAGTAAGTGCAATGCTCTGTGCCTGATGTAATTAGCACTAACACTAATCATGATCTCACATGTAACGAGCCAGGTGTGACAAAATTTAATAAAAACTAGTGAAATGGCTATAAGCTCAGAGGCTCCATATAGCATGCACTCGCTTAACAGCGATGAAATACCCAATGAGTGACATTAAAAGTAAAGCATCCATCAATCCGAAGGCAGTTTTGAGTGCCACAGTGCTTTACTATAGGCTCTGTGCTGTTGACATGGATTCCACCCTACAGTGCAAGTCTGTATTTTTCACATCAGCCAACATTGCCGGATGTGAAAGAAGTGAAACTGGTATACAAAAATCGTAAGATTGATCAGAGATCGAACATGACACCTTTGGATTTTTAGTCCGGCACAATACCACCAAGCCACAGGTGATGTTAAAGACTGGAAATCCATGAAGTTCTTTGCTTACAAATTTGCCGGGGCCTATTATGCTATTTCCATGAGAGGGAAAAAAAATCACAGAGGCGTAATTAAACAAAATGGAATCTAACATCAGAGGATGGAGGTAATGAAGAAGATGAGAGATATATTGTTGAATAGAATATAATTTTTTTAATAGCCTTTCAGTATTTTTCATACAACTGGCTTCATCAAAGTTTACAGAGGGTTTTAGTTTCAGTATGATATTCAAATAGTTACAGAAAGGCGAGAAAAGGAACTAAAGACCTTTTCTTCAGCATGATGTAAAACAATGTTTTATACAATAATTAAACACACACATAAGACAAGAATCACAGTAAATAACTAGGTTATAAAATATCAAAACATTTTCTTCATAACTCAGGTAAAACATATATTTTTATGATTACTTTCTAAGAATTCTTCAGTTGTATAGAATTTGTTGTTTTTTAGCCAGGTTTGCAATGTATTCTTATATTTATTTAGTGGTACTGTACGAGCTGAGCATGGTAACTTAATGAAAAATTTTATGCTTATGTACTTATAGTTATTATAGACTACAGGAGGTCTTGTGGAAGGCAAGTCCAACAGGTGACTGTTTCTTGTACTGTGTGCATGCACATCACATCTCATGTTCAATTTTTTCAGATTTTCTCTGGCATATATTAAACAGTTATATATGTACATACTTGGCACTGTCATTATGCCAAGATAATAATTTCTGCAGGACTCTCTGGGTGCTAACCCTTCCACGCACCTGATTGCTTTCTTCTGCCATCTGAAAATACATTCAGCCCCTGGGGAGTTACCCCAAAGCAATATTCCATATTGCAGTTGGGAATGAAAAAAGGCATAGTATGAGTGAAATAGCAATTGCTTGCTAACACTGTTTCTTAATTTATACAATAAGTACTCGTGCTACTTTACTACATAGATAACAGGTGTGTCCTTCCCATGAGAGCTTTTGGTCTATGGTTAGTCCAAGTAATTTCACTGTTTTGTTTTCATTTTTAGTTACTTTGAGATTAAATATTATTTCTTCTGGTTTTGTTTGGTTTATGCACAGCTGGTTAGCCTGACACAAGCAATTAGCCATTTGCATCATTTCTCTATTTTTGTCCAGTACACACTAAGTTCTCTTCTGTCTTATTAATGTTGTATCGTCAGCATATAGTATGTTCTTACACGGTATGTAATTCGAAAAGTCGTTAACATAGACAATGAACAGAAAAGGTCCAAGAACAGAGCCTTGGGGGTATTCTTTCTATAGGGAGTATTTCTGACCTCTGCTTATTTGCATATACAAGTTGTAACCTATTGCTTAGATAAGATTTGAATAGATGAAGTGTATCATCTTCAATGCCATAGTATTTTAACTTTTTGGTGAGTATGTCATGTGACACCGAGTCAAATGCTTTACTTAGGTCAATAAGTGTTCCAGACATTGAGAATGAAAACTGCGAGTTAAAAATATTGGTTGTAAGCAGAAACGCCAAAAGAGCATAAACAACTTAAACACGCATTCCAGTGAAAGTAAAGGTCAAAACTGCGTAAATAGGCCTGACTACAGTGCCTTTCAAAGTGAAAACAGTGGCCTAAAGTGTGTAAACAATTAAAAAACTATTTCTCGTGTAATGCCAAACAAAGTGACTAAAAAAGTGCCTTGCTCACAACAAAATACATGGAATCTCATGTGCACAAACAAGTTCAGTGTGTTATCATAAAGCAGCAGCAACTCCATAAACACTGAAAGTGAACAAGCCACCCAACGTGAAGATAAAAACATTGTAAGAAGCTGCAAAAACATCGCCAACAGCCAGAAACAGCGAACAAAGAAACACAATGTACCTTTTCTACCGGACAGCCACAGAAGAAAGCTAGCAAATATTCTACAGGATGTGAATATGGATCTTCGTGCAACTGGCATAGTAAAACCTGGTGCGAGGACAGACAGTATTGTTGAAGACATCTCAGAACACAAGAATACAACAAGGGACAGTGACTTTGTTGTTTGTGTGACTAGTGCAAAAGATGTAGCACATAATGAAGCCAAAAAGTGTATAACAGGTTTGAAATTTTTTAGACGTAAGATGGAAAACACTATTGTTGTGACGATACCTCATAGACATGACTTTATCTATAATTCATATGTTAACAAAGAGATTCGTAAAACAAATATTAAAGTCAAACAACTATGTTCCATTTGTGCTAAATGCAATGCAGCGGATATTAGCAAACTTGAAAGAAATTTGCACACTGAACATGGTGAGCATCTAAATTACCATGTGAAAACATGTTTGTGTCAAGAGATAAACAAAGTTGTAAATGAAATATGAGCACGCAGCAGCCTTGTCTTAAAAGACAGTATTTTTTTTAGAGAAAACAACATTACAGACGAAGGAAAGTTATAAACCACATTAAGTGGAAACTGCAGCAGTCTAATTCATTCACATAATTGTGCAACCCTAGATCATATAGTGAAAATAAATGAATACAGAAGGTTCTATGAAAGTAGAATACCATTATGTAGCAGTGACACTTTCCTCCTCCTTCATATAAATGTACAATCGCTTAGGTGTGAAATCAATGAATTACAATACTGGCTCAATAAAATCAACTGCAGTGTTCCATGCATCAATGAACACTGGATGAAAGACACTGAAATAGACATGTGTGTTCCTCTTGGATATTCGTTAGTTACAAGCTACTGCAGAAAAGGTATTACACATGGCGAGGGTCTCAATATATGTCAAAAGTAACTTTGAATTGCATTACTCAGTTATAGACCTTAGTAGAATATGCCTTGAAGCTACAATAGAAGTAGCTGGTGTGGTAATGCACAAACAGAAAACGGTAATTGTCTTAATCTATCGAATCCCAGGCTCTGATGAGATAGTATTTATAGAAAAAATTAATACTTTAATATTGCTGTTGTCAAAGTAAAAACAGCATAGAATTGTAATTGTAGGTGATATTAACATAGATATAAGGGCAAAGAGAAACAATGTAATTCATATGATTAACACTCTGAAGTCATTAAACTATTACTGTCTCAATGAAAAACCCACCAACTGAATGCATGCCCTGATAACATAATTAGCAATGTACAAAGAGACTCCACACAATGTGATGTAATAGAATTAGGAATATCAGATCACGCAGGGCTATGGCTTCAAATAGAAAAGTCAGCCTTCAGTTCTACAGAGAGATAAGTGACATATAGAATTCTAGGTGCATCCAATGTAAAGAAAATGATAAACCAGTTAAAAGAAATGAATTGGACTCACGTAATGGATAACAAGAAAATGATTAATAAATGTGTTTTCCGCTTTGCTGACAGAGATCAAGCATATAGTAGAAATGACATGCCCCTTGGTAACCAAAAGGTACCAGAGTAATATTACTCATAAGCAACAAAATACTAACAAGTATTGTTGTGACGATACCTCATAGACATGACTTTATCTATAATTCATATGTTAACAAAGAGCCCCACACCTTAACAAACTCAGAATACTACTGATGATTATGAAAGACAAATCTCATAACAGTGATGGAGTAATGGAGGTGAGTAAACCAGTTAAGTCCAATTGCAATGAAGGATGGAAATTCTGTGAATCAGGAAATGCTTCAGTATACCATCAGTTTAAGGTATTTGATTTTACAAAATCTTGCAATGAAATGTATACTACGGACACGGCCCAGTCTTTCTCAAAATCTCAGCTGCTCTACAACACAAATCAGAACTTTTTTTGTTAAAGCAATCACTCAAAGTAAAATTTCTTCATAACTATAATTTTCAAATGTTAATAACATCATAGCAAAAGTAAAAAAAAATGATGTTTTAATTTGTAATACTTGTATTTTTGTAATAAACAAATAAAGGCACAAATCTGCATTTTTCTATCAGTCAGAATAAGGACATGGTAAATTTTTTTACTTGGACACCATTATATTGTTGAAACATACAACTTTTGCTAGAGACAAGGTAATCCGTGATTTATATGTAGACTTGCCCTCTACTTTGGATGATGGCATTAAGTGTCTGAAAGTCATTAATTTCTGATCTAGGTCTCGTTTAGAATGAAAAACATTAGGTTAAGAGCACAAGAATTTTTACGACTCTATCATCCATTTAGTAGGTTATTACATATTTTCATATTTATTTATAATATTTTTATTGACTGTATTATTAATACAATTCTATTCTTATGTTACCACTTCAAATGGTATAACATACGTTTAATTAATGTATACTATTTACAACCTGAAGGCACTTGAGCCCATGTCATTTTTTGTATGTGTGTTGTAACTCTAATAACAACAAAAACAACTGTTTAAGAAAGCTTTAACCAACCTGAAGGTTATATGGAACACCACAGGCATGAGCTATTAGTGGTGGTGTCATGTCATTTCCTTCCACCAATATTCAAAATGACTTATCCAGCTAGTTATAGGTGGACCTATAGTTTTGATCTAGATGATTAATTACAGTGAAACTTAAGTCTTTTTTACATCAACAAACATTGCCAAAGGTGGAAGAAGTGTTAAATTACAGTTAACAATGCAAATGAAATGCAGTCCTCAGAAAATAGCTGCAGAAAAAAATGTTGACACACTTATATCACTGGCCACTAATTTCAATGACTGCTCCTTGAAAGTGGCAGCAATCATTGCACCTACAAACAAATATCCAAATACAATTGCAATGGATTTAGCTCAGCAGACACAAACATTAGCTTCTAAGAAAGAACCCCTGAGGGAAAGACTGACTGAGGATTGAACCACACACATCTGGATTTGTTGCCAGGAACATAACTGAACAGCAACTGTATCACAAAACGAACACTTAAGAAATCAGAGTGGTTTCAAAGATGCAGTTACCGCCTAGCAAAACCTCAAATGTGATATTATTAGGTGACTGAATACCTCAAATGTGACATGCCAAGAATTGCTGCCACCAATGAACACCTCATACGTGAAACAATGAATGTGCCTATCCCCAATCAAGGTATGTAAAGTGAAGTGCCAGTCGTGAACACCACAAACCAAAAAATTATTATGAAGTACCACATTTGACTAACACTGATGTACCACAAGTGAACATCAACAGTCAGCAGAGAGAATGTGATAAATCATTTCCATCACTGATCATGACCACTGATGTGACCTACTGCCGCTGAGAAACTAAAATTTGATGCAGTCAACGTGATACAATTGACAAAGATAATTTACTACCGATCAAAACCAAAAGTGTGCTTTATGGGATGTGACCACCACTGTTCAGGAACAAACATACTTATTTTAAGATTTTATGTAGATATTTCTTATTCATAGAACTGGTTCTGTGAACTCTGCTGTTGACTCCAAAAAAGAGAGAAATAATTTACAACAAATTCAATTAAAGAAAAAAAAATGTATGGAGTAGCAGTAGTAACTGATACATTCAGTTCTTTAAAAATGTTTTCATGTGACATTCCTCCCTTTGTCTGAAAAGAAATTAGCACAACATACCTTTGGATTTCAAAAACATTAGTGTCATTCTCCCTTGATACATGCATGGCTTCTCCACTGTTGTTTGTGTTATAGAACTGTCAGTAAGTTACACATTGACAAAATTTACAATGTTACCTAATAAAAATTAGTCTTGTGGTTTCCACTGTTCCATTGCCCTCTATTTTAGAAAATGGTAGAAGGCATTTGGAGACACTCATTAACTGCATTTCGAGACACCATCTTACCCCAAAAGTTTTAAGTATACACGTGTAAACATTTTCTAGCATTCTTTGTTTCACTCTTTTTTTTTTTTTTTTTGGAGAACTTTTACAAATATTTATTCACAATATTTTCTATTTATAGAACTTCATTACAATCTCATTTTTATTACACAATTTTAAGTGGAATACATTTCATTTGCTTAAAAAGTAGTAATATAGAATGATAATTTGGCAAGAAAAATAATTAAAATTATGAAAGTATGAGCCAAATGGAGATGTATCGGTAGACATCGAATATGATCAGTTAGGATATTCGATTGCACTGTATTGAAGGAAAGAGAGAAAACTGTTAAAGCATTAGATTTACTTGCTTGCACTGAGTTGCACTTTTGTGTGTGTGTGTGTGTGTGTGTGTGTGTGTGTGTGTGTTCTATCTCTGACGAAGGCCTTGTTAGCTGAAAGTTAATTTTCTGATAGTCTTTTTGTTATGCCTATCTGCGACTCAGGATCTCCACTATAGAGCGGGTAGTAACTATACGTTTTCATAATGTTGTTATGTTCTGTTCTGGATTTTTCATTGTTAGATTTATTTAAATGTGTATACTTAGACAGATGAAGCAGAAACAAAGAGAGTAATCAATGAAAGGAAAAACAATCCAGAAATATGAAGAAAAAGAAGACAATGGGTACTGGTTTCGATGGATATAATTAAAATTGGAGATAAAGTTACACACAAGGGACATGCAAATGATTTGAAGTATTCAAAAGTTGTCTAACTCACCAAAACTGAAGCAATCTTGTAGTCATTCTACTTCACAAAGAGACAAGGCATAAAAGCTACAGATCTATTGGAAATGTAAATGACTTTCACAACAATTACCATTAACCACATACAAGAAACCTATGATTTCAAAAGTCAATGGAAACATGATCATTGGAAGCAGAAATAACAAAATAAACCACTTACAAATAATGAGAAATTATTGAATGGAGCAGTGTAGACAAATTACCTCTTTATTTGGGGTGGATCAATTATGAAAAAACTAACTGTTTCAATTAAATCTGATCTCGGAAAAAAAGATTCCCCTTATGATGATGATGTTGTTGTTGTTGTGGTCTTCAGTCCTGAGACTGGTTTGATGCAGCTCTCCATGCTACTCTATCCTGTGCAAGCTTCTTCACCTCCCAACACATACCGCAGCCTACATCCTTCTGAATCTGTTTAGTGTATTCATCTCTTGGTCTCCCTCTATGATTTTTACCCTCCACGCTGCCCTCCAATACTAAATTGGTGATCCCTTGATGCCTCAGAACATGTCCTACCAACCGTTCCCTTCTTCTTGTCAAGTTGTGCCACAAACTCCTCTTCTCCCCAATCCTATTCAATACCTTGTTATTAGTTATGTGATCTACCCCTCTAATCTTCAGCATTCTTCTGTAGCACCACATTTCAAAGGCTTCTATTCTCTGCTTGTCCAAACTATTTTTCGTCCATGTTTCACTTCCATACTACTTTAAGTGTTTCATTTCCTAATCTAATTCCCTCAGCATCAACTTAATTGCTTTGCTTTTGTTGATGTTCATCTTGTTTCACTTATGATGATATGTTAAAGTAGAAAGTGATTTTTCCCTACAAAGAGAGCTCTTCTACCTAATTCAGAGTGGAATTATCAATACAGCATGATCCTTAAGTCTGTTATGAAAAAAGCACTATATGCTAAACATAAAATATTCCAAGCAATAAGAGTAAACAATCAGGAAGAGTATTACAAAAAACAACAATGCAAATGAAATGGAGTTGACACACTGATATCATTGGCCACCAATTTCAATTACTCCATGAAAGTGACAACAACCGCTGCACCAACAAATATTCAAAAACAATTGCAACAGATTTAGTTCAAAACATACTGCATGTCCCACAAACCCATATTAGTTTCTAAATAAGAACCTGTGACGGAATTACAAAATTCATCAATAAAGAGTAGTAATTCTGCAAGCTATGACTGTTTTTCCAGCAAAATATTAAAATTTTGTATTGACTTGATAGGAGTACCCTCAACATATTTTTGTAATCAGGCAGTTGTGGGTTTTCTCCTGGTACACATTAGCTCTTGGTCTACGGTTTATAGTGGACTTATGTACTCTGGTCAAAAGATATAAAAGCTATTGCCTAAAATAAAGAAGGAAAATGGGAAACATACTGTATTCGTAAGTCTTTTCACAAGAATGAAAATTCCTATTTGTTATAAGACATGTATCCCATCTTCAGGTGTTTTGACTGCATACGAGGAAATTGTAGCAGTCATGTAAAAACTCCAGCAATTAATCAAACAGCATGGGAAATCCTGTCAAGTGAGGCATGAAAAGATTCTCCGAGTCAACCAGTAAATGGGGGGGGGGAACCACACCACATATGAATCAACAAATGAACTCACAGTGTCAAACTAAAGCAACCTATAAACCAACTGCTGGCAGTTAGTTCATAAATTGCATTAGTCTGGCAATTTAACTGTCCCAATGTGGTACTGGTTGACTCGAAGAATCTTTTCGTGCCTCTCCCAATGGGGTTTTCCATGTTACTTGATTAATTTGCTCGATTTTTACATGACTGGTACAATTTTCTCATACACAATTAAGCACCCGAAGACGGGATTTACATCCTGACAGGTCGTGTGTATGATCTTGTCCAAATAAATGATTTGTCAAGAGTAAATTTATAGTGATTTGGGAGTGCACAAACAGCAGAGTTTAGTACACAGAGCTGCCACCTCTGACAGCAGCTATAGCTCTAACCTGCACAAGCAGAGAATCAAACTGTGGGTATCTTATTCCATGCTGCTTCAACTCTATGTCAGACATTATACATTCTAGTGCCTATAGAGTGGTGGAAGGCCATTCTCTAGGCAATCCAGTGGACAAGAGATGTGGGGAATGTGCTGGTCAGGGTAACAGTTAAACATCCTCTGCACTAAAATAGGTAGGACAGCACAGACAACATGTGATATCTTACTGAAAGATAATGTCTCAGAGATCTCAACGATGGGCACTGGTATTAACATATCAGAAACTAAACAGCTGCTGTCCGAATTACTGGCTATGAGGACCAGAAGTGATCACATTGTGTACACAATGGCAGCTGTATCATCATGCCAGGAGATCAGTCCCTATAACCGTGATGAATGCAATCTGACATTAGTTCATCTCTGAGCCTTCACACACAGACGCGCAGACATAACCATCATGATAATGAGACCTCAGTTTCTCCTGGCGTATACAACTTTCAAATAACTTCCGGGAATTCAGCCAGGTAACACTTTCAGCGACCACTGATATTTCGGTGGGAGAACACCCCGCCATTTTCAAGGCAAACTGCAATGGACAGGCTGTGTACATACAAATTTATAACCTCGGTTCTCGGACTGAAGCAGGGAAGATAACACACACACTGAACACTAGTGCCACCAAAGATGACCAAAGTCAGAGATATCTATAGTGAGACTATGAACTCGCATGTGAGGTAGCACTGACTCTGTCCCTCTGTTTTTTGACGACAGAGAGAGCCGGATTCCAAACAGAGTTTAAACAAAAACCTCCATCCCTGTTAACGAGGTTGCTCGCTAATTTAATCTCAACTGCCTCCTTAATAACACTGTCCCAATAGCTGGACGTGCATGCCAATATCTCGGTGTTTTTGTATAACATGGGCTGAACAAGATCCAAGCAATGTTCGGCAATAGCAGATGTACTTGGTTGCTGTAATCATGTGTGCCGTTTATGCTCAGTACATTGGTTCTCCATGGTCCTGATAGTTTGAACAATATATGCCATGCCGCAGCTACAAGGAGTGCGATACACACTCACCTTACATAGACCAAGATCATTCTTAACAGAACTCAAAAGCGCTCTAACTTTAGATGGAGGCCGGAAAACACATTTCACATCGTATTTCCATAAATTATGACTGATATTGTTGGAAGTGTTTCCTACGTAAGGCAAAAAGGCAGTAGACTTAGGTGTCGACTCAGAATTATCATCAATCACCTGACGTACAGTTGGTCGATAGCGCAATGCACATTCAATCTGTTTATCACTGTAACCATTTTGACGAATTGTAACTTCAAGATGGGACATCGCAGTTGGCAAAGTCTCAGCGTCAGAAATGACATGTGCCCTGTGTACCATGGTACGAAATACCCCTTCACGCTGAGCCAGATGGTGACAACTATTAGTCTGTAAGTACAAGTCGGTGTGAGTACGTTTCCTGTAGACTGCATGTCCCAATGATCCATCATCCTTCCTCCTAACCAACACGTCAAGAAAGGGAAGGCAACCATCCTCTTCCACCTCCATCATAAAACAAATGTTCGGATGGATCGAGTTCAGATGTTCTAGAAAGGCATTCAAATTCTCCCTACCATGAGGCCAAACAACAAAGCTACCATCAACATATCTAAAGAAACAGGCGAGTTTCAAAGGCACTGACTCCAATGCACGCCCCTCAAAGTCTTCCATAAACAAATTTGCTATCACAGGAGACAACGGACTACCCGTCGCAACTCCATTGTCTGCTTGTAATACTGATCATTGAATAAAAAGTATGTGGATGTCGACACATGCTGAAAGAGATTTGCATGTACGTCACCTGTCCATTGCAGTTTGCCTTGAAAATGGCAGGGTGTTCTCCCGCATTGAATATGGGTGGTCACTGAAAGTGTTACCTGATTGAATTCCTGGAAGTTATTTGAAACATCATGATAATATCCATGAACTAGGAGTTGATGGAGAAGCCAGTCACCCGATCGCCACAAACCAGGCCGCTTCCACAGCACACTGTTGAGCAATCTTTTCAGAACTTCGAAGCAGAAAGCCTGGTTAACTGTCTGGAACAAACTGTGAATGGACGAGTCACCTCACATCGAAAAAACAAATCAGCATTGTCTTAATGCTCAAGTTCATCTGACGAGCTTTCCTGGGCCATGGCGAACTTGAAGTCTTCCACTGTCTTGATTGTTGCTTTGATTCAGGATCGTAAGCATAGCACAAAGTTTTATCACTTTTTGAAAAAATTCTGGATCATTTTGGGACTCTTGTTTCAGAGAATAGCATGCTTCTATGTGAATGTTTTCGTTCAACAGTCAATAGTCATGGCATGGACTTGGCAGCCACCAGTTTCATTCCTACATCCTCTGTCACAATTTGCTGCACTGAACTCCATTGCTGCACTGAACTCCAAGTGGCTCCTGACACCTCCACAATTTCTTCAGTGGTCTGTTGTCGACATTCATTGCTAATTGCAGGAATATTTTCAAGATTTTCACATGGACAATAGAATGACGACCAGAACAAGATTTGTCATCAATTGACACTTTATTTGTGAAATGGGAAAACCACTCAAACACTTGAGTTTTTCCCATAGCAAGGTCCTTGTATGCTGCTTCTAACATTTCAAAAGTTGCATTCCACTTGTTTTGAGCAAAAAGTTGAATTTCACCATCGCACATCTTTCATGAAAAATCAGCCATTGCAAAAATGATAAATCACACAAAACAGTTGTCACTATAAACTCTGCATTAGTAGCCTCTTGTACATGCATCACATGTTGGATTTTCTGCTTCACAGGAGGAGCACTCTGAAGAGGAAATGCAGAGACAACTAACCCAACAGAAGACTATGATAATGAGAGATCTAAATGCACACATGGTCAGTGAAACTGGATATGAGGAATTATTTGGAGTGGAATGCTGGGAAAGGAGAAATGAGGAATGATGAAAACTGTTAGAGTTTTGTAATAGGAATAGATTAGTAGTCAGCAAAACCTGGTTTAAGAAGGAAAGTCATAAGGTAATGTGATTCTGTCATGATCTGTCGAGTACCTCTGTGGTAGACTACATAATGTGTGTCAAACACACAAATAGTCAGAGATGTCAAGGCAATACCTTCCACAGCCCTACATAGTGACCACTGTCTTTAAGAAGTGGCAGTGGAAAAAGGGGAAGAAAGACAGGGAAAAAGGTTAGGAGTGTGGAAGCTGAAAGAAGAGAAATGAAAGTAAGAATTTTAGAAAATAGGAAAGGGCAATGTACCAAGGAACGAAATGAAATCAGTAGAGGAGGAGTAGAGGAGCAATGGTGGAAGCAACAGAAAAGGTGTGCTGAAGAGTCAGTAAAACAAAAAAAAAAAAAAAAAAAAAATGGACAGACACCTGGATGGAATGATAGAGTGAGAGAGAAAATTGAAAAGAAAAACATGGTTTTCCATACATGGTTTCAAGAGAAGCCATAGGAAGTAAGAAAGAAATACACTGAGAAGAAGAAGAAGAAGAAGAAGTTGACCAAGAGAGTGGCAGCATGGGAGAAAACAAAGTTGATGGAAGAGAGAACAAAACTGATTGGAGAGGACAGTGAGGGAAGAAGAAGGTCTTCTACAAAATGGTTAAGGCTACGACAAGCCTTTGAATGTACAGGATGTTAAGATGGACTTAACCTGAACATAAGTGAAGGAAACAATTAAACCCAAGAAAGAAGAAAAACTGCCTGAACTGGATGACGTAAGTGAGGAGATTATGAGAGCAGCTGCCATCATTAGAGAACAATAGCTCTATCGGGTCATGAGAACAGTATGTAAAGAAGGGAGGACATTTGACATTGATGAAAAAAAAGTGGGTCTAATTTTTAGTTTAAGGTAGATCCAATAGACATGCTACAAACATGGTAACAATTTAGTAATTGTGTTCCTGGATACTGAAAAGGTCTATGATAGAGTTAAAAAAATAAATAAACAAATAAATAAATAATTTGGGAAAGAACTTCAGAAATGTGGTACTGGAAGGATGACTATGAGCAGAATAAAGCAAGTGAGTTGTGTAAAAGGAGGAGAAAAGAATGGCTATTAACAGAACAACAGGCTGAAGCAAGGGGGTGCACTATCGCCTCTATTTTTCATCACTGCAATGGAAGAGATAATGGCAAGAGTGGCAGCATGAAGAGGAGATGGAAATACAAAAGCAATAGTGTTTGCAGATGATATGATGGTGTGGGGAAATGGAGGGAAAGAGGTAGAAGAAAGGTCAAATGTATAGAGTGAAGTGTTTGGACAGTGTTGATTGAATTTTAATGCAAACATCTGAGAAAGAATGACGACAATGAGGAATAAGATGAGAGTAGCAATGGATATAGGTATCAGAGGGCAAGAAAAAAGAAAATAGAAAGTTTCAATAACACTGAGAGTGTAATAGAAGGTAGGGGGAAGGAGAAAGGGAGGTGATAAGGAATGAGGAAGGCAGACGTATGGATTCCTATGAGGTTTAAGAAGACTACTCTTGAGCAAGGATGTTGTTGTTGTGGTCTTCAGTCCTGAGACTGGTTTGATGCAGCTCTCCATGCTACTCTATCCTGTGCAAGCTTCTTCATCTCCCAGTACCTACTGAAACCTACATCCTTCTGAATCTATTAGTGTACTCATCTCTCGGTCTCCCTCTACAATTTTTACCCTCCACACTGCCCTCCAACGCTAAATTTGCGATCCCCTGACGCCTCAAAACATGTCCTACCAACCGATCCCTTCTTCTAGTCAAGTTGTGCCACAAACTTCTCTTCTCCCCAATCCTATTCAATACCTCCTCATTAGTTACGTGATCTATCCATCTTATCTTCAGTATTCTTCTGTAGCACCACATTTCGAAAGCTTCTATTCTCTTCTTGTCCAAACTAGTTATCGTCCATGTTTCACTTCCATACATGGCTACACTCAAAACAAATATTTTCAGAAATGACTTCCTGACACTTAAATCTATATTCGATGTTAACAAATTTCTCTTCTTCAGAAACGCTTTCCTTGCCATTGCCAGTCTACATTTTATATCCTCTCTACTTCGACCATCATCAGTTATTTTACTTCCTAAATAGCAAAACTCCTTTACTACTTTAAGTGTCTCATTTCCTAATCTAATTCCCTCAGCATCACCCGATTTAATTGGACTACATTCCATTATCCTCGTTTTGCTTTTGTTGATGTTCATCTTATATCCTCCTTTCAAGACACTGTCCATTCCGTTCAACTGCTCTTCCAAGTCCTTTGCCGTCTCTGACAGAATTACAATGTCATTGGCGAACCTCAAAGTTTTTACTTCGTCTCCATGAATTTTAATACCTACTCCAAATTTTTCTTTTGTTTCCTTTACTGCTTGCTCAATATACAGATTGAATAACATCGGGGAGAGGCTACAACCCTGTCTCACTCCTTTCCCAACCACTGCTTCCCTTTCATGCCCCTCGACTCTTATGACTGCCATCTGGTTTCTGTACAAATTGTAAATAGCCTTTCGCTCCCTGTATTTTACCCCTGCCACCTTTAGAATTTGAAAAAGAGTATTCCAGTCAACATTGTCAAAAGCTTTCTCTAAGTCTACAAATGCTAGAAACGTAGGTTTGGCTTTTCTTAATCTTTCTTCTAAGATAAGTCGTAAGGTCAGTATTGCCTCACGTGTCCCAACATTTCGACGGAATCCAAACTGATCCTCCCCGAGGTCGGCATCTACCAGTTTTTCCATTCGTCTGTAAAGAATTCGCGTTAGTATTTTGCAGCTGTGACTTATTAAACTGATAGTTCGGTAATTTTCACATCTGTCAGCACCTGCTTTCTTTGGAATTGGAATTATTATATTCTTCTTGAAGTCTCAGGGTATTTCGCCTGTCTCATACATCTTGCTCACCAGCTGGTAGAGTTTTGTCATGACTGGTTGTCCCAAGGCCGTCAGTAGTTCTAATGGAATGTTGTCTACTCCGGGGGCCTTGTTTCGACTCAGGTCTTTCAGTGCTCTGCCAAACTCTTCACGCAGTATCGTATCACCCATTTCGTCTTCATCTACATCCTCTTCCATTTCCATAATATTGGCCTCAAGTACATCACCCTTGTATAAACCTTCTATATACTCCTTCCACCTTTCTGCCTTCCCTTCTTTGCTTAGAACTGGGTTGCCATCTGAGCTCTTGATATTCATACACGTGGTTCTCTTCTCTCCAAAGGTCTCTCTAATTTTCCTGTAGGCAGTATCTATCTTACCCCTAGTGAAATAAGCCTCTACATCCTTACATTTGTCCTCTAGCCATCCCTGTTTAGCCATTTTGCACTTCCTGTCGATCTGATTTTTGAGACGTTTGTATTCCTTTTTGCCTGCTTCATTTACTGCATTTTTATATTTTCTCCTTTCATCATTTAAATTCAATATTTCTTCTGTTACCCAAGGATTTCTAGCAGCCCTTGTCTTTTTACCTACTTTATCCTCTGCTGCCTTCACCACTTCATCCCTCAGAGCTACCCATTCTTCTTCTACTGTATTTCTTTCCCCTATTCCTGTCAATTGTTCCCTTATGCTCTCTCTGAAACTCTGTACAACCTCTGGTTCTTTCAGTTTATCCAGGTCCCATCTCCTTAATTTCCCACATTTTTGCAGTTTCTTCAGTTTTAATCTACAGGTCATAACCAATAGATTGTGGTCAGAGTCCACATCTGCCCTTGGAAATGTCTTACAACTTAAAACCTGGTTCCTAAATCTCTGTCTTACCATTATATAATCTATCTGATACCTTTTAGCAAGGATGTACCATCAAAATTCAAACAAAAGTTATACCAAGCATATTATGCTGCAATGCTCACACACAGGAAGTTTCCAGAGTGGGGTTAAAAATCAGGATGAAAGGATATTAATGTTATGATCCATAATGACTTTGCTCTCTTCACTGAAATGGAAGGAAAATTACAGAACCTCTTGAATGGAATGAACAGTCAAATGAGTACAGAATATAGATTGAGAGTAAAACAAAGACAAACAAAACTGATAAAAAGTAGCACAAATGAGATTAGCAATTAACTTAACATCAAAATTGGTGACCATGTAGTAAATGATAAGAAATTTTGCTACTCTGGAAGCAAAATAACATGACAGATGACACAAAAAGCAGACTAACACTGGCAAAAAACATTCAGAGCCAAAATAAATCTACTAGTACCAAACAGGTGGCTTAATTTGAGGAAGAAATTTCTAATAATATATGTCTGGAGCACAGCATTGTTATGATAGTGAATCAGGGAATGTGGGAACATCAGATAACAGAACTGAAGGATGTGAAATGTGGTACTACAGAAGGATGCTGAAAATTAGGTTGGCTGATCAGATAAAAAATGAGAAGGTTCTCTGAAGATAGAAATATATAGAAAACACAGACAAAAAGAAAGGATGGATGATAGGACATACATTAAAACATCAGGGAACAACTTCAATGGTACTAGAGGGAGCTGCAGAGGGTAACAACTGCAAGGGAAGACAGACATTGGAATTATGCCCAACAAATAATTGAAGACAAAGGGTACAAGTGCTACTCTGAGATGAGAAGGATTCATCATGTGCCACATCAAAGCAGTCAGAAGATTAATGGCTCAAAACAAAAACTTACACAGACGTTGGAAATATGGGTAAAGAAGAAAAGGCTCGTGAAACAAAATTTTAAAGAAGCAAGGTAGGACTAACAAGAATGGATAGGGAAAGGAATGAAACAATGAGAGAAATAGTGAAACAGAAGCCCTTGCAAGAGACCATAAAAAGGACAAGATTAAGGTGGTATGGACATTGGAAGGCTACCACAACAAGCTCAGAAAATAACAATAGGACACAAGAGACCAAAAGGAATGACAAGACACAGATGAATAATTGAAGAGAAGGAAAGTATGAAGAACAGGGGAAGACTAGGACACGGTAGAGGGGGGTCACATGGTGGGAGGACAGGAAAAGATGGAGAGGCTTATGTTCCACACAGACCCAGCCAGTGGATGGCAACTGCAGATGATTTTATTATTATTATTATTTATTTATTGTTCCATGGGACCACATTAAGGAGGTCTCCAAGGTCATGGAACGAGTCAATACTTGAAATCATAATACGATTGTAGAAACAGATAAAATGAAATATAAGAAACATATTTAGGCGACAAGTCATTAGTTTAAATAAAGAAAACCAAGAATGTAACACTGGAATTTGCTTAACTTTTTAGCTCTTCCAGGAGCTCCTTGACAGAATAGAAGGAGTGAGCCATGAGGAAACTCTCCAGTTTGGACTTAAAAGTGTTTGGGCTACTGCTAAGATTTCCGAGTTCTTGTGGTAGCTTATTGAAAATGGATGCAACAGAATACTGCACTCCTTTCTGCACAAGAGTCAAGGAAGTGCATACCACACACAGATTTGATTTCTGAATATTATTAACTGAGTGAAAGCTGCTAACTCTTGGGAAGAAGCTAATATTGCTAACAACAAACGACATTAAAGAAAATATATACTGTGAGGGCAATGTAAAAATTCCCAGACTATTGAATAGGGGTTGACAAGAGGTTTTCGAACTTACACCACACATAGCTCCAACAGCCCGTTTTTGAGCCAAAAATACCCTTTTCGAATCAGAAGAATTACCCCAAAAAATAATACCATATGACATAAGCGTATGAAAATATGTGAAGTAGACTACTTTTCGTGTTGAAATGTCACTTATTTCAGATACTGTTCTAATGGTAAATAAAGCGACATTTAGTTTCTGAACAAGATCCTGAACATGGGCTTTCCACAACAGCTTACTATCTATCCGAACGCCTAGGAACTTGAACTGTTCCGTCTCGCTTATAATATGCCCATTCTGTATGATTAAAATATCAGTTCTTGTTGAATTGTGAGTTAGAAACTGTAAAAACTGAGTCTTACTGTGATTTAGCATCAAATTATTTTCCACAAGCCATGAACTTATTGCATGAACTACATTATTCGATACTGTTTCAATATTACACACAAGATCCTTCACTACCAAGCTGGTGTCACCAGCAAACAGAAATATTTTTGAATCACCTGTAATACCTGAAGGCATATCATTTATATAAATAAGAAATAGCAGCGGCCCCAGCACCGACCCTTGGGGAACGCCCCATTTAACAGTGACCCATTGGGACTGAACGTCACTAGCACTCTCAATATTGCAGAGAATTATCTTCTGCTTTCTGTTCGTAAAGTAAGAGGCGAACCAATTGTAAGCTACTCCCCTTACTCCATAATGGTCCAACTTCTGCAGTAATATTTTGTGGTCAACACAGTCAAAAGCCTTCATTATATCAAGGAAAACACCTAACGTTCGCAACCTTTTATTTAATCCGTCCAAAACCTCACAGAGAAAAAGAGACTATAGCATTCTCAATTATTAAGCCATTTCTAAAACCAAACTGAACATTTGACAGAAAATTATGTGAATTTAAGTGCTCCAGTAACCTTGTATATACAACCTTCTCGACAACTTTAGCAAACACCGATGGCATAGAAATAGGTCTATAATTGTCAGTATTATCCCTGTCTCCCTTTTTATAAAGCGGCTACACTGCCGAGTACTTTAATCGGTCAGGAAACCGACCACTCCTAAAGGAAAAGTTACAGATATGGCAAAGTACTGGGCTAACATACATACAACAATACTTCAGTATTCTGCTAGATACCCCGTCATATCCATGAGAGTTCTTGGTCTTTAGTGATTTAATTTTTAACTCAATCTCCCTCTTGTCAGTATCATGGAGGAGCATTTCAGGTAACAGTCTCGGAACACTTTTTTCTACGAGTGCTATATGATGCCCTGTTGGAACTAGGTTTCTATTTAGTTCACTTGCTATATTCAGAAAGTGATTATTAAATACTGTACATATATGCAACTTATCAGTAACACAGACATTCCCACTACGCACTTATTCTATATCCTCCACCTGTCTCTACAGACCAGCCACTTCCTTTACGACTGACCATATTGTTTTAATTTTATCCTGAGACTTAGCTATTCTATCTGCATACCACATACATTTAGCCTTCCTAATAACTTTTTAATCACCTTACAATACTGTTTGTAATGGGCTGCTGCATTTAGATTGTAACTGTTTCTAACGTTTTGATATAATTGCCACTTTGTTCTACAAGATATTCTTATCCCTTTAGTCAGTCACCCAGGCTGCCTGTTTGTGCTAGTACACTGTTTTGAACGTTCTAACGGAAAGTAACTTTCAAAGAGCACGAGAAAAGTCTTGAGGAAAGCATTATATTTATCGTCTACTGTATCAGCACTATAAACATCTTGCCACTATTGTTCCTTGATAAGGTTTAGAAAAGTCTCTACAGCAATTGAATCAGCTTTCCTAAAAAGTTGGTAACTAACTATACAGGGTGATTCAAAAAGAATACCACAACTTAAGGAATTTAAAACTCTGCAACGACAAAAGGCAGAGCTAAGCACTATCTGTCGGCGAATTAAGGGAGCTATAAAGTTTCATTTAGTTGTACATTTGTTCGCTTGAGGCGCTGTTGACTAGGCATCAGCGTCAGTTGATGCTAAGATGGCGACCGACCAACAGAAAGCTTTTTGTGTTATTGAGTACGACAGAAGTGAATCGACGACAGTTGTTCAGCGTGCATTTCGGACGAAGTATGGTGTTAAACCTCCTGATAGGTGGTGTATTAAACGTTGGTATAAACAGTTTACAGAGAATGGGTGTTTGTGCAAAGGGAAAAGTTCTGGATGGCCGAGAACGAGTGATGAAAATGTAGCACGCATCCAGCAAGCATTTGTTCGCAGCCCAGGAAAATTGACTCGTAGAGCTAGCAGAGAGCTGCAAATTCCACAATCAACTGTATGGAGAGTCCTACGAAAAAGGTTAGTTAAGAAACCTTATCGTCTGAAATTGGTTCAAGCACTGTCTGCAGCTGATAAGATTAAAAGAATCGATTTCTGTGATTTTATCCTTGCTCAAATGGAAACAGATGAATCTTTCGTTTCAAAGATTGTGTTTAGCGATGAAGCAACTTTCCACACTAACGGGAAAGTCAACCGTCACAATGTCTGTATATGGGGCACTGAGAATCCGCGGGAAACAACTCAGTATGAACGTGACTCGCCTACGGTGAACGTTTTCTGTGCCATTTCAGCCAATACAGTTTTTGGTCCCTTTTCTTCGAAGGTGCTACTGTAACTGGACTACAGTATCTGGAGATGTTAGAGAATTGGCTGTTCCCTCAGCTCGAACAAGAAGCACAACAATTCATATTTCAGCAGGATGGAGCGCCACCACATTGGCACTTATCTGTCCGTAACTACCTGAACGTCAACTACCCAAGGCGATGGATCGGCCGCCAGGCAGCCCGTGACAGAGCACTTCATCACTGGCCTCCAGGAAGCCCTGATCTAACCCCCTGCGATTTTTTCTTATGGGGGTATGTTAAGGATACGGTGTTTCGGCCACCTCTCCCAGCTACCATTGATGATTTGAAACGAGAAATAACAGCAGCTATCCAAACTGTTATGCCTGATATGCTACAGAGAGTGTGGAACGAGTTGGAGTATCGAGTTGATATTGCTCGAGTGTCTGGAGGGGGTCATATTGAACATCTCTGAACTTGTTTTTGAGTGAAAAAAAAAGCCTTTTTAAATACTCTTTGTAATGATGTATAAAAGAAAGTTATATTATGTTTCTTTCATTAAATACACATTTTTAAAGTTGTGGTATTCTTTTTGAATCACCCTGTATTTAACATGTGTTGCAGCACAAAAATCTTTTAGACTTAAAATTTGTGCATTATGATCTGAAAGGCTATTCACCTTTTTGCTAACAGAATGCCCTTCTAGTAATGAGGAATGAACAAAAATATTGTCCATGGTTGTTCTACTGTTCCCTTGCACTCTCGTTGGAAAGAATACGGTTTGCGTAAGATTATATGAATTAAGGTGGTCTACCAGCATCCTTTTCCTTGCACAATCACTTATACAATTAATATTGAAGTCACCACATATAACTAACTTTTTGTATTTCCTATAAAGTGAACCAAGAACCTCCTCTAGCTTTAGCAAAAATGTGAAATCGGAGTCTGGGGATCTATAAATAACAACAGTAAGAAGTTTAGCTCCACTAAATTTAAACACACCTGCACAACATTCTCAAACACTTTTTCAGTGAACTACTTTGAAACATTAATTGACTCAAACGGGATACCATTTTTCACATACATGGCTACTCCCCCACACTGCAAAGAGCTCCTAGGAAAGCTGCCAGCCAACCTGTATCCTGGTAAAGGAAGCCTCTGAATTATCTCCTTATTTAAGAAGTGTTCAGATATACCAATAATTTCAGAGTCAACATCTATAAGCAGTTCTACATCTACATCTACATCCGTACTCCGCAAGCCACCTGACGGTGTGTGGCGGAGGGTACCCTGAGTACCTCTATCGGTTCTCCCTTCTATTCCAGTCTCGTATTGTACGTGGAAAGAAGGATTGTCGGTATGCTTCTGTGTGGGCTCTAATCTCTCTGATTTTATCCTCATGGTCTCTTCGCGAGATATACGTAGGAGGGAGCAATATACTGCTTGACTCTTCGGTGAAGGTATGTTCTCGAAACTTCAACAAAAGACCGTACCGAGCTACTGAGCGTCTCTCCTGCAGTCTTCCACTGGAGTTTATCTATCATCTCCGTAACGCTTTCGCAATTACTAAATGATCCTGTAACGAAGCGCGCTGCTCTCCGTTGGATCTTCTCTATCTCTTCTATCAACCCTACCTGGTGCGGATCCCACACTGCTGAGCAGTATTCAAGCATTGGGCGAACAAGCATACTGTAACCTACTTCCTTTGTTGTCGGATTGCATTTCCTTAGGATTCTTCCAATGAATCTCAGTCTGGCATCTGCTTTACTGACGATCAACTTTATATGATCATTCCATTTTAAATCACTCCTAATGCGTACTCCCAGATAATTTATGGAATTAACTGCTTCCAGTTGCTGACCTGCTATTTTGTAGCTAAATGATAAGGGACCTATCTTTCTATGTATTCGCATCACATTACACTTCGCTACATTGAGATTCAATTGCCATTCCGTGCACCATGCGTCAATTCGCTGCAGATCCTCCTGCATTTCAGTACAATTTTCCATTGTTGCAACCTCTCGATACACCACAGCATCATCTGCAAAAAGCCTCAGTGAACTTCCGATGTCATCCACCAGGTCATTTATGTATATTGTGAATAGCAACGGTCCTATGACACTCCCCTGCGGCACACCTGAAATCACTCTTACTTCGGAAGACTTCTCTCCATTGAGAATGACGTGCTGCGTTCTGTTATCTAGGAACTCCTCAATCCAATCACACAATTGATCTGATAGTCCGTATGCTCTTACTTTGTTCATTAAACGACTATGGGGAACTGTGTCAAACGCCTTGCGGAAGTCAAGAAACACGGCATCTACCTGTGAACCCGTGTCTAAGGCCCTCTGAGTCTCGTGGACGAATAGCGCGAGCTGGGTTTCACACGATCGTCTTTTTCGAAACCCATGCTGATTCCTACAGAGTAGATTTCTAGTCTCCAGAAAAGACATTATACTCGAACATAATACGTGTTCCAAAATTCTACAACTGATCGACGTTAGAGATATAGGTCTATAGTTCTGCACATCTGTTCGACGTCCCTTCTTGAGAACGGGGATGACCTGTGCCCTTTTCCAATCCTTTGGAACGCTTCGCTCTTCTAGAGACCTACGGTACACCGCTGCAAGAAGGGGGGCAAGTTCCTTCGCGTACTCTGTGTAAAATCGAACTGGTACCCCATCAGGACCAGCGGCCTTTCCTCTTTTGAGCGATTTTAATTGTTTCTCTATCCCTCTGTCGTCTACTTCGATATCTACCATTTTGTCAACTGTGCGACAATCTAGAGAAGGAAGCACAGTGCAGTCTTCCTCTGTGAAACAGCTTTGGAAGAAGACATTTAGTAATTCGGCCTTTAGTCTGTCATCCTCTGTTTCAGTACCATTTTGGTCACAGAGTGTCTGGACATTTTGTTTTGATCCACCTACCGCTTTGACATAGGACCAAAATTTCTTAGGATTTTCTGCCAAGTCAGTACATAGAACGTTACTTTCGAATTCATTGAAAGCCTCTCGCATAGCCCTCCTCACACTACATTTCGCTTCGCGTAATTTTTGTTTGTCTGCAAGGCTTTGGCTATGTTTATGTTTGCTGTGAAGTTCCCTTTGCTTCCGCAGCAGTTTTCTAACTCGGTTGTTGTACCACGGTGGCTCTTTTCCATCTCTTACGATCTTGCTTGGCACATACTCATCTAACGCATATTGTACCATGGTTTTGAACTTTGTCCACTGATCCTCAACACTATCTGCACTTGAGACAAAACTTTTGTGTTGAGCCGTCAGGTACTCTGTAATCTGCTTTTTGTCACTTTTGCTAAACAGAAAAATCTTCCTACCTTTTTTAATATTTCTATTTACGGCTGAAATCATCGACGCAGTAACTGCTTTATGATCGCTGATTCCCTGTTCTGCATTAACTGATTCAAATAGTTCGGGTCTGTTTGTCACCAGAAGGTCTAATATATTATCGCCACGAGTCGGTTTTCTGTTTAACTGCTCAAGGTAGTTTTCAGATAAAGCACTTAAAAATATTTCACTGGATTCTTTGTCTCTGCCACCCGTTATGAACGTTTGAGTCTCCCAGTCTATATCCGGCAAATTAAAATCTCCACCCAGAACTATAACATGGTGGGGAATCTACTCGAAATATTTTCCAAATTATTCTTCAGGTGCTGAGCCACAACAGCTGCTGAGCCCGGGGGCCTATAGAGACATCCAATTACCATGTCTGAGCCTGCTTTAACCGTGACCTTCACCCAAATCATTTCACAATTCGAATCTCCGTCAATTTCCTTCGATACTATTGCACTTCTTATCGCTATAAACACGCCTCCCCCTTCACTGTCCAGCCTATCTCTGCGGTATACATTCCAATCAGAGTTTAGGATTTCATTACTGTTTACGTCTGGTTTCAGCCAACTTTCTGTTCCTAGTACTATATGGGCGTTGTGACCGTTTATTAATGAGAGCAGTTCTGGGACCTTTCTATAGACGCTTCTGCAGTTTACTATTAGCACATTAATATTGTTATTCCTTGTTGCATTTTGCCTACTCCTGCCTTGCCGCGTCTCAGGAGGCGTCTTGTCGGGCCTAGGGAGGGAGGGAATTCTCTAACCTAAAAAAACCCCATGTGCACTCCACACGTACTCTGCTACCCTCGTAGCCGCTTCCGGCGTGTAGTGCACGCCTGACCTATTCAGGGGGACCCTACATTTCTCCACCCGATAGCGGAGGTCGAGAAATTTGCACCCCAGCTCTCCGCAGAATCGTCTGAGCCTCTGGTTTAAGCCTTCCACTCGGCTCCAAACCAGAGGACCGCGATCGGTTCTCGGAACGATACGACAAATAGTTAGCTCTGATTCCACCCCGCGAGCGAGGCTTTCCACCTTCACTGACTTTATCTCTAATACCCTGTATATTTTGATGAAATATACTAATTCCCTCATTAATCGGATACCTAAGCTTTGTCGAAAGTGGTTTCTTTGTTAGAGAGACTTCCCTTAAGCAAGAATACCTATCAGCTGACTTCAATCTAAAAAAGGTACAGCTGTAACACCCACAACTATCGGAATTTTCCCATGAGTGATCCCACCACCCCCACCTATGCTGTCACCTATAAGCTTTACCAACCTCCCCTTTCCGTACCTGTTGAGGTGCAGGCCATGTCTAGTGAAACCCATCCTGCCGATAGACTCCACCGACACCACTGAAATGTGACTCATGCCTTCTGTCATCAGCGCACCCCGAAGTCTCATGTTATTACGCCTGACGGCTGTATTAAGATGAGGCCGATCATGACGCTGAAACAGTTCCATGAAATGCACATTTGTGTTGCTAGTCTGAGTGGCTATCTTTTCCAGGTCACAATCTATGTCATACTCCTCATCCCTATCAATACTGTTACCAGCCCCACCCACAATCACTACCTGATCCTCTTTAGTAAAATCCCTACATAACCCCCCTATGTTAACAATCACCTGAGCCAATCCTGCATTAGGCTTCACAATGCTGGTGACCTGGTACTCACTCCCCAAAACTTCCTGCAACTGCTGGCCTACACCTCTACCATGAGAACTACCTAACAGCAGAACCTTCTTCTTTCTCTTAGACTTTGCAAATGTCCTAGCCACAGTAACTGCTGAGGTCTGCTGCATACTTCGTACATCTACAGCTACTAGAGATTCCTCTCCACTAGACTCTGACAGTTGGTCATATCTATTACAAACACCAATAGTAAAACTACCTGAAAATCTCTTTCTCCTAGCAGATCTCTTGCCAACAACCAGCTCCCATTTCCCAACCCCCTTCTCCCTCCTCATCCTATCTAGCTCCTCCTGTGTGTTTTTCAACTGCACCTGAAGGGCACAGATCTTACGCTCCTCTATTAACTTACTCTTTCTACATAACCTGCAGTTCCAGGAGAGAATCTCACCAGAATGCCCACTGGCTTCACCACTGCATTCCCCCCCAGTGAAAATACTTCGAACAAGTCTCACTCCGCAATCCACTACTCACGAACCTACGGCAAAGCCCACACTTCTCACTCATGGTAAAATTTTACAGTTATTGAAACAGGAAAACAACTTTATCTAAGTTCCACTACTACAATAAGATGATGTTAAAAACTGACTACAATAATCACAAACTTGCTCTACAAGGGAAGTAACTACTATTATTGACAGTATTAATCAACAACAAATGAGAATATAGCAAAATATTAACACAGAAAGAAAATCAAACGTCTAATGACACAGTAACGAAACTGAAAGCAGTTCGCAAAAATTTCTTCTGAAGTTATTTCACTGGATAACACTAAGAACACCGGTTGAATACTACTAAAAGTTCCTAAATAAACTACTGTACACAAACAATTAATTAGTACTTAGCTTTCGATGCGTCGCTACAGCTGCAACTGGTCAGCGTGGAATGTAAACACGGGTAAGAGGTTAAGTTGCTCGATACTAAACACTCACAAGAAAGGCAGAAGTGAATGAAGAAACCACTAATAAGTCACTTATATAGTAAATATTATCACAAAAACCATTAAAATATATATCTGAAACCTAAAAATTGATGAAAACTTAGAGAGTGATCTCACACGCAGTCACGCGCTTATGACATCACACCAAAGACCCTGATGATGATGATGATGATGATGATGATGATGATGATACTGAATTGCTGCTTTGGTGCAGGATATTTTTAAAAACCGTTACACAATAGATAAAAAAAGCAAGAGTTAGCATTGTCTCTAGTGCTTTCTTAATCTCCATATGGAGGATTCGCCTCATCCTTAATTTCCCTTTTTTCAGAGCAAACTCAACAATCTCTGTTCCAAATTGAGAGCATGCCTCCGCAGTTTATACATCCTGGTGGAGTTCTCCTGGGTCATGTGCGTCTTATGAGTGCTGTTTGCTGTGTGTCTGTACTCCTTGATAGTCATCTCTTCTAGTCGAGAGTTGAAAACACATGGAGTACTGCCTTCCCAGTTAAAAATGGGTGAAGTACTGGCTTCTCACAAGAAACTACAAGAACATACAGTTGACCTGGACACTCATTCACGCATATGGACAAACCTACTGCTCTGTCTCGAATTACTTGATTGTCAATGGGATATTAAAAACTAATCTTCCTTTCTTATTAATGTGTTGATCGTAACGTAATAGTGGTATCAAGTTAACAATTACTGATTGCAGCCCCCAGTACAAGGACTTCCACACAGCTTTTAGTAGAGAAAACAACCCTGATGTGGTGTGACAATATGCAATTTAAAAAGAAAGGAAGCAAGATTAGGGTTTAACGTCCCATTGACAATGATGTCAATAGAGACAGAGCTCTCAAGACTGCACTGGACAAGGATGGGCAAGAAATGTGCTATGTCCATCACAAAGGAAGAGTCCCAGTATTTGCCAGAAGTAAAGGAAACCATGGAAAACATAAATGCGGATGCTTAACTGTATTTGGACGAATACCCTGCCTATACTAAACTAATGTAAAAGGGAAAAGATAGGTGTTATAAATGATAAAAGTCCGCCCAGAATACAGTGACCAATTTTCATCCAAAGCACTGGGCAGCTTCGTTTATTTGTCTGGAAGGCGGGGCTGACATTGTCCACCTTCGGCCAGCTTGCTATGTGCTGTGAGCTGAGTGTGCGCTGATACGAAACTTCCTGGCAGACCAGGACTTGAACTCGGTACCTTTGCCTTTTGCGGACAAGTGCTCTACCAACTGAGCTACCGAAGCATGTCTCACAACCCACCCTCACAGCTTCGATTCTGCCAGTACCTCGTCTTCTACCTTAAAAACTCCACAGAAGCTCTTCTGTGAACCTGGCAGAATTAGCATTTATGGAAGAAAGGATATTGCGGAGACATGGCTTAGCCACAGCCTGGGGGACATTTCCAGAATGAGATTTTCGCTCTGCAGCAGAGTGTGCACCAATATTGGCAGAATTGAAGCTGTGACGGCGGGTCAGGAGTTGTGCTTGGGTAGCTCATATGGTGGAGCAATTGCCCATGAAAGGCAAAGGTCCCGAGTTTGAGTCTCAGTCTGGCACACAGTTTTAATCATCCAGGAAGTTTCAAAAATTGGGATCACAAAGATTTTAGATTTGGTGCATATTACACAATATGTTGCTGTATATTAAATATAGCTAACATACTGAATTTTTCTTTATACTTGGGGAGGTCTATATGCGTCACCAATCACTAGAAAATTGATCTGATGTAGCATACACATTTGCAATTGCACACACCAGCAGTAAAGTCAAAATGAAGTATAAACAACATTCTTTGTATTTCATAAACAATTTGAGATATCAAAATGAGATTTTAGCACATGACAGCACGCAAAACAGAGAGAATTTTGCCACATGGTTATTATACTAAACTTCATTATCCACCATGTTATTCCACTAACTACAGACTTCTTTTGATAAAAGAACGTGATTTTTAAAGTCCATTGATAGCTGATGAAATGAGAAATGCTGTGGGTTTTGGCACAACTTAAATGAGGACAATATACATTTATTTTTGTACTTTTCCATAAGCTATTGACCTTACTTTTGTCAAATCCTCATGCAATATACCACAGTTTCAGAATTCTCTCACAACTGCAAACTGCACATGTTAATGAGGTGACATTACGTCAACTCCACTGTGTTTTGGCAAAAACAGCAAATTTTAACATGGCAGCAAGAGAAATGTAGGTTTTACTCAAAATTCACCACCATGATTCTTCTCTGAAAGTTACAAACGGTTAACAAGCCATGCAAGAATAAACTGCTGCTTTACTGCAATTTCAGTAGAATTCCTTGTAGAGAACTCACCAAATCAGAGGCGACAGTAGACCTTTCTGAATGGTAACCAGGCAAGTGTGCCCGTGGAGACACCACAAACATATGTGAGCATAGGCTACCTAAGCCTAGAAAGGCACTTCCCCTCCAGTGTCCGGCTGCCACAACCCCCACCATTACCACTCTCCCCTTGCATGCCCTGCCGAATGTGTTATCTACCAGCCACATTATTCTGTACGTACTCTAGTAGTTACAAACACCAACACAATTTATGGCAGTGTGCTTAAAATGGAAATTCAAGTGTCTGGTAATCATTCTGAAGCAATTCCTTATGCTTCCCTAAATACTAGCTAAACTAAACTGATAGGATACTATGGGGAAAAAATATGTTGTGTGAAGATTTCAATAATTGGAAACGTGAATATTAAGGAACTGACATGAATACAAAAATGTTGTATGAAATACAGTATGAATATGGTCTGCATATGCTGATAAATGAGCTCATGAAGCTGGTTACACAAGAATACTTCTGGTTAATATAGTATGAATTCAATTCATTCTGAGACACACTCAAACCATGGCACTATAAGGCAGTATGTAAGTGGAAGACCCATGTATGACAACACCAGTCATCTGAAGCACATTATATTTTTCACATGTCACAGATGTTTCAACAAGTGTAAATAAACATAGATGGATCAATGTCGTACCTTATACTTGAAAATTCCAACATTTCAATAAGTTGTGTAAAAATACAATAAACATCCCAAAGTAAAAGGGAGTTTCGCATATACTGCAGTTATGGTTTGTTAACTTAAACCAGAAGCAAATATGTTGCTAACAAGCTAAAAAAATACAACTCACCTGTTTGAGCAATAAGTGAAAAATGATTGTGATTTCACTATCAATCATAATGGATGAACACAAAATGACCAACACAAAATTGTCAAATTTTCAATCAGTAAGTTTCTTTTCAGTTTTTATAATTCTAATTTCTGCACATAAAAAAATCTTTGGCACAATTTCATGGGCAATTCATTGAGAACTACAGATACCTAGATCATAGTGACAAGAGAGAAATTATTGTCAGTAGCTCATTGAAATGCCCCATATTAGCTCTTCAGAGAACACCATAAAAATGCAAGGTCAACAGCACACACAATGAAAAAGTATCTGCAAACCTTTACCTTGCAAGAGGTAATATAGCTGAAACAGTTAATATACACTTTAAAGAAGGTGACAAACAGAAAATCTGATCAATCTAGGCTTTATCTGTCCTCTATAATATAATAGGGACAGTAACACATAGCAAACTTAAAAATTTTCTGGCAACATGTAGTTTCATTTTCGACAGTAAAAATGACTTTGAGAAATCTGGGTAGCTAATGTTCATTTCTCCTAAGAGATGGTAAATGGCACGTAGAACAAAAAACACATTAACTGTGATATACAAATATGAAGAATAAGCTTCAACCATCCAATAATAAATATTAACATGATAATGGAATATCTTGGTTGGAATGCCGACATTGAAAGAACTAAAGGTAATAACTTAGGCTGATAGAAACAAACAGCACTGAAAACTTAGCAAGGTAGTTCAGTCTTGTTTATGTTGCTATCAATTGCTTGAGTGTATATTGAAATGATACAATTTTATTGGATAAATAAAGGAAAATTAGAGACAAGATGGAGATGATATAGAACACAAATGTGTTAATTCCACAAAAAAACGATATATACAGAAATGAACTGGAAACTGCAATCTGTAATATAAGGAAATTCTTCACTGTGCAAGTAAGAACATTGTAATTGTAGCAGGAATACCACACATACAAGATCTCATGTTTACTTCCTGTATAAATTCTGAAATTAAAAAGGCAAACAGACAGATTCACAAGATCTATAAAATGTACATAAATGCCCATTTCTTTAGTGTGGACTTTCCACAAAGGTGCTTCTGAACAGAAGTGGTAAAAAATTACTTTAAAAAAGCTCAAATGTTAGAAAAATTCAGCCGGTATGAAAATAGTCTGTACAAACCTACTATCCCAGTGAGGTATCCAGGGACAGCAGAGCTGCCATCAACACCGGTGAACAATTATAATTCAGAAAGCAGTGGTACAGAAAAAACAATCCTAGATTAGGTGAAACCAAAACAAAAACAGCAGAAGCTGTAGGCCTAAATGAAATGGTGAATCCTACAAATACTGCAATAACAGAAGAAGCGTCTGCCTCCATCTCAACAGAAACGGTCTCATCAAATATTGTTTATATTTCACTTGGTTCATTTATTTAACGCAAACTGTTACATAGCCGGAGTTTTGAATATAATATTAAAGTGCAGTACCACCAGACTCTCGAAAATTGCATTTAGTGTATGTTCCCTCAAACACCTCCATTTTCCTGCATTTATTTATTTCTGTTTATCTTAGTGATATTGCTTCAGTTCCTTGTGTATTGTGTAGTTACATTGATAATTGTTTCTTCTTTTAATTGGTTTGTGTATCACTCTCCATGTTTTATACCTCCAGATGTAGCCTTGTCAAGTAATAATTTATTTTATTAGGTTTGTTTATTAATAGAAACTGTTATGTCGACATGCTGTTCCTATTTTGTGATAAAGTTTTTCCTGTCTAATCCATTTTTATTTATTTACTGTTCATTTTTTTACTACTTCATTGCATTACCACGGCACTGTCAAAGGTGCTACTTACTGTATGCTTCTGCTCCAGTCTAGACGTGTTACTTCTCTTCCAATGATGTTTGCAAATAACTTTTTGGGTGACAATACTCAGTAAATGTCTGAAGATGGCCTTGTAAGACGAAAACTGCTTAACACAATAAAAGTAGAACAAAAGCAAACTGGTGCATTTCATTTATTAGAAACAGCTGAGCTGCCATCAACATCAGGAACATCTGAGCAGACACCAACAGCAACTACAAAAGCTACAGCTTCAGCAACATCTACAGCAATACCAGCAAAAGGAGAGACGACATTCACAACAGAAGAAATATAGTCAGATATAGTGCACAGGAGGAAAACAGTGTCGCCTGCCCAATTGAATGATTTTTTAGTCGGGGCAGACAGAAGGGAAAGCACAGAAGACAAATGATATGTGTGAAAACAATATTGTAAGCAACAAAATCAATAATTTAGATGCTGGGGTGACATATCCGTGTTAAAAAGTCTACAGAAGCAAGCCTCAGGTAATCAGGCATTCAATGTAGTCGACAGAAAAATATCTGATAAGGATTCCAACATTAAATTACTTCACAAAAATGTGCAATAAGCTTCCAATAAATCAGAATAAACTGCTGTATTGTTAGCGGCTGAGATGCCAAATGTTTTTATTATGACACAGCCTGGGCTAAAAGAAAATGAAATAGTGGTGTATACTCTAAAGGGATACTGCTGTAGAAGTAAACACAAAAGTGGGGGTGTAGCTAGATATGTTAATAGTAATGTAACTGACTGTACTGCATATCACATCCCTAACTGTACAGAACTATTGATTGAAGCAGCACCCATTCAAAGACAGCAACTTCGAAAAAAGTGCCTTGTGCTGGGTATGTATCACTCGCCATGGTCAAGAGTGGGTAGCTTCCTCTTAGAATTTGAGATACTACTAGAGAGAATTATCAGAGAATTCAGTATTTTAAATAATAGTTGGTGATTCTAATATTAATACAATGACAGAAAATTGTTTGTGCAAAAAGCTTAATATCTTAAGCCCATTCAATCTGCAGACATACACTAAGAGCCCAACAAGATGTATAGGTACAGTAGACACAATCATAGATCATGTTATCACTAACATACCTGATAATAGATTGAATGTACAAATCGTAAACACAGTAATTGCTGACAATTATGGCCAGTCAATTGAACTATATGATAATGTCATGAGCAATGAAGATACAGTGACAGAACTAAGACAGATCAAACCAGGCAATCTAAACTCTTTGGAAGTTTTACTGGAAATAGAAAAGTGGGAGGGGATTTATGCTAATAATGTAGATGAAAGTTGGAAGACTTTCTGTGAAACTATGAATTAATACATAAATGCTAGCTATCTGAAAGTATCTAGGAAAGTACAACATAGTTCAGTAAAAACTGGATCACAGCAAAAAATTTTCAGAGTAAATGAGAATTAAAAACAAGTATATAAAAATTATCTGGAGGATAAATGTTTAAAAAAGAGTAAGGTCTACAGAGGTGTGAAGAAAGCATATGGCGGGATGATACAGGAGACAAAAGGCAGTTACAATAAATAAGAAATTGAATCTTTCTCAAATGTCTCCAAAACTGTACGGGAAGGCACAAACACAAGCAGGAGAGAGAAGTACCAGCTCATGTCAATATCACACTTACAAAGAAAGGAACGTGACTAAATGATTTGTATGAAGTATCTGGTATTTTTTATCAGTACTACATAGATTTAGTATATGGGTTGGTCAGAAACCAAAACATCCAAATAGCAAATTACATAAAAAGCTTCAAGATGATAACAGATTGTATATTCCTATCACCTACAGATGAGTCAGAATTAATAATTAAATCCTTAAAAATGAGAAATTCAGAGGGATTGGATGGCATGTCACCTAAAATACTTAAAACATATTTCTAAACACATAAGCAAGCCTTTCATAATGCTTATAAATCAAATACTACAGGAAGGGATATTTCCAAATTGCTAAAGAAAACAAAGTAATTCCCATATGTAAAGGGGGAGACAAACGCAATCCCAACAACTATACACTTGTTGCAATCACATCTATACTGTGTAAAATTGTAGAATTAGCCACAAATGATAGGATAGTAAATTTCATGGAGAAACATAACATAATAAATAGTGCACAGCATAGTTTCAGAAAAGGTTGATCTACAAAGACAGCAGTGGCAGATTTCACAGCTTTTGCAGTCAAGGCATTGGACAAACAGAAACAAGTTTTGTAGTTTATTCATCAACCAAGTATCAGCTATAAAAGAGGTGTGAAGCTGAATCATTGAGTGTGGAAAATCATTTTGAAGCAGCAGCTGTGCAGTTGAATGAAATACAGGGAAAAGTCATAGTCATAGCCATAGCAAGATACAGACCATCTACTGGTGATGCAGGCATATTCTGTAACCAATCAGAAATACTGCTTAACACCGTTCACCGATAGAGCCAATGTAGTTGTGTGTGGTGACTTTAATATTAATCTTATGAGTGAAAGTAGGCTAAAAAACCGGTTCCTAAATCTGTTATGTACTTTGAACCTGCTTACACACACACACACACACACACACACACACACACACACACACACACACACACATAAGAATAACAAATAATACAGTCAGTCTTATTGATAATATATTTTCAAATGTAGGATGCACAGACGTTGAAGTAACAAATACTGATCTTGGATTATCAGACCACAATGTGTGTGTGTGTGTGTGTGTGTGTGTGTGTGTGTGTGTGTGTGTGTGTGTGTGTGTGTGTGTGTGTGTGAGAGAGAGAGAGAGAGAGAGAGAGAGAGAGAGAGAGAGAGAGAGAGATGCTAACTAATGAGGCTTTGGCAGAAGTACTATCCTTAACAAATACAAATGATGCATATAACACATTTTCTTCCATTTTCATGGGATATTATAAAATGTGTTTTCCAAAAAAGCTGTCAAAAAAATCAGGTCACATGGCAATACAAAGCCAAGTTCTTGGATCACAGCTGGCATCAAAACTTCCTGTGGAATTCTAAAGAGACTAATTTCTAAAATGAAAACATCCACAGACCCAAAATTCATAGAATAAGTCAGGAATTACAAGGGGTATATAGAAAAGTAATTGCTAAAGCAAAATTCATGAGTAATGATAGTTTTATAAGACAGTCTGAAAACAAATCAAAAGCCATATGGGGTGTTGTGAAGACTGAAACGGGGAAGAGTTGTAAAAACCAGGACATTAGCCTCAAAAATTTTAAAAATGTCAATATTAATAAACAAGATTTGCCAAATTATATTAACAATTATTTCATAAATGCAACAACTTCATTAAGCTTAAAATTTACAAATGAAGAAAAACCCTAATATCCAAAAACAGCTTGTAGGATGAGGGTAGAACCAACAAATGAGGGTGAAGTGTTGAAAGTGATACAAAGCTTGAAACCCAAAATGTCAGCTGGCATAGATGAGCTGCCTGTGTCAATCATAACAAGAACAGCACCACAAATTGCAAAGCCCTTTGCATACATAGCCAACTTATCATTCAGTGAAGGAGCTTTTCCAGAAAGACTGAAAATTTCAAAAGTGAAGTCATTATTTAAAAATGGCGACAAGTATCAGGCAAAAATCTATCGCCCAATATCTCTCCTCCCAGCATTTTCAAAAATATTAGAAAAACTGATGAAGCAGCGAATCAACAAATATCTAAATGACCATAATTTACTAAACAGAAATCAGCACGGAAAAATACCGAAACAGCAGTAATGTGCTACACTGAACAAATAATGAAAAACCTTGAAAAAGGTTATAGTGTAGTAGGAGTAAATTTAGACCTCTCCAAAGCTTTTGACACTGTGAACCAGGACATTCTTTTAGAAAAATTGGAAGCGTTTGGTATACATGGGATAGGAAAAAAATGGTTTCAATCATACCTAAAAAACAGAACACAGGTTGTAGGACTGACATCAACTTACTCCAATCACAAAATAAATTCAGTATCAGAAGCATAAAAATGTAGAAATAGGAGTACTACAAGGCAGCATCCTAGGGCCCATATTGTTTCTTGTCTATATAAATGATTTTCACACCTCAGATGACGTAGCCAAAGCAATAATATTTGCAGATGCTATTAGCGTGATAATTAGTGCACCAAAGCAATTGCTACCATCAACTGCTGATAAAGTACTAAATTACATCCACTCTTGGTTCAATGCAAACAGGTTGACATTGAATGTAAATAAAACAAATTGTATGCAGTTTGGGAAAAGATGTCAAAATGTAAATCTCGATGTGGTGCGGGGAGACAAAACCTTAGACAGAGTGACATCCACAAAATTGCTGGGGATTCATGTGGATGAAAACTTAAAATTTAATGACCATGTAATAAAACTTGTGCAGAAACTTAATTCAGCCTGTTTTGCCCTCAGAATTATTACAAATGTTTACCAGAATGGCATATTTCGGCTATTTTCAATCTCTTGCCACATACAGAATAATATTTTGGGGTTCCACAACAGGGCGCCTAAAACAATTTTTTTTTTTTGCTGCAGAAGAGGGCCACACATATTCAAAAAGCTCAGAATACTTACTATACCATCATTACACATATACAAATGTGTATTGTATGTTAGGACCCACATTGTACATTTTCAGACAAATGCCGTCTTCCATAACTACAATACCTGTAATAGCGCAGCACTCCATACTTAGCGAACAAAAAGAATGAATACACAAAGGCATGTGAGCCATATTGGTGCAAAACTGTACAACACACTGCCAGTCAACATCGGGCAGTTAGAAGATGACGACAAATTTAAAACAGAATTTAAAAAATGTCTAGTAGAACAATGTTTTTACTCTGTAAATGACTGTGTAGGTCAATAAATTTTTTCTGATGATATTTATAAAGGCAAAATGGGAAATACTTTATCTGTACCTAATCATTCATTACATTTACATACTTAAAGGACAGCTGTTGTGTGATGTAAATATATACTTAAGCAGTGTTGTGTATATAAGGACTTGCCGTTTAGGGAGGACAAAAGTAAAGCCTTATGAAAAACAGACTATGCATTTAAAATAACAAGCAGGGATGTATATAGGCTATATTAATTTCATTGTATTATTATTATTATTATTATCATTATTATTATTAACTTCATTGTATAATTTTGTACTTTTTTTACCTATATATTGTTTGTGTCACATTTCTTTGAAATGGCTTACATGTACCTTGACAACATCGATACAATATTTATTGTCAATGGATGAATAAATAAATAAATCACAAGTAAGTCTGCAAAGGACCTTGAAACCAGGACATGTTTAGAGATGGCTATGGGATACAAATATTAGGAGGGGGCAGGATGGTGCTATAACTTTACATAAATGGAAGTAAAACAACTAACATGAGAATACAAGCAAATAGGGCAGTCAAAGCACAAGATCTTGATCTCAAGCTTGGGGACTACATTATTTCAAAAGTTCATTGCAGCAAGTTTCTGGGATTGATGGTGGAGTCACATGACAGGGGAGAATCAAGCAGACAAAATATGCTCAAAAATTAGCACAAATATATTTCTCACGAGAAAAATGTCAGACTGTTGATCAAGACAATGTACTATGTTCTAATTTATCCACATATTTGTCATCTGTGTGGTAGCGCAGCTAATACACACATAAGCAGGTTATTTAAATGCAAGAAGAGAGTGACTGGTTCATAGGAAATCTATCACAAAGATAGTCCTGCGAAAATAAATTCAAAAAAATTGCAAATACTGACAGCGCCTGCTCTGAACATATATGAAACAATTACGTACCTATAAATGAAAAAAAAAAACCTCATAAATACAGTACTATGTGTAAATATAATTAATACATGTATTCAAACAGACTTAAGCGACAGAGAACCTAAAATAGCTGTATGTATATTATATAACAAACATTGTCTGCTTCCAAACAAAAATTAGGTCATCTGGCCTCTGATGGTTGTTACACTATATGAGAGTTCTTAGATGCAAGTGTAACAATGTAAAGGAGTTTCCTAGATGCAGGTATACAAAATTCTTAAATAAGATATTCTGCTGCAAACCTCCATGTAAATAATATGCGGAGACTGTCTGTCACTCTTCATAAGCGCAATTGTATATAGTCTTAACTCTGTCTGATACATGCAATTTTGTTGTATGGTGTAAACTCTTAACCTCTTTCATAAATGACTGAAAATCTTTTATATATCTATGCTTTTATGTAAATACCATATATTTTGCAACACACCCATGTATATCATGACGTATCTAACATCACTACCAAATGTGATCCAAGGATGAAAAATACATAAATAAATGATCATAAATTAATAAAATTTAATCTACTCACAGTAAACCAGTCTGCAATTTTACACCACAAATGGTGAATGCAGATCTGAAATGATTAACATTAAATATGAAGTACCTTGACTTTCCATTCAAGACAATTCCATTTCATAGCCACACAGATTATTACACCAGGTTGGTATTCTGTTCTAGATGCCTGGCTACGTTTTTGTTCAGAATATGTCATAGAATAATACGCCTGATGGATGTCGATAACAGTTCTGTGGATCATTTCTGCTATTTCTGAAGAGTGATACCTGTTTCTTACACTCACTTCAAACAGGATCTAAAGATCAGTTAATCACAGTTTATTAACACGTTGACTGCTGCATGCTTAGTGACAGATGATTTGCTGCCAGGCCACAGCAGGTGCACAGCATTAGGTGTGAGGCTTTGGTGTGGCTGCCACTGGCCACACAGCAGTCAGCGTTTTATGGAACTGACAGACAATAAGATAAATTTGTTTATCTGACATCTTCCATCTCATCCACTTGGTATTTTTATCATAATTTTGTGGTAGCATAATAGTTGCACAAGTACAAAAACTATAAAAATAGAATGTCAAAGTCATGGATTCACCTTTATCACCAGAAATGTCAAACTTCTTAACAGGTTATTTTGAACAGGTTTTAGACAAATGTAACACTGTTTTGTTGAATTACATTTAATACAATGCAAACTTATGAAAAACAACCAACTGGCCTCATTTGGTCAGCTTGCAATCAGTTAGTCCTAATTCAACACTAAACAGAAATGACCACTCTTCTAATCCTGAGAAACTTTTTTGCAGTTATTCTGAAAAACACACGTCCTTGAATCTACTAAAGTTCTGTGTGCGTGTTCAATGTCTTTTACAGCTAAAAAAAACAGCACCTATTTCCTACCGTATAAAGTAGACAAGTTTTAAAAGAACACTTAAATATCAAATATTTAAATAGAAATATCATATTAAACCATTAAGCTATTCTTACGTTTGTCACACACAGCCTAATATCTAAAAAAAGTTACCAATGCAAATACATTACCAAATTTGACATGGTATCCATGACATCATTATAAAGCAGCTGGGTATTAGTAGAATACACACGTTGAAATACATTTAATTCATTGCAGAAGAGAATCCAGAATTCTTATTAATTCCGAATTACACAATGTTTAACACAGACTGAGGTAAACACTGTGGCAGTTATTTATGTTCAAGCTCTATGAAACAGTCAAGGGTCACTTTGGAGTAAATGATTATGATGATGTACAAAGTTAACTTAGTACCACAGCTATTTGCAAACACAGCGTAGTATGATGCTTATAGGTTTAATGTCATCCAAAAAATGAAAAACGATGAAGAAGATGCTGTACCTTGATTCTTCTCGTTAACATAATTCCTACAATTATTGATGAAACAAGCAAAATTAGTAGTACTCGGCTGCGGTTTTTGATATCATTCGCTTTAACTAAGTCGCATGGGGTTAGCGACCACGCAGGATTTTCACTTTGTTTATTTAAAAGTTTCATCATTGTGTTAAACTTTCTGGCCATCTTAAGCACTGCACTGATTCCACGGCTACAGTCACTTTGTATGTCACAGACCTGCAACTTCTTCAGTTCTGTAACGTCTTCCATTGCACTAAAATGATTACTAGTGTATATAAGCGACATCCTGTCCACATATAGCTGTTCAACTATTCGAATCATTGCCAGTAATATCTCTTCAGAATCCATCTTCATTTTCCAGCCATCAAGTTTTAATGATGATCTTACATTCCATCGTTTCAAATGAAAATTTTTCTGGAAAACCTGGATTTTATTGATGTCCGCAGTTAACAGATTGCGTTTACGAAGATCATCTTCCATATATGTCAGAAAACTACCCAAACTGACATTTTGAAACGATGATGACAGGTATCCTAGTTCTATATCGCGTAGCAAGACTTGCAGTGCTCCAACAAATGCCTTGTCAATAGAGCTTTCGGAATTTGGTAATTCGGTCAGTACGCCGAAAACAGTGTTCTTGCTGTCTTTTTGATCCGGCGCAAAGTCATCTACATTGTATCTCACACGCTCTGGTTTAATCATTTTCACTGTGAAGTGACACTACACGATACATACGTATCTGGAATGTCTTTCAGTAATGGTCGGGAACTAAAATTCCAAATGCGACAATTTCATTTGATAAATCACAGTCAGTGAACTTTCAGTGACCACACATTTAGTACAACTTGCCTACCAGACGGTAGTTCATGAATCTGCAAATGTTTTATCGCGATCTATAGTCACAGACAACACGAGCATACAAGCATTGATACAAGCAATTCTGATTGAAGTCGCAATTCACCACAGAGAATTTTGTGGTAGCATAATAGTTGCACAGCGATATGCCTGGTATGATACACACAAAGGCGTACTGAACAAAATAAACAGTGCACACTAACGCCGCGTGGCTCCTTCCTGAAGCTCTGTCAACATCCGAATGAAGATTGGAGAGTATTGTCAGTCAATATCTGACCTCACAAATTTTGTATGTGTTGACGAGACCGAGAATATTATGAGGTCCTTCAATACTGATCGTCAATATTTCTAGGTTTGACAATACGTCATTACGCGCCCTCTGACGGTCAACATATTGATTGTTTGACAATATTACTGAAAGTTTGAGGAGCTCGTTGTTATGTGAGGGGAGCTCCCATTCAGTTTGGCAATGCACATTCGAACTCGTGCGCGTTCGAAATGTCGGGTCAACTGAAGAATGGGATCAACATACAAACCGTCGGCTTTTTGTATTTTTTCGTCAGGACAGCGCGAATGCAATCCCGACTTCCGAAACTTATGCGCATTTTTTTTTATTTTTAAATTGATGAACATAACATCGTTACATCAATACATGAACAGAAAAATGTAATTGTACATGGCTGGTCAATATTTCACATAGTCGAAATTCTTTACGAACAGAAATAAATACAACTGAAATGTGTGACTAGTGATTCACAGAGAGCTTTTAGTAACAATTCTAAAAAAAAAAAAAAAATCAGTATGCGTTGTGAAATGTAAACATAGATTGAAGTTTATCGGGTAAGAAACTAAGAGAAAAGGCTTTGACCAGTGGCGTCATAGTTCACTCATTAATGACTATTTTCGAATCATAGATAATAAATCGCTTATCTTTCATGGCGAGGCGGCATCATTGTAAATTCAAATAAATGAATGCGTTATTTTTTTAAAAAAAACATGGCTAAGCACTGTTACGTTTTTTTGTCGCTTGTATTAATTTAAATCATTTGTTCGTTCCAATCCATTCGGTACGTATATTCATTCTTAATAGGCTTGAGATATTTTGACGAATTTTTTTTCATTCTGGACAATTTTTGCTTTTTAGTTTTCGTTGGTAGGTATGGATTTACCTATCGTAACTGCAGTGCGGGATACAAATTTTACATTTATCGCTTCTTTCACCTTTGTACGCTATCTTTCAGTCGATACCAGTACTATCGATGGTGAAAAGATCGACAGACGGAATATTTGTATCCCGTATTTCAGTTGACCTATTAAATAGCTGCTAATAAACACGAAAAAAATATGCCGATGACACCGCATTCCTCGCTCTCGCTGCTACCCTCCTAACCTCCAACGCTCCCAACTCCTCCTCCAGAATCACCTTGACCTTTTTGCCTCATGGTGTAACCAGTGGCTCCTGAAAATCAATCCTTCCAAGACCCAGGCAATCATCGTAGGTCGTACCACTCGCTCTTTGCGGCTCCTGGATTTCTCCCTTACAGTATGCGCCCGTCCTGTCCACCTCACCCCCATCCTCACCTACCTTGCCTCACCTGGATCCCTCATCTCCACTCCATCCAATCCAAAGCCCACAACCGCCTCCGACTCCTCAAACTCCTCTCTGGCCGGACATGGGGGTTGCACCCCTCTACCATCCTCCACACCTACAAATCCTTAATCCGTCCCATCCTCTGTTATGCCAGTCCCACCTGGACATCTGCCCCCCTCCCCGCCCCAATTTCTTTAAGTCCCTCTAGATCCTTGAGCCTCATGCACTCCGCCTCACCTTCCATATACGACGCCCGTCCCCCATGCAGATCCTCTATGACCTCATTCCTTTCCCCCATCTGCTCCTATTCCTCGAACATATCCCCATACTCTACACCTCCCGCCGCCTTGATCCCCCTCCATCCCTTGTTGCTCCTCTCCTCTCCCAGCCCCACTTCTTCACTGTTGTGTCCCCCCTACCCTTCACCTCTACACCCTTCATCTCCTTTCCCAAGGTGGCTTCCATCAACTCCCCCTCCCAGATGATGCGCTCTCTCCCTCCATTTATCCCTCCTATCAACTCTGATCCTCACCCCCCCCTCCTTTCCTCCGTCCTTTTCCTGGGCTCCCTCTCCCCTCCTTCCATCCTCTTTTTTTCCCCACCTACCCCCTCTCTGCCCCCCTTCACTCCCCCGAGTACTTTTGCATTTCCCTCCTCTGCCTTTTCTCATTCCCTCTCACATTTGCCCTGTCCCTCCCCCATATGAGTCCTCTCCCTCCTTTGGTTCCCCCCCTTTCGTTTTTCCTCTCCTCCCTCCTTGTTTTCCCCTCCACCTGTCCAGGTCCTCGCCCCCCCCCATCCCCCCCCCATCTGCCCTTGGCTATGGCGTGTCATCTTTGTCCCAACATTTTAGTGCAGTGTTTACAGTGAGTGTTCAGTGTTGTGTGTGCGAACAGAAACCAGACTGTCACCATGTTTTTTAATTGTCTGTCTACTATGTTACCTGTCTGCTTCCTGTGTATTTTATTAGCTTTGCCAACCCTTTGCTTTATGTTTTAACTTTCCACAATTTTCTGCCGTTTTACAATTTAAGTCACTGTTTTATCGCCTGCTTTTATTGTTTCTTACGTTTTAAAAAGTTTGTAGGCTGCAGAGCAGTGTAATAAGCTGCTGCCAGCCCGCCTCCTTCAGGGGGAATCGAATTTTTTTAAAACCATATTTAACATTGGCATCCTGTACAGTGTCCTGGTAACTTTTGACGTCATTGGTCAAAGCCTACGGGTTACACTAACAACAACATATGCAGTAACAATTCCATCACCTACAGAGCCAGCCCTAACACCAGCAGGAAAATCAACAGCAAAAGCAACAGAACCATCATTAGCAACAGCAGAACCATCCACAATAGCAGCAGAATCAACTCCAACATTAACAGAACCAGTACCGTCAACTAAAGAAACTTCAGACAGCAGACAGAAGCCAGTGCCTCCATCCCATCTAAATTATTTTTTAGTGGAAACCAGAAAGAGAAGGAAGCCCACAAGAGAAACAGAGATATGATCTTATTTAAGTCGGTAAAGCAGAGAAATCTACAAGATATTTACAACTTTAAACTAATCCACCAGAATGTACAGGGCTTGAGCAAGAAATATGAGCAATTAGACGTGTTTGTAAACGAAACTATGCCTGATGTGCTTGGTATTAGTGAACACTGGCTATCTGATGCCAAATTAGAACTTTTTAGAAATCTAAACATGGTACTAGCTAATAAGTTTTGCAGATCTACTATCAGAGGTGGGCGTATGTCAATGTATGTAAACAGCACATTTGATTTTAATTCTGTAAATGTAAGTAAATATTCATTAGAAGGAACAATTGAATTATGTGCACACGTATGAAGGTACCAAATGATGAGATTTATGTTATATGTTTATACAGACTGCCAGGTGGATACTTCAAAGTTTTCTTAACATAGTTTTGTGACATGATAGAGAATGTTTTTATATCACAGCTGAACAAGTTAGTAATAATAGGAGACTTCAACATAAATGTATTAGCAGTTAAGTTACACACTAGACAATTTAAGAATACTCTGCTTGAATATAATGTAAGATACCTGATAAACACTGCAACCAGGGAGACTGAAACATGCAAGTCTGCAATAGATAACATAATCACTGGCATTCGTCTTACGATCTTACATCTTCTGTTATTATAAGTGCTTTGTCTGACCACCATGCAGTAGAACTAAGTGTGCACATAAAAAAAGGTTCCTACACACAGTTGCTATAGATATATTAGGATGAATGCAAACCAAAATATAACTCATTTGAATAATATGCTAAGGAATGTGGATTGGAACAGTATTCTAACGACACTTAATAGTTATGGCAAATTCTCAAGTGAACTATTCTACATTCTTAACCAAGCCTGCCCGTAAATAAAAAAAGAGAATTCAGTCACATGCTGTAACCTGAAACTGGATATCAAGTTCAGTTACTGAGGCTAGAGAAAAACTAAGATGGTATGAGTATGCTATGTTAAATGGCTCGAGCAATAAAAAAATTAAAAGAAGAGTTCAAAAAGTATCAGAAATACTATGTAGACCCAATTTTGGAAAAAACAGAAACATTCTAAAAGTGTCATTCAGAGCTCAAATAATATCTCCAAAACATCATGGTCACTAGTAAATAGAGAAATAGGTAAATCTGAGAAACATACAACTGAAAATCACTTGGTAATAAACGGCACAATAGAAACTGATCAGAATAAGATAGCAGATCTACACTCCTGGAAATTGAAATAAGAACACCGTGAGTTCATTGTCCCAGGAAGGGGAAACTTTATTGACACATTCCTGGGGTCAGATACATCACATGATCACACTGACAGAACCACAGGCTCATAGACACAGGCAACAGAGCATGCACAATGTCGGCACTAGTACAGTGTATATCCACCTTTCGCAGCAATGCAGGCTGCTATTCTCCCATGGAGACGATCGTAGAGATGCTGGATGTAGTCCTGTGGAACGGCTTGCCATGCCATTTCCACCTGGCGCCTCAGTTGGACCAGCGTTCGTGCTGGACGTGCAGAGCACGTGAGACGACACTTCATCCAGTCCCAAACATGCTCAATGGGGGACAGATCCGGAGATCTTGCTGGCCAGGGTAGTTGACTTGCACCTTCTAGAGCACGTTGGGTGGCACGGGATACATGCGGACGTGCATTGTCCTGTTGGAACAGCAAGTTCCCTTGCCGGTCTAGGAATGGTAGAACAATGGGTTCGATGACGGTTTGGATGTACCGTGCACTATTCAGTGTCCCCTCGACGATCACCAGAGGTGTACGACCAGTGTAGGAGATCGCTCCCCACACCATGATGCCGGGTGTTGGCCCTGTGTACCTCGGTCGCATGCAGTCCTGATTGTGGCGCTCACCTGCACGGCGCCAAACACGCATACGACCATCATTGGCACCAAGGCAGAAGCGACTCTCATAGCTGAAGACGACACATCTCCATTCGTCCCTCCATTCACGCCTGTCGCGACACCACTGGAGGCGGGCTGCACAATGTTGGGGCGTGAGCGGAAGACGGCCTAACGGTGTGCGAGACCGTAGCCTAGCTTTATGGAGACGGTTGCGAATGGTCCTCGCTGATACCCCAGGAGCAACAGTGTCCCTAATTTGCTGGGAAGTGGCGGTGCGGTCCCCTACGGCACTGCGTAGGATCCTACGGTCTTGGCGTGCATCCGTGCGTCGCTGCGGTCTGGTCCCAGGTCGACGGGCACGTGCACCTTCCGCCGACCGCTGGCGACAACATCGATGTACTGTGGAGACCTCAAGCCCCACGTGTTGAGCAATTCGGCGGTACGTCCACCCGGCCTCCTGCATACCCACTATACGCCCTCACTCAAAGACCGTCAACTGCACATACGGTTCACGTCCACGCTGTCGTGGCATGCTACCAGTGTTAAATACTGCGATGGAGTTCCGTATGCCATGGCAAACTGGCTGACACTGACGGCGGCGGTGCACAAATGCTGCGCAGCTAGCGCCATTCGACGGCCAACACCGCGGTTCCTGGTGTGTCCGCTGTGCCGTGCGTGTGATCATTGCTTGTACAGCCCTCTCGCAGTGTCCAGAGCAAGTATGGTGGGTCTGACACACCGGTGTCAATGTGTTCTTTTTTCCATTTCCAGGAGTGTATTTAACAATTACTTTGCTTCTTTTGGCTCCCATCATAAGCAATCAGCTTAAAAATCATAAATACAAATTCAGAGGAACACCAGTGTCAGGAAGTATATTTTTGATGCCAACAAGTAAAGAAGAAATAATTAAAATAGTGAGTAGCTTAAAGAATTCCCAATGTAGCAGGATATGATGGTCTTAGTCTGGACACTCTTACGAAATGTATACATAAAACTGCGCCACCTTTATCAACAGTTATCAACTCTCATAAGGAAGATGGTCTATTTCCAGATGAGTTGAAAATTGCTCGAGTTGTGCCTATTTTTAAAAAAGGAAACAGGAATCTAGTAGAAAATTTTTGACCCATTTCTGTTCTTCCAATAACATCCAAAATCTTTAAGAAAGTAATATACATAAGAATCCTGGTATGCAAAAAAGGGATTTTTAAGGGGAAGTATGGGTTTGTCAAGGGGTCGTCCACCATTACAACAGCATCCAACTATATCGAATGTGTCACTCAAGCAATAAATTATAAAGAACAAACATGTGGCATCTTTCTGGACTTACAAAAAGTATTTGACTGTGTTGATACAACCGTATTGCTTGACAAACTGTGGAACTATGGCAATCAAGGCACAGCTTATAATCTTATGAGGTCCTACTTGAAAAATAGGAAGCAGTTTGTGTCTATTAGCACTACAGAGGGAGACTACAAATCAAGCACCACTGACATAAATTTTGGTATTCCACAGGGTTCAATATTAGGACCATTTCTTTTTATTATTTGTTAATGATATAGTCCATAACAAACCATGCAAAAGCTATCTTATATGCAGATGATACCATGTTAATATGCTGCAATCCAAGCTATTCACAGCCAGAAGTGGAATTCAGTACTGCAGCAGGCTTAATTCTGCAGTATTTTAATGAAAACAAACTAAAATTAAACACAAATAAATCTGTCTATATTGAATTTTATCTTGGGAGGCAAAAAACTCATGAAAACCAAATCTTAATGGGTGACGAACACATTAAAAAACAATACTCGACCAAATTTCTTGGCCTGACACTTGATGTGGAATTAAACTTGTCTGATTATGTGAATGATATTTGCAAAAAGCTATGTACTACCATATATGTCCTGAGAAAACTGACACCATTTTGTAACATCACTACTCTGAGGCAAATATATTTTGCACTATTTGAATCCCATCTACACTATGGGATAGAGGTATGGGGATCCAGCAGTAAAGGTAATATGAAAAGTGTACTTATATTACAAAAGAAGGCACTTAGAATTATGGGAAAGAAATGTGCCAGGGAGTCCTGCAGAAAGTTGTTTAAAGAATTTAAAATACTAACTGTTCATAACCTATATGTGCTGTAGATAATCATTATGGCAGTAAACAGCACAACACTAGAGGTAGTGAGAGACCCCACATCATCTCTCATAGAACAACACTTCATGCAAAAAGCCCTCACTATGCAGGCATAAAACTACTGAATTGCTTCCATCCTAATATCTCCAAATTGCCCATTACAAAACTAAAAATGAAATTAAAATTATGGCTTCTAAACAATCCTGTATATTCAATAGATGAGTTTCTAGATTTAGTACACTCACATGATGGAAGACCATCTATCTAAAAATATATGTAACCTCAGATCTTAGACTGTGTCACAAACTGTAAATATCTGAATGTCAGATATGAATACTGTGTAACAAACTGTAGATTCTTTAATCTAAGTATGGCAATAACAATTTTTTTTATGTATAGTCCATATATGTAACTCTATTCTCTCAACTAAATTTAGATAAAGTTGTGTAGATAAAAGTGCCAGCCAATAATAGATAACCCTAGTAAGTAAGGCTCTAACTTATCCAGAAGATTTGGACAAAAAAACCCTTTTTTGTAATCAGTTGATGTTGGATCAGAATAAATAAATAAATAAATAAATAAGTATCCAATTCTTCAATAATCCCCAAATATCAGACCTGCGTTTTTTGAAGATGGTCTCAAACTAGTATATCACAAACTTTGTAAACATCAAGAAAGTTGATACTATCTCACCTAGGGCCAGTTGTATCAATTCAGGATGAATAGCTACTCATGGAATATTAATGAGGCACTGTCACACATTATTGGTTGTGCTTATTATCTTGGCAATGTCCTGTATTATCGTCCATTAATAGCACACACACAGCATAAATGAGGATAAACTATGGCATCCGATACCATGCATCAGCTTTGACCAATTATATCATACCATGCCCAAAAGCCCGCCTTTTTGGTGGGCCTTGTTGGAAGTGTGACCAAGATGCATTTGTTGCTACACGCTTTCATCCTGTTGTCATATATACATTACATAAAACAATGGAATAGGGAAGCAATTGATGCTTTGATATGTGCATATAAGGAAGAACCATGTCTGAAAATAATAAAAAGCATGAATTATTTTAAATAGATACTTATGTGTAGAAGCACCCACAAGGGTTGCAAATTGTGTGCCTCATTCATTCAAACACTACAAGCAAGGATTTCTTCACAAAAAAGGAGTAACTTGCAGAATCAGTGTGGCATCACACACAAGAAAGTGAAATCGTCGAAGAACAGTGGCAGAGGGCTGTATGATGTAATTGCAAAGTCATATATTTTCTATTGTGTATGTAGCCTGTCAATTTTGAAAAGTCAAGCACACTTGACAATTTCCCATGTGGTCCTCAGGTTATCAGTGCGTCAGAATAGAAAAATCACAAAATTATAACACAGACTTGCTTTTGTGTTGCACTTAGTAGCTCTGTGATGCATTTACAGCAGTGTGTACTTGATGAACACAGAAATAAAAATTATCATTGTGCATTTTCACTTCTAAAGATCTCTGAAAGTATGTAATCTTGAATGGCTACAAGTAATGGATTACAATGTAGTTTACCCACCGATATTTAATTGTGTTAATATGAACTTCAATTTTGCAGATATACAAACGAAGTGATAAATTAGTGGTCTTGGTGGACCACTCTATACCAAGAAAAAGTATCAGTTCAGGCCTAAGTCTACACTCCTTGGCAGTGAACAATGATGAAAGTGAAGTTGGCTAAGGATGTACATAAGGCAAAAGCTGAATTTTATAGGTCTCATACACATTACGTGTGCAAATAAAATTCTATAACAAATAGTTTTTATCAATTTTAGAAGCTTTCAAGTAAGTTACTTGTGATATAGAAACTGCTGTTCACATTCTTTACAAAACTTCAGTATACTTGCCAGTGTCACTGTGATGTTGAACATTACATTCAGTTTAGACATGTAGTGATTATTTATGTTCACAAAGTAATAAAATGCAGCAGTCTCCACAGTGCTCTGTAGAGGAATGTTATAACTTGGATTTAGATTAATGAATCCAGTGTGCATTGTGAGACAAACTGAAGAACCACCACCACCATCAGAAGGATCAGCTCCAGTATCACAAACACTGCCACCAATAGGGGAGATTTGAAGTAGAGGAAAAAAACAGGACGAGGTCCGATGATAAATAAGTGGCTGCAGTGGATATGATTGCACAGAAAACGTGTGACACAGGCCACCTGCCAGCCTGCTGCTGAATCTACCGTAAACAAAGTTAATGAATGATTTAGTTAAGCTTGCCATGAAGACTAAGACAAAAGACATGAAGGGAAGCTTGTAAATAGTCAGGGCAGCTTGTAAATAGTAATTTCACTTTCCTATATTTGACACTGAAGATTCCACAAAGCATTTGTTTTTGTGTAGCAATCCTTGCTTTATTGTTTTAATGAACAAGATACATGGAATCTGCACCCTTTGTGAGTACTTCTGCACATACGTGCATATCATCGGTAAAGAAGATGTCAGAATGAGATTCATTGAAAGAATCCCAAGGAAATGCAGTCCGAAAACAAAGGAAGTAGGTTACAGTACACTTGTTCCCCTCACTGCTTGAATACTGCTCACTGGTGTGGGATCCGTACCAGACAGAGTTGATAGAAGAGATAGAGAAGATCTAATGGAGAGCAGCATGCTTTGTTACTCATTTAGTAATCACAAAAGCATTACGGAGATGATAGATAAACTCCAGTGGAAGACTCTGCAAGAGAGACATTCAGTAGCTTGGTACCGGCTTTTGTTGAAGTTTCGAGAACATACCTTCACTGAGGAGTCAAGCAGTATAGTGATCCCTCCTACATATATCTCTCGAAGAGTCCATGAGGAAAAATCAGAGAAATTAGAGCCCACAAAGAGGCATACCAACAATATTTCTTTCCACAAACAATACGAGACTGGAATAGAAGGGAGAACCAATAGAGGTACGCAGCCACACACCGTCAGGTGGATTGTGGAGTATGGATGTAGATGTAGATGTAGAAGTGCCTATTATAATAGGTTAACAATATTATGAAAAGGATAGCTCGCTTCTCACCATAAAGATGACACATTGAGTTGCAGAAAGGCACAATGAAAAAAGACTTACACATCGAGCTTTCGGCCATAGCCTTCTTCAGAAAGAAAACACATACATATTCACACAAGCAAGTACACCTGATACACACCTGACCACTGTCTCCAGCTGCTTTGACAAGAATGCAGTGGTGTCACATTGACCACAAACAGCAATCTGGAGTGTGGCAGGGAAGGGGGGGGGGGGGAGCAGGGTATGGGTGATAGCAGAGGAGTCAGCACTACCCCTCCTGGCAGAATGATCAGGGATTAGATGCTAGCAGGACAAGGCTGCCAACTGCAGTATTGGGAGGCTGTGAGGTATGAGAGGGGGAAGTGAGGAGGGGGGGGGGGGAGGATGCCAAAAGCAGAGGAACTGAGAAGAGGAAAAATGGGTGAGTGCATTGGCAAAGAGCAGAGGACACTGAGGGTGTGGGGACATGAATTGGGAGGAGGTTCTTGTAATGCTAGTCACAACCATTAGTGCAGCTGGTAAGAACAAGAGTTTATTGACCCACTCTCAGGTAAATGACAAACATAGAAACAGTACAATAAGCAGTAGAACAGCACCAGCTGCACTGTCTCTATATAGAAGAGGGCTCTGATAGGCATCACCCAGATGTAGTGCCTTGCATGCTAGTCTTGTGACAAGGCGACTTAAGACACATCCATGGCCCTTGCAGGAGTGCCACAGATGGTGATGGAGGTGGCAGAAGGAGACTCTGGGCCAGAACTGTTGAATAAGGATGCAAGTGGCATGTCCGCAGAGACATGCACTAGCAGCCCTCCTCCCCCCCCCCCCCCCCCTCCCCCTTTCATGAATCACTATAAGGGAAGGCCAGTAATAAGGGCACGTGCAACATCTTGACATCTGGGTCCTCAATGGGAGGAAACATACCGATGGTGAAGGTGCTGGCCACTCAGGCAAGGACACTATTGGTGAGGGTCCCGAAGGAGCCTGCCAACTTGGAGTGGAAGCGCAAGTGGTAGTGAAGATCCATGGAAAGGGCCGAGAGCTTGCATCGGTGTACCATTCCCCAGATGAGTGGCAGGAGCCAGTGACATCCGCAAGGAGAGTGGGTCCTCCCATGCAGCAGAGATGTCCCCGATGCTGGGCAAGTGCTGAGGGAGGAGTGAAGGCAGCAGACACGCAGCCCTCTTCGTGGTGTGAGGACATAGTTGTTTTGTGTTAGCAGAAGAGCCAACATCGTGTTACCAGTGGAGGCCGAAATGCAAGCGTTTTAGCTCATGCAGGCTGGCGTGTTGAGGGAAGAACTATACTGACATGAGGTCTGGAACATGACAAGGAATGAGAATTCAGAAAGCGGACGTAATTAGTTTGATACTTAACTTTAATCCATTAATGATGAATGTCTTTCTTGATGGTACATGATTCACAATATTATCTGTTCAAAATACATTTTTGAAGTAATTATGGTAACTGCATATGGCATCTTGCTAGGTCATAGCAAATGATGTAGCTGAAGGCTATGCTAAACTGTCATATCTGCAAATGAGAGCGTATGTAGACAGTGAACCATCGATAGCAAAGTCCGCTGTACAACTGGGGCGAGTGCTAGGGAGTCTCTCTAGACTAGACCTGCCGTGTGGCAGCACTCGGTCTGCAATCACTGATAGTGGCGACACACAGGTCCGACGTATACTAACGGACCACTGCCGATTTAAAGGCTACCACCTAGCAATTGTGATGTCTGGCGGTGACACCACATTCCTCCCCCGCAAATCAGTGTACAGTTGTGGTATAAGGCCTCCGCCCGCCGTGGGGAGGACCCCATGTTGACGTATGTGACAAGGTGGGGAGCCTAACAACAGGCGAGGCTGTGCCACTCGCACCCTGCCATTCGGACCGCAGGGAGCTAGGGAACGCCTGAAAACCTACTCCATGGTGCACGCCAACATGTGGTGTATGCGCCCGTAGAGAGACATTAGGGGCCGAAGGGTCTACCTCCATCGGGCCGTGGCACCCGATGGGTGAAGACAAGATACGGTCCGGAGTTGGCAAGAGTTCCGTGTCGGAGGACAACTGGTCACGGGGAGAGATCAGTGGCACATGACCAAAGGGGGCACCCGGCGGCTGCAGTGATGCATCCATTGCGGGTGTTGTCGGCAGGAGAACAGGCGGCGTCGCGTCGCCATGAGGCAAAATGGAAGGCAGCGTCAGTAACACCTGGGGCTGAGGCCAGCCAGTAGATGGGTCCTTGGGACGCTGACTTGATGGCACCGTCACTGAAAGCAGATGGCGAGCTGCAGATCCTGTGCGACAACAGAGGCGCAACTGATTATGATGCCGGTTCACCTCACCAGAGACCCCCAAAACCAGATACATAGCGTGTCCAAGGCACCGAAGAATGCGCCCTTCGAGCCAACGCCGTGAACCTTGATAGTGGCGGTAGTAAACAACATAGCCTGAGGCAAAAGCAGGTGTCTGCCGTTGCACATAAACCTGATGCGGCGGATGTAGCAAAGACATCAAGGTTCGATGATGGCGCCGGGGAGTAACTCAGCCGGCGAGCGACCATGTCGGGGCTGAGAGCGATATGAGGACAAAAAGAGCAATAACGTGTCCTCCCGAGAATGCGACTCTTTCAACTTCAACATCTGTGACGTGAAAGTCCTGACCAATCGTTCAGCGGCACTGTTTGATTGTGGCGAAAACGGTGCGGACGTCAGATGTTGAATACCATTGGCCTTGCAGAATGACTGAAATTCTGCGGACATGAATTGTGGGCCATTGTCGGAAACAATTGTCTGTGGAAGACCTTCAATGCAAAATATAGCAGATAACGTTTGGATGGTGGCAGATGATGTCGTGGAAGACATTCGGACAACAAAAGGAAAATTACTGAATGAATCTATCACAACCAACCATCGAGCATTCCAGAATTGACCAGCAAAATCGATGTGTGAGCGTTTGCAAAGGGAAAGTGGTTTTGGCCATGCAAAGATTTTCCGCGGTGGTGCTGATTATTGTTCGGCACACACCACGCAAGAAGAGCACAGATTCGTAATCGCGGCATCGAACCCGAACCAAGTATAGTGCTGACAAGCAAGTTGTTTCGTTCTCACTATACCCCAATGTCCTTGGTGGAGAAGCTTTAAGACAGAGGACTGTAACTAACGTGGTACCACGACCGTGGACTGATCATTACCAGAACGCAACAGCAAAACACCACGGCGAACAAAAAGTCTCTCCTTGTGAGCAAATAATCGGCCAACCAACGGGTTCCCAATCCGTGACATTGACAAGGGCCATTGCATACCAACAAAACGCAGAACGGTAGCAAGGACAGAGTCGGCAGTTGTGGCTGTAGCTACACGACGAAAATCAATTGGAAAGGATTCGCCACGTCATCGGTTTCCGAATCAATGAACATGCAAGCAAGTTCGGAGGAATTGAATGCCCTATCCTCAGCAACAGGCAAGCGGGACAACGCATCGGCGTTTCCGTGCTTAGCAGTGGACTGATACAAGATATCCTAGCGGTACTGTGAGAGGAAAATAGACCAGCGAAAGAATTTCTGCGCTGTACGTGGAGCTACAGGCTTGTTCGGACGAAAAAGTGATGTCAAAGGTTTGTGGTCTGTGATTACGGGAAAGTGGCGACCATAGAAGAAATCATGGAACTTTGTACCACCAAATACGAGAGCCAATGCTTCTTTCTCGATCTGTGAATAATTTCTTTGCGCAGACGATAGCAATTTGGACGCAAAGGCAATAGGGCGATCGTGCGATCCATCTTTGTGTGCAAGCACAGCACCGACCCCGAAATCCGATGCATTCTCCATCAACAAAAGGGGCTTCTGGGGGTCGAACGGGGTAAGGCAAGTATTGGAAAGCAACACAGATTTCAACCGGTGAAACACTCGTTCGCATTCCGTCATCCAGACGAACGGAACACCTTTACGGCGTAAGCGATGGAGCGGAGCTGAAATGGAAGAGGCATGCGGCACATATCTGTGATAATAGTTGATTTTTCCCAGCACACTCTGTAGCTGCTTCAAATTCTGAGGTGAAGGCAAGTGTTGTATCGCACGGAGGTGCGTGGGACTGGGATGTATGCCTTAGGCATTGAGTACATGTCCCAGGTATGGCAAGTCACTAGCAAAAAACACACATTTGTCCTTCCATAAGCGAAGACCATTTTGTTGCAAAACCTGAAATAATGTTCTGAGGTTAGCTAAATGTTCTTCTTCCGTCTTTCCGGAGATCACAACATCGTCCAGATAATTTGCTGCAGTAGGGATCGACGCACAAACAGTTTGTAGATATTACTGAAACAATGCAGGGGCGGATGCACACCCGAGTGGCAGTCATTTGAATTGATACAAACCAGGATGCGTGTTAACCACCAAAACGTGCTGTGATTCTTCGTGCACCGGTATTTGCAAGTACGCATCTACGAGGTCCAACTTCGAAAAATATGCGCCTGGGCACAGTTTGTCAAAAAGATCTTCTGGACGGGGTAAAGGAAAAGTTGTAATATCTAGCTGTGGATTCACTGTTGCCTTGACGTCCACACAAAGTCTCAATTTTCCCGAAGGTTTTGGCAAAATTACTAAGGGTGATGCCCAGAGAGAAGCCTGCACACGTTCAATTACACCTTGTGATTCCAAATCGTGTAATGTTTTTGCGACCTCATCACGCAATGCATGGGGAACATTGCTCGCTCTGAAAAAGTTCAGTTGAGCGTTTACCTTCAGTTCCAAATGTGCTTTATAGTTCTTAGCGCAACCGAGGCCCGGTGCAAAAAGTCTGCAAATACTTCACATAGACAAGAAACACCGTCTGAAGGCACAGTCAGGTTCACTGATAGGAGCTGATTTACTATAGACAAGTTAAACAACTGAAATGAATCGGAACGAAACAAGTTCACTGCAGAAGAAGAACGAAGGACCTAAAATGACACAAGTTGTGTGTCCTTTGTATGTTGCAAGAAGGCTGCACTGTCCTAACATAGGGATCTCTTGACCTGAATAGCTAGTTTACTTAACATTTGCGGCACTCAACGGAGGTGTGCCCAGCAGTTTGTAAGTGTCTTGGTTGATCAGTCAAACTGCAGCTCCGCTATCGAGCTGGAATAGTATCACTTTGCCGTTAATGTCCAAGTCTACAAAAACTTTATTGTCCTGCTGACGACAAGATTGACTGTCTCGTACAACGTGAACTGACACTGGTACAAAATCACTCGCGACTTGACGGGAGTTCCGTCAATGTCGACGCACACTATTTGTGGGACGAACACAGTCACTGTTAGAGAGAGTGGCACTGCGCGGAGTGGAATGAACTACATGAATTTCCATGGGTGAAATTCGTGAGCCTGTGTATCCTTGGTTCTATTCCGATTCCGGCGCGAAGCAAAGGGCATGGAATGGTTTTGAGTTTCCAATCTGAGCTTTTTCTGGCAAACACTCTGAACATGTCCTTTTTTTATTACAGTAAAAGCAAATAGCTTGGCGTGACGTGCAATTCTCACGCGAATGTTTAGTAGCGCACTGCGGGCATGATTTGATCACTGCATTTGCTTGCCGGCGCGGTACACGTGGCTGAGAGCCTGGCGGCAGCGGCGCGGCCGGGCGCGAGGGCTGTTTACTGCTCTGTGCAGCTCGCCCGGCGGGCCGGTTAACCTGACACACGGCTGGCGAAGTTTCAAATGATTCCTGAGCAAAGTCAAGTGTGTCCTGCCGATCCAATGTGTCCATCACTTGTTAAAGGGAGGGGTTTACTAGTTTCAAAATCTGTTCCCTTATACGAACATCAGAAACGTTCTGCGCAATTGCATCACGTACCATAGTATCTGAATAAGGGAGTCCACAGTGACACTCAACAGCACAATCCCTAGTAAGGCCTTGCAAGGTTGCAACACACTCCCGATTAGTCTGACCTGCCGTACGTTTTGTACGAAAGAAGGTATACCGTTTCACAACTACATAGACTGATTGTTTGAAATATGCAACTAATGCAGACAAAATTTCTTCGTAGGACAGAGTTGCTATGTCGCGTCAGAGAAATAATTTGACTATCACACGGTAGGCTTGCATACCGACATACGACAAAAGAAAAGACTGGCACTCGTTACCTTACCGAGATGGAGTCCAAATTGCCGTAACCACTCCGTCCAGCTTTCCAGAGCAGCATCAAAAGGTCTGAAGGTCGGTGCAACTGCGTGTTGTGGCTGCATTAGCGGTGGAGCGGCGGCTGCCTCATCGTTTTGCATTGCATGTTGATCCTAGACCAGCTGTACAAGGGCCTCCAGTAATGCATGCATCTGCTGATTCTGTAAGCGATAAAATTCGGACAGTCATCTGGAGATTGAGGCGAAGCCATGACACAATGAAATCAGGGCAGTCACAAAGACATATGTCAGTATAGTTAAGAACACCGTTTTTACTCCTGGTCGCCAGTTTTGTGTTAGCAGAAGAGCCAACATTGTGTTACGAGTGGAGGCCGAACTGCACACGTTTCAGCACACGCAGGCTGGCGTGTCGAGGGAAGAACTACACTGACATGAGGTCTGGAACATGACAAGGAATGAGAATTCAGAAAGCGGACATAATTTGTTTGATATTTAACTTTAATTCATTAATGATGAACGTCACTCTTGACGGTAAATGAATCACAATATTATCTGTTCAGAATACACTCTTAAAGTAATTATAGTAACTGAATATCGTGCCTTGCTAGGTCGTAGCAAATGACGTAGCTGAAGGCTAGACTAGACCTGCCGTGTGGCGGCGCTGTCTGCAGTCACTGATAGTGGTGACACGCGTGTCCGAAGTACTAACGGACCACAGCCAATTTAAAGACTACCACCTAGCAAGTGTGGTGTCTGGTGGTGACACCACATGTTGATCATGGTGGCAAACCACCAGCCCCTCACTGGGGCACACCATACAGAGGTGGCAGCTATGACAGCTGCAGACCATCCACTTCAATTGGCGGTTATTAAACGCCTGTACCCCCAAACTGCATAGCTAGGAGCGAATCTTATGGGGCCAGGGTTGATGGGTGTTGGTGGGGCAGCATGATCAGGTGCAGGAGGGTATATTCTCTGGTTCCCCTCTGGAGTTTGACCTCCATTACTAAATTTCTGTACCATAGTGTGAGCCAATTCGGGAAGAGCACCTTACCTAGTGTCTCCAACGTGTGCCCTCCTAGTTCTGTCCACCTTTTCCTTCATGTCATTGTCTGATGCTAGGGTACATACCCAGCATGTTAGCCAGCCCATTTCGTGGGATCACTATGTACCATTTTGGATGAGCCCCCTGAAAACACAGGGATCGCACTTCTGAGCTGTGATCTCCTCATGTAAGCCTAGGAGTGGTTGCTTGTCATCCTGGAGCGTCGGAACTCCCGGCAATGTCCGCTGTGCCAGATGGCCCTTGCTGTGGCTGGGTGGTGCCGTGGGGAGAGCCCCTGATCAGAGTGGATGGTATCAGGGTGGACGCTATGCAAATGAAACACATATGGGTCCAGTCATTCTTCTACGGCCATCTCTTTCCACGGAAATTACTCTTTTAGTGCTGCTTCTTCTGCCCCCTTAGCCTTCCCTTCCATGGCTACCCCCTGGGAGAAGGGTCAGGCTCTTTGGCTAGGGGCAAAATCTTTCCCCGCTATCTGGTTTGCACCAGGACTGATGGGGATACTTTCACCAACACCAAACCTTAATTTTTTGTAGAACATATTGGAGACAAGTTTGACGAAGTGGACTCTCTGAGCAAGATGTGTTTGGGTTCGCTGTTAATCAAAATTGCTTCAGCTGCCCAGTGTGCAGTCCTTCATGCCTGTACCTATCTTGGCACAATTTCTGTGTCCATTACCCTCCACCAGTCTTTGAATATGGTTCAGGGTGTAGTTTTTCAGAGGTAGCTCATTCTTCAAACTGATGAGGAACTTAGGGGCAATTTCAGATGGTGGGGTGTTCACTTTGTTCAGTGTGTTCAGAAGGGTCCGAAGGACAATCTAATTGATACTGGTGCCTTTATCCTGGCCTTTGAAGTGGAAACCCTCCCTGAGAAGGTCAAGATTATGGTTTATCAATGTGACATGAAGCCATACATCCCACCACCTATGAAGCTGTACATTCCACCACCTATGAGATTCTTTAACTGCTTGTGTTTTGGCCCCATGTCTTCCTGATGTTCGCAGGCCCCTCTCTGTGGTGACTGTGGATGTCCACTCCATGAGGAAAGGTACTGTGTTCCCCCTGTTATGTGTGTTAATTGCCCTGGCAATCATTCTCTATGTTCATCAGATTGCTCGGTTTATAAGAAGGAAAAGAAGATACAGGAGTATAAGTCCCTTGATTGTCTAACCTACAGTGAGGCTTGCAAGAAGTAAGCACATCTTCATCCTGTGTCCATGACGTCCAGCAATGCTTTAATTACATCTTCCCCCCTTCCTTACCCCAGTCTTGAACCCCTTTCCTCTCCCCCCCCTCCCCTGCGGCTCCCACACCCTCCCCCCTGGGCACCGCTCCCCTCCCCAGCCGGATAAGTATCCCACTTCTTTGGTGTCTGCCAGTCTAGGGCACCCCTCCCGGGATCCCCCTTCCTGGCATCTTCCAGGCCAAAGGTCTGCTGCCACATGACAACAACGAGAACCATGGTTTGTGGGCCCCCGATCTCTTTGTGTTCCAGGTCTTGCTACAGCTTGCTCCTTTTTGCCGCACAGCCTCTTCGATCTCAAACAGAAAAGAAGAAGAAACATAAGTCCTGGGACAAGGAGCCTCTGGTGTTGCCAGAGGTTTTGTCCCCACCTTCGCAACCTGACTCTGATCTACTGTTCATGGATGTCACCCCCTCCTTGTCGCTGACGGGTGGTGACCTGGCGGCATGACTGACTTTAGCCTGTTCAGCCCCCATTTGAACCATCATTCTGTGGTTATATAATCAAATTGTAATGGATATTACCGTCACCTTCCAGAGTTGCAAATTTCTTATTTCGTTTTACTCTGCAGCTTGTGTGGTTCTACAGGAGTCTCTATTTACTAATGATCACTCACAGTCCCTCTGTGGGTTCCATGCTTTCTGTCAAAATCGGGTCAGCCCCCTGCAGGCCTCTGGTGGCGTTTGTACATTGGTCTGTACGGATGTTGGTAGCAAATGAATTCCTCATCAAACTACATTGGACGTTGTTGCTGTTAGGGTCCACCTGGACTCTGAGGTCACAGTTTGTGAACTTTATCTCCCTCCTGACAGGACTCTTACACCTGCTGTCTTAACTGTCCTTCTTCAGCAACTCCCTCCTCCCTTCCTCCTCCGTGGGGATTTTAATCCTCATCATCCCTTGTGGGGCAGTGCAGTTCCATCTAGTCGGGGTCTTCTTATAGACCAGTTTCTTGCAGACCACGACTTGTGCCTTCTTAATGATGGCTTCCCTATTCATTTCAGTGCCAGTCATGGTACCTTTTCTGCAATTGATCTTTCTCTTTCTTCTCCCTTCCTCCTCCCTTCATTCCACTGGTCACCACAAGACAACCTTTGCGATAGTGACCATTTCCTGTTGATTCTCTCGCTCCCTTCCTGCTCCCCCATGGAAAGGTTACCTTGTTGGTCTTTCCAATGCACCGATTGGCCTCTATACACTGGACAGGTCATTCTTTCTCCCTCTTTGTCAGGTTGTATTGATGATGTCCTCCATGACGTGTCTGATGCAACTGTTCATGCCACTAGCCTTGCTATCCCACGCTGATCCAGACCATTTCACCACCGGCAAGTCCTGTGGTGGAGTCCGGCCATTGCTGTTGCCATTTGTGATCGCTGTTGAGCTTTGCAACACCTTAAGAGGCACCCATCCACTGTCAATCTTACTACCTTTAAACGCCTTCACACCAAAGCCCATTACTTAATCAAATGGAGCAAATGGGTGTGTTGAGAACACTTTGTTTCTTCCCTCGGTTCTACTGTCCCTTTGCCACGGGTATGAGCTACACTTCGCTCTTTTCAAGGTTGCCGTTGGCAGTCTACCCTCCCTGGCCTTGCCCTCCAGGATGGCCTTTGCACGGACCCATTGATTCTCACGGAACATCTTGCGACCCATTTTGCAACAGCATCAGCATCAACCTCCTATCCGGCTGCTTTCCATCACCAGAAACAGCAGGTCGAAGCTTCCACCTTATGTTCCACCCCTTGTCAGTCAGAATCTTACAATGAACCATTTACTGAATGGGAACTTCTTTCTGCACTTTCTTCTTCTCTGGGCTGCTGGCCCAGACTCTATTCATAACCATTTGCTCAAAATATCAATGCTCCACAGTGATAATATCTCTGGGTCCTCAACCATATCTGGCTCCAGGGTGACTTCCCTTCTCAATGGAGGGATAGCATCGTGGTTCCTGTCCTAAAGCCTGATAAGAACCCCCTGTTTGTCAAAAGCTATCAGCCTATTAGTCTGACAAATGTTTGCAAGTTACTTGAATGGATGGTAGCTCATCGACTCAATTGGGTCCTCGAATCTTGGTATCTAATGTCCCCTTACCAGTGTGGCTCCCGAGATGGATGGTCTCTGTTTGTTCATTTACTTCACTTAGAATCCACAGTTCAACAGGCTTTTTCCCAGTTCTGCCATTTGGTTGTAGTATTTTTCGACCTTCACAAGGACTGTGACATGACTTGGCGCCATCACGTCTTACTTACATTTCATGAGTAGAGTCTTCGAGGCCCACTCCCAATTTTTATCCACCAATTCCTGTTCCATTGGTCATTCAGAGTATGGGTTGGTACTGTTTTTAGTTCTCCATGGACCCAGGAGATTGGCATCCCACAGGGTTTCGTAATGAGTGTACTTCTTTTCCTCATTGCTATAGATGGACTTGTGGTGTCCATTGGTCCTTTGGTCACCACTGCTCTGTATGTGGATGATTTCTGCATTTGGGTTGGTTCCTATTCGATGGCCTCTGCAGAATGGCAGCTCCAGATAGCTATACAGTGTGCCTCTGCATAGACCCTCTCACATGGGTTTCAATTCTCTCCGTTAAAATCACTGGTGGTCCACTTCTGTTGCGTACTACAGTCTAACCTGATCTGGAGCTCTACCTCAATGCACAACGATTACCTGTGGTTCCACAGTTTCGACAACAAGCTCACTTGGCTGCCTCATATCAGACTTCTGAAGGTAGGAAGTTTCCATAAACTAAGCGTTCTTCGCTTCCTTGCCCACACCTTTTGGGGTGTGGATGTTTCACCCTTCTCCGCCTTTGTCGGGATTTAGTGCTGTCTCACTTGGACTATGGTTGTCAAGTTTATGGTTCAGCTGCTCCTTCCACAATACACCTCCTGGATCCAGTCCACCATCGTGGTATCCGTTTGGCCACTGGTGTCTTCCCTACTAGCTCTGTTGATAGTCTCCTGGTTGAAGCTTGGATCCCCCCTCCTCCTCCCATCTTCAGGTTTCTTATGCAATCGCTGTCCATTCCTCTTCCACTCATCCTTTCTATTCTATCCTGTTCCCAGACCAAGGACATCGCCCACCTGATTCCCACCCTCGGGTGAGTTTACTGGTTGGGCTCCGCCTTGCGTCTCTTTGCCGTGATTTTCAGTTTCCTTCTTTTTCCTGTCTCCCATGTTCCCTCCCTAGCATCCCACTTTGGTTAGATCCTCAGCCCTGGATTTGGATGGATGTCTGCTGAGGTCTGAAAGATTCCATTCCCCTGATGGTGTTCCGTTGTTTCTTCCTGTGAATTTTATGGGAATTTTGGGATGCTGTTGCTTTTACACTGATGGCTCTGAATCTGCTGATCATGTGGGATATGCCTACACATCCACTGTTGGCACAGAAAGTCATTTCCTGCAAATTACATGTTTGGTGTTTACTGTGGAACTGATAGTGATTTCCCAGGCCCTTACCTTTATTACACACTCCCAACTTAACTGCCTTTTGTTATGTATGGTCCCAATGAGTGGCCTTCAGGGTATTGACCAGTGTTTTTTCCCGCCATCCCTTGGTCTCGGCCATCGATGCTGCTTGTTCCGTTGACTTCCTTTGGGTCCCTGGCCATGTGGGTATCCCAGGTAATGAACTCGCTAATCGTTTGGCTTGGGGAGCAGTCACTTACCTCCCCCCCTTCCCTCCCCCCATTTTCTGTAACCCCTCCTGCAGCAGATTTACGGCTTCACGTCAAATCCCACTTTGCACAATCATGGGCCAACTCTTGGGAGTCCTCCCTGTCTAATAAATTTAGTGCGATTAAGGTGACACCTGTCCCATGGCGTTCTTCCTTCCACCTCTCCTGAAAGGACTTGACCACCCTGTGTTGTCTCTGCATTGGCCATTCCAGGCTGACCCATGGTTTCTTTTGGGTAATGAGCCACCTCCACTTTGTGGTTGTGGAGCCTTCCAGTCAGTAGCCCACATTTTGGTGGAATGTTCCTTTCTTTTGGGTCTGCGTACTAAGTACAGACTTCCCTGCACTTTACCTTCAAAACTGGCAGACGATTCCTGGACTTTTTATTCTCTGTTTTAAGGTTTTTAATCTCAGTCTGGAATAGGGGCAGGGCGGTGAGGGTTGGGGTGTCTCCCACTGTAAGCTGTGTTTGGAGATTCCTGTCTCCCCTTCCTGGTCAAGATCCTCTTTTTTTCCCTTTTACTCTGTTTTTATAAGTTTATAGATTTGGTTAGTCTCCTTTTACAATATACACTCTTACATTCTAGCTGTTGAACGCTTTTCAATAGCAGATGGGCTTGCCTGTATGGCATCAGAGGTGGGATATTTCCTGCCTCTAGCATAGCCTTGGGGTTGCTCACTTGCTGACTTCCCTAATTTTGTTTTCACCACTGACAACACAATGTCACTTTTATGGTTTTCAGCCTTTTACCTTTTATTGTTTTGATTTTTCTGAGATGTCAATCCATGTGAATGGACCACATTTGAAACAAGGGACTGATGACCTTGCTGTTTGGTCCCTCCAACCCCAATCAACCAACCAACCAGCCCCCACAACGTCCTAGTCCACCCCTATGTCACTCCTATTCCCAACCCCTTGCCATAGGGATTGTATCCCTGTGGAAGACACAGGTGCAAGACCTGCCCAGTCCAACCACCCAGCGCTTCCTGTTCCAGTTCTGTCACAAGCTTATCCTACCCCATCAGAGACTAGACCACCTATGAAAGCAGTCATGTCATACATCAGCTTTGCTGCAGTCATTGGATAGCTTTTTATATTAGTGTGATTACAAACCAGCTGTCCACCAACATGAATGGTCCCCACCAAGCTGTGGCCAAGAGTAAAGTGGACCACCCTGTGGCACAACATGTAGCTGAACATAATGTGCTTGATGTCAATAGCTGCTTCACAACCCAGTCTATTTGGACCCACCCCTCTGAATTGTGGACATGGGTGTTTTCCTTGCAACACATTCTCCGCTCCCGAAATTATCCTGTCTTCCACCCATGAAAACTTATTGTCCCCACACACTCCACCCAATGGTTTCTGTCCCCTATGCCCTATCACCTTATCCCACTTCATGTCCCCTCACCAGCGATGTGCTCCAATCTCTGCTAATGCACATACCAGTCTTCTCCCTTTCTCTGCTCCTCGTTTTTTCCACTCCCCATTTAATTTCCCCATCCCCTCCCCCACTGTCTCCCAACAGTGCACCTGATTGTACAAATACAATCCTACAAGAGTGCAAATTATGAATAATAAATACTGAAACTAATGAGACAACCATGGGAAAATGGAGATTTTGGGCAGGGGGAACTGGAAAATCACATTAGTAGCAAAATAACTTCAGAAATACAAAAACCCACCAAAATAGCAAAAAACAATAACTCAAACCAGAAACATCAGCTGAGCTATATATCATGTGAAACCAGTGAAGAAGTCCTAAAGAAGCTTGCACTACACACACTGTAAAAACCAACAAGAAATAGCAAAACATAGTGTCTATGAAATGGGGTAAGTTGTGTACCTCAATTTGAATTGCCAATATTAATTCAAAAATCCTGAAAGAAATCACACTACAAAAATCTGAAAAGTAAAACCAATACACATAGCAAAAAACTGCAAAAACTAACAACAGGCAGTATTGAAAGATCTGTCAATCTCCAGTCTCTCTGAGTCTCACTCTGGTGCATAGTTTTAATCTGCCAGGATGTTTTGCCATCTGTCATTCTGTCCATAGTACCACAAATCCATAACTTTCCCATATAACTAACATTAAAAATCTAACCTCACCAATGTAGGTAAAATAAACTCCACAATACCTGCCACTCACAATCGAAGATAATTACCAGCACAACCAAAATGTTTATAAAAGGTTGCACTAACACCAGTTTCATTATAGACAATAAATACAGTTATGAAAGTAAACACACAGCCCACACCTTTTTTTTTAAAAAAAAATCAATAGACACATAAACCTGGGAGTAGCAAAAACAATACAACACACGATCTCTCGAATAGGAAGTCTAGATTTCTCAAAGCTGGCACACCTCTATTTAGAGGACTGTACATCGTTCTGTTGATGATGACACATATAATGCTCCCTTGTTCTAGTTGCAACAACTTTGGTCAGTCTCTATTTTATCCACAAACGTAACACTTCATGTACTTGGCAATTAAACATCCTTTTTGTTTTTATTTTTGGGTCATCAGTCTTCCGATTGGTTTGATGCGGCCTGCCATGAATTCCCCTTTTGTGCCAACCTCTTCATCTCAGAGCAGCACTTGCAACCTACATCTTCAATTATTTGCTGGGTGTATTCCAATCTTTGTGTTCCTTTACAGTTTTTGCCCTGTACAGCTCCCTCTAGTACCATGGAAGTCATTCCCTGGTGTGTTAACATATGTCCTGCCATCCTGTCCCTTCTCCTTGTCAGTGTTTTCTACATATTCCTTTCCTCTCCGGTTCTGCGCAGAACCTCCTCATTTCTTACCTTATCAGTCCACCTAATTTTCAGCATTCATATATAGCCCCACACCTCAGATGTTGCACTACCATACAATAGTGTACTCCAGATGTACATTCTCGGAAATTTATTCCGCAAATTAAGGCATATGTTTGATACCAGTAGACTTTTCTTGGTCAGGAATGCCTTTTTACCAGTGCTAATCTACTTTTGATGTCCTCCTTGTTCCATATTTCACTGATTATTTTGCTGTATAGGTAGCGAAATTCTTTAACTTAATCTACTTCGTAACCATCAATCCAGATGTTAAGTTTCTCGCTGTTCTCATTTCTGCTACTTCTCATTACTTTTGTCTTTCTTCTATTTACTCTTACTCCTTATTCTGTACTCATTCAATTGTTCATTCCATTCAGCAGATCATGTAATTCTTATTCACTTTCACTCACGATAGCAATGTTTTCCGTAAACCGTATCATTGATATACTTTCGCCTCGAATTTTAATTCCATTCCTGAACCTTTGTTTATTTCCATCAGTGCTTCTTAGATGCTCAAATTGAACAGTAGGGGCAAAAGATCACATGATTGTCTTACACCATTTTTAATCCGAGCATTTCGTTCTTGATCATCCACTCTTATTATTTCCTTGTGGTTCTTGTACGTATTGTATATTACCCATATCTCCCTTTAGCTTATCTCTATGTTTCTCAGAATTTCGAACCTCTTGCTCCATTTTACATTGTCGAATGCTTGTTCCAGGTCAACAAATCCTAGGAACGGATCTTGATTTTTCTTTAGTCTTGCCTCCATTATCAATGGCAAGATTCGACTTGCCCCTCTGGTGTCTTTACCTTCTCTAAAGCCAAACTGATTGTCATCTAGCACTTCCTCAATTTTATTTTCTATTCTTGTGTATATTACTCTTGTCAACAAGTTGGATCCATGAGCTGTTAAGCAGACTGTGCGATAATTCTTGTGCTTGTTAGCTCTTGCAGTATTCGGAATTGTGTGGATGATATTTTTTCAAAAGTCAGATGATATGTCGCCAGACTCAAACATTCTACACACCAACATGAATAGTTGTTTTGTTGCCACTTCCCCAAATGATTTTAGAAATTCTGATGGAATGTTATCTATCCCTTCTGCCTTGTTTGATCTTAAGTTCTTCAAAGCTCTTTTATAATCTGATTTTAATACTGGATCCCCTTTTTCATCTAAATGGACTCCTGTTTCTTCTTCTATCACATCAAACAAGTTTTCCCCATCATAGAGGCTTTCAATGTACTCTTTCCATCTGTCCACTCTCTCCTGTGCATTTAACAGTGGAATTCCCATTGTACTCTTAATGTTACCATCCTCGTTTTTTAAGTCACTGAAGGTTGTTTTGGCTTACCTGTATGCAAAGTCAGTCCTTCCAACCATCATTTCTTTTTTGATTTCTTTACATTTGCATGCACACATTTTGTCTTTGCTTCCCTGCGCTTCCTATTTATATCATTGTATTTCTGTATTCCTGAATTTCCCTGAACAATTTTGTACTTCCTTTCATCAATCAACTGAAGAATTTCTTCTGTTATCCATGGTTTCTTGGCAGTTGTGTTCTTTGTACCTATATTTTTCTTTCCAACTTCTGTGACTGACCTTTTTAGAGACATTCACTCCTCTTTAACTGTACTGTCTACTGAGCTATTCCTTATTGCTGTATGTATAGCCTGAGAGAACTTCAATCCTACCTCAACATTCTTTAGTACTTCTGTATACCACTTCTTTGCATATTGATTCTTCCGGACTAATATCTTAAACTTCATCCCACTCTTCATCAGTACTACAGTGCGATCTGAGTCTATATCTGCTCCTGGGTATGCCTTACAATCCAGTTTCTGATCTCAGAATCTCTGTCTGACCACAGTGCAATCTAACTGATGTTGTCCTGTATCACCAAGACTTTTCCAAGTACACCTCCTCCTCTTGCAATTCTTCAACATGGTATTCTCTATTATTAACTGAAATTTATTACAGAACTTGATTAATCTTTCTCCTCTCTCATTTCATGTCCCAAGCCCATATTCTCCTGTAACCTTTTTGTCTACTTCTTCCCCTACAACTGGATTCCAGTCCCCCATGACTATCAGATTTTCCTCTGCCTTTTCATCCTGTATTATCTTTTAAATATCCTCATATACTTTTTCTATCTCTTCATCTTCAGTCTGTGATATCGGCATGTGCACCTGAACTATCATTGTAGGTGGACATAGGAATTTAGTCATGTTCAACATGTTGTCCTGCCACTGTGAGATGAAGGGTCCTACTTGTGCACTTCACTGTCACATCCATAATAATAATAATAATAATAATAATAATAATAATAATAATAAAGAAAATTAAATATACAACCACAAACAGCATACTGCACTAATAATATGATCCCAAGATTGAATCTGTTGTAGATAACTGCCAACATTAAAATAATTCTCTAGCAAACCACTGCATACTCTTTCAACAGTATTATCCCAAACAGCACTCAAAGTGTCAAATATCACTCACATACAATTTATGAACATAAACACTTTGAATTAAAGAACACAAACATGACTTCTGAACATAATAAATTTCAAATACACTTTGCCACCAAGACATCTCTAAAAACAATACAGTTATGCCATGGGTAAAAGCAGATGAGTGCTGTTGAACACTCAAGCTGATCCTCTTGTTTAGTGTACAGCACAGTATGTGAGATAATGAAGTTCTGATCATCTCAAGGTAAGCTAACATGTCAGCAAAAAAAGTTGTGTGAGACTTGATGCTATTTATAGCATAGTTTGAGTGACAGCACATCATTCTAAGGAAAATGTGTGGTTATACTCACTGTCCTTCCAAACGACGAAAAGTGATTGTGATATTTAATACATTCTTTTTTTTTTATCAATAGTCAAGTTTTGGACAGCATATTGTTGGCTTCCTAGTGAAGGATGTGAGTGTAGTGGTGCTACACAGAGGAGGAGGAGGGAGGGGGAAGGATATTTTTTGAGAAATTTATTGAGAAGAAACTAGAGCAGTACACTATTGTCCTTGACAATGAGGGTCAACGGCAAACAAGTTTCTGCATAAACACTATTAAAACACACTGACAGCGAAGAAAGAGAAGAAATTATAGGTAGTAGATTGGCTAAAAGTCTTTTTTAATACTACTACAGATTACAGCGTGGAAGAGGTTTGATCAGTTCATGACTAGGAAAAGCAATGACAGCAGTTCGTACAACCTCTGCCTGTTACAGCTGCTTTGCCACAAACATTGCTAATGGCTTGCTGTGAAGCCATACTGGAACCTGGCACTGTTCTGGCTTTGGTGACACTTTCGAACCTGCTGACAAGTTGTGAGCAAAGTTGTGAGCAGCAATGAGCTACCTTCAGGTCAGCATTTCCCCACAACTCGGGTGAGCTGTGTTGATGATGAATGAGTTGTTTTTGTGTTATTGAGTGTGGTTGTGTGGTAGTAGCTCAGCATTTATCAATTTAATTATGAGTGAAATTTTTAATTGGTAGTACTGATTAGTGATTTTGTACTGCTATAAGACTAAGTTAATTGTTATTAGAAGCATATTGCTGAATTTTTCTGGAAGTGTTTTAAAAAATTGAGGCACAAACTAACCAAATAAACAATAAAATACATAATTCTAATGCTAGATTAAGAAAAGAGGTAACTTGTTGTGTGAAAACCTAGGCTGATGACGTTCATAATAACTTAAGTACTAAGAGAGAAACTAGTAAAGATGAATTGTCCATCAGGCTAGGTACAACAAAGTCGAACCTGGAGACACATCAAGGAGTGCAGACAGGAAAGAAAGAGAGTAATGGTAAGATTTCAGTATTGCAAACAGCTATAAGCAAGCTGAATGAGGTGTTACATGCAGAGGGGAACAAGCAATGTGATTTAGTGGGAAACGAGGTCAATGAGCAATTTTGTGAATTAAATAATGACTTGAAACAAATGATATGATGTGTGGAACGACAACTTAACAATGTTCAACAATGCCAAGGTAGGGATGAACATAGAGCAGACTAACAACATGAATGGAATGTAACAAATGTCCACACCCTATGTTAGCTAGTTTTGAGGAATGTTTAAATGAGGTAGCTGAATGGTAGTTGAAGGATAGAATTGATTCTCCTATTAATACACCTAATTGTGCTAAAGATACTGTTAAAAAAAGAAAGGGAATTTAAGAAGATCTGTGAAGAAATGGAGAAAACAAAGAAGAATTAAGCAAAAAGCAAGTTAAAGATTATAATGGATTATCAAGAGATTCACTAGGTCTCTTCAAAAAAATTATGGAACATTCATAATTTTGCACATGTACTGTATTGGAGCAAAATGCAGTTGGCATCCCTGCACATGCCTGTGTTTAATGTGTAACTGCCAGAAGTTTCATTGTTGTAGATCTGTTAGTTATTGTTCAGTGCTGCATTGAGTAGAATGTCGTGTCACACAGTTTATTAATTTCAAGATGGTAGTGTTAGAGGAGCAATGCATCTGCATTAAATTTTGTGTGAAACTCAATAAAGCCTTCATAGAGACAAACCAAATGTACAGGAACCGTACAGTGATGTGTGCTTAAGATGTACTTGGTTTTATGTGTGGTTCACATGGTTTCAAAATGACTGGACGGAAGTTAAAGGCGACTTTAATTCAGGACGCCCTTTGACATCTACCAATCATGCTCATGTCGGAAATCTCATCATGTGCAAGCCAACCGTAGACTGACTGTCCAATAGATTGCAGAAGAATATAACATTTCAGTTGGATCAAGTTATAAAATCCTGTCACAGCATCTTGGAGTGCATCACGCTGCCGCAAAGTTCGTCCCATGGCTCATGAGTCAAGACCAGAAAGACCTTCACCTCACAATTTCTGAAGAACTTTTGGATCATGCAAATGAGAGCTAGATGCTCCTTAAGAGAATAATAACTGGTAATGAGATGTGGGTCTATGATTATGATGCTGAGCCAAGGTTCAGTCCCCAAAATGAGTCAGGGAACACTCTCCAAGACTGAAAAACATTCAATAGGTCAGGTCAAATGTCAAAACCATGCTAATAATTATATTTGACTTTGGAGGATTAGTTCGTCATGAATTTATGCCACAGAGAGAAACTGTTAATTGATGGTACTATCAGGACATGTTGCAATGCCTGCGAGAAACTGTGAGAAAAGTCTAAAATGTGATGAGGCAATTAATTGCTCCTGAATCATGGTAATGTAGCGGCACATTCATCCCTGTTGGTGTGTGACTACTGCACAAAAAACGAAATCACTGTGGTGCCGCATCCTCTGTACTCTCCAGATCTGGCACCTGTGAATTATTTTTTTCCCCAAATCTGAAAACCCCATTGAAAGGACAAAGATTTGCAATAATAGATAAGATAAAAGAAACTTTACAGATGGTGCTTCAAGCTATCGAGCAAGAGGAATGCCAAGTCCCCTTACAAAAGTGGAAATGGCATTAGGAGCTGTGCATTAATTGTTGAGGAGAGTATTTCAGAGGAGACCATGCACATTAAGTAAAATGTAAGTGTATAAAAAATTTGTGGACAAAATTCCGGAATTTTTTGAAGAGACTTCACAGCAGAAGAAATTTAGTTGGGAAATGGGATGAATTTGTCAAAACAGTTTCCTAAATTTAAACTAAATGGTGAAGTATATCCCTCTATTTTTTGAATGTTCTGTAGATCCTTACCAAAGAGATGAGAAGATTCATCATCCAAGAATATTAGAGGAGGAACATAGGTGGAGGAGGTTGTGTGTTACAGAGGAGGGAGGAAGCTGATTTGTAAATAGATCTAATAGATCAGGTGAAGTCATACCAAAAAGAAAAAGAGTCCTTCAGGCTGATGAATAGGGTTGGAGGAGAGTACTTCACCTCTATTCTTTTTATTTGTCATATTGTACCTTGAATAAATTATACATTGGAGGAAAATATTAGATGGACCCAGGGAAGGGGGGAACTACAATGACTTAGGTGGACCCATAGGAGGGCTGACCTGTACCGTGTTAAGGGAAATAGATTTTGTGAGGAACAATAGCAGTGTAAGGATTCTAACTGATTGAGAAGCATCTTTATACAGAAGAAAGTGTTTAAATAGTTCTTACAGATGTAAGAAGTGGTAGTGAATTTTGTTTGCCACTTGTGAAGAGTGCTCTAAACTGGTAAAGCATAGGAAGACTTACCTTGATCATGCTGGTTAGTGAGGAATATCTATACATATATGAACTTAAAACCAGATGTCCAAGTTCCATGACTGAAAATATAGGGTTGTGATTACCTCACAGTGCATAGGCGCCCCCACATGATGAAGCAATGTTTATTGAAAAGGAATATAAATGGCCTATGTATAAGCTAGGATAAATCACAGGAACAAGTCGGTGATTACATCATTAAACATAAAGAGGCAACATAGGAATTGTAATATAAGGTGGAAAACCAAAATGAAGATTATTTAATTTCTCTCGTAGAGGGGCTCTTGTGTATTACAGCAATAGTGATGTAGTGAAATTAGTTAACCAATTTGAAATTTCAAAATGATACCACTGATTGTGTAAATACATGAAAACAAACAATTCATCTTACCATCAGCAGTGAAGTAAAGTGGTTATTTTCCACTGCTAATCAAAAATAAGTATTGTATGTTAATTAAACACATAGGTTGGAACTTAAATAGTGGCAACATTGCTGTGGAGACACTATGCAATGGAATCTATAATTGTCGATGGTAGCGTATGTTGTTGAAATACCTACCTTACCTCCGAGCAAATGGACTCACCCATCCCACATCACCAGCATGTGCACAGTTGAGGGAAACACAGTCACTTGTGAGTGAGCAGTCTAATGCAGTGGTGTCATTATGTTTTTGAAACAGGAACAGTGGAGCTGAATCAAGATTGAATTTGCCAGAGGTTGTACAGCATAACAGTGTCATCAAGGTCTTCAAGAGGCATATGGGGGAATTGGCATTGCCATACAGAACAGTGGCACATTGAGTAAAAGCCTTCAACAAAGGTCAGCAAACTGTGGCAGACGTGCATCAGACAGGTAGTCCTAACGTCTCTGAAGAAGAAATGCATGCTGTTGCCATGTTCGTGGACAGTGATTGACGCCATATGATTTGTGAGCTCGCCCATGAAACCGGATTAGTGCATAAGACTGTGCTTTGCATCCTGAAGGAACTCCTGGACATGCAGAAAATTGCATTGCAATGGGTTCCGCATGACTTGATGGAAATGCAGAAATGGATGTATTATGATGCTGCTCAGATGCACTTGGAATGCTATGAGTGCAAAGGAGAGGCTTTCTTACACCATATCATAACACTGGATGAGATGTGGGCCACATCATATGGGCCAAACCTGAAACTGCAATCCAACAAATGGTGTCATTATGGGTTGCCACAAAAGTTGAAAGTGCGTCATAGCCCCAGTATGGTGAAAGTTATGGTGATTCTCATGTACGACTGTGATGGTGTTATCCTGATGCATTACATCCTCTATGGCAGACCATCATTGCACAGTATTACTGTTCATTTTTGGAGCATCACCTGTGACCAGCTTTGAGAAAGAAGCGGCGAAACTTCCTGTGAAACCCACCCATCATTTTACATGACAGTGCACTGGCGCATACAGTGCAAGCTGTGGCTACTCTGTTTGGTTGATGGAACTGGGAAGTACTGTACCATACACTATACTCCCCAGACTTAAGTCCTTGTAACTTTGATTTGATACCAAAGATGAAGGAACCATTTTGTGGCATTCGCTTCAGAACTGTTCCAGAGATTTGAAAGGCAGTAGACCACTCCATTCACACCATCAACAGAACAGGCTCTGCTGAAGGTATACTATGCCTTCCACATCACTGGCAATGGGTTCTACACAATGCTGGTGACTACATTGAAGGGCAGTAACGGGTGAAAACATGTAACTCTTTTGTATCAGTTGTGAATAAATAGCTGCCACTATTCAAGTTCCAACCCTTGTATAATAAGTTAAACTTAAAAAAGGAAAACTGAGAAAATTACAGTAAATTAATAGAGGTTAAAATCAGGTTAACAATGTACATGCACTTTGCAGTGCCAGTCACAAAACTAGAGAGATGAATATAGGTTAGCTGAAATTATTAACAAAAAGGAGAGCTATGCTCTTGTTTTTCTAAATAGAGTCTAATAAAAGATTTTTATTGAAAATATGTTAGAATTATTAGAAATGACAAAGTGCTATCATTAATTTTTTTATGTTAAATACATGAAATGAATTAGGAGTTGTTTTTGTTATTTAAAGAAAGTAACTTTCATGAAATTATCATTTCAGTGAATGAGGGGATATGAAGTGTACCACATCATCTTCAGGGAAAATTGTGGTGTCACCGCCAGACACCACACTTACTAGGTGGTAGCCTTTAAATCAGCCGCAGTCCGGTAGTATACGTCAGACCCGCGTGTCGCCACTGTCAGTGATTGCAGACCGAGCGCCGCCACCCGGCAGGTCCAGAGAGACTTCCTAGTACTCGCCCCAGTTGTACAGCCGACTTCACTAGCAATGGTTCATGACTCCTTCGCTCTCATTTGCCGAGACGATAGTTAGCATAGCCTTCAGCTACGTTATTTGCTGCGACCTAGCAAGGCGCCAGTATCCGTACTATTGATATTGTGAATCATGTACCATAAAGAGCGACATTCATCATTAATGGATTAAAGTTAAGTATTTCACCAGCTACGTCCATTTTTCTCAATTATAATTCCCTTGTCATGTTCCAGACCTCACGCCAGCCTGCCTGAGCTAAAACGTGTGCATTTCGGCCTCCTTTAGGAACACAGTTGGCTCTCCTGCCAACCACAACAAAAATGATGGGTTATTCTCTCCAAAAATTATGTGTTACACTGTCTGTCCTTCTAGATGATGAAACTTAATAAATTTGTTTTATTAATAGTTAAGTTTTGGACAGTGTATTGTGGGAGAAATGGTATATTATTATTCACAGGTAATACAAGGTCCATGGCCACAGCATACCTGCGAGTCAAGACAACAAGTTTTGTGTCTCCTCCTGCTATGGGCTACTTGTTCTTGGGAATCATGACTTGGAGGTACTTGCAGCCACAAAAGAACAGCAGTTGCAATAACAGTGGTGATGTCATAGAAGTAAAACAAATGAAAGAGGTTTTTAAACTGTCATTCTGATATTCATTCTCTAACATTTGATCTCTCAAAGTGGATTCACATTGTACAATCTAATGGGACAAGGCATCTGCAACCAGTCAAGGAATTTGTAATCTGCTTGTATTACACATATCTGATGTGTTATCTGTCGATGTATGAGGAAGCTCAAATATATTGGCATTAAAAAAATAAATTTCCTTGGTCAGTATATAGGTTTGACAGGGATTGCATGTCTCTTTCAGCCTGTAGCAGTGAAAACTCCACAAAAGAAAAGAAATCCACTAGGAAGAACACATGCATGGTTATTCATAACTGTTTAGCAGGTCTGAATCCTAATTAATTCATGGCATTGACACCTCAGAAACTATATTACATAACATTTATTATTATAACTCTGCATACTGCAGCATCAATTTTGAAGTGATAATTTGTCTGTGAAAATGTTGTTCTATATTGTGTGGTATTTCCAGAGCATCATGCATTCTCTTACAGCATGCAGTTCATTGAGAAAAACTTGTTGGCTCAAAATATGGAGGTGTTACTCACTGGCTAGCTTCTTGCATTTGCATCAATGCCTGATTAATTGATGGATTTAGCATTAGGTGTCTGAATGAAAGAAAATGTAGCCTTTGATGGTACAGCCATTCTTCACTAAATTCTGCGATTTGTGTTCATATATGGACCCAATCTTTATATGTGCTGGTTATTAATAACATGTTGGGGCACTTATAAAGAAGAATAATGGTTGTCACTATCTTCAATAAACAACAATAATTTGTTTTACATGGCACACATGCATGTTAATCTCTGCTTTGTGTAGTCTCACCTGAATATTGGAGTGGCGTCCACAATCTGGCATTGTACAATCATGTCTAGCAACTGTGCAAGGGAATATGAAGTGCCTGGTTCATCCACTTACCTCTTTTTACATGGCACACATGCATGTTAATCTCTGCTTTGTGTAGTCTCACCTGAATACTGTAGTGGTGTTCATAACCTGGCGTTGTACAATCATGTCTAGCAACTGTGCAAGGCAATATTAAGTGCCTGGTTCATCCACTTACCTCCTAGCTTAACGTATGCTTTTATACTTCTTATGTTGTGCTTTTGAGCATACTGCCACAATTTCTGTCAGTCAGTACACCAGTAATTGTTGATACACAATTCAAAGGCAAAATTCACAAAAGCTACCTCACAAATACACACCTGGAAATTGAAATAAGAACACCGTGAATTCATTGTCCCAGGAAGGGGAAACTTTATTGACACATTCCTGGGGTCAGATACATCACATGATCACACTGATAGAACCACAGGCTCATAGACACAGGCAACAGAGCATGCACAATGTCGGCACTAGTACAGTGTATATCCACCTTTCGCAGCAATGCAGGCTGCTATTCTCCCATGGAGACGATCGTAGAGATGCTGGATGTAGTCCTGTGGAACGGCTTGCCATACCATATCCACCTGGCGCCTCAGTTGGACCAGCGTTCGTGCTGGACGTACAGACCGCGTGAGACAACGCTTCATCCAGTCCCAAACATGCTCAATGGGGGACAGATCCGGAGACCTTGCTGGCCTGGGTAGTTGACTTACACCTTCTAGAGCACGTTAGGTGGCACTTGATACATGCGGACGTGCATTGTCCTGTTGGAACAGCAAGTTCCCTTGCCGGTCTAGGAATGGTAGAATGATGGGTTCGATGATGGTTTGGATGTACCGTGCACTATTCAGTGTCCCCTCGACGATCACCAGAGGTGTACGGCCAGTATAGGAGATCGCTCCCCACACCATGATGCCGGGTGTTGGCCCTGTGTGCCTCGGTCGTATGCAGTCCTGATTGTGGCGCTCACCTGCACGGCGCCAAACATGCATACGACCATCATTGGCACCAAGGCAGAAGCGACTCTCATCGCTGAAGACGACATGTCTCCATTCGTCCCTCCATTCACGCCTGTCACGATACCACTGAAGGCGGGCTGCACGATGTTGGGGTGTGAGCGGAAGACGGCCTAACGGTGTGCAGGACCATAGCCCAGCTTTATGGAGATGGTTGCGAATGGTCCTCGGCGATATCCCAGGAGCAACAGTGTCCCTAATTTGCTGGGAAGTGGCGTTGCGGTCCCCTACGGCACTGCGTAGGATCCTACGTTCTTGGCGTGCATCCATGCGTCGCTGCGGTCCGGTCCCAGGTCGACGGGCACGTGCACCTTCCGTCAACCACTGGCGACAACATCGATGTACTGTGGAGACCTCACGCCCCACGTGTTGAGCAATTCGGCGGTACATCCACCCGGCCTCCCGCATGCCCACTATACGCCCTCGCTCAAAGTCCGTCAACTGCACATACGGTTCATGTCCACGCTGTCGCGGCATGCTACCAGTGTTAAAGACTGCGATGGAGCTCTGTATGCCATGGCAAACTGGCTGACACTGACGGCGGCAGTGCACAAATGCTGCGCAGCTAGCGCCATTCGACGGCCAACACCGCGGTTCCTGGTGTGTCCGCTGTGCCGTGTGTGTGATCATTGCTTGTACAGCCCTCTCGCAGTGTCCGGAGCAAGTATGGTGGGTCTGACACACTGGTGTCAATGTGTTCTTTTTTCCATTTCCAGGAGTATATTTTAACTGATCACTCTGTTTGACTTCATCCATTTAACAGTCTCTGAAAAATGCTTGAAATGTGAATATTGTAAACATTGTGATACAGTACCTATTTCTTGTTAAGTAATGAAATAACACAGTCAGTTTTCATATAATTCCTTACAATTCCAGTTGCGAACTGTGTGTGGTGCCTTGAGTTGAGGGGAACAAGCTGTAAACCACGTTGTCATGTATATACTAGCTGTGTTGCTTATGTGACAATGTCAATTCAAAATACGGTTTATCGAGTTGCGCCACAGAATATTGCATTATATATGTTTTTGATTAAATCAGAATTTTATCATCTTCGGACTTCAGTTTTAAGAAGAGGCTATGTATGCTGACAAGTACTGAAGAAATGCCCCTGTGCCCTAGCATTTTTTTTTGTATGTTTGGAAACTTTGTGTACATAGGAGTAAGGGACATAATAGAGTCTGATACTAAAAAGTAGTTTTGCTGATAGCCACTTGTCGGTATCAATAAAAGTCTCCAACAGACAGAAGGAAACCAACAGAAAAAATACCTGAGTGGAAGAAGCAGGTGGAATAATCATATCTGCAAAAAATTAGATGTGTGACAACTGAAGTCTGTTTCTTGAATTGTCATTGAGCTCATAGGCCTTTCCACCATCACATTGATTCTGATCAAATTGGAAGAGATATTCTATATTGCTCACAAAATCTAGGGAAACTCCAGCAGCAATAACACAAAAAGAATTTTCGGATCTCAAAAAAGGCCATTAGGACCATCCTGAATAAAAGAAACAGATGACTCCTGCTGAATTTTTTTCCATGGTTTAATAAGTATTAACATTTCCATCCATGTACTTAAACAGAATAATAATTTCATTTTAAAGTCTATGCATTAGTAGAAAGAAAAGGTAAGTGTTCATTCGCAATAACAACAGTGATGTTGTAGAAGCAAAACAAAAGAAAGAAGTTTTTAAACTGTCATTCTGACATTCATTCCCAGACGTCTGATCTCTCAGAATGTATTCACATTGTACAATCTAATGAGACAAAGCATCTGTAACCAGTCAAGGACCTCAGTTGTCAGTTGTACAGCTGGTAAGGCACTATGAGTGAAAAGATATTACAGACAATTCCTAAGGAGTATTTAATGAAAAAAGAATTTGGTATATGGAGGAGTACATGTACAAAATAATGAGAAATGTTTTTACTGCCTGTACATATATATGTATTGTAATCACCTGACTCTATACCAAGCATCATATTTTCTTGTATGTCTGTTCCATACTCACCTTGTGACACTGCATGGTGGTTTTCCCCATATGTTATGTTTTTGATCCCTTCTAATAGCTATGAAACAAGATTGGAAGAAGTCACCTCTATAAATTTATTGGGAATAACAGATGACAATAAGCTCTAATGGTAACAACATATAGGCAACATCTGTTATAAAGTACTCACTATTATATTAATTATAAAACAGCTTGTACATTGTGCTGTCAAAAAACTTCTATGTACAGCATACCATGCTTCATTTTGAATCATTCATATTGTATGGAATTACTGTTTGGGGTAACTCCAGCAGTAATAATAATAAAAAACAATTTTTATATTGGAAAAAAATTCATGAGAACCATTTTGAATGAAAAACAAATGGACTTGTGCAGAACTTTCTTCCGTTACCTACATACACTCCTGGAAATGGAAAAAAGAACACATTGACACCAGTGTGTCAGACCCACCATACTTGCTCCGGACACTGCGAGAGGGCTGTACAAGCAATGATCACACGCACGGCACAGCGGACACACCAGGAACCGCGGTGTTGGCCATCGAATGGCGCTAGCTGCGCAGCATTTGTTCACCTCTGCCGTCAGTGTCAGCCAGTTTGCCGTGGCATAAGGAGCTCCATCGCAGTCTATAACACTGGTAGCATGCCACGACAGTGTGGACGTGAACCGTATGTGCAGTTGACGGACTTTGAGCGAGGGCGTATAGTGGGCATGCGGGAAGCCGGGTGGATGTACCGCCGAATTGTTCAACACGTGGGGCGTGAGGTCTCCACAGTACATCGATGTTGTCGCCAGTGGTCGGCGGAAGGTGCACGTGCCCGTCAACCTGGGACCGGACCGCAGCGACACACGGATGCACGCCAAGACCGTAGGATCCTACGCAGTGCCGTAGGTGACCGCACCGCCACTTCCCTGCAAATTAGGGACACTGTTGCTCCTGGGGTATCGGCAAGGACCATTCGCAACCATCTCCATGAAGCTGGGCTACGGTCCCGCACACCATTAGGCCGTCTTCCGCTCACACCCCAACATCGTGCAGCCCGCCTTCAGTGGTGTCGTGACAGGCGTGAATGGAGGGACGAATGGAGACGTGTCATCTTCAGCGATGAGAGTCGCTTCTGCCTTGGTGCCAATGATGGTCGTATGTGTGTTTGGCGCCGTGCAGGTGAGCGCCACAATCAGGACTGCATACGACCGAGGCACACAGGGCCAACACCCGGCATCATGGTGTGGGGAGCGATCTCCTATACTGGCCGTACACCTCTGGTGATCGTCGAGGGGACACTGAATAGTGCATGGTACATCCAAACCATCATCAAACCCATCATTCTACCATTCCTAGACCGGCAAGGGAACTTGCTGTTCCAACAGGACAATGCACGTCTGCATGTTTCCCGTGCCACCCAATGTGCTCTAGAAGGTGTAAGTCAACTACCCAGGCCAGCAAGATCTCTGGATCTGTCCCCCATTGAGCATGTTTGTGACTGGATGAAGCGTCATCTCACGCGGTCTGCACGTCCAGCACGAACCCTGGTCCAACTGAGGCGCCAGGTGGATATGGCATGGCAAGCCGTTCCACAGGACTACATCCAGCATCTCTACGATCGTCTCCATGGGAGAATAGCAGCCTGCATTGCTGCGAAAAGTGGATATACACTGTACTAGTGCCGACATTGTGCATGCTCTGTTGCCTGTGTCTATGAGCCTGTGGTTCTGTCAGTGTGATCATGTGATGTATCTGACCCCAGGAATGTGTCAATAAAGTTTCTCCTTCCTGGGACAATGAATTCACGGTGTTCTTATTTCAATTTCCAGGAGTGTATAAAGACTTTTTTGTCTATATGCATTTACAGAACAATAATTTATTAATCAAAGGTAACACACTAGAAAAACTGCAGATGTTCATCACACAAAAAATAAAGGCTGGCTGAAAAATGCACCACAGAGCTGCTGAAAAAGGTCTGTCCAAGTGGCTTTGTATCTGTTGCTGACGGAGCAAATTACTATGTGCTTACTGTTAGCTGCCAATGCAGAAAAAAGACTCATCACATCAAAATCAGCAAACACTCATTTCAGTGGCAAAGGGAATTGGTTTACAGTGAACACTAGATCGAGGCATTTTACGTGAAAGTAGAACATATCCAACAACTATAAATTCAACAGTCAAAGTAATACTGCAACTAATTAACAATGGAATGAAAAACTATTATTAGAGTAAGGCCACAAGTGTAATAGAATTCAGTACCTCTGGTGGTTTGCAGAAGCAATTTGCCAGCATTCAAAAATTACATTCAAAAACCACGCAATGCACACTGCACTGTTGTGTCACTTGTGTCTGGTGCATCACCCCCTGCTGGTAAAATGGAGCAATGCCCAAAAACCTGATAGGGGAATGAAGTCATTGACCTGGTAGTGTTGTGTGTCCTGAGAGCTTCTTCACACCAACAATTGGTGGATCACCAGCTGTGACAGAGCAGTTGGAACTGGGTCTTCATTGTGCTGTGTCAGAGTTTCTTTATTAATGTATATAGGTTTCATGTGGCGCAGTGAGACAGCAGTGGTTTTGCCATTAACCGTCTTTTTGTAATACCATTTTATGCAGTCCTGAGCAAGATGGTTGTTATGTGGATCTGATGCCATCAGAGTATAGCATTATGTGTGTGCACATGTGAAGGTCCTGGTGTACATACATAGGACCGGTGCCATGTCTGGAAACTTACTGGGGCTGCATGCAGGAGATGTACTCCCTCAACCTCCAAATAAAATCACCATCTGCCAAGCTGGGTAACTGCAAATGCTGTGGATGCAGAAACTTCCCTGGTGGGTGTAGTGTTTCACCATACACAAATTCAGCAGCTAAAGCATCCAAATCCAGTTTGTAAATGTTTCTCAGACTGAGCAAAATCATTGGCAGGGTCATGGTCCAACTTGCATCATGGCGCATTAGGGCTGCTTTCAGTGATTGGTGCCATTGTTCTATCATCCCATTGCTGGTGGGGTGGCAGCTCATCATTCTATGATGCAACAGTGCCACAGAATTCAGTCACCTTTGTGAACAGATCATACTCAAAACTGACATCTGTAAACCATAATTACTTGTGAAGATCAGCCAAAATGCGACACCCAGGTAGAAACAAAGGTGGAAGTGAAGGTATCTGCCAAGATGTTGTTTACTGGTGCAGCTTCTAGCCAGTGAGTGAAACAATCTGTTATTGTTAATAAATAACATTGGCCATTTGATGAAATTAAGGGGTGGCCCACATTGAAATGAATACATGCAAATCACACAGTTGTATCTGGAAAGCTGTTCAATGGCGCATGCACATATCTGTGGACTTTGCTGTGTTGGCATTTTATACATGTCTGTGCCCAGTCTCAGCAGTCTTTCTTGACACTGGACACATTGCAGTACAACTTGGCATCAATGCCAGGAATCTTCACCACCCTAACACCGTCGGCACACGGACTGTGCTGTCGAATGTCAACTTTGAGCGTGCCAAGTTCAGTGTGCTGCCGAACACTCAGGAACGATGTGACTTGTGCATATGGTATGTGGGCCCCAACGTGGTATACGCAATCCCAACACACTCCAGTGGCAGTTAAGGGATGTTTCTAGTTCATAAATCACACTGTTTACTCAATGGGTGTGTGTAAAAATCCCACGTTAGCTCTATTAAAATGCATATTTCCTTCATCGTCCACAAAAAGGAAAGTACCATGTCCAGTCAATAAGGACACAGGCATATAAAAGTTCCATTACAAACAGTGCAGTATAAATGTGGAATACTTCTCTGCATAGGATAAACATAATTTCATCATTCCCACATTTTAGTAAATCCCCAAGGTCAGTCTTACTTGATCACTGTTCCCACCCAATAGTACAATCACCAACAAACTTTACATATTCACATACTCCTTTACCATTTACCCAAATGAATACAGACTCATTTACAGATATTTTCCTCCTGTTACGAGTATACAAACACAAAGCAGAAGTAGACATATAAGCAGGTTTACCAAAGTCTTTATTTGCAAGTTCGGCCATGTGGTAGGTGCGAAATGCAATAACGTCTCTGTCAACAAAACTTTCAAGTCCACCAACACTAGGTACGAAGCGTAAAAGTAAAAGGAGCAAACTATTTTTTTACAAGTAGCGCAAGCTGTCCTGCAGATTAAGACAATCGAACAAAGTCATCCCTCAAAAAAAGAGGAGCTTATATTTACATAACAACAAATGTTATAACATATACTTATATTAAACTAATAACAAAGTATCAGAACCAAATAAAAAAAGAAAAGTTATGAAAAAAAATTGGATGTGTTGAGACACGAACCACTGCCCCAACAACAAAAAGAAAAACTCATTACTGCATAGAGACACTCCTCATTATGTTAAACCAACAACATGCTGCTTGCTTTTAGCCATATTGTGTTACCGCATGCTAAAACTGTTAATCGTAGATAATTATGTTACTAATTGAAATTTAATTATAACAAATTGTACCAAGAACAACGCATTTTGGATGGATCTTCAGTGTGTCACTGCCTTCAAATAGCATACTCTCATAATACGCAAATTACAATAATTCTTTTGTCACGAATGTGATATTTCTCATTATTTTATTGGAATGAATAACACAACTAACAATGGGTTTTCCAGTGAGTCTCAATTTGATGGTGCTCAGAAATGACATATATAAAAATAGGCTTGAAATAAATGCCAATATGGCACCATACAACTCAGTACTGAAGGGAGACAACATTCATGTGACATAGGTGGCGTTGTGCCATCTCATTGGTCAATGCTCAGACACATGCTCAGAATATCTGACATGCCAGATACTGCTCTGCACATTCGGAAAGACTTCCGAACGTGCTATTCCATACTATGACGTCAGAAACTCTGGACGCTCAATGCTCAACGTTCAGATGCACGGCCCATGTGCTAACAGCTTAAGTTTGAGGGATGATTCAGAATCTTGAAGCAGGTCATTCAGCTCCCAGTCTGACTTTTGTGCTGCTGTGAGCTCTGTGAAATCCATCAAACAACTGATGCTGCCAATGTGGGAGAGGCAATTGGCCACTATATTGTCTATACCAGAAATGTGGTTTATGTCTGTGCTGAACTGGTTGTGCTGCCAAGGTGAACTATTCATGTTATTTTGCACAAAGCATATGCAAGTGTCTTATGGTCCGTAAAGGTGGTACATTCTCCGGCCTTCAACTGAGATCACAAATGGCTTCATAGACTGCTAAAAGCTCACTGTCATAGCCACTCCATTTCTGTTGAGATGGAGACAGCTTGTTTGAGAAGAATGTGAGTGGCTGCAATGCTCCATCACATATTTGTTACAATGCTGCACAAATTTCCGTCTGACTTGCATCAACTACCACTACTAAATGTGCACTTGGTTCTAGGATTTAGGACCCAATAATCACCATAAGGGTGCCATGCTTGTTCTTCCTTGGTACCAAGTGTAGGGGAGATGACAGGAACTACTCAATGGTCAGATCAGGCCTCCATGAATCATGCCATAAAATTATGCTTTCCTATGGAAATTCAATCTGGTGCTAAGTGCCAGGATTGGCAGGAGACTGGCAGGCCTTTGGTGGTTTGTATGTGACGCACTGTGTCATGGGGTATCTCTTTCAGTACTCCTGGAGGTCTTGTCAGTGCTGGAAATCTCTTCAGTACTCATTGCTAGTGTCTTGCACAAGTTTAGCCCTGTGCACTGCTGCATCTCAACAAAAACATGCAGCTGTCAGTCCAGTGATGCCATTGACGAGCTGCATGTTCACCATGTGGGGAAGCAGTTGATAATGTGTCAAAAAATCTGCACCTATTATGGGTTCAGACATGTCTGCAACCATGAAATTCCACATAACGTCACATCATAGTCTGGGATCCAGGCTGATTCTCAGCATTCCATACATCAATATAGCTGAATTGAATTTTTGGTAGCAGTCAACCAGTAGTGGGTGCATGGTTGCTTGCTGTGCAACTTTGTGTTTGTAGCACATATAAGTCAGAACCTGTTTCTACGAGATATTTCTGTCCCAACTTACGATTGCTGATGAATAAGCACTGAGATAATGCCTGGCAATCAGTCAGTGTGCCAACACCTGACTGCCACTGACATTTGGTTGTGAGGAGGGCATTATAACTTGATTGCTCCAGTGCAAATCTCCTGTGATACAGACAGAGGATGGGCTTGGCTGTGCCTGACTTCAAGGAATTGATATATGAGCAGCTCCTAATTCATTTGTGTTAATGACCCCCATCTCTGCTGCAGTCACACTGAGCCAATAATTCATCCATCTTCTTGGTTAGTAAATCCACTTTGTCAGACAGCATGTCGTAATTGGCTCATATTACTGAGTGCAGTGACAAGCTGTTGCATGATGCCACCACTGTACCCACTGGCACAGGTGTTTGCAGGTGTTATAGCAACTAATATTTTGGCAGATAGCTTTGCTGCAGTGTCTAAGAGCATCCTGTTTTGTGCAGCAATTCACCTGGCATCGCAAGCGATTACTGTACAGTGTTTGTAAAAGACTGTCAGACACAGTCCCCTTATCCACCTTAGTCCACAGGTGGCACAAATATTGTGAGGACCTTCTGCTGCCAATGTTTTCTTGGGTCAGGACTTGTCTGACATGTTCTTTCTGTGAAGCCGAAACCTGTTGCAACAGTTCCATTTTTAACTTCTCATATGCATTCATAGTAGGTGGCAAGGTGGTCACATCTCCAATCTCTGCTGCATATTTCTGATCCAGCTGGCTCACTACAATTACAAATTTATATTCTAAGAGTAAGTATGCAAGCATCATAGAATACAGTGTCTCTGGTGGCTGACATGGAAGCATTAAAAAACAATGTGTGAAAATCACACAACTTTCACTACACTGTAGCATCACTTCTATTTGCTATAGGTCCTTGTTACTGAGGTGTGCAATTCGTAAAGCATCTTCCTAAGAGTCATACAGAATGGTATGGGTGAAAAGACATTCCAAAAATTTCTAAAGGCTTACTTAGATGGAAAAAATTTTAATGTAATATAGTGTATTGTAGTGTATGTGTGAAGAATGAGGAATGCTATTATGATTTGTATGTATATACTGCAGTCTCTTGAAAATATTGCAGCTTGTTTGTAAATTACTTGTTGTATGTTGTTTTATACTATAGTAGGTATGTGATTATGATGTGTGGTAATGGTGTAGACTATGCTATTGATACTGAACCCGGTAGTATATTTGAGTAGATTTATTTCAACATAAGAACACAATACAACACAATGCCTTACAAAGCATAGCACAAAATGTAAGAGAAGAGAGATAAGTTAAATAAGCCAGATACCAGAGAATGCAAAGATACCGCTTTGGTGAGGTCGGTACTCACCACAGAGGCACCTCCCCCCTCCCCTCTCTCTCTCCCGAGTAGTACAGAGCACAGGATAGGTGCAGAGCTGGAAATAGTGTCAACGACAAAGTCTTGAAGCCATCTGGGAGGATGTAGGTGGCATCTCACGTAAGAGTAGAGTTAGTCTCCAGTGGTTGAGAGGAGAGCAGTCAACAATGGGCAGAGGGGCACATAGATTGAAAGAATGCCAACACCTGAAACCGATGCTGTTAGCGTGTCGATGTTGGCATTATCGGTGAATCAAATGTGGCAAGAGGGGTGATGTCAAAGTGCAGTGATATGTCCTGTGGTGGGGTTGAAGGAACAATGAAGATGAAGATGGTGCCATCACCCTCTCTGATACATCCGATACATAGCTTGTCAATGGTAAGACCATAGACATTGACATAAAATGCCGTCCTATGTGAAGGAACAGAATCACACACAGAGGAAGAGACAATGCACTCAGGGAGTAAAGAATTATTATAGGAATCACTCAGAAGAAAAATGGTAACCTTGTCCTAGGCACCAACAACTATAGAATCAGAATTGTTACGTATACTAGGGGGAAGATCAGCTAAAAAAAGGCTGTTTTGAACTGAGTAATGGACACTGTTTGCATCTTCCAATTAAATAGATTGTCAAAGGTGTTCTGTCCTCTACTGAGCACTCTGTGCAGGCAAGAGTAGGGGGGGGGGGGGGGTGGAGTGTGGCTCTGATAGTCACCATGTAGCATAATGTAGTCATAATTTTTGAGGTCTTTATGCAAGAATATGTGAGGAATGGTATTAGCCCTTGGGTGGGGTGGAAGTTATGTATTTTAGAAATGCATTCGCACACTTGTTTAACCAGTTCTATAAGTACACCTGTGCTTTGAATGTGCACTGGCTAGAGAAAGTAAGTGGGTAGGACAAGTGCTTTGCTATATAAGACCTATGCTAATGGATTGGAAGTCAACTTTGTGTGCTGTGTGCACCCTGAGCAGAACCCATGGGATTGTGGAGGACCAAGAGCCATCATGGCCTGTAAGTGCCTCTTCAGAGTATGATTCCATCTCTCCACTAAGCCACTATTCTGGGGATGGTATGCTGTCAAATGGAATTTCTCCTCCCCACAGAGCTCGCACAGGTGGGAGAACTGGCAGCCCTGGTCCATGGAGTAATAGTGGAAGGGTACCCGAATTGAGCAATTCATGCATTGACAAAGGCAAGACCTACAGTCTCAGCCATGATATCAGGGAGGGGAAAGGCTTCAACCCACGATGTTGTGCAATCAGTAATAGATAGTAAATAATGGAAGCCATCAGATGGGGGCAGAGGACTGATGATGTCAATGTGGACATGTCATAATGTGCCCTTGGGTGTGCTAAATGTTCTAAGGCATGGCTGAACATGTCTACTGGCTTTGTTATTTTGGCATGGTGTGCATGTACATGTCCACCCCCTGCAGTCCTTTTTATCCCTGGCCAGATGAACTGTTCTGCTATGATGGTAGTCATAGCTTTAATCCATGGTCTGTTGAGGCCATGAAGGGGGTCGAAAACTGTGCGATGGGGGAAAGTGGAGACAACCAGTCAGAGTGAGCCTGTGAAGGTGCCACAGAAGATGCACCTCATGGAACCCGGAAGCAGTGCATTTGCGACAACTCCAGGTTATTTGCTTGTAGTCTGGCAAGCTTGTCCATATAGATGGGGGACATTATAGAGTTCACATGGGAGAGATAGTCAACAATGACATTTTCTGCACCCTTTATATACAACACATCAGTGGAGTATGGACAGCTGAGGTCCATGTGACGTAGGCATTGTGCAGGTACATTCTTGCTTGGGTTTCGAATTACATATACTATGGGATGGAGATCTGTGTAGATGGTAAACTCACAGCCCCCAGTGTCATCGCAAAATTATCATACTGCTTCATAGCCTGCCAGTAATTTGCACTGAGAAGCCATCAGTTTCTTGGAAAAAAAAATTCAAAGGCTCTGTTGTATCAGCCATGTGTTGCTGTAACACTGCACCTATTGACGAATGACTTGCAACTGTTGTAATGGAAATACGAGTATCTGGGATAGGATGGGGTGGAGTGACAGCATGGGAAACAGCTGACTTCATTGTGCCAAAAGCCCAATATATGTCTTCTGTACAGGGCACCTTCCTAGTGCCAGCAGTATTTTTGCCATTAAGGGCATCAGTGAGGGAGGCCCAAAGGGATGTATCAAGAGGAACGTGTCATCTGTAAAAGTTGATGATGCTGAGAAATTGCTGCAGCTCATGGTAGTCACTGGGAAGGGAAAGACATTTAATGAAATCAACCTGGTCGGTGTTAGGACAGTTGCCATCTGCCGAAACTGCATGGCCAAGAAAGGTGACATCTCCTTTGTGTGGTTGAGATTTCTCAAAGTTTATCTTGATACTGTTCCTATGTAGAATGTTTGGGATATGAGCAAGGTGTAATTTCTGCTGGGCCTCAAATGAGGAGAAAATGAGTATGTTGATTAGGTGGGCGTATGCATGCAGTATGTCAAAAAGCAAGGAGTCACTAAAACATTGCCAGGTCTGGGCAGCAATTTTTTAGGCCTTATGGTGTACAACAATATTGAAAAAGGCCAAATGGTGTAAACCCAATAGTCATTGGAATGTCCTCGAGGGCCATTGTAATGTGATGATAGGCTTTGCAGCAATCCAGAACACTAAACACCTGTTTGCCACTAAGCAGCTGTGTAAAGTCTTGTATGTGTGGAATCAGATAGTTGTCTATAATGACGTGAGCGTTAAGAACTTTATAAACACCACAGAACTTGGTCAAACTGTCTTTGTTTTGCACAAGGGGCAAGGGAGAAGACCAGTTGCTATGTGGTTGCCGAACAATGCCTGAACTAAGGAGCTCACTAGTCATGGATTTGGCCTGGTGGACTTTTATTGGATTGAGTGCATGGGCTTTGTGGTGAACAGGAGTTCCCTCAGTGGTATCGATTTTATAATGAATAAGTAATGCCTGATAAGGGAGAGTCATCTGGCACCATGAAAGGAACTTTATGGTCGACTTACTCAGGGAGCAAACACTGTAAGCTGGTACCAGATGGCGTAGTGTTACTGACCTGAGTAGTTAAGGCAGCTGTTGTGGGGTCCACACTCATTACTGGCATGCTAGAATAATGACAGCATTTTGTAGATGATAGTTGTTGCAATAGACGATTTGCTTGTGCCAATTCCTCAGATGCCGTGTCGAACCATTACCTGAGGACATTGTTATGCTTTCAGAGAGCTTTGGTTGCAGAATGCTTAGCGGTGAAGTTTGTTAGCAGTGTCATAATGGGAGCCATTTAAGATGGGCACTTGACTAAAGAGTACGTGAATGGATCCTCAACAGGGGGAAGGTTGGAACAAGGGCAAACAAGCCTGTAATTAAAATTCCTGAAGTATGATTCAGCAAACCAGCTTTGCAAATATTTAGTGAAAATCTGAAATGTTGTAAAAAGGCCATGTCTAGAATGGGTTCATAAATCTCCACCACATGGAAAGTTCACATAAAAATGAGTCCAAGAGGAAGTTGCACTGAAAGTTCATCTGTGACAAGGTCATTTATAACAAAGTTATTTGCGGCGCATAATGTCAGCTTACTAGGTATCATTTTTGCTGGAGCTAATGCAAGAGTCATCACTCTGGTCTTAGCACTCTTGTTGATCAAAAAATTATAGCTAGAGAAACTGTCCAGTACATAGAGGCAGCCACCGGTGGTTGCCATGTCAGATGCTGAAGAGGAAGTCTTGTGGTCCAGTGTACCTAAACCGGACCGTGTGTGGAGTTTGGTATGTGCAAGGCAGATGACAATTATGTGCAGAATCACTGAACATGGAGTGAAAGCAGCACAGTGGGTACACTGGGTGGGGGGTGTTGGTCGCTGTGCGTGTGCCATCTGTCAGTAGTGTGTTGGGGGTAGGTGTGCCGCTGGATGGTTGTCTGGCAGTTCTCAGAGAGGATCATGCATCGGACGGAAGTAGTGCAATTAGATTACTACCAGATGGCTGCATGTCATTTGTGGGCTGTGCATGTACTCTTCAACATCCTATTCCAGCAAGAGGAGGGGAATCTGAGATGTTCACCTTTTGCTTTTTGACATGATTGATGATATGGGTCAACCGACAGTGTCAAAGTAAGGTGTAAACTTGGTTGACAAGGAACAGTAGTCTAGAGGTTCCGATGCAGGTGACAGCAGATAAAGCTGCAATTCAGAAGGAAATTTAATCAGCCAGATGGTCCATAGAGCCAGACCCAGCATGAAGGGGGCATCAATGAAGATGTGAAGATGGTGCCACAGCTGTGTAGCAATCCTGCTCCCAGGTACTCTTCATGTATAATTTGGTGAAGAACTTTCAGCGAGGCATAGGAAAAGTGCTTGATAATTGTGTTCTTTCAGCAGAGTATGTATGACGAGAGGAGGACAAAACACCAAGTTACTAATTAGGTCCAAATGGTCGTGGAGATGGGTGATTAGGTACACAAAGCAAGAATTGTCCAATATACCATGCAAACTGAATATGTTCTAGACCAGAGCAAACCAAACACGTGAGTTGTCTGTTGAGAGAGGAGGCAAATTTAGCAGTTTGTCCCTGAGTGAATAATGTGTGTAAGTAGGCTGATGCTGGAGGTAGTTGGACTGTTATTGAGAGGTGAAATCTTGACTGTGTACAGGTTGTCGAACAGGGTTGTCACCCTGGGCCATCTTGGTGCTGGGCTCACCAAGAGGTCTGGCAGGCACAGAGACCAGGTCAACTTTTGTGGTAGAAAGAGGCATCATTGTCAGATGCTGCGATGGAGAGCATGTACACACATTGTGGGGTGCTTTGCCTGAGGTCTCAGTTTGGTAGTAACAAAGTGAAAGGCACAAAAAGGGTGTGGAACTGGAGGATGATGATGATTAGTGTTTTAGGTCACATGGAACTGGAGTGGTCAACTGATATGGTTCAGGTGATCAGTCTCGCTAGGTGTGACGGGCTGTGAGAGGATGTGCTGTTATGCAGTCACCTGGCAAGGCAAACACAGCTTTGGCTGGGAATGACAAAAACAGGATAGTAATGGAAGGCACGTGTGGGGTGTAAGTTGCCCTGAGCACAGTATGTGGGGTGTAACAGTTTGTGGGACCCCAGCTGCAAAATGTCTGTTCCAGGGAGCTGCATGTGTGGTAAGGTCAAGTCTGAAACAAACATGAAGCAGAGGTTGGGGCATCTGAACAGGTACACAGGAATCCAGTCCAGGCAGAGATGTGGAATGTGAAATGTCAAAACCTTGCTGTTGTGGAATCTTATAGGTTAGGCCATGAAGATATGGCAAAATGACAGGGGCACATTCATGTTCTTTTGTAACAGTTGTTTGCATTGTATGTTGCAATGTGTTCTCACAGTCTTGATGTGAAGTGCCCCGTGGAAGCATATGGAAGTGTGCTGGCAATGGCGGAAGGTCCACTGTGCATAGTAAACAACACTGCTGATTGAAAAATTTTTGCAGAGACGAAATGAATGATGAACACAGTCAGGGTCACCAATGTGATCATTAAATAGGGTATTGGTGTGGACTACACTAGTAATACTCAACCACATAATAATTTGAGTACATTTATCCAACACTAGAACACAATACAACATGACACTTTACAAAGTATCACACAAAATGTAAGAGCAGAGAGACAAGTCAAAAAGTCACCATAGAGGAGAATACAAAACTAATGATTATGCTTTGCCCTTGTTGACACCTGCCAAAGGTAGGCTAAATATTTTAAGAGATTAGATTAAGTTGATTTGTCCTATACTACAAGTACACACACTGCATGTAATGTAATCAAATGGCACCAAATAAAAATAAGTCAATCGATTAATCAGTTTCTTCCTTTTATCTAATTCCTTGCTATATTTACCAAGCGGGAAAGCGCCAGTAGATAGGCACAATGAATAAAACACAAACACACACACAGAATTTGAGCTTTCACAACCGGCGGCTGCTTCGTCGGGAAAGAGGGAAGGAAAAGGAAAGATGAAAGGATGTGGGTTTTAAGGGAGAGGGTAAGGAGTCATTCCAATCCCGGGAGCGGAAAGACTTACCTTAGGGGGAAGAAAGGATAGGTATATGCTCGCGCACACACACACACACACACACACACACACACACACACACACACACGATAGGTATATGCTCGCGCACACACACACACACACACACACACACACACACACACACACACACTCATATCCATCCATACATGTATGTATGGATGGGTATGCGTGTGTATGTATGGATGGGTATGCGTGTGTGTGTGCGCGAGCATATACCTATCCTTTTTTCCCCCTAAGGTAAGTCTTTCCGCTCTCGGGATTGGAATGACTCCTTATCCTCTCCCTTAAAACCCACATCCTTTCATCTTTCCTTTTCCTTCCCTCTTTCCTGATGAAGCAGCCGCCGGTTGCAAAAGTTCAAATTCTGTGTGTGTGTTTGTGTTTTATTCATTGTGCCTATCTACCGGTGCTTTCCCGCTTGGTAAGTCTTGGAATCTTTGTTTCTAATATATTTTTCCCATGTGGAAGTTTCTTTCTATTTTATTTACATCTTTGCTATATTTTACGTACTGTTATACAATTAATATGTGGCATATGTGCACATAATCCAAAACTGTAATTAGACTTCCCCCATTTAAATTTATTGTTCAGTTTATTCTTTTCAATGCAGTGATTCCATTGACAACATCAGTTTGGGCATATAGTAAGTTGATTAAAACTTGCATTTAACTAGGGTTAACATGATAGTTTGATACATGTAAAACTTTGTGAGCTAATCAGCATGATCCCATATGATGATCCACACCAGCAGAAGTATTCTGACTTTACTGTAAAGTACTTTAAATTATTACAAACTAATTAAATAAGGAGATAATTAGCATTCAAGTTCATAAACAGTCCAATTTTCTGGTGCACATTTCATCAAAACCACTGCTAATTGTTGAACTTTAACTAGATACTTGTATTAACTAAATTTTTCTGTATAACAAAAAGTACAGTATTGATTAATTAATCACCCAAAACTGGCAGTTCATGGTTAGGCAGCTCACAAATAAGATCATGTAAGGTGTACTCTTTGTGTTGGCTCATGCCCCAATCATGCAAATACTTTATGTGAAAATATGCACACTGACATCCATGAAGCTCAAGAACTTAACAGACTGAACTAAATGAACCACTGGAGTGTAAAGCTCTCTAATAAATTACTACTGGACAGAGCTATGTGGAAACTGTGAAAGTTTTCTGTAAATATGAACTTTGTTTTGTGCCACTATAGTACAGTTAACTTTACCACTTTAATTGTAGGGCTGATCTGATTCAATGCAATACTATATTTTCATTGTTGACAAATTGGTCACCATTATTAATAATCAAACTCAGTAAAAAATAAATTATGTGTATAAGTGCAATCTAAATGGTGGTGTTGTGTACATTTTTGAGCAACCTGTTATAACCTTTAATCACAATAATTGCGTGGATATTCACACTCTCTCTTAGAACAATAGCTGATCACATGATTACAACTCAGTCTCTCGTATTCGACTGCCGTGCCGTGACATGCGGCCGGCGCCGTTTGTAGCTAGGTGGCGCTCCCGCGCTCAGCCGATTTGCGGAGCGCCTCTATCGCCGTTTGTGCATACTATCGTGGCGGCACTGTTAAATGTTGTGGCACTATCACAACACAACCACAACCACCATATTGCACTCATTTAATCTTTTAGCTTTGAACTAATCAAGAGTTGTGTTACAGAAGAGAGATTAAAACCTAGTCAGTAACACTACAGCCTCACTTAAAGAATATGTAAATAACTTTAAGACCTTGATAAAAATTAAAGGAAAACATGTATACAACATTACTATCATATTTATCAATTTTGCATTTTATATTGGGATATGTAGGCTAAATGTTTTACAAAATTATATTAAATACAATAAGTAAACACTCTGTACATATGTAATCAAATGTGACCAAGTAAAAATCAGCCAACAGTAAAAGTAGTGATGCTAGATGAGAAACAATTCCGTTTCTTTCAACTTTAATAAGCCTGTCATTTTTAATACTTTCACTGAGGAAGAGAAACTTGTTTTAGCATTTTTGTGCTGTTAACAGAAAACACAACCTATAAAAGGAGAAGGTGGAATAACACATGTAATGTTCAATAACTAAAGAGACAATGTTGTAGAAAAATAGCTGTATATTTTTACAGAATGAGACTTTTACAACTTCTCAACATAGTCACTACCAGTATTAATACATTTGTCTCAATGATGAACTAGTTTTTTTATACCTAGTGTGAAGAATTCTTTGTGTTTTTGTTTGAGCCAGTTTCCCATAAATTCTTTGACCTCCTCATTGTTGTTAAACTTTTTTTCTACGTAATGCCTCCTTGTGCGGATCAAACAAATGAAACTTCGACAAGGCCAAATCTTGACAGTAGAGAGGATGGGGTAGTATCTGCCAGCCAGTTCTGCAGTGGTTTCTTGTGTCAGCTTGGCACTGTGAGGGTGAAAATTGTCAAGCAGCAATATCATGCATTTTCTTTGAGATCTATGGTGTTTTTCCCTCATTGCTGGCTCTAGTTTACTCATCAACATGTCCACTTAGTAGTACTGTTTATTGTATGCTGATCTTTCAAACAATCAAGAAAGACGACACATTCAGTATCCCCAAAGATGGTCAACATGACTTTTCCCACTCTTTCATTCAGACAGACAAACTGGTGTGTGTCCATTCCATGCTTAGTCTTCTGGACTTTGGTTTAAAATGGTGATCCCAATTTTCATCACTTGCTAAAATCTTGTTTTTCTCCTTGGTAGCAATTTTTTCCCCCAAATCTGTACTCACTTTGAGCCTTGTTTCCTTGTGTTGTTATATTAACTCTTTCAGGCACTGCCTTTACTTGTTTTGCTCTACATGAGCTTGTTACTGATAAAATTACAAACTGTGCCAACATTTACCATTACTGTTTATGCTATACTCTAACACATCAGACTTCATAAACAGTCCTGATAGGGGTTTCAGGTGAAGACAAAAAATTTCCATGGTACATGCAACTTTTACCATACTGTAAAGTAAACAAAAAAAAAAAAAAAGAAGTGCTTAGTGTTTTTTTTTTTATATTCAGAAAGAAAAAAAATGTATTTATCAGTGGCATGTCTGTTTGAAGTTTACAAGTTAGTTGAATAACACTCAATTATCCAATGTGCACTGTTCAAGTTATAAATGGAACAATTTTTATCCATTAGCTGCTCACACCTCATCCCAGTGTTGGCAGTCTAAAGTCATGGAAGTAAAAAACTCCTGTTACAAACTCTTTCATGTTTACATCACTTTCTCTCATTCATTATTGAATGTACCTTCTACTTTCTGATATGAATGTACTGTCACTGTGGAAACATCAGAAACTACCCCTATACTTTGCTTATGCATTATTCCATTCTGGTACTACATGTTTCCCCACAATATATTGAGAATAGAGGTTAACTGGCAAGTACCCTGAATCTGAACAATCAGCCCATACTTGAAGGGTAAATCAGAAACACTTTACTAGATTTGGAAGCTAAACGTACATAAAAATGATGCTGTATTCTGAAATCATTGAAATAGAAGGATCAGTGTGGTACATTAGATGAAACAGATGGCAATTTATGTACTAAAGACTAAAGTTTATTACTTAAGAAGTACAATGAGCAAGTAGTAGAATTCATATTAGACCAATAAGAATCAAAGGGTTATGTTAAATATCTGTTGTAGCTCTCATGATGAATCATCTTCTGAGTGGCATTCTGCAGGCTCAATTCTGGGAGCGCCCCTGTCTTTGCTATAATGAAATGACCTTCCTTCTTACACTGATGAAGCAGAAATGGTGCTCTTTGACAATGAAACACAAACTAATTATAATAACAATCATATTACCTCAACAAAAGTCAATAAAGAGTGTAAAAATGCAGGAAAACAGTAAAATATAGTATTCTGTGTACAACATGAAGTTCAGTGCTACATATCATCATTGATGCACAAAAATCAATCCTCCTTTGAAAGGAAACACACAATTCATACTAGATTGGAGGTATATCCAATGCCAACCAAAAAAACATTAGAAGAGCCATGAACACTGAAAATTCTGTGGGTGATAATATTAATCACTGTCAGAAGACCTGAGTAATGACAACATGGTTCTAACCCAGAAATCCACCATATAAAGCACCCAATAACAGAACTCTCACAGAATTCATATAAAAACCCAGAAGTCTTGTGAATGAATGCAAGCCCGCAGACAAAAAGTTCCATGAAGCAAAATCTGAACCTGCACGACAACAGGACAATGATACTGTTGGTCATGATGTGGAATTCTGTAGTCATACACAGAGTTATATATATCACTGAAGCAAACATGTAAAACTACAGGCATGTGAAATTCTGACTAATAATAAATCAGCATCTACAAAAAGTACTCAACCAGCCAAAATGTGCTAAAATATTATGACCACCTATTTAATAGCTTGTTTCTTAATATTTAGAATGAAATACATCACTGATTCTGCATATCAGGGATCGGACATTTTGTTGGTAGATTTGTGGAGGTATGTGGCGTTAGATGTCTATGCACAGGTCATATTATTCACGTAAATAACAGGCCTCTGATTTTAGAACGCAGTGATGGTGCCCAGTAGTGACCCAGACAGGTTCCACAGGATTTGCATCAGGAGAATTTGGTTGCCAAAACATCAGTGTCATTTTACTATAATGCCCTTCAACCAGTGTAGCACAGTTCTGGCTCTGAGACACAGAAAATTATGACAGTTATATTGTTAAGATGACATTGTCATCAGGAAAGACAGCAAGCATGTAAGGATGCAGGTGGTTCACAGCTGTCAGCACATGTTTGATTACTACTACAAGTCCCATGCGAGTGCAGGAGAATGTCTCCCAGGCCATACCATAATACTGCTCCCACCAGCCTGCGCCAGTGGCTTGCTGTACATTTTGAGCTGCCGTTCACCTCAATGATGGTGTTTGTGGAGACCATCATCCCAGTGTAGGAAAAATGTGATTTATCCATAGAACTGACATGTCTCCATTGGTTGAAAGTTGGATCCTGATGGTCTCATCCCACTGAAATCATGACTGACAATGTCTGTGGCTCAACATGTGAACACATAGGGGTGCTCTGCTGTGGAGCTCCTATTTCAACGTCTGATGTGCTCTGGAACACTTGTGCATGTGCATTTAATTATCATTCCATTTCTAGCAAAGCTGCATGGTCATCTACGGTAACTGTTCTTCCAGGAACAGATACTATCATCATGTATAGTTAAAATATGGCTTCACGGCCATTGACCTTCTTGTGCAAACGCACACACTATGCCCGAACTCGTATGGGACTTGGTAGATTAATCTGCCACGAGTAATGAGTATGATGGGCAAACATCTCTTAGGCGCACTCGAATGTAGTGGTGTGGACATGTTGGCAATGTGGGTCTCATGGGGAGCGTGCAAGGGATAAGTCCCTGCAGTCGCACTATCCTCTGTGCCCTCAGTGGCTCAGATGGATAGAGTGTCTACCATGTAAGCAGGAGATCCCGGGTTCGAGTTCCGGTCGTGGCACTCATTTTCAACATGTCCCTAATGAAGTACATCAACGCCTGTTTGCAGCTAGGTTGTCCATTTAATTATCATTTATTTAGCATCCGTGTCATCGTACAAATGATATTGGACTTGTCATACATAGAAATTAACAACATAGAATACACAAAATGAAATTGTCTACAATTGAATTTGTCATACACAGAAATTAAAATATAGAATGTACAAAATGAAATTGTCTATAATAAATGACAGCAAACTTACAGTTTCTTTCCACATAAATGGTTTATAGTAGTTTGTTTCTCAGTAACAATGTATAACTAGTACTATAGATGGTAAAGTATAATAAAAGCTGAAACAAACGAAGATAGAAAATTTTGGAGGTTAGTTTGTGAAGTCATTTTCTTTGTATTCAAGATATTCATTAATTGAGTAGCAACATTTATCAATTAAAAATTTTCTAAGTTCCAATTTAAAATTTGTATTGTCCTTTAAATCTTTAGTGTACTGAGGCAGTGCATTATAGAGCTTAATGCCCATGTGACACACATGCTACTGAGTTTGTGTTCTTCTTACTTGCTCTAAGTGTAGATCATTCTTGTTCCTTGTGTTATAGTTGTGACAGTCTGCATTTGTGTGGAGATTGCTTAGATTAGCTTTGGTTAAGAGTGCACATTTAAGTAAATAGACTGATGGCAGAGTAAGTATTCCTAACTTTTTGAAAAGAGGTCTGCAGTGAGTTTGTGTCAGATTGTGGGCAATTATTTGAACAGCGCGTTTTTGTAAAATAAAAATGTCTTTCAAATTAGATTTCGAGCTGGCCCAGAACACTATTCCAAATGAGGCAACGGAATCAAAGTATCCAAAGTATGCCATTCTGATGCCTTCAGGAGTGCAAACATTTGCAATAACTTTCAGTTCAAAGCAAGCTGAGTTAAGTCTGTGCGTACGAAATTTTACATGGTGTTTCCAATTCATAGCTTCATCTATACGCATTCCTAACACTTTTGCAAAATGCACTCTCTCTATTAGTCTGTCATCCAGTTTTAGATTAATGTATTCATCCTGAATCATTTTGCCAAACTGTATGTAATTTGTTTTCTTTGCATTGAGTGTAAGTTTATTTGCACTGAACCAAGTCTCAATACTTTTTAGAATTTTGTCAGTAGTTGACTGTAACAAGTTTTTAAAGTCGCTCACTATCAGACTTGTATCATCTCCATATAGTACAATTTTGGCTGTATCTTATTGTAACTGTAAATCATTGACATGTATGAGAAAGAGTAGTGGCCCTAAGATGCTGCCCTTGGGTACTCCTAAAGGAACTTCTTTTGATTCTGAAACTAACCTTATTTTTTGATTTGAATTTAGAGTGGTGAGCTCTACAATCTGAGATCTGTTTTTGAGAGATGACTCAAACCTCATTTTAACTCTTCCTCTAATACCTACTGCTTCCAGCTTATTGAGGAGGATTTCATGACAGACTGTATCAAAAGCTTTAGATAGATCTAAATTGATTCCTACTACAATTTTGTTTTTCTTCAAATTTTTAATTATTTCTTGGGTGTAGTCTATGACTGCAGTTTCTGTGCTTCGTTTTGCACAAAAACTATGTTGATTACTATTCCAAAGTTTATTATTGTCTAGGTAACTAGTGACTCTCACTTTCATCAGTTTCTCTAATATTTTGGAGGAAGCAAGAAGAAGTGATATGGGACAGTAGTTTTCTATTTTATGTCTGTCTCCATTTTTAAATAGTGGCCACACTTTTGAGATCTTCAGTCGTGAGGAAACACACTGTCACTAAAGGATAAATTTGCAATATGTGTTCAAGGTTTTGCAATATGTGCTGAAGGTTTTGCAATCTGCACTTCAGTCCTTATTATGATTGAAACTGGTACTTCATCAACACCTGCTGCCATTTTTGGTTTTAAGCTTCTAATCAATCTAATTACTATAATCTAATAACTGCCTGTTCATTTTTTGAAGGAATATTCATGCTGCAGGCAACCCTTGGAGCATGTACTATTTTTTGTTTTGTGAAGTTTAAGTTTAGTAATGTGGTACATTTAAAAAATAGTTATTAATATAGTTTGCCTTTTCTTTTCTATATTGCAATTTTCACGCTTTTGAGTATTATTTCTTCCTCTTCTCCCAAGGTAATAGTTTCATTCCTCACATTGTCCCACATAGTTTGTGGTTTGTTGTCTGATTTACTAATTAAATTGTCATTATATAGCAACTTTGCCTTTGCTATTACTTTTCAGTATATTTTTCTGTTTGTTTTTACATTTTCTACAAAGTGGATCTGAGCAAGTTTTAATTTCTTGGTTCAGTCTTTTCATGGTTACCCTGGAAGTCCTAATGCCTGTAGTTATCTAAGATTTGTGTGCTTTTTGTTCTGAAGACTTGGACCTCACTAACGTCTTGGGGAAACACATTTCAAATTGTGTCATGAATATAGAAGAAAAGGCATTAAATGCATTATTTGCACTTGATTCTGATCTCACATCTGTCCATCTTTCATTGGTTAGACACTTAACAAAGTGTGTGCAGTTTTCTTTAGAAAAAATTCTTTTATAAGTGTGGCAAGATGTTTTTTTCACAGGCATTGGGGGAACGGTAAGCACAAGAGCATTATGATCAGATAAACCAAGGTCAGTGTTCTTTACCTCCACTTCAATGGAATCTGTGTTTGAGAATATATTATCTATGAGGATCTGTGATGTGTGTGATATTCGGATAGGACCTATTACATGGGGTAACATGTTAAAACACTGTAAAATATTCATAAAATTATCTTTAACCATATTATTGCACATAATATTTATGTTAAAATACCCACAAAGAAACACAGTAGCTTTTTCATTGTACCTAATGTTTAACATAATTTCTAGTTTTGAAAAAAATTTATCTACATCTCCACATGGTGACCTGTACACAATCATTACTATCATTTTCCTTTGCTTACCATTCAACTCAATAGCAGCTGCTTCAAAATCCTTTTATACACTTAACTTTTAAATATCACTTCTCCTTTTGAATTTTATCCCTGTTTTTGTATAAATACAGACACCACCACTTCTGGCATTTTCCCTACAGCAAGAGCTAGCTAGTCTAAAAGGGTGTATAATGATGTTGTATAATTCATATTCCCTACACCGAAGCTCCGAAAGACACAAGCACTCAATGTTAAACACATCTAAAGCAACTTCTATTTCAAGGTATTTATTTCTTAGAGACTGAATATTTAGATTCATAACTTGAAAAGAATTTGATGGGAGCCTAGATTTAGTTACACATACAGTTTGTTTCATCAAACTGGTCATTGAGAAGTTGGTTGCCTGCACATTTGTTGAAAGTTCTATACTACAACTTTTCCTTTTCTGGGATAGAAAAAATCCTGGTTCATTGTGGAAGGTCATTTTGGTCTTAAGCTCATTTTTCCATACTTCAGTGTGTCTGTTGTCACTATAGGCTGCACTGATCTTGTTTTTCTGTTATTCTTGCAACTACTTGGAATAGTGGAATGTTTCCCTGAATTATTGATCTTGCTCTCAGACTTCTATGTGTTTGTTCCAGCAGGAGTGAGCTGCACTGCATTTGTTATTACATTGGTTCTTGAAGCTGTTAGGAGTAAATAATTTGTTTAGGACTAGTCCTTTAGGCACAGCTTTCTTAGTTAGAGAAGGTGTCAAGGTTGTTACCTTCGTATCTATACATATATTAGCGTACTGTGTTGGGTCTTCTGCTTCCATTTGTAACATAATAGGATCATCATCTTTCTTGTCAATAAATTTCCAGATGAGCTTTTTTATTTGTGTAGAGACATATTGCTTTTCCATATTATTCAAACGCATACCATGTCGGGTATAATGCAATCTTTCTAAGGAATCAAGTTTTACAAACTATGTATTTGGGAACACTTTGGTAATCTTTTCCAGTTTTCTGTTCGCAACTTGTTTCCTTGTTTACACTCGAACTTGGAACTAGATCTTTTCTGAGTAGTATGCTTAATAACACTATATTTAGATTTTTTAAATTATTCAGGGCCCTTCTAGCAGATCTGATGGCTTCTCTGGCATTGTTTTGGTAGACATCATTTGCACCACCAAATATTAAAACAATGTTCTTTTTAGTTAGTGGGCCTGCTAGTGTTTTGCAGTCCTGTGTGACTTCATTCATTGGAGCACCTGGCTAACTAACCTGTTGCATTAGCTTGTAATTCTTCCAACATTTCTGCTATTTTTCGTCCGTGACTGTCATCAAGAATAAGTATTTCTCCTTGAAATCCAATGTGTCCATTTGTATTGTATTTGTGTTCTGATCTGTCGCTTTTTTTTATAATGTTCACCCCTATTGCACCCAATGTCACAGTGGGCAGTGGTCATAATGTTTTGGCTTATCAGTGTAAGTTCGATAGTTGCAGAGAAAAGCTATTAGAAAATACTTTTGTTCACAATTTCCTGTACCCATGTTCCCCTACTTCTGGCTTCTGGATCAGCAGTAGTTTGGTGACTTTCATTAACTAATTTTTTGAGTACAGCTGTTGTCAACATTGGTGACCTAACAATACAGTGCCTGTGTGTACTGTTACCATCACAAAATGACTGTTATGGCAAGCCAATAAGCACATGAATAGTGCCAGCACTGCATGATAAAAGTGTGTCTTGTTTTCACCCCCCCCCCCCCCACCTCCCTTGTCCACAGACATAAACCACACGTGCCAGCACACCCCCTCATCTACCCACGTGGTGAGAGTTGATGCACTAAGCATGCTTGTTCCACTTTCCCCATAACACTAAGAATTTGATCAGGATGTTGTGAACATTTGGTTTGTACTAACAGTAGTGGAAGGGGAATCTCAGTTAAGGTGAACAAAAGAGCAAATGAAAAGTTTCCTGTTGTGGGTCTGATATGCCCAGGTGTTTCTCTTAGTGTTATTAAGCAACAGCAGGAAAACAGAAGTATAATATCTTCAAAAATACACTTGTGACTTGATTCATACAAATATAATTGTTCTTAATGTACCTAACCAATATCCTCCTAGCTGACACAATGTCACAATGAAATGAAATGATGATATGGTATTATTGACTTGGAGGCCCCATCTGGAGTTGTTCGGCCACCTACTGAAAGTCTCTATTTGACACCATTTCAGCAACTTGTACATAGAGGAAGATGAGATGAAACAATTAAGACAACACACACGCCCTGTCCCAGAGTGAAGGAAATCTCTGACCCTGCCAGAAATTGAACCCTAGACCCAACTATCTAGAGGCAGCAATGCTAGCCACCAAACCAGAAGCTGCAGACAACAAAAAAATTACAAAGTTTGATAGCTGCTTCAAACTAGTCTGTGAAAAATACAAAAACATCCTTTTTTCATATGTAAGTAATCTGAACAGGCAATGCTGTACAAAATGTGGTTTCTGTAAGAATCAAAAGGCAAGAAACAAATAACGTTAAATATATCCAGCTACATGAAAGAAAAGCATAGAGAAACAATATTCAAAATCTTTAGAATGAATGTCATATAATAAATATGACAGTTAGTAAAACTTGTGGAAGAAGCAAGCTCGCTACAGAGTTTATCCACAGTAATATGCTGCAGTTTATTGCTACATCCCTCTCACTCTGGGGGCATAGTGATATGTATTTGCTTTTTACGTTCTCCTCTCTGCCCCTCTTTTCTCCCCAAGGAAGGAACTGATAGTTCCAAAAGCTACAATAATGTCACCACTTTTACTTTCATGTGTTTCTATTGGTAGTACTAAACATTGTGCCTCCTGCAGATATGTACTGGCAGACATCCTGTTTCATTCAGATGGAATGCTTGCAATAATTATATCAAAATTCTTATTTGTATGCAACATGTTGTTTTTGTTGTCATATTTGCTTGGCATGTTTAACCCTATTTGGGAATTGTAATTTAGAATTCATAGTGGTCAAAGAGCTCCTAATGAGTATCTGGAAGAAGTTGGTAGAGAGGTTGAAGATCAGAATGTAAAAAGTGTGTTGAGAAGAATCTAATAAAGCTTAAGTTTGAAGAAAATTAAACAATTTATGAAAACTTCTATTTTTATGTATATACAGTCAAAACTGATTATGACAACATCAAGGGGACCAACGGTTTATGGTCGTTATAGCCAATAGTCACATAAACCAAGTTTTTTGCTTTGTTTATTAATAAAAATGTTGAAGGTGCAAATTGTAAGTTGTGATAGAGATAAAACTTCAAAAAGAAGCAGAAATACAGTACGCCTGCAGTATTTACACACTGTAGTTATTGAAAGGAACTGAAGAGGAATTTTTCTTATGTTTATGCAGTACATATAACAATAAAATCCCAGCAAAATGAAAGAAAAGATTTAATAAATGAAGAAAAAAGTAGTCACAATGTACATTGTTCAATATTGGCGAACATGGTGTTGGATAATGATTGAGATAAAATTTATTTATTTATTCATCCATGGAATAATATATATTGTATGGATGTCGTCAGTTTATAATACAAGAGCACACGTTTACATTTACAATGAAACAGATTTCTCATATTTTGTGTAGTTTTTATAACTAGTCATACACACATTTATAATTACATCATATTTTGGTGACAATGTCATATGTTGCTAACAATCTACACCTATGTTAAATATTCTTTTACAGTATAACAACTTTTACTTACTAAGAAGGTTTTAAGCTTTATTCTGAAAGTGAGGGGCTCATTTATTTCTTTAACTTCCTGTGGTAATTTGTTATACAGTTTTTTCCCATTATGAAATATACTTTTTTGCGTCTTTGCCTTGTTTTTTCTATCTAGATGGAGGTGGTGACAAGATCTTGTTTCATGGTCATGTAATAGGCTGTTTGTGTTATAAATTTTGAGATTGTTCTTAATGAACATTATGTTCTGCAAGATATACTCACAAGAAACAGTTAGAATGCCTAGCTTTCTAAATAATTCTAGACAGTGGGCCCTGTTGTTGCTGTTTGTTATTATCCTTCTGGCTCCTTTTTGTACTTTGAACACAGTTTGTATGTTACTGGCACTTGTTCCCCAAAACATGATCCCATAGTTGAGGACTGAGTGTAGATATCCGTAATATGTTATTTTAAGACAGGTATTATTGCATACCAGTGTGAGGATTCTAAGAGCATAGCACACTGTGGATAATTACTTTCCCAAAATGTTGACATGGTTTGTCCATTTCAGTTGGCTGTCTACATTCATCCCTAAGAATTTGGTACTTGTTACACATTATAATTCATTATTATTAACTTTTATTCCAGTGGAATTGTGTTTTTTGGCAATTGGAAGTTAATATAGTTAGTTTTCTTTACATTTAGGGTTACTTTATTTTTAATGACCAGTTGTGGACATCATTGAGAGCCTCATTTGCTCTTTCTGACGGTTGTGTTGGATTTTCACCTGTTATTACGATGTTGCTGTCATCAGCAAAAAGTATCCATGTCTGATATTTTGTGGGAAGTCGTTAATGTATATAAGAAACAATATTGGGCCTAATGCACTTCCCTGTGGGACGTCTATATTCACATGTTCTGGGCCAGACAGGTGTTTTACAAGGGAATTGTTTGGAACTTGTGATATCTCAACTCAACTCGTTGAACTCTGTTTTCCAAGTATGATTTGAACCACTTCTTTGTCACACCTCTTATTCCTATTTGCCCTGATTTGTGAAGTAAGATTTTGTGATCAACTGTATCAAAGGCTTTCGACAAGTCTAAAAAGATACCACTTACATTTTCACCTTTGTCCAGTGCTTCTAAAATTTCTTTAGTGAACTGTGCTATAGCAGATTGTGTGCCTTTTCTAGGCCTAAAACCTAATTGGTCATTGGAAAGAAAGTTATATTTATTCAGGTAATTTAGCAGTCTCTTTTTGACAATGTTGACCATGTTTAAAAGTAAGTGCTACATAGTATAATAGTCATGAACAGCACAACTTCATTCGAGTTATTGTATTACAAAAATTAATTATCAGTAGGAAAATGAAAAGACGGTATATACATATATACAGTATAATACATAAGTTACACCAAGGCCTACACTTTTTCTTAAGTTTTCCTTTAAAATGTTGTACAAATATGATGTACTGAACCAAACATATTGAAAATATCTAACACACACAATCATAAAATGTCAATAATGAATATACTATTATTCATCTTCTGTACATTGGAAAACAATGGATATTGGAAATTAATTTTCTTGTTTTCTACAATCATAGCAGATAGTGTTGTTTAGATTTTTAACCTGTTACTTCAACTTAAAAATGTACCAAGGTAACTAGTTATCTTTCTTTGCTTTTTATGTTTAAGATGTGCATATGCATTTTGCACTTCATGATGCATTTGTTTTAATTCCCCATTATTGTTATTTTTGGAGACTGCATTTTCTCTCTCTCCTCCCAAATTGTAGAAATCATTGAGTGTGAGATGCCTAATTCCTTCATGGTGATGACATTTTTTCCCCATTTTCTGTTTGCCGTATTTTGTGTAACTTTCCTTCAATATGAAATACTTTCCTCTTTTCCTGCAACATCTTTAAAGCAATGCTCGCACTGAGCTATTTAAAACATGTGCTGATTTGAAACCAACAGTCCACAGAAAACACAAGTTTGAAAATAAGCATTACATTATTGTTAGTAATTCCCAGGTATGTAAGAAACAAAAATGAACATTGGACATTATAACTAATATATTTCTCTGAAAAGTAATAAGAAATGTGTCACTTTATATGGTAAGTCACAATAAGTAATGTTGTACTAAGGGATTTGTTAAATATAATGATTACATAGCATTTAGATGGGACTGTTAGATTTTGCTGTTGTAGCTAATACATTGTTAACCAAGCAGTGCACGTGCATGGAGTCTCGACGTCAGTACATACAGCTGGTCTCAAACAACCTTACAGTTTCTATTGCTTTTAATTTGCATTATCCTCTGTATTAAGGAGGGAAGTGTTTGCAAATGAAATAGTACCATTATCAATTCAATTCAATTTATTATCATCCATTTTACCATATACATGATATAGGAATTGTCATATAGAAAGAAAAAGAAAGAGAGAGAGAGAGAGCATGATTTATATTTTTAACAATTAAGGGAAATAACATTTTGATAGTTACACTTTACATATTTTGTCTTCTTTTTACACGAAAGATGAGAACAAAATTTACAAGGTTTATCCAAAGAAAAATACATTAAGGGAAATAACATTTTCTTAATTACACTTTAATATTTTTCTTAATTAAACTTCACATGTTTTGTCTTCTATTTACATGCAAGTTGGAAAAAATGAAGGATTATGCAGAAAAACCAAAAGATGAGCACTATCTGTTTAGATAGCAAAGAAATTCATCAACATTATAGAAACTCTGACCTAATAGTTGCCTCTTTAATTCTTTTTTAAATATATGTAAGTTTTGACTTTAGGATTTGACTTTAGGAAACATACTGATTCATATATGAATAAACTTCAGAGGGTCAAGATTTTCAACTCCTTAAAGGGTCCTCTACATGGATCTCTGTAGGCAATACCCTTCAGAATACAAATAGCTCTCTTCTGAAGCTTAAAACAAATTTATGTGAATCCTGTATTCCTCCAAAATACACTCCTGGAAATTAAAATAAGAACACCGTGAATTCATTGTCCCAGGAAGGGGAAACTTTATTGACACATTCCTGGGGTCAGATACATCACATGATCACACTGACAGAACCACAGGCACATAGACACAGGCAACAGAGCATGCACAATGTCGGCACTAGTACAGTGTATATCCACCTTTCACAGCAATGCAGGCTGCTATTCTCCCATGGAGACGATCGTAGAGATGCTGGATGTAGTCCTGTGGAACGGCTTGCCATGCCATTTCCACCTGGCGCCTCAGTTGGACCAGCGTTCGTGCTGGACGTGCAGACCGCGTGAGACGACGCTTCATCCAGTCCCAAACATGCTCAATGGGAAGCAGATCCGGAGATCTTGCTGGCCAGGGTAGTTGACTTACACCTTATAGAGCATGTTGGGTGGCACGGGATATATGCGGACATGCATTGTCCTGTTGGAACAGCAAGTTCCCTTGCCGGTCTAGGAATGGTAGAACGATGGGTTCGATGATGGTTTGGATGTACCATGCAATATTCAGTGTCCCCTCGACGATCACCAGAGGTGTACGGCCAGTGTAGGAGATCGCTCCCAACACCATGATGCCGGGTGTTGGCCCTGTGTGTCTAGGTCGTATGCAGTCCTGATTGTGGCGCTCACCTGCACGGCGCTAAACACGCATACGACCATCATTGGCACCAAGGCAGAAGCGACTCTCATCGCTGAAGATGACACGTCTCCATTCGTCCCTCCACTCATGCCTGTCACGACACCACTGAAGGCGGGCTGCACAATGTTGGGGTGTGAGCGGAAGACGGCCTAACGGTGTGCAGGACCGTAGCCCAGCTTTATGGAGACGGTTGCGAATGGTCCTCGCCAATATACCAGGAGCAACAGTGTCCCTAATTTGCTGGGAAGTGGCGGTGCAGTCCCCTACGGCACTGCGTAGGATCCTACGGTCTTGGCGTGCATCCGTGCATCGCTGCGGTCCGGTCCCAGGTCGATGGGCAAGTGCACCTTCCGCCGACCACTGGCAACAACATCGATGTACTGTGGAGACCTCACACCCCACGTGTTGAACAATTCAGCGGTATGTCCACCTGGCCTCCCACATGCCCACTATACGCCCTCACTCAAAGTCCGTCAACTGCACATACGGTTCACGTCCACACTGTCGCGGCATGCTACCAGTGTTAAAGACTGCGATGGAGCTCCGTATGCCACGGCAAACTGGCTGACACTGACGGCGGCGGTGCACAAATGCTGCGCAGCTAGCGCCATTTGACGGCCAACACCGCGGTTCCTGGTGTGTCCGCTGTGCCGTGCGTGTGATCATTGCTTGTACAGCCCTCTCGCAGTGTCCGGAGCAAGTATGGTGGGTCTGACACACCGGTGTCAACATGTTCTTTTTTCCATTTCCAGGAGTGTATAATACCATATCTTAGAATACTATGAATGTAAGAGTAATAGCCACATAGTATTGTTTCAAAATTGCAGTTTTCCTTAAGTTTTCTTAATATGTAACAGTATTTACTAAGTCTTTTATTCAATATCTCAACATATTTTTCCCATCTCAAGTTGTCGTCCAGCCATACACCTAAACATTTTGTAAAAGAAGTTTGTTCTATCAGACATTTCCCAATCTCTACTCTTATGTTATTTTTTACTTTGTTCCTTATTTGCCTAAAGTTCATCCAAGTGGTTTTTTGTCATTTATAGTTAAGTAATTGTCTTTGAACCATTCACTGCCTCACTCATTGTTAAAGCTATTTTTTCTTGTAGGTTAGCTTCACTAACTCCCTTAATAAAAAGGCTCGTATCATCTGCGAAAAATACTGATTCTGCTCTTGTTAGATAATTCTGCTCTTGTTAGATGGTTAGGAAAATCATTAGTAAAAACTAAATAGAACACAGGGCCTAGAACAGAACCCTGGGGTACACCACAGTTGACTTTAAGATATGTTGAGTAATATTTTGTGCCATTATGTATTATTTCAACATCTTGATATCTGTTGCACAGATATGATTGAAACCAGGTGTATGCCTTTCCAAGTACTCCATAGCAATAATGTTTCTCTAGCAAAATATCATGACTGATGAGGTCAAGTGCCTTGGATAGATCTAAAAATATTATGCAGTTTAAGTCCTCATTATCCATTGCACTTAAAACCTGTTCGAAGAAGTGATGTACAGCTGTTCCTGTAGAATTGTTTTTCCTGAATTCATTCTGTGCATTGGTTAGAATTTTGCATTTGTTTAGGAAACTCAACAGTCTCTCATACATAATCCCCTCAATTGCTTTAGCAAAACCTGAAAGTTGTGACAATGGTCTATAATTTTGTGTGGTATATGGACAGTCTTTTATATAAAGTGGCTTTGTTACTGATTTTTTAAGTGCAGAAGGGAATTCACCAGTTTTAAATGATGAATTAATATTGTCAATTAGTTCAATTATTATTTTGTTTGCACTATATTTTATGACCTTATCAGCAATACCTTCACATCCACAGGACATTTTAATTTTCAGCTTATTAATTGTATTTCTTACTTCTGAATGTGTAACTGGGTACAAAAACATTGTCTTTTTATTTGCTGGAACTTTTGGCTTACTGCCTTTTGAGTTCCCCAGGTTCTTGACAAGGTTTTGTGCACTGTTAATGTAGTAGTCATTGAACATATTGGCAACACATCGAGGGTCTTCAACAACTTTTCCTCCCTTTTTTATGATAAGATTATCATATGTCACTTTGGATTTAGCAATGTTATGGTTTATGACCTTACAAACTGATTTGGTTTTATTGCTGCCTTTTCTGATAATTAAGTCATTGTTCAGTTTTTTTGCTGCATGAATAACTTTTCTGTAGACTTTCTGTAGCATCTAAGATATGGTTTTAAAGCTGCATTAAGCTCTGAATGATGTCCCAGATTTCTAAGAGTACCGGAAAGATTTCTTAATTCCTGCAGTTAACCATGAATTAGATTTGAGAGAGATTTTTACTTTTTTGAGGGGGAAAGTGACATCAAAACAGCATTTATAATCAGAGAAAAATGACTCCTATTTAGTGTCTACAGTTTTGTTTGGGTATCTGCTGCATAGGTTAGATGGCCTTGGGCAAGTACAGAAAGGACAATAGCCTCAAAAAGTGTGGGACAAAGTCAGGACATGCAGGGACCAAGCAGCAATCAGTATTTTAACTGTAAACTGTCGAAGCTGCATTGGTAAAGTACGTGAACTTCAAGTGCTGATAGAAACCACCGAAGCTGAAATCCTTATAGGTACAGAAAGCTGGCTGAAGCCAGAGATAAATTCTGCCAAAATTTTTACAAAGGCACAGACGGTGTTTAGAAAGAATAGAGTGCATGCAACCAGTGGTGGCAAGTTTGTCGCTGTTAGTAGTAGTTTATCCTGTAGTGAAGTAGAAGTGGATAGTTCCTGTGAATTATTATGGGTGGAGGTTACACTCAACAACCGAGCTAGGTTAATAATTGGCTCCTTTTACCGTCCTCCCGACTCAGCAGCATTAGTGGCAGACCAACTGAGAGAAAATTTGGAATACATATCACATAAATTTTCTCAGCATGTTATAGTCTTAGGTGGAGATTTCCATTTACCAGATGTAGACTGGGACACTCAGTTGTTTAGGATGGGTGGTGGGAACAGAGCATCGAGTGACATTATACTGAGTGAACTATCCAAAAATTAACTCGAGTAATTAAACAGAGATCTGACTCGTGGAGATAACATCTTGGACCTACTGATAACAAACAGATCTGAACTTTTCGACTCAGTAAGTGCAAAACAGGGAATCAGTGATCATAAGGCCATTGCAGCATCCCTGAATATGGAAGTTAATACGAATATAAAAAAAGGGAGGATGGTTTATCTGTTTAGCAAGAGTAATAGAAGGCAGATTTCAGACTACCTAACAGATCAAAGCGAAAATTTCTGTTCTGACACTGACAGTGTTGAGTGTTTATGGAAAAAGTTCAAGGCAATTGTAAAATGCATTTTAGACAGGTATGTGTGGAGTAAAACTGTGAGGGACGGGAAAAAACCACCGTGGTTCAACAACAAAGTTAGGAAACTACTGCGAAAACAAAGAGAGCTTCACTCCAAGTTTAAACACAGCCAAAACTTCTCAGACAAACAGAAGCTAAACAATGTCAAAGTTAGCATAAGGAGGGCTCTGCGTGAAGCATTCAGTGAATTCGAAAGTAAAATTCTATGTGCTGACTTGACAGAAAATCCTAGGAAGTTCTGGTCTTATGTTAAATCAGTAAGTGGCTCGAAACAGCATATCCAGACACTCCAGGATGATGATGGCATTGAAACAGAGGATGACATGCATAAAGCTGAAATACTAAACACCTTTTTCCAAAGCTGTTTCACAGAGGAAGACCGCACTGCAGTTCCTTCTCTAAATCCTCGCACAAACGAAAAAATGGCTGACATTGAAATAAGTGTCCAAGGAACAGAAAAGCAACTGGAACCACTCAACAGAGGAAAGTCCACAGGACCTGATGGGATACCAATTCGATTCTACACAGAGTACGCGAAAGATCTTGCCCCCCTTCTAACAGCTGTGTACCGCAAGTCTCTAGAGGAACGGAAGGTTCCAAATGGTTGGAAAAGAGCACAGGTAGTCCCAGTCTTCAAGAAGGGTCGTCAAGCAGATGCGCAAAATTATAGATCTATATCTCTGATGCCGATCTGTTGTAGAATTTTAGAAAATGTTTTTTGCTCAAGTATCATGTCGTTTTTGGAAACCGAGAATCTACTCTGTAGGAATCAACATGGATTCTGGAAACAGCGATCATGTGAGACCCAACTCGCTTTATTTGTTCATGAGACCAAGAAAATATTAGATACAGGCTCCCAGGTAGATGCTATTTTCCTTGACTTCTGGAAGGAGTTTGATAGAGTTCCGCACTGTCTCCTGATAAACAAAGTAAGAGCCTACAGAATATCAGACCAGCTGTGCGGCTGGATTGAAGAGCTTTTAGCAAACAGAACACAGCATGTTGTTATCAATGGAGAGACGTCTACAGACGTTAAAGTAACCTCTGGTGTGCCACAGGGGAGTGTTATGGGACCATTGCTTTTCACAATATATATAAATGACCTAGTAGATAGTGTCGGAAGCTCCATGCGGCTTTTCGCGGATGCTGCTGTAGCATACAGAGAAGTTGCAGCATTAGAAAATTGCAGCGAAATGCAGGAAGATCTGCAGTGGATAGGCACTTTGTGCAGGGAGTGGCAACTGACCCTTAACATAGACAAATGTAATGTATTGCGAATACATAGAAATGAGGATCCTTTATTGTATGATTATGTGATAGCGGAACAAACAGTGGTAGCAGTTACTTCTGTAAAATATCTGAGAGTATGCATGCAGAACGATTTGAAGTGGAACGATCATATAAAATTAATTGTTGGTAAGGCTGGTACCAGGTTGAGATTCATTGGGAGAGTCCTTAGAAAATGTAGTCCATCAACAAAGGAGGTGTCTTACAAAACACTCGTTCGACCTATACTTGAGTATTGCTCATCAGTGTGGAATCCATACCAGATCGGGTTGATGGAGGAGATAGAGAAGATCCAAAGAAGAGTGGTGCATTTCCTCACAGGGTTATTTCGTAACCATGATAGCGTTATGGAGATGTTGAGCAAACTCAAGTGGCAGACTCTGCAAGAGAGGCACTCAGCATCACAGTGTAGCTTGCTCGCCAGGTTTTGAGAGGGTGCATTTCTGGATGAGGTATCAAATATATTGCTTCCCCCTACTTATATCTCCCAAGGAGATCACAAATTTAAAATTAGAGAGATTTGAGGGCACATGGAAGCTTTCAGACAATCTTTCTTCCTACCAACCATATGCGACTGGTACAGAAAAGGGAGGTAATGATAGTGGCACGTAAAGTGCCCTCCGCCACACACCATTGGATGGCTTGCGGAGTATAAATGTAGATGTAGATGTATGCAACATGCTATGAAAATTCCAAAGGCTACTTTCATTAATACATTTTGTTTCTATACAGGGTGAGTCACCTAACGTTACCACTGGATATATTTCGTAAACCACATCAAATACTGACAAACCGATTCCACAGACCGAACGTGAGGAGAGGGGCTAGTGTAATTGTTTAATACAAACAATACAAAAATGCACGGAAGTATGTTTTTTAACACAAACCTTCGTTTTTTTAAATGGAACCACGTTAGTTTTGTTAGAACATCTGAACATATAAACAAATACGTAATCAGTGCCGTTTGTTGCATTGTAAAATGTTTATTACATCTGGAGATATTGTAACCTAAAGTTGATGCTTGAAACCTCTGATGTTCAGTTGCAGGGTGTATGGAGAACGGTACCCAGACAGAGAGCATCCAACGTGCCACACATTGCAAAACATCTACTGCCAACTGTATGCAACAGGTATGGTCATAGCACGGAAACGGGTCTGTAACAGGCCCATCACAGGAGAAGTGGGTGCAGTTGGTGTGTTAGCTGCTGTTGCCATGAACCTACACATGACTACATGGGACATTGTGTCACCGCTTTCGCCCGTTTCATGGGGGGGGGGGGGGGGGAGGGGGGGTTGGGTTGGGATGTTTAAGGGGGACTAACCTGTTTCATGTGTCGCTACATGGTGATGACTTTAATCATAGAGTGCAATTCCGCCAATGGGCATTAACAGGGAATGCGTTGCAGTTCTACCTGTTTACCGATGAAGCGGATTTCACAAACCATGGGGCAGTGCATCTATGGAACATGCATTACTGGTCCGTGGACAATCCTCCCTGGCTCAGACAGGTAGAGCGACAGCGACCGTGGACTGTAAATGTATGGTGCGGTATCATTGGCGACCACCTCATTGGTCCTCACTTCATTGCAGGGGCCCAAACAGCTGAAACATACATCCCGTTTCTACAGTATGATCTGCCAATGTTGCTCGAAAATGTCCCACTGGAAACGCGTCGACATATGTGGTATCAGCATGATAGTGCACCTGCACATTCCGCAATTAACACTAGGGTGACCCATGACAGGATGTTCGACGGGCGTTTCATAGGACGTGAAGGATGCATAAATTGGCCAGCCCGTTCTCCTGATCTTACACCTCTGGACTTCTTTCTGGGGGGTACGTTAAAGGAGAATGTGTACCGTGATGTGCCTACAATGCCAGAGGATATGAAACAACGTATTGTGGCAGCCTGCGGTGACATTACACCAGATGTACTGCGGCATGTACGACATTCATTACACCAGAGATTGCAATTGTGTGCAGCAAATGATGGCCACTACATTGAACATCTATTAGCCTGATATGTTGGGACACACACTATTTCACTCCATAATTGAAAACGGAAACCACGTGTGTACGTGTACCACACCCCTCATGATAATGTACATGTACGTCAGTGAAAAAGACCAATAAAAAGGTGTTAGCATGTGGACGTAATGTGCTGTTCCAGTCTCTTCTGTACCTAAGGTCAATCACCGTTCACTTTGAATCCCTACGTAATTCGGTGCTCTCCGATACACACGATTGAACAGCAGAGGAGTGGTACTAAATCGTCAGATTTAGGTTACAATATCTCCGGATGTAATTAACATTTTACAATGCAACAAATGGCACTGATTACGTATTTATTTATAAGTTCAGATGTGCTAACAAAACTAATGGGGTCCCATTTAAAAAAAAACGTAGGTTTGTGTTAAAAAACATACTTCCGTGCATTTTTTTATGGTTTGTATTAACCAATTACACTAGACCCTCTCCTCACGTTCGGTCTGTGGAATCGATTCGTCAGTATTTGATGTGGTTTACGAAATATATCCAGCGGTAATGTTAGGTGACCCTCCCTGTATAGTTGCCACTGCCATTTTTTTTCCTAACCATATTTTTTAATAAGAGCTTGATTGCCATGTGGTCAGAGAAACCAGTATTTGTTACTTCAACCTCGTAATTAAAGGTCTCTTTGTTAATAAACACCTGATCAATTGTTGTCTCAGACCCATCTCCATATCTGGTGATATCAGTTACTGTAGCTTCTAAATTATATGAGGTGAAGAGATTTAGCAATTGATCCTTGTGTGCATTACCATTACTTCCAAAATTGACATTGAAATCGCCCAGTACAACTGTTGATTTTGACCTAAGTCTCAATTCATTCATTAGACCATCAAGATTTTTTTTTAAAAATAAAGGAATATTCCCAGAAGGTGGCCTGTATATACAGACAATTACCAAACCACAGTCAGTCAGTTCACAGATACAGCATTCAAATTCTTTTTCTATATACTTCACTTTGTTTAACTTTACTTCTTTAGAATTAAGATTGTCTCTAACATAAATACAAACACCTCCGCATCTGTACTTTTTCTGAAAAAATTGCTTATGATTTTAAATTTGGGGAGGGCTGCTGTACATATCTGAGAGTTTTGTAACCAATCCCTTTAATATAACTATTTATAAGGAAACTTTTATATTTCAGTCAAAAGGGTTTACACAAAATGAAGATATATATATAGAAATGAGCCACTGCCACATATTCAGAAACTGTATAAGACTTTTGAAAGTTTTCAACAATTAGGTTGAAAACCTGTCTTTTTGCCACCATGTGACCTGTTTTCTCCCTCTAACATTTTGTTTCTTTATTTTGAGTCTGAGGCCCCATCTGAGAAAACAAAATATGTTTCTGTCCACAGTGAAATGAAATATTTCAAGTTCTATGCCATCAGTTCACCGCAAGTCTTGCAGTTTTAGTCAATGGACATGCATTACACTAGTGTAGTTCAATAATCCCAACAAAGCCATCATTTCATCTTTATTAATTTATTAGGTATCTTTCTCCCTGAAAAGTTTCCCTGGATACTTTGAATGTACCTATTACAAGGTACTCGTAGTACAGCTAAGGAATATGTCCATAATTTGTTCATAAAAAAACCTATAGTCGATTTATAGTACTTTTTGCAGCTCTTTTCACACCCAGTATGTGAGTTGTAATGCTATGAGGATGTGTGTGTGAGTTCTTTGGTGGAGCAAGTGACTTTTGTACTCTTCCATCTTTACTGACAAACAGTCCACTATCTGCACGATCACTGTCTCCTATTTTGTGACCCAATGCTGCTTCTTCAGTGTCAGAATCATTTTTAAACTCTGTGTCCTGGATTTCTTCAAAATCAAATTCTCCATCTTCGGAATCATCAGCTTTACTTTCAGCCATCACTTCTTCAATTAGCGGCCCGATTCTCCTCTCTCCTGCCTCGTAAGATATGCTGTGATGGAGTTACAGTACTTAAAAGATATTAAAATGAGGTACCAAGCAAGAAAAGTGTTTTGTAACACTAAACAAATTCAATACTGTGTACATGTATGCACAAGAATAACGTAAGTGGAGCTAACAGTAAACTAACACCAGCACATGCTGGTCTGTGACACCTGGAACTGTTTGTTGTAAGCCAGCTGGAAGTACTATGATTAAAATACCAGGTACATCATATTAAATTATGCATATCATGATCATTTAAAGCTACTGAGAAGATAGGTAGTTCGAAGCAACTATCAGACATTTTGCATGTACTTACAGGTTAATAGCTATGTTGCTATAAACAGTATCAGCTGTACATCTAGCCAATTCAAGATGTTTACATCTGAGTAAAATATGTGGGCCTGAAGAACCCTGTACAACAATTAACTATGACATGCTATTGATCTGCATCAAGGAAACTGATAAGTTACAGTTAACTGCAATATTTGTTCTTGAATGTTTTGTAGTAAGAGCGAGAACAATAATTCTCTTTAAACAAAATGCACGTATGATTTTTGACTTCATCAGATGAGAACAGGTAAATTACCATTTTCACCTTGAAAGATGAAACCACTGCAGAAATGTTGTCTGTAGGGCAAGACACTACACTGGAGAATGGTGTCCCACAAATTACTTTTGATAGCAATGAGAGCCATTTGAAATCTGTGCATGATACCAACCAAATATGTGGCTCGCTCAGCACCCTGTTTAACCTGTGACACCATGTGCATTGATAACTGGCTGTCTCTACACTCTTCTACAAGGATCATCAGGAGTCAGACAAATCCTGAATTCATCAGAGAAGAGAACCAGGCACCACTGACATGACCACTGTGTGTGTTCTCTTGTCAGCCTCTTTCACTCTGGGTGGTTTGTACCGTTGCTCAGGTTGTATGCTTAGCAGCCAGTTGTTGATGTGGAGATGGTTGCCTACTGCCTGGTGCAATACAGTCTTCTCACCTTCCTCTGTAACAGCAGTGCACATTTCTGTTGCATTTTTCGTCGGGGTACCTATGAGCCATGTATCCACCAACAGCTGGTGTTATTGACCATGGGCAATTATTACAAGGCAGTGGTTAGTGACTTGTGTCAAGGGCATACCAAGTGAGGGGTGTAGGTTGGCAGTTGCCTCCCAACACCTCTTCAGTGCCAGAGTTGGCTACGTAGCCAGTGTATGGGTGCATCATTTCTGATTTTAGAACTGCAGATCCCTTCTTAGACAAATGTACTCCCCAGGTTTACTGTGTCCTTTAGCAAAATATTTGTCATACGTATACTGGTGAAACTGAGGATCTGCCCCATTGATGTATGAGTAGGATATAGTGCAGCGACTACTGGTAAAGGTGAGGTAGAATTGACTGAGTGCAAGAGATTACAGGTTTAAATATCAGTAACAAAATCCAAGTCCAGACCTGGATAACAGATGATTGGCACCATGACTGGAATTACAGGACCACCAGTAAGCATATGTATGACATTTTCTGAGTGTCAAAGGCAGATTAGAATTAAGCCTGGATGAACCAACTACAGAAATGGCACACTTCATTACTGGGAATGATCCTTACCCTATCCATCAACACAGAATAGGGAGAAGGGCAACAGCCCTCTGCACTTGCGGAGAAATAAGTACACCAGAGCATATAGTGCTTTGTTGTAATTTACATCAGATAGAAAGGGGAAACAGACTTGATAATTTGAACTCAGACATAATTTATGAAGACACCAGATGATGAAAGTTAGTTAACACTACTGCCACCAGATGATGGAAGTTAGTTAACTCAACTGCCAATAGAATATCAAGATCACTGAATGATGAGATTCATTATAAGAAACATAAGTATGCCTCAGTATCTGAGTTATTAGTGTAGTTGAATACCATACAGGGGGGCCCAGGTTCAATTCACAGCCAGGTAAGAGATTTTAGCCACTCAGAGACTGAGTATTATGTTGTTTTCATTATAATTTTATCATCATTGACACAGAAGTTGCCAAAGTGGCATCAAATATGAGGACTTGCACTTGGTGGTGAACAGCCCCAGATGGGGTCATCTGGCCAATAACACCATATGATCATTTCATATTTTTATTGTATTGATGCCCAACTAAGGGTCAAGATCAAAGAGATTTGAAGTGTATGTTGTAGTGTTTTGGGATATTTGTAAGCATCCCCATTGGAAAGCCATTGAAAAGAGATGCTCGTGGGTAAACTGAATAAGGATAAATGTAGTCGGAAAGGGAAACTGTGTGTTTTCCTTTCTTGTATGCAGTGAATGTGGAGCAGTAGTGAAGCTGGCGAGAAGGAGCCCAGTAAAAATGGTACTGCAACCACTGGTCATCTGGGAGTCATCTGTGCCATGGTGCAGTGAGGGCCTGAATCAGAGAGCCATGGAGTAAATGATGCACCAACAAGGACATAATTATCAACTGAAGAGTGGTAGTTGTTTTTATGATTTTTCTCTCAGGTCTTACAGTATACATCTACAGATGTTTGATTGTACTCAAGAAAGTGGTATTACCTTAGCAATTGTTAGTTGTTTTGTGAAAAGTAATTGTGAAAATGTAAGGCAAAATAGACCCCTATTTGTGAGAAGTGTGGCTATTTATTTTGTAACACAATAGAGAGAACTTGCGGAAGCATTCCAGGAAACCTCACCACAGTTGAATCGACAGGGATGTGGCATGGAAGGGTCCGGACCATCTAAAAACTTCTCTGAGAAGAGAAGATAAAGGTAATGCTACTTTCATCTGCCAGTGTATTTGGGCCAGCAAAATTTGCCCTGTTATATTGGCCAGGGTAGCAACTTCCCGCTAGTGCTGGTATAAGACCCACCACAAATCTTATAAAATAAGCAACAGCAGGAAGAGATGGAAAAATGCACCCCATCTGGTGACTCTGATAAATGCAAATGGAGAATGCACCAGCAAGTAACTGCAGACAATTAATTTGAGTCAGAATTATGACTCGAAAGAATAGAAGACAGGGAAGTTGCCCCTGGCAACCAGCGATCAAAAACAGTGTCTTATGACACACGTAACAAGAAATCGAAAATAATTAAGAACTTCTTTTGAACGAATTGTCTAAGAAAGAATAGTAAACACACAATGAATGGAAAATATAATTTATTGTCATAAATCTGAAACAATAAGAAAGAAGAAGACAGTGGCAGCAGAAAGTGCACCCATATTACAAGCAATGAGTTCACGGGATTAGCTCAAAACTTAACAAAATTGTTTCGAGTGGATAATGCATACGGTGGATGTCAATCCTGCGGGAGTTATCAACACAGAGTGGTGAGCAGTTACGTGAGTACGGTGTGCTGTGTTGTCCAGTCGGCGGCAGTGGGCAGCACGAGAGCAGATGTCGACTTTAGCTTCAGCATCAGCTTTGGCTTTGGCTGTTCTACAACCAGCATGCAGCTCACAGCTCCGCAGAAGGATGAACTGTGAACATTTAAAAAGAAGCAACAGTTCTGTGAGTATAGGATTTAATATTGTCAATTGGTAACAAATAGTGCATGCCGATCACAAGAAAGATGGCACTGCGAAAAGATACATTACAATCAATACTAGAAGGTGTAATTAAAGAACAAGCAGAGAAGGCCAAGGAATGACAGAAAGTGGAACAAGCAGAATTAATTAAGTCCATTAAGGAACAAATTAAAGGTATGATGGAAAAGTTTGTCCTTCGTGTGAGACTTTGTTGTGAAGTTGACATCTGAAGCAGGTTTTTTGTAAATTTGGCATATGAACCAGGCAGTCAAAGCTGAAAAAGATGCAGGAGAATGTTGATCACCATATAATAATTCTGCTGGTGAAATGTTGTGAAAAGACGAAATGTGAGAAATGCTGAGAAACAATAACCAAGTATTTTCCCTTGAGTGCAAAGTATGAAGTTTGCACTCAAATTTTCAAACAAAATTTTTAGTTTCACCATATGATTGTTATGAGAACAGTGCCATTTGGATATCAAGAATCCCAGTTTCTTCACAAAATTGTTGGTTTTCCAATGAGGAAAACTGCAAATCATTGTCCAAAACAAATTATTGTTTGTGGCAAATGTTCTGAACAAAGGGAAGTGGGTGTGCTCTTATAGCATTATCACTAGTTGTTGAATTCATTGGAATGACAAACTGGTATTTTCTGTAAACATCAATGATAATTAGCCATTCTGTATTCCAGAAAGGATCAGCAAAATCAATGTGGGTGAATTGTCAAGGAATGTCAGATCAAGGTCAATTTAAAAATGTTTGGCATGGCACTGTCTGGTTATCTATGCATGCTTTATGAGCAGTCATCTGTTGTATCTTTTTTGTCAAGCCTGAGCCACATACGATGCTGCTTATTTCTAATGAGTCCCCAATGTTCTCCGTATAATAGTTTCCAAATGTGTTGCTACAGTGGTGTGGGAATTATGACTTGCATTTGCTCATCAGGACTATGCAATAAAATTACACCATTCTGAAGAAAAAGGATGTTGCATGGTATTTACAGACTACTGCTTCTGTAATTGATTTTGGATTATGAGACCAGCTCATCCGATTATAAGACCTGAACAGTCATACAGACTGATCCTGTTCAGGGGCTTGTGCAAATCACTGCCAATCAATGGAAAAAGTTTGCAGTACATGCAAATCAGATTGGTAAATTTCAAGGCAAGAAGCTTCTGATGCATCAAATTTTGGGACATTCCCTGTAGGTAAACAAGACAGAGTGCAGAGCTTCTTTGTTTGAATGTCATTTGCCATAAGCACTGGTGATTTCAAGGAAGTACTGATCAGTGTTTCAGCTTCTGTACTATATAATGAATGAAAAAGAGCAGCTGAAGTGTATGATCCACCATGAGAAAACATTTTCTGCCATGCAGAAATTAATGAAATTTTGTGATACGATTGCTGATGGCTAGGCTTCCTTTTCCAGCTGACTGTAGTTAACATCTTAGATGTGAAAGCTAAGGTGCATTCCATGTTTCAAACCTTCTGAAATAAAACTGTCCCTATTGCCTGTGATGAAGCATCAACTGTGAGCAGTTCTGCTTTTTGTGGATCGAAATGAATAAGGGTTGAGCAGCTAAGCAATGCAATTCTTGACTTTCAGAATGATTGTTTGCCTTCTCCACTCCACTGGAAGGGAACATTTTTACACCAGTGATAATGCAAAGGAGCAGTAATTTGTGCTATGTTTGAATAATTTTGATATCATAGGTCAGTTTGCCCAGAATGTTCTGTAATTATTGTGCATTTTTAGGAGAATCTCTGGATGGCCTGTAAATAGTTCATTGAGTTACGAGCACCATGAGAATCAATGAAATGTGCCAAACATTCAGTTTCATATTGAAAAATGAACATTTCTGTACATTATACTTAAGTTCAGCCTTGGCTAAAACTTGAAAAAGAGATTACAAATTTTGGATATACTGCTCTGGTGTTTGTCTGGACACAATGATGTCTTCTAAATAATGAGGATGTGATGTGACTTTCAGTGACTTTTGTTCAGCAGATGTGTTTACAAAGGGCAGGCTCTGGTATTGATACAAGCCATTGTGTGTATTGACCACCATAATTTTTTCATTTCCTCATCCGGAGGAAACTGAATGTAAGAACTGGATAAATCAAGTTTAGACAAGAACTGCCCACCTGCTGAGCAATTTATAAGTTCTCAATATATCTGGAAGTGAGAAAGACTCAATAACTTTATGTTAACTGTTGCTGTGAAGTTGACATCAAATTTGATTTAACCAGTTGGTTTTCTTGTGATAACCAGAGGAGATGCTGACTGACTAGCAGAAATAGATTTCAAATCACAATTTGTTCTAACCTGTTGAGTTTAGAAACAGCTTCATGACAAATGGCATGAGGCACTGGACATGCACAATAAAACTGTGGTTGAGGATTGTCTATGAGTGTAATGAGCACTTGAAAATTCTTTGCATATTCCATTGTGCCATTGAATATATGTCCACATTTTTCACACAACTAAAGAATACAGGCATGGAAAACTTGAATATCAACAGCATGTACATTGCCCTGAATAATCCAAACACATCTAATGCATCCGTGTTAAGAATACTGCGACTCGAGTATGATTGAACTGTTGTGAATAGCACTGATACAGTAAATGTTTATATTTGGTGTGCAAAATACACATCCCAAGAGCAGAGATACTTTCACGCTTGTAAGCAGAGAGGTGCAGCAGTGATTTTTGGAGTGAGGGTGTCCCAATTGCGCACACATATTTTGATTAATGATTGTGACTGAAGCATCAGTATCTAACTGAAATGGTACAGACTGAAGGCAAATCTGTAAAAATATGAATAGTTTGCAGTCTGTTCTCTTAAAGTGACTGTCAGTTCTAACTTTCAGAAGCCTGATTATATCTGTTTTGTGAGAGACAGAGCCTGCCACTGTTTGTCCATATGAGGAGAGCTTATTTGAATTAGCCAAATTTTGTACTGTATGCATTGCTTTGTGATTTGTGCACTTGCTTCTATGGATTGTGACGTTCCCTTTACCTATTGATTAATGTTGCACTTGATTTTGACAAGTTTTGAAATCACATATCCTGCAATCCTGAAAAGATATTCCAGAAATTGATACTATGAAGGATAGTAACAAATGGTGTAGACTGAACAAGAAATGAATTCCGAAAGTGGCTCATCCCATTTTATTTGCTCTTTTCCATAGTGGATGGCCATTTCCAGTACCACAGTTTATACAGCCGAAGAGATGCACATCTCTTCCTCCATGAACATATTGATTAGAGTCATAGTGCTAACCGAACTTCACAGAGGCATATTATGCAGTGGCAGGAACACAAAAGTAAAAGTGCACCCAAAATAGTTGGTAGTATAATCACAGTATTAATAACAGTGCCCCTATCTACTTGTGGAAGAATGTTACCACTTTGAAGTTTCATATTATTTCACACAAGATGTTCAGAAGTAAAGATATTTCATGATCACAGACTCTCTATGTTATCAGACCTTGTTGCGAGTACAAATATTGGCAATAGATTTTCACAAACTGACATAGAGATATTTTCTATGTGGTGGTCAGTTGTAGACCTTAAATAGCATAGATGTTTAGGGTTTAATTCCTGACCATAACTTTCACATAATCTGGCACAGAGATGGTAGTTGAATGCTTGCTGGCGTAGACTATAATGCAATCTGACATAGAGATGCTATTGGTGTACTGGTTGGTCACAGACTGCAAATTTTGGGGGCGGACGACTATTTAAAGACAAGCATAAGAACATTACATTATTTCCAAAATTACATAATGATTTGAAATTTGGAGGAGGAGGAGGAGAAGATTAGTGTTTAATGTCCCATCGACAACGAGGTCATTAGAAATGGAGCACAATCTCAGATCAGAGAAGGATGCAGAAGGAAATTGGCCATGCCTTTTCAAAGGAACCATCATAGCATTTTTCTTAATCATTTCTGGGAAATCACAGAAGACCTAAATCGGGATGGCTGGATGTGGGTTTGAACAGTCCTCCTGAATGTGAGTCTAGTGTGCTAACCCCTGCATCACATCACTTGGCGCTTTGAAATTTGGCTAGGTCAGATTTTAATATTTTGTATGGACTCTAAGACTTTACTATTGTCTGATGTGTGAAAAAGGTGTCAGGTTAGTAATTCACAAAAGTACATGGAACATTATAATCAGGGGTCTTCTGAATTCTCCTATTATGAGCATGGCAACTATCTTGAAATAAATACTTTATGATTCTAAATTATTTGAAATCTTAGTAATTGACTGAATTAATTAGTGAGAGGTGTTCTCTGATTCAGAGAAAATTAGTGCAGTCTAAGTTCAGAATCTTGTGAATTTCACTCCGAGTGTCCAGATTTTTTATGCCAATTATTTTGTAACTTGATTTATTTCAGATAATTCTAAACATGTTCTCAAAAAATTTGGAGTCCCTGTTTTTGAATGTGGGGTTACCTCCTCTGCTGATTATTTGATCACAACACTTTTCCTTCTGTATGATGCTATTGTAACTTTAGATGTCACTTGTAATTATTCAGTGTTTCAGTAAAATGCATCATTATATTCAGGAACATAAATATAAACAACTCATCTATAAGTTTAAATAAGATTTTGCATAAATTATAATTTTACACATTCTGTGCATATTGTATATTACTTGTGCACCTGAATTAGATGTAGAATGAAAAAGTGAAAAAAAATGTAGTTATGCTTTGGAGCAGAAAACATAACATATGGTTTTCAACGTGCTATGTCTCAGATTTCTATGAGAATTGCCAGGAACAGCAGGTAAATATTAAGATTCAGATTGCGAGATAATATTAACCTCGATTTACTCAGCAGACACGAGGTATTTGAGGCAGAGACCACTTAGAACTAGCAGCGGTGAGTGTTGCAATCATAGGCACATGAAAATCAGTTTCTGTGAAGCCTTGTACTTCTTGAGCTTTGATTTCTTTGAGTACCTAGAGACAAGAGTTATAATGCTTTAGAATCTCAGCCCACATTCTATTGTCCACAGGGTTTTGAATAATGGGATTGCAAAGCATTTGATCTTGAAAAGAAGCTCCACAAGTTCAATGAAATTTTCAATTCCTGGTTATGCCCTAAATTTCCCTGTAAGGTTGGTTACTATGATAAAATTGATTGCTATGAAGGTTGCCCAGAAAGTAATGTGCCATATTTTTTTCCTTCAACAGTTCTTTATTGAACATAGGGAGAATTACACACATGAAAGAATGGTGTTTTATCTACACGCCCCATTTTTCCACATAATCTCCATCCCATTCTATGGCCTTCCTCCAGTGCAAAACAAGGGTGTGTATGCTCTGTTGGTAACAATCCTTGCCCTGGTAGTGGAGCCAGTGCTTCACTGTGTGAATCACCTCTTCATTGTTTTCAAAATCTGGGACAATCAGACCTCCCTTTCAACTTCAAAACATTGCAACAGATCAAGACAAATGTTTTTTCCGTGTGATTTGTGATCCACCATTAGTGCAGGACCCATCTTGCACACACTTCTGAATATCCAACACTGCAGATAATTGCTACCACAGTTCCTTTGCTGATTGACAGATGCAGCACCAATAGCCAAGTCATAATGTGTCTATCCTTGCAAATGACAACATCAGTTCACTGCAACATGTCAGGTGTGACAGCCATGGATCGTCTCCACTGCAAATTGTGGAGTGCGGTCAAACTGCCTTCTGAAGATCTCACCCTCCATGCCCAGTGACTAACTGTACTTCTGTTGGCAGCAGATGCTCCATAGACTTTTAACAAGCGTCTGTGAATATTCTGCACAGTTTCTTTCTTTACAGTGAGAAATTCAATGATGGCACTTAGCTTATAACGTACATCACCTGTAGATGCCATTTTGAAACTGGGCAACCCTCGTATGATGCTACATACAAAAATATTTGAAATGAGCAGAAGCTACACGAATCTGTGCTTCAAAAAATTCAGCAAGCTTGCTAATGAATAACTCATAGGGTAGGATTTGGAGCTCTACTTGAGGGAATAACTTGTGACATAGGATGAAAATTGACACTCCTATCCAAGAAAAGAAGAAAGAACATTGTGAATCACCCGTGATTTTGTTCAAGCTGAATATGGCACTCCATTCATTGCTCTTATTTTTCATTTGGCATTCTGTGCTGCATTTTTTGTTGATTGCTGAGCTTCCACCAGTTTACTTATGGTGTTTAGCAAAGCCTGAAATACGTTGGCTCTGAAACTGAATAAGAACAGTGAGTGTTTGTTCTCCAGAAATTACCATTGCATACAAAATTTAAATCACCTCAAGAGTAGAGATAACAAATTAGGAACATGGTAACAATAATGAAAAAATGAAGATATCTTGACTATCTATGCTCCTGACTGTTTGTAGGAAAGAAAAACTTGAATTAATTGCATCAACATGGAAAGAAATAGTGATCAGTGTAGTATGCAAAGATATCACATTTTCATAGAAATGTCTGTTGTGTCTGTCAGTATAATGAGGTGGATGAACATTCTAGAATACATCAAACACTCTAGAAGGATTAAAACTTAAATCCTTATATTTACAACATATTCAATATGCATATGCAGGTTTGTATCCAGTAGTCTCACCCCCCCCCCCCCCCCCCTCCCCGTCTCCAACGCTCCCTCTCTCTGTTCCACTAACACTGGACTTGCAGTATTGACTAGCTGTTGTGTAATAGTAATAGCAATGGTGTCAAACCAGAGTTCTCTCTGGCTTCGTGCTGCATCTCACATCTCACTGCAGTGTTGCCTACATGCTTGATAGTATCAGAGAGTAGTCTAATGATAAGTGAGACATAATTTGAGGACAATCTGAAGCAGAGTGCTGAATCTGTTGCCTTAAAAAGATGCTTGGCTCAGTCACATTTGCAAACAGTGAGGTGATGTGAAGACACCTTCCTCTGATGCCGCATGTAGTGACATCTGGCAGCATCTGGAGACCCCTCAGCAGCACTGGCTCATTGCAGGCAATTTAAAATTTTTTTGAATGAAGCTGGGAGTGACACTTAACATGCTGAGTGCTGGCAAAGAACACAGCTTCAATACCACAATTAGTATTTTTAATAAGTGGTCAACATAGTTTTACAGTGGTTATGAATATTATTTAGTAAGAAACTATCTTCGTTTCCTTCACTTCTTTTCCTTCTAGAAACAAAACTAGTATAAGTCCTCCCCTGCTTCCTGTTCTCATCAGGGTACAGTCTTTAATTACAGTACTGAAAAACAGATATTGCATTGTAATGGGAAAGTCGCTTCCATTACTATATTCCTGCAATATATGCAAATTTTCCATGAGAACTGTTATAGTTACTTAATTTTTATTCTTCTCTTTCTTTTTTCTCAAAATGTATGTATATTAATCACACACTTTTACTTGGCCCCTATCTTATTGATGAAAGTCAGCTGACTTTGGGCACCTTGTAATGTTTACAGTCACTGCTGATTTGCCTAACAACATAGCTCACTCTGTTAATGATATGCTCATGATACAATACTAATTACCACACATCAGAGAATTTCAAAGCTGAATAGCATTACAAAGGAATCTTTTCATATGGACTTGGGCTAGTTTACAACCAATTAACTCCTGTGTAATTCAATAAAACCCAACAACTGCTGATGAGAGTGTCAAATGAAGTAGAAAATAAGTCAGGAAAACTTTTAGGGGTTTGCTTTGACTCTGAACACTGCTGGGAAGAACATATCAGTCACATATCTAAAAAATATCTCAGATGTCATACTTCATTTTGAAACTTAGAAATGTAGTGAGTTTGGATTACCTTAGGGTGACATAGTTTGGACCACTCAAGTGACATGTTTCATAATGTCTGATTGTGTCAGGATACTTCCCTCACAGCAAGAGTATGTTAAAAATACAGAAAAGTATTACCCATAATGTGGAAGACAGATCATGTGGAACACTGTCATCCTCTTTTTTTCCAGAGGCTCAGAATACTCACAATTATAAATTTATACATCTGTGTATATGTGTTCAGCGCTTTTTTTTAAAAAAAAAAAAAAAAAAAAAAAAAAAAAAAAAAAAAAAAAACGGATTTTGCTGATTGGGGTGTGGAGGGTGGGGTGAAGGGTGGAGGAGGGGGAGGAATTAATGAACACATCAAATAAGGCACAAGTTAGCAAGAACTTGGCCTTGTTTCATCTATGGATCTAAAAGTACAGCTGACTATAAGATCACCCATTTTACCATTTTAAATAATTCTTTGAGCTCCCTGAAAAGGTTATTAGCATTAAAAAATTTCTCCTATCGTTTATTGTATTATTGTGTGCTGTGGTTATGTGGTGTATAATTATGTCCTGTATACTCTGTCCAATTATGCACAGTGTTAACACTATACTATATTATGGTATAACTTACTGACACTAGCTCTTAGAAATTTTTCTGCAGTGTATTTTATTTCCATGCTTAATATATGTACTGAAATTTATTGACATTAGTTTATTTTATTATTATGTACCAGTATGTGTTACTATGTCCTGTACTCCAATGGCAAAGCCTATTTCATGCAAAATAGTCAATGGCGAATAAAAATTCTTGATTCAACATACATGGCAGTATTGTGTGCCATAGCAATAAGTAGCCATTGCGTGAATAGTGTTATTTGTGTGTGGCATTGTGTGTAGTGAGTGTCACTATTAATTACAGAAATCAGTAAAGAGGCTTTACCAGTACCTGATCCTTTTTAGTGACTTGCCATCAACTTTTGTGTCACTTCTGTAACACATTAAACTGTTACATGTTCATTCCTTTTACAAGATGAAAACAGGCTGACCTGGAAGAAGGAGGTGGGGCTTCTCCAAGTAGCTAATGTGCTATAAGCTGATAATAACCTCTGGTTCTAGAATTCCTCCTTACAGGGGCCAAGTTAAAGTGTGTGATGAATACCTATTACTGAAGAAAAACAGTTTAAACTTCAAATTAAATTCAGCTAAGAAACTGCTGGTTGGTAATCATTATCGGAAAATTTCATTGTCTGAGGTAGTCTCATAACTCTCTGTAGCAAATACGAGGGGGAAAACATTTGGTTAAACTTATGACAACAAAACAACAAACACAACAAAACATGGGTTTTCATGTCGTTTAAGTGGTAACTAAGTAAACTACCCAGTAAGCATTTTGCTTAGTAAATAAGAAGTACCTTTCTCAACTCTTCATTTAATAAATAAATAAAATGGATTACTTATAATCAACAATTGACAGAATAAGTATTCAGCTGTGCAGAAATGAAATTATCATTTCTCAGAAGACAGACTTTCTCTCGGCCACTTATCATAATCCATACAATAAAATTAAGAAGCACTACTAATTTATCCCAACAGCAAGTGTTGTTTGTTGGCTACTTGAAATATCAGGAATTTCCAATGCATGAGTATTTCGTGGAATGAAGCATCCTTGTTTTTAGGTCATTTTAATTTTTGTTTTATAAGAGGGAAAACCAGCTACTGTTTGGATAACCTTTCTTATCTCTCATGGCGCCTGTCTAGATAAAAGTCCTGCGCTTCACACAGTATTGTTATTATCGAATCTGGATAGTTGGCAACATCACTTAAGATGTAAGTACATTATAGAGATTAGAGTTTTCAATAAATTCTGATGATTATTGCACACATCCCTTTGTTTTTCTCACTTTCTTTGGACAATTTTGCTTTGAATTGAAGAGTAGCTTATAATTCAGTCTTCTGATTTAATAAAAGTGTCATAAAAGTGACTTACATATGTGCATGTGATACTTGAAATAATTGAATATAATACAGCTGTAATAAAATCAACAATTATTTGCTTTAAATGTTACACTGCTGTTTATCCTTGCACAAAATATTATGATTAAAAAAGTGAAGATTGTGTTTTTAATACAGACTAAAGGCATTGTTGTTATATTCTCCATTCATCTGTATGATGCATGTGGTAAACATATGAACTCATTGAAATACGATTTCACCATTATTATTGACAAATGGATTTTTTATCATCACATTAACAAACTTAGACTTAAGTTGCTTAGAAAGTGTAAACATTAATATATTTTATAATGTAGGAAGCACCTGTTAATACTGTTCTTGGCAGTACTCTCTGCTGGGAGTAATACTGTTGATGATGACGGCTGTATATGTGACGTGAGTCCCAGTGGTCACATAGCAAACTGTGAGTACCGTAATTTAACAGCTGTGCCCGACTGTGTACCCCGTGCAGTCCAAATGCTCCTTGTCTCAGGAAATCCACTGCTTTTAAATAAAGAGACTTTTCATCGTTTTGAAAACCTGACAAAACTTATCATGCGAAAAGTAAGTATTGAGTACAACCATATCTACACATTTTGTAACAAATTGATTTAAGTTGTGTTATTACAGTGCTAATTGTATTATATTTTGTATAGCAAATAATAATAACGTAGATCACAAAATAAAAAAAAGTGTTAAATTATACATCATATTGGAATGTGGAATCAGTAACTTACACACTGAAACAATGAAGCAGCAGTTAGACATGGCATTAATAAATAACTATAATTGAACTATTATAAACTGTTGCTAACTGTTTTTTTAAGGGGGGAGTTGCTTTCATTGTACATTTTTTACAAATAAAAAAATTCCACCTGCCATTAAGAAAAATATAGATTTTATCAAAATAGTGGAATCGACTTATAACTTGATGAAAATCATTGTAATTATACAATAGATTTTTTAGAAATTTGTCAACATTGTTCAGGAAAGTTGGAACTTATCAATATTTCAAAATGATGTATTAAATATGCCGGCTTGTTTTACTGTCTTCAAAAACGAGAGACCTTCCTGAAAACTGTAGTGCTTGAAAATATTATAAGAAAGAATGATATATTATTTTTATTACAGTCATTCTAATTGGTTCCTTTTCTGTCTAAGTAATATTCAAATTTAGTGAATATTAGTATGGTAATTATTGTACTGGGTCTCAGGTCCAAGAAGCTAGAATTGAATAGGCAAAGTTGCAAATAAGAGGGAAGACTACAAAGGTAAATAATGAGAGAAATTATTTAAAGTCCTGGGTTACAAGAAATACGATAAGTAAGAGAGGTGATTAATCCAAACTGTAAAAGTAGGACTCAGATAATAGGATGCTTATAACTGTTATCCTCTGAAAATTATCAGAGAACTCTTGTAAATGCTAAGTTTGCAGTAGTACTTAAGCAGCAACTGAATAATGTAACTGCAAAACTAAAAGCACTCTTTATAATACCTGCATTCCTGGAAAATGTGCAAGTTGTCAATTTAGTCTTTCAAAATGTGGCTGCAGTAAAACAATATCTTTGATGATAGCTATTATTGATATTACTTTCAGATACAAATTATGAATCAGACTATACATTGATATTTCGGTATTTCCCATATAATCAACCTTGTCATCATATGTAATGAAGTCAAGCTAAAAAGTTTACCCACCAAGTGGTGGCAGGACACACACATAGAAGAAGGTTATAATTATGCAAGCTTTTAGAGTCAGTGTCTCTTTCTTCAGGCAGAAAAGTTGAAGTGGAAGGAAGAGGGATGAAGGAAAAAGACTGGAGAGGTCTAGGAAAAGGGGCAGATTTCCAAAAAGTCACCCAGAACCACATGGTAGCAGAGACTTACATCTGATCCAGGGTTCAGGGTGATTTTTCTGAAATCTACCCCTTTTCCTTCACCCCTCTTCCTTCCCTTTCGCCTCTTTTGCCTGAAGAAGGAGCCACTGTCTCTGAAAACTTGCCTAATTATATCCTTTTATGTGTATGTACTGGCACCACTTGGTGAGTAGATTTTTTATCTGTCCCATTACATTAATTGTCAAAAGTTGATTGTGTTCACTGTTATATTTTATTCTCATTTATTACTGGTCCCACACAGTAACAGATCAATAAGAAATCATGGAAAAGTTTTAAAAATTACTAATGTCTGCCTTCAGGATTGGGAGCTCATATCCCACTGACTACAAAATATTATATATATTTCAAATATTGACTCAGGACTTGTTCAACTTAACTTTATTGTCTGTTTCCTTCTTTTGGTTATTTAGAATCCATAAGTGTAATTAGTTTGCCTACAAACCATGTTAATTACAAAATACCAGTAATTTCATATTTCATTCTCATTGTTCATTTGTAAACATATAAGCAATTATTAATTTCCTGATGAAGTAGTTAAAAAAGCTACACAAGTAACTAAAACATTCATACAATCTGTGACAAAAATATGTAAGCACTCTTGCATTCATTTAGTTTCAGAGTAATTAAGATCCTTAGTCAAAACATTGTTATGGAAATAGAATCCCATATTTAGACAAATTATCCAGTAAATCCTTTTTAAAATGAATCTCCCTCTGATATTCAATTACTCAGAAGTGCAAATCTTTAATTGTAATTTATGAAAATCTAATAAACAACAGTAGCTAATTTCAGTTTTGATTAAGGAAGCTTGTTGTAAGCTGTGTAAGGTCAGACTGGTGAATTTGAAAGGAGCCAGTATGGGAAAATGTACCACAGATGATGCAGTATAAATTGAAAGTGAGAAAATGTACTGTGATTTGTCCAGATTTCATGTCCAGGAGTTCATTCAATTATCCAGTGACTGTTCTAAATGCTTAATGGGACATAGAATGTGTAATTATTATTATGGACTGTGTCAAACTTCAATATTGTTCACTATGACAATAGGATGACACTGTGAACTGCGTTATTTCCAAATGATAATCCTGTGCACATTTTGTTCATATCTATTTTAAGGATAGATCTGAAAGACAGTTAATTAAGAGCTTTAATTTATGATTATGTTAATTATCTGTTTTCCACATTACAACTTTTGTAAAAAATGTTAGCTTACTGCACTCAAACAATCACACTATAGAACATCAGCTGAGTTTAGTATATGGGTATCCATCTTTCTGTGCATAATTTCATTAGATGAGACTCGATCTGGTTGTTAACAATAGTTCATTCAACATCTCAGTTAAAGTAAATTGGTTGAACAGTAAATTTAGTGTAGTCTATGTGATTGACAACAGCCTACTTTCAAACTCCAACTTTTCAGCCAGATTTGTCGGGGGTGCAGCTGCTGCAGGCATATTTGTACAGGGAAATGCTAGACTATAGGTTGTGTAGCATGGCATAACATACATCTATTTCTACGTCCACAATGAACAAAAGCACAGTCTTAACAAATTAAGAAAACTTTATGTATATCCATTGGTCTGTAGGCACTACTGGCCCAAATCTCGCTAAAACCCTCTTAATATAAGGCCATTAAATGTCATTATGCATTAGAACACAGCATTTGATGGACAAATATTTACTTAAAAACATATCATTAAAATCATCCTCTGCACTCTGTTGAAAATGTTCCTCAAAACTTGGTGATCAATAGTGGGACAACTTCACATTCTGTCTGTATCCATAATGAGTTGTTCCTCTCCCATGAAACCTGTACTTATCTGTAGGTAGTGCACCATGGACAAGGAGACCCCTCTTCTATTTTGATAAAATATGCCAAAAGTGACCAGAATTCTTACAATCTTACATCACTGGTCTCAAATAATTGATAAAGAATTCACAAGATGTGCCTTTTCCTATCCACAACCAGCACACTCAATGTTTCTTTTGTAGAAATAAACTGCATTTTCTTTCTGTGGAAACTGTAGCTTCAGTACAAGTCTTAAAGAATGTAATTTGTAATCACGTTTCTAAGGTCTTCATCCTATAAGATTTCACTGTCTCTTTTGCTGTCTGTGTTTCATAGGAACCAAAACTAGAGAACAAGCAACCTCACCTACCAGGTGGCACTTCATGCCATATGAAACTCAAAATCAAACAATATAATTCATGTAGCTTAAGTCTCCCACAGCATTATTCATATTGAATAAACTGATCTATATGCTAAACAAATTCCCATTTCAAGGGAAAGCAAGCACAGTAGGTTTTTTTCTGTTAATCTTTAGAAGTATGAACTTACAAAAAACAGGGACCCCTAAGAGAAATTTTAGCAACAGATAGAAAGGATCACCCTGTGCAGTGAATGTGTATTTCTGAAGGCCTCATTCAACATCTTAAAGAGACTGCACCACCAGCCATTTGATAAGTATAGCAGATGGAATGAACAAAGCTGTGATCTGGGCTTTGATGCCATACTTAGAACATTCCAGCAACTGGCAGACAAGACTGAGAAGACCAGTTATGTCCAAGGAATTTCAACAAAGCTCACAATTCACAGCATTGTCCACAGAACTGACCATGGCCTTCCAGTTCTGAGTTAAGTGGAAGATTTCAACCAGAGACTTCAAGGATTCTGTGACAACCCAGGATCTGACTTCCCAGAGTTGCATCATAGAGTTGTGAACAGAGCTACAAGTCTCATGAGTGCACTCCCTCTGCAGGCAATTTCTGTTTTTACACAAACAATAACTCATACACACCACTTAAAACTTCCAGGCTAATAGGCCATGGTTGATGTACAAAACTTTCTGCTAACATTTTTATACAGTGAACATGGACAATTAGCCTGAAATCTTTAAGGAATGTCTGTAGCAGCCATGAAAGCTTACACATACTACACATTTTTGGACTTGGAAAACTTGAGGTTGGTTTGATGAGCTATCCCCAACAAATGATTCTGTATGCATTATGGAATGAAAGGGCCTAAATAAAGTGTGTTAGCTTTTTTTATTTTTATATTACCTTTATCTGACTACATTTTTCTAAGAACTATTTATTTGAATTCATGAATATATCATTAACCAATGTTTTTAAAATGTAGTTGATGCTGTTTGCTGTCATCTTTGTGTCTATCACCTGTAAACAAAAAATCTTGGCATTTGATAAAGTGCCTGACTAAAGGATAAAATTCCCTTGGTTTATATTGGACTTTGATTATTTCTTCGGTAATCCATTGTCTATGGTGACCTTGCTTTTTCTGAGAGGTTGTTTTTGGAATGCAACTTGAAAATGGCACATTAGTGTGTTAGGAAATGAATCTTACTTCTCAGTTGTGCCTTGTGCTTGAACATGTTTAGTATGACTTTTCCTACCTCAGTGTAATTTTAAAACAGTAATTTTTATTGTTTTATAACTCTGATTTCTCTCTTTTGTACACTTGCTTTTGTTGTAGAGCTCCTATTTTTGTAGATGTAACACATAAACCCACAATGAGTGGAGATTGTTGTTTTCAGAGCTTTTACACCACAGTCACTATTATCAATAATGGTGATAACAATATCAATGAGACTGGCTTCTATCAGTCAGTCTTGTGGGCACATTTACTATTATTTTTATATTTCACTGTAATAATGCTTATTTTCATATTGTTTTGTTTTTGGCAATATTATGAAAAGGATAGATTGTTACTCTCGTTATAGCAGAGATGTTGGTCATGTGTGTGAGCTGCATTTGTGACTCTGTGTGTGTGTGTGTGTGTGTGTGTGTGTGTGTGTGTGTGTGTGTGTGTGTATGATGTCTAGTTTGGAAGTAGGCTCTCTGGCTGAAAGCTTATGTGCATAACACCCTTTCTGTCATGCCTGTATGTGACTTAACATCTCTGCTGAATGGTTAGTAGCAATCTATCCTTTTCACAACATTGTAATTATTGCATCCTGGATTTTCCGTTGTTTGTTTGGATTTTGATTATTTACTGTTGTCTCCACATATTGCAATATTGTTCATTTTAAACTTCAGTAGTAATTTTGTTAGTTTTGTTCAAAAATGTTGTTTATTGAATGCAACATGTTCTTAATGGGGCAAAATTAACAGATGTGTACAGGAGTACACTAAATATGTGTTGCAGGACTGTTACTGCTTACAATATTGTGAGACTATTCACAGATGATTCTACTGTATACAGGATGAGTCACTAACTATTACCACCAAGAATAACTCTGAAATTATGATAGGAGCTGAAAAGTTTTGGGACAAATGTTGCATGGGACAACAGGGGCCATAATATGACAGTGGTTTTTTTGTTGTTAGGTGGGGTTGCTTCAGAGATACGAAGGTCAATTTTTTTTAATAGGATTCTATAGTTTGGTACTTATTTTCTGATAACGGCTATTAAGATGAATCCAATGATGTGTAACAGTAAGGTCTTTGAAGATCAACGAAAGTCACAAAGGTGGCATGATCAACCATTTGCAGAAAGTTTTTGAAGTGATGACCATTGGTATCAATGCAGTGCTGCAATCTTCTTATCATGGATTAAGTGGTATTCCTTTTCACTTCAGCACTTATCAAAGCACATGCTCTGACAATTCTCTCTCGTATATCATGCAAATAAGTAAATATTCGTTGAATACGGCATATCCATCTAATGTGCCACTGAAACGTAAACACCATTCAACAGTTTTGCAATACAACACTAATATGGAGACTTAGCATTACTTGTCCAAAACACACAGGATTCACAAATCATACAGGAAGGTATGAAATGATAATGGCATCAGAACTACCCTCTACCACACATCATAAGGTTGCTTGCTGAGTATAAATGTAAATGTATGCAGGGTGTAACTAAATTCCCTTTTCAGACTTTGCTATCAGGTTCATAACATCAAAACAAGCAAAAACATATTCAGAAATTGTGGGCTCTAAAATGCATACCTTAAGAGTTAAGGGCACTTGCTCATCTTATTTAGTATGAAACACATCTCCTCTATTGAACAAGTGCCCGTAGCCCGTAAAACATGCATTTTGGAGCCCGTATTTGCTGGACATTTTCTGCTTGTTTTGGTCCTTAAAACCTCTTCCTAAAATTTAGAAAGCAAGGAGCTTGTGGTAGAAATGTGTTTCACACTGTTGAAGATGAACAAGTGTTCATAGCTCTCAATGTATGCATTTTAGAGCCCGTGTATACCTGTCATCTTTTTCTTGTTTTGAGATAAGGAAAAAAAGAAACAAGTTCATTCAGTGTTGAAGTTCCATCCAGACAATTAGTAAGCATAGTCTTTTATCTGATAAATTAACATATTTTTTCCCAGAGAATCACATAATAGGGTTTTACAATGACTGCTATGACGTAAAAGTAAAAATTAATCCAAGAAAGAGGGAACTCCCAAAACTGCTTTGTATCTTTATGAATCAACTAAATCGTTGTAGGAAAATAACATGGTGCCATTTAGAACTTGTAAATTAATATTGGAAAGGTGTGAACCATTAAATAAGTATTCAGAGGAATGAATGCTGAATAAATTTTTTATAAAAATATGATTTTCTTAGCAGAATGAATCTTCACTCTGCAGTGGAGCTTTGCACTGATTTGAAACTTCCTGGCAGATTAAAGCACTGTGTTCAAGTCTGTAACTCAAACCTGGGACCTTTTCTGGTCCAGTATACAATATTAATCTTGCAAGAAGTTTTGTTATTTTCTTAGTTTAAATACAAACTATGTTGCACTTTATCTTTGCCTCTGAGGTACTTCCAGCTGGCATCATTTTTGGCCTGGCCACTGCAAATCATATCTACCACTGGCCACTGCAAATCATAGCTATTAAACAACACTGTGTTCAGTAACAGTGTAATAGCTATTGTTTATTATTATTGTTTCATTTCAGTGATATCTAATTTGCAGTAGTATGAATAATTACTTAACATTCCAATATATAAGGCAGTTTCAGTTTCTTTTGCAGTTAATAAACACTTAAACCTTTGTTAACTCCTTGGTATCATTGCAGCTGTTGTAGCAGTTTGCTATGAAGCAAAAAGCACAGGTGTGTTGCTTGCGCCCCTAATTTCCCCACAGCAGTCTGCAATCAGGCAAGATTTCTTTCATCTCATCCTTAGCCCTCCATACCCCTCTCTAAAATCAAGTTAAAGATCATGCATATAATAAAATACGTAACAATATTATGAAAAGGAAAGTTGCTACTCATGATATAGCGGAGATGCTGATAATAAAATATGAATTGTTTATTGCAGCATTGTGTTTGGAAATACTATGTGCCAGAATTTATTAATTTATAATTTTGTAACTGCTCACATTTGATACAGGTAAATGGAGTAAACACACATCTGCCAGGAAACCTGTTTTCTGGAAACCCTTATATTGAGTGGATTTCAATGGGTTGGAATAATTTAAAATCATTGCCAAACAACCTTTTTGCTGGCTTGCTTTGGCTGAAGAACATAGATTTGTGGGCAAATGAACTTACAGAAATTCCACAGGCTGTAAGGACCACAACATCTCTTGAAATTCTTACCCTGGATCGGAATAAGATTGAGACACTGGACGTTGAAACGCTGGCCCCACTTTCCTCACTTAAGAGGTATGTTAATGGTAACAGTCATTTCAATTAGGAGTGAAGAAAACAAAAATGACCAAATACAAGACCTGAAATGATTTATTAGAATTAATCTATTAACAGTTTACTTTGCATGGTTTTTGTCAGTTCACAAAATTATAACATTAAAGATAAATTTAAGTCTGTGCATATTTATATTTTTCTGATAACTATAAGCAATATTTATTGGATTAAAAGATCACACATGATTGTTTATCAACACATATACAGAAGTCATACAAAAAATTTCCACACTTATATTAGTAAATGAACTCCAATGATTTCAATTTTAGGTTGTTTTTTACCATGCAATACAAACAAAGCACATTTTATAAAAGAAGCCTGATATCCACATAAGGTTTATCACCTTTTAATTTGTTCAGCAGTTCTTCTCCATTTACTTACACACAATCATGCAGACTTACTCTTGATCCAAATAAAATGAGTTTCCATTAAACACTGTTTAAAAGCTTTTCTAAAAGTTATGTGTTATTTCAGTCATTTAATTTATCATGGAAGATTATTAACAAATTTTATCGCTTAGTAGGAAAGGTTTTTCAAGATTTTAGTTTTTCCCCCCTTTGGAATATGAGTGCCTTCCTTGTTATTACTGTATGATATGAGGGCAATTTGAAAAATTCATGGAATCACAACCACTTTTCAGCACAAGTGCCCACAACATAATAGGTCATCCTTATATGAGTAAAAATGTGGTGTGTCAGTGCTCTGGGTAAAGATCTATGGTGTGGGTATCTCTCTGTTGTTTCCATGCAGTGATTTGCGATGATGGAAAAAATTGAGATTTGAGCAGTGATTAAATACTTTCTAAAGAAATGTTTGAACGCAGAGGAAATTCATGTCAATTTACAAAACACAGGGGGCTCTCATCCTTTATATTAAATTGTGGCCAAGTGGACAAACTAGTTTGAATTTGAATTTGACCTAGTTTAAATTTGATAGGGGCAGGTTAGATGATGATCTGCATAGCTCTCAGCCATGATGTGCTACTGCCCAATAAAATTATTGCAAAAGTGCACAAAATGATCATGGAGGATCACTGAATGAAAGTACAAGAAATTGCTGAAGCTATACAGATGTCATCTGAATGGGCATATTGCTTTGTAACTGTGGAATTGTTTATGAGTAAATTATCTGCTATGTGGGTGCCACTATTCTTAACACAGTATCACAAATGCATAAGAATGGAAATGTCCAAACAATGTTTGAACCATTTTCAAAGCAACCAACAAGATTTTTTGCAGTAAAAAAATGACCAGATTTGGCAAGGAAGAAAGTCATGTTTCATAAAGCCAAAGCACACCCACACACAAATGTTATTCTCATAACAAAAATACATGAACTAAGACATTATGAAAAGGACAGACTGCTACTCACCACACAGTGGAGATGCTGAGTAGCAGACAAGTGCATCAAAAAGACTGCTAGACAAGTAACCTTTCAGTCAAAAGGCCTTCTTCTGAATTAGAGAACATACACACAAATGGATCTCACACACACATATGACCACTGTCTCTGCCTGCCGAGCACAGACTACGAGCAACAGTGCATGATGGGAGAAGCAGTCTGGATGGTGGGGATAAGGAGGAGGCTGGGGTGAAGAGGGAAGGGAAAGCAGGGTAAGGGTGGAGGTTGATAAAGTGCTGCATGTGGGTGCATGCAGGGATGCGAAGATGGGGAGAGGGTAATGCAGCTGAGTGTAGTCGGGAGGTTAGGTGGAGGGTGGGGAGGGTTGAAGAAGGAGAGAAGTAAAAATGCTTTGGGTGCATTAGTGGAATAGAAGGCTGTGTACTACTCCAGTGGGATCAGCAAAGGAGATAGGTGGGTGAAGGACAGTGACTAATGAAGGTTGTGGCCAGGAGGGTTACAGGGAGATAGGTACATCACAGAGAGAGCTCCCACCTGCACAATTCAAAAAATCTTATGTTGGTAGGAAGGATACAGAAGGCACAGGTTGTGAAACAATCACTAAAATGAAGAACACTGTGCTGGGAGCATGCTCAACAGTAGGGTGGTTCAGCTATGTCTTGACCATAGTTTATCGGTGGCCATTTGTGTGGGCAGACAGCCTCAACCAGGTGAGGGGCTTGGGATCCTGGGTAGTTAGAGACAATTCCTCTAGATGGCCCATGAACAAGTCAGCATAGGGTGGATGTGGGTGTCATTGCAATACTGTGGATTTGTTTGTAGGAGATGCCCTCAAAAGAGAAGTAATTGTGGATGAGTAGGTGACTCTTCTGGCCTCAAACTTCATTAGCCACTGTCCTTCACCCACCTACCCCCTTTGGTGTTCCCACCCACACCAGCATTACACAGCCTTCTGTTTCACCAACGCACCACTCACAGTCCATTTACTTCTCTGCTTTCCCCTCCCCCCCCCCCCCCCCTCTTCCAATACTCTACCTAACCTCCCGACTGCAACTAGCTGCCACACCCTCTTCCCACTTCGTCCCTGTCTACACCCCCAAGCAAATACTTGCTATCCTCTACCTCCCCACCCAGCCTCCTCCTTACCCCCACCACATGAATTGCTTCTCCCATCATGTGCTGTTGCTCACAGTCCAGTCTCAGCAGCATAGGCAGTGGTCATGTTTGTGTGAGTTGCATTTGCATGAATGTGTGTGTGTGTGTGTGTGTGTGTGTGTGTGTGTGTGTGTGTGATGTGTAATTCAGAAGAAGGACTTTCCCCCCGAACACTTACTGGTCTAGAAATCATTTTGTTGCGCCCACCTGTGACTCGGCAACTGCACTATCTGATGAGTAGCACTCAATCCTTTTCATAACATTGTCATTATTACATCCTGGAAGAAATCACAGGAAATGCTCCTGAATGCGGACATTGTACATCCCGTCGAGTCTTGTCTCCTGGACGAAATGTACCACAACTGTCATCTGCTCAACTTTTGAAATATCTTGTGTGCAGTCCAGAATTATACTGTAATACTTTGCAGGTTTCATCACTAATAGAATGTTGTTGGTTATTGATGATCCAATAAGAAGAATTATTTCATTCTGTGTTTCTTTTCCAAGATAATGATGACCCTTGTTCTCACCTTGCTTTGTTCTCTGCAGGTGCTCCATCATCACAGTGTCAAACTTTCCAAATAATTCAATGAGTTTCAAGAAGTTTCCACTTTTTATGTGAATTCAAATGCTCGGTAGACTTCCTGTGACTTTCAAGATACAAAGCAAGGTGCCACCAGTTGCTTATACTGTTCTTTGAAATTTTTACTGCAGATAATGTAAAAAAAAGAGCAGAACACAGCATCCTTGCTCTTTGAGTACACCAACCAATGTCTATCTGCTTCTTCTAAATACTTCAAAGAATATCTGTAGTGCACAGGGCTGAAACGAGGGTTGTCTGTGTTTTAGGACATTCTCCAGCTTCTTTAATGTGCTCGGGAGGACCTCGCATGACTAAAGTTGTTCGAATGCAGTCGGTAATAATTTCCGGCCATCTTACGGTATCTGAGTCAATTGTGTCTTCCAGTTTAGGCTCACCTTCAACCCCTTCTCCAGTGGTGAGTACTTCAGCTGAGGTTCCTCTGGTATTTTCCAAATTGGGTCACCTAATTTCAGTTCTGCCTAATGTTTCAGTCTCAGAGCTTTCATCACAAAGCAGGTCTTGCATCCAGACGAGGTCTCTTGAACATGTTGTGGATGGCCCACCATCAGCATTGCTACTGTATGGGGTAGTCGCAGTACTGTGTTCATCAGCTTTCTGGTCATGTCCTGAAGATAAAGATGTAGCTACAGTATCTCCACTAGTTTCTGTACTTTCAGGATCCATTTTTCTACCCTCGCTGCTGCTAGGTTGTTGTCTCTTTGGCTTGAAATATTGTTGTAGTGCATCCTTTTGCTTCAGCACCTGACTTTTCCTATATTCACTGCCAGGCTATCAGACATGTTTCAATCTAGCCTGTGGCCGGCCGGGGTGGCTGAGCGGTTCTAGGTGCTACAGTCTGGAACCGGGTGACCGCTACGGTCGCAGGTTTGAATCCTGCCTCGGGCTTGGATGTGTGTGTGTGATGTCCTTACGTTAGTTAGCTTTAAATAGTTCTAAGTCTAGGGGACTGATGACCTCAGATGATAAGTCCCATAGTACTCAGAGCCATTTGAACCATTTGATCCAGCCCGTAAAGAATGATTACGTGAAACTAACTGTTGATGTCAGTGTACTAACTTTATTTGCAATACACTTCACAAACAATTTCCTGATATTCCACTGCACGTAAACGGAAAATTATATTACGGTAGGATACACTGTTCAGGAGATGAAGCCATAAGAATTGAGTCACATGAAATTGATTTTCAGGCCGAATTTCACTACAGACGCAGGTGAAAATGGTCAGAGTGGGGCGGAAGATAATGGAGAGATGAAGAATAAGGAGACAGAGTAACATAATAATGCAATAAATACACACCCAGGCATCAACGGGTACTAATGCTAGTCAAAATATATTAACTCACTGCACTGTGGTTGTTCATTTTAAAGAACTGACACTCAACATCAGTAATAATTTCCATGTGTCACTTCTTTCATGTCTGATTATGGAATGAGGGGTAACAAATTAGTCATTGCAGTATCACTTCACTTTCCTTCGCTTCATTTTCATTCTAGCTACTGGGATGACGTGTGCTTTTTATTGTAGAGAACCTATTGCCTGGAAAGGTGGTGACACGACAGTGCCAGGAACTGGGGCACGTGACGAAGTACAGCAAGGCTACAGTTAAACTAGTACCCAAGAAGAAGAAGCAAGAAGCTCACAATAAGTATGTGACTGATGATATGGATGAATGCATCATCAGGCAGCAATTTCTATGGCATTACGAGCAATAGAAAGAAATACGAACTTGGCGAAAACTGCACAACTTTTGTCAAACAGAAATGAGCTTCAAAGCTGGCAAGGAAACGCTTAGAAGCAATGTTCTGTCTATGGATTTTCGTTTTAGAAGGTGTCAAAATGAACGTTTTATTTTGTGTGGATGGGAGTGCATTGCTAAAAGACCATACTTTCTCAGGTTTTCATCAGAATCTTAGTGACTAGTAGTTTACTAAAATGAAACATGGATTCACATGCATTATACAGTAAATAAATGTTGGCAAAATGATAGTGTGTGAGTAGTACTGTCAAACAAAAGTGCCGGTCAGAGTTTAATTGTTGTTCATGTAGGCAGAGACAGGTGTTTCATGGCTCAAAAACCAAAACGTCTGACTATCACTCAGAAAGAGATAGCAAAAATTTTCAAAAATACATCGAAACCCAACTTATGCCAGGCTTATTAGCAAAATCTTTATCCCTTGTAATTACTCGTAGTGTATTTACCCATTTGGAATATTTCTAGCCATTATAGGTGTTGGACCTGTTTGACTATAGTAATGTTCAACCATTATTTTCCATAATGCGGGAAGAATAAAACACTCAGAAACTGCCATTGAAGGGCTTAGCAAAATTGCTTCAGGCTAACATGTAACTGCAGTATTGGACACTGCATTCGAATTTCCAAATTAGATTTTGTCTTGTGCAAAATTAATTGTGTGTAAATGCATGGAACATAACAGGCTGGCAGCGCTCCACTCATAAGAATACTGGCATGTATGCCAGACTGCTTCCCTGTCTCTGTTCCTCCGGCCTAAACATGATGGTGCTGCCACAGTAACAAGGAAGGAATTAGTCCTCCTCCCTCCCCTTGTTCAACAGGGGTGGCCGGCAGATAATCAAGGTGCCATGCCACAGTTCCCAAAGCCACTCCCTCCAAGGTTTGGTTTCAAATCCCCTCTTGGGTGTGAATGTTGAGTTTGTTCTTTAAAAAAAGGGGGGGGGAGGGGTTGGGGTTGCCACCCCATGTGGCCACACGTTTCACATGTGCCTTGCGCTGGAGCTCTGCTTTGAAGGAAATAAGTGCAAAAGGACTGCAAAGATACCAAGTATTCTGAAGAGATTGGTACGATATATGTTTCTTTTTCTTCTTGTTATGATTCTTACTGTTTCACTTACTTGAGATTGGTGAAAAGATTGTAAGGACTTTTTTCTCCAAATGCAAATGCCATATCTTTGGAACAAATCAGTGTGTGAGAAATAGGGTGTTTGGTTTAGAGGCAGACACTGCTAGTATTAATTTAGACTCCTAGAGCATAACAAACCACAAAAATACTTTTGCTATTGTCAAAACATGCCAGTCCTATTTCAGTCAATAATCAATAGTTACATCTAGAAATTTCATTTTTTGCTACACATTCAGTTTCTTCTTTCTCTGTCTGATCTACTATTTCATTCTCATTTTTGAGTGCTAAGAAATTGTTCTGTTTGACTTTTTAGCCTTGAGTTAATTAATCAGAATCTGATTTTTTGAGGATCAAAGAATGCTAACTTACTTTTGACTGTAGCTCTTCCATTATTTTGTTCACCATGTTGTATTACTAACATCTGCAGACAAATTTTTTTATAGCAGATACTATCTGGAAAATCACAGACATAAATTGCTGACCAATACAACTGCAGTTTCAGGTAGTATAGACAGTAAACAAAAAGTTACTTATTGTGTGTATACAGTGCAGTAAGAAGAATACATCATTAAATTTGTTTGTAGTTGACCTGGAGGTGTACAGGGTGTGAAATTTATTTCATGGAACTCTGGCAGAAATAATGGCTCTAAGCTAGTTATGCACAGAATTGAACTGAGCGTAGGTGACATACACAGGTAGGTCATTCATTGCTGCTGCAGCTCTATGCAGAGTTCATCAGTTATAGTGGCTGGTGAAGTCCTGGCATGCCAGTCTCTTGGTAACCCATGACCAGATGTTTTTAGTGGGTGGGAGACCAGGCCAACAGTGAAATATCCTCTGTATAAAGGTAGGGCAGGACAGAATGGGCAAAGTATAGTCTTGCGTTATATTGTTGAAAGATAATATCATGGAGACTTGAAAGATAGGATACAGTGACCAGCCTCAATACATCAAGAATTTAGGGGTATAAGGGCAGTTATCCAAATTACCAGCTTTGGGGTGATAAGTAGTCAGTGATATCCCATACCATCACGCTATGTGCTAGTCCATATGATGATGATGAATGCAATCCAGCAACATTCATTTTTCTCAAAGCTTCTGTACAAGATACTTCCCATTGTGTTGCTGAACAGGAAACAACAAATTGGAAAGATGACATGGTGCCCCTAGTGCATCCAATGTAGTCTTGAGGTGCATGACTGACAGCACATCAGTCTCTGCTTCCGGTTGACAGTCCACAATGCCCACAATATCTTCACACTGTCTGTGATGATATTCATCTTGCTGTGAATGAGCCACTTTCCTGATGAGCCCACACAATCTTGCACAGCCTCTAAGGTGCTAGTCATGTGAGGCTGTTGAGATTCTAGATGGACATGACCATGGTCTTCCTGGACCTGCTGATTCGATATTTGTGTGACAGTAATGGAATCCCTACCAATGAGAGCAATGATTTGACAGAATGATAAGCTGCAGCTTTGACAGGCAAGGACCCTACTGCTATCAAATTTCAGCGTTCACTGGTAGGTTTTCCTTCTTCTTACATGCAGCATAACACTTTTTTTAGAAGTAAACAGCATTCAAATGTGATTTTGGAATACAAAATCTTTTGCATGATCTTTCCTTATACACAGTATTTAGATGACTTTACTCCTACCTACATTGAACAGATACACTGAAATTGCATAAAAAGCAAGCAGTACACGTCATACCAATTAAACATTGATTGCATACTGCCTTTATAATGTTGCATTATAAATGATCAGCAGTCTATATAAAAAGCAGGATTGGTCCTAAACTATTTACTTTATTTTTATACTATGCCAATGAACTGAACATCACCAAATGCTTTTCAATTGATCTCACAATTTGTTACACCCAGGTATTCATGCAGGTGGAGTAGTTCCACCTGTATTCACTGATATTGTAGTCATAGGATACTACATTTCTGCACTTTTTGGAGTGAAAATTTTACATTTGTGAACATTTAAAGAAAGTTGCTAATCATTACTCCACTGTGACAGCTTATCGAAAGCTGACTGAATATTTATACAGCTTATTTATAATAATACTTCTGCTCAGATGACTGCATTGTCTACAGAAAAAGTCAGATGTTAATATTAATATAACCTAGTAGGTAATCAACATACAGCATGTACAACAATGGTCCCAACACACTTCTGTGGGGTCTTCCTGAAGTAACATCTGTCAGTGACTCTTCATCCAAGATAATATCTGTGTGTCTGCTACCAAGAAAACTCGAATTAAATCACAAATTTTATTTGAAACTCTCTATAATCATACTTTCATTAATAAGTGTTGGTCAAACACTTTTTGAAAGTGAAAAAATACTTCATCTACCAGGCCTTGTACTGTAGCTAGCAGGATGTGGTGTGAGAAATGCAGATGTTCTGTTTTGTATGAGCAGTGTACACATACAAAGTGAGTGAGAGAAAAATGACTGTCTATATGCCTTCATATAAGCCCTAATTTTCAGCAGATGGGTGTGACCTGTGCCAATTCCAATTACTGGGCACAGTTTCTGATTTGTGGCAGCTATGATGTATTAGGGTTTAAAGAGATTTTAATTCAGCTGCAAACTGGATACAAAATTTTATGGAAGTTTCATCTTGCCCTGGAGCCTTCTTCAGGTTTAATGATTTCAGCTATTTCTCAACAGCAATGGCACTAAAATCTATATCATTCAGCTCTGCAGCAGAGCCTGAATTAAACTGGAACAGTATTCCTGAATCTTTCTTTCTGAAGGAACTTTTGAAAACAAATTTAACCATTTTTGCATTTATTTTGATATAATCTATTCCTGTTTCTGTGACAACCATGAGTGCCTAGACAACTACTTTTCCTTGAGATATGACACTATTCAGTCTTTATCTATTTTACTTAACATATTAAACATTACAACTTGTTTTGGATGCTTTCGTACTTTGGTAGTCATTGCTGTTACAATTGTTTCATGATCATTCACAACAGTTTGAATGTGGAATCCAGAAATTATGTGATTCACTATTTCACTTGTACAAACTTGAAGCTGAAAGCCAACTGTGGTTGTATGAAAAGTACCAGTCCAGCAATTTCCTGAAGCACTTTAGAAAAACTATGAAACACCTGTATCAGGATAACTGGATGGGAATTTAAAAACTGGTTATCTTGCTCACGTCGGCACCAATGATGCCTGTCGCTTGGATTCTGAGGCGATCCTCAGTTCGTACAGGTGGCTGGCAGATTTGGTGAAGACCGCTGGCCTCGCACGTGGGGTGTAAGCAGAGCTCTCTATTTGCAACGTTGTTCCCAAAGTGAATCGGAGTCCTTTGGTTTGTAGCCAAGTGGAGGGTCTCAACCAGAGGCTTCGTCGACTCTGTGACAGTCTTGGCTGCAGATTTCTAGACTTGCGCTATTGGGTGTGGAATTGTAGGATGCCCCTAGATAGGTCAGGGGTGCACTACACAAAGGAAGCGGCTACTCAGGTAGCAGAATACTTGTGGCGTGCACATGGGGGTGTTTTAGGCTAGGCAGTAGTGTGAGGGGTTCTGATGAACACTCACCAGTCGATGTGCAGGCAGGAAAATCAGGACGCACTCAGTGTAAAGACAAATCAGCTATCAAGATATTAGCAGTAAATTTTCAGAGTGTTCGGAATAAAGTTTCTGAATTTACTGCCCTCCAGGAAGCGTGTGGCATGCAAATTATTCTCGGGGCTGAGACCTGGCAGAACCCTGAGGTAGAAAGTTCTGAATTATTTAGTGCGGGTTGGAACGTGTATCGGAAAAACAGATTAGACACCGTAGGAGGTGGTATCTTCATTGCAGTTGACAAAAATATTGTGTCTACTGAGGTCGAAGTAGAGTGTGATTGTGAAGTTATCTGGACACGTTTAACAGGGCTAGGGGAAATAAAGTTAATTGTGGGGTGTTATAACCAGCCACCAGGTTCCATCATGACAGTTCTAGAATCATTCAAAGGGAGTCTACATTCTGTATCGCAGAAGTACCCGGATCATGCTATATTAGTCGGAGGCGACTTCAACCTTCCTAGTATAGACTAGGATGTCTATGAATTCATTACAGGTGGTACAGACAAGCCGTCATGCGAATTACTTTTGAACACATTATACGAAAACTTTCTTGAGCATCTAAATTGACAGCCAACATGTAATGGAAATATTATAGATCTGGTAGCCACGAACAGACCAGACCTCATCGACGGTGTCAGTGTTGAGACAGGAATTAGTGATCATGATGTTGTCATTATGACTATGGTTATGAAAGTTAAAAAGCCAGTCAAGAAGGCTAGGAGAGTATTCTTACTAGAAAGAGCAGACAAGCAGTTGTTAGCATCCCACTTAGTAAATGAATCAACTTCATTTACTTCCGGTACGATGGACGTGGAAGAATTATGGGCAAATTTTAAACACATTGTAAATCATGCATTGGACAAGTATGTGCCAAAAAAAGTGGGTTACGGATGGAAAAGACCCACCGTGGTTTAATAGCGCAATTTGGAGAATGCTCAGGAAGCAAAGGCAGTTGCACTCACAAGAAAGATCGGGGGAATGAGGACAGGCAAAAGTTAGTAGAGATTCGTGCTGCTGTAAAAAGAACGATGCGTGATGCATTCAACCACTACCACCGACATATCTTAGCAAAAGATCTTGCTGGAAACCCAAGGAAATTCTCGTCTTAGGTAAAATCAGTAAGCAGGTTGAAGGCTTCCGTCCAGTCATTCACTGATATGTCTGTCCTGGCAATGGAAGACAGCAAAACGAAAGCTGAAATTTTAAATTTAGCATTTGAAAAATCTTTCACAGGATCGTACAAACAAACCGCCGTTTGGGTCTCGTACAGATTCCCATATGGAGGACATAGTGATAGACATCCCTGTGGCTGTGAAGCAGCTGAATGGGTTAAAAATAAATAAATCACCAGGTACTGATGGGATTCCAATTCGGTTTTACAGAGCGTACTCTACTGCATTGGCTCCTTACTTAGCTTGCATTTATCGTGAATCTCTTGCCCAACGTAAAGTCCCAAGTGCCAGGAAAAAAGCGCAGGTGATGCCATTATATAAGAAGGGTAGAGGGATGGGTCCTCAAAATTACAGACCAATATCCTTAACGTTGGTTTGTTGCAGGATTCTCGAACATATTCTCAGTTCGAATATAATGAATTTCCTTGAGACAGAGAAGTTACTGTCCATGCGTCAGCACGGCTTTAGAAAGTAACGCTTCTGCAAAATGCAACTTGCCCTTTTTTCACATAATAGCTTGCGAACCATGGATGAAGGGTATCAGATGGATGCCATGTTCCTAGACTTTTGGAAAGCGTTTGACTCGGTGCCCCATTGCAGACTCCTAAATAAGGTATGAGCATATGGGATTGGTTCGTGAAATATGTGAGTGGCTCGAAGACTTCTTAAGTAATAGAACACAGTACGTTGTCCTCGATAGTGAGTGTTCATCAGAGGTGGGAGTATCATCTGGATTGTCCCACACATGAGTGTTACGGAAATGCTTCAGGAACTCGGGTGAGAGTCTCTAGAGGAAAAGAGGAATTCTTTTCGTGAATCGCCACTGAGGAAATTTAGAGAACCAGCATTTGAGGCTGACTGCAGTACAATATTACTTCCGCCAACTTACATTTCACAGAAAGACCACAAAGATAAGATAAGAGAGATTAGGGCTTGTACAGAGGCAGTCACTTTTCCCCTCGTTCTGTTTGGGAGTGGAACAGGGAGAGAAGATGCTAGTTGTGGTACAAGGTACCCTCCGCCATGCACCGTAGGGTGGATTGCAGAGTATGTATGTAGATGTAGATCTTAAATATGTGCCCCATGTATGCTTTCTTAAATGGTGAGTAGGAGGAAAAAATGCACTTTATGTTGCAGATAAGTTAGTGAGTTATATTCTGCTTATATCTTTTCTGTACAACACCGGCTGTTGGATTGTCAGTTTTGTATGAATTTTTTAGACTTGTATCATGAGTGAGGAAAAGAGCAGCATCAAAATAATTGCAGAAATGTAATCCATACATTTCAAACAAATGTTTAAAACAAATTAGGTAATGGGTATTTTCTCTCTCTGAATATATCATAGACATCAGGTAAGGCAGATAATACTTGGTTTGGTTTGTAGATTAAAGGGACTAAACAGGTAATATTTCTCCTTTATGAGAAAGTAAATGCATAATTTTTTCTAGATACCAAGGAATCAAATTACATGTCTTTCACAAACAATTTTGTTAAATGCATATGACAGGGAATGTCGTTGTCCATTATACATATTCAGAATTGAAAGATCTGTCTTTGGTGTTACTGTGGACACTCAGATACACTTGACCAAGTCCTCCTAAAATGTTCTATGTACATAAACTTGATAAAGAGCATGAACATACTGGGTATTTCTGTGGTTTGTGAGGTTTCCTCTTCCTCCTATATTCTCATATGTTCTTGAATGTCAGAATCTGCTTTTTCATTAATGACACTATGGTTGATTTTGTATTATGTTTTTCATAATCATATCTTTTTCATTGTCACCAATTTTATTTTTCTGTGTAAGGTGGCACAGTGACAAGGGTCTAGCATTCGGGCATTCGTGAGGTTCAAGGCTAAAAATTCTGCTCTGATCACCTTGATTTAGGTTTTCCTTAATCATTTCAAGGGAATACCAGGATGATTATTCCTTTTAAAAAACTGCAAGTGATTTTCTTTGCCATCTGTGTCCAACCTGAGCTTGTACTATACATTTTTTTTATCTTCTCCCTACTCATTTTCATTTTGGATTAGTATGTGAGTAAATTTCAAGGTATTCCTTTGTTATTACAATTCAGTTTAAAAGAACTATCATAGAACACTGACTACAAATAATGCAACTAAAACTAACTGTGAAATCATGAGTGGGGAATTACTCACCACTCACTACTTCTGTACAGCTGGGGAGAAAAAGTTGGAGAGGAAGAAGAAACAAATATACAGCAAGAAGTATTGCCAAAACTGTCTGCCAACCAGTAGGTAATAAGGATATAATGGTAGGAGCGTTTCAATAAATTGATGACAAATAACCTGAGGAGCCAAAACATTATGACCACCTTCTTAATAGAATCTTACTCTGCATTTGGAATGCAATACAACAGGGATTATGTCTTAGGAATGCAATACATGAATTATTATGCATGGCATGTATTCTATAAGTCCTTGGTATATTCCGAAGGTATGTAGTACCAGATGTCTAGGTACACGTTGCTTAATTTTCTATAATTTATGGGCTGGTTCCCAATAGTGTTCCAGATTAGGCGAATTTGGAGGCCAAGACATAAATATGAGCTCGCTATCACGCTCCTCAAACATCTGAAGTATGATTCTAAACTTGTGATGCTGACAGTTATCCTGATGAAGGATGCCATTGCTGTTGGGGTAAACATTATGCATAAAGGGATGCTGGTGGTCTGCAGTAATGTTCTCATACTCCACAGCTACTGTGGTGCCTTGCATTACTACCACTAGTCCCGCGAAATTGCAGGTGAATGTCCCCCATAGCATATTTCTACCTACATCAGTGGCGCGCTGTATTATTTGAGACACTGTTCACTTATATGGTGGTGTCCACAGACATGACTGTCTACCTGATGTAACAAGAAATGTTATTCATCTAACTGGGCAATTCGTTTTTAATGATCCAACACCTATCTCGATTATCATGTGCCCACTGCAATCGTAAGTGAAAATGGCATGGGTTGCTGCGGAATCCTATGCTCAACATTGTGCATTAAACAGTGTTCTTCGAAACATTTGTGCCTGCACCAGCATTACTCCGTCATTGGATCTGCCACAATAGCCACCTATCCAGCTTTACAAAACATGCAAACCTCCAATCTTTATGTTCCATAATGGGGTGTGGACATACAGCATCTTGTCACCTAGTTGTTTCACCATCCTTAAACCACATCCCACAGGTACGCCCTACAGTACCAAATGAACAGTCAGCAGCTTCGCCGTTTCTGAGATACTCTTTACTAGGCAGTGGATTATAACAATCTGCCCTTTGTTCAAGTCGCTTTCATCAGCGGATTTCCTCATTTGCGACCTGTATCACTGCTAGAATGATTCCCATTTGACTCCACTGCATTTACGAACTTCATTTATTTGACATGTCACGTATCTGCAACGCCAAGGTGCAACATTTAATCTCGAGGCAGACAGCCTTCATAATGATTTGCCTTCGAAGAAGTACAGAATCTGCTATTGCACAGATCACAAAAGTCAGACTTGAGGCACAGGGCAAAGCTGACCGTTTGACTAAAATTTTAATGGATTTATCAAAGGCGTTCAAACAGCAAAAACTGTAAGAATTTATGTACGCTTATTTCATAGGGAACATTATACCAACAACTGATGACAGCCACTAGTCCGAGCTAAACCAAAATTTTTTTATTCCTTGTTCTTATATCAAATAGGAACCGAGGACCCCCCACCCGATACAGCAATTCAGCAAGTGGCCATTTCAGATGTTTTTGTCACAGCACTTCCACATTGCAATGAATTAGTCTGCCATCAGCTGCTAGAAAGGTTGCATGTTTTGGGATCATCTGTGGTTATAGATTTTGCATAAAAATGGGTCAGAGGATGTCTACTAAATTTCGCTGTAAGAACCGAAGTAAAGTGGAGCTAAGTTTTGGAAATATTAAATACTGCTTTTGGTGAGTCTGATAAGAGTAATAAAACAACGGTTTGCGAGTCGTCTCAGTGTTTCGAAAACAGCCATGAAGACGTTCAGCATGACGAACGCACTAGACACATCAGCACATAATCAATGATGAAATCGTGGAAAAAGCGGAAGGAAAGACTATGAACGATCGTCTCATCATAGTCAGGGAAGTTATTAGAAGTTATTAGTGATAGTGGCATATCAACTGGCTCATTCCGCGACATTTTTGTCGAATGTTTTGGGTATGAAATGTGTGACAATAAAATTTGTTACAAAATTGTTAAATTTCGAACAAAATCAGTGGCGGTTGCATATTGCTAGACAAAGTTAACAATGATGCAAAACCACTGAAAAACGTCATGACAGACGACGAAACGTGAGTTTACGGATATGACGACAATCGTCCGCTGGAAGAATTCTGGACTCACAGGACCGAAAACAGATCGACGAGTGCAGTCAAAAGTGTAGTTTATGCTCACTGCGGTCTGCGAGTTTAACGGCATAGTGCACCATGGAGTTCTTGCAACAACACCGAACGGTGAATAAACGAGTACTGCTTACAGATTCAATGCCGTTTGCTTGATGCAATCCGAAAATAACACCCGGATTTGTGGCAAGGAATGCGTGACCGGGACACACTACGACGCCACCGGCAACTCCACAGACACATCCGGAACTTGCTCGCGGCTAAGAAACGCCGGGACTGGCGACAGACATGCACCCGTCTTAATGCTACCCTACCTCTTAACTCGTCCAAGTACTGGTCTGCCTTCCGCCGCCTTACCGGATCTAAACCACCCCCTTACTATCCTCTCCTCCATAATGACCGTCCCTTTCCTGACAACCTTAGTAAGGCCAACCATTTTGCCTCCTACCTCACGGATATCTTTACCGTCCCTTACGATCCCCAGTTCGATTATTCCCTCTTCCCCGATGTCCGCGATCGAACTGACACCTCTGTCCCTCCACTCGCTCCTGGCTTCCAATACTTGGACAACATTACACACACCGAACTCAATACCCCTATCACTACTCAAGACATCCTAGCTATACTCCGCACCAAACGCAACACCGCTCCTGGTCACGACCGTGTTACTTACCGTCACCTCCGTGAAGCTCCCGCCTCCTTCCTCTCCACCCTGGCCAGACTGTACATTGTGGTCTTGTCCACCGGCTTCTACCCCGACCTGTGGAAAACCTCCCGGATCCTAATGTTCCTCAAACCTGATAAACCACCTTCCGCTGTCTCCTCCTACCGTCCTATAAGCCTTACCTCGGTCTTCAGCAAGGTCCTGGAATCCATTCTTACCTGCCGCATCCACCAGCACCTCCACCAGCACCGCTTCCTTCCCTCCACCCAATGTGGCTTTCGGCCATCCTTCTCTGCCGATGACCTTCTCCTTCACCTCACTCACCTCCTCTCAGAACAACTCAACTCCCGTCGTTCTGCCATCTTCCTCTCCCTCGACCTTGAACGCGCATATGACCGTGTATGGCATTCTGGTCTCCTCTTCAAGCTCCAAATCCTTGCCCTTCCCATAAACTACGTCCGTCTGGTCGCCTCCTTCATTTCCCACCGTCCTTCCTATGTCACCATCCACAACACGGATTCCTACACCTTCTACCCCTCCGCCGGTGTGCCCCAAGGCTCCGTCCTTTCCCCTCTTCTTTACCTTCTTTATACGGCGGACATGCCTCCGCCTGCACCCCCCCTACACCTTCTCCAGTACGCCGATGACACCGCCTTCCTAGCCCTCGCCCCCACCCTGCAACGCTCCCAGCACCTTCTCCAATCCCATCTTGACCGGTTCACGTCTTGGTGTAACCAGTGGTTGCTCAAGGTCAATCCTTCCAAGACCCAGGCAATCATCGTAGGCAAAACCACCCCTTCCTTCCGTCTCCTTGATTTCTATCTTACCATTTATGGCCGTCCTATTAACCTCACCCCCACCCTCAAGTACCTTGGCGTCATTCTTGATCGTCGCCTCTCCTGGACCCCTCATCTCCGGACAATCCAAGCCAAGGCACGCTCCCGACTCCGCCTCTTCAAGCTCCTCTCTGGCCGCCCATGGGGTCTGGACCCGTCCACCGTCCTCCACACCTATAAATCCCTCATCCGTCCTATCCTTTGTTATGCCCATCCCGCCTGGATCTCCGCCCCTCCTACCTTTTACCAATCCCTTCAAATCCTTGAACGCCATGCACTCCGCCTCGCCTATCGCATCTGCCTCCCTTCCCCCACATGGATCCTCTATGACCTCATCCCCTTCCCACACCTCCTCCTTTTCCTCCAACGGATACGGATCCTCTACACCTCCCGCAAGCTTGATCCTCCCCACCCGCTTGTCTCTCCCATCCTCTCCCACCCCAACCCGCTGCCGCGCCTGTACTCCTGTATCCCACCTGCTCTCCATCTTCACACTCTCCACACCCTCTCCCAAGGTGGCTTCCGCCAACTCCCCCTCCCGGATGATGCCCTCCTCCCCTCCATCTACCCCTCCTACCAACTTTGAGCCTTGCCTTCCCTCTCCTCTCCTTATCCTGTGGGCACCCTCTCTCCCTTCTCTCCCTCCCTCCTTCCCTCCCCTCCCCCTCTCCCTGGGCTTCCACACACCACCCCTCCCTCTCCCATCCTCTCCCCATTGGCATCAACCCCTCCCCCATTCCCTCCTACCCTCGCCCCTTCCCTCTGGCAGGTCCCCGGCCTTACTCGTGTGACAAGTGCATCACCAACCGCCGGAGATTGTCGCCGCAGTGCTTATGTGTTTTGTCGTCCTGTTAATGCATCCGTGTCTCTTGTTCCGTGCTCCATCGTTCACGTGTGCTACTTTGTATCTCTCCGTTATGTGCTATGTGAATCGCTTTTAACTTGACTGCTCCACAGTGAACGGCTTCTGTTATTTTACTCTGTTTGTCTATTGTTTTTTAACCTCCATGTCTCTTTGTATCTCTTACTGCTTGTACTATGTTCATGTCTGTGGCCGAAGAGCGGCTTAGTTACGCCGCTGCTGGCCTACCTATGTATAGGTATAAAATAACAATAAAGAAAAAAAAATGGCAAGGAAAGCGTTTCTGAAGAAGAGAAATTTGTTAACATCTAGTATAGATATAAGTGTCAGGATAAAATAACAATAAAGAAAAAAAATGGCAAGGAAAGCGTTTCTGAAGAAGAGAAATTTGTTAACATCTAGTATAGATATAAGTGTCAGGATGTCTTTTCTGAAAGTATTTGTATGGAGTGTAGCCATGTATGGAAATGAAACATGGACGATAAATAGTTTGGACAAGAAGAGAATAGAAGCTTTCGAAATGTCGTGCTACAGAAGAATGCTGAAGATTAGATGGGTAGATCACATAACTAACGAGGAGGTATTGAATAGGATTGGGGAGAAGAGAAGTTTGTGGCACAACTTGACCAGAAGAAGGGATCGGTTGGTAGGACATGTTCTGAGGCATGAAGGGATCACCAATTTAGTACTGGAGGGCAGGGTGGAGGGTAAAAATCGTAGAGGGAGACCAAGAGATGAATACATTAAGCAGATTTAGAAGGATGTAGGCTGCAGTAGGTACTGGGCGATGAAGAAGCTTGCACAGGATAGGGTAGCATGGAGAGCTGCATCAGGACTGAAGATCACAACAACAAGAAGAGGTAATGGGGTGGGTGTATTGTGCTTGGCAGGTTGAGCCTGCGCCGGAACCCTCTGCGCTGTGACTGCGAGCTGCAGCCCGTCTTCCAGTGGGCCGAGGAGCGCAACGTGACCCACGTACTGACCGCCCAGTGCGAGACGCCAAGCAGCCTGCAGGGGCGAACATTGCTCTACGCTTTCTCCAGTATGGACTGTGAACTCTCCAACGACCTGGCTCTTAATTTAGTCTGATGGGACCGCATCATCATCACATCTTATGTGCCTCAAGACGGAGGCTGACCACACTGTGCATTTTTTTATTTCTTTAGAAGCTAGTGGCCATTAATCTTTAGCAATAAAATACAATGTTCTGATTGACTGCTAACTTGTTATGTTCAAAATGTTCAAATGTGTGTGAATTCTTATGGGACTTAACAGCTAAGGTCATCAGTCCCTAAGTTTACACACTACTTAACCTAAATTATCCTAAGGACAAACACACACACACACACCCATGCCCGAGGGAGGACTCGAACCTCCGCCGGGACCAGCCGCACAGTCCAGGACTGCAGCGCCTCAGACCGCTCGGCTAATCCCAAGCGGCGCTAACTTGTTATAAAATCAATACCAGAAATATATCATCTTTCTTGTTGTAATATTATCTATGGATTTGTGCAAAGTTTCAATCGACGACATACACTATAAGAAGAGGAAGAAGAAGAAGAAGAAAAAGAAATACACACTGCGAGGGAATATACGAATGAGACCAAAATTACTATATGTGATGTAGGTGAACAAACAACAGATTTGAGAAACACTGAGTGATTTACTCAAGAGTAAGAGCTTCACAAGTTATATTGTAACAAATAAGCCCTCGGTCACAAATATTAAGACAAAACTGACCTGGTTTCGACGCTACTGTGAGCGTCGTCTTCAGAATTAGACTAACTGTACTAAAACATTAGATATATAGTACATTAATAAAATTAAAGTTTGTACTGACTCGAAAAGATGCAGAGTCTTGTTGCAACCCTTGTTCACAGTACGAGCAGCCCTTAGCGGCTCGCCATCTCACAAGTGACATGACGTCGCCTTTCCGGCTTAGATCTTTTTTAATGTGTGACTCGTAAGTACTGCATCTTTTCGAGTCAGTACAAACTTTAATTTTATTAATGTACTATATACCTAATGTTTTAGTACAGTTAGTCTAATTCTGAAGAAACAGGACAATTTTTACTTAACATTTGTGACCGAGGGCTTATTTGTTACAATATAATTTTGACACGGTCTTTGAACCTTAGCAGCTATGTTCAAAGTTTTACGCATCACAAATTGATCAAGTCAATGACACATTGCTCCACCTCTGGCCCTTATGCAAGAAGTTATTTCGGTTGGCATTGATGACTAAGTTTCCAGAATGAGAAATGCAAGGTGGGAGACGAGATACTGGCTGAAGTAAAGCTGTGAGGACCGGGCGTGAGTCGTGCTTCGGTAGCTCAGATGGTGGAGCACTTGCCCGCGAGTTCGAGTCTCGGTCGGGCACACAGTTTTAATCTGCCAGGAAGTTTCGATGACAAAGTTGTTAGGTGCGCTCCTGAGGGCTATCGTGCCAAATTCTGTCCAATTGGTGAGTTAGATAATCAAAATCCCGAGATGGTTGGAGGCCCCTGCCCATAATGATCCAAACGTTCTCAACTAGGAGCGATCCGGCGACCTTGCTGGCCAAGGTAGGATTTGCCAAGCATGGAGACCTGAAGTAAAACTATTGCTGTGTGTGGGCGAGCATTATCCTGCGGAAATGTAAGCCCAGGATGGCTTGCCACGAAGGGCGACAAAATGGGCGTAGAATATCGTTGACACATTGCTGTGCTGTAAGGGTGCCGTGGATGACAACCAAAGGTCTCCTGTTATGAAAAGAAATGCCATTACAGATCACGACTCTCGGTTGTCGGGCCGTATGGAGCACGACAGTATGGTTGGCATCCCACTCCTGTCTGGCGCATCTCGAAACACGTCTTCCGCCTGGACTCACTGATTGCAGTACAGTTGTCTCCTGTGACGAGTCCCGCTTCGAATTAAGACTGGGTGACCAGTGATGAAGTGTTAGAGACACCCCAGACAGGAGTGAGATACTAACCCGACCGTGCCGTCCACCACATTACCGACAACCGGGGATGACGTCTGCAGTACCATTTTTTTTCGTAGTAGGACCCCTGTTATTGTCATCTGCAGCACCCTTACAGCACAGTGGTACATCGGCAATGTTCTACACCTAGTGTTGTTGCCCTTCATAGCAAGTCATCCTGGGTTGACATTTCAGCACGATAATGTGTGCCCACACACCCAGCGAGAATTTTTTCTGCTTGTCTTTGTGATTTTCCAAACCCTACCTCTGCCAGCAAGGTCGCCAGATCTCTGCCCAGTTGAGAAAGTTTGGAGTATTATGGGCAGGGCCCTCTTACCATCTAGGGATTTTGACGATCCAACCCGCCAGTGGGAAAGAATTTGGCATGATATCCCCCAGGACAACATCGAACAGCTCGATCAATCAGTGCCAAGCCGAATAATTGCTTGCAGAAGGGTTAGAAGTGAACCAACACATTATCAAATGTTTCAAACGGTTCAAATGGCTCTGAGCACTATGGGTCTTAACATCTCAGGTCATCAGTCCCCTAGAACTTAGAACTACTTAAACCTAACTAACCTAAGGACTTCAGACCCATCCATGCCCGAAGCAGGATTCGAACCTGCGACTGTAGCAGTCGCGCGGTTCTAGACTGTTGCGCTTAGAACTACTTGGCCATCGCGGCCGGCAAACACATTATCGACTTGCTCAATTTGTGAAGCTCTTCTCTTGACTAAATCATGCAATTTTGTTTGAAATTATAATCATTTGTTTGTTTGTACATACAAATCACATTAAACCTTTGCAACTTTTAGTAAATTTAATATTTATTTAGTGCATTAATATTACTTACAGAGTGGTTGTTTGCTCATTTATGGTGTTGATCTTCTGTTCTCGGATATTGGTACATGAGTAAAAACGCGAATAAAAAACATTTCTGCTTCACTTGACTTCAGGCGTTTCTAACAATAACTCAACAAAGCACTAAAAACTGAATAATGCATATCACAACAAACAAACACTGAGCCCATCTAAAACAAGAGAGCCAAGCAAAACTGAAGAAAGAGAACAATGAGTTGTAGCCGAGAGTGTGATGATAATGAACCAAAACTGAGACACAGCTGAACCATAACTGAGATTATAACAATAAAGAGTCAATGGCCGCAGCCTCCATTATTTGACAAAAAATACATTTTTGCTTTTTTAAAATTTTATTCTCACAATCAGTTTTAAGCATGTTATAAGTGACAAGTTATTCAGTATTCTCGTTTAAATTTGTTGTCATCAAAATCGTCTTCAAATTTGACTCTCTGAGAGAAGTGATGCTTTGCATAATATTCACAAACTATTCCAGTTTTATTTAAATTTGTACTTGTCTTAAAGTTTGTTAAATTATTTCATGTACGCAGCAATTACATGTTATATAAGATCACTCAAGCTCTGTTATATCCCAGTTGTAATGATACTATTTTTGTATGATAAATTATGAATTTACATGACTTAAGATAATAAGGCACCTGCATATTAATATTATAGGTTGTCTATTACGCAAACTTTGGTACTTAAATTCAGGACAAAAGAAAATATTCAAATCATTAGCAAAAAGTGTTATTCTTCTACTCAAAAATTGTACGTTAATGACAATACTTTGAAATGGCAAGTTATATACGAGTATAACGGGTTCTTCGTTAAAAGCATACATGAACCAACAAAAATCTAAGGCGGTACATTCCACTGTATACGAAATATATGATAAGAAACATGTTTCAAGATGCATCACAGGTCGAATACCGACAGTTACTTAAATATAATGTATTTGTTTGATGACTCTATTATGTCACTTGGTGAGGTTGTCCAGCAGTTACGACACTGTATTAACATTCATGAAGTGCAGGATCGAAATTCCCGTCTAGGCATTATAATTTAGGAATTCCTTGGTTTTTCTGAACTTAAACTGGCAACTGTTCCCTCACCTACTTATGTCCTGTTGTACATTTCATGATGTTTAGACAGACAGCAACACTGTTCTCCTTTATATGTATATTGCCACGACTCCTTCTTTAATGCCGAGCGAGGTGGCGCAGTGGTTAGCACACCGGACTCGCATTTGGGAGAACCACGGTTCAAACCCGTCTCCGGTCATCCTGATTTAGATTTTCCGTGATTTCCCTAAATCGTTTCAGGCAAATGCAGGGATGGTTCCTTTGGAAGAGCACGGCCTATTTCCTTCCCAATCCTTCTCTAATCCGAGCTTGTGCTCTGTCTCTAATGACCTCGTTGTCGACAGGACATTAAACACTAATCTTCTCCTACTCCTCCTTTAATGACTTCTCTCTCAACATTGCTTGAAACCCAATGAAAACACAAACTGTTGTATCCCCATCCTTGAGCGTCGAAGAAGCAGAGGTGTTTGATCTATCACCGGGTGAATATATCGACAGTAGCGGCTGCTGCGTAAGAGCACAAAAGCACGTGAGCACCCTAAACTTCGACACCTTGCGGATTTATTGGTTATTTTACTTAGACACTGCCATCTGAAAGATACGGCACTTAAATCTACCGCGCTACTGCTCCTCTAGACTCTCTCAGGGTCGCGAACACATCAACAATTAGAAATTTCAGAGAAAATCTTCAGACTGGGATGAGGTCTACAAGGAACACGATGGTAATTTAAAATATAACTTATTTCATGGTACACTTGTAAGAGAATTTGAAAACTGTTTACCCAAGCAAGTAGTTAAATCAAATTATAAGAAACCATGCAAAAAACCTTGACTTACTAAAGAATTAAAAATATCTTGTAACCACAAAAGGAAACTGTATCTAACAACAAGAAAGAGCCAAATATTATAAAAACTGCTGTGCTACATTAAGAAAGGTTATTAAAAAGTCCAGAAGCAAGTGCATCATGTCTGAAATTAATACTTCTGATAACAAAATCAAAACAATTTGGAATATTATTACACGGGAGACAGGGCAACCAAGAGTACAGGATGATGGCATCACCATTAAAGCGAATGGAACCTTGATAAACAAAAAGCCAGAAGTCGAAAATATTTTGAATAAATATTTTTTAAATGTTGTAGAGAAAATAAGATCTAAATGTTCATTAGAAGAAGCAAGGCAGTTAATGGAAGAGGCCTTACCCACACCATTTGATACAATTGAAATTCAACCCACCTCTCCTGCTGAAATTAGGAAGATAATAAACTCTCTCAAGAATAAAAGCTCCCATGGAATTGATGGCATTTCCAGCAGGATAATAAAAGCTTGTTCCCAAGAAATAAGTGGGATTCTTAGCCACATATGTAATAGCTCTCTGAAGCAGGGTATGTTCCCAGACAGACTGAAGTATGCCATTGTTAAACCACTGCATAAAAAAGGGGATACGTCTGATGTCAACAACTACCGCCCAATCTCTCTTCTGATGCCTTATCCAAAAATTTTGAAAAAGTAATGTATTGTAGAGTAGCTTCACACCTTTGTAAAAATAAAGATTTAACAAAATGGCAGTTTGGTTTCCAAAAGGATTTTTTAACGGAAATTTCACTAATGAAATATTAAATGCTCTGAGTAACCAAAAGTCACCCGTTGGGATTTTTTGCGATCTATCAAAGACTTTTGATTGTGTAAATCATGGAATACTTCTAGATAAGCTCAAGTACTGTGGTATGAATGGGACAGTGCTCCAATAGTTTAAATCATACCTAACTGGAAGAGTGCAGAAAGTTGAGATAAGCAGTTCACGTAATATGCAAAAAACTGGTGATTTCTCAAACTGGGGAACAATCAAGAATGGGGTGCCGCAAGGTTCGGTCTTGGGTCATCTGCTGTTCTTAATATATATTAATGACATGCCATTATATATTCACGAAGATGCAAAGCTGGTACTTTTTGCCGATGATACAAGTATAGCTATCACACCCAACAGACAAGAATTAACTGGTGAAATTGTAAACGATGTTTTCAGAAACTCATTAAGTGGTTCTCTGCAAATGTGCTCTCATTAAACTTTGACAAAACACAGTATATACAGTCCCACACAGTAAATGGAATGACACCATTGATAAATATAGACTTCGATCAGAAACAGGTAACTAAGGTAGAATATTCAAAATTTCTAGGTGTATGCATTGATGAGGGGTTGAACTGGAACAAACACACCGCGGATCTGCTGAAACATTTGAGCTCAGCTACTTATGCTATTAGGATCATTGCAAATTTTGGCGATATACATCTGAGTAAATTAGCTAACCATGCCTATTTTCATTCTCTGCTTTCCTGTTGTTGTTGTTGTGGTCTTCAGTCCTGAGTCTGGTATGATGCAGCTCTCCATGCTACTCTATCCTGTGCAAGCATCTTCATTTCCCAGTACCTACTGCATCTTACATCCTTCTGAATCTGCTTAGTGTATTCATCTCTTGGTCTCCCTCTACGATTTTTACCCTCCACCCTGCCCTCCAGTACTAAATTGGTGATCCCTTCATGCCTCAGAACATGTCCTACCAACCGATCCCTTCTTCTTGTCAAGTTGTGCCACTAACTTCTTTTCTCCCCAATCCTATTCAATACCTCCTCGTTAGTTATGTGATCTACCCATCTAATCTTCAGCATTCTTCTGTAGCACGACATTTCGAAAGCTTCTATTCTCTTCTTGTTCAAACTATTTATTGTCCATGTTTCACTTCCATACATGGCTAGACTCCATACAAATACTTTCAGAAATGACTTCATGACACTTAAATCGATACTCGATGTTTCTCTTCTTCAGAAACGCTTTCCTTGCCATTGCCAGTCTACATTTTATATCCTCTCTACTTCGACCATCATCAGTTATTTTTCTCCCCAAATAGCAAAACTCCTTTACTACTTTAAGTGTCTCAATTCCTAATCTAATTCCCTCAGCATCACCCGACTTAATTTGACTACATTCCATTATCCTCGTTTTGCTTTTGTTGATGTTCATCATAAACCCTCCTTTCAAGACACTGTCCATTCCGTTCAACTGCTCTTCCAAGTTCTTTGCTGTCTCTGACAGAATTACAATGTCATCGGCGAACCTCAAAGTTTTTATTTCTTCTCCATGGATTTTATTACCTACTCCGAATTTTTCTTTTGTTTCCTTTACTGCTTGCTCAATATGCAGTTTGAATAACATCGGGGAGAGGCTACAATCCCGTCTTACTCCCTTCCCAACAACTGCTTCCCTTTCATGTACCTCGACTATCATAACTGCCATCTAGTTTCTGTACAAATTGTAAATAGCCTTTCGCTCCCTGTATTTTACCCCTGCCACCTTTAGAATTTGAAAGAGAGTATTCGAATCAACATTGTCGAAAGCTTTCTCTAAGTCTACAAATGCTAGAAACGTAGGTTTGTCTTTCCTTAATCTTTCTTCTAAGATAAGTCGTAAGGTCAGTATTGCCTCATGTGTTCCAGTATTTCTACGGAATCCAAACTGATCTTCCCCGAGGTCGGTTTCTACTAGTTTTTCCATTCGTCTGTAAAGAATTCGTGTTAGTATTTTGCAGCTGTGGCTTATTAGACTGATTGTTCGATAATTTTCACATTTGTCAACACCTGCTTTCTTTGGGATTGGAATTATTATGTTCTTCTTGAAGTCTGAGGGTATTTCGCCTGTTTCAAACACCTTGCTCACCAGATGGTAGAGTTTTGTCAGTACTGGCTCTCCCAAGGCCGTCAGTAGTTCTCATGGAATGTTGTCTACTCCGGGGGCCTTATTTCGACTCAGGTCTTTCAGTGCTCTGTCAAACTCTTCCCGCAGTATTGTATCTCCCATTTCATCTTCATGTGCATCCTCTTCCACTTCCAGTACATCGCCCTTGTATAAACCTTCTATATACTCCTTCCACCTTTCTGCTTTCCCTTCTTTGCTTAGAACTGGGTTTCCATCTGAGCTCTTGATGTTCATACAAGTGGTTCTCTTTCCTCCAAAGGTCTCTTTAATTTTCCTGCAGGCAGTATCTATCTTACCCCTAGTGAGATAAGCCTCTAGCCATCCCTGCTTAGCCATTTTGCACTTCTGTCGATCTCATTTTTGAGACGTTTGTATTCCTTTTTGCCTGCTTCATTTACTGCATTTTTATATTTTCTCCTTTCATCAATTAAATTTAATATTTCTTCTGTTACCCAAGGATTTCTACTAGGCCTCGTCTTTTTACCTACTGGATCCTCCGCTGCCTTCACTACTTCATCCCTCAAAGCTACCCATTCTTCTTCTACTGTATTTCTTTCCCCCATTCCTGTCAATTGTTCCCTTATGCTCTCCTTGAAACTCTGTACAACCTCTGCTTCTTTCAGTTTATCCAGGTCCCATCTCTTTAAATTCCCACCTTTTTGCAGTTTCTTCAGTTTTAATCTTCAGGTCATAACCAATAGATTGTGGTCAGAGTCAACATCTGCCCCTGGAAATGTCTTACAATTTAAAACCTGGTTCCTAAATCTCTGTCTTACCATTATATAATCTATCTGATACCTTTTAGTATCTCCAGGGTTCTTCCATGTATACAACCTTCTTTCATGATTCTTAAACCAAGTGTTAGCTATGATTAAGTTGTGCTCTGTGCAAAATTCTACCGGTCTGCTTCCTCTTTCATTTCTCTCCCCCAATCCATATTGACCTACTACGTTTCCTTCTCTCCCTTTTCCTACAACCGAATTACAGTCACCCACTGTAGTCACCTGACCAGAAGTCTTGTACCTCCTTCCACTGAATTTCGCTAATTCCCACTATATCTAACTTTAACCTATCCATTTCCCTTTTTAAATTTTCTAACCTACCTTCCCGATTGAGTGATCATACATTTCACGCTCCTATCCGTAGAACATCAGTTTTCTTTCTTCTGATAACGACATCCTCTTGAATAGTCCCCGCCCGGAGATCCGAATGGGGGACTATTTTACCTCCGGAATATTTTACCCAAGAGGACACCATCATCATTTAATCATACAGTAAAGCTGCATGCCCTCGGGAAAAATTACGGCCGTAGTTTCCCCTTGCTTTCAGCCGTTCTGCTTTCCTATGGCATCATATTCTGGGTAACTCATCATTGAGTAAAAGAGTGTTCATAGCACAAAAGGGTGTAATCAGAATAATTGCTGGTGCTCATCGAAGATCATCCTGCAGACACTTATTTAAAGAGCTAGAGATCTTCACTGTTCCGAACGAATTCAAAAGTAATTGCAGTGTACATGGCTACAACACTAGGAGAAAGGATGATCTTCACTACTCAAGGTTAAATCTAACTTTGGCTTAGAAGGGGGAAAATTATGCTGCCACTAAAGTCTTAGGTTACTTACCTAAGAGCTTCAAAAGTCTGACAGATAGCCACATAGCATTTAAAAGGAAATTAAAAGAATTTCTTAATGGCAACTCCTTCTACTCATTAGATGAATTTTTGGATATAATAAGTGGGTAATTTCCCCAACCCTGACAAAGAAAAATTAAAAATATTAAGTGTCATGTGATATTTTGCGTAATGCAATATCTTGTATAGACACCTTTTATTAACCTGACACGTTCCACATCATTACGAAGTGTCGTATTCATGATCTATGGAACAAGTACTAATCTAATGTAATCTAATCTAATCTTCAGTTGCCCATCTTTTAAGGAGCTTCCCCGCGCATGTTTCAAGGAGGTTTTGCGCGTGCGCAACTCGCATGACGTAATTGCTTTACGGGGCAAATACATACGGATTTTATAAACAACACGGACGGTTCACGACGTACACAGGTAGTCCTTGCCATTGAACTAAAACTTCATTTCAGTGCCAGGAAGTGGTAGCATACTGTTGCATACTTTTATCCCCGTTCGCTCGGCATAAATCCTGCTAGATGATAGCACACTCCAGACGTCAATATATGATAAGATGTACTGACAGTAAACCTATTTTATGGGTCTTTGAATGAGTTATAGTATATTAAGTTATGAATTATATCAGACAGCAATCCATTTGAGGCGCTGAGAATCTTAAGGGCCTAAGGCACACCACCATCGATTTTGAGATTGTAGCATTTATTCATGCTACGGAAATCTGTCGATCTTGTGGTGAGTGAGATTTTATCTGTGCTGTGGGCCCACATTGTGTGTATGAAAATTCACGAAAAGCTGTATCACTAGTTTCTCTGATATTCACTTAAATGCGGGATCGACGGTGGTGTGCTTTAGGCCCTTATGGACCTCAGCACCTCATTTGTATTGTAGTCAACTGACTATGTTGGTAGACATTACTACTTGAGTTTAATCATTACCACAAATGGTAGTTTGTGTTTGCAGTTGGTTGCTTACCGTGCGGAATGGGATTTCGTGTGCAGTGTAAACATTAACTATGTTGAATGTACTTTAAATGCTAACAGAAAAGTAAAGCTCTGAGGACGGGTCGTGAGTCGTTCTTGGGTAGCTTAGTCAGTAGAGCACTTGCCCGAGAAAGGTAAAGGTCCCGAATTCGAGTCTCGGTCCAGCACACAGTTTTAACCTGCCATGAAGTTTCATGTCAGCGCATACCCCGCTGCAGTGTGAAAATCTCAATCTGGAAATAGAAAAGTTAAATTACAAGGAAAAGTTAACCGCAAAGGAATAGGGCCTCCTAGAACAGATCCTTTAATTGAGTGACGAAATGAAATAAGCATTAGTACAAGCGAACATTTATCGAGGAAGTGCACAGTCACCACAAGTTGTTGTGTGCGTCCAGCGTAAACATATCTGATTTTCAATCTAGAAGCAAATTCGTGAACTAACACCTCTCTGGGGGATCTTGTACATGTGTCCGGAAAAAAATGGAAAAACACGAAGACTCCCACTTACAGAAAAATACGAAATGGAGAATTACGAAAGCTTACACATTATTTCGTTATTGTCCTACAATGTACTTAATTGTGTACAAAACAAAATCCCGCAAAAACAATTCTTTCTTTTGTCAGATAAGTTATGCATCTCATTATTACTATTGTGATTATTACTGTTGCATTGTTATTGCCAGTGGCTGAATTTGTATAAACTTGTTGATAAGCATAACTGTTATGCAGCAGATGCTTTTGGTTCCACACTCTCACGTTTATCTGAATCTAAAAATTTGTGAACACCCAGAATAATAATCCCGAGCCGCTACTGGACGTCGATATGACCAACGCAGGGCATCTCGCTGGGAGGCAGAGTCGATCAGACGCCGACTCGTGCAGAGCAAACACTCGGGCATCAAGTGATCTGTAAAGTTCCCTTCGGTGTCCGACAGCTGTTCAGAACGCGTCGAACCAGCCCAGTGTTGACCACCTCACCGTGTACTTGAATTTTGTACTGAATTTCACTTGAGACGGCCCGTACTCCTCTGTTGATCGACTTCAGTGCGTTAACAGATCAGTTGGCTCGGAGCTTCTCCTGTGAAGTCGCCACCCCCACCGCCAGGCAAGCACGGATGCTGCTGTGGCCCTCACGTTCTCCAGCCAGTCCATCAGTGTTTAATGGCTGTGGAGTCGAACCTGACCAGTGCCTTCTGGGTCTCTTGTTTGGCGCGTGTAACAGTTACTGGTAGTGTTTGTATTTTGCGGGATATAAATGTTGCGACAAGGACTCATACCACATGTGCTAAAACAAATCAGCACGGGTCCGGAGTTCTTAAAGTTCTGACTACAGCAAGTGGTGTTGTACCTGCAGAAGCACAAGGAACTGCTGCTGCATCGACAACAACAGTCACTGCAGCTGCTGCAGATTATCAGAGAGCGGAATAAGGCCCAAGGTACATCATCACCACCTTCTTCGCTGCCAGCACATTGATCAAGTTTCGACGAAATGAAGGAGGGCTGTGAAGTTCACCTCTTTGATTTTTTGCAAATGATTCAAGACCCTATTCATCAAGGGCATAACTACCGTCTTTTAGCAGAGAGTTATATGAGGTGGTGCAAAAGCTAAGGCCCCTTTTAGATTCTAGAAGTTTATCGTTTTCATAAACCCTCGTTTTGTTGTCCAAACATAATGGACAGTAAACGTATGTACTAGTTCATCGCCTTTGATTTAACCAGCGCCATCCTACTCATTGCAGGTAGGTGATTTACAAGGATTTACTTCAAATGACAAGCCTGTGAGGTATCATCTACATCTGCATCTGCGTGATTACTCTGAAGTTCATAATTAATTACATGGATGGGGGTTCGTTGACCCACCTTGAGCTACTTCGCTACTGTTCCACTTTCGAACAGAGCGCGGGAGAAACGAAAACTTAAATCTTTTCGTGTGAGCTCTGATTTCTCTTATTTTATTATGATGATCATTTCTCGCGATGTACATGGGCGCTAACAAAATATTTTCACACTCTGAGGAGAAAGTTGGTGACTGAAATTCCATGAGAAGGTCCTGCCACAGAGAAAAAGCCTTTGTTTTAATAGTTGCCATCCTAATTCGTGTATTATATCCGTTGCACTCCCTACCTTATTTTGCGATAATACAAAACGACCTGCCCTTCTTTGAACTTTATCGATGTGCTCTGTTAATCTTATCTGATGCGGGTCCCACATCACATAGCAATACTCCAGAAGAGGGCGGACAAGCGTAGTACGCAGTCTCTTTAGTAGACCTGTTAAATTTTCCAAGCTTTCTGCCAATAAATCTCAGTCTTTGGTTTCCTTTCCCCACAACATTATGTGATCATTGAACCTCCTATCCTCTGATAATGAAGTGCGTACAAAAGCACTAAACAGATCAGATGCGAAACTTCAGCTGCACAAGGAGCATTCGACAATGACGTAGCTACTATTCAACTATGGTGTTTTCAGCATTCAACAGATGATGACAGGTCATCCTCCATTGTAAAAAGCCCATCGTGAACCAATGAGGTGACGATATGTTATAGAATAGTTATTGGACAAGTAATTAGTGTAAAACCCCCTCAACGTCGGTAGATACTGTCAAACAGCACTACACTCCATGACGCTGAAAATAGACCCACTTCGGAGTAGACAATGCACTGCCACATCACGTAACTCGTGTCCGAACAGTCGTTAATAGGCTTAGCCGTAACTACTGCTCGCATCAGAATGCAGTATGTTATGCTTGAAGCAAGAGAGGATATGTGGTTGCCACGTATTTAGACCACCGTGCGCAATGTCCGAATGCAACACGTCAGTTCATAGCATCTAACGAGCGTCCAACGCAGTCTTTGGAACTCCCAGTCACTCAGTCTTTACGCTGAACATTAATGAAAAAAAAAAAAATCTGGTCGCTAAGTGCGCTGCAGTGTTCACCATCAGTATGGACACATGCTAGCCTCTTCTCCAACCATCACAGCGACAAGTAATTTAAACTAATCAAGGCCGCTTCTATCATTAGGCAAGGCTAGGCGGCCGCCTAGGACGTGAAATGGTTCAAATGCCTCTGAGCACTATGGGACTTAACAGCTGTAGTCATCAGTCCCCTAGAACTTAGAACTACTTAAACCTAACTAACCTAAGGACATCACACACATCCATGCCCGAGGCAGGATTCGAACCTGCGACCGTAGCAGCCGCGCGGTTCCGGACTGAGCGCCTAGAACCGCTAGACCACTGCGGCCGGCAAGGACGTGAAAATTTCAGGGACGTCAAAGGGCGGAAAAAATTAATTTCAAATCAAACATTGAAAAAATTGAGTAAATAAGGAAAATAAAACTGAAAAAGAGGAAAAACTAAAACACGTAGTTTTAATACATACGGAAGAGTTATTTTATAAGTCTTTTTTTTTTACTTTGACGAAAGTAAACAAATTGCCTCTGTCTACTTCGAAACTAAAGCAGTCGCTACTGATTATGAGTACGAAACAGAAACAAACACAATCTTGATTCACCTCTGTCAAGCACTGGAGTAGGGCACGTGCGACGGCTTGCGATCATGTTGCGACTTCGTACGATACCTCCATCAGTTCCTCTTTTTGTTTTTGTCTCTGCAGATTGTTTGTCAAGCGTCAGTTGTACTGAGTGGTCCTACTGATCTTTTAGTTCTACATTTGTTTCCTGTGGATAATCGATGACGTATTCACAAGCTAGGCTTTATACTTCTCTTTCAACATATCTAAAAGGTGTAAAAGGTAAGTGCAGTTCATCGTACCCACACATAAAAATGAGTTCGTGTCTGCCTGTAAGTCACTCTTTTAGACTCGCAGCACGAGCATTGAACTGCATTGTCTTTTCTCAGCAATGGTTTAATGGCCATCGTGAGTAACTCAATGGGCTATAAGCAGTCACCCATCCCTGATTTAAGGCCACTGACGCCAGGGAAGGGAAAGAGCCAGTGCCGTTAGACACACAACATCCAGCTAGCCAGTGCCTTTGGACAACACAACATTCATCCAGCTAGTGCCTTGACAAACATAACATCCATTCCTCAGCGGGACTCGAACCCGGACCCTTCTCTGACGAATGGTCAGAAGCCCATCCCTTAGAACACTGCGCCATCGAAGCGGCTAATAAAAGCTGTACAATTTTTAGTAGAAAATACAAATAAGCCGTCATTTATTTATTTAATCCCAAGAAAGCGAATGCTGAAACATAAGAGGTTTATTCCTCATTCTAAAAAATATTTCAAGGGAAACAGAAACGAAATAACCCCACGATTATCAATGTCTCTCATCAGTATCACCTAAGTTCAAGAAAAAATCTTTCGTACCAGAAAATAGTGCTACACCTTTATTAGTACGTAGCCTTGTAATAAAATAAAATAAGTAATTCATGCAAAATTTGGTTGCACTGGTATATTCAATCGAGTTCTAATTTTAAATGTTCAGCATGTTCTACCTATCTCAATTTTTTTGAGAAATTTCAGAAACTGAGGTCGAAAAATAAGAAATTAAGGACTTTTGTTGTCCTCAATCAGTTTTAAAGGAATTGAGGGCAGATCATGAAAATTGAGCACTGTCTCCAGCTAAATGAGGACGTCACATTACTTTAATCATTAAAGTTATAATTGGAGATTTGCATTGTTGGCCCGCAAAAAAAAAAAAAAAAAAAAAAAAAAAAAAATGGATCGAATGGCTCTGAGCACTATGGGACTTAACATCTGAGGTCATCAGTTCCCTAGAACTTAGAACTACTTAAACCTAACTAACCTAAGGACATCACACACATCCATGCCCGAGGCAGGCTTCGAACCTGCGACCGCAGCGGTCGCGCGGTTCCAGACTGAAGCGCCTGGAACCGCTTCTTTTGTCCCGCTCGGCCACCCTGGCCGGCTTGTTGGCCCGCAGGTGGAGCAGGCCGGGGGATATCGTGGAGGCTAACGGCAGAAAAAAAAATGAGAAGAGAAGATTGGGCGCCATTTTTCAATTCTCGCCTAGGGCGGCAAACACCTGGCAATGGCCCTGAAACTAATTATAAAAATGTACACGTGTAGAGTACTGGCAGATAAAAACTGTGTGCTGCACCGCGACTCGAATTCGGGACTTCTGCCACCAAGTACTCTAACGAGTGATCTTACTAAGCACGACCCATGACCACTCCTCACAGCATCATTTTCGCCAGTACCCGGTCTCTCACCTTCCAAACTTCTCAGAAGTTCTCCTGCGAAACTTGTGGGATTAGCACTTCCTACTTTTGAGTCGTGCTTGAATAGCTCAGTTGGTAGAATACCTGTCCACGTAAGGCAAAGGTCCTTTGTTCGAGTCTCGGTCCGCAACACATTTTATTCTGCCAGAAAGGTTCACATCGGTGCACATTCTGCTGTATAATGAATATTTCATTTTCGAACCCAAAGGAAGTACATTTTGGTCTTGTTTGTTGTTCAAATTAATGAGAATGTAAATTTCTTCTCTTATGCCATACAGTCAAACGGCTTGCAAACGTTGTATGAGAAATACAGCGTGAACATTAATAAAACCGACAAACTGGAGGGATAGACTCCTGAGCGGAAATGGAGGGAAAAGAAAGGCTATATGAACATGTGCCCGGAAATTGACTGTGTGCGTGCAACAACAACAAATAGTCCCGGAACACAGTATAGAGCTGCATCGCATCCACGTCACAATAAATGCTCAAAGTGGTCTCCATGGGATCGCAGGTGATAGGGATGGTAGTGGTTGTCATGCTTCATACACAAGTCGTACCTTGGCTTACACTATGCTGGCAGGCCACTTGCCTACAGCTTGTACTGGGGTTTTTCTCAATATCCTGTAGAATCCGGTCCTCCAGACCTGGTGTACGCACAGTTCGCCGCTTCCTTGCACGCTAGTCTGTCTGAAAGGACGCGTGATCACACAAACGCCCAAAAAGAGATTGAAATGTTGCATGATGTGGCTGACGTCTGTGAGGGAACTTGTATTGGTATAGCCGTGCTGCCTCTCGACCGTTTCCATTTGCTTAGTCGTACACATATACCATCTCGGCTTGTTCCCGACATGAATAGCGGACTCCTCTGCTGCTCAACAGTACGCTGCATCAATCGCACAGCCTGAACACACGAGGAACACACGGCACCTAGTCAGAGCCATCTACCGTGACAACTGTGTATTTCTGTACACATGTTCATAGGACTTTTTTCTTCCATTTACAGTCAGGATTCCGTCCCTACAGTTTGTCGGCTTTATTCAAGGTCATCCTGTATAAACAGTTGTTTGAACATAGGCGGGATTTACCTGTATTCGTGTTGATTTTACGTACACTATCAATCTCCGCAGCAATATCGACCTCTACCCTATTCCGGGGCCAGAGGAGTTATAGCGAGATAAATGCATCATGTAGACTGCGTAGGTATATAATATATTACATTTCGGGATCGCAAGTGTGGTAGCTACATTTCAAAGGGACTTGGGACAACTCCTTTCAGGGATTCCTCTTTGTGGACACTACCTGGATGGTTTTTTTTTCGTAGGATACACGGGAGTTCAACATCTTCAAAATGTACAAACATTGTTTTAACGACTCCTGTAGAACATTTTAAGTTGTTTTTTGGATGTGAAACTTCCCCTTTGTATGTAAAGAGTGACAGTGCTGGAAAAACTCTTACGTTATTTGATTTTCAAACAGATGAGCAAAACTGAACGCACTCAGATACTTCTCTCTTTACTTATTCTGATCATCACTAAACTGACACACAATATTTGTAGCGCAACGCAATCTGACTTTTCAATAATCGCTACAAAAGAATGGCCCTGACTCACATTAACCTATACCTTTCACAAATCACTTACCTCACAAAAATCGTCGTTACTCGAACTACTGCAATACAGAGGGGGCCAATACTGCCAGCCACATAAAAGATTCTAACTACTGAAGTTACTAACTACTGATAGGCATAGTTAGCAAATGAAAGATTTTGATAGAGAACAAACAATGTATTTACCTAAATAGTGCCAAAAGTCATAATATATACATCACTTCATGGGATCCAGTCCTACAAATTTCCTTTTTCTGACGAACGTACGTCCAGATCGCCCGCTCATAGTAACCTCTCAAAACTCTTGCATCTGTCTCCCCACATCCACCACTGCTGGCGGCTCTTCTCCAACTGCCCAACGCTACGCGCTGTTCTAATCCAACTGCCCAACGCTACACTAGCGAATATTCCAACATGAGTCTAACCAGCCACAGACTGCATACAACGCAGTCAGCGATTTTCATACAGAGCACTATGTGGCGTTGACAACATAAAACCTAAACAGCCTACTTATAGATGTATTTAATTTTTTACATCCTAACGTTATGTATTTAGGACATATATTAAATAAAGAAGATGTTAAACCATCAGCTTGGGCCCAAAAACCTGAAGGAATTACAATAATTCCCAAGACAGTAACAAAATTGATAACACAAATGGCTCAGGCAGTTCGTCAGCCATCGGATTCACAAGTTGGATGTCAGTTTTAAGTTCTCTGCAGCCTGCTTTTACTCAGTTCAAAACTACCTATGACCTGTTCCCTGCCTCTCAACTCACAGACCCGGCAAAATCCTGGCGCTAGCCACTGATGCATTACAGTATGGATTATAGGTGGAACTAGAACACAAAAATACCAACTGTATGAAGTAGTCAACTGTGTATGCCTTCGAAACATTATTAGCAGTAAAAATAAACTTATCATTAATACAGAACCAAACGCTGGCCAATATTCAGTGTCCAAACGATTGAAGTATACTTATATGGCACCAGGTTTCATTTAATCGCTAATGAGCAGCCGCTGTTTGTGCAGTCCCCCAGAAAAGATGTCCAGCACTTAAAATAACTATTGTTAGAGCCCACATTTCGGGACGCTAATGCAGGTGCGCTATCCTGCCTGCCAACAAGGATGAAAAAAAAAAAACCACAGTATTTGGTAATTATGCAAGAGGCACTGTTTTTACAACTCGACAACAAACGTTATATGGTTTTCTATCACGGTCAGCGAAGTGACCCTCTCCACAGAGCAGAAAACGGTGCTTCACAGGTGCTCTCGTCTGTCACTGTGGGTAGCCACGGCAGCTACCGAGAAGAGCAGACTGAGACATCGTCTCAGAGCCAGAGGTAGTGTCCCGTGTTCGTCACGTGGGACGCCGAATATTGGGGTCATAATTTCACCCATGCTCCAACTAAGATCCACCTGTTGCACAAGTGCGTGACTTGCGCGAAATCATTAGTGTTGTGACATATACCCTGGCCGGGCATAAATAAGAAAATCCAAACTATCCAACATCAGTCAGACCCTACACAGACTTTTTTCCCCTGGCCAAAAGCAGAATATCGATAAGAGAGGATGTACATTTGTTATACAAGCCCATTCTATGCACCAACATGGCTGTTGGTAGTGCATGCGCCCTCCAGTTTCCGGTGTGGCCCGTACGTCCTTAGTGAGTACCAGTAAATAGACCAGGCCTCGCAAACACATTAGTAATAGAGGGTTCACACCATGTAATTGTACCAGATAATTGTACTCAGTTTTGTCATTCGAGTTCAAACATTTCTGCTAGAGAATGGAACCACCAATCTTTGCCAATCACTGCCAAATTCAGAAGTGCATTTGCCCGTCAGGACATATAAAACGAAGATGGCAAAGATAACATAGAGACAGTCTTCCGAGGAAATCTTTACAAGCTTCCTCGAGAGATATCGGTCCACCTCCTATCAATGGTCGGATTCTAGCACGCGGTGTTACGTCTCGTCTACCCACCGCTTCCGGCAACAGATGGTACTAAATGAAGGTAACGTCATACCCTGTGGCCTTGGGAGCATCTGACTCGGTCATACTTGTAGGCATGAATCACGCAGTCACTCTCAACGTGGATTAATCGAGGCTAATCGTGGGGTGTAGGTTACAGGAAGGTCAGTATCACAATTATAACAATAATAAGAGCGCTGATTCGACTTAGACACTGAGATGTATTTTGCTTTCTAGTTTTACAAGGTAACATATAACGAATAATAACCACTGAAATCGGGAGGAAAGAGAGATCAGTATAAAGACGTATTCGCTGTCAAACTCACAGGTTATCGAGTATCAGTTAGAATAAAAGTCACAAAATTACTATCAAAGAATTCGCAATAAGGTTGAGACGGGCGAGAGGGACATGCTGCCAATGAGGAGAAATAGTGGACCGTGTTGGCAAGTTAGCTAACCCGCAGGCTGTAGCATCTCGCCGTATTGTACTCATACCAACAAAAGTGTGACTGAGTGACCTTACTGGGCCCGGTTTAAAAATTCGAACCCAGTAAGAAAACAGACTGTCAGAGCACGCGCTATTTTCTACCGCCACTCTAAATGGCCATTTCTACAAAAAGTTATGGGTCTTTCAGCGAGTTCTGAGGGAACTGCCAAGATCATTCAGGCTGCCAATTCCCGCGGCTGGTTCTAACCGCCAACTACGTCGAAAGAATATATCGCTACGTTCATGGCGTCCTTAAAAAAATTTAGTTTGAAAGGTATTGCCATAAAATTAAACTGGACCAAAATTACTACTGTAGAGAAGGAATACTATTAAGTGGTGTCTTTCTCTCTCTTGTCACGGGGCCACACACAAAATAGGGAAGCAGTATTTTCACTTCTATTAATTTATACAGTATATTAATTTGCTAGTAAAATAAATGTAGCGTCACAAACAGAACTGCCACATGGACGCTAGCACCATTCACTACTGAACAGGCGGAGACCGACCTAGATAGCCCACAAACTGCAGATAACACCTTTTTACTGTACAGGCTCCCATCCGCGGGCGCACGCATTTAGCTGCACTCCGTGGAGGAAGGGCACCAATTATTTAAGTCGTGGCCAGCCGTGATCTGTTGGTCTGCCATCGTAACCAGCTGCAACCGTGACAGAGGACAGAACCGCACCTCCTAACAGCTAACCGCACGCAGCCGCGCCACCGCCATTGCCCTAACCGTCCACTATTAGGTGGCACAGCCTCCATCCTCAGGCTCGTCCAGTGCTGCAACTGCAAATCACACGAGGCGAGCCTACGGATGTCGGACCGCTCACCACATTCTTCTACAGGCCCCTGCACGTGTCCTGGGGGGCTGGCTAGGTCATGCAGGTATGCCCCACTGACGACGGACCAGGCAACACGCCATTCATGCTCCCAGTGTCCACAGCTGAGAGGAATGCACGTGGCAGGAATGAGACGCTGAGTCGGGCGACATGGTCTAGACATAATATTTGTATGTGCTATTGTAAAAGCGTTTTCATGTATGCAGCTATGTGAAAATTATAGCTTTGGAGAGGTATGAGCGACAAAAATGTATTAAATTGTCTCACCACTTCAGTGCACTGATACTTCAAAATTACACTACTGGCCATTGAAATTGCTACACCAAGAAGAAATGTAGATGATACACGGGTATTCATTGGACAAATATATTATACTAGCACTGACAAGTGATTACATTTTCAGGCAATTTGGGTGCGTAGATCCTGAGAAATCAGTACCCAGAACAACCATCTCTGGCTGTAATAACTGCCTTGATACGCCTGGGCATAGAGTCAAACAGAGCTTGGATGGCGTGTACTGGTACAGCTTCCCATGCAGCTTCAACACGACACCACAGTTCATCAGGAGTAGTGACTGGCTAATTGTGACGAGCTAGTTGCTCGGCCACCATTGACCAGACGTTTTCAGTTGGTGAGAGATCTGGAGAATGTGCTGGCCAGGGCAGCAGTCGAACATTTTCTGTATCCAGAAAGGCCCGTACAGGACCTGCAACATGCGGTCGTTCATTATCCTGCTGAAATGTAGGGTTTCGCAGGTATCGAATGAAGGGTAGAGCCACGGGTCGTAACACATCTGAAATGTAGCGTCCACTGTTCAAAGTACCGTCAATGTGAGTGTAACCAATGGCACCCCATACCATCACGCCGGGTGATACGCCAGTATGGCGATGCCGAATACACGCTTCCAATGTGCGTTCACCGCGATGTCGCCAAACACGGATGCGACCATCATGATGCTGTAAACAGAACCTGGATTCATCCGAAAAAATGACGTTTTGCCTTATGTGCACCCAGGTTCGTCGTTGTGTACACCATCGTAGGCGATCCTGTCTGTGATGCAGCGTCAAGGGTAACCGCAGCCATGGTCTCCGAGCTGATAGTCCGTGCTGCTGCAAACGTCGTCGAACTGTTCGTACAGATGTTTGTTGTCTTGCAAACGTCCCCTCCTGTTGGTTCAGGGATCGAGACGTGGCTGCACAATCCGTTACAGCCATGCGGATAAGATGCCTGTCATCTCGACTGCTAGTGATACGAGGCCGTTGGGATCCAGCACGGCGTTCCATATTACCCTCCTGAACACACCAATTCCATATTGTGCTAACAGTCACCAACTGTGGTGGTGAATGTATTTCTCTCCAGTTGTTAGTCCCCTATTGTATTTACATCAGCTCTTTTCACCTTTGGGGCACAAACCAGGTTCTGGATGCTCATCTGTGGATGCAGTGTGGAAATACAAAGCCCATATAGCTTTCTTCATTTCTTCAAGATTGCTTGTATTTTGCGTGACTGCAAGGCCATAGCAATTCTGAACGTGGTCTATTATGTAATCAGTCAGTCTTCCTTTGCCATGCAAGGTTTTCCCGTAATCTAGTTTTTTCCCTTTCATAACTGATTTTAACCTTCTCAGCCTGGCACCCATTCTCTTCTGCACATGTCCTATACATTCAAGTTTGCTTATATTTACACTGCTCCCACATGGTTTGCTTTCCAAAACTTCTTTGAATGCTTAAGAGTCACCATACCCCAGATACTTGACATAGCGAACATTATAGCACTCTAAAGAGCAATGAGAAATTCTTTTCACCCCAGCAACCTCCATGTCACCACTACTACCATAATAATTAGCAACACAGTCATCACTATGTTCATTTTTCAGTGTGTCTATGCAGCTACAGTATTTAGATATTATTGCAACATCAATAACCTTGCCACTGTCATCACTAGTTGCTGTTACAACACCATTGCTGTGAGTTCACGACTGCCATTATTTGCTTTCACTGCTTCCTCCACAGCTACCTGCATTGACTTCTGTGTTACATATTCAACTGCAGATCCTAGTACATAGTTGTAAGCATCAAACTTTGAAGGTACTTGGAAGATTTAGAACACCCCATAGCATATCACCAGCTGCTTTGCCAGTACCAATTGCTCACAATCCATAAAGTAACCTAATATTTACACCTTAAAGTTCAGTTTTCTAGTATCCATTATTTACAGTTACTGAAACAGAACTTGGAAACTTGCAGCTATACTTACAAACACTGCATATTAAATTAAACTGGGCAGCCAGGCCAACATGGGATTCTACTTTCAGAGAAAAGTTTTCTTGACATTTTTTGTAGCACACACTGTTTTCAAGAGCTTCGCAAACTATACTCATATCAATGAGTTCAAAAACTTCTTTCCGTTTATCAACTAAATTATATTTCTCTTCCAAGTATCTTAGTTTTTTTTTATAAGCACTGTTTTCATTTGGAGTAAGTTCGTTTGGCAAATCAGTAGCAAGTGGACTCACATTTTGAAACAGTGATGATGAAGAACTGCTTTGCTTTGCTAATGAACCATCATTTCTTTTTTTTTCCAGTTCACACACTTTTTAAACACTTTTGCTCTAGTTCTAGGCATTCTCACTGCGAAAAATGAAGCACTAAATACGAAAAAACTCGACAACATCTTTCATATAGCACACTGTTTACAAGCAATCCCATCACAAAGTCAAAGAGTAACTTGAGGAAACCAGAGGGAAACATTTTCGGACAAATAGTGTATAATGAGTGGCTGGAAAGCGGTATATTTGAATTCATGTCAAAAAGTATATTGTCAGCCATGAGAGACGAGTATAACTAAAGCGCAACACTAGATCTCACAAATCTATAAAAATAAAGTAGCTATAATTCTAGTAGAGCCATGTATGATACATCATTTTAAAGAGGAAACTTGGCGGAATATAATATGTCAATAAAACGAAAATCGATTTTTTAACCCAAAATCCGATTCCGTCGCCATCGTTAGCCCCCACTACAGGACAAAGGCAGCAGCGGCCAGCGGACGAGTCGAAGCGTCCAGACGTAGGAGACAGGCCGGGAATCAACTATAGCTGTTGCCGCTAAAACAATAAGTCCAGAAGAGCAATTGTCGTTTAAAAAGGGATGCTTGTGAAAAGATATACGTCGAGTACAACGCAGAAGCTCTTACGTAAACATCACAAGAGCAGCTTAAAGTAATGTGGGAGGACATGAAAGCGAAAGCAGAGAAAATGGAAGCTAAATTCCATCGAGAACATTTCCAAACAAGTGGCGGAGTAGCGGAGACGAAGACAGACTATGTAAGTTGTTGATATGAGCCCACAGGTTTTCAAGAGGATAACTGGAGTTAATGATTCAAGCAACATCGATAATGATCACTACTCCGAAGATGGTAATGAAACTGCTGAAAGTGAAGCTTGATTCATAGTCATGAATCTCGGCTTGCATTCTGTGGTGGGGCCTCATCACAAGTTGTGCCCATGAAAAAAGACAAACAACGTGCAGTTGTAGTGAAGACAGGGAGTTCTTGGAAAAAGCAGACGAGCTTCATTTGTCAAAAATGCATTTCATAAGAGAGCAATATAATGCAAAATTGATAGCGTTCACAGTGTGACAGATATATTGCTTTGCTGTAAGATAGAAGGAAGACAGCTTGGGTGCGCTGATAGGGAAACTACGCCATTGTTAACAGGAATGCCCTTACGTTTTATTTTATTGTACTACGTCTGTGTTGGCAGTTCAAGCTATACATTGTTCCTTCAGACATATATGAATGTGAATTATCAACACAGACGTTGTACTAGAACATAATAAGTATCACATTTCTCGGCGGGTTAAAGCGTCCATCATATCGAATGTCCATGTCAGGCGGCAATCAAAGAGTGTTTGTGGAAGCATTACGAGATGTGGACAAGTGTGATACGTAAAGGCTTGGTCGGTCCTGGCAGCGAGCTCGGATAGCTAAAGTTTTTAAGATGATCGCTCGCATTAAGCGGAAAATTTAGGTTCGAGTGGCGGTCCTCCACTAATTTTCCCATGTCACTTAGAAATAATACAGTTGAAATCAACTTAGACTCGCAGTTTTTGAATCAAATTTCGTAATATGGAAAAGCTTTTAATCTCCCCTTGAACGCAGCGTATTTCTGAATCAGGCGCAGCCTATTCAGGAGTTTGTTCGAGAGTCGAATAGCCGAAACGGTGGAAAAGATAATGAACGATTTCGTACTATGAATAGGCATGTTCAAGGTGATAGATATATCAGATTTTTATTACATTTATGGAAAGATGGTAAGTATTTGATATGTGAGGAGACGTACTGAAGACACCAGTGACTATAAAAAAAAAAACGGAGTATGCGAAAATCACATCGCCTATTGGATCGCATCTGGTTTGACTTATCATAGGACTGACTGACGTGATGACAACTGAAAGCTGCGTATTTTACCGAAGTGTTCGTGCTTAACCCCAGTCGGTTGGAGTGTCCACTGTTTGTACTGTGTTGAACTACACTACTAGTTTGTGGTTTGTTTTGGGCAGAAACATTTAATTTTTCAAAGAAATTGATACAGGCTAGAGAGACTTTCTGCATGCTGTAGGGATTTTTTTCCAAGTTTATATGCTCATTCAGGTTTACACTAAAAGTTTTTATTGTTTTTCGGTAGAAAAGAACATCATTGAAGAGTATAGGAGGAAGTATTTCACTAAAATGTTTGTTGGTGAATCTGCTGTGTTATATGATGATGACCTGTTTAGTTGAAGACTCAGCTGTTGCGCCTATCATGACAACTGTTGTTATTCGTATTTAATAAGGTTGCAGGAATTAGAGTTCTTAGAGCTGGCACTTACATGAAACTGTATGTCATCAACATATATGTGATAGGTACAAGACAGTAACACAGGCGAAATACATTGATATAAAGCAAGAAAAACACCGAGCGAGGTGGCACATTAGTTTGCACACTGGACTCGCATTCGGGAGGACGATGGTTCAATCCCGCGTCCGGCCATCCTGATTTAGGTTTTCCGTGATTTCCCTAAATCGCTCCAGGCAAATGCCGGAATGATTCCTTTGAAAGGGCACGGCCGACTTCCTTCCCCATCCTTCCCTAATCCAAACCTCGCAGTTTGGTCTTTTCCCCCAAACAACACAACCCCCAACTCAAGTAAAACAATGGACCAAAGACAGAACCCTGGGGGATTCCTGTGAGCACATGTTCCGAAGATAACTTATTTGACCCCTGGACGACTTGTTGGTACCAGGTTTTAAGATAGTGTTGCATGTTTGAGAAGTTCAGCTGTTTAATTTTCATAAATAATGTATAGAAACTAACATAGTCATAAGCCCTGCTGAAATCAAACAGTGTAATATGGTCGCTTCACGTCTCTCCGAGATATGTAATTTGATGTCATCAGTCACTTCGATTAATGCAGCTAGAGTGTTGCGCGTTCGTCCAAAAAGAGAAACTTGTCGTGAAACGTAAATGATGAAAGAATCGTTTCCAGCTATCTAGCAATTTTCGCGATTACATTTTCCGGCACATTTCGATAGTTGATCTTGCGACTCTGTAAGATGATTTAACCCTAGTTTTATATTATGTGATCGTCTTCAAGGCACCAATGAAATGGGTGTAGACAGCGAGGCCAGTCGTCAAAATTTAGAAAAATGGAAATGTCAAGATGATTGGACCCCTGCAAATATACTTTCACTACATTATTTATCATAAAAGTTGGTATATTGGAAAGCATGTTTCTATGATGTTTCCCACTAATTCTATTCACGTTCTACTGAGAAGGTCGAAGTCCTAAGTCTTTCTCATACTGATCATACAGTATGATTTTCGCTGTTTTTCTATCGCGGATTGTGAAACATTACTATGTTATCACAGTTACTTACTGAATGGTAATTCCGTGCTGTTAATGTTTTTTCCAATGACTGATTGCCAACAGAATCGTATTAGCAATTACCGATAAGTTTGACTACGAAGTCTTTCGCGACGGAGTCCTTGCATAAAAAGTTCTCGGTTTACTTGCCACGTCAAATTTGGATAATATCCCAAGCTTTCGATGACTAACTCCGTCATCTGTCATTTTTACCCCTGACGAAGTTGACGGAGGTAGTCATCGAAAGCTTGGGATATTATCCAAATTTGACGCGGCAAGTAAACCGAGAACTTTTTATACCGATAAGTTAGTTTCTAAAGGAGAACGCTTTCTCACAATTGATATCTCCAGTGTAACTAGGTAGGGATCCTAAGCGTAACTGATATAAGCATCCACCTGGAACAATAGATTTTGGGAGAGGCGTAATTTTGAGCAAAAATCTTCTTAATTGCAAAATGGTTCAAATGGCTCTGAGCACTGTGGGACTTAACTTATGAGGTCATCAGTCCCCTAGAACTTAGAACTACTTAAACCTTACTAACCTAAGGACATCACACACACCCATGCCCGAGGCAGGATTCGAACCTGCGACCTGTAGCGCCTAGAACAGCTCGGCCCCCCGGCCGGCTCGTAATTGCAGCAAATTGGATTTCTGTGCATTGATTTTGTTAGCGGTTATGCCTCCTAATCAGCTTCATATAAAAGCATTACTCTTCCGTCTATTCGAGTACCAGCCATGTTGAAACCTTGCTCGACAATGGCAGTGGCCAACTCATATTTAATAGCAGCTATACGTCTGAACACATATAAGAAAGCTGCGACTAGTGACATTTGTGTCCATACAGAAATGTGGGAAATTGTCTCCCAGTATTCCTGGAAACTACCTGATCACTGAGTCACGGTACACGTGCACCCCGAGAGTCCTCGTCCACAGCAAACGCTCAGCATTTCCGCAGCGATAATGTGCCGCTCTGTACGAACAGCGTCGACGCCGCCATAGAAATGACCAGCAACGTAAACATCCGGCAGTCGAAGGACTGCGCCATCAATGGTCAACAAAACGTTGTACAATATGCACTCTGACTTGCAATATTGCACTTCTTATGGTGTGTACTCTGTCCTAATACGAAATATCATGTTATACGTTGTCACTTTCAATTTTTTTGTTTGTGATTATGTAAATTATTTTATGGTGCACATTTTGTGCTTTTAAAAAATATCTTGCTTAATACACAGTTTTATAACGTTACTAAATCTTCCACTTGACAGTAATAACAAAATATGCAGAACTTTATATTTTTTTCACGTTTTGAGGTTACACATAGAGGACGTGCTATGTAGCTCTAGGAGGGGAAGAAGAAGCTACGTACAGTTTGCGTCACCAGTATACGTGCATAATGCTGGTCTTTTAGTAAGGTGTGACATATCTTAAGTACATTATATGTGTCATATGCTGATCCATGAGTGTGGGCCATATTTCATTTTGTATTTATTTTAAAGTATGCTTTGTCAAGTTGAAAAGAAACGATTTGTAAATTCCGTGTTTGTAAGTTGATTTTTGTGTTTTCCATTCTAGTTTCTAAATATCTGGTCATAACTAAAAATTTTGCGATTGTCTCCGACAGAAAATAAAGTAAATTATGATCACTTCCGACAGTAAAAAATGCCAGCCGCTGTCGCTGAGGGGTTCTAGGCTCTTCAGTCCGAAACCGCGCCGCTGCGAAGGTCGCACGTTCGAATCCTGCCTCGGGCATGGATGTGTGTCATGTCCTTAGGTTAGTTAGGTTTAAGTACTTCTAAGTCTAGGGGACTGATGACCTCAGATGTTAAGTCCCATAGTTCTCAGAGCCATTTGCACCATTCGACTGTAAAAATTCTGGCATTACAGTTCTGTTTGAGCATCTCGAGTCCTCTTCATTAATACACATCTGTTCTCCCACATGTCGAACAAGTTCCGGAATTCGGACAGGGGGATTAGTGGTCCTTTCCTTGACCTTTTCTGGGCACAAACGTAATACCAGTTTACATTGCCCTGTTTATAATGGTCCACCACTACGACAGTGGGTATAATTTTGTGGCGCCTTTTGTAAAGTTTCTCCGCCATAAATATTTTTTTTTTCAAGGGAGCGGAAAGACGTTTTCTTGTAGGAACCTTGCGTACTTCTTCAGTCACGAGGGAACTGCAGAAAGCCAAGTAGTTTTTATTAGAATTGTAGTTTAAAAGTAATTAACAACGACTACTCATATCAAATGAGTGTGGCATGCGCATTAAATGCGATACCAGTGAAGCGCTTACAGTCTTGGCCGTCTATAGCAACTCTGGAACGGATACGGTCGGTTGCCTATCAGCACTGTAACACTCCAAGAGTGTAACTAAACTGGGGCAGCCTGGGCATTGCCCCACACCCGCGAATTGAAGAGCCTTCTATGTCCGACAGGAAGAAAACGAAAATTCAACAATATAACAAAAAAAATGGAAAAATTAGTAAAACCGACAGTCAGGTGAAGTCTTTACTTATACTGAAATAATTAAAGTTGGGTTTGGAAACCATTCTGATGTAAGGCAATGCGAGTCATTTGGTCAGCTTCTGCTAGCAGACGATCCTATGTTCATTAAGTCCTTGTTCGATACTGAGAGCTAAGCGACCGAAAGCAATTGAATATCTATCCTAAGTCATACAAAGGCACCCGACTACTAACAAAACAGTTACTGCCTTCAGCCACTGCTCCGAGAATCTTGTAGGAGCGAACCATTGATACGGTTTCTGTCAGTAAGGGGGTACGCAATGGCGTTAGAAGTCACGTAAAAATAATACTCACCGCTCTAATTCACCGAAATGAAACGCAGTGTTAAACAATGACTATAGTGTCAGACCCACTGCGTACATTATCGTTTGGTCACCAAAGCTGGCAGTGAGAAGAGGCAAGATATCAGCAGCTCGAATTCCAGCCACTTCTACCGTTTCAGTACTAGGGAGGAAAAAGGCTAAGAAAATGAGGGCACATTGTACTGGGACCGAGGATCCGAACTGCACTGGCACGAAAACGAAAGTTGACGCACTTTATTTAATTACATATACGCAGAAACAACCATTTCAAATCACATTTCATTCCGTTTTTAAGGCACATATTATTTAAAATGAAAATTAATTTTTGACAAAAATACAGCTTACTGTTTGAAATTTGTCTACAATCGTTAGAAATTCTTGTATAATCTATTATTTCTTATGGTACAAGCAGGGAAAAAGTGTGTTTCAAGACACCGCAGTGACACCCTGGACTTGTCAAGCAACGTGTTTGAGAGCGAATACAGATATTAATTGGCACAGAAACGTCGTAGGAGAATGTATAATTTGTAGTTCTCCGGCCTTCCTGCGGCTGCAAGATTTATAAAATTCATGCTTCTCCAAGACAGTCTTCCTCGGATAGGACTGATAAACAGTTTGGATGACTAGTTTGCAAAATCTGAATATTCAGAAAGTAACTGCAATGTCGAACATACCCAGATTCGGTAATTGCCAAGAATGTTTGCCTATCGAAGCCGCGGGCTCTAAACGATGGATATCGAACCTGCGATTCTGAATCGATGACGCGACTGTGGTGGCGGACGTTATGAGCATGTTTATAGTGGTCGCTACAGCGATGACAAAAGAATAGCGTTAGTAAAACAGTTGCAATTACAAAGGAAACGGCTTACCTCACTCGCAGTCGACGTTGTCATTATGAGAAAATCCATTTGATGTGTATGCTACGGGACGCATTCAATTTCTGCTGTAACCTGGGCAGACTCTGTCAATGTCACGCAAAAATATGGGTAGAGTGTCACATTTCCGACAAAAATTGAAACTGTTTTCTATATTGCATAAGCACGGAATAAGATCTTTCCACGTGAGTCAATCGGCCGAAGATACGTCTGCAATTCTAGACATCCCACACACTACCGTCATAAATCGTTTGCGTTTTCCTAGCATCTCACAACGTCCGCCATCACAGTCGCTTGATCGATTTAGAATCACATGTTCGATATCTGTCGTTTGGAGCGTCAGCGCAAAGGTGCAAATGATTTGAAGCTTGCTGTTTAAGTGCCATGGATTGGCGGAACTCAGATGTTTATGGATGGCTTGCCTTCTGACGGCTATTAGTGCTCCGCGCTTTTGCTACACTCCACGGTTTTCTTAAGAGTCTACTCACTGTGGATGGACACTCATGTCAGACTGTTGCTAACACACGGTGCCGTCCACTGCAGGGACCCTTCTATTACTGAGAACTGCTTCACGTTGCGATATGTTGTTTATTCTAAAAGGATATGCGAAAACTAATCGTCGCACAACTAAGGTAACTATCCAGTGACAATACTAGCGGCGTAATTAGGCTGGCATGACCTGAACATTGCCCTCAAGGATAAAATGGCTCAGTAAAAAAAAGTAGGAAATTTTTTTTACAATCGTTCAGTCTAGGAAAGTGTTTCGCTGTACTAAAATAACGACAGATTGTTTCGGAAATCTATCTGATATAATGTGAACAATTTATTTCCTTTACTTGGACCAAAAATTTGTCTACATTAGAAGCGGTCAAAAATTCTCTTGACGCCTTCCTAAGAGTGTTTCCATTTCTTGCAAACTACCTTTGTAATCGTCGACCAGATGGGGCTCAAATTCAAAGAAACAGGTTGATAGCAATTGAGACTTTTACATCAAGTACAGTATCAGATCAAAAGTATCCACACACTCCTATGCAATGCGGAACTGAGAGCCGGCTTACCAGTGTAAAAGGAGACTGGCTCTATTGCATTGTAAGTAGACCAGCAGTAACAGCAGAATGCGTAAGTCAAGATAACTCAGCAACTCGAAAGGTGGACTAGTCATTGGATGTCACCTGAGTAACAGACCCATCACGGACATTTCGGCCCTTCTAAAGCCGTCCAAATAGACTGTGGTGGTGTGATAGCGAAGTGGAAACACGATGGAACAACCACAACAACCAGCCATAAACAAAACTCACATCTTGACAGACAGGGAACGTCGAGGGTTGTAGAGAGTGGCTGCAAAAATCGGATGAAATAAGCGGAAGGAATCACCCGGGAATTCCAAAGTGCTACCAGTGCAGCCAAACCAATGGCTGTGTGTAGGAAGTTAAAAAGAACTGGATGCAATGGTCAAGCATCTCCTCATCAGACAAACATTTCTGAAGTCAGTGTTAGACGACACTCGAGGTGGGGTCGAGACGACGTCAATGGACAGCAGACGACTGGAAAAGAATGACTTGCAGTGATGAATCAATCACGCTGTAGCTCGTGGCAGTCCGATGGAAGGATTTGGGTTTGGCGTACGCCTGGAGAACGCTACCTGTCATCAAGTGCGGTGTCAACAGCTAGCTGGCATTGCGGCATGGACGTGTTTTTCATGGTTACAATATGATCCACTCATTGTGCATAAGAAAACTCTAAATTCGGAACGGTATGAAACATTTTACAGTACTGAGTACTGTGTACAATATAGGGACAGTTCGGAGACGATGGTTGTGTCAGCATGACAATGCTCTCTGTCACGAAGCAGCATCTGTGGGGAAATTGGTTGTGAACAACAGCATTCCTAAAATGGACTGTGGTGCGCAAAGTTCTGACCTGAATCCAATGGAACACCTTTGGTTGACTTAGAACGTCAACTTCGTTCCAGGCCACAGCATCCAGCATCAGTACCTACTCTCGTTCCGGCTTTTGGGGAATAATGGCTGCCATTCCTCCATAGACATTCAGACACCTCATTGAAAGAGTGCGCAGCAGAGTTCATGCCATTATACACACAAACCCTTATTCAATGTCCACTAATACGGTGATCAGTTAGTGTATGTTGGCCATTGACCCTCCATCTTCCCTGAAGAAATTCGCCACAGTCATGGAAGATTTCGAGAAGAGCGTCGCGGAGCAAGCCCATCTAAAACCAATTTGTTTCTACCGCCACGTGGGTGATAGTTTCTAGCTTGGCCAGATGGACGATACAGCTTAGGTGAGTTACTCTATGACATCGACTCGCCTCACCCCAACATAAGCTCATCGTGAAGGTCGCACAGGGTGACGTTCTCCCGTTCCTGGACATTGTCGTGAAACGGAAGCACAAACCAAGCAGGGACACAATGTTTACAGAAAGCCTGCACACACTGATCTGTAATTACACGCCTGCAGTTGTCACCAGAAGGCATTTTACGCCCACTATTTCACAGGTCGCGATCCATGTGCGGAAAAAAAAAACAGATTTCTAGCTGAGCTGAGGCACCTGGAGAATAGAGTCCGACGGAGTGGGTGCAATAACAAGTAGATAAGGCATACGTTTAGAGAGGTTGTACCGATACAACAGCAGGAAGAAAAAGAAGAGCCAAGTACAGCGCTTGTCGCAAATAAGTTAGCAGAATGTTGGAACGATAGTGTGAGATGTGTATTTTGCCCATCGTCCAAGATTTTAACACAGCTAGGTTCAGTAAAGGATGATCTAGGCCTCCACAAACTAGGGGTCTACTAAATCGCTGCCAGTGTGGCAAGGCATACAACGGGAAAGGTGTACTCAGGCTAGAAGAGAAGTGCCTTGAACATGTGCTGGAGTGTCAAAAGTCATGGGATACTTCCTTTTGCTCAAAATAGTGCAGCAATTCGAAGACTGAACTAGTCGCTGAGACTCACTTAGTCGCCTTGAGTCCCGTGCAGAAACACCGAACCACGATGCCTCCATAACCGCGAAAGTGTTGCCAGTGCAGGATTTTGTCCCCAACTGATCTCTCGATTGTGTCCCATAAATGTTCGAAGGTATTAATGTCGGGCCATCAGCGTGTCAAAATCATTCGCTCCAATTGTCCAGAACATTCTTCAAAACCAATCGTGAACAACAGTGGCCCGGTGAAATGGCGCACTGTCATCCATAAAAACCCTTTCTTGTTTGGGAACATGAAGTCCATGAAGGGGTGCAACTGGTCTCCAAGTAGCCGAACATGACCATTTCCAGTCAACAATCGAGTCAGTTGGACCAGAGGATTCAGTCATTCCATGTAAACACAGCGCACACAAAAAAAAGAAAGAAAAATGGCTCTGAGCACTATGGGACTTAACATCTGAGGTCATGTGTCCCCTAGAACTTAGAACTACTTAAACCTAACTAACCTAAGGACATCACACACATCTATGCCCCAGGTAGGATTCGAACCTGCGACCGTAGTGGTCGCGCGGTTCCGGACTGAAGCGCCTAGAACCACTCGGCCACTGCGGCCGGCTCGCAGCGCACGCCATTATCAGCTTGCACAGTGTATCGTTGACAACCTGGGTCAATGGCTTCCTGGGGTCTGCACCACACTCGAATCCTACCATCTTCTCTTACCAACTGAAATCGCCTGACGAGGCAATCGTTTTCCGTCTAGGGTCCAACCGATATGTGCAGCTGAGGCGCTGTAGATGATGTAGTGCTCTTAGCAAAGCTACTAGCGTCGGTCACCTGCTGCTACAGCCCATTAACGCCAAATTTTGCCACACTGCACTAACGGTTACGTTCGTCTTATGTTCCACATTGATTTCTGCGGTTATTCACTCAGTGATACTTGTCTGTTAACTCGGACAACTCTACGCAAACGCCGGTGCTTTCGGCCGTTAAGTGAAGGCTGCAGCCACGACGATGTGTGTAGTCAGAGGCCATGCATGAAATTCGATATTCTAGGCACACTCAAGACACTGTGGATCTCGCAATGTTGAATTCCCTATGTTTTCGAAATGGAATGTCCCATGCGTCTAACTCAAACTAGTGTGCGTTGCGAGTGTCTTAATTTCCACCGTGTGGCCGTAATGACTTCAGAAACCTTTTCACACGATTCGTCTGAGTAGAAATGACAGCTCCTCCAATGCACTGCCCTTTTATACCTTGTGTACGCGACACTACCGCCATCTGTACGAGGTGGGACCTAAAAGAAACCGGGCTGTTGTCATAAAATATTTATTGATGAACCTTTTTACAAAATTACTTCAGTCACCTTCAAAATATTCTCCATTACATGCGATGCACTTGTCAAGTCTCTTTCTCCACTGTTGGAAACATGTTTGGAAGTCTTCATGTTTGACACTGTCCAGTGTCCTTTGCGAAGCTGTTTTTACCGCCTCCACATCGTCATAACGCTCCCCTTTTAGCGTTTTTTTCATTCGTGGAAATAGGAAAAAGTCGCACGGGGCTAGGTCCGGCGAATACGGACCGTGGGGAACGACAGGCCACCTCTGAGATGCCAAATAGTGGGCGACTCGTAAGGCCGTGTGTGCTGGAGCGTTGTCGTGATGCAGAAATCAGTCACCTGATCGCCAAAGTTCCGGGCGTTTCCTACTCTCATCCTTGTATATGTGCATATCGCTATCCCATTACTTTTGTCACACAAGGGCACAACAAATCCAACAATGGGGACTGTGCGACTAAAGAGGCCATTGAAATCAGGGCCCAAGACCGTCTAACTAACGAAGACAGCGGGCTACAGCTGAGGCAGGCGTGGAACCCTGCACTGAGCTGAGAAGAGGCAAAACTTTCCCGTGCAGTGAAGTGTGCAGCCGGCGGTGGTAGCACGGAGATCAGAGGCCGCAGTTCGAAGCCGGGCGCCGCCATCCCCACCACCCACCGCGGCGGCCGCACAGACACCTACAGCAGCGGAGTGATTGAAGTGAAAACGGCCAACGTATACTGGAGACCGACTCGAGCAGAGCCGCAGTTATCAGGAACCACCCGGAAATCGTGGAGAACTTACCACTTGACCTGATCGGTCATCTGAGAATTCTAGAAAACACCCAAAGAATACCAAACACATTGTTTAAGAAAAAGCCGCACAACTTATTATTGGCAAACCCATTTTACTGGTTAAAAGGACACTTCCAAATCCGCAACATGAGCATGTGTTGTTGTTGTGGTCTTCAGTCCGAAAACTGACTGGCTGCTAATTTGCTTGACGCTAATCTGTACTGTGAAAGCCTCTTCATCTCTGGGGTGGCCGAGCGGTTCTAGGCGCTACACTGTGGAACAGCGCGACCGCTACGGTCGCAGGTTCGAATCCTTCCTCGAGCATGGATGTGTGTGATGTCCTTAGGTTAGTTAGGTTTAAGTAGTTCTAGGGGACTGATGACCTCGGAAGTTAAGTCCCATAGTGCTCAGAGCCATTTGAACCATTTCTTCATCTCTGCATAACTGCAAAAAACTAATCCATTTGCATCGCATAATGTGGTCAAGCTTTGATCTTCCTCTAAAATTTTTACCCGTAACCTTCCTCCATTACAGAAATGACATCCCCTGGTGCCTCAGGGTGTATCCTATCATTTAACCCCTTTATAGAGAAATGTGCCCTAAATTTTTCTGCCCTAATGATTCAGTAGATTTTCATTAGTTATCCTACCTACTCATCTAGTCTTCAGCATTATGACGTAACAACATATTCCAAAAGCATCTATTCCACTTTTGACTGAACTGTCTATCGACAACGTATCACTCCCTTGCAAGGCTGCACTCCATACAAATACCTGTAAAAGGGCTTCTTACACTTAAATTTACACTGCCTGACACAAAAAATGAAACCCCCCCCAGAAGGGAACCAGGAAACGAAATGAAACCTCACGGGTTGAGAGGAGATGTGATGTTATTTCAGCGATTACAATATCGAGTCAGATTTACTAAGAACGTAATATGAGCCGACATATCTGTACGACGCTCCTCCCACTCCGGCCTGGGTACGTGCGCTAATTCGGTTCTGAAGGGTGTCATGGAACCACTGTATCCTCTGAGGCAAAATGGCCCACAACAGCAGTAACTGGTCCTTGAAATCCTGATACTGGCATTGCGACGGAGCTGATGTCCAACCTGGTCCCACACATCTTCTGTTGAGGACAAAACGAGGATCTCGCTGGCCACAAGAGTAAACATAGCGTAAACAGTTCGTAGAGACATGTGTCAAGTGTCGCCGGCCATTGTTCTGTTGAAAAATGACACCACAATTGTTGTCACATGAGAGGTAACACACGAGCACGCAGTGTGGTTGTGACTTACTGTTGTGCGAGGAGTAACACCGCTGTGCCTTTCTAAAAATTTGGAAGAATGAGACCTCTGCCCACATCGCCATCGCATTCGCCAACAATGGTAGTGCACAATCGCGACTCATCACAGACCACAATGCGACGTTATTTATCAATAGAGTCTATTTCTCGGTGCCGGTACCAATCCAAACGCACTCGTTTGTGTTATGGCGTTAACGGCAGGGCTATCATTGAAAGGTAATTCCCCAATCCGACGGCTACTAGTCTACGACCAATGGTGCGTAATAACACGGAGTCCATTGCTTGTTCCGGGATATGAAGGGATGAAGATGTGCTTGGCGACGCAATACGGCGATCCCACGTTGTGGACGTCAGATGTGTTTGATCGTAACCATCATGACGAGTATTCTTGCTCTCACATTCCAGGCAGTCTACCATCGCGTCACCGTCACATCCTAATGGTCCCCAGCCGGCCATATGGAGATTCATAAAGAGGGCCCTTTCAAACGCTGTCTGGTGCTGATAACACTGTCTCATGAATACGTTGCATCTCCGTGTCGTGGACAGTGATCACTGAATATATGAGTGTGTTTACACCGCTTATATACAGTGCTAGGGCTGGTATCGACATTAAACACGAACAACGCTAATGCACTGTGATGTCCGTGTGTGTGTGTGTGTGTGTGTGTGTGTGTGTGTGTGTGTGTGTGAATTTTCATTGACTTCTGACCATGTCTTCTTGGTGCTTCACTTTTTAGGCAGGCAGTGTTTATTGGATGTTAATAAATACCTCTTTTTCATAATTGGGTTTCTTGCTAGTGCCCGTCTGCATTTTATGCCTCTCGACTTCGATCATCGTCAGTTATTCTGCTGCCCAAATAACAAAACTCATCTACTTGTTTAATGTCTCGTTTCCTTATCTGACTCTCTCATCATCGCCTATATTCTATTATCCTCGTTTTACTTTTGTCGATGTCCATCTTATAATCTCTTTTCAAGCCGGTACACATTCCATTAAACGGACCTTTCAAATCCTTTGCCGCGGACCGAGAAAGCTGGCGCAGTAGTTAGACACTCGACTCGCATTCGGGAGGACAACGGTTCAATCCCGCGTCCGGCCATCCTGATTTAGGTTTTCCGTGATTTTCCTAAATCACTCCAGGCAAATGTCGGGATGGTTCCTTTCAAAGGGCACGGCCGACTTCCTTCCCTAATCCGATGAGACCGATGACCTCGCTGTCTGGTTTCCTTCCCCAAAACAACCAACCAAATCCTTTGCCATGACTGTCAGAATTATTGTGCCATTAGAAAATTTCAAAGTTTTAAATTATTCTACCTTAACTTTAACTTCATTCACAAATGTCTCCACGGTTTAATTTATAGGTTGCTCAGTGTACAAATCGAACAACACTGAGACAGGCTGCAATCCTGTCTGATTCCAGTCTCTGCTGCTGTCTCCATTTCATGTCCTTCGAGTCTTACATCTGACGTGTGATTTCTGTGCAAGGTGTAGATAACTGTTCGGTGCCTGTATTTTATCCCAGCTACTTTCAACATTTCTATGAATTTATTCCAATCAACAGTGTCAAAATTCTTCCCTAAATCTGCAAATACTATAAACTGTAGGTTTTCCTTTCCCCAATCCACATTATAGCACACAGTGACGTAACAAAAGCCATATAATACCTTCTAATAATCTGTCGGACCTCCTTTTGCCATGAGTACTGCAACAAATCCGTGGCATGGACTCAATAAGTCGTTGAAAGTTCCCTGCCGAAATGATGAGCCATGCCGTCTGCAAGCGGCCATAATTGCGAAAGTGTTTCAGATGCCGGATTTTCTACAGGTCGGGCGACCTGGCTGGCCAAATCATTCGCTCGATCTGTCCAGAATGCTCTGACATGGTGCACTGTCATCGATAAAAATTCCATCGTTGCTTGGGAGCATGAAGTCTATCAATGACTGCAAAAGATCTCCAATTAGCCGAACACATAACATTTCCAGCCAATGATCGGTTCAGTTGGACCCGGTCCATTGCATGTGAATACATCCTGTGCGTTATGAAGCTGTACCATAAGCTTGCGCAGTGTCTTGTTGGCATCTCCGATCCATGGCTTCGAGGGGTCTGCGCCACACTCGAACCCTACCATCAGCTCTTATCAACTGAAATCGAGCCCCATCTAACAAGGCCACCGTTTTCCAGACGTCTAGTGTCCGATCGATAAAGTCATCATCCCAGCAAAGATGCATGCGATGTCGGGCTGTTAGCAGAGGCTTTCGCGCCGATCGTCTGCTGCCGTAGCCCATTAACACCTAATTTCATCGCACTATGCTAACGGATATATTCATAGTACGTCCCACATTGGTTCTGCGGTTATTTGACGCAGATGGTGATGATGATGTTTGGTTTGTGGGGCGCTCAACTGCGCGGTTATCATCGCCCGTACAATTTCCCAACCTCTGCTCAGTCCAGTTTCCCCACTTCTATGAATGATGATAAAATAATGAGGACAACACAAACATCCAGTCATCTCGAGGCAGGTGAAAACCCCTGACCCCGCCGGGACTCGAACCCGGGACCCCGTACTCTGCAAGCGAGAACGCTAGCGCGAGACAACGAGCTGCGGACATTTCACGCAGAGTTATTGGTCTTCAAGCACTCTATGAAAATGCCACTGCTATCGGTCGAAAGTGAAGGCCATTCGCTCACAGCATTGTCCGTGGCATGCCTGAAATTTGGTATTCTCGGCAAACTCTTGACTATGGATCGCAGAATACTGAACTCCCTAACAATTTCCGAAATTAAATGTCCTATGCGTCCGGCTCCAACAGCCATTCCGCGCTCAAAGTCTGTTAATTCCCATCGTAGGGCCGTAATCACGTCGGAAACCTTTACACCTGGTATCTGGGTACAAATGACAGCTCCTCCAATGCACTGGCCATTAAAATTGCTACACCAAGAAGAAATGCAATGATAAACGGGTATTCATTGGACAAATATATTATACTAGAACTGACATGGGATTACATTTCCACGCAATTTGGATGCATAGAAACTGAGAAATCAGTACCCAGAACAACAACCTCTGGCCGTAATAACTGCCTTGATACGCCTGGGCATAGAGTCAAACAGAGCTTGGATGGCGTGTACAGATACAGCTGCCCATGTAGCTTCAACACGATACCACAGTTAATCAAGAGTAGTGACTGGCGTATTGTGACGAGCCAGTTGCTCGGCCACCATTGAAAAGACATTTTCAATTGGTGAGAGATCTGGAGAATGTGCTGGCCAGGGCAGCAGTCAAACATTTTCTGTACGCAGAAAAGCCCGTATAGGATCTGTAAGATGCTGTCGTGCATTATCCTCCTGAAATGTAGGGTTTCGCAGGTATCGAATGAAGGATAGGGCCACGGGTCGTAACACATGTGAAATGTAACGTCCACTGTCCAAAGCGCCGTCAATGCGAACAAAAGGTGATTGAGACGTGTAACCAATGTCAGCCCATACCATCACGCAGGATGATCGTCAATATGGCGATGACGAATACACGCTTCCAATGTGCGTTCAGCGCGATGTCACCAAACACGGATGCGACCATCACGTTGCTGTAAACAGAACCTGGATTCATCCGAAAAAATGACGTTTTTCCATTCGTGCACCCAGGTTCGTCGTTGAGTACGCCGTCGCAGGCGCTCCTGTCTGTGATGCAACGTCAAGGGTAACCGTAGCCATGGTCTCCGAGCTGATAGTCCATGCTGCTGCAAACATCGTCGAACTGTTTCGCGCACATGGTTGTTGTCTTGGAAACGTCCCCATGGGTCGAGACATGGCTGCACGATCCGTTACAACCGTGCGGATAAGATGTCTGTCATCTCGAGTGCTAGTGATACGAGGCCGTTGGGATCCAGCACGGCGTTCCGTATTACCCTCCTGAACCCACCGATTCCATATTCTGCTAACAGTCATTGGATCTCGACCAACGCGAGCAGCAATGTCACGATACGATAAACCGCAAACGCGATAGGCTGCAATCCGACCTTTATCAAAGTCGGAAACGTGATGGTACGCATTTCTCCTCCTTACACGAGACATCACAAGAACGTTTCACCAGGTTCAAATGGCTCTGGGCACTATGGGACTTAACATCTGTGGTCATCAATTCCCTAGAACGTAGAACTACTTACCCTAACTAACCTAAGGACATCACACACATCCATGCCCGAGGCAGGTTTCGAACCTGCGACCGTAGCGGTCAAGCGGTTCCAGACTGAAGCGCCTAGAACCGCAAGGCCACACCGGCCGGCGTTTCACAAGGCAACGCCGGTCAACTGCTGTCTGTGTATGAGAAATCGGTTGGATACTCTCCTCATGTCAGCACGTTGCAGGTGTCGCCACCGGCGCCAGTCTTGTGTGAATGCTCTGAAAAGCTAACCATTTGCATATCACAGCATCTTCTTCTTGTCGGTTAAATTTGACGTCTGTAGCATGTCATCTTCGTGGTGTAGCAATTTTAATGACCAGTAGTGTACATTGTGTACGCAGCACTTCCACCATCTGTATAGTGCACATGTCGCTATCCCACGATTTTTGTCACTTCAGCGTATGTCTTAGGCTCTGAATTGCATCGCGTATTTCTCCATTTCTCCGGAACTCAAACTGTTTTTCTCATGGTCGACCTTCTGTAATGAACGTAATTTTATAGGTGTAAAATTTCGTATCAAGAAGTGCTGATGAGCTAAGTATACTGGTGAAGTCTGTTGTATGTATTTTTTTCCAAACAACCGATAAAGAATGTTAATGCGAACTTCGTACGTGTGCTGTGCGTGGCGGAAGGAGAACGTCAGTTTGTTGACAGTTAGTCGCCCCTCCACGCCGTCGTGAATATCGGAGGATAACGAAAATACCAGCGGCTGTGGAGGACGAATCAGAGAGCAGGGCGGCCGACCGTGTCTGACGCGGGCCCCACAGCCAGATAAGCGACCCCTGACCGGCGCGGCGATAGCGGGGCCCAGCCGAGGCGGACACAGGCAGTCCGGGAGTCCTCAGCTGCGAGCCGCCACGAGGGAGCCATGGGCACGGTAGGCGCTCTCTTTCTCTCTCCTACTTCCCCGCAGTGCGTAGCGGTCTCGACATTTCGGAAATGGTTGAGTCCAGAGGAGGTTTATCGGCGTAGCACAGTGTTCCCAACATGGGGAAAAAAGGGCCCAATTGCGTTTCCGTCTGGAAACTAATTGTTAAGTTGCTGCATAAGTTCGCAGCGTTATCGTCTGGAAACTAAATTGTTAAGCTGCTGCAGAAGTTCGTAGCGTTGTTGTTTTGCATGGAACTTCCTGACAGGTTAAAACTGTGTGCCGGACCGAGACTCGAACTCGGGACGTTTGCCTTTCGCGGGCAAGTGCTCTACCATCTGAGCTACCGAAGCACGACTCACTCGCCGTCCTCGCAGCGGTACTTCTGCCAGTAACTCGTCTCTTACCTTCCAAACTTTACAGAAGCAGTTTTCATCCGCCAGAAAGTTTAATATCAACGCACACTCCGCTGCAGAGTGAAAATCTCATTCTGGAAACATCCACTAGGCTGTGGCTAAGCTATGTCTCCGCAATATCCTTTCTTTCTGGAGTGCTAGTTCTGCAAGTTCGCAGGAGAGCTTCTGTAAAGTGAGCACTTGCCCGCGAAAGCCAAAGGTCCAGAGTTCGAGTCTCGGTCCTGCACTCAGTTTTCATCTGCCAGGAAGTTTCATATCAGCGCACACACCTCTGCAGGTAGAAAATCTAATTCTGGTTGTTTTGCGTGTTGGTATTCCGGTTGCTACGGGTTCATTTATCTATTGTTATTTTTTATTTGTAGTTCACTGTTGCCATTTGAGTTTACGTATCATCGTTTTCTCATTTGGAGATAGTGAGTGGAGCTGTGGACGCTAGAAAAACGAGTGCCAAGTGCAGAAATCGGAGCATTTCCCACATATCCCTCTGTTTGAGTTCAATAGAAGGGAACAACAGCGGAGGCGGCCAGAAAGATTCCCCTGTGCATGGGGTAGTTCCATTGGACACAGCACGGCATGAAAATTGATTTCTTTGATTGGCGACTCCATAGAGTGCTGTGTGCACAACGACCATATACGTGAAATTAGAGAGAAGGTCAGCGTTTGCCGTAATATTGATGGTTTACTGACAGCGAAATCGATTTTCAACCATATAGTGATCATTTTCAGTGCTGTGGTGTACAAATTAAACTCATAGGCACTGGTGTCAAGTTATTAGTAACCAAAGCTTATGAAACGATCACAATTATTGTGATCAGCCGTATTTCATAACAATATGCGTCTAATAACAAACAGACAAATAAAAAACGTGAACTAACATCAAGAGTTTCTTAGCAGTGTAGTTTTCTTCGTCAGTAACAAAATAAATAAATAAATAAAATACTTACGGTGTAAGAAATATTTCACAATGTGCTGAATTTCAATTGACGTTGGTGAATTCGACCGTGGCCGTAGTAAAATGGCTCGTTTACCACAGGGGCAAAGGGATAAGTAATGCGCCCACTGCGGGGTTAGATGGTGAATGTTTCATTTTGCATGTAACTGCGTAGGATTTCGCGGTCAAAGAAAGGTAACATGAAAGTTTTCTTTTAATGGTAACACGTCATATTGTAAATAAATATTACAGGTGAAACCAATGTTTCGGCCACGGTTCTAAAGTTCCGTTTTTGTGTCAACTGGTTTATTGTTTGTCTTCCAGAGCTGACAGCTCAGTGGCGTGTGCGACTCGTACCGATCAGATGCTATGGTGATGACACGGAAGTAACCTGGATTTGTGAATGCACAATATAGAGATGATCACCTTAAAATACGGTTCATATTTGTGGGAAGGAATATAAAATTAAATTACTTGTGCTGTAATACAACGTAATGAGATGAAGAATAATGACATTAACTGAGATTTGTGACCGTGACTGACACTTCAAAATGCACTTAAAAATATAAATACAATTGCTGTTATTAACCAATTAATCATCCGCTTGCACCGACTACAGAACAAAACTTCGTCAGACACTTAACAATTTCACAACTTTGGGGTCGACGAGGGTGGCAAAAATCTGAAGTAGGGAACGCGACACGAAGTATTCCGAATCGTGCAGAGTTTAAGCGATCATTACGAGGGCGATCGCTGTCAGCTTGTAGAGTCCTTACTGCGGCTGTTCTATTGGGGGCACATAACAAATGTATGTTACCAGTCAGAGCTCATATCGGTAGATATGCGGCTTCACAATGAGAGTACGGGGTCTTGAGAAAAATACTTTGACGACCACTGATATAGACCATCGACAATTTTGTGCTTTTAATTTATAAGTATGAGATTGTTCTACCAAGCTGCGACAGAAGACTCATTTAACACTCTGTACTATTTTTAAAGGGCAGCAAATAATAAATCATTAACATAAACTTGTGTGTATACTTCGACGTTTGAAGGATACGAGTATACTCGTCGCTATTCTACTTTATTAAACCAAATTTTACGTATTTCCAATAGGCACAATAGTTTTATTGACTTTTTCAGTTCCAATCCGCTATGAAGTGCATTATTTCGAAGTTGACCACGATATTGCTGGCAGAGACTGTTCACTTTATTATTATTTTTGTTAACAGTGCGCACATGAAAAAATCATTTATTGTTCCTCGACGCACCAAACGATGCAGGCCACTGAACGAGACAATCAGATTACTATAACACTCACAGAGCTTGACAACTATGTGTTTGGATTAAGTTTAATGATAACCTTGCTCTTTAGGAGCAGCTTTGTCATCCTTTTTACGTTACTTTCACTGACTTTAAGTTCATCCTCGGTCTACCTTTGTAGTGTCTTTGTCTCCTATGTTTCAATGCCTTTATGTATTCATGTTTGGTTCTTTTCAGTGTATAACCCACTCGCATACGCATGTGTGTTCATTCTTCTAGCCGAATGTCGCAATACTTGCTTTCCAGCTTCCGCCTCTAAGAGCAACGTAGATCAGGCTTTCTCAACTGGGTGTACGCCCCCCCCCCCCCCCCACCGCGCTCCCTGCCTCCCCCGGAAGACACCCAGACGTTATTTAGCGTTCCGTGCACTCCTGGTAAGACTTTAAAAATAAGTCTAAGTCTACTGATCAAGGAAATGAGTTTTTTTTATTTTAAAACACAAGAGGTGGGCAAAAGTACGGAAACATCAAATACACGACACATTACCGAGCCCAAAACGGTGTAGGATACCTGTTGGCATTCCAAACAGCTTCCAGTGCGAGTTTCAAGAGAATTTTATACCATTATTCCTAAAAAATAGTGGTCAGTTTAGGTAAGAATAGTGGAGGTGCGTTGCCACCATGCACGTTTCTCTCCAAAGGAGACCACAGATGGTCGGTAATACTGAGAACTGGTGACTATGGTGGCAGGGGAGATGGGGCAGTTGGGCCTCGTGCTCCAAAACCAGTCCTGGAGTACACGAGCTGTGTGAATAGGGGCCCCGTCGTCTGGGAACACAGCGTCATTATTGGTGAGCTAACGTTATAGCATCAGAGACCTGATCAGTAAAAATGGGCACGCTTTGGAATGCCATGACGTGGCTGCACAAATTATCAACGAACCGCCGCCATGTTTTACTCTTGGGACGTAAACTTGGTCAGAAGTTGAAAAGAGTGTGGAACAAGACTCTTCCAACGAAATGACTTTCTTCCACTTCTGCGAAGTCCAGGCTTATGGCTCGGCACCACGTCTTCCTGTTATGAGCAGGACTGATGAGTGGTTCTGGAATTCCAGCTGGTCCTGCTGCTCCCCGATTTTGGAGCTGCCTTCACATTGTTTTGGTACTGACAGTATTTGCAATTGTGACAATTATTTCTGAGGTGACTTTTGCAGCTGTCGTCCTCTTATTTTTTGTCAAAATTGTCTTCAGTGACTGTTTGTCACAGCCCCATCTGCAGGCTTGGATAGCGTCTGCATTTATGTTCAAGCATGCGTTTGTCGGGGAGTCTCTATATTTCGTCCAACACTTCTAAGCTAGCTTTCTACCTACAAATGCGAGCTATTAGTCAAATTATTTATTGTTTATTGTCACCTTCCCTGTCTCTCACGTTTACTAATGAACATGTCATGGCACCTGAAGCATTTTCGACTGAAAATTCTGTCTTATGAGTGCAATTCTTTAATTCTGTTACACAAACGACACATATACAATAAAGAACGCATGATTAAAGGCAGTCAGAAAACACAAATGTCATTTAAAAATCAGTTTCTCTGTATATATCACAATCAATATCAATAGTGTTAGATGTATCTTCAGTTTTCCTAGGTTACCTTCCGCTCATCATTATGTCTCTTAACTTTTTTTTAATACGTCTGAGATACAGCAACTTATATTGTGTCTTTAATTGAAATTCTACAGTAGCTTTATTTGGCACTGTTTCAACTTATGACCTTCATATTGCTACACGCTGACGTTGAATGTGCAAAACCAGTGGCGTTCTGGTACTTTTTTAAATAATTAGGCCCCAAGTTAATTAATATAATAACAAAAAGTAAATATGATCAATGGATAACGCTACCATTCACACAAAACCAATGCTTGTAACCTGAAGGCCGTATCCGAGTACTATTTGCATCTCAGATCAAAAATGCCTCTAAGCACTATGAGACTTAACATCTGAGGTCATCAGTCCCCTAGACTTAGAACTACTTACACCTAACTAACCTAAGGACATCACACACATCCATGCCCGAGGCAGGATTCGAACCTGCAACTGTAGCAGCTGCGCAGTTCTGGACTGAAGTGCCTAGAACTGCTCACCCACAGCAGCCGGCCATCTCAGATCAGAACTTTACTTTTCGTTACAGAAAGATGAAACAAAGGCACAAAGGCAGCTTAAAATTTTGTATAATTGACTTTTATTCATTGAAAAATGGACTCTTTTCGTTGACAACTACGTTCTTAATTCGATTAAAGTACCTGATTGGTTTCCTACTCTAGTTCACATTTGTCACACTATTGGGGAACAGTATGTATAAAATTACTGTCATTACCACAGCACTCCCATGCATTTTCATGCAGTTGTACACTGACATATTTACTTACGCGACCACATTACCTGGAATGCCAAAGCACAACCCAGGAAATGACCAAGGTTGCTGAGCACTTTTTTTAAAATTTTAAAGTATTACAGTAACAACATTCAAAACAGAAAACATTTCAATCAATCTAATAACTGCATGAAAATTATTAAAAAAAGCCTATGAAACATGGTATTGACTCATTCTCTTTACTCCTTTCATCACAAAAAATTTGCAAGATGCACTGGTGGTGCCAACTGAACAAGGCACGCAAGGAAATTCCCTAAAAAAATTTATTAAGCAAAGTAGAATACTCCTGCACATATCTTGTCATATTCCCAAATATTTTACACCAGTACCTACCAACTTTGCTGCTTCTTACCGTATTCACAGGGTAGCACCACGATACCTGTGTCCACTCTTCTGTGCATCCCAGCCAGCAGTGCCTGCAGCATGGCTCCTAGCCAAACTCAATGTCCTCTGCTTCAAATCTTTTGCACCATTGGCTGATGGACCAGACTGTGCCCTTCACACACCACCGATCTGATCTCTTTGGCGTTTTTCCAGCCATCCCTGCTCTGAACCTTGACAGTTTATTCTGTGAAAATCCTACTCCTGCTTCTGAATATCATTGGACCAACCTACACCTTTCTATAGCACATTTCATCCATTCACATGCACACATACACACAAGGAACAGAGAAAGGACTAGGAAGTGTGACACAATGTGCAATTCATCAAATAAAAACACCTGTCTATTCCATTTCTAAGTTCAATAGTTAGCATACTGAATAAATATGTCTCAAGAGAGAGTTTAGGCAGTGAAGAGAACCACTGGTTCCGCTTCAGTTTCTACTTTTAGATTTGTAAGAACATCTTAAATGCAGAGGGACTTAATTTCAAACAGGAAGTAATATCATCGTATTTCGACTATATAACGGATCTGCCTTGATGAGATTTCGTCAGAAAGATAACATCACAGAGCACAGAGGAGCTTTCTTTCCTTTCGCAGACTTTTTTTCTGTAGCTATAATCTATAAACTGCAAACTCATACCTGTAAAATCGGAACTGCAACACCTCCCTGACGCAAATTTTCTGCTTGTCTTCTGACATATTTGTTTCTTCGATATTTTATTTAGATTAGTACAATTTTTAAAATTCTCATTCTTCATTTCGATCGCTCTTTAGGTTTCTCAGGACTAATTATCCATATAGGGTCATAAATCAACCCCCAGGGGGTCATAAATTAATTAAAAGAAAAATAGTTTTCCCCTAAATGTATGCTTGGCCTGAATGTATGCAACTCACATAAACAAAATGTGCCAGAAACCCCTTTGCGCTGCTACACTCAATTTCCTTAAAACGTCTGCAATCAGCCGTTTAGAAACGCAGTGCCAGACTGTAAAATTCTTATCTTGGCTCTGTATCTTACAAATGTGTTCAATCCCACTGAACTTCTTCGCAGAAGTCGGTTTTCTGTAGACATAGACATATTCCTTTCTGCAATGTCTCAAAATTTCTATCTTCAGTTATTTATATTCATGAAAATCTATTTTCCTTATTGTTTTGTATTTATATCTACTTTTTGTATTTATATCTACCAGTCAACAAAGACCAAAGAAAGATCGACTGGCAGAAAAAAATCGTCTGGTTACAAATTTTTGTGTAGTGCTAGGAGGGATGAATAACATACCAAAAATCCCCAGCGGTAGGATCTTTGTGGGGTGGTGGTGGGCCACCAGGGGGGTGGAGGGAGTGTGGGCAAAACTGAAACGAACTAATATTAATTTTGTTTGCTTCATCTGAGTATTAGGGGGAGGGGTTAACAAGCCAGAGGGGAGGGATGTGAAAGGTGGAAGCACGACAGAAGGTAGTCAAAGGATTGTGGTCATGGACTTCTCTGCTTCCTACATCTGCTCCCCACTCTCTCTATACTATTTTGTCATAAGAAGCAATTAATGGGTGTTCCTCAGCTTTATGTTGTTCCATCTGCAACTTGCCTTACTGGTGGCACAGTGCTCACACACATGCAGGGAGTGTTTATTTTTCGCAATGTACCTTATCACTATATGAAATACAGAAATGAGTTACGAGTAACAGTAATGCAAGAAAGGCATATGGATCGATTCTGTGTTAATTCTCTGCACAGTGTTCTACACTGTCCGACGGGATGTAAATTTTCATGTCATCCTGAACGGTAGCTGTAGTGCTCTTCTGGGGAAGGTATCTTCCTTCACCACGAACGCTGCTCGATTTTCAGTTTACAGAGAGACTATACAGTACTTCTTGACTATTTCTCTTAAGTGAATAGACAAATATCTTCACTAAACAAGGTTTGTACTTATTTGCAGTTGTTAAGTACGCTATTATGTAATAATACTCAAAATATGTTAGATGCTGTCGATATGTATTTGACAATGTCTGTTTCATTCTCTCATCAATGGCTGTAACAATTTTCACAGTACGAAATGCATCACCCCAGCCTCAGTTCTCTCAACATCTGCAGAGGCCCAGAACCTTACATTGGCTTGCTCAGCAACAGAAGTAGATCATTCGAGTGTTACGAAACTTAAGACCTTTAAACATCAGTCAAGCAATGCATTACAGCATATTCCTGCTCTAGACTTGAACATGGTCGGTACTGCTTCACAAGACACACACGCACAACTTGCAGAATATTGCATGGATAAATGATAAGTGCCTCGACACAGTGCAGTCCACTCTACAAATGCCAGCCTGAATGGAAGATATTTATGCAATCTACCTTTAACACATCTCATGTTGAGGGAAGTGCAGTAAGTTTCTGGTCATTCATTAATTCAGCACCAACTGGCGGTGGGTGTGCTCAGTAGCCTCAGTGCAGCACCTTCGCTCTGCCAGTTGACATACTGTTTCAAAAGTTCTATCTTTCTTTGCATACACCATACTATGATATAGCAGAAAGGCCACATTATTAACTTTGATTTGTGGGTATACAGCAGGGATGTACAGACTAGCGTGAGCTGCAAACCTCCCAGTGTGACTACGCTGAGGGCCGCAATTTCAGAAATAAAATGCCTTGAATCAACTTATTTGGAACACCCCTGCCCCGACACTTAAGTAATCACAAACAGCGACAATGACATCATTGTCTGAGCAGTGCTTTACCAGTTCTTATTATATGTTTGTTTCTCGCTTCTGTCGATATTGTCATTAAAGTAGCGCTAATCGCTTTTCCTATTTTCTATAACAATGCAATATTTCAAATCCATGCAAATATTACAGATAAAATTACTCCTTTTTAATAGCAGGTTTATTTAAACACGAAAAATTTTAACAATGCTGCTATGGCTAACTGGCATTTCGGTTACTTGAAAAAAATCCTGTTTAACGGAGAGCAAAAGAAGTACCGAAAAATACCAGTTACTTAGAACTAAAATAACAGTTACAGTTTTAGCAGGTGGGCTTTTTCATCCCTAATGCCAAACAGACTGGGCGCAGAAGAGCTAAATTCTACAAAGGCACACTATCTCCTTTTCGTGGGCGAATGAAACATATGGGTAAGAAGATTATAAGAATGATCGTTTAGTGGCAAGCAATCATCAGACTGCAGGTCGCATGCGGCTTGCTGGCTGTGCACCCACAGTATAGCCCGCATAGGATACGGTGGCAAATGCGCTGTGACCAGTTTTCCTCCAAAGCACTGCGCGAGTTCATTCGTTTGTTTGGATGGAGAGGCCAACAAGTGTGTTCCACATGTCAGCCGGTCAGCAATGACAGAATCGAGGCACATGCCCTTAAATCTTTCTCAAACGATTTTACAGAAACTATTCGGTAAAATAATGTCATTTTTGCTTCATTTATAGCTTGATATGTCAGGTCATGAGGATGTGCCCATCATTTTGTTGATGGTCATAGTTAATGTGATATTTACCTGAAAGTTAGACAATACACGAAGTTCGGGAAAGTTTACAATGAAAAACAGGGGTCGTTATGATTTTGTGTTTGTTGCATATTACATAATATATTGTTGCATATGAATTTTTTCTAACATACTGAATTTTTCTGTAAACTGGGGTAGAGGTATCTGTCACCAATTTCGAGAAAACTGATCTGGAGTGGCACACTCATTTGAGATCGCGCCACACCAGCGACGAAGCCAGAGTGAAATATCCAAAACATTTCTCATAATTCATAAACGGTTTCAGATATCGAAATGAGATTTTGGCAAATGATAGCATGCATTGAGGAGAGTATTTCGCCACATCGTTATTATGTAAAACTTCATTATGTGTAGTGTTATTCCACTAACTGCAGACTTTTTCGAAGAAACAATGTAATTTTAAGGGTCACCGATAGCTGGTGAGACGAAAAATGCTATGGATTTTAGAACAACATAAAGATATTACGCGTTTTTTTGTACTGAGGATGCAGTTTTTCGTAAGCTACTGACCTTACTTTTCCTCTGTTCCTCACTTAATAAAGTTAATAAACCATTGTTTCAGAATTCTCTCACAATTGTATGTGCACAACATGTTAGCGAGATGCAACTGTGTAAACTCCACTGTGTTTTGCCGAAAGAAGCAAATTTTAACATGGCAACCAGAGAAATGTATATGTTTTACTGAAAATTCGCCACTCATGACGCTTCTCTGAAAGTTACAAATAGTTAACGAGCCAAGTGGAAATAAATAGCTGCATTTTCGGCTGAATTCTTTTTAGATACTAACCAAAGCAGAGGTGGTAGTAGAGCTTTTTGAATGTCCAAGTGTGGGCATGGAGAGGGGCCCACTTAATATTTAGAGAAATGTGAGTGTAGGCTTCACTTCAGAATGGCACTTCCCCTCTAGCGATCGGCATTTCCCCTACAATGCCTGCCTGTAGCCCCCAATGCAACCGCTCTCCTCCAGCCTGCCCTGCCGTCAGCGGATCTACAAGCCACGGCATTCTGTGGATACTGTGAACAGGGTGCAAAATGTAGCACACACAGTTGACAGTTCTGGCAGCAACAATGGCTGCGTCTAGCCTGACAGTGTAACAAGTCGAACTGAGACTGGATGACATGTGGGCGCATCATGGGTGTTTCAACACTTTGGCACAGTTCACCAGTTGCAGTGGTGCTGCAGAGAACTGGGCCATCAGGATGAAAAGGGTGAAGCAACTGACTGAGCTTGGGTCACACATTTTACATAAGACATTTATTGAAACTTTTATTAAATATAACATTAACCCACTACAGCATGGCAAAGCCAACTTACATGGTGTCACAGCTAAAAGAAATAGGAACTTAAGAACAAACCAAAATTACTTAAAAGACTTAAGCCTTCAAATACATGAATCGCTTCAGAAAACAGTTCAGCAAATAACCTCGCATCAAGACAGCTTTCACAGAAAATATCTTTCAACTATTTAAACAGTTTTTCCAATAAGAGTGAATTCAGAACACTTTCAGTATTAGAAAAAGGAGAGGCTGGCGAGCAATGCAACAGTCAAAAAATCCTATCTGAAGACAGAATAAACGCCCTTCAGACAAATATACTTTAGTTAAGACAGGCCGCCAAGTACGTCTTAACTGTAAAAGGTTAAACTAACCAATACACACATACGACCATAACTAGCATAAGAAAGTCCTGATCACATGGTTCTCTTCGGCACATTATTATGCAAACGTAGGGAATAAAGTTGCTTAGAGAGTGTTACGGCAATCGTAAGGAAAATTATTTTTCAACAGAGCCGCCTAATATTAGAAAACGCTACTATAACGGATACAGTACATTCATGATAACATAATACAGTACATTCATGATAACATAATAACATAAGGGACGAACAACTTTGGTTTTTTTTTTTTTTTTTTTATTTACTGCATGCTGCACTAGCGTCACTCTGTTCCCCATACATGAGAGGAGTTTAGCCAATCGATTCTTTCAGGTAATAAATGTAAAGGGAATCGAAGGGCAGCAGATTATAATTAATAGTCAACAATCGCTGTTTTTAAAATCAAGGCAGTTCAATATTTATTCCTCTCACTATAATTTATGGCCAGCCTAAATATCAGTACACATTACCGTAACTGACAGTCAAGTGCAGCTCGGATTCAGAAAATAGCTAGCAGAAATGTCAGTGCCTAAAGACACACTCTGTATGCTTTAATAGAGGTACATAGGCTGTCGATGAACTCAATACAGCTTAGTTCCATCCAATACGGAACTCAGTAAATACGGCCATACCTCCTAGCACTAAAACAAACATAGCCCAGGCTCGCTACAAACACCACAAATGCAAACTCTTAAATCGTGCACGCCCAGCAAGGTACACAATTCCGATATACAGTCTTTCAGAGCATAAACTTAAGGGCAAACACCAAACCAGCTACAGACGTTTTGTTTACGAGGAAATTGCCTGCTCCGTACTGCCACTGTCCCCTTCCTCCTACCTGGCCCACAGACGAACACTCCTGGCAGCAATCTCGTAAACCGCAGAAGGTGGAACCACAGCCAACTTAGGTCGTACGTTATAACAGTACCGACCATGGCACAGTGGGAGGCGAACGGTGGCGCACCGTTCAGTCGGCAACCCACGACCAGTGGATGAGAGATATGGAGGACGCACTGGCCAGGGTAGCAGCTGAACACGTTCTGCACCAACGTGGGTGGGGACAGCATGGACCACATGAGGTCTTACGTTACCTCGTTGAAAGATGACGTCGTGCTGACCTGGTGGATAGGACACAAGCCTTAAAACGTCAGAGATGTAACGCCTACTGCTCAAATTACTGGCTGTGTGAGCCAAAGGTGATCGTACTGTGTAACCAAGAGCTCCCCATTGCATCACGCCAGGCTCTAGACCCATGTTACAACGAAGACGGTATCAACGTTCTTTCCCCTCGGAGCTTTGACACACGGAGACGTCCATCGTGATGATGCACGCCAAGCGGGCAGTCGTCAGACTATCTGGCGCTGTGCCGCTCGTTCGTCGAGGGAAGCAACAACAGTGGTCGCCACGCTGTTTGTTTGTGATGATTCAGGCGCCTTTTTTCAGTCTGTGTGGATAACTGCCTTTCCTGAGTCAAGGTAGGTGATGTGGCTGTTCAGTGATGCACAGCCGAGCGAACAGTATGTGTATCCTCGAAAGCGCTATTCACGTAGTGATTGAGTATTGCCTTTCAGAATCCATCCACTCCACATTCGGATCACAGAGTGGGATCCTGGGACACGCCCATACCAGTGCCGTGGAACGATAAAGATACTGCAGGCTTCAAACGCAACGGTCTTGCAATGTCGAATTCGGACGCGTGGTGGTGGACGTTTCTCAGAGATAACCAACACGCAAAAGCAATTTCTGAAAGAACAACCCAGTGTGCAGTACTCTATTATACGCGTTACTCCTACCTAATTTGTGCTGTTGTGCTGAACTGCTAATCATTTGCATATCCGAGCATATCGTACACTTTGTACACTAAAATTATGCTTATCTGCCCTTCCAGCTATACACCGAGGTAACTAAAGTCATGGGATAGCGATATGCACGTATACAGATGTTGGAAGTATCGTACACAAGGTATAAAAGGCCTGTGCACTCAGGTGATTTCCGCACGACGGGAGTTAACGGACTTTGAACGCAGAGCGGTAGCTGGAGTTAGATGCATGGTACATTACATTTCGGAAATCTGTAGGTAAGTCAGTATTCCGCGATCCATAGTGTCAAGTGTTTGCCGAGAATATCAAATTTCAGGCATACAATGGACAATGTGGTGAACGAATAGCCTTCACTTAGAGACCGAGAGCAGCGGCGTTTGCGTAGAGTTGTCAGTGCTAACAGGAGATCAAATTGCGTGAAGTAACCGCAGAAATCAATGTGGAACGTACGACGAACGTATCCGTTAGGACAGTGCGTGGATGTTTGGCGTTAATGGGTCATGGCAGCAGACGACCGACGCAGGTGCCTTTGCTAACAGCAGGACATCACCTCCAGCGCCTCTCGTGACCATATCGGTTGGAATCCCGACTGAGTCGGGATTTCAACTGATGGTATGTTCGAGTGTGGTGCAGACCCCACGAAGCCATGAACCCAAGTTGTCAACAAGGCGCTGTGCAAACTGGTGGCGACTCCAAAAAGGTGTGAGGTAATGGTGTGGGGTGAGTGTACATGGAATGGACTGGGTCCTCTGGTCAAGCTGAACCAACTGAGACCATTTGAAGCCATTCATGCTCTTAATGTTCCGAAATAACGACGGAATTTTTATGGATGAAAAGTTGCCATATCACTAGGCCACAGTTGTTCACGACTGGTTTGTAGAACGTAATGGACAACTGGAGCGAATGATTTTGCCACCCAGATCGCCTGACATGAAGCCCATCAAACATTTATGAGACATGATGAAGAGGTCAGTTCGTGCACAAACTGGCAACACTTCTGCAACTATGTACGGCTATAGAGGCAGCTTAGCTCTAATATTTCTGCAGAGGACTTCCAGCGACATCTTGAATCCATGAATCCATGTCACGTCGAGTGCATGCACTACACCGGACAAAAGGAGGCGGACACGATATTATGAGGTGAACCGTGAATTTACTTTCAAAATCTTTTCTTAAAGAATTTACTTTATTTACTAGCGATTCATCAAGAACATTAACACATTTAAGCGTGGAAGTAGTTGCCAATGGGAATTTTATACATAAAAGCCTTTCAAAAACAGATTTAAAATTTATAAGCAGAAAAGCACCCTCGAAATATCAAGTTACAATTTTATTTAGAGGCAGAAAGAACAATACTGACAGTATGCGCCTTCGGGCTGAGAAGCTTGCTGCTCCCTTTCAACACGGCCGTAGTCACGGCGGCTCACAAGAACCTCTGAAAGACTACACTGGTGCAAATCTGCAACACACCAGATTACTTTAAACTAAAAATTTTAACAACTCACACAAACACATTAACTATGCACCCCGTAAGAGGGATGGAAATGGTACAGACACTCACACTAAGAAATTATTTGCCACCGAAAATGCAATTTGTTTTTAAAAGGGCTATTACGGTGGAAGGGTGGCAACTGTATAAAGATGACTATTTAATTAAAGCCCATGAAATTCAGACTTACATAAAATGTACAACATGCTCTACATTACACATATACCACCTCGCAAGATGATAGACAAGATAAAAACATATTTCAGGAATTCAGCCTTTACACCTTAATTCTATAAATTCGTTAACACCGAACCTGACAAACATGACAGAGGCAGCTATTAACGTATGGCAGATTGACAGGGGGATTACTGAACAACCCGAACCGCAGATTGCTCTAACCCTCCCCAACTCCACAAGGGAAAACGGACCACCCAATTCACACATAACCACCTTCCTGCGGGTGGGCAAACGGAGAAGAATGGTGGGACGACCCCATAACAAAGCAGCTGGTGACCTCACCAAGAAAACAAGTAGAATTTAACAAGCAAATGAAACAACATATCTCGATTCATTTAAACTGTGATTTCTGGCGAAGATCTGGCGCCACACCCCCAACGCTCCCCCGAACCGTCCGCTGCCAGCCGCTTCAACGGACGTAGGAAGGCCCGCCGATCTCCCGTCTCACGGCGTCGCAGCTCGCCCCGACCAGCCAGATGTCGCGGTTTCACTCCTGTTGCTCTCGTGTCAACTGCGAAGCCACTACCCCTTTCTATACGGCGCGGCCCACTGGACTCTCGTGGGGACCTCACATGCGCCGACGCTCAAGGCGGACAAGTCGTCTTGTGTGTCAGTGCGCGACCGACCAACCGACCGATCCAACCGCCAATGACCGCTGCCCGAGCAACTCGAGCAGACTGGCGGCCTAACGCCCAGACTCAGATGCAGGAACAGGACCCCGACCGGGCGACCACTAGCTGAGTTCTGTTACGGGCGGAGTGGCAAGACTCTCATTTTCTGGCTTTAAAGTTTGATCCAAACGACAGACATAATCGCACTCCGACGACAGACAGACACTAACTGCCGCACAAACGCGAACGAGAGACAGACCAGCAACTGGTGACGAGTGACTGGCCCAGACCCACTCCGATCAACTGCCGAGCTGATAGCGCCCCTTAAATGCACGTGAACGGCAACCTTTCCGCTTTCCCACCAGAGGGAGACACCAAATAAACTTACAGCACTTCTGTTTTCAGAGAAGGAGTTCGTTTAGCCTAGAACTAAGTACAGAACCAATTATTGTACAAAGACAGTTTTTTATCCAGGCTTGGTGCCCAATAATACCCTTGTTTGACATAGATTCCATTTTATAAACAGTCTGTGTCTGGTATGACACTGCAAAGAGATGTCATGGAGGACCACAAGGTTAGATCACACTTTCCCTACAGGTGTTATGGAACACCATAGAACATAATAATAATTTATAGCAGTGAGCATTGAACCTCACTCATGAAAATACCACGCTGTAAGGGTTTTTGTGCGTATGGGTCATTACTTTGTCTGCTGAGAAGCCAAGACTTTCATGGTCCAATATGTCCGTATGTGAGAGTCGACCAGGACATGCAAAACTTCACACATGCCCAATGTGCTGCCCGCGTGCGGCCCGAGGCTCGGCCTGTCTCGCCACTACTCAGTATGTCTCGGCTTTGTTCTGTCCTTCTCGGTATAACGCGACATTTCATTTAGCACTGAGATGCTACATTTTCTTGCAGCATTTGATGCTTCTTATTTTGGTAAGCGTGACTGTCTTCATTTTGGCACAATAATGGTGTAAACGCTGTTTTTCCTTTTTCTATTTGTTCGTGGTGTAGAGGAATTTCACAGCTCCAGTGCCTGTTTGTGCAAAGAGGTACTCTCGAAATATATCGTCACAGTCCTTTAAAAATGAATGGCAGTCACATAGGAGAAGGATGAGAACTCTCAGTATATATTTTGTACTCCCATACTAGGTGGGCACTAAATTTGCTATGAAAAAGCATTATAACACTGTGCTGAAAGGATTTAAAGATTTAGTTGGCGATGAACGAGCTAAAAATTGTAACGATCAACAGATAATTTGTACGGAATACATTGTTCTATACATCAAGAAGCACTCTGAGATAAATAAGCAGGTATGAAACACGTGAAGCAAATATTATTTTCAACGCAAACTTATGTGTTTTCAGATAGAGAGCCCATATAATTTCTTGTGCAATCAACAACACGACAAATCACGAAAGAATGTCGTTGGTTGCATCGCAAATGCGTCAATTACATCACTAGAAATTTGCAAAGTGAAACGAAAAGCGCCTTTGTTGTATATCCCGAAGTGGACTGGAACAAATACAGATATCCAGTCACAACACCACATGCAACTGCCATTAACCCCTCTGTTAGATATTTTGTTCCTCTCCCATTAACCATGAACCTTGCCGTTGGTGGGGTGGCTTGCGTGCCTCAGCGGTACAGATAGCAGTACCGCAGGTGCTACCATAACGGAGGGGTATCTGTTGAGAGGCCAGACAAACGTGTGGTTCCTGAAGAGGGGCAGCAGCCTTTTCAGTAGTTGCAGGGGCAGCAGTCTGGATGATTGACTGATCTGGCCTTGTAACAATAACCAAAACGGCCTTGCTGTGCTGGTACTGCGAACGGCTGAAAGCAGGGGGAAACTACAGCCGTAATTTTTCCCGAGGGCATGCAGCTTTACTGTATGGTTAAATGATGATGGCGTCCTCTTGGGTAAAATATTCTGGAGCTAAAATAGTACCCCACTCGGATCTCCGGGTGGAGACTACTCAGGAGGACGTCGTTACCAGGAGAAAGAAAACTGGCGTTCTGCAGATAGCAGCGTTTAATGTCAGAACCCTTAATTGGGCAGATAGGTTAGAAAATTTAAAACGGGAAATGGATAGGTTAAATTTAGATATAGTGGGAATTAGTGAAGTTCGTTGACAGGAGGAACAAGACTTCTGGTTAGGTGAATACAGGGTTATAAATACGAAATCAAATAGGGGTAATGCAGGAGTAAGTTTAATAATGAATAGGAAAATAGGAATGCGGGTAAGCTACTACAAACAGCATAGTGAACGCATTATTGTGGCCAAGGTAGATACAAAGTGCACGCCTACAACACTAGTACAAGTTTATATGCCAACTAGATCCGCTGATAACGAAGAGATTGATGAAATGTATGATGAGATAAAAGAAATTATTCAGATAGTGAAGGGAGGCGAACATTTAATTGTCATGGATGACTGGAATTCGATAATAGGAAAAGAAAGAGAAGGAAACGTAGTAGGTGAATATGGAATGGGAGTAAGGACTGAAAGAGGAAGCTGCCTGGTAGCATTTTGCACAGGGCATAACTTAATCATAGATAACGCTTGGTTCAAGAATCATAAAAGAAGGTTGTATACATGGAAGAGGCCTGGAGATACTGGAAGATCTCAGATAGATTATATAATGGTAACACAGAGATTCAGGAAGCTGGTTTTAAACTGTAAGACATTTCCAGGGGCAGATGTGGACTCTGACCACAATATTTTGGTTATGAACTGTAGATTAAAACTGAAGAAACTGAAAAAAGATGGAAATTGAACGAAATGGGACCTGGATAAACTGAAAGACCCAGAGGTTGTAGAGAGCTGCAGAGAGAGCATTAGGGAACGATTGACAAGAATGGGGGGAAAGAAATACAGTAAAATAAGAATGGGTAACTTTGAGGGATGAAATAGTGAAGGTAGCACAGGATCAAGTAGGTAAAAAGAGGGCTGGTAGAAATCCTTGGGTTATAGAAGAGATGTTGAATTTAATTGATAAAGGAGAAAATATAAAAATGCAGTAAATGAAGCAAGCAAAAAGGAATACAAACGTCTCAAAAATGAAATCGACAGGATGCGCAAAATGGCTAAGCATAGGTGACTAGAGGACAAATGTAAGGACCCAGTTCTAAGCAAAAAAGGGAAAACAGAAAGGTGTAAGGAGTATATAGAGGGTCTGTATAAGGACGATGTTCCTAAGGACAATATTATAGAAATGGAAGAGAATGTAGATCAAGATGAAATAGGAGATATGATACTGCTTGAAGAGTTTGACAGAGCACTGAAAGACCTGAGTCGCAACAAGGCCCCGGGAGTAGACAACATTCCATTAGAACTATGGATAACGTTGGGAGAGCCAGCCCTGACAAAACTCTACCATCTCGTGAGCAAGATGTATGAGACAGGCTAAATACCCTCAGACTTCAAGGAGAACATAATAATTCCAATCCCAAAGAAAACAGGTGTTGACAGATGTGAAAATTACCGAACTATCAGTTTAATAAGTCACATCTGCAAAATACTAACGCGAATTCTTTACAGACGAATGGAAAAACTAGTAGAAGCCGACCGCGAGGAAGATCAGTTTGTATTCAGTAGAAATGTTGGAACACGTGAGGCAATACTGACCTTACGACTTATCTTAGAAAATAGATTAAGGAAAGGCAAACCTACGGTTCTTACATTTGTAGACCTAGAGAAAGCTGTTGACAATGTTGACTGGAATACTCTTTCAAATTCTGAAGGTGGCAGGGATAAAATAATCGTAGCGAAAGGCTATTTACAATTCGTACAGAAAACAGATGGCAGCTATAAGAGTCGAGGGGCAGAAATTGGAAGCAGTGATATTAAGGGAGTGAGACAGGGTTGTAGTCTCTCGCTGATGTTATTCACTCTGAATATTGAGCAAGCAGTAAAGGAAAAAAAAGAAACATTTGGAGTAGGAATTAAAATCCATGGAGAAGAAATAAAAACTCTGAGGTTCACGGATGACATGGTAATTCCATCAGGGACTGCAAAGGACCCGGAAGAGCAGCTGAACGGAATGGACAGTGTCTTGAAAGGAGGATATAAGATGAACATCAACAAAAGCAAAACGAGGATAATGGAATGTAGTCGAATTAAATCGAGTGATGCTGCAGGAATTAGAGTAACATATGAGACGCTTAAAGTAGTAAATGAGTTTTGCTATTTGGGGAGCAAAATAACTTATGATGGTCGAATTAGAGAGGATATAAACTGTTGACTGGCAGTGGCAAGGAAAGCGTTTCTGAAGAAGAGAAATTTTTTAACATCGAGTATAGATTTAAGTGTCAGGAAGTCGTTTCTGAAAGTATTTTAATGGAGTGTAGCCATGTAAGGAAGTGAAACGTGGACGGTAAATAGTTTAGACAAGAAGTGAATAGAAGCTTTCGAAATGTGGTGCTACAGAAGAGTGCTGAAGATTAGATGGGTTGATCACATAACCAATGAGAAGATATTGAATAGAACTGGAGAGAAGAGAAATTTGTGGCACAACTTGACTAGGAGAAGGGACCGGTTGGTGGGACATATTCTGAGGCATCAAGGGGTCACCAATTTAGTATTGGAGGGCAGCGTGGAGGGTAAAAATCGTAGAGGGAGACCAAGAGATGAATACACTAAGGAGATTCAGAAGGATGTAGGTTGCAGTAGGTACTGGGAAGTGAAGAAGCTTGCACAGGGTAGAGTAGCATGGAGAGCTGCATCAAACCAGTCTCTGGACTGAAGACCATATCTGTAGTGTTGGCCGATGAGCCAACACCGTGTTACTAGAGGAGGCCGAAATGCACGCATTTTAGCTCACGCTGGCTGGCGTGAAGAAGGAAGGACTATATTGACGTGAGGTCTGGAACATGACAAGGAACTAGAATTGAGAAAGCGGACGTAGCTAGTTTGATAGTTAACTTTAATCCATTAATGATAAACGTCGCTCTTGTCGGTACATGATTCACAATATTATCAGTTCAGAACACATTCTTGAAGAATATGGCGCCTTGCTAGTTCGTAGGAAATGACGTAGCTGAAGGGTATGCTAAACTCTCGTCTCGGCAAATGAGAGCGTATGTAGAAAGTGAACCATCGCTAGCAAAGTCGGCTGTACAACTGGGGCGAATGGTAGGGAGTCTCTCTAGACTCGACCTGCCGTGTAGCGGCGCTCGGTCTGCAATCACTGATAGTGGCGACACGCGGGTCCGAGGCCGATTTAAAGGCTACCATCTAGCAAGTGTGGTGTCTGGCGGTGACACCACAATAACAACAACAGATATTTTGTCAGTCATTAATTACGTTTACCATGGCCTGTGATCTTCATGTTTTCGTTACCGTTACTGCTATTCTAGTACTGCAGTAAGGATCAATGAAGCACAAGCGAATAAACCTTTTCTTATGTCTCATCGTTTGTGACTGGACGTCTGTATTGTTTCCATTCCGCTTAACAGCAATGTAAGAAGCAATAAATACAGAGTTCGTTGCATCTTAGTGCACCAATTACATCGTGATTACGAGCAACGTGGGCTGAGCAATAGCGGCGCGTTCTGTTTATTTCAAGTGTCCACTTTGCAATTTCTGAGGATGTCATTGAAGTATTACAATGCACGCAATGTAATTTTTTCTAATTTTTCTTGTTATTGATTGCATAATAAGTAAAATGGGCTACCTATTTTTTTAAATTGTTACTTTGTGCAGAAAATATTATTTACTTACGTTTTAGAATATCTCAAAGTATTTTCCTTCATGAGCCCCTGACTTACGTTCACACTCGTCAGAGTCGTTTATCAATATCTGTTGTTTTCCGGAGATATTAGCGTTGAAACGATTACATGGACCATCCTATACGATTAAAATCGTAGACAGCTGTGCAATGTTACCCGCCAGGGTAGCCGAGCGCGCTAACGCTCTGCTTCCTGGACTCGGGTAGGCGCGCTGGCCCCAGATCGAATCCGCCCGGCCGGACTAACAACGAGGGCCGGTGTGCCCGTCAGCCTGGATGTGGTATTTGCGCGGTTTTCCACATCCCGCTAGGTGAATACTGGGCTCGTCCCCACGTTCCGTCTCAGTTACATGTGTCGCAGACATTTGAAACACATAAGCACTATTTCACGATTTACACTAGCCGCAGACAGTTGGGGTACACTGGTTCCATCCTGGAGGGTACGGAGTGACGGCGGTGGGAAGGACATCCAGGCATCCCTCACACTCCCAAATCCGTTGAAACCACGCCGACCCTGCGGTAGCTGCAGGCTTATGGGGTAAGCGAAAGAAACAAAAAGAAAGGAAGAAAGACAGCTGTGCAATGTTACAAGTTGCAAAGGTGGTGAATTACATTCTGGGGAGGGACAGGAGTCAGAGACAATTGAAAACTGGGTCGCTTCCCCTCCCCTACAACCGAACCTTAGATTATTAGCTCTTCATGTTGCAACAATACTGCCGTTGGAAATTTGGCCCTCCAAGAAACAGCATTTCTGCGATGGTCTCGTGCCACGTCGTCTGTGCAGGTGTGTCGGTGGCTGGCGGCGCTGGTGACGCTGTGTGCAGTGCCGCCGCTGCACGGCGCGGCCGTCGGCAGCGCCTGCGCGGGCAATGTGACGGACTGCCGGTGGCGCGCGGAGCAGCAGCAGCGGCCGGGCGCGTGCGCGCTCAACGGCACGCAGGCGGACTGCCAGCTGCGCGGCCTGAGCTCCGTGCCGGCCGACCTGCCGCCGGGCACACGCGTGCTGCACCTGGACGCCAACGAGCTGGGCGCGCTGCGCGGCGGCTCGCTGGCGCACGTGCCGCGGCTGCGCGCGCTGCACGCCAAGCTGTGCCGCCTGCGCGCGCTGCCGCCCGGCCTGTTCGCCGGCCTGCCGCACCTCGGACACGTCGACCTCGCCTTCAACCTCATCAGCCGCGTCGAGCCGGACACGTTCAGCGGCAACCCCCGCCTACAGACTGTCAATTTCGCTTTCAATAACCTGGCCAACATCACGTCGGAGACTTTCCGGTAAGCATCACCCTAGCCAAAACATTATGACCACTGCCCACTGCGAGATGGACTGCCATCTGGTGTGGTGTTGCGGTTACGTGATACAGGAAGCATAAGTATATAAGCGGAGCAAAGACGAAGGGGGAAGAATTCCAGCTATGATACGGGCCATAAAGATGGAAACCCACTGACGTACGAGTATGCGACTTTGACAAACGGCAGATTGTTACGGCTTGAACCTCGAAATGGCGACGTTAATCGCCTGCTCGCATACCCCTGTGGTGAGGATAATTATAAGGAAAGTGTTTGTTGGACAATAGAACTACCATCCTCCACACCTACAGATCCTTGATCCATCCCATCCTCTGTTATGCCAGTCCCTCCCAGATATCCGTCCCCCTCCCCCACAAATTCTATAAATCCCTCTAGATCCTCGAGTGCCGTGCACTCTGCCTCGCCTTCCGCATGCACCTCCCACCCCTCATGCGGATCCTCAATTACCTGACTCCCTGATTCCATCCCCCCATCTTCTCCTTTTCCAAATCTACACCTCCCTCCGCCTTGATCCCCCCCATCCCCTGGTTGCCCTTCTCTTCTCCAACACACCCCGCTGCCACACCTTCACCATTGCATCCCACCCACCCTCCACCTCTACACCCTTCATGTCCTTCCCCAAAGTGGCTTCTGTCAACTCCCCCTCCCAGATGATGCCCTCTATCCCTTCGTTTACCTCTCCTATCAACTCTGGTCCTCACCTCCGCCTTCCTACCTCTGTTTTTTTACTGGGCTCCCTCTCCCCCCCTTTCCATCATGGTTTTCCCCATCTACCCTCTCTTTGCCTCCGTTGTCTCCCCCTGCCTCCCCGCCCCCAAGAGTCCTTTTGTCTGCCCTGTCCCACTTTCTATATGTCATCTCCCTCCATTGCCCCCCCTTTTTGCTTTTTGCTCCTCCCCTTCCATACTTTCCCCTCATCTACCTAGGTCCTCTCCACCCCTTTTGGCCTAGGCTGTGGTGTGTCATCTTCATATTTACTCTATAGTGCAGCATTTACGTGAGTGTTCAAGTTGTGCATCCCCTATTTTAAGTGTTGCGAACAGGCGCCAGACTGTCGCCGTGTTTTTTTAACTGTCCCTGTCTACTTACTGTGTATCCTCATTAGCATCGTCAACCCCGTGTTTTTATATTTTAACTTCCACAACTTTCCGCCATTTTTACTGTTTTTAAAAAGTCACCATTTTATCGCCAGTTTGTATTGTTTGTTATCTGGTCATTATGTTTTTTAACTCTTATGTAGGCTGTAGAATGGTATATTAATATGCTGCCAGCCTGCCCCCCTGGGGGGAATCGAAATTCAATAAAGGAAAAAAAAGACAATGGAACTACGAGTAAGCGACAAGGTGTCGATGTACATGCCTCACTGCAGACTTGCCCACTCTGTAAAGCACGACAGGTGATCATCTTGGGAAGATTTGACGACAAACTGAAATTCTGGTAAAGGCAGAAGTGTTTCAGAGCACGTTGTTCAGCAGGCAGACATCAGACAACCTTTGCAAGTTCCTGCCTTGTTGTCTGTTATGACAGTAGTGGGCAAGGGATGATCCAAAGTTGTCAGAAGGTCAATGGAAATGTGTTGCCTGGTTGGAAGTGTTGTGTACCATGTAGTACACAGTGGTAAGGAGACGTGCACACCAGAGTGGTGCAGCAACTGTCATCGTAGAAAAGTTGGGCAGAAGCAGAAATGAATAGCGAGCAAAACACAAAAAACAGAAGATTTACTTAGCTTCTATATCTCCAAGCAAATGAAGACTAATTACAAATATTGAAGCAAGAAATGAATTCCAGCTCTTAGCGTCAATGAGGAGGAAGGTCCCTGCACTACAACATGAATGAAGATGTGGGAGACACGACTAGGTGGCTTTTACATAGCATCACCTAGTTAACAGGCTCCAAGTGAGAGTGGATCTCAGGCTGCCGTCGGTCCTCCTATAGTGTAGTGGCGGAGGGCACCCTCAAGGCACTGCAACCATGATTCAGCAAGTGTGCTCCATTGGATCCACCAGTTGCCGCATGACCACTATCGGCGTCTGACAGAAACCTACAATTCTGTTGCCAACTTCGCAACACATGTTGGGTGGTATCGACACATGATACCACAGGAAGAAACATGTTTCTCATCACACGAGGTGGGTGGCCATGAGCAGATTTACTGTAACGTTATCCCCTTTTATGAGGAACCTGTACTACCATACGTATTCATATAAAAGGATCCTCATAGCCATGAAGTACTAGTGTAAAGTTAATTGCTTAGCAGATATATAATGAACGTTGGAACTGTATGGCTACAGATGTTCCATGCGATATTTATTCTCTTTCTTTACTCTATGGTTAACTCTCGCTTTATGGAGATCAGGATGGTGTTGTTTTTGATGTCAGTGTTATGTTGACCGTCAACGTATGGAAAGAAGTGTAAATAGGCAAATGAAGAATTTTCCAGTGTTGGCTGTGGAATTATTTTGATGCAACAATTGAAACACCAATGTAATGTCTTCAACACTCCATTGCTGGTGACAATAAAATTCAATTCTATGCCTAGTCGTTTCATTAATTAATAATAAAGGTTGCAGATCGTTGACACGGGCGTGGTAGGGTCAGTTCAATGGATCAGTCTGCAGCACATGGTCAATTGTATTTCTCTACGCCACTACGAGAATGACTTCTACATCAGGACAGACATTGCACCAAATGTAGTCCGCCAACCGAACTAATCTTTTTCTATTTGAGTAACATCGAGAATAGGAACATTCATTTATTTTGAGATTCGAAATTGGCTTAATAACTGTAAAAGCATTGTAGGCACTACATTTTATCATCCAGGTGAGCACCTACTCGAAACATAACTGTAACACTGACGCAGGCTGGTTTGGTCAGTGGTATGCTATGGCAGGTATTCACCACAACCTCCATGCCAGTTATAGACTACGTGGACTTTACTGAGGACAACCTGCATTCCTTCATGGTTGAGGTCTTCCCTTGGTGCGATGGCATCTTTCAGCAGATTAACTGCCCATGCCACAAGACCAGAATCGTTTGAGCAGCATGATACTCAACTCATGTTGCTGCCAAGGCCACAATATTTCTCTCATCTGAGTGCAGTGCAACATATCTCGGACACTATACGGCGTCAGATTTTAGTCTATCGACGACAGGACTGAAATTCACGGATGCTGAGTGATCTGTGGATTTACATCTAGATCCACGTACCTCAGGAAAACTGTCAGGGACATGTTGAATTGATTCCACGCAGAATAGCTACTGTATTGTGTTCCAAAGGTGGAACAACACGCCATTAAGCTTGCGGGCATGATATTTTGACCCATCAGTGTATCATTCAGTTGAATCGTGGCTTCAGAAAATTGGTTGCAGCAGTGCAAGAAAACTGTGTATCCTTATAATTGAACATGTGTGGTAACTGATTCTATAATTGTCTGTTTAATGGTTGATTCACACTGAGCTTCAGTGGAACAGAATCTAAGGTGACGTCGCCATTAATTCATCATGTTTGCACTCTACAAGGGAAGTCAACACAGTATCACTTCGCTTAGCTGTGTACTGTACAGTGAAAGTCAAGTTATGCGATACTACTCATAACACAAAATGTCTGGTTGTATTATCAGGCTTAAGTAAGCAGGAATGATAAAATATATTAATAGACAAACGAAAATCCGTAAACGATGTTCTTGACAAACTTCGTGTGGTAAACTCCTCGTCCAAGCATTTCAAAACAATGGCATTTATTTGCCTAAGAAAATATATTTATACAAACACATCAAACAGTGAAAGAAGATTGTTACATATTAAACTGCACTGACGGATTTCTCACTGGAAATGGAATAAAAAAGGTCTTATGAACATGTTCTTTTGACCAAGTACCCTGTGTTCCTTGTGTGTTGCAGGCTGAGTGATTGACGCAGCGTACTGTAAGCAGGAGAATGGTCTGATGTTCACGTCGCGAACAAGCCAAGATGGTCTTTGCGTACTGCCAAGTATATAGAAAGGGTGGAGGGGCAGCGCGGCTATACCGAAACAAGTAACTTCACAGACACCAACCACATTACACAACATGTCAAGCCATTTTTGGGCGTTTGTGTGATCATGAGTCCTTTCAGACTGATGAAAATGTAGGTAGGTGGCGGGTTGTGCGTACACCAGACTTGGAGGATCGGGTTCTGCATGATATTGAGACGAACTGAAGTACAAGCTGTAGGTAAGGGGTCCACCAACATGATATAGGCCAACGTATGGTTGGCTTACACCATGTTCACAGACCACTTACCTGGAGTTTGTACTTGGGTTAGTCTCAATATCCTGCAGAACCTGGCCCTCCAAATGTGGTGTACGCACAACCCGCCACCTACCTACATTTTCATCAGTCTGAAAGGACTCATGATCACACAAAAGTCCAAAAAGATCTTGAAATACTGTGTGATAGGGTTGGTGTCTGTGAGGGTAGTTGTTTTGCTATAGCCGCGCTGCCTCTCGACCGCTTTGATCTGATTGGCCGTACACAAACTCCATGTAGGCTTGTTGCCGACATCAATACCGCACCAATCTGCTGCTTACAGTACGGTGCGTCAATCACTCAGCCTGCAACACACCAGGAACACATGGCATGTGGTCAGAGGTACTTTCATTCGTCAGAGCCATCTATCGGTTAAGTAAGCTAAGTGGAAGATTCGTGCTGTTGGCTAAATTATAGGGTAGGCAACATTCAGAGGTGGTTGTACGGATCAAAACAAGAAAAGAACTATAATTCATACGGTAAGTTAACAGTTAAGAGCACTTCTTCATCTTCGATACTGAAAAACACATCTGTTCTACTGGAAGCTTTTTAATACCCATTTTTAAAGGAGGTAATATGGAGAAAAACAAGAAAAAAATATCCAGTAAATATGAGCTTTAAAATGCATACCTTAAGAACTATGGACACTTGTTCAGTTGCAGAGGCGTGCATCGTAGTAATGTAGATGAAAAAGTGTTGTTAGCTCTCAAAGGAAGCATTTGAGAACCCATATTTACTAGACATTATTTCCCTCTTTTGGTCTTTACTACCTCGGAAACCAAAGAGCTTGCAGTAGAAGAGATGTGTTTCACAGTGCAGAAGATGAACAAGTGCTTGTGCCTCTCAAGATGTGCTAAAATGCGTATCTTAAGAGTTTTACTGGCGTTCTACGGATCGGAGCGTGGAAAGTCAGATCCCTTAACCGGCCAGGTAGATTAGAAAATTTAAAAAGGAAAATGGATAGGTTAAAGTTAGATATAGTCGGGAATTAGCGAAGTTCGGGGGCAGCAGGAACAAGACTTTTGGCCAGGTGAATACAGGGTTATAAATACAAAATCAAATATGGGTAGTGCAGGAGTAGGTTTAATAATGAATAAAAACATAGGAGTGTGGGTAAGCTACTACAATCAGCATAGTCAACGCATTATTGTGGCTAAGATAGACACGAAGCCCACACCTACTGCAGCAGTACAAGTTTATATGCCAACTAGCTCTGCAGATGACGAAGAAATTGAAGAAATGTATGATGAGATAAAAGAAATTATTCAGGTAGTGAAGGGAGACGAAAATTTAATAGTCATTGGTGACTGGAATTCGAGAGTAGAAAAAGGGAGAGAAGGAAACGTAGTAGGTAAATATGGATTGGGGCTAAGAAATGAAAGAGGAAGCCACCTCGTAGAGTTTTGCACAGAGCATAACGTAATCACAGCTAACACTTGGTTCAAGAATCATGAAAGAAGGATGTATACATGGAAGAAGCCTGGAGATACTAGAAGGTATCAGATATATTATATAATGGTAAAACAGAGATTTAGGAATCAGGTTTTAAATTGTAAGACATTTCCAGGGGCAGATGTGCACTCTGACCACAATCTATTGGTTATGAACTGTAGATTAAAACTGAAGAAACTGCAGAAAGGTGGGAATTTAAGGAGATAGGACCTGGATAAACTGAAAGAACCAGAGGTTGTACACAGTTTCAGGGAGAGCATAAGGGAGCAATTGACAGGAATGGGGGAAGAAATACGGTAGAAGAAGAATGGGTAGCTTTGAGGGATGAAGTAGTGAAGGCAGCAGAGGATAAAGTAGGTAAATGACGAGGGCTAGTAGAACTCCTTGGGTAACAGAAGAAATATTGAATTTAACTGATGAAAGGAGAAAATATAAAAATGCAGTAAATGAAGCAGGAAAAATGAGATCGACAGGAAGTGCAAAATGGCTGAACAGGGATGGCTAGAGGACAAATGTGAGGATTTAGAGGCTCATCTCACTAGAAGTAAGATAGATACTGCCTACAGGGAAATTAAAGAGACCTTTGGAGATAAGGGAACCACTTGTATGAACGTCAAGAGCTCAGATGGAAACCCAGTTCGAAAGGTGGAAGGAGTATATAGAGGGTCTATACAAGGCCGATGTGCTTGAGGACAATATTATGGAAATGGAAGAGGATGTAGATGAAGATGAAATGGGAGATACGATACCGCGTGAAGAGTTTGACAGAGCACTGAAAGACCTGAGTCGAAACAAGGCCCCCGGAGTAGACAACATTCCATTGGAACTACTGACGGCCTTGTGAGTGCCAGGTCTCACAAAACTCTACCATCTGGTGAGCAAAATGTACGAGACAGGCGAAATACCCACAGACTTCAAAAAGAATATAACAATTCCAATCCCAAAAAAAGCATGTGTTGACAGATGTGAAAATTACCGAACTATCAGTTTAATAAGTCGCAGCTGCAATCTACTAACGCGAATTCTTTACATACGAATGCAAAATCTGGTAGAAGCCGACCTCGGGGAAGATCAGTTTGGATTCCGTAGAAATAGTGGAACACATGAGGCAATACTAACCTTACGACTAACCTTAGCAGAAAGATTAAGGAAAGGCAAATCTAGGATCCTAGCTTTTGTAGAATTAGAGAAAGCTTTTGACAATGTTGACTGGAATACTCTCTTTCAAATTCTAAAGGTGGCAGGGGTAAAATACAGGGAGCGTAAGGCTATTTACAATTTGTACAGAAACCAGATGGCAGTTATAATAGTCGAGGGGTATGAAAGGGAAGCAGTGGTTGGGAAGGGAGTGAGACAGGGTTGTAGCCTATCACCGATGCTATTCAATCTGTATATTGAGCAAGAAGTAAAGGAAACAAAAGAAAAGTTCGGAGTAGGTATCAAAATCCACGGAGAAGAAATAAAAACTTTGAGGTTCGCCGATGACAACTTAGTCCTGTCAGAGACAGCAAAGGACTTGGAAGAGCAGTTGAACGGAATGGACGGTGTCTTGAAAGGAGGGTATAAAATGAACATCAACAAAAGCAAAACGAGGATAATGGAATGTAGTCGATTTAAGTCGGGTGACGCTGAGGGAATTAGATTAGGATATGAGTAAAGGAGTTTTGCTATTTGGGGAGCAAAATAACTGATGATGGTCGAAGCAGAGAAGATATAATATGTAGACTGGCAATGGCAAGGAAAGCGTTTCTGAAAAAGAGAAATATGTTAACATCGAGTATAGATTTAAGTGTCAGGAAGTCGTTTCTGAAAGTATTTGTATGGAGTGTAGCCATGTATGGAAGTGAAACATGGACGATTAATAGTTTGAACAAGAAGAGAATAGAAGCTTTTGAAATGTGGTGCTACAGAAGAATGCTGAAGATTAGATGGGTAGATCACATAACTAATTAGGAGGTATTGAATAGAATTGGGGGAGAAGAGGGGTTTGTGGCACAACTTGACAAAAAGAAGGGACCGGTTAGTAGGACATGTTCTGAGGCATCAAGGGATCACAAATTTAGCATTGGAGGTCCGCGTGGAGGGTAAAAGTCGTAGACGCAGACCAAGAGATGAATACACTAAGCAGATTCATAAGGGTGTGGGTTGCAGTAAGTGCTGGGAGATGAAGAAGCTTGCACAGGATAGGGTAGCATGGACAGCTGCATCAAACCAGTCTCAGGACTGAAGACCACAACAACAACAAGAGTTTTACAAGGCATTTTTCTTGCTTTGGTACATACTGTCACCTCTAGAAGTTGCCTACCCTAAAATCCTAGCAACAACGGCATGGGTACATGCATACCACTGCCAGAGGCATGAAAACAACTGTGGCTTGCAACCAACGAAAGGACGACGTTTTACGAGTCAGGGCGTGGAAAGTCAGAAGATTGAAAGTGGTAGGGAAGCTAGAAAATCTTAAAAGGGATACGCTAAGGCTGAATCTTGATGTAGTGGGGTCAGTGAAGTGATATGGAAGGAAGACAAGAATTGTTGGTTAGATGAGTACAAGATAATATCAACAGCAGCAGAAAATGGTACAAATGGAGTAGGATTCCTTATGAATAAGAAGGTAAAGCAAAGAGTGTGTTTCTGTGAAAAATTCAGTGACAGGGGTGTTCCCATCAGATACGACAGCGAACCAACACCAACAATGATGGTTCAGTTATACAGGCGGATGTCGCAAGCTGAAGATGAAGAGATAGAGAAATTATATGAAGATACTGAACAGGTAATGCAGTACATACAGGGAGAACTCGGTTCTAGTGAAAGGAGTAGAAGAAAGGGTTACAGGAGAATTTGGGCTCGGTACTAGAAATGAGAGAGGAAAAAGACTAATTGAGTGCTGTAATAAAATTCAACTAGTCATAGTGAATACTTTGTTCAACAATCACAAGAGGAGGAGGTATACTTGGAAAAGGCCTGGAGGTATGGAAAGATTTCAGGTAGGCCAGACAGAGATTCTGAAATCAGAAATTGGATTGTAAGGCATATCCAGGAGTTGTAGTGATGAAGAGTAGGCTGAAGTTGTAGAAATTAGTTAAGAAGAATCAGTATCAAAGAAGTGGAATATGGAAGAACTAAGGAATTGAGAGACACGTTTGAAATTCTCTAAGGCTGTAGATACTGCAATAAGAAATAGCGTAGTAGTCAGTAAAGTTGAAGAGAAATGGAAATCTCTAAAAAGGGCAATGACAAAAGTTGGAAAGGAAAAAGTAGGTACAAAGAAAGGAACTGCAAAGAAAACATGTGTAACAGAAGAACAGTTGATCGATGAAAGAAGGAAATACAAAAACGCTTACAGAAATTCAGGAATAAGAAATACAAGTCGGTGAGGAATGAAATAAATAGGAAGTGCAAGGAAGCTAAGATAAAATGGCTGCATGTAACATTTGAAGAAACTGAAAAAGAAATGATTGTTGGAAGAACCGACTGGAAGGACCGACTCAGCATACAGGAAGTCAAGACAGCCTTTGGTGAAATTAAAAGATTGGTTGGTTGAATGGGGGGAATTATGGGATTAACAGCGTGGTCATCAGTCCTGCGAATTAAAAGTTATGTACGTAAGACAGAGGCGACTGCTTAAAGTGGGCGGATCCAGTCAGAGAGGTCAAACTAAAGTGAGCAATCTATAAACACATCCAGTGGAAGGCAAAAAAAGGGTAGGCCAAATCTAACAACTGTAAAAACACAGGGATAAAAGGGCGGTCGTTGCAAGGGAGAGTGACCATGGATCCCAGAACCAGAAAACGCGAAGAGAGGCCCCAACTACAACCATCCTGCCCCTGCTCCAGGAGTAAAGCAAAATCTTATAACTGAAAATGAAACGCAGGAGGACCAGTTCAACAATTTGTGGACCATCTGCTAATACAAAAGACAATAAATCTGAAAGGCTATCTTAGTACGCAGTGCCAAAAGTAGGGGGCATTCCACCAATATATGGGATACCGTCAGTCTGGCTCCACAACCACATTGTGGGGGTGGCTCGTTACACAAGAGCAAACAATGGGTTAGCCTAGTATAACCGATGCATAGACGGCGATCGACTGTGGATTCCATCCAAGAGGAGCAACAGGAAGAGCGCCAAACTGTGTGACACACCTGGGGTTACAAATGGCGGGGGTCCATTAATAGGTATATGCCTAAGTGCTTGCCGCTTCTTGACCGTGCGTCCTGTCCACACCACGTACCTGATAATCCCGCGGCGGTCGTACTGTTCTGCTCCACATTGCTGCTGGCTTGCCTGAAGTTATTTATCTAAATGTGCAACCGGGTTAGGGGAGCCACTCAACGTCAAACACGACACTGTCCTACGTCTGGTATGAACATCTATATTCTGAGACGTTATGAAAATGACAGGTTTCACTGTTTACACACTAAGTCAGAAGTGTTTATGCCAACTTCTAGATAGTTATCTGTTCACAGCATCACTTGGACGAGCGTATGCGTAACCGAACACGGCGCGGATGATTGTTAATCAGCATGGGTTTCGAAAAAGACGGTCGTGTGAAACCCAGCTCGCGCTATTCGTCCACGAGACTTAGACACGGGTTCACAGGTAGATGCCGTGTTTCTTGACTTCCGCAAGGCGTTTGATACAGTTCCCCACACTCGTTTAATGAACAAAGTAAGAGCATACGGACTATCGGATCAATTGTGTGATTGGATTGAGGAGTTTCTAGATAACAGAACGCAGCATGTCATTCTCAATGGAGAGAAGTCTTCCGAAGTAAGAGTGATTTCAGGTGTGCCGCAGGGGAGTGTCATAGGACCTTTGCTATTCACAATATACATAAATGACCTGGTGGATGACATCGGAAGTTCACTGAGGCTTTTTGCAGATGATGCTGTGGTGTATCGAGAGGTTGCAACAATGGAAAATTGTACTGAAATGCAGGAGGATCTGCAGCGAATTGACGCATGGTGCACGGAATGGCAATTGAATCCCAATGTAGACAAGTGTAATGTGATGCGAATACATAGAAAGATAGGTCCCTTATCATTTAGCTACAAAATAGCAGGTCAGCAACTGGAAGCAGTTAATTCCATAAATTATCTGGGAGTACGCATTAGGAGTGATTTAAAATGGAATGATCATATAAAGTTGATCGTCGGTAAAGCAGATGCCAGACTGAGATTCATTGGAAGAATCCTAAGGAAATGCAATCCGACAACAAAGGAAGTAGGTTACAGTACGCTTGTTCGCCCACTGCTTGAATACTGCTCAGCTGTGTGGGATCCGCACCAGATAGGGTTGATAGAAGAGACAGAGAAGATCCAACGGAGAGCAGCGCGCTTCGTTACAGGATCATTTAATAATCGCGAAAGCGTTACGGAGATGATAGATAAACTCCAGTGGAAGACTCTGCAGGAGAGACACTCAATAGCTCGGTACAGGCTTTTGTTAAAGCTCCGAGAACATACCTTCACCGAAGAGTTAAGCAGTATATTGCTCCCTCCTACGTATATCTCGCGAAGAGACCATGAAGATAAAATCAGAGAGGTTAGAGCCCACACAGAAGCATACCGACAATCCTTCTTTCCACGTATAATACGAGACTGGAATAGAAGGGAGAACCGATAGAAGTACTCAGGGTACCCTCCGCCACACACCGTCAGGTGGCATGCGGAGTAGGGATGTAGATGTAGATGCGGAAACAGAATGATTGAACGAAAGTTCTTACGCTCGGCAGGCATACACAGATTTCTTTTAGTACCAGCCCTCCTTGGCACTAGTAATGATATAACACTGCTCATAAAGTTAAATTACAGTTCATAGTTCACAATTGTACGAGCGTGCGCGTAACCGTTGCGGCGCGGCTGGTTGTTGATGATGCGGAAACGAGATGACCGAACTCACTTTCTCACGGTCGCTACAACACACTGGCACTTGATTGCACTCTTTTATGGTAACTAATTTTTACTGATTCACATCAGTTCATTCTGGGAGACCGAAACGGCGCGGGTGATCGACGCTGTGCGGCCGGCCGCGGTGGTCTCGCGGTTCTAGGCGCGCAGTCCGGAACCGTGCGACTGCTACGGTCGCAGGTTCGAATCCTGCCTCGGGCATGGATGTGTGTGATGTCCTTAGGTTAGTTAGGTTTAAGTAGTTCTAAGTCCTAGGGGACTAATGATCACAGCAGTTGAGTCCCATAGTACTCAGAGCCATTTGACTTTTTTTTTTGATGCTGTGCGACACGCAACGAGAGGATACACAAATACGTTATCGGCGGCGCTGCTCATTTTTAATTATATCATTACGCACTTTCCTCGGAATCACTTCCATGTTTCATCACCTTACTGTTATAGCACTTATAGTAACACTTGAACTTCCATACTAACAATGCCTCTCACATGCAGAGCTACCCACAACACAACAGTTCCGTGTCCCGTGATCGACTCTACAGACGCGGCTGCCAGCAAAGATACTCCGCAACAAATCCAGCGATATGACAGTACGTTTACAACTGTAGTCATCTCCTTGATTGTGCGAAGTTTATTACTGAGGGCAGTAGTGCACCAGATTTCATTCCACTTTTGGGCAAAGAGAGATTTCATGAATACCTACGTATCTGCGCCTGGAATCATGAAAGGGAATGCGGAGTAAGTGTCTGCCTCTCTAGCCAAACGGTCAGCTGGTATTTTCCCTGCGATACCCACATGATTTGGGACCCAGAGCAAGACAGAGGAGCAGGCTGCACGGCCAAGGGCAGAGAGAAGATCGTGGATAGCGAAGACCAAAGGGTAAAGAAAGTAGCATCAGTCCACAGCCTGCAAGCTCCAATTGATTCGGTACATTTTAAAACTCTGTGGAGGGAGGCCTGAGAGACAAAATTGAGGGCCCTGTTAATAGCTAGCAGCTCTGCTTGAATACTCTATATGATCCTTGCAGTAAACGGTGTTTCGTGCCAGCAGGAGGCGTAATAGTGTATCCCACTTTATCTATTGTTATAGAACCATCAGTGTAGAGGACGGAAGCACCCTGAGACTCTTCATGGATGAAATGCACAAGACTATGGAATATCATAGGAATGACAGAAACCTTAGGACCCTGGAACAGATCGGTCTTAATATATGAAGGGCTTATTATATTCAAGTACATATATGGAATATTTCTGGTATCTCAACTGCAGATTTTTCAGCGCTCATTTAACTTTAGGACTCTGTATCTCAGAATGAACAAAAATGTACTTGTACCACTACTGAAATAAGCCATTCATATGGTCGAGGCACCATCCAAGGGGGTGTGTGGGAGGAAACACATGTGGCACTTTTCCAGTGAGTGGAGATGAAGATCTCGACAGAGGGAAGCGACACACATTCCAACTGGCAATCCTTCCCGAGAGCGGATATCAGGATGGAGATATCCCTAGTTTGTAAAGAGGACGGGGTACAAGAGATGGTCAGGGAATCGGTGAATGGCTATTGCGTAAGAAACCAGGCGTTGTCTCCGTTGTATTTGTAGAGGGGGAATCCCTCCCTCTGCGGGGAGACTGTTGACAGGACGAATGCGGAAGGCCAGGCACATCCCATAATGAGGAAGAGTGTAAAGTAGTTTCAAAGGGGAAGGAGCCTTTGAGCGACAAACCTGGTAACCATGGAGAGCATTGAGCTTCGGTATGCAGACAGTCTTCAGGTGGCGAATATAGGGCAGCTCGTCAGGCTTTCATCAAAAATAAGGCCCAAGGAACGCGGCTGCGCTACACTATTTAGACGCCGTTTGCCTAAATACGGTTATGGATAGGGGTGTACGATGGGTCGACGACAAAAATGCATAACCCGCGTTTTGGGAGGAGAAAACTGTAAGCCCTGGGAAAGAGCTCGTGCAGAAACCCGTCAGATGGCGCCCTGGAGCTGCCGTTCAACAGATGCTATCGACTGTGACCTGCCCACATGCAGAAATCGTTGACGTACAATGCCGGGGTAATCAGAGGAATTCTGAACTACTAACATAATTGTTTAATTGCAGTTGCACATGGATTCACGAAATAGGGAACTTCAAAATGGCATCACGAGAGTAAAAATTAAACAGAAACTTCTAGCTGGTACCATCGTCCTTCCAGTGGTTTTAGTATAGTACTGTCAAGGTCAGAATCTAGTGTGGCAGACACGATGGCGCAACAACCGTGATGCCGAAGTGACACATTTCGTCAGGCTACTTGTAACAAACGAACTGACCGTCACGTTTCAACAGTATTTAGAAGGCAATACATTAGAGCCTTATCATCTTATTCTTTTTTTTCTAAGTACTAAATAACGCCTTAACAAATATACACTCCTGGAAATGGAAAAAAGAACACATTGACACCGGTGTGTCAGACCCACCATACTTGCTCCGGACACTGCGAGAGGGCTGTACAAGCAATGATCACACGCACGGCACAGCGGACACACCAGGAACCGCGGTGTTGGCCGTCGAATGGCGCTAGCTGCGCAGCATTTGTGCACCGCCGCCGTCAGTGTCAGCCAGTTTGCCGTGGCATACGGAGCTCCATCGCAGTCTTTAACACTGGTAGCATGCCGCGACAGTGTGGACGTGAACCGTATGTGCAGTTGACGGACTTTGAGCGAGGGCGTATAGTGGGCATGCGGGAGGCCGGGTGGACGTACCGCCGAATTGCTCAACACGTGGGGCGTGAGGTCTCCACAGTACATCGATGTTGTCGCTAGTGGCCGGCGGAAGGTGCACGTGCCCGTCGACCTAGGACCGGACCGCAGCGACGCACGGATGCACTCCAAGACCGTAGGATCCTACGCAGTGCCGTAGGGGACCGCACCGCCACTTCCCAGCAAATTAGGGACACTGTTGCTCCTGGAGTATCGGCGAGGAGCATTTGCAACCGTCTTCCGCTCACGCCCCAACATCGTGCAGCCCGCCTCCAGTGGTGTCGCGACAGGCGTGAATGGAGGGACGAATGGAGACGTGTCGTCTTCAGTGATGAGAGTCGCTTCTGCCTTGGTGCCAATGATGGTCGTATGCGTGCTTGGCGCCGTGCAGGTGAGCGCCACAATCAGGACTGCATACGACCGAGGCACACAGGGCCAACACCCGGCATCATGATGTGGGGAGCGATCTCCTACACTGGCCGTACACCTCTGGTGATCGTCGAGGGGACACTGAATAGTGCACGGTACATCCAAACCGTCATCGAACCCATCTTTCTACCATTCCTAGACCGGCAAGGGAACTTGCTGTTCCAACAGGACAATGCACGTCCGCATGTATCCCGTGCCACCCAACGTGCTCTAGAAGGTGTAAGTCAAGTACCCTGGCCAGCAAGATCTGCGGATCTGTCTCCCATTGAGCATGTTTGGGACTGGATGAAGCGTCGTCTCACGCGGTCTGCACGTCCAGCACGAACGCTGGTCCAACTGAGGCGCCAGGTGGAAATGGCATGGCAAGCCGTTCCACAGGACTACATCCAGCATCTTTACGATCGTCTCCATGGGAGAATAGCAGCCTGCATTGCTGCGAAAGGTGGATATACACTGTACTAGTGCCGACATTGTGCATGCTCTGTTGCCTGTGTCTATGTGCCTGTGGTTCTGTCAGTGTGATCATGTGATGTATCTAACCCCAGGAATGTGTCAATAAAGTTTCCCCTTCCTGGGATAATGAATTCACGCTGTTCTTATTTCAATTTCCAGGAGTGTATTTTTCTCTTTCGTATTTAGACAAATGGTAGGCTTTCTTTCGTCCTGGTATTGTAAGATCTTAATAATCTTTCGTTTTCAGGTATCGGGTCTCTTTTGTGAAACAATAGTCATAGGAAAAATATCCAAGTCATCGTGGAATGTTTGCAACGTGACACAAACGAAAAGAAAGAAAGAAAAACTAAGAAGACACGAAAGCTCAAATTCCTGTACTATAATACGAATGAGCTCAGCGAAAAGAAAGTAAACTTCGGATGTTAGCAGTTGGCACCACTGTCCGCCCAGCAATGCCAACATCAAAACATTCCTGAGAAAACTCGACGTTGACGACCAATTCTTTCGCATTCCGTTCCATTCGCCTGATGGCCTCTATAAATACCACCATCCTTCCTGTTCCGTCCCATCGATGTTAAATATAAATAAAAGACGCAACGTAATCAGCCACTAAACTTGAAGTTTTCATTGAGAACATGTTTCGAGACTCTGATATCAGGTATAAGCACAGAGTTTAGCTCAGGGGTGTTTCTCCGGGGAAAACCGATCATGTTGCGATATTACTCTGCTTTCGGGAAAATCAACGATGTCCAAATGTCTATGTCGCTGACTTTGCTAGGAGTGATGCACCTGAGCTAAATACCATTTTAAACTGTATATATTTTCCAATCTGAGAGTTAACTAGGGAGTTTGATGCAGACTCGTTATGCATCAAAACACAATGGAATGGCCAACTTCTGAGTTTGTTGCTTTTGTGTGGTTTCTAATCATAAAAATTCGGAACAATTCTTGTATCTTTTCTGCGGTAAATTAATAACACTTGGACGAAAAGCAATGAAGGCAGACATTTATAATCACCATGGATGCATCTCAAAATGGGTGTATTTTCCAGATGAAACACAAGCATAAAAATATTTCCAAACATCTGGCATTTTCAATATTTTTTTCTTAAAACATTTGACATAAACAAGACGCCATACAAAGGAACTTAATTAGTTCATGTTATTTGTCTTACTGTAGTAAATAAGACAAATAACATGAACTAATTATGTGACAGTCATAAATTCAAGAAACGTCATCATCTCCAGTTGTCTCTCTCAGTGTTAGGGCTCCGAAAGATTTTTGCAGAAATCCTCTGGTATATGTCCCACCACCCACCTGATGTTAGATTCCTGTGGGTACTTTTTAGTCCGAATGAGTGGTCACTAATCCATTAATAAACTTGTTGACAGTTACAAGTTCCTTGGTTTATGAACCATATTGAATGTCCACATACTTCCTAGGCGAAAATTGAACGTTCTGCCGGGCTACATCGGTATTTCCCACGGACTTCGCGGTCAAGAAACTTTTCTCGTAATATTATTTCCGCCGATGATCAGGACACGAAAGGTGCAGGGTTCGAATCTGGTCACTTGAGACTTACCACATTGTTGTTTGATTATAGGTATTCTGGGACATACACGCTGAAATATTTTGTTGGGCTTCTTGTGCAGCAGCCTCTCCACAATTGGGAAGCAAGCAGTGGTATCTAATGACAAAAAATGCTTTATTTTACTGAAGTGCCCACAGTCAGTTAAAGCAAGACAACATCAGTTTATTGTTTCGTTGTGGTTTTAGCCAGAACAACATTCAGAAAGAATAAAGACATTTTTAGTGTACAAGACGACGAATATTATTTGAACAACATGCTATAAACGTCATTGGCTCATTTCTTTGATTCCACTCAATCATAGAAAAAGAACGCAGACTTGTGATGTCATCTGCTGACTGGTACAAAATCACATTAGTCGCTGACTCATGTTGTTTCTTCATTCATCGCTGTTTGCTATGGGCTTATACCTTTAGCAAGACGCACTGCACTTTCGTTATTTACGTATCTACTCTGTGATGACCTCATATACGTCTATTCATTATTATCATAATATGTGTTACGAAAAGATCTAGACATGTGGTTTCCAATATCACCAATTCAATAATTACGACAGGACGGAGAGAAGTTCCTGGTTTTGGAAAGAAAATTAGAGTCAAAGTTTCAGCAGCACAGATTTTTTCAACATCCCCAATGCAGATGCTCAATCAGCTCTCAGCAGCATGTTTGACCTCTTTAATGTCTTCAAAACGGCGACCCTTCAGGTATTTCTCCAGGTTAGCAAACAACTGTCTGAAGGATCTAGTTGAGCTGATTAGATGAATATGTGCCACTGTCGGCCAATTGAAAACGCTGGGCCATCAATTTTGCAGCCATAGTTTCGGATGTGTGCCAAAGTGTAATGTCTTGAAACAGAACAATCCCTTCAGGCAACTTTATTTATTTATTGTTCCGTGGGACCAAATTAAGGAGAAGTCTCCATGGTGATGGAACGAGTCAATACATGAAATTATAGCCCGATATTAGAAACAGATAAAATGAAATTTAAAAAAACATATTCAGGTGACAAGTCGTAAGTTTAAATAAAGAAAATCAAAAATGTAACACTGAAATTTGCATAATTTTTTAGCTCTTCCAGGAGCTCCTCGACAGAATAGAAGGAGTGAGCCACGAGGAAACTCTTCAGTTTGGACTTAAAAGAGTTTGGGCTACTGCTAAGATTTTTGAGTTCTTGTGGTAGCTTATTGAAAATGGATTCAGCAGAATACTGCACACCTTTCTGCACAAGAGTCAAGGAAGTGCATTCCACATGCAGATTGGATTTCTTCCTAGTATTAACTGAGTGAAAGCTGCTAACTCTTGGGAATAGGCGAATATTGCTAACAACGAACGACATTAAAGAAAATATATACTGTGAGAGCAATGTCAGAATTCCCAGACTATTGAATAGGGGTCGACAAGAGGTTCTCGAGCTTACACCACACATAGCTCGAACAGCCCGTTTTTGAGCCAAAAATACCCTTTTTGAATCAGAAGAATTCCCCCAAAAAATTATACCATATGACATAAGCGTATGAAAATATGCGAAGTAGACTACTTTTCGTGTTGAAGTGTCACTTATTTCAGATACCGTTGTAATGGTAAACAAAGCAGCATTTAGTTTCTGAACAAGATCCTAGACATGGGCTTTCCACAACAGCTTACTATCTATCTGAACGCCTAGGAACTTGAACTGTCCCGTCTCGCTTATAATATGCCCATTCTTTCTGATCAAAATATCGGTTCTTATTGAATTGTGAGCTAGAAACTGTAAAAACTGACTCTTACTGTGATTTAGCGTCAAATTATTTTCCACAAGCCACGAACTTATTTCATGAACTATGTTATTTGATACTGTTTCAATATTACACACAAGATCCATCACTACCTAACTGGTGTCATCAGCAAACAGAAATATTTTTGAATCACCTGTAATACTAGAAGGCATATCATTTATATAAATAAGAAACAGCAGTGGCTCCAGCACTGACCCTTGGGGATAGCCCCACTTAACAGTGCCCCATTGGGACTGAACATCCCTACCACTCTCAATATTGCGGAGAATTACCTTCTGCTTTCTGTTCTTAAAGTAAGAGGCGAACCAATTGTAAGCTACTCCCCTTACTCCATAATGGTCCAACTTCAGCAGAAATATTTTGTGATCAGCACAGTCAAAAGCCTTCGTTAAATCAAAGAAAACACCTAGCGTTGGCAACCTTTTATTTAATCCGTCCAAAACCTCACAGAGAAAAGAGAATGTAGCATTTTCAGTTGTTAAACCATTTCTAAAACCAAATTGAACATTTGACAGCAAATTATGTGAATTTAAGTGCTCCAGTAACCTTGTATATACAACCTTCTCGACAACTTTAGTAAACACCGATGGCATAGAAATAGGTCTATAATTGTCAGTATTATCCCTGTCTCCCTTTTTATAAAGCGGCTACACTGCCGAGTACTTTAATCGGTCAGGAAACCGACCACTCCTAAAGGAAAAGTTACAGATATGGCTAAGTACTGGGCTAACATACATACAAGAATACTTCAGTATTCTGCTAGATACCCCGTCATATCCATGAGAGTTCTTGGTCTTTAGTGATTTAATTATTAACTCAATCTCCCTCTTGTCAGTATCATGGAGGAGCATTTCAGGTAACAGTCTCGGAACACTTTTTTCTAAGAGCGCTATATGATTCCCTGTTGGGACTAGATTTCCATTTAGTTCACCTGCTATATTCAGAAAGTGATTATTAAATACTGTACATATATGCGACTTATCAGTGACACGGACATTCCCACTACGCACTGATTCTATATCCTCGACCTGTCTCTGCAGACCAGCCACTTCCTTTACGACTGACCATATGGTTTTAATTTTATCCTGAGACTTAGCTATTCTATCTGCATACCACATACTTTTTGCCTTCCTAATAACATTTTTAAGCACCTTAAAATACTGTTTGTAGTGGGCTGCTGCATTTAGATTCTGACTATTTCTAACGTTTTGATATAATTGCCATTTTGTTCTACAAGATATTCTTATCCCTCTAGTCAGTCACCCAGGCTGCCTGTTTGTGCTAGTACCCTGTTTGATCGTTCTAACGGAAAGCAGCTTACAAAGAGCACGAGGAAAGTCTTGAGAAAAGCATTATATTTATCGTCTACTGTATCAGCGCTATAATCATCTTGCCACTCTTGTTCCTTGATAAGGTTTACAAAGGTCTCCACAGCAATTGGATCAGCTTTCCTAAACAGCTGATGACTATATTTAACACGTGTTGCAGCACAAAAATCTTTAAGAGTTAAAATTTGTGCATCATGATCTGAAAGGCCATTCACCTTTTTGCTAACAGAATGCCCTTCTACTAATGAGGAATGAACAAAAATGTTGTCTATCGTTGTTCTAGTGCTCCCTTGCACTCTCGTTGGAAAGAATACGGTTTGCATAAGATTATATGAATTAAGGAGGCCTACCAGCATCCTCTTCCTTGCACAATCACTTATACACTTAATATTGAAGTCACCGCATATAACTAACTTTTTGTATTTCCTATAAAGTGAACCAAGAACCTCCTCTAGCTTTAGTAAAAATGTTGTGAAATCGGAGTCTGGGGATCTATAAATAACAACAATTAGAAGTTTAGCTCCATTAAATTTAACCACACCTGCACAACATTCAAACACCTTTTCAGTGCAGTACTTTGAAACATCAATTTCTTCTGTGTTTCTTTTTAATCGCTCCTTTAGCTCGTCGAGCAGGCTGGGTAATGCTCTCTAACTGTACTGCAGCACTGAGGTACTTAGTCCACCAACAAAATACCATGTCGAAGCAAGCTGTTGCAATCCAGAATGATTCGGTGTCCAAGCCTAAAATTTTTTTTAAATTTTTTGCCTGTGAGCTCAGAACCAAGGAGGTGAGCTCGAGACCGGCATATTAGTCATATAGTCCACCAACAAAATACCATGTCGAAGCAAGCTGTTGCACTCAAGAATGATTCAGTGTCCAAGCCTAAAACTTTTTTTTAAATTTTTACCCTGTGAGCTCAGAACCAAGGAGGTGAGCTCGAGACCGGCATGTCAGTCATAATGTCAAAACGGTGTATCACTAATGTAGCGGAAGACATGGCACCAGCATTCCCACGAAACCGCCAAGCAAGGGAAGAAAAAGAGCAAGTGTCGCAATACAGCGTAATTGGGCAGTATGAAGCAACACTTTGTAACTGCCAGAGCGCCACTGCAATAGTCAAATGTGCGGAAAAGACCCGAACTTGGCAACCCAGAATAATTATTGAGGCACAACAGTAACGCAAGTAGAGCTGACGAGACCGATGGATGAAGGTAAATTCGTTCATCCACCCAGAGCCATTGCGCCATAGGCGTGAGCTTGGCTCTTTATAACAGGAACTTTGGAGCTCAAAGACACATTTGGTCTGTGATGCCAGAACCAGAAAGAATGACAGACTGTTGAGTTTCAGGTTTATTTGAATGTCTTTCACCTGATCATGTCGGTAATGGAAGTGTTATAGCTAGCTAGTAGAAATAAACCTATCTGTTTAACTATTCTTTTCCTAAAAAACAAAAGAGAGAAGAGAGCAAAATTAATTTTGTATGGTTTTCTATAAGAGTTTTATTTTTATTGTTGCCAACTATTGTGAGTGGGCTCTGACAATGACAGGGAATGACTCAAAGAGCCAGCAGAGACTGGGCAGACAGCCGTGAGCTGACAGCAGCAGTTAGTCAGATATGAGTAGAAGAACCACAACAAGACGAAAACAGATAAGAGAAGCGGCATGACAGAATAACAAAGCTCAAATGAGTAATCAAAAAGCAAAAACTAAAGGCGTAGTGAAATCTGAGACCGAAGCAATGGGGGTGTAGTGATAACAACATGAGTGCAGCCAATACACAGCTGATGGCAGAGTCATGGCACAGCTATCTTTATAGTGTGTCCATTAGCACCAATTAGCCAGCGTGGTTCAAATGGCTCTGAGCACTATGGGACATAACTTCTGTGGTCATCAGTCACCTAGAACTTAGAACTACTTAAACCTAACTAACCTAAGGACAACACCCAGCCATCCCTGACACCGCCGGGAATCGAACCCGGCAACCCGGGTGCGGGAAGCGAGAACGCTACCGCACGACCACGAGCTGCGGACAGCCAGCATGGTGAGTGTGTCATTCAGCACTGCATAAGTGATACTGTCGCTCACAGATATAAAAGTGTCGTGTAGCGGATATCATCGAGTTCCACACATACCTTGTGGAATGCATTCCGATACTACCTGCACAACAGATCGGTTGTGTAGGGCAGCTGAGATGTCGGACATTACCAAACCTTTTCACGTCCACCTACACCGCTCTGGGAGCTAGGTGGACCGACCTAAGAAAGCGAGTTAATAGTGTACTGTCATCAAGTTCTGAGCTACGTTTAAAATTTCAAATCTCTAGCTCACAGGGAAGCCAGTTTAAAATTAATCGCAAAATTTGTACCTAACAGACAGAGAGACAGGAAAATGAGCAAATAAAAACACGTTAAAATGGTTGTGAGAGCATTTGTTTACTTAAATCCTGGTTAGAATACAACTTTCAGAAGTGAAGAAATAAATACTAAAGAATATGGGATTTATTTCGCCTTTAGCAGTTGCAATAAAGACTTATTTGGATCAGACTTGTTCCATTTTATTGAAACACCTTTAGAGCTTACTGTAACATCTGTGTTTTCTCCAGCAAATTGGTTTATCTAGATCATAAATACTACTCCCGTCTAAAATTATTTTTATTATTCAAGTTTTTTTGGATCCTACATTATTTCTACGCATTCTTCTACAAAAAGGAGCTCGATTTTTAGGGCACTGCGCTGTACTGAAACACAGTATTTTCTCTTTGCATGTTTTTATTTATCCATATTCACCTCGTGATTTTGATTTGATCATCTTTTGCTTTGGTTCTGTGGCTGCGGCAGGTGGATGCCGTATTCCATTGACATCAGGAAGGCATCGATACAGTTCCGCATTGTCGTTTTGTTACAAAAATACAAGCTTACCGAGCGTCGGACAAGATTCAGGACTTCTTTGCGTACGGAACTCAGCACTTCGTTCTTAACGGAATAAAATCGGCAGGTGCAAAAGAAATTTCAGGAATATCCCAAGGAAGTGTGAGAGGAGCAATTCCATTTGCAGCACGCAAATGATCCACGGGCAACGTCGGAAGTTCCGTGACGATGTTCGCACATAATATGGTTGTTTACATGAAGGCAGCAATGTCAAAAGACTAGCGAACCGCGGGAACAACTGCAAAAGATGTATTATGGTTGGTGCAGGGACTGCTAGTTGACTCTGAACGCAAACAAATGTAACGTATTGCACATATACAGCCTAAGAGATCCATTACCAAGAGAATACACCAGCGATTGTCAACCTTTTTATTTTCATGGCATACTGTATAACGTAGCACAGCGACGTACGAGTTGGCAACTGTGAGAGGGGGCTAACGTAGAGTCAGCAACATTATGAAATCCTTCACCTAGCGTGCGCACAGCTTGTCTTGACCATTCAGTTGTTAGTAGATTCTCAATCCTAACGCATTCTATGTTGTGACATTATCTGAGGTCGATTTTTTAGTTACACACATGTGTGCGTTGTCCGGTTAATGTATTAATTTTTCGGTATGAATAAGTTTTTGATTAAGAAGAGAAGTTAAAAATGACTCAGTGGCGGAGACAGACAACAGTAACAAAAGTGAGAACGAACCGGATCCAAATGTAAGTCTCATGAAAGCACTGTAACCTACAGGAACAAGAAAATTGTTTAAACTTTGGATTTACTTTGTGGTAACTGTCCGTTACCAGAATGTGTCATGTGCGGAAAAAAAAGAAAAGAAAACTAGGCAGTATTCTAGTCTTTTTCGCCTCTTGCGTGCTTCCCTTCTACTGTTCCTTCAATTATACTCATGGTGGCTCCTTCATGTGTCAGCAGATGGGCGACCCATGAGTCTCTTCTGTGTTTAATGAGCTTCTTGTACTTCGCCCTGTGGATCGATTGATATCTTTTCTACCCAGCAAATCTTGAGCGTTCTGCGGCAGCACCACACCTCGAAGGTCGTTATTTTACTATTTTCCGCTTCTTCGAGAGTCCACGTTACACTTCCGTACAGTGGCAGACTCCAAACAAATGTCTTTTTGGGGTTTCTTGAGATGTTTGCCTTTGCTGCTGAATGTGACAAGGTTTCTTTTCTTGTTAAAAGCATCTCTTGCCCGGTGGGTTCGGCTTGTAGTACCTTCCTTGATCTTCCATCTGTTGTAATTTTACTCCCTCGGCAGAGTGTTCGATGGTCTCCAGTCAGTCATTGTTAAGTGAGTACTGGGCAAAGGCGTTTTGTCTGCTCACCACTAAGGTTTGTGTTTTACCTTTACTATTCTTCACATTATAGGAAGAGCTGAGGTGGTTCCCGTCTGGGCCAGTGTCGCTTCTAATTTTTCTGAACCATCACTTAACACAGCGATGTAATCAGAAAAGCATGTCTACTTTCTTACCATGAATTTTAGTTTCTCCTTTAGCTTCTAACCTCTTCTTAACGTCGTATATTGTCCTCTGAATGTATCCACTGAACAAGACAGGCGAGAGTGAGCAGCCCTGTTGCACACCTTACTTAATATTGGCTTCTACTTGATGTACTTCACACCTTATCACAGCCATTTCTTCTCTATACAGTCTTTTCCGTTCTTATGCATTATACCAACCGCTCTCAGCATCATAAAAAGCTGTCGTTAGTCTACCCGGTCAATTGTTTCTTCTAAGCCGATGAAGACGAGATATGTGCCTTCAGCCTTCTTCAGCCTTTTCTCTAGAGTTAATCGTAAGCCGAATATTGCTTGTCATGTGCCTGTAAATCTTCTAACTCATCGTCCGTGTTCATTGCATCTACGCTGCCTCCGCTATAGAATAATAAAGATCAAGATCTTTGAGGCATGTGTTACCAAACTGAGGGTCATATATTATTCACACATGTTTGCGGATGCTTTCTTTGGAAGTGGCACTGTGATACATTTTTTAAAAGTGTATTGGCAGCTCCCCGGTTTCGTATATAACTTGCATGAGATGTACTGTACTCGAACATTATGAATCACCTGGAAGAAAATATCTTATAGATACATACCCAACACGGATTCAGAAAATATCGTTGTTGTGCAATACAGAAGTAATGAGTGCTGTCGACATGGGATCTCAGATCGATTCCATATTCCTAGATTTCCAGAAGGCTTTTGATACCGTTCCTCACAAGCGACTATTAATCAGATTGCGTGCATATAGAGTATCGTCTCAGTTATGTGACTGGCTTCGTGATTTCCTCTCAGAGAGGTCACAGTACGTAGTGATAGACGGTAAATCATCGGGTAGAACAGAAGTCATATCTGGCGTTCCGCAAGGTGGTGTCATAGGCTCTCTGCTGCTCCTGATTTATTTAAATGATCTAGGTGATAATATGAGCAGCCCCCTTAGATTGGTTGCAGATGACGTTGTAATTTACCGTCTAGTAAAACCATCAGACGATCAATTCCAATTACAAAATGATCTAGACAGAATTTCTCTATGCTGCGAAAAGTGGCAATTAGCACTAAACAATGAAAAGTGCGAGGTTATCCACATGGGTACTAAAAGAAATCCGATAAATTTTGGGTATACGATAAATCGCACAAATCTAAGGGCTGTCAATTCGACTAAATACCTAGGAATTACAATTACGAACAACTTAAATTGGAAAGACCACACAGATAATATTAAGGGAAAGGCGAAACAAAGACTGCGCTTTGTTGGCAGAACACTTAGAAGATGCGACAAACCTACATTACACTCGTTCGTCCTCTGCTGGAATATTGCTGCCTGGTATGAGATCCTTACCAGGTGGTGCGGTTGACGGAGGACATCGAAAAAGTGCAAAGAAGGGCAGCTCGTCTCGTGTTATTGCGCAATAGGGGTGAAAGTGTGGCTAATATGATATGATACGCGAGTTGCGGTGGCAGTCACTGAAACAAAGGCGGCTTTCTTTGCGGCGAGATCTATTTATGAAATTTCAATCACCAACTTTCTCTTCCGAATGCGTAAATATTTTGTTGACACCCACCTATGTAGGGAGAAATGATCATCATAAGAAAATAAGAGAAATCAGAGCTCGAACGGAAAGATTTAGGTGCTCCTTTTTCCCACACGCCATTCGAGCGTGGAATGGTAGAGAAATAGAAAGGAAATGGGTCGATGAACCTTCTGCCAGGCACCTAAGTGTGAATTGCAGAGTAACCATGTTGATGTAGATGTAGATGTATGTAGCTTTTCTCCGGCAGCGTTGAGTTCTGCTGGTCTATTATCGACTCCATTTGCTTTCCCAGGTTTTAGCTGTCTGACTGCAAGATAGAACTCAACGCGCAGGCTATAGTCTCCCTCTTCTTCTGTTTCGACTTCCTGAGTATTCTTCAGTTCCAGTTTTTCATTATTTCCCGCATGTTCGGAGTACTGTTTCCACCTTTCTACTACGTCTTCCTACTCGTATGATACTATTCCATCTTCATTTTGGACTCCAATGCATTTTATTCGTCTGTTTCCAAAGATATGTTTAACTGATCTATCGGCACATTCCAGCTTTCCTACCCTGATCATTTCATTCGCCTCTGCATTGGTCCTCCAAGAATTTTTTGATTCTCGGTTGATTTCATTTCTCAATGCTCTATATTACCTTTGTCCTTCCTCAGTGTTGTCTTGTTCCAGTTTACGTCTTACACTTATTTTCGTTAATACGCATTCTATAATCCATTCTCTTTTACGCTTTATCTTCTGTCTCTGGACTACATTTGCTGCTCGTATAATATTTCTTTCCAAGGACTGCAGTGTTTCTTCAACATTTCTGGTTTTCTCCATAACTGTAGCCATGTTTGTTTCTTCCTTGTATGTCGACCTAATCATATCATTCTTTCAGATCCCATTTCTCACAGGTTCTTTTCTTAAGTACTTCGAATTCCAGATCACATCCTCCTATCACTATGTTATGGTTACTCTCAAAGTCTGGGCTTGGGTAGCTCTTACAGTCTCTTATTTGAATCCGAAGCCTTTTTCTAACCAGAACCAAGTCTATCTGACATATCTTCCTATCACCAGAGGCAATCCATGCTTACCTAGCGTGGATGGTGTTGAAACCACGAGTTGCATATTACCACTTCATGTTTCCCCAAGCTCAAATGGCTCCACTCTCGTGCCATCTCCTCCTGCTCCCACTAACGCAGTGCAGTCTCCCGTACAATAAGGCTGTTTTGTCCTTTAACCATGTTTACAGCACCTATAGACATTCTTCCAATCCATATGTGGCATACAGCAAACCAGTGCTTAACAGTATTGGTTAAAAACAGTCTTGGTTGCAATTTTAGTCTTTTTTATTTTTCAACGACGCGTTATGCCTTATTTAAGCATCTTCAGGTTATCTTTTCTAGATGGACGCGAGAGGCACCAAGATCTGCATAACGCGTTCCCGTTCACAGGAGCTCTATTCTTCTTAACATTTATTTCGTTGGAAGAGCAGACTTCTGCAGAGATGCGAATGGGAGAGTATTCCGGAATCTTTAACGAAAGTAAGCTTCATATTCACTGCTCAAGCGAAACGAACCTGTTTTCCTTTGGTATAACCTGCAGATATTTTATGTTATGGTTTCCCCTTGCCTTCCACATCCCATGACGAGTTTTTCCGCCTTTAGGAGGGATTTCTCCTTCCAAGGGTTAGAACGTGCTCTTAGGCCTATATGTGCTTATCCGCTCACTGAAGTCACCATTTGCACTTAGTAGAGAGGGATTCCTTATCCCGGGAATCATTTGGTTCTCGTGCTCGTCTTCAGATATGCAGTGCAATGCTCATGGAAAGCGAAGCGACGGTATTTTCACTACGGCTCGACGCGTCAACCGATATAAGAAAGAAATGTCACTTACTGAGTTACACAAGATTTATTTATGAGAATTTGATTGCTGAACAATTCCTTTTGTGTTCTGAACCTCCCTCAATGTCAACTGGTTCATGTGTGTATAATTCTATATCGACCACCTTAGAACAAAATCGGCCGTTCTGGAAAAGTTGTCTTTCTGTTTGCACGCAAGTTGCACCAGCAATGAATGGATGATTCAAAGGACTTGTTGCAAGACTGAAACAAATCCAACACATTGGTTCGCACATCGTGATGTTCCACCTGCGTATACTCTTTCAACGTACGTCTCCAGAATCACCACCGACCTTTCTTTGGAGGAAGAAGAACAGCTCGCAGAACTTCAGACAGACCGAACACATCACCCGGAATATGGTGAACTATCATTTATCAAGTTTAAGATGTTATCGAAGAAAGTGTACCTAGTAATAGGAGTAAAAGCAGTTGATATCTTGTTGCATTTTTCCACCACCTCTTTGTGTGAGTTGGAATTTTCAGCACCAACTAACATAAAAGCCGACAAACACGAGAGATTTCCCTCAGGTGAACCAGAAATGTTTGTGTGTTTTGTCTTCAGTTCCACCACGAAATGAACTTTTGGGTAAAAAGTGACAGGCTCAAGTGTCTCACTGATAACTCAAACTTGTAAGGCGTAAACCAATAAATAGCCTATAAATAAGTTTAAGTTCTGGGATATTACTATATAGTCTGACGTTCTTTCTTTTTCGAAAATAAATTTTCGATGAAAGTACTCCTGTCAGCAATCTGATAAACCCTCAGAAGTACGATGGCACACCTAGCTAATCTCGCGGCACAGTACTGGGTCGCGGCACAGCCCTTCGGAACCACTGGACTGTGCTATAGCTGACAAATCAATGAAAACAGTAACTGTACGGAACGACATAAAGTGGAATAACCACATGGAAGTAACCAGAAAAAATTATTAAAATAACAATAAAATTTTAGAGCAATTTGTAAATCATACTGGAAAGTACATATAAATTTCTCCTAGTCCCATATGAGTGATTGTAAATTTTTAATAGCTATCAAAATATTTGTGTGATTTAAAACGAAGAACGCTGGGCTCGTGTTGTAGATTATAGTATGGAAGGGAATTACAAGTGCATCAATTAATGATTGAAAGCGCCCCACGAGTTTCGTTTTAAATCTTGCAAGTATTTTCATAGCTACTAACAGTTCTCAGTCACAAATTGTCAGAACTAAATGTATAGAGTTAGAATTATGCGATGTATGTCGTTACTCCTGTAACTCCATGTTATGCTCATAAAATAAATTAGCTCTTATATACACTATGTGATCAAAAGTATCCGGACACCCCCAAAAACACGTTTTTCATATTAGGTGCATTGTCCTGCCATCTACTGCCAGGTACTCCTTATCAACGACGTCAGTAGTCATTAGACATCGTGAGAGAGCAGAATGGACGATCCGCGGTACTCACAGATTTCGAACGTAGTCAGGTGACTGGGTGCCACTTGTGTCGTACGTCTGTACGCGAGATCTCCACACTCCTAAACATCCCTAGGTCCACTGTTTCCGATGTGAAAAGGTGAAGGGACACGAACAGCACAAACGTCAGTCAACTGACGAGGTCTGTTGACTGACAGAGACTGCCGACAGTTGAAGACGGTCGTAATGTGTAACAGGTAAACATCTATCAAGACCATCACACTGGAAGTCCAAACTGCATCAGGATCCACTGCAAGTACTACGACAGTTAGGCGGGAGGTTTGAAAACTTGGATGTCAAGGTCGAGCGGCTCCTCATAAGCCACACATCACTCCGGTAAATGCCCGCATCTCGTGGTCGTGCGGTAGTGTTCTCGCTTCCCACGCCCGGGTTCCCGGGTTCGATTCCCGGTGGGGTCAGGGATTTTCTCTGTCTCGTGATGGCTGGGTGTTGTGTGATGTCCTTAGGTTAGTTAGGTTTAAGTAGTTCTAAGTTCTAGGGGTCTGATGACCACAGATGTTAAGTCCCATAGTGCTCAGTGCCATTTGAACCAATTTGAACTCCGGTAAATGCCAAACGACTCCTCGCTTGGTGTAAGGAGCGTAAACATTGGGCGATTGAACAGTGGAAAATCGTTCTGTCGAGTGTCGAATCACGGTATACAATGTGGCGATCCGACGGCAGGGTGAGGGTATGGCGAATGCCCGGTGAACGTCATCTGAAGGCGTGTGTAGTGCCAACAGTAAAATCCGGAGGCGGTGGTGCTATGCTGTGGTCGTGTTTTTCATGGAGGGGGCTTGCACCCCTTGTTGTTATGCGTCACGCTATCACATCACAGGCCTACATGCATGTTTTAAGCAAATTTTGCTTCACAGTTTTGAAGAGTAATTCGGGGATGGCGATTGCATCTTTCAACACGATCGAGCACCTGTTCACAATGCATGGCCTGTGGCGGATGGTTACACGACAGTTAGATCTCTGTAACGGTCTGGCCTGCACAGATGCCTGATCTGAATCTTATAGAACATCTTTGGGATGTTCGTGTCAGACCTCACGGACCGACATCGATACCTCTCCTCAGTGCAGCACTCCGTGAAGAATGGGCTGCCATTCCCCAAGAAACCTTCCAGCACCTTACTGAACGTATGGCTGCGAGAGTGGAAACTGTCATGAAGGCTAAGGATAGTCCAACACCATACTGAATTGGAGCATAACCGATGGAGAGGCCACGAATTTGTAAATCATATTCAGGCATGTGTCCGGACACTTTGAATCACACAGTGCATATTATCCATGTTTTAACGTACTTACCGAGCGAGGTGGCGCAGTGGTTAGACACTGGACTCGCATTCGGGAGGACGACGGTTCAATCCCGCGTCCGGCCATTCTGATTTAGGTTTTCCGTGATTTCCCTAAATCACTCCAGGCAAATGCCGGGATGGTTCCTCTGAAAGAGCACGGCCGACGTCCTTCCCCATCAGTCCCTAATCCGTTGAGACCGATGACCACGCTGTCTGGTCTCCTTCCCCAAAACAACCAACCAACCAACCTTACCGTACTTAACACTAGGAAGATTATAATTATTTTACAGAAATTTGTTAATTAACCTTAAAAATGAACTAAGTCTGAAATTGTACAATCATACATCAGATAAAGAGAATGACAGCTGAAGGCAACACGAAATCATTCAAAAATCTCCATCGCAGCTGCAGACCATGTTGTTGTTGTGGTCTTCAGTCCGGAGACTGGTTTGATGGAGCTCTCCAAGCTACTCTATCCTGTCCAAGCTTCTTCATCTCCCAGTACTTACTGCTGACTACATTCTTCTAAATCTGTTTAGTGTATTCATCTCTTGGTCTCCCTCTACGATTTTTACCCTCCACGCTACCCTCCAATACTAAACTGGTGATCCCTTGATGCCTCAGAATATGCCCTACCAACCGAACCCTTCTTCTAGTCAAGTTGCGTCACAAGCTCCTCTTCTCTCCAATTTTATTCAATACCTCCTCATTAGTTATGCGATCTACCCATCTAATCTTCAGCATTCTTCTGTAGCACCACATTTCGGAAGCTTCTATTCTCTTCTTGTCTAAACTATTTATCGTCCACGTTTCACTTCCATACATGACTACACTCCATACAAATACTTCCAGAAACGACTTCCTGACATTTAAATCTATACTCGATGTTAACAAATTTCACTTCTTCAGAAACGCTTATTTGGAATTGCCAGCCTACATTTTATATCCTCTCTACTTCGACCATCATCAGTTATTTTGCTCCCCAAATAGCAAAACTTCTTTACTACTTTAAGTGTCTCATATCCTAATCTAATTCCCGCAGCATCACCCGACTTAATTCGACTACATTCCATTATCCTCGTTTTGTTTTCGTTGATGTTTATCTTATACCCTCCTTTCAAGACACCGTCCATTCCTTTCAACTGCTCTTTCAAGTCCGTTGCTGTCTCTGACGGAATTACAATGTCATCGGCGAACCTCAAAGTTTTTATTTCTTCTCCGTGGATTTTGATACCTACTCCGAAATTTTGTTTCCTTTACTTCTTGCTCAATATACCGATTGAATAGCATCGGTGATAGGCTACAACTCTGTCTCACTCCCTTCCCAACCACTGCTTCCCTTTCATGTCCCTCGACTCTTACAACTGCCATCTGGTTTCTGTACAAATTGTAAATAGCCTTTCGCTCCCTGTATTTTACCCCTGCCACCTTTAGAACTTGAAAGAGAGTATTCCAGTCAACATTGTCAATAGGTTTCTCTAATTCTACAAAAGCTAGGATCCTAGGTTTGCCTTTCCTTAATCTTTCTTCTAAGATAAGTCGTAGGGTGAGTATTTCCTCACGTATTCTAACATTTCTACGGAATCCAAACTGATCTTCCCCGAGGTCGGCTTCTATCAGTTTTTCCATTCCTCTATAAAGAATTCGCGTTAGTAGTTTGCAGCTGTGACTTATTAAACTGATAGTTCGGTAATTTACACATCTGTCAACACCTGCTCTCTTTGGGAATGGAATTATTATATTCTTCTTGAAGTCTGAGAGTATTTAGCCTGTCTCATACATCTTGCTCACCAGATGATAGAGTTTTGTCAGGGCTGGCTCTCCCAAGATTTTCCATAGTTCTAATGGAGTGTTGTCTACTCCTGGGGCCTTGTTTCGACTCAGGTCTTTCAGTGCTCTGTCAAACTCTTCACGCAGTATGAAATCTCCCATTTCATCTTCATCTACATCCTCTTCCAATTCCATAATATTGTCCTCAAGTACATCGCCCTTGTATAGACCCTCTATGTACTCTTTCCACCTTTCTGCTTTCCCTTCTTTGCTTAGAACTGGGTTTCCATCAAAGCTCTTGATATTCATGCAAGTGGTTCTCCTTTCTCCAAAGGTCTCTTTAATTTTCCTGTAGGAGCATATCTTACCCCTAGTGAGCTAAGCCTCCACATTCTTACATTTGTCCTCTAGCCATCCCTGCTTAGCCATTTTGCACTTCCTGCCGATCTCATTTTTGAGACGTTTGTATTCGTTTTTGCCTGCTTCATTTACTGCATTTTTGTATTTTCTCTTTTCATCAGTTAAATTCAATATTTCTTCTGTTACCCAAGGATTTCTACTAGCCCTCGTCTTTTTACCTACTTTATCCTCTGCTGCCTTCACTACTTCATCCCTCAAAGCTACCCATTCTTCTTGTACTGTACTTCTTTCTCCCATTCCTGTCAATTGTTCCCTTATGCTCTCCCTAAAACTCTGTACAACCTCTCGTTCTTTCAGTTTATCCAGGTCCCATCTCCTTAAATTCCCACCTTTTTGCAGTTTCTTCAGTTTTAATCTACAGTTCATAATCAATAGATTGTGGTCAGAGTCTACATCTGCCCCTGGAAATGTCTTACAATTGAAAACCTGGTTCCTAAATCTCTGTCTTACCATTATATAAACTATCTGATACCTTCTAGTATCTCCAGGATTCTTCCATGTATACAACCTTCTTTCATGATTCTTGAACCAAGTGTTAGCTATGATTAAGTTATGCTCTGTGCAAAACTCTACCAGGCGGCTTCCTCTTTCATTTTTACCCAATCCATATTCACCTACTACGTTTCCTTCTCTTCCTTTTCCTACTCTCGAATTCCAGTCACCCATGACTATTAAATTCTCGTCTCCCTTCACTACCTGAATAATTTCTTTTATCTCATCATACATTTCTTCAATTTCTTCACCATCTGCAGAGGTAGTTGGCGTATAAACTTGTATTACTGCAGTAGGCGTGGGCTTCGTGTCTATCTTGGCCACAATAATGCGTTGACTATGCTGATTGTAGTAGCTACCCACACTCCTATTTTCCTATTCATTATTAAACCTACTCCTGCATTACCCCTATTTGATTTTGTGTTTATAACCCTGTATTAACCTGACGAAAAGTCATGTTTCTCCTGCCACCGAACGTCACTAATTCCACTATATCTAACTTTAACATATCCATTTCCCTTTTTAAATTTTCTAACCTACCTGCCCGATTAAGGGATCTGACATTCCACGCTCCGATCCGTAGAACGCCAGTTTTCTTTTTCCTGATAACAACGTCCTCTTGAGTAGTCCCCGCCCGGAGATCCGAATGGGGGACTATTTTACCTCCGGAATATTTTACTCAAGAGGAAGCCATCGTCATTTATCATACAGTAAAGCTGCATGCGCTCGGGATAATTTAGGGCTGTAGTTTCCCTTTGCTTTCAGCCGTTCACAGTACCAGCACAGCAAGGCCGTTTTGGTTAGTGTTACAAGGCCAGATCAGTCAATCATCCAAACTGTTGCTCCTGCAACTACTGGAAAGGCTGCTGCCCCTCTTCGGGAACCACGCGTTTGTCTGGTCTCTCAACAGTTACCCCTCCGTTGTGGTAGCACCTGCGGTACGGCTATCTGTATCGCTGAGGCACGCAAGCCTCCCCACCAACGGCAAGGTCCATGTTTCATGGGGTGGCTGCAGACCATATTGAATTGAAAATTATAGAATTATTTTCGAGTTTTTTGACTTGCTTGTTTGAAAATTTGTGGTTTTTAAAAATAATGATGAGATTGTGAAAGAGACACGTGTTAAATGGTTCGAATGGCTCTGAGCACTATGGGACTTAACTGCTGAGTTCATCAGGCGCCTAGAACTTAGAACTACTTAAACCTAACTAACTTAAGGACATCACACACATCCATGCCCGGGGCAGGATTCGAACCTGCGACCGTAGCGGTCGCGCGCCCCCAGACTCGGCCACTCTGGTAGGCCATGTGTTAAATGCCGTGCAAATCTTAAAGAAAAAAGTAAATTTCGCATAATATGTCTTCGTCAAGTAACATAGCTCGATGACAATTGAAACAAATACACAATGAAATGATGCTTTTGTTGAGAGACAATAATCACACTGAAGTCACCGCGGTCCATGGCGGTCCCCTAGACACTACAAAAGGCGCATCATGGTTCTTAATAGGACGTGTGATCACAACGGATAGCAATGCGTGCACTGTAGTGTACTCACGTGCTGCCCACAACTTTGGTGAAGAGTTCTTGTGGAAGGGCGTCGCATTCCTGGCAACTGCAAGACGGTCGCTGATCCACGTGGACGAGCTCTCAACACACTCCACAAGTGCTCGATGCGATCAAGTCAGGGGAACGGCCGAGACCAGCCCATTCGCCGAACATCCTGTCGTTCCGAGAGCTCATCCACCTGTGCTGTTCGATGCGGATGTACAATGCCATCCATAAAAATAGTCAGCGCCGAATGCATCGCTGAAAAGACGCACGTAAGGAACGAACACAGCGTCACAATAAAGTCAAGATATTTACGCGCCATCAATCATGCTATCTCAAGAGACATGCATTAGTGGCCATTAAAATAGCTACACCACGAAGATAATGTGCTACAGACGCGAAATTTAACCGACAGGAAGAAGATGCTATGATATGCAAACGATTAGCTTCAGAGCATTCACACAAGGTTGGCGCTGGTGGCCTTGTATCACCGGCAGTCGAGATGACAGGCATTTATCCGCTTGGCTGTAACGGATCGTGCAGCCACGTCTCGATCCCTGAGTCAACAGATGGGAACCTTTGTAAGACAACAACCACGTGTACGAACATTTCGACGACGTTTTCAGCAGCATGGGCTATCAGCTCGGAGACCACGGCTGCAGTTACTCTTGACGCTGCATCACAGACAGGAGCGCCTGCGATGGTGTACTCGACGACGAACCTGGGTGCACCAATGGCAAAACGTCATTTTTTCGGATGAATCCAGGTTCTGTTTACAGCATCACGATGGTCGCATCCGTGTTTGGCGACATCGCAATGAACACACATTGGAAGCGTGTATTCGTCATCGCCATACTGGCGTATCACCCGGCGTGATGGTATGGGGTGCCATTGGTTACACGTCTCGGTCACCTCTTGTTCGCATTGACAGCACTTTGAACAGTGGACGTTAAACTTCAGATGTGTTACGACTCGTGGCCCCTACCCTTCATTCGATCTCTGCGAAACCCTACATTTCAGTAGGGTAATGCACGACCGCATGTTGCAGGTCCTGTACGGGCCTTTCTGGATACAGAAAATGTTCGACTGCCCTGGCCAGCACATTCTCCAGATCTCTCACCAATTGAAAACGTCTGGTCAATGGTGGCCGTGCAATTGGCTCGTCACCATACGCCAGTCACTACTCTTGATGAACTGTGGTATCGTGTTGAAGCTGCATGGGCAGCTGTACCTGTACATGCCATCCAAGCTCCGTTTGACTCAATGCCCACCGTATCAAGGCCGTTATTACGGCCAGAGGTGGTTGATCTGGGTACTGATTTCTCAGGATCTATGCAACCAAATTGTGTTAAAATGTCATTATATGTCCATTCTAGTATAATGTATTTGTCCAATGAATACCCGTTTATCATCTGCATTTCTTTTTTCTTCTTTATATACAGAAAGTTTATGGCGTCACTCCTACCTCATTGTGCAATTGCGTTGAAATGCTTATCATTTAGGTATGCTAGCATGTAACAGAATTCGTGCCAAAGTGACGTTTGTAGCATGGCATTATCGTGATGCTATGCCGCAATGGCCAGCAGCATAAAAAGATTCTCTCTCTTGTGACACCTTGTATTTCCAGCTCCGTTTTTTTTTTTGTTTTTTATTATACACAGCTTCGTAGGTAACACATACATTATATTTTTTTTTTATTTTATTTACAGGCATAATTCCTTGCTGAAACATCTTGACTTGAGCTTCAACGAACTCAATACTCTGCCCGAAGATGCGTTCGTGCACCTTCCTTACCTGGAGCAGCTGCTACTGCCAGGGAATGGCCTGCAAGTTCTTCCCGATCGACTATTTGTTTCGAACACCAGGATCTCCTTCCTAGACGTTTCTCACAACGCGCTAACATCTTTGGGGACGACGACATTCAGAAGACTCAAGCACCTGAAAGTTCTCAAGGCGTCAGACAACAAGTTGGTGCAGCTCCAGCCCACTCTATTCGAAGCTAACTTTCTACTGTCGGAAATCTTCGTGCACAATAACAAGTTGACTTCGCTGAGCTCTCAGCTGCTGAACGCGACTCAGATCTCTCTGCTGTCGCTCAACGACAACCCGTGGTACTGCGACTGCGCGCTCAAGACCTTCCTGGAGGAGGTCCGCAGTCGCGGAGCGTCCCTCGTCGCTGCCACAGAGTGCGCCGCGCCGCCAGCCATGGCCAACAGGGACGTCATCCTGCTGTTCCACGACCAGGTTGCTTGCAACACCACTGCTCCGCAGAGAGATACGTCCACACCTGTTATAGTGACTGAGTCTCAATAAGAGTTAAGCACCGCCTCATTGTACAGTTATTATTTCATATTGCACTTATATTTATTATCAAGCGAGTCAAATGTGACTTGCACAATATCACGAGGTACTGAATGATATGTGCGGAGTTCATTTGCAAATGATCCTATGTAATACTCTGAACTATAATAATGAATTTATTGTCGTACAGTAACCAATTGTATGGTTGTCATTACTCACAAGATGTAGTTTGTATCTTTAAATACTAATCCCATGTTCTGTCAAATACGAAACTTTCTGAGATTATGTATTACAGTTTACAACATTAAGATGTCATTAAAGTTTATCCAACAGGCAAATCATCTAGAACCTGTGAAGAAACTTTATCAGGTCTAGTCATCAAGTTTTAATTATTACCTCGAAAGAAATCGAACTGGGAACACGAAGCTTGGTGTTGGTATTAAACCTTCTTTACATATTCACCCTTCAACGCGACGAAACCCGCCTCCTTAGACGAGGTCGCTAACGCAGCTCGTGACGTCGTGCTCGAATGGGAGGTAAGCCAGTTCCAATCCTGTTGGTGGACGTCATTTTCATAAGCGGAGGAGAGATGGTGGCAACCTCCTGATCACTGAACTTCGCGTCAGTATCCTGAGTTCAATTGCAAACTTCTCCGCAGTGAGCTGTGTTTCATGAAATGAGGGCGTGTGACCACTGATGCTATTCGTTGATAATGATGATGATGAAGATGGTATTTGGTTTGTGGGGAGCTCAACTGCGCTGTTATCAGCTACCGTACAAATTCTCAATCCTTACACAGTCCAGAATTGCCACTTTCACGGATGATGAGGAAATGATACGGACGACACAAACACCCAGTCCGTGAGCGTAGAAACTCCCTGACCCGGCCGGGAATCGAGCTTGGGACCCCGTGATCCAGAGGCAGCAACGCTAGCCACTGGACCACGAGCTGCCGACTCATGCTATTCGAGAGGAATAGCTGTGTGCTGGCACCCTATTTCACCCTCTCCCTTTTCTCGTGATCACTGTACACCACAAAAAGGAACTCCACATAACGCACACTCCCATAAACTCACCTACACTCTACGAAAACACATATGGCACAACTCTCAAACATCCACAGAAAGGTGCCATTGTTCGCGACAGAAGACTTTATGACTAGGTCACTGACCCCTTGTGGTCTCTCAACCAACAATGCCACAATATATGAAAACACGAGACAAGTGCATCTTAAACAGAAATGCAGGTGCTAGAGGAGCCGCCAGGTAGCACTGTTGTATCTGACCACGAAAATGTTCAATGTGTTTCAAATCTCAGGCGCGGGCATGACAGTGTGCTCAGTAGGTGTGAGTGCATTATGTTAGACATAACGTAATTTGATCTCTTACTGGTGCACGAACAAAAGAAAAATTCGGAGTAGGAATTAAAATCGATGGAGAAGTAAAAAAAAATACTTTGAGGTTCGCCGATGATATTGTAATTCGGTCAGAGTGAGCAAAGGACCTAGAAGAGCAGTTGAATGGAATGGACAGTGTCTTGAAAGGAGGATATAAGATGAACATCAACAAAAGCAAAACGAGGATAATGGAATGTAGTCGAATTATGTCGGATGATGCTGAGGGAATTAGATTAGGAAATGAGACATTTAAAGTAGTAGATGAGTTTTGTATTTGGGGAGCAAAATAACTGATAATGGTCGAAGTAGAAAGGATATAAAATGTAGACTGGCAATGGCAAGGAAAGCGTTTCTGAAGAAGAGAAATTTGTTAACATCGAGTATAGATTTGAGTGTCAGAAAGTCGGTTCTGAAAGTATTTGTATGGAATGTAGCCATGTATGGAAGTAAAACACAGACAATAAATAGTTTGGACAAGAAGAGAATAGAAGCCTATAGTGACGTTGTGTTCCAGGATGGCAGGGTCCCTGTTCACACACAGCACATCATCTGGGGCCATTTACAACAATGTCAATGCTGGAGGAACGCTTCGATTTCGCGACTGTAGAAAGCACTTGGTTTTGAGGTGAAGAACTCGTATAGCCATGTTCGCAGCGCATTTCCATCTTGAAAGAAGTTCCTGGAATGTTCAGTAGAGAATGGAAAAGGTGAAAATCTCATGGCACAAGGTCAATCTAGCGGGCTTTATCGTGTAATAGCATCACTTCATGCAGTCTTGCTGGTCATTGTTCTTGGACCGCAACTGCAAGACGTCTCAGTTGTTGACAACAAATATCACCAGTGATGGTTAAACCTCGGGGAAGCAATCCGTAGTACACCACACCGTCGATATTGCACGAGGAGTTGCTGCTTTGTTTGGGCTCAATCAGTCCTTTCTTTCCATTATGTTAGCATAAAGACATCATTTCTCGTCACCAGTAACAATGCAGGGTAGGAATGGTAGGTGTTGTTCACGAGTCAATTGATAACGAACAAGCAGAGATGCACATATGGCCATACGCTGATTTTTATGATTCTGGAGCATGCGGTACACACGCACCCAGTTTTTGAAAGTTCCTCATTGCATGCATATGTCAGACGGTGTTGGAATGACCACTGTTCATCACATGTACCAGCTCGAGAGCAATGGCGTGCGTCATTGTGGATGAATGCGTTTAAACGATCTTCACCATACCCCAAAAGTCTTCCTGAATGTGCAGAGTCACTTACGATCAATATGATCCTCCTTAAAACGAGAAAACCTTTTTCTTGCCACGCACTTTCCAGCGGCATTATCCTCATACAAGGTACAAATGTCTCTGGCTGCCTCAGCTGGTGTCTCCCAAGTCGGAAATGTCCCGATTTCTCTACTTGACACTCCTTTTTCCAGTGTTCACAGTTCCACTCACTACCTCCAAATCAGAAAATGGTGATATGTTAACTTAAATAGCAATAGTGAACTACAAATAAAAAACGACTATCGATAAATAAACCCATAGTAACCAGGATGCCAACATAGAAAACATAAATGGTACGAAATTACACACATACGTACTAAAACGGTGCAGCTCGAAAATCACCTTGTAACCAATCTGAAAATCGCAGCCACGCAATGGCTCTGTAATCTGAGGAAAGAGAAAGGTTTCACTGGGTGCCAAAGAAGCAATACGTGTGACTACGTATACGCAGAATTGTCTAACGCGCTGTAGTGGAGCAAAAACACGCCCTTAGACTTCTTCCTGCGACACTTCGTCCTGACGACCTCTCATTAGGAAATTTCGGTAATACGTCCCTGTGGCAATTTGCCCTTTAAAACCATGTATTTGCACCACTTCTTACAAGGGTCATCTTGCCGGATGATGACTGGCTTTTCGTATTTTTCGGCTGCGGTGGCTCCACATGTTCCCAATGCTTGCCGTGCTCCTTTGTATCTGCTTCATAGTGATATACCCAGCACTCGTCTATAAGTGATTAAGCGGCTAAAGCAGTCGTCTAGATCTGTCTCACACAGCGTAAACATTTCCGACGCCGGGTGTGGAGCAGTTGCGGAACCCAGCGGGCGCCCAGCTCCGTCTTATTCAAAATGTGGTGCACTTCCAGCAGCTCAGGATGGACTGTTGCAGTGATGTTCCCTCTGAAATGCAGAAAGTGGATTACCGCACGAGACTTCACTTTGTCCATGGGATACGCCATTTTGTTTTGGTTCACTTAGCGACGTGCTACGGTATTGCGGCGCAGTGAGTTCAGTGTTGTACCAGGACTGCAGATATGCTCTAAACAGAAAATATTGATATCGTAACTTTATTATTTTGAAGTGATACTTAAAACTTTATGATTACTTTAAAATTTTGTACACTCCTGGAAATTGAAATAAGAACACCGTGAATTCATTGTCCCAGGAAGGGGAAACTTTATTGATACATTCCTGGGGTCAGATACATCACATGATCACACTGACAGAACCACAGGCACATAGACACAGGCAACAGAGCACGCACAATGTCGACACTAGTACAGTGTATATCCACCTTTCGCAGCAATGCAGGCTGTTATTCTCCCATGGAGACGATCGTAGAGATGCTCGATGTAGTCCTGTGGAACGGCTTGCCATGCCATTTCCACCTGGCGCCTCAGTTGGACCAGCGTTCGTGCTGGACGTGCAGACCGCGTGAGACGACGCTTCATCCAGTCCCAAACATGCTCAATGGGAGACAGATCCGCAGATCTTGCTGGCCAGGGTACTTGACTTACACCTTCTAGAGCACGTTGGGTGGCACGGGATACATGCGGACGTGCATTGTCCTGTTGGAACAGCAAGTTCCCTTGCCGGTCTAGGAATGGTAGAACGATGGGTTCGATGACGGTTTGGATGTACCGTGCACTATTCAGTGTCCCCTCGACGATCACCAGAGGTGTACGGCCAGTGTAGGAGATCGCTGCCCACACCATGATGCCGGGTGTTGGCCCTGTGTGCCTCGGTCGTATGCAGTCCTGATTGTGGCGCTCACCTGCACGGCGCCAAACACGCATACGACCATCATTGGCACCAAGGCAGAAGCGACTATCATCCCTGAAGACGACACGTCTCCATTCGTCCCTCCATTCACGCCTGTCGCGACACCATTGGAGGCGGGCTGCACGATGTTGGGGCGTGAGCGGAAGACGGCCTAACGGTGTGCGGGACCGTAGCCCAGCTTCATGGAGACGGTTGCGAATGGTCCTCGCCGATACCCCAGGAGCAACAGTGTCCCTAATTTGCTGGGAAGTGGCGGTGCGGTCCCCTACGGCACTGCGTAGGATCCTACGGTCTTGGCGTGCATCCGTGCGTCGCTGCGGTCCGGTCCCAGGTCGACCGGCACGTGCACCTTCCGCCGACCACTGGCGACAACATCGATGTGGATGTACTGTGGAGACCTCACGCCCCACATGTTGAGCAATTCGGCGGTACGTCCACCCGGCCTCCCGCATGCCCACTATACGCCCTCGCTCAAAGTCCGTCAACTGCACATACCGTTCACGTCCACGCTGTCGCGGCATGCTACCAGTGTTAAAGACTGCGATGGAGCTCCGTATGCCACGGCAAACTGGCTGACACTGACGGCGGCGGTGCACGAATGCTGCGCAGCTAGCGCCATTCGACAGCCAACACCGCGGCTCCTGGTGTGTCCGCTGTGCCGTGCGTGTGATCATTGCTTGTACAGCCCTCTCGCAGTGTCCGGAGCAAGTATGGTGGGTCTGGCACACCGGTGTCAATGTGTTCTTTTTTCCATTTCCAGGAGTGTATATGTAGGAATCCACAGCCTCCGGATACTTAATAAACGTAAACATGGTCCGTAGTAGGCTGTAATGCGATATTTACTTAATAGTGCCATTACTTAATTTCGACTAAGAGTCACTGTCAAGCACATTTGTAGCATCTGTATTTCATGTCATTTTCAAATCACTTTTAGTTACAAATGTGCTTGACAATGACGCTCAGTTGAAATTAGTTAATCGCACGATTAAATAAATATCTCATTACAGCCTATTACGGACTATGTTTACATTTATTTTATGATTAACGCTCGTATGTTGTCTTGTTCGGGGCATCTGCCGTAATTAGCTTAGTATTAAGTGGCTGCCCCGTCCTGGTACCCAACGAGTTGGTAAAGAGCAAATAACTTTAATGTTGAATTAACAGCACCGTGTGGTTGAAGGGATCAGGAACATCATAAAATACCTGGCACTCTGCTATAGGTCGTGAGGAGCCGTTTCTCTGGTATTTCGACTGATACGAGGGTTGTCCAGAAAGTAAGTTCCGATCGGTCGCCAAATGGAAACCACAGTGAAAATCAGAAACATTTTATTTGCAACAGTTAGCTACACTTTCCAGATACTTCTCTACATAGTCGCCGCACCGACTTAGACATTTGTCGGAGCGTTATACATTTGTCGGAGTGTTATACCAAATTTCCAACACCATCGTCATGGAAGGCAGCCACCTGTCCACGACGGTAGTTCTCTACACTGGCCTATAGCGCGTAGCCTGAGCCGAAGTGTTGTCTTCGTATCCAGCATTTGATGAGAACAGAGATGATACTCAGGACGAGCCAATTAGGGCTGTGTTGTGGGTGATCGAACACTTCCCATCGAAAAGGCTGCAGGATTGTCTTCACTGCCCCTGCAGAGTGCGGCTGAGAATTGCCACGAAGAAGGAAGTGCGTGGCAGTTGTGTTAGGTGGGCTGCATTCATTAAGGCGAAGCCTCTCAGCGGGCCCTCCTACTTGGCGGGAGACGTCGATGTTCTGGGCACCTTTACTCGCTCTGAGTGCGGTCACAACTAAAAAGACCGTCTTGATGCGATCGACGGTCATACTAGAGACACTACCCAACATCAGAACTTACTAGTCAGTCCAACCAAGTCTTTCATGTGACGTCTAGTGTGCACAGAAAGCTTCGGTTTTTCCCATTACAAACAAAATTATTTTTTAGAGTGGAATTTTATGTGCCCAGAGCAGTCTCAAATTAGCCTAGTGCAATACTCCGTTTATTGATGTGTATTAACAGGAACAGTTAAATTTGAAGAATAATCAGCACTTCAGCAGAAACTGAACAGCGCTTCAGCATGGCGATGGCAGTCAGCGCTGCCTGGGAAGCAGGAAGGAGCTGGTGGGGTATTCGTTATTCCTCGTGTTTTACTGTCCCTGTTAATAGCACATATGTAGAAGGAATATCGCGCTGAACTAATATAGGACCGCTCCATCGAATGGGGACATAAAATTCCACTCTAAAAATACTTTTGTTTGTAATGGGAAACAAACCAACGCTCTACATCCACCCTGAGCTTCGCATGAAAGACATGATAGGCAGTATTTGTTTGGGCAGAGAAGAAACTGCAGGTATCTGCCGATACACCATAGAAAATGTGCCTTAAGATCCTTAGTGGCGACACCCTGTACACTGAAGAATAATAACGCTCCTGGGGGAGAGCATTGCAGAATTCTTGAAGCATACTAACGGGGAAACGATAATCGAACTGACATATTATAAATAAAATTTGGGATGAACAGCAGCTTCCAAATGGATAGACAATAATGCATCATACCGAGAAAGACCCCCCCCCCCCCCCAGGAACCATGGATCTTGCCATTGGTGGGGAGGCTTGCAAGCCTCAGCGATACAGATAGCCGTACCGTAGGTGCAACCACAACGGAGAGGTATCTGTTGAGAGGCCAGACAAACGTGTGGTTCCTGAAGAGGGGCAGCAGCCTTTTCAGTAGTTGCAGGGGCAACAGTCTGGATGACTGACTGATCTGGCCTTGTAACAATAACCAAAACGGCCTTGCTGTGCTGGTACTGTGAACGGCTGAAAGCAAGGGGAAACTACAGCCGTAATTTTTCCCGAGGGCATGCAGCTTTACTGTATGATTAAATGATGATAGCGCCCTCTTGGGTAAAATATTCCGGACGTAAAATAGTCTCCCATTCGGATCTCCGGGCGGGGACTACTCAAGAGGATGTCGTTAACAGGAGAAGGAAAACTGGCGTTCTACGGATCGGAGCGTGGAATGTCAGATTCCTTAGGTAGGATAGAAAATTTTAATAGGGAAATGGATAGATTAAAGTTAGATATAGTTGGGAATTACTGAAATTCGGTGGTGGGAGGAACAAGACTTCTGGTCACGTGACTACAGGGTTATAAACACAAAATCAAATAGGGGTAATGTAGGAGTAGGTTTAATAATGAATAGGAAAATAGGAATGAGGGTAAGCTACTACCAACAGCATAGTGAACGCATTATTGTGGCTAAGATAGACAAGAAGCCCACACCTACTACAGTAGTACAAGTTTATATGACAACTAGCTCTGTAGATGACGAAGAAATTGAAGAAATGTATGATGAAATAAAAGAAATTATTCAGATAGTGAAGGGTGACGAATATTTAATAGTCATGGGTGACTGGAATTCGGTAGTAGGGAAAGGGAGAGAAGGAAACGTAGTAGGTTAATATGGATTGGGGCTAAGAAATGAAAGAAGAAGTCGCCTGATAAAATTTTGCACAGATCACAACTTAATCATAGCTAACACTTGGTTCAAGAATCATAAAATAAGGTTGTATACATGGAAGAAGCCTCGAGATACTGACAGGTTTCAGATAGATTATATAATGGTAAGACAGTGATTTAGGAACCAGGTTTTAAATTGTAACACATTTCCAGGGGCAGATGTGCACTCTGACCACAATCTATTGGTTATGACCTGTAGATTAAAACTGAAGAAACTGCAAAAAAGTTGGAATTTAAGGAGATGGGACTGGGATAAACTGACAGAACTAGAGGTTGTACAGACTTTCAGGGAGAGCATAAGGGAACAATTGTCAGGAATGGGGGAAAGAAATACGGTGGAAGAAGAATGGGTAGCTTTGAGGGATGAAGTAGTGAAGGCAGCAGAAGATAAAGTAGGTAAAAAGACGAGGGCTAGTAGAAATCCTTGGGTAACAGAAGAAATATTGAATTTAATTGATGAGAGGAGAAAATATAAAAATGCAGTAAATGAAGCAGGCAAAAATGAATACAGACGTCTCAAAAATGAGATCGACAGGAAGTGCAACATGGCTAAGCAGGAATGGCTAGAGGACAAATGTAAGGATGTAGAGGCTTATCTCACTATGGGTAAGATAGATACTGCCTACAGGAAAATTAAAGAGACCTTTGGAGATAAGAGAACCACTTGTATGAACATCAAGACCTCAGACGGAAACCCAGTTCTAAGGAAAGAAGGGAAAGCAGAAAGGTGGAAGGCGTATATAGAGCGTCTATACAAGGGCGATGTACTTGAAGACAATATTATGGAAATGGAAGAGGACGTAGATGAAGACGAAATGGGAGTTACGATACTGCGTGAAGAGTTTGACAGAGCACTGAAAGACCTGAGTCGAAACAAGAGCCCCGGAGTAGACAACATTCCATTGGAACTACTGACGGCCTTGGGAGATCCAGTTCTGACAAAACTCTACCATCTGGTGAGCAACATGTATGAGACAGGCGAAATACCCTCAGACTTCAAGAAGAATATAATAATTCCAATCCCAAAGAAAGCAGGTGTTGACAGATGTGAAAATTACCGAACTATCAGTTTAATAAGTCACAGCTGCAAAATACTAACTCGAATTCTTTACAGACGAATGGAAAAACTGGTAGAAGCCGACCTCGGGGAAGATCAGTTTGGATTCCGTAGAAATGTTGGAACACGTGAGGCAATACTGACCCTACGACTTATCTTAGAAGCTAGATTAAGGAAGGACAAACCTACGTTTCTAGCATTTGTAGACTTAGAGAAAGCTTTCGACAATGTTGACTGGAATACTCTCTTTCAAATTCTGAAGGCGGCAGGGGTAAAATACAGGGAGCGAAAGGCTATTTACAATTTGTATAGAAACCAGATGGCAGTTATTAGAGTCGAGGGACATGAAAGGGAGGCAGTGGTTGGGGAGGGAATGAGACAGGGTTGTAGTCTCTCCCCGATGTTATTCAATCTGTATATTGAGCAAGCAGTGAAGGAAACAAAAGAAAAATTCCGAGTGGGTATTAAAATCCATGGAGAAGAAATAAAAACTTTGAGGTTCGCGGTTGACATCGTAATTCTTTCAGAGACAGCAAAGGACTTGGAAGAGCACTTGACCGGAATGGATAGTGTCTTGAAAGGAGGATATAAGATGAACATCAACAAAAGCAAAACGAGGATAATGGAATGTAGTCGAATTAAGTCAGGTGATGCTGAGAGAATTTGATTAGGTAATGAGACACTTTAAGTAGTAAAGGATTTTTGCTATTTGGGGAGCAAAATAACTGATGATGGCCGAAGTAGAGAGGATATAAAATGTAGACTGGCAATGGCAAGGAAAGCGTTTCTGAAGAAGAGAAATTAGTTAACATCGAATATAGATTTATGTATGAGGAAGTCGTTTCTGAAAGTATTTGTATGGAGTGTAGCCATGTATGGAAGCGAAACATGGACGATAAATAGTTTGGACAAGAAGAGAATAGAAGGTTTCGAAATGTGGTGCTACAGAAGAATGCTGAAGATTAGATGGGTAGATCACATAAGTAATGAGGAAGTATTGAATCGAATTGGGGAGAAAAGAAGTTTGTGGCACAACTTGACCAGAAGAAGAAATCGGTTGGTAGGACATGTTCTGAGGCATCAAGGGATCACCAATTTAGTATTGGAGGGCAGCGTGGAGGGTAAGAATCGTAGAGGGAGACCAAGTGATGACTACACTAAGCAGATTCAGAAGGATGTAGGTTGCAGTAGCTACTGGGAGATGAAGAAGCTTACACAGGATAGAGTAGCATGGAGAGCTGCATCAAACCAGTCTCAGGACTGAAGACAACAACAACAACAACCGAGATAGAAGGTTAGTCAAAGCTGCAAACTACAGAAGAATATCATTAACCTATTGGATATTGTCAAACGCATTGTTGAACAGAGTGGAAAAGCAAATAAATCCACAAACTGGCTAATACCAAGAGTAGACCATGAGTAGAACAAATCCCTAATCTGAAACTGGTGATTGCATGTCAAATACAGAAGTGCATGAAATTCCTACCCACTAACAAAGACATCACGAAGATTCGGTACATAGACCAATATTGTTGCCAATTTTTGAGCAAATGAGTTTTGATCAGAAACCAAGTCAGTCGAACAAACAGACCTAAAGCAGCAACACATCCAGGGCCAAGTTCATAGGAAGACTTCCGGATACAGAGAGGTCGACGGAAGCAGTATGGTACTAGGGGCACCACCTATATTTTGATATCAAACTGATATGCAAAATAATTAAATTGGTCAATTAATTACCCCCTCCACATCCACGTCCACCCCCACCCCAGACGATGTCATGTGTTTTCGCCAACCGGCACGTGGGTCCCCACACGCTCCCCTACATGCTCCATTGGTGGAAATTTAGAATTTCGGCTGCAGTTCCGAATTTCTTCGGGAATTTCGAATTTCGGCGGAAATCTCTTTGTCCCAGACCTGTGCTGGCTATCCATCCCACCCTGGAATTGGCGGTAAATTACAAATGGTGGTGCCCTTTCCAGGACTTGAACCCTGGTCGTCCTGGAAGGAAAGCTCAAGTGCATCCTCCAACACAGGGCAACTTCCCAAACGCAGGAGAGGTAGGTTAAGTTAGTGTACTTCGTTTATTTTAGCTGGTGAATTGATGTAAAGATTGGTCCTAATTACATAATTAATCATAATACACATTGGTCCTAGTTACACATCTATATGCATAGTGCTGTACAAGGACTGCCTAAAATCGTAATACAAACCAAAAATTGACGACGCCATAGAATAGATGTTGTCCTTCTAGGAAAAAATTTCACAATATCACTCGAAACTAGTAACTGACAAATTCAAACTCTACCCTTCACCTACAAGCTGGCAGGAGGAAGGATGGGGTGCAAGGTACAGTCTTTTCCTTTTTTTGTGGGAAATATATTCAACTGATGAGATACTGGTGTTTGGTAGAGAGGTATGTAACAATGCTGTAAGCATACAGCTGAGGACTGTATCTATCACTGTTTGGCGTCAGAGTTTGCTACATATGCCTGCTCGAGAATCACCCTACAGCTCAGGTAATCAAAGCCAATACACACTACCACAACTGATGGAAAAATTCATCCCTCTTCTAATTACACTTAGAAAATGTCGTGAAAAAAACCAGCACTCGTAATGAATGAGTTATAATGCAACACATGTAGTGGAGAAAATCGTCGTCCCGAAAGACTGCAGAGGGGACGTTAGTGATCACTCTTTGGTGGTGACTCACCAGCTGACCAACTTACTCCCGTTCCACCCCTCATCCCTCCCTCCATCTCCTTGCCTTAGGTAGTGATAGAGGCCTGTTCTCTCTTGCAGCTGGTGGTCCACGAAGAGATCTTTCTGGTGGAATTGATCTACTGCCTCCAGTCTGCTGAAATCAGTCACAGACAGATAACAGGTAAGATAAGAACGGTTCATGCTATCTTTTAAATGTATTTATCGGACTGACTACACCCCTCTGAAACAGTAATGAAATTCCAGAGAACTCTCCAGATCGCTTTTTCAAATGGCCAGCTCCTGCCACCGCGCCCTGCTTTGCGGCATATAGCCCCTCCAGCAAGGCCGACATCACTGCAGTCGATGCCTGCCTTAAGGCGACCGTCCTTTGCCAACACAAAAGCATGTATAGTCAGCTGAACAATAGGAGATAAAGGGAGGCCCTAAGTGCAACTTGTTTGTCCAAAATACAGTGATACAGATCCGCCCCTACAGGTCGCCCCCCTGGTCAGTGGGCGACCTCTCACAGACTAGGCACGCCCGCAATGCCTCTAATAGATCTGTCATTCTGTGGTGGAGAACATTTTCATTTAACGTCGGTCCAACTCTTATAATCAAGCACCTTTTAAAGAGAAAATACAATCACGATGATAATAAATGTTATCTTCTACGAAAATAGGCGCAGTCCATTTTCTTTTAGTTTATGAGCAAAATCGGTATAGTTTTTACGTTAACCGCAGGATACAATTCGCATCTTATTATTTTGCGACATCCGGTGAAGTGCACTACCACCGATTACAGGTGATCAGAGGCCTGTACACGCCTACCTTGCATAAAATTGGAAAAAAAACTTCCACAGTTTTGCTGCGAAAACTACCGATCACCGCAGAATGTCCTCGTTATTTCGAAACAGCCATCGAAGTAAAGAAAAAACGAGAATTTAAACTCCAGAGAAAAACATCATTGATAAGCAATTTTTTCAGCTTGATGGACAAATCACACGACCTGAAAGCGTCTCCCATGTTGAAATCAGTGTCTATAAATATACCGTCCAGCACTTGTGTGTTACAACCATTTCAGACACGTGACATAACAATAGAGAATACAATTTTTCACGCCATTAGCTCACATCCCGTAAATAATAATAATAATAATAATAATAATAATAATAATAATAATTTTACGTTCAACAACAACATGCTATAATTCAAGAGGAATGTGCTGCTTTGCACACTGTGGCAAGTCCCATTTTACGAGTGCGAAGCTGCACCACACCTGCGTTTACGAAACAAATCGTGAGTCTGTTTTGTAATACAACCTCCTATAAGATCTTACTGTCTCTCTCTCTCTCTCTCTCTCTCTCTCTCTCTCTCTCTCTCTATCTCTCTCTATTAAAATGTTCAAATGTGTGTGAATTGCTAAGGGACCAAACTGCTGAGGTCATCGGTCCCTAGACTTCCACACTACTTAAACTAACATATGCCAAGAACAACACATACACCCATGCCCGAGGAAGGACTCGAAGCTCCGACGGGCAGTCTGTGACAGGACGTCTCAAACCGGGCGGCCACTCCGAGCGGCCACTCTGCGCGGCTCTCTCTGTCTCTCTCTCTCTCTTTCTCTCTCTTTCTTCCATAACATCGGAACTAATTACCGTCTGCGTGCTTACATTTGACATTTTTGTTCCATAACTCCCCTCTATCGACATGTTTCTAAATTTTTGAATCATACAGTAGATTCTTGTGATCTAATTTTGAAGGCAATTTCCTCATCACAACATGTTTCATGCAATCTACTCACGTATCTGGGGAAAAAACATTATAATTTATAGGTTCCACAACGAGCTATAGTTCAAGTGGTGTCCACTTTATAATTATAGGGTATGAAGTATGAAATAATACAGTCATGATTCTATGTGGATAGTTACATCCGATTTCTACCAGTTTATGAGCAAAACTGGTATAGTTTTGAGAGAACTATCTGGATCCAAACCTTAACCAGTTATACTACTCCTTATAACACAACCTTCTGTAAAATTTTACCGCATGTATCTCTTCTGATATATCGAAAAGTCAAATACCGTCTGCATGTTGACATCGAACGTATTACACATACACGCATCGCCCACTTGGAGCATGTGGGCAGTGCTTGAAGTCGCTTGCACAGATCTGTGTAAAGTTCTGTCAACAGTACTGGAGCAAGACCATATCCAGCAGACTGTCAATCACAAGAGAGGGTTCCTGTATTGGTCCTTCATAAGCAGATTAATACATTAATTTTTCGGCAGTAACACATCCAAGCACTGTACAACTACAGTTTTGTATACCGCCATACACTTTGTTTTTCTACCATGACTTCCAGGCCTGTGTCAGGTGCTAAAACGATATTAACGTGTTTCTATCCTTTGGCTTTCACAGATAGCTGAATATCGCATGTTGTAAACCATGCAGCTCCCACAACACACAGGAATAAAAACACGGAGGCGATGTTTCTCATTGACAATGCAACATATGGAAACTGTAACAGCACTGTAGAGCTTTTCCAACAGCTGTCTGAAGATGATGTCTGTACTGTCTGCCATCGGGTTCCCCTAAATAGCAGGCAGCACCGCATAACAGCCACGCTATGAGGGAAACAAACCAATAGCCAAACAGGACAAGACATCAGCTAAACTCGCCGAAGATTCCAGTCGATTAACAGGAACCTTTCCTTGCAGAGGTCGCTGCAGCATATCCGGCCAAGGATTTCTACGCCGGGCTTCCATTGGCTCCAGCTCACTATATAGGCTCAGCCGGTCGAAGGCAGACCAGTCTTAGTCCACTGCTAATGGCAACCGCTATTGCAGAGTCTCCAAGAAGATATCACCGAAGCCGCTGTACTGCACCGCCGATCGAAGTACCAGCCGACCGAGAGGAACCACATCTCCGGCTAGATCGACGGACATCAACATCTATTGTACAGCCAGCTCTTGTATTGTAGAAGAAGTTACGTTCAATAAACTGTTGGAGAATACAAGAGGGGCGACGAGGACGGGATTCGCTAATTCAAAGAAGATGGAACCACAACAAGCACAACCACAACTGCAACAGCAGAATGTATCAGTGCAACAAGTACTGAATCAACTTTTTCAACAGTTCGCGATACTGCAGCAGCAACTGATTGCCGAAATTCAAAGTCTTCACCGTCCACCACCAGCGTTCCCAGCATTGAATGAAGACGCTGAAGATTGGGAAACATACGAAAAGAGGATTCGTCAACATCTCCGGATTCATCAGGTATCCCAGGAAAACGATCAGAGAGCCTATTTTTTTTCTTGAAATGTCTCCCGTATGTACGTGCTCCTGACGAAATTCCAGCCACGTGAACCTGACTGTCTTACCTTCACCGCCATATGTGAGTGTCTCACCTCCTACTATCGCCTCAGGTATCACGTCATGGTAGCAAGAGTGGAATTTCACCATAGTCGAAAGAAACCTGATCAGATGTACTGACAATGGGCTGCTGAACTCCAAGGTCTCGCTCAGAAGTGCAACTTTGTCACCCGCATATCCTGGGAATCTTACGCAGATGTCATGGTCCGGTATCACCTGATCCAAGCAGCCCCAGACGCGGCTTTCCGCCACGACGCCTTAAAGTTGGAGGACCAGTCGCTAGATCAAATCATAGACCTTGCATTCAAGTTTGAAGTTTCCACTGCAGCCGACTGCAAATTGGAAACGTGGGCCGACGTCGCAGCCTTCTGAGAAGAGACTTCCGACGTCCAGGAGGACGTCGTAGCCATATACGCACCTTCACGCAGCACTCCCCAGCGTAACACCCTGGCATCTTCTCAACGTACGAAAAAGAAAAAAGACGGTCGTTCCAGGAAGACAACCAGCAGCTGCCGCCGGGCCAGCAACGCCGCCGCAGGGAATCCCTGCACCTTCCATCTTATCCGGGATGCTACTCCCGGCATGAACGCGAGGATTGTCCTGACCGCTGGGCGACGTGTCACCATTTCGGTCAGGACGGGCATCTTGCATCTGTCTGTCACTCTGCCAAGGCGCCAATCTCCAGGCGCTCTGACACTGAGGCATCCGTGGACATCAACCAAATTGTGTCTTCAGCGTCCCCCAAACTGTATATTGATGTCACCGTATTGGGTAAGCCAGTTCAAATGCAGGTCGATACAGGGGCTGCGGTATCCCTGCTCAATTACACCATCTACACCGTTTTAGGAGTGCCAAGCCTACAACTGGCTCCTCGACGCCTCCTTACGTACAACAGACAGGAAATCGCTTTGTTGGGGCAGTTCACGACGGTGGTTTCTTACAAATCTGCCAGTCACACGATTTCTTTTCTGGTAGTCAACAGTCCTGATGCTACCGATCTGTTTGGGTGGGATGCTTTCCAAATGTTTGGGTTCACAATCAACGATCATGTACATCTGGTTTCTCAGCTTGTGCCGTTTCCCAAAGTTGACTCTCTCTGCACCAAATTCCAGGATCTCTTCTCCCCCAGCATTGGGTGCGCCAAGGGGTTTGCAGCGACCCTCCACCTCCGGCTGTCAGCCCGCCCTCAATACTTTCAGGTGAGGCAGGTCCCCGTCGCTTTCCAGCAGCCGCTGCGCAACGAATTGGACCATCTGCAACAGGAAGGGTTCCTATGGCCTGTTCAGTTCAGCCCCTGGGCCACACCTCTTGTCATCGTCCAGAAGCCAGGCAGGCGTCTCTGCGGGGACTTTTCGCCAACCCTCAACCCCTAGCTCCAGGTGGGCGACTTTCCGCTCCCTTGGCCTGATGATCTCTTCCGTAAATTGGCTGGTAGTCGGTACTTTACCAAAATTGATCTCGCTGAGGTGTACCTCCAGGTTCCTTTGGATCAACCTTCTCAAGTCCTCACCATTCTGAATATGCCTGCCGGCCTGTTCCAAGTCGCACACCTCATGTTTGGCCTGCCGAGTGCCCTGGCCATTTTCCAATGCTTCTTGGAACAACTTCTGCAGGACATTCCCGGTTGCATTAATTACCTCGACGACATTGTCATTACGGGCCCTACTACTTCAGCCCATCTTACCAACTTGCATCAGCTGTTTCTTTGCCAGGCTGGGCTAAAATGCAATAAGGAGATGTGTTCCTGCTTTCAACATTCTATTTCCTATTTGGGACATGTTATTTCACATAAAGGCAGCTCTCTGTCATTTTCCTATGTGGACACCATACACCGCCTGCCTCCCCCATGGGACATCCATCAGCTGGAATCCTTCCTTACAAAAATATCGTATTACCGGAAGTTCCTTCCATTGGCCGCTCAGCTGGCGGCCCCCTTATATCACTCATGCTGCAAAAATGTCTCCTTTAGTTGGTCCCCGGCCTGTCAGATGGCCTTTTTCACCCTCAAACGAAAGTTGCAATTGGCCTGCTGTGTGATGCCGTAGATCCGTCTCTGCTGTTGCTCCTGGCCACAGACGCCTCTGATTACGGGGTCGTGGCTGTCCTCTCCCACAGGCTTCCAGATGGGACAGAACGTCCGGTGGCTTTTCTATCCAAGGCCCTAACTACCACCCAACTGAAGTACTCTCAGATTGAAAAGGAGGCATTGGCTATCGTATTCACCTGTTCCAAACTCGTGTCTTTTTTTATATGGACGGGCCTTTCATATCGCCACTAACTACAAGCCCCACCTCTCCCTGTTTTCCCCAGAGGCCCGGCTTGCTACGAAGATGTCTCAGAGGCTTCAATGATGGGCCCTGTTCCTCTCACAATTACGTTACACCTTGCATTTTCAGTCCACGTCAATGCGGATGCTCTTTACTGCCTTCCTCTTGGTCCTGACCCTGCGTTTGACTCTTCGGACGTCCTCATGTTCCAAGTTGATGAAGCGATCCATGAAACCCTGTGTGAGTTTCCCATCAAGGCCTCCACGGTGGCAATTGCTACCACGCGTGACCCATTGTTGCGCCGTGTCCATTCCTATATTCAGCACAGGTGTCGCAGCTGTGCCCCCACCTGCGACCAGCAGCACCTTTGGTTCTTTTTTTCTATCTGTCATCAGCTGTTGGCTGTGGATGGTGTAATTCCCCAGCATCTATGGACTGAAGTCTTGCATCTCTTACATCAAGGGCCTTGGGGAATCGCTTGCACCAAGGTGTTGGCCCGGCGTCACGTCTTTTTGTTTGGGCTTACCAGGGACGTCACTCACATAGTTCAGAATTGCTCCACGGGCGCCCAACAGCTGTCCCGGCCGCCTCAAACCTTCCTCTCTTGGCCTACGCTGATGGGTCCTTGGGATCACATTCATTTGGACTTCACCGGCCCCTTCCTTGGCTACCAATGGCTTCTCGTCACCGATGCCTTTTCACATTTTCCGTTCGTTATCCATTGTACCAGCACCACTTCGGAAGCGACCCTCGCTGCTCTCCAGAAAGATCTTTCCTTGGATGGGTTGCCACTAACAATTGTTACCGATAATTGCCCTCAAGTCCGGAGCCAGGAATTCGGGACGTTTTGTTCTGCCAACGGCATCCAACACATCCTCACTCTGCCCTTTCACCCACAGTCGAACAGTAAGGCCGAACGCCTCGTCCGGACATGTAAGGCCCAAATAACAAAATATGCCTCCGCTCACACTTTGGCCGAGTCGCTGACATTGTTCCTCAGTTTCTATCAGTCGACACCCATCGGCTCCCGTAGTACGGTGGAACTTTTGCATGGCCGGCAAACTCGTACCCTTTTGCACCTTCTCCAGCTTGGACTCAAACAATGGGTCCCAACTGCACAGGCTCCCTTTGTTCCAGGATCCCTTATCTGGGCGCGAGGTTTCAGCCCGAGAGCCAGATGGATTCAGGGGGTGATTATCCGGCCGCGAGGCCATCAGCTCTTTGACGTCCGCATCGCAACCAACTCCAGCGCCGGTATCAGGGTTTTCCGAACGCCTCTTCTTTCCGGCAAGTCGCTCTGCCACCTTCTTCAAATCACCCAGATGTACTCCCTTCCACCTGTGGTCGGCGTGCAGGGGCGCCAGAGCCTGTCCAGCAGCAACAGCCGTCGTCTCCACAGCGGCATCAGGCTCCACCGGCTCCTCCACTGGCCCGACCGACAGCGCCATCCACCATCGTTGACGATGCCCCCATGCCCTTGGCACCGCCGCCCGCCTATGTCACAGCCTAGCCAGCGACACCCGCACGGTCCACTTTCCGGGCAGCATCCTGCAGATGTCGATGAACCTATGCCCCTGGCGCCATCGCGGCCGTCTTCCCACATAACAGCCACGCTATGAGGGAAACAAACCAGCAGCCAAACAGGTGAAGACATCAGGTAAACTCGCCGAAGATTCCATTCGATTAATAGGAACCTTTCCTTGCAAAGGTCGCTGCGGCATATCCGGCCATGGATTCCTACGCCAGGTTTCCCTTGGCTCCAGCTCACTATATAGGCTCAGCCGGTCGAAGGCAGACCAATCTTAGTCCACTGCTAATGGCAACTGGTATAGCAGAGTCCCCGAGAAGATATCACCGAAGCCACTGTATTGCACTGCCGATCGAAGTACCAGACGACCGAGAGGAGCCACATCTCCGGCTAGATCGACGGACGCCAACATCTATTGCACAGCCAGCTTTTGTATTGTAGAAGAAGTTATGTTCAATAAAATGTTGGAGAATACAACAATGACCTATACAGTTAATCTCACCTTCCACAGCAATAGGCTACGGGATGTCTCAGTGTTCCGTTTCGATGAGCATTGTTTCCTCATTTTGCAGTCATTTACATGATTATGGTTCTAGTATTGACCGTAGGCAGAAGGTGCCATTCACAACACGCCTGAGATAGTAGAGATAAAAAAAGGCATTTTTATCTTACTGGTGATAAAAAACATATGGAGAGCTTCGCAGCAAATGGAAACCGGATGAGTCTTGCAGCTTTCAGGAATACTTCCAAACAACTACCTGGAGGTGATGACTTCTACATTTAATCCCGTGCTCCACAGTGACAAGTAGAAAATATCCAGTGTTTGCCAAGGCTCCCTCCATTTCTACCAAGTAATTTCAGTCAGTCATTATGTGGTAATCAACAGCATACCAGTGGACAGAAAGGATGGGAAAGGCACTATCAATATGGGGAGATGCACTGTAACTACTTCGAAGTACATAGCGCGAACAGTTTTAGCAATTTTACCAGTTGTTCGGCAATTTCATTGCCAACCAATGACACAGCAGAATGGCCGGCCAGAGTGGCCGAGCAGTTCTAGTCGCTACAGTCTGGAACTGCACGACCACTACAGTCGCAGGTTCGAATCCTGCCTCGGGCATGGATGTGTTTGATGTCCTTAGGTTAGTTAGGTTTAAGTAGTTCTAACTTCTAGGGGACTGATGAAGTCCCATAGTGCTCAGAGCCATTTGAACCATTTTGAACACAACAGAATGCTTCCCAGTTTCTCCATCATCGCTTAATTACCCCTCCACTTCTTTGCAAGTACCATATACTAGATTGCAAATGCAGCTAGACGACTGTTCAATACGTCCATATATATATGTACCATATATACCAAAGTATACTAGACAGCATTCTATACATATTTCCAAAGCATCGGTCATAGTGCGGAATTTATGATTACAACTGGCCTCCTTCTCCTGTGTAGAAGGGCGTCACAGAGTATTCATGCATTTGTAAGATAAAGTCGTATATTGGCAGATCCCTCCCACATCATTCCTGAAACACCAATCTTACCCACGACACCCCTCCAAGAGCATGAGATCTCTCCAGATGTGAGCGTCTTGAAGAGGATAGCGTCTCTTATCAGCATACAGTAGGCACGAGAGTGTTGCGGTGATATAACAGATGGTTAAGAAGAAACGTGTGGCTTATTAAAGATGGAGCTCCACATCGATGCAGTTTGAAACATTTCACGTAAACCAACCGTCCTCTCCATTCTGAAGCATTATTACTTCCTTTTACAATGTTCTGGTGTCTTAGGATGGCAGTGTATATCCACCGCTCAAGCTGCTTACGAACCAACTAGAATGTAGTCCGAAGACTGCTGTACTGTCTCTTGGGAAAGTAATGGATTTTGTACGTCTTTTGGAGTCAGAAACGTACATACCCTCAATCACACTTCTCGCATCAGTCATGCTTATAGTTAGTAATAGTATCGGTTTTTATGAATGTGGCTACATCTCACAAGGAAACAGAGCGAGGAATAACAAACAAACAAACAAACAAAAATGGCTCTAAGCCCTATGGGACTTAACATCTGAGGTCATCAGTCCCATAGACTTAGAACTAACCTAAGGACATCACACACATCCATGCCAGAGGCAGGATTAGAACCTGCGACCGTAGCAGCAGTGCGGTTCCGCACTGAAGCGCCTAGAACCGCTGGGCCACCACGGCCGGCGAGAAATAACTAACATGAATATTTGGCAGTTTATACACTGAGGCACCACCCACACCCTGCTGCACGAAAATGCGCACAAAGAAGCAACACAGTCAGTAGCCACAGGAGATGTAACAGTCTTATTGCTGTTTACAGTACCATCACCACAGCTCTGGTAGCATTTCTTTTCGCACAAAGAAGTTAGGTAGTTTTGATCATGTGTAAGATAATACAGCAATTTCGTCCTAACACTACATCTCTCGAGTACATCCCGCCCACATGCACACACTCTTTAAAGTGATATATGCGACATCACTCCACACTCTCCTACAGGACTCTCTAGGGATGCCTTAAGTCTCATAAACGCATTGATCCTTCTCCTTAATATTTAAGGAATAACATTGCTTGTAATTCGATATATATATATATATATATATATATATATATATATATATATATATATATATATATATATATATATATGAGGGTTGTTTTTTAATTAAGGGCCGTTTTTATTTAAAAACAAAGGTACAAATACTTTTGTAAAAAAAACTTTTATTTTCTGATTCTACTCACTTTTACCTATTTTTCTACAGAGTTGCCTTGTTTATTTAAGCACTTGTCATGCCGTACAACTAAGTTTTTAATTCCCTCTTCAAAGAATTCGGCCGCCTGCTCCGACAGCCAAGAGTTCACGGCCGCTTTCACTTCATCGTCGTCATTGAAGCGCTGCCCGCCAAGATGGTGTTTCAGGTACCGCAAAAGGTGAAAATCGCTAGGAGCAAGGTCGGGGCTGTATGGTGCATGGTCCAAAACTTCCCAGCCAAAAGAATCAATCAAATCTCGAGTCTTTTGAGAGGTGTGAGGCCTAGCGTTATCGTGCAGGAGCAAAACTCCTTTTGTCAGCATGCCGCGCCTTTTCTTTTGAATTGCTCTGCGGAGCTTCTTTAGAGTTGCACAGTAGGCATCTGAGTTGATTGTCGTTCCTCATGGCATAAAGTCCACTAGCAAAACACCGCGCCAGTCCCAGAACACAGTTGCCATAATCTTGTGCTTTGACAGTGTCTGTTTGTCTTTGACCTTGACGGGTGAGGTTGTGTGTCGCCATTCCATCGATTGTCGCTTGCTTTCGGGAGTGATATGGGATACCCATGTTTCATCTCTAGTGACAATTTGACTCAACATGTCATCCCCTTCTTCCTAGTAACGAATCAAAAAGTCCAATGAAGTGGCAAATCCCTTCCCTTTGTGGTCCTCTGTGAGGAGTCTGGCTATCCACCGTGAACACAGTTTCTTAAAGTTTAGGTTTTCAGACACAATTTTGTACAAAACCGATCTTGAAACTTGTGGAAATTCCTAAGAAAGAGTGGAAATTGTGAATCTTCTGTCCTCACGAATCTTTGTGTCGACTGCAGCCACCAAATCATCAGTGATCACAGAGGGCCGGCCTGAGCGTTCTTCGTCATGGACGTTTTGACGGCCATTTTTAAACTCTCTAACCCATTGACGCACTTTACCTTCACTCATTGCATTCAAGCCATAAACTTCTGTTAACTGACGATCAATTTCTGCAGCTGATAGGCTTCTCGCGGTCGAAAAAAGTGTCACTGACCGTATCTCACACGCTGCGGGCGATTCGATAATCGTAAACATTATAAAGTAGCACAGCGATGCGTACACGTCAGCTACAGAGCTGCAACTTGCATCAGTGTGAGCGGGAAGAATGCCGGCAAGTGGCGCGGTGGCTTGTTGCGGCGTCCGCGCGAACTACAGGACTAAACGCGTGAACAGCCTTTACTTAAGAAACAACCCTCGTATATATATATATATATATATATATATATATATATATATATATATATATATATATTAAGCTTTTTTCGGTCTTGAGTGTCTGGGTACCACTAACCCACCTCAAGTCCCTGCATTTCGTGGTACTTTTTCTCTCGTTTTATGTAATTTTGCAACTTCGCGCGGCTTTATCTTAGTAATAAGTTATTCTTTAGTTGACAGTGTGTCGACAGCACTTAGCATCCTGGAGTGTACCCTGTACCTACAGAGAGTGCATCGCAGGCGATGTAATTTACAGACGAACAGTTAGCAAGTTATGCATTAGCTGCTGACCGCTCTACAGAGATACAACTATGCATTGTATGTATTGTATAAGGAATGAGATTTTCACTCTGCAGCGGAGTGTGCACTGATATGAAACTTCCTGGCAGATTAAAACTGTGTGGCGGACCGAGACTCGAACTCGGGACCTTTGCTTTGCCCTGGCATGTGCTCTACCAACTGAGCTACCCAAGCACGACTCATGCCCCGTCCTCACAGTTTTATTTCTACCAGTACCTCGTCTCCTACATTCCAAACTTTACAGAAGCTCTCCTGCGAACTTTGCAGAATTAGCACTCCTGAAAGAAAGTATATTGCGGAGACATGGCTTAGCCACAGCCTAGGGGATGTTTCCAGAATGAGATTTTCACTCTGCAGCGGAGTGTGCGCTGATATGAAACTTCCTGGCAGATTAGAGCTGTGATGACGGGGCGTGAGTCGTGCGTGGGTAGTTCAGTTGGTAGAGCACTTGCCCGCGCAAAGGCAAAGGTCTCGAGTTCGATTCTCGGTCCGGCACACAGTTTTAATCTGCCAGGAAGTTTCATATCAGCGCACACTCCGCTGCAGAGTGAAAATCTCATTCTGGAAACATCCCCCTGGCTGTGTCTCAGCTATGTCTCCTCTATATCCTTTCTTTCACGAGTGCTAGTTCTGCAAGGTTCGCAGGAGAGCTTCTGTAAAGTTTGGAAGGTAGGAGACGAGGTACTGGCAGAAGTAAAGCTGTGAGGACGGGGCGTGAGTCGTGCTTGGGTAGCTCAGTTAGTAGAGCACTTGCCCGCAAAACTCAAAGGTCCCGAGTTCAAGTCTTGTTCCGGCACACAGTTTCAATCTGCTAGGAAGTTTTATGTATTGTATGTTAACCGGAGACCTAGAAACGACAGAGAGACTCCGTCCCCGCCACAGCCGCAGTGGTCCACAACCCCACGACGACTTCTACAGTCCACTTCACCCCTCCGCCGCCCCACACCGAACCCAGGGTTATTGTGCGGTTCGGCCCCCGGTGGATCCCCCTAGGAAAGTCTCACACCAGACGAGTGTAACGCCTATGTTTGCGTGGTAGAGTAATGGTGGTGTACGCGTACGTGGGGAACTTGTTTGCGCAGCAACCGCCGACATAGTGCAACTGAGGCGGAATAAGGGAAACCAGTCCGCATTCGCCGAGGCAGATGGAAAACCGCCCTAAAAACCATCCACAGACTGGTCGGCTCACCGGACCTCGACACAAATCCGCCGGGCAGATTCGTGCCGGGGACCAGGCGCTTCTTCCCGCCCGGAATGCCGTGCGTTACACCGCATGGCCAATCGGGCGGGCTTACAACTATGCATACGTATTAGCAATCGCGAAGTCTCTATCTCAACCAGTTGTGCGTTATCTTCGGCAGTGCTACAGACCCGCAAAGAGCGAACAACACGTCGCAAAACGATTCTGTAAGAGATGTAAGCACATTTAAATCCATCCTGCTAGAGAGCATAACATCTTAGATGCAAGTTATAGTACAGATATTGTGTAACAATATTGTCTAGATTCTCCAGTAATAACAACAGAGCAAGGATGCTGCGCCTGTTACACCTCCTTTTATACTCTTTAACAAATACATGATGGAACATTATCCCAATTCCACTATTTTGTGTGCACTCGAATGTGTCCAGTCAATCACAACCAAAATTTCTACAGCAGGGTGCGGAGACAGGAGCTGGCCGTTTGAGAAAGCGATCTGGAACATTCTCCGGAATTTAATTGTTGTTCCAGAGGGGTGTAGTCTTTCCCAGAAATACGTTTAACAGATTGCACAAAGCGTTCTCTTCTTACCTTTTGTCTGTCTGTGATTTCTGCAGACTGGAGACAGTCTATCAATACCACTAGAGGGATCTCTTCGTAGACCACCAGCAGCAAAAAAGAACAGGCCTCTACCCTACCAACAGTGAGGAGGGAGAGAGAGGGAGGGAAGGAGGGATTAGGGGTGGGAGAGGAGTAAGACTGCCTCCAAGTAGGTAGTTCGTGAACACACATCGAGGAGAACGACTATTTTCTCCAGTGCATTTGTTGCATTATGACCTGCTCATTACGGGTGCTGATTTTTCCACGACATTTTCGAAGAGTAATTAGAACAGTGATGCATTTTTTCCAGCAGTTGTGGCAGCGTATATTTGCTTCTATTACCTGAACTGTAGGGTTAGTGTCAAGCAGGCGTCCTTAGTGATCTCTGACGTCAAATAGTGATGGATACAGTCCTCAGCTGTATGCTTACAGGTAATAAACTCGTTAAAATCCTCTCTGTCTGACACCAGAATCTCGTCAGTTGTATATATTTCTCATCAAATTTAAAGATAGTACCTTACACCCCAGGCCTTATTCCCGCCAGCATGTAGGTGAAGAGCAGAGTTTGAGTGCGTCTGTCACTAATTTCGAGCGGTACTGTGAAATTTTTTTCCTAGCAGGATAACATCTGTAGTATGACGTCGTCAATTTTTGTGCTGTATTGTGATTTTAGGCAGTCCTTGTACAGCGCTATGCATATAGTTTTGTAATCAGCACCAATCTGTATTATGATTAATTATGAAATTAGGACCGATCTTTACATCAATTTCCCAACGAAAATAAACGAAGTATACTAACTTAACCTTCCACTTCTGCTTCTGGCCAGTTCCAGTGTGTTGGGGGTGTACTTGGGATTTCCTTCCAGGAGGACCAGGGTTGGAGTCCTGGAAAGGGCACCACCATTTTTAATTTCTCGCCAATGCCCACGTGGGGGGGGGGGGGGGCGGGCTTCAGCACAACCCTGGAACAAAGAGGGTTCCGCCAAAATTCGAAATTCCCACCAAATTCGAAAATTATGCAGGAGAGGGGGAGGGGGAGGGATGGGAAGAGTGCGGGAACCCAAGTGTAGGCTGACAAAAACACATGACGTCATCTGGGGGGGGGGGGCGTGGTTGGGGAGGGAGTAATTAATTGATCAATTCAATTAATTTACATATCAATTCGAAATCAAAATTGGACGTGGCCCCTGTACCCTACTACTGATGGACCCTCCCCTTTGCCCTTTAACTGTGTACTTGACAGGGTGATCAGGGAATGGCGAGATACAAAATGAAGGGAGTGGCTGTAATACGACTGAGATGCTAGAAAATACAATATGGATAGTCTGGCATTCGCAGACGATATTGCGATGTCGGAACCTTTAGAAGAGGCAGCTAATCAAACCTCGCAACTACAGAGCCAAGCGGTTGAAACGGGCCTTCAGATCTCTGTCAGAGAGACACAATATATGATCGTCCTAACATTAAGTCAGTTTCTAGATCAGTGGTCACCAAATTATTTTGCTCATGAGCCTATACTGAAATTGTGGGGCGGCACCTCGTGCCACATATGTGCGCCTCTTATTACTAAATGGCAACCTACATAAACAATTGTGTTATGAGCCCCTAATAGACCGGCTACAGTAAGAGCACCATAAGTTGGCGATCAGCTCCCAAGCATTGATCAAAAAAGTCGATACCATTCGGAACAGTATGTGTCGACTGTTCCCTGTTTCAGATCGTTGTCTCCCTCAGTGACCCCAAAAGTTGTGGTACTGTAATTGACTGACGGTGTTATTGTCTATGTGGACGATTAAATGATTAATAGTCGAAACTGTACTTATATACAATGCATTATGCATTATGGGTCACCACCACCAAAACTAAAAGATTTGGTGTCATTTTGCTTCCACTCTTTGCGTCCTACAACAACAGCCTTAATTAATTTAATTTTCTTTGCTAAAAATAAGTAGCGCATTTGAAGATGATCGCCTCTGTAAGACGCATTCACTAATCTCTATTACTCCCGTGTCAAACTTTCCTCCACGGCTCCTGATCAAAACGAGCCGCGCACGTTCGTGGGTTGGAGCCCGCCGCTGCCGGCAGAGGCTCGGGAACGTGCTGCCGTGGTGGTGATGGAAGACAGTAAAACATTCCCCTCCCACGTCCTCTAACCTCGCAGTGGGCACCACTCTGCCTCTAAAGCAAACAAACAACTTTACTTAGCTCCCTGCCGAACTGACCAAAGTCGATTAAAATTAAACACATCTTAAAACATAACTGTCTCTTTAAGTACTCTTGGTTGTTATAAGTTCGCTCTTAAGAAGCTCGTGGTATTAGCTGATATTTTTTGGATTCTGCTGTTAGTTGCTAGAAGTCTATTAGGATAAATTACGGCTGAGGAGAGAGGGCCGCATCAACACTTGATTAGGGACGCACGCGAATAAACAGAATGAATTTAGCATACAAACTAACTATGAACATCTACAATAGGAAGATCTTTCGATCAATATCAAATTGAGACATTACCATACAGCGGTCCCTACTGAAGCTATATACACAGCAGAAAGTACGGACCTAGTAAGAACAGGAGCACTTAAGTGGCTGGAACCTCTGAAACGAAGGCTTCTCAGGAGGATACAAGGATCTTGAGGAACAGGAGACGACCAGTCAAGAAGATGAGCGACCCAAGAACCATATCCCGGACATCATGAGGAAAAGAACGAGTATGTTCTTCTAACACATCCATCGCATGGATCATGTTGTTGTTGTGGTCTTCAGTCCTGAGACTGGTTTGATGCATCTCTCCATGCTACTCTATCCTGTGCAAGCTTCTTCATCTCCCAGTACCTACTGCAGCCTACATCCTTCTGAATCTGATTACTGTATTCATCTCTTGGTCTCCCTCTACGATTTTTACCCTCCACGCTGCCCTCCAGTACTAAATTGGTGATCCCTTGATGCCTCAGAACATGTCCTACCAACCGATCCCTTCTTCTAGTCAAGTTGTGCCACAAACTCCTCTTTCCCCCAATTCTATTCAATAGCTCATCATTACTTATGTGATCTACCCATCTAATATTCAGCATTCTTTTGTAGCGCCACATTTCGAAAGCTTCTATTCTCTTCTTGTCTAAACTATTTATCGTCCATGTTTCACTTCCACACATGGATCATAGGAGGTTGATAAATCAGATAAAGCAATTTCTTGTGAATAAGAGAACCAAATATACTGGATCCATGAGGTATAAACAGATAGAACAAATGGAAGTACAGAAAACAGAGATTTACAATAAAGATACTTTAAAATTAAAAAAAAAACAATCTGTTACTGGTTTCCAGGACAGAATTACATCCAGAGCTACAACAATTACGTATGGAAGAGTGATGAAGGTTGCCAAGTATGGGTATGAAAGGTTACTAGAAAGGGATAAAGATCAAAAGAAACGAAGCTGACCCGAATTAACTTGATCATCAGATGGCCAAAACGAAAAAAGAATTATTGTGCAGTAAGAGACTGAGAAAACCTATTATTAATTAAATGGTGTTCAGCCATATGGGACTTGAGTTGGCTCTTCCCAGTCAGACATATGAATACTTCACAGGTCAACGGTGCTCAGATTCTAAATTCTGCGGGACTGCTATGTACAAGTGCAGAGTATGAACGATCCTGTTATGTGTAAACATTAGGCTGAATTAGGCTGCCAGGTTCTAGCTCATCTCCTCTAGTTCGTCACAGCTCGGTCCAATAGCGACACTTCGAAATGCGTCACTTCTCTCAGACAGTTCCACTCACTCAGACCCTCCCCATCCTCAAGGTACAGAGATTCTGCGGTGAAATCGATCCAGACGTGTGAAATATTTTTTTTAAAGACCTGTTTACTTTCCTCTCGTAGCTGAATCGAATTCATGTGCACTGCTTCTGGTAGTAACTTTATTGAGAATGTGCTTTGACGGCGCCTTTTTGTAGTATTATTGATATCGTGCAGACTAGTCATTTCAAACAATGAAACTCTGTTCGGGTAAATCTCAGGCTGCTCTTAAATAATGAGGAGGATTTCTCTTACTATCTTGTTATTTCAACAGGACATATGCACTCTACAAAGCCACTCTAACAGGATTAAAAAAAAAAAAAGATTTTCTTGTAATATTTCCTCGTTGCTGGGTCGTTAGTTAAGTGCTGATGTACTTTATCTACTCCGCACATTGGGCTGTATAAATCACGACGTGTACTGGCTTCATCACCTCTTGGTGTATTTTGTTATCTGCTTTCAATACAGCATTGTGAAAACTGGTCAAGACAGACACATCTATCTTATCATTCCATCGTATTATTATTACTCTTTACCACTGAAAAGCAACGATTTACCCCTTCTTTACTTTCTTATGATGAAATGATAGAAGTATGTCTCTTCTGGACAACTGCACAGTCCATAGATATCAGTTCTCTGAGTAACAAGTAAGCCAGCGAGTTGAGGAGGAGCGTAGTAATTATCTGTAATGAGAGTTTGAAACACCACAGTATCCACTTTGGACTCAAATAGCTTTATATAGTAAGCTTTCGTCGATTGTTATATATCTGCCTGGCACGCAGAAGCTTTAGAACTTGTTTTTGACGCCTTCCAAGAAAGGCCAAATTTTGTTTACCTTCAGTTGTCGATGGCTCACGGCGTCACTGACATAACTGTTTTAATACTGGAGGAAATTTTTCATCGTATGAAACCGAGAAAAACTGTCGAGCTATCGACATAGTGAATACTGTGTTTTTGTCCAATACATTTGGTAATTTGGCTTCATCACAATGTTTTGAAGTTAATGCAACTGCGATAAAGTTTCGCATTTCGCCGTTGGCACTGAGAAACTATGTTGCTGTTTACAGTATCCGTTTGTCTGTATGTCAATGATGTTCATCAAGTCATCGTCAACGAACTAATCCATAGAAAGTAAGACATCATCCGCACATTTATTCACTAGATGAACTGCAAGGTTGCCTATGAACGGACACCTCGTAGGATTTATTTGGAACATAGCTAACTTATTTATTACGTATCGCTGACATCACTTAAAAACAACCATATGATGGATTGTCATTACTTACAGTCTCCAACGAAGTAATCACATTCCTCATCATCTTATGAGCCCCTAAATTCAGTGAATTACTCGGGATCGTATAGGTATCCACTTTCGAATGTAGTGCTTGTTATTGTTGTTGTGGTCTTCAGTCCTGAGACTGGTTTGATGCAGCTCTCCATGCTGCTCTATCCTGTGCAAGCTTCTTCATCTCCCAGTACCCACTGCAACCCACATCCTTCTGAATCTGCTTAGTGTAGTCATCTCTTGGTCTCCCTCGACGATTTTTACCCTCTACGCTGCCCTCCAATACTAAATTGGTGATCCCTTGATGCCTCAGAACATGTCCTACCAACCGATCACTTCTTCTGGTCAAGTTGTGCCACAAACTTCTCTTCTCCCCAATCCTATTCAATACTTTCTCATTAGTTATGTGACCTACCCATCTAATCTTCAGCATTCTTCTGTAGCACCACATTTCGAAAGCTTCTAATCTCTTCTTGTCCAAACTATTTATCGTCCATGTTTCACTTCCATACATGGCTACACTCCATACAAATACTTTCAGAAATGACTTCCTTACACTTAAATCAATACTCGATGTTAACAAATTTCTCTTCTTCAGAAACGCTTTCCTTGCCATTGCCAGTCTACATTTTATATCCTCTCTATCATCAGTTATTTTGCTCCCCAAACAGCAAAACTCCTTTACTACTTTGAGTGTCTCATTTCCTAGTCTAATTCCCTCTGCATCCTCCGACTTAATTTGACTACATTCCATTATCCTCGTTTTGCTTTTGTTGATGTTCATCTTATATCCTCCTTTCAAGACACTGTCCATTCCGTTCAACTGCTCTTCCAAGTCCTTTGCTGTCTCTGACAGAATTGCGATGTCATCGGCGAACCTCAAAGTTTTTATTTCTTCTCCATGGATTTTAATACCTACTCCGAATTTTTCTTTTGTTTCCTTTACTGCTTGCCCAATATACAGATTAAATAACATTGGAGAGAGACTACAACCCTGTCTCACTCCCTTCCCAACCACTGCTTCCCTTTCATGTCCCTCGACTCTTATATCTGCCATCTGGTTTCTGTACAAATTGTAAATTGCCTCTCGCTCCTTGTATTTTACCCCTGCCACCTTTAGAATTTGAAAGAGTGTATTCCAGTCAACATTGTCAAAAGCTTTCTCTAAGTCTGCAAATGCTAGAAACGTAGGTTTGCCTTTCCTTAATCGATTTTCCAAGATACGTCGTAGGGTCAGTATTGCCTCATGTGATCCAACATTTCAACGGAATCCAAGCTGATCTTCCCTAAGGTCAGCTTCTACCAGTTTTTCCATTCGTCTGTAAAGAATTCGCGTTAGTAGTTTGCAGCTGTGACTTATTAAACTGATGGTTCGGTAATTTTCACATCTGTCAACACCTGCTTTCTTTGGGATTAGAATTATTATATTCTTCTTGAAGTCTGAGGGTATTTCGCCTGTCTCATACATCTTGCTTACCAGGTGGTAGAGTTTTGTCAGGACTGGCTCTCCCAAGGCCGTCAGTAGTTCCAATGGAATGTTGTCTACTCCGGGGGCCTTGTTTCGACTCAGGTCTTTCAGTGCTCTGTCAAACTCTACACGCAGTATCGTATCTCCCATTTCATCTTCATCTACATCCTCTTCCAATTCCATAATATTGTCCTCAAGTACATCGCCCTTGTATAGGCTCTCTATATACTCCTTCCACGTTTCTGCTTTCTCTTCTTTGCTTAGAACTGGGTTTCCATCTGAGCTCCTTATGTTCATACAAGTGGTTCTCTTATCTCCAAAGGTAGTGCTTAATCTCTGTAACACCAATAATGGTGGAGTGTACTTTATGCCTACCTTTTGAAAATGTCTAAATCCAGCCAGATACTTTTATTTCAAAATTTTGAAAAAATATTTATTGTTTTCAGTGAAGATTTCTACCAAATTCCATAAATATTTTCAGTTTTTGAGTTAAACTTAACCCACAATTTAAGTCTTAGTAGCAAAAGTGATTTTTTACAACGAAAGTTATACTCGGTATTTTTAGATTCTGGACACACATAATTATCTCTTAAAAATTATGATGTCAGTAAAAGTCAACAACACTTAACGAAATCTGTATATTTTAATTTTTTGTGGGGGCCATAAAGTAGGCGCTTCCCTCTTTCCGTAGTACACCTACACGTTATTGAAAGTGCATTGGTATTGCTAAGGGTGTGCTAAAAGATATTTTCAGGTTTTGGACCCTACTTCCACACCAGTACCTCTTTCAATTGTACGTTGTTAATGGAAGTCAAGAACAAGTAACAAATTTTGTTTTCCTTTAAATCCTTTAGTTTGGGCACAAAATACCTCCCCTTCATAATACGCTTTACTGAAAATGAGTTGGTATTGCTAAATTAAACGACAACACAGGACAGAGATTGAGAGCGTGCATTTTGTTGTCGAGTATTCAAAGATGCACAAACCAAGGCGACATTAAGTGACTACCGCCTCAATCAAAACCAGACAGGCACTCTACAAATTCTTTAGTCGCGAAACGTTGAGTACCAGCGCTGTCAAAATTATAAAAAAAGAATAGAATGAGATATATCTGAACATTGTGGTATGTAGCTTATATCTGGAAATTTCCCGGCAATCAAGGCAACTGTCATTCTACACCTGTAATTATAATTCGGCGCACAGCTTAGTTATTAAAATTAATGCTTTATTCCACTTTCATACGATTTTAGTGCTGGTTTCAAAGCGATGAGTGCTTATTCTAGCTGTGTAAACACGGCAGAGAATTTGGCACGAGTGGTCCATAGATAGCCGTGGTTTCAGCTGGCACCATATTATGAGAAACACAGTGCCACATGAAAATTGTTCTTCTGTCACGGATCACTGTATTCTTTCTTTGCCTCCATGGTCACATCGGTACCGAACAAAGACATTTATCGCACCTATGCTATATTTTTAATTATGTTATAATCTTTGACTTTTTGGTGCTAATTGTTGGATAAACGTATTTCGGTTAAGAGACGCCGCTGAAAATAATTCTCTGGATCAAAGTTTTTGTGGTGGTAAATTTTCCGTAATTAATTCTGAAGAGGGAGTTCGGCTCGCAACATCGTCAGTGATGGCAGCCCATTGCACGAAACATAACACCTCTAGGCAAGGTATGTTGCTACATTCAGCAAAATACATGTTCTATCAGTTTAATTTTGAACTAAGAAAAAGCGTTTCCTTAAGAATGTTAGCTCATGCTAACAAGTGTGATTCAGGTTAACATTAAGCCATGTTATGCTACATCATGTATGTATTCGTTCGTATATACTTTGTCTGCAAATTTTTACCCGAGTATAAATTTCTGGTCAGAGTGCAATGCGAAACCACTATACTTTGGTGAAATTTACGTTCTTCTATCGCTGTCTGAAACTTGTTTCCTACAATCTTATATCGGACAATTAGTGCTCTGCTCTACAAATTGTATGATCTACAAGACCAATAATAAATCAAATCAAATCAAAATAATTCTCCAGCTATCGCCCCAGTCTGAGGTGTTCTTCCAACACGTTTATGTAACAATAAGAGCACAATGAGCAAAGCTATCCCACACTTCTTTTAATCTATATATCATGCGACTACAGAAAACAAAAAAAATATCAAAAATCGTAAACTGTAACATCATCAATGGCAGTTTTTCTTCATTTCATCGAATAAGTAATGGTATTGTTTTTCAGGGAAAATAACTTCACTTGGAAGTTAACTAGTTTCATCTGATTTTTCGAGTCGTTACTTGGATGTTTTCTTTTTGTTGTTGCATGAACAACGTATATGTTCGCTGAGTTCCTGGAATCAAACCGAGATAAAATCCCCTTCGCGACAAATACGAACATACTTCCTGAGACAAATATCACTTGTGAGAATATTGTGTGGTTGGCATCCACCAACTGAATCGTCGTATCTCTTAAAAGAGGACTCATTACATCACCGTGTTCGATCATTGTAGTATAGTGAAAATACACCAGTGCTGTGTTCCGATAACTTCGTCTATTTTTAGTGTTTATTTACCGGAAATTGTCATGGGTCTTGGACAAATACGAACATACTTCCTGAGACAAATATCACTTGTGAGAATATTGTGCGGTTGGCATCCACCAACTGAATCGTCGTATCTTTTAAGAGAGGACTCATTACATCACCGTGTTCGATCATTGTAGTATAGTGAAAATACACCAGTGCTGTGTTCCGATGAACTTCGTCTATTTTTAGTGTTTATTTGCCGGAAATTGTCATGGGTCTTGTGTGTGCCTGTAAGGTGGTCACAAAGCAAATTTATATCTACACAGTTTTTGTTTCAGTGGTGTGACTTGTAAACTCTCAGACTCCCCCATCTCCAGTGACATCAAACAACGAACTATCTTCCTTAACTGAGGTAGCCAGCCTTCTGGGTACCCCGTTCACTGGTTAGGCGTTCATACCAGTTTTTCTGAAGCCTTCTAGTAGATCTAGCTGCTGATTACGCATCCTCTCCGACAATTTCTTTAGGAGCTTCGTAAATTTATCCTTTGGAACTACCTCCTGCTTTCTATAGAGCTACAACGAGGTGACCGACAGTAGTCGCTATTTTAAAGAGTTGAAAGAGTGTATATTTAGATCATGACCGTAAAAAAAAAAAAAACAAGCGAGTTGTCAGCCCATCCTATGTAGCCAAAAACATTAGGTTTATCGCACGTATACTTCCATGGTTCACCGCGGTGATATGTACCCGTGGTGTCAGTCTGGCGTGACCGTTGAGGATATCTATCAGCTCTTGTGGTCGTATTCTAAACCGCATCTGGTGCTTTTATTCAGTGGAGACGTAGTTGGTTTATCAAAAATTCCGGCTTGCGTCGTTTACGTGTGTACTAATCGATCCTATCGTAATCTAGACTTTAAAAGAATCACATTTATTCGTAAGTGGAGCCGTTCATGTAATATTTTCTTTTTTATACGTGAATTATGGTTGCGCTGTTTGCTTTTATTCATTCCTCTGTTTTTCATTGCCTTCCAAACCGCAAACGCTCGACATCCTAGCCACACTGTATCAACGGTCTCATCCCCGCACAACGTACGCGAGAACGGAAAAGATTCAGAGTTTTGCACTACCCCCACGTCCTTTCCGTTCTCCCCACAACGCACGGCTATGTGACCGCGCTGACTGTCGGTGTCGCATGCCATGCCTTAAAATTCTCCCGCCGGTGATTATTCATCGTTCACACTTCCTCCCTCGTTAAATGAAAAATATTTTGGCTAGCACAGCCAGAAGCATACAGGGGATAGGCAAAATAGCGTGAACACCTGCACGTACTTAGGAATGGTTTATTAATAAGGGGTTGAACTCCTTTTTACCCGTAATACAGCTGCGATTCTTCTTGGAATACTGCCATATAATTATTGTATAGTCTCCAGTCGAATGTTATGCCACTCTTCGATCAGAACCTCTTCAAACTCCTGTAGTGATGAGGGAGGCGGAAATATGCTCCGGAGACTGGGCTTTAGTACCGCCCATAAGGGTCCGATAATGTTCCAAGTCCGGGGACTGTGCTGGACAGGGAAGACGCTGCAGTTCAGTTGCATGCTGCTCATACCACGATTGCGCTCTCCTGACTGTGTGAATAGCTGCATTATCGTCCTGAAATATGACATCATTGTTGGGGAACAACATTCGATTCATGGGACGCGCCTGATCACGTAAAATGTTCACATAATCGTTGGCTGTAACACGGTCTTTGATAGTAATGATGGGACCAGGAGAACACCATGAGATGGCTGCCCACACCATCACACTTCTATGCTTAACCATCGGAATCAAGAAATGAGGATTGTGGACTTCTTTTGGCGTTCTCCAGAAGTAAACCAGGGCCGATGTTGGAAACAACGAAAACGTTGACTCGTCGGACCATATCACGTGTTTCCGCTGATCGGCCGTCCATGATTTATGCACCTGACACCATGTTTTACGCTGCTTTGTGTTGGTTTCGGTACAGTAGCTCGTCCATGAAAATTCTCTTTATGGAGTTCCCGTCGTACAGTGTCGATAGATACGGGGTCTCGAAGATGGCTGTTGAGCTCTCTACGGTCACTTTAACCGCAGTAGTTTTGTATTGTTTTGACACAATCCGTGTTAGCGTACGACGATCTCTTGTCATTTAGTTTTGATCTGCACCCACAATTACGTTTACTCGATGACGACTTTCCATATTTTGTGTAGGCTGTCATGACTGTTGAAACAGTTGCTCTTGAAACATTCAGTAAGTTGGCTGTCTTGGTTACTGATGCTCCAGCTATTCGGCCCCCCACAACCTGCCCTCTTTGGAACTCTGTTAGGTCTTTCATTGCACGTCGACCTCGGCCTCTGAATGCAGATTCGAAGTGTGCACAACTTCCACTGATGCCTAGTTCGTACTGAACACGCACACCGCATCCCGATACATTCCTTACTTGTGTTGAACGTCAGACACAACTACTCCATTACTACCACTGTTCACATTATTTTACCTATCCCCTGTATGTCCTATGTGTGTGAGTGTTGTGTGTAAGCTTTTCTTTCTTTCTGAAGAGTTGGCCGAAAACGTAAACACTCTTTTCGTCATGTCTGCCTGCTGCTCGCTGTATGAGTAGCAATCTATCTACTTCACAGCATAGTTATTCCCTCATGAAGTTCGTTGTAAATGTCTACTGCACTTCAACAGGAACAATGATGTAGAGAATTACAAGACTAGAAGAAATAAATGATTTTCATTACGCCACATTAAGATTGTCTGTAGCACAAACAAGGGTTCAACCATAAGTTTCCGTCACTTACCCAGTGATAATGCCTGAAAGACAGCAAAGGAAAACTTGAAGCTAAACTGGAAACGGTTCTCTTTAATAACTCCTGCTAATCCCCAGAAGACTATTATTGTAATATGAAAATGGTAGTGGGTAAGAATTTCTCGTATCTGTCTGTCTTTAATTAAAAAAACAAAACTAATAAACGATCAGCATGAAGGCATACTTTTAAAAAAATGATGATAATATAAAATGATACAATTTATGGTGCAAATGATACATGGAGCACGAAAGAAACTAATTATTGCTATATGACAAACCATGGTATAGACTTACATACTTTGGAAACCTCAAAGTGAAATTCATGTATATAATGAAGCAAATAATCAAAGTTGACATAGTTCCAGTTGTGATAGGTTTGGTTATTCCTGAAAAACCGACAGTTACTACGGAGAAATATTCTGGAAAAAGAAAAAAAAATAAGCTAATGTTGGATAAGTAGGCCTGTATGTTAAACTGGTTAGGCTACCATTACTAAAAAATTACTTATACACATGTTAAAGTAAAATATCCATTTAACGCGTCTAATTGTTTGAGACCATTACCTTATTAACGTTTGCATTATTGCTCAGTGCTGGAACACTTTTTAAAAAATATATATTTGTTTACCCCTTAAATTGCTTTTATTGGTCACACACTGAGACATCACACGTAAAATTTCAAAGAGAGAAGATGTGTAAACAACATTGAAACTAATGCAGTGACAGTCTAATAAAACAAGAACTCTTTAGTCTGTATGTAGGAATACCTCTATGCTGTTCTGCTTCTTTGACATTTCAATCATCGTTCACTTTGTTCACATGCGATTACGATAGCATGCCATGTACACGTTTATGGGCTAGCAAAGAACACGTAGGTAAGTTTTTGCAAACGTGAACATTAAAAATGTTGTGCATACGAGTTAAAAGCTGAAAATGTAACGAACAAGAAGCAACACCAGTAAAGAAAACAAGCATTGGTTTCGAAATTCCAGCTTAATTTGCTGTCGATAAAAATACAGAAACAGGCGAATTAAATGGATTACGAAACTGTGCTTTTCACTTCATTTCCTTTTCTTCTTGATACCAACAAAAAACAATTTATTTTAACGATGCCACATGTGTCGTATTACTAGAGCAAATACACATTCAAGAACACAAAAATGTTCGAAACTGCCTTCCTGACACTATGCTATTCATATTAGCACAGTAATTTGTAGTATTTGTAACAGTTGTTGCGTGCACTACACAGGGATAATGAACAAGAATCAATCGTAAAGTAGTGGAGGATGTCAAGTCGTACATCAGAATGGATGAGCATACATTTCAGTATGTGCTCAGTGAACTGTATCCTCACATGACAAAACACAATACTCGCTTAAGAACTGCTATATATGCAGAAGACAGGCTCGATGTAACACTCCAAATGGTTCAAATGGCTCTGAGCACTATGGGACTTAACTACTGTACTCATCAGTCCCCTAGAACTTTGAACTACTTAAACTTAACTAACCTAAGGACATCACACACATCCATGCCCAAGACAGGATTCGAACCTGCGACCGTAGCAGTCGCACGGTTCCAGACTGTAGCGCCTAGAGCCGCTCGGCTACTACGGCCGGCATAACACACTAATTCCTTGCTTCAGGAGAGAGTTAGGTTAGGCTACATTAGGTCAGGTCTCCAATCTTCTTAAACTGTTTTTGTATTCAGGGTGCCTCAAGTTGTAAAGCGCCTCATCGGCTTCATAGATCTCTATTAATTTTGTAGTTGTCTGCACACACACCAATTATATTTACCGGCAATGTTTATAAAAAACACTACAGATGACAGTACGCTGCAGCGATGCTAGCGCTCCACGTGAACAAAAGACAAGCGGCTTCTTTGATCAAATCTACAGCAAGGCACTAGATTTGATAAAATTTATTTGATGACAGGCGACATTTGACAAAGATCCCTATTGCACCATGAAATTTCTTTGACAAAGATATTTAACAAAGAAATTTGATAGTGTAATACCGGCCTAAGATGGCGGCAGGCCCCGCCCACTCTTGTTTCATAACGATATACATCGTAAATCTGTAGCGCTATCTCCCTTCTTTCGTTACCTCGATTATGACTTCGAAACTCCTGATGGACTCATGTTGCTGTAGAAATATTGTCTCCATGTTAACTTTGCTGTGCCCTGTTGTGGCTTGTGAAGCGATTTCCGACATGCAATTACTTTAAAAATATGTGATAAGCTGATGCTGCTTCATTGGGGGAGGCAGGTTCAACTCATTCCACTCCTGCTCGTGGATAAAGAGCTGTGATTCAAAGCCAAGCTCACAAAACGATGATAAATGTTATGAAATGGAGTGATGTGACACTGGAAAGAAGCAGAATGGACTGCTATACCCACTTGCTCAGTCTATGAAGCGAATTTCTGCCTGCACAGAAAAATGCGTGACCAGCTTAAAGAGTATCCTTAAGTTGTAATACTTACAACAGGTAATTTATGCAATAACTGCTTCATATTTTGTAGCAAAGAGTTTCTTCATTGAAGATATAATCAAATTTAATCCATTTCAAATTCAGATAGCAAATAGCAATCTGTCATATCTAATCTCGTGCGTTAAGTCTACTTTTGTTTGAGAATACCAAGATGTGGTGAACACTGGTAACCTACAGTTCACAAGACTTCATGCAAAGGCGGTGTCATTTTGATGGCAGTTATCAAAACAGAAAGAGCTGTTGATCGACTATTGTGATCGTTCGGTTCACAATAGGTGCGACAAACTCGTCGTCATTTAGATATAAAACGCAGTTATCGAAAACGATAAGAGCTATCGACTATTGTAGTCGTTCAGTTCACAATTCGTGAGGGAAACCTGTTCAAAACAATAACATTCAACTTAAGTAAGAGAAGTGGAGCTCCGCTTTTTCTTCATTGCAGAGTACATAACCTTGTTTATAGATGTGTCAAATTCTGCATTCATATGGACTGAGGACCACTGCTGGTTAAGGGAGAGATTAAAACTTCTGCAAGAATGAAGTCTGGCACTCACTAATGATAAAGTTTCACTACAGAAACGATTGGTCCTAATATGCAAGCATTGGGACAACCTGTGTTCTACCCCAAAGTACCGTTATCCAAGATGGCGGCGATGACGTCATCCAAATTGGCGCCCATGACGTCATTCAACATGGCGGATGTTGGCAGGAAATTTGAATTTCGGTGGTAAAGTGCCACGCCCCCCTCCCCAAGAAAAATGGCGCAAAGTTCAAATTCCAACATGATAATCCATCACACCACACTATCTCCACTAAGAAAAGAAGATGGTGGGGGAAAAGGAGTTGTCTTTATTATTTAAGCAATTTTAAGCATGTGTGTTCTCCACTGGGTATGGACTCCAACTGGCTTAGTTCATATCATCGCCACCAGAGGGCGCTCTCCTGATCTCAGATCATGATGTAAGTGCCGATATTCAAGATGACAGCACCCACTGTGTTCACCGTGAGCTCCAGAGCCCAACTACCTTAGTTCATATCGTGGCCACCAGAGGGCACTACCATGAAGTTGCCTAATGACACAAGATCGTCTGCTCCCTTGCGCACGCGCATTATAACCGGACATGCGACGCGCCAGTGGACTGTGAGCAACCACTTACATCACAGCCTCAAGCCCACACCTTTATACTCGTGCTGGACATAGTCTTCTGTAAATATACTAACTAAAGTATCGCATCTAACCTATCAGTTACCTAAGTACTTAATTCCATTTCAATTTTAATCATATTCAATAAGTCAATTTACAATTTGAATATGCAATGATCAAATGAGAAGTTCCACATTTTCCCACCATCACCACGGTGTTCATTCGTGACCTAGCACCCCCCACCCCTAGAATGCTGCACTCCTACTGACTACTGCATTTGTCACATGATTCGACTTCATAGAACCTAAGACTTGTAATCAATTTTCACCAATGCCACACGCACCTGGACTTGGAATCAAATAGTTAAATTCTCCTCCACGATCCTCAACCCAACACCACGCCACCTTACCGACCCTTGTTAGCGGGCTAACATGTACTAATGTGTACTAATGTGCAAAGCGCATGACGTCATCCAAGATGGTGAAGCAAAATGGCGGGAAAACACATCTGAACACAAATCTTTATTTTGCAGACGGTGTCTCCGCCACGAGATTCACTGTCCAACTGACATAGTACACATTACTGCCATCAGATCGTCTGTCATCCCTTGTATGACCTAATCCCAGATGGTGTAGGAACACATCTGAACACAAGTTTTATTTTGCAGGCGGTGTCTCCGCCACGAGATTTACTGTCCAACTGACATAGTACACATTACTGCTATCAGATCGTCTGTCATCCCTTGTATGACCTAATCCCAGATGGTGTAGGGGCGGCAATTATGCTAAAATTAGTCAGGCTGTGCTAGGCTGCTGGGTAGTGTAAGGAAGGAGCCCACTCTATTTATTTTCGAACATTTTATTTACAAATTGAATATATTTACCACACCGAGGCAAAACACTCTCCATCTTCTGCTTGCGCTCACAATAAACCGTCTCCAGACACCCAAACAACTCCTAATTTACGGAAATAATTTAATTACAGACATTCACACTCCTTTTAAATAATGCCTCACATTGATGTGTAGACATGCTCAGTACTTGTAAGCTGTCAAAATAGTGCATAGCACGGCCTACAGACCTGCTCGTGAAATAATGCAATCCCATGCATGCAAGCACAGTCCGCCACCCCCTGTCCAGTAGAGTACACGGGAGGTAGTGATAAGTAATGCATCCATCAGATCTCAAACCACGCACAGGCCCCTGCCCGGGTCCCGCAAGCAACCACATCCCTTTCATATTTCATTTCTGAGAAATTGCTGTCGCAATACGTGTTCACGTAGATGACGATGATGACACGATCGGACGGGAATGAAGATATATTTACAGAGCGCAAGCGCTAGAAGCTAGTCAAAGCACACACAGACGTCTGTTCAGGACCGCGCTCCGTCACAGCCTGGAGGTGTGGCCGCCGAACGCAGATGCAAGTCGGGCCTATACAGTCACCGTTATACTGTCGTAATAATTCCAAGGTATGGCCCCCAAATGTGAGACACTCCATAGCAGCAGATGTCTTTACCAACTATGACACAATAGCATTGGGCACGCACATACTTACAAACGCATCTAACAACGTCCTCGATGTTATTTTTACATCACATCTCTTTGTAAAAAGATAACAGCGAAGTCAAACTCTCGAGAATTGTGTCCTGCTCCAGAAATAGTTAACCCTCCCTTTCTTCATGCCTCAGCTTGTATGCATGGAATTTCTTACCCTAACAGAACCTGTTTACGAAAATAATATCGAATGCACTCTCCTCAGCGATCCTAATGTGTTACCCTTCTTGTTCTCAATATATGCAAATGTTCCCTACGCTATGTAGAGGCTGCTATATCCTAGCACAAACGATGCAGCATTATGATTAGCTCTTATAGAGTTGACCCGACGAATTACTGATGCCACCGGTATCAAAGAACCATCCACCTATTCTTTTGGTACCTTTCAGAAGTAAAATTATTTTCCACACATCGCTAAATTGCATTGACAGTTAAACCCGCAAATTTTTCTGCAGATCATGAAATACATACTACACTCAGAAGAATATTCAAAGCCAGGAAAATATTTACCAGTATAACTAGAATCAAATATTACAATTGCTGCTTCAATCTGACACCGATAGGGAAGCACCGTCAGCTTTTTCTGTCATTCTACAGACACGAAATTCAGCGGTAATAAACTATTTTACGCTGATCACCATATTGCACCAACAACTAAACCTCGCAAGGTTGTCTACAGATCATCAAATACATCGGAGACCCGCAAGGATATTGGAGGGTGAAACTGATCTCCATTCCGGCAATATATCACCGAGTACCGTCTCGATCTAGTAAGCTTGCAATTCATATCCCCCACCATACAAAATCACCCCCTTTACATCAGCGAACTGAAGTCACTTTCAGAACCGATTTACAAAGACAGGCTCCTTTCCCTATCGATACAAACGCCCTGCTGTTTCTAGTCCGGACCTGTCTGCTTGCTTGCCTTTCTACACCAGTCTCCAGACTCGTCGATTACAAGAACACACTTATTTTCACGATAATATTATTTTATTATCTCCGTACTTCTAGATATCAAGCACACAGCAGTAGCCTCCCGATCGCTCAGGCAACATAATTCCCAAGATATAGACTCGAAATTATTTCTCTACAAGGCCGAAACTTTAGCTATGTGGAGCGCCTTCTAGACCAGTGAGTAACTAGTAACAGATAGAGGAAACTGATATTTCCACTCTCGAATACTGAAGTCTATCATGTAACAGATCCCAAATCATCCATATAATTTACAAGCCAACTTAGGTCTTTCCCATGTCTAGAGAACAGACAAACTTATCTTCCACACACCACATTCGATCTTGTCTCTACTAAATAAACGCGCTAAATGTTCATAAGCAGTCAACCAAACAATTTACATGGGAGGGAATAACGGTCCAGCGCAAATGCACCCCCATACATAATGTTCTCAAATTTCCACTTGATCACGAAAGCCCTCCATCTTACGTTCACTATATCAATTGAACGTCATTCGACAATGAGCGAAGTATCATAAATATACCCTACCAAAGGCAGTTGCTCTGGAAATTGATATATCTGTATCTGCCTTACGACTGGACATACTATTCCCTTTCCTATCACAGTCCACCAAGTCAAATCCATACCTCCCCCACAACAGCACACACTCATCTCCTTCCCACAAACACTTACTTTATAAACCTGATTTTCAAATACGTACATATCACGCACCCACCGCCACTACTACTATAAAAGTTCGTCAATAAATCATTGCCTGCGATACGAAATAACACCGACCCAAAAGCAACGATGCGTGTGCATGTCCCTTAGGTTCTTCTTGCGAGTCCTACCACAGTGTCATAGAAAGAGAGCTCTAATCGACCAGACGTTAAAGAAAAAAACCCATCCCAACAACTACTGAATGTTACTCTCACAAGCGCTCTTTGTTCTACATGTGCACACAAGTATCCATGTTAAAAGCTATACATGCTTTACAAATGGTGGTACGACACTACCTCTGAATGAGGTAGTTTTCTTTTTTCGGGACAAATACCATGACCATGATCGTAGGAATATGTAAGCCCCCGATGCAACCTCAGGATAAAAACAATGAACTTTGAATGTGATTCAGCTAAGGAATGTGGCGTCAAAGCGATATTTGCGACTTCCTCACACTGACCACAACTCGATAACTCTTAATTATTTGCAGCGCATTCTGTCTTCAGACCATATCAGAGGCTCCACGATATATCCGCAGAGTTATAGGCCATGACCCATTGAGAACATAAACAGTAGTAGTAGATGACGTGCTGATGGAGGTCGTAAGAAGAAAAATGTACACTACCTTCTCAGATCTCTAGTGTTACACAATATGTTAGAAATTATGTCCATCATTTGGAACCAGATCGTTCCATTCAAGCACGTACTTGCATAGGCTCACAGCCACAAGTGAATCATATTTCAGGCACTCTCATATCTCTAAACGAGTCACCTTTCCTCGAACATGTTTTCAGTCACACCCTACGCGTCGTGCAACTGCTCCCATTTCTACAGCTTTCCGCATGTGATCGTTCCAATTTAAGTCAGAACTGTTCAAAAGTCGGAGAAAGACATATCCGTCACCTTCAGCAACCCATGTAGAAACAGAATGACCTTAGTTAGTGCAACAGGACCGTGTTTTGACCATTCGGCGGAAATACGCGCAATGTGGCAGGTCTCCAAACTACACACAAGTGCTACAGATCCGTGCCCATTCAAATCAGTCAGCCCAAAATGCTATCTTCCTTATGCTCTACACTCCCGCAGAGAAAAAATTACAAACTATAAAAGTTCATCCCATTTATAAGTCAACTAGGCACCGATGCTGGTGCATTGACACACAGCTATGCTGCACTCAAACGCAGAGAAAGAAATTTCACAATACTCCCCCGAATAGCGCAGCGTGCGGCCAGCCAACCAACCATTCCTAGCGGTATACACAGTCCTTCTGCGAATTTTCACCTCAAACTGCTGCTGCTACTGCCTCCTGTGTCTTACGGCGGAAACCATAACACGTCACATCTGCTGATTTTAAATAAAAGACACTTACAACAAAAGCAAACTGGAAGACTTTTATGTCGTCGGCGTAGGTCTCCAAACTATAGTCTGAAGGTGATTCACAAGATCTACATTTAGACACTTCTCTTACACTGGTGGAATAGCTGACGACTATGTGTTCCCTTTCGACTCATTCCTCATATTGCACGCATGTATGTGATCACTCATTTGCTGCTAGGAAACCCCAGAAGTTGCTGTCCATCCACCAAAACTTTTTCTCCAACTCAAACAAGCCATATCAGTCAATCATTATCTGCTAACCAATGTAGGTATGGGATAAAAAAGACACCATCCATGTACTCTAATAATAAAAATCACACTTGATAGTGCGAAGAATTTTACGCTAAGTTCAACACCGGCCACTGATGTGACAGCATGTTTCCCCAATTTCAGTATCATAGCTAAACCATGCCCTCTCCACCTTGCGAGTATAATTGTGAACATGGATAGATGACTGAGCAGTACGTCCATTGAGTCTTAATTCTCGAACACATAAATCATCAAAGTATACTAGACAGCGTTCCACATATTTCTATCACCTCGAGCATAGTGTTTAATTTATGATCTATCTCTCTGCATGTGGGAGTCACAGAGCAGTCTCACTGTCTTAGGGTAAAATTAGATATTGAAAGACCCTCCTCACACTGTCATTGACCAACCAGCCATGCAGCAATTTTACCGAATTAATCTGCAACCGACCAGAAGAAGACCGCTACACTCCATGTCTCGTGAATGATTTGAGCTTTCCGAGTCCTAACCCGTCCAAGTGCACGAGATTTCTCTAGATGCGACCATGTCGAGGCGCTTAGCAACCCTTATCGATTTATAGTAACAGATTTCAAATTGCCATCATGTAATAGCATACATAATTTTTATAGGCGATGGAGCTCCAGACGTATCGAGTTCGAGGCATTTTTACGTAAATGAACCAAGTTATCAACTCTAAAGTATTGTTCTAGAGTCTAGGATCGGCACTTCGAAGGTATTCGTAAGAGAGAGAACATAAACACACGCAGTCCTAAGGATAGAACGTTCTGCACTTAAAACGGGCCTATAATGTTACATTGCATGCGTTTGCAACCTATCAGACTTATGGAATTGTAGCGTTGTTAATATTCCAATATGAGAAATATATTTCAAGCGCATAACATACATCCTTCTTCCTGATTTCTCTACCATAAATCATCTTACCGCAACTCTAAAACGAAAAACAATCTACTTCCCTAAAACACTTGCTCTGCGTGATATGAGCATAATATAGGGTCCCTGATACTAGAGTGTCCACTGTTCACATCCGATCACGATTCAGAAATTATACTATGCGTGCATTAGGCCTATATAAAATGATCCTTAGTAGCTGGGTATACATCCTACAAGCAAACAGATAAACGCATGGCAGCAGTGACCAACATGTGAAAATTACAAGTCATTCCGTCAACAACTATGTAAATGACACATGTGTCGGGAAATTTTGTACACGGGGCTTGCAGCACCTCACAAGCTCCTATCGCTGACTTAGTTATGACGCTGAAGTTTCAATTTTACACCCAATAGGCGACAGGAAGGATCGCATAAATCAAAGTTCGTTTAGAGGAATGTGTCAAGTTTAATCAAGTCCTCTGACGACCAGCAGGTTTCCGTTAACAGTCGAAAGTAGACAGTACTTTAAACCACATACAGAACATGTGGCTGTATATGAGTAGAACGAAGGCTATGTCACATGACTGATGCATCCGGACAGAGCACTGAAAAAAAATTGACCTGCAGCAACCTTTCCTTCCCTAGAATGTATCAGTCCACCATAAAATCGTACCTTGTTACAGCTCTACCTTAGTCGATCACCCGGTCCACTCTCAGTTATACTTTACCACAGATGCAAGTAATTTTAGACATGAATTCTCTTCTGTCCTCCTGAAAAGCATGAAATACAGTAGTCAACTCGTGTGTATCACTGGTACCTCAATAAGCATACCGTACAGTAATAATACTGCCTCAACAGAAAAAAATTTACTACCTCCCTGATCCCATTCTTTTCAATATCGACGTTTTCTTGGATTCCTCCTGTTGATGCATACTTGCCCCCATGTACAAATTGTTCGGCACTGATGACCTCGATGTTGAGTGCCCATAAGCCCCAACACACACACACATACACCAATTCAAATGCATGAGAGAAAAGCATGAGCTGCATAACCAAATTTCCAGTATCTGCAAACTGATTTCTGGAAACATCATGCACTATTTATCAAAACTCAGTTGTGTCATGAAAGTGCATCCAAACGTTAGAAATATCACTGTTGATGATGATAAATAATGCAAAATTATTAAAACATCCCACATCAGTTGGTTATTTTTGAACTTGGCACCAATTTACACAAAATTCAGGCCATTTGCATAATTTTGAATATAATAACAATTCATGGAAGTAAATTTGAGCCATTCTTTTTTAACAATCTGTGAGAATGCATGCACTGTGGAACTTTTTGACGTTCTAGTCTGTTCTGTTCAGTTCAATTTTGATGGTCTGTGTGAATGAAAAGCATTCTGCAACTTTCTAAAATTCCAATCCATTCTGTTTTAACAGTCTCTTCACTATATTAAAAGAGTTTTTGGGCATGGTATTGCTCATTGTTCATGCTGTTGCAAACATTAGATTCATGGCTAGGTAAGATGATAACTGACAGATCTTACTTTACACGTCTTATGTGAATAACCTTTATTGCTGGTCAATGATACAGTATCTTCCGGCATATAATTCTGCATGATTTTCTCCAGAGAGTGTGAAACCTTTGATGTGAAAAACATATGGGATGATTCTGACAAAGAATACATTTTACAATAGGTTTTCAAATACCCAAAGCATATTCATGATTTGCATTCAAATTTGCCCTTGTGTCCTGAAGAAATGCCTCCAGCATCTGATAGTAACAAATAACAGAAATTATTTTGCATTTTATATGAAAATAAGAAATATATAGTACTCCATGGATAATATAAGATGGGCCAATGGTGGAAGTTTGCAGTGAGGGGCAATAATGGTCATTTTACACTGTGAGTGTTGGTAAGGTACATAGTCTAATGGTTTCCAGAAGTCAAGTAATACTACATCTACATGACAGCCTTGACTGAGGGCATTCCGCATGTCAAGTGCCAGAAATGCAAGTTGAGTTTCACATGACCAGTGTATTCCTAAACCACACTTATTGACCTGGAGGATGTTCAGTTTGAGAAACCCTGTCATGCTTGAGCTCAGAATATGTTCTAAGACTGTGCAACAGGTGGATGTCAAGGATATTGGACAGTAGTGTTTTGGATCACTTCTTCTGCCCTTGTTGTACACAGGTGTGAAGTGCATCTTCTTCTATTGCTAAGAAGCAGTACGGGAAGGTATTCTGTCAGGATTTGTGGTCTTGTTCAGGTTTAGTGGTATCAGCTGTTTCTCAGTACCAGTATCACTCTTAACTACATCTCTCATCTTTGTTGCTACATCTACATCTACATCCGTACTCCGCAAGCCACCTGACGGTGTGTGGCGGAGGGTACCCTGAGTACCTCTATCGGTTCTCCCTTCTATTCCAGTCTCGTATTGTACGTGGAAAGAAGGATTGTCGGTATGCTTCTGTGTGGGCTCTAATCTCTCTGATTTTATCCTCATGGTCTCTTCGCGAGATATACGTAGGAGGGAGCAATATACTGCTTGACTCTTCGGTGAAGGTATGTTCTCGAAACTTCAACAAAAGCCCGTACCGAGCTACTGAGCGTCTCTCCTGCAGTGCGAGAATTAAACTGGAGCAGTATTCCATGCTAATAAATAGGTAGATTCCACCTCCTTAGCTTTCTGTAAGGCATATGACACTATGTTACATCATCTGTTGCTAACGAAGACATGATTGTACAGATTATATTCACAAATATTCAGTTGACTCGATAAACATTTAACTAATAGAAACCAATAATTAGACGGGATGCCAAATGTTCCAACAAATGAAAGTGATATCTGGTATGCCACAAGGACCTCCAACAATCTCAATACACACAAACAATTTATTACATAGGATGAGCAGCCTTGAAAGATTCTACTCTGATGATGATGTTGTGTACAGGAAGTATCATCTTTGAACAATTGTAAGGAAACATACAAAGACTTGGACTCTATTTCCACTTGTAGTAATGAATGGCAGCGCTCTTTAAATGTAGATAGGTATAACATAATGCTAATAACAAAGAGAAAGGACCCTACAGAATCTGATTACAAGACAAATCATGAGCATCATAAGCATGCCACATCATATAAGTATTTATAGGGAAGACTAAGAACTGATATGAAATGGAATTACTGGATAAAACTAATGTTAGGTGAGGTGCATGGAATACTTAGGTGTGATGGAAGGGTTCTGGGAAAGTGCAATGAGTCTGTAAATGAAATCACCTACAACTCAGTTGTGTGAGCAATTGCAGGATATTGTTCCAGTGTTTAAAGTCTTTATCAAATAGGCATGACAATAGACTGATATATCCCACAGGAAAGTGTAATAGAAATGATCAGGAAACATAAATGGGAATCCCTGTAAGAAAGACAATGCAGTTCTCAGGAAACCTTATTGGGTAAATTTAGAGAATCTGTATTTGAAGAAAAATGTGTGACCAATATGTTGCCACCACCAAATATTTTGCGTGGAGATCATGGTAAAAAGATATGAGACAATAGGGCATGTACAGAGGCATATAGACAGTTATTTGTCCCTAGTTCAATAGGTGAACGGAGTAGGAAGATAAGCAGTAATATGATGTACCCTGCACTATGCACTGTACAGCTGCTTGCAGACTATTTCTACATAGGTAATGTAAATGTAAATATAGATGTACCATCAGCTACTTGTCTCTCCTCTTCTATTACAGCTGAATGGGTTACTGCAGCAAATACATGAGTTTTAAATGAATTTACAAATCTATTTCTGAACAAAGTACAAACCATTTAAATGCATATCTCAAAGCAAAGACCCTTGAAGTAGGGGTAGGTATGCATCACATCAAAGAGTACACTCCATTGATTGCACTGTAAACTGTTGTTGGGTGGTGGTGATGTACACTCACAACACATATGCAGCATGATATTGCCAACAAACTGTGTGTATGACAGATGAGAATGATGAATTATTTAGGAGTACAGGAGATGACTCACCGAAAAGCAGAAGTGCTGCATCAGCTATAGGTATACAAAGAAAAGGTATGGAGATTGCTAGCTTTTGGAATACATTTCCTTTTTCAAGCTTGTAGGAAAAACATGCACACACACACACACACACACACACACACACACACACACACACACACACACACACACACTAATGTTAATACATTAATCTCAGTTGACTGCCAGCTCTTTCCTGGCCCATGGTGAGTGAACTGGAGTGAGGTGATGGTATGGGATGGGGTGGGGTGAGGGATGGAGAGAGGTGGGAGGCAGGGAGAGAAATGGGGAGAAGTGTCAGGTGGCTTGTGGGAGAGTAGGGAGCTATATGTGGGCTAGCTTTGCATACAGATGGAAGGGGCAGCTGGTAGACGGCTGGGGATGAGCTTTCATAGACATATTCATGAGATAACAGCACACATCTTGCTTATATGGGGACACAAATTGGGTGGGGGTACTGAGGCAGCAGACTGTATGCACACGTGCACACACATGCACAAACACAAACAGACAGACAGACACACACACACACACACACACACACACACACACACACACACACACACACACACGTATCTGCAGGTCAGGGAGGGGGGCACCTCAGAAAAGCTGGTAGTGGTTGGGAGGATTCGGACGACACGGGTTGTGAAGCAGCCATTGAAATCTCGCTGCATGCATGTTATGCTACTGGGTGATCCACCTTGTTTTTGGCATCAGTCTGGCAGTGGCCATTCATTCTGCTTGATATCTGGTTGATTGGCATACCAATATAAAACACTGTGAAGTGGTTGCAGCAGAGCTAGTATGTAACATGGCTTCATTCACCCGTGGCCTTGCCTCTGATGGGGTAGGATAATCTTGTGACAGGATTGGAGAAGATGGTGCTGGGTGAGTGGATTGGGCAGGTCTTGCAACTGGGTCTTCCACAGTTGTGATCCCTGTGGCAGGGGATTAGGGGAGAGAGGAGGACACGGTACAGGGATGGACTTTGATATTGGGTGGGTGGCAGAAGAAGCTGGAAGTATCTTGGGAAAGATGTCCCTCATTTCAGGGCATGATGATACATAATCAAAGCCCAGACTAAGAATGTGGTTCAGTCATTCCTGTCTGGGGTCATATTGGGTGAAAATTGGAGTGCTTCTTTTTGGGTGGTTCTTAGGATGGATGTGTGGATCAGGTGTGTTTGAGGATATGGCATGGGATACCTGTTGGTAAATTAGGCTGGAGGCTATTGCCTGTCTGTGAAGGCCTTTGTGAGGCCTTCAGCAATTTGGCAATAGAAATCTCATCACTGCAGATGTGTCCACCATGGGCAACCAGGTTATATAGAAGGGATTTATTGGTGTGCAAGGGGTGGCAGCTGTCAAAGTACAGGTACTGCTGGGCATTGGTGGATGGAGGCATCAGAGAGGAGGAGATCAACACTTAGGAAGGTGGTACGATGAGTGGAGGAGGACCAGATGAAATGGATGGGAGAGAAGATATTGATGTTGTGGAGGAATGTAGTTAGTTAGGTATACCAGTAATAAAGTGGTGGGTTTTGAATTTGCAATGCGAGAGAGGAAGTGTTTCATTGTGACAAGGCCATGGGCATGTGGGATGTGGGTATATAGGGAGTGTGCATCAACAGTGATGAGTAGGGATCAGGGAGATAAGGGTGTGGGGATGGTGGAGAACTGGTGCAGGAAGTGGTTGGTATCAATGATTTGGGAGGCTAGGTTTTGGGCATTTGGTTAGATATGTTGATCAACAAGTGCCAAGATTCTTTCAGTGGGGCACTGTAACCAGCCACAATGGGGCACCCAGGATTGTTAGGTTTGTGGATTTTGGGAACATGTACAAGATGGGTGTGCAGGATGTTGTTGGCGTCAGTAGGGACATGGATTGGTGGGAGAGGTTCTGGGAAGGACCTAAGGATTTCAGTTGGGACTGGAGGTTAAGAGAGAGTTGTGGGATGGGGTAGTTTTGCAGGGCTTATAGGTGCAGGTGTCAGACAACTAGTGGAGGCCCCCTGCTAGGTACTCACTCCAGATCAGGACAACAGTGGTGGAACTTTTGTCTGCCAAGATGATGACTAGATCAGAATCCGTTTTTAGGTTGTATAATGTACTCCTTTCTTTGGTTGAAAGGTGGTTGTTCTTAGGGAAGGACCTGGGCAAGGATGTTGAGGCCAAGTTGGAAGTTAGGAATTCCTGGAAGGTTACCAGGGGATGGTTAGGTAGGAGTGTGGAAGCATCACGGTCAGACGGTGGTAGGGTTTGGGACAGCAGGATTTGATGTTGAGATTGGATTGACTTTGGATTGAGGGATTGGTGGGAAAGAAGTGTTTCCACTGTAGGGAGTGAAAGAAGCAGAGTAGATTTTTCACAAGCTCAGCAAGGTTAAATCTGGGGATAGGACTGACTGTGAGGGCTTCGGATAGGACTAAAACTTCTGTGGGACTGAGGATTATGGTGGAAAGGTTAACAACAGTGTTTTGTGATTGTTTCAGCTCTGATTTCATGCAGAATTGGTATGGGGTGTGGTGTCACCGCCAGACACCACACTTGCTAGTTGGTAGCCTTTAAATTGGCCGAAGTCTGGTAGTATATGTTGGACCCGCCTGTCGCCACTATCAGTGATTGCAGACCGAGCGCTACCACACAGCAGGTCTAGAGAGACTTCCTAGCACTCGCCCCAGTTGTACAGCCGAATTTGCTAGCGATGGTTCACTGACTAAATACGCTCTCATTTGCCGAGACAATAGTTAGCATAGCCTTCAGCTATGATATTTGCTATGACCTAGCAAGGCGCCATTGTCAGTTACTATTGATATTGTGAATCATGTACTCTCAAGACCGACGTTCGTCATTAATGGATTAAAGTTAAGTATTCCACCAGCTACGTCTGTTTTTCTAAATTCTAATTTCCTTGTCCTGTTCCAGACCTCACGCCAGCCTGCGTGAGCCAAAACAGGTACCTTTCGGCCTCCTCTAGTAACATGGTGTTGGCTCTCCTGCCAACCGCAACATGGGGTTTTGGAGGATGTGGTAGGTTGAAAAGGGCAGCTAGGCAGGATCCAGGTGCTATGAGTGGTTGATGAGGAAGGACAATGTGGGTATGATGGGGGTTGGATAGTGGTGCTATGATGGGGGTTGGATAGTGGTGCCCCAAGGTGCTATCCCATCCCCTCCGCCCCTCCTAACGCCTGTCAGATAGGGAGTGGAGGTGGATCAGAGATGTCTGTGTCATGAAGATGTAAGAATAAAAATATGGCATTTCAGTCTTTGATCGCTATTCTTTATTTTCAATTACTGGTTTTGGGCTAGCTGCCCATCTTCAGATCTGTTAGACAAAGTTAAAAATATAACTAATGAGAGATATAGTTAGTGATAGAAATATCTTAGTTTACAAAAAGAAAGTTTGGAATGTATTAAATGCCAACATACCATATATGTCAGTACAGAGCAAATGGTTTGCTGTCATAACTAAAGTAAATTTTAACCTTTTAAAACCTTATATCACAGTTTTTAGAGAAACCTGATTGGTAACAGTAAAAAGTGCCCTCTACCTATAACAATTGTGCATCTGTTACTATTTCACCGTACATATTAATGGCGAATATTCTTTTTAATAAAACAAATTTTTAAAGTAATAACATATGAATAATCTGTTTTTGAGTGGATAATTTGATCAACAATGTGGTTTCAACAACAAACAGCATAAAGGGCACCACCATTTCTACCATTTGTAGGCACATGGCATGTTTCATTTCAACACCAAATGATACGCTGTCCTCTTAAATGTGCTATTCAGTGACAAAACGAAAATCAAAAATTTTGACTTATTTGGTTTCAACTTGCGATTCAATTGTATGATTACAATGTGAGTTGGATATCCAGTTTCAGTGTCAATATCCCTTGCTGCAGGTAACATTTACTTTACTTTACTGCCAAAATGGTAGGGGGGAATAAAACTAACTAATATCTAGATTTTTTAACGTGCATGTTACTTCCTCAGAGCAGAAGGATGGATACCTTCCTGTATTTGCACTGTGAACTCCACCTCTCTGATAATTCCATAAAAACCTTTATCTGCATCAAGCTGACTCAACATCAACTGTACTTGCATTATGATAGCAGTCATTCCTTCCACACTAAAGTCTCTCCAACAGATGCAGAACCTGTTGCCCAGCATCTCAAGTCCTTTATGAACAGGCACCACTGTTGGAACCTAGTCATAAAAGTTATCTTCCATACCATATCTATGGATATCCTAATTCTCAAACTACTTCCACAGACCAGCTGCACAGAGAAGCACCTCCTCCCCAGTCCTCAATTTGTACCCCAGACTAGAACAGCTTAACCACATCCTTAACCAGGACTTGAACTATGTATCATTGTGAGTGGAAGTGAGGAACATCCCACTAACAATCCTTACAATAACTCCCGAAGTGGTATTCCGCTACTCAACCACTCTATGAAATATTCTGGTCCATTCTTATACCACATGTATTCTCAACCACCCATGTAAATATTTAAGGTACAAAGGCTGTCTTATACACCACACCAATCCAGCTCACCATATTTCAATCCCATCAAAGGCACATCTAGTACCCATAGAGACAGGGATACATGTGGGAGCAGTCAAATCATGGCCAGTTTTACTGTAACTCCTGCACAACTTTGTAAATGAGCATGACCACCACACAGCTGAGCATTCAAATGAATGGCAAAACAGTAACCCAGAGAAGAGTTTACTAACCTATAGCAGAACACACTGCTGAGCAAAACACCCTCAACTTCAACGTTTGCTCCACACTCTCTGCCATCAGAACTTCCACCTCCTATTTGCATCTACATCTACATCATACTCTGCAGGCGAACTAACAATGTGTGGTAAAAGGTACTTCTGGTATCACTAACTGATGCCAACTTCCCTGTTCCATTCACAAGATTGTCAGTAAACCTGTGTTTTAGTCCTAATTTTTTTAAATCTTCTCACTGTAGTCATTTCACAGATATGTATTTGGGAGGGTGTAATATGTTTTCCAACTCTTCCTAGAAAGTGTTCTCTTGAAATTTCAATAGTAAATTTCTATGTGGCATACAACACCTCTCTTGCACCATCTCCCACTGGAGTGCTGAGCATCTTGGTAACATAGTAAACTGACCAAATGATCCCATGATTAAACATGCCACTCTTCGTAGGATTTTCCATATCTCTTCTATCACTCCTACCTGTAAGGATCTCAGATTGATGAACAATACTCAAGACTTTGTTGAAGAAGCACCTTGTAAGCCCCTTCCTTCATGGATGAGTTACATTGCCCTAATATTCTTCCAATGAATCTCAGTATGGTATCTGCTTTTCCCTACTGTTCATTTAATTTGCTTTTTCCTCTTAAGGTTGCTCTGGATAGTTAGTCCTAGATATTTTACAATATATACTGTTCCTTGCAACTTGTCATCAATGGTGTAGTTGTGTAGTAGTGGAAACCTTTTCCTATGTTTGAGCAGTATTTACATTTATTAACTGTCAGGATCTGATACCACAGTCTGCACCATTCATCAGTTTTGTGCAGGCCATCTTATGGCATTGCTACTTTTTTACAGGCAACTGCATCATCAGTGAACAGTTTTAAAGAGCTTCCAAAACTTTATACTACATCATTTACATATACTGGCAATGGCCATGCCGCAGTGGATACGCAGGTTCCTGTCAGATTACCAAAGCAAAGTACTGTCAGGTGTGACCAGCACTTGGAGGGTGACCATCCGGGCTGCCATGCACTGTTGTCATTTTTAAGGGTGCACTCAGCCTAGTGATGCCAATAAAGCAGCTATTTGACTGAATAGTAGCAGCTCCAGTCAAAGAAAACCATCATAACAACTATCCTCAGCTGAAGATGACATGGCGGTCAGATGATCCTGATGGGCCACTTATGGCCTGAAAGAAAGAGTGCTTTTATTTACATATACTGCAAACAATCAGTCCTATCACATTTCCCTGGGGGAATTCTGCAAATTACCTTTACATCTGATGATTTTATTCCATTAAGAGCAACATGTTGAGTTCTACAGGCACGGGAGTCTTGAATCCAGTTGCAAATCTGGTCCAGTATTTGGTAAGCTCATATTTTTTTTCACTAAACAGCAGTGTGAACAGTGTGAAGTGTCTTGCTGAAGTCAAGGAACACAGCATCAACCTGAATGCCATTGTCTGCAGTGCACTGGATCTCATTGAGGAATAGAGCCAGCTGAGCTTCCCAAGATCTCTATTTGCAGAAACCACATTGATTTTTATAGAGATTTTCGTTCTCCAAAAATGTCATGATGAACATGTTCCATTATTCTACAACAGACTGATGACAATGTAAAGGCCTATAAGTAAATGCGCCTGTCCTAAGACCATTCTTGAAAACAGCCATGACCTGGGATTTTTCCAGTCACTAGGTACCCTTTGTTGCTCCAGCAATCTATGATAAACTGCTCCTAGAAGAAGAGCAAGTTCTTTTGTATAACCTTTGTAGAATCTTATAGGGATCTCTTCTGGTCCTGATACCACTTCACTACTAATTGAGTATAGTTGCTTTTCTACTCTGCACTTAGTTACCTCAATATCTGCCATTTTGACATTCATACAGTCATTGGAAGGAGGGACCGTGCTACGATCTTCTGCTATGAAACAGTCTGAAAAACTGACTTTAGTATTGTAGCCTTCTTTTTGTTATCTTCTGTTTTGTCCACAGCTCATGGTCTAGTGGCTAGTGTTGCTGTCTGTGGATCATGGAGTCCTGGGTTCGATTCCCAGCAGGTTGGGGATTTTCTCTGCCCGGGGACTGGGTGTTTGTGTTGTCCTCATCATTTCATCATCATTTAAATTTCAACATTGGCTAGATTACACTGTAAAAAACTGGACCATGTAAAAATTGTGACTTTGTACACGTGCTGATGACTGTGCAGTTGAGTGTCCCACAAAGCAAACATCATCATCCCCTTATGTTTCGATGCCAGTATGGCCACTGAGTGGATGAATAGATTTTGAACTGCTTACTGATTTCACATATCACCAAAACTCTTAGAGTTTTTAGTAAGTTTGATTGACAAAATTTTATTTTCAAAGTTATGGAACACTTCTCTCGTTGCTCTCTTTACACTCCTTTTCACTTCATTCATATTTTGTTTGTTAGCTAGATTTTGACTTCTCTTCAATCTGTGATGAAGTTATCTTTGTTAAATAGCAGTTTTCTAACATGGCTATAAAACCATAGCAGAACTTTCCCATCCCTTTAACACCTTGCTCGGAAAATACTTCTCTAAGGCATGTTACAAGATACTTACGATTTTTTTTTTTTCCATTTGTGCTGCAAATCCCCATCCTCAGCACTGAAAAAAGATAGCACCACATAAAACCAGTACACCTCATGTCTGAGATTCAAGTAACAATGAACTAACTAAAAAATAGGTAATAGTATTGTTAAAAACACATGGTCATCTACATATAAGAGGTGCTGTAAGTAGTGACCATGGGCATCCAGGCATTATTGACTTCATGTGATGACCAACAATATGCTGTAATTCTGGATATGTGATAATGTTAATTTCTCCAGTAATGTTCCAATTAAGACCATCTATTGCACAAAGATTGTCAACATAGACTTTACTTTGTGTGTTCCGTAAATAAAAATAATGTTTTGTTTAGTCTGCGGACCTAGGGAGCAGAGGCCTCTCTGACAAGCCTGTCTTCAGGAAACATGTTGGTGAGGTGGGGCATACTTTGGTTGGACATGTGTGCAGTTGCTCCATCTATTTGGAATACTGCATACAGTTTCTCTGAATCTGTTAATTGTGTATAGAAAGTGTCAAAGGTCTGTAGATATCTGGCACTGTTTAATGAGTAGCTGAAAAATCTGGGGCTACAGACAGTAGACACCCAGTATCTATCTTCTCTGAGTGGAGAGGTTGTTCATGCAAAATATGTGGGTTATCATGCAACCAATACCTGCAATTCTGGGAGTTTCCATCATCTGATAAATGAAACCAGACCTCATCTGACATGAAGCAAACCAAGAGGTTCAAGTACCTGTAAGTAGTTGATGTTAACAGCCATTTACAATAATGAACTTTTTTTTCTTTTCCTGATTCTCAAATTTCAGCTCTTGCACCACATTCACACAATAGACTTTTAATTTCATATCTTTTAGTACACAATGTACAAGATACAACAGCCTGCTATGATAACCTCCTTACCAACTTGCAGTGACATCTTGTAATGTCCATATGCATTCTGTCTATAGTTTCAGGGATCCTCACTGTCAGTGCCTATTCCTCTGTACATTCAGAATGGATCATACAGCCCTCCATTTCTTGCGTAGATCTTCAGTAGGGTTGGGTGCAAGGAGTTTCCTACCAGGATATTTTGCTTGAGACATTTTTTTACATTCCTTGATGTGGGCTATCTTTGTGTAACACTCTAAAACATCAATTCACTGTTGTAATGCATACTGCTCCATTTCTGAAACAACGCAACAATACAAGCTTCTCACAATAAGTGAAGCATGAACACACATGTGTACTCAAATTTTCAATAAGATGCAGTGTAGCCAACCTTCGAGACTGTGTTGCCACTTCACAAGCAATTCGATTAAAAGATGATTAACCTGTTTGTGAGGCATACCAGTTTTATGTGGGGCACCCTGTGTTTGATGCCAACTTCTTTGAACTGTCATTACAACAATTATTTTGATTCTGCAATCTTCCTGGTCTCATTCTATACTCACACTTGAAAAACAACCAGGCAGAATATTTCCCCTTGCTATAATATCACTTTAATATAAATACTATTTTTTCTGCAGTATACACAATTCACCATTTACAGGCAGCTGGTAACAAGAGTGTAAATGATTCATGTAGAATCATTTTCATTATTAAAATACTGAAAATTTATGGTTCACTAAAACCCTGTGCATTTCAAAATTTGACCCCACTAATAATTATCTATTTTAGAATTGAAATTCCTTATTTGAAAACTCTCAATATTTTCTTGCTAAAGATTATCCAAATTTTTCTGAAAATGGCTATTTCAAAAACTGCCAAACAAATACCTAGAATGTTCTAGTCACAGGATGTAATCATTTAATAAATCCTTAGTATTATAGACCTTATTTTTATGATTTAAAAATGTATTATATTACTGGAATAACATGTTAGTTAATGAAATATTGCAATAGAAAACCTGAGTTTCCAGAAAATTCTCAATGAGCTTTTTTACATCTCAGGACTCCAAGTGCATGTCTCAAGTTTCAGATGCATAAAACAAAATCAATCATGTATGTCAGTTTAAGGATATGTAACCTGTTGTTAATCTTAATAACATAACTGCCTAATGTGTATATGTGTTTTTATTTTTCCTGCCTTTTATATTATTATTGCAAATGTGTGAACTATATATACAAGATCATTTTGTAAAAACAGTCTTACATGCATCTTTAAACAGGACAGTGCACAATGCCAGAGTCAGTGTGTGCTAAGCAATCACTGAGTAATATCAATGCAGTTACTCCAGAAGTAGTTACTATGTTCATCAGTCAATAGGTAAAATCTACACTGAACTGTTGTAATATACAACCACTTGTATTGAACAGTTATCAAGTATGGACAATATATTATTGTCACTTGTAAAATTTTGTTAGATTCCTTGTAGTTTATGTGGTTTACAGATTTCTCATTATAAGTTAATGCTTAAAAGCTTACCACGTTCAACAAAAACAGTGAAAGTAAATAAGAAGTAAATGAAAATGTATTTTGATGGTGTTGCATGAAGTTCTTTAAAGTTCACTTAAAGCTATCTGCAATGAAGAATTGGACTTAAGTAGAAGAAGAAAGAGGAGATGCAGACTTCTGAGCAACCCAATAAACAGGTCAGTAAACTTACACATGCTTCCCTTCATGGTATCCCTCTCCCACTTCTACATTGCGACAATTACCCCCCACCACCACCACCACCACCACCACCACCACAAAAAAATGCAATCCACTCTATTTCACCTGCCTGCACTATAATGATCTCATCTAATCCATGATCTTCCCTTGTTGTCTTTCCCTCCCAGACATCAGGCGCCCTTCTGCTCCCTCCTTTCCCCTCTTACCATCTCAACCTGACACAACTGCTCACCAAATCGAACTACAGTGCTTGCACAATACAGTCAGCCAAAACAAGATTGTCTTGCATATGTGTGTAAATTCTGCATCAGTTAGCTCTGAAGGAGTCTGAGAGTTTGGCAACAGTTTCAGGCTCATCTACGCACTTATTAAAAGCTTAACACCATAATTCTACACCAATTTGTTGCCTTTACTTCTTCTAATATTTAAATTCATCATAGCATTTAATATACAACTGAGATAAAATGAGTAATGTGTACACTTAGGGTTTATTATTTATTTTAGAAATAAAGACTGTAGTTCATTAAGGTCACAAATATATAAAAATATACAGTGGAGAACTAGATGATAAGCAGACTACATAACTGAGATAATTAAATAGGATAATGAGTAGCTCACAAAGTAACAGCCAATACCTCCTCTTTCTTAATGTTTAGTGGACACCACACAAGAACAAAATTCTCAGCAAATGTAGCAACCTATAACAAGCAAGTAACATAAATGATCAGATCATATTTGAAGAAATAAACTTTAGCAGCTTCATTAGAATCACCATGTTACAGAATAAATGCACTCACTAATGAGACAGTATGAATTTCACTCTCTACGGACATTTTCCAGTGAATATGAATATGTAAATGACATGCTAGCTCATGAAACACCTGGCCAGTCTCCTTACTCCACACATTGATCACTGTGTACAGCATGCCAACAACATGACCAACTTGATAAACCAAATTAAATGTGCGTCTTGGAGTAGGAGATATGATGGTCAATTTCGATGTAGTCTCATTACTCACATATGCTCCTATCAATGATTGTAGATCTGCTCTCCCAGTTCTTTGAAAACACTGTTGTGTGTTTTTGTGAAATACACCTTAATGTCATAATATCTTTTCGTATGGTGCAGAACATTTTAACCAGGTGGATGGTGTTGTAATGGGAAACCCATTAGCTCCAGTTTCAGCCAACCTATTAATGGAGTATTTTAAGGACATCACTTTGTAGCCCATTTACTTTTATTGCTACATCAGCCACATGGATGTGAAAAGCTGGGAGAGTTCTTTGATCACATTGATAACATTCATGACGAAATTCATAATGGGGGTAGAGACAGATGATGCCTTGCTGTTCCCTGATATACTTCTCCCCTGAAAGCAAATGGATGTCTCTTCAACAGTGTTTGCCAGAAACCCACCCACAGAGACAGGTATTTTCTTACTACCAGCAATCAATAATAATACTGGCATCCATCCATCCTTGAGGGATGATGGTGTAACATGCTTAGTTCAGAGTCTGCAGCATCTGCTGTGGCTAAAAAGTCCCACTCGAGAGTGGCAGTCCCTACTCCAGTTTGGACATGTGAAATTTGAGGGACTTCGAACACAAGCCGCTCTGTCTCTTTGCTTTGTCCTCTTCCTGATTTATTCCTGTGTGCGTTCATCCTCTGAGAGCTTGACGCTGCTGTGCACTGTTACTCGCCACTTGACACGGTCATCTGCAATGCTTTCCCAGTGACTTGGATTGATTCTGGTCTTGGTCAGGTCTCTCTTGCAGACATCCTTGAAATGAAGATGCAGTCATCCCACTGGCCTCACACTCTCCTGAAGTTCTCCATATAGCAGTTGTTTCGGTATCCATTAAGGATCCATGCACCTGACATGTCCCAACCATCTTAGACGTCGATGACTCAGGAGCGCAAAGGTGCTGTTTGTGATTGCACGATGAAAGACTTCAGTGTTGGGTAATCTATCTCTCCAAGAGATCTGAAGGATCTTCTGGAGACAGCGGAGGTGGAAGATGTTGAGTTGAGATTCATGCTTAGAAAGAGTTGTCCATGTCTCACAGCTATAGAAAAGGGTGCTTATAACACAAGCATTGTAGACTTTTAATTTAGCTTTTGTGGAAAGCAGTCCGTTGTTCCATACTCTGTTTTTCAACCTAGCCATGACAGATGATGCCTTTGTGATTCTGTTAGTAATTTAAGTGTCCATGGACAAGTTGCTACGTATTGTGGATCCTAAGTAGGTAAAGTCATCAACTACCTGGAGAGGATTGCCATCAATGCCGATGGATGGAAGGTTGGTAGTGCTCAGTGCCATGATCTTAGTCTTTTGAAGGCTGATGAGTAGCCCAACTTTTTCACAGGCATGTGATAATTTGTTAATTATATACTGCAGCTGATCTTCTGTGTTTGCTACTAGAGCTGCATCATCTGCATATAACAACTCACGGGTAACAACTGTATTTACTTCGGTCTTGGCCTTGAGGCGAGCAATGTTGAAAAGATTTCCATCAGACCTCATATGTAGATACACTCCCTCCTCACAGTTTTCAAAGGCAAATCTGAGCAGAAGGGAAAATAAAATCCCAAATAATGTAGGAGCTAACACACACCCCTGTTGCACACCGCTATTAACAGGGAATGCCTCTGATGTTTGACCATTGAAACAGATTGTTGCTTGTGTTTTCTCATGGAAAGAGACAATTGTTTGTAGTAGTTTAGGTGGGCATCCAATCTTATGCAACAGTTTGAAAAGCCCAATTCTGCTCGCTAAATCAAATGCTTTAACAAGGTCAATGAAAGCAATACAAAGTGGCCTCTGCTGCTCACAACATTTCTCTTGTAGCTGTCTTATGAAGATCGTATCTGGGTTGATCAGCCAGGCTTGAAACCACACTGAGATTCTGGGTAGACTCTGGAAGCTAAGATTTGTAATCGCATTAGGATGGTTCTTGCATAAGCTTTCCCGGCTACACTTAGTAATGATATGCCTCAGTAATTGTTACAGTCACTTCTATTCCCTTTCTGTTTATATAGAGTAACTATCCTTGAATTCTGCATACTCATCAGGACATAACCTTCTTCCCAGCTGGTTGTGATAAGTGAATATAAATGTTTGAGAAGAAGAGACTTGTTATACTTAATGACTTTTGCAGGGATCCCATCTTCACCTGGGGCCTTTCTGTTAGCAAGAGAATCTATTTCCCTACTGAGTTCTTCCATAGTAAGCATTGCATCTAGTTCTTCCATAACTGGCATTTGTCTGATGGCATCACATGCATCCTTGCTAACTTCATTCTTGGCTGCATACGACTGGAGGTAGTGTTCAACCCAGTGTTCCATTTCTTTGCCTTCATCAGTAATGACTTCACCTGTCTTGGACTTCAGAGGAGCTGTTTTTCTGACAGTTGGTCCAATTGCTTTCTTAATACTGTCGCACATTCCCTTAGCATCCCCAGAATCAGCCGCTTTCTGTATACCTGCACATAAATTCATCCAGTAGTTATTTGCGCATCTCCTGGATGTTTGCTGTGCCCTGTTCTTTGCTTTTCGTAGGTCTTTCATTTGGGTTTGTTTTGTAAGCAAGCAGGGCTTTCCATTAAGCCTCAGTGACTGGTTCCATTTCTTCCAAATTTTGCTCGTACCAGTCCTTATTTCTTTTTCCTTTTATTCCATAGGGCAATACTGCTGAGTTGTAGATTGCACCCAAGAGTTTTGCCCATTTTTTATCAACATTCCTTTCTGCTTGCACATTTCCTGGGAAAGCACTTTCAAAATTGCCTGCAAATTCCTTCTCTCTTTGTGTGTCATGAACATGGTTTCTGTTGATACGGGGATGACCTCCCAGTTTAGCATGGCGATATTTCTTAGGAGTGAGCCTCAATGTGCACGCCACCAGGGTGTTGTCAGTGTTGCAATCAGCACTATGATAACTTTGTGTTAGTAGCGCATTTTTTAGAGCAGTGCACCTAGCTATGACTAAGTCAAGTTGATTACAGTGATGAGAGTGCGGGTGTCTCCAGGACACCTTGTGCTGATCATTAAGCTGGAAATATGTGTTTGTAATGCAGAGTCCATAAAAGCAGCAAACTTCAAGCAGTCTCTGGCCATTTTCATTCATTTTTCCCATCCCATGATGTCCCATGCAATTCGGCCATATGTCATTATCTGATCCAACTCTAGCATTAAAGTCCCCTAGAATATACAGTGTCTTGGTGCTAGGTACCTTGGCTATTCTGTCACTGAGTAAATCATAAAACAGATCCTTCTCTTCCATGCTGGATGATAAGGTGGAAGTGTACACATTTAGGATGTTGACAGTGCCGCTTGAGGAGCATATTTTTAAAGCAATAATTCGATGTGTTCCACGGGATGGTGGCACAGTACAGTCCAGGAGGATGTTTTTGACAGCAAATTCTACACCATGATATCTTGGATCGTCTTGAGACTTCCCCTGTCAGAAGAATGTGTAGTTATCCTCTCTGATAGAGCCTGCATCTGGAAGCCACGTCTCCTTCAGCCCGCAAAGTTAACATTGAAACGATGAAGCTCTCTGTCAATTACGGCAGTCTTGTGGATGAAATCAACCTCTAGGGCGTCATCAATGTACCTTGGACACATGGCCCTAACATTCCAGGTGGCAATATGAAATAGTAATTTCTTTATTATTTCATTTTTGTTTTTAGTAGGTGTACTATATCAACCAGCTTGTCGAAGATTACTTCTAAGCTCCACACATCCCGTGAAGCAGGCGGATAGTGGTGGAACAGCATCTTATTTGCTGGGGACTGCCCAGCTTGAGGCGAGCAGTAGCTGTTCAATGAGATGCAATGATCTCTCCCACCGCCGGAAGTGGCCCCTGGCACTCGAGTCTTACGCCAATCAGACAGAGCTTATAACCGGTAACTGCCTCTTCCCGTGTTGTGCCGAAGTCCTTGGACATCGCTGAAGTGTCCTCTCCATGATGCTACAAGCCTGAGCGATAAATATGAAGACATGTGAGTTGCCCAATCATCATGGTCCCCCTGTTGACCTAAATGATAACAGCCAGAGGAAAAGCAAGCCAATACGTCTGGTATCACTTCGGTTGCAGGAGCTGCCAAAAGGGGACATAGTATGCCTTCCAACCGCCTTTGGTGCCCCACTACAGATTTTCTTTCAGGGTTTTCTCCCTTAGCCTTCATCCCTCCCAAGACCAACCACAAGGCAGTGGTGTGTTAAGGTAATTAGAGAAAGAAAACGAATGGTGACTGAGGAGAGGGTAGGGAATAGGATATATAGGATATAGGGTATAAGACGGGTCGTTGTGAGGCACACTTCGTCTGGCTCCTCTGCTGAGATCTGCCCGGCTAGGTTGGACCTGCCAGCAGCTACGCTACTGCCGATATAGCTCTCAGCTTCCTTGGAGCACACAAACTCCCCCGCCCACAAGGACAGTGCTACGATAAGGTAGTGCCTCATAAATACACATCACAAAAACAGTCTGTTCTAAGGATGTTGGTGCATCGAGTGGAAGGTATTTCAGTTGAACATTTTCTGAAGGAGCTGAGCCACTTATGGAAAATGCTCATAGAAAACAACTGCATACCGCAGTTATAAGAATCAATGAAAGAGAACCAGTCATTGAGAAGAAAGTAATGAAAGGTTCTAGCTTGATGGAAAGAAGGAATGGGTTGAAAGGCAGAACTTGAGACATCAACTGATTTAGTTTGGCAAAGGAGAAAAGTGTAGGGGTAAAACCTGTATAGGGAGATGAAGGCTTGAATACAGTAAGCAAGTTGAAATGAATTCAGTTTGCAGTGGAGACTTATCTTGCTTATAATAGTGGGGATAACTGAGTCAGATCAATCATTGGGCTGAAGACAACAACAACAGCCCAGCTTTCTGAGAAGTTCTTTGTATGGTCTGTTACATATTACTAAGTATAATGGAGAATAACAACATTTGTTGTTGTGTTGGGAAGGATTTGGTAGATCTTGGAATGACAACTGAGAATGTGAACATAATTTTCTTAGAACTTTTGTGCTATCAGTAGACATTTCTATCCTGAGCTCCAGTATCCAGAACACACAAAAAATATTATAATCAACTCATGTATCCAAAGAAATTAAAAAAATGTAGATATAATGTCAAGTTTATGCCTGATTTAATTGTTGAAAGAACACTCAATGTATTACAACTAATTTTCAGTGAGTACTGTAAAATCTGGTGTAGATACACATACATACCTACACTATGAGGTTACTACTGTCAAAGCACACAGCAGAAGCATAACAGAGGAAGCTCTAAATGTTATACATTCATTTATTCTTCAGTAATTTTTTATTTTTTCAAAATTGTTAATTATGATAATTGGTGGTTTAGGGCATTAAACTGTTTGAACATTGGTGCCCTTGCTTGAAATAAATAGAGACAGGTGTGTTGAAAATCTATTAAAAATAATCTTAAATTTAAAAGCCAAGTTATATCTTCACATAAATAATGAAAATGCAACCTTAATGTTGTGATATTTTTCAAAGATGAACCATTAAAGTTAGACAAAACACCACAGAATAACTAGAAAAAAAATCAAGGATAAAATACCAGGGCAGACACAGTTAAAAAGAGGAAGTTGATTGATAAGTGACTTAGAAATAAAGGGTGACCGAGCCACTCTGTAACACATTAAAATCTTACCCCCAGTATTTTGGGAGGAATCTGACATCACACAAAATCTTAAAACATGAATCACACTAACCTCATTATCAGATAAAATAGAGGGCAGGCCCTATGGAAGGCCCAGATTTGACCTCAGGCTATCTTATTGACAGCTGTGTTCCACATTTGTGAGCCACTGGGGGCTCATAGCAAGTTAGAGAAAGCATGTGTCAATTGCCAATGTCCCACTTTAAGCCTCATAAGAGCTACTTCTTCAGTTTGTGGTTGGAATGAGGTAAGCCACAGCCACACTGAAAGGTTTCACTAAATGTATCTTATTACTCCTCAAATCCATTCACTGAATCTCCTGCCAACACATGATCTCCTGCATCACAACTGTGGTAACAACCTGCAGAAGAAATGAACAGCGAGCATGAAGTGGAATGGAACAAGCTTCCTTGGCAGCTGTAGCAGTGAGTTCATTTCCCTGGAACCCTATGTGCTCTTGAATGTAGCATAAAATTATTTTCTTTTCTTGCATTTTCAAGAGAAGTAGATCATCCTACACTTCCTGCACCATCCTACATGTTGGGTACATCTGATGACTAGCAAGAATAGCAGTTTGGGAATCTTAGTACATGAGGAACTTCTTTTGCCACAAAGCTGTCTCTTCTGCTCCAGTCCCCTCAGGATAGCAACAGTAAACTGAAAATTGCTCTTGGAGCCCTATCCTATGGACGACATTGAGGAATGCAATGGAGCAGCTGATAAAATTGCTCTGCTTGGACTAATAAAATATCATTATATTTATTTTTAAAAATTAGTCTGGGGTGTAATTCATCCTGTATTCTGTCAATTCAAAAAGTAACCTGGGCCTCTGTAGTAGCCAGGGTGATCCCTACTCCACCCATGGCTTAGTACCTTAACGTCCTCCATCTATAACAACTCAACTCTCTTCCTTGGAGAGCTCTCCCCCTCGCTCAAGTATGAAATGGCCTTGTTGTCTGCAGAAACTTAGAAACTTATGAAACAGATGTTCAAGTAGTGGCTGAGCATCAGAGACAAATGCTGGCAAATTATGAACAGACAAGACCTTGAGAGTTTGGCATACCATGATGAGAAGACATCAAATAGATAATGGAGGCTCATCAGCCTCAGCAAACCAGCTAGCAAGTGGACTTGAGCGACGAGCTCCTGCTGACAGCATAATACCGATTGGTGAACCAAAACCAGCATTTTGAGGTATGAAGGACTTGCTGATCCATAAATCTGGCACACATATTTAGACGGCTGTGCATCAAGGCATTATAAACGAGGAACAGATGTTCCTTTGGCACTCCAAGACCTATGACTGACACATTTAAGAATGGTTAAAGTCTTGAGGCACCTCGGTTTTAGTTCTGTAAGGAGTGGTAGCTATGTTAGTCTCTCACCAAAAGTGAGGTGCAAGTATTTCACCTTTTTCTAGAAATTGAGAACAGTAACCCCATTTCTCAAACATGTACAATAAAAGGAGAATAGGAGCAATTAAAATCAACATGGACAGTTTTCTCTAAAGAGAATTTAAAATCTGTGGTGTCTGAATTTTCCTCCAACAACCTGATTGTCAAATGCAGTTGCTGAGTAGCTGTTGCAAGGCTGGAGGCTGCACAGAAGATGGAGAAGTTATCTACAAACAAGGAACACGGTACAGGATGTTATACTGTGGACAAAACATGGTTAATCACTATGGTCAACGCGATTACACCTAAAACACTTCCTTGAAGAATGATGCCATTCTCCTGCTTAAAATGGTCAGAGAGGACACTCCCAACTTTGTATCTAGAATATCTTTCTGAGAGGAAAAACCATATGAAAGTGAGGAGGCTCCTATGGAGACCCCAGCAACAGAATGCAACAGAATATTATGTCTCAGGGAGCACTGTAGGCTTTTTTCCAGTCAAAGAATACACCAAAAGGTGTTGTTTGCATAGGAAAACTTATTGAATCACTGCATTGAGCAGAGTCTGTGTGCCCTGATATCGTCTGAACTCATACTGGGAGTGACCAGGTTTCGAGAACCCACACTAGGTGCCATTCAACCATATGTCCAGTGTCTATGCAGCTTGTGAGACTAACTGCTATGATAACTACTGGGGTTAGTCAGATCCATCTGTGGTGTTAACATCAGAACTAAAGTAGATTCTTTCCACAAGGGGGAAAATATTCCTGTTAACCGAATTTCATTGAAGAGCTGAAGGAGGACCCCCTTCATATGTGGGGTCAACTGTTTCAGAATGCTGCATGGTGTGTCATAACCAAGCTTAGCATCATGAACTACTAACAATGTAGAATCCAACTCCTAAAGAGAGAAGGGCTGGTTGTATTTCTCCATGTTGGTGGAATGGAAATCAAAACCCACCCTCTCCTGTCTTGCCCAATAATGATAGAAAGCTGGATCCTGGCTAGAATTGGCCATAACAATTTATAGAATTCAGCCATTTGTCAAAATAACACCTCTTGGTGATAATAGGAGGCACAACTGCTCTTGTATAGCTCCTATTGTCAGCTGTAATTTGCATCTGAAATTCTTAATGGCTTCCCATATTCTGCTTGTGGATGTGGACGTATTGAAGGAGTTCACATAGTCCTGCCAGGATCTCTGCTTACTATTTCAAGTTATTCTTCTTGCCTTTGCACTCAATATTCAAAAGTTTGCATGATTTGCATCTGTAGGACAACGATTCAACCTTCATGTTACTGCCCTCATGTCCCTGATTATAGAATGACACTCATCATTCTACCAAGGGGCAGGTTGCCTCCTAGATGTCCCAATTGACTTTGAGGTGGACACATGAGCAGTGGTGAATCACAGCTGTAATGTGATCCAGCTGGACGCATTCACATGCCTCAGAAACAGCAAACTCCTGTAAAAGCATCCATTTAGCCTTTCAGAACAGTCACCTCGGAAACTTACTTTCACAATATGGTCTATCTGGCAGATAGATCTAGATAGGGTAGTGTTTGCTGCCATGAAGATTGGTCATTCACTTTCCACTGAGCAGTGTCCACATAGCAGGCAAGTGGAATGAGAGGAGTATGGCTGCAGATGAGCTGCAGTGGTGCTGAAATGCATAGCTTGACCCAGTACAGCAATACAGTGTCTGCTGTGTGTGTAAGAACCTCACATATCTGACCCATAGGTCAAGTGGTATTTGGGTAACCATAGTGCACTGTGCATAATAAGATCTCCCAAAAGGAGAAAGGGATGGAGCAGCTGAACAATAAGCTGTGAGAGGATCTCGCTGTCGGTGGGATCATGGGATGGTCGGTACATAGAGCACATCATGACATTAACATGGGCCATTATCCTATCAATGACAACTTGTAGCATTAATAGTTAAAAGCACAGGTGAGGATTGGAATGTGTCCTTGACAAACACTTCTATCTTACCTTTCACTGTCACAAGTACGGCTGTTTTTCCTGTGGAAGTAACAAGCTCCAAGTACAGGTGTGTCAGTCAGTTTAACCTTATGATAGTTGTGTGTCAGATACACAGTAACAATGTTTGTTACCTTTTCTTGGAAAGTGGGAGGGAGGGAAATTCCCCCTTTGTGCTAGCCTCCTCTTTATACCCCATCCTACTTCAGTCCTGGCCACTGCCCGCTATGGCAAACAGCAAGCTAGTAACACGTATTTTGTATCTGAGGAATACACGCAACCCTCTGTGTAAGTTTTTAACTTTCCATCTTTTATTGTTAAATGTTTAGTGCTTATTAGTAATTTAAATAGTGCACACAGACGATTTTCATGTGTCTCGAATTGACAATGAAATTAAACTGAATTGTATGTGTCAGGTGCGCGACCTTCAATGCTTGCATCATGTTATTTATTCAGTTTCGTTTCATATTTATTTCTTAGGTACTATGGGAGACAAAGAGCTGTATAATTTAAACAATCCTTCTGACAAGAAGCTGTGATAACTGCAATTCTGCATGATATGATGAGGATGATCAGGACAACAATTTTATAGAGGGCAATGTCATTGATGAAGAAGGGCACGTATCGGAAAGAGATGGAGATTCTGATATGGAACTGAGTGCTCAGTCCAGCTTAGAAGACAATGAAGATGAGAGCACCAAATCAACATTTCAATCTGTTCAAAGGAAAAATAAAAAAAATAATCTAGGTTTGGTCATCTCAAAAAAGCCAAGGAACAGGCAAAGACGAGGTAAACAAAATATTTTACTTTATCTGCCCAAAGTTATGCGACCTGCAAAAAACGTGACTAATACTCTAGATTCATGGAAATGTCTTATCTCTGACAAAATGATTCAATGTATTGTAGAAAATAAAAACCAATTTATTCTTACAATACAAGTAACTATTATCATTCAAGGGATGCTCAACAGACAGAACCAGTGGAAATGAAAGCATTATTCAGGCTGCTTTATCAGGCTGGGGTGTACCACATGAATTTTCTGAATCTTGATAACTAATGGCAGATGGATGACTTCCTAACTGTCATGAGTATAAAAAGATTTCAGTTTTTAATAAAATCTGTTCATTTTGATGATATGGAAACAACAGGAGAATGAAGAAAAACTGACCATCCAGCTCCTACAAGAGTTATTTTTGAAGAATTCGTTGTGACCTGCCAAAAATGCGATTTACTTGGTGAAAATGCCACAATCGATGAAAAACTCAAGGCTTTTCAAGGAAGATGCAGTTTCATACAATATATGCCAAAAAAACTTAGTAAATATGGCATAAAAATGTATGCTTTGGTCGACGCTCCGCTATATTACAATATAATATGGAAACATAAGCTGAAACCCAACCAGAAGGCCCATTTAGTGTGAGCAATAAACCGTCCAACATTGTGAAAAGGTTAGCAGCTCCAATTTTCTACAGTGGGAGAAATATCATGGCCGACAACTGGTTTACGGGTTTTGATTTGGTAAAGGCATTGGCATAAAAACAAATTTCATATGTTGGTGCATTACATAAAAATAAGCCTCTGATTCCTCCAGAATTCACAGTGACCAGAAAGTGAGAGCCCCACTCAAGTCTGTCTGGTTTTCGCAAAGAGGGAACCCTTGTTTCATACATGCCGAAAAAGTAAAAGAATGTTTTCTTGATATCCAGCCTTCACAACAACGGAAAAATTGATGAAGGAACAGGTGATCTAAAGAAAAAAGAAATTATAACTTTTTACAATCACACAAAAGGAGGAGTTGACACTGTTGAAAAACTTGGTGGGTCTTTCAGCGTTGCAAAAAACACAAATTGATGTGTGGTGGTGTTTTTGTCAATGATGAATGTTGCTACCATAAGTTCATTAATAATATGGAAAGAAGACACCAGCCATAATATCAAAAGAAGAAAATATCTCAGCTATTTTCGAACAAACTTGAGCAGGAAACTTAAAAAGGAGAAGTACTAAAGTAACTGGAGACCTCCATACAAAAGTTTTAAATCTGTTGCACACAGAAGATGAACACCTACAGCAATGAGGAAAAGGAGAAGATCAACCTCAGGAGCCTCTGAAAAAAAAGATGTAGCCCATGTTCTGTTAGTAAAGAAATAAGAATCACCTGTTTCAAATGTAAAATATGTGGACAGTTTATTTGTTTATTGCATTCAAGAAATGTTAGCAATGATTGTATTTCAGCTTCTAAATAATCACTCTTTTCAAATGTGACATATATAGACAGTATGTTTTGTTTACATCATTCAAGAAATGTTTGCATTTATTGTATTTCAACTTCTAAATAACTTTAGTATATGGGAAGTAAGTATCAGTACCTCGAGAAGCTGTGGGAAGAAAATGTGTCCTTTGAAACATAGCTTTATTTTTAAATAAATTTTTGCCTTGCTTTTTTTATAACCCATGAATAATACCTAATAGTACTTTTACGATAAACATTCAATATTTAAAAAAACAAAGTTTATTAACAAGTGGTATCTGCGAGTGACCACCCTTGTCTATCAGAAGGTTAAAATGAGTCTTTTGAAGACTCATTGGGTCATGAATCCATTCATATTCCATTAGAGTATGGGAGCCATTTCAGTGGCACAGTTTTAATTTATCCCTACCTTTGTACCAGGTAGGTGAGACACTTGGAAAGCCAGAGGAAGTGGAGGGGTTGTCTCGGTCTGGTAATGAGACATCTAACTCTATGATGGTGTCCTCCTTATCCACCAGAAATCCTATTATGACATCTACTGACTCCAAGGACAGCTTTTGACGCAAACATCATGACCCTTTCCCTGCCCATCTGTTCTTTAAGGATGTTGGGGAAAGGGGTTTGAGGGGTTTTGGGTGCACGACAGCAAGGTCTTCAGCGGAGGAAAGGAGAATTTGAGAGGCACTCTGCTTTTTGGGTACCTTTCCTACACTCACTATGGGAGTGTTGCCTTCTTGTGTTGTAGCTGCCTGGATTGCTGTATCTTTACTCTCTTTCCGATGGCATGTAAGGGTGCAAGAACATGTGCTGGTGGTGGACAATGGTTTGCTGGACATTGTCTGCATCAAAGAATCTACTTTCAGGACATTTGCTTCAAGAAGGAACCAACGATGTGCCAAAGCCAGATGGTTTCCTCACCTTACATTCTTTTTTGGCTTCTGTGTAAGGATCTACTTTGTCACTTCTATTTCCTTAATTTTTTTGTTCCTCAGCAAAAACTGGCCAGTCTCAGCTCCAGGCTAGGTGGCTCCTAGAGCAGCTGATGCATATTGTTGAAGAAGTGCAGTCAGTGCCAGATTCGTGGGCTGCTTTTCCACATGTTGCTTCACCTCTGCAACTCAGAGTTTTGTGGCCAAATTGAAGGCTTTTGAAACACCTAACAGGGTCAGTTATATAAGCCCTGACTCGGAAGTGAAAGGGCCTTGCCATGATGTGTTCAGGTTGTGTTGGAGAGTTGAAAGTCACAAATAAGGTTATGGTCTTCTTCCACTTGATCACTGGAAACACATTCTGCTTTACGACTCCTTGTGGCCTCTTACTACAGACCATCTCTCATAAGGACTAGTCTCCCACATTCATTTGGATGAGTGGGTGTGAGTACTCCCAGATGGCACACTTGTCTTATTGGAAATGAAGGTACTGATTTGATTCACCATGGTGTTCCCACAAGCAGCTAGGGTTATTTAGGTCCATACATACAGTGCCTCACTTGACTGGCTTATCCTGATACAAATGAGGTGGAGCAGGTTCCCCATAGGTTGCCTGCTAATGGCTGTTCTGCCTCAACAGCCACACATCTCATCAGCACAGCACACCTTGAGATTGAGGGATTTTTTTATAGAAGTGTTTTCATCCCCGTGATCCAGGTGTTTGAGCCAAGATCCCAATTTTCTGTGACAGACAACATTCCACTGCTCGGCTGCATGGTGGTTGCTGAAGCATGTCCAGAGCTTACAGAGGGCTGCCATGGTTCACCAGCTCTCATTCAGGAGACATGGGCTCACCAAGCCCGTACCCAGTAAACAAATGGTAAGGTCCCCAAGGTGCTTGTCACTTAGCACGACCCCAGGGGGCATGTGTGGCTTATCAAATGTCACAGATGTGATGAGCATTACCTCACATGATTGTTAACAATGACAAAAGTGTTCACATTACAGTTTCAGGGAATTATTGCCATCGACTGATACAGTGTAAATAGTCATTTTAAAAAAATCATTCCCAGAACTAAGGAAAATAGTGCACATGAGCAACATTGACAATTATGAGTATTTTTACCAAAATTAAACACAGGTATGTTACATTGTACAATATTATAAAGTGAAAGTGAATTTTGTTTGGGTTTCTTTAAAATAATGTATTTGGAGAGTGGTGTCTAAGGAAGAGAAAAAGATGAAGGGGCAGGTGCAAAATTCTTCATCTTTGTAATCATCAATTATATAATTGTAAGCTACAGTAAATATTGCTAACTTCTATTATGAAGCCTTTCCCAACTGTTAAGATTATTTCAAACAGACTACAAAAGATTTACACAGCTTGATTCCTCTGGAAGACACTCGTGACATAATACTAAAATCCTTTCAGTTTTACCAGTCCAAAGATTCCATTATTCTTGCATAACAAAGATACAAAACCTCACATTACAGAGATGTAATAACATACTTTGTATTTTTATTTTCAATGTTAACATTTTCTCCAAAGAAAAATACAAAAGTGATTACTGAATTTAATAGAGATTTAATTTTCTGCACTTCAGTTCTTTTCCAAAGCACCTCATTTTGGACCCTTTCCAATTTTTTAATTGATCATCTGACTGATTAGTCACATCAGTGTGTTCTAATCCAAGGTCCCCATTCAAGAATCTTTCCTGGACATAAAGGTGCCGGACTTCTATGTGCTCCAGTTTTATATGACACATTGGATTTTGTGACTACTTCACTTGAGTTGTAATGCCAACATAGTGTGTAGATGGTTTCACTAGTTTGGATATTCCAATCAGTTCATACAGCAGCCTTTTCAGCCATACCAATTCCTTTGCTCCTTCATTTTCTGATATTATTTCTGCTCCAATGGCGGATATTTTCACTGTCTTTTGTAATTGATTGGTTCTTGTGATTCTGCAATTCATCATTCAGATCCACAAAAAGTTTTTATAACTTCATGACATAAGTGCTAGCGTTCTATTCATTGTCATGTTGAATGTGAAAACAGTGCTTCGAGCAATATGTTTGTTGTTGCATATGTCTACCTTCAAATCACACACATAACTTATCCCAGATTTCAGTTGCACAGGTGCATGTCAACATGAGCTCGGCAATGGATCTTCTTAATGCACTTGCTAATAAACTTACTGCTTTCACATTGTCTTTCAACCACTGCTGATGTTCCACAATTTTCTCTGTAGTCATGCCTTCCAGCAACTCAGGACACTTTCAGAAGACTTTTTAATGGTTTAAAAGTCTTCAAATGCATATATTCACAACAGCATCAGCACAGGCCATTTCTATTTTGCTCAGTCTTCAGATGAGTAGAATTTATCCACTTACATTTTGTAGTCACCATTACCAGCTGCCATTTTCATGACACAAAAACAATGGGCATATTCATGATATTTTCGTGAAAATTTATGTATGAGCAAAAGCAAATGCTTCATAGCTGTTCACATGCAACCTGAGCCCATAACCTGTTAAGACTACAAAAGATTTACAAATATAGGTTTCTCAGAGACACACAACATAATACCAAAAAAACTTACAGTTTTAGCAGTCCAAAGCTTCCACTGCACTTGCACAAGAAAGATATGAAGACACACAGACATGACAATACACTTCATATTTTTCTTTTCTGCATTAACATCAATCATAGTAAATAAAATGCAATGCTATTTCTATACCCTTGTCAGGCCTGCTGGTCTATTGGTAAAGTGTGAGGCCTGGAAACAGCGAGGTTTCGGGATCAATCAAACTATGGAAATTTTTCAGTCTGCCTTTAATCTAGTCTTCATCTCTCAGTGATGAAAAGATTCACCAGGAACAACATATGTTTTGGATTCCAGGATAAACTGTGGGTCCCCTTTTTCTGACTGGATTAGTGGAGAAGGTTAGGGATACACTAGTCACCAAAAAGATTTGTTGAATTGAAAAACTTGTTTCAGGCCATTGAGCCACCAGAAATCATAATCATCACCATCATTATCTGCTCCAAAATTTATTTAGACATGTCATGTTTTAATTTTGGACTTGTGAGTGTTTTTTATGTTATGATATTGCAGTGCCTTTGTTTGAAAGAAGTATGATGCAGTGTTACTTTGCACATGCATGCATGTCTGAAGGAACAACACTGTGGTGACTACAGCCATTATGAATTACAGGAAATGTATTTGTACTTGCAAATATGGGTGACCTCCTAATGTAGAATGGAATGATGATATTGAAAATCAGTGTCTGACCCAGACTCGAACCCAGATTTCCCATTTGTCGTGGCAGTGGTAAAGTAATGTGAACTTTATTTTTAATACTTAGCAGTCTTAAATACGTCATTTTCTTTTTAATGAAGACAGAGTGGATCAAATGACTTCCAACTGATACAAAAACAATCAATACAATTAATTAATTAATTTCTTGATATAAAGTGCTCTGATTGTTTCAAAAAGAAATTAGGGAGTATGCTGGGACATACGTTAACAAAAGAGGTCAACTCACTGTAGCTGAGGGTAAAATAGTAAGGCAAGGGACTAGCTAATGATGAGCAATAGTACCTAAAGAAAGGCTGTAAGTTGTATTCTCATTCTGGAGGCAGTTGCATTTATCTTAAGCACTTTTTCAGGATTTCTCCATACTTATGCCTATGTCCTCCTTACTCCATTCCCACCTACTAGTAGCAAATAATGAATTTTCCTTCTTCCTGAATTTTCCACATGAATTGTTGAGTGCTTCATAAACTTCCTACTGAGCACCCCTTTTTGTACATGTAGATTTCTTGGTTCCCACAGGCTCCTATTACATCTACTTTTTGATTACTAACATTAAATTCTCTTGTGGCCACTCCATAGGTCATACAATTCACAAAGGCATTTCACATGCAAAAAACAGTGACAGGGAAAGGAAATGCTGAAGTGAGCACTGAAGGGCAGAGCATACCACTTCCTTTGATGATCTGCTGAAAGACCATCAACCAGTGGAATATTAGCAAGCAATTGTGAATGGAGACTATATATGAGCACATGCTCTTGACAAGTCTACCAATTACACTGGAGTCAATGCTTGTTGGCAAAAGTTCATTTGCTTCTGTTCAGTCTGGTGCATCCCAAGCATTATAAAAAATAATGCTTACTTTTAGCTTAGTAGGAATTCTCAATTGCAATAGAGACTCTTCTGAAATTTACAGAAATTTATTTTTTTATGAGTACCCATACAAAACTGAGATTTCAATTTGCACTAAAACTTTATTTCTCTCTGTTTTTTTAAACATCTTCTCCCTGTTTTCTCCCATTGTAGAGCAAAGAGGAGCAACTCCTAGTGTGACTTTCATAATGCCTCGAGGTCATAAAATTTCACCATACACAACGATGTAACACAAAGGTCTGTAGTCAATAAACCACCTCTCACTGCATATAATCTAAAGCACAAATACTTACATTAGCCTCAGTATGATCCTTTCCAACTGTTTTTGCCTCTTTCTTAATGTTGCAAGCACATTCTGAAATCTGTAATCAGTCTCTAAGATCCTGAAAAAAAATTAATAAACAAACTAAGTCATATTTGCTCTATAGAGCATGATACCTTTTAGGAGCTGCTATATGGCAGAATGTGCAAGAGTATCCCATGTTGGAAGTAAGTAAGGTTATTTATAATGCCATATGAATACACAACAGCACTTGAAATGGAGCACAGTGTAAAAATGAATAAAGATAAGAGTATAAATCAGCAAAGAAGAAATACTTCTGACGTGCCTAAAATGATTGATAGTAATTTGATGGAAATACCATTAGTGCTGATCAGTCACCTAATGATTCTATTTATCTGTAACAGTTCATTTGAAAAAACTCATGTCTCCTGGTGGAGCACACAAGGTGCAGTTATGCAAACCTAATCAATCTGCTTTTGATTTTCATTTCTTCCTTAAGTTTTAGACTCTTGTTAGAAGAATTTACTGAATTTAATGGCCAGCAATTCAATTTAACACAACTCACCTCACATATCCTGTCATTTGAGAACTGAATACCATTTGTCTTACAGAGGTTATTTGTTTCATGTCTAGTGATGCTCTAAATTATGTTTTCAACTATGTATCAAGAGTATTTGCTCTGGATGTAAACTAATATGACCTTACTCACTGTAATTGAAGATTTTGATGTAACCCAAGCAACAAATGTTGGCATCTCACGATATTCAAGAGGTGACTGATGAATTGGGTTACCAATGTGTTGATAATGAACTGTGGTATCATTGGCTCTTGCCATTTGTTAAAACCAGGTAAGTCAGTAAGAAAGGTTGCAAAATGTTTCTACAATATTTCTATAACCCACATCTCATTCCATGTAACTCCACTCATTGTCTTTTCTGGAAGACCAAATGAGAGGGGGACGCTACAGCAGCAACCACAAAGTGCAAATGGAAGTTCATCAGATCTCCAACATGAGTCCTATACTTTTAAGACTGTCGCACCTCTGGATGAAGTGGATCAGATTGAGCAGGAGATGTGTTACAGATTACAAAAGGTGTTTACTGGGCACATGTCTTTATTTTCTACTAAAGGATAAAAGAAATTACCCATGTCTTCTTACAAGAACTTTGAGACACCACATGGTTTAAAAAATTCATCATGTTTGCTACTTCCACTTTAAGGCATCCAGCACAAATCACATTTAGTCATTGAAACTACTCTCATTTCATGTAGTAAAAAACAGTTTGAGTACTCACAAGATCCACTACAAGTTCCACATCTGGATCTTCCTTCACATTTATACAGTTTTGCACATACTGGATGTGCATTACAAGAGATATAGCAGCTGCTCCCTCCCTGCCTCTCTCTCTCTCTCTCTCTCTCTCTTTCTCTCTGCCCCCACCCCCCTCACTCTACCTGGAATTCCTAAAGATGTTTCTGTTTCCAAGACACACACACACACACACACACACACACACACACACACACACACACACAGGGGCAATGTCTCTTGGTGGGGGAAGGTGGTGTGCTGTCTGTGGGAGCATGAGTGATGTGGTAGGGACAGCAGAACAGGGTTGCTAGATACTTTGAGTCACTGTGCTTGGTGTGGGGGAGGGGAGGACAGAGGAAAAGAGAGAAGTAGTGAAGAGGAGAATGAATGCTAGTGGGTGTGCTGGCAGAATAGAAAGTATGTGAAGTGCTGGAGTGGGAGCAGGAAGGGGATAGGTATGTGGAGGACTGGGGACTGGGACTAACAAAGGTAGAGGCCAGGGGGTGGGGGATGAGGGTGGGGAGGGAGTTTATATGAATGAAGGACATGTAGGGGGAGCTCCCACTCACACAGTTTTAAAAAAAGCTGGCGTTGGTAGGGAGGGTGCCAATGGTGCACATAGTGAAGCAGCACATGGTGTCGGGTAGCATCTTCAGCAAATGGTTGGTCCAGCGATCTCCTGGACACAGTTTAGTATGCAGTCATTCATGAAGACATACAGCCTGTTAGCTACCAGGCCCACATAAAAAGCAGCTCAGTGGTAGCAGCTTAGTTTGGAAATCACATGGCTGCTTTCATAAGATGCCCTGCAATTGATGGGATGGGAGATCCTGCTACAGGGTTGTAATAGGCGGTGATGGGAATCTATTGCAAGGACATCAGCCAGGAGGTGACAGTTTGGGAGGAGGGATGGTGCAGGGATGGTGCAACGTGTAGTGATGGACAAGGATATTGTTTAGTTTTGATGTCCAGCAGGATACCACTATGGGAGGGGTGGAGTGGTTAGTGAGTAGGATATCCCTCATTTCAGAGCACAATTGAAGGTACTCGAAAATCTGGTGGAGCATGTGACTCAATTACTCCAGCCCTGGGCAGTACTGAGTCATAAAGGGAGTGTTCCTTTTGTGGCTGGATGGTGGTTATGTGGGAGGTTGTAGTGGAGTGGAAAAAAAGGTATGGATGATCTGTTTCTGAATAAGGTTGGGAGGAAAATTTTGGTCTGTGAAGGCCTGAGGATCTGAGTCACATGCTCCACCAGTGTTTCGACTACCTCTAATTGCATTTTACTGGCACATTTGTGTGATGGGCGCTAAGATCAAATTAGATTCAGTTTCTATTCCATAAACCCAAAAATAGTGTAACACACGTGAAAAAAAACAATGTATATGAAAGGTTAGCTTTTATGGTAGCTACACTATGTATGTTAATTTAAACCTTTAACTTTTCATATTTGCGTGTTCGTGCTACTTAACAGTGATCTTGCTATTGGCTCACTACATCATGTGACCTATGCTACAAATTTCTGCTGTCATCAGTCAGCAAGATCACATGGTATGAACTATGACTGGCTTACAAACGTGCATCACAGTCTCAATTAACGTGCTGTGTTTGGTGGAATTCGAATTTATATTTTTGTAATATGAAAATATGCAGCATACATGATGTTATGGCGCATCAGAGATCTTTTTTTTTTTTTAAAAAAAAAGGTGCTGAGACATTTCACACCGGTGTATCAAACCGTGACCATTTGAAGGATTGATAAGTTTTACAGTTCTGAGGGAAAGAATACTGTCACTTAGCACAGGCAAATTGTTTTTTCACACAAGAAAAAGTATATTTTCAACCGAGAAATCCAGGAAAAACCCAAGAATGGTTTTCGTTTTCCACATATACACCCTGCAAAACAAAATGTATATGTTGGTTTGTGAAAATTGTTTATCTTTGAAATTTTGACACAATGTCTAATTCTTGTACAAGCATGTTTTTAGGTATCTAATATTTAAATATTATATATCTATTAAAAACAAAGATTCCAAGACTTACCAAGCGGGAAAGTGCCGGTAGACAGGCACAATAAAATAACACACAAACACACACACAAAATTTCTAGCTTTCGCAACCAACGGTTGCTTCTTCAGGCAAGAGGGAAGGAGAGGGAAAGACGAAAGGATGGGGGTTTTAAGGGAGAGGGTAAGGAGTCATTCCAATCCCGGGAGCTGAAAGACTTACCTTAGGGGGAAAAAAGGATAGGTATATACTCGCACATACACACACATATCCATCCATACATATACCTATGCTACAAATTTCTGCTGTCATCATATATATGTATGGATGGATATGTGTGTGTGTGTGTGTGTGTGTGTGTGTGTGTGTGTGTGTGTGTGTGTGTGTGTGTGTGCGCGCGCGCGCGAGTATATACCTATCTTTTTCCCCCTAAGGTAAATCTTTCCATTCCTGGGATTGGAATGACTCCTTACCCTCTCCCTTAAAACCTACATCCTTCCGTCTTTCCCTCTCCTTCCCTCTTTCCTGAAGAAGCAACCGTTGGTTGCAAAAGCTAGAAATTTTGTGTGTGTGTTTGTGTGTTAATTTATTGTGCCTGTCTACCGGCACTTTCCCGCTTGGTAAATCTTGGAATCTTTGTTTTTAATATATTTTTCCTGTGTGGAAGTTTCTTTCTGTTTTATTTACATCATTAATTTGAACCCAACAATTACATTTGTTATTGTCTCTGTTGCATTTCGAAATCTTTTCTATCATCTTACTTTCTCTTTTGTTTGTACAAGTAGTTTCACTTTGTATTCATCTTTCCTTTTTCCATAATCTACCATAAATTTTATCCTGCCTAATTATATTCAATAATACGTAATTTACTTCCAAACCATAACCTAAAAACTTTAACGCTTTCAACGTTACCGCTGCTATAAAATCCACTGTTCCAAGTTTACAAACATTTCGTGTAAACTCATGAATACTATTTCACAGCTTCAGTTCCTTTCACCCATTAAACAACCATCTCAGCTATTTCCAACAGCTTTCGTTTTATTTCCATTCCCGTTTTCCCAAATAACCAATCATTTTTTAGCAGCTTCCCACAAGTTTAAACGTTATTATTTCTTCCTCAAACAATTGTTAGCCTCATTTTCATAACCTGCCAGTACATAAACAGTCCTTTGAATACATTTACATGCATTTTTTTCGAAATTTTCCTGAATTTCCCAACCCTTTAACGTGTTTTGGAGACAACACAACTACCTAACCTTTGCACCCATTGTTGTTCACCAACCTAAGTTCAGCACAGGATCAACATAGCTCATCTCAAACCAACACATTTTCGACTTTTTTCACACCTTTATCTCTCCCTATATATATATATATATATACTCCTGGAAATGGAAAAAAGAACACATTGACACTGGTGTGTCAGACCCACCATACTTGCTCTGGACACTGCGAGAGGGCTGTACAAGCAATGATCACACGCACGGCACAGCGGACACACCAGGAACTGCGGTGTTGGCCGTCGAATGGCGCTAGCTGCACAGCATTTGTGCACCGCCGCCATCAGTGTCAGCCAGTTTGCCATGGCATATGGAGCTCCATCGCAGTCTTTAACACTGATAGCATGCCGCGACAGCGTGGACGTGAACCATATGTGCAGTTGACGGACTTTGAGTGAGGGCATATAGTGGGCATGTGGGAGGCGGGGTGGACGTACCGCCGAATTGCTCAACACGTGGGGCGTGAGGTCTCCACAGTACAACAATGTTGTCGCCAGTGGTCGGCAGAAGGTGCATGTGCCCGTCGACCTGGGACCGGACCGCAGCAACGCACGGATGCACGCCAAGACCGTAGGATCTTACGCAGTGCCGTAGGGGACCGCACTGCCACTTCCCAGCAAATTAGGGACACTGTTGCTCCTGGGGTATCGGCGAGGACCATTCGCAACCGTCTCCATGAAGCTGGGCTACGGTCCCGCACACCGTTAGGCCGTCTTCCGCTGACACCCCAACATCGTGCAGCCCGCCTCCAGTGGTGTCGCGACAGGCGTGAATGGAGGGACGAATGGAGACATGTCGTCTTCAGCGATGAGAGTCGCTTCTGCCTTGGTGCCAATGATGGTCGTATGCGTGTTTGGCGCCGTGCAGGTGAGCGCCACAATCAGGACTGCATACTACCAAGGCACACAGGGCCAACACCCGGCATCATGGTGTGGGGAGCGATCTCCTACACTGGCCGTACACCTCTGGTGATCATCGAGGGGACACTTAATAGTGCACGGTACATCCAAACGGTCATCGAACCCATTGTTCTACCATTCCTAGACCGGCAAGGGAACTTGCTCTTCCAACAGGACAATGCACGTCCCCATGTATCCCGTGCCACCCAACGTGCTCTAGAAGGTGTAAGTCAACTACCCTGGCAAGATCTCCGGATCTGTCTCCCATTGTGCATGTTTGGGACAATGAATTCACGGTGTTCTTATTTCAATTTCCAGGAGTGCATATATATACTTTAACCTCATGTTACCCTCTCCACCTTCTAATACCATGTCAACCTCACAACATCCCTACAACGACCCCAGTATGTATGGATGGATATGTGTGTGTGTGTGTGTGTGTGTGTGTGTGTGTGCGCAAGTATATACCTATCCTTTTTTCCCCCTAAGGTAAGTCTTTCCGCTCCCGGGATTGGAATGACTCCTTACCCTCTCCCTTAAAACCCACATCCTTTCGTCTTTCCCTCTCCTTCCCTCTTTCCTGAAGAAGCAACCGTCGGTTGCGAAAGCTAGAAATTCTGTGTGTGTGTTTGTGTGTTTTATTTATTGTGCCTGTCTACCAGCACTCTCCCGCTTGGTAAGTCTTGGAATCTTTGTTTTTAATATATTTTTCCCATGTGGAATATATATATATATATATATATATATATATATATATATATATATATATATATATATATTAAAAACAAAGATTCCAAGACTTACCAAGCGGGAAAGCGCCGGCAGACAGGCACATGAACAAAACACACAAACACACACACAGAATTACGAGCTTTCGCAACTGGCAGTTGCTTTGTCAGGAAAGAGGGAAGGAGAGGGAAAAATGAAAGGATGTGGGTTTTAAGGGAGAGGGTAAGGAGTCATTCCAATCCCGGGAGCGGAAAGACTTCCCTTAGGGGAAAAAATGGACAGGTGTACACTCGCACCCACACACACACACACACACATATCCATCCGTACATACACCGCACGGTCTCTGCCCTTACTCTTTGCCTTTAAATATGTCTGCTTGTGTCTGTGTATGTGCGGATGGATATGTGTGTGTGTGTGTGTGTGTGTGTGCGAGTGTACACCTGTCCTTTTTTTCCCCTAAGGGAAGTCTTTCCGCTCCCGGGATTGGAATGACTCCTTACCCTCTCCCTTAAAACCCACATCCTTTCATCTTTCCCTCTCCTTCCCTCTTTCCTGACGAAGCAACTGCCAGTTGCGAAAGCTCGTAATTCTGTGTGTGTGTTTGTGTGTTTTGTTCATGTGCCTGTCTGCCGGCGCTTTCCCGCTTGGTAAGTCTTGGAATCTTTGTTTTTAATATATTTTTCCCATGTGGAAGTTTCTTTCTATTATATATATATATATATATATATATATATATATATATATATATATATATATATATATGTGTGTGTGTGTGTGTGTGTGTGTGTGTGTGTGTGTGTGTGTGTGTACATATATGATGTAAATAAAATAGAAAGAAACTTCCACATGGGAAGAATATATTAAAAACAAAGATTCCAAGACTTACCAAGCGGGAAAGCACTGGTAGACAGGCAGAATAAAATAACACACAAACACACACACAAAATTTCTAGCTTTCGCAACCAACGGTTGCTTCTTCAGGAAAGAGGGAAGGAGAGGGAAAGACGAAAGGGTGTGGGTTGTAAGGGAGAGGGTATGGAGTCATTCCAATCCCGGGAGCAGAAAGACTTACCTTAGGGGGAAAAAAGGACAGGTGCACACTCGCACACACACACACATATCCGTCCGCACGTACATAGACACAAGCAGACATTTGTAAAGGCAAAGAGTTCAGGCAGAGATGTCAGTCAAGGCGGAAGTAGAGAGACAAAGAAGTTGTTGAAAGACAGGTGAGGTATGAGCAGCGGCAACTTGAAATTAGTGGAGGTTGAAGCCTGGCGGATATCGAGAAGAGAGGATATACTGAAGGGCGAGTTCCCATCTCCGGAGTTCGGATAGGTTGGTGTTGGTGGGAAGTATCCAGATAACCTGGACGGTGTATCACTGTGCCAAGATGTGCTGGCCGTGCACCAAGGCATGTTTAGCAACAGGGTGATCCTCATTACCAACAAACACTGTCTGCCTGTGTCCATTCATGCGAATGGACTGTTTGTTGTTGGTCATTCCCACATAGAAAGCATCACAGTGTAGGCAGGTCAGTTGGTAAATCATGTGGGTGCTCTCACACGTGGCTCTGCCTTTGATCGTGTACACCTTCCGGGTTACAGGACTGGAGTAGGTGGTGGTGGGAGGGTACATAGGAATGGTTTTACACCGGGGGTGGTTACAAGGGTAGGAGCCAGAGGGCAGGGAAAGTGGTTTGGGGATTTCATAGGGATGAACCAAGAGGTTACGAAGGTTAGGTGGATGGCGGAAAGACACTCTTGGTGGAGTGGGGAGGATTTCATGAAGGATGGATCTCATTTCGGGGCAGGATTTTAGGAAGTCGTATCCCTGCTGGAGAGCCACATTCAGAGTCTGATCCAGTCCCGGGAAGTATCCTGACACAAATGGGGCACTTTTAGGGTTCTTCTGTGAGAGGTTCTGGGTTTGAGGGGATGAGGAAGTGGCTCTGGTTATTTACTTCTGTACCAGGTGGGGAGGGTAGTTGCGGGATGTGAAAGCTGTTTTCAGGTTCTTGGTGTAATGGTTCAGGGATTCAGGACTGGAGCAGGTTCGTTTGCCATGAAGGCCTAGGCTGTAGGGAAGGGACCGCTTGATATGGAATGGGTGGCAGCTGTCATAATGGAGGTACTGTTGCTTGTTGGTGGGTTTGATGTGGACGGATGTGTGAAGCTGGCCATTGGACAGATGGAGGTCATCGTCAAGGATAGTGGCATGGGATTTGGAGTAGGACCAGGTGAATCTGATGGAACCAAAGGAGTTGAGGTTGGAGAGGAAATTCAGGAGTTGTTCTTCACTGTGAGTCCAGATCATGAAGATGTCGTCAATAAATCTGTACCAAACTTTGGGTTGGCAGGCTTGGTTAACCAAGAAGGCTTCCTCTAAGCGACCCATAAATAGGTTGGCATATGAGGGGGCCATCCTGGTACCAATGGCTGTTCCCTTTAATTGTTGGTATGTCTGGCCTTCAAAAGTGAAGAAGTTCTGGGTCAGGATGAAGCTGGCTAAGGTGACGAGGAAAGAGGTTTTAGGTAGGGTGGCAGGTGATCGGCATGAAAGGAAGTGCTACATTGCAGCGAGGCCCTGGACGTGCGGGCTATTTGTGTATAGGGAAGTGGCATCAATGGTTACAAGGATGGTATCCGGGGATAACACACTGGGTAAGGATTCCAGGTGTTCGAGAAAGTGGTTGGTATCTTTGATGAAGGATGGGAGACTGCATGTAATGGGTTGAAGGTGTTGATCCGTAGGCAGAGATACGTTCTGTGGGTGCTTGGTAACCAGCTACAATGGGTCGGCTGGGATGTTTGGGTTTGTGAATTTTAGGAAGTAGGTAGAAGGCAGGAGTGCAAGGTGACGGTGGGGTCAGGAGTTTGATGGAGTCAGGTGAAAAGTTTTGTAGGGGGCCTAAGGTTCTGAGGATTCCTTGAAGCTCTGCCTGGACATCAGGAATGGGGTTGCCTTGGTAAACTTTATATGTAGAGTTGTCTGAAAGCTGACGCAGTCCCTCAGCCACATACTCCCTATGATCAAGTACCACGGTCGTGGAATCCTTGTCAGCCGGAAGAATGATGGATTGGTGAGCTTTCAGATCACTGATAGCCTGGGCTTCGGCTGTGGTGATGTTGGGAGTAGGATTAAGTTTTTTTAAGAAAGATTGAGAGGCAAGGCTGGAAGTGAGAAATTCCTGGAAGGTTTGGAGAGGGTGTTTTTGAGGAAGAGGAGGTGGGTCCCGCTGTGATGGAGGACAGAACTGTTCCAGGCAGGGTTCAATTTGGATAGTGTCTTGGGGAGTTGGATCATTAGGAGTGGGATCAGGATATTTCCAGCAGAGACTATGAGTGTAGGACAGTAAATCCTTGACAAGGGCAGTTTGGTTGAATCTGGGAGTGGAGCTGAAGGTGAGGCCTTTGGATAGGACAGAGGTTTTGGATTGGGAGAGAGGTTTGGAAGAAAGGTTAACTACTGAATTGGGGTGGTGTGGTCCCAGATTGTGTTGACTAGAATTTTGAGGTGTTGAGGGGAGTGGAGCTGGAAGTGGGAGATTGAGTAAATGGGAGAGACTGGGTCTGTGTGCAATGAGAGGAGGTTGAGGTTTGTTGGAAAGGTTGTGGAGGGTGAGTGAGTTGCCTTTCTGGAGGTGGGAATGCAGGAGATTGGATAGTTTTTTTGAGGTGGAGGGTGGCATGCTGTTCTAATTTGCGGTTGGCCTGTAGGAGGATGCTATGAACAGCCGGTGTGGATGTGGGAGAGGAAAGATTGAGGACTTTGATTTGGGATAGGAGTTGACGGGTGTGTTCGTTGGCCGAATCGATGTATAGGTGAAGCATTAGGTGGGTGAGGGCTATGGATTGTGCAGTTTGGAACTGGTATAAGGACTGATGGAAAGAAGGATTGCAGCCAGAGATGGGAACTTTAGTGTGAGGCCTTTGGGAGGCCTTTCACCAGGCAACGCCGGTCAACTGCTGTTTGTGTATGAGAAATCGGTTGAAAACTTTCCTCATGTCAGCACGTTGTAGGTGTCGCCACCATCACCATCCTTGTGTGAATGCTCTGAAAAGCTAATCATTTACATATCACAGCATCTTCTTCCTGTTGGTATTTTGAAACTTCTACATGTCTGACAGAGATATATGAAATCACAGATTTTTGTGCTGCTTAACTGATGCATGCCTGTTTCATTAAATTTATCTGTGGTGGTGGTGGATATTTTTAATCTTTCCTGCAGTTTGTAGTTCGTCACATTTATTCCTTGTTTTCTCACAATTGGAGTTTCATTGTACATTCAGTATGTATGTCTGTCTGTCTGTTTGTCTCTTAAGGCCCCTTTTTCTCTGAAATGAATCAAGGTATCGAGTTGAAATATATGTCATGTAGTGAGGGCTATAGTCCCATTTTGGTGCATAAAATTCAATGCAGTCAAAAGATACAGTCACTTAAATCACAGTTTTGATACTCACATAATCACACAACAAAACCCATAGCACACTTCATGCTGACCTAGAAGCTGTAGCATTTCAGACAAAAGGTAGCACTTAATATATTAAATGTGACATTCCTACTAATGTTCGCCAATTTTTATCTTCACAGCAAAATCATAGACAATGCTTAAAATCAGTGGGACTGGAGCTACAACTTATAGAGCCATAATTGTCATCACTACACTCACTGAGACTGCAATTTTGTGTCCATTTAATCTAGTGATATGAATTGGACTTCAGGAAACCCTAAAATTAGCGTAGTATTTAATAATATTTTGCCCTTGCAGAACAGCGAAAATATAAAACATATCGATACTCCTTCATTTGGTCACTCCAGAAATACAGCTGTCTCTTCAACATTATCATGACAACAAGGCAGTGAATCAATTGGCTTTTAAACCCATTGTTCTGTTGCTCTCTCATGTAAGTTTCACATATTGGCTTTGGCTAACAAGAATAAGATGATAAACATAAGAAAAAATTATGCAATATGATATAAAAAAGTAAAACCGTAAAAGAAAACCAAAAGAGTAGAGACTCATTTACAGACAGGGGACACTTACAGAAAAGCAGGATTGATACCTACAACATCAGGACAAGAGGCAACCCTTGCGACAAGGCACACACAACATAAATAAAAGGTAAAAGACATACATATTTTAAACATCAAGAAATTTGTTGTAATATATTTCCTAACTCATAAAATCTATATGTACGTATTTCAGGAATAATAAATATTCAAGATGTCACAATTATGGTGAAACATATTTTGGTGTTAAATCGAAACAATAGTTGTGCACATGCAAAAAGGTGGACCTCGTTTAATTCATTATTAATTTTAAGAAACAGAGCTTAAAATTCCACTAGAGTAGTTAAATTGTAGATTTGTATTGGAAAGTAGATTAATACCACAGAACTACCACAAGTTTATGAAATCGTGTATTCAAGGAGATGACACTTATGTCTACTTCTCATGGCATAGTGGTCTGAATTGTAGAGGTGTTAACTGAAAATGGAGAGTCCAAATCTCCATGTCCTAATTTTTTTTTCTTCGATGCAATGAATGAATGCACTAGAAGAAGAAGAAGAATGGAGAAATTCTGAAGAATGTTTAGCCAACTTATGCAGTCGACTGTGAGAACGGTAAAATAGGTACCCTTAATGCATATCAAGCGTGCTGTAATTCAAATATTTTCCTTCTTCAGAAAGTAGTGAAAGATATGTTGTCTTATGTCAGAGGTAGTACGCAAGCACAAAAGAAATATTTGGAGACTCATTCCTAAAAGGAAGAACTGATCATTTTAATTATTACCAGTCTGGTGTAAGAAATGTTACAAACTCATATCGTTGCAGTAAGCAGTAACTATTCCTAAGTATTTAGACGCAGTAATTACATTATCTTGATTAATTAAAACATTAAAACAGGATACTGCAACCAAAAGCAAACAAGTAAGGACATGAAGAATGCTTGGTGTTCGTGAAAGCTGCTTATTACAGTATTATGAAAGCAGTAGCTCTGTGTTGCTGGGTTGTGATGTACGAAGTCTGTTACAGACCTCTAGAAATAAATTATACCTTCAACACAAAGTTATAAGGGGGAATTACAAATCAGTTATCAAGATCTCCAGAAGCGAGATTCCTATAATTATTGGAGTTTCAGATTCAGTATCATTCATTAAATACAAGCCAAACTTTAGAGTAAAATAACGAAAACAGTAAAAATCATGATTCGTTGTATTTTTCCTGTTGGAGATTTAGTTAAACAAAATGTTTCGAAAAAATGCATTATCATGTGCCTTCTAATCTTGTCTATCACATGTGCTGAACAATTACTTCACTTTCCTTTCTGGTGACTAAAATGCTTGTGTAGAATCTAGTATGATGTCAGAGCTGCTAAGAACTGCTGCAGGAGATACAGCTACCACCTGCAATGTGCAGATAAAGTGACTCTACCATCCCAGACAACAAAGGAGAAATTAAAAGATTATTCTGTGGTCTGGGCTAGCATGTATGCCTCTCACATTTTAGGAGGTGAACAAGTGTTAGCAGAAATTATTGGTGTTCAAGAAGACTTTACTGATCATAGTACTATTTCAACTCAACAAGACACTGCACTCTATGGCAGGTTTTAAATTTTTATTCACATCTACTCTTTTGAGAGTTACATTTAATGAAATAAATAACATAACTTCTTTAAATTTTAGCATTAGTTTATACTGTTTAACTGTACAGAATTTTCATTGGACTTAGTTTTAACACAGAGTTCTTTATTGCAGCTTACTTTGCAGAAGCACTTTTTCACCACCATATTCCTTCATATCAAGACACACAAACTTCTGATATTTTACCTCTTGGTCAGAAGCAACAGTTAGAAGAAGAAGAAATTAAGAGGTTAACCTTCTCTTTGAACCACGAGTTAGCAAACAAGTGGCAAGAATTTAAAGATGGTTTACCATTATCAGAGAAAAGAGTTGTCAAGCTACCTGCAACCAGGTTAATTTACATACTCTCTCTCTCTCTCTCTTTCTTTCTTTATGATGGAAGAAGTTACATACATAAAATATCTAGGGATATGCATATGTAACAACTGAAAGTGGAATGACCACATAAAACTAGTTAAAGGTAAGGCAGATGCCAGACTGAGATTGTTTGGAAGAATCCTCAGGAAGTTCGATTAATATATGAATATAGCTTATCAGTCTGAGGTCTGGACAGGGTGGGGTTGGAAGAGGAAATAGAAAAGATAGAAAGAAGATGAACATGTTTCATTACAACTTAATTTAGAAAGCACAAATGCATCATGGAGATTCTCACCCAACTCCAGTCTAACGCACTGCAAAAGATGCTTTCTGTATCACAATGTTGTTTATGTGGTTTATTATCAAAATTGCAAGATCGATGCATTGTGTAAGCAATGGTGGCCTACCGAACACCATCCAGGGACGAAATCCATCAATTATTGCACCTCCTATGTCATCAGGGTTAAGATCACATGCCTCTTCCAGAGGTCTGTTCCAGGGCGCACTTTCCCACAACAAATAGGTCATGTATGAGGCTTCTTGGTGTGGGGTGTCATCAGTCACAATAGTCAAATTTGGTGTTTCTGTAGGGTAAAATAATAGCATTGGCTGTCATCCAAATGCTAATGCCATTTCTTTAATGTGGAGGTGGTGGACATCCACAAAGGGCTGCTACATTGCAACATTCAGGCTTTCCCGAAGGATATGTCTTAAATAGTCTTCACGGGTGTGCCACCAGACAACATTGTACAAATCCCACAATATTTCTTCAGAGCAACTGTCCGACATAATCAGGTGGTTGAACTTTGGTGGTGGCTAGGTACGCCTGATAAGGTCCACATGTCGACACTGCTGTATATAGAGTATGCGTATGAAGATTGCGCACTTGCTGAACAACGCATGCACCGAAATTTTCAGATATATGGTGCCAGACTTGCCCTCTTCCGGGAAACACAGAGCAGACGTTCTTTGCATGTACTGATGCTGTGTTTATTAACATGCAGCCAAAGTTTTTATGGGTCTATTATCGAAAGCTCTTTGTTTTCTTGTCGTGATTTAACAGCAGCCAATGCAGGGTTCTGGGCTGTACTCAATTGAAATCCTGCATCCCTGTTGATAAAGGTTATCAGCTGTGCGGATATGTATTGCTTCCTTAATGACACAATCCCAGAAAGGGGATGCTGGGAATAAAACTTCCGTCTTTTCATAAATCATGTGAAATCCTGTGTTCAGACAGTGTTCTACAATTGCCGACTTCTCCAGATGTGGTAGGTGGGTATGACGCTGATGTTCATCGCAACGTTCTTGTACTGTGCGACATGTCTGACATATATATGCTGCCCCACACTGACACGGAATCTTGTACACACCACGTTTCTTCAGACCGAGATCATCCTTAACCGAACCTAACAGGTTCCTCAGTTTTTCAGATGGTTGGAAAACACACTTGATGTCATATCTTTCAAGGACTCTTTCGATTCTTGATGACATGGCACCAAAGTACGGCAAGCAGGCCAAGGTGATGGGTGTCTTCGTATCTTCTTTCTGCTCCATAGATTGAACTCGCTTGGGGCTGAATGCATTACGTATCTGTCTCCCAGAATAACCATTTTGATGGAAGACTGTCTTCAAATGTTGCATCTCACTCAGCAGGCTTTCAGAGTCAGATACCACATGTGCTCTATGAACTAGCGTACGTAATGCACTACCACATTGTGCTGGATGATGGCAGCTTATGGCCTGCAAATATAGATCTGTATGTGTTGGCTTGCGGTATACACTGCGTCCCAAGGTTCCATCTGCTTTCCTTTGTACCAACACAACAAGAAAAGGTAAAGTGCCATCTTTCTCCGCTTCCATAGTGAAGTTAATATTTGGATGGAGCGAGTTTAAATGTTGAAGAAACGTAGATAGAGTATCAAGTCTGTGTGACCACACCACAAATGTATTGTCAACATACCACAGAAAACAAGAGGGTTTGAGAGTGGCTGACTGTAGTGCTTTATCTTCAAAGTCCTCCATAAAATAACTGGCCATCACAGGAGAAAGAGGGCTCCCCATGGTGACACCATCCACTTGTTCAGAATATTGGTCTTGTAATAAGAAGTACGTTGAAGTAAGCACATGTTTAAATAGTGCCACTATGTCCTCCTCAAACTTGTTACTAATGAGCTCTAAAGAGTCCTGCAAGGGCACCTTTGTAAATAAAGACAAAACATCGAAACTTACTAAGAGATCCGATGACTGCAGACTAAGAGTTGTCAAGCGACCTATGAAATACTCAGAGTTGCAAATATGATGGTCGCACTTGCCTACGAGAGGTCCCAATAGTGACGTCCGCTATTTGGCAACAAAATAAGTAGGTGCTCCAATGTTTCTCATGATAGGGCGCATAGGCACCCCATTCTTATGGATCTTGGGTAGGCCATAGAGTCTAGGAGGAACTGCAGCTTGTTGAGGTAAACCCTTATCGGCTTGCACTGGAATCGAACTCTTCCTGATGAGTTCCAAAGTCTCCCTCTGGATCCTACACATCGGATTACTTTTCAATTTGCTGTATGCAGGATCTTTGAGCAGTTTGTACATCTTGCTGTTATATTCTGTGTGTGAGAGGAGAACGGTAGCGTTTCCTTTGTCAGCAGGTAGGATTACAATGTCTTGGTCTCTTCTCAGAGAGCAGAGCAGAAAGAAGATACGAAGACACCCACCACCTTGGCTTTCTGGCCATACTTTGGTGCCATGTCATCAAGAACTGGAAGAGTCCTCGAAAGATATGACATCAAATGTGTTTTCCGACCATCTGAAAAACTGAGGAACCTGTTAGGTTCGATTAAGGATGGTCTCAGTCTGAGGAAACATGGTGTGTACAAGATTCCATGTCAGTGTGGGGCAGCATATATAGGTCAGACATGTTGCACAGTACAAGAATGTTACAATGAACATCAGCAAAGAGCTTTCGATAATAGACCCATCATAACTTTGGATGCCTGTTAGCAAACACAGCGTCAGCACATGCAAAGAACGGCTGCTCTGTGTTTCCCGGAAGAGGGCGTTTGAGTCTGGCACCATATATCTGAAAATTTCGGTGCATGCATTGTTCAGGGCCTGCACAATCTTCATGCACATGCTCTATATACAGCAGCGTCGACATGTGGACCTTGTCAGTCATACCTAGCCACCAGTGAGGTTCAACCACCTGATGATGTTGGACAGATGCTCCGAAGAAATATTGTGTGATTTGCAGAACATCATCCGGTGGCACACCTGTGAAGACTATTTACATGGTGTAAGTGGTGTACAACAACAGCTCTGGCCAAGATCAGCAGATCTCTTGCCAACTGAATATATATGGGACATGATGAAGTGGAAATATGTTCTCCAGGTCTTGCAAGACTCATTGCTTAATTGCCACAAAAGGCACAAGATGCTCGGGACAAGCTATTGCAGTACATCGTTCCGCCCCCTTATGATTGTATGCATGCAAGAATACATGTCTGTAGTTTCCAGTATATGTACAGTATTACAAATAAAGAAAACTTCAAGCTTCCAACCCATTGCTTGCAGCTCTTCACAGAACTTCGTAATGCATGGGAATGAAGATTTGTGACAAAATAAAAGGCAAAAACCCCAACAAGACTAAGAGAGAAAATTATACAGCATGCTAGTCCAAAAGTGCTATCAATCAGCAGAGGAATCTTGAAAGATAGTATTCTTATTAGAGGAAGATACAGGAAAAGGAACTACAACACATAAACCTACAACTTTCTTCAGTAACGATCAGTTTTCATACAATGTATGAAACTAAATGGTGCATTATACACTCCGTGACAAAAAAGTGAAGTACCCAGAAATGCCAAGGAAACGAATTGAATTTTCATGCGTTGTTGTGTATGTGATGTACATTCAGTGAATACAAAATCACATGAAATTTACTAAGAACTTCACAGTGTGAATCCAACATATTGTTGCAACCCTGCTTCCTGAATGCACGTACTAACTCATTTGAGAAGAGTGTCATGAAGCCGTTGTGTCCTCTCCTGAGGCAAACTAAACTACAGCTATTGTAAATTGTCTTTGATATCCTGGATGTTGGCAATGGGAAGGAGATGACATCCAAGCTAATCCCACATCTTACAGACACACGTGCCATGTGTTGATGAGCATTGTACTGTTGAAAAATGACACCTCAATATTGTCTCATTAGAGGTAACACATGAGCATGCAGATTGTCATTGATGTACCATTGTGTCACCAATGTTCCCTGAATCACAGCCAGCTATGATCTGATGTCATAATTAATGATTCACTATACTATGACTACAGGAGTATAATCGCTCTGCTTCTCGAAAACATTGCAAGAATGGTACTTCTCCCTAGGTTGCCACCTTACTGGCCGACATTGGTCATCTAGGGTAGTGCTGAATCATGAGTCATTGCTGAACACAAGTAGTGTGGCAGCGTATGTCCTCGGCAAAAATGCTGGCTTCAGCATCAGGACTTTCTTATCTGCAGTATCATATTACAGCTGAAAAAACTGCATATGTCAAATCAGCATCAGCACTTCCTTATCTCCAAGGCCATTCCAGGAATCATGACATCAGAATCATCACATGGGGTGCCCTTGGAAGGGAGGGCCCACCCTGCATGCCCTTCCCACCCATCCTGACCCCACACCCCAAAACCTATGCACCCCGCACTCTGTACTCCTACTCTAGTTTATAGACAATGGCATGCAACTTCCATGCATGTTGTCATCACACCTCCACCCTAAATGCCGCCACTCTAATATATAGCCAATTGCATAGAAGTTGAGCGTGGTCATCGACACCTCCATCACCTTGACCTAAAAGGAGCACAGCAGATGAAAAACATCAGATTGACTGCTTGAGCCAGGAACTGATACATGTTGATATGCCTACTGAGGATAACAAATTCTTAGAGGTTGAGAACGCCCACCACCAATAACAATGCCCCTTTGTTATATATGCTGTCTTTGAGTGCTTACTAGTTCCTGTGGAACAATGTGAAGATGATCCCAATGCTTCTCACTCATTCTCACAGAATGACAGATACTGCACAGCAACCTATCAAGTTGTGTGCTTGTATGACTCCATTTGCAAAAGGTTTGACTAATATGCCAGGGATAAACCTGCGAGATGGTTACCCTCTGAGCTCGAAAAGCTTATGTCTGATGTTACTGGGCTTTATAGCAAAACATTCCAACGACCAGTTCACAGGAGAACGGTGCCTCATTGAAGCAGGCAGTTGAATGTCGTATTTGTGGGTTGCCATTGGATAGAAAAGTGGAAAATTTACTTAGAGACCACTGTCATCTAACAGGGAACTTCAATGCGTGTAACTTGAAGTATAGACTGCTATGAGACATCCCTGTCTTCTTCTATAAATTGAGAGAGTATGACGTTGACTTTCTTGTTGAGCAGTTCAGTGATTTTGGGTTGGAAAAATGATAACGTCAGTATCATACCTGACACAGTGAAAAAGTACATGTCATTCTCCAAGTAAATCATGACAAGAATATCACTCTGCTTTTTGGATTCTTTATGATTTATGCAGGCACGTCTTCTGAATCTTGCTGAGATGATGTGTTGGGAGGATACGCATATCACTCGATCTCTATTTCTTGATGTGGGCCACAATCTTCAATGAAGGAATAGTCACTTTGGAGCAAAGAAGGGGTTCTTCCCTTATGAATACCTGGATTCAATGGAGAGACCCAACAAAACCATGTTATGCAATGTGACCACATTCAGTAAGAAATACACAGGCACTGCCATAAGGGATGCATGGTACAGGCATGTGGTGAGTGTACTGCAGAAGTTTAACATATTTGATTTAGAGGGAATGCTAAATTGTACATGGAGACAGATGTGTACTTGCTAACGGACATTTTTGGGAAATTGTGAACTGTATGTCTGGGTACATACACTCTGGATCTTGACTTCTATTACATCATGCCAGGGCTTTCATAGGATGCATTGTTAAAAAAGTCACTATCAACATTAAACTGTTGACTGATGTTGATATTTTTTTATTTTTTTAAGCATAGGATTTACAGGGGACTTTGCCAGTGCATCCGCAGACACACCAAGGTGAATAAATCCGGATTGAGTGAGGAACAGTACAGGCAATAGAACGATTTAACTTACATCCTTTACTTGGATGTAAACGATCTCTAAAGACAAGTTCTGTCATTTTGAGGGTTCCAAAGGCTGTCCAAGGATGAAATCATTGCACTGTAGGATAAGATCCATGATGTGGCTGCTGATGCTGATATGGGATATGTCCTGGAGGCAGATCTCAAATATCCCACCAAACTGGATAACGAGTACAGTGACATGGCACTGTGCCCTGTAAAATGGTTCCCTTCCCAAACTGATGAAAATTCTGAGGAACAAGCAGAGATATATTCTACACTATAGAAACCTCCAATACTGTCTCAGGCTACAAATGCAACTTCTCAGGATCAGCCCTAGGTCTTCTTCAAGCAGTGTCACTGTTTGAGGGAGTATGTAGCTGTAAACACCGAAAATTCCATTTATGACAAAACCATGGAGAATGTTAGAAACAGCATGAAATTCGTTTAGTGTACCACTGGGACAGACGTTATGGTGCAACAGATTTGTCACCAGGCCAAATTTTAAGTGGGCCACAATTTCCAATGAAGGAATATTCACTTCGGAGATGCAAAGGTTTCAGTGGAGTTCAGGATGCCTGTCAAAACTTCATGTATCAAGTACACTACATGTTCGATAAATCATACTTCACTGATGTCAAACTACTTTAAATGGATACAGATGGTTTCACCTACAGGGTGAAAGGCTGGACTCAATTTGAAGTAATTGGGTGCAACCCCAAGGAATTCTACATGTCTGGATATGCAGTGGATAACCCTTAAGGCATAACACCTCTGAATAAGAAGGTTATGGGCCTGATGAAAGGTGAGGCGAATGGCTCGCAGATTGTGGAGTTTGTGGGGCTTAGATCAAAGATGTATGCATACTATGTAGACATAGGTGCCATCCAGAGATGTACTAAGGATGTGCACTGTGCAGCCTCACAGTCACTCACAATTGAAGAGTATACGGAGTGTCTTTTGGCTGACGATGAATCGCTTCATATAGTGAAGCACATAGTCTTTCAGACACAGGACCATGAGCTGCTGACTGCACTGATAATGAAAGTCTGTATTTTGCATCAAGACAACAGATGCTTCATCTGTGTGGATGCAACTGGGACCCTCTTGTACTCACACTATTTGCTTGAGTGATTTTGTGTGTATGTTTCTTTGTGTGTGTGTGTGTGTGTGTGTGTGTGTGTGTGTGTGTGTGTGTGTGTGTGTGTGTGTGTGTGTGTGTGTGTGGGTGAGTGAGTGGGTGGGTGTGTGGAATAGATAGATGAAGCATTTGTCATAGTTGTGCATATAGAATAGTTAGACGAAACATTTGTCATAGTTGTGTGTGTGTGTCTGTGCATGGTTCTTCTCCTGCTGCTGCTAGTCACTATACTCTGAAAAAACTGTAAATAAAAAAATAATTCTCCTTCTCTCTTAGTGTAATGCATTTCTGTTGCTGGAAACATTGTTTAGTTGATCAGTAGCTCTTATGTAAATAAAATCATTCTGCACTTATGGAATTCCTGTGTTTTTTTTTTTTTTTTTTTTTTTTTAATTGTCGTTACTGACATAGTACAGTATATCACTACTGCTCTAAATATTGTGTAGTTACTAGCTGCTGTTAAGTAAATAAAAAATAATAATTCTGAATTTATAAAACCAGTTTCCTTTAAAAGAAAAGTTTGTTGTTTCTGATAACAAAACATGAGTTAATTTGTTTCATCTGTGTTCTTATTATTTTATCATTTCACCATTAAAGTCATTGCAATATGGGAGCAAATAAGAACAATTTTATTTTATTGAACATTTTTTACCTACACAGAATCATTCAGCTTTACATAAGTGTCCAAATAATTGCTTTTTATATGCTTTGAATTTAACCTGTGCTGTATTCAAGTCTATAAGTGCACTTGCATGTATGAGCATTCCTTCAGTAAATTCAACCTCCATTGTGAAGGGCTCAACATTTACACAGTCTGGTAGGGTATTAATACAGGTATTGATAAATTGCTGTATTTGAGCTATATTTTCAGTCTTATTGCACAAACACTGGACGTATTAATAGAACACCCCTCTTGCATGTGCCCACACCAATCGATAAAGCATTGTATAGATCACTTAAATGTACCACACTATAATGTTTAATGTATATGCTCTCACACTTACATTTTAACTCAAGAACTGGCCACTCATACATATCAACAATTGAGGACTCTCCCTTTAACTTGCTAATTTTAATAGGAGCATGTGATGGATTGTATTCAGACATCATTTCTCTCTCTCTGAACTCCATCATACTACACAGATAGCTCCTCATGCCATGAATGCCGCACCTTACCACCAAGACGTTGAATGTTCTCTATTTCAATCAACATATCAAAGTTACTGTGAGGTGCTAGATCTATGTTCACATGTTTACACCCACTCACAGGTAAACTGTGTGTATTGGTGGACAGCAGTATTATGCTAGACTTTCGTTCACACTGCTGCTGCTGCTGTGGCTGTGCTATGGCATAGTCAGACAACAACAGGTTCAGCAGGTGAGGAAGACATCCTGTGGGCTGTGGCTGTTGTGGTGCTGAAGGAAACAGCTTCATGCCCTCATCTAGCATCAGATCATAGTCGGTAACAATAATAGCAAATAGCACATAATGAAGCATATACACTTAGTAATAATAGTAATAATAATAATAATTATAATTAGAGATGAGTTGACATAATACATACTGATAGTTTCCTTTCCAGCTGATGGCTGCTGCTGCTGATGCCGGCGCTACATGCTGGACAGTAAATGATGATGCATAAGCAAGCACATCAGTCTGAAAAAAGTGATCAAATGGTGGGGAGCTGAGCTTCCATGTCATTGGCTGTAGCGTGGAGTTGCTCGGTGAAGAAGGTGCTTCATGCTGGCAACACACATGCAAATTGCATGTCACTTGCTGCTGAGTGGGGGCACTTGGGGTGGGGAGTGCTTCATGCTAATAACATGCATGCACATTGCATGACATTTGCTATGCATTAGAGTGCGGTGGGTGCAGGGGCTTGGGGGAGGACAGGGGGGGGGGGGGGGTGGCTGAGTGGCCATGGTGGACCATCCCCTCCCAGGTCCTCCTCTCCCCCCATTAAATGATGTGCTGATGTCATGAGTCTTGGAATGGCCTTGGAGATGAGGAAGTGCTGATGATGATTTGACACATGCGATTGTTTCAGCTGTAATATGAACCTGCAGATAAGAAATTGTCAATGCTGATGCAGTGCTTCAGCCCAGGCCACTATTAACAGAATGTGACACCATTCACCAGCAGTCCAAGCTTCCCTGTCATGGCACCAATCCAAACACAGCTGTTTGTATTGTGGGGACAGCAGCCTACGTGTGAGATGGTAATTCCCTAAGCTTGCTGGTACCTGTCTACAATGAATGGTGCAGAATGAACCAGAATACTGCACAGAGTCCAGCAGGCAGGTACAAATGTGAATTGACTAGGGTGAGCTCGGTGTGCAATGTGGCGATCCTTCCTTGTGGTGGTCAGACATGGTATACACAAAACCTTAATGATGAGTGTACCTATCCTCATATTCCCGTGCAGATGAAATCGGGCCACTCTACCATCAAATGACACAGAAAACCTGTTTATTGCATGATTCCATCAGCAGGCCATACAGAGACCCGTAATGGGCTTATTTCAAACTCTGTGAGCTGCTGCTAACACTGCCTCACACACAAAAGGAGCATCACCATATATTCACAGTGATCACTTAACATCTGACACTGGTCAAACTCATTGTTTACCCTACCAGACCTGGTAAGAGCAACCTAATGCAATCTGGTGGATGACCTATCTGTCACAGAGAATTGCAACTCTCATCATTTGCATACCGGCCAATAGTGTGTTCATATACGTAGTTGCATTGACATATGACCAGGCGCCGGCTGCGGTGGTCTCGCGGTTCTAGGCGCGCAGTCCGGAACCATGCGACTGCTACGGTCGCAGGTTCGAATCCTGCCTCGGGCATGGATGTGTGTAATGTCCTTAGGTTAGTTAGGTTTAAGTACTTCTAAGTTCTAAGGGACTAATGACCACAGCAGTTGAGTCCCATAGTGCTCAGAACAATTTGAACCATTTATGACCAGGCCTTGTGGGTTATTCACTTTTTTTTTTTTTTGCAGTCAGTGTCGTTAAAGTTCAAGGAGAAGAGAGAAAAAAATTACGTTTTGGACTTGGAAGATCTGTTGAATGGACATTACAGGTTCTCCTCTACCCACACAGCACATTAATGACCATTTGTCTGGTACACCAGCCAGGATGAGTGTGGTTTTTATGCAGTTTTCTGCACTCAATAGTGTGAATTCTGTACTGCTCCCTGGTCTCTGCCTCAGAAAATATGGTACACAAATGATTAAAAAGCAGAATCATGCAGAACAAAATTTTCATGACGCATACAAAGATCATGCCTCCATTATGTTACCTGATGAATGTGGCAACAGGAAAGGCATACAGTCACAATGTTAAAATAAAATAAATGTTCCAAATCAGGAAAAAGCGTAGACCTTATGCGATTACATGAACTATAGGAGACAGAGAAGGAGATAGATTTTGAGGGGATTATTTTAGGAAATGAGTCACTGGACGTAGTAGATGATCTGTTATTTGGGAAATAAAAAACTGATGATGGCAGAAGTATCATTCGTATAAAATGTTGAACTGCGATGCCAAGAAAAGCTTTTCTGAAAACGATAATTATGTTAACATTTAATGTGCAAGTAAATTAAAGTATTAGGTTATCTTTTCTGATTGTATTTGTGAATAGTGTACCCTTGCATGTAAGCAAAGCGCAGATGATAAACAGTAGGGAAGAAATAGAAGTTTTGATATGTGGGACTACAGAAGAATCTAAAGATTGATTGTGTAGACCGGATAACTAATGAATGTGTGCCTAATCTTTTTGGGGGGGAAGAAATTTATGGCAAAGTTTACTAAAAGAAGGAATATGACATGTTCTTAGGCACCAAGAAATAGTTAATTAGGTATTGCTGGAAGTGTGTGGATTGAGGATGGGGATAGTGGGTGGGGGACATGAGGAGTGCGAGTTGAGGAGGAGGAGGAAAGGGGTGAGGGAGGCTAAAGCCTGACTACAGTAAGCAAGTTCAAATGCATGTAATCTGCTCTAGCTATACAGAGATTAAGAGGCTTGCAGGGAATGGACTATCATAAACAGCGTCACCGTGATAGACATGGTACTGAAGACCACAACAGACAAAAAATCTTATCTTAAACTGTTTGTAAGTTTCTATGTCATTTCACATACATGCATTTTACTTACTAACTAATACTACTTAATTTAACGATAAGTTAAGACTTTTAACAGTTAGTGTCATTATTACATTTCTTTACAAGATTTAAGCCTCAGAGCCACAGCCATCACAAACAGTGCGTAACCGTTACTTGTCACAGTGTAAGTACATTTATCAGTCCAATGTGCTTGTGGTTCCACACTCTTCTTGAGGCCAGACAGGCATACATAAAGTTGGAGAGCTGTACCACAAACTAAAGGATACAGCTATTGATGGGTGCACCGTTTGAACTAAACTGCACACCACAATTAAAGGCTCATTTTTTTTTGAAACCCTGTCATTTTCTCCTACTGGAATGCAGAAGTTCAAAATTTGTCTCAAAGATGCCTACAATATTCCTCTGTAATGGTGTAAATCTATAGCTGCCTGCACTGTCACCCTGGTGCTTGGCGATGCTTCAGAAAGCATGTTCAAAAAACGTTTAGAGCTCAGAGTTTCATGTGAGATATAAGGTGGAGTAGTGATGTCACATTGACACCATACTTCACCAAAATTATGCCCAGCACCATCGTTGATATGTCGCACCACGAGAATGTCGGTCACGCTCCACCCCCAACCCCCCACCCCATCCATATCTCATCCGTTCTCGCCGGCCGGTGTGGCCGACTGGTTCTAGGTGCTTCAGACTGGAACCGCACAACCGCTACGGTCGCAGGTTCGAATCATGCCTTGGGGATGGGTATGTGTGCTGTTCTTACGTTAGTTAGGTTTAAGTAGTTCTAGGGGACTGATGACCTCCGATGTTAAGTCCCATAGTGCTCAGAGCCATTTGAACCATTTTTCATCCATTCTCGGCTTCTGCGGCGGAGGTTCAGAACCGCGATGCTTGTCGTCGAAATTACGTGGAGTTCTTACGAGGACCTGAGAAAACATTTCGGAATAACAATAACACTGATCAGAATCGACACGAAAAAGCATCAGGAGGTGTTATTAAGAGCATGAATGAAACCAGCTCCTTCGTTTGGGCGTTTATTTTCTTACATTTCGCGATCAAAAACTACAGTTTGCAGTACTGTGTGCAACAGGATGACGTTCTTGACAACCTTTGACACCCACGGCATTCCCACCGACGACATTCCCTGGACGGTTCCATCCTTCTCTAAGGACATCGCAGGGCTGCAAATCCAATAGATCGTGATCTCACCTCCTTTGAGTGTAGCACGACCACAGTTTTTGCTCTGGTTTTCAGGGTGGAAACATTAGGGCAGTAAAAATCATTCTACGAAATTTGAACGTGATCCGAAGCAGAAAGATTGTTAATGTTTTTGCTTTTTAATCCCTCCCTTTTTGTGCCTACTGTGGCAGGCACGTTGAGGAGGGAAAGAGAGGGGAAGGGGTGTGTGACATTGACACATGCATTAATAAAACGGTGAAGGGTCTCTCCAAGACCCACCATTTCAGCAACACCCTCGATGCCACTCACATACCTTTGTTGGGAACTTTAAGAATGTCCTTATACAGAAACATACATTCATCAATTCCTAAATGCTGGTGGGATAGGCAACCCTTTCGACACCTCTTAGATTTCGCGTGTTGCCAGCAACAGGGGGGAAAAGGTGCATGATAATATTTTAATTTAATTATTTTTTAAGGACTCGAAATGAATTTTCAGTAAACGCTGAGCGTTCAATGCTGAGATTGCATGACGATGAGGGCTGTCTCCCCATTTAGACTGATGTCTCTCCTAATCATTCTGGTGGATGCAGTCTGTGGGGAAATGATACACGGATGGTTACTTGCCTCAACATTGTAATGCCAAACAGGGATCCTGCAGTCCCCCTTCTTGGAGGAGCATGTACCTTCTCTGAAGAGCACCCAATGACAATGCCCCATGTGCCACTGCACATTTTGTCATGCAAACTGCAATCTGCTCCCACAATGTCCATGTGTCAAGGTGGTACTAGTGTGGATCTGTCTACACTGACACCACCTGACCAGTAGCAGTAGCCTGGCTTTTGGCTAGAGACCATGGTTTCACTGTTTGGTCCCAGGCTGCATGCCACCCAATAGTGTTATCCTCCCACGGTGTACTGCAACAGTGGCACCTCTGACTTAGAAATTGCATAGTAGTGCCTGTCTTCTGATGTGATTGTTGCAGCCTTCTTATCACACTAGGCGACACACTAGGACATTCACTGTGACTTGCCATCTCCAGACAAAGGAATGGCTTGCCTAATCTCAGTAGAAGGCAGCTGTATCTGCGCCGTCATTCTGCAAAACAAAACAAACACGTTCATTGTTCGTTTCATGAAATCCTTGGCACACACCTAGAACAGTGACTATAAATGGGAAAGAAACACATCATATCACATGATAAATGTCTGCAGATTGATTTGATTGTGTGACAAAACAAAACAGTTGAGCAGTGAAACGCTGGTGCACTAGCACTTGCTGGCCGCATGCGAAATCTGAGGTTTGTCAACAGGGATGTCTATCCCACTGATGTCTAGGTATTGATGTGTGGATATCTCTTTACAGGGACATTTTTAAAGTGCCCAACAAAGATAGTCGGTGGCACCGAGATTTTTTCGAAACAGGCGTGACATAGAGGTTACTCTTTGACATTTTATTCATACACATGTCAAGATCGCATTCCTCTCAGATGCATGCCATAGGATGACACGAAGACGGAGGGATGAGAAAGAATAAGCCTGAATAATCTTTTATAATAATAATAATAATAATAATAATAATTTTACTGTCGTTCATCTGATTACAGCAATAGACAAAGTCAAGAGCATATATTTCTATATAAACTACTATATTGCTGTAAATTGGTTAACATAAAATAGGTACACATTAGAATACAGTATTTTCATCTTCAAAGAATTCATCAATGGTATAAAATGGATTGTTCACTAGTAGCTTGTATAATTTAGCTTTAAAGATATTTACAGGCAGTTCTTTAAAGTCAGCACTTAGTCTATTAAACATCCTTAGTCCGAGAACTAGGTAAGAGTTATGCGATTTTGATAATCTATGCTATGGTACGTCTACAGGTGTTCTGTTTCTAGTATTATGGCTATGAATATCACTTCTCAACACAAAATTAGACACATTGTTTCTAATGTACATTAAAACATTGTAGATTAATAAGTTTACTACTGTAAGACATTGCAATTTAATAAACAGACGTTTACAATGTTCTGTTTTATCAGAATCCGTTATTATTCTTATTACTTTCTTCTGTAAAAGTAAAATGTTATTTGCATGACTGCTACTACCCCACAGTAAAATTCCATAAGAGATGATGCTTTGGAAGAAGGCAAAATATGCTGATCTCACATAGTCATTGGGAACATGTCTCTTTAAATTTCTAATTAGATAAATAACTCTTGAAAGCCTAGCCAATATATTTTTAATGTGTGATTCCCACGTCAGTTTATTGTCAATAGTAACACCAAAAAATTTAAAAGTTTCTAATTCCTGGTAGTTAGGAATCTCTTTGAGGCTAAAGTAAAGTGTCCGGGTTTTGTTTTCATTTAGCAAGAAGCCATTAGCTGTGAACCATAATAAGGATTGAGCAAGGGTATTTTCAGTGAGTGTTTTCAGTGTACCTAGATCAGGGCTTTTATGTAGAAAAGTTGTGTCATCAGCATACAATATTGTATGAGAATTTATTAATAAGGGCAGGTCATTAATCATTAATATAAATAGTAAAGGTCCAAGCACCGACCCTTGGGGCACTCCGTACCTAACATTAACCAAATTTGATTTCTCCCTACCAATGCACACAACTTGTTGGCGGTTCTATAAAAAAACCTCAACATATTTATACTGTTGTCATCGAAACCATAGTAAGCTAGCTTATTCACCACAGTGTCATGCTCTACACAGTCAAAGGCTCTTCTCAGGTCACAAAATGTAGCCTGGGCATAGTCCCTAGCCTCAAACACATCTAGGACTAATTTTGCGAGGGAGTCCATTGCATCCATTGTGGATTTACCTTTCCTAAATCCAAACTGTTCATCACTAATTATATTTAGTTTACCCAAGTAAGCACTAACTTGTTCATACATAATCGTTTTTAAGATTTTTGAAAAAACTGTGTTTATGGATATAGGTCTGTAACTAGCGGGACAGTTCTTTTCCCCTTTTTTGTATATGGGCACAACTCTAGAAATTTTTAGTATGTCGGGGAACTTACTTTCAACTAGGCATTTGTTAACACAAAAGGTTAAAGGATAAATCACACAATCAATAACATCTTTCAACAAATTACATGACATATCATAGTAATCAACACTAACTGAAGGTTTGAAATTTTTCACTATTTTTAGGATATTATTTGGGCTCACTTCTGTGAAAGTGAAGGTGCTTGGGGGAAGCTTTTCAAAGCAGCTGTCCATAATACTAAGTGCATTTTCAGGTGGTTTGATTATTGAACTACTAATTTCTTCAATGGACTGAGTGCAATATTTATTAAATTCTTCTGGGGTAATGGCAGTTTCCTCTTTGTGTTTAGTGTGTGCAATGGAGTTTATTACACTCCAGGCCTTCTTGCATTTATTGTTAGATTTTTCAATGTTTACTATGTTATGCAGTTTCTTTGCTTCATTTATTGCCTTCCTATACTTGCATTTAGCTTTAGCATACAGGTCTTTATACAGTTCTGATTTACTGGTTTTGTACAGACTAGAATACAGCATAACAGTATTTTTCAGTTGCTCTAACTGTGGAGTATACCATTCCTTGGGGAACAGGTGGTTTCATTACGTGTCGATTCTGAGCTGTGGTGTGTTTTAAATTTTTTCTTCGCCCACCCATTCGAAAACCACGTTATTTCAAGATGGACATTGCGGTTCTGACCTCCGTCACAGAGGCGTCAAGAGAAGGGGTGAGATGTGGGTAAAGGAAGATGTGACGACTTGCTTGTGGTGTAACGCATTCACCGTAGCGTTGGGCTGAATTGTGGTGAAATGTGGTGCCAATGTGACATCATAAACCGACCTTTCACTTCATATTTAGTTCTGAGCTCTAGTTGTTGTTTTATTTTATTTTTACAAGTTGGCACCTTGCTGTTTAAAGTGTCGCCGACATCGAGGGTAACATGGCAGTGCTCTACAGTTTTGCGCCATTACAGAGGAAGTTTGTGGGCACTGTCGGGCCGAACTTCGAACTTCTGATCCTAATGGTTGAAATGGCGGGGTTCTGTTTAATTTTGCTGTGTAATTTATTTCTCATGGTATTTAGGGTATGCACCTGTATCCAGTGCACATCTTTATTGGGCCTTTAAATTGAGTGCAATCCAGTCAAATCTGACATTATTGTATTTGAACGATATTAATTCAAAATGATTCCAGGTATTGTTTCAGGGGGTCACAAACGTAAATAAACGCAAATACTGTGAAAACCTGGAAATACTTTCTGTGACAAGACTAAACGTTCTGTGATAATGTGATTGTCAGTTAATTAGAATAAAAATTAATTATATATTTATGTTCCAGGGACTTCCATTTCGAAAACCATGTTCTCCGATATCTGCCACCAAGCTAAGTAAAAAGTGAAGCTCATACTGAAACTGTGTCAACTATTGTAAAAAAATCAAAGATGCTAGAGTTTGTTCATGTGATCATTAATAGTACAGCGAGAAACATTATTATACTTTATTGCTAAGGAGTGGTTCACATAATCGATTAAAGCAAGTGTGAATCAGTAAGGAAGTTGACATAAGTGAAACCCGTTTCAAATAAAAAGTTGAGTCGAAGAAACAAAATGTGTTTTTTGTTGGGTAGATTTAAAAATTCTGATAATGTCTGCTTAAGACGTAATGTTACAGCAGAGAAGAGAATTGCTACAAGGAGCGTTCAATAAGTAATAGAAAACTTTTTTCGTAAAGCAGGTTGGTGTTTTTTAGAATTCCAGTACCCCATATTATTCCTCATTCTTTTGGGTACAAATCGCTATTTTTCAACATAATCTCTGTTAATTGTGGGGGCCTTACGCTGCCTTATAGGGAGGGCTGGTACCACCCTATTGGACGTTGGAGCCAATATCTTGTGGCATGAAAAACCTCCCCATCATCAGCGTACTATTTCCCACAGATTGCATTCTTGAATCCTTCATTGGCCTTAACAGATAAAGTTGGAAGGTGCGAGCTCTGAACTGTAGGGTTGATAAGGAAGAACCGTCCAATAAAGTTTTGAGAGGCCTTCTCGTGTGTGCAACCTTGTATGAGGGGTTGCGTTGTCAAGGAGAAGGAGAAGCTCGTTTGCATTTTCATGGTGATGAACATGCTGGACTCGTTTCTTCAGTATTTCATAACAGTGTGCAGTCGGCGCGTTTGCACGACTTTGTTGCGATGGTGACAGACGCCTGCTCAACAACGTACCGTTTTTTTGTTCAGTGCCAGGTCTCCGTGGACATTCAACAAGCGCCTATGAATATCTGCGATGCTCTGGTCTCCCGCCAAAAGAATCTCACTGGCACGTCTCTGAGTGCAACGCACCTCCGTTACGGACGCCATTTTGAAGGTTAAGTATTGCGCCATCACGAATTGGAACTCCATGAAAGTATAGGGGCTGAAGCGGAAATATTCCACGATCTCTCATAACAAATTCCGTATTTTTCAACCGAAAATGGGTGAGAAAAAAAATGTTGCATTACGTATTGAACATCCTTCTTAAGGCCCTCACACACGCTAGTGCATGCTTGACGATCACGCATGCGCAAGCGTGCTTGTGCGAGCTTGCTTGAAAGTGTGAAGGGTAAATTAGCGCAAGCATCAGGCCTGCACAAGCAGCTTGATGCTTGACCGTATTTCGTTTATGCGTGCTTGTGCAAGCCTCCAAGCGTGTCCATGCTTGCTTGCATGTGCCTAGAGTAGGGAGACTTGAAGAAGCACGCATCTGTCATTCGGACACAGACTGTGGAGAGCGCTCGTTTATTTAGATTTTGTGTCGTTTCCTTCTTCGTTTTGATGTCGGACTGGGAAGTGTTGAAGGAATTTTATAGGTGTTACGAAAGACACCTATGTTTATGGAATATTAAAAGTATAGAATATCCAGATAAAATTGAAAGAGACGCGGCATATGAGGTGCTTCTCACAAAGTACAAAGAAATAGAGCCATCAGCAACTAAAGATACTGTTATTAAGAAAATTAATATATTACTAACAAATTACAGACGAGGAAAAAGGAAACGTGACAAAAACTAAAGATACTGTTATTAAGAAAATTAATACATTACGAACGAATTACAGATAAGGAAAAAGGAAACGTGACAGCACTTACAAATCAGGGGCTGCAGTAAACGAAGTTTACAGATCTGTTCTGTGGTACTCTGATCTTTTCAGCTTTTCAAATGAACGGGAGACACCAAGATGCTCTTCCAGTAATTTACAAGGAATAGAGGTAAGTGAGATAGATTGGTAGTGGTATTTAGTTACAGTAGCACTGTTACAATGAAGATATATGCCTATACTTTTATTTGTTTATACTATACTGCAATACACATTATTTTCTTTTACATTTTCTTTACTGCCAATGCACAAAATTATGTTGCCAAGGAACTTGTCCTCCATTCACAAAATAGTTCATAAATTCCTCTCACACATGTTTAGCATCAAGTGGAATGTTTCCTGCAGTATACCTTTGCAATGGTAGCAATTAATCTGTTGTTAAGCCATAAGGCGTCACGGGGGACAAAAGATTCAAATACTTTTCCTTATTCATCCTGAGGTAATTATGCCAGTCACGAGAATATATCTTCAATTCACTCAGTAAATTTGTATGAGAATACGGTTTTCGTTTTTTTAAGGCACTCTTACTCCACATATCGCGTTTCCACCTGTTTCTTTTCGTAAAACAAGCAAAAAGGCTGCAACAGGAAGCGCATCGTCGTCTATGCTCGACATTTTCCATTGCAAACAAACAGATGCTTGTACGTGTGTGCTTGAGTCATATGGAGGCATGACGAAGTTGTGCATGCTTGAGCAAGCATGCTTGCGCAAGTGTGATTATCAAGCATGCAGTAGCTTATCTGGGGGCCTTAACATGTGAGGAAGAAGAAACAGTGTATGCATTACATATTGATCCTTTAGCGAAAATAGCTGTCTTAGTGAATTATGATCATTGTTTAATAATCATTTTTAATATCCTGGTGGAAATGTTAGTGAGGCTGGTTGAGGCACAGAGAGAGACGAAAAATAAACTGTTTCTTATGATTTTGTTAAGCAAAATACATCATGCCCGCTGAATGATTTGGCAGAAGGAGTTTTTCTGGACTGCACGGTGAAGTGAAAGCAATTAGTGTATGAACAGAATATCAGAATACCTTCCGTCCCTGCTTCATCACGTAGGAGACCACAGTTTCATTTGTGGGTTGACACAGATTCTAGTAAGATGTACTTTTTTTAAAAATTCCTAAAGTTCTTGCCTGTTTGCTATATTTCCGCATTTTAACAACTGTCTAGTGTATATTTTCGCCGTCTTTAGTATGCATAGGGTCTGTGATTGCTGTGCTTAGATGAGAGAAGTTTCAGTCGTTCTCTGTTTCTGGTAAATATTCTGAGCCAGATGCAGTCGGTTACCCTGCCTCTTAGCGTGCAAGATCTAGGGAGTCACAGAGGATGATTATCGGTAGTTGAGAGCTTCAATATTAGGTATGGAATGGGGATCCTTAAGAATATGGCTGGCATGGAGGGGAAGAATTCCAGATTGCACTATGTGCCCATACCAAGAGCAGTCATCCCAGATGTGAACCAGGTGTCTCCAGATGCTATGAAGATCATAGGGCGCAACCAATTGCAGATGGTGGCTAATGTCGTTACTAACGATGGATCAGAAAAGACTCTTTCTTGTTTCTAGCGGATATCTTAAGAGGTAAAGAGTGCCAGTTTTGCTTGCAAGATGCAGGCAGAGCTCACCATCAGCAGCATCATCGACAGGACCGAGTGAGGAACTTTGCTACAGAGCCCAGCAGATGGACTGAAAGTGACGTGTGGGCTGCAGGTTTCCTGACTTGCACTCTAGGGTGGTAGCTTTCCGGGTTCATCTTAATAGGTCAGCAGTTCATTACACACAGGAAGCAGCTGCTCGGCCAGTGAGGGCTGCTTGAAGGGGACCAGGTGTTTTTTTTTAGGTTAGAGGGTTTCAGGAAAGTGCAGAAAGGGCATAAGTTTCAAAGGGTGCTTGACAAACACAGGAAGAGGATAGATATAGAACCAACAATACTGTAGTCGGAAACCATCGTAGCTATCTTTGGAAAGAATCAGAGCTCCGAACGCTAAGAGACAGTACTGAAGCTACAATCGTTATAGTTACTGAAAGCTGGTTAAAGCCGGAGGTAAATTCAGCTGAAATGTTTACAAAGGACCTAACGCTGTTCGGAAAGAACAGATTAAATAAAGATGATGGTGGAGTGTTTCTTGCTGTTAGAAGTACCGGTAGTTTACCTTGTAGTGAAACTGAAATAGATAGTTCTTGGGAGTTCGGTATGGGTATGGGTAGATGTACAATTGTTGAACGGTTCAAATAAAACTTGAGCTTGATTTCAACTAGCTGTCCCACACAGACATATAGTTGGTGATCACTACAATCTACCCTCGATTTGATGGCAAAAATACATCTTTAAAGTCGGTGATGGGCATAAGACGTCGTCCACAATTTATCTGAATACTATCTCTGAAAATTAGTTTGAATAGTGAGTTCAGGAGGGCATTCGAATAATAAATGGTTGCGAAACACACTTGACCTACAAGCAACAAATAATCCTAAGCAAACAGGGGGCATCGTGGTGGATACAGGGATTAGTGACCACAGGGTGGTCGTAGCAAGACTGAATACCGAAACATCCAAATCCACGAGAAATAAACGAAAAATATATGTATAGTTAGTGAAGCAGACAAAAATTCGCTTGCCTCCTTCCTAAGAGACAGTCTCCACTCCTTCCAAACTGACTATTTAAGAGTAGACCGGATGTTGGCTCGATTCAAAGATTCGGTATAACAGAAACTGAGAGATATGTACCAAATAAATTAATAAAAGTACGCAAAAAATGTCGGTACACTGTTGTGGAAATAGTGAAAAAAGAATGCTGAATTTAAAAGAACGCAGAATTTCCAAGATCGGTGACGTTTTACTTGAAGCTCGAGAAAAGTGCAGACTTCAAAGCGAGACGCTTTTAATAGTTCCCACAAAGAAACACTGTCTAGAAATCTAGTAGCAAATCCAAAGAGATTCTGGTAGTATGTAAACTACACCAGCACCAATAACCAATCAATAACTTCACTGTGCAATAGTAATGGCAACGTAACCGATAACAGTATCACTAAAGCGGAGTTACTAAACACGGTTTTCCGAAATTGCTTCACTAAAGAAGACGAAGTAAATATAAAATAATTCGAATCAAAAACACCTGCCAATATGTGTAACTTAGAAGCAGATATCCTCAACGTAACTATTCATCTTAAATCACTTAATAAATATAAGTCTTCAGGTCCAGACTGTATATCAGTTAGGTTGCTTTCAGAGTATGCTGATACAATGGTTCCAAACTTACTCTTGACGAAATATCGTTACTAAAGAGTGGAAAGTTGCACAGGTCACACCAATATTCAAGAAAGGAAATAAAGGATATCCGCTGTATTACAGACACACAACGCTAACGTCAATTTTCAGTAGGAAATTGGAACATAAATGTTTATGAATTACCTCGAAGAAAATGATTTATTGACAAATAGTGAACATAGACACAGAAATTATCATTCTTGTGAAACACAACTAGTTCTTTATTCCCACGAAGTAAGAGTGCCATCGACATGTGACCTCAAATTAATTCTTATATTTCCTGAAGGCTTTTGACACCGTCCCTTACAAGCGACGTCTAATCAAGTTGGGTGCCACTGAGAATCGTTTCAGTTGTGTGTCTGGATTCGTGATTTCCTGTCGTAAAGTTCACAGTTCATAGTAACTGACGAAAAGTCGTTGAATAAAACAGAAATAACACTTGGCGTTCTCCGTGAAGTGTTACAGGACCTCCCTTGTATCTGATCTGTGTAAACGGTTTAGGAGGAAATTTGAGTGGCACTCTTACACCATTTGCAAGCGATCCTGTCATTTACCGTTTTGTAAAGTCCTCACATGATCAAAGCAAGTTGCAAAATAAATTAAACAAGATATCTATATGGTGCGAAAAATAGCAGTTGACTCTTAATAGTGAAAAGTGTGAAGTCATCACCATGAGTACTAAAAGAAATCCGCTAAATTTCGTTTACAGTTACGAATAACTTAAATTGGAAAGATGACATAGATATCGTTGAGGTGAAAGCGAACCAAATACCGCTATTTATTGGCAAAACACTTAGAAGATGCAACAGGTCTACTAAAGAGACAGTGTAGACTATACTTGTCCGTCCTCTTCTTGAGTGTTGCTGCGTGGTGTGGGATCCACATCAGATCATCAGATAGGATTGACAGAGGACGTCGATAAAGTTCAAAGAAGGGCAGCTCTTTCTGTACTATGGCAAAATAGGGGAGAGAGAGTCACAGGTATCACATGCGCGATCGGGTGGTAATCATTGTTATTTAGTTACAAATAAAGATCAGTTTAAAAGGAGCCTGAAAGACTTACTAGTGGCCAACTCCTTCTCCTCCATTGACGAATTTTTTAATAGAAACAAATGGTGTATTTTATATATTCATACTATTAGTATTGTCATTTCAGCTTAAAAAAATTGACATGTTCCACATCCACGAGGATCTCCTCAGCACGGATCTATGGAACGAAAAACAAATCTAATCTAATATAATTTCTAATCGAAACAAAGGCGTTTCTCGTTACAGCAGAAACTTTTGGAAAAATTTCAGTCACTTTCTTTTTCGAATGCGAAAATATTTTCTTGGCGAGAAGAAGAATGGTCGTTTTAATAAGAGAAATCAGAGCTCGCAAGGGAAGATTTAAGTGTTCGTTTCTCTCGCCCGCTTTTCGAGAGTGGAATGATAGAGAAATAGTCTCAACGTGGTTCGATGGACCCTCTGCCTCCCACTTATTTATGAATTCCAGAGTAGTCATGTAGATTTAGACGTAGATGAATACTTCAAGTGGATAAGGACGATATATCTTTAAGGTGAATAAAATGTTATTAAAAAATTAAGTATGGTAATTATTTGAAGAGTCATTTTTCTATGATTAGCAGGAAAACGTAGGTGGAAATAAAAAAATCAAGAAACTAAAACATGAAACGAAAAACATGCAAAGATAATAAAAAGGAAAAACGCAGGAATACACAAGGAGGCAAAGAAGAAGTGAACCCAAAAATTAAAATGTAACTGAACGGAGATAGAAATTAACGAGACAAATAAACAAATGAAGTAAGATGAAATATCCGTCAGGAATACGATGATCATGTATAATCTACCAGAAAGACAGAGCCCATCTAGTTCTTCAAAGCAGACGATGCCTGGTTTGAAGGACTCAACAGACTCACGAGGTGAAGAAGGTATTCATATGCTATTTGCCACAACTTATGCCAGGAAAGTGATTTTTGTAATTTCTAACTAGCCGGTGGACTGTAAGCAGCCGCGCGGGGTGTCCTCGTGGTTCGAGGTGGCCACTCCCGCCGGAGGTTCGAGTCCTCCCTCGGGCATGGCTGTGAGTGTTGTCTTTAGAGTAACTTAGTTTAAGTAGTGTGTAAGTCTAGGGACCGATGACCTCAGCAGTTTGGTCCCATAGGAATTCACACACATTTGAACATTTTTGACTGTGAGCACGTAAACATGATGTGGTTCATTCACTCTGGTAACTGGGAGAAATGTCGTCTTAATATAAAATTAACAAGATTGCATGCATTAATAATGAACTATTTATTATGGTCTATCAGTGCGCACTTTTTTCAGTCATGAACTGGGTCCATGTATTGTGACAAGTTTAATAAAAACTGACAAACGCAGTGGCAGTGGACAACAAATAGCATACTGCAAATGTGTTCCAGCACTGCTCCCGAAAATGTTGGATACAAGCTCTCACATAATAGAAATAAGACTGCTGCTGTGAATTTTCAGTTAGTGGCGCTACCCTTAAAAGCAGGTTCCATTTGAGCATTTTCATGTCTGCATTTGTTCTTACCACTGAACAAAACATTTCTGGATGTTGTATTCTGTGATGCTGCGTAGGAGCTCTTCCATTTTTGGCTTCTTATTGAGTGCAGAACATGATTATAGCAAACTGATCATCTGTTGCCAGTGAGTTGATCATATTTTATGAAACTCTTCTTAGGTAAAGAACACAGTTCGTAATAGGTATTCAGAAATATGCCATGGCAAATAATCCCTTAGTATTGTGAACAGACTTGTTTCTGTTATATAGTACGAAAAAGCGCGATTTCTGTTAAAGGATATGGAAAAAGACCTATCCAAATTTGGATAGTCAGAGAATTAGTGACCATTGTAGATCAGTTAAGGAATTATCGTTCTTGATATTAAGATCAGGAGTAGTGTGTGGAGTTTAGGGTAAAAGACTACACAACACTGAGCTGGAAAGAAATGATGCAACTGAACGAAGTGCCTTTGGATAATATGTTCAAGTGAAAACTGTTTTAGGAGACATAGGAGTGGTGCATAAAGATGGGGGAGACGAAAATGTCTTCTAGGCTTGTGGCACTATGTGGAAACTATTGATGATAGTTGGTTATGTGGACTGACAATGTCACTTCATGGTGTAAATGGAAAGTATTAGAGTGGGCCTGAATTTTTTTGGAGATGAGTCTTGAACATTTTTCGCCAATAGTGGAACACTGGAGATATGGTGGATGGTGTTGTTTGAGGATCCATCTCATTGAAAGTGTTCGATCCAAGAAAAAATTTCAAAAGGAGATGCAGTAGTGGAGGCAGTGTGTGCAGGCAGTGTCGGCCACTGATGGCACCAGGCTGCACAAGCTGGTCTGAGGCCACTCGCTGCAGGTTGAGAGTAGCTGGCATGGCCAAGCTGCTTGCCTGGTTCGGGGATACAGAATACAACACTGGGAGAACAGTACTCAGACAACAGACTCCAGCATCATCAATGTCAAAGGCGTGTGCCCAAATTGGGTGGTGACCAACGACAATGTGGCCCACCAGGACAGAGACTAAGGACAGGGTAGCCAGGAAGTTACTTGTCTGGACTCGAACATGCGTCCCACCTGGGAGGTGACGGAAGTTACGCAGTAGGTGACCCTTTGGTGCGAAGACGTCAAGTAGTTTGCCTACAGTCTTCTGTTCAGTCGGATGTCTAGCTTTCTGGAGGTGAAGTTCAGAGTATGTGTCTGGCTGCATCACTATGTACAGTGAACAGTCTTTGTTTCAATGTTAGTGAGTGGTGTTGACAGCATTGCTTGGCATCATGTATGCCCTAAGTTACTGACTGTGAAAATGTAGGCACATTTGGGAGAGAGGGGCTATACCAAAATGCATGGCCTGAACTTTGTCACTCTCCACAGTGACCCATCACGCATAATGAGCGGCGACTGCATCCTGAACAAATGTCACACCATGTCAGCAGTCTGCGTCTTCTTTCACTCTAAAAAGGCTTCAGCCAAGTACTCGTACGACAGTAAACTTTCTGCTTAACTCTTCTCTTCATCTTAACTTCTGCTCAACCATTTGCTCTGTGCATTGTCATACTTCTTGCCAGAATCGTGCACTACCCTGTAATCGAACTTGCTTAATTTTAGTGCCCAGTGAGCCAATCTGCTAAAAGTACCTGTTACCTCTTATAGCCACTTTAATACCACATGATGTTAATTTCTCTGATAGCATTTTCTCTAATAACAAAAATAGGTAATACTGTGTACGATACTCAACATCATCTCCATGGTTGAGTAATTTCATTCAGCTTTATTTAACTGTTTTGATGCATATGATGCTGAGTGTCCCTTCCCATTCCCATCCTGACTCAGAATGCATCTTATCGCTCGGTCGCCAGTGTCACGAGATGGAGTAAACTCTTTTTTGTAATTTGGAAGTATTAAAACAGGGCTGTCTGTTAGTGCCTCTTTCAATTTTTTGATTGTAGCTTCACAGTCAGTGATCCACTGAAATTTTGCATCCTTCATCAACAAATATGCTAACAGTCTAGCAAGTCGTGTAAATTCTTTGACAATATTCCTGTAATAATTACAAAGCTCTGAAAGTGAATCGAATTGTTTCGTAGTCTGCAGTGGCGAGAAATCACAGACAGTATATATTAATCTTGGATCAGTTTTCACACTATCTGAGATAATCACAAGTTGCAGATAGTTTACTTATGTCAACACAAACTGACACTTTCCAGTACTCAGCATTATGCATACTGAACGCAACCTTTTAAACACGTCTTCCAGCCATTGTGCATGCTCCGCTAGATCTTTGGAAAGAACAATATCGCCTAAGTAGGTCATACACTGACGTGGTTTTAGGACCCTTAACACTCCATCCAGTACTCACTGAAATGTAGCCGGTGCATTCTTAAGTCCAAATGGCACCCACCACTACTGATATTTTCCCCATGGGATGACAAATGCAGTCTTCGGCCAGTCCTTCGAAACTACTTCTAAATCGTGATAAGTACCCTTTAAAATCATCATGGACAAGTGTTTACACTGATCCAGATTGTCCAGTATTTCCATTACATTCGGTGTAGGATATGCATATGTAACTGCTCTTGCATTTAGATATCAGTAATCACAGCAGAATCTGTACTACCTCATTCTGTCATATGACTTTTTTTGGGAGGGTGGGGGATGATGGCAACTGTTGCTTCGTAGGTACAAAGTTTATTCTAAAAGGTTTTTTTTATTGTGAACATAAGGAGGGATTTGAATCTAGCACACTTGCATGAGCTGATCTTGATCCTTTATATGTATGTGTAAGTATTTTCCCACCTATTGACAGCAGCAGTTGCTGGCAAGCAGCGGTTGCGTGAGTTAGTGTGTAATACTCGTGTTGGTTTTTAATTACAAGAGAAGGACAGAACGACGGGAGCATGGAATTTTGCCAGAAACTGAGGCGACAGCCAGGTGAAAAGCGTTTGGAAGATTCAGACTGCTTTTGGTGATGATGCATCACACAGATTAAGGAGTGGTACAACCGCTTTAAAGGTGGATGCACATCAGTGGAGAGCGGGCTATACTGTGGTCAGCCATTAACACGCAGAAATGACCAAGTCATTTGAATACTGTGGCGATGCGGGACCATAGTGTGACTATCAAAGAAGCTGCAGAAGAGTTGGGCATCCGCACTTTTTCGGCACATTCCATTATGACCGAAGATTTGACCATGAAGAGAGTGTTGGCGAAATTCGTGCTGAAGCTGCTGACAGCAGAGCAAATGCAACTTCGTGTAGAATCTATAAAGGCACATTTGCATGCCGTGCGTGAGTTTCCTCGGAAACGCGAAATCTTAATTAAATAATTAGTCTCTGACAAATAAATAAAGCCTATGGCATAGAACTGCAGCGCTATGTCGCTGATAAAACAAAATACAATTAGGACACTCTTATGTTTCATTAAGAAGAAGCAGGTCCGGAGAATAGCTGGTGCGAGAAGCACGTATATTTTATTAACTGCCACACTGCCATATGTGGTGTTATATAAGAACACTGCGAGTTGCAATCTCACTAGGCACTCGACCCTGTAAAGATTCTATATTTATGTAAGTAAGTTGAATTATTTAACTGTAGGCTTATTCCTTGAATATATCTGATTTAACTAACTGTGTAAACTTTTTTATGTTTAGTAGACGGTCACCTCTGTACGACGTATTGACATGGCTGGCAAATTATTCTAATATTGAGATTTTGAACCCGCACCTACCGCAGCAGTCTTTGGAAACGATTTAAATACGAAGTCCGATTATTTGAGTCTTATTTCACGGTCAACTACGAATAACATTGCATTTACGAAAAAGCCATTGTCAAGCGTCTGATACCAAGTAATTAAACGTCCATGTTCCAGATAAGCAATTATTAATTACAACCAATCACTATCATACATATACAATAATTAATATTTATTTTATTTTATATATTTATTTATTTATTTTATAAAGCCTCACAGGACATGCTGGAGTCCACAAACAGTGACCCTGACTTTGTGAACACCTCAACCTCTGGTAACGAGTCCTGGGTATACGGGTATAAACCAGAAACCAAATCCCAGTTGCCACAGTCGAAATGTTCCTCATCACCAAGACTAAAAAAGGCCCAGCATATGCGCATCAGTGTCAAAGTGATGCTCACTGCTTTGACTCCCAAGAGTACACACCACAGAGTCAATCAATCCCCAAAGAGTACTACAGGGATGTCCTCCATTTCCTAAGTGATGCCATGTGGCACAGGAGACCGGACTTGCGGTCAACAGGATATTGGCGCCTCCATCACGACAAAGCTCCAGCACATTCCTTGCACCTGATTCAGAATTTTTGGCGAAAAGCCAGATTCTTGTACTTCACCAGGCTCCTTACTCTCCTGATACGGCCACCTGCGACTTCTGTTAATGGGTAATAGACCATTGAAAGGAATGCGATTTTAGAAAATAGAGGAGATAATGGCACCAATGACAGCTATTCTGAAAGAGGCTTTTTCGGCATGCTTCTGACAATAGCGGCACCTCTGAGAGTAGTGTGTGGAGTCCCAAGAGAACTACTTTGAGAGTTGTTAGACGTATAACACTGCAGGTAAGTCAGTTTTTTTTTTTTTGCCCGGCCAGTGGTCAGATACTTTTCTAACATACCTCATATTATCACTCCATCCAGTACTGCCATCATTTAACTAGTGGTTGATCAGTTTCTCATTATCGGTTGTAGGCGTCCAGGTATTCTGCTTGGTTACCTATAAATGGAAAGATTATCCACTGTCAGGATTTTATGCTGTGTTATGGGTATTACTGGTTTGTTCCATTGGGTGTGGACAAATCCATGAAGAACATTACTAAAGTTTACAGACCAATTCTATCTTTCCCTTTCAAATGGAGATATATTGACGATTTTCCTGCAGTAAAGGTCTCCACTCAACTTATATCAATTATCGTCATCCAGGTCGTCTAAATTGGCAGTCAATATTCATTTTGGCAGACCCACTTTGTTGGAGCCAAAATTATCCACACCAGTTGGCCTACATGACTGCATAGGATCAACAGCACATGTGAATGTATCCTTTCTTAGTGGCAAGAACGTGTTTACTTTCCACACGCCGAAGGAGTTTATGGCACATTCCAGAATTCAGCAGAACGGCTGAGCTCACCTACTCAGTCGTGTGCTGGATTGAGTTGCGTCATTATCACTGGGGCTGAACTAGGTGTAGTACATTACATTATGTTGGGGCCAAGTGATGAAGTTCTTCATGACGCCCGTCTGCCTCTGATGCATTTCCTGCAACCCAGACCTGACTGCTAACTTGGAGAAGCACCTGGAGAGGGAAGTTAGCCTGCATAGATTAAATCTAGCACACGACAGCGAAGGTTATGATTTCGTTGTTCCAGCATGATCATAGAGGAAAATTACGTAGTGAGAACTCTATGTTAAACTTGTTTCTATCATCACTCTGGACCTCACCCAAAAATTGGCACTGAAAATTCACCTTTTCTGCTTGTCATGTTAAATATCTTATCTATGTGTTTATGAATAGCGTTTAAATGTTACCGTGAGTAGCGACATTTTATCGATATTTGCTGTATATGGTTTATGTTCCTCTGGGTTGGTTGCTGATTTTTGAGTATCAGTTTTAATGTTTTTAACTTACTACCTCACATGGCAGCCTATAATAACCATTTCTTTCTTAAAGTATTGAGATCATTTAGGGACTATTGAAACATAACATACCTAAGTGGCAGTTAACCACAACTACCTTTCACACTATTCATATTATACTGCAACCTTTTAAACGTTTTCATAGGATATCTGGCATATTCATCCTTCTGTTGTTTAACCAGGTATAATTTATTGGAATCCCCTCATGTTTTTTGTAGCCGATTCTTACTAGTTATCTAAATTTGTGTTTTAATAATTTAAATGCTGTTTTCAATTGTGTTTCTGTCTTTGTACTAGTTCTGCACCATTTATTATCCCAAGTAATGTTAAAACTTTCATTACTGTTCCAAGGCTCCTGTTGGCTTGTTAAGAAGCAACGTATTATCATGTTATCTGTTTTAATGCTTTGTCAATGCCTGTGAATATAATTATTTCAAAGATTGGTTTGTTTTACCCAAGTATTAATGGAATTATATTTCTCTAGCTGTGCCGAAGCATGAGTTATTCAACTAGTCATTCCAAGACATTCACTGTTTATTAGTGTTCCAAATATTGTCTAACAAATGGACTGGGTAAATGTTATTCTAGTCATTTAGTAAAGTGTTGAGATATGTTTTCAAAGAAAACATTGTTTTAGCAAATTCTATACTGAGAACCTTGTTATTTTGCAGAAGACTAAACTAATTTCGGTAAATAAAATTGTTTGTGCTTATTCATGGTCTGGCATTTCACCACTCCACGCTACCCGTCTGCTATCTGTCATTGGTAGCAGAGCCAGTTATGGCACAAAGTTAATTTTAATTTTTTAACAATTGTTTACTATTGTGTAGCCTTTCTCGCTTTGGTTCACACGTAAAATTCCCAGATCATGGAAGCTCACTCTATTTTAGGCTTCGGTCATCTCAAGAAAGAGCAGTTGGCCTACAAACTTAAAATTTGTAGATGTCATACTGAAGAAAATGTTACTGAAAGAGCAAGCGCTTTGCGGGTGCACTAAACTGCATGAAATAGCCAGGGCCTATGAGAAATATGGGCGCTGCAGTGAACTTGTGACATCGCACTAGTTGCCTTCCCCAACATACATTGGAAATGCTTTAGTCCGTTTGAGGCCATGGGGGATATCAGTATGTGAGTGAAAAGGTATACACTAAAGTCCTGAACTTCGTCATGTGTTAGCGAGAGCTTGACTGTATTTAAGCGCTCCGCTAAGCGGTATTTAACTGACGTGAAACACAATAAGTCACTCTCTGCCAGAGATGGACGCTGCAACTACCATTACAAGAAGTGACACGTGCTGCAGGTACAGCGCAACTTCACTACACTTGGCAAGGTAAGTGACTTGCTCCATATTTGTCGCGAGTTTTTGTCCAGTGTTCAAAGTTGAAAAATAGTTTCCCATTACATTTTTAGTTTCTTAGAGTAAATGCTCATCTTGAGCGCATAAGTAATCTATTACGCGATTTATGACAGATTAATTCAGACACTGGGAAAATTCCTTTAACAGAAAAACCACACGAAAATGTTAGATAATTGGAGCACTGTATCAATTTGCTTCAGAAGATGGACAATTCCGATCTTCCAAGAGGCCAGCAGGATGGAGATGCAGCGTGGTATGTGGTAACTTTCTAATTGGTTACCAAATCAAGTTACGATCATTTTGCAAGGTATTCATGAACTGTCCAACAATAACAGTGCCCGTATTGTGAGTTCCTATAAATGTTAGAAAAGATGCAGCGATTTGTTACCCAGCTTCAGGTTGCTAATGTTTTTATTATTCAAATTGTGTGTCCCTTTGCCAGAAACCATTTATGTAGCTTTACAGAACAGGTTACCGGGGAAGGGGAGCACTTTGAAGGATTGGAGAAGTAGAATTGTTCAGCAATATTGACCCGATAGATTGAAAAATCAGCTTGCTAGCGAGAATTATTTTGGAACGCTGGGCCGACAGGAAGATAGCGAAAGAGAGGTCACTGCAAATAGTATGCGACGTGAGGATTGCTCCAGGGTAATTTTCAGTAGCAAACTTGACAGTTTTCTCAAACTCAATGAAATTAGCCGTGTTAGTAAGACTACTAGTTTTCCTAATCAACAAAGAAGACCATCAAAGCCAAAAGCAAACATCTGGAAGTGGCTATTTTCAAAAATCAGTGGAATCGTGAACTGCTGTGAATGTAATCAACCAGCGCATTTTGCATGCGACAGTAAAACAAGAGGAAGGAAATGGCCGTCCAAGGGATGTAATCGGCAAGTGGCGTTACAATAGGGTACGCCTTTCAGTTAAGCACAAACCAGGTTGTGGTGTTTTAGACTCAGGTAGTAGTATCTCATTAATGTTGTCCAACTGGTACCTCAAGCACAAAAATATTTATAGCTTCAGTGAACTGAAGTCTGTTCTTGAGAAACTTTGTATGGTTATTGGACAAAATTTACTCTTTTTAGGGAAAATACAGGTTATCATAACTTTTGGCAAATTCTCATGGCACATAGACATCTTCGTAGGTCGACTCCTTTGCACTAATACTCTTTTGAGAAGTGATTTTTTGAGTAAAATTTGATATCTGCTTGATTGTTCTACCAAAAGATTGTCTTTCAAATTTTTCCCTGAGAAAAGTTACACCTGGTTTCAGCATTTTTCCATATCTCAAGTTGATAATCGTAGAACCAGTGAATCTCAGTTTGAAGTGGGACATTTACCTCATGATTAATTGTTGCATTTGTGTAACTGGTTCGCAGATGTTTTGACTGACCGTTTGGGACTTGTTAGTAAAATAGAATGTGTAATTCAGTTTACTGACCAAATCCCTCACAGACATTCTCCCTATCTTTTGTCACCAACTAAAATTTATGAGTTGAGAAAATAATTGATAGATTACTCCAAGAAGGGGTTATCAGGAAGTCTATATCTCCATATGCATCTCCCATGTTGTTGGTGTCAAAAGAGAAGGGAGAAGGCTATAGTCCGATAGTTGACTGTTGTGGCTTCAACCAAAAAATTATTTTGCAGTCTGTCCCCTTGCCCCATAAGCATGTTTCTCCTGGTTTTCTGGGGCATGTAATTTACAGTTCTTGATCTTAATTGGGCTTGCCATCATATTCGATTTTCTGAACTATATAATCCACCGAACGAGATAACGAGATGGTGCAGTGTTCAGCAGACTGGACTCGCTTTCGGGATGACGATAGTTCAAAGTCGCACCGGCCATTCTGATTTAGGTTTTCCGTGATTTCTCTAGATCGCTTTAGACAAATGTCGAAATGCTTCCATTGAAAGGGCACACCCGATTTCCTTCTTCATCCTTCCCCAATTCGAGATTATGCTCCGTCTCTAATGACCCTGTTAAACACTAATCTCCACCTCTCTGCAATATAAGCTTTGACTGCCTTTTGCATTGATTACAGTTTATTTCTTTATAACAGGGTGCCCTTCGGTTTGTCTATCAGTGCTGCTGTATTATCCAGTTTGTTTGGAACTTCTTGAGGAACTTCAGTTCAAATGCGAGCACAACCATTTAGATGATGATATAATTTATAGTCTGCCTTTTCGTGAACATCTAGTACATCTTTCTCAGGTTTTAATGTGGGATTGACCGTAAAAACCTGATAAGGTCAATCTCACACACACAGAAATATCTTTGCTTGGTCTTCTTGTATATGCTTAATGAATAAAAGACTACAATGAACGCGCTACATCTATTTATGATTTTCCCCATCCGGTAGAAAAAAAAATGAAACAGCACATTTTATTGGCATGGATATTTTTTATAGAAAATTTATTTTTGTGATTACTTAGTTGGACACGCCACTTAACCAACGCTGGTGCAAAAGCAAGCGTTCTTTTTACGGGGATCAAACTGATCATCAGTAATGCTCTCGTGCTTGCTATACGCGCGTCTCAACGCGAGGTCATTTTGGAGGCAGATGGCTCTAATTTACGTACCTCCGACATTCTGACGCAAGATTACCGGGAGACCGTCGACCGATAGTGTGCGAATCGAGAGCTCTCTCTACACACCGGCGATCTTAAATATTCGGTGAGATAGCTGGAGACGTTGGCTATTCTTGTCGGCTTAGAAAATTTTAAATTCTATCTAGAGCACTGAAAATTTCACCTACTGATCAACAACCAGGCCCTCAGTTTCATTTTGGATCGTCCTTTCAAAACAGGACGGATAGTTCTTTGGGTGGTGCGGACTGCAGCCTTTCATTTTCCTGTCAGTCACATGAAAGGGGCCATCCGCTGTGGCCGAGCGGTTCTAGGTGCTTCAGCCCGGAACCGCGCTGCTGCTACGGTCGCAGGTTCGAATCCTGCCTCGGGCATGGCTGCGTGTGATGTCCTTAGGTTAGTTAGCTTTCAGTAGTTCTAAGTCTAGGGGACTGATGTTAAGTCCCATAGTGCTTAGAGCCATTTGAACCATTTTGAACACGTGAAAGGGAGTGACAACCAATTCACAGACACACTGAGTCGAGTCCTTAATCAAGGGCAGGAGGCAGCCGAACAGCTGCAGGAAGAAGGGGGTTTCGTGCTTACTAGCGCCATTCTAACAGACATTTCTCCTTTTCAAAATCTTACCTAGAAGCACACCGGGTCGGAGGATTAGTGGTATCAAAAATCAGTTCTGTCGTGGTCAGTCTGTTCAGAGGTATTGTTTGAATAAGGGTAGATTAGGTTGCCACACTAAATACGATGGGGAGCGTAAACGCTGTCTTCGCTCTGAACTTATTCCCGAAGTTTTTCATTTTTCTCTTTGTGCTGTCCGTTTAGGGACTTTAAAAATCGATGACGTCAGAAATCTGGTTAGACAGTGTCACGAGTGTCAGACAGCTACATCTAATCCTAATAACAGTCAGAGTCTTTTACAGTCCAGCTGGAAAGAGTGGCCAGTGTACAAGCTTTTTATAAGTTACTTGCGGTAACTTCCACGGACCTAACGTGGGAACAGGTACACAGTTGGTGTCTTTATACGCTTTGTGTGGCTTGTGCCAAGCTGGGGTACGATGACTGATTTGACGACTTCCAGTCTGAGCTGGATTGTTTTCTTATTTTGGATCACCTAAATCCCTAGTTATTGATAATGAATATACATTTACAACATGACAATTAAAAAAAAAATCTTTTGGGAATGTCATAATCCACATTACAACTGTCCAATATTACATTCAACCCTCTTTTTCTGAACGAGTTAATGGAAATTTGATATCTGCGCTCATAACCCATCACAATCAAGCTCAAGGTAATTGAGTAACTCCATTATCAGCTTAAACTTTGCCTCCTGTAAACATGAGTCTCGCTAAACTACACCAGCCAAGTTTATGTTTGGTTTCCCAGTAAATAAGCCAATATGTAACCTGAGATTTATTAACGATCTCCTTCCTGAGAATGTAGAGCCCCATACTCTTAAGCAGAACTGGAAGAGAATGGTTAGTAATATTCACTCAGCAAATCGGCGAGACTCACAAATATAACCGAGGTAGGCGTTCACCCTTGTTGGGTATAGGTGACTATGTTCTTATTGAGAACCTGCCGCCGCACGGTTAAGCTGATCAAAAGATCGCAGCTAACTTATTGCTACATTTCGTAGGTCCCTGTGAAGTCATTAAGATGCCCAATCCATTTAGCCAAAACTGAAGTCTTGTAGGGGTTGGTTAGTCCATCCAGTGGTCGAACTTTCCTCCCTGCGTTTTCCTTTTAGATCCGTGCCAATGCGTGTGATCAACAGTATGTATAAATGTAACTTTTCTTGACTGGCGAGGACGTGTTTAGTTTGCATGTCGCCAGGGAATAAACGGCACAATGCCGAGTTAAGAGGATCGGCTGAAATAGCTTACCCAGTCGTGTGCTGATGTGAGTTGTGATAATGATCATCTGGGCTGGGCTGGATGTAGCACATTGCACCACTCTATGTTGTGACCCACGGAGAAAGTTCTCCTTGGCACCCTTCTACTTCTGATACGTTTAATGCAGTCCAGGCCTCATTGTTAACTTGGTGAAGCATCCTGAGAAGAAAGTTAGCCTCAATAGGTCATCGAAGGCTATGAATCCTCTAATTCAGCACGATCACAGAGGCAAATTATTCAGTGAGAACTTTACGTTAAACTTGATGCTGTCATCGCTTCGGATCTCACGCGAAAATTGACACAGAAAATTTTCCTTTTATAGTTGTCATGGTTAATATCTTACCTTTGTGTTTATGAATATCGTTTAAATGAAAGTGATGACATTTTGCCGATATTTACTGTATATATCTTGTATTCCTGTTGGTCGGTTGGTAACGTCTGAGTATCGTGTTTCACATTTTAAACTTATTGCCTCAGCTGAGAACTTTTAAAAAGTGTTTTTTCGTTTTTAAGTTATTGTGATCGTTTATTGATTTCCAAAGCAGAACGTGCTTTAGCTGCACTAAACCCCGTTTTAAGTAATCATATTATGTTGTAAACTTTTGAATGTTTTCAGTATGTACGTGGCATAGTAAACCTTTTGTTGTTTAAACAAGAATAGTGTATTGGCATCCCCCACAGATTTTGTAGCCAAATGTTATTAGTCGCCTAAATTAGTGTTTTAACGATTTAAATGCTCTTTTTAATTGTGATTCTCTCTCTGTTACAGTTGTGGGTCTAATGTAAAGGCTGCGGTTACTATTCCAAGGCTCCAGTTAGCTTATTAAAAAGCAAAGTATTGTTACCTTGCCTGGTTTAATGCTTATGTCAGTACCCGTGAACCTAATTATTTCAGAGATCCGTCTGCCTTACTCAGGTATTAATGGAATTACGTTTCTCTAACCATACTGAATCAAGAATTATTCAACCAGTCACTCCAAGACCGTTCCAAATATTGATAAAGAAATGAACTGAGTAAATGTTATTTTATTCATTTAGTAAAGCGTTTTTTTTAAGGTAAGCATTGTTTTAGCAAATTTCATGTTGTGAAGTAATCATCAGTCTGTGAACTACATCCTAAATAATACAATTTCGAAGCATATGGTGTGAATAAGAAATTGTAGATTTTCTATCTTCACAGTATATGTATTACTCATGGAATAAACAGAAACGCAAGTTGTTTAAAGAGTGGGGTTTTAGTAAGGACAGGTGTTCGATATTCCTACGTTCCAATTTATGCTTTATGTGATCTCTCAGGGTTTCTCGATGCACTTGAGTAATAGTGAGCTTCCGGGTGTTGGGTCGAGTTATTTCCATTTTCTGCACAATTTTTCGACTATAGGCCCAGCCGTCTTCTTCACTGCTGCTAGTTTCGCTGTTACATATTCTCATTGTCTGGACTCCAACCAGACTGTGAGTTATTGTTCATCTCGCGTCGCAGTTAATACTTGATATCAACTTCTGGCGCCCACAACGCCCTTTGATGCTCTTTCGTTTTTCAGATTTCGTGTTGATATTCCATGAAACGTAAATTCTTTCAGCATTTTCCAAACCTGGTAGGTTGTGATGGCCGGAGAGATTTTAATAAACTCAGTAGCGAACAAATGTTTACCAGAACGTATTTGCTTCTATTACTGCATCCTATACTTCCACAAGTGTCGATTTTCTCTGTTAACTGTGTCCAACTTGTATATTTAATTACACATCTTTAATATAATGTCGATAGATAAATAAATAATAGTGCAAAGTAGACTAAATCGCACCACTTTTCATAAAAACCGCTGAAGAAGCCTTAAAATGTTCTATTTCCGTTATATAAATAAATATAAATGAACATTTGTGTTTTGGGTACAAAAAGCATTTGAAAGAAATTTTTGCGATAATATACACTCTTTATTTTTGACCATTTTGTAAAATTCTGCAAACGGTGGCATTTAGGCTACTGGTTTCCTAAATTGCACCACAGGGTGCCAAAATCGCACCTGTTCCTACTATTATGCGGTTTTTGGTTGAAAATTTGTTTTTAAACTTTTTACAGTATACTCCATATAATTAATTATTTATTTCACCGAACACATCACACAAATAGTCTTTAAAATATTCGTAATAATGCTTTGTTGTTATTGAAAAAAAGAAAATAAATTTATCATTGTTCAGGTACAGTTAAACTTATGAACAAAACTCACACTGAAAGGTCATTTCATGATTTAAAACATCAGCATAGCTTTCATGAGCCCATTTTCTGCAGATTGAGCATTGCATCATATCTTACTTTCTTCACAAATGAAGCAAAACCACTCATCTACATCAATTTCAATCTGAACGTTTTCGAGAGATGATGACGATGAACCAGTGGTATTTTCGTTGCTTCTCTGCTCATCAGTTGATTTCAACATGAAGTAATTTTTTGTCGATAATATCTTGCAATGTATTCTTATACGGGCTTGAAGTCAACAGTTCAGCTTTCTGTGCACCTTTCTTTAGTATTTTTCCTTGTTTGGTAACCGGTTTTGGCAAAGAACTTACTTCATGGACAGTCACAGCAAAACTTCCGGAAGGGCTAATTTGAAGTGGTTGTGATACCTTTGTATTTGCTGCATTGGAGAGGACTTCTTCAGCTTCTTGATGTCCAATCTCAGCACTGTTATTGGGAAGAGTTGGGCACATTGGCGTCTCTTCAGGTTTATTTGTGTTGCTTTTCTGTGAACAGGTAATGGCTGGAACAAAGTCAGCATCGGAAAAGATATTTCTGTCTATGGCCCAGATTTCAGTGGCTCTGAAACATTCATTGCATTGCTCAAGGTCACTGTTCGGCTCCACGCTTTGGAAAGCAGAGAACAAACCTTGTTTGAACTGAGTCACAGGAGGCTCATTAGCTCGCAGCTATTTGCACAGTGCTGCATCATAACAGATTTGCAACGACTTGAATATTGCCATATCTTGGGTCTGCAAACAGTGTGTAGTGTGCTCCAGGAGTTGTAAAATACCATGCTACCTTGCACGTTTAATAGCTTAAAGATTCTTGGAGTGTGTCGAGTTGTAAAATACCATGCGACCTTGCAAGTTTAATAGCTTAAAGATTCTTGGAGTGTGTCGAGTTGTAAAATACCATGCGACCTTGCACGTTTAATAGCTTAAAGATTCTTGGAGTGTGTCGAGTTGTAAAATACCATACGACCTTGCAAGTTTAATAGCTTAAAGATTCTTGGAGTGTGTCGAGTGTCCATCCAAGACAAGCAATAAAATTCTCCAGTCAGTTAATGAAGAGCTCACTATTAATATAACCAGTGTCTGAAATTCCCACAAGAGCTCCTGGCGGAGCACCGGTTTTCAGGGAAGGATGCAGCCTAAGCCTCTTAAATATTATCATGTCGGGCACATAATTACCACTAGCACTCATACAGCAGGCAATTGTGGTGTTAGTTCCTCTTTCGGCACTAGAAACACTACTCACATGATGTTTCCCCTTCTGCGCCAATATCTTACGAGATTTATTTCGTTCAGTTGAGAAACCCGATTCGTCAACATTGAAAATGATAGTGCATTTAGTTTACGCTCGTCTACAATTTTTTTACAGAATATCAAAAAACTTGTTAACATTTTCTAGCCCTAACAATAGATACATTTGCAGGCTGTCGTAGGGAGTTAGTGTCGGATGACGTTTCACAAAAGCGTAGAACCTTTTCTTACCAGTCATTTTTTTCTCTTTGCTGAATGGATTGTCAAGATGGGGATTAGCCTCAAGTACTTGAAAAGCTAACTTCGTACGTCAGTTACTGTAAGGTTGAAAAGGTTTTCTTCGAACTCTAAAATGACATTAACTAATTCTTCTTCAGCTGAAAGTGGTAATGCTGTTTGTCCCCCATTCACTGCCCCATTGTTGCCACGGTTGGCTCCCCCTATAACTTCACCTCGAATATGTCTTAGAAACGTTTCCTTTAGTATTTCAAATTTTTCTACAACATTCATCCAGTTTTATTTTCTCTTCTTTAAAATCCTCGAATGCACGAGTCATACTTTCTGGAGATCACTTCCCGTATTTCCTCCCAGCCATCATAACGGAAATCTGCAATGACGAAGGGGAAACGTCAACTTTCACGATCACCGCGAAATTACTTTTTTTAGTTTGAGAATATTGGACTCCATAAATGTATCAAAAGATTTAGTCTAACTTACTTTCATTTCTAAGGTTCTTAAATCACACCAGTAAAGATTCCTAAATCTAACGGGTGCTATTTAGGCAACTCAGCACTGGTGCGATTTCGGCAAACACGCCATTTTGTGAGTTAGTGATGCTGTAAGCTAAACAACTGATTGAATGACAATTATAACGATGCCAAAGAGTACTTAAATATATCTTAATTATACGTAATATATATGAATGAAATTATGTTTGGTACCTTTGTAGCAGGCTCCTTACGAAAAGTGCACAAATCTTACATGCAGATCGTCACTTTTCTTGTGAGGTGGAATACCAAATACAACACAAACTACCGCAGCCACTGAAACCAAACTACCGTAGCATCATGGGAGTGTTCCCTAGTTCAAACTACTTCAGCTAGGTGGTGCGTAAGTATGACCGGTATATCTAAAAACGTAGTGGTGCGATTTGAGGGTCTGTGCGATATAGGCTACTTTCCCGTAAATCTCGTGAAGATCATTGCTTGGTGCAAATATTTTCATGTGACGTCATTTCAGTCATGACTGTGTCGGTTTAAATTGGTGCGGTCACCAGTAGTTGGACCCAGGCCCATCACATTGTTTCTCTTTGTATCATAAATTAATTTCTATATCCTTTTTCTCATGCAAATATAAAAAATTTGACCATGTTTATGAATTTCAGTTTAGTGAAGCTTATGAAATATAACTACTTACTGGTGAATTTTCTTCACACCTAATGTACAACATACGCTGTTAAACGGTGTTTCATGTTTAACACAACAATAAAAAAATCATATGATATATATTGTATTTTTGTCTGTTTTATCCGAAGGAAAGTGAAATAATTTGGAAATTTAAAATACAAAATTCCAACATTCTTAAAATGTAAATAACTGAAATTTTATATTTTCTGTCTTTTCACTCGCAATCAGTTTAAAGGATAATAGGCTTCTACTGATGCTACAAGAAAACAACAGAACACATGTTTACCAGAACGTATTTGCTTCTGTTACCGCATCCTATACTTCCCAACGTGTCATATTTCTCTGATAACTGTGTCCAACCTGTATATCTAATATCATATCTTTAATACTAGGTCGATAGAGAAATAAATAAAGAATCTCGGTTTCACTGAAAATTTTTAAATATCTCAGGAATTACTCTAAATGAAAATGAGTTGCTTCTCCTTTTTCGTATTTAGCACTGGAATAAGATTCAGAAACTTTTTTTTGCAGAGGAATGTATACATAGTACTTATTTTAAAAGAAATACCACCTATTTCCACGATCGGTAGACTTAGATTTGTTCTTAAAGCTCATGGGAAGGCGACTAATGTTTGAGGGGGAAGTGACGCCAAGTGACATGCTACTTGTAAGAGAAAATGTTCTCCAACCGGTCCAGATGACTTGGGGCACGTTCGTATTGCATTATCAGATTTCTGTTCTTCGACTCACGCAATGCCACCTTTTAATCTAATTACGTATGTGCACGAACCGTACAATACCTTATCCAAAGTATCTGGGCACTTATTAGTGGACTTCAAGGTGGGGTGTGTCCAAGGATCGCCTTTATAATGGCGTGAACTCTACTGTGGTCAGTATCAATGAAGTGCCTGAATCTCATTCTAAAAAGGGCAGCGCATTCTTCCACAACAGCCGAACCAAGAGTGAGTAGCAATATCGGAGACCGCCGTCTGGAGCCACGTCGACCTACTAACCCATCCCAGAGGTATTCCACTGTGTTCAGGTCAGGCATCTGGCCAGGCCAGTCCATTTCATGAATGTTACTGTCCACAGTCCATTGCCCCACAGATGCTGGTTCATTGCAGGGTGCATTGTCGTGCTGAAACAAACAATTATAGTCTGTGAACTGTTCTTCTACTTTATTCTGTACGCATTGATGTAAAATGTGCTCACATCCTTCCGCATTTAGGGTTTTCTTAGGCACAATAAGGGGGAGGGGGGGGGGAGTGTCACACACTAACCACGAAAAAGCCTTATACCGAAAACAATCCCTCCTCCGTTCTTCACTGTCTGCACTACACATCAAGGCAAGTAACGTTTTTCAGCCATTCGCCAGAGCCAAACCCTTTCATCGGCTTACCACAGGTATGTGGTGATGCATCACTCGTTTCCAGTCATCCACTGTCGAGCTGAATCACTATTTACGCCACCTCAAGCGTCACCACAAGCCTGTAGAAATGTGTGGCTTATGAGGAAGTGCTCGACCACTCTACCCCGTTCTTCTTCACTCCATGCGCGCAGTCATTATTCTAGCTGGACTGCTGGTGACACAGTGGAACTCACGAGTGATTCCATCCGTTGATTTCAATGCTATTTTCTACAACTACCCTCTGTAACGCTGAATGATCCCTGTCGCTCAGTACATGAGATCTTTCCGGTCTTTGTTTAGCTGTGTTTGTTCCCTCGCTGTTCCACCTCACAAACACATCACCGACAGCAGTCGACTTTGGCAGCTTTAGTAGGACTAAAATATCTTTGATGGATTTGTTACTGAAGAAACATCCTATGACCAGTCCAAGATCGAAGCCACTGACCTCTCCTGAACGTTGCTGTTGCTGCATCTCTGCTGACAACACAACACTCCCTGCCTCCTACACTGGAGAGTCCTTTCCTCGTGCATGTAGTGGTCAGTCCAGCTTTACATGGGAATGTCCGGATACTTTTGATCAAATAGTGTGTTACAGGAGTAATGAGACAGTGAATTACGGGAATATAGGATTTTTATGTTGCCGTATATCACATGCAGCATGTCTCATTGACATCCTACTGAGCTCAACTGTACTTTACTCGATATGAATTGTTCTGAAAACTTTGACCATTAGGTATTTCTTTCGTTCAGTGATAATCGCGGTCTAAAACAACCGTGCAGCCATGTCCATCACGATGATTGTTCGTCTGATAGCTGTGAAAAATTAATCACGATACACACAAGAATTTTTTTTATTCGGGTGGAATTTGACATATTTTTGTTATTTTCTTATGCTTTCGCCTTCCAACACCATAACTGCGAAATTTTACACTGTGCTCGTGACTGCTTTCTCATTCACATGCTGGGTGCTTAAATTATTTCTAATAAGCAGGGGAAAATTATTTCGATAAAGCAACCACAATAACTCTTTAACGACACAAACTACCTCTTCCAGAATATTCCTAGAAAGAAACTATGCGAACAGTTATCGAGATGGAGATTTCTGCGCGAAACATACGGAGTTGCGAGATCTACAAATCACTCAAATAACGTTCACTCAGAACACCAGCCAATTCTGCAGCGTTCGATTTCGTAAGAGAAGGAAGCTACTTCCACAAGAACTTTATACACCTGATAACGGCTATTGTTTATCTGTTTGTGAAGAGAACGATTTCACCTCATCAGTTATCGCGGCGTCACGGGTGTTGTTTAAAGATTGTGACGCAAACAACGAACAGGCACACATTCAACAGTAGTCCATGCAGTGCGTATTGCTGGAAAGAAATGGAAAAACGAATCATCTGAAGATAGGCTGTTTTCAGTCAGAGCAGTCATAACTACAAACCACAGCAGGCTATGTGACATGGGTGCTTCCCGTTGCACTTCACATTCAGCCTGCGTCCCGTTCCATACAAGTATAGAGCTTGTGAAGATTGACAGCACACGAGCTTCTGTGTGAGCGGTAATTAGACTTATCTTATCTTTACAATTCCACGGTTTAGATAATACTTCGTCATACATTAAGCAGTGCTGTCGGTGCTCCGTCTGAGATAACTGCTAACACTGACTACACAGCTTCATTAGAGGCTGAGTAGAAAAGTCTTCTATATTCTTACAAAAGATAATGTTGGGCGAAAGTAGAAAGAGTTACATAAATATTTGTCCGGAAGAAATACTAATTGAGGTATGGGTCATTCTGTCTTGTGATAGCCATCTCTCTGTTGACACTGCAGATGGTATTCAATGCAGTTACCAGATATTGTCACTCTTCCTCCAGCCCTGCTTCTTATATGTAAATAAAATGCTTGAAGTTAAGTGCGGACATTACGGCTCAGTCTTAAAATCTAAAGGTAAAACTGTAGAATAAATGCATAAGTTTGAGGGCAGAGTCCCTGACCGGAAACGAACGAGTTATACGCGAGAACCATTCTGATACCTCTGGCAGTGGAATACGTATAATGGCATTGTTGTTGCTAAGATTGTAGGCTGTGGAACTTTCAGCAATACTAGTGTGGACCAAAACAAGAAAAAATGTCCAGTAACCATGGGCTGTAAAGTGCACACTTTAAGAGCTACGAGCACTTGTCCATTTTCACTACTCTGTAATACATCTCCTCTATCTAGCAAGTGCTCATAGCTTTTAAGGTACGCATTTTAGAGCCTATGTTTACTGGATATTTTTATTGTTCTCGTTCATACTACTACTGCTGCAAGTTGCCTATTATAAAATCTTAGCAACAACAGTACTGGTACACGTGTTGCACTGTCAGAGGTGTGAGGACGGTTTTCGTGTATATCTTTCGGCTCGTTCGTTTCCCACAGAGGGACTGTTACGTCAAATTTATACACTGAACCTTCTCCATCATCCTTGAAAGTTTGTAACATCATCACGGAATCAGCCTGTGGCCTATACAAATTAATAGATGCTGGTGCAAATGGCGTTGACGCTCTCTAGCGTCGTTGGATAGCGTTTTCGAACACGAGTTCCTATGTAAAACTTGATCTACTAAGTCCTGTCTACAACCTCTAAAAGTGTGCAACAGAAATTTCGAAACACCCTGTATGTAAGTAATATGCATAGAAAAAAGTGATAAAATTTCACAGTGTAGTCATAAGGATAAAACAGAACATTCAAGCCGTGCATATAATTATAAATTTAGAGTTGCGACCATTAATCCAGTCAAGCCTGTTGTTCTATATGGCTGTGAGACATGGAGTATCCGGAAACAGGACTTCCATACGCTCCTTCTTTTTGAGAGAAAAGTGCTTCGGAAGATCTTCGGTCCGGTTCTGGATGCAGATACAGGGGAATGGAGGATCAGATACAACCAAGAGCTTGAGGTACAGCTCCAGCAGCCCAACATAGCAGGAACTGTCAAAGCCAAACGAATGCAGTGGGCCGGCCATATGGCCCAGATGGAGGATCACAGATGGTCTCGGAAGCTCCTGGATTTCACACCTACAGGAAAGAGACCGCCAGGGAGACCCAAGAAGCGTTGGAGGGATGGACTCCATGAAGATTGAAACCAAGTGTCAACAGATGTGGACGAATGGCGGATGGCAGCAATGGGCAGAATACAGTGGAGGAGGAAACTTGTAGATGTGTGCGGTCCACTGGGCCTGATCACGTAGTAGTAGTAGTAGTAGTAGTAGTGTTAGAAGTTTCACAGAAGTCACTTGTGATGTTCTTTGTATTGAGGGTGCCCCACACGTGGCGAGGCAGTCCCATTCCTGGCAGTGGTGATATAGGCTCCATAATGGGTGCAGCTCGAGCCGGTTTCAGAGTTTTGGAAAGTTCTCTCATGTCGTTAATTTTCAAACGGTCCCTCAGAGGTAGTTGTGCCTAGTGGGAGTTGGGGAGATCTAGATTTTCGCCTAAGCAGACCAGCATCAAGCAGATCACCGTGCAGTGCAACGTGGAGATTTGTTAAAATTTTGTTGTATTCCTCAACCAATCTTACCTGTCTTCGAATAAAGTGGAGGAACAGTTAGCCAAGGTACGGGAGTGGTTTATACACAGCCAATATTTATTCTCATGCTCTCATTCAGTTTGGTGTGAGTCTTCGCATGGTGGATACTTGAGCAGACAGGAGCGAAGTATTCGGCAAGCGAGTACACGAGACTAAGTGCTGATGTTACGTGGGTGGTTGCGTTTGCCTTCCCAACTATATGATACCGCACAGTTTATGGATCATAGTGTTCCTCTTGTTGAGTTTTGCTGCGGGGTTTTCCATATCTTTTTTTAAAAGCTTTTCGGTCACTGTTGTCCCTAAACATTTTGGGAAAGGATTATAGCGAACTAAGTTGTTGTTGAAGTGTAATTGTGGCTCTAGACGTGCTTGTTTCTACATCTACATCTACATCCATACTCCGCAAGCCACCTGACGGTGTGTGGCGGAGGGTACACTGAGTACCTCTATCGGTTCTCCCTTCTATTCCAGTCTCGTATTGTACGTGGAAAGAAGGATTGTCGGTATGCTTCTGTGTGGGCTCTAATCTCTCTGATTTTATCCTCATGGTCTCTTCGCGAGATATACGTAGGAGGGAGCAATATACTGCTTGACTCTTCGGTGAAGGTATGTTCTCGAAACTTTAACAAAAGCCCGTACCGAGCTACTGAGCGTCTCTCCTGCAGAGTCTTCCACTGGAGTTTATCTATCATCTCCGTAACGCTTTCGCAATTACTAAATGATCCTGTAACGAAGCGCGCTGCTCTCCGTTGGATTTATTATTGAGGTGAAAGCACGACATTTGAATTTTGGTCATTTTTGGAATTAATCTCCAGTCGACAAATTATCACCCCAGCACAGTAAGGTCTCCCGACAAGATGTTGCTGCCTACCTCTGTGAAATTATTGCGGGCGCCAAGGGCAAGGTCGCCAGCATATACAGATTAAAAAGGACCGGGACGAGGTCTGAGCCTTGAGACTGTTATCAGCTGGAAAGGCCCGCCGCGGAGTATATTATTTGATGACGTTATTCTGCCGCATGGTACCGCATTGAGAAGTTTATAAAGAAGATCATCCTTCCAAACCGTGTCGTATGCTGCAGCCAAGTCAATATACACCACTGTGGTTTTCAACCGCTTGTGAAACGAGCCAACTTTGATGACGTCTGAATCCAGTCTTTCTACGAGTTTGTAACTGAACTCAATAGGGCAGCAGGGAGGTAGCTATCAGTTGGTTCTTTCATTTGTTCGATTTCAGTATTGCGATGATTTCCGATATAGTCTGTTAGCAGGATATCAGACAAGAATTTGCTTAGCCATGTTCCTGTATATTTGGAATTAGTCTCCAGCCTGTTCATCGGGATATGTTCTAGTATTAATGGGTCTATTCGTCTCTAGAATCAGTCTTTCTAAGAGTTTGCAACATGAACTCAGTAGAGCAGATGGGAGGTAGCTTTCAGTTGGTTCTTTCACTTTGTTCCAGTTCAGTATTGCGATGACTTCCGACTTCTATAGCTCCTCAAGGATATAGTCTGTTACCAGGATATCAGACAATAATCTGCTTAGCCGTGTTCCTGTATACGAGGGCTATCCACAAAGTACATTAAGTTTTGGAATTAAAAATAAATAAAGTATTGGAATTGTTTTATTATATACAGATGAAAGCCACACTTAAATACTACTTTTCTACATAGTTGCCATTGAAATTAAGGCACTTATCGCAGCGATGGACGAGCTTGGAAATTCCTTCGACGTAAAATTCGGCCGCCTGCGCCTTCAACCGCGTGGTTACCTCTTCTTGAAGCTGTGCATCGTCATCAAAACGCTGTATAGCCAACCACTTCTTCATTGCTGGGAATAAGTGGAAGTCGCTTGGTGCCAGGTCAGGACTGTTCGGCGGATGAGGAAACAACTCCCACATAAAAGATTCGAGAACTTCACGAGTGGCATTTGCCGTGTGGGCCCGGGCGTTGTCGTGAATCAGCAAGATCTTTGAGCTCAACTTTCCCCTGCGCTTGTTTTGTATTGCTCTTCGGTGGTTGTGCAAAGTTTGGCAACACCTTTGAGAGTTTATTGTAGTGCCTCATTCCAGGAAATCCACAAAAATTACACCTTTTCTGTCCCAAAACGCAGCCGCCATCACCTTCCTTGCCGACATTGTCTGCATGCATTTCTTGGGTTTTTGCGGGCAATTTGTGTGCCCCCACTGCATTGACTGCAATTTTTTCTCTCAGTTCACATGCTTAACCCATGTATCGTCACCAGTAACGACGCGATCGAGTAATGAGTCGCCATCTTCCTCGCAAGCGTCCGAAAACGATAACGCTGCAGCTATTCGCTGATTTTTGTGAATCTCTGTCAAGATTTTTGGTATCCATCTTGCACAAAACTTGTGGTAACCAAGCTTTTCGGTAATGATTTCGTACAACAAACTTCGTGAAATTTGTGGAAAACTCATAGAGAGTTCCGTTATTGTGAAATTACGGTTTTCACGGACCGCGGCGTCGACTTTTTCAACAAGTTCGGCAGTCACTATGCTGGGTCTTCCACTTCGCTCTTCGTCGTGAACGTTAGTTCGGCTATTTTTAAATTTCATGACCCATTGACGCACTCCACCTTCAGTGATTATGTTGTCCCCATACACTTCACAAACCTGCCGATAGATTTCTATAGGTGTACAGTTTTTTGCAGTCGAAACCTTATTACAGCACGCACTTCACGCTTCGCGGCATTTTCAATTAACGCTGACATTTGAAACTGTCACAGTAACTCAACGGAGTACAGCACCAACCTCTCACTAACACGGCAGGATGCCGACTGAGCGGCCATGACACCAAGATGGCCGCGTAGCCCCGCCCCTAACGGACACAAACGAAAACGTAATGTACTTTGTGGATAGCCCTCGTATTTTCCAGAGTTTTTGAGGAATTTGGGATGGATTCCTTCAAATGGAGGAGATTTGCCAAGCTTACACTTTTCCTGTTTACATTATCGACAGTAAATATTCAGGGGTATACAACTGGTATTGTTTGGCGTCGTATTTAGATTGTTTTTAAATGTCTTCGTTATGTTGTTTATTACTTGGAGCCATATGGAGCATTGGTACTCGCGTTACAATCTGGTCTTCGTTATTTCTTGAAGTTCCGCACAGTTTGGTTGGAGTCACCTAGTTTCTGAACGCGACTCCAAGCTTTCCTAAATTATTTTTTCAAGTTCATGTTACAGGGTGTTTGTTCCCATTCCTTACGATATTCTACATCTACTGATTGAAGAGCTCGTCAGCAGTTTCGGAATTTCCGCTGATCTGGAATTCTTCATAAAGCCACCCTGTACCATAATTGCAACCGGGAACATGTTCCTTTCGGAAACCACGGAATATATGCCTTTCAGCTGTTGTTACACACTTTTGACAAATCTACTGTAGTAACTACCTTTCGGAGGGAATCTCCCTGTGCGCCAAATTTGTCCCTCCAGGCCTTCCCAAAATTCTACCTAGGCCTTGGTGTCAAATGGATTATTGGAATTTGAATTACAATTTCGATGATAATTGGATGGCGTTGGCTGTGTGGAAAATCGTCCAGAACTCTCCTTTGAACTGGGGTCTGTCAGTACTGAGAGTCCCCTGACGCAAAGCACAGATCTGGATTCGATTCCGTATTCCACGCATTTGATCTGAACGAATTAAGTTCTTTGGCATCAAAAATTGAATTACGATTTTCGGAATCACCGCAGTTTACAAGATGTTCGCCATTTTCGTCTGCAGTTCGATATTTCCAGGCAGTGTGGTGACTATTAAAAAGATGTGGGTGCACTTCTGACACATTGTCAGGCCAAGGTGTTTGAGGTGGATTATAAACAATGACGACGGTGATGTCCCCTATTGTTGTTGTTATTTGTTGGACACTTGAATTTATGCTGGAAATTAGTTTCGCGTTGTCGATGTCTTTCCGGACGTAGGTTGCAACTCCATTTCAACTATGGTCTGCGGCTCCAAGTAGGCCATATCCATGTACACTCCTGGAAATTGAAATAAGAACACCGTGAATTCATTGTCCCACGAAGGGGAAACTTTATTGACACATTCCTGGGGTCAGATACGTCACATGATCACAATGACAGAACCGCAGGCACATAGACACAGGCAACAGAGCATGCACAATGTCAGCCCTAGTACAGTGTATATCCACCTTTCTCAGCAATGCAGGCTGCTATTCTCCCATGGAGACGATCGTAGAGATGCTGGATGTAGTCCTGTGGAACGGCTTGCCATGCCATTTCCACCATGCCATTTCCTCAGTTGGACCAGCGTTCGTGCTGGACGTGCAGACCGCGTGAGACGACGCTTCATCCAGTCCCAAACATGCTCAATGGGGGACAGATCCGGAGATCTTGCTGGCCAGCGTAGTTGACTTACACCTTCTAGAGCGCGTTGGGTGGCACGGGATACATGCGGACGTGCATTGTCCTGTTGGAACAGCAAGTTCCCTTGCCGGTCTAGGAATGGTAGAACGATGGGTTCGATGACGGTTTGGAGGTACCGTGCACTATTCAGTGTCCCCTCGACGATCACCAGAGGTGTAGGGCCAGTGTAGGAGATCGCTCCCCACACCATGACGCCGGGTGTTGGCCCTGTGTGCCTCGGTCGTATGCAGTCCTGATTGTGGCGCTCACCTGCACGGCGCCAAACACGCATACGACCATCATTGGCACCAAGCCAGAAGCGACTCTCATCGCTGAAGACGACACGTCTCCATTCGTCCCTCCATTCACGCATGACGCGACACCACTGGAGGCGGGCTGCACGATGTTGGGGCGTGAGCGGAAGACGGCCCAACGGTGTGCGGGACCGTAGCCCAGCTTAATGGAAACGGTTGCGAATGGTTCTCGCCGATACCCCAGGAGCAACAGTGTCCCTAATTTGCTGAGAAGTGGCGGTGCGGTCCCCTACGGCACTGCGTAGGATCCTACGGTCTTGGCGTGCATCCGTGCATCGCTGCGGTCCGGTCCCAGGTCGACGGGCACGTGCACCTTCCGCCGACCACTGGCGACAACATCGATGTACTGTGGAGACCTCACGCCCCACGTGTTGAGCAATTCGGCGGTACGTCCACTCGGCCACCCGCATGCCCACTATACGCCCTCGCTCAAAGTCCGTCAACTGCACATACGGTTCACGTCCACGCTGTCGCGGCATGCTACCAGTGTTAAAGACTGCGATGGATCTCCGTATGCCACGGCAAACTGGCTGACACTGACGGCGGCGGTGCACAAATGCTGCGCAGCTAGCGCCATTCGACGGCCAACACCGCGGTTCCTGGTGTGTCCGCTGTGCCGTGCGTGTGATCATTGCTTGTACAGCCCTCTCGCAGTGTCCGGAGCAAGTATGGTGGGTCTGACACACCGGTGTCAATGTGTTCTTTTTTCCATTTCCAGGAGTGTATTTTGCCTCTTTGACGTTGCTGGTCTTCGTTTTCTATGAGGATTTCGTGAATAATGGCTATAATTGCGCCTGAAGATTTTATGTGGCAGCTGAGGTTAGCTCTGATACATTTAGCGTTACCCAGGGTACACACATGGTGTTCTGCATGGATTCGGCTGAGTATACACCCGTCCTTGTCTTTGTTGCGCCGGACAATGTGCTGAGCAATTCTTTTTTTCTGAAGCGATGCATCGACGAGTATGTCGCTTGGCGTACATAATAACTGCTGATTAACTACGTATCCCTAAACCGTAGCAGTAAACCAAATCTGCCAGTTCTCGTGTAGAATAATAGGCCTGTTTATGTTGTTCACACTGCATGGAATCGTTAATCTTGTTTTGATGCCAGCACAGTCTCTAAACGGTACGTATGAAATAAATCATGTAGGAGACAGTTGTGAACTGGCCTTCGCGACGCAAATATACTATCCAGTCACATTAACGTGAACGACTGTGAAAAAGCTGAATAGTCATTTTTTGTAGTGCAAGAGATGCGGAAAGCGAACCAATGATGTTCTGGAAGGTATCGACAGGAATGCCAGTTCCAGTGTTGTGACCAGATACACGAGGTGTCTCGGCTGAGGATTCATGGCGTCAACAGCCCGATCGACGTGGTCCCACAGATTCACGACTGGATTTAAATCTGGAAATTTTGATGGCAGGGACTGCGATAAACTCATCCTGCCGCTGTTCGAACCAAATATGTGCGCTGAGAGCCGTGTGACATGTTGTGTTGTCCTGCTAGTAGATGCCATCGTGCCCAGCAAAAACATATTGCATGCAGGGATGGACATAGTCTCCAAGGATGCCTGCATATTTGCGTTGATCCATTGTTGCTTCTAGAATGACAAGATCACCCAGAGAAGGCTACAGAAACTTTCCCCAGTCCATTATGCATGCAGGGTGTTTACTTTCAGACGTCTTACGCCGTACAAGCCAACAGCCATCCGTCCATCGGAGCATAAAACGTGATTCGTCTGAAAAGACCACCCGCCGCCACTCAGCCGACGACCAGTTCACATTCCAGCCTTCGTCACCGACGAACAGCAGTCAGCCTGGCAGCGTCAACCACACCCGACTGTGGAGCCTGTGCTCTTCCAAAAGTCTAATCGGGAAACATCGCCTTTCTTTGCTGCTTGAGCGACGCCAAGCGAGATGATCCAGTGGGGACTACAGACGCGGCGGACGACGAGAGCTAACCACTACTGCATCGCAGTCGACGGCCGGCGCCTGGAAGAACCCTTGAAACATCATGCTGACCATTATTAAAATATGTTTTATGTTTTTTTATATTTATAAAATGAAAAAGAGTTCAATGTTGAGTGTAGAATGATAAAGTTTGCAATTGGATGTCAACTGGTTATCAACTGTTAAATAAACTTCGAGTTGGAAGTTAAAGCAGTCAGTTGACTCTGTTGTTACGACATACATCGTAAATATTACTTACGTGTGAAATTTGCAAATGTTATTAAAATTCTGACTTCTTGAAGAGATTCTGGCAGAATTTTATCAGGAGCGTGAACGATCTTCAACAATTAACTAGTTAAAGTTTTATTAATGAGAAGTACACACGTACTGACATTTTGAAAATAATCGATACTGTGAAGTGTAGTAAAATTCTGTTTTAAATCTTTATCGGCGGTTGTGGTCAACAAGATCAGCTTTAAAGTGGAATATTTCGTTAAGTGAGAACAAGATTGGTTCTTTAGTGACATTAATCAATTATTTAAGTAAAAATTAGGAGAATTTCAATTTATTCGGGCAAAGATTTCAAGGAGTGTCAGACCGCACAACGAACATATAGAAACTCGGTGACTTTGTTGAATTGCCAATTTTTTTTTTTTTTTTACGATAAAACCCTTCTACAACAGGGAGTGGTGAATTTTGCTGCGTCTATCCTTATCTTCTAGGCTGAATCTGCTACAGCTCAATGTTTTGCTTTACGGATTTTTCAGGTAACTGGGAAAAGAACTTATAATTTGATCTGTGGCGGATATTGGGTACACGGTTAGGCTGTTGTGAAGCCTGTTGGTTTGCAGATTGCCTTTCTTCCCACTGCTGCAGACATCGTTGCTGAGTTGCTGCGACACGATCAGCGGCTCTGCGCAGACGTGTCCTCTGCAAAGTTCGCTGAACGGTCGTTGAGACGGCAGTGTTGGTTCATCTCGACGGTCAGTTGCTCAACACTTGTACGTCTGCTCGCTCGTACACATTTCTGAAGTTGTTGTTCAGTTCAGCGCCATTTTGGCACCCTCGGTACACTTTATCAACAGCTGCATGCGAACAGTTTACACACTTCACCGTTTAGGAAACGCTTCCACCCTTGGCCTGAAAGCCAATGATCATGCCGTTCTGGAGTCAGATAAATCGCTCCGTTTCCACTTTACGACAACGACTGCGCTGCCTTCCGCGTTTCCCCGACACGGTCTGTATATCCTCCACTGTTGGTACTTCCACTTACCGTCTGTGAGTGGTTATTGCACGTTGATGTCGAACTTAGGCCGTGGTCTCGATTAATGTTGTTCGACCGAATGGTACATTTTCTGGACACATTTTTGCAGGACTTTTATTCTGACTTTGATCAGTTTTGACTCTTGTAACAATATCGGACACCTGTCTTTTAAACGTTTCTAAAATGGTTCGAAGGAGCAGATGCGGACCTCTCTAAGGAAAGTTATTACTCAATTTTCGAAATTAATCGTTCGGTTAAAAGATATTAATTCTGAATCACCAGAGCATCTTGTCACTCCACTAAAGCCTCCTCCATTTTCTACTATCGTTGCATGTAGTGCATTATTAATAGCACATTTACAGGAGTAATCAGTAGTGTTGCGAATAAGTGCTTCGAAAGCCCCAGACCGGTAAAAACAACACCAGGTTTGGCCGTTAAGCTTGGTACCAGAACGCGGAACAGTTTAATCCTCACTGCCTTCGGCCATACTTGGCCAAGTTCTGCGAATGTGCGTCAATGTTTTATGCTAAGGAAGAGTCGGAGACGATTCTTTCAGGACACCCTTATTTATGTTGGCACTGGAACCAGATGGTGGGGTCATGGCTCAACGGGAAATTCGAACCTCAGGTTTCTAAAACCGTCATAATCCCGCTGTTCTCCCTCATTTTTCGCAGACGTTAATCGTGTTCAGTAATCGTCAATGGTCCGTCTCAGCCAGCGGTGGGCTAACATGCACTGACGTCACAAAAGTCATGCTATAGCGAAATGGACGTATACAGATGGCCAGAACATCGCGTACACAAGGTATAAAACGACACTGCTTTATCGGAGCTGTCATTTGTATTCGTGTGAAAAGATGTCCGGCGTTATCGCGGGAGCACGAAGGGAATTAACAGACATTGAAAGTGGAATGGTAGTCGGAGCCAGATGGGTGTGACATTCCATTTCGGAAATCATTAGGGAAATTAATATTCCGAGATCTACAGTGTCAAAAGCTGCAGAGAATACCAAATTCAGGCATTACCTCTCACCACTGACAACGCAGTGACCGACGGCCTTCATTTAACGACTGAGAGCAGCGGCGTTTGCATAGTGTTGTCAGAGCTAACAGACAAGGACAATGCGTGAAATAACCGCAGAAATCAATGTGCGACTACGACGAACAAATGGTTAGGATAGTGTGGCGAAATCTGGCGTTAGTAGACCATGGGAGCAGACGACCGACACGAGACTAACATTAGGACATCGCCTGTAGCGCCTCTCCCGGGCTCGTGACCGTATCGGTTGGATCCTAGACGACTGGAAAACCATGGCCTGGTCAGATTAGTTCTGGTTTCAGTTGGTAACAGCTGACGCTAGGGTTTGAGTGTGGCTCAGACCCCACGAACCCATGGACCAAAGTTGTCAACAACGGGTTGTGCAAGTTGGTGATGGCTCCCTAGTGGAGTGGCTGTGTTGTTTATATGGAATGAACTGTGTCCTCTGGCGAAACTTACTCGATCATTGACTGGAAATGGTTATGTTCAGCTACTTGGAGACTATTTGCAGCCATTTATGGACTTCATGTTCCCAAACAACGATGGAATCTTTTTTGTTGGCAATGCTCCATGACACCACGGTACAACTGTTCACGAACGGCTTGAAGAACATTCTGGACTATTGGGGCGAATGGTTTGGCTACCCAGATTGCCCGACCTGAAGCCCATCGAGCATTTATGAGACAGAATCTAGAGGTGAGTTCGTGAGTAAGATGCTGCATCGGCAACACTTTCGCAGTTATGACGGCTGTAGAGGCTTCATGAGTCAATGTTTCTGCAGGGGACTTCCTACGACTTGTTGACTCTGTGCCACCTCGAGTTGCTGCTCTACGCCGAGCAAAAGGAACTCCTACACGATATTGGGAAGTACCTCAGAGTACAAGCTGCTTGCAATAGGTGAGCCTTCCCGGCATTACCCACCATTGCGGCGTACTCAGTCGTTGCCTTTCTGTTTAGGACCTTCATAAAATGATCACTATGGTGACTTTCTGCAGTTGTGTTGTGTGCTGCCTGTAGTTTTTATTATATTAAGACATACGTGTGTGTGTGTGGTGTGTGTGTGTATTCTTGTAATGTTTTGGTCTATTTCAGAGCACCCTTTGCCTACAATTAGTGAACATGGTTCTGGTAGTACCAACCTGCACTCTTGTCTATATTCTGTAATAAACTTCGGGAAATTATTTCTCAATGAGAATTTTATCTTATTATCGTGTTCAGCAACGGTGATAGGGAGGAATTACTTGGTCCTTGAACGACATGGTTGCCAACAGTAAAATAATTGCAGGCTACGAACTCCTCCTGGGAGTAGGCTAACAAGTCGGTGTTACCAGAACAAGGACTCAAAGACTTAAGCATTTGAATTGCTTGTTGATGGATTTCACTTGCACAACATCTTTTAGAGTCACAAGTTACCAAATCGAATCGATTCCTTTCCCCCTCCCGCCACCACCCTGCTGCAGCTTTCCAGCAATAGACCCCAGCTATTGTTTATCTGTGGATGGCTCCCCACGCCGATATCTTTCCACGAAATTTCAGTCACCAACTTCCTCTTACGATGGAGAAAATATTTTTTTGACTCCCATGTACTTATAATAGGGAGGAATGGTCGTCGTAATAAAACAAAGTAAAATAGAATTCTCACGGAATGATTTAGGAGCTCGTTTTTCTCGCGTTCTGTTCGAGAGTGAAACGGTAAAGGAATACTGAAAATGGTTCTATGAACCCCGTGCCAAGCACTTAAAAGTCATTAAATTTTTCTTTTGTGTGGTCATATTGTCCGTAGTTGCTTCACAATTTTCAGTGTACAGTTGTTTCGTAGTTCCGTTTGTTCTTGTAGCTGAAACCACGAAACAAACATACCAACAGACACTTATGTGTGAATTACAAGGTATTCGTGTAGATAAATGTAAATGTCGCGTGACTAGGGCCTCCCGTCGGGTAGACGGTTCGCGGGGTACAAGTCTTTCGATTTGTCACCACTTCGGTGACTTGCGGATCGGTGGGGATGAAATGATGATTAGGACAACACAACATTCAGTACCCCAGCGGAGAAAATCTCCGACGCATCCGGGAATCGAACCCGGGAACTTAGGATTGACATTGTCGCGCTGACCACACAGCTACCGGGGGCGAACTTCGTGTAGATGTTGATGTAGAAAGTGCTGCGCCGTGCCTGTTAATGAATCATAAATACAGTCACAACTCTTCATTCCAGAGTACTCCTAAGTTATCCTTACACGCTATTGGTACATGTACAGGGGTTGGACAGCAAGCATAAATATCGAAACGCCGCGAGAAATTCATACTTGAATATAAATGAGGATGGCAGCCAAGCATGTAGGTTGCGCTGCAGTATTTGACCACGAACGACCTCTGTGGTCCACTTTGAAGAAAATGGTGCGTGATCGCTATCTACCTTCAGAATCGTTACCTGAACTTGCCACTGTTTTGCAGGTAGAGTGGTATAAGAAACCTTTGAATACCGTACAGGACCTGTATTTATCCATTTCTACACGACTGGAAGCTGTATTGAATGCTACCGGCTTTCCTACACCGTACTCGGCATAGCATTTTGTTGTGTTCCTTGCGTTTCCACGTTGTTGTCCATCCTGTGAAGAGGCCGTCGGGTAGAAACTAAAACGAAAAGAAACTCACATCCGAAGACGAATCGTTTCCATGGCACATAAATAAACATGCAAAACAATTTATTTCACTCTACTGTATCTGTCCGATGAAAGATTAACGGCAGGTTACGGTGAACGCGGTGATCCAGTCCGGCAACAACGCCCAGTGCTAAGATGCAGGCGAAAAGTAAAACACTCTGTGACATAGCGACGTAGCCCCACGCCCTGTTCGTCACTATACCAGCGATAAATATTTATCCTTGTCTGTATATGTGTTGCAGGGTTACAAATGCAACATTCTGCCATATCAATGTAACTTTTATTGCTTTTTGACTAAACAGACGCATTGTTTTACAGACATGTTGTTATTGTTGTTGTTGTGGTCTTCAGTCCAGAGACTGGTTTGATGCAGCTCTCCATGTTAATGTTACTCTATCCCCTGCAAGCTTCTTCATCTCCGAATAATTACTGCAACCTACATCCTTCCGAATCTGTTTAATGCATTCAAGCCTTGGTCTCCCTCTACGATTTTTACCCCCCTCGCTTCCCTACGGTACTAAATTGATGAGCCGTTGATGCCTCGGAAAGTGTCCTACCAAACGATCCCTTCTTCTACTCAAGTTGTGCCATAAATTCCTCTTCTCGCCAATTATATTCAGTACCTCCTCATTACTTACGTGATCTACCCGTCTAATCGACAGCATTCTTGTGTAGCAACACCTTTCATAAGCTTCTATTCTCATCTTGTCTAAACTATTTATCGTCCATGTTTCAGTTCCATACATGGCTACACTCCATACAAATACTTTCTGAAAGGATTTCCTGACACTTAAATCTATACTCGTTGTTAACAAATTTCTCTTTTTCAGAAACGATTTCCTTGCCATTTCCACTCTATTTTGTATCCTTTCTACTTTGGCCATCATCAATTATTTTGCTCCCCAAATAGCAAACCTCATCTACTATTTTAAGTGTCTCATTTCCTGATCTAATTCCGTCAGCATCAACTGATTTATTTCGACTACATTCCATTATCCTCGTTTTACATACATAGACTGACGAAAAATGTGAAGTAGCCAGAGGACATTCGAAGGATAGTGTAACCTCGTACACGTACATCCATGTATGTAGAGCATTAGAGCTGCAATTCACGGTGACACATAGAACGGCCAACAAAGTGCACCATTGTTGTTCGGATTTAGTGTTCTGATGGTGTATATAAGGGGCGTGAAGAGCGTCGGATCTTGATTGATCGCTGTGTGGGGCACAGAGATGTCTCGTACACGTGTGAGACAGCGTTATCAGCAGCTGACAAGGACTTGAAAGGGGCCTCATTGTGGATTCCCATTTGGCCAGCGGTCGAGCCGTGTAATATCCAGATTTATGATGTATCTAGCTGTGACAATGGCCCAACGTTGGACTGCAAGGGAACCTCAGGGCAGGCGTGCTTGTCCTCAAGATTATATTCGACCACATTCGACCACCAACAGCAAGGATCGCTGTATTGTGCACCAAGCACATCGTAAAACCTTCGCATCTGTACCTGCCATTTGAGGACGAGTAATGGTTTCCCTGAAACACTTTGTATCATCCCACAGTATTGGCTGAAGACAAGCAGCAGCTGGAGTAGGGAATTACAGTCCCATGTGTAGGCGGCCGTCGATATCTCAAAAAGTGCTGCGTTTGGAACGGTGCCTTGTCAGGGCAGCACGGGCTGCAGATGAATGACGCCGCACTGTGCTCAGCGATGAATCGTGGTTCTCCACTGTCCTAGCCGACATTTGTCGGCGAACATCCACGCTACCTCGTCAGAATTCTTCCAATTTTTTGGAGAGGCAGGGTGGTGTTAGCTCCTGATGTCAAAGTATGGGGAGCCATCGCGTATCACTTTGGGTCACGGCAGGTGGTGATTGAGGAAACTCTAATGGTAAAATGCCACGATTCGGGCATCCTACATCCTCATATGTTACCTCCCATGCGACAATATCGTATTGCCAGACATGGCACGTGTCTCTATGAACCCTATGCGTGGTATTGAGGGACGCCATGGGCAGCAACGTCTACAGGACATCAAAGACCAGCTGTGGTCGAGTTTGGCTTGAGTGGGTATGACACTGTTTCCAACCGAATCAGTGCATGTGACGATGCCAGAGAGGGGCAATGCCATACTGATAAGTGGGCTCATACTGCCAAATTCTTTGGACATTTGACCAGATTGTGCAGTTAGTGAAATAATGTCGCATAACCATTCAACCTATGAAGCTTCATTTCCCTTCTTCCTCCCCTTCTGCGTCCTTCACTGTTTCGTCAGCAGTGTATTTCAAGGAAAAATGTACATATTTAGGCACGGGGTGCCTTTCAGATCATAATCTTCCTAGTGCGTCTAGCTCCTATATGCTTCGTATTGCGATTGTAGAAGCTCTCCTTTTGTCTGTCCTCTGTAAAAGGCGCGAGAGAAAATGATCTTTACTGTCGAAGCTTCATAGCTACCTCCATGAATTACGCTAGATATCTTTTGTGAAATACTGAACAATGAGAGCTATCGGAGCATTTATAGTTCAAAGAAGGAAGACTGGGGTGTAACGTGTCAACGACGACATGGTCATTAGAGGAAGGAAATAAGGAAGATTGAGTTTAAAGTCCCGTCGACATGGAGGTCATTAAAGACGGAGGACAAGCTCGGGTTATGTAAAGGATGGGGAAGAAAATCGACCGTGCCCTTTCAAAGGAACCATCCCAGCGGTTGCCTGGAGCTATTTAGGGAAATTACTGAAAACCTAAATCTGGATGGCTGGACACGGGTTTGAACCATCGACCTCCCGAATGCGAGTCCAGTGTGCTAACCACTGCTTCACCTTGCTCAGTGAGATGATTGGAGACGGAGCATAAGCTCGGATGGATGAAGGATGCGGAAGGAAATCGACAGTGTCCGTTTCGAAGGAAACATCTGCCTAAAGCGATTTAGGAAAACCACGGAAACCTAAGTTTGGATTACCGGACAGGGATCTGAACCGGCACCACCCGGTTGCGAGTCCAATGTCTTGTTACTGCGCCACGTCGTTTGGTATTAGCTGACGTTTTTATTAACCGTCGCAGAACACATTACTTGCCTACTGCAACAGCTCGCAAGCTTTTAGGGTTTAGTGAATGTGTTATTGATACATAAAGGGAGATTATGTCTTGCGTTAATAGAGTAACTTGCTTAAAGTGTGTGCTGCAAACTGTGATAAGAAACTGCAAGCATTTCACACAAGACGCTACATGATTCGCAATCTTCTTTCCATTGCTTGGACCAGAAGTAGACATTTCGATAGAAGCATGTTCTTCTTAACCTGCCAAGTCTAATGACTGTTTTAATAAACCTGTAAAGGGATACTTCAAGCTCAGGGGAACGAACGTCGTCGATACGAGGTGTTACATACATGCTTATCGCTTGGATCTTCACTGCAGTTTGTAAAGTTTGCTTGACAGAGAAGCTCCCAGAATCGTTATGTCATGCCATACCGAGTCCCACGGCGACTTTCCGACGTTAATAACGAAGCTAAAGCCCTTAATCCATTTTTAAAGGGGCGGAACGCCTGGGACCTTATCCACAGACTTTCTAAGAAGCCTTTCAACGATCGTGAACGTCAGGACGGCTAGCGTGAGAGTGCGGCGCTGTTTAATTTCAAAGAAGAAACAATGAGGCGTTAGGAAACAACAGCCTCGTCTGTGGCTTAAGATCTTGGGACCGATAGGCTCCTGTTTCAATGCTCGAAGCCTGCAAATTATTTATTTTCAATTTGTATATTAGAGAATGTTCTGGACAACATAGGAAAAAAAATCTGATTCCCAGTAGCGTCTGCTTTGACACCTATATGTGTCCGTCTAAAGCTGTAGATAATGTGTAGAAGTTACTCCGTTGTGATGACGTACACAACAGAAATCAACGAAATTCAGTTTACATCTTTTTGGTACGTTGGCGTGGTAATTGAGCGTAGTCCTGATGAAGCTGTCCGTAAAAATGCACATTGGGAAAGGAAAAACCCTATTGAAGGGAAAGTGAAAACCCTATTGGGGAAAGAGGTGTCTTGTTGTTATGGTGTTCAGTCTGAAGACTGGTTCGGTGCAAATCTCCACGTTATTCCGCCCCGTGCAAGTATCACTATAGATGTACGTTTGCCTTTCTTTAATTTGTCTTCAAAAGTAAGTTGTATAGTTAGTACTGTATCGTGTGTTCCTATATTTCTTCATAACTCAACCTGATTGTCTTCGAGCTCGTCCTTTACGGGTTTTTCATTCTTCTGTAAATAATTCGTATCAATGTTTTGCAGCCATTATTTATTAAACTGATACCTCGATAATATTCAATCCTGTCAGCACCTACCTTTTTCGAAACTGGACTTATAACATTCTTTTTGAAGTGTGGGGTAATTCTTCCTGTTGAAAATATCTTACACATCAGGTGATCTCCGAAGGACGTCAGTAATACTCCATGGGCCTTATTTCCATCTAGACGTTTCAGTGCTCCTTCCCCATCTTTGCTTGCTACTAGCTTGTCATCTGATCTTTCGGTAAAGGCTTTAGCATTAAGTTTTTCATTCGTTTCACTGTCTTAGTTTTGTCAGAAATAGAAAGAATGGCTAAAATGAAAGCAATAATAGCTATTCTGTACATATATAGCAGCAGTCACTCTGTACAAACACAAATAGCTACGAACGACTACACCAGTCACTAAAGAATTCTTCTCCTTGGTATTGTTCGACCACTCTTTGAATGTGTCCTTCTGATGTGCATTCCCACATCTCTACAGATCTGCAGTGTAGGTTCAATAAAAGTGACATGAGCGACAAATATAGCTTTTTCGGCGGTCCGGTAAAGACAGTTGACTTATTGTCATAAAAAGGCCCAAGATGACGTTTTCTATAGACTGTTAACAGATTTACAAATATGAGGTGAGAGGAGCGTAGCGGTTTGTGTAGGGACAAGGTGGGGGATGGAGGTTTAGGCATCAGGGGAGGAGCAGAGAACTATACAATTTATTAACTTGCTTCTTGTCGCAAAAATTTATGTGAAGCCGAGACTGAGATGGCACGGAGCAATGCCTGTTGTGAAAGCTACATGACGGGTAGCAACGTGCTATAAACATGTCTCTGTGTCTACAGATAATATCAGTGTGTTAAAGTAAACATTACGCTGCCAACAGGAGATATATAGCAACTGTTCAGTATAGCTGACGGGGCAGCAGCTTTTAATCTAATTATGAATAGCATTGAGCAGTTTATTGCGTTCAAATGTGTGTGAAATCTTATGGGACTTAACTGCTAAGGTCATCAGTGCTTAAGCTTACACACTGCTTAACCTAAATCATCCTAAGGACAAACACACACACCCATGCCCGAGAGAGGACACGAACCTCCGCTGGGATGAGCCGCACAGTCTATGACTGCAGCGCCTTAGAAAGCAGTTTATTATTAATATAGTACACAGATAAAGGTTCTGTAATTTGGTTGTCTTTCTTTAAGAATCTCCTTCTTGATAGGATATACAGAAGACAATGAATGAATGAGTCAATGAACGAATCTCGCTCAGCTGCAACAGCAAATTGCCACAAGCCAGCCACAAGACAGCTCACAAGTTTTTGGCATATCATATTGTCGAGCCTTTGAGGGGCAAATTACAATGTCCTGGAAAGAAAATTGTGAGAAACATTACCAAAGGCGATCCTGTATTCTTGGATGTTGGTATGGAGCCATTACTGTACTAGCTTCAGACCGACACTAGATGCTGTATCGCCTACCCAGACAATATGCTAATTGCAGTCCCTGCCTACATAAGAGCTAAATTAGAGAGAACTAGTAGGGTAGTCCTGAAGACACTGTGCGTAGAAAACAAATTAAAGATAACAATACAAAAAATAGTTTTCCTGTTACTAAAAGGAACAACATTAGAACGAGAAACACCAGAATCAGAATAAATGATCTATCAGTGAAAAGGAAAGAAGATATAGGAACCTTGGAAGTCACATGCAGGTAAGGGGTGCACTGTAAGAACAATAAACTGCTTAGTGCTTTTTCCTACTCAGTTACAATGAAGAGTTGCTGTTTATCAATTATTGGCAACGTAATTAATATCGACAAAAAGCAAAACTTTAATGTACATGTTGAAATCGTCTCTCAGAAAGGATTAAAATCCTAAACGAAATAACAACAATTGGCCAAATAAGTTTTTAGTTGCCACTAAGTGCAGTAAGAATGTACCATAACGCAGTCTTAAGCGCTGTTGTGGGCTACGGGTCTGGCATTTGGGTGCACAGAGCCGGGAAGGTAAGGACAACACAGGCTCTACGGCGAGCACAGAGAAAAATATTCTTACAGGCACATATAGAAGAACATGGACTGAAACACTGCTGGTGATACCTCTGTAGAAAGAGAGGTGCACAATACTAACTCAAAAAGAGCGAATATGATAAAGTTTACAAGATACTGGGCACAAGATCCACACCGAATAGAAAGAAAAACATATCATTGATGGTTAATGGCAAGAAATCTGAGACAGAGCAGAAACAGTGAAGAGAACTTACCAGTTCCTTCCTAACATAGTACAAAGATCCAGAATGTCATACTTCCTTCCAAGGGAACTGTACACTACCTGTCGGAACATGGTCCATATCCCATTTACTTACTGAAAATTCGTGAATGCAACGCTGACACTTGTGAATGTAGAACAATCGATACCCCAGATCACATTATCTTAGAATGTGCCATTGGACAAGATGTTAAAGACCAGGAGAGGAACGTCTTTGGTAATACAACAATCTTTAACATATTAGGGAATGAGGAACTGTGGCATAAGCTGAACTTGCTGACAACTGAAACATCAGTTTACGAACTGCACGCCTACATGGCTGAAAGACAACCGAAAACAAGTCATACATCATGACAACTAGACGTTCGACGACAGAACAACCATCTTCAACATATTTCCAGAAGTGGTGAGGACATGAGCCTCCGGGAGGACGGGGAAACGTTTCCTGAGACCCTGACAGACATCTCCCAATCTCTACAACTTGGGTGGCACAACAGCACAGCCCATTTGAAACCTCGGTTGTAACTCACTGCAGCCGGCCGCGGTGGCCCTGCGGTTCTAGGCACTACAGTCCGGAACCGCGTGACTGCTACGGTCGCAGGTTCCAATCCTGCCTCAGGCATGGATGTGTATGATGTCCTTAGGTTACTTAGGTTTAAGTAGTTCTAAGTTCTAGGGGACTGATGACCTCAGATGTTGAGTCCCAAAGTGCTCAGAGACATTTGAACCATTTTCTAACTTACTGCGCCGGATGCTAACTATCCAGACAAATTAGAAGTCTAGCTTGGTTCTCATACAAAGTACAGTCGTGCAGTATAGTGAAGTCCTGTGCAGTGCATTGTTGTGTGGTAGCGTAGTCCAGAATAATAAATTGCAAAATTTGCTATCCTGCAATGCAGCATAGCACAGTAGAACAATAGCACGTGCCCTTTGGATTACGGATAAATGGGTATCTACACTCCTGGAAATGGAAAAAAGAACACATTGACACCGGTGTGTCACACCCACCATACTTGCTCCGGACACTGCGAGAGGGCTGTGCAAGCAATGATCACACGCACGGCACAGCGGACACACCAGGAACCGCGGTGTTGGCCGTCGAATGGCGCTAGCTGCGCAGCATTTGTGCACCGCCGCCGTCAGTGTCAGCCAGTTTGCCGTGGCATACGGAGCTCCATCACAGTCTTTAACACTGGTAGCATGCCGCCACAGCGTGGACGTGAACCGTATGTGCAGTTGACGGACTTTGAGCGAGGGCGTATAGTGGGCATGCGGGAGGCCGGGTGGACGTACCGCCGAATTGCTCAACATGTGGGGCGTGAGGGCTCCACAGTACATCGATGTTGTCGCCAGTGGTCGGCGGAACGTGCACGTGCCCGTCGACCTGGGACCGGATGCACGCACGGATGCACGCCAAGACCGTAGGATCCTACGCAGTGCCGTAGGGGACCGCACCGCCACTTCCCAGCAAATTAGGGACACTGTTGCTCCTGGGGTATCGGCGAAGACCATTCGCAACCGTCTCCATGAAGCTGGGCTGCGGTCCCGCACACCATTAGGCCGTCTTCCACTCACGCCCCATCATCGTGCAGCCCGCCTCCAGTGGTGTCGCGACAGGCGTGAATGGAGGGACGAATGGAGACGTGTCGTCTTCAGCGATGAGAGTCACTTCTGCCTTGGTGCCATTGATGGTCGTATGCGTCTTTGGCGCCGTGCAGGTGAGCGCCACAATCAGGACTGCATACGACCGAGGCACACAGGGCCAACACCCGGCATCATGGTGTGGGGAGCGATCTCCTAAACTGGCCGTACACCTCTGGTGATCGTTGAGGTGACACTGAATAGTGCACGGTACATCCAAACCGTCATCGAACCCATCGTTCTACCATTCCTAGACCGGCAAGGGAACTTACTGTTCCAACAGGACAATGCACGTCCGCATGTATCCCGTGCCACCCAACGTGCTCTAGAAGGTGTAAGTCAACTACCCTGGCCAGCAAGATCTCCGGATCTGTCCCCCATTGAGCATGTTTGGGTCTGGATGAAGCGTCGTCTCACGCGGTCTGCACGTCCAGCACGAACGCTGGTCCAACTGAGGCGCCAGGTAGAAATGGCATGGCAAGCCGTTCCACAGGACTACATCCAGCATCCCTACGATCGTCTCCATGGGAGAATAGCAGCCTGCATTGCTGCGAAAAGTGGATATACACTGTACTAGTGCATGCTCTGTTGCCTGTGTCTATGTGCCTGTGGTTGTGTCAGTGCGATCATGTGATGTATCTGACCCCAGGAATGTGTCAATAAAGTTTCCCCTTCGTGGGACATTGAATTCACGGTGTTCTTATTTCAATTTCCAGGAGTGTATGAGTCAGAAGGCCAAAATGTAGTACATAGAATGCTGTTTTCTTCTTTTAAAACTATTATGATTTTTAAATATAGATATCCACTGTAAACACGATAATGCTCAGTTATAGTGACACTTTTGAAAGTATGTTAAAATATTGTGTGCATTATTAATGCTAATCACGTGCAACATTTGGTCTGTTCTTGCATCTGGTTAAAAGACTAAAAGAAGTAGCAAAAAAATATCCTCCCTACTTTTTGTAAGGCGACTACCTGATCCATGAGCAGTCACCTCATGAATGAGCAATCACATCAAGTAATTTATTAGGATAAGGATTCTAATTCTTGACTTCAATTGAGTGATGCTGGGAATTTCTGCTATACAGGCGTAGAAGTGGTGTTTGCTCTCCACACCTTGTTCTGTCATAAACATCTTCACTTCCTCCAAGTTGTGCCTTCTGACGTTGTCCTTACGTGTGACAAATGTAACATGCCTGGTTGAAATGCTATGTTCAGCCTTAAGATAGACGATAAAAGAAATCGAAGCTTTGTAGCTGTCGAAGGGAATCATTTTAGACGCTTCTGGTGCACACATTTGCAGGTTCCAATAGTGAATTGTACATCCACACGACCTAGCTGTATCAAATTGCCACATTACATGCTGTTTTGTAGTTTGTAATTGCAACAGTCTGCTTCCTTTGAAAACAGCACCTGATTATCTTTTGCTAGACAAATAATTTAGAAGTAATCTGTAATTTTATTTACTTTTAATGTACTTACAACATCTCATTAGTTTGCTTTAGGACCTGTAGCCACTATTTTAATAGTCTTCATAAAGTTCTCTAATACGATGTCATCAATATCTTCTAATATAGTGGGCCTCGTCTGTTTAGGTGGAGATAGCTGGGGCTCACTGTGACCGATCTGTTCCTCTTGCTCTGAAGATGAACATCGTGAACTGCTTGAACAGCCACTTTCGGCTTAAGGTTCTTCCTGTATTTCGAAGTCAGTATATGTATCCAGCGTACCGTCGTGTATTTCTGTGCCACCCCCATTGTATTTCTTGATTACTATACAATATACCCTGTACTATACAATACATCCTCGACCCCGATATCATTTCCGTATTCAGCACGTCACAACTTTGTCCCTAATATTTGGGCCACATTTGTAGGATTAATTTTCTTCATATATAACTGTACATACACTCCTGGAATTTGAAATAAGAACACCGTGAATTCATTGTCCCACGAAGGGGAAACTTTATTGACACATTCCTGGGGTCAGATACATCACATGATCACAGATGACAGAACCACGGGCAAATAGACACAGGAAGCAGAGCATGCACAATGTCGGCACTAGTACAGTGTATATCCACCTTTCGCAGCAATGCAGGCTGCTATTCTCCCATGGAGACAATAGTAGAGATGCTGGATGTAGTCCTGTGGAACGGCTTGCCATGCCATTTCCACCTGGCGCCTCAGTTGGACCAGCACTCGTGGTGGACGTGCAGACCTCGTGAGACGACGCTTCATCCAGTCCCAAACATGCTCAATGGGGGACAGATCCGGAGATCTTGCTGGCCAGGGTAGCTGACTTACACCTTCTAGAGCACGTTGGGTGGCACGGGATACATGCGGACGTGCATTGTCCTGTTGGAACAGCAAGTTCCCTTGCCGGTCTAGGAATGGTAGAACGATGGGTTCGATTACGGTTTGGATGTACCGTGCACTATTCAGTGCCCCCTCGACGATCACCAGAGGTGTACGGCCAGTGTAGGAGATCGCTCCCCACTCCATGATGCCGGGTGTTGGCCCTGTGTGCCTTGGTCGAATGCAGTCCTGATTGTGGCGCTCACCTGCACGGCGCCAAATACGCATACGACCATCATTGGCACCAAGGCAGAAGCGACTCTCATCGCTGAAGACGACACGTCTCCATTCGTCCCTCCATTCACGCCTGTCGCGACACCACTGGAGGCGGGCTGCACGATGTAAGGGCGTGAGCGGAAGACGGCCTAACGGTGTGCGGGACCGTAGCCCAGTTTCATGGAGACGGTTGCGAATGGTCCTCGCCGATACCCCAGGAGCAACAGTGTCCCAAATTTGCTGGGAAGTGGCGGTGCGGTCCCCTACGGCACTGCGTAGGATCCTACAGTCTTGGCGTGCATCCGTGCGTCGCTGCGGTCCGGTCCCAGGGCGACGGGCACGTGCACCTTCCGCCGACCACTGGCGACAACATCGATGTACTGTGGAGACCTCACGCCCCACGTGTTGAGCAATTCGGCGGTACGTCCACCCGGCCTCCCGCATGCCCACTATACGCCCTCGCTCAAAGTCCGTCAACTGCACATACGGTTCACGTCCACGCTGTGGCGGCATGCTACCAGTGTTAAAGACTGCGATGGAGCTCCGTATGCCACGGCAAACTGGCTGACACTGACGGCGGCGGTGCACAAATGCTGAGCAGCTAGCGCCATTCGACGGCCAACACCGCGGTTCCTGGTGTGTCCACTGTGCCGTGCGTGTGATCATTGCTTGCACAGCCCTCTCGCAGTGTCCGGAGCAAGTATGGTGGGTCTGACACACCGGTATCAATGTGTTCTTTTTTCCATTTCCAGGAGTGTAGTTTATACAGTAACCCACAAGTGAACACTCCAAGAGATACATTCGTGCTGCAGCTATACCACTCACGCTACTCTAGCACTTTTTAGAGCAGCTACGACATGCCACCGTCTGATGACGCTAGCAGACGAGAGCGGAGTTTTATATGGAAATGACTCTGACCACTGTTGTGTTTATGAATGAGTGTTCGTCAATTACGATTTCGTGCGGTTCCGAGGGTTCGAGGTGGAAGGTGTCCCTTTTCATTCAAAAATTCATTGAAGAGCCGATAGCGTTCTTGTAGCCAATGTGACAAAATTCCTTGAAGACTGTGGTGTACCGATACACATAAAGAGTATGTAAGGTTGTCACCGAGTTTTAATGGTCGTCACTACTGGCTGATGTAGCACACACCGTGTGTCTTAAGGGAGGCAAAACACAGGATTGGCCGCACAAAAATTCTGTTGAGATGGTGTTAAATTTCTCACATTTCATGGTAAACGAAAGAGGCAGCATTCTTATTGACATCCATGCTGAATACGAATAGATACCTATCATACGGTGTTTCTCGAAGATAAGCAGTATCAAGGTGATCTTCCGCACTCCTACAAAGATTGCAGCCTTGATTGGTTCTGTGAAGGATGATTTATTGCTTCGTAAAGCCAGCAGGTGTCAGGTGCCTTGAGGAAATTGTGGTATGTCATATACAGGTCAGAGAAGACACATTGTTCATGTGATGTGCGTGGAACACCTAAGATATACATGCTTACTACAGCCAAACAAGTGATCTGTGGCAGAATATTGTATAGCTACCGATCATTCGATGAACGACAGTGACGCGAAGATCTTAACATACTCCTCTTTCTTTTGGGATTCTATTTTCAAGGAAGCCATAGAAATTAGAGTAACCAGTAACTTAATAAATAGAGATAATGCTTTTAATCGGGATAACGCGTGGTCTGCAGCTCTTGGTGTAATTTAAAGTGCAGAGATGTCGTCAAGATATTACCGCCGTCGAACATACATCTTTAAGGGAATCGAATATCTGAACGCTCGTTTGTAGGTGTATTTCTTTGCCGCCGACCTGCATTTGTGATCCGCCTGAGCAGTACCGTCGCGGTGGAATATATACACTAGGTAATCAAAAGTATCCGGACACTTGACTGAAAATGACTTACCAGTTCGTGGCGTCCTCCATCGGTAATGCTGGAATTCAATAAGGTGTTGGCCTACCCTTAGCCTTGATGACAGCTTCCACTCTCGCAAGCATACGTTCAGTCAGGTGCTGGAAGATTTCTTCGGGAATTGCAGCCCATTCCTGACCGAGTGCTGCGCTGAGGGGAGGTATCGATGTCGGTCGGTGAGGTCTGGCACGAAGTCGGCGTTCCAAAACATCCCAGACGTGCTCTGTAGGGATCACGTCAGGACTCAGTGCAGGCCAGTCCATTACAGGGATGTCATTGTCGTGTAACCACTCCTCCACAGGCCGTGCATTATGAACAGGAGCTCGATCGTGATGAAAGATGCAATCGTCATCCCCGAATTGCTCTTCAACAGTGGGAAGCAAGAAAGTGAAACTTCCTGGCAGATTAAAACTGTGTGCCGGACCGAGACTCGAACCCGGCACCTTTGCCTTTCGCGGGCAAGAGCTCTACCAACTGAGCTACCCAAGCACGACTCACGCCCCGTCCTCACAGCTTTAATTCCGCCAATACCTCGTCTCCTACCTTCCAAACTTCACAGAAGCTCTCCTGCGAACCTTGCAGAACTAACACTCCTGGAAGAAAGAATATTGCGAAAACATGGCTTAGCCACAGCTTTGAGGGGGCGGGGTGTTTCTAGAATGAAATTTTCACTCTGCAGCGGAGTGTGCGCTTATATGAAACTTCCTGGTAGTTTAAAACCGTGTGCCGGACCGAGACTCGAACTCGGGACCTTTGCCTTTTGCGGGGAAGAGCTCTACCAACTGAGCTACCCCTTTCTTCCAGGAGTGTTAGATCTATAAGGTTCCCAGGAGAGCTTCTGTGAAGTTTGGAAGGTAGGAGCCGAGGTACTGGCGGAATTAAAGCTGTGAGGATGGGGCGTGAGTCGTGCATGGGTAGCTCAGTTGGTAGAGCTCTTGCCCGCGAAAGGCAAAGGTCCCGGGTTCGAGTCTCGGTCCAGCACACAGTTTTAATCTGCCAGGAAGTTTCACATCAGCACACACTCCGCTGTAGAGTGAAAATTTCATTCTAGCAAGAAAGTGCTTAAAACATCAATGTAGGCCTGTGCTGTGATAGTGCCACGCAAAACAAGGGGTGCAAGCCCCCTCCATGAGAAACGCGACCACATCATAACACCACCGCTTCCTAATTTTACTCTTGGCACTACACATTCTGGCAACTGACGTTCACCGTACATACGCCACATCCACACCCCGCCATCGGATCCCCATGTTGTGTACTATGATTTTCCACAGTTCAGTCGTCCAATGTTTACGCTTCTTACACGAAGCGAGGCGTCGTTTGGCATTTACCGGCGTCATGTGTGGCTTATGAGCAGCCGCTCGACCATGAAATCCAACTTTTCTCACCTCCCGCCTCACTGTCACAGTACTTGCAGTGGATCCCGACGCAGTTTGGAATTCCTGTGTGATGGTCTGGATAGATGTCTGCCTATTATACATTACGACTCTCTTCAACTGTCGGCAGTCCCTGTCAGTCAACAGACGAGGCCGGCCTGTACACTTTCGTGCTGTACGTCTCCCTTCACGTTTCCATTTCATTGTCACATCGGAAACAGTGGACGTAGGGACGTTTAGGAGTGTGGAAATCTCGTGTAAAGACGTATGACACAAGTGATACCAAATCACCTGACCACGTTCGAAGTCCGTGAGTTCCGCGGAACACCCCATTCTACTCTCTCACGATGTCTAATGACTACTGAGGTTGCTGATATGAAGTACCTGGCAGTAGATGGCAACACAATGCACCTAATATGAAAAACATATGTTTTTGTGAGTGTCCGAATACTTTCGATCACATAGTGTAAGGCCGCACTTAGCATGTTGCCGTCAGTCTTGCGACTCGCTCTTATGATGGTCAGAAGGTGCATGGCAAAGATATCAGTCGAGGAAGCACTAATGGCGCGGCAGCATGCACTAAATTTAATGGATTTTTCATAGGAAATTGTGTTGATTCATATTATGGAATTAAGAGTTTGATTAGTTATTTGTCAATTGCAAGGAGAACCTTAACCTGCTTTTTGTCAATTTGGCTGCCTGTCAGAGTTGCTGAGGTAACTACTGCCACGACAACACAGAGTTCTTGTAATGAATAAACTAATAAATTTCAACGGTATTCCTTGTGTTGTCTATACTATTTGATGTAATCAATTCTAGCTACATTCATTTATTTATGTTGCAGCTAACCTGTCTGCTAAGAACTTACAAACTCGAATTTTTGAAAACAGAAACTGTTTTGCAGCGGTGTGTGATTGTTCTACAGACTACAACCGATAGGCAAATCATCAATTCAGGTAAATCCGATAATGCGTTTATGTTCCCTCCACCAGGATACCACAGGCTGATAGCTGGAAAAGTATTGTCGTGTCCCAATAATATCTTCCATTCACTAAGCAATCACACAATAAAAGAGAGCTTTCTAGTTTTTCTCCAAATGTATCAATAAATATATATAATACTCAGTACCACCAGGGTGAGAGAAGGATAGGGTGGAGGGAGAGGTTGTGCTTCCGTAGATCCCAAAATGGGATCCCATCAATAATTGGGAATATGGTGGTGGAGGTGCTGGGAGGGAGCAAGAGGCCTGGCCAGTGGTGACCCAATGTCTGGCCCAGCGGCGGAGGTGGAAGCGTGGGTGAGGTGCTGATTGTGACTGCAGTCACAGTCGGAGTTGATTGTGGTGGCAGATCATGTGGACAAGCTCAGCCGTGATCTCAAACAGCTGATGACCATTGTGCACTACGACATCTGGACATCGGTTCAGATCCACTCCAGATGCCAGCCAAATCTGTGTGCCCAGACAGAGACAGCCTACATACAGTCAGGCCTATTTTCAGGATGGGCACAGTGGACAGGCCACAGGAGGTCCAGCAGGCTTGTGGTGCTGCTACTGGCATTTAAAAATATCAAAGAAGCTCTAGTCAACCCTAAATTGTTGCATCATCCTAACATGTCAGTTGGATTCTGTTTACTGACTGTTCTTTGTTTGTTGGCTTGGTGGCATGTATTTACTGTGACAGGTCACATTCAACCACTGAGTCAGAGGCACTCAAAGTCGTTTGGGCTTAGGAAGATCCACTATTACTTGATACAAAATCACACGAAAGAGTGCTGTAACCAACACACATTGAGATTCTTTGTTGTTGTTGTGGTCTTCAGTCCTGAGACTGGTTTGATGCAGCTCTCCACGCTACTCTATCTAATGCAAGCCTCTTCATCTCCCAGTACCCACTGCAACCTACATCCTTCTGAATTTTCTTAGTGTATTCATCTCTTGGTCTCCCTCTACGACTTTTTACCCTCCACGCTGCCCTCCAATACTAAATTGGTGATCCCTTGATGCCTCAGAACATGTCCTACCAACCGATCCCTTCTTCTGGTCAAGTTGTGCCACAAACTTCTCTTCTCCCCAATCCTATTCAATATTTCCCCATTAGTTATGTGTTCTACCCATCTAATCCTCAGCATTCTTCTGTAGCACCACATTTCGAATGCTTCTATTCTCTTCTTGTCCAAACTATTTATCGTCCATCTTTCACTTCCATACATGGCTACACTCCATACAAATACTTTCAGAAATGACTTCCTAACACTTAATCTATACTCAATGTTAACAAATTTCTCTTCTTCAGAAACGCTTTCCTTGCCATTGTCAGTCTACATTTTATATCCTCTCTACTTCGACCATCATCAGTTATTTTGCTCCCCAAATAGCAAAACTCCTTTACTACTTTAAGTCTCTCATTTCCTAATCTAACTCCCTCAGCATAACCCGACTTAATTCGACTACATTCCATTATCCTCGTTTTGCTTTTGTTGATGTTCATCTTAAATCCTCCTTTCAAGACACTGTCCATTCCGTTCAACTGCTCTTCCAAATCATTTGCTGTCTATGACAGAATTACAATGTCATCAGCGAACCTCAATATTTTTATTACTTCTCCATGGATTTTAATACCTACTCCGAATTTTTCTTTTGTTTCCTTTACTGCTTGCTCAATGTACAGATTGAATAACATCGGGGATAGCTACAACCCTGTCTCACTCCCTTTCCAACCACTGCTTCTCCTTCCATGTCCCTCGACCCTTATAACTGCCATCTGGTTTCTGTACAAATTGTAAATAGCCTTTCGCTCCTGTATTTTACCCCTGCTACCTTCAGAATTTGAAAGAGAGTATTCCAATCAACATTGTCAAAAGCTTTCTCTAAGTCTACAAATGCTAGAAACGTAGGTTTGCCCTTCCTTAATCTAGCTTCTAAGGTAAGTCGTAGTGACAGTATTGCCTCACGTGTTCCTACATTTATACAGAATCTAAACTGATCTTCCCCGAGGTCGGCTTCTACTAGTTTTTCCATTCGTCTGTAAAGAATTCGTGTTAGTATTTTGCAGCTGTGACTTATTAATCTGATAGTTCGTTAATTTTCACATCTTTCAACACTTGCCTTCTTTGGGATTTGAATTATTATATTCTTCTTGAAGTCTGAGGGTATTTCGCCTGCTTCATACATCTTGCTCACCAGATGGTAGAGTTTTGTCAGGACTGGCTCTCCCAATGCCGTCAGTAGTTCCAATGGAATGTTGTCTACTTCGGGGGTCTTGTTTCGACTCAGGTTTTTCAGTGCTTTGTCGAACTCTTCACGCAGTATCGTATCTCCCATTTCATCTTCATCTACATCCTCTTCCATTTCCATAATGTTGTCCTCAAGTACATCGCCCTTGTGTAGACCCTCTATATACTCCTTCCACCTTTCTGCTTTCCCTTCTTTGCTTAGAACTGGGTTTCCATCTGAGCTCTTGATGTTTATACAAGTGGTTCTCTTATCGCCAAAGGTCTCTTTAATTTTCCTGAAGGCAGTATCTATCTTACCCCTAGTGAGATAAGCCTCTACATCCTTACATTTGTCCTCTAGCCATCCCTGCTTAGCTATTTTGCACTTCTTGTCCATCTCATATTTGAGACGTCTGTATTCCTTTTTGCCTGCTTCATTTACTGCATTTTTATATTTTCTCCTTTCATCAATTAAATTCAATATTTCTTCTGTTACCCAAGGATTTCTACTAGCCCTCGTCTTTTTACCTACTTGATCCTCTGCTGCCTTCACTACTTCATCCCTCAAAGCTACCCATTCTTCTTCCAACGTATTTCTTTCCCCCATTCCTGTCAATTGCTCCCTTATGCTCTCCCTGAAACTTTGTACAACCTCTGGTTCTTTTAGTTTATCCAGGTCCCATCTCCTTAAATTCCCACCTTTTTGAAGTTTCTTTAGTTTTAATCTACAGGTCATAACCAATAGATTGTGGTCAGTGTCAACATCTGCCCCTGGAAATGTCTTACATTTTAAAACCTTTTCCTAAATCTCTGTCTTACCATTATATAATCTATCTGAAACCTGACAGTATCTCCAGGCTTCTTCCATGTATTCAGCCTTCTTTTATGATTCTTGAACCAAGTGTTAGCTATGATGAAGTTGTGCTCTGTGCAAAATTCTACCAGGCGGCTTCCTCTTTCATTTCTTAGCCCCAATCCATATTCACCTACTACTTTTCCTTCTCTCCCTTTTCCTACTACCGAATTCCAGTCACCCATGACTATAAAATTTTCGTCACCCTTCACTATCTGAATAATTTCTTTTATTTGATCATACATTTCTTCAATTTCTTCGTCATCTGCAGAGCTAGTTGGCATATGAACTTGTACTACTGTAGTAGGTGTGGGCTTCGTTTCTATCTTGGCCACAATAGTGCGTTCACTATGCTGTTTGTAGTAGCTTACCCGCATTCCTATTTTCTTATTCATTATTAAACCTACTCCTGCATTACCCCTATTTGATTTAGTGTTTATAACCCTGTAGTCACCTGACCAGAAGTCTTGTTCCTCCTGCCACCGAACTTCACTAATTCCCACTACATTTGACTTTAACCTAGCCATTTCCCTTTTGAAATTTTCTAACCTACCTGCCCGATTAAGGGATCTGACATTCCACGCTCCGATTCGTAGAACGCCAGTTTTCTTTCTCCTGATAACGACATCCTCTTGAGTAGTCCCCGCCCGGAGATCCGAATGGGGGACTATTTTACCTCCGGAATATTTTACCCAAGAGGACGCCATCATCATTTAATCATACAGTAAAGCTACATGCCCTCGGGAAAAATTACGGCCGTAGTTTCCCCTTGCTTTCAGCCCTTCGCATTGCCAGCACAGCAAGGCCGTTTTGGTTACTGTTACAAGGCCAGATCAGTCAGTCATCCAGATTGTTGCCCCTGCAACTATTGAAAAGGCTGCTGCCCTCTTCAGGAACCACACGTTTGTCTGGCCTCTCAACAGATACCCCTCCGTTGTGGTTGCACCTACGATACGGCTATCTGTATCGCTGAGGCATCCAAGCCTCCCCACCAACGGCAAGGTCTATGGTTCAGGGGGGGGGGGGGGGGGGGGTTGAGATTCTTATTAAGTTGAAAATTGTTACTTACCTGACAAGATAGATCGTCTCTTGCGCTTCAGGAATATGACTTTGAGATCACTCATCTCAAAGAAAAGGACAACACAGCGGCACATGCGTAGTCACAACTGAATGAAGGATTGCATTAAATTACCGATATGAATCAGCTTAGCGAGTGCAGGCATTACGTGCTGGGAGAACAGCAACCATTACAAGTTAAAATTGTAGAAGAGTTTCATTTGACAGACACAAGCGTATGTGGTTCTTGACTACTTAATTTCCGAAGTGCTCACTTCTGTTGAGTGAAACATCTCAAAAATTGAAAGTTACATGCGATTTCTAGCGGCTCTACACTTTTAATCTTCGAATGAAGGATGAAGAACAACGTACACAGAAAAAATCTTCTAGATCTATGCCAAAATATGGCAATGTTACAAGATACAGATCCTTGGAAGAGCAGCAAAACAAAAATTAAAGGCTTAGAGAGAACTATAGAATACATTTATGTGAAATAGAGAATGGAGAAAGAAAGGGATGGGATGGGTGGGAATTTGTGACTTCTGACCACACAGGTATCGTGGTAATACAATTGCGAAAATTGAATATTGTGTCTGTCTGGAATTCGAACAAAGATTTACTTATTCTCATGGATGGTTGCCTTAACCGGATCAGCCATCCAGACACAGTCCCTGACAGACTAAAATTTCCCAGTTATTGCATTCTGCAATACAGAGTCCCTCTGCATTAAGCCCCTTGCAAATTATTGACTCCCGTAGGAGATCGGATGATGTTATGCACCTGCAGTGAAAAAAACCGTCAAAGAGCTATCGCGCTCTTACAGAAACGTAGGTATGTGAGTGGTGTCTGTTCTGTGGGACATGTCCAACAGAACAGGCACCACTCAACTATATACTGTAGAGTAGCCAATGTAGTTTTATTCTATCGAGTTACACCGTAACCTGATCATGGTGCGTTTAAATCTCTGCAGATTAAGAAAGAAAATTAATTTGATATATTCTCTATCCGTGGAAACATTTTTGGTGACGTGAAACGTGCCAAAGACAGCGTGTAGAGTGTGGTGGAGTAGGCCAGTCGGTGCGCTGTTAGTGAAGCAAGAATTTATTCATTAAATTTTACAGATGTGTATTCTCTACTTCTTTGGTGCCCAGACTGGAGAGGGTGCAGCACACAGTCACTGAAACTGCTGACACTTTCCACTTTCTCAGCAAACTGCAGTGGATGTCGCCCTTAGTGTCCGGCTCACACGACTATGGTGTCAGATGGGAGGTAGGGCTTATTGGCGAATGGCGTAGTCCCTACAACAGGCTTATCTTCCCAGAATGGGACTGTGGGTTACCAGAGCAGTCTCACTGACGTCTAAGAGACGGGCCCAGGTAATGTGTCAGCTGCTCTGCATGGTGTTGAGTTGATCCACAGCATAGCTCTTCCGGTAAGCAAGGCAAGGGATGTCGACGACTGTTCACAATTACCATTCAGGAGGAGCAGTGGTTAGTGCGCCTCCTGAATACTGCAACAGTTGGACAGTGCACCAAGCACGATTTGTGGTGAGACGAAGATGGATGTCACGTACCGTGAAAGGTTCAATAAGCAACTGTATGTACAACTGGGCAACTCAAGAAGGGACTTCGTCAGCACTACCACAAGGGCCACAGTGCCAGATTCTTCAGGGAAAAGCTTTATGGGATGTTCCACAAATGAAACGCGTCGGTGGAAACATTCTTAGACAAAATTAGGAAAAATCAATGAGCAAACAAGTGAGTTAACACAGGATGAGGAGGAAGATAAAGTTATTTTGCAAGCGGTAGGGCACAGAGGGCTAGGTGTGTTTTAAAAACGCTTCCACGCTATGTGTCGAGTCGGGTGCAGATGGAGAAAACAAAGGATTTGGCTGCCACCATTAAGGCTGCTACACATCTGGAGGAAGTAGACGTAGTGACTCTGGGTGTGGGTATGTACTCACTCACTGAATGATATGTTGCGTGTTATAGAACCACTGGAACACAATAACGAATTGTTGTCCCTCTGGTTTCTCAAACCATACCCATAAATTCCTATGCCCATCAGCCCCATCCAACATGGTCATACACAGGTACAACACAATAAAGGCCACAGAATATGAAGCTCACCCACCAAACTTGTGCAACCGTCTTTGCCATATCTGGAGGAAGTCTTCTTAGAAGCATGTCTAGCTCCCTGTGCTCTGCCTCTTGCGTAAATTGTCCTCTCAATAAATGGCAGCAGTTCACACAACAGACTCTTCTGACACCAGGTTGTTGGTGCTGCGTAGTAACCCCAACAGTGATAGAGGAAATAGCTGTGCTTTTTGATCTGGACGTGAGCTGAGAGTGCTAATGGTGACTGGAAACGAGTGGCAGACAGCTAGCAACACACCCCTAATTGACTTAGACTTTTATTCATGTTGGGTGCAGATGTGCAGTCGCTGCTGGATGAAAGATCTCTGACCCAGAGATGATGCAGTGAGCTGTAGACCTCTGTGAGCTGCTGTCAACAGGCGCGCACCTGGGCAGGGGCGTGCACAGGCAGTGTCGTCCACTTATGTCAGCAGAACGGCAGTAGGTGGCAGAGGCTGTATGGCCTGGTTGAATGGCAGCCCCATCGAGACTGGTGTCTTGCCTTGGGCCATGGAATACAGTAGAACGAAGGTCGATTCCGAAATCATAGCTCCCAGTATGGCTGAAGTTGAAGGTGTTTTGGTGAGAATCAGAGACAAGGCGGTCCACAAGGACTGGAGTGCAGCCTCAGGGTAGTCAGGCAGCTATCAGCCCACATTTGAACGCACTTCCCGCTGGGGAGGTGGACACTCTTAGGGTGTAGTAACTCAGTAGGTGACTCAGTGGCGCGAAAGGCTCAAATAGTCTGTATATAATCTTCTGCTCAGATGGAGACCAGCGGCTTCCGGAGCTTAAATCCAGTATAGGCGATTGACTGCTTCGTAAAGTAATGTAAGCGGTCTTCATCTTGAAGTTAGAGGCTGGTGCTTGTGATGTAGCTCGGCGTCTTGTACACAACTAGATACTGTCTGAGAACATGTGAGGACATTGGCAGAAAGGGTCTGACTCACTGGTGTGCAAAACTTGAGAAGTTACTTTCGCAAAATATGTCCATGTCAAGTAACATAACTAAATGAATCTTGGGTCATATACAGAAAAAACGACTATAGTGTAGTAACAAGGCAACTGAAAGAAATGCACAATGAGACGAACATAAATGAAACTTTTTTTTTTCAAAGTCAATAACGTTGCTGAATTCGCTGTTATTTTTTGGTCCTCTGCACATTACAAAAGCCACGACATAGTTCTTCATAGGGTGTGTGATTACCACAGACAGGAGCGTATATTCTACAATGTGCTCTCATGTGGGCCCCAAGGTTGGTAAGAAGTTCTTGTGGTAGCGCTTTCTACTTCTCCACCAGTGTTGTTGAAAACTGCTGGATAATCACTTCTGCATGAGGACGAGCTGCAGCTCCCCAACACATCCCATATGTGTTTGATGGGATTTCAGTCGATGGAACGGGGAGGCCAGTCCGTTCACCGAATATCCACTCATTCCAACAGCTCCACCAATTGTTCAGTTCGATGATGTCATGCATTGTCATCCATAAAAATGTAGGCTGGGCTGAATGCACCCCTCACCAGATTCACATGGGGAGGGAGTGCAGTGTCACAAGAATGTTATCTGGTTATTGTTTCATGTTCAAAGAAGTACAGGTCAGTACGCCCATGCAATATTATGCATCCCAAACTGTAACACATGGACCATCAAAACGATCAGGTTCAAAGAATTTTCTGCCTGCTTTACGTATTTCCGTCTCTCACCATACGAAGGCATCTCTAGAATCACTAACACTTAATCCGCTCTCATCTGAGAAGAGCACACAACCCCACTCCACATTGGTCAAGTCCCTATGCTATTAGCACCACCATAAATGGTGCATCCGATGTATGAGTGTGATGGATCACAACATATTGGTTATTGGGCAAAGAGACCCTGCACATGCAGTCGCTGTGCGACTCTATGGTGTCATATTGCAAGCAATGCACTCCATTTAAATGTGCTTGCATTGCGCCGGCCGCGGTGGCCGAGCGGTTCTAGGCGATTCAGTCCGGATCAGCGCAACTGCTACGGTCGCAGGTTCGAATCCTGCCTCGGGCATTGATGTATCTGATTTCCTTCGGTTAGTTAGGTTTAAGTAGTTCTAAGTTCTAGGGGACTCATGACCTCAGATGTTAAGTCCCATAGTGCTCAGAGCCATTTGAACCATTTTTTTGTGCTTGCATTTCCAACTGCTTTTTGATGTGGATAACGTTTTGCCTGTTGCAGAATGTCGCCGTCATCTACTGCTGTAGCTAACCATGGTCTACCTTCTCCACTCCTGCGGGCAGCAGTGCCTGTGAATCTGAATGCTCTCCATGCACGTAGAGTAATGCTGCCAGCAATACCAAACTCTGGGCTACATTTGTCACACTTCCTTCTTCTTCTTCCAGTTTCCAAATGAGTCTTCTCTGTGTGGAGTTATCCAGTTGTTGTAATGCAGAACACAACCACAGTGAACCATGGATTATCACTAGTTGTCACATACTTTCTTTTCCGATTCCTTCAACTGCCTCATGTTGGATTACCAGCCTCACCTGTCACAACAGTCAAGCTGACCTCAGGCCTTGTGATGTCTAGTTTTCTGTAAATAGTTTGGAGACCTCTCGTACTTTCATATATTTCTACCGAATAGTTAATATGTTTGTTACTTTATCTATCTCGCTCTTAAGTTTTACAGTGCAGTGTGCTTAAGTGAACTGGGCTATCTAGTGTTTTCCTCTCGCCAGGACTTAAGTCTGGAAACCAGAACAAATTAGCACTCTCGCTCTCCACCATGAAGCAATAGTGACTTCATGCAGCCGGCTTTCCAGAAGTGTTGGCAGGCTTATTTTGCAGTGCTGGTGTATTGAATAAGTACTCTTGCACTCTGAATATGTCTTCTTACTTCATAGTGAGTGTTCACTATTTGCTGCATTGGTACCAGGCTGTTCAGTTGTCCAGAGTAGTTCATGACACAACAGAAGAATAAAACTGAATTGAGATTTGCGTGAATTCTGAAACAAACGTGTAACTACATTATGCAAAGAAACCTAACTGATATTATGAACACTGTCAAAAAAAGATAGCAAATGAGACATGTCATTCAAAAAGTGTCAATTTCAAAAGCTTAAAAGTTTGGGAGAAAAGACTGAATCCCACAATATGCATGCGTTGTAAATACAACTGCTTATCATATCTGTGTCGATATTCATATATGTTTTCATCTGAGAATTTAACATTATCCTATCCTCATAAAAGCAAAAATCAGCCATAAGAAAAAGTATTTCAAAAGGTTAATAAAAAGAAAAACAGATAAAAGCATTAGATCAAAAAATTCTGTAAGTTCTATGGCAGCAGCGATATTTAATAATTAAAAGTGTCTGCTACCACTGGGAACTTTGTTGTATCTTGTAAGAAATAAGTTTATGTGTGCAAATTCATTGCAGCTATTGAGTCGTCAGTATCAGGCAGAGGTGCTGAGTGCACATATTGTTATCGATGTTACACTTCAATTATTCCATGAATTCTACTTGACATTATTAATTTTATAAGGACAATCTGATATTGTAGTTGGAGGAGAAAGGAAGCATTGTTAAAGAACAGCCATATGTTGAAGATTTTGAAATCACAATCATACTAGACATGGATAGTTATTGGGGGGTGTTATTACAAGAATAGTAATAAACTAAACAATGTTAATGAGAATCAGTAATAAATACTTATTGTTTTGGATAGAAACTCTAATCATTATTATTCATGTTATATGTAATGATGGATATGCATGATGTGGCCATTGTTTGGCGAGTTAATGAAAAAATAACAATAAAGCCTGCAATCTTCAGAGAAAATTATTCGTTTTTGACTCAAAAAATGAAAATCATGCAACTAACCATAACCTAATGAAACACTTATGCATTGCAGTCAGCGTGATACATCAAGCCAAGAAGACAAAAGGCTAACATATATATATATATATATATATATATATATATATATATATATATATATATATATATATATATCCAGAACAATAAAAAATAAAGATATATCATTGACTTCACCTTTGGTTACTATGGGCATACCTCTTGAATGTGTTCTGTTTCTCCTCAATAGAAGCTTTCGAGCTGCCTTTGAGCTTGAGCAGTTCGCTGAGTAACTCCCATTTGCTGTGTCCCCTCAGTTTCCATCCATGTATGCCTGTGTCTGTCACATTAGTCTGTGAAAATCTACAAAACTACTGGCTTGTTGGCTAAAAATAGCACATGCACTATCAACTGGTCTTGCTCCTCTTAGTGTGTATTGTGCTATCCCAACTTTTACATTCCGGGCTATATGTCAAACTATATTCCTAGAATGGTCCACTGCTTAAGAAAGCCAGAATACAGTATAATGTTCAAAGAAGTTATATCGTTAGGCAAGTTGCAAACCGAGCAGTGTGGCGAAGTCTGAGAGCAAGGCTATATTATATTGTGTAAATTGCCACTTGTCTGCAGCTCGTGGTCTCGCAGAGGCATTCTCGCTCCCCAAGCATGGGGTCCCAGGTTCGATTCCCGGCGGGGTCAGGGATTTTCACCTGCCCCAGGATGAGTGCGTATTGTATCGTCTTCATCATCATCATTCATCCCCATTACGGTCGAAGGATGACAACGGCAAACCACCTCCATTAGAACGTTTCCTACTACGATGGTGCAGGTCTCCTGTATCATCCCCTATGCTCTGTCAAGAAGCATGGGACTTCATTCCAAATTTCCACTTGCTCACCAAAAAGATCATCACTATCAACTTTGTAATCCGCACTCAGATGATAGCATTGGTTAAGAATGCCTGCTGCATGACCACTGGTGAAGTATGTAGCAGCTGGTATGGTAACCCACAAGTTCAACAGTTTTGGGCGCTTGCTTTCTGCCTAACTGCTCAACAATCGCTCCTGACGTGGTGCCATTCTTCTTGCTGGTGATAGACGCTCACAGCTCACTGCACTGAAGGCGAATTGCAGGCTGCCCCATCTAGTGCTAACATGATGGCTGAGCTGTCTCAGCAACATCAGATGGCGCTGCATGACAGCGACAGCGGTGCAGCAGTTGTGCGCCAAACAGAAACTTAAAATGTGTCAGAAAATCGAGCACAGTATCCAAATACTTCATACATTGTTTTATTTGAAAACTGTGTTAGTTCTATACTGTCCATCTAAGTTCCTTTCATAATACATAGTGGCAAACTACCTGGGAACAACATTTGCAGAAAGATGCAAACTTTTGACTTTTGTCTGCGTGATACCTATGATTACCGATGAGACTATCAGACACTTCGTAGGTGTGAAGAGGATCAAGATATAATTCAGAAATTCAGTGATTGAGAGAAGGTTGAGTAGTAATATCAGTATTCTAGATATACATAATTCGAATAAAGACAGAAGTGTGGAATTTGTGCACAATAATTGCATGTAGGCGTGGGTTCCTATCATGTACAGATTAAACTAGCTTAATTTTACGCCAGTTTATTCAGTTTTTAGCAACATGTTAAGGTAAAATTTTGACATTATTTTCACATGCATTGATGAATTTGAACACTCAGTTGATTAGTTACGATCTGCCACTGTCAAAGTGCGAAGTAGAGAGAAAGATTAAAACAATTCGCCACCCAATGTGCGAGTACAACATATGGTAAAATATAGATATAGTGTTACAATATCGTACGTCTTTCTTGTGTATTTATAATGTTAAGATATTGGGAAATCTGAACACATTTACAGCTCACACATGTCCTCATATAATAGTTTTCCTGTGTTGCTTATGCTTTTATGAACTTTTTTACCAATATATTTGCTTGCATTTCAATAGCATTTATTTCCCCATAAATATGATTATCGTCATTATTTTGTAATTGTTTACCTAAACACTACAATACCAAAAGAAAATTTGCACAGTTTAATGCAAGTACACTACCTTTCCTTTGGAAAAAAAACACATTTCTTAAAGAAGACGGCAATGTAAACAAGTTTTTTGTATATAATAGACTCTGAGATTCTACAGTGCTCTTTCAGTACTCTGACAACAATCTACATATTCAACAGAATTTACTATTTGTGACTATATTATACAATTTATTTTCATATTAGAAAGTTAGCTATTCATGTGAGGTACAGAAAGGTAAACCACTGTGTTTTATAGGTTAAGTTTACATTACTTGGCTACATAAACGCATGATTCGTTATTATAAATAGTTTTCAAATTTTAGTTGATTCTCATGAAATTTGTTAAGGTCAGTTCACACTGGCCATCATGGCACCATCTCATCACAGCACTGTGATGTCGGTATATTCACACTGTTCATTACGTCATGGCACGTCAAGTCAATTCAAGTCACGTGATCTCAACTCGAATGGCTGTTCTCAATTGTTTCCTTCACGGGAATTGCTATCTTCGTAAGATCATTTTCAACTGTTTTTACATGTGAAATGCACGTACACAATGCAATAGCTTATATGTGTGGACCCCCCCATGAACCATGGACCATGTCATTGGTGGGGAGGCTTGCGTGCCTCAGTGATACAGATAGCCGTACTGTAGGTACAACTACAACGGAGGGGTATCTGTTGAGAGGCCAGACAAACGTGTGGTTCCTGAAGAGGGGCAGCAGCCTTTTCAGTAGTTGCAAGGGATGTCAGATCCCTTAATCAGGCAGGTAGGTTAGAAAATTTAAAAACGGAAATGGATAGGTTAAAGTTAGACATAGCGGGAATTAGTGAAGTTCGGTGGTAGGAGGAACAAGAATTCTCGTCAGGTGACTACAGGGTTATACACACAAAATCAAATAGGGGTAATGCAGGAGTAGGTTTAATAAGGAATAGGAAAATAGGAATGTGGGTAAGCTACTACAAACAGCATAGTGAACGCATTATTGTGGCCAAGATACATACGAAGCCCACACCTACTACAGTAGTACAAGTTTATATGCCAACTAGCTCTGCAGATGACGAAGAAATTGAAGAAATGTATGATCAAATAAAAGAAATTATTCAGATAGTGAAGGGAGACGAAAATTTTATAGTCATGGGTGACTGGCATTCAAGTGTAGGAAAAGGGAGAGAAGGAAACGTAGTAGGTGAATATGGATTGGGGCTAAGAAATGAAAGAGGAAGCCGCCTGGTAGAATTTTGCACAGAGCACAACTTAATCATAGCTAACACTTGGTTTCAGAATCATGAAAGAAGGTTGTATACATGGAAGAACCCTGGAGATACTAAAAGGTATCAGAGTAAGTATACAATGGTAAGTATATAATAGTAAGACAGAGATTTAGGAACCAGGTTTTAAATTGTAAGACATTTCCAGGGGCAGATGTGCACTCTGACCACAATCTATTGGTTATGAACTGTAGATTAAAACTGAAGAAACTGCAAACCGTTGGGAATTTAAGGAGATGGGACCTAAATAAACTGAAAGAACCAGAGGTTGTACAGAGTTTCAGGGAGAGCATAAGGGAACAATTGACAGAAATGGGGGAAAGAAATACAGTAGAAGAAGAATGGGTAGCTTTGAGGGATGAAGTAGTGAAGGCAGCAGAGGATCAAGTAGGTAAAAAGATGAGGGCTAGTAGAAATCCTTGGGTAACAGAAGAAATATTGAATTTAATTGATAAAAGGAGAAAATATAAAATTGCAGTAAATGAAGCAGGGAAAAAGGAATACAAACGTCTCAAAAATGAGATCGACAGGAAGTGCAAAATGGCTAATCAGGGATGGCTAGAGGACAAATGTAAGGATGTAGAGGCTTATCTCACTAGGGGTAAGATAGATACTGCCTACAGGAAACTTAAAGAGACCTTTGGAGAAAAGAGAACCACTTGTATGAATATCAAGAGCTCAGATGGAAACCCAGTTCTAAGCAAAGAAGGGAAAGCAGAAAGGTGGAAGGAGTATATAGATGGTCTATACAAGGGCGATGTACTAGAGGACAATATTATGGAAATGGAGGAGCATGTAGATGAAGATCAAATGGGAGATACGATACTGTGTGAAGAGTATGACAGAGCACTGAAAGACCTCAGTCGAAACAAGGCCCCCGGAGTAGACAACATTCCATTGGAACAACTGCCCGCATTGGGAGATCCAGTTCTGACAAAACTGTACCATCTGGTGAGCAATATGTATGAAACAGGCGAAATACCCCCAGACTTCAAGAAGAATATAATAATTCCAATCCCAAAGAAAGCAGGTGTTGACAGATGTGAAAATTACCGAACTATCAGTTTGATAAGCCACAGCTGCAAAATACTAACACGAATTCTTTACAGACGAATGGAAAAACTAGTAGTAGCCGACCTCGGGGAAGATCAGTTTGGATTCTGTAGAAATGTTGGAACACGTGAGGCAATACTGACCTTACGACTTATCTTAGAAGAAAGATTAAGGAAAGGCAAACCTACGCTTCTAGCATTTGTAGACTTAGAGAAAGCTTTTGACAATGTTGACTGGAATACTCTCTTTCAAATTCTAAAGGTGGCAGAGGTAAAATACAGGGAGCGAAAGGCTATTTACAATTTGTACAGAAACCAGATGGCAGTTATAAGAGTCGAGGGAAGTGAAAGGGAAGCAGTGGTTGGGAAGGGAGTAAGACAGGGTTGCAGCCTCTCCCCGATGTTATTCAATCTGTATACTGAGCAAGCAGTAAAGGAAACGAAAGAAAAATTCGGAGTAGGTATTAAAATCCATGAAGAAGAAATAAAAACTTTGAGGTTCGCCGATGACATTTTAATTCTGTCAGAGACGGCAAAGGACTTGGAAGAGCAGTTGAATGGAATGGACAGTGTCTTGAAAGGAGGATATAAGATGAACATCAACAAAAGCAAAACGAGAATAATGGAATTTAGTCGAATTAAGTCGGCGATGCTGAGGGAATTAGATTAGGAAATGAGACACTTAAAGCAGTAAAGGAGTTTTGCTATTTGGGGAGCAAAATAACTGATGATGGTCGAAATAGAGAGGATATAAAATGTAGACTGGCAATGGCAATGAAAGCGTTTCTGAAGAAGAGAAATTTGTTAACATCGAGTATAGATTTAAGTGTCAGTAAGTCATTTCTGGAAGTATTTGCATGGAGTGTTGCCATGTATGTAAGTGAAACATGGACGATAAATAGTTTGGACAAGAAGAGAATAAAAGCTTTCGAAATGTGGTGCTACAGAAGAATGCTGAAGATTACATGGGTAGATCACATAACTAATGAGGAAGTATTGAATAGGATTGGGGAGAAGAGAAGTTTGTTGCACAACTTGACCAGAAGAAGGGATCGGTTGGTAGGACATGTTCTGAGGCATCAAGGGATCACCAATTTAGTATTGGAGGGTAAAAATCGTAGAGGAAGACCAAGAGATGAATACACTAAGAAGATTCAGAAAGATGTAGGTTGCAGTAGGTACTGGGAGATGAAGGAGCTTGCACAGGATAGGGTAGCATGGAGAGCTGCATCAAACCAGTCTCAGGACTGAAGCCAACAACAACAACAATATATGTGGATGCTGGAGTATACATTTGTACGAAAATGACATTTATTGGACTCAAATGGTTTGCAGCTTGTAGGGATAGCTTTATATTAGGGAAGGAAGACAGAAGTGCAAAGCAACACAAAATAGAGTGTAGGTCCGGAAAATGCCATTATGTGGTACAGAAGGGAAATTTCACACACTAGCTCGAGGAGGAGAAATGAGCATTTTATACTTTAGCAATTCGAAATGTCAGATTTATTCATTTGTTGTGTCAAATTGCACCCAGAATTACTGAAAGGAACACAGTGTTATGATCTGCCATCCCATCCCATGAAAAACTGATTTGTTTAAGGTTAAGTTTATTTGCTAGTCCAGTGTAAATTTTTGTGGAACAGTCACATCTCCCCCAATACCTTTCCCTTCAAGTTGTAGGTTTCCTTTATATCTTGTATTTGGCTTTTAATAGTCCAAGCGCCTTATTTGTACTGGGATTAGCTAGTAATACCACATAAATATTGATCGCTGATACCTGCAAAACTGTTTCACACACAATCCAGAGAGCTATTTAACAATAAGTCTTTCACAATCACCTGTTTAAACAAACGACTTCAATAGTCTGAAGGTTTCAGTTCATTTCTTTATGAAACGCTACAAATGCCTGACGACATTAATATAAATTCCCTTTACTAATCAGTCCGTCTACCCTTAGTACTTTTCCCACATCAGGTTGCCACCATATTGTAATCCACTTCATTGTAAAAGATTAAATAGGGTACTGGTACGTATACAACTCCACTGTATAAATTTAATAGAGGCAAGTATTTTAGTGTGCTCCTGTCATACAATTCAGATTGCTACCTGTTCGTCGTTTGTTATAAATTTTAACAAAAGAAATAACGAAACGAAACAATTTATAATAAATAATGAACAACAAACAACTTATATCAACCAAGGAAACCATGATGAAACTAAAACTAAATAAAGGCGCCAAATGTGCAGAAGGAGTGAACGGAACAATTTACATGGGAGCGAATAACGCTCCACCGCAAACGCACCATCCTCTCAAATTTCTACTTGATCACGAAATCCGCCTAACACATATTAAGTATTAGTTCGCTATTCAGTCGAGTAGAGGACTGCAAAGTTAACTCTTATGCATTACATGGGAGAGAATAACACTCCAACAGGCCTCTGCATTCGGAAGACTGCTGCCGTTAATGGCGAACGTGAATCAATACCACCACAGACTTTGCGTGGTTGCGAATCGGGAGGAAATGAGCTTGTGGATCACGTGATCAAAAACGGATGTATAACGTCAGCCGTCAAAACTTTCTCCCCGAGAAACCTCGACGGCGCCATGATGTGACAAGACATGATGTGTTGTGACGGAATGGGACGGGACGGGTCAGGATGGCATTGCAGAATTTTTTAATGCGACAGGACGTGGCGGCCAGAATGAATTGGCCTTTACTTGTGATCTTCATTAATGTCTAGCTGAGATGAGATGCATATCTTTCACATATTTTAGATAGAAAGGAGCTCTATTGATAGCAACAAAACCAGAATTGAGATTACTCTACTAATGAGAGCATCTCTTGACTACAAATAATCAATGGCAACGCCTCATGTTGTTACGCCACGATGTTTCTAAGTGGCATATGAATTAATCTAATTTTTTCGTGAGTATTAATACATAGGTAGTCTTTTGGTAACAGCACATAGTTTATAGAATTAATTAATTAGATTTGTTCCATTTTTATTTTTAATTTTTTCAATTTTTTAATTTTCCACTGAACCAAATAGCAAATTTTTTAGGAACAGGACGGAAATGTGACAAGTTCACACATATGACAATCCCCGTACCTGTACATATAGACAGAAATTCGTTAATGCTATAGATTTATTCCCCTGCTAGGTTAACTGATTGGCCTTTCTCCGGGCAAAGTTCAGAAATGTTGTTTTTTCAGATTGTCGCCCTCAAAAACTCGATTTGGTCATTGAGGTTTTACCTGGCCATTTTTTGTTTCCCTTCTAATATCAAGCAAATTGTTTAATAGCAGTTTTCTGTTGGAAATTGGCACTATCAACAGTGGCTCTGTAAAAAAGTTGGCAGGTTGCAGTGAGTAACTAATATTTGCCGACATTGTTGTAGAAGCAGTGTTGGCAGTGGCATGTCGATAGTTGCGGCAGTCATCTCTCACTTGTGAAGAGTTCATGTGTGAGTCCTATACAGCTTAGGTGCTGATCTGTAAGCTAGATTGGTTTGTGTCGAGTATCAGAAAATTTCGTGTGAGAAACTCACGGAGACTAGTACTTTCGCTTCATAACACAGTTGTCTGGTGAAATTGTTGTTTTATTGATCAAGTAATGTCTTCAAAGAAATGAAAAACTTTGTACGATTCAACCCACAAGTGCAGTAGGACATGGGAAGAGAGGTGAGATTATGTGAAAGAAGCTGACTATGGATTGGATGCACCATTCTGCAATTTGTGCCTAAACAACAATATAACTAAAAGCAGCGCCATTTACAACAACACGAAAAGTAAGAGAATCGCAAACAAAATATTTCATTAAAACGTCAGATACAACTGCAAGCGAAGAAATTTCGAGTCAAGATGATAAAGTCAACAGTCGACCAGTTGAGTGAAATTGTGATAGCTCACTAGAGTGACAGCGCATTGGTGTAATTTAAGTTTCATCTACATGCTTGCTCTGCAATTCACGCTTACTTGCATTGCAGAGGATTCATGGGACCATTTTCACACTATATCGGTCCAAACTCAGCGCGGGGGAAAGAGGAGTACTGGAATCTTTAGGTGCAAGCTCTGTTTTCTCTTATTTCACTACTGTGAAATGTCGTGTGGCTAGGGCCTCCCGTCGTGTAGACCGGACGCCTTATTTCCACCTTTGTAAGTGGACGGCAACAAAATACATTCGTATACTCGCATTCAGAGGCGAAAGTAGGTGATTGAAATTCCTAGAAAAGATCAACGAAAAACGTCTTTGTTGTAATAATTACCTCCCCAAATTGACCTGTCATATCCGTGACACACTCTCTTCAGCCATGTTTCGCGATAACACAAAACAAGTTGCCCTTCTTTGAACGATTTCGATGTCCTCTGTCCGTCCTATCAAACAAACAAATATGGTTCGTTCATAAAAATGTAATTTTACCTGTACCCAAAAATAATCTCGTTCAAGACGTCAGAACTAGAAATACGCCATCTTTTCACACTTGTGTGAGCTGTATTTTTAAGTTATATGTCCAAGGACACGTTTACTGTATTTCTGATTCCGGCGAGAGAAGTTGCCGGAGAAATCATTTTGTCATTGACTGAAGAGGAAATCAAAAACTATGAGCAGAATCTAACACATCGTTGGTTTTATCATCGGAGGATGCTTAAAAAATTAGTAGACGCAACAACTCCGTCTAATCTATGATGGAAGCAGTATCTAAGAACTCTTAGCACGTTGCAGTCCCGTCGACAACTGTAATAGCCTAATATTTTGAAGAATCAGCCTCAGTTGCTCAAATTTTCTGGTCTTTACCAGGTTTCAGCCAAATTAATCTAGCCTTTTTCGGAAACATAAAATTACTATAACATGCTAGAGTAAGGCACAGTCAACATTAAAATTAAAACCTATAGTAGCGTGGTACCGTGTCGAATTAAAAGTACTTAAAGGAAGCCCAGGCCGGGCATCTCAGTGCCAACGTAGTTGCCGCTGCCCACCGACCGCGTGGTGAAGAGCTGCCGGTTCTGGACTTCAGCTGAGTAGTTTTGATTCGACATGGTACCACAGTACTATAGCTTTTAATTTTAATGTTGACTGTGCCTTAATCTAGCATGTTATAGTAATTTCATGCTTCTGAAGAAGGCTAGATTAATTTAGCCGAAACCTGGTAAAGACCAGAAAATTTGCGCAGCTGAGGCTGATTCTTAAAATTAAAAGCAGTATCTCCCTCTTACGTGCAATCTACATGTATGTATTGTTCACTGGCTTTCTGCACTCAAAATTTAATGTCCAAATTGTCAATAATCATATGTTTTTTTTGCTGATGTCAAAAGTAACAAGCAGGTTTCACAATATTAAGCTGAAACGAGAAGCATATAAAAAATTATTTAATATGATGAACTTCAGCCATTTCAAACAGTGCCATTGCAAACTGTTCCGCATTCTGTTGCACGCCAACGCATCCCATCATTTCTCATCACCCCATTACGAATCTATATGCATTCATTAAGAGTTGATAGCTACTTGGACATCCTACACGGCTTGTAATACTCAAGGAATTCGCTTCTGAACTTGATGCTGCGAAACCTTGTGATGTCTGTGGCACGCCGTTTTTCAATCGGTACTCATGGTGCAAGTTAGCGGTTTGTTTTGAGCATTCCTTGAATGTCGCCGATGTCCATTTCGTGAAGTGTAATACATAGATCCCATAAAAGGTTGATCTCTATGGGAGATACGATACTGCGTGAAGAGTTTGACAGAGCACTGAAAGACCTGAGTCGAAACAAGGCCCCCGGAGTAGACAACATTCCATTAGAACTACTGACGGCCTTGGGAGAGCCAGTCATGACAAAACTCTACCAGCTGGTGAGCAAGATGTATGAGACAGGCGAAATACCCTCAGACTTCAAGAAGAATATAATAATTCCAATCCCAAAGAAAGCAGGTGCTGACAGATGTGAAAATTACCGAACTATCAGTTTAATAAGCCACGGCTGCAAAATACTAACGCGAATTCTTTACAGACGAATGGAAAAACTGGTAGATGCAGACCTCTGGGAGGATCAGTTTGGATTCCGTAGAAATGTTGGAACACGTGAGGCAATACTGACCTTACGACTTATCTTAGAAGAAAGATTAAGAAAAGGCAAACCTACGTTTCTAGCATTTGTAGACTTAGAGAAAGCTTTTGACAATGCTGACTGGAATACTCTTTTTCAAATTCTAAAGGTGGCAGGGGTAAAATACAGGGAGCGAAAGGCTATTTATAATTTGTACAGAAACCAGATGGCAGTAATAAGAGTCGAGGGGCATGAAAGGGAAGCAGTGGTTGGGAAAGGAGTGAGACAGGGTTGTACCCTCTCCCCGATGTTATTCAATCTTTATATTGAGCAAGCAGTAAAGGAAACAAAAGAAAAATTTGGGGTAGGTATTAAAATTCATGGAGACGAAGTAAAAACTTTGAGGTTCGCCGATGACATTGTAATTCTGTCAGAGACGGCAAAGGACTTGGAAGAGCAGTTGAATGGAATGGACAGTGTCTTGAAAGGAGGATATAAGATGAACATTAACAAAAGCAAAACGAGGATAATGGAATGTAGTCAAATTAAATCGGGTGATGCTGAGGGAATTAGATTAGGAAATGAGACACTTAAAGTAGTAAAGGAGTTTTGCTATTTGGGAAGCAAAATAACTAATGGTCGAAGTAGAGAGGATATATAATGTAGACTGGCAATGGCAAGGAAAGCGTTTCTGAAGAAGAGAAATTTGTTAACATCGAATATAGATTTATGTATCAGGAAGTCGTTTCTGAAAGTATTTGTTTGGAGTGTAGCCATGTATGGAAGTGAAACATGGACGATAACTAGTTTGGACAAGAAGAGAATAGAAGCTTTCGAAATGTGGTGCTACAGAAGAATACTGAAGATAAGGTGGATAGGTCACGTAACTAATGAGGAGGTATTGAATAGGATTGGGGAGAAGAGAAGTTTGTGGCACAACTTGATTAGAAGAAGGGATCGGTTGGTAGGACATGTTTTGAGGCATCAAGGGATCACAAATTTAGCATTGGAGGGCAGCGTGGAGGGTAAAAATCGTAGAGGGAGACCGAGAGATGAGTACACTAAGCAGATTCAGAAGGATGTAGGTTGCAGTAGGTACTGGGAGATGAAGCAGCTTGCACAGGATAGAGTAGCATGGAGAGCTGCATCAAACCAGTCTCAGGACTGAAGACAACAACAACAACAACAACACTAAGGTCCCTTTGTAGTGCGAAAATTTTACACATCTAAGCAATACAAGTAAAAGATTCGCCATTTACGTCACGTATTTCAATACTCGTTACCTCATTATACAAGCCTAATGCGTAATTCTCGTTGACGTAAACTGTGAAATTTGAAAAGCAACAAAATTTCTCAGTGCAACTAAAGAAAAAAAAATCCGAAAATTGTTAGTTTGTAGTTATTTCCGTCTGTTAAAACCCTCTCTTTTCAGTCACTGTCATAGGTAACAATTTTAAATTCATGTCAGATACTAAGATCTACTGTCCCTTGGCGATGTATAGAATTTAAGCTTCTAAGTCAATGCGGTCGAAAGATACATCCATATACGTCACGTATTTCGATACTCGCAAACTTATTCATCAAAACCTGCACTTGAAATGTAGTACCTGTGCCGTGTAAAACTGAATATGCTTACAGGCAGGAAGCCAATAGAGAAACACTCTGAAGTTGTGATTCAGTTGTGCAGCAAAGAGAGGAGGCGGCCTTATGGCAATGGAGGACTTATGAACACACACATATGCTCTTGCATTCTTCTGTTGTTATGAGAATTGGTGTCGGAACCTGCGTGGCAGGGTGTCAAACAGTCCCTTTCTGCAACTCGATGAGGGATATACGAGAAAGTGACAGAAAAGCCTGAGGTCATTATTTCAGCGCAGTTCTGTAAAGGTCCACATCCAATTTGATAGCAGATCAGCCTCGAAATCGCCGTCGCATTAAGGGCAGATGTGTGTAAAATCAGTCAAAAAATGTTAAAGTATTCCCCCCACCCGATAGTTCTGTACCTTGTTAGAAATATTGTCTCCAATTTTAAGACTTGTTTACGGTATTTTATTATTTCCAGCCATTTTAGAAGACATCTCTAAGGTCCAGAACACTGAGAGCTCATTTATGATACGATTAATTACGATTTATTAAAAAAATGAACACAAAATCCGAACGAAAGCTTTAATAACCTCATTTAGGAGAGACGCCTGAAGACAGCGTTTTGCTCACCTACTATCGCCAAAATTTCCTCATATGATTTTCGTCTGGTGTTCAATGATGGCAACATTGAAGAATCAGGACCTTTATGAGACTAGGATTTGATGTAGGTTGCTTAACTGAGAATCTATTCAAGAAGATTAATGATACGTGTATTGCTGTTTCTCAGATTTCAGTGAGTGATATTGACAAAGGGTACACCAGAAGGATTAGACTAGTAGAAAAGAGCTTCGTGAAGACCAAAAAGATTAAATGTTTCGCTATGGCCCACATAAGGTATTTACATCTGTCATAAATTTTAATACAATATGTTTTCTGCGATTCTGGTAACTTTCATTTGACAGTGTATAAGGGACATTTTCTACTTAAACATTGTAGACAAAAAGGTGAAATTTGCTACAGATTTTTTACTTACTATAATACAACTTCCTGTGGTACAAAATTTTTCAGAGTGTGTTACTGTCAAATTTACATACATTTTTGTGAAATAATAATTGCTATGTATCATACACATAATTTAAAAAATATTCCTACAGTTATGTGACTGATATTAAAGATCTGGTACACCATTTGTTTATCTATTTACTAGGAATGACATACCAAGTTTTGAAAGTAATAAGTAGAGTAACCTTTGAGAAAATATTCCTCATGTAATAGTTTGTGTTCTAAAAGTATCCAGCGTCTTCCTGATCAGATTATTTCACCAAAAAGTTGAAAAAATCCAGATTATAGCCAATAATGCAATGAAAACATGTGGAAAATTTGGTTCAATTACCTCTCGAACAGTATGAGTTACATTAATTTATGTGTACCCGTGTATTATCTCATACGTCCCCCCTGGAAGGAATAGGTGCAGTTTCCTTAGAATACCGTGACTACCAGACACACACTAGTGATTAATATAGTCACACTGTTCACCATCGTGCTCGGCAATTTTGAATTTTGCAGTTTAATAGCGTCGCGGGTAATCATTGTTGGAGATCTGAGAGGCGTCTGTACTCAAGATCCACCCCCTCCCCTTTACCCCCTCCCCTTTACCCCCTCCCCTCCCACAGTGCCTGCTTCCCTCCCTCCTCCCCTTATTTTGCAGTTTAATAGCGTCGCGGGTAATCATTGTTGGAGATTTGAGAGACGTCTGTACTCAAGATCCACCCCCTCCCCTTTACCCCTTCCCCTCCCACAGTGCCTGCTTCCCTCCCTCCTCCCCTTATTTGCTGACGCCTATGATAGTACGGAAGTATCATTCGTTTGTGAGCTGTGCTTTTCTTGGCGTACTTCTGCTATCTTGGTTTACGAGTTATGACTCAGAACCAAGACATCCTAAGTCAAACAAGGTGAGTCGCACAATGTGTACAGATTTGTTCGCTAGCGTAAAGATAATCCCAGAAGTGACGAAATCTTATCGGCATCACACACTGCAACCGCAAAGACTTTTAGTGTATCACTTCGAATAGCACAAAGAATAAGTGCAGAAACACGGTCACGAAGAAAAGTACTTGCGGAAGAATAAGTGTCACTGATTAGCGCGCTATCCAGCAGAACGTTGTTCATAGTACTGTGCTGCATATGTTAAAAACGTGGCGAGCATCCGAAGGGATTAAAGGTGGCCAGCATTATTATTATTAAAAGTGCAACGACGGAAGAAACATTTCAATGAAGAGATTCGTAATTGTAGCTACTGGGGCGACATCTCTTGTGAGAAGAATTCACTTAATGATGAAAAAAATCATCCTCGCCTCATCATTTATCTCGATCAGAACTGGCTGAATTACAATGCCAGGGAACACATCTGGTAGGATTCAAAGGCCAATGGCGGCTTGAAAGTGTATAATTTGAGTCTACGGTACACTACAATGTCTCATTGTATTTTAGCAGTGGTTACACCAGTTTTAGTCAAGTCAAGTCAAGGTTAATTAAGTGTGGCAAGACAGTATACTTAGATTATAAGCGAGAGCTGGCGTGTAATTATATACAGACTGACCAAACGATTATGGCGCAATCAGGTAACAAGTATCTGGCAATAGTTGTTCAGTATCTGGTAACAGCTGGTGCCACAACTACAGTGAAATCCGAGTGAGAATAATAAAAAGTCTAAGGCGTTCAGCGTGATCGGGTTGCCTCCAAACACGCCTCCGACAATTGTCTGGTTGAAGGCATATGCAACACTCATCGGTGAAGAGAACGTGTTGCCAATCCCGAGAGGTCCATTCGGCATAGTGTTGGGCCCATCTGTACTGTGCTGCATGGTGTCGTCGTTGAAAAAATGGGCCTCGCCATGGGCGTTGGGAGTGAAGTTGCACATCATGCAGCCTATTGTGCACAGTTTGAGTGGTAACACGACGTTCTATGGCTGCACGAAAAACATTAACAACATGGTGGCGTTGCTGTCAGGGTTCCTCCGAGCCATAATCCGTAGGTAGCGGTCGTCCACTGCAGTGTTAGCCCTTGGGCGGCCTGAGCGAGGCATGTCATCGACAATTCTTGTCTCTCTGTATCTCCTCCATGTCCGAACAACATCGCTTTGGTTCACACCAAGACGCCTGGACACTTCTCTGGTTGAGAGCCCTTCCTGGCACAAACTAACAATGCAGACTCGATCGAACCGCGGTATTGACCGTCTAGGCTTGGTTGAACTACAGACAACACGCGCCGTGTTCCTCCTTCCTGGTGGAATGGCTGGAACTGATCGGCCGTTGGACTCCCTCCATGTAATAGGCGCTGTTCATACATGGTTGTTACATTTTTAGGCGAGATTAGTGACATCTCTGAACAGTCAAAGGGACTGTGTCTGTGATACAATATCCACAGTCAATGTCTGTCTTCATGAGTTCTGGTAACTAGGGTGATGCAAAACTTTTTTTGATGTGTGTATTTAAATTAATATCGACACGAAGTTCTGCCATTTTATCTTAAGAAGGTACAAAGTTTATTAAAGGATCCAGCTGTTCCATTAATAATTCAAAATTGTACAAGACTGTGCTTAAACTAACACACAATATTTTTTGCACAACGCAATCTGACTTTCAAAAATCCCTACAAAAGAATGGCCTTGACTAACATTAACCTATACGTTTCACAAATCACTTACCTAACAAAAATCTTGGTTATGCGAACGAAGGCACTAACTACTGATAGGCATAGTTAGGAAATGAAAGATTTTGATAGAGAACAAACAATGTATTTACCTTAATAGTCATTATATATATATATATATATATATATATATATATATATATATATATATATATATATATATATAAGTTAATGAAATCAGTTCTTACAAATTTCAAAACTCTGCCATCTCTCTCCCCACGTCCACTACTGCTGGTAGCTCACGTCCAACTGCGCAATGCTACGAGCTGTTCACATCCATGTGCCCAACGCTACAATGGCGAGTATTACAACAAAGCCAACCAGCCACAGACTGCACACAGCACAGCCAGTGATCTTCATACAGAGCACTACATGGCGTTACCAATAAAAAAACCTAAACAGCCTACTTACATAGCCCCCATGCTCACCACAAAAAATTTTACAAATTGTTTTGGGCACTGGCCAATACACATTTGTTAAAATTTTTCCACAATTACAACAACAAAGAAATCAAATGCACACCCTTATTGATACAATGTTGGTCAAAAGCTAAAATTTTCTCACAGTCCATAAAGACAGTACTGATCATTCATCACAGTAAAATAGCAATGTTTTTTTTTCTCAAAGTCTGAGTAGTAAAAGAGAATGCACACGGAAGTAGTGGATTTCCATGCAGTCTTGAAGAAGTAGTATTGTCCTTCCAACAGAAAGACAGTGCTGACTCTTGACGTGCAGACAGGTAATGGGCCACAACAGAGCAAACCCACAGCAGAGTCAGTCGAAGTTGAAGGATATTGGTAGGTAGGTCATCACAGAGCAGAGCACTGTAGTCTTGTTAGAGATTACAGTATTGGTGGGCTACCAGAGGTGCAGACCCAGTGCAGTCCTTGTAGAAATAATGGTACTGGTGACCCATCAAAGGTGTAGACCCACTGTAGTCCTTGTAGAGATAGCCAGCAGCCATCTGTTGTGACTGTGCAGGTGCACAATCACCATCGAAGAGTCTTGCGGAGAATATAGCAAGTCCATGAACCACCACTTGTGCACGCACAAAGTTTTTGGAATTGTCCTTAGAACCAGCAATGCTCTTAACCAGTCCCTTACTGAATTATCAACAAATGTGCAAACACTAACAGTCCCTACTTCTCACATATCGTCCACATACTATGACCAACAGAAACCTGTGCAGTGAAATGATACTTAATTTGAAGAACTGGTGTCTATACAATTATAAATTTAAAACATAATAATACAATTACAAAGGCACAAAGTACATCATTAAAGAACATAACAATACAGATAACATTTGTAGTAAAATGGGCTTTACAAAAGAATAGAAATAAACATATACATCAGTGTTACAGGAATTATGACATAAGTAAATACATAAAAGATCAGAATAATTATTGAAACATCGACTTTACACATGAGCATTAAAACAGAACAGAATAAACAATGTCTAAACATCTTTACAAAGAAAATAAGATATTATCAGAAAAATTCTACAACATAACTCGTATAAGCTAAACACATAAAGACAGGAAAAATACAAATACACAAGGGCACACAAACACATAGAGGGATAACACAAAAGGAAAGGAGAGGGTTTGTTTTACTGCAGTATTTTGCATAGAGATCTCCCTTCATTCATCGTTATTCCCAAAAAGTCCTATTTAAGCCTGCTTTCTGTATTCTGGTCACATCCTCTTTCAAAATATTTTTTTTGGCCAAACCATTATAGCTTCTCAATGCACTTCTTCCAATTCATCATAGTTAGTTTCTTATATAGTCTACTCCCTCTTAAGCTAACTTAAACCTACTGAGCTCAGATGCTAAACTAAGGGACGACGGAATGCAGCAGCACAAAACAATTAACACAAACAGCAATGACAAAAAATGCAAATTGGCAAAAAAAGGCAGCAATATAGGACTTAGCAAAGCAAATGCAACATTACAACTAATATGAAGCAATGAACAGCAACAAGAAAAATAAATCAGTAGTAAAACTAGCTTAACAGAGCAATACAAAGTGAAATTTAGTAGCACTATGCCTGGCAAACAGCAGCAGCAAATGCAATAATTTATATCTAAACATGGCAAAGCTCAAGCAGAAAAAATAGTACACTAAAGATAACCATGCAGATAAGGGAAATGTCTATTCACATATTAATATCTATGTCATTAAAGTGGTGCACCACAAAATTAATTCTACAAAAGATATTACCAAGTAGTTGAAAAGAAAATTAAGTATGCAGTAACTGTTATTAATCCCTTCTTATTGTTCTTTCCTTTCCAAGTGCTCCTTTTTCGAAGAACGTGGATCATAAAATGATTATTTAATAGATCTGTTGACAGAAAGTGTTCACATTAGCAAATGCATTTAATTTTATTTTATAAAACCAATGCTGCAACACAGCTGGAAACCAGATATCAAATGAAATAAGCAACTATGAAAGGCAAAGCATAAAATGTCATTCAATAGTCATGTGACATTTCATAAGTTAGTACAAATTCTCTCAACTCTCGTAGAAAGACGCTTGTCATTATCAGGTGTGCAGATGTAAGAATGTTTCCAAGAAATGAGCGTGTCGTATTTGCGGTGCTTTCTACAAAGGAATGTCAATAGCGAGGTTAATGGTCTCTTTTTTTCTCCACCTGTGCCTCTGAAAGGCACACACTAATGGCTTGTTTCCAGGTGGCTGTCGCCCAGCTGGGTGCCCACGACGCAGTACGTGCAGGTGGTCACTTAACTTTCTTACCGAAATATTTACGACATCAGTTTCCGCTACAGTGGCAGTATCATATAAAAAAAAATTCACAGGTCAAGAATTTGCGATACAAATCTGTAGAGACAAAATCCTATAAATATAACAGTGTCCAAAAAATTATCGTCGGCATTGTAATACATTCACGCATTTACATACATTTCATAACTCTTAAAGTACGATTCTTGGTTTCTAACAACCTTATTCACAAACCCGAGTCCCTAACCACTACTAATTATTCCTTACCTTATTCGTCGACACTTCTTCAATATTTCATCATAACAGATACGTAGCATAACCAAATAACTCATATAGCATCGGCTTAAACATACCTCAGCAGCATAATTCACATCGTCGTCGTAATAATAACATCATAACACCTCAGTCAAATCTCAAAAACATCAGAGCTTTCTGCAATAATTTCAAAACCTAAAAAAATTCTCTGCTTATGTCAAAAGTGTCATCTACCTCAAACGTACCTTAAAAATCATGATCCCATATCAAATATGTCATTCAAAACTCTCATAGTATCACAATGGTTCCAAAAAAAAAAATATGAACAGTTCACAAAGTACAGAAAAAATACGATTTCATAAGTCTGAAGTTATCCAACTGTCTAATTACGTAAACACCTGTCACTTATGTAGTAAAGTAAATATTTGTCTCTCTCAGTTAAGTGATCACATAGCTGTGTAATTCCGTGTTAGAGAAATATGGTACCAATGTGTGAAGTTGTATAAGCAAATACCATATTAGCTAGGGCTCCTTGTGCTTGCCAAACACATGGTACACAAAGTAAGCGTGTACCCCCCTGAAGATTAATGTAATTATATCCTCAGGTGTTACAGATTACAGCAATGGAATGAAATGTATCACGGAAAACCTTTGTATCCTTGTACTTCAAATATCTTTAAAATAAATGTTCTAAGTACAAAATTAATCACTCAAATACGTGTACTGTAGCGCTAAACTGTGCGTCTTGTTTTAAGATAATCTCTGTGGAAGTGTCGTAGTTATCGTCCTCCGAAAGCTAAGTTCTGCAGAAGTCAATGTACTTACCTCATGATAAAGAAAAGTTAAATGCTTTGCGTATAGATATCGTAGTTACTACGCTTATTGCCGTGATGAAGTAAGTACTGTACTGTAACGTATTGTTGTGCTACAGAAAAGGCTGTCTCATTGTAGCTATACCACAAAGTTACTACTAAAACATGTTTTCCTTTCCAGAAGAATTCAGAAAAACTGTGCAGATATAAAACAGATACACCGCAAAAGCACAATGTAAATTGTGTCACACATTAGTAGCGTCGTGATATAATCGTGTAGCTATCAAAGAAACCAAATACTAAGTCATCTTTAATCTCACAGAAAGTACTTCAAATAAAGAATGTCTTTCCAACTAAACCAAAATGTTGCATTAAAATCTCATTAACAGTATATGTTCTAAGTATGTAAGCCTTATAGTCGTTACATAATCGTGCAACTAACAAGCAATAATGTACAAATAACAACACTGTGTCGTCTGTTCACTATGACAATGCATTTGTAATTGCTGTTTAAAAATGTTCCCTAGGTTCTAGACTGTATAGTTAACTTCAAAACATTGTTTCATGTTAACTGTTTCTCAGTGTGACAAAGCATACTAGAAATGTGAAGTGAAATGTTTTATGGCAAAGACAAAGTTAAAAAGCAGATTATATTCCAATAAACGGTTTTACATGTGAAATGTGGTGTAAACCTTTACTCTTCCTAGTACTCAGAGTTTCAACTTCAACGCAGTTATCATGTGGTATACGTCGGATTCTGTAAGGTCCATTGTAAACTAGAAAGAATTTGTGACTCAAGTGTTTCTTCTTATGTGACAATGAATGAGCTTTAATGAGAACTTTCTGACCAATATATAATTTCTTTGCATTTTCTTTACCGTGTAATTTTCTCCTTTTGTCTGCAGCAGAATTTATATTTTTAATAGCCAAATCAATTATGTCTTTGTGTCGAAGTTTACGTGTATTCGGAAAAGGTACAAGCTCTCTGATTCTGTTCGGTGGTTCTTTATTCTTCAGTACAAGAACAGGTGGTAAAGCAGTGGAGTCATGAGGCATTTCATTCAGCACGTTTTGAAATAAGTTTAAATATCTGTCCCAATGCTGATGCTTTCTGTGACAATAAAGTCTGCAAAGCTTATTGATTTCTTTCATAATCCGTTCAGACGGGTTACAATGTGGTGAAATAAAAACAGATTTGATTTTATGGTTACGAAGCATGCGTGACCAAACAGCAGATCTGAATTGCGCTGCGTTATCTGAAATGACTTTACTAACGTGTCCAACTTCAAGTAAGAAATTTTTAACAAAGGCGTTTGATACAGACTGTCCAGTGGCTTTAAGTAACGGAGTGAAAGAAACAAATTTTGAAGTAAGTTCAGCAGCGACTAGAACGTACGAAAATCCATTAGATAATATGACAAGCGGTCCCAAGAGATCAACAGCAGCAAATTCTTTTAATTTAGAAGGAATGATAGGAAACAATGGAGCACGATGCGAGACAGTAGATGGTTTCGCCTTTTGACAAAGTTTACAAATAGACAAGACTCTTCGAATTCTCTTTTCCATATTGTTAAAATGACAAGTCGTTCGAAGAATATGATAACATTTTCGTGGACCAAAATGTGCATAGCTGAAATGAATGTCCCAAATGAGCTTATTAACAAAATCGTCTGGAATGCAAAGTACCCATAGCTTGTAATCAACAGTGCAGCGTTTCAACAGTATGTTGTTCCTAAACAGATAATAATGCCGAATCTGTGTATATGTTTTTTTCATCCCATTTACTTTTGATGTCTTTCCAAATCGGATCTTTATCTTGTTCATAAGCAATGTCCTTTAAAGATGTGGTGATGAAGTTTTCAAAGGCGACTTTCTGAATGTAAAGAATACTGACATTTTTATCGAGGTTGCTTTCTGTGTTACTTTTCTCGAGCCTAGCCGGTGCGCGTGACAGTGCGTCCGCAACAATGTTCTCCTTGCCGGGAATGTAGACTATTGTGAAGTGGAATTCTTGCAGAAACAATGCCCAGCGTTTTAACCTGTCATTATTTAATTTTGAAGACATAAGAAATTGTAATGCACGATGATCACTGTATACTTTTACGTACTTACCATAAAGAAAGAAACGGAATTTGTTAAATGCCCAAACGATAGCTAAAGCTTCTAATTCAGTAACGGAATAATTTTTTTCAGATTTTGTTAGCACTCGGCTAGCAAAAGCAATGATTTTCTGTACAGTAATGTCATTTTCTGTGGCTTCTTGAAATAAATGGGCACCAAGACCTACTTTAGAAGAATCCGTGCTAAGGCAAAAATCTTGTGAGAGATCTGGATGAGCTAGTATTGGCGTGTTAAGTAGCGATTATTTCAAAGAATTGAATTCCTACTGTGCTTGTTCGTCCCAGTTCCAAATAGTATTTTTTCCAGTGAGAGAACAAAGTTTTGGTGTTACTAGAATTTGCAAATTCAGAAAACGACGGTAAAAATTTACGAGACCTAGAAAACTGCGGACTTGTCTTTTTTGTGGATGGAACAGGAATGGCTCTGATTGCTTCTAACTTTTCAGGATCCGGCTGAATGCCTTCAGAAGAAATAATATGTCCCAAAAACCTCACCTTTGACCTACCGAATTCAAACTTTTTCAAGTTAACTGTAATTCCAGATTCTGCAAAAATACGTAACAAACTGTTGAGGATGCGATTATGTTGTTCCCATGAGGCTTCTGCTATTAGAATATCATCCACATATAAGGTTATGTGACGTTTTAAAAAATCAGGTAATATGGAATTTAGCCCACGAATGAATGCTGCCGAAGAAATGTTCAAACGAAAAGGAAGTTTCTGAAACTGATAACAAACGCCGAAACAAAGGAAAGCTGTGTATTTTCTACATTCTGGATGAAGTTCGATATGATAAAAGCTGGATATGAGATCAATGGAAGATAACAGTTTTACACCATTAAAATTTTGAAGAAGTTCTTCCAACGTTTGCGGCCTGTCTGTTTCAGGAATAATTATAGTATTGATTTGTCTCGAATCTAAGACAAGCCTGATCGATCCATTTTTCTTCTCAACAACATGTAATGGATTATTGTATGAGCTTACTGCAGGCTCAATGATGCCCTCGTCAAGCATAGATTGTATTTCTCTTCTAACATGGTCCCTATAATGTGCTGGAATTACATATGGTCTAACACAAAATTTAGTATGCTCACGAACACGAAATTGGTACTGAAATCCCTTGATTGTTCCTGTTTTGTGAGTAAAAACTTTGGAATGTGCTTGTAAAATCTCAAAAAGGTCCTGCCTATCAGTGTCATTACAATTCTCAATTGTTTGAATGTTATTCTGAATTAACTCATTACTTTCAAGTATGCTGTCGATATCATCCCTGTCAGTACTTGCAGAGAGATTGTTAGTGTCTAGTTCCGTAGTAAATTCCGAACTGTTGTCTAACAGAAGGTAAAGCCGATTAATTTCCTCGTCATGGTTTGAGAGCCAATCTTCAAATTTCAAAGCTATTGACTTACCTTCTTTCTCTAAACTTATTTCAGCATCGTGAAAGTTTAAGATTGCTTTGTATTCATTGAAAAAGTCTACTCCCAATACAATTTCCGTCGACAACAATGGAACAATAAGAAAGTTCACATAGAAGCTGTGGCTTTGACAAGAGAATTCCAAGTTGGTTTGTTGACGTACATCTACACTTTTCCCATAGATTGCACCTTGTAAATCTTACGTAACGGAAGTGTCGGGCAATCGTTCGATTTGTTGAATTTGCTAAAGGCTGTTTCACTAATTACTGAAATGGGACTGCCAGAGTGAAGTACTGCCGTAAATTTTATGTCATTTACTGTAATGTGAATCACAGGATATGCAATGTTGTTATGTTTTACGTCGTGTTCCTGGAGTAAGATGTCCCTAATGTCTTCCATTTTTACGTAATTACTAGCTACGGCAGCTGCGTCGTCAGTTTCAGAAGTACGTTTTGTGGCTGCCAGCTGTATGAGTCATTGCCTGTCTCTTTGTTGGCGCGCGCCGTTATTGGGATTAGGAGACCTAACTTCTACAAATTCACCTTGACGAGAAGGCCGTGCCCTGTTTGAAGCTCGCCAGTTCTGATGGAATTCAGGTCTGTCGTTTTGTCGGTAGTTTACTTAGTTTCTTGTTTGTCGGTCATGTGGTGGAGAATTTCTCCCTGAATCGTAACTGCGCTGGACCGTTGCGTCTGAAGTTATTCTGTCTCCCTTGATAATAATTGTTTTTGTTCCCATATTTTCTGTTTCTATGGTTATCTCTGTCATATTCATTACTACATAAATGCGATCTTTCTCTGTAACTATTATTACTCTTCCAGTGGTTGTCATATGGGTGGTGTCTGTTTTGGTCACGATTTGCGTTGTAAGAATAGCCTTGTCGTGTCCAGTTATTGTTTCTTTCATCGCGGAATTGCGACGGATGTGACCTGTAATTGTTGTGTTCCTGTTTTCGCGTACCGCGATTGTCCGTGTCAATTTCCAGTTCTTGTAACAGTCCCTGAAAAGCTTCAATGTCGTCTTTGCATCGGCCTACCAAAATAATATGTCGTGAATGTTCAGGCAATTTGATTAAGCAAATGCGGATGAGTTCTGAGGGGCTGTATGGGTTTGAAAGATACTGATTCTTATGTAACATGTCTTCAAAATATTTCACAAGACTGGAAAATTCAGATTGTTCGAAATGTTTCATCATCATGATGCCATGTTTTACTCGGTCTTGTGTGGCTTGAGACCAATATGCTGAGGGGAAGGCATGGTAAGATTCTCCTTTACTGTAGCAATCGTGAATGACCGATCGCATTCTTACAGCTGGTTCATTCTGCAAGTAGCCACACATAAATTCTAATCTGTGTTCTAATGACCAGTTGGGAGGAAAACAATGAGAGAATTGATGGAGCCACGCTTCTGGATGAATGTCGTTGTCAGAATTCTTAAATGTTTTGAATTTACGTGCAGTAATGAACAGCTTATAGTCAAAATCATCGTGTCGGCGAGTACCATATCGGTCATTGTTACGTCGTGTCGGTGGTTCCATCTCAAAATTCTGTGCACCTTGCCAATTTCTTTCATGGTTTCCGAATTGCCCTGTGTTATTATTTTGTGCGTTTACCGTATTTCTAAGTTCCTCTTCCCGTGTTGGTGCGCGAGTGTCCTCTGAAATATGTAATTTTTGTATTACTTGAGCCAACTGATCTTGTACTTTCCGCATTTCTCTTTTGTACTGTGTGTTGATTTGATTTTGATTCTGTTTGAATTTTCTAATTTGTTCATACTCTTCAGTGTCAGTGAAGGCTACAGGTTTTGTGTCATTCAGATCATCATCTACCTTTGTATATAAGTTAGTGAACTGATCTGAAAGTTCGGCTACTTTATCCGATAGTGAAATTATTTCCTCTGTGTGTTTTTCTGAACCAAGTTTCAGAGTGTCCATTTGTGTTGAAATCGTATCTACTGTGTCTTTTAAGTTTTCCTGAGTTTTTGCAAGTTGTGTAACTGAAAAGGTAGATGCAACTGAGTCAATTTTAGCTTGCAAGGTCTCATGATTTTCATGAACAATAGTTGGCAGTTCTTTTATGGCTGCTTCGTGATTCTGTAATGCATTTTCATGCCGCGAAAAAATAGGTTGAAAATGCTCACAAATTTGTGTTTTTACGTCATTACAGATTTTTTTTACATTTCGATTCAATGTTATGTAACTCATTAGTTAAATCTTCACGTGTTTGTTCAAGTGTGGTGTCTAACTTTTGAAGCTTTTGTTCCATTGTGTCTAACTTTTGAAGATTTTGTTCCATTGTGTCTAACTTTTGAAGCTTTTGCTGTGTTTGTCTCTGATTTTGTTCCATTGTGTCTAACTTTTGAAGATTTTGTCCCATTTGTTTCTGATTTTGTTCAAGCGTTGTGTCTAACTTTTAAAGATTTTGTTCCATTGTGTCTAACTTTTGAAGCTTTTGTCCCATTTGTTGCATTTATTGTAATAACAATGCACTGGTGTCTGAAACATGTTCCTCAGTGCTATTCGGCAATGCATTTGAACCGGCAATATTCGCAGTTTGAAAAACAGAAAATGTGTCTTGACTTATTTGAGAAAACGGTGAGGACGCAAAACCTGAATCTACAGCATTTGCAAGATTGTGTCCTGTCATTTCGGATTCCTGAGGCGAGCTGTTGCCGACCGATCGATCGATAATGCTTCCCTGTTCACTAATTGTTTCACTGCCTACACCATTATTTGCAGCCCACTCCATTTCCCTATGCACAATTACCAAATTACTACCTTGAACATTAGTTAATTCATCACATGGTGGCGCTAACACACTGCTTTCGTCTTCACTGTCATTTCTCCGTTTACTTTGGAGCCTAGTATTACGTTTTTCACACGCCATTATTGTCACAATAATTCACACGATAACACAGAAAAGCACAATTTGAAGAGCAAAAATAAGAAAACACATTAACATAGCACTGAAAATAATATCTCGCTAATTGCAAGCGCAGCTGCGAAATACTTGGTGCAAACCTACATGCATGCCACAACTGTTTTACTGTACAACAATGAAAAACTACAACTACAAAGGAGATTCTCTCTACAATTACGCGCTAGCAATACACAAAGGCTACACAAACTACAAGAAAAAATCAGAAGATTCCAGTGAGGTATCCTCGGCTAAGGGTCGACATATGAAACGTCCCATTAGAAAAATTGTGCATGACTGTGCTTAAACCGACACACAATATTTTTAGCGCTGCGTAATCTGACTTTCAAAAATCCCTACAAAACAATGGCCTTGACTAACATTAACCTATACGTTTCACAAATCACTTACCTCACAAAAATCTTGGTTACTCGAACTACTGCAATACAGTGAGCGCTACTGCTGCCGGCTAACTAAAAGATTCAAACTACGGAAGGCACTAACTACTGATAGGCACGGTTAGCAAATGAAAGATTTTGATAGAGAACAAACAATGTATTTACCTTAATAGTCATAATATATATATCAGTTAATGACATCAATTCTTACAAATTTCAAAACTCCGCCATCTCTCTCCCCACGTCCACCACTGCTGGCGGCTCACCTCCAACTGCGCAACGCTACGCGCCTTTCACATCCATCTGCTCAACGCTACAATGGCGAGTATTACAACAATGCCAACCAGCCACAGACTGCACACTGCACAGCCAGTGATCTTCATACAGAGCACTACGTGGCGTTACCAATAAAAAAACCTAAACAGCCTACTTACAAGCCCATTAGTGTGATTATTACTATTAGCTGCCCATGAAATTCTACTTCTGCAGCATCACCTTTAAAATGGAAACCACTGCAAAATTTTAGGCTATCAGTGTTTCTACGCATATATTGGTGTCCCTCCTCAAAATGTAAGTGTCATCTCTTCCTTTCTCTACACCCGACCTGCAGTAACTGGGTGACAAGATATACACACCAGTATTCACCGTTTCAGCTTCAGTTGTCAGATGTCGTACCTGGTGACCTAGAGGTCAAGTGTGTGCCTTGAAGCTGAACGGTAGCAAGATCGAATCCCAGATCAAGAAATATTTCCGTCTGTCTTTAACCTAAGCTTCAATCTCGACGATGTGAAGATTCGCCAGGAATGAGACGTGATTCGGATGCCATGTTAAAGTTCCGGTCCGCTTTCCGTAGTAGGATTGCAGGAGGTCTGGCGCGTCGCCAGAGTCGCTTGCAGTTGAAAGACTTGCGCCAGGCCGTTGAAGGACACGAAATTATTATTAGTGATGAATTTATTGGGTTTACAACTTTGCTTCTGCCATTTTTTCGAAGTTTCAGGCTTTATTGCGAAAAGTTAAGAAATTACGATTCAAAGTATTGGCCATCGTCGCCAGTACTTTCTCCAATCTTTCGGGCAGCATGCGAACCCCGCGGCGTCTTTTGAGATGATACCTGAATCGATCCGATTTTGCACTTGTTGATACGACCGGAAGTCCTGTCAACTGGGTCGTGTGCCACTGATCGAAAAAGGTGGTAGTCAGAGGGAGCTATGTCTGCAGACTACGGCAGGTTGGGTAGGACCTTCCATTTCAACGCTTCCAAGTATATTTTGTAAAGTTCTGCGACACGGGATCGAACATGATCACGCTGTAAAATCACATTTTCGTGTCTATCGCTGTATTGTGTCCGTTTGTATTCCATTGTTCGGCTCAAACGCATCAACTCGTTACCAGACGATCTCTTGTGATTGTTTCCGTCGGGTTTAGTAGCTTCAGAAACCTATCTTCCCACCCCCACCCCCCTCCTATGCCAGTCTTCGATGTCAGAATCACAGCTCTTTAATTGTTGAAACAGTTCTCTGCACGTTCTTTCAATAATAGGTGCCTCACTCTAGGTCTTACCCAGCATTTTATGAGCGTCAGCCGCAGATTTCTTCGTGTTGATGCATAAAATTCAAACTTCCCGGAAATGACGAGAACTTTACTCCTAAGCTGACATTCTCAATCGAAAATAACTTTATGATGCAATCACAAATCAACTGACATTTTGATGGTGTTATGTTTACAAATGCCTAAGCTTATTCTATGATACTTACGACCAACGACCTGTACCGCCAATTGCCGCTACTACCATCTAACGCAAAACGGTGCGAGCAGAGTCATAGACCTAATATGTTAAAAAATTACGTCTGCAGGATTATAGCAGTAGTTCTCCTGTACATATCAGAAGCTAGTCAAGTTTATTTTTAACCGTCTCATATTTCTGTGAAATAAGTTTAATTTTACTTATTTATCATCATATATTTCAGGTACAATATTTTAGTTACATTTACTTGTATTGATACAGATAATCAGAAATTTGAGTTTACTCTGAGAAAGTTGCTGCCCTCAAGTTTATGGACACATGAGGCTACACCCTAAAGAACTCTCCAGTTCCAAGTTGCCCATCTGAGGCTTCCAGGGGCAACAAATATTTGGTTTTCAATATATCGCTTAGTTGACGAAATTTAAAAAGCTGTCATAATTTACTCATTAAGAGTTATAATCTTTTGAAACTTTCTCTCGCTGATTCTCCTGCCACCCCCCGCCCCTTTTATACACACACAAGATGATGAAAAGAGAAAAGTAGATCGCTTATATTTTTGCTGTTCGTGGAGTAAAACTGCAGCATTACACATGACGTGTTAATTTATTAAATCTTTACTATCTACTCTACTCGCAACACAGTTTGTGGAAAGCATTCGCATATACAACTGAATGTACCTGCAAAAGTAGGTAATTCTATGACATATAGTTCAGGAGATATGACATCAGAGACTTCTAGCTGCGTGAAAAATTATCTTGTGTTTAAATTAGCGTACAATAAAACTTCACCATCAGACATGATGTTTTAATTCATTACTTGTTTCCTCCTAACTCTATCCAAACAATACCTTGCAGACCGTATTTACATATACCGCTGAAGGTACCTGCAAAATTATATCATATTTCAGGAGATATGTCATAAACGCTGAGATGCGTGAAAAACTTACTTTTGCTTCAAGAGGAGTGCAAATTACACAGACTATGCTCATCCAGTGTTTCATAATAAGAACACCTTTTTCTAAGTTGTTCTCGATTATGAGCATAGTGTCAAATAGTTAACATGTTAACTCGTTCGTAAAGTAACAACGTTTGAAACTCTTTCATAAATGGGAGTTCGAATAATTAAAGAATCAGGGTTTACTGGTATCTTAAGAAAGGACTTCCTAACTTTTAAATTTTTAATCACTCTCAATTTTTTTTTTATTTTGGGAAGCTGTTTTCTTAATATTGTTAGTCTGTAATTTGTGTCCTCTATGCTCCCGCCATTTTCACTTGTTTCGTTGCTCAAATAGCAAAGCTTATCTAATACTCCTGTGATTAGTGACTCATTTCCTACTCTAATTTCCTCAGCATCGCTCGATTTAATTCGACTACATATCATTATTCTATTTTTTTATTGAGATTTATCTTATAAACTTTCTCCTTTCAACCACTCTCTCTAACAGACTGCAGTAAGTTTAGTGTTTTTATTTATTTTCTCTGTACTTTAATTCCCTTTCGAAACTTTTCCTTAGTTTCCCTCAGGGCTTTCTCACCATACAGACTAAATAACATTGGTGATACGCTGCAACCCTGTATAACTCCCTTCTCAACTATTGCTTCCCTTTTTATATCTTTGATTTCTACTAGCTACAGTCTGGTTTATCTGAAGCTGTCGATAACTTTTTGCTTCCTATGTTTGTTCGCTGTTACATTCAGAATTTTAAAGTGGATATACCAGAGAGCATTATCGATACCTTTCTCTAAATTTACAAATAAAACAAACTGCGTTTTGATTTCAGTCCGTCTTTTGAAGGAAGTCATAGGATCAATTTTACCTCGATTCATCCATCAAAGGGAACTCTCGAGATTCATTGGCTGAAGCACACCAAACGAATGTCGAAGAAGAACTACTTCCAGATCCACACCTGGCTCATGTGACATGGAATACTCTGAATAGTCAGAGAACTGATGTTTCACAATGCAAAGTCATCTTCAGGAAACTACGCTACAGCATTACTGATGAAATTTGCCAGTGTGGAGGCTTGCAGGATGAAGAACCCCAGCCAGTCTGTGGGTCATGCTGCGTACGTGCTCTACCAGTGAGTTTACTGCGGCTAGAAAAATGTCAAGCAAAACCGCCGAATGCAGGGCTCTCCACAGAATATGAAGAGAATTATCTTCGTGTTTGTCTTTTATCTTTCTGTCTGCATATCATAAATACTTGTTGTAACATTAATCTCTGTATTTTTATTAGTATTACTTTTTCTCTGCATTTTACTGAATTTCCTCTGTAACTAATTCTTTACATGCGATTAATCCCTGCGTGTATGTTATTAATACCATACCAGTATTGCAGTAATTTCTTTGCCTGGACACGTAAAATACATCAATAAAATAGGATATAGTATTACGTGTTCCCGCTTTTCTCTGGAACCTAAACTGATCGTTCCCAAGGTCAGCTTCAACCAATTGTGCTATTCATCTACAAATTATTCGCATCAGTATTTTGCAACCATGACTTATTAAACTGACGCTTAGGTAATATTCAAATGTATCAGCACCTGCTACTTTGGAATCGAAACTGTTACATTCTTCTTTATGTTTGAGAGTCGAATATGGCTTGCATATGAGATGAATTTTTGACCATGGCTGACTCGTCCCAGGACCTCAGTACTTCTGAGGGAATGTCGTCTGCTCCAAGGGTCTGGTTTCAACTTAGAACTTTCGGTTCTCCGTCACATTCTCCTCCCAGAGCCGTACATCCTATCTCATTTTCATTTAATTCCTATTTCCTTTCTAGAATATCATCTTCCAGTTCACATCATTTGTATAGCCTTTCTATGTATTCCTTCCACATTCTCCATCTTTGTTAATAACTGGATTGCCAGGCGAAGCCTTGATAGTCATATAGATGCATCTCTTTTTTTGAAAACTCTCTTTAATTGTCTTACAAATGGCACCTGTCTTTCCTCTTGTCATGCAATCATCTACAGATCTGCGATTTTCCTCTGTCTGACCATTCCTGCTTAGCCATTTGGTACTTCCTGTGTGTCTCATTTTTTAGACATCAGTATTCCAGTTCTACCTACTTCATTTGCAGAATTTCTATGTTCCTCCGTAAATTAAATTCCGTATTTGCTGTGTTATCCAAGCATTTCTAGTGGGCAGTCCGCCTGCTTAGCTGGGTGGTAACGTACTTGCCTCCCGTGCAGAGGGGCCCGGGGTCAATTCCCGGCCGGGGTGGAGATTTTCTCCGCTCATGCACTTTTTGTTGTGTTGTCCTCATCATCATTTCACCCTCATCACCGGCCCCCAAGTTGCCCAACGTGGCGTCGACTGAAATAAGACTTGCACTTGGAGGCCGAACCTCCCCGGATGGGGCCTCCTGGCCAACTATGCCATATGTTCATTTCATTTCATTTCTAGTGGGCACTTTCTTCTCGTCTATTTGATCGTCTGTTGCCTTCAAAAATTCGTATCTCAACTCTACCTATTCATTTTCTATTGTACACCTTTCCCCTGTTTTAGTTAATTGTTGTCTAATGCCCCCTTCTGAAACTCCCAAAAACTTCTGGTCCTTTCAGTTTATGCAAATCCACCTCCTGCCTTCTTGCAGTTTCTTCACTTATATCTGCAGTTCATAACAAATAAATTCACATCTTCCCTGGGAAAACTTTTCCAGCGTAAAATCTGTTTTCGAAATGACGAGCTTGCAAATATAATATACTTTTGAACTACTGCTGTGGATGCTGGTTTTGTATTCATCTATCTACTATAATGCAGTCACTATGTTCCTCATAGCACGTTGCCTGCCTTCTTATTTTCTTGTTCTTTATTAGACTTACCCCATATTGCCGCTATTTGATTTTGAAAAACTGCCTATTGTAGTATTCCGATGCCCAGGTGAAACCTAACCAATGATTTAGTGGAAACATTTAACCTTGTAGCTATCAAATCAAATTAAATACACTGACCAGCCAAAGGTACACAGGTACACCCGCCTAATATCTTGTAGGGCCCTCGCAAGCACGCAGAAGCGCTGCAGCACGACGAGGCATGGACTCGACTAATGTCTGAAGTAGTGCTGGAGGGAACTGACACCATGAATCCTGCAGGGCTGTCCATAAATCCGTAAAAGTACGAGGGGATGGAGATCTCTTCTGAACAGCATATTGCGAGGCATCCCGGATATGCTCAATAATGTTCATGTATGGCGAGTTTGGTGGCCAGCGGAAGTGTTTAAACTCAGAAGAGCGTTCCTGCAGCCACACTGTAGCAACGCTGGACATGTGGGGTGTCGCATCATCCTCCCGGAATTGGCAAGTTCGTCGGAATGCCCAATGGACATGAATGGATGCAGGTGATCAGACAGAATGCTTACATACCTGTCAGAGACGTATTAGCGGTCCCATATAACTTCAACTACTCACGCCTCGCACAATTACAGATCCACCACCAGCTTTAACAGTCCCGTGCTGACATGCTGACCGTCCATGGATTCATGAGCTTGTCTCCGTACCCGTACACGTCCATCCGCTCGATACAATGTTAACGAGACTCGTCCAACCAAGCATCATGCTTCCAGTCATCAACAGTCCAATGTTGGTATTGACGCGTCCAGGCGAGTCGTAAAGCTTTGTGTCGTGCAGTCATCAAGGGTACACGAGTGGGCCTTCGGCTCCGAAAGGCCATATCGATGATTTTCCGTTGAATAGTTAGCACGCTGATAGTTGTTGATGGCCCAGAACTGAAATCTGCAACAATTTGAAGAAGGGCTACGCTTCTGTCATGTTGAACGATTCTCTTCAGTTGTCGATGGTACGGTTCTTGCAGGATCTTTTTCCGGCCGCCGCGATGTCGGAAATTTGATGTTTTACCGGATTCCTGATATTCACGGTACATTCGTGAAATAGTCGTACGGGAAAATCTTCACTTCATCGCTGCCTCGGAAATGCTGTGCCCCGACTGTAGCATCACGTTGAAACTCACTTGATAACCTGCCATTACAACAGCAGTAACCGATCTAACAACTGCGCCAGACATTTCTGTCTTATATAGGCGCTGCTAACCGCTGCGCCGTATTCTGCCTGTTTACCTGTCTCTGTATTTGAGTACCCATGCCTGTGCCAACTTCCTTGGCGCTTGGGTATGTAATAAAATGGTTGAAACGGACAGAATCGCCGATAAACTGAGAAGACATGAGAAGTTTGGAGAACACTAACGGCTTCCATCATTGGCCAATTAACATTTCACATCTGACCAATGACACAGAAATGACGAGAACTAGGGGCCCAGGAATATCAGGAAAAAGATGGAACGATTAAAAATGGCTCCGCACACAAGAGAGGTATGTTATTACGAAGTAGCTGTTTTTGCTTGTAGCTTATCTGTGGAATGTTCTATCGCTTACTCAGCTACGACATCTGAGGTGACCCATACTTATTTCTGGCATTTAAGCGAGTCCGTTATTAGATACCGAAATCCCCCACTCTGTTGACATAACTTTTCTTAGCTCATGCCATTTCGTCCACGGTTATAAATCCATAGCTTCATCTGATGTCTGAAGGGATTCACAGGATGATCAGAAAACATGTGAAACGCTTGTGGGGATGAAGCACGGCAGCTTGTAATGATACATAAATGGTAAGAAAAACGTTGGATACGTTGTGCCGTTTCCGAGTTACTTAGCAGTCATGTTACCCAATTACGATGTTGTGCAAGCAAATTCAAGTTTCAGCGAACCAGACAAAGCACTCGTAGATCAACGCCGCCCCTGTCAGGCCGCGTAAATGTGAGGGCGCGACGCCCAGACTCGCTAGTTTACAGCTACATCTACATTTATACTCCGCAAGCCACCCAACGGTGTGTGGCGGAGGGCATTTTACGTGCCACTGTCATTACCTCCCTTTTCTCTTCCAGTCGCGTTTGGTTCGCGGGAAGAGCGACTGTCTGAAAGCCTCCGTGCGCGCTCGAATCTCTCTTAATTTTTCATTCGTGATCTCCTCGGCAGGTATAAGTAGGGGGAAGCAATATATTCGATACCTCATCCAGAAACGCACCCTCTCGAAACCTGGCGAGCAAGCTACACCGCGATGCAGAGCGCCTCTCTTGCAGAGTCTGCCACTTGAGTTTGCTAAACATCTCCGTAACGCTGTCACGCTTACCAAATAACCCTGTGACGAACGGCGACGCTCTTCTTGTATCTTCTCTATCTCCTCTGTCAACCCGATCTGGTACGGATCCCACACTGATGAGCAATACTCAAGTATAGGTCGAACGAGTGTTTTGTAAGCCATCTCCTTTGTTGATGGACTACATTTTCTAAGGACTCTCCCAATGAATCTCAACCTGGTACCCGCCTTATCAACAATTAATTTTATATGATCATTTCACTTCAAATCGTTCCGTACGCGTATTCCCAGATATTTTACAGAAGTAACTGCTACCAGTGTATTTTCCGCTATCATATAATCATACAATAAAGGCTCCTTCTTTCTATGTATTCGCAAAACATTACATTTGTCTATGTTAAGGGTCAGTTGCCACTCCCTGCACCAAGTGCCTATCCGATGCAGATCTTCCTGCATTTCGCTACAATTTTCTAATGCTGCAAGTTCTCTGTATACTACAGCATCATTTGCGAAAAGCCACATGGAACTTCCGACACTATCTACTAGATAATTTATATATATATTGTGAAAAGGAATGGTCCCATAACACTCCCCTGTGGCACGCCAGAGGTTACTTAAACGTCTGTAGACGTCTCTCCATTGAGAACAACATGCTGTGTTCTGTTTGCTAAAAACTCTTCAATCCAGCCACACAGCTGGTCTGATATTCCGTAGGCTCTTACTTTGTTTATCAGGCGACAGTGCGGAACTGTATCGAACGCCTTCCGCAAGACAAGGAAAATAGCATCTACCTGGGAGCCAGTATCTAATATAAAGCGAGTTGGGTCTCACACGATCGCTGTTTCCGGAATCCATGTTGATTCCTACAGAGTAGATTCTGGGTTTCCAGAAATGGAATGATACTCGAGCAAAAAACATGTTCTAAAATTCTACAACAGCTCGATGTCACGTCCCCATGGTCTCCGATGATGGTCATCCAGGGCAGTACAAAACCGTGATTTATTTCCGAACTAAATACGGCGCCATTTATCAGCTGTTCACCTTCACAGTCACGGCACCCAGCCTAAGCATGCAAAGGTAGTTCCCAAGTCCAGCTGGTGCTAAACTCTGACCAATGAAATTGGATGACACAAAATGTTGCTGGGAGTCCTTTACTTGTTCTTGGATGGCAGGTATAGAAGCGAAAGGCTACGATGTGCTTGGTGTACAATGCAGGGATCCCCTCTTGTGTTGCTAAGATGTAGTCGACTGGGACCTTGAAGACGAGTATGTCTGCCCTCACAAGCTCATGCAGTCTTACACTGGGCCACTGCTACGTGCAAATGCACCACAAATCTGGACACTGCGTCACTAGAGGGCCCAGCCAAATGGAGACCCACAATGAGGCCCCATTCGAACTCTGCCATGTGCTGACGAGTCTGTTCAGCGTTTGACACTGTTCGCGCCCCTTGTAATACCTCACAGGCATGGTAACAACACCAAACTCAAATATTACTAATGCACTCTGGTGGCCGTTCTACACATTACAGAGTCCGTAGCTCGTGGTCTCGTGGCTAGCGTTGCTGCCTCTCACATCCACGATATATATATTTTTTTATTACGAGTGGAATATGAACGTGTGTAAAATTACGTAACTCAATAATATTCATTCAATTATGTAATTATTTCTTCTTCTGATGCACGTCGCGGACGCAAGACGCGAATCGTTGAGGTCTGTTGAATGAAAGACATTTAATGTAAAATTATTGTACTTTTATGTTCACTTGCTGGTAAAAACAAATAGAGCCAAATGCGTTAAAGCTATTTATGATTAATTATTGAAACTTCACTTCCTCTTTTAATTATAATTTTGTATTAATTGTTTTATCATAGCTGCAAGAAGCGCAGCCATTGTTAGTAGCGATTATAGAGCAACTTCGTCTGTACTTCTAGTTCAAAATAGCATGGGTTTGTGTTAAACTAATTTGCAAAACAATTTATTAATTTTTTATTGGTGGCATCAATTTAAATGATTAATTATTTATTGAGCAAAGGAAATTCTTAATTAAAGAAAGAAATCGTCTATCTTTTGTTGGCCGCCATCTTAACTTATATCACAGCGACAGATTTAAATTACTTGAAACTGCAAACAATAAATGTGCACCGGTGGTACTGAACTCTATTTATAAAAGAAAAAATTAATCGAATCCGACTGCATTTTCTAAGAACAGTGCTGATGGTATTTAATGTTGAACAAGATTTCATTGCTGATGTATGAGGCCAAAATTAAACTACGTGCGAATCTTGGAGAAAAATATTTCTGATAGCATACGTCAGTGTAGTGTGCTGGTGGTATTCTGTGGTTCCTTTTCATGATCAATTTGCTAAGAATAATTAAATCCATCGAAGACAAAAATTATAAAAGCTCTGATGTACGATCTGTAATTTTAGTGATATGAACACAACTTACAGTCAACATTATTACACTATGTCAGGTGGAATTCTTGTGCAATTTGAACAAAATAATTATCCGGGAGAAGTTGTAGTATGAGTAATGCATTATACATGTGTATAATATTGTCAGTATCATTTACAAACTCAAGTCAATGCAACTGGTAAGAAAAACAGAGTGAATTCAAACCGTAGAATACCATAGAGTATCATATCATCCATATTCATTGCATTTGTCCATGTTGATGATACACATTAATCGCCACAGCTGGATCAAGAGGTCCCAAGTTCGATTCCCAGCTGGGATGGGGATTTTTCTTTGCAGGGGATTTGGTGTTGGTGTTGTCCTCATCATTTCATCGTCATCATCATTCGTTACCGTGGCTAATTTGGATTGTACAAAAATTGGACTGTGTAAAAATTGGGACTGTGAAAGGGCGCTGATGAGCGTGCAGTTGAGTGTCCCACAAACCAAACATCACCATCATCTACACATCACAGAGAATTTACGTTCCCGCTAATGATATATACATGGCCGAAGTTACACTGATATATGCCCATGTATAGTATGTGGCTCACTTTTGTGTCAGGATCTTTGCAATTTTGAATCACACTGAAGGCCAATTTAATGCAAGATTCTGCGCATCGAAATAAAACTTGGATTTCTTCACATACTGCCTATTCGGTTTGTACACCAATCATGTTTGTAATATGTCCTTTGAGGTGTGATGAAATGAGGGTAGATGAACGAAAAACCAAAATAATTACAAAAATGTCGAAACAAAATCTGAACACTGTGTTGTTGTTGTAAGTATCAAACGATTGCGTTTGATAATGGAATACTAATCTGAACCGGGTTTTGTGAGGGCGAAAAATTTTAAAAGTTTTTGATGAAGTTTTAATTAATTTAATGTTAATTAAATTTCATTTTTGGGTGAAATTATGCCTGCAGTGTCCAACATATTTTCGGAACCTTTCTGCAAAAAGCCGGCCGCGGTGGCCGAGCGGTTCTAGGCGCTTCAGTCTGGAACCCTGGAACTGCGCGACTGCTACGGTCACAGGTTCGAATACTGCCTCAGACAAGGATGTGTGTGATGTCCTTAGGTTAGTTAGGTTTAAGTACTTCTAAGTTCTAGGGGACTGATGACTTCAGATGTTAAGTCTCATAGTGCTCAGAACCATTTGAACCATTTTTTTCTGCAAAAATCTTTTAAATCAGTTGTGGTATCTCAGAAGAAGAAGGAAGTCAAACAGTTCCATTGATATTTTGACCTCCTTCGACTGACCAACCTCAAGTGCTTTAAAAGATTTTTTTTTTAATGTGCCAACAAATATGTTGATTTGTGTGATTAGTTCATGGAAGCTATACTCTATAAAACCCTTTATGTCACAGTGAATAGAAGTTGTTTCTGGCTTTCAATAAATGCTAGCAATATTAGGCGTAATTTCTAGGAAAGGAAACGAGAAGTACAAACGAATCACACAATGAGAACTGAAATAGTAAATATAAATAATGTGACTGGAATGAGAAATATGGATAATTTCAAATATTTTATGCTGTAGTCATAAGTGTCTTTTATGTTACATCAGAATTAACTTTTACAGCATGAAAATATTAGAATAAACGAGGAGCCTACTTTCTGAAGCAATCGGTTATGTGTATATCAGCTTATTACAGTTGATATTAGGTTGATAAAAAGACTGGAGAACTTAACAGACTCATATTACATACTGATGGTGGTGGTGCACATTTGCTGTATAATGACAATAACACTCTGATACAGTAATTGTTTGCATTGGGTAAAGTTCAATATTAGCAATATTCAGGGCCAACATTTACAGTTGCTCTCCCGTAGGCGAATTGTTTGATGTACTGGTTAGTTTGATTTCACATCGTATAGCGTGAGCTCCACATGTTTACATGTTTCTCATATATCAACCTGACAGTTACGAACACGAGTTTATTATTATTACAGTGTTGATGAATATATCGAATAATAAACAATATAGAGCTAGTGAAGCTAATTCCTTCTAAAATATGGATGAGTTTCCATAGGATACTTCAGTCAGTAACATAATCATTGTTAGTGTATGTCATATAAATCATAAATATTTTCTAATCTTTAGATTTGTGTGTTTTGTACAAATGCAAAAGCTATAAACTATAGTCATGAGGATGCCACAAAAATGTAAACATAACTCGGTTTTTTAGTGAATAAGATTAATTGTTGTTAATTCATAAGAAGAATGTCATGATTTAATGTAAATTTGTTCCATTTTACATAAAAAATTGTAAGTTATGATCAATGTCATGAAGTTCAAATGCTTTTTTAACTAGTTAGTTAGTTAAGTTCTTGAGAACAGCACGAAGACAGTAGTCTGTGTATATACGTTTGCTTATAGTCTTATGTATGCAAACTTGTTTATATTGTAGTAAATATACAATTCATAATCGTCACATTAATTTATATTGTCTCATCACATCATCTCACAAAAATTGACTTCTCGAATATCAGTTTGTACCTACATTCAAAAGTGATAAAATGGACAAATAATACAATTAATCATGTTAGCTGCAGTGGCAGTCGAATAACCAGGATATGGCAGTCCTCAGGATGTTCAAACCCATAGCTATATCAGCAAGAGTAGAAAAGAATAATGAATTTTTCAATTTTTCAAGTATAGTATGCATTTTATTTCTAACTCTCGACCAAACTTTAGATCATAATTTCCAAACGATGGCAGCATACTCAACAGAAAATGATCCCATCCCTATATTAGACTTTTATTTCTCGATAAACTTCATCTTTAGAAATTTCGTATTCGTGTTGTTTCTTTGCCCCTTTTGATTTGTGGGGAAATGGGTGGATGCATTAACACTGCCGTTTGAGGCTTCTACTATACTTGAAATGATGGCCTTCTATCACAAAGAGGTGTCCATCCATATCATAAGGAAAAGATTCTGCATCCACAACAACACTTTTGGAGGTAGAACTGTGTTTCTATGCAAAACATTACTTCTTGTCTATTATGGGGTCATAAGGTATTTCAGAAATGTCAGTAGATCATACCATGGATGATTGAATTCAAATTTTGGCAATACATCTTCGTTTCCTAAAACATTGTAGAGGAGACTTTTCGAGTTCAGAGCAAAACATACATTTTTGTTTCCAAAACTTTGTCGAGGAGACTTCTTGAGTTCAGAGGAGAAAGTATCTCACACTTACCTTTGCTAAATCTTTTCCACCTCACGTGGAAATAGATACGTAAGTATATGCATAACTGGCATATGTATTATACATATGGCAAGAGTTTCTGTCATTGAAACATTAATTTCACTCCTACATGTTACCGCTTTCTTTTTCAGATATAGTCAGCCGGGATGTCGTTCCATTTTCCGTCGCAATCATTTAGGATGGGTCTAACTACAATCACACAGTGTGTACATGAAAGTGTACAACTTGAAACAGCTGCACAACACATGTACATCAAATGGAAGCTTCCGCATTGTGTTGGGGTACTGTTGGCGATAAGCATCTTTGAATTCAGTACCCCCTTCATTCCACGACAGTGTGCTATAGCTGCAACGCTTTTTTCACTTGATTTACTTATTGCAGCCAACACTAACTGCTGATACTGGAAGTTAGTCAGATGGCAAGAGGAGAAATTATTTCTACAAGATTCTTTTGAGTGTTCTGCAAAAGTCGCCATCACCAAAAAAGCCATGTAGGGGATTAGCACGTCTTCACACGATAAGACCACGACTAACAAGTTGTCAGAAAAGAATACATTTTCGCAGTTTCCTGCAGACACAATTTTGTTGCAGTACAGATAACAGGTGTATCATAGTGTGTGACTGAAATGGTGCAGCAATTGGAGACATACTCCAAACTTGAAGTACTCCGGACAGTAGGATTCTTGTGGGCAAAACGTCTAAATTGTACACAGATTTACCGTGAATTTACAACGACGTGTCCAGCCACAATGAATCTGACCTAGGCTACACAGTCATGGGTGATGCTGAACAGGATGTCCAAATCTTGCACAGTGCGATTTCTAACTTCTCGCCAAGCTGAGAGAATATTTGAGAGGGAAAGACATTTTCCAGCGATGAGGACGTTCCCACAGCAGTCCTCAAAAAAGTCCATGACCAAGGAGAGGATTTGTATCATTGAGGGATTAACGGACTGGTCGAACATTCCTACCGTTTTTAAAGTGACTTGCTCCTTCAAACAAACTAATCCGCTGGACACTGAACTGAAAACTTGGTTGTAAAACATAAGGATGAAAGTAACTTTCGCATGATGTGTCACTGCCTAGTACCAGAGATTAATGAAATTTGAACATACATAAAAAGAACTGTTGCAGCGTAGTACTGCAGGTAACTGAAAGAAATACGCAATGAGACGAACAGAAATGATTCTTATATTCAAAGACAACGATGTTACTCAAGTCATTGCGATTGATGATAACCCTCTGGACATTACAAAAGGTGGGACATGGCTCTTAATAGGATGTGTGATCACCACGGACGGAAATGCATTGTCTGCAACGTGCTTCCACGCCGGCCATAAGGCAGGTACGGCGATCTTGTGGTAGGGCGTTCCATTCATCCAACAGTTGTAGAGAGGCATTGGCTGGTGAGCGTACCGTGATCAAAGATGTGGAGGCCATTAAACCCATGCAACATTATGTCTCCCCACACCTTTTCCACCTGCACCACCAAAACGGTCATGTTCGACAATGCTCCTGGTTGTACGAGGGTCACTCCAAAAGAAATGCACACTATTTTTTTTAAAATCCATCTCTTGTTCTACATGTTTGAAAGTTTTACAGTGTGTAGATACATCCTTTAGGAACAATATTTACATTTCTCCACATAATTTCCATCCCTCTCAACTGCCTTACGCCATCTTGGAACCAGTGTCTGTATGCCCACATGGTAAAATTCTGGACCAACCTGTTGGAGCCACTGTTTGGCAGCATGCACAAGGGAGTCATCATCTTCAAACCTTGTTCCACGAAGAGAGTCTTTCAGTTTCCCAAAGAGATGATAGTAACATGGAGCCAGGTCAGGACTGTAAGGCGAGTGTTCTAGCGTTGTCCATCCGAGTTTTGTGATCTCTTCCATGGTTTTTTGACTGACGTGTGGCCGTGCATTGCCATGCAAAAGGAAAACATCCTGCTTTTGCCGATGTCGTCGAACATGACTCAGTCCAACTTGAAATTTATTCAGTGTCGTCACATATGCATCAGAATTTATGCTGGTTCCACTTGGCATGATGTTCATAAGCAAGAGTCCTTCGGAATCGAAAAACACAGTAGGCCTAGCCATAACTTTTTCAGCAGGAGGCATGGTTTTGAAATTTTTTCTTGGGTCAATTTGCATGATGCCTCTCCATTAATTGCCTCTTCGTCTCTGGCGAAAAATGACAGAGCTATGTTTCATCACCTGTCGCAATCCTTCTAAGAAATTCATCTCCACCATTCTCGTACTGTTCCAAAAGTTCGCTGAATATCGTTTTTCTTGTTTCTTTGTGAGGCACTGCCACATCCTGGGAACACATATGGCACGCACAAACCTTTTTTAACGCCAACACTTTCAGTATTCTGCAAACACTTCCTTGCCCTATCCCAACGTAGCGTGACATCTCGTTCACTGTGCTGCGTCTGTCAGCAGTCACCAATTCTGCACATTGTCTGGAGTGTGTGCATTACAAGGCCTGCTGCTGCGAGGACAATCCTCAATATTGCCGTGCCTGCTGTCATCACGTAACGTGCTTGCCCACCGACTAGCTGTACTGCGATCGACAGCAGCATCTCCAAACACCTATTTCAACCTCTTGTGGTCACACATGCAGAATGAAAACCGTACTTTTACAAAAATAGTGTGCATTTCTTTTGGAGTGACCCTCGTATTACGTGTTCCCACCTCTCGCCATGTGAGGGTATGTCCAGCATTATCGAACATGATCGTACTGCTGGTCTGGGTTTTAGGATGATGGGATACACAATGTCGCATGGACGTACGAACGTACTGACCTCCAGCTACTTGAGCACAGCACGCTCAAGGGTCAAAGTTTTTGGTCTCACTGTACTCCTTCCCCATGTGCAGCTTTTCAGGACTGCGTTCGGCCCTTAGTTCCTTTTTTATGGATGACAATGTGAGATAGCATCGGACAGCAGAGGTGGAGGAGCTCTTTGAACGAGAGGATGTTCGACGAATGGACTCGTCTTCCCTTTCCCCCGGCTTAAATCTCGTTAAACAAGTGTGTGTTTCTCGCGGAAAAGGATGAGGACTCCTTACTAATTGTGTGGCCAGCATGGGAGTACGGTGCAGAGCTTGCATTGCCGCTCATTACCCACCCTATTAAGAACCATCTCACGACTTTTGTAATGACCAGCGGACCATCACAAATCACTTCAGTGTAATTATTATTTTTGAATAAAAGTGTCAATTCGATTCCTCTCATTGCGCTTTTTTTACAATTACCTTGTGTACTATAGTGTAGCAGTTCTTCCTGTGCACGATCCAAGTTTCATCGAGCTATGTTCATTGGCAGTGAGACATCATGCAAAAGTTAGTTTCGTCCTTATATTTTCCAGAATCTGTATAACCAAAGAATACTGAAATTTCTCTGGTGTCGCCAGCACCGACACTGGAAAACATTGTAAAAAGAAAGTCAGTCTTTGTTGCTGGGTGTTGGTGGCACAAATAGATCTTCCATTTAGTAGTCCATTACTTTTATCATACTTCGGCCTATCAACACCAGCTTCAAACGTACACCGGCATCCCGTCAGCAGCAGCAGTTGCCCCTAAGATAGTACGAACAAGGCTTGAAACGTAGTGTTAGTGCCGTTAGTTTACAACGTCCTGACTCAAGGTTCCTGAATGAGGGCTTCCTAATTCTGGATCGGCCGAAGCCGGTGGTAGTCCATCGACTTCGGGCCACGAGAGATTTGCATCCGGCCGTTACTAACACTGGCGATCTAACAATACAGTGTTGTTGTCGTAGAGCGTCGTGCCAAACCAGTAAGAACTGAACACGCGTTTAGTGCCAGAGCCGCGCGAATAAAGCACAACTTCCTGTCCCCGCACCACCCTAACTCAGAGGCTGTCAACAGGGCCCGTTTTAGACCCGAGAGCGGTGCCAGGGGCACCCAGGTGCCAAATTTTTATACATGGTGTCCATAATTAAAGTTCCAGTTTCGAAACGCAGTAGAAACAGAACCACTGCTCAGAATGACATCAAATTTGAACGGCATATTTTGACGCAGGGGAAACTTCATAAAAAAACACGAAAATCTGACCAATAGATGGCGACGTGAGCGTCAAAGTATGGACACCAACAGAAACGCAGCACAAGGCTGTTTCTCGGTTCGGGTCCCAGCATGACTCTGTATGAAGGATCGACGCTGCCGGTAAAACTCTTTTACAAGAACGGTGGCTGTGAGCCAGTAACCCTGCAGAAGTTCCGAAGTCTCAAGAATATGAAAAAGCGCATTGGTTCGATGTCTGCTAAGGGTCTGAAGAAAATGAATACAAAATTCGAAAAGACAGGTTCTCTCGGAGGGAGGAACGCAGTAGATGCGACATCTGTCGAAGATGCAGACACAATATTGCAGGACAGGTCGAGCTTTAAATATAGATGGACCCCTCCACGCCCGCACCAACGTGGTGACCAAACCAAAAGTTCTACTGTCACCTCCGTCAACATGTTAGTCATCTAATAGGTGGATCACAGGATGCTAAGCTGTGATGTTATCCGTGCGTCTGGCTAAGGCTACGCATTAACACGGTCCATCGGTGATAGATAGTGGACGAAATGCGTATGAGGGTAGCAATTTCAAGAGCAGAGGGAAAAAAGTGCCGAGGCTCGTGCCGAGGGAAAAAAAACTTCTGCGACAATGGGATGGGTACTAAGAGCAGTAGTGGCTTACTAGCTGCGATAGTTCATGCAAGGTTCAGTTTGTCAGTGTGGGTATCATGCATCATTACCGTGGCAGGCGATGGCGATTTATCCCGGTTTGCTGCAACCACTGCATTCCTGGAACAATCAGGACCGTTATATATTAGTGGGAGATCGTCCATGGATCATCTCACTGTATGAGGAGTGTGTATAGCTTGTCTGCATGTAGTGTACAGTACGGCTTCCCTGCGTGGTGGCAGTTTTCGGCACGTGTGTTCCAACTGAATATCCACTAAAGGTGACTGATTGACAGGACCTCACCTGTACCGTTGTGTCCGCGTATACTTGGCTCCTTACAAGTATGTGTTTTGGTCTGCTATGTTTCCATTTATGGCTGTGGTCGTAGTTCCCCAGATTCAGAATAAACGGGTTCTGCGAATGTCTGGAGTGTCTGTGTAGTCTTGTGGTGAGTTTGTGGATTATCTCCGTGAGAGTCTCAAGTCGGTATTCCCGGTGAAGATCCGCGATGCGCGTGTATCGTGGAGCGTTGCTTATGATTTTGAGTACTTTGTTTTGTATGATCTGCAGACGGCGCAGGCGTGTGGGCGCTTCGTATCCCCAGACAGAGGCTGCATACGTCATCAGGGATGGAATAAGTGTCATGTACATGGACCTCGACACCCGTTTGTTCAGTGTGCTACGCCTGTTGAGCATAGGGTAGAGCTGTTTGAGCGTTGCGCTTGCTCTCTTGGTCATGTGTTCTATGTGGTCCCCCCAGAGCAATATCCGGTCCAACCAGACACCAAGGTATTTGACTTTCTCGCGGAAACATGTTGGGCGTCCATGTAGAGTTATTGGTCTGCAGTATCGGTGTTTGCGCAGTTGCTTCGGTCTTCTAGTGAACAGAACGGCTTCGCACTTGTCGACGTTTACTCTAACACTCCATTTCTCTAACCAGGGCTCAGCCACTCTGAGTGCGGTCTGTAGATGTGGCATAATGTTTGATGGTTTCCTATCTTGCGCGAGGATGGCTGTGTCATCTGCATAGATTGCCATTGTGGTGCTGTGTGTGGTTGGGAGATGGTTTACGTAGAGGTTAAACAGTAGGTGCCCTAGGATGCTTCCCTGGGGTACTTCCGCGTGTATATTGTGTTGTGTTGATTGGACAGGTCGCAGTGCACGGGAAATTGCCCGTACGCTGGACATGCCTGAGTGCATGGCACAGAAAATCTTGCAAAACACCCTGCATTGCTATCCAAATAGAATCTCCCACGTTCAGGAGTTTCTTCCTGCTGAACTGACAGTAATACAAACGTTCACAGTGGAATTTCTTGCTCGCATGGAAATGGACAATGAATGGCCACGGAACATTCTGTGGACAGACGAAGCCCGTTTCCATCTCCGAGGACATGTCAGTACGCAGAATTGCAGAACATAGGCAACGGAAATCCGCAAGCACATCAACTGGTACCAGCTCATTCTGCAGAGGCGTCCGTGTGCACTGCATCGTTTATCACACGGCCATGTTACCTGTACTGTAGCCGATAAACGCTATGAGAGTCTTTTGCTTAGGAACGTCGTTCTAACCGTTCAACAGCGTCGACATATTGGTAGGTCAATTTTTACGAAAGGTCTCGGTCATTTGCACATCACACGGCTGCTGCAGAGGCATTTCGGAAACGCTAGAACTATAAGCCACCATTTTCCTACAACATGGCCGTCCAGATCACCTGATATTAACCGGTGTAACTTCTGGCTGCAGATTTATCTGAAAGATGTTGTGTCCAGTGTTCCAATTACGAACATAGCTGAACTGAAGGAACGCATTATGCAGCGTACTCTGAATGTGACTCCTGAGACACTCCGATCTATTGAGCAACATGCTGTTTTCCCGATTTAGACTTGTGGCGGAAAACTTGGACAGTATATTCTACATGTCTCGCACCGGTCTCACAACATGGGAAAACCGACGTCGTTTTGCTTTTTCTTGCGATCTCAGGACAACTAATAACCAATATTTCCCATCCAATGTGATACGTAATTGCCCTGGTGGATCGGTCTACCCAACTAACAGTACCACAACTGATGACTGCCGAACTTCTGCCGCCATGCAAATTGAACAGTATGGATGGTGTAATGTGCGACTCAAACCGTAGCCATCGTATTGCGATCCACCTGCCATTTGTAGTCAACCCCATCTACGTTAAGATTCTTACAACGCCATCTATTGGTAAAATTTTCGGTATTTTTCCATATAGTTTCCCCCTGCGTCAATAATACGATGTTCAGATTTCACGTCGTTCAGCGCGGTGGTTCTCTTTCCACAGTGTTTTGAAATTATATATTTAATTGCGGACACGGTTTATATGGTGTATAATAGTTAGGAGGGAAAACTGAAGCGGCTGAAAGCATACGTATGAGAACAGAAGTAAAAATGTTTGGTAATCACAGGTCCGCAAACGGGAAGACAACTGTGAATTGTGTGTACGAGCCGTCCGTCACTGACTTCAGTATCAAATATTGTTCTAGTTAGTATCAATGTATTTGTAATGCAAACATTTCGATTAAGACACAATCTAATAGTGCTCAGATTCCACCTAAGGCCTATCTAAACAAGAAATACAATACAACGTCAGTACATTACATGTTGCAGTTTACTACTCATTTATTGCTGTTAAAAGCTTGTGTTCCCCCTGACGACCTCACATTTGGTGGCAATATTGCATTCGTCTCTGCAGCGAGTTAGAAGTTCTTCCAAACATCTACAGTCAACCCACAGACAGTAGTTGACACATATACGTTACATCGCCATGAGGAACTCATGGACAGGCTTGATGCAGGACGTTACTTTTCTAAGACAGATTTGTGTAATGCTCACTTGCAAACTCCATTTTATGAAGAATCACAGAAAGTGTTTGTTGTAAATACTCACTTAGGACTGTTCAAGTATTTGCGTTTGCCCTTCGGCAGTGCTTCCGCACCCGCCATTTTTCAGCGTTACTTGTAACAGCTAACTGCAAAAGAGTCATTTTGTTCAAACTACCTTGACGGTATTACGTCTCAGGTCGTACACCAGAGGAACACATTGCCAATTTGAGTACTCTTTCTCGAGTGTTGTCAGAACCAGGACTAAAGTGTCGTCTCGAAAAGTGTGAAGACTAATGTACAGCCTTTTCTAGACCTGTTCAGCTTGGTCCGTTATGGCGCGTTACGTGGCGTTAAATGTCCACAGCAAAATACACGGTACACAATCACATCTGTACCACATTCTCCAACATTGTCCAGGGTAACGTATGGCACATACGCATCAGCAAAAGGGGTTAGAGGGTAATTGCTCCATCCTGGCATCTGGGTACGGTCTTTCTGTAATAATTTCAGAACTCTCTCGAATTTCTAGCAATCATTGTATGCGATTCCATTAAACTGTAGATGTAATACTGTCGACAGCTACGAGAAGTACTGCAGTTTTAGCAGTTTTGTGACCAGACGAAACTACTTTCATCCAGTAATAACTATGGGTTCTTGTAATTGCTATGGGAGAAGGCTCATCAAACTACAGGAAGTTACAAAAAGGTACGGCCAAACTTTCAGGAAACATTCCTCACACACAAAGAAAGAAAATATGTTATGTGGACATGTGTCCGGAAGCGCTTACTTTCCATGTCAGAGCTCATTTTATTACTTCTCTTCAAATCACATTAATCATGGAATGGAAACACACAGCAACAGAATATACCAGCGTGACTTCAAACACTTTGTTACAGGAAATGTTCAAAATGTCCTCCGTTAGCGAGGATACATGCACCCAATCTCCGTCGCTTGGAATCCCTGATGCGCTGATGCAGCCCTGGACAATGGCGTATTGTATCACAGCTGTCCACTCTAAGAACACGAAGAGTCTCTACATTTGGTGCCGGAGTTGTGTAGACAAGAGCTTTGAAATGCCCCCATAGATGAGAGTCAAGAGGGTTGAGGTCAAGAGAGCGTGGATGCCATGGAATTGGTCCGCCTCTACCAATCAATCGGTCACCGAATCTGTTGTTGAGAAGCGTACAAACACTTTGACTGAAATGTGCAGGAGCTCCATCGTGCATGAACCCCATGTTGTGTCGTACTTGTAAAGCACAGGTAGAGTATCCCACATGAAATCATGATAACGTGCTCCATTGAGCGTAGGTAGAAGAACATGGGGCCCAATCAAGACATCAACAACAATGCCTGCCCAAACGTTCACAGAAAATCAGCTGCTGATAGTGCCTGCACACGCTGTATATGATACGGAAACAACTGGTTCTCCCGTAGCACTCTCCATGCAATGACGTGGTCAACGTTACCTTGTACACCAGAAACTTCTCTGACGCTGACATTAGGGTTATCGTCAACTGCACGAAGAATTGCCTCGTCTATTGCAAGTGTCCTCGTCGTTCTAGGTCTTCCCCAGTCGCGAGTCATAGGCTGGAATGTTCCGTTCTCCCTAAAACGCCGATCAATTGCTTCGAATGTCTTCCTGTCGGGACACCTTCGTTCTGGAAATCTGTCTCGATACAAACCTACCGCGCCACGGCTATTGTCCCGTGCTAATCCATACATCAAATGGGCATCTGCCAACTCCGCATTTGTAAACATTGCAGACTGCAAAACCACATACGTGATGAACACTAAACTGTTGATGCTACGTACTGATGTGCTTGATGCTAGTACTGTAGAGCAATGGGTCGCATGTCAACACAAGCACCAAAGTCAACAGTAGTCCTCAGCTCGTGGTCATGCGGTAGCGTTCTCACTTCCCGCACCCGGGTTTCGGGTTCGATTCCCAGTGGGGTCAGGGATTTTCACTGCGTCGTGATGACTGGGTGTTGTGTGACTTCCTTAGGTTAGTTAGGTTTAAGTAGTTCTAAGCCGTTAAGTCCCATAGTGCTCAGAGCCATTTGAACTATTTTTTAAGTCAACATTACCTTCCTTCAATTGGACAAACCGGAGGTGAATCAAGGAAGTACAGTACATACGGACGAAACTAAAATGAGCTCTAACATGGAAATTAAGCATTTCTGGACACATGTCCATATAACATCTTTTCTTTATTTGTGTGTGAGGAATGTTTCCTGAAAGTTTGGCCGTACCTTTTTGTAACACACTGTAGAACACATGAAATATTAGTTCACATTGTTACCTAAATGAACAAAAGATTTACTTAATTCTGACACATTTCTGCTCCACAGGAGTATTGGATAATTTACAACTGTATTTGACTATGAAAGCATCACTTGATGCACTAAGGAACAACCTATTCTCCTGAGGTACAACATTTGACATTTTCTGCAGTACAAGTTCATCTGAAACCTTAAAAACCCTCTGGTCCTATACTGTGATGTTGACTGATGTTGACTACAGTAGCTGAGCTCTCTAACTGGGATGAGCTCCTGCAAGCTCGACACTGTGCTGCCGTAAGCTGTCGCTATCACTCCAATCGGCAAAGAGGCTACGAGAAGATCGACAATAGGGTTTTAGGAGAGAAGCGAAAGAAAAACTCGCAAGAAACGCGCTGACAACACTTTCTCCGCCACCAGTATTTAGATCGCGCCGCAGACCAGTGAGTCAACGTGAAACGTCCCCTTAGAAATATTATACATGACTGTGTTTAAACTGACACACAATATTTTTAGCGCAACGCAGTCTGACTTTCAAAAATCCCTACAAAAGAATGGCCTTGACTAACATTAACCTATAACTTTCACAAGTCACTAACATCACCAAAAATCTTAGTTACTCGAACTACTGCAATACAGTGAGCGCCACTACTGCTAGCTAAATAAAAGATTCAAACTACTGAAGGCACTAACTACTGATAGGCATAATTAGCAAATAAAATGTTTTGATAGAGAACAAACAATGTATTTACGTTACTAGTGTTCAAAAGTCATAATATATATAGTAGTTTATGACATCCAGTCTTACAAATTTCAAAACTCTGCCATTTCTCTCCCCACATCCACCACTGCTGGCAGCTCACCTCCAACTGCGCAATGCTACACGCTGTTAACATCCAGCTGCCCAACACTACAATAGCAGACAACAATGCAAACTATCCACAGACTGCACACAGCACAGCCAGTAATTTTCATACAGAGCGCTATGTGGCGTTACCAATATAAAAACCTAAACAGCCTACTTACATAGCCCCCATGCTTCCCACAAAAAATTTTACAATTTGTTTTGGGCAGTGGCCAATACAGTTCTGAAAAAAATTTTCATAGTTACAATAACAAAGAAGTCAAATACACACACTTATTGATACAATGTTGGTCAAAAGCTAAAATTTTCTTACAGTCCATAAAGACAGTCCTGATCGTTCATCACAGTAAAATAGCAGTGTTTATCTCAAAGGTTGAGCAGAAAAGGAAATGCACACGGAAGTAGTCGAAGAAGTGTTGAAGAAGTAGTGTTGTCCTTCCAACGGAAAGGCAGTGCTGACTCTTGACATGCAGACAGGTAATGGGCCACAACAGAGCAAACCCACAGGAGAGTCAATTGAAGTTGAAGAATATTGGTAGGTAGGTCATCACAGAGCAGACCACTGTAGTCTTGTTAGAGATTACGGTATTGGTGGGCCACCAGAGGTGCAGACCCACTGCAGTCCTTGTAGAAACAATGGTATTGGTGGATCATCAAAGATGCAGACCCACTGTAGTCCTTGTAGAGATGGCCAGCAGCCATCTGTTGTGACTGTGCAGGTGCACAATCACCATCGAACAGTCTTATGGACTATATAGCAAGTCCATGAACCACTACTTGTCCACTCACAAAAAATTTATTTCAAATGTTCTTAGAACCAGCAATGCTGTTATGCAGTCCCTTGCTGAATTATTAACACACATGCAAACACTAACAGTCCCTACTTCTCACATATTGTCCATATACTATGACCAACAGAAACATGTGCAGTGAAATGTAACTTACAAGTTACTTAATTTGATGAACTGGTCTCAATTACAATTTTATAGCATAACAATACAATAATAATGGTACAAAATACATTAAAACATAACAATACAGATAACATTTGTAGTAATAGGGGCTTTACAAAAGAATAGAAATAAACATATACATCAGCGTTACAGGAATTATGACATAAGTAAATACATAAAAGGTCTGAATAACTTTTGAAACATCAACTTCACACATGAGCAGTAAAACAAAACAGAATAAATAATGTCTGAACACTTTTACAAAGAAAGTAACATATTATTAATGCAAATTATATTTGAGGATAACAGTATTCCTCATCATAGTGAATGTAGCTGAGTATTAGAAAAACTCTACAACATAAATCTTATTAGCTAAACACATACAGACAGGAAAAACACAAATTCACATAGTGTAATAAAACAAAAATACAGGACAGGGTTTGTTTTCAGTGTAACATTTGGTACTGCAGTCCAACCCAAAACTTCATTCCATAGATCTTTCGTCTTATTTCAACATTTTTATCCACAAAAAAAACCTATCCAAGCATGCTTTCTGTATTTACATGTTCACATATTTCTTACCTCATTATTTATTTTCCAGTATCTTACCTCATCATTTATTTCCAAGAAAATCCTACCTATACCTGCTTTCTGTACTTTTTTCGTATAATTTCTCAATGAATTTCTTCCAGTTCATAGCAACTCATTCTCTTACATAGTCTACCCTCTCTTAAGCTAACTTCAATCTACTGAGCTCAGATGCATAAACTAAGGGATGAGGCAGTGCAGCAGCACAAAACAATTAATACAAACAGCAATGACAAAAAATGGAAATTGGCCAAGCAAGCAGCAGTAAATGTAATAAATTACATCCAAAAAATGACAAACCCACAAGCAGAAAAAATAGTACACTAAAGACAACAATGCAGATAAGGGAAATGTATAATCACATCTTAAGGTCTATGTAATTAAAGTGGTGCACCACAAAAACTAATTCTACAAAAATTACCAAGTACTTCAAAAGAAAATTATATATGTATTTACTGTTATTAGCCCCTTCTTAATGTTCTTTCCATTCCAAGAGCTCCTTTTTCGAAGAATGTGGATCACAAAATAATTATTTAACAGATCTGTTGACAGAAAGTGTTTACATTAGCAAATGCATTTAAGTTTATTTTATAAAACCAATGCTGCAACACAGCTGGAAAACAGATATCAAATGAAATAACCAACTATGTACAAAGTAAAGTAAAAAATATAATTCAATAGTCATGTGGCATTTCATAACTCTTAAAGTACGGTTCTTGGTTTCCAACATCCTTTTTCACAAACCAGAGTCCCTAACCACTACTCATTATTCCTTGCTTTATTACACATATACATATTCATAGACACTTCTTCAATATTTCATCATAATAAATACGTAGCATAATAAGATTCATCATATAGTATCGGATTATTGATCATAAACATACCGCAACAGCGTAATACACATCGTCATCATAACATCATAAAACCTCAGCCAAATCCCAAAATCTTCGTAGCTCCCTCCTAAAAAAATTCTCTGCTCATGTCAAAAATGTCATCTACCTCAAATGTACTTTAAACATCATGATCCCATACCAAATACATAATTCAAAGCTCCATAGTATCACAATGGTTCCAAAAAAATATGAACAGCCACGAAGTACAGACAAAATGCAATTTCATAAGTGTGAAGTTATCCAACTGTGTAATTACGTAAATATCTGTCACTGATGTAGTAAAATAAATGTTTGTCTCTCTCAGTTAAATAATAGATAGCTGTGTAATTCTGTGTTAGAGAAACATGGTACCGATGTGTAAAGTTGTATAAGCAAATACCATACACTCCTGGAAATTGAAATAAGAACACCGTGAATTCATTGTCCCAGGAAGTGGGAAACTTTATTGACACATTCCTGGGGTCAGATACATCACATGATCACACTGACAGAACCACAGGCACATAGACACAGGCAACAGAGCATGCACAATGTCGGCACTAGTACAGTGTATATCCATCTTTCGCAGCAATGCAGGCTGCTATTCTCCCATGGAGACGATCGTAGAGATGCTGGATGTAGTCCTGTGAAACGGCTTGCCATGCCATTTCCACCTGGCGCCTCAGTTGGACCAGCGTTCGTGCTGGACGTGCAGACAGCGTGAGACGACGCTTCATCCAGTCCCAAACATGCTCAATGGGGGACAGATCCGGAGATCTTGCTGGCCAGGGTAGTTGACTTACACCTTCTAGAGCACGTTGGGTGGTACGGGATACATGCGGACGTGCATTGTCCTGTTGGAACAGCAAGTTCCCTTGCCGGTCTAGGAATGGTAGAACGATGGGTTCGATGACGGTTTGGATGTACCGTGCACTATTCAGTGCCCCCTCGACGATCACCAGAGGTGTACGGCCAGTGTAGGAGATCGCTCCCCACACCATGATGCCGGGTGTTGGCCCTGTGTGCCTCGGTCGTATGCAGTCCTGATTGTGGCGCTCACCTGCACGGCGCCAAACACGCATACGACCATCATTGGCACCAAGGCAGAAGCGACTCTCGTCGCTGAAGACGACACGTCTCCATTCGTCCCTATATTCACGCCTGTCGCGACACCACTGGAGGCGGGCTGCACGATGATGGGGCGTGAGCGGAAGACGGCCTAACGGTGTGCGGGACCGTAGCCCAGCGTCATGGAGACGGTTGCGAATGGTCCTCGCCGATACCCCAGGAGCAACAGTGTCCCTAATTTGCTGGGAAGTGGCGGTGCGGTCCCCTACGGCACTGCGTAGGATCCTACGGTCTTGGCGTGCATCCGTGCGTCGCTGCGGTCCGGTCCCAGGTCGACGGGCACGTGCACCTTCCGCCGACCACTGGCGACAACATCGATGTACTGTGGAGACCTCACGCCCCACGTGTTGAGCACTTCGGCGGTACATCCACCTGGCCTCCCGCATGCCCACTATACGCCCTCGCTCAAAGTCCGTCAACTGCACATACGGTTCACGTTCACACTGTCGCGGCATGCTACCAGTGTTAAAGACTGCGATGGAGCTCCGTATGCCACGGCAAACTGGCTGACACTGACGGCGGCGGTGCACAAATGCTGTGCAGCTAGCGCCATTCGACGGGCAACACCGCGGTTTCTGGTGTGTCCGCTGTGCCATGCGTGTGATCATTGCTTGTACAGCCCTCTCGCAGTGTCCGGAGCAAGTATGGTGGGTCTGACACACCGGTGTCAATGTGTTCTTTTTTCCATTTCCAGGAGTGTATGAGCTAGGGCTCCTTGTGCTTGCCATACACATGGTACACAAAGTAAGCGTGTACCCCCCCCTGAGGATTAATGTAATTATACCCTCAGGTGTTACAGATTACAGCAATGGAGTAAAATGTATCATGAAAACTTTGTTTGTAATTCACAAATCTCGAAAAATAAATGGCTTAAGTACAAAATTAATCTCTCAAATGCTTGTCCTGTAGCGCTAAATATGCGTCTTGCTGTAAGATAATTCTGTGGAAGTGTCGAAGTTATCGTCCTCTGTAAGCAAAGTTCTGCTGAAGTCAATGTACTTACCTCATCATAAACCAAAGTGAACATAAACGAAAGTGAAATGCTTTGCGTACAGATATCGTAGTTATTACGTACCTTACCGTCATCAAGAAAGTATTATAATGTAACGCATTGTTGTGCTACGGAAAAGGCTATCTCATTGTAGCTATACCACAAAAGTTACTACTAAAACATGTTTTACTTTCCAGAATAATTCTGAAAAACTGTGCAGATATAAAACAGATACACCGCAAAAGCAACAGTGTTAGTTGTGTCACATATTAGTAGCGTCGTGATATAATCGTGTAGCTGTCAAATAAACTAACCGCTGTGTCATCTGGTATCTCTCAGAAAGTACTTTAAATCCAGAATGTATTTTAAAGTAACCAAAATGTTGCATTAAAGTCTCATTAGCAGTACTGGTACATGTTCTAAGTATGTCAGCCTTATAGTCGTTACGTAATCATGCAACTAACAAGCAAGAATGTACACACACAATAACACTGTGTCGTCTGTTCACTATAACAATGCACTCGTAATTTCTGTTTAAATAAGTTCTCTTGGTTCTTGACTGGATATTTAACTACAAACATTGTTGCATGTTAACAAATTCTAAGTCTGGCAAAGCATACTAGTAATGAAAAGTGAAAAATTTTATAGCAAAGACTAAGTTAAAAAAACAGATTATCTCTCAATAAACTGTTTTACATGTGAAATGAGGTGCAATCTTTTATCAAATAGTTCAAATGGCTCTGAGCACTATGGGACTTAACATCTGTGGTCATCAGTCCCCTAGAACTTAGAACTACTTAAACCTAACTAACCTAAGGACATCACACACATCCATTCCCGAGGCAGGATTCGAACCTGCAACCGTAGCAGTCACGCGGTTCCGGACTGAGCGCCTTAACCGCGAGACCACCGCGGCCGGCGCAATCTTTTATCCTTCCTAGTGTGCAGAGTTTCAGCTTCAAAGCAATTATCATGTTGTATACGTCGATAAGGAATGCAAAAATTTTTCTTAAGGTTAGCGTCTATGTTATTTTTCTGTGAGCCAGCTGGCGCACGTGGCTCCCTGCGGTGCGAGTACATTGTCTGTCTCTTTGTTGGCGCGCGTCGTTATTAGGATTAGGAGACCTAACTTCCACAAATTCACCTTGTCAAGAGGGGCCTGCTCTATTTAAATCCAGCCAGTTCTGATAAAATTCAGGTTTGTCGTTATGATTATATCGTCTGTCGTCATGTCGGTAGATTCCATAATTTCTTTCTTGTCGGTCACGTGGTGGAGAATTTCTTTCTGAATCGTAACTGCGCGCTGAACTGTTGCGTCTGAAGTTATTCTGTCTCCCCTGATAATAATTGTTTTGGTTCCCATATTGTCTGTTTCTATGGTTGATGTTGTTGTTGTCTTCAGACCTGAGACTGGTTTGATGCAGCTCTCCATGCAACTCTATCCTGTGCAAGCTTCTTCCTCTCCCAGTACCTACTGCAACCTACAAACCTGAATCTACAGCATATGCAAGATTGTGTCCTGTCATTTCGGATTCCTGAGGCAAGCTGTTGCCGACCGATCGATCGATAATGCTTCCCTGTTCACTAATTGTTTCACTGCCTACACCATTATTTGCAGCCCGCTCCATTTCCCTAAGCACAATTACCATATAACTATTTTGAACATTAGTTAATTCATTACTCGGCGGCGTTAACACACTGCTTTCGTCTTCACGGTCATTTCTCATTTTGCTTTGGAGCCTAGTATTACGAATTTCACACGCCATTGTTGTCACAATATTTCACACGACAACACATAAACACACAATTTGAAGAGCAAAACAAGAAAACACATTAACATAACATTGAAAATAATATCTCGTTAATTGCAAGCGCAGCTGCGAAATACTTGGTGCAAATCTACATGCATGCCACAACTGTTATACTGTACAAGAATGAAAAAATACAACTACAAAGGTAATTCTCTCTGCAATTACGCGCTAGCAATAATCAAAGGTTGCACTAATTCCACAAACTACACAAAAAAAAAAAAATCAGAAGATTCCAGTGAGGTATCCTCGGCTAAGGGTCGACATATGAAACGTCCCCTTAGAAATATTATACATGACTGTGTTTAAACTGACACACAATATTTTTAGCGCAACGCAATCTGACTTTCAAAAATCGCTACAAAAGAATGGCCCTGACTAACATTAACCTATACCTTTCACAAGTCTCTTACCTCACCAAAAATCTTCGTTACTCGAACTGCTGCAGTACAGCGAGCGGCGCTACTGCCAACTAAATAAAAGATTCAAACTACTGAAGACACTAACTACTGGTAGGCATAATTAGCAAATGAAAGATTTTGATAGGGAACAAACAATGTATTTACCTTACCAGTGTTCAAAAGTCACAATATATATAGCAGTTGATGACATCCATTCTTACAAATTTCTCTCCCCACATCCACCACTGCTGGCGGCTCACCTCCAACTGCGCAACGCTACGCGCTGTTAACATCCAGCTGCCCAACACTACAATGGCAGAAACAATGCAAACTAGCCACAGACTGCACACAGCACAGCCAGTGTACAAACGATTCGAGTCATCTGTCACAGCCCAGTGGGAGTCACAGTCGCAGTTAGCTCAGCCTCTAGCTCAGAGTCAGTCAATACCTAGCGACCAGTGTCGTGTACATAGCGGACATGTACTTCACCAGCAGCGAGACTAACGTGGTCTATTGTGGAAGAGCTTGTATCACAGCACCTGGACTATCTTAAGTAGCTCTCTGTTTACGTTAATAAAGAAACCTGTTAATACATGTGTGCAGCTGTGTAATAGACAGAGGATACTGGCTACCAAACAGCATCCTCTCCTTGCTTTCCATGGTACAAGCCCACAATGACAGGGAGACGACACAAAAGCTGGCGATGAGTATACTTCAGTGCAGATTTTGCTTGTTGCTCTTGTGTTTTATCTTTCAGGGGTGTTCATTTCTCATTGCCAATTTTTTGTTGTGTTCTTTCAAGTATTGCAGAAGGGGATCCACAGAACTAATCAAATTTCTCTTTTCAAAGGTTTGTTTGCTTTTTGGTACAACATATTCGTCTAAACAATGGCTACCCCGCCCCCTCCACCCCCTGCCCCCCCCCCCCCCCCCTCCCTCCTCGCCTCAGCCGCAGACGGCCAATGTGATGGATCTAACACAAGCTTTTTCAGTTTCACAACTAAGATAGTGCTGCACTGACGACGGTACAATAACTTCTGGCAGCACAAGCCGCGTAGGCAGCGCAACAACAACCGACCAACAAGTACCACCGACCAGCATACCAGTGTTCCGGCAATTTAACGAAACCGAAGAGGACTGGCTCGAATACCTGACACAGTTCCAAGCACTAAAAAATGGTTCAAAGGGCTCTGAGCACTATGGGACTTAACTTATGAGGTCAACAGTCCCCTAGAACTTACAACTACTTAAACCAAACTAACCTAAGGACATCACAAACATCCATGCCCGAGGCAAGATTCGAAACTGCGACCGTAGTGGTCCCGCGGTTCCAGACTGTAGCGCCTAGAACCGCTCGGCCACTCCGGCCAGCATCCAAGCATTAAAATTAATCATGTGGAAGGTACTGTAAAGCTACAATACTTTCTTCCGAGTGCGCGGTCTCCAATGTTCAGGTTAATACAAAAACTACTCTCAAATGCGTCTCCCGACCAACTCAGCTATGACGAAGTAATCGCTGCATTAACTAAATACTGTGACCAGCAAGTCCAAGTAGCTGCAGCCAGATATCAGTTCTTTCGTCTGCAGAAAAAGCCGGAACAAACGTACCACCAGTGGTGCACGGAATTAACGGGCATGACTCGGAACTGTAAACTTAAGTGTATTGTAGCAACTTTTACAGTGATTTATTAGTTAGAGATGCTACAACATTCAATGTCCCAAATAGTAGAATACGGGAGCAGATCTTAAGGCACTCTGATCCATCACTTCTCCAAGTATTCCAAATCTTAGAGCAATATGATTCGGGTGCCATAGCGGACGATAAGTTTGACCAGGCCCCGATTTATCGGTTCGAGTCGCCCCTTGCTCGCGAACGCTCCAAGAAGCTACAATAACGAGCGCCCGGACAACAACGTAGACATGTAAACAGGCCTGTCAATTTAGCGAAGTCTTGCCCGAGATGTTTTGCTCACCATAAAAGACGGGATTGTCCACCACGTAACACAACGTGTTGCACGTGTGGAAAAAAGACCATGTCCAAGCAGTTCGTTTGCAGCGGCACAAAAACGCCAATTTTGCCAGCTCCCAGAAAAAACAGGCTCTTGCATATGCAGTAAACGTTGTGCTTGCCAAACCTACAACAGGTTTTGACAAAAGCAAGATTAAGGTTGGGGTTGGGTTGTTTGGGGAAGGAGACCAGACAGCGAGGTCTTGGTCTCATCGGATTAGGGAAGGACGGGGAAGGAAGTCGGCCGCGCCCTTTCAAAGGAACCATCCCGGCCTTTGCCTGGATCGATTTAGGGAAATCACGGAAAAGCTAAACTAAGAGGGCCTCCCGAATGCCTCAGTAACTGTGCCTAATAGTACCGCGTACACTTAGGCTCACCACGTCTTTCTAAATCTAGCAAGTACCTCATTGATTACAACGGACAGGAAATCCCAGTGCTTGGGCGGTGTAGTTTGCCTGCCACAAACAAATCTCATACTAGGACAGTGAATTTTACTGTGTTGAAATCAAGAGACAGTAATAACATATTCGGTTTAGATGTCTTTGATTTGTTTGGACTTAGCATCCATGAGAACGTACTTTCCATATCAGCTTTCGCACCAAAAGCAGTGTCGCTAGCTTGTTTAAAGACTTAACTGAACTATTTTCAGACGGAATGGGAAAAGCAAATAACTTCGTAGCACATTTTACATCGAAACACAATACACAGCCTAAGTTTTTCCGGACTGGCCCCATTCCAATTGCTTTAAGAGATAAAGTAGCCAGTGAATTGGAAGAATTGCAAGATAATGGTGTAGTTGCTCTCATTAAAGCTAGTCAATGGGCAGGACCTCTCGTTTTGTTGTCTAAGCCTTCTGGTCGCATTCGCATTTGGATTCACTTCATGTCTACAGTCAACTCACAGGCAGTAGTTGACACTTATCCCTTACATCGCCCTGAGGAACTCATTGATCGGCTTACTGCAGGACGTTACTTTTCTAAGACAGATCTGCGTGATGCCTATCTGCAAATTCCATTGAATGAAGAATCACAGAAAGTGTTTGCTGTAAATACACACTTAGAAATGTACAAGTATTTGCGTTTGCCCCTTCGGCAGTGCTTCTGCACCCGCCATTTTTCAATGTTACTTGAAACATCTGACTGCAAAAGTGCCATTTTGTTCAAACTACCTTGACGGTATTGCCGTGTCAGGTCGTACACCAGAGGAACACATTGCCAGTTTGCATACTCGTTTTCGAGTGTTGTCAGAAGCAGGACTAAAGTGTCGTCTCGAAAAGTGCGACTTTTTTCAAACTCAGCCACAGTATTCAGGTCATGTAATAAACAGTCAGCCTGAGCACCCCCTCCAGTCTCATTTGCATGCAATCCGTGACCTGCCTGTCCCTCGCAATGTGCCTGAACTGCAGTCAGTGCTAGGCAAGATGACATAATTACATTCGGTTCATACCGAATACCGCCCAGATCGCGGCTCCATTGCATCGTTGCGCCGCAAAAATGTACCTTTTGTGTGGAGCAAATACTGTCAAGACGCATTTCAGAAACTCAAAAATGCATTGCTAAGTGGCTGATGATTAATGCATTTTGACCCTGCCAAGCCAGTAGTTCTGCAAGTAGGCGCTACAGCCTACGGAACAACCGGCGCTGTGCTTTTGCACAGAATTCGTGCCCAAGACAGACCTGTTGCTTTTTCCACGAAGTTGTTAACGCGAACTCAGTGTAATTAATTTCAAATAGAAAAATAAGCTCTTCCATTGTGTATGGTGTGACCAAATTCCATCACTATTTGTATGGTCGCAAGTTTTATTTTGTGACAGATCACAAGCCTTTGTAGTCCTTGTTTCATCCGTCAAAGCCGGTTCCTACACGCACTGCTCAAAAATTACGTCGGGCTTTGTTGCTTTCGCGGCACCGGTATGAAATTGTGTACATACCTATGGCAAAGCATGGCAATGCAGACGTACTATCTCTCCTTCTGGTGGGAACAGACTCTGACTTTGATGCATCTACCTCATCTTTTTGCCAAATCGATGCTCAGGACTGTGAATTGCTCGAATCTTTTCCCTTGCACGACAGAATAATTGCACAGGCCACGGAAGCAGACCAAGGTCTCAAGATATTGTTGTATTACATCCACACGTCTTGGCCTCGTTCATTGAACAGTACCCAGAACTCAGTTGTGTGCCGACATTTCACACATCGGCATAGCCTTTCAGTTTAACAGGGTGTGATTCTAGTTCAAAATGACAGTGGATAACCCCGTGTGCTTATTCCCAAAATGTTGCAAAAGGATGTGTTGCGATTGCTCCACCAAAGACTTTGGGGAACTGTTCGCACTTAACAGCGCGGCGGCACTGTACTTGGCAGGACGTGGACGCCCACATTGAACAGATGGCAGCACAGTATCGCGCATGCGTGGAGAACCAATCCTCTCCGCCACACTCAGCTCGTGGCAGGACGTGGACGCCCACATTGAACAGATGGCAGCACAGTATCGCGCATGCGCGGAGAACCGATCCTCTCCGCCACACTCAGCTCGTGGCAGGACGTGGACGCCCACATTGAACAGATGGCAGCACAGTATCACGCATTCGCGGAGAACCGATCCTCTCCACCACACTCAGCTCGTGGCAGGACGTGGACGCCCACATTGAACAGATGGCAGCACAGTATCACGCATGCGCGGAGAACCAATCCTCTCCGTCACACTCAGCTCGGCCTAAGGATCTTCGCTGTGGCAACGAGTGTACATTGACTTTGAGGATCATTTTGGAACACTCGGTGGCTGATAGTGGTAAACTCTTTCAGCAAGATCCCATTAGCGATGCCTATGGCTTCTACCACATGGAGTAGCACCATTGAAGCAATGTCCTCCATATTTTGCATCGAAGGTTTGCCAGAAGTACTTGTGTCAGACAACCGACCACAGTTCATTTCACGTGATGTTGAATGGTTTTGTAAACACAGTGGAATTCGTCATCTAATGAGTGCTCCGTTTCACCCCCAATCCAACAGCGAAGCAGAACGCTTCGTACGCACTTTCAAGCAACAGATCGACAAGCTTTGAACCACCCACACACGAGAACAGGCGCTGCAAGTCTTTCTCGTCTCCTGTCGCTCCTGGCCACGAGACGGACCATCACCAGCGGAACTTCTGCATGGCCACTGCCACTGGACGCTGCTACAGTGGCTACACGCATCACAGCATCCAGCGCCACCAGTGGTCCGTAACTATCACTTTGCCTCGTGCGATCTTGTTCTTTTGAGGGTTTATGGCAACAGTGGGCACTGAGAAAGAGGCGTGTTCCAGGAATGCATTGTCTCTTATATACTGCGTGATCATAAAGTCAGTATAAATTTGAAAACTGAATAAGTCACGGAATAATGTAAATAGAGAGGTAAAATTGACGTATGTGCTTGGAATGACATGGGGTTTTATAGAACCAAAAAAAAGATAATAATGCAAAAGTTCAAAAAATGTCCGACAGATGGCACTTAATCTGAGCAGAATATCATTGATTAGCATAACAAACTAAGACAAAGCAAAGATGATGTTCTTTACAGGAAATGCTCAATATGTCCACCATCATTCCTCAACAATAGCTGTAGTCGAGGAATAATGTTGTGAACAGCATTGTAAAGCATTTCTGGGGTTACAGTGAGGCATTGGCGTCGGATGTTGTCTTTCAGCATCCCTAGAGATATTGGTCGATCATGATGCACTTGCGACTTCAGGTAACACCGAAGCCAATAATCACACGTTCTGAGGTCTGAGGACCTGGGAGGCCAAGCATGACGAAAGTGGCGGCTGAGCACACGATCATCACCAAACGACGGGCGCAAGAGTTCTTTCACGCGTCCAGCAATATGAGGTGGAGCGCCATCCTGCATAAACATCGTACGTTCCAGCAGGTGTTTATCAGCCAGGCTGGGGATGATTCGATTCTGTAACATATCGGCGTACCTCTCGCCCATCATGGTAGCAGCTACAAAACCAGAATCACGCATTTCCTCGAAGAAAAAAGGCCCAATAACGGTAGATGTGGTAAATCCAACCCATACTGCGACTTTCTCGTCGTGCAATGGAGTTCCCACGACAGTTCTAGGATTTTCGGTAGCCCAAATTCTGCAGTTGTGGGCGTTGACAGACCCTCCACAACATGTTACTCAACCAATCGTCATATTCCGCCATCTTTCGAAACGCCCACACCGCAAATGCCCTCCGCTTCTCTAAATCGCCAGGTAACAGTTCATGATGCTGATGGATTTTGTACGGATAGCATCGGACGGTACGCCTAAGTGCCAACCAAACAGTAGTGTATGGAATGCCGATGCGACGTGCGACTGCATGAGCTCTGACTTCCCCTTGCATAGATGAACCCGCTACAGTCTCCGTTTCTTCCTGAACTGTCTCAGCAGCATTACGCCTTGTGCTCGGTCGGCCACTGTGGGGTCCATCGTCTAAACAACCCGTAGCTTCGAATTTCGAAATCATTCTCGCCACAGCTGCATTTGTCAACGGACCTTTACCCATTCGAATCCCCTTCCTATGGCGATAGGATCGTAACGCTGAACTAGCATATTCCCCATTCTGATAATACAGCTTCACTAAAAGCGTTTTTTCAGGTAACGTCAACATACTGCGACTGCTGGCGCATCTGATTCTCTCTCTCATTACAGCTCCTTTTATACACGATTGTCATGCGCAGTCACTGACGTTTTGCTGTCCAGCGCCACCTGTCGGACATTTTGTGAACATTGTTTTTTTTTATTCTAATAAAACCCCATGTCATTCCAAGCATGTGTGTCAATTTTTACCTCTCTATCTACATTATTCTGCGGTTTATTACGTTTTCAAATTTATACTGACTTTTTGATCACCCGGTATATTTAATTGCAGATCCCCATGGTTTGCAGCACCGCCAACAGAACTAAATCTGTGCATGTCATTTTCCCTGTGAGTCTGCTGCTTTTCTTCCCACAGATTCACGGCTTCATGGGATAGTGCAGCCTTTGCAGCTGCCCACTGGTGCCACCAAGACACCACCAGAGGAGGGGATGGACGATGCGCACTCGCCCCCACTGTCACTGCTTGCCGAATCCATGGACCTGGACTCACCATCGCCGCCGCCATCGCCATCGCCATCATCGCCCCAGCACACACACTCAGGCCTGGACGTGTGCCCTGGCAGCGGTTTTCCAGAGGATATTCCTGTTGCCTCGCAAGCCAGATGACTGGGTATGGTTGGGAGTACACCATCCTCCACAGCTAATCCTCCCAGCTCAGTTCTACGTCCAGCATCCTGCCTAACTTCCCACTGTCCTTCACAGCCTCACTACACGACGATGGTGTGGCATTTCGGTGGAGGGGAGGAATGTGCTGCCATAAGCTGTCACCAGCACTCCGATTGGCAAAGAGGCTACGGAAAAATCGATAATAGCCACCAGAGCAAGTGAGCCTATCAGGAGAGAGGTCAAAGACAAACTTGCAGGAAACGCGCCGCCAGCGCCCTCTCAGCCGCCAGTACTTAGATCGCGCTGCAGACTGGAGGCCCAGTCAATTATCCAGTGAGTCAACGAGTTGAGTCTTCAGTCACAGCCCAGTGGGAGTCGCAGTCGCAGTTAGCTCAGCCTCTAGCTCAGAGTCAGTCAATACCTAGCGACCAGTGTAATGTACGTAGCGGGCTTGTACTTCACCAGCAGCGAGACTAACGTGGTCTATTGTGGAAGAGCTTGTATCACAACACCTGGAATATCTTAAGTAGGTCTCTGTTTACGTTAATAACGAACCCTGTTAATAGATGCGTGCAGTTGTCTTATAGAAAGAGGAAACTGGCCACCAAACAACGTCCTCTCCTTGTTTCGCATGGTACAAGCCTACAGTGACAACGAGACGACGCAAAAGACACCATAATGAGCTCAGCACGACGGTGCTGCATTGTCATCTGTAGTTGTGGATTGCAGCGAGTCCTCGCTAATGCCTATGCTATCGTTTTGAGTTGGCTACTGTGTCATGGTAGTGCGATATCTAGGCGCTACCACAGCAGTCACTATGCTCTGATCAGCCAGAACATTATGACCACCAACCTGCTATCTATATAAAGCCGTTCAGGTGATAGCAGCGTCACCTCTCGATGAATGACTGCTAGCCAGACACACACATGGTGCATGTACATATCAGTGAGCATGCTTTCTGTGTGTATAATGGGGAAGGCGCGCGTTCTATCTGAGTCTGATCGAGGGAAAATTGTGATGGCCCATAGGACTCGGCACGAGTATCTTAGAAACTTGTCGATTGTTCGAGGAGTGCTGTGGTGAGTGTCTTCAACACATGGGGAAACCAAGGTGAAACCACATCCTGACGTCTTGGGTTTGGGTGGCCCCCATCATTACAGACGTCGGACGTCGTAGGCTGGACAGATAGGTAAAACAAGACAGGCAGTGAACTGTGGCGGAAGTAACACCAGACGTTAATGCTGGGTAGAGTACAAGTGTGTCTGAACACTCCTGATGATGGGCCTCCGCAGCTGGTGATCCGTGCATGTGCCAACATTAACACCACGACATTAGAAACTACAACTGAAATGCGCACGTGACTATCGGCACTAGACGTTGGCGCAGTGGCAGAACATGGCATATTCTGATGAATTCCGATACCTTCTTCGACATGCCAATGGCAGGGTGCGAATTCGTCGCTTTCAATGGGGGACGGCTCCTTGACACTTGTACTGCAGGATGGAGACAAGCTGGCGGCAGTCCCATTGTGCTTTGGGGAACATTCCTGTGGACATCTATCGGTCCAGTTGGGTTCATGTAGGACCAAAGCGTTCGTACACTGGTTGCAGACCACGTACAGCCCTTCATGATTATCATGTTTCCTGATGGCAGTGGCATTTTTGAACAAGATAATGCGCCATCTCACAAGTCCACGAGTGTTATGGAGTGGTTCGAGGAACTCAGTGGCTAGTTCTAGTTGATGTGCTGGCCCCTACAACTTACCATACCTGAACCTGATCGAAAATATCTTAGATCTCATTGAATGTGGCGTAACAGATCGTCGCCCCACCCTCCCCAAAATTTAAGAGACTTAGGTGACTTGTGTGTGCAAAAGTGCTGCTGACTCCCTCCAGCGACCTACCAAAGCCTCATCGCTTCCATGCCATGACGCGTCGCCGCTGTTATCCATGCCAAAGGTGGACATACTAGCTATCAGGAAGGTGGTTATGATGTTCTGGCTGATCAGAGTATGTGTACGGTTTTTCTTTTTAGCTTTCACTCTCTTCACTAGAAATTACGCTGATTGCTTGACTTGGCTGCGGTATCAGCGCTGATCTGCAATCAAGATGAATAAGAACCTTTACAAAAAAAAAAAAAAAAAAAAAAGTTCAAATGGCTCTGAGCACTATGCGACTTAACATCTGTGGTCATCAGTCGCCTAGAACTTAGAACTAATTAAACCTTACTAAACTAAGGACATCACACACATCCATGCCCGAGGCAGGATTCGAACCTGCAACCATAGCAGTCGCGCGGTTCCGGACTGAGCGCCTAGAACCGCGAGACCACCGCGGCCGGCAAGAACCTTTACAGAAACGTGCCGAAATCATCCTTTTTCCGTCGCTTCCTCGTCCAGCCGTTACCGGACTGTAGAAAGGACTCAGTCTAACGCTCTAACGCACTGATTCTTAACACATAAACATTGCAGTAGTATATGTGTCCAAGTCCGTCAAGAATGATCCCTCCCTTTGATGCACAACGGAGTCAAGATAGTAGTTTACCATTTGTATTTGAAAGAAGAAACAGAATGACTAGCTGATTCTACATTCTGTTTTCCTTGGAACAGTCATTGAAGTACCACTCAGAAGACCATAACCATATTATACTGTCGGTGTGTAAATCTATACTTCATCCCAAGCACACCAGTCGAAAAAGCCATTTTCTGCACCAGACGAGAGGGAGAAAAGTGTGTAATTTCAAGGTCGATATGATCTGCAGGATTTGGGCTTTCTACAAAGGTGGTTGGATAAGACTGGTAAAAGAGCAAGAAAAAATGTTTGTTTCCTAAACAACTCACATTACTCCTCGACATAATCTCCACTGATAGATATAAACTTGGTTTAGCGATGCTTTGCCTTTTCACCCCATAGGAAAACATGCACTGTCAAACACTGCAAAGTACTCGTTGACTGCAACCATCGCTTCCTCTTTTGATGAAAATTTCTTCCCATCAAGCCAAAGTTTCAGCTTAGAGAACAGGAAGAAGTCACTTGTAGGTAAGTGTCGGTTAGATCGTCAGCGATAGCACACCGCGAGTTCCTGCTACTAAAAAGGCGAGTACACCGTTCGCTTGTTACATATTTTTAAGAGCTTCAAACAGGAGCGACTTATTTTCAGTTATCTGTGTAGTTACTAGTTTATTTTTGTAATTTCTTGCGTGTTCGAGAGCTTACTAAGCACTACCTTCCATTTCAATAACAGTGTAGTGTACAGTACCGCCGTTGCTATCGACCGTTTTGTCGACGCCCATATCGTACAGGCTTTTGTTGATTTGGTTAGAACAGCTCAGTGTCGGTTAGACGGTCAGTGAGAGAGCACTTCGATTTCCTGCTTCTAATAAGGCGAGTACACCATTCGTTTGCTGCATATTTTTACAAGCTTCAAACAGGATCAACTGCAATAATGGATAGGAACTGCGATTGTTGTGTACAGATGCGAGCTGAGTTGGTGACCCTTCGCTCACAGCTCCAGGCTGCGTTGGCTTCCATCACACAGCTTGAGGCTGGTGCCAAGGGGCGTCACTGTGGGGGTCCGGATGCGGGGATGCGAGGGACTTCGAGCACGTCCCGCGTGTCGCCCAGTCGCTCCACTGCTGTGACTGCCACAGCTACTGCCTGCACTGAGGTTTACCCCTCACCCATGGTCGAGTGGTAGATCATTCCAAAGTCTGCCAGGCAGTGAAAACCTTTCCGAGAGGCCGATCGTACGGCCTCCCCGATTCTTTTTACGAACAGGTTTCAAGAGTTATCTGTGGCTGATGATGCCGCTGAGCTGGAAGCAGTCGTCCACCCTGTTCCAGAGGAAGCGTCTCAGCCTGCGAAGTCTGGGCATTCACAGAGGGTGGGTTTGCTGGTAGTTGAGAGCTCTAAGTTAGGTGTGTGATGGGAGCCCTTAACATGACTGCTAACGAGGGGTAAGAAGCCAGTGTGCACTCCGTGTGCATTCTGGGGGGAGTCATTCCAGATGTGGAAACGGTGCTTCCCGATGCCATGAAGAGTACAGGGTGCAGCCAACTGCAGGTGATGGCTCATGTCGGTACCAATGACGTGTGTCGCTTTGGATTGGAGCAGATTCTGTCTGGTCTCAGGCAGCTAGTAGAAATGGTAAAGGCTGCCAGTCTTGCTTCCGAGATTAAGGCGGAGCTCACCGTCTGCAGCATCGTCGATAGAACCGACTGTGGTCCTTTGGTGAAGAGCCGAGTGGAGGATCTGAAACAGAGGCTCAAGCGTCTCTGTGACTGTGTAGGCTGTAGATTCCTTGACTTGCGTCATCGGGTGGTGAGTTTACGGGTTCCACTTCATAGATCAGGATTAGACTACACACAGGATTCGGCTACACGAGTAGTAGGGGTTATGTGGAAGAGACTGGGCGTTTTTTTAGGTTAGAGGGTCTGAGGGAACCATAGAAGTGGCGTCCGTCTGAAAGTGGGCAGGTAAAACACAGTCAGGTAGTTGTAGAAACGATTGGTATTGTACTTGTAAATTGTCGTAGCTGTGTTGGGAAAGAACCAGAGCTCCAAGCCCTAACAGAAAGCACCGAAGCTCAAATAATTGTCGATGCAGAGAGCTGGGTAAAGCTGGAAATAAGTTCAGCCGAAAATTTTTCAGGTGATCTAACAGTGTTCAGAAAGGATAGATTAAATACAGTTGGTGGTGGAGTATTTATTGCTGTCAGAGGTAGTTTGCCTTGTAGCGAAATTGAAGTAATAGTTCGGGTGAAATAGTATGGGTAGAGGTTATACCTAAAAATCGGACTAAACTATTAATTGGAGCGTTTTACCGACTAACTACTCAGAAGATATAGTTGCTGAACAGTTCAAGGAAAACTTGAGTCTCATTTCAAGCATGTACCCCGCTCATACAATTATAGTCGGTGGTGATTTCAATCTACCCTCGATATGCTGAAAAATTATGCGTTTAAAGCCGGCGGCAGATATAAAACGTCATCCGAAATTGTACTGAATGCCTTCTCAGAAAATTACTTTGAACAAGTACCACACTCGAAGCGTAAATGGTTGCGAAAGCATACTTGACCTTTTAGCAACAAATAATCCTGGACAAATAGTGAGTGTTGCGACGAATACAGGGATTAACGACTACAAGGCAGCTGTTGCTAGGCTGAATGCTGTAACACCTACAACCTTCAAAAAGAAATGCAAAGTATATCTATTTTTAAAAAAGCTGATAAAAATGCTCTTAACGCCTTTTCGAGAGACAGTCTTCACTCCTTCCGATCTGATCATGTAAGTGTACAAAAGTTGTGGATTGATTTCAAAGCGATAGTATCGACAGCAGTTGATACTACCACATAAATTAATAAGTGATGGTACTGATCCCCCATGGTACACAAAACGTGTCAGATCGTTGTTGCAGAAGCAACTAAATAAGCATGCCAAATTTAAAAGAACGCCAAATCCCCAAGATTGGTAAAGTTTTACAGAAGTTCGAAATATAGCGCGTACTGCAATGCGAGATGCTTTTAATAATTTCCACAACGAAATTCTGTCTCGAAATCTGGCAGAAAACCCAAAGAGATTCTGGTCATACATAAAGCACACCAGTGGCAAGACGCAATCAATACCTTCGCTGCGCGATAACAACGGTGAACTCACTGATTACAGTGGCACTAAAGCAGAGTTATTAAACACGGTTTTCCGAAACTCCTTCACCAAAGAAGACGAAGTAAATATTTCTGAATTCAAATCAAGAACAACTGCCAAGATGAGAAACATAGAAGTAGATATCCTCGGTGCTTAAATCACTTAGTAAAGGCAAGGCCTCCGTCCAGATTGTATACTACTCAGGTTCCTCTCAAAGTATGCTGATGAAATAGCTCCATATTTAGCAATTATATACAACCACTCGCTCACAGAAAGATCCGTACCTAAAGACTGGAAAATTGCTCAAGTCACACCAATACCCAAAAAGGGAAGTAGGAGTAATCCGCTGAATTACAGGCCTATATCACTAACGTCGATTTGCAGTAGGGTTCTGGAACATATACTATATTCGAACATTACGAAGTACCTCGAAGAAAACGATTTATTAACACATAGTCAGCACGGATTCATAATATGTCGTTCTTGTGAAACACAACTAGCTCGTTATACTCATGAAGTAATAAGTGCTTTCGACAGGCGATGTCAAATTGATTCCATATTTTTAGATTTCCAGAAGGCTTTCGACACCATTCCTCACAAGCGTCTCCTTACCAAACTGTGTGCCTACGGAGTATCGCCTAAGTTGTGCGACTGGATTCGTGATTTCCTGTGAGAAACGTCACAGTTCGTAGTAACAGACGGAAAGTCATCGAGTAAAAAAGAAGTAATATCCGGCGTTTCTCAAGGAAGTGTTATAGGCCCTCCATTGTTCCTGATCTATATGAACGAGATAGGAAACAATCTGAGTAGCCGTCTTAGATTGTGTGCAGATGATGCTGTCATTTACCGTCTTGTAAAGTCATCAGATGATCAAAACGACTTGCAAAATGATTTAGATAAGATATCTGTATGGTGCGAAAAGTGGCAGTTGACCCTGAATAAAGAAAAGCGTGAAGTTATTCATATGAGTACTAAAAGTAAACGGTTAAATTTTGATTACGCGATAAGTCACAGAAATATGAAGGCTGCAAATTCAGCTAAATACACTCCTGGAAATTGAAATAAGAACACCATGAATTCATTGTCCCAGGAAGGGGAAACTTTATTGACACATTCCTGGGGTCAGATACATCACATGATCACACTGACAGGACCACAGGCACATAGACACAGGCAACAGAGCATGCACAATGTCGGCACTAGTACAGTGTATATCCACCTTTAGCAGCAATGCAGGCTGCTATTCTCCAATGGAGACGATCGTAGAGATGCTGGATGTAGTCCTGTGGAACGGCTTGCCATGCCATTTCCACCTGGCGCCTCAGTTGGACCAGCGTTCGTGCTGGACGTGCAGACCGCGTGAGACGACGCTTCATCCAGTCCCAAACATGCTCAATGGGGGACAGATCCGGATATCTTGCTGGCCAGGGTAGTTGACTTACACCTTCTAGAGCACGTTGGGTGGCACGGGATACATGCGGACGTGCATTGTCCTGTTGGAACAGCAAGTTCCCTTGCCGGTCTAGGAATGGTAGAACGATGGGTTCGATGACGGTTTGGATGTACCGTGCACTATTCAGTGTCCCCTCGACGATCACCAGAGGTGTACGGCCAGTGTAGGAGATCGCTCCCCACACCATGATGCCGGGTGTTGGCCCTGTGTGCCTCGGTCGTATGCAGTCCTGATTGTGGCGCTCACCTGCACGGCGCCTAACACGCATACGACCATCATTGGCACCAAGGCAGAAGCGACTCTCATCGCTGAAGACGACATGTCTCCATTCGTCCCTCCATTCAGGCCTGTCGCGACACTACTGGAGGCGGGCTGCACGATGTTGGGGCGTGAACGGAAGACGGCCTAACGGTGTGCGGGACCGTAGCCCAGCTTCATGGAGACGGTTGCGAATGGTCCTCGCCGATACCCCAGGAGCAACAGTGTCCCTAATTTGCTGGGAAGTGGCGGTGCGGTCCCCTGCGGCACTGCGTAGGATCCTACGGTCTTGGCGTGCATCCGTGCATCGCTGCGGTCCGGTCCCAGGTCGACGGGCACGTGCACCTTCCGCCGACCACTGGCGACAACATCGATGTACTGTGGAGACCTCACGCCCCACGTGTTGAGCACTTCGGCGGTACGTCCACCCGGCCTCCCGCATGCCCACTATACGCCCTCGCTCAAAGTCCGTCAACTGCACATACGGTTCACTTCCACGCTGTCGCGGCATGCTACCAGTGTTAAAGACTGCGATGGAGCTCCGTACGCCGCGGCAAACTGGCTGACACTGACGGCGGCGGTGCACAAATAGTGCGCAGCTAGCGCCATTCGACGGCCAACACCGCGGTTCCTGGTGTGTCCGCTGTGCCGTGCGTGTGATCATTGCTTGTACAGCCCTCTCGCAGTGTCCGGAGCAAGTATGGTGGGTCTGACACACCGGTGTCAATGTGTTCTTTTTTCCATTTCCCGGAGTGTACTTAGGGATTACAATGACAAATAACCAAAATTGGAACGAGCACATAGATAATATTGTGGGTAGAGCAAACCAAAGACTGCTGTTCATTGGCACAACACTTAGAAGGTGCAACAGGTCTACTAAAGAGACTGCTTACACCACGCTTGTCAGTCCTGTTCTGGAGAATTTCTGTGCGGTGTGAGATCCGCATCAGGAGGGACTGACGGATGACATCGAAAAAGTATTCTCGCGAAATAGGGGAGATAGTGTCACAGACATGATACGTGAATTGGAGTGGCAATCATTAAAACAAACGCGTTTTTCGTTACGACGGGATCTTCTGATGAAATTTCGATCACCAGTTTTCTCCTCCGATTGCGAAAACATTCTGTTGCCACCTACCTACATAGGGAGAAATGATCATCATGATAAAATAAGAGAAATCAGGGCTCACACAGAAAAATTTAGGTGCTCGTTTTTCCCACATACCATTCGAGACTGGAACGGTAGAGAGACATCTTGAAGGTGGTTCATTGAACCCCCTGCCAGGCACTTTATTGTGAATAGCAGAGTAATCACGTAGATGTAGATGTAAGTGGATATGGAACCAGTTTAAAGCCCAAATGATGCACTTTCGCCATTATTGTCGCTGATGGGAGGAATGGTGCATTATCCTGGTGAAAGGGCACTTTTTTTTACACCCGACACAAGTTTCAGACTATCCGACAATGAATCTATGTGGATTTCCCTTGGGAATAAAAAAAAATAAAACGTGGCCATCACCTTACAAACTAACAAAAAGGTCTTTGTCTTCTTCGGTGCATTGTCATCAGCTTCTGTCCATCGTTCTGATTGCCGTTTTGACCCTGGTATATAATCATGGATCCAGGTTTCATCAAAAATCACAAATTGGCGCAAAACATCTGTAAGATGGCAAGAACTATGCCCTTTACGTGGAGTCATTAAAGATAACCGAACTCACGTTGAGCAAACGGGCTGAACAAAAATGATTGACAAGGCACAATGCATCTTGTAGAGGGTATAGTACGAACGTATTGGAATAATTAATGTCGGGTGATGGTTTTAAAGTAATTCACACGACATGAAAACTTTGTGGAGACGCGTCGATTTACTGGAGGCTAGTTTATCCCAGGGAAGCATTCGAGTTGACCTTGGCCGGTGGGGAGCGGCGATGGGAAGCAACAATAGGCAGCTTTGGACGGCTCAAACTCTGAGAAAGCGGTAACAGGGCGCGGCCTTCAGCTGCCTTAAGATGAGTGACAGTGAGTGGGCGGTTGACCCGATGCTGGTGCACCGGGAAGCAGACAGAGATCTTGTACACCTGTTGATAAATGTCCGTCGCCCCATTTTCAGTTAAACATGCCAGAAAGCCGCGCAAAACTATGGTGGAGCGGTCAACAGAGGCCGAAATATGCGTGTCCGTGACTATAGCAACTTCACGCTATATTCACGGTCCGTAGAGTCTGAAGTAAATCAGGCGAAAAGCGACAGAATGAAATACGCCGGCCTCTGATGGGAACGTAGGACAAAGGAATTTGAAGTACTCTCCTGGGTGTCAGAATTTCGGAAAAATTGGTGTTTTATGCAGATGCTAACCTTGATGGGTGGCCTGAGAGGAGCTAAATAGCAGGAGTTGAGGGGAAGGGAAATTTTGTGGGAATTTGTTCACTTCCCAGAGCAGGCATTGGTCGGCGGTGGGAAGCGACGCATAATTAACGTGACTTGCGCTGCAATTGGTGTAAGTGATTTTGATGGGGGGGGGGGGGGGACTGAGGCGAAGAGCGGACTGGCAGAAGTCTCGGTAGAAGTCCTTCGTTCTCAGCTTTGTCTAGAGTGCGGACGTGGCGCTCTTTACTCAGCTTCCCTGAGAGAGAGTGAGCTTCTATACAGTATAAGGCTTAGCAAACGGAACAATTGAGCTTGGAGACAGAAAGTTTTCGTTCAGCTATGTACTGAGGAAGATAGCTGGGAGTGAATAGACGAGTGCATCTTTGCAGCACCATGAGGCCGGCTGACGTCCGCACAAGGACGCCTCCCTGCCACGCTGAATTCGGTGATGTCGCGCAGACTCCAGCTCGAGTTAGGCCTGATTAATTTGTTGTATCACGCCGGCAAAGTTTCCACAAGGGTTTCATGGAACGTGTATTGTAGAATTCTTCTCGCACTTTGCATTACGCCTGGGTCAGTCGATAGGAATTAATTTTGATTTATCGCGTTTTACTCCACGTAAACGCATTTTATTCCCACTGCCTGTTAGGAGAGTCATGTAATGTGATGATTGAAGGTCATGAGTTAAAATAAATTTGTGCTAATCGACTGCATCTGTTTTCAATCAAGTAGTTGAAATCCCAAGTCACTTTCTAAATTAATTTAATGTTCATCATTTGCATCTGGTATTCAATAGCTGAATATAACATCAATGCGCATCCATTTTTAATTAAAAGGGATCAATTCTGAATCAGTTAATGTCAACACTGCCATCGCAGTTCGATCAGGAGTCACAGGGCCTTATTACTTTCTTTGTGTTATCCGATATTGCGACAGTTTTGCATTCTCTGTTGATCTGTTAGGCAATTAGCTGGGGTGAACACACGCCAAAACCAGATAAGTGATGAGTGGGGTGTTACACATCTTATGCTGAAATGTTGTGCCAGATGTGCTTTTGGTCGACTAAGCAACCGCGCCACCCATGCCTCACACAGCTTCTTCGTAGCCAGTTCGTGCAGGATGTTACGCCCATGCTCAGTTGAGATGGCTACAGTCTCAGCTATCTCGCGAATTTTTATTAGGGGTCTTTCATTTCCGTATCACGGATTTTGTCAATGGTGTCCCTTACGGTGACCTTAATTGGAAGGCAGGAGCGCGCTTCGTCTTCGGCAATTGTCCAACAACGTTTAAATTCATTGATACAAAAGTAAATAGTTTTTTGCGACAGTGCAGAGTTCGCACGAACTTCATCCGCTTCTGTTTTGATATGTGAAGCAGTCCAACCCTTCAAATAATAATGTTTAATAACAACATGAAACTAGATTTTGTCGATTTTCAAACGTAGCTAAAACAATGACCAATTCAGATGGCTGTCAACAGTGAACTGCACGCTGCACATTGTTGAAATTCTTTGTATGGTACTTGGAATAATCAAGCATAAACCATGAAGACGCAACGAAAATCTGTTCTTTCATCGAAATTTACCAGACTTATCAAACTGTCACTGTAAAAGTCTATGAGCGCTACACAATGCCAAGTGCGTATATGGAGTCACGAATCCTGTATTCTTGTTGGCATGTTGCACAATAACATGTCAAACTGAAGAGACGCAGATTATTTTGGTGTAACCCTAGTCTACCGATAGCTGGTGCCATCGGCCGATTTGAGAGTGTTTTTGGAGGCGTCACATGTTCATCTACTTCGTAGTAATCCTGGGCTGCACTTTACCTAACCAACCTACAAAAGTAGCTTTCAAAACACATTTTTTATGGTAGTCGACACTAAAAAAAATAGAGATCTTGAAAGTAATGCAATATATTCTTTAATGTGAACAGATGTGAAGTTTCATAATCAGAGTGGATACCCTGGATTTAATCACATGTGGAAGTTATTTTAGGTCGTTGAATCAAAATCTATAATCGTATCAATAACATAAATAGATGTACTTTGCTTATAATATTGAAATATGCCTACTGTTTAGTTATCAAAGCAATCTGCCATAAAAACAGAACGTAGAGAACTATAAATATTTTGAGATACAGTAAGTTTTTTGTACGTTTTTTCAAATTTAACTCTTGTGGCACAATGCTCACCGAATCAGTCATATCAAAACTGGCACGTTTTGAATCTTGTCCGCTCTTGAAAATATTTCTGCTGACGACTAAGTCCTAGGCCAGGCCCAAAATTGAAAGCATTAAAATGTCGATAAACCGAAAAGTTTATATTTCAAATTCATTTGTTGTAACTAGGATAATATTTCATACTAAACTTAGTGATGGCTATTAGCCATACATTCGCAGTTGGATTCCGATTTAATGGTTTTTGTTTCTGCTGTCGCATACTTTCACATGTGCCAGTTTTTTCTGTTCACCATGTACATTTTTATCACAATGTTTACAGATAAATAAATAACAAATCTTGTGTGGTTCTCAGCTTGGTGCAAATATTCTCATCTGACACCATTTCAGTGACGAGCGTGTCACTTTCAGTTGGTGCAGACACCAGTAATCGAGCCCAGGTTCTCTAGGTCAAAATCGTGAACATTGCCATTCAGCTACAGAGGGGTTGTTATGTTTACGACATGACAAAAATGCTTCGTCTTTTATTGCATTTTGGCCAGTAAGTTGTCACTGCTCCTCACAGCAAAATACAGAGAGTTTCGCCAATGTTGAGTGATGAGGAATTAATTATTCACAGACACCAAATCAACTGCCCTAATTAACTGTAGCGCCTCCATCCTTTCCATTCTTACAACACAGCCAACGATAGGATCCAATAGATGTGGTAGCAACACTTGATTCCAGACAGCAGTGTTCAGCTTGTCTCCTAGAGTGATTTAGCTCCATGGTAGTGCGCTGTTCTGAATGCAGTGTTCAGTTGGTTTCTAGCCTGTTCCTGTTTCATGATAGTACACTGTTCTACGTCCGTCTGTCCAGCACTTGTGAAGGTACTCTGTATTTTTACTGCCTGAAAACATTGCATGGTCAGGATGTTGTGAATAAACTTGTAGTAGAGGTAGTAATAGTAGTAGTAGTACTAATTAGCAATGGTAGTGAAACTGATAGCATACCATAATAGCACAATTGCTAGGATAAAATTCTGTGGCTTGGTTGCAAAAGGGCCAATGTCAAGAATCTTAGTTTTAAGTTATAAGCTTCTGAATATTTTCTGTCATTTTCTGACAACTGTTAACAGTATATTTTGGGCTATTTGTTACTATCATTCTAGTAAATCATCTTAACTAAAGCTTTTTTTTTTAAATAATAAATTTCTATTAAGAGGACATTGGCCCTTTTTAAAATCATTTGAAATTGGCCATTTGAACATCAGGGTCAGGTGCACTGAATAACCAGAAACAGGTAATTTTAAGATAAATATGTCCTTGTACTCATTAATTAGATCACTATTCATTCCTCTAGAATTTAGTAACTGATAGCAACTGTTATGTGTTCCAAAACTCACATTATATCTCTGTAAATCATGAAAACACTTTTTGGTCTCATAATCATGGGGGAAACTTTATTCACAATTCTTAATATAATACAAATAATTTGCATACACTATGGTTAATACTGTAAAAGGGAAGAAAAATATATATTACTCGTTTCAGTCATTGTCAAGATTCTCATCCTCCCCTTCGTAAGATATCTGTTTATCTCTTTCACCTGACTGTGTATTGGCTCTTAGGTGATTGATGAACTGCATGTAGAATTGACGACTGCTTACATTGATGTACGGAAGGAGATCCCTTAAGTCCTTTAATTTCTTTTCTGAAATAGGTATGATGGAATCAGAAATAGGTACAAGTTGTGGCATAGACAAGCATCGAGATTTTTTTTTCTGTTCAGATCTATCACCTTGAATGGATCTTCTGAGGAGTATCTGTGTTTGTAGGAGACAATTCCTGGAATACCTGAGTGATACTTCATCCATTTTATCTTGTTCCAAACAATAGGATTCCCTTCTCTGTTAATTTTCTTATGCAGATAATGACATTCATCAGGTCTTTAAGGTTGTAGAAGTCCTTTTGTCACATCTCTATTGCAGTTATGGGTGGCTTTTGGGGAACTATGCATATTAATTTGGCCCAGTCTCTTGGCAGTTCTACTTCAACAGTTGTTGTTTTCTTTGTCTTCTCAATGGCTGCATGAATTGAGTCAGCTTCCATGAGAGTATGTCCAACTTCAAGAAACTTATGGTTGATTTCCAAACGTCTTCCCTGAATCATGAATTCTCCCACTACTCTCAGAAACATAATGGCAATAAAAATATTTCCGTTTTCTCCGGTACACGAATCACTGTACAGGTGTACCTCAACAATTTCGTTGGCCAGTTTCATCAAATTATCATATAGACAAGAAGCTATTTCTTGGCCACCTCTACCTGCCACTGTTTCACTTCAAATGGAACATACTGAAGAACATTCTTTATATCTCTTTACATAGATGACCAAGTTGAAGGTCCAAAGTTGTCTTTTGTAAAATGCTACACCACAGCGTAGAAAAGGAGTGGGTAGATATTTCTGCAAATCAAAGGCCAGAGTTACTACATTGGAATTCTGCTCAGCTTTCTTTTTATCACTGTCTTTCTGATCGTAAGCAGCCTGGGCTAAATCCAAATGTTGCTGTCGTTCCACCTCAACCTTACAACGTTCAGCATAATCAGTACAACTCTTGAGCATGATGACGTATTTGTCACATTTTGCACAAGTGTCAGTCATCGGTTTGTGAAAGCTAAGATTGAAACAGGTCACAAAAACTCTTCGATAACATGCTTCACTTCTTGGCTTCATACATTTGGTTTCTCAAAATTCTTGATAGAGCCAGTACATTGCTGAAATACTCAGTTCTGGAGATAAATATTTTTTAGAATAATGAGATCGATAATATTGGCTTTCGTGGGAAGGAAACGTGTTAATGTGTTCCTTTATTAAATCAATATCGTCAGATGGAACTTAGGATGATAAGAATATTTACCACATCCATCTTCAGAACACAGTCCTCCTTCAGAGCCCCATCTTTTCCCCACAATTATTCTTACCTTCTTTTGTGTTAAAGAAAATGTATTAAGGAACATATTCTGACATACTTCTACCTTAGTCTGCATAGAAAGACTATACAGAAAGTACTTCCTGGAATATTTTCGCCTGCTTGCAGTTCCTTCAGGTTTTTTCCTTAAACGCTCCACATGTTTCTTTTCTTCAGACACATGATTAGCTATGAACAGATTTTGAGCTTCTGGGGACAATTTGTAATATTCTATGAACATTTTCTCTCTCTCATGGTCATTTACTTTCCCTCCACAATTTTTCCTGCATTTGCACGATGATTTCAGAACTTTAGCAGGTATAACTTTTCCTTTCAACGTCACATACTTCTTTCCTGCAGTTTTCAATTCTTTCTTCCAATTTTTCTCCCATAATTTTTCGTTTGGCTTTCTTTTTCTGGATGAATCCTGTGGATCACATTTCTTCCTCCCCCTTCCACTGAACTTCGTTATTTCATTGCCAGGCTGTTGTTGAATTAGATCAATTCCTTCAATCCTTGAAGATTTCTTAAATGTCTTTCGTACAGCTACATTCCCCCCATCATTGCTTTCATCACTACTTCCACTGCCACTTGGAACATATTCATCAGAATCTGCAAATACATCTTCATCAAACTTGAAATCACATCTGCCGATAATGACGAACGTGCATTTTCTTCTGTTCTGGTACTGGGATGGCCTTAAGGAAAATAAAAATGAAATAAATTTAGAAAGCAGTTGGTAATATTTTAGATTGGCATTAAGTAGAGTTACCAGTCAATTTATGGCCTTCTGCTGGAAAAATTAGGGATAAATGTTCCTGATACCAGTTTATTTTAGTAAACTTACCTTCAAGGCAAAATGATGACTTTAGCGATGATATTTCAGGTGCAGTTGGTTCCTCAAGCTCTTCCTAATCGCCTCTGTGAAACATATTTGTGCCCACCAAGACTGTCTAGAATCCTCACTAACAATGCGCCGAATGCTAAGGGGAATTGTTAAAGGAACAACTCTTATTATTGTGTGTTCCCGCCAGATTTAAGTCCAATGTAACAGCACTGTTTCAATTGTTGAAACCATCTGTCAACTAAAAATGCCGATTGGAAACATGATAAAACACTTTGGGGCTTACAACTTAAAAACCCAGTATCTCTCATCCTATGTGGCTTAGACAGTGGCCGTTTTAACATTATGAAGAGCATGTGGAACTATATGGCGTACACCAATAAAACCAGTTTTGACAAATACTGACATTGTCCCTTTTAGAGCCAAGCCACAGAGTTATTTGTAGATTTTTTTTTATTAAACCTTGTCTGGTGCAGTCCAGATCATCGCTCATATCATCTGACGAATACGAGAGGGCTGATCGTCTTAGTGCTATACATAAAAATAAATTTCTCAGTCCGCCTACACACACCCGAATATCAATCACGCCTCTATCAAAGAGACCTCAACAAATAAGAAGTCGCTGTTGCCTACATTTATCGCACTTAAAACATAAAAAACATGACATAAGCACATCTTCTCTGTTAGAGGCGACTATATCTACAGATACATCTACAGCCATACTCCGCAAGCCACCTGACGGTGTGTGGCGGAGGGTACCCTGGTGTATCTCTATCGGTTCTCCCTTCTATTCCAGTCTCGTATTGTTCGTTGAAAGAAGGATTGTCGGTATGCTTCTGTGTGGGCTCTAATCTCTCTGATTTTATCCTCACGGTCTCTTCGCGAGATATACGTAGGAGGGAGAAATATACTGCTTGACTCTTCGGTGAAGGTATGTTCTCGAAACTTTAACAAAAGCCCGAACGAGCTACTGAGTGTCTCTCCTGCAGAGTCTTCCACTGGAGTTTATCTATCATCTCCGTAACGCTTTCGCGATTACTAAATGATCCTGTAACGAAGCGCGCTGCTCTCCGTTGGATCTTCTCTCTCTCTTCTATCAACCCTATCTGGTACGGATCCCACACTGTTGAGCAGTATTCAAGCAGTGGGCGAACAAGCGTACTGTAACCTACTTCCTTTGTTTTCGGATTGCATTTCCTTAGGATTCTTCCAATGAATCTCCTCAGTCTGGCATCTGCTTTACCGACGATCAACTTAATATGATTATTCCATTTTAAATCACTCCTAATGCGTACTCCCAGATAATTTATGGAATTAACTGCTTCCAGTTGCTGACCTGCTATTTTGCAGCTAAATGATAAGGGATCTATCTTTCTACGTATTCGCAGCACATTACACTTGTCTACATTGAGATTCAATTGCCATTCCGTGCACCATGCGTCAATTCGCTGCAGATCCTCCTGCATTTCAGTACAATTTTTCATTGTTGCAACCTCTCGATACACCACACCATCATCTGCAAAAAGCCTCAGTGAACTTCCGATGTCATCCACCAGGTCATTTATGTATATTGTGAATAGCAACGCTCCTATGACACTCCCCTGCGGCACACCTGAAATCACTCTTCCTTCTTTTTGCGCAGCTGTTAGCGTTTGACCACAGTCTAGAGTGTGTTTTGGCTTTTTCCTGTATATAAAGAAAAGTTCGACCCTATCAGCTGAAACTCCGATTACGAGTGTGACGGCGCACAACTGTACAAATCGATTCTTGGTATCGAAAGATACGATTTTAGAGTGGCACAAATTACTGGTATCCTAGTAACAGATTACGGTTAGGGAGAGTAATAAAATAGTTTATGATTCATTTTTAAAGTGTATCTTCAATTTTCGTTACGGTTGACAACCACAATGTTTGTGAAAATCGTAAGGTAAGACATTGAGGCGGGAAATATGAAAAATTGGTAGGGTCTCTCGTTAAACGGTACGTACTGTCAGTGTGGGTACATGTCGTAGATCTATTCGGTAGGTCATCGACGAATACGTCAAGGAAAGTTAAGAATTTGAAACTTGTCATGATGGCAACAAGGCCGAGTAGCAATTTAGTGCAGTGATGTACAGCACATCAGAGCTTGTCTTTCCTCTTAGCTTCTACACAAAAGACACACAATTTAAGCTGTTTCTAAAAGTTACACGAAGCCCAAATGTTTTCATCAAACAAACTACTTAAAAATACAGTTCACTTTAAAGTTTAGCCATTTATTAATTACACGAAAGTAAATATTTATGGTGGTTGGTAGAATAGCATGCACGTATTCGATAACTGGAGTGGATGAAACAAAATCCTATACACAAAAATAGATTGGACGCAATAAAGCCGCATGCCGTTTCGCTTTAGTAGACAGCGTTTTTTCCAATCGTTTCTTGTCTGAGGATGTTTGTGCTATAAATAGAACGAGTAACATTGAATGCAATTCTCTACGGTAAATGTAATAGTAAAAATAGCCTCGTGTGGGCGCTTTCGTCACGGATGGTGGGAAGCGCGCTCCACGTTATGTAGAAAATCGAAGTAAGAATTCCAACTTTTGAGCACAATTTTCCTCTGAAATACGGAACATTTTGACTTTATATTGGCTCACCTATGTGAAATAGGGAGATTGTTAACTTGGGGAATTGACAGTACACAAAAATCCATTCCTTTACGCAGGTGTCACTCCAAACCAATAGAGTAATTGATCTCGATAATGTTAAAGGTCTCTAGTGAGACTGTTCATTGGACACTTTCAGCCTAGCTCACAGAACTAGGACAATCAATATTTTTGGCTGTGCTATTATTCCACAACTAATACAAGTTTAAATTTGAGCGCATTATTTGGTATTCAATACTGCGCCGGAGTTGCAAAAATGACGTTTTATTGATTGTCCTTCCGATTGGTGAATGCTGTATACTACAACCAATCACGTTACTTCAGTAGTATTCAAGAAGATGGCGTCGTTGCCGTCTCCAACACAGGTAGAGTTGGAGCTGTTCTTAACGTAACGACGTTAAATTATATTCATGTTATCCTCGCGGAGTTTCTGAACGTTTTTTCATCGGTATTTAGACTTCTGAATGAATATCTCAAATATTATATAGGTCTGATTGCGAATTGGGGTGCTAAACGAGTAGGTGCAGCTATATTTTGCCTATGTGATGGGGTAGATTTAAGTTTTGTTCAGAAGAAAAGTACTCTGGTCAATGCTGACTGCTGTTTCGAACAAGTAAGACACACTAACGTTGGCCAGGAAGCTGCAGTATTTATCTGTCATTTAATATTTACTTCGGAGAATGAATGTTGACAGGCACACCCCTAACCAAAAGGTTGTGCGGAATTTTTGTTCTACTGTAAGTTTTAGTGATGAATCTTCATCCCTATGAGGTAACAGAGATTTGCATGTTCATAGTTTTGATGTTTCTTTTTTAGCGTGAGAGAATTTGCGTGCATGAATCGGACGCGAGCCCACGAATGTGTGTGTGTTGAATGACACAAATTTCAGTTCAGAGCTTAGAATCGTGGATAAACAATTTAATTGTAAAGTCGTCATTTTTGAAAATTTTTGTGTGTTTGTAATCGCTAAAGGGTTCATTGGACCACGCGAGTTCATGTTGTTTTAGTAATGTAACACAAAACGGGACTGGTATCGTATTGCAAGATAACGTAATCTTGTTGCTTTTTTTTGCAGCAGACTTGTTGAATTTACGTTCTGAACGTCTACTATAGCGTAAACTACCAATAAAGCATTATATTTGTGGAAAGGCATTTTAAGACTTAAATCGTGAACTGTCACCGGCGTGAATGAAGCTAAGTTTTCGGTTGAGGATTTGTGTAATAGTAATAGGTAGTAAAAGAACCCTTTCGCTGATTTTATGTGGGGATCAGGTAACCAAATAATGAAAATCGCGTATAATCCTTTGCTATTGATACTACAGTTAGTCGCAGCCTCACAGCTGAGTTGCAGTTGAGAGTACTGTTTTCTCTGAATGTAATAGTCATATGATATAAACGTGGGAGGCAGACTGTTAATTTCTTGAATTCTGCTGTAAGGACATTAGATGAAGTAATTTTTGTGATCAATCTTTGTCTTTCATTGCGTACTATGTAAACTCTTAAAAACTATATGTACTTAAAGTGGCAAACAGGCATAGACAACTATGTCAGCATCATAATCAAATTGCATATGAAAATTCTTGGTGCAAGCTCTCGCACCACTGTAATATTTGAATTGACTTTATTAGACTGTTTACCTACAGCATTCTGCAAGTTATTGGAGCTCTGCCCGCAACTATTCACAAATAACTTCTGTTTTTAATGGTTCACTGCTGAAATATATTACTGTGGAAGCCACATCACTTATAATTAAATTATGAGGATATCCCAAACCAAGTTATCAAATATAACAATTATCTATTCATTCAACATGTTTGTAGATCCCACCCAGAACTACATTGAGGGATGTGGAATGAAATATAATGTACTAAATTAGAAGGAATGCTATTACTTGAAGGGGAGAATAGGGTATTTCTTCTTCAGTTGGTTGCTCTTTTGTATTGTGATCAAAACCACTGATGTCTGCATATAAGAAAAGTTGTTGTATTGTCAGCTGTTCCCAGTCATTATAGTTCATGTCAGGAATGAGTCCATTTGTGACAGTGCAAAATTCACATGCCTAAATTATCCTTTTGGGACAGGATTGATCCATTTGATAGCAAGAGGCTATTACTTACTTAATTATGTCTTTGAATATTTGTTTAAATTGCTTGTTATTAATTGTTTAACCCATATTTATATTAGTCATTTTCAGAAGAGCAGAGTTTTTGAAGGCTAACACTATTCTTGAAAGTTGTAAAATAGGCTGAAACTTGTTAGTCTCAGATGGTTATATATAAAGTAGACCAGTGTTTCGTCAGAGAGAAGCAAGGGCATACTGTTGGCAATAGCACTATGACAAGTAGCCTAAATCACTAGTTTGTTGACTGTTTCACGTTATTTGTGTAATGCTGTGTGTACTTAAAATATGCTGTAAGTAATGGCTGCCTCAAAGTTCTTCTAAGAACTGTGTCTAGTAGAACAATTAATGCTGGAAGGGACCATCCATGATCTACGGTGACTGCAAAAGAAACACTGTGTTGAGTCTAGACTCTTGATGTAAGCTAACCCAAGTGTGCTAGTATCCAGGGTCCCACAGTAAATGCGTCAAGGAAATCAAATATTCTTTTGGCAGTGGTGGTGCCTGAGGATGGCGGTAATATGCCGCTGAAACTAGTCGTGATAGAATAGACTTTCTCAAGATACAGCTGTGGTGGTACTTTTTCTGATATGTATCATCAGCGGGAGTCCCTTGTCCGTGTAGTAAGATTGACATAAAAGGAAAATGGCACCCTCTTTGAAAGAAATTGTGCCTTCTGCATAGTAGGTGTAAAACAAAGCATACGGGCATAGTTAGAGAAGGGATGCTGAATGAAACTCATTTGGTTGTCAAGATGGAAACAATAAAACTTCGGTGACTACTGTAGTAGAATCTTACGAAAAGTCTCATGAAACAAACTGAAACTCTGATTGTAAGTAAAGGCCGTCATTGGCATCAAAATTTATTATCGAGGCGCAAGACGACGCAGGAAATAGAATCAAAGGTAGCATAGCAAAGCAAAAGCAGAAATATTGAAATCTATTTTAAAATATTTTATGACCAAGAAAGATACAGATGTAAGTTACTGCCCCACTTTAGTTCTCCCACCACTGCAAAGATAAATGATATAGATACTAGTGTCTTTTGCATCGAGGAACAGTTAAAGTTGTAATAACTGAGCAAAGTTGCAGGCCCTCATGGGATCTCTGTCTGATTTATACAGAATTTGTGGCAGATTTGATTCCCGTTTTAATCTAGGCTAGATCAAGAACATTTTTACTTACAAGTGACGTATCATTTGGCATCACACTCCCCCTTTCCCTCATTTTCTTTCACCCATGTCAGTTTTTGCTTCAACATGGATTACGCAGCTCTGTATACAAATCTTGCACTTGGAGGCCCTTGACTTGACACCGCATGCGAAAGCCAATAATTGTGATACATCATATGTAGAAATCTTAAAGTTGTGGTGCCCAAAGTGATAGAATGTGACGTTTGGGCCTTAAACTAGTCCTGACCATAATACACTGTACAGCCCTTGAACAAAAAACTGTCCCCATTGAATGGAAGAACACAAGAATGGTAACAGAAGTAACCTGCAAAACTGCTTTCAGATCTGATTTAACAGCCATCTGTTGTCGAAGCCTAGTAATGTAATCTGAGATCAAACATAGTGAGATATCTTGAACAGGCTTATTTTCTCCATCCCAACCACCGTTGATTCTGACAACATTGATCACATGAAACCAGCTTGTGGTTTTTTCCCATGACATCTTCAAAGTAAAGACTCAAGGAAATCGAGTGGTTGTATTTCTTAGCATTTGAAAAGTATTTTATTCATTACCACACTAAAATTTATGAATAAAAGTTTGGTTGTATGGGGTAACAAACAAAATTTGTTACTGAGTTGATGGGTCTTGGTAGGCAGGACACAGAATATTATCTTGGCTGGAGAGTCAGCAGCAGAAGAAGTAGTAGCCTTTGACTTACCCCATTGATGTGTTTCGAGGGCATTTCTGTTCATGCTGTGTACTAATGATTAGGCAAATAGTTTCAAAAACATCTGGAATTTTCCCATACGATTCACTTATCTGAAATGAAATACTATTTAATTAAAGCTATACAGTATTGACCCAGAGCATGGTAAGATTTGAAAGTTGTACAAAGTTTGGCCACTTCCTTTAAATGTATGGAAACGTAAAATTTTGCACTTCACTAAAAGAAAAAAAAAATCAGGAAATGGGGAAAAAACATTACTGTTCTATAACTACGATATCAGTGATTCATAATTATAATGAACCAGTTTGTGCAAATATATGGGTGTAGCAGTTTGTAGTGGCATTATGGACAGATTCCTTAGGCTCAGTCATAGATAAGGTCTGTCGCAGACTTTCATTCATTATTGAGATACTGGCAATGGTCAGGTTTGTTTGGCTCATGAGAGTGTGTCATGGAGATGCTGGAAAACTTGAATTGGCAGACTTTTGAAGACACGCAAAAGCCTACTTACAAAATTTAAAGGATCATTATTAAGCAAAAAATATGTAGATATTATTCATCCTGCTACATATTGCTCCCATAGGAAAGGAAACAATAAGACTGAATGTGGTGTCAGACTGAATTGTAGCTTTAGCTCAAGGCTAGATTGCGTTGGAAGGTGACAGTTTGGTTGTGCATTGGTGGAGCCAACATCTGTGGATGTGGGTACACACTTATCTGTAGATGAGCCTGTTTGAAAAAATTGCTGCTAGTATTATGCTATAGTCACCATGTTGTTTACGGCATTTACTGCATTTTTCCTATGTCACTGGTGAAAGGCTGAGCCATATTGAATATTCATCTGCTTCCAAAAACATAACATGATACCGTGCTAAGTACCCTCTCCTATGGGCTCCACAGTTGTTTGCAGAGTAAGTACATAAGTAGAAGAAAGCATTAGTGCCATAGATTAATTGGGCTACTTCTCAGTAGTTGACATTTCCTTTGAGGAATGTGTTTTACTGTGATGTCCTTGCCGATACTGTGTCAAGCCCACTAACCTAGTGTTCCACTTTGACAACTTTTTTATAAGGGCAATAATTGTCACAGGATCGTCAAACTAGAATATCAGGGGAAAACACCTATGTATCTGACAATCTTGTGAATTATTTTCAGAAATTTGTACCAAAGAATAGGAAAAGTTTGTGTTGTTGATATAGTAAGGAGAGTTTAACATTATTTTTTTCCATCTCTTTTAGGTGGCTGGTAATCATAACTCAGTTTACGAGGCATACTTCAGTCAGGTGAGTATGATTTATTAATGTTATGTTCTCTTATTACCAACTTCTGTTGATTTCTAGGAACATTCTTGCAAAGCACCATAAAATTTTTCGCACACAGTTTTAATTTGCCAAGGAGTTTGAAAATAACACACACTCCATTGCGAGTGGAAGATTAATTTGGAGTATTTGATGTGTTTGATATTTTTTCAATGAAGGGAAAGAAGGACAAAGCAGCAAAGGTACATAAGATATGGTATGCTGACAGACTTCTTGTCAATAACTGAAGTAGCAAGGAAGTGGACACAAGGTAGCAAAATGTTAATGTCTTTTGACAATTATATCTGATGAAGATTTTTTTTCAGGTTGCTTGATTTCCCTCCATATTCGTGTTACACAACCCCAAAACTGAGACAACATATTCTGTCATCTATAGCTCATTTCATAACATTGAAGTTTCTTTTGCATTTTGAGGCAACGTTTCAAGTCAGTTTTCATCCGTCTATATGCGAATGCAGTCGACGCATGGTGGAACAATAAGGCAGTCTTAGCCTTCCATTTTTCAGTTCTTTTATCATCTGTATTCTATAAAGATTCAAAAAAACAGAGGAATAAATTTGGGTGTGGTTGACTGATCATAATTCCAGTTGTACCTTGGATATTGTTGTTTTGTTTAGTGCTTTTTCCCATTATTTCTGTCACAAAGATAGTGATGTCAGTTAGGTTTAAGGTCATGACTTGTGATGGTGTAAGGTCCCTATTAATGTTCTTCATATAAGGGAAACAACAGTCTGTTTTGGTGTTAATTATGCATATCCACAGAAACTGTATTCAGTAGTGGAGAAGAATCTATCTTAATTTTTTCTTTCTAATTAACTGTTGTGGGAATAATTTTTAATGGGTACCATGAGCTGTATGTTGATAGTGTACATATTCAGATGGCAGTTTTGTTACGCATCTGTGCATATCAGCTATCCATGTATTGTTGTCAGAGAATAAATTCAAACCATGCAAAGTCCAGTATGAACCAACAGTACAAAAAGGATAGATTGCTGTTCGTTGCATAAAGGAGGCATTGAGCCACAGGCAGGCACAAGGAAAGGAACACTAGAAATATTCAAACTTTCGGCCAAAGTCTTCTCAGAAGTAGAATTCTCACACATTCGTGCAACAATTCATGCACACATGGCCACTGTCTCTGGAAACTAATTAATTTATATGGAATCAACTAGATGTCTAAAAGTCATGTTAGTATTATAGAATTATTAGATTATCATTCATGGGTAACAACAGAAATTGATCCAAGAGGGGGTCAACAAACTGAAATTGGCAATCCCTGTGTAACTGAGTCGATGTATTTGGAGGTGTATTATGCCCCAAGAACTAAATATGACAATACACAAAACTTGTTGCATCATAAGCAATTATTAGTTAACTTTTCAATGTATTTTTGAAGGCAAACTACTTTGATAGCTGAAAGTTATGCATATTTTATTAGAACATACTGAGTAAGCACGCATCTTTTTATATAATATGATTGCAGATTCCGTCTATTGAATTAATAATTTGAAATTATATTCTCATGTAATTAAACAGAGCATATTTAATGATCTAGGGACTAAAGCAAGAAAATATCCACAAGCAGTATTGTTTTTCATACAGCGGTACTGATAATGATAGGTTGATATCAAAAATTAAAAACCTGGAAGGAGAAAAAGTTGGCATAGAAATCCTGCAGGATATCCACAAAAATAGCTGGTAAGAAATTGAGTTTATTAATATTGTTCAAAGTGGGGAAACAAATGTAAAACAAAAACTTAAATAAATTTCATGCCTCCTACAATATTTCATTTCATTAGATGAATGTGGAAAACTGTTCAAATCCACACTCAAATTGGCAGTTAGAGCTGGCTCTTAATAGCTTAGGGCTGAGCTAAGAAGATGCTAATCTACCCAATTTGACACACTATTGTTCCATCTAGGTTGCAGAATTCATAACTTTTGATTACATTTTGTGATATGTTGCACAGCATAAGGTGGAGAAGGTGGCGACTCCTGGAGTGGGTGTCCCTATCACCCCCAAAATTTTACACTTCCCCCCTGTTCTATTCCAGAGAATGGCATTGTCTCCTTCCAACTGTTGCATCTGGGTCCACACATGAGGCATAGAACAACCCAGCTGCACATAATGCACATAGTTGATTATTTCATAGATATCCAGGAAATTCCTAAGCAGTAATTGGTCAGACCATGTACAATATTGCCATCCTGTAGACCACTTCCCTGTTCAGTTATAGTCATGCCATCTGCGTAGATAAACTGTCTTCTTGTTTCCTTATATGAGTAGGTGATCTGTGTAGATGGTATGTAGGAGTGCAGCACAAATACTGTGAAACCTGTTTCTCATCAATCACCATGTGTTGTTCAGAAAAGGCTGGTGTAGAACTTTTAGTTTCGAAGGATAAGTTTGAACAACGAGCACTCCTTTAAAATTAAGAAAGTAATTTGTCTGCAAAATGAAACCTAGTGTGGTGATGATAAATTAGAATGCTCTGGATTGGGTTTCTCATAAGTGATGTCTAATAGAAATGTGTAATCCTGACTACATGAGGGTATTAATCACGTGTTATTTAGATACACCATTGTTAAATGTATTTGTGAAATAGGGAATAGATGAGATGGTATTTTCACTGGCCTGTTTCACTGCTGATGTTGTTTACCATAATTTATTTAATGCACTCACCAAAAATATGAAACTGTTCAGTACTATACATCACTTTTTGACAGCTCTAAATTGCAACTTAAAGTAGCATAGTTTTCTTCATTTTATGTATACAGTTAAACTGAACTTCAAGATAACCACCAACTATGAAGTGCCAGTAGCTGCAGAAAAGTGAAATAACAAGCCAATTTTAACATACAGCTGGTATCAATATCTTCACGATAAAGTCAACTCCGTGATCTCCACCAAACAAGTACTGACAGCATCCCACAAACTTCAAATAATTTGCAAAAGGAGACCTAAATCTGATTCTGATAAATCGTATTCACCTATATAGCTAAATTGAACTGTAAAATACCAAATAAACACATTCGAGCGCCCACAGAGGTTTTCTGGCAGTCGTTCTTCCCACGAACCGTGCACGACTGGAACAGGAAAGGGAGGTAATGACAGGGGCACGTAAAGTGCCCTCCGCCACACACCGTTGGGTGGCTTGCGGAGTATAAATGTAGATATAGATTAACAGTAAATTAATTACAATTTCTTAAAACTGTATAAAAACCATACAAACTTTTCAGGAAACACAAGCACACACATTTCAAGACTTGCAGAAATGTAAAATATGGAAAATGAGACATCATTCTATAAGAAAAACAAGCAACACAAAAATAAATGTGACCAAACAGTGTATTTAAGTTCGTGTTTGTCCAAAGGAAGACTTCTTCTCCTGCCCAAACTCAGGAACTGCATGTTGGCAAATAAATCAACTTTTATTCAACAGCTTTTGTATTTCAGGAGAGGGGATATACAGAGCCCTTTATTCCTTCTGTACTTACTTTTGGTTATTTCCTTAATAACTGGAATAACATTGACACATGTTCTAAATTGTGCATTAGCTGCAGTCTACAATCTTGCATAAATGATATCAATTATATTTCTTGGTTTTGACTCGTTACATACAACAAGATGATTCTGTCTTTTGGGAATTTAGTGGCAGTATTACACAAAGAAACATTTAGGATCCTAAGTTTTAGCAGTAGTGTTGCATATGTCAATAGCTAATTATTTTTATACATGGAGTGATACATTAGCGACAAACAAATTTTACGTTTTTTCCAACCACAACCAGGGGATATTAGTCAACTTCTGCTTGAGGTAGACTATTTTCCACACCTGTTCAAGACTTTTTTGTTATTTGTTTGTGTCACTGCATTAAAGAAATAACATTAACTGTGGGGAAGTCTTCTAGTCTCAATGTTTTTGGTATAGCAGCTACTTTGCTGTGTAACTGAACACTTAAAATGTGGCAAGGGTATGTCTATTTCAACCCAATAATACTGATGATTACTGTATGAATTCTGTTCTTTATAGTATTGGCTGTGCTAGAGCAAAGTAATATAGAACCATTTCATCACTTATTATTCAGAGCCTGTTATTGATTTTGTTACAGGTTGAACACTCCAGTGATGGAACCATAGGAGCCTTACAAGCTGCAAAATTCTTGAAAAAGTCTGGTTTATCAGATGTTGTTTTAAGCAGAGTCTGGAGTCTTGCTGATCCAGCTGGAAAAGGATTTCTCAACAAAGATGGTTTCTTTGTTGCACTGAAACTTGTTGCATTGGCTCAATCTGGAATTGACGTAAATATGGTGAACATTACAATGGATACACCACCACCTAAAATGGTAAGAAAGCACTAGCTCATTGACTGTTAAGTTAGATTAATACGTTTGTACACATTGAGCGAATCTGCGGACTGTTGTAATGTTGCTGTTTACTCCGAATATTGATTGAATAGTTCAGGTGAACATGCCATTAGATCCTCTGTTTCATTCACAGACAGAGAGAAGATTGACTGTAATTTCTACAAACTATTAGCATTGTTCCTGTGCATTGTATGTACAATATAACTTGGCAGCTTTTGCGGGGGTTACTCTGAGTGTAAACATGATATTGCCAACTAGCACATCAGCATAGATATTGTGCATGATATTTCTTGTGCCACTATCTATGGCATAAGGAAGTAGCAAATGATGTCACATGTATTTGTAAGAAATTGAGAGCTGCACCCAGTGCCAGGGAAAGACATAAAGTTTGTTTGAAATTGTAGCCCTACAAGCACTTGTTTAAACAATATGAGAAAGGGTCCTTAGTATTTGCTGATAGTGTAATAAGTAAGATGGAGCTGTAAGGAGAGAAAAAAGTAGAGTTGAATTTGGACAAGCAGAATTTCAGAGAATGAAATTGACTACCAGTGGAACAACAGTAGTTTGTTTGGCAATGAGTGGAAAGCTTGCGACACTTCACTTGAAATTCCAAATTACAGAAAATAATATGGGAAACTTCAAATGTTTAAGGACCTTATTTTCTTTGTGGAAAATACTGTAAATGAAATAACTGGCAATATAAGACATGTAGCTTCACAGTTCTGTCTCTGTTAATCACATGTCACAGGATAGAACTTACTTACCATATGGGAGACCACTTTGCAAGTACTGTATTTCATTAAATTACTTATAGAGGCCGAGTCAAAAAGGACTTTACAACTATGGAATTATATAGAAATTTAATGAGAGCTTACTGAAGGATTAGATGTGTCATGTAGGGAACAACCTCAAGTTTGATTCATGTAGTGAATCAGTGCCCCATTGCACCACCATGTATGTCAGCAAGTAAACAGTTATGGCTGCTTTCACTGGTCCAGAGCTTGCTTGCTGTGTGTTTTAGCTTCATGAAATGAACTCTGCAACAGCTGTTCAGCCTAAATTTCGCACTGAATACACTAAAGAACGTCCAAACAGGCCTACAATTACTCTTGACTCAAGAATTTTGTTGAGACGGATTGATCATTGCGACATGATAAATCACCAGGTAGCCTGCGTGTTGATTATGTTGAACAGGTTGGGAAGAGCTTTGCACACAGTCCCCAAAAATCAATGTGACATGTGCCTCACAAGACTGGTATTCCACAAAATACAGTTTGGCGAGTACTGTGTAGATGTTTACACTTCAAACCATATAGATTCACAGTGGCACACCACATCAGTGATGCAGATAAGGTTGCTCGTGATTAATTCTGTGTGGAAATGTTGCACCAGATAGAGACTAATGTGTGGAAATGGTGCAACAGGTGGAGAACAATGATACATTTCTGAACACAATAATCTTCAGCAATGAGTCAGCATTTCATATCAGTGGCATGGTGAACACCCACAACCTCAGAATATCAGGCAGTAAAAATCCACATGCAACACTGGAACACATTCATGACAGCCCCAGAATTAGTGTGTTTTGCACCCTTGGCAAATTGAAAGTGTGCAGCCCTTTCTTCTTCAAGAAAACTGTCACCAGTGTTGTGTATCTGGATATGCTTGAAACTTTTTAATTCCACAGATCAGTGAAGATGACTGAGGTGGCACGGTTTACATTCAGCAAAACAGTGCACCACCTCATTTCCTTACGGAAGTTTGAGGTTTCATCGATAATCACTTCCCGGATCGGTCGTGAAGGGCCAGTCGCGTGGCAACCTGGCATCACAGTCTAGTCACCACTGTATTTATTTCTCTGGGGTTTATTTAAAGACTGTGTGTATGATCCTCACCTACCAAAAAGCTTAGTGACCTGAAAAACTGAATCTATGCTGCTCTTGCACAAGTTATGCCCAATTTGCTGCAACACACACACACACACACACACACACACACACACACACACACACACACACTTATCCATTCGCACATACACAGACACAAGCAGACATATTTAAAGGCAAAGAGTAAGGGCAGAGATGTCAGTCGAGGCGGAAGTACAGAGGCAAAGAAGTTGTTGAAAGACAGGTGAGGTATGAGCGGCGGCAACTTGAAATTAGCGGAGGTTGAGGCCTGGCGGATATCGAGAAGAGAGGATATACTGAAGGGCGAGTTCCCATCTCCGGAGTTCGGATAGGTTGGTGTTGGTGGGAAGTATCCAGATAACTCGGACGGTGTAACACTGTGCCAAGATGTGCTGGCCGTGCATCAAGGCATGTTTAGCCACAGGGTGATCCTCATTACCAACAAACACTGTCTGCCTGTGTCCATTCATGCGAATGGACAGTTTGTTGCTGGTCATTCCCACATAGAAAGCGTCACAGTGGAGGCAGGTCAGTTGGTAAATCACGTGGGTGCTTTCACATGTGGCTCTCCCTTTGATCGTGTGCACCTTCCGGGTTACAGGACTGGAGTAGGTGGTGGTGGGAGGGTGCATAGGACAGGTTTTACACCGGGGGCGGTTGCAAGGGTAGGAGCCAGAGGGTAGGGAAGGTGGTTTGGGGATTTCATAGGGATGAACCAAGAGGTTACGAAGGTTAGGTGGAGTGGGGAGGATTTCATGAAGGATGGATCTCATTTCAGGGCAGGATTTGAGGAAGTCATATCCTTGCTGGAGAGCCACATTCAAGGTCTGATCTAGTCCCGGGAAGTATTGTCACAAGTGGGGCACTTCTGCGGTTCTTCTGTGAGAGGTTCTGGGTTTGAGGGGATGAGGAAGTGGCTCTGGTTATTTGCTTCTGTACCAGGTTGGGAGGGTAGTTGCGGGATGCGAAAGCTGTTTTCAGGTTGTTGGTGTAATGGTCGAGGGATTCAGGACTGGAGCAGATTCGTTTGCCACGAAGGCCTAGGCTGTAGGGAAGGGACCGTTTGATATGGAATGGGTGGCAGCTGTCATAATGGAGGTACTGTTGCTTGTTGGTGGGTTTGATGTGGACGGATGTGTGCAGCTGGCCATTGGACAGATGGAGGTCAACGTCTAGGAAAGTGGCATGGGATTTGGAGTAGGACCAGGTGAATCTGATGGAACCAAAGGAGTTGAGGTTGGAGAGGAAATTCTGGAGTTGTTCTTCACTGTGAGTCCAGATCATGAAGATGTCATCAATAAATCTGTACCAAACTTTGGGTTGGCAGGCTTGGGTAACCAAGAAGGCTTCCTCTAAGCGACCCATAAATAGGTTGGCATACGAGGGGGCCATCCTGTTACCCATGGCTGTTCCCTTTAATTGTTGGTATGTCTGGCCTTCAAAAGTGAAGAAGTTGTGGGTCAGGATGAAGCAGGCTAAGGTGACGAGGAAAGAGGTTTTAGGTAGTGTGGCAGGTGATCGGCGTGAAAGGAAGTACTCCATTGCAGCGAGGCCCTGGACGTGCGGGATATTCGTGTATAGGGAAGTGGCATCAATGGTTACAAGGATGGTTTCCGGGGGTAACAGACTGGGTACGGATTCCAGGCGTTCGAGAAAGTGGTTGGTGTCTTTGATGAAGGATGGGAGACTGCATGTAATGGGTTGAAGGTGTTGATCTACGTAGGCAGAGATACGTTCTGTGGGGGCTTGGTAACCAGCTACAATGGGGCGGCCAGGATGTTTGGGTTTGTGAATTTTAGGAAGTAGGTAGAAGGTAGGAGTGCGAGGTGTCGGTGGGGTGAGGAGTTTGATGGAGTCAGGTGAAAGGTTTTTAGGGGGCCTAAGGTTCTGAGGATTCCTTGAAGCTCCGCTTGGACATCAGGAATGGGATTACCTCGGCAAACTTTGTATGTAGAGTTGTCTGAAAGCTGACGCAGTCCCTCAGCCACATACTCCCGACGATCAAGTACCACGGTCGTGGAACCCTTGTCAGCCGGAAGAATGATGATGGATCGGTCAGCTTTCAGATCACGGATAGCCTGGGATTTGGCTGTGGTGATGTTGGAAGTAGGATTAAGGTTTTTCAAGAAAGATTGAGAGGCAAGGCTGGAAGTGAGAAATTCCTGGAAGGTTTGGAGAGGGTGATTTTGAGGAAGAGGAGGTGGGTCCCGCTGTGATGGAGGACGGAACTGTTGCAGGCAGGGTTCAATTTGGATAGTGTCTTGGGGAGTTGGATCATTAGGAGTGGGATCAGGATTGTTTTTCTTCGTGGCAAAGTGATATTTCCAGCAGAGACTACGAGTGTAGGACAGTAAATCCTTGACAAGGGCAGTTTGGTTGAACCTGGGAGTGGGGCTGAAGGTGAGGCCTTTGGATAGGACAGAGGTTTCGGATTGGGAGAGGGGTTTGGAGGAAAGGTTAACTACTGAATTGGGGTGTTGTGGTTCCAGATTGTGTTGACTAGAATTTTGAGGTGTTGGGGGGAGTGGAGCTGGAAGTGGGAAATTAAGTAGATGGGAGAGACTGGGTCTGTGTGCAATGAGAGGAGGTTGAGGTTTTTTGGAAAGGTTGTGGAGGGTGAGTGAGTTGCCTTTCCGGAGGTGGGAAACCAGGAGATTGGATAGTTTTTTGAGGTGGAGGGTGGCATGTTGTTCTAATTTGCGATTGGCCTGTAGGAGGATGCTATGTACAGCCGGTGTGGATGTGGGAGAGGAAAGATTGAGGACTTTGATTTGGGATAGGAGTTGACGGGTGTGTTCATTGGCCGAGTCGATGTATAGGTGAAGGATTAGGCGGGTGAGGGCTATGGATTGTGCTGTTTGGAACTGGTATAAGGACTGATGGAAAGAAGGATTGCAGCCAGAGATGGGAACTTTAAGTGTGAGGCCTTTGGGAGTAATGCCAAATGTCAGACAAGCCTGAGTAAATAAAATATGGGAGCGTAATCTGGCTAGGGTGAAGGCATGTTTGCGGAGGGAATGTAAATAAAATTTAATGGGGTCGTTGTAGGGATGTTGTGAGGTTGACATGGTATTGGTAGGTGGAAAGGGTAATATGAGGTTAAAGTGAAAGTAAAGAGAGATTTATATAGGGAGAGATAAAGGTGTGAAAAAAGTCGAAAAAGTGTTGGTTTGAGATGAGCTATGTTGATCATGTGCTGAACTTAGGTTGGTGAACAACAATGGGTGCAAAGGTTGGGTAGTTATGTTGTCTCCAGATCACGTTAAAGGGTGGGGAAATTTAAGAAAATTTCAAAAAAAAAAATTTTTTTTCGAAAAAAGTAATTTGCGAAAAAATAAAATTCGTAAAAAATTTCGAATAAAATCTCGAAGAATATGTGTGTAAATGTATTCAAAGGAGTGGTTATGTACTGGCAGGTTATGATAATGAGGCTAACAATTGTGTGATGAAGAAATAATAACGTGAAAGAAAGTAAGGAAAACTGAGCATATACAAGAGGAATGCGGACTACAAAGCAGTCTAATTTATATGATATTACTAAAATTGGTGGTTGGACTGCAGGGGAATGTTCAGAATGAAGTTTCACCCAATGGGCAAAATATCCTAGAAAGAACTGAGGAAAGGAAAAAAGTATAAAATACACTTAGAGTTGCAATGGTGTGAAAAATGAATTTACCAATAAAAAATTATTGATCAGGTGAACATCTGCAACTGAGGAACATAGTTGTAGAATAAGAATCCACTTTAGTTGCTAGTAATTTCCTTAATTTATTCCATGACCAGTTTTGAAGGTTAAAGCTTCAACTTCTGGTAGCACCAAACAATTCTGAAAATGTGATTGTGGCAGTTGGGCTCATGAGTCATTGGGGATTGGACTCATGTCAAACAAACTTGTGCAAGCATAGGAACAGCAACTGCAGCACCCACCAGGACAGAACGACATGGAAGTTTGACATGGGTGTGATCCCCAATGACTGACTGGCCTGACCACCACATGTCCATGTTTTCATAAATACTTGTTGGTACTTGAAGATGAAGCTTTGATTTTTGAAACTGGCTGTGGAATAAATTAAGAAAATTACTAGCAGCTGAAGCAGATTTTTAGTCTATAAATATTTACCAGTAACTTAGATTGTTAGCGATACTGCAAGCAGCTTACATCAAACACAGTAGAATTGGAGTGGTGTTGGCACAAGAAGAAGAAGAAATTCTTTAAAGATACAGCACAGGTTTTCAGCTTGGAATAAATATTCGATTATTGCATGACACAGACTTGTTAGTGATGTACAACACCTTATCCATATGTGGTACTGTATGTCAAAGACTGAAAAGCATAACATTTTTTTTCTCATCATGTAGGTCTTTGGAAACAGGTAAGTTCTGGGCTCTTTGTTTAGAGAAAATTCTGTCACCCCCCCCCCCCCCCCCTTATGATTTGATAAAAGTCAAGAATACAAATATGAGAGAGAATGATAAAGAAGTTGCTACAGCTTATAGATGCTCCACAAAAATGCTGTAAGGACCTTGCCAAAAAAAATGTTTTTGCCCACTTGCATAGTTGCAGTCAGAATAGAAAATGTAGAAATTATGAATTATTTCTAGAGTAATTTCCACCGACCGTCATGCAATACTGAAGTTATTGGAGTCATAAATGATACAAAAGAGAATATGCTCTTAATTGCCTGATCTGATTCAAAGACTAAATCATTGATAAAGTTCAAATGCTTTGGGTATCAATTGAAAGAAAAAGAATATTCCACATTTATTATCAACTCATTATTCAGATGCTGCTTGGATTAGCAGGATTAATAGTTCAGACAGTACTGTTTACAGATTAGTTATAGTTCATTTGCAGCTATAGCAATATTTGCAAAATCCTCACCCAATTAGGAAGTGCTTTTATTTTTTTATTTCTTTACAAGTTTTGAATGTATTTATACAATTACTATATTTTAGTCACTTCATTGTTCACAAAGTTATTAGTTGCACATAATCTAATGGAAAAATTATTACAATTTACCTTGACTGTGTAATGATTGTGAAGTAAACTAACCACAGTTTCTGAAGGAGATAACAATTCTTATCTATGATGGAGATCCACCTGTAGTAAGGATTAGACTACCTCATCATGACTACAGGTGGGGTGTCCCATTTATCCTGGGATCTGAGTGAGCTGCCCTTCCTTGTAAAGCTTCCCCAACCCATTTCCCTCCCCTCCCTGGTAACGGAATTACTGGTTCTGAAAGATAGTATGTCACTTTTACTTCTACGTGAGTTTATTGGCTGTAATATACATTTCGCCTTGAGAAGGTAAGTATTGACTGTAATTGAGACCCAATGTTAGAAGTAAAAACAAAAAAAAGAGAGACGGAGGGGAAACTCAATTTGCTATTAGCTAGCAGTTTGCTGGAAATTGTTTTTCCATACAAGATATTTTCTGTTTTTCTATGCAATAATTAGACAACTGTATTCTTGAAGGGGGCAGTAGCCATGCACTGACAGAATTCTTCCTTTTTTCAGGGGGATATTCTACCTGCAAGTACAATTCACAATAACCTTATGTCACCACCGGTCATGAACAGCTCTGTATCACTTAGTGACTGGGCAGTAAAACCAGCGGAGAAGGCAAAATATGATAAATTATTTGATTCATTACAACCTCTAAATGGAATGATCCCTGGAAATAAGGTAAACACATATTGTGTATTACACAAAAAATATTAAAAATTTTCAAAGTGCTGTAAATATTTACATATCTTAATCTTTCTAAAGATCTTTTTCTATTCTTTGAAGAATATTTCCTAACAAGTATTCAAAATTGATAGGTTAAAGGTGTTTTAATGGATTCAAAGTTGCCACTGGAAACACTGGGAAAAATATGGGATCTTGCAGATATGGATAAAGATGGAATGCTGGACAGGCATGAGTTTATGGTGGTAAGTGAAATAGTATATTCAGTTACCTATAGGCAATAATAGCTTATTAAACATGTGCTTAGAGTGAATAGTGAAAGAAATGATAGTGTTTGCTAAACATCTTATATGCAAAGGGATAAACACCTCGGGTAATAAATCTTTATCTAGGATTTTGTTGATCCCCCTATACTTCTGATAGTTCTGGTCATACTTGAGGGTGCACATATTGTTATCGAGACTGTTGTTGGATGCAATTGGATAAAGTCCCAGTGGTTTTCACTATATAGGAACCACCTTTATCAAAGATTTTACTGTTGTGGCAACATCAGCGTGCCACCTCTAACATATATCCATCCTTTGTTTTCTAAATTATCAAACAGTTTACATTTCCATTTTACAAAACTGTTATTTTATTTTAAGTTGGCAAAAAGCTGACTTTGTAAAAAGAGTAAAATAATTGGCTTGGCTCCACATGAATGACACAGGCAATAGTGCATGGATCAGTGTTGGTAAGCTTTGGCTCATCCAAGCTTGGCAGGAAGGCAAAGCAGCTAAGAAGACATTGAGAAGTTAGTGGTTATATACTGAGCAGCAACTGAAAAAATAGTGATATGGCAACTGCTATGTGGTGAAATTAATGATAAAATTGTAGCATTTTGAAAGTAGCTTTGCTCATTTGCTGGCAGTGGAAATGTAATTGTGAAAATTGCAGTTTTTAGCTGTTGACAATTTGCTGGAAGTCTGAAGCTTCCAAAATAATAGTATCTTGTGTAGTACCCACCTGGAAATAATATCATGCAATTGTGTGTTCATTCAACCACACATATACAGACACAAAGAGGTTGGGCAGAGATGTCAGTCGAGGCAGAAGTACAGAGGCAGGGGCGTTGTTGAATGACAGGTGAGGTACGAGGGACGGCAACTTGAAATAAGCAGAGGTTGAGACCTGGTGGGTAATGGGACAAACCACCTTCCCCTCCCTTCCCTACCCTCTGGCGACCGAGCGAGGTGGCGCAGGGGTTAGCACACTGGACTCGCATTCAGGACGACGACGGTTCAATCCCGTCTCCGGCCATCCTGATTTAGGTTTTCTGTGATTTCCCTAAAACGCTTCAGGCAAATGCCGGGATGGTTCCTTTGAAAGGGCACGACCGATATCTTTCCCCATCCTTCCCTCACCCGAACTTGCGCTCCGTCTTTAATGACCTCGTTGTCGACGGGACGTTAAACACTAATCGCCGCCTCCTACCCTCTGGCTCCTACCCTTGTAACCGCCCCCGGTGTAAAACTTGTCCCATGCACCCTCCCACCACCACAAGCAATAGTACCTCCATTATGACAGCTGCCACCCATTCCATATCAAACAGTCCCTTCCCTACAGCTTAGGTCTTCATGGCGAACGAATCTGCTCCAGTCCTGAATCCCTGAACCATTACACCAACAACCTGAAAACAGCTTTCGCATCTCGCAACTACCTTCCCGACCTGGTACAGAAGCAAATAGCTAGAGCCACTTCCTCATCCCCTCAAACCCAGAACCTCTCACAGAAGAACCCCAGAAGTGCCCCACTTGTGACAGGATACTTTCTGGGACTGGATCAGACTCTGAATGTGGCTCTCCAGCAAGGATATGACTTCCTCAAATCCTGCCCTGAAATGAGATCCATCCTTCATGAAATCCTCCCCACTCCACCTAACCTTCGTAACCTTTTGGTTCATCCCTATGAAATCCCCAAACCACCTTCCCTACCCTCTGGCTCCTACCCTTGTAACCAGCCCTGGTGCAAAGCCTCTCTCATGCACCCTCTTCACCACCACCACCACCACCACCACCTACTCTAGTCCTGTAACTTGGAAGGTGTACACGATCAAAGGCAGAGCCACATGTGAAAGCACCCACGTGATTTACCAACTGACATGCCTACACTGTGAAGCCTTCTATGTGGGAATGACCAGTAACAGTGTCCATTTGCAAGGATGGACACAGGCAGACAGAGTTTGTTGGTAATGAGGATCACCCTGTGGCTAAACATGCCTTGGTGCACAGCACAGCACAGTCTTACACCGTTCAGGGTATCTGAATACTTCCCACTGACACCAACCTATCAGAACTCCGCAGACGGGAACTTGCCCTTTAAAATATTCTCTCTTCCCATTACCCATCAGGCCTCAACCTCTGCTAATTTCAAGTTGCCTCCCCTCGTACCTCACCTGTCATTCAACAACATCTTTGCCTCTGTACTTCCGCCTTGACTGACATCTCTGCCCAACCTCTTTGTGTTTACGTGTGTGTGTGTGTGTGTGTGTGTGTGTGTGTGTGTGTGTGTGTGTGTGTGTGTGTATATATATTTATTCTGTCCTAGCTCATCAACGTTTGCGTATCGACAACCCAACACTTACGCTTTTCGGGGAGTGGTCTCCTTTAATCGTAAAGTGCTTTCATTCTCTTTTATCATACTTTTACCTTTTTTCACCATGTTTCACTAACATATATCTGTCGCTTTAGTATAATAGTATATTGCGTGGTATAGGTGTAAATAACAGAATTTGCATTATTTGTAATCAAATTTAGTAACAGAAATGTGAACATGTATTAAATGTCAAACTGAAAACATACCGATTTTATTATTTCTTACGTGCATTCCAGGAAATTTGGGGGGTTTAATGTATAGTTACATAATTCATATCCTGTCTCGTATTTGTTTGCAGGCAACGAAATAGGTTCATATAAAGTGGCATCGGGTTTGTTTTCTTGTACATCTTAGGTGACGGACTTTATTTTTACGTAGCATGTGTCAATCATAGGAACACTGTTTTTTGTGATACCCCTCCAAAACCAACGTGAGACACAGTCACACTCGTACAGAGAGAACTTTTGTCTTCATCTGTGTCATTGTTGAGGATTCAGAAGACAAATTTAAATACTCATTATTTATTGTAGCACAGTTCAACTTCTCTCTCCAAACTATTCGAAGTAATATGATGAATTCTTTTTTTCTTTTGGAAATATTTGGAATTATTGGTGTATTTCCTGTTGGTTTCTGGCATGAGAGCTTTGTCCTATGTCTTTAATCATTTCCCTAATGTTTTGCCTGCATGAGTTGCTAAAATTGTCAAATGATCTGCCTCCATTGCTGATATCTGACTGGAGTTGAGCCTACAACTGGAGATAATAGAGGGTGTCCCAGGAGAAATGGTAACTGTTCAGGGATAAGACAGGGACAATCATTTGAAGTTAGAAAGTCGAGTAAACGTAGGTGTTAGAATGCATACCTTATGAGGTACGAGCCCCCCCCCCCCCCCCTTTTTTTTTTTAAATAAATCTCTTCTGCTGCAAGTTCTTTGTTTTCCATATTTTGCGAGGAGGTAGTGCGATCCAAAACAACAAAAAATTATCCAGTTAACTTGATCTCTAAACTGCACAACTTAAGATCTATGAACATTTGTTCAGTGGAAGAGATGTTTCACAGAAGTGAAGATAAACAAATGCTCATAGCTCTTAAGGTGCGCATTTTAATGCCCACATTTGCTAGGTAGTTTTCCTTCTATGATAATTCCAGTCATATCCTTGAATATTGACCATTCCTTGTGGGATGCCCTGTATGTACCTGTCGTACCAATGTCTGAGGGCTTTTCCATGTATATGTACCTGTCATTCCAGCATCTGAGGCCTTTGCCCTGGTAATTAGTACTGTGGTTATCCCCTTGCAACAGTTGTTCATCGCAGTGCGGGAATCTAGGATTTGTTTACCTTGATGAGTTCTTATTTCTTGTGAAACTGTTGTCAAGTTTGTGAATTTCCATGCCTTCCCTAAACAAGAGGGCATGGTGGCTCTTCTCTTCAGTGAGTACATCTGTGTCAGCAAATTTTGCTATGTAGTCGGTCTCACACAGCATGTACTTTGGCCTGGTCAGTATATCCACGTCTCCTAACTTGCAGTACCACTTAAGTTTGGTGATCCTTTTATTGGTGGATTGTCAACTTATTTCAAAATATACTTTTCCACATGTACACAGTGTGCAATATATTCCTGACATTGCGAGTGGGTCTCTCTTGCTCTTAGCTAGTCTGAGACATTTTTTTTTTATTGGATTGTGAGTAGACTTTACACCATGTTTACTCAGTATATGGCCTATTCTGTACATCACCCTGGGAATAGAGGACAGAAAGACACTATTAGACACTTCTTCTTCCAATGTGCCACTTTATTGAATGTTATGTTATGTGACACTTCTTATGCAACCAGTGGAGCACTTACTAGTGCTCAGAACAAATTCCAGGTGTTGCATTTCATGTCCGAGGTGCTGTGGCTCACATATTTGATTCTAGTGTCTTACAAGCATGTTAATCATTTCTATTTTTCTGTTTTGGGCAATGATTTGACAATTTATGCAAGTATTGGTCTATGTGTCACGTTTCTGTTCATGCTGCAGACCAGGTTCTCACCATACCTCATAAGCAGAACATCTAGAAAGTGTAGCTGTTGGTCCTTTCCTACCTTCGTAATAAATGTTATGTTGGCTTGTTTACCTTCGGAAATTACTACAAAATAAGGGATGAAGCACAAAAAAGGAATGTATAAACAGCATGGTCTGTGAATGGTCGATGAAAATGATTTAACTGATGGATGGCAGTCACTGACTGACTTGACTGACTGAGGGAATGAAATGCTACAAGTGTGGGAGTGAGTCTTTTTGTTGTGCCTCATTAACTTGGTATCATAGTCCACATCCAAATGCTGCTATCCTTTGCCACATCGAATGTAGCACATTGACCAGCTGATTTGTTGATAGATACAATAGTTTTTTTTCCCTAGTCTACTAGAACCATTACTTGGCATTCTGTAAGTATACCTAATAATAAGCACAGTGTCCAGAACAGATCAATCTGTCAGCATCTGGTGAGCTAATTATTTGACTTCTCACTCATTCAGTGGTTAGTTCTTAAAGTATTCAGATTTTTCGGTAGGCTTCTCAGTATACATTTGGAAAATCAGTGTGTTGAGATAGTGTCAGTATATGAATGTAAAGTTAGAGGAGACTGTCAGTATGCAAGTATTTGCACTTGTTACACACAGCATTGAAATTGTTAATTTTTTTATCTGTGTGCACTTGGCAATTTAACTATTGCAGCTAACAATTTCACATTCTATTTTTCCAGGCAATGCATTTAGTATACAAGGCATTAGAAAAGTATACAATTCCAAGCTCCTTACCACCAGAACTAATGCCACCATCGAAACGGAAAGATATGATGCCAGCTGTCAGTATGTCTAATGTGCCTAATCTTGGAACGGGAGGAGATTCGAAGGTAGTTATTAAAAGTAAGACTTTGAACAGTATTTTTATGGTGAGTGCCTGTCTAAAAATTTCTTGACCAACTTCAAACCTTTGAAGTAGTTACAGTGTATACTAATTTGTGTGGTTTAAGTGATAATTTAATCTTACAGCAATTGATTTGATAAATAACTACACCTATTGCTAAAGTTCTTTACTTTTCTCCATGACTGATTTTGTCTTTTATATTGAAAACTTTTTCTAGTGGAATCTGGAAACATTATAAATGCAACCAAATGTAAATGAAGAAAATCTTATCTGTAGTTTCTTGAAAATTAAAACAATTCTTTGTGCATGGCTGGAGAAACTAATACTTAAAATAATGTTTGTGGCCAGACACATCCACAGTAATATTTTTAAACAAACATTTCAGCATGTGCTCCTAATCAGTATGTGTGCCATAATAATTTTAAACTAGGCATTTCATACCATACAGAAACTTTCAGTTTTTGACAGAATAATTAAATTGGATAGATAAAAAAAATCTACTCGCTAAGCCGTGGCAGAACACACACCTAAAAGAAGGTTGCAATTAAACAAGCTTTTGTAGCCAGTGGCTCCTTCTCCAGGCAGAAGGGTCAAAGGGAAAGGAAGAGGGGTGGAGGAAAAGAACTAGAGAGATCTAGGAAAAGGGGTGATTTCGGGAAAGTCACAAAGAACCAGAGGTCAGGGGAGACTTACCGCATGTGATAAGAAGGAAAGAAAGACTGGTTGTTGGGCACTGCATCAGATGAGATTTGTGAAACTGAGAGCTTAAAGATGGAAGACAGGGTAATATGTAGGACTGAGGTTACTGCTTAAACATCATGCATAAGGTAATAAGAGTGAAAAGCTAAGTGCATTGTATGTAACGGAGGTGGGAAGGGGACAATGAAAAATAGGTTAGTGAGCCAGTGAAAGAAGTAGAAAATGAAAACAGAGTGAAGAAGAGTGCTTACTGTGAATAAATGCTGAGACTGAAGAAATTAACATACATTAAGTCCAGGTGGCTGGTGAGAAACAAGGACATGTTGTAGTGCTAGTTCTCACCTGTGGAGTTCTGAGAAGCTGATGTCTGGGGGGAAAATCCAGATAGTGTGTGTGGTGAAACAGGCACCAAGGTCATGATTGTCATGTTGTAGAGCATGCTCTGCAACAGGATATTGCACACTCTGCCTATTTCCATTCATTCTAATGGATAATTTGGTGGTAGTCACGCCGATGTAGAAGCCCAAACAGTGCTTATGTAACAGCGGTCGTATGACTTGTTGTTTCACAGTTGGCTCTCCCTTTGATAGTATATGTTTTGCCAGTTACAGGGCTGCTATAAGTGGTGGTAGCACCGTGCATAGGAAAAGTCTTGCAGTGGGCACAGGCACAGGGGTAGGAGGGATAGGGTAGGGAGATGGGTCCAGAAGGACCATAGGCTCTGGTAAGAGTATTGTAGAGATTAGGAGGCAACGAAAAGCTATTCTAGGTGTGGTGGGCATGATTTTATCTTGGCCTGAAATGAGATCCACTCTGTATGAAATTTTGCCCTCAAGTTTTCAAATCTTGTCCGATGCAGTCCCCAACAATCAGTCTTTTCTTCTCATCACTTGTGGTAAGCCACCCCTGACGCGTGGTTCTGGGTGACTTTCCCAAAATCTACGTTGACCCTTCTGCCTGAAGGAGGAGTCACTGGCTCTTAAAGTGTGTGTAATTACTACCTTCTTTTATGTGTGTGTTCTGCCGGCGCATGGTGAGTAGATATTTCGTCTGTCCAATTTAATTATCTGTCACATAGAAACCTTGACATTCAAGTTGTAGCATTTGCAGTTTGAGTTGTACATCATGATTTGTGAACCTTGGAATGTTTGCACTTTGCGTCATATGTTTGCTGGTTTGACAGTGTAGCTTATCAGGCAGCTACTTGTTATGTTTACAGCCTGAACACAAAACGCCTTGAAACAACAGTTATGCTTGAAATTGTTGTTGTAGAAAACATGAAGCTGACTACAGTGTAACAGGCTGTGAAACACATTAAAAGATGCAGAGCAACTTGGTGTGATATCTCATCATAAGTGTGTTATAGTACATATTCTGTAGCACACTTCATACAGTTTTAGATTCCTCTAGAACAGAATAGCTCTCTTTATACTTAATGAGATATGCTGCTGTGTCAAAAATCTCTTATCTTTCTCAATTTAAGAAAGGGAATGATAATGTTCATTAATGCCTTCTATGAATATGCTAAATAACATTTAGATTGGAGTTAACAATTTTGTGGTCTGGAACATCCCTTTTTCTCTGTTGACAGTGCTGATTGTGGCAAGCACTAAATAAGGCACCACAAACACTGAGAGTTATTTTGATCCATTGTCAGTTATTTGATCCATTGTCACTTAACTGCTACCACCGACTTGATGAGAGTGATTAGAGCTAAATCCGTTGCAGCCGAATCCAATTTTATAGTGTCACAAATGTGGTCAGTAGGTTTGAGATCAGGTAACATACATGGAGTTCCACACAAGCACCTTCATACTCCTGGAGTGTTATTTAAACTTTTCTGACAGTTTTGTAGTGAAAAGGGAGCTTCATTATCTTCATGAATGTGCATATTTACTAAAGGTTATTGCAAGCAAATGAATGTATGCACGTGATTTGATAATAGGCTACGAGGCTCTTGTGTTTGCCAATGAGAGACCGAGGTGCATGTGTTGGAGACACCATTTCATTCCAGTAAAACAGTGCCCTGTTGCCAAGTGGGATGTGTACCTTAATGTGAACAATGGTTCAAACCCGTGTCCGTTCATCCTGTTTTCCAGGACTTCCCTGAATCACTTCAGGCAAATGCCAGGATGGTTCCTTTGAAAGGGCACGGCTGACTTCCTTCCCTAATCCTATGGGACCGATGACCTCGCTGTTTAATCCCCTCTCCCCAAACCAACTAATGAACCTTAGTGTGGTTTTTGAAAGGGATACATTGCTACTTACCATATGGTGGAGATACTAAGTTGCAGATAGGCACAACAAAAAGACTGTTGAACAAGTAAACCCTTTACATAATAGGGTGTTGTCAATATTTATTCTGGCCTTAGGTGTAGTCTATTACATACTTGCACCCTCCCATCTGTTCAGAGGTTTGGTAATTTCTTAATGAATTTATTAGGTTATTTCTGAGCCATGAATTCTCTGCTTGCCTGTTGTGCAGAAAAGTATCTAATGAGACTGTGTGCTTTACTTGTTGTAAAATGTGCAAAAACAAATGTTCCAAAGCACTTATATTCCAGGAAGTAGCAAAATGGTAACTGAAGCTGTCTTTCGTATTACTGTTCTTTGCGTGAGAGGTTGTAAAAGATTTGCTAAGTTCCCTAAATTTAGTGAAGGTTGAACCATTGATGGAAAATTTTTCTTGATGCTGCCCATCAAAAGATCGTAATGTATTAGTGTTATAAACTTTTAATTTGCATACTATACTATTATAAGCTTCTGATTCACTTTGACACACATCCTTGATTGAAAAACAAACATTTTTATCTGATTTTGGAGTCTTTTTGATACTCATTACTTGCATCACATTGCTGGAATTGTGCTCAAAAAGTTCAAATTTTTTCAGAGTATTCTTCCAGGGGCTCCTTCAGTACCTTGGGTTGTCACTGTAGAAGAGAAAACTAAATATGATACCTTGTTCGAGCAAACCGATATTGATAAGGATGGTTTTGTGTCCGGGTTGGAAATAAAAGACGTCTTCCTACAGTCGGGTGTACCTCAGCCTGTTCTGGCGCATATTTGGTAAATATTAATTGCAAACATATTAATCCTTACTTGTATCCTTGAAAAAATTGTCTGGAGAAAGCTTCATTAACCGCTTTTAATGTTAGTGTGTTTGTAGAAATAATGTGGTGTAATAAGTTATGGCTTTTCACTAAAGCAGCTTAAACTGGACAGAAAAACAATAAATTATATTTTTGTGAACAATCTCTTAATGGCAGAATACTATTCTTGTACAACTCCAAATACTTCCATATACTTATCATGAAGGTTACACAAAGTAATTATATATTATTTGACAATTTCATAAGGCTATATTATCACTTCCATGGAAAATAAATATAGGACAGACTGTAATGTAAAGGTTCAAGTATTTTAATTACTGGAGATGTATTGTTGACCTAACTGACAATTATAGACATCAGTAACCACAGTCGATATAACAAAAACGGAGAAATTACTTACACATGCAGGAATTTCATTACGTCAATAATATGTATGTATGTTCATTGTTACATAAAGCATGGCAGTAGCATCACCGAGACAGTGGCATCGTTGATTATTGCTGTCAGGTCTTGAGAATTTCAACAGCATCCTTCATCAAGAGTTCAGCTACATTTTTCCATGCATCGAGATGAGAAATATCTTACTCAACCACTCATCCTATGAAATATCCTAGTGCTAATAGCAACCTTGTTTCTAGTCTTGCAACATATGGATCATTGTTCTTTGGACAACCCAATGCAGAACCTTTTCTATTCCACCACCACCACCACCACCTCCTCCTCCTCCTTCTCCTCCTATTGCAATCCAGCTGTAAGTATGTCCTATCCTGTAGAAGATGGAGACCACCTGTGAAAGCATACCATTTGTGCTGCAACTATTGCACAGCATTGTATGTAGGATATGACAACAACACTACAGTAGCGTGTGTGGTGGTTTGAAACTTCAGTCAATTAGAATTATACCAGACCAGAACATAAACTCTGAAACTTTGCCTTGCGTGGGCAAACACTCTATTGATTGTAGCCACCCGCACAGCATTATTTCCAACAGTACCTCTACTACCTCCAAACTACTCAGAAGTTCTCCTCTTGGAAGAAAGGATATGGAGAAGTAAAGCAGTGACAGCAGGATATGAATCGTGACTGATAGTGAGTTTGCCTGGTAAAGGCAGAGTTGCCAGGTTTGAATCTTTGTGGGCACACAGTTTTAATCTGTCCATCTGCACAAGTGGCCACTGCCAAACTACAAATCTTTCCTGAATCCTTACATTGAATTTAAGTATTTCCTGAGAAAAATTGCACTTGGAGTTCAGCAAGAAGAGAGAAATTTAAAACACTTAATTTGCTGTAACTTGAAAAGATAATATATGTACTGTATCAGTTGGAGACTTGAGTTTATTTGCTAAGATATGTTTTCTTAATACATTAAAGCAATGATGTACTGATGTAACTTCTGAAATTTTCCCATCGTATATCTTCTCCTAATAATTTTGGAGTGTGCAGCTGGATCCTGTCGACATTTTGCCACGATATATCGAGCCATCGGCCCAGTGATGGCCAGTTATCTTCAGGTGAGCAGACAACTACTGAAAAGCCCAGGTGCATTCATAGTATTTATGCCGAATCTTGCCCATGCAAAATAGCTGGCATCTTTCGACGCATGCATCAAGTGATGATATGCACTGGAGAGGCAAGTTGTGTGTGCTGCCCTCAGTGGTGGAAGTGAGAGATTATCTAATTATTGAGTATTGAATGACCCTGTCGATTCCATTGTGACTGGATGATTTTAATTATAGGATTCCAATTTTTATCCAGTTGAAAGCCATTGTCACAGTTTATAAGATTAGCAAGAAGATATATTTCCACCAATTCTCTGATTACTGAATCCCAAAAACTGGAAACTGAGGCTAAAATTATTGTATTGTATTCCATTTACTGTATTTCCAAGGGACAGAGTTGTGCTACTACAGATTTTAACGGTTGTCGAAGAAGGGTGTATTTTCATGTTCTGTGCAACGCTCCTGGGCAGTTCATGTGGTCTGGCCTATAAACGCAGCACCACACTCACTGAGAATTTTGTAAATGCTTGCTTTTTTTTTTAGTTGTATGTCACCTTTAACATATCCAACCAGGGCCAGGCACTTTGCTGGTGGACAGAAGATAACTTTGATTTTATTTTCCTAGGTAACCTGCATGTTTTAGAAGACACTGTCCCGGCATATGGAAGGAACGCAGTTGATTTATAGTCATTGTCCACAGTATGTTGCTTCTTGTTATTAAAGCTTTTCATAGCCTTCTTTATTTGGCATGAAGTGTAGCCATTCTCCTTAAAAACCCTCTCAAAGTGTTCTAATTCTGTGTGGAGGTTTTCTTTGTCTGTACACCCAGTGTATTAAGGTACTAAAAACATCGGCGGTTTTTGCAGGAGGATGGCAGCTAGATGCCTGGAGATATAGATGTGTGTGTGGGTTCTCTGTTCACAGAATGTCTCGATGACACATCATTCTTATATTGTACTAACATGTCTAGGAACGGTAAAATCCTGTCTTACTAAATCGCCATTATAAACTTAATGTTCTCATGTAATGAATTTGTGACAAAGGAATTTTTCCAGTTCTTGTCTGCCATGAGGCCATACAACAATAGTATCATCTACATAATGCTAGAAAACAGTGGGCTTCAAAACAGCAGACACAAGTGCTTTCTCATCAAATTTCTCCATAAAAAGATTGTCCACCACAGGGGACAAAGGGCTCTCCATGATGAAGCCATCTGCTTGTTCAGCTCCAATTTACAGTTTTTGGAATTCAGTAATCAAAGAATTGTGGAAATATGTCTTGCAATTAATCATCTAAATTGTGACAACGGCTTTCAACTGGATAAAAATTTAAATCCTATAGTTAAAATTATCCAGTCACAACGGAATTGATGGGGTCATTCGATACTCAATAATTACATCATCTTTCACTTCCACCACTGTGAGAGCAGCACACACAACTCGGCTGTCCCGTGCATGTCATCGTGGATGCACCGAAAGATGCCAGCACATTTTGCATGCGTGAGATTCAACTTAAATACTGTGAATGCACCTGGGCTGTTCTATAGTTGGCTACTCACCTGAAGAGGGTTGGACATCTCTGGGCTGAAATATCGTCACAGAATGTCGATGGATCCGGCTACAGATTCGAAAATTATTGTAATGGTTTACTGTGCATAAGAAGGAAAATAATTAGAAATGTATAATACTAAGCACAATAAAGCACAGTTATTGAACGCAGTTTTCCGAAATTCCTTCACCAGGGAAGACGAATGGAATATTCCAGAATTTGAAACACGAACAGTTTCGTAGAAGTAGATACCTTAGGGGTTGCGAAGCAACTCAAATCGCTTGGTACGGGCAAGTCTTCAGGTCCAGATTGTATACCGATTAGGTTCCTTTCAGATTACGCTGATACAGTAGCATCCTACTTATCAATTGTATACAACCGCTCGCTCACCGATATATCTGTACCTACAGATTGGAAAATTGCACAGGTCGCACCAGTGTTTAAGAAGGGTAGTAGGAGTAATCCATCAAACTACAGACCTATATCATTGACGTCGGTTTGCAGTAGGGTTTTGGAGCATATACTGTAGTCAAACATTATGAATCACCTTGAAGGGAACAATCTATTGATATGTAATCAGCATGGTTTCAGAAAACATCATTCTTGTGCAACGCAGCTAGCTCTTTATTCGCACGAAGTAATGGCCGCTATCGACAGAGGATCTCAAGTTGATTCCGTATTTCTAGATTTCCGGAAAGATTTGACACCGTTCCTCACAAGCGACTTTTAATCAAGCTGGGGGCCTACGGGGTATCGTGTCAGTTGTGCAACTGGATTCATGATTTCCTGTCAGGAAGGTCGCAGTTCGTAGTAATAGACGGCAAATCATTGAGTAAAACTGAAGTGATATCAGGTGTTCCCTAGGGAAGCGTCCTGGGACCTCTGCTGTTCCTGATCTATATAAATGACCTGGGTGACAATCTGAGCAGTTCTCTTAGGTTTTTCACAGTTGATGCTGTAATTTACTGTCTAGTAAGGTCATCCGAAGACCAGTATCAGTTGCAAAGTGATTTAGAAAAGATTGCTGTATGGTGTGGCAGGTGGTAGTTGACGCTAAATAACGAAAAGTGTGAGGTGATTCACATGAGTTCCAAAAGAAATCCATTGTAATTCGATAACTCGATAAATAGTACAATTCTCAAGGCTGTCAATTCAACTAAGTACCTGGGTGTTAAAATTACGAACAATTTCAGTTGGAAAGACCACATAGAAAATATCGTGGGGAAGGCGAGCCAAAGGTTGCGTTTCATTGGCAGGACACTTAGAAGATGCAACAAGTCCACTAAAGAGACAGCTTTCACTACACTCGTTCGTCCTCTGTTAGAATATTGCTGCGCAGTGTGGGATCCTTACCAGGTGGGATTGGCGGAGGACATCGAAAGGGTGCAAAAAAGGGCAGCTCGTTTTGTATTATCACGTAATAGGGGAGAGAGTGTGTGTCAGATATGATACACGAGTTGGGATGGGAGTCATTAAAGCAAAGACGTTTTTCGTCACGGCGAGATCTATTTACGAAATTTCAGTCACCAACTTTCTCTTCCGAATGCGAAAATATTTTGTTGAGCCCAACCTACATAGGTAGGAATGATCATCAAAATAAAATAAGAGAAATCAGAGCTCGAACAGAAATGTTTAGGTGTTTGTTTTTCCCGCGCACTGGTTGGGAATGGAATGGTAGAGAGATAGTATGATTGTGGTTCGATGAACCCTCTGCCAAGCACTTAAATGTGAATTGCAGACTAATCATGTAGATGTAGAAATTTACTTCTGTAAATTAATTGAAATTCAGGATAATTAAAGTTGTATGTAGTGAGGATCTGCATTTGTGATTTTAAAAAACCTGTATAAGTTCTAAATTTTCATTTCAGCTGTACTGTAACAGATGTATTGCTATTAATTTATTTGTCACACAGAGTGTAAGGCACATGTTAGCAGTTTGTTACGCATTTAGTAACTTAAAACTAAATTTTTCAAGCTGAGGGAAATTCTTTTTGAAGATATGATCAATCTTTGAATTTGGGAGTAAAAGGATGTGCACAGTCTAAACTTTCCCACTGCATTTGCTTCACTTTGTTTTAACATATAACATTTTATTCATATCTCATGTTAAATTTGTATTAAAATTGATTTGTTTCAGGTCACTTTGTGATATAAAGCAGTGTGGCAAGTTGAACAGTGAACAGTTTGCTTTGGCCATGTGGCTGATCAATCAGAAACTACAAGGGATAAGCCCACCAGCAACTCTCACTCCAGAAATGATACCACCATGTTTTCGGACAAAACAGCCTGTTGACGGATTAGTAGTGAGTTCTAAACTTGTAAATGTAGTACTGATTAAATGTTGAATAATAAGTGTAAATTCCAAATATAATTTTATAAAACCTGTGTCAATAGGTAGCAGTCTAAAGCTTCCTTTGTCTTCATTTTATTTTTAAACTCGCTGGAGTATGGTGCTGATAAGAACCATCATCTACGTCCTACCTCCTAGATAACAGTATTGCGGTGCCATTCACGGTTTTGGTTGCCCTTGAGTAATGAATGAGAGGTTACACTGTGAGTTCTCCAGTTTTTTCTCCATCTTCTTTTTACATTCGACAGTTGTTCCACAGATTAGCTTCTAGTTCAGTATGTTTTACATCTGTTGCAACCAAGCAGCTGTCTTCTGTCGAATTTATAATCTCTGTTCATCTTAAGAATTTGACAGAAGGTCTTGGATTTTACTGTGTTCACTTGTAGTGGGCACTGTACTACATCATATAATGAATCTTATCCCATCTTTCATGTGAGGCTTCCAAATGTTTCACTGAAAATTTCATTAAATTTTGTGGTGGTCTCTTATAAGATCATTTTCAAGATTTTCTGACGTAAGTCATAATACAGTGACTGCCAAGCTAGTTCATTCTGTAACACCATATGGCGAGTAGTGAAATGAATCATTGTTTGGACCCTAAGGACATTAGTGCTTATGAGACCATAAACACTGTCAGATCCTCTTATGATGAGTGGTTACTTTTAACTTCAGTGGTTTGTCTTTCAACTTAGAAGGAGTAAAGAGACTCGGCATGTGAAAGTGGCCATACAAATTACTTTGTACAACTATTTTAACTATTCAAGTAACTTGAGGCTTGAATGATTTGTTATTATGCAAGCTTGCACAAGTGTGTGCGCATAAGCGTATGTACCAGGTTGGCGCAAGCTAAGATTAGGTTAGTGTTTTTCCAGTGTGTCAAGCGATCTTAGGAAAATTGGTATATGCTTCAGGATTTTATTTAAGCATTGGTTATAATGAAAGTGTGTGTGTGACATACTGTATATAATACACTCGAAAATACCAAGCAATCAGTTTGGCTTCTAACAAAGACACAGTCATCAAGAAAATCAATTCCTTCCCAACAAATTTTAGGAGAGGAAAAAAAATTGAGTTAGGGAATGGGATAGATCAAATGTATAAATCCACACTGTGCTATTATTTTTCTTCACTTAGTAGATAGCATGGCAGTTTTCAGGAAATATGTACCTGAATGCTTGTGGTACCATCGCTGTCAATCTTTTGTGTGTTGTTATAATTTCCCTCGTACCTACATCTTGTCCCTCAGTGAAGGGACTCGGGAGTGACAGAAGGTTCAAATGTCTCTTCATGCATTGTTAGATAATTATGCCAATATCTATGGTATATCTTGAGTTTACTACCTAATCAATAAGGAAAACAGTTTTTTGAATCAGTATTTAGATCACATACCACATTTCCTCTTATTTTTCCTTGCCAGTCACAAATGCAAATGTGCATAAAGTGGTCACATTGTGGTCTGAGCTCATCATACTGTATCAATAACACAAATTGCACAAGCAAGTTTTTGCTGTGTGGGGATGATAATGACTTGAGCATGCTTGTGCCAAATACTTGCACATCCACACTTGTCAAGCTTATAGTAACATTTGAAGCCACTTCAAGACAGGTATTTTTCTGGATATTTGATACTCAGTTTTGAGATTAAAAGTCACCCTGTAATAATGTCATTTTTGCATCACCATTTACTATCAGCCTGCAGCTTTCCTAATTATAACACTCACTAAAGCTACTGCTCAGTTTCTTGTTCACTTAAAATGTATACATTATCAGTTTCTTGCCAAAATGTATACGTTATCAGTTTCTTGCTATTGCTGCTTACTGTAATGATATTTTCTGTTCCTGCTATATCACATTTGCAGTTGCTGGTTGCTGATAAACACCTGTACATCATAAATAAAAATACATGACATCTACCTGTGTCAGTTTCATTGTGACTCGTTATTTTGCATGGGTGTGCAAAGTGTGTGTGTGTGTGGGGGGGGGGGGGGGGGGCAGGCAGAGACTTGTAATATAATGCACATCAGGTGATAAGTAGCTACTGTTTCCCTACATTTTATATATGAGATGATTTAATTCAGTTGAAACCACTAATTACATTTTTTAAAGAAGTACGTAAAATGTTTTGTTCATAAAAAAAGAAGAAATTAACTCTGAGATGAGGACTCCAAAGACTGACAACAGGTCTGCATGCTTCCTTGAGGAAGAGTCACATGTATGTTGTAGGGCTCCATGCTACTGCATAATGAGTAGGTAGTCACTTTAATCCAATGCAGTGGGTCTCCTTCTTGTAGCTCTATAAAACACAAAGATAAAAGTTCCAAAAATTGCAGTCAGACCAAGGAGTACTGTATGATGGTTGATAGTGAATGCCATTGGCTTGTTTATCATTAGTCGTATTCTTCCAGAAAGTCTGTTAGCACGCCAACAGCTGTAAAAGTTGAAGAAGTGTTAGCACTAATTTAAAAATACCAATGCTACACAAGGTTTTAAAGTTAGAGAAAATTAAATAAATAACTTAGTGTGTGATTTCGTTAGGACAAGTAGATAGACATTTGCCTTCCCTTAGGTAGTGACTGATGGGAGGTGTAACTGCTTCATGAAAAATCACAGATTGGTACATGTACTGGACAACATACTGGAAATACTTATGACATTTTATAAACAAAAGTATAGAAATTTGCCTCTGGAGTAAATATAATGTAATTCACCCATTTTGAAAGTTCACCATATTATAGTAGAGGGAAACATTCCACGTGGAAAAAACATATCTAAAAACAAAGATGATGGGACTTACCAAACAAAAGCGCTGGCAGGTCGATAGACACACAATTGTTTGTGTGTCTATCGACCTGCCAGCGCTTTTGTTTGGTAAGTCCCATCATCTTTGTTTATACCAACCAGGAAAGCGCCAGCAGACAGGCACAATGAACAAAACACACAAACACACACACAAAATTACTAGCTTTCGCAACCGATGGTTGCTTCTTCAGGAAAGAGGGAAAGACGAAAGGGTGTGAGTTTTAAGGGAGAGGGTAAGGAGTCATTCCAATTCTGGGAGCGGAAAGACTTCCCTTAGGGGGAAAAAAAGGACAGGTGTACACTCGCACTCGCGCGCGCACACACACACACACACACACACACACACACACACACACACACACACACACACATATCCATCCGCACATACACAGCATGTGGAAGTTTCTTTCTATTATATATATATCAGCTGTTGTACAGTGTGATAATAAAAGACAACAAAAAATTATTGCTATTTGGAAAAATTTTATGAATTTTGTTAACTGCAACTTATTTTTCTTACAAAACCATTAGTTAAAATACTATGAGTTTCAACAGAGTTTACAACATTACTTTACTCTGTATATAAGTGCAAAATATTAACTCACTTGAAATGTTATCTAAATCACCAGACTAAATGACATCTGCATTTTATATTCCTCCCTCATTTAAAATAAAAGACCTTCAGCGCAACTGAACATTTAAATCAATGTAAATTGATAGATAAAAAAAATCTACTAACCAAGTGGTGACAGTGGGAAACACACACACACACACACACACACACACACACACACACACACACACACGCTCGCGCGCAGACACAAAAGGATTTAACGTTTACAAGCTTTCGGAGCCAGTGGCTCCTCTTTGGAAGAGGAGGAGCCAGAACCTTGAGTCAGAGGAGACTTACTGGAGGGGAACAGAAGGAAAGAATTGTTGGGCTCTGCACTGGATGAAACTTGAAAACCTGAGAGCTTAAAGGTGGAACACAAGGTAATATGCAAGACAGAGATTACTTCTAAAACAATGTGCATGAGTTATTAAGAGTAAAATCCTAACTGCACTGTATGTAACAGAGGTGGGAAGGGGAACGGCAAAAACTAGACAAGTCAGAAAATGAAAGATGTAGAAAACAAAAATTGAGTAAAGAATTGAGTCGTTACTATGAATAAATGCTGAGATGGAAGTAATTAAAATAAACTAATGCCAGGTCGGTGGAGAGAACCAAGGACATGTTGTAGTGCTAGTTCCCACCTGCAGAGTTCTGAGAAACTGGTGTTTGGGGAAGAATCCAGATGACACATGTGCTCTTTTTCTGTTTTTCTATATTTTACCACCCTCTGCCTCTCATTTTGGCCACTCCCACTATTTTTAATACTCAAAACTGTCCTCTCTTGCCATAATGAATCCTATCACATATTACATCCTTCTTTTAAAAAACATGTTTTTGCACTATCAAAATTAAGGTCCCACATTCTGTTTCTTGAAACGTGCTCATCTCTTGGTGTTACCCCAAAGGTCTTTTTGATGTAATCCTACTCTACACCAGCCTCTTTTACAGTTTTAAATACAGCAATTAATTGCGCTTACCGGACTTATCTGTGACTTAGATGCCTCATCTGGCAGTTTCCACACCACCAGACTTCTCTCCTCCTACAAAATTTTGTAGTTATCTGCCCATCATGTTTCCTTGGATGGTATCATCTGCAAGCCAACATCAGACTGCAACGATATGCCAGACTTGACCTCAAAAAATTATCCCACCTTCTCCTAAACTACCTTAACAGTGATGTCCCCCCCCCCCCTCCCCGTCCTTCTGCAGCTTCCCAAACAGCTACACCATTAACCACAACTCCTCTCCTACAAAACGAGCTTGGCCAACCTCCTTAACATCCCACAGCCTTCACCACTGCCTCCCAGACCTGTAATAACTCATAATCACAAGAACCAGTCACAACAGTACAGTGTTCTCAACCTCTTGTCCAAAGCACTCCCCCCTCTCCCCTCCCCCCCCCCCCCTCTCCCCCGAATTATCTGTATTATCTAACAAGGGTCTCACCTTCAGCCCTAAAACTGCATTCAACCATTATGCTTTGGTGAAGGATCAGTCGCAAAATCTTTCCAATAGGAAATCTGACATTGAACCCTGCCTTGAACAGCTGTGACCATGATCCCAACTTGATCCCCCACCACTACCTCAGTATCCTTCCTTACAAGTCCTCCAAGAATTCCTGTTGCTTCACAACCTTTTGTCAGGTCCCTACAACACAACCCTAATCTGTCATCTGCAGAACTCCAGGCTCACGTTCCGTAAAAGCTGATGACTCCATCATTATCCTCCCGGCAGACAAAGGATCTACCACTGTGGTGCTGGACAGACGGGAGTATGTTAGTGAAGGTTTATGCCAGCTGTCTAACATCTCTACAAACAAGCATCTGCCATCAAGATCCCATCCTCAGGCCCTCACAAGAACTTGCACCTCAATCCACAGAACTTCTGCCCCACCCAAACTACGCACCGCCACCTTTTACCTACTTCCTCAGAGCCACAAACCCAATCATCATGGCAGTCCTATAGTTACTGGCTTCAAAGCACCCTCCAGACATATATCTGCCTTAGTTGATCAATACTTGCAACATGTAGTATAAAGAATTCCCTCCTATATTAAAGATACCATTTCCTAGATTGTCTGAAGTCTGTACCCATTCTTCTCCCACCACACATCTTGCTTGACACCATTGAGGTGATCTGCCTCTATACCAACATCCCCCACGTACATGGTCTGCCAGCTGGTGAACTTTTCCTCAGTCAGTGCCCACCTCCTTCCAAGCCTATGGCATCTTTTTGCTCACCTTAATCAACTTTATACTTGAAACAATTACTTCACCTTTGAGGGACAGACATACAAACAGATCACTGGTATGGCCGTGCGAACCAGGATGGCACCTTCCTATGCCAACCTCTTCATGTGTCACTTGGGAGGGGGCTTTCCTGGGATTGGTAAGCCTTCAGCCCCTGGTTTGGTTCAGATACATTGATGACATCTTTGCTGTATGGACTCATGCTAAGGCTGACCTGTTAAAATTTCTGGAATGTCTAAATACCTTCTCCCAATTAAATTTCACATGATCCTATTCCAAATCCCGTGCCAGTTTCCTTGATGCTGATCTCATCCTCACCGATGGCCAGCTATACTCTTCCTTCCACATAAAACCTACTAACAAACAGCAGTAATTACATTTTTACAATTGCCATTCTTTCCATGTCAAATCTTCTCTCTCATTCAGCATTGGCATTCGAGGCAAGCATATTTGTTCAGATGCAGACTCTTCACAACAATACTCTTTACAACAAGGCTGTCACTTCAGCCTTCATTGGATGTAATTATCCAGCCTAGTTCAAAAGCAGATGATCCAGGCCATCCTGGTACTGCTGATCCCTCATGAAACAGCTTTGGAGCACACCACTTGTCACCCAGTATTATCCTGGTCTTGAATGTATCAATCAGCTGTTTCAGCAAGGCCATGACTGCCTAAAATCATGCCCTGAAATGATGAAATGAGATCCATCCTGTCTGAGGTTTTGTTTGTCACACCTAGAATAGCTTTTCCTCGGCCTCCCAATCTCTGCAATATCCTTGTCAGATCCTATGCTCCTTCTGCAAGCATCTCCCTACCTTATGGCTCCACCCCCTGTGACTGTCCCCACTACAAGACTTGCCCTGTGCACCCTCCTACCACCGCATATTCCAGCCCTGTAACTGGCAAAACATATGCTATCAAAGCAAGAGCCACCTGTGAAACAACATGTTGTATACCAGCTTTTATGTAAACGCTGTTCGGCATTTTACATCAGCATGACTACCATCCAGTTATCAGGCAGGATTAATGGGTATAGACAGAGGATGTGTACAGGCAACACACAATATCCTGTTGCAGAGCACGCTGTACAACATGACAGTGATGACCTTGGTGCCTGTTTCACCACACACGCAATCTGGATTCTCCCCAGACACCAGTTCCTCAGGATTCTGTGTGTAGAAACTAGCATTACAACATGTCCTTAATTCTTGCCACACACTTGGCCTTAATTTATATTAATTTCTTCTGTCTCAGCAGTTCTTCACAGTAACTACTTTCTGTACTCCATTTTAGTTTACTAAATCTTTCATTTTCTGACTGGCCTACCTTTCACGGTCCCTCCTCCCACCTCTGTTACATACAATGTACTTAGCTTTTCACGCTTTTTAACTCGTGCACGATGTTTTAGTAGTAATCTCTGTCTTGCCTATTACCCAACAATCGGTCTTTGCTTCTCATCTCGTCCAGTAAGTCTTTGCTGACCCAGGGTTCTGGGTGAATTTTCTGAACTGTACCCCTTTCTCTCAACCTTTCCAGTCCTTTTCCTTCACCCTTCTATGTTCCCCTTCAATTCTTCTGCTAGGAGGTGGAGCCACTGCCTACGAAAGCTTGTAAACGTTGAATCCTTTCGTGTGTGTGTGTGTGTGTGTGTGTGTGTGTGTGTGTGTGTGTGTGTGTGTGTGTGTGCTATCCATTTACATTATGCTATTGATAATTGAACATTTAAATTGTGTTCTCTACAAGTCTTCAGTATGCAAGCACCAACTCGCTTCTCTTAACACTGTACTTTTACTGACTACGTACTTCAGTATCTTTCTTTATTTCGTGAACATTGACGTTTATCATGTACTCAATGGGATAGGGCACTCATCGATGCCTGAGCATGAAAATATCAATTAATTTCCATTAATAAATAATAGCTGACTTATTCTTTGAGGGCTCCACATCAATCAGTGTTTTGTCCTAAACCCAAATAACCAAACTTAACAGAAAAAGAGGTATATTTTGTTTTCAATTTGGCTAATATTGACCAAAGTAATATGTTATTTTTGTTGTAACGTGAGTTACAGCAAAATTTTATTTTTATATTTAATGTAGGAGTAATATCACCACCATCGTACACACCTGTAAGTTTTTGAATCGGAATAATGTGGATTTCTTATTACTATATTATTCTTCACATCAACCTCAATTCTCCCATGGGTTTGGTTCTTAATTAAACTGGGATAAATCCGCTTTAGTCCAATACGCCAAATGACAGGAGCATCAGCATTGAGATACCTTAAAAAAAAAACCGAAAAGAATGGTTTAAGTGCAATGTGTTTTCCAACATTGTCCATCTTAAGGGCCGGAGATGGTTTGTTAAGATAATTGTTATATTTTAGCACACAACCTCTGATATTGGGAACATAATCCTCTGCAATGTATTTCAGGAGTCAAGCAACCATTATCTGGCTGTCAAGTTAATCGTACATAAATGAGCACTTCAAAAACACACAAAGCCAGAATGTAAAAACAATTAAAATTATTTGGAAATTAAGTCCTATCGTACTTTTAAAAGATGGAAACACAAGATTCTCTGCTCTGTTTAGCCATGTAACTGCAGATCCACCAAAGCATTCCTTCTGTAAAGCAGGTAACAGCAGTCACATTAGCTGCCTCTCTGTGCGCTGCTAGTTTGTAAAAATGTTTACAGCACTGATACACTGCACTGAGCCATTAGCTGATCCATAATATTCCAAAGATGTTACAAAGGGTATGGAAAGACACCACACCAATGGTTATTTGTGCAAAATCATTCACACTTATTTGACTAAACTAACCTTAAAAAAGATCGAGAAAACCATGGAAGAAGGCATTATCATTCTCACCAGTTTGTATATTAAATGTGTTTTCAAACACAACCCAGTGGATTGCTATTTCAAGCTCCTCAGTCAGGCTGAGTTTTTCCTTTCTTACCTACATGTATCACCTCTAAGTCCTCTTTTATGTCTTTCAGGCTGTGACCTGCCTGAAATATATCTTTGTCAACCACCGATCTACTTTAGTTACCCAGTATAAAAGTGTCTGATGCTCTCTATATCTTGCTGAAAATTTCCTATCTGTTTGTCCTATATATTTTGCTTCACACGGTGTACACTGTATTTTATAAATGTCTGCATGTTCAAATTTGCTTACCCTGTTGACAACTTTCTGCTTTAAACTGAAAGGCATGGGAGAAGACTTAAAGATGATACCCATAGGTAAGAAAGCTCAACCTGCTTGAGGAACTTGAAATAACACTCCACTGGGTTAAGTTTGATGATGTGCTTAAAAAACCTTAGTATGATAAATGTGAACAGTTTTGTACAGATAATCATTGGTATGGTGTCTCTCCATGTCCTTAGTAAGAACTTTGGAATGTTATGGAAGTGCTGATGGCTCAGTGCAGTGTATCAGAACCATTGTACCAGGGGCAGGTAATGAGACCATAGTTTACTACCTTACAGAAGCAGTGCCTTGGCAGATGTGTGATACCACGGACAAATGAAGCAGGAGATGTGGTGTTGCCTTTTTTTAAAGTAAGATGAGGACTTCATGTCCATATAATTTTTTTACCTTATGTGCTTCTGAAGTGCAGATGCTTGATTCCCAAGCAAACGATTACATTCCTAATATTAGTGGTTGTATGCTAAAATATTTTTAATGGCATGTGTTATTTTTAATTTTTAATGGAGTTAGAGCAACACTGATTTTTAGTGAATTTTTGGAGGCTTAGAGTGTATCCTTTACATTTTTGGCAGTTCAGGTTATTTCCACTTAAGGAATGGCACAAAAAGAGAATTTGACCATTGTGTAGTTCATATAAGTGCTCTTACATGCTCATCACTTGATGGAAAATAAAACACATTATTTCACTTCATCAAATTTTCCCTTTGTCTTATATATGATCACCAACTGGTCTCTTGATTTAAAAGAAACATTCAGTAGAAAATGAAACTTTCATTGAAAAGTTGTTTTACGTAATTATCACTATGTGGGATAGGGTACCCTTATATTTAGCTATGCCATAAGATGAACATAATAAGTAAGTGTAAGGAAAATTTTTAATATTGTCATTGATTTTTTTAAAGTCAGTGTGAGTAGAGTTTGCTCCTTCCTTCTAGCATAAGTGCAGAGCAGATTTGTCGCTCCAGCTGGTTTGGGCTGCCAGGATCTAAGAACTAACAACTGAAGAAAAATATGTCAATGGTGTCAAGTCCTTATATAGTTACAGCAGAATTTGCTGGAAGTAAATCCACTTCTTGTTCATTACCTTCACCACCACCATTACAGTACTGTATTTTAACATACTTGTCCACATCTTGTGGCCTGGTGGCTGCATTCGTGCTTCCCGAGCACGGGGTCCCAGGTTCGATTCTCGGCACCGGCGGGGTTGGGGATTTTCACGTGCCTCGAGATGACTGGGTGTTTGTGTTGTCCTCATCCTTTCATCCTCATTCCTGAAAGTGGTGAGATTGGACTGAACAAAGATTGCGAAATTGTATGGCTGCTGATAACCACGCAGTTGAGTGCCCCACAAACCCATCATCATCAAAATCATCAACATACTTCTTCACAAGATCAACACAGAGCTCCCAGACATCCACTTCGTGTGTGAAAGTCAGGATACTACGATAAGAAACAAGCCTGAAATGTACTAGTTGTTTAAATATCAGTAATGGATTTCCATTCCTCTTCAGGGAAATTATCTTCTAGAGCAACTGAGACTGTTGCCACATTCATAATTTATGACAACAAGCATTTGAAAAATAGTTAAGTGCATTCTTAGAGCCACAACATTCTAATTAGTAACAAACATTTTCGTAGCCTGTGTGATTCGCATTTTTAACACTGCACTTCCTATCTTCGACTGTAACTGGTCTCTGCAAAACAGCCATTCTGTATAGGCTACGTCAGTCACATCAAACAATTGATTTTGAGCTGAAAGATACTACAAGATAGCAGTCTCAGGAACTATGCTTGTTTAACATACAATTTATCTCTCTTCCAGGGAAGCGAGAATTGTCCGTGAAATTATGTTCGCTATAATATATTATGTATAATCACAGCAAATGTGGCATATAATCCATGTCTCAACAATATTGCAAAGTAGCCAGATTGCTTTACAACTGTGAACAAATAAAATGTAGTCCTCCGAGTTGACATTCGATGCAGTGTTCCACTCTCCCTCCTAGAGAAAGCAATGCATTTTATGGAAACATCCTTAGTTTAAAAGTTTTTGGTCTCCTTACACTGCAGGAAGTTTCTGTATAAACTTTCAGTTATTAGTCACATGATAAGTGTAGAGTGATTGAGAATCATAATATGAATACACTGGTATAAACACCACTTTTTGTGTCCAGTATTATCAGTCATGCTTAGCATCTTTTGTTTCTGTCCTTTGCCATGTAATTTCTATAAGTTTTGTGTGCCACTGGTACATAAATACTCCTGACATGTTAATTTGTCATCGTTGTTGTTGTTGTTGTTGTTGTTGTCTTCAGTCCTGAGACTGGTTTGATGCAGCTCTCCATGCTACTCTATCCTGTGCAAGCTGCTTCATCTCCCAGTACCTACTGCAACCTACATCCTTCTGAATCTGCTTAGTGTACTCATCTCTCAGTCTCCCTCTATGATTTTTACCCTCCACGCTGCCCTCCAATGCTAAATTTGTGATCCCTTGATGCCTCAAAACATGTCCTACCAACCGATCCCTTCTTCTAGTCAAGTTGTGCCACAAACTTCTCTTCTCCCCAATCCTATTCAATACCTCCTCATTAGTTACGTGATCTATCCACCTTATCTTCAGTATTCTTCTGTAGCACCACATTTCGAAAGCTTCTATTCTCTTCTTGTCCAAACTAGTTATCGTCCATGTTTCACTTCCATACATGGCTACACTCCAAACAAATACTTTCAGAAACGACTTCCTGATACATAAATCTATATTCGATGTTAACAAATTTCTCTTCTTCAGAAACGATTTCCTTGCCATTGCCAGTCTACATTTTATATCCTCTCTACTTCGACCATCATCAGTTATTTTACTTCCTAAATAGCAAAACTCCTTTACTACTTTAAGTGTCTCATTTCCTAATCTAATTCCCTCAGCATCACCCGATTTAATTTGACTGCATTCCATTATCCTCGTTTTGCTTTTGTTAATGTTCATCTTATATCCTCCTTTCAAGACACTGTCCATTCCGTTCAACTGCTATTCCAAGTCCTTTGCCGTCTCTGACAGAATTACAATGTCATCGGCGAACCTCAAAGTTTTTACTTCGTCTCCATGAATTTTAATACCTACTCCAAATTTTTCTTTGTCATCGTAGTGAATCATATATTTATTTCTGGACATTTGCTCCTTGCCTCAAAGTATTCTGTTTAGGATTTTCTACCAAATGTGTGTCCGCAGCTCGTGGTCTCGCGGTAGCGTTCTCGCTTCCCGAGCACGGGGTCCCGGGTTCGATTCCCGGCGGGGTCAGGGATTTTTCACCTGCCTCGTGATGACTGGGTGTTTGTGTCGTCTTCATCATCATCATCAATCATCCCCATTACGGTCGGAGGAAGGCAATGGCAAACCACCTCCACTAGGACCTTGCCTAGTATGGCGGCGCGGGTCTCCCGCGTCGCTCCCCTACGCTCGGTAAACGGAGTATGGGACTCATCATCATCATCATCACCAAATGTGTAATTTTGATCCTAAAAGTTTTTGGGAAACCTTGCGTCAAAGGTCCTACAAAGAATGAAAGCAAACCTGCTCACAGCCGTAACACGTTTTGATGTGACACATCTTGGGTTGATGGAGAAATTCAGGAGTGCTGGACCAAAATGAAGGTAGATTCATAATCAGTAAGAATGCATTTCAAGTTATGCTGCAGCTGTATTTGGTTTATGCATTTGGTGGTTTCTACAGATCTCTCTACCTAACTTTTGACATGTCTTGTGCAGTGAAATCATGTATTGTGCCAAAACCTTCAAACATGTGTGGAATATGTGGACAAAATTGCTTTGATGAAAAACTATTTCTCAACACATCTACTATGAATAAAATTGGAGTAGACAGTTTTCATTGCAGAAAAATGTAATCACTAAAACGTAAAACAAACCTTACCCTGGACACTTCAGGATGACTACATGTGAAGAAGTCGATGCATAAATGGTTTGCCAGGTGATAGTACCAGAAGATATTTTACGCTGAAGAGTTAGGAAGCCTTCTGATATTTTCTCTTTGATAGTTTTGTTATCTTTTCCATTTGTTGTAACTGATGACAGGCACTGGACCTGCAACGTGTAGAAAAAGTATGAAGTTTTAGTATAGTTAATGTTACACTTCAGTAAAATCAAAGTATGTACCTTGCAGTATCTGGTCATAATCTCGGAGGACCTGTTCTGAATTATTGAAATTGCATCTGTGCTTCCTCCAAGCAAGTGTGACCTGCATGGAACACCATTATTAAATAATTTTAACAAAGATACCAATGATGATAATGGTGATATTCCACGCTTTTCATTGTGCTGGTTTGTTGCGACATCATCTATGCTGTGCTGTAACATAATTGTGCATATACCAAACTTTACTTGAGTCCCAACCTTTTCGCACTGACTACAGTCTGACCAAAGGCCCCATTTCGTGAACAGTCTTATGGAGCCCTCTAATTGCTTCTCGGGAAGACTGTGCAGGCCATTAGGAGCAGATTCAGGTTTCACCTAGAAAAAGAAAATTGTTAAGTCTTGACCATATGTTGATGTCAATAAATGGGAGGCACTTACTGAGAAAACTAAAAACACTCCTAGCACATGTGTGACACAGGAAACTCCGTCTTGTAGCAATTACCTATTACCATACAGGAAGCAACACTCTGTTATGAGAATTGCAATGCTCAGATTGAGGGCTGTCTAGAATGATGGACCTATGAATGGAGCAGCAAATAATAACTCTATCTTCCAACAGTGATGTGCTTTAAGTTATTAAGCAGGTGCTCAGGGTGCTCTAACAGAGCTACAAAACTTAAGCAAAAGAACAGAAGTGCTAGTTGTGCTTTGGCTGAGAAACAGCAAACTCATCTTCTGATGAACTACAAAAATAAAACCTACTCGTAGAAAGGGCAAAAACAAATTACTACTTTGCGTGTGTGAGACTGACAAATCTAGTGTTGGTTTGGACACACGTGGTGCATTCCAGTGTTCTACAAGACATATAGCAAAGCTTTAGACATATGTGATAAAAGGATATTCTGTTGCTGGGCATAGTGTAATGAAGAAGCATACCATCAGTTTTCCAAAGACTCAGGTTGTGTGTTTATTTGTTGATTTTGGAAAAGCACAATCAGGAAGCAATAGATGTATTGTCATCCAGTTTTGTAAATTCAGATAAAAGATTTACCTTCAGAAGTGCTGACAACCTATGTTGAAGTGAATGGAGACTCTTATAGCATATGCTATTGATGAAAAGCTCTCTGGTTTCCAGATGGCTGGCAGTGCATTAATGGCTACCATAGCTGTGGAGGGAGGCACACCAGTTATACAATTGGTACCACAGTCTAATACATAAAGTCACGACACTGTGTAATCTGAAAGCTGTTACAGTTTCACAGCTGGGGTGACGTTAGCGTTCTGAGCAGTAAAAGCAGACTGTCACATTCATCATAAGGTTACTGTTTGTTGTTCATTGTTTTTGTACCAAATTAATGAAATAAATGTTACACTTTTGTGTTGCATGCATATGGAAATTACCAAGAAACATGGATTATTGTGAAATAAGTATAAAAGCAGCTTAATGTCACTGATTCGGTAATTTAACCTACAACTTATTCAGGAAGAAATGCTTTAGAATATGTGTATAACTGCATTTCCTCCACTGACAGCAAAAGAATAAACACACACATTTCATGCATTGAAAGCATATATTTCTGTTGTCTATTCTTATTACAATAGGCACTTTGATTGACATGTAAAAAATTTTTTTGGAGTCAAAAGGCTTGCCTGTTCCTACAGTTCACTTAATTTTCTAATGCACAAATATTTTTGTAAATGTAATTTCTGTTGTCTCAAAAGTGAATTCATTGAAGATTGTTGTCATTGACTTCTCAGATGTAGCAACAGTTGTGAATTTTTTCTCCTGTGCAAGGAAACAGTTCTATTGCTTTTGACATTTTATCATTGCATCTGTTTTGTTTTCTCTCCAGATGCAGTTATGTTGCCTTATTTGATACTTTTTAAATACTGTAGATATTACATTCCATACAGGTTTCCTACGTTCTGCACTCACTGATATGGCTGGATGTGTAGCGAACGAAACTTCGCATTGTTGGGGAGACTGAATGTCTTCCTGCAAAGGGTCAAGTCTTCTTCTGTTTACTGGCAACTTATTGTTGTCAAAGGAAAACTACATTCTTCAGTAAATATCTGTATGTTATAAGAGACTCATAAACAAAGCTTCCTGTAATGTACTGTTTCATACCTTCCAGGTTCTTAGGAAACTAAAGAATGACAAATGTTGTGCCAATTTTTAGTAATCGTCAATTTTTATATCGCTGCGTATGCTCCCTATTGTTAAAACTGTGTTACAGATGAATATAGATGATACCATTCGTACTCATCTGATATCATATTTGTATGTGTAGCTTGGTGGTTGCTTGGCACATGCTATCGCAGTGGGTGACAAAAATGAGATGGAGTGTGAAGACTGTTATGTTAGACTGTGATCAGTACTGACAGCTGTTTCTGTGCAGCCAACATAGCCAACCATAATTAGTAGATGACAGTGTTTCCAACATATCTATGTGAAGCAGATGTATGTAACACATGGAGCTCAAAATCATTTAAATTTGGTATGGTTTAAATTTGCGACAATATACATAGCACTTACTGCATGTATCAAATTTATTATTAAAGATATTTGATAGCCATTTTGTTACTTCGAAAGATGCATATATTTTACTTTACGCAATTCATTTTATCTGTTGAAAGCAATGTCATTTGTAGCATTTGTGGTAATGTCATCTGCTTCCATATTTCTAGCGTTTTCAATACCCTTAGCAAGTGTAAAGTGTTTATGAACACTGTGGCCACACAGATGATGTATTGGAATCAAACAATATTATGAAAAGGATTTTCTGTTGTTTGAATTGTAATCAAATCTAGTTTTGAAAGATGTAGGTAAAATTCACATAACATTAACAATAATTTTTTGTTACTTTTGCGAAAATATTTAAGTAAAGGTACAATAAATCTGAACTCGTTGAAACATTACACAGTGGGACTAATTTACTCCAGGCTATCAGTTTCACCCAAATCAAGCACAATTACTTCTCAGCATCTCCAGTATCTGATTTCTGACTCTCATTAGACAATCCAGGTTGCTACTCAGTCACTATCACAAAGGAGGTCATCTTCAGTCCCATCAGGATAGCAGGAAATTCTGTTTTTTAAAAACTTTATACAACAGGTTCTTCTGATATCGACTGCCAAGCAGCCAAATTCCAGCAGCGCACTTCTCACACAGAAGCATGTTGCAAACAGTGTCCTGGTGTCAAAGTTCCTTTGTTCATTGTGTAATCTCTATAAAGGCTGAAACACACTTATCATGCTGCCAGAAATAATAACTAGGTCATAGTTTCCTTCTTTCAGATTTTGTTTCATTTGTTTACCATTGTGACCACAAAAACTGTCAGACATGACCACTGATTCTGGGCATAGAAGAGCTCCTAGCTGCTTATTCCAGACTGCTGAAATCCAGTCTAGGTCCACTACCTTTATTATCCACCCACCATCATGAGCTCCTACAGTGAAGCCAGGTGGGAAGCCTTCTCCATTGGGGAGGGTTTTCTGATTAAATAGCACATACAATGGCAGTTTTCATCCATCAGCCATAATGCTAAATATCACTGTGCATTACTGCTTTTCAGAACCACATACACACATGTGACACTGTGTTCCCCTATGTTATTTACTGCAGTGCTGCTCGGCCTATCAAAATGGACCCACACTTTGTCTGCATTCCCTGTTTGGAAAAGGAAATAACAATTTTTGTGTCTAAATCAGATTACGTAACACTGAAAATATATCAGACTGTTACCATAAGCCTGAGGCAGTTTTTGCGCAATTGTAGTTAGGTAGTGAACAGATTGTTTTTTGCATTGATTGCTGAACCCACCCGTACGAAACTTTAAATACTACTGGCGAAATGTTTCTTCTGTCTGCTATATTGCAGCCTTCAGTTTGAATTATTTCCATCATTAACGGCATATACACACATCCTATTTTGAATTACAAAGCCAAGCAAGTTTTTTTCCACATTTAGTTCTTTGAACTTTCTGACCTTGAAATGCACACTGACTTTCCGAACTGTTTAGGAGTCTCTCTTCACTTACAAATCAGACATTTTCTTTTTTTTTTCATTTTTTTTTTCATCAATGTCAAATCTGTGTCAGGCTTTCTGTTTTCTGTGTTCCTTTGCATGGCTGCTAAATTGAAGTTTAAATTTCACTGTGTAACTAGCGTGCTTCTTTCCTATCATTGCCTACAAACCGAAAATCAACTTGTCTCTTGCCCCCAACTTCCTTACTTTGTCCCTTGATTAGTCATGTTACCGTATCTCCTAATAAATCTGGTTTTTTCACAACACAAGTGTATGAATAGGTGGAGATTGTCGGCCACGTAATAGCAGAGCAGGTGAAGCTGCAATTTTAACAAAGCAAATATATTCTGCCAATTTAATAGTTACATAGTAGTTATGCGAGAGCTGAAGAAGAAAGAGGACAGAGGTGAACATCAAAGTACTTTCTAATTGAACTTTCTCATAAGTTTTAGTGTGGTCTATAGTAAGAATTAACTTTTTACTATAATTTAATACCAAAAGTTTAGTGCATCCTATATTTATGGGCAGCCTGTATTCACGCAAATATGGTGCTTGCCAGACCACGTAAACTTAGGTTGCTCTCATTTGAACCCCACCTGCCATAATGAGAAATTGTGTGTTTCCACCTTGTTCTTGCAGAGACACTGGTGCTACCATGCACTTCATAAACCTCATAAATTTGTCTATGAAGATTTGACATGTCTGGGGCACGTGCAGGCGTACCACACACACACACACACACACACACACACACACACACACACACACACACACACACACACACAAAGAATATCCAAACTGCTTTTTTGTATAATGAAACATACTGATTTAATTACAAATTATGATTCAAAAATAGTAGTTTTTTAGTGATGAAAAAGTCATTTAATGAATAACTTTACATATAGACATATAAAAGTAGCTGTTAAAACTCGTAAGAAGTTACAAATTTTTGAAGATTGCTGCAAATAAAATCCTGACTATCCTCGTGCACTGCACTTTAACTGAAATCTGTGTGGATATGAAGTTAAAACATGAATTTCGTAATAACTTTGAATGTTTATAGTCGTGTGATAAGTGTGAAAGCAGGAAACAATGCACAGAATGACAGCAATCTTCACAACTGTACCTTGATACCCTTTTAATCTTTCTTCTCTCTGCATCCCGAACATAGCCGTAAATTTCCCAAGTGCTTGTTGGGTGATGATTCTTTGCAGTGGATGGAATTATTGACAGAAAATGTTTTATCAGTCAGTCACATAAGGTTGGTGGTTGAAAATGGAGGACCTGCTACTATTCATGCAAATTCCTCTTTTTAATATTTTGAAATGATGTTCTAAATAATAGCAATACAGAACCCTTTGGGATTTCTCTGACCACCTTTTTTTCTGAACAAAGCATGTGCATTCCACAGAGCTAGTTCTGTGACATGGAAAAGATTTTCTTGTTATATTTCTTTCCTCTTTTATGAGTAGTCAGTTTGTTAAATCAATTGCTGGTCCACCTTGTCTACTTTGCTCATCATGCCATTGTATACTGCGACAGATACTGGCTTCAACAGTTCCGAGTCTTATCTACACAACTTTTCTTTCAGCATTGTGAATTGTTAGCGAGATAGACACATCTCTTTCCTTCTCCTACCACATTCTTCACCACAGTTTCTTATCACAAAGTGATCAAAGCTTGTCATTTCTGGAGTGCTTGATGGATACTGTGCCCATATGTATTTCCCTTTATAGAACGTCAAACAGTCATCAGTTGTATATCTCGTGTCTGGCCAGCACAAACTTATGAATTTGTTGTTGAGGTGTTCAAGTATTGACAGATTGTATTGAGCTTCAGTTGTGAAAGGTTCACAGGATTGTACAAAGAATTGTCAGGAAAACGGAGCACTTTTTCAGCATCAGAAATTGAGAGAAAGAATCAATACCTGTCAAAATCAGTGTAGCTAACATAGGGTGTTATGTCGGATACATTTTGTAGTGGGGCTTCATCACAGTGTTTGAAGCAATACAACAGCGATAAATGCTAGCATTTCATCACAGGTAATGTCTTTCCACTGAGAAATAAGTTGTAGTTTAGCATACTTGTTTGCCTCTGTGACAACCCTTTTTATCAAATAATCATCCATGACTTGCTCCACATAACACATGACATCATTTGTACAGTTGTTCATTACATGTATTTCAAGGTTTCTTGTGAACAGAAATCTTGGAAAAAGTTGGCCGGAGCGCAGTAATTATATCTGTCTCGTTTGGTGAATTATCATCAGTTTGTCTGCAGTGAACTATTCTTCTCTTGCTGAACGGCTAAATTTAATGTCAAAGTCAGAATCACTATAGTCATTGGTTTTTGGTGTCACAGCCTAAACAATAACACAGAACAGAGGCTGAAAGTGCAAATTTTGTTGTTGAGTATCCAGAGCTGCACACAGTAAAGTCAGTATTTTCTGGCATGTTGAACAAAATATGGTAGCTGGACTATAAATTTAGGACTTAATGCTCTCTGGTGGCTGAATACTTAACTATCAGCACTGGAAAGGATACAAGAAGGGTTTTATTTTTTCAATGTTTGTTCTTAAGCTGTCTGAGTATACTTGGGATTTTAAGTTTCTGTCAAAATAAAAAAACAATATAACTCAGGATGTGCGATAGTAGAGCTTTCTACAGCTGTTCTTCATTTGGCCGTGACTAGATCGTGCTTTCAGGCTTTTGTGGCATTGGATATCACTTCAGTAGCAGACAACACACTGGAAGAGAGAATTACGTTCAGGGCAATATACTGGTTGGCGGGCTTCAGGACTACTTGATGTCATGAATCTTGATGAAGGAGAAACACTTAAGAAATGTATTGTTTCCACTCTGTCACTGCTATATATGAATGCTTATTAATGGTTGCAGATTTAATTTGAAACAACCAGATATGATTTGCTAATGGTTGAACTAACACACGGGTGAATAGGGGAGGCTAAAGAGCTGTGACCATGTGCCTAGTACCAGTCCCATTTCTCTGTTGACATTTTATTACTGGTATGCACGTTGTTTATATTGAACTCACATGCATGACACGTCCTTTTAGTCACTGTGTACTAGACATAACATTCAAATCTAGTAAGGTTCAGTTTGCACTCACATTTGGCACTACTTTTACAACACTGTTTCCACTTTGGTTAGTTGTAGGCTGGAAATTTCCCCATGAAAATTACTGAAGCTTGAATGAAATGTTTTGTGGGACACTTACTGTTTGATATCATTCCCACACTTTGAAACACTCGAGCCGTTTAAAATAGGAAGACAAATTCCTTTTCCAGTGAATTTTCTAGATAAAATTCTTCCCCGCATTCCATTTCTAGTGATTACTTATCATTGATATTTATTTCACCTTTAACTTCCAATAATATTCGACATAACCTGTTTCTTAAAATTCTCCTAGTCTCCACTCGTAATACAATCCACTTATCACTCAACTCAGACTGACCCCTGGAAAACACATGTGTGCTCAAATTGTAAAACATTGTCAGTTGTACAGTGCCCAACAAATGACTGTCTCACAGAGAGCTACCAATCCCTCCTTCCCTCAGTAGATAGGGTACACTTGTAGTATGCAAGACTACTGCCACCAAGTGATTTAATGTAAGTGTTTGTTAATGGTAAATTGATTGGCGAAAAGTGGTGAAACTTTGTATTCATAGTGCCTAAATTCTTTCCCTTAAAACTGCTCAGGCAGCAGTAGATATCAGTTTGGTGTTGACATTGGACTACCGACAAGGGGGAAAAGAGGTTCAGATCAGTGTCTAGTCCTAGTTTTTTATAGTTTCCAGCAAAATGTATAGAAAGATGTAAGAATTGTACTGTAAGTAAATCTTGATTAACTCAGTTGTTTGTGCCATAAACTTAGTGCTATCTTTACTGACACTAAACTACAACAAGAATGCAGATAAGTTTGTTGAGACAGTCAAATGTTGAGTTAGAATCAGTATCTATAAGAAAAGTTGAATTGATTTTTGAGTTGCCAGCTAACAATGATGGCATTTTAATCAAAGTTTCCGGAGAAGAATACATCATGTAATTTACATTATCCTATTGGATTATCTTGTTGTTCCTCTAAAGAACTTCAGCTGAATAGATTAAAATATTATGAACATATTAAACAAATGTAATGGATTGATCTATTAGGTACTTACAACTAGTGTAGGTTCAGAAGTATCCGCAACTTCAAGGAAGTAAACATTGTAAATCCTGTTCCTGTGTTTACAGATATATTGTCCAGAGATTTCCTTCCCAAGGGCATTTATGTACAAACTCTTTCCTCCTTCTGAAATGATAATGTATTCTTTTTCCTCGATGAGTGACATAACTTGAGAAGAAAGTTCTCTGTAGTACCAAGTAACATCATTTGTTTCCATTTCATTTGGTGCTGTGCACACACTGCAGTTTAACCTTGGCAAAAGAGAGAAGAAGAAGGAGGTTATCTGGCACTGTGCATTCTATGAGCAGGGATACAAGCAAAAAGTCAGCACTAAGCAGGTTGAAATGGATACAGGATGCTGCAGTTATGCAGAGATGAAGAATCTTGCAGTGGACAGACTGGAGTTAGGGCCTATATGAATTTAGCCCTTAAAGATGCACTTGCCCATACAAGCTGTAATGTCAAGATGCATATGTAAAAATAAAAATTCACTGTCGTATTTGAACAACACGAGCAAATGATTACAGATGATCACATAATTTGCATATCAGGACATTCGGGTATCCTGTTTCCTGTTTTCTTGTTTTGATCAAAGCTTAAGAAAATACTGAGATTAATGTCTGTGATGATGAGTCCATATTACCTGGTTTGTGTTCCTTCAAAAACCATTAATGCTTCTGGGATAACTGACTTTCCAGTCTTAATGTTCTGGGAAAAATTATTTAAACACTCATAATATTTTTGCCATGAATTCTTGATTAAGGTAATCTTCTGGGAATCTTTACCAAGATACTCCATTTCCGTATAAGCTCTGTCAGTATTAGTATTTGCAATATTTACTCTTAACGTCTTCAGAAAATTGTTGGAAGTAGATACTGAATGATGGTGCAAAATGTACAAAAGGAAGTACATTGATGCAGCAAAGTATTTTGTGCTCATTGATGGATACCTGGGGAGTTCACAGGCAAACCTCAATAAATATAACAGTGTGTTCAGTCAAACATTTCATTCGCAGCACGTCTTCCATGCCCTTAGATTGCAATTGTTTTTATTTGGTTACCAATGGAGTTTCAGTAGGTTACTTATATTATGTGTCATTTGTTTCCTATGTTTCCTCCTTCTGTTGTTCTTCTTCATATTCTGTGCAACTTACTGCAGTTACTAACACAACATATTTCTGGTAGTTTCTCTGGAGAAGTTCATGTAAAAGTTTGATTTCTTAATGTCAGAATGCTCTTATTACACACAAATTAATTGTATATGTTGTGTACTTTCATTATATAGATTATTTTAAAATTAGATATTGGCATCTCTGAGTGTTCATGTTAATTGTAATATTTCACTTTCACTGTGTCAAATTTAGTTAGAGAATCTCCTAAACTCATATGTTGCCAAAGAATTGAGTTGTAAGAAGATGAACTTTTTTTAAGATGTGCCATTATCTTAAAATGAGTGACAGGTTTTGTTGCTTTTTTAGTTAAGATGATTCCATTCACACATTAGTTTCACAAGTATATTATGCTTCATACAAGCTTGTAAATGAAGTTTTATTTCTAAAACAGATACCACATAGTTGGTTATTTGTGTCAAAGGTTTACTTTGTAACGCCACCAGATTATTAATTATAAAATGGAAACTACTATACAACAATCAATCTTTCCAAAGGAACATTCACAACTGAGCATTATAGTAGAGATTGAAAATATCAATTCAGTTGTAAGATTTTTTAATTTTCCATGACTTATTTCAGGCTCTTATATGCCCATTATCAGGCACGATAATTTTTTGTTGAGACCCTAAGTGCTGCAATGGAGAGTATAGGACACGGTGTACCACCAGCGAGTGCTGAGCCCGGACTAGTTATCCCACAGTTCTTAACATGAAATAATCATTGTACGTTAGAGTCAAATCACAGATTTAACATGTTGGTAATATGTTAACTGAAGACTCTTGAAAAATTGTCACTAAAAATATTATGGGGCTATGGATCAGTAAATTTTCTGTGTTTTTGTACTTAATTGAACCGAAATGCGAGCAGATTAGTTCAAGCTCTACATCATTTCTAAATATTTATAATGAAAATTCTTCAGCACACATCCCCCCGGTGTGGGGCTTTATTTATTTATAGAATTTAAGTAGTGTATTCTGTGCATGTAAGAAGAAAGATGGAATTTTGTTGTTTCAGGTTTTGGGTTTTTATTGATTTACTGCTGAACATGGCAATATGTCATGAGTGTTAAATATGTACGGGAAGTGGATATACGTCATAATCTCCTCCTCCCCCCCTCTCTTTGTCCATCTTCTCCTCCTTCCCCCCTCCCTCTGCCTGTCACTTCCTGCCCCATTCCTCAGTCCATCTCCTCCACCCCCTCTCTCTGACCTTGAGCCTTATTTATTGTTATTACAACTTCAGATTCTGTAGTGTTGTAATCATAAGTAAATAAACCATGGCAGCACATTTTCACAGCAGAGCACAATGCAGCATTTTCTTTCTCACAATAAGTTTTAACAGAAAAGTGGTGACTTATATATAAATCACCTACATCTGTCCGAATGTTCATTTGAGTATTATGTAAAAATTTGTAGTATATCGGGCAAGAACTTTTCAACATTTTTGGTAACAGTGTTTGGTGTGTATTTTAAGTGTCTCGTTAGGTGTACAAGATCGCATATGTATTTGAATGCAACATTGTGTCAAAATTTCAAAGCAATCTGTGAAGGACATTCGGACATTTAAGATTTTGAACAAATGAAGATTTACTTTTTTTGTAAGAAAAATGGCAGGGAATTATTATGCTTTCATAAATCTTCTAAAATTGGGGGGGGGGGGCACTTATGCATGTACAAGCGTGCATTTGTGTTTAATGGCAAAATTTTGAAATATAAAATCTTTTGTTTTAATAAAAGGAATTGGTTGTTTGTAAGAAGAAAACTGTTAAACACATATTTTCAATTTATTTTGTTTTCCTCTTTCAGGAGAATAATAATGCGCCTTATTCAAATCCTGAACTTGACATGATAACCAAAGATATAGAGGAACTCGCCAAAGAAAAACATATCCTCGAGACTGATATAGCACAAAAGGAAGCAGATATTAAAATTAAAAATGGTGAAATTAAAAGTCTTCAGGTAGGTTATCTTTCTTTGTTCATTAAGTGTGCATATTCTAGAAGGAAGTGACAGGATCATTAGAGTAACCTGTTTATTCAACAGCCCCCTTATTTAATTTGTTCATTGATAAATTATCCTAATCACTGATATTTAGTAACAAATTGACAGCTATACATATCAAAAACAGAATTTGGTAAGTTACATGTGGACTATGTTTGAATAAAAGTTTAGCTATTTTTGGTTGAGAGAATTTAAACAAAGGTGAGCACGATTAAAAATGGAAAACTGAGCTTGAAATGTAGATCACAGAAAAATTAAAAGCTGTTATCCTTAATGTCTACATCCATTTGAACAAGCTTACTGCAAACTAACCTTGGTTTCCCTCTACAATTTCTACTTCTTACATTTCCCTCCATTACCAAAATGGCACTTTCTTGGTCCACAGGATGTGTTCTGAAAACTGATCCCTTCTTTCAATCAGGTTTGCTAAGTTGCATTTTTTTCCTCTATTCAGTTCTGCACCTTTTCATTTGCTCTGCCCATCTAATCTTCATCATTCTTCTACAGCACCACATTTCAAAAAATCCCATTCTCTTCTTGTCTGAAATGTTTATGTTCCACTTTTCAGTTCTGTTGAAGTTTATGCTCCAGACAAAAATACATTCAGTAAAGACTTCTTTACATTTAATTTTATATCTGATGTTAACAAATGTCTGTTTTTCAGAACTATTTTTTTCGTGTTATCGCCAGTTTGCATTCCATGCCCTCTCTGCTTTGGCCATCACTTATTTTGCTGCTCAAATATCAAAAATTTATCTCCTATTTTTAGTGACACATTTCCTAATATAACTCGTTCAGCATGGCCTGATTTAATTTGACTACGTTCTGTTACCCTGATGTCACTTTTGTTTACATTCATCTTGCTTCTTCAAGTCCATTTGTGTCTCAGATAAAATTGCAGTGTTGTCAGCAAATCTCAGTTTTTATTTCTTCTTGCAGAATTTTAATTCCTTTTTGTAATTTCTCCATGGCTTCCTTCACAACTTGCTCAGTGTACACACTGAATAACATCGAGGATACAGTGCAACCCTGTCTCTCTTCCTTCACAATTACTGCTTCCCTTTCATGTCTTTTTACTCTCCCAATTGAAGTATGGTTTCTACACATGTTATAAATAAACTTCTGCTCTGTTTTTTTTATCTGTGCTTCTTTCAGAATTTCAAAGAGTGTATTCCAGTCAACAATGGAAAAAGTTGGTGTAAGACTTCCTTCAGTATAATCATAGGGTTGAATTGCCACCCATTTTCCAATACTTCTCTGGAACCCAAACTGATCTTTCCCAAGGATGGATTCTACCAGTTTTTCCATTTTTCTGTAATTAATTTGTATCAGTAGTTTGTGACCAGGACTTGTTAAAAACTGATAGATCAGTAATATTCACACCTGTGAGCACCTGCCCATTTTTGAAATTGGAGTTTGCTTGTCTCATATATTTTGCACACCATATAGAATAGTTTTGTTGTGGCTGGCTCTCTCAAAAGTCTCAATAATTCTGAGGGAATGTCATATGCTCTAGGCTTCTTGTTTTGAATTGGATCTTTCTGTTCCCTGCCAAAGTGTTCTCCCAGTATCATATCTCCCTTCTTGACTTTTTAAGTACTGGCTCTTCCCTCTGTGAAATATTGTCTCTTTTGTGTTTATGGTTCTTTGCTGTGGTAGAAGTACCTTCAGCCAGACAGGACACCAGTTATGAAACACAGACAGCTTTATTATGGATATATACTTAACTCGGTGACAAAACAGCGACAAGATGTGTAACTATGCTTGCCCCATGGACACAGTTTGTACCTCACAAGTCCAATACTATGACAAGATATGTGAATATGCTAGCCCTGGTTACACAATTTGTACATCACTAAAGTCCTGGGTGATTGTTTTGTACTAGAAACACGGTAACTGAAGTGATGCATAAACTTGGGGTAGCGGGCTTGGAGGCTAATGCAGGATTGAATCTAGGCTCTCGACACTGTATGTAAATATTGGCATGGAGATACCACTTTGCACACTTCCTGAGGTGGAGCCCAGTGTGCACCACTTAGGTGGCCTCTGATGATCTGTATGGGCAGTTGCCTGGCACAGTGTGTAACAGTGATTGACACCACATTCCTCGCTGCCCCTACCCCCCCCCCCTCAATCCCCCCCCCCCTTTGCACCATCATTGTGTACTGTGATGGCAAGTACAAGTAGTAGGGTGGGAGATCTGGATTCAGATGCAGGTGAAAAGACAAGAGTTGTGGTGACGGCGGATCGCAGATCCCCTTCCTCACGCTTCCATGCTCCTGGCAAGTGTTCAGAAACATCAGCCGAAAACCACACACATTGTGCATGGTTGCACCCAAGAACTGTGAAGTTGCTGATTAAATATCTGCAACTGATAATGGTGAGGTATCCAGAAAGGCAGCAGGTTTGAGCATTGCAGACTGCTGTGGCAGGAGCTGTGGTACTGGTGGCAGCAGCAGAGGCCCTGTGTTGATCTCTGCGGGTGACTCACCCCAAGGGGAAGACTGCACTGGGCATGGGGAAGATAGGGATGGCTGGTACTGCAGAATCGTGTGAGGTTCAGCACCTGTGAACAAACATCTGCAGCAGTATAACACAGTGAAGAGAAGTGCAACTGATTCTAATGCTGCTAATGCACTCCAGACGATCCCCTCAAGACATAAAAGGCCCAAAGCACCTGTTCCCAATAATGAACACCTGATAGAACACTTTCCCCTGGGCCTGAACTTTGTGCACTGCAGAATAATGTAGGACTTCAGTGGTGCATGCATTAGACCATAACTGTAATTATATGTGCAGCAAAGTGTGCTTCCAGTTGTGCACAGTACTCAGCCTAGTCATCCCACTGGCCATCAAAGTCTCTGAATTCGGGTTCCAACATGGATGTTGCTTGTGGTGCTGCTGCTGCTGTACATTGAAGCTGAAGAAACCGAGTAATGCATTTGAGCACTGTTGTCTGCTGCCCTTGTAACTGTGAAACCTGAGTTAGCGATAGTTCCAACATTGGATTAGCGATGAAGACTAGTGACTACAGCCGCACATGAAGAGAAATGCTGCTGTACCTGCCAGCAACCTAGAACCAGACAGTTACTGAAACAGAAACTAGCCACAGTCCCTTAGTAGAATGTGTAGCACATAATAGACATATTGACAATGTCAGTTAAGCCCCTGGAAACACCAGCTATTGCTGTTCATTGTCTGACCATGTGGTGGTGGGAACCAACCGGGAACATTGTGCTGATGAAAAGTACCCCGTTGCCAACTTCGGTGTCCGGAGTTGAGCTGCTATGAGAGGGAGATACCTTTAAGTAGGTTACAGGAACACAAAGAGCATTATTATGGAGACAAAAAGGCAACAAGATCTGTGAATATGTTAGCTCTGGTGATATGGCTTGTACCTCATACAAGTCAAATCAGTAAATCGTAGGAGCAGCCGAAGTCCAGGTCACAGTTATTTACTGGAAATATTTCAATGAAGTCCTGTATGAACTTGTGAAAGCCAACTCAAGAGCAAATACATGACCCCTTCCAAACACCTGGCACTGCACCTACTTCCTGGAAGCGTTGCCCTGTTCGTGGCTCTCCATTGGGAACTAGTACAAACCGCTTGGCCAGCCTCTGGTGATCTGCACAGACAATTGCTACTGCCAACTGTTGAATCTCGGCATATGTTGCCTGGCATGGTGTGTGTAACAGTGGGTGATACCAGAGCCTTCTAGTAAATTCCCTTGTACTGCCCTTGTATATATTTCTTCCATCTTTCAAATTTCCTTTCTTTGCTCAGTACTGGCTTGCCATGTGAGTTCTTGATATTCATACAGCTGCCTCTCCTTTCTCAAAGATCTCTTTCCCTCCCTCTCCCCCCCCCCTCCCCCCCAATAGGTGGCACGTATTTATCTACTACCTAGTTTTGCATGCCTGTAAAACCTGACATTTATTCTCTAGCCATATCTGCTTAGCTGTTTATTTATTGTGTCACTCAGTTTTAGGATTATGTGCCTCAATCTTAAAAACTGAACCCTTACAAAATAACTTAGTTGTCCGTCTGTCTGTCCTACGGTTAAGAACCCGTTTTCTCATGAACAGGTAGACGAATCAAGCTTAAATTTAATTTTCTAAGTCAGTTCAATCAAAAGATGTGGGCATTTATGTCACATATTTTGTATTTGATAACTCACTCATCAGAGCCTATAGGGTGCTTCCAGTTGACCTAGAATCATGAAATTTGGCAAGAAGCAACATTTCACACAACAAGTAAAGGAAAAATTCCGAAAATTGTTAGTTTGTAATTTATCACATGAAAAAATATTTGTTGCCATTTTTATCTGTCTGTCTATTAAGACCCATTTTTCTCTGGAACTGGGTGGCATATCAATTTCAGATTTACGTCTCATATTAAGGTCTACGATCCCTTGGTGGAGAAAAAAAAATTAAGTTTCTAAGTCAATGCAATGAAAAGATTTGACCATTTATTTCACATATTTTGAAACTCGCAGACTCGCTCATCAAAACCTGTAGGATACTTTCTGATGGCCTAAAATCATGGAATTCAGCAGGAAGCAGGGTTTCACTGTACAAGTGAAGTAAAAAATCGGAAACATGTTAAATTTTAATTGTGTCAAATAAAAAGTATCTTTTTTGGCATTTGAGCATGCGTGCACCTGCTCAATTTGTTAGTTTCATATTTTTTTCATTTGTCGCATAAATTCAATATTTCGTGTGTTGCACAAGGATTTTTACTGGGCCTCGTTGTTTTACATATTTGATCCTCTGCTGCCTTTTCTACTTCATGTCACAAAGCTATCAATTTGTCTTTTATTACATTTCTTTACCTAGTGTCAGCCAATTGTTGACCAATGCTTTCTTCCCATTCTGTAATGTATTTCAAACCTTACAATGTCTCCAAGTCACTGCCACATGTACAACCATCTTACATGATTCTTAAAGCAAGTGTTGTCAATGATTAAATTATGCTCTGTGCAAATTTCTACTATTTGGGTTCCTCTTTTTCATTCCTTTCCTCCCCCAGTTCACATTCTTCTACTAATTTTCCTTCTCCTTTCGCAGCCGTTGAAATTCATTCTCCCATCGTATTTAAATTTTTCTCTCTCTTAAATATCAGAATAATTCCTTTTATCTCATCATACATTCTTTGAATCTCATTGGCAGAGGTAATTGGTATATAAACTTGTACTACTGTGGTGATTGTTGGCTTCATGTCTATCTTGAGTACAATATTGTGTTCACTATGTTGTTCATACTTACCCATATTCCATTTCCTTATTCATTATTAGACCTACTCCTGCGTTACTTCTATCTGTTTTTTGTATAGACCTGTGTACTAAGCAGATCAGAAGTCGTGTTCTTCCTGCTACCACACTTTACTAGTTCCCACTATATCTATCTTCAGCTTACCCATTTCCCTTCCTAAATTTTCTTACTCATCTACCCAATTAAGTAGTGTAATGTCCCAGGCTGCAACCCACAGAATGCCAGTATCTTTTTTTTCCCCCCTGATGTTATCGGAGATCCAAATGGGGGCTATTATACCTCTAGAATATTTTACACAAGAGGATAACAAAATCATCAAGCCACGTAGTAGAGCTGTATGTTGTCAGGAGAAATAGCTGTAGTTTTCTCTTGGTTTCAGCTGTTTACATTACTGACATGGCAAGGGCATGTTGGCTGAATGTTACAGGAATAGCCAGCCAGAGCTCGAAGGAAGATATAATATAAAATGTAATGTATATGATTACTGATGAATTAAGTATTGTGTCTCCACTAGAGTTCTGATTGGCTATTACTTCTGTATTTCCATAAGCTTCCCTGTTTAGATACCAATCTTAGTTTAATTGCAAGAGATAGATACCGTAAATGGTGGATCAGTGCATTGTGCACTGAATATTACTGAAGCTTGTGGAATGAGGTTACAATGTTTACACACATTAAAGTAGACAAGTTAGAATTTTTGCGTTAACTCACCCTTTTTAGTGTCTCAGAATAATTTATTAATATTATGTAACAAAATTTCAGAGTGTTCACAGTGGCATCTTCCTTTAAAGACATCATCAGCTAACTATGTTGATCACTTTCAGATGTCTTCTTGTTCTTCATCATTCAGTGACAAGTGAAAATGAAGTGGGAGCAGAAATATAGTTGCCCAAGTGAGATTCTGTTCAGCTGTAAAATTTGTCGGAACAAGAATGTTCATACTACTAAAAACCGTAAAACAACATTGGTTAATCTAGGTCATAGTTGGATCAGGTGTCATATTACTACAGTAATTCTAAGTTTTCTTCACTATTATCTTTGTAGTTACTTTGATATAGAGTTCCACTTCCATGAGCGACTTTTTAACCAACCCCTTTCCCTGTGCTTTGTCTAGTGATGCCCAACAAAATTGTATTTCACTAACACGTTTTGCCAGTATATATCTTTAGGTACGGAAACTTTAGGATTACGAATTGGTAATAATTCGACAAAAATAATCAGTTGTTTAAAATGTAATTTAATTGGTCAGATAAAAAATCTTCTTGCCAAGTGGCAGCAGGAGAACACACATGTAATGGTGCCAAAGTTTGGCATTGAGAAGTCTGTGAAGGGTGATCCACAACATGAGACATGAAGTGCTGAATAGAAAAATTATTCTTTTTGAATGACAGTGTATGATCCCATATGCTCACAGCACACTGAATCAGTTGCCTCAGTTAGAATGGGAGGTCACCACCCATCCACCTTACAGCTACAACCTCATGCCCAGTGACATCTCTAACATCACACTGTTTTAGTAATATGGCGACAGTCTTAGAGCAGTAATATGGTGACAGTCTTAGAGAGTTATCATGATATTATTTGACTGCTCATTGTGCCAGTGGATCCTGCTCCTAGCAGAAAGGTTGAAGGTGAAGCAGGAGAATTGAAGGTAAAGGACTGGTGAGGTTTAGGAAAAAGGATATAGTTCAGAAAATTTGCCCAGAACCCGAGGTCAGGGGAGACTTAGTTGACAGGATGATAAGGAAAGACTGATTGTTGGGAACTGCACCAGATGAGATTTGAAAACATTAGAAACTTATGTGTGTTCTGCTGCTGCTGCATGGAAAATGGTAATACTGTATCTTCTGAAGGTTGGAGCGATATCAAAGTAAGGAGAGCTCTTCCACCTTGCTATGTTTGTCAGTTGACTGCAGTAATGACATGCGTTTAGGATGCACTTTTGTCATGCCTTTGTTCACAGCAGGTGCATGTTGTGCTGGTAATGCACTTCCAGATGACTGAGCTATGTGAAGAACTTTGCTTAAATAAAGATCACACTTTCTAGAGCATTAGCCCAAACTTCCTTGCTGGAACTAGACACAGAATTCAAATTAAAGATTTATTGTGAGACGTGTTACACTGTAGATTAAGACTTTGTGAGTTGACTGACTAGGATTTATACAACTTGTTCACTTTCTATGACACTGCTTGGAGCTTAGCCTAACAAGTGCTACATGTGTTTGTATCTTGAAGTGTGCATCTTTAATCACAGTTTCTCATTCCACATGTAACATAAATCAGTACCTTTTGTGGTTAAAATTATTCAGACACTGTTTGTAAAAGCCAGCACCTCTTATTTAGAAAGTCTGACCAATTTGTCTTCCTAGGCTTGAGAGTTCAGTAAATTTCTACATCTGATGTCAGTAAACATTCAACATTGATTCAAATTCATTCAACTGTTGCGCTTGCAGTTGCCTTGTATGTGATGGTACGACTGCAAGCATTTCTAGGCTGGTATTAGTGCAGAATTTAATCATCTGCCCTAACATTCGTTTTTTTCATCATCTTTAAAATGACAAGTTCTATCATCTTAGTAGATTTCTTCCTCAGCAAATCACGATTTGAACAGGCTCCAGGCAACCACGCACAATGCGTAGTAAAATTATGTGCCATGAGCCATAAATCTGATTCATTAACTGTAACCTTGTCCAGATGCGTACCTTCGGATACATACATCCCATTCAAACTAATAGCTTACATGTATACACACTTATGTACTACTACATATATTTAAATGCATACAAATGAAATGCAAATGCATATGAAGTGAAAATCAAATCATAAGTGCACTTAAACTATAACTTATAAACTACTAACTATTTACAATTCAGTAGAGTTTTTTTACTCAGTTAAATATCAGTTTCTTTGTTCAGAGATATGAATGGCATTAAGTCCTTATGTGGGTACAACCCTTGCACCTTCTGTGTCTCTGGGTGTGCCAACAGGTAGCACCCATCATGCGGTACATTATTAGGTGTGGCCTGGTATATAAAATTTGCCACTTTTTATTTATTCTTTTGATACTAGAAGCCTTGAGGTGGATTTTCAACATAGCCAAATCTCCTATTTTGTAGGTATATATTCGATTCAGATTTCTTTCAAACTTCGCTTTCCTGACTTTAGAATGGTGTTGCAGTGACAGCAAAGCTTGTTGTAACCTCTGCTCTCTTGATATTGTCCTTGGGATTCACAGCAGAGGCTTCAACCATTCATCATCAGGCACATTTGTCATGATAATTTCACAGGATTTCCATACTGCTCTTTTCTTGGTGGTCTGTGGGGTCACATGCAGTGGCTCTTCCACGCACTACTAAAATTGTACGCCAACATCAAATCAACCCACAACTTCTGACACACGCTCATCAGTTCATTGTTCCAAACCTTGTGTAATATCACCAATAGTTTTGCTGATGATTTTCACTTGGCTCTCCAAGACGTTATGTGCCTTGTCAGGCTGGTCTACTTTATCATCTAAATTTGAAACTTGTTGCAGGATGTCTCTGTCCTGCACTACAAGTTCTGCAACTTGATCTTTAACAACATCAATTTCTTGTGACAGATACGAAACAATTGTCTTTTCGTGTTGGTCGAGAAGCTCATTGAACTTTGTTAAAAATTGAGCATCTTGCTCTTGCACTCTTTTTTTCGCGAGCAATCCATTCTAGTCTTTCCCTGTCTTCAAGTTCATTGTGCTGTAATCTCTCCTTTTCATCACGATGTTCGTCTCCCCAAGTCAAGCTGTGCTAAAAGCACTGCAAGGAAGTATAGTAAAAGTGGTGATGTTGGCAACACATCAGCTGTCAATGTTGTTGCATGACATTTCTCTATTCTATCAGCCATGTGAATGTTTCTACTCATTTGAGTGTGTTCACTAGAATTGAAAGATACATTATCTATGCAGTGTCACTCATTTTCCACTTTGGGAATTCGAGAGGTTGACAATTTGCCTTGTTCGTTTAATGCAAACTCTTGCACATCATCACCTGCTTCCAATTAGGACATATTCTTGTCCTGTACTCACTTATCCTTGTGTGTCTTAACTATCGTTACTCAGAATCAATTTCACTGTGTCATGAAAGACACACAGAAAAATATGACGCACAAAAATAGCACTCCCAAGAAACGCTTAAATTACCCAAAACACACAGAAAAATATTGAACATATCCTAAAAGAAACTCTGATAAATGTCAAGATAAATGTGTATCCTACACCAGTAAATGACTTTTCACAGTACACCTTTAGCAACACTCCTGCAGTTTACTGTTGATAAGCTTAACATTGCATAACTGATTATTTAAACTTTACTACACATGTATGAGTCTCCCATGTAATCAAGCTTTACTTTACCTAATTGCCACACATCAGATTGTGTGACCTATTTGACTCAAAATCCATAAGCTATGTTACACGCAGTCAGTGAAGTTGAAGTAAATGAATCTTTCGAAAAATACTTGCGACAATACTACTATATTCACTTTAAGCACAACACTGTAATTTTAGACAACACAGTCAGCACATTGCATGGCCCCCAGATACCTTTCCTTCTCTTGGTTGCCAGCTCAGAGGGAAATATAGTTGCACCCTTACCTTTTGTAATTGGTTTTTGAATGCTGCTGTTTGTCTCAGTTGAGACACCTGCTATACTGTCATAAAGCTGCAGACCCAAACTCTCCACTGCAGCAGTCTTGTCTATCAGGTTTGACTCTCTCTCAGGTACAATGAATGGTGGTACGTTACATGAAACAACGTTACATGTACATAATTAACTGATGCACCATACTCATTATTACATACATAAAATATATTTCATAAATATGCTTTGAAAAAAATTTCTTTGAAAGTCAGATATACTTCAGGTTGGTATTATGTACTCAATAATTATATAGGTAAATTAGTACATAAATTCGGGCCCCTAAGTTCTGGGCCCCAGATGTGGTGGTATATAAAAAAATAATAGTTTTATTTGGTCTGTGATAATACGAGGGTTGGAACTTAAATAGTGGCAACTATTTATTCACAACCGATACAAAAGAGTTACATGTTTGCACCTGTTACTGTCCTTCAAAGTAGTCATCAGCATTGTGTAGAAGCCATTGCCAGCGATGTGGAAGGCATAGTATACCGTTAGCAGAGCGTGTTCTGTTGATGGTGCGAATGGAGCAGTCTACTGCCTGTTGAATCTCTGGAACAGTTCTGAAGAGAATGCCACAAAGAGGTTACTTAATCTTCGGAATCAAATCAAAGTCACAAGGACTTAAGTCATATTACTGTTCATTTTTGGAGCATCACCTCTGACCAGCTTTGTGAAAAAAGTGGCGACACTTTCTGCACAACCAATCTGTCATTTTGCACAAAAATGCGCAGCTGCATACAGCGCAAGCTGTGTTCGGTCGATGGGACTGGGAAGTACTGTACCACCCACCATACTCCCCATACTGAAGTACTTGTGACTTTAATTTGATTTCGAAGATGAAGGAACCACTTCAAGGCATTCGCTTCAGAACTGTTCCAGAGATTCATCAGGCAGTAGACCGCTCCATTTGCGCCATCAACAGAACGGGTTCTACACAATGCTGGTGACTACTTTGAAGGACAGTAACAGGTGCAAACATTTAACTCTTTTGTATCAGTTGTGAATAAATAGTTGACACTATTCAAGTTCCAACCCCCATATTATGTAAAACCGTAATTTCCTATTTCTGTTGTGGTACTTGATTTAAAAAGAAATAGTCATCATTAGCATTGGGTTCTGATTTTAGTTAGTATGAGGCTGTTAAACAAACTCGGTACCACCACAAGCGTTTACATAGACCTTGGATTTTCTATGGTGTGACTTACGGCCTTCTACAGTTAAGTTTTCGTAAGTGACTGCAATTATTAATAAAATTCTGCATATATTATTCAGAATGTTGTAATAAAAATTAGTTCTTCGATCCTGATGGCAAGTGGTTTAATTGTGTGCTAATTTTAAAATCACAATTAATACTTGAGATATTTCTGTTTTCGTGAAAAGTAATAAATTTCTTCGATTATTTTTCATTAGCAAGGCAAAGCTAAGGAGATTTAAGCCATCTGCCATTAAGCAGCCAATCGAAAATTTACTGAACTCAATACAACAAAAATATTAACGATTGAAGCTTTAATTTAATTTAACTGTCTTTAGAATATTTAATCAGAAAAACGGAGAACTCTTCTGCAGTTACATTTACGTTAATGAATGATTTATTAAGAATAATTGTTTTGGTGGCGTAATGGCCGACCTATGCTGCAAGAGAAATGGTGGTCCCCTCAGGAGCACACGATAAAACAACAAATTTACACAAAATATTGATTCACTAATATGAGAGGTGCGAGCTGTACAAAAAGTAAATGTTATTACTTGGAAGTATCATTTATATTCTGAATAGTTTTACAGAACTTGCACACAATTATATCCAGCATACAATGGCGTCTATCATCCATACAAGAATCGAAGACGAGAGAGTGTAACGTGATACAATGCCTCTGGTCTTTTTCATTGACCAACACAGATAAAATAGAGAAGGTTCAATATCATTATCTTTAGTGTTCTAGAAATAATTTATTTTTCTTCCGAATGTCAGTGTTCATTGTGCAAAAAACATTGTACTTTAACGTTTCTAGCATCACATGATGAATTAACCAGAATACAAAAACATTTTTTTTAAATAAACAAACATATGTGGTGGTCCACTACACAATGACACTGGTTAGAGCAGCTGTTACTTGTGTTTGTATCTTGAAATGTGTAGCCAGCGAATTATGTAAGACATAGAAAGACAACCTCCTAAGTTCTACAAGTAGTTGAAATTAGTGAGCCAACTCATTAAATGTGACTAGAAGACAGTAATAAAACAGACAGAAGAAGAGTACCTGGAATGTTACTAGCTTCGGAAACCATTGGAGATATGTGTTCCAAGTTCCTTAGAAATTGTCGAATACCAGAAATGTAGATTCTGACAGTGCTGGTGTAGGTACCGGTGGACGTGATGCTGTTGGTGGAACATTGTCCTTCTCTGCTGTGCACATCAGCAGGCCACTGTGCTGTTTCCCATAGACCTTGAATTGTCTCTGAATTAGCTGGTTATTCTTATTATGACATCAGCTGATTCAATAAACTTTACATCCGTGATGAAGATAATATGTGATAGTTTGAGTTTCTAATTGCTGCTCAAGTGTCCTAGCCTGACATTAAATTAAGCAAATCAGTGCCACAAACTGCATAGTGTCTGGAAACCAAGATGCGTGTATTCAATGCATCTAGAAAAGTGCTCATAAATTGCGTCAAGGCATGTACTGAATTAATCTGCATCGAATTGACTGGCCTGAAAAGATGTGTGTACTTGGATAACACTTCCTCGAGCATTGTACAGAAAGGTCTGCAGCATAAGGCATGTTTCATTTTCAATAGTATTCCAGCAGAACAAAAGCTACTGAGTGATGAACGCAAACTATTCAAATCTAAGTTGGAAGTTTCCCTCCTAGTGCACTCATTCTACTCTGCAGAAGACTTCTTCGCAGTAGTTGAGAACTTTTCTCTGTGATAGTCATTTGTTTGTATACTCTCTGTTTAGTGCTTTTTATTAATAGTTAAAGTCTTTGGTTAAAAATTTTGTAATTGTCATTCTATAAACTATTTATGGTCTCATTTGTCTTGCATGGTTCCACAGAATCTGACAAATAAAGAAGCAGGAGAAGTAGTAAACAAGCCGCATCAAACTTCTTGAACGTCTGAAAAATTTCAACTCTTGTGGATTCTTTAAGTGAAGCTACAACATTTTTACAGATGTCTGTAAAATAGTTACAGTATCTTATAATTTTCTCCTTGTTACAGAGTGAGCTGGATACTTTAGCTGCCACATTAAAACAGTTGGAAAACCAGAAAGGTGAAGCACAAAAGAGGCTTAATGATTTAAAGAGCCAGGTAAAACATATTTTTTATTTGTAGTCCGCATTGTTTTTTCAGAATGCATGCTCAGCTTGTAAGTGCTTCTTGAAATGCTTTTATGATTTGGATTGTTTTGTTCGTGACAGACGAGGAAAAAATGTTTTCTTTTCTCTTTATAATTTTAATTAAAAAAACCTAATGATTGTGATGCTTCTTTGGTTTTAATCTGTACCTGTATAAAAAGTAAACTGTTTACATAAGAGATGCACTCTTATATCTAATACTAGAAAGAAAACTCTGTGGACAGTAACATGAGCATTCAGTTAAGAATGATCAAATCCCAAAACAGAGTCAATTGGACTGGGATAGTTAGCCATACAGATTGGGACATGGACTGCTGTCGCTTCAGTTCTCTGGAAGTTTTCGGCACTTCCATCAGTCATGTAAAGAAGTAAATAAAGAGTGGAGGTACGAGTAGACAGTGGGCATACAGAGTGAAATGTTGCTCTGAAGTTTTAAAGAGGATCACAAGACAGAAATAATGTCAAGTGAGGCTCAAATGTAGGGAAACATTCGACATGGGAAAAATATATCTAAAAACAAAGTTGATGTGACTTACCAAACAAAAGCGCTGGCAGGTCAATAGATACACAAACATACACACAAAATTCAAGCTTTCGCAATCAACGGTTGCTTCTTCAGGAAAGAGGGAAGGTGAGGGAAAGACGAAAGGATGTGGGTTTTAAGGGAGAGGGTAAGGAGTCATTCCAATCATGGGAGCGGAAAGACTTACCTTAAGGGGGAAAAAGGACACGTATACACTCGCTCGCGGGCGCCCACACACACACACACACACACACACACACACACACACACACACACACCCATCCGCACATACACAGACACAAGCAGACATTTGTAAGGCCTTTACAAATGTCTGCTTGTGTGTGTGTGTGTGTGTGTGTGTGTGTGTGTGTGTGTGTGTGTTACAAATGTCTGCTTGTGCGTGTGCGTGTGCGTGCGTGCGTGCGTGCGTGCGTGCGTGCGAGCGTGTGTGCGCACGAGTATATACCTGTCCTTTTTTCCCTGTAAGGAAAGTCTTTCCGCTCCCGGGATTGGAATGACTCCTTACCCTATCCCTTAAAACCCACTTCCTTTCTTGTTTCCCTCTCCTTCCCTCTTTCCTGAAGAAGCAGCCATTGGTTGCGAAAGCTTGAATTTTGTGTGTATGTAATTTGTGGTGAAATTATGCATACTGTTAGCAGACACATACAGTTAAAAAAATATTCTACCTTTAGGAACTGTCAGATCCTATTCTTGTGGGGGTGAGGTATAGTTTGTGGGGAGGGGGGGGGGGGGCTGAACAAAAATTGCCAGACAATTGAGGGCACACTTATTAAATCCCACTTATGGTGTATGCAGCTTTTGTGTTGCAGTTTGCATTGGTATGTATTTGCGTGGGAATGGTGGGAAGTGAACACAGTGAGTTAGTTAAGAGTTGGATGATCAGACTAGATAGCAGAACCAATGAGAAAATAGTGTTTGATAAATGTCGTCATGGCGTGGAGGAGGGTGTCAAATTACATGGAAACATAAAGGACAGAATAGTCTGTAAAGTTTAAACTATACTCTTTAGGTTCCTGTGTAAGCATAACCTCGGAAATTGGGACATTTTGAAAATACCCCACAAAGTTTTTGAAACAACCTTTGTGATACACTGCAATCAGTCAGCCATCTCACCCAGTTTTCCTCCAGTCACATTTGTTGGCTTCACCAACTCGCAACCACACGCTAACATACTCTTCCTTGTAACCTACACCTCAGGCTATGCCACAGATCAGTCCAATACTACAGCCCAATTCTCCTGCAGTCACATTGATTGGCTTAATCAACTCACAACCAATCTATAACATTGAAATACCAAATAATATCCCATGAAATATTGTCATATTCTGAGAATTAAGATAATACAAGACATACATGCTAAAACCAGTAATAACTTTATAATCCATAATAGCCAGATCAATAATCATCAGTCTCCCACTGTCCATATAGAAAACAAAAGTAATCAATTCGCATATTCTGCTGAAACAAGTAATTAAATTCAGCAATTCACATTGGCTACTATATACTATCGCTTGATTGCCTACGACCAACGAGAACCAATTGCCAACAGCACCACACAGCAGAAGAGCCACCAACACTAAATGGACTGTCTTATTTATATATGCTTTCCTTGTCAAGATTATATAAGTGTTTTGGAAATGATATGGATAAACATGTAGTTTCATTAGATTATGTAGAACAGAGTTCATGACATAGGTGTCCACAAAGGCAAAACCTAGCGGAATGACTCTTGTAGACCTGTTGACCATATTACAGATATTAGTTGTACAACAGGAGGCTGTTCTAACAGGTGAGGGAAGCATTTCTAATTCAGCTGGACTTTTTTTTTTCTTCATCTGTTACCTCTCTCTTATCACCTACTGAGCAGATTCTATCCATTGTGGTACAGTATTTTGTAATAATGTAAATGTTCTTCTCAGATGTGAATGAGTGATCATTTACTTTTTAGGTTGACTAAAGATTGCCATAGAAATTTGCTTACATGTAAGTTCATCTTGGTAGTTTTAGGAAGCAAAAGCGTTAATTAACTTCTTTGCACAGTTAAAGAACTCGAATGAGAACAATTTTTTTCTGTCATGAAGTTAAACGATACAGAGAAGAAAATGCCTATTGTTGAAGGGATGGCATCTGCAATAATTAAGATACTTGTTGATAGGTTAATTCTGTGTAATATTGCAGAAGTGACTGTTACTTTGCTCAACGTACATGTTCAGAAAGGTAGTATGCTTTTTGAAGAAAGGCAAGTGCAAATTTATTAATAGTAAAAGTATTTAAACAGATAAAGAAAATTTGAAGAAAATGTTGCGGCCCTCTAAGTGTCATCCAAATAACTGAACCAAAGTAACTAGTGAAAATTTTACGAGAGTGATGAGGAAAGTATATTGTGCCCATTATTGCTGATCTGATTAGTAGCAGACAGGTTGTACACTATGTTACTATTATAGGAACAGCAATCACAAGGTTGTAAGTTCAGCACTTATTCTTAAGAGATTTCTCTGTGTATCATCATTTTAACTTCCCCCCCCTCTAGAAAAATCTGTCTGTCTTCCAACCTACTTGAGACAAGACTTTTGTGAAAACTAGGATTACTTTACTCAACTTTTGGTAGTTTAAACATATTTTACTGAACCAAAGTCCTGGACATCAATAATAATAATTTAAAAAAGAAACCTTTTTTTCCACCAGTTATCCTTTCAGGGAATTGTAATCGTTGTTAAGGAGCCTTCAAACCTCAGAGATGGGTTGTACAGACTCGAGAGACATGATACAGATTATGAGGCTGTATGTCAATCATTCCAAAAACTTGGCAACAGAAGTTAAGACCCTAAAAACAACAACTTTTGTGGTTGTACAAGCGTTTAGAAGAATCAAATGTTTTCAGTAATCCCTTTTGTGTCAGACTGGCAGATGTACTGCTATGTTGACACATTTTTAATGATGATGATTTAGCTACAGATGTAAAGGAGTTCGGTGCTGCTAGAAAAAGAACACTAAAATAATCACTTGTGAGATAGTAGGTGGTACATAATTTGACGGGTTAAAAAGAGTGCATTCTGTGAATATTGAAGTAATTATGGGGAAGCAAGACAGGATGTAAGGAACTCGTGGAAAACTTTTAACATTTCTATAGAACTGATGAGGATTTCACTGTGGTTACAAAGAAAACTTTTCTTAGTGGGATAGATTTTGGTGGCAGCCAAGAATTGAATCTAAAAAGGAGATTTTGTGACAATTGTGGATTGACAGGAAAGAATAACAGTGTAGCTACACATTCTGAAATTTACTCCAGTACACCTACAGTTTGTAGAAGAAAGGTAAACACAGACAATATGTAGACCAAATTCAAAAAAATCTAGATGTACACAAATACAGCAGTTATTTCAAAGCATGAGCTGGGTTTTAATTGGCTCCTTATGTTGCCCCACCATGAGCATAACTTCGAATGTGCCCATCATGCCCATTTAAATAAAATCTGAAGGTGACAGTTGTCAAAAAGGATTTTAGTTAGTGTTTATGATCCAGCCAGTCTTGAAACAACCTGCAATTGCATTAAGTTCTGTTTGGGGAAGGGAAGTACATGAAACAGTAATGTTGCAGTTTGTGGATTCACTAAAATGTTTTGTAACAAATATCACCCTAGTCTTATACTCCATATGAATGTACAAAGTTTTCATCCATCATATATTTGAATAAAAAATGAAAAGTTGTACTCATACGGTTTTTCTGTGTATCACATAAAATGAAAATATCTCAATATTTCAGTTTGTCATAGTGAGCACAAAGACTCCTGTAATGGCATTAATTCTTAGATCATCCTCATTTTGTGATTTCATACATGATTTCTTTTCCCAAGGTCAACTTACGTATCTGCTTTATGTATTGTTGCTCAGTCCTCTTTGCTGATGATGGCAATTTTTTTTATTGATTTATATTTTATAATTACTTTGGTATTGTGGCATGGGTAAAAGTCCTCACCCCACTGAAAAAGTCATCAAATGTTTGCTGCTTATATTTCCATGTTACCTACATGTCAGGCTATGCTACAGATCAGTCCAATACTACAGGCCAATTCTCCTGCAGTCACATTCCTTATGAATGTGCATTTTATACATAATTATGTGAAAAAAAGTTGCACCGAACTATTGTTCTTGATCCATCCTTGAAGCATAAGTAGAAACATTTCCTGTAAATCTAATCACAGTTGATTACCAGGTCTCCATGAAGATTAATTAAACATACTGATCAGAAGATTTAGTTGGATTTTATTTTATCTATGGTCATACTCAATCCTTTACTTCTATTTTTTTATAAATGTTTTTATTTTTATTGTAAAAAGTTGAAAAATCAAAAATTACACCTGTAGAGTGCCTGAAACTCACTCAATAATTGTACTTTTGATGTGATTTTGTGTGGCAGATCAAAAACAAAAGTGTTTTCTTGTGACAGTCTTCTGTATTTTACACAGACTGAACACACAAATTTCTAACATTCTTATGTACCCAATGCCTTATCTCTTGAGAAATCTGTTTCAACTTAAAGATTACAATAAATTTGATTGAGCTGTAGTGCATGAATATGATATTGGACAAATGGTTTGAAACTGTAATGCATTGTCCTTAGTAGAAGACTACTTGAATTTTTGCTTCTTGAAATTTGTTTACAGCATTATTTTAGCTAAAAAAAACTTTATTGAACCTATTATTTGGGCCATTGCTGTTATTGTAGACACTTTTTTTTCAGATACATGTAATGCACTGTGCCTGTTAGACTTAATTGCAAAATGGCAGCTTGAATTCATTTTGTTTGTTTGCACTTTGATTTCTGTAAATAATATGCATAATGTTTCCTAATTTGCAAACCATATATACAATTTTGCAGTATTTTTATTTCTTGTAATGTGTTGTTATATTGACTTGGCCAAGCATGGTATTTTATATTCATATTATGTTTGCTTTTATTTTAATTTTGCTTAGAAAACATCTGTAGAGAAAGAACTTAATGACATCAAGCAGGCATTGGAAGAAGAGCAAGCCCAGGTAATAGATTTTTATTTTTTAAATGCTGTGGCAGATGTAGTTGTAGCTTAAAGTAATTGTAGATACACACAGTAGTTTACTTTGTGTCATTATTGTTGAATAATAATAGAAAGAGAGAAGGTGGGGTTGGGGGTGGGCATAAGGTAGCATTTTTAAATATTCAGAATTTTTGTTCAGTGAGCCACAGTCATAATTTCATTACATACTTTACAGAGAGTGAAAGGAAAAAATTGGAACGCTGTTACTTTGTCATCAACAAAACTACAAATTTAGTACTGAAACAGTAGCAAAAAATTTCCATCAGATTTGTTATACTGTGTTTCTTCAGTACTTACACAGTAAAGTGATAAAATTGATTTGTGAAAGTGTTCAGAAGAGTTTTGTGATTGCTGTAGATATGTAAGGGGAGGGAGTTTGAGGAACATAATACAAAGCGTTCTTGCAACCAGAGTTTTTGATCAAGAAATTAAACTTTGTACAAGTTTTGTATACTCACAAGGGAGAGGCCTCAGGGAAAGCCAACCAATTCATGTACCATTATTCAGCAGGTCACTGGTGCACATCATAAAATGAAAGACCGTTAGATATTTTGCTGCACAACCCCTGGTTTTTGAGAAACTACACCTAAAGTTCATGATGCACAGAAGACTCAGAATTGGCAGGATCGATAGATAGCTGAAAATTGAGCATTTTTAATTAATACGTATGAGTATACAAACACCTATTTTCCTGGAAATCAAGGAAATAAACTTTCTTGACGGCAGCTTAAGTACCCACAAGGTATGCGCAGTTAAATGAAACTGCTCCTGATGTAGTGATCAACAGGTCTAGGTGTGGAGTGTTGTATATTTTCCATTTCAAAAGTGGTAGGTATAGGAGGGTTAATAAGATAAGTGAACGAATAGGGAATAATAAGGTAGGCGAGTAAATTTTCCAAACAATATGGATCAGTAAAGAATTAAAAATGTAATCCTGGTCGATTTACAATCTCTCTTTTGCTCACTCTGTTCCATGTGCTCAATTACATACAATATAAACATTCAAAGCAAATATACTTGCAGTATCAAGAACATCTAGTGAATGGAATCTTCGTGTAACTACATCTTTCTTTCGGAAGATTCTGGAATTCTCCGCTCCACACCCAGACGGCTTGGTCACTATATCAGTGATGGTTTTGTTTAACAGCAGATATCTTATGGTGACAAAATCTGCAGTAGAAAAAGTTTCTTTCCCTGATTTCTAGAACAAAAATGTCTTTGCAGACCCCAAACGTGCTGATGTAAATGCTCAATTTCCAATTATCTATCAGTCCCATCAATTCTGAGGCAGTTGTACAGCATGATCTTTAGCGATAGTTTTCTTAAAAACAGAGCATTGTTGAACCAGAATTTCATTTTAGGTTGTTCACAAGCAACTTACCAAAATAAGAGCGGAATTGCTCACCAGTGTTTGCGCAATGTCCATTGTTTGTTTGTAAATGTTTATTGGTTATCCCCAGTTTGAGAATTTCATGGGCTCAAAATCAAATTGACTGTTACATATGGCAGCAGAAATTGTCATAGCTGTAGCGCACAGGAGAGGGACAGAAATGCTGAAAAACTAGAACTGCAGACACTGGGAGACAGGTGCTAACTATCCTGTGAAGACTTTGTTAAAAAAATTCAAAGAACCAGTTGTGCAGAATCTGGGAATATATTGTAGCCTCCAACTTATCACTGTCTTAGGGTGGCAAAGAGTAGATTACACTAATTACTGTGCACACTGTGGCATTTAAGCAGGTATTCCTCTTCCACTAAATATGTGAATGGAACAGTAAGAAACCCTAAAATGTTGACCAATAGGTTATGCCATCTGCTATACGTGTCACAGCTGTTTGCAGAGCATGGATGGAGATATAACAACATTAATTTGTAAAAATAAATGTTACTAACATAATTTCCACTCTAACAGTTGTTAATGTATAAAAACTTGTTTTGATGATATACCACTACTGTGGCGTTGTCAGTTTTGTCTTTTAATCATAGTACTAACATTTGTTGAATTTTTCTAGTTATTTACGTTCAAAACTATTCCTTTTTTGAAATTTATTCTTCTTATATGTTACAGCATTATATACTGTAATGTTATCAGATTTTTAATTTTCATATACAGCATATTATGTGTAAAAAAGAGACACTATCATGAAAGATGTTCAGATTTTTAGCATTGTCTCTGCTGACAAAATCATTGCTGCATCTGCAAACTCTAAAATGCATAGTTTTCAACAGAGCTTCATATGTTGTTAGTGCCAAATTATTCTCAGGAATGTGTATTGGCAGAAGTAATGCCTATATTTAACTCCGTATCGCGTATCCAGTAGAAGATAGTGTATGCTGACCAGTGATATTAACTAAATTTCAGATATCATCTTTAAAAGTAGGCTTTAAGTTGGTTCTATAATTTCTGCAATTGACCCAAATTTCCAAATACATTTAAGTTGATAAGAGAATCTGCACTCTGCTGTTTCAACTAATTTGCTAAATGTTGGAAAGAAAAGTGCTAATGTAAGTTACTTTAATTCTCCCACAGTATGTGCCAAGAATGTGATATAATTCTGCTTGTAGAAGTTTCTATGAAATGTTAACATGTCATAAAAAGCGTGTGTGGTGGCAGATGAAATGCTGTAGCTAGACATGTCAATTATTTTTGGGGGGAACACATGAGCTGCTAATTAATGATGTAATAGGTAACAAAACACAGCAAACAAAATGTATATAAATGTATGATGCCTTTTTTTTCAGCAGATCTTTGTATTTTTCAGAAAAAATGAAAATGTTGGTCCCAAATAAGTGGTGAAGTACATGGCTGATTTATGTCTTTCTTTGTGTAAAAAAAATCTGAAGATGATTATTAAAATGCATAATATCTAGGAGATGCAGGAAAAAAAATTGTGATACTGATTTCCCTATTTCTCACAGAGTTATGAGCAAAAGATAGTTGCATATACCTACAAGGAATTTGTATCTCGTACTATTAATGGTGAGACATGTTTTTATGAGCATAAGCAAACCTATGCATTGCATAGTGCTAGCCAAAACTTCAAAGAACTCAGCTTAACTGTTAGCAAAGACAAGACAGTTGTAATGCAGATGAATAGAACTCTCACTCTGTATAACCAATTTTTGGAATGTGAATAATTTCACATATCTTGGTAGTATTGAGGCAAGTGATAAGAGTGCTAATTTTAAGGTTTTGAAATGATAGTCAAGTATCCGAACTCTTCCATTTAGTGCAAAGGAAGACTTGTCCTGAATATGGACAGTACTCTAAGTACACTATGTTCTGCCCATCATGTCTTACAGTTTGGAGAAGTGCATCATAACCAAAAGGCACATAATCAGTTATTAACTTATCAAATGAAATTACTTAGATCTGCTCTACAAAAGACAAGAGCAGAAATGAGCACATCAGGGGAACCTGCAAGTGGAAATGAGTGTGAAAGATAAGGCTGAGTACAGTGAGAGTGAAGTGTTTTGGTCCAGGAGAACAGATACTGTTTAAGCTATTTCCCTGTCAGTATTTGGAAAGGCATGTTTCATCCAAGAAATGGGGTGCCTGGGCCAAATTAATGAAGACCTCAAAAGAAAGGGGAGATATGCTATGGTGAGGGAAGAAATCAACCAAGGCAAGCAGATTGAAGCAAATCATTTGAAAACATCCGACGCAGCTTATTGGCAGTACATGACAATGATGAAATTATAATCATCATCATTTGCATCAACAATGATGATTATTGAAATGTGTCAAACGAATAGTTGAAAGCAGATTTTCCTAACTCGTATATACATGTATCAGACCAGTGACTCATTGTTTTATGCTGTACCATATCGTGACGGGCATGCACAAAGATTGTTAATGTCCTCATAACAGAATACTCTACTGAGTTGGACTCTTGGGTTGTAAAAGGTGTTCTAAGTAGTAGCAGCCAAGAAGTAAAAATATATTAAGAAGAAAATTTATTCCTGGAACTTACTTAATGTATTTTGATCTGTAAGGACTGCTTAAGGATTAAGGATTGCTTAAAATGAAAGGTTATGTACACAGCTAAATTTTTATTTCTTAGTTTATGCAAAACAGTCTCAATTATCAGTCTAGTATCACAAGTCTCACTCTTATTCTATTGTATATTTTTTTCTTCACATTTAATAGAGCAATCTATATCTCTGTAATGACATAACATAATTATATTGTCCTACAGGTTGATAACTTGAGACGTCAAGCAGATGAGCAGGAAATGAGCCTCAAAGCTCAAGAAGAAGAACTGAATTCAAAGAAGCAGGAACTGGAAGGTCTCAAACAGGAAGAAGCAAGATTAGAGCAGCAACAAAAGGATTCTAGGAATCAGCTTGACAATCTGACAAAAAATTTGCAAGATACACAACTACAAATTAGCCAGGTATATCCACCCTTTTGCTTTTCAATCTTCTTGCATTATTCTTGTAAATATATTATGTTTGTATCACTGTGTGTGTGCGCAGTGGTTAGCACACTGGACTCGCATTCGGGAGGACGACGGTTCAATCCCGTCTCCGGCCATCCTGATTTAGGTTTTCCATGATTTCCCTAAATCGCTTCAGGCAAATGCCGGGATGGTTCCTTTGAAAGGGCACGGCCAATTTCCTTCCCAATCCTTCCCTAACCCGAGCTTACGCTCCGTCTCTAATGACCTCGTTGTCGACGGGACGTTAAACACTAACCACCACCATCACCACCACTGTGTGTGTGTGTGTGTGTGTGTGTGTGTGTGTGTGTGTGTGTGTGTGTGTGTGTGTGTGTGTGGACATTATTGAAAATAGTCCATAGTTTACAAATCAAGAAACCAAATTATCGTGTCAGAATGTATTACCAAACTGCACAGAGGAATTTTAAAAAATAAGACACACTTTGGGGCTTAGTTTATTGTTTGTTTTCTGAAATATGTATCAGATGGCTCTGTTTGGACATAAGAAACATGAATGGGGGATGGAAGTAGACTGTTGATGTCCCCCATGAAACTCGGATGGATGATTGTTCATGTGAAACAGTGGAGTGCGCCATCAATGTTTAGCAAAGATGTAATCACACAAATTGATGTTCAGTGACAAATGAGCAATGCAAGTCATAGTAAATTTTTCTGTTATAATGCTGGGAGTACCGATACACAGAAAGAGTGTGCCACTCGCAGCAAATAAGGCAACTATTCTTCATGGTGAGCTCACTGTGGAACAATTTATAATAATTATAAATATGTGGTTAAGGGACATTAAGGGGGGTAGGACGTGAAACTAGCGGACTTGGAGCAGGAGAGGCAGCACAGGACATTTTAATTTACACAGTCTATACTTTTACAAATAAATTCATAAAACTTTGTTAGCATGACCAGGAAGGATTCAGGATTCACACTCATAGCAGAGGAAGTTCAAAAACATAACAAAACAATTTTTTTTACATGTGAAGTTTCATCATTTTTTCACTTGGTATTAGCTGCATTTGTTGCTGTAGGTACACTTTTCTTCATAAGTAAGAGAGATTCTTCAATGAATTTTGCACAGCATACAAACCATACTTACAGATGTATGAAACTCTAGAATTTCCCAAATCTGTTAAAAACTGTGGTAAAAATTGAGATAATTAACTATAAAATTCGAGTTTTCTCTAGACACAAAGTTTAAAACGTAACGGCCTATTCATTTTTCTATAGATTAAATAAGTTCTAGAGTTTCAATCACCTGCAAGTATGCTTTGTAATATGTGCAAAATTCATCGAAGAATCTCTCTTACTTATGAAGAAAAGTGTACCTATAGCAACAAATGCAGCTAACAGTAAGTGAAAAAAAATCATTAAATTTCACATTTAAAAAATATTATTTTTTGGGTTTTTGAACTTTCACTGCTATGAGTGTGAATCCTGACTCCTTCCTGGTCATTCTGACAAAGTTTTATGAATTATTTGTAAAAGTATAGACAGTGCAATTTAAAATGTCCTGTGGTGCCTCTCCTTCTCGAAGTCGGCCCATTTCACGTCCTACCCCCCTTAAGAAGTCAAGGAGTGTGGGCAACAGATTGATGCACACTTTCTTTACTTCAGGGTAGGAATTTTGTCACTGCAACACTTGAAGAAGGTAGGGCAAGAACCAAAGATCGGTATGTTAGAGTATGCTTTGCTAAGGTTGCTTAAAACACTAGTATTTGCTGAAGTTGGCTACATTCACCTTAAAGAGCAGATATGCCTCTTTAAACTTTGTTTTCACCCATCCATGGGCATTGCTTTGAGTCCCCAGAAGCAATTATGTTTGCTTGTGAAGTGTTCAACTTTACCATGAAGCCCATAGGACCATCACTACGTGGTTACTAAGGATACATCAGTGCATATAGCTTCAAGGAGCATAAGTTGTAAGAAATGGAGAGTAAGCTATAAGAAAATGAGGTATTTGCAGTAGTTTCTCAAATTTTTAGGTGACCTTTGTGTGTAAATGAACAAGATTCTAAATAACAGTGCAGTATGCAGCTAAATATTGTACAGTATAGTTTTATACAGCTTCTCACTCAAGTAAGTAAATAAATAAATGTAAAAATGTTTGTTACTTGAATGAGTATAAAATTCAAAACTTTGTACACACTGATGTGACAAACTTCCATTGTTATAAAATAAAATTCTGTTTCTACATTGGTCCTGTGCAAAATTGTATGATATAAATATTGTTTGTAAATTTTCAGGTAAAAGCAAAGATTACGCATCTCCAAGAGCAGCATCGACAAATGAACGATGCAATTGCGATGTATGATACAGCTATAACAGCAGGAGATACTTCTACTGTTGTGGACACTTCACTGAATATTAAACCTGAGTTCAGAGATCCTGAGTACTTAAGAATTTGTGGTGGAAATGACAACAGTCCTGTTGAACAGGTGTGGATCATTATTATATTAATTTATGAGCTGAAGTTAAATTTAAATTGTGTTCCTGATAGTAGTTCAGGTGTTCAAACTTTCAAGCAGCAGCTCCCCAGCCTCATTTTGTTATTGAAGCCTTTAGCTTAAATGATTCACACATTTCCTGATAATTTAGTCTCAAGATCCATACAGTAACCATTATATTTGTATGCATATTAGGTTATTAGTTTCACATATGTTTCTGCCAATTCCTGTAAGGTATCGCTGATCATACCAGAATTCAAAATCCTAGAGAGATTTTACAGTTCTTTGTCATAGCAGTCTGTAATGTGTTCAACGTATTCAATAATTCTTTACATTATGATCCATTTCTTATCATCTATTCTCGCTGTATAGTCGGGTTAAAGCTTGAAGTCTTTAACCCATGTGAACTTCAGTGTGTCGAAGTCTAAGTGCACGATGCTGTGGCTATTGGATTTCAAACTGGAATATTGTAAATGTATTTATTTACACATCTAGTTCGATAGGACCTAATTGAGGAGAAAATCTTAAAGAGCATGGAATGCATCACTACATGAAATTACAGCATAAAAATAACGACAGACAAAATGTTTGTGAATCCAAACAAAATCAAGTCATAAGTTTAAATACACTCAATCAACAATATAACATATGAATTAGCTTAATTTTTCAAGAAACTCCTCAACAGAATAGAAGGATTGACCCATGAGGAAACTCTTCAGTTTCAATTTGAAAGCGCATGGATTACTGCTGAGATTTTTGAGTTCTTGTGATAGCTTATTGAAAGTGGATGCAGCAGCATACTGCACACCTTTCTGTACAAGGGATAAGGAAGTGCAATCCAAATGCAGATTGGATTTCTGTCAAGTATTAACTGAGTTAAAGCTGCTAATTCTTGGGAATAAGCTGATATTGCAAAGAAGAAACAACAGTAAAGTAAATATGTATATTGAGGGCAATGTCCAAATATCAAGACTAAAGAACAGGGGTCGACCAGAGTTTCGCGAACTTGTACCACTTATTGCCTGAACTGCCCGTTTCCGAGGCAAAAATATCCTTTGAGAATGGGAAGAGTTACTCCAAATTACGATACCATACGACATTAGCGAATGAAAGTAAGCAAAGTGGACTAATTTTTGTTTCAAATAATCACTTCAGATACTGTTCAAATAGTAAAAATGACAGCATTAAGTCTTTGAATGAGAGCCTGATTGTGGGCTTTTCATGACAGTTTCCTATCTATCTGAACACGTAGAAATTTGAACTGTTCAGTTTCACTAATTGTATGCCCATTTCGTGAAATTAAAATGTCATGTTTTGTTGAATTGTATGTTAGAAACTATAAAAACTGAGTCTTACTGTGATTTAGCATTAGTCTATTTTCTATGAGCCATAAACATACGTTATGAACTGCGCTATTTGAAACAGAGCCAATGTTTCACACAACAGCCTTTACTAACAAGCTAGTGTCATCAGCAAACAGAAATATTTTGGAATCACCTGTAATACCAGAGGGGGCCCAAAATTGATCCCTGAGACATCCCCCCCCCCCCCCCCCCTGCCCATTTGACCGTACCCCACTTAGACCCAACGTCACAGCCATTCTCAACGCTATAAATAGTGACCTGTTGCTGTCTGTTGTTAAAGTAAGAGGTGAACCAATTGTGAGCTACTCCCTGTATTCCGTAATAGTCCAACTTCTGGAGCAATATTTTGTGATCAGCACAATCAAACGCCGAGCATTCAAAACCTTTTGTTTGATCCATCCAGTACTCCACAAAGAAAAGAGAATATAACATTTTCAGTTGTTAAACAAGTTCTAGATCCGAACTGTATATTGATTGAAAATTATGTGAATTATGTGACATAAAATGATCAGTTATCGTTACATACGCTTTGTTCTACATGATGCCCTCATACTACTAGTCAGCCACTCAGGTTGCCTTGTACTCAAAGAGCATGAGAAATGCCTTAAGCACAGCATTATATTTGTTATCTGTGTTATTGGCAGTATAAATGTCCTGCCACTCTTATTCCTTAATGAGGATTAAACCTTTTTGACTTTCTTTTTTTCTTTAAATCATTTCAATCTAACATACAGTATGTCAAACAGTAAGTTTAATTTTAATTGCAGAAGTTGCAGTTTTGATTGTATGGTAATTTTTGGACGAGATTTAATGTCATCATCATCTGGGTATATTTCCAGTGAGCTAGGTAGGACTTTTATGGACATCATGCCTCTATCACTTCCTGTCATTATATGCTCCCTCTCTTTTTACATCTTGCAATGCTATTCTTGTCTTCATTTATTTGGTCTTACCATCTTCTTCTGGGACATCCAATAGGTCCCCTTCCTTGTAGTGTCATTTCCAAGCAATGTCTAGGGGTTCTAATGCCTTGCATCCTTTGTATAGGCCCAAACCTTTTTCAATTGTGCAGTGTGTAATCCCCGCCCCCATAGTGCAGGCACTAGCATATCATTCATAATCACTTGTTTCTAATTTGTTCTCATATGTGATCTGCTCAAAAAATTCTGGAACTCGGTCCACAAAGTTTTTCTATACTTACCTTTTACTTATTGTGCATGGTCTCCTTTGAAATACTCTTCTCCCAATTGATACACCACTCCCAATGCTGTTTCCCCTTCCAGAAACAGTCTTAGTATGCCTCTTGTGGATTGCGTAAATTGCCATCTGCAAATTTTCTTTTATCTCATCTGTTGTTGCAAATTTTCATCCTTTCAACGGGATTTTCAACTTTGGAAATAGAAAAAAAGTCTGCAGGCACTAGGTCTAGAGAGGGTGGAGGTTGAAGTAGCACACTGATTTACTTTTCTGAGGAATAGTCACACACCAAAAGGGATGAATGTGCAGGTGCATTATCGTGATGTAATGCCATGAATTGCCTCACCATATTACGGCCTGGTTCCTTTTCACATTTTCTCACAGGCAATCACAACACTTTCCGATAGCACAAAAAAAATTAAAAGAATTTCTAGATGACAACTCCTTCTACTCATTGGCTGAATTTTTAGATATAAATTAAGAGAGGGAAAAAACTAACTTAAGCTTTAGTGTCATGCAATATTTTGTGTAATGTAATATCTTGTACAGACATCTTTCATTAACCTGACACGTTCCACATCATTACGAAGTGTCGTATTCATGATCTATGGAACAAGTATTAATCTAATCTAATCAGTCAGTCAGTCAGTCTTCAACTGGCAAGCACAGCTTCGTTGATGTTTCTGACATGATGGTTCTTGGTAAATGTAGAAGGACGTCTGGAACGAGAGTCATCTTTAACTTCCATCCAGCCATTTTTAAACAATATGAACAATTTATAACACAGAGTATGGCTTAAGCAGTCATCGCCACAGGCTTCCTGCATAATTTGGTGTGGCTGTGTAAAGGTTCTCTTGTGTTTCTCATAGAATTTAATGCAGGTGCATTGCTCCTCTTAACTCTGCCATCTCGAAATTCACAAATTGTGTGATGCAATGTTCTACTCAACACATCATTGAACAATAACTAAAAGACATACAGAAATGAGACTTAGAGCAGTTACACATTAAACACAAGCGTGTGCAGGGATGCCAACCGCCTTCTGCTCCCATGGACCATTGACGGGTGATTATAAATGTTGTGGAATTTTCTGAACAGACCTAATATTGTCTTTTGTACAGTAGATCATAAGAATTTCATTTGATGAGCTTGTAGTTTGCTGATGTCTTGTTCTGTTAACACACAGATCTCCAAGCTGTTTGTTGTGACTGGCAGAAGGTGTTATTTGAACATGTTCGGTTTGGCTTCTACGAGAACTGCTTTATTCCTAGAACAACATGCAGCCTTTTAACGCTCTGTTTTGAACTTCTAACTTAGAATTCCCATGGTTTGATACAAAACTTCCAAGATAGCTGATGCTTCCTACACTTTCAATCTTATCTTCACGAAGTTTGACCGTACATTAGTCGGTGCTCAGTTTCATTGCTACTATTTTGTTCTTGCTTGTAATCATGAAATTTGTTAGTACATCAATACAATTCTCATTTCTCTCTCTCTCTCTCTCTCTCTCTCTCTCTCTCTCTCTCTCTCTCTCTCTCTCTCTCTGCCCCCATTTTTCCCTCCCTCTCTCCCCTCAGATGGCAACATCACCTGCAAAGAAAAATGCATTGAGATCTCCAGAATCTACAGCTTTAATTGCTTTGACAATTATATCCAATAGTGCAATGAAAAGTAGTACAGATAGTGAACTACCTCATATGCCTCTGTTTGTTTGGAATATATCTGATTCGCCATTTCTTACTTTGTACTGCTGTCACAGTTTTTATCAGCAATTGGCTCTCAACTTGGAGAGCTTTGAACATCTATATTATGCAGCCACTGCAACATGTTGCTCATTGGAACATTATCAAAGGCTTTTTCTATGTCTAAAAATGCTATAATCATATTGTATGGAAAGTTCTGGTTAAGAATAACAAATTATTTAAGAGTAAAGGAGACGGCTCACCTCAAGACTTATGTCATGGACACACACACACACACACACACACACACACACACACACACACACACACACACACACTCACACTCTCTCTCTCTCTCTCTCTCTCTCTCTCTCTCTTTGGTGGGTCTGACAGTGAGTTACCTTAGGTTTATGTCAGGGAAGTTACGGGAGTGAAGGATGAGCTGTAAGGATGGCTCCCATCTGCGCAGCTCAGGAAAGCTGGTGGCCTTGGGGAGAATCCAGATGGCACGGGTTGTGAAGCAGCCATTGAAATCTCGCATGTTGTGCTCCGCTGCATGTTGTACCACTGTGTGGTCCACCTTGTTGTTAGCAACAGTTTGATGAAGGCCATGTATTGTGATTGACAGCTGGTTGGTTGTCATACCAATGTAAAATGCTGTGGCAGTGGCTGCAGCAGAGCTGGTGCATAAGATGGCTGCTTTCACAGTTGGCCCAACCTCTGATGGTATAGGATAAGTCGGTGACGGGACTGGAGTAGGTGGAGGTGCTGGGTGTGTGGGTAGGCCAGGTCTTGCATCTGGATATTCCGTAAGTGCATGACCCTGTGGCAGGGGATTTGGTGTAGGAGAGGCATAGGGCTAGACTAGGATGTTGTGGAGGTTGGGTGGGGGGCGAAACACCACTTTGTGAGGGGATGGAAGTATCTTGAGTAGGATGTCCCTGTTTTCAGGGCATGATGATAAATAATCAAAGCCCTGATGAAGGATGTGGTTCAGTCATTCCAGTCCCAGGTAGTATTGGGTGACAAGGGGGCGTGCTTCTTTGTGGTCGGTTCTTGGGATTGATGTGAGGATCAGGTACGTGTGGGGATATGGCACAGATCTGTTTGTGTATTAGTTCTGGGGGGGGGGGGGGTGTATTGCCTGTCTGCAAAGGTCCTTGTGAGGCCTTCAGCATATTGGGCAAGGGAGTTATCATCACTACAGATCCGTCTGCCAAGGGTGGCCAGGGTGGATGGGAGGAATTTGATGTGAAAGGGGTGGTAGCAGTCAAAGTGCAGGTACTGTTGGTGACTGGTGGGTTTGATGTGAACTGAGGTGTGGATGGAGCCATCTGAGAGGAGGAGATCAACATCTAGAAAGGTGGCACGATGGACAGAGGGGCACCAAGTGAAATGGATGGGAGAGAATGTGTTGAGATTGTGTAGGGGTGAGGATAAGGTGTTCTGGCCGTGGGGTCCAGTTTATAAAGATGCCATCAATAAACCTGAACCAGACCAGGGATTTGGGGTTTTAAGTAGCTTGAAATGTTTCCTCTACCTGGATTATGAAGAGGTTGGCATAGGAGGAGGGTGCCATGCGGGTTCCAGTGGCTGTGCCACGAATTTGTTTGTGTATCTTCCCTTCAAAAGTGAAGTAGTTATGGGTTAGGATGTAGTTGGTTAGGTGCGATAACGTAGCACTTCTGCCTTTAGGTGAGTCGTCTCCTTTATCCCTGAATAATTTGTTACATTACAATCAGATTTTTTCCTTTTCCATTAGTTGCCTAATTGTAAAAACGAGGTCAGTTGTTCTTCCTGAAACTGGTGTTTTATCATTATTTATAGCCTCTTCACTGTAATCTTTTGTAATATCTTATGACATCGTTATTACAGGGTAATTCCTCTATAGCTCTGCAGAAGTTACAAAATGTAAACCTCTACTGGGATGATGACATCTCTGGCATATATAACATCCCACGCCATGGTCAAACATATTTCAGTAGTGGAAGCCAACAACATTTCTGCATCACCTTCAAAATTCTTAGCAAGCTGGCGTAATACTGTGTTTATATTCGTAGTAAAATAGCAGATGATATTTCTAGAATGAAATTTTCACTCTACAGTGGAGTGTGCGGTGATATGAAACTTCCTGGCAGATTAAAACTGTGTGCCGGACCGAGACTTGAACTCGGGACCTTTGCCTTTCGTGGGCAAGCGCTCTACCGACTGAGCTACCCAAGCATCACTCTCACCCCGTCCTCACAGCTTTAATTCCGCCGTTACCTCGTCTCCTACCTTCCAAACTTCACAGAATCTCTCCTGCACGAAAGGCAAAGGTCCCGAGTTCGACTCTCGGTCCGGCGCACAGTTTTAATCTGCCAGGAAGTTTCACAGCAGCTGATATGTCATGTTACACCTCTGTCAGTTTAAGAATATTTAACTGCAGTGTTACAGTGAAGGGGAAAAGCCCATAACTTCACTGTGTTTGCAAATGCAGAGTAGTTCATGAGCTACTCAGTTCATGTTGTCAAAAGACAAAAAAGTCAGAGTGTCTTGTAAACAGTAACCTTAGACATCTTCGGTTGTTTAGAATCTTCATTTATGAACTTGTAGTTTGGATGAACCTTTGATGTAGACATTCTGCATTGTCACTTTGGAGAGACACACACATCCACAGTAACATGCTCCCAAGCTACTTTTTACATTCAAAATGTCCTACATTGCTGTTTTATCTGACTTGCACCAGGTGTCATATTTTGACAAACATTGAAAATTTCTGTGTGCTCACAGAATTTTTGCGCTTTTGAAGGCACACTGTGATACAAACTGTTTCCTTCTGTGAGGCGATCTGTATATAAACTGAGACCATGATTCAGGTAGAAGCTAAGAAAATGTGCATATTCTTAACAACATACAGAAATTAAAAAAAAAATTGATTGGGTCTGGTATGTTTTAGTGAATAGTCTAGGAACTGAATTACCTTCTCCCTGTTCACATGGACTGATATAAAACTACCCATGAATAATGTTCACCATTTTGTGATCTGTACAAAGTTGAATGCAACCTATATAAGCCCAACAGGTCCCCATGGGGTCATTGTTGTTCCACTGTGAAAACCTCATTGCGAACAGCAACTACAAATTATTGCTACAGTTGTTATCTGTTTTTACATGTGAAAATTGTACAACTCCATGGAGAGAGAGAGAGAGAGAGAGAGAGAGAGAGAGAGAGAGAGAGAGAGAAAAAAAGGTCTGGGCATATGTGGGTTAAAGGCAACACTTGCTACACTTTCCTGTAGTTATTTGCTTTCTGGCCTGACTTGACTAAACGAATGGAGAGTTTGATAGGTCGGTCTCTCTCTCTCTCTCTCTCTCTCTCTCTCTCTCTCTCTCTCTCTCTCTCTCTCTCTCTGTGTGTGTGTGTGTGTGTGTGTGTGTGTGTGTGTGTGTGTGTGTGTGTGTGTGTGTGTGTAGACTCTGACTTAGTAGGGTCTAATGGGTGTAGAGTGCGGAAGTTATCTTAATAATGTTAAGCGTGCACAAGATCTACATCGATACTCCACAAACCCCAGTATGGTGTGTGTAGGAGAGTACCCTGTACCACTACTAAGTGGTTTCCTGTTCCACTCACAAATAGAGCAAGGGAAAAACGACTGTCTAAATACCTCAGTAGGGACACTAATTTCTCATATCTTATCTTCGTGGTCATTATGCACTATGTATGTTCCGAGCAGTGGAATTGTTCAGCAGTCAGCTTCAAATGCCAGTTCTCTAAATTTGCTCAACAGTATTTCTCGAAAAGAACATTGTCCTACTTTTAGGGATTCCCGTTTGTGTTCCCAAAGAGTCTCTGTAACACTTACGTGGTGTTCAAACCTGCTGGTAACAAATCTATCAGCCCGTCTCCGAATTGCTTCTATGTCTTCCTTCAATCTGACCAGTCCTTTACAGGTGAACCACTCTTTCCTAAAATTATCCCAATAAACTGAAGATGACCATCTGTCTTCCCTACCACCGTTCTCATGTGCTTGTTCCATCTCGTACCACTTTGCAACATTACGCCCAGATACTGAACTGCATTAACGTACACTTTTCCACATTTATGGCTAGCTACCCTTCATCACACCAACTGGAAATTTTGTCAACATTGTCTTCTATCTTCCTACAGTCACTCAACTTCAATACCTTAACTGTACACCACACTGTCACGAGCAAACAGCCGCAGGTTGCTGCCCACCCCATCTGCCAAATCATTTATATATAGAGAACAGCAGCAGTCCAATCATAGTCCGCTGGGGCACTCCTGATGATACCCTTGTCTCTGATGAACACACTCTGTCGAGGACAACATACTGGGTTCTGTTATTTAAGAAGTCTTGGAGCCACTCGCATAGCTGTGAACTTATTCCATATGCTCGTACCTTCATTAACAGCCTGCACTAGGGCACCATATCAAATGCTTTCATGAAATTTAGAAATGTGGAATCTGTCTGTTGCCCTTCATCCGTAACAGTGTATCATGTGAGAAAAGGGCAAACTGAGTTTCACACGAGCAATACCTTCTAAAACCATGTTGATTTGTGCACATAAGCTTCTCGGTCTCAAGAACGTTTATTATATTTGAACTGAGAATACGTTCAAAGATTCTTCAGCAACAGATGTCAGGGATATTGGTCTGTAATTTTGTGGATCCATTCTTTTACCCTTCTTGTATACTGGAGTCAACTGTACCTTTTCCCAGTTGCTTGGGACTTTGTGCTGGGCAAGAGATGCACAGTAATTTGTAAAATTGAACAGGAATTCCATCTGGACCTGGTGATTTATATGCTTTCAAGTCTTTCAGTTGTTTCTCTACACCAGCAATGCTTAGTGTGGAGAGACGCATAAAACGAGTCTTTAGACTGATGACTATAATGACAGTAACAAAAACAGTACTCATTTGGACTTACCTTGTCTTATGAAGCCTTGAGGTTTAAAGTTTTCATTTTCTAAAACCATAAGTGTTCACAATAACTCATTACAAATTGTGTTTATGTGTGTATTTTGCTTCTTGTAACCATGAAACTGTATTTATTAGGGTTTTAATATTGCAAAGTAAAATCATAACAAAACATCAGTTTGAATAGGATGTAGTGTTTCTGGACTAAAATTATCTGTTTTTATTGAAAGATATAATATTTTGTGTGAACTACTTTGTGTTATTTGTGTAAGTAAATTGAACTAGTAATAGTAAGAAAATTTCTAACATTTTTGCAGAATAAGGCATTAACAAATAACAATGATCCTTTTGGTGGGATGAATGAACATTCTGAAAATATTGGAGGATTTGATGGAGAAGATCTTTTCAGCAATGGTATGTATGTAAAACCTTAAATTGCAGTTGTATCTAGTGTAAAACAAGCAAGACAAGTATAAATGCAAATGTAATAATCTGTTACTCTAGCATTTAGTCTCATATGATAAGAGTAAGTTATTTAAATTCACTGTACCAGATGGTTATGATTAAAGTGCAGCTGCTCGCAGAGGTCCAGTGTGGGCTCCAATTATTACATGGCAGTGAAACTTTGTTGATATTCTAAAATGTTAATGCAGAGCTGATTTACACTAGGAAAAAAATGGATTTGAATTTTGGCCAACAGGTGCAAACCTGGTACTGTGACTACAAGAAGGATGTGTAGAAATGTTTCCATATGTTATGAATTAGACATGGTACATGGGCAGAAATGGTCAAACAAGTGAGAAAGGCATAATGTCAACATTATTATTAATTGTCCCTTACACAGTTCGTTGAGTATGAGCACCAGAGATGTCGATGAGATGCTGTACAGTGCCAGGTTTGCACCTGGTGGCCAGAATTGGAACAAATTGTTTTCCAGCATAAGTTGGTTCTGCATTAACACATTTGTATATCTATCGAGTTTCACTACCATGTGGTAATTACAGCCCACACTGGACCTTCAAGATTATCTGCACTTTCATTATAGCCACCTAGTACTGAACAGCTATGTTCCTAACTTAATGGTAGTAATTATTAAATCAAAATAAATATTATTTAAACATCCTGTTGATGAAAAGCCTGTTATAGCTGGAAGAGTGAGTACAGATAAGGAATTTAAAGAGCTATTTTTGTAGCAATCACTTTGAAAAGAAAGGGGAATGGGGGTGTGGGGGCAGGGGAGGGGCAGCTGCGCACTGCATGAATATTAAGAGCTCATATGGGCAAGCCAGCACTAAGCAAAGAAGATAAACCTGAAAGGTGAAGAAATATGTAGACGGGCTGCACATACAAATTGAACTTGGAAGATAATATCATAGACGGGGAAGAGGACGTAGGTGAAGATGATACATTGCGAGAAGTACTTGACAGATCCCTCAGAATTATTGACATCCTTGGGAGTGCCAGAAATGTTAAAACTATTCCACCTGGTGTGAAAGATATGAGATGAGGAAAAAAGTTCCAGAGTTCAAGACAAATGTTATAATTTCAATTCCAAATAAAGCAGGGCTGAAACATGTGAATATTACAGAACCATCAGTTTAATAAGTCATGGTTTCAAAATACTGACACAGATTACTTACAGAAGAATGGAAAAAATGGTAGAAACCAGTCTCAGGGAAGGTCAGTTTGGGATCCATGGAAAAAAAAGAAGACTGCATGAGGTTATACTCATTCTACTATTTATCTTAGAAGTTATACTGAAGGTAAACAAACCTGTATTTATAACATTTATAGACTTAGAGAAAGTTTTTGACACTTTTGACTGAAACACATGCTTCGAAATTCTGAAGATAGTAAGGAAAAGGTTATACATGGCTTGCACTGAAACCAAACAGCAGTTGTAAAAGTAAAGGGGCATAAAAGGGAAGCAGTGGTTGAGAAGGGAGCGAGAAAGGGTCTTAGCCTATTCTCAATGTTATTCAATATGCCCATTGAGCAAGCAGTTAAGGAAAGAAAAGAAAAATTCGGAGAAGGCATTAAAGCTTAGAGAGAGACAATAAAAAATGTTGTGCTTTGCCGATGTCATTTTAATTCTGTCAGAGACAGCAAAAGACTTGGAACAGCTGTTGAACAGAATGAATAGTGTCTTGAAAAGAGGTTACAAGATTAGTATCAACAAAAGTAAACCTGGAGTAATGGAATGTAGGTGAATTACTTCAGATTGAATTAGGAATAAGACACTAAAAGTAGACGAGTTTTGCTATTTGAGCAGTAAAATGGTAACGTCAGAAGTAGGGACATAAAAAGGCAGGCTAGCAATACCAGAAAACATATTTCTGAAAATTATGACTGGGTTAACATCTAATGCAAATTTAAATGCTAGGAAGTCTGTGGAGTGTAACCTTGTACAGAAGTGAAAAGTGGATGATAAGAAGTTTAGACAAGAAGAGAACAGAAGCACTTCAAATGGGATGCTATAGAAGAATGCTGTGCATTAGCTGTAGGCCACGTAACTAATGAGGTGGTACTGAATTGAATTGGGAGAAAATACATGTATAGCACAATTTGACTGAAAGAATAGATTTGTTTTATATTGCAGCAAAGTATAATGTGGGATTGTAAACAGTAGAGGGAGAGCAAGGGCTGAATACAGTAAGTAGGTTCAGATGGACCTATGTTGAAGTATTTATCCAGAGATGGTGAAGCTTGCACAAGGTAGACTAGTGTGCATTAAACTACTCTTTGGACTGGAGAGCAAAGCAACAATATTATTATAATTTTGTACAAGACATTTTCTATCAGCATACATTGGATATTGAGTTCTAACAAAATAGTGACATGTTGAAACAAATGTTATTTTCTTCAAAACTGAGACAGAAGCGTGTACCAAAAATAGCCTTTTGAAGATATTGCAAAATGACATGAACGCCGACAGAGTTTAATTGAGAATGTTAGCATCAGATTCAGATGAAAATTATATGTACCATTTTCGTTTCCCACCAATTTGGAAAACATGGTTCCGAGGAAAGTGTGTTTAAAATTTTAGGTTAAGTATTTATATTTAACTTCGCCTTCTGTAATCAGCAATCCATGGCCCATACAGTATTTCTTCTGGATTCGAAAGGAGGTCCTCCTCCACCTTTTATATGGCCATGGTTGTTTTTGCAGGCTTATTTGGCAGCTCCCCCCCCCCCCCCCCCTCATGAATCATGGACCTTGCCGTTGGTGGGGAGGCTTGTGTGCCTCAGCGATACAGATGGCCGTACCGTAGGTGCAACCACAACAGAGGGGTATCTGTTGAGGGGCCAGACAAACATGTGGTTTCTGAAGAGGGGCAGCAGCCTTTTCAGTAGTTGCAGGGGCAACAGTCTGGATGATTGATGGATCTGGCCTTGTAACATTAACCAAAACAGCCTTGCTGTGTTGGTACTGCGAACGGCTGAAAACAAGGGGAAACTACGACCGTAATTTTTCCCGAGGACATGCAGCTTTACTGTATGATTAAATGATGATGGCGGCCTTTTGGGTAAAATATTCCGGAGGTAAAATTGTCCCCCATTCGGATCTCCGGGCGGGGACTACTCAAGACGTTGTCGTTATCAGGAGAAAGAAAACTGGCGTTCTACGGATCGGAGCGTGGAATGTCAGGTCCCTTAATCGGGCAGGTAGGTTAAAAAGTTTAAAAAGGGAAATGGATAGGTTAAAGTTAGATATAGAGGGAATTGGTGAAGTTGGGTGGCAGGAGGAACAAGAGTTCTGGTCAGGTGAATACAGGGTTATACGTACAAAGTCAAATAGGGGTAATGCTGGAGTAGGCTTAATAATGAATAATAAAAAAAATAGGAGTATGGGTAAGCTACTACAAACAGCATAGTGAACGCATTATTGTGGCCAAGATAGACACGAAGCCCACGCCTACTGCAGTAGTACAAGTTTATATGCCAACTAGCTCTGCAGATGATGAAGAAATTGATGGAATGTATGATGAGATAAAAGAAATTACTCAGGTAGTGAAGGGAGATGAAAATTTAATTGTCATGGGTGACTGGAATTCGAGAGTAGGAAAAGGAAGAGAAGGAAACATAGTAGGTGAATATGGATTGGGGCTAAGAAATGCAAGAGGAAGGCTTCTGGTAGAATTTTGCTCAGAGTATAACTTAATCATAGCTAACACTTGGTTCAAAAATCGTGAAAGAAGGTTGTATACATGGAAGAACCCTGGAGATACGAAAAGGTATCAGATAGATTATATAATGGTAAGACAGAGATTTAGGAACCAGGTTTTAAATTGTAAGACATTTCCAGGGGCAGATGTGGACTCTGGTCACAATCTATTGGTTATGAACTGTAGATTAAAACTGAAGAAACTGCAAAAATGTGGGAATTTAAGGAAATGGGACCTGGATAAACTGAAAGAATCGGAGGTTGTACAGAGTTTCAGGGAGAGCATAAGGGAACAATTGACAGGAATGGGGGAAATAAATACAGTAGAAGAAGAATGGGTAGCTTTGAGGGATGAAATAGTGAAGGAAGCAGAGGATCAAATAGGTAAAAGACGAGGGCTAGTAGAGACCCTTGGGTAACAGAAGAAATATTGAATTTAATTGATGAAAGGAGAAAATATAAAAATGCAGTAAATGAAGCAGGCAAAAAGGAATACAGACATCTCAAAAACGATATCTACAGGAAGTGTAAAATGGATAAGCAGGGATGGCTAGAGGACAAATGTAAGGATATAGAGGTTTATCTCACTAGGGGTAAGATAGATATTGCCTGCAGGAAAATTAGAGAGACCTTTGGAGAAAGGAGAACCACTTGTATGAATATCAAGAGCTTTGATGGAAACCCAGGTCTGAGCAAAGAAGGGAAAGCAGAAAGGTGGAAGGAGTATATAGAGGGTCTATACAAGGGCAATGTACTTAAGGACAATATTATGGAAATGGAAGAGGATGTAGATGAAGATCAAATTGGAGATATGATACTGCGTGAAGAGTTTGGCAGAGCACTGAAAGACCTGAGTCAAAAAAAGGCCCCGGGAGTAAACAACATTCCATTAGAACTACTGACGGCTTTGGGAGAGCCAGTCCTGACAAAACTCTACCATCTGGTGAGCAAGATGTATGAGACAGGGAAAATTCCCTAAGACTTCAAGAAGAATATAATAATTCCAATCCCAAAGAAAGCAGGTGTTGACAGATGTGAAAATTACCGAACTATCAGTTTAATAAGTCACAGCTGCAAAATACTAATGCGAATTCTTTACAGACGAATGGAAAAACTTATAGAAGCCTACCTTGAGGAAGATCAGTTTGGATTCCGTAGAAATGTTGGAACACGTGAGGTAATACTGACCCTACGACTTATCTTACAAGAAAGATTAAGAAAAGGCAAACCTACGTTTCTGGCATTTGTAAACTTAGAGAAAGCGTTTGATAATGTTGATTGGAATACTCTCTTTCGAATTCTGAAGGCGGCAGGGGTAAAATACAGGGAGCGAAAGGCTATTTACAATTTGTACAGAAACCAGATGGCAGTTATAAGAGTCGAGGGGCAGTGGCTGGGAAGGGAGTGAGACAGGGTTGTAGCCTCTCCCCAATGCTATTCAGTCTGTATATTGAGCAAGAAGTAAAGAAAAAAAAGAAAAGTTCGGAGTAGGTATCAAAATCCACGGAGAAGAAATAAAAACTTTGAGGTTCGCCGATGACATTGTAATTCTGTCAGAGACAGGAAAGGACTTGGAAGAGCAGTTGAATGGAATGGACGGTGTCTTGAAAGGAGGGTATAAGATGAACAGCAACAAAAGCAAAATGGGGATAGTGGAATGTGGTTGAATTAAGTCGGTTGATGCTGAGGGAATTAGATTAGGAAATGTGACACTTAAAGTAGTAAAGGAGTTTTGCTATTTGGGGAGCAAAAAACTGATAATCGTTGATGTAGGGAGGATATAAAATGTAGACAGGCAATGGCAAGGAAAGCATCTCTGAAGAAGAAAAATTTGTTAACATTGAGTATAGATTTAAATGTCAGGAAGTCGTTTCTGAAAGTATTTGTACAGAGTGTAGCCATGTATGGAAGTGAAATGTGGATGATAAATAGTTTGCCCAAGAAGAGAATAGAAGCTTTCGAAATGTGGTGCTACAGAAGAATGCTGAAGATTAGATGGGTAGATCACATAACTAATGATGAGGTATTGAATAGAATTGGGGAGAAGAGGAGTTTGTGGCACAACTTGACAAGAAGAAGGGATCGGTTGGTAGGACATGTTCTGAGACATCGAGGGATCACCAATTTAGTATTGGAGGGCAGCGTGGATGGTAAGAATCGAAGAGGGAGACCAAGAGATGAATACACTAAGCAGATTCAGAAGGATGTAGGCTGCAGTAGGTACTGGGAGGTGAAGAAGCTTGCACAGGATAGAGTAGCATGGAGAGCTGCATCAAACCAGTCTCAGGACTGAAGACCACAACAATAACGTTTGGCAGCTTCTGTCATCTGCCACACTGTTTGCTCAATACATTATTTGTCTGCATCCATACAGAAGTTGTAATTGGCAGAGCCAATCTCAAGCTTGAACACTTTCAAAGTTTCCATAATGCTTGTTAGGACATTGCTGAAATTCCATGTTAACTAGTATTTTCCTGCCGTGAATGGTTTTTGGAGAAACGTTTTCACAAATACGGTTGGTTTTGGGCAAATCGTCTGTGTTCTGTTTCCTCTAGAAATGTCCTGAGACATGCACCTGGGTGCAAGCTGGCATTCAGCTTTTGGTTCATTGTGCTTGACAGTGATCTGGGATTCTTGTTGAGCTCTGCTGCTGGCACAGTTGCATTGTTAGCAACTACACTGGAGGATCCTAGACTTGACTGGCTTGGAACCCGGTGTCACAATTTAAGTTTTCTGTCATCTTTATTTCTACTGACTCTCTTTAACGCTGTCCCAATATCTGGAGGTCTCTACTAGATCTGTCATTTTTTCATAGTAATTGAATGATTAAGATCCAGACAGTGCTCACTGATGGCTGATTCAAGTTGCTTCTTCCATCCAAATGTGGCTCCAATGTTCTTGGCAGCTGATGCCCCCCATTCTAATCATTTGGTTTTCATAAACTCAGGTCATCTTTCACATTTCCCTGTAGTTCTCTTATTTTAGTAGGTGGGCAAAATGCGCACTTGTTATGTTTCATGAACGCACAATTGATGTTATGTTTCATGAGAATCCTGCTGATCATGGCACAAATAGATCCTACATAGGGCAGGTAAGCCACAGCCTTTGCTTTATCTTGCTCTTCTTCTCTATTATGTGGCAGAGTGGCTGGTTGAAAGGAATTTCAGTGTTCGACTGTGTGTTCAGTTTTGATGAAGATTGCTCATAGATGCTCTATTTCTGATGTCAAACTATATTGCGTTGAGAAGTTACATGTGCCTATTCTTCGGTGCTGGGTTATGACTGTTGCTAGCCTGTATAAATCATTGTTTGCAATACACACTGCAGCCAAACAATCCGTCTGCTCTCCTTTTGAGAGTACGTCCAGAATGGCAGCTGACCGTTGTTCTCCAGTTCCGTAGTGAACTTTGTATTTAGGTGGTACCAATTCCACAAAGACTGTGTGGATTGTTATAGATACATACAGAAGATATGCCATTATGTCTGATGTCAGCAACACTGGTGCAACTGCATACCCAGCAACTAAGAATTTGAAGAAATTGCTGTGCTCATATGTGGGAGAATTGTATTCATCACGTCTACAACTTGAAGTTCTTGCAATGTCTCAGGCAAGTACCTGTCATGGAATCTGATGCAATGCTGTCTCCCTGTGTAGTTAGATACCACTGAAAGACTCACAGGCACAATTGCAAAAAAATTTGACAATGCTTTGACAGACTTGTTCAGGCATACCAATCTGTTTATTGAGAAATTTTAGGAAAAAGCATTAGAGATTGTTAGATACAAACCCACATGCTTCTTTAGGTATGGATGATACTTTTATGATTTGGCCTCATGACAGGGGGAGGCTCAGTGAGGTCCTGGAATGTCGTAACTCATGCAACCCAAATATAAAGTTCACCATTGAGCTGGAAGAGAATAGTCAGCTGCCATTTCTGGATGTACTTGTGAAAAGAAGAGCAGATGGGTCATTTGATTACAGTGTGTGTCACAAACCAATGTGTTCTTTACTATGCCTTTGAGGTAGCAACTGTTACCACCCAGCACAGAAGAGAGAAGTTGTAAAGACATTGATGGACAAGGCACACGCTTCATCAGACCAAGATAGTTTGACATCAGAAATAGAGCATCTGCACTCAGTCTTCATCAGAAGTGGATACACAGTCTGATTCAGAAGGCTTTTCAACCAGCCACTTTGTCACATGACAGAAAAGAAGAGCAAGATGAAGCGAAGACTGTGGCTCATCCGTTTTATGTGGGATCTATTTCTGCTAAGATCAGCAGGATTCTCAAGAAACATAGCACTGTGTTCTGCCCACATACTAAAATAAAAGGACTACTGGGAAACATGAAGGATGTCCTGGATTTATGAAAACCAACTAGAACAGTTGGCATCAGCTGCCAAAAACCTCAAAGGCACACTCGGCTGGAACAGGTAACTTAAATCAGCCATTGGTGAGCACTGTCTGGAACTTAATCATTCCATTAACTATGAAAAAATGAGGGTTCTGGCACAAACCCCCAGATACTGGGATAGAGTTAAAAGAGAATCAATAGCAATAAAGGTGGCAGAAAACCTCATGATTTGTGACACTGGGCACAAATTCAGCAAAACCTGGGAATCGACAGTGCAGATACTGAGAGTGCAACAATGACAGCAGCAGTACTTGACATAAAGAATTGAGAATGTGGATGTGGAGTACAGACTCCAGATAGAGCACAAGGTAAACTGTACTGAAAACAGCACCAGCTCACTGCCAGCTGCCTCAGGTCGAGGATGCTTTTTAATTGTAGCTATAGTTACAATATGTGTAATCATAATGTAGTGGCTTAACGGTAAAATTGTGAACTCATATCCCAGGATTAATCAGAACTGAGGCATTATAAACCCTTCAGTTGTGCTATGGTTGCCCAGATATGCAGAAATATCCAGTCAGTTTGTACTGTCCTAGCTGCTCAGTGCAGTTCCAAGGAAACTAACACTCTATCTTTTTAAATGTTCTGTTGTTGCGGCCTTTAGTCCGAAGACTGGTTTCCCACATCTGCCCATGCTATTCTTTCCTGTGCAAACATCTTCATCTCCAAACAACTACTGTAACATACATCCTTCTGAATCTGCTTATTATATCCATATATCCATCTCTTGGTCTCCCTCTACAATCTCCACCCCCCCCCCCCCACCCCACCCTGCCCTGCCACCACTTCCCTCAACATTTCTCTTCAGTGCTAAATTGATGATCCCTTGATGTTTCAGAATGTGTCCTAACAACCAATCCCTTTTTGTAATCAAGTTGTGCCCCGAATTTCTTGTCTGCCCAATTCTGTTCAGTGCCATATCATTAGTTACAAGATCTACCCATCTAATCTTCAGCATTCCTCTGTACTACCACATTTCAAAAGCTTCTATTCTCTTCTTGCCTAAACTATTTATCATCTGTGTTTCACTTGCATAATTTGTTGACCAAATAGCAAAACTGAACTATTACTACAAGTATCTCATTTGCCATTATGTAATCAGTCTGAAACATCACAGTGCCTCCAGGCCTCTTCCACATATACAACCTTCTTTCATGAATCTTAAACGAAATGTGCCCAATGAATGAATCTCCATTCAGTAGAATGCCAAGTTTTTTCCTTGTGATGACATCCTCTGCAGTAGGCCTCGCCCAGGGATCCGAATAAGGAACTATTTTACCTCTGAAATATTTTACCGAGGACAATGACATCATCATTTAAAAATACAGTAATGCAGCATGCCCTTAGGAAAAATTGCAGCTGTAGTTTCACTTGCCTTCAGCTGTTCACAGTACCAGCACAGCAGGGCTGCTGTGCTTGATGTTACAAGGCTAGATCGGTCGATAATCCAGACTGTTGCACCTGCAACTACTGAGAAGGCTGCTGCCCCTCTTCATGAGCCATACATTTGTCTGCCCCCCTAAACATATAACACTCTGTTGTGGTTGCACCTACAGTGTGGCTATCTGTGCCACTTAGACATGCAAGCCACCCAACCGATGGCAAAGTCCATTGTACATGTCTCTTTTTTTTTATTTAATAAAATTTTAAAAAGAGATTATGGCATGACTCCTTTAACTGAAATACATTTTGAGTGTTGTGGAAAATAAAAATAGTCTTGGAGAACTTCCCCTTTTGTATTAAAATGGATCGAAAAATTAACAGATAACCTGTAAGTTATTCATAACTGGATAATAGGAAACTTATAATAATAATAATAATAATAATAATAATAATAATAATAATAATACTGTACATTGACATGAAATAAAAGGCTCTCTGTTTACAAGTCATAACTAAGCCCCCAGTTCTCAACTGCTCTGTCAACCTCATACTTCACATGGTCAGCTTTGCCTATTTGAACTTGGTGGTCACCTTCTTGTAGCTTTCTTGGTACTGTGGACCTGCTGTGCAGTGCCACTATTTCTGCCCCCATGACTTCGTCTCTGTCTGCAGAGGGTCAAGGACTGTAAGAGTGCTCAGGTTTCTGCCAATTATTTATGTAATTATGTAAACGGTGTATTGTTAACTCTTCTGTGTTTTATGTTCTCTTTTTCTCTACATACAACTTCAATGACAAATCCTGGTGGACAGGTCTCAGATATTTTTAAAATACACACTTATTGCTCTGACATTAGCCAGAATTGAGAGATGGTTCTAGTAACTGTTCATTATTTGTTTTCTTCTTCATTGACACACTTGTGCACTTCTTTTTGCTCCTTGTCCTCCAAGGCACTGCCAAGCTACAACATCCCAAAGAAGCAGTGCTTCACCACGACTGGTGGAGCATTTTATTCTCCATCATGCTTTGCCAGTGTCTGAAGCTGACATTCCCACAGTTCATCTGCACAAACATAAAGCGGGGGTGCACACAGAGGAATTGTCTCCACTTGACAACTATCTAAAATACATTTTCCACTCTAACAAACATCTTTTGTTGGCCGAAGAGGATAATAGTGGAATATGTTACGCTGAAGAATTTTCATGTTGCACTACAGATTCTTTCACTTACATAAAAGATGTCATGAAACTCGGATTACATTACTTATTACAATCCTCCTATAATCTACAAGTTTCATTAAATGATTATCATTAGTTAACTTATGGTGTTATAAGACCAAACTTCATTTTCTTCCTTCATTGCAAAAATAAAAAGGAAGTGTCTGATTACATTTACTGTATCAGTTGTTTCAGCTGATAGCTATTTTGTTTAACAATAGTACTTAACAGTGTTCATTTTCATGTTAAATAAGTGGCATCATCTAATTCAGTTTTCAGGAAGAAAAGTTATGTCTTGTAATATTTTCATTGCTCTTTTAAAATTGTTGGTTCAGCTTGCTAGCAGGTTTTTATCTAACCCAGAAATTGTTTAATATTGGGGGGGGGGGGGGGGGGGGGAGGCGTTTATGGATGACCCCCTTCTTGAAAGTTTTCTTTTATTATTATTATTATTTTTTTTTTAATCTGGCTTCATCGTTATTTTGTTACTTCTACTCAAAATACTTTTTTCTGCTATCAAGTCATTGTCTATAACAATATAAGGTTCTTGAATTTATTGAAGCGGAAAAGGAAGAAGGTTTTTTTTCCCATAAGGAGCAACGTGCTGACATTTCACCCTACACTAATTTCCACGTTTTCCAATCTCAAACTCGTGGTAACTCAACATGTACAGAAAAGAAACTTAAAAAATCAATGATTAGCCAGGTGAGTCTATTTACTTTTTGTCTCTTTTGCAGAATACTTCAGCAGTGTTACTGATTGTCACATTACAGCTTCCTACCTTTGCAAGTACTGCACTTATGCCTTATCCATCAGACAGATGCTGTTTACATACATGGTTATCTTCATAATGAGTGCTCCCTTCTTTTTCCTTCCTCCCTTACCAAAGCCATTAATGCTTGCTTATGAGAGGCAACACTGATGCTTGCTGTCAAAGCATTCTCCAGACAGTTTGTGTGCCATACCATTGCATCTCCATAAACTTGTTTGCATTCCAGCTTCTATTTTCTGTGCAGTTGCTGGCACCCTTCCTCCTTCCCTTGTTTGATTGACATTACTAACAAGTGCATCTTAACGTAATACCCATAACCATGTCTTAGACAATTATTTTTTTTTTTTTTTTTTACTTGTTATCCTGTACCGTCTCTCGGCATAACCTGTGCAAGCAACTTGTAATTGCTGTAATCTGTATTCTTTGTTCCACTCATATATGCCCATATATTCTCAAATGGATTTAAATGAGCATGATATGGAGGAAGCCTGATTAATCTATGTCCTATAGCATAAGTCAATTCATTGACATGGTAGCTTGGCATTCTTGGCTTGTACAGCATTACAAGTTCTGTTAACTCTGCATTATTCATCTCAGATTCAACTTTATCTGGTGGAATATGTTTTGCACCCAGAGTAAAATATCCACTTTCCTCCATTGCATTGTTGGGGATTTATACCTCACAGTTCGCCTTCGTAGCGTAGCGTAGCGTAGCGGTAGCATTACCCCCTAACATGTTGGGAGCCCAGGTTCGATTCCCAGCAGGGGACTGGGTGTTGTGTGCCCTTCATTATCATTTTTATCATCATTGACCCGCAAGTCGCCGAAGTGGGGTCAACTAAGAAAAAAAGGACTTGCAATATGGCAGCCAAACATCCTCGAATGGGGACTCCTAGCCAACAATGCCATACGATCATTTCCATTTTTTTTTATGCCTCACAACAGAGTGATGCGGTGGATAGTCCATTACTGTTGTTGAATTCCAAGGAATATTTTGAAGCAGAACATTAGAAGATCACTTTCTGAAAACTTTGGCATTCATTTTCTCATGAGAATTGTCTTGCTTCTTGGGATAGACAACAATAAACAGTTTAGAACGGAGCTGTGAGCAGAGCCATTGTGAAGAAGGGTGATTATGCTGCTTCCCTGGCCTAATAGTGTGTTCGTCGTTTCTTGTGCTGTGTTGTCCATCCACATCTTTTTCAGTGTGTGACGTTTCTAGCTGCATGATGTCTTTGAATGCATTCAGAAATTGCCCTTCTCGGGTCACTTTGTCTCAGACAGTCATCATCATGAGAAGTGACACAAAGTTTTCATGTCGAAAACAGAGCTTATGAAGACAATTTCAAAGTGACAACTCACTGTCATTGAACAGCTCTTCTGCTTTGATAATTAAAAGAAGTTTATGGTGGTAGACAAGGGTGACGCGCTACTTTGGAACTGAAATATTTTTGTTTATTACTATTGTTAATTTTTTAAATAAACCAGAAAAATTGCATAACTGACTTTAGACCTTTATTGTACATCCTTAAGACTGCAATAATTTTTTTTTTAAGATACTTGTTCGAGAGGACACTACACATCAGCAAAGAAAGGCCTTCATGGAGCGCCACAACTTTCAACCTAGAACAAAATTTCAAAAACTGCTTTGAAATTGATAATATTGTCTAACGTACAATGGTTGAGTGAAAAGTAATGCCTCCATCTTCATTAATTCGATTTGAATAGGAATATTTTAATAAACCAAATGCAGAAATAATCCTTAGAATGTGATCTTTAATTATCACTATTCACTTTTCCACAAAATCACTAGCCAATTCGATATATTTCTGCCAATGATGAAAAAGTTTTCGGAAGCCATCATGGAAGAAGTTGACACTCTTTTTCTGCAACCACAGTCTCACAGTTCTCTCAACGTCTTCATCAGAAGCATAATGATGTCCCCACAGATAGTCTTTTGTTATTGGGAACAGATGGAAGTCAGGCGGTGCTAAATCTGGACTGTATGAAGGACGTCGTACGGTGGTGAGATTCAGTTTCTGAAGTTTTGCTGTGGTGGCACATGAAGTGTGTGGTTTGGCATTGTCATGCTGCAGGAAAACATTTCCCTTTTCCTTTCGAACCCTTGTTAGCTGTCATTTCAGAGTTTGCAGTGTTGTGATGTAACGCTCTGAATTTATTGTTGTTCCACGATCAAGGAAATCAACATGGATAACATCATCTGTGTCCCAGAACACTGTGGCCATGATTTTTCCAGCTGAGTGTGTCAGTATTCCATAGCTGTAATGGTGTTCCCACATTTTTTCTCCTGTCACAATTGAATGGAGAAAGGCTTAACCTTCATTCTCATAATGCAAGAGGAGTTGCTGGCAAATTTACACTCGCACGTGCGCGCGCGCGCACACACACACACACACACACACACACACACACACACACACACACACACACACACACACACATCCATCTGCACACACACTGACACAACCTCAACAAAAACAAAAAAAAAAAAAAAAAAGAAAACGCAATCTTCTTACGGTGTGCTCCGCGCCTATAAGATGCATGGCTGTTGGGGTGGAACAGTCGCAAGCGGGCAACCTGTGGGGCACCTGCCGCATCCCAGTTGTATAAGGCTTACTCAGGCATGCAGACCTTTAGTTCTCTAGCTACTCGTGGGATCGCAATGGACCCTTCAATCTCTATATTTCCTCCTACCAGTGGCTTGGGTGGGCCACTGGTAGGAAAACACACCCCATCGAAAAAGCGGCTACGCGCTGCGAGTCCTCTAGCGCCTGATGTTGCTAGAGATTTAACAGACTGTCGTAACGGAGCACATGCTGATAATCAGAATGTGTTTTTGATTATTAAACGGAAGGAGGGAAGCTTTGAGAGGGTTTCTCCCTTTTACATCCACAAGGGTCTTGAGGGAATTGCAGGAACACTGAAATCTGTGAAGCGACTGCGCAATGGGACTCTGTTAGTTGAGCCTTCTAGTTCCCATCAAGTCGCTTCCCTTCAGAAAGCAACCTGTCTAGGAGAGTATGCTATTGAGACCGAGCTCCACTGCACTTTGAATTATAGTAAGGGTGTTGTGACGTATAGGGACTTGGTGGATATCCCCATAGACGAGTTAAAATCCGAGTTGGCTGACGAAGGTATTGTTGACATGCAGCATATTATGAAACTAGTCGGTGGGACCTCGTCAGTTGTCCGAGACTCCCAGAGCATGTTAAAGTGGGGTTCTTAAGTTTGCCAGTACGGCCATATTTCCCCAACCCAATGTGCTGTTTTAAATGTCAGTGCTTTGGGCATACTACGTTGGGGTGCAATGGGATAGCCACTTGTGGTAAATGTGGTCAGCCTGCCCATGACGGAGCCAATTGTTCATCGCCTGTGAAGTGCGTGAATTGCTCTGGGAGTCACCCTGTCTGGAGCCAGGTCTGCCCCATCTATCTCGAAGAACGGAAGATACAGGAAATTAAAACATCTAAGCACATCCCCTATGGTAAGGCCAAGAAGCTCTTTAAGGCCATGCAACCTCCTGTGTTTTCAACATCTTTCGCTTCCGCTCTGAAAAAACAGGTACAAATAGCCGCTGTTGCTACGCAAACGGAGGTTGCTAGTGTTAGCACTAATACCTGCGTTTGCCAGTGCACTTGTGCTGCTGCGGTTGTTTTGCAACCTGCGGCTCTCCCCGCAACGTCGGACAAGGCAGTGGTTGCTGACATAGGGGTCCTTTTGCCCCTCCCCATATGGCACCTTCTGCCCAGGCGAGTAAAGCTCCAACTGATGACAAGGTTCTGCATTCTAAGCCCCCAGACGAAGACGCCGAAGGTGAAGGTTTTGCCACCTGAGGAGACTAGTCAGGGTCGGTCCGATGACAAGGCCATCATACTGTCTGACATCTCCCGTGGGTCGTCATCGGAGCTTATGGACATTGATGTCGACCGGGGGTGATCTTCTCGCCCCAGGAATAAATCTCCGGCCAGTACGGGCTCTCCTCCAAAGCTCAGAGGCAGGGTGAAAATTCAAGCACCCTGATCACTGGCTCCTATATTACAGTGGAACCTGAATGGGTTCAGGACGCATGTGGCCGAATTACAACTTCTTGTATGAGAGCGCCCTTTGTGTTTATGTCTCCAAGAGACACATTTTCGGGCCACTGATGCACCTCCTTTACGGGGCTATACCGTATATCGAAAAGATGATCTGACGGGGGAAAGGGCAAAGGGTGGTGTTGTGGTTTTTGCCCGTGACATGCACCCCTCATCTGAGCTCCCTCTCGTTACAGACTTGCAGTTGCAGTTGACATTCTTGTGGGTCGGAGGCTCACAGTCTGTTCAGTTTATTTACCGCCTCAGGATGCAATAGACTCTGAGGCTCTCACAGACCTTATTAGCCAACTCCCCCGCCCATTTCTTCTTCTGGGGGACTTCAATGCTCATGATGTCTTATGGGGCTCTCCGACTACTTGCCCCAGGGTTCGCATTCTGGAAATCCTCATGATGTCTGAAGAACTGTGCATCCTTAACTCTGGTGCTCCCACTCATTTCTGTACTGCTTCAGGGTCGTCATCAGCTATTGACCTTTCCTTTTGCTCTCCAGCGTTCGCGGATTCTGCGTTGTGTGAGGTTGCTGCTGACGTCCATTCTAGTGACCACTTCCCCTTTTGGATTCGCCTCGTCGATGAGGCTATAGCATTACCAGTGCAGCCCCGGTGGCACCTCTGCAGAGCTGACTGGACACTTTTCAGCCAACTGGCTGTTTTGGAACACCGCGTCCACGAATGGGTAGACCATGTTACAGCAGTGATCTCCCATGCTGCTGAATTGTCAATCCCACGGTCATCCAGTCATCTCAAGAGGCGTCCTGTCCCTTGGTGGACCACTGAGTGCCGCTCAGCCATGCGAGCCCGCCGTACAGCTCTGCGCTGCTTAAAGTGCCGTCCCTCAGCTGACAATCTTGCGGCCTTTCGGGTGGCAAGGGCCAAAGCGCGGCGTGTGATAAAGAGAGCAAACGACGGTCATGGCAATTGTTCTTGAACTCCATCTCCCACTCCACCAGTTCTACGAAAGTATGGGAAGCCATCAGGAGGATTTCCGGGAAACTCAGCCAACTACCTGTCACGGTATTGCTGCATCAGGGATGTCTCCTCACGGTGCCGAGACACATTGCCCAGAATCTTTTGCGGAATCTACCGTCACTATTAACTGTGATCCAGATTTCTGCCACTACCGCACTGCCATCGAGAGGGGTTACTTGGACTTCAGGTCTCCAAATTCTGAACCCTACAACTGCCCCTTTGCAATGTGGGAACTGGATTTGGCGCTGTCTGTGGTTCATGATACTGCACCTGGTCATGATCAAATCCGGTACAGCATGCTGCGGCACTTGTTGCTGCCATCCAAGGAAGTCCTCCTGAATTGTTTTAATATGATACGGTTATCCGGCACATACCCTGCCTCGTGGAGGGAGGCGATTTTGATTCCCCTCCTCAAACCGGGAAAGGACCGAACACCTCCCAGTAGTTATCGAAGTATTGCTTTGACGAGCTGTGTCGGGAAGACGTTGGAACGCATGGTCAACCGTCGCCTGGTTTGGCAGCTCGAGACCAGGTAGCTCCTTAGTCCCTCTCAGTGTGCCTTTCAGAGATGTCGTTCAACTATCGACAACTTGACCTTGCTTGAGGCGGCCATCCAACAGGCCTTCCTACGTAACCAGCAATGTCTAAGTGTATTCTTTGATATTAATAAGGCGTATGACACTACTTGGCGCCACTTTATCCTCAATCAACTCCATGAGTGGGGCTTTTGTGGCCGTCTCCCCATCTTCATTTGGTCCTTTCTTTCCCACTGCCTCTTTCGATATCGGGTTGGTAATGTGCTATCTGATTTGTACGTGCAGGAGAATGGTGTTCCTCAGGGAAGCGTTTTAAGTGTCACCCTCTTTGCCGTCGCCATTAACAGTATCACGTCCACTATCCGGAGTCCTGCCCAATGCTCCTTGTTTGTGGACGATTTTGCTGTTTTCTGTTCTCCCTCCAGTCTTGTCACTGCTAGTCGGCAGTTGCAGCTTACGATAAAGCGATTAGAGGCATAGACTGCGAAGACGGGTTTTACCTTATCTGCAGACAAATGTGTGTGTGTGTGTGTTCATTTTAATCGTTCTCGGCCTCTTTTTACCTCCCCTGAATTGCGTCTGAGGGACACCGTTCTTCCTTTTAGAGACTCTGTGAGGTTCCTGGGCCTCACTTTTGATTCCAAGTTGTCGTGGTTGCCTCACCTTAAAGACCTCAAGGTGCGGGCCCTGAAGGCACTGAATATTTTGAAGAGTCTGAGCCATCGGTCCTGGGGAGCAGATCGGGCGCGTCTGCTGCAGTTTTATAGGGCTTTCGTCTGATAGCGTCTTGACTACGGTTGCACCGTTTATGGGTCAGCAAGGCCGCCTTATCTGAAGATTCTTGACGCAGTAAACCATGAGGGTATCAGGCTGGCCACTGGTGCCTTCCGTACCAGTCCCATCCCCAGCCTGTGCGCTGAGGCAGGGGAACTGCCACTCGCCATCCCGCCGAAACTCCTCATGGTGCGACGGGTGTGTCAATTCCTTGCCTGTTGTACCTCCCCTGCGTACCCTACCATTGCCCGACTGCCTATGGAACGTCTCTCTTCCAGTCGTCCCAGGGCAACGAGACCATTTGGGATTCGTGCCAAGCATTTGCTTGAGTCCCTTGGTGTGGAGCGTGTAGCCCCACAAAGACAAGGTTTTACCCACCTGCCTCCCTGATTGCTCCAAAGGCCCAGCGTCCTTTTAGACTTGTCAGAGTACCGGAGGAGCTGCACTCCTGCGTTTGTTTTTACCTCCTTATTTTCCAATATTTTACACCAGCATCCCGACCGTGTACCAGTATTTACGGATGGCTCTAAACAGGGGAAGTCTGTTGGTTGCGCTGTTGTTTTCCCTGATCGAGTCGTCAAGTTACGGCTTCCTGCGGCATTTACCATCTTTGATGCCAAATTGTTTGCGATTTTGTGGGCATTGGAGCGGATTAGATGTGTTCCCAGTCTGATGTTCCTCATCTGTTCTGACTCCCTTCAGACCATGCAACACTTGTACCCAGCGGATACGGTCGTCCAGAACATCCATGATGCCCTACTCCACCTGCAACGGCGGCAGGGGAAGGAGGTTTGTTTCTGCTGGGTGCCGGGGCACGTGGGTATTAGGGGAAACGAACTGGCGAATGTGGCTGCCAAAGATGCATCATGTTCCCTCCCTCACGTTGTCTAATGTGCCGTCCCCCTCCATGCTGTTACCACCCTCCTGCGTTTTCGTGTTATGCATCAATGGGAAGAGGAGTGGCTGGCAGTCAGTGAAAATAGCTGCGTCTGGTCAAGGCCAACACGCGGTCATGGCATACGTCCTACCAGTCATGCAGGCAGGATGAGGTTCTCCTGACTCACCTCCGCATTGGGCACAGTCCCTTAACGCATGGTTTTTTACTCCGGCCCAAGGACCCCCCCCCCCCCCCCCCCCCCCAATCTGTGGAGTCCAGATTACTGTCCGCCACATTTTACTTGACTGTCTTTTATTCTCTGACCAGAGGGCAGTGGTTTCTTTGCCACCGGATTTGCCCTCTATTTTGCAAGACGACGCAACGACTGTGGTTTTGTGTCCTGTCCAATTTGTGCCCTCGGATTTTTAGGGAGAGCGTTTTAATGTGCTCCTTGGTGACTGGCTCACCCAGGTTTTAGGTAAGAGGTCCGCCAGTAACGATTACCTCCTTGTTTCCCTTCGATTTCTGTTCTCTTTTCCTTGTGTTTCCTTTCCTTTTTTAGTGCGTTCCCTCTCCTCTTGTTTTGCCTCCATATGCGAGGATTTGGAACTGCGTCAGGTCTGTGTCTTTTAGCTGTTCCCCTTGTACGCTGTTCGTCTTAGTCCCTTCACTGCATGTGTTCCTGTTTTCATGCGTTTGGGCACTGATGACCACACTGTTTAGCGCCCGTAAACCTCAAGCACACACACACGTACACTTCCAAGACCCTCGTCACAGCTTTTTGGACCCCTTGTGTTGTTCGAAATTGGTGTCCCTCGACTGCCGTTCGGACACTTGGAAATAGAAAACGTCACACGGAGCAATATCTGGTGAATAAGGTAGCTGTTGTAGTACTGAAATTTGTTTTGAGGTTAAAAATTGCTGTACTGACAGAGCAGTATGGGATGGCGCATTATCCTGATTCAGAATCCAATTATCAACAATGTTGCCATGGACACAAAGAACTCATTTACGAAGTCTTCCTAAAATTTCTCTGTAGTAATGTTGGTTAACTGTTTGTCCAGGAAGCACCCACTCTCCATGAACAATTCCCTTGGAATCAAAGAAGCACGCAAGCATGCATTTCACATTTGACTTTAACATGCGAGCTTTTTTTGGTCTGGGTGATCCCTTTGAGCACCATTGCGAACTTTGGCGTTTTGGCTCTGGATCATTCTGAGAAAACCAACTTTGATCACCAGTGATAACACCTTAACAATCCTGGATTGATTTCATTTGCTGGTACAGATCGACTGCCACATTTTTCTGTGTTTCTCACTGTTGTGGTGTTAGATGTTTGGGGACCATTTTTGCACAAATCTTTCTCATACCAAGACCTTCAGTTATTATTAGATGAACTGTTTCTCGATTGATGTTCATTTCATCTGCAATCATTTTCACGGATAATCTTCGATCAGATCGTACGAGTTCAAGCACCGTGGCCAAGTTGACATCCATCTGTGAAGTTGATGGTCGTCCACTGCGGTCTTCATCTTCAACATTCGTTCTGCCTTCACTAAACATGTTATGCCAACAAAAAACTTGAGCTCATGACATAACCTCCTCTCCAAAAGCCTTCTGAAGCTTACCATAAGTTGACGTTGCGTTTTCACCCAATTTAACGCATAAAGAAATGGCATACCCTTGCGCAATATTATGCGGTTCCATTTCCGTGTTAACTTACTACATCACAACTCACGACTGAGTTGCATCAATGTGCCGCTTGGACTAGGAACAGCTTATAGACCAATGTCAAAGATATTGTGCCTTCACAAGCCTGCAGGGTTGCCACACCTTGCAAAGAAAATATGTCTCATTACTTTATTATCGCACCTCGTATAATTGCAATGAAAACTGGAATTTTGGATGTGATGTGTAATTAGAAACAAGAAATTGTGCATTTGTCGGAAATATAATGATTTGATATATGTTAATCTGCATAAGTTTGATGAATTTTATATTTAAATGAAGATATTCAAATTGACCAAAAATTTTAAAAATGAAAAAAATCTATAGTGGCATTTGAACAAGCAGTCCATTGATTACCTCGTTACCATTCTCCAGGAGTACCAAGTGAGCCACACTGCCTGTCATGAAAATAGCCTTCATTTAAGGGAGTAAAGGACCTCAGGTTCTGTGGAAAATTGATTTTCTTGAGTCTTTTTGATAGTAGCATTGGGTTGCTTTGAGGCATTGATATTTGAGTTTTGAACTTCACAATCATAAATTTAAAAAAAATTACAGAAGTTCGATTGCCGGATGGCCTCCTTGTAAGCAAAATTTTAAGTTTCAAACTTGCCGTTTTCTAACTTTTCTTTTTCTAACACTTTTTGATTATTTTATTTCATTTGTTCCTTTCTCTAAGTACAGACTGAGCTTACTAGATGCCCACTCTTCCATTCTTTGGTCAAGAAAAATAAGAGATCTGCATATTTCCCACCTGATGCGCACAAATATAAAATGCCAAGACATCAATTAAGCTGTATTTTGCAAACAAATACAAATGGAGTCAGAGATTTGGAAGAAGCCACCAATTTAGACGTTTAGCAAATTTAAAGACAACTATTTTTCCAGTAATTTACCTTCACACCATGGTGTGTGCTTTACGGTTTGGTAACATAATATGCTTTCCCATGCTTCATAAGCCAAAACTGATTGTGAAAAGAAAGAAAGATTAAATAATTAACACTCTAAGTAGAAAAAATACTGCATTCTTTTGATAAATATTTGACTTTGGTGCCCTCTATCAAGATGATGATACAAGCTGTCGGGCAAAGTCCTGCTTCAGATACGGAAATGTGCACGTGCGTGGAAACATGAACACATGTGCACACACAAATATGTGCAAATGTGTTTGCTTCACAGAAGTAAAAATATTATTAAGCAAGCCAGTGTTGTTCTTGATGTGTGTCATGCTGTCAAGCCCAGTGTGTAGATCTGCACTTCTTGGGCCATAGGTTCCCTTGTATATTTTTATTGTGTACATCAAAATAAGGAATCAAGTAACTAGATTCACAAGAAATCACACTCAAATGACAATTTTAAGAACTAAGACCTATTAATTCTTCCTAGCAGTAAAATTTGGTGACAAGAAATGAGATAAACCTACGTTGTCACTGGTAGGCTTCCCCCCCCCCCCCCCCCCCCCCCCCCCCCCCCCGAAGTAAGGGTGACATTGTCAGCTTTGATTTGTTCTCTGAATAAACCCTAGAGATTTGTTTATCTGATGTTATCACTATATTTAATGCTAAATTACATTGTATGTGTTTGAGGGCTGTGGTGCAGATCATTTTAACTGTTCCACTACATGCCTTATATGGTCAGATTGCCTTAGTGCCTGTCTGTGTATGCACTGTATGTATCCAGCAGAGGAAGTCCAGACTATCTGGCATCCCCTTCTCTACCTCCACTTGAAGAAAGGGTGATGTAATTTTGCTTGGTAACAGGGCATCACAGAATCCAGGGAATATGTATTTGTGTATGTCATGCTGTAGTGTCTTGGACTAAAGCAATAATTTGTTCACCAGCATATCTGTACTGCCTCATATCTTCATAAGTTGTTATTCAGGTGGTTTTCAAGTGATTATAAGGCGTGTAGCTCATCTGCCCATCCCTCCTTCTCCCTCCCCCCCCCCTCTCTCTCTCTCTCTCTCTCTCTCTCTCTCTCTCTCTCTCTCTCTCTCTCTCACACACACACACACACACTCCCACACTTCCACACTCCCACACACTCCTTGCCTCCCCCCAGTCAGCCAGACTGTCCTTTGTTAAAAGAATTTTATCTACTGCTTTTATATTGTACATGGATTTTATGAAATTAATATAGAACTGTGTTGTAGGCTAGGCTTCTGTATGAATTAGTTCAGTGCATCAGATTTCAGTTAGGAATTGTGTATTTTAATCGTGTGCATTTTACAGTATTCTATTAAGGGCACTAATAACTTCAACATCAAGCAAACTAATCCTGCAACCATAACACATTTAGAGACTTTTCAGTATATATTCAGAAGGTATAATTTATTGCGGGTAGCCTTCGTCGGTTGGAAGTGATTCTTGTTAGACATCAAACAATGTATTTTTTGACATCAGGAAGCCACTTGGCACTACTTGTGTGTACATGTCTTTCGAGCTGTATGATTGGGTATTCTGCTAGTTTCCCCTCATGTAATTGTGATCCCTTCTTACTGGTTTCATTTGAGATACAGAGTCAGAAAAGAACTTTCTTAGATTGTTTTATTCATATGTGGAGGGATTGTTTTATTCATATGTGGAGGGAATGAGCTTTTAATTTTCTGTTAATTCTCCACTCTTGCAACTGCATCTCATTACCTTTGCCTGTTTCTTAAGTAACTAGATAATGAGAGGGAATGGTGATTTTTAAGTATTGCATAGGCAGAACTGTCTATGTAAAGTTTACTTGCTCCATCAGTCTTCTAATAAACTTGCACGTCCTATGAGATACATCAGGAAGTAGTAGTAGTGGAATTCTTCCGGGATATCTATCCACTCAAAACTCCAGTGAAATTAAGTAGCCGATAAAGTGACGAAAGATGCTTGGGGAAGTCAAACATTGGACTTGGTCACTGCACAGATGAGTTAGTCCTGACCCAGTGAGAAAAATGGGAGCAGGGTGTGAAGTCATAAATTGTGAGATAATCTAGAACACCCAATGGTATCTTCATCTGCAGTGAAGAAGAAACCACATTCCTACACATCTGGACATTTGTCACACTTCTGTAACATGTAGTTTTCTAGTGGTTTTTTGTTGTACATGCACGGAATTACTGGTGGTTTTTTATAACACAACAAAAGGTGTCTTGTGTATTTTACAGTGTTTTAAGCAACCCCCCTGGTAACGTTTTTCTTGGTTGTACCATTTTGTTTCTGATATGCCACATTTTCCCTTTAGCTTTTAGTCTCCTTACTAGACCATCCTGCAACATAACTGTGATTTACATACGTATGACACTAGGCAGAAGCTGAACCTACACATAAGCACAGTAAGCACAAACTAATGCAAAAGAGGAATGTATCATACTGGAGTTAGGTTATATAACCATATTTACTCTAACATACCAACATTAAGTACGTTTAAGATATAGGTGAAACAATTCTTGCTTGACCACTGCTTCTGCTGTGACTCTGAACTTCTGGAACATCATAATGAGTAAAACTCATTTACCAAATATTGTTTATTATGTGCTATGTCATTTCATACTATCATTTACTTTGTGTAGCATCACTTACTAATCTCTACTATCAATCGTAGCAGCAGTTTAGTATGTCATTTTATATTGTTATGCACTTTCACTGTGTTGACCATGTAGTCACAATGACTGCTGTAACCATAAATTATGTTTACCGCTGTCCTGTATCATCTCAACAAACAATGCACTACAAAAACGGTTCTAGAACAAAACAAGTAAAAAAAAAGTAAATAAATAAATAAATCATTGCAGAATGCTGCTATGCAGTCTTCTTTCGTATCTTCACAGTAGATCTGCATGAGGGGATTCAATATTCTAAAAGTTGGGAATTATGTTTTTTCACATGGTAGTCTGTTAGGTATTTTCAATTAAAAATAAGCTTTTATTCATCTTTATTCCTTTGAAAAATACTCTGTGTGTTCCATATTGTGTTCTCTAATCGGATTCAGAGATACTAAACAAGTTGTTTCATAGTAGTAAAGAAGAAAATTTTTCGTTTCTCAATTTGTACCTGCTGTTAATATTTCAGATCCATTCAAGAGCACAAAGCCAGTTCCTGCAGTTGATCCTTTCAGCTCAAGTGATCCGTTTAGTTCTGCCTTCCCTTCAAAACCAGCAGTAAGTAAACATACAGACTTGTTACTGTGTTTAATATCGACTGTATACTGACCATTTTTATTCATGGTTACAGGATATATCAGTAACAGATCCATTTACCTCCTTTGGAACGCCAGCTACAAGTGGTATGAATCCATTCTTGTATTACTTGACATTTTTTTAAATATGCGTCAAGTCTTTCAGTTTATTTAGTGCTTGTGCATTTTTTCCAGCCAAGAATGATCCATTTGATCCATTCGGGGATGGGACAAACCGAAATTCAAGCAAGTCACCTGTGGATGTATGTATTACATTAATCAATCTTTCAAACACCCCCCCCCCCCTTTACCCCACCCTCCCTCTCTCCTCCTCATCCTCTTCTTGCCTTGCTCATATGTGTGTATGCATGCTATTGTATTATGTTATTCCACTGTGCAAAGTTAAAAGTCTGAAGTGGATGTTATACTCTGTTATTACCTGCCTTTTTAAAATCTTCTTTGAGTTTTGATTCTACTTTCTCTTAGCCTATTTCCCTCGTGCCCCATATCAGATGAAGAATTTGGTAATATTTTCCTTGCATATGTGAAAGGACAGACATTACTGACAATCCACAGCTGTATGAAATAATTCAAAATTTATTTGCTGGCTGAAAATTATTTGGGATCAACTGTGTTTGGTATAAATGTACTACCTATTACTGGCATGCTTAATAATATACTGAATGTTGCACTAACTGAAATGGGAAGAATGGCAATCGTCTGATCATTTGCCTCTAAGCTATCAAGCTGTTCCAGCTATGACCTGACAGTCAAGTAATTCTTTGCTGTTCGATTTGTTTACTTGATCATATGGAAAATAGTTCTTATGAGGAAGTTAAGATTAGAGAGTATTAGGGTGTGGGAGGTTGAAAAGGTTCTAGCCCAAAAAGTAAAGAATAATAGAAATTTCACAATACCAGTTTATTTTTCTGTATATACGTGTACACTAATACACTCGCATGCACACTCAGATAACTTCTGCAAACCATTCAAATAAAAGGTCTTCAATTTCGAGTTCAACCAAACGTTCACAGCATCAATTCACTGCACCATCATTGTCCTTTGAGGTATTTTTTGTTTTAGATTTGGGAAAAGAAAAACATCTGGAGTCAAATACAGAGAATATGGTGGATGATGTAAAAAATTCAAACCCGCAGTCCTGCAGAGTTTCCAGTGTTGCAAGAGTTTTATGCACCGGTGGATTTTCCTGATACAAAAGAACTCCGCGTACCAATTTTCTGTGCTTTTTTTATCAAATGGCGCAGGAGGATGCATAGGTCCTTAAGTATATTCCGCATGTCCTCTGCAATTTCATTGGGTATCATTCCCTTCAAATGAAGATATTAAGTCACACCATGGTTCTTGATTCTCTTGATATTCACCATTTTTCTTATACTACAGTATACAAAAACTAATGAAGCTGGAGCTGCGAAATTTGACTCGCATACCCACAAAGGGTCATCATAAAAGTCGGTGGTGGTGTTTGTGAGACATATTACGGTAACTATCTCAGGCTAGAAACTTTTCAACTGCCACACGTAATATTGTTTATTTAGACAATGAAAAGCCCTGACTGGAGTAACAACAATATGCAAAGGATAGATTGGTACTCACTGGAAAGAGAATGTGTTGAGTTACAGGCAGGCACAATGAAAAAGGCTGGCAAATATTAAGCTTTTGGACAAAGTCCCCCTGAGACACACACACACACACACACACACACACACACACACACACACACACGGCAACTGTCATCATCACCTGGAGCCAGACAAAGATTTCCAAATTGCAGGAGGTGTATTATGAGCAACTTAATTTTTTCACCAAGTGAGGTGGTGCAGTTGTTAAAATCACTGGACTCGCATTCACGGGCAGAGGGTCTGAAATCCTCATTTGGTCATCCAGATTTAGGTTTTCACGAATTAAGATGGTCTTTACCTTGTATTCTGTCTTCAAGGAGCTCATTGTTGACTGGGCTCTAAACCCTAATCTTCCTTCTTTCTGTTTGTTTACTTAGTGGATTCGTAATAGTGATCTGTTGCAATGCTGTCTGCAGAGTCAGGCATACATCTTTTGAATGTATTGTGTATCTCTCTGCATCCCAAGATACAGTGTACGTACTGCTCTTTTGCCAAAAGTTTTAGTACTATTCAGCAAGCATTTTCATCTTACTAGTGTGGTCCTGCATAACTGGGTGAGTTGCAGTCACAGATACTCAAGGGTTGTTCTTCTTAGATTGGTGGGGGTGCAAGATGTCTTTATGTTCTTGTCAGAAGAATTAGATATTCAATTTCTGCTGTAAAATGAGAATGGTTATTAGCTACTGGTCCCAGTGATTAGACTATATTCATCAGTGATTTTACTACTGACAGTTTCAAATCTTACAGAATGAATCCTTTGGACTACAGCATATGATGAGTTACTGGTGGCCCCTGTCTCACTGTGGGACTATACAGATTGGGCATCTTCCTATTTCTTCAACAAATAGGATTTGAAGGTCAGTGACTGTACATCAGTTTCCTAAAGCTGTCCAGCTCACTATTCAATAAACTCAAAAAAATTGTGTCTGAAGATTTCTGAGCATTGCTAAGCATGAAACAGTTTGAGCATTTGATGAGAGCTGCTGGTAACAGGTTGCATAGACTGTAAGTCTTGTAACCACAAAATCACTTCCTAATTCTCACTTGTAGCAACTTTTCTTTTCTACTTCAACTTTTACTTGTATCTAATGACTATACACTTGTGTTGCTCACCAAAAGTCCTTTTCTGAAAAGGATAGATTACTACTCACCATAAAGTTGACACATTTGAGTTGCACACAGCCACAACTGCAAAACTGCTGTTCCACAATGGGCTTTCAGCCAAAGCTTTCAGAAAAGAAAGGGAAACAAACACACACACACACACACACACACACACACACACACACACACACACAAGAGAGAGAGAGAGAGAGAGAGAGAGAGAGAGAGAGAGAGAGAGATATGTTCGCATTTCATGCACGCGGGACCCCTTTATCCGACCACTCTGCCCATACTACCAGAGCAGTATCGTTTTCATTATTGTTGATATTACAACCTGCACTTTACCTTGCTTAAACTTTTTTGTTTATTTTTAACTTCTCACAATGTGTTTTGTGTTTCCCACCGTCAAATATGTAGCACAAAAATACAGTGTAAGATGAAATTGAGAAATGTACATTACAATGAAGCAGTGAATTTAGTAACGTGCCTTTAACATCAATACACAATATGTAGTCACTTATGAGTTACTGCAATGCAACGTCATTCATTGCTGAAACTGCCTCAGTTATATGGTAAACAAGTTCTGGTGCTAGGCAGTGTTGGTAACAGTATTAAAATTCCTCTGACATTACACACGTCTGCGATATTTCAATGCTTATATTAAATAAAGGTAAAGGGAAAGGGTAGGTGTGAAACTCATGACTTCAATCCGCACAGGGAATTGTGCTAAAGTTGAAACTCATGTTTGCACTCTGTTATGAACACTTGTCAGCTTTGACGTCTAAGCAGTGCAAAATACCTAAACATAAATGTGTTGTCCTTTGTGTGAGACAATGTAATTGTCGGTCTTGATTGCTGTTATACATTTTTTGTGTGTTAAAACTACAGCTTTCAGTAGAAAAAAACTCTCAAATGTACTGTATCTCATCAGTTCACACATGCACTTGTACCAAGACTGGTGTGTGTGTGTGTGTGTGTGTGTGTGTGTGTGTGTGTGTGTGTGTGTGTGTATTAAGGTTTCAGCTTTTTTATAAAAATTTTTTCTGTTTATTTTATTTTTATTTGATTCTGATGATGGCTGTGGTTGAAACATGTTAAGGTTTATTGTTATCAAAATAAAGATGTAATAGTGATCAAGATGGACAATTATATTGATGTGTGATAATGATCACAGGCTTGTACAATGACTTTGTCAGTTATAGATTTTCTATGAGAGCTTAATATGAGTTTGATAAAAGATTAGAGAAATGTGAATTGGTGAATCTGCAACAGATTTTCCAAACACCCATGTCACCCAGTTAGTTTGGATAATGAATACTCTACTATACATGTATTACTACTTAACTTTCAATTATATAAAAACTCTCACAGGATCTATATTTACTGTAGATTCCATTCAAGATGTTCCCATTGTCTGGTATTGGGTTGAATGCCTGCAGGAGCACTTTGGTGCTGTTTGGATTCTGATATAGGACGAACCCTTCACAGTGACTTGGTCCAATATTTTTTAATTTGTATTTTACTTTGTTTAAAACTAATATTGAAAGCTCTAATATGTGGTCAAGCAAATTACAAAAAAGTTAACAGCCTTAAAAAGTGATGATTGAGGAAGAAGGATATTACTGAAATTACAGCGTACCTCTGCCATATACAGCTCAGCAACTGATAAATGTTGGTAGTATAAAAACTGTATTCTGGAAAACATACAATGCAATTTTATACAACTTATCTAACAAACCATTTAACAACAGACATTATTAAAAATAATTCAAATAATGCATTAACAGACCACTGAGTTTCACAGTGAATAACAAAACTAGTGATCGTAGAATATGGGAAGGAGGGAGCAGGAGCACTTATTATGATGAACAATAGGGTGTCTCTCCTCTATTTGAAATGGAGTGTAGCATATATGGGAAAACATATGCAGCTTCACAGCACGCATTATGTAATTAGTAAAGATGATGCAGTTTGTATTGACATCATTGAACTGTAGTGCCTCATCCCAATAAAACAAGAGAAAACCTCATATCATCACCATGCCAATTGGAGAATACAGCGCAATGAGACAACTTGTGAAGTATGGAAAAGAGGGAACAGGGATTTTAATTATGATAACCACTGGGACACCACACTCGCCAGCACAGCAGCACTTGTGGGAATAGATGTGCCTTCAGAAATAACATAATTGAAACACAGTATTATATCACATAAGTAAAAAAAAAAAACTATCTCTATCATCAAATGGAAATATTAACAAATACAGAATTTTCTAATGAAAGTAACATCTTTTTTATTTTTAAATGCTAACCCATGAAAATGTAAGTATTTACAAGAAATTTAAATTAGGTACAGAAATACGTAACATATAATAGAAAATAAAATTCATTTTTATTGATTGAGCAGTAATACATAATAATTTTTTCATTTGACAATAAGGTAACTTGTACTTCTGTCTCACATTTTAATTATTTTTATGTGATTATCAGTTTTTAAAAAAGTTGTTATTTATTACCAAAATTATGAGAAGGAAAGTCGCTACTCACCATATAGCGGAGGTACTGAGTCGGAGATAGGCACAACAAAAACACTCTCACTCTTAAACCTTTCGTGAAACTAGTAACCGAAAGCTTTAATTGTGAGTGTCTTGTTCTTGTACCTGTCTGCAACTTCCTTTCTCATAATTTTGTTTCATTCCATCCTGGATCTTTCATTGTTATTAACATTTCCAAACAGAACATTTTTAAAAAATTGCTGCTAGAAAGAATTTAATAAGTGATGTGGCAATGACAGTACTTGTATGCTACACACTTGATTATCTGTGACTCTGTTAAAATGTTGGAAATGGTTCATATTTAACAGTACTCTGAGCCTTTGAATTTTCTACAAGCATTGTCAAACATCAGACAGATCCTGCACATGTGAGTGAAGAGAAAATGAACCATTGTCTGGTATCAGACTCCACAGAAGTTGAGAATACCTGCGGACTTTCCTGGCCATTATAGGGCATAGTATCGCGATGTTGCTGCACTCGCTTAGCAAGCATGTCACCAGTCTTGACATGTGCATTTGCTGGACAACAACGTTCCTCTTGGCCGGTATAAATGGCGACCCAGCAAATGATCGTTTTGTTCTGTACTCGCGTCTGATATTGTCGATTACTATAATCATTGTACTACAAACTGTTCAGTAACAACCTCACTTGGCACTTGGTTCTACTATCTGGTCAGGTTTCGGATTGTGAGTCTCTTTGTTCTTGTGATTCCTCAGTTTCTCCCGGCATATTTGTTGCTCGAACAGTCCACTGGTATACTGCCGGTTCATAGTGTCCAACAGGCACAATATTTCGGCAATCAGACATGTCGCCATCATCAGGTGCGCTGACGAGCTAAGCTCCTGAAGGCTGGCGGCTGATTTAAATCCCCGCTCCCCATGGGCCGCTCTCTTCGCCGTCTGCGCCCGCCCACAGGCGGTCACGAAGACGTGGGCATCGGAATCTGTCGTAGCGTCGATGTGCTTGCTACGTCCACCCTGGTCGCCAGTTCGTTCTTCTTGCTGAGAGTCTTCTTAATTACATTCAATGCCGGGTCCCAAGCCTTGTTGAGATTGTAGTCACAATCTCGGTTGATGAGATCTTCCCTGGTGCAAATTTCGATAGCCTCCCTTCTAAAGCTGTCCCAATATTTAGAGGTCTGAGCCAGGATTTTGGTACACTCATAATCCATCTTGTGTTTCTTTGTCAAACAGTGCTCTGTTACCACTGACTTATTTGGATATTTCAGCCAAGTGTGCCTTTGATGTTCTTGGCAATGATTTTCAATGGTGCTTACTGTTTGTCCGATATAAGTCTTCCCACACTCACAGGGAATTTGGTATATGCCAGCCTTCCTCAAACCTAGGTCATCTTTCACACTTCCCAGTAATGCCCGTGTTTTATTGGGAGGGCAAAAGATGGTTTTAACTCTGTGTTTCTTTAATATACGGCCGATTTTCCCCGATACTGCGCCATTGTGCGGAATAAAGGCAGTGGCTACCTCTTCTTCCGTGACTTCATCTGTCTCCACAAGTTGTGCTGTGGTGGTGGGACGGAGAGTGTGTCTAATCTGCCATTCCGAGTACCTGTTTTTTTTTTTTGGAACACGGTTTTGAGGTGTTCCAATTCCTGGGGCAGATCTCAGCATCTGAGATGCTGCACGCCCTGTGTACTAGTGTTTTTTGTACTCCATGCCTCTGAGAAAGGTGGTGACAGCTGTCTGCATGCAGGTACAGGTCAGTGTGCGTTTTCTTCCTGTAGACACCATGGCTCAGGGTACCATCAGCTCTTCTCTTGACCATGACGTCCAGGAATGGTAATCTTCCTTCTGCTTCAGTCTCCGTAGTGAATTTGATGTTTAGATGTATGGAGTTTAGGTTGGTTAGGTTTTCTCGTGCGAAAATTAACGCCGGTGTCTAACACACTTGCGCTCTCCTTTCAGGATATATGTATTCTGTTGACTAATTATTATTCCCAGAGATATCATGTGGTTGCCTGCATGCTCAAGTTTCACCAATACCATAAATATCCTGGATAATCACACCTTTCCTGTTTCACTGGCTTGCAACATTTATGCTGCAAATGTAATTTCACTTGGGCCAGTCATGGCTGCAAGGCTTCATATGCAACCTCTATGATTTGTGAAGTCATGATTCAACTGGCATCCAGTCTGGAATTCCACAGATAACCATTGAAACTGGATAACCTGTCTTTGGAGGACATCTTGTGCATTGCACACTCATCAAAATTGCTAAGGCTAACAAATGACTCGTGGCGAGGCACCAAGGTGGGGCATGTAATGGGCCACCACACTTTCTACCCTCACATCATAAGGTCGGATGACCCCCAAGGTGCAGCTGTGTTGTAATTCGTCATTGTGTGACGTCCCTTTGGTCTCAGAGACTCTGGTCACCCCTAAATGCTGTTACCTTTGTGTGCACAGTGTTTTTCCTCTCACTTTAGAGGTGACTGCCCATATCACTGGGATTCTGTGTGTCCTGCGATAAAGAAGGGCATTTCTGCTAAGTGTGTTGAAACCGCACAACCTGCTCCCATCCCACCCCAAGAGTGCTTCTGAAAACCATACATGCATTGCAGTAGGTAGTCTGTTTGGGCGACCCCTTCATGCGGAAATTGTTACACACACTTCACATTTTTACCATGACATGTGTTTCCAGGTGGGCACAGAGGCCACCATTTCTTTGGCAAATCAGGTAACTTATGCACAAATGAGCTGAATAAAGTTTTCCCCAGTCTCATGGTATTTGGTGGCCTACAGGGGTGATTCTATACCTCTTCGTAGGCCCTTGTCAATCACTGTGGGCTGCAGATGTGTTACGTGGTTCTTTAAGTTATTTGTTGTTGACCACCTGTGTGCTACCAGCAATTTTGGCCGTGACACCTTAGGTTGTTTGGATTTGCTATCGCTGATGAAGCCATGGTCGGATCAACTATAATCCATTTCCAGGAACTGGAAGATTTATGTGCTGCATTTGTATTTATATTTCATCTTGATTTGCAGTTTGTCTCAGCCTTTCACATGCACTTCTCCCATTGGCCGGACGCCGCACCTCGGTTTTACCGACCAGGTCAGTTCCAGTGCTGCTCTGAAGCAGGTGGAAGATAGTTTCCAGGCTGCTGGGGCTATCAAGCCAGAGAAATCTAGTAGATGGACCACAGCAGTAGTCATCAGAAAGCCCAGTGGTTCTCTCAGATTGTGTGGGGATTTTAAGGGTACTACAATATCCAGTTGCAGGTGCAAAACATATCCTTTCTGCCCCCAACAGAAGACATCCTCACCAAACTTCCTGAAGACAAACACTATTCCAGGATTGACTTTGCTGATGCTTATCTCTACTTACCGTTAGATAAAAAGTCCCAGAACACTGTTCTCCTCTTCCAGAAACTTTAGTGAAACTGTGGAACGGTTGACGCAGCATATTGTGGTTTGCATGTGTTACTTGAATGATCTCATTCTTACATGACCTCCCACCAGAAGCATTTGTAAAACCTATACAGCCTTTTTATGATCCAATGGGACAGAGGACTGCATTGTCATTTGGAGAGCTGCAGTTTTTTTTCACACTAAAGAGGGAATTGGGCAAACTGCTCAAAATTTTGCTGCAATAACTTGCTTAACTTGCCCAATGAACTTACCTGAATTAGTGGTGTTTTTGGAAGTAATATTACACTATCCCAAGTTCTTGCAGCATTTGCACCACATTGTGCTGCCCCTCAGTTGGTTGCATAAAAAGTGTGTGCCATATGACTGGAACTCTACTGCAAACGTGTTTTTACCCAATTGAAAACCATACTGAAATCTGCCTCGTGCCTCATGCCATTCTCTCCTGATCATCACTGATTTTGGTGACTCATGCATCTGTCTATGGATTATGGCTGTCTTGGCACAGACAAATGGGGATGGCGCTGGGAACAGCATATGAAGTACACATCCAAGACATTCACTCCTGCCTAGCGAAACTATTCCTAAATCGAAAAGGAGGCATTGCCAGTGGTTTTTGCCATTAAAAAGTTTCATGTTCATCTTTTTTGGGATGCAGTTCTTTCTACTTACTGATCATAAGCCATTGGTGGCATTATTTGGGCCATGCCTCAGCCAGCATCATTAGACAGCCCAACACCTCCAGCAGTGGATACTGTTCCTGAGTGCATAAAGTCATACCATCCAGTGGAAACCCATGCCATAGTATTCCAGTGCCAATGTGTTTCATGTCTACCCACTGACCCAACCCTGATTTTGACCAACAGGAGGTCATCTAGATCACAGAGGTTGCTCAGTGTGGATACTTATTGGAAGTGCCCATATGTTGCATTGTGGCTGCACCATGACCAACACCACACTCATTGCCTTGACACAGGTACTGGCCATAAAAGTGTTGCCTCGCTCATTCTTGGGTAATGGACTGCAACTTGCAGAGTCTGCCTCCAAATATTTCTGTGAGGGTAATGGCATGAAACACTTCTGCAGCCCTCTGTTCCATCCTTCCTCAGCTGGTGAAATGGAATGCCTCTTTCGGACTTTTAAACCACAAATGAAAAAAGCTGTTAAATCCAGTGCCACTACATTAGCTCTCACCCTGTATTTGAGCACTTACTGAACCTTGCCAATTAGCAATCTTAGCTTCACTGAACTACTCCATTGGGGCAAGCACAGACCTTGCTTCATCTCCTAACACAACCCCCTTTCAAGCCTCACTCGTGTCCTTCCCACTGTTACTCACCCAGCACTACTCTGTAGCCCTATTCCTATGGGGGGTACTGAGGCTGGATGCTGTTGATGGTAGTGGAGATCCACAGGCAGTGAGTTAATGTTGGTACAAACAGCAAAGGAGCTTGAGTGCCGCAACCACAGCCAGCTGTGGCCTTGAGCACAGGTGTTGCATCCACCCACCATCTCCTCCAGTCTTCTGGTGACAGTGGGTCACTGTGGCCAATGCCCTGGTGGCTGCCAATGACTTGTGGAAGCCTCTGGTAAGTCCATCACCAGCAAGTCCCAGTGGATGCTGCCAGACACCTTCCTAGCCAAAGAGACAGGGTCTCTGCCCATACCTCCACTCCACCCTCCACAACACTGTCCAGAGCGTTTCTGTCTGTACATGTCTGTTTCAGGGAGGGTGGGTGATCTGTTACCAGGCTCCACAGAAGCTCATGCATGCCTGAGGAAATTGACCTAGATGACCATTACAGGTCATTGTATCGCCACTGAGGTGCTCTCGTATGATGAGTGCACACCCACCTCACCATGTAAATACACCAGCCATTAATGTTCCTCGTGGCCAGTATAAATACGGCCACCTTGCGAACAGTCATTGTCTTCTCATGTCTGATAGCATCAGTTTATCTCCACTGTACTATGGAATATTTTATAATAACCAAATTTGCCACCCGGTTCTTCTTTCTGATCACATTTCAGATTCTCTCTCTCTTTGTTCTTGGCCTGTTATCATCATGGTAAAAGTTTTCACTTTGCACCTCATTGTTGCATAGGTTGCTTTGGGCTTGTCCTGCTGTGTCTTGTCCACCGCCAGTTAACCGTGTTTACCTCGATGGTGATTCGTATCATGTTCTTTTCCACAGGCAGCCCTTTTGCCTCACAGCTTCACTTCTTTCTCCTGCATTCTGTTGCATTCACTGATATCTGGCTGCTTGTGTCTAAAGCATGTTACCTACCTTTTTCATTCTCCACATTGGTAGGGGCTTTGAACTTCATTTCATAATGTGTGCCTGGAGGCCAAATTGATCATGTGTAGACAGTTGCATACTGTTTTGTTTATGTAACTGTCCCAGTTGCCTCAAAGAAAGCAGTGCGCAGTTGTTGCATTCTCCTCTCAGTATGTTGTTGTTGTTGTTGTTGTTGTTGTGGTCTTCAGTCCTGAGACTGGTTTGATGCAGCTCTCCATGCTACTCTATCCTGTGCAAGCTTCTTCATCTCCCAGTACCTACTGCAGCCTACATCCTTCTGAATCTGCTTAGTGTATTCATCTCTTGGTCTCCCTCTATGATTTTTACCCTCCACGCTGCCCTCTAATACTAAATCGGTGATCCCTTGATGCCTCAGAACATGTCCTACCAACTGACACCTTCTTCTGGTCAAGTTGTGCCACAAACTCCTCTTCTCCCCAATCCTATTCAATACTTCCTCATTAGTTATGTGATTTACCCGTCTAATCTTCAGCATTCTTCTGTAGCACCACATTTCGTAAGCTTCTATTCTCTTCTTGTCCAAACTAGTTATCGTCCATGTTTCACTTCCATACATCCTACACTCCATACAAATACTTTCAGAAACGACTTCCTGACATTTAAATCTAGACTCGATGTTAACAAATTTCTCTTCTTCAGAAACGCTTTCCTTGCCATTGCCAGTCTACATTTTATATCCTCTCTACTTCGACCATCATCAGTTATTTTGCTCCCCAGATAGCAAAACTCCTTTACTACTTTAAGTGTCTCATTTCCTAATCTAATACCCTCAGCATCACCCGACTTAATTCGACTACATTCCATTATCCTCGTTTTGCTTTTGTTGATATTCATCTTATATCCTCCCTTCAAGACATTGTCCATTCCGTTCAACTGCTCTTCCAAGTCCTTTGCTGTCTCTGACAGAATTACAATGTCATCGGCGAATCTCAAAAGTTTTTATTTCTTCTCCATGGATTTTAATACCTACTCCAAATTTTTCTTTTGTTTCCTTTACTGCTTGCTCAATATACAGATTGAATAACATCGGGGAGAGGCTACAACCCTGTCTCACTCCCTTTCCAACCACTGCTTCCCTTTCATGTCCCTCGACTCACACAACTGCCATCTGGTTTCTGTACAAATTGTAAATATCTTTTCGCTCCCTGTATTTTACCTCTGCCACCTTCAGAATTTGAAAGAGATTATTCCAGTCAACATTGTCAAAAGCTTTCTCTAAGTCTACAAATGCTAGAAACATAGGTTTGCCTTTTCTTAATCTAGCTTCTAAGATAAGTCGTAGGGTCAGTATTGCCTCACATGTTCCAACATTTCTATGGAATCCAAACTGATCTTCCCCGAGGTTGGCTTTTACCAGTTTTTCCATTCGTCTGTACAAAATTCACGTTAGTATTTTGCAGCCGTGACTTATTAAACTGACAGTTTGGTAATTTTCACATCTGTCAACGCCTGCTATCTTTGGGATTGGAATTATTATATTCTTCTTGAAGTCTGAGGGGTATTTCGCCTGTCTCGTACATTTTGCTCACCAGATGGTAGAGTTTTGTCAGGACTGGCTCTCCCAAGCCTGTTAGTAGTTCTAATGGAATATTGTCTACTACCGGGGCCTTGTTTCGACTCAGGTCTTTCAGTGCTCTGTCAAACTCTTCACACAGTATCGTATCTCCCATTTCATCTTCATCTACATCCTCTTCCATTTCCATAATATTATCCTCAAGAACATGACCCTTGTATTGTCCCTCTATATACTCCTTCCACCTTTCTGCTGTCCCTTCTTTGCTTAGAACTGGGTTTCCACCTGAGCCCTTGATATTCATACAAGTGGTTCTCTTTTCTCCAAAGGTCTCTTTAATTTTTCTGTAGGCAGTATCTATCTTGCCCTAGTGAGATAAGCCTCTACATCCTTACATTTGCCCTTTAGCCATGCCTGCTTAGCCATTTTGCACTTCCTGTCAGTCTCATTTTTGAGACGTTTGTATTCCTTTTTGCCTGCTTCTCAGTATGTACGATTTATAAAAATTGTAGGTAGCTGTCGTCAGCTGGTGGTATTGACCATGGGTGAACACTACAAGGCTCGTATTCAATGCTTTGTCTCACGCAGTCAATCAAATGTTTACTGTGGTGTACACACAGTTGATGGGCAACTTTCCATGCTGACAATCCTTCTGACCACAAAGTGACAATTTGCACACAGTCTAAGCTTGAAATGACACTTCAAGGCCAAATGATAAAGTGAGCAGTACACACAAGCCACATTGCCTTGTTCACAATAGCCAACACGGAATGCTCTATAGACCTGCACTGTGAATTTCAGGTTTACTGTTACCTACTTTAGTTAAGTGGCTGTACATAGTGATTTCCTGTGACCAGAACTATTGAGGAAAAGTTTTCAGATCAAAAAATTAAAAATTCTACAAGAGCTGTGGATACAGCAAAATTTTTGCACCAGTTTATAAACAGGGTGTCACTCTGTTGGCAAGCAAAACAACTGTAATGCTTAAGCCAGTTCTGTTGTCAGACAGGTGGCAGACATAAGACAACTACTAAGAATACGATCTTTTGTTGCAGTTAAATTAGGATAGAAGTGGATTTCAGCATTGCAAAAATGCAGTTTGTCACTTGAGTTGATTAAGTTGCCACCTGTCAGTTTTATCGAATGAACATGTCACAAGGTACAGATAAGTTAGGATAATACTAAATCCTGAAGTTGCATGGATGTGTCTCAGCTAAAATATTGGTCCACGAAATAGTAAGAATCAGGCTACACTCCCATCCAGTCATTGAAAATTCGATCCATTGGGAATGCTTCTCATTAATCATTCTTGCAAACTCTATAAAACAGTAAAAGCAGTATACCTCATTGAAAAATAATTAAGGCAGTTACTGAGGTAAATATTGAGCTTGATGTCAGCTATAGCTAAGCGTTGCCTGGAAAACTGACACAAAATACAGTTTGAAAAGACGAGAGTCTCGAGTCGTGTATCAGCATATTGGCATTCCATTATAAAGGAAACGGCTTAGATCAGAATAAACAGCAACAATTTTAACAGTAATGTGTGGGGACAAGCTTTGGATATCAAAAGGAGAATATGTGACACTCGTAGGGAGGCAGGAGTGGCCTTTCCGACATGGCACCGACTCCTCACACGATTTAAGTCACCTGGGCCCACTGCAGGTCAGAGCTGCTATGAGCTGCCCAGCTCACCTTCCACACGCATTGTTTTCGTGCTCTGTTTGTTGCCAGATGCTGCAATCGAGCCTATATAAGCAGAAAACCGTGCCAGCCCTGGCAGTCAGTGGTTTTTACAATTTACTACAGTGGTGGAGATAGCGATTGAAAGCTCGAGTATTTTATTCAAACTGGGGCAGCTTAAAAACTTGGAAGATTTGAGTCAGATGTGCCACTGCAAAAAACTCTGATGACACAAAGTAATTACTACCAACAACGAAATCAGATATCAAATACACGGGGAATAATATTTATTAAAATATCTATGTGTCTGTCGATAGTGAACTTGCTGCCATTATTTAACATTGCAACTCTTGCAAAACTAATGTACATGGTGATTATTATTTTCATTTCTCATCTTCACCCAAGTATTGACATCAATCCTAAATTGTATCTCCCCATACTTCAATCTCTGTAAATCGTCCTTACTAACTGCAATACATTGAATGACTTTTTCTTTTTATGATACTCACAGTTAATATCTAACAACAATGAATATACCTGGATGGAAAAATATGTAAATTAGATGAAGGGCAACCTCTTGCCTATAATGCTTTTGTGTGTGGTGCGCAGAAACACATAGCAGAAGGCAGTATTCACATTAGCATTTGAGCTCTTTCACTTTCTGTAATAAAAGTGCACATATTGACAAACAACAAAATGTACAGTCAAACTCTCTCTCCTGTGGTTGTGGGGAGACTGCTTATTTGGTTTCGGTTATTGAGAACAATCGCCGGGACATGTAGGACGTGCGTAGCAAGGTGGGACGCTGGACTCGTGCTCAGGAGGGTGACAGTTCAAACTTGCTTCCAGCCATCCTGACATAGGTTTAGGCAAATGCCGGGATGGTTCCTTTTGAAACGGCATAGCTGACTTCTTTCTCCATCCTTCCCTAATCCAATGGGACCAATGACCTTGCTGTTTGTTCCCCTCTCCCAAATCATTCAAGCAGCAAGGTAGGTCTTCTGGCAGATGACTCAGTGGCAACATAGCAAGACAAAATAAGTTCAGAGGATAGAGAATATAACAAAGAAGGATAAGAAGAGAGGGGAGTAAATCAGAGGAAGATAGAGATGAAAAGGGGGGAGAGAGAAAGGAAAATGGCGGGTGTGATGGGTGGGGAAAGCAGGCGGGTGGAGGGGGGGGGGGAGAGAGAGAGAGAGAGAGAGAGAGAGAGAGAGAGAGAGAGAGAGAGAGGTAGGTGGGTAGGTAGGTAGGTAGGTATATGCTGTCATTGCGGTACAAAGTGTTGTCCTACAGTGGTTGGAACGGCATTCCTGGCACCATCTGAGAGAGCTGTTCCAGCTACTCCAGCGTTATGCCTGCATGAGATTACCTATAGACAAGAAAGAGCCTACCACTCTCTTTGGCAGCACTGGTGCAGACCACACACAATTGAATATTAAGCTCGTGAAGATAAGTAATTAATTCTAGAATAACCATCAATTAAGTTAATATTATACTGTAACAAAGTTAATTAGAATTTGTTTTATATTATATATTAAAGGTTTCACTTGTTTCAAAGTATTTCTTGAAAAAAACAAATACATTACTTAAGGGTCGGTTTCCGCATTATTTAAACATAGGTTTACATAAAAATTTAAGACATTTTTTAAGTATTAAGTGAAGAATTAAGGTTGTTTTCATTACACATATATTTAGTTGTGCCTTATCCACTCGCGGAATTAAGTTTTAAGTTCTATCATTTATTTCCTTTTAATACACATAAAGTTCGTATCGCACATACACTATGTTAGGCCTAATTTTTCAGGGATACAAGTTCTGATTTTTAACATTAGTTTAACTGCATTATGTTATTATATTAATAGTATACACGTATATTAGTGTACCACATAACTTCATTCACTCATGTCATCTGTAGTTAATAGAATATTACTGTTATTGCCTTGATAAATTTTGTAAAAATATTGTAAACAACCATGAGCGAGAAGTGTTTGGGCTGCCATAGGATAGTCAGTTCTGGGGTTCTGTGCAGCTGTTGTGCAGATGGTTACATTGGGGTGAATGTAGTGGCATGGGAATTGGGGAAGTAAATGGGTCTCTTCCATGGTATTGCAGATTATTTTCAAGGAATAGGAAAATAGCAGAACAGGAAGGGAAGATTGTAGCCCTTCAGGCTGAACTGGATAGTGCTAGGGAGGAATTGATGAGGTTAAGGGGGGAGGAGGGTGAAGACAGGTGGAAAGTGGTAGCAAGGAACAGAGCCACAGAAAGAGAACACTGACAGTTTCATCATTGGCACAAACAATAGATTTGCCTTGCTACCTCAGTCAGCTAAGGAAGAGGCTCAAGTAGATGTAAGTGTAATCACCACTCAACAGACTTCCACTGGGGAACCAGCTGTTGCAAAAAAAGTAGAAAGTAGGAGGAAAGTGCTGTTGTTTGATAGCAGCCATGGAAGAGGTGTGCGCCAGATCTTGCAAGAAAAATTAGGTGACAGGTACCAGGTAACAAGTATTTTCAAGCCCAGTGCATGTCTTAACCAAGTGATAGAGGATGTATGATCATTATACTAGGGTTTTACAAAGTAGGTTCATATTGTGGTAGTGAGTGGAGTGGGAAACAGTATTGATAGAGATCAGGGCTACAATATTGAGTATGACCTGGTAAAAATAGCATCTGCAACAAATCATACAAATGTTGGCTTGGTTCCTGCTTTCATGCGGTAATGATCAGCCCCAATTGAACAGCTCTGTCAGGAGGGTCGATATGGGGTTAGATCAGCTGCTTCGGGCGGCTACTTTGTCAGGCATAGATTTGGTTCCTGTTGATGGTATTGGTAGGTGGAACTTCACAAGACATGGCCTGCAGCTCAATAGGAAAGGGAGTGGTAAACTACCTGGAATTGTAGCAAGATCTTTGGGGGAGGGAGTCACTAAAACTCATGGAAGTAGTTTTTTTGGCTAAGATCAGTGTCCAATCATCCCACATTAATTGAAATTAGGCTTAATGAGAAGTTCAGACAGGCTGGTACTAGAGATGTGAAAATATCACAAGATTCTCATAACAGTACAGTGAAACATAATGTTAGTATGTCACAAGATTCACATAACAGCACAGTGAGAAATAATGTTAATGTATTGCATCAGAATATCAGGGGATTAAAAAACAAACTAGATGAGCTTCTTGTTTGCTTAGAAGATTCAGAAACTGAGGGTGGAACAGATGTACTATGCCTGTCTGAACATTATATTGTCACAGATATGGAAATGGTAAATGTAGGTGGATATAAGCTTTCAGCACATGTAAGTAAAGACACTATGGAGAGAGGAGTAGTTATCGTATATGTTAAAATTTGCCATAGTATGAAAAATTTGGAAAATTAAAAAAAATGGTTGAGCAACATTTAGAAGCATGTGCATGTGAGCTTAAACTAAATAATGGCACTTTTATAATTGTAGCTGTGTATAGGTCCCCATTGGGAAATTTTCAACTGTTTTTGAAAAACTTGGATTCTTTGTTGTGCTATCTGTCAGACAGAGGAAAGCAAATTATTGTTTGCGAGATTTCAATGTAGAGTTTCTGAAAGAGCTTGATAGAAAGCTTGACCTTGAAGTATAACTTGGTTCTTTCTATTTGACATCAGTTATTGATTTTCCTGCTCAGGTGGTACAGGAAAGCAGCACAGTGATAGATAATGTTTTCATTGCCCAAGATAAATTTAATCAAAAACTTTTCCTGTTAAGAATGGTCTGTCTGATCATGATGCACAGCTAGTTACAGTATCTGATGTATCTCCATACAGTATTGCAAAACAGTCATCCAAATTAGTGCGTTCAATTAACGATTTAACAATTCAATATTTTAGGAAGAATATGCAACAGACTGGGATCAGGTGTACAGGGAACATGATGTTAATTTAAAATTTAACCTATTTCATGATACCTTTGTGAGTATATTTGAAAACCATTTCCCTAAGATTCCCTAAGAAAACAGTGAAATATAAATGTAAAAAACCATGTAAAAAGCCATGGTTTACTAAAGGGATAAAAATATCTTGTAAACAGAAAAGGGAAATGTATCTTACAACTAGGAAGAGTAATAATTCCAAAACAGTGAAACATTATAAAAACTACTGCATTGTATTAAGAAAAGTTATTAAAAGTCCAGAAGTATGTATATTATGTCTAAGATCAGCACATCTGATAATAAAATTAAAACAATTTGGAATATTGTTAAAAAGGAAACAGGGCAACCGAGAGCACAGGAAGACTGTATTTCTGTAAAACACAATGAAAAGTTTTGTTAACAAGAAGCCAGAAGCAGAAAACATTTTTAATAATCTTTTTTAAGTGTTGTAGAGAAAATAGGATCCAGCTATTCATTAGAAAATGCAAGGCATTATATGGAAAAGGCAGTACCTATGCAATTTGATAACACTGAAACTCAACCCACCTCTCCTACTGAAATTAGGAAAATATAAATTCACTCAAAAGTAAAAGCTCACATGGAATTGATGGCATTTCCAACAGAGTACTAAAAGCTTGTTACCAACAAATAGTATGATTCTCAGCCACATATGTAATAGCTCACTGAAATAGAGCATGTTTCCAGATAGACTGAAATACGCTATTGTTAAACTATTGCATAAAAAAGGGGATAGATCTGATGATAACAACTACCACCCTATCTCACTTCTGACAACTTGTCCAAAATTCATGAAACAGTAATGTATTCATGAGCAGCATCACACGTTTGTAAAAATGAAGTACTAACAAAATGTCAATTTGGTTTTCAGAAAGGCTTTTCAACAGAAAATGCTATATATGCTTTCACTGAGCGAATATTAAATCTATTGAATAATCGATCGCAACCCATTGGGTTATTTTGTGATCTCTCAAAGGCTTTTGATTGTGTGAATCATGAAATTCTTCTAGATAAGCTGAAGTATTGTGGTATTGAGTGGAACAGCGCACAAATCTTTTAATTCATACTTAACTGAAAGAATGCAGAAGGTTGAAACAAACAATACAGATAGTCTGCAAAAACCACCAGAGTCCTCTTAACTAGGGAGGTATCAAGAATGGTGTCCAACAGGGTTCAGTCTTGGGCCCCTTATTGTTCTTGGTATATATTAATGACTTGCCACTCTATATTCATGAAAATGCGAAGCTAGTTCTCTTTGCTGATGATACAAGTATAGTAATCACATCCAACAAGCAGGAATCAGCTGAGGAAATTGCAAATAATGTCTTTCAGCAAATTATTAAGTGGTTCTCTGCAAATGGACTCACACTAAGTTTTGAGGAAACACAGTTTTACAATTCTGTACAGTAATAACACCATTGATAAATATAGACTATGAACAGAAGTCTGTTGCTGAGGCAGAATACTCAAAATTTGTGTGTGTGTGTGTGTGTGTGTGTGTGTGTGTGTGCATTGATGAGAAATTGAATTGGAAGAGACACAAAGATGATCTGCTGAAACGGTTAGGTTCAGTTACTTATGCTATTAGGGTTATTGCAAATTTCGGTGATAAACATACCAGTAAATTAGCCTATTGTGCCTATTTTCATTCATTGCTTTCATATGGCATCATATTTTGGGACAATTTGTCATTAAGAGAGAAAGTATTCGTTGCACAAGAGCACGTAATCAGAAAAATAGCTGGAGCCCACCCAAGATCACCTAGCAGACATTTATTTCAGGAACTCTAGATATTCACAGAATCTTTGTAATACGTATATTCACCTATGAAATTTGTCATTAATAACCCATCCCAATTGAAAAATAACAGCGAAGTGCATAGCTACAACACTAGAAGAAAGGATGATCTTCAGTATTCTGGATAAAATCTCACTTTGACACAGAAAGGGATGAGCTATGCTGCCACAAAAATTTATGGTCATTTGCCAAATAGTGTTAAAAGTCTGACAGATAGCCAACCAACATGTAAAAGCAAATGAAAAGAATTTCTGAATTTCAACTCCTTCTACTCAATAGATGAATTGTTAGATATGTAGTAACTGTAAAAAAAAATAATTATTTTGTGTAAAGAAAACTTGTATGAAAGTGACACATTCCGCATCATTACGAAATGTCGTATTCGTGATCTATGGAACGAGGATTAATGTATGTATGCAACCACTCCATCAATTCCTCAGCTCCGTGACCATGCCTGTGTGACCTACTCCACCTTCTTCCATCATGTCCACAAAAAATTTCTCCGCCCCCCCCCCCCCCCCCCGAAACACAAAAACCTCCCCCCCCCTTGTTTTTATTTTTTATTTTTTATTAAACATTTCTTCACCACACACCCCACTGACAACAGCAAGTCAACTCTCCCCCCCCCCCCCCCCCCCCCCCTGCTACACACACACAGTGCTCCTACAGAATGAACCTCTGCCTTGATTGACCAACCCCTGCAGACTATTGTCTGTAACCTCCAATCATACATTCATGACACTACTCACCTCCCTTCCACAGTTTCTGTTCCATTACCGCCAGACTACCTGCTCACCACCTCTGTGGGGAGGGGGGATGGGAAGTGATGGGAGAAGGCAGTACATCATCTGTATGGTGAAGAAAGGATGTGGACTGAAGAGTGTAGGGAGAAGGAATGAGAAACAAATTAGCGAAGGTTTAGGTCAGGCAGATAACAAGAGTGCAGCCTATGATGGAGACACAGTTCACATCTGCTTACCTCAGAGAAACTTTTGCAGGGAGTGAGTATCCAAATGGCCCTTCTAGTGAAGCAGCTACTGAAATCATTTGTGTTGCGATGTGCAGCATGTTCAGCAACTGGATGGTCAAATTGGCAGTTTACCATATATTAGCAGTATCTATTCATGTGAGTCGACAGTTGTTTACTTGCCAGGCTCACTTAGAATGCTGTACAGTAATTACAGCACAGCTGATGTACAATGGGGGTGCTTTCACATGCAGCCAGGCCTGTGACTGGACTGTGGCAGGAAATGGTCGGTGGGTGTATGGGACAAATCTTGCACCTGCAGCAGGCACTAGAAAACGACCCTTCTGTTGCAGGATTGGGTTAGGGATGTACAAGGATAATCTGAATGCTGGTGTGCCGGCAGAACAGTACTTTGAGTGATGATAGGACTTAGGGGCAGGGTATCACTCATCTGGAGGCACAATGAGAGGTAGTCAAAGCCGTGGTAATGATGCAGTTGCCTTTTTCAAGGCCAATGTGATACTGGCTGATGGAGGAGTGCTGTTCAGTGGCCATTTAACAGGTTTACTGGTGTCAGAGGAGGAAATGACATCAAATATCTGTTTATAGATGAGCTGATTATTCGGCGACTCCTGTTTTTCACTGCAGAACATTATCCACAAATGGTGAGGCTATGAGGAGGTGACTTTTGTGTGTGGGACAGGTAACAGCTGTCAGAGTGGAGGTGCTGTGGTGGTTGGTGTGATGAACAAATGTATTTTTGAGGCCGTAACCAACTTGACCTCGCATTTTAAAAAGGAAAAAGCAGTAGGATATCAGCCCCTTTTGATCCTGCGCAAAAATTTGGGCCATAGTTCTGATAGTAGGCAATTATGACCACCTTAAAGTACACCTTTTGTGCACATCAGTTGTTGTCACTCACTCTGCCCTCATTGCAGCCGCCTAATGCCCAAGTGTAAACTACTGTACAGCAGACTGACAGAGCCCTCATATTCATGGGATGTTGAAGGCAGAGAGAGAAGGCAGGAGGTGGACATACCTGACATCTTGATTATGTCCCATAAATGTTTGGTGGAATTCTTGTCAGGTGACTTGGCTGACTGTCTCATTCACTAGAGTTGTCCAGAATGTTTGTGAAACCAATCAGAAACAATTGTGGCCCAATGACATGGTACATTGTCACCACAAAAATTCCATCGTTGTTTGGGAATGTGAGGTCTGTGAGTGGCTGCAAATGGTATCTAAGTAGCCGAATATGACAATTTCCAGTCAATGATTGGTTCAGTTGGATCAGAGGACCCAATCAATTCCAAGTACACACAGCCCAACCATTACGGAGCCACCACCAGCTTACACAGCAGCTTGTTGAAAACTTAGGTCCACAGCTTCGTGAGATGTGCACTGCACTCAAACCCTACCATCAGCTCTTACCAGGTGAAATGGGGACTCATTTGACCAGGCCACGGTTTTCCATTTGTGTAGGGTCCAACCAGTTTGGTCACAAGCCCTGGAGAGGTGCTGCAGGTGATGTCGTGCTATGCTATTAGCATTGCCCATTAATGCCAAATTTCACCGCACAGTCCTGACGGATACGTTTGTTGTACATTCTACATTGATTTCTGTAGTTACTTCATGCAGTGTTGCTCATCTGTTGGCACTGATAACTCTATGCAAACACTGCTGCTCTCAGTTGTTAAGTGAAGGCCGTCAGTCACAGCATAGTCCGTAGTGATAGGTAATGCCTGAAATGTGGTATTCTGAGCACACTTGTGAAACTGTAGATCTTGGAATATCGAATTTCCTAATGATTTCCGAAATGGAATGTCCCATGCATCGAGCCCCAACTACTGTTCTGTGTTCAAAGTCTGTTCATTCCCGTCGTGCTGCCATAATCATGTCGGACATCTTTTCACATGAATCATGATAATACAAGTGGCAGCGTCGCTGATGCACTTCTGTTTTATACCTTATGTACATGACACTACCACCGTCTATCATTTCTCTGTCCTGTGACTTCCATCACCTCCATGTATGTCAACCTTACAAACTTGTACAATCAGTTTTTATTTTAACAGTATTCTCAAACTGATATCCTGCAGCTGTATGTACATCTCAAAATCAAAATGAATTTATTTAGTGAATCGTATGGCTAGGCCCCCCCCGTTGGGCAGACCGCCGAGTGTTGGTCTTTCAATTTGACGCCACTTCGGCAACCTGCAGTCGATGATGATGATGATGATGATGATGATGACAACACAACACCCAGTCACTGGGCAGAGAAAATTCCCCGACCCAGCCGGAAATCGAACCCGGGCCCAGAGGATTGACAATCCGTCACTCTGACTAGTCAGCTACCGGGAGCGGACATCAAAATGAATAAACCTGAGCAACTGAAGAATTATTATGTAACGAAGTTAATGACTTTCAATTTACAATTTAATCATGCCAGACATGTTGAACAGTGCATCCACGGAAATTTACTTCACTTTAACAGTTCTGGCTTAAGTATACAAAGAAAATAACACAAAACAATAATGTTAATAGTCAAATAGTGCTACACTACTTCTTTAATGACATACTAATCCATTCACACTGCGTTTGTGAATTGCAACATAAAAATGTTTAGAGCAAAGATACCTGTGGTACCAGCTACAGATTAAAAACTGTGCACTTTCACATGAGGAATAAAGCATGTCAGCAATGTAAAAATGCTATTTCACGAACAGCTTGCTCACTCTACTGTACCGTACTTCACACTCGACATGGGGCAACTGCAGTGGAGTGGAGCAGCTGACAGTCAGTGCACACAAAAGTTTTAAAAGGTCATAACTGGATACTGTCAGAATTATGGCCCAAATTTTGCAAGGGGTCGATTGCTAGAGCTGTTAACATGCAAGTTTGCCTTTTTCTGTGTAAAATATGAGGTTAAGTTGGTGATTACTCCTTGTGGGAGGTGGAGATTCTCATTTAGAAGGTGGCTTGTTGAATTGAGATATACCGTATGAAGTGGATGTGAAAGTAAATATTGAGAAAAGAGCTAAAATTGTCCCTGCCATGTGTCCAGATCATGGAAATATCAGCAATGATTCAACCAGAGAATGTGTTTTAGTTTTTGACTGAATAGGAAGGATTCCTCCAGGTAGCTCATAAATAAATTGACATAGGATGATACCATGCGAGTACCCATGGCAGCACCACTGATTTGTGTGTAGATTTTGACTTCGAAAATGAGATAATTGTGGGTCAGGATATGATTGGCTAGGGGTTTTTAGCAAAGAGATAGTGAATTAGGAAAGAGGTGGTGGCTTTGGTATCAGGACGACATTGGAAAAAGTAATATTTCATGTCCACAAGGCCAAGGGCACAGGAGATGTTGGTGTTTAGGGATGACTCATGCACAGTGATCGACAAGGAGTCTCGTGGCAATGGGACACGAACTGTGGAAAGACATTGAAGGAAGTGAGCAGTGTCTTGACTGTAGTGTTGGGGGGGAGAGGGGTTATGGACAATAGTTTGAAGACGTTGTTCAACAAAGGTAGAGATTTGTTCTGTAAGAGCATCATACCCAGCTACAATGGTGTGACATGTGGGGGTTGGTTTAGTAGAACTGGGGAAATGTAAGGGGTTGCTGGTGTGAGGAGGGAGGAGGATTTAAATATCAGGTTTTGGGATGAACCTAAGGCCTTAAGGAGCTTATGGAGGTCCTATTCCACTTCTGGGATTCAGATCGTGGTCGTAAGGTTAGTATGCAGAGGTTTTGGAAAGTTGGCGGAGATCCTCAGCCATGTAGTTACTACAGTTCATGACCACTGTGGAGTAGCTTTTGTCTGCTGGAAGGATGATAAGGTCTGGATTGGTTTTGAGGTTACAGATAGCTGCATGTTCCGTAGGAGTGATGTTGAACTCACTGCGGAGGGATATAGGAAAGGAAAGTGAGGTCAATTTAAAAGTGAGGAACTTCTGAAAGATAGCCTGGGGATGACTGGGTGAAAAAGGATAAGGATCTCAGCTGTAGGGAGATGGGAACTGTTTCAAACAAGGTTCTTTGTGGGGGGTTTGGTTGGCTATAGTCATTGGAGTATGTAGCAAAGAAATGTTTTCACTACAGGAAATGAGTAAAGGAGAGGAGGTCTGTTTCAAGTGCAGCATGGTTGAACTTAGGTTTGATGCTAAAGGTGAGGCCTTTAGAGAGTACTGATAGGTCAGAGTTTTGGGAGAAAGGTTGACAACAGTGTTGTTGGATGGGTGCTCAGAAGCAATATGTATCGTGGAGGGTTGAGGAAGTTTTTGTGGATACGGAAGGTGGAGTAAGTCAGGAAGGCATGATCAAGTGCTGTGAGGGATTGATGTAGTGGTTTGATCAGAACAGCAGGCTCATTCTTGGCTGTAGGTAATCTCGTGGAGGCATAACACTGGAGTGGCTGGAACAGCTTTCTCATATGGTGCTGGGAATGCTGTTCCAACTATTGAAGCACAATGGTTTGTATTGTCATGATAGCATCTCTCTTTCTATTTCTCTCTCTCTTCACCCCCCTTCCCTCTCTTTCTCCATATCTCTCTTTTTTTGTTATATGCTCTAGCCTCTGAACTCATTTTGTCTTGTTGTGCTGCCACCGAGTCATCTGTATAAAGACCTACCTCAAAGTATCCTGCTAGTCCCACCTTGGTTCATGTGTCTTTCCCTACCCCTCCCCACTCCCGTCTGCCCAGGTAATTGTTCTCAATCACCGATAGCCAATAATCAGTCCTATTGCAACCATAGGTATGTGCATTTGAGTGTATGTAGGGTTGTTTGTGAATATGTTTACTTTTACTAGAGAAAGTGCAAGAGCTCAAATGCTCATGTGAATACTGCTTTGTTACTTGTTTCCGTGTATCACACATGAGTGCGTTATAGGTGAGTGGTTGCCTTTTCCTTATTTTAGATAGTTTTCCACTGATAATGTTATTGCAGGTGGCAGAATGAAAATGAGTTGCAGAATATATCTAATCTACCACAGCTATTATCCAGCTCCTGTCAATCTCCTATCACCTGTACTGTTCTTCATATTCATTAACTGATAATACCATTTCACTGACCTCCGGAAATCATTTCTTGTGACAGCGTCACAGCGCTGGACCCAATTCTATCCAATGTTACACACAAAACTCTTCTGTTGGCTCATGATTTGTGAGTGTAAAGATTATGGAGATCTCTGTGATGATCTGGCCGTAACATATAACAAATGTTACTGCTTCCATACAAATTATGAGCTGGTGTACCAGAGCTGATTGCATTGTGTACCCAGAGGCACACCTCACTCCATCACATCAGTGCTGGGGCAGAATGATCAGTATTGATGCAAGATGACAACATTCGTCGGGGTGTAGACGACCCAGGAGATCCGGGAAAATCCCGGGAATTTTTTCGTCCGGGGGGAAACTTGGGAGAACCCAGGAATTTTTTGAATTCTCGGAAATTTTCATTGTTTTAGTTATCAGTTAAATTTTGTGATTTTGACTGGTAAGAACCAATACTGTAACAAAGGATATTACTGTATCCCACTTTTGCAGAATAATACTGCAGCAACAAAGCACGGACGAGAGACAAAAAGGAAAAAAAAAAAACTTAAGTCGCAAAGGAAATGCGCCATATACAACAAAACACAGTGCTCATACAAGTGTCTGCCAACAGCAAAGTGTGTCAAAGACTTTAAGAAGAATATGCAATGCTTCCTAACAGGCCTGTGTGGCCAGGTGGTTCTAGGCACTTCGGTCTGGAACCGCGCGACCACTACGGTTGCAGGTTCGAATCCTGCCTCGGGCATGGATGTGTGTGATGTTCTAAGGTTAGTTAGGTTTAAGTAATTCTAAGCTCTAGGGGACTGATGACCTCATATGTTAAATCCCATAGTGTTCAGAGCCATTTTGAGCTTCCTAACAACAAATTGCCCCCGATGAGCGTGATGTGACAGCTATTTACATTAGATTCGTTTGAGCAGTTGCGGGCAGGCTCTTGCGCATGCGCAGTTGAGTCGCGAATGAGCAGTACCTTCTCCTGCTTCTGGCTACAGATGTGTGGCTGGACGTCACTATCTAATATTGCCCCAGTTCAGAAATGTCGTAGATCCGGGGCTGACACACAGAGCAGTCAGAGTTGTAGTAGGGAGGTGGGTAGTCTCCACATGACCTTTGTTTACGTTTAGTGATTTTGCTGTTTCCTCTTCATTAATTGCTTTCACATTAAATGAAAACAAAACGGATTTCTGTGGCCAGGAGCTACCAAATGAATTAAACTACGTTCGCATAATTACGGGAAGCTAAAATATGTTGTTAGTTTCAGGTTTTATTTCCACCTTTGACAGTTGAGCATTAATCGACTTGCAGAACAATGAAGTTATTTTTGTCGGTTTGCTAAAGAGATTTGGCTTTTATTATTGTTGTGCACTGAGGTAATACAGTACTGGCACTCAAGAAAATTTGCATCCAAATATGGACAAATGAATGTGCACTTTAAGCTGAATTATGCATATTTGTATGGTTCATGAAATTCCGATGCTCTTGACGTATCCTCTAATGTCTTGTTTCTTTTATGACATAATGCAAGATCTTTTAATGTTTTACACATTCGAACATACGGTGTCGTCATAGCTGCGCAAGCGCAGTGACACCTGTTATCTGGTGCTGTCTGGCAACTGCTGAACCGAACCAATTTCTAACAGGTCATGGGAAAATATTGCAAATGGTGATTTGAAAAGCGTTACTTTCAAAGTAAATTTCCTTTTACGAAAGATGAACTGTATGCGAGAATGTACGATGAATTTCTTAAATCACTGAGTGTTTGACTGTCATTTGAAAATCAGCTCTTTGAGGATGACCATCTAGAAGAATTTAGAGCCCAGAAGATCTGACATTTACATCATTATTAAAAAATTTATTGTATCTTAAAGTGCAACATGCGCAAAAAGATCAACATTATATGTGGAAGCTTAGCTTCTTGCACCTTATTAATCTTGGAGACCAATATTATATTTGAAAGTTTGTTTTTCTTGTTGCAACACTGTGTATATTAATTTAAACCATTAACTTTTCTTATCTGTGTGTTCGTGGTACTTAAGAGTGATCTTGCTATTGCTTGACTACATCATGTGTCCTATGGTGTCATCAGCTGGCGAGATCACGTGACATGAGCTATGACTGGCTTACAAAAGCATGTTGCAATCTCTATTTCAATGCTTTGGAAAGTAACATGTGATGTTTGGTGGAATTCGAATTTATAACTTCGTAACACGAAAAAATGCTGCGTACATGTTGCTGCACATCAAAGATATTTCCAAAACATGTTTTTCCCCTTGAGTTTCGTTTTCTAAAGTGCTGGGAAAGTCTGCATTGGTGTAGAGAACCATAAACATTCTGAGGAGTGTTAAGTTTTACATTGCCAAGGAAAGATATACTGTCACTTAACATGGGAAAAGTGTATTTTCACCCAGGAAAAATCCAGGAATTTTTTTTTCCTTGTCCATGTATACACCCTGTTCATTCTCCTTGGACCCTCCACACACACAAATACATCAGTAGTACACAGAACCTGGACTTGTACGAGGAAATGTGATGCCACTCATGGATTCAGAATTGTTCGGTTCACATCTGTCAGTGTGTCTGTCTCTGCTGGTATGTTAAGGGAACCTTCAATGAAGGTCATTTTAGTGACAGTCAGTGGTACTAAGGACATTGTCACACTGGCTGTGCAGGTACTTGAATTGTTGCGAAGAAGCCTATTACATCTTTAAAGCTATGTGATGTGCCTTTTTGATCCTATGCAGCAAAACAAATGGTAGGTACGTATTTTTGGGCACTAGTCTCATGGACCCATTGAAAGCCTGCATGACATTTAGCATGGTGATTCTGAACCCATCTTTCCATATTTGTATGACAGTCATTGAATGCTGACCACTGTGAACAGCAATGTAGTGGAACAATGAACTGTAGTCTCGATAGGCCGTGATCCTGCTATTGTCAAATTCCAATATGTGCTGGTAGCCATTTCTCCTAAATGCACGAGGTATAACACCATCTTCTCACAAACAACAAACATTTCTGGATGCAATACGTGCTGCCTAACTCTCTTTATATAAGAATGTTGATATTGTTACTGCTATGTACTTTGTGCAGTTGTGTTGAAATACATGCAGTTTATATGCAGATCCAAGGATGTGTTAAACTTCATGCCAGTATGATGTTTGTTGCATGTTGTTTTCACGGTATTTCCATTTTAATGAACAACAGTGTATAAAGTTTCCCAGTAGCAACTTGTGATTTGTAATGTGTTGCCCACCATAGTGAAATTTCATCCTGCCCTTTGTTCATTTTCTTTAATGTGGCATTTTTGTAGTCCAAAAAACTGGTAACTTCTGTGCAGACAAGGTTATTTGCGTATCTTAATATTTTATGTTGTCTGTCTTGCATAGCATATTTAGTGCAGAATTTGATTTCTTCTCCATTTCAGCTGTAGACATTTTTGTAAGTTTACAAGAAGTGATTCATATTTTGAATTGAGAGGAATATGTATTTGTTATGGAAATTTATAAGTTGTTTTGTAAAATATGTAGTAGTTCTTACTGTTATTCATCAAATTGAAAAGATGTTAACTGTCCAGATGTCGGGCAAGGATCCATTTGGTTGCGATCCATTTGCACTGCAGCCGTCTCCGAGTGGGCCACCACCTCGCCCTGAAAGCCCGAGTCCTGCGCTTCCTCCAAAGAAGAGTAAACAGCCTCCTCCTCGGCCAGCACCACCACGACCGCTGCAACAGCCAGGTGGCCGCGCAGCACCTGTTCCCCCCACCCCCAGCCCTGACCCTGGTCGTGACCCTTTCTCTTCACCTGACCCATTTGCTGTACCAAACTCATCTTCTGGATCATTTGCAAATTTTGCAGACTTTGATGCTAAGGTGAGTGTTGAGAGCGGTAGCTGTTACATATATTTATTAATGACAGTTATAAATTGAATATATAATTCTTAATCAAGGTAGCAGAAGTTTTTTTTAAGTGTTCTGCTTTTTTGCTATATTTATTCAATAAATATTTATCTAGGGTTTTTTTCTGAGCATATCAATAGCTGTACGTTCTCTCAGCCTCATAGGATAGATTTTAATTTAAAAAACACAGAATTAGGGTAAAGTTGCTAAAATTTCTGATAGGCTTCTGCTGAGTATGGTGCACATTTTAAAAGTAAGAGTTAATGGTCATTGTCACTGAAGAAAGTGTAAGTGAAGAATGTGTATCCTTGTATCATTTTTCAACTAAGTCATCAGTTCATTGGGAAATGTTTTTGATAGCATGGAACACATGATCTTAAAATCTATTCTTCGTTGTATTTTTCATTCATTCATTCCTTTGACTGAAAGAGAGCACTTTGTGAATTAGTATCTGTAGTGTGCTCAGCTCATATTAATTCATTATGTTGCCCATGGTTCTTTACAAAATGCCACTTGATATTAATGTAAATCACTGATCATCATGTGAGTATATTCACTGTTTCTTTCGCATTCTCATGATTGGTTAGGTAGTTCTTCTGAAAGTTATGCCTACTGTTCACAGCTGTAAAGAATGTGTGGTATTCTTTGCATATTATGATAAGGAGTGTCATCAACAATTATAATACTACCTTTGGGTAGTCTGAGGAGCAAATTTCTCTGTACCCACTTGTGAAAATTGGTAGCATTTCTTTGCTGGTGATAGTCTCCACTTGCTTTTCCAGTTCTAGAAATCAGTTCTGCTCCATTGACTAATTTGCTCATTTAACCTGTGTTAACAAGGATAATACTATTTGATGACCTGGTATTTGTAATGAGGCCCATAGCATTTTTGCTTTGCTAGCATTTTCAAAGTGTAAGATTATTGTCTACTCAAGATTCCTGTTAATAAACAGTGTTTCTGTCCTGTGAATTGAAGGTTCTGGTACTCATTAATTATTTTGCTTGTCAAACGACAAAATTTGCTTTTCAGTCAGAAATTTCCTATTGGTTGGACATATTTTCCATTTGAATCCCATTGCATGCATTCGTGTCAGTAATGCTCCAACAGACCATGGAAATTCAATTATTTTCCTGATTGCTGTAAAAAGCTTGGATACAGTAGGAACAGTCATCTGCATGAGGTACTAATATCTTACAGTATCTTGTATTATATTCTTCTTAAAATTATCATAGTGAAATTTTAAATAGTTCTCACTGACGTGCTAGAATAGTTGGCAGCTCAAAGACTACTTGGTTTCACACCATATTTGAACTTTACTGCCCTGTTTTCCTTATTACCTGATTTTATAATATTCCTTTCTATTTTCCTGCCCTCTAATGAATTGTCTGTCCCTTGTTAAACTCTTATTTGCACATGACAAACAAGGACAAAACAGAATACCAAAACATCACACATATATAAATAATCATAAAATACAACACACTCGTGAAAGATAACCAGAGAGACTACCCTCTGAACAGTGAAAAATACTTCACTGTACCGGTAGGGCAACCTCTTTTCAGATGGCCAATTCCACTGATCATTGGCACCCACAAGGCTGAATGGAGAGAGGGAAAGGGCTGTTACTCCTTATCCTTGCTCATCTCTTGTAAGCTTTCTTTTGTGCTGTGTACTGTACTGCATCTCTCCTTATGCTTTGAGTATGATCTGTCGTAAACTCTTGATACCACTATCATTCTTTTCTTCTGATTGCAGGGAACCGTATGCCTCACTCAGTTATTTGTTAATATCATGAAACTATTTACCCAATATGTTATAAAGTTTGATCACAGTTGATTTTTGAACAAGGCAGTATAGTTACATGTTTCATTATTGTAATACATTGTCACACAAAAGCAAGCTACATTGAGCTGTAGATGAAAGAAAAATTACATGGTTAATAAGCCCCTTGAATATACTGAGCACGTGCAGTCGAGTCAGTTGTGTTATTCAGACATTACTTTTGATATGAACTTTATATTTCTGATATCTGAACATAGAAGCATAATGTTAAGTAACACTTTTCTTACAATTCTGGGTGGGAGGAGGGTGGGGTTGCAGCTTTCTTTTTACAACCCTTGCACATGATTTTTCATTAAATGCTAGTTTTTGTTTTATATTTCATGTTTAATTCACAACCATTTGAATAATTTGTTTTAATGTTATAGGAATATCACGTAAATCTTTGTTGCAATTGTACTACTCAAATGTTTGATTTTTTAACAGTGATGAATTGTAAGGAGAAAAAGCCAATTTCACAACACGAAAATTAGTATCAGAAAACTTCTGCTTCCTTACATGTTTCTAACTGGAAACTTCAATAACAATAATCTAGCATGAGACCCAGATGTTCATATTTTACATTTTTTTTTCCCTTGATGTCTGAGAGATCCTCATACTATCATAGTAATTGTGGTAATGCAAATTACAATAATTTTGTAAATTTTGGCTGTTCAACACTGCCTAGTATCTTTATTAGATAATTTTTTCCCCTTTTCTTTTGTTGTGTGTTACTTGTTTTATGTGCACATATATTTTCTAATTTACATTTTTTGTTGTTTTTAGTCCTTTGCTTGAAGCAATTTTCTAGATGCTTTGTGCAATCTTATCACTGCATTAAGCTAAACTGTTGCATGTAACCTAGTCATTTAAATATTCATCACTGTTTGTATAAATCTGTTTATAATGGAAGCCTAATTTGAGTAACCTGTTCAAGTTTAATACATTAAAAAGTCAGTGTTTGAATAAGTAAATGAGGAGAATGTTTACATTTGCAAATGGGCCTAAGATATAGCCCTATTATGTTCACCGGATTTTTTCTCACACTTGCTATTAAAAAGTGCTAAATAGTTAAGTGTCAATCAAAATTGGCAGCTGATTTCAAATGAACAAGTTTTGTTGTTTTGTATATGTCTCTCACAGTTCACTCTCATATGCGTAAAATTTATTAGGTGCTGAACTGTATTTGAGTTGAATCTTAGATCTTCTGATTGTAGCAATCCTCCACTGAATTACTTGTAGTCAGGTTTTTACCCACTTGTTTAATTAGCAGTAAATTTCTTCCAGTGTGTGAGTGCCCTGATCAATTTCTTACTTATATGCCTGTCATTTTCACTGTCAGTGTTCTACTTGGGAGATAGAATTGCAGGCTTTGTTCATGTTTCAGTGACCACCCTTTGTGTGTCTTTGAAAGCAGGGATCCTGATTGGATTGCATGAATCGTGATGGTAAATTTTAAAAAAATATCAACTTAAAGGTGCATGTGCAGCAATGAGGTGGAAGGCTATTGACACACAATTTTTGTTAGTTGACAACCACAGTGCCAACAGCTGCACACCAGTTGTATCAGTCTGATCCAGATAAGTTGGGGTTCTATGTGGATTGAGCTTTCTACACCCAGCTACCCCTCGTATCTATGTAAATAGCTCAAACCTCTCTCTGATATGTCAATGACATGGCTGGACCAGTGGTTGATATTAACTCCCAAACAGCCAAGAGAGCTTGACAGGCTGCTCTTGAAGACCAATGAACAACTTAAAAAGAAAATGTTGACAGTAACAATATTAATCCCTTCTAAAATGTGTACATTGTGTTGAAAAGAGGAGAAAGGACTTTAGAGATGGTATTACTTTTCTACATCCATAGTCTTAGACTCAGTCAGTACAAATTTAAAAATTTGCCAGTTGATTCTGTAGTGAAGTGCAGAATATAGAAATAGTTACAGCCATACAAGCAGAACAACTGCTTAAATTTCAAAAGGTGGTGAATAGCTAGTTGTTGTTGAATAACATGTTGGGAGCTAAAGAACCTGTAGCCCTTTTTGTAATGTTTAGCTCACATGTATTGTGAGATCACATTCTTATAGACTTCCTCTGTAGTATGAGACAGACGACAATTTCACAGCTCGTGCAAAAAAGCTATTTAAATTATTGTCTTCAAATGTGGGAAGAACTTTACTTGTTGTGGATAGCTACTGTGTCATTGCCCTCACTAACTACTTGGAAAATCTTGGATCTGAGTTCAACTATCATCTTATCTCACTAGTTACTTTTAGAGTGGGTTCAGGAGATATTGTTCCAAAATTGATGATGGGTGGATGGTGCTATACAACAAACTTCCTTTCTTCACACTTTGGGCACTGAGCCATAGCGCATGTTGCTCTACCACGTGGCCTAGCTGTTTTTAGCATATTTTAATTTACTGTAACTCTTAAATGTTTTTTGTTATAGTAATGATGTCACCCTTATTGAAAAGCGTGAACTTTCTAATTTGAGGCTATGTATAATACTTGGTTCTTTTAATTAATATTTGCTTTCATGGAACTTTCAATTATAGCATTGTTTTTAAAAAGAGGAAAAGTTGGTCAAGGCTATATGGACTTAATGGTCAGAAGGAAAATTACATTATTTTTAATAATTATTTGTACTGCTTGCTTTATATACAGGAACCTCCTTTGGCTTTATTTTGAGATGCAATTTTGGTCTTTGTATGATAAATTTTGAAAATGGTAGTTTGCACAACGCCACTTTGCATTCACTACACTGGTAGCTTGTGTCTTGTGCCACACTTTCTCAGTAAGCTTTTTGCCTCTCAGAGAACATGGTACACATTTTTTTCTGTTTCTTGCTAATTTCTGTCTCAAGCTTTTCCAGAAAATGGTTTCCAGTTGATAGTCTGGAGAGTTCCGATGCACCAGGTTGTGGTTTGAGATATCTGCTGCCTGCAAGACCTGCACAGATAGTTCTCATAAATTGTGTTGTTGGGAGGCATTTTACAGTTACCTTGTACAATATACTTGAATTTACTATCACCATTAGTATTATGTGGAATGACAACTTTCTCCACCACTTCACAGTTCGATGCTCAAAAGCCCCATATGATAATTGTTGGTCTAATAAGTCAACACCCAACTTGTTTTTATTATAGTCGGGTTGTGACTTCTCTTGCCTCTCTCATCTGTATACATCACAATCTCAGCAGTGTGCCTTGTACTTATCATGTGCACATTTCTTTTGTCCTTCCAACAGAATGCCAAGATATTTCCTTTACGCATAAAAATTAGTTCACTTTGCTGAAGTTTTGAATCTTTTATAGCAGAAGGTAATCCCTGCCTAGATTTTCTTGTAGTTCCCTCAAGAGCAGTTTTTGCAGCTTCCAGTTCTTAAGCAAGAATTAGACTGGTGTAGAATCTGTCTGTAAACATAGTGTAATTTTTTTCTGACAGATTCCCAAGCAATGTCTTTATGAGTGTCACTGTGTCAGACATCTCACCTACATAAACAGAAGAATTCCAAACATAACCTGTCTCTGCCTCTGACATGTACAGTTTTATACTATATTTTGCTTCTGTGGCATGTACTGCTTGAAATACACACAGCCACGAAATTTGCACATGCCTTAATCAGTTGTAATGTTTTGAGAGGGTGTGTATGCTTGCTGGAAATTAGCAGACACCATATCCAGTACGGGTCTCACCTTGTGCAGTGGGTCATAGTCAGCTTCTCCTTTTTTCTTAGCAACAGAATTGTCACTTACGTGAAAGTTTCTCAAAATAGAATGAAACCTGTCACGGCTCAGGATGTTTGGACAGAAATTACATGACACGACAGGATTCTTGGACCACTGCTCTCGTATACGGGGTCTCACACTTACACACACATGGACTACAATTGCCAGAAACTTTATTATTTCTATGAGAGTAACTCCTTTCAACTTTGATAGTGAGCAGATGGGGGAAAGGGAATTTCCTTATCCAACCCATGAACCATGGACCTTGCCGTTGGTGGGGAGGCTTGCGTGCCTCAACGACACAGATATCCGTACCGTAGGTGCAACCACAACGGAGGGTATCTGTTGAGAGGCTAGACAAACGTGTGGTTCCTGAAGAGGGGCAGCAACCTTTTCAGTAGTTGCAGGGGCAACAGTCTGGATGATTGACTGATCTGGCCTTGTAACATTACCAGCACAGCAAGGCTGTTTTGGTTACTGCGAACGGCTGAAAGCAAGGCGAAACTGCAGTCATAATTTTTCCTGAGGGCATGCAGCTTTACTGTATGATTAAATGATGATGGCGTCCTCTTGGGTAAAATATTCCGGAGGTAAAATAGTCCCCATTCGGATCTCCGGGCAGGGACTACTCAGGAGGACGACGTTATCATGAGAAAGAAAACTTCTGTTATACGGATCGGAGCGTGGAATGTCAGATCCCTTAATCGGGCAGGTAGGTTAGAAAATTTAAAAAGGGAAATGGATAGGTTAAAGTTAGATATAGTGGGAATTAGCGAAGTTCGGTGGCAGGAGGAACAAGACTTGGTCAGGTGAATACACGATTATAAATAGAAAATCAAGTAGAGGTAATGCAGGGGTTGGTTTAATAATGAATTTAAAAAAAAGGAGTTCGGGCAAGCTACTACCATCAACATAGTGAACACACTATTGTGGCCAAGATAGACACGAAGCCCACGCCTACTACAGTAGTAAAAGTTTATATGCCAACTAGCTCTGCAGATGATGAAGAAATTGATGAAGTGTATGATGAGATAAAAGAAATTATTCAGGTAGTGAAGGAAGACGAAAATTTAAGAGCCATGGGTGACTGGAATTCGACAGTAGGAAAAGGAAGAGAAGGAAACATAGTAGGTGAATATGGATTTAAGTGTCAGGAAGTCGTTTCTGAAAGTGTTCATATGGAGTGTAGCCATGTATGGAAATGAAACGTGGATGATAAATAGTGTAGACAAGAAGAGAATAGAAGTTTTCGAAATGTGGTGCTACAGAAGAGTGCTGAAGATTAGATGGGTAGATCACATAACTAATAAGGAGATATTGAATAGAATTGGGGAGAAGAGGAGTTTGTGGCACAACTTGACTAGAAGAAGGGATAGGTTGGTAGGACATGTTCTGAGGCATCAAGGGATCACCAATTTAGTGCTGAAGGGCAGCCTGGAGGGTAAAAATCATAGAGGGAGACCAAGAGATGAGTACACTAAGCAGATTAAGAAGGATGTAGGCTGCAGTAGGTACTCGGAGGTGAAGAAGCTTGCACAGGATAGAGTAGCATGGAGAGGTGCATCAAACCAGTCTCAGGACTGAAGACCACAACAACAACAACAACAATAATAATTTCCTTATTCTTTGTTGTGCATACAGATTAGTTCGGTACTTTATACGATTCACCAGACTGTCTGTAAGTAAACACAAAAACAAGTCTAAAGGTGTGCTGTTTTGGTCTAAACTGGTAAGGTTGCACTTTCCAGAGTGTCCTGATAATGGATAGATATTTGTTACATGGTCAATAGTCGTCCAGCCTTCCTCAGAATCGGTATGGCGCGAAGTTCTCGGTCTCTCACTCACCCTCGGTCACCCACGCGCTTCAGGTGTGGTATCAGCAGGAACAATGGCAATACATCCTTCTGAAGAACTTGGACGCTCGCACTCCTCGTCTGAATCTACCATAAAAGTAGTACTTGCAAATAAAATCACTTACTACAGTAGTTACATATTAGAAGCTCTTTCAATTGAAATCTGAATAAAAATATTGAGTATTTTGTTAACTGCATTCCTTACCTGAAGACTCAGAATCTTCTTGAGTATAGTCTGTATAACCATCAGAATCAAGCAAATCATCATCCGTCAAACAATGCTTCGCCATGACGACGCAACTGAGCATGTGTAGCAGAATATTCCCACTAGCAGAGCCTCACAAAAAAAAGTGGTTCTCCCTTGTCCAGCAGACCCGCACCATCTAGCATCAAATACTTCAAATATAGCCTCTGCCTTGCCTCCTACTACAAACATGTGAAGGAAGGAAGGGGAAGATCGAGCACATGTGGCCATAAAATTACAGGCGTCAGATTTTCGGGCTGGTCAGGCACACCCGTATTTTTATGGGTGTCTGCTCCTAAGTGTTAACCTTCATCCACTCATTGTTGCCATTGTTGGTGCCAACATTGACCAATATTTATAGAAAAGTGCCCACACATTCAAGGCAACATTCAGTTGGACTCTTATACCAGGTGATTTTTTTTTTTTTTTTTTTTTCCACCATGTACAAACTCTGGGGATTGATCAATGAGAGGATGTGGACCAAAACAAATGTAATGAACTTTTGTCTGGAAATGCATTGTTTCCATTTTTGCAATCACACATTGTTACAGAGACTGTGGTCTAATATGCTGTGTACCATGCAGCCACAGTTCCAGTATGTTTTGAACATAGTTTCCATGTGCCTCAATGCATGCATTTATGTGCTGTAACATGATCTGTCATTGTTTGGGCAGGCTGCATCTGAATAGTGTCAAAGGCAGCATGAATACACTGCTCCAGTGTCTCCACATCTGGAATGGGCTCTGCATCCACAATACTTTTGAGTGGCCCCATAACCAGAAATTGCATGGGTTGAGATCCGGTGACTGAGTACACAATGCAAAAGGATCCCTACGTTTGATCGATCACCCAGGGAAAGACATGACTGAGGTGCGTCCAGATGTTAATGGCAAAGTGGGCTGGAGCACCATCATGAAGCAGTCACATAACGCTTCAAATCATCAATAGCAGGGGAGGCAAAGTCAGTCACAAGAAATGCCGATAGGTCCAGCCCATTACGCAATGTGGAAGGAAGACTGGTTCCAAAATGCGGTCGCCATTTACCCGGCCCTCACATTCTGGCTGCACCAATGTTGATTATTCGCTGTCATCATACCGTGGGGGTTCTGTGTACTATCCCACAGATAACTGTTATGGAAGTTGAAGATACCATTCCACGTAAAGGTGGTCTCATCTGTGAATAGAATGGACGATACAGATCCCAGTATCATAGTTGCCAGGTGAAAAACTGCTCACAGTGTAGAAAGGCCGTCACTAGTATGCCCTGCACTTGCTGTAAGTGATAAGGGTAAGTAACAATTGTCGTGAAGAATGTTCTGCACGGTCATCTGGCTTACTCTGTACTGGTAGGCATTGTAACACTGTCCCTCCTTTCAGTCGTCGTGCAAACATCGAAATAGCAGATATTGAGATAGCCGATTGCGGAATTAAATAGCAGCTACAATAGCTTCGTAGTGGAAAGGCATCGGGACCAGATGAGGTACTTACAAGATTCTATAAAGATTATGTGAAATAACTTGCTCCCATTCTATCATTAATTTAACGTAGATTGCTTGAGCAACAAAAGATACCTTAACGACAGGAAAAAAGGCAGGTCATCCCCATTTTTTAAGAAAGGTCGTAAGACAGATCCACACAATTATAGACATATATCGTTGATGTCAATCTGTTGTAGAATTATGGAACATGTTTTATGCTAAAAAATTATGACATTTTTGGAAAATGAACATCTCCTCTATAAAAATATCACCATGGATTTCGCAAACAGGGATCCTGCAAAACTTAGCCCACCCTGTTCCTCCATGAGATCGATAGCACTGTGGACAATGGCAATCAGAGTGATGCTGTGTTCCTTGATTTCAGTAAGGCATTTGACACCATCTCACATTCCCATTTAATGTAACAAATAAGAGTTTACAGAGTATCTGAGCAGACTTGCAATTGGATTCCAGACTTTCTTGCAGATAGAACTCAACATGTCACTCTCAATGGAACAAAATTGACAGATGTAAAGGTAATACCTGGAGTACCACAGAGAAGTGTGATAGGACCATTGCTGTTTGCAATACATATAAATGATCTAGTAGAAAGTGTCGGGTGCTCTTTAAAGCTATTCACAGATGATGCAATTGTCTATACCAAAGTGGCAACACCAGAAGATAGTAAGAATTTGCAGAATGACCTGCAGAGAATTGATGAATGACGGAGGCTCTGGCAGTTGATCCTGTACATAAATAAAGGGAACATAAAAAAGAAGTCCACTACTGTACAGCTACACTATTGATGACAAACAGCTGGAGACAATATCTGCCATAAAATATCTAGGCATAACTATCCAGAGCGACTTTAAGTGGAATGACCACATAAAACAGACAGTGCGAAAAATAGATACCAGACTCGGATTCAAAAGAAAAATCTTAAGGAAATGTAAGTCATCCACTTGTTCATCCTTCTGGGGTCCCTATCAGGTAGGACAGAGAGAGGAGATAAAGAAGATCCAACAAAGGGCAGCGTGTTTTGTCACAGGATCATTTAACAGGCGAGAGAACATTACAGAGGTGCTAAACAGACTCCACTGGCAGATGTTACAAGAGAGGTTTTGTGCATCATAGAAAAATTTACTATTGAATATTCGGGACAGCACGTTTCAGGAGGAGTTGGACAACCTATTACTTTCTCCCACATACATCTCACATATTGACCACAAGGAGAAAATTCGAGTAATTAGAGCCAGTACAGAGGCTTACTGAGAATTACTCTTCTCACGCACTATTCATGAGTTAAACAGGGTTGGAGAGATCAGATAGTGGTACTGAAAGAACCCTCTGCCACACACCATTAGGTGGCATGGGAGTATGATGTAGATGTAGATGTAGGCAAACTGCCTGATGTCCAAACATTTTGGATACACCCTTCATGATTTCCTGCTTTCTTAAATGACCCTGTCGCAGACAAACAGTGAAACACTATTGCAAACATTGAATGCTGTGTTTGTTGTCTGTACGGATAGGTCTCCTGATACAACCTTGCTGCCTGTTGCCATTTGCCTTTCTGTAAGTAAACCTCATGTCTACAAGCTCTCAGTTCAAGTACGAAACTGTTGTGTATGCACCCATGACAAGGTGAGTCAGCAAGAGATACAATATTACCAATTTTATTGTCGCAGGAGGGGGACACTAGGGCATGATGTATGAGGAAATTACCACCCTCTAGGAGGAAACCGTGCATACTGTGACTGTGGCTGCATGGTACAGCATATATTAGACCACAGTCTCTGTAACGAAGTATGACTGAATAATTGATCTATACCGTGGAAACCATGCATTTCCGAACATAAGTTTTCCCCCCCCCTTCAATCAAGCCCTAAAGTTTGTGCATGGTGGAAAAAGTCGCCCTTTAGAATCAGCATAAATATTTCTGATACACAGATTGTTGCCTGTGCAATTGCAGGTTTGGGTATGAATAATTATATATTGTCATTGCAAAATAAATAAGAAAACATAAATGACCTGGTGGATGACATCGGAAGTTCACTGAGGCTTTTTGCAGATGATGCTGTGGTGTATCGAGAGGTTGCAACAATGGAAAATTGTACTGAAATGCAGGAGGATCTGCAGCGAATTGACGCATGGTGCACGGAATGGCAATTGAATCTCAATGTAGACAAGTGTAATGTGATGCGAATACATAGAAAGATAGGTCCCTTATCATTTAGCTACAAAATAGCAGGTCAGCAACTGGAAGCAGTTAATTCCATAAATTATCTGGGAGTACGCATTAGGAGTGATTTAAAATGGAATGATCATATAAAGTTGATTGTCGGTAAAGCAGATGCCAGACTGAGATTCATTGGAAGAATCCTAAGGAAATGCAATCAGACAACAAAGGAAGTAGGTTACAGTACGCTTGTTCGCCCACTGCTTGAATACTGCTCAGCAGTGTGGGATCCGCACCAGATAGGGTTGATAGAAGAGAGAGAGAAGATCCAACGGAGAGCAGCGCGCTTCGTTACAGGATCATTTAGTAATCGCAAAAGCGTTACGGAGATGATAGATAAACTCCAGTGGAAGACTCTGCAGGAGAGACACTCAGTAGCTCAGTACGGGCTTTTGTTAAAGCTCCGAGAACATACCTTCACCGAAGAGTCAAGCAGTATATTGCTCCCTCCTACGTATATCTCGCGAAGAGACCATGAGGATAAAATCAGAGAGATTAGAGCTCACACAGAAGCATACCGACAATCCTTCTTTCCACGTACAATACGAGACTGGAATAGAAGGGAGAACCGATAGAGGTACTCAGGGTACCCTCCGCCACATACTGTCAGGTGGCTTGCGGAGTATGGATGTAGATGTAGAAAGGAGGTCATGGATTCTTTGGAAATAGGTTAGTTTGAAATAATGTACAAAATCGTAGGCAAAACCATGTTTCAAAATACTTCATCAGTTGATGTCCTGAACTAAGTCTTTTTGTTCCCTTATAGTGAGGGCAATAATTTGACATTAAAGACTTTGTTTTTAGCTATGGTGTAGCCCATACTGAATTTTTGCTGGCTGCGATACCATACATCCTCAGTGGCATTGCGATTTTTGTTTTTCTTCATAGCAGGATTCCACAAATGTGTATCTTGCCAGTAAAGAAGACATTGTGATTTCAAAAATTCAACCTGGAAGTATAAGCAACAAACTAACTCTTGTTTTGAAATGATATAAAAAAAACAATGTTGGCACCAATGTGTGGTTGGCATATCTATATTGACCCTCACGCCTTTGATGTGAAAGACCATCAAACAACAGTCATACCAACATTGCTGCCAGTGTCATTTCCATTGCTCATCGATCCTCACATTTGTATGACACTGTTGCTGTCAATGTTGACTCCCCATCTTAGTTTACAGAAGACATTTAGGGAATTAGCAGTGTACAGCCCATTGGAATACAAAGCATGTTGGTAAGTAGGTAATCACTAAAGAAATTAAGGGTTATGGAATTCCCTGTACTTTTATCGAATATTCAGCAGTACAGATTTTCCTTTGTGCAAGTTACAGTTCTTGGAACTGTTCATTCTTCTCGATTTTTTATCTTTACTTCTGAAACTTGTTCCACATTATTTTCTTCAAACAGTTGCTGCTTACAGTACATGGCAAGACTTTATAATCCCTTTCTTGTATTTTTATGTCCAACCTACCATCACATTATCTTACTTATCAATACACTAGATGATGATATTTGTGCTCTACTTATCTCAGTATCTAATTACCTTCTTTTAAGAGACTGTCATGAAATGACTGTCACCAGGCTGCGGAAAGCTAGTTAAATAGTCATTGATTCAGAGTTTCTGAGTAATGTGCTTCTTCTTGCTATCTCTGGTACTACCATGGGAGTGGATGTGCAATTAGAGCCCCGCTAGAGTAACCAGACCAGAGTAGAGCTGGCCAGTGTATCCATAGTTATCAAATAATGCACTGCAAGTGGATATCAGTAAACAAAAGTGCAAATAAAAATGTACTTTCATACTGAGTGTTGTGATACTCTTTATGTGACTCACTGTGTCACAGTAAAATTCTCATCTTCAAAAATTATTAATAGTCGCATGTAAGCAACTCAGTAGCCACTTGGAGGAGATACTCCTATAATTTTGTAGCCTAGTGGAAGTACTAATTGGACAGATGAGGAGATGATTATTCAAGAAACTCAACAGTAAGGAAACCCATCCAAGGTTATTATCAGATGTATAAGAGTAGTTTGTTACCCATTATAGATTGTACTCTGAGGTTTTTGTTCAACAAGGGGTCCCGGATTCAATTCCCGGTGGGGTCAGGGATTTTCACCTGCCTCAAGATGACTGGGTGTTTGTGTTGTCCTCATCATTTCTTCATCATCATTAATGAAAGTGCCAGAGTGGACTGAGCAAAGGTTGAGAATTTGTACAGATGCTGATAACTGCGCAGTTGAGCACCCCACAAACCAATCATCATCATCATTGGTTTTGCTCAAATGAAATGTTACAAGAACTTTTGACAAAGACTGATGTGATAAAAGATGTTTGAAACTCATGTTTTTTTATCTGAAGATGCTCTGAAAGACTGAAACTGGTTGTAAAATCAAAACAATTCACCTAGCAGATATCTGTGTGTTCGTGTCTATGTATGAGTTTTGTTAAGTGTGAAAATTGCAGATATCTACAGTAAGAAGCATTCATGGAGCTTGTAATGGTGAAAATAATGCATGGAATCAAGGATACACCACTGTCTACATTTTTTTCATATCCTTCTCTCCAGTTCTTATTGCTTCTTTCCTTTTTAATTTAATACCAACTTTTAAGTTATTTTTTGAAAGACAAGTACAATAAAATGTGTTGCTGCACTGCATGTTCAATGTACAGTAACTTATTACATCATAAAGGACTAATGTGGGTGAATCCAGATTTACCATGTGGCTCAACTTTCATTAAACTGTTTTGTTGCCTCATGAATATTCGTAAAATTAGTATAATCGCACGCAGTAGTGTCTGCCTATGTTTAAGTGTTAAGTTAAGCAAAAGATGATACAGACTGGCTATGTCGGCCCTCTTCTGCATCTTGAATTACAAATGAAACTGAAGTGTCAGTAGATAATATCATTCAAGAGAGCTGCCAATTGAATGCAAAAGCAAACAACGCTAAATGGATTAATTTTGATTGCAGACAGAGAAGATTTATTACGGTGGCATATGCCATGTATTTAAAAGGAGAAAGTGTGGAGATCAAAGCAGATTACTAGGCTTTCCTATTCAACAATTGGATGAGATGCTATATTTATTTGTTAAATTTGATGTTTAGGGGCACTCATGTGGTGTACATAGTAGTATAGTTCATGTAAAAGACAATTTTTTTTTTAAAAAAAAATTAAAAAAGCGTTGGTATCTCTACTAAAAATTTTGAACAAAGGATAAAATTGGGGAAAACTGGAATTGATGCTTACTTGTAATTGCTGTATTCTAGAATAATTTATTTTTGTACATTTTTATTATTTTGAATGTATTTCTCAAATTTGAAGTTTGTTAGTGGCCATGTAGCTTTAGTGTGGTTCATCTAGCTCTGCCTCCAATTTCCTGCTTGATAATTCAAATGCTTTTTTTCCTTTTTTAAAAAATTAGCAAAAGTTTTATTTTGAATTTATATTCTAGGTACTCCGTGCTTAGTTTGGTACCAGCACATGCATGTCTTCCTTCTGCCTGCTGCCCAGCTGTGGGTAAACCATAAACATTGATTTGTTGAAGTTTCCATTCAATTTCAGAATTTCGTGTCAGCTGTCCTGAGTAGCCTGGAATTTCCACAGTTGTCTTTTTCATATGTTTTTCAGCCTTAAAAACCTTCTGCTCCTCCCTCTTCAGTTTCTTGGTGCAGCAGAAGGTACTCCAGTTCATTCCGTTAAGGGTGTGGGGAAGGTGTCAAAGAAGGAGTCCAGTACAACCAAAGATTCTACATCATCATCATCGTCACAGAACCGTTATGCTGCTTTGGAATTCACGGAAGATCCATTCAGGAATTACAGATACGAAGATCCCTTCAATATTTCAGACCCTTTTGAAGACAGTACACCAAATGGAATGCCTTCAGTATCGGAGAAAAAGCTCGATCCTTTTGGACTAGAAGCAGATGCATTATTTGTGAAAGATGCAGGTAGCACATTGAGTACTGTGAATGGCAGTAACTGTGCAGTAGATAATATTCACGGGCCAAAGCTTGCAAGTGTTCCTCCTGAGGACCAGCAGTTGGCTTGGGCAGCTGCAGAAAGTCTGAAGTTGGAGAATGAACGCCGAAAAAGAATAGAGCAGGAGCAAGCTGATTTGGAATATGCTCTTGCACTTAGTCGAGGAGACAAAGCAAAACCAAAAAAAGTGCTGTGAGATGATGTGAAAATTTTTATCAGGTGTTAGAACATTAAATCTGTTGGTAGTGTTGGATATAGAATAAGAGAATTGTACAATACATTTGCATGGTTACATATGATTCCTTATGCTTGTGTTGATTTCTGTGCTTTTGGATATATCTTATTACAAATAATATGTGTAATCGACTGGCATACTATTTCTCAATGAGTGCATGTGTGTATTGTGCCTTCTTCCTGATCATGTAATTTATTGTCAATTTACTGTATGTATGGTATTATGGAAACATGGACAGTACTATTAAAGTGATAATATTGAAACAGTTACTTGCAAGTGTGATTAGTTTCAATTAAATGCTCTTTAAGTTTTGTTATAATGAAAGGATGTGCACTATATTTTTTTATTTGAAGTTGCATACCATAACATATTGTTTAATGAAGCACTGTCTGAGTACTGTGTATTGTTGTAAGACTTTAGCTGTGTATATATAAATAATGTGAAGTGCCATTGAGGGAAACACTTTATGTTGTTCTGTTAGACTGTCGTTATCATATATCTTTTTGTACCCTCAATGTTGTATTGGGTGCTTCATTTATGAGCATTAGGTACTTGGTTACGTGAGATGTGCAGTATTTAAAAAGTTCTGGTGTTATTTGAGATGCACTTAATGAATAGGTCTTCTTTAAAAAGAAAAAGTAGGTAAGTGTTAATCCTGTATATATTGAAACTGTACACTTAATTCAAGTCATGTATATAAATATTATAACAGGTTGAGTCTGTATTAGATTGTGCATACCTATATTATGACTTAGTCTGTGAGTGGTGTTGAGCTGACTGAGGTGATTTTTTTTATCCCAATAGCAAGAATGATGAAACCATGAGGAGGTGCATGAATATTGTTTTCTCTCTGTGATACGTTTTTCATTAAAATTAGTTGCTTTCTTAAAATTCAAAGTTATGTTAAAGAATTTGTACAAACATGGTTTGAAAGTAAAATGTAACATAAATTGTTGGTTGATTGTTTGTTAATGAAAACACAACTACATTTGGATGTAGTAACATATGTTTGTAAAGAATGAATGGTAGCTGCAGCAAAAAATAGTATTATTTAGCTGCAGTGTAATATGTGATATTATGCATAGATTGTAAGACATATTAAACATATTTCATTGTTACTGCAAAGCAACCAGGTAGAAAGTTGATTTGTTACTTGTTTTTAGTTTGAGAATTGGGAAGTAGGCTGCATTTGAGTGTGAAATGCTGTACATGTCATTTTGTGTACAATGCAAACCTACTTCCTTGTTAATTATGTTGTTCAAGCTTGTAAAATATTGTGGGCAACAGTAAAATGTCTCACCTAAATACAGCTATGAGGAGCCTCCATATAACTAAACTTGTTACTGAATTGTAAAATATACTTGTAAGTACAAATACTGCTTATTTAAGTTACTTTACGAAAGTACAGAATTTAATTATTAAAATAATTATTTGCTTTACCTTGAATTCACAAACGTTAGTTAATACTACATGGTGCATTCTCTCTCTCTCTCTCTCTCTCTCTCTCTCTCTCTCTCTCTCTCTCTCTCTCTCTCTGTCTGTCTCTCGCAAACACACACCCACCCACCCACACACACACACACACACACACACACACACACACACACAGAGGTAAGTGTTCTTTAAAAAGCATAAATAAAATTGTTAGTATATATACAAATTTTGAATACAATTCATGAATTGTATTTGACCTGCTTCCCGTCCCTGCCTGCTGAATGCCACTGTAGATTGGTCTTGAGAAAGATACCACAACAGACAAGCAGTTATTGTGTCATTGGTAATTCACAAATGTTAAGTACACACAAAATAAATACTAGTTTATACAGCAACTTGCATGTCATTGCTGCAGTGCTTGTCTTACAGCAGTGCTGTTTAATTGTAAACACAGTTTTCTTTTAAGGAAAAAAGTCATTTGCAGAGATATTTTTCTAGCATAAATGTTTTTGCTGAACTGAGGAAGTGTGTAATTCACCATCTCCTTCTTTTCACCCATCGTTTACACAAAGCCAAATACATATGAAATGGGTTGCATTTTGACATCCAGCCTTGAATGCAGATGTCTGCTTGACAGTTGTTAACCCTTTGTGTCTTCCTTCCTTCCTTCCTTCCATGTCTTTTATTTCATTCAGTTTTAACTAAATCTTTTATAGTGAGGTGTTCTCAAGAGAGAGAACATGATAAGTTAAATCCAATCACTAGTACACGAAATTCTCTTTCCCCTCCCCCTACTGCCCCCGCCCTCCCCCTCAGGAATACACATGTGGATGAACCACTCTTGCAAATTATAAGATTACATTTAAATTTATGGTAAGAATAATTGTTGTAATGTCCATTGGTTACCAGAATACCACAAAGTAATTCCAAATTGTTTGACATCTTTATAGTGAACAACTACCTGTTTCTGTTATTGGTACTAGTACTCACTCAGTGGATTGTTCTTGTTTCTTACCAGATTTATTCAGTCGTCATATTTCTATATACTGCTTGATAAACAGCCCTGCGGCATGCTACATATGAGAGGGCCAGTTCTATATGTACTTAAGACTCTGTGGCTTTACTGCATTGTGTATGAAGTTTGTTTGTGTGAGAGAATTTCTGGTGAAATGGAAAGGGTACTATAATTTAATGTCTTCCAGGAGCCATTTTTTTCTCTTATAATATACAAACAAAACTGTGTAATCACAGTACTACTGAGGTAATAATGCTATACCCACATTTCCACAGTATCAGAAGCGCAATGAAAATGTGCAAGGAACATAATTTCCATCCTGATGAGGTATGTGTTGGGATTGATACAGATTTATATAAAATTTTATTTTCTGCTAAAATGGTGTTTAACTCAGCTTTGCTTTTATTAGTATGTGCTAAAAGATTTCGTCCCCTGTACATTAAGAAATTCATTTAGTTGGAGACGAGATCTTGCTTTGTTTAAATATAACATATGCACAAAGGAAAGGAGTAAAATCAAATATTGCAATAGTAGCCCTTTTTTAACCTTTAGCCATGGTTTGTGCTGCACTATTGTAGTTTTTCTATATATTTAAATTATCTAGAATTTACCAGGAGATGAGTGTATTTTTGTTTGTTTTGGAACTACAGTTTTCTGATTCAACATCTGCATGTCTCATTTTTAAAACTGAACACAGGCAGTGTCAATTTAGTTTGTCAGACACTGATGCCAGATGATTTAGAGCATAAATGTCCCAATAAGTAAATTAGTTGGTTCTTGTTCGGTAACCTTAACTAATCCTGTTGTAATCTCACTTTGGTGATGCAATGCTCTGTTTTTATAAACCTCATCTGAGTAAGATGAAAGTAAAATTTGCAGTATGCTTGGTTTTTCTGAGACTTAAATGACACAGTGACAGTTATTTATATTTCTGAATGAGATGGTCCACACTAATGAACACTCAAATTTGTGCATTCATGTCTATCTCATTAAGTTGTCTCTGATGCCATCAATTACATTAACTGGAGTGCTTCATGTGTTTATAGTATGTGCTGTTTTCATGAGGTTGCCAGTTCTTCAATTTTTGTGGTTTCAGAAGCAGCAACTAAAGTTTATAAGTATGTTGATCCCTTGCCAAATATTGTTGCAATATAATGAATAACAAAATTTATTTACCACAATATTCATGGAAAGTAAAAGTGAGGTTTGTTCTTGGGTCTGTAGTAATATGGTGTGATCACTGGCCTGGAACTTGTGTGTGTGTGTGTGTGTGTGTGTGTGTGTGTGTGTGTGTGTGTGTGGGTGGACGCGTGCGTATGTGTGTGGGGGGGGGGGGGGGGTACTGGTTTCCTGTGAGAATGAAGTTTCTTAAATTTTGTGGAATTTGTTGAGAAAGTTAAGTGTTGGAAGGTTGGGGAGAAGTAACTGTGGTATTTGAAATTGCAAGTTTTTTTTTGTAGAAGAGACAATGTGTTTGATCATACTCTCTGTTAAAAAAGTCTGGAAGTTGGTTCTACTTGTATAATCAGTAAAGTATAATGAGTAAAGTAATTCATATTCAGTGGAATGCAGTGTTTCTTGTAAATCTTATGTTGTATGTTTCTCTGTTCCGATTAAAAAGTCTCTGCCATGTGTTACGTGAGATCCAGATTACAAAAAAAAAAAAAAAGTTTATATCAATATGTTTCCAGACTACAGCAGTCTGTAAAGTAAATTCATTTGTTGTGTGGAAAGTATCACATGTAGGCATTATTAATGTTCTGAGTAGGTCTCAGAGGATTCTTGCAGCCATTAGCAAGTAGATTCAACCACATTTGGTGTAAATAATGCACATAATTAAATCTTCACATACTATGTATAGTATAGTAATGGTGATGTAATATTACTTCAGAATTTTAGTAAATTATGCTAATTTCCAAAAGCTCAACCACTGGTTACCATAAAAAGCGCAATATTTCAGTTAAGTTTATGAATCTGATACAAAGTATGTAACATAACAAAACATATTGTTTGAAATACATTGTTAAATCTTGAATATAAAATTCTCTGCAGCTACATAGTGAAAAGATCAGAGAACTCTCATGAAAATCATTGTTTCTTATGCACTTCGTACTATTTTCATTTCTACTTTTGGACATAAAGAATTGGTGTTACCTTTCCAAAGTGTGTGATGCTAAGAATACAAATGAAAAAAGTTTTGATACTCCGCCCAAAATTTCATGAATATTTAAAATTTTGAATTACATATGACACAGCAGATATAACTTGAGACATAGAATTTACTCTCTTGACAGTATAGTACACTTATTAACTCGTTTCACTCATTCTTGTCTTTGGTGTACGAAATGTTGATTGTGCAGTGACAACAAGTGAAGTATGTTTTGCGAGTCGGTAAAGTAACAATTGTAAAACAAGTCACATAATTAACATTAAGTAATTTGGTGATGATGTCATGTATACTGAAGTAGTATCACTATAAAGTGGAGACACTTCAAAGAAATAAAGTGTGAAAAGCCTAAACTGGGTTTTGCAATAATTAGGAAGTAGGTTTATATTCCATTTTGAACAACACTGTACCCATGCATTATCTATCCATATACGTGTATATATAAATTTGGAGTTCCTACAGTGTTGCTTGCCCAGTAAAATGTAGTCAGAATGTAAATGCCTGTAAATTATTGAAATATTCATTATAACCCAAATATACCTGGTTGATCTAGTGCCTAACTGCAACTGCTTATATCTTATAATGTTTTATTAAGTACATGACCTCAAAAAATAGCCATCTGTGACAATGAAAAAATTAACTTATACTTTTTTAAAAATAATCCGTTTGTCTCACACTATGGAAATTAATATTCTGTATGTCTTACTCAGTTTTTCTACTATAATATTTTAACCTCTCCCCTCCCTCCCTCCCTCCCTCCTTCTATCCCCCCTCATGCGTGTATTGTGGGAGATGATTCATGGAGCAGGGACTCAGTTTTGTTCTTTAATTAATAACAGTATATAGACACCCATAAATAATAATCTCCTGAAGGTGTTCTCAAAATGTAGAAAGACTGTGACGTCCTGTCAACATTGATTGTATTTTTTCTTTACTTTTTCAAAAATACATTTTATACTCTCATATAAATGTTAGGTACTATGTGTGCACTTTAACTTTGCTAATTTAGGAGGATTTTTTTTGGGGGGGGGGGGGGGAGTAGAGAGTAGGAAATGTGTCCTCCCTCTCTTCCAGAGAAGGCACCATATCTTCACTTTGTTTTTCAAACTGGACATCAAGGAAAAACACGATTAAGCAACATGTATTGCCCTAGATTATTACCATTGAAATGAAACAGCATCAGTAATTGCTGCTATATTGTTACAGAATACAGTATTGTATGACACACAACAATGGTAGGAACTGGACACAAAATGCTTCCACCCTGAAGTCTTCAAAATTCTAATGATTTAGAGCTAAGGAATCCAGCCACAAAGATAAAGTGCACACTCAGTAAGTAGTGAACTGAAGATCAGAGCCTCCAATTGCTTGCATCCTTTAGTTGACATTAATACTGAGAGGGAAGACATAGCTGTCTCTTTCCTGGAAATCTAATTGTTTCGTTTTGTAATATAAAAAAGTACGTGGTATTCATGTGGGAATAAAACCGTGAATCTTTGCTTCCATTGTTGCATTGTATTAATAACCTCATGCAAACAATACTCAAATGACCAATATAGTACTTGTTAATAAGTGCAATCACTCTCGTATTTTCTCTGGGCTAATACCAGATTGTATATCACTAAAACTACATATTCAAAACAAATGCTTAAGTAAATGTGTATGTTTAGAGAACTGTTGTTAAATAGTATTAAGATATTCTGTATTATCTATTTTTATGTCATGATGTTTGTTACTGATGAAGAAGACCATCGAAAATAGTTAGTCTTCATATAATGTGATCCACTAAGTGTATTGTATGTATTGCTGTTGAGAGGTATATGTGTTCTGATCATAAATTTGTATGTTCTCCATGTAACAAATGTGCAAACAGATGTGTAAAAAAACTGTCTTTTTATGTCAACATTGCACAGGAATGAAAGCTGTAAATATCATTTTCATTGCATAAATGGTGTCAGTTTTAATACTAAAATATTCTGAATTCCCTTCTTTTGTTTTTAGCATTTCAGCAAAGGTTAGCAATTGAAATTTCCAAGTTCACTCTTTCATATGGGTTTGAATTCAAGTAAATATATTTTTACAGGAAGAGGATATGTTTCTTGCTCTTTCTTCCATAAAAAATTGCAAAAGTAGCTTTTTGAAGCATTAGAGAGTTGGACTACTGGTTACACCCCCCCCCCCCCCTCTCTCTCTCTCTCTCTCTCTCTCTCTCTCTCTCTCTCTCTCTCTCTCTCTCTCACACACACACACACACACACACACACACACCTCAAAGAAATGACTTCTTTATTGAAGTGCTGTGCATTCTTTTGTCATACTGAGTGCTTTGATAAAAGGCTTCTAAGTATTTGAAAGAAAACAATGTTAATATTATAACTATTGTTGCCACACTGCAGCTTTACTAAGAAAGTCCACCACAGCATTGTAGCTCTACATAATAGTGTGTTTCTGAAATGTCAAATTCAGTGTCACTTCAGCTTCCAACAAAATAATTAATTGAATAATCTAAATAAAATTAATAACTAGATTTTGAGAGTGTGTGGTGGTTGTGAACTAACAAAGTCTCTCTCTAGGTAGCAGTAAACACTACCATTTGTTGAATAACCTTCCAAAATTGAGTAATTTAATATAAACAAACGACCCTTATATATCTTTTCAATTATTTTTCTAGATGATTTTATTATATTCCAAACAATTAAATGATTCCATAAATTAATTAAGCCAGAATTTAAATTACATTATTCAGTTTGTGTCAAAATGGCAATATATTCTAGCTTCTTGTGCCAAAAACTTCTTATAGATTGGTTCTAGTAACTTTCTCCAGTATCAATACACAGTCTACTGGAGTAGAGGTGAAGTAATTGTTCAATTTAAAGCTGATTGACCAGGAAGAGTTAGTATAATTATGTGCTGCAGTTTACAACACCATATGAAATCATCACAGAGAAGGCTGAATACTGATTTAGCCTGGCAAATCAATTAACAAAAAGAATGAGATGGTACAAACGTGCTAGTTCATACTGCTTTGGTGACCATGTACAAAAGGATTAGTTCAAATCGATAAACTGAAAAGCTGTTTGACAGTAAAGGACATAAACTGCAAGCTATGTTGACAAAGGAAAGATTAAAGACAAGGTACATAGAGAAGGAAGGGTGGTATATCAGAGGTGTATAGCAGGGTTTCCAAAAGGTGAAGCTTACCCCCCCCCCCCCCCCCCCCCCCAGAATGTCACCTGTGATGCAACATGGGTCCACCTAGAAATGAATAAATATATCATTTAAATGTATTTTTGTACATTGTCATTTCACCTGTAATTTAGGATTTGTGGTGATAGATCCTGGAAATTCAGTTGTGTAATTACAGGTGGGTTGCTGGCAACAATTTGAACTGCAACATCAATTATGCGATTTAGAAAGATATACATGCAAAATGCTAAGAAAAATTCTCAAACTGGTGTGAAATTTGGGAGGTTTTGAATTGCACATTCTGTGCACCATGTTAATGCAGTGTTTGGAAGTTATTCAGGATGTCTGTGCCTTCACACAAAAGTGTGATTAATCCATCTCTTGCTTGGTGGTGACATCACTCATAGTAATTCCTGCACCTGAATGGTTATGGTAGGGAACTCCCTGTACTGCTAATTGCCAGCATTATCTGGTCCGAGTTAAATATAGCTGCAGAGTATATATAATTGCATTTCAAACCTCTAGTACCAAAGCAAATTACCATACTTTGGGAAAAAAAAGAGACTAACAAGACTGTAAGTTTGTATGTAGATGTGATAATCAATTGTGATAAGCTGAAAGTAATGAATAATGAATGCAAGAGGGTAAATAAAATATAAATGGAATTTTTGTTCCTGAAGATCTATGGTTGGTAGGAATGGGTCTGTGCTTCTAGTATGCTTGGAAGGAGCAATCTACACTCCCAACCAATTCATCAGTACCACTCATGATGTCTGAGCAACAGGTAAGACCTCTCCATTTTGCAACACTTAGTTATAAAATGTCTTGTTCGTGAACGGGTTAGAGCCATGTAAATTTTTTGGTGATTACCTGCACAGTTCTGGATCCAAACATTGTCGAAAACTTGGGTGTTTGTGTGCCGTAAATGGTTCAAGAAAGGATGAAAAGAGCGGAAAATCAGAAATACAGTCACCGTCCTTGGACCATTGTTATGAATGAAAACATTCATGCAATTTGAGGCACTCATGAGGACAATCACCTGTTAAGTGTATCTGAAATTACAGAAAAGGTCCGCATAAATTATGGGAACTATCAAATGCTCATCACAAACAACCCAAAGTTCCATAAAGAGTGTACCAGACAAGCCCCTTGCCCAGTGACCAAAAGAGTCAAGATGTTTTTGAGGTCTGTCAGGAGCTCACAGCAAGCTACTTCATCTCCCAGTACTTACTGCAACCTACATCCTTCTGAAGCTGCTTAGTGAGTTCATCTCCCTCTACAATTTTTACCCTTCACTCTTCCCTCCAGTACCAAATTGGTGATCCCTTGATGCATCAGGATGTGTCCTACCAACCAATCGCTTCTTATAGCCAAGCTGTGTCACAAATTTATCTTCTCCCAAATTGTATTCAGTACCTCCTCATTAGTTACACGATCTAACCGTTAATCGACAGCATTCTTCCGTAGCACCACATTTCGAAAGCTTCTATTCTCTTCTTGTTTAAACTATTTATTGTCCATGTTTCACTTCCATATATGGCTACACTTCATACAAAAACTTTCAGAAATGACTTCCTGACAAATAAATCTATACTCAATGTTAACAAATTTCTCTTCTTCAGAAATGCTTTCCTTGCCATTGCCAGTCTACATTTTATATCCTCTCTACTTGGACCATCATCAGTTATTTTGCTCCCCAAATACCAAAACTTCTTTACTACTTTAAGTGTCTCATTTCCTAATCTAATTCCCTCAGTATCACCTGATTTAATTTGACTACATCCCATTATCCTTATTTTGCTTTTGTTGATGTTCATCTTATATCCTCCTTTCAAGACACTGTCCATTCCATTCAACTGCTCTTACAGGTCCTTTGCTGTCTCTGACAGGATTACAATGTCATCAGCAAACCTCAAAGCTTTTAATCCTCTCCATGGATTTTAATTCCTACTCCAATTTTTTTCTTTTGTTTCCTTTACTGCTTACTCAATATACAACTTCGGGGATACGCTACAACCCCGTCTCACTCCTTTCTCAACTACTGATTCTCTTGTGTCCCTTGCCTCTTATAACTGCCATCTGGTTTCTGTACAAATTGTAAAAAGCTTATTGCTCCCTGCATTTGACCCCTGCCCCTTTCAGAATTTGAAAGAGATTATCCCAGTTAACATTGTCAAAAGCTTTCTCTAATTCTAGAAATGTCGGTTTGCCTTTCTTTAATCTATCTTTTAAGATAAGTCGTTGGGTGAGTATTGCCTCATGTTCCAACATTTCTATGGAATCCAAACTGATCTTCCCCAACGTTGGCTTCTACACGTTTTTTCATTTGTCTGTAAAGAATTTGTGCTACTATTTTGCAACTGTGACTTATAAAACTGATAGTTTGGTAATTTTCACACCTAATGGCACATGCTTTCTTTGGAATTAGTAGTATTATATTCTTTTAGAAGTCTGAGGGTACAAGAATTTGGTCACGCTGGGTCTCCCAAAGATATCAGTAATTTTAACGGAATGTTGTCTACTCCTGGGGCCTTGTTTCTACTTAGATCTTTCAGTGCTCTGTCAAATTCTTCACGCAATATAATGTCTCACATCTCATCTTCATAACGCCCTCTTCCATTTCTATAGTATTGCTCTCAAGTACATCACCCTTGTATAGACCCTCTATATACTCCTTACACTTCACACCTGTTGGCTTTCCCTTGTTCGCTTAGCACTGGTTTTCCATCTGAGCTCTTAATATACATACTGGTGGTTCTCTTTCCTCCAAAGTTGTCTTTAATTTTTCTGAAGGTGGCATCTATTTTACCCATAGTGACACATGCTTCTACATCCTTACATTTGTCTTCTACCCATTTTGCACTTCCTGTCGATCTCATTTTTGAGACATTTGTATTCCTTTTTGGCTGCTTCATTTGCTGCATTTTTATATTTTCTCCTTTCGTCAATTAAATTCAATATGTCTTGTGTTACCCAGGGATATCTACTAGCCCTCATCTTTTTATCTACTTGATTCTTTACTTCCTTCACTATTTCGTCTCTCAAAGCGACCCATTCTTCTTCTACTGTATTCCTTTCCCCTATTCTTGTCAATTGTTCCCTAATGGTCCCTCTGATACTCTCTACAACCTCAAGTTCTTTCAGTTTATCCAGTTCCCATCTTAAATTCCTACCTTTATGTAGTTTCTTCACTTTTAGTCTACGGTTCATAATGAATAAGTTGTCAGAGTCCACATCTGCCCCTGGAAATGTCTTACAATTTAAAACCCGGTTCCTAAACCTCTGCCTTACCATTACATATTCATGTCTCCAGGTCTCTTCCAAGTATACATCCTTGTTTCATGATTCTTAATTATATTGTACTATTTGAATAATACATTTATAGCCACACAGTGAACTACTGACTTTTGTGTAAAGTTTCCATTTCATAATTTTTCAAATTGAGTTAAATTCTGAATTTGTTGCTTAATTTGATAACCAAAGGCTCTATTGATTTTAGAATGATGAGGGCAACAAAAATATAATGTTAAATCCTGGAATCATTCAAGCATAACAGCTCAAATGTAAAAAGTAATTTTGAATGTGGCCAAACTTTAATTATGAATATCATATAAGTTTATTCATTTTTTAGAAAAATGAAACTAGATACTAGAAAGAATGAAATCAGGGCTTTCATATGGGCATTGACACTGCTAATGAGAAAACTTTACTCACTAATTCAACTCAAAGAAAAAATGTTTTATGGGATCTTAACAACGATATTTCTATCAGCAGATTGAATATTGTGATGTAAGTAGTAAAGTTACATAAAAAAGTTACCTAAATAAGAATTTAGAGTGCACACCGTATATACATCTGCTTTTAATAGAATCAGATGGAAAAATAAAGAAAATGTAGGTGTTTAAAAGGAATAGAATAGTTGGCAGATGGATTAAATTCACTTTGCTATGTTTTAAAGTCACAAAATCAGTTCGTTAAGACAAGGGCAGAATGGTCAACAAAACAAATGAATGTGCTCTTACATAATAGCTCATCAGCAGTTCACTCTTGCCCCTAGCCCTTACACACCCAGGTTGCTGAGCTGCTCTGCAGTTAGTTTTCATTCGACCCACCACAGAGTTGCACGACAGTTGTCGACTGTGTGGCACTCGGTCATTTAGGGGGACAACCAGTCTTTGTGAGAGATCTGGAATGGGTGCATCAGTGACACAGTAGGTCACTTGTAATGTTATTTTACACTTTTTGCTCACTCTCAACATGTTAAATTATAGGCAGTCAGCAGCACAGTGTCCAGTAAATTTACTGATTTCCATTTCAGTATTATACTTTCACACAGTTTTCATATTGCAAGGTCAATCCTTATAGGAACTAGTCACTGAAGTTCAAATCTTGGATCACACAACTTACCTGCAATTTGATTTTGCAGGAGACAGACAAGTTGTGATGGCTCTGCCACCTTTATTCCTCTTTCCACTGAAGTGGCTTTACAGCCTGAAACACTGTTTAAGACATAGGCCTACAGGTTACTGAACATTGTTAAACAGCTCTTTGAATTTTATGACACAACAGTGAATATGGAAACACACAAGTTGGTTCTTCTGATTGTTTTCAGGCAATCACCAGGGAACATAGCAAATTTCATCAAAATTATAATATGGGTATGCAGACCTAAGTAGGTCTTATTATTTGTGAAGATTTGAGCACTAATTTTCTCTTTGTCTGTAGTGACAGGGTCCATAGAATAACTGACTGACACCTATTGACTAGTTCTCACAGTAGTGGGGTTCACAACAGTGACTGCCATTCATATTCCAACATGCAATCACAACTTGTTTTTAGCCCTGAATGCATTCAAAGATTTAGAAATAACAGTGATAATGAATGGTTATTTGGATCATGATGGCCATTGTTGAAAGTACAACATGTTGACCAACTCGATTCAGATCATAAAAGAGAAATACTTTATAACTGAAGCAACAGTCAGTCCAGTGTGTAGACAGAACTTTCAGGAGCACTGAGAACTGATTCAAAAAGCAGCCAGTGCAGATAAAATATTCAATGCTTTCTTAAAAATATTCGTACAGGACTTTTGGGTCCTGTTTCCCACTAAAGGAAACAAAGGTAAAATTAAATAATTGCAGGGTTGAGGGATAGATGAAAAATTCATTGACATACCACTAAAATGAACAACTCGCGAATAACGAAAACTGTTTTCGAATAACAATAAACTGTTGCAGCAGCTACTGTAATTTGGATTACAATATAATTTGTCTTTATCCCTATTGCGCAGTTGTGACTATGTAGCCTTTCTCTTATTCTTTTAACACCCCTTGTCCCTCCCCCAATTGTTAACTGTTACATAATGTGTGTACCATATTCCATCGCAGATTATAGTCATTCAAAAAATTTGTTTCAGTTGTGGACCCAGCTGCAACTAAAACTAAGAAATCTTTCACACGGTAAACAAGACCGGAAGAACAAATGTACAATGGCTCGCTGAAGTCCAGGAGTATCTCAAAGACATCATTGTCGACCCACCGATAATAATATACAGACAGAAGAGTGATTCTCGTAAGTTTACATACAAACAACTGACAGAAAGGAGTCTGAAACTTGAAATCTTATGGACACTGGGGAGATGACAAATGTATAGTGGGAGGATGAAATTTTGGGAAGATACAAACAGTAGTTATCTTTAGTCTTTGCATTGTGTGTTCTTTAAGGGTCCAAACAAAATGATAGTCCTGGAGATGAACGCAGTTGACTCTGAAAATAATAGCTCTGGCTGAAATGATGACACATCAAATCATGTCCCAAAATACCATATTTACTCAGGTGTTACCCTTCTGATAAGCAACCAACTTCAGATGTGTTTATATCTCCACAGGCATGAGTTCGAAGAAGAGAACCTCTAAAGAAATGACAAAAATCATTTTGAAATTTCAAAGCAGTAACTCCTTCGATGTGTTTCTTGCAGAGTAATAAAACTTTTGGTGTCTTGGTAGGACCACACATTTGAAAAGCTTTGTTGTCAGTCAGACTCATGGAATATTTTCTGACAGACCTAATTTAGCAGTAGTTTCTCATCTGCAAAAATGTTGACTGGTTTCAGTGCTTTCTTTATTAATGTAGAGAGTGTTGAAGAATGGGGGAAGTTTATTACTTGCATCCTTTGTCACATTCAATAACAATTCTATAAAAGACAATTAAACAATGGAAACTTCAGGTAGGAATATCAACTATGTAGGAAAAGACAGATTGCTACTTACTGCAGAAGACATGTTAAGTTGCAGACAGGCTCTATTAAGACAGTTACATAAAGCTTTCAGTCACAGCCTTCATCAGCAAAATAGAAACGCACATTATTCGTACACACAAGCAAGCACACCTCATGCACAAATGACTGCCAGCTCAAACAACTTGGGTCAGAACGCTCAAGATGTGTGCTTGCTTATGTGTGTGAATGGTGTTTGTTTCTCTTTTGCTGATGAACACTGTAGCTGAAAGCTTAATGTGAGTGCCTCTATAAGACATGCCAAATAGTAAGCAACCCAGGAAGTTCAATCTTTGTTGGCTCAGTATGGGTTCAATGAACTAAGAGATCCATAACTGAGGACTGATGAGTGTCTCCAGTCCTCAATAACCATAAGCTGTGTACATGCTTCAGTGAAACTGTGCAGTGTAAAGGTGAAACTTAGTGTGTCACTAGGTGTACTGAGAGCAGATGGGTTGATGGCAGGCAAAGTCTGTGGGACCTACCATTCCTGAGATGCTTACCCATCCAAGTGGGGTTCTGCAAGGTTGTATCGTCTGTTCTGTAACTGCCCATGGGACCAAATTTTTCATGACTGTCCAAATCTAAAATCCTCCAGTGGTTGACGAATGCTAAACAGTGAGTGAAGTGGAACACTGGTTGGCCAACAGCAGGCAAGTAGGAGAGCTTGACAGGCTGTAGAGCAATTATCATTTCACAGCAAAAATTTAGATATTAAATGTGTACATCTATATCAAAATGTATTTATGATTAAAAACAAAGATTCCAAGACTTACCAAGCGGGAAAGCGCCGGCAGACAGGCACAATGAACAAAACACACAAACACACACACAGAATTACTAGCTTTCGCAACTGGTGGTTGCTTCTTCAGGAAGGAGAGGGAAAGACGAAAGGATGTGGGTTTTAAGGGAGAGGGTAAGGAGTCATTCCAATCCCGGGAGCGGAAAGACTTCCCTTAGGGGGAAAAAAAGGACAGGTGTGCGCTCGCACGCACACACACACACACACACACACACACACACACACACACACACATACACAAACACAAGCAGACATCTGATTGTGTTTGTGTATGTGCAGATGGGTGTGGGTGTGTGCGCGAGTGCGCGGTTGCGAAAGCTAGTAATTCTGTGTGTGTGTTTGTGTGTTTTGTTCATTGTGCCTGTCTGCCGGCGCTTTCCCACTTGGTAAGTCTTGGAATCTTTGTTTTTAATATATTTTTCCCATGTGGAAGTTTCTTTCTATTTTTTTTACATCATCATTAATTTGAACCCAACAACTGAATATATGATTATTAAGAGGTCAAAATGGACATTTGATATAGCAGCAACATTCAGTAGCCAGAAAGCATTAGAAGACATATCTGGAACCCTAAAATTTGTAAAACATCTTATTATTAGTGCACTTCTTATTGAAATGACCAAACAGCTAAACAAGCTGACTGTTTAAATGTAAAAGGATAGAGGAATATTTTGCTGTAATAGAAAAGAATTATCTATAGCTAAAGCAAGTGTGTCATCCATCTTCTGCTATGATATTATGAACATTGATACAAAAGAGTTGTTCAAGAAATGGTGTAATAAGGTATAACAAACACCCTAAATGCTATAAAGTAGCTCAATGGAGATCTCCAAGTGGCAGCTGCAATTATCATAACTTTCAACTCTCCAAATTTACCAATGTGCAGATTGCAGTTGGTGGGCAGGCAGCCTATGTCAAGGATGGGAGAGGAACATGTGAGCACTAGAGGGATGGCCAGTTTGAAATGAAAACAGGGCATTAAAAGAAACTAATTGTGTATTCAGAAACTTACAGAGTACTTGATGGCCCATCTGGGCTAATCCACTAGTCTGGATGTGAGACTGTCTGCTTTGCTTGCAAGTGAAAGCAAAATCAAGAGTATCTGCTCTGTCTCAAAGCTGGATCACAGGAGAGCAAAGCGACCAATTTCTGCTCCCAAGGACACAGCCATTACCAACAAAGTGACTCCTTTCTCATGTGTTTCCCATTGGCTGAGTTGTGGTATCAGCACTTTTAGTGTATTCAGTGCAGGGCTAAAAGCGTATACTGTCAGTAGCTTTTACCAGAAAGAACCACTTTTGTTCTGAAGGGACAGGTCAGTTGGTCATGTGGACACTGCACGAACTCATGCTATGTTCCAAGCCTGTAGCTCAGTTGCAGCTACATGTATGGAAGAAAAACGTAAAATCTCGATGAATTGTCAGTAAATTACATGTGATAACTCTAACTGGCTAGGCACCCTGTATAGTCCTCCCCCCTTCTGTAGGGCCTACGGTAGTGGGGGAGAGACCCTTATGGGGGCTTAATGCTATGGTGTGATCTATTCCAATTGTTTTTATTTATTGTAAGTGGAAGGAGACTTTCATGTAAAGTGTGTCAGGTTTCACCACACAAGTAAATAGTAAAATATTAGATGTTCATATTTTTTGCAAGAAGGAAGTATTGTTAGTAAATCAGATTGATGAAAGCAATTGAAATCATTCTAGTCAGAACTGTATAATAATGACTGCAGTAAAATAATGGAATGAATTTTGATGAAGCGAAACAATTTCTCTTAATAGTTTGCTGTAACAGTGCTAAACTTGTTCCTCACATCTGTTGGAGCAGTAATCTGCTTTTATCTGGGGGCCAGAAATGTGCTGATAGGAGAAATGAAAGAGCTCTGGAAGGATGGTGACACTGCATCTGAAACTGAGAAAATGTCACAAATCACTCGGGCACTCTGTGTATGCTGCAAGCTGCAAATCCCTGGAGATTAACTAAAAACACTATCCTGGGGCCATCTTAATGCACAACATTCAAAAATATACCTACCAAAACTTCTCGTCATCACCTAACAATCAAGCATGGAATACTTCAATGACAGTGTAGCTTAAAATCAGGATAAGGAATCCTCTGCAGTACTCAGTTCCAGTGAAGGCATTCATCTAAATTATACGGGTTTTAATTATACACACAAAAATTCAAATTTCCCTACTCAGCAATGACATCCCCAGTCAAAAGGCAATAACTAGAGAACATACAAAATTTAACTTTTATACAATATACAATGTCGTCTGAATATTCGGAAGGGGAGAGCCATACAACCAATAACACTGATAAGGCATAAAACCACAGCCTCATACCACAACATTCAGGATAAATCTCTCTCTCTAAACAAATCTGAGTCTGTCATGAGCTATGCGATGACCTTCTAGAAAAATAGTTTTTAACTCATGACATTTTTTATATTACAGGCAATAAGGGTCAATATAATGGTATGTGATCATCAACACAGGACTTGTCCATTTAAAATATAATTTCCTGATCTCAGAGTCCCCATTTGCTCTTGACCTTCTCCACTGAACAAATGGCTGCAGTACCGTAGTACAAAGAAACATGAACAATACATTCGTCACTTAACAACACGTGGAATGTGGCAGTGGCGACGGTTGGGTGATCTGTGAGGTGATCTGTGAGGTGATCTGTGAGGTGTTTGCAGGTCCAAGCAGCCAAAGGCCGTACACACATAATGCCCGTGTGGCAGCAACATGGGCGGCTGGTTGCTCAATGACAAAGGTAGGTGCCCTGGTGTTGACAACAGAACCCAAACAGCGAACACAGGGCATCACCTCTGGGCAGTGCAGTGGCAGGTGGGCATTCTGCTTGCGGCTTGGAGACAGTGCTCACTACGAGAGAGGGCTGTTGCTGTACTCTTGCTTTGAACCTGCCTGCCATGTCACACCAGCCTCACCACAAATGACGTACTGCGTCCACACGTACCAGTGCAAGGGGCAAAGTGTACTGCATCATTCACTGCCTTGCCAGGATATGGCACGATGTAGACACTCTGGCAGGCAGCAAGGCAGTTCAGTCAGCAAGGCTGCACTCGACAGATGTGCGGTGACAGTGGGTGATGCAAGTGGTTGGCAAGCAACAGGTCGGTGGCCCATCTTTGGATGGTGTCAGCAGCAGGGGAGTCACGCCAATCGTACACAGCGCCCATGTGCTTGGCTCATCCCAAGCAAGAGGTGACAATGCCACACAAATAGCACAGACTTGTCACATGTTTTTCAAGTCCCACTGCCCAGTTCAAGGTTAGCATTTGGTGACTGGAAAGCAGCACAGGATGTGACTGTCAAATGGGTCTGCCGAACATGCAGCACACAGGTACTTTGCACGGCATGGCTTGGCGCACTTGTTGAGACTTGGCCCTGGCTGTGGCAGACAGTGAAGTGACAAGACAGCAAATGACACAGTAGACTTTGCACCATGCTGTGGTATGTGTGGACGCAGCACTTCACTGTTGGTGAGGCTGTTGTGGTGTGGCAACCAGGCTCACAGTAGTGTTCAAAAACAGCTCTCTCCCATCAGCTGCACAATAACAAATTTGAACCAAAAGATACTCTCACCCTTTGGTCCTAATTGTCAGCTTAATCACGAATCAGATACCAATATGTACAGACCGCACATTATGGGGGAGCGGCATTTGTCAAGGATTAGAGAGGGATCGATTGTGACTGCCACAAGGGAGGCTGCTTTGAAACAAAAACAGAGGATTAAAGGAAAGTAATGGAATACTGTGAAACTTAGAGTTCTTGTGGATTCATCGGGGCTGGACTGTAGGGCGTCTACCAATCTGAGTGCTTCTATGAGGGAAGACAGAAAAATAACAGACAATAATTATATTAGTGATTGGAAAACAATGCACAATAATTATATTACCAAAAAGTTCAATAGGTAACAAAACAAAACAAAACACAAATTAACTTATGTTACCTACTTTTCTATTTAGTCGGCAACATTCTCAACACATTCCTTCCGCCATGGTATCAGTTTCAGTGTGTCCTGTTCGTAGAAATCCGTTTGGTTGGAGTATGGCTATCTGCAGACTGCTGAATTCACTATCACATCCGTTGCAAAGTGCTGGCTGGCCTGGAATTTCTTCATGGGAACAAACAGATGAAAGTCTGATGGCACAGGTTCTGGACTGTATGTTGGATGCTCGAGCAACTCCCACCCAAATGTGACAGGTTTCTTATGAACAGGAGCAGTCACATGTGGGCATGAAGTTTGACACCATCAGCATTAATGTTGTGGTGTACATCACAAAGGGCATGATATAACTTAGCCACTTTCTTAATGTAGACAGCATTCACACTGGTCCCCTGTCCATCAAAGTTCACCAATAACACGCCACACATATCCCAGAGAACTATCACAAACACTTTCCTAGCAGAGTGAGTCACTTTGAATGTATTTTCACACTGAGATTCAGCATGTTTCCACTCCATAGAGATCTGCTTGGTTTCAGGCATCTAATTGTACCCCACAACTCATCACCAGTGATGATTCCTTTAGAAAGTCATGCCCTTCTGCAGCATAGTGTTTTAAATGATCCAAGCTTGTCATCATTCACTGACCCTCTGTCAGGTCTGTCAGGTTCTTAGGCATTCAGGGAGCACTAACTTAAATGGAATTTCAACATTTCACGAACTATATCATACACTGAATTATAGCAAATGTTGAAGCTGCAACAAGGTTTACAGTTGCACATGCCGGTTGTTCCAAATTGCTGCGATTGCTCTGACATTCTGCAGGTTTTCAGCTATTACTGGCTGCCTGGAGTGTGGCAAGTCACTAAGATTCACATGACGCTCTTTGAAGAATGCATACCACCTGGAGACATTGCTACAGTCCGTACAGTCATCTCCATACAAGCCACACAGGTCCCTGTGAAGTTCACTCAGTTTCTGCCCTTTGGCCCACAAATATTGAAACACGTCACTGGTCTTCATAAGTTGATGATGGTAACGTGCACAATGTTTGTTTCATAGTTCAGGCTTCTTTCACTAGAGCTGCATGTGGAAACAAAATAACTCTCTGTAGCACAAATTAAAGACTATATCATCATGAAATTTCAACATTCCAGCTGCAATACCAAGCAGGGATGGAGGCAGGTGGTGTGAGGCCACCTGATCTGCCTCCAAGCAAGAAAGACAATCAGGAGTGTCTGTGCTGTATGGGAGCTGAATCGCTAGAGAGCAAAGTGACTGCTTTCTGCTCCCAATGATGTGACTAGTAGCATACATGTGACCCCTTTCTTGTGCCTCCCATTGGATGAGTGGTGGTGTGGGCACCTTTACTGTATTAGCAGATGGCTGAAAATCTACTCTGTTAGCATCTTTTACCAGAAAGAACCACTTCTTTTCTAAAGGGACAGGCTGATTGGTGGGCAGTAGACACCACAAGAACTCTTGCTATGTTCCAAGCCTATAGCTCAGTTGCAGCAAAATGAATGAAAGAAAAATTTAAGGTCTCAATAAATTACACCTGACATCTCAAACTGGTTAGGCACCCTGTACATCACGCAACATTGATACATACTTCCTCAATTTGAAAGTGTTTTCAGTGACAGCAATATAGTCACACCACACTTGCATGTAATGCACAGGCAACTCAGGCCAATAGAGTTCATAGAGTGAGAGGAATATGCTCACTTCCTGAATTCTCCACTAATAGCTTCAATGATCACACTGCATGGAATTGGAATGTTAGATATTTCAGGAGGAAAAGAAGGTGCAGGAAAGAGTGCCTCACACTGATGGCAAAAATTATCCAAATTGATGTAGCCAGCCATTTATGGTATCCTTTCCCAAAATGAAACACACTTCCATTGAATGGGAAATGCCATATGAATAAATAGAAATGGAAGAGAGTAAGTCAGAAATAATCAGATTATTCCACACTTGTTCAAACATTTAAGCCCAAAGATGACCTGTCTGTGGAAGTAATGGAATATGAAGTCTGATGGAAGGAACCATCCAGTCCTACAGTCATGGCAGCAAGATACAAAAGCAGACTAGAAAAAAATAACAAATAAAATTACTCAAATACTACAGTATACCTGAATGCATTCAAGACATCATGAGGAGCTGAAACTAATAGCACAGAGAAGGTCTGATACTGATACCCATGTGTCAAGACAATACAGCCTCTACCATAAAGACATAATCATAGGGGAGAGGGCTATGGAGATGGTGTGGCTATGTTGTTCAGTGATGAATAACACTACTTGCATCTCCTACTCAACATTAACTTGCAAGCAGCACAGAAACAGTGTATATGCCATGTAGGGTGAAGCTGTGGCCCCTCTACCTACACTCCAATAAATATTTAGTTCAAGAGGCTCTCAGAGACCTTATATACAGCTCACCTGGCTGTTCCCCTTTTGTGGGCGAATCAGTGCACATAATGTAGTGTGGGCATCTATCAATCCCCATCTGCACAGTTCAGAAAATCTGGTGGTGGAGGGGAAAGGTCGAGATGGGTGGGGTAGTGAAGCAGCTATTGTAACCGAGCATGTTATCTTAGCCTAAAGTTCTGGTCTGTCAGCCACTCAACATGCACAGCATCCTGGTCCATCCCTATGCCACTCCCAATCCCAACTCCTTGCCACAAGTTCATATCCCTGTGAAAGACACAGATGCAAGTCCTACACAATCCATCCACCCAGCACTTCCTATACCAGTCCTATCACAGGTTTATCCTGTCCGTTAGGGGCCAGGCCACCTGCGAAAGCAACCATACAATTTACCAGCTCTGCTGCAATCAATGCACAGCTTTTTATGTTAGTATGACTACCAACAAGCTGTCAATCAGGATGAACAGCCATTGCCAAACTGTACCCAAGAGCAAAGTACACCACTCTGTGGCACAACATGCAGCCAAACATAACACACTTGATTTCAATGGATGCTTCACTACCTGAGCCATCTGGATCCTCCCCTCCACCACCAGATTTTCTGAACTGCACAGAAGGGAGTTATTGTTACAACACCTTCTCCACTCTTATAATTATCCCGGCCGCAACCTCAGGTAATATACTGTCTCCATACCCTCTGACAATTAAGCCCCCTTTGTCCTACCACCTCCTCCCCATTCTTGTCTCCTACCCTCTTTGTTTGCCACTCTCAGTGAGTGCACCCACTCATCTGTCCCTGCTCCTCTCCGGTTTCACCCCATTCTTCCCATCTCCCTGCCCCACAACCTCCTGATGCCACACCTGTTGTCCCAACAGGCTGTGCTCGAATGCTTATGTGTAAATGTCTTTTAATTGTGCTGTCTGCTACTTAATGTGTCATCTTTATAGTAAGTAGCAATCTATATTTTCCTACACTGTTCATATATATTTAGACAAGAGGGCAAAGGCTAGTTTACAAGATAATAAGCCCTCCTTTTTATCAAATGGTGTGACGAATGTTATAAGACTTTTCAAATTGTTGGGAATGTTTGCCCAACTTCCTAAATTATTAAGGAGGATGTTTTAGTAGGCCATCAAGTGCTGTCTCATCCAGGTGCTGACTTTCTCTCTGCATCTGCATCTGTACTTTGCAAACCAGTGAGTACTTCCCATTGAACCAGTCATTAGAGCTTTCTGACATTCCATTCACATATGGCACATGGAAATAACAATTACTTGAATGACTTTGAGCATGCTGTAATTAGTCTAATCTTGTCTTTGTAGTTCCTAAGGGAGCAATTTGTAGTATGTTCCCAAATTCATCACTTAAAGTTGGTTTTCGAAACTTACTTAATAGGCTCCCATAGGATAATTTGCATCTATCTTTAAGCATTTATCATCTCAACTTGTTCAGCATCAACATGATGCTTTCCCATTGGTCAAACAATAATATGATCATTTCTGCTACCCTTCTTTGTATACATTCAATTTTGGGTTATTCCTATTTGGTATGGGTTCCACACACTTCAGAAACATTTCCTTTGTATTCAACCAGAGACCCAAAGCCTGCCACCTGCTTTATGTATAACTGAGTATACACTGATCATCCAGAACATTATGACCACTGAACTACTATTGATATAAACCCATCCAGATGATAGTAGCATCATTTGGTGAGGAATGACTGCTAGCCAGATGCATGCATGGCACATGGTAGTATCAGGAAGCCTGCTGTGTGTAGAATGTGGGAGGCGCGTGATCTATGTGAGTTTCACTGAGACAGATTATGATTGCCCAGAGCCTCAGAACGAGCATTTGGAAAACTGCACGATTTGTTGAGTGTTTGAAGAGTGATGTGGTGAGTTTCTTCAAAACATGGTGAAACCATGTCAAGACATCGTAGAGTTGGATGGGTACCCTCATCACTGATATTAGACATCATAGGCTGGACAGACTGGTAAAACAGGACAGGTGGTCAACAGTGGTGGAACTAACATTAAACTTTAAGGCTGGGCAGAGAACAAGTGTGTTTGAACATACAGTGAACCAAACCCTCTGAATGATGAGCCTCTACATCCGACGACCCATGCATGTGCCATTGTTAACACCACGACATCGAAATGTTAACATCACATCAGCAAATTTGACTGAAATGAGCACATCACAGTCAGCACTGGATGCCGGCATGGTGGCAGAGTGTTGCATGTTTTGATGAATCCAAATACCTTCTTCATCGTGCTAATGGGGGGGGGGGGGGGGGGGGGACGCTAATTCATCATCTTCCATCTTCCAGGGAAACAGCTCCTTGACACACACACAGGGCTGGAGACAAGCTGGTGGCAGCTCCATTATGCTTTGGGAGCATTCACGTGGACATCCATGAGTTCAGTGGAGCTCACACGAGGCATCATGGCAGCCAAGGAGTATTGCATATTCTTAATAAGATAATGCGTCATGTCACAAGGCCAGAAGTGAGATGGAGCGATTTGAGGAAGAAAGTGGTGGTGAATTACATTTAATGTGTTGCCCCCCCACCCCACCCCTCCCCCGACTTGCCAGATCTGAACCCAATTGAATGGATTTGGGATGTGACTGAACATGGTATCAAAGCTCAACACCTTCTTCTCAGAATTTATGGGAATTAAGTGACTTGTATGTACAGATGTGGTGGCAATTCCCTGCGACGACCTATCGAGGCCTCATTGCTTTCATGTTATGACATGACACAGCTGTTATTCATGTGAAAGGTGGATATACCAGCTATTAGGTAGGTGGTCATCATGTTGTGGCGGATCAGTGTATGTGATACTTTCATTTCTACAAATTGTTACACCCACAAATTTTTATAAGCTGACTGGTTCAAACTGTGTTGTAAATTATTTTGTTTTCTAACTTGCACAGTTTTACATTTCTTAACACAGAAACCAAGTTACCAATCTTTGCACCAGTCTGAGATCTTCAGATTGACTGAATATATGTGCAGATTTTTTTCAGACAATACTTCACTGCAGAGAAGTGTATAATCTGTGAAAATCGCGAGGTTACTATTAATACTGCTTGCAAGTTCATTAACATACAAAATGAACAGCAAGGGTCCCAATATACTACCCTTGGACACACCAGAAGTTACCTCTATATTTATCAATGACTCTCCATTCGAGATAACATGCTTTGTCCTGCCTCCCAAGAAATCCTCAATATTGTCATGGATTCCACCTGATACCTCCTAAAATCTACTTTTGATCATATGTGCATGTGTGGTACTAATGCAAATCCTTTTCAGAACTCAGTAGATAGTGCATCTACCTTATTCTCTTGATCAAACAATAGAAAATCCAGGATGGAATGTAACAATATTATGAAAAAGAAAGTTGCCACTCACTATACAGCAGAGAGTGTGGCTTCAGTTGCCTGAGAATGCAGTCCTTTGTGTGTGAGTTGCATTTTCATGAGAGTGTGTGTGTCTCTCCATCATCTATTTTTACAAAGGCCTTACTGGCCAAAAGCTTTATTTGGGACAGTCTTTTTGTGCATACCTGTAACTCAGATCTTTGCTGTATGGTGAGTGGCAACTTTCCTTTTTGTAGTATTATTCTCTTGATCTGTGGCCTTCAAGAAGTAACATGACAGAGGTACAGGTGGGTTTAAGATAGAGATGTTTTCAGAATCCATACAGATGGCATGGAGGATGTCATTGTTCTAGATACTACATTATATTTGACCTCAGAATATGTACTAATGTCATGTAATGAATGTCAAAGATATCAGATGGTAGTTTTGTAGATTACATCTGCTACTCATCTAGTAGACAAGGCTGCAATGATCCACAGATGAGCGGCACAAGTCTGTTGCTTTTTCGTAGGGTATGGAGTTAAGTTGAGAATGTGAGTCTGCTGGGCAACATGCGTGGTATAAGTCCATGCAGCTGCACTAATTCCTGTGTCCTCGGTGGCTTAGGGGTTAGAGCACCTGCCTAGTAAGTAGGAGATCCCCGATTCGAATCCTGGTTAGGCACACATTTTCAGCTTTCCCCGTTGACTCTATCAATGTCCCATACACAGCTAATGTTTGTAATTCATTGAAATTTCAGTCTTCATGGCTGTCACGATCCACCATGATGTCTGTTCATTCAGACATGTCCAAAAGAACGGAAACCATACATATATAAGTAATGGGAAGTTTTTAAATAGAAATCTTGACAAAAATGGAATGGCAAGGGATTGTTTATGAAAGAGTTTAAACAGCCTAATTTTTGTAATGTGTATTTTATCAATTGATAATCATACCGACTTTAGAAAGGTAGTACATGACAATTGCGGTTTTTGGTGTAGCATAATTTTTTAGAGAAGTTCATCCAACTACAAGGCTTCTAATACTGTAGAAAAATATCTTCAAAAACTTGTATGGTTGCAAGTAAAGAGATTCATCCTGACCATAATTTAAGAAAAAACATGTCTGTTACTTATGTGTACATTTTTGAAACTATTGTTTGTTATACAATAAATACAACTGAAAATTTTCATTTCAAACACAATTCATTATTCATCACAGAGAAAAATCCTAAATTCCACCATACAATTTAAACTTTTATGATTGGGCAACATGGTGTTAAAAGTTTACAGCAAACTAAAAGCTAAGGGAATATGTAACACAGATCTTCGATTAATGAAATAACTAGATATACATCAATTAAACAAAGAGTTCAGAAAGGGCAGTTGTACAGTTTGAGCAACGAAATGGACATTTATCTGTAAATTAAATTATATTGCTGTATAACATACAAGACAGTGATTAATTTTGTATTTGATTTCTTCTTGTAACTTAATGTCATGGATTTAATTGATATTGCAAAAATACATGTAGAGGATTTGTCTCTCATTTTTAAATTATATTTCATGTTTCCTATATGACAAATCAACTAATTTCAAAATTATACCTTATGGAACAAGTAATTCTCATTTCTCTCATGATGATAATGATTGTGTCTTTACAGGATATAAATGGAGTTTGAGAGCCAACATCAAACCCTATAAATATGAAATCATGGTTGATTGTGGGATGGTGAAACTGTGAACTGTAATGCAATCAAATTTTGTTGTGACAGAGATAAGTAAGAACAATGCCAAATTCAAGTAGTCTTTCCAGTCAAACTAAAGCTGCTTTATTTTTCAGATTCTCAAATGGAAAAGGGGCAGTAGTACATCTTATGATTCAAAGAGTTGAGCATCAAATATTGTCTTCTTGTTACTTTTTTGGGTGGGATCAACATTTTCATGACATATAATACAATAAAGGTCTATTAATATCACACAAAATATATTATGAAGAGATGATGTTATAGCTTAATAATAAGCTATTGCCATATGTTGGCCATTTACAGAGAACCTTCTGCTTCTTGTTACTGGAGCAAAATGATTAATGGAAATAAATTGGTAACAATTACTGTGAAACTACTTTCTTTACTTGGCATGTGAGCCTTCATGCTTATTACACCAAAGGCTTTATTGTTTTTTGCTGATAATCTGCAGTTCCAGCCATCTCTTCCTAAATTCTCCGATAACAATAGAGTGAATCAGATGGTGTGAAATTAATATCATTGGGTGCTAAAAGAGAAAATTGGACCATTGATGCAAATACATTAGATTTACTCAGACAAGTAGACCGTACTCAAGCACCACACACATTTTGCCAAACCAGCTGGGAAAGAGGAAATAAAAATCATTAGGGCACTTGAAAATCCAGCATCTCTTCTGGTTATGATAGTATTTACCAAAGTAATAAATTTTTTGCTAGCTTGATAGTATCCCCCTTCAGTTATCTTTGAAAGATTGAATTATGTTGTAGTAACACTTATTTATAAAAGTAGAGATAAACAACTGACCTCTTGATTATAGACCCGGCCAATTGGTGTGGCCCTGTAGGTTGCTAGATAGCTACAGAGAATGTTAGATTCTGTGTTTGACATTATTTCCTTGCAGATATGGGTTTTTAATGTGTGGATAAAGCATTGAATATGACTGTTGAAGGCTGGTTTATAGCAGTTCTCTTTCTCTAACTTTTTCTCATTAGCATGTTTAATCTTTTCTGAGTAATGGAGATAACTCAGAACAAGATTTAATTGAGATTTCTTCTTCATTACTACTGTGTAAAAGTAGTTAATTTATTTATGCTAATGTATAATATATTTTAATAAAATTGATGTTACATTTTGCTCAAAGGAGCTAAATAACATGCCTTATTCTTTTCCTTGACAACTTCCTGCAATCAATTCAGAAAAACAATTAATGATGATTATTATTAAAAAATAGCAGCATTGACCATTGATATAGTGTAGTGGACCTCATTCTCTCACCATCTTTGGCCAGTGTGCCAGATGCAACAACAGCCAGTCTACAATATGCAGTGGATGGACCCCTCTCATTCATGGTGTCCACTCCCCTCACATTAAGGAAAAAATGACAACAAACAGGACCACATCCCTGAGAAAGAAAAAATTAAATATATTAAACAATAGTCCAATAAAACAAAGTGTCACTACAGTATACATTACCTGTGACTGTACCAATAGCAGGAGTATGACTGCTAGTGTTTGGAATTTAGTGACACTACATATCTCCCTCAACAGTTGCGCAATCACAAGTAATGAAGCATGTTTTTGATATTGCTTAGACTGATCAACATGTTTATGCAATAGCCTTTGATGCATAATACAGCATTTAACATTGCTATCTCTCGGTGGTCTATAATATTGTCACTATAAAAATGTAATCATGGAGACATTCTTGATTATCCTGTTACTGCACAAATAGTGACTGATAACTCAGAATGTAGTCTTCAGAGAACTTTACTGAGCTGGCTGCAAGTGCTAAACTGAACTACCTGCTGGTTTGGAACTGTGTGTGCCTCTGCGGTGCCTCATCGTTTCTGACTGTCAGCGAAATGATTTATGTGCTGGTACAAGGAAGAACCAATGTAGTCCACAGTTCACAGTGCTGTATTTGGCGGTTCTCTCCACCATTGATAGATGTATACAACACACAGAAGCACGTGGCTTGGAGGCAGAAAGTTATCCAAGTTTGTGAGCACCATATGGAGGCTGGTGCTTGGATCTGAGAGGCACACGGCGAGTGGTTGTGCCCATATGGTGGTGACCTTTAGTGGTATTTGTTATGTACCTCTTATTTAGTACATAACGTCTACATACACCATACACCTTAACAGCTAAAACTGTATCTCATAACAAGATAAAACTGTTTGTACTGAACAAAACCATTTCAGTAACTTTGATTATGACAACACTACATAACTCCTAATCTGTATACAGTTATCGTACCAAACGAGACTGATCACTACATATTGTTACTGTTGTGGTTGGCAGGAGAGCCAACACCGTGTTACTAGAGGAGGCCGAAAGGCACGAGTTTTAGCTCACGCAGGCTGGCGTGAGGTCTGGAACAGGACAAGGAAGTTAGAATTTAGAAACAACGGACGTAGCTGGTGGAAAACTTAACTTTAATCCATTAATGACGAACGTCGGTCTGGACGGTACATGATTCACAAGATCAGTAGTAACTGAATATGGCACCTTGCTAGGCTGTAGCAACTGACGTGGCGGAAGGCTATGCTAAACTATCGTCTTGGCAAATGAGAGTGTATTTTGTCAGTGAACCATCGCTAGCAAAGTCGATTGTACAACTGGGCGAGTGCTAGGAAGTCTCTCTAGACCTGCCGTGTGGAGGCGCTCGGTCTGCAATCACTGATAGTGGCGACATGCGGGTGCGACGTATACTACCGGACCGCGGCCGATTTAAAGTCACATTGGGGTATAGTGAGAACGAGTCTGGCGGTGACACCACATTCCTCCCCCACAAATCGGCATACGGTTGTGGCATAAGGCTTCCGCCCGCTGTGAGGAGGACCTCATGTTGACGTATGCGACGAGGTGGGGAGCCTAACAACAGGCGAGGCTGTGCCACCCGCACCCTGGCATTCGGACCGCGGGGAGCTAGGAAACGCCTGAAAACTTGCTCCAGGGTGCACGCCAACATGCGGTGTATGCGCCCGTAGAGAGACAGGAGGGGCCGAAGGGTCGACCTCCATCAGGCCGGGGCACCCGACGGGCGAAGACGACATATGGTCCGGAGTGGGCAAGAGTTCCATGTCAGAAGACAACTGGTCACGGGAAGCGATCGGCGGTGCGTGACTCAGGGAGGCGCCCGGCGGTTGCAGTGACGCATCCACTGCGGGCGTCGCCGGCGGGAGAACAGCAGGCGGCGGCGGTGGCAGCGGCGCGTCGCCATGGGGCAAAATGGAAGGCAGCGTCGGTAACACCTGGGGCTGAGGCGAGCCAGTAGATGGGTCCCCTGGGCGCTGACCTGACGGCACCATCACTGAAAGCAGACGGCGAGCGGCAGATCCCGTGCAACGACAGAGGTGCAGCTGATTGAGATGCCGACACACCTCACCAGAGGCCCCCAAAACCAGATACATAGCGCTGCCGAGGCAGCGAAGAATGCGCCCTTAGAGCCAACGCCGTGAACCTCGAAAGTGGCGATAGTAGACAACGTCGCCTGGAGCAAAAGCATGTGTGTGCCACTGCACAGGAACCTGATGCGGCGGATGTAGCAAAGACATCAAGGTTCAATGATGACGACCGTGGAGCAACTCAGCCGGCGAGCGACCATCTCGGGGCTGAGAGCGATACGAGGACAAAAAGAGCAATAACGCGTCATCCCGAAAATGAGACTCTTTCAACTTCAACGTCTGTGACTTGAAAGTTCTGACCAATCGTTCAGCGGCACCGTTTAACTGTGGTGAAAACGACGCGGACGTCAGATGTTGAATACCATGGGCTTGCAGAATGACTGAAATTCTGCGGATTTGGGCCATTGTCGGAAACAATAGTCTGTCGAAGACCTTCAATGCAAAAGATAGCGGATAACGCTTGGATGGTGGCAGACGACGTCGTGGAAGACATCCGGACAACAAAAGGAAAATTACTGAATGAATCTGCCACAACCAACCATCGAGCATTCCAGAATGGACCAGCAAAATCGATGTGTAAGCGTTGCCAAGGGGAAGTGGCTTTTGGCCATGCAAAGAATTTCCGCGTGGTGCTGATTGTTGTTCAGCATACACCATGCAAGAAGAGCACATATTCGTAATCGCGGCATCGATTCCGAACCAAGTACAGGGCTGATGAGCAAGTTGTTTCGTTCTCACTATACCCCAATGTCCTTGGTGGAGAAGCTGTAAGACAGAGGACTGTAACGAACGTGGTACCACGACCCTGTACTGATCATTATCAGAACGCAACAGCAAAACACCACGTCGTACAAAAAGTCTCCCCTTGTGAGCAAAAAATCGGCGAACCAACGGGTCCCCGATTAGTGACTTTGACAAGGGCCATTACGTAGCAACAAAACGCAGAACGATAGCAAGGACAGGGTCGGCAGCTGTGGCTGTAGCTATGCGACGAAAATCAATCGGAAACGATTCGACCACGTCATCGGTTTCCGCACCAATGAACATGCAAGCAAGTTCGGAGGAATCGAATGCCCTATCTTCAGCAACCTTCCCCCCATGAACCATGGACCTTGCCGTTGGTGGGGAGGCTTGTGTGCCTCAGCGATACAGATGGCCGTACTGTAGGTGCAACCACAACAGAGGGGTATCTGTTGAGAGGCCAGACAAACATGTGGTTCCTGAAGAGGGGCAGCAGCCTTTTCAGTAGTTGCAGGAGCAACAGTCTGGATGATTGACTGATATGGCCTTGCAACATTAACCAAAACGGGCTTGCTGTGCTGGTACTGCGAACGGCTGAAAGCAAGGGGAAACTACAGCCGTAATTTTTCCCGAGGACATGCAGCTTTACTGTATGATTAAATGATGATGGCGTCCTCTTGGGTAAAATATTCCGGAGGTAAAATAGTCCTCCATTCGGATCTCCGGGCGGGGACTACTCAGGAGGACGTCGTTATCAGTAGAAAGAAAACTGGCGTTCTACGGATCGGAGCGTGGAATGTCAGATCCCTTAATCGAGCAGGTAGGTTAGAAAATTTAAAAAGGGAAGTGGATAGGTTAAAGTTAGATATAGTGAGAATTAGTGAAGTTCGGTGGCAGGAGGAACAAGACTTTTGGTCAGGTGAATACAGGGTTATAAATACAAAATCAAATAAGTGTAATGCAGGAGTAGGTTTAATAATGAATAAAAAAATAGGAGTGCAGGTAAGCTACTACAAACAGCATAGTGAACGCATTATTGTGGCCAAGATAGACACAAAGCCCATGCCTACTACAGTAGTACAAGTTTATATGCCAACTAGCTCTGCATATGATGAAGAAATTGATGAAATGTATGATGAGATAAAAGAAATTATTCAGGCAGTGAAGGGAGACGAAAATTTAATAGTCATGGGTGACTGGAATTCGAGAGTAGGAAAAGGGAGAGAAGGAAACATAGTAGGTGATTATGGATTGGGGCTAAGAAATGAAAGAGGAAGCCGTCTGGTAGAATTTTGCACAGAGCATAACTTAATCATAGCTAACACTTGGTTCAAGAATCATAAAAGAAGGTTGTATACATGGAAGAATCCTGGAGATACGAAAAGGTATCAAATAGATTATATAATGGTAAGGCAGAGACTTAGGAATCAGGTTTTAAATTGTAAGACATTTCCAGGGGCAGATGTGGACTCTGACCACAATCTATTGTTTATGAACTGTAGGTTAAAACTGAAGAAACTTCAAAAAGGTGGGAATTTAAGGACATGGGATCTGGATAAGCTGAAAGAACCAGAGGTTGTACAGAGTTTAAAGGAGAGCATAAGGGAACAATTGACAGGAATGGGGGAAAGAAACACAGTAGAAGAAGAATGGGTAGCTCTAAGGGATGAAGTCGTGAAGGCAGCAGAGGATAAAGTAGGTAAAAAGACGAGGGCTGCTAGAAATCCTTGGGTAACAGAAGAAATATTGAATTTAATCGATGAAAGGAGAAAATATAAAAATGCAGTAAATGAAGCAGGCAAAAAGGAATACAAACGTCTCAAAAATGAGATCGACAGGAAGTGCAAAATGGCTAAGCAGGGATGGCTAGAGGACAAATGTAAGGATGTAGAAGCTTATCTCACTAGGGGTAACATAGATACTGCCTACAGTAAAATTAAAGAGACCTTTGGAGAGAAGAGAAACACTTGTATGAATATCAAGAGCTCAGATGGCAACCCAGTTCTAAGCAAAGAAGGGAAGGCAGAAAGGTGGAAAGAGTATATAGAAGGTTTATACAAGGGCGATGTACTTGAGGACAATATTACGGAACTGGAAGAGGATGTAGATGAAGACAAAATGGGAGATAAGATACTGCGTGAAGAGTTTGACAGAACACTGAAAGACCTGAGTCGAAACAAGGCCCCCGGAGTAGACAACATTCCATTAGAACTACTGACGGCCTCGGGAGAGCCAGTCATGACAAAACTCAACCAGCTGGTGAGCAAAATGTATGAGATAGGCGAAATACCCTCAGACTTCAAGAAGAATATAATAACTCCAATCCCAAAGAAAGCAGGTGCTGACAGATATGAAAATTACCGAACAATCAGTTTAAAAAGTCACAGGTGCAAAATACTAACGCGAATTCTTTACAGACGAATGGAAAAACTGGTAGATGCGGACCTCGGAGAGGATCAGTTTGGATTCTGTAGAAATGTTGGAACACGTGAGGCGATACTGACCTTACGACTTATCTTAGAAGAAAGATTAAGAAAAGGCAAACCTACGTTTCTAGCATTTCTAGACTTAGAGAAAGCTTTTGACAATGTTGACTGAAATACTCTCTTTCAAATTCTGAAGGTGGCAGGGGTAAAATACAGGGAGCGAAAGGCTATTTACAATTTGTACAGAAACCAGATGGCAGTCATAAGAGTCGAAGGGCATGAAAGGGAAGCAGTGGTTGGGAAAGAAGTGAGACAGGGTTATAGCCTCTCCCCGATGTTATTCAATCTGTATATTGAGCAAGCAGTAAAGGAAACAAAAGAAAAATTTGGAGTAGGTATTAAAATTCATGGAGAAGAAGTAAAAACTTTGAGGTTCGCCGATGACATTGTAATTCTGTCAGAGACGGCAAAGGATTTGGAAGAGCAGTTGAACGGAATGGACAGTGTCTTGAAAGGAGGATATAAGATAAACATCAACAAAAGCAAAACGAGGATAATGGAATGCAGTCAAATTAAATCGGGTGATGCTGAGGGAATTAGATTAGGAAATGAGACACCTAAAGTAGTAAAGGCCGGTTAACCTGACACACTGCTGGCGAAGTTTCAAATGATTCCTGAGCAAAGTCAAGTGTATCCTGGCGATCCAATGTGTCCATCACTTGTTAAAGAGAAGGGTTTACTAGTATCAAAATCTGTTCCCTTATACGAACATCAGAAACGTTCTGTGCAATTGCATCACTTACCATAGTATCTGAATAAGGGAGTCCACATTGACACTCAACAGCACAATCCCTAGTAAGGCCTTGCAAGGTTGCAACACACTGCCGTACGTTTTGTACGAAAGAAGGTATACCTATTCGCAACTACATTGACTGATTCTTTGAAATATGCATCTAATGCAGACAAAATTTCTTCGTTGTACAGATTTTCTACGTCGCATCGGGGAAATGATTTGACTATCACACGGTACGTATTCATTCCGACCGAAGACAACAAAAAAGGTTGCCGCTCGCTACCTTGAATTCTGTAGGCGGCGAGATGGAATCCAAATTGGCGTGACCACTCCGTCCAGCTTTCCAGTGCAGCATCAAAAGGTCGAAAAGTTGGTGCAACAGCGTGTTGTGGTTGCGTTAGCAGCGGAGCGGCGGCTGCTGCATCGTTTTGCATTGCACGTTGACCCTGGACGAGCTGTCCACGGGCATCCAGTAAGGCCTACGTCTGCTGATTCTGTAAGCGATAAAATTCGGACAGTACATCTGGAGATTGTGGCGAAGCCATTGTACAAGTAAATCAGGGCAATTTAGAAAAGAACGCGGTTTTGCCTCGTCGCCAATGTTGTGGTTGTCAGGAGAGCCAATGCCGTGTTACTAGAGGAGGCCGAAAGGCACAAGTTTTAGCTCACGTAGGCTGGCGTGAGGTCTGGAACAAGACAAGGAAATTAGAATTTAGAAACAACGGACGTAGCTGGTGGAATGCTTAACTTTAATCCATTAATGACGAACGTCGGTCTGGACGGTATATGATTCACAAGATCAATAGTAACTGAATATGGCGCCTTGCTAGGTCGTAGCAACTGACGTAGCGGAAGGCTATGCTAAACTATCGTCTTGGCAAATGAGAGTGTATTTTGTCAGTGAACCATCGCTAGCAAAGTCGATTGTACAACTGGGCGAGTGCTAGGAAGTCTCTCTAGACCTGCCGTGTGGAGGCGCTCGGTCGGCAATCACTGATAGTGGTGACACACGGGTCCGACGTATACTACCGGACCACGGCCGATTTAAAGGCTACCACCTAGCAAGTGTGGTGTCTGGCGGTGACACCACAGTTACATTGTAACAAAAGTCAAGTCCAAATCTAAAAGCAAAATCATCAGTAAAGTACAACAGATAGTAATGAAAGCACATTTAGTTTGAACACCATTATACAGTCAGAAAAGAACTGAACTCCTGGATGAGAGCAATTCAAATGCTGAAGATTCTAGAATATACAAATATGAGAAATTTTGAAAATCTTCTAGAATTGATAAATACAAAATCACAAAACTCTAAAGTGGTCTGATTTGGATTGGTGACCCACAGCATGCCAGCCAGTGACACTAACCCCTGCATCACAGCTCATGGCATTGCTGGCTATCCTGGAGAAACAGTGGGTGTTTCAGAAGTTCACTATGGGACCAACTACAGAACCTTGGACGTAGTCCTTGTCAATGGTCCTCTGTATGACACCACAGGCAGTGCCTCTTGTTCTGGCTGTGTCATCACATCCTCTTCAGTATGACTGGCATCAAAGATATCCCCCCCCCCACACACCCAATCAAAGCTTCCTGATTGTCTCCAGTTTCCCTGAATAAGAAGCTGCCATGTGAAACTGCATCTCAGCGCTATGCTAGGGCTTTTGTCATCTTGGTGAAGGGTTATAATCCTTGACTTCATATGTGACATCTGATGAAAATGGTGCTTTAGTAAATTTTTTGAAAGCCCACTTTCCTCACAGACATAAAAATCCACACTAAGCCTCCTGAGCCATATCTCACTCACCTGGCTGGCCTGGGTCCATATGTCTTGCTTCTTCAGTCCTGGTGGTGAGATATTTCACATAGTGATCCTTAGTATCATCTGGTTGAAATAAGAACAGTATATTTATCATTGCTTCAGCCTCTTGACAGTGTAAGGAAGAAGCCTGTAGTTTGTTGCGCCATTGCATTCTATATGAATGTCATGACAGGCAGTATTGCATCCCAATTGATCGACTGCCAGTGTCTTATTAAAGCTTTCTGTGAGTCCGTTCATCTGTGGGTGGCAGACATTTGTCATCTTGTGGATGATGTCACAACATGAAATCACCTCTAATAATAATAATCTCAAGTGAAAAACATTTACATGATTAGAGATTTATTACACCGGGTGCTCCATGCTTTAAAGTTAAGCCCCCTACAAGGAACCTTGCAACTTCCAGAGCTTCAGCAGTCAACACAGTTCTGATGACAGCATAGAAGTTGCAGTTGTCATTACATCCTGTTATGTGTCATATACCATTTCTCTTTCAGGGGCCTTCTCTAGAGTTTGATTCCAGTTCAACAGAATGGTGCTGCTGCAGGTGGAAAAAGTACCAGATGCCCTGCAGGTAATTGTGGCATGCACTTCTGTCATTGGCATTTTTATAGTGGCTCACATAGTGCCTAATGTATTGCCAGACACCTGGCCAGTTGGCCAATATACTGTTGTCTTATTCTATCTCACAAACACCAGGTGAACAGATGTTGGAGCGTTGTGGAAAAACTTCAGAATAGCTGGCCGTAAGTGAGATGGGATGAAAAGAAACCATTTCCTCCATATCAGATCATAGTTTCTGTTATTCAGTATTCTGTTTATTAATTGGAATTCTCCTTTGCTCAGTTCTCATTCTTTGATGCTTCCATGGTTTTCAGTAATGTTTGATCTTCCATCTGCTTGGCAACATCGTCATCCACACTGCTGTGTCCCACCACAGGATTCCTTGAAAGACAGTTGGCATCCTTGCTTTTGCATCTGTTTTTGTATACCACTGAGACACTGTATTCCTGAAGCTTCAGTGCACACCTCACCAGTCAGTCCAACGGATCCTTCAGGTTAGTCAGCCAGCATTGGAAATGGTGGACTGTACCTATGGTGAAAGGTTTACCAAGTAAATATGGTTGTAATTCATTGCTGGCCCAAACACCTGCATGGCACACTTTCTCATCTGTAGAGTAGTTCCTCTTGGAGAGTATTCTGAAAGCATAAGTTATCACCTTTTCAGGATCTTCCCGTATTTGCTCTAGAGCAGTATCTAACTTTTAATCTCTAGTATGGGTGTATAGTTCTGTCTCAGCATTCTCATTATACAATGATGGGACTGGAGAAGATGTTAGACTATCCTTAAGGACAAGAAAAGATCTTTGTGCTTTGTTCCAGGAAAATTTTGCATCTCCCAACAGTAGTTCTCACAAGAGATGTGCCTTAGCATAGATATCCTTTATGAATTATCAGTAGTATGAGCACATTCCAAAAAGCCTCCCCTGCCATGAATGTGGTCAGGAATTGGAAAATCTGTGAGTGTTACTGTTTTCCTTGAATTGGGACAGAATTCATCACCATTCACTAGGTGCTCCAAGATTTTTATTTCTTGGGCAGCAAAGAAGCACTTTTTTGGACTTAGATTGTAGCAAGTGGGAAGACCCTTACCAGGAAAAAGAGGGTGAAATCAATTGGTTGCATTAACAATACAATAATTATACAGGTTGGTCTATTGATAATGACCAGGCCAAATATCTCAGGAAATAAGCATCAAATGAAAAAACTACAAAGAACGAAACTCGTCTAGCTTGAAGGGGAAAACCAGATGGCGCTATGGTTGGCCCGCTAGATGGCTGCCATAGGTCAAACAGATATCAACTGCGTTTTTCCAAATAGAAACCCCCATTTTTTATTACATAGTCGCAGACGACCTTCCACCTGCTCCAGTGTACCCAATGTCCAGCAACATGCACAACAGAAGACCTGCTACATGCAACGCCAAATGCCTTACTTCTGGGCGGCAAAAGTGTAAATAATTATCTTGTAAATGTATCTACAAACAACATGTAAATATTGTACATTATTTTATATATTGTAAATGCTTCTGACACGAATAAATAAATTACATAGTCATGTAGTATGTAAAGAAATATGAATGTTTTAGTTGGACCACTTTCTTTGCTTTGTGATAGATGGCACTGTAATAGTCACAAACGTATAAGCACGTGGTATCACGTAACATTCCGCCAGTGCGGACGGTATTTGCTTCGTGATACATTACCCGTGTAAAAATGGATCGTTTACCAATTGTGAAAAAGGTCAATATTGTGTTGATGTATGGCTATTGTGTTCAAAATGCCCAACGGACATGTGCTATGTATGCTGCTTGGTATCCTGGAGGACATCATCCAAGTGTCCGGACCGTTTGCCGGATAGTTACATTATTTAAGGAAACAGGGAGTGTTCAGCCACATGTGGAACATCAACCACGACCTGCAACAAATGATGATGCCCAAGTAGGTGTTTTAGCTGCTGTCAGAGCTAATCCGCACATCAGTAACAGACAAACTGCACGAGAATCTGGAATCACAAAAATGTAGGTGTTGAGAATGCTACATCAATCATATTTCTATGCACCAGGAATTGCATGATGACAACTTTGAACATCATGTACAGTTCTGTGACTGGGCACAAGAGAAACTACAGGATGATGACAGATTTTTTGCACGTTCTATTTAGAAACAAAATATCATTCACCAATAGCAGTAACGTATACTGGCATAATATGCACTATTTTGCAACGGAAAATCCACTATGGCTGCAACAAGTGGAACATCAGCGACCTTGCTGGATTAACGTATGGTGTGGCATGATGGGAGGGAGGATAATTGGCCGCCATTTTATCAAGGGCAATCTAAATAGTGAAATGTATGCTGATTTCTTATGTAATGTTCCTACAAGATGTTTCACTGCGTAACAGAATGGCGATGTACTTCCAACATGATGGGCGTCTGGCACACATCTTGCATGCAGTTTAAGCGGTATTGAATAGCATTTTCATGACAGGTGGACTGGTAGTCGAAGCATCATACCATGTCCCACACGTTCACCGGATCTGACGTCCCCGGATTTCTTTCTATTGGCAAAGTTGAAGGATATTTGCTATCATGATTCATCGACTACGCCTGACAACATGCATCAGCACATTGTCAATGCATGTGCGAACATTACGGAAGGCGAACTACTCACTGTTGAGAGGAATGTCGTTACATGTATTGCCAAATACGTTGTGGTTGACGGACATAATTTTGAGTATTTATTACATTAATGTGGTATTTACAGGTAATCACGCTGTAACAGCATACGTTCTCAGTAATGATAAGTTCACAAAGGCACATGTATCATATTGGAACAACCAAAATAAAATGTTCAAACATAGTTCTGTATTTTAATTTAAAAAACCTACCTGTTGCCAACTGTTCGCCGGCTGGTGTGGCCGTGCAGTTCTAGGCGCTTCAGTCTGGAACCGCGTGACCGCTACGGTCGCAGGTTCGAATCCTGCCTCGGGCATGGATGTGTGTGATGTCCTTAGGTTAGTTAGGTTTAATTAGTTCTAAGTTCTAGGCAACTGATGACCTCAGAATTTAAGTCGCATAGTGCTCAAAGCCATTTGAACCATTTGAACCAACTGTTCATTTAAAATTGTGAGCCATATGTTTGTTACTATTACAGCGCCATCTATCACAAAGCGAAAAAAGTGGCCCAACAAAAACATCCATATTTCTTTACATACTACACAAATATGTAACAAAAAAGGGGGGTTCCTATTTTTAAAAAAAGCCGTTTATATCCGTTTGACCTACGGCAGCGGCATCTAGCGGGCCAACCATAGCTCCATCTGGTTTCTCCCTTCAAGCTAAGGAAGTTTTGTTCTTTGTAGTTTTTTCGTTTGACACTTATTTCGTGAGATATTTGGCCCGGTTACGATCAGTGGACCACCCTGTATATTTAATGATACACTACTATGATAATTTGATCACATCACTAAGTTACACTCCTTAATTTCATGAATACATTAGCCCCAAACATGATAACAACAACCATAAGAAAATATTTAATTTAATATTTACCCACATGTCTAGTAGCATAAGATACAACAACTAACAATGCAGCGAGTAGTTAGTTCATGTTACAAAATCAAAGATAATACACACTTAAGAAAATGTTTACTTAAACTTTAGCACCATTTCAGTTAGATAACATAGGACAAAAACTGGTGCAGCAAGCATGGACATGACAGAGTGAAAAGCATCAACATTCGCTTTGTGTGCTATCAACCAATTACAAACAGTAAAGTAACAATTATAGTAAAGACAATAATTAGAAATGAATCTTCCATTGCCAGGAACTTGGACATTTCCAATCACAACATTGCTGTCACATAGATCCCCACAAGGAAACCTCAGTCCACCATTAAGTAGAAGGCACAAGAAATCCACAACAGCTAACATGGAACAGCTTATTCTTAACAATGGACAGAACTGTGGCTTCTCTAAGTAATAAAAGCTACCGCTGGTGCAGCCACCACATAAATGGTCGCATTACTCATAACAAGGAAAATGTAACGAGATTACTGTAGCTGAAAACATTATCCCAATGCGAGCTCCATAAGCTTACATATGAGTGAGGTGGATGCTCGGATGAGATACACCAAACAACACCTTATAATCTGGAGTTCATTTATTCACCTCTTTACACAGGTAAGGCTTACAAAGAACTGGATTGTAGAACTACCCAAAGATAATGTTTTGCTTAGTTCAAAGACGATGCTGAGTTCGATACTGGTGTCGATCTGATCGGCGCCCCATAGACACCCCCCCCCCGCCCCCCTGCAGTACGGAGTATTCCTGAGAGGCAAGGGAGGGGGGGGGGGTGAATATGGTGTCGGCAGGGGTTGTCCGCGGGAGCCGGACCACAGACAGCTCGACAGCTGTGTGGGAGGGACTGGAGAAGGGCACAGGGGCGAGGGCATTACCGTAGGTAAGCTCGACGTGGGAAGCGTGTGATCACTTGACGGAGTGCTTGAGACCGGAGTAGAGGGCGGCGTCGGAGAAGAGCTCGACGGAGCTGGAAGTCGCTCGACTGAGTGAGTAAGTCCGATGTGGAGGGAGTGGCCGGAGCATCGTGACAGTGAGTGGCGTGGTCGTGGCCTGAAGTGGGGTAGAAGCGGATTCGACATGAGCAGGCTTAAGTATGTTGAGAGAGACTGTAACAGCTGAATCTTTTATGTGGATGTCATAGGTGTTGGCTGAGCGCCGGAGACTCGGTACGGGCCGGTATATGGGGGTTGGAGAGGAGCACAAACAGTGTCAACTTGGAGCATGATGTACTCGCAATTGTTCAGAGATTTCGGGACATGAACCTTAGGGCGGGAATGGCTGGCGGGCAGAGGGGTGCGGAGTTTGACGAAGTGGCGTCTGACGCCGTCCATGAAGAAAGATAAGTCAGACTGAGGGAGAGAAGCTGAAGGGCTCACACGTTCGCCAGGGAGAACAATGTTCTGGCCGTATACGAACTTGGCTATTGTACCTTTGAGGTCTTCCTTATAGATCGCACAAATGCCGAGTAGCATAATGGAAAGGGCCTCCATCCAAAGAGAGTCGTGGCATCGAAGAGCTGCCTTGAAAGTGCGGTGTCAGCACTCAACTAGCCCGTTACTTTGCGGGTGATATGCCGTGGTAAGGATGTGCCGGATGCCGCAAAAGTTACAAATCTCGTTGAACAGGGCTGACTCAAATTGTCTACCCTGGTCAGTCGTGATGATAGATGGACATCCGAAACACAATACCCGTGACTCGACAAAAGCTCGAGCAACAGTGTCTGCCGTGATATTGGGGAGGGATACACACTTGACCCAGCGAGTTGCTCAGTTGATAGACGAGAGAACGTAACGAAAGCCGTTAGAGGAGGGGGTGGGGATAGGGCCGACAATATCAATGTGAAAATGCTGGAAACGCCCAGGAGCGATCGAAAAGGCGCCGTGGGGAGGGGGAGGGGGGTTAAGTGTGTTTCAGTACTTTGCAGTGTTGGCACGCGACGAACTGTTGTCACACCAGCTGGCGGGTTTGAAATGGCCTCAGCCAGGGGCTTGTGGTCTGTTAAAACATAGAAAGGGCGTCCCTCAGCATCGGTCTTAAAATGCTTGATCGCTTCGTAGGCCGCGAGTAACTCGCTGTCATCTACATCTACATTTATACTCCGCAAGCCACCCAACGGTGTGTGGCGGAGGGCACTTTACGTGCCACTGTCATTACCTCCCTTTTCTGTTCCAGTCGCGTATGGTTCACAGGAAGAACGACTGCCGAACTGCCGGAAAGCCTCCGTGCACGCTCTAATCTCTCTAATTTTACAATCGTGGTCTCCTCGGGAGGTATAAGTAGGGGGAAGCAGTATATTCGATACCTCATCCAGAAATGCACCCTCTCGAAACCTGGCGAGCAAGCTACACCGCGATGCAGAGCGCCTCTCTTGCAGAGTCTGCCACTTGAGTTTGCTAAACATCTCCGTAACGCTATCACGGTTACCAAATTACCCTGTGACGAAGCGCGCCGCTCTTCTTTGGATCTTTTCTATCTCCTCCATCAACCCGATCTGGTACGGATCCCACACTGATGAACAATACTCAAGTATAGGTCGAACGAGTGTTTTGTAAGCCACCTCCTTTGTTGATGGTCTACATTTCCTAAGGACTCTCCCAATGAATCTCAACCTGGTACCCGCCTTACCAACAATTAATTTTATATGATCATTCCACTTCAAATCGTTCCACACGCATACTCCCAGGTATTTTACAGAAGAAACTGCTACCAGTGTTTGTTCCGTTATCATATAATCATACAATAAAGGCTCCTTCTTTCTATGTATTCGCAATACATTACATTTGTCTATGTTAAGGGTCAGTTGCCACTCCCTGCACCAAATGCCTATCCGCTGCAGATCTTCCTGCATTTCGCTACAATTTTCTAATGCTGCAACTTCTCTGTATACTACAGCATCATCCGCGAAAAGCCGCATGGAACTTCCGACACTATCTACTAGGTCATTTGTATATATTGTGAAAAGCAATGGTCCCATAACACTCCCCTGTGGCACGCCAGAGGTTACTTTAACGTCTGTAGACGTCTCACCATTGATAACAACATGCTATGTTCTGTTTGCTAAAAACTCTTCAATCCATCCACACAGCTGGTCTGATATTCCGTAGGCTCCTACTTTGTTTATCAGTCGACAGTGCGGAACTGTATCGAACGCCTTCCGGAAGTCAAGGAAACTAGCATCTACCTGGGAGCCTGTATCTAATATTTTCTGGGTCTCATGAACAAATAAAGCGAGTTGGGTTTCACACGATCGCTGTTTCCGTAATCCATGTTGATTCCTACAGAGTAGATTCTGGGTTTCCAAAAACGACATGATACTCGAGCAAAAAACATGTTCTAAAATTCTACAACAGATCGACGTCAGAGATATAGGTCTATAGTTTTGCGCATCTACTCGACGACCCTTCTTGAAGACTGGGACTACCTGTGCTCTTTTCCAATCATTTGGAACCTTCCGTTCCTCTAGAGACTTGCGGTACACGGCTGTTAGAAGGGTGGCAAGTTCTTTCGCGTACTCTGTATAGAATCGAATTGGTATTCCGTCAGGTCCAGTGGACTTTCTTCTGTTGAGTGATTTCAGTTGCTTTTCTATTCCTTGAACACTTATTTCGATGTCAGCCATTTTTTCGTTTGTGCGAGGATTTAGAGAAGGAATTGCAGTGCGGTTTTCCTCTGTGAAACAGCTTTGGAAAAAGGTGTTTAGTATTTCAGCTTTACGTGTGTCATCCTCTGTTTCAATGCCATCATCATCCCGGAGTGTCTGGATATGCTGTTTCGAGCCACTTACTGATTTAACATAAGACCAGAAATTCCTAGGATTTTCTGTCAAGTCGGTACATAGAATTGTACTTTCGAATTTACTGAACGCTTCACGCATAGCCCTCCTTACGCTTTCTTTGACATCGTTTAGGTTCTGTTTGAGAGGTTGTGGCTGCTTTTAAACTTGGAGTGAAGCTCTCTTTGCTTCCGCTGTAGTCTCCTAACTTTGTTGTTGAACCACGGTGGGTTTTTCCCGTCCCTCACAGTTTTACTCGGCACGTACCTGTCTAAAACGCATTTTACAATTGCCTTAAACTTTTTCCATAAACACTCAACATTGTCAGTGCCGGAACAGAAATTTTCGTTTTGATCTGTTAGGTACTCTGAAATCTGCTTTCTATTACTCTTGCTAAACAGTAACCCTTCCTCCCTTTTTTTATATTCCTATTAACTTCCATATTCAGGGATGCTGCAATGGCCTTATGATCACTGATTCCCTGTTCTGCCCTTACAGAGTCGAAAAGTTCAGGTCTGTTTGTTATCAGTAGGTCCAAGATTTTATCTTCACGAGTCGGTTCTCTATTTAATTGCTCGAGGTAATTTTCGGATAGTACACTCAGTATAATGTCACTCAATACTCTGTCCCTACCACCCTTCCTAAACATCTGAGTGTCCCAGTCTATATCTGGTAAATTTAAATCTCCACCTAAGACTATAATATGTTGAGAAAATTTATGTGAAATGTATTCCAAATTTTCTCGCAGCTGTTCTGCCACTAATGCTGCTGAGTCGGGAGGTCGGTAAAAGGAGCCAATTATTAACCTAGCTCGGTTGTTGAGTGTAACCCCCACCTATAATATTTCACAGGAAGTATCCACTTCTACTTCACTACAGGATAATCTACTACCAACAGCGACAAACATGCCACCACCAGTTGCATGCAGTCTATCCTTTCTAAACACCGTCTGTGCCTTTGTAAAAATTTCGGCAGAATTTATCTCTGGCTTCAGCCATCTTTCTGTACCTGTAACGATTTCAGCTTCTGTGCTTTCTATCAGTACTTGAAGTTCCGGTACTTTACCGATGCAGCTTCGACAGTTCACAATTACAATACCGATTGCTGCTTGGTCCCCGCATGCCCTGACTTTGCCCTGTACTCTTTGAGGCTGCTGCCCTTTCTGTACTTGCCCGAGGCCATCTAACCTAAAAAACCGCCCAGTCTACGCCACACAGCCCCTGCTACCCGTGTAGCCGCTTGCTGCGTGTAGTGGACTCCTGACCTATCCAGCGGAACCCGAAACCCCACCACCCTATGGCGCAAGTCGAGGAATCTGCAGCCCATACGGTCGCAGAACCGTCTCAGCCTTTGATTCAGACCCTCCACTCGGCTCTGTACCAAAGGTCCATAGTCAGTCCTGTCGACGATGCTGCAGATGGTGAGCTCTGCTTTCATCCCGCTAGCGAGACTGGCAGTCTTCACCAAATCAGATAGCCGCCGGAAGCCAGAGAGGATTTCCTCCGATCCATAGCGACACACATCATTGGTGCCAACATGAGCGACCACCTTCAGATGGGTGCAACCTGTACCCTTCATGGCATCCAGAAGGACCCTTTCCACATCTGGAATGACTCCCCCCGGTATGCACACGGAGTGCACATTGGTTTTCTTCCCCTCTCTTGCTGCCATATCCCTAAGGGGCCCCACTACACACCTGACGTTGGAGCTCCCAACTACCAGTAACCCCACCCTGTGCAATTGCCCAGATCTTGCAAACTGAGGGCCAACCTCTGGAACAAGACAAGCAGCCTGGAAGTGTCCCAGGAATCAATGTGACAAAATGGCCGCTGGCTCAAAGCAGTGGCACCGTGGTCGGGTGAGCTCGGTAGAGCTCGTGAAGCATTAGTGAGTCCATTGTTAGAGGGCACGGCCTGTGGCAGCACGGTCGCAGGCGAAGCGCTAGGTACGAGTGCACTGTTTGTGTTCTCAGTGGCGGTTGCATGGCGGTGCGCAGGAGCCGAAGTTGCATCGTTGAGGTGCTGTCTGCAAGGGGAGGGGTAGGAGCTGTCAGTATGGGAACACGTGATGCTCGTCGCGCATGCGCACTTGTGTCAAATGCTGTGGAACTGTCAGTAGACTTGATAGCACAGTTGCGAGGGTTAGCGGGAGGTGAGCACACGGAGGCTCGATTGGTGGGACTACAAGCAGATTCGGCACACTTACTGACCTTGCTTTGTCCTTTCTGCAGGGTCTGTAATTCCTTTGCTGCGTCGGATAGCTGTAGCTGAGTTTCGTGGAGCCAGAGGGAGAGCTCGAAATTTTCCTTGCCTAGGCGAGCAACGTTTTCAAGCTCAACAAGCCACTTGTGCGTTGTTTCTTGTAACATCGTCGACAGAGCCGAGCATGCACGGATGAGATGAGACCAGATCGACATGTCACGGGGGGGGGGGGGGGGGGGTGTTTGCTTGACAGAGCACAGGGGAAGTGAGTCTTGGATGGATGATGAAACGTGGTATTTCGCATTAGGTCCGGTGAAAGTTTGTGGTGTCGCAAGAAGTCAATGCCTAGTATAGGTTCCTCACTATTGCTCACTAAAAAAGTCCACTCGAGTTTGCAGTTTGCGGAGAGTGAGACGACGTGGGAGGTTGAACCCCAGCATTGTAGTTTAGTAGAATTGACAGCTTGCAGTGAAGTATGATGAGGGCAGATGTTCGACGACACTAAGGATGTAGGCAGCAGCGAAACATCGGCGCCTGTGTCCACTAGGAAAAAGTATCCCGATGAAATGTTTTTAATATAAAGTCGTCCATAATTATTCGATTATTCCCGGACAGAATGGAGCACTGGGGGGCTGCTTGTCATGTTGTGCTCAGGAGGCGACACCTGGGCCTACCTGCGATTTACGTTTGGGAAGCATCAGGGTGGTCTGCAGTTCCGTGCCGCCTCACCAAACCGTGCGTGGAAGTATCACTATGGGTAGTGCGGCTGCATTTCCTGCGGGAAGTTCGTTGGCAGAAGCAGTGGCAGAGGTTTGGTGGCCACAGCCAGTTCGGTTGCAGGAGGGGGCGTGACCGAGGGTGGAGCCGGTGACATCGCAGCTGTTAATATACTGCGTCCCGGGGTGAGCGGAAAGGTCGGTGCAGTGCGGCCCCAGCCGCGTTTGGCTGCGGGACGAGGAGCCTGAACTTGAGACTTGCCAGGTAGGCAGTGGCTGGCTAAATAGAACAGTGAAGCATCATGTAGTTTGTCAGCAATTGTCATTCGTTGCTTGACAGGTTCGGGAGACCTCTGTGCCAGAGCAAAGTGGATGTGGGGAGGTAGTTTCCGTCCACATGGCGAGGAGAGCTGTGTCAGAGAATAGATCGTCGCTGACCAGGGCCCGTAGCCATCTCCAAAGTTGTGATGTTTGTCGTTGCCTAGTTGCTCGACATGGAGCACTTGCCGTATTGCTGTCTCAGTTGAGCGCGCAAGCCGACGTAGAACTGTCTTTTTGGCTAGAGTGTACTGGGTAGCTGAGTCCGGGGTGTCGATCAGGTCAGCAATCAAGTCGTCCTGGTCGTGAAGGTGGGTGATGAGGCACCTAAATCTGGTCGATTCATCGAGTTTGAAATGGTCGAACACTTCGTCCACAATTTTGAACCAGGTTGTCGCCCTGTCGGGATTGAACGGCGGCAGCGTCGGTAAGTGTTGTAGAATGTTCGGAAGAACAGGGTGAGTTGAATTCATCGGGGCACTGCCTGAAACAAGCTGCTGTTGCAGCAGTATTCCAGGAGAGTGTGTCTCCAGGATATGTGGTGACGACGGCTGGTTGGGTGGCAGAGTGAAAGTGACGCATTGTGGTTGAGCACGATCCGTCGCGACGCGGAAGGCTGACGCAAGTGAGACACTGTATTGTGTCAATTGCGGTTGCAGAAGTTCGACACGTTGTGGCTGTGTTCGGATTGACGTGTTGCGGAAGACCGACGCGGATGAGGCACCGAGATGTGCCGAGAACGGGAGTGGAAGCTCGACTGGAGCTGGGGTGGGGCCGACAGTTGAGAAAAAGTTCACAGTTTGAAAACGTGTGCCGGTCAGTAGAAAACTCGATGTCCGATCAGAGTTGGAGCCACCTGTGTTGCAGGGAGGCTGCGGAGGTGCAGGCTGTCTAGAAGCACAGTGAGGAAAATGATGTCAAACATTGGGCGGAATGTGTGAATGTTCACTGACCATAGCAGTAGGACAGAGATGGAGGTCAGGCACAGATAACAAGCCATTGTTTCTGTAGCAGGCCGAGGTATCGAAGCGGGAAGGCATGAGCCGAGGCAGGGGTGGGCATGGTCGGATGCTGAGGAGGTTGACCTGTGAACAAAGCAGTTCCGGCCACATGGCAGGAATTCGCGTGATATTGCACAGATTGCAGGGTGGCAAACAGTTGTCCTGGCGGTTGTAGGTTATTCAAGAAAGCATTTGCAGAAATCGGCAATGATCCCACACTGCACAGAGTTCCGTAAGAGGTAACTGCACCGTCGATGAGGGAGGGCAAATGTGGCGGGAACAAAGGCATCTGATAGCCGGAGTCATGCACACTCCTAACTTCACTTATTGTTGCATGCACCAAAACGTCCAGAGAAATCGGCGTAATCGAGGAGTGAGAGGCATCGTGTTGCAGTCCTGGTGGGTGTAAATCGCCCACAACACGATGCATGTCGCTCACAGAATCCGGCGTTAGGCATTGGACCGAAGCCATTGTTCGAATGTTGTGTTGATGTAATACACGCCAAAATAACCGACACGGAGGCTGCGGGCACAATAAAACATCGAAAATGGAAGACGTTACAACTCGGGGTCACCAGTGAGGTGGATGCTTGGGTGAGATACACCAAACAACACCTTATAATCAGGAGTTCATTTATTCACCTCTTTACACAGGTAAGGCTTACAAAGAACTGAATGGTGGAACTACACAAAGATAATGATTTGCTTAGTTCAAAGATGATGCTCAGATCTATACTGGTGTCGATCTCATCGGCGCCACATGACCATCATATATTGTGATTTATCATAACCATAACCAATTACTAAAACAGCTTATTGACAGCCTCATGACACAGAGCAAACATCAAAATGTTGTAAATACATATGAACATAATCAATGATCAACACAATTTATTGACATACTCATGTTGGAAAATAAATGTCAAATTTTTTTAAAGCTTTCTTTATGTAACTAATTACTAATACAGCCTCTCAAGATATTCATGGCAAATAATCTCCAGCAAGACAGCTGTCCATTTAGAACATACACTCATACCAGAGCAAACATTCAAACAAGCACTATATGACTCGTTAGTTGCCCACACACTCTATGACATAAAAGATTTCATCAATTGTAATATTATACTGTAATAACAAACTGATTTCTCTTTTGCAACAGGAATTATATATTATATAAATTATAATTATAATGTATATTATATATATTATATATCACTATATATTATTGCCGTTGGTGGGGAGGCTTGTGTGCCTCAACTATACAGATAGCCATACCGTAGGTGCAACCACAACAGAGGGGTATCTGTTGAGAGGCCAGACAAAAATGTGGTTCCTGAAGAGGGGCAGCAGCCTTTTCAGTAGTTGCAGTCTGGATGATTGACTGATCTGGCCTTGTAACACTAACCAAAATAGTCTTGTTGTTCTGGTACTGCGAACGGCTGAAAGCAAGGGGAAACTACAGCCATAATTTTTCCCGAGGGCATGCAGCTTAACTGTATGATAGAGTAGCATGGAGAGCTGCATCAAACCGGTCTCAAGACTTAAGACCACAACAACAACAACATAAGTGTGACTTTGAGGGATTTCACCAACCGTAATACTACACTGTAATAACAAACCTATTGGCCTTTTACAACATGAATTATATTGTATTATATGTATTGTAATATTACATTGTAATAACAAATCTATCACTCTTTTGCAACAGGAATTATCTTGTGTTAAAAGTAAGACTTTGTAGGATTTCATCAATTGTATTATTACACTTTAATAACAAATCTACTGTTCTGTTGCAACATGAGTTATATTGCATTATATGTCTGACTGTCTATTGCCATAATGTCATAATGACAATAAAATTATTCTATTATATTGAAAGTACATATTTTTTTATTTTATTTACTTGGTCATGTTGATTACATATTATACAGCTAGTGTAAAAGTAATACAGGACAAGTCAATTGATGCAATTACAGTAGTACATTAACATTTATATATCACATTGCACAAACATTGGTTTATTTTACAAGAACAATTACTTGCATGCAGTAGTAAAGCCTGCATTATGCCAAAAACAGTTTACGTGATTGTTTAAAATAGTAGAATAAGTGACAGTGCACATTTTTATGCTACAGACATATATAAGGAAGTAAATTTTCTTCATGGTTATGGTTTGAATGAATACAAGTTTTAACTGCATTCCTTAAGAAGAGGTTTAAGTGAATGCTCAAGAGAGTGGGATAGATGGGAGTTCACATTTTCTCATAATGAAACAGATAAATTTACATTTTATCACCACAATTTCAGTTAAACTACAAGTAACAGCACCACAATTTATCTTTAAGGGAGTGCTTTTCTTAGGCAGTTTCCCCCACTCTTGTACATCATAACTCTAAGTATTCATTCATTTTATACAAAGTTTGTTCGATGAGAAATAATTTTAGTTTCCTTTTGAAAACCTGTAGATTATTTATTTCCCTTTTTATACTGCTGGGGAGCATTGAAGACCTTTATACCTGACTCAGTAACTCCCCTATGTACTTTAGTAAGAGATGCAGAGACTTCATGAAATTTTTCACCTGTCTTGTGTCATGGTTGTGGATGTCACAATTTTTTTGAAACAGTTCCCTGTTGTTGGCTACAAATAACATCAGTGAGTATATATACGGACCTGTGATGGTAAGTATCCTGAGATATTTGAAGAGACCTCTGCAAGATGTCCCTTTAGGGACCCATATATTAGCCTCACTGCTCGGTTTTGTATTCTGAAGACTTTTTCAACACCCACAGCATCTCCCCAGTAGATTATGCCATAGGAGAGAACAGAATGGAAATATTCAAAGTATGACAACAACATTACTTCTCTGTCTGATGGAGAGCTCTTAGTGCAAAGCACGATGAACTAAGTTTCTTGACCAGCTGATCAATTTGTTCCTCCCATCTTAGGTGACTGTCTATCTGGATACCTAGGAATTTTGTATGTGTGGTTTCATTAATTTTGTAATTGTTAACATGTATTTCAGGAGCTTTAATTTTTTTATTTTTTGTCAGAAACTATATCATATTGGTTTTTGAAATATTTAAGGTTAGGCTATTCGCAGTGAACCATTTATGTACTTGAGTAAAGACTGTCATGGCTGTATCCTGCATTGTTGAGTTGGGTCCTTTTATGAGGATACTTGTATTGTTGGCAAACATTACTATTTTTGATCAGTTGTTAATTGTGATTGGTAGATCATTAATGTAGATCAGGAAAATTAATGACCCAAGAATTGAGCCCTGTGGGATTCCATACTTTAAATTTCCCCAGTCTGATGTTAATGCTGCTCCTGTCCCCCTTAAGACAACCCTTTGCTTCCTGTTCTGTAAGTATGATTCTAACCCAAGTCAAAGATTTCTCTTTAATGCCATAATGTGGAAGCTTTTTTAAGAGTGTGTTGTGATCTACACAATCAGATACCTTGGCAAAAATATCCTCACTGGATACCTTTTGTAATTTAGTTCACCCAAAATTTCATGTGTTAGGTTAAATATAGCTCTGTCTGTGGAGGAGCCCTTACGAAAGCCGAACTGTGTAGGAGCTAGTAAGCCATTTTGTATAGTGTGACTATAAATCCTATCATACACTATTCTTTCAAATACCTTTGAGAATACTGGCAACAGGGAGATGCCGATAGTTGAATATTTCATCCCTTGCTCCACTTTTGTGGATTGGCATCACTACTGCATGTTTTAATCTATCTGGGAACACACCAGTTTCCATAGATTGGTTACACAAATAGCACAATATATAACTGATCAAGTCTGCGCATGATTTTAGAATCCTACTTGATATGCTATCGTATCCACAGGAACCTGAGTTTTTGAGTAATTTTATGGTTTTTTCAATTTCTTTAGGGTTTGTACTTCTGAAATGAAGTGCTACTTTAGATGTTATTTGCATGTGGTTAAGTAGTTCAATAGCTTCTGTGGGAGCCTGCATATTATGGTTCACTGTTTTTTCAGCTACAGAGAGAGAAAAATTGTTGAAATCTGAGGCTGCAGCTTTGTGTTGATTATTGTCAGGTTTTATGTTCCTATTTGTCTCACTTTTTATGATGTGCCATATGGTTTTTATTTTATTGTTTGAATTGCTAATTTTTGTGCATAGTGCAACTGTTTGGTCTTCTTGATTACACTTGTTAGAATTTTATGGTATTTCTTGTAATGTAACTTTACTGCTGGGTCTGTACTAGTCCTCTGTTGTACATACAGATCTCTCTTTTTGTTACATGATATTTTTATGCCTGTAGTTAGCCACTCTTTCCTTTTACTACACATTGGATTGATTTTAATCTGTCTTTTGGGGAAAGAAGCTTCCAAATGTTTAAGGAATAAGTTCAGGAATGAGTTGAACTTCTCATTCACTGTGTCAGCCTGGTATACTTCCTCCCATTGTTCATGGCATAAACTATTTCTGAACAAGCAAGTAGATTCAGCATTTATTGATCTAACATGTTTAACTTGGTTACAATGCCCATGTGTTGTTTTTCTGCTTGCAAGTTTTAGGGTTGTCACTTGACCGTTGTGGTTAGACAGACCATTTGTTACTGCCCGTGTCGTCACTTCATTGTAACTTGTGGGATCTAGGAACAGATTACCAATCAGGGTCTTGCTGTGCCCATATACTCTTGTTGGGAATGAGATCATTGGGAGCAGATTGAAGGTTAACAGTAGTGATTCTAATAGTTTCTGGTTGTTATTTTTTGTGAGTAAGTTTATGTTAAAGTCACCACATACGATCACATTACTATTGTTTCTGTAAAGTTTAGTAAGAACTGTTTCTAGCTGAAAGAGAAATTTTTGAATGTCTCCCGTATGTGACCTGTAAACTGTTACTATGGTCAGGAACTGTGTTTCAAGCTCTAATTTGACTGCACAACATTCAAAGTGCTGTTCAATACAATATTTAGATACATCTATAACTTGTGAATTAATAGTATTGTGTGTGTAAATTGCCACACCGCCTTGTCTTAAATTGCTCTGACAGTGGGAACAATCAATTTTATAACTATTTAAATGTGGCTGATTAATTTCTGTGGCTTCCAAGTGATGTTTAGTTAGGCAGAGCACATCAGGAATAATTTCGTCTGTGTCAGCTGTTTCTTGCAGTGAAAACATCAGCTCTTCTTTTTTATTCAAAAGACTTCTTATATTCTGATGAAATATTTTTAACAAAATAGAGTTTATCAATTGTATTTTTAACTGTCTCCATAATGTTAGTTCTTACACAAGTTAAATTATCAAACGGTACAACGTTTACACTGTGTTCTCTTCTGTTTTTTAGCCTAAAAATGATCTTATTTGAGTGTTGACTATTACTGGAATGTGTTTCTGTGAAAAAAAATCACTATTATTCTTTTCTGTGGTTAGCGATGAAACAAATTTTGTCATTACTGTTGAATTTGTAGTAAAACTGTTGCCTGTGCTTATTTCAAGACTGTTCAAATGAAGCCCATGTGATGTATGGAATCCTCGACCAACACCACTTACATCTAGAAAATCTACATTTTTAAACTGTTTACATACGTTTGAGAGCTGTTCATTTGCAAGTTTGATCTCTCTGTTCACACAAGACGACTGATGTAAGTCGTACGTATGTGGAATGTTAACATATATTACATTTGTGTGTCCTTGATAACACAAGCACTTCTTTAGTTCTTGGCAGGCTACTGATGTTTCATTGCGGTACACGTCATTAGAGCCGCCGAGTAGTACAATGAAATCCTTGGATGACAACTTACCGATTTCTTCTGAATGTATATACGCACATGTTTGAGAGAGAGATGCTCCAGGCTTGACGAATCCTGTTGCCTTCACAGTTTCAGCAGTTTCATTTATACGAGAAGCAATCTCTCGACCGTGACTATCGGAAAGAATCACAAACTTCCTAGGAATACTATAATGCGATTTATGTTGACAGGTGGTTTTCGGGAGAGGAACAGCAGCATCACACGGAACTTGGAGATCTCCTGGTTGAAGTTCAGAAACGGTAGTGCTTCCAGGAAGAGTTACTGCGGCATCCGATGATTGAGAATGTTCTGTATGAACTTCAAGAGCATCATCGTTACTGTCTACATAGAGCACTTCAAATCTGTATGTTAGCGGGATATTTGCGGCCTTGCTTAATATATCGGTAGGCTACATGTATTACACTTCCACGTTTTTGTAAACTTCTCGTTTACTTTCAATGAGCTGTCCACCTTTGCGCATCGAAAGTGGAATTTTGTTTCACATTTTACTCATACTATACCACTTTTAACGGTTTTCCCGCATTTTTTTACAGTTGTTACCGCTGGTTCTAATATCATTATCAATTTCAAGATCACTGTCTGTTTTATACTCACATAGATTGTTATTGGTATATTTGCATTTCAGGGCGTGTTCCTCTTTTAACAGCATAGCAATAATTTCGACTTTGCAGTCGCTCTTCTGTAGTACTTTGTCTAGGCTATATTCATTACACCTTCTGCAACACCATAGTTTTCGTCTTGGATCTGCCTTTACACATGCGAAGTGGTATAAAGTTTTACAGCTTATGCACGTTAGGCCCTTCACGGCGAGCAATTTGCAGTATTGCTCTCGCGATTCGTCAGACGAGGTACTAGCTCCATGTGCGATTTCAGTTTCGCAATTTTGGGCCTTTTAACAACAAAACACGCGATACACACATCATCACGATATACATCAAATTTTTTACATGTTAAGCACGTTTTAACGTTTATGTTGAGTTTATTCCGGTAGTTAACACAACCACAATTTACACTCAGCGCCATTAAATAATATTATACAACACATTTAAAATATTGTGAGGCACCAGTTAATAGAATCCATTATTCCACACGGTATTGCAGTATCGTATCTATAAGATTTCAGTACCTGTTCCAGCTGAAGGATTCTTGCCACAGATATGTGGATACTTTTATTTTTATTTACTGAATTTATTTAGCCATCTGTGGACTTTTAAAAATGTATGGATGTTGTCAGTTGCGTACATTCATATATTTATACAATTTGTTGTTACATGTAGTTAAACATTGTGACATATAAGTTATTTACAATCATTTTTGCTCCTTATCAAAATATTGTGAAACAAAAGCTATTTACAATCATTTTGTACTAAGAAATTCACTTATAGTGTAAAAGCAGCGTCCCTGCAAAAACTATTTAAGATTTTTCCTAAAGCGTTACATATTATTTGCTACTTTTATTTTCTGTGGCAGTTTATTATACAGTTTTACACCTTCATACAAGAGGCTATTTTGAGTCTTATGTTTATTCTTCCTGTCTAGGTGAAGACAATGACTTCTTCTTGTACTATACAGGGTGTTACAAAACGGCACGGCCAAACTTTCAGGAAACATTCGTCACACACAAAGAAAGAAAATGTGTTATGTGGACATGTGTCCGAAAACGCTTACTTTCCATGTTAGAGCTCATTTTATTACTTCTCTTCAAATCACATTTATCATGGAATGGAAACACACAGCAACATAACGTACCAGCGTGACTTCAAACCCTTTGTTACAGGAAATGTTCAAAATGTCCTCCGTTAGCGAGGATACATGCATCCACCCTCCGTCGCATGGAATCCCTGATGCACTGATGCAGCCCTAGAGAATGGCGTATTGTGTCACAGCCGTCCACAATACGAGCACAAAGAGTCTCTACATTTGGTACCGGGGTTGCGTAGACAAGAGCTTACAAATGCCCCCATAAATGAAAGTCAAGAGGGTTGAGGTTAGGAGAGCGTGGAGGCCATGGAATTGGTCCACCTCTACCAATCCATCGCTCACCGAATCTGTTGTTGAGAAGCCTACATTTCCACTGAAATGTGCAGGAGCTCCATCGTGCATGAACCACATGTTGTGTCGTACTTGTAAAGGCACATGTTCTAGCAGCATAGGTAGAGTATCCTGTATGAAATCATGATAATGTGCTCCATTGAGCGTAGGTGGAAGAACGAAACTAAATTGAGCTTTGACATGGAAATTAAGCGTTTGCGGATACATGTCCACATAACATCTTTTCTTTATTTGTGTGTGAGGAATGTTTCCTGAAAGTTTGGCCGTACCTTTCTCTAACACCCTGTAGTTATGAAATCTGCTATTTGTGCTATAATTTTCTCTATTTTTCTTGATGTACACTATGGTTTGGAATATAAATTCACAAGGAACAGTTATAATTTCTAACATTTTGAAAAGTTCTCTGCAGTGGGCCCTCTTTCTGCTTTTAGTTATGATTCTTACTGCTCTCTTTTGCATTTTAAATACTGTTTGTAAATCCCGAGCACTGCGTCCCCAGAAAATAATACCATAACTGATACAGTTCTCAAACATTCATTACTGCATGCGGATACAAGGACTAAGTGCATAACATGTTATCTTTTTCGAGAGTTTCATAGAATGTTCATTCCACTTCATTTGGCTGTCAATGTGCAACCCTAAGAATTTTGTTGTAGGTACATCATCTATGGAGATGTTCTCTAGTTTTAAATTTAAGAGACTCTGTTTTCTGTTCATTCTAAAGCATATTGTATTTGTTTTCTTTACGTTGAGAGTTACTTTGTTTTCCTGAGACCATTTGTGAACATCCCTCAGCACGTCCGTAGAATTTTCCAACATTTGTGTTCGTGTCTTGTTGGTGATTACTATGTTGCTGTCATCCGCAAACAACATCTTCTCTCCATGGCTGATATGTTGAGGGAAATCATTTATATACACCAGAAACAATACAGGGCCTAGTACACTTCCTTGAGGGACCCAAATATTGGTATATTGTGGATCAGATGTATGTTTCTCAACGTACTTTGATCCACTTTAGACATGTGTGATCTCTACTGACTGTACTCTGTTTTCTAGATATGAACGAAACCATTTGAGAACCACTCCCCTTACTCCTAATGGCTCTAATTTACGCCACAGCTTCTGTTGGTAAACTATATCAAATGCCTTATATGGGTCTAGGAAAAGGCGAGCTACACAGCTGTTCTCATCTAGTGCTTCTAAAACTGTTTTTGTAAACTGTGCTATTGCAGATTCTGTACCTCTACCACTCCTGAAACCATGCTGGTCATTGTAGAGGATGTTGAATTTACTTAGATAGCTCAAAAACTTGTTTTTCATTATTATTTCTATCACTTTGGGAAAACATGACAATAGGGCTATTGGTCTGTAGTTCTCAATGTTTTCTACGCCACCTTTCCTGTGAACTGGTAAAATTTTTGCATGCTTTAGATAGTCAGGGAAGCAACCAGTTTTGAAGGATTCATTTATGATTTCTATTAGTGGAGCTTTAATACCGTTTATGCATTTTTTCAACACACACATTGGAATTTCATCTAAACCTACCCAGTTTTTGTTCTTTAATAGTCTTACAACATTGTGTACTTCCTCATCAGTAGTTGGAAGCAATTACCAATGAGTTTGCTGTATACTTCTGTATTGGTTGATTAGTACTTTTTTTCTGTAAGTTCGTTGCAATGCTGCTAAAGTAGGTATTCACATACTTTGCTAATTCTTTCGAGTTTCTTTCTAAGTTTTCCTTGTTTCTGATTTGTGTGTTTGTACCTCCCTGCTCCGCAGTTCCTGTTTCTTGTTTCACTAGAGCTCATGTAGCTTTACTTTTATTATTGGCTAAATTTATGAACCTATAATTGGCCACAATGCAATTTTGTGCATTGGACATGGGCAGAAGATAGTCACCCCATCAGCACATTCATCAGCCACAGGTTACCATACCTCCAAATGCCTAATCTCAGCAGACTCACAATAATTCCGTGCATGCAAACGTCCAATTTGTGCTATCATACCCAAAAGTATCTGAACGACCTGAATTGTGTTTTGCCTGATTTTCATGCAGTGCACATAACATATCTGTCTCGCAGCTCCTCTAATCTCCTTGCTGAGCATTCATTTGGCTGTATAAAATAGGTGGAGCAAGTGCACCCCCAAAATGAATAAGTAGAGTATAAGCACATTTATAAGTGTTTAATTTAGAAATTTCAAAGAATGTAATAATTTTTTCACACCCTTTGAAACATGTTGAATTAGATTTTGTGGATATAGGTGAAGTAACTGATGATAAAATTTTCTGTATTTTTTAAAAGATGGTCGCCACTCAAAACACACTTGCCCCCCATAGAGGGGAAAGTAGATCTAGTAGTAGTAGTAGTAGCTTTATTCATCCATAGATCTATTTTTACAATGATACAGGACATGTCAAAGTATTTACAAATTTACATCACTCTAAAATAAGCTAATTTGTATGCACATATATTTCCAGACTTCTAATTAGACACAATCATTAGATTTACTCCTGGTTTACAATAATTTGTTTCAAATAGCTTATTAAATATTATAATGCCACACTGTTCGCTCACATCTCACTATCAGTCACTGCACACACAATACAGACATTGTTTCATAACACTTCACTCACTACACACACACATACACACATACAGATACACTAGTGATCTCTGGGCCATTTTCTGTACCACAACTTCCCATTTGCTATCCTAAAAAACTGAGTCAGCATCCGTCCATAATGAGTGAGCTGTTTAGCTCAGAAATAGGAAGAGGTGTTAATATTGTGCTATGCATAGCTTGGGAGTAAGTATTTCTCAAAAGGAAAAAAAAGAAGGGGAAAAACATAAGCTGAAAGTGTTATGTGGAATGTTGGATGTTTTATAATCCTTATTATTATTTCTTTTTATAACATTTTTTTTATCAAACTCCTACTCTGTTTTATCTAAGTAGTCCTTCAATGTATAAAATGTATTGCATAACAGGTACTTTTTAGCTGCCTTTTTAAATAAGTGTATTTATGCAATTTCCTTAATCTCTTTTAGTAACTTATTGTGTGTGGTAGTTGATGTATAACATCCATGTGAGACAGGAAAGGGCAAGGCCGTCTTACTACAACCTTTCTTTGGTCTTTGGTTTTGATTTGACAGAAATATGGATAATGCAGATCAGGTGTACATTTTTGTTAACAAACGACCAATGCATGTTATTTAACTCAAGCAATGTTTCAAAATGACAAAATAAGTTAATACAAACGTACAAATAAATACATAGACTTATTTCTTATTGGATATTGTAATTATCGGAAAGACACATTGAAACTTATTTCACCTCTACGATGTTTGGGATAGGTAAAGCAGATACAATTTTACTTTGGAGAACAACAGACAGATCTTCAACAGGTGGCAATATAATTAATTTCTTTTTCAGGAATGAGCTCTTTCTGGTGAACCTCACGGAAATTTCCTCATTAGAAATACCACAAACTTGACCTAGGCTTTCTTTTGTGCAGAATTTCATTTACACCCAACCATTGACATCCACATCTTTCACTTGTTTGGTAAGATGATCAATAATATCTTCTTCATTTTCAAATTCCTCTAAAACATTGCAGATAACGTCTTCTCCATCTTCGTAGTTGACATCATCTTCATCTTCATCAGATGTTGAATCTAATTCAACTTGACATTTTTTCTTTTTTACTGCTCTTTTTTCAAACTTTTCTTTCAGATGCTGGATCATTGCTTTGCTGGTAATAATTTCTGCCCCAACACATAGTTTGTCGTCGAACTTTTTAATGGTCTGACGTACAATTGATTTTTTCTTAATATTTTTCAAAATAATGGATTCAAATGAAATTTGTTCCACTGCTTTTGACCTACTTGAAGGTGGATTCGGATTGCAGATTTCAGCTTCTGCATCTACAGGTGCCTTATGGGGGCCAATGGATAGTTGTTCAGAATATTTCAAGCCCACCGACTCCAAACTTACATTCTTCTTGATTGGGTGATCTATGAATTCAACCTCTGATATATTTTTCCATCTTTGCAAGGCAGCTGGGTGTAATGTTCCTCGGAAATTACTTTAATGTTGAAAGGCATTATGCTAGCTTTCATGTAGCCACTTTTGAATATGTCTGCACTGGTTTCTTACCGCACCTGTCCGATTAAACCGGAAAACATATTTTTAGGAATTTTCATTCCTGCATGCTCCCTCTGCCATTTGACTAATTTGGTGTCTCAAGCACTTTTAAGAGACCGAAATACAGATTAGTCAAGCGGTTGTAGCACATGAGATTTGTGTGGAGGTAGCTTTAAACTTGTCATCTGCTCTTCATTTGCTAAGCGACCTCTATGGTAATGTCGGTTTAATGCCCATCATAAATTAGAAGAAGTGGTCTTTTACCCTCTATATTTGGTATGAAAGTTTTTTTTATGCTTGGTGAAAACATCAGTTTCCATCCACCCATTTCTGGTGGCAGCATATGCTGTACTTGGATAACCAGTTCCCTCCGGTGCTATCCATTCATTCCATATACTCTTACCCTTGAAGACAATTAAAGGGGGAAGCTCTTTCCCAGAAGCACTACAAGCCATTAATACGGTGGTTTTTCTCGACCTGGTCCACTTACTGTCCTTGTAAATGGTTTGCCAATTCTTCCTACTACTTTTGTTTTTGAAGGGTCTGAGCAAAAGCTAGATTTATCTAAATTGAATACCTTGTCTGGTTTATCAAGAAGTTCTAAGTTGGTATGAGTAGATTCGAGAAGGGTGAAATAATCATAAATTATGAAAGGATCCAGTACCTTCTTTCAGGGGAGATTCTAGAAGTCGGTCAAATGAGGAGGCTAATGGGGGTGGTGGTTGTTGGGGGGGGGGGGGGGTTGGGGGAATGGACTATGACTTCACAAAAGGAGAGTTGGTGTCCTCTACTGACAAATTGGTAAAATTTGGTGTTGTTTAAAGTAGTTTTTGGTAACTGTTTTGGAGTTCAGGGTAAAAAATGTGTATTAATAAATAATAAACTTTCTCCAGTGTACAAAGTGTATTGGCAGTACTTGTTTAAAATTCGGAAGATATGTCTGGTGTTCTCATTTTCAAATGTACTTTGAGAGTCTCAAAGGAATGTTGTACTTTCTACTTGCTGTTTTTATTGTCAGAGTTCCAGCTTTTATCTGAACGACACCTTATTGTAATGTTTCTTGAGTGTAAGATTTAGCTCGATCGTTTTTTCTGAAGTAATTGCAGACAATATTGAGGCACCTTAAATTATAAGGTTCTTCAGGCAGAAATACATTAATTAATAAAGTTTTAAGCACAAATATTAAACACTGAGCAATAGTGGGGCAAGTGTATTATTCCCATGCTCATGCGCCACTCATTGTAGGCGCTCTTGCACCTTAATGTATATCTGAGCGGCAAGACCGACCCCATTAGTAAACAAAAATCATACGTACGTATCTTAAAATGACGTATATTTATGATGTAATAATGCTTTATATTTACCTAGCACATGTGTCCACAGTAAGTATCCACAAAAGTACAGCTGTAATGATCAACGAAAAAAAAAAGTGATGCACTCGTAGCCACAGTATGATGAGAACTGTCTACTGCCGATTGTTACCGTGCGACTCAGAATTTAATTGTTTGCGTGTGCATAAGTTTGCAGAGTTGCCACAGCTTGATTCACGAAAACTGTCAACATCGCCACATCAAAATCTTGTTTGGGTAGGAGACGAACTTGCCCCTAAGGTGCACTTGCCCCACCTTACCTTAACGCAAGAGGCCATGTCACTAGAGAACACTGATCTTTAAGGTCATCAGTCCAAATATAAATCAAAACCACATTGTTGCAAATACTAGGAAACGAGTCATTGGAGATGAAACAGCCCACAACGCTTGTAAATTCAATTGCATCACATTAAGTGACATAACAAAATCAATCCCATTTTTGGGGTTAAATCATCTATGGCTGCAGTACACCGCTTGTGCCAACACAAGCGACGGGGACTGGTCTCAAGTATTGAGACAATATCCTTGTATGCACTGTCGCTCCATTTAGTGAACCTAATGGAGTGGGTTCAAGCTGATGGACTACAGTGTAAGGCCCCCTCATCAGAGTCTCGTGAACACCTCCCTGAAGGTGCATAGAATCAGTCGGATGGAATGGTCTTCATATTCTCTAGATCTCAGCTGTATTGAGAATCTTTGGGCCATGTTAAAATGAGTGGTATGGAACCGTCCTGTCCCACCAGACATCTATCAGAGCACCGAAAAGACTGCTGTGGAAGAATGGGACAGGGTTACCAAGACAGTTTAGCTATTCAAAAATGTCTTCAATCAAGATATTTTGTGGTGAAACTTCCTGGTAGATTAAAACTGTGTGCCGGACCGAGACTCGAACTCAGGACCTTTGCCTTTCGCGGGCAAGTGCTCGTCTCGGCCCGGCACACAATTTTAACCTGCCAGGAAGTATCATATCAATGCACACTCCGCTGCAGAGTGAAAATCTCATTCTGATATTTCGTGATGGGTTGCGGTACAGGGTCGCTGGTTTAGAGCGGTCCAACTGTCTTGGTGGCGGGGTAATGGTTTTACATCTTACGATGACAGTATCACAATGACGTCATTGTGCTGCACATCTCGTGCAACCCTCCAGCGGTTGTAAGTTTCAATCATGGTCAATAATAATGTGTTACGCAAAGTAACGATGATAGGAAACTGTAGTGTTTACATTGGAATCTTTTGTAAGTTTTTTTTCTTGTTTATAAGTAGAAATGTGTTTCTTTTCTTTATTTTTGTTTTCTTGTGATTTTGACTGAGAGAACAAAATCAGCTTTGTTCTTTGTTATACCTAATATTGACAATAAAGCAATATGCAACATTTACTTTGACCACAATGTTTAAATACATTATGCGGTCACTAATGTTTATTTAATGTTTTGAATGTCATTTTTCTTCTACTCATCACGCTTTATTACAACAGCGTAAATTTAATTTCATACTTATAGGTAAAATTTTGTAACGCGTTTGAAGAGGGCCATCTGTGTAATGCAATTCAAGAATTCGTGTTACTTCCGTGCCAAAATTTATACCATTGCATCCGATTGGTACGAGTCGCGCATGCTCGTGAGTTGTCTGTGCTGGAAGACGAACGATAAAATATCCCTCCTCTCACATTCTTTAATGCCACAGCAGTCGCGCTACTTACCTCTCTGACCCGGATGTAAGCGGCCAACTTTAGTTAGTTCAAGGCCCAATTAATAAATGTCGATCAAAATTAAACGTATCTTAAAGTACCACTGTCTCTGCAAATATTTTTGTTTGTTCCTGAGCCAGAAAGTTACACCCCTATGGAGCTGTTAACGTTAGATGACGTTTTTGGATTCAGCTCTTAGTTGTTAGCGGAATATAATTATATAATACGGGTGAGAGTTGCGGACCGTCCAAGTGTTTGATTCGGGCTGCAAGCGGCTCGCGGACAGCAGTTTGACGTGGCGACAACTGGCTGTGGATTATAGTAGTAACTTTTCTGTCCAAAATTTGCGGGGTCTTTCTTTAGGACACAGTTGCTTATTTTTTAACCAGGCGGGAGAATTTATGCCTAGTACACGTGACATATTCAAGTAATAATAAGTAAAAGTGTACTTCTAAATTAAACACCACACACACACACACACACACAAAGCCATACACACACACATTTTGGGTGACTAGCTGTAAGGTGGAATTATCCACAGTGGTCCAGAGACCGTTTTGTTTCGTAGTAAATATTGTTGTTCTTTGCGTCTCTGGCAAAACAGAGAGCCAATCTGCCACGTCAGACTCATAGCGATTTGCACTACATTTAATCGAAATTAACACGCACTGTCTTACCCGAAGCTGAATAGGAGAAGAGACTGTCATTCTCGGCTAGATACACATATCCGCATCCCGCTTCGACTGTAACGGAACCGATTGCCATTTTCTGAACTGGCACGTCTAGTATCACACGGCCGTTGTGACGTAACTGGTCAGGGTGTGGGGGGTGTTACATAAGCAACCGCTGAGTCGTCACGGACCCTCAAAATCTTGATCTCGGCCATAGGCAACACTTGCCGGAGCCAGGCCGGTCGCTCCAGGAAGTAAAGGAAGCCAGAGGAGACTTAGCGTGTTCATCATCTACATCAGACGGGCACTCACGAGAAACGGGAAGTAATGCTGTTTTGTCGGAAACTTACGTTTTAACACCGTGGCTGTATATAAAATACGAGTTGGTACTTGGAAAGAAAACAGCAACAGGCCAGTATTAATAACGGTATTTACAATAATTGTTTATACGAAGAGCGTCACTACAGGCTACGAACAGACAGGTTCATTTCCAGACGGTGGTTCACATTTAGATTACAATTTATGTTGTTTACATTAGTCATCGACTGTTTTCCCGCTTGTGTAGAACATTCCTTATGATGGCGGTGCCATACAGCAAAAAAAGGCGTGAGAAACGGCCTATTTTACCGCAATTACACCTAAGAACGAACGAAAACAATGTAAACAAATCTCTAGGTTAGAACTGTCTTGTTTGTACACTACTGGCCATTAAAATTGCTACACCACGAAGATGACGTGCTACAGACGCGAAATTTAACAGACAGGAAGAAGATGTTGTGATACCCAAATGTTTAGCTTTTCAGAGCATTCACACAAGGTTGTCGCCGGTGGCGCCACCTACGAGGTGCTGACATGAGGAAAGCTTCCAACCGATTTCTCATACACAAGCAGCAGTTGACCGGCGTTGCCTGGTGAAACGTTGTTATGATGCCTCGTGTAACGAGGAGAAATGCATATCATCACGTTCCGACTTTCATAAAAGGTAGGAGTGTAGCCTATCGCGACTGCGGTTTATCATATCGCGACATTACTGCTCGCGTTAGTCGAGATCCAATGACTGTTAGTAGAATATGGAATTGGTGGGTTCAGGAGGGTAATACGGAACGCCGTTCTGGATCCCAACGGCCTCGTATCACTAGCAGGCATCTTATCTGCAAAGCTGTAACGGATCGTGCAGCCACGACTCGATCCCTGAGGCAACAGATTGGGGCGTTTGCAAGACAACAACCATCTGCACGAACAGTTCGACGACGTTCGTAGCAGCATGGACTATCAGCTCGGTTACCCTTGACGCTGCATCACAGACAGGAGCGCCTGTGATGGTGTACTCAACGACGAACCTGGGTGCACGAATGCCAAAACGTCATTTTTTCGGATGAATCCAGGTTCTGTTTACAGAATCGTGATGATCGCATCCGTGTTTGGCGACATCGCGGTGAACGCACATTGGGAGCGTGTAATTCGTCATCGCCATAGTGGCGTATCACCCGGCGTGATGGTATGGGGTGCCGTTGGTTACACGTCTCGGTCACTTCTTGTTCGCATCGACGCCACTTTGAACAGTGGACGTTACATTTCAGACGTGTTACGACCCTTGGCTCTACCCTTCATTCGATCCGTGCGAACCCTACATTTCAGCAGGATTATGCACGACCGCATGTTGCAGGTCCTTTGCGGTCCTTTCTGGATACAGAAAATATTCGACTGCTGCCCTGGCCAGCACATTCTCCAGATCTCTCACCAATTGAAAACGTCTGATCAATGGTGGCCGAGCAACCGGCTCGTCACAAGACGCCAGTCACCACTCTTGATGAACTGTGGTATCGTGTTGAAGGTGTGTGGGCATCGTACACGCCATCCAAGCTCTGTTTGACTCAATGCCCTAGGCCTATCAAGGCCGTTATTACGGCCAGAAGTGGTTGTTCTGGGTACTGATTTCTCAGGATCTATGCACCCAAATTGCGTGAAAATGTAATCACATGTCAGTTCTACAATAATATATTTGTCCAATGAATACCTGTTTATCTGCAATTCTTCTTGGTGTAGCAATTTTAATGGCCAGCAATGTAGTACTGCCATCTTTGTACACAGTCTTACGTATGCCTAAAACTATTCGGTGCTCTAGACTATACATGGCTTTAGCTCATGGGTGAAATAATGTTATCAGTGCTACGTCGATTTTGATCTGATGACGGCATAGGCCACCTGGGAGATAGTCGATGTGCTCATAATGGTTTCAACGTCTTCTGCCAACAGATAACGTAACGCTGTAGCAACCAAAGCGCCAGTTGTGTCTACCCTTTAGTTGGGAATGCTCACAGCCGGAATTCTCAGTGTGGTGCAGACGTGTAAGCGATCAGGCAATCATGCCCTGGAATCGCACTTGTGCTTCCTACAGCCAACTGAGCGAGTCTGAAAGGGGTCAAATAGTGGCCTTCCGAGTGGTGGGATGGTCTTCTCGGGGAACTGCCACACAAGCTAGACGTGCTCCGTCAGTCATGCAACGATGATCACGTGAACATTCTCGCAGCCGTAGATGAGGTTCTGGACGTCCACGCAGCAGAGACGCCCGCCAAGGTAGTCGTATTGTAAGGGCAGCAGCAGCACATCGTACAGCCACCACTGCACAGATAGTAGGACTTGTGAGCCCGAAAGTGTCAACACGAACTGTTGCGAACCGGTCATTAGCAGTGGGAGTACGGTCACGCTCACCTTCCACTCAAACCAGAGGATGTACAGTCGTGCTCAAAAGTATCCGAACGACCTGAATTGCATTTCGCTGATTCGCATACAACCCTCATAACGCAGCTGTCTAGCAGGTCCTCTAATCGCTCCTCGGTACAGCCGTTTGACTATTGAAAATGGTTCCAACAAATCACCACTAGAAAACACTGCTTTGTATCGCAATAACTCAAAATATAAATAATACCACGATACTACAAATACCAGGGAACACCTTATCACAGGTAAGACAGTCCTTAAGGCTTGTAACCTCACATTTATTACAATAAATGACGTACCTGAAATATTACCACTCTCATTATTACGTCAGATAGGTAATGCACGTAGTAAGTTCGTCCTATTCATGATTTCCTCTTCAAAGTAACATACTGTACTTATTATTTAACAAAGAATAACATTAAAAATTTAAGTTTTTCATGAGCTGCTAGTTGAGAATATGTATGAACTTCAAATGATACGACGAACCGTCTCGTTCTGCATATGGATTCAAATCCAGGTCATGCAGACCAAGCAAAGATTTCGTGACTGACGGAAACTAACAGTCATTCCTGACTAGGCATGCAGAGAGTGATATACCTCGATTTTAGACACTATCACTTAGGAAACATCAACTTTAAATTACATAACGTAAACATTTTTAACGGACGCGAATTCCTACCCAGCATCTATTGTCCCTGTTAACAAACCACGAGAGTTGTTAAATATGGCTTCTTCACAAGTAACTTACTTGAAATGTAGAGAGGTAAAGCTTTGTGTGGGACAGGGATTTGAACCCAGAACCTAATATGATTGTTATCGAAGCACAATCAACTGTGACATATCGGATTTTCTCGACAGATGTTTTAACTGAAATGACGAGACGAAACATTAATTTTTTCCTTTCCAGGACTACAACCCGGCACCTATCGCTGTTACATTCTAGAGAAAACGAACATTAAATGTAGGTTTGTTACACCAGGAGCGACATGTGAGCATGTTTGAACTAGAAACAATATGACGAAGAGCTCAGTGCTAACTGGTAATCGAACCCCACACATATCGTTGCTGACTACACGCAAAGAGACGTCAGCTACCGAATTTTTCTCCACCAGCAGCTAGGAATAACATCTTTGAACTTACAGTGATCTCGCAAATAGTTCTGTGTCTCACTGGGAGTCAAAAACGTCAGATATCGCTAATGTTGACAACGAATGAAAATGCATTAAAAATCAAAATTATTATCCACCAGCAGATAGGTGTTCACATGCTACAGCTTGATAATACATATGGAAAACTTAAGTGCCGAGCCAGATTTCGAACCCATTCCAACGCAATATGTGGAGATGTTGAGGAATCTGCAGTTTTGAACAAACAACAAATTGTAGTAGAGCTGTATTGTCACGAAGGGATCAAATTCTGCGTTAAGGGCGGTCTGAGTTGCATTCCCAGTTCAGAACCAATTTTATCGACATACAGAAGCTCAAATAAAAGATGGCATAAGTGTCCTGTGGCCCTACATAGCGTTTGTTTCGCACTAGTAATAAACAACTAGTATAAGGAAGATTACTGGTGATAGAGTTTCTAAATGTCGCCACTCCTGACCTTATTGTGGTTCAAACTAATGTCTACTTGGTAAAGAAGGAATATCATGTTTAATGTGAATTTCAGACCACAATGCCATTATACCTTCTTCACTTGGCGTAACGAGAAGAGAATAGGATCTGTCTCTCCCTATCAAAAGTCATCAGCACAAGTTGGAATCGATCCCAGACCATGAGTATACACATCTATCAGCACTGCAACGGACCACCAGATCGTCTCATTTTTCTATTGCAACGCCGTTGCGCCACACTGTATGAGAATTCTGACACACAGGCTCCGTGTAGTGGTTTGCAGCATGTTCAGTACATTCATTTACTTGGTTGACCGAACCGCCATGAATTGCTGCCCCGGCTACCCAGTGCATACATTCGACTCTGTTTTGTAATCATTAAAATAAAATCACGTAAATGTCACCTACACAGAACTGCCAACAGTGTAGGATGTAGAAATTTAAATAGGAAGTGTTCCTTTCCACTGGAGCAAACTATTGTGCTATCTGTTTGTTGAAAACGTCATGCAGTTCAAAAGAAAAGCTGTAACTGTCTGTCTCTCAGAAGTCTACATCCGGCCATATTCATTATCTCACAACACTGTGGAATGAGGAAGCTCTAGAGGACTTGTCGTTGACTTCTGTAGGTGCTGTAGCTAGAGTAGTGTAATGGTAAGTGTAATTCACCATAGGCAAAACACCGCGAGTTCAAATAGATTCACTGTTACATTTTTTAAAACGCAATTCTGGTGTCTGCTTAAGTTATCAACTAATGGAACTTTGAACATAATTCCCTTCACTTCTCAACCCAAAATAGTCGCTTGTGGAAAAATGGCCACCTACTGCGACATTTTGTTCTTTTCAAGTTTAATATACTGCCAGGCAGCAGATGCAGCTCGCAACTTTTGTATTATGTATGGAGAGAGCGCATCGTCCCAAAATACGCCAGATAAATATTTTCTGCATTAGCTGTCTTGTGGTAGTGGCATCTTTTTCCTTCTTCAAACCTTGTTGAAACCTTTATCTCAGAACAAGTTTTCTACAGGCATGTAATCAATTAACTGCATGTCCATTGTTAGACTGTTAGAGCTACCATCAGAAAATTTGCATATATCGTTGGTGATTAATTTTTCTCTCATGTTTACTATTGTTTAAACAACATTAAAAGAAATCCTACGATAATTGTACACTGTATTACAAGAAATGAAATAAAACTACCCACGATAACCTTACGATGAAAGTCTGTTTTAATAAATCTGAGTGTCTGTACCGAAGCGTGCCTCTATCGAACCGAATTAGGAAAATACTACTCACTTAGATATGGATTGGGTCTGTGTTTAATTGATAAGCTGTGTCATACTCAAGAGGTATGCAAATGTAGCATTTCATAAATAAAGTTATGTATTCATAGAAACCCAAAATTTGCTTGTCAGCCACTGAAAGAGTCATTACCTGTTGTGCAGCATAGTTTTTCACCATTACACTATGAGCCGAAAGTAGTTTTTGCGTGTTCCTTACCGATGTTTGATCTGACTGCTTGTAGCTCTTTCACAGAAGGGATAAAAACGTCACAGTCAGCTAGGCTGGAACCGCGAACCAGATCAGACGCTTTTCTACAGGTCAGCATGTTCCCACATAGCTAGCGGAGAGACATGTGTCTAGCGTTCATATTACGAGGCCAACAGTGACTAGAACTCGTAAATAGCTATTTAAAGGACAAGATTAGTTGCGATTGCCATGTGCAGCGTCTTTCCTGGACTGAAAACCGTAAATTTACGATCTTTTGTTATACCTCAAGCGATCATAACTCAGATTATTCAATGGAAATGACAGGAAAAGTCAAGTGAACTTTCAGGCTTAATTTCGTGCACACCAGGAAGTAACTCGTCGATCACAGAGTTGCCAACATACCTTGCCCTGTTGCCAAATCTCAGCTACAGTACCAGGAGGAAGAAGGCGAACCGATGTGACCCTACAGTGGGCTGGGAAGTGACCATAGCTGGTGCCTCCAAGTCACAGCTGCTACGGCCTGGAATACGTAATGCGACTGATTCGCACTTCTGTTACTAGATTTAGGGACTGGAGCGTAGTTACTAATTATACTTCGAACTGACTGTAAACTAAGCATCTCTCATAGTTGTTTTTATATTTCTTTCGTAAGTGTACTCAAAACTAAGAAACTCATTCCAGGACGTTTTGGTGCCTGTCCGACAAACAAACAAATAAAAATAAAAATCAATGTTTGTTTGTGTGTGTGTGTGTGTGTGTGTGTGTGAGAGAGAGAGAGAGAGAGAGAGAGAGAGAGAGAGAGAGAGAGAGAAATATAAAAAGGAATGAGAGAGAGAGGAAATAATTGTTGTAAAGGAACTGCATCATGGTATGTAAAGAAATCTTTCATTAAAATGACACATTCCACATCATTACGAAATGTCGTATTGTTGATCAATGGAACAAATTTTATTCGAATCTAATCAATGTAATCTAATCATATTGCTGACTAGCTATGAAGAGTCATGATTTCCGAAATGTTCGTCATTATCAGTATCCAAATCTGAACTTGAAAATAGAAGACCGCATTTTTTTGTAATAAACCGGGACTTCTATCAAGACCCTTACGTCTCTTTTTGACTAACCACGAAAGATGTCTGATATACCTCAATTCAGAAGTAACAAAGTGTGCATGCATGTAAAGATGAAGCGCGTGTTGCGAAGTTCTGTGGCGGATATACGGACCCAACACGTAATCGGATTGTTAACTAAGTAAAATCGAATGTTATGTATCGGTTTTTCTTACCAGCTGCTAGGTGTTTGAATCTAAAATAAGGATAGATATTTTTGTGCGTGAGCGACAATCGAACCGCACACCTACCGTCCTTCTTTATCATCCACGAATATAGCTGAAGTATCAGTTGGTTACTCACCAACAATAAGGTGCGTGCGTGTTTGACCAGAAATAACGCCACCTATTGCGAATGTTGGCAACACGTGAACAGACATTAATAATGCATGTTACTTTTCACTACCAGACCGATGTGCACGTGATAGGGCATTAAATGAAATTATGAATATATCTGTACTGGATCAGTATTCAGACCCACATACTTACGTTTGGAGGAGACCTAGAGAAGTTTGCAGTCTTGGGAAAAGGAACGTAATGACTGAACTATACTGTTCCGACAGATTCAGATCCTCAAGGGAGGAGATACGAATTCAAACCACAGGCCAGCACCAAATTTTTCAACGTCTGTAGTTCAATTAAGTACAAGTAAAATAAGAGCCCTGTTCCTTTAAATGACTATCGGTTCATCAAATAAAATAAAATTTTCTAATGTAAGTAAGTTTATTGGCGACATTATTTCTGTTTACCATACCTTTCGCCTATGTCAATTTCCGACGTAAACCGACTCTGCACAGTTGGTAATGAAGGAACGTGATGTTTAATGCGGATTCTGAATTATAACGTCTTTCTCTTGAGGTTACCAGAGGTAAAATAAATCTGTTTGTGCCTCTTAAAAGTAAATGCCTGAACCTACGCATTGCACCTTTGATAGTTCCATGCACCAGACTATTGTGGCCACATTTCCCAGCCCCAGGAGTGTGCTGTAACGGATCATATGCTTAGCTTACAAAATTAATCACAGTGAAAAACATGCGAGTCTATTAAATGATTAAGTAGAAGCAAGCTTCTGACGCGGAGATTATGCTATTCTCATGTCAGCAGGATGTAAAGAGTCTTCTAGGCATAATAGCCTCGATGTGAAGCCATTTTGAAATTTTCACTAATTCAGCAAATTTCTTAGTTCGTGAAAGTCCACTGTGAAGTGTGAAGTTACCGGATAATTCGATTATTACCGTCATTATTACTATCATTTTCTTCATACCGCTCCTGGAACACATGTGCTTGAACATCATTTAATGCCTTTTGGCCATTATAGAAGTAGTTAATATCAAATATCAGCAATTACTCGTAGATTACATTAAAACTAAAGTAATTGATGAAGACGTCACTTGATAACAAAAACGCGCTGTCTTTCTTCATTTACTTGCGCCGAGAAATGGCTGTCGAATACTGCCAAACCAAAAGCCAAGGGATTTTATTGCCTTCCGATATACGTCGCTGTCAGTTCCTCCATATGATTTCGTCGACGTGACCTGTTTCAAGTTTTGCATGACAGAGAATGCTTTAGAAAATCAATTGCTTTCCTTTTCAATAAACAGAAAACTTTGCATTCTAAGCTATCCAAGTTCAAAATCTTCGCAATATCAGTTCAAATTTAATATTCGCTTCTGTAATGTGATAAAGTTGCAAAACCCTCATTCGACCCATTGACCTTACATTTAGTCGCTGACAATAAATTCTAGGTCAGAGTGATACCAGTTTAAGTAACCCAATCTAGGGAAGACTTTGACAATGCTCTTTCTCACTGGCAAATACGCAATTAACCCATTGGGCTCCATAAGTACACTGTAACAGTAATTTCTGTGTGTATGCAATGCATACGGATTGTAGAATTTAGAGGTGCTCTCTCTTCCACAACTGTATACAATATGCCGGGATCTAAAGTTCACTTGACTTTTCCTGTCATTTCCATCGAATAATCTGAGCTATGATCGCTTGAGGTATAACAAAAGATTGTAAATTCACGGTTTTCAGTCCAGGAAAGACGTTGCACATGGCAATCGCAACTAATCTTGTCTTTTAAGTAGCCATTTACGAGTTCTAGCTACTGTTGGCCTCGTAATAGGAACGCTAGACACATGTCTCTTCGTTAGCTATGTGGGAACATGCTGACCTGTAGAAAAGCGTCTGATCTGGTTCGCGGTTCCAGCCTAGCTGACTGTGACGTTTTTATCCCTTCTGTGAAAGAGCTACAAGCAGTCAGATCAAACATCGGTAAGGAACACGCAAAAACTACTTTCGGCTCATAGTGTAATGGTGAAAAACTATGCTGCACAACAGGTAATGACTCTTTCAGTGGCTGACAAGCAAATTTTGGGTTTCTATGAATACATAACTTTATTTATGAAATGCTACATTTGCATACCTCTTGAGTATGACACAGCTTATCAATTAAACACAGACCCAATCCATATCTAAGTGAGTAGTATTTTCCTAATTCGGTTCGATAGAGGCACGCTTCGGTACAGACACTCAGCTTTATTAAAACAGACTTTCCTCGTAAGGTTTTCGTGGATAGTTTTATTTCATTTCTTGTAATACAGTGTTGTTTAAACAATAGCAAACATGAGACAGAAATCAATCACCAACGATATATGCAAATTCTCTGATGGTACCTATAACAGCCTGACAATGGACATGCAGTTAATTGGTTATATGCCTGTAGAAAACTTGTTCTGAGATAAAGCTTTCAAACAAGGTTTGAAGAAGGAAAAAGATTCCACTAACACAAGACAGCTAATGCAGAAAATATTTATCTGGCGTATTTTGGGACGATGCGCTCTCCCCATACATAATGCAAAAGTTGCGAGCTGCGTCTGCTGCCTGGCAGTATATTAAACTTGAAAAGAACAAAATTTCGCAGTAGTTGGCCATTTTTCCACATGCGACTATCTTGGGTTGAGAAGTGAAGGGAATTATGTTCAAAGTTCCATTAGTTGATAACTTAAGCAGACAGCAGAATTGCGTTTTAAAAAATGTAGCGGTGAATCTATTTGAACTCGCGGTGTTTTGCCTATGGTGAATTACACTTACCATTACACTACTCTAGCTACAGCACCTACAGAAGTCAACGACAAGTCCTCTAGAGCTTCCGCATTCCACATTGTTGTGAGATAATGAATATGGCCGGATGTAGACTTCTGAGCGACAGACAGTTACAGCTTTTCTTTTGAACTGCACGACGTTTTCAACAAACAGATAGCACAATAGGATAGCTCAAGTGGAAAGGAACACTTCCTATTTAAATTTCTACATCCTACACTGTTGGCAGTTCTGTGTAGGTGACAGTTACGTGATTTTTTTTAATGATTACAAAATAGAGTCGAATGTATGCACTGGGTAGCCGGGGCAGCAATTCATGGCGGTTCGGTCAACCAAGTAAATGAAATGTCGTGTGACGAGGGCCTCTCGTCGGGTAGACCGTTCGCCTGGTGCAAGTCTTTCGATTTGATGCCACTTCGGCGACTTGCGCGTCGATGGGGATGATATGATGATGATTAGGACAACACAACACGCAGTCCCTGAGTGGAGAAAATCTCCGACCCAGCCGGGAATCGAACCCAGGCCCTTTTAATTGACAATCTGTCGCGCTGACCACTCAGCTACCGCGGGGGACTACCAAGTAAATGAATGTACTGAACATGCTGCAAACCACTACACGGAGCCTGTGTGTCAGAATTCTCATACAGTGTGGCGCAACGGCGTTGCAATAGAAAAATGAGACGATCTGGTGGTCCGTTGCAGTGCTGATAGATGTGTATACTCATGGTCTGGGAACGATTCCAACTTCTGCTGATGATTTTTGATAGGGAGAGGCAGATCCTATTCTATTCTCGTTACGCCAAGTGAAGAAGGTATAATGGCATTGTGGTCTGAAATTCACATTAAACATGATATTCCTTCTTTACCAAGTAGACATTAGGTTGAACCACAATAAGGTCAGGAGTGGCGACATTTAGAAACTCTATCACCAGTAATCTTCCTTATACTAGTTATTTATTACTAGTGACGAAACAAACGCTATGTAGGGCCACAGGACACTTATGCCATCTTTTATTTGAGCTTCTGTATGTCGATAAAATTGGTTCTGAACTGGGAATGCAACTCAGACCGCCCTTAACGCAGAATTTGATCCCTTCGTGACAATACAGCTCGACTACAATTTGTTGTTTGTTCAAAACTGCAGATTCCTCAACATCTCCACATATTGCGTTGGAATGGGTTCGAAATCTGGCTCGGCACTTAAGTTTTCTATATGTATTATCAAGCTGTAGCATGTGAACACCTATCTGCTGGTGGATAATAATTTTGATTTTTAATGTATTTTCATTCGTTGTCAACATTAACGATATCTGACGTTTTTGACTCCCAGTGAGACACAGAACTATTTGCGATATCACTGTAAGTTCAAGGATGTTATTCCTAGCTGCTGGTGGAGAAAAATTCGATAGCTGACGTCTCTTTGGGTGTAGTCAAGAACGATATGTGTGGGGTTCGATTACCAGTCAGCACTGAACTTTTCGTCATATTATTTCTAGTTCAAACATGCTCACATGTCGCTTCTGGTGTAACAAAGCAATTATTAACGTTTGTTTTCTCTAGAACGTAACAGCGATAGGTGCCGGGTTGTAGTCCTGGAAAGGAAAAAATAATGTTTCGTCTCGTCATTTCAGTTAAAACATCTTGCTACTGCCGAGAAAATCCGATATGTTACAGTTGATAACAATCCGATTAGGTTCTGGGATCGAATCCCTGCCCAACACAAAGATTTACCTTACGACATTTCAAGTAAGTTACTTGTGAAGAAGCAATATTTAACAACTCTCGTAGTTCGTTAACAGGGACAATAGGTGCTGGGTAGGAATTCGCGTCCGTTAAAAATGTTTACGTTATGTAATTTAAAGTTGATGTTTCCTAAGTGATACTGTCTAAAATCGAGGTATATCACTCTCTGCATGCCTAGTCAGGAATGACTGTTAGTTTCCGTCAGTCACGAAATCTTTGCTTGGTCTGCATGACCTGGATTTGAATCCATATGCAGAACGAGACGGTTCGTCGTGTCATTTGAAGTTCATACATATTATCAACTAGCAGCTCACGAAAAACTTAAATTTTTAATGTTATTCTTTGTTAAATAATAAGTATGGTATTTTACTTTGAAGAGGAAATCATGAATACGACGAAATTACTACGTTCATTACCTATCTGACGTAATAATGAGAGTGGTAACATTTCAGGTATGTCATGTATTGTAATAAATGTGAGTTTACAAGCCTTAAGGACAGTCTTATCTGTGGTAAGGTTTTCCCTGATATTTGTAGTATCGTGGTAGTACTTATATTTTGTGTTATTGCGATAAAGAGCAGTGTTTTCTAGTGGTGATTTGTTGGAACCATTTTCAATAGTCAAACGACTGTACCGAGGAGCGATTAGAGGACCTGCTAGACAGCTGCGTTGTGAGGGTTGTATGTGAATCAGGCGAAATGTAATTCAGGTCGTTCGGATACTTTTGAGCACGATTGTACATGCGCGGTTCAAGTGGCGCCGACAGGGAATCAAGTGGGAGATGGAATGATGGCCGTGGTCTTCAGCGATGAAAGCAGATTCTGCCTGCACGCAAGTCACGATCGTTTGCGCATAGAACGTAGACCTGCTCAGCTCTGTTATGTCGAGTGTACTCGTCCAAGACTTATTGTCCCCCCACCCCCTCCAGATATGATTGTCTGTGGTACGATGAGTTATAACTCTCGTAGACCTTTGGTGTTTCTGGACGGGACGCTAACCAGCGCTTGCTACATGTGTAATGTTGTTAGACCTGTTCTTTTGCCGTTCTTGCAACAGGGAAGTGGTGTGTTGTCTCAGTAGGATAATGCTCGCCCACACACTGCCCGTGAGCGTCAACGTACTCTGCAAGACGCGCAGCAAATTCCCTGGGCAGCACCATCCCTGGAGTTGTCTCCAATCGGACATGTGTTGTATATGATAAGACGAAAAGTGACTCGTCTGACTTGTCAACCGACAACTCTTGAGGAATATTGGAATAGGTCGATCAGGCGTGGCGCAGCATGTGCCAGGGCAGTATTCCCCGTCTGTACCATCGACTGAGAGTCAACGCCTGCATTAACGCCCATGGGGACTAAACCACGTACTAATAAGGGTGTTTCACCATGGGTCAACACCTGGTACCTTGTGGTACTGATCTGTAAACGTAATCATTTCATGTATTCCATATACACTGATGCAACAAAAAAATCTTGAGTGAAATGGAACCTTTAAAAGGGAGTACTAATTTTTTTCCAGCAGTCTATTTTACATTGTTTCGTCAACACAAGCAGTCAACGGTGTAACACAGTGAGGCGGGAACTAACACTAAAAAAATTCAGCCTTAGGGATTAGTTTAAATTACTTTCATTCGTTGTTAGGTACAGTCAGAGTTCAATAAGTCGTTTCTCACATCCTTTTGTGCTGTAGGTCACCAGCACCCTAAGGAACTTTCACCACAAGGGGGATAAAGCAGCCGACAAACAATATATACAATAACATATGCAATCCAAACATGAATAACCACCAGAAGATGGATCTGTCGATTCCAAACCGGTAACGGCGTTGTTTTTGTAAATAAATAGCAGTGGCTGGTTGCTGTTTTCTTTTTTCAAATATCAACTCGGAAAGGGAACTAAAGCAAGGACTGAAGGAGTAAAATTATTATCTGTGGCCTTCTACAGAAATCTGGAGTCATTGTACTTTACAGATACAAGCGGTACGTGAACCAAGAGTGCAATGGATACCGACAGTCTAATTGGTGCTGTGCTCCTGACATCCGGAAGGCTTTCGTCACAGTTCCACACAGTCACCTAGTGAACAAAATACAAGTGTACAGAATATCAGACCATCGTCGTGAAAAGACTGGAGAGTTTCTAGCAAATAGTATACACAATACGTGATTCATAATGGATAACTTTTTAGACGGAAAAGAAACTTTGGCCATCCTGGAGAATAGTATATATGCCGCACTCGGACGTCGGCGCATGCGAGTCCTCATCCAGATTCAAGACAAAAGCTTATGTAGCAAAATGATATCGAATGAATTTAGAAAACACCTGTAAGAAAACGAGTAGTTGCCAACGTCACCACGCCGTGCATGACATCAAAATGTACAGAGGAACGTGTATCACCGTGCATTACCGTACCAGCCATTGTAGCTTAATGAGTAGACTCTGGGACATCAAACTCACTTCCTCCATGGAGTCATAGTTCGAATTCTCGTCAGGTTCCTTTTTTATTTTTTAGACGTCCGTTCCCTCATTCTCGTCGTTTACAAGCAGGACGTGATTTCGTCACATGACAATAGCCTATCACATGACAGCAGGGTCCAGTAAACTTGGTGCATGTGTCTACTAACCACACAGTACACAACCATAACTGGTCCTTGTCAAGTTCTTGTAGCGCAGCTTCCTCAGGGAGTACACAGACGATCAATATACACATTATGGAGGTGTAAATGGGATACAATTGCATCATTGCCAATCTGCTGCTGGGTATGCTGCACAGTACCCTCAAAGGTGCCATCCCGATTAGAATGTTTTTCGTCGCCTGGAGAAACGTCTTCGGGAAACCGTATTCTTCATCCGCAAGTAATGAACAGAGGTCGTCCAAGGACTAGACGTACTCCACAAACAGAGGACGCTATTCTTGAAATCATTACCAGTCACCTCGACGAAGTACCTGTGATATTGCAAGGCAGATCCAGATATCTCAAAGACTGGTTTTTTGAAGTGTTACGCGATGAAGAACTGCATCAGTACCATTACGCGTTAATTCAGCACCAGCATCCAGACGACCACATTAGACGAGTTCAGTTTTGTTAATGGCTTTTGCATAAAGTGGAAGATAACGAACACTTGGGAAATAACGTGATGTGGACTGACGAATGTAGCTTTTCTGATGATGGTATTTTCAGCCTCCACAACAGCCATTACTGGTGGGAACATAACCCATATGTCAACCATGAACGTGGGTTTCAAGCAGGCTTTGGCATAAACCTGTGGACTGTAATCGTAAGAGGAGTGCTTTTGCGCCCTTACCTATTGCCAGACAAATTGAATGCGTCCCTCTTTCGTATACTTTGCCTGACGCATCAAAAACATTCCAGTTGCTGTGACAGCTATTGTCTCAGCATGATGGTGCAGCACCATACTTTGGAATGAGTATGAGTAACTATTTCAATGAATCATTTCCAGGGAAATGATTGGTCATAGAGGTCTAATGTTCTGGCCTCCAAGTTTCCCGACCTTATCCGACAAGACTTTTACTTGTCATTTAACGGAACAAGTCTATAGTATTCCACCCATGGATGTACTCAGCATAATATCTCGTCTACATGTCACTTCGGCAATGATGGATGTACGTGTATTGCGTAGGGTCCAACAAAGTATAATCCAGTGAACAGCGAAATATTTGCAAATGATAGGAGGTCGCTTTGAACATCTCTAAAGCGAACATTGCTCGTAAGTGTTTGTATGTACTGTCTCTATGAAGAAAAGTTAAGATGTCAAATGTACAGAACGGAATTACTGTGATTAGCATAATGTGCAATCAAGTCTAGCCTACCTAATATGTTTTTTGTACCTCACTGAATACAGGTGATGTCACTGCATCTACTATTACCCTCTCTAGACTTTATTTGGGTCAAGGACGAAACAAAGTGGCCGTAAACGTCTGTAAGAAGTTCATGTTATGTTTTAATGTTTAAACAAAAGCAATAGTAACAGAAATACGAGGGTCGGAACTATTTATTCACAACCGACACAAAAGAGTTACATGATTGCACCTGTTACTGTCCTTCAAAGTAGTCACCAGCGTTGTGTAGAACCCGTTGCCAGCGATGTGGAAGGCGTAGTACGAGGGTTATTCAGAAAGTAGGGAACGTTTCCGTCTGTCGCCGCTAGGCTCGCGGCAACTGCGTGTATTCTGGTATTTGCGTGCTCGGCAGCTCCATCAGCAATGCATCCGTAACTGTGGTAACGTCTCTGCGCGTCTGGTTTTTTCGATATTCGAATTTGAAATGTGTGCTGCAATCGAAAATCCCACCAGTTGTGAGGTGCGGTCTGTGATACGGCTTTGTTGGCAAGAAACCTAGAACCTACAGAAATCTATCGTGAACTCTGCGAAGAGTACGGAAAAAACGTAATGAGTGAATATTCCGTCCAGAAATGGTCCATTCGGTTTAAAAATGGCCGAACCAACGTTGATGATGAAGAGTGGACGCCCGAGCATTGTGACTGACGGTCTTGCCGCTAAAGTTGATGAAACGATTCGTAAAAACCGTCGCTTCACGATAACGGAGCTTTCGCTTTCTTTTCCACAAGTTTCACGGACTTTGTTGTTTGAAATTGTCACTCAAAGGCTAGATTACTACGAATTTTGATTTTGCACGACAGTGCCCGACATTACACGGCAAACCTCACTAAAGCACTCCTTAATTCATTGAAATGCGAAATTTTCCCTCATGCGCCCTACAGCCCCGATCTTGCACCAAGTGACTTGCACTTGTTTCCCAAGACGAAGAACTGGCGTGCATCGCAGTGATTTGATAACGACGCGGAACTCCAGGCGGGCGTGACTCACTGGCTGAAGTCTCAGGCGGCAGAATTTTACGACGAAGGTCTTTCAAAGGCCCGCATCTCGTGGTCGTGCGGTAGCGTTCTCGCTTCCCACGCCCGGGTTCCCGGGTTCGATTCCCGGCGGGGTCAGTGATTTTCTCTGCCTCGTGATGGCTGGGTGTTGTGTGATGTCCTTAGGTTAGTTAGGTTTAAGTAGTTCTAAGTTCTAGGGGACTGATGACCATAGATGTTAAGTCCCATAGTGCTCAGAGCCATTTCTTTCAAAGCTTGTCCACCGCTATGTAAGTGCCTCAATGTGTTTGGTGATTATGTGGAAAAGTAGATGTCAGTCGCTCTTTCAGATGTATATAATAAAATGTATGTCTTGTAATTAGTTTTTTTAATGCCAAAACGTTCACTACTTTCTGAATAGCCCTCGTATACCGTTAGCAGACCCTGTTCTGTTGATGGTGCGAATGGAGCGGTTTACTGCCTGTCGAATCTCTGGAACAGTTCTGAAGCGAATGCCACGAAGTGGTTCCCTCAGAATCAAATCAAAGTCACAAGGATTTAAATCTGGGGAGTGTGGTGGATGGTGCAGTGTTTTCCAGTCCCACCGACCAAACAGAGCAGCCACAGCTTGCGCTGGATGCGCACTCGCATTGTCGTGCAAAATGATGGGTGGGTTGAGCAGAGAGTGTCGCCGCTTCTTTCGCAAACCTGATCTCGGGTGATGCTCCAAAAACTAACAGTAATACTGTGCATTGACGGTCTGCCATGGAGGAACATAATGCGTTAGGATAACACCATCACAGTCGTACACGAGAATCACCACAACTTTGGACCGCTCCATTCGCACCATCAACAGCTCTGCTAACGGTATACTACGCCTTCCACATCGCTGGCAACGGGTTCTACACAACGCTGGTGACTACTCTGAAGGACAGTATCAGGTGTAAACATGTAAATCTTTTGTATTGGTTGTGAATAAATAGTTTCCACTATTTAAGTTCCAACCCTCGTAAATACACATTATGGGAGTGTAAATTGGATAAAATGCGACGTTTTGACTAAAAAAAAAAAAGAGTTTGGCGCAAACGTGACTCAAATATCAGCGAGTCTGCATATCTGTTCCCCACGGCATTGCTTCCTTTCACCGAGCTAATGAAACATCTCCAGCAGAGAGCAGAGATCGTGCTACATGATCATGGCCACGCTGCACACAATTACAGGGTTTTTTTTAAATGAATTTTTTTAGACCTATTGGTGAGACTAAGTTTTGCTACATGCACTTTTGTCGTACTTTGGGATGAGGAATCACATGCTAATCCCCAGGTGCGGCATTTAGTCTTTACCGTATTTATATATATGAGCTAGTGGATAAAATTGTAAGCCAAAAGAGGATAATGGTGCTACATGCAGACAAGTCAGTACCCATGTCCTTCCTGCTTGGTGCGAGTCCCTCACACTTGACCTATAGGCTGAAGTGAGACCAAGTCATTTGTAAGCAATCTCCTTTCGAGAACAACTCCATTTTTTCAGAATCTGTGTTAAGTAAGTGCCGGTAGTGCGTAACATTCTTCGTTAAATGCGTTGATGTGACAAAGCAAGCACCACTTCTTTGATTTATTTCTTATTTCTTTGTTATTACCCACTGGCACTAAAATAGTGCTAGTGGATCAGTATAAACTACCGCCAGGACTGATAGGGATTTCTGTAGAGACACTTTCGGGAAGCAAAATGTTGCCACGAAGTTTACAAGCAGGCTGTCCTTCTGTAGTTGTGATGCTCTTATCTATCGTCACGAAATCGGCCGAGTTCTTGATGCGGTGACTCCAGAGTCCCACAAGGGGTTTCTAGAAGAATTTCTGGAGCATCACATCGAATCGTAAACAGTAAAACTCTTTGAACAAGCACTCGTCAACCACCTACTTCAACTACAATCGAGAGTTTCATGAACAAGTAGATGCCGTATCCATGGCCCGCTGGGACAGCAAATCTCTGGAACACTGTGAGCAGGTGGTGCTTCAGATTCTCCACTTCAAACTCAACCACTTCTTCCGCTTCGTCGAAGAGACATTGGTGGTGTGGGAACACGGCAGAAAGGCTCTGAATCAGTTTCTGGATCACTTAAATGGCACACAACAAAACATAACATCCATGATGAAACTAGAAGAGAATGGATATCTTCATTTCATGGGTATCGTAATAAGGAAGACCGATGATGGTATGGTATGTCATTCTGCTTATAGGATGGACGAGTGCGTTATCTGTGAGGGGGAGAGCTTTCCAGCCGAGCTACAACACCTGAAGGAGATACTGCCCAAAATGGATCCACAACAAGAGAGTGGATTATGTTTGGCCACTCTCACGCAATATCGATGAGCTGCTAGGAGAATGCAACATACGAGGTGCATTCAAGTTCTAAGGCCTCCGATTTTTTTTCTAATTAACTATTCACCCGAAATCGATGAAACTGGCGTTACTTCTCGATGTAATCGCCCTGCAGCCGTACACATTTTTCACAACGCTGACGCCATGATTCCATGGCAGCGGCGAAGGCTTCTTTAGGAGTCTGTTTTGACCACTGGAAAATTGCTGAGGCAATAGCAGCACGGCTGGTGAATGTGCGCTCACGGAGAGTGTCTTTCATTGTTGGAAAAAGCCGAAAGTCACTAGGAGCCAGGTCAGGTGAGTAGGGAGCATGAGGAATCACTTCAAAGTTGTTATCACGAAGAAACTGTTGCGTAACGTTAGCTCGATCTGCGGGTGCGTTGTCTTCGTGGAACAGCACATGCACAGCCCTTCCCGGACGTTTTTGTTGCAGTGCAGGAAGGAATTTGTTCTTCAAAACATTTTCCTAGGATACACCTGTTACCATAGTGCCCTTTGGAACGCAATGAGTAAGGATTACGCCCTCGCTGTCCCAGAACATGGACACCATTTTTTCAGCACTGGCGGTTACCCGAAATTTTTTTGGTGGTGGTGAATCTGTGTGTTTCCATTGAGCTGCCTGGCACTTTGGTTCTGGATTGAAAAATGGCATCCACGTCTCATCCATTGTCACAACCGACGAAAAGAAAGTCCCATTCATGCTGTTGTTGCGCTTCAACATTGCTTGGCAACATGCCACACAGGCAGCCATGTGGTCGTCCGTCAGCATTCGTGGCACCCACCTGGATGTGCACAGAACCCACAGAAATGCCAACTCTGGAGGCGATCTGTTCAACAGTCATTCGGCCATCCCCCAAAACAATTATCTCCACTTTCTCGATCATGTCGTCAGACCGGCTTGTGCGAGCCCGAGGTTGTTTCTGTTTGTTGTCACATGATGTTCTGCCTTCATTAAACTGTCGCACCCACGAACGCACTTTCGACCCATCCATAACTCCATCACCACATGTCTCTAACTGTCGATGAATTTCAATTGGTTTCACACCACACAGAATCAGATAACGAATGATTGCACGCTGTTCAAGTAAGGAAAACGTCGCCATTTTAAGTATTTAAAACAGTTCTCATTCTCGCCGCTGGCGTTAAAATTTCATCTGCCGTATGGTGCTGCCATCTCTGGGACGTATTGACAATGAACGCGGCCTCATTTTAAAACAATGCGCATGTTTCTATCTCTTTCCAGTCCGGAGAAAAAAATCGGAGGCCTTAGAACTTGAATGCACCTCGTAAAAACCGTCTTCTCACCACCACAGAATACCTAACATATTCTTAACTCTGTGAAGAACCCACTGAAACATTAAGTCACAATGATGCTAGCATCCAACATGAATGTGGCCACCAATGCGTATGGAGAACGTAGCTCTCTCTGTATCTCATAGCGCTGCGAGGAAAGTACATCTGGAACACTGAGAGACATTAAGAGTGACAGCTCAAATCCAACGAAATTACTCAAAGATTCGGTAAAGAAAATGCTGAACTGCACAAGATACCCAACTACAGACTACTGAAAGAATATTGGCCTAGAAATAGAAAAGTTTATAGCCTTCTGCAGTAGGGGTACTTAGAAAGGCTGAAAAAAGCTACCAGGTATCAACTTGACTGCAACACACCTATGCAAACTTTTAGGAGGAAGGTACTACATTGCCAAAGTTACTCAAGTTCAGATATTAATTTCGAGTGTAGCGCAGAAATGATGAGCTTGTAATCTCCCTCCTCCTTCCTCCTTCGCCGACCGCGGTGGCCATACGGTTCTAGGCGCTTCGGTCCTAAAACCGCGCTGCTGCTACGGTCGCAGGTTCGAATCCTGCCTTGGGCATGGATGTGTGTGATGTCCTTCCGTTAGTTAGGTTTAAGTAATTGTAAGTCTCGAGGACTGATGACCTCAGATGTTAAGTCCCATAGTGCTTAGATCCATTTGACCATTTTTTGACCTTCCTTCTTCCATATGTTTTCCACATTAAACAGTGCTCAGTCCAAGCAAAGTCATTTATGAAGATTTGGGAGGAGCGAAGATTACAATAAACTTTCAAGTTTACTTAGCTTATTGTGTCGAGATGACCCCAATTCTTCTTGTCTAGAGGTCGGATTCTTGAAGCTGAAAATCTAACATCAGGTCCTCATGGTTAGTTTGAACTAATTAAACTGGAAGACTGTTGTTGCAGAACTTCTTATGTAAATATTTTTCCGCTGATTTTCTCACATTCTTTGCATATCACACAGTATTTTGATTTTTCAAATTAACATAGCCGAAATTACATTGTTTGCACCTATTATACAAAAATTCATCCGATCACATCAGAGGCAAGCTTACTAATCCCAAACTCTATGGAAATAACTGTATTCCAAAGGGTTTACAGTGTTTCTTAACAAATTTATTCCTACTAATTTTCATTAAATTATTAATTTCGATTATTATTTCATAAATGAATCCAGAAATAAACATAGTAAACAGTACAGGTTTGCATAATCGATAATAGAAGTTTGAAGTGTGCAAATTATTCGTAATTTCAAATGTTTCTAAGAATTGTAATTTGAACTGTTCATTGAGAACTAGTACTTATCGATTGTAACATCGAAACTAAAATATTTTATAAAGTAATTCCTTTTCACAAACTTAAGCTTTAAATATATTATACTGTGTGTAAAATTATATGAAAGTTTTCAGAAAATTAACTGACTTGTCCAAAATTATACTGGTATCGACAACTATTGTTGAGGAAAAGTGATGCTGGAGGAGGATGTCCCATTATAAGCTGTAGGCTGAAATTTGAAATAATTAGAAACTAGAGTGTTTGATGTACGATGGAAGGAGATGGAAGTTGTGCCGATGCAGTGGATAAAGGACTCTGTGAAAGGCTGGTTGTTGGAGAAGTAGAAAAGGGTTAAATGTAGCAAAGAATGAAAGAATGCCATATAGAGCACAGGTTCAACAAAGGAGAGATGAAGAAAACATATGTAACTCATGAACAGATAATTGATGGAAACAGGAAATTCAAGATAGCAAAATTCGGAAACAGAATGGATAAAAGAGAAAAGTTAAGAAAGAAGTTAGAAATGCTCATGGGAAAAAAATGTACATTGACAAAGATTAAACGTAATTTCAGGAAAGCAGAGTGTAAACACGTTAGCTTAGGAGACGCAGATGATAAAACTGTGTTGAGAGGAAAGAGTTGATATACAACAGGAATATACCGGGTGGCTATAATTAAAATTTCCCTATTTAATGCATTATAACACGGAAAATAATTATCGTTTGAGTACCAAACTTGGTAGCATTACTGTCAATGACGTGGGGAATAGAAATAATGCAGAATCAATTTAGCTGAAACATGAGCAAACATGCGAAGCGTCCACTTTCGCGATATGATGAATGTGCGATAAATTGTGATCAGAAAATCCATCTTGTCGACCCCCTCCCATATGTTGATTGTAAACTTGAATAACTTCTGGCTGGTCGATTTCAACATATTTCTCCAGAACCTATAATAAAAAATGCTATTACGAAAATAAAACTCATAAAAAACGTACATCTGGGTAGCACAGATGAAAAAGCCGCTAAATTCATTTTATTACTAAATGGCTGTGGAAAATCGCTAAGTCTGCTATATGCCCAATAGGCGTGGCTGTCGCCCTGCCATGTCCGGACCCAAACAGACATCAGACTTACCAATCTGGACATTCGAAGCTACTTTTCAGTCTGTCAAGTTTAGAATGGATATTTTTCTTATTCAGCTTTAGGTTGGCAGCGCTGTAACAAAATCGTACGCAACTATAACATTCTCGCTGCCAATGCATTGTCGTTTCGATGAAACGAGTGTTTCGTGACTATCTCAGTGTTACTTATCAGGCAGTTAGCGGGCTTTCCGTCTAGGCTACTCAGCTTACAGTATACCGTATAGTATGAAAGTCTAACATTACCTCCATCGTTGTCCTCTTGTTCGAAATTATTGCCAGGATCATCGGACAGATCGTCAATTTCAGCTGAATTAAGAAGCTCTATAACTTCTTTTCCTGTAAGTGACCTTCGTCTATCTTGGACTCCGGCCACTGTGAAATCACCATTAGATGACTAAAAAATTAGCGAAATAACGTCCTAAATTTCTATGCCATTACAACCTTTCAATCACATGTCCTCATTTGGAGACATGTATAAAGTTATGTCATTTACCTTTCTTTCTGAAAGACACCTTGAGTTTTCACCTTCAAGAATGCATCTTTCTAGACATAAATATTTTTTTTTTTACCTAAACTCAGCAGATATTAACGGGCTGAGGAGAGGTACAAAGATTACTGGGAAGCACCCATGTGACTGTGCACATTCAGTTTTGTTTTGTGGTACCACAGATTAACAAGAGGTGTCAACACTACTCTCAAATAAACTCTCTGCTTGTGACAATAACAATCACAAATGGTAAAATTCATCGAATTGTAATATAATAAGCATTTATTTAGTTTGTCCTTATATGAGGACGTCATGACCGAAAGGGTTAATATGCTGCGACAGTACACAATACAATTACATACCGGTTCCATTACTGCTACAAAACGGGCTGAATACGGCGCCCATCAGTATCCAGGAAAGTCCGAAAGCGCACGATTGCATTCTGCACAGCAGAACAAAGCATCTACATCTACATTCATACTCCGCAATCCACCTGACGGTGTGTGGCGGAGGATACCTTGAGTACCTCTATCATTTCTCCCTTCTATTTCAGTCTCGTATTGTTCGTAGAAAGAAAGATTGTCGGTAGGACTCTTGAGTGGGCACTAATCTCTGATTTCATCCTCATGGTCTCTTCGCGAGATATACGTAGGACGGAGCAATTTACTCCTTGACTCCTCGGTGAAGGTATGTTCTCGAAACTTCAACAAAAGCCCGTACCGAGCGACTCAGCGTCTCTCTTGCACAGTCTTCCACTGGAGTTTATCTATCATTTCCGTAACGCTTTCGCGAGTACTAAATGATCCTGTAACGAAATGCGCTGCTCTCCGTTGGATTTTCTCTATCTCTTCTATCAGTCCTATCTGGTACGGATCCCACACCAGTGAGCAGTATTCAAGCAGTGGGCGAACAAGTGTACTGTAACCTACTTCGTTTACGGACTGCATTTCCTTAGGATTCTTCCAACGAATCTCTGTCTGGCATCTGCTTTACCGACAATTAATTTTATATGGATAACCATGTCCGTAGGTATGCTGGGTACCACCCAAGATATGCTGCGCTTCAGATCAGCACTTGTGTGAATGTTGCTCTGGTAAGCCCTGACCTGAAGGAAGCCCCACGGCCAGCAGTCATAGGGAGTGAGATCCCGTGATCGTGTCGGCCAAGCATTCTGAAAGATCGGCTGGTAATTAGATCGTTCCCAATTGTGTTTCACAGAAGCAGGCCAACTTCATGAGCGATGTGCGGTGGGGCGCCATCTTCCACGAAAACTGTTGAGTTTAATGCGTCTCTCTTCTGTAGGCCGGATATGACGTGCTGATGAAACATATCGCAGTAACGCTGGGCAGTCACACTGCACGTTTTTAATCTCTTCCAAAACGAATGGGCCAATTATGAACGTAGCCGTGAAGCCACACCATACAGTGACATCTTCACCATACAGAGGAGCTTAATGCACAGTGACTGGAGATGAAGACCACTCCCACCCCTCTCCAATCGGCAATTCTGTGTGTTCACCTTACCCGTCAGAGAAATGTGAGCTTCGTCTGTCCATAGGATGGTCTACGGCCAGCTCTCGTCAACTTCATCGTCAACTTCAATCCTTGCGAGAAAGTGGAAAGCGAAGTCAACTCGTAGATGTGCGTCCTGTGGTGCAAGCTGCTGTACGATATGGATCTTGTACAGATACCACTTGAGAATGGTTCGAAGCACCTTCTGTACAATGAATCACAGAATGTTCAACTGTCATGACTAAGCCCACGCACTGCCTGACGATTGGGAATTGCGGGCAGCGTTGTCTGCCATAGCAACAGCGATTTCATCAGCCACCTGTGGTGCAAAGGGGCGTCGTCGGCCTCTTCCCACAGCGACGCCCTGTTCTCCAGTTGATTCCAACTTCTTCATCATACTCTGCACAGCAGATGGAGAAAGAAGACCTTCCGTAATCCTTTCAGACGGCGACATTCTCGAAGTGCACCTGCAGCGTTACTGTTGTTCTAATAAAAGAGCATCACCAACAGTGCCCTTCTCCTTTTGTCCAAACTCATGTTGGCACGTCAACAAGTGCACTGTGACTGGTCAGGTGTGTGAGACTATGAATCTCGGCACCCGATGGCCATAGTTGCAACTGGACGGTGGCGCTCTGACGCGTGGAAATCTTGCATACCATTCTCTGGGCACTAATGCTACCAACTTTGGTACTCGTATGGTAATTAGTTTCCGAGTTATAACGTGTTAAATAGGGTAAGTTTAATTATAACCACCTGGTATAAAAGTCCGTATCACAAATAGGGTGGGAGGGGCGAGGGGTCACACAGTGATAAAGAGGAAGAGGTTTGTCTGAAAGGGACAGGTGATACGTTGTAACGGACAAAGCTGACAAGCATAATTTAACTTGAAGGTGGGCAAAGCACCTCATGCTCTCAGCTCACAAGAGCTGATGGTATACCATTGATGATGAGGTCCCATACTCCGGGGAGCATAGGGAACGATGCAGGAGACCCGCACCACCGACTAGGCAAGGTCGTAGCGGAGGTGGTTTGCCATTGCCTTCCTCCGACCGTAATGGGGATGAATGATGCTGATGAAGACAACAAGACAACACCAAGTCCTCTCGAGCTGCAGACTTGTATACCATTGCAGAGGTAAAATCAGTGGCAGTTATAGACACCAGATATTTATTTTATCTGTTGGGCCAAATCTATGAAACAGGAGCTACAGTGTCACAAAAAAAAAAAAAAAAAAAAAAAAAAAACGCGTATCATTCCTGTACTGACGCAGAAAAGAAAAAAACAAATATGATACATTTGATTTGGACAATCAGAATGGTATCTCACGTACGTGAATTACTGACTGAAATTACATAAGAAGCATATGAAGAAAAACTGTGTAGGTAATGAATGTAAATCAGTTTCACCTAATCCATCCTTATGTTTAGTAGCAGAGAGAAGAATAGAAAACGAAATTAATAAAACCGGGTTCCTCAGTTGCATCTATGAATCTAGAAAAGCATGCATATGTGATGTCCAAAAACTTCAGAAAAAATGGGGCAGTCAACAGAGGCTCAATGGTAACCTACGACAGTTACAAAAAGAAAGGCAATAGCACACTTAGGAAATGAAGACAGTTAAGAATGAATCTACAAAAGGGGATACACTGTTCTGAAATGAGCAGATAGATTGAATCTATGTATCAGATAGGGGCTCGAACAGTGGATCTTGCCTGAACTCTTCCAGGCACAACTCAGACGGTAAAAATGCAGCTATGAGGGTGTATCGCGAGCCGTGCCTAGTTATCTCGGTTGGTTAAGAGCATTTGCTCGCGAGAAGCAAGGTTCCAAATTCTAATTCTGGCCCAGCACACAGTTTTAATGCCAGGAGGTTTCACAAGATAGAAAACACTTTCGCTGTGAAGGAAGTAAAGTAGGAGAGCGACTTGTGCCGCTGTTATTTGAGCTGAATATTGAAGACGTAATAAAGGAACAACAACTAATTTCAGAAAATAAGTGAAAGATAAAGGGACATAGATATTTTGAAGACTACGCAGCCCATCTGATAGAAAGAAGCGTTGAACTAGAAGACATTATGAATTAAATGGACTTTCTACCTAGGACAGAATACGAAAAGAACGAAGAGTACAGGAAAAAATCTGGCTCATTACATTTTAAATCGGGAGAAGATTAAAAATGAGCGAATTCTGGTGTGTGATAAAATTACTAAACAGAACAGAAAAAACAGAGGCAGGTACTGCAGGCAAAAGGAGTTTTCTTCAGTAGTTTGACTTTATTTCCCTTCCATTCTCTCTTTCCTTTTCCTAGCATTTGCCCCGCCTAGTACAGGGTACACTTTTTCAGGAAGTGGCAAATTTTGTTGTTTAACTAGCATTTACTGGTATCAAATGTTCAATCAGTTCCTAAAATTGTGCATCTGGAACACAGCAGTTATTGGTGGAGAAGAGTTATTTATTTATTTAGCATGTGCCAATATAAACTGAAGTGCAGTTAACGCTCATTAAGTGTGTAGTTTTACAAAACTAAAAGAGCTGCAACACTAAATCTAGTAATTAACATCTAGGTTTTCAATCCGTCCAAGGGCTGTCTTTGTCACGTCAAAGAGTACGGCTAGATTTCCGGGGTAAGCTCGTCTGCTACAGCTTGTTGCAAGGTGTTTGACGGTCTAACGTTCATTGGCGCAGCTGCATTGAGAAAAAGAAGCCTTCCCCATCGCAGGAGACTTTCTGCACATATGCCATGGCCTGTAGGAATCCTATTAATTGTGTTCCAAAGATTTCGTGGTATTTCCACGCCGCCTGTCTTGTACCGGGTCTTACAAGGGTCTCATATTCCTCACGGGCAATGCTACTCCCCATTTCTGACCACTTCCTGCTGATGTTGAAATCCACAGCTTGCAGCGGGTCGGCAATATGACTGGTGACTGTTTTTAGTTGGTTCATTCTTAGTGCAGACAAGCAGAGTGGACTGGGAGCCGGGGAATTTTAATTAATATTTTGTATTTATTGAGAAGGCATTCTGTCTTCGAAGATCTGATGGTGCATTGTGGCTTAGAGGTGGTAAGAGAAGTACGTCAGATGCAAACTGTTATTGTCCTCATTGCTGCATTTACATGTACATCGATTTTTCTCACATAACTACTAAGAGTTGAACATAGAGAACTAGAGAAGAAGAAACTGAGCGCTTCCAAATGTGGTGCTGTAGGAGGATGTTAGGTATTATGTGGTAGTGAAATATGTGAAATTAAGAGACAGAATACACTGATCAGCCATAATACTATGACCACCTACATAATAGTCAGTACGTCAGCCTTTGGCACGGATAGCAGTGGCGACGCGTCGTAACATTTAAGCAGTGAGGCCTTGGCAGGTTGCTGAAGGGAGTTGGCACCACATCTGCACACGCAAGTCACATGATTCCCGGTAATACCGGCGAGGGGCGATAAGCTCTGACGCCACGTTCCACCACATCCTACATGTGTTCGATTGGGTTCAGGTCTAGAGAGTTGAGAAGGGGGGCAGCACATCAATTGGAACTCGCCATTGCGCTCCTCAAACCACTCCATCACACTACTGACCTTGTGCTCTGGCGCATTATCTTGCTGAAAAATGCCACTGCTGTCGGGAAAAAAGATAGTCACGAAGGGGCATACGTGGTCTACAACCAGTATACGATACACTTTGGGCGTCATGGTGCCTTGTAAGAGCTCCATTCTACGCATGGATGCCCACCTGAATGTTCCCCAGAGCGTAATGGAGCCGCCACCAGCTTGTCTCCATCCCACAGTGCAGGTGTCAAGAAGCTGTTCCATTGGAAGACCACGGATTCGTGCCCCCCCTCCCTCCCCTTGCCCAACAACCCCAAGAGCATGATGAAGAAGGTATGGGGGTTCATCAGACCATACGACGCTCCAGAACCGATGGTCACGTGCCCATCTCAGTCGTAGTCCCGATGTCGTGGTGTTAACACTGGCACATGCATGGCACGTCGGCTGTGGAGGTCCATCGTTAGGGGTGTTCAGACACACTTGCACTCTGCACAGCATTACAGTCTGGTGTTAGTTCCGCCACAGTTCGCCGCCTGTTCTGTTTTACCAGTGCCGACATCTGTAATGAGGCGTGACGGTCCAACCACACCACGACTTGGCGTGGTTTCACCTTGATTTCGCCACGCGTTCGAGACACTCACCACAGCACTCCTCGAACACCCGACAAGCCGTGCAGTTTCCGAAACACTCGTGCCGAGCCTCTGGGCCATCACGATCTGCCGTCGGTCAGCCTCAGATAGATCGCGCGCCTCCCAGTCTAACAAGGACAGCGCGCTCACTGATACCGTGTGCACCGTGCCTATGCCGGACGAGCCGTCATTCCTCGCCAGGTGGCGCTGCTGTCGATGTAGTTCGATAGTCGTAATGCTCTGACCGACCAGTGTAAAAAGAGAAAGAAGTCTTTGGACTATCCTCACCCTTAGAAAGAACAGCTTAGTCAGGAATGAGCTAAGTGAAAATGTGTAGACTCAGGTAGAGACCAGAATATGTAAAACAAACCATTGGGATGTTGGGTGTAGTAGGTACACAATTTTAACGATCGGCACTAGTGGTGTTGCTGCTCACATCTTTCGGCGGAAAGCGCTCATATCCATAAAAAAATATGTCATTTACGCCGAGCTTTTCGTAAAAGATATACACATAATATTGTAAAGTAGAGACAGTGTTGAGTAGATTTAAAAGAAAAGATCAACCTGTCTCTGACCTTTTGTGCATTAACGATCTGACCACGCACATCTTGCCACGAGCAGAAGTCACTAACCAGGAAAGCTCTTACGCCAGTTATTAAAGTAATAAGCTAAGCCTACTGAACAAAATATTGGCCACCCGCTCGAAACAGCACAATGGTCACTTTGGGGCACTCTAAATGTTGTGGAACTAGTGACGGTAACGGGCAAGTTGTGGCGTCCTGGAAATGTTATATGTTCTGAGTTGGGGCGGCCGCACAGGACGCTCGTCAAAGCCGTGGCCCGGCAGCAAACACGTGGTGCCGAAAGTTAGCGGGACGAGTGGGGGGGGGGGGGGGGGGGGGGGCAGCGCAGGGTCCAGCCGTGTGGCTGGGAATTCCGCTGTGACGAGGACGGCGCTTTGTGTCGATGAAGGAGATGTCTATGGCGGACTTTGTGAAACCATAATGGCTAGAGGTCTGCGCGGATAAGAAAAGTGCAAGCCGCACCGCAACCGCAAGTTCCTAATCCGCATCCGCATATATTTAAGTTTTGAAGGAGTAATTAATAGTAACAGACAGCAGTACTTAGAGTTATGGTATGTAATGACATAGTTACTTTTAGGGTGCCATTTCTGCGACAACTTAACTACTTTTGACTTCTTAAATCACAGGAAATGCTCTATACCTGCTCTAAAGCAGACCATTCCAAACAGGAAAGCATTGGCGCTCCGGAGCACACACATTAGCGGCTCGGATCTCGTGTAATTGGAAACGCTATTTAAAAAAAAATACAATGTATTAGTATTAAGTGATGAAAATACGTGTATAGAAACAATTATTTTTCGCTGCTCTTGTGCCAAGGCAGCTGAAAATGACGATGGTTTTAAACTGGTACTAGCACATTGCATCATTTACCGACAGTTTTTTTTTTTTGTACTCACTGCTTGGATGTATCAAATTTTGAAGCCATTCATGTCAGCTGATGATTATATTATAGCTTACCAGTTCAGTCCTCGTCATTTCCAGGTGAAAATATTTACAGTATTAGGCCTTCACCGCAAAACGCTGGCGCACCTGTGAAAAAGTTAAACTGCCAGCAATAATTGACGTTGTCTGGAAGAAATAACTCGTCTTCCGAAGAGTGACAACAAAATCAGTGGTTATAGAAATTAGGAGTGGTTGGATGAGGTAGCGGTTCCTTAGCACTCACTGCACCGTACTTGGCCCCCACATGAATAAGAAACTGTGTCGTCTCGAGAAACTCAGATCCACACGCAACTTCGAATGGTAAAATTTCTTTGCTGACAAGATTGATAAGTTTTTCTGTAGCGGCTGTCTTCAAATTTGGCGGAACTTTAGGAACTTTCACGTCTCTCTTGGTATTTAAATAAGTAATTATGCTACATTGTCGAGCCTCACACAAATGTTTTAGCAAATTTGAAGTAACACTTTTGTGTCCAGTGTAGGAATATACTGTTTTGCATGCAAAACGAGCCACTATATCTTTTACCTTTTAGTTGCCATCAAATACGTATGCGAATTTTTTCCAAATTGGCGATTTCGGTTTGTTTTCCTTCACTAATGTAAAATCATCTTTTTCACCTTACACGAAATTGTATCCATCGATATGGTGTTCATTTGAAGAAAGAACTCTCACTGATATTTGCTACGATGCACGTTGTCACTCGGTCACTACAAAGCGCTAACTGAAGTCAGCGGAAAATTGCAACACGCACCTGTCTGGTAGACAATGGGCAGGTTTGCACCCAGAGAGCGCTTCACAGGCCACACAAAAGACACGGTCGCGGAAACGGATTAGGCGTAGGTCTCTTGGGTACAGCAACGTCGGTCGTAGCCAGGGGCTAAGGACAACAGATATCCGCTCCATCCTGGCCTTGCAAGATTCCAAGAATGTCAAGAGACTTGAAGTTTTGAACTAACATTGCAACATACATACTGGGCAGATGCCTTGCTCATTATCCGCAGATGACCCGCGGATATCCGCGCCGGTCGCGATTTTATCCGCCAAGTAACAAATACCGCGGATATCCGCGGATATATCCGCGGATATCCGCATCTGCGCAGACCTCTAATAATGGCAGACATTTCACAGTTCGTATGGAAATTAATAGTAGCCAGATCAATCATGATACCTCAAAAAGAAACATGTACCTTACTATATTTGCTCTACGATTCTGATGGTGTAATCAGATTTTCAATATCTCTATTAGTTTAAAGTTTAGTATCTGACGGTAAATTATACAAGTAACACCCAGCAACGAATTTCCAAAATTTAAATGCTTCATCCGATTTCGTCGACCGACGTGTCTTTAGAAAGCTATTAGTGTAAACCTAAATTAGTATAAATTACAGGCATCCAACTTGAATAGTACATGAGTTATTGGACGTCAAAGGGGCCGATTACTATCGATCGCGTCAGGCCATTAGTACTCCACAGTTTCACGAAAAAACGGTAGCAGCGTGCTTATAAATATATTTATTCATCTGTGTCTTTGTTTATATCCAATATATACTATTCATGAAGAAATTGGTTAAATATTTACTGTGTTTTAGAAATCACAGAGACATTAGGCTACCGGCCTAGCTTTCGTTGCTATTCCTTTGATATATGTTTATTTAATTTGTTTATGTATCTAATAATGTGTGTTAAAGAGTGTTTATGGTCCAGCCGTAGGAATATTTGTTTAATTTCAAGTTATTTAAATGTAAATCCAGCATTTAGACTGTGTTTCATTATGTTCGTATGGGTGCGTTGGCTTGAAGACGGGGAGGGAGCGCTCTAGACAATCATTGTGTTCGTGAATGGGGAGACTGGATGGAAGTGGGAGAAGAGCATCGTTCCGAGAGAAGACATGAGGAGTACGGCACACGACATGGCGCGCAGTCGGCGGAAAGACTTGGACAGTGGAGCAGTTTGCGCGTGGTCACGGAGGATAGAAATACTTCCGAGTGCCGACTTCTGCACTTGTGAGATTTCACTGGCTTCTACAGTGGAGACGTAGTGTGCATTTAGAAGTGAATATCTCGCGAGCTATGTTGTCGTTCATAACTAATTACGTGCAGTAGGTATCTCTTGTTTCCTTGTTATTTAATTTATATTTTACACTCCTGGAAATTGAAATAAGAACACCGTGAATTCATTGTCCTAGGAAGGGGAAACTTTATTGACACATTCCTGGGGTCAGATACATCACATGATCACACTGACAGAACCACAGGCACATAGACACAGGCAACAGAGCATGCACAATGTCGGCACTAGTACAGTGTATATCCACCTTTCGCAGCAATGCAGGCTGCTATTCTCCCATGGAGACGATGGTAGAGATGCTGGATGTAGTCCTGTGGAACGGCTTGCCATGCCATTTCCACCTGGCGCCTCAGTTGGACCAGCGTTCGTGCTGGACGTTCAGACCGCGTGAGACGACGCTCCATCCAGTCCCAAACATGCTCAATGGGGGACAGATCCGGAGATCTTGCTGGCCAGGGTAGTTGACTTACACCTTCTAGAGCACGTTGGGTGGCACGGGATACATGCGGACGTGCATTGTCCTGTTGGAACAGCAATTTCCCTTGCCGGTCTAGGAATGGTGGAACGATGGGTTCGATGACGGTTTGGATGTACCGTGCACTATTCAGTGTCCCCTCGACGATCACCAGAGGTGTACGGCCAGTGTAGGAGATCGCTCCCCACACCATGATGCCGGGTGTTGGCCCTGTGTGCCTCGGTCGTATGCAGTCCTGATTGCGGCGCTCACCTGCACGGCGCCAAACACGCATACGACCATCATTGGCACCAAGGCAGAAGCGACTCTCATCGCTGAAGACGACACGTCTCCATTCGTCCCTCCATTCACGCCTGTCGCGACACCACTGGAGGCGGGCTGCACGATGTTGGGGCGTGAGCGGAAGACGGCCTAACGGTGTGCGGGACTGTAGCCCAGCTTCATGGAGACGGTTGCGAATGGTGCTCGCCGATACCCCAGGAGCAACAGTGTCCCTAATTTGCTGGGAAGTGGCGGTGCGGTCCCCTACGGCACTGCGTAGGATCCTACGGTCTTGGCGTGCATCCGTGCGTCGCTGCGGTCCGGTCCCAGGTCGACGGGCACGTGCACCTTCCGCCGAACACTGGCGACAACATCGATGTACTGTGGAGACCTCACGCCCCAAGTGTTGAGCAATTCGGCGGTACGTCCACCCCGCCTCCCGCATGCCCACTATACGCCGTCGCTCAAAGTCCGTCAACTGCACATACGGTTCACGCCCACGCTGCCGCGGCATGCTAAAAGTGTTAAAGACTGCGATGGAGCTCCGTATGCCACGGCAAACTGGCTGACACTGACGGCGGCGGTGCACAAATGCTGCGCAGCTAGCGCCATTCGACGGCCAACACCGCGGTTCCTGGTGTGTCCGCTGTGCCGTGCGTGTGATCATTGCTTGTACAGCCCTCCCGCAGTGTCCGGAGCAAGTACGGTGGGTCTGACACACTGGTGTCAATGTGTTCTTTTTTCCATTTCCAGGACTGTATTTAATTGATGGACCATCGACACCAATAAGTGTTCGGCAGAAATATACCGCATTCACAAACGTACTTCTACTATTGTAGTCATCATTTAAAGTCGTAAAGATAGAACCTGCAGTTTTATTTAATTCCAATCTTTCATTTATAAATGTCTATATTACGTTCAAAATTCGCAATTGCCGAGTGATATGAACCTTCGACCACTCGATTCAAGTGTCTATTCATATTGTATACTGTAGACTCACCAATATTTGGCTTGTAATGCGGCAACTACGTATCCCAGCCCCTAGACAACGAAACCAACCAAAACTTTTAATATTTCAACTGAGTCAGAGGGTACTTAGTTGACGGCCACATCATTCCATCCATTCATTTATACCTGAAAGCCCGCAAACTGGTACCAGGCAATCACCTGACTCTTGACCGCTAACGTAACTCACAGTAGTGGCTCGTCGTCTATGTGTCAGTCGGCTGTGAGGAATTAGACGTAACACGTGTCGACGTAGAGAAGTGAACGAGTGGCACAAAGGAGCTACCGTGTTTTGACGTGCCAGCGATCATACTGTGCAGCAAGCTACCATCTTTGTCGAGTATCAGTGCAGGGTATTCGTGGCATACTATTCATATGGACGCTCAGATACACCGTCGAGTCACATGGATGTCAAAGGTCTGAATAACCATCTTTAGCAGCATTTGCAGATCAGTCAGGTTCTGCGCTGTACCGACAGGGATGTGGAGCCATTCCGACTCCATTGCTGTGGCCACTTGCAGTAGCTTTCTCGGTTGAGGATTCATGTCACAAGCAGCTCGATCAAGGTAGTGTGTGTGTGAAATCTTATGGGACTTAACTGCTAAGGTCATCAGCCCCTAAGCTCACACACTACTTATCCTAAATTATCCTAAGGACAAACAGACACTCCCATGCCCGAGGGAGGACTGGAACATCCGCCGGGACCAGTCCATGACTGTGATCGAGGTAGTCCCACAGATTCTCGATTGGGTTAACATCTGGGAAGTTTGGTGTGCAGGGGAGGGGGGGGGGGGGGGGTTAGAGGGGAGAGAGAGGGGGGAGGGGTGTCGTAAAATCATACTCGTGCTCTTTGAGCTGTGCACGTATATTCCGAGCTGAGTGACTCGTTGTGTGGTCGCCCTGCTATACGCCATCGCACCGAGGAAAATTACGTAGGGGTGGACATGGTCCCAAGGATAGATGCATCTTGTGTTGATCCATTGTACCTTTCAGAATGACGAGATTATCCAGGAAATGCCACGAAAACATCACAGATAGCACTCCCTCCTCTGGCCTGGCCCCTTTTGTCGATTGTTGCAGGGCTTTCGCTTCCAGACGTGTCACGCCGTGCACACCAACGGCCATCTGTCCGACTGGGCATAAAATGCGAGTCATCTGAAAAGACCACCAGCCGCGACTCGGTGCACGTTCAGTGGCGGTACTGGCGCGCAGATTTCAGCCCTCGTCGCCGACTAGCAGCAGTGAGTACAGTTCCACGAACCAGGTGCCTGCTGCTAAGGCCCGTAAGTAGCAACGTTCGCCGAACAGTTGTTGAGGAGATCCTTGGCTCATCTGGGCGGTCAGCTGCTCAACAGTTGCGCGTCTGCCCGCCCATATATCTTCGCAGCCGTCGTTCCCCCCTGCCATTTATAGCTCGCGGTGCGCCACACCGCCTCAGCGTCAGTTCTGCGTAGCACCATTTTGCCAGGCACGGCACACTTTAACCACGGCGGCACGTGAACAGTTTACAAACGTACCTGTTTCGGAATTGCTTCCACCCTTGGCCAAAAAACCAACCATCATGCCCCTTTGGACGTCAGACGAATCGCTCCGCTTCCACATTACGACAAAGACTACGCTGTTTTCTGCTTGCCCCGATACCCTCTATACAGCCCCCATTCTCCATTGCTTGTGCTGCTGTCTGCCGTCTGTGAGTCGTTATTTCAAGTTGATGCGAACATAAGCGGTGGTCACATTAATGTGACTGGACCGTGTGTTAGCTACGGAATTCTTTTCAGGGGAAAAATGCACTAAATGCGAAAAGGAAACCATTGTAAAGATGCGTTTAAAAAAATTGGTATTTTGATTACGCCATGTCGGTACATTTACCAATCGGTTGTAAGGTTTACACGTCAAAAATAATATTTGCAGTTACGCGACAAACCATCCGTGACCATGAAAAAAGATCTAGACTGAATGTACTAACAAAGAATGAACATAAAAGTCAGAACAACATTTTCTGCCAAGGAAAAAACTGAATCATAAATTAAGGAGATTAGAGAGATGAAGGAGATTACTAACTAACTTAATAACTTATTTAAAAACCCAGCTAAAAGTATCTCTTAAGCACATTCTATACAGTGAAGGGTTACTTAGATAACAAAGAGTGGAATTGCGTAAAATATAGAATACCAATAATAATAACGGTAATAAAACAATTACGATTTCACATAATCCTTTCACACTATGTATTTTTTTCCTTTTGTCCTTCTCTGGAAAAATCTACCACCAAAGCTATGCAACTAGTAACAGTAACACCGTCTCCTCTTTCTAAACTCATCGCACTCATTAATGGATGCTAACTCAGTTTTTCAGACTAGCAAATGGGAAGCTGCCGTACACAAAATGGCGCTGATGTCAGATAATAGCGTTTCTCTGTAACAATGAGTGTGTAGTATTTGAGGAGTGAGCAAATCACTGTGAGTGAGAAATGAAAGAAGAGTGTAGCACTAGGCGCTTACATTATTAAGTAACTGCATTGTGGAACTAGACAAACTCAATGAAGCTTTGGAAAGACTGGCCTTGTATTCGGGAGGGTGCAGGCTTCAGTCTTCATCCGGCCTTGCTGATTTAGGTTTTCCAGAGTTCCTCTGAATTACTTCAGCAAAATGGCTGAATGCTTTCTATTATAAGGTCACGCCAAATACCTATTTCATTCTTGCAAAACTAGTTTTGCAAGAATGTAGATGCCTCTGTACACGAATTATGTCGTTTTTGTTCCTCTGAGATTGTAATACCAAACTGTAAATATGACATACGGATGAATAAAACTGCTACTACTATTGTTCAAAAAGTCTACAAAGAATAGTGTAGTATTTGTAGCCATGTAATACGACATAAAAATAATGGTCGCAAAAAGATAATTAGCTACAGAAACCGGAGGTACAGTCCTACTCAAAAGTATCCGAACGACCTGAATTGCATTTCGCCTGATTCGCATGAAACCCACATAACGCAGATGTCTAGCAGGTCCTCTAATCGCTCCTTGGTAGTCGTTTGACTCTTGAAAATGGATCCAACAAGTCACCACTAGAAAACACTACTCTGTATCGCAATAACTTTAGATGCAAAGTAATACTACGATACTACAAATATCAGGGAACACCTTATCACAGGTAAGACAGTCCTTAAGGCTTGTAAGCTCACATTTATTACAATAAATAACGCACCTGAAATGTTACCACTCTCATTATTACGTCAGATAGGTAATGCACGTAGTAAGTTCGTCGTATTCATGATTTCCTCTTCAAAGTAACATACCGTACTTATTATTTAACACAAAATGAGTTATTCACGAGCGGCTAGTTGAGAATATGTATGAACTTCAAATGACACGACGAACCGTCTCGTTCTGCATATGGATTCAAACCCAGGTCATGCAGACTAAGCAAAGATTTCGTGAGCGACGGAAACTAACAGTCAATTCTGATTAGGTATACAGACAGTGATATACCTTAATTTTAGACAGTATCAATTACCAAATACCAACTTTAAATTACATAGCGCAAACAATTTTAACGGACGCGAATTCCTACCCAGCACCTATTGTCCTTGTTAACGAACTACGAGAGATGTTAAATATTGCTTCTTAACAAGTTACTTACTAAAAAAGGCCGTGAAGTAAGGCTTTGTGTTGGACAGGGATTCGAACCCAGAACCTAATAAGATAGATACCGAAGCACAATCAACTGTGACATATCGCATATTCTCGGCAGTAGCTAGATGTTTTAACTGAAATGACGGGACGAAACATTAATTTTTTCCTTCCCAGGACTCCAGCCCTGGACCTATCGCTGTTATATTCTAGAGAAAACGAACGTTAAATATGGGTTCCTTCCACCAGCAATGATATGTGAGTATGTTTTAACTAGAAATAATATGACGAAGAGTTCAGTGCTGACTTGGAAAAGAGCCCCACGGATATCGTTGTTGTCGACACGCAAAGAGACGTTAGCTACCGCATTTTTCTCCACTGGAATAACATCTTGAACTTACAGTGATCTCGCAAATAGTTCTGTGTCTCACTGGGAGTCAAAAACGTCAAATATCGTTAGTGTTGACAACGAATGAAAATACATTAAAAATCGAAATTATTATCCACCAGCAGATAGATGTTCTCATGCTAGAGCTTGATAATACATAATGAAATCTATAGTGCCGCGCCAGGATTCGAACCCATTCACGCGCAATATGTGGAGATGTTGAGGAATCTGCAGTTTTGTAGTCGAGCTGTTTGTATTGTGACGAAGGGAACAAATTCCCCATTTAAGGGCTGTCTGAGTTGCATTTCCAGTTCAGAACCAGTTTTATTGACATACAGAAGCTCAGATAAAAGATGGAATAAATGTCCTGTGAGCCTACATACGTTTGTTTCGTCACTAGAAATAATTAACTCCAGACTTTATTGTGGCTCAACCTAATGTCTACTTGGCAGAGAAGGTATATCATTTTTAATGTGAGTTTCAGACCACAATGCCATTATATCTTCTTCACTTGGTGTACCCAGAAGAGAACGGAATCTGTCTCTCCCTATCTAAAATCGCTTACCGAAGTTGGAATCGAACCCAGAACATAGATTTATGAACCACTGGCTGAGAAATCTGACACACAGGCTCCCTTTATCAATTTGCAGCATGTTCAGTAAATCCATTTACTTGGTTGACCGAACGCCATGAATTGCTGCCTCTGCTACCCAGTGCATATATTCGACTCTATTTTGTAATCACCAAAATAAAATCACGTAACTGCCAGCAACACAGAACTGCCAACAGCGTAGGATGCAGAAATTTAAATAGGAAATGTTCCTTTCCACTTGAGCTACTCTATGGCGCTATCTGTTTGTTGAAAACGTCGTGCAGTGCAAAAGAACAGGTATAACTGTTTGTCTCTCATAAGTACTGACCTGGCCATATGCACAATCCCACAGCGCTGTGGAATGCAGAAGTTCTGGAGGCATTGTTATTGACTTCTGGAGGTATTATAGCCACGCGTCGCCTAGCCGCGTAATGGTGAATATCGTGCGCGATACATAAGACGACGCCAGTTTGAGTACATTGACTGCTTAATTTTTTAAAAACACAGTCCTGCTATCTGCTGAATTTATCAATCTAATGGAACTTATAACATAATTTCCTTCACTTCTCAACCCAAATTAGTCGTACGCGGAAAAAGGGCTAACTTCTGCGACATTTTGTTCATTTCAGGTTTAACAGACAGCCAGACAGTAGATGCATCTCGAAACTTTTGTATTATGTATGGGTACAGCGCATCGGGCCAAAATACGTCGGACAAGTATTTTCTACATTAGCTGTAGTGGCATTTTATTCTTCTTCAAACCTTGTTTGAGATCTTTAACGCAGAACATGTTTTCTACATGCATGTAATCAATAAACTGCATGTGCAAATTTCAGACTGTTATAGATAACATCAGAGAATTCTCATATATCGTTGATGATTAATTTCTCTCTCATGTTTACTATTGTTTTAACATCATTAAAGGAAAACTTACGAAAATTGTGAACTGTATTATAAAAAATGAAATAAAACTACCCACGATAACCTTACGACGAAAGTCTGTTTTAATAAAACTGTGTATCTGTGCACAAGTGTGCCTCTATCGTCACGAATTGGTAGAGCACTACTCACTTACATTTTGATTGGGTCTGTGTTTCATTGGTATGCTGTGTCATACTCAAGATGAATGCAAATGTGGCATTTCATAAATAGAGTTAGGTATTCGTAGAAACCCAAAATTTGCTTGTCAGCAGCGGAAAGAGGCGTTACCTGTTGTGCAGCATTGTAAGTTTTCCGGCATTGCACTATGAGCCGAAAGTATTTTCTTGCGATTTCCTTATCGATGTTTGATCTGACTGTTTGTAGCTCTTTCTCTGGAGGGATAAAAACGCTACACTCAATGTGACTGGAACTGCGAGCAATTACAGACGCTTTTTCACAGGTCAGCACGTTACCACATAGCTGGCGAAGAAGTATGAGTCTTCGCTTCCTATTACGAGACCAATAGTGGCTAGAACTCGTAAACCGCTATTTGAAGGACGAGATTAGTTGCGATTTCCACGTGCAACGACTTTCCTGGGCTGAAAACCGTAAATTTACAATCTTTTGTTACACCTCAAGCGATAATAACTGCCGGCCGAGGTGGTCGTGCGGTTCTAGGCGCTACAGTCCGGAACCGCGGGACTGCTACGGTCGCAGGTTCGAATCCTGCCTAGGGCATGGATGTGTGTGTTGTCCTTAGGTTAGTTAGGTTTAAGTAGTTCTAAGTTCTCGGGGACTGATGACCTAAGATGTTAAGTCCCATAGTGCTCAGAGCCATTTGAACCATCGATAATAACTCAGATTATTCAATGGAAATGACACGTAAAATCAAGTGAACTTTGAGGCTTAATTCCGTGCACACCAGGGCTTAACTTGTAGATCAGAGAGTTGCCAAACATACATTACCTTGTTGCCAAATCCCTGTTACAATACCAGCACGAAGAAGACGAACCGATGTGATCTTACAGCGGGCTGGGAAGTGACCGTAGCTGGTGTCTCCAAGTCGCTGCTGCTACTGCCTGGAATACGTAATGCGTCTGATTCGCATTTCCGTAACTAGGTTTAGGGACTGGAGCGTAGTTACTAATAATACTTAGAACTGACTGCAAACCAAGCATCATAAATCAGACACTCTCATAGTTGTTTTTATATTTCTTTCGTAAGTGTACTCAAAACTAAGAAACTCATTCACAGGCGTTTTCGTGCGTCGCCGATAGTCGAGCACAATAAACAAATAAAAAAAAGAATGTGTGTGTGTGTGTGTGTGAGAGAGAGAGAGAGAGAGAGAGAGAGACAGACAGAGAGAGAGAGAGAGAGAGAGAGAGAGAGATAAAAATCAAAAAGAATGAGAGAGAGAGAGAGATACAGAGTATAAAATTGTACAGAAATTGAAACATGGTACGTCAAGAAACCTTTCATTAAAGTGACACGTTCCACATCATTACGAAATATCGTATTCATGATCTATGAAACAAGAATTAATCTAATCTAATCATATCATATTGATGACTGGCCATCAAGAGTGATGAATTACCGAAATTTTTGCTAATACCAGTAACCAAATCTAAACTTGAAAATAAAAGACAACAATTTTTGTTATAAACCGGGACTTCTGTCAAGACCCTTTCGTCCCTGTTAATTAACCGCGAAAGATGTCTGATATACCTCTATTCTGAAGTAACAAAGTGTGCATGCACATAAGGATGAAGTGCATGATGTGAAGTTCTGTGACGGAGATACGAACCCAACACGTAATCGGATTGTTAACTAAGTAAAATCAAATGTTTCGTATCGGTTTTTCTTACCAGCATCTAGGTGCTTGAATCTAAAATAAGGATACAAACTTTTGTGTCTAAGCGATAATCGAACTGCACACCTAATGTGCATCCACGAATATAGCTTAAGAATCAGTTGCTTGCTCGCCAATAGTAAGATGTGTGCGTGTTTGACCAGAAATAACGACATTAAAAATGTACGTTTAATTTTCACTAACAGGCCGGGGTGCACGTCATAGGGCTTGAAATGAAATTACGAATGTTTCTGTATTGGATCAGGATTCGGACCTACATACTTGCCTCTGTGGTAACGAGCTGACCTGTGAAAAAGCGTATGTCATGGCTCGCAGTTCCAGTCTCATTGAGTGTAGCGTTTTTATCGCTCCTGTGAAAGAGCTACAGTCAGATCAAACATCGATAAGGAAATCGCAAGAAAATACTTTCGGCTCATAGTGCAATGCCGGAAAACTTACAATGCTGCACAACAGGTAACGCATCTTTCCGCGGCTGACAAGCAAATCTTGGGTTTCTACGAATACCTAACTCTATTTATGAAATGCCACATTTGCATTCATCTTGAGTATGACACAGCATACCAATGAAACACAGACCCAATCAAAATGTATGTGAGTAATACTCTACCAATTCGTGACGATAGAGGCACACTTGTGCACAGATACACAGTTTTATTAAAACAGACCTTCGTCGTAAGGTTATCGTGGGTAGTTTTATTTCATTTTTTATAATACAGTTCACAATTTTCGTAAGGTTTCCTTTAATGATGTTAAAACAATAGTAAACATGAGAGAGAAATTAATCATCAACGATATATGAGAATTCTCTGATGTTATCTATAACAGTCTGAAATTTGCACATGCAGTTTATTGATTACATGCATGTAGAAAACATGTTCTGCGTTAAAGATCTCAAACAAGGTTTGAAGAAGAATAAAATGCCACTACAGCTAATGTAGAAAATACTTGTCCGACGTATTTTGGCCCGATGCGCTGTACCCATACATAATACAAAAGTTTCGAGATGCATCTACTGTCTGGCTGTCTGTTAAACCTGAAATGAACAAAATGTCGCAGAAGTTAGCCCTTTTTCCGCGTACGACTAATTTGGGTTGAGAAGTGAAGGAAATTATGTTATAAGTTCCATTAGATTGATAAATTCAGCAGATAGCAGGACTGTGTTTTTAAAAAATTAAGCAGTCAATGTACTCAAACTGGCGTCGTCTTATGTATCGCGCACGATATTCACCATTACGCGGCTAGGCGACGCGTGGCTATAATACCTCCAGAAGTCAATAACAATGCCTCCAGAACTTCTGAATTCCACAGCGCTGTGGGATTGTGCATATGGCCAGGTCAGTACTTATGAGAGACAAACAGTTATACCTGTTCTTTTGCACTGCACGACGTTTTCAACAAACAGATAGCGCCATAGAGTAGCTCAAGTGGAAAGGAACATTTCCTATTTAAATTTCTGCATCCTACACTGTTGGCAGTTCTGTGTTGGTGGCAGTTACGTGATTTTATTTTGGTGATTACAAAATAGAGTCGAATGTATGCACTGGGTAGCCGAGGCAGCTAGTTCATGGTGATTCGGTCAACCAAGTAAATGAATTTACTGAACATGCTGCAAATTGATAAAGGGAGCCTGTGTGTCAGATTTCTCAGCTAGTGTGGAACAACGGCTTTATGATAGAAAAATGAGCCACTGAGAAAAGAATTTGGTGGTCTGTTCGGCTGACGAGAGGTTCATAAATCTATGGTCTGGGTTCGGTTCCAACTTCGGTCAGTGATTTTAGATAGGGAGAGACAGATTCCGTTCCCTTCTGGGTACACCAAGTGAAGAAGATATAATGGCATTGTGGTCTGAAACTCACATTAAAAATGATATACCTTCTCTGCCAAGTAGACATTAGGTTGAGCCACAATAAAGTCTGGAGCGGCGACATGTAGAAACTGTATCACCAGTAACCTTTCTTATACTTGTTAATTATTTCTAGTGACGAGCCGGTCGCGGTGGTCTCGCGGTTCTAGGCGCGCAGACCGGAACCGTGCGACTGCTACGGTCGCAGGTTCGAATCCTGCCTCGGGCATGGATGTGTGTGATGTTCTTAGGTTAGTTAGGTTTAAGTAGTTCTAAATCCTAGGGGACTGATGACCACAGCAGTTACGTCCCATAGTACTCAGAGCCATTTGAACCATTTTTTCTAGTGACGAAACAAACGTATGTAGGCTCACAGGACATTTATTCCATCTTTTGTTTGAGCTTCTGTATGTCAATAAAACTGGTTCTGAACTGGAAATGCAACTCAGACAGCCCTTAATTGGGGAATTTGTTCCCTTCGTCACAATACAGCTCGACTACAAAACTGAAGATTCCTCAACATCTCCACATATTGCGCGTGAATGGGTTCGAATCCTGGCGCGCCACTATAGATTTCATTATGTATTATCAAGCCCTAGCATGAGAATATCTATATGCTGGTGGATAATAATTTCGATTTTTAACGCATTTTCATTCGCTGTCAACACTAACGATATTTGACCTTTTTGGACTCCCAGTGAGACACAGAACTATTTGCGAGATCTCTGTAAGTTCAAGATGTTATTCCAGTGGAGAAAAATTCGGTAGCTGACGTCTCTTTGCGTGTAGTCAACAACGATATCTTTGGGGCTCTTTTCCAAGTCAGCACTGAACTCTTCGTCATATTATTTCTAGTTAACATACTCACATGTCGCTGCTGGTGCAAGGAACCCATATTTAACGTTCGTTTTCTCTATAATATAACAGCGATAGGTCCCGGATTGGAGTCCAGGGAAGGAAAAAATTAATGTTTCGTCTCGTCATTTCAATTAAAACATCTAGCTACTGCCAAGAATATGCGATATGTCACAGTTGATTGTGCTTCGATATCTATCTTATTAGGTTCTGGGTTCGAATCCCTGTCCAACACAAAGCCTTACTTCACGGCCTTTTTTAGTAAGTAACTTGTTAAGAAGCAATATTTAACATCTCTCGTAGTTCGTTAACAGGGACAATAGGTGCTGGGTAGGAATTCGCGTCAGTTAAAATTGTTTGCGCTATGTAATTTAAAGTTGGTATTTGGTAATTGATACTGTCTAAAACCGAGGTATATTACTCTCTGTATGCCTAATCAGAATTGACCGTCAGTCACGAAATCTTTGCTTAGTCTGCATGACCTGGGTTTGAATCCATATGCAGAACGAGACGGTTCGTCGTGTCATTTGAAGTTCATACATATTCTCAACTAGCCGCTCGTGAATAACTTAAATTTTTAAGCTCATTTTGTGTTAAATAATAAGTACGGTATGTTACTTTGAAGAGGAAATCATGAATACGACGAACTTACTACGTGCGTTACCTATCTGACGTAATAATGAGAGTGGTAACATTTCAGGTACGTCATTTATTGTAATAAATGTGAGCTTACAAGCCTTAAGGACTGTCTTACCTGTGATAAGGTGTTCCCTGATATTTTTACATCTAAAGTTATTGCGATACAGAGTAGTGTTTTCTAGTCGTGACTTGTTGGAACCATTTTCAATAGTCAAACGACTGTACCAAGGAACGATTAGAGGACCTGCTAGACATCTGCGTTATGTGGGTTTCATGCGAATCAGGCGAAATGCAATTCAGGTCGTTCGGATACTTTTGAGCATGACTGTACATGTTACGCCTTGTCAGTGACAATCGACTTTAAATCTGACAAGAATTGTTACAGTCAGTAAATGAAGGTCGACCTCAACCAGTTTCAGAGCTAACATTGCGAAGGTAACTGCATCAAAATGTACATTTGGAGTCGTGTACCTCGCAAAAAAACCTTTGCCTTTATTGGCACATTAAAGTTGCACGTCTTCAAGTGGGTCAGGCCAAAAAGAAACCTGACCTTATCTGAATGAAGGCGTGTTACATGCTCCGAGGAGTCGAGATTTTGCCTCTTTTGTCAGGATATATTGTGTCGACTGCACCAGACGTCGAATGAGACCGTTAACCTACACTGACTGGATACTGTTGTTCAGGTCGATCGTGGTTCTGTGAAGTTTTGGGTTGTGTTTCTCGTACCATGACTTGGGCCTAATCATTCAGGCTCTCATGAACTTGAATAAGAATGTTTATTTCTTCTCAGTGACCAACTGTCGTCCTTTCTTTTACATCTTCGTGATGAGAGAGCAGTGGGCACTGGTGTCTTCCAAGACTACAACAGCTGTGTCCGCAGTACTGCTCCCTAGGTTCCTCGTTTGATGAACATTCAGGCACCCTATTGCAGTTCGACTGGACGACTAAATCATTGTATCTTGAAACTTCGTGGCAGATTAAAATGTGCGCCGGACCGAGACTCGAAGTCAGGACCTTTGCCTTTTGGCCGCAAGTGCTCTACCAACTGAGCTACCCCAGCACGACTCACGCCCCGTCCTCACAGCTTTAACTCCGTCAGTACCTCGTCCCCTACCTTCCAAACTTCACAGAAGCTCTCCTGCGAACCTTGCAGATCTAGAACTCCTGGAAGAAAGGATATTGCGGATCTTAAAAATGGTTCAAATGGCTCTGAGCACTATGGGACTTAACTGCTGTGGTCATCAGTCCCCTAGAACTTAGAACTACGTAAACCTAACTAACCTAAAGACATTACAAACATCCATGCCCGAGGAAGGATTCGAACCTGCGACCGTAGCTGTCGGGCGGTTCCAGACTGTAGCGCCTAGAACCACTCGGCCACAGCGGATCTTAATCCTACATAAAACTATAGGACTATATGCGGAAGTGTGGGAGCCGTAGCAGTGAACATCCCCGCAATTAAGTAGTGTTATAGGATCTAATCGTCAATGAATGTCTTCATCTGAATGTAGCATACCAGAAAAACGTGTGGCCCATTATAATGGTTACAGGCGGCGTTACACGGTATCAGCAGGATAACACCTGTGGATGACTAATATTTTTCTGGTGTGATTAAAATCGAGTGTTACTTGAGAAATGGGTAATCAACATCTTCTCTGGTATAATACCACTCTCTCCTATATTTTCAATGGAAGACAAATCCACTGGTTTTAAGTCATAATTGTGACATTACAAGTGGTGTTTGAGTTGAAGCGAGATGGGACTAATATCCGCCGTTTCGCCATAGAATTGTATTTGCCATGACGCCACTAAATGCTGGCTCACTGCTGTTCTTGAGGCGTAACTTTTCAAACGCGAGACGCAGTCGCTGAAGGTGACCGATAATGGTGCGACCGTAAAACAGCTGTAGTTCCGCCGTTCATAAATCATGTCGGCACTGCTTCACACTAAAGCCTGCCGTGGCTTGCCTGTATTCAGAGGTGATGCGCGAAACGCTCACGGCCGTGTTTTACATATAAAGTAGATGAGTAGAAATGTAAATCGTGCAGAAGTCCGCGGTCCTGCACTGTCTCTAGGCGCTAGGAAGTTTCGTAGTTAAGCTCATTTTAATAACCACGGTACTCTCTATACACGGCGCTTCCACGAATGATGCATCAGTTTGAGAAACAGAATCCGACGTTTTACTAAGGAGAACTTGTTGTAGATTCTTTGGTTTGAACAGGGAGATAAAAACAATAACGGGTCCAGCCCAGTATTGCCTGCAATGAGACAGGGTTTATTGAGCGTTTTCACTACCTTTGGTTCTACCAAAGCCAACCAGTACCGGTAAAGAGTAGCAGGGGGCCATTTCTAGTTGTTGATTAGACACAATTTCTTCAGGACTTTATGACCACAATATTCTGTGTCTCTTGATCTTCTCATAATGGAATATCAGATGTTGTGTGGTTTAATTACCCTTACCACATAGACTACACCTAGTGTCTTCTTTCTTTATACCTATCGTGTGCAGGTGTTTCTTAAACTTCCCATAGCCTATCATTATTCCTACCATGAGTGTATTCTGTCTCCTGTGCACGCCCAGGATTGCAGAACTTCTCTTAAAACATGGCTTTCTCATCATTGGCTTGCCATGTTTTTGTTTTTGGAACGTACTCCAGTATTCTACATGCTGCCTTCTGATCCAGTTTCGTGCTTTTGATTTTACTGTCACCAAGCGATGGTTAGGACAGGTTCCAGTCCAGTAAATGAAATCGTCGCACCTATCACGGCCAGCCTATCAACTTGTTCGTTACCGCTATTTCCTGAGTGACCAGAGACCCGTAGCATCTGTTGCTTTCTCCTAGTCTCACAAGGGCTTTGTGGCATTCCGCAATGATTTTTGATCTCGCTACAGGGGCTACGATGTTTGTAGCGCCTACACAAATTATCCTCCTGATACGGATATTTCCGCCTGGAATACCGTGACAAAGTTCCCTGAAGAGACGGAGGGCTCTAAACTAGGCTGTATACCGTATACCCAGGCTCCAGTGCTTCCGCTGTTTTCGACCCTTCAGTGAACCAGACTATGTCTCTGCGCGATATCATGGTTCGTCCTTCCAATGTTGCCTACTTCCAGCTGTTAAGTTGAAAAGTTTACTAAAGCTGCTGGAAGTTATTGTATATTCATTTCCCTTATAATTCCTATGTTACCACATTCCCATTTTTATGTGGATTCTGCGTATCCTAAAGGTATCCAGTTATTTCCAGTTTTTAGCCTGTATGTCCCTGCCGCTGTCTCCATTTTGCCCGACAGGTGTAGAAGGGCCTATCCCGCATTCCCTCCATCCCAGCAGTGGGTGTGCTGCTAATTCCTGCTATTATGGCTAAGGAGGTCAGTCTCTGCACCTCGCCAAGCTCGTTAATAGCCGTCTCCTGTACTACGGCCAAAAATTGTCATAGGCCTTATTACAGATGTGTATAGCCAGTACATACTCTTGTAGTTTAGACCCCACGTTCTTTCACAGGCTCTTCTAGTGTTCATAACAGTACTTTCGTCTTGGAACATATATTCATTATGTGAGGGGTCCATGACTGTTTCACATCCAGGGATACCTCTACATACTTCATCGAGAAGTTTAAGATTCCATTATGGTTGCTGGATAGACTTTCTCCTAAATGGCACTACAAGAGTTTTCTTGGGACTGACCCTTACATCCTGTTTCCTGCGCCAGTTTCCACAGTGTTCGATGTACATTGTGCCATTGGTCTAACAGCACTGGCAAATCTGCTATGTATTACTATGACTCAGTTGTCTGCAAATCCTTCGCAAAAGTAGCCTCTAGCATTTATCTCTTCAATGAGTTTATTTATCACTGGATTCCACAGCAGTGGGGGCAAAACCCCTCCTTGCGGACATTGGTGGTGTCCAGCACCATTTTTTCATTATTCATGGTGGCTTCTATCTTCATTTTGCTCAACATTAATCCGGTATTGTGGTCTCAGTGCCATGTTCTGTGCAGTTTTAACCATGAATTTGAAGGTCGTATTGCTGAAGCCCCCCTCAATTGTCCAGGAAGGTGCAGGGAGCAGTTTCGTTAAGGTGTAGTGCTTTTTCCACTTCCCCAACAAGTTTGTGGAGTCCTGTTTCACACTATTTGCCTAGATGGTATGTGTGTTGGTTTACATGTCGAGAAAACTCACTTAACCTCTCCTACCTAATGGGCAAATCAGTTAGGTTTCAGTAGTTCTAAGTGCTAGGGGACTGATGACCTCTGAAGTTAAGTCCCATAGTGCTAAGAGCCAATTTTAAGTTCTCTCCGGCTCCAGAATGAAAACGACCTGCACAGTCCTCCAAGCATTAGCAATTATTCCTGCTGCGAGGCTAACCATAAACAGCCGAAATAAGAGGCTAATTAAACTCTCTACTCTCTCCTGCTTGTTATAGTAGAGCTGGAAAGATTCCATCTGAGCCTGGTGACTCGAACAGTTGGAAAGTTTTCCACCACCTGCTGGATTTTTCTTTTTTTAGGTCAACACATTCTATGCCAGATTACTTGTAAACCACTAACTCTAAGGGAATGAATCTTGATCTGTGTTACCTGCCAGAGTGGACTGAGGGAAATGAGTCTTGGAGAGCACATCCAGCACCTCATTCGCTGTCCTTGTATATTCACCATCTTTCTTACAGACCTCCTGTATTAGTTGGTATTCCCGCGATAATTTTGTGAAGTCTGGCACAAATAGGAGAAATACAGTTTTAGTAAAGTGGGTAAGGTAAGATCAATACCATTTACCTCGTGCTTTCTTCTTCACGTTGTTTCATCTTGATGGTCATTAAGTCCCTGAAAAAGAAGTCCATAGCTGGCATGAATGAAATTCCATTCATAACGTAAATACATATTCTGGAATTATTTAGATTCCTAGCATAAATCAACTTACCTCCTATTCCTCTGAGGCCTGAAACACCATCTTTATATAGACATGGTTCCTGGATCAGGGCTATATCCTGCCTTCCTAGAGGTCAACTCAGGGCGGCAGTTGTCCCTTCCCTGTGTTGTAGGTTTATCTGAAACATTTGCAGCCTCCATCTTGCAGCCATGGTCGCTTACGATGTCTTGGCAACCTGCGAGAACCCTAAGTACAATTTCGGGTCCTGTTCTCGCATTTCGGTCAGTGATTTTTCGCCGACTTCCACCACAAGTGTTTGACTGTCCTATACAACCTTTCAGTTGATTACCCTCCAGTCATCTGTCGACACCTCCTGGTTCTGTGGTTCTGTGCCCATACTTTCTAAGAGTCATAGGAGGATTATCCTCAACAAGTTTCGGTACTCAGTGTGATATCTTTACGATCCTGAAGAGCTCAACCGCTGTGTTCACCAGCAACTTTATCTCCTCCCATGGGTATATCTTGGGCACTAGCTTCTTAAGCCAATCCACTGTTTCAATCCCCTGACAGAAAAGGATAGGAGTTCCCTCGTCCAGAGAGACCCTCCTGAATTTGGGTTCTGAACCTGCACCCTTCCCAGTTTTCTTAAAGACAGCCATCTGAACAAGCTCCACCTGCTGTTAGGCTATGTTGACCAGTAGATATCTCTGTTGTATAACCGCAATCCTGAAAACTGAGATTGCAGTTCTACAGGTCTGTTTCCATATTTCTTGCCTCGGCTTTTTCTAGATCTATTTAGGCCGAGAAGTGGGAGTAATTAGACTCATTCCTTGTTATGTCATTTTCTGTCTAAGTTATAGAAGGGTTCTGGTTACCCTATTCACTCTCAGATACTTGGTCTTTGGAGGTCTTAAGTTCAAGACCTGTTAGTTCCCTCCATCTGTATTTACGAGGCCATTGTTTACGTTCCTATTCTTTTTCTTGTTTGAGGAGTTTCCTCCTCTAAGCCCTAGAGAAGGATTTGATCTTGTCCAACTTCTCATTAACAGTTTCCACTTCTTGGACTCGTCTACTGTCGAATAAAATTGCGAAAACATCTTCCATCGGTTCTAGCCCCGACGGTTGTGTGTTTGAGGTCTCACATATTCCTTCAGTTTTTTGCTATTGTCCATGCTCTTCTTTTAGTTCCTATGAGACTGGGTATCCATTCGTTCGAGACAACATGTTGCCAAGGCTGTTTCGAGTATGCTGCAGAAGTTTTGCTGGGATACACTTACACATCCTCCACACAGTCCCTCTCTCTCCTCACGCAATTTCCATATTTGTGGAGTCCTGAGGAAAGACATTCATAGCTGTCGATTTGCTTCAGACGAAGAGATGCAAACCTGGGTACAAGCACGGTTCCGCAGGGAACAGCAAACATTTTTCCACGAAGGCATTGACCGTCTTGCGTCACAGTGGGATAAGTGTATTAACAGTTATGGCGATTACTTTTCAAATAATAGTTTACATACCTTTTCTCCATCTGTCTCGTTTCCATTTGACTGCGTCTTACATATTTACAAGTTGAGCGCACTTTATGTCAGTTCCTGCGGAGTTCCGGTATTAGCAGACTTTATTTTCGTGGTTTTTCCCAAAGGACACGTTTGCAGTCCAGCTTGTTTGGTGCTCCATGCACTAAACTCAATATTTCCAAACTCTAAAATGTGATGCTTCACACATACTACTAACCTTATTCGTGGAAAACGTCATGTGTCAAATGGTTCAAATGGCTCTGAGCGCTATGGGACTTAACATCTGTGGCCATCAGTCCCCTAGAACTTAGAACTGCTTGGACCTAACTAACCTAAGGACATTACACAAATTCATGCCCAAGGCAGGATTCGAACCTGCGACCGTAGTTGTAGCGCGGTTCCGGACTGAAGCGCCTGGAACAGCTCGGCCACACCGGACGGCCTTCATGTGTCCCACTTTTCCCTAAGCCCAATATACCTGCCTCTTACCTACTCATATGACTCACCTCGCCGGCCGCGGTGACCGTGCGGTTCTAGGCGCTCAGTGCGGAGCCGCGTGACTGCTACGGTCGCAGGTTCGAATCCTGCCTTGGGCATGGATGTGTGTGGTGTCCTTAGGTCAGTTAGGTTTAAGTAGTTCTAAGTTCTATGGGACTGATGACCACAGATGTTAAGTCCCATAGTGCTCAGAGCGATTTGAACCAATTTTTTATTTATTTATTTATTTATTTTTTTTTACTCACCTCGATGTTCAGGAAGGTCTACGAATCTATCCTATTCCAGCGCCTCGTGAACCAGCACCTACCCTTCCATGCGAACGAATGTGATTTCCGCCCTAACTCCTAGGACCGACCGTGTACCTTTCCCTCTTCCTATTCCCCCAACTCAGTACCGTAAATCCGTCATCTTTTTGCAGGTACATGTTTGTTTATTGCATTCTGGCCCTTATGTCAAACTGCACACTAATGTACACCCAATAAATTACTCTCGTCTTATTGCACTCTTTCTATCCAGCCTCCTATCCAATTTATATTGCTAAAAGGTTAATCCTCTGCACGGTGCATAGTTCCTGTTACGTGTTGCCTAGCTATCGGCTTCCAGGAGCAACAAAAATTTTATTCTCAGTACCTGATATAATAATTTAAAATGTTGTCAGAATCTAGTTATCTAGAGGTAAAGTCTTATGTTAAAGCTTTAACACAGTAAGACAAGTATTATACACACTCCGTTCCGAGAGTTCCTGGATCTGTGCAGAAAACTGGAATAGAGATCAACATAAACATCATTTCCGCTCTTTTTATTGCTCATGTAAACGACACATTGCACAATGTATCACCATACAGCGGGATTTTCAGAGGTGGTGGTTTACATTGCTGTACACACCGGTACCTCTAATACCTAGTCGCACGTCCTCTTGCATTGATGCATGCCTGTATTCGTCATCAAGGCACTGTTGGTCCAGAATGTCCTGCTCCTCAACGGCGATTCGGCGTAGATAGAGTAGCTGGTGGGTCACGTCGTCCATAAACAGCCCTTTTCAATCTATCCCAGGCATGTTCGATAGGGTTCATGCTTGGAGAACATGCTGGCGATGTTATCCCGAAGGAAGTCATTCACAAGATGTACACGATGGTGGCGCGAATTGTCGTCCATGAAGACGAATGCCTCGCCAATATGCTGCCGATATGGTTGCACTATCGGTCGGAGGATGGAATTCGCGTATTGTACAGCTATTACGGCGCCATCCATGACCGCCGGAGGCGTTCGTCGGCCCCACATAATGCCATCCCAAAAAAGCAGGGAACCTCCACCTTGCTGCACTCGCTGGACAGTGTGTCTAAGGCGTTCAGCCTGACCCGATTGCCAACCAAACACGTCTCAGGCGATTGTCTGGTTGAAGGCATATGCGACACTCATCGGTGAAGAGTGCTGGGCCCATCTGTACTGCGCTGCATGGTGCAAGGATGGACCTCGCCATGGACGTCGGGAGTGAAGTTGCTCATCATGCAGCCTACTGCCCACAGTTTGAGTCGTAACACAGCGTCGTGTGGGTGCACGAAAAACATTATTCAACATGGTGGCGTTGCTGTCAGGGTTCCTCCGAGCCATTATCCGTAGGTAGCGGTCATCCACTGCAGTAGTAGCCCTCGGGCGGCCTGAGCGAGGCATGTCATCGGCACTTCCTGTCTCTCTGTATCTGCTCCATGTCCGAACAACATCGCTTTGACATCCTGAACATTTCGCGGCCCTGTCAGCATCTGTATAAATACTAATTTTAATTTTAATAATGAACAGCGTCAGTTGTACCGTTTACCTACTCGTGGCTGCCGCATCGCGGTCGCGAAGTGGGGCCGAGGCAGTGCCAGATAAGTTTTACATTCTGACGATGATTTATGGATTTGTAGTTTTAGCTTGACGATGTCCACTATGGACAAACGATAGATACTGTTATTCTGAAGAAGGTTGGGTTATCCTGACTCAAACCTATGTAAATTTCTAGGTAAACGGTGCAACTGAGGCTGTTCATTATTAGAATTAAAATTAAAATCGCTTTGGCTCACTCCGAGACGCCTGGACACTTCCCTTGTTGAGAGCCCTTCTTGGCACAAAGTAACAAATGGTTCAAATGGCTCTGAGCACTATGCGACTTAACTTCTGAGGTCATCAGTGGCCTAGAACTTAGAACTACTTAAACCTAACTAACCTAAGGACATCACACACATCCATGCCCGAGGCAGGATTCGAACCTGCGACAGTAGTGGTCGCGCGGTTCCAGACTGTAGCGTCTAGAACCGCTCGGTCACCCCGGCCGGCAGCACTTAGCAATTTCCAACATACTTCACATATGATTTCAAACTTTTACGAACCTTTTAACGCAGATAAACCTGCCTCCCCTCCCCCCCGCAATCCCCACACACAGAGTGATGAAAGGAAAAAGGTTTCTCGTTATACATTTTCGCTGTTCATGGAGTAGAACCTCAGTCAGCTTCAGGCATGATGTTTTAATTTCTTACTTATTTACTACTAACTCTATGCGCAGCACATTTTGTAGGAAGTATCCACACTCACCACTGAATGTACGTGAAAAATTACAAAAATTGTACGACACATAGTTCAGGAGATATGACGTCATAAACATTGAGATGTATGAAAAACAAGCTTCTGCTTAAAACGGAGCTATACTTATTTAGTGTTTGACGATGAGAAAACTTAACAACTTGCAACGAACTGTAGGCATAATCTCAAACCTTTCCTACATTTCTTTTCGTTTACATACTTAACACAAAGTATTTAACGCTTTGACTAACTTGTAAAGCAGCCAGACGTTTCAAGCTGTTTTATACAACGGAGTTCGACTATTGTTAGTGGACTACAAACAGCACTCATTTCCGTGTCTTCCAACCTGTCGCCAGTGTGCCCAAAGGCTCTGCTCTTTGTCCACTCCTGTATTTCCCCTACACTGCTCATATACTCATATTCCAACCCCCCTCCCCACATCGTCCCCAAATCCTGTCTAGCAACTCCACACCGATGGCATCGCCTTCCTAGCCCTATATCCCACCACCTCATAAAATCCCAATGATTTCTTCATCTCCATCTCAACCAGTTTCCCTCCTTGTTCAACCAGTGACTCCTCAAGATCAAAGCCTCCAAGAGCCAGGAACTGACATCTACCTCACCATTTATAACCGTTCCATGCAGTTAACTAATAGACTAAAATATGTCGGACTGTAGGTCGACCATAAACTAACATGGAAACAACACCTACAAGACATATGACAAAAAGCTCACGTAAATCAAAACTACTGATCGGCCAAACATGAGGATGGAACCGTCTTCCACATTGCACGCCTACAAGCTCTCAAGCTTTTACGCAAATGTTGCCTGGGTTTCAGCTAAAATTATTCCTTTCCCGCCGAGCCCTCGAACTCTGCCTTGCTTTCCACATCCGCCTACCATCCCCCACTAGGACCCTTTCCTCTCACACATAACACACGTTCAGATTTCCTACAGTTCCTATAGACTCGACACTAACCATCCCATTATTTCATTCTTGATTGTCAATCTTCGCATTCTACAGCGCTAGTAGCAACACACACCTCAAAACTTACGCACGTGCCTCGTCCTATCCGAACGAAACTTGAATCACTTCCCGCAACCTGGTCACGAAATATGCCATCCTCCCATGTTTAAAGTGTCTCTCCATGTCAGAGGTCCCCCTCTTCCTCGCTCTCTCCCCACTTTCTTCTCTCCCTTTCCGAAAGTTTTGCTTCAGGATTCACCTCCGCAACTCTACCATCCCACACCCTTTTGAAAACACTCTCTGTCCGACAGACCTCCTCACCTGCTTACTTCCTGCAGCTCTAGATAAGAAAGTGCTCCATTTTCTTATGAAGACCACCCGCAAATTTTTATTTTATTTTATTTTTTGGTCAGGTTTGATGCGGCCCACCACGAATTCCTCTCCTGTGCCAACCTCTGCATCTCACAGTAGCATTCGCACCGAGTGCACCACGTGAGTTATTCCTTGATGTCTTGACACGTGTCCTGTTATCCTACCCCTTTTCTTGTCAGTGGTTTCCATACGTTCCTTTCTTTTCTGATTCTGTGGAGAACCGCCTCATTCGTTATTTTATCAGTCTATATAATTTTCAACATCTTTCTGCTGTGTCACATCTCGAACGCTCCGATTCTCCTGTTTTCCGGTTTCCCAGTACCTCATGATTCACTACCATAAACTGCTGTGTTGCCAACGTACATTCTCAGAAAGACCTTCCTCAGATTAAGGGCTGTGTTTGATACTAGTAGACGTCGTCTGGCGAGGAATGCCCTTTTCACCTTTGGTATTCTACTTTTTATGTCGTCCTTACTCCGTCCGTGATGCGTTATTTTGCTTCCAGGGTAGCAGAATTCATTCACTTTGGCTACATCGTGGTCCCCAATTATGATGTTAACTTTATTGTTTACCTCATTTCGCCTTTCTTGCATTTACTCTCAGACGATAGTGTGTACTTGTGCAACACCGGGTGTCCCACAAAGGGATTTACGCTGTTTGAACTTTAGTAACTCCAACTAAAGGCAACGAAAACTATGATTTTTTAAGTCACATAGATGCTCACGACAACACTGATGATGTTTTACAATTGGATATGTTCGGAATGCCCTTCGTCGGCAGGCAACACAGCGTCTGCAACCATGGAATAGATCGACACACACATGTTACGGTTGCCAGCGGAATGCATTCGCAGGCGATCAGAATCGCCTCTCTCATGTCATCGAGCCGTCGTGACTTTGTGTCGAAGACGGTGTCCTTTACATTTCCCCAACAAGGAAAGATCTGGGTGAAAACTTAACACTTCCAGATCGGCCTATCCACCGCTCAAGAAATGTTTCATGCAGAAATTACCGCCCGGTACGATGGAAATGTGACAGTGCACTATCTTGTTGTAAAACAATCTTCATCTCGGTACTGTTCGTGAACAGCTGCTACAATTCTTTCCTACAACACGGTAAGGAACTTTGCACCCGTCACTGTTCCTTCAAAAAATAATGGCCCTACGAAATCCAATGAAAGACATATCACACCTGACTGACCCAGCAAGACTAACAGCTCGTTCTTCCGTAACCTGGGAATGTATGGTTTCGACTTTGCTTATTTTAAAATGCAGTTAACAAGTGATTTTCTCTCACCTGGTTCACATGCAGCTTGCCGTACAAAGTTCTTTGGGAATCTGGTGAAATCTTGACCACTGGGTCCACCCCTCTTTCCACTGCTACTGATTTCTTCCTGCCACATCGTCCCTTATTCAGATGACCCACACTCCCTTCCCTCTCAAACTTCTCGCGTAGTTTCGTTATCGTTACACGTGACGGTGGCACAGTAGCAAACTCTGCCCGCCATCGTCTCTGCACTGCTTTCATGTTTTCACATTTACAATAACACGCAAATATCCACTTTTTTTTTGCTCCCAGGACAAGTTTCCAGCCATCCCGTTATTTATGTGCATTTACTGGCAACTGAACATAAACAAAAGAGAAACAAATAAATGGCTACACACACTAGTCATTAGAACATCATATAATCACAATTTGATCAGGTTATTGTTATTGCCTCCTCAGTTATTAAAGTTCAAACAGATTAAAACCCTTTGTCGCGCATTCTGTATATTCTCCAATTTTACAAACCGAATCCTCTAAACTGATAGAATCAAAAGGCTATTTCTGTCATAATGGCGTAGCTCATAAACCACTTTGAAGAGTCTCAGTTATTTTCATCCCAGAGTGTATTTATTTCATTATCAATCATTCCTGACATGCACTGAAGGTAAAATGCTATACTGTAATATGATCTACACGCGTGATTGCAGTTTTGGGTAGACACAAAACATTTGTCCACACTACTATGTTTAAGAATGACTGATGAAGGAACACATATACATGTCTGCGTTGTTATAACTGATTTGTTCCCATAATAAAAAGGAAGTGTCGTGCAGGTAGTCCCCAAACCTTCCAATATAAATTAGGTCTGAATGAGCTGTATTATCATAACCGTAGCATTATTCAGTTGCTTAATTGTTGCAATGGTAATAACAAACTTGTAACAAAATAACTAAATGTGCAATACACGTAGGTGCACGTGCTGATTCTTAGGCTCTTGTAACTGTGCCGCGTTAAACAGAAAGTCCGTTTACAAAGCTTATTTACATTAATCACATTACTACACGAAGTTCTGCATAAGTGAGGTTTTACCCAACATTCACATTATTTCATATTATTAACAATGTTTATGTACCAGAGTAAAAAATGCACCTATCATAGCACAAAAAAGGCGAATATGTCCTGGACAGAGTTAGGAGCGCAAAGGAAGGGAATTAGCTTTTCGACGTAACCTGGCATCTTCAAAGACATGTAAATAAAAACATCTTGACATATTCTCGCTCTTTTGTTTGTTAGTATTAGCGCCCATATGAAGTAACACAGTGCATATTGTCAAAAAAAGTAACATACGTGGTATCATCCCCTCAGGAACAAATCCACACCCATAAATTTTATCTCCTCCCCCCTACACATTGTTTAGTACGACTGGCGAATCTTCTGAATTTTCGACACAGGATTAGGGACTTCAGTCTATAAATTGCAAGATGGAGTTATGCGAACACCATGCAGCTAAGAAAGGTCACTGCCCTGGTGAAACAGGGTGAACTTGTATAAAAGGGCGAATATGTCGAGATGTTTTGATTTAAATGTCTTCAGATGTGCCAGATAAGTCGAAAAGCTAGTTCCCTTCTTTTACATTCTTAATCCTGCCCAGGACATATTCATCTTTTTTGTGCTATGATAGGAGCATTTTTCATTCCGGTTCCCAACTTTCATTCTACCATAATTTTGACATTAGACTGCCTAAGCTTGGCAACCGATGTAGATTTTTGTTGACTCGGGTGACGACTAATCCGGTATAAGTTTTTTTGCTGTCTTTCGAATCATGTTACTAATATCGTGACAACGGATAAAGCTTTCACAAAACAAAAGGACGACCATTAATTACATTTATTTGTCTACCTTCTTACAATATGTGAACCGATTAGCACAAGTTTGAAACATATAAGTGGCATGCGCGCAAAAACGAACAAAAAAACTGTTTTTTTGACGGAAAATCCGAATGAAGCTAGAATTTTGAAACTAAGTTTTCAATTTTGTTGTAAAAATGCAATTTTTGTTTATCTGAATCATTTTAAGCAGTTTTAGCACCTTCATGTAACAATGATTTCTTAAGTGCTACATTTACCTCAACTTTAAACCTTCGTATCTCCACACTCGATAACGGTCATCATCATCATCATCATCATCATTTAAGACTGATTATGCCTTTCAGCGTTCAGTCTGGAGCATAGCCCCCTTATAAAATTCCTCCACGATCCCCTATTCAGTGCTAACATTGGCGCCTCTTCTGATGTTAAACCTATTGCTTCAAAATCATTCTTAACCGAATCCAGGTACCTTCTCCTTGGTCTGCCCCGACTCCTTCTACCCTCTACTGCTGAACCCATGAGTCTCTTGGGTAACCTCGCTTCTCCCATGCGTGTAACATGACCCCACCATCTAAGCCTGTTCGCCCTGACTGCTTCATCTATAGAGTTCATTCCCAGTTTTTCTTTGATTTCCTCGTTGTGGGCACCCTCCTGCCATTGTTTCCATCTACTAGTACCTGCAATCATCCTAGGTACTTTCATATCCGTAACCTCAACCTTGTTGATAAGGTAACCTGAATCCACCCAGCTTTCACTCCCATACAACAAAGTTGGTCGAAAGATTGAACGGTGCACAGATAACTTAGTCTCGGTACTGACCTGACTTCCTTCTTGCAGAAGAGAGTAGATCGTGGCTGAGCGCTCGCTGCATTAGCTTTGCTACACCTCGCTTCCAGTTCTTTCACTATGTTGCCATCCTGTGAGAATATGCATCCTAAGTACTTGAAACCGTCCACCTGATCTAACTTTGTTCCTCCTATTTGGCACTCAATCCGTTTATATTTCTTTCCCACTAACATTACTTTCGTTTTGGAGATGCTAATCTTCATACCATGGTCCTTACATTTGTGATCTAGCCCTGAAATATTACTTTGCAAACTTTCAACCGAATCTGCCATCACAACTAAGTCATCCGCATATGAAAGACTGCTTATTTTGTGTTCACATATCTTGATCTCACCCAGCCAGTCTATTGTTTTCAACATATGATCCATACATAATATGAACAACAGTGGAGACAGGTTGCAGCCTTGTCTTACCCCTGAAACTACTCTGAACCATGAACTCAATTTACCGTCAACTCTAACTGCTGCCTGACTGTCCATGTAAAGACCTTTAATTGCTTGCAAAAGTTTGACTCCTATTCCATAATCTCGTAGAACAGACAATAACTTCCTCCTAGGAACCCGGTCACACGCCTTTTCTAGATCTATAAAGCAAAGATACAGTTCCCTGTTCCACTCATAACACTTCTCCATTATTTGCCGTAAGCTAAAGATCTGGTCCTGACAACCTCTAAGAGGCCTAAACCCACACTGATTTTCATCCAATTGGTCCTCAACTAATACTCGCACTTTTCTTTCAACAATACCTGAGAAGATTTTACCCACAACGCTGATTAAAGAGGTACCTCTGTAGTTGTTACAATCTTTCCTGTTTCCATGTTTAAAGATTGGTGTGATTACTGCTTTTGTCCAGCCATTTAAGACCTGACATTCCACTGTATTTGATGAGTTCCGTTAATTTCATCCATTCCAACTGCTTTATTGCACTGCAATCTATTGACCATTTTCTCCACTTCCTCAAATGTGATCCTATTTCCATCATCATTCCTATCCCATTCTACCTCATTGAGCAACTCTTCAAAATATTCCCTCCATCTGCCCAAGGCATCCACAGGATTCACCAGCAGTTTTCCTGACCTGTCCAAAATACTTGTCATTTCCTTCTTACCTCCAGAATGGTTTTCCAGCAGCTTGACCCATAGTCTCCAACCTGTTTCCAAAGTCTTCCCAAGATTTTTTCTTGGATGCTGCAATTATCTGTTTGGCTTTGTTTCTTTCTTCAACATAACTTTCTCTGTCTACCTGACTTCTAGTATGTAGCCATTTTTGATACGCCTTCTTTTTCCTTTTACAGGCTGCCTTGACTGTGTCATTCCACCAAGTTGTTTTCTTCATCCTACTTTTACACACTACTGTTCCAAAACATTCTTTAGCCACTTCTAGTACTGTTTCCCTGTACCTTGTCCATTCCTTTTCCAATGACTGTAATTGACTACATTTAACTAACTGGTACCTTTCTGAGATCGCTGTTATGTACTTGTGCCTGATTTCCTTATCCTGAAGTTTCTCCACTCTTATCCTCCTACATATGGACCTGACCTCCTGCACTTTCGGCCTCACAATCCCAATTTCACTGCAGATTAAATAATGATCGGTGTCATCAAAGAATCCCCTGAATACACGTGGTCCCTCACAGCCTTCCTGAATTCCTGATCTGTTATTATATAGTCAATGACAGATCTGGTTCTCCTGCCTTCCCAAGTATACCGGTGAATGTTCTTATGTTTAAAAAAGGAGTTTGTGATTACTAAGCCCATACTGGCACAGAAATCCAAGAGTTGTTTCCCGTTCCTGTTGGCCTCCACATCCTCTCCAAATTTACCCATAACCTTTTCATACCCTTCTGTTCGATTTCAAATCCTGGCGTTAAAATCACCTATGAGCAGAACACTGTCCTTGTCCTTTACTCTAACAACTACATCACTGAGTGCCTCATAAAAACTATCCATTTTATTTTGATCTGTCTCTTCCACAATGCGAATATACTGACACAATCCTAATTTTCTTGCTAGACACTGTCAAATCTATCCACATCAGTCGTTCGTTTACATACCTTATTGAAACTACGCTGGGTTCCATTTCTTTCCTTATGTAAAGCCCTATACCCCATTGTGCTATTCCTGCTTTGACTCCTGACAGGTAGACCTTGTATTCTCCCACTTCCTCTTCTTTCTCACCCCTTACCCGAATGTCACTAACAGCTAAAACGTCCATCCCCATCTTACTTGCAGCCTCTGCCAGCTCTACCTTCTTTCTAGAGTAGCCAACATTGATATTAATAGCTCCCCATCTCATTACCATTTGTTTGACAGGTCGTATCTTAGGAGTCACTGCTTTATCAGTTAGAGGTGGGACTCCGTCACCTCCGAAGGTCAGAGGCATTTTGCTCTGATTGTTGCCAGCATCATATTTAGGTTATTGGATTAAACAAATTGTCTTGATTTTGTACATTTATCTAAATTAGTGCAAAGTTTGAACCAATTCGTGCAGGCTTTAAGTACAGAAATGGCGCAATTCAAAAACCTCTTCTAAAAACGTGTTTTTTGCACGTAATTTGAAACATATAAGTGGCGTTCATAGAAACTCACAAAAAACGTGTTTTTGCACTTAAAATCCGAATTCTGATAGATTTTTGAAAGATAGTTTTCAATTTTATCGTAAGAATGCATTTTTTATTTATTTGGATAACTCTAAACAGTTTCCAGACATTCAATTCACGTGAGAATGGATTTTACGTGGTGCATATAGCTAGGCTTTAATCCGTCGTATCTCGATAACGAATAAAGGCTATTGATTAAAAAATTCGTTTCGAGTTCATCTATTCATCTATCTTAGTATAAAGTTTGAACCAACTCGTACACGTTTAAAATATAGAAGAGGCGCGCTTCAAAAACCTCCCAGAGAAATATGTTTTTCCGTGTACTCGTATTTGAACGTAAAACCCGAACGGTTCAGACACAAATGGTGCCATTAACTGAGCATTGACTTCAGACCAATTGACATCTCCTGCAAAGGGAATTAATCGTCGCACAATTTTCCTTGGTGACAGCTCAGTTACGTAGTTCAACAATTGCTTAATACATAGCTACAGTAAGACAGAGATTTGAATGGGTGTACAAAAGGCCGCTAGTCTGGGATAATCCAAAAACTTGTCACGCCATGGTCCTAGCTCAGACAGAAACCTAGCACCAGACCACTACCCACGCTGCTCCCTCCCTCCCCCCCTCCCAAACCAGGATTCTGAGCGCGGCCTTCTCAGGCAAATTTGTTACAGCGTTTTCGCACTGTAACGATACGTCAGTCAATTGTAAGCAGAGATTATTTAACTGAGTAGAAGAAGTAGGTCGCCAACAATTTTTTAAGTTCATCTTAAACATAATTTCAATATTAGTTAAATTTTATAGAAAATGTTTGTTCCTGAATGATGGACTCGTTTCTGGAGCAAAGTAAGTGAATTTAAATCTTTGTGAAGGTTATTCATATTTCTAGCATTGATTCCAGGAACTGAGCTGTTGAATTGAAAAAGAGGCGAGGTTGGGGATTGAAGTTACTGACGTTACGGTAATGTCAAGTCCACAGTTTTCCCGGTAGATAGATAGGCTGGTCTGTGACGGTCCAGCTACATCTTAGAGGATGACACGCGTAAAGCTGAAATACTAAACATCTTTTTCCAAAGCTGTTTCACAGAGGAAGACCGCACTACAGTTCCTTCTCTAAATCCTCGCACAAACGAAAAAATGGCTGACATCGAAATAAGTGTCCAAGGAATAGAAAAGCAACTGGAATCACTCAACAGAGGAAAGTCCACTGGACCTCACGGGATACCAATTCGATTCTACACAGAGTACGCGAAAGAACTTGTCCCCCTTCCAACAGCCGTGTACCGCAAGTCTCTAGAGGAACGGAAGGTTCCAAATGATTGGAAAAGAGCACAGGTAGTCCCAGTCTTCAAGAAGGGTCGTCGAGCAGATGTGCAAAACTATAGACCTACATCTCTGACGTCGATCTGTTGTAGAATTTTAGAACATGTTTTTTGCTCGAGTATCATGTCGTTTTTGGAAACCCAGAATCTACTCTGTAGGAATCAACATGGATTCCGGAAACAGCGATCGTGTGAAACCCAACTCGCTTTATTTGTTCATGAGACCCAGAAAATGTTAGATACAGGCTCCCAGGTAGAAGTTATTTTCCTTGACTTCCGGAAGGCGTTCGATACAGATCCGCACTGTCGCCTGATAAACAAAGTAAGAGCCTACGGAATATCAGACCAGCTGTGTGGCTGGATTGAAGAGTTTTTAGCAAACAGAACACAGCATCTTGTTATCAATGGAGAGACGTCTACAGACGTTAAAGTAACCTCTGGTGTGCCACAGGGGAGTGTTATGGGACCATTGCTTTTCACAATATATATAAATTACCTAGTAGATAGTGTCGGAAGTTCCATGCGGCTTTTCGCGGATGATGCTGTAGTATACAGAGAAGTTGCAACATTAGAAAATTGTAGCGAAATGCAGGAAGATCTGCAGCGGATACGCACTTGGTGCAGGGAGTGGCAACTGACCCTTAACATAGACAAATGTAATGTTTTGCGAATACATAGAAAGAAGGAACCTTTAGAGTATGATTATATGATAGCGGAACAAACACTGGTAGCAGTTACTTCTGTAAAATATCTGAGAGTATGCGTGCGGAACGATTTGAAGTGGAATGATCAAATAAAATTAATTGTTGGTAAGGCGGGTACCAGGTTGAGATTCATTGGGAGAGTCCTTAGAAAATGTAGTCCATCAACAAAGGAGGTGGCTTACAAAACACTCGTTCGACCTGTACTTGAGTATTGCCCATCAGTGTGGGATCCGTACCAGATCGGGTTAACGGAGGAGATAGAGAAGATCCAAAGAAGAACGGCGCGTTTCGTCACAGGGTTGTTTGGTAACCGTGATAGCGTTACGGAGATGTTTAGCAAACTCAAGTGGCAGACTGTAAGAGAGGCGCTCTGCATCGCGGTGTAGCTTGCTCGCCAGGTTTCGAGAGGGTGCGTTTCTGGATTAGGTATCGAATATATTGCTTCCCCTTACTTACATCTCCCGAGGAGATCACGAATGTAAAATTAGAGAGATTCGAGCGCGCACGGAGGCTTTCAGACAGTCGTTCTTCCCGCGAACCATACGCGACTGGAACAGAAAAGGGAGGTAATGACAGTGGCACGTAAAGTGCCCTCTGCCACACACCGTTGGTTGGATTGCGGAGTATAAATTTAGATGTAGATGTAGTACAAGAATAGACGAATGGAGTTCTCTAGAATCTTCTAGAAGAACTGCATATGCAACAAATACTTTACATTGTCTTTATGTGTTGAGTAATTGGAATAAATTTATGACCGGTAAATACCAGGTAATTTGACAGTTTAAACATAAAAGAAGTTCTCTTTATTTTTTAAATAGGTCGTTAAACTTAGATTCCATAGCACGTATTCATAAATCTTATAATTTATTTTGTGCCATTTGTTTATCACTGAACATTCTTAATACTTCCTCAACGTCAAAATGAAACGTAACGACAGAGAGATTCGGAAAATGCAAAGGCGACCGGAACAGTTATTCAGCTATTGGTCAAACACTGTATTAAGGATGTGAAGGGGAGTTACAACCTAGAATTGGTATCATGTGAGTTAATCCAACTGCAACAACTGACATATCACTAGTCAATTTCTAAATCACTTGAATTCAACGGTTTTTGACTCTAGAATCGGGCATGAACATGTCTTTCGTCGGCGAAGTGGAGCACTCAACTCTGATACTGACGTCAAGCGAGGTGTGCTGTGGTAAGAAACCGAACCGATATTCGGCAGGAAGTCGGTTGCAATCCTGGAGTGTCATCCAGATTTATTTTTTCCAACCCTAAATTGCTTAAGCTGAATACTGGGATCGCTCCTTGAAAAGGGTATTGCTGATTTTCTTTCCCCTCCTTCGCCAGTCTGACCTTGTGCCCCATCTCTAATGACTACGTCATCGACGGGGACTTCGAACGCTCGTCTTCCTTCCTTCCTTCTTCACAGGCCGAGTCTCTTAGCATACGTAAACTTCAACGCGTTAAGACTTGACTGTAACGCAGCATGGACAAAGAGTGCCGTTGCTAGGCGCTGCTGCTGGAATCTTTAAACACCTGTAATCTTATCACTCGTAAGATAACATTTACTTAGGAAAGAAACAAAGTGTACTAAAATATATGCTCTGACTTTTCCTGCACAGACTACATTACGCTCCAGTGCAATAAAATGTCTTGCAAACAGTTTTGGTTATCTGTAGTCCTACCACGCAGTGAGACTGATATCGCAGTGAAGACAATGAAGTACCTGTAAACGCGTAGAAGTAGCCTCGTGCACATGACAAAGGTTTATTTTGTCGTCGATGTCCAGTTGTCAAGTGACACATATAAAAGGCTTGTAGTTGATTTCTTATCAAAAAAAATACTAGTCATGTTATGTCTCTGTTTATTTAAGACTTAAGTCCTTTCCGGTTTCGAATTGACGGATGCTTTTGAAAATGGGAGTTCTCGTTTTACAACGTTCACGATAAAGACATTGGACGTGGAAGGGTACTAACATATCCACATAAAAGAAATGTTCAAATGTGAGTTAACTGCTAAGGTCATCAGTCCCTAAGCTTACACACTGCTTAACCTAAATTATCCTAAGGGCAAACACACACACCCATGCCCGTGGGAGGACTCGAACCTCCGCCGGGACCAGCCGCACAGTGCATTACTGGAGCGCCTTTTTTTATCTCATTTTGTTCGTTTTTCGTTCGTCGTAGGGCACCCGTTTTAGTTCGTTGTTGATCGCTGAACTCAGTTTGTTTACTACAGAGGGCAGCTAACCCTCTGACCGAACACGCTAAGCTACCGTCTTAGAGGGCTCGGCTGATCCCGCGCGGCTATCCACTTCCTCCTTGCTGGAATTCGTTGCGAGATTGTCAATAAGATATGAAGGGCTTATTTCAGTAGTGGTACAAGTCCATTACCTCCACTTTTCCGCCTATAATGCTTCCGAAAGTAATGATCCAAACAAACAGAAAGAAAGGTTCATCTCTAGCAAGAAGCCATATGCTTGAATATTTCTGGTATCTCAACTGCAGACTTTTCAGCGCTCATTGAACATTAGGACTCTGTATCTCAAAATGAGCAAAAATGGAACTCTACCACTATTTAAATAAGTCCTTCATATATGAGTAGAGATGAGGGGTAGAATTTGGTCACGTGCTGTAGGAAAGCGACCCCCTTTAGCCTTCCATGTATATAAATAAAAATGTAAACGTTCGTTTGTTCAAAATAGTGTCCCTCGAACTGATTGACTTGAAATTTTGACACAACATTGCATTCGAATACGGACTTGTTTTTATATATAGTTAGCTAGCGGAGCGCCGTTGTGTGTGGATTCGAACTTGAACAGTAGCAAGAATTTGTTCACAACCGATACAAAAGAGTTACATGTTTGCACCTGCTACTGTCCTTCAAAGTAGTCACCAGCATTGTGTAGAACCCGTTGCCGGCGATGTGGAAGGCGTAGTATAGCGTTAGCAGAGCCTGTTCTGTTGATGATGCGAGTGGAGCGGTCTAAAGTTATGGTGATTCTCGTGTACGACTGTGATGGTGTTATCCTAACGCATTCCGTTCCTCCACGGCAGGCCGCAATGCACAGTATTACTGTTCGTTTATGGAGCATAACCTGCGACCAGCCGTTACCTTCCTTACATAATTTTATTTCGTCTTGGAGATCTTGGCCTGTTCCCATTTCTTCGACAGTAACATTATTATTAACTATTTCTGTTAGTGAATCAGTTTCATAAGCCACACGTTCTTGTTTGCACGAAACGTATGGTTCTTCAGCATTACCAACTGATGAAGCTTTTGTAATACTACATTCTTTCACATGACATTGTTCATTCGCTGAAACACTGTCCGTTCACTTCAAAAATTTATTTGATGAACCCTTTTGCCGCAACTGTTCTTTTTAGGATGTCACACCTATGTTTCCTTTTTTTGACACCCAACAACTATTTACCATCCATTCTATATTGTAGTACGAAACAAGTCACATACTCTGATAACAACAGACACAGACCACAGACTGCCTTCGTACTTCACACCTGACTGAGCTACTGAACCCACATACCGGAAAACATTAGGACCCTTTACTCGAACCTGCTCACCCATGGATTAGAAGTGGAAACCCCGAACTACTTGCTGGCCTACATGCTGCACTTCCTTTAGCAGACACTTTGTTTGCCACTCAGTGTCATCAAATGTTTCTGGTATTTCTGCACAGGCCCGCTACCGGCTGGGGCAGAAATGGAAATATGTATTTTCATTAGTTCACTGGCAGAACGAATGCTGCTGTTCAGTTTAACAAAAACTGGAATTAACAATTAAGATGCCCTCGACAGCAGGACCAGCGTGAATGGAGCCTCTTAACATTCCAAATTTGAAGACTTTTTTGCTTTTAATAGGAAACCAGATTTTATTAAGTAAAAACAAATATTTACAGTGCCCATGGCATGACTCCCTGAGCTTGGGGTCCCCCCACAACTCTGGCCCTAGATTAGATTAATACTTGTTCCATAGATCATAAATACGACACTTCGTAATGATGTGGAATGTATCAGGTTAATAAAAGGTGTCTATACAAGATATTACATTAGACAAAACGTTTCATGACACTCAATATTTTTAATTATTTTTTATTGTGGGGTTGGGAAATTACCCACTTACTATATCCAAAAATTCATCTAATGAGTAGAAGGAGTTCCCATTAAGAAATTCTTTTAATTTCCTTTTAAATGCTATATGGCTATCTGTCAGACTTTTTATGCTATTAGGTAAGTGACCAAAGACTTTTGTGGCAGCACAATTTATTATCCCCTTCTGCGCCAAAGTTAGATTTAACCTTGAGTAGTGAAGATCATCCTTTCACCTAGTGTTGTAGCCATGTACACTGCTATTACTTTTGAATTCGTTCTAATTGTTAACAACAAATTTCATAAGTGAGGCTACAGTGAAGATTTCTAGCTCTTTAAATAGGTGTCTGCAGGATGATCTTGGATGAGCTCCAGCAATTATTCTGATTACACGCTTTTGTGCAGTGAACACTCTTTTACTCAATGATGAGTTACCCCAAAATATGATGCCATACGAAAGCAGAGAATGAAAATAGGCGTTGTAAGCTAATTTACTCAGATGTATATCGCCAAATTTGCAATGACCCTAATAGTATAAGTAGCTGAACTCAAACGTTTTAGCAGATCCTAAGTGTGTTTTTTCCAGTTCAACCCCTCATCAATGCATTCACCTAGAAATTTTTAATATTCTATCTTAACTACTGATTTCTGATCGAAGTCTATATTTATTAATCGGGTCATTCCATTTACTGTGTGGAACTGTATATACTGTGTTTTGTCAAAGTTTAATGAGAGCCCAGTTGCAGAGAACCACTTAATGATTTTCTGAAAAACATCATTTACAATTTAACCAGTTAATTCTTGTCTGTTGGATGTGATAGCTATACTTGTATAATCAGAAAAAGGTACCAGCTTTGCATCTTCGTGAATACAGGATGTCAAGTCATTAATATATATCAAGAACAGCAGAGGACCCAAGACCGAACCTCGTGGCACCCCATTCTTGATTGTTCCCTAGTTTGAGAAATCACTAGTTTTTTGCATATTGTGTGAACTGTTTATTTCAACTTTCTGCACTCTTCCAGTTAGGTACGATTTAAACCATTTGAGCACTGTCCCATTCATACCACAGTACTTGAGCTTATCTAGAATGTCCCAGTGTGCTAGGTTCGCCATCATAGAATGTGGTGTCATACGGGCTGCGCCATTATATCAAGGTTGGCGTCCTGAGTCACCATTTCAGACTCTAACTTCATACAGGCTGGTCCAATATGCCTAGCTGGCCATCTTCTGTTCTGACTTCACACGTACTGTCCTTGAGTTTTACACCAACAAAACAATGCATCATCTTGAACATCCTGTCACTCTATACCTTGTAAAGCCATTTCACTTCCACTGAGCTGTCAGAAGGGTGGAGAAGACATGTAGTGCAGTTGAACTATGTTGAATTTCCTGACAATTTTTGAATTTCGCACAGCTTTATGAATTTTCCACCTATGTCAGAGAGTGGGGAAATCTGGCAATGTTGCCAGGCATCATCAATGACCTCATAGTGGGAGGGAAGGAGGGAAAGTTGGTAAAAATGGCCCAGGACACCCATAGACATACTGTTAAGATAAGGTGAGGTCAGTCAAGAGAGGAGATCTCACTCTCTTTGTATAGGCAATGAACATTATCATCTTTGTTTTCAGTTTTGCTCATATCACAATACAGCAGCGATTTCGGAAATAAGAAAGCTTGGAAGAAAAATATAACAAAAACGAATAATGCAACAAGTAACACATAGCACGAATAATATGCTCATAATAACTATGTATTGATTACCAAGTAAACAAACTTGAAGACAGTGTTATAGAAAGGGAAGAAAAGTAAATGAATATGATATAGGAAAGATGACATTACAAGAAGAATTTGACAAAGTACTGAAAGACCAAAATCATGTCAAAACATTTGAAGTATAAGACGGTCCCTCGGAATTACTGAAACATTTGGAAGAACGTACCGTGATTTCATATGGTGTGCGAGATATATTGTACAATGTAAATATCATGTAGGATGAATATCAACAAAAGCAAAGTAAGCGTACTGCAACGTAATCGAAAGAAACCAAATATGTTGAGGGAATAAGATTAGGTATTGTGATCCTAAAAGTAGTCCGGTGCCGAAGTAAGTGGAACATAAAACGTAGACTGGCATTACCAAGAAAAGCGTTGTTGAAACACACGGACTTCGTTAAAGTCAGATACAGATTTAAGCGTTAGGAATCCTATTCTTGAGGTATTTCCCTTGATTTGGCTAAAGAGGGAATAGAAGCTTGGGGATTGAAACTTTCGAAGTGCTGTGATACTGAGTCAGGGTGAAGATTAGATGGGTGGATCCGACAACTAAGAAGTACTGATTCAGAATGGAGCGAAAAGAAGTTTATTTCATAATTTGACTAAGATGAGGGATAAGTTATTGGCATATCTCGAAGCACCAGGGAATGGTCTGTTACATAATTGATATATTTGGCCGGGGGGGGGGGGGGAGGGGGTAAATATTGTAAGGGGAGATTGCAGTAAGAGGTTTCAAATGGACATAGGTTGCAGTTGTTGTACACAGATGAAGACACTTGCACAAAATGGGCTACCATAGACTGTTGCATTATACTAGTCTTCAGATTGAAGCTCATACAATAACTAGAACCCCATTAATTTTCATGAATTATAAGGACATGAGATGCATTAATCTCGGTAGAAGTTAAAACCTACAGAGAAAAACTTCTGCTTGCTTACATTCACATCTGCAAGAAAGGTTTAATGAACTGGTGAACCCTCTAAGACACAGATAATCAATATTCAGATCCTGCAGCCCGTACTGCGACCAAGAACGTCTCTGCCTGAAAAGAACGATTTGCAGTGTCTCAGCATTACTTGCAGCTGTCCGACACGTAACCAGCGTAATCAAGTTTATTGTGATATTTTACACTGTTGAAAGTAGGTGCACACCACAAACACCTTTTGGAATGTTACGGCTATAGCTGTTCATTGCTTATGTTAACGTCTGCCCAGACGGTTACCTTTCTAAGTAGTAATGTATGCTAATGATTCCACGTTTATATCTTCTTATAATGGAACAAATGTTATGGAGAAAATGAATGATGGAAAAGGCTTTTTACTGGTCTCACGCAAAACTGAAGATATAGTACTCTCCATAAAACATGCAGGTAATGACTGACATACGAAAGACTCTGCTAAATTACTGGGTATCTAATTTGACATTAAAATGAACTGGAATACTGACACAGCTAAAACTGTCCCGGGTGTTGTACTTCATCAGAAAATTAAAAACTTACGGTAACAGAAAACAGCTGTTCCTGGCGTACTACGCGTTTTTGCCACCGCCCCTAAGCTATGGTATAATGATATTGGGCAAGTCGCCTGGAACGAGAAAAGTTTTTCTATTGCAGAAAAGAAACTATCCTATGCATGTATGGTCTGAGAGTCACATTCCCTCCAAAACGTGTTCAACTGAAAACATTATATTGATTGTCCCGAGTCTATATGTTTCACACGCTCATGCACGCCAAGATCAGTTGGTATGAACATGATACAAGATCACGTATCCAGAACCAGGGACAGGAGTTATTTGAATACGCCCTGGAGTAGACTAAAGAAAATACATAAAGCCATCACCACGTAGGAATATCTTTTATTAAAAAATTACTAAAATGGCTCTGAGCACTATAGGACCCAACATCCGTGGTCACCAGTCCCCTAGAACTAAGAACTACTTAAACCTAACTAACCTAAGGACATCACACACACACCCATGCCCGAGGCGGGATTCGAACCTGCGACCGTAGCAGTCGCGCGGTTCCGGATTGAGCGCCTAGAACCGCTAGACCACCGCGGCCGGCGATAAATTACTAAATGAGACGACGTAACTGACAACTAATAAGTTAAAAAAGACAATAGAATGTTGTTGTTGTTGTGGTCTTCAGTCCTGAGACTGGTTTAATGTAGCTCTCCGTGCTACTCTATCCTGTGCAAGCTTCTTCATCTCCCAGTACCTACTGCAACCTACATCCTTCTGGATCTACTTAGTGTATTCATCTCTTGGTCTCCCTCTAGGATTTTTACTCTCCACGCTGCCCTCCAATACTAAATTCGTGATCACTGGCTGTAATAAAGAAGCTATCTACACTATTGATGACACTGTGAATAGAAAAGAAAGTGAATCATTAAGTTAACTGTAAACAAACAGTTTCTGTCCTTGTTACTCTTAAAAGTGTGTATATAGCAATTACGAATAGCAAACTAAATTTAGCGTATGTAGACCTAGCATCTGTAAAACTGGAAAGTGTTTTTGACTGTGTAAATAATGGGTATTAGCAGCATTGCCCTCATTATACGTTCGTTGGACATTTTACTCTTCCAGACAAAGATTGTAGATAAGTAAGTCTGCAATTATGTATGGGCCAACACAATCAGTATTTAGAAAGGTAAGACATACTATATTTATGTAAATGTGAACAATGCCCTATACAACTCGAAATTCGTCTGCTGGCTAATAAATAAATAGATAAATGAAAATAAACAAAGAACCTGGCTCTTTTTAGGAAATTCGGGAGGAGTAAAGCGATTTTTTGATTAGCGATGCCAGACTCCTCCTCGGTTTGATATGTAGCGTTTCTTAAATTACACACAGGTGATGAGCCTGAAAAGAAAATATCAATTGCGAAGATAAAGTTATTCATTAGCACACTTACCTTTCTCCTGGCCAGTTGACGTGTCCTTTCTCCCCTTTCTTAAAAAAATCAAGGTAGAACGACCTTCAGTTCAAAAATGTATCAATCATTTCACAGGATGTAGGTGCAGTCCGTTTTGTAAGGACTTGTGGTAAATAAAGAGGAATTTACCATTAAACAGATGGTATGCCGATCCATTCGATTCTCAGCTACGTTTAAGGCAGGCAGTTTTAGTAAATGACTATCCAAAATGCATTGACAACTGGTGAGACCAATCCAAAGGCATCGAACTGAATGTTGACTGACTACTTTTACAGTAATAAAATTTCCACCTAAATTACAATATATTCGTATCATAAAATAAGTGCGATTTCTTACATTGAACGTGAATTTGCATTGATGCAGTCATGTTCACATAACACAAACATTTTCAGTTATCGTCCTTTCCACTCATATCCATACAATTCTTCAGCACTAATATTATAAATGCGAAAGTAACTTTGTTACTCTTTCACAACCAATACACTGAACCAATTTTAAATAAAATCTGGTGCGGAGATGGCTTGAACGCTGAGAGAGAACAAAGGTTAATGTACGTTAATTCTTACAAGAAAGAAAACAGCAACCAACCGCTATTACTACTGCTATTTATTTGGGTAAATAGCGCCGTTACCGGATTCGAACTGGCAAGTTCATCATCAAACGGCTGATCACATGATTTTCAAGATACACTTTACATCATCGTCTGTTTTCGCCTTTTATTATTCCACTGTGGCGAAGTATTTTTGGTGTGTTGTTGCCCTACGGTAGAAAAACAGTGTTAAAAGCGCTATATGTGAAAATAACTAACCTCCAAACGATGAAATACAGCGTAAACAACTATGTGAGGTTAAGTGGTTACGGTACGAAAGTTGGAGGTTAGTTATTTTCACATAAGACGCTTTTAACACTGTTTTTCTACCGTAGGGCAACAACACACAAAAAATATTTCGCCACAGTGGAATAATAAAAGTCGAAAACAGACGATAATGTAAAGTGTATCTTGAAAATTATGTCAACAGCCGTCTGATGATGAACTTGCCAGTTCGAAACCGGTAACGGCGCTATTTACGTAATTAAATAGCAGTATTAATAGTGGCTGGTTGCTGTTTTCTTCCATGTAAGAATTAACCTACATTAATTGTACACAGCCACGGTCTCACCATGTCAGTTTTAGACAAAATAGCATTAGAACATAGGTTACTTTAGAGAGTGTGTAGTAAAACATATTTATTGATTTGGAGACTAGAACGCAAAGTATGGAACAATAATTACTCTTTGAAAAAGGTATTTACTCTTTCGACTTTTGAACTTCATCAAATTTGTGAAAATGTTTTTATTATTTGTTATGTACTACATAATATGATTCAATGTAAACAATAGTGTTTATACAATCCTCTAAGTGTTTATTCCTTATTTCCATATTGATGTCAGTTACAAACCCGATACATTTTAGCCGGTGAGCGTTATGGGTCAGTTACAACTTCTTTGTTGCGTTTCAATTTGTGTGAATAGCTCGGGGTCCTGTGGTTACCGTTGCTGTTTTGCGATCATGGATTTCTGGGTTCATTTCCACTCCGCGTCGGTTCTTTTTTTTCTGCCCGTGTTTGATTGTTTGCGTTGTCCCCATCACCATTATGTCATCGGCGACGTGCAAGTCACCTTAGTGGCTTCAAATAAAAAGACTTGCTCCGAGCTCCCGAACATCCCAAACTCGGCCAATACAGCCATACGCACATTTCATTTCATTTCACTGATACGCAAGAGGCGCCGTGAGCTCAGATGGCTCTAAGCACTATGGGTCATCAGTCCCCTAGGCTTAGATCTACTTAAACCTAACTAACTGAAGGACATCAGACACATCCATGCCCGAGGCAGGATTCGAACCTGCGGCCGTAGCAGGAGCGCCGTTCCGGACTGAAGCGCCTAGAACCTCTCGGTCACAGCGGCCGGCGAGAACACAATGCTTATAAAATCCTCAACGTGTTTAATTCGTGCCAATCCATACTTCCATAATAATACTGTAAATGCGGAAGTAACCCTCTATGTTACTTTTTCACGTCTAAATCGCTGAACTGGTATCCATGAAATTTGGCGTGAGGTAGCTTGAACCGTGATGAAGAAGATAGACTACTTTACAAAGTATGTAGTACAATATATATATTGATTTGAAGAACATCAAGCAAACTGAGGAAAAATATTTAGTCTTTGAAAAAGCTATTTACTCATACACTTTTGAATGTTATCATATCTATGAACATGCTGTTATTTGTTGATGTGTTCTACGTAATATGATTCAACGTAATCAATACAATGCTTATTTAATTCTCCAAATTTCAATGCTAATACCAGAATTATTAATTGCAAAAGTAATTCATTCCGATTCGTTTTCACGACTCTACCGCTGAACTGATTCCGATGGTATTTACTAAGGAAGACCAAACGCTGCTTTAGAAAGCTGTATCTTTTTTTGAGTATTATTAACATTTTTAAATAGAGAATACGTGAGTGGCATAAAGACGACGCTGGCGCGATGCTCAGCGACCATTAGTTGATTCAAATGGCTCTGAGCACTATGGGACTTAACTGCTGAGGTCATCAGTCCCCTAGAACTTAGAACTACTTAAACCTAACTAACCTAAGGACATCACTCACACGCCCATGCCCGAGGCAGGATTCGAACCTGCGACCGTAGCGGTCGCGTGGTTTCAGATTGTAGCACCTAGAACCGCTCGGCCACTCCGGCCGGCGGACCCTTAGTTTCTGTAGATTATTCCCTGACGGTGCAAATCCGGTGTTACTGTGCGCGTGGTTTGTGATATTGAGTCCCTACACCAACTGGCACAGCTCGGGAGTTTCGGTGGAGATACAACAATAAAATCGGACGGTAAGCCCGAGAAAAATATTTAAATCTATTACTATAAGCCTTGCAAACCTAAGTCTGATTTAGTGCTTAGTTCTAAGAGAGCTCAAGCTGCGAAAGTTACTCGAATCCAGCAAACCACAGAGCGATCTCATATGCGCCGGAACTTTGATGCAGAACCTCAAGCAGTCTTAAGAATTACAGAGTCGCTAGAACAGTGACATGTCCGTCGCACGTTAGACGGCTCTTACAGCTTCCATGACGTTTGAAGACTGACAACGACGGCGTCGTTTAAAGGCTGTACGGCAAACAGAGAGACGTACCTTCAAATGTGGAACGCAGAAACCCCTAAAAACTCTACTTCTGCACTAATATAATGAATCGGGGTATTTTTAAATATAATTAGAAAATATAATACATGCTTTTAGATTCGACATACATCAAAATGATAGAAACACATTTATTATGTAGCTTCATACCAGCACTGCAGACATTTTTATACATAGCTCTTGAAACGTCCCCTTAGAAAAATTAATGAATTACTGTGTTGATAAACCTCTTACATTATTTGAATTTCAAACAGCTGAGCAGAACTGAACGTACTCAGACATTTCGCTCTTTACCTTTTCTGATCAACACTAAACTGACATACAATATTTTTAGCGCAACGCAGACTTTCAAAAATCCCTACAAAAGAATGGCCCTTACTAACAATAAACTATACCTTTCATGAATCACTTACCTCACAAAAATCTTCGTTACTCGAACTACTGCAATACAGCGAACGCCACTACTGCCAGCTAAATAAAAGATTCTAACTACTGAAGGCACTGACTACTGATAGGCATAGTTAGCAAATGAAAGATTTTGATAGAGAACAGTGTAGTGGGTGACAGTGTAGTGGGTGGTGGTAGTGGTGGTGGTGGTGGTGGTGGTGGTGGTGGTGGTGGTGGTATCACTCATGGAAAAATTCCTGTAGTAGTTGGTGTTAGAGCTGCACCTTTTTTTGACTGAAGTCAGCTGATAGGTATACCTGCTTAAAGGAAGTGCCTCTAACTAACGGCTCACTTCCAGAGGATGTAATGTATCCAATAAGAGAAGGACTTAGCATATTTCATCAGAATATAAGAGATATTAGAGATAAAGTTAGTGAACTGCTAATAGATGTTAACTCTGAAATTATTGGTATATCAGAGTACCACTTAAATAATTTGATAATTCAGAGACTTCCTTTACCAGGCTACAGATTAGCTGGCTGTTTCTCAAGGAGTTCCTTGCAGGGTGGGGGAGTGGCTCTATACGTAAAAAACAGTATTTCATTTGAGTCCATAGACGTATCACGACACTGCACTGAACAGATATTTGAAATTTGTGTAGCATTAGTTGAAATTAGTGAAACTTAACTTCTAATTGCTGTTGTTTATAGGTCCCCTAACTCCGGCTTCAGAGCATTTTTGCTTAAGCTGGAGAGGGTTCTTGATTCACTTTGTAGGAAGTACCAGAAAGTAGTTATATGTGGTGACTTCAACATTAATTTTGTACATGATTCTGCAAGAAAAAGGATGTTGGTAGATCTCCTAAATTCATATGATCTGATGCAAACTGTGTTTTTTTCCAGCTAGGATGCAGGGGAACAGTAGCACAGTCTTAGACAATATTTTTATTCATTCTTAATTACTAGATGGGCATTCTGTTAGTAAAAGAGTGAATGGCCTTTCAGACCATGATGCACAAATTTTAACACTAAAAGGTTTTTCTACTCAAACCAATGTCGTATTTGATTACAATCTAAGTAGGAAAGTTAATCCAACAGCAATAGAGAGTTTTTCAAAACTTGTCAAGGAACAAGTGTGGCAAGACATTTATAGCGCCGATAATATAGATGATAAATACAGTGCTTTCCATAACACATTTCTCATGCTCTTTGAGAGTCGCTTTCCATTATTTTTTGATTTAACAAAGGCATTTGACTGTGTTGATCTCACAATATTGCTCCAGAAGTTTGACCATTACGGAATACGGGGAGCAGCTCACAATTGGTTCACCTCTTACTTTAGCAACAGGCAGTAAAAGGTCATTATTCACAATGTTGATAACGGCTGTGATGTGGGATCTGAGTGGGGTACTGTCAAGTGGGGGGGGGGGGGGGGGGGTGCCCCAGGGGTCGGTGTTGGGGCCGCTCCTGTTCCTTATTTATATAAACGATATGCCCTCTAGTATTATGAGTAACTCTAAAATATTTCTGTTTGCTGATGACACTAGCTTGGTAGTAAAGGATGTTGTGTGCAACATTGAGTCGGTTTCAAGTAGTTCAGTACACGACTAACGTTAAATCACAGTAAGACTCAGTTTTTACAGTTTCTAACACACAATTCAACAAAACCTGACGCATTAATCTCACAGAACGGGCATATGATTAGTGAAACTGAACAGTTCAAGTTCCTAGGTGTTCAGATAGTAAGCTGTCGTGGAAAGCCCACGTTCAGGATCTTGTTCAAAGACTTAATACTGCCATTTTCACTAATCGAACGGTATCGAAAGTGAGTGATACTTCGACACGTAAATTAGTCTACTTTACTTATTTTCATTCACTTATGTCGTATGGTATTATGTTTTGGGGTAACTCTTCCCATTCTAGAAGGATATTTTTGCCTCAGAAACGGGCGGTTCGGGCAATAAGTGGTGTGAGTTCACGAACCTCTTCTCGACCTCTGTTCACGAGTCTGAGTATTTTGACATTGGCCTCTCAATATGTATATTCCTTATTGTCATTTCTTGTTACCAATATTAGTTTATTTCCAACAATAAGCAGCTTCCACTCGATTAATACTCGGCAGAAATCCAACCTCCATTTGGATCGGACTTCCTTACCTCTTGTGCAAAAAGGTGAGCAGTATACTGCTGCATCCATTTTCAATAAGCTACCACTCGAATTCAAAAATCTTAGCAGTAATCCACGTGCTTTCAAATCGAAACTAAAGGGTTTCCTCATGGGTCGCTCCTTCTATTCTGTCGAGGAGTTCCTTGACAAATTAAGCTGATTCTCATTGTATTGCTGATAGCGTTTGCTTAAACTTATGGACTGATTTTCTTTCAGGTTAATGAACATTTATTTTTATCTGTTATTACTTTTATGTTGTAAGTTCATGTACTGACACTTTCCATGACCTTGGAGATTTGCTCCTCAATTTGGTCCTACGGAACTTGACATGTAAATAAATAAAAAAAACCAATGTCGGCTCACCTCCAATTGCGCAACGCTACGCGCTGTTCACAGTCAATTGCCCAACACTACATTGGGGAATATTCCAACAATGCCAACCAGCCACAGACTGCACACAGCACAGCCAGTGATTTTCATACAGAGCGCTAGGTGACATTACCAACATAAAAACCTAAACAGTCTACTTACAATCTCTACGTCACTATATACACAGGCGGATCGTAAAATTACTAACTTCCTTACTCATCGTCACTCACTGTAATAGAACTACCGATATGCGAGCGAAGCAGCGGGTAACACCTAGCATTGGCCTACTATATATATATATATATATATATATATATATATATATATATATATATATATATATATATATATATATATAAAGACGAATAAAGAACTGTGTCAAAAGAACTGTGTCAAACGCAACACAGCGACGAGGCCTGGAAGGCAAACATGAATTCGGCAGCTTCTGCCTGCTGATGGAAAACGAACATATTTATTCGGCAACTCTCCTAAATCAATCCCCGGATAGAACACAAAAATTGGATTACTTCTACCTGCTCCCTTATTTGCAATAATTTAAAAGCAACATTGGTTCACTTCCAAGAACGCTTGCAAGCGATATATATCGTATGCGTGAATGCCGCGTAACAAGATATCTGTTTTGTTTACAGCGATCGGAACTACTACAACAAAAGACATTTTTGGTTATAGCATTGGCAACGACTAAAACAATACATGAAAATTGTCGAATGACGACATGAAATGTAGTTTCACTTATCTTACTCGTCATCGGTATCCTCGTCCTGGAAAATTCCGTGTGATGTGTATGCTGCCGGTAGAAGTCCTTTTTTCGGTAGCTGGGGTACACTTTAGCAATATCTCTTAATAAAATTGCCAGAATCTCACGGAGGATGTTTATACGACGTCATCGCTAATTGTGGAAGTAGATGCATTGAAAAATATGCAATTCATATCGGTCTTCCGGGCGTTCTTGTCTTTTGTTGGATGATTTCAGGGACAGCCATAATCGCTAGATGTTCTGTGTGTGCACAGACGGATCATCAGAAGACACGAATTCAACAGAAGGATTTACAAACTCGTGGTGAAATCCCTCTTCCTTCAAAGTGTTGTATGATTTACATCCATCTGTAACGACTTCCTACCAAGAGACACTAAGGTTTGTTTAATCCTGGAATACACTTCCACAATGGAACATTTTCTTGAGTCTCTTTCTATGCCTTCTAATACCTAAATCCGTTCACTTTAGTTCTTGAGAAGTCGCCCTTTGCCCTATTTTCGAGTTGTTATATGCGACTCATCTATTTCCAAAATCTTATTGACGCCACTTATTGGACCAATGGACCACTGTCACAATTACGTAACACACTTCTCGACAGAAACCGTAATAGTCATATACATTGTTAATCGACAGTCCCATTTCAGACGCTGTGTTTTCCTGTATGAAATCTTTAATACAGCAGGAAACCAAGATGATGTACCGCTGTATTGTCCGTTTAGAATAAACAAACTATGTGTTTCTCCTTATATTTGTTCTTCTGTGATATTTGTTACAATACGGCTCTAATAGTAACTAACAATCACTAGTTTTTGAACCTAATTTGACGCAGCTCTCCCCGTAACAATCTACGCAAGTTATAGTGTCGTGATTTCGCAGAGGATGGTATTCCCAACAGAAGTCTAAACGGTCTGCAACGGTACCCAGCCTTGGAATCAAATCCCACCACGCGTGACTAATAACACTGCTGGAAACTGTAGCTGCTTCGGTCGTCTCTATGAGATTACAGAAAACAAATAATTCTTTATCACGTATTACGTGTCAATGCTGTCGCTCGAAGCGAGAACTTTGCCGCAGATTATGTGTCTTGGTTGGAAACAAAATCGATAGTTTGCTCGGTAACTGTTGCACACTCGATATATATCGCTTGCAAGCGTTCTTGGAAATTACCTAACACTGAAAACACCGGTTCAAAGAAATACATTGTAGAAAAAATGGACATAAAAACAATTATTTTATTTAACATAACACACACTAAAATATTTCATGAAAAAACTGAATTTAGTTTGTATGGTCGTGCTCAACTTGCTGCTGTTTTGCATTATACGCATTTAGAAAATCTACTTAGCTAAATTCGCCACCTTTCAGTAACTCTAATTTTCGTTGCACGAAAGCTTGCCTCTTTTTGATTTTTGTTTCCGTTGTGCTGATGCGGTCATTTTTGCTAGAATTATTTCTTATGCGCTTATCGGTTTCCGCATGTTTGAGACTTTTACGAAATTTGTAGATAATTGGGTGAGGGGACTCACACACGAAGCATTGAATCGAGAATGAAAACTGTCCCAAGCGTTAAGTCATCCGCCACAAGGATGTAAAATCCGCTGCAAATGTATGGAAGAAAAAATACATGTTCTTACTCATCGATGTAATTCTCCAAAATGTAATCTAGATTTCGTGAGTCTTTCATGTTGTAGGTGTATGCTGACCAGGTCCCAAAAAAACATCGGGAACATCTTGGGGGCTTAAGAAACTAAGTCCAAAGGCAAGTGTAGCCACTGTCCTTTGTCACTGTTCTGGTCCTTGTACAACGACGAGAGACCAAGTTTTTGTATTTTTCAGCACACGAAGCGTATAGGATAAAGCATTATTTCTTCAAATTTAAACGACATTTTTTTTTTTAAAGTAAGGTCTGTAACGTAAGCAACGTTCGCTATCCCTGGTAGCGGTGAGCGGAAAGGGTGCAGATGTCGCGTTGTTTTAGATAATTTCAGGAATAAAAAGTGAAATTTGTTCAAAATTTAAAAAGCTACTTGAAGTGTAGTAGAAATCCCAGCTTGAAGTGCGATCCTATGCGGCGGCTGAGCACCGGGAGAACCAACAGTCGTACTCGAGGATCATTGGTCCGTTTTATACGTCTCGTTTATTTTAAGTATCTGGGTATATTCTCTTGCTGCTTACCGCTATATATTTTTTTCCAATTTCCCAAAATTATGAATGTTCATGACGACAACAGCGGACCACGTTGGGAAGTTTGGCGCCAGTACTCTCTTTTGCAAGTGCTTCCCAATCCACAAGCGTAACATCAGACTGTACACTGCCAGATAGTTCTGCAGTTAACGGCTTGAATAAAGACATTCCTATGTTTATAGCATTTGTAGATTTGCAGAAAGCTGACGAAAATGTTCAGTGAAATAAATTTTGGAATGCGTTCTGTAAGTATCAGGAATAAAATAAAGGTAGTGAAAAGTTATCTACACCTTGTGCAGAAACAAGACTGCAGTTATACGTCGAAGGATAGGAAAAGCGAAGCAGTAGTTGAGAAAGGAGTGAGTACACTGAGCAAGAAATAAAGGAAACCAAGGAGAAAATTGGAAAGGGGATTAAAAATCACGTAGTGAACACTGTAATTCTGTAAGCGACAATGAAGAACTCAGAACAGTTGAACGAAGTGGATAGTGACTTGAAAAGAGGTTATTTTATGAACATCAACACAAGTAAAACAAAAGCAATGAAATATTGTCCAATAAAATCAGATGCTGCTGAATGAATTGGATTGGGAAAGGAGACGCTAAAAATAGTTGAAGAATTTTGCTATTTGGACATACAATGAAGGCTGGGTACAACGGGAATATAATTTCTCAAAAAGGTAACTTTGTTAATATCGAACATAATTTCGAACCTTATTAAGTCATTTCTGAAGGTATTTATCTGGAGTGTGACCTTGTATGGAAGTGCAACGTGAATGATAAATTGTTCATAAAAGAGGAGTATAAAAGCTTTTGAAATTTGGTGCTGCAGAATAATTGGATATTGGAAGCCTGTATCGAACAACTAACGAGGAGGCGCCTAACACAGTTAGGCAGAAAGAAATTTACGGCACTACTTGACTGAAAGGAGCAGCAATTGACAGGACATATCGTGAGGCATCAAAAGATTCTCAATTTGCTGAAGAAAGGAAGTCTGCGAGGTAAAAACTGCAGAAGGAGATGGAGATTGGCATAGAGAAAGCAAGTTCAAACAGATGTAGGTTGCAGAGGTTATGCAGAGATGACCAGGCTTATACAGGACTGATTAGAGTAGAAAGTTTCTTCAAACCGGCCTTGAAACTGAAAACCACAACAAGAATATCGACTGGTTGTGATCGATCGTGCCAACGCAGACACAGGATTAGCTTTCAGGCGGACCGACATTCACCTCCCCTTCAGGCCATTTCTCCCAGGAATCGTTTCGCAGAAAACGTTACGATCGATTTCCATTCCATGCCAAGTTCCGTTGAATCCTCTGATACAACTCTAATGACATCGTCCATCGGACGTTACTCTAATCTTCCTTCACCGATCGCCAAGAGAAGTGGCGTAGGGCGCTGGTTCAAATCCCTGTCCGATCAACCAGATTTAAGATTTCCATTCTTTTCCCTCATCGTTCTTTTATTTTTTATTCCTAAGGGACTAAAGTGCCGAGGTCATCTGTCCCTAGACTTACACACTACTTACACCAGGGGTCTCCAAACTTTTTAGTCCGCGGGGCACATTGACTCCTCCACGAAGTCATAAGGGCCAAGATCTACCTAGTGGGATTAAAGCACCCGAGCACTCCATGTTCACCGTAATGTAAGGCGAAAGGAAAGATGAAATCGCAAAAATCTAAGGTTGAGGGAATAGCTAGCACTGAAACGAACTACGATTTTTATTTAATTTCATAATTTTGATTGGTGGACTGTATGTATTTTACAAAGTAATCAAAAGAAAGTGAAACCTCGCTTAAGAAGCATCTTCCATAATTATTGACTACTAAGGCTAGTCGCCGAAGTGGAGTCCATTTGAAAGGCTTGCACCAGACTCGTGAGTAGAATAAAATGCAAAGAATTTTTTACTTAAAATGTTTTCGCCAAACTAGTCTGTTAACCGTTCTATTTCTTTTTTTTTTTTTCACTATCGCACGGAGAATGGTCTGTCTGTTTATTGTGGATAGGCAAAAGTTTAACCACGACCTTCCGTTTTGTTAAGATAGAACACCGACAATGTCGCGGTGTATTGGTCACGATGGGCCTCGAAAGTCAATTGTTGGCAGTATAGGTACCACCTCAAATATTTGTCGGGCCGGATACCGGTGATGTCCGGCCAGCTAACGCGGGCCGGTTTGCCGGCCCTCGCGGGCCGGTTTCGGCCGGCGGGCCGTAGTTTGGAGACCCCTGACTTAAACTAACGGGAATTAACTTATGCTAAAAACAACACACGCACTCATGCCCGAGAGAGGACTCGAACCTTCGTGATGTGGCGCCTCAAACCGCGTGGCTCTCCTCACCATCTCTGTAACTAATGACCGCGTCGTCGACGGGACGTTTGACCGTAATCTTCCTCGCTTGTTGCCATATGGTATAGATTTGAAGTGCAGGTTTTTGTGTTTGCTTTAGTTTTGGTTCCACACTCTTCGTTGTATCGATAACGCAACAGAGGGTTGTTGCTATATCGGATACAGATCTTGTCCCTTCAACTGCACTGCCGTCGGCTTGCGTAATGAGAGCCAGCCGTCTGTGACGTAACGGCTGTTGCTGCATGTTTTTCTGGAAGTGAGTCAAGCGGCACAAACAAACACACGAGATCGGAACTCCAGCAGCAGAAATGAGGTGCGTCTGACAAGGAAACACCACCATCATCTACACTTCATATGTTAAGAACAAAAAAGCACACTTATAACATATCAGCCCCATCAATCGATCCCTCGCGAAAATCTGTGCTATAATTCCGCAGTAGGGAGTAACAACATTTTGAAAGTACAGCTTAGAAACTTGGCGCGCACCGCTCCATCCTACTGTGGCTGCTGAATGCCCGAGAGCGAAGTACAGGCCTGTACAGTGATGTGAGTAAACGGTTTGTTTTCTTCGATCGATAGACCAACAAGGAACGTGCGGCACATGCAGGATTTATTGTCAAATTGTAACGTCCAAACGACAAGGAACGACAGTTTCTCAAAGTCGGGAGTGGTAAGTATCATTACACGCGGCTATTCCAATAACATTGGAGAGGAACTTCGGCTTATGCAGTCACCTTTGTGTTTTGTTTTCACCCAGGCATGTTCCAGGACTTTTTATGCTATCTTCAGCTGGTTTGTTTATTTTCTTGTGTAAAACTGTAACATGTTAACCTTTGCACGAACGTTTCGTACAGAAAAGTTACATTTGTAAAATGAGCGATTATTGTCAGACGTTATTACATTGGTTTACATCTAGTACAGAGTCGAGACATGTATCATTGATCTTTGGCATTTTATGTTGTTAATTTACGATACATCTAAAGTTTCTAGTTTTATAGTACATTTGGAAATAAAGTGGATGTATGTAGTAGACCTAAAACTACTAGGATAAATAGCCAATAGCTCTATGTGAGGTATCTAAAAAATGCATCCACTTTATTTCCAAATGTACTATAAAACTAGGAACTTTAGACATATCGTAAATAAACAATACAGAATGCCTCATATCAGTGATACACCTCTAAACTCTGTACTGGATGCAAACCAATGTAAAAACATTTGCCAATAATTGCTTATTTTAGAAATGTACATTTTTGTGCCAAAAGTTTCTTTAAAGATTAACATGTAATAATTTTGCATCAGGTAAATAAACAAACCCACTGAAGATAGAACAAAAAGTGCTAAAACATGTATAGGTGAAAACAAAACTACAAAGCTGTCTTGCATAAGGTGGAATTTCTATCGAGTTTTCATAGCAAGTACTGCAACATTCATAAGACGATTACTCTCCTAGTTTTATACAGGGTAAAGAATGCTTATGGGGCTTTCTATGCTCTGTGATTTAAAAAAGACGTACATTTACACTAAATACAGTTTGTCATAATCAACATAATACTTACTCAGGCATACAAATGAACGAAAATAGCATATTGCAATGCAGGCGCTGCTACTTTTGTACCAATACACAGTCCACGTCTGTAAATCAAAACTACAACGAAAATATTACTTTACAAGGTGCATTTAATTATTTATTAATTATTTATTAAACAACCATTTAACATATTTCAAATCACAACAGAATACAATGGCGTAACAATAGCATTATCCATTATTAGAACATTCCTTTGAGGTAACTGTTACGCTTAAAATACAAACCAGAAGTATCTTCTAAACAGTCACAAGCAATTTCCTCCACCTCTTTGTTGAACAAGATGGGTATGTCGTCAATGATGGATGTATACCACCTTAGACCTCTTGATTTTGCCAGTCTTCTGTGAAAATAGTTTACAGTAAACACTCACCATCTTTATTGTTGTGGTCTGAGTTTGGATGGCTGAGAAGTACTTCAGCTCATGATTAGGAAATGAGTTTCTAATGGTCCATTCGCGTTTCTAAAGAGATATTCGCTCTTGTATATCTTGCTGGGACCTGTAGAATGCAGTTTCCTCCATATTCCCCTAGCTTAGTGCTTGTATATGAAAATTCATTTCATTTCACTTATGTAACTTAAATTTCGTAGGCCTTTAGAGAGGGATTTCATGTCTATAACTCTCCAGTGTTCATCGAAGTTTGCCGCGCGGAATTACCCGAGCGGTATAGGGCGCTGCAGTCATGGACTGTGCGGCTGGTCCCGGCGGAGGTTCGAGTCCTCCCTCGGGCATGGGTGTGTGTGTTTGTCCTTAGGATAATTTAGGTTACGTAGTGTGTAAGCTAAGAGACTGAAGATTTCGCATACATTTGGACATTTTCATTGAAGTTTCTTACTTCTCAGGTTGAGTGGTACGCCACATTACATTCCTCTATTTTGGAATTGTTGGAATTTTTCGTAGAACCCTCTCTAGTCTACCGGAAATTCTGTAATTCTGTCGGCAAGTAAGTAACTGCGCCGTCGTAATAATAATGATTAATATTAGTGCTACGCAATATTATTACGAGGGAGCACAGAAGCACAAACTGATGCTAACTGCTGCTCTGCGCGGCAGCGTTTGGCCATAAATGGACTGGAAATCACCAGAGTGGATTCAGCGTCTCCTGTTGGCCATATTGGACTAGTTGTTTTTTCGCATGAACTTTATCTGTGGACAATTTCGCCTGTGCTTTGAAGCACTGAAGCGTGTATTTTGACAGGCTTCTATAATGGCACATATTCGATTTCTGTTAGATTGCGTGATGTATTTAGATTCTGCGTATCCTATATGTACCGTTCCATTCCTTATCCCAGTTTTTTCAAACTGTGGACATGGTCGTCTTTGCATTTCACCTCCTCATTTATATCTTTCAGTTTCGTTGCCACAGTTATAGACAATTTCACGAATGAAGACGTGCTAGTCACAGAGCAAAATAGTGGACTGACGTCCGATGTTGCTTTATGTGAGAAAGACGATGACGATAAAGAGGCTGCTATTTCACTACAGTCACTATCATCGAACATATTCAGTTATACAACGGGGCAGAGCTTTAAGAACGATGAAGTAAGTTATATTGAGGCCTGGTGTGAAGATGTACGGTAGTACCGCCGGATACCACTTTGTTCCTGTCCGTAACTGAGGAACATTGAGACGGCTGTCGCCATTTGGAAAAGTGGAAACAAAGGAAATCTGTCTTTCAGGTTTGTCAAGAGGAATTTTAAATTATTAAAGCTCGGAACAGAAAACATTGCAGTTTCTCTACTGACAATATCACAAGGTGAGCAAAATGCTATCAACTGCTGAATGCATTTCACTTCCGCGTATTCCAGCGTTTTGTCCTCAGTTTTAACAAGTCGGCACGACTTCTGCATGTCGATATGAAGTTCGGGCGACGTAATAACATCCTTCAAATGCAGTCTCTTCTTCAGAGGCAGTTATGTTCTCCAGTATTTCCGCAGTCTTTGAGTACACTTGCTATCGAAGCGGCTACACCAGTGACCGGGTGGACCACTTTGAACATCCAGTGAAGTACACTTTGAAACTGGTAACGTACTTTGTTCATTACGTCAATGTGTGAGTTTTCCAATCTGTAGGTGGTGCTAGAGAGCCATTTGCTTTGAACATATGGAGCGGTCGACAAGTGCAATTAAAATGAATGAATGTGTCATTAAGGAAGTAGCATAGTGCTATTATATATTTAACATCGCTGTTTTGCGTTATTTTCTTGGGATTTTAAAGCTGCCACAGTTGAAGCGAAGTACATTTGCAGGGGTTGCATTCTTCTTCTATGTGCTTCACGTAATTAAATTGTAAATCTAAAATCGTTAACTTCAGTTCACAATTCTTCAGTTGCTTGGGTTCATTCATTTTGATATAAGCGACGATCAAAAAGTTTCCGTTCGAGGGCCGTACAGCCCAGAATCGATAGGCCTGTCAGACAAAATCGCCGTGAGCAGTGAGGCAACCATCCCACCGACGCACCAGTTTGAAGGTACTCATTTGGTAAGACAGCATGTCCTGGTGCTTGAAGGACTTCGTAACTGACTACTGCACATCCTTGCCCAAGAGGCGACTATTCAATGCTTTTTTTAACGGACCGAAAGTGCGATAATCCCATGGCGGCATATCAGGAATACAGGGCGGATGCTAGAGTGTCTCTCGCTGCAGTTGGCGCAACTTCCGTGTTTCGACGTTTGCGTTGTGGGGACTTAAGTCATCGTGAAGCAGCAACACCCCTCGCCGCACACCATAGTCCATTACGACGATTTTCGACAGCTATGCTGCACCATACACGTTCTTCATTGACCGACGGATGTCTACCGTCGTTTGTCCTTCGGCAGACAAGAAAAGAATAACAGCACATTGGTCCTGTTGTAAATTTTTTTGTGGGGAGCATGGGGGCTATGTAAGTAGGCTGTTTAGGTTTTTTTATTGGTAACGCCGCCGCCACGTAGCGCTCTGTATGAAAATCACTGGCTGTGCCGTGTGCAGTCTGTGGCTGGTTTGCGTTGTTGTCTGCCATTGTAGTGTTGGGCAGCGGCAGCTGGATGCTAACAGCGCGTAGCGTTGCGCAGTTGGAGGTGAGCCGCCAGCAGTGGTGGACGTGGGGAGAGAGATGGCGGAGTTTTGAAATTTTTAAGAATTGATGTCATGAACTGATATATATATATATATATATATTATGACTATTAAGGTAAATACATTGTTTGTTCTCTATTAAAATCTTTCATTTGCTAACTGTGCCTATCAGTAGTTAGTGCCTTCAGTAGTTTGAATCTTTTATTTAGCTGACAGTAGTGGTGCTCGTTGTATTTGCAGTAGTTCGAGTAACGAAGATTTTTGGTGAGGTAAGTGATTTGTGAAAGATATAGGTTAATGTTAGTCAGGGCCGTTCTTTTGTAGGGATTATTGAAAGTTAGATTGCGTTGCGCTAAAAATATTGTGTGTCAGTTTAAGCACAGTCATGTATAATTTTTCTAAGGGGACGTTTCACTGTTTGGACGCATTTAGTTATGACATCGCCATAGTTCACGTTTCTGCACGAATGCCACACCAACCCTTGTCCTACATGTCAATTCTTGTATACCCGCATCAGAGTCGCGCTAAGTCGCATATACAGGGTGAGTCACCTAACATTACCGCTGGATATATTTCGTAAACCACATCAAATACTGACGAAACGATTCGGCAGACCGAACGTGAGGAGAGGGGCTAGTGTAATTGGTTAATACAAATCATAAAAAATGCACGGAAGTATGTTTTTTAACACAAACCTACGTTTTTTAAATAGAACCCCGTTAGTTTTGTTAGCACATCTGAACATATAAACAAATACGTAATCAGTGCCGTTTGTTGCATTGTAAAATGTTAACTAAATCCGGAGGTATTGTAACCTAAATTTGACGCTTGAGTACCACTCCTCCGCTATTCGATCGTGTGTATCGGAGAGCACCGAATTACGTAGGGATCAAAAGGGAACGGTGATGGACCTTAGGTACAGAAGAGACTGGAACAGCACATTACGTCCACATGCTAACACCTTTTTACCGGTGTTTTTCACTGATGCTCATGTACATTACCATGAGGGGTGAGGTACACGTTCGACAGGCGTTTCATAGGACGTGGAGGACGCATAAATTGGCCAGCCCGTTCTCCTGATCTTACACCTCTGGACTTATTTCTGTGGGGTATGTTGAAGGAGAATGTGGACCGTGATGTGCCTACAACGCCAGAGGATATGAAACAACGTATTGTGGCAGACTGCTGCGACATTACACCAGATGTACTGCATCGTGTACGACATTCATTACGACAGAGATTGCAATTGTGTGCAGCAAATGACGGCCACTACATTGGACATCTATTGGCCTAACATGTCGGGACACACTCTATTCCACTCCGTAATTCCAAACGGAAACTACGTGTGTACATGTACCTCACCCCTCATGGTAATGTACATGTGGGTCAGTGAAAAACACCAATAAAAAGGTGTTAGCATGTGGACGTAATGTGCTATTCCAGTCTCTTCTGTACCTAAGGTCCATCACCGTTCCCTTTGGATCCCTACGTAAGTCGGTGCTCTCCGATACACACGATCAAGCGTCAACTTTAGGTAACAATATCTCCGGATGTAATTAACATTTTACAATGCAACAGACGGCACTGATTACGTATTTGTTTACATGTTCAGATGTGCTAACAAAACTAACGGGGATCCATTTAAAAAAAACGTAGGTTTGTGTTAAAAAACATACTTCCGTGCATTTTTGTATGGTTTGTATTAACCAATTACACTAGCCCCTCTCCTCACGTTCGGTCTGTGGAATCAATTCGTCAGTATTTGATGTGGTTTACGAAATATATCCTGTGGTAACGTTAGGTGATTCACCCTGTATATGGTGCAGCAACGCCCTCAAACGGAATTTTTTTTAGTTGCCTCTTACAACTGCTGCTGTCAAGTGGGGGGTGCCCCAGGGATCAGTGTTGGGGCAGCTCCTGTTCCTTATTTATGTAAATGACATGCCTTCTAATATTATGGGTAACTAAAATATTTCTGTTTGTTGATGACACTAGCTTGGTATTAGAGGATGGTGTGTGCAACATTGGCCCCGTTTCAAATAGTACAGTACATGACCTAAGTTCATGGCTTGTAGAGCCGAGCGGTTCAAGGCGCTACAGTCTGGAACCGAACGACCACTACAGTCGCAGGTTCGAATCCTGCCTTGGGCATGGATGTGTGTGATGTCCTTAGGTTAGTTAGGTTTAAGTAGTTCGGTTTAAGTAAGTTCTAGGGGACTGATGGTCTCAGAAGTTAAGTCTCATAGCGCTCAGAGCCATTTGAACCTTTTTTAACCACTATTGGCTTGAAAAAAATAAACTAAGGCTAAATCACAGTAAGACCCAGTTTTTACAGTTTGTAACACACAATTCAACAAAACCTGACGTTTTAATTTCACAGAACGGGCATATGATTAGTGAAACTGAGCAGTTCAAATTTCTAGGCGTTCAGATAGATAGTAAGCTGTCATGCAAATCCCACGTTCAGGATATTGTTCAAAGACTTAGTACTGCCATTTTTACTATTCGAAGGGTATCAGAAGTGAGTGATCGTTCGACGCGACAATTAGTCTACTTTGCTTATTTTCATTCGCTTATATCGTATGGTATTATATTTTGTGGTAACTCTTTCCATTCTAAAAGGATATTTTAGGCTCAGAAACGGGAGACCTCTTGTCGACCCCTGTTCACAAGTTTGGGTATTTTGACATTGGCCTCTCAATATATATATGCCTTACTGTCATTTCTTGTTAGCAATATTAGCTTATTCCCAAGAATAAGCAGCTTTCACTCGATTAATACTCGGCAGAAATCAAACCTGCATTTGGACCGGACTTCCTTAAATCTTGTGCAAAAATGTGCGCAGTATACTGCTGCATCCATTTTCAAAAAGCTACCATTCGAATTCAGAAATCTTAGGAGTAATCCACTCGCTTTCAAATCGAAACTGAAGAGTTTCCTCATGGGACACTCCTATTCTGTCGAGGAGTTCCTTGAAAAATTAAGCTGATTCCTGTTGTATTGTTGATTGGGTTTATTTAAACTTATAGACCGACTTTTTTACGGTTCATGAACATTTATTTTTATCCGTTATTACTTTTATTTTGTAATTTCATGTACTGACACTTTCCATGACCTTGGAGATTTGCTGCTCAATTTGGTCCTTCGGAACTTGACGTGTAAATAAAATAAAAATACCAACACGAGTCCGACAAAGAGTTACTAAACCGGAGCGCGCTAAAGCCTAAAAGCTGTTACTGTGGGGCGGAGATAGGTACCAAACAGGAGCGCGCTAAAGCCTAAGAGCTGTTACTGTGGGGCGGAGATGGGTACCAAACCGGGGCGCGCTCAAGCCTAAAAGGTGGACTTTCACCAGGTTATAACTATCTACTATCAGAATTTGGTCCAAATAATAGCGCGTGGTCGATTGCTTGGACTGATATCTTGCAAGTGTGCTTTCTTTCTCCTTAAAATATGGGGTCACGTTGGCGATGTTTCCTTAGGTGGCGAAGGTTGTAGTAAATTAGGATATAGAACTAAAGGGACATGTACAGCAGGAGATAAAAATCAGAACGAAATGAAATGAACGCAGTGACAGAACGACTAGCGATAGACTGCCTCTCAAAATCAGGAAAGAAGCACCTACAAGGAGAAGAGATCATGCAAGACCTGAAGGGCTCCAGGCCGGGGACACACAAGTTAGGCAACTTTTAATGAGCACAGGAAGAGCACTGGAAAAGGGTGAGGTAATGCTTTACTCGCATTCAGGTAACAGAGTGTCCGGACCCTCTGAATGAACCACCGGGGATCGAATTTCTGGTTGTGAAATACTTCGTGAGTTCCATGGTTGCCATGAACTGGCTAGAATCTCTGCAGACTTATGTAGTGTTTCGTTAAGGTGATCGAAGAGAAACATGTGGCAAATAGACATAGTTTGCGACCTGTCTATAGCAATTGTGGTAATGTGCACTTAGTCTGCGATGGCTGTAAATCCATTGCTGCATAGACCATTTGCACAATTTCTCTTGAAATGATGTGGGACGAGTCAGACTTCAGGCTATCTATACATACACTGATCAGCCAGAGCATTATGACCACTGAGCTATTATCGATATAAACCCGTCCAGGCGATAGCAGCGTCGTCTCGCTAGGAATGACTGCTACTCAGACACACACACGCTGCATGCAGTATCAGTGAGTGTGCTGTCCGTGTGTAGAATGGGGAAGGCGCGCGGTCTGCCTGAGTTTGACCGAGGGCAAATTGTGGTGACCCGGAGCATTTCGGGAACTGCACGACTTGTCGGCTGTTTGTGGAATGTGGCAGTGAGTGTCTCCAACGCGTGGCGAAATCAAGGTGAAACAACGTCCAGACACCGTGGGTCTGGGCGGGCACCCCTCATTACTGATGTCAGACGGCGCAGGCTCGGCAGATTGGTAAAACAAGACAGGCGGGGAACTGTGGCGGAATGTGGCAACATCAACACCACGACATCGGCAACTACGACTGAAATGGGCACGTGACCATCGGAACACAAGCGTGGGCGGCACGGTCTGATGAATCCCGATTTCTTCATCATGTCGAGGAGAGGGCGCGAATCCGTCGTCTTCCATGGGAACGGGTCCTCGACATCTGTACCGCAGGACGGAGACGAGCTACAAGCTGGTGCGGTTCCATTATGCTCTGGAAAATATTCAGGTGGGCATCTGTGTATAAAGGTAGAGCTCGTTCAGGGCACCATGATGGCGAAGGAGTAATGGTACACTAATTGGAGACCACGTACAGCCTTCATGACGATTGTATTTCCCGACAGCACTGGTATTTTTCACCGTGTCACAAGGCCAGGATTGTGATGGAGTGGTTTCAAGAATCTAATCTATATATGTGCTGCCTCTCTCCCCCCCCCCCCCCCCTACTCTCCACTTCTAAACGCAATGGAACACATCTGGTATGTAACTGAACGTGGCGTAAGAGCTCATCGCCCCATTCCCCAGAATTTAGGGATTCAGGTGACTTGTGTGTGCAGAGGTGGTGCCATCGCCCTCCAGAGACCTACCAAGGCCTCATCGCTTCCATCCACCCGTCGACGTTGTTATCCGTACCAATGGTGGACATACTGGCTATTACGGAGGTGGTCATAATGGTCTGGCTGATCAGAGTAATTTGCTTATTTTTGTGGCTGACAATTTGTAGAGCTCTAAACCCGAAAATAGTTTACGTGCAGTAACAGATATGAACCGATCGGAAGAACTTAGACCGAAACAGCAGCGATCACTCTTTCGCTATCTATCTATTTCCAGCAATCCAACTATCGACGAGATTCTAAAATACGAGATGTATCATTTCGGCGCCGTTGCATCGCCACCCCGGAATTTACACTACTGGCCATTAAAATTGCTACACCACGAAGATGACGCGCTAGAGGCGCGAAATTTAACCGGCAGGAAGAAGATGCTGTGATATGCAAATGATTAGCTTTTCAGAGCATTCACACAAGGATGGCGCCGGTGACGACAAATACAACGTGCTGACATGAGGAAAGTTTCCAACCGATTTCTCATACACAAACAGCAGTTGACCGGCGTTGCCTGGTGAAACGTTGATTTGCTGCCTCGTGTAAGGACGAGAATTGCGCAAATCACGTTTCCGACTTTGATAAAGGTCGGATAGTATCCTATCGAGATTGTGGTTTATGGTATCGCGACATTGCTGCTCGCATTGGTCGCGATCTAATGACTGTTAGCAGAATATGGAATCGGTGCGTTCGGGAGGGTAATACGGAACGCCTTGCTGAATACCAACGGCCTCGTATCACTAGCAGTCGAGATGACAGGCATCTTATCCGCATGTCTATAACAGATCGTGCAGCCACGCCTCGATCCATGAGTCAACAGATGGGGACGTTTGTAAGACAACAACCATCTGCAAGAACAGTTCGACGACGTTTGCAGCGGCATGGACTATCAGCTCGGAGACCGTGGCTGCGGTTACCCTTCACTCTGCATCACTGACAGGAGCGCCTCCGATCGTGTACTCAACGACGAACCTGGGTGCACGAACGACGAAACGTCATTTTTTCGGACGAATCCGGGTTTTGTTTAGAGCATCATGAGGGTCGAATCCATGTTTGGCGACATCGCGGTGAACGCACATTGGAAGCGTGTATTCGTCATCGCCATACTGGCGTATCACCCGGCGTGATGGTATGGTGTGCCACTGATTACACGTTTCCGTCACTTCTTGTTCGTATTGACTTTGAACAATGGACGTTACATTTTAGATGTGTTACCACCCGTGACTCTACCCTTCATTCGATCCCTGCGAAACCCTACATTTCAGTAGGATAATGCACGACCGCATGTTGCAGGTCCTGTACGGGCCTTTCTGGATACAGAAAATGTTCGACTGCTGCCCTGGCCAGCACGTTCTCCAGATCTCTCACCAATTGAAAACGTCTGGTCAATGGTGGCCCAGCAACTGGCTCGTCACAATACGCCAGTCACTACTCTTGATGAACTGTGGTATCGCGTTGAAGCTGCATGGGCAGCTGTACCTGTACACGCCATCCATGCTCTGTTTGACTCAATGTCCAGGCGTACCAGGGCCGTTATTACGGCCAGAGGTAGTTGTTCTAGGTACTGATTTCTCAGGATCTATGCACCCAAATTGTGTGAAAATGTAATCACATGTCAGTTCTAGTATAACACATTTGTCCAATGAATACCCGTTGATCATCTGCATTTCGTCTTGGTGTACCAATTTTAATGGCCAGTAGTGTAATACACGCTTCCACGAATAACTATATTAGATTCTTTCGTTGCCGAGTTAGAGGAAGCACGGTGGAAGTTCCAGCAAACAGCTTTTTGCCTGACTGGATGTAGTGGGAAGTGAACCAACCAGCCCACGCCGGCTGGTCCCTGCAAGGACGGGAACAGGTTCTCTCTAACCGCGGTGTTCCGCTCCTGGCCCACAACTAGAGCACGTCGCGGTGGCCCATCTGGTCACCAAAGGACAGGAGAGAGCGAGCAACAGCCTAGAGCCGAGCAGCGCCGTGGACCGCCGTTCGTCTAAGACGAGTTATAATTTGCGGGCCGACCGACCGACCTTGGGTTGGACAACATTACAACTCTTCTTCCTGGCCGGTTCTGTTGGCAGCGAACCCTACAACGGAGCGTAATACATGCGCGCCTCACCGTCCTCTGCGAAAGGATAGCTGCGGAAAGTGGTACAACACTGCAGATGGGAGATTCACAAACCACAAGAATACGCATTTTTAAAACGGTGTCCGCAATGACTTGAAGGTAAAAGAGAGGAGACAGGTGTGAGTTTCTGCGACTGTAATGAAAGGTCACATAAGTACACAATTGGAAAACCAAACCACCAAGAAGGAACTATCCGGCAGGGCAGTATTTAGGATCTATAGATGCCTATGCTGAATGTGGGGTTCAGAACCTACCAGGGGAATCTTGTGACAACCACAAAAATAATATTTCAAGGAATTTTTGAATTAAAAGCTTGTAAAGCATTATTTAAGGTTTATTCATGTACTAGTGGGCGAGAAGTCCTCGTCCCCGTGTAACCTCTGTTTACTACCAAATGTTATTATGCAGGTCGGTAGCTCTGTTACTTCTTATCAGTTGTTGGAATTAACGCTTGCGTGTTTTCGCAGCAGCAGTCGAATTTTAATTTGGTAGCCATGGCAGATGTGACCGGTCATAGTGACAATATTGAGGAGCGCTTAGTGACAAGCGTTTGGGTGTACCAGCGACAGCGACAGCCGGCCGCGGTGGGCGAGCGGTTCTAGACGCGACAGTCTGGAACCGTGCGACCGCTACGAGCGCAGGTTAGAATCCTGCCTCGGGCATGGATGTGTGCGACGTCCTTAGGTTACTTAGGTTTAAGTATTCCTAAATTCTAGGGGACTGATGACCTCAGAAGTTATGTCCCATAGTGCTCAGAGCCATTTGAACCAGCGACAACGCACGGGGCTGGCAATGACACATATTATGGGAGCGTTCCAGGGAGGATTTAAAGAGGCTCCATAGCGAAAGGCAACACTTCTGGATTGCGAAAGACGTGCTTTTGGTTTTGGCAGTGTTAAAGACAGACAGTGTAATGGAGGGAAGAAGACACGAGGAGAAACATGTGACACAGTCTCTGCTCCGATTGAACAATCTCCTATGAAGTCGACACTTGAACGTGTTACTGAACTTGGTACACCGAGGACAACAATGCGAGATCACATGGAAACAGATCGTAATGTCAGACCTTTTCGACCGACGTTCGTGACAGAGTTATCGAAAACAGACCGGAATCTGCGCGTTTTAGCGTGCCATGCTTTGTTAACTCAACTTCCAAGTGCAGTGAACCGTGCCAAGGTTGTGTTTTCAGATGCATGTGCCATTCATCGCATCTCACGTGCTAGAAATATTGCCGTTTGGGCAAACAGAATCCTCATTACACAGTCGAGTTAGAAAGGAACCTGACGACATCACAATATCTGATTCTATCGTATTTTTTGGAGGGTCTGTGAATGGCGCAAATTACTTACACAAGTTACAAACATGGAGGATACTGATATAATGGACACTTACGTAAGTAATTACTTGTGCCAAAAACAAATCAAATCAACTAGCTTTCGGAACTACGAGGTACGGGGTTTCTCGCCCACTGCACATCTACATACATACTCCGCAAGCTGCCATTTGGTGCATGGTGAAGGGTACCTTGTACCGCTACTAGTGATTCCCTTTCTTGTTACATTTGCAAATGGAGCGGGAGAATGATTTTATGTACCTCCCTACAAGCCCTAATTTCTTTTACCTTGTCTTAGCGATCGTTTCGCGAAATGTACGGCGGCGGAAACAGATTACTTCTGCTGTCTACATCTACATGGATACTCTGCAAATTACATTTAAGCGCTTGCCAGAGTGTTCATCGAACCACATTCACAATTCTCCGTTATTCCAACCTCGTATAGCGCGCGGAAAGAATGAACACCTATATCTTTCCGTCCGAGCTCTGATTTCCCTTATTTTATTGTTGTGATCGTTCTTCCTTATGTAGATCTGTGTCAACAAACTATTTTCGCATTCGGAGGAGAAAGTTGGTCATTGGAATTTCGTGAGAAGATTCCATCGCAACGAAAAGCGCCTTTCTTTCAATGATTCCCCGTCCAAATCCTGTATCATTTCTGTGACAGTGTCTCCCATATTTCTTGATAATACAAAACGTGCTGCCTTTCTTCGAACTTTTTCGATGTACTCCGTCAGTCCTATCTGGTATGGATCCCACACCGCGCAGCAGTATTCTAAAAGAGGACGGACAAGCGTAGTGTAGGCAGTCTATTTAGTAGATCTGTTACATTTTCTAAGTGTCCTGCCAATAAAACGCAGCCTTTGGTTAGCCTTCCCCACAGCATTTTCTATGTGTTCTTTCCAATCCAAGTTGTTCGTAATTGTAATACCCAGGTATTTAGTTGAATTTACGGCTTTTAAATTAGGCTGATTTATCGTGTAACTGAAGTTTAATGAGTTCCTTTTACTACTCATGTGGATGACCTCACACTTTTCGTTATTTAGGGTCAACTGCCACTTTTCGCACCATTCAGATATTTTTTCTAAATCGTTTTGCAGTTTGTTTTGATCTTCTGATGACTTTAGTAGTCAAAAAACGACAGCGTCATCTGCAAACAACCGAAGGCGGCTGCTCAGATTGTCTCCCAAATCGTTTATATAGTATATCAGGAACAGCAAAGGGCCTATAACACTACCTTGGGGAACGCCAGAAATCACTTCTGTTTTACTCAATGACTTTCCGTCAGTTACTACGAACTGTGATCTCTCTGACAGGAAATCGCAAATCCCATCACATAAGTGAGACGATATTCCATAAGCACGCAATTTCACTACGAGCCGCTTCAGTGTCAAAAGCCTTCCGGAAATCCAGGAATACGGAATCGATCTGAAATCCTTTGTGCCAGTCCTCCTAATTTCCTTGGTGGTGTTCCGCGGGAACAACGTTTCCTTCTATCCACGGATTTCCATTAAGTTCACGAAGCGTCTCCATAGTACTTGCGTGTTGAACGAACCTACCGGTAAGAAATCTAGCAGCGCACCTATAACTTGCTTCGATGTCTTCCTTTAATGCGACCTATAGCGGTCAAAAACACTCGAGCAGCACTAAACAATGGGTCGCACTAATATTCTATATGCGGGCTCCTTTAGAGGTGAACCACACTTTCCTAGACTTCTCGCAGTAGATTAAAATCGACCATTCGCTACTACCTGCCTTACATACTTATTCCATTTCATATCGCTGTGCAACCTTACTCTTAGATATTTAACCGACTTGAGTGTATCAAGCAGCACATCACTAATGCAGTTTTCGTACACTACAGGATTGTTTTTCGTAATTATACACCTTGTATTTTTCTACATTTAGTGCAAGTTGCCATACATCATGTCAAACGAGAAGTTCTGTCTTAAGTCGTTCTGTGTTCTCCTACAGTTACTCAACGAGGACACTGTCCAATATACTACAGCATCACCAGCAAACAGATGCAGGCTTCTGTTTACCCTATGCGTCATATCGTTTAAGTATACAGAGGACAATAGCGGTCCTATCACACTTCCCAGAGCTACTCCGGACGACTGCTGCTGCGTAGCTGTTGAACATCCGTCGTCCAGGACAGCGTACTGGATTCTGTTACATAAGAAGTCCCCCATATCTGAGAAGCTATTCTGCATTCTCGGACCTTCGTCAACACTCTGCAGTAGGGCACTGTGTCAAACGCTTTCCGGAAATCTATGAATATGTAACCAGCCGGTTGCCCTTCATACATAGTTCGCAGCATATCGCGCGAGGAAAGCGCAAACTGAGTTTCGACTGAGCTGTGATTTCTAAATCCGTGCTGATCTGTAGATAGAAGCTTTTCTGAATGAAGATAATGTATATATTCGAATTCTGCGGATCCTCTCTTTTACCCTTCTCGTTTATGGGGGTCACCTGCACCTTTCTCCACTAACTTGGGCCATTGCGCTGGGAGAGAAATTCGTGATAAATGCGAGCTAAGTAATGCAGCAGAGTTATCCCTGTAAAATGAAACTAACATTACATCCGAACCTGGTGAGTTATTTGTTTTTAACTCTTTCAGTTGCTTCTTAGCGCCAGGGATGCCTATTTCTGAGTCCTCGGTACACGAGTCTGTGAGGCGATCAAATGATGGTATGCTTGTACGATCCCCATGTGTGAATGATTTGTCAAACGCGAAATTTAAAACTTCAGCTTTCATTTGCTGTCTGTCGGCGAGTGACTGGATAGAAACCGTCGACCAGATTAGTGATTTTACGTAGGACCAAAATTTTCTTGGCAAGAACTTTCGCTATGACGGTGGAAACTGCATACTTCGGACATCGACCTTTTATATAGACTGGGCAGTATCCACTAACTTTTGTCCGTCGGTGTTTCCGTACCCTCTTTTTGAGACCGAGACCGAGACCGAGATTGCAACGCAACAATGACTCTTAATTCAGCATTTTTCCGAATTTTGTATTAGCCCACGGTGGATCTTTTCCACCCTTAGTCCAGTTATCCGGCATGTAAGTCTCCAAAATGCTATCTACAATCAGTTTAACCTTCGTTCATAATTTCCCTAAATCCATCATATTGGAAGTATTAATTAATTCTGTAACATTTCTCTATCCAATCTGTGATTTAATGAATTGATGAGACTAAAAAACGAAAAGAGTTAAAAATCGTTAAGGTATTGTACACGAAATGTTAACATGGCTATGAATAAAAAAAGCTTTTGATTCACTTCCACTCAAAAACCAGAACTTAAATAAAAAGATGTATAGTAACTACGAGCAAACGTAGTCTTTAGGAGAATGCAAGGTAACAAAAGGAATGTAAAAGCCAAGAAAATTTTGATTACTTATTCCAAACAATCATCCTTAAAATGAAAGTTTCAGATAACCTTGTTTGCTACTTGGTTTGCACTTACGCTTAGTGCCAATGAATCTAATGGTAACGTATTTGTAACAAAATGTTGACGAAGATGCCATAAGCTTGTTATGACATCATTAGTCGTGTAAGGTGTCAGGCAAATCCTACACCTTCCATGAAAACCCTGACATGATAAGCAAATCCAGTAGTATGTCACATAGCTACGAATAAATCGTGACATTAAATTAACCAAAGTAATACGAGTAACGAGTGAGCAAATGGAATATCACAGACTAACACAAGAATGCCTAAATGCATGTCGTACCTTGCCACTGTGAGACCGACGCAGTTCCGAGGAGAGAAACGAGAACAGAAGCCGAGAGCAGAACCGTGTTAAGCTAGAAGGCCCTACGATAAGGGACAGACTGGACACCCACGCCGCCAGCCTACCTGTAAGACTACCACCCGCACGCTTTAGCGTGAGACTTCTTCGCGTCTCTGTTACGTCAAGGACCACCCCCCAGCCCATGTTAAAAGCTAGAGCCCTCCAGAAAAACAGTATAGATCTTACGATAACACAAAAAGGGCCACTACCACCAGCAAGTTTTAGCGTGAGACTTTTTCGCGTGTCTGTTACATTAGGACCACCCGCCAGCCCATGTTAAAAGATAGAGCCCTCCAGAAGAACAGTATAGATCTTACGATAACGCTAAAAGGACCACACCAGCTGCAGGTTTTAGCGTGAGACTCTTTCGCGTCTCTGTTATGTTGCAAACTTTAAAAATATTGTCCCACCACGAAAAGTATAACGTTTCTCATTGGATAGACAGAATTTTTGTAGGCGGAGCTTAAGGTTAACATTGAGACCCTGATTGGTCAGATGAAAACACAGCCAGATAGTTTTTTTTTTTTAAACCAACTTCTGTAAATTGTAGTAATGAGAATTTGAGAGTTAGTTCCGAGATGGCGAGGTGAGCGGAGCTGTGCTGCCCGCCGCTGCCCTGACGCTGCCTAAACACCGACAAGGTAATGAACGCACGCGATGTCGCATTTTTGAGCGCATAATGCTTCACTCAGAACTGCAGAAGTCTCATCTGTTACACACCCTTTTTGCGTAATACTAGTGTCGCTCGTAAATTAAAGCTTATGGTGTTCACATTTGCCACTTGAAGAACAGATCTGAAACGCGATGATTTTTCTTTTATATAGTTACTGAGAAGCCACATCACCCACTGTAATTTACGACAAGTTAGATAAGTAAAGGTAATTGAGGGTCACTGTAGACCATTTTGATAGTTTTCTCTTTTGCGAAACTTAAATTAAACCTAGATTATAGATGTGATATGGCATAAGTCATCCTTCGATCGATTGTAGAACTTGGAAACCCATTCAGGGAATATTCGTTCACATTTTTGTTGAACGCAGTTGGTTTTTATCATCCTGTATTAAAACATTTCCTTTTATCAATAGTGCAATTTATAAACGATGTTTTGTGAGTAGAATAAAATTTTCAATGGTAAACTTAACTGCTTTTTCGACGTTATTTTACCAGCTAACTGAAAATAGGAAAGCCTTGAACCCCTTCCACTAAATTTAGTTAGTATTAAGATTCTTTTACAGGGAGTGCAGTGGAGCTGACACTGAGATCATTTAGTATTTGGTTATATCATCGCTAGTCTCACTGAACTCTTCTGAATTCTACATGTCATGTGTGGTCTGGCTTCTCCTTACCAGCAACAGGTCCCAGGTTCAAACTAGTCAATTCCCTAAAAAACACGCTCAGAGCGTCGTTGCGCGAAAGTGGTAGGGAGACACGATATAGAACAAACAGACACCACCATGAATGTTTAGAGTCGGTGAGATATCTTTGAGACGCTATGGGTCGTAATACATCTGTTCGTTTTCCGCTAACCACGTTAACGAACAAAGCTATTTGGAAATGGTGTTACCCAGCTTCAAGATCTCAAGAAATCGCGTCGGGTGACAGGGTCGTCGATTTTCCATAAATCGAACTCATTTCAAACTACTAAAATTCCTCTAACCATTCTTTTTAAGTCTTGCCGATTTTGCCATCTGAAGTGCCACCTTTTGCCCGGGCGCCACGCGGTTTCAGAGCTGTATACTGACGACCTAATTCATATCAGTTGCCTACTGAAATATTCAGGCGAATAGGTCCATCCAAATTACTTATTTTACTATTCTAAGAGGGCGACTAATATTTTCATTTTAAATTTGTGCAGAGCGGCTTTATTTGAGATGCGTGCTTATTCAATCCAATCCTTCATCTCCTTCTACAATTTTTACACTTTCTCATACAGACGAATCCATCTGTTCCCAAATTAAATATTCCATAATGCTTGGGGATATGCCTTTCTAACCTATAGTCTCTTTCGCCCAGATATATAAGATACTTTTACCCCCGATTCGAACCACTACCGCTTCATTAGTTAACTGATCTACGAATCTAATCTTCAGGATTGCTCTATAGCACCACCTTTTAAAAGTTACAATTCTTTTCTTGTAGTTTCTGTTCATTGTCCACGTTTTTCTCTATACGCTTACACTACAAAATAAAGCTTTTAGAAAAGACTTCCTAAAAATTAAAGTTATATTAAACATAAACGCGATTCTCTTTTTCGAAAACTCTTACCTTCCTATTTTCAATATATTCTTTGCTTCTACTATAATCTTTTAGTTTGTTCTCCAAATAGCAAAACTCACCTGACACTATCAGCGTATGACTTTGTAATCTAATTCGCCGGCATTGACTGCTTTAATTTGACTCCATTCCACTATCGTCGTTCTTCTTTCGGCTGTGTTCTTCCTACAGCTTTTTTTTTTCAAGACACCGCCCTTAATGATATTATGTCTAGGAAGAAATTAAATACACTGAAGAGCCAAAGAGACTAACTATAAAATCTCCGCAGGCCGCGGTAGACTCGCGGTTCTAGGCAGCCGGCACGGTAGCTCAGCGTGTTCGGTCAGAGGGGTTAGCTGCCCTCTGCAATAAAAAAAAACTGAGTGAATGGATCAATAACGAACTTCAATGGGCGTCAGGGCACATCCGGCACGAACAATTGCAACGAACGATAACGAACAAAATGAGATAATAATAATAAAAAAAGGGCGCGCAGTCCGGAACCGTGCGACTGCTACGGTCGCAGGTTCGAATCCTGCCTCGGGCATGGATGTGTGTGATGTCCTTACGTTAGTTAGTTTTAAGTAGTTCTAAGTTCTAGGGGACTAATGACCGCAGCAGTTGAGTCCCATAGTGCTCAGAGCCATTTGAACCATTTTTATAAAATCTCCTGAGAGCAACGACAGCAAGTCCGTCTGTAGCAACAAAGCTGATACTGAGCAATCGTCAAACACGGATGCTCTAAACAGAAGACCTCTTTCCCTCCACCACTGGCTTCCCAGCAAACCTCGGATCCCCTCCATCGTAGCTGCAAAAGGAGCACCATAGTCTTGAAACCACGGAATATTCTCTCTCTCTACAGATTCTTCCGAATGCCGACCAACCATATTTTAGTCTTTTGTCGTCCAGTGCGGAAAGTTTGCGAGGAAATACCTATCCTCGTTAAATAGGAATACGTACAATGGTAAGCTTCTCAGAGTAAAACTCCTCGGAAATAACCCAGCCTGCGTGATTCCCGAAGTAACGCTTCCTCGCTCCTCTCTGCTGCGTTCAAGATTTCCAGAGTTTCCGAAGTATTATCCGGTTATCGTCCTCGCTCCGCTACACAACTGGCCGGCCGCCGCTGTATTGTGCTTCAGCACTCAGGTGCCCCGACTCTCCGTTTTGGCTACTTTCTGTGTTAAGCAGGACCAACACACCTGTGCGGGCTTTTCCACCCAGGGCTTGAGTTAAGCCTTGTTTTTGATATCCACTGGCGTTCCAACCTCTACTAGTGTAGACAATCATTCATCACGCCCTTTTGATAATAGAGACACTCGGTCACCTTTAATGCAATAATCGTTAACAACTATTTACAAGGTGTACATGACAATGTCAGTCGTCTTTAAATATTAATACACTCCTGGAAATGGAAAAAAGAACACATTGACACAGGTGTGTCAGACCCACCATACTTGCTCCGGACACTGCGAGAGGGCTGTACAAGCAATGATCACACGCACGGCACAGCGGACACACCAGGAACCGCGGTGTTGGCCGTCGAATGGCGCTAGCTGCGCAGCATTTGTGCACCGCCGCCGTCAGTGTCGGCCAGTTTGCCGTGGCATACGGATCTCCATCGCAATCTTTAACACTGGTAGCATGCCGCGACAGCGTGAACGTGAACCGTATGTACAGTTGACGGACTTTGGGCGATGGCGTATAGTGGGCATGCGGGAGGCCGGGTGGACGTACCGCCGAATTGCTCAACACGTGGGGCGTGAAGTCTCCACAGTACATCGATGTTGTCGCCAGTGGTCGGCGGAAGGTGCACGTGCCCGTCGACCTGGGACCGGACCGCAGCGACGCACGGATGCACGCCAAGACCGTAGGATCCTACGCAGTGCCGTAGGGGACCGCACCGCCACTTCCCAGCAAATTAGGGACACTGTTGCTCCTGGGGTATCGGCGAGGACCATTCGCAACCGTCTCCATGAAGCTGGGCTACGGTCCCGCACACCGTTAGGCCGTCTTCCGGTCACGCCCCAACATCGTGCAGCCCGCCTCCAGTGGTGTCGCGACAGGCGTGAATGGAGGGACGAATGGAGACGTGTCGTCTTCAGCGATGAGAGTCGCTTCTGCCTTGGTGCCAATGATGGTCGTATGCGTGTTTGGCTCCGTGCAGGTGAGCGCCACAATCAGGACTGCATACGACCGAGGCACACAGGGCCAACACCCGGCATCAAGGTGTGGGGAGCGATCTCCTACACTGGCCGTACACCTCTGGTGATCGTCGAGGGGACACTGAATAGTGCACGGTACATCCAAACCGTCATCGAACCCATCGTTCTACCATTCCTAGACCGGCAAGGGAACTTGCTGTTCCAACAGGACAATGCACGTCCGCATGTATCCCGTGCCACCCAACGTGCTCTAGAAGGTGTAAGTCAACTACCCTGGCCAGCAAGATCTCCGGATCTGTCCCCTATTGAGCATGTTTGGGACTGGATGAAGCGTCGTCTCACGCGGTCTGCACGTCCTGCACGAACGCTGGTCCAGCTGAGGCGCCAGGTGGAAATGGCATGGCAAGCCGTTCCACAGGACTACATCCAGCATCCCTACGATCGTCTCCATGGGAGAATAGCAGCCTGTATTGCTGCGAAAGGTTGATATACACTGTACTAGTGCCGACATTGTGCATGCTCTGTTGCCTGTGGTTCTGTCAGTGTGATCATGTGATGTATCTGACCCCAGGAATGTGTCAATAAAGTTTTCCCTTCCTGGGACAATGAATTCACGGTGTTCTTATTTCAATTTCCAGGAGTGTATATACGATGTACAACCTATCAAGTTATACCTTATTCCGGTTGTAAATCAGGGCAAAGTATGTAGATGAGTACGTGTAAGGTACGAAATTATAGCCACCTTACACGCTAACACTTGTTGATGGCCCAGCATTGAAATCTGCAGCAATTTGCGGAAGGGTTGCACTTGTGTCACGTTGAACGATTCTCTTCAGTCGTCGTTAGTCTCTTCTTGCAGGATCTTTTTACGGCCGCAGTGATGTCGGAGTTTTGACGTTTACCGGATTCCTGGTATTCACGGTACACTCGTGAAATGGTCGTACGGCACAATGCCCATTTCATCGCTGCCTCAGAGGTACTCTGTCCCATCGCTCGTGCGCCGACTATAAAATCACGTTCAGACTCACTTAAATCTTGATAACCTGCCATTGTAGCAACAGGGACCAATCTATCAAGTGCGCCAGACGCATGTTGAGTTATATAGGCGTTGCCGACCGCAGTGCCGTCTTCTTTCTGTTTACATATCCCTATACTTGAATACGCATGCCCATACCAGTTTCTTTGGCGCTTCAGTGTATTTTCGGTGACTAAGTTTCAACGTGTAGAGCGTATATGGACGCACTGACTTCTCCAAAACGTCTTTCGAGGTTTAGAGAACCGCTAACCAAGATAACCCAACCGCTTCTATTCTCCATCTCCATCTACACTTCGCAAGCCACCTTGCGGTGTGTGGTGGAGGGAAATTTGACTACCACAGTGACCTTCTCTGTTGCAGTCTCGAATGGTGCGGGAGAACAACGATCCTTGGTAAGCCTGGAATCCCTAATTTTACGTTCGTGAATTTCTCGCGATAAATTGTAGCGGGCTAGCAACATCTTGGGTGCCCTCTAGAAAGTTACGCTGACGTATTTATAACAGTGAATCACACGCCGATGTGCATCGTCTCTTTTGTAGCGTCTGCCACTAGAGTTAGGTGACCATCTCCGTGCCATTTTCGACCTTACCAAGGAACATTTTCTTCTCTGGATCATCTCTATTTCCTCTATCAATCGTTTTTCGTACGGCTCCCAGGATAACAAGCGATATCGAAGAATCGGCCCAAAGAGCGTTTTCTAAGCTAAATCTTTCATAAGTAGATGGTACCACACATTGATTACTAACCAGCTGTGTCGGCGCCGAGTCTTTAGTTTGAGCTGTGATTAGTTGTTAATTGTCCAGTGTTAAGTGTGTAGCCTGGAATGATAATGAATAAACCATTGACTATGATTCAGTGGAATTATTTGGTTTATTTTGGAAAGGAAAGGCTACTTAAAGCATGAGCACTTGTACACTACTGGCCATTAAAATATCTACACCAAGAAGTAATGCTGACGATAAACGGGTATTCATTGGACAAATATGTTATACTAGAACTGACATGTGATTACATTTTCATGCAAGTTGGGAGCGTAGATCCTGAGAAATCAGTACCCAGAACAACCACCTCTGAACGTGATAACGGCCTTGATACGCCTGGGCATTGAGTCAAGCAGAGCTCGGGTGGCGTGTACAGGTACAGCTGGCCATGCAGCTTCAACGCGATACCACAGTTCATCAAGAGTAGTAACTGGCGTATTGAGACGAGCCAGTTGCTCGGACACCATTGACCAGACTATTCCAATTGGTGAGAGATCTGGAGAACGTGCTGGCCAGGGCAGCAGTCGAACATTTTCTGTATCCAGAAAGGCCCGTGCAGGACCTGCAACATGCGGTCGTGCATTATCCTACTGAAATGTAGGGTTTCGCAGGGACCGAATGAAGGGTAGAGTCACGGGTGGTAACACATCTGAAATGTAACGTCCACTGTTCAAAGTCAATGCGAACAAGAAGTGACGGAAACGTGTAATCAGTGGCACCCCATACCATCACGCCGGGTGATACGCCAGTATGGCGATGACGAATACACGCTTCCAATGTGCGTCCACCGCGGCGTCGCCAAACACGGAAGCGACTATCATCATGCTGTAAACAGAACCTGGATTCATCCGAAAAAATGACGTTTTCCCTTTCGTGCACCCAAGTTCGTAGTTGAGTACACCATCGCAGGCGCTCCTGTCTGTGATGCAGCGTCAGGGGTAACCGCAGCCATGGTCTCCGAGCTGATAGTCCATGCTGCTGCAAACGTCGTCGAACTGTTTGTGCAGATGGTTGTTGTCTGCTACTGATACGAGGCCTTTGGGGTCCAGCACAGCGTTCCGTATTACCCTCCTGAACCCACCGATTCCATATTCTGCTAACAGTCATTGGATCTCGACAAAGGCGAGCAGCAATGTCGCGATACCATAAACCGCAATCGCGATAGGTTACAATCCGAACTTTATCAAAGTTGGAAACGTGATGGTACATATTTCTGCTCCTTACATGAGGCATCACAACAACGTTTCACCAGGCAAAGCCGGTCAACTGCTGTTGTAGTATGAGAAATCGGTTGGAAACTTTCCTCATGTCAACACGTTGTAGGTGTCGCCACCGGCGCCAGCCTTGTGTGAATACTCTGAAAAGCTAATCATTTGCACGTCACAGCATCTTCTTCCTGTCTGTTAATGTTCCCGTCTGTAGCACGTCATCTTCGTGGTGTAGCAATTTTAATGGCCAGTAGTGTATTGGGTTTGGTGCATAAGTTCGTTGCGTAAGTTCATAAACAAAACACATACAAGTAAGAGAGACTAGTCATGAATAATATATTCCCCTTCACTATATACAACGGTGTTCTCGTTCCGCGACTGTAAAATTTACGTGGCTTTGAGGCGAAGTGCAGGTCGAGCTTTGATCGGAGCGCATTTTCAGCCGGAAAGGAAGTTTCTTGAAGGTTGTTCGATTGAGTGGAGAATGTGAAAATCTGAGAGCACAAGAACAGAGGAGTAAGATGTGTGCGCAATGACTTTCCAACTGAACTCCTGTATAGCGTTTTTTGCCCGTCTAGCAGACTGCGTGCGGGCGTTATCCTGGAGTAGTATCACTTCGCGCTGTCTTCCTGGTCGTTGCTCTTCGACTGCGTGTGCAAGTCATCTCAGTCGTTGAGAATGAATGTCGGCAGTCATGGTTACATCTCGTGGAAGCAATCAGTAGTACACTACTCCGTCGGTCTTCTACCAGATGCGGAACATTACCTTTTCTGGATGCGTGCAACTCTTTGTATGGGTAGCTGTTACTTTGTTTGGGTTCAGGCATTCCTCCCTTTTCCTTATCTTAGCATAAAGACACCATTTCTCGTCATCAGTGACGATACAAAATAGGAATGGCCTGTGTTGTTCACGAGCCAATTGATGACGAGCAAGCAGAGATGCACATATGTCTGCACGTTGGTATTTGTGGTTTTGGCTTAGACCATGCGTTATTCACACACCCGATTGTTCATCCTTCCCCATTTCATGCAAATGTCGCACAATGGTGTAATGATCGCAGTTCATCACATTTGGCTGTTCTCGAGTGCACTGACGTGGATCATTGAGGATTAATACGTTTAAACGATCTTCTTTAAATCCAGAAGGTCTTTCTGAACGTGGAGAGAAACTAATGTCAGAACAACCCTCCTTAAAACAAGTAAACCGTTTCTACATCTACATGACTACTCTGCAATTCACATTTAAGTGCTTGGCAGAAGGTTCATCGAACCACAATCATACTATCTCTCTACTATTCCACTCCCGAACAGCGAGCGGGAAAAACGAACACCTAAACCTTTCTGTTTGAGCTCTGTTTTCTCTTATTTTATTTTGATGGTCATTCCTACCTATGTAGGTTGGGCTCAACAAAATATTTTCGCATTCGGAAGAGAAAGTTGGTGACTGAAATTTCGTAAAAAGGTCTCGCCGCGACGAAAAACGTCTATGCTGTAATGACTTCCATCCCAACTCGTGTATCATATCTGCCACATTCTCTCCCCTATAACGTGATAATACAAAACGAGCTGCCCTTTTTTGCACCCTTTCGATGTCCTCCGTCAATCCCACCTGGTAAGGATCCCACACCGCGCAGCAATATTCTAACAGAGGACGAACGAGTGTAGTGTAAGCTGTCTCTTTAGTGGACTTGTTGCATCTTCTAAGTGTCCTGCCAATGAAACGCAACCTTTGGCTCGCCTTCCCGACAATATTATCTATGTGGTCCTTCCAACTGAAGTTGTTCGTAATTTTAACACCCAGGTACTTAGTTGAATTGACAGCCTTGAGAATTGTACTATTTATCGAGTAATCGAATTCCAACGGATTTCTTTTGGAACTCATGTGGATCATCTCACACTTTTCGTTATTTAGCGTCAACTGCCACCTGACACACCATACAGCAATCTTTTCTAAATCGCTTTGCAACTGATACTGGTCTTGGGATGACCTTACTAGACGGTAAATTACAGCATCATCTGCGAACAATCTAAGAGAACTGCTCAGATTGTCACCCAGGTCATTTACATAGATCAGGAACAGCAAAGGTCCCAGGACGCTTCCCTGGGGAACACCTGATAACACTTCAGTTTTACTCGATGATTTGCCGTCTATTACTACGAACTGCGACCTTCCTGACAGGAAATCACGAATCCAGTCGCACAACTGAGACGATACCCCATAGCTCCGCAGCTTGATTAGAAGTCGCTTGTGAGGAACGGTGTCAAAAGCTTTCCGGAAATCTAGAAATACGGAATCAACTTGAGATCCCCTGTCGATAGCAGCCATTACTTCGTGCGAATAAAGAGCTAGCTGCGTTGCACAAGAGCGATGTTTTCTGAAGCCATGCTGATTACGTGCTCTGTTCAGTGGCATTATCCCGACAAGTGTCGCAAAAGTTTCTGGCTGCTCCAGCAGCTGTTACCTGTCGGCTGAAGTCAAACAGAAGAATGTGCCGGAAATGTTCCGATTGCTCCATTGGCTCTTCATTTTCTAACATCCACAACTTCAGTTACTATCTCCAATTGACAAAATGACAATATGTAAGCCGGCCGGGATGGTAGAGCGGTTATAGGCGCTACAGTCTGGAACCGCGCGACCGCTACGGTCGCAGGTTCGAATCCTGCCTCGGGCATGCATGTGTGTGATGTCCTTAGGTTTGTTAGGTTTAAGTAGTTCTAAGTTCTAGGGGACTGATGACCTCAGATGTTTAGTCCCATAGTGCTAAAAGCCATTTGAGCCATTTTTTGACAATATGTAAACTCAAATAGCTACTGTAAACTACCAATGAAGAAAACGCCAATCGATAAATAAACACATAGCAACCGGAATACCAACATGCAAAACCAAAACGCTACCAACTTATTCACAAACTTCATAATAAGTAAATACCCACCCAAAAGATACAATGCAATTTGTTAACTACTACTCCAGCTAAAAAGTAGTGCATAGTTGTATAACAGAGGTAATACAACAGTGAGGCGAACTTTGTTGACCTGATGCAATAATCAAGAAGTGAGAAGTCAATGTTAGCATTAACTTTTACGACTTGTGCGAGGACAGCTCAACAGCTGTGTTCCTGCCTGCGTCGACGGTTTGACGCCGTCTACTGCGGTCTGGAGCACACCCCGCTCCAGGCTGGCTTTCATTGCCCGAGGACCACAAACATCTCAGTCCCATATCGGCATGTAAACGCCTTCGGTGGAGAGCTAACTGGTGAACTGTAGCGTTTGCAAAAGAGTTCCTCTTCACCGCATCGGGCAGCGGAGGACATGTATGTGATGGACACTATTGTGGTGACGTCTGTCTGTTGGGTTAACGAGTTTAAATTTCATTGGGTGGCTATACGTCCACCATGTTTGAATTCCCGTCCGCTATTTTGTCCATAGTCAAGGACATCGTCTGCTGTGTCGCCCTCCATCGAAACTGAATTTCTCCATTCCAAGACAACTGGAAGTTGTTTTAAAAGCCAAACGATTTCCTACACCGTACCAGGCATGGTGAGGTTTTATGTTTCTAGCGTTTCCATATTTTTGTCTACCCCCTGTAGGATTTGCAGAGGAGAGAGAAATAATAAGATAAGCGGCTCATTGCGTCATCGTTCCATTTGTAATGGCACGGAGATGCGCACCAGATTGCGGTGGCAGACACTGCATGCATTGTTACAATTCGGAAAGGGTTCTTCCCAGGAAGACAGCGATTACTTCCTCCAAAATACTTCCCTTGATGTGATTGAGATCTGGAAATTAGAAAAGTCCTCATATGGGGACTTACGAATAGCCGTCCTTCCCACGCACTGTTCGCGAATGGAAGAGGGAAAGGAGGAAATGAGAGTGCCTCCAGAAGCGCCCTCCGCCACGCACCCCGAGGTGACTTGCGGAGCAGAGCTGTATGTGTAGAGGTTATGATTATTGCACTTCATGGCTTGGCACTACTGCTAAAATTTGGAGACCAGATGCTAATAAAAATGTCTGTATTTATACCCCTAACAAAATGTACGTATCAGCATGTAACTAATCTGGGACACAAACCTCATAAACGTATCTTTCCTGGTAAGAATCCCACACTGTGAGATTCTCCAGTAAATGTATGCCACTCCTCCTTATAGCTGCCCAGTATCTTTATTACAATAAACCCAATGAGATTTGACTAGTGAAAAGGTAAGTTAGTGGAAGAATTGGTGGTCTACTTGTGGTGAAGACGACCTCAGGAGACGTATTATGAAAGGAAAAGACAGTTGAGGTTTCCCTCCAACTCGCTTCCGCAAGCACCTTGCAGTCCTGAGGTCACCGTGCAACAGGACGCAGCAGCAGCTAATCCGCGCTAAGCCGCAGCTGGTTGGCTCATTACGGCTTCCTGGTGCGGTGCGGCAGTCTCACGGCCACACTGATAGTTGTGCTTTATGTGTCGTGTTCCGCAGTCAGAATTATCTACAGTCGTTTGTAAACTCCATGAAAGCATACCCCAGCACATAGGAAGTCTGTTCGGGAAAGTCTCAACCACATGCTCACAGTTGCAGCCCGCTATCACGCGTCAGTACGGAATGTTCACGCCTCAGGATTGTACCTTGGTGAAAGGAAACTAGAACTGCAAATCGAATGCAGCTTTCCCTGTGTTTTTATGCTTTTTCATAATTCATTCATTCATTTACCCACTGAGTTATTCATTCATTCATTCATCGTGTTATGTGGAAGGAGAAGAGTCAGAAATTTGGAACGAGTCACTGTATACATGAACATGAATCAAAGATTTCATAATATATACACTGAAGAGCCACAGAAACTGGTACATCTGTCTATTATGGTGTAGGGCCCCCGTGAGCACGCAGAAGTGACGCAACACGACGTGGCATGGACTCGACTAGTATCTAAAATAGTGCTGGAGGGAACTGACACCATGAATCCTGTACGGCTGTCCATAAATCCGTAACAGTACGAGGGTTGGAGATCTCTTCTGAACAGCACGTTGCAAGGTATCCAAGATACGCTCAATAATGTTCATGTCTGGGGAGTTTAGTGGCCAGTGGAAGTTTTTAAACTCAGAAGAGTGTTCCTGGAGCTACTCTGTAGCAATTCTGGATTCGTGATGTGTCTCATTTTCCTGCTGGAATTTCCCAAGTTCTTCGGAATGCACAAGGGACATGACTGGATGCAGGTGATCAGACAGTGTGCTTTCGTACGTGTTACCTGTCAGATTCGTATATAGACCTATCAGGGATCACCTATCACTCCAACTGCACATGCCCCACACCATTACAGAGTCTCCACCAACATGAACAGTCCCATACTGATATGCAAGGTCCATGGATTCATGAGGTTGTCTCCATACCCGTACACGTCCATCCGCTCGATACAGTTTGAAAGGAGGCTCGTCCAACCGGGCGACATGTTTCCAGTCGTCAACAGTTCAATGAGGGTACTGACGGGCCCAGGCGAGGCGCAAAACTTTGTGTCGTGCAGTTATCAAGGGTACACGGGTATGCATTGGGCTCCGAAAGCACATATCGATGATGTTTCGTTGAATGGTTCTTACGCTGGCACATGGTGATGGACCAGCACTGAATTCTGCAGCAATCTGCGGAAGGGCTGCACCTCTGTCACGTTGAACGATCCTCTTCAGTCGTCGTTGGTCCCGTTCTTGCAGGGTGTTTTTCCGGCCACAGCGATATCGGAGGTTTATGTTTTACCGGATTCCTGATATTCACACCCGTGAAGTAGTCGTACGGGAAAATGCCCATTTCATCGCTACCTCGGAGATGCTGTGTCCTATCGCTCGTGCGCCGGCTATAACATCACGTTCAAACTCACTTAAATCCTGATAACCTACCATTGTAGCAGCAATAACCGATCTAACAAGTGCGCCAGACACTTATTTCTTATACAGGCGTTGCCGACCGCGGCGCCGTATTCTGCCTGTTTACATATTTCTGTATTTGAATACGCATACCTTAACCAGTTTCTTTGGCGCTCCAGTTGTACAATTCTATTGAAATAATGAAAAGTTTTTTTTTCTTTTAAATATAGCTGACTATAGTAAAATTGTTATTGAAATTCAAACAATGTGAGTATCTTTATAAATTTGTATCATTTGAAAATTCTGCTTTTCATTTTGAGACTATTTTATTCATTTAATTTATGTTAAAATGATGATGGATATGTATTGAAGTTGGGAAAACCTTCATCTAATATCATCTTCCCCATTTTATAAAAGAAAAATGTTACTTTTTTCTTTTAGATCACACATAATCGAAAACATGGTTAATTCTTACAATTAAACTTTATAAGCTATGTCTCAACCTATCTCATGATTTTACAACTGTAATCCTATTTATGATTCTATTTACATTCTCCAGAAATTTTAATTCTACGCATCATGACTTTACAAAAATTATCAACATTCACATCCACAAACACTGAATTTCTAAACCTAATGTTCACTTTAAAAATTTACATTGACATCCTGCAATATTCACTCCATTCACGATTATCTATCCTATATATTTTTATGAACACATTACGCTTAAAAATTGTTAATAGTGGTATTTTTTTAACTTAAACATGTTGAAAAAAACTGCAATAGAAGAAGGTATTATTTACATGTCAAAATGAGCAAACCAAACATCGTTAATAAAGATTTATCATTAACACAGGTAAAGTTTACATTAACTTATCTTTAAATACAATAAGAATTTAAATTGTTGTACCTTTTTTTATAGATAGTAGTCTGTCACAGACAGTTCTTTTCTTTTATGTGTACTATGGTTCACTTTTTCTTCAAGTGTTTCGACATGTTTCCGTCGAACGTGGAATGACGGTCGGCTGTGTGCCTCACCATGTCTCCTTTGAGTATGGTATGACGCTTGGTATGCATCTCGCCACGTTTCCAATGCGTGTGGCATGACGGTTGCCCATGCCTCGCCGTGTTCCCATTGAGAACAGAATGACGGTTGGCAGAGAGAAAGGTCTGAAGGTCTGAGTGCGTCGTGAATGCGTGGTAGCCGTTGATCCATTATGCATATGCCTGTGGTGCAGTTGAATTGGAGATCCATTTTTGGCAGCCAAAACTTTTCCGCTTACACATTCGTCGAATCCTTACGCCGATTCACCGTGGGTCATTTCGTCGGTAGATTTCCATACGAGTTGTTCTCTTCCATCTTTCTGGTATGCCATTTGAAAGCATTGCAATTTGTCATAAAGAACATCGAATATATATGCTGTTAGAGCAGTTAAATTATATTCCCGCTGGTAGTTAAATGTAATAATGGTCTTTTATAAGAAGGGATTTGAAAAGGTTTCTTGATCTATTCTGGTCCAGGCTCTTCTTTCTTCCAAATCTTCTGCGCTGTGTCTTCTGTTCTTGTTGGGTCTTTCTGTCTTCTTACTTGTGTCTTCGTTCTTCTCTGGACCGGGAGTTAGGATTGAAGACGTGTTTAACATCGTTGTCTTATCTCCGTTGTCATGGCGTCTTCTTCACAGTTGTTGTCTATTCTTCATTGTAATCAGTTCTCCATCTAGATAAGTTGAACAGCCTTCCATCCTTTTCCTGCTCCGTCCCATGTATTGTCAGGGACTGTCAACCAGGTGTTGAATTTCGTATGGTCTGATAACAGTTTCCGCTATTCTGTACACTGAGTTACAGAAACTAGTTTCTTCCTCTTCCTGTGGTGAATCTAAGCTTTCGCTCGTCTTCGCCGTCATATGTCCACCTCCGTTCCGGTTCGGTGGACATTCTTCATCCCTTCATATGAAGCTTTGAATAGGTTGGAATAAAGCTCACTTCAGAGTGCAAGTTGCTTGCATGCAGGCTGCCTTGTATTTGTCCAAACTTTTCCACAGAGGAGCTATCCTCTAGGAACGTCCTTTCCACCAAGGCCTCTTCTTTCGTCACCTCGTAAGCTGACGTACCAGGCACTCACACTGAGTGTTCCCTCCCTTCACGCCTAACCGCTTTCCTCAGTCTCGTTGTCGATCTGGCCGCAACGATGCTGCACCTTGCCTGCCGACTTCACCTTCGATATGCTACAATCTTGCAATCTTAGTTTCCTTATATCCCTAGATTACGCTATAGACTTTACACATCAACTTTACAAACATTAAACAAATTTTTTATATGACTTTACAAAAAGTATCATTAATTCTATCAAAAATTAGTTCCCCCTTTTTTTTCATTTAACTTAATTCTGCTAAAAGATAAAGGTCATGGGTTCCTCATCTTCAGCACGATGGATAGTAAGAGTGAGACTGATGGTGATGACTGTTAGCATGTTAGTAACCCTTTCTTTCTTATAACTACAGGTATACCATGTTGTTTTGAAAACTTCGCACCTTGACTCCGACTCCAACGTCTTTTTCTCTGAAATCTCTTCTTTTTGTCCTTACCTGTAAAAAAGATCTCAACATAAACTTTTTTTGTTATCTCCCTTCAAAAACCGTCTCTATTGTTCTGTTGTATTTGCAAACTTTTACATTCCTATCTTCCCTCATTGTACTCTTCCATATAGAAATCTTTTCTGGGTGAACTTAAGCTCCTACTGTTCTACATCCTGCCACGAAATAACATGTTTCTTGCTTAACTTAATATTTCAGTTCTCTTTCCTTATAGTTTCCTCCTAACGACTTCTTATTCTTCTTTGTCTCATCTTGCTATTTCAATATCACATTATGGTATCTTCCACAAATCCTATATGTTCCACATATTCCCCAAAACATCTCTTCAATTATTTGTTCACCGTCCTCGACGGAACAAAAATTAAAATGCCTATCTCCTTCCCCCTTAATCATCTATTTCCTACCTACTTCTTCACTTCTTTTCTTCTATAAAAATCAACTTGCTCCTCCTTCACACTACGTCTTTACGAGAGAATCTACTACCATTTCGTTTAACTATCCACATGCTGATCTCTATTTTTCTTCTTACGTTCAATTCTTTCCCCAGAACACATTTCGTTTGCAGAAAAGTTACATTAGTTGTTACTTTCCTGTCTTTTCATCATCATTGTTAATTTACCTCCTTGCGAAATTTATTTTATTTAATTAATCGAGATAAGTACAAGCTAAAAGTTTTACTTGTAAGCATTTTGCTCTCTTTCCTATTCTTTGATTTCAGGACATTCAATACAACTAAATTCTTGAGTGGACTCTTTTTTCTTTTGTCTAACCTTTGTATATAGAAAAGAATTTTACTTTCAACGCTGAAACTTTCCCATCGCTTGGTGCTAATTTACAAAATGTCTATGTTTTACTTTAGTTACTGGTGGGAATCCACTTCTAACTAGGGATCACTATTGGTGTTATCCGCGGTGCTTTATCCTCATAGCATACTATTACTTTTTCCGTTTCGTATAAACGCGCTACATCTTCTGCAGTTTGGTCATCATCAGTTTTTGTACTACTGTCTATATTCACCGTTTCTCACTCCTGTCCCTCATCATCGTCAGTCGATTCCCAGTCAATTGAATCCCAGCGTGCAGGTGTCTGTATTCGATCTCCTCTTGAACCTACTTTAACATCTGGCTTATCAAAACTAAGTCTATTTACATGTTTGATTATACAATTAACTTCATAATTCGATCGAATTACTTGTGACTGGTCTTCGTACCGCTCATCTCGTCAATTTTGTCTTTTACCTGGGTTTGGTGGTCTCACCTCGACTACCTCCATAGGTTCTTTTCCCATGTTTTGTCCCGCTGAAGTTTGATTTCCCAACCTTTCTGCGTTCTGGCCATTCCACTTCCACCTGAATAACATGGATTTGACTGCAGAAAACATCTAAACCTTCCGCCTACGTTTGCACGGGGATTGCACCGTAGTTTCTAGGACCAAATCCCCCATTGTAATTCCTTGGTCCCTCGAAACCATAATTGTTATTCGCCCTCTGTGCGTTACCAAAACCATAGTTGTTATTGTCCCCCCATGGGCGACTACCACTCCTTATGAAAGCATTGCCTTTTCCTATGTTGTTCTCACCGTTGGAATTATTATTAAAACCTGATCGGTTACTGTTACTCCCCCTACAATTGTTTTCGCTGCTTGTACGTTGTTTTTTTGCGTCATCTTCACTGAAGATGAATTCAAGTTCTCTCAACATTCCTTTAAATGCTTGTATGTTATCTCCTGCCCTGCCAACCAATGACTGCTGATAACGTAACGGTAGCTTCATTATGCACATCCGTATCAGTTTCCCATCACTGTATGGATTATCTAAACACAGATTTTTCTTTGTCATATCTTCGAAAAATTTAACGGGTTTCTTTTCTCCGGGGTTTTCGAACAACTCTATCTGCAGCAACTCACACTTTATTCTGTTTTGTGTTTCTATGGACCAGTACCGCTCCAAGAATGCACTTTTAATTGTTCATATGAATGACAATTCGCCGCTACTCTTTGCATGGTTTCCGCTATTGCTCCGTCCATATGCCCACAAATGAAGTCAAGTTTATGGCTAAACGGCCAATACTCTGGTAAACCGATCTGAAACTGATTTATGAATGTTCGTGGATGTAGGCCGTACCTACTTTCTTTATAATGTTGGAGTTTTCTGACTGTCAAAAAGTGATCATTGTCAAATTTTTCTCTTTCACCATACGACGTTTGTGTTTTCACAACATTACCCGTTTCTTTCAGTTGTTTCATATTCTCTTGTACTCGTTCTACCACATTTGGGCCTTGAGCTGACATATTTATGTCCCGTTTAGCATCCATCGTATCTACGCAGTGGTGTGCAGTTGTCTACACCGTACCGTTGCTCGTGTGTCGGATTGAAAGATTCGTTTACATTTCGTGTTATTGGTTCCATGTTTTGCCTTTCTAAGAGATTCACATTAGCTTGGGGTGTGTAACCTGTCGTGCTGTGACTCGGCAACTGTGGAATTGGGACATGTGTCGTCGCGGTTTGCTCCGCTCTCGCGTCACCCGCGTACTTTCGGAGGGTCGGCTGCCGCTATGCCGGAATGCGCTCGTCTACCGTGTCTCGCTCCCTTATCTCGTGCGACCGCACGTCACCTACATCGCTCTCCTGTGTTAACTGCTCCTTCCCAATTTGGTTTTGTTTTGCTTCCGTAATTATAGTCGCAACCTCCTGTGGATGTACGACTGGAATCTCATGACATTTTTGTGTTTTCGCCAGTGCTACGGAAGATTGCACAACTCACGTTCTCCTTTCTGGATCACTGTCCATTATTATACCGGATGATACCATCGATTCCGGTGTCTCGCTATTACTTTCTGTAAGATTCTCGATGTTGTTTTTGTGGTCTTCAGTCCTAAGACTGGCTTGATGCACCTCTCCATGCTACTCTATCCTGTGCAAGCTTCTTCATCTCCCAGTACTTACTGCAAACTACATCCTCCTGAATCTGCTTAGTGTATTCATCTCTGTGTCTCCCTCTACGATTTTTACCCTCCACGCTGCCCTCCAATGCTAGATTTGTGATCCCTTGATGCCTCAGAACATGTCCTACCAACCGGTCCCTTCTTCTTCTCAAGTTGTGCCACAAACTACTCTTCTCCCCAATTCTATTCAGTACCTCCTCATTAGTTATGTGATCTACCCATCTAATCTTCAGCATTCCTCTATAGCACCACATATCAAAAGCTTCTACTCTCCTCTTGTCTAAACTATTTATCGTTCATGTTTCACTTCCATACATGGCTATACTCCATACAAATCCTTTCAGAAACGACTTCCTGACACTTAAGTCTATACTCGATGTTAACAAATTTCTCTTCTTCAGAAACGCTTTCCTTGCCATTGCCAGTCTACATTTTATATCCTCTCTACTTCGACCATCATCAGTTATTTTGCTCCCCAGATAGCAAAACTCCTTTACTACTTTAAGTGTCTCATTTCCTAATCTAATTCCCTCAGCATCATCCGAATTATTCGACTACATTCCATTATCCTCGTTTTGATTTTGTTGATGTTCATCTTATATCCGCCTTTCAAGACACTATCAATTCCGCTCAACTGCTCTTCCAAATCCTTTGCTGTCTCTGACAGAATTACAACGTCATTGGCGAACCTCATAGATTTTTTTTTCTTCTCCATGGATTTTAATACCTTCGCCGAATTTTTCTTGTGTTTCCTTTACTGCTTGCTCAATATACAGATTGAATAACATCTGGGAGAGGCTACAACCCTGTCTCACTCCCTTCCCAACCACTGCTTCCCTTTACAATTTTACAATTTGAAAGAGAGTATTCCAGTCAACATTGTCAAAAGCTTTCTCTAAGTCTACAATTTCTAGAAACGTAGGTTTGCCTTTCCTTGATCTTTCTTCTAAGATACGTCATAAGGTCAGTATTGCCTCACGTGTTCGAATATTTCTACGGAATCCAAACTGATCTTCCCCGAGGTCGGCTTCTACTAGTTTTTCCATTCGTCTGTAAAGAATTCGCGTTAGTATTTTGCAGCTGTGACTTATTAAACTGATAATTCGGTAATTTTCACATCTGTCAACACCTGCTTTCTTTGGTATTGGAATTATTATTTTCTTCTTGAAGTCTGAGGTTATTTCGCCTGTCTCATACATCTTGCTCACTAGATGGTAGAGTTTTGTCAGGACTGGCTCTCCCAAGGCTGTCAGTAGTTCCAATGGAATGTTGTCTACTCCCGGGACCTTGTTTCGACTCAGGTCTTTCAGTGCTCTCTCAAACTCTTCACGCAGTATCATATCTCCCATTTGATCTTCATCTACATCCTCTTCCATTTCCATAATATTGTCCTCAAGTATATCGCCCTTGTATAGACCCTCTATATACCCCTTCCACCTTTCTGCTTTCCCTTCTTTGCTTAGAACTGGGTTTCCATCTGAGCTCTTGGTGTTCATACAAGTGGTTCTCTTATCTCCAAAGGTGTCTTTAATTTTCCTGTAGACAGTATCTATCTTACCCCTAGTGAGATAAGCCTCTGCATTCTTACAATTGTCCTCTAGCCATCCCTGGTCAGCCATTTTGCACTTCCTGTCGATCTCATTTTTGAGACGTTTGTATTCCTTTTTTCTGCTTCATGTAATGAATTTTTATATTTTCTCCTTTCATCAATAAAAATCAGTTTTTCTTCTGTTACCCAAGGATTTCTACCAGCCCTCTTTTGGAAACTGTCCTGTTTGGTTCAAAATTACTATATTCGGTTCAACGTATCGAAGATGCTCGTCCTCTGACTCTATTTCCGAGCTGCCGCAGTGGCAGAGCGGTTCTAGGCGATTCAGTCGCAGGTTCGAATCCTACCTCGGGCATGGATGTGTGTGATGTCCTTAGGTTATTTAGGTTTAAGTAGTTCTAAGTTCTAGGGGACTGATGACCTCAGATGTTAAGTCCCATAGTGCTCAGAGCTATTTGAACAACAATGTTAAATATTAACTCTCTGAAAGAACATTAATCTTAAGCACACTATTATGAAAGTTTAATTGGAAGTTTCTTTACATTAATCCTAAGCACAATAATATGAAAGTTTTATTGGACGTTTTTTTTACGAAATTGCTCCTACACATAGGTTATGATGTTTGTCACTACTACGAAAATCGTCCGTTTCCGGTTCAAAGTTCGGTACTATTTAGGATGACAATCAAATCTACGGTGGACGGTTAGTCAAGTGACAAACTTGAGCGCAAGATTACCCAAGGCTAATCGAGTTTACAGTGGACGCAAGCTGGTGAACCAACAAAGTTTACGCCTCTGCACGCGGTGTTTACCTTAAGCTGCGACGTGCTGCTGTCTGCAAGGCCGCTCTCTCCCACTGAAATTCCTACAAAACTAATCTGGCCCTTGCTGAACTTTCGGGCAGAAACTTTCCCTATGTTACTCGTTATGTGAGAAAACATGTACTCAGCCCTAGTCTTATTATGTGGCGATATACACACGCATGGTTGAAGCAGCGTGCATATTATAGTGCCCTCTCAGTTCTCGCAAGAACAATTAACTAACTTGGCTGGTTTGTTTCTCCACAGTTGGAGCTAAACGTTGCTACAGCTAATTTTAGCTGAAGTGCAGCCGCTGTGAAGGCAGTGTCCACACCAATTTCTTCTCTGCGTCGTACGGAGCGTTAAGCGCTCCATTCTGCACTTGACGCCAGTTCAGAGAAGAGTCCCACTACCACAATTTTCTCTCTTGTCCTCTCATGGCATAACTGCCTCCCTCCACTTGAGTTCCTTTTTCACGTCAGGGCTTTTTTTCGACCAATAGGAGCGTTCCTCTCATTTTGTAAAAACACCCTCTACCAATCGCATCGTCCCTTCTATCAAACTGTGTCGAAACTTCAGTAGTTTTCTCCTTCCTGATGAGTTTACGCCAATCGGACGTTTTGTGCCTGTTCTAGACGCCTAAAGTACATTGACGTTTCCGTGTGTCGCACTCGCTGGACGAAAATACGTCACTTGCTTTTGTTCATATCCCGTTGGAAGTTCAAAACGCAGTTTTCTAACGCTTCTTCTCTGCCCTTGTACCGATGCCCTCTCTACATGCGGCCCTCCAGCTTGAGTCACCTGGCCCGGGGTCGCTGTCCTTCTTCCTGCCACCTCTTTTAAGTGGTTGCCGGCGTAACTCCCATAGCGCGGCTTCGCTACGCCGTTGTGGAGCTAGCTTTTCGAAGCTAAAAGCGACTTGACTCGCGTTCCCTGTTCTACCTTCTGCACGAAGACATGCTTTGTATAGGAATGGTGTGTTAAATACCGCCGAGTGACTGTCCCTTTTTGCATTACATATTGACAGGCAAATGTTCTCATAACTGTCGATTTACGTTAGGTGTCATCTTCACCTTCTCATTGCGATTTGTAAAGATCTCATGTAAGGTGCGAATCTGACCATTTATTCTGCCACCTTACACAGTGTATCATCTGTAGTGTACGAACAATAACCTGCTGCTACACTACACATGTGAATAGAAGTTTCACCTACATGTTTGTTTGATGTATTACTTAAGCACATACGTCCTCTAAACCGAAATGTCAGCTTTACACTCATTCATAAGCCTCTTGCGTAAATGACACACCTTCTAAGAGTTGAAACTCAGTACTTCTTAATGCATAAACACAACAATACAACATAGTATACAAACATATATCCCCAGAAATTATAAGAAAAAACTTGGATAAAACTGACCTATCTATTGAATTTAGAGGGAGACTATAACCTCAATACGTTGACAAGACCATCCATGACCTCAGAACATAGGATACATTGGTGTAACTGCACGGGTAGCTTGAAACTTCCACCTCACCTTACATTCACCCTTACCACTCCCCCACCCCCTTTCTATGGAACTGCCAGACAGTGCTTCAGAGGCACCATTAAATGGATGGACTCGTCCTAGATGCATAACCGCAGTACAAATCATGAGTTGCAGTTTTACATTAAGTAGAGATGAAATTTCAACTACTTGATGAGGCTCTTTGTACCATATAACAAACTTCTTCATTTTCCTTTCAGCACACAGCAGTTAGTTAACATTATCCACTGCCCAACGTAGTACTTGGGTAACTTTGCTTTTCCTTTTTGCAGGCCCTCTTGCCCGTCCAAATCATTCGTATTCGTCTTCTGGACCTGGCGTCATGTGTCCTTCAATCACTTAGCATAGTTCCAAACAGAGGGTCATTTATCAATTCAAAAGGAGAAGGCATCATCTGTTCATAATCAGCCTTATTTACGGTAACCAGTACTTGCATGTGCGTTTGCATGTTCTACTGCATACCGTCCCTCCCCCCCCCCCCCCCCCCCCCCCCACGAACCATGCACCTTGCCGTTGGTGGGGAGGCTTGCGTGCCTCAGCGATACGTATAGCCGTACCGTAGGTGCAATCACAACGGAGACGTAATTGTTGAGAGGCCAGACAAACGTTTGGTTCCTGAAGAGGGGCAACAGCCTTTTCAGTAGTTGCAAGGGCAACAGTCCGGATGATTGACTGATCTGGCCTTGTAACAATAACCAAAACGGCCTTGCTGTGCTGGTACTGCGAACGGCTGAAAGCAAGGGGAAACTATGGCCGTAATTTTTCCCGAGGGCGTGCAGCTTTACTGTATGATTAAATGATGATGGCGTCCTCTTGGGTAAAATATTCCGGAGGTAAAATAGTCCCCCATTCGGATCTGCGGGCGGGGACTACTCAGAAGGACGTCGTTATCAGGAGAAAGAAAAGTGGCGTTCTACGGATCGGAGCGTGGAATGTCAGATTCCTTAATCGGGCAGGTAAGTTAGAAAATTTAAAATGGGAAATGGATAGGTTTCAAGTTAGATATAGTGGGAATCAGTCAAGTTCGCTGGCAGAAGGAAGAAGACTTATGGTCAGGTGACTACAGGGTTATAAACAAAAAAATCAAATAGGGGTAATTCAGGAGTAGGTTTAACAATGAATGGGAAAATAGGAATGCGGGTAAGCTACTACAAACAGCATAGTGAACGCATTATTGTGGGTAAGATAGATACGAAACCCACACCTACTATAAAAGTACAAGTTTATATGCCAACTAGCTCTGCAGATGACGAAGGAATTGCAGAAATGTACACTCCTGGAAATTGAAATAAGAACTCCGTGAATTCATTGTCCCAGGAAGGGGAAACTTTATTGACACATCCCTGGGGTCAGATACATCACATGATCACACTGACAGAACCACAGGCACATAGACACAGGCAACAGAGCATGCACAATGTCGGCACTACTACAGTGTATATCCACCTTTCGCAGAAATGCAGGCTGCTATTCTCCCATGGAGACGATCGTAGAGATGCTGGATGTAGTCCTGTGGAACGGCTTGCCATGCCATTTCCACCTGGCGCCTCAGTTGGACCAGCGTTCGTGCTGGACGTGCAGACCGCGTGAGACGACGCTTCATCCAGTCCCAAACATGCTCAATGGGGGACAGATCCGGAGATCTTGCTGGCCAGGGTAGTTGACTTACACCTTCTAGAGCACGTTGGGTGGCACGGGATACATGTGGACGTGCATTGTCCTGTTGGAACAGCAAGTTCCCTTGCCGGTCTAGGAATGGTAGAACGATGGGTTCGATGACGGTTTGGATGTACCGTGCACTATTCAGTGTCCCTCGACGATCACCAGACGTGTACGGCCAGTGTAGGAGATCGCTCCCCACACCATGATGCCGGGTGTTGGCCCTGTGTGCCTCGGTCGTATGCAGTCCTGATTGTGGCGCTCACCTGCACGGCGCCAAACACGCATACGACCATCATTGGCACCAAGGCAGAAGCGACTCTCATCGCTGAAGACGACACGTCTCCATTCGTCCCTCCATTCACGCCTGTCGCGACACCACTGGAGGCAGGCTGCACGATGTTGGGGCGTGAGCGGAAGACGGCCTAACGGTGTGCGGGACCGTAGCCCAGCTTCATGGAGACGGTTGCGAATGGTCCTCGCCGATACCCCAGGAGAAACAGTGTCCCTAATTTGCTGGGAAGTGGCGGTGCGGTCCCCTACGGCACTGCGTAGGATCCTACGGTCTTGGCGTGCATCCGTGCGTCGCTGCGGTCCGGTTCCAGGTCGACGGGCACGTGCACCTTCCGCCGACCACTGGCGGCAACATCGATGTACTGTGGAGACCTCACGCCCCACGTGTTGAGCAATTCGGCGGTAAGTCCACCCGGCCTCCCGCATGCCCACTATACGCCCTCGCTCAAAGTCCGTCAACTGCACATACGGTTCACGTCCACGCTGTCGCGGCATGCTACCAGTGTTAAAGACTGCGATGGAGCTCCGTATGCCACGTCAAACTGGCTGACACTGACGGCGGCGGTGCACAAATGCTGCGCAGCTAGCGCCATTCGACGGCCAACACCGCGGTTCCTGGTGTGTCCGCTGTGCCGTGCGTGTGATCATTGCTTGTACAGCCCTCTCGCAGTGTCCGGAGCAAGTATGGTGGGTCTGACACACCTGTGTCAATGTGTTCTTTTTTCCATTTCCAGGAGTGTATGACGAAATAAAAGAAATTATTCAGTAAGTGAAGGGTGACGAAAATTTAATAGTCATGGGTGACTGGAATTCGGTAGTAGGAAAAGGGAGAGAAGGAAACGTAGTAGGTGAATATGGATTGGGGCTAAGAAATGAAGCCGCCTGGTAGAATTTTGCACAGAGCATAACTTAATCATAGCTAACACTTGGTTCAAGAATCATAAAAGAAGGCTGTATACATGGAAGAAGCATGCAGATACTGACAGGTTTCAGATAGATTATATAATGGTAAGACAGAGATTTAGGAACCAGGTTTTAAATTGTAATACATTTCCAAGGGCAGATGTGGACTCTGACCACAATCTATTAGTTATGACCTGTAGATTAAAACTGAAGAAACTGCAAAACGGTGGGAACTTAAGGAGGTGGGACCTGGCTAAACTGAAAGAACCAGAGGTTGTATAGAGTTTGAGGGAGAGCATAAGGGAACAATTGACAGGAATGGGGGAAAGAAATACAGTAGAAGAAGAATGGGTAGCTTTGAGGGATGAAGTAGTGAAGGCAGCAGAGGATCAAATAGGTAAAATGACGAGGGCTGGTAGAAATCCTTGGGTAACAGAAGAAAAACTGATTTTTATTGATGAAAGGAGAAAATATAAAAATTCATTACATGAAGCAGAAAAAAGGAATACAAATGTCTCAAAAATGAGATCAACAGAAAGTGAAAAATGGGTAAGCAGGGATGGCTAGAGGACAATTGTAAGGATGCAGGGGCTTATCTCACTAGGGGTAAGATAGATACTGTCTACAGGAAAATTAAAGACACCTTTGGAGATAAGAGAACCACTTGTATGAACATCAAGAGCTCAGATGGAAACCCAGTTCTAAGCAAAGAAGGGAAAGCAGAAAGGTGGAAGGAGTATATAGAGGGTCTATACAAGGGCGATATACTTGAGGACAATATTATGGAAATGGAAGAGGATGTAGAAGAAAATCAAATGGGAGATATGATACTGCGTGAAGAGTTTGAGAGAGCACTGAAAGACCTGAGTCGAAACAAGGTCCCGGGAGTAGACAACATTCCATTGGAACTACTGACAGCCTTGGGAGAGCCAGTCCTGACAAAACTCTACCATCTAGTGAGCAAGATGTATGAGACAGGCGAAATAACCTCAGACTTCAAGAAGAAAATAATAATTCCAATACCAAAGAAAGCAGGTGTTGACAGATGTGAAAATTACCGAATTATCAGTTTAATAAGTCACAGCTGCAAAATACTAACGCGAATTCTTTACAGACGAATGGAAAAACTAGTAGAAGCCGACCTCGGGGAAGATCAGTTTGGATTCCGTAGAAATATTCGAACACGTGAGGCAATACTGACCTTACGACTTATCTTAGAAGCTAGATTAAGGAAAGGCAAACCTACGTTTCTAACAATTGTAGACTTAGAGAAAGCTTTTGACAATGTTGACTGGAATACTCACTTTCAAATTGTGAATGTGGCAGGGGTAAAATACAGGGAGTGAAAAGCTATTTACAATTTGTACGGAAACCAGATGGCAGTTATAAGAGTCGAGGGACATGAAAGGGAAGCAGTGGTTGGGAAGGGAGTGACACAGGGTTGTAGCCTTTCCCCGATGTTATTCAATCTGTATATTGAGCCAGCAGTGAAGGAAACAAAAGAAAAGTTCGGAGTAGGTATTAAAATCCATGGAGAAGAAATAAAAACTTTGAGGTTCGCCGATGACATTGTAATTCTGCCAGAGACAGCAAAGAACTTGGAAGAGCAGTTGAACTGAATGGATAGTGTCTTGAAAGGAGGATATAGGATGAATATCAATAAAAGTAAAATGAGGATAATGGAATGTAGTCGAATTAAGTCGAGTGATGCTGAGGGAAGTAGATTAGGAAATTAGACACTTAAAGTAGTAAAGGAGTTTTGCTATTTGGGGAGCAAAATAACTGATGATGGTCGAAGTAGAGAGGATATACAATGCAGACTGGCAATGGCAAGGAAAGCGTTTCTGAAGAAGAGAAATTTGTTAACATCGAGTATTGATTTAAGTGTCAGGAAGTGGTTTCTGAAAGTATTTGTATAGAGTGCAGCCATCAATGGAAGTGAAACATGGACGATAAATAGTTTGGACAAGAAGAGAATAGAAGCTTTCGAAATGTGGTGCTACAGAAGAATGCTGAAGATTAGATGGGTGGATGATATAACTAATGTGGAAGTATTGAATAGGATTGGGGAGAAGAGAAGTTTGTGGCACAATTTGACCAGAAGAAGGGACCGGTTGGTAGGACATGTTCTGAGGCATCAAGGGTCACCAATGTAGTATTGGAGGGCAGCGTGGAGGGTAAAAATCGTAGAGGGAAACCAAGAGATGAATACACTAAGCAGATTCAGAAGGATGAACGATCTATTGACACGTAATCAGCATGGCTTCAGAAAACATCGCTCTTGGGCAACGCAGCTAGCTCTTTATTCGCACGAAGTAATGGCCGCTATCGACAGGGGATCTCAAGTTGATTCCATATTTCTAGATTTCCGGAAAGCTTTTGACACCGTTCCTCACAAGCGACTTCTAATCAAGCTGTGGAGCTATGGGGTATCGTCTCAGTTGTGCGACTGGATTCGTGATTTCCTGTCAGGAAGGTCGCAGTTCGTAGTAATAGACGGCAAATCATCGAGTAAAACTGAAGTGATATCAGGTGTTCCCCAGGGAAGCGTCCAGGGACCTCTACTGTTCCTGATCTATATAAATGACCTGGGTGACAATCTGAGCAGTTCTCTTAGATTGTTCGCAGATGATGCTGTAATTTACCGTCTAGTAAGGTCATCCGAAGACCAGTATCAGCTGCAAAGCGATTTAGAAAAGATTTCTGTATGGTGTGTCAGGTGGCAGTTGACGCTAAATAACGAAAAGTGTGAGATGATCCACATGAGTTCCAAAAGAAATCCGTTGGAATTCGATTACTCGATAAATAGTACAATTCTCAAGCCTGTCAATTCAACTAAGTACCTGGGTGTTAAAATTACGAACAACTTCAGTTGGAAGGACCACATAGATAATATTGTCGGGAAGGCGAGCCACAGGTTGCGTTTCATTGGCAGGACACTTAGAAGATGCAACAAGTCCACTAAAGAGACAGCTTACACTACACTCGTTCGTCCTCTGTTAGAATATTGCTGCGCGGTGTGGGATCCTTACCAGGTGGGATTGACGGAGGACATCGAAAGGGTGCAAAAAAGGGCAGCTCGTTTTGTATTATCACGTTATAGGGGAGAGAATGTGGCAGATATGATACACGAGTTGGGATGGAAGTCATTACAGCATAGACGTTTTTCGTCGCGGCGAGACCTTTTTCAGTCACCAACTTTCTCTTCCGAATGCGAAAATATTTTGTTGAGCCCAACCTACATAGGTAGGAATGATCATCAAAATAAAATAAGAGAAATCAGAGCTCGAACAGAAAGGTTTAGGTGTTCGTTTTTCCCGCTCGCTGTTCGGGAGTGGAATAGTAGAGAGATAGTATGATTGTGGTTCGATGAACCCTCTGCCAAGCACTTAAATGTGAATTGCAGAGTAGTCATGTAGATGTAGATGTAGATGTGGGTTGCAGTAGATACTGGGAGATGAAGAAGCTTGCACAGGATAGAGTAGCATGGAGAGCTGCATCAAACCAGTCTCAGGACTGAAGACCACAACGACAACAATACTTGCTAATTAGTGCACAGACAATTCCACTGTGGATCTTAATCTCTATGCTGATGGGTCACGATCACTTGGGTGGACGTCGGTTTCTATCAAGCGGCCGCTGGCTGATGGTGCCTAAATTGATCTTTCCACGATAGACACCCACGAACCCTTTCATAGACATGTTTCCACAAGATTTTTCTGTTTCTGTCTGGTTAGAATATCAATGAAACTGTCTCTGGCCTTCTCTCAGACTGTCGTTCCTAGGAGACGGACGGAATACGGCTTAATGAAGGATGGGAGGAAAAGGATGGGTCTGATAACACAGCTTTGTGTTTTAATTGCATGGCGTTGGCTACTAAATCACGAATAGCTTATTCGCAACAACATCTCAAGTAGATGTCAACACTTCTCGCATCGTTTGGTGCGTACCCCAATATGACAAAAACATGATGCTAACACATGTGAAATTTGGTGGTTGGTTGGACTGAGGCTAGCTTGTAATGGCTAAGGTGTAGGTTCGATTCCTGCTGGGGGTACCAGTTTTTAACAACCACAAACATACCCTCTTCATCTCCAGTTACGCCAAGTAAAGAACGCAGAGCTGTGATGCGTTTCCAAATCAACATTGAACATGAATTAAGTATGTCTCTAGTAAGCTTTCTTACGCTATTAACGTTATTTTAGTTCGTGAACAGATGGTCATGCAAGATCATGGGACCCTCAAATTTTATTTTAAGTGAGCTTGAGGTTTTGAAAATATTGGCACTGGACTGGGATTCAAGCTCTGATGCCATTTTTTCTCTGGATTTGAACTCTTCGAGATGATACAGTCACATCATTTCGCTGTTTCCTCAGGATACCAGACTTCTTCAGGTCTCTACGAACAGTGCGATCCTAGCTACTAGTGAAAGAGAATTTGATAGCTGACACCTCTTCATGCTGGGTCAACAACGACGATGTGTTTGGAGTTGGAGTCCCAGGCAGCACCGAACTATTCATTGCGTTACCTCTAGCCGAACGTGTGCACATCTCGCTACTAGTGAAGAAACAATAAATATTATATGTATATTCGTATCTATAAGACAAGAGTGCAAGATGCCAGGTTCCAATCACTGCCACGCAAAAATATATTTATCGTCGTTTCAGGTTCCAATATCATATTTCATATCTGACACTTGAATGTGCTCAGGTACTGGGCTCTACTCCTCATTCATCTCCACACTTTACTTCGTGGCATTTTACACTTGTGTGTACTTTCTTAGTTACTCTTCAGGGGCAATAAATCTTAATGACATTACCCCTGTCGTCATTTGTTTCCAGGTTCGAACATTTGGCTTTGTAAACTGATACTGGTGAACATTTGGATATTTTAGGTCTCTTTATGCCTAGTCAAGTCTCGATTAGACACAAAAGCTTGGTTTGGTTAACACTGATTTCAAACTCAGATCATGGACAACCACTCTTCATATCATTTAATGAGTGTGATACGACTTCTGCAGTGTCACTTGTTGTGATGAAGTTTAATTTACAATCCTTAAAGATTGTCTCATCTCTAATACCGTGTTTACTAATATTTGTTATATTGGTATTGATTACATCTGGACTGACTGCCATAAAGAGCAGTATTCTCCAATAGTCTTTTTTGGGACCAATTGAGTATAGTCAAACGACTGTACTACAGAGGCTTTAGAGGTCCTCCGACACAGCTATGCTACGTTGGTTGCGCAAAGTCAGTTGCAGCCTACACACTGGTATCCAGAGGTGGTTCACTTTTTGTGCTGTTGAGTGTACAAGTTTGTAGACGCAAAATCCCCAAGATTGGCTACGTTTTTACAGAAGCTCGAAATTTATTGCGGACTTCAATGCGTGATGCTGATAACAGTTTCCACAACGAAACTTTGTCTCTAAACCAGGCAGAAAATCCAAAGAGATTCTGGTCGTATGTGAAGTATGTTAGCGGCAAGAAACAGTTAATGCCTTCTCTGTACGATAGCAATGGAGATACTATCGAAGACAGTGCTGCCAAAGCAGAGTTACTAAACACAGACTTCCAAAATGCCTTCACAAAAGAAGACGAAGTAAATATTCCAGAATTCGAATCAAGAACAGCTGCCAACATGAGTAACGTAGAGGTAAATGTCCTCGGAGTAGTGAAGTAACTTAAATCAATTAATAAAGCAAGTCTTCTGGTCCAGACTATACTCCAGTCAGGTTCCTTTCAGAGTATCCTGATGCATTAGCTCCATACTTAACAATTATATACAAACGTTCGCTCGACGAAAGATCCGTACCCAAAGACTGGGAAGTTGCGCAGGCCTCACCAATATTCAAGAAAGGTAGTAGGAGTAATCCAATTAATTATAGGCCCGTATCGTTAACGTCGATATTCAGCAGGATTTTGGAACATATACTGTGTTCAAACATTATAAGTTATCTCGAAGAAAACGGTCTATTGACACACAGTCAAATGGGTTTAGAAAACATCGTTCTTGTGAAACACAACTAGCTCTTTATTCGCGTGAAGTTTTGAGTGCTATTGACAAGGGATGACCGCTTTTCTGGATTTCCAGAAGGATTTTAAGACTGTACCACACAAGCGGCTCGTAGTGAAATTGCGTGCTTATGGAATATCGTCTCAGGTACGTGACTGGGTTCGTGATTTCCTGTCAGAGAGGTCACAGTTTGTAGTAACTGACGGAAAGTCATCGAGTAAAACAGAAGCGATTTCTGGCGTTCCCCAAGGTAGTGTTATAGGCCCTTTGCTGTTCCTTATTTGTACAAACGACTTGGGAGACAATCTGAGCAGCCGTCTTAGGTTGTTCGCAGATGACACTGCCGTTTATCGACTAATAGAGTCATCAGAAAACCAAAACAAATTGCAAAATGATTTAGAAAAGATATCTGAATGGTGCGAAAATTGGCAGTTGACCCTAAATAATGGAAAGTGTGAGGTCATCCACACGAGTGCTAAACAGAATTCGTTAAACTTCGGTTACACGATTCATCAGTCTATCTCAAGGCCCTAATTTCAACTAAATACGTAGGAAATACAGTTACGAACAATTTAAATTGGAAAGAACACATAGAAAATGTTGTGGGGAAGGCTAACCAAAGACTGCGTTGTATTGGCCGGACACTTAGAAAATAGACCTGCTAAGGAGACTGCATACAGCCGGCCGGAGTGGCCGAGCGGCTCTAGGAGCTTCAGTCTGGAACCGCGAGACCGCTACGGTCGCAGGTTCGAATCCTGCCTCGGGCATGAATGTGTGTGATGTCCTTAGGCTAGTTAGGTTTACGTAGTTCTAAGTTCTAGAGGACTGATGACCTCAGATGTTAAGTCCCATAGTGCTCAGAGCCATTCAGACTGCCTACACTAAGAGCCATTTAGACTGCCTACACTACGCTTGTCCGTCCTCTTTTAGAATACTGCTGCGCGGTGTGGGACCCTTACCAGATAGGAGTGACGGAGTACGTCAAAAAAGTTCAAAGAAGGTCAGCACGTTTTGTGTTATCGCGAAATATGGGAGAGAGTGTCATAGAAATGATACAGGTTTTGGGCTGGCAATCATAAAAGAAAGGCGTTTTTCGTTGCGACGGAATCTTCTCCGGAAATTCCAATCACCAACTTTCTCCTCCAAATGCGAAAATATTTTGTTGACACCGACCTTCATAGGGAGGAACGGTCACCATGAGAAAATAAGGGAAATCAGAGCTCGTATGGAAAGATGCAGGTGTTCGTTCTTTCCGTGCGCTATACGAGATTGGAATAATAGAAAATTGTGAAGGTGGTTCGATGAACCCTCTCCGAGCCACTAAAATGTGATTTGCAGAGTATCCATGCAGATGTAGATGTAGATGTAGGTATGGAATTGCAGGTATCTGTAGCAAGTCAGGCCATACTTGGTATAAAAAAAAAATTATACCAACCTCGTTGTATGTTAAGCGGTCTACGTGATTGTTGGGTTTAAGAGTGGGGTTAAAGACTTCTGCACTTTCTTCAAAGTACTCCTTAGCCACGACCACATACTGCAGCTAGATTTGCTGTTCAAACATGACGTCAGTATCGATCTAGAACGGCGCATAATGGAGCTAGATGGGGCATCGTTCCGTTTCGTTTTTATTGCCAAAAATACGTAATTGTCAGAGATAAGCCTCAGACATCGGGGAAACCAGCTAAACTGTGTACAAGTTACCTTAGACTCGACTCACAGCGTAAAATACAGAAAGATGTAGGGAAGCTAATATAGGCAGATATAAGAGCAAATTTCCCAGTTAATAATTTGTGTGGTTTGGCCTTGATGTGAAATGAAGAACTGGTCAAAGCACAGTGTCTTAAACGGCACAGTTTACCCTATTTATGAGACGTTGATGGAAGCCAAGTAGTATCCATCAGTGTGAGCAATTTCGGTTCGCTAGAAGCGGAGCTATCATGGAGTGGACCAATAGCTAGTGCAATGGAGAAGGTAGAAATAGATGGAAATTTCAGGGAAGAATATTTGAAGGTACGACAATATACCAGTTTAGCTGCGCTGCATGGGAAAGTGTTGCACTTGGAAGGACGTGATAGGAAGGTTAGAGAAAGAGTATTAGAAGAACAAATATCTGGGGTAGTTTAACCCTCCCAGACCATTGCCAGCTATGTCAATAATGCAGCATAGGATTGCTACTGGGAATGAACCACTAGCGTATAGAAAATAATACCGAATTCTACATCATCTCCAACCACTGGTGGAGGAATTTATACTCTAAGAAAAAAAAAGCGACGGAGGCCGAAGGAATTATCTGAACTGGATGTAGATCCGTAGATTTGATGTACATTTCGGATAAACAAATTATTACAACTTCAGAAACATTGGATTATTTATTGAAGAAAAAGAGCTTCAAAAATTGAGCAAGTTAATAACGCATTGGTCCACCTGAGGCCCGTATGCAAGCAGTTATTTGGACTGCCGTTTATTGACAGTGTTGCTGGATGTCCTCCTGATGGATATCATACCAAATTCTTTCCAATTGGCAAGATCGTCAAAATCTCGAGTTAGTTGGAGTTCTCAACCAATAATGCTTCAAACATTCTCAATTTACGAGAGATCTAGCGACCTTACTGGCCAAGGTAGGGTTTGGCAAGCACGAATGCAAGAAGTAGAAAATCTCACTGTATTGAAGCATGCATTATCTTGCTGAAATGTAAACCCACTATGGCTTGCCATGAAGGGCAACAAAACGAGGTATAGTATATCGTCAATGTACCGCTCTGCTGGAAGAAAGCCGCGTATGACAAGCAAAGGTGTCCGACTATAAAAATAAATGGCACCCCAGAACATCAATTCTAGTTGTAATGCTGTATGACAGTCATGTTGGTATCCCATTGTTCCGTGGTGCGTCTGTAGATACGTTTTCGCTGGCCAACAGGGCTCAGTTCGAAGCGGGACTCATCACTGAAGACAGTTTAGCACAGGGGATTCCAGGCCAAAAGCATGTCTAGAGACCTCCCGAACAGCGGTGGAATACTAACATGACTGTCGTCCGCCATATGGCCTGACAACTAGGAGTGGTGATCGTCAGCAGGTCCTTTGGTTGTCGCCTGCGGCACTGTTACAGCACAACGGTATGTCGACGGCATCTGACGGCGCATTTCGTTGCCCTTCATGGCTAGCCATCCTGGACTCACGTTTCAGGAAGAGAAAGCCCACCTGCGTGGGGTGTGAGTTTCTACTGGTTGTCTTCGTGCTTCCCAAACGTTACCTTGACCAGCAAGATCGCTGGATCTCAGAGCCCTCCAAAAAGCTCAGGATTTTGACGATCTACGAGGTGGATTCAAGTTCTAAGGCCTCCGATTTTTTTCTTCTCCGGACTGGAAAGAGATAGAAACATGCGCATTGTTTTAAAATGAGGCCGCGTTCATTGTCAATACGTCCCAGAGATGGCAGCACCGTACGCCAGATGGAATTTTACCGCCAGTGGCGAGAATGAGAACTGTTTTAAATACTTAAAATGGCGACGTTTTCCTTACTTGAACAGCGTGAATCATTCGTTTTCTGAATCTGCGTGGTGTGAAACCAATTGAAATGAATCGACTGTTGAAGGAGACATGTGGTGATGGAGTTATGGATGAGTCGAAAGTGCGTTCGTGGGTGCAACAGTTTAATGAAGGCAGAACATCGTGTGACAACAAACCAAAACAACCTCGGGCTCGCACAAGCCGGGCTGATGACATGATTGAGAAAGTGGACAGAATTGTTTTGGGCCGAATGACTGTTGAACAGATCGCCTCCAGAGCTGGCATTTCTGTGGGTGTGCTCAATCCTGCATGACGACCTGAAAATACGAAAAGTGTCATCCAGGTGGGTGCCACGAGTGCTGACAGACGACCACATAGCTGCCCATGTGGCATGTTGCCAAGCAGAGTTGACACGCAACGATAGCATGAATGGGAATTCCTTTTCGTCGGTTGTGACAATGGATGAGACGTGGATGCCATTTTTCAATCCATAAACAAACGGCCAGTCAGCTCAATGGAAGCACACAGATTCACCGGCACCAAAAAAATTTCGGGTAACCGCCAGTGCTGAAAAAATGATGGTGTCCATGTTCTGGGACAGCGAGGGCATAATCCTTACCCATTGCGTTCCAAAGGGCACTACGGTAACAGGTGATCCTACGAAAATGTTTTGAAGAACAAATTCCTTCCTGCACTGCAACAAAAACGTCCGGGAAGGGCTGCGCGTGTGCTGTTTCACCAAGACAACGCACCCGCAGATCGAGCTAACGCTACACAACTGTTTCTTCGTGATAACAACTTTGAAGTAATTCCTCATGCTCCCTACTCGCCTGACCTGGCTCCTAGTGACTTTTGGGTTTTTCCAACAATGAAAGACACTCTCCATGGTCTCACATTCACCAGCCGTGCTGCTATTGCCTCAGCGATTTTCCAGTGGTCGAAACAGACTGCTAAAGAAGCCTTCGCCACTGCCATGGAATCATGGCGTGAGCGGTGTGAAAAATGTGTACGTCTGCAGGGCGATTACGTCGAGAAGTAACGCCAGTTTCATCGATTTCGGGTGAGTAGTTAATTAGAAAAAAAATCGGAGGCCTTAGAACTTGAATGCACCTCGTAACATACCAGTAGGACAGAATTTGGCAAACAGCGTTAAGTTGAATAACTGCTCGCATAAGATCCAGAAGTGGACCAACATGTCACCGACTTGCTCTATTTGTGAAGCTCTTCCTCTTGAATAAATCCAATATTTTGGAATTTTAATAATTTTTTTCTGTGCATGTACATCACATTTACCAATTTGCATCTTATTGGAATATTTTCTTTTCCGTGTGTCATTCGTTTGTTTTAGAGTATATTAACCAACATTTCCATGACAGGATTATTCAGGAAAGTGAGAACCCTTGGAAGATTCCTGTAGTAATTATGTCAAAAAAGAGCTCAGATTTGGGTAAGACCTATAGGTTTTCTCGTGACTATTGGCTGTCTAAACCAATCACAGATGTGTACCTAACTCCTAACATCACAGAAATCTCAGATAACCTGGGGCAATGCCATTAATTTATGACCATGGACATCATAGTGGGTACTATCAGTTAGATGCAGCACCAGGTGATTGACCCAATACTGCATATTTGGTTCCATGTACTCATTGTCTGTATCACTGAATCCCATTCAGATTAAAGAGTTCGTCGGTGTCATTCCAGTGCCCACTAGATGGGATAGTATGAAGCTTGAAACTCAAACTATACATGGTGCAAATGGATATCACTACCGTATTTTTTAAGGAGATCCAAAGTACACATTACGTTTGCAGATATCTTTTGTCTATTACAAGCAGAACGACTAACATATATGTGGAAAAGTGCCATTTCGTATTTTGGTCATATTATCGGCCAGGAAGGTGTACAAACTCACTCCCAGTTTGTATACGCCATGTGCAAATTCTAACTCCTAGTACACAGAAAGAGCTCCAGTCCTTTCTAGCTTTGGCTAATTATTATAGGAAGTTTGTGTCAAAACTTGCAGAAGTACCAAGGCATTGGACTCCAGATTTCAAAGGAGCCTTTGTACGACTAAAAAAATTACTGCTCGCTGGCCTCAACCTCCGTTTCCCTGATTATTAGAAACAGTTCCCATTATCATGTGACCCTTGCACTCAACTTAAGGCCTGTATTAAATCAAGAAAGAGATGGAATAGAGCACCCAATATCTTATGCTTCTAGACCAATAAAGAAGACAAATGAAAATAATTGGAGTACTGAAAAAGAGATGCTCAGCTAGATCTATGGTATCACTTAATTCCATTATTATTTACATGGCCGATGCTTTAAAGCATGATAACAGATTACATAGCACCGAAATGTGTTATGGGTATTAAAGATCTAACTAGATGCTTGACTCTGTGGGATTTACAGTTAAGTAACTTTGATTCTGAAGTCATACAGTAACCTAGGAAGTCTCATCGTGACGCAGACAGGCTGAGTCAAGGTAAGTACAGTGGAAAACGCTGGTATATCCACAGGAAAGAGGCAGAAGGCTCAGGCGACTGACTGAGATTGGCAGAAGTGCCCAACACAAGTACAGTTCAATGCTGATGACTCAGTATTATACAGACAAACAAGGTGTTGTTGGCATGTAGTCGTGCTGGTAAGTTTACATGATCAAGTGTTGAGGCAGTCTCATGACTCTATCTTTGCAATACATGAAAGTCGATGAGCTACAGAACGATGTGTTGAAGAAACTTACTGGTAGAGGAAGCTTAAGCAAGATGTGGAACTGTTGTCAAGAGCTGCATAATTTGCATGCGAAAAAGCTGCGCTTGCTCATCAATTGATTCCATTAGAAAGGTTACTTGGAACCAACAGACCATTCCAAACGGTTAATAGAGTCATTCTTGGTCCCTTTGCACTCACTCTGATGGGGTCTCGGTATGTGTTAACTACAGTTGGTCATATTTCGCGATTTGTATCCACGACTGCTGTACCGACTCAGCAAGTGAAAATAGTAATTCACGTAATGGTTAACTACTGGGTATTGAAATTAATGGACTAAGTTTATTTTCCAAATAATGAAGCAGTTGTGTATTGCTGTATGTGACAGCGAATGGGAAGACTGAGAGAGTGCGCAGAGCAATATAAAAAAAGCACTCCGTCGTCAGGCCAAGAGTGGCCTACCGGGACCATCCGACCGCCGTGTCATCCTCAAGGCGGATGTGAATAGGAGGTGCATGGGGTCAGCACACCGCTCTCCCAGTAAATTATGATGGTATTCTTGACCGAAGTCGCTGCCATTTGGTCGAGTAGATCCTCAGTTGGCATCACGAGACTGAGTGCACCCCGAAAAATGGCAACAGCGCATGGCGGCTGGATGGTCACCCATCAAAGTGCCGGCCACGCCCAACAGCGCTTAACTTCGGTGCTCTCACGGGAACCGGTGTATCCATTGCGGCAAGGCCGCTGCCCAGAGCAGTCTAAAGAATGCTAAGCTAATAGTCACCGTAGTGACTGGGACATTGCGCTCGTACTACTGCTAGCAAGTATAACGTTATGTAATGTTGCGTATGGCATAATACTATGATCCATGGCGATGTGGCTATAAGTGTATTTAACTATGGTCTTATTTTGTTCAAGTCTGTAGTATAGCTCGTGCCATGGCAATTTGAACAAGTGAAGCGTCGTTTACGCCTCAGAAAACTGAGTCTAAAACAGAGTAAAGTCCAATATTTGGGATATTATATTCTGTTTGCGTTTAATGAAAACGTGAAAGCAATGGAGGCAATCCGAAACACCTGTACCTAGTATGGAGGGAGTGCTATCGAGAAAGTCAAGTTGTATCGTTCCAAGTACGGTCGTTTTAAGATAAATGGATCACCACAATCAGGATGACGAACAGGCATTGATGAAGGACATTTCTGCGATTTAATACTATGGTCAATGATAGTGTATCCAGTAACTGGCAAATGTGACAATCAATTAACATTCGTGTAACAGTTACCTTCAGTAGTCATATTGATGTTAAAAGAAATGAAGGGCTCTTACGGTACAAAGTCTCGTCGAAAACGAGATTACACGCGAAGCAGAATCTTACACGCGAAGCAGAATCTCGAACTGGGAATTTCGGGGAATGAAGTCATCTGTGGTCTTCGAAAGGAATGATCCAGGCAATTGCCACAATAGATTTAAGGTCACCATAAATCTAAATCAGTGCAGCCTGATGGCGGTTTGAAGTAGTGTATGGTAAGTTCATAAGGAGAAAACAGTGGGTAAGTCATAAGAAACTTTATCACAAACGATGGCCTGTATACGCCCACAAAATATATTGTTACTGATACACATCTGAGGACACAGAGAAGGTGTTCTGTGTTACAAACTGCTTCACAGGGATGTGTCCTTCACAGTTGACATTTGTTGCCGACAAATGAGATGCCCTGCAGCCGCAGAGTAACAAATGCGACCTGGAAGACAGCGTCAAGGAGCAAACACACACACTGCACATCTTTTAATCTGGCACCCACTTGTGGTTACCTTCCCGCCTCATATCGATTAGCCAGCAAGAAACTTAGTTTTCGTTTTCTTTTGTTTGTTTCTGTTTGTTTTGTTTTGACGATTGCGCTTTAAAGGTGGCTTGACTCAGAATCAGCAAGTCGCTACCTGTGCATTATCAGACGGTTTTCGATAACGAGATGGAATATATTGCGGACCATTTCCCTGATATTTGTGTCTATTTTGTTCAACAGCTCAAAGGGAAAAGCTATTAATAAACGCTTCAGCTGATGCCTCATCATAATACCATTCACCAAATGACTATCTTAATTAAACGTGATGTCTCTTGTAATACTCAAGTAGCTTTACCGAATTAGAACGTTGTGGCGGACTCGAGTAAATTATATCTCTGAACTTTGTTTACATTCTTATTACTTAGAAACTGTTATCATCCCTCAGCTTGATAACATCTACAGTGTTTTGCGTGTTTATTTAACGTTTAAATACATAATTCCTAGTCTTTTATGGACCTTCTACCATAAATCATAACGTAAATACAGCGATGTGGCTGTGAGAGCAGTTGTTGAATGAAACACAGTTTAACAGAGTATTAAGTGATACGATTTCATTGATATATTCCTGTATTTTCGGTAACAGTTCCACAGTATTTTATGTTTCTTATCTCTAGATTTCTTGGTTACTGAACTTATGTCTTAGGATGACAAAATTTCTAAAGATTTCGTTCTGAGTTCGATACAGTTATTTGTAGCTCTGTCACAGAGGAAGTAAAATATTGCTCTCGCGCCAGTTTAGAACTGAGAGCAACTGCCGCTTTCTTTTTACAGTGCGTCGACATTTTCATGGAGTAAGTGATCAACTGCAGCGTTCATTGACTCTTCATTGGCCTTGTGATGGCTGATTCAGATAATTCGTAATGTAGACAACGAGATTAGTTGTAGTCGCTGAGTGAAAGTTATCTCCTATATCTGTAAATGTATTTGATAAGTCAATGATACACCAAAGTGGAATTCATCCAGAAAATTTGATTGGTATACCACAAATATATCAAGCGAATCTTCCAAGATAATTCTCTGCCATTCTAGGATGTAGCCAAACTATCACAGCGTCACCGGACATCTTCCATTACCATATGTTGCCATGAACCTATCACAGTCATAGTACAACGATTATGTTTCTACAAGCAATGTCTTTCTTGAGTGGACTAACAGTTCAGGAGTACGTCTTGTGCATCAACGATGCAACGGCTTCATTACTTTTCGTATGACGTCATGAGGAGTATTCTGGTATTTATAGCGAGGGAGAAGAATGGTAAGTTGCACAGACCAGCGCAATACATACGAAAGAAAATAAACGTTATCCAGATCCACTTCACTGACATCGACATGTAGCAAGATGTATGAACAAATATTTTGTTCCAACATTACGAAATACCCCGAAATATATTACCTATTGACATAAAAGCAGCATGGGTTTGGAATGAACCACTCTTGTGAGACATAGATGGCACTTTATCGCATGATGTACTGGGTAAAGCGGGTCTCAAACTGCTTCCACATTTACAGAGTCCAGACAGGCTTTTGATATCATTCCTCACAAGCGACCTCCAACCACATTGCTTTCCTATGGACTAACGTCCCACCTGTGCGAGTGGATTCGTAATTCCCTGTCTGAAAGGTCGCAGATTGCAGTTACTGACGGGACACCACCTAGTGAGATCAGTGTGATTCGACAAGTCAACTGATGTAAACCTTCTGGTATTTCTAATACGTGTAAACTATTTAGGAGACAATGAGAACATTTCTCTTGGATTTGTGCAGGTAATTCTGCCGTCTAGTAACCTCCTCAGAAGAGCAAAGTGAACTGCAGTATGATGTTGAAAATGTACCTTCACAGTCCAAAACGTGCCAATTGGCCCTAAACAATAAAATGTGTGAAGTCCTCCACATGGATACTAAGAAGGTTATAGTCAAGCTTCCAGAAATCGATAAGTAAAGCAAATTTGAGGGTTACAGATGCAACGAAAGTCCTAGGGATTACCAATATAAACAACGGAACTGTGAAACATCACCTGTTGTGATGAAGTTGAAACAAATGTTGGGTTATTAACGCAACCCTTAGACAACCAAAGAAGTCTACTAATGAGACTGCCAGTACTACAGTTGTTCGACCTCTTCCGGAATACTACTGGTCACTGTGGGTTCATTACCTGACAGGACTGACGGAATACATAAAAAACGTTGAAAGAAGATAGCTGATTTTGTGGTATAGCGAATTTGGTGCAAAGAGTGTCATGGATGTTTTTCTTTTTTTCTCTTTGTGGGTTGAAGAGGGGGCAGGGGGACGAGTTGGGGACGCAGTACTAAAACAGTCCGCCGCGGTAGCTGAGTGGTGACGGACTGCCGTCCTACGGGCCCGGGTTCGATTCCCGGCTGGGTCGGAGAATTTTCTCCTCTCAGGGACTGGGTGTTGTGTTGGATTCATCATCATTTCATCCACATCCGGCGAGCAAGTCGCCCAATGGGGCGTCGAATGTAATAAGACCTGCACCACGGAGGCCGGACCTGTCCCGTATGGGGCTCATTTCCATTTCAGTACTAAAGCAAACACCACTTCACCGCAGCACATTATTATCACATTTCAACCAGCACTCTTCAACCAGCAAATAGCTGTTGTTGCCACTGCCGTACAGTGGATGATATTACAGTTGTAATAACATAAGAGAAATTAGAACTCGCATTTAAAGATCTGGTGTTCGATTTTCTTGAGTTTTGTACGTGAGTGGAACGGTGGAGACACTGAAGCAATCTGTGAACCCTTTACGAAACACTTAACTACATTGTGCCTCAGCAGAGCGTAATTTCCGTCGTGCAGCACTTACTCTTTCAGAGACATTGAGTAGACTTTATGAGTGCTCAAAATGTGAATGCTATACCGCATATACACAATTGTTTGGCAAAGTTGCTGCCAAAAGTGTTTTCTTTTACAGTCCGCTGAATTATCTTGGTAGAACACATACTTTCTTAAGGTGAGATCTAATGCAGAGCGCTTACGAGAAAGAATAGTTTCCTGCGTCATGTAATTGCTAGCTAATTGAACTGTTTCGTGCTAGCTACATTTATCATGAGTGTATTCTTTTACTTATTTTTCGTTAAATATTTGAATGAAATGTCAAAAGTAGATGTGGCCGCTCATCTTATAGTAAAATACAGTGAAGTGCCAAAGAAACTGTTATAGGAATGCGTATTCAAATACAGAGATATGTAAATAGGTAGTGTCTGGCGCAGTTGTTAGATCGGTTATTGTTGCTACGATGGCGGGAGCGATGTGACACAGTATCCACGAGGTAGGGACGGAGTGGGGATTTTCCTGTACGACCATTTCAATAGTGTACCATGAATGTCAGGAATGCGGTAAGACATCAAATCTCCGACATCGCAGCGGCCGGAAAAAGATCCTGCAAGAACGGGACCAACGACGACTGAAAAGAGTCCCTCAACGTGACAGAAGTGCAACGCTTCCGCAAATTGCTACAAATTTCGATGCTGGGCCATCTACAAGTGTGAGCGTGTGAACCATAAAAAGAAATACCATAGATATGGGCTTTCTCAGCCGAAGGCCCACTCGTGTACCCTTGATGACTGCACGACACAAAGCTTTACGGCTCTCCTGAGCCTGTCAACACCGACATTGGACTGTTGGTGACTGTAAACATGTTGTCTGGTCGAACAAGTCTCGTTTCAAATTGTATGGGGTGGATGGACGTGTACAGGTACGGAGACAGCCTCATGAACCCACAGACCCTTCATGTCAGCAAGGGACTATTCAAGATTTTGGAGGCTCTGTAATGGTGTGGGGCGTGTGCAGTTGGAGTGATATGGGGCTCCTCATACGTCTAGATACCACTCTGACAGGTGACGTGTACGTGAGCATCCTGTCTGATCATCTACATCGATTCATGTCCACTGTGCTTTCCGACGAACTTGGGCAATTCCAGCAGGACAATGCGACACCCAACATTTCCAGAGTTGCTACAGAGTGGATCCAGGAACACTCCTCTGATTTTATACACTTCCGCTGCCCACCAAACTCCCCAGACACCAACATAGTTTAGACTATCTGGGATGCCTTGCAACGCTCTGTTGAGAACAGATCTCCACTCCCTTGTAGTCTTACGGATTTATGGACAGCGCTACACGATTCATGGTGTCGGTTCCCTTCAGGACTACTTCAGACATTACTCGAATCCATGCCACCCCATGTTGCGGCACTTCTCTGTGGTCGTAGGGGCCCTACACGATGTTATGCAGGTGTGCCAGTTTCTTTGGCTCTTCAGTGTAGCTTTAGCTCCGTTACTTTGTACTATAGACTTGGATAGGGTAGATGGAACGTTTGATCCTACCAGGGTGAGCGTGGCTTTGCAGCCTGGGCCTGCGCTAGCGGAGACTTGAGAGCTACAGGCCAGTTAGGCTGGATGACTGATAGGCCAGCCGGCCAGCTACAGCCGTGTGCCGAGGCGACACCAAAAAGAGCGAGATGGCCGTGACTGGCCGACGGTACACCAGCCAGGGACGGGCCAGCCCATGGCTCTGCCTCTGCCACTCCTTTTGTCTTCCTCTCCTACCATCAGTATGAGAATGGCAGCAGAAATACACATCACGCTGTCTGTTGCAATAGCTCACTGGAAGAGGCCAATTCAAGATGTCCTTTCTCTTATTGAAGAAGGTGGATGTTACGTAAGAGAAGCTGTAAGGCTTGCCAAATACTACTGCAACAAGGAACTATCCTGAAAGGGGCACTACCAACACAGCTCGTGACCGAGACAGGAAGAGAGTGAGCTTACAGCAAGGGGGGGGGGGGGGGGGGGGGGGGGCAGCGAGCCAGTGTCTTAGAGCAGGGAAAATCCCTTTCTGGACGCGAAGCAGTTGCGGCGGGAGACCAACATCGCTGGCTCCAGTGACACGATTCGCCGAAGGTTAAGGGACGCTGGGCTGCACACACGATGATCCGCTATGAAACAGGAGGTCGGCAAAGTCGATATTTTATACTAGCTGGCACTTGCGGAGCTCCACCTAAGTGCGGAGGGTCATTGAGCTCCATCATTTTTGCTGATATGAATGTTTTCCACCAGTAACGACGGTCCAAGAGTCGCTTACAGGCCGCAAGGGACTCGCCATCGACGTGAATGTGGATCCACGACGAGAAAAAGTGGGCAGCTGTCTATTTCCTGCTGGGAATGAATTTCTCTGAGAATAGCACGAGTTATTCACAGGATAGAACGAACTCTTGACAGCGTACAGTACGCCCCCACATTGAAAAATATGATGCTTCCGTGAGTGCGAGTGCTGTACGGAGAAGGGAACTTTACGCTGCAAGAGCACATCAATTCGTTCAGCAGAAGCTCTCCACAGTTGTCGTCAATGTCGTGGACTGGCCTCCACAGGCTGCTGATATGAACACTATGGAAAACATGTGGGCTCAAGTTGCCAGAACGTTAACAGAGAACTGGCCACAAAACCAGCCAACCTCAACTGACGCTCTTTGGGACAGCTTTCTTGGAGCATGGCAGGAAGTTGCTTCTTCAGGTTGTTACGTCCAACGGCATATACATTTGATGCCAAGACACATGATAGAAGTACAAAATAATGTGGATTCTAGTTGAAGTATTAGAGTCCTTAAAACGTTTAGTTGTGTCATCATTTTCTTCATTTTTCGTCACAAGAAGCCAGCGGAAGATCACCTGGCAACAGATAAAATAAAATTTGTTTTACTTTGAGTTGCCATTTTAACTGAAGTGAGTTTCTTTTGAATATGTAGTTTGTTAAATATTCTATTTTTATGTCATTTACACACTGTCCAGATTCTTGCAGAGTAATCAGTTTAGGAAGGATGCTTTAAAAGTATTTTGCGTTATTTCAAATACATCTCTCTCTTCCTCTCCATCCATTAATATAACCTCCACCCTCCAAAAATTATGCAAACGATTTCGTCTTATAATTATTGATTGTTAATTTCTTCTCCATTCTCTCTCTCACAATCTCTCGTCTCTATTACACTATCACTTCAGTTGCCCTTATAAACAAATGAAGCGGTTTCCACTGAAACTGTATGTTCTCGTTTAATTTGTGCTTTCTTTGCTGTTCTCTATCATTCCACTCAAAATCTATGAAACGGTATTATTTTATATTCACTTGGCTATAATCCATTCTTCATTCTGAAAACATTCCTTCCTTTTCTCTGCCGACCGTGGTGGCCAAGCGCTTCTAGTCGCTGCAGTCCGGAACCGCTCGACTGCTACAGTCGCAGGTTGGAATCCTGCCTCGGGCATGGATGTGTGTGATGTCCTTAGGTTAGTTAGGTTTAAGTAGTTCTAAGTTCTAGGGGACTGATGACCTCAGATGTTAAGTCCCATAGGGCTCAGAGCCATTTTTTCCTTTTCTCTGTGTCCTAAGAGAAAACGAACTGTGCCGTGTGTCCAAGTAAGGAAGACCCTGCAAGCTGTTCACTCTTTTATTTTACATTTCTGCCCTTCCATCCATTCCAAGATCCTTCCCTCCTTCCAGCTACCACTCCCTTGACATCTGCGTCCACATTTACATGAATGCTCTGCAGTTCACGATCAAGTGCTTGGTAGGGGGTTCTTTGAACCGCTGTCACATTTACCCTTCCACTCTCAAAAAGTGCGTGGAAATAATGAACAACTGAGTCTTACCTTGCAAGCATTATGTCTCTTATCACAATCGTCATGTTTCCTGTGAATGTCGGGGTAAAAAAAAAATCATAACATTCACCAGTGGAGGCTAGAGATTGGAATTTAGTGAAAACAGCGCGCCACAAAGTAAAATGCCTACGTTTCAATGATTTCCATTCTAACTCGTTTACCATATCCGTGACAAAGTCTCCATTATTTCGTGATAATACAAAACTATCTGCCCTTCTTTGAACTATTTCGATATCTTCCATCAGTCCTATCTCGTAGGGATCCTATACTGCGCAGGAGTACCCACGAAGCTGATTGAAGTTTGTTGCATGCGGTCACTTCAACTGATATATTGCATCTTCTATGTATTTTACCAATAAAACGCGGTCTTTGGGTTTACTTCCCCAAAATATTTTCCATATGACGATTTCAAATTAAGGTTTTCGTGATCCTTGCCCCTAGATATTTAGCTGAACTGCCGGCCGTTGTGGCCGACCGGTTCTAGGCGGTACAGTCCGGAACTGCGCGACCGCTACGGTCGCAGGTTCGAATCCTGCCTCGGGCATGGATGTGTGTGATGTCCTTAGGTTAGTTAGGTTTAAGTAGTTCTACGTTCTAGGGGACTGATGACCTCAGAAATTAAGTCCCATAGAGCTCAGAGCTATTTGAACCATTTTTTAGCTGGACTGACATCCTTTAAATGTGACTGATTTATCGTGTAAGCGAACTTCACGGGAATTGTTTTGGTATTCATGTGGAGAACCTCTCACATTTTTTTGTTTAGGGTCAACTGTCACATTTTGTGCTGTGAAGATATATTTTCAACATCATTTTGCAATTCGCTTTGCTCTACTCAGGAGTTTTCTAGATGGCAGAACTGCCTGCCACAAATCTAAGAGATATGTTCTCATTGTCTGCTAGTTTATATGTATATATTGGAAATAGCAGAAGGTCTACATCACTTAACTTGTGGAATCACACTGATCACTTCCATTTCACTAGCTGACATGCAGTCACTTACTGCAAACTGTGACCATTCAGACACGAAATCACAAGTCCAGTCTACAAGTGAGACAATAGTCCATAGGAAGGCAATATGGTTGGAGGCCGCTTATGAGGAATAATATCAAAATCCTGTATGGAACTCTATAAACATGGAATAAATTTGAGAGTCCCAGTACTTCATGAGAAGAAAGTGCCAGTTGTGTCTCACAAGAGAGATGATTTCCAAATCCATGCTGGTTAGATGTCAATAGCTGATATATTACGGGGCATTTTATAACGTTGGAACAAAATATTTGTTCATACATCCTGACACATGTCGAAATCAATGAAATGGATCTATAACTCAGTAGATTACTTTTGTTTTCTCTCGTATGTATTGCACTGATCTGTACAACTTTCCATTCTCTCCCTCGCCACAAATACCTGAGTACTCCTCCTAACGTCGCAGGCAAAGTAATGAAGCCGCTACATCGTTGATGTGCAAGATGCATTCCTAAATAGTTAGCTTACTGAAGAAAGACACTCCTTGTAGAAACATAGTCGTCCTGCTATTGTTGTGATAGGTTCATGACAACATAATGGAACAGGTCTGATGACACTGTGGTCATTTGGTTACATCCGAGAATAACAGAGAACTATCTTGCAAGATTGGCTCGATATAGTTGTGATTACCAATCAAAGATTCTGAATGAATTCCACTTTGGTGTGTCATCGACTTATCAAATACATGTTCACAGACGTGGGAAATTACTTTCACCCAACAACTACAGCTAATCTCGTTGTCTACATAGTGAATTATCTGAATCAGCTATCACAAGGGCAATGGCCGCTTGCTGCATGATAATGTCGTCGCACTGTAAAGAGAAAGCAGCAGTAGGTTTCAGTTCCAAACTGGCGCGAGGGTAATATTTTACCTCATCTGTGACAGAGCTACGGACAACTATATCGAACACAGAACGATATCGTTAGAAATTTTGTCATCGTAAGTTGTCTCGCTACGTTCAATAACCAGTAGATATAAGAAACATAAAATACTGCGGAACTGTTACTGAAAAGACACAGATATGTTAATGAAATCGTGTCACTGAATATTGTCTTAACTGCGTTTTATTCAGCAGCTACTCTCACGTGACATTATAATCTGGTAAAGCTACTTGAGTATTACAAAAGACTTCACATTTAATTAAGATAGCCATTTGATAAATGGCATTATGATGACACTCCAGTTGTATTACAGAAGAGCATATTAATGGCGTTTCCCGTTAGGTTATTGAACAAAATAGACACAAATAGCAGTGAAACTGTCCACAACATATTCCACCTCGCTATCGAAAACCGTCAGATCATGTGCAGTTAGCGACTTGTTTATTCTGAGTTAAGCCACATTTAAAGCGCAAACGCCGAAACAAAACAAACAAAAGAAAGCAAAACCTAACTTCCTTGGTGGCTGATCGATAAGGGGAGAGAAGTTAACACAAGCGCGTGCCAGATTAGATGTACGGTAGGCATGCTTTGGCCAACTTCAGTACAAATAGTAGCAAAAAAGTTCCTTCCAGGTCACATTTGTTACTCTGTGACTGTAAATCATCTCATTTGTTGGCAACAAATGTCAACTGTGAAGGGCACATGGAATCAGTTCATAATACAAAACACCTTCTTTTTGACACCAGACGTATATCAGTAACAATACATTTTGTGGAAATATACAGGCCATCGTTTGCGATAATGTTTGTTGTGGCTTCACAGCTAGTTTCCCCTTATGAATTTACGATATGCTACTTTAAATTGCCATCAGGCTGCACTGATTTGGGTTAACAGCGATCTCCTTAAATCTACTACAGCAAATGTCAGGTTCAATCGTTTGAAAGCAACAGATGACTTTCTTCCCCATCCTTCACAGTTCGAGACTCTGCTCCGTGTCTAATGTCGTTTTCGACGAGACTTTGTATCGTAATCATCCTTCCTTTCTTTTAACCTCAACATGAATACTGAAGGCAAGTGTCGCATCAAGGTTGATTGGTCATCACACTTGCCAATTATCGAATACGCTGTCGTTGACAATAGAAATAAATCGAAGCCATGTACTTCATCGACGCCGGTTTGTCTTCCTGGATGTGGTGATTAATTTATTTCAAAACGATCGTACTTGAAACGATACAACTTGTCTTTCTCTATAGTACTCACACTACACTGTGCACAGGGGATTCGAATTGCTTGTATTGCATTCACTCTTTTATTAAACACAAACAGCATACAATGTCAGTAATTTTAGACTTTATTCCGTTTTACACTCCATTTTCTAATGCATAAACGATGCTCCTCGTAATGTCAAAAAAGAGAAATATTCGATTTGTCACAGGACGAGCCATACTACAAACTTGAAGAAAATAAAACCATAGTTAAATATGCTTATAGCAACGTGCCATACAAAATCGCATGGAGCATGCTGAAACATAGTATTATGTCACACGCAACGTTATATAATGGTATACTTGCTGATTCGAGTACTGACAAGTCCACTGTAGATCATAATCTCTATGCCTGATGGGTGGCGATCGCTTGGGTAGACGTCGGTCTCTATCAAGCGGCCGCTGGCTGATGGTACCATGACAGATACCCACGAGCCCTTTCTCAATCATGTTCCCACAAGATTTTTCTATTAGTGGCTGCCCGCCTCCATAGCGCAACGGTAGCGTTACCACCTACCACGCAGGGGCGCCGGTTTCGATTCCCTGCAGAGGACTGAGTGTTGTGTGTCCATCATCATCATTGATTCGTAAGTCGCCGGCGTGGCGTCAATTGAAAATACTTGCAATACGGCGGCCGAACCCCCCCGAATGGGGCCTCCCGTCCAACAATGCCATATGATCATTTCATTATTACTGGCTGGTTAGAATACGAACGAAACTGACTCTGCCCTTGTCTCAGACTGATGATCTTAGCAGACGGACCGAATACGGCTTAATAAAGGAAGGAAAAGGATGGGTTTGACAACACAGCTTTGTGTTTTAATTGCATGACGTTGACTCCTAGACCACGAATAGTTTATTCACAACACCTCAAGTGAATATCAACACTTCTCGTACCGTTTGGTGCGTACACCAGTTTGAAAAAAAACATGATGCTAACACATGTGAAATTTGGTGGTTGGTTGGACTGCAGCTTGCCTGTAATGGCTAAGGTGTGAGTTCGATTCCCGCTGGGGGGCTACCAGTTTATAACAGCCACAAACGCACCCTCTTCACCTCCAGTAACGAAAAGTAAAGAGCGCAGGACTGTGCTGTGGTTCATATTCACCATTAAACATGTCCTCATGTTCACCATTAAACATCTCCTTTCGCTACTGACTGGAACAGAGTTGGATTAGTTTTGGCTGTCAGAGGCAGAAGTCGCTGCTTGCTGTAACTCTGTCTCTAGTAACCTTTCTTACGCCAGTAATGTTATTTTAGTTCACGAATAGATGGTCATTTAAGGTCATGGGACCCTCATTTCTTACTTAAGTGGCCTTGAGTCTCTAAAAATACTGGCTCTGGATTGGGATTCAAGCTCCAATTCCAATTTTATTCTTGATTTGAACCCTTCGAGATGACGCTCTCTCATCATTTCCTCACGATGCCAAACTCCTCCAGGTCTCTAAAAACGGCGCGATCATAACTAAAGTGCGCGTCATTTACGACGAAGGCCGAGTTCAGGTTCGTTCTGCGCATCTGACGTCACAAAACACAGTCAGCCAATGAACAGAGAACGACGTTGCCAGAGCTCGACTGCAGTGCAGAGCACGGACGAGTGTCTTCAGTTTTAGACATAAATAAAGTAATTGAACGAAAGCAGTGTCTTGATGGCAGACTTTCTTTTATAGAAAGTTTGGAAAAAGCATTCTTTATACCAATTGCTTCATATGCTATTAATTAATTAAACCAAGCAAGCTATAAGCCCCTTAATTCAGGCGATAGCAAGGAAAGGTATTTGTATATATCTCACTAACCGCTTTTTCGCAATAAAGAACAGCAGTAATTGTTTATTTCCTATTGTACTTTGACAAAACGTGAGTAATTCGTAATCATACCATCAGTGTTTGTCGGTATTCTGTGTGATCTTTTAAAGTCCTCTGGGAGATTTATTGATTGATGAGCTGCGGTAGCATAATGGTTATTGTGTATGACTGCTAAGTGGAAAGTTCTGAGTTCAAACATTGTTCGATGCATAATATTCTTTATTTAAAAATAATATCAAAGTGTATTACTTCATCAATTTTATTCGTTTGTAAGTAATTTTTTGAAATATCTAGTGGCAACTAAAATCGATCATATGAAAAGTATACGCTATGGACTTTTACCTCTGCAAACTCTTCCAAATTTCGTCCAATGGTTTACTACATCAATTGCTGCACAATAACTGCGTTGAACTTCGAAAGAAAATTAAGTTATTTATGGGGGGAAGGTATCAGTCAAGAAGAGGTGTATAAATAAAATTTTTGGACCAAATAGTTTTTGTGAAATCGAATGATAAAGTGAGTCAAAGTAGTCGAAACACCATGTGTCTGCACAGGCGAGCAGTGCAATGATGACAAAATCGAGCACATCGCGGAATGCGGGGAGCACGTCTCTGTAGCAGCGTAAGGGTTAATGCGGCCGTGACGGCTTTATTTCTTAAACTGCACGCTCCCCCCTGAGTTTGCGAACTATATACTATGGCGCTGCTTCTCTTGGCGCATACAACTGGCAACGCAGCAATTTCCCGCGTCTGGGCGGGCATGCGCGAACCGCCAAGATAAAAGAATTGAACTAATAGTAGTGAAAGAGAATTTGACAGTTGAGACCTCTTCGTGTGGTGTGAACAACGACGATATGCGCGAAGTTGTGAGTCCCAGGCAGCATTCGTTCGGTTACCTCTAGCTGAACACTGCACATCTCGCTACTGGCGAAGAAACAAAAATATTTCATGTCTATTCGTAGCTGTAAGACAATAGTGGAAGGTACCAGGTTCTAATCCCTGCCAGGCAAAAATTATTTGTATTGTCGTTTCAGGTTCCAAGACCACGCTACTGTTTAATATCTGACTTGTGATTGTGATTGCGATTTATTAACAATTCATATAGGTACTTGATTCTACTCCCCACCCATTCCCACAACTTTACATCATGGCATTTCACAGTTGAGTGTGGCATACCATTCGTGAGTACTTCTCAGGAGCAATATAAGCTCCATGGGGTTACCCATGCAGTGCTAAACGTGCCATCATTTCTTTCCAGGTTTGGACATTTTGCCTTGTAAACTCATACTGGTGCTTACTTCGGCATTTTAGGTCTCTTCACGCCTAGTCGAGTCTCGATCAGATACACAAGCTTTGTTCGGTTAACAGTGGGTTCAAATTTTGATCATGAACAACAACTTGTTATGTTAATTAATGAATATGATAAGACTACTGCAGTGTCACTTATTTTAATGAAGTTTAATTTAGAAGTGTTAAGAACTGTCTCATGTATAATAATTTGTTTTCTAATACTTGTTGTATCATGGTGTTAATTTGCACCTGGACTGTCATAACGAGCAGTGTTCTCTTGTGGTGTCTTGTAGTAACCATTGTGCACAGTCGGACGACTGTACTCCACAGGATTTGGCCCTTGAGCACCTGCGACACCACTACGTATTTTCTACTGTGAAGATTACGTCGGTCTCTTGATTTGATCTGTTGTGCTGCCGTTCATGAAAAGCACTCCAGGGGGCATTTTCCAACAGGATAACTACCGCCCACATATCGCTATTGCAACCCAACATGCTCTCCCGAGTGTCGACACGTTGCCTTGGCCCGCTCGATCACCAAGTCTGTCTCCAGTCGAGCTCATACGGGGCATCATGTGGCGACAACTCCAGCGTCATCCACGAACAACTTTATCCGTTCCTGTATTGACCAAGCAAGTGCAAGAGGCGTGGAACACCAGCCCACAAACTGACAACCGACGCCTGTACAACACTGTGCATCCACGTTTGCGTGCTTTCATTTAAATTCTGACGGCTAAACCGGTTATTAGCATACCAGCTTTTCACATTTTCAATTGGCTTACCCTGTGCTTACATTAACCTGTGACCTTGCATTGTTAATCAGTTACGTACGTTACATAGGCAAATGCATCCCTGAAATATATTTGCTCTACATTAATTATTTTTTGGTGTTGCAGTGTTTTTTCCGTCATTGTATGTTCTCACTTCAGTTCGATAGTTGTTTTTTTTCTCTGTGTCTAACAATCTCACATATCACAGAATTTACTACCTTATGTTTTCTTGTATTGTCATAACTGTTCTGTGAAGTTCACTATGCGTGTCACTATAAACTATCAATTTTCTGTCCAGGTGTCTACACTTCAGTATCTGACCTGCTGCCCAGGGGAGAATAAACATCAGTGGCTTGCTTATACCACATGTACACCTAGGCACTAAGCAACCTAAAAACATGATACTCGTAATAGCTACAATGATTAGCCTGCAAATGAAGTATACACTGATATAGGCCTCATCTTGTTCAGCGCGCTGTCCTGAGTTATTAATAGAAATATCTGTACCTATATATCGCTCACACCCTGTATATAACCAGTATTACTATATGGGGCAGAAACGTGGAAAGCAGTTATGTACGCAGAGAGAAAGGTAAAGGTTTTCGAAAATAAAATCCTGTGGAAGATATTTGAACCAATTTGTGAAGGAGGAGAATGGCGATGAAGGAAAATCATCGAGCTAATGGAGGTAAGAAATCAAGACAAGGAGGCTAAGATGGGCTGGACACGTCTTTAGAACAGAGGAGGGAGGAAGTCTATGAGAAGAAACCCTAAGGTCGAAGGCCTTTAGGCAAACGGAAAATAAGATGGAAAGACCAGGTGACCAAGGATCTTCAGATAGTTGGAGCAAGGGAAGAAGATTCCACGGATATAACGCTGTGAAGAGACCAAAAAGCGACTGTGGTTTGTGGATCCAGGAGAGTAAGTAAATAAGTAAGTAAATGAGAATTTACTATCTCCTTTTTCTTTCTTTTTAAACAGGTTCTCTGACGAATTTGATTGTGATACTTTTTTGTGATCTGAGGGTGACAAATAAATAAAATAATTTCATTTGCAAAAATGTCTCAGCGTTCCGTTAAGCTACTGTGCCTCGTATGTACAGTAAAATAATGTTTTTTATATGCTCATTCATCTCCAATCTAAAAAAAATCCCTGCTATTGTGCCCCAGAATTATAGACAAACTAATTCTCACATATTTAAAAATGTCACAGAACAGTGGCCAGAACGAATAAGTTTTCTAGAAAGTACTCAGAGTACAACGAAGATGCCACAGGAAGGGCGTTGGTTTGGGCGTCGGCTGGAAATGTTACACAGACTCACGAGGCTGCGAGGTGCGCCAGTGTGTTGGCAGTGACTATATATGGTCCCACAAGCGATCCAGCAGGGCGGAAGCACCACTGTAGAAGGGGCTGAGTTTTTTTTTTTTTTTTTTTTTTTTTTTTTTTTTTTTTTTTTTTTTTTTTTTGTCGTCAGTCTACTGACTGGTTTGATGAGGCCCGGCACGAATTCCTTTCCTGTGCTAACCTCTTCATCTCAGAGTAGCACTTCCAACCTACGTCCTCAATTATTCGTTTGACGTATCCCAATCTCTGTTTTCCTCTACTGTTTTTTGCCCTCTACTGCTCCCTCTAGTACCATGGAAGTCATTCCCTCATGTCTTAGCAAATGGCCTATCATCCTGTCCCTTCTCCTTATCAGTGTTTTCCACATATTCCTTTCCTCTCCGATTCTGCGTAGAACCTCCTCATTCCTTACCTTATCAGTCCACCTAATTTTCAACATTCGTCTATAGCACCACATCTCAAATGCTTCGATTCTCTTCTGTTCCGGTTTTCCCACAGTCCATGTTTCACTGTATGCTGTACTCCAGACGTACATCCTCAGAAATTTCTTCCTCAAATTAAGGCCGGTATTTGATATTAGCAGACTTCTCATGGCCAGAAATGCCTTTTTTGCCACAGCGAGTCTGCTTTTGATGTCCTCCGTGCTCCGTCCGTCATTGGTTATTTTAATGCCTAGGTAGCAGAATTCCTTAACTTCATTGACTTCGTGACCATCAATCCTGATGTTAAGTTTCTCGCTGTTCTCGTTTCTACTACTTCTCATTACCTTCGTCTTTCTCCGATTTACTCTCAAACCATACTGTATACTCATTAGACTGTTCATTCCGTTCAGCAGATCATTTAATTCTTCTTCACTTTCACTCAGGATAGCAATGTCATCAGCGAATCGTATCATTGAAATCCTTTCACCTTGTATTTTAATTCCACTCCTGAACCTTTCTTTTATTTCCATCATTGCTTCCTCGATGTACAGATTGAAGAGTAGGGGCGAAAGGCTACAGCCTTGTCTTACTCCCTTCTTAATACGAGCACTTCGTTCTTGATCGTCCCCTCTTATTCCCTTTTGCTTGTTGTACATATTGTATATGACCCGTCTCTCCCTATAGCTTACCCCTACTTTTTTCAGAATCTCTAACAGCTTGCACCATTTTATATTGTCGAACGCTTTTTCCAGATCGACAAATCCTATGAACGTGTCTTGATTTTTCTTTAGCCTTGCTTCCATTATTAGCCGTAACGTCAGAATTGCCTCTCTCGTGCCCTTAGTTTTCCTAAAGCCAAACTGATCGTCACTTAGCGCATTCTCAATTTTCTTTTCCATTCTTCTGTATATTATTCTTGTAAGCAGCTTCGATGCATGAGCTGTTAGGCTGATTGTGCGATAATTCTCGCACTTGTCAGCTCTTGCCGTCTTCGGAATTGTGTGGATGATGCTTTTCCGAAAGTCAGATGGTATGTCGCCAGACTCATATATTCTACACCCCAACGTAAATAGTCGTTTTGTTGCCGTTGAGCGGTCTATCGCACAGTATAAAGGCGGCATCCAAAAGGAGACTTCAGTTCAGACAGCCATCCAGGAGGGATGTGTGTGCAGGTCCGGTCCAGGGCATGCACTTGGAGTATTCCCTCTGGCTCTACTCGCGTTCACACTTAGCTGTGTACATCTCTCCAGGTTTTCTTTGAACAATCTGGAATAGTGTACTTTCATTCAGGTCACTTATACAGTGTTGCGCACAAGGGCGTTATTCATGTCTTGCCTATTTGTTCACATATTTCCCTACAGAGTTCCACATTTCCTTCAAAATATTCAGCTAGCTCTATCCACGTTAGCTAACTGGACGGACCACACTCAGATTCCTGGGTCATTAAGTGCTTAGTCCGCTCCCTGGAAGCGAAATATTGTGCAGAATAAACCCATAAATGTAGACAACACTGACCGTAGGAGAACAGTGATGTGCTGCTATAATTTGATTAACCCTTTCAGATCTGAATTTTTCTGGCGAAAGGAAAAGTTTTTTGTGGTATTGGTCTTAGGTAATTTTTTACTGATTTTAGACCCAAGATTTACACAAAAATATATACCTGTTTTCAAAATATACCTTGTACACTTGGCTTCCTTTTATGGACTGGGACAACTAATTTTGAAATATTCCCTATTGTAACAAATAAAATGATCATTCAATAATTACCATGCAAAATAACAATACCACTATTCAATCATACAGTGTGTAATCTACCCCTCCCGTCTTTGTTGTTGATGTTGTCCACTATGGTAAAGTCTTTTCGCTGGCCGCTGTGGCCGAGCGGTTCTAGGCGCTTCAGCCCGGAACCCGCGCTGCCGCTGCGGTCGCAGGTTCGAATCCTGCCTTGGGCATGGATGTGTGTGTCCTTAGGTTAGAAGTAATTCTATATCTAGGGAACTGATGACCTCAGATGTTAAGTCCCATATTGTATAGAGCCATTTGAACCATTTTTAAAGTCTTTTCAGAAGATTCGAGAGGAGTAAGATCTACAATAAACTTTTACTTATCTTTTCTCGCGCAGTTGGCTCCAGTTCTTTATTTCTAGGGATCTGATTCTTGAAGTTAAAATTCTCACGTTTTAGATTCCCATGGTTCAAATGGTTCAGATGGCTCTGGGCACTATGGGACTTAACATCTGAGGTCATCAGTCCCCTAGAACTTAGAACTACTTAAACCTAACTAACCTAAGGACATCACACACACCCATGCCCGAGGCAGTATTCGAACCTTCGACCGTAGCAGTCGCGCGGTTCCGGACTGAAGAGCCTAGAACCGCTCGGCCATCGTGGCCGGCTCCCATGCTTCAAGCAAGCTAAGTAATTTTGACAAATGTCGTTGGAGAATTTTGTTTTCACGATAATTTATTGTTTCGCATTTTACTATATGACAGTGTCTTTTGAATTTTCAAATTAACAAAGTCGAAATTACATTGTTCGTCCAAAATACAAAAATACGTGCGATCACATCAGAGGCATGCTTACAACTCCTTCGCTCTCTGCCGTAATAACAATATTCAGAAGCGTTTACAGTTTTTCTTGACAAATGAATTTCTATTACTTTAGATTATTTTATGAACGACTCCAGAAATAAACATAATAAACACTACTATATATATATATATATATATATATATATATATATATATATATATATATATATATAATTTTTCAGAAAAACAGCTGAGATAATATCCACCTGTCCAAAATTCGAAAAACATTACTAGTATCGACTATTGCTGTTGAGGAAAAGTAATGCTAGAGGAAGATGTCCCTTTACAAGTGGAATACCACGAACCAACTACAACCGTGTATTCTGGTGATCATGAGCTGCAGTACGTTGCTACAATGGCTTGCTGATGATATTTTCATAGTGTTGCTCAACTCTTAGCAGCAATTGTACACCGTGAAGTGTTGAACATTCAGAAACGTGCATCTCAGGTTTCCATCGGGGAAAAATATTTCTGTTACAGCTGAGATTCAGTAAAAGTTCATGTACACAGTTGTAGCCAGTGTGTCTGAAAGGGGTGAGATAAGTCTAGATCGCAGTGGTATTTGTTTGTTACAGTTTCGACTTAAAGTCATCCACAGAATGTGAGCCCACTGTGGCTGGTTTTGGCTGCTCGTCGGCCGTTCTTCTGGTAGCACGAGCACAACGGAGGAGCCGCCAGAACCAGCCAAGTGGCTCACATTCTGAAGATGACTTTCACTTAAAGTCGAAACTGGCCGTAACAAAAAAATATCGTTGGTTAATCACATTAAATAGGCACATGGGACAAAAAGTCCCCCGAATGAGACATCATGTTGATACTGTGTAGCACCGTCTCTAGCCGTAACATGGCCCCGACTTGGCGACGAAGAGAGTCCACAAGTACAGAATACTTTATGGGATTAAGGTCGAGTGATTTAGAGGGCAGTCGAGGCATGATAGGTTGCAGAGTGTTTATTCATGCAGTCTTGTTAACATGGCTGTCACCATCTTGGAAGACGGGAGTGTGCACAAGATGTACAAGAAACGACAACACCTGGCCACACTGCAAAAGTTGAAATAATTTCGTAGTTGATGTTCTCAGTCACCTGAAAGTGCAGGTCTACGTCGTCATGTGAAGAACGCTCACAACCACCGTCAGCATCAACTACACCACCAATGCATTGCATCTTAAGTGCCCTGTTAGTCCAGTCAACGAAGAAAATGTAAGGAAAAAATTCGTGCAGTCGCAAAGTTTTGTACAATGCTAGGGGGTAGTGCATGAACAACATACTGAAAGTCCCCACCTATGGGGTGTGAGCGTTGGTTTTGGGGTTTAAACGTCAAATTTTTTACAGTTTTTCTTGAATAAATCGAAAAATGCGGCTTCTAGCTAGCCAAAATGCTTCCCAATACAAAATTAAACTACATTAAATTTCCTATAAATAGGGTCTCATTCATTTTTTCTCCACGACTGTTAGTTTCTACTTTGCAGAAGATGGAAAAATCACAGATTGTTAAAACTAATGTTTTAATGCCAGTCTCTGGACTGAAGACCACAACGACAATGTTATAAAATTAATATTTATCGTTAAATGTAATGAGGTAAGAACACACATTAAATGTTGTACCACGCGCTAGTGCAACAGAGCCGTATTGATGGCCTAAATCTGTTCTGAAGGTGTAACCGGAAGGAGAGGGTGGGACTGGAGGGTAGAAGCTGGACAGAAGATTGGTGGCCCGATTGTGGTCCTGCAGTTCCTTCCACCATACGTCTCCAAAGTGACGAGGGACCAGGCGATCCTCCATTCTGTCTGCTCCACCACGTCACAGCAGCCAACCACAGGGAGTTTCACAAGTTATTTATTTCAAGTTTTTGCTACCAGTCACTTTTTATTTTATGTTTAATTTAACATAACGCAACGCGTTTCGAACATATTTTGTTCATTTTCAAGCGTTTGTACATACATATATACATCGAGAAATGTTACATAAAATAAACAATTTCAAATTAGATTAATCTAGAACACTTTGTTTTTTACTGCAGCTGCTAGTGTGGCATTTGGGGGGAAGTAGGGGGGGCAGTGTATGTATAGAGATCGAAGTCAGTGATGTCTTCTGCTGGTTTTCTTCTCTGTTGTTGGTTATGTATCTCACAGCCTGTATCGGATGCAGATAGATTTGCATCAGTTATGTGTTACGAAAATAGTGTGAAAGGCTTTTATATGGCAGTTGATCACTTACAGTTACATCCTCTTGCTGCTTCACTTTTATCACTGGTGTAATGGCGGAGCTGTTGATAGACATCACACTATTGCACATTATTTTGTCACTGAATGTCACTGCACAAATTGCTTCGATGTTGTACACACAACACAAGATGGCGGACTGTAGCATGTGAGTCTGTATCGATTATCAAGGGTTTGTATCGATGTTCTTGGTTCTGGTAGATTATTTACTTGGACATTTCGTGAATCTATTGAGTTAGAACTGGCTTAAGACTGTTGAAGAATTTTGAGTTTTTGAATACGGTTATTTCATACAGAATGTTATCTCCATGTTTAGCGTTATGTCTGAAAATTTCCATTTCTTCCATGATATCCATTCTTTTACTTTTTCCTATTTTGTGTAAAATTTCGAGGTTGTCTTGGCCTGTGACTTTAATGTGAGTTGATACTGCTGATTTGTCACATTTATCAAGCCTGTAGCAGTCTAAATGTTCTTTGAATCGGGTTCTGAAATTTCTGCCTGTTTGGCCGATATAATATTTATTACATTGGCTGCAGGTAATTTTGCAAATGCCAGATGCATCAAGACTTCTATCTGGTGGTTTTATATTGTGGATAAGCTTCCTACTTAGGTTGTTTTTGGTGCTGAAGTTAATTTTAACTTCTGTGTTTTTGAACAGTCTTGCTAATTTGTCAGATACTATTCCAAGATATGGCATTTTTACATATTTGACTGCTGGGGCGCTGTCAGTTGTGAGTGTAGTTTGATGTTGTTTGTTCAGTTTATTTTTTATCTTTTGTGACATGGTGTTAATTAGAGAAGGGTCATATCCATTGTTTATTGCAGTATATCTTATGGTTTCTATTTCTTGTTGGAGTTCTGTATGTTGAAGTGGAAATTTGTGTGCTCTGTACAGCATTGAGCTATAAGCAGCTTTTTTGTGGGTGGAGGGATGTGTTGAGGAGTTTGGTATAGTGGTGTCAGTGCCAGTAGGTTTTCTGTAAACATTTAAAGCTACCTTTTGGTTCTGTTTTGATATTTTTATGTCAAGAAAAGGTATGGTTTCCCAAAGTTACACCGATACACTGCGTGGCACCGTACCGATCACTGGCGACGCAATGTGCAGACATGTAAGAGTGGTGTTTATTTTCCACGGAATTTAGTAACACTACATGGAATACACACATGAGTTACTAAAAATAGTAACGCGAGAGACGCATATGGACAGAAAGTATGAAAATCTCTGCTCTGCACTCCTAGATGGAGAATTCGTTGTTAGTCATTTTGTGCAGCAGCTTCTGGGATAGGATACCTTTCCTGCCACGAGCGCTGCTCGCCCTACATTTCCTATCCAGTTACTTCACTGAGCTCGTGTATATGTGGTGGAGTTATTTTCATTTTATAAAATGAGTATTTATTTGCAGTTGCTAAGAGAGCTACACTTCTGGAAATGGAAAAAAGAACACATTGACACCGGTGTGTCAGACCCACCATACTTGCTCCGGACACTGCGAGAGGGCTGTACAAGCAATGATCACACGCACGGCACAGCGGACACACCAGGAACCGCGGTGTTGGCCGTCGAATCGCGCTAGCTGCGCAGCATTTGTGCACCGCCGCCGTCAGTGTCAGCCAGTTTGCCGTGGCATACGGAGCTCCATCGCAGTCTTTAATACTGGTAGCATGCCGCGACAGCGTGGACGTGAACAGTATGTGCAGTTGACGGAATTTGAGCGAGGGCGTATAGTGGGCATGCGGGAGGCCGGGTGGACGTACCGTCGAATTGCTCAACACGTGGGGCGTGAGGTCTCCACAGTAGGATCCTACGCAGTGCCGTAGGGGACCGCACCGCCACTTCCCAGCAAATTAGGGACACTGTTGCTCCTGGGGTATCGGCGAGGACCATTCGCAACCGTCTCCATGAAGCTGGGCTACAGTCCCACACACCGTTAGGCCGTCTTCCGCTCACGCCCCAACATCGTGCAGCCCGCCTCCAGTTGTGTCGCGACAGGCGTGAATGGAGGGATGAATGGAGACGTGTCGTCTTCAGCGATGAGAGTCGCTTCTGCCTTGGTGCCAATGATGGTCGTATGCGTGTTTGGCGCCGTGCAGGTGAGCGCCACAATCAGGACTGCATACGACCGAGGCACACAGGGCCAACACCCGGCATCATGGTGTGGGGAGCGATCTCCTACACTGGCCGTACACCTCTGGTGATCGTCGAGGGGACACTGAATAGTGCACGGTACATCCAAACCGTCATCGAGCCCATCGTTCTACCATTCCTAGACCGGCAAGGGAACTTGCTGTTCCAACAGGACAATGCACGTCCGCGTGTATCCCGTGCCACCCAACGTGCTCTAGAAGGTGTAAGTCAACTACCCTGGCCAGCAAGATCTCCGGATCTGTCCCCCATTGAGCATGTTTGGGACTGGATGAAGCGTCGTCTCACGCGGTCTGCACGTCCAGCACGAACGCTGGTCCAACTGAGGCGCCAGGTGGAAATGGCATGGCAAGCCATTCCACAGGACTACATCCAGCATCTCTACGATCGTCTCCATGGGAGAATAGCAGCCTGCATTGCTGCGAAAGGTGGATATACACTGTAGTAGTGCCGACATTGTGCATGCTCTGTTGCCTGTGTCTATGTGCCTGTGGTTCTGTCTGTGTGATCATGTGATGTATCTGACCCCAGGAATGTGTCAATAAAGTTTCCCCTTCTTGGGACAATGAATTCACCGTGTTCTTATTTCAATTTCCAGGAGTGTATTATGTAAAAGTGTTCAACAGCTGGAGCTGTCAGCTGCCTACCACACTGAAGTGTAGCATGCTGTCAGTAGGTATTCGGCAATAGCGATGTCATTGCCTCAACTGGTCTGCTCGTCTCCAAGAGCACCGTGACGCCTGCCGAGTTTCAATGTCCCCATCCAACAGGCAGATAACAATCAAGTGCGTTTCATGCCATCACTGCACGAGACTTTGTGGAGAAGTTTCGAACTGAAGCCAGGGCACTGCCGCAAAGATCGGTGTAATGCTACTTCCTCGGACGAAAATTGAAAAAAAGAAGAAATAGCAACCAATACCCCAAAAATTTCCCCAAAACAAGTTCCAAATTCCATGAAAAGTGAACAAGTAACCAAAGTTCAATTTAACACTATTATTTGGATAATAACCAGTAATTGATACAAGAACCTTATATTTAGTAATTTATCAACTTACAAAAGAAAGATAGAATCTCAGTAAGCTCAAACTCAAAATCATAGTAAATCGCTAAATGGGTCAAATGGCTCTGAGCACTATGCGACTTAACGTCTGAGGTCATCAGTCGCCTAGAACTTAGAACTAATTAAACCTAACAAACCTAAGGACAACACACACATCCATGCCCGAGGCAGGATTCGAACTTGCGACCGTAGCGGTCGCTCGGTTCCAGACTGTAGCGCCTGCAACCGTACGGCCACTCCGGCCAGCAGTAAGTCGCTAAATCACTATAATTAAAATTAGCAAAGTAGAACCGACGATCTCAAAGAATACTTCGTGCGAGTTCTCTTTGAGAATTGTGAGTAATGGCTAAGGAAAATTTGATCCATTGTCACTACGTTACGAGTGTTAGCCGAAGCAAAAAAATGGTTCAAATGGCCCTGAGCACTATGGGACTTAACATCTATGGTCATCAGTCCCCTAGAACTTGGAACTACTTAAACATAGCTAACCTAAGGACATCACACAACACCCAGCCATCACGAGGTAGAGAAAATCCCTGACCCCGCCGGGAATCGAACCCGGGAACCCGGGCCTTTGAATCGAGAACGCTACCGCAAGACCACGAGATGCGAGCTGTTAGTAGAATCTGGTCCGACGTGTTTGAATACTCGTATATGTAGGCGAGGTTGGATTGTTTTTCGAGGACTGATAATTGCGATCTACTATGACGTAGTGAAACGAAACATTGACTTCAACTATAACATCGTTCAGAATTCAGGTGGAGGACTACCTTATATTAGACTGAAGTGAAGTTTTTAATTAGATAACTCGAACTCAACTCTAGTTAGGCATTGAACAGTGATAGACAATTAAATTCCTTCGTAATTGCAAATGGACTCTGGAACATGGAAATAGCTTTAAAGCAGATAATTTATAAATTCCTCCCCCCCCCTCCTCCCACACGACCACCTCCTGGGAAAGATTCTTCCTCACTGCCTTGTTAGGAAGTGATTGTTATTATGAAATAAACCACCCTTTCGTTCTAATTTACCCATTTGTGATTCCAAATTACAAAATTGTTTAGAGACATAACTGTGATCTTTTGCGTGCTGCGATAATATTTGACTGAAGCGCTCGGCGCATATATAGAAACTCTTTGACGTTAGGAAGCAATCACAATGTTGTAGATTTGAAATTACAACCAAACTATGGGGTAGTTGGTGTCGGTGGAACTCAATTGAATTTATCATTAATATTTTAATAGTAACTGTTAAACCATCGACCATGAACGAGTTAATTACGACGAGTACCGTAATATTGGTCACAATTGGTGAAGTAAATATCATGCACACATCGAGAGTTCAGTTCAGCACTGTTTTTTGTAAATTAAAACAGTATCATCGCTCTACCGACTATCGCCGAGTTTTAGCCAGGGCCGATCAGTACTATCAACTACCAACTAGAAAAACCGGTGACGTTACATCGGGGACTTTATGCTACCGCCACTCTTGTCCCTCCTGCTATATGGGCAAAGGGAAAATTTAATTTTATTCATATTCTGAAGCTTCAACCTTTTCAGTATTCAATACACTGGAAATAAGAATTAAAAACACCATCAGTCACAAATTTTCGTGTTTTATTAAATGCACGATGCATTTCGGACCCTGTCGGTCCACCGCCAGTTGTAATTTGTCTTAATATATGATTTATTTTTTTCTCTTGAATGTCGTGAAATACATGTTGTTGTTGTTGTTGTCTTCAGTCCTGAGACAGATTTGATGCAGCTCTCCATGCTACTCTATCCTGTGCAAGCTTCTTCATCTTCCAGTACCTACTGCAACCTACATCCTTCTCAATCTGCTTAGTGTATTCATCTCTTGGTCTCCCTCTACGGTTTTTACCCTCCACGCTGCCCTCCAATACTAAATTGGTGATCCCTTGATGCCTCAGAACCTGTCCTACCAACCGATCCCTTCTTCTGGTCAAGTTGTGCCACAAACGTCTCTTCTCCCCAATCCTATTCAATACTTCCTCATTAGTTATGTGATCTACTCATCTAATCTTCAGCATTCTTCTGTAGCACCACATTTCGAAAGCTTCTATTCTCTTCTTGTCCAAACTATTTATCGTCCATGTTTCACTTCCGTACATGGCTACACTCTATACAAATACTTTCAGAAATGACTTCCTGACACTTAAATCTATACTAGATGTTAACAAATTTCTCTTCTTCGGAAACGCTTTCCTTGCCATTGCCAGTCTACATTTTATATCCTCTCTACTTCGACGATCATCAGTTACTTTGCTCCCCAGATAGCAAAACTCCTTTACTACTTTAAGAGTCTCATTTCCTAATCTAATTCCCTCAGCATCACCCGACTTAATTCTACTACATTCCATTATTCTCGTTTTGCTTTTGTTGATGTTCATCTTATATCCTCCTTTCAAGACACTGTCCATTCCGTTCAACTGCTCTTCCAAGTCCTTTGCTGTCTCTGACAGAATTACAATGTCATCGGCGAAGCTCAAAGTTTTTATTTATTCTCCATGGATTTTAATACCTACTCCGAATTTTTCTTTTGTTTCCTTTACTGCTTGCTCAATATACAGATTGAATAGCATCGGGGAGAGGCTGCAACCCTGTCTCACTCCCTTCCCAACCACTGCTTCCCTTTCATGTCCCTCGACTCTTATAACTGTCATCTGGTTTCTGTACAAATTGTAAATAGCCTTTCGCTCCCTGTATTTTACCCCTGCCACCTTCAGAATTTGAAAGACAGTATTCCAGTCAACATTGTCAAAAGCTTTCTCTAAGTCTACAAATGCTAGAAACGTAGGTTTGCCTATCTCGCGTAATCCAAGCAAAGCATTTTTAACTTTTTAGCACCATCACATATTATTTTCTCTGTCCTGTTCATATATGTCACTTTATCATCTGTGAACTGTTTACAGATATGTGTGGCCAAATGTGCCTCTGGAGTGAAGTGATATGTACGAACAGGATGGAGAAAAGAACGTATGATGGTGCTAAAAAGTTAAAAACGCTTTCCATGGATCACGTATAGTATGCATTCCACTTCATTCAAGAGAAAAAAACCATGTATTAAAACAAATTACACCTCACGATGGACCCACATAGTCCAACATGCATCGTGTATTTACTAAAACAAGAAAAGTTCTGACTGAAGGCGTTTTTCAGTTCACACTTTCAAAGGGAAAATTGTTAATGGATGTGGCGTACGCGGACCGTCACCCATCCATGAAGGTACAGTTCTGACCACTTGAATTTTTGTGAGGAAGTGGTTGTCTGCAGGGGTGGCCTTCTTAAAGGGTGATCAAGGTAAAATGCAGTGCTAAGCATTACAGTTTAAACACAATTAATGACAAAAGCCGCTAAAATTAAAACCAAGCTCTCATTAGGTATTAACAATCGTAATACTAATACAGTACGTACCTAGCCGTTTACGTAGTAAAATATGCGGCAATTGGCATCTGCACACTCTTTTTCAGACGATTGTTTCCAATCACATTGTGATATTCCTTTTCCACCTCAGACGGTAAGAACATCAGTTTCTGGTTGGAAAACTCAGAAGCAAGGGACTTCTTCCTATCAACACTATGTAAGGCATCGCCTAATGCGATTGCCTCTAAAGGAATTGCATCATCATTTGGCTGCGTCTGTTTTGGTTGTCACTATACTGATGATCTGGGTTCATTTCTGCAACGACCTTTTCCCAATTATGACCACTATTGAAGCATTCAATTTCCTCGTTCACTGTAGAAATGTCCCATTCAGTATTGGCATTATCGCACAAGTGATGATATTTACTGATTCATCGTCACCTTCTTCTTCTCTTGCGTCCACATTTTGCGAAGACTGAAAATCAGAATTAATTAATCATTTTCTAATTGTTTCATTTTTCGCTTCTTTCCACGCACTTTTAATACAGTTGACAGCTTCACCTACGGCAACAGACTTAACTAGGTCATACACAAATGTAATGTTGACCATTTTCGCACCTAGGAAACACAGAAGCTTCTTTCGATAATTTAAAAGACTGGATCACTCCTGAGTCAGAAGGCTAAACACATGATGTGTTGGCAAGTAAAAAAATTATTTACACGTTTGACGACTCTTCACTCCAATGACATGGTGCATTATCTACGAATAGCAGGATTTCACGTTTCTGGTTGCTAGTTTTTTAAATTTAAGTTATTCAGTCAAGAATGAAAAATGTCACACATCATCTCTGCATTTTTATTTGCTTGCCAAGAGACGCCAAGCAGCCAAAAGTCAATGTTTTTGAAGCACCGTGGACGATTTGCTGTATGTATCACTAGAGGTTCTTCTTCTTCACCACAGAGATTTTGCGGCCTTCACACAGATCACCCTCCACAGTTCATGTTTTGTCTGGAATAGCTTTTAAAAAAGAAACACTAAGTCTCGACTTCCAGTCGGATACTACATCTTGATTAACTAGTGTAGTATTTCCACAGACTGCTCGGAAAACTGTGTCGAATACGAGATCGGTCCAACTAATCGTTGTTTGTATTGAAATTAGCAATAAAGGAATTTCAAGATTACAAGCAAATTTGAGAGCTTTTTCTTGTCGCGTCGTTCTGCTAATAGGCAATTCTTTGGCACGTTCTCTATTAAAAAACTAAAAGACTAAACTCCGCCCGAAAAGGCCCTGAAGGCCCAACGGTACCGACCGGCAGCCGTGTTATCCTCACACCGCAGACGTCACCGGATGCGGATATGGATGTGCGTGTGGTCAGCACAGCACTCTCCTGGCTGTATGTCAGTTTACGAGACCGGAGCCGCTATGTCTCAATCAAGTACGTCCTCAATTTGCCTCACAAGGGCTGAGTGCACCCCGCTTGCCAGCAGCGCTCGGCACACCCGATGGTCACCCATCCCAGTGCTAGCCCTGCCCGACAGCGTTTAACTTCCGTGATCTGACAGGAACCGCTGTTACCATTGCAATAATGTCCGGAACTGCGCTGCTGTTACGGTCGCAGGTTCGAATCCTGCCTCGGGCATGGATGTGTGTGATGCCCTTAGGTTAGTTAGGTTTAAGTAGTTCTAAGTCTAGGGGACTGATGACCTCAGATGTCAAGTCCCATAGTGCTTAGAGCCATTTGAACCATTTGAACTGCTGCAATGCCTTTGGCACGTGTTTTATTAATCCACTCTAATCCAGCGCTATTAGTGTCTTCAAATGGTTGCCACCCTCTTTTCTTTGAGTCGCTGTTGTTGTTTTCTTTCCATTCCTTAATATACCTGCCGCGATTTGCAGTTGTACTCTGTATTTCCTTTTTCCACAATTAAACTCACTTGATTACTGACGCTGAGGTTTTCTTTCTTCACTGTCTCTAATAACAGAAATCGCTCTCCTAATGAAAGAACAACATTTGTAGTAGCCATGACTTGACTACAGAGGAAAAATCAGAACTGTTTGCTATTAGAAGTACAAATGCCAATGAAATTTTAGAGATTGTTATGTCACATTGTCGACGAGAAACCTTACAGTAATATAGTATGGCACTTCACTCTTCTATGATTGTTTGTGGTCGTTTGAAATGGAGGATATTGATAGTTAGAGTTATCGTTGGTCCGGAAAAAGGGTGATCAAGTTGAAGGAGACAAAGATTCATTGGGCTTATGAAAGTTTATTTCCGATTCTTAAAAATATGGTCGGTTGGGGCAGGGGTCGGTTTAAAGGGGTGGTCTCTTCTCGAGAGATTTCACTGTTAGTGGCATGACAGACAATTCTTAATTTCGGTAATCTAACGGGAACCGGTGTGTATATGTCAGATCGGACGTTGATATAGGCTCCACCCAGTACAGCATACTCGACAAGTATCAGCAATCTCTGAAAGGAAAAGATTTATGCAGTCTACTAGTAACAGAATTAATGGTGAGATAAGTGCAGTAACCTTCTGGTCATTTATTAATTCACCATCAATTTCGCGGTTTTGTAATATGCTGTCAACAATCAGCTGCCAGGTTCTTTATTTACCAACCCATTGTCTTTCTCACCATCACTACAAGGGTCGCTGACAACATAACACTTACAAATTATATACTTTTCAGCCTTTGTTTGTAGGAACGTATTTTACATAAAAGCTCACTTAATAACTGCAAATAAGTACTTGCGTAATAAACCGAAATTAGCTCCACTACACAAACACGAGCTCATTGAAATTTTGTCTACCGATATACGAGGACTGGACAGGAAATTCTGGGGAGGTACAGTCTGTCTGTAAAATGAGAAAGCGGCGAGAACAGCTCGTGGTGGGAGAAGTTGCCTTTCTCAGAAGAACGCTACAACCGCCGCACGGGATGACAAGGATCAGTTTCCCTTCTAGCAGTGGGGAACAATATGCAGAGACTTAACGAAGATTCTGACCACGTGCGTTTCTTGCGTTAGTGTTATTAGTAACTCGTATTTGTAGCCCAAGCAGTGTTAATGCACTAATAGAAACCACTGAATCTCAATTCATTGTAAGTACTGAAAGTGGGATAAAGCCGGAAATAAGTTCAGCCGAAGTTTTTACAAAGGACTTAACCGTGTTCAGAAAGGACAGATTATATACAGTTGGCGGTGGACCGTTTCTTGTCAGAAGTGTCGGAAGTAGTTTACCTTGTAGTGAAACTGAAGTAGATAGTTCCTGTGTGCTAGTATGGCTGGAGGTCATACTGGAATAAATTAATATTTCGTTCCTTTTACCGATGCCCCGACTCAAATGATACAGTTGCTCAACAGTTCAAAGAAAACTTGAGTGTCATTTCAAATAGGTGTCCAACTCATACAATTATAGTTGGTGGTGACTTCAATCTACCCACGGCATGTTGGCGGAAATACATTTTTAAAGTCAGTAGCAGGCATAAAACGTCGTCCGAAATCGTAGTGAACGCCTTTTCAGAATTTTGAGCAGCCAATTCAGGAGTCCACTCGATATGTAAATGGTGGCGGAAACATACTTGTCCTCTTAGCAACTAATAATCCTGACCAAATAGGGAGCAACATGGTGGATACAGGGAATAGTGACCACAAAGTTGTTGTGGCTAGACTGAATACCCCAACATCCAAACCCACCAACAATAAACGCAGAATACATCTATTTAAAAAAGCACATAAAAATTTTCTTGAAACCTTCCTAAGAGACAGTATCCACTTCCTTCCAGTGCGCTCTAATGACCTCGTTGTCGACGGGACGTTAAACACTACCCACCCTTCCAGTGCGTCTACGTAAGCGTAGACCAGATGTGGTTTAAATTAAAATAAATGGTCTCGAAGGCAGTTGAGAGTTATGTGTACCAAATAAATTAATAGCAGATAGTATTTATCCACTATGAAACAAAAAGCAGCTCAGAATACTATTACAGAAGCAACGAAAAAAGCATGCCAAGTTTAAAAGAACGCAAAATCCGCAAGATTGGCGAAGTTTTACAGGAGCTCGAAATTTAGTGCGAACTTCAATGAGATATGCTTTTAATAGTTTCTACACCGAAACCTTGTCTCCAAACCTGGCAGAAAACCCAAAGAGATTGAAGTCATATGTAAAGTACACCTGTGCCAAGACGCAATACCTTCACTGCGGGATAACAATGGTGATGTAACTTATGACAGTGCCGCTACAGCAAAATTACTAAACACGGTCTTCCGAAATCCCTTCACAAAAGACAAGAATTTGAATCAAGAACAACTTCCAACATGAGTAGCTTAGAAGAAGATATCCTCGGTGCAGCAAAACAGCCTAAAGCACTTGCGAAAGGCTAGGCTTCCGGCCCCAGACTGCCTACCAGTCAGATTCCTTTCAGAGTATGCTGATACAGTAGTTCCATACTTAGCAGTCATATACAAGCGCTCACTCGTACCAAGACACGTATCCAAGACTGGAAAGTTGCACAAGACACACCAATACCCAAGAAGGGAAATAAGAGTACCCGCCGAGATACAGACCCATGCTAATAATGTCGACTTGCAGTAGGATTTTCGTACATACCCTGTGCTCGAACATTATGAATCACCTAGAAGAAAACGATTTTTTGAGAAGTAGCCAACACGGATTCAGAAAATACCGTTCTTGTTTGCTCAAGTACGAGAGTTGGAACTTAAATAGTGGCAGCTATTTATTCACAACCGATGCAAAAGAGTTACATGTTTGCACCTGTTACTGTCCTTCAAAGTAGTCACCAGCGTTTTGTAGAACCCGTTGCCAGCGATTTGGAAGGCGTAGTATACACTTGCGATGAGTACAGTTCGGTTGCGGATGATCTCTTAAGATTTGGACGGGAGTTTTATAATGTTGCGGTTTACAAAGGAAGGAAGACTCAGAAGAGAATGAGTGAACTGCCATTTACGCTACAGGATATTGGTGGCGAGGAATGGATTGGAAGTATTATTACATCCGCACATTTTAATTTGCCACCTTTCCGCAATATACAGTTTCCAATTTTAGAAAAACATCATCAATTTGTCGCTGGGATACTGAAATTCCGATGCGGGTTCTCCCGCTGTTTCTTAATTTATTCGAGACGTGCTCCCCAAAAACTGCAAATTCATCTCTATTCCAAACTGTCCCCGTTAACTCCATTCAGTTTACTCTTTTGCGTCGTGATAAAATCTTGATCAGTGTTATTCCTCCTTTTGGGTATCAGCGGCCTTCTGAATTGATCTCGTTGCACAAGACGTTCTTCTGCTCTCTCATATCTATTTTCTTCCGTTTCGTTTTCGTAGTTAACTTCCCATGGGGAAACAAAACAAATTTGTTAGTTTATTTATTACTCTTCTTATGTGTTTCATGCTGTTGTATTCCGTTTTATGAGGTTTTTTTTCCAGATGCCGGAACCCATGACTGAATGGGCAGCTATAGCGCTGCAGTCCCACAAATCCAGGTAGTGGCCCCAGAGAATAGTGGCAGCATGTATTTCGGTTATAAAAGAAACTTCAGTTTTGTGCTTTTTGGGGGTGATGCCAATTACAAGATACCAGGGTCGAATATCAGGCAGTGGTGTTTTTAAAAACACAACTTTTTACAAGAAAATGGTAGAAAATGAACTAAACATTCTCCAAAACAAAGCTATGACAGGCAGGTCCATCACTGTCCGGTGTGTATTTGTTGCTCACGATGCTTTGTACTATCCACCCATGAGACAAAACTTAATCCAGGCTAACGATGTCATCAGCAGAAGTAGTTTTCAATTGCATTTTGTGTAGAGCGCGACAAATAATTGAAAAATATTTGGTATAATTTCCAAATTTAAAGTCCTTTTGAAACCTGTTACTCTGCACCCGGAAAAAGTGGAACAAGTCGTAATGACGTCATTTACCTACTGTATACAACTTTCTAACAAGAAATTCAGAATATTGGAAAATGTAGATGGAAATTCTACGCCGGCCGCTGTGATCGAGCGGTTCTAGGCGCTTCAGTCCGGGACCGCGCTGCTGCTACGGTCGCAGGTTCGAATCCTGCCTCGGGCATGGATGTGTGTGATGTCCTTAGGTTACTTAGGTTCAAGTAGTTCTAAGTCTAGGGGACTGATGACCTCAGATGTTAAGTCCCATAGTGCTTAGAGCCATTTGAAATTTCACGGGCAATGGAGATCTCATTCAGAACAAGGTCTAATAAATTTGCGAAACACCCCTGTACGGGCACCTACAAATGCGCTGAAAATTCCGACATTACGTCTCCAACAGCTGCGGTTTCTAGATAAAACAATCAATGAAAGTGACAATGACACCAATCTGCCCTCAGTTTATTTGGAATCATCGTTTCTTAATTCTCAATCAGAATACATAAGTAACTGTCAATTACGGTAAAAAATAATTTATTTAATTGTTAACGAAGTTGTAACTTACTCAATAAAGTTCAGGTTTGATAATTCTTTCTTAAGAATTGAGCACATAAGCCATAAAATAAAATGCAAAACTGTTTTATCTTTCTGGATCTGATTCAAAGAAAACAGAATCGAAGTGAAGTATTCAGAATTAGCTTACAAATGAACTAAGTACAATGATTACGTTTCGTAAAACATATCTCTCTATTTTCGGGACGAACGTCTGTTGATGATTGGCTCCCTCCGCCATTATTTGTGTGGAATCAAGCGCGAGTGGTAGACTTGCGCTCTGTGGAAAGTGAGGCAGGGTACACGAGTTGGGCTGTGGGAGACAGCAAACTTAAAACCACGTTTGCTTTTGCTTGTATTGAGAAAAGAGGAAAATATCACTGCTGTTTTACACAAATTTTAGTAGGTAGTCGAAATGAATGTTAAAGTGACTTTACAAATGCGAGTCACTATTGTCAGTTGTTAACTGCCGTTTTTGCCTTATAGGCATTCTTTATTTTCGTTCTCTGGCAAACATGTTGCGTAGTTCCATATTCAATGATCGGCAAATGCCAAAAGGAACGAGTTATGACTGGGATCAAGCGGCAAAGATCAGATAAAAAACAACAATGACGATACAAAAGGATTAATGATGTGGATGAGAGAATATTAATTTACTGAATAAGTGTACATACAAGATTTAGTCGGAGTTAGAAAAAAAACAGTTACATGCGGATAATCGCCTTCTGCCTGCATCTGTGAACTCGGTCGCTCAATAGAGGCTAACCTAATTCGTCTTTGACTTATTCAGACCTACGCCAATGGTCCCCAACGTGTGGTTAATAACCCCCGAGGGCTAAAATAAAATTTTCTGGGGGGTAAAAACTAAACGACTTGATTCTGTTTGTCACGAAACTAAATTATTTTCAAAATATCGTTACTATCATCACAATTTTGTAAAAGCCTGATACTGATTATATAAGTTACCAATACTTTTTCTCAATTAGTAGCAAGAATCCAGTGGAGGTTACAGGTTTCTTACATAGTTCAACGACTACATACAACTGTTGTACTTTGTCTCGTACACTGCTGATGACGAAATTATTATTCTTAACATTATGATTTGACTGGTCAGACACAAAAGACAAAATAGCCTGAAGCCGTCCAGTTTGTGCCAGTTCAGAAGTAAGGAGTCCAGCAATCAAGTGACTCACAAACCGTAAGTATGACTCACACGTCTGAACTTGTTTGATTTTAATTGGGGGTGCAGTGTGCATGTCATGCAAATGCCGCGATGGAGGGGAGTAATTAAAGGGGTAGTACGTTTTGTAGCATGTGTCTACCAGCACTGTGGATAGCTAGCTTTCTTATCTGAGGAGTTGTGGGGTAGGACTTGCGATGCACCACGAATTGCTCCATCATTCATTTTAACAAACACACACATTCTAAGCATCGTTCAACTTTCACACCTTTCATAATTTTAAAAAATTAAAGTGTTCCAAGAAAAGTCTTAGATTCTACAGTTTAGTTAGATGCTAAAGTTGATGATTAGGTGGGGGAGGGGGGAACAACAGACGGGAGGGATGGATGGGGGGTGAGGAAGCAGCTAATGTCTGATTGTCCTCAGGGATAACGGTGTAAAAAAGGTTGGGAACCAGTGGTCTACACTCTGCTATTGTAACCAGGTCTCGCTCACGTGCGTGATCTTCACCATCTTGTATGCCGACCAGAAGAATTTACGTAAGGTATATGGCTCACTAAATTGATTACTGAAATATGTGTTTCTGGTGCGCGACCGATAAGTACAACAGGAATCAACTGAGTACTCGATGGGTTTGCCGATAGTAGCGAAAAAGTGGGGCATGCAGTCGACGATTTGTATTCTAACATGGTTCGGGTTTTATTTTTATCACTCTATATACATTGTGCTCATGTTCATATTATTGACTTTGGCAACCCTCAGAATGATTGGGAAAGGGAGACAAGGACGATATGCTGAGTGTGACTACTGCTGTCGAAGTCTGTTGGTTATAAGGCTGGTTTACTTCTTAACATTGTAAACAAAATCTTTTTTGTGGCATAGTAATCCCCCCATGACCATGAACCTTGTCGTTGGTGGGGAGGCTTGCGTGCCTCAGCGATACAGATGGCCGTACCGTAGGTGCAATCACAACGGAGGGGTATCTGTTGAGAGGCCAGACAAACGTGTGGTTCCTGAAGAGGGGCAGCAGCCTTTTCAGTAGTTGCAGGGGCAACAGTCTGGATGATTGACTGATCTGGCCTTGCAACATTAACCAAAACGGCCTTGCTGTGCTGGTACTGCGAACGGCTGAAAGCAAGGGGAAACTACAGCCGTAATTTTTCCCGAGGACATGCAGCTTTACTGTATGATTAAATGATGATGGCATCCTCTTGGGTAAAATATTCCGGAGGTAAAATAGTCCCCCATTCGGATCTCCGGGCGGGGACTACTCAGGAGGATGTCGTTATCAGGAGAAAGAAAACTGGCGTTCTACGGATCGGAGCGTGGAATGTCAGATCACTTAATCGGGCAGGTAGGTTAGAAAATTTAAAAAGGGAAATGGATAGGTTAAAGTTAGATATAGTGGGAATTAGTGAAGTTCGGTGGCAGGAGGCTCAAGACTTCTGGTCAGGTGACTACAGGGTTATAAACACAAAATCAAATAGGGGTAATGCAGGAGTAGGTTTAATAATGAATAGGAAAATAGGAATGCGGGTAAGCTACTACAAACAGCATAGTGAACGCATTATTGTGGCCAAGATAGATACGAAGCCCACACCTACTACAGTAGTACAAGTTTATATGCCAACTAGCTCTGCAGATGATGAAGAAATTGAAGAATTGTACGATGAAACAAAAGAAATTATTCAGATAGTGAAGGGAGACGAAAATTTAATAGTAATGGGTGACTGGAATTCGAGTGTAGGAAAAGGGAGAGAAGGAAACATAGTAGGTGAATATGGATTGGGGCTAAGAAATGAAAGAGGAAGCCGCCTAGTAGAATTTTGCACAGAGCACAACTTAATCATAGCTAACACTTGGTTTAAGAATCATGAAAGAAGGTCGTATACGTGGAAGAACCCTGGAGATACTAAAAGGTATCAGATAGATTATATAATGGTAAGACAGAGATTTAGGAACCAGGTTTTAAATTGTAAGACATTTCCAGGGGCAGATGTGGACTCTGACCACAATCTATTGGTTATGACCTGTAGATTAAAACTGAAGAAACTGCAAAAATGTGGGAAATTAAGGAGATGGGACCTGGATAAACTGAAAGAACCAGAGGTTGTACAGAGGTTCAGAGAGAGCATAAGGGAACAATTGACAGGAATAGAGGAAAGAAATACAGTAGAAGAAGAATGGGTAGCTCTGAGGGATGTAGTAGTGAAGGCAGCAGAGGATAAAGTAGGTACAAAGACGAGGGCTGCTAGAAATCCTTGGGTAACAGAAGAAATATTGAATTTAATTGATGAAAGGAGAAAATATAAAAATGCAGTAAATGAAGCAGGCAAAAAGGAATACAAACGTCTCAAAAATGAGATCTACAGGAAGTGCAAAATGGCTAAACAGGGATGGCTAGAGGACAAATGTAAGGATGTAGAAGCTTATCTCACTAGGGGTAAGATAGATACTGCCTACAGGAAAATTAAAGAGACCTTTGGAGAGAAGACAACCACGTGTATGAATATCAAGAGCTCAGATGGCAGCCCAGTTCTAAGCAAAGAAGGGAAGGCAGAAAGGTGGAAGGAGTATATAGAAGGTTTATACAAGGGCGATGAACTTGAGGACAATATTATGGAAATGGAAGAGGATGTAGATGAAGACGAAATGGGAGATACGATACTGCGTGAAGAGTTTGACAGAGCACTGAAAGACCTGAGTCGAAACAAGGCCCCCGGAGTAGACAACATTCCATTAGAACTACTTACGGCCTTGGGACAACCAGTCCTGACAAAACTCTACCAGCTGGTGAGCAAGATGTATGAGACAGGCGAAATACCCTCAGACTTCAAGAAGAATATAATAATTCCAATCCCAAAGAAAGCAGGTGCTGACAGATGTGAAAATTACCGAACTATCAGTTTAATAAACCACGGCTGCAAAATACTAACGCGAATTCTTTACAGACGAATGGAGAAACTGGTAGATGCAGACCTCGGGGAGAATCAGTTTGGATTCCGTCGAAATGTTGGAACACGTGAGGCAATACTGACCTTACGACTTATCTTAGAAGAAAGATTAAGAAAAGGCAAACCTACGTTTCTAGCATTTGTAGACTTAGACAAAGCTTTTGACAATGTTGACTGGAATACCCTTTTTCAAATTCTAAAGGTGGCAGGGGTAAAATACAGGGAGCGAAAGGCTATTTATAATTTGTACAGAAACCAGATGGCAGTCATAAGAGTCGAGGGGCATGAAAGGGAAGCAGTGGTTGGGAAAGGAGTGAGACAGGGTTGTTGCCTCTCCCCGATGCTATTCAATCTGTATATTGAGCAAGCAGTAAAGGAAACAAAAGAAAAATTTGGAGTAGGTATTAAAATTCATGGAGACGAAGTAAAAACTTTGAGGTTCGCCGATGACATTGTAATTCTGTCAGAGACAGCAAAGGACTTGGAAGAGCAGTTGAACGGAATGGACAGTGTCTTGAAAGGAGGATATAAGATGAACATCAACAAAAGCAAAACGAGGATAATGGAATGTAGTCAAATTAAATCGGGTGATGCTGAGGGAATTAGATTAGGAAATGAGACACTTAAAGTAGTAAAGGAGTTTTGCTATTTAGGAAGTAAAATAACTGATGATGGTCGAAGTGGAGAGGATATAAAATGTAGACTGGCAATGGCAAGGAAAGCGTTTCTGAAGAAGAGAAATTTGTTAACATCGAATATAGATTTATGTATCAGGAAGTCGTTTCTGAAAGTATTTGTTTGGAGTGTAGCCATGTATGGAAGTGAAACATGGACGATAACTAGTTTGGACAAGAAGAGAATAGAAGCTTTCGAAATGTGGTGCTACAGAAGAATACTGAAGATAAGGTGGATAGATCACGTAACTAATGAGGAGGTATTGAATAGGATTGGGGAGAAGAGAAGTTTGTGGCACAACTTGACTAGAAGAAGGGATCGGTTGGCAGGACACGTTTTGAGGCATCAAGGGATCACAAATTTAGCATTGGAGGGCAGCGTGGAGGGTAAAAATCGTAGAGGGAGACCGAGAGATGAGTACACTAAGCAGATTCAGAAGGATGTAGGTTGCAGTAGGTACTGGGAGATGAAGCAGCTTGCACAGGATAGAGTAGCATGGAGAGCTGCATCAAACCAGTCTCAGGACTGAAGACAACAACAACAACAACAACAACAGTATCAATGAAACAAATGTCCTGTATAACATGATATTTCATACTAAAAATGATTCCTTAACCAGTAAATGTTAATGAAATTAGATGTGTGAGACTCAGCCCAGTTTATGAGGATATGGCGATCAAAATAGGTACCAGAGTCGGATGAACACACAAATCATTCATACTAGATGCATTCCCACGTTAAGGGAAATGGATAGACCCTTGGTAGAACGTACTGGCCAAAAGTCATCCTTCTAAAGTAGAAAACACGGAAGGAAAACAGCGCTGGGTTGAGGGGTGGAAGAAAAGCTGCCAAGTAAACCCAAACATTGGGAAATCCAGGATGGAATAACGGTATGAGGATAGGATAGATTGTTACTCGCCACATAGAGGAGATATTAAGTCACAGACAGGAACGACAAAAAGATTGCTATACGTTTGAGCTTTCGGTCAAAGAAGTAGATAACACATATACATTCACGCAAGCACATCTCACACACACATGACACACCGGTCAGAGACAGCGGTCATACGTGTGTCAGTTGCACTTGCGAGAATGTGTGTGTGTGTTTACTACTTGTTTAATCGAAAGCTCAAATACATAGCAGTTTTTTCTTGTGCCTGTCTGCTGTTCAACATCTCCTCTATGTGGCTAATGGCAATCTAACCTTTCCATAACGCTGGAGTAAAAGAAAATGCAAAATGCAATTCGGGGATAGTAAGGACATTAAAACTCTTAGCAAGTAAGACCCCTCATATTTACATTACAAAGGCTAACACAAGACCCCACGTTTCTCTCAAGACAAAACAAGACCGAAGGGACTCGGCAATAAATTTGGTGTATTCACCGGGAAGGCGAATCCCGAAGCATTGCTTGGTGAACACTACTGAACAGCCACGGAAGTCGCCTTTTTGCAGCCATCAAAATATACGACTTCAAAACTGTGATGTCTGTCTACATGATGACAATTATTGAACTATATGATAAAAAACGTAAATTAGTTACAAACTATGGCGTGCACACACTTTATTCAACACGTAAACGCCACTACAGATATTCGGATTTAGGTTATGACATGTTCGATACCCCTGCCATCCTTGGCGATGACGCAGCGCAGCGCACACGAATAGTGAAGTTCTGTATGACCCGTTGTAGTGTCCGGACATCGATGCTGTAGATGACCTCCTGAATGGCTGTTTTCAGCTCATCTATGGTTTTGGGGTTATTGATGTGCATGTTGTCTTTAATATAGCCCCACAGAAAAGAGTCGCATGTACCCAGATCCGGAGAACATGGTGGCCAATAGAGGCCCATGCCAGTGGCCTCTGGGTACTCCAGAGCCAGAATGCGGTGCTCCTCCGGGATATCAAACACTCTCCTATTTCGATGGGGTCGAGCTCCGTCTTACATGAACCACATTTTGACGAGATCAGGGTCACTTTGGATAATGGGGATGAAATCATCTTCCAAAACCTTCACGTACCATTCGGTAGTCACCGTGCCGTCAAGGAATGTCGCTCCAATTGTTATGCAGCTGGGCATTGCACCCGTAGAGGGTGAAGAGACTTCTCAATCGCGAAATGCGGATTCTCAGTCCCCAAATGCGCCCATTTTGCTTATTGACGAACCCATCCAAATGAAAGTGGGCTTCTTCGAGAAACCAAATGATGCAAGTGCGAACTGATTCCCATTATGCCCAGTCGCGGAGTTTGAGCGCCCTTACACAAACCATTCATTATGACGATTTTATTTCCTATAGTTAAATAATTGTCACGCTGCAAAACGTCCAAAACAGGGACTGAAACATGAAATTTGGAGTGTAATTTTTCTTGCAATGCTTCAGGTCTGTAGGAGACAAGGAGGTCTGCTCCAACCTTGGTGTAAAAAGTCAAACGAGCCATACACGTCTCAATAATGCAGTCCTTCTCGCGAGTCCTATTGCGGCCTCGTCGCTCATTGATGATTACGAAAAAGTCTTCATATTGGTGCCAGAGCAAGAATACGTTACGCAGTTGTGCGAGGAGTGGATAGTGATTCATAGGCCTGTGGCACCTTGACGAGTCCCCACCTAATGTGAAATGACGGCTCGCTAGCCTCAGTTCAAACACTGAGTATAGGGCTGGTCGTAAAGGCTAGAGAGCCCGTCCAAATTCCTTCATGGTGCACCACGTCCTACATTTTACATAGATCCATACAACATGCTCCAGTAACCAAATCGAGATCGCATGAAGGCCTTGTAAAACTGTAGCTGACAAGTTAGGTCTTCTCCCAGGAATTGGGGTTAAGACATATAAAAATGCTAAGTTAGGGACCATATTTTCATGTTCCTAAGCTGTGACAACAAGGTACTGAGAGACAAATGTGTCGCCTAGAAACCTGACAGAGTCTTCAAAATTAAGAGCAGTGTCCGCCATTCGCAACTAACGGAAGTTTCAAACAGAACGTGAATGGTTAACTGGAACGCACCCAACTTCTCACAGGAAAGTTTAAAGCCCTTCTTTTCCACACATTCCCCCAACCATTGAACAGTCAGCTGCAACTGATGAGTTATTATTGCAAGGCTGAAGAAGGGACAAAGTACAGAGAACAAGCAAAGAACATTGGACAGGACGTTAAGCAGCCAATGTGAGGCTATTAAAAGGTATGGCAAGAACAGTCACTTTTAAAGCACTACCTCGAAGGAAACTATTCTCCTGCTCAAAGTGATCATAGAGGACATCATCGACTCAGCACCTAAAACAGTGTGGTGAGAGGAAGGATATATGATGAGGGAAGACAACATCGAAAACCCCATTCATGAAGCTGCTCAAATATAATATGCCTCCAAGTACTGTCATAGGGCCCCTGAATGTAAAACAAAATAGCCGGTAGGTGATAACTGGAGGGGAATTTTATCAATGGTGCAGCGATACCTCGTGAATCTGCACTAGAACCGATGAAGGAGAAGTCTCAATCTAAGATCCAAACAAGGAGGCAGTTGACCATTCGCTCCAACGTCTTTCACATGCATCTGTTGAGGGCAATACTATCTACTCGGGCATGTGCCAGGGATGGGTTGTTCGCAAACGAACTTACTAGAGAGGATAGGACTGAGGAACTTCTTCTAAGGAACGGTCGTTCACTATCCATTTAGGCTGCGGACTGTCTCGTTCCCAGAAAGGTCGCTGCAGGTTTCATTCCAGGAACGGTCCCGGTTGGAACTGCCGCGGCATGTCATTCCTCGAACGGTCGCAGCTTGTCTCGTTCCAGCCCCGCTTCCGTCTCGTTCTATTTCGAGTAGTCCCTCGTTCCAATTCCGTTTCAGCTCTTTTATACACAAAGCAGACCAGAACCACGTTGAAGAAGCAACCAAAAAAAGCACGCCAAATTTAAAAGTACGCGAAATGCCCAACATTGTCGGAGTTTCACAACAGATCAAAATTTAGTGCGATCTTCAATGCGAGATGCTTTTAATAGTTTCCACAACACTGTCTCAAAATCTGGCAGAAAACTCAAAGAGATTCTGATCATATGTAGAGTACACTAGTGGCAAAACGCGGTCAATACACTCACTGTGTGATAACAATGGTGATGTTAATGATGACAGTGCCACTAAAGCAGAGCTACTAAACACATTTTCGGGAACACTATTTTATGAAAGAAGGCGAAGTCACTGTTCTAGAAATCGAATCAAGGATAATAGTCGACTTATATAAAAATTAATTTGTAGGTAACACATACAGTTTTTCACACAGAAAACCAAGAAAACTACTTATCTCTTCCTCGTTCTGACCAACTGTGGAGCTCGTATTTATAATAAGACAAGTGGTTTTGGCTTTTTGCCGTTATTTGTCGACTTTTTAGGTTCCATCTGCTAGACTTAACTACTAGGTTTTACGGTACCTTTATATCATTTTCTTGATTGTAGTGTAAGACAGTTAATATAAAACTTGCGATTTTCTCATTTCTAAAAAAAAATAAATCATGACACTTAGGGAGTTTCTTATTTTCCAAGTTTGATTGTTTCCTTGTGCTGCCCCCTAGTTTGGTTGTTTCGCACAAAAAATAGTTGCTCGTGATTCGGCTCTGCAGGAAAACGGGAAGGGGTGCTTCTCAATTTGAAGAATCGTTGATTGGCTTAAAATCGTATTTACTTTTTATCTCATAAAGTATTGTTCAGAAATGTCCTTTTAGCGAAAAACTTTAGCACTCTCATCTTAATTTTTAATATATTGCTGCACTGACTTTAATAATACAACCTATAAACCTACTACTTATCAATCGTCTGAGCTATATATGACCAGACAATCATATTTTCTTTTTTTTAAACATATTTATTCTTTACTGAAGTGTACTTTTTTGCCCTGAAACCTTAAGTGAATACCCAGACACAGCCTGAAGTGCATATAGCTTCTGTCCCTCAGTTTATTACTGGTTTCCATGAACTTGATGTCTGTCCCAGTCGGATAATTTACAACGTTCAGTTTGGTAACTAGCTGAAGAGCGTTGCCATCTTCTCTTACATGTCACTGTGAAGAGCCTGTCTTAAGGAACTTGTCACTCAAAGCAGATTGTTCAAATATACACTTATTTTATTAGAAACGAACAGTTCAGTCCCATTGTAGTCATAATTTTTTTGGACTGGACCGATTCCTACTTGAGTCCTTATGTATCTTCGTCTGTTGGTTTGCTTCACGATTCCGTGATTGTTTTAATTTTTGATTCAGAAGGTTAAGGCGACATAACAAGGGACAGGAGCCGTAAATAATATTTCAGTGTTTGCAAAGCCACACACGGGATATTGTTGTCGAAACCTGTTGTATGCATATGGAGTTTTGAAAGAATACTGAAATCCAAATACGACGTATTCGCTTTTGGAGTGGCACAGTATTATCTTCGAAATACTTAGCTGTAAGATAAATACAAGCAGAACGAATCACAGTCTGTTCTTGTGGTCGCAATTCAGGTTCGTCAAGGAACATTAAGTTTTTAAATACGTAAATGCTTTTCGCCATCCTCCTTGCATGATGGGTCCCTTTGGAGCATGGAAATATACTACATGAGATGGGTCTTCGAGAAGAGAATTCTGAGTTAATTACAAAATTATCGATATACTTGTCTCATTTATCTTATGCTTACAATCTAAATACAAGAGATCATTTTCCAAAATGTTTTTAGTGAAAACACACGCACCTCTAAAAGGAGTCGTATTTTATGGCGTTGTAATAGAGACTAATGATTTAACAGAAAAGCCATTCAAAACGAGTTTCACGGACAACTTTCGCCTGACTTTTTCCATAGTAAGTTAAACGAGCGAAATGTGCGTAAAATTAGCAGCACTGAACTCGTAGTAGATTTTTCATTTCTTTTCTTTTCAAAGACGTTTGTCTGTAAAATTTATCTTTTAAGTACGTTCATATGTAGTTTACTCTTCGCTCAGAAGTTCTCTTTCTCAAATAACTGAAGACAGTTCCATGTGTGTAACTTTGGACGCTTTTCAACTGTTGGCTGATCAAAACGTGATTATCTTTTTTGATTGTAAAGATTTTCAAATCAATTACGTGTGCTAAATCGTCAGGTTTCGAAAAAAGAAGTCATGTTTCTTTTCCTTCTTAAGTTTCGACGATCTTTATGTTTATGTAAATCCTGCCATTTGGTGATCCAAACCTTCTAGTTTTAATATGCAGTTTCTCGGTGATTGTGTCGGAAACCGTTAATTTTCCAAAGAAATCTTCACTTCCCGCACACTATGACACTTTAATGCGTAGTTACTTTACACATCCGTAAATTGTAAAAGAAAACTCTTCGTACTGGTTTGACAGATGAAAGTTTACTCCCAGTTATTTCACTCTAGTAGTGCCCATACAAATATATATATAATTTTCTGCAAATGAACTGAAAAGCAAGACCCTGCACTTCGCACGCCTACAAGCTTCCCCCGAAAGTGCAAGTAGTCTACACTTAGTCGTGCTCAAATCAGCACGTGTATAATTAGGAAATCTGCCCAAATCGTACAAGTATTTCAGTCCCGACGCATTCACTGCACTTTTATAAGCTAATTTTTTGCATAAAGTGGTTCATGTCTAACGCGGAAACGAAAAGCAAATTTTAGAACAAACTTAATAATTCATTGTATAATGCGGAACTGTATTACAGTTCATTAGTTATTCACGACTATACAATGACATTACTTTTAACACCTCTGTTAAGCGGGGCAAAACCACGAAAGAGGTTCAGCGCAGCGCGGCGCTGCTTGTGTGGAACTAAAACCGCGCCGCTCTGTGCAACAACGAATAAGTTACGCTCAGTGTCGGTACCGTACATGAAAGGAAACGGTTCGTTCGTCAGCGCTCTGTTTGTCGGCTTTCTCGTTTTCCTCATTATTGATGCACGCCGGCCCATATAGGAACACTGTTGCGCATCTACGAACACTATGCTGCAATGTGCGCAATGGAAGAGGTGGATATTGTGCCGTTAAACAATGGTTTTACCGTGCAAGGTGATTATTTTCTGCCAGTTTCAGTTGACTAGTAGCACTTTACGAGGTACAGTAACATGATGACGAACAAACTGTATGTTTGACGTTAACACTTACCGAAAAGATTAATGTAATCGAGGCGAGCGAGAAAAATAATCTGTCTGTTCGCGAAATTATGTTGTGTTTCAAATGTGGTAAAACACAAATTTATGGGACTTTAAGAAACAAGGATAAGATTCGGGACGAATGGATGAAAGGGAACGGGCAGATGAAATGAAAGGCGAAGAAGGCTGGAAATGAAGAAATTAACTTACCCTTACCCTTACCCATGCTGCAGAGTGAGGCTCTGAAAGTCGCTAAAGAGCTTGGAATTACGGAGTTTAAGGTATCCACAGGATGGCTGGACAGTTTCAAAGCTAGGCACAACATCGTGTGGAATAAAGTGTGTGGGGAAGCTAAGGATGTGCAGGAAAGTGTAGCAACAGAATGGAAGACAATACTGTCCAACTTAATTGTGAATTATGACCTGAAAGACGTGTTCAACGTCGATGAAACGGGACTGTTTCATCGCGCGCTGCCTTCAAAATCGCTAGCAATTCGAGGTGGAAAGTGCACCGGCAGAAAATTGTCCAAAGGAAGACTCACTATACTGCTGTGTGGAAACATGTTAGGTGAAATGGAGAAGCCACTGGTGACTGGAAAGGCAGCAAAACAGCGTTGTTTCAAAAACATGGACGTCAGTAAGCTTCCAGTCACATGACGAAGCAGTAAAACGGCGTGGATGGTGAGTGGTCTTATGGAAGAATGGTTGGACTCTTTCAATGCCAAAACGAAAATAGGAAATCGCCAAGTTCTCCTATTCCTAGACAATGCAACCTACTACCTGAAAGTAACATGATCAAAGGTGAAACTGGCTTAGTTCCCCCAGGTTCAACCAGCCTCACACAAGCTATGGATAGGGGTTTATTTACACATTCAAGTGTCAATATAGGTGATTACTGATGCAATCTCTTATTCTCAGTGTTGAAGAAGCCGAAAGTGCGTTTGCTCTTGCAAGGTCAGTTTCCGTCATGGATGCAATAAATTGGTTTGGCTTGGCAGTAAAACTCGAAACTGTCACCAAGTGCTTCAACAAAGTAGGGTTTGGGGGTCAAGAACACGATGCTTCTGTGGCCATCAAAGTTCAAGAAAATACGGCAGCAATTGCTGAATTAATGAAAATGCGAAACATTTAATGTAGTGCAGATCATAACATTCGAAGTTATGACTTTCTGTCAACTCACTCCACTTTAACTTCAGCAACAGATTTAATAGAAATTCGCAACACAGAGGATGATGAAGAGGAAACAAAGGAAGAAGAAGAGGAGCAAAATCATGTCTCTAGAAAATTTAATACCCTGAGGAATCCATTGCATGCATGAACGATGTTATGCGATTTGCAGCACGCACAAGTTCTCCCAACTTGTTGGAACTATTGTGTGGTGCGAAAAATTGACTAGAAAAAACAATTTTGAAGAGGAAATTAAAATAAGCTTCCCTCTTTGATATGTGGCGATAAAATTGAAATGTAAAGCAAATAAACATGGGAATAATATGTATGTACATACAATAATATACGAATTTAAAGTTCGAGTAAAAATACTGTGTTATTTATCACCTTAGTGTAATAGTCCAGTGTTCTGTTGTCCAATATACAGTAAATGAACATCTACCTTGCTGGAGTGGAGGTACGTAAATACAATATATGCATAAACTAAAAATTTTACTGTACTTAAGTGCATGATACCTGACAAACTTTCACTGTATTAAAGAGATCAATAAATAAATTATTTTTTAATACGAAACTCTTGTTATAATTTACTCCGACGTTGTCACGAATAATGCACGGCGCGGATAAGAACTGCCACACGCAAGTTTTTTGTGGTCAAGTCCACCGACACTACGAGTGCCTACCGTTGTCTGTCGGAGCTTCTCCCCTCTCTGTACCGTACGCCCACACCCCTCCTGGATAATGCGTACATCCTGCTCTGGTTGATATCGGCCTCCATTCGCTGATAGCAGCAATTCCTGTTGGATATAACTCTTTCTGCCCTTCTGTCCCATTTCCACGTCGACTCATCTTACTGAACTGATGCCGTGCAACCCACAGGCACAAACATAGCATTTCACTGCTATGGCTTATGTTAGATGTCAATAGTGTGTATCGTACTCCGCCGTCTAAAGCGCTCCGAAGAGGGTTCAGTGGCATAGCTCTTATGGTCGAAGTGTCATTTTTAGAAAAGAAACTCACAGTAACTGAAGAAATACATGTTATGTAGAATATTATCAAAGCTTGTCACTGGATGTAAAAAAAGCCTTATGAACATGATATACGGATCAGAAGTCATTTAGACATCCAAATATTTAATTAGTTTGCTGGCGACGATTTTCCATTACATAATTTGAAGCCAAAATTTTAACGCAAAACAAAATTCTCAACTGAAAATATGCTTATAAGTACCTTCAAGATTTATGTAGAAACTCTTCGTTTGGTGCTATCTTAATTTGAACGACCAAGATGACTAAAACAAATAATGAATATTGATAAGTACGAAGTTTATAAGGTTTTTCACCTAGGGAAGCCGGAAACTGGCGTAAAAACACATGTAGAATATTAGTCTCGCTTCTGTCGAGAATATTATGACAAAAATTAAGGTGGGTTGTGAAACTATTGCTATAATTATCAGAAGCGAGTGAAAAATATACGGTAAATAATTTACTAAATAACATGAGTAAATCGAAAACAAGTTGTTTAAAAAGGACAGTTTTCCGAAAAATAGACGAGTATCATAACTGGCTTTCTTCACAAGAGGTCAGGCGGGTAACTGCGTGAAGAAAACAACTGCTTTTCATGATACAGTGAAAGAAGACTGATTTAGAAAGGGAAGTACTGTACAGAACGGCTTGGAAGTCACGAACAAAGTTATAAAACAGAGAAACGACTGTGAATACCCAGTTTATCTGGGATTTATAGTTTTTCGATGGCTTTTGGACTCCCTTGAGGAACAAGACGTTAATTGTGTCTACACTAGTTTACTGGGGAATATAACCATCAGTTCTACAGCTTCCATTAGAATTCTTCAAGGTAGTGAGAAATTCAGAGAGAATTGAGACTAGGAGATACAACTTCCCTGAATTTGTTCTCAGCAGTCCTATAGGATGCCTGCAGATCATTAAATGTTAGCGTAAGAAACGGATGTGTAAAAATCCTCGAAAGCGCTTTTGGCGACATGTAACAGGGGTTTTTGAAACTATGTTTCTGACATGTTTATAAAGGAAAAGTTACAAGTACTGTGTATTTTCAAGTTTGATTTATGGTGGTAGATCTTGATTTTGATGTGAAAAATATTCAGAAATAAATGCTTATTCAGTGAACAAGAGGCAATGCACATTCAAAATCACAAAGAGGGTCAGAAAAAAACACAAATATGTCATGGGAAATGTAGCGATGATGTTAGCAAAAATGGCACAGAGATAGGTAACACCTGTAGTCTATAAACGATAGATGGGTGGAGGAAATTCTTTGCCGCGCTTGAAGAGATAAAAAAGACTGAGATGGTGACTTAATGGCAGTCAGATAAGAGAATAGAACAAGTAAGAGCAAGATAGATGTATTCGCTGAAGGTCATGCTGCGTGGAAATGTCTAGAGGAGGCCCTATTCAGCATATACGTTATAAAAATGACGATCACGATCAAAAGACAGCATGTGAAAGGCTGTTACGTCTAAATCCCACACAGAACCATACATCACAGCACAAATTCTATGTATAAATTGTTTTTAGCTTGTATTGCTGTTTTCAAAATCACATCGTAAATAAAACTGTTTTTAAATGTGGCAATAAATTCCTGTAAGAAATACCTGTACTGAAATGTGAAAATAATAATTCTAAGGTATCTGATGAGGCAAAACAAAATGTGTAGTTTTCTTGTATATATGTTGGTACTGTTTCCGTTATTTTGCTGAGTAAGCAATGCAACACTTTCTTTTTTGGCCAATTTCGGTTGAAGAAATGCGGAATTTGTTATGGGACCTTTGTGGAACATTTCCTGTTTCAGTCCCTACAGTTCCATGAAGTTCCGATAGTTGGTGGCCTTTACGTAGCCTTCAAAATGGCGTCTGTAACGGAAGTACGTTCCAAGCAGAGATCTCTCATTAAGTTTCTTTTGACGAAAAACCAGAGCATTGCAGATATTCAGAGGCACTTGCAGAATGTCTACGGAGACCTGGCAGTGGACAAAAGGGGCAAGGCGCCGGGCACCATCGCAACAGTATCGTACAAGCCTGCCCGATCTCCAGCATGCCGGACGGCCGCCTACAGCTGTGACTCCTGCAATGTTGGTACGTGCGGACACTCTCATTCCAGGTGATGGATCACAGTCAAACACCTCGCTGCAGAATTGACGTCTCTGTTGATAGTGTTGGCACACTCGTCCATCATTTGTACTCAAATACGTGTACACGCTGGTTTCCTCACCGCCTAACAGAAGACCATAAAGAGTAACGAAGGACAATCTGTGCGGAATTGCTTGCGCATTACGAGGCTGATCGTGAAAACTTTTTGTGCAAAATCGTCACAGTCGATGAAACATGAGTTGATCACTTCGAATCGGAAACAAAACTGCAATCCATGGAGTGGCGCTACACCACCTCTCCCCCGAAGGAGAGGTTCAAAGCTACAGTCATTGCCACGGTGTTCTGGGACTGTGAAGGAGTTTTCTATTTGATGTCCTCCCTCATGATGCGACGATCAACTCTGAAATGTACTCTGCTAATCTCAGAAAACTGAAGAGACGACTTCAGCGTGTTCATCGCCACAAAAATGCACATGAACTCCTTCTCCACACCTGAAGGCCTCGCACAAGTCTGCACACCCAGGAGAAGGTCACAAAATTTCACTGGACTGATCTTCCTCATCCACTTTACAGCTTGGATTTCCCAACTTCCGACTTCCTTCTGTTTGGGCCAATGAAGGGTGCTCTCAGCAGGATGCGAGTACGTGGATGATGTGGAGGTTATTGATGCAGAAAGACGTTGGCTCTGACATCTACCAGTAGAGTGGTATCACACAAGAATACAGGCCCTCCCAGGAAAGTGACGTAAAACCGGCGCATTGAACAGGAGATTATGTTGAATAATAAAGTTTTATAGCCAAAAGATTGGAGAATAAAATGGTGTAGTGAAATCTTGAATAAAAACAACCTGCTTTCAGAAATAAAATGTATTGGATTACTTGTGGAATGTCCCTCATAGTTTTCTTACATGTATATCTAGTAATATCTATATACCGAAAGGTCATTTCTCTCTCTCTCTGAAGATGTGTGAGTGTGTGTCATCAACAACCATTGCAGTTTCCGAAATGTCATTTAACTGAAGTAACGGTACAATTTATGTACATTAGGTGAGATTACTGGTTCTCCAGATTTTATTGTTCCCCATTCAGAGGTTTTCTCTTATTTTTGTGTTTCATTTAGTCACTCCTGTTCCTTTATGTTGCGCAGATAAGGTTTTATCTCTATGTGAGGTAATGTAGATGCAATAAAATTTAGTTTCCAGTAGAATTTTGTGTTTTACATAATAAAAGGCCAGGGAAAAGTTGCAGAAAATACCAATAGGATTGTATTTGTTATTTAGCTCATCAAGATCTTCAATTGTGAGTTCATATACAGATTTATCAGTGCAATATCGTTTATGAAAGAAAAACTGAGTGAGATTAGCAAATTAGCTAACTAACTATACTTTGAAAAAGAGGTAGAATGCTATTATGATGAGGACGACGGTTCAAACCTGCTTCCAGCCATCCTGATTTAGGTTTTCCGTGATTTCCCTAAATCGCTTCAGTCAAATGCTGGGATGGTTCCTCTGAAAAGGCACAGCTGATTTCCTTCCCTAATCCATGTTTGTGCTCCATCTATAATGATCTCTTTGTCGTTAAGCCACATACATAAACAAGGAACTAATACCTGTTTATTATTCGACTGCAGCTTGTGGTCTTACGGTAGCGTTCTCGCTTCCAGTGCGTTGAGTCTCAGGTTCGATTCCTAGCGGGGTCAGGAATGTTTCATGCCTCGAGATGACTGGGCGTTGTTGTGTTGTCTTCATCATCATTCATCCCCATTACGCTCGGAGGAAGGCAATGGCGAACCAACTCCACTAGGACCTTGCATAGGACGGCGATGCGGGTCTCCCGCATCGTCCCCTACGCTCCTTGGAGCATGAAACCTCATCATCATCATCAGGATGTACTAACGAGCCAAAGAAAAAGGTACACCTGCCTGATATCGTGTAGGACACACATGACTAATATCGTGTTAGGCCCCCTCTAGCGCGCGGAAGAGCAGCAACACCAGGAGGCATGGCCTCAACTAATGTCTGAAATAATGACAGCATGAATTCTGCAGGGCTGTCCATAATACGTAAGAGTACAAAGGGATGGAGACCTCTTCTGAACAGCACTTTTCATGGCATCCCAGATATGCTCAATAATTTTCATGTCTGGGGAGTTCGGTCGCGAGCAGAAGTGTTGAAACTCAGAAGAGTGTCCCTGGAGCCACTCTGTAGCAATTCTCTACGTGTGGGGTGTCACATTGTCCTGCTGGAATTGCCCAAGTCCGTCGGCATTCACAATGGACGGGAATGGATGCAAATGATCAGACAGGATGCTTACGTACGTTCACCTGTCAGAGTCGCATCTAGAGGTATCAGGGATCCCATATCAGTCCAACTGCTCACGCCCCACACTATTTCAGAACCTCCACCAGCTTCAACAGTCTTCTGCTAACATGCAGGGTCTTTGGGTTTATATTGTTGGTCCATACCCACACACGTCCATGCGCTCGATACAGTTTGAGAGACTCGTCCAATCAGGCAACATGTTTACAGTCATCAACAGTCCAATGCCGGTGTCGACAGGCCCTGCGTTGCCTAAAGCTTTGTGTCATGTTCAAATGTGTGTGAATTCTTAAGGGACCAAACTGGTGAGGTTATCGGTCCCTAGACTTAACACTACTTAAACTAACTTATGTCAAGAACGATGTACACACCCATGCCCGAGGGAGGCCTCCAACCTCCAGTGGGAGGGGTTGAGCAATCCGTGACATGGTGCCTCAATCCGCACGGCCACTCCGCGCGACTTTGTGTCGTGCCGTCACCAAGGGTACACGGGTGGGCCTTTCGCTCCGAAATCTCATATCGATTATGTTTCGTTGAATGGTTCGCATGCTGTCATTTGTTGATGGCCCAGCACTGAAATCTGCAGCAATTTGCGGAAGGGTTGCACTTATGTCATGTTGAACAATTCTCTTCAGTTGTCGCTGGTCCTGTTCTTGCAGGATCGTTTTCCGACCGCAGCGGTGTCAAAGATTTGATGTTTTATTGGATTCCTGATATTCACAGTACACTCTTGAAGTGGTCCTACAGGAAAGTCCCCACTTTATGCTGTGTCCAATCGCTCGTGTGCCGACTGTAACACCATATTCAAACTCACTTAAATCTTGATAACCCGCCATTTTAGCAGCTGCCGACCGCAGCGCCATACTCTACCTTGTTTACATATCTCTGTATGTCAAGACACTTGCCTATACCAGTTTCCTTGGCGTTTCCATGTAAAGCCACGTGCATGTGAGTTAATTTTGATAAACGTTATACTTGTGATTGTTACCGTATACAGGTCTCCATGGCAAATCTTCATGAATGTTTTGTTGGATTGTTGTGCTGTCTGTCAGACAGAACGAAGGGATTATTCATGTTTGGTGACTTTGATGTAAGTTTCTTGACAGAATCTGTCAGAAAGTGATCAAGAGGTACTATTAACAACTTATAATTTAATATCAGTCATAGATTTCCCTACCTAAGTAGCTCAAGATAGCAGTTTTCTTATAAATAATGTCTTCATACAATAAATGGGAGTTAGAGAGACACATACCTGTCCTGCAGTAAATGGATTGACAGATCACGATGCACAGTTGGTTACATTACATAATTTAGCTCTTTGTACAGTTCAGAAAGATACTAAGAAAACTGTGAGGCTGATTAATTACGGCAGTTTTTAAAGAAAGAATAAGAAATATTGACTGGGGGGAGTCTACTCCTTGCTATAAATTCGACATATTTCTTAATTAGTTTGTATCCATTTTTTGAAGTAGTTTTCCTATAAAATAGTTGAATATAATAATGAGAAGTCATTAAAGACATATGTATCAATATCTCTTCACAGCGAAAGAAAAACTAAAAAAAAAACAAGTAATGATCCAGAAGCACTTTCACAGTACTGCTTACTGTGCTGCAAACAATGCAGATTTGCGGTTAGTTTCGCTGACTAGGGTACTGTGGATTGACATTTCAAATTTGAATACCAGCAATTAAATGTTTTTTAGAGTTTGTCATTTCTAGAAGGTTCTCTAAATTATTTGTGTTTTTAATGTTTACATGTTCTACAATATTTTATGTTTATATAAGAGCAGGACTGTGCGCCTGTAGATCATGCTTTCAGATTTCGACTTAACTGTGAATATGACATTACAAAAGCGTAAACAGAATATAACATGTTAAGGCAAGTTTCAAAAAGCGAAAGAATATGCCAGTTTTGTATGAAATTGGCAGATCAGACAATAAATCTAAATCAAAGCGGAGTATTGTTGAAAGAGAGACAGAAAAGGAAGTCATAAGATATAATATTACTTCTATCAAAGATAAGAGGAGCACTGCAACAAACAGTTCGTGTGTAGCAATTGTTGTTGTTGTTGTGGTCTTCAGTCCTGAGACTGGTTTGATGCAGCTCTCCATGCTACTCTATCCTGTGCAAGCCTCTTCATCTCCCAGTACCTACTACAGCCTACATCCTTCTGAATCTGCTTAGTGTATTCATCTCTTCGTCTCCCTCTACGATTTTTACCCTCCACACTGCTCTCCAGTACTAAATTGGTGATCCCTTGATGCCTCAGACCATGTCCTACCAACCGATCCCTTCTTCTAGTCAAGTTGTGCCACAAACTCCTCTTCTCCGCAATTCTATTCAATACCTCCTCATTACGTATGTGATCTACCCATCTAATCTTCAGCATTCTTCTGTAGCACCACATTTCAAAATCTTCTATTTTCTTCTTGTCTAAACAATTTATCATCCATGTTTTACATTTTATATTCTCTCTGCTTCGATTATCATCAGTTAGTTTGCTCCCCAAATAGCAAAACTCATTTACTACTTTAAGTGTTTCATTTCCTAATCTAATTCCCACAGCATCACCCAACTTAATGTGTCTACATTCCATTATCCTTGTTTTGCTTTTGTTGATGTTCATCTTACATCCTCCTTTCAAGACACTGTCCACTCCATTCAACTGCTCTTCCAAGTCCTTTGCTGTCTCTGACAGAATCACAATCAATCACAGAATTGAATCAACCACAACATTATATTTGAGGAATTAAGCTTTTACAAAATATTTAGTTCAACACGTTCCTAGTTTTATTTTGGAAGCAGAATGCACAATGTTACCCTAGCTGTTTGAGTAAGATGAAGAGAGACATCATCTGTGTGGGAGAGTGCAAAGGTGTCTGACAAGATTTGATCATTGGCCATTATTGTTTCTGCTTTATTTTAATTATCTGACTTGTTGTTTAAATCATGTGGCAGAATTAGTAATATTTGTAGAATAAACAAGCACTGTTCTGAAGCGAAGTGATGAAGTATCAACACAGAAAATAATAAATGGTGTTCCTGTTTGAGTTACTGCCTGGTTTTGTACAAATGAGTTGGTTTTAAATTTTGAATAGCTCAGGTCATCCAGTTTTGTACAGTCAAAAATAGCCGACGTTCTATTAACATAGCATACCAACCAGAAATAATGAACAGCGCAGAAAATTATGATTTCTTATGTATGCACAGTGGTACAAGTTTATATGCCAACTAGCTCTGCAGATGACGAAGAAATTGAAGAAATGTATGATAAAATAAAAGAAATTATTCAGATAGTGAAGGGTGACGAAAATTTAATAGTCATGGGTGACTGGAATTCGGTAGTAGGAAAAGGGAGAGAAGGAAAGGTAGTAGGTGAATATGGACTGGGGCAAAGAAATGAAAGAGGAAGCCGCCTGGTAGAATTCTGCACAGAGCACAACTTAATCATAGGTAACACTTGGTTCAAGAACCATAAAAGAAGGCTGTATACATGGAAGAAGCCTGGAGATACTGACAGGTTTCAGATAGATTATATAATGGTTAGACAAAGATTTAGGAACCAGGTTTTAAATTGTAAGACATTTCCAGGGGCAGATGTGGACTCTGACCACAATCTACTGGTTATGACCTGTAGATTAAAACTGAAGAAACTGCAAAAAGGTGGGAATTTAAGGAGGTGGGACCTGGATAAACTAAAAGAACCAGAGGTTGCACAGACTTTCAGGGAGAGCATAAGAGAGCAATTGACAGGAATGGGGGAAAGAAATACGGTAGAAGAAGAATGGGTAGCTTTGAGGGATGAAGTAGTGAAGGCAGCAGAGGATCAAGTAGGTAAAAAGACGAGGGCTGGTACAAATCCTTGGGTAACAGAAGAAAAACTGATTTTTATTGATGAAAGGAGAAAATATAAAAATTCAGTACATGAAGCAGCAAAAAGGAATACAAACGTCTCAAAAATGAGATCGACAGGAAGTGCAAAATGGCTAAGCAGGGATGGCTAGAGGACAATTGTAAGGATGCAGAGGCTTATCTCACTGGAGGTAAGATAGGTACTGTCTACAGGAAAATTAAAGACACCTTTGGAGATAAGAGAACCACTTGTATGAATATCAAGAGCTCAGATGGAAACCCAGTTCTAAGCAAAGAAGGGAAAGCAGAAAGGGCGATGTACTTGAGGACAATGTTATGGAAATGGTAGAGGATGTAGATGAAGATGAAATGGGAGATACGATACTACGTGAAGAGTTTGACAGAGCACTGAAAGACCTGAGTCGAAACAAGGCCCCCGGAGTAGACAACATTCCACTGGAACTACTGACGGCCTTGGGAGAGCCAGTCCTGACAAAACTCTACCACCTAGTGAGCAAGATGTATGAGACAGGCGAAATAACCTCAGACTTCAAGAAGAATATAATGATTCCAAAACCAAAGAAAGCAGGTGTTGACAGATGTGAAAATTACCGAATTATCAGTTTAATAAGTCACAGCTGCAAAATACTAACGCGAATTCTTTACAGACGAATGGAAAAACTAGTAGAAGCCGACCTCGGGGAAGATCAGTTTGGATTCCATAGGAATACTGGAACACGAGAGGCAATACTGACCCTACGACTTATCTTAGAAGCCAGATTAAGGAAAGGCAAACCTACGTTTCTAGCAATTGTAGACTTAGAGAAAGCTTTTGACAATGTTGATTGGAATACTCTCTTTGAAATTCTGAAGGTAGCAGGGGTAAAATACAGGGAGCGGAAGGCTATTTACAATTTGTACAGAAACCAGATGGCAGTTATAAGAGTCGAGGGACATGAAAGGGAAGCAGTGGTTGGGAAGGGAGTCAGACAGGGTTGCAGTCTCTCCCCGATGTTATTCAATCTGTATTTTGAGCAAGCAGTGAAGGAAACAAAAGAAAAATTCGGAGTAGGTATTAAAATCCATGGAGAATAAATAAAAACTTTGAGGTTCGCCGATGACATCGTAATTCTGTCAGAGACAGCAAAGGACTTTGAAGAGCAGTTGAACGGAATGGACAGTGTCTTGAAAGGAGAATATAAGATGAACATCAACAAAAGCAAAACGAGGATAATGGAATGTAGTCGAATAAAGTCGGGTGATGCTGAGGGAATTAGATTAGGAAATGAGACACTTAAAGTAGTAAAGGAGTTTTGCTATCTGGGGAGCAAAGTAACTGATGATGGTCGAAGTAGAGAGGATATAAAAAGTAGACTGGCAATGGCAAGGAAAGCGTTTCTGAAGAAGAGAAATTTGTTAACATCGAGTATAGATTTAAGTGTCAGGAAGTCATTTCTGAAAGTATTTGTATGGAGTGTAGCCATGTATGGAAGTGAAACACGGACGATAACTAGTTTGGACAAGAAGAGAATAGAAGCTTTCGAAATGTGGTGCTACAGAAGAATGCTGAAGATTAGATGGGTAGATCACATAACTAATGAGGAAGTATTGAATAGGATTGGGGAGCAGAGACGTTTCTGGCACAACTTGACCAGAAGAAGGGATCGGTTGGTAGGACATGTTCTGAGGCATCAATGGATCACCAATTTAGTATTAGAGGGCAGCGTGGAGGGTAAAAATCGTAGAGGGAGACCAAGAGATGAATACGCTAAGCAGATTCAGAAGGATGCAGGTAGCAGTAGGTACTGGGAGATGAAGAAGCTTGCACAAGATAGAGTAGCATGGAGAGCTGCATCAAACCAGTCTCAGGACTGAAGACCACGACGACATATATGCACATTGAAAATTGTAAGTGGAAAACAATATTGCTGACTTCCTATAACATTTAGGTTTGGATGCGTTTGCAGTATGTATACTTATCACCCATCAGTGAACAGAAGTCAGTAATTTAACTACTGTACCTGACAAAAAAAAGTGTAGTGCCCAGTAGACATGATGGATGTCACTGTAACTTTGTACATTTACACGTCATCGGTGGGTATGTAAACGATTAGAGATTCAATTCTCTTTGATAGGTATAACGACCATCAGAGTACATTAGTGTTGTTTGTGTTCAGTGTGGGCCACGTAAAAGGCATGAACAACGTCAGATGTTAAGTGATCACTATTATGAACATGGAGATGCCACATATATATGTGATAAGCGTTGTCAACACTTGACAGAGTTTGAAAGGTGGCCCATTGTGGGTCTCCATGTGTCCAGCTGGCCAAATTCTACAATATCCAACTTGTAACATATACTGATGTACCACTAGCACAATGTTAGGACTTCATGGCAAAGTGAAGCCAGCATGATCATCTTAAGGTGCTGGTCGACCTTGTCTGATCTCCGCAAAGGAGGATTCCAGTATTGTGCATCAAGTACATGATAACTCTACTCCACACTTGCAGCTGCCATCTGCGAACAAGTAACACACTCCTTGCAGCTTTCTGTGGCTTTCTTCACCATTTGTCAGAGACTAACAGCAGTCGGACTAGGGCATTACCCTACCATGCACAGGACATTATTAACATCACAGCACAAATGCCTGTATCTAGAATAATGCTGTGACTGGAAAGTGTGAAATGCTGGTGAATGGCGTCACATTGTGTTTAGCGATGAATTGTGGTTCAGAAGTAGCCCAGGCAACATTATTAGCGAGTATGGCAATAGCCTGGAGAGAGGTACCATTCTTCGAATGTTTCTGAGAAGTACAATGCTGGTACTCTTAGTGTTGTAGTGTGGGAAGCAATTGGATACATCTTCAAGTTACTTCTGGTAGTGAGTGAGGAAGTTCTGATGTCACAACGGTATGTCATGGACATCTTGCATACTTGTGTGTTACTTCTCACATAACAGATCCACAGTGTCATTTTAACGAGAAAATGGTCGTCCACACATGACATATAGATCTATGAGCTGGCTGCATGATGCTGAGGTTCTCCTGTGGCGAGCAATATCCTCAGGATTGTCTCCCAAAGAACCAGGGTGTGGGACCAGGTCTGACGTCAACGCTGTCCAGGATGACAAGGAGCAGTTACAACAAACTTTTTAGATTCTGGCCAACTGCAGCTCCTGAAAGGCATGATGTTAGGAAGAGCTCGTCTAACAGCTGGTGAAACTTTTGTTTATTAAAACACAACCGCTTTCGCGACCTAAACCCACATCATCAGATGCAACCTACATGGTAAAAACCAAAGCACAGCATCACGACATTTTGTGGATATTAACACTAATAAAAAAATGTGTAAAACATACTCACAACATTAAAAGATCAAATGCGTACCCATCACTCCTCGTCAAAATTTGTTATTCAGAGAATATCTTCAATGCTGTGGGGAGTGTAGGGCAAAGAATATGTGCTCCATTCTTTAAAATTTGCCTGCAGCACTGGCACTATAGGGTAGCTAGGAGAGGGGCCCTTTCTTTGTCTTTCGGGCAGGCCGCTTATGCTTTGCCCCACACTGAGCTGCCCTGCAGTGTCAGTGACGGAAGCAAATCTTAAAGACTGGAGCACATCTTTTTTAGCTTACACTCGCCATGGTATTGACGACATGCTCTGAATAATACATTTTGACAAGGAGCGATGGGTATGCCTATGATCGTTTACCGTTGTAAGTATGTTTTAGACATTCCTTTATTAATTTTACTGTCCACAAAATGTGGTGATGCTGTACTTCGCTTTTTGCTTTGTAGGTTGCATCTGATGATGCGGCTTTAGACCGCGAAACCGGTAATGTTTTAACAAAGAACAGTTTTAGCAATCGTTAGCAGAGTTTATTCTAACAGCATGCCAGTTACAACAGTTTTGGGCCACAGCTCCTCAGTAGAGGATATAGTCGCTTTATGACACCCATTCTGCACATGCACCGAGGTCAGAGAGGGACAGTGTCATACTGATAAGTGGGTTCATACCACCAAATTCCTTTGACTAGAATTTGTGAATTACTGAAATTATATAACAGATCTTCTCAACCCATGAACTTTCATTTCGTTTCCTCTCCTTGTGAATGCATCACGTTTTTTTTGTCAGGCAATGCATTTTGCATATTGTCATTCGCTTGTGTCTTATGGGATAAGATTCTGAAGTGACACCTCACTTAAGCAAAAAGTATTCGTTTCAGACAATAAAGTGATTACAATAATGTATGGTTTTCAGGCACTTAAATCTTGCAGGTATCTCTATAAGCAGCTGACAATATCAAACACAGCACACAAAACATTTATGCACTTGCGTAATTTGTTATTAGCAATCCATCTAATTTGAGAGTAACAGAGACATTCACAAGTACAGCACTAGGAAGAAAATTGATCTACAGTGCTCTGTAATGAATCTAACTTTGGTACAGAAAGTGGTGGAATTTGCGGCTATAAAACTCTTTGACATCTATTCTTGGGAATAAAACGTCTCATAGATAGCAGAAACGTTTTCAAATGTTGGTTAAACATGTTTATCTTTAGTGACTCCTTCTCCACCAAAGAGGAATTCTTGAACAAAAATGGTTAGTCATTATCATATTGAAAACTGGCTACAATAGAGCGCGCCCAGATTACTCTAGTGTTATATTAGTTTTATCGATAAGTATTAACAAGGATTGTAGAACATAAAAAATAACCAGTAATCCAGCAGTGACAACACAACCTTTGCCTGTGCTGACTGTGACCACCATGTAGCAGTGTGGTGCTTAGTGGTGCTTAGTTGCTGCTCGAGTGCTAGTTATTCTTCGCTTTTACAATCCCTATTACTACATCTCGATAAAACAAATATCTCAGTAGACTATTCTGGGATTGCTCTACTGAATGGCCACGTAAAATTCCTCTTAAAATACACGCATCAAAAAAAGTTTTGCATTGCCCCAGTTCTCAGAACTCCAGAAGATAGACGTTGACTCTGGATATTGTATCACAGACACAGTCCCTTTGACTGTTAAGAGATGTCACTAAACCTGGCCCAAGTTGTAACCAACCACATATGAACAGCGCCTATTACACGGAGGGTGTCCGACAGCTGATCAGTTACAGTCATTCCACCAGGAAGGAGGTACATGGCTCGTGTTGTCTGTAGTTCAACAATCCCTAGACGGTCAATACCGCGGTTCGACTGCGTCCGCATTGTTATTTTGTACCAACGAGGGCTCTCAACAAGGTAAGTGTCCAGGCGTCTCAGAGTGAATGTAAGCGATGTTGTTTGGACATGGAGGAGATACAGAGAGCCCAGAACTGTCGATGACATTCCTCGCTCAGGGCACCCAAGGGCTACTACCGCAGTGGATGACCGCTACCTACGGTTTATGCCTCCGAGGAACCCTGACAGCATCTCCACCATGTTGAATAATGCTTTCCGTGCAGCCACAGGACATCGTGTTACGACTCAAACTGTGTAAAATAGGCTGCATGATGAGCAACTTCACTCCCGACGTCCATGGCGAGCTCCAGCTGTGCAGCAACGACACCATGTAGCTTGCTACAGATGGGCCCAACAACATGCCGAATGGATCGCTCAGGATTGGCATCACGTTCTTTTCATCGATGAGTGTCGCATATGCCTTCAACAAGACAATTGTTGGAGACGTGTTTGGAGGCAACCGTGTCAGGCTGAACGCCTTAGAAACACCGTCCAGCGAGTGCACCAAGGTGGAGGTTCCCTGCTGTTTCGAGGTGGCATTATGTGGGGCCGACGTACGCAGCTGGTGGTCATTGAAGGCGCCGTAATGGCTGTACGATACGTGAATTCCATCCTCCAACCAATAGTGCAACCATTTGTGCAGCATAATGGCAAGGTATTCGTCTTAATGGATGACAATTCCCTCCCCCATCGTGCACATCTTGTGAATGACATCGCTCGACTAGAGTGGCGAGCATGTTCTCCAGACATGAACCCTACCGCACATGCCATGGAACAGATTGAAAACGACTGTTTATTTACTATGTGAACTACCAACCACTCTGGGGGGATCTATGCGGAAACGCCGTTAAGGAGTGGGACAAACTGGACCAAAAGTGCCTTGATGAACTTGTGGATAATATGCCATGACGAATACTGGGATGCATCAATGCAAGAGGACGTTCTACTGGGTATTACAGCTACTGGCGTGTACAACAGTTTTCACGGGCAATAAAAAGGGCGGAAATGATGTTTATGTTAATCTCTATTCCAGTTTCCTGTACAGGTTCTGGAACTCTTGGAACTGATGTGATGCAAAGCTTTTTTTGATGTGTTTGTAATTTTGAGTGTAACGGGAAAGAAACCGACGTTTTCCGTCGAAAATGGGTGTCCCACGAAAATACACTAAAGCCTTCTGGCTGTGAGTATTCCCTATTAAAGAATGGTCACAATGGCGCTCTGGCAGTTATGCCACTGTGCTACCTATTCGCCGACGACGCCGAAACCATTACCAGTATGCCTGCTATACCCCTGGTGGCATATGCCATCACTGGATCAAATTCTACGTGGGCTGGAAGAGTATACAATTTTTTTCCTGTAGTGCATATAGAGTGGTCCATTGATCATGACTGGGCCAAATATCTCACGAAATAAGCGTCAAACGAAAAAACTACAAAGAACGAAACTTGTCTAGTTTGAAGGGGGAAACCAGATGACGCTATGTCTGGCCCGCTAGATGGCACTGCCATAGGTGAAACGGATATCAACAGCGTTTTTCTAAACAGGAACCCCCATTTTTCATTACATATTCGTGTAGTACGTAAAGAAATATGAATGTTTTAGTTAGACCGCTTTCTTCGCTTTGTGATAAATGGCGTTGTAATAATCACAAACGTATAAGTACGTGGTATCACGTAACATTCCTCCAGTGCGGACGGTATTTGCTTCGTGATATATTATATTACTTGGAAAAGGCCGGGAGATAAGGGAAGATTTCAATTAGATTACATCATGGTCAGACAGAGATTTCGAAATCAGATACTGGATTGTAAGGCGTACCCAGGAGCAGATATAGACTCAGATCACAATATAGCAGTGATGAAGAGTAGGCTGAAGTTCAAGACATTAGTCAGGAAGAATCAATACGCTAAGAAGTGGGATACGGAAGTTCTAAGGAATGACGAGATACGTTTGAAGTTCTCTAACGCTATAGATACAGCAATAAGGAATAGCGCAGTAGGCAGCACAGTAGAAGAGGAACGGACATCTCTAAAAAGACCATCACAGAAGTTGGGAAGGAAAACATAGGTACAAAGAAGGTAGCTGGGAAGAAACCATGGGTAACAGAAGAAATACTTCAGTTGATTGATGAAAGGAGGAAGTACAAACATGTTCCGGGAAAGTCGGGAATACAGGAATACAAGTCGCTGAGGAACGAAATAAATAGGAAGTGCAGGGAAGCTAAGACGAAATGGCTGCAGGAAAAATGTGAAGACATCGAAAAAGATATGATTGTCGGAAGGACAGACTCAGCATACAGGAAAGTCAAAACAACCTTTGGTGACATTAAAAGCAACGGTGGTAACATTAAGAGTGCAACGGGAATTCCACTGTTAAATGCAGAGGAGAGAGCAGATAGGTGGAAAGAATACATTGAAAGCCTCTATGAGGGTGAAGATTTGTCTGATGTGATAGAAGAATAAACAGGAGTAGATTTAGAAGAGATAGGGGATCCAGTATTAGAATCGGAATTTAAAAGAGCTTTGGAGGACTTACGGTCAAATAAGGCTGAAGGGATAGATAACATTCCATCAGAATTTCTAAAATCATTAGGGGAAGTGGCAACAAAACAACTATTCACTTTGGTGTGTAGAATATATGAGTCTGGCGACATACCATCTGACTTTCGGAAAAGCATCATCCACACAATTCCGAAGACGGCAAGAGCTGACAAGTGAGAGAATTATCGCACAATCAGCTTAACAGCTCATGCATCGAAGCTGCTTACAAGAATAATATACAGAAGAATGGAAAAGAAAATTGAGAATGCGCTAGGTGACCATCAGTTTGGCTTTAGGAAAAGTAAAGGCACGAGAGAGGCAATTCTGACGTTACGGCTAATAATGGAAGCAAGGCTAAAGAAAAATCAAGACACGTTCATAGGATTTGTCGATCTGGAAAAAGCGTTCGACAATATAAAATGGTGCAAGCTGTTAGAGATTCTGAAAAAAGTAGGGGTAAGCTATAGGGAAAGACGGGTCATATACAATATGTACAACAACCAAGAGGGAATAATAAGAGTGGACGATCAAGAACGAAGTGCTCGTATTAACAAGGGTGTAAGACAAGGCTGTAGCCTTTCGCCCCTACTCTTCAATCTGTACATCGAGGAAGCAATGTTGGAAATAAAAGAAAGGTTCAGGAGTGGAATTAAAATACAAGGTGAAAGGATATCAATGATACGATTCGCTGATGATATTGCTATCCTGAGTGAAAGTGAAGAAGAATTAAATGATCTGCTGAACGGAATGAACAGTCTAATGAGTACACAGTATGGTTTGAGAGTAAATCGGAGAAAGACGAAGGTAATGAGAAGTAGTAGAAATGAGAACAGCGAGAAACTTAACATCAGGATTGATGGTCACGAAGTCAATGAAGTTAAGGAATTCTGCTACCTAGGCAGTAAAATAACCAATGACGGACAGAGCAAGGAGGACATCAAAAGCAGACTCGCTATGGCAAAAAAGGCATTTCTGGCCAAGAGAAGCCTACTAATATCAAATACCGGCCTTAATTTGAGGAAGAAATTTCTGAGGATGTACGTCTGGAGTACAGCATTGTATGGTAGTGAAACATGGACTGTGGGAAAACCGGAACAGAAGAGAATCGAAGCATTTGAGTTGTGGTGCTATAGATGAATGTTGAAAATTAGGTGGACTGATAAGGTAAGAAATGAGGAGGTTCTACGCAGAATCGGAGAGGAAAGGAGAAGGGACAGGATGATAGGACATCTGCTAAGACATGAGGGAATGACTTCCATGGTACTAAAGGGAGCTGTAGAGGGCAAAAACTGTAGAGGAAGACAGAGATTGGAATACGTCAAGCAAATAATTGAGGACGTAGGTTGCAAGTTCTACTCTGACATAAAGTGGTTAGCACAGGGGAGGAATTCGTGGCGGGCCGCATCAAACCAGTCAGTAGACTGATGACCCCAAAAAAAAAAAAAATATTATCTGTGTTAAAATGGACCGTTTACCAACTGCTAAAAAGGTCGATATCGTGTTGATGTTTGGCTATTGTGATCAAAATGCCCAACGGGCGTGTGCTATGTATGCTGCTCAGTATTCTGGACAACATCATCCAAGTGTCCCGACCGTTCGCCGGATAGTTACGTTATTTAAGGAAACAGGAAGTGTTCAGCCACATGTGAAACGTCAACCACGACCTGCAACGAATGATGATGCCCAAGTAGGTGTTTTAGCTGCTGTCGCGGCTAATCCGTACATCAGTAGCAGACAAATTGCGCGAGAATCGGGAATCTCAAAAACGTTGGTGTTGAGAATGCTACATCAACATCGCTTACACCCGTACCATATTTGTATGCACCAGGAATTGCATTGCGACGACTTTGAACGTCGTGTACAGTTCTGACACTGGGTACAAGAGAAATTACGGGACGATGACAGATTTTTTGCCCGTTTCTATTTAGCGACGAAGCGTCATTCACCAACAGCGGTAACGTGAACCGGCGTAATATACACTATTGGGCAATGGCAAATCCACGATGGCTGCGACAAGTGGAACATCAGCGACCTAGGGGGTTAATGTATGGTACGACAATATGGGAGGAAGGATTATTGGCCCCCATTTTATCGATGGCAATCTAAATGATGCAATGTATGCTGATTTCCTACGCAATGTTCTACCGATGTTACTACAAGATGTTTCACTGCATGTCAGAATGGCGATATTCTTCCAACACGATGGACGTCCGGCACATATCTCGCGTGCGGTTAAAGCGGTATTGAATAGCATATTTCATGACAGGTGGACTGGTCGTCGAAGCACCATGGCCCACACGTTCAGCGGATCTGGCGTGCCCGGATTTCTTTCTGTGGGCAAAGTTGAAGGATATTTGCTATAATGATTCATCTACTACGCCTGACAACATGCATCAGCACATTGTCAATGCATGTGCAAACATTACGGAAGGCGAAATACTCGCTGTTGAGAGGAATGTCGTTACACTTATTGCTGATTGCATTGAGGTTGACGGACATCATTTTGAGCATTTATTGCATTAATGTGGTATTTACAGGTAATCACGCTGTAACAGCATGCGTTCTCAGAAATAATAATTTCACAAAGGTACATGAATCCCATTGGAACAACTGAAATAAAGTGTTCAAACGTATCTTCGTTGTGTATTTTAATTTAAAAGTCCTACCTGTTACCAACCGTTCATCTAAAATTTGCGAGCCATTTGTCCGTGACTATTACAGCGCCATCTATCACAAAGTGAAAAAAGTGGTCCAACTAAAACATTCATATTTCTTTATGTACTACACGAATATGTAATAAAAAATGGGGGTTCCTGTTTAGAAAAACGCATTTGATATCCGTTTCACCTATGGCAGCGCCATCTATCGGGCCAGCCACACCGCCATCTGATTTCCCCCTTCAAGCTAGACAAGTTTCGTTCTATGTAGTTTTTTCGTTTGACGCTTATTTCGTTAGATATTTGGCCCAATCATGGTCAATGGACCTCCCTGTATATATATTTAGAGGTTTCCAGTTCACTCAAGATTTCTTGTTGCAATAATGCATATGGAACTCATGAAATGATTACATTTAAGGAACAATAGCGCAAGCAGGACTGAGGTACTAGGTATCGATCATTGTTGAACACTGTTGAAACATCAGTATTAGCAGATCGTGTAGCCTCCATGGGCGGCAATGCAGGCCCTGACTCTGGCAACCAATCCAACGTACAGATGGCGAATACTGACCTGGGATATTTGGCCTGGTCAGTATCAATTGATCGCCCTGTATAATATGGCCCAATTATACATTCCAGGGCAAATATCTCTGGTACAAAAACAGATATTGAAAAAGACTTTCATGATATTAATGTAAGACAGGGGCTCATGGGAATACTATGAGACATTCTAAAACATAAGCAAATATTTGTTTTGACACAAACCTATGTTTTTCTTAAGTAGGCACCCCATAGCATTTTTTATGTAAGCAGTAACATGAAAAATCATAATAAGAATGGCGTTGGTTATATTGCAATAAGTCAGTTACATCCTGATTAACTGTAAAGCAAAGATGTCGTTTCAAATCAACGAGATGTGGGACTATTGCATCTCTCTAGATGGCATGTGTGACTCTCACGTTGTTAATAATCGTGCTGTGATTGACATACGTAATCTTACTTTCACTGTTGTCACGAATGCCGAAAGTGATAATAGGGTCTCCTGCCACAAATACTGATATGAGGGGATCATGTTTGCATTTTGGGATGTCCAATAGGGGCGTGCTTCTTTTATTTCAAACATCAACTTTGCTTTGCAATTTCTCTGGATATAGCTGACGTATTGTGATGAAACCAATGCCATTCTTTTTGTGATTTTTCACGTTATTTATTGGGTGAGAATTAAAACTGGGTGTTCATTTTAAAAAAGGAAAACGTATGTTTATGTTGAAACTCATATTTGCTTATGTTTTAGAATGTCTCATAGTACTTACGTTTACGAGCACCTACCTTACATTCATACTTGTGAAAATCTTTTTACAGTACCTATTGTTGTTTCTAGAGATATCTGCGCCAGTCTGTATATATGAAGATGTGAAGAAAACGGGTTAATCCTCAAATATAAAAACTTAGAGATCAGTGTTACCATCTGTTGGCGGGTATGGGAACTATCAAAACTGATATTGGTTTAACCCCTAAATATCACTTAGGGGTAAGATCAATGTCAATTTTGATAGGTTTCATACTCAGGAAAGGGGGCAAAATTTATCTCTAAGCTTTTACATTTGAGGGTTAGCCCCTTTTTCCCTGATTGTCTTTATATATGTGTGTGTGTTCTCTATATCTGTTCCACTAACATGTTCAGTATCATAATGCTTATTGTGAATATAACCTATGTAACAAGTAACTAACTAGAAAAGAGACGTACTGTGATAGCTAATTGTGAGATGATGAGCTAAATGACAGTGGCAACGTCGACCAAACAGTGAATTATGTGTGACCCTGGAATGCAGTTTGAATTTCTAAACCTGCTGGAAAAAAGGTTTTGATAAAGCTCTCCATTCATAATAACATTTCAGAGCAGTTACCAGTAGAATATAGGGATCAGACCACCAGTTCTCAGCTGCACACCTAAACTGTGGACAGGACTACATCTGTGAAGTCATATATAGGTTGCAAATTATGGTTCAGTGTAAAGTGAAGGGTACCTCATACAAACATTACCGACATTTTGCTCATGTTGTTTCCTGAGTGAAGCGTTGGACAAATGAGTGTCTATGTGTCTCGACACGCACCCCAAAAGCTCTCATGTTATTCTCGTGACGCCTATTTGCGATATATGGTGGAGATAACAGAATTGTTGGGCAGTCTTCATCAGATAACAGTCCCCTAAATTTACATAACTGATATGTTAAGAACATGAGTGATCCCAAAACACTTTCCTGAGGCACAATCGACGTTAATTTAGCTACTATCAGACAGTTGTCATCCAGTTTAATTTGCTTAGTTCAGTTTGTCGAAAAATTTTTGAGCTCATCGCATTTTTGTGAACATACTCTGTATCATTGTATTTTCATTATCTAACAACAGTTTAGTGCAATGCTAGATGCCTTTTGGAAATCTGGAGAGACAGAATGTATATATTTACCTTCATCTACCACATGCCAGATATTGATTCTGAAAAAACAACACTCCACAAGGAGCCCAGTAGATTATGTACCAGAATTAAATGAAGAGACAAGGAGACTTGCTGCTGAGTTTGAAGAAACCAGCACTCATGAAACAGCTTTGGATATCCAGAAGTCATTGGATTATGCCAGGAAAGTGAAATGAATGAAAACTGTCCAGAGTATGAATGTCAGTCATTCCAGCAGGAAAGTTTAGTCTCTAATTCATCAACTGGACTTCTCATCAACTTCATCATGGAAGCGAGCAACAGTTAACAGAGAATCTATAGCGAACCAATGTGTCTCATCTTCCATGTTAACAGCTGACAGAAATCCTGTAAAAGGGTCAAAGTGAACTGTGTAAGCTGAAACTACCAGCTCTGTAACATGACTTCTGTTCTCGACCATTTACATCTTCTGAAGTGTAAGAAGGTTAAAAGTACCTTTGAAGTGTAAAAGCTGCTGACTAAGATGGCATGGTCTCAAAATTATACAAATACTGAGTATGTACTGCTAAACGATAGTTTGCTTCTATTTTCAATTGCATATTGGAAACTAAAAGACCTCTACTAATCTTCAAGAATACTTAAATGAAAGTGGGGAAATATCAAGGCCCCTCACAAAGCTACAGATCAGTCACACTGCTGTCGGTCACACACAGATTACTCAAAAGGCTGATCTTTAGCTGGAGAGTTTAACATAGGAAACTGAGGCTCTAATCTCAGAAGGACAAGCTGGATTTCCCTCCAGTCGTAACTACAGTGACCAGAGTCTCTCCTTAACCACTGCCTTGGAAACTGGCTTTGAGGTGTAAGAGGAAAGTATTGCTGTCTTCCTTGACTTCCTAGGTCTGCAGCATAAGTCAAAGTCTGAGGGACTGATAGCGAAATTAATCAAGGCAGTTTCCTGCCTAAAGATCATCTCCCTATTGAGAAACATATTTTATAACCGTCTGTTTCAAAATGCAGAGAAAATTCCACAAACAAAAAAAATGGCCTGCAACAAAGTTCAATTTTCTCCCATAGGCTTTTCAATCCCCATATCCAAAACCTGCCAGAAGTAGTGTACACTGATGACATCTGTCTAGTGACCCAACTGACTAGTCTCACAGCTGAAGAAGAATTAATAACATGGGAGTCGTGTATGTCAGATGAATACTTCAGGTATTGCAAGCTAAAATCAAACCTACAGAAAACAGAAGTTGCAGTACCCCATCTTTGAGTCACAAATATGCAAACTACTGTTGACAGTTAGTATTTAGAGACAATGTGGTGCAATACAATAACAATCCAAAGTACCTTTGTGTCATATTGGACAGGTTACATACCTATCTTTGGAAAACACCTGCTAAAATGAAGGGCTGCAATAATTTATGGCAAAGACTTAGGGAAATCTCTTGCAGAGCCAATACAAATACTTTGCAAACAACAGAACTGGCTTCAGTTTACTCATCAGCTGAGTACTGTTGAATTGTATGGATCGTCAGTTCATATGGCTCAACAGTTCACATACTCATCTACTGAATGTTCAGTTCTGATAGGCCCCATGTATTGTTTCAGTTACACTTCTGCCTATGCCTTTTCAATGGCTCTAGGGTCTAAGAAACAACAAGCCACCTCACATAAAAAACATCAATCTCTCGTTCAATTATGGACAAGAATTACGAAGATTCAGTCTATTCCCATATCACGTAGCAATCAGCATAGTTCTACAATCCAACTGAAATCTTATCAGCCAGTTAGGTGAATCGCCATGAGTGAGTCAGGCAGCTGTTTCAATCCTGTTCAAATGGCTCAAATGGCTCTGAGCACAATGGGACTTAACATCTGAGGTCATCAGTCCCCTAGAACTTAAAACTACTTAAACCTAACTAACCTAAGGACATCACACACATTCATGCCCGAGGCAGGATTCGAACCTGCGACTGTAGTGGTGGAGCAGTTCCAGACTGAAGCGCCTAGAACCGCTTGGCCCCAGCGGCCGGCTTTAATCCTGTTACTGCCTGGAAATCAGAATGGTCATCTCCATCACAACTATAAAATTCTAGGGCTTCAGTATCCTCGCGTCTCCTGGTGCAACAGAATCGAATCAGATGTGGGGATGGGAGAACAGCTGCTATTATCTACAACTAGAGGCAGTTAGACTCACCAAGTAGGTGTCTGCAGTGAGTTGAATTTGAAGTTCTAGTTATGTTTAGACGAATCCACTTTAACTTTTGCATGGGTCAAAATTAATCTCTTTTCTGAGCACAGATTTCTTCATTTTAGCTTTTAGTTTAAGTTTGAAAGTCAGAGGTTGTAATTTTTATCATTGATTTCTTTGTCTGTCCTTTGATTGCCCTTTTGAGGTGGCGATCAGTAGTTCAGTGTGTAAATGCACCAAAGTTAGTTCATGAAATGAAATTTTACCTAATTGCCTAGAGATTGGCATTATCACCATAATGCATTTGAAAGGCAAGACAAATTAAATTTTAAATACCCAAAATTACATAGTTAGATACAGTTTCTCTAAAGTAGCAATCTTAATTTTGGATTGGTGCCTTCAGACTTCCATTTCACTCATAAATATTACATGGATGATTGCATATCATTAGTAGAGAGGAAGTAGGAGCACCTAGATCAGTCACCTCACAGTTCGTGTTTTCTTATGTAGCATAACATTTATAGGATGGTGTAACGATTCTTTTGTGTGTTTGAGTGTGTATGTATGTGTGTGTGTAGTTGTGCAGTTCACAATACATCATATAAGACTACACACAACATATTCACTACAACTTCTTATCACAGGCAGGCATTTTTATTTTTGATATTGTTCAGGCTTTCTGCCTGATATATAAATCATTTTGGAATGTCTGTATGGACATAAAACAAATTAGGACCAGCTCAGTGTGAAGCTCCTTAATCTTACCTTTAGAAATATCTCAGGGTAATAATGGAATGTCTTTTCACTGGATGACATGTCTTTTCACGTTAATACTTTCGAAGGTTTATGTGGAGAAACATATTTATTATTAATTCAGAGCTGAGCGCTTTTTAAACTGTGAAAATCTCGTCACTTGAACAAAAGATAGCCATGAAACAGTAACCACAAGAACCTGTTTTGCTATCATTATTACTCTCTGCAAAATGAATAAAATTTACTTGACTTTAGTATAATTACTTAAGAAATTAATTGTAAACCCTCTCCCTTTTACTTTACGCCACTTAACATTGAAGTAATTTGAACAAAAATCTACCATCTTGCAAATGGTGGCTAACAATACTAATAACAACTTGTGCTACACCACATGACATTAATCTCTGACAAAATATACGATTAATTTTTCACAAAAGTAGGGATGCTACCGCTACTAAAATAAGCGGTTTGGTTGTAAATAACAGCACGTATTTACCAGAAATACGTTGTAAGATACATTCAACTCTATCCACATCTAATTCATAGAAAGGTTGAAACCAGAGGCAAAATCTGCTTCTACTGTTTTTGTTGCTTTCAGTATCTTTACCACAAAACATAGATTATCACGACCCACCTATACTGCTTTTGATACACATCACAGTGAGATAAATAATATTTTTATGTACTCCTTTGTACACAGAATAATAGTTCATGGTAACACTTCATGTCAACCATAAATAAATGTTACTCATTCTTAGAGAAACAGTACAATGTACTAATGGATTCTGGAAGAACCATTTTACATTTGTGGGCATAGTCATATGATGGTTCTTTACAGAGAAAATCCTAAGGCCCAGAACAATAATTTTGACTATCTCCATAAACACTGAGAGAGTGTTCAGTAGCAGTAACTGTAACTAAATGTTGGAATTATTGATGAGTATAGGGCTTGACAGTAAGTTATCATGCAGCTGTAACAAAAAAAAATGAACCTCATAATTCCATGACTACTTCTTTTACACATTTCCAACTTTCTGTCTGGGTGAGATCAAGTGTAATATTACAATCAAACAAAAATATTGTGGAATTTGTAAGTGAAAATTGTGTTAAGATGTATGAATAAAAGCAATGACATATTTTTCAATAAAATTTCACAACTTATTGTAATTTGCCCATAATAAATGACTATTGTATTCTGATAATTTTCTCATATCTTTTTTAACAAGATGTGATAAATATTTAATTAGATTTAATTCTCTAACAACAATATTTATTCACAATTTGGTAATTTTGTGCAATGATTTTCAGAAGTGTAAATAATGTGCCACAAAATACCATATAAAAGCAAAAAGGTATGCCAAAAGTATACATACATTTAATGAAAATCTAATTCACTAATCCAGTAACTCACCTGAAGACTTTCAGATGCACACTTACACACACACACACACACACACACACACACACACACACACACACACACACACACACACACACAATAAATTCATGCACACATATGTTTTGCTTGAAATCAGACACTGCCTGACAAAAAAAAATCACCTGAAAGTAGAAGATGAACCAAAATGAAACTTCATCGATTGTGAGGCTATGTGGTGTAGGCCTATTTCACTTATTACAATATCAAGTCGATTTTATAAAGAAATCGGCAGCGTGACAGCATGATGTTGCTCTTCTCTGGCCTGGATACAAGCACTAATTCGATTGGGAAGGGTATTATAAAGTCGTCATATCTTCTCTCAAGGCAAGCTGGCACACAGTTGTTGCAACTGATCCTTGATGTCTAAGATACTGGTATTGGAATGAAGTTGGCATCTGTGCTGATATTGTAGATGGTCAGGAACATCTCTTGGGATTTTTCTGATCATGGAAATACCTCAGCATCACGCAGACAGTTCATACAGACACGTCCCATGGGTGTAACAGCAGTGATCTGTTGAAAAATGACCAGGTGATATTGTCACATTACAGGTAACATATGAGGACACAGGAAGTTCTTATTGTACCATTGTGCCATTCTTGTTCCCGTAGTCAGTTCCAGCAGCGACCTGAACTCATACTCGATGGCTCCCTACACCATGATTTCAGGAGTAACATTGCTGTCTAAAACCAATTTGAAGAATAGTCCAGCCGCTGTGGCCAAGCGGTTCTAGGCGCTTCTGTCCGGAACTGTGCTGCTACTACTGTTGCAGGTTCGAATACTGCCTTGGGCATGGATGTGGATGAAGTCTTTAGGTTAGTTTGGTTTAAGTAGTTCTAAGACTAGGGGACTGATGACCACAGATGTTGTGCTTGGAGCCATTTGAAGAATAGGACTACTCTCCCCATCACTACCATGCTCACTGGCTATGGTCATGCGGGGTAGCAGAGAATCGTGATTAATTGCTAAACACAGTGTGATACATTTCATAAGCAATCCATGCTTCCAAGTCATGGCACCACTATAAACATGGGCGTTTGTGTTGTGGTGTTAATGATAGCCTACACAAGGGATGGCAGTCCTCTATCTTTTTCTAAGTTGACAGGTGCAGATGTGAAGACTTTATGATGTGGAAGGTGCACAATACAACGATCCTCACTTGTGATTGTCAGATGTGATGTGCCAGAATCTTGATGGCCAATGTACCTGACCTCACGTTCCAGTGTTGTCCAATATCTGACCTCTGTCGCATACAAATGCACGATAATCTGGATGTTGCAACTTTTGACCAGCTGGCCAATAGAGATATGCAATGATGCCCTATTAAACTCTGTCAGGTACCGATAACACTATCTCATATGTACAAGCCAACTCTGTAATCTTCACAGTGGCTACTCAATATCTGACACCGTTCATATCACTCCTTTACCCTACCATGACTGGTAACGACACTAAACACGAACAACACTAAGGCTCTTTGGTGGCCATCCTATCTGAAACAGTGAACTGTATCTCTAATCATGTGTCTACTCTCTGATATGTATTTGTATGAAATTACTTTGACAACTTATCATGCCTTCTGGGTACTTCCCTTTTGGCATGCAATGTATATATTTCCGACATTCTCATAAAGTGTTTTTTTATTAACTTGAATAAAATTTCTAATGCACAAGGAAATATAAGAATAGATTACTGGAACTCACAGTTTATCTGTGAACATTGTATCCTCATGAACACACAAAACTGCTCAGTATTATTTACATTCTCTGGAGTGTCACTTGTCTCATTGCAGGAAAATCTTTATCTCATGCCATCAAATCCCACGTTCGATCATTTGACTCTCATTATGACCAGTCATATGACAGGGGTTCCATTAATTCAATACATATTGTAGTTGTTTTGTGAGCCTTCTGGTTATTATCATCTTGTCAAATGTCATATAAACCCAAAAGTATTTTAATGAGATCATACAGATTATTTGTAGGGGCCAAAATCCTTGGTTTTCAGCTTCACTTCTGGTCCAATGTTGGTTCATTTTATTACCACAAGGTTACAACCTATGTAGTTCAAGGCTTTCTTCAGACATCAGACGAAGCTAGCACTGTTTGCTTCTTGAGGTATTAATTCGTGAAGAGTTATTTATTTGCTCTGGTGATTCTTGTAATAAATCAACTCCAAATGTTCTTACTTGATATGTTGATCTGTGTGAAACGCGGTTTTCAACTTTTGTTGTGGATTTTTAAAACTGGTTCTTATGAAAGGATATCTTTTAGTCCCTCAAATGCTCATATCCACCCTTCTTGTAGTATATGTTACTCATCAAAGCAAACCTGTTCTTGAATGGAGACAGTTTCTTTCTCCTCTAGTGATAATCTTCTGCATCTGCTACATGTTCGCTGTTCTTCCCTCACAACAATCTTCCTTGTGCATAGGTGGACTGTATCTTTGTTGGAAAGTAGTTTGTCACAAAATCTTCAATATGTTCCTTTGTTTCGCTGCTAATAAAGGTTTCAACATTCAATCCTCTACCATGTGGACACACATGAGATGAGATTTTTTTCCTTGATTCCTAACAGCAACTCTTTCTTTCTTCTTCTTCTTCCATTGGCACTACATCCCGGGATGGGACTTGGCCTCCTCACTAATTTTCTGCCATTCCTCTCTGGACTTCGCCATTACGGGCGTTATGGCAACAAACTCTGGCAGCGTCCTCTCCAACCTCGTCACTCCATCTCAACATAGGTCGTCCTATTGCTCTTCTTCCTCCAGGTTCACTGCAGCAGGCTTTACTTGGGAGATCTGTCTCATCGAGTCGCATTACATATACAGCCCATCTCAGTCTACACAGCTTTATCAACTTTACAACATCATTCTCCTTATAGCAGTCATAACGTTCGTCGTTTCTTCGCCTTTCCAGGTCCCATTTTCATATACCGATCTAAAAATCCTCCTCAATATACTTCTTTCATGTGATCATTGTTTTCAAATGGTTCAAATGGCTCTGAGCACTATGTGACTTAACTTCTGAGGTCATCAGTCGCCTAGAACTTAGAAGTAATTAAACCTAACTAACCTAAGGACATCACACACATCCATGCCCGAGGCAGGATTCGAACCTGCGACTGGAGCGGTCACTCGGCTCCAGACTGTAGCGCCTAAAACCGCACGGCCACTCTGGCCGGCACAGTTGGTTTTCAACCTGCTTCGTAACTGTCCATGTTTCTGAGCCATAAACAAGTACTGGGCGTATCAGCGTTTTGTAAAGTCGGCACTTAGTCCCTTATGATATATGTTGGATTTAAAATGTCGCAACATTACAAAGTAGCATGGGTTAGAAGCACTCATATGAGCCATAATTTCAGCAAAGGCGGTACTATTTGCTTCAATCCTTGAGCCCAGATAGGTGAAACGTTTCACTCACTCAAATGTCATTTCATGAAGGGTTATTGTGTACTGTAACGGTTGGTTAGAGCCATTTACATATACTTCGTCTTTCCTTCATTAATTCTCAGGCCCATCTTCAAAAAATGGTTCAAATGTCTCTCAGCATTATGGAACTTAACTTCTAAGGTCATCAGTCCCCTAGAACTTAGAACTACTTAAACCTAACTAACCTAAGGACATCACACACATCCATGCTCGGGGCAGGATTCGAACCTGCGACCCTAGCGGTCGCGCGGTTCCAGATTGTAGCTCCTAGAACGGCCACCGTGGGCAGCGCCCCATCTTCTCTGCACTCAATTTTAGAGCTGAAAATGCAGTTTGTGGTTCTCTAAGTGTTCTGCTCCAAGTCATTTACATATCCTAGAATTTGTACAGACGTATAGTAGACAGTTCCTCTTGTCTGAATATTCAATTTGCATGCCACTTGTTCAAGCGCCAGGTTGAAAAGTAGGCAGGAAAGCCCATATCCCTGCCTCAGCCCAGTTCGTGTGGAAAACTGAGGTGACAGCCTTGACTGCACCCGCACAGAACATTGGGGTTAAATTAGGGTGGTCGCTATTAAACGCACCAATTTTCGAAGCACTCGAAATTCCCACATTGCCTTATAAAGTTTGGCCCAGTATATTGTGTCATATCCAGATTAAAAGTCAATGAGAAGATGGTCCACACCAACATTGAATTCAATGATCTTTTCTACTATTTGTCGGAGAGTAAATTTCTGATCTACAGTTGACTTTCCTGGTCTGAACCCTCATTGATAGCTTCTAATAATACCTTCTGCTAAAGGTGAAAGTCTACTAAACAGGATATTTGACAGTACTTTATATATAATATTTAAAAGTGTTATACCACTGTAGTTGCTACAGTCAAATGGATCTCCTTTCTTGTGCCCAGACACAATGTTCCTAAATTCTATTCTTGTGCTAACTCTTCTTTTTCCCAGATGAGGCACACAACCTTGTAGATCCTATGATTTAGCTCAACTCCAATCAGGCAATTGCTTTGTTCACTTCTCCTTGGGAAGAGGCAGGTACTATGGCATCATCTTCTAGAGCGACTGGGATATCTTCAATAGGGAACTCTGAAGCATCCAACAGTTTACTGAAATACTCTACCCAACGCTCCAATACCTCTTGATCATCGGTTAGTAGTGTCTCGTTTTTACTTTTACACAGGTTGATGGCGACTTAAATACCCTTCTTTCACTATAAATTTACTGAAAAATTTTCTGACATCATTTGTTTTTCCAACTGTGTCCAGTTCTTCTATCTGCTTTCTTTCCCATTCCATTTTCTTTTTCCAATACAGTTTCTTCTCTTGTTTCCTTTTATCTTGATAATTTATTATTGATAAACGAGTATATGATTTCTCAAGCATTTTCCTGTATGCCACATTTTTCTCCTAACTTATTCTCTTATGTTCTTCATCAAACGAGGAATTCCTCAGTTGTTTTCCTCCTTTTCCTAGCGCTTCTTCTGCTGCCTTAATGACTGCATCCCTCCAAACGTTCCACTTACACTAGGGGTATGTAATAGAAGATTATCAGCAACGTTCTCAGACTACGTTTTAGAGATGTCTTCATTTTTTAACTTCGATGGCATATACTTACTTTGAGGCGTTCCTTTGACTTTTCTTGCATTGGATATTCGAGCTCTTAGTTTCACAATTACAAGGTAGTAGTCTGAGTCTATATTAACTCCTCTGTGTCCGCCCCTGGTAGCTGAGTGGTCAGCACGACGGAATTTCATACCTAACGGCATGGGTTCGATTCCGAGTTTGGTCGGAGATTTTCTCCATTCAGGGACTGGGTGTTGTGTTGTCCTTATCATCATCATTTCATACCCATCGACACACAAGTCGGGAACGTGGCGTCAACTCGAAAGACTTGCACCAGGTGAATGGTCTACCAGACGAGAGGCCCTAGCTACAAAATCTTTACCAACTGTTTCTAAACTCATAATGTCTCCAGAAACCACAAAAATATCAGTTTCAATTTTCAGATTATGAAACTCTATAGTCACAGTAAATTGTCCTTGTGGAGACACAAAGTTTTCCCAAATCCGGTTAAGATTCAAAATGGTTCAAATGGCTCTGAGTACTATGGGACTCAACTGCTGTGGTCATTAGTCCCCTAGAACTTAGAACTACTTAAACCTAACTAACCTAAGGACATCACACACATCCATGCCCGAGGCAGGATTCGAACCTGCGACCGTAGCAGTCGAACCGCGAGACCAGGTTAAGATTCCATGTGTATCTGACAGCGCTGAAGCACATATTCTCTCATAAATATCTTGTTGCAAAACATTAAGCAGACTACCACACTCAGTCAGTATTCTCACCTCTCGGTTACTTGATTGTCATTTTGAAGTTTAGAATTATTAATACTCTCCTTAGCTGGATTTGTAGTCATTGTAAGATTTTGATTATTATTCTCCTCCATGAGTTCAAATGAAATATGTCCAAACTATTTGTAATTTGAGCATCTCTTTTCCTTGCTCTTGTTGTTGCAATCACTTGACATGTGGCAGCTGACACCGCAATTGCAACACTTTCTGTTTATATTCCAAGCTACACTTCTAGTGTTTATCTTCCTTAGGTATTTAAAATGTTTGTTACTGGAGTTTTCGAAATTTCTGTAACTATTACTTTTATTATTTCTTTTCATTAACGATGTCACAATAAAACCTCACATTCTCCTTAAATCGTTTTACATTTCCTGCGCTATAAAGGCATGGTTTACAGAGTCGAAGGCTTTAGTAAGATCACAAAACATACCAGCCTCTGGTCCAGTGCTTTGAATATCTTTTCAGTAAAGTTATTTACTGCATCCATAGTGTTTTTTCCTGGATGGAATCCAAATTGATTATTTATAATATCATTTTTTACAAAAAGTTTTGTATCTGGTTTGCAGCTACTTTCTCAAACACTTTCGACAAAATTGGAAGAAAAGAAATAGAATGATAGTTTCCCATGTCTTCCCACGACCCTTTCTTGAACAGAGGTCTGATTTTGGCATACTTCAACACATCAGAAAAGCAGCCCTGTTCAAAAAGATTGATTATCTAAAAATTAGATAAATATGGAATTAAGGGCAATACTCTCAAATGGCTTACATCATACCTGCAGCACAGAAAACAAAGGGTAACTATCACTTTAAATGTGGTGAATTATTTTTCTAAGTGGAGGACTGTATCACAAGGTGTGTCTCAAGGTTCCATTTTGGGGCCAATCTTGTTCCTATTCTGTGTAAATGACTCATCCACAAATATCAATTTCCCATCAGTTCTGATTGAAGATGATACTTCTAGCCTGTCTGTTAAATACAAGAATAAATAGTAGTTATTCATATTACTAATCCTTTTCACAATGAGAAAGTAATCTTGAACAGAATTTTCCCATTTTGTCTTTCACTGAAATAGCATTTTACAGATATCTGCAACACTTATTCTTTTTGCAAATCTTTTTTCAGTATAGCCCATGAATAGCATGCTTTTCGCCCTGAATAAAATGCTTATCCAAACAAACCTTCAAGCGAGTTTCTTTGCTGAAACAAGTATTATCAATTTGTCCCAAATTATTAAGTTAGTTAGTTTCATGTTACATGGATCATTTACATGGTAAAACGTTAAAACACGGTTTCCTGGAAGTTGGAGCTCCAATTTTTAACATGATATCTGTCACTACTAAATGACTTAAGGGCACTGTCGATATCATGAAAGAAAAGTTTATGTTCATCACATGGATGTGGTGAGAATTGTTCTTCACTTTAACATAGTTTTTCTAAATAAGAATCTTTTTTCATATTTTTCTCCAACAAACAAAATCAGTTATCACTGCACATAAGGATGACATCCCCTTCTTAATCATCAGCATCATCGCCACCCTCTTATCATGATAAAAATTTCAGTACTCATTTCATGTTTTCTTTTGCTATCAATACACAAGTCTTTACAGATAGCTCCCAACTTCGTTTCTGGAACCGGCCGTGGTGGTGTCGCGGTTAAGGCACTCAGTCCAGAACTGCGTGACTGCTACGGTCGCAGGTTCGAATCATGCTCGGGCATGGATGTGTGTGATGTCCTTAGGTTAGTTAGGTTTAAGTGGTTCTAAGTTCTAGGGGACTGATGACCACAGATGTTAAGTCCCATAGTGCTCAGAGCCATTTGAACCATTTGAATCGTTTCTGGAAAATTTATGTACCACTGCTCACTTACAACTCATTGTTGCCTATGGAAAAAATCACTGCCAACAACGCTCTTCCACCATACCAATCAACTGAATTTCATGACAGTACATTATAGAGACGTTCTTGCTCAAATGTTGTGCTTATTTGCATTAGTGATTACGAAGTTAATTAAATTAAGGCTATTTGCAACTATTACTAAGTGATCAGCACTCACAACTAGATCACTTAAGTTGGCAGTAGTTCCAGTAATGACGATTTCCTGCTTCTAACGACAAATGTTAGTCAGCTGCCACTCAGTACAAATCAATGCTTGTTCACCAACTGAAAAGAAATGTAACGGAGTATACTACTTTAAATTGGCACCTGACTCTTGTTATCCATTATTTGAACTATGAAGCAGCAAATTTTTGTCAAGTGTGTTTTATTGTGACTCTGTTTTGTTCATTTGAAGCTGCATGTTGTTGAATAGAATTGGGAAGAGGAGAAATTTGTGGCACAACATGATCAGAAGAAGGGATCGGTTGGTCGGACATATTCTGAGGCATCAAGGGATCACCAATTTAGTATTAGAGGGCATCGTGGAGGGTAAAAATCGTAGAGGGAGAGCAAGAGATGAAAACACAAAACAGATTCAGAAGGATGTAGGTTGCAATAGGTATTGGGAGGTGAAGAAGCTTGCACAGGATAGAGTAGCATGGAGAGCTGCATCAAACCAGTCTCTGGACTGAAGACCACAACAACAACATTGTTCATAGTACAAGGTTACTATAAACGATTGAAGTGGTTTCAAAATTCAGTGCAGGTACATTAATTTAAATGTTTTCATAAAACTCAAAAAAAATATAGCAAACTCAAAAAGCGTTGTATTGTTGCTGCCACACTTTGAGCAGCTAGGCAAGAGGGCGATAGCCATATAGAAAGCATATGTTTCGCTAGAAATGCATTCACATCAGTTTGCCATAACAGTACAACGATACCTCAGAACGAAGTTCAGGAAAGAACCACAAACTGCCAACTCCTTTCACCTATGGTACACGCAGTTTAAAGCTTCAGAATGGCTCTGCAAGGGAAAATTGATGGGTTAGCCTGTAATGATGGAAGAATGGTTGAGTGCAAGTGGGCGAGTTTCGCACACAGCCCACAGAAGTCGATGAATGGCACGAGCAGAGAGCTGAATACACCACGACCGACTGATTGGAAAGTTTTAAGGAAACGACTGAAGCTAAAGCCTTACCATTTGCAATTGATGCAAACTCTGACTTGTAATGACAAAGTCAGACGCTTTCAGCACAGTTACAACGGCTTATGGAAGAAGATGGGTTTTGTGAGAATCTCTTCTTCAGTGACAAAGCAACAATTTAGTGAATTGCACAGTCAACAGAAACAGTTTGCGAATCTGGGGACCAGAGAATACTCATAGTATTTTGCAGCACACTCGAGCTTCATCATAAGGTAATGGTCTTCTGTGCAGTCACATGTTTACAGCCCATATTTCTTCTGTGAAAAAACCTTTAAAGGAGACATGTATCTCGGTAAGTGTAAAAATTAGGTCGTGCCACATCTGGAGCCCAACAGTATGGACTTCGTCTACCAACAGGTTGGTCATGATGTTAATGAATCCTTGAATGGTAAATTGAGAAACTGATGGATCAATCGTGTTGGGGTTGATTATCAGCAATTCTTGTCTGGCCTCCACTCTCTCATGACCAAATCCATGAAATTTTTTTGTGTGGGTTTATGTGAAAGATTCCATACTTACTCCCCATCTACAAATGAACCCACCAGAACTATGACCTCACACAACACTGTTTTTGAACAGGTTTATAGCATATACTGCGCCAAACATGGGATAAACTTTATGTCTACAGGAGCAGTAGGGAGACACATCAGAACACTTGCAATATATAAAAAAAGCTTTTTGAGTTTTTCTTTGTGTGTTCAAAGCCATGTGACAATATGTCAAACAATATTGCTACAGGAAATCTGTGTAACTACTTCAATCGTTTATATTAACTTGTACTAAAATCCTGAGTATTCTGCATATAGAAAACTAAGTTTGGTTTCACATTCTTCATTATATGGGTATGGAACATTGCGTAGTTCTTTCACTGCTGAGACCACCGTAACAGTGCACACATCCATATGTGCTCAGGCTGTTCCAAGCAGCAGTGATCACCTTGCTGGCCATGATACGGTGCTGAGTTGTCGAAATAATGGGCGACTAGGTTTTGTTTTCTGTGTGGTACACATGTATCTGATAGTTTTTTTCTGAATTTTCGTTATACAAGATACTCTGCATGAACTTCCCCTGAAAATTATACCATGCCTAACGACTGATTCAAAATAACTATGGTATGCTATTTTTCGTGTACCCATGTCGGTAGAATTTGAAAGTATCTGCATTGCAAAGGCAAAACTGCTTAGTTTATTTGATAAGGAGTCAATAGGTGTGTTCCAGTCCTTGTCCACATTTAGCATTAGGAATCTGACAGTGTCAACTTCTTCCATAAATTGATTATTGCGTTGTATTTTAAGCTCTACACATTTTGAGTGTTTGGTTTGGAAATGTACAATATGCGTTTTTACAATAACAGTTTCAACCTATTTAACTGTAACCAGTTTTCTAGGGTATCCACTGTGCTCACAATGAAGCTAGGAATTTTTCTCCACCACCATCTTCAATTAAAACAGAAGTATCATCTTCAATCAGAACTGATGGGAAATTGATATTTGTGGATGAGTCATTTACACAGAATAGGAACAAGATTGGCCCCAAAATGGAACCTTGAGACACACCTTGTGATACAGTCCTCCACTTAGAAAAATAATTCACCACATTTAAAGTGATAGTTACCCTTTGTTTTCTGTGCTGCAGGTATGATGTAAGCCATTTGAGAGTATTGCCCTTAATTCCATATTTATCTAATTTTTAGATAAGCAAGGCATGGTTTACAGAGTCGAAGGCTTTAGTAAGATCACAAAACATACCAGCCTCTGGTCCAGTGCTTTGAATATCTTTTCAGTAAAGTTATTTACTGCATCCATAGTGTTTTTTCCTGGATGGAATCCAAATTGATTATTTATAATATCATTTTTTACAAAAAGTTTTGTATCTGGTTTGCAGCTACTTTCTCAAACACTTTCGACAAAATTGGAAGAATAGAAATAGAATGATAGTTTCCCATGTCTTCCCACGACCCTTTCTTGAACAGAGGTCTGATTTTGGCATACTTCAACACATCAGAAAAGCAGCCCTGTTCAAAAAGATTGATTAATGTTTGTCAATAGTGGAGGTGCTATTATGTGGTACACACTTTAATTACTTTCATCGGTATCCCATCCCACCCACCTGAGTTTTTATTTTTTAGCGATAATATAATATTTTCTACATTCTTTATTGAGACTTTTTTAAAATCTGTGAGATACTCAGTTCCTTTCTGGAGTCCAAAGGGGTTTACTTTACTCTGATACTCTGCTGTATCAACATCTGATTTGGCCACATTTATGAAGAATTCGTTTAAACACTCCAATATTTGCTCTGGGTTTACAATAAGGCTATCATTTACTTATTGTTTGCCATTTGTTTGTTGCTTTCACAACTTTTTTGAAGGTAGCTTTATAATGTCTAACATATTCAGTAAAATTCCTGTTTTTATTATATTTCAGTTCATTATGTAGTTGCCTCTTTCTGGCACTAGAATTTTTTATACCCAGAGTTATCCATTTAACTTTACCAGTGATTTTGTTACATGTGGTTCTAACTGAAAGAGTTTCATTAGACACCCAAAGAAAACTGTTTAAAATTTGTCAAAGTTTCTACTACTTGAAATACAGCTGTCATAAAGCCATTCGAACTCTCTTAACTTATTTCTAAATACAGTTTTTTTTTCCATTGCAGTTCCATTTCATAGACCTTCTGTTACGTGAAATTTATTTGTTAATTTTTGGTAGTTCAATGAATTATGCAAAATTATGCAAAATTTATGGACAGCTTCAAATACATAGTTGGTTAGAATATTATCAATACAGCTGGCTGACTGTGCATTTACCCTAGTAGCTTGCTTAAAGTTTACTTTGAAGCCAAAGCTTTTTACTATGTCCATGAATTTGGACACATCATTGCTTTCACCTAAAATATTAATGTCGAAGTCAGCAGTTATTACAACCTTGTTTCCTTTTTCTTTAATTAGGTTTTCAAGGAGGCACTGAAATTCGGCCAGAAAAGCTACAATTGCAGCTTTCTCTGGTACTTTGTAAATAGAAACAACTATGATATTTAGGTCCCTTAACTCGATACAGCAGCTCTAAAATATAGTATCTTCATTCAAATGATTAAAATAATTTATTATTACATATTTTATATCAGAATGAGTAAGTATACAAGAGCCTCCACTTGATTTCTCATGTCTACAAAAGCTGTTTGCTACTTTAAAATTTTCCATTTTGTTAAGAATTTTAATATTATCACATGAACGCCAAAGTTCATTGAGGCAAATAACTTTGATATTTTTACACTATGAATGAATAATTTGTAATTCGTCCTTTTCATGATTTTTGTTTTAAAAGCCAGTTCTTAGGCCATTTATATTCCAGTGCATTATGTAGGAATATTCTTTCTTATTTATGGTTTCAAGGAGTATTTTCTTTCTTGGGTACCATTTTGGTTTTGCCTTTTTAGTTACCAAACACTGTTTCTCATCCCCATCATTCCGTATAAGTTTCCGCCATTGTTCAGAATTTTACTGGTATCAGCGAACATTTGACTAAGAATTTGTGATCCTAATCTGTTTAAATGAAGGCCATCTTTACACAGACATTTATTGCTTAAGAATTTATTTGAATTTACATACACAGTTCCCATATTGTCACAGCTTTCGTTTATATCACTATTTATTCTTGCTATATAACCATCACTAGCGGATCTTCTGTAGACAATACCACTCACTACAATTCTAGACGTTTTGTAGACGTTTCTAGCAGATTGAATTAATTTTTTGTCTCATTTACAATTTCCTCTTCAGTGTTGATTCTAAAGCAATTTGTACCTATGTCGATGAAGATCCCCTTGTAATTCTTCCGAGATGCCTCTGCTGAACCATCCTGCGAGTTGTATATGTTGTTAAAATGTTTCTTCAATTGTTGACTCTTGACACCAGAGCGAACGTCTGTTGTGGAATGTGGCACTGTCACATTTTTAACCAGAGAATCGCCTATAACAAGGAAATCACTGTTTTCGTTCTGTTTTACGTTACTGAGGCTCTTTGACTTCTTTTTTCTGAATGCTAGATTTGTCCACTTACATTTGTTGGGAGTTTGTGTGATTTCTGCGCTATTTTCTTCTGTAGGTGTTGCAGGTGTGTTGTTTTGAACAGATGTATCAATCTGCGTGTTTTTGATGTTATTTTCGTCAATCGGCTCGGCTGTTTCACAAAAACCTTTTCTTCCGCTTTTCAGGTCACGGTTTTCTTGCTTCTGACTGATAGTTCTGCTTTTAAAGTGTGAATGTTGCTATGTAGGATTTTGATAATTTCTTCCTGTGAACTCATTGTGGATTCCATTGTTTTGCGAACACATTCTGTTGAGCTAAGCAGCATGTTGCAGTTGTTCTCAGACTTATTGTAATACAACACACACATTTTGGTTTAAATTTTTCGGTATTAGTTTGGCTGTTTATTCTCAGAGCTGATCTTATTTCATTTGCATAGCATATCGTCAACATACAGCTCTTTTGTCATACTATTTCAAAGCTATTGTAATGTCTGTTGACCTGATTTCCATCTCTCCTCTTTGCAGCTTGGCTACAAATTTTGGTATACCTTTCCTGTTTGTGCAAACTGTATCTACTACTTGTTCCTCTTTCATGCAGATAGAGGGAGAGAGAGAGATTTGTGTACCAGTTGTTCGGATGTAGCATGTGTCTTTTTCCCAATTAAGGTTCCAACTGAGTTGCACAATATTTCAAGTAATTCCCAAATAGACATCACTCTTTGCACCAGTATATATTAAAATGTCAAGTATACATCCCATTTCACAATCACACAGAACAAATATTTTTATGCCCAAATGACATGTTTCAGGTGGATTATACTGTTCGAAAGCCAAGCGCCCCTTGAACAACAGGAGATTTTCATCAATAGAATTTTTTTTCAATGGATTGAATGCTCCTCTGAATGTCTCTCTCAGGTATTTTGTGCAGTCTATTATCTTGAGCATGAACATTGTTATTACAAAAACGCAGCATTTCAAGGGACATAAATATCTATCACAAGCCAATATTTCATTAAAAATCATTTTTTTCTGGAGTGGACCATGTGATTAATATTCGGAATATTTCAGTTCTTTAAATGTTGTCAAGAGAAGAGTTACTGTCAGGAAACAAGAGAATTCTGCTACATGCATTTCTTTCTATGCCTTCAAATAGCTGTTCACATAAAGAGTAGTTCTATGAGGAATGTGGTGACTGTTAGTTTCTTCTACAATAACTAGGACGAATTAATTATTTCGTGCACAATATCAAGGATTTTCTGGAAGAGTAAGAGTCATACCTGAATTTGCCTAGTCAAAATCACAAATGCTGGGAGTTTGGTGCTTCCTGTAGCATTGAAATTTGTCTACAAACTTGCTTTACTTCACTGGGAGCATGCCATCGTCATCTTCATTATCGTTGTCAGTTGTACTTTTGGAAGGCGAAGGCATGCAACAAGAAAAACACCTTCTGGCCCTGAGATGTTGAAGAGTGAGGATCAAGAGGAACAGTGTCCTCAGCTTCAGATTAAGAAAGAGAAAATTCACTCTCACTACCGATTTCCATGAGAATACATTCTATTTTATCATAAAAGAACACATGCTTACAATTTTCAAATACAATTAAACAATGCAAAGCGAGCCAACAGGGTAACAATCTGCTGCTTCTGCCATCTAAATCACATCAAGGAACCACTAGTAATCCTACAAACCGTTTGGAGTATTCCAGCTGACATTATGCTACTATGTTGCGTGCATTTATTATGAAAACTCCGAAACATAGGTGTCTGATGTTAGACTGCTGCACGTTATGCTCATGTTTCTTATACACATTGTCAGTACTGGAGGAAAAAATGACTGTGCATGGATACATATGTCCTAATCAGTGAAAGGTTTAACTTTTAAAGGACGATTTATTTTTAATGTTTTGTTTCATTTTTTGTATGTTTCTATTTAATGTCTATTAAAGGCCAGTTCATGCTGGTTGTCACATCGCGGCACTGTCAAGTCAAGATGTATGCACACTGTCTGTCACGTTGAATAAGGTCAATTCACTTAAGCCCAGCACCAAATGGTAAAAGTGAGGTTAGGAGATACAATCCATGTTACAAAAGTCCCAAAACAGTATCTGGATTGAGGAACGAACAACGATAAAGTTTATTAATAGCCTAAGCAAACTTCATTATGTATGTTCTCGACCAGTTATGAGCAATAAAGTGCTGAGAAGGGAAACAACGTTTCAAGACATCGACATTTATTTGTTAGCGGAAATGCAGCCTAAACATAACAACAATTAAACAATATTTACAAAGGAAAAATAGGACCTGTTTAACTTATCCATTGGGATGTTTGTTATGTAACTAATAATGTCATAAACAACAATACTTGTTTCCTTCATTAGAGCTTACTTTTTCACTTTAAATGGAAACTAATTAAAATTGCTTCATCAACATATGTTTTAGTATGTATACAGTGTAGGTCTCAGTTCTTTTCTGTTATTGTAAAATAAGTAATTTACTGTACTTGTTTGATACAAACACCCAGCTGTTAACCTGTGAACTCTGTTGCCATAAAGAATCACAAATTATGTTTCAGTTTCATATAGCTTCTGAAAGCTGAAGTGGAAAAAATGTCCACAACCTCATAGAACATTTGCAATTTGCTACGGAAATGAAGCACAATAATGAAATAAAAATCAAAAAGATAAATTTACACAAAATCCAGTACTATAAGATGAGTGTGTGCGAGGAAAGTAGGTTAATTTCCAGTGTTACCAGACAATGGCACCGTCAAAATTTTCTGCCCGAGAAATGTTGACATGTTGTGATGCTCCATTGGCAACCTGTGTGAATGCCGCTATTTCAAATGCAGTGTGGTATGTTTTGCCATAAAGGCCAGTGGGAATTGGTCTTATTGTACCAGTACAATAATTTACATACATCTTCAAAGGATGAGATTCCTTAAAGAAAAACATAGCGATTTTAAATTCATTGTCTTTATTATAATTTTGGTTCCAATCTCAATATTGTTTTATTACATTTCCTAATTCAGCTTATAACTCACTTTATTTTTTGTTTCATTTTTACGTCCTTTTATCGATATTTTCACGTCTTTATAGTGATAATTTTCCACGTATTTTAAGTCATAAACAACTGTGCCCTGCAGTTACAGATTTTTTCTCATATTCGTAAACTAAATGAATTCATGAATTCCAACTTGGGTTGTCCCCCTCCCTCCATTCCCCCACCAATGTGTAAGGGCGCTACTGATGAGAAATCTAATTATGATCCAGGACACATGAAAATAACTAACTTACTTACTAAACAAATGGAGGTTAAATCGAATTTATGAGAAGTGAAACATTAATTAATTTATTTATGGTATGCAATACATTAATTATGCTCGTCACGATTATTAAAAATATAGCTAGGGTTTTCAAGGCACGCGTCATATTGCAGTACGCCTGAAAATGCGATACAGTGAAAAATGTATAATTTTTGGGGGGAGAGCTTACAGCAGTTTATCACTATTAATTTTGTATTCATTTTATCCTCGGCATGGATCATGTGATTTGATTGTAGAACACATTTGTCATTGGTGCCAATTCAGTCAGTTGGTGTTTTTAATGAATGATGGTAGTTTTTGCCCTCTATTGCGGTTAAAAGAGTTATATAATACTTTTTGATATTCGCAGAAGAAGTGGCATTAACGCAAGCAAGTAATTTAGACCGATTCTCCATCTTTCTTAAAAAAAAAAAAAACCAAAGATGAATCATTAATCGATCCTATGTGCACTCGATTATAGTGGTTTCATAGATTTTACTGAGAACCAAAGAGGATTGCGGAGAATAAACTGGACAAAGTTCATGTGACTCTGCATATCTTTGACAGTTCGGCTTTTATGATACAATATTTTGCTGCTGGAGGATGACATATTCCGTGCGATAATGTAGTTTTTGGATACGTAATCTAGTCATTTAATCCAACTGATTTCCAGTTCTATATCTGTAGAGTTTCCATTTGCTTCCTGTGCCTTTTACTTCTGTTGTGGTACGTTGAGACAGTTCTGCTGATCAAATAATACACAAGCTACAGACATGGGTGACACAGAAAGGGAACCGCTGATTCAGAAGGAGAGCAATTCAGCGTATGCAAGTACTGATGGTGGGTTTGTACAGCGTAAGTTGCATGTACTCTTCGCTAATAATGCAATGACATTAGAACATAAGGATTTTGACGTTTGTATACCGTATCACATGACCTTTGAACGAAACGTGATGTGTCATCAGTTGACAGTGCATAAAGTAAATATTTGCAGTTTGAAAGTTAATATAATTATGCTTATTTTATACCGAACGTTTCGACTCGTCGATCTGTATTAAATGTTGCATTTTCAACAGCCCAACATGCCACAGTTTCACCAATTGGACCTGATGAGTTGCCACCCCCGTATCAGGGTGGACAGGGTGCAGTGCCTATGGTTACATGCAGAGTTTGTCAAGCATTGATTGACATTTCTGGAAAAAGAGACCAACATGTAGTGAAGTGTATGCGCTGTCACGAGGCAACTGTAAGCATAAAACATTGCATATATAAAGTATTTTATTTTTACTGCTTACCACTATTAATTAGTTTGTTGCCAACCCTATCAAATATTCGGTTCGAATAATGCTGCAGGAGTGTTAAATGTGTATCAATGTTGTTATTTTTTGGTTATTTGAGGTAGGCATTATTTACCCAGGATCCACATAGTGTATATGTATATACTGCCTGTACAAATAATTCTGCTAGGTGTAAAAGTGCTAGTTTATTTTTGAAACATGACACAATAGGCAAATACGATTACTGTAGGGTGTGTGCCATGGATTTCACTACCCCACTTGCTCTGGAACTAGTTGATGAGCAACTATTTATTCCACTGCCTATCATTATTGATTAATTATAAATTAACAAGTCACGCCGCTAAATGTTTCTGCCCTGTATTGTGGATACACCTGGAGCTTCTAATGCATTACAATTCTCTTATCTATGGTTGATCAGAGATTGTCACATTTGTCTCATACTCACCATTGCCATGTAGCACTTTGCCATTCCTTACATGATCAGTTCTCATATTCATAACAACTATTTTGCCAAAGTATTGTGTATGTGAGAGGTCCTATTAAGAACATAAGCTTAAAATTAAATTTAGGCTCAAATGCTTAGTTAAATTATAATGTGTACCGTACACATTGCCTAAAACAAAATGACAAAATATCTTGGGCCAAAAATTTTACATGCATATCAGTTCTCCTGGGTGTTATACGCTGTATGTATAACCTAAAGAAAAATGTCATCTAATTTTCTTCCAAGAACAAGAACTCTGTATTTTGCAGTACCCAACATTCAGTGGATTTCTATAACATGTAAATAAACCACTGTAATGCTGAGAAATCTCCTATTTTACAAAAAGAAAATAGGCAGGAAAAAATTGATGTTAATGAAATGATTGTTTGTCCGGTTAAACCAGTGGCTAAACAAACCTCATGTGGTCAGTATCAAGAACAGGCATATTTATTGTATTATTATATAGCAGACAGTGCGTGGTGAAACAAAATGTTTTAAAATGAGATTCAAGAAATTGCTGTAAATGTGTCCTTTCTTGTAGCTTCTCCAGTGGAGGCAAGATGTTATGTAACAGTCAGGTCTAATGCTGTATCCAGGTTAACACCCAAAAATCAGCACCCATGTTTACTAATGCACTTTCCTTGTTTAAATCCAGGATACAAGCTAACTTATCAGTATCAAGTCCACATTAATTATAGTATGGAGACTTCATTTCTAACCTTGCATGGAAATGCTCCAGTTCTGTGTGTTCTGAGGAATTTAAAATTTGTGATATTTACAGAAATTTCAACAGAGTCAAAATATTTTTACCACATTACATGATCAAAAGGGCTGTAGGTAAAATGTTAGTAAGAGTGGTACAGCTGTACCTTTGTGTGTTCTACAGACTTGATCTGAGAGCAGTCCATGTAGAAGTGAAGTGTTAATTAAGCTCTGGCTTTTTTTCCTTGATGTTTTTCAATTGAGAATAACAATTTAGGCCTATGCACAGATAATCCTGTAAAGTTCCTTTAACAGGAGTGTGGATCTTAGCAGCTATAATGAGGCTTTTCTTTCAAAATAATAGAAAAAGATATTCCAAATACTATGTTAAGCTTTTATGTTTAATTTCCTTACATTTTCCATTTGTCAAAGAAGACAACATGGTGTCCTCAACAGTTAGTATTGTTCAACAAGTTTGACTTATTCGCTTCCTCTGTCTGTGTTTCATGTGTTTGGTGAAATTAATGTCATGTACTCATGTGTTTTAAGCTGTTGGAATAGGAACTTTTCCTTTTTTGTTTTTTCAATATTGTTCACCCGTACCACTTGTGGGTCATGACATGGCATCAGCAAGATCACTTGCATGTTTAGGTATATCGTTTAATACTCGTCTTATATGATGTCCAGACACTGAAGTGTTTCATGTCATTATTATATACTTGTGAAAACTCCATCATTTACAAGTCAGTGGCAGTGAACTGTATGATACATATGCACAACAACAGAGGTAGACTGGATTTTTTCTCCATTAGAAGTATGGTATCACAGTAAGAAATGAACTTCTTGCACAGACTAGACATATTGCACTATGCAAACACAGTGACCATCCCGTAAAATGTATTGTGTATTTAAGTCTCAGGTCACTCACAGTATTGACTTATTACCAAGTTATCATCACACAGTCTGTTTAAAAAGGGGAGGGGGGGGGAGTATAGTAAAATGCTAGGAAACTCTCAGATCAACTGAACTTTTATACACAACTATATTATTAATGTATTTAGGAAGCATGCACAGTTCACTATAGAAGTTGCTTTATTTCTAATTTAGTATTCTAATATTTTAGCATCCCCCTTCCTTTTATACAGATCATCAGGTGATAACTTGGTAAGAAGTTGAAATCTCTAAGGATACTGTTTGTGACTTCAGCTCCAATATACATGGTAATTTAAAAAAGTAAAAGTCCTGTCACTCCAGGAAAATTATATGACAGTTGTTTCAGAACAGTCATAGTAGATTTTCTGCACTTCTCTTGTCCCATTGAGCTGGCACTGTTTCCAATCATTCTGTTGAAGGACGTTAAACTCCTACCCGCCTACCTACTGTGCTTACATTAATCCACAGTGTAAGATAGTCTCTTAGGATACAGAAGTGTCCGTGAATTCATTAATGCTGTGTAACATTTTTCATAAAATAGTCTTAAGTGCTCACTCTGTAAACCAGGATAGGCAGCATTCTGTTCTATTACAGAATGGTGCAGAGAAACAATACCAGAGAAGGAAAGTTGCTACACACCATATAGCAGAGATGCTGAGTCGTGATAGGCACAATAAAAAGAATCACACCATTAAAACTTTCTGCCATTAAGGCCTTTGTCGGCAGTAGACGCACATGTGCGTGCACACACTCACACACGCAATTTAGACAGAGGGTAGGAGAGAAGGTGCAGGGGGGGGGGGGGGGGGTAAGTAGCGGAAAGGAAAGAAATAAAAGATACTAAAAGATTGGGTGTGGCAGTGAAACGACAGCTGTGTAGTGCTGGCATGGGAACAGGGAGGGGGCTGGATGGGTGAGGACAGTGACTAACAAAGGGTGAGGCCAGGAGGGTTATGGGAATGTAGGATGTATTGCAGGGAAAGTTCCCACCTGTGCAATTCAGAAAAGCTGGTGTTGGTGGGAAGGATCCATATGGCACAGGCTGTGAAGCAGTCATTAATATGGGGGATATCATGTTTGGCAATGTGTTAAGCAACAGGGTGGTCCACTTGTTTCTGGGCCACAGTTTGTCGGTGGCCGTTCATGCTGACAGACAGCTTGTTGGTTGTCATGTCTACATAGTGTAACACAGAGGTTGCAGCTTAGCTTGTAAATCATGTGACTGGCTTCACAGGTAGCCTTGCCTTTGATGGGATAGGTGCTGTTAGTGGCCAGACTGGAGTAGGTGGTGGTAGGAGGATGTATAGGACAGGTCTTTCATCTAGGTGTATTACACGGGTATGAGCCACGAGGTAAGGGATTGGGAGCAACGGTTGTGTAAGGATGGACGAATATATTGTGTAGGTTCGATGGACGGCGGAATACCACGGTAGGAGGGGTGGGGCGGATTGTGGGGAGGACATTCTCTCATCTCAGGGCATGACGAGAGGTAATCGAAACTCTGACGGAGAATGTAATTTAATTGCTCCAGTCCTGGATGGTACTGAGTTATGAGGGGAATGCTCCTCAGTGGCCGGGCTGTGGGACTCTGGGAGGTGGTGGGAGACTGGAAAGATAAGGCACAGGATATTTGTTTTTGTACAAGGATGAGAGGATAATAGTCAGTGAAGGCTTCAGTGAGAGGGACTGCTCGTCACTGCAGATGTGACGACCACGCGTGGCTCGGCTGTATGGAAGGGACTTCTTGGTATGGAATGGGTGGCAGCTGTCGAAGTGGAGGTATTGCTGGTGGTTAGTAGGTTTGATATGGACGGAGGTACTGATGTAGCCATCTCTGAGGTGAAGGTCAACATCTAGGAAGGTGACTTCTTGGGTTGAGTAGGACCAGGTGAAGCAAATGGGGGAGAAGTTGTTGAGGTTCTGGAGGAATGTGAGTAAGGTCTCCTCACCTTCAATCCAGATAGCAAAGATATCAGTGGATCTGAACCAGGTGAGGGGTTTAGGATTCTGGGTTTTTAGGAATGATTCCTCTAGATAGCCCATGAATAGGTTAGCATAGGATGGTGCCATGCAGATGCCCATAGCTGTACCGTGGATTTGTTTGTAGTTAATGCCTTCAAAGGAGAAGTAATTGTGGGTGAGAATATAGTTGGTCATGGAGACTAGGAAGGAGGTTGTTGGTTTGGAATCCATAGGGCGTCTGGAAAGGTAGTGTTCGACAGCAGTAAGGCCATGGGCATTAGGAATGTTAGTGTACAGGGAGTTAGCATCAATAGTGACGGGCAGGGCACCATGTGGTAAAGGGACAGGAACTGTGGAAAGTTGGTCGCGAAATGGTTGGTATCTTTTATATAGGAGGATAGGTTCCAGGTAATAGGTTTGAAGGTGTTGGTCTTCGAGAGCAGAGATTCTCACAGTGGGGGCACAGTAATGGGCCACAATGGAGCATCCTAAGTGGTTGGGTTTATGGACTTTAGGAAGCATATAGAAGGTGGGAGTGTTAGGGGTAAGTAGAGAGATGTACTCTGGGGAGAGGTTCTGGGATATAGGCGTAAGTATTTGAATAGTGACTGGAGGTCTTGCTGGATTACTGGAATTGGGTCACTGTGACAAGGTTTGTAAATGGAAGTATCTGACAGCTGACGAAGTCCTGCCACGTAATCCTTGCGGTTCAAAACAATGGTGGTGGAGCCTTTGTCAGCAGGTAGGATTGAGAGGTCAAGATCAGTTTTTAGATGGTGGACTGTGGTTCTTTCTGCAGATGTAAGGTGAGTTTGCATGTTGCAGAGAAAAGTGCAGTTTGCATGGTACAGAGAAAAGTGTTTAAGACCTCACCATTCAGTGCACCTTGCTAAACATGGGACACTGTATTGGCTATGTTGACCCAACATTATCATCAGAATTGCGGTGGGAATGAGATATTTGTGACTGGACTGTGGATCAGTGGCAATATGTCATCAGGTCAGATGAATCATGTTTCTTGTTACACCAGTTTCTTGGTCTTGTCCGGATACATCATCGTCCAGATGAAAGGATGCACCACTCCAGACACAGGTTGGTGGGGCAGTATGATGCTATGGGAGAGATTTACCAGGTCTTCCATGGGAACTGTGATGGAAGTTGGACACCATGACAGCTGTGTGCTGTGTAAACATTATTGCAGACCATCTGCATCCCTACATGCTTGGTGTCTTCCCTGACAGCAGTGGACTCTTTCATCAGGATAACTGTCCACATCACAAGGTCAAAATAGTGCTGCACTGGATTGAAAAGCACGATGGAAAATCAGTGATGTTTCGCCACCAAATTCACCTTTTGTGAGCCCAACCCTTCTAGACGCAAGCTCTTTGCATGCAAACCACTGGTCCATAATTTATGGGAGTTGTGTAACTCTGTGACTTGACCACAGGCATCTGGTGCCACATGCCTCTGGTAAACTACTGAGGACATGTTGTATTTGTGCTTTGTGGAATTTCTGCTGAATTCTGTACCAAAGGTGAACAGACATGCTATTAAGCTAGTGGTCGTAATTTTCTTTTTTGGATGTCTGTACATAGTTGATTCTCGTCTAAAAAAATCAAATGCCTTTGTATTCCAGTAGTCTCTGTGATTGATGGAAAAACCAGTCATTTCACAGAACTGACTGTATGGCCAAGATTGCTTAATTGCAAGTAGGTGTGCTGCTGCTGCTGCATTTTGACAGCTGCCATCCCTTCCACACCAAAGAATCCCTCCCATATGGGCTGGCCACCCAGGGCCAGCATATCAGCGGTGACAAGCAGTCCTTTGTCCAGTATGCTGAAGGTCTCATAAAGACTTTCACAGACAGACACTATGCCCCAGATTTAGTCCACAGATTGACAGATTGACTTCTAACACCCCCCCCCCCCCCCCCTCTCTTTGGCAGGTTCATGCGAGGCTACTGCAGGCCCCAGCCTTTGCTGCAGTTTTTCCCATCTGTGCTGCATGTCTATCCTCTTGCTATTCCTTTTCCCCTCCCTTGGCGAACATGTCTGGGTATTATTAGGAATGTTCTGCATTCTGTCGCTGACGTGCGAACAGTTTCAACTTTGTTTTTCGCTCCCTTTTTCTTTCTTTGTTTCCCTTCTCCTCACTTTACTCTGCTTCGGCATTTGAGGATTCTCTTTTTTTTCTTCCTCCTTCCTGTGTGCTCCTGAAGGCTGGCCCATGCATCTGACGCATAGCAGGTGACTGGGTAATGCGTAATTCCCATCCCCGGGTCGACAGGTAGGGTTCGTACGTACCCCTGGTACAGGCCAGGCCCTGGGAGGCATAATTGCCTGAGCTGTAACTTTGCCAAATTGTGGATTGGTCCCTCAATCAAGTGTTTGGGACGTGTGATCTCAGGTGTGAACAATCACCTAAGGCCGGTGCGCCCCTTGTGAAGGGGCCCCCCAGTTGGAAGGAGCGCACCATCGGACACATGGCAATCTTGGAGGACTTCCTCGTAGTGAGTCAATTGCCCTCCCCATCGACATCTACGAAATGTAAATGTACTGAGACTACTGATCCAAAGATCCTTTCCACTGCACCGTGGTTCCTTGTGGTCCCTGGTTCGGAAGAGGATCAGTCCTTTGCCACAGTGAATCCGTTTATTATCCAGGAAGGTGTTGATGCAATTGCTGGCTGTGTGAAATTCTGCTCTTGTTTATGGAACTTCTGTGGACCCCATGTAGCAGGATCCACCTGCTTCTGTGCCTCATAGCAGCTACTCTACACCAGCTGTCACTCGGTGGCCGCTGAGTTGACACACTTCCATCTCTTCCTGTGACTGTCCTCCAATGAAATGTTCAGACTTTGGCCCCACAAAGAGGATTTACGGCTGCTTTTAGCATTCCCTTGTTCTCTGCCTTCAGAAAACAAAATTGTGCCCTCACGACCGCTTTGAGCTGTCACATTACTTACCGATTCGTTTTGACCTTCTTCCTTAGGTCAGCATTCCATATCATGGGGGTGTCATGCTGTTCATATGGGATGACCTTCATAATCAGCCCATCTCCCTGACCACCCATCTCATTGCTGTTGCGGTTCGCCTTTTCCTTCCTTGCCTGACTCTTTTCCTCTGTGCCATTTATGCCCCTACATCATTCGCAGCCACCAGGGCAGACTTCCTTCAGCTTATTGGGCAGCTACTCCTCCCCAAACCTCCGTTTCTGCTACTCGGTGACTTTAACGCACATCATCCCCTTTGGGGTTCTCCCAGGACCTATCAAGAGAGGTGCCCTCTTGACTGACCTCCTTAACCAACTTACCTCTTCTGCCTTAACACTGGAGCCCCCACTTTACTTTTTGACCCCTCGCACACCTATTCCCATTTGGAACTATCCTTTTGCACTGCCCAGCTTGCCCATCGTCTTGAGTGGTCAGTTATTTCTGATGCCTACTTGAGCGACCATTTCCCTGTGTGCTCTCCGTCTGCTGACTCGTACCCCATCCGGAAGCATGCCCAAATGGCAGCTTAGTAAGGCTGACTGGCAGCTTTACTCCTCCCTGGTAACCTTCAAAGAACAAGATTTCCCCAGTTGTAATGACCAGGTGGACTATCTCACAAATGTTGTCCTTACTGCTACAGAACATTTGATTCCTCGCACTTCCTCTTTATCACATTGTGTCCCAATTCCTTGGCGGACTGAGGCATGCTGCTAAGCAATTCACGCATGGAGATGTGCTCTCCATCTTTTTAACCACCATCCTACACTGGAAAACTGCATTCATTATAAACAGATACGTGCAAAGTGTCATAGAGTTCTTCGGGATAGCAAAAGAGCTAGCTGGATTTCATTCAGTAGTTGTTTTAACAGTTCCACACCTTCCTCTGTTGTGTGGGCCAATCCTCGACAGCTCTCTGGAACCAAGATACATTCCCCAATTTCAAGCCTGACAGTAGCTTACTATGTCATCATGGACCGTATTGCGTTCTCCAACACCTTGAGTCGCCATTTTTGTGGAAGTTCCAAGCTCTTCCCACCGTCACCCTGCCTTCCTCCATCGGAAACGAGTGGAGGGGGCTCAGGTGATTCCCTTCTCTTCTCAGAATCATAAGTGCTACAATGCCGTCTTTACTATGAGGGAGCTAGATCATGTGCTCAGTTCATCCCGATCCTCCACCCCAAGACCAGACACCATCCACATTCAGATGTTGCAGCACCTCTCCCTTGCAGGCAACCACTTTCTGCTTAACATGTTTAACCTCATCTGGACTTTGGGCACATTTCCTGGTCACTGGCATGAAGCCACTGTCATACCCTTGCCTAAGCCCGCTAAGGACAAAAACATTCCTGTGAGCTACCGCGCCATCTCTCTTACCAGCTGTGTTTGCAAGGTGATGGAACATATTATTCATGCCCAGCTGGTGTGGTGGCTTGAGTCTCACCATATACTAATGAATGCACAGTGTGGATTTCGAGTGCGGCATTCTACAGTTGACCATCTAGGTACTTTGTCCACCCATGTCACGAATGGTTTTCTGAGGAAATCCCAGATTGTGGCCATGTTTTTCAATTTGGAGAAGGCCTAGGACACCTGCTGGAGGACTGGTGTCCTCTGTATTCTTTACACGTGGGGCTTCCATGGGGCCCTGCCCCGTTTTCTTTGAGCATTTTTACAAGACCAGGTTTTCGGGGTGCGTGTGGGTTCTGCCTTGTGGGACAACTTTATCCAGGAAAATGGTGTGCCTCAGGGTTCTGTCCTGAGCATCGTATGAATTTCTAGCGGCGCAAATGGTTTCTCCCACCATCTCGGGCCTGTTGCTCTTCCATTCATTGACACTACAAAATTCATGGGGCTCCTACTTGATAGGAAACTCTTAGTCCTCCCATGTCTCTTACCTGGCAGCCCGCTGTATGCGGTCCCTCAATGTCCTACATGTTCTCAATGGTACTTCTGGGGTGTTGATCGAACCACCCTCCTCCTTTTGTACTGGTCCCTTGTCTGTTGGACGGAGGTCATTTTCACAACTTGTTGGTAGGATAGCGTTACCATCCCGGTGCTGAAACCTGGTGTAGATCCGCTGGTGGTTGAGAGCTATCGCCCTATCAGCCTTACCGACGTTATGTGCAAACTCCTGGAATGGATGGTGAGTTGGTGGCTCATGTGGATCCTTGAAGCTCGGGGCCTCCTGCCCCAGCAACAGGGGGGCTTCCGTCAGGGCCGCTCTGCAATCGAAAATTTAGTCTCGCTAGAGTCGGATATTCATACAGCTTTTATTCGGCGAGAACATATAGTTGCTGTTTTCTTTGATCTTGGGAAGTCGTACGATACCACCTGGCACCATCATATCCTTGCTACGCTGCACGAATGTGGCTTATGGGGTCCACTTCAGTTTTTCTATGGACTTTTCTCTCCAATCACTCCTTTTGAATTAGAGTTGGCACTTATTTTAGCTCTGCTCATATTCAGGAGAACGGTATCCCGCAGGTCTCGATTCTCAGTGTTCGCCTCTTTTTGGTGGTGATTAATGGTCTTGCGGCTGTTGTGGGCTCGTTGGTCTGTTCCTCTCTATATGCCAATGACTTTTGTCCTTATTACTGTTCCCCAAGCATCAGTGTTGCTGAGCGGCAGCTATCCGTAAGGCACATGCCTCGCCCGACCACCCAAACCGCAGGCTCCTTTTTCCATCTTCTGCACTCCCCTCCCCATGATGGCAGACTTGGTTGGGTCTCCCGATCGCGGTCCGCGTTCGTTCCCCTTCTCTCGCCACTCTAGTCCTTTCCCCTTCTTCCATCTTTCCGGCCCTCTTCTTCCACCCCTCATTGGTCCCTCCCTCGCTTGCGGCTTTGCTTGAATTTTTCCTGCGACTCAGTCCTCGTTTCCACCTGCCATTCTTTGTCAACAATTCCTGGCTGTTCTTGCCTCGTTTCGTGATGCAGATGTAGTCTACACAGATGGACGCACTGGGTTTGCTTTCATCCATGGCGATTACGTTGTACAGCACTCCCTGCCTTGTGGGAGCAGTGTTTTCACTGCAGAGCTGGATGCTCTTTTATCATGCATTCGCTCAGCTTGCCTCCTGCCCTGGGCAGTCATTTGTCATATGCAGTGACTCCCTGAGTGGATTGCAAGCACTCGACCAGTGTTTTTCTCAGGACCCTTTGGTGTGCGGTATTCAATATGCTGTTTTTGCTCTCGCCGAGTGTGGTTATTCAGCGACGTTTGTGTGGACCCCGGGGCGCATCGGAATTCCAGGAAACGAACGTGTCAATGGGTTGGCCAAGCTGGCCACCACTTCGCCCCCCCTCTCCCCCCACCTGGAGCTTGGTCTAGTGGAAAGAGACCTCCAGTCAGCCCTACATTGCAAGGTCCGCGGTTCCTGGAGCTCTGAATGGTCTGTCTTGAACACTCCAAATAAGCTTTGCATAGTAAAGTCGTCCACGGCCATATGGAACTGATGCTTGAGGAGAATGAGTAGGGACTCAGTTACTCTCTGCCATCTCCGGATTGGACATAGGTGGTTGACTCACAGCTATCTCCTTCACCATGAGAACCCACCCAAGTGTCGTTGTGATGCAGGGCTGACAGTGGTCCATCTTCTGGTGGACTGCCCCCTTTTAGCCCCCTTGCGGCAGTCCTTTAATTTACCAGCAGCCCTCCAATAATATTAGATGACGATGCCTCTATAGCTGACTCAGTTTTACGTTTTATCTGTGCAGCTGGGTTTTATCACTCACTCTAGTCTGGGCGCTCTCGCATGATTTCTCCAGCGACTTTTAATTTTGATGTGGATACCAAAATAGTGTATTTTATGGTGACAAATTGTGTTGGTACCTCAATCAATGCTTTCCAGCAGGAGGTTCTTCGTTTGTTGTTGAGTGGTTGACCTTTTATCTGATCCGTCAACCACTGTAGTCTGTTTTACTCTAGTCAACTATTTGCTCTGCTCCTTTTAAGTGTCCTCTGTTTTGTATTATTGCGGTGTTCATTTTAGCTCTGTAGCCCTTTGTGTTCTCTCCCTCTGGGTGCAGAGGGTATGCTTTTACTGTATAGGCCTTTTACAAGTATGTCTGTTTGGAACAGGGGACTGATGACTTCGATGTTTAGTCCCCATCAAACCCCAAAACCAACCAACCAACCAACCTTGTTGACTATGGCTGCTTTTGTTTATGCATCTGTACGCCCATCTCTTTTAAGCTGTCTCAACACCATCCATCATAATGGCATCCGTTTGGCCGTGGGCACTTTTTACACCAGCCCAGTTGAGAGTCGGTATGCTGAAGCTGCTGAACTACCACTGTCCTACTGCCACCACTTTCTCCTTAGCAGGTATGCATACTGTTTGTCTGCCATGTGTGGCCACCCCTACTTTGATCGCTGCTATGGGGCTCGTCCCTCTTCTGTTACCTCCTGGACTCCACTTTCGCCACTTGCTACATTGGCTTAACTTCATGCTACCTGCAACCTTTCCAGTGGGTGTGAACCCTTCACCACCTTGGCTTCGTGAAGTGGCCCATGTTACCTTTCACCTTCATTCGCTTCCTAAGGACACTACTCTAGCCTCGGTCTGTCACCTTCAGTTTCACGACCTTCGCATGGAACTTCGCGATAGTGCCTTTGTCTATACTGATTGCTCTGACTGACCGTGGGGTCAGGTGTGCCTTTGTCATTGGCACCCGTATCTTTCAATATTGGCTTCTGGCACATTCCTCAGTATTTATTGTTGTGGCTGGCAGGACAGCCAACACCATTTTACTAGAGGAGACCGAAAGGCACGCGATTTAGCTCATGCAGGCTGGTGTGAGGTCTGGAACAGGACAAGGAAATTAGAATTTAGAAACAACGGACGTAGCTGGTGGAATACTTAACTTTAATCCATTAATGACGAATGTCGGTCTGGACGGTACATGATTCACAATATCAATGGTAACTGAATATAACACCTTGCTAGGTCGTAGCAAATAACGTAGCTGAAGGCTGTGCTAACTGTTGTCTCGGCAAATGAGAGCGTATTTTGTCAGTGAACCATCACTAGCAAAGTCGGCTGTACAACTGGGGTGAGTGCTAGGAAGTCTCTCTAGACCTGCCGTGTGGCGGTGCTCGGTCTCCAATCACTGATAGTGGCGACACGTAGGTCCGACGTATACTAACGGACCGCGGCCAATTTAAAGGCTACCACCTAGCAAGTGTGGTGTCTGCTGCTGACACCACATTTATGGCCGAGCTTTTCACGTTGTATCAGACCGCGGAGTACATCCAGTGATACAGCCTTCCCAATTGTGTCCTCTGCTCAGACTCTGTGCCCTCCAAAGTCTCTATGCACTGTACACTGCTTATCCCTTACTGCAGTGGGTCCAGGAAAAATGTCACTTGCTCATGCTTGATTATTATAGCTGCTTCACAACTTGGGCCATCTGTACCTACCCCTCCACCACCAGTTTTTCTGAACTACACTGGTAGGAGTTATACTTACAACATATTCTCTACTTCCGAAATTATCCTGGCCTCGACCTACGGTTACCTACTGTCCCCACACCCACCGCCCAACAGTTTCCACCACCTGTGTCCTATAACCTCCTCCCAGTTCAGGTCCCGAACCCTCACTGTGCTCGCTCTTTGTGAATGCACCCACCATTTTTGTCCCGTCTCTGCTTCTCTCCTTTCCTGCACTGTGTTCGCCTTCCCCTTGCCCCACAGCCTGCCGAAATTGCCCTTGGGAGCCTTGACCTGGGATCTTCTAGTCCTTGCATGTTGCTGCCCAGACAGCATGTTTCTCTCCCCTCCACCCATACCGTGCTCGCTCTTCGTCTTCCCTGTCCCACTCTCGATTGCTGCATTCAGTGCAACACTTACAGTGTGTGTTTTCTCTTCTTTCTTTTCTGAAAAAGACTTTGACCAAAATTTTAGTGTGCAACAGTCTTTTCCTTGAGCCTGTCTGCAATGCACCATGTCATCTTTACAGTGAACATCTATATTCTTTTCATAACTGTTGAAATTCCAAACTGAACTTTTCATTGTTTGAAGATGAGAAATGGCTCTTTTTTAAAAAATCAAAACATTGAATGGCAACCAATTGCAGGTACTTCAGACCTGTGAAAAGCCCAGCGATATACCATAACTGATTTCTTTCCTTATGACACTCAACAAGTTTCATCTTCTATCGAGCTGTAATGCTACAAACAAATGAATAACTGCATGTTAGCATAAACTGGTGTGGAATCCATTTTGTGAGTGAGGTGGTGCAGTGATTAGACACTGGACTCACATTCAGGACGACGACGGTTCAATCCTGCGTCCGACCATCCTGATTTAGGTTTTCCGTGATTTTCCTAAATTGCTCCAGGCAAATGTCGGGATGGTTCCTTTCAAAGGGCATGGCTGACTTCCTTCCCCGTCCTTCCCCAATCCGATGAGACCGATGACCTCGTTGTCTGGTGTCCTTCCCCAGACAACCCAATCCATTTTGTTCATCTCCAGAGGGGCCTAAGGACAATAGGATGGACGCTGGAGCTATCACCCTCGCCTTGGATGGAATTTTTTTACCTGAAAAAGTTAAGGTCATGGTTTAAAGGTGTAATTTTAGAGTCCTGCTTTTATCCCACAAGGTATTTTTGGTGCCAGATGTTTGGACACGTGTCCTCCGGCTGTAATAATGAGGCTATTGGTTGGTTGTGTGGCCAGACACATGGGGACAGCTATTGTGAACTACACCCTACATGTGTAGACTGCCTTGAATGCCATCCCCCTAATTCGCCAACATTTTCAGTTTTCAGGAGGGAGAAGAAAATCCAGGAATATAAAACACTTGACCACCTTTCTTATAAAGATGGTAAGAAACATCGATATGACATCAGACTTCACAAATAATCAAAATTCACACCTAGCACAGTGACAAGGTCTGAAAGAGCAACTTCTTTCCCTAACTACATGTCAGTGCCTGTTATTAAGTCAGGGGAAGGGACACTGGCTCCCTCAACCCTACACCCACAGCACCAGTAGTGCAGCCAGAGTTGCCTTGTCCTCCTCCAGCATCATCAGGGAAGAGGACACCTGCCAAGGTGCTCCCTCCCAGGACAAAACAGACGAGCAGTCTACATTAGCTAGTGGCTGACAAGCCACAGATTATGGGTCATAGGAAAGAACAGTCCTCTTCTGACCCAGAAGTCAAGATAGGAAAATCCTCACATAAATCATCATAGGGACAAGGCTAAATTGAAAATTAAACTGAATTATGCTGTTCCAGTTGGTAAAACTACCTCCCCTCCCCTCAAGATTGAGCCTATGAACACCAATGAAAAACCACACATTCATGTGGGGCACGACTCAGCAGCAAAGTAATTCATTATGCCTGTTTCCACTTTGCTGCTTTCTCGGACCCGAATCTTTCTGATGCTTCCTCAATGTAAGTATAGTGATGACCAATGTAAATGAAATGGTTACCATTGCCACCTGGCTGAACTGTCAGTTAGTGGCTATGTACTCTGCAGCTGGTGTGGCACTTCAAGACAGGCAGTCCTCAGAATCCCAACTACCTATTACTAAAAATTACAAACCCTACTGTACAAATTGCATTAACATTGAGAAGGCATTTGGAGGAGATTGCTTGCTGATTTGATCTGGCCCTTTCAGTGAGCATGAGCCATTAACCAATGTGTTAAAAGGTTTGTGTCTTTCAGAGTAAACGTGTGTAATACTGTATTTATCTCCAAAAAGACCTCTACCATATCACAAGCTGCTAGATCCAGAGGAAAAGCTGTCTCCAGCCATCCTCCTATTGGGTGACTTCAATGTCAACAATCCTGTGTTGCGGGACAGGGAAAACACATCTAGAAAGGCCAAGTAATAGAGCAATTAGTTTCAGAACTGGATATCTGCCCACTTGACACTGGAGCTGTAACACATTTTAATGAGGCCCATGGAACTTACGCATTCATGGAACATACTCAGTCAGAGATATTAGTCTGCAGCGTGAGCATCTCACCCTTAAGCAACATGTCCATCCGTGGCAACCTATGTAAAGTGACCCCTTTCCTATCACTCTCTCAACCAGTGGAATATGCACCATGTTGATCATTTCAGAAAGCTGACTGCCAAGCTTTCACCTCCAAAGCAACTTTTGAATCAAGTCAAGAGAAGGATGTTGAAGGAATAAGATGCTCTTGATACAATTAAAAACAAAGATTCCAAGACTTTACCAAGCGGGAAAGCGCCGGTAGACAGGCACAATAAAATAACACACAAACACGCACACAAAATTACGGTTTTCGCAACCGGCGGTTGCTTCGTCAGGAAAGAGGGAAGGAAAAGGAAAGATGAAAGGATGTGGGTTTTAAGGAAGAGGGTAAGGAGTCATTCCAATCCCGGGAGCGGAAAGACTTACCTTAGGGGGAAAAAAGGATAGGTATATACTCACGCTCGCGCCCCCCCCCCCCCCCCCCCACACACACACACACAGACATATTTAAAAGCAAAGAGTTTTTACCCTGTTCTTTAGGCTCTTCCTGATGGACACAGGTTCCATGGGGGCCTGAAGTAATAGTTGCAGCTATCACAGAACCATATGGCAATTAAATGACCAAATCCCATGTGTCTGCTGAAAATTTAATAGCATTCAAGAGACTTTGACTAAGACACAGTTTTTCATAAAGAAGAGAACACAGGAGTGTTGGGAACAGTATGCATCATCTGTGGGAGTGCAAATCCACAGTAGTTCCTGGGCATCTCCCTCAGTGGCAGTGTCTGTGCTAATCCTGGTGTTATTGCTGAATGTTTCATGGCAGCCCACTTCACCAAAGTGTCTGCATTGAGTAACTATTACCCCAAATTTTCCTGACCCAGAAACATGGGGCAGAGTGAAAGTCCTTATCCTTCTATGCACCAGGCTTTGAATCGCACAATGTTCTGTTTAAAATATGGGAGTTCTGCAGCTGATTGACCTGATAGAATCCACAACCAAATGTTTAAACCCTTAGTAATAACAGCATAAAACGCATCCTCGGTTTTTGCAGTCTTATGTGATGATGAGGAGAGTTTCCCTACCAATGACGGGAGGAGGTATTTTTTTTTTCCTATCCTGGAATTGGGAATGACCCTCAAATTTCAATTTAATATTTTATAAAGTGAAGATTTTATCCTGATATGTCTTAGCTGTGGGTTGGTAGCACAATCAGTACTGAGCTTGTTATAACTGATCCATCAAAGTGTTACATTTACTGATGGAAGTGAATTTTACAACAGAATTTAATGCATCTTTATGTTTGGTTTAAAGGATGGCACTGTCATGCGTTTTTAAATTTTTATGTGCATATTTTATTTATGTAACAGTTTAAGCTAATTAGCTCTGTAGCCCAGAGTCTGCATTTTCTCAACACAGTTTAGTCTCTTGCTCAATTTTAGTTGTACTGTCTGTGACAACCCTTCTTGGTGTATCCTTCAGTGTCAAGCTATAGTTTTAGTGGCTTGGGTCTTTATCTCACTTACTTTTAACAATCTGGCTAAAACTATTGTTATGTACACCATCAACTATGATGATGTGGTCATAGATTTTGGGGCTGACAGTTCCCCTCTTCTCATTTCATGTATATGTTTGTAGTAAATATCTTTCTAATGTGACACACACACACACACACACACACACACACACACACACACACAACACGATGCCAATCCCCACATTTCAGGCTGGAATGGCATTGCAGTCCAAGATGCTGAGTAAACAATTGTGTTCAGGAAAGTTGACAAATACATTTCAATTTCAGTAATTCCAACATGAAAGATATTTATTCAATATCAGCAATGCCTGCCAGGAGTTTCCATTGTTTATTTTTACTCAGTATCATAATCATTTATCCCTTCAAATATATTTTAAATCCACCTTTCATGTCCTGGCACAATTTTGTTTAGTAATTTGGGCTCTTTCTACCTCAGATGCATTTTCAGTTTAAATAAAGATAAACTTTACCATCAATAACATGCTTTCTTATAAATTTCATTTCATAAGTGTCATTAGAGATTTTTTCAATTTTACCAATAAAAAACTGAACCCACTTTTCATAGGAAACTTCACTATAGCGAAATAATTTTAGTTGAATTCTTGGACATCTTTATCGTTCTCCTTGTCTGTGTCTTCAGTTTCATTTGACTTAGGCTGTTCATAACTGGTATGTGCTCTGGATCCAGAATCAGAATCGCAAGATTGGGACTATCTGCTCTTAGCATTGTCACAATCACTTTCATTGAAGTCCATGACAACTATACATTTTCCTGCAGTTAATGCCAAGTGCTTTGCTTATTGCAGCATTCCTTTTGTTTCACTAGAGTGAACCTGTTTCAATTGCATTTTGAACGCTGCTGTCCAAGAAACTTCTGGTGAATTGATCCCTGGTGTATCTGTTTCTTACTAAATCTATGAAATGGCTTTATTGTGGCAGAAAGGAAAAATTCTTGCTGTTCCAAACCCAGGTGCAACACTCAGTTAAGTGATAGCTATATTTTCAAAGATTTTTCCAACAATGTAAGAGATTCGGATTTTCCTCCCATCCCCCTATTCTTCTTTTTCTAATAATCTACCACATTTCTCCAAGCAGGTTTTAGAGGCCTAAGAAATACCACACCAAGTGGTTGATACAAGAGAGTAGAGTAAAGTGGTAGAAGCATAAATTGAACATCATGTTCCTGGCACAGTTTAATCGTGTTAAGTGATGTATGACTCAGATGATTGTCACCTATAATCACTTTCGATCAGTCTAAGTGCCAGCATAATGAAGACAAATTGAATAAAGCACAACTCAAACATTTTTGATCAAACCAACCACGTTGGTCCCTGTTATTACCTCCACCTTATATCCAAATATCGTAGAGATGTTTTGCCCTGAAAATTGTGTAAGGTGAGAGGACTGTGCCATCTGCAGCCACTGCTGTCATTACACTAGTACTTAGTTTAGAACTAATTGCAGTCCTTTCAGGACATCTTGCACCTTGCTCCACTATTACAAGGGACATTCCAAAAGTAAGTTCCATCATAGTTTTTCACACAGAAACTTTATTGAAAGGAAAAAAAACTGCACCCCGGTCTCATGCACATTTTTCGAAATATTTGCCACTGACATTGAGATATTTTTTGTTGTGTGCAATCAGTTTAAAGAAACTATCTGGTAAACATCTGTGCCCTGTGATGCAAGAAATTTTTGCACAGCCTTCTCCATCACAGCACATTATTTTCATTCATGGAAGTTTTGGGACACCCACTTCATTCATCATCCATACTGTGCCTTGCTTCTCTGAACATGCAACCCCAGCATTTGATGACACATGCCATGTTCACCATACACACTCTGCAGGCGTTCATAGTTGAAAGACACACTGGATTCTCATGCCCATTTACATCAGATAACAGCATACGCTTCCATTGGTGACCATGTTGTTAGGACACATCTGTCTACCATTGTAATTTGTGCTCAGCCAACCTTGGTCATGTCGGTCTGCTGCTACTCTCTCATCTTCAGCACTCCCTGTGCATGCATTATTCCTCCTCTGTCAGTGCCACTTCTGTCATTAAACCAGCAGTGGGTGTTGGTTCATATAGCATTTATTTGTATCAGTGGATGTAGCACCTTCTCTTTCAAAACAATGACAAAACTTACTTTTGGAACATCTCTCGTACTTTCACTTGTCCAGGATCATCACAAAAGTTGGTCTCATCATAGTTTGTAATTTTGGAGAGAGGGGCAGTGTTAAAGTACACTTCAAGATTCTTAAAATAACCATTCACTGTTTCACAGATAACTTCTGCCTGTACCCTCTTTAAATTTTCGCTTACTCTGATAGTTCTTTATTTCTTTTCAGAAAACACTTTAGCCCTATATGACCCAGTCAATTGCCACAGAATCATTTTTCAATCTGCCCTGCTTGTTTAAGAGAGGCCAATACGATGTGCCTTATATCATTATTCCTCAAAAGGAAACCATCGTTTTCCACAACACAATATTCCTTCAGCCAGATTTTTTTTCCTCACTTTTTGGCCATCTATTTTATATTTGAATCTGCTCTTGGGTTTGTCATTTAATATTGTATAAGGAACTATGTATTACTCTGAAGCTTTACGAATGCTTAATTTTTCTGATGTGACAGCCTTCACAGCATTCAGAACAAATTCTGGGTTATAGTTGAATTTCTGGATTGGTCTTAGAATCTTCATGTATAGTCACATGATAATATTCACCCTAAAAAAAGTGAAATTTTGTGATTAGGTGTGTAAGTGTCTAAGCAATATTAAAAATGAGCAGAAATGAAACTGTAGCACTTGAGATGTTCATATGCAATAAAACTTTCATTGCATTCCAAGTACACACTGGAAGTACCTGATGGCAGCAGAAGTTTTCACACTGAAGTGTTTTCTTCACTACTGTAGCACATGAGTTGTACATCTACCTACAGTGCCATTTGTTGGTATCATGCTTGTCAGCTTCGTGTTGTCATAGACACTTCAGTCAAGAATTCAAAACAATGGTCAGGTATGGTGTTCCTGTTAAGATGCCACTGGATTTATGCCATCTGGTCAGATTTATCTCATTTTATGGTAATCAGCTTTCAGACCTAGTTGTTAACTTGTTCTATGAATTTTTCCATTCATTATTGTAGCTTATCTGCACAGGAGACACAGTATGGTGTCAAGAGTTAAAAGTAGATATTACAGATTTTTTCCATTAACTTATTTCCATTCTTAGATTTGCCTGTTTACGGATCTGAAAAACAGCCAGTTAACCCTATCTGTACTGCATATTGACTTTAATCTGTGCTGTAATGATATTATGGTGCATGATGCCACTTGTGTCCAAACAGAACGCTACAGTATTTACTTTGTTTCTACGTGGTGAGCAAAATAAAAATGTTCTGGAAAATATTTACAGTAAGACTAACACAGGATTGAGCCATGTTAATGAACATCACGGAAGTTTCTGGAAATGGCCACTGTCGATTCTGCAATTGATTTATCAAACTGTGAGACATGCATAGCACCTCTGATTGAAGGACAACAGCAGTGATGTTTCCAGTGTTCCCCTGTTCCTTCAATGTGAGGATTATTTGAGTACACCTGCCCCTTCAGTTTGCCACACAGGAAAAAAAATTGTGGTGAGAGAGAGACCAAACAATTGAGATGGCTAGGAGATTACACTGCTTCTGATGATGGTTCTCTTCTCGCCGAACACTTTGTGCAGTTATGGCAAGGTTGTCAAGACTGTATGTGCTGTTGCTCAATCACATTGAAAATATCTGTACAGTTGTTAATCTTCTGAGTGTTGGTTTACAAATGGATTACAGTTTTTGGATATACTGGTTAGCATTAATAGTTTAGTGAAAGAATCGTGTTATGATGCAGCATCAGACAGTGCCCATCAAATAGCAAACCTGAGATTATACAATTGCTCTCCACAGTACTGATGGGGATTTTCTGAATCCACAGAGCTTGACAGTTTGAACCATGCCTTAACAGAAGAAATGAAACATTGAGAACCCAAAAGTTCACCAGCAGAACTCAACACACAAAAGTTGGCCTGGATGCTCATGCACAGCAGTAAATTTATAAGGGTACAGATGCAGGACCTTTTGTCTATAATGCTTTGATGTGGCAGTATTTTAATTCCCTTCTGCACAGATGAATGGTTTTGATATTACATTGGAGTTTGTTCCAGGCTTTTCTCCACTCGGGCAGCGTTTTCTGATGTTGCTACTAAGTATGAATTGTATGCTTTGCTGGATGTTTTACCGAACCATGTCCAGTTTTAAACTCTTGGGCAAACAATCACACGTGTGCTTCATGTAACACTGGACAGTGAACACAGGCTGCTTTATCATGAGCATCATTTTGTGTTGCATTCAAGCACACAGTGAAGTACTCGGGACAGAGCATGTGGGAGATGCAAGTGCACAGATATGTTGCAGAAATAGACTGGTCTATTGAAATCACAGTTTAGAGTATTTTCTGTGATACAGCCTGTTGCTCTGTTAGGTAACAAAGGTTCACTCCACACTAGTGTTACAAATATTTTCCAGGTCAGTTCTATTTTTGTCATCCTGTATGTTATTTTATGGAATGCAGAGACAAGATAGATCTGTAGCATAACCCGTGTTCTAGGTTGTGGTGGTAACGGCTCGGTTGTGAGTTTGAAAAGCCAGTTAATGTGAATAAAGAATCTTATAAGGAGACATTAAGGATTGGCCCTCTTTGATTTTCTCCATATTTCAAGGAATTTGAATATCAGTATCAGGATATCAATTTGAAAAGCAGTACAACATAATTTTAAAATAACAAAAAGGAATAGCTTTTGAAGATTAGGTTTCTGAATACTGTTAAGCGTAAAATGTTTTGTGCTTATTAACATAGTTGTCAATAACGGAGTGAATAGTGTAAAAGTCTAGTAATTGTGAAGTCCTGATTAGTCTCATTACTAGCACTTTTAAAAAATTATGTATGTATTATGAAATGGACAGAAGAGCATGTCGATCCTTTATCTTGTGCAGTAAAGTTTAATATTCATAACAAAATTGTCAGACACAAAAGACAATGCCTTGTTGATGTAGCAGTATTTACCATTTGGTTGTAGCTATTGCAGTTTTTAAGATTTCTTTTCAGTTGGGATATTGTTGTGACTCTTGTCCATAGATACAACTCTATTGTACCAACTTTTTTATTTTCCTGTTATCTCAAAACACTCTTCATAGCTATAGCGTAAAACTCTCCAAATAAATGTCGTGGAATTTCTTTATTAAGGTGGTTATTTTTGATGGTTTGTTTGGTTATTGCACTTCTTGTTTAAATATCTATTATAATTCTTTCGTGATTTGTAGCTGACTTTCCCAAATAGCAAAATTCATTTGCTTGCATTACTATTGTATTTCCTATCTTTAATGTTTGTCCTTGCTTGTTTATTTTCAGTCTGTGATCGTCCAAGGTATTAGATTGTTTTTAACATATAGTTCACGTCCATTTTAGTCTCTGTTAAGACTGTTAAATCAGCAGCAGATCAATTGTAATTGGTTTTGATATCTTTGCTGCAACTTTTCATTGTTTGTATTGCATTTTCTGTAAGTGAATTATATTAATTTATCAAACAGTGGAAACTCCCGGTTGGAATATCAATATTTTGTAAGGAAAAGATAGATTGCCACTTATGTGAAGATGACGCATTGAGCTGCAGACAGGCACAGTTAAGATACTTACACATTAGCTTTTGGCCACAGCCTTCCTCAGAAAAGGGAGAAACACATACCATTCATTCACTAAAGCAAGCACACCTTCTACACACCTGACCTCGCACTCCGGCAGCCTGGATCAGGCATTGTGGTCTGAGCTGCCAGAGTTGGCAGTTGTGTGCGTGAGGTGTGCTTACTTGTGTGAATGAATGGTGTGTGTATATATCTCTCTCTCTTTCTGATGAAGGCTGTGGTCGAAAGCGAATGTGTCTTCTAGTTGTGCCTGTCCATAACTTAACGTCTCACCTTTACAGTGAGTAGCAATCTCTCTTTCCTTAATCTGTTACTATAGGTTATCTTTCTTGAGCTGACTGCAATTTAATGATAAAGAATTATACCAGACGCATTTCGCTTTTATTTACAGGTTATCTTCCGTGGTTATCCTTCAAATTGAATACATACGTTTGTACATTTTTGATTGTTTTTAGATTAAAAACCATGTTTTCTTTATAAAGTTGGTCTGCAAGTTGCTTTCGGTGTTTCTTTACATGTTCTGCTCCTTTCCTTTTTGCTAGCAGTGGTTGGTGCTGAAAGGCTTCATTTCACATTTGCACTTGACAGATTTTGCCATTTTGCAGTATTTCCTGCACTGCATTATTTACACTTCACTTTCTTAAACTGTTTCTGATTCCACACTGCCACAGTGTTTGTGTGTGTGTTTGTGTGTGTGTGTGTGTGTGTGAGAGAGGAGAGAGAGAGAGAGAGAGAGAGAGAGAGAGAGAGAGAGAGAGAGAGAGAGTTGTGAAATTTTCTTATACATAGGTAGAGATGTGAGAGGATGGGGATGGGTTGATGCCCCACCCCACCCCCCTCTCTAGAGAGTGTGGGGGAGGGTAGGGATGGACCTGTACGGTGGTTATAGGACAGAATCTGGGAGGAGATGGTATTGGTAAATGGAGTCTGTGGTTATATTTGTACATTTGATGTTATATTAAGTGGTCAACCAGTTTAAAGTTTCTTATAAAGGTGAGGTGTTTTTTTGTTGTTGTTTGTCCTTATGATTTCCATGGCTGTGGCTGTAATTTTATATTGGTGTAAGTGTTCTGCAGAAGTTGAATGATTTGTCCTATACTTACATGTTCCTTGTATCTAGTGTCAAATATCCTCCTGGTTTGACCTATGTATCTTCTATCACGTGTATTGCATTTCAGTTAATATATTCCTGATTTCTGATACAGATCAGATTTTCCTATTGTTTTTGGGAAATATTTCTGAATTAAGCTGTTGGTTTGGTGTGCTATTTTTAAGCCTCGTTTTCTGAAATTATTGCATGTTTTGTGTGTGAATTTGTGGCTGTATGCCATTATATACAATCTTTTACTTTGTTTCTTTCACACTGTGTAGTTTCTATTCTTCAATTTTTGTATTGGTTTGTGTGTGATTTTGTCCTTGTGTTGGTGACAGCCATGTGTTTGTTATTTTCTGTTTCTTGATTTTTCTTGTTCAGCTTTAAGTTCTCTTTGCATCCATTGTTTGAGGCTATTTGTATTATTGTATTCATTTCTAAAATTACTCAAAAAGGTCTGAAACACATCATTAGCTAACAGATAGACAAAAAAATACATAGTAAACCTCATAGTTGATAATAGAGAAAGAGCAAAACAGTTAAATTTTTTGGACATCACCATGAAGATTGAGAACAACAAACACACATCTGACATATACTGAAAACCGACGACAACAGACAAATGAGACACATCACACCACCCCAGTTCTCATAAGAAGGCAGCATTTAGATACATACTCCACAGACTAAACACAGTAGCACTAGATACAGACAGTTCCAAAAAGAAATGAATACCATAATACAAAAAGCCTCAAAAATGGATACAAAGAGAACTTAGTAACAGAGCTGAACAAAAAATCAAGAAACAGAAAAGAACAAACACTCAGTTGTCACCAACACAGGGACAAAATCACACACAAACCAATACACAAAATACAACAATAGAAACAATACAAAGTGTGAAAGAAACAGAAAGTAAAAGATAGTACACAATGGCATGCAACAACAAATACACCCACAGAATATTCAATACTTTCAAACAACAAGGCATAAAAATAGCACACCAAACCGACAACTCAATTCAAAAATACTTTCCAGAAACAATAGGAAAAACTGATGTCCATCAGAAATCAGGAATATACCACCTGAAATGCAATACATGTGATGGAAGATAGATGGGCCAAACCAGGAGGACATTTGACACCAGATCACAAAATTGCAGCCAGAGACACAGATGTGGAAATCATCAGGATAAACAGTAACATCACCTCACCTCACCTTACAAGAAACTTTAAACTGATTGACCATTTAATATAACATTAAATGTACACATATAACCACAGGCTCCATTTGCCATTACCATCTCCTCCCAGATTTTGTTCCATAATCACAGTTGAAGCCCATCCTTGATCTCCCCCCCCCCCCCCCCCCCCCCCCCCCCCCCCAGAAAAAAAATCTACCCACCCCCACTTCTCTCATGTCTCTACCTACATACAAGAAAATTTCACACAAATTTCTCTCTCTCTCTCTCTCTCTCTCTCTCTCTCTCTCTCTCTCTCTCACACACACACACACACACACACACACACACACACACACACACATTGGCAAACAAACAGACATAAACACTGTGGCAGTATGGAATGAGAAACAGTTCAGGAAAGGGAAGGGTAAATAATGCAGTGCAGGAAATACTGCAGAATGGCAAAAACATGCCAAGTACAAATGTGACATGAAGCCTTTAGATGCAAACCACTGCCAGGAGGGAGGGAAGGAGCAGAATATGTAAAGAAACACTGTAAGTAGCTTGCAGACCAACTTTATAAAGAAAACACTGTTCTAATATAAAACAATAAAAAATGCACAAATGTAGTATTCAACTTGCAGAATAACTATGGAAAAAGCTTTGTAAATAAAAGCAAAACATGTCTGGTGTAATTCTTTTTTAATTAAATTGCAGTCAGCTCAAGATGGGTAATCTATGGTAAGAGATTTTAACAGCTGCTGCGGAAGATGGTCATGCAAACATATTATCTTTGATACTTGATAATTATTTACCTTGTTTATCATTGGAGATCGTCAGTTTCTGGAAAAAAAAATGACTTGTTGTATTTAAGTTCATGAATGTTGCTAATACAGTTGACATAATATTAATCACTTCTTCCAGCCTATTAGGAATGCACCACCTGGAAAAAAGTATGTACGCTGCCCCTGCAATTGTCTGCTTATTTGCAAGAGCTCATCACAGCGTATTGCTTGTCCTCGACCAAACTGCAAGCGAATAATAAACCTAGCACCAAGTCCTGTTACTCCACCAGTGCCAACGATGCCCGGCATGTGCCGTGTTACATGTGGACATTGTCATGACACCTTCCTGGTAAGGCATTGGGTCATTCAAATCAGACCTAAAGTTTCACATGTTTACTTAATTTTGGAAAGATAAACATAAATAATAGAAATCTAATGGTTAAATTTATAAATGTATTATCTACTGTTGTAAACAATAAGTGTAAGGTGGTATAGTGTGTGTAATTATTAGAGGAAAAACTGAACTCAAAAATACGGTTTGGCTGTGAATACTAAAACCATGTTAGGATGGAAGAGAGGCTTTTATTCGCTCAGTGCAAGTGTGGAAATGTCTGAGAAGACTATAACACTCTGGGAAAACACAGCGGATTCTTAGGTTTTGCGTGTTTCAAGCAGTTTCTGTGTTAAAGGAAAGAGGGAGATGGGCACAGGAAAAGGTGAAAAGTAGTAGTGCAGGCAGTGGGAAGAAGCAGCTAATGGCAGTTTTGTGTATGCTCCTATGTTGATACAGCAACCACCACCATGTTCCATTAAAGTGCTTACTATGACAGTCACATTATGGAGCATAAATAACAAATAGTTCTTTTTAGGTCACTTTCACAAGATTGCTGCTGATCTACTTGGCTTAAACAAATCTCCCAGATTTTACAAGAAAATTGGTGACTTACATAAATAACACTGTGCTTGGAGACATTGTACAATGCAGTAACCCAGTTAATTTTCTTAACTTTCTTCCTTATACTTCTTTCATGAGTAGTACCTGTAAAAATACTTTGAAGAAAACATATTTAAGTATCTTGTATATCACCTTGAAACATAGCCCATAATTTTGACATGTACACGAAGGGAGAACCAGCCAACTTCTTAATGTTTACAAATTTTAAATTCACATTGTATGTGCAACCCATTCCCCCCCCCCCCCCCCCCCCTCCACACACACACACACACACACACACACACACACACACACACACACACACACACACACACACACACGCTCCCACCGTCTGGCCATCCTGGTTAAGGTTTTCCGTGATTTCCACGGAAATGCTGGGATGGTTCCTTTGAAAGGGCACGGCCCACTTCCTTCCCTAATCTGATGAGACCGATGACCTCACTGTCTGCTCTTCTCCCCGAAACAACCCTCACCCTCCCACGATATAAGTTTTGTTATGTTTTTGTTTTTCAGGTTGGTATTCTGATCAATATGCAATTATTTATTGATTGTAATTTTTTTATTTGTAATTCACTGTGCTATTTGAGTTTACATATTTTCATTATTTGGAGATACAGCAGTGAGTGGCACTTTGGACAGTAGAAAATGGTATGCAAAGTGGAGAGGTTGGAACTTTTTCTGATACAGTCTTCTGTTTGAGTTCATTAGAGGGGTGACAGCACTGGAGGCAGCCAGAAAAATTTAAACCCTGCATAGGCAGAAGACCATTGGACAGAACACAGCAAGAAAATGTTTTTTTCATTTTCAAGTTGGTTACTTTGACTTTGGTGACTGTCCACATTCAGGAAGAACTTTGGAGTTTGATGATGAATCTTTAAACTCATTAATCCGTAATGATCCATGTCTGTGCACTCAAGAAATGGCAAATGTGATGAACTGTGATCATTCCACCACCGTGTGACATTTGTGTGTAGTGGGGAAGCTTCAAAACTTGGGTGTATTGGCACAGCATTCTCTAAGCCAAAATGACAAAAATCAGCAGGTGGCCATATATGCACCTATGCTTGCTTGTTATCAATTTGCTCATGAACAACACTGACCATTACTACCCTGTATCTTTACTGGTGATGAGAAATGATGTCTTTTTGCTAAAATGAAGAAAAGAAAGCAATGGGTGAGGCTGAACAAAGCAGCAACTCCCTGTACAAAGACGTGCAAACATCCCAAAAGATAGTGTTATGCATCTGATGGAACAGGGACTATGTGATGTACAATGAATTGCTTCCCTGAGATGTAATCATTACTGCTGACATTTATTCTCAACAGCTGAGACATCTTGTAGATGCAACCCCAGAACAATGGCCAGGAATATGGCATGAAGTGATGCTATGATAGGATAATGCCAACCCAAATTCTACTTCAGAGTCCACCAAAAAAATGTATACACTCTTTATCAGGCTCTATCAAGATATCGATATTGTCATTCGATTTAGAGTTAAGAATGTGTTGTTGTATGGTCTTTGGCTCAACAGATGTTAGAACTTTCATCTCGGTATTGAGAAAACAAGATGGTGGGTGCACGCTTGACATTCGATCAACGAAAATGTTTTATGAAGTAGTTTTTCAAGTTTGTTAATGCTGTTGAAGAGCAACGTCAATGGAGGCAGGAGTTTGAGACAGAACCTGCCTAACAATTAAACACATCATTGACAAGTTTGAATTGCATGGAACAATTTGTGATATTTGCAAAGGAGGATCAGGAACAAAGGCATACAGCTACAAGTATTTCTTCGTCAGCTCTCATGGTGGAAACATTTGTTGATTCTCCACAGAATCCTGCTAAGCAATGTGCACGCGACGTGGGGGATAGCTGTTAAAGCATACAAAGAATTCTGAAAGTTGCAAAGTGGAAAGTTTACATTCCACAATTACTGTATGTGATTGATGACAACGAGCTTGATTACCGAATGCAATTTTGCGAATGGTATCAGCAAATGGTAATTGATGACAGACAATTTGTGATGAAGGTAGTGTGAAGTGACAAGTCACAATTTAAACTTAATGGAACCATGAATCACTTAAGTGTTTACTGGGCACCAGAAAATCCGTATGTTGGTGGATAAAGCACTCAATCTACCAGGGGTTCACGTGTGGTGTGAGCTATCGTCTAGGGGCTTAGTAGGACCCTTTTTCTTTTCTGTTACTGTCACTGGATAGATGTAACTGGAAATGTTACCACATCAGTCTTGCCAGGTACACATGTATTCTATGGAACAGATGAAGAGGTCTTCTGCTAACAAGATGGGGCAGCACCACACTACCACCTAACTATATGAGCTTTTCTAGATGACAGTTTTCCCGAGCATTGGATTGGACGAAGAGGGCCCATTGAGTTCCCTCCACAGTTGCTACATCTAATGCCTATGGACTTCTACTGTGAACTGTGAAAGATAATGTCTATCAACGTAAGATATGTGTGCTGGAGGAACTTCACCACGAGGTTACAGTGATATATGCAGCAATCTCCACTGTAACATTGGCTGACGTAGTTGTGGCAGCCGCGCATCATTCTGTTATGTGTATGGCCACCAGTGGTGCACATTTTGAACATTTAAAGTAACCATGTGCTAAACTGAAGGTTGTACAACATGTGTGATCAACTATTAAATGTAAAATAAACACATAAGTAATACTTTTCCCTCCTTAAAGTGTGTGTACATTTTTCTGGCAGACTCTGTATACTGACAAGAAACACTATATGGCAGTTAGGTTGGGAAGTCATTCCACACCAGTCTTATGCATGTGATCTCGCATCATCAGATTTTTCGCCTTTTTTGCCCTCTGTCGAACAGCCTACAAGGGACTTCCTTTCCAGATGAAAACACATTCCAAACATGGGCCGACGAGTTCCTTGCCTGAAAGCCCTGTTATTTCTACAATTACAGTCTTGAAAACTTACCTGAGCATTGGCAGACTGTTGTAAATAGTGAACAAGAATATTTTATTGATGACTGAAGTCTCTGTTATGTGTATCTGTTGTGTTTATTTAACTTACAGTAAAATTCTATGAACTTACGTACCAACCAATAAATACAAGACAACTATATCTCTTTAGTTTAAATTTTGTGATTGCAGCCGTGAAATGCAGCACATCAGTGGTTTCCTGTTTGTGGTGTGAGACCATAGTGTATTTGTATGTTAGTGACTTAGAGAAGTTACATACCCTCTTTAAATTTGCATCAATCTCTCGTAGAGGAATAATGCAGAGGGAACCTGCATAAGAATCTATAAACAGAATTTTACCAAATTACCCTCCAGAACATGAAAGAGATAAAGGTTAGATATCATATGAGTTGAAATAATTACTTGAGTTTCTATTTTCTTCACTGGTGCATTTTGAGGGTTTGCACTCTCATGTGACTAGCAGTGGTTTACATTTTTGTTTCTTCCCTTAGGTGGACTTGATTCTCTCATACCTTTCACTTCAAAAACATTCTGCCTAGAAGCACACTGCAAGCTATTACACATATACGCACATGTGCAATGGAGTACTGAACACATGTGTAAAAGTGAAATAGGGTATTAAACAAAACTTTAAATAGATCTCAACCTCACTGTGTCAAAGGGTAGAACTGTATGCTATGCTAGAGCCAGATTTAAATGCAGTTGTTGTTTGCATTGTAAAGACTGAATTGTAATTTACTGTTTCTTCATTTTTCTTCACAGTTTAATACACTTAATAATGCTCTTGCAAGGTGCCCTCATTGTCGGAAAGTGTAAGTATTTCTCAGTAAATCATGAAATAAAATACTTTGTGATGTTTTTCAGATTTGTTTTTTAATTAATGTTGTTTGTTAACTTCTAAGGTCATCAGTTGGACCAGACTTTGCTAGAGCCCGAGGGATAGTGTTTATAATAATTGGTCTGGTTTTCTTGGCTGTTGGCATTGGTGTAACGGTAAGTACTCAACATGCAATAAATACATTACAATGCCTGTTGGTGATCCTTGAAAATTTCTCTCCATTATTGAAGCACAATGGCTAAAGGGAATGCCTACCTGGAATACTCATTGCATAGCCAAGACAACAGTATTAGACTCTTGGATAACAAACCACAGAAACACCAAAGATGTATCAGGCAGCAACTAGAAAGGGGGTGGAGGGTGGGGGGCTGTGTACAACAAGCAACTTTGCACTTCAGTGGTTCAAATGACGCTGAGCACTATGGGACTTAACTTCTAAGGTCATCAGTCCCCTAGAACTACTTAAACGTAACTAACCTAAGGACAGCACACACATCCATGCCTGAGGCAGGATTCGAACCTGCGACCGTAGTGGTCGCTCGGTTCGAGACTGTAGCGCCTAGAACTGCTCGATCACCCCAGCCGGCTGCACTTTAGTGTCAGCAGGCTTTCACTATAATACAAATAATGTGGCAATTGTACATCTGTAGCATACAGGTTTTGATGACTTCATGACATGCCCATCAAAATGGTAGAACACTAACAAAGTAAGAATCATCCATACATAGCTGTGTGTGCAAGTATAAAAAACATTTTTTCATTCTGAAATCCACTCAAAATAAGTCAGTTTGAGAGAGATTAGTGGTCAATAAGTGTAGCTGTGTTAGGTATGAAATGCCTGTACTATTTTAATTTGCCTAGTATGACCTGTAGCTTTAGAAGATTGTGGGGCAGGAGGAGGTTGTGGATGGTAGAGGTATACCTCTGTGGGTCACAAACTGTTCTTCCTCGTGATGTGCTATTTAACTTTCGGTTGAAAAAGTATGCACTTCTGTAAGTAGCAACACTGGTCCATTCCTCATAGAATGAATAATTGCCAGAGGTTGTATAAATGGTGTTCTTGGTCTGTTCCTATGTCAGTTATATTGTCTAAATAGTTTGAACAATGATGAATATTGCACAGAAGTTGATCTGATCCAGAAACTCCTGGAAAATAGCTGATGTGCTGGACAGATAGAATGGAGGGCTACAGCATTGATATAGCACAAAATTGTGTTAATGGCTATAACAGCATGGAATTTTGTGTCTAGAGGAAGTGAAAATAATATTCAGAGAGATCAGTGTACAAATAACAAAGCTTCCCAGTGAGATGTGAAAGCACTGCTTTTGTTCGGGATAATTGGTGTATATCTACCACAGTTTGGGTGTTGTGACCTTCATCTCCAAAAATCACAAAATTCTGAGAGATAAGTCCAGTTTGTACATTACCACATGACTCAGTGCAACCTGCCACAGGCTTCAAGGTAGTCAACTAAATGCGATACTAAAACATAAGACTTTAAGTGCCATTGTTGGGTGTTGCATGCTGGTAAAGAATGGATGCACCCATATCACCAAAGAACAATGGAACTTTATTAACACAACGCATCAACAGAGTTTAGTATGAAGAAGCTTCAGATATTAATATGACACAGTGCACACTCACAGTTTCTTAGAATGTACAAGACATTGTTTATGTTAGCATAGGCCTAAGTTAATTACTCTGATCTGTCGTAATAGAGTATCAGTGACGGAGTCAGGAAATGTTTGTATGAGGACATAGTGATTGTTGCACTTATGATGACTTAATGGTTCGGACACTTTGTGGGAGGCAGTAGGCTCCAAGTCGTGTGCAGAACTGCTTACGATGGATGTAGTACCACCTGGTTCCTTGGTGATTGCTGAGATGTGAACTCTTGGGGTTGGGTTGCTGGCATATTGGAAGGGCAGCAACTCACAGTAGAAAACTGTGTTGTTGGTGGCTGGACTGTAGGTGCTGGCCAAAGCCAAAGTTGCATTGTCCCTCTTTGTTATGGCAAATATGGCAGAGCCATCTTGCTGCTGTCAGTGGCTGTGATATAGATGATAGCCGAAGATACGGCATTCCTTGGTCCCTGAGGGAGTCATGGCAGTGCCATCATTGAAAAGAAGTGCCACTTAAAGGGAGGAGGCTTCCCAGGGACAGTGGATCCAGCAGTGGGTTTCGGCAGTGGTGGAGACATGGACCTAGAAGCAGGGCCAAAGGCCCTTGCACTGGCAGCCTGGAGGTAGGTAGGTCCATCTGCTTGAGAACTGGGAGGAGCTGCCCTAGATAACAAGAGACGTGCAGGGTTGCTGTCAAGTAGGGACTCCTGGGTCACTAAAGGTGCTGTGACCTTGCAAAGCCATGCTTTCAAAGACCAAGAAACAGGAGTAGGGGGGGGGGGAGAGAGAGAGAGAGAGAGAGAGAGAGAGAGAGAGAGAGAGAGAGAGAGAGAGTCGAGCTGGTGACCTGGATGGTGGCAAGACAAGAAGTGCCAGGCACTCTGCATTGAGTGGAAGGCCCAAGAGTTCACAGGAGCAACAATAGCTGGAGGTGTTTGGGAGTGGTGACCAAACTGGGGCGGCAGAGGGCGAATTCCTGCAGAAGGCATGATGCACACTGTGAAGTCTTCTGTTGGAGGAGTAAGCAAGAGTATGAAGTCAACATGTCCCACTCTGGAAAGGAAGGAGCCCAGGAGAGGTACAGAGTCACCGAGGCCGTGGGCTGAGTGTCAGTGACGGGGGAAAGGAAGGTGTAACAGAGGATGGGCTGTCAGTAGGTGAAGAGTTGCATGCAGTGGACTCAGAAGAGAACAGAGCAACACTACTATAAGATGAAGAGAGAGAGTTTGAGTGGACAGGTGCCATGGATATCGGAAACAAAGGAAAGAATCTGACTGGGAGGGGGGGGGGGGGGGGGGGTGGTTCACTGGTTTGTTGAGTGGGCCAGTGGTGAGGACATTAATGGTACTGGAGCCTGAGGAGATGCTGGAGGTAGGAGGGTCAGGATAGGCCAGGGGAATATCATTGTGGAATGCTGAGGTCTGGAGGAAGTGTCAGCTGTGTGAGGGAGGCGGACCGCAAGTCAGGTTGAGGCTGTGTCGTTCCTGCTGGGGCAGTGTCGGGATGGGCAAGCTCCCATTGAAGCAGCTGGGGGAGGGGGGGGGTACGCTGTAAGAGCTGTGCCTGAGGCAGAAGCTGTGCTGACATGTCTGTTGCTTGCAGTGGTGCCACCATCCTACATTGTAGTTGAACCAGTTTAATAAAGCCCTGGAGCAATTGTTATACCTGCTTTCCCTGCAACTGTAAAACCTGAGTTGGTGAAAGCTGTGGTTTTGTATTAACCATGAGCATGAGTGATCATAACCACGTATAAATCTTGATTTATTTACTCCACATAAATGTACAAATAGTGTCAAATCTTCAGTAACATGAAATAGTTAAAAGTGAACGGAATAGAATCAGAGTTGTTTTCAGTTAATAGCACAAGCATGTTTTTAAAACCCCCATAACACTGGAAACAAAACAAAACACAAGAAGTTTCACTGTCCACTAGACAGAAAGAAGGCAAAGGGAGCAGATGAGATGATCTGTAATCATTACACTTTTTATAGCAAGTATGTCCATACTCATATGAGAATTTCGTTGCATTGATGCAACATCAAGGAGTAAGTAACTTGTAACTCCCACACTGCAAAATCTCCAACAGAAAATGCAGTACTAAAGAATTTGAAAATGAGATATACTAGGGCTACTATAGAAGCAGTTAGTGAAGCAACTATCAACATGTCTCTAGAATGGTAAGACTGAAGAAAATCACTAATGTAGCTGGGAAATGTTTGTATGCAAACATAGTTTGTGGTTGATTCACTCATAACAACTCAGTGGTTTGGATGTGATATGCAAGGCCTTGGGCTCCATCTGGTGGGCCATACATGTGGCCGACATAAAGCACGGAGTATGCTGTGTGGTCAGTGAATGATACTCCAATTGAAGGACTGTGTAGCAGTTGATGTTACACCTAGAGAAGTTAGCTTCCAATGTTGATTACCTGTAGAGTAGCTGGACAGTGTCTTATAAAGTTGCCCTGCAGAAGAATACTGAGAAAGCATGGTGATGGTACATGACTTGCAGAGGCAAGACAGTGTCAGTAACAGCAGCCCCACTTACAGCAAATTTAGCACCAAGTGGCACTGTGGTTGTTGCTCAGGGTGTGTTCTCCTGCATGTGGGATGCTACTTGAAGGGTGATGTGTGCAGAAACTACATCTGTGTAGTCCAAATCTTGCTGGAACAGGGATGGAAAAGCAGCACAAATAGCACTGATTTATCGCAATGGTACATCTTCCAGTACTATGTATACAGGATTAACACCAGAGAATTGGAATACATTAAAGCAATCAATCCCACAAATGTTATGGAAATATTTTTGGTTGACTACCTCAGACCACAGATAATGATATTTTTGTGTGAGTGAAGCATCCTACATCCCCCTCAGCTTGAATAAGTAGTTCAATCACATCCTAGCATTAGTGTGGTCCAAGATGAGATGGATGGGACTTGGCTATGTACAGGTTGTTGCAGATTAGAACTTTGCTGTGAACCCCATGTTCTATTGGAACAGAATCTGGTAACTGACACAGTAAGGGTCATAGGGATTGTGTGAACAGTGTTGACTTGCATTGCTGATGACAACAATGCAGCCCTCCTTTTGGTGCTGTGAAAAGTGGAGGCTAGGTGATCCTAACATCCATGTGTCGTAGACGAGGTCTTGGCAGTGGGGCGACCTCACAGTTGTGGCGAGATCACTCTGGACAGGAATGGAGCTCATGCATTGGGCTAGCCAGTAGCATCTGAGAGCATGGCCGGAGGCTAATGGTGCAGAAACAGTGTCTCAGGGCAGCAGAATTGACATCTGGGCTGTCTCATTTTGGAAGCTCTCATACAATGGCTAGCAATTCCTCCAGACTGATATCTTGTAATTTGAGGACATCAACCTGGAATAGTTCAGATAGGTCCTGTACCAGTTTGTCCTGTATAAGGATATTTGCTTCTGTCTTGCCACATTTATCTGGCACGTCAGTGGATGTATGGCATAAACTGATTACTATGAGACACGACTGCCGTGATTGTTCAGGGAATTGAAAGAGCTACAGCCATTCGAATACCATACGCACAATGTTGTCACAGTGAAGATAGAAGTAATCAGATGTGGATAGTTAATCACATTGCTCATTTTTAATTCCCTATGCTTCGTCAATGATGTTAGCTAATATTTTGTCCCACTCATAGCATTGTAAGCCATGCTATTAGGTCTCATACAAACAGCAGCATTGGAAACAACAATATGTTATAGGAAAAAAGCAACAGTATGAACATGACAGCTGCTCATGTCATTTGCAGCAATTTAAGCTGTAGTATTAGGTCTCAACCCAATCACAATCTCAAAGTTGTGAAATATGCAGGGAAAAAAATGATCAGATGGAGCAGTTGTCATTGATTACTGTTCACTATCACCCAATTGGCTTCAAATGATGACAGTAAATTGCTAACAGCAACACACAATGGAAGAACTGTGGACACCATAGTTGCACTTGCCAAGCAGCAGACTGCATCTGTGATTTGTCCAGCTGCAAGTTGTTGGTGCTAGTGTGCTGCATGTTAGTTCCTGCAGTTGGTATAAAATGCAAGATGCAGTTGCTATCAGTGCCAGAAATGGTAAAAGTGTTGTCTGTACTGAGGTGGCTGGGGCTACCTTGGGGCGTGTCTACAGTGGTGTCTCAAAATCTCTACCTGACATAGCAGATAAAACACACCCAGCTGGACACAGTTTATTTATGCACTAAATGTGCATTAAAACCAATAAATTGCTTCTTTTAAACAGAACTCCATGAAATAGCTCTAGAATTGAGGTTTCTGACAAGGAATATTGTTCTAGAAGATTCTGATACTTACTCAATTCCACTGACAGACCATGACAGAGAAGGTCTCTGCCCATTTGTATTCAGTGGCAATGAGGCCAATCCAGAAGAGAATCTCATTTTGTTCTTCAAATGCACCTGAATCATAGCTGACATGTTTTTGGGGATTGATCTTGCTAGAAACACGAATCTCTCAGGATATACTAGTTACGTAGCTGTCAAACTGATGGTATCATAACATTACCCGTAATGAGTATACTGGGCAGCAGCAAGTTGGCAAAGCATCCTTTGAAGCACCCAAAGTCCAAGTGGACACACACACACACACACACACACACACACACACTAAAAATATGCATTGTGTCTGGCAGAATTTAATATTAACTTTGGGTACTTTCCACACACCAAATGATTCTCCAGTATGAGTATGTAGACTAATGGTGTCCCATCTGCTTCATATATATCCAAATTATCTCATAGTGCGTGTGTGCGTGCACATGTAGCCATTGTGAAATGACTATTGGATATATTTGTAGCAGATTGGACACTATTGGTCTACAAAGTCTTAGTGGACCATAATTTGGTGTGAACAAATACTGGTTCACTGGAAAATATGAAAAGTCCGTAAGGCATACTAGAAATTTTCTGCAACAAACAAAACTTGGTGGAATCAATCACCACAAAACTTCCACTTTAGAGCCACTTTTTTTTACATGCAGCCTCATGAAGCCAGAGCTAAACCATGCCAAATAACTGAGGAAACACAGTCCTGTGTAAAAAGGAATGTCATACTGTGCTACAGCCTCTGATGCTGTCAAATTCCCTTCCAGCACAAGTATAGTAATGCAGTCAAAAATAGCCTGTTGACAATGAGGCATGGCACATGGATAAAGTGGCTGGACTCAAAGCCAGGTGGTTCAGATATCTGACCCCGAATTGTTTACAGTCATTGGCTATTATAGAAAGATTGGTGAGATTACTACTGAATGATGTTAACCTTCAGGTAAAGTGATCATACAATTAAGTTAAGCAGTGTAGTCTCAAAAAGTCTACATTAAAGTTTTTAGGTCACTTGCCTTTCGAAAAAAAAGTCAGTAGTAATCATGTTTCAGTCCTTTAATACTTTCAACTGGACAGTTGGCACAGCAATCAGAGCACTTAGTTACTGACCAGGATATCATAGGCTCAAATCTCCATGCTTAAATTTTGTGTGTGTGTGTGTGTGTTAAAAACTTAAGATTAACTTTACTTTAGGGAAAAATAAGCTGTGGTATAATGCCATACAGGTGTGACTTTAGATAATCATAACGTATATCCTTTTCATTCAGACGTTCCCTTACCATTAATTAACTATGCCCAGATGCATTTTTGGAAATGTAATCTAAGTTTATGTTCTGCTATGAGGGGAAATAAATGTACATGTTCCAAAGGGTCTTCTATTAAATATAACGGGGCAGAAGATTGTGTCTTTGAATGCTTTTATGGCATTTATCGTCTGATAAATTGTCGACACAACATTCGAGAAGAGATTGCCCAATTGATAATGTGAAATAAACATTACAGTTATCTGTTTTTTGATAGTAATGCCAAGTGATCTGTTCACTTTTACAAGTATTACTTTTGGGTGGTCACCAATCAGTAATAAAGTGTTTAAAAATCTGTGTGCCATTGACTATAGAGTCTCCTGTCCAGAATTCAGTCATATAATCATTACAAAATGTCTTGTGTTCATGCTGTTGCTGTTGTGTAGACTGCTTAATCAACTTTTGTTTTACTAGACTCTGATGCAGTTATTATTATTATGTTTTTTGCAGAAGTCAGTGTCATTCCATGGGTATGCTAACAGCAAATGTTGCTACCAGTTTTATTGTACTTGCCGCAACTTACCTACAATCATTCATTTACAGTCTAGAAACATCTATTGTGGAAAATTAACTGCCTGTCATTGAAATAGGTCAATGTTTTCCATATAGTAGCTGTCCCGTATGTCAAGGGAAAAAAGTTAGTTAGTTACGTGTTCCATTGATGAATAGCACGGATAAACCGTTATGATGTGGAACATGTCAAATGCACAAGAAATGCACACAAGAAACAAGTTTTTACATTATAGTGTTATACCTAAATATTTCTGTTATCTATCCTATTCCCTTAAATGGCACAAAATGCATATATCATATCTCCAGATTTATTTACTCATATTCAAGAATTCATCTATGGTGTAGGAGTTGTCAAGGAGGTATGATTTCAGTGTGTTTTTGAAACTATTACTGCTGTCTGTCAGACATTTTATTTTGTTTGGTAATTTATCAAAAGTTTTATAGCAGCATATTTTACCCCTTTCTGTGGCAAAGATAGGTTAAGTAAAGGATAGTCTAGGTCTTTCTTTTTTCTGGTATTGTAATCATGAATGACACTGTTGATTTTAAACTGGTCCATGTTGTTGAGAAAAAATTTCATTACTAAGTAAATGTACTGTGAAGCAGTTGTAAGAATTCCTAACCTTTTAAACAGATGCCTACAAGATGTGTGACTATGAACCTCACACATTATTTTAACTACTTTTTTTTGAGCAGTGAATACCTTTTGACTAAGTGTCCAGTTGCCCCAGAATATTATTCTGTTTGACATCAGAGAGTGGAAGTATACAAAGTATGTTAGCTTACTAATTTTTACATCCTCAAAATTGGCAATTATTCTGATTGCAAAAGTTGCTGGACGTAGTCGCTTTAGGAGATCCAAAATATGAATTTTCCAATTAAGATTCTCATCTATATGTACACCCAAAAACTTAGTATGCTCTACCCTGGCTGCTGGCTTCTTTTGATGTGTTAAGTTTGTTGAAGGAATTACACTTTTCGCAGCAGAAAATTGGATGTATTGTGTTTTTTCCAAGTTCTGAGCAAGCCCATTCGCAGAAAACAAATTAATAACTTTTCCAAAGAGCTTATTTGTATCACTTTCTTTCGGACTTTCTTTTATTGGATTAATAATTATGCTTGTATCATCAGTAAACAGTGTCAGATCAGCATCTTGTTTCAATAAGGGAGGTCATTCACATATATCAAGAACAGGAGGGGACCAATGATCGAACCTTGTGGAACACCTAATGTAATTTCACCCAAGTTAGATGAATCACGTGAATCACTTGAAGTGTATAGAGAGATTTTCTGCTTCCTGTTATGTAGATACGACTTAAACCACTCATATGCTGTTCCATGTATACCATAGAATTATAATTTCTCTAACATAATGTCATGGTTCACGCAATCAAATGCTTTGGATAAGTCACAGAATATTCCTACTGATGACATTTTACTATTTAAAGACTCTATTATGTGGGCAGTGAAATTGTAAATATTGCTGTCTCAGTGGAACAACATTTCTGAAATCTGAACTGTGTTACTAAGTATCCCATTACTGTTGAGATGGCTAACCATTCTTGACTACATTACTTTCTCAAAGATTTTTGAAAATGCTCTAGGAAAGGATACTGGCCGGTAATTATTAACATCTGTGGTTTCCTCCTTTGCCGGCCGCTGGTGGCAGAGCGGTTCTGGCGCTGCAGTCTGGAACCGCGCGACCGCTACGGTCGCAGGTTCGAATCCTGCCTCGGGCATGGATGTGTGTGTTGTCCTTAGGTTAGTTAGGTTTAAGTAGTTCTAAGTTCTAGGGGACTTATGACCTCAGCAGTTGAGTCCCATAGTGCTAAGAGCCATTTGAGCCATTTGTTTCCTCCTTTTTGTAGAGAGCACTGACAATGGCATATTTTAACCTGTCTGGAAAAATACCTTGAGTCAGTGATGCATTACATATGTGACTCAAAACATCAGCTGTAATTGCTCCACATTGTTTTAATAGCTAGTTACAGATGTCAATTACTCCAAAAGAACGTTTATTTTTCAAAGATTTAATAATTTTCCTTGTTTCACAAGAGGTTGTTAGATGAAACTTAATCTGACTAAAATTTTTCAAAACTGACTATTCCATGTAATGCCTGGCTCTTTCTTTTGAACTATTCTCACCAATTTTTTCTCCTACACTTAAGAAGTGATTGTTAAATACAGTGGCTACCTGTGTGCTGTTGGTGAAGGTGGTCTCATTCTTTTTAACAGTAATACTATCTACCCCAACAGTAATACTACCTACCCCAGTGTTGCAGCTTAACTTCGGCCCATTAATGTAGGTAGCCTGCAGGTTGAACATTGAACTAGAATTACGACCAGCAAAAAATTGCATGTTAAGGGCCTGCATTGTGTGTCTATAGGTAATAATAGCATATTTAATTTTCAGAAAGAGTTTTTGTCTTCGTGGAATAAGTCTAGAAAACAAACAAGTCTATTTTTGCATAATGTTTCAGATAATAATTTCTTTCCACATGTTCTCAGTGTAATCCAGAACAATGCCATTTGGACCCTGGCAGCAATTTTCTGCAAGCACTTTATGCTGTCAAGTGTTCATAATAGTTAATCAAATCTCAGATTCACCAAACATGTTTCCTATGCATTATATAATTGCATCGTATAATTACTGCTGGGTGTCATATGAAGTGTAATAAAAAAGGAACAGGATTTTTAAATTTGCAGTCTTTATACATCATATTTTGAAATCTTTTTTATGTTGTTGGTAGTCATGTTTCTGATGTATGATTGCATTTTCAGCTGCTTTGATTATTTAGTTTATCATTGACAGTCAAAAAGAATATAAGTGTTTTCTAGTGCTAGGTGAATTTTTAAATTTGAGAAAGATGGATTAAAGAATTAAAATTAAATTTTGCTTGAAAAATGCAATGAAGTATAGCACCACATTCAAAATGTGACTGTGGCTTGTGGTGAACCTGTTATCTGAAAGACAGAGTTGACGAGTGATGTAAACATTTCAAACAGGGTCAAGATGGCTTTGAAGATGATGACCACCTGGATGCTCTAGCACATCAATTACTTGCAATGTGTAAGAAGTAAACAAAATGGTTCTGGAAAATTGTGGAATCACCATCAGAGAGGTTACTAATGATGTCGGCATACCCTTTGGCTCATACCAAGCAACTTTTCAGATGTTTTGGACATGAAAGGTGTAGCAGCAAAGCTTGTTTGAAATTCAACAATTTAGGAACAATCATCATCATCATCATCATCATCATGTATACATCACTCAGGAATTGCGGAATCACGTAGACAACGATCCAGAACTTGGAGAGAAGGTTAGAACAGGTGATGAAGCATGGGTATGTTGAAACAAAGGCCCAATCATGCCAGTGGAAATTGCCAGAAGAGCCAAGCCCAAACAAAATTAGAGAAGTTAAATCACATGTGAAGGTTCTTCCCACTGTGATTACAGGGGGATAGTGGTCGTGAGTTACAATGGTTTAGTGTAGACAATAGTAATACTGTGTGAAATTATCCATGATCCAACTGTGTGTCACACGTCCAAACACAAAACATCACAAGATGTGAGACTGTGTGTTGTCTTCTCTTGCTTTTCCCAGGTTTCATCCTTGAACAGTAGCTCTGCAATTTTTAATCCATATGATGGTGTTCTAGTAATAAATTCATCTTTGAAAGGTTATTGAAGGCTGTATGGGCTGTCTCACTAGTAGTGAACATCTGTAAGAAAGTTGTCAATGAAAACTGTGTACATTTGATTTAATGTTAAGTGCAAGTTATTGCTGCTGTCAACAAACATAACTTCATTCACTAATCTCTTTCATTGTTTTTTGCCACAAGAAGTGATCAAAATGTGTGACTGAAGAAACAAATATCTTAAGTTTTCTGTCTGTTACATGTATTTTAGTTAAGACAGAAATGCATACAATACTCTGTTAATAATTATAATGGACTTTCCAGACTATTGAGTAATCTGTGTTTTTTCCTTGTGACAAAAGAATATTAATTTTGTGCTTTCGAATTAATTTTGTGTTAAAATTATTTCTGTCTGTGCTGTGAAAATTTTTGATACTTACACGTATTTCTATTCTCAGGTTGGAACTTATCAGTTGGTTCGTAAAAATGGAGGCATTTATGTTGCGTATGTAGGTATGTATCTGTCTTTGATGCAAAGTGATAAAATTTAAATCTATTGTTTCATATTTTGAATCACTTGCATCTTGGCAAATGCACAAATCAAAAGATCAGAACAGAAATTCTGGAGTGATAACGTGCCTAACTGTTTTTCATTTGTCCCCATTTAGTGTCTGAATTTTGGGATTTATGTTTAACAGCACAGTATGCATGATGATCAGCCTCAGGTTAGATGTAGATTGCCCTCCACTAGGAAAGTAATTAGTGTGTCCCTATCCATATGTTCTGACTTTGAGAGTACTGGTGTGAAGCCGCTATTTGCTGCAATTTTGACCTCTAAACATTGTGACTTGAGACCAAAGGATGTTAATATATTCCTGTAGAATATTCTTCCCCACAGTTTGTTTGAGAGTCCACTAAGTGGCAACAGTTGTTGTTGAGATACTGTGTCAGATGTTGATAAACCACATTGAAGCTCATAAGTCAGACGGACATACAGGCCAGGGAAACAAGAGGTATTTTTTTTTTTTATTGCAAATCTAGTCGTGGGCCACAAAAGTTCATTAATCAGATAAATAATTTCAGTCAGTGTTGACCATCTTTAGACCTGTGTAAATCCAGTGTACTACATAATTCTGTTACTTCATGTCTATACATGGTTAATAAACTTCTGTGGTTCATGACTGGATTTTAATAAAATAAATATTCCCTGGAGCTCTGTGGAGCTTTATTGTGTATATGTCACAACTTGTGAAACAAAAAGTGCCTTATGTATTTATGGAGATTTTCATATTGTCATGTGCAACCAGACATTTCTTCCAAATATATTGCATGTTGAGTTGTCAGAAGGAGGGGTCTATCAGGCTCTAACTATTGTGATGTATTAGATGCTGTTCAGACTACTCTCCATATGTAGGAGTTGGCATTGTATGTTGTACTCAATGTTAGCCCAAACTGTCACTGTGCGTGTGTGCGGGTGGGTGGGCTTGCACGCACGCATGCTGCTCAGCCCAACAGTGCATGCTACTAGACAGCAGTCAACGCACCAATGTTGAGCAGTTATGTGGCCATACTTGTAGGACAGGTTGAAGCAGAACGTGTCCAAAAACAGTGCATTTGCTTAAATATCATCTCCACAAACACTGTATAGCTGCATTAATGTTTTATTAAAACCTCAACAAACAAGTTTGCTGATTGGTCTTACATGCAGTATTACTTTTATTTTGTTGCAGATTCCATAACAAGATGACAGTGTAACAGCTCAGCTTTAATACTTCACTTTGTTCAGTTCACTTGCCTTTTCAGATGTGCTATGAAAAAAATAATAACTTACATGCCGTTGATTTTGGGATGCGTAAATCACATCCTCAGGCGCCATGTGGATGCTGCCGATAACTGAGCTCACAAAAAAAAAAAAAAAAAAAAAAACAAGTCTGTATGGTTTACAAAAGTGACAATCAACAAATCAACTAACAAATGATCCTGTGACCTGTCTTAGCTGTTGTCTTGATTGACACTTGTGCTTGTGAATTTGATTATTGGTGACCTCTAGAAAGTGTGTGAGGGTGGGATTTAGGTACAGTATCCTGAAATCAAGTGCATGTGGTAAATGAATTTTCAAAGAATGCAGCTTTATGGGCAACCAAAATGAATAAACAGAAGTCAATTGCTTGTAGATTACTTCCCCATTGTAACAATTACTGAATTCATGTGCCCTTAAATGTGCGCCAGATTGTCTAGTTTTTCAGTGTGCAACAGGTAAGGATTACTTGTATAATGACATCAAAAAGGCAGATATAAAGTGAAAACTGCCAAAGGGAACTTAGTAAATGACAGCTGATTTCAAATAATTCCTAATATGGACAATTCAAAAGCTGTGAACAATGTGATACCACATGACATAGTTGGACAGCACAAACATGGTGAGACAGGAGCATAATCTGCCACAGAAAAACAACCAACATAAAGGGTATGTGAATAAGAGACATATACAGACTATCAGAAATTGTCCTACGGTATTATCATCTCTTGCTGGCACAAAAAACAATGTGGAAAATACGACTCAAGAGGACACGGGTAGCTATAGACTAAATAACAGTAATCTTCCCGCAAAAAGTAGGCCTACATATAAAATTGACATTTACACTGGTAGCCAAGGGGAGGAAAAATATTAGGGCTAAATTTTTCTGTCTTTCTTCAGGGTAAAAATGACATAGGAAAAAATGAGGCAAAAGATCTTTTACCTACCCTTAAATGGAGATGCACAATTTTAGAAATACGAACGTGATCTTATTTTCTATATCTCATCATCATGACCTACGCAATTGGTCCTGTGCGAATCAGGAAATGGAAAAATGAATAAAGCAATGCAATATCTATGCAGGGACTTTAAAAATGCAACATATGTCAACATAAGCACACTATGGAAAAGATTCCATACAACACATGGTTTTCACATTAACCAACTGGGTAGGTAAGATCACGGAAATAGTATGAAAACAAACACACTGCAATACACAAATCAAATTACACCATTGAAAGACACAAGTGATTTAACTTCAGCACCAACTTCTATCAAGAGTGATGAAGAAAATGCTTTTTACCAGAGATAAACATTCCTTTAGTTCCAACATAGACTGCTACAGTGCTTATCATTCAGACATATCTTGGGACTATACAAGTGAGGAATGAATCAGTGATCAAATATTTACGTTGCTTCAGGTCAATATCTGTTGTATAAGAAATAAAATATTAGGTTTGGAACATTTTTGTAGCATTAAGAATACAGATGTGATACGTGTGGCAGAATGTTTGCTAACAGAAAGTGAAACTGTGTTTCATCCCTCAAGGATATGTATATTTTGAACAGATTGAGTTAATGACTACAAAACTTCGTAACTTAAAACAAAGGGAGACTCAAAGCAACAATATTCTAGAACATTATTAATTAAGATCTTTTAAACCTGTGATGCACACACTTCTCCTACTCATAATGAAGCATGCCTAGACAATATTATTGTTTGTTTACAAAGAGAGGAATATGTGCCTAGTCTGGTTGATGGAGTTCTTGTAGACCATGATCCTTTACTTTTAACAGTTTATCACAAGCATCCGATGTATGACAGTAAATCTAATGTGGCATGGGTGAGAGGTCAGAGAGAGGAGCATGTTATGTTTATTCACAAGTTAAAGAGCACAAATTGGGTCTCTGTATAGGGTGTCAAACAAGAAAAGCTGGAGTTGAAAATGGTTTTGGTGACGTCTTCAAAAAGTACAGACTTACGGTATTCGTGTTCCCCATTAATAAGTTAAGTTCCCCAGGTAGACCTAAACCTAAAAACACAAAAATCAATTAGTATACAAAAGAATTCGCAGAAATTATAGAAAACATGCTTGTACTGTATTGAATGTACAAAATGAGGATAATCAAGAGGAGGAGGAGAGTCTACAATGAATACTTTAGGAGTAAAAAGCATTACAAAGTCAAGCTCATACAGCCAAAAAAGCAGCATGTGAAAGGTACACAGAAGGTGCTCCAAGTAAGTGTAGGGCAGTGTGGGAAGTTATTAGACAAGATAATTCTTCCTGCCAAGTATGTCAAACTCTGCTTGATCAATGGGATATGAATGACTATTTTGTCGTGGCAGTCAGAGTACTAAGAGGTGAAATTAAGACCTTGGATACTTCAAGGAATCTACTCAGTCCCCAGTTGTGTGAAAGACCTATATTTCACTGGGACAAAATGACTCCTGATGAGGTCTGTAAAACTGTTTCCAAATTGTCCAGTTCCAAAAGTATGGACTGCTACTGGATGTCCAGTTATGTTGTTAAAAGAACAGTTCACTTGATAGGTGAATAACAAAGTTTCATTTTTAATAAATGTTTAGATTACAGAGTTTTCCAGATTTGCTCAAAATCTCAAAAGTTATCCCCATTTACAAAAAGGGTGATAAACTACTCCCCCAGAACTATTGACCAGTTCCCATTATTCCAATATTTTAAAAATATTTGCATCACTCAGGTACATCCAATCAAGTAATTGCTTTGAAAAAGTGCTCTTTTATGCACCAATTGGTATGGATTTCGGCCAGGTAAAAACACCACTGCAGCTGTTCTAGAAATTGTTGACCAAACTTTAACTGCTTTTGAAAATAAGATGATTCTGTCACTTGTATTTGGTGATTTAAGAAAAGCTTTTGACTAGAAATAGACATTCCCACTCAGTAGAAATTGACCCAGGCGTACCACAGGACTCAGTCTTTGGCTCCTCCTTATTCATTGTGGCTATCAATGACCTGCCTCATTGTGTATCACAGTCTGTAATCTGCTGTGCTGATGATACAACTTGACTTTCTTCGCATCATGACATCCCAAGCCTTAATAAGGTCCACAAAAAACTCTTAACTCAGCATTGAACTGGTTTGCAGCCAGTAAACCTGTCTGTAATCCACACAAAACTCAAAAGCGTGTTAGGATAGAAAATAAATGTGTGAAACTCTTAGGAATACATATTGATGCCAATCTCAGTCGGGAAGAACATATTGTTGTGCCCTGCCTACTTGTTGAATATGGGGTGTCTAAGAAACCGGCTTTCTCGGGTTGCTAGACAACAGTTCAAGCAAATCGTATAATGATTTTTTTTTTACAATAAGATAAGCGACAATACTTAACTATGAGAATTGGAAACCGTGTGTCGCAAGCAATGGGTGACTGACTAAATAAGAAAGTACCCTTGGTATGCACAACTCCTGATACAAGTGAAACAATACAGTTCCTAAGATGGTGCTGTGGAGCTCGTAGATTGGCTAGTCTTCAACTGGATTGGGGCCAGGCAGTCAGCTCTTATGTTATCTTTGCGTAGAGGCCCCTGCTGTCTTTGTGTCGTCCTAAAGAGGTGTCGGTCAGTGTACTATTGGCTGACGTCATCTTTACAGCCCTCTCTGGTCTACCATTCCTGACTGTCGTGCTGGCACTTCACTTTTACGCTGGAACACACATCAGTCAAGTCTGTAAAAAGATTCATGAGTTTCCTTCCTCATATGGATACTGAGAGTTATGCTCAGTAACAATTATCTCCATATGGCATATTTTGCACTCTTCCAGTGACACATGTCATATGGCCTTCTCGGAGATTCTCCTCATACCAGCAACATTTTAAATAAGTCCAAAAAAAGTTGCCTTCATATTATGCAAGACGGGTCCTAAAGAGCACTGTCACCCTCTTTTTACCAGTCTTAAGCTAATAACAGTAGTGAACCTGTGCATTAATGAGTCAGTGCTCTTTGTCAAGAGCAGCATTAAGGAATGTTTTAAGGGAAACAATACACAACATATGACACCAGAAATAAGGCAAACATTGACATTCCAAGGCACAGGCTAACTGTAACAGCAAACTCCCATAAAGTAAATGCCCTCAGAATTTTTAACAAGCTGTCTCTGCCTGATCCTCGCCATTTAAAAAATTCAAAACAAAATTCTATGACTGGATGACAAAAACCCCATTATACAATGTAAAAGAGCTCTATGATATGGAGAACATTGACTTAAGGTTTAAAATTATAGCTGAATGTAAGAGTTAATCTGTACACGAATTGTAAATCTTGATTGTAATAATGTAAGTGCAACTGTAACTTGATATTATTAAGATATTACGTGATATTATTGAGAAAGTCTATTCTACAGGGTGGTTAATGGCAATGCAAGACTCTGATTCACATCCTAAATATGTATGTCTGACTGTCGGTGATGGGATTACACTGATCTATATCAATTTGTTGTTAAGTAAAATGTTGGTGTGGCCATGTGGCCTTCAAGAAATATTTGTTGGCTGCAAGCCATAATATTAAAAAAATGCTGGACTTTGCCATTCAGCTTGGTGACTACAGTATTCACATGCTCATTGCAGTCTGAGGTGTTTGTGTTGTCATGACAGTGGAAGCAGATACAGTGGTTTGTCGCCAGTCCATGCATTCACTGTCTAATCTGGATACAGAGGAGACATCTTGCCATCTGCTTTGACAGATCTTCCCTTGCAGTTATTTGCATAGCTCTGACTTTCAGATCTCTCAGATTTTAGAAAAATAAAGTCAGTCAAGGTTACAAGACATCCAGATATAAAATCTGATTTATGTTTCACTTATTCCTTGAGTGTGTTTAAAACTAATAATGTTGTAGAACTTTCATGCCACTGTTTAGAATTCAGGCCATATTTTGTGTTTCAGGTGCATTCATAGTAGCGCTACTGGCATTTGCTCGTAGTGTGTACTATTGTACTATGAAAGTGAGTCTCATTGAAGGTCCTATGTGAAGATTCGTCTTCTGTAAGTTCACATTCCCAGGAGTGAAATGAAGCCTTTTGCAGAAGCGGCCAGGCTTGAGCAGATGTGAATTTTTACACTCTTCAGTTCTCATCAGCTTCTCCCTGTCAGTATAAGCTCTGCTGTTTAAATTCTATTATATATATGTTATAAATGTCTGTTCAGATTATTTTAAGTGAATTTTATTTTAATGTAATACTATAATTTACACATTTGGTAAGAAAGTCTGAATGACAGGAATTTTTTGTATGTGATAGAACGATTGATGGAGTACAGTTTCATAAATTTATGTGCATTGGATGCATTACCAAACCAGGTTTTAAAACCTTCTCAACATGTCACTCTGATTTGACAGACTGTAGCTGAGAAAAATCAAATAAGTGTATTTATTGTTTGTGATAATACATATAGTTTTGAAATACCAGGAGATTGAACTAGTATAGTATTGTATAACATGGCTGTAAATATGACTTTTTTTTATTTGGACTGTGAGGTTAAAATGTAATTCATGATGTTTAGCATACTAGTGTATTCCTGTCTTTTCGTATTGTTTTATTGCACATAGTATTTTGAATCTTTATTTTGTGACAGATTTTTACATTTTTATTTCCTCTGAATATTTGTTATTTTAGTTTGCTTGGTTCAGCCATTTGTAATTGAATGCTTCTGTTGAAGCATCCATTTCTTGTCCTTCCTCAATTCCAATTGTAATTTCTTACATGTGTAATTTCCTCAAGGAATATGTAACAGTTTACAAATAAATTACAAACTACAGTAGTTGCTAAGAACATTGTTGGAAGACATTTTAAAATTTATTTTAGAGAAAAAACTGCATTGTTATTTCCCAGTACAAGCTGACAACTTATTCTATTCTGGACTGTTATATGGTATCACTTGGTATATTATTTTGGATAAAGTGAAATAAGGCAAAGTGTAGTTGACATTTTCAGCATTATTGCGTTGAAACATACTGGGATCATTGTTGGCAACTCTTTCGGTGCTTAAATAGATCTGAAATCATTGTCAGCATGTCGATTACTGACTTCTCTTACTGTTTCATTTAAATAATACTATTGAGCATATCTGAAGTTGTGTATTCAAGCTTGTTTGTGATTTATTTCTAAGAAATCCCAAGATACCACCAGTTTTGCTATTTATTATGTTGTTACATACCTTGGATTTGTGTGCAGAAAATGTCTGTATTGCATAGTTCTCAGAATAAATTACTGATTCAAGTGAATTAAGTTATCCTCTCTGTTTGAATTATATGTTTGGAGTGACTGTTTCCTTTTACTCTGAATGATGTGTAGTCTGTTTAAAAGGCAAATATTTGGTAGCCTACCAGAGATGACAACTTTAAGGAACATGAACTGTGTGTAACAGCACTAGAGTACTCTACACATGTAGCACTGTGCAGTGTATTCAATTCAAGGACACACACAATGCATAGAGATACTGCTAATGTCTCCCTCATGTTATGGCAGTCTCTCACCATTTGATTCAGTGGCTCTCTCTCCTGGCAAGAGGCAATGGATAATTGGTTTGAGAACCTGGTGTGCAAGTTAATTTCTCTCTCTCTCTCTCTCTCTCTCTCTCTCTCTCTCTCTCTCTCTCTCTCTCTCTCTCTCTCTCTGTGTGTGTGTGTGTGTGTGTGTGTGTGTGTGTGTGTGTGTGTGTGTGTTTTAATGTAGTACTAAAGATTGATCTTCGTCAACACAAATGAAGAAACTGTTCATATCTTTTGCAACTTTTACTTCCTATTTCACAGAGGTGAGGAGGTTACTTTGGAGTAGATTAGAAAAGGTGGGGATGGGATCTCAGTGTGTGACCTATCTGAGGTGATAGTGTGATGAAATAAAGATGGAGGACGAGGTATCAGGAGAAGATTAAAAGATAGTTCATTAGTGGGTGCTGTACAGTCTTCTATGGAGAAATAATATAAAAACAATGAAAAATAGACTCAGAAAGATAAATGAATAGTGCAATTAAAAACTGAAAAGGGGAAGGAAGGGGAGGGGGATGGAAAAGTAGATAGAGCACAGTTTAATATTACCATTGTACGTAACTACAAAAACAAAACAACAGACTCGTTCATCAGAAGCAGAAAAATTGAGCGCGTGCACACACACACACACACACACACACACACACACACACACACACACAGAGAGAGAGAGAGAGAGAGAGAGAGAGAGAGAGAGAGAGAGAGAGAGAGTCTATGGCTGCTTGGACCCAACGGCAGCCTGCACATGCATATGATGTGAGCAGCATCTGTGGGGAGTGGTGGAGGTAAGGAGGAGGAATGGGGCTGGTAGTTGGAAGGATAGTAGAGTAAGGGTTGGGGGAAGATGTATTCCTATGGAAGTGAGGAGGGATGTTATGGGCATAGGATATGGCTGTTCGGTGCAGAGTCAGGAGGCTGTACTGAGCAAGGGGGAAGGGGAGAGGAGAGATTTAGTCAAGGGAACAGGTTAGTAGATGTGTTGGTGGAAAACAAGGGGTAGGTAGTGGTATTGTGGGAACAGGAAAGCAGGCAGTAGACAGGGACTCTTGAAGGTTGACGCTGGGAGCATTCCAAGTATGAAAGATATGTTATAGGGAGAGTACCCCTCCTACACATTTCACAAAAGCTGGTGGTGGTAGGGAGAATTCAGATAGAGCAGGTGGTGAAGCAGTGATTGAAGTGAAGGACATCATGTAGAGCAGTATGTTTAGCAACTGGGAAGTCCAGCTCTCTCTTGGTCACAGTTTGATGATGGTTGTTCATGTGGACAGACAGCATTTTAGTTGTTATGTCCACATAGAAAACATCACAGTGCTTACAGCATAGTTTGTAGATCAGATGCCTGTTTTCACAGGTAGGCCTGTCCTTGAGATACGAATATACTTGTGAGAGGACAGGAGTGGGTGGTAGTGGGAGGACATGGGACAGGTCTTGCATTTAGGTATATGGCAGGGATATGAGCCAGGAGATGAAGGGCTGGGAGCAGGGATAGAGTAAGGATATTGTGCAGCTTTGGAATACCATTGTGGGAGAGGTGGGAATGACAGTGGATAGGATATTCCTCATTTCTGCGTTTGGTGAGAGGTAATTAAAGCCTTGGCAGATATTGTGAGTCAGGTGCTCCTGTCCTGGCTTGTACTGAGTAACGAGAGGAGTGCTGCTCTGTGGCTGGACAGTGGGCATATGGGGGTGTGGGTAGATGTGACAGCCACAGATGTGGGTATGTTGTATGAAAGGGATTTCTTGGTGTAGAATGGGTGGCAGATGTTGACTTGTGGAGATTTTTGGTGTGGATAAGGGTACTTACATTTCGCATCAAAATTGAACATTCTTTGGTGAGGGCCTGAGTGCAATATATCGTTGCCAGCAGTGCTCCACTGAGGGCAGCAACCGTGATAGGCAGCGCATGCACCGTGTACGGAACAGTGGCCTCTATATGACGTCGATTTGCAGTCTGGCTTCAGTTCTCAGCAGGACTCATCAGCAGAGGCAGCATTTTCCTGAAGATAGCGAACAGTTGGATTGCCGAAATTTCGAGTCAAGTTGATATTAGGATCCAGCAGCAAACCCGAAGAGACTTTCAAGACTTATTACGCCAGGAAAGCCTACGTAATCACAAGGGTACTTTGCCATTCTTGAGGTAGAAGCCAAATTCAAGGAAGATGGGTTATTGGGCTGAGTACCAAGTGAAGTGAATGGGGAGGGTTCTGGAGGAATATGAATAGGGTGTCCTCATCCTTTGTCTAGATTATGAAGATATTGACATATCTGAACCACGTGATGGGTTTGAGATTCTAGGTGGTTAGAATTGATTTGTGTAGATGGACTGTGAATATGTTGGTATAGAATGGTGCTTTGCAGATGCCCATTGCTGTAACATGGATCTGTTTTTAGGTGATGCCTTCAAAGTGAGGTCATTGTGGGTGGGGAGATAGTTGGTCATGGTGACCAGCAAGGAGGTTGTAGGTTTGGAGTCAGCTGGGCAATGGGAAAGATGGTACTCAGTAGCGGCAAGAGCATGGATATTGGGGATGTTAGTATAGAGGGAGATGGCAACAACAGTGACAAGTCTGGTGCCGGATGGTAAAGGGACAGAAACCGTGGAATGATTGGTGTTTTTGATATAGGAGGGCTGGTTACAGGCAATAGGCTGTAGGCATTGGCCCACAAGAGCAGAGATTACCTTTGTGGGGAAACAGCAATTGGACATAACTGAGTGCCCTGGATGATTGGATTTATGGACTTTAAGAAGCATGTATGAGTGTTGGGAGTGGTGGGGTAAGCGGGGAGAGAGGGAGATGCGGATGAGAAGTTCTGGGGTGGACCTGAGGATTTGAGGAGGGACTGGAGATCCTGCTGGATTAGAGGAATGGGGTCATGGTGGCAGGGTTTGTAGTTGGATGTATTTGGCTACTGCTGGAAACTCTTCACTAGATGATCCGTACGGTTCATAACCCAGTGGTGCAACCATTGTCGGCTGGTAATATTATAAGTGTGAGATCAGTTTTTAGGTGGTGGAGTGCAGTTCTTTCTCCGAATGTAAGGTTTGTTGCCATGTTGAGGGATTTATGAGATGATAGGCAGGCAAGGTTTGAGGTCGGGAAATTCTGTAAAGAAATTCGAACAACATTGCAGACGCTCTAAAATTATGTTGAAATAGCACCCAAAGAGGCATGGGTTTCTGCTTGAAAACGAGACATCGGTGATTTCGTCGATGGCTCCAGAAACCTTTCCAGGTCTCAGCCATCTGTGATGCGTGCATCCAGACTGAAGTAACTAATCCATTCGTATACCTGACCATACATAAACACTGTATTATGGCACCACAATCGTGGAGTGATTTGGGGGCAGTCGGGTGGGTCACAGGTGAATGAGTTAGCTGAGTAAGGTAGTGTCCAATATTGGTTTTGGATTGAGTCTTATGGTAGGGTTTGTGACAAAGTGTTTCAAATGTAGGGACCTGGAGGAGAAGACAAGGTCTTTAAAAAGTCCAGCATGATTGAATTTGGGAGTGGGAGAAAAGGCAAGACCTTTGGAAAAGACTGACACTTCTGTGGGACTGTTTAGGTTCCAGATTCTATGTGATGGTGGGAGTGAGTTTCTGAGGGTATGGTAAGTGTACTAGGTCTGTAAGGCATGGTTTGTCAGATATGGGGGGTTGGGGGGGGGGGGGTGGAAGAGGCTTGATGGAGTCTCTTGTAGAGGTGGTGGATAGTGGTAGTCCAAGTTGGAGAGTTTTTTGAGGTGGCATTGTGGTTGTTGCCTGGAGGGCAATAATTTCAATCCAGGAGATGATTTACAGGAATCTGATATTGCAGAGCAGGAAAATCCTTCATAACCAACTAAAACTCCCTGCACCGTCACCTGGTTCAGGTTCATTGATGACATCTTTGTGATCTGGACTGAGAGTGAGGACAATCTATCCACATTTTTCCACAACTTCAGTATCATCTACCCCATTCACTTCATCTGGTCCTCCTGAACTCAACAATCCACCTTCTTTGATGTTGACCTTCACCTCAAGGATGGCTGCATCAGTACCTCCATCCACATCAAACCTACTAATCACCAACAATACCTTGACCTCAACAGCTGCCACCCATTTGGTACCAAGAAGTCTGTTCCATACAGCCTAGCATCCCATGGCTATTGTATCTGTAGTGATGGGCACCTCCCTCCAAATATGCCAAAGATCTCACTGAGGCCTCCGCAGATCAATATTATCCTCCCAGCCTTGTTCAGAGGCAGAGTTCCTGTACCTTGTCTCTCCAGCCATCCACCACCTCCCACAGTCCAGTCTCAGAGGAGCATGCCTCTCGTGACAGTATCAGCCAAGACGGGGGCAACTCAATCGTAATATCTGCCAGGGTTTCGACAACCTCTTGTCATGCTCAGAATAAGGAATATCCTATATACTATCCTCCCTATCCCTCTCATAGTAGCATTGTGACACCCACCGAAGCTATACAATATCCTTGTCCATCCTTACTGCACTTTTGCTCCCAACCCCTAGTCTCATGGCACTATCCCTGCAATAGACCTAGATGCAAAATCTGTACCCTACATTTTTCAGTACCACATATTCTAGTCCTGTCATAGGCCTCTTCTTTCCCAACAAATGCATGGCTACCTGTGAAAGCAGCCATTTGATCTACAAACTGAGCTGCAACCACTGTTCTTTATACTTGGGTATGGCAACTAAAAACCTGTCTATGTGCATGGCCACTGCCAGACAATGTCCAAGAGGCAGCTAGGTCATCCAACAACTAAACATGCTGCCAAACACAGTGTACGTCACTTAAATGACTTCTTCACATCCTGTGCCATCTGGATCCTTCCTACCAACACCAGTACTTCTAAACTGCACAGATGGGAACACTCCATACAACATATTTCATTCTTGTAATCCCTCTGGTCTCAACCATCACTGGCCCCTGTCCTCCACCTCCTTGCCTGCTCCCACTCCAGCATTACTCATGTCTTCTATTCCACCAACACACCTATTTGTCTTTCCCCCTTCTCTACATCTATCCCCTCCCCTCCCCTCCTCTCCCTCCCTCCCCAGCACAGCCTCCAGACTGTGCACCAAGCAGCCCAACCCTTCCCCCACATCATCCCTCCTCTCTCCCACAGCAATACATTATCCCTGCTCACTCCCGGCGCAATACATCTTCCCCACCCTCACCCTACTATTTGTCACCTGTTCCAGCCCATGCTATCTCCTTAAGTCCCCAGATAGCTGCTCACCTCAGATGATGGTGCAGCCTGCAGTTAGGCCTGAGCTGTTGTAGACAGTAGGAGCGGTGTGTGTGTGTGTGTGTGTGTGTGTGTGTGTGTGTGTGTGTGTGTGTGTGTGTGTGTTCGTTCCTGCTGCTGGAGGAGAACTTTCTTGCTTTTCATTTTCTCTGTGCCTTGCTTCCTACTTGTGGTGAACAGCAAACTTTACTTTGTATATTGTTGTCACTGAATTCTAACACAACATTCCACTGAGCGAGCACTACACTACATATATACGTAAACCCACATGTGGCTCACAATTCTTGTGTATGTGCTTGGCTATCATGGACCCCCAGCCTTTGCAGCATTATTTCCTTTCCTTACTACAACCTTACACTACCACTATCCCTTCCCCCTTTGCCTCTCCCTCCGATGGTTTTCTAGGTGCAGACCCTGTTTGGAACTGGTTTATGATTGGCACCAGAGTTTCCACATCCGGCATTTACTAAAACTTTTCATTAACTAAACACATGGTCTGCATTGTTGGGTTTGACCTGCCACCAATTTCCAATTGAATTGTGCAGGGAAGGTCACCCAATGCAGTGTATTCTCCATCTTTGTGCCTTTTAACATTTGTATCCTTCCCTTTAATAACATAATATAGCCAAAACCCAGCCTGGTAGCCATTCCGTTGGGGACGGCGGATGCCATAAAGTACTTGAACAATGGTAGCCCCAACCACTCAAGGATCACACTGTTGGTGCCTGAGCTGAAAACTCACCTTGTACACAAAGCAGAATGTGTCTGTTGTGACTGGGGCACAGGAACATTAAGGTGCGGATTACTGGCCAGGTAGCTGTTTGTGAGGGTGGGTGGTACCCACTTCTGCTGGTGGTCATATGGCCCCAGCAGTCTCTAAGAAAAGACAGACCTTTTTTAATGCAGAGACATATTCCCTGACTACACCGTGGGAGGAGTGTAGGGGTAAACGGCAAGTAGAGAGATACTCCCTCCAATACTTAATTTTCACAAGGACTGATGGGGGATTCCTTCTTGTGCACAATGTCTTTATTCTTTGTAGAAACTATAGAGGACAAGTTTGGGAAAGTTGTAGACATCTCTAAAATGAAGAGTGGGCAATTTCGATCAAAACAGCATCCCATGCCCAGTGACAAGTACTGCTTGCTTGTAACGAACTAGATGACATACCGGTGAGTTTCACTACATGCCAACTTGGAGCAACAGGGTGTATACTTTGTCTGTTGTGTACATAGGAGACCAGAAGACAGTAGGGTTGTTACTGGTGCCTTCATCTTAGGGTCTGAGTGCGACCCTGCAGGTCCGGGGGTTAGAATAGGCCCGAGGTATTCCTGCCTGTTGTACGAGGCAACTAAAAGGAGTTTCGCACGTTTTGGCCTTCATGTGATGGTCCCTGTAGTGTCTGACCTCCATTCTTCAAAATTTTCCTGAAGATCGTGCCAATTGTGGAAGTGCCCTTACAAGGTGCATCGTGTCCATTGTGCATTAAGATCTTTAGGCTACTTTCTCATCATTGCATTGCAATCCTGCCCATTCTCCATCTCATGGGTGAAGACACCTTCCTGGGTGCGTTTTCCAACATGCACTATGAAGTGTCGATTTCTGCGTCGATGATGACCATGGACTACTTTGGACCTAATATATGGCACGGCAGCCAATCTGTTGTGGTGGGGCTGCCATGTACCCTATTGACTGTAACCCCCTGAGCACATAGGGATCGCTCTGCTGATGCCTGCGCCATTAACTCCCCACATATGCCAAGGGGTAGATGCTCCTCCCCCTGGGGCATTGAGACTCCCAGCAATGGCCATCCTGCCAGGTGGCCTTTGCTGCAGATGGGTGGCGCCCATAGGGAGGGCTCCTGGTCGGTGCGGGTGACATCAGGGCGGATGACAGACGATGAAGCTTAGTCCATCATCTCTTGCTGGTGGTCAAACACCAGCAGTCTCTAAGCGATCGTAAGCTCAATTCAACGCACAGAAGTGCGACCCCAAATTGTTTCCCTCCCTGGCCACACCATGGGAGGAACGTAAGGCTAAGGATGGCAGTGGATCTTACTTTACCCAGTACCTTTTATGTTCGCGAGCTGATGGGGAATCTTTCATGACAATGAAGCCTCAGTTTTTTGTTGAGCGATTAGAGGACAAGTTCAGGGATGTTGTGGGCTCGCACAAAATGAGATCTGGGTCAGTCTTGAGCAAAACAGCATCCTCTGTCCAGTCATGGGAGTCACTCGTTTGTGACAAGCTGGGAGATGTTTCTGTAACCATAATGCCCCATAAGAGCTTAAATATGGTCCAGGGTATCATATTTCACAGCGACCTTCTTTTGCAGTCCAATGATGAGCTGTGCGCCAATTACGAGCGGAAAGGTTTACGTTGTGTCTCATGTGTCTACCAGGGTCCGAAGGATAATCAAGTTGCCACCAGTGCCTTCATATTGGCCTGAGAAGGTCAAGGTGATAGTTTACCGGTGCGATGTAATGCCCTATATCCCTCCCCCGATGCAGTGCTTTAAGTGCTGGAAGTTTGGCCATGTGTCTTTCCGCTATATTCCCAGCGCCACACGCCGAGATTGCGGACGCCAATCACATCCCATCCATGTGCCCCGCTTCCCATCTGTGTCAACTGCAGAGAGCACCATTCGCCTTGCTCGCCTGACTGCAGGATTCTCCAGAGACAAAAGAAAATCATGGAGTACAAGACCCTGCACATACTGACCTACACTGAGGCTAAGAGAAAATTTGAACACATGTGTCCTGTGTGTGGGACATCGTCTTACACTGCCGCTACAACAGTTCTGGCACCATCAGCTCTGCCAACCCTTGATGGTGGGGGCATTTCCCTCCCTGTTGCTCCTGCACCACCTACTTTGGGAGCAACACTCCCCCCCCCCCCCAAAAACCATCGGGGATGTCCATCCCCACTTCTAAGCTCGAGAAGCGTAAGTCTTCTTTGGCTTCTCTCTCTAGGAAGGGGTCTCTTGGGTCACTCCCTTCCCAGGTTTCTTATAGTGTGAAATACTACACCCACCAGTGGCTGAAGAACCAAAAAGCAGCTGGTCGTAGGGATTCATGCTCATCATCAGTCCAGGGGACTGAGCCAGTGAAGTCCTTCCAGCGAGGGAAACCCAACGAGCAGCCAGAGAAATACAAAAAGAAAACCCCTAAGACCAAGGAAATCGTGGTGGCATCCACACCACCGCTACCTACAAGCTCTGTGGCTAAGGATGGGGTGGAAATTTCGACGTCCGCTGAGGACCTAGATCTCGCCAGACCCTCAGACACAACGGACATAGACTGCTCAGGTCATAAATCGGTGGCAGCAGGTGACTCTGAGGTGTAAACTGCCTCACTGAACGTTCCATGTCTTCCCATTCCCACGATGTCATCCTCCAGTGGAATTGCAGCGGTTTTTTCCACAGCCTGGCTGAACTATGGCAACTGTTAAGCTTTACACCTGCTATCTGCATTGCCCTCCAGGAAAGCTGGTTCCCAGCAATGTGGACCCCTGCCCTCTGCGATTATAAGGGATATTACAGGAACAGTAGCGACTGTAATCGAGTGTCAGGTGGAGTTTGCGTTTACGTCCTTAACTCGGTCTTTAATGAACATGTGCCCCTTCAAACCCCTCTTGAAGCCTTGGCTGTCAAGATGAGGATGATGCAGGAAATAACTGTCTGCAATGTATATCTTCCTCCAGGTGGTGCAGTACCCCTGAATGTATTAGCTGTACTGATTCATCAACTCCCTAAACCTTTCCTACTTCTGGGAGATTTTAATGCCCATAACCCCTTGAGGGGTGATACCATGCTTACTGGCTGAGAAAGATATGTCAAAACTGTACTGTCACAATTCGACCGCTGCCTCTTAAATACTGGGGCCACCAAACATTTCAGTGTGGCTCATGGTAATTACTTGGTCATTCATTTATCAATTTGCGGCCCGGCACTTTTACCACCTATCCACTGGAGAGCACATGGCGACCTTTGTGGTAGTGACCATTGCTCCATCTTCCTGTCACTGCCACGCCGTCGGGCATATGGACGCCTACCAGATGGGCTATGAACAAAACGAATTTCTGCGGCAGAAAACGCAATCCCTCGCTCTTTAGGTTGCCTGAGGTGTAAGGCAGTCCCTCGGTGGTCGCCAGAAGTTGATGAAGCAATTAAGGAGCGTCGGCGAGCTCTACAGCGGCATAAGCGGCACCCTTACCTGGAGCACCTCATAGCCTTTAAACGGCTCCATGTCCATGCTCACTACCTTATCAAACAGTGGAAGGAGGAGTGTTGGGAGAGATATGTCTCCATCATTGGGTGCCACATGGCACCTTCCCAAGTCTGGGCAAAGATCAAACGTCTTTTCAGGTACCAAACCCGAACATCTGTCCCTGGTGTTACCATAAATTGTGAGTTATGTACCGACACAAACGCGATTGCTGATGATTGCTGAGCACTGTGCTGAGCACTTTGCTTGAGCCTCTGTGTCAGTGGATTACCCCCCAGCCTTTCGCACACTCAAACGGCGGCTGGAACGGAACATCCTATCATACACTACACACTGCAGTGAATAGTATAACGCCACATTTAGAGAGTGGGAGCTCCTCAGTGCCCTTGCACATTGCCCTGACACAGCTCCTGGGCCTGAGCCAGATGATTAAAAATCTATCATCTGAATACAAGCGACATCTTCTCGTCATCTTCAACTGCATGTTGAGCGATGCCAGCTTTTCCTCGCAATGGCAGGAGAGCACCGTCATTCCAATGCTGAAAGATAAAAACGCGCTTGATATGGATAGCTATCGGCCCATCAGCCTCATCAACGTTCTTTGTAAGCTGCTGGAACGTATGGTATGTCGGCAGTTGGGTTGGGTCCTGGAGTCACATAGCTTGCTGGCTCCATGCCAGGGCGGCTTACGCCAGGTTCGCTCTACCACTGATAATCTTGTGTCCATCGAGGCTGCCGTCCAGACAGCCTTTTCCGGGTGGCAACACCTGATGGCCGTCTTTTTTGACTTACATAAGGCATATGACACGACTTGGCGACATCATAACCTTACTACATTGTATGAGTGCGGAACGGCCGCAGTGGTCTCGCGGTTAAGGCGCTCAGTCTGGAACTGCGCGACTGCTATGGTCGCAGCTTCGAATCCTGCCTTGGGCATGGATGTGTGTGATGTCTTTAGGTCAGTTAGGTTTAAGTAGTTCTAAGTTCTAGGGGACTGATGACCACAGATGTTAAGTCCCATAGTGCTCAGAGCCATTTGAACCATTTTTATAAGTGCGGTCACTGGGAACCACTCCCAATTTTATCCAAAACTTCCTGTCGCTCTGTACTCTCCATGTCCAAGTTGGTGGCTCCCATAGTTCTATCCATATCCAGGATAATGGAGTCCCGCAGAGCTCTGTATTGAGTGTCTTTCTATTTTTAGTGGCCATTAACGGTCTAGCAACAGCTGTTGGGCCCTCTGTCTCAACTTCTCTGTTTGCAGACAACTTCAGCATTTCGTATTGCTGATGCAGTACTGTTGTTGCTGAGCGACTCCTCAAGGGAGCCAGCCACAAGGTGCAGTCATGGGCTCTAGCCCACGGCTTCCAGTTTTCAGCCGCCAAGTCGTGTGTCATGCACTTCTGTCAGCGTCATACAGTTCATCCAGAATCCACACTTTACCTTAATGACAGTCCACTTATTGTAGGAAACCTATCAATTCCTAGGACTGGTTTTCGATGCTCGATTGACTTGGATCCCTAATCTTCATCAGCTTAAGCAGAAGTGCTGGCAGCACTTCAATGCCCTCCGGTGCCTGAGCAACACCAATTGGAGTGCAGATCGCTCTATGATGCTGCAGCTCTACAGAGCCCTTGTCCAATCCTGAAATGACTATGGGAGTGTAGTTTATGGTTTGGCAGCCCCTTCAGCATTGCATTTACTCGACCCTGTGCACTACTGTGGGGTTCGATTAGCGACAGGAGCTGTTAGGACGAGTTCAGTGACCAGCGTACTGATGGATGCTGGTGTCTCTCCACTGCAGATCGGACGTGCACAGCTGATCGCCAGTTACGCAGCACACATTCATAGTTCCCCTGAGTATCTTCCCACGGCAGTCCATCTCCCGCATTGGCGTCCCAGACCTTGGCTAATGATTGCAGTTCTTGTGCGGTCCCTTCTCTCCGAACTGGAGTCCTCCCCTTTAACACCTCTGCTTGCGGTCTGTTCACGTATGCCTCCATGGTATATGCCTCAGCCTCAGGTTACTCTGGACCTTGTTCATGGCTCTAAGGACTCCGTTAACCCCGCCGTACTTCGCTGTCACTTCCTCTAGATTCGTGACGCATTCTGAAGTGGTTTACATCGACGGTTTAATGGCTGATGGTCACGCAGGCTTCGCATATCTTCATGTAGGACATATTGAGCAGCACTCCTTGCCAGTTGGCTGCAGTGTTTTCACTGTAGAGCTGACTGCCATATCTTTTGAGTACATCCGCTCATGCCCTGGAGAGTCATTTCTCCTGTGTACTGATTCATTGAGTAGCCTACAAGCTATCGAGCAGTGCTACACTCGCCACCATCTGGTAGCATCCATTCAGCAGTCCATCTATGCCCTGGAACAGTCCCGCCGTTCTGTGGTCTTTTTGTGGAGCCCAGGACACACCGGAAGTCCCGGAAACGAACTTGCTGACAGGCTGGCCAAACAGGCGACGTGGAAACCACTTCTGGAGATAGGCATCTCCGAAGCTGACCTGCATTCTGTATTACACTGCAGGATTTTCCGGCTTTGGGAGACGGAATGGCATAACAGCACACATAAGAAACTGTGTGTCATTAAGGAGACAACGAATGTGTGGAAGTCTTCCATGCAGGCCTCTTGTAGGGAATCAGTTGTCCTCTGCCGGCTCCGCATTGGCAATACGTGGGTAACGCACGGTTACCTACTCTGTCGCGAGGACCCACCTCAGTGTTGCTATGGCTCCCAAATGCAGTCACCCACCTCTTACTGGACTGCCCACTTTCAGCCACTCTGCGGCAGACTTTTAACTTTTCCAGCACCCTGCCTTTGGTGTTGGGTGACAAATTCCTCGACAGCAGCTTTAGTTTTACGTTTTATCCGTGAGAGTGGGTTTTGTACTTCCATGTAGGTTTTAGCGCATGCCCTTTGTCTCTCTGTGTCCTCCACCCTAGTGCTTTTACGGTGGAGGTTTTAATGTGTTGCAGAGTGGCTGGCCTTTCCTTTTTATTCTCGTGGTTGGCCAGCCCCTGTAATCTGCTTTCATACACTCCTGGAAATGAAAAAGAGAACACATTGACACCGGTGTGTCAGACCAACCATACTTGCTCCGGACACTGCGAGAGGGCTGTACAAGCAATGATCACACGCACGGCACAGCGGACACACCAGGAACCGCGGTGTTGGCCGTCGAATGGAGCTAGCTGCGCAGCATTTGTGCACCGCCGCCGTCAGTGTCAGCCAGTTTGCCGTGGCATACGGAGCTCCATCGCAGTCTTTAACACTGGTAGCATGCGGTGACAGTGTATACGTGAACCGTATGTGCAGTTGACGGACTTTGAGCGAGGGCATATAGTGGGCATGCGGGAGGCCGGGTGGACGTACCGCCGAATTGCTCAACACGTGGGGCGTGAGGTCTCCACAGTACATCGATGTTGTCGCCAGTGGTCGGCGGAAGGTGCACGTGCCCGTCGACCTGGGATCGGACCGCAGCGACGCACTGATGCACGCCAAGACCGTAGGATCCTACGCAGTGCCGTAGGGGACCGCACCGACACTTCCCAGCAAATTAGGGACACTGTTGCTCCTGGGGTATCGGCGAGGACCATTCGCAACCGTCTCCATGAAGCTGGGCTACGGTCCCGCACACTGTTAGGCCGTCTTCCTCTCACGCCCCAACATCGTGCAGCCCGCCTCCAGTGGTGTCGCGACAGGCGTGAATGGAGGGACGAATGGAGACGTGTCGTCTTCAGCGATGAGAGTCGCTTCTGCCTTGGTGCCAATGATGGTCGTATGTGTGTTTGGCGCCGTGCAGGTGAGCGCCACAATCAGGACTGCATACGACCGAGGCACACAGGGCCAACACCCGGCATCATGGTGTGGGGAGCGATCTCCTACACTGGCCGTACACCTCTGGTGATCGTCGAGGGGACACTGAATAGTGCACGGTACATCTAAACCGTCATCGATCCCATCGTTCTACCATTCCTAGACCGGCAAGGGAACTTGCTGTTCCAACAGGACAATGCACGTCCGCATGTATCCCGTGCCACCCAACGTGCTCTATAAGGTGTAAGTCAACTACCCTGGCCAGCAAGATCTCCGGATCTGTCCCCCATTGAGCATGTTTGGGACTGGATGAAGCGTCGTCTCACGCGGTGTGCACGCCCAGCACGAACGCTGGTCCAACTGAGGCGCCAGGTGGAAATGACATGGCAAGCCGTTCCACAGGACTACATCCAGCATCTCTACGATCGTCTCCATGGGAGAATAGCAGCCTGCATTGCTGCGAAAGGTGGATATACACTGTACTAGTGCCGACATTGTGCATGCTCTGTTGAGTGTGTCTATGTGCCTGTGGTTCTGTCAGTGTGATCATGTGATGTATCTGACCCCAGGAATGTGTCAATAAAGTTTCCCCTTCCTGGGACAATGAATTCACGGTGTTCTTATTTCAATTTCCAGGAGTGTATTTTTCTCTCTTCTGTTTCCAGTGTCTGTTTCGTTCCTTTTAGTGTTCGTTGCCTTCCCTTCGTTCTTGTGGCTTTTCCTTTCTTTTCGCTCCGTGTTATATGTTTCTTCCGTTTTATTCTCCCACTTGTGACATTGTTTTATTAGGACCAAGAGACCGATGACCTCATAGTTTGGCCCCTTCTCCCATCTCTAAACCAACTAACTAACCAACCAATCATTGGCTGAAATGGTCAAGGTGATATTATGCAGATGTGGTTTGAAACCGTGTGTCCCCTGACCGCCTGCCACCCCCATCCTAACAGCCAATGCTTACAGTGCTTGTAATCTGGGCATATGTATTCACGTTGCAACACTAGCCCCATCTGTAGAAACTGTGGAAGAGTGCTGCATGTAAATTCTCTTTGTGCCCCTCCTCCCATCTGTGTCAATTGCGCAAACCACCATTCTCCCTGCTCACCAGGTTGCACTGTTCTCTGGAGAGAGAAGATAGGATAATATAAGCCTCTAGACAAATTAACTTAACAAGAGGCCAAGAAGTACTATGAGCAGTTACACCCAGTATGTACAGTAATCTCATATGCTACAGCTATGACATGGTCATTCATTTTGATGGCCACAGCTACGATGTGGTCGCCCACTTTTGGCGACAGAATCTGCACCTTTTGTCGCTCCTACACTGAGCCCTTAGGGCTACTCAACTGTGTCTGCCCTCTGATTATTGGGGGCTCCCCTCTTGCTGCTTTCCCCCACACCTACTTGGGGATCGATGTCTTTCCACCCACCAGTGACATTGCTCCCCAACTCCCAGACAGAGATGAATCAATTTCCTCCAGCTTCTCTTACCAGTGGGGTTACCCAGGACGCATCCTTCCAAGGTTTCCACTGGTCTACGACTGGATTCCAGACAGTGGCCGAAGGAACCACAGACTGTTGGTCGCAGAGCTTCGTGATTATTATCTTTACCTGAAGAGGAGCCCTTGCAGTCATCAGAATCATCCGAGGAAGAGGAAATGCAGGAAAAAGACCGCAAGAAGGATACTCAGATGACCCCCAAGGCACCAGATCATGCCTGTCTACTCCTATGGCCAAGTCGGAGATTCTGGCAGTCCCTGAGACCCTGATTCGCACCACCCAATGGAACTTGGATCCTATGTGTACTGATGCCATGATCCTTCAACCAGTGGCACCAGGTGACCCCAGGGCAAAACCTGCCTTCTTGGTCCCTTCATGGCCTCACTGTACATTGACAACATTATTCTTCACTGGAATTGTAGTGGTTTTTTTCCACCACCTGGCTGAGCTATGACATTTTTTAAACACTTCCCCTGCCTTCTGCATTGTCCTTCAGGAAGCTTGTTTTCTAGCAACGTGGACCTTGGCCCTACGTGGATACCAAGGTCATCATAAGAATCATGTTAACTACGATAGGGTGTCAGTTGGAGTTTGCACATATGTTCTGGACACTATATAGGAAACTTTTTTAACACACCTCTGGAACCTGTGGGTTTGGGTTAGGGGTTTCAGGATATTACCATCTGCGATGTTTACTTCTGATGGTGACCTGTCTCAGAACATATTGTTTGCATTGGTTTATCAGCTCCCGCCACCTTTCCTAATCGTGCCTGATTTCAGTGTCCATAACCATTTGTGGAGTGGAAGCACGTTCACTCGCTGTGGTAAAGACCTTGAACTCTTACTGGCACAATTTCACCTTTGCCTCGTGAATACTGATACTCCCACAAACTTCACTGTGGCACACAGAACTTCCTCGGCCATTGACCTTTTCATTTATAGTCCTTGTGTTGTCCCATCCATCCACTGGAGAATGCACGATGACCTGTGTGGTAATGAGCACTTTCAATGTTCCTGTCCATCCCTCAGTGTCACTTCACTGTAAGCCTGCCCAGACAGGCTCACAACAGGGCTGACTGTGGTGCTTTCGTCTCTGCTGTTACCCTTGGCTGCCTGATGCATGGACGTATCAATAAGGCAGTCCACAATACAACTACAGCCATTGTTGCGGCAGCTGATTCAGCGACCCCCTGTTCCTTGACCCTGCTCCATGGAACACAGTATCTTTGTGGTCATGAGAAATCACAGAGGCCTTTAGAGACAGTAGGTAGGCGCTCTAACACCAACGGAGCAACTCATTGCCTTTAAGCTGTTCTGTGCCCAGATCCGCTACCTAATAAAATGATGGAAATGAGATTGCTGGGAACGGTATGTTTCAACGATTGGACCACATTGTTGTTGTTCTTCGTCTTCTTCATCACAGTATTGGGCTAAGATCAGATGTGTCTATGGATACCAGATGCCTGCAGGTGTACCTGGTAGTATCTTGAATGGCAGTGTCTACACTGATCAAGATGCCATCGCCAAACATTTTGTTCTGCATTATGCTCGAACCTCAGTGTCTGAGAATTATCTACCTGCCTTTCTTATTCTAAAACAGCGAGTGGGGTGAAACAATTATCTTCTTCTATATGCCACCTGGAGCTATTGCTCAATTCATTGAGTGGGAGTTCATCAGTGTCCTAGCCCATTGCCCTGATACAGTCCCAGGGCCGGACTGTATCCACAACCAAATGATCAAGCACATAATATTGGTCTGTCATCATCATTTCATTGATGTCTTTAACTGCATTTGGAGCAAGGGCAAGTTTCTGTCCCAATGGTGAGAAAGCATTATTGTCCCCAGTGCTGAAACTGGGCAAACACCTTCTAGAGATGGACAGTTATCGCCCAGTGAGTCTCACCAACCTTCTCTGTAAGTTCCTTGAACATATGGTGAGCCAGAGGCTGTGTTGGCTCCTAGAGCCTTGGGTTCTTTTGGCTCCATCTGAAGGTGGTTTACGCCAATGCTGTTCCACAACTGATAATCTGGTTTACCTGGAGTCGACCATCTTAACAGTTTTTGCCTGGCTTCAACATCTTACAGCCATCTTCTTTGCCCTGCAAAAGGCTTATGACATCACATGGCAGCACCCTATCCTTGCTACCTTACATCAGTGGTGTCTCCAGGGTCTTCTGCCGATTTTCATCCAGAACTGCCTGTCACACCATATGTTCCGGGTTTGAGTTGGTGCTTCCTGCGGTAACAAGGCCCCCCCCCCCCCCCTCCCAGCATATCCAAGAGAATGGAGTCCAACTGGGCTCTGTACCAAGTGTTCCTCTCTTTCTTGCAGCCATCAATGATGTAGTAGCAGCTGTGGCACCCTCAGTATCACCCTCCTTGTATTCTGACGACTTTTGCCTCTATTATTGCCCCTCTAGTGCAGGTGTTATGGAATGTCGACTGCAAGGCACCATACAAAAGGCGAAGGCATGGACCCTAACCCATGGCTTTCGGTTTTCAGTCACCAAGACTCACATCATGCGCTTCTGTTGATGACATACAATTCACCGACAACCGTAACTTTACCTTGACGACAATGTAGAGACCTCTCGCTTTTTAGGACTGGTCTTTGATTCTCAGTTGGATTCCCCATCTTTGCCAGCTTAAGCAAAAGTGCTTTCTGCACCTTAATACACTTTGCAGCCTGAGTAACACCAGCACAGATGCAGATCGCACTACCTTCTGCAGCCTGCAATCCTGTCTTGATTATGGGAGTGTGGCACACGGCTGGCATCGCCCTCAGCATTGCGGATACTGGATCTGATATACCACTGCAGCATTCGACTTGCTACAGGAGCCTTTTGAACTAGCCTTGTGAACAGCTTACTCATAAAGGCTGCAGTTCCTCCATTGCATAACAGGCGCCAGTAACAGCTTGTCAGTTATGCTACCCATGTTAACAGCTCCTCTAAGCATCCTAATTACTTCACTATGTGATCAAAGGTGTCTGGACACCTGACTGAAAATGACATAAAAGTTCGTGGTGCCCTCCATCGGTAATGCTGGAATTCAATATGGTGTTGGCCCACCTATAGCCTTGATGACACCTTCCACTCTCACAGGCATATTTTCAAACAGGCACTGGAAGGTTTCTTGGGGAATGGCAGCCCATTCTTCACGGAGAGCTGCAATGAGGAGAGGTATCAATGTCAATCAGTGAGACCTGGCACAAAGTTGTTCTATAGGATTCAGGTGAGGACTCTGTTCAGGCCAGTCTATTACAGGGATGTTATTGATGTGTAACCACTCCACCACAGGATGTGCCTTATGAACATGTGCTCGATCGTGTTGAAAGATGTAATCACTATCCCCAAATTGCTCTTCAACAGTGGGAAGCAAGAAAGTGCTTAAAACATCAATGCAGGACTGTTCTGTGATAATGCCACGCAAAACAAGGTGTGCAGCCCCATCCATGAAAAACACTACCACGCCATAACACCAGCACCTCCGAATTTTACTGTTGGCACTACACACACTGGCAGATGACATTCACCGGGCATTTGCCAAACCCACACCCTTCCATCGGATTGCCACATTGTGTGCCGTGATTCGTCACTCCACACAAAGTTTTTCGACTGTTCAGTCGTCCAATGTTTATGCTCCTTACACGAAGCAAGGCATCATTCGGCATTTATCAGCGTGATGTATGGCTTTTGAGCAGCCGCTCAACCATGAAGTACAAGTTTTCTCACCTCCCACCTAACTGTCATAGTACTTGCAGTGGATCCTGATGCAGTCTGGAATTCATGTGTAATGGTCTGGAGAGATGTCTGCCTATTACACATTATGATTCTCTTCAACTGTCGGCGGTCTCTGTCAGTCAACAAACGAGGTCAGCCTGTGCGCTTTTGTGCTGTATGTGTCCTTTCACGTTTCCACATCACTATCACACGGTAAACAGTGAACTTAGGGATGTTTAGGAGTTGTGAAATTACGCATACAGACGTATGACACAAGTGACACCCAATGACCTGACCTGTTTGAAGTCCGTGAGTTATGTGGAGCACCCCGTTCTGCTCTCTCAACATGTCTAATGACTACTAAGGTCGCTGTAACTGGCAGTAGGTGGCAGCATAATGCACATAATATTAAAAACGTATCATCTGGGGATGTCTGGATGCTTTTGATCACATAGTGTATCTTCTCTTTCCAAACATGGAAATCCGTCTTCCACAGCACCGGCCCAGATCAGGGGATTACGATTGCAATCCGCATCCAATACATCCTCTCTGACCTCCAGTTCTTTACTCTTCCACCTCTCCTCTGGGACCACTCATGTACACCTCCATGGTGCACCCCTCTTTGTCTTGGTTCAAATGGCTCTGAGCGCTATGAGACTTAACATCTATGGTCATCAGTCCCCTAGAACACACACCCATGCCCGAGGCAGGATTCGAACCGGCGACCGCAGCAGTCGCGCGGTTCCGGACTGAGCGCCTGAACCTCTAGACCACTGCGGCCGGCTGTTTGTCTTGACCTATAACGAGATCCAAAAGACTTGGTCCCTGTTGAAGCCCTTCAGTGCTGATTTTCCTCCATCTTTGGTGTGTTCCAAGGTTCAGAAGTAGACCATACTGATGGCTTGATGGTTGCTGGTCATGAGCTTTGCTTATACTCACATGGTACACTGAACTGTGGTCCTTGCAGATGGCTGTAACGTTTTCACTGCGGAGTTGGTATCCATCCCTCATGCTGGTTGTGGTGTGTTGGGGCTTATGGGCGCTCAACATCGAGGTCATCAGCGCCCTGACACACATTAAAAGGAACATATCTGGACAGCTCTTGGGGTACCCGTTCCTGCTCCAGAGGGTCCTTTCTCATATGCAGAAAATGCTTCAGCAATTTCTGAGCTCTTGACCAGTGTTACCCTTGCCATCCCTTGGTCATTGCTATCCAAGATTCCCAGCATGCCCTCGAACACTGTGATCCTCAGTGACCTATGTCAGGACCCCAGACCATGTCGGGATCCCAGGGAATGAACTTGCTGATAGCCTTGCAAAACTGGCAACCAATAAACTGACCCTTCAGATCGGTATTTCAGGAATATGAAATATGGTATGGCTCACTATGACTTCACCAAACTGACTACAGGTAATGAAGGAGACTACAAAGCTGTGGTCATCCTCCATGGAGGCCTTTTGCAAGGTCTTCACCATCCTGTGCCAGCTCCGCATCACCCATACCTGGCTGACGTATGGCCATCTCCTCCATCATGAAGACCCAGTCAACTGTTGTTGTGGTTCCCATTTGACAGAGGTCCACATTTTACTGGACTGTCCCAAACTTTCCATCCTGTGGTGGACCCTTTTTAATCTCCCCATTTGCTTCCTTGGTGTCAGGAGACAATGTCTCAGTGGGTAACTTAGTTTTTGGTTTTATTCATTAAGGGGCTTTTACCACTCTCTTTAAGGGAGCACCATTTAATCTTATTAGCCCATTGAATGTTGGCAGAACACTCTGTTGCCTCCTCTGCCCAGACCAAGCTGTAGCTGTCTAGGCTGGTGGTCCAGCCCAGCCCTCACCCTGCCTGCTCTTTTACTCTTCTTGCCCCCTCTCACATGGTCTGTTAGACCTGTTCATCTTTTGTCTCTGTGTGCTTCTCTTGCCCTGCCTGTGTTTCTAGTCTTTCCTTGGAAATTTCTTAGTGGAGTATCTCTGGTAAGTGATGGGGGCTGGCGATGTACAAGGATCATTCAATAATTAAATAGACAAATTGGTGGAGAAATGAGCATTTATTTTCACAAAACAATACTATTTCTATTTCTCAACATAATCCTCTTGAATATTTATGCATTTGTTCCAATGTGGTACAAGCTTTTTTATTCTGGCTGCAGAGAACTCTTAATCTTGATGATTGAACCAATTTCCCACAAACTTTTTCACATCCTAATTGTCCTGGAATCTCTTCCCACATAATGCCTTCTTTTTTGAACCAAACAAATGGGAATCACTAATAAGGACTGTAAGGGGGATGAGGCAGTACTTCCCAGCCCATTTTGTCGATGGTTTCATGGGTTAGTTGAGCATTATGAGGATGTGAGTGGTCTTGCTGGAGAATCACACCTCTTCTCTGAGATCCATGACATCTCTCTTGTGGCTGGCTTCACCTTGTTTAAAAGGAAATCCTAGTAGTATTGGCTGTTCATTGTATGCTGCTCTTCGAGATAATCACAAAAACTGGATCTTAAGCATCCCAAAACATGGTCAACATTACTTTTCCTCCTGATACTTGGGTTTTGAATTTTTTCTTGACAGTTGAGTTGGTGTGCTTCCACTTCATGCTTTATATTTTGATTCTGGCTCATAGTAATGAACCCAAGTTTCAGCACAAGTCAAAATTTTGGTGAGGAATTGGTCACCTTCTCTATCATAATGTTCCTTTAGCTTTGTGCACACTCTCAAGCTTGTTTCCCTGTGTAGCCGCATCAACTCCTTTGTGACCCATCTTGCACATGTTTTGCAGTACTTTAGTTTGTTGCAGATAATGTTTTGAATTGTACTAGTACTAACTTGAACCTTATCAACTACTTTTTCCTCAGCCACACTGCGATTGGCATGCGTAATGTCATCAATTCAAGTTTCAAAAGAGAGAGTTGAAACTTCAACTGATCGGCCAGAATGGTGTTCGTCAGTCACTGAGTCACGACCATTTCTGATTTGCTCTACCCCTTGTACAAATTTGCGCGATTAATACAATCATCATCATAAACTTTAGACATTCTTCAGTATATATTCATTGGTTTCTCGCCTTCAGCAAATGAAAAAACGAATAACACAATATTATTCAACTGATGTGGACATTTCAAGTGGACACACCATCTTGAAATGTATTTTTGAAGGCTAAACAAAACAATGTTGATACATCAGCTGATGAGGGCTCATCCCAGTGATGCCAACTTAAAGCCATAAAATTACCAAACTTACCCTACTAACAGTTTTTCCCCCAGACCAATTTGTCTCTTTAATAATCGAATGACCCTTGTATATCCCCTCATTGCACTCTGCTTTCAGGGGCTTCCAGATGCACCCTAGATGGGGCATCTTGCCTGCCTTTCTTCCCCTGTTTTACTTTCTTCTTTTTGTACTGTCTCAGCTTTGTTGATCTTTGGTAGACCTTAGAAATCTCTCCATTTGGATATTGTGCAGTAGGCTATCTCTGATCGACAGTGTGTCCGAGGAAAAAAAGGACTGATGATCTAGTAGTTTGGTCCCTTTAATCATCCAACCAACCAACCAACCAGATACATACACTTGACATTTCACAACAGGTCAGAGGAAGACAGCTGCAAACTCCTTTCACTAGTACCTTTCCCAGCACAGCGGAGTTTGCACATCTACGCCCAATTTTTATTTCCCGAATGTGAGACTGACTTCTACAGTCTGATTGTTAGTTTGCTTGTATTTTAATAACACAAAATATGCATCACTCCCATGTGGTGGGGACAGCAACCTCACTGCCCCCTGGCTGGATGAAGCCAAAACTGGCATTCATACATGTGTGAATTTGTGTGTGGTGTTTGTCTACATATGACGACGGGTGTAGTCTGATAGCTGGTAAAATCTAGCCATCTTTTTCAGGGCACATGTCTGCCACTCACTGTCTTCTCCATGTAGCAAGTAGTAGTCTATCCATCTCATGTTGGTATCCCATCCTGGATTTCCATTGCTTGATTGAGCATCAATTTATGCAATACAGTTCATTAGTGGACTTTTGATAAGATATAAGTGAGTACCTTTCACCTATAACAACACTAACAAGCAAAAGTGTTGTTTCTCAGGCTTCAGTAGCAAAAATCACATTTTATATTTAATTTAAATGACCTCCTTCAGGTTGGCTACAACATATTTTGTAACTTAAGAAATGCAGATTCGTTTCTGTATAGATGGCACAGATAAACTTATTCATCACATGTGCCTAGTTATAGGTACAATACCCCATTCATTCTCTCTCTCTCTCTAAGCATTTTTTTCCTGAACATTCTTTTCCTTTGTGAAGACTGCATCTGAATATTTTGCAATGTCTTGAGGCTTGCTTGGTGTTCACTTCCTTGGATCTTTGTGGATCTGGTCACTGCCATCTTTAACTTACAAAGCTGTATTTTACAATAGGGTTACATAGTTCAGTGTTGAGTGGTGTAGTTCAAGAGGTGTTCCCTACTTGAATACCTCAGGTTTTGCTCAAATGTTTTTCGCAGGTTTGCCGAACGACAGAAATGAAGATATGCAAATACTGATACTTCGAAGAGCCTCTTAAGTGAATGCTGACGAAAGACTTGATAATGGTTCAAAAATTGTGGCCAGGTTTGAAGAGGTGTATTTGAGCGATTAATCCTGGTAAAGCTACAGAACATAGCAAGATGGCTGAACCGTTTTCATTGTGGTCATTCTAGAAGTTTTATGTCATTTGATATGCTTTTTGCTCAGAGCAGCACTCGATTGTTGAATTTTATCATTGCAAAATTTCTCCCCACCTTAAGCACCATGGTCTATTCATGTAATTCATTCAGGAAATATTCCTTTCTTGATCTTGTTCTGTAATGACTTATTTGAAAATCCGAAAGTTTTATCACTTTTGGGTTTAGAGTTTTGAGGCATATCGCACTGAAGTAAGTGACTTTTCAACCCTTGTCTCCTAAAAGGACTGCCTGATCCATACTTGTTAACCATCGTATGAGAGAGCATTCTTTTTTGTGCAAAATATAAAACTCCAATTGTCTTTACATCTCAAGATCCTCAACTATCCAGTCAAGATTCTCATGGATACTACTGCTGTGAAGCATGATGTTTTAAGATTGCACAGTTCCCGGGTTCAATTCCCGGCAGGGTCAGGGATTTTCTCTGCCTCGTGATGGCTGGGTGTTGTGTGATGTCCTTAGGTTAGTTAGGTTTAAGTAGTTCTAGGGGACTGATGACCATAGATGTTAAGTCCCATAGTGCTCAGAGCCATTTGAACCATTTTAAGATTGCACAACAGAAGTAAATCCATGCCAGTTTTAGTATGCCTTAAGTGGCAAATGAAACATGGGTATTATTCTGTAGTATTGCAATCTCTTATAGCCATGTTAACGAGAAAAAGTAATCGATTGTTGAAAATTTTAATTTCGGCAGTGTGCTCAGCAACAGGGTGGTCCACTTATTGGCCACAATTTGTCGGTGACATTCATGTGGACAGACAGGTTGTTGGTTGTCATGTTCACATAGAATGCAGCATAGTGGTTGCAGCTGAGCTTATAGATCACTTGACAGGTTCAACAGGTAGCTCTACCTTTGATGGGATAGGTGATGTTTGTGACCAGACTCCCTCAACCAGGCCCACCTCGACACTCTATTTCCAGCCTCTTTCCTCCTCCATTTGCTTCCTTCCCCCTTCCTCACCCTGGTGCACCAACAGTATCTTCTCCTACACCTGAAGGTTTGCTCCCTCCCTGCCAACAAATACCTCTTCATGCATACCCCATCCCAGTACCAGGTTGATTCCTTCATTCTTAATGAAACCTTCCTCCATGCTCACCATGGTGTCCATACTTCTCCATACCTCCTTCACAGCATAGACAATCCCCTTCCCCTAGCGTGAAGTGGGGTCGCTATTGGCCACCTCAGGCATATCCCTACCCTTCCATAACCCCTACTCAATAACGTAACTAAACACCTCATCATCGACATCTTTTTCCCCACCCTCTCCTTCACTTTTTCCACTATCTCTGTCTGTCCAGATGCTCATCTCAGCTACGAATTCATCTCCCATGCTGACCACACCTTCTCCACCTTTGTGATTGTCGCAGACCTCAACATCCACAGCCATGACCCTGCAACCCTTCAGTAGTGGCATCAGTTGCTCGTTACCCTCGAAGGTGACCTTGTTCCCCTCCTGCAGCCCACCTGTCTCGAAAGTAAATCCACCCCTGGTGTCATCCTCACTTCCCCCAACCTCCTTGGTCCTAGACCTAATTGGTAGCGACCATCTCCCATTCCTTCTCACCATCTCCTCAGCCTATCACCCTGTTGTCACTCCAAAGTCTGCCCATGACTACCACCGAGCCGACTGGACTGCCTACCGGGAATCCATTGGCTTTGAGGTCAAAAGCCACCCACTTACCTTTCAACATTCCTCTCACATCACCAATGCCTCATCTTTTCTCCAGAAGACCATCACTGACGCTGCAGAGGCCAATGTTCCTACTAAACGTATCCACTCTCACCATTGTACTCATCCTCCACAAGCCATGCTTCTTCTCCTCCAATCCCCACAGAATCTACTGCTTCTTCCTCCACACCCATGCATGGGGTACACTCCGCTGCCACCAGCAATTACGATGACTCATACATAACCTCTTATCAGCAAAGAACATCAGGACTGGTGCCAGATATGTATATGACTTAATGCCATCCTCCCTGTCAACTCCTCCAAGTACTGATCTGCCTTCCACTGCCTTACTGGTAGCCATCCCGCCCCACACTACCCCCTTCTCCTTGGCAACTACCTCATCCCTGACAACCTCAGTAATGCTAACCATTTTGCATCCCAGCTCTCCAAGGTCTTCTCCATTCCTGACGATCCCACTTTCATTACTCCCTCTTCCCCACAGTCCTTGAACACACCAGTACCTCTATCGCGCCACTCACCAACAGTTTTTAGTACTTGGATCAGGAACCCCCATCAAATTTAAACACTCCCATTACAGCATACAACATGAAACTCGTACTCTGCTCCAAACGCAACACCGCCTCTGGTCACAACTACGTCAACTACCACCACCTCAGTGAATCCCCCACTTTGTGGCTGTCTTTGCTACCTTATATAATGTAATCCTCTCCACCAGCTTCTACCCTGACCTGTGGAAGACTTCCTGTGTATTGCTGTTCCCTAAACCCAACAAACACTTTCTGACACCCATTGCCCAATCTGCCTCACCTCCATGTTCAGTAAGGTCTTCGAGTCCATCCTCTCCCAACGTGCTCATCATCACCTAAACCAGCACCACCCCCTTCCCCTTACCCAGTGTGGGTTCTGACCATCCTTCTCCACAGACAATGAGCTCCTTAACCTCACCAACATTTTTCCCTCCAACTTCACTCTCGTCATTCCACTATCTTTGTTTCCCTTCACCTCCAGAACTCCTATGACCATGTCTGGTATCCTGGGCTCCTGCTAAACACCAGAAACTCGCCTTTCCTGTCAATTTCGACTGTCTTGTTGCTTCCTTCCTGTCCTGCTGTCCCTCTTATGCCACTATCCACAATACCAACTTCGTATATTTTATCTCATTGCGGATGTGCCCCAAGGCTCCACCATCCATTCCTACATACTCTGTCTTCTGTATTATGCCGATACGCCCAAACCTCCCCCACCTGTTCACCACCTCCAATTTGATGATGACACTGCCTTCCTGTCCCTCTGTCCTACTCTTCAGTGGTCCCAACACACCCTTCAAACCCAACTTGATCAGTTGTCTGCTTGGTGCAAGCAGTGGCTTATGCACATCAACCCTTACAAGATCTGGGCAATCATCATAGGTCATATCACCTGGGTCCCTTACCATCTGTGGTCATCATATTCACCTCACTCCTACCCTGAAATACCTTGACCTCACCCTTGACTGTCATCTCACCAGGACTCCCCATCTAAAATGATCCATCACAAAGCCCACAATAGACTCTGCCTACTGAAACTCCTGTCTGGCTGGACATGGGGACTGCATCGTTTCCCCCCAGCGGGTCTAGGGGTTAGAATAGTTCCGAAGTATTCCTGCTCATCATACGAGGTGACTAAAAGGAGTATCATGCGTTTCAGCCTTTACATGATGATCCCCTGTAGGCTTTGACTTCCATTCTTCAAAATTTTCCTGGAGAGCGAGCCAACTGGGGTAGGGCGCCTTAAACAGTGCATTGTGTCCATCGTTCACTGAGATCTTTAGCCCACTTTCTCATCATAGCATTGCAGTTCCGCATATTCTCCATCTCTTGGGTGAGGACACCTTCCTGGGTTCGTTTTTCATCATGAACTATGCAGTATCGATTTCTGTGTTGACGATAACCATGGAATTCTTTGCACCTAATATCCAGCACGGTAGCCAGTCTGTTGTGGGTGGGCTGCAATGTACCCTATTGGCTGTAGCCCCCTGACCACACAGGGATCGCTCTGCTGATGCCTACGCCATTAACTCCCCACATATGCCACCGGGTAGATGCTCCCTGGGGCATTGAGACTCCCAGCAATGGCCATCCTGCCAGATGGCCTTTGCTACAGACGGGTGGCGCCGGTAGGGAGGGCCCCTGGTCGGAGCGGGTGGCATCAGGGTGGATGACACGTGATGAAGCAAAGTCCATCATCTCTTGCTGGTGGTGAAACACCAGCAGTCTCTAAGCGATCGCAAGCTTAATTCAACGCAAGGAAGTGCGACTCCAAATCGTTCCTCTCCCTGGTCACACAATGGGAGGAGCGTCAGGCTAAGGATGGCAGCAGATCTTATTCGCCTCGGTACCTTGTATGTTTTACAACTGATGGGGAATCTTTCGTGATGATGAAGCTTCAGTTTTATGTTGAGAATTTGGAGGACACGTTTGGGGAGACAGAGGGCTTGTCCAAAATGAGATCTGGGTCAGTCTTGATCAAAACAGCATCCTCTGCCCAGTCACGAGAGTTAATCGCTTTTGACAAGCTGGTGGATGTTTCTGTAACCATCATGCGCCATAAGAGCTTAAATATGGTCCAGGGCATCATATTTCACAGAGACCATCTTTTGGAGTTCGACAATGAGCTGCGCACCAATTTAGAGAGGCGAGGTGTACATTTCATCTTACGTGTCCACCAGGGTCCGAAGGATAATCAGGTTGCCACCGGTGCCTTCATCTTGGCCTTTGATGGTGGTACATTGCCTGAGAAGCTCAAGGCGACGGTCTACTGGTGTGATGTAAAGCCCTATATCCCTCCCCCAAAGCAGCGCTTTAAGTGCTGGACGTTTGGCCATGTGTATTCCCATTGTACTTCTAGCGTCACATGCTGAGATTGCGGACGCCAATCACATCCCAATACTCCATGTGCCCCGTCTCCCGTCTCCCACCTGTGTCAACTGCAGAGAGCACCATTTGCCTTGCTCGCCTGACTGCAGGATTCTCCAGAGACAAAAGAAAATCATGGAGTACAAGACCCTGCACATACTGACCTACACTTAGGCTACGAGAAAATTTGAACACCTGCATCCTGTGTGTATGACATCGGCTTATGCTGGCGCTACAACTGTTCTGGCTCCATCACCTCTGCCAACCCAAGTCACCTCCTAGAGCTAGAAGACTACAACTGCCCACTTGATGATGGGGGGCATTTCCCTCCCTGTTGCTCCAGCGCCACCTACATCCATCCCCACTTCTGAGCCAGAGAAGCGGAAGTCTTTTTTGTCTTCTCTCGCTGGGAAGGGGTCCCTTGGGTCACTCCCTTCCAGGTTTCTTCTAGTGGTGCTGAAGCAGCTGCTCGTAGGGATTCATGCTCATCATCAGTCCAGGAGACTGAGCCAGTGAAGTCCTCCCAGCCAGGGAAACCCAACGAGCAGCCAGAGAAATATAAAAAGAAAACCCCTAAGACCAAGGAAATTGTGGTGGCATCCACACCACCGCTACCTACAAGCTCTGTGGCTGCAGGTGACTCTGAGGTGTAAACTGCCTCACTGAACGTTCCATGTCTTCCCATTCCCACGATGTCATCCTCCAGTGGAATTGCAGCGGTTTTTTCCACAGCCTGGCTGAACTACGGCAACTGTTAAGCTTTACACCTGCTATCTGCATTGCCCTCCAGGAAAGCTGGTTCCCAGCAATGCGGACCCCTGCCCTCTGCGGTTATAAGGGATATTACAGGAAGCGTAGCGACTATAATCGAGAGTCAGGTGGAGTTTGCGTTTATGTCCTAAACTGAGTCTGTAGTGAACCTGTGCCCCTTTAAACCCCTCTTGAAACTGTGGCTGACAGAATAAGGACGACGCCGGAAATAACTGTCCTCAATGTATATCTTCCTCCAGCTGATGCAGTACCCCTCAATGTATTAGCTGCACTGATTGATCAATTCCCTAAACCTTTCCTACTTCTGGGCGATTTTAATGCCCATAACCCCTTGGGAGGTGGTACCATGCATACTGGCCGAGAAAGAGATGCCGAAACTGTACTGTCACAATTAAGGAGTGTCTCGCGAGCTCTACAGTTGCATAAGCGCCACCCTTTCCTGGAGCACTTCACAGTTTTTAAAAGGCTCTGTGCTCGTGTTCGCTACCTTATCAAACATTGAAGAAGGAGTGTTGAGAGAGATATGTCTCCACCATTGGGTGCCACACGGCACCTTCCCAAGTCTGGGCAAAGATCAAACGTCTTTTCAGGTACCAGGCCCCAACAGTTGTCCCCAGTATTATCATAAATGGAGAATTAAGTACCGACGCAAACTCGATTGCCGAGCACTTTGATCGAGCCTTTGCATCGGAAAATTACCCCAGAGCCTTTCGTACACTCAAACGGTGGCTGGAAGGGAACGTCATCTCATTGACTATACGCTGCAGTGAATCCTATAACGCCCCATTTACAGAGTGGGAGCTTTTCTGTGCCCTTGCACATTGCCCTGACACAGCTCCTGGGCCTGATCGCATCCACAGCCAGATGATTAAACATCTCTCATCTGACTAAAAGCGACATCTTCTCGTCATCTTCAACCGGATCTGGTGCGATGGCGTCTTTCCATCGCAATGGCGGGAGAGCACCATCATTCCGGTGCTCAAATCCGGTAAAAACCCGCTTGATGTGGATAGCTATCGGCCTATCAGCCTCACCACCGTTGTTTGTAAGTTTCTGGAACGTATGGTATGTCGGCTGTTGGGTTGGGTCCTGGAGTCACATAGCTTGCTGGCTCCATGTCAGGGCGGCTTCCGCTAGGGTCGCTCTACCACTGAAAATCTTGTGTCCATCGAGGCAGCCGTCCGGACAGCCTTTTCCAGGCGGCAATACCTGATTGCGGTCTTTTTTGACTTACATAAAGCATATGACATGACTTGGCGACATCATGACCTTGCCACATCGTATGAGTGTCGTCTCTGGGATACACTCCCAATTTTATCCAAAACTTCTGTCGCTCCGTACTTTCCATGTCCAAGTTGGTGACTCCCATAGTTCCATCCATATCCAGGAGAATTGAGTTCCGCAGGGCTCTGTATTGAGTCTCTCCCTATTTTTAGTGGCCATTAACGGTCTAGCAGCAGCTGTTGGGTCCTCTGTCTCACCTTCTCTGTATGCAGACGACTTCAGCATGTCGTACTGCTGCTCCAGTACTGTTGTTGCTGAGCTGCGCTTCCAGGGAGCCATCCAGAAGGTGCAGTCATGGGCTCTAGCCTACGGCTTCCAGTTTTCAGCCACAAAGTCGTGTGTCATGCACTTCTGTCGGTGTCTTACCGTTCATCCAGAACCCACACATTACCTTAATGACGATCCACTCACTGTAGTGGAGACGTATCAATTCCTAGGACTTGTTTTCGACGCTCAGTTGACTTGGATCCCTCATCTTCGTCAGCTTAAGCAGAAGTGATGGCAGAATCTCAAGGCCCTCCGTAGCCTGAGCGACACCAATTGGGGTGTAGATTGGTCTACGCTGCTGCAGCTCTACAGAGCCTTTGTCCAATCCCGAACTGACTGTGGGAGTGTGGTTTATGGTTTGGCAGCGCCTTCAGCATTGCATTTACTCGACCCTGTGCACTGCTGTGAGGTTCAATTAGCGACAGGAGCTTTTAGGACAAGTCCAGTGACCAGCGTCCTGGTGGAAGCTGGTCCACTGCAGATAAGATGTGCGCAACTGCTCCCCAGTTACGCAGCACACATCCATAGTTCCCTTGAAAATCCTTAATACCATCTCCTTTTCCCGCGTGTGGCACACATCGGCGGCCCAAATCGAGACTAACGATTGCAGTTCGTGTGCGGTCCCTTCTCTCTGAACTAGAGTCCTTCCCTTTGCCACCTCTACTTGCGGTCTGTTCTCGTATGCCTCCATGGTGTACACCTCGTCCGCAGCTTTGTCTGGAACTTTTGCATGACCCTAAGGACTCCATTAACGCGGCCATTGTCTGCTGTCACTTCCTCTCTATTCTTGAAGTGTTCTGGGGCTAATACACGGTTACCTACTCCGTCGTGAGGACCCACCTCAGTGTCACTGTGGCTCCCAAACGACAGTCGTCCACCTCTTGCTGGACAGCCCACTTTTAGCCGCTCTGTGGCAGACTTTTAACTTTCCCAGAACCCTGCCTTCCGTGTTGGGCGACAATGCCTCCACAGCAGCTTTAGTTTTAGGTTTTAGCCATGAGAGTGTGTTTTATACTTCTATGTAGGTTTTAGCGCATGTCATTTGTTCCTTTGTGTCCTCCACCCTAGTGCTTTTAGAGTGGAGGTTTTAATGTGTCTGGCTTTCCCCTTTTATTCTCGTGGTTGGCCAGCCACTGTAATCTGCTTTCATATTTTACTCGCTTCGTTTCTAATGTCTTTTTTGTTTTCTTGTCCTCTTTAGTTCCTTTTAGTATTCGTTGCCTTCCCTTCGTTCTTTTGGCTTTTCCTTTCTTTCCATTTTGTGTTATATGTTTTGTCCACTTTATTCTCACACTTGTGGCATTGTTTTATTAGGAACAAGGGACCAATGAACTCGTAGTTTGGTGCCTTCTCCCACCTTTAAACCAACCAACTAGATCCTTTCACCAACCTTCACACCTACAAATCCTTGATCTGTCCCATCATTTGATGTACCAGTGTCGCCTGGATTTCATATCCCACCCAGATTCTATAAATCCCTCCAAATCCTCAACCGTCATGCTCTTCACCTCGCTTTCTGTGTCCAACTTCTGTCCCCACACTGATCCTATATGGCCTCAACCCCTTCCCATATCTTATCATTTTCCTTGAACACATCTACACCCCGTACATTGTCCACAAACTCGACCCTCCACACCCCTTGGTGTTTCCTATCCTCTCTAACGCCCACCCATTGCAGCACCTTGATCATTGTGTCCTGCCCTCTTTCCATCTCCACACCCTCCACCTCGTTTACCAAGGCATCTTCCAGCGCCTACCCCTCTAAACCCAACTCCCCCACCCACCTCAGGGCTCACTCTCCATTTATTTTCCCTTTACTTGAGCAGTTTTTTCCTCCCTCCTATGCCTCCTTTCTTTCCAGCAGACCCCTTTTGCGTCTCTGCACTACGTCACGCTTAGCTTTCTGTCCCTCATTGAGCCAGTCTCCTGCCCCTTGGTGCACCACCCACTACGTTTTTTTATCCCACCCTTTCCAGCACACCCTCATTTGCTGCCCCTTCCTCTCCCCTCTCTTACCTCCTCTCAGGCCTCCCCTCCCTCGGCAGGTCCCCCCCCCCCCCCCTCCGGCAGGTTTTACATTTTGTTCTGTGTGCTCTATCTTATGCAGTGATTTTAAAGTGTCGTAGTTCTGGTCTGTTTGTAAAATTGTGCATGTGACTTTGGTGTATTTTATGTGCTACACACTGCCAAATGTATTTTTTTAATATCTTTATGTGGACCTTTAACTGTGTCCTACAGCGAATGTCTCCATGTAAGCGTATATTTTAACCCAAATTGCCTTCCTTTTTTATTAACGCTAAATTATGGACCTACAGACCTCAAACGGGTGGTGGAATAGTGAGACTGTAATTTAATTTTGTGAGCAGGTAAGATAGATATGTAATGAAAGTCAAAGTTATCGTAAGATTTATTGTTAATTATAAATCCTCACACAAAATGAGAGCAGCAGTTGCACTGAAATATAACACGAACATGTTTAATAACATCCTATTCACTGACAAATTATCCCAAGAACATGAAACAGTACAAATAACTAATGTTGGTGGAGATTCAAGACAAGGAACCAATACATAGGCTACTAGATAATTACCGCAGTGATCCATTTCCGAGGTCTGAGCACAGTGATTTCTAAAATTTGAGTTCAGAAAATTATGCATGACAGAAGGGCAGTTTCCTCCTACTCATTAACACTCTAATGTTTGCTGAGTTTATCGAAACCTATACACACCAAAGCTGATTACAGGTCTTACCATTTTTTTTAACAACGTCGTCGTGTTGTCCACCAGTGCTGCTGTCAGCGGCCGCTGTGTCCAATGATACCTGTGAATCCTGAAATGCTACCTAATGCACATTGTACATCACACTCCAGATGGAGCTGCAAAGTGAAATGTCTACTTCTCATACCTAATTCAGTGAATGATTCTCCCCCTATCAGCGGACAAAATTTCCTTGGTTTCACCTGTCTTCCCTCGTAACGTTTTGCTCTTCTTCGAGAGCCTGTCCTAGCCTCTCACGAGCCGTCACCCAGTGATAAGTGTCAATTCTCCTGGAGTATCCACCCATTTCTCAATAATTTTCCAAGACTATTACGTCAGACCAGGCTGACCAATGAAATTCTCGTATTTTTGTGTCCAGAGGCCTACAGCTGCCGGCCGCGGTGGTTTCGCGGTTCTAGGCGCGCAGTCCGGAGCCGTGCGACTGCTACGGTCGCAGGTTCGAATCCTGCCTCGGGCATGGATGTGTGTGATGTCCTTAGGTTAGTTAGGTCTAAGTAGTTCTAAGTTCTAGGGGACTGACGACCACAGCAGTTGAGTCCCATAGTGCTCAGAGCCATTTGACCCATTTTTTGAGCCTACAGCTAAAGAAAGAAATGTGTTTTGTCTCTGTCCTGTTGGCGACTCAAAGAAATGTGTTAGCATGTTGTTTCCTATCACCCTGCTAAGATTCTTATCTGCTTTATATACATGAGGAGCCAGCTACAGGCACTTTTGGGACGAGAAAGTTGCAGTATCACACTTACACAATCTTCACGCGTTGGCTGCTGTGCTCTGCCGAGATCATAGAGCTGTAAATACCTGTGGCATTCGTGGAGTCAGCATACTACCCACCAGTATATTGCTCTGCTGATGGCAGACTGGAGCCGTCTTCTCTGCATTCTCTACCAAAGGCTCATTGTTGCCCACCTTCCAGGACCTTTACTGTACTTTACAACGCCCTCACCTCAGAAAAATGCTGTAGGGATGGAGGAGCGGTGGTCATCTTGTGCCGGATTCCAAAAACTCTTCTGTGGTCATCTGGAGGCTGCAGTTTCCCTTCTGTCCACACTGTGTCAACTAGCGATGGGTGTTCCTTAATTGTGTTCAATACAGGGTGAGTCACCTAACGTTACCTCTGGATAGATTTCGTAAACCACATCAAATACTGACGAACCGATTCCACAGACCGAGCGTGAGGAGAGGGGCTACTGTAATTGGTTAATACAAACCATACAAAAATGCACGTAAGTATGTTTTTTTAACACAAACCTACGTTTTTTAAATGGAACCACGTTAGTTTTGTTAGCACATCTGAACATATAAACAAATAAGTAAACAGTGGCGTTTGTTGCATTGTAAAATGTTAATTACATCCGGAGATATTGTAGCTAAAGTTGACGCTTGAAACCTCCAACGTTCAGTTGCGTGTCGTAACAAACACGGGCCACAGTCAGCGAGCAGCATCTGCAGGAACGTGTTTACGATGACGACCGTTTTTACGAGTGTGGCTCTAGTGTACTGTTGTGGTTTGGTCTAGCTGTCGCAGTGTCCGCATGTAGCGCTTGCTGCTATTGTTTTTCTGCATTCGTCTCCGCACGCACACCAACTGTAGTACACCGTGTTACCAGACGTCTGTGATAGTGTAGTGTTGTAGGAACTGTGACCATGGTGTATTCGAACTCTGAAAAGGCGGAGATGATACTCATCTATGGCGCGTGTCGACGAAATGCAGCTGAAGCCTGCAGGGTGTATGCAGAACGGTACCCGGACAGAGAGCATCCAACGTGCCGAACATTGCAAAACATCTACCGCCAACTGTATGCAACAGGTATGGTCGTAGCACGCAAACGGGTCCGTAACAGGCCCGTCACAGGAGAAGCGGTTGCAGTTGCTGTGTTAGCTGCTGTTGCCGTGAACCCAAACATGAGTACACGGGACATTGCGAGAGCCGGTGGACTGAGTGAAAGTAGTGTCATGCGCATACTGCATCGTCACCGCTTTCACCCGTTTCAGGTGTAGCTACATCAGCAAATTACATGGTGATGAATTTAATCACCGAGTGCAATTCTGTCAATGGGCATTAATAGAGAATGCGCTGCAGTTCTACCTGTTTACCGATGAAGCGGGTTTCACAAACCACGGGGCACTGAATCTACGGAACATGCATTACTGGTCCGTGGACAATCCTCACTGGCTCAGACAGGTAGAGCGACAGAGACCGTGGACTGTAAATGTATGGTGCGGAATCATTGGCGACCACCTCATTATTCCTCACTTCATTGCAGGGGCCCAAACAGTTGCAACATACATCGCGTTTCTACAGAATGATCTGCTAACGTTGCTCGAAATTTCCCACTGGAAACGCGTCGACGTATGTGGTATCAGCATGATGGTGCACCTGCACATTCCGCAATTAACACGAGGCTGACCCTTGACATTATGTTCGACGGGCATTTCATAGGACGTGGAGGACGCATAAATTGGCCAGCCCGTTCTCCTGATCTTACACCTCTGGACTTCTTTCTGTGGGGTACGTTAAAGGAGAATGTGTACCGTGATGTGCCTACAACGCCAGAGGATGTGGAACAACGTATTGTGGCAGCCTGCGGTGACATTACACCAGATGTACTGCGGCGTGTACGACATTCATTACACCAGAGATTGCAATTGTGTGCAGCAAATGATGGCCACCACGTTGAACATCTATTGGCCTGACATGTCGGGACACAATCTATTCCACTCCATAACTGAAAACGGAAACCACGTGTGTACGTGTACCTCACCCCTCATGGTAATGTACATGTGCGTCAGTGAAAAAGACCAATAAAAAGGTGTCAGCGTGTGGACGTATTGTGCTGTTCCAGTCTCTTCTGTACCTAAGGTCCATCACTGTTCCCTTTGGATCCCTACGTAATTCTGTGCTCCGCCGATACACACGATCGAACAGCGGAGGTTCGAATGGTTCAAATGACTCTGAGCGCTATGCGACTTAACATCTGAGGTCATCAGTCGCCTAGAACTTAGAACTAATTAAACCTAACTAACCTAAGGACACCACACACATCCATGCCCGAGGCAGGATTCGAACCTGCGACCGTAGCAGTCGCGCGGTTCCGGACTGCGCGCCTAGAACCGCTAGACCACCGCGGCCGGCAACAGCGAAGGAGTGGTACTCAAGCGTCAACTTTAGGTTGTAACATCTCCGGATGTAATTAACATTTTACAATGCAACAAACGGCACTGTTTACTTATTTGTTTATATGTTCAGATGTGCTAACAAAACTAACGTGGTTCCATTTAAAAAACTTAGGTTTGTGTTAAAAAAACATACTTACGTGCATTTTTGTATGGTTTGTATTAAACAATTACACTAGCCCCTCTCCTCAGATTCGGTCTGTGGAATCGATTCGTCAGTATTTGATGCGGTTTACGAAATATGTCCAGCGGTAATGTTAGGTGACTCACCCTGTATATAACAGCCGTTAGCAAACGCTGCCCTATCTGGTGTTAGCGTCGCCTTTCACACCTCTCTTAAGTTTGCCCTGCTTTGATCTGCAGTCGGTCTATGAAATTGCCAGGCCAGCCAAACGTAATTCTCAAGAAATAAAATTCCTACAAGAACTTCACATATTTGTAATAGCTATTGGATAATCTTTAGTAATAATAAACGAGTGTGCTACATATCTAAAATGTGAAAGTTGTCAAAGGCGTAAGTTTCATTGTCCTTCACTACATCCCATTTACATTTGAAATTTTGCGCGGCCTGTGACAGACTTCAGTGTGATACAGAATGAAGGAAAATTTCAGTGTCCCTACCTGTTGGGTATCTCTAGAAACAAAATGGTTTATGACTGGTGGGAGGGATGCATTCCCAAAATAAAAGTGAATGCAAAATGTTTACTACCGTACTCAGACTTATGAGAACTTCTCTCATTAAAACTTACTTGCTGACCAGTGTGCAGAAGACACCTATGTATGTTGCAAGCCATATATAGTTCAGTTTTACGAGGGCGTCAAAAACAAGAATTTAAACATTCAGAAAGGAAAATCGGTCCAGGTCTCTTCAATGAAAAACAAACACTCACACTTAATTTGAGAAAGAGTGTATTTAGTTAAAATATCATTTGTTCACTGTTCTCTATCAATATGGTGGTTCTCTCTTAATATTACTGTATGAGGCACCGGTAACCAAGATTTGACGTAAGGTCCACACCACACACACACACACACACACACACACACACACACACGTGTCATTTCCACTTTTACTTTAAATTAAATATGAACTAACGAGAAAAGTAATCAATTACACACACACACGTGTCATTTCCACTTTTACTTCAAATTAAATATTAACTAACGAGAAAAGTAATCAATTACACATAACTATACGTCATAAATTAAACATTTTTTAATGAAAGTACACATCACAAGTGAATTCACAAGTACACTAGTAGTTTACAAAGCTATCCAAAAAGTAATTAATTGAGATGCCCAACTTTACAATAATTTAAACATATAAAAATTACAAATTCGTATAATGATAAATTTGCAATTAAAATGATATTTTTGCTGTTGCTCTCTGTCACATTCCATCAATTAGCGACAGCTCGTATGAGCATACTCAAGGCTCGTTACTTAGGAATCAGGTTTTCAGCATGACGTTGCATTAGCATATACATTCTGTTGAATCCAGCCTAGTCATTGATTGTGGGGTGTTTAGGAAACCTGCTTTATGGGATCGCTAGACAACTTTCAAACAAATCGTATTAATGAGTTTTATTTCAAAAGGAAATGATTATGGTACTTAACTTTCTATTTACACAGATCTACATCTACATCTACATCTACATTTATACTCCGCAAGCCACCCAACGGTGTGTGGCGGAGGGCACTTTACGTGCCACTGTCATTACCTCCCTTTCCTGTTCCAGTCGCGTATGGTTCGCTGGAAGAACGACTGTCTGAAAGCCTCCGTGCCCGCTCTAATCTCTCTAATTTTACAATCGTGATCTCCTCGGGAGGTATAAGTAGGGGGAAGCAGTATATTCGATACCTCATCCAGAAACGCACCCTCTCGAAACCTGGCGAGCAAGCTAAACCGCGATGCAGAGAGCCTCTCTTGCAGAGTCTGCCACTTGAGTTTGCTAAACATCTCCGTAACGCTATCACGGTTACCAAATAATCCTGTGACGAAACGCGCCGCTCTTCTTTGGATCTTCTCTATCTCCTCCGTGAACCCGATCTGGTACGGATCCCACACTGATGAGCAATACTCAAGTACAGGTCGAACGAGTGTTTTGTAAGCCACCTCCTTTGTTGATGGACTACATTTTCTAAGGACTCTCCCAATGAATCTCAACCTGGTACCCGCCTTACCAACAATTAATTTTATTCATTCCACTTCAAATCGTTCCGCACGCATACTCCCAGGTATTTTACAGAAGTAACTGCTACCAGTGTTTGTTCCGCTATTACATAATCATTCAATAAAGGCTCCTTCTTTCTATGTATTCGCAATACATTACATTTGTCTATGTTAAGGGTCAGTTGCCACTCCCTGCACCAAGTGCCTATCCGCTGCAGATCTTCCTGCATTTCGCTACAATTTTCTAATGCTGCAACTTCTCTGTATACTACAGCATCATCCGCGAAAAGCCGCATGGAACTTCCGATACTATCTACTAGGTCATTTATATATATTGTGTAAAGCAATGGTCCCATAACACTCCCCTGTGACACGCCAGAGGTTGCTTTAACGTCTGTAGACGTCTCTCCATTGAAAACAACATGCTGTGTTCTGTTTGCTAAAAACTCTTCAATCCAGCCACACAGCTGGTCTGGTATTCCGTAGGCTCTTACTTTGTTTATCAGGCGACAGTGCGGAACTGTATCGAACGCCTTCTGGAAGTCAAGGAAAATAGCATCTACCTGGGAGCCTGTATCTAATATTTTCTGGGTCTCATGAACAAATAAAGCGAATTGGGTCTCACACGATCGCTGTTTCCGGAATCCATGTTGATTCCTACAGAGCAGATTCTGGGTTTCCAAAAACGACATGATACTCGAGCAAAAAACATGTTCTAAAATTCTACAACAGATCGACGTCAAAGATATAGGTATATAGTTTTGCGCATCTGTTCGAGACCCTTCTTGAAGATTGGGACTACCTGTGCTCTTTTCCAATCATTTGGAACCTTCCGTTCCTCTAGAGACTTGCGGTACACGGCTGTTAGTAGTGGGGCAAGTTCTTTCGCATACACTCTGTAGAATCGAATTGGTATCCCGTCAGGTCCAGTGGACTTTCCTCTGTCGAGTGATTCCAGTTGCTTTTCTATTCCTTGGACACTTATTTCGATGTCAGCCATTTTTTCGTTTGTGCGAGGATTTAGAGAAGGAACTGCAGTGCGGTCTTCCTCTGTGAAACAGCTTTGGATAAAGGTGTTTAGTATTTCAGCTTTACGTGTGTCATCCTCTGTTTCAATGCCATCATCATCCCGGAGTGTCTGGATATGCTGTTTCGAGCCTCTTACTGATTTAACGTAAGACCAGAACTTCCTAGGATTTTCTGTCAAGTCGGTACATAGAATTTTACTTTCGAATTCACTGAATGCTTCACTCATAGACCTCCTGACGCTAAGTTTGACATCGTTTAGCCTCTGTTTGTCTGAGAAGTTTTGGCTGCGTTTAAACTTGGAGTGAAGCTCTCTTTGTTTTCGCAGTAGTTTCCTAACTTTGTTGTTGTACCACGGTGGGTTTTTCCCGTCCCTCACAGTTTTACTCGGCACGTACCTGTCTAAAACGCATTTTACGATTACCTTGAACTTTTTCCATAAGCACTCAACATTGTCAGTGTCAGAACAGAAATTTTCGTTTTAATCTGTTAGGTAGTCTGAAATCTGCCTTCTATTACTCTTGCTAAACAGATAAACCTTCCTCCCTTTTTTTTATATTCCTATTAACTTCCATATCCAGGGATGCTGCCACGGCCTTATGATCACTGATTCCCTGTTCTGCACATACAGAGTCGAAAAGTTCGGGTCTGTTTGTTATCAGTAGGTCCAATATGTTATCTCCACGAGTCGGTTCTCTGTTTAATTGTTCGAGGTAATTTTCGGATAGTGCACCCAGTATAATGTCACTCAATGCTCTGTCCCTACCACCCATCCTAAACATCTGAGTGTCCCAGTCTATATCTGGTAAATTGAAATCTCCACCTAAGACTATAACATGCTGAGAAAATTTATGTGAAATGTATTCCAAATTTTCTCTCAGTTGTTCTGCCACTAATACTGCTGAGTTGGGTGGTCGGTAAAAGGAGCCAATTATTAACCTAGCTCGGTTGTTGAGTGTAACCTCCACCCATAATAATTCACAGGAACTATCCACTTCTACTTCACTACAGGATGAACTACTACTAACAGTGACGAACACTCCACCATTGGCTGCATGCAATCTGTCCTTTCTAAACACAGTATGTGCCTTTGTAAAAATTTCGGCTGAATTTATCTCTGGTTTCAGCCAGCTTTCTGTACCTATAACGATTTCAGCTTCGGTGCTTTCTACCAGCAGACTTTCTACCAGACTGCATTTACTAGGCAATCTTGTATTTTAATAACCATTTAAATTTTGTGTCGATTTGTTTGTGCTCTCTGTAGATTAGTTCAGACGTTCTTTGCACAACAGTTTTTAGCATGCACCGGGACTGCAACTGCTGTGTTCGGATGCAGGCTGAGTTGGCATCCCTTCGCTCCCAGCTTCAGGCAGTGTTGGCTTCGGTCACACAGCTTGAGGCTGTTGCCAATGGGCATCACTGTGGGGGTCCGGATGGGAGTTTGTCGGGGACGGCCAGCTTGTCCGACGCATCCCCCGATTGGACTACAACTGTGGTTGCCCGGGATACTGCCCACATTGAGGCTGATCCCTCACCTGTGGTAGTGTGGGAGGTCGTCTCAAGGTGTGGCAGGGGACGAAAGACATTCCGGGGGCTGAACGGAAGGCCTCTCCAGTTTGTCTGACGAACCGGTTTCAGGCTCTGTCTCTGGCTGGTACTGATCTTCGGCCTGACATGGCTGCTTGTCCTATTCCAGAGGTTGCTCCTCAGTCTGCAAGTTCCGAGCGGTCGCAGAGGGTGGGCTTACTGGTAGTTGGGAGCTCCAACGTCAGGCGGGTAATGGGGCCCCCTTAGGGATATGGCAGCAAGAGGGGAAGAAAACCAATGTGCACTCCGTGTGCATACCGGGGCGAGTCATTCCAGATGAGGAAAGGGTCCTTCCGGATGCCATGAAGTGTACAGGGTGCACCCATCTGCAGGTGGTCGCTCATGTCAGCACGAATGACGTGTGTCGCTATGGATCAGAGGAAATCCTCTCTGGCTTCCGGCGGCTATCTGATTTGGTGAAGACTGCCAGTCTCATTAGTGGGTTGAAAGCACAGCTCACCATCTCAGCATCGTCGACAGGACTGACTGCAGACCTTTGGTACAGAGCCGAGTGGAGGGTCTGAATCAGAGGCTGAGACGGTTCTGAGACAGTGTGGGCTGCAGATTCCTTGACTTGCAGCATAGGGTGGTGGGGTTTCTGGTTCTGCTGGCTAGGTCAGGAGTCCACTACACGCAGCAAGCAGCTACACGGGTAGCAGGGGTTGTGTGGCGTGGGCTGGGCCGTTTTTTTAGGTTAGATATCCTCGGGCAAGTACAGAAAGGGAAACAGCTTCAAAAGGGTGCGGGGTAAAGTCAGAACATGCGGGGACCAAGCAGCAATCGGTATTGTAATTGTAAACTGTCGAAGCTGCATTGGTAAAGTACCGGAACTTCAAGCGCTGGTAGAAAGCACCAACGCTGAAATCGTTATAGGTTCAAAAAGCTGGCTGAAGCCAGAGATTAATGTGTCGCAAGACAGACAAAATAAGCAAGTTTCTTCAGTATAGACAATGCTACATAGTAGAAGCGAAATGGCTAGTCCTGATGCTATTCTTGAACTGGCCTCGGCCAGTCAGGCAAGGGAGTTACGTTCTCTTCACATAGAGGCCGCTGCTGTCGCGTTGTCGTCCTGGAGAGGGGTCGGTCAGTGTGCTCCTTCACAGCCCTCTCTGCTCTCTCATTCCCGACTGGCATGCTGGCGCTTGGCTATACGCCACAGCATTCCTCTCTGCAAAGTGATTGACCGTCGTCGTACAAGGAGCATAACAAAGTTGGGGGAGGCAGGACCGTGGATGCTGCGATGGACGAAGCTGTGGCTGCAGGGGATGTCAAGCTTCCAGTCATACCCCGCCATCTGGTCTTTGCTCTGGAGGAAGCGTCCCCCAGAAAACGACCAGAAGGGTACACATTCACCCCCTGAGACACATAACAAGATGTAGAAGGCGGCTGTGGTGTGGGCGGGCACATGCTGGCACTGCCAACTGGACCAGTCCTAAGCAAGGAACGACTCAGCCTGACAAATTGGTGGCTGCTCAAATTTATTTGCCAACACGGCACCAGAATTGTACTGATCTAGAATTTGCTCTACATGTTGAAATGGTGGATCTGACTGTTTCACGTTCTTTTCTGTAAATCTGACATCAGTGACACTGTACACGATCACATCAGGCCACATAACATCTGATTATAAAGCACACAAGCACATTAGAATTTGCATTTCCTCATCATAACGTGCAAATCTGTTATCTACTTGATCTGAACTTTTTATTGCAATTAAAGAATTGGTACCTAGCTGATACCACACTTACTTGTTGGTCATAATAGTTAGCGGATCTACAACCTGATCAGAGGAAGGTTCACTTGGAGTTGCGTTAGGGAACAATTTCTTAATAAGGCGAAACTTCCTACTACTAACAAAGAGTAATGCAGTTTCACGGTACCTGGTATGTTGTGAGCAGTTATGAGGGCTTCAAACTGTTGCAACCACTTGAGCTACTCCTCTTCTTTTTCAGTAAACTGGCGAAAGGTGGTATGACACTCCATTCAGAGCTACCGTAGGCGCTCGTTGCACTTTATTGGTGGCTCAAGTCGTCAGGAGTTGCTGTACCTTTTTTTTAGCAGTGTGACGATTTGCTGCGTCTGAAACTGAAACATCTGCGTTAGCTATGTTGCATCTATCGCTTGCAGCTGAGGTGCTTGAGCAGGGGGTGGGTGAGGTGGGATGCTCATTGCGATAAACAGACAAGGTAAGCATTAAAAATAAGCACACAAGCAAATAAAATTTCTGCAACGCCCACCTGAAAAAACTGAATTGCAAAAATACAAGAAATACTGCTAAAACATGTAAACACACCCATGCCATGAAAAGACAAAGTAGAATTGAGGCACCGCAAAACAAAAAACATGACAAAAAACAGAGAATCTGTGGTGGCTGTCAGCTTTGTTTTGTCATATTGGGATCCCACCCTCCTCGCTAAATTCTGAATTCTGCCTAGTCGTCGATTATGGGGTGTTTACGAAACCTGCTTTCTCGAATCGCCAGACAACATTCAAACAAGTCATATTAATGAGTTTTATTACAAAAGGAAATGACTACAATACTTAACTTTATATTCACACAGATATGTTGCAAGCAAAGGGCGATAGACATAATAAGCAAGTTTCTTCAGTATAGACAATGCTACATAGTAGAAGCGAAGTGGCCAGTCTTGATGCTATTCTTGCACTGGATTGGATTTCGATTGGTTTGGATTTCGATTCAGCAAGAACACAAGAAACAGTAAAAGCTGGTGATAAAACGGTGACGTAAATTGAGAAACGGCGAAAATTGTGGAAAGTTAAAACATAAAACAATGATGGGCGATGATAATAAAATACACAGGAAGCAGACAGGAAAAATAGTAGACAGACAATTAAAAAAACACGGCGACAGTCTGGTTTCAGCTCGCAAGAGATATAAAAATCACACCCTGTGACAGTATGATGTCCGTTCGCAACACTTCAGAAAAGGTGCACAACACTTAACAATCACTGGAAACACTGCACTAAAAAGGCGGCACGACGATGACACACCACAGGCAATGGCAGATGTGTGTGGAGGGGGGGGGGGGGGAGGGGGAGGAGAGGACAAGTGAAAGGCGGGGGAACCGTCGAAGGGAGAGGACTCAGAAGGGGGGAGCAGGGCAGACGCAAGAGGGAATGGGGAAAGGCAGAGATGAAGGGTGTAGAGATGGAGGGTAGGAGGGGGGGGGGAAACAGTGAAGGCGCGGCAGAGGGTGGGGGTTGGAGAGGAGATGAGCAACCAGTGGATGAGGGGGATCAAGGTGGCGGGAGGTGAAATTATGTGGATATGTTCGAGTAATAGGAGCAGATGGGGGAAAGGAGTCAGGTCGTAGAGGATCCACATAGAGGCCGCTGCTGTCGCCTGTCTCGTTCCCGACTGCTATGCCAGTACTCGACTTAACGCCGTAGCACATACGTCTTCTTCGTCGACTAGACTGCAGGACTCCATTCTGGGACTCTTGTGCTGGCTGGCATTGCTTTTAGCACATTCATCAAGAAGCTCTATGGGTTGTTGGATCCTGCATGTATTAGTAAAGAGCGTAGTTATACGAGGTATTCATAAGGACATGGTGCAGGAAAGTAGCTATTGTATGTGGTGTTGGAATGACTGAACCAGATATGCCGTTTGAACCTGTAGTTCACAGTACGGCACAAAGGATCGGGTTATTACTGATTTTGGATTGCGGATTATTTTAGCTCCATTTCATGTGATGCCAGCTCTTGTCGTTGCCTGACCTCCACTGCCGTCTGAACAGTCGTTCTTGTCAACATCCGAACTCTGCCGTCGGCGAATGTCGACCTCCTACCCCACCGTCATTGTCTGCCTTGGTAGCTGAGTTGCAGCCCCCGCTGATGTCTGGCTATGAGGAAAGTGCTCCGTGGGGACGAAACGAACCTCCACTCCAGACAGGGTGGCGCCCCTGCCACCTTGCGGTGCTCGCTTCCCAGCTCTTATCATCTCACCCCTCGTTAAGTGCGCCATCCAGGCCCTACTTTCGTTTTGGTAGCCGCTGGCCATCTTACTGTGGTTTCCTTCCTGTCTCTGGAGCATAAGTAAGACCAGCTCGCCAGTCATGTGTCGTTTCTACATCTACATCCATACTCCGCAAGCCACCTGACGGTGTGTGGCGGAGGGTACCTTGAGTACCTCTATTGGTTCTCCCTTCTATTCCAGTTTTGTATTGTTCGTGGACAGAAAGATTGTCGGTGTGGCTCTGTGCGGGCTCTAATCTCTCTGATTTTTTCCTCATGGTCTCTTCGCGAGATATACGTAGGATGGAGCAATATACAGCTTGACTCCTCGGTGAAGGTATGTTCTCGAAACTTCAACAAAAGCCCGTACCGAGCTACTGAGCGTCTCTCTTGCAGAGTCTTCCACTGGAGTTTATCTATCATCTCCGTAACGCTTTCGTGATTACTAAATGATCCTGCAACGAAGCGCGCTGCTCTCCGCGCAGGAAACCTTCACGGCACCGTCGAAATGCTGTGCCCAAGCTTGAGATCATCGATTCGCCAGGAAACATTTCTCTAGGAGTCAATCTCCTGCTCGCATTGAGCAGTTCTGCAGTTTATTGCAGTCGTTTCTGGTGCAATGCCTTAAGCGCTGTGCCGACATTCGTCACGACAGACTGATAACTGAAGCTGTGAAGACGACGTCAGTGCAGGCAAGCCTAGTGGAAACCTGTCAGTCTGGGGTCGCTTGCGAAGTACATCATCTAGATGGCGCTGTTAACATGTGACGCCGCTACTGTTTAAAAATCTGGCATTCGTTATCGTTAAAGCAACAGAAACTCAGAAAATGGCCGAGTAGTTTGTTCGTAGCGAGCGTTTAAAGAAACAGTGTTGTGAAGAAATGAAAATATGATATAAAATTTTTGGATTGGGAACTTTTTATTACTTTCGTAAAAGTCTAACTTAGCAAGCAGTGATTCAGAGATCGCTTTAATAACAAGTCACCTTCAGGAAGGCTGCTTAAATGCAACTAGTTCGCAGAATTTCGTTGTGGTCGTGCTTCAGTCAGTGATGAATTTCGTGAAGGTGGACCAGAATCCAAAAACCAACGGTACTGTTGGAAACATGATTGAAGACAACAGGCATGTGACTTACTGAAAGATTAGAAGCATCCTTTAGCGGTTCCTAGACTGCGATACACAATATTTCATACTGTGTAATATTACTGGCCGTCTAGGGGTAATATATTATAGAAAATATTGACACATCTACTGAAATCACATTTTTATGGCGCAAGCTGGTTGATCTGTTTAGTCTTCGGCTAGTATCATGTATCTTTGTCAGCTCAGTTCCATACGCCAAACTGTTTAGTTTATGCGATCTGTTGCGTTGCGTAAATCGAATTACGGAAATGGTTTCGAAATCTGCGGAAAGCACGTTCATTGTAGGTGTCTGGGAAGTGTTTAGAGGTTTATCAGCTTTGTGGAGTGTGAAATCGAACGAGTATAGTAACCGTCAAAAGAAAACCGAGCAGTCCGATACGTTGTTTTCGAAGTACAGGGAAATGTATCCGGAACCAGGTAAGCTAGAATTATTAGAGAAGTTAATTCATTGCAGACTATACTGAGACGACAAAAGTCATCGGATAGTGATATGCAAATATACAAATCGAGGTAGTATCGTGTACACGAAGGTCAGTGCATTGGCGAATCTGTTATTTGTACTCAGGTCATTCACGTGAAAAGATGTCCGACGTGATTATACCCGCAGGACGGAAAGTAATAGTCTTTAAACGTGGCGTGGTAGTACTGGGTAGATGCATGGGACATTCCATTTCGGAAAAAAAAGTGTCGCGAATACCAAATTTCAGGCATTACCTTTCACCACGGATAACGCAGTGGCCGACGGCCTTCAGTTAACGACCGAGAGCAACGACGTTTGCATGGGATTGTCAGTGTCAACAAACAAGCAACACTGCGTAAAATAACGACGAACGTATCCACTAGGAAAGTGCGGCAAATGGAACATTAATGGGCTGTGACAGCATAGGACGATGTGCGTGCCTGCAGCGCCTGTCCTGTGCTCGTCACCGTATCGGTTGGACGCTAGAGGACTGGAAAACCGTGGCCTGATCAGATGAGTCTCGATATCAGTTGGTAAGATCTGATTGTAGGGTTCGAGTGTGACGTAGACCCCACAAGGCAATGGACCCAAGTTGTCAACAAGGCCATGTACAAGCTGGTGGTGGTTCCATAAAGGTGAACGCTGTGTTTACTTGGAATGGACTGGGTCCTCAGATCTAATTGAACCGATCATTGACTGTAAATGTTTATGTTCGGCTACCTGGAGACCATTTGCAGCCATTCATGGACTTCATATTCCCAAACAACGATTTTTATGGATTACAGTGCTCTGTGTCACCAGATTAAAAGTGTTCGTGATTGGTTTGATTGGATCTGGACAATTCGAGCGAATGATCTGGCCGCACGTCGAACATTTGTGGTACACAATCGAGAGGTCAGTTCGTGCACAAAATCCTGCATTGGCACACTTTCGCGGTTATGGACGACTATAGTGGCAGCATGAATCAGTATTTCTGCAGGCGACATCCACCGACTTGTGGAGTCCACGCTACGTCGATTTACTGCACTGCTCCGAGGAAAATGGACGTGCTACCCGATATCAGGAAGTATCCTATGACTTTTGGCACCTCAGTGTAATTATGGGAAGTTCAAAGAAAAAAGGAGGTGGAACCAATACTTTGGTACATTTAAAGTTATAACAATTTTACAACGGAAGGAAATCCCGCCTAACTGAAATAAAAGCACAGCTGCAGCATTAAGTGCATACATACACCTTTCCTTAACTTCAAGTAATGTTTAAAGGTCGCTTTGATGGCTTTGCACGTTTCCAGTCATGTTTAGGCTGACTGACTGTAGCGATAATGCACTTATGGATTTTACGTCTTGAAATGAACTTCCTGTATGTGAGATCGCTCTCTAAGTTTTCATATATTTTTAGGTTTCAGATAAATATTTTAACGGTTTTTGTGATAATATTTACTATATGAGTGACTTATTAGTGGTTTCTTCATTCAGCTCTGCCTTTCTTGTGTTGTGCCCTGATATTTGTGAGTGTTTCGTATCGAGAGACTTAACCTCTTACCTGTGTTTACATTCCGCGCTGACCAGTTGCAGCTGTAGCAGCGCATCGAAAGCTAAGTACTAATTAATCGTTTGTGTATAGTGGTTTATTAAGGAACTTTAGTAATCTTCAACCGGTGTTCTTGGTGTTTTCTGGTGAAATAATTTCAGAAGAAATTTTTGGAAACTGCTTTCAGTTTCGTTACTGTGTCATTAGACGTTTGATTTTCTTTCTGTGTTAGTCTTTTGTTATATTCTCAATTGTTGTTGATTAATACTGTCAATAATAGTAGTTATTTCCCTTGTAGAGCAAGTTTGTGATTACTGAAGTCAGTTTTTTAACATCTTCTTATTGTAGTAGCGGAACTTAGATAAAGTAGTTTTCTTGTTTCAATAACTGTAAAATTTTACCATGAGTGAGAAGTGTGGGCTTTGCCGTAGGTTCGTGAGTAGTGGATTGCGGTGTGAGACTTGCTCGAAGTATTTTCACTGGGGGGAATGCAGTGGGGAAACCAGTGGGCATTCTGGTGAGATCCTCTTCTGGAACTGCAGGTTATGCAGCAAGAGTAAGCTGACAAGGAGCAGGAGCGTAAGATCTGTGCCCTTCAGGTGCAGCTGAAAAACGCACAGGAGGAGCTAGATAGGATGAGGAGGGAGAAGGGGGTTGGGGAATGGGAGCTGGCTGTTGGCAAGAGATCTGCTAGGAGAAGGAGATTTTCAGATAGTTTTACTATTGGTGTTTGCAATAGATATGACCAACTGTCAGAGTCTAGTGGAGAGGAATCTATAGTAGCTGTAGATGTAGGAAGTATGCAGCAGACCTCAGCAGTTACGGTGGCTAGGACATTTGCAAAGTCTAAGAGAAAGAAGAAGGTTCTGCTGTTAGGTAGTTCTCATGGCAGAGGTGTAGGCCAGCAGTTACAGGAAGTATTGGGGAGTGAGTACCAGGTCACCAGCATTGTGAAGCCTAGTGCAGGATTGGGTCAGGTGACTGTTAACATACGGGGGTTATGTAGGGATTTTACTGAAGAGGATAAGGTGTTGATTGTGGGTGGGGCTGTTAATAGTATTGAGAGAGATAGGGAGTATGACATAGATAGTGACCTGGAAAAGATAGCCACTCAGACTGGAACTGTTTCAGCGTCACGATCGGCCTCATCTTAATACAGCCGTCAGGCGTTATAACATGAGACTTTGGGGTGCGCCGATGACAGAAGGCATGAGCCACATTTCAGTAGTGTCGGTGGAGTCTATCAGCAGAATGGGTTTCACTAGAGATGGCCTGCACCTTAACAGGTATGGAAAGGGGAAGTTGGCAAAGCTTATAGGTGACAGCATAGGTGGGGGTGGTGGGATCACTCATGGGAAAATTCCTTGCAGTAGTGAGTGTTACAGCTGTACCTTTTTTAGATTGAAGTCAGCTGATAGGTCTTCCTGCTTAAGGGAAGTCTCTCTAACAAAGAAACCACTTTCGACAAAGCTTAGTTATCCGATTAATGCGGGATTAGAATATTTCATCAAAATATACAAGGTATTAGAGATAAAGTTAGTGAACTGCTTATAGATGTTGACTCTGAAATTATTGGTATATCTCAACACTTCTTAAATAAGAAGATAATTCAGAGGCTTCCTTTACCAGCATACAGGTGGCTGGCAGCTGGCAGCTGTTCAAGGAGCTCTTTGCGGTGTGGGGGAGTAGCCATGTATGTGAAAAACGGTATCCCATTTGAGTCAATTGATGTTTCAAAGTACTGCACTGAAAAGGTGTTTGAATGTTGTGCAGCTGTGGTTAAATTTAGTGGAGCTAAACTTCTAACTGTTGTTATTTATAGATCCCCAGACTCCGATTTCACATTTTTGCTAAAGCTAGAGGAGGTTCTTGGTTCACTTTATAGGAAATACAAAAAGTTAGTTATATGTGGTGACTTCAGTATTAATTGTGTAAGTGATTGTGCAAGGAAAAGGATGCTGGTAGACCTCCTTAATTCATATAATCTTATGCAAACCGTATTCTTTCCAACGAGAGTGCAAGGGAACAGTAGAACAACCATAAACAACATTTTTGTTCATTCCTCATTACTAGAAGGGCATTCTGCTAGCAAAAAGGTGAATGGCCTTTCAGATCATGATGCACAAATTTAAACTCTAAAAGGTTTTTGTGCTACAACACATGTTAAATATAGTTATTAACTTTTTAGGAAAGCTGATCCAGTTGCTGTAGAGACCTTTGTGAACCTTATCAAGGAACAAGAGTGGCAAGATGTTTATAGCGCTGATACAGTAGACGATAAATATAATGCTTTTCTCAAGACTTTTCTCGTGCTCTTTGAAAGTTGCTTTCCGTTAGAACGTTCAAAACAGGGTACTAGCACAAACAGGCAGCTTGGGTGGCTGAGTAGAGGGATAAGAATATCCTGTAGAACAAAGTAGCAATTATATCAAAACGTTAGAAATAGTCAAAATCTAAATGCAACAGCCCATTACAAACAGTATTGTAAGGTGCTTAAAAAGTTATTAGGAAGGCTAAAAGTATGTGGTATGCAGATAGAATAGCTACGACTCAGCATAAAATTAAAACTATATGGTCAGTCGTAAAGTAAAGGAAGTGGCTAGTCTGCAGAGACAGGTCGAGGATGTAGAATCAGTGCGTTGTGGGAATGTCCGTGTTACTGATAAGTCGCATACATGTACAGTATTTAATAATCACTTTCTGAATATGGCAGGTGAACTAAATAGAAACCTAGTCCCAACAGGGAATCATATAGCGCTCGTAAAAAAGAGGGAGATTGAGTTAATAATTAAACCACTAAAGACCAAAAACTCTTATGGATATGACAGGGTATCTAGCAGAATACTGAAGTATTGTTCTATGTATGTTAGCCCAGTACTTAGCCATATCTGTAACTTTTCCTTTAGGAGTAGTCGGTTTCCTGACCGATTTAAGTACTCGGTAGTGAAACCACTTTATAAAAAGGAAGACAGGGATAATTTTGACAATTACAGACCTATTTCTATGCCATCGGTGTTTGCTAAAGTTATCGAGAGGGTTGTATATACAAAGTTACTGGAGCATTTAAATTTACATAATTTGCTGTCAAATGTGCAGTTTGGTTTTAGAAATGGTTTAACAACTGAAAATGCTATATTCTCTTTTCTCTGTGGGGTTTTGGATGGATTAAATAAAAGGTTACGAACGTTAGGTTTTTTCTGTGATTTAACGAAGGCTTTTGATTGTGCTGGCCACAAAATATTACTGTAGAAGTTGGACCATTATGGAGTAAGGGAAATAGCTTACAATTGGTTCCCTCTTACTTTAAGAACAGAAAGCAGAGGGTAATGCTCCGCAATATTGAGAGAGGTAGTGATGTTCAGTCCCAATGGGGCACTGTTAAGGGGGGCATTCCCCAAGGGTCGGTGCTGGGTCGACTGCTGTTTCTTATTTATATAAATGATATGCCTTCTACTATTACAGGTGATTCAAAAATATTTCTGTTTGTTGATGACACCAACTTGGTAGTGAAGGATCTTGTGTGTAATATTGAAACAGTATCAAATAACGTAGTTCATGAAATAAGTTCGTGGCTTGTGGAAAATAATTTGACGCTAAATCACAGTAAGAGTCAGTTTTTACAGTTTCTAACTCACAATTCAACAAGAACCGATATTTTGATCAGAAAGAATGGGCATATTATAAGCGAGACAGAACAGTTCAAGTTCCTAGGCGTTTTGATAGATAGTAAGCTGTTGTGGAAAGCCCATGTTCAGGATCTTGTTCAGAAACTAAATGCTGCTTTATTTACCATTAGAACAGTATGTGAAATAAGTGACAGTTCAATACGAAAAGTAGTGTACTTCGCATATTTTCATACGCTTACGTCATATGGTATTATTTTTTGGGGTAATTCTTCTGATTCAAAGAGGGTATTTTTGGCTAAAAAACGGGTTGTTCGAGCTATGTGTGGTGTAAGTTCGAGAACCTCTTGTCGACCCCTATGCAAGTCTGGGAATTCTGACATTGCCCTCACAGTATATATTTTCTTTAATGTCGTTTGTCGTTAGCACTATTAGCTTATTCCCAAGAGTTAGCAGCTTTCACTCAGTTAATACTAGACTGAAATCAAATCTGCATGTGGAATGCACTTCCTTGACTCTTGTGCAGAAAGGAGTGCAGTATTCTGCTGCATCCATTTTCAGTAAGCTACCACAAGAACTCAAAAATCTTAGCAGTAGCCCAAACACTTTTAAGTCTAAACTGAAGAGTTTCCTCATGGCTCACTCCTTCTATTCTGTCTAGGAGCTCCTGGAAGAGCTGAAAATTAAGCAAATTCCAGTGTTACATTGTTGATTCTCTTTATTTAAACTTACGAATTGTCGCCTGAATATGTTATTTATATTTCATGTTATCTGTTTCTACTATCGTGTTGTAATTTCATGTATTGACTCGTGTCATGACCATGGAGACGTCTCATTATTTTGATCCCACGGAACAATAAATAAATAAATAAATAAATAACGTAAGGTAACTCACATGTCGGGAGCCGCAGGAACAGCGTCTCGACAATGAGTGTCTTTAATTACAGGAGTAACCATTTGTCAAAGTGCATTAAACGAGAGGAGCGACCATCCTCAGAAAGCTCTGACAATCAACTGGCTCACTTTTTCTCAGGTCACTAAGTAAATTTTCATGTACAAAATTGTTAAGGCCTTCGTCGCCACTTGTTGACAAACTGCCTATTGGCTTCTGTCTCGGGTTCTTCGGCCGACGTTCATCTAATAATTTTACTGACGTTTAGCAAGCACGAGTGGCTGGCATTGTCAAAGCTTCACCCTCCATTGCCGGTGGTGAACTGGAGCCGAGCTCGCGGTCGCAGACTATATGTTCCTGGCGCGCTAACGTCCGAGGGCTTCTCCGCGGTCATTTCCGGTGCGGTTCTCCTCTTGCTACCTGCGACGGTCGTTCGCTGCAGTTCGGGAAGCCAGGGTCCGTTTACCTTAAGGCTTTCCTCTTTCTTGTTGATGCTCTTCGCGTGTTTTTGTATTGCTACAGTTTCTGCGAACAAGCGCGTGTGATAGTGCCTCTCTGCAGCCAGAACTTCCGTGTCGGCGAATTTTATTACGTGGTCGGTTTCACTCAGTGCGTGCTTTGCCACGGCCCATTTCTACATCTGTCCCAACCTGCAATGTCGTTTATGTTCTTTGATCCTATTGTTGATTGACCGTCTAGTCATTCCGACATAAACTTTTCCGTATGTGCATGGTATACGGTATATTTCCGACATTGCAAGGGGGTCCCTTTTCTTCTTTGCCGATCTAAGACACTCTTTGATCTTCCTTGTTTTGAAAATCGTCTGTGCAATATACGCCCGATTCTGTCCGTCACTCTTGGAATGTATGGCAGAAAGGCCTTACCCGACATTTCTTTTTCTGATTCCTTACTTCGCCGAGTGTTTGGCGCTGTTACGCTTCTAATATAATTTGTGGAGTACCCATTGCTCCTCACAACACTTTCCAGGTGTTGCATTTGGCGTCTGAGGTGCTGTGACCCACATATTCGTCCTGCTCGCGTTAGGAGCGTATTGATCATGCCTCTTTTCTGGCTCGGGTGGTGGTTTGCTTGTTTGTGCAGGTATTGGTCCGTGTGTTTCGATTTTCGATACACGCTGTGTCCCAGGTAAACGGATCATGGCTTCCCGTACTGCAGCGAACGACCGTCGCAGGTAGCAAGAGGAGAACCGCACCGGAAATGACCGCGGAGAAGCCCTCGGACGTTAGCGCGCCAGGAACATATAGTCTGCGACCGCGAGCTCGGCTCCAATTCACCACCGGCAATGGAGGGTGAAGCTTTGACAATGCCGCTCGTGCTGGCGAAACGTCAGTAAAATCATTAGATTAATTTCGGCCGAAGAACCCGAGACAGAAGCCAATAGGCAGTTTGTCAAATTTTCGTGTGTGAATGTTCCTCTCTTTATTATTATTAATATTATTTCTCCTTTCGTATCTAGGACTGGACAATGCAGTTATCTACAAATTCAAAACATATCAACAATAAATACACAAGTCTTTGTACATGACGAATTCATTTTGGGGCCCAGAATTCGGCAGTCTGGAACATGTACTGAGACCAGGTCATCTAGCGTGCACGGCTTCAGACAACTGCTGGCAGACCAAGAGGTGTTCAGCGTGTTGGAGTTCTCAACAATCTCAGGTTGCACCTCTAGTAATGTAGCCTTGCCGCTTCAAGTTTTCTTCGCACCGCGTCACTCCCATTCGCAGTCTGTTGAAAGTCTTCCACGTCTAGTTATGCAGTTGGAAACCAGCAGTTTTGTTTTGTTTTAGGGCTCAAAAACAACTAGGTCAAAATTGTAGAACACGACGACGAAGGGAGAAGTTAAAAACGGCTGCACGTCAATCCCATTCGACGGAAGAGAAGACAGTTGAAACCAAAGACTTAGAGAAACGGAGGTCCAGAACTAGAAATTAGATGGCCTTCGCCATATGGCTGCGACAGATAAAAAGCAAAACGCGGTCGACAGCCGGCGCGTCGTTCGCTAAAAGACCGATAACTTAGACGGCAAACACAGGAAATCACCAGTGGGCTCTTCCTTTAGAATTTGGCTGTTACCTACAGTTCCCTGTTTCTATTTGGTGAGCGGAAGGTGATGATGTAACTGCTTCAGTTGTTGAAGAAATCTCTTCCTCGTCCTCATCCTAGGTAGGACACGGTGCTTCACTTCCAGACATGGGGCGCATGGAATCGGTGTCCTGTTTTTCCTTCTCAGCTTCTATCGTTATTCTTCGTCTGATATCCGAGGATGCTATGCCTACAAGATGACAAAATCTACTAACCGGAGTGGTCGTATGCAACCAATTACAATGCAACCTGTCTCGTTAAGAGCGGTAACGACGCGCCTCGTATGTGCGGAGTTCTGCCAGACTGGTGTTATACATTCTGGCGCGGAGAAACCTAGAGATAGAGCACGCGCATGTAGAACATTTGGTTGAGCCCCCATACGCTGTTAGCTTGTGTATAGTTCTATTTCGGCTACAGACTTGGAGCTTCACGTTCTCTCAATGTCTTTGAATGTAAATGTACGGTAGAGCTTTCCTCCGAGGTATGTAGGGGTGTCCTAGTTCTCAGGTGAAACGCAGAGACCTGTGTTTTGGATGGGTTAGGATTTAGGTCGTTATTTTCTTAGTATTCTAAGAGATCTTCTAAGGCTTCAGTGAGTCTCATTCCTACCTGCTAAAACATTTTTCCTTGGGCTGCAACTGCTGTGTCTTTAGCATAATTGAAAGATCTTGTGTTTTCCCGATTGGTTATTGGTGTAGATCAGTGCTTGCCATCCTTTTCTACCTGCTGCCCCTCTTAGAACCCGAGAATATCTCATGCCCCGTACGTTTATTTTTTAAATTTTTAGCTACTTCCGAAAATGTTCAAATGTGTGTGAATTCCTAAGGGACCAAACTGTTGAGGTCATCGGTCCCTAGACTTACACACTACTTAAACTAATACTAAGATCACTACCCACAACCATGCTCGAGGAAGGACTCGAACCTCAGGTGCTCGGGTAGCAGGGGCCGCACAATCCGTGACATGGCGCTTCGAACCGCGCGGCCACTCTGCCTGCCACTTTCGGAAAACCTAATTTGACAATAACCTGTAAAAAACGTATTAGTAAAAGAGGGTTCCAAATGTGGAGTATTACGAAACTGTAGTGATTCAAAGGACTTGGTGGCCAAATAGAAATGTCTTCCTGTCTTACTAAAATATCTAATGATATTATTTTCAAATTGGACTATATGGTTCCAGAGATCTTTTCAAGTCTCAAACGTCTATGATGTGTATATGCGGACTGAAGCAATAAATGAAAATTTGTACCATGCCAGTATTCGAACCAGGGTCTTCTCCTCACTAGGCAGAGGCCCCAACCACTATGGCATCCTGAAACAGTGGCGTTAGACAACTACATGTCTCCCTCCTCAATTCCCTTTCACATCTCAGCCCCCTTGGGGTTACCCTAAATTGGAACAACATTGCAGCGGTTCTCGAACTACATTGCAATAGCACCTCAGCATCCAACGAAACCAGGGATCCTACCTGAAAACCAGGTGTAGGTGCTTTAATCAGATGAAACTATGTGGTCCCAGAGACCTTTTCAAGTCTCAAACATCTGTGGTGTATTATTTAAGAAACAGTCGTAGCTTGCAGAATGTTCTTTATTAAACTAGGAACGACACGACTCGCCCGGGTACGGAATTACTAGGTTATGTGAAAATATGAAGGGACGACGATATTAAGATAAATCCGCTGTTGTCCTGTTCTGGACTACCATAAAAGCAAAATAAAGTTTCAAAATCGACCGAATAAAATTATACAGAGAAACGTAATGTAACTCAAGTTAAAAGATCAGGAATTGTCTGCCAAAAGCATCTATCAAGAAGTCACGAACCGTATAAAACATACTAAAAGGCAACCAATATGGAAAAATAAAATCACCGGGCTCAGGCACTGATAGAGAGCGAAGGAGAAACCGAAAACGAGTATTATCCCATGGAGGCGACGACAGAGACGGCAACGCAGAACAGGACTTGGCGCGCAAAACCGTAACAGTCGCATACTACAACGGCTACAGAGGCTCGTCCGTATTCGCGACGGATATACGTGTGGATGATAGGAGCTCATGCAAATGTTGGGCTAGCAGTAATGACGGTCGCCATGCAGGGCTGCCGTCCGGTTTGCAGTGTGATAACGGCGTAAAACTCATACAGTAATGGATAACTTGAGAAATAAATAAAACATAATAGATCATATGAGAAGATACACAATGCAGGACATGTCAGATCGAAAGCTATGCATAGAGACATAGAAAACCCTTATACTCAAAAGCGGTGAAAAGAATAGTAGAATATAATACGTAGAGCAACAAAACAAAGATTGGACTAGAAATCTATAGCTAAAAGCACACGAGAAGCGACCGAGGCCCTGGTAATAAAAGCAAAAAACTAATAAATTGTTTACAAATGGGAAACATACACTCGTACGTAGAGTCATGGCGACTGTCATTGCTACTAGCCCAATATTTTGCAAAACTTCCAATCACCCACATGTGCACTCTATGCGAAAACGGACGGGCGTCTGGGGCCATTACAGTGTATGGCAGATTACGGTTTTCGCGCGTGGTCGTGTTCTATGCTGCTATGCCTGTTGTCGCCTCCATGAGGTAATACGCATTTTCGATCTCTCCTTCGCTCCCTGCCATTGCCTAATAACATTGAGTTTATTTTATTAATTTTTAATATTTTTCCATACAGGTTGCCTTTTAGTATGTTTTATGCCTTCTTGACAGATGCTTAGATGGCAGACAATTTCTGATCTTTTAACACGAGTTACATTACGTTTCTCTAAATAATTTTATTCAGTCGGTTTTGTAAGATTATTTTTCTTCTATAGTAGTCCAGAATAGGACCATGCCGGATTTATTTTAATATCGGCGTCACTTCTTATTTTCAGATAACCTTATGATCTCCTATCCTGGAGAAACGCGGAGTTATTAACTTAATGAAGAATATTCTACAACCTACGACTGTTTTTCAAATAGTACGCCAAAATGGAATGGTATAATTTTCATCTGTGATGTATTTTTGCGGACTGAAGCGATGAATGAGAGTTTGTACCAAGATCGGGATTCGAATCCAGGTCTCCTAAGCGCCTCAGCCCACTTGGTGTTCCCTTAAACACAAACAGCATTGCACAGGGCATCGAGGTGTACTCGAATAGTACCTCAGAAATCAAACGAAATGGGGAATATTACCTGCAACCCAAGCGTAAGTGCTTTAACCGAAAAAAAACTATATGCTTCCAGAGACCTTTTTAAGTCCCAAACGTCTATGATGTATACATGGAGACTGAAGCAATGAATGAAAATTTGTACGAAGGCTGGTTTCGACCCAGGATTCCTGCTCACTGGGCTGAGGCGCGAACCACTACGCCATCCTGGCACAGGGGCTTGCACAGCTGCACAGAACACACTAGCGTGCCTCCTTCCTCAACCCAAATCCCCATTCACGTCATAGCCCGCTTGACGTTCCGCTAAACTCAGACAGCATTGCAGAGGTTCTCCAACAGTATTTCCCCAGCACCTCAGCATCGAACGAAACGGGGGAACCTGCCTGAAAACCAGCTGAAGTGCTATTCCAAAACAATTAGAGAATCTCTGCAATGTTGTTTCAATTTAGGGGAGCGTCAAGCGGTCATGAATGGGGATTCGAACTGAGGAGGGAGGCTCCTTCATTCCACTACGCATCCTCTTTTCTTTCTGTATGCGAACCGCCAGCCTAGGGCCAAATAACAGCTGGTGTCCCTATGCGCCATATGTACTGCCAGTCTAGGGATCTTTTTGGGGTTATCGATGACTTTAGCACATTAGATTTTGCATTAAAATTTAGCTGTGAAAAATCTGTTGATGATGGATTCCGTACAATTAAATCAAAACTCAAAAACAGCCTCGAGTCAGCTGGGTACGAAAATGTTCTAAAATTTCATCGAGGTAATGTTGTTGTTGTTGTTGTTGTGGTTGTCTTCAGTCCTGAGACTGGTTTGATGCAGCTCTCCATGCTACTCTATCCTGTGCAAGCTGCTTCATCTCCCAGTACCTACTGCAACCTACATCCTTCTGAATCTGCTTAGTGTACTCATCTCTCGGTCTCCCTCTACGATTTTTACCCTCCACGCTGCCCTCCAATGCTAAATTTGTGATCCCTTGATGCCTGAAAATATGTCCTCCCAACCGATCCCTTCTTCTAGTCAAGTTGTACCACAAACTTCTCTTCTCCCCAATCCTATTCAATACCTCCTCATTAGTTACGTGATCTATCCACCTTATCTTCAGTATTCTTCTGTAGCACCACATTTCGAAAGCTTCTATTCTCTTCTTGTCCAAACTAGTTATCGTCCATGTTTCACTTCCATACATGGCTACACTCCAAACAAATACTTTCAGAAACGACTTCCTGATACATAAATCTATATTCGATGTTAACAAATTTCTCTTCTTCAGAAACGCTTTCCTTGCCATTGCCAGTCTACATTTTATATCCTCTCCACTTCGACCATCATCAGTTATTTTACTTCCTAAATAATAAAACTCCTTTACTACTTTAAGTGTCTCATTTCCTAATCTAATTCCCTCAGCATCACCCGATTTAATTTGACTACATTCCATTATCCTCGTTTTGCTTTTGTTAATGTTCATCTTATATCCTCCTTTCAAGACACTATCCATTCCGTTCAACTGCTCTTCCAAGTCCTTTGCCGTCTCTGACAGAATTACAATGTCATCGGCGAACCTCAAAGTTTTTACTTCGTCTCCATGAATTTTAATACCTACTCCAAATTTTTCTTTTGTTTCCTTTACTGCTTGCTCAATATACAGATTGAATAACATCGGGGAGAGGCTACAACCCTGTCTCTCTCCTTTCCCAACCACTGCTTCCCTTTCGTACCCCTCGACTCTTATTACTGCCATCTGGTTTCTGTACAAATTGTAAATAGCCTTTCGCTCCCTGTGTTTTACCCCTGCCACCTTTAGAATTTGAAAAAGAGTATTCCAGTCAACATTGTCAAAAGCTTTCTCTAAGTCTACAAATGCTAGAAACGTAGGTTTGCCTTTTCTTAATCTTTCTTCTAAGATAAGTCGTAAGGTCAGTATTGCCTCACGTGTTCCAACATTTCGACGGAATCCAAACTGATCCTCCCCGAGGTCTGCATCTACCAGTTTTTCCATTCGTCTGTAAAGAATTCGCGTTAGTATTTTGCAGCCGTGGCTTATTAAACTGATAGTTCGGTAATTTTCACATCTGTCAGCACCTGCTTTCTTTGGGATTGGAATTATTATATTCTTCTTGAAGTCTGAGGGTATTTCGCCTGTCTCATACATCTTGCTCACCAGCTGGTAGAGTTTTGTCATGACTGGCTCTCCCAAGGCCGTCAGTAGTTCTAATGGAATGTTGTCTACTCCGGGGGCCTTGTTTCGACTCAGGTCTTTCAGTGCTCTGTCAAACTCTTCACGCAGTATCGTATCTCCCATTTCATCTTCATCTACATCCTCTTCTATTTCCATAATATTGTCCTCACGTACATCGCCCTCGTATAAACCTTCTATATACTCCTTCCACCTTTCTGCCTTCCCTTCTTTGCTTAGAACTTGGCTGCCATCTGAGCTCTTGATATTCATGCACGTGGTTCTCTTCTCTCCAAAGGTCTCTTTAATTTTCCTGTAGGCAGTATCTATCTTACCCCTAGTGAGATAAGCTTCTACATCCTTACATTTGTCCTCTAGCCATCCCTGTTTAGCCATTTTGCACTTCCTGTCGATCTCATTTTTGAGACGTTTGTATTCCTTTTTGCCTGCTTCATTTACTGCATTTTTATATTTTCTCCTTTCATCAATTAAATTCAATATTTCTTCTGTTACCCAAGGATTTCTAGCAGCCCTCATCTTTGTACCTACTTTATCCTCTGCTGCCTTCACTACTACATCCCTCAGAGCTACCCATTCTTCTTCTACTGTATTTCTTTCCCCTATTCCTGTCAATTGTTCCCTTATGCTCTCTCTGGAACTCTGTACAACCTCTGGTTCCATCTCCTTAATTTCCCACATTTTTGCAGTTTCTTCAGTTTTAATCTACAGGTCATAACCAATAGATTGTGGTCAGAGTTCACATCTGCCCCTGGAAATGTCTTACAACTTAAAACCTGGTTCCTAAATCTCTGTCTTACCATTATATAATCTATCTGATACCTTTTAGTATCTCCAGGGTTCTTCCACGTATACAACCTTCTTTCATGATTCTTAAACCAAGTGTTAGCTATGATTAAGTTGTGCTCTGTGCAAAATTCTACTAGGCGGCTTCCTCTTTCATTTCTTAGCCCCAATCCATATTCACCTACTATGTTTCCTTCTCTCCCTTTTCCTACACTCGAATTGCAGTCACCCATGACTATTAAATTTTCGTCTCCCTTCACTATCTGAATAATTTCTTTTATTTCATCGTACATTTCTTCAATTTCTTCATCATCTGCAGAGCTAGTTGGCATATAAACTTGTACTACTGTAGTAGGTGTGGGCTTCGTATCTATCTTGGCCACAATAATGCGTTCACTATGCTGTTTGTAGTAGCTTACCCACATTCCTATTTTCCTATTCATTATTAAACATACTCCTGCATTACCCCTATTTGATTTTGTGTTTATAACCCTGTAGTCACCTGACCAGAAGTCTTGTTCCTCCTGCCACCGAACTTCACTAATTCCCACTATATCTAACTTTAACCTATCCATTTCCCTTTTTAAATTTTCTAACCTACCTGCCCGATTAAGGGATCTGACATTCCACGCTCCGATCCATAGAACGCCAGTTTTCTTTCTCCTGATAACGACATCCTCGAGGTAATGCAGAATCCATATAGAGGATAGAAACAGGCGATTAAACGTTGGCATATTCGTACCAGTTAGAAACTAAGCAATAATGTTTGGATGTTTGTGGATGAACCAAAATGAACAATTGGTTTATTCGAGAAGCCCTGCAAAGCCAGTTATCGCTTGTTTATCTGGTTATGCAGAATATGTTGCGACCATTGCTTTAAAGATATGAATAACAGTCAACCCTGTGTGGTGTACATAATTTATTTACCGAGAGTTATCGATAAAATCAGTAAAAACAACGGCAAACGTCGCATCGTTCTTCAATGGCGACAGTGCCTGCTGCCACACAGCATGTGAAACAATTGCTTACTTGACGTAGAAAAACACATAATTTATGTCTCATAGCCCGTATTCGTCCGATGTGCCACGTGACGCTTCCTTTTGTTTCTTTCAGCAAAACAACAAATGTCAGCTGCTTTCATCACCTTACGAAACCAGATTTCTGTGGTACCAGCTGCAGGTCAGAAACGAGCTCTATGTACTTGCTTTAAAGTCACCAACGGGTACCGTGTCGTCATCTCCGAACTCGCAATCTTTGTAATATCCTGAGCTTATTTCTTTTAACAACACATATCTTCACTCCTTTTTGACTTTTCTCTCTATCTTGTCACCAACTTTATAAGCATACATTTTGGCTCTCAAAACACAAAATTCTTTCATCATTTTTCCATTAAAATTCTCTTTCATTTTTCTAAAACTTTTACTTCTGGAATATGGTACATATTATCTGTTCAATAACTACTGGTATCAGAATTATCAATCATTGACTTCATGTCTTCTCTAACATTGTGCATGGTGTCTGTTTGTTCTATGTCGTGTCTCTCTACCACTTTCGCGCAACGACACTCTGAGCCTGTTTTTTAGGGAATTGACTAATTTGAACCTGGGACCTGTTGCTCGTAAGGAGACTGCCAGACCACACATGAAATGTAGAGTTCAGAAGAGTTTTGTGAGACTAGCGATGATATAACCAAATACTTAATGATTTCAGCATCAGCTCCACTGCACTCCCTGTAAAAGAATCTTAATAATAACTAAATTTAGTGGAAGGGTTCAAGGCTTTCCTATTTTTAGTTAGCTGGTAAAATAACGTCGAAAAAGCAGTTAAGTTTACCATTGGAAATTTTATTCTACTCACAAAACATTGTTTATAAATTACACTATTGATAAAAGGAAATATTTTAATACAGGATGGTAAAAACCAACTGCGTTCAACAAAAATGTGAACAAATATTCCTTGAATGGGTTTTCAAGTTCTACAATGGATCGAAGGATGACCTATGCCATATCACATCTATAATCTAGGTTTAATTTAAGTTTCACAAAAGAGAAAACTATCAAAATGGTCTACAGTGACCCTCAATAATCTTTAATTACTTACCTAACTTGTCGTAAATTACAGTGGCTGATGTGGCTTCTCAATAACTATATAACAGAAAAATCATTGCGTTTCAAATTTTAACTTCAAGTGGCAAATGTGAACACCATGAGCTTTAATTGACGATCGACACTAGTATTACGCAAAAAGGGGGTGTAAGAGATGAGACTTCTGCAGTTCTGAGTGAAGCTTTATGAGCTGTTATGCAGCATCGTGTGCGTTCGTTACCTTGTCGGTATTCGTCAGGGGGCGGCGGGCAGCACAGCTCCGCTCACCTCGCCATCTCGGAAGCAACTCTCTCCTAACTTCTCCTGACTACAATTTACCGAAGTTGGTTTAAAAAAACTATCTGGCTGTGTTTTCATGTGACCAATCAGGGTCTCAATGTTAACCTTAAGCTCTGCCTACAAAAATTCTGTCTATCCAATGAGAAACGTTATACTTTTTGGGTGGGGCAATGTTTTTAAAGTTTGCAATATAACAGAGACACGAAAATTCTCACGCTAAAACTTGCAGCTGTTGTGTCCGTCCCTTATCGTAGGGCCTTCCAGCTTAACACGATTCTGCTTTGGGCTTCTGTTCTCGTTTCTCCCCTCGGAACTGCGTCTGTCTCACGGTGGGAAGGTATGACATGCATTTAGGCATTCTTGTGTTAGTCTGTGGTATTCCATTTGCTCACTCGTTACTCTTATTACTTTGGTTAATTTAACGTCACGATTTATTCGGAGCTATGTGACATACTACTGGATTTGCTTATCATGTCAACGTTTTGATGGAAGGTGTTGGATTTGCCTGACACCTTACACTTCATAGAAATCTTCAGTCTGTAGATATAATTGTCTCTGTCTCCACAGCAAATCTCACTACTTTCATCCTATTTTGGATTCATAATTCTATTTGTTATCTTCTTTAGATAAATCAAGTATCCTCATGCAATGTAAAATTGTTTATTAAACATCATTTTATTTTTATTCATGTGAATCACAGCAAGGTTTCCATTTCATTGTGTCTCTCCTCTGAAATTTGGTCTCTCACATATATCTCCATCTAAAAATAATTTAATATCTCCTATGTTTCAAATATTTTGTCATTTTTACAAATATTGAATTATTCATCAATTTGTAGAAATCTTTTTCAAAATCATTCTTTGCTTTCATCCTCATTTCTGTATTCAGATCTATACAGCTTTTCAATCAGTTGAATTGTTTAAATTTTAAAGTCTTTGTATTTTTGTTATCTTTATTCCTAGAGGCAAATACAGTTTAAGATTTCTATAGTGAACTACACAATTATTTTTATCATGCAGAGTAGTCAACAACTTACTTTCTTTAGCTATAGTCCCAATTTTATTTTCAGGGCCTAATGGTGTATCTCTTTGTAAATCATGAGAATTTCCAGAATATTATAGATCAACTTCAAATACATATCCATTTCCAGCAGTGTGTGACAACTCACTTGTTTGGACTCAAAAAATTCTGGATCATTCCATTCACATCCATTAATAGTAAATATTGACACATAGCATAGTCTTACAGATTGATTGCACCCATAATTGTATGATTGCATCTGGTAGTTTGATATCTTTTTTACATCACAATATTTCATATATTTATTATTTGCCTCCTCATATTATTTCAAACATTGTGCTATGCCACCTCTTATTCATTTTTCTACTGTTAGAATTACATCAAACGTAATAATTATTGTTATTGCCTAGTCATTTTTAGAACTCCATCCCAAAAGAAACTAAGTGTATTAACGTACCTAGATGGATCCAAATGGTATGCTTTTATGCCAATTTTTCTCAAAATTTGTGACTCATCAGTTTTAAAATACATTTGATGATATTCACCAATATTTTTTTATATTAAATTTTTCCCAAAATAATTTTGCATGTTTGTAGTCTTCATCACTTATTTTGCAGTCATTTATTTTACTGTAAAATTCTTCTTTTCATGGAAACTGTGCCTCTTTTTTCAATTATCTATGTAATCTTATGGATAGAGACTTTTTCTGACCGCTTGATTTTCTGGAAAAACTTCTTAATGTTGGTCATTTGAGACTTTTGCAAATTTGATGAAAGTTTGTCAAGGTTTCAAGACATGAATCTAAACAAAACCAATAAACCTCATCTTCAAATTTTCTGTATTTTTACCAAAAGAATAAGTATTTCTTCAATGATGGCTATAAAATCTATTTCTTTATTATCATAACTGGGTTCTTTTAGACACAAATGATAATAATCTTCTCAGAGATTATGTAAAAAATCAGTTTAAAATTAGAATGTTTCGCTTGAAGATTAAATTGATTTCCCAGTAGAGATAAATATTTTACAGTCACATGATCATGATGACAAACTTTATTATTTCTAGTATAGTATGTCTGTATAATGAGTTTATTTAAGATCTTGTATGTCTTCAATGTTCTTGAGATGTTAATGATCTCAATTCTTCAGTTTCAGAATACAGTTTTTAAATTTCTATAACCTATTTTCTTATGCAAATTTTTTATGACTGTTTGGTCCTCAATGTATGACTGGATAATTGCAGTTTTTATTTATGTACTTGGTATAGTAACAAAACCCGGTTGGTTCATGTTTTTTTGTTATTAAGTTTATATCTATCTTTCAATACTTCCTTATGTAAGCCATTATGAAAATTTTACTGTAATGGACAGAATATTTTTGAATTAATTTAAATATTTTTATAACCTTTCTTATTTTGTGGAAAATAGTTTTTAACAGCGAACTCTCAAAATCTGATAATTTTTAAAATTTATACTAAATTTTATAACTTGTAATGGATACACTTGATTCTTTTATCAAATGAATAAACATTGATACTTGAATTGTAGGCTCAGTTTCTGGAACACTATCTACCAAAATTTACATATTTCTGATGAATATCAAGACCAATATTTCTATATTTTGTGACTATCCACATTTTTAACTACAGGAAATAAAGCAAATTTAATAGCCTATAGAACACTTTTTGATCATTGTTTGCCATATTAATATAAGTTACCTTATGTTGTATCATTTCTGGCAAGTCAATATAAGATGAAGCTCTTAATAGAAAATCTATTAATTGCTAACTGCAAACCAATAACTTTGCTTAATGAACAACCAGAACCAAGAGCTTGGAAATTAGATATTTTTGGTAAAATATTTTCTTTGCCATTGTTAAATGTTTTATTAACTCTCTGTTTCTGATGATTACATAGCATTGCATTTGAAATGTACATTCTATAATATTTCCACTTGTCCACATTCTGTACTTAGAAAAAATTCACAATTTACTTTTTGGTTGCAATGAATTTTTAGATAATATTTGATTATTTTCATAATTGTTTACTGAGATGAATTCAAGAAAAAATTAGGCACAGTTAAGTGTTGATTATTTTTGGTATTTAAATTTAGTAGTCTGTCAGCATGTGGCTAAATAATCTCTAAATATTCTTGTATCTCATGATTTCACAAATATGCTAGTGCAAAAAGGAAGTATTTCTTTCACTGGTTTAGTTTCACTATTTTGAAAAACTGGGTCATCATTTCCTGTTTTAGAATAAGGTAATTGTTGCAAAGGATGGCTATTAATTAGATCAGTTTTATTTAATTTATCATGTCGAGTCAAATAATTTCTTGTACAATAATCAAAAAGTTAAACAATCGTTAATTACTCCAATTAAGTATCTCATTTAATAGAAATAAAAATTTAATAAACTAAAACAAAACTAAATGGAAGCATGATCTTTAATATCACACTGAGAATTCTCATTTTCGATTTTTTCCAGAGCACAATTGTTACTTGTTTTTGAATGTTTGCCTTTACACAATAGCTGTGAGTAGAAACAATCTAAATATTTATATTCTTGACAACCAATACATTTTAGTCTTGTGTCATCATATTCAGCGATTTCTTTTTTATTGAGAATAATATTTTCAATTGTTAATCACTCCGAATTGGTTACAAGTGATGAACATAATAATACACAGAACGTTTTTCACACATGGAAGGAATTTGTTTACTACTGTACACTCTCATTCAATATTCACTTACGAATTGTCCAACAACTACATTTTGTGTTTCTGTGAAGTAAACTTCATATTCTGGATTGGATGAAGTCTGATGACTGCTTTAGCTGTTGCTTGATAGTACAAACCTAAATAGAAAATAATTAATATAAAAGTTAACCAATTAGTTATTGTGATTTCATTACCTATCCACACCACATCTGATAAGAAATTTATAAAGCTTCATTCATCAATAATAACTTATCAAACTTCTTAATTTGACATAATGATGCAACTGGTTCAGGTGGCCCAATTGGTACATATGGCTGTTTTGTTGGTATCATCAGTCTCCAAGTACCATATCTCATATGTATCTCTGTCGGATCTTTATTCATATTTGGAAAAAAGCATGATCTGACACATTACCTTTTCCATCTAGTTCCTTTGAACATCAGTGACAAGACATTTCACACATATGTGTTTGTCTTTTACTTGCAAGTAAAATACCATGATTGTTGCTATCATGAACAAACTGAATATCAGTATATTTTGGCCATTAACGAAATGCTACCTCTGTTACTTCTAATAAATTTTATTTGGTCCTTTATAGCCCCATTTTATATTTCTCTTATTCCATTTATACGTAGTAGTTCTTTGGCTATCAAATATATCTTTTAGCCACATCTAGACCTATTCATAAAATTTAAACTCTCTTCACTTAGCTCACCATTTATCTCAAGATCACATGTTAATTGAAATAATATTCATTTTTCTTTGAATGCAGGATCACTCACTTGCATTTCTGCAGCTGCTGATAATGACTCAAACATCCAAAGTCATTAAAATATTTCATTACTTTAATCTTATTACTGCAGCAATAGTAGAAGTACCTTCATTTATACATGTTCTAAATATTATACTATGAATCTGAATAATATTTTCAATGAACAGTTTTTCATTTATATGGAGGCATTTCTAGACATCAGCAACAACAAACTTGCATACAATGGAATGTAAGCATTCATGATAATTGCTCAACAGGATGATCTTTAGTTTAAGATTGAAGATTCCAAATTTTAGGATATAAAGATAATAAAAATTCAATTAGAAAAAAATAGATGTCTATCACACAAAACACTAGAAAATCTATGGAGAAGCTGAGATAACCATAATGCACAATGAAAAAAATACCATTTTCATCAATGAAGCAGGTTTTTATTCATTAATTTTAATATCGCAAAAAGAAGAACCTAAATAATTCAGAAAATGGGTTACACATGAAATTTTAACATGAGTTTGTAAATATGGAGAAAATAAGACTAAAAATGATGTACAAGAAATGTATCAAGGTCAAATAAATCATTTGGAAAATTTAAATAAAATTCTAGGAGATTAAATACAAAATGTATATGGAGTAGTTAACAGTGCTTCGGTAATAATACAAACTGTGATGAAATGTTAAGATTTGTTTATAACTGCAACTCAATTAATTTTTTACCAAAGAATGAGAAAAATTTGAACATCTATTTCCATAGCACACATAAGAACTATTAATTAATCATATAATTAGGATAGAGAGAGTATAAAATATTTAATAACATACTGAAGAGAACAAATTATCTGATCAGTTAAACATATGGAGCAGTTGCTGCCTTCACATTATTTCATTATTTCATATCTTGTTATTATTCTTTGTTTGAAAGTTTCAGAAAATTTTTACAATCGAAAATGATATCCCAGTCAACTTCATTTTTAAATTACATTGTAAAACTTTCATAGAATGCTTGATCACTTGTTGTACCCCCCCCCCCCCCCAGTTCAATTTTTCCTGTTTTATTCGTTCTGGAAATTTCCCCTTACAATTCTCTGATAATGTCTAATTTGTCTTTAAATTATTTAAAAAACTTATTCAGATAATTTCTGATTAAATCATTGCTTGTTCGATTCCTTGATATGTATTCCCAATATAATTTATCTTGAAACTGTTGTATGGAATTATTAGTTGAATTTCACTGTGATATCATATCCCAATTAATTTTATCTTGAAATTCTCTAATAAAATTTTCAGACAATGTATAATACCCTAACACAAAATTCCATCCAACTTAATATTATAGATGATCATTCTTTTTCATATAATCAACAACTTTATTTTTATATATTTTAGTTTTCGAGTACAATATATATAATTACTCAGAACAACAATTTGCAAAACCACATTCAGTCCACATAACAGTTCGTTATATTTTTCAGTCCAGAATAGCCTTCATTCCTACAAAACAGACCATGAAAATCATACACTCAAAATATACATTTATCAATGAATCTAATTTATGTTGTTTAATTGTATCTTCAAGAAAAGGAGCAGTTAGATTTTCAAAAATAGATTACTAATGAAGTTTTACCACCAATTAGAAAATATGGTGATACAAACTACAAAAAAATAAAAAGCAAAATGATACAGAAAAATAACAACTACCTATACAATTTCAAAACAGACTAAAAGTAGAAGAACAAAAACAACACCTATAACAACAATTAAAGGTAAAGAATGCCTGCAACTAAAATATTATGTAATGTCCAATGTAATAGAAACGAAGATAGAACAGATTATTTGTGTTGCCACATCTAAGCTATACATAAAAAAAATTATTTCGGGTTTGGTGGATTTCAGTCTAAAAGTCATCTTTCAGTAAGGTTTTCTACATACAGTAGTGGCAGACCTGAAGATGATAAATTAGTTTATGTGTTATTCAAAGTATGTTATGATTATAAGCTTATTGTAGCATGGTTGAGCAATATTTTGGCTTGTGTAGAGTAGATAGGAGCAAAGAAATGTATCACATTCACTTTAATGCTCTATCACATATTATCATACCATTCTGTGAACATATGAACAAGTATGTTCATCTGATAAATCCACATAGAAGTACAATATTTTCCAGTATTCTAACTGAAGTACCTATGGAGTCTCATCCAATTGGTATTGAACAAGAAGTTATATTTCAAAATTGGAAGTAAAACACAAAATAAAACCTGTTGCATTATATGACTTACCTAGAGATAAACTAGCTCCAATTATTTTTTAAATCTATGATAAATATTCTAATAAACTGAATGTAGTTACAAAAACACTACAACTTATTGAATCTAAAGGATATAATACTAATTCAAAGATGAGGTAAGCAACGTCTTAAGAGAAGAAAACCCATATTTACAAATAAACTTTAATTACTTGTAGTCTGTCATTTGTAGTCATTATGAATAATACATATTTCTTCTCCATTTAAATCATACAAATAATTCACATTTTCATCAGCTAATTGAACTATAAGTGAAGACATATAGACATCTTAATCATCAAAATGACATACAGATAGAAAATATGAAAGTGGAAGTTTTCTCATTCATAGGGAAAACGTTTACATATACAAATTTGTTTCTAAAATAATTTTTTCTTTATTCACCCAACTATTGTGTGAATCATATAAACCCAAACATTTAACATATACTTGATTCCCTTCCTTTCTCAAAACTGTCTCAACAAGACACACATCAGGAATTTTTTTTAGTTCTTCCTTGTGGAAATGTATTTTCACTTCTTGCCCATTCAATAGTTTTAGAGTTATGTGATCACATTAGAATGAATAACACTTTCAATTTTGAAAATTTCTGTTGCCAAATAGCAGTGTATCCTTTTTCTATAATTCCTTCAAATTCGCTAATTCTAACTCTATCTCCCATTTTAAATTTTCGTTTATTATTAGATAGAGAGGCATTTGGCTTATAATTTTTGTGAATAACTTCTATTGGGTTCATTTTTATTGTTGAATGTCTTGTATTTTGTATTCATCGACCAATTTTTCAAATATTTCAGTCAACTTATATTTTCCTTAAACAGCAAATTTCTTCCACATTTGTTTCTTTTAGTGCTCTTTTAAATCTTTCAAGAACAGGTGATTTACTTCAATAAAGGATGAATAATGGTTGATATTTTTTTATATATTTTTGAAATTCTTTATTGTTCAATTCTTTACATTTGTCTGTAAATTTCTTGGTGTTCTCTCTCCCTCTAATTTTTTTTCGAAAACACAGCTATATTTTTACCCAATTTGTCCTTGACTGTAATAGGCTAAGAAAATTTTGAAAAAATGGCAACTACAGTCAATAAATATTTATATTTTTATTTATTTTTGAAATTCCTTTTAAGTTTCTAGACTCTTGCTACTAAATTATCTTGCCACAAATCATCTCCACCAAATGTGACTACACTACTTCTTTTAAAAAAGGTTCTCATTGTTTTCCCTTTAAATTTTTTTCTCATTGATTTATGTAATTTGTTAGTAATTTCTTCACGAACGTTCGCAGTATTTGAAGGGGTGAGTGATTCACTCACTCCATTACCCATAGAATTTTTTGAACAAATTTACTCCTTAATTTTACATATTCTGCAAAGACCTACTATTCTCTGTCTTCCATTCTTAGCTGTTACTCTTTGAGGATGATGTATTTCAGCAAATGTTCTACACTTCAGGGGCCAGATATGATCACCCTCCATCTATTGATTAAAAATTTAATAAATCTAATTTATTTCACTTAACAGAGGCGGTGTCTTCAGTGTATTTTTTAATCTTACAGTTAGAAGACCTTATTTGTGCACTATTTTTATTGGTTGTATGACTGGAGTCATTTGGTAAAGATTATCAGAGACGCTTATTCAAATATCAAAATTATTCACTGATAAGTCTTTATATACATTTTTGCCAACAAGGAGACTTTTTAAAGGATAAAAACGTATTCTAAATGATGTACTGCTTCTTCATTTCCTGAAGTAAACGTAAATTCGAAAACCTGTTTATCATATACTACATCTTCATCTTTTTTGGATTTTATTTTGAGCATTAAAAATGTCATTTTCCCAAGAGTGTAACAAATGGCACTTCCAGCGAGGGCCATTATTATGCAGTATCACATTGAAGAACTCTGTGGGAATGCTTGTAATAGGGTTGCTTCAAATGAGAAATCTGCTAGGGCTTTCAAAAGTTTTGGTATATTGCTATAAAACGAAGATTTTTTAATGGAGACGATTTTATTCCTGCTAATATCATGAAACATCCTGTGCTAAAAATGCCTATTGTAACCAGTGACAAAAATGAAGATAGTCAACTGTCTGTTTCTTCACCAATAATTCTCTCCACACTAAACCAGAAACCAGGACCCTCTAAAGGGATATCTCCCTCCATACCAAAACTTCCCACCTACCCCAAAGGGACATTCAGCCCTCTCCAAAGCTACAGAAAACTGGAGAGGAGAGGAAACGCAAAAGAGCCCTGCCTTAAATGTTAAGAAGTTCGTAAGTTCGCCTTTTAAGAAATCTCTGGAAGAGGATAAGCCATTCAAAAAGAAGGATTGCAAAAGGTAGATCCAGAAGAAGAAGCAACTAATGAAAACAGATGAGAAGACTCTAATAGGCTGTCCACTTTGTGGAGGGAAGTACACAGGTCCTTCAGGAGCATATGAGTTAATGCATGACCAGTGTAGTAATTGGTGGCATGAACATTGTGTTGATTACAGGGGCTATGTTACACACTTTTGCATTAGTTGAAGTGCCTAAAAAGCTGTGTTCATTTCAGTTATATGATCATTCCATCGAAAAAGTGTTTGTAATTTGGACAATGAGATTTATTTATCTAAGAAAACATTTGCATTTGCGTACTCTTGTATATTGTGGTTGTTTAATCTTATATCATAGGTTGTCCAAGAATAGACATTTTCAGCACTTTGCACTTATAAATCGTTCATGTGCTATTTATGCACATACATTAAATTCAATTTTGTAAATTGTGCATTAGATAACAGCTGATAGTCTGTATTAGTTTCATGAAAATATCTCTTACGACTATGGCACAACAAAATAAAATTTACAAAGTACATATTAAGAGCACAAACTAAGTTGATACTCGGTGCAGTTTCTGATGGGAGTGACTGTAAATGGAAAAGCTTTTACAGTTTCTCCCATCAGCTGCAACACTGAATGTCATCTTAGTTTGCGTGAGTAGTACTCTTGCCAACCTTTCCCTTATGTTTATGTTTGTATGCATTTGTTTTGTGAATGTATTCCTGTGTATGTCAACATATAGATGTACATCTATATACATACATCTATGTATGCATATGGATACATTTATATATGCATGTGTATATTTGTATGTAATGCAAGTTGCCATGACCACAAAAATACAGAAGTAACACACTGTTTGGTCACAGGGACACAGGGACAATTTTCATTTGAAGGAGCACATATTATATTTCGTCGCGGTGGAGGTGAAATAAACAAGAATACATCTACTTTGTTAGCAATGGATGAAATTTGTTTGTTTTTCATCTGATATGTGGACTATAGTATGGAAGTTTTCGTCTAAAGGAGTACAGCTGTAATTGTATACACTGCATCACTTAATTTTCATCTTACACCCTCCAAGGTCTCACAAAGCATAGCATCCTCAGAGGCAATCTAATCCTATCAGTCAGTCTATTCGCTCTTTCAGTGCTACTTCAGAACAGCAAGATCATACACTCTACTTGTGTGCTAAGCCAGGGCTAGTCTTACAACGCCGCACACTTCAGTAAGGAAGGAGTCGACGAACAGAAAGTGGCCGCAGTGCCTCCATCTTCAGATCCGTCGTACTCGTGGAACTGCTGGAAGCCGGTATAGCACTGACTTAACAGCGGCACCTTTATTTCTAATGAATGCAACCCTCAACGCTATACTAGTACTAACTGCATTTCTGATTTCTGGCACCAGTGTCACGTTAGACATAATGTTTAAGGAACTGGCTCAAATGCAGAGTAAAGTTAAACCGTAAGGTGAATACTTTGGAAACAATAAAAAGATTCACACCAAAATATTTTTATTGTTGTTTTGAGTGAACAGCGGACAGGCTAACTTGTTAATTTGCACACACGGTTTGGGTGGGAGTACGGCGGCGCGTCACTTCTGGTGCGCCTTGTCCCAGGTGTCCTTGGCCTTGTAGCCGGTGACGTAGCCCGAGGTGTCGGCGATGTCCTCACGGCCCTCGAGGCCTCGGCCGCGGCCGCTCTCGTCGAAGCGCTGCTTGTGGCTGCCCGTGTACTTGGACGTGTCCGTCAGCCGCTCCGTCGCCGCCGCCGCCACGCCTGTCTTCAGCGCTTGCTGCAACACGCACATCGTGCACGCTAACAACTTCTTCTTCCCTTTACAGTACTTTCACTGAGCTGGTAGAAATACGAGCTGCTGCTACCCATGCTTAGGCAATTACGAGGGGCATTCAATAAGTAATGCAACACATTTTTTCCGGTAGCACGTTGGTTTTATTCTGGAGTCCAATATGCCATATTACTCCCCACTCTTTTCGCCACAAAACCCTATTTTTCAACGTAATCGCCATTCAATACCACGGCTTTACCCCACCTTACTGGAAGAGATTGTGTGCCTGTATGGTACTGCTGCATCAATAATCTCCCCGTCATCCACGTACAGCCTCTCGCAGAGTGCATCTTTCACTGGGCCAAACAAATGGATGTCGGAAGGTGCGACATTCAGGCTGCAGAGTGGATGAAGAGGAACAGTCCAGTGAAGTTTTCTGAGCTCGTCTGGGGTCTGTAGAGTGGTATGAGGCCTTGCCTTGTCACAGAGAAGGAGAGTTTGTTTGCATTTTTGTGGCAATGAATACGCTGAAGCTTTTTCTTCAATTTCCTGGAGCTAGCTCGATACACTGCAGAGTCGATCGTTGCACCATGAGGGAGGACTTCAAACAGAATAGCTCCTTCACTGTTCTAGAAGACCTTAGCCATGACTTTACCAACAGAGCATACGGCTTTGAATTTTTTTCTTCAGAAGAGAGGTCGTGTGGCGCCCCTCCAAGGATTGCAGTTTTGTTTCCGGTTCGAAGTTTCATCGCTTATGACGACGTTCGAGAAAAATATGCCACGATCAGCCTCGTAACACCGAAGTAATTTGGTACAGATGTTCCTTCTTAGCTTTTTATGGTGTTCTGTTAGACGGTGAGGAACCCCAGGGGTTCAAACATTTGACTACCCCACTGGTGGACGAGTGTGTCAGCACTACCAACAGTGAGTCCAGTTGGGCAGCGAGGAATCTGACTGATCCATCGATCACCTCCAGTGACGTGCTTCTGTTCACTGCCAGGCCTCTGTAGACATTCTGAAGGCGTCTATGAATATCTGTGATGCTCTGATTTTCCACCAAACGAAACTCAGTTGGAACACAGCTCGGTTACAGACGCCACTTTAAATGCTACTTATAGTACCGCGACCAATTGGAATTTCATGAAACTATAGGAGCTGAAACAGGACTATTCCCCGATGTTCCACAACAAATTCTGCATTTTTTTTCTGCAGAAATTGACCGGGAAAAAATTTATTGCATTACTTATTGATAGTCCCTCGTATATTAGTGCAGTTATACATGCTGGCGATTAAAATTACAACATAAGTAAGGAGAGCGGATATCGAAATTTTATTTATTGTGCGTATACAGTAATACAGTACAGTATACCCCTTTCAGCCTAAGAGCTGCGCAGAGAAACTACCTTATTATTTTCGCTTTATGCCTACTGAAATGGCCCTTTTTCACTGTATCCATAGTGACATGACCGATCCGTGCAATTGTCTTGCGCCAAAACGGGAACTATGAGCTATAAGCAGCTGCTCTACTTCAAACAAATAAAACTCAACATAAAATTCATTGGTTTTTTTGTAGTAATCGTGTTTTTTGTAATTAAGGAAAGACTTTTTCCATTTTATATGATCAGCAATATTGACAGTTTCTAAATATTAGATAATATTAAGTATCAAAAAGTTTTACTAAGGAACGCTTACATTTATGTCGGTGGTTTCAATCGAACCGACTGTGCCACCTCCTTTAGTGTGCTGATGACACTACTTTCCTAGCCCTCTGCCCTATACTCCCCTAACGATCCTCTCAAATCTACTTCAATCAGTTTACCTCCTGATGTAACCAATGGCTCCCTAAAATCAACACCTCCAAAAACCCCCCGCACCTGCTGCCTCCATGACTTCTACCTTACCATGTACAACCATCCTATTCAGTTAACTAACACACTAAAATATCTTGTACAGTCCTCAACCAGTAACTAATGTGGAAACCCAACCTACTAACCATCCAATAGAAAGCTCACAGTACACTAAAATTGCTAACAGACTGAACTTGCGGATTATACACCACTCCACAGTTCTCCACATCTGCAAAATCCTGATCCGACTCAATCTCTGCTATGCAGATCTTGCATGGATATCTGCCTCACCAAAGTTCTATAAGTTCCTCTAGAGCCTCAAACACCATCCACACTGCCTCTCTTTCTGCATCTGTTTACCTTCCCCCACGTGGACCTTCTACCATCTAAAAAACATCCCTTCGTCCCTACATCTACACACACTCCGCATCCTATCACAATGCAACATCAACTCCCTCACCAACACAATGAGATCCACTTCGATATTTATTCTGCCTACCAACTTTAACCATTCTCCGCCTATCTGACATCACAACAGGGCTTCCTTCTCCTTTCTCCTCTCCACCTATCCTTGTCCCTTTCTTCTTGTACAAACTACCCTTCCCACACACGACGACTCCTCCTTCCCCTCTCCTTCTCTCCATCTGTGTTCCCACTATCTGCTTTACCTCCTACCTATCATCTGCATAGTTTCCCTACTTCACACACCTCCATCACTTTACCTGCACCCTTCAATCTCTATGCAATACATTCTCTCCTCCTACAACATATCTCACCCAGTACAAGTCTTTCAGTTATTAAGTGAAAGTGCAGTGCCCCAGTGCTTTTTTCGCAGAAGACTACCACCTCATGACAATTGTGTTTTTTAAATCTCCTTACATAAAAAGCAATGTCCTGTCTGATTGATTGACTAACTGACTCATCTTTGCCAATCCCAAACCACTAAGCACAGAAACTTGACATTTCGAGATGATGTGGATCTTATACTGTAGGTGTCGATTAAGAAGGGATTTTCCGAAATTCCAACCCTAAGGGAGTGAAATAGGAGATGAAGGGCTTTTTGAAAAATATTGTTATTAAGACTACTTTCAAGCTAGACCTACGAAAATGTGTATTGGGTTTCGCAGTCAGAATTTTTTTTTTTTAAAAAAACATGCATCAGCGTTTTTATCCCTATGTGCATGAAATAATGGATGAGAGTTCCTTTTAAGTTTGTCATTATTAAAGAGCTACTAAAGTACTTTTACAGCTACATATATGAACACTGGTATTTGATTTCTCGGTTACAAATAAAAAATACGTTTTTTAGTGTTTTTGGAAATTGAACCCTTAGGAACCAGGTTTTAAATTGCAAAACATTTCCAGGGCATATGTGGACTCTGACCACAATCTATTGGTTATGAACTGTAGATTAAAACTGAAGAAACTGCAAAAAGGTGAGAATTTAAGGGGATCGGACGTGTATAAACTGAGGTTGTACTGAGGTTGTACAGAGTTTCAGGGAGAGCATAAGGGAACAATTGACAGGAATGGGGGAAAGAAATACAGTAGAAGAAGAATGGGTAGCTTTGAGAGATGAAGTAGTGAAGGCAGTAGAAGATCAAGTAGGTAAAAAGACGAGGGCTAGTAGAAATCCTTGGCTAACAGAAGAAATATTGAATTTAATTGATGAAAAGAGAAAATATAAAAATGCAGTAAATGAAGCAGGCAAAAAGGAATACAAACGTCTCAAAAATGAGATCGACAGGAAGTGCAAAGTGGCTAAGCAGGGATGGCTAGAGGACAAATGTAAGCATGTAGAGACTTATCTCACTATGGGTAAGATAGATACTGCCTACAGGAAAATTAAAGAGACCTTTGGAGAAAAGAGAACCACGTGTATGAATATCAAGAGCGCAGATGGAAACCCATTTCTAAGCAAAGAAGGGAAAGCAGAAAGGTGGAAGGAGTATATAGAGGGTCTATACAAGGGCGATGTACTTGAGGACAATATTATGGAAATGGCAGAGGATGTAGATGAAGATGGAATGGGAGATACGATACTGCGTGAAGAGTTTGACAGAACACTGAAAGACCTGAGTCGAAACAAGTTCCCAGGAGTAGACAACATTTCATAAAACTGCTGACAGCCTTGGGAGAGCCAGTCCCGACAAAACTCTACCATCTGGTGAGCAAGATGTATGAGACAGGTGAAATACCCTCAGACTTCCAGAAGAATATAATAATTCCAATCCCAAAAAAAGCAGATGCTGACAGATGTGGAAATTACCGAACAATCAGTTTAATAAGCCACAGCTGCAAAATACTAACACGAATTCTTTACAAACGAGTGGAAAAAAGATAGAAGTCGACCTCGGGGAAGATAAGTTTGGATTCTGTAGAAATCTTGGAACACGTGAGGCAATACTGACCCTACGACTTATCTTAGGAGCTAGATTAAGGAAAGGCAAACCTACGTTTCTAGCATTTGTACACTTAGAAAAAGCTTTTGACAATGTTGACTGGAATACTCTCTTTCAAATTCTAAAGGTGGCAGGGGTAAAAGACAGGGAGCGAAAGGCTATTTACAATTTGTACAGAAAGCAGATGGCAGTTATAAGAGTCGAGGGGCATGAAAGGGAAGCAGTGGTTGGGAAGGGAGTGAGACAGGGTTGTAGCCACTCCCCGATGTTACTCAATCTGTATATTGAGCAACCAGTGAAGCAAACAAATGAAAAATCTGGAGTAAGAATTAAAATCCATGGAGAAGAAATAAAAACGTAGACTGGCAATGGCAAGGAAAGCGTTTCTGAAGAAGAGAGTTTGTTAACATCGAGTATAGAATTAAGTGTTACGAAATCGTTTCTGAAAGTATTTGTATGGAGTGTAGCCATGTATGGAAGTGAAACATGGACGATAACTAGTTTGGACAAGAAGAGAATAGGAGCTTTCGAAATGTGGTGCTACAGAAGAATGCTGAAGATTAGATGGGTAGATCATATAACTAATGAGGAGGTATTGGACAACATTGAGGAGAAGAGAAGTTTGTGGCACAACTTGACTAGAAGAAGGGATCGGTTGGTAGGACTTGTTCTGAGACATCGGGAGATCACCAATTTAGTATTGGGGGGCAGCGTAGAGGGTAAAAATCGTAGAGGGAGACCAAGAGATGCATACACTAAACAGATACAGAAGGATGTAGGTTGCACTACGTACTGGGAGATGAAGAAGCTTGCACAGGATAGAGTAGCATGGAGAGCTGCATCAAACCAGTCTCAGGACTGAAGACCATAACAACAACAACAAGGGGGTGAAATAGGGGATGAGATTTTTTTATGAAAATATTTTGTTATGAAAGCATTTTTAAAGCTAAATCTATGAAAATTTAAATTTGGCTTCTCAAAATTATTTCATTGTTTTCTGAAATTCAACCCCTATGGGGATGAAAGTTTTTATGGAAATATTTCATTGTGCAAGCATTTTTAAGCTAAATCTATGGAATTTTGTATTTGGCATCTCTGTTAGAAAGAAAACATATGCATGTAACTGGTTTTGGAAATTCAACCCCTAATGAATAAAATAGGGGGTGAAACGCCTAACAGGTTAAAATAGGGGTGAAACGTTTTATGAAAATATTTCATTGTTAAAGCATTTCTAAAGCTATATATTTAAAAATAGGTGTTTGGTTTCTCAGTCAGAAAATAAAAAAAATACGTATTTATGGATTTATGGAAATACAACCACTAAGACGGCAAAATAGTGGGTGAGAGATTTTTCAAAATAATTAATTGCTATAGGACTACTAAAGGATTTTTAAGGTTTACCTCTATGACAACTAATATTTGACTTCTCAGTTAGAAATAAAAAAATACTTGTTTGAGTGTTTCTCGAAATTCAACCCCTAAGGGAGCGCAATAGGGGATGAAAATTTTTAAGAAAATATTTCATTTGATTAAAAAAATTAAAGCTAAATACAGATATACATAAATATTTGTTAGTGGATGAAAGTTGCTATGGAAATATCTCCACAAGCACACAAAAGGCACGATTAACAAAAACTTTAAACTGCAGCTACCAGAATCGCTTTTTTCTCAGAAGTAAATTCGGAAAAGGACATGCTTATATGGCTTTAATTAGCGCGAAAAACTTAGAAGGTGTTGCAGTTTGTGAAAAACTTAGAAGTTCGATTGAATAAAAACAAAAAATCTCTGCAGCTCTGTCAAACTCTTCATGCAGTATCGTATCTCCCATTTTTTGTCCTTTTAGCTGACCATCATTCATCTTTTTAATTTAAAAAGTAAACAGTTCTCATATTTTTGTATAGTGTTTGTTATATCGTTGTGAATACTCTTGAATGAAGAGCGGAGTATTGCACCGCTGACAGCCCCCCCCCCCCCCCCCCTCCTCCTGGCGCGCATAGGGTGTGAGGGATGAAGTAACGTAAAGAAAAAAAAGACGCACCATGTTGCGAATCTTTTTTGTTTCTGAGATTAAGTATGTTGTCACTCTTTGAAAACATAACACATTACCGAATAACTTTATAAATCGGTGATATTATTGTGAAATACTCTTAGATACATGCCGTTTTTAAATTATTATTATTTTAAATTACTCGATGAAGTCGATAAATAAAAAGGATAGATGGAAGCATAACTACTGTACAATCAACTGCCCAAAAATGGTCAAGGGCTACAACAAAAATATGCGATTCGTTGGCTAAGCAGTAATATTGAAGGCAACATATGCCACTGACCGCCAAAGCAAGAAATGCAAGAAATGGTGATACAGAGTAGTCTACCCTCCTTTGAGTAGATGGAACTTATAGATTACCCAAAAAATCACTTGAAGCCCTACCTTTCAAAAGGCAATGCATATGGTACTGATAAAACAACACACATGCCTGGGAAGAGTGCTTCTAAAGGTTGTGCCCACTGCAGCGGCAAACAAAATCCTAAACGAAGCAGAAGGACGTGTTCCATGTGCAAAGTTCGATTTTTATGACGAAGGTGAGCGAATGCTTTCAGCTGCATCATAAATAGTGAATAACGGAAAGGATCTTTTTTTTTTTACATGTTTGAAATGAAGGGTCGTCATAAAATAATATATTTTGGTTCTGTTTTTGTGATTGTGGTCTCAATTCTGTTTATATTGCAATAATACTTTTGTTTGACACATGGTTCATGCAATTAAAAAAGTTCATTTGTGATTTTAAAAAAAGGTGACAATTTTTACTTACAGGTCTAATGAAGTTGGTATTTCACACCGAACCAGTCAGTTTGTGCTCTAACGACACATAAAAATAAAAACAAATATTTTACTGCGTTTTAACTGATATAATTATATCAGAAAAATATAGTTTCAATTCAGTTTTAAACAATGAAATAATTCGTCGCTCAAACGGTTACTACAAAGAGTACGTGGTTTTATTAGTAGGTGACATGGGAGCATACAGGACTGGGAATTTTGTACTCAGAGCTGCCAACTCCTGGGGCAATAATGAGTCAGACCGGCTGGCCATTACGACGAAGTGCAGAACATATAGCGATTTTAGAGAAATTTAAGTACGCAAAAGAAGTTAAAGAAGAAACAATCATAATTTTATCAGATTCACACTCAGCATTATCTAGTAAAGGGTCTTTCATTAACCTATGATAAGAGGAGAACTGTTACCAGCAACGGTGACCGCTACGGATCCACGATACGAGAATTTCTGTGGCCAGAACTTGAGGCCACAGATATTGGAAACATGTGCTTCCAGCAGTATGGCGCTATGTGCCACTCAGCTGATGCTAAGCTCGAGTTTGTGAGGGAGAAGTTTGGCGACTTGATCACCTGAAGACGTGGATCCGTGAACTGGCGCTACGGGGCTATATCAAATCCCGGATCTGTGCTAACAAGCTAAAAATTTTGGATCGTTTGGAGGCGAAAATTCCTCAGGGTATCACAGACATAACGTCACTGATGTTGGACAGAGTGATTAAGACGTGTGCGTCAGTATGTTCAAAATCGTAGTGGACATTTGTTCAGAACATAGCTTCAAAATTACTTTGATACAATGAGGGTTTTCTTTTCCAAATTTTAAAAAGTATCACTCTTAATTAACACCATGTATACCGGATTATGGAAGCAGTTCGGGGGCTTTCCCTCGCAATTAAGACCACCATTATGTTTTGGGTGAAGGCGCATTGCGGAATACAGGGAAATAAAAAAGTAGATACTCGGGCCAAGGAAGCTGTGTACTTTGGTTCAGTGAAATATAATAAAGTGCCACCTGAAGATCTTCTTCATACCACAGGCACTGTAATCAGGGCTATGCAAAAATGGTTCCTAATCTCTCATCGCGTCAGTGGTACCAAAGTTGCGGATGCAGTAGAAACTCCATAGTGACAGTTGCACGACTTCGATTCAGTCATAGGAGATTTGTACAATGGTACGACGGGGTGCCATGGAAAACATACTAAAAACCGTGACTGGGGTGAGTGAGGGGGTAGGGGTGCGTTTGAAGGTCACTTCTGTACGTTTTTCTTGAATAACTTTAAAATAGCTGCCTCTAGCAAAAATGTACCGCAGTACAAAATTAACCTAAAATTTCCTGCAGAAAAGGACCTATTCATTTCTTCTCTAGGACTGATACTGCCGCATACTAAATAGATAATGAATGCTCTAGCAGTCCTGTCAGTTGGTGTTCAAAACAGCCGTTTTCGTAACAAAATCGCGGAAGGCTTTTCTCTCGGTCATGTATGCTTCTTGGGGTGCTGAATCCGAATTTCATGTCTGCTGCCCTTTAGGAGGTCGGATTCATGATAAAAGACCAAAAACCTCAAAATCATCGCACTTTTTCCAGTTCATAACAGGGTTTGTACAGCAACCAGTATGTACGATACGAAGAAACAGCAGTCTTGGTTACGTTGTTAAGACTTCTTGCTCCTTCATAGCACATTTTTCCCGTTTCTTTATATCTAAAAATGCGCGTTTTTTCGGAGATGACCATTCGATACAACATTAAAGTATATAAATTTTCCTACAAAATTCACTAACCAGATTTCATTTTCTGACAGACGATATCGGCGCTAGAGTGCACTGAAAAGCAGCGAGTTTTTGGCAATTCTGTGAAAACGTTACAAACGGCCACTTTTACCTCCAACAACTTGACAAATATACATGGTATCAGCGAAAGCATCTACACCACGTGAAAGAACATTAAATTTTCCGCAAAAGACGTCTGTAACATTAAATTTTCTCGTACGGGGGGAGAGAGCAAAGTGAAAATTACGAAAAATATCTTCTGCGCCCTACAGTCAGACGAACTCGTCCATCTCTCATCGTCGATATACTTTCGGTATATTGCGCTTAAAGGAGTTTGTCTTGACTGAATCGATGGGAAAACATGTTTGATGAAACAGTTACAAATTATATTTACTACATATTGAGAACATGAGACTGAATAGAAATCTGTATGTAGTACATGTGTTATGAAATGAGTGATTGTCGAGCACAGCATTGGGTCGTTACTTCGAGTATTTTCTCTATGTGGAAAAGAAAGAAGGCATTTAGTGACAGAATGTGAATTCAAAAAGACAGTTGGCCGCGTGGGGTAGCCGCGTGGTCTAAGGCGCCTTGTCACGGTCTGTGCGGCTCCCCCCGTCGGAGGTTGAGTCCTCCTTCAGGCATGGATGTGTATGGTATCCATAGCGTAAGTTAGTTTAAGTTAGATTAAGTAGTGTGTAGGCTTAGGGACCAATTACCTCAGCGGTTTGGTCCAATAAGACCTTACCACAAATTTCCAATTTCCAAAAGACAGTTTAGTTATAACAAATGGTTCAAATGGCTCTAAGCACTTAACATCTGACGTCATCAGTCCCCTAGACTTACAACTACCTAAACCTAACTAACCTAAGGACATCACACATACCCATGCTCGAGGCAGGATTCGAAGCAGCGGCCGTAGCAGCAGCGCGGTTCCGGACTGAAGCGCCTAGAACCACTCGGCCACAGCGGCCGGCTTAGTTATATCGTGAACTAGTATGAAGAAATTCCTGTACTGATGCCATCTGCATATTTTATTCACTCGTCTCCGTTTGGCTGTTGGTGCTAGAAGGTCCAGGTGAGGGGTCTCGCGCAATGAAAGGTCCAGCAAAGGACCAGGGGCAGGGAAATGTCCAGGTTGAAAAGTGAGCTGTTGTTCTTCAACTGAAAAAATTGTAATTGAATGATTAATGTTACGATATATAGTCTCGAACTAAGAACGTGTGGGATATGTTGGGGCGGGAAGTAGCTCCTGCGAGTCATCAGCCGGCAACTATTACAGAACGACGTGAACTGGTCGAGCTGGCGTGGCATCTCGTGACAGTATTCGCCATCTGTACGGTTGACCGGATGCCAGAGTCGTCCATTGCTACCCGTGGAGGTTACACCACGTACTGATAGCGGTGTTTCAGCGTGGTTTAATACCTAGTACCTCTGAACTGCTTGTTCTATTTATCTGTAAATATAATCGTTTCATGTATTCCATATACATAGTTACAACTATAGGTCTTGAGTGAATTGGAAACCTTTGAAGGGTGTACTAATTTTTCCCGACAGTGTATTTTGCAGCAATATGCATCTTTATTAATCAGTCTTTATCTATCATAAAATTAATTATTTAATTACATTTTTTTCAACTGAAGAGCAACAACTTATTGCACAGCCTGGATATTCCGTACCCCCTGGCCCTTTAACTGGATCTTCAAATGCTCAAGACGCTTCAAATGGACTTTCTAGTGCCCAAGAAACATTGCCTGGGACACCGACCGCCAAATGGAGACGAGTAAATAAAATGTGCACCCGACATCAGTACAAGAACTGATTCATACTTAGATAGTTCACAGTAAAACTTATCTGTCTTTGAATTCACATTCTATCACTAAATGCTTTCTTTCTTTTCCAGATAGGGAACCTATTCAAATTGATGACCCAATGCTGTGCTGACATTTTCTCATTTCGTGACACATATACATTAACTACACATAGATTTCGTATTCTATTCAGCAATAAACATAATCTGTTAACGTATCATCAAACAAGTTTTCCCATCGCTTCAGTCAAAAGAACATTTTTTACATGTTTTCCCATCGCTTCGGTCAAAACAACATTTTTTAAGCGTAATACACCGAAGGCATATCGATGATGAGGGATAGAGAGGTGGGACGGTACCTTTGGCAGTAGGTGTAGAAGATACATTACTGGCCATTAAAATTGCTACACCAAGAAGAAATGCAGATGATAAACGGGTATTCAGTGGATAAATATGTTATACTGGAACTGACATGTGATTACATTTTCATGCAGTTTCGGTGCATAGATCCTGAGAAATCAGTACCCAGAATAACCACCTCTGGCCGTTATAACGGCCTTGATACGCCTGGGCATTGGGTCAAACAGAACTTGGATGGCGTGTACAGGTACAGCTGCCCATGCAGCTTCAACACGATACCACAGTTCATCAAGAGTAGTGACTGGCGTATTGTGACGAGCCAGTTGCTCGGCCACCATTGACAAGACGTTTTCAATTGGTGAGAAATCTCGAGAACGTGCTAGCCAGGGCAGCAGTCGAACATTTTCTGTATCCAGAAAGGCCCGTACAGGTCCTGCAACATGCGGTCGTGCATTATCCTGCTGAAATGTAGGGTTTCGCAGGGATCGAATGAAGGGGAGAGCCACGGGTTGTAACACATCTGAAATGTAAGGTCTACTGTTCAAAGTGCCGTCAATGCGAACAAGACGTGACCAAGACGTGTAACCAATGGCACCCCATACCATCACGCCGGGTAAAACGCCAGTATGGCGATGACGAATACACACTTCCAATGTGCGTTCACCGCGTTGTCGCCAAACACGGATGCGACCATCATGATGCTGTAGACAGAACCTGGATTCATCCGAAAAAATGAAGTTTTGCTATTCGTGCACCCAGGTTCGTCGTTGAGTACATCATCGCAGACGCTCCTGTCTGTGATGATGCGTCAAGGGTAAACCGCAATCGCGATAGGCTACAATCCGACATTTATCAATTTATCAAAGTCGGAAACGTGATGGTACGCATTTCTCCTCCTTACACGAGGCATCACAACAACGCTTCACCAGGCAACGCCGGTCAACTGCTGTTTGTGTATGAGAAATCGGTTGGAAAATTTCTTCATGTCAGCACTTTGTAGGTGTCGCCACCGACGCCAACCTTGTGTGAATGCTCTGAAAAGCTAATCATTTGCATATCACAGCATCTTCTTCTTGTCGGTTAAATTTCGCATCTGTAGCACGTCATCTTCGTGGTGCAGCAATTTTAATGGCCAGGAGTGTATGTGTGTTTCTTGAGATAGCATGATTGATTTTCACTTTGCTCCCCCCTCCCCTACGAGAAAATTTAATGTTACAGACGCCTCATGCGGGAAATCTTACGTACTTTCACGTGGTGCAGGTGCTTTGGCTGATAACATGTGTATTTTTCGAGTTGTTGGGGGTGGAAGTAGGCGGTTTTGATGTTTCTGCAGAAGGGCCAAAAACATGCTGCTTTTCAGAATGAGATATTCACTCTGCAGAGGAGTGTGCGCTGCTATGAAACTGTCTGGCAGATTAAAACTGTGTGCCGGACCGAGCCTCGAACTCGGGACCTTTGCCTTTCCCGGGTAAGTGCTCTACCAGACATCCACCATTTGACTGGATTATAATTATCCATTTTCAAAGATAAAATCTTAAATATTCTGGGTATAAAACATCAGATTTTGCAGAAATTGCTGAGACCCTTATTTCTTGGAATTTGTAATTCTTCTTATTGAATGTAAAACCTAGTTCAGGAGCAGAATAAATACTATGGTATTCATTCCTGCAGTAAAAAAGTTGTTGTAGTGGGAGCAATAGTTTTTTTTTTCACACGAGACTAGGGGGAGGCCACGCCCCCTGTGTGTGGCGAGTTTTAGTGTGTGTAGTGAGTGGCTTACCGTAGCGCCTGCGGTGCCCGGAGGTCCGCAGTTAAGCATCTTGTCCATTATTTGCTGCGGCTCCATCTTCTTCTGCCTGGCTAGCTCCTCGATGAATTTCACATAATCGCTGTACTTTAAAGTTTTGGACCTGAAATTAAACCATCATCAGCGGTAAGTGGCCGCATTTTCTTCAGGAGACATACAACTAAAGTTTCTATAAGGCTTTTGGCTATTTTAGGATGCAAACGTACGTTTAGCAGTTATGAAACTTAAAATAAGTTCTCCTGCATACTTTGAAATCAGCGCTCTCCTGCCGAAGAGTGAAAATTCACGCTAGAAACAATAGTCTAGGCATTTCTCCAGTACATACTTTATTCTATGTGTACTACTACCAAAATGCATGCTGGAGAAGTTCTGCGGAGTTTGGAAGGTACTGATGGAAGTTACGTTGCGAGGGCGGGTCACGAGACGTGCTTGTAGACTTGCTAGCAAAAGGTAAAGGTCCCAGATTCGAGTATCTATCCGGCACACAAATTTCAAAACAATTAGGTGAACAGTCAAAATGTTCAAAGTAGAATATTGCGAGTGGGACGTAGCATGTTGAACAAGCGCTCAGTATTACTACGAGAGGCCGAGGAAAGTCTTTCGAGTCACTTTGGCACATTTCCCTAGAACTGGAGCTCCCTGAATGGTTGGTGTCGGATTCTAGTGTTCATTTCTCTCCCGGTCTAGGGCACTGATTGGTTCCAGTGGTATGGGAGCCCGCGAGAAAAAGTAGAACCACGTTATGCTACCTGAGGTGTTAATATGTTGTTATTGACAATCTAACAAACAAAAGACCATTATCAAAAACTGCTCTTCGCAAAAGTTTTACTGGTTTTGTTCTAAGTCTTTGATTTATATAGTACTCTTTTTAAGTCTGATTGTTAGAAATATTCATAATAATAAACAAATTTATATTGTTAATATAAGTTTATGTTTTTAATATTTACAATACAGCATAGCTATTATTAATAACACTAGTTACAATGCATAATATTTGAATAGTATATTGCTTGTTGACATTTCTGTCTATAATGAGTGGTGCTAATAATGCATAAAAAAGTTGTAACTAGTATAAGATAATTTCGTGACATTACTTTTTACGACACGCCTAAAAGTGATGGGCGTTACATGTCCCAGAATAAAATGGTCTTTTGTCTGTTTGTCATGGTCTCCCAGACTAATATGGCAAGGCGACTGTTACACTGTTGTGTCCCCAACTGCTAACTGTGTTCAGAAAAGTGCTCGTCATTCGCGGAAGAAGTGCCATGATATCTGAAGAAGAGCCGCAGACCAAGATGGCTGTAGACCCGCACCTGTACTCGAGTCCATTTTAAACGAGTTATTACTGCGTCTGTCCTCTATAGCGGTAGGGAAAAACTGTATAATTGCTTGAGTATCTGCGTTTGATGACAATAATTGGACAGAAAAGGATATTCATTTAAAAAAAAGGGAATAATACTAAATTGTGATGATATCGTACAAGATGAGTAGAACATGAAAACCGACAGGATTGGAGGCAAATGACAACTTTAATTTATTTATCTAGTCTGTTGAGAACATTGCAAACATAAACTATACGGAGAGTAACATCTCTGATGTAAACTTTCTTCTTTTCGCGATGTATACAATATTCAAGAAATTGGCGCGGGCAAATTCGTCTAAATCAGCCGATTTTTGACAGGGAAATTCTCTTCCCCCTTCAACACCTCCCGCTTCCCCCGACACCTGTTACAGTCCTTTGTGAACGGCAAACAACAGCACGGTCTGTCGCAAGTGAAGGTTCAGACGTACAGTTGTAAAACTACCACAGGCTATCATAAATAAGCGTAGAGTAAGTTTTCCAAAAAGCCTTGGTCAGTTAAGGTCGAAACCGCGTTGCCTGTACATTAGTTGTGTTGCATATCTATTGGGCATTAACTAATATCCATAACTTTGTTTGCGCATGTCATCAATGTCATACTTTTTTTTTTTTTCATCAGTCTACTGACTGGTTTGATGCGGCCCGCCACGAATTCCTTTCCTGTGCTAACCTCTTCATCTCAGAGTAGCACTTGCAACCTACGTCCTCAATTATTTGCTTGACGTATTCCAATCTCTGTCTTCCTCTACAGTTTTTGCCCTCTACAGCTCCCTCTGCTACCATGGAAGTCATTCCCTCATGTCTTAGCAGATGTCCTATCATCCTGTCCCTTCTCCTTATCAGTGTTTTCCACATATTCCTTTCCTCTCCGATTCTGCGTAGAACCTCCTCATTCCTTACCTTATCAGTCCACCTAATTTTCAACATTCGTCTATAGCACCACATCTCAAATGCTTCGATTCTCTTCTGTTCCGGTTTTCCCACAGTCCATGTTTCACTACCATACAATGCTGTACTCCAGACGTACATCCTCAGAAATTTCTTCCTCAAATTAAGGCCGGTAATTGATATTAGTAGACTTCTCTTGGCCAGAAATGCCTTTTTTGCCATAGCGAATCTGCTTTTGATGTCCTCCCTGCTCCGTCCGTCATTGGTTATTTTACTGCCTAGGTAGCAGAATTCCTTAACTTCATTGACTTCGTGACCATCAATCCTGATGTTAAGTTTCTCGCTGTTCTCATTTCTACTACTTCTCATTACCTTTGTCTTTCTCCGATTTACTCTCAAACCATACTGTGTACTCATTAGACTGTTCATTCCGTTCAGCAGATCATTTAATTCTTCTTTACTTTCACTCAGGATAGCAATGTCATCAGCGAATCGTATCATTGATATCCTTTCACCTTGTATTTTAATTCCACTCCTGAACCTTTCTTTTATTTCTATCATTGTTTCCTCGATGTACAGACTGAAGAGTAGGGGCGAAAGGCTACAGCCTTGTCTTACTCCCTTCTTAATACGAGCACTTCGTTCTTGATCGTCCATTCTTATTATTTCCTCTTGGTTGTTGTACATATTGTATATGACCCGTCTCTCACTATAGCTTACCCCTACTTTTTTCAGAATCTTGAACAGCTTGCACCATTTTATATTGTCGAACGCTTTTTCCAGATCGACAAATCCTATGAACGTGTCTTGATTTTTCTTTAGCCTAGCTTCCATTATTAGCCGTAACGTCAGAATTGCCTCTCTCGTGCCTTTACTTTTCCTAAAGCCAAACTGATCGTCACCTAGCGCATTCTCAATTTTCTTTTCCATTCTTCTGTATATTATTCTTGTAAGCAGCTTCGATGCATGATGAGCTGTTGAGCTGATTGTGCGATAATTCTCGCACTTGTCAGCTCTTGCCGTCTTCGGAATTGTGTGGATGATGCTTTTCCGAAAGTCAGATGGTATGTCGCCAGACTCATATATTCTACACACAAACGTGAATAGTCGTTTTGTTGCCACTTCCCCTAATTATTTTAGAAATTCTGATGGAATGTTATCTATCCCTTCTGCCTTATTTGACCGTAAGTCCTCCAAAGCTCTTTTAAATTCCGATTCTAATACTGGATCCCCTATCACTTCTAAATCGACTCCTGTTTCTCTTCTATCACATCAGACAAATCTTCACCCTCATAGAGGCTTTCAATGTATTCTTTCCACCTATCTGCTCTCTCCTCAGCATTTAACAGTGGAATTCCCGTGGCACTCTTAATGTTACCACCGTTGCTTTTAATGTCACCAAAGGTTGTTTTGACTTTCCTGTATGCTGAGTCTGTCCTTCCGACAATCATATCTTTTTCGATGTCTTCACATTTTTCCTGCAGCCATTTCGTCTTAGCTACCCTGCACTTCCTATTTATTTCATTCCTCAGCGACTTGTATTTCTGTATTCCTGATTTTCCCGGAACTTGTTTGTACTTCCTCCTTTCATCCATCAACTGAAGTATTTCTTCTGTTACCCATGGTTTCTTCGCAGCTACCTTCTTTGTACCTATGTTTTCCTTCCCAACTTCTGTGATGGACCTTTTTAGAGACGTTCATTCCTCTTCAACTGTGTTGGCTACTGCGCTATTGCTTATTGCTGTATCTATAGCGTTAGAGAACTTCAAACGTATCTCGTCATTCCTTAGAACTTCCGTATCCCACTTCTTAGCGTATTGATTCTTCCTGACTAATGTCTTGAGCTTCAGCCTACTCTTCATCACTACTATATTGTGATCTGAGTCTATATCTGCTCCTGGGTACGCCTTACAATCCAGTATCTGATTTCGGAATCTCTGTCTGACCATGATGTAATCTAATTAAAATCTTCCCGTATCTCCCGGCCTTTTCCAAGTATACCTCCTCCTCTTGTGATTCTTGAACAGGGTATTCACTATTACTAGCTGAAACTTGTAACAGAACTCAATTAGTCTTTCTCCTCTTTCATTCCTTGTCCCGAGCCTATATTCTCCTGTAACCTTTTCTTCTACTCCTTCCCCTACAACTGCATTCCAGTCGCCCATGACTATTCGATTTTTGTCCCCCTTTACATACTGAATTACTCTTTCAATATCCTCTTTCTCTATCTGTTCATCTTCAGCTTGCGACGTCGGCATGTATACCTGAACTATCGTTTCGGTGTTGGTCTGCTGTCGATTCTGATTAGAACAACCCGGTCGCTGAACTGTTCACAGTAACAAACCCTCTGCCCTACCTTCCTATTCATAACGAATCCTACACCTGTTATACCATTTTCTGCTGCTGTTGATATTACCCGATACTCATCTAACCAGAAATCCTTGTCTTCCTTCCACTTCACTTCACTGACCCCTACTATATCTAGATTGAGCCTTTGCATTTCCCTTTTCAGATTTTATAGTTTCCCTACCACGTTCAAACTTCTGACATTCCACGCCCCAACTCGTAGAACATTATCCTTTCGTTGATTATTCAATCTTTTTCTCATGGTAACCTTCCGCTTGGCACTCCCCTCCCGGAGATCCGAATGGCGGACTATTCCGGAATCTTTTACCAATGGAGAGATCATCATGACACTTCTTCAACTACAGGCCACATGTCCTGTGGATACACGTTACGTGTCTTTAATGCAGTGGTTTCCATTGCCTTCTGCATTCTCATGTCGTTGATCATTGGTGATTCTTCCGCCTTTAGGGGCAATTTCCCACCCCTAGGATAAGAGAGTGCCCTGAACCTCTAGCCGCTCCTCCGTCCTCTTTGACAAGGCCGTTGGCAGAATGAGGCTGACTTCTTATGCCGGAAGTCTTCGGCCTCCAATGCTGATTATTTAGGTAGTGGCGGGGATCGAACCCGGGACCGAAAACGTTCTGATTATGAATCAAAGACGCTACCCCTAGACTACGGGTACTATATTCCCCTAACAACCGGAAGTTATTCTTCGGTCTGTTACTTTAAAAGAAACAGTATTTACAGCAAACTTGAAACTGTCCATGTTTAATTTAGCTTTTGTTCGAAAATTTTTAATTTTTAATTAGTGCATCTCCTATGTTATCAATCTGTATATTGAGCAAGCAATAAAGGAAACAAAAGAAAAATTCGGTGTAGGAATTAAAATATGGAGAAGAAATAAAAACTGTGAGGTTTGCCGATGACATTGTAATTCTGTGAGAGACAGCAAACGACCAGGAAGAGCAGCTGAACGTAACGGACAGTGTCTTGAAAGGAGGATATAAGATGAACATCAACAAAAGCAAAACGAGAATAATGGAATGTAGTCGAATTAAATAGGGTGATGCTGAGGGAATTAGATTAGGAAATGAGACGTTTAAAGTAGTAAATCAGTTTTGTTATTTGGGGAGCGAAATAACTGTCGAAGTAAAGAGGATATAAAATGTAGACTGGCAATGGCAAGGAAAGCGCTTCTGAAGAAGAGAAATTTGTTAACATCGAGTATAGATTTTAGTGTCAGTAACCCGTTTTTGAAAGTATTTGTATGGAGTGTAGTCATGTATGGGAGTGAAACGTGGACGATAAACAGTTTAGACAAGAAGAGAATAGAAGCTTTCGAAATGTGGTGCTACAGAAGAATGCTGAAGATTAGATGGGTATATCACATAACTAATAAGGAGGTATTGAATAGAATTGGAGAGAAATATGTGGCACAACTTGACTAGAAGAAGGGATTGGTTGGTATGACATATTCTGAGGCATCAAGGGATTACCAATTTAGTATTGGAGGGCAGCGTGGAGTGTGAAAATCGCAGAGAGAGACCAAGAGATGAATACACTAAACAGATTCAGAAAGATGTAGGTTGCAGTAGGTACTGGGAGATGAAGAAGCTTGCACAGGATAGAGTAGCATGGAGAGCTGCATCAAACCAGTCTCAGGACTGAAGACCACTACAACAACAACAATGCGAAACAGAGGGATGTTGTAGTAAAAGTGGAAAAAACAACACAGTTTCAGTGTGCGCTGATATGGAACTTCCTGGCAGATTAAAACTGTGTGCCCGACCGAGACTCGAACCCTTTGCCTTTCGCGGGCAAGTGCTCTACCAACTGAGCTACCGAAGCACGACTCACACCCGGTACTCACAGCTTTACTTCTGCCAGTACCTCCTCTCTTACCTTCCAAACTTTACAGAAGTTCTCCTGCGAATCTTGCAGAACTAGCACTCCTGAAAGAAAGGATATTGCGGAGACATGGCTTAGCCACAGCCTGGGGAATGTTTCCAGCACCACGCTCGGCCGTCCACGCCGCTGCGCGCGCAGAGTGTTTTGTTTACTTCCTCGTCACAGCGCTTCTCAGTCCAACACGCTCTAATGGCCAACTCTTACAGGAAGCACACTCTTAATTTCACCTTCTCAAATGCATACGCACGACCCAAAGCACTGGCCGTGGAACGCTTCCTACGTGAAGACCCCCCATGACGAACTCATCGGCATACATCTATCGATCATTAGCAGCGTCGTTTATGTTAAGATGACTTCCGACGCTGCCTGCAACGAGATTATTCAAAGGACACGACATGGACTAAAATTCCGGCACTCCGACGGAAACGTCGGGCCTGTGGATGTCGACCATGCAGGACTTGGCCTTCGGACGATCCGTGTATTCGAACTGCCTTTCGAGGTGAATGAAGATGAAGCCATCGCGGGGGTAAGTCCGTTCGGAAAAGTCCAGAGCCACGTAGCCGAGACATGGGCACAGTTTACGACGTATCCGGTGCTTAATGGTGTGAGACAAGTCCGAATCGATCTCAAGCGGCACGTTCCATTGTACATTTTTATCGGCGGCTGCCGTGCCGTGGTTATTTACGACGGACAACCTCGAACATGTTCCGGTTGTGGCAAAGAAGGCCACGTCCGTGATGAATGCTTGCAACGCCGCATCACACAACTAAGGCCCGACGATACGAACACCGACAGAACCACGACCCCCCTTCCAGTCACCTATACGGCGACACTGCACGTCCAGCCCTCACAAGACGCCGTTCATGAGCGTCTCTCTGGTCCGATACACCCGGAGGCGTCCCAGCTCCTTGACACCGGCGATGCCGCCCGTGAACATATCCAACAGCCGGACACACCCACGCTAGAAGATCGCAAGGATACCAATGAGAGTGTTCTGGACAATGACGACCGCATTATAGCATCCGCGACTTTTGTACCGGAACGAAATGAATCTCTTCCTTCCTCAGACACCGAAACTCATTGCCGAAAGCAGAAGTCGCCCAAACGACGAAAAAAACGCCGCAAGACATCAGAATCGACCATTGAGCCCCCTCCGCAGGACGAAGAGATGCCACATCACTCCGACGGAGAACACGATAACACTTTCTCCTCTGCCACGGAGACGTGTCATCCACAAGACGGTGAACCGCCCAACAGAGATCGCGCGCAAGCCCCGCGCCCAGAAGCCATGGAACATAGCTCACCTGTTGTCACCGACGCAATTGAGCCGACTCGGCCAGCGCTGCCACCTCTCGCCGATGTCAAACCTGTCGGACACTTTTCATGGGCGAATGACACGGATTTCCCACCTCAATCTTATGCGGAAATTAGATCTATTTCTCCGTTAAACCAACACTAAAATGAGGGAAGTTTCTACTGCGACTCCTGCGACGTCTATGGACTTCCAGAATCCACCACAACAATCTTCACCAGCTACGAACCTATCGGCAGCACGGATCTCCCATCAGGCGTACCGAATAGCTACTATCAATACTAATAATATCGGCTCCCACGCTAAACTTCAACTGCTCCGTGACACGCTGAGAGCAGCGGACATCGACATCGCCCTGTTAAAAAAACTGAGGACGGCAACTTGGGCTGGGTGTTATGGATATGAGACGTACGCCGCCCCTGCAGCTATGGAACACACAGGCGCAGCCATCCTCCTCCGAGAAGGGATTGCAGTTTCCGACGTCGCATACCTCCCAACAGAGCGAGGGGTGGCCATAACAGTTGAAGGACTCAAAATCATAAATGTCTACGCCCTATCGGGCACTGATAAATGGAGGGATCGCTCCCAGTTCTACGCAGAAGATATCACGCCTTTATTCCTCGGCCGATACGATCATCTCATCGTAGGTGGAGATTTCAACTGTGTTCTCGAGCGCACAGACCAATACCCCCATTTCACCATATGTCCGGAACTTCGCTTCCTCGTCCGTCGCCTGCGTCTCCTCGACACTTGGCGAGTGGTACACGGCGACCGCCCGGGGTATACACACATCACGAGCCACTCCGCCAGCCGACTTGACAGAATATGCATCTCTGACGCTCTGAAATCAGTTCTCCTCGACGCGGAACGTTGTCCGTCTGCCATTTCGGATCATGACATCTACATCTGTACCATGAACCTACGTCGACAATCTATATGGCGCAGTGCAGGACCTTGGAAACTCAATGTCGCGCTACTGCGGGACCCTGAATGTCGCCAACAGGTCACCGACATATGGCACACCTGTGTTCAACGCATTATGCGTTACGAGACCACACTGCAGTGGTGGTTGCTGTGCGCCAAATCGGCCATCCGACGCACATTGATACACTGTGGACGAGCCAAAGCCAGGTGGAATTACCATACAACTGATTTCTACTATAGCGCTCTACGTGAACTCATGGATCATCCTCCATCCCCGGATCGTCTAAAAGAAGCTCAACGCATCAAGGCAAAGATTTTATCCTTGACCAGATGCCGTCTAGAGGGAGCCATTGTACGAGCACGCAGCCAAGATAGGATTAACGGTGAAGAACCTTCTATGCATCATATTGTTCAAAATGTTCGTCGACGCCGACAGGCTTTAATGGCAAAAAATGGTTCAAATGGCTCTGAGCACTATGGGACTCAACTGCTGTGGTCATTAGTCCCCTAGAACTTAGAACTACTTAAACCTAACTAACCTAAGGACATCACAAACATCCATGCCCGAGGCAGGATTCGAACCTGCGACCGCAGCAGTCGCACGGTTCCGGACTGCGCGCCTAGAACCGCGAGACCACCGCGGCCGGCTTTAATGGCAACTTTAGACTTACCTGATGGACGACGGCTGACTTCGCAAGCTACCATTGCGGATGCATTCACAACGCACTATAGACTTTCCTATCAAGAAGTACCTGCCGGTGCAGAGGCAATTGCTGAGGTTGCCCAGGAGACACTTGGTACTCTAAACGCAGCAGCTGCAACCCTACTGACTGCTGAAGTGACCACCGACGACGTCCAAGGCGCCGTGGCCAAAGGGTCTCTGAATCGATCTCTCGGCCCGGATGGTTTACCTCTCGAATTTTACAGAACCTTCCAAGATTTGATGATGCCACGATGGAGGGACATGTACTGGGAACTTTTGTCCGGCGCGGCGAACCAGCCACCAATATTCATGGAAGGCTTACTTGTACCAGTCCCGAAACCCGCAGGAGGAACACGACTCGACAGTTATCGGCCGATCACGTTACTCAATTCCGACTTCAAGATTTTCACACGCCTTCTAGCAGTGCAACTCAAACGTGTCTTACGGGACATTGTTTCCCACGAACAAACATCCTTAGGCGGCGATCGTAATATACACACAGCCCTCAGTGAATATCGAGATGTGATCGCTGTGGCAACACACTCGCGACTGCCAGGCGCTTTAATCTCCATCGACTTCAAACAAGCGTTTGACCGCGTCAATCATGTATTCCTCAACGCAGTGATGGACCGAATGGCGATTCCCCCGACGTTCACGCCAGTGATTATGCAGCTTTTTCGTGGAGCAACGTCCAGACTTCTCATCAACGGCAGACTTACAGAACCTATACGGATTGAACGCTCAGTACGGCAGGGTTGCCCTTTGTTGACGGTGCTTTATGCGATTGCGATGGAACCACTCATTTGCGGATTACGGCGACGTTTGACAGGTATTCCACTCCGGGATCATATGTTCCGCTGCCGAGCTTACGCGGACGACTTGGCCCTCGTCGTACGTTCAGCGGCCGACGTACAAGCTGCGATGCAGTGGATTACCCGTTACAGTGCTGGGGCAGGGAGCGCTATGAACGTGGCAAAATCATGCGCCATGAAGATCGGCCTCGGCCTTCCCGCAGAGAGCGTAGTCCCATTTCAACTGGTGGACACCCTTCGTTGTCTCGGATTAGTATACACGCGAAACATTCGCCGCACCTCGGCGATCAGTTTTCTGGCGCTGCTGCAACGCATCCGGGCCAACATACAAAATCACATACTACGCCCGCTGAATATGTGCCAGAGAGTGCCCGCATCTCGTGGTCGTGCGGTCGCGTTCTTGCTTCCCGCGCCCGGGTTCGATTCCCGGCGGGGTCAGGAATTTTCTCTGCCTCGTGATGGCTGGGTGTTGTGTGTTGTCCTTGGGTTAGTTAGGTTTAAGTAGTTCTAAGTTCTAGGGGACTGATGACCATAGATGTTAAGTCCCATAGTGCTCAGAGCCATTTGAACCATTTTTTGCCAGAGAGTCACCTTCGTCAATACCCATCTGGCAGCCCCGATACCCCATATAGCGCAGATTCTGCCCATCACTGCGACAATGGCGGCCAGATTACAGGCGGCTTTCGGCTATTTCATTTGTTCTGGACACATCTTCAAAGTCCAGTATGAAGCTCTCACCTTACCGCAGCGGGATGGTGGCCTCGATCTGGTTAATGTGAGAGCCAGGACTACGGCACTTTACACCAATACTACGCTCCAGTTATGGAAAAGCCAAAATTCTAGTTTTACTGGATTGTTGACCACCGAGCTCGCACCTGTTTCGAGACGCCCACCGACGTCTTTGGCGCACATCCCACCTCCGATGTCACATATCTGCCGTTTCTTTTTGGAGTACACTACATATGCACCGAGCTCCCCAGGACCAGGAAGACGACCACCCGCAACATTTACCACCTTCTCCGAAAGTCTCCACCCCGCAACCCCGTCGAAACACGTCACCCCACGTCCACCAACCATATCACACCACTGACACTACCTCTATGTGGTACCTTCTCGTCAACGGCAAGTATACTACAAGACAGAAACTGCATCGCATCGCACTGGTGGACTCACCCCTGTGCCTCAAGTGCAATGTCGAAGATACAGATTTACATCGTTTTGAGTGTGGGCCAGCAGCAGCTGTCTGGACCCTCGTACAGAAGATTGTGGCTTTCTACCTCCGAGTACCACCACATCATGTTTCTCCTACTATAATGATATATCCTGACACGACCTACTTTCCACCGGCTAAGTGGCACGCCATCACATGGATCAGTGGCATGGCTGTCAACTACCTCTTCCGGGACGACATCGTCGATCCGACGGACTTCTGGACACGCCTCCAAGTACATCACCACACCCTTCGCCGGCATCGACACTATCGGGTCACTTTCGCGAACTATTTACAGAGTATTTTCACCAACCCGCCTCAAAGCTGGAATGTCAACGAACCGTGCCAGCCAAGACTGGACGATCCCACGTTCCCCTTCAATGGTCAATGATAGAATGCATTTTGTTCTGATGGGGCGCTAAAGTGGAGCATGGCGCGGAAAGTATTCCTATTTTATTTCACTTCTCTTTTCTCCCCCTCTTCTAACTTTTTTTTTCCTTACACATGTTTATCCTTTTCACACATAGCTCTCTATCTGCAGCCTATTTGTTTTCTCTCTCCTGAGCTCCCAAACAAACAAACAAAATTTTAAAAAATATGCTGCTGATGGTGAGACTGTATACTCATTTATGTTAACAAAAAAAAAGAATAAAAAAGAAGGCCGTTGCGGAAATATAGCTACCATTTTTGTTTTACGTTTTCAAAGGATATTGTTCTATTTTATGAAGAACGTCGTCTTTTATTTTCATACACAAGAGGTTTTTATTTGTTTTCTTTAAAAAAAATAAAAAAATAAAACGAAATAAAAAGAAAACAAAGTTGGTAAACAAATAAAAAACAAAAAAAATATAAAAAAGGTCAGCGTGACAAAAAAAGATCAAGTCTTCCCTGGAGTGAAAAGTTTAATTTTTTATTTTCAGTTTATGTGACAAACCCTTATGTTTTCATCACTTTTTTGGGAGTGATTACCACATCGACATGAAAACCTAAATCAGGCAAGGTAGAAGAATCTTTTCACCATTCGCCAATGTGTACAAGTTAGGTGAAAATAAAAATAATAAAAATAAAAAAAACAAAGGAAAAAAATAAAAAATAAAAGTTGTTAGAGCACTTGCCCGCGAAAGGCAAAGGTCCCGAGTTCGAGTCTCGGTCGGGCACACAGTTTTCATCTGCCAGGGAGTTTCATATCAGCGCACACTCCGCTGCAGAGTAAAAATCTCATTCTGGGAACTTTCACACTATTTGATAATAACTCTTGTCTTTTATTATGAGTAAGAATGTTCATCTGAGTATGAAATAACAACAATAATTATATAGATTTTTATATGTTTATGCAGGTAAGGTGTAGTTCCATCAAAAGTAACTGGTTTGTTAATAAAAAAGAAATAAAACTTATGCGATCCACTAAATTTTATTATGTATACAACGCAATTTATGTTTAGTAATGATATATGTAAAATACTCAATGGACTAGCACTGAACGGTGTGCAGTTCTAGTTACATGCAAAGCAAACAAATAGACGAATAAAAAACAGAAAAGAAGTTATTAACTCACAGTTTCTTTCACACATATTCATTTATGTTTCTTTCTGTGCCACTCCTACCAATACTACCAGTAACCCAACAATTTACTATGGCATTTGTGTAGTGTACCAAAACTACTGAACTGTAGTTTTTTGATAGAGCGCAACTCTGTTCAGACAAACACAGAACTGCATCAGTGGCATTTGGTGGGACGGTGGGGACAACCAAACTGACCAGACCCCACACTAGAGACAACAGAACTTTTACATGGTGCGCACGCAAAATTGAATTTACCCACTGGAACGTCTTCGATTAGTGCATACTTCGGTTGATCTATATTCGGATAATAGGTACTCTATTGTAGCAGTTTTATTCATCTTCAGGTTACTTCTATCAACATATTTCACACTATTGTCATAAGAGGTCATGGTATGTAGCATGCTCATATCTTCTACCTATATTCTTTCTTTCTTTTTTTCCTTTATTGTAATTTCATTCACCTGCCCCACATGGGCAGGGGAGGGCTAGCAGTGGCTCAGTGCACCATTCTTCAGCCAAAGAGCTTTACAAAAAAAAGAAAATACAGAAAGGCAAGCTCTTACATAAAAGGAGGATAAAAAGAGGGACATAAAAAACACTGTAAATGGAGATGATGGGAGTTAAAATACACACTAGTATGAGGATATGCACTGGGAGACAGTTAAATAGTCGACATAAAGTTAAAAGAACACAGCTGGAAATTTGAAGCACACTTAAATAAAACACTGCAAGCAAAAGCAAGTTAAAAGCCGGTCACAGTATAAAAAGTGCACGAACATACAAGGACTATACACAGGTCGAGCACACAATTAAAACCACATCACTAGATGACACTGTATAGCGGCACAGTACACATTAAGGCAGCACACTTGATAATGAATAATAACCTGGGAGGATCTGCCAGGGGGAGAGGAGCACAATGAAGAAAGGAAAAAGAGGCAAGAAGGAGGGGAGAGGAGGAACATGAGATGGGGGAGGGGTGCCGAAGGAGGGCTTGAGAGGAAAGGGACAGGAGAGGAAAACAGCCGAGGATGGGTGCAGGGGCTCAGGGAGGGAAGGGGGAAAATCCGCTCTGGGAGAAGGAGGGGAGAGGAAAAGGGGGGCCTTGGGGAGGGGGAGAGGACAAGGCCAGGCTAGAGTTGGTAGGAAGCATAGATGTCATGGCAAAGTTCAACATCCGGGAGGGGGAGGTGCTGGAAATTTCCCTGATGAAGGAGATGGAGGTTGTCGAGGTGGAGAGAGGGAGGGATACAGCGATAGATGGGCAGCAATGGGTGGGGGGTGGAGAGAAAGGAGGAAAGCAGGGACTGGGAGGGGGATCAAGCTTGCGGACAATGTAAAGGATGAGGAGATGTTGGAGGAAAAGGAGGAGGTGGGGGAAGGGGATCAGGTCACACAGGAGTCGTGTGGGGGAAGGAAGGCAGATACAGAAATCAAGGTGGAGCATGTGGAATTCTAGGATTTGGAGTGCCTTATAAAAGCGGGGGGGAGGGGTGGAGATCCAGGCAACGCTGACATGACAGAGGATAGGGCAGATGAGGGATTTGTAGGTGTGGAGGATGGTGGAAGGATGCAGTCCCCATGTGTGGCCAGACAGGAGTTTCAGGAGGAAGAGGCAGGAATGGGCTTTCTGCTTGATGGTCAGGAGATGTGATGGTCGAGGGTGAGGCCAAGGTATCTCAGGGCGGGGGTGAACTAGATGGGACGACCATAAATGGTGAAGTAGAAATCATGGAGACAGAAGGAGCGGGTGGTGCGGCCTATGACGATTGCCTGGGTTTTGGAGGGGTTGAGTCGAAGGAACCAGTGGTTACATCAAGTGGTGAACTGGTTGAGGTAGGTTTGGAGTGTTTGTTGGGACTGTTGAAGGGTAGGTTAGAGAGCCAGGAAGGCGACATCATCAGTATGTTGGAGGAGGTTGACAGGTGGAGGTAGCTTGGGCATATCAGCAGTGTACAGGAATAGAGGAGGGGGAGAGGACGGATCCATGGGGCATGCCAGCAGTGGGATAAAATATACGGAAGTTGGTGTTGTGGAGGGTGACACAGGAAGGATGGTGTGAGAGGAAGGAAGCGACCAGACAGTCAAAATTGATAGGCAGTGTGTAGGTTTGTAGTTTAAGGAGGATACCGGAATGCCATATGCAGTCGGGGGCATTTAGAAATCGAGGGAAACAAAAATGGCAGAGTGATGGGAGTTAAGTTGGAGGGAAAGAAGGTGGATGAGGTTAAGGAGTTCGTCTTTGGCGGAGAAGGAGGGTTGTAAGCCACACTGGGTAAGGGGGAGGAGGTGATTTAGATTGAGCTGGCAATGGATATGATGGGAGAGGATGGATTCCAAGACCTTACTGAAGATTGAGGTGAGGCAGATGGGATGATAGGAACAGGCGACAGAAGGGGGTTTGTTTGGTTTTAGGAATAAGAGGATGCAGGAAGTCTTCTACAGGTTGAAGTAGAAGCTGGTAGACAGGATGATGTAGAGATTGGCAACAACAGTCAGGAAGGAGAATGGGCATTCTCTGAGATGGCGGTAGGTGACACAGTCGTGACAAGGGGCCATGTTGCGTTGTGACCATAGCATAAGTCTAATGTCTTGTGCTGTGATTGGAGTGTTGATGTTGGAGGGGGCCAACTGCCCCAGGTAGCTGAGACTGGGAGCAAGTGGAGTGACCAAGGTATCGGCGCATTCCATGATGTTGGGGAAAAGAGAATAATCAAAGTGGGGATCATCAGGGATGGAGAAGACTTTGGGAAGGTGGAAAGACAAGTGGTTGGCCTTCCTGAGATTGTCGGGAAGAGGGCAGTCGTTATGTAGAAAGGGTAATGGAGAGCAGAATGGGAACCAGTAAGCTGATGGAAGGCTGACCAGTACTTGAAGGAGTTTATAGGGAGAGTGGCATTGAGTCATGTACAGGTCTGGCACCAGTCCCAGCTTTGCTTTGCTGTAATAAGGTTCCATACATGTCGCTGTATTTGCCAGTGGCGTCAGAGTGTATCCCTGTCATGAGTGCACAGGAAGGTGCGATAAAGGTGGTGGGATTTATGGAGGAGGAGGAGGCCAGCACACGGAGGGAAAGTGTGACTGTGGGGGTGGATGGTTTTAGTAGGAACATGAGCCTCCATGGCGTCAGTAATGACCTTCTGAAGGAAGGATGAAGTGTGGTCGATGTCGTCAGGATGGTGATAGGTAAGAGGGTGGCTTTCGACCTGGGTGGAGATGGATTCCCGGTAGGCATCCCAGTTGGCGCAATTGTAGTCATTTACTACCTTGGGAGGGGGTGCAGGGCGTGGAGCTGGAGGCAGGCAGTGAACAGACATTATGGTGAGAAGGATGGGAGGTGGTCGCTACCTGCAGGGTCAAGGATGTCAACGGTGATATGCCAAAGGAGGTTGACAGAGGCAAGGACAAGATTGTGGGTGGTGTCGCTTTTGGGATGAGTGTGCTGGGAACGGGGAAAAGATCACCTTGGATCGTGAGGAGGAACTGATGCCATTGCTGAAGAGCGGCAAGGTAGTTGCTACGGATGTTGATGTCGATGGCAATGACATAGGTGGAGAAGGTGCCGTCAATGTGGGAGATGAAGTCATAGGTAATAGGAGCAGTGGAGCAGACATAGATGGTGGTGTAGGTGATGGTGATGGAGGGGAAGAAGACACTGAGGATAAGGTATTCAGTGGGATCATTGAGGAGGGGTTGTGGCTGATGGCGACCCCACCCAGCATTCGAGGACCAGGAGCATGAGTTCGATGGAGGATACAGGGAGAGGTGCAGATAGTATGTTAGGGCTGGAAAAAGGTTTTGTTCAGGAAGAAGGTGTTGACCCGATTGTAGGAGAGGGTGTTCATGAGTAGACATTTGTTGGTGTGGAAGGAGCAGATGTTCTGGAAGAGGATGCATCACTCATGTCGTGCCATGCTAACCTCAGGAACTACTGTAAAGATTTTGAACTGGTTTTCATTAATCGATAACTGACTCACACAGAAGGTTTCTGTACATGAGTTATAAATATCTCGTTCAAATTGGCTGAGCTACGATCAATTAACGTCCCTCGCCACTGCGAAAAGGATGCACTGCCATCTTCTTGGAATCGTATAAGGCTGTGCTGTGTGAAGGCTGTGGTTGGTTTGCATTGTTGGAGTAATATGCGCCATTGTAGTGTTGGGCAGTTGGCTGTTAACAGCGCATAGCGTTGCGCAGTTGGAGGTGAGCCGCCAGCAGTGGTGGATGTGGGGAGTGAGATGGCGGAGTTTTGATAGCGGATGATCTGGACAGAGACAGTAAATTTATAAGACTGGATATCATGAACTGATATATATTTGAAGACTATTAAGGTAAATACATTTTTGTTCTCCATCAAAATCTTTCATTTGCTAACTCTGCCTATCAGTAGTTAGTGCCTTCAGTAGTTAGAATCTTTTATTTAGCTGGCAAATAGTGGCGTTCGCTGTATTGCAGTAGTTCGAGTAACGAAGATTTCTGTGAGGTAAGTGATTTGTGAAACGTATAGGTTAATGTTAGTCAGGGCCATTCTCTTGTAGGGATTATTGAAAGTCAGATTGCGTTGCGCTAAAATATATTGTGTGTGTTTGTGTGCCAGGGCCTTGGCTACGTCAGTCGGGCTGAGGCAATGTTGTGACACTGGGTGCAAGCTGCCGGAGGTGCCGATACCGACACCACCGAAAGTCAAAAGCAATTACCAAATCAGGTATCTCCTGTGCACCGAGGTGCGTACTGAATCACATGAGGGTCGTATAACGGCCCCTTCATCTGCCATAGGTGTCAGCGTTTGCAACACACCGGCAATTACCGCCCACTGCCGTTTTTGTGTGTCAAGTGTGGCGGATCACTGCAAACTCCCGGCCTCAGAAAAACCCACGTGCCCCCACTGTTTGGGCGCCACGCACGACCCCCACCATCTGGCTTCCTGGAAGGGTTGCCCTATGTATCAGAAGGCTATGAAGTCTTTCCAGTCTCAAAGAAGGACATCAAGGGCGAATTGGCCACCCCTGTCATCGCAGGAGTACGCCCATTTCCCCACACTAAGGGGTAAACCTATTGACCAACAAACCACAGATGCCCAGACAGCTGACGCATCTATGACACAGGAGCCCCCTGCGTCTCTGTCCCCTATGGTGACAGTCGCTGCTGAAGCTCAGTATACTCCTGCTCATCCGTCTCCTGTGACTAATACCAACGCTCACCAAACAGGACACAAGTGTCGTCTCCAAAAGTGATACTTTTTCCAAAATGGACTACAGTACTGACTGCAGTTCAGACACACTGCGAGGAACAGGCAGGTCACCGATTCCAATCTCATTTGCTTGCCATCGGTGACCTGCCTGTTTCTCGCAATGTGTCTGAACTGCAGTCAGTACTAGGTAAGATAACATACTACATTCGGTTCAAACTAAATGCAGCTCAGATCGCTGCTCCACTGCATCGCTTGCGTCGAAAAATGCGCCTTCCGTGTGGGCTAAAGATTGCCAAGACGCATTTCAGGTACTGAAAAATGAACTGCTTAGTGACAGATGGTTACTGCATTTTACCCTGCCAAGCCAGTAGTTTTGCAAGCCTAAACTCCTTCCTACTGTATCGGTGCACAAAACAGACCCATTGATTTTGCCTCAAAGTTGTTCAAACTCAGTGCAATTATTCTCAAATAGAAAAAGAGCCTCTCGCTATTGTATGTGGTGTGACCAAATTCCATCACTATTTGTATGGTCGCAAGTTTTTTTTAGTGACAGATTACAAGCCTTTGCAGTCCCTGTTTCATCCGTCAAAGACGGTTCCTACCCGCACTGCTTGCAACGTTCAGCTTCGTTGCTTTTTCAATATCAGTTTGAAATAGTGTACATACCCACGGTAAAGCATGGCAATGCAGACGTCCTATCTCGCCTTCCAATTGGCCCAGACTCTGATTTCGATGCATCTGCAGCATCTCGTTGCCAAATCGATGCGCAGGACTCTGAATTGTTGGAGTCTTATCCCTTGCACTACAGAAAAACTGCACAGGCCACGGAAGCAGACCCAGATCTCAAGATTGTCTTCGCCTCGTTCAATGAACAGTATCCAGAACTAATTTGAACACCGATATTTTGCACGTCGACATAACCTTTCAGTTGCAACAGGGTGCAATCCTACTTGAAAAGGAAGTGTTGCGATTGCTCCATCAAGTACATTGGGGAGTTGCTCGAACTAAACAGTTAACGCGACAGCACTGTACTTGGCAGGGCATGGACGCCCACATTTAACAGATGACGTCACGGTGTCGCGCGTACGCGGAAAAACAATCCGCTCCGCCACAGACATTCTCAGCTTGGGTCTAAGACTCAATCCCCATGGCAACGACTTGCAGGACCATTTTAGAACATTCGTTGACTCATAGAGGTAGACTCTTTTAACAAGTTCCCAGTTGCAGTGCCTATGGCTTCCATCACATCACGCACCGCCATTCAAGTGTCGTCCTCCATATTTTGCATAGAAGGTTTGCCAGAAGTACTTGTGTCGGACAACAGACAACAGTTCACTTCACGTGATTTTGAACAGTTTTGTGAACGAAATGACATTATGGCATTCGTCATCTAAAAAGTGCTCCCCCCCCCCCCCCCCCCAATTCAACGGAGAAGCAGTAATGCCTGTTACGCACTTTTAAACAACAGATGACCAAGCTTCGTACCACTCACATTTCACAGGTGCTGCAACTCTTTCTCGCCTCCTATCGCTCGCACACACGAGACGGACCATTACCGGCGAAACTTTTGCATGGCCGCCTCCACAGGACGCTGCTACACTTGCTACACCCACCGCAGCATCTGGCGCCCAATGGTCCACAAGTGCCGCTTTGCGCGGCGCAATCTTGCTCTTTTCAGCGATTATCGCAACAGTGGGCGCTGGGAGAGAGGTGTAATCCAGAAACGCGTTGGCTCTTTTATGTACTTCACTGCAGGTCCCACCACCATAACCAAATTCGTACATGCCGTTTGCCCTGAGATTCAGCTGCATTTCTTCCCCAAGACTCATGGCCTCACGGAAACATGTGGCCTTCGCCGCTGCCCGTTGGTGCCACCAGGAGGAGTGGATGGATGATGTGCCCTCGACCCTCCCCCGCCCCCCATCCCCGCTCGCCAACCTGATGGATATGGACCCGTCGCTGCATGGTCGGGAGTATGCCGTTCTCCACAGTCATGGCTCCCAGTTCATCTCTATGTCCAGCGTCCTGTCTCCCCCCCCCCCCCCCCCCATAGTCGTTCGCATCCTTTCTACACGACAATGGTGCAGCATTTCGGGGAGGAGGCATAAGCTGTTGCCAACACACCGGTCGGTAAAGATAAAGCGGAAAGATCAACTAGGAGGTACTGGATCAAGCATGCCTATCACGAGAGAGGCCAGAGACACACCTACAAACAACGTGCCACCACCGCTCCATCGACAGCATACATCTAGGCCGCCGCCACTGACCATAGGACCTCACTCAATCATTCAATCACCCAGTCTGACATCTGTCAGTTTAGTCGCAGAGGGGTTTTTGTTCATCACAGGCTACGAATGTACACAGCAACCAGATTAGTGACTATAGTGGGACTAGTGTACCTCAACCAGAATTGTACTGTACTAGCAATGAGATACTAAAGTTTGTAATGTCAAGATTACCGATACTGACTGCAAGAGAGCTATTACAGATGAGCTTGAACCACAGCACATGAATTCTATTCAAATTAAGTAACGTTTCCAGTTCATGTAAATCAAGAACTGTATAAATCGATGTATGTACTTGTGTTGCAGAAAGCAGATACTGCCCATCCATAGAAAATCCTCTCCCTTGCTTTCTTGCAGTACAGGACTCTACATCTTCCACAACTCCACTTGGCAAAACCTCGACCTGACAACACCTGCCAGTCTGCTCAGTGAGTTTGATTACCTAACCATGAAAATCCAGAAGGCAATGAAGGCCTCTACCTCCATTGTCCCAAGGGCTTTAACCCCACTGGATGACTTGACTCCCCTATTATTTAAACTGTCAATCCAGGAGTACCGCTACTTGAGGAGCTGGAAGCAGTTTCGAGACACTTGGGTTAAATATCGCATGAGGCGACTCCAGCATGAATTCTGTCAACGCCTAGCCGATGGGAAAGTAGAACAATGAAAGGACAAGATGCCCAAGATATCCAAATAAATCAGAAATGGCTATTGCCAGAGCCCTATGACACTCCGCAGTTGAGACCAACCATCCCATCTGCACAGTCGATAGCTTAAACTGCAATGACCTCTGCATGGTTGAAACTCTGGCAGATGCATTTGAGGCCCAGAACCAATCGCTCATCCAGGACCTTACGCCTGATGGACTCCCGGATGAAAGGGATATTCTGGTGGCCATTCCTCAGATGGAAGCATCGGCGGTCGGCTTCGGATTTGGATAGTGTCTGAAATGAACACTTCCAGCAGCTCTCTTGCAAGCCATAGTATTACTTACCACCATTCTAAACTGCTGTCTCACGATCAGCCTTTTCCCCTCACAGTGGTAGGAGTCCAAACTGATTGCTCACCCCAAGCCCTTGACAGATCCTATGATAGCAATGGCAAACGTCCTAGAATTTTTGATCCTCCACTGCCTTTCTCAAAGTCTGGGGCAGTTGGGACGATCTGTACAGAACAGTTCGGATTCGCTTCCCACCTGTTTGCCGAATTCCAAGTTCTTAGGATCACAGAATGTGACAGAAGGGGCTTTAACTCCACCATGTTGACGCCAAAGGCATTCCTCAGCCTGAGAAATGCATACAAGATTTGGCAGGACAATCTTGTGTACGAAATGCTGACACAGACTACCATCCCAGACACTATTTTCAAGATCGTCGATAATTGCCTCCATGATAGAAACTTCTTGGTTAGTCAGCAAGGAAAATGCTCAGGCTTATGTCACATGTCGATGGGTACCCCTCAAGGCTCTGCGTTGTCTCCCATCCTCTTTAACATTTATGTTAATGAAATTCCAGTCATTCCACATTGCCACCTGGTGGAATACACCGATGATACAGCGCTCTATACGACCAGCCACAATATGGACTTGCTCACTACTACTCTAAAGAGGCACGCGAACACGACGGTCACCTGGTGTTGTTCAAACAAGATAACCTCAATGTCGCCAAAACTACGGAATGTACAGTATTTCACCAAATAGTGCCAAATCCTCCACCAATACATCACCATTGCAGGCGCCCAGATCCGATGGTCCCCTGATACAAAATATGTGGGTGTCTGCATGGATAAAAAACAACTCTTCCACTGACATACAGAATATGTCCCTTAAAAGGATGGAAGCTGATAAAAGCGTTGTACCCAGTGTTCAATAGCAGGGAACTGAACCTGGAAACCTGGCTCCAACTGTACCGGACGAATGTCCACCCTTCCGTCACCTATGGGTCCTCCACATGGGCCAAGATTAGTGCCTCCCAGATGAAGACTCTCCAGCGCCTGCAAAATGAGGTACTTTGGTGGAGCCTGCATGCCGCTCCCCTCACAAGGGTAGTTACTCTCCACGAGGAAACAAACTCTGAAGGCGTCCATTCGAGAGAAGGCAAGGTGTCTCTATGACAAAGTGGATGGCTTACCCCACATTGGCACAACGACTCCCCAGCACTTACACACACACCCTGTTCCTCTCATCATTCTCGAGGAATAAGATTCAGACCATGGCTAATGATAGCCCTGTTATGGCCATTAATAAAGTATCAGTCTTGATATGAGCACTTGATATATGTCGACTATCATACGGCCACTGATATCAGTACCTGTGTAGTTGTGTTACCTACTGTCTGCTACCTTGAACTTCCACCGTCAGAGGGTCGTATGGCACTTTAATTCCCACCACCACACCTTCAATGTGCACTCCAATGATGTCATTGTAATGACATCATTGTAGGATACAGCATTTTTAGCCTTACACCAAGACAGTAAGACCAAGATCCAGCGGTGGCGCTGAACCTCAACCCTCCACAAAAAAAGGTGGTCTAGACTCCAAGAAGGTGTGATTCTGTACCTCAACCTACCACAAAAAAGATGGTGTAGACTCCAAGACAGTGAGACTGCCATCTGCCTGTGACGCTGTACCCCAAACTACCACAAACCAAAAGAAGTGTTGACGCTATGAGAGTTCCATAGGGCCATGTTGCATTGTGTTTATTCTTTGATTTTGATTCTACAGTTATTCCCTGTTTTGTCTCGTTGACACTGAATGTCATGTAAACCACATATTTCTGTGTAATTAATTTATGTGTGGAAATAAATATTTTCACGAGTTAGCCACAGGCCACATTGATTGGGAAGAGGGGAAGGTAGGTGTGCAACTGGGCAATTGTCCAGGATCGTAGATTTTAGGGGGAGGAAATATTTGTGGGAAATTGTACAAAAACCATCGACATCAGACTAGTTCCTAAAATTTAAATCTCCTGCTCACTGGGAATATTAGTTGACATACACGTAGAAGTGTTATGTTGTGTCGTTTATTCTCTATGCTGCTAACAGAAGTAAGAAACAGTTTGATAAAGTGATGTTAATTTTAATTCTTTTTATAGCTTATAAGAGAACATTCTTACATGTTTAATTTTCGATTGATAATTATATTACAATGCGGTTAAAATGGTGTTAAGGTACGTCTACACCAACGTGGTTTCGTTAATAAACTCTTAATATTCATGCATACATTTTTATGTTTATAAAGAAAACAATGTTTTTTTGAACTTTCCATGCGTATTCTGTAATCACAGTGCTTTTAACTTCTGTCAGTCGAATGATGAAATAACTTACCATTGCGTTCTTGTTAACTTCGTTTACATTGCGCAAGCACCTATAATAGCAGAGAGTGGCCAATGCAGTCTGTACGATTGTCACGCGGATGACTAAATAGTGTTTGCTTTATTTTGTTAAACCAGCAGGCAAGTGTCTTCTGATGTGATCCCTGCTCTGTAGTCAATGGATGCCGCTTTGCAATATTTTGATAATTCCTGAAGAAAATGAGTGGAAGAAAGCGAGTAAGTGGGACTCGGGATAAATCTCCGGCAAAAGAAAAAAGAAACAGGAAACGAGAAGAAGAAGCACTGAAGAAACTTCCATGCCTTGACGTTTTTATAAAATATTTAAAAAATTCAGCTGCAGAAGAAACACTCTCCTCAACTGAAATTGTAGAAGGCCAAATACGAAGAAACAACACTTCCACCAAATGAAAGTGAAAATGGAATGCCAATCGTTGTTGAAAAACATTTCACACTCAGCGCTTACTTTTTTTTGGGGGGGGGGGGGCGGGGGGAGGAGAATTGATAAAGTCCGAGACTATGTCGCAATAAACGGAAGAAAACAAAATAAAGAAAGTGATTTTTCAGAATCACAACATCCGTTTAAAAATAGTACCACAAGACGTTAAACGAGTGCATTTCTTCAGATAAAGCTGGCAAACAATGAAGTTATTGATAGAGATTATTTAGTGTATTCAGAAAGATGGGGAACGTTATATTGTGCACCATTTACTCTGTTTGGGAGTGGGGGGGGGGACATAGTACATGAAATGATCTCGTGGGATTTTGGAGCTCCTGAAAACGGTTCTAGGCACTACCCGTGCTCCACGCAAATACACCTGCATCTACACCTGCTCTCCGTAAGCCACTGTATGATGTCATGGTGTGTGAATTCCTAAGGGACCAAAATGCTGAGGTCATCGGTCACTAGTCTTACACGCTACTTAAACTAACTTATGCTAAGAACAACACATACACCCATGCCCGAGGGAGGACTCGAACCTCCGGCGGGAGGGGCCGCGCAGTCCGTGACAAGGCGCCTCACACCGCGCGGCCACTTCGCGCGGCGAATGGCCAGCCGGAAGAACGTTGTCAGTACTTTTTTATTTATTTCTTTGTTTTATGGTCATCAGTAATCTCCTGTGTCAACTCCCATTTCAGTGTATCATTTACACCCTACGTCCTCAATTACAGTAATCGTTGCACCTACAACTGTTGCTGGCCGGAGTGGCCGTGCGGTTCTAGGCGCTACAGTCTGGAACCGAGTGACCGCTACGGTCGCAGGTTTGAATCCTGCCTCGGGTATGGATGTGTGTGATGTCCTTAGGTTAGTTAGGATTAATTAGTTCTACGTTCTAGGCGACTGATGACCTCAGAAGTTAAGTCGCATAGTGCTCAGAGCCATTTGAACCATTTGAACCTACAACTGTTATCTTCTATAACTGTCTCTAGTACCACCGAAATTGCTCCCTAATATATTAACACATGGCCTATCGTCCTGGCACATTTCCTTATCAATATTTTCCATTTGTTGCTATATTCTCCGATTCTGTAGATAACCTCCTCTTTTCTTATTGCTGTGTCCTCCATAAGACAGCCTGCCGTAGTGGCCGTGCGGTTCTAGGCGCTGCAGTCTGGAACCGTGAGACCTCTACGGTCGCAGGTTCGAATCCTACCTCGGCCATGGATGTGTATGATGTCCTTAGGTTAGTTAGGTTTAACTAGTTCTACGTTCTAGGGGATTGGTGACCTCAGATATTAAGTCCCATAGTGCTCAGAGCCATCCATAAGACACGGAGAACAGGCATACCTACCACTTACACCTGCATATGACTCAGGTGTAAGTGTGTTAAGGCTAGCTTCCATAGATGGCGCACAGAGCAGGACCTGTTTTGTGCTTCCGACTTACGACATACAAACAGTACCTAGGCCTACGACGAAGACAGACCGCGACGCGTACGTCACCAAGGTAGGCCGAACTCGCTCGCTCGCTCAACTCAGCAGACAAACTGCATTTCTACGGCTGTTAACTCGTAACTGCGTGTTTATGTATAATCTTCTATTGGAATACACTATTATGGAGTCTTACTGTTATTAGTCCTACAATGATAGGAAGTCATTTGTTATGGCCGGCCGCGGTGGTCTCGCGGTTCTAGGCGCGCAGTCCGGAACCGTGCGACTGCTACGGTCGCAGGTTCGAATCCTGCCTCGGGCATGGATGTGTGTGATGTCCTTAGGTTAGTTAGGTTTAAGTAGTTCTAAGTTCTAGGGGACTGATGACCACAACAGTTGAGTACCATAGTGCTCAGAGCCATTTGAACCATTTGTTACGGCTGTACTGCGGTACAATAAAATTAAAATCATGCCAAAATGATTGTTACCTGCATAAGGCATGACATCTTGTATCAAATGAGGACTGATACGCAAAAGAGGCTAAATGCTATAGACAATAGTGCCTTGATTATTATATTACAGGCATATTGATGAAAATAGGGCGTTTCTTTAGTTATTTTGCAAAATTAGCTCTAGAAAGTTTATGAATGAGGCTTTTTTCCAATGCACAACATTTAGGTCGAGAAATGATCTTAAATTTTGTTGTACGACTAGTAATCAGCAAGACTTCATAATAGCAGATTCCAGTAGAAGATGCAATTCTCCTTAGTACGTACACACCCAGTTGGGAGTTAAGCGGTTTAGAAACGCATTTTGCCTGCTGAGTTGAGCTCTGGCCTAACTTCGTGACGTACGCGCCGTGGTCTGTCTTTCTCGTGGGCCTCGAGTAGTACCGGAGTCGACATCCAACCGCCGTACGCCGTTATAAGCCGACTCACGGCTTCTCTAGGGAAACAGGCGACTGTTATTTTCTCCCGGATCGACGACTTATGCCATGTTGACCGACAATAGGAAACTGTGGATACTGCAGCCTTGACGCCACTAACCGATCCCATAACAACAATTATTAATTAGAAGAGGTTTTACATTATTGTAATGTAATACTACTCACACTATTGTAAACCTAGTACTCTTTACGCGCGTGACCGTCCCTTACAAACCCGTCTTTCTGCCCACTCTCCTCGGAAAGTGTTAAATAAATTGTAAATGTTTCCTGACCTTCTACCCTAGAAGCACAGACCGCGGTCAACGTTAAGCCTCCGGCAGGAGAGAGAGAGAGAGAGAAAAAAGGAACAAAATTGAAATAAAGCTGTGAGGACGCATCGTGACTCGTGCTTGTGTAGCTCAGCTGCGAAAAAAAGTCTGTAGGGCACTTGTCCGCCAAAGACAACGTTCTTGATTTGGGCCCTGTCCTGGCACACGGTTTTGAAGTACCAGGACGTTTCAAATCACCGCACACTAACGGGCAGAGTGAACATTCATTTCGCTTCCTCACTTTTGCTGAAGGTAACAATGTCGTCATCAAATCTCCCTCAATTTTAACGCCGGTTTTGAAGTTTATTTTCAGCATTATTTCTACGACGTACAGGTTGAACAGCTGTAGAGGAAGGCTGCATCCCTGTCTTGCACCCTTTTTAACCCAAGCATTTCTTTCTTGGTCTTCCATTCTTATTGTTGATAATTGTAAATATTGTATGTTATCCATCTTACCCTAGAAGTAAAAGTTATGTTTCTGAGATTTTCAAACATCTTGTACCATTGTATATTATCGAACAGCTTTTTTAGGTCGACAAATTTTGTGAAGTCTGCCTCTGTCGTCAAGCCCAAAGTTACAACTGCTCTCTTGTGCCTTTACGTTTCCTAAATCCAAACCGATCGTCATCTAACACATCATCAATTTTATTTTCCGTTCTTGTGTATATTATTGTTCTATAAGCCCGAATTTTTCTAATTTTAGTGTCGTGATTAGTATATTAGACATATTGGAGGAAGTAGGGTGTTTCTTGAGTTATTTTCCAAAATGGGAGCTAAGAAGTTGTGAATGAGGCTTTTTCCAGCTCACAACATATTTCTTGTTACGTCTGTAATTTTCCGAGCACTGCCTAGTCAAAACCGTTACTAATCGCGCAGCTTTCTGTAAATCTTTAAAATCCTTTTCGTTAACCAAGGTTTGTAATGGCCCCAAACCGACGAACAGCACTCAAGGACTGGTCGAACAGGGATTTTGTGAGCGACAGATTTCTTGCGCCAAATATACTTCTTTCACATTCTTACAATAAATCTGAGTCAGGTGTCTGCCGTCACCATGGTTAAATTTATGTTGTGTTCCAACTTAGATCGCTCCCGATGTAATTTCCGAGATTCTTGTAGGTCGTGATGGGACAGGGTTATGGTCTTGTTGGGTTTGTTAACGAGACGTGGAACGCACACACATCACCATATCAGAAGTTTTCTACCTTTGACACCCGTCAGCGACCAAAATCATGAACTTTCTGACATTTTTCTCCGCGTTGAAAAATGATCAGTTTCTCAACCTCCTCAGATTACTAAACATTCCGGAGACGCAGTCTTAGCATCCACATTAACCTAAGGCTAACTGCTTTCGTAACAAAATTACGGTACCAAACTCATTTTGAACATATTTGACGCCACATTTCCCCAACTTTAAAGCTCCCAGGATTCCAAACTACGGCTTGCCGGTCCCTGTAGAATGTACTAAGTGTTGTCGGCAATTTCACAGTACATATTGTAAATAGGCATCAAAAGCATCAGCGTGTAGCTGGCGTCACAAGAGCATTTCCACACCAGGTAAGCTGATGCGTTTTACGCTTCTGCAAGCGTTCTCCCTATCGAAATAACATATCACTTAAAAGTGCCTTCACTTGGATTGTCCGGAGGTAGGGGGTCCAGTTAACGGCATACGTGTGAAGTTACTTTAACGCCGATGAGTTTCTCCATAGGTCGTGTCTTCTAAATGAGGTGTACGAATGACTTGTTAGGTGGCTGCCATCTTCGAGGTAGATAGATAGATAGATTAGATAGACAGAGAGAGAGAGAGAGAGAGAGAGAGAGAGAGAGAGAGAGAGGGTTCACGAGTTCACTCACTTGAACTTGTTGAACGCGATGCCGGTGTCAGTGGTGGTGATTTTGCGATCGTCGATCACCTGCGCCTGCTTCATCCATTTGTCCGACTGCGTCAGCGTTATCGCCTTGCCGTCAGACCTCGAGTCGCCAAACTTCGCGAAAGCTGCGAAAACTTCTTCTAATTTTTGTCCCGGTGCAGCCATCTGAAAAAATGAAAAGAAACAAATTTATCAAAATAGACCAGTATTAACATATGATAGCTTCATGTACAGTTACACTATCTGAGCATTAGTATCTGCACACTCCTATGTAAAGCGGAGTCAAGCACTATAGGCGGACCCAACAGTACAAGGAGAGACGGGGAGTTTGAGTTGTAGGCTGAGTACAGATGCAGTGACAACGGAACGCGGCTATCAGGAGAGGTCGGTGACTTCGAATGTGGACTTTTCATTGGATGTCACCTAGGGTCATTTTAGCCGTTCTAAAGCTGCCCAAGTCGGCTGTTGGTGTTGTGGCTGTGAAGTGGAAAAGTTAAAGAACAACCACAGTGAAACCGAGACCAGGCAGACTTCACGCAGTCACCGACAGGGACAGTCCAGTGTTGCGGAAGGTGGTTGCCACAACGTCGCATGAAATCACGGGAAGTAATCATTAATGAGGTCCAGACTGGTTCCAGAAGTCCGCCTTGTACCAGAATGACAAGGCACACTCGTCAAGTAAAGTCTGCGAGGCAGTGGTTTGTGGTGTAGCCAACCCACAGTCCCGACATGAACCCCAAACGTCGACCAAACGTCGACTTCGCCCCGGAGTCCAGCGTGCAACATTACAGTCTTCCCCGCTGTTGGCTTTTGAGGAAGAATGGGTTGCCATTCCTCCACAATCATTAAGACACCTCACCGAAATTAGAGATGAAGCTGTCATATATGCGAAAGGGATGACACACCGTATATTAACGTCCACTAATAGATATCCGAATACTTTTGATCAGATAGTGTACGTGAAATTTCCAGCGAATCCAAAATAAATTTTGTATCGTAGGCTTTTCAACTTCAACTACTTCAGAATAAAAAAAATTACCTGAACCATCAATTCAAAACGTCAAACGGTATTACCTGGTGCGATAACTGCAGTAAATTCTTCATACAGGCTATAATATCATACTATTGGTGACATACTAGCATCATACTCTGGAATATATATCCAGGCAGTGTTTTATGCCTTAGTCGGCGGTCTTGTAAATTACCTGTTTGTTCATGTTATTCTATATAACCTGTACGCAGATATATTTACTCAAACTATGCTAGGCGTATGAAGAACACCAGTAGGTGACTGATCCATGGGCTGCACGTCACTGTATTCTCGTAAGAACTACCTAATATCCCACTCTTTCATCATCTCCTTCCATCGCCAGATTCCCGTCCTCAATAGGCCCAACGCCGCTAACAGACCTCTAGGGAGGTTGAAACCTTTCTTTCTACTCTTTGGGTCACCCAGTACTTCATCTGTCTCTCCTAACCACGATTACATCTGAGGCGATAAGTTAAAAAAATCCTGAAGATTTGAGTCAGAGGCTCGGAGTTCCTGAGTGTAACATGTAGACGAGAAATGCAATTCTGGAAAAGTATGCACGACTAGAGGACAGGTAGGGAAATTAAAGGGACTTATGAAGAAAAGAGAAACAGCTACATAAATATCAAGAACTCTGATAGCACGCCAGTATAAGTAAAGAAGAGAAAGGTATTGAATATATACAAGGAGTGTACAAGAGAAATGAAATTTAAGGCAATATTACAGAAAGGAAACAGTAAGTAAACGAAGATGAGGTCTGAGATATAATACCACGACAAGAATTTGACAGAGAAAAGTTGAAGCAAGCCACACGGAATAGACAAAATCCCCTCAGTATTATTGAGATAGTTGGAAGATCATCCCTAACAGAACTGTTCCACCTTGTATGCAATATGCGAGATGGCGAAATACCCTCTGACTCCAAGAAGAAGGTACTAATTACAGCTGCAAAGAGGGGAAAAAAGGACGAAGATAGGATAGTAATCTCTCCAAACCTCTTGTCGACAATTATGAATATTACTCAACCACCAGTTTAATAAGTTATGGTTGTAAAATTATTCATAGAAAAATGGAAAAACTGGTGTAAGCCGATATCGGGTAATATCAGCTTGAGTTCTGGAGAAATGTAGATGCACAAGAGAACATACTGACCCAACAACTTTTTTAGAAGACAGACTGAAGAATGATAAACTTATGTTTACAGCATCGTAGATTTAGAGAAAGCTTTTGAGAGCGTTGGCTGAAATGGACTGTTTGCAATACTAAAAGTAGCAGGGGAAAAAGAAAGGGAACGGCTTGTTCAGAAAGCAGATTGCAGTTATAAGGGTAACAGACCTGAAAGGGAAGCGGAGAAAGAAAGGATTCTAACCTCTCCCAGGGGCTATTCAGTTTTTGCATTGAGCAAGCAGTAAATGAAAACAAGAAGAAATTTGTAACGTGAATTCATGGAGGAGAAATGCAAACTTTGTTCCTTGCTGATGACATTGTAATACTGACAGAGACGGAAAAGATCTTGGAAGAGCAGTTGAAGATGAATATCAACAAAAGTAAAACAAGGATTATGGAAGATAGTCGAATTAAATCAGATAGTGCTGACTTGCAAAGTAAGACAAGCGTTTCTGAAAAAGAGATATTGTTAACATAGTGACAAATAAGCAGATAAGACAAGAAGACAACAGAAGCTTTTGAAATATGGTGCTTCAGAAGAATGTTGAAGATTAGGTGGATGGGTCGCGTAACTAATGAAGAGGTACTGTCTCGAACTGAGGAGAAAAGAAATTTAGGGCGTAATTTGACTAACAGAAGGGATCGGTTGCTAGGACATAAGGTCATGTATCAAGGACTCGTCAATTTCGTGATGCCATTGTGCGTTTGGGGTAAAATTGTAGAGGGTTTGAACATAGAAAACTCGTTCAAATGACTGTAGGTTGCAGTAGTTACGTAGAGATGAAGATACACATACCGTGGTCAGCTGCATCAAACCAGTTTTCATACTGAAAGCAACAACAACATATCACTAGCACCACCACCATCGCGGCCGCTACCAATATCGGCACCAACATTAACAACAACGGAGATAAAACGATCTCTTGTTTATTCCATTCATCTTTTCTTTGGCCGACCCATCTTCCTTCTTCCTGGTTTTGTCTTATACTTCAGCACTGGCTTAGATATTCTGGCCTTGCATTCTTGTTACATGCTCTTTCCATTTGTCCCTATAGATCATGTTTAGAACAAACGTTATGTTGTGGAACGTATCAATCGATCGAAAATATGTGTGTGTGTGTGTGTGTGTGTGAACTGCAATTGAAAAAGCTGTTGCTATTTGCCAGAAATTTTATTTCCATGTACCCATAGAAAAAGGTTTCACAGTTCTGTAGAACACTTTCTTTTTTTGCTCTTCCTAAGTTAAGTTTACTAGGAGGGAGCGCAGATCTTCTTTCTTCTAGTATTTTACTTATGAATATCTCAATTTCTACCAAACTGTAAAGAATTGTATTGTGCAAAGGTTAATGCAAAGCTTAACCATTATCAAAAAATCGTTTAAATTATTTACAATAAGAAAAGAATTTCAAAATCTAGGTGACAATATCAGTGTACATCTTGTATGCACAAGCAAGGAGCATTTTCTCTTTGACATGTTGATATGTTTCGAACTGATTTCAGATCTAACTTAAAGAAATTAAACGGACGAGCTGCATATATTGCCACAGAAAATATTTTATGCTAAAATAATAATTTCACAAATATTAAAACAAAATGAACATGTGGTACTTATGTGAACGATTTGTTGTAGATATAAGTGATTTGTCAAACTTTTTCTTCACTAAACTGTATACGTCACAAAAGTAGGAAGTGATGTACGATACACACCTTTTCCATCATCTTCATTTAAAAGAAGCCGGTCCACTCCATATTCCGAAATATCAGAGAAACGCCCCTGCTGCAAGGAATCTTTTCCAACTTTGTAGATTTCCTGCACCTAAATTTTTATGCCTTGTCGTCATTGTCAACTTGGACAGCTGGACCGCGTTTGATCGTCTAACCTATTGCTCGTTGTGGGACGCAACTGTCAGTTTGTGTTCCCATTAAAACTGCACTGTGCGCTTCGGCATTCTGCCCGTCTGCCTTTGCAGTGAGATTATTCTGTACATCGGCGATTGCAACAAAAAAATCCTGTCGTCTGTGCTATAATAATGTAGCTCCGATGATGGGCGCTCAGGCTTCGGTCCTCTGTGAGTTTATTCATCTCCGATCTGATCCTGCAAGCAGTTTTTGGGGACATAAAGCTCATACACGGCTACTAGATGCTGCGATTACTGCACCTGCAGAAAATGTCTTAGATAAGATAGTATTAAGTGCGACTGCAGACCTGAGGCCACAAAAAAGAGCGAAGAACTCGCGAGTATGGGAAAAATGAGAGTGTTAAGACGACACACTTCGAGCTTCGTTGACATATTCTTCATAGGACGATTTCTGATTTCATGCTTGAGCCAGATGAAATGAGACTGTTTGCAGAAACTGGATAAACGATAGTGTGTTGTAAGGCACGGCCACGTGTGGCTAAACGGGCGTGTACACGTTCAGTATTTATCGACAATTCTAGTTTGTCGAACTTTCAATATACTGAAGAGATCTCACACTATCAATCACATTGACAAAAATTGTCAGCTGACAGCAAGGTTAAGATGTCGACCACCCAAAAGAAAGCATGCGTTACGGTTACATTAGCTATACCTTGCAAGCAACACAAAACTACGAAAAAGACGAAATGGGTCCGAGAATTTTTTTTTCCAAAAAAGGAGTGACTGGTCACATGTTAATTTACTGACTGAAGTCAGAACCACTGACCCCAAAGAATTCCTAAATTATTTTCAGATGAGCCCTGCGTCGTACGTCGAGTTATTATAGTTGGTACAAGATAAAATAGGGAAGCAAAACACGTTAGGTTGGCAATCGCCGTCGACAAGAGATTACGATCAACACAGAGATTTCTGACTACAGGCAGGTCATGCTAATGCTCAAAGTCTGGTTCTTTAATATTAGCTAGCACAATTTTTAAAAAATTCTGGGGTAACTTGTGGAGCAATTATACTTGCCTGGCACTGACCTGTCTAGGCAATTAACGTAAAACAGATTCTCTGCGCTTTATGATCTCTTCACAGTCAGTGCAGATATATAACGTATTTTTCGAAATGGGAGCGTTTTTCGGAACTGTTATGTAATACTCAAATATATACTATATTTTCAATTTAATGAACTAAGCAGAGTCTTAGGGAATCCTCCGTTAATCACCCAAAAGTGGTATACACAGTGACTGTATGCCTATTAAAATTCTTTTCTGTTAAAAGAAGCCTTAAAAATTGAATCTGAGGTATAATACACACGGCGGCGTATTGAAACATAACCAGTGAACACAAACGCTGCGTGGCTGGTTCCTGAAACTCTGCCAATATCACAATGGAGAATATTGTCTAGTCGTAAATATTTGACTCACGTGTCCAGTATGTATTGACAATACTGAGAATATTTTGAGGCCCATCAATAAAGCTCGTCAGTATTTCAGTCAAATGTCCCAGCTGGCTGGGAATGGGGCAGACTAAATCCTTGTTGGAAAAATTTAGGAGGAAAATTTCAGTTCCAGTGTTAGCCTCATAATTAAATGAAAACCCCGGAAACCTCGGCCGGAGTCGTGGGACTGTGTCTGCTTTAATGTATAAAAATTTCTGTAGTTTAAAATAAAACCGCCTTTTACGAGCTGCACATTAAGTTTTTCATTTAACTTGTGCACCCAGACGCGTTTCGTCAAGGCATCTTCAGTGGGTGCCCTATAATGTTAAACGAATTTTTCGTTTGCACACATAGATTATCGTTTGCACATACAGTTTATAGATTTAAAACAGTTCATTGAAGTTTTTATAACACAATGGAAAGGTACATACAGGTTAATTGAGTATTGTGAGCCAAACCTCTTTCTCTCATGTGGCAAATTCATTGAAAACTTTCAGTTTTCCTTGTCGTCACTCTCTGTTTTCGAAATATAGGACTATAACTGCCATTTTGTGTGCCTACTGTTTAGAGTGTCATTAGTTTCTGTAAGTGTTGCCAACTTTCTCAGTTTTTGCTTTCAACTGTTTTTTGTTTTACTATATTTGTGTTGATGTAAGTTTTGTGTGTGTGGGCGCGCACACGCGTTCGTGTATACTTTTATTATTTTGATTTTATTATTTGTTTATTTTTGTTTTTTAATTTTTGTCTTTTATTTACTTATGTAATTATTTTCTTTTTTTCATGTGTATACTTAGGAGAGGAATGGGATAAGTGATCATCTAGTGGGATTTCTGTCCATTATACGATCAGTCAATATAAACAGTCAGTGATGGGTGATGTTTTGTGAGTACCTTTCCATTTTATTATAAGAACTTCAATGAACTGTTTTATGTATCTAACCTATATATGCTAACAGTAGCCTATAGGCAATGTGCAAACAAAACAATTTTATCTCAAAGACTGGCAAATCCACATGCATAGCAAGCGTAGATTTGAAACAGGCTTTTGACAATGATGACTAGAATACATTCCTCGGAGTTCTTAAGTTATCATGGATAAAATACAGAAAGTGAAAGATCGTCTACGACACGTACAAGAGCTAGACTGCATCTCTAAGGGTGGCAGACGTTAGTTGAGATGGCAGTGACACAGGTTTTTACCCCATCCCAGAGGTTATTCAGTCAGCACATAGAGTAAGCAGAAAAGAAACTGTGGTGTCGTCCGAAGAGCCGGGAGCCAAGTCAAAGTTGGTACTTCGAGGCGGAACCACAAGGAAACGTAAGCGTTGCCAGAAGCAACGACGAATGACAGACGGTGGCATACACACGCCCTGGAGAGTTTCCATACGCCGCCGAATCAGCTCGCTTACTTACGTCAGAGCACAGAGCCGCTAAGTCCAGTCGGCAATCATCGCCGAAGATGACGGCATCGTCTCTCTACCACCAGTACTACATTTGTGTAAGACAGATCTTCATGAAAGTTTATCGTTGATTGCATTCTGTAAGAAGAGACTAGAATCTTGTTCTGCATAAAGTGATATACTCGTATTAATGTTCAGCGACAGTAACAAATACTCATGACATTCTCGTAAACATGGATTGTAACAGATTTGAGTATTTCATCTTGTTCAAGTTGTAATTAAGAGATCTGATACTTTATAAATTGCAGCATCATCTCAGCCCCTCCAGGAGTAAAGGTAAGAACCCGCCATTGTGTGTCTTATTTCAGCCGGTACAACAGGAATCAAACATAAATCTGGAAACGTGGTTGTGGAAGAAATAAAAACGTTAAGGTTCAAGATCAGCCGAACGGAATGAATAATGTATTGAAAAAAAGTCATAAGGTGACATCAACAAAATTAAAACAAGGTAACAGAACATAGTCGAATTAAATCAGGCGATGCTGGGAGAATTAGATTAGAAAATGAAACACTAACAACAGTTGACGAGTTGCTTTTTACTTAGAAGAACAACTATCGATGGCCGAAATAACGAGGTTATACATGGTGAACATTAGCAAAACCGGCAAAATGCACGGATGTATACCTGACAGGAAATGGAGGAAAAAAGGTCCTATGAATATGTGTGTGGAAATGCATCATTGCCACGGTAGATGACCCTGACCAATGGAAGTTCCTCTGCCCATGTGTTCGTTGTGTGATGAAGACTGTGTGACCTCGAGCAGCAGAATGCATACATTACATTACTACTTGTTCCAGAGATCACATATACGACGTTTCGTTATGATATGAAACATACTAGTTTAACATTTTAGTTTAACAACGCCGCCACTGCATGCCTGTCTACAAACATATTATTAGCCTAGAGAATAAACTTGGAGGAAATGGCACTGCTCAAAGTGTCATACTGGATTGACCTATTTTCTTCTGCGGTTGTAGGGTAAACTAATTTCGCACCTAAAAATTCATCTATTGAGTAGAAGAATTTGTCATTCAGAAATACTTTTAATTTAATTTTAAATATTGGTTGGCTGTCTGTCAGACTTCTAATGCTATTTGGCAAATGACCAAATATTTTTGCAGAAGCATAATGCACTTCATTCTGTGCCAAAGTCAGATATAACATTGAATAGTGAATATCATCCTTTATTCTAGTCTTGTAGCTGTGTACTTCGCTATTATTTTTGAACTGGTATCGGTTATTAATAACAAATTGCATAAGCAAATATATGTATTGTGAAGGTACTGTGAACAGCCTGCAAGATTATCTTGGGTAGGCTCCAGCTATTACTTTGATTACAAACAATAAATATTTTTTATCTTAGTGTTGAATTACCCCAAAATATGATGCTACATGAGAGAAGTGAATGAAAATGGGCATATTAGGCTAATTTACTGATATATTTGTCACCAAAATATGCAGTAACCCTAATAGCTTAAGTAGGTGAACCTAACAACTGCAGCAGATCATAAATGCACACACCAAGAAATTTTGTATCTTCTGCCTTAGCAATAGACTTCTATTCAAAGTCTATATTTAGTAATGGTGTTATTCCATTTAATGTATTAATCTGTATGTACAGCATTTTCTCAAAATTTAGTGATGGCATTTGCAGAGACCTGCTTAATAAATATCTGATAGACATTATTTACAATTTCTTCAGCTAATTCTTGTTTGTTGGGTGTGATTAGCATGCTTGTCTCATTAGCAAAAAGAACAAGCTTTGCATCTTAACGAATATAGATTGGCAAGTCATTAACATATATTAAGAATAATAAGAGACCCAAGACTGAACCCTGTGGAACACCATTCTTGATACCTCCCCAGTCAGACGACTCTGCTGATTTTTGCAGACTAGCTGTACTGTTAATTTCATCCTTCTGCATTCTTCCAGTTATATGTGAATTAAACCATTTGTGCCATGTCCCACTCGTACCACAATACTTAAGCTTATCTAGAGGAATTTCATGATTCACATAGTCAAAAGCCTTTGAGATATTACAAAAATCCCAGTGAGTGACATTCAGTTATTTAGAGCATTTATTATTTGATCAGTGAATATAGAGCAGTAAGTCAATAACATATATTAAGAAGAATATGGGACCCAACACTGAACCCTGTGGTGCACCATTCTTGATACCTACCCAGTTAGAGGACTCTGCTGATTTTTGCAGACCATTTGCACTATTAAATTCAACTTTCTGCATTCTTCCAGTTAAATATGAAGTAAACGATCTCTGCACTGTCCCACTCATACCACAATATGTAAGCTTATCTAGAAGAGTTTCATGATTCACACAGACAAAAGCCTTTGAGAGATCACAAAATATCCCTATGGGTGATACATGGTTATTTAGAGCATTTAATATTCGATCAGTAAAAGTAATAAAGCATTTTCTGTTGAAAAGTCTTTCTGTAAACGAATCTGACATATTCTAAGTACTTCATTTTTTCAAATATGTGAATATACTCTTGAATACTTTACTTTTTCAAGAATTTCGGGTAAAGGTGTCAGAACTGAGAATGGACGGTAGTTGTCAGCATCAGACCTATCCTCTTTTTTATGCAATGGTTTAACAATAGCATATTTCAGTCTGTCTGGAAAAATGCTCTGTTTTGTTGAGGTACTAAATATATGGCTGAGAATTCCACTTATCTGTTGGGAACAAGCTTTTAGTACCCTCTTAAAAATGCCATCAATTTCATGCAAACTTTTACTTTTGAGTGAATTTGTTATTTTGCTGATTTCATTAGGAGAGGTGGGTTGAATTTCAGTTTTGTGAAATTGCATAATCGTATTTTGTTTTTTTCTGAAGGTAAAATTTCTGGAGTGTAGCCTTGTACAGAAGTGAAAGAGGGACAGTAAAAGTTAAGACTATATGGGAATAGAAGCTTTTGATATCAATACTACAGAAGAATGTCAAAGATCAGATAAGTCTATGGAATAACTAATGAATAGGTATGGAATGGAACTGTGCCTGAAAAACTATGGCATAATTGTCTAAAAGAGGGGACCTTCATTCATCAAGGAATCATCAGTTTGATAATAGAGAAAAGATTAGAGGGTTAAAATCTGCATAGGAAAACCAAGGGTCAAATGAATTTAGGTTTGCACAAGACAGACTGCATCAGATCAGTTTTCTGACTTAAGAACGCATGAAGAACATCAGTCTATAGCGCAATACTAACACAGTCTTCCTATTTCTGAACTCAACATCTCACTCATTATGGAGGGACGCTGACTCAGCTTTTCAGGAAAGCAAATTGGAAGTTGCGGTACAGAAAATGGCTCAGAGATCACCAGTGTGTGTGTGTGTGTGTAATGAGTGAAGTATTATGAAACAATGCGTATATAGTGTATGAAGTGACTGACAGTGAGTTAGGAGTGAACAATGTGGCATTACATTATTGAATAAATTATTTGTAAAAAAAATTGTATACCAGAAGAAAATCTAATGATTGTCTCTAACTAGAAGTCTGTAAATATATGTGTGTACGAATTAGCCCATTTTAAATTGATCTAAATTTGTAAATACTTTGACATGTCCAATATCCTTGTGAAAAGAGACCTATGCATGAATAAAGCTACTACTACTACTACTACTACTACTGCTACTACTCGTATTTCAAAATCAATGTGTGAAGATCTGCAGCCCACCCCCGACGATATGAGGCGAGGTGGATGGAACAAAAGTCAAGGAAAGAGCCAAATTGAAGGCAGCTGCACTAGTCTGACTGTTTGTATCTACTATGTGGGATATTGACTGAACAAATGGAGAGACCGCTAGATAAATAATGAGCCACTCCATTTCAGTAGATAGGCACAGTTCTCTAAGGTTTTTAGTGCTCGTTCTCTTCGTCAGTCACTACTTATACTGAAATTGAGCGAAGGCTGTCGGCATGCAATGTCTAGCAAACACAGAGCAAGCTGATATCGCACGATCGGTGTTTGCAAAATCGATGTTGGTTTCTACAAAGAAGATTTTCTGTCTGCAAAAGCGAACATAAAATTTTCCATAATTCTGCAGCATACTAATGTGACAGTTTTAGTTCCATAGAACTGCGCATCTGCGCGACTAACTTTCGTGAAAGTGGGAATGACCTGTCCTTTTTTCCAGTAGTTTGGAAGCTTCGATGCGCCATCCACATGTGGTAATGCTGATGCGAGGGGAGCAGCTGCGTCGGGTTTAGTTAGCAGACTCTCTCAGAGTGTGAGGAATACAGTCGTTATAGTCAGGGTGGAGGTTGTTGTAGGTCTTCAAGTTTTACTCCAGAATTGCGGTGTGACAGTATTTCGAATAAGCCGCAGAGCAAATATTTGTTCGGTGGGCGTTGAACTCTGGGGAGAAAATCAATGACATAGCCGCAGAGGGGTACGGAGAACACGCAAAAACGCACGGCAAACAGACGGGCACTTTATCCCGTCTATATACTTCTGATCACGTAACTGCGCTTAGAAGAGGGGCGAAGAAATATTCAAGAAATGCATGAAATTGGCTGGGTGGAACAGATATTCTTAATCATTATGGCTGTTAATAAAGATGAAACAAAAGTAACACTATTTAAATGAAGTACACTATCCACCTTGGTATTTACCGAGAGAGATTTTTGTCTGTTATTTTAATACCTCTCTGCGGAGTACACGTATCCGCAGACAGAAGCGATGTTCTCATTGTTTACAAAGTGCATTTGTACTATTAGGAAGTGTTGTAACAGTAATGGAAAACTTTCCAACCCAATTTATCATGCGCGAATCACATAGAAACTATATATCGCTTCGTTAAAGCTGTTAGGATCCACTAGAAAATTGTAGTCTATAAAACGTCTCGGTCGCTCGCAGCGATCGGGGTGGCAGTGTATGTTCCTCCTTTACAACAACAAAGTTTACAACTTATATAACCTCGTATTTTACGCAGTGACGCAAGTAGACATAAATCTTGGTGGAAATAAAATAAATCTATGTGAGTAATGAGGGAAATATTACATGCAGTGTAACTTTTGGAAAATGCTAAAAATGTTTATATTATAAGCTAATACTCTGAAGAGCAAATTTACAATTACGAGGTTAATTCAACTAGCACAAATTTACAATTACATAGCTAATCCAACTAACCAAAGAAACCCATAGTGGTACTGCAATATTGCACAAATTCTGTGCATGAAGCAGATGGAGACATGTTGGAATCTTTTTCTTTCATGAACTCAGCTGAATGAACAAGTTGGTCAAAAAAAATTATGAGCACAGAATCATGATAGTTATTAACAGGAGCCGACAGGGAACATAACTATTATTTTACATGTTCTTGCGATACACAAACATTATTAAAATAGCTGTTCGAATAGCTCAACGCACTAGTAGAAAGACTGTCACAAAAAAGAATTGCAGACGCATTAGTCACTTCCTCCCCTTGTACAGCTATCACTGAAACATCTACCAATAAAATCACGACGAATAGCAATAACCCTTCCCTTCTGGGGTACAGAGAAAATGAGTGCATTTGCTGACTTGGAAAATTTGCTTGTAGCTAATCTTTTATGGTTTTCTTAAACAAATTTTGCCACCGAATCTTGAAGTCAGATACGCTCTGCATGAGAATGTGCTTTCCTTCAAACGCCATCATGTCTTTTTGGTTTTACGCATCAGTTCGTTGCATTGATTTGGTGAATATACTCCGTCAAGACGGGCTAAAACTCTCGTTTATTACAGTTAGTTCACGATCGCTTCGGAGGAAACTGTGAGTCCGAATCGGAAAATAAACCGGCCGGTCATAGTCAGAGAGCTGTGTCGGGATACAGGATCATTACATGACTATTGAGACCAAGAAGAAAAACTTTCCAGGGAACACTACGCGACTGTCAGTCCAAAAAGTATCGGAAACTTTTCTTTTGTTAACTCATAATAATTATGTGAGGCTCAGTGACTGGGTGTAAGGCTTTCTATTGGACGGCACTTCGGCGACTTGTCGGTCCCTAATCTACCCCGGTTCCGCAACTGGGGAAAGGGGATCTGCTAGTGACTTCTCATACAGTTTAGAGGCGAAGGCTAGATGGTCCCACCAGGATATGATCCTGCAATGTCACCTTTTCCAGGCATCCACTGTATCTCTGCACCTAGCTCGACAACTCAGAAGCTGTATTTACCTTTCGGTGTGTCACTGCTATTTCAGTTAAAATTAAAAAATAACAAAATAAATATTCTAAATTGGAATCTTTTCCTTCGAAACCTCACCGATTCAAATATTGTATGTATGTATGTATTAAAGAGGGGACCTAGAAACGACGGAGTGGCTTCGTCCCGCATAACCCTCAGTGGTTCACAACCACACAACCGGCCACAGCAGTCCACCCGCCCCACCGCCGCCCCACACCGAACCCAGGGTTATTGTGCTAGTGGACCCCCGGGGAATGTCTCTTACCAGACCAGTGTCACCCCAAATGCTTGCGTGGTAGAATAAATATGGTGCGCGCGTCCGTGGAAACGGTGTTTGCGCAGCAATCGCCGAAACAGTGTAGCTGAGGCAGAATAAGAGGAACCAGCCCGCATTCTCAGAGGTAGATGGAAAACCCCGTTAAAAACCAGGCTGGTCGGCACACCGGACCTCGACACCAATCCGTCGGGCAGATTCGTGTCGGGGACCGGCATGCCTTCCCGCTCGGGAAGCAGCGCCTAAGGCTTCGCCGCTAGCCGGGCGGGAAAATATAGTATAGTTTTGTGCCATTTTAACAGGGTACTCTTATGCTACATACAGATAAGCAATAACAATGTTTCTGATTGTGAATTTGAGAACTCCACAGAAAGACAGGAAACTTATTGAAAACAAATTTATTAAGTATTTTATCACTGTGGACTGTATCATTTCAATTAGGAAAGTATCAGTTTTATTTTATAAACATTCTTTTTTAATCAATTTATGTGTTATTTTTGGAACTGCAGAAGCAGTGTTTGTCCAACGATAGTCATCCCTTTCTTGTACAAAATGGTTCAAATGGCTCTAAGCACTATGGGACTTAACATCTGAGGTCATCAGTCCCCTAGACTTAGAACTACTTAAACCTAACTAACCTAAGGACATCACACACATCCATGCCCGAGGCAGGATTCGAACTTGCGACCGTAGCAGCAGCGCGGTTCCGGACTGAAGCGCCTAGAACCACTCGGCCACAACGGCCGGCCCTTTGTTGTAAATCAGCCTTTTATGAGCTTGCTTTCTGATGTTTTTTTTGTTAACAATACACAATACTTCTTCTGTAGAAATGGATGACAGATTTTTCTGGTACTAACACGTTTAAAGACAGCTACTTTCTAGTTCGTTGCAAGGTACAGAACGCTGGTTTGCAAGACAGGAAAGCGATTCAGAACTAAGTGGACCGCAGAGTTGGGACACTGACTACAAGCGGTGGACGTGTCTGGTGGATTTCCACATTCCTTCATTCCGAATTCTGCCCTGTTCTCCGTCTATAATATACAACCTATTTAAGAAGATAGAAATAGAGCAGCAGTGCGTACACGAGTTGCAAACTGCTGTCGCACACAGCAATCTTCTCATTAGACGTAGGTGAAATCGTGAAGACACCGATCATGTGTATCAACTACAATGAATACGACAGTCATGAAAAGCAAAGTACACTCCTGGAAATGGAAAAAAGAACACATTGACACCGGTGTGTCAGACCCACCATATTTGCTCCGAACACTGCGAGAGGGCTGTACAAGCAATGATCACACGCACGGCACAGCGGACACACCAGGAACCGCGGTGTTGGCCGTCGAATGGCGCTAGCTGCGCAGCATTTGTGCACCGCCGCCGTCAGTGTCAGCCAGTTTGCCGTGGCATACGGAGCTCCATCGCAGTCTTTAACACTGGTAGTATGCCGCGACAGCGTGGACGTGAACCGTATGTGCAGTTGACGGACTTTGAGCGAGGGCGTATAGTGGGCATGCGGGAGGCCGGGTGGACGTACCGCCGAATTGCTCAACACGTGGGGCGTGAGGTCTCCACAGTACATCGATGTTGTCGCCAGTGGTCGGCGGAAGGTGTACGTGCCCGTCGACCTGTGACCGGACCGCAGCGACGCACGGATGCACGCCAAGAGCGTAGGATCCTACGCAGTGCCGTAGGGGACCGCACCGCCACTTCCCAGCAAATTAGGGACACTGTTGCTCCTGGGGTATCGGCGAGGACCATTCGCAACAGTCTCCATGAAGTTGGGCTACGGTCCCGCATACCGTTAGACCGTCTTCCGCTCACGCCCCAACATCGTGCAGCCCGCCTCCAGTGGTGTCGCAACAGGCGTGAATGGAGGGACGAATGGAGACGGGGTCGACTTCAGCGATGAGTCGCTTCTGCCTTGGTGCCAATGATGGTCGTATGCGTGTTTGGCGCCGTGCAGGTGAGCGCCACAATCAGGACTGCATACGACCGAGGCACATAGGGCCAACACCCGGCATCATGGTGTGGGGAGCGATCTCCTACACTGGCCGTACACCTTTGGTGATCGTCGAGGGGACACTGAATAGTGCACGGTACATCCAAACCGTCATCGAACCCATCGTTCTACCATTCCTAGACCGGCAAGGGAACTTGCTGTTCCAACAGGACAATGCACGTCCGCATGTATCCCGTGCCACCCAACGTGCTCTAGAAGGTGTAAGTCAACTACCCTGGCCAGCAAGATCTCCGGATCTGTCCCCCATTGAGCATGTTTGGGACTGGATGAAGCGTCGTCTCACGCGGTCTGCACGTCCAGCACGAACGCTGGTCCAACTGAGGCGCCAGGTGGAAATGGCATGGCAAGCCGTTCCACAGGACTACATCCAGCATCTCTACGATCGTCTCCATGGGAGAATAGCAGCCTGCATTGCTGCGAAGGGTGGATATACACTGTACTAGTGCCGACATTGTGCATGCTCTGTTGCCTGTGTCTATGTGCCTGTGGTTCTGTCAGTGTGATCATGTGATGTATCTGACCCCAGGAATGTGTCAATAAAGTTTCCCCTTCCTGGGACAATTAATTCACGGTGTTCTTATTTCAATTTCCAGGAGTGTATGATGAAGTCAAGACTCCAAAATTAAAGTAAGAAAATCTTATGGAGCGAGGAATAGTTTAAGGCATCGTCCATGTCGTGGTGTACGTCGGCATTTGCTGCCATAATACTGAGAATGTGACGAACAAACTGTGAGCGATGTGTGTCCTGTGAGACATTGCAGTGTTGCGCATCAAATACCGGATTCGACAGTGGAGCTCCAGATAAAAGTAACTTGGTGGTTATATATTTCCATTTATCAAAAAAGCTCTGTTTGATGCACACTTCGTGCAGCTATACAGGAGGAAAGGTATCTGCTTTGAGGGTCGATACTACTAGCGCTTCTCAACAAAAAACTTCATATTGGTATACGCCCTATTCCGAACGGTTTCCGATACAGAACACATTTAACGTACATTGTTACTTATTTTCTGTTTTATCCAAACATTGTCTCTGTTCACAACGCACTACAGTACTGCAGAGGAGGTCGGGACGAATAGTTTGATAGAGGACACATCTGGTCTATCAAGTCTCAAAATTGCTTCAAATGGCTCTGAGCACTGTGGGACTTAACTTCTAAGGTCATCAGTCCCCTAGAACGTAGAACTACTTAAACCCAACTAACCTAAGGACATCACACGCACCCATGCCCGAGGCAGGATTCGAACGTGCGACCGTAGCGGCCGCGCTGCTCCAGACTGTAGCGCCTAGAAACACTCGGCCACCCCATCCGGCTATCAAGTCTCAGATTTCCTCAAACTGGCCTACAAAAACTACCTACGCTACAGCGCATGCGCATCGCGCGAGATTCTCAGTATTCTCGCGCTCTCTTCGCGCAAACCATTAGCCGTGGGGAAAAATGAATAGGAACTTTTATGTGGTAAATTTAATGTAGTTGCTAGAGAGTACGGTTTTCCAGTTATTCAAGAAAAACGTACAAAATTGATATTAAATGTGTTCCATCCCGGAAACTATTCGGAATAGGACATATGTCCACATGAAGATTTTTGTTCAGAATCATTGCCTCTCAAAGCACGTACCTTTTCGCCTGACTCAGCTCGTATAATGAAGATGTGGAAAGACTGAATGCAGGCCGCGTCGGTTGTATGCTCCGGTTCTCGACTTCTAGAATTAAGTATTGTTAATGACTTTCCCGTTGGCAAATAGTGTCTTTTCTGAGTTGATTTCAAAAGAGAGTAAAGAGAAAGTTCTTTGTATTAGAACTGGGTGGATATCGTTAGAGCCTATTTTTTATCGTTATGTAACATCAGCAGGGGCGTGCCTCTTTATCTGAGAATTTTTTAATCAACAGTTAAGAGAGAGGTATAATTAAGAAAGAAATGAGACAGGTTTGTAACCTACACTCTACGTTATTCAACCTGTGCACTTAACAATGAAACTTAACAGACATTTCGAAAAGGAACTAAAATTCAGACAAAAGAAATAAAAAAAACGTGAAGGTTTGTCGATGACACTCTAATTCTGTCAGAGGCGGCAAGGTACTTGGGAGAATAACTGAATGGAATGTATAGTATCTTGAAAAGAGATTACAAGACAAAAATCAACGAAAGTAAGGTAACGATTATGGAGTGTAGTGGAATTAGATCAAGCGATGCTGACGAAATTATGTTACGAACTAAGAAACTAAAAGTAGTAAATGAGTTTTGGTTTTTGGGCAGTAAAGTAACTGATGATGTCCGAAGTCTGAAAGGAAAATCACAGAGTAATTTTATGAAGAAGAAAGGAAGCCTTTTCTGAAAGTATTTGTCGGGAGTGTAGTCATATATGGTAGTGAAAGAGAACAGACGCTTTTGAAATGTGGTATAGAGAAGAGTACTGAAGATCATATAGACAGATTGAACAACAAATGTGGAGGTACTGAATCAAATTGGGGGAAAAAATTCATGCCAAAAGTCGACTGAAAGAAGGCATCGGTTGACAGGACATTCACTCAGTTGTCAAGTGATCGTCAGCACGGTAATGAAGGGCGAGCGTTTTGGGACGAAAATTGTAGATGGGGGCCAGTGATCGACCACAGCAAGCAGGTTGAAGTGGATGTAGGTCGCAGTATCTATGCAGAGATAAAGAGGCTCGCACAGAACAGAACAGTGTGGATAGCTGCTGCATCAAACCTGTCCCCGGACTAGTGGCTATAACGAGAACAACAACAAACAACTCTCCCTTCGGTCGTGTGAACGGGCCTGCTCACAAAGGGAACCACTCTCCCAGGGTCGCCGTGTTACACGTGCCAGTCTCCGAGGTGTTCTCTCGCCTCGCCTTCGTGAAATTTGAGCCGCACGTCCGAGGCGTCACCGTTCAGTCTGGGTGACCACGGCGGGGCGCCCCGTACTGTAGAGCCCTAGCGGCTGCTATGCTACTGTTGAACATGTCTGGCGGGCAACAGCCACCAGCACACAGCGCAGCTGCCATTATTTTCTTCACGTAAATAAATCTTCTTCATAGCTTCTTTATCAATCGGCACCAACACTGACACCAGACGAGATTATCGCGTAATTTCCACAATGAAACTTCTAAACTGTACTCTTCAAATTAAAAATTTGTCAGAGGCAACCGATAAGGAAACATTACGCCAAAATTATTCCATAAGTGTACCAGATACGGAAATGTAAGTATCTACGCCAAAAATATTCTGTAAGTGTATCAGATACGGAAATGTACATACCTGCGCCAAAAATATTCCGTAAGTGTCCTTGATACGTAAGTGCAAACACCTATGAACATTATGCTTCATCTTAAATCTTATTCTAGGATTCTTATATTGGACGGTAATTATTTAGGTTAATTCTGCTGGCCTTTCTGCAGATAGATGCAGCGTGTACTGTCTTCCAGTCGCTCTGTGGAAACACGTTTGGAACAGAAGTTTGACATTTTCAGCTGGCCGGAGTGGCCGAGCGGTTCTAGGCGCTACAGTCTGAACCGCGCGACCGCTGCGGTCGCAGGTTCGAATCCTGCCTCGGGCATGGGTGTTTGTGATGTCCTTAGGTTAGTTAGGTTTAAGTAGTTCTAAGTTCTAGGGGACTGATGACCACAGCAGTCAAGTCCCATAGTGCTCAGAGCCATTTGAACCATTTTTTGACATTTTCAACTGACTGAACAATTGTTTCTTCCTCAGCTCCACAATATACCGTGCCTTTTAATCTTTTGTATGACTCCCGCTATATACCCTTTTTCTGCTATCTTTCAATGTGCCTGCACTTCATCATAAGTGCTAATTAAATTTCAAGTCTAACTAATGTTACCACATGTGTACGTTCTTTAAATGACCTACACATATAAATAAATATTCACGCCGTCTCCGTACGGCAAAGATATCGTAGGCATGTATGATTATATCTACGCTGACAGAAACTTGAAGAACAAAAACAGCAATTATTCCATATAGCTCATTTTTTTCTATTTTTCGCGGTCTCGGTGTCTGTCGGTCTTCTGAGTTGGTGTGAGAAAGACACATGTAATTGAGTCTCAGTACTGTGTTACGTAGAACTTCTAATATGCGGAAGTTGCGAATTTTCATTCTGCTACCGAGTTGCGTCGTAATTTCCTTCTCCCGTTGCGACGAGAACTGAAAATGTAAACAACCAAACCGCAATCTACGAGATTAACATTTCTCTAGTGTTTTAGAACGCATCTATGCTTGCGCGCTTTTCTGGACAGACAATTTATTGTGCGGCTTACCTATAATTCCTGCATATACCTCTCTATCCAACCAATTCTTTGTGTTATTTCTGCCGGCCTTTCTGCAGATAGATTCAGCATGTATTCTCTTCTAATCTCTGTGAAAACAAGTTTTAAGTAGAAGTATGACTTTTCAACTGATCGCACAATTGTTTCTTCCTTAGGTCCACAATATACCATGCCTTTTAATATTTTACATAACTGCCGCTATCCACCCTTTTTCTGCTATCTTTCACTGTCGCTGTACTTCATCATAAATCCTAATCAAATTCCAACTGTTTTAATGCATCGCCTATCTTCAACAAGTTTAACTTATTTTGTCGGGCTGTCTAGTGCGTACAATCTATCTTTGAAACTTCTGCCAGATAGGGTAACACACATAACTGCTGTAAAAAAAGTGTGACACCTCGACATAATCACCGAAAAAGTGCCAGATGTATTCTGTTGTCCAGAAGTGTGAATCCTCGCTGTTAGCGCCAGCAGAACGATTAATCTACGCCATCCAATGTGAAGCTCACCATCCCGCTTGCCATTTGTCTGGATGATGCGACGCGTCGAATGTATCACAAAATATTTGTGTGCCCACGACTGTACGCAAAAATCAGTGCGGTAAGCACCATTTGTTGACAAGGCTCGCGGGATCGAGACAATATCCAGCATGCCTTTTGTTTCACTATATGGGATTCATTACAGTAAAAATGCCCACGTTTAGAAGAGTTATGAATTTCGGATACTCTTATTTCCAGTCGTTGCCTTAGATAAATTATAATGGCCGCAGCCATACATATCTACTACATAATGTCTGGAGATACATTCCAAAAGGACTCCAAACCATCTGAGATGGTACCAGCAGGTCGCGTTTCTGCGCGTCCTGCCCGTTAACCAGGCATGCGTTCGGTCGATGTGTTCGGCTTCCGACAACAAGCCACAAATACTGGACAAAATAATGTACGGTCGATGAGCCGGTACAGGCACTCGAAACAGCCTGAATCTTTCTGGATATTGATGCGCATAAACTCAGAAAAGAGGTCAGCACGATTTAAAATCATTCCTCGCAAAGACACTTTCCCACTAAAAACATTCAACAGCCTAGAACGCATAAAATATTTTTTATTTAAGATAAATGGTGTCATCTTTAGGTCTTAAAAATCTTTTCGTTGTAAAACGTGTTCATTTTACGTCGGACCGCAGGTCAAGTTGTCAAGTGGATAAAAATCATTGCATTATAAAGGGTTTGTCAAAACTAAAATATTTAAAAACATAAAGCACCTTGTGCGAATGGCCGTGTCAATATATATATATATATATATATATATATATATATATATATATATATATATATATATATATATATATATATATATATCGCTCACAGATGCTTTATCCACTTGACAATTTGGTGTGAGGTTCAACGTAAAATGAACACGTTTTACAACAAAGAGATTTTTAAGAGCTGAAAATAACAGCTAAGTATGTCGAAACCGGTTGTCTTAAATAAATAAATATCTTACGCAATCTAAGATGTTGAATTTTTTATCACGCGCGTTCACCACTCTCAAAATGAGAAAATTCAATCAAACTTTTCCACTTTCTTGAGAGCTACTCCAGGACGAATTGTTCAATATACGACTGAAGGATCCATCATTGGCGAAGATCAATTTGATTTCCGGAACATGCGGTATGATACTGAGACTGTGACTTACATTAGAAGATACAAGGTGACAATTATTGAACTATATGAAATAAATTCGTCATAACTTCTGAACGGTTTGTGTTAGGACGTTCAAACTGCACGGTTGGCCCCGGGGAACGATAGAAATTAGTATGCGAATGCATTGTTTGGTTCAGTGACAGAACCCACTTTCATTTAGATGGCTTCGTTAGCAAACAAAACTGGCGCATTTGGGGGATTGGTAATCCGCGTTTCGCCGTGGAGAAGTCTCTTCTCTCAACGGGTGACTGTGAGGTGTGTAATGCCCAGTCACGGAATGATCGGCGTGATATTCCTTGATGGCACGGTGACTACCGAACGATATGTGAAGGTTTTGGAAGATGATTTCATTCTCATTATTAAAAGTTACCCTGATTTCGACAAGATGTGGTTCATGCAAGACGGAGCTCGGCCCCGTCGAAGCAGAAGAGTGTTTGATGTCCTGAAGAAGCACTTTGGCAACCGCATTCTGGCACTGGGGTACCCAGAGGCCACTGGCACGGGCCTAGATTGTCCACCATATTCTCCGGATCTGAACCCATGCGTCTCCTTTTTGTGGGGCTATATTAAAGACAAGGTGTACAGCAATAGCCCCAAAATCATTGCTGAACTGAAACAGCTATTCAGGAGGTCATAGACAGCATCAGTGTTCCGACACTTCAGCGGGTCATGCGGACTTCCGCTATTCGTCTGCGCCACATCATCGCCGAGAATGGCAGGCATATCGAACATGTCATAACCTAAATCCGAATATCCTTAGTGGTATTTTCATGTTGAATAAGTGTGTGCACGCCGGAGCTCGTAACTAATTCATATTATTTTCATACAGGTCGATAAGTGTCACCCTGTAGGTTGAAGATAGGCAAACCTACGTTTACAGCACTTCTAGGAGCAGAGAAAGACTTTGAGAACGTTGACTAGTAGAGTCTTTGAAAGTCTGGAGATAGCAGAGGTAAAATACACGAAGAGAAAATTTATCCACAACCTCTACAGGAAAAAGATTGCACTTGTAAGAATAGAAGCACAAGAAAGGGTATCAATAGTTGAGAAGCGAATGAGATACGGTTGTAGACTAACCTCAGTGTAATTCAAACTGTACAACCGAACAAGGCGTAAAGGAAACTAAAGACAAATATGAAAAATAAATTGAAGTTGCAGAGGAAGAATGAATAATTTGTAATTCTGACAGAGATGGTAAAGTAAGGGAAATACCAGTTAAAATGAACGGCTAATGCCTTGAAAAGACGTTGTAAGATGTACATCAACGAAAGTAAAACAAGGATAACGAAATGAAGACGAATTAAATCAGGCAATGCTCAGGGAATTAGATTAGGAAAAGATACACTGGAAATAGCAGATGAGATTTAGAGCCACATTGACTGTTAATCACCGCCACTGTTTTCAAAACATTGAAATATTCTTCAGAGAGCGCTATCAGTCATCCAGCCACAGGTAGCAGTTTATGTAAAACCTTGTCATAAATGAAACTTGCTATTTTGGCAGAGAATGTTTGACGATGGTAGTAGCGGAGACTTATAAAATTCTGACTGGTGATAAGAAAACGCGTTCCGGAAAAGAAAAAAAAAACTTTATTAACTTTGAATATAAATGTTTTAGCTTTTGCAATATAGTGCTGCAGAAGAAAGCCAAAGATGAAATAGGTATATCGGATAACTAACCAAAAGACAGTGGACCGTATTGGAAAGCAAAAAAAATGTATGGCCGAACCTGACAAAAAGACTGCAGTAGTTATGCATAGATGAAGAGACTTGCACAGAACAGATTAACGTGGAGAGCTACTACAAGATAGTCTTCGGACGGAAGACAACTACACCAACGGAACACTAATAGTTTCGAAACACATGAAGACCAGTGAAAATTTAGTATTTCAACCTCATGCTCGACCGTCCAATTGCATACATTTCCAGCCGTGTGAGTGGGACCATTAGCACACTGGATGATGCAATCCGCTAAATCAGTGCTTCCTAAACTATGTTCTGTGCCTGTGCTACAGGGGCGTTGCGTAAATATTCCTATCCATATCATACCTTGGGTTTTTATTCTTCAGTTAAAATCGATATATATACTCTGTTCACTTGAAAACTCAAAGCAGATTTGTTCCATTTGCAACACAGTGTTTATGCGAAGCTGACTTATCGGCGGTCGATGTAAGAAAGAGGAAATACCATTTGAAAATTGTCGTGGCGCTGGAAATGAGAGTAAATGTACCAGCTTGACTCAGAGATTAAATAAGTTATGTACCGGACGAAAAGTTCATCCATCTCATTAATTATGTTAGAGGACTCATAGGGTGAAGAAACTGTTTGTGAATTTGATACACACGTTACATTGTGAGTATGTAGACGTTCCCGGCGTAAAAGCAGATCAAATTCTTCTCAGGTCTTCAGGAGGATCAAGCTGCCATCTGCACAAAATATTTTCGCGGTCCCTCTGTCCGTCATCATCAGGTGAGAAAAGCTAAGTCACTCTCGTAGATAACTGCTACAAACCTCTCTTTTTTGTGGTAGTCTGAGCTACAGTGTCGCCTATGGATCTCGGTCTTAGTGTCTTGGTGTGAGAGTAAAATTGTTTTAACGTACGATTACATCATTCCGATGACATCATTAGAGCGCGCGTTGAAGGTATGGTGGTGGGACTTGAAGTCCCGTTCCACCCTCCGACAGTGGAATTTCAAGGTAGCAAGCAACAGGGAACTACATACAGGGTGACAATTATTGAACTATATGGGGAAAAACGCATATTAGTTACAAAGTACGGCGTGCACACACTTTATTCAACATTTAAACGTCACTACAGATATTCGGATTTAGGTTACGGCACGGTCGATATGCCTGCCATCATTGGCGATGATATGGAGAAGACGAATAACGAAATTCTTCAAGAATCGAGTAAGTGTCGAAACATCGATACTGTCGATGACCACCTGAATGGCTGTTTTCAGCTCAGCAATGGTTTTAGGGATATTGTTGTACACCTTGTCTTTATTATAGCCCCACAAAAAGGAGTCGTCTGTGTTCAGACACGGAGAATATGGCGGCCAATCGAGGCCCATGCCAGTGGTGTCTGGGTACCCCAGAGCCACCATTCGGTTCCCAAAGTGCTCCTCCAGGACATCAACCACTCTCCTGCTTCAATGGGGTCGAGCTCAGTCTTGCATGAACCACATATTGTCGAATTCACTTTGGACGATGAGCATGAAATCATCTTCCAAAACCGTCACATACCGTACGCTAGTCGCCGTGCCGTCAAGGATTATCGCACCGATCATTCCGTGACTGGACATTGCACACCACACAGTCACCTGTTGAGGGTAAAGAGACTTCTCGATCGCAAAATGCGGATTCTCTGTCCCCCATCTGCTCCAGTTTCGCTTACTGACGAATCCATCCAAATGAAAGTGGGCTTCATCGCTAAACCATATTATACGGCGCATACTAATTTCCATCGTCCCCCACGGCCAACCACATAATTTGAACATCGTAGCCCAAACCGTTCAAAAGTTATATTTTACTTCATACAGTTCCATAATTGTCACCCTGTAGATAGTGATATTGGTCGTCGTATTATAGACGTCACATATCGAGTGGTCATATCAAGACTGACACTTTATTAGTGGCTGTAACAGGGCTATCTTTAGCCATCATCTGAATAACATTCCTTGAGGGTAGTCAAAGGAACAGAGCAGCGGGGCCACAGGTGGGGTGCATCCACTTCCTCACAGAGACACCTTGACTTCTCTCGAATGGACGTCTTTAGAATTACCATGTTTGTTTCCTCATGGAGATTAACAACCCTCGTGAGGGAATGGGCATGCAGGCTGCATCGAAGCACCTTATTGTGCAGGCGCTGGAGGGTCTCCATCCAGGAGGCACTAATCGTGATCCAAGCAGAAGAGCTATAGGACAACTCTGCATCTGGGAGGTACTAACCGGGCCTGTGCGGAGGAGCCATAGGTGAGGGAAGCGTGGACAACTGTCTGGTACAGTTGGAGCTTGGTTTCTAGTCCAGCTGCCTGCAGTTGAAGAGTGTGTACAACGCTTTTATCAACTTCTGTCATTTTTGGGTGAAATATTCTGCATGTCGATAGAAAAGCAGTTTTTTATCCATCTGGACACCTAGATATTTGGTATCTGGAGGCCATGTAACCCAGATGCCCGTAGTAATGATGGTGTGGTGGAGAATTGGGCGCCGTTTGGTGAAGTAGACTGCCATAGTTTTGGCGACATTGAGGGCAATCTTGTTTGAACGACACCAGATAACTGTAACGTCCATCTGCCTCTGTTGCGCCCGGTCGTATAGAGCGCCATATCATCGATGTATTGCGACATGTGGCAGCGTGGGATGATTGGCATGTCATTAACATAAATGTCAAAGAGGATGGGAGACGACACAGTACTGATCAGTGAATAAAAAGCAACTGCAAGTCAAGACATGTCGAAATAGGTTCGTTAATTCAGCGCCAAACCTAACCTTAATCAACCTTAACGAATCAGAGGAATATGAGTGAAGAGAAAGATCACATCAAAACTTACTAGAATATCAGAGTCATTGAAACGCATTCCCTCCAAACGATTGAGAAATCCACCGAGTTCGTAATGTGGTGCTCACGTCAACCTACTATGGGCCTGAACAGAGTAGCATGGAGTTTTGCTACAATATGTCGGAGAATCAATGTTACTTACAATCGGAATGGGAGGACGGTCCTCCTTGTGGACCTTAGAGAGGCCATATAACCTACTGGGCACAGCACAATAAGAATTAAGGCTCTTGATGGTCTCCTGTGATAAGGAACTTGTCTTCAGATGGCTGTCAGTCTTTCTCTCAGCACTTTTTGTGAGGTCAGCACCGACCATGCGATACTTTGAATTAGACAGTCGACACTGCTTCTTTTGAACGTAATTGCGCTACTTTAAAACAACGGCAACATTGCCCTTGCCCACAGGTAAAATGACAATATCCGGATCAACTAACTCTAAGTGAACGTAAAGGAGCCCTCCCGGCTGCTGTGATATTACTCTTAGGTTGACGTGTCCCACTCAATACACGACAAGCCTTCCTCCTAGCCTCCTCTGAAACATCAGGAGGTACTTTAAAAACAGATTGTTCAACAAAACTAAAAAAAATCAGTCACTGGCAAGCGCTTTGGAGTCGGTGCAAAATTTATGCCCTTCCCTAGCACGGATAGAGCTGCGTCGTTGAGAGCTTTCTCCGTGAGATTTATCACAGAACATCGAGATAAAATATTAGAGTCCGAGCCACGGAAACGTTCAAACTTCGCCTCACGCAGGCAGTTACAGAATAAAATTTCCAATCAGACTGTGACCATGAAGCACCGTCTACCCAGTCCCAAGAACAAGACGAAATTTTTGATGCCAACATTAAATGATGCCGAAACAATTCCTTGGAAACAAAATCCAACTGTCGATGAGTGTACTGCATCCTTTCACGAACAAGCGCTTTCACGAACAAGAGCTATACCATTGCTTCGCTTGATACAATTCGCGGCAGGAGAATTAATACGAGGGTTGGAACTAAAATAGTGGCAACTATTTGTTCACAACCGATACAAAAGAGTTAGCACCTGATAGTGTCCTTCAAAGTAGTCACCAGCGTTGTGTAGAACCCGTTGACAGCGATGTGGAAGGCGTAGTATACCGTTAGCAGAGCTGTTGATGGTGCGAATGGAGCGGTCTACTGCCTGACGAATCTCTGGAACAGTTCTGAAGCGAATGCCACGAAGTGGTTCCTTCATCTTCGGAATCAAATCAAAGTCACAAGGACTAAGTTCAGGGAGTATGGTGGATGGTACATACTTCCCAATCCCATCAACCGATAAGAGCAGCCACAGCTTGCGCTGAATGCGCCCGCGCATTGTCTTGCAAAAGGGTGGGTGGGTTGCACAGAAAGTGTCGCCGCTTCTTTCGCAAAGCTGATCGCAGGTGATGGTGACTTTGATTTGATTCCAAAGATGAAAGAACCACTTCGGGGCATTCGCTTCAGAACTGTTCCAGAGATTCGACAGGCAGTTGACCGCTCCATTCGCACCATCAACAGAACAGGCTCTGCTAACGGTATACTACGCCTTCCACATCGCTGGCAACGGGTTCTACACAACGCTGGTGACTAATCTGAAGGACAGTAACAGGTGCAAACATGTAACTCTTTTGTATCGGTTGTGAATAAATAGTTGCCACTATTTAAGTTCCAACCCTCATATGCTGCCTAACTTTGGCAGTTGTTTCGGCTTCATTTAATGTTGGCTTCAAAAAATTCGTCTTTTTTTCCTTTGATGTGTTGGTCGGGAGGATGATTCGTTTGGACATGACGCTTGTAAGAAGCCTGCTCATACTGACTTGTATATGAAAGCTGATATTGTCACCACCAGTCTCAACGTGAAGAGATACTTCGTACCTTGGTTCACACGGCCCATGTCATCTCGGACTCTAAGAGTTTGTCAGCTCAGTTAGCCCATCTCGAAGTTATCTTTCGCCAGAAGGTTTACAGTTAAAGACAGATCAGACGTGCGTTCCGCTTTAGACTAACTCTGCACCGGTTGAGTGATGATAAACCGATGTGGCACCAACATCTAAAGCCTCTTGTCTTACTCACGACGATTGATCGTATTATGCGGAAGTATAATGTGAAGTGTGCTTTTCGACTAGCGTGTATGATAAGGGTCTTTTAGGGTCCGTAAAGGATGATCTTGGTTTGCGTAAGGTGAATGTCTACCGCATTCCTTGCAATTGTGGCACGTCGTATATTGGCCAGATTATGAGGACTGTGGGGGACTGGTGTACTGAGCATAAGCGGCACACATGCTTGCAACAGCCGAGCAAATCCGCCATTGCAGAGCATTGTCTTGGCACCGGTCATCCTATGGAATACAGCAACACGGGGACTCTGGCATGCACTTCCAGCTACTAGGGTAGTGTTATTACGGAAGCTGTTGGAATTAAGTTAGCGAGTATCCTTACAACGGGTAGACAAAATAATATGAACAGTGGTACTAATGGGATGGTTGTGCTTGACAGTCAACAACGCAGGTAAGACACGTGTCAGCGCTGGGCTGTGCGTGTTCAGTACAGACCAGGCATCAGTGCAGGTTGTTTAAGAGTAGTGCACACTTCATATTTGTATTAAGAGGCCGAGGTCAACGTGCAGTGAAAGCCCTAACAGAGTTACAAAGCGAGCAGATTTCGGGGGCCCGATTAGCTGGAGCATCAGTACCCAAGACAGCCAACTTATTGAATGTTTCAAGAGCAGCTGTTTCAGAAGTCATGACAGTCTACACAAAACATGGAAAGATATCATCGTGTAAACGTAATAGTGGGCGCAAATGAAAAGTAAATGACAGAGATCGTCGTCCGCTAACATGAATTGTGTCAAAACAACACAAAATTACGGCGCCTAAAGTAACTGCAGAGAAATAGCCATCATCGAGATCCCGTATCTATGAAACTGTTCGCCGAGAACGAATATTCACGGACAAACTACTATAGCGAAACCATTAGTGATGACAACCAATGCAAAGAAGCGTAAAACTTGGAGTCAAGAGCATAAATCAGGGACGGCTGATCAGTGGAAACACACCATATGGTCCGACGAGTCTACGTTTTTGTTATTGCCGACATCGGGCCGAGTTTGGGTCTGGAGAATGCAAAAATAAGCCTACAATCCTGATTGCTTGATTCCAATGTTTAAGCAAGGTGGTGGAAGTGTGATGGTGTGGGCAGCCATATATCGCATTCTGACTCTCAAAGACCGTGTTACAGCCAACGATTATGTGAACATTTTACGTGGTCAGGTGCATCCCATGAATCGAATGCTGTTCCCCAACAATGATGTCATATTTCAGGACGATAATGCAGCTACTCACACAGTCACGACAGCGCAATCGTGGTATGAGCAGGACGCAACTGAATTGCAGAGTCTTCACTGGCCAGCACAGTCCCCGAACGTGGGACATTATCGAACCCTTGTGGACGGCATTGGAGCGCAGACTCCGGAGCAGATTTCCGCCTCCCACGTCACTACATGAGTTAGAAGAGGTTCTGATCGAAGAGTGATATAACATTCCACTGGAAAGTATACAATCATTATATGCAAAGAAGAATCGCAACTGTGTTACGGGCAAAAGGGGGTCCAACCCCTTATTAATAAACCATTCCCAAGTAAATACAAGTTTTCATATTAATTTGCTTATCCCCTGTATGAATAGAGATGGTGGGTCTTGTTTAAATCCTGCGCGGAACCGTGCTCTCTCACTTTTAAAAAAACAGAGGTACAGAGCTCATGCTACCTCATCCGTTGATTATTAACTTCAGCCGGCCGTTGTGGCCGAGCGATTCTAGGCACTTCAATCTGGAACCTAGCGACCGCTACGGTCGTAGGCTCGAATCCTTCCACGGGCATGGATGTGTGTGATGTCCTCAGGTTAGTTTGGTTTCAGTAGTTCTAAGTTCTAGGGGACTGATGACCTCAGATGTTAAGTCCCATAGTGCTCAGAGCCATTTTTTATTAACTTCACTATCGATAACTTCCGACGTCGGTCATCTTTGATTTGCGATTTCGCTAGTGCTTTCCGAGCGTGTGTGAGTGTGTGTGTGTGTGTGTGTGTGTGTGTGTGTGTATGTGTGTGTGTGTGTGTGTGTGCCCGCTCTTTACGGATTTTTCAGAAATTAGAGGTTTCAAATTCGCTTGCACAGCACTTACCTGTACTTGCTGCGGTTTTGCGTCGTAAATGGCGGACTGTGATCCTTAGGGACAAGCGTGCGGACACTTTTGGTTCCCAGAATCAGGTGGCATCAGCACGACGAAACTTTTTTAGTTGTATCAAGAATAATTACTAGAGTTATCGCGACTGGATAACAAAGTTTCCGGGTTTGTATAGAGATTATAAGTGCCAGTGTTTAAATCCCAAATGTTAACAGTCATATGCCAACTGTTTAGAGAGAAACATGATTAAAGTTTACTAACCAGATGCGGGCCTTCGAAATGACTTACGAAATTAAACGACCCCATCTTGTCCGCCTGTTTACCGCTAATTAGGACATTTGAATGAACAATGATGTGTTTAACAGACCTTCAGGGTCTCTCACCAGTGTTTCTAGCCTGCCGACCTTACTGCAGTTTGGGTCACGTCTGCTGCCCCAAGACCACTGTTGTCCCAGATTTTCCACCATGGTTTCCTTTACATGAAGAAATCTGCTTCACAGTTTATCAATGGGCAGGAGCACCAGTTCTCAGGACACATCAGGCCATCGGGCTCCCAGAAGCTTATGCTCCTAGGACACTTGTTTTGTCACCCATCGGTGTCAAAAGTGTTGCTTCTCGTAGGCTAGATATACTCTTTGTTGGAAGTCGGACCACAAGACCGAGATCTGTAACTCAGCCCCACGGATGAATGTGGCCAGCACGCACTTCCCGGAAGTGTGCTACGACAATGACTTCGATTTGCTAGAGGTGGTTCCTAATGTCTTTAAAGTGCATGCAGTTTGCCTTGTACTGCTCGTACTTGACCTCGGAGTAACCGTCAATGACACCCCAGTTTGCTTCCTCACCGACACCAGATCTTCCGCAACGATTATTGATATGTAAGAATACCAGCACTTATGGTCGGGCGTTGCACAGATTACTAACCAGTTAGAGATACAATGACACTGCTTTTTAGGCCCAGTTCTGACCCTACCATTTGACACAAGGTTTCAGTACTTATGGCTACATTGTTGGTGGCCCAGAAACCAGATACCACTAATATTTTAGGACACTAATTCCTCGCAACGTTTGGTCTTGACGTACATGATTCAGCAAATCAGGTTTGGGACTCTTTACCCAACCTACGCCTTCCGATCCTCTGCCAAAAGTTCTCTACAATCTTTGATGAAAAGACAGCTTGCGTCTGTGACTATGAGACCCAAATTATGCTCAAATCTTTGGCCATACCAAAATTGTTTGAAGCAAGATATATCCTTTTTGCCTGCAGGACAAATTGCAGTTGGAACTACAACGACTATGGGATAAAGACTTCTTCACTCCGGTTTTCAATAGCTTATGGGCCATACCCACTATTTTGGTGGAAAAACCAGACGGGTACCTCCGCGTTTGTGGTGATTTCAAAATCACAATAAATGTTCAAACAGTTGTCGACATTTATCCAATTCCGAAGGTAGAGGACATCATGACAAAGTTCCAAAATGAACCTTAAGGAAGCATATCTGTAGCTACCTTTAGACGAGTAGGCGAAATGCACCTTGGTGATAAGCATACCCTTCAGATTGTTCAGATGGAATCAGCTGCTGTTTAGAATTTCTAATGCTTAGCAATTTTTCAACACTACAAGGAACAATTGTGAAATGGTGTACCAGGTACTGCAAATTATCTAACCGACATAATTCTCATGAGGACCGCCCCACTGGACATGTCTCGCAACTTGGAGGCCCTTTCTCAGTTTCCGAAATGTTTTTTTGTCCACAAGATGCAATACGTATGTCATATAATTACTTCTACAGGCATCTGCCCAACTGTCAAGGCATGTTGAGTACATATGGTATCTTCCTGCCCATAAAGATTGCAACAGTTGAAGTCAGTCGTTGGAAATTTACCATTTGTGCTGTGGTCATTGCAGAGCCATTGAAACATTTATTGCATAACAATATTAAGCGGCAACGGTGGCCCACTAACCAAGGGGCTTTTCAGGACCTCAAGCAGGTACTCATTAAGAACACTCATTAATCCAACCTGCTTAATCATGTAAGATCCCAACAAGCTGCTTTTAGTGGTCGCAGATGCATCTGATTATGGGTTGGGGGCAGTCATTTATCAGAGTCGATGGCACGAAATCTCCCATACTTTTGTTTCCAAGACTTTGACGACAGCTCAGTACAACTACAGTCAAACAGAGAATGAAGCTCTGGCAATTATCTTTGCCCTAAAAGAATTCTACAACTATGTTTATGGCCAGCGTTTTGTCCTAATAACGGACTACAGGCTGCTCCTATCTCTTTTCAGCATGGGAGCTCGTATATACCTCAAAAGATGGCGTGGCGTCTGCAATGGTGGGTCATCTTTCTATGAATGTATAATTACGATATTCAGTGCAGAGCCAGCACTCAACATCCTACTGATGAGCTCTCTCGCTTTTACGCAGGCAGGACACATCTTCCGAAGCAGCTCTGGTCCCTTATTATGTTACACACAGTTGGTCAGTCAACACTGGGTGAACCTACTGCCCAACATAGTAGCATATTGGCAACAAAACCACGAGATCTCAACCTTCAAGGACGTCCTCCTCCTCCTCCAAGGCGAAAATTATAAATAAAGCACAGATCGTTATTCTCAAAGTCCTTCATCGTCATTTTCTTGGTCTTCTGCATCAGGGACACTGTGTCACTGTACTGAAGAGAATGGTCCATTGACTTGTGTACTAGAGAGGCATAAATAACGATATCGAAAATAACATTGCCAACTCACACTTCTGTCAAGCAGGTTGCAGGTACTGAAGTGAGCTGATTTCTGATGTGGAACTACGTGTGAGTCCTGTTGCATGTCTGTTGGGGAAGAATTTCCATGAACGGCTGTACAAGGTGAAAGCAATGCAGTTCGCAGTTGAGAGTGCTCCTTTGGCTGCCATCCGCTCTATTGGCAGACATACTCATCGTGCTGCGGGAAGTGGCGCAGAAGCAGGAAGAGGTCTGGGTTTGTGAGTGTCATCTGGAGGTGCCAGGAGTACGGTTGTGCCTATGAGATGTCGGCCTCCCATAATATTGGTCTTGTACCTTTTGCTTGGTACACGACAGTTTGAATATAAAGGATAAACGTCATGTATCGATAAAATCTCCTTAATAAATCTAAACCTAACAAAGAAGTTGCACCACTTAAACTACATCCACTCTCCTGTTAATGGAGTGTCTGTTGGAGGAAGGAGCAGGTCCGGGGAGTGTATGTGCACATAATTTCCCTGTTGTTTTATGTAAATTAAATATCGATAAATAATCGATAATAATCTGATAGCCGGCCGATGCGTCCGAGCGGTTCTAGGCGCTTCAGTCTGGAACCGCGCGACCGCTATGGCTGCAGGTTCGAATCCTGCCTCGGGAATGGATGTGTGTGATGTCCTTCGGTTAGTTAGGTTAAAGTAGTTCTAAGTTCTAGGGGACTGATGACCTCAGCTGTTAAGTCCCATAGTGCTCAGAGCCATTTGCACCATTTTTTTAATCTGATGGGACCCGGTGCTATTTCCGAGGGAAGGCCGTTTGGCTGATGTAATAAAAACTTGAGTCATCTAGCCAAACGAGTTTCCATTGTCCCACGCTCCAATCTCGAATATCTTGCGTCCATTGCAATCTTAAATCGCAATACCACTGGGTCACCATGGGAAGACACAGGGATCGTCTGCTGGGGAGCTCAGTGTTCAACAATATGCATTGAACGGTTTGCTCCGAAACACTTTTGCCAGTAGCAGCACTGTACTCTGTCGCCATGTCTGCTGCAGATCGCCTCCTATCATGTTTCACACCTTCCGACCTCCACATTCGACTTCCAACACCTGCCATCTTAAAGTCTGACACAATTTCTCTGTCTCCTATATCCTGAAAACAGAGTGGAACAGTGCTGTCATCATTGGTTCTACCAAGGACATTAATAATTCTGAAGCATTTTCGTCTACTCCAGGTGCCTCTTTCAGTACTCACACAAATTTTTTTACATTATAACATCACCCATCTCATCTTTATCCACTTCCTCTTCCCTTTCCGTAGTACTGCCTTTATGTTTCCTTATTTATATAGTCTTTCGACATACTCTTTCCAACTTACATCCTGATCTCCTTTGCTTAGTAGTGATTTACCGCCAGAGCTCTCAATGTTCATGAAGTTGATTTCCTTTTCTTTAGAGATTTTTTAAAATTTTTCTATGAATAGCAACTACACCGAAGCGCCAAAGAAACCGGTATAGGCATGCGTATGCAAATACAGAGATAAGTAAACAGGCAGAATAAGGCGCTGCGGTCAGCAACGTCTATATAAGACAACAAGTATCTGGTATAGTTGTTAGAACGGTTACTGCTGCTACAATGGCAGGTTATCAAAATTTAAGTAAGTTTGAAAGCGGTGCTGTAGTGGACGCATGAGAGATGAGACACAACATCTCCAAGGTAACGATGAAGTAGGGATTTTCCCGTACGACCACTTCACGAGTGCACTATAAATATTAGGAATCCGGTAAAATATCAAATCTGTGACATCGCTGCGGCTGGAAAAAGATACTGCAAGAACGGGACCAATGATGATTGAAGAGAATCGTTCAACGTGACAGAAGTGCAACCCTTCTGCAAATTACTGCACATTTCAATGCTGGGCCATCAACAAGTGTCAGTGAGCGAACCATTCGACGAAAAATCATCGATATGGGCTTTCGGAGACGAAGGCTCACTCGTGTACCCTTCATGACTGTACTACACAAAGCCTTACGCCTCGCCTGGGCCCGTCAACACCGACATTGGACTGTTGTTGACTGGAAACATGTTGCTTGGTCGGAAGAGTCTCGTTTCATATTGTATGGAGCGGATGGATGTGTACCGGTACGGGCAGAACTTCATGAATCCATGGACCCTGCATGTCACTAGGGGACAGTTCAAGATGGTTCAAATGGCTCTGAGCACTATGGGACTTAACATCTGAAGTCATCAGTCCCCTAGACTTAGAACTACTTAAACCTAACTAACCTAAGGACATCACACACATCCATGCCCGAGGCAGGATTCGAACCTGCAACCGTAGCGGTCGCGCGGTTCCAAACTGAAGCGCCTAGAACCGTTCGGCCACCCCGGCCGGCGACAGTTCAAGATGTTGGAGGCTCTGTATTGGTATGGGGCGTGTGCAGTTGGAGTGATATGGGACCCTGTTACGTCTAAATACGACTCTGACAGGTGACGTGTACGTTAGCATCCTCTCTGATCACCTGCATCCATTCATGTTCATTGTGCATTCCGAAGTACTTGGGCAATTCCAGCAGGACAATGCGACACCCCACACGCCCATAATCTCTGCAGAGTGACTCCAGGAACACTCTTCTGAGTTTGAACACTTCCGCTGGCCACTAAAGTCCCTGACATGAACATTACTGAGCACATCTGTGACGCCTTGCAACGTGCTGTAGAAGAGAATTCCATTCTCTCGTATTCTTACGAATTTATGGACAGCTCTGCTTCAGACATTAGTCGAGTCCATGCCACGTCGTGTTCCTGCACTTCTGCATGCTCGCAGGGGCCCTACACGATATTAGGCCGACGTACCAGTTTCTTTGGTTCTTCAGTGTATCTTTTCTCTAATCTATCTTTGTGTTTATCTCCTAGGCATCCCTGTTTTTATGTCATTATTTATTTTCAGGTCACTATTTTGCAATCGCTCATACTACATTTTCCGCAGAACAATAAAATTACAGCAGTTCTCTATATAATTTAAACTGTCCACAACAAATTTTCAAGAAGCACAACAGCAATTTCAATCGTTTTGTACTGTCAGAAAGAAATGTCGCTTTCTGGCATTAATAAACCTGTACGTTCCTCTTTGAGAGTAGCAGTGACCGCATTGCAACCAAAAACTTCACCTCGCCTATCAAATGGTTCAAATGGCTCTGAGCACTATGGGACTCAACTGCTGTGGTCATCACTCCCCTAGAACTTAGAAGTACTTAAACCTAACTAACCTAAGGACATCACACACATCCATGCCCGAGGCAGGATTCGAACCTGCGACCGTAGCAGTCGCACGGTTCCGGACTGCGCGCCTAGAACCGCGAGACCACCGCGGCCGGCACCTCGCCTATCAGAGTTTGATTTGTAAACCCGCCATCTTCATGCAAGCCCATAAAATATTTAACGTTCTTAATTACACAGATATATTGATATAGCTCAACTATAACGTCTCAGGAAAAGTGCGTTTGAAGTGTCGCTCCACTCCCCTCCTCTCCCGCTTCCCATGGATGGAGAGGCTCCATCATGACACAAGTTCGTTCCATGGCCGAAGGGCGTCTCCTAACCGTTCAGTTGACATTATTTTTAAGTGAGTGAATATCAGCAAGTCACTGTGTCGTGTTATTCATTCCTCTCAAATAAGCAGACTGATCATCTCATACCAGACAGAGACAAAGAAACTTGTACTAACTGAGCTGTCCAGTAACACTGCGTAACCGTAAGGTTTTTACGTGTACTATTGATCGAGCACCGACTGAATACACGTGAACTGGCGCAGAGACCAATGTTCATAAAAAGTGCATTCTCTTCGAAACCATTCGGCTTAGGGCATATGTATACACGAATTTCTTTGCATAAAATAGCAACTTCTGTCACCTTTAGCTTTATTTTCCTTTCCTCTACGTCACCTCACGTAATTATTACCAGTACCACTCCGGAAGCTGAAACCGATCTCGGTGATTGTCCTGCAAATCTTACCGAATCACTTTAATTTGCCTCAGATAATATGCAGACACACTATCATTGAATAGCCTACTGGTGAATTACTTAATGAGATATAGTGGTGTCTGTCAGATGTTAAAGGTCTCGTTTCCTTTTGAGCGTTTTGTCAACAAAACATCATGGGAATCGTACAAAGGTCGAATCAGAATCTAAAAAAAAACCTAGTATGAATATTTCCTATTCTGATGCCCTGCGCCCCTGATGCCATCTGCTCTTAAATAGACGTTGAGTACCCGTGTGAGGCACTATGCTCAGGTCATCTTCTCGGTTATCGGTCCAGCACATCACCTTTGCACTAATGCTTCTTGCTGTCTACAGGGAGAAAGGATACTTTTCTCTGGCTCTGTGTGACTCGTCTCCATATCTATGTTGCTCACGAAATTCCCATTTTGATTCCCACTCTAACGTTTATGTCTGCCCTTCTGTTCTTCTCCTTATTATTATTACTATTATTATAATTACTATTTCCATTCTTATTATCGCGGCGATTAGTTTATTTTCAGCGTTCTATCTTGCAAGTTCTACAGTTACGTCCCGTACTCGAACTTCGGTGAAGCATAACATTTGTTTATGTAAGCTATTTTTTTGTAGCTCTTACTAAGTTCCAAACTCCGTTATCTATGCATACTGTGTCAAGGAGAACGACCCCCTAGGATCAGTTGTTGGCTAAGCAAGTGGCTGACTGATGGGCCACAGCGAAAGTACTGTGCGTCCACTACAGAAACTGCATACAAAACACTTGTGCAGCTCATAGCTGAATTCTGCTCTAGTGTGCGGGAAACATATAAGACATCGGATGTATACTCAGAAGGGCACTGAAAATGGTATATATGTTTGTTTCACGAAGAGTGTAACGGAAATGTTGAAAAATCTTGTGTGGCAGACAGCCGGAAAAGAAACTGTCAGTGTCACGCGAACCCCTTTAGAATACTTCCAAAGCCGTCTTTCAGTGCAGAAGCTACAAATATTTTGAGTCCCCTACGTATCTGTCCCGTACGGACCTAGATAAAAAGACAGGCAAGTAACAGCTCGGACAGAACAGCGCAACTAGTGAATGTGACGAGAAGAAATCTTACTACGAAGACGCTTCAAAAACTAGATTACACATTATTGTATCACCTCAAGTAACTTTTATTGAAATTTTCAGAGTGACACAGATGCGTGACACTGTTTTCCAACATAGTCACCAAGTCTCTGCAAACAACGCTCGGAATGTTCTACCAGTCGTTTAGCTCCTCGACAATAGTAAACCGCTCCGTCGTCCCGAAGCCATTCGAGAACCGCTGTATGAATGTCCTCACCGTTGGAAAATCTAGTTCCTCGATTGCCGGAACACTGTCTTCTGTGGTCGATGTCGGTGGCCATTCTTCCCCATCAGCATCACACATGTCAGTGCGTCCTCGTTCAAATCGTTGGCACCTTTTCACTACGGCTGGAGGCGACATTGCATTTGGACCACATACCGCCAGAATTTCAAGATGACTGCGTGCGATTTAGACGTTTTACCCACGAGAATTGCACTGTCCGGCGTACTTCAACTTTAGAGTACGTTTCCAACTGCCGCATCATCCTACTGGCATCCTGTAATGAACCTTTTTCGAATGTCGCAGCTTAACTGTGTTTTCGGAAATATAGAGCACGTATTCTCTTTGGACAACGCGCTATTCTTGTTGTGAAATGGTCTTAGCGTGCGACAACCTGTGTAACTTCCAACTTTCTAAAGACCCAACGTACCTGATACTTCAAAGAGCACACTTCAAAATGTATTTCACATTGATTTGCAGAATATACGAGGGTCGGTCAAAAAGTAATGCCTCCCATTTTTTTTCTACTTAAAAAAATTAAGTTAAGTGAAAAATTTGAATTTGGCGCCATTCCTCAAACCTTCTTCTGCAATCCACTGCAGTAGTAACTTTCTGTGTCAACAGGTGGCAGCACAGCAGAAGTTTGTAAGATGGCCGACATCGATGTTCGTTTGAGACAGCGTTGTGTGATTGAATTCTTGAATGCAGAAGGTGAAACGCCCATACGCATTCATGAAAGACTGAAGAAGGTGTATGGTGTTGTGACAGTGGATGTCAGCACTGTTAGACGATGGGTTCGTCGTTGTAAGGAAGCTGAAGGGCAAACACCGTTGACTGACGAAAAGCGGAGCGGCAGGCCGGTGAGTGCAGTGACTCCACACAACATTCAGCAAGTTGATGACATCATTCGTGGTGACCGTCGGGTGACTGCAGATGAAGTGTGTCGCATTATTTCTCTTAGTAAAGGCAGTGTGATCACGATTATTAAACAATTGGGGTACTCAAAAGTTTGTGCACGGTGGGTTCCAAGAATGTTAACCGATCAGAATAAAGAGGCAAGGAAAACAATAGCCTCCCAACACTTGCAGCGCTTCCGTTTGGAGGGAGATGAGTTTCTGAAAAAAATTGTGACCGGGGACGAAACATGGGTGCATTTTTTTGAACCCGAATCAAAGAGGCAGTCAATGGAGTGGCGTCACACAAGCTCGCCGAGGAAGAAAAAATTCAAAACTGTGCGATCGGCAGGGAAAGTTATGGCAACAGTTTTCTGGGATACAGAGGGTGTGCTTCTGGTTGATTTTTTGGAGCAGGGATGCACAATAAATTCTGTTCAATACGTCACAACCCTCAAAAAACTTAAAGCACGTCTTCAGCGAGTTCGCCCAACAAAATCAATGGCAGATGTTCTTCTTTTGCATGACAGTGCAAGACCACACACCAGTCGTCACACCTCTGACGAGATTGTCAAAATTGGATGGGAAGTTTTGCCTCATCCCCCATACAGCCCTGACCTGGCACCATCAGACTTCCATCTGTTCGGGCCACTAAAAGAAGCTCATCGTGGGATTCATTTTGAAGATGAGGAGGCCGTCAAAACATCCGTGCGTCAATGGCTTAGGAAGCAGAGCTGTGATTTTTACCGTGCTGGGATACATGCCCTTGTTCAAAGATGGACCAAAACTGTAGAGATGGGCGGAGATTACATTGAAAAATGACAAAATTATCCTCAATGTTGTGGTTTTCAACCTATGTAATTGCATTTAAATTTCCTGACAATTAAACGTAGAAAAAAATAGGAGGCATTACTTTTTGACTGACCCTCGTAAATGTAAATGTAGGCGCTTCCAGCTGCTTTTGAATATTCGCAGCTCTTAGTTTCACTACCTTCTCAGCCATACGGCAGCTCTATCGAGCCCCTTTCAGACTGTTGTGTCCTCAGAACAGATTGTAAGGCGTGCGACGCGCACGACCGCCAGAGTCGCGTGATGAGAACTTCCTGGTGCACTTGGGTGGCGCCGCCGACTCCCACTCAGTTAGGATCATTAGCCGCAGTTTGACCCATTTAGCGCTCGGCTGTCGGAAGTGCCGGGCAAATAAACGAGACCTCAAACTCGCCAACCTCAACTGCTTCAGCCTACTACTTGAGTGTGTCAGTTCAGATTACTGGGCTTCAGATATTCCGTGCTCGGCCAGTTATGCTAGCTGAGCGTAAAATCTTTCCCTGCTAACAAAAATCTATTTCTAAGGAACTATGATACATACAGCTATGCGGTTTTGTGCACAGTTTTTTAACATAAAGCTTTTTATTAAACATTTCCATATATCTATGTGGTTTTTTCTGTAAAAGATAGCTTAACTTGTGAAGTTTTTATGTGCTCTGACAGCATATTCTTACGCAAGAAAATCAGTAAAGAAGCTAACCTAGAAAGGGCAAGGAAAATTGAACTGCATTTTAAATTAACAAAAAACCTGCATAACAGGAACTCTATTTCGATAAATGCAAAACTTCGCTCTATAATACAGTCATTAAAGCAGAATGCCTTTATGCATCAGAAAGCCTTTCGTTACATACAGCTAAACAATCAGGTGAAACAAAAAAGAAGGAAAGGAAAATAATCAGGAAAAATCTTGGGACAAATCGTGCCATGACGGGAAACATGGACCGCTGATTCAGGGCGTCGCATTGTGTTCAGCGTTCATTCGCCGTTTTGCGCTACCTGTGGAGAAAGGACCCGTTCTTCGAATGTTTTCGAGAGATAACGATATTAGTCCAGGCGACATGGAATGGGGAGCCATCACGTCTAGTAGCGACTGACGGAACTCTACTGGCGCAACAATAAGTCACGGTCATCCTGCGCCATCATGCGACACTAACGTGATGCTATTTTCCAACAGGGAAAAGCTCGGCAACACAGGATAAGTGTCTGAGTGATGCTGAGGTACTCACATAGCCAGCAAGATCCGCAGATCTGTCCCCAATAGAACAAGTTTTGGATCAGCTTCGACTTCAACTCTGTCCAAGTTACAGTATCTGGGATTTGAATGACCAGTTACAACAGTCGTGGGCCAGCTTGTTACAGGAGAGGTTACAAAAGCCTTATGGCACGCTTTCCAACTGAATGAGTGTCTGCATTCAGGCTACAGGGGGTGCAACGTCTTACCGCTAAGTGTGCTTATACGACTAAGTTTTGCGTAAATTTGACTCAGAGAAATAGCATCATACACCCTTTGAACTCGTGAAGTTTCGTTCGGGTATCCACCATCGCCCTTTCTGGATACTCTACCTTTTCCTATGAAGCAGCGGTTTATAATAGTCAGAGGTTTAAGTGACGATTCAAAAGTTTCCGTCTGAGGGCGCTGCTGTAGCGTATATGCAAGGTAGCGCGTCTCTGATGTGGATATATAACTGTCAACATGTAGGCAGAGTATTACTGTGGCATTCGTGTCTTTCCGAGGTGCGTGCGGTAAATGCACAAAAGTGAATTACTTCGACGTTATTACCAAATGCGTCCAGACAGGACCAACGTGCTGTTCTGAATTTTCTTGGCTGCTGAAGCACAAACACAGGGAGAAATCTATCGGATAATAAAGAATATGCATGGGGCTGCAAGTCTGTGGAAAATCTCTGTGAAGGAATGGCGAACTAAGTTCTGCGTTATGCTGCTTCATGATGACGCACATTGCGTTACCCTGAAATGTCGTAACGCAGAAGTTAGCCAACTCCAGTGGGATACACGCGAGCGCCCGCTCTGTAGTCCTGATTTCTCCCATGCGATTATCGCGCCTTCGTTTACTTATCAGAGGCCTTGAAGGGTCGACGATTCCTGTTTGACGAGGATGTGCAGCACGCAGTTACGGACTTCTCACGCAGCAGGACGCGCTATTTTAATAACGGTTATCTTCAACCTGATTGCTGCAGTACTCGCGGCGATTTTGCCTGATTAGCATATCGATTCTGGACTGTACGGCCTCCGAACGGAAACTTTTTCAATGCCCCTTATAGCATTTATTGTGCAGAAGTGTCTCTCGTCCGCGAACATATCATTATTCAGAAAACAAACAACGTTTTAAATATCTACTTGATGTGGTCTTAATTATGAACATGTGGTTTATATCACCTTAAGATGTTAAATTTTGTCGGATGATGAGGAGTAAACTAGTCGCATAATACTGATGACCCGCAACAATATGATCCACCGTAAGACTGAGTGCCGCATGGTTGTTCTGTGGGCCCGTGCCTCGGTAAGGGAAATATGCATGGTGATCCATTGATCGTGACCGGGCCAAATATCTCACGAAATAAGCGTCAAACGAAAAAAACTACAAAGAACGAAACTTGTCTAGCCGGAAGGGGGAAACCAAATGGCGCTATGGTTGGCCCGCTACATGGCGCTGCCATAGGTCAAACGGATATAAACTGCGTTTTTTAAAATAGGAACCCCTATTTATTCGTGTAATACGCAAATAAATATGAATGTTTTAGTAAGACCACTTTTTTCGCTTTATGATAGATGACGCTGTAATAGCCACAAACATATGGCTCACAATTTTAGACGAACAGTTGGTAACAGGTAGGTTTTTTAAATTAAAATACAGAACGTAGCTACGTTTCAACATTTTATTTCGGTTGTTCCTACGTGATACATGTACCTTTGTGAACGTATCGCTGTTACAGCGTGATTACCTGTAAATACCACATTAATGCGATAAATGCTCAAAATGCTCAACCTCAATGGATTTGGCAATACGTGTACCGACATTCCTCTCAACAGCGAGTAGTTTGCCTTCCGTAATTTTCGCACATGCATTGACAATGCGCTGACGCATGTTGTCAGGCGTTGTCGGTGGACCACAATAGCAAATATCCTTCAACTTTCCCCACAGAAAGAAATCCGGGGACGTCAGATCAGGAACGTGTGGGCCATGGTATCGTGCTTCGACGACCAATCCACCTGTCATGAAATATGCTATTCAAGACCGCAACCGCACGCGAGCTATGTGCCTGACATCCATCACGTTGAAAGTACACCGCCATTCTGTCATGCACTGAAACATCTTGGAGTAACATCGGTAGAACATTACGTAGGAAATCAGCACACATTGCACCATTTAGATTGCCATCGATAAAATGGGGGCCAATTATTCTTCCTCCCATAATGCCGCACCATACATTAACCCGCCAAGGTCGCTGATGTTCCACTTGTCGCAGCCATCGTGGATTTGCCTTTGCCCAATAGTGTATATTATGCCGGTTTACGTTACCGCTGTTGGCGAATGACGCTTCGTCACTAAATAGAATGCGCGGAAAAAATCTGTCATCGTCTCGTAATTTCTCTTGTCCCCAATGGCAGAACTGAACACGACGTTCAAAGTCGTCGCCATGCAATTCCTAGGGCATAGAAATATGGTACGGGTGCAATCCATGTTGATGTAGCATTCTCAACACCGACGTTTCTGAGATTCCCGATTCTCGCGCAATTTGTCTGCTACCGATGTACAGATTAGCCGCGACAGCAGCTAAAACACCTACTTGGGCATCATCATTTGTTGCAGATTGTGGTTGACGATTCACATGTGGCTGAACACTTCCTGTTTCCTTAAATAACTTAAATATCCAGCGAACCGTCCGGACACTTGGATGACGTCGTCCAGGATACCGAGCAGCTTACGTAGCACACTCCCGTTGGGCATTTTGACCACAATAGCCATACATCATCAAGACGATATCGACCTTTTCCGCAACTGGTAAACAGCCCATTTTAACACGGGAAATGTATCACGAAGCAAATACGGTCTGCACTGGCGGAATGTTACGTGATACCACGTACTTATGCATTTGTTACTATTACAGCGCCACCTGCCACAAAGCGAAAAAAGTGGTCCAACTAAAAGATTCATATTTCTTTACGTACTACACGAATATGTAATAAAAATGGGGGATCCTATTTTTTAAAAAACTCAGTTGATATCCGTTTGACCTATGTTCTTTGTTGTTTTTTCGTTTGATGCTTATTTCGTGACATATATCCCCGGTCACTATCAATGGACCACCCTGTATAAGCAGAGCGGAGACGAATGGGAAATCATTTTAGCGTCGACATGGGGCGCAAATGTAGAAAACCACCGACATAAGCGATTTGGGAAAGGGCAAATTTTATGACTCTGAGCTTGGAGGCGAGCGTATCGTACAGCGAAGCTCGTCGGATGTTCTCGTGCTACTGTCCTGAGAATCTATGGAAAGTGTCTGAAGAGCGGTGAAACCACGAAGAGGCGAAAAGGTGTTTGACATTCACACCACGTTACATACAGTAGAGTTCGGAGGCTTGGTAGCATTCTAAAGCGGGATAGGCGGCAATCTGTGTCAGATCTGAGGACATAGTGTAATGCTGTTGCAGGTTCAAGTGTATCGGACACATTGCACAGCGTACGTTGATGAAAATGGAGCTCCGCACCAGACGACCCTACGTGTTCCTATGTTGACCGAACGAAATCGTCAATTACGATTGCATTTGGCAAGGGATCATTGAAACTGGACTGTGGATCAATCGAAACACGTTGCCTGATCGGATAAATCGCGTTTCTTGTTATACCAGGTCGATGGCCATGACTAGAGAAGCGCCACACAGGCCGTTGTGTCAGTATTATGCTGCGCCGAACATTAACCTTGGCTTCCATCGGACTTAGGTAGTAATCGGAAGCATCATGACAGTTGTAGAGTACGGGAAAGTTACTGTGAACCACCTGCATTACCTCCCCCCCCCCCTTAAAAAGCTTGGTGTCTTAATCTATCACAACGGCATCTTCCGGTAGGATAACTGTTCGTGTCATAAGGCCATAATGGTGCTACAGTGATTTCAGGAAAAATATAATGAATTGAAGATGTCTCGGTCACCATATTCATCTTATATGAATCCGATTGAACGTAGTATCTGGGACGTTATCGGGTGCTAGCTCCGCGCCAACAAACTATAGTCTCGTAATTTACGGAAATTACTTACCCTGAGCGTAGTCATCTGGTGCCCCATGCTCCGGGAACCTACCAAGGACTTTTCGGCGCCATACTACGTGGAATCGGTGTAGCAGTTTTGGCGGAGTAAGAATGTCCTCCATACAGTTTTCTGAAGCAGCGAAGCACGACTTAAAGAATACGTTGCTGCGTCTGGAACGCGGGGAGATTTTCACCGCGAGGCCGCTAACAGGCAACAGTTACGAAGGCGTCGGCAGCCGCTAGCCGCGGAGTGGTGGGTGCACTGGACGCTGCCCATGGGCCCCTGACAACTCGGCTACCCGGACAACAGCAGGTGCTTGAATGCACCAGGAGCCTCCGTTTCGGCAACTGGTGTGTTACTGACAGGCACAAAGAAGATGAAGAGAACAACAGGTAAAATAAACGACACGGCAAGTTACTGAGGAACTGCTAAATATTACACGCTATTTATTGGTATAGGTAAAGAAAAATTTTCATGCTAAAATTCTCACGCCCTACGGCGGTACTATCTACTCCCATTTCTCCTCTGTAAGCTTTCGGTCAGTACTCCACATCCCACTGCTTAGACTGTTTCTCCAGCAGAGACGCGGAATTTTCGTCTCCGCTTTCATCCCCAACGAAAGCCCAAGTTACCAAAGTAGCCGTCTATTTCAGGAACCGCTCCTTGGTGTCTGCGAGGGGGAAGCGACGCCACTTCTTGCTCTGTTGTCGTGTTCTTTTGTGCTTAGACCAAAGAAGCATCCAGACCGTTCATGTGCCATATTACTGTCCCGCTGGGCTTTGAAACCAACGTCAAGGTCACGTGACGACTGGAATGAGGCCGAGTGTCTGCCAGTACGCATTATCCGAAGTCAAGATCGGTAACACCGTTTTTCTCACTGCAGTTAAAATCATGCGTTGATCTGAACCATTTAGTTACCTACTGCTTTAGTATTACATATGCAGCGTTATAATAAATGTAAATTTTGCAAAATTTCTGATATTAATGAAATGGCTTTAGTTATAATATTCATCTGGCAAAAAGTGTAATAATATTTGAAACGTTCTATTCACAATTCTTTCTGTATCTACTTTTATACAACTTCCAGAATTAGTTTTTTCCGTAAGTCCCTCTCTTCAGCTGTATTGCGCATCGTCTGTTTCTCACAGGACTGGAAGATAACGTATACATTGGTCGGAAGAGTTTTCTTCTCAGTCGATGTTTCAAAAATACGTGCAAAAGTTGTCAGAATAGACATCTGCTCTTATTCTTTACCCCAGTTTTCATGCAAACTGGGTTTATGTTTTAGGACACTACAGATATTGCAACAGCGTGAAGACAAGAAGCATAATATTTTATAAAACATCGGTTATTAAGGGAACTGTCCAGATTTTTATAGAAGCTAAATCAAACTATAATTAATTGTAGTTGAGATAAAGAAATCGTACAATTAAGTGACTGAAACTTCTTCGTAACAATTTTCTTACACTCATATTGATAAAACTCCACAAGTCGGTAACATTACAAGGCACTGTCCGACGCAGGTGCCACCCTTACATATTTCTCAGAAATGGTAGCACAACATCTGGTTTATGTTTCGTTCCTAGAGAAAAAAACCTCTGTGTAAAAATATTTTAGCGAAAAACGTTTGGTGCATACTTATGTTTAGCCGTCAGTCAGATAATTATTATTTTTCAACACAATACTAGAAAGATTCCTTCGTACATCATAACCGACAAAAATGTTGCTGATTACGTAAAAAGAATTTACGATGTTCGCGTCATGTGCAGAGGAAAAGTAAGGCTGTGTAATTAACATTTCATAAATTTCTGCACAATTTTTATGAGACAGATACACGATGACCTTTATGGGCAAAGCTGTAACATTAATAAATTTTCTTAAACCGGAGACCATTCGCATGTGCTCGGCAACGGCATTAACGCTACCCTATAATTCAATGAGTTACACTCGAGAAATGTTAGCAACATTTTAACGGTGGTAAAATAACCCATAGGATGTTGTAATACTTATTTTACTGTTTTTCAATACTGAAACCAAACGTTGCGCAAGTATTCACCACCAGAATAAAAAATTTTGACTGAAAATACTACAATACAATAAAATAGTTGCCCGTCAACTGATCGAGACGTTGGTTTCTTTATACTGATGTCATGTGCTGCCAACCTGATCCACGGTCTAAGGTGACATGCTGCGACAACCAACTACAAAACGTCACATCAACAATAACATGTGTCGGTAGTACGGAAGATTTCGATCAAGGTCCCTCACAGTTTAGTTGAAACAGAGGGGGCTAAAAGAAGATCTGAAAACACCAGTCCAAATACAATCCCAGTCCAGTGACATTGTAGTTTTTAAGACATTAAAGAAAAAAATGTCAGGGCTTTCGCTTCGAGAAATGGACGGAAACTACGGAAAATCAGATCAGATCGAACGAACAGGGTTTCAAGACGGATCTTGTCATATATGAGACAAGTGCGACAACCACTGCTTCCATCGTTCTCAACTTTGTAAAGGCACATTGATACTGGAAATACCAATTGTTGTCTGCCACGGAAGCAAGCTGAAGTATACTTCTTCCTGAATTACAATTTTCTGATTGACAAACGCGGCAGGAAGTGTGTCGGAAGCGACGATTTGGTCGAGGCGAAAATGAAGAAAAATAAATTTGTGGTGCAACCTGAGTAGAAGAAGAGATCGGTTGGAAGGACGCATTCTGAGACATCAAAGGATCGCCAATTTAGTGTTGCAGGGAAAAGGGGGAGGGTGAAAGCGTATAGGGAGACCAAGAAATGAAAACAGTAACCAGATTGAGAAGGATGTAGGTTGCAGAAGTTATTCTCAGATGAAGTGGCTTGCACAGGAGAGAGTAGCATCGAGAGCTGTTATCAACCACTCTTCAGACTGAAGTCTACTACAATCTGTCTGATCACATGTTCTCGAGTTTTAAGACAGGTTTGTGCAGAGTACTGCAGAATATTTAAACAAAACCAAAATTTTTTCTGTATAATTGGCAATTGTTTTCTAGCGTCTGACAATGAAAATTGTACGATCAAAAAACTATTCGTATTGTGGCCTTCTTTTTTTTTAGTGCGGTTACACAGCCTCATTCATAAATGTTACTGTTTCCCAAAATCTTAAAAGTCACACGAAACTTGTGATGTGTTTTTTATAACGACAAATTTGTTAATGAATTCAGTGTAACGCTGATCCAACAGGTCCGTATTTCTTTTTTAAAAGTAGCTGTATGTACGCACACACGTAACCGCGTTCCATGTACCAAGTTGAATTTGTTTCAAAATCTTGACTATACCTGGCGTAATGCTCTTCGATTTCATATTTACTTATTTATTTCAGCATTTATTTTACTTGGTATTCTTCCATCTAAAGAGGTATTGTTGGACTTTTATACATAACAGTGCAGTAGGTTCAGGAAAAGTCGCCTTCCAGATCACCGAGTTCTACTACGCATTGTATACAATAATAATCCTTGTCTATAAATGAGAAGAAACATTTATATCAACAGAACATTCCAGATTTTCAGTTTTAGAGCCACCTGACTGCGACGCACAGTGTTTCTATTGAAGCAAGTTTTAATTACACTTCATATTTGCTGCTGTTTACTAATTAGCTCACAATACCTAACAGAGTTCACGTTTGGATTGTGGTATCATTACGAAGGGACTTCTAAAAGTGTGTGACACATTATTATGGAAGGTCAAATAACTTTTGCTGAATGTTGCGCTACACTTCAAAGTGACACGGTTACATGACACTATTTTTCAACGTAGTCATCAAGTCTCTGTAAAAACGATCGAAACATTTTACCAGTCGTTCATTTCCTCGACGATAGAAATCCCATATGTGGTCATGGGGCCATTCGAGAGTAGCTGTATTATTGTCTTCATCATTGGAAAATCTGTTTCCCCGCGAGTGGACATCGTCCTTTGTGTTCGTTGCCGCTGGCCTTCCTTCCCGTCTGTGCACCTTGGTCAAATTGTTGGCTTCTTTTCACTACGCCTGGATGCGTCATTGCAGTTGTCATACATCATCAGAATTTCACAGTGAATCTGTGTGCAATCGTACTCTCACGTGCACTTTAACTTTGGACTATGTTTCCAGTTGCCGTGCCATTTCTCTCGCACATTGCAATGCATCTGTTATCTGTACCGCAGCAAAACTGTGTTTCCTGTACCCTAAACATGTACTCTCTTCTGTGAATGCGCAACTTTTCTTACGTAAAGAGTGTATCTTACTTCCTGAAATCCCAATGTATTTTCTCGGTTTCAAATACATTAGCACAAAATATGAGCGTAAACGACTGTCAGACGTATTATCGATTTCTTAATATAAGTCAGACAGAATAACTACATTCCTATTCGGAACTGAAAAAAGAGTACGGCAAGGTGATTCCATATCACTACAACTACTGTAGTCAATCAAAAATGAACGTTTTATACATCTAAACTGAGAAAACGTAGGAGGAATGCTGTGAAATCGAACATTTATGAACGACCTGCGTTTTGACGATGATATTACCGTACTTGCATGTAATGCAGAGAAACTTTAACAACGAATAGCAGGCGTTGATAGAGAAATGTTGAAAGTAGCCTGGAAAATCAATTAAAACAATAACACAACAACGTTTAATCTACATTCTGAAAAGAAAGTAGCACAGGGAAACAAGAAGATGTATTAGAGTGACAGAGTGACGGAATTAACACGGACGGAAAGGAAGAAGGAAGAAAGATTAGGTATCAACCTTTCGTCTACATCGAGGACAGCAGAGATGGTGCACAAGCTCAGACAGTGTCAATGATGAGAAAGGAAATCTCCGGTTTTCTTTAAAAGGAACCGTTCACGTATTTGCTGGAGCGATTCAGGGAAATCGCGGACAACCGAAATCAGGATGGATGGATGCAGATTTGAACTGTCAGCCTCTCCAATGCGTGTCCAGTGTGCTAACCACTACGCCACCCTACTCGGTGGATGGGGACGAGACGTGTTGCCAGGGGAATGAATGGTAGAAAAGACCGAGACTACGATATTGTGGAAGGTGGGTGGAGGACATCAGAACACACGTAGGAGCTACATGGATAAGCGACGCATGCAAGTATCTGAAGGACTCATTGGCAAGTGGTCCATGTGGAATCGCTGATGTTGACGATTCTGAACAGTACGTAAATCGAGGAAGAAATAGTATTAAATCGCACTGAGAAAACTAAACTAATTGTTTTAGTATGTGCGTTGCAAGCTTACACAAATTTATTACTTTCCACCTGAAAACAAGCTTCAAAAGTCCTCCCCACTACTAAGGGCTGAACCTTCCACAGCGTGTATTGTAGCATATCTCGAGCAAGAAGAGGTGCTTCATAATTGATAGATATTTCTTAAACTGTCGAGATGATTTCTACTGACCGTAAGTCGAGAATTCATCAACCGATGAGATGCTCGAGTAACGTTTGTGTTTCGTTATTGTACGCTCATTTGGCGTTACGTGGCAACCCGAAAAATAACTATCAACTCGCATGTGGATCAAGAGCATCTGTATTCAGTCGGCAGGTCGGCAGATTCAACATTTTTTGCATCGTCTTCGAACAACTCGTAAAATGCAGCAAATGACAAGTGTGGTGAACAGTTGCTTCAGCTAACATTCTACGTGTGAGAGTGTTAAGCTAAGAGTTTCGAGTTCATTCAGACTTTGTTATGTTATAACAGAATTTTCGGCTGTTTCACGCTTCACGCTGAAGGGATTAATTAACTCTTCCCGTCGGATACAGATTACTACTTTTTATAATTGTGATGTTAAGATATACGTTTGATAACTGACATTTATTCGCGTTAGTATCTAGTCGAGAATAATCACAAGGAATTTACAGTTGATGTACGTCATGAAAGTTGAACCTCGCTGTGTTATGAAACTCTAAAACGATCTATGACTAGTTGTAGGTTGCCTATCTAGCGACTTTCAGGGGCAATAAAAATTTGATTTTCAATATTTCAAGCAATTATTGACCTGAAATTTCCCCGGAAATTATTAGAAGAATTATTGACCTAATTTTAAAGTAATCTACTCACTAAGTTATATAAACTATCATTAAAGGTTTAGCACAAGAACTGAAGTATGAAAGTTAAAAGTCTTGGGACATCGTAAATCATGGTACTCACATTATCCACGCTATATTAACCCAGTATTTGAGAATGAGAGCACTTCGCCTCTTCCAACCAACTTTGCACGTAACTTCAAGCCCTTACGAAACTTTTCTCGTTAACAACCCTCACAAAATAATGAAAGCAAAACAGTTTATCGCATACTACATTTTCGCTGTTCATACAGTAGAACTTCTGCATCAGGTATTACGTTTTAATTTGTTAGTTCTTTACTACTGTTTCTATTCACAATACATTTTACAGATAACAATCATCATATACCACTGAATACACCGGCAAAATTATATCATTGTACAACTTATAGCTCGGGAGATATGACGCCATAGACACTTTTGTTAAAACGGATCTCAAACTACCCAGACTATACTCATCCAGTCAGTAATCGGAAACATACTTAACGTGAAACATTTAACATATTAAGTTTTTTTTTGTTAAGTAATCAGAAGTTTGTAGCTGTTTCATAGATGGGAGTTCGAATTTTTTAAATAAATGGAGGTGAGGGATTGCTGGTAATTAGTAATTCATGTCTCAGCATTCGACATTTCACTTTATCTACAGCAAAGGCCCATCGCACGTCGGGGCTACGATTTTTCAAACCATCGCGCGTCTGCACACTCAGCTTAATTGCCGGGTGCATTATTACAGCGGCGCCTACAATAACAACCAGTCTTTAACCAATTTATTTAAAATGTGCAAAACTATGCATCCCCGAAAGCGTATTAGAGAAGTGCGGAGCCGCTGTGATCTCACTACGTTTTTCTCATTGCTGCTCGAGGCAAGCTATCGCTAAGTACTGCTCGCGGAATGTGACAACGAAACAGCTGTGGGTGACTGGCTGATCTGCGAAGCTGCTAAGGTTAGAACTAATGCTAGGCGTGAGTTGGCGGCTACGTAGCGCAGTTAGTAGCAGTTGCAGCACCTTTCTGCTGGACGCGGCGTGTGCGGGCGCGGGGACACTGGCGGCTCACCGGCGCGCGCTGTCGGCCCGCGGAGCGGTCTGAGGGCGCGCGGGCCCCGCTTTTAAACGTGACGGGGCAGCCGCGGTCGGTGGCGCCGCCTGCTGCGGACCTCTGCCTACAGATGGCGAGTCAGCCGCCGCTGATCGATGCTGAGCGACAGCATGCGGCGTCAGCAGGGATCCCGCCTCTCCACGGAGCAGCAGGAGGACGCCAGGGGCTCCTACTTCGCGACGTCACTGTGGCACTCCCAGACCACTGACCTGGGTTCGCCGGACATCGAGTTCAAGTTCTCTTCGGGCCCCACTTCATTTATGTTTTCGGCGACTTCCATAACCAGCATCCGACTATCCTTTGCTATGCAAATGCTGCACGCCCCCCCCCCCCCCCCCATCTTCTGTAAGTCCCTCCAGATCCTTGAACACTATGCACCATGTATGAATGCAGAGTCCAAAGCTGTGAGTGTTCTTGATAGCTGCAGGTGCAAGGCCACAAGAGGACGTCCATTTACACCCAGCTGTTGTCTTGTTTGAATCCTTTATCGTAATAATGCAAAGCTGGCACGAGGAAATGTCCTCCTGGTGGCAGCGGTGTTGATATGATGGGATACCATAGCAAATCGTGGAATGGTCTTCTCGTCGCGGCAGCGCAGTAGGAAGGCTAGCGAACTTAACAAATTTGCCTTCTTGACACGCAGCTTTCCGAGACGTTTTACGCTGCGCCACGTTTCCTCCCTGTAGAGGTACGTAATGTATGAATGCAGAGTCTCGCGGCGATAACATTGAACAAAATGTCTTCGGGTTTCCAACCGCGTCAATTGCTTAAAACTACACGAGCTTTCGGCCAAGCACTCCTTGACCATTGTCAAGTGTTATGATTGCCAGTGAGATGTTGGTGCGCCCTTATACAGGGTGTTACAAAAAGGTACGGCCAAACTTTCAGGAAACATTCCTCACACACAAATAAAGAAAATATGTTATGTGGACATGTGATCGGAAACACTCAATTTCCAAGTTAGAGCTCATTTTATTACTTCTCTTCAAATCACATTATTAATGGAATGGAAACACACAGTAACAGAACGTATACCAGCGTGACTTCAAACACTTTGTTACAGGAAATGTTCAAACTGTCCTCCGTTAGCGTGGATGCATCATCCACCCTCCGTCGCACGGAATCCCTAATGCGCTAATGCAGCCGTTCACAATACCAGCACGAAGAGTCACTACATTTGGTACCGAGGTTGCGTAGACAAGAGCTTTCAAATGCCCCCATAAATGAAAGTAAAGAGGGTTGAGGTCAGGAGACCGTGGAGGCCATGGAATTGGTCCGCCTCTACCAATCCATCGGTCACCGAATTTGTTCTTGAGAAGCGTACGAACACTCTGACTGAAATATGCAGGAGCTCCATCGTGCATGAACCACATGTTGCGTCGTACTTGTAAAGGCACATGTTCTAGCAGCACAGGTAGAGTATCCCGTATGAAATCACGATAACGTGCTCCATTGAGCGTAGGTGGAAGAACATGGGGCGCAATCAAGACATCACCAACAATGCCTGCCCAAACGTTCACAAAAAATCTGTGTTGATGACGTGATTGCACAATTGCGTGCCGATTCTCGTCAGCCCACACATGTTTATTGTGAAAATTTACAATTTGATCACGTTGAAATGAAGCCTCATCCGTAAAGAAAACATTTGCACTGAAATCAGGATTGACACATTGTTGGATGAACCATTCGCAGAACTGTACCCGTGGAGGCCAATCACCTGCTGATAGTGCCTGCACACGCTGTACATGGTACGGAAACAACTGGTTCTCCCGTAACACTCTCCATACAGTGACGTGGTCTACGTTACCTTGTACAGCAGCAACTTCTCTGACGCTGACATTAGGGTTATCGTGAACTGCACGAAGAATTGCCTCGTCCATTGCAGGTGTTCTCGTCGTTCTAGGTCTTCCCCAGTCGCGAGTCATAGGGTGGAATGTTCCGTGCTCCCTAAGACGCCGATCAATTGCTTCGAACGTCTTCCTGTCGAGACACCTTCGTTCTTGAAATCTGTCTCGATACAAATGTACCGCGCCACGGCAATTGCCCCGTGCTAATCCATACATCAAATGGGCATTTGCCAACTCCGGATTTGTAAACATTGCACTGACTGCAAAACCACGTTCGTGATGAACACTAACCTGTTGATGCTACGTAGTGATGTGCTTGACGTTAGTACTGCAGATCAATGAGTCTCATGTCAACACAAGCACCGAAGTCATCATTACCTTCCTTCAATTGGGCCAACTGGCGGTGAATCGAGGAAGTACAGTACATACTGACGAAACTAAAATGAGCTCTAACATGGAAATTAAGCGTTTCCGGACATATGTCCACGTAACATCTTTTCTTTATTTGTGTGTGAGGAATGTTTCCTGAAAGTTTGGCCGTACCTTTTTGTAACACCCTGTATACGCTAGCTGCCGGCTGTGACGTCACTGGTGCCTGTGACATTGCCATATATGGGCACGTTTTGAGTCGGCGTTCGATGTGCCCTCTTCAACCGCGCGATCGCGGGATCCCACGCAGCGCTGAGCTGCAAGCCGTCTCTATTCAGTGTAATTTTTGTTTCAATAGCTTCCTTTATTAAACTGTCCCAGAAGCTGTTAGTTCGAGCCACGACAGAGGTATCGTCAAATTTTATGTGGTGACCGTTTTCTAACGCATGCCCAGCTAACGCAGATTTCTCTGAATTGCGTAGGCGATAATACCTCTCATGTTCTTTACCGTGCACCATGCTCTCGGCGACAATCTTCCTCGCACAGGGATCCTTTACCAACTCATGAAGTTCCAGTCTCAACTCTCACCCATTAAACATTTCTGAACAACCTGCACCATCCTCAAACTCGATCCATGTAATCCAAAATTCCGCCTCTACTTTCTAACTCAAGCACGCTGCCGCGCCTCTACCAGCACATCTTACGAACCCTACATCTTCATACCCCTTACATACTCTCCCGAAAGAACTTCAACTATCTCCCCTCTCAGAGCATGAACTCCGTCCCGATATTTCCCTCTCCTACCAACTAGAAACCCACGGTGCTACCATACCTTAACTCACTGCCAAAGTTTTCGTACCCCAGGCGGCCTGAATGAAAAGTTGGTGAGAAAGATAAATATTAATGTGCCAACGCGATCTCAGTTCTTATTGTACCCAGTATCAGACTGTGGAAAGGCATGGACTACGACCCTATTTTCAGGCAGCCACTGATTTGAATGTATACTGGGGAAAGGTGGTAGAAATCGCAACAAAGAAAGATTTTGAAACTAGCAGAAAAAGATATATTCTATAATTAGCAGCACAGGACAACATACCTTTAATCGATGGCAGCCTCCACCGATATAGACACGTCCACAGAACTTCGGTTACAAGGTCAATCAGTCTAATCTAAAAGCCGTAAATTCAACTAAATACCTAGGTTTTACAATTGTTGGAAGGACACTTAGAAAATGTAACAGATCTACTAAGGAGACTACCTACAGTGCGCTTGTCCGTCCTCTTTTAGAATACTACTGGGGAAAGGTGGTAGAAATCGCAACAAAAAAGATTTTGAAACTAGCAGAAAAAGATATATTCTATAATTAGCAGCACAGGACAACATACCTTTAATCGATGGCAGCCTCCACTGATATAGACACGTCCACAGAACTTCGGTTACAAGGTAAATCAGTCTAATCTAAAAGCCGTAAATTCAACTAAATACCTAGGTTTTACAATTGTTGGAAGGACACTTAGAAAATGTAACAGATCTACTAAGGAGACTACCTACACTGCGCTTGTCCGTCCTCTTTTAGAATACTACTGCGCGGTGTGGGATCCTTAAGAGATAGGACTGACGGAATACATCGAAACAGTTCAAAGGAAGGCAGCACGTTTTTAATTATAGCGAAATATGGGACAGAGTATCACAGAAATGATACAGGATTGGGGCTGGAAATCATTAAAGGAAAGGCGTTTTTCGTTGCGAAGGAATTTTCTCACAAAATTCCAGTCACCAACTTTCTCCTCCGAATGCGAAAATATTTTTTTTGACACCGACCTACATAGGGAGGAACGATCACCATGATAAAATAAGGGAAATCAGAGCTCGTACGGAAAGATATAGGTGTTCATTCTTTCCGCGCGCTATACGAGATTGGACTAATAGAGAATTGTGAAGGTGGTTTGATGAACCCTCTGCCAGGACCTTAAATGTGGTTTGCAGAGTATCCATGTAGATGTAGATGTAGATGAATGACATGCAGAAAGAGCATTCACCTATAGCTACACAAATTTAAATGAGAACACCTCAGAGAGAATACAGAACCTTGAGAACTTGGTTTCGATGACAAAAGGGGGGGGAGGAGTGGGGGGGGGGGGGTGGCTGAGTTCGGTGAACCTACCGCATTGCTGGCGCTCCTGTTCTCCCGCAGTACCGCAAAATATTCGCGACTGTCAAACAATCCAAAAGGGATCGAATCCGAGCATCGGTATTAGATTGTACCGGAAGTCACGAACCGTTAGGCTTTATCGTCGCATGGACGAGCATACGTACGAACAACAGGCAGCTGTGGGGCGAGATGGCAGTTTGTGGATCTTCCGAGAAGACATTCACGAATGGGCTCTAGCGGCGATACTGTGGGGTTTTGTTAGCCCGTCGGCACCTCGCACTAGTGCGTCTGTGGCTGACTCAAGTAGTTCCGGTGCCAAGTTGCTGGGTGGTCAAACGGCTAGCTGTCGCCTGCTGGGCGCTTCCTTTTTGCTCCAGAAGCTTCCTCACCTGGCGCAGTCTCGGCCGTCGGGACAGTGGGATGTTCTGTGTTCGTGCGCTTCTCAAGACGAAGAGGACGTTCCGTTTGAGCTTTAGTCTTTTTAAAGGCCGTCGCCATTTCGAACAATTTATTAATTCCTCTCAAAATAACGACAGCCGAGATCTGTTTACAGATTTCAGTTTCTTTGTATGTCGGGAATTATTATTACAAGGTTTCTTTCGTTTATGTAATTATTTAGCTGATGTAATCCGTGGCTGACTCTTTAGATACTTCAAAATAAAATTGATATGCAAATTACGGGTAGAGGAGCGGTTCGTTACTCGACAAAAGGTTCCGAACCTGCCACCTGTTTTCACATTCATTACTTACTTCTCGACTCATCCTTTGTTTTGAGTGTTGCGCGTCCGCCCATGCACTAGTCACTGCACACGGCGCCCTTGGGAGGGTTCGTAACGCGGTGTCTTACACCACCCCACCCGTTCCTCCTCGTCGGGGCTCCTTCCCCCCTTTCCCGTATTTTCCCTACCACCCTTTTCCCCTTCCATCCTTTCCCTAGTCCCTTTTCCCCATCAAATTTTAGTCTCACTAATAGCCCTCTGTTCCAGCTCCTCTTGTATCCCACCAGCCACTCCCACCCCACCGATACTTTCGGACCAGTCCTCCATCCATTTACCATCTACCTTCTACGTTCCTCAACGACCAACCTTTCCTCTTCAACAATAGACTACCTATCCCGTGTCAGGTCCGTCTAGCTTTGCTGTCAGTGAAATTCTTTTTTCCAATATCAGTGCTCTGCATCAAGATTTTTAACCTTTTTAAGTTTTTAAAATGTAATCTTATTGTGTTTCTGCTTTGTTATCTTTTATTAAAACTGTTTTTAACTAAAGGCGTAGAGAGTCATGTCTCATATACCTAAAAACTTCCATTTCATTTTCACCTTTAGAAAGGTTTAAATCCATTGTAAATATCTCGCCTTTCTGTTTCTCGTTTGTTCTTCTAGTTTAGATTTTATTGTCAATTGAGTGAAGAGCGAATTGATTACTCCGCAGACAGCCCTCCGCCCCCATATGAGGCGTGGGATAATAAAATAACAATACACAAGAAAAACCTAAGCAGCTAGGATGTAACTAAACGATACGGACAGACTTGACTTGGAGAGGTTATAGAGCGATGCGGAAACTCCACAGTATGAATTAACATCTTTCTTTCTTTACTCTTGACTGCGGTCTCCTGTGAGGACCCTGACAAGTCTTGAAGTTTCACTCTGGGACTTACTCGCATCCGCGACAGAAATGAGGAGGATGACGAGATCCGCAGTTCCCAGTCACATCACATCGGCTCAGCCCAGCAACAGTTAGCAGTGGCGGCAGCTCGGCGCACCGTGACTCGTCCACACTCTCCTCGATAGGAGACGGTAGGACCGCATTTGCTATGTGCGCTCCCGACTTCGGAAATTGTGGGCGAAGAGGAGTTCATTCCTAGTTTCTATCTTTAGTCTTGTTAACTTGATCTATCCGCCATACGTACTGGTATCCAGGTTTTCCAGCAATCTAATTCTGGCTTTAAAAGGGACCTTATCCACAACCACTCATGTTTTGTTTCGTTATCAAGTAAATTCACTGGAACTCACCGGGCTGGTGGTGTTTCTTTCTGATTCTTCCTATATTCATTGACCTGTTGTGTGCTCTGTTCGGGTTCATACCCCTTTTTTGTGTAATTTTACAATGACGGTAGGTTCAAAAATGGCTCTGAGCACTATGGGACAACTGCTGTGGTTATCAGTCCTCTAGAACATAGAACTACTTAAACCTAACTAACCTAAGGATACCACACACATCCATGCCCGTGGCAAGATTCGAACCTGCGACCGTAGCAGTCGCACGGTTCCGGACTGCGCGCCTAGAACTGCGAGACCACCGCGGCCGGCAATGACGGTAGGAAACGTAATTTGTGTCCTTCATGTGGCAAAGGCACCACCTCAATCTAATTGTCCATCATCATCTTGGTGGCGGTCCCGACAACGTGAAACATCCCCTTAAAAAATTATGAATCACTGTGCTAGTAAACGTCTATGTTATTTGATACAACGACAGCTGAGTAAAACCGAACGTACTCAGACAGTTCTCTCTTTACTTATTCTCATCAACACTAAACTCACACACAACATTTTTAGCGCAACGCAATCTGACTTTCAGTAATCCCCACAAAATAATTGTTTTATAACTACAGACCTATATCATTGACGTCGGTTTGCATTAGGGTTTTGGAGCATATACTGTATTCAAACATTATGAATCACCTCGAAGGGAACGATCTATTGACACATAATCAGCATGGCTTCAGAAAACATCGCTCTTGTGCAACGCAGCTAGCTCTTTATTCGCACGAAGTAATGGCCGCTATCGACAGGGGATCTCAAGTTGATTCCGTATTTCTAGATTTCCGGAAAGCTTTTGACACCGTTCCTCACAAGCGACTTCTAATCAAGCTGCGAAGCTATGGGGTAACGTCTCAGTTGTGCGACTGGATTCGTGATTTCCTGTCAGGAAGGTCGCAGTTCGTAGTAATAGACGGCAAATCATCGAGTAAAACTGAAGTGATATCAGGTGTCCCCCAGGGAAGCGTCCTGGGACCTCTACTGTTCCTGATCTATATAAATGACCTGGGTGACAATCTGAGCAGTTCTCTTAGACTGTTCGCAGATGACGCTGTAATTTATCGTCTAGTAAGGTCATCCGAAGACCAGTATCAGTTGCAAAGCGATTTAGAAAAGATTGCTGTATGGTGTGTCAGTTGGCAGTTGACGCTAAATAACGAAAAGTGTGAGATGATCCACATGAGTTCCAAAAAGAAATCCGTTGGAATTCGATTACTCGATAAATAGTACAATTCTCAAGGCTGTCAATTCAACTTAGTACCTGGGTGTCAAAATTACGAACAACTTCAGTTGGAAGGACCACATAGATAATATTGTCGGGAAGGCGAGCCAAAGGTTGCGTTTCATTGGAAGGACACTTAGAAGATGCAACAAGTCCACTGAAGAGACAGCTTACACTACACTCGTTCGTCCTCTGTTAGAATATTGCTGCGCGGTGTGGGATCCTTACCAGGTGGGATTGACGGAGGACATCGAAAGGGTGCAAAAAAGGGGCAGCTCGTTTTGTATTATCGCGTTATAGGGGAGAGAGTGTGGCAGATATGATACACGAGTTGGGATGGAAGTCATTACAGCATAGACGTTTTTCGTCGCGGCGAGACCTTTTTACGAAATTTCAGTCACCAACTTTCTCTTCCGAATGCGAAAATATTTTGTTGAGCCCAACCTACATAGGTAGGAATGATCATCAAAATAAAATAAGAGAAATCAGAGCTCGAACAGAAAGGTTTAGGTGTTCGTTTTTCCCGCTCGCTGTTCGGGAGTGGAATAGTAGAGAGATAGTATGATTGTGGTTCGATGAACCCTCTGCCAAGCACTTAAATGTGAATTGCAGAGTAGTCATGTAGATGTAGATGTAGATGTAGATAACCTCAACCTTTACATGTTATGAGTAATTTTACACTTTGTTTGAACATATATTACTTAACCAGACCAAACTCTATCAGTCAGCAGCCATTAAAGTAAATTATCCAATGAAAATGGTCAGGTCCTCCGACCATAAGCAAAAGGTGAGGCCCCTAACGAGTACAGGAACTTATCAAATAATGTTTTCCGACGTGCGCGGCACTTGATTTTCAAGTACCCTGTTAGCTCCATGGAAGTGACCTGGGTTGACAGGTTGAGGATGAGTCTCATCTGCATACCCAGGAGCACCTGGTGGGCAAGAGGTCGTGTTCGCAGAACACCCGTCTTCTGGAAACGCCAAAAGGAGTGCTCTGCCTTGAGGTGACTGATTTCCTGGTTGCGCTCGTTGTGCCGTTATTTCAAGTTTTCTTTCTTTCGAATAAGTGTGCAATATATCTACTGGAAGTGAAAAGAGAAAAGTGGATAGTGAATTTCGTGTTGTCAGTACAACGTGGGCCACCAAATCTTTCGTTATAGAGAAAGACAACAAACCAATGTGTGTTACCTGTAACGGAGTTATTAGCGTTCTCAAGAAATACAACATTTATCACCACAGTTGCACAAGTTCGACTTTAAGGTGTCTAAACATAAACACGAAAAACTAGAACAATAACTTTCTTTTTAAGAAAACGTTTTTAGTAAACGTCTTCAGGAATGTGAAACCATTACGGAAGTAATTTTACGAATTGCCAATGAAATAGCTACACAAGGCAAGCTATCCTCTGGCGGTAATTACGTAAGGAGATAGATTTTAGGTACTGAATTTTCTCATTATGGTAGTATTGAACGGTGATCTGTTTTAATATTTCAAAACCATTCAAGAGCCAAGATCGCATAGAAAGTTTTTTATGTGGGACAACCGGTTTCAGCACTTTTAGATGTCGTTTTCAGTGTTTTTTGGGGATTCTAGTTACAGATGAAGAAATGTTTCGTGCCAAAACCGAAGAATCTACAGCACTTACCCTTCCAGCAAATAAAATGTTGCGCCGAGTTGATATTCCTTGTGATTTTTCAAATCATTTACAATATCTGGCATCTAAGTTTGCTTGGTACTCAATAGCCCCGAAGGAATCTGCAGACGTCTCTGATAATTCCGGTTTGCCTAAGCGCTTTGTTTTTCTAGAACTACTAACACAGAATACGAAGTTACTACAGAACTAGCAGATTTGTTTGCCTTACATGAAGTCAGGATTTCTTTCAAGGTATGCAGTTAACTTCAGCTGAAAATTACTTTTCCTCTTTCTCAACTGAGATGTATTAAAACCGATGTGTGGAGAAATATGTGTGGGAAATATGGCAGGTTTCAGAACGTGAAGCCAATGGTGTTACCAAATCCTTTAGAATGCAATGCGTTCTTCTTGTGGAAAACCAGTGGATATGTCCTGTGTTATCAAAGCTGTGACTACTGTTTCATACGATGTCATGGAGTAAAACACCATCAATTCAGGTCCTACCCAGAAGAGGTAGACTCTTTCTCAAGTGATCTCTCATACCACAGGGCAGTAAGGTGGTTAACCTGTGGTAAATATTTTGTCATAATTCTCTACTTTAATTTCTGAGAAAATGTATTATCCAGCCCCCAGTGAGATTCATAACGTGGTATGTGGCCCTCGCGTTCTAGTAATTTGGAGACGCCAGACCTAGCGGATAACGTCAGAGGCACACATACATAGGTAGGCTATACGTATATGTTCATATACATATGTATATACATACATATACATATGTTATACGTACATATACATAAACAAGTGCATCATACAGTTTTCGCTGCTGCAAGGTCACAAACAGTCTGCACTGGAACGTAATAGCGCGGGTTTTTCATCGTAAGTAACCGAAACACCTTCCCTTTCATAATTTGTTTACATCACTTAAAATCGTTCTGACGCACAATTGTAGTTAAAACGACACTGTCTTACATATTGTTTTGCTTGTAGGGTACCACCATCCCCAAGGTAATTCCATCAGTTGGGAAAATAAAAGGCGAAAGCTAATTTAAAATGGATCTTAACGTGAATTAGCCATCTGAAGATGAACTTGTCGGTTCGAAACCGGTAACGGCGCTATTTAAATAAATAAATAGCATTGTAAAACGTGTCTCGTTGCTGTTATCTTCTATGTAAGAGTCAACCTATATTTTGTACGCAGCCATGGGCTCAGGATGCCAGTTTTCAAAAATGGTTCAAATGGCTCTGAGCACTATGGGACTTAAAATCTGAGATCATCAGTCCCCTAGAACTTAGAACTACTTAAACCTATCTAACCTAAGGACATCACACACATCCATGCCCGAGGCAGGATTCGAACCTGCGACCGTAGCGGTCGCGCGGTTCCAGACTGTAGCGCCTAGAACCGCTCGGCCACTCCGGCCGGCGTCAGTTTTCGACAAAATAGCAAAGAGCTAGTTGTTTTTAAAGGCTGCATCCACTTCGCAATACATCTGATGCACACATACTGAGAAGTGGCAGGACACAGTTCGTGTTTCTCTTTCCCATACATCTCTTCCACCAGCTAATGATATTCCATCCTATCCATTTAAAACTATCAATTTCTCCGTTTTTGTTAAACTGCGTATAAACGCAAATAAGAATAGAAGAGCAAGAGAGAAGTCTTCTGATTAAAAAGGATGTAAGGCTTGGTTACAGTCGTTGTCCTGTACTATGCAGCCTGCATGAGGAAGAAGCAATCGAGAGAGAAAGAGAGATAGAGAGAGAGAGAGAGAGAGAGAGAGAGAGAGAGAGAGAGAGAGAGAATGGGTCAGGACGAAGGCTATCTGTGATAATACTCGCTGATGGCGTTGCCGTCCTTTGTGAAAGTAAGCAAGAATTGTAAGACTTGGTGAATGAAATGAAAATTTAATGAGTGCAGAGTATGGGCTGAGAGGAAACCAAAGGAAGACGAAAGTATTGCAGGGTATCGGAAACGCGGTTAGTGAGAAAATTAGCATAAAATTGGAGAACAGGTAGTAGATGAAGGAATTATGCTGCCTTGGAAGTTTTATGGATGAAGCAAAGAGTATATAAAAAGCAGACTACTACAGGCAAAGAGAGATTTTCTTACTGAGAGAAGTCAACTAGTATCAAACATAGCCTTTACTTTCAGAAAGAAATTTCTTAGAATCTACGTCCACATCGTATAATTGTATCGAAGTGATTAATAGAACGTAGTGAAACCGAGTAAGAAGATAATCGAAACGTTTGAGGTGTGGATGGTGTAACTTGTCTCCGAGGTCTGGAGAGTCGACATTACGGCGGGGAGAGCGGCATGCTGGCCTCATTCTCCTCCATACCGCATTGGAATGACACCACTGGCGGAGGACGACACGTTAGTACATCGATCCCGATCGGCCTCACGGGGAAGAAAGAAGAGCTTTGCTTTTGCAACGTACCACACACGCAATCACGCGATGCATGTATGCACATTTCCTTCATGTCCAAAATAATTCTCCCCAGCGGTTCCTTTTGGGTCATTTGAGAAATGAAATCAAATTTGAAATCTTTGATATTTGATCTGAATTTAACTGTTTCAATATCTTTAGGGGGAGTGATATTACAAGTAACAGAGAATCAAATATTAGCTTTATTGACAACTCTCTTTGTGGAGCTGAAGACGAACATCACACTTAGCCAACGTGCAACAAATTTACATAGAACACAAAGAAAACGAACGCTATTAATCTCAGTCTGAAGAGAAAAAATGACACTGTTAAATGAAATGTATATGGCCCTCTACAGAATGCATAACAAAGACAATAATGGATAGTGATTCTCAGTTCATGAAGGCGAAGAACAAATGGGAAGTCGCAGTGGCAGATCGTCGATAGATGCAGTACTTATAATAAAACAAATAATCAAGAAACAGAAACAGTACAATAGGTAAACCAATTTAACATTCACTGATTTTATTAAGAAATTCGATAATGTTGATAGAAGCTGTGGAGAATTATGAGGAGAGGAGGTTATAAAGAACACCTAATAAATGCTTTAAAAATCTGTACAAACACACGACTGTAATTTTATATATAAGCGGCACACTAACGGAGCCTATAGTCACAAAGAAAGGACTAAGACAAGAGTGCAGCATTTCACCTACACTTTTTAATATATATTTAGATGATGCAGTTCAGAAATGGAGGAATATTTTTAACGGTAGAATTAAGATTTACAGTAATTTCCGCTGGCGAATAGTGAATATAACCTGCAAAGGGGAATACATTTGTAAGGTAAGATTTGTGAAGAGTACCATTTGACGATTTCAGAAGAGAAGATAAAATCAATGGCTCTCAAATGGAAATATCCTTCACGGATAAAAACTGTGAGCAATAGAACAACGGAATACGTTAAACATTTTAATTATTTAGTTTGTGACGTCACATATGAGTATGACGAAGACATAGAGGAGAAATTAACAAAATTTGGAAATATAGGTGAAACAATAAACAGATGTCTAAAAAATAAAATGAGGAAAGACACAAGATTAAAATTTTATAAGACAGAGACAATTCCATCGCTTGTTTACGGAAGCGCATTATGGATTACCCGTAAATGTTAAGAACGTCGCATACAGGCAATGATGGACAAGACACGACTAATTTAGAAATTCCGAAATTACGGAAAAGCTAAATATATTTACCATCCTCATAAAATACAAGAAAATAGAAGGAACTGGAGTGAACGTCTCGAAATAATGAGTGGAGAAAGCTTACCCCTCCAGATAAGATTTAAGCCAGTTGGGAGAAGTCACGCAAAGACCGAGGAAGCGATGCGTATTGTAACAGAAGCCGAAGCCGAAGGCCCACTCGTGTACCCTTGATGACTGCACGACTCGGAGGTTCACGCCTCGCCTTGACCCGTCAACACCGACATTGGACTGTTGACGACTGGAAACATGTTGCCAGGTCGAACGAGTTTCGTTTCAAATTCTATCGAGGGGATGGACGTGTACGGGTATGGACACAACATCATGAATCCATGGACCCTGCATGTCAGCAGGAGACTCCTCAAGCTGGTGGAGGCTCTGTAATGGTGTGGGGCGTGTGCAGGTGGAGTGATATGGGACCCCTGATACGTGTAGATACGACTCTGACAGGGGACAAGAACGTCAGGGTCCTGTCGGATCACCTGTGTCCATTCATGCCCATTGTGCATTCCAACGAACTTGGGCAATTCCAGCAGGACAATGCGACACTCCACACGTCCAGAATTACTACAGAGTGGCTCCAGGAAAACTCTTCTGAGTTGAAAAACTTCCGCTAGCCACCAAACTCCGCAGATATGAACATTATTGAGCATGTTTGGGATGCCTTGCAAAGTGCTGTTCAGAAGTGATCTCCAACCCCTTGTATGGGTTTATGGACAGCCCTGGATGATTCATGGTGTCAGTTCCCTCCAGCACTACTTCAGGCTTTAGTCGAGTCCATGCCACGTCGTGTTGCGGCACTTCTGCTTGTTCGCGGGGCTCCCTCACAGGTGTACCAGTTTCTTTGGTTCTTCCCTGAACATCACGTCAATCAGTTATACACATAAAAACCCTGATCGTTAAGGGAAAAAATTGCTTTATTCATGACCATGGAACAAGATTTTGTTTGAACCGATATTTACTAAGAAAAGAAGAACATACGAATATAGCCCAAAACAGCATTACCAAGAAATAAAATTTTACAATGAACTGCCTAAGGACATTAAAGAAGTTACGGAAAAAAATATTCAAAAAGCTAGTAAAAAGTACAATACATTCAATCATGTTAAAGCTTACTTAGATAACATAAACTAGGGCTCTGGTAAGTAATGTAACAAAGATAAATAATAATAAAACACCTCTGTAAATTCGCAACACACCTTTGGCAATAATGTTTCTTTCTTATTTTTTATGTAAGCTTTTCATGATGTCAACTGAGTTAGTATTCCAATACTTATATTGCAGTCTAATGTCGCATTTGTCTTTGTGACGATTATCGATTTCGTTCGAGGACTGAACCCCTTCAGATCAATTGTAGTTGTAGAACAATGTCAGTTTTAATCTTGGTGACATATGGAGGCTGTAAGGAGCACATAAAACTGATGGGCCCGTTTACCCCTTCCCATGTCCGGTCAGCAACTCCAGTGGTCTTGTTACTCGCCTCGATCAAGTCCTATTATGAGCAAGATCGTTCTAATGCCGGACACATGAGTAAGAGATATGTATCTTGTGTTGTACTGCAAGAGTAGGACACGTCCCTATCAGCTGGAAGGATAACCCATATTTGCATGTTGGTTTAACAACGAGGGACGCTCACCCGACGACGATTGACTGATCTCCAAACAGGGCAGGGCAGATCGTGTCCTGGGGACTAGGTCTTCCTTCGCAGAGATATTCGGTGGCAGTTTATTCTTCCAGCTGGTGATGTGGTTAGACTCTCGTGTTCACTCCAGTGGCTCAGTTCTAGCGGTAAAACTGTTTTTAGATTTCAATGGAAACGGTGCAGTTTGATGATCATGCAGTGTATGACAGGGATCGTTGATGTGCTTTGTTCTCCCCGCATCGGCAGTGACGGCTCTTCTGGAAGTGGGGGGGGGGGGGGAGGGGAGGGTCCGAAGGGGGCAGGGGGGAGGTTGTTGCTATTCCAACAACCCGGTAGGGTCTGTCGACTGGAGTTGGATTCTTACATCCCGACAGAATTGGGACAGTCTCAGTGTAAACCTGCTTGGTGTGAGCAGATGCACTTACCAAAGGTGAGGTGTTCTCTTCAGCTCTCACACACAAGGCAAGAGCAGAACTCAGAATGTAAGGACTAGTTCCCCTGGTGCTAGCTGTGAGCTTCCTCAAAATGTTATTCCTTGCATTGATCTTCAGTCTAGTATTATGGGAATCTGTCTTGAAGGACAGTGAACGGTCAATAGAACGTCCCGAGGTGCTGGACAATGCTTACGTCGTTTGCCTCGCTGTGTGACGTCCACCGGCGCCGAGCTTCTCTATTCCGTAAGTGTAATGCATACGCCTGAGTCTTGTTGGGATTTCGCTGTAGGTGACTGACGTCATAGTAAAGGCCAACCGTTTTCAATAATGAAGTCAACGTCTTCCCTTGGGCGGCCAGTGCCGCATCATCAGCATAAATGAAATGCCTGTAGTGTTCAGTAATGGACTGATCATTGATGTAAATAATACAAACCACAGGAGCGTGCACACCGCCTTGAAATAGGTTGTTCTTTTGTATGCATCATCTACTCTTCTTACTCCGGAGAAATGTCTGGAATCTTCTATTCTGACATGTTGCTTTGTAACTACAATCAATCTGAAGATGTTCAGAACCTAAATGAATCTGGTGATCATTACAAAGACACATGTAACACTAAATACGACCAAAATATTACAATGTGCATTTCTGGCAAATGTTACAGTAAAACTCTACATGGATAGTACTAACACCTTCTCTTTTTCTTAGCTTAGATTCCCACTCGTTATGGCGATCAAATGGCAAGTTGCAGCACACAAAATGGAAACATAACATCATCGTCATGGTCCTGTGTACTCTGATAGTACAGTGGTTAGACAAAAATACACTCCTGGAAATTGAAATAAGAACACCGTGAATTCATTGTCCCAGGAAGGGGAAACTTTATTAACACATTCCTGGGGTCAGATACATCACATGATCACACTGACAGAACCACAGACACATAGACACAGGCAACAGAGCATGCACAATGTCGGCACTACTACAGTGTATATCCACCTTTCGCAGCCATGCAGGCTGCTATTCTCCCATGGAGACGATCGTAGAGATGCTGGATGTAGTCCTGTGGAACGGCTTGCCATGCCATTTCCACCTGGCGCCTCAGCTGGACCAGCGTTCGTGCTGGACGTGCAGACCGCGTGAGACGACGCTTCATCCAGTCCCAAACATGCTCAATGGGGAACAGATCCGGAGATCTTGCTGGCCAGGGTAGTTGACTTACACCTTCTAGAGCACGTTGGGTGGCACGGGATACATGCGGACGTGCATTGTCCTATTGGAACAGCAAGTTCCCTTGCCGGTCTAGGAATGGTAGAACGATGGGTTCGATGACGGTTTGGATGTACCGTGCACTATTCAGTGTCCCCTCGACGATCACCAGAGGTGTACGGCCAGTGTAGGAGATCGCTCCCCACACCATGAGGCCGGGTGTTGGCCCTGTGTGCCTCGGTCGTATGCAGTCCTGATTGTGGCGCTCACCTGCACGGCGCCAAACACGCATACGACCATCATTGGCACCAAGGCAGGAGCGACTCTCATCGCTGAAGACGACACGTCTCCATTCGTCCCTCCATTCACGCCTGTCGCGAAACCACTGGAGGCGGGCTGCACGATGTTGGGGCGTGAGCAGAAGACGGCCTAACGGTGTGCGGGACCGCAGACCAGCTTCATGGAGACGGTTGCGAATGGTCCTCGCCGATACCCCAGGAGCAACAGTGTCCCTAATTTGCTGGGAAGTGGCGGTGCGGTCCCCTACGGCACTGCGTAGGATCCTACGGTCTTGGCGTGCATCCGTGCGTCGCCGCGGTCCGGTCCCAGGTCGACGGGCACGTGCATCTTCCGCCGACCACTGGCGACAACATCGATGTACTGTGGAGACCTCACGCCCCACGTGTTGAGCAATTCGGCGGTACGTCCACCCGGCCTCCCGCATGCCCACTATACGCCCTCGCTCAAAGTCCGTCAACTGCACGTACGGTTCACGTCCACGCTGTCGCGGCATGCTACCAGTGTTAAAGACTGCGATGGAGCTCCGTATGCCACGGCAAACTGGCTGACACTGAAGGCGGCGGTGCACAAATGCTGCGCAGCTAGCGCCATTCGACGGCCAACACCGCGGTTCCTGGTGTGTCCGCTGTGCCGTGCGTGTGATCATTGCTTGTACAGCCCTCTCGCAGTGTCCGGAGCAAGTATGGTGGGTCTGACACACCGGTGTCAATGTGTTCTTTTTTCCATTTCCAGGAGTGTATAAAAACACTAAAAACACAACACAGCACCATATCCAATACGGCGTAGGAAAAAGGTTGACATTCAAATGTGGCTGGTCCCGGAGGAGGTTCGAGTCCTCCCTCGGGCATGTGTGTGTGTGTTTGTCCTTAGGATAATTTAGGTAGGTTAAGTAGTGTGTCCAATCTGTATATTGAGCAAGCAGTAAAGGAAACAAAAGAAAAGTTCGGAGTAGGTATTGAAATCCATGGAGAAGAAATAAAACTCTGAGGTTCGCCGATGACATTGTAATTCTGTCAGAGACGGCAAAGGACGTGGAAGAGCAGTTGAACGGAATGGACAGTGTCTTGAAAGGAGGATATAAGATGAACATTAACAAAAGCAAAACGAGGATAATGGAATGTAGTCAAATTAAATCGGGTGATGCTGAGGGAATTAGATTAGGAAATGAGACACTTAAAGTAGTAAAGGAGTTTTTCTATTTGGGGAGCAAAACAACTGATGATGGTCGAAGTAGAGAGGATATAAAATGTAGACTGGCAATGGCATGGAAAGCGTTTCTGAGGAAGAGGAATTTGTTAACGTAGACTATAGATTTAAGGGTCAGGAAGTCGTTTCTGAAAGTATTTGTATGGAGTGTAGCCATGTATGGAAGTGAAACATGGACGATAAACAAGAAGAGAATAGAAGCTTTTGAAATGTGGTGCTACAGAAGAATTAGATGGGTAGATCACATAACTAATGAGGAGGTACTGAATATAATTGGAGAGAAGAGGAGTTTGTGGCACAAATTGAGTAGAAGAAGGGATCAGTTTCTAGGAGTGTTCTGAGACATCAAGGGATCACCAATTTAGTATTGGAGGGCAGCGTGGAGGGTAAAAATCGTAGAGGGAAACCAGGAGATGAATGCACTAAACAGATTCAGAAGGATGTAGGCTGCAATAGGTACTGGGAGATGAAGAAGCTTGCACAGGATAGAGTAGCATGGAGAGCTGCATCAAACCAGTCTCTGGACTGAAGACCACAACAACAACAACAAGAAGTATTGTGTAAGCTTAGAGACTGATATGATCTTAGCAGTTAAGTCCCATAAGTTTCCACGCACATTTGAGCGTTTTTTTATTTGACATTCAAAACAACTTCCATTGGGCTGGGGAAGGATAAATACAAGTCCTGAATGATTTTCAATGGAATATTATACTTCTCTTCCTGGGAAACAAAGACAAGTATTGATGATGGAGGCGGACAGCAATCACGCACCCTTTTCTTCAAAGGAGACCCCAAAGGCTCAGTAAAGCTGAGATCTGGTGACTGATGGCCTGGGGAGATGCGACAACTAATCCTCGTGCTTGTGTGAACACGGGCCCTATGGTCTTGGAACACAGCATCAAAGTTGGGGAACAAACACCGTACCATGGGATGGACCTGTTCAACCATAACGGTCACAGAATACTTGGTAGTAATGCGACCTTGCAGAGTAACAATGGGACCCATGGAGTACGACGATTCGGCTGCCCAAATCATCACCGACGTCGCACCATGTATCACTCTTGGGAGGTAAACTCGGCCAGAAGTTGGAAACAGTGTGCAACATGACTCATGAAACCAAATGACTTTCTTTCGCTGCTCTACAGTCAAGGTTTTATTGCTTCGGCACCATTTTTTCCTGTTAAGGGCATTTGCATCATTAATGAGCGTTTTGAATTCCGGCTAACCCTCCAATTCGCTGCATACGGAAGTCCCTTCGTGTCATTATGGTGTTGACAGTGTTCGCGAGTGCGACGTTGAGTTCTGCAGTAACTTTTGCAACTGTTGGACTCTTATTTTTCGTCACAATCCTCTTCAATGACCGTCTGTCGCTATCGGTCAACTCACACTTTTGTCCACCTTCTGACTTAGTGGATAATTATTTAGTTAACACAGTCGTGGTCGCGTGTAAGTTGTTACTTTTTATTTGTGGATGACCGGTTTCGATTTATTGCAGAGATCATTATCAGTTCTACATTCCTTGGTGGTAGTAGGAATCCCGGCGTAGAGCAGACCCGGTCCGTCCGTGCTCGCGTTGTGAATACTCCACGCCAGCACGGACGGACCTCCTCCATGTGAAAGATTCCTACTACCACCAAGGAATGTAGATCTGATAATGATCTCTGCAGTAAATCTAAACCGGTCATCCACAAATAAAAAGTAACAACTTATAAGCAACCACGACTGTGTTAACTAAAAATTTATAATACTAGGTATTTATAATACTAGGTCGCTGTTTCCTGGAGCAATGTTCCAAAAAATTTTAGCGGATGACGTTTTTCCGCTTTGCCTGTATGCGGTATAAGTCTCCGGGAGGGAGCCTCTTGAAAAAGCAAAAAATTTCGGTCCTCTTGCTTGGGGAAGCAACCTCCAACAATCTGCCTACGTTTGAGTTCACTCGGCCCCCATATAGTGCACTCACAACTACACAAATCACTGTTCTCAACACCACTGACACTTGCAATATATTGATGACGTTGCACATGTGTCGTTCGTGGTCTATTATAACAGTGTAATCTGCTGGCTTGGCTAGCATCTGCATTTATATCCACGCATGCATGTCTCGCGTGTTTCCATGTTTTGCCCAACCCGTGTATGCGTGTAGTGTGGGTAGTGTGTGGAGTGATTGGTGTTTGAAAATTTATGGACAGTGCCGCACTAGCTTTTAAAATTACGAAATAAATTTTCCAAAAAAGACAATATTGTACACTACAGCTGATTTAAAAAGACGGGCCTTGTATTCAGGACGACGGATGCCCTATTTCCACCTGGCAATCTTGATTTATGTTTTCCTTGCTTTCCCCTAAATTACTTCAGACAAATGCACGATGATTCGTGCTATAGGAGACGACCGACTTACTACCAGCGCCATCCTTTTCAAACTAGCTCTTTGTTACTGCTGCGTGCTGTCGTCTTCAGTACGAAGATTGGTTTGACTCACTTGTCCACGCTATGTGCAAGCATCTCTGGCTAACTACTTCAACCAACGTATTTGCGCTTTGGTCTTTCTCTAAAATTGTAATCCGCCCAACCTTCCCTCAGCTATCAGATTAACTATTCTTTGATGCTTCAGGATGGGTCGCATTAACATATTCCTCCTTTTAGTCATTTGTGGTGTAAATTTCTTTTCTTTCCAATTTTATTCAGAATCTCCTCATTAGTTACGCGATATACCCATCCAGTATTCAACATTCCTCCATAGCACCACGTTTCAAAAGTTATTTTCTTCTCGTCTGAACTGCTTATCGTTCACATTTCACTCCAAACAAGGTTACACTACACATAATTACTTTCACAGAAGATGCCTAACTCATAATTTTATATCAGTCGTTAACAAATTCTTCATTTACGGAAATGCTTTGTTAGCTATTGCCAGTCTGTGTTTTATATCCCCTCTACTTTAGCTTTTTACACCAATTATTTTGCTAGCCAACTAACAAAACTCATCTACTACTTTTCTTCTCTCATTTCCTGTTCTAGTTCTTTCATCATCGCCTGATTTAATATGACTGCATTCCAATACCCTTATTTTACGCACTTTGACGTTCCTCTTTTAACTTATTTTCAATGTGCGATCTATTACGTTTTACTGCTTTTTGAAATGCTTTGCTGCCTCTAACAGAATGACAATATCATCGGAAAACCTAAAAGTTTTTATTTCTTCTGTCTGAACTTTAATTCCCCTTCGAAATTTTTCTCTGGTTTCTTTTACTGCTTGCTCAAAACTATAGATTGAATAACATCGGGGACAGGCTACAATCCTGTCTCATCCCTTTCTCAAACACTGTCTCCCTTTCATGTTCTTAGACTCTTACAATAGCAGCCTCGTTTCTGTACAAGCTGTGCATAGTCTTCCGCTCCCCATATTTAATCCCTGCTATTTTCAGAACTTCAATGAGCGAAATTCAGTCAACATCATGAAAAGCTTTCTCTAAATTTATAAAAGCTATAAACGTAGATTTGCCTTTCCACAACCTATTGTCTAACGTAGGTCGAAGGGGCAGTATTGACACGCGTGTTCCTACATTTCTTCGAAACACAAGCTCGTCTTAGCTGAGGTTGGTGTCTACCAGTTTTTCCAATCTTCTGTAAATAATTCGTATTAGTATTTTGTAACTCGTGGTTCGACTGTAAACACACATGTGAGTACCTGGAACAGGAATTATTACATCCTTCTTGAAGTTGAGAGTACTACGCCTGTCTCATACATATTGCACATGGTAGGATAATTGTGTCATGACTGGCTGCCCTACGGATCTCAATATTTCTGACGGAATTTCGTCTTCTCCATGGGCCCTGATTCCATTTAGGTCTTTCAGATACGTAAGTACACTTCTGGAAATGGAAAAAAGAACACATTGACACCGGTGTGTCAGACCCACCATACTTGCTCCGGACACTGCGAGAGGGCTGTACAAGCAATGATCACACGCACGGCACAGCGGACACACCAGGAACCGCGGTGTTGGCCGTCGAATGGCGCTAGCTGCGCAGCATTTATGCACCGCCGCCGTCAGTGTCAGCCAGTTTGCCGTGGCATACGAAGCTCCATCGCAGTCTTTAACACTGGTAGCATGCCGCGACAGCGTGGACGTGAACCGTATGTGCAGCTGACGGACTTCGAGCGAGGGTGTATAGTGGGCATGCGGGAGGCCGGGTGGACGTACTGCCGAATTGCTCAACACGTGGGGCGTGAGGTCTCCACAGTACATCGATGTTGTCGCCAGTGGTCGGCGGAAGGTGCACGTGCCCGTCGACCTGGGACCGGACCGCAGTGACGCACGGATGCACGCCAAGACCGTAGGATCCTACGCAGTGCCGTAGGGGACCGCACCACCACTTCCCAGCAAATTAGGGACACTGTTGCTCCTGGGGTATCGGCGAGGACCATTCGCAACCGTCTCCATGAAGCTGGGCTACGGTCCCGACAGGCGTGAATGGAGGGACGAATGGAGACGTGTCGTCTTCAGCTATGAGAGTCGCTTCTGCCTTGGTGCCAATGATGGTCGTATGCGTGTTTGGCGCCGTGCAGGTGAGCGCCACAATCAGGACTGCATACGATCGAGGCACACAGGGCCAACACCCGGCCTCATGGTGTGGGGAGCGATCTCCTACACTGGCCGTACACCTCTGGTGATCGTCGAGGGGACACTGAATAGTGCACGGTACATCCAAACCGTCATCGAACCCATCGTTCTACCATTCCTAGACCGGCAAGGGAACTTGCTGTTCCAACAGGACAATGCACGTCCGCATGTATCCCGTGCCACCCAACGTGCTCTAGAAGGTGTAAGTCAACTACCCTGACCAGCAAGATCTCCGGATCTGTCCCCCATTGAGCATGTTTGGGACTGGATGAAGCGTCGTCTCACGTCCAGCACGAACGCTGGTCCAACTGAGGCGCCAGGTGGAAATGGCATGGCAAGCCGTTCCACAGGACTACATCCAGCATCTCTACGATCGTCTCCATGGGAGAATAGCAGCCTGCATTGCTGCGAAAGGTGGATATACACTGTACTAGTGCCGACATTGTGGATGCTCTGTTGCCTGTGTCTATGTGCCTGTGGTTCTGTCAGTGTGATCATGTGATGTATCTGACCCCAGGAATGTGTCAATAAAGTTTCCCCTTCCTGGGACAATGAATTCACGGTGTTCTTATTTCAATTTCCAAGAGTGTATGTCAACACATACATGTTTCAGTTATGATTTTATTTGTTTGTTCTCTAACTGTATCGACATGAGATCTCTAACGTAATTACATAAGGAGCAGTCAAATGAAAAAGAGACAGATAGGAAAAAGTAAGTAAACTGCTTATTCTTTCAATAGTTGATATATTAATCGTACTGTGAGACAAGGGGGTCAATGTCTTCATGGAAAAATGTTTGCTGTTGCCTACGAAACCATGGTTGTACCCAGGCTACGGCTGAAGCACGCCTACAGTCACGAATGCCTTTCTTCAGGACTTTAAAAATATGGAAATCGCATGGGGACTGTATGGGAGATGTTTAAGGGCTTCCCGCGAACTTTCTGCACCGTAGTCGAAATAACCTTGTCGACATGTGGGAGGGCATTATTCTGCAACATTCCTGCGCTTATGGACTTGATGGCGCGCTTCAGTTTTTGCAAAGCGTCCTTGTACCGCTGTGTGTTAACTGTGGCGCCGTGTTTCGAGAAGTAAGTGACCAGCGGACCGTTGTGGTCAAAGAAAAAGGTCGTTTCAAGTACACTTCAAAACGTATGCCAGGAAACTCTTACACATCCTCCGTACAGTTCCGTTCCCTCCCCATGCGATATCCATAGTTTTGGAACCCCGAAAAAAGACATTCATGGGCGTCGATTTGCTTCAGACGAAGAGGTGCTTGCCTGGGTACAATCATGGTTCCGTGGGTAACAGCAAACATTTTTCATTGACGATACTCACCGTCTTGTCTAACAGTGAGATAAATGCATTAACAGTTACAGCGTTACTTTAGAAATAATAAGCAGTTTAGTAAATTTTTTCCTCATCTGTCTTGTTTTCGTTTCTCAGCTCCTTATACTTTTATAATACATGGGTGAATAAAACAGCAACAACTACTACTACCACCACCAGTACTGCTGTGCGAGCCGAGTAACGTACGAGCAAAAAGGCTGCGTATGTAGAAGATGTGAGAGAATTCCACTCAAGAGAATCTATACTGAGGACAAGCGTGCATTGGGCTCGTCTCTCTGCCAGGTCACGCGTAACGAAGCTCGTCTTCACTCTGACTCGCACATTCTCAACTAGACAAACAGGGAAAGTATTTACTACGCATTGAAAACTTTCCTATTGGTGGGACAAACAAAAGTTACGATATCGCACGCATGCCACGCACGTTATAGGTTGCCTATTATAAGGCTCATACTGATCATGCTTTGCGCGGACAGATGGCTTGCAGGCTTCCTAAGGGATAAACGAGTTCCCTTTCTCCTAGTTGCATATGCTGAGCGCTGTCTTTCAAGGGAGATCACTTCTGTTCGTGTGTTAATATGACAGTTTTGCCTTACAGGGGAATAACAGTGGGAAAGATTTATAAAACTTAAAAAACCGAAGAGAAGCAAATATCTCCTTATTGTTTCATAACAATTCATTGTTTATTAGTATAAGTAAGCATTTATTGAGTGGCCTTACGTGTTAAGGAACACAACTAATTTAACTTGTACTAGATAATGGTGTGTAACAGCATGATGATGAACAACAAAATCGAATTATGGTTCTTACTTCAGACTCTTGATTCCAGAATAATTCCCAGTGTCGATCTTTCCTTGCAAAATTCCACTGAGACGCTGACTGACGATGACCGTCTGCGATCATTCCGCTACTCCACAGGCCCCACATTGTGATCTATCGCGCTCTTGCACTGGTCAAGTACCTGGAAATAGGCAACCCAGTTACACCAGCAAGGAGAGGCGATGCGTTTCAATATCTCTAACGCTCTTGCGCTCACTGCACGAACCAATGACAAAACGCGCAGCTGTTTTCTGAAAGGTAATTATCGCCCTATTTATGCAAGGATCCCTGACTAACGGTCAGTATTCGGTAATGAGTCGAATGAGGGATTTGTGACCTATATCTTTTCTCAATTTCATAAATTAATCCTTGTTTGGAAACCATGGCTACTGATTTTATACTGCGGTGCGCTTTAAATGGTTCTGGGCGCACACCGCCAGGTATTTTCCGGTTGTAAACCTCTTCCAGTGGGTGTTGCAGGCCGTCTAAATGCGCTGCTGGGGCGACGTGGAAATGTTCCAGTACCGGACACCTTCGGCGACACTAACTGATACAGGAGGGAGGTGTCAAAACCCACCACCTACGTTTACGATCAGTTGTACGGTACATGTCGTGTGGTTCTGAACGTGAGCAAACTAACGTGCATCGGGAAATGGCGTTATCGGTAACCTCTTTGATGCCGACTGAACAAGCTCATCCATTACCATTAATTAAATTCATGATAAATTTGTTTAATATTGTGCTATACTTATTATTATTATATTTTGAGTTAACATAATCCCATCAGCTGCTCCCTCCATCGGCGTGAGATAGACTATGTTTTCATTTGCGACACCAAGGAAAAATTCTAATACAATAAGGGCGTCGAGAACGAAAAAGGGTTTGAAACTACTGATCTCTACACTAAATGATCGTCATTCCTGTAATCAAGATTTTGTTTGTCTCCCCGCCTATTTGGATGCAAGACATTTCATTTACATTCAGAGACAGCTTACAGTTTCTACACCAAGCGTCGATCCTGAATTTTGCTACAGTTTTCTAACGGCCCCACTTCCAGGGCTGCCAATGAGCGGCGAAGGATAATGTTTTCCGATGAGTCACTTACACTTCCCCGGAGGACGAAACGACGTAGGGGAGTGATGTAAGAGCAAACACTCAGCAGCCGTTGCTGGAAGGACAGAGGCGATGGCGACAACCTCGAGGTCTCTGAAAGGTTTTCGCGACTTTCTCTTCTGGGAACCTTAATTCATGTGTAAGGCATTTTGGTTACCATGGTTACCAACTTCACCTGGAGTAATCATGATCCTATTACACAGAGTGGATAATATAGAACCTGCAATATTTTTTCGTGAAGGGGCACACAATTTTGTTGCATGTTTAATCTACCTAGTCAGTGACCGATGTACTCAAGCAAGTGTTTTTTTAGTGGAAAGTTATCCCATTTTTATGGCATTCGGAAAAAGGAGGGAAGGGAGATTACAATTTAACCTCCCGTTGATAGCGCAGTCATTATGGACAGAGCACTTGAAAAGACGAGAAGAGTGATATAACGCTTGTTAATGCAGGCGTTGAAAGTATCCAAGGTGTGAGCTAAAATTGAAACGTAAGCTCACCGGACTATTGCAGTGTAAACACATCAGAATGCGAAAGTATGCTGCGAAAGCCCGCATCTCGTGGTCGTGCGGTAGCGTTCTCGCTTCCTGCGCCCGGGTTCACGGGTTCGATTCCCGGCGGGGTTAGGGATTTTCTCTACCTCGTGATGGCTGGGTGATGTGTGTTGTCGTTAGGTTAGTTAGGTTTAAGTAGTTCTAAGTTCTAGGGGACTGATGACCACAGATGTTAAGTCCCATAGTGCTCAGAGCCATTTTTTATGCTGCGAAATGACATAGGTATTCAATTACTTTTTACTTGTTACATTTTTCACCAAACCTGTAGCTATTATATGCACCTGAGCTGCTGTTTTTGGCAGTTTATAACAAACTTTTATGTTTATCTGTTTGTATTACCGTTACGTTTTTTTCAGAAAAAGTTTTTTTTGTGTTGAATTTTGTTATTTCAAAGTGTTGTAACTGTAGATGTAATTCATGTTATGTGTAATTACACGAGACAGTAAATTATTCTTCAGGTAACGGGCGTGGTGGGATATTAAAACTCTGTGATCAATTACGCATTTACATCTACATCTATTGTCTGCGAAACACTGTGAAATGCATGAGAGAGGGTACGTTGTAAGGACTTCTTCCCATTCCATTTACGTACGGAGCGCGGGAAGCATGATTGCCTAACGCCTCTGTAGGCTCTATAATTAGTCTAATCTTATCCTTGCAATCCTAGGGGAGCGATATTCAGAGATTCATCATTTAAAGGTGGTTCTTAAAAACGTGAAACTTCCTGGCAGATTAAAACTGTGTGCCGGACCGAGACTCGAACTCGGGACCTTTGCCTTTAGCGGGCAAGTGCTCTAACATCTGAGCTACCCAAGCACGACTCACGACCCGTCCTCACAGCTTCAGTTCTGCCAGTACCTGGTCTCTTACCTTCCAAACTAAACAGACGCTCCCCTGCGAACCTTGCAGAACAAGCACTCCTGAAAGAAAGGATATTGCGAAGACATGGCTTAGCCACAGCCTGGGGGATGTTTCCAGAATGAGATTTTCACTTGCCCACGAAAGGCAAAGGTCTCGAGTTCGAGTCTCGGTCCGGCACACAGTTTCAATCTGCCACGAAGTTTCATACCAGCGCACACTCCGCTGCAGAGTAAAAACTTACTAAGTAGGCTTTCACAGGGTAGTTATCGCCTGTATTCAGTTGTTCGCCAATTCTGTTCTTACAGAATGTCTGTGGCACTCTCCTGCAAGTCAGCCATCACTCTGGCCGTTCGCACTAGTGGTCTTCTCTATTTGATACGGGTTCCAAACGCTTCAACAATAATCTACGATGGGTTGCACAGGTGTTTTATAAGCAGTCCCCTTTGTAGACTGTTTGTGTTTTTCTAGTTTTTTACTAATGAATCGAGGTCTCTCACCTGCATTACCTATGAGAAGCCTGTGTGAAGGGTCCATTCCACATTCTTACAAAAGCATACAACAACGTGTTTGTTTGACTCATTTCTGTTGCAGTATAGCATGACAAGTTTTTACGTTTTATGGAATAGAAAATTTTATATGTCTGAGCATTCAAAGCAACTTGCCAATCTCTGCAGCTCTTTGAAATTTTATCAGAATCTGACTGAATACTTATTTCTGCAGCTTCTTTCAGACATTACTTGATTATACATAACTGTACCATCTACGTAATGTCTGAGGATACTATTATTGCCTGCAAGGCCATTAATATACTACAAGAACAGCACCACTTCCCTGCGGCACACCTGTAGTTACTCTCATATCTGCCGATGGCTCTCCATGCAACATAACGTGCTACGTACTCCCCACCTAGGGTTCGCGAATTCAGTCATAAATTTTGCTTGATACCTTATAGATATAGTTTAGATAATATATGTAGATGTGGTACTGACTCAAATGCTTTTCAGCAATCGAGAAACACTGCATATGATACGTGACTGCCTTGATCCAAAGCTTTCAGTATATCGGTGTGAAAAGTGTGACTTGGGTTCGCATGATTGATGTTTTCGGAATCCATGCTTGTTGTCATGGATGAGGTCGTTGTGTTTAAAGTGACTCATTACGTTTGTACTCGAAATATGTTCTAAGATTCTACAATAACTGGATGTCAACGATAAAGGATCGCAGTTCTTTCGATTACTCCTCCTACCCTTCTGATAGACGGTTGTGTCGTGTGCCTTCTTCCACAGTTTTATGATCGAGAGATCCACAGTAGATTACACTGAGGTGGTAAAGGTCATGGTACACCTACTAACATCGTGTTGGACCTCCTTTTGCCCTGGGCAGTGGAGCAACTCGAAGTGGCATAAAATAAACAAGTCGTTGGAAGTCCCCTGCAGAAATATTGAGCCATACTGCTGCTATAGCTGTCCGTAACTACGAAAGTGTTACGGTGCACGGTCTCGCTTCCCGATTATTTCCCATAACTGTACGATGAGATCTGGGTGGTCATATCATCCGTTCGAATTGCCCAGAATGTTCTACAAACCAATCGCGAACAATTGTGGCTCGGTGACATGATGCACTGTCATCCATAAAAATTCCATCGTTGTTTGGGAGCATCAAGTCCATGAACAGCTGCAGATGGTCTCCAAGTAGCCGAACATAACCATTTTCAGTCAATGAACAGTTCAGTTGGACCAGAGGACCAAGTCCATTCCATGTAAACGCAGCCACACCATTACGGAGCCATCACCAGCTTGCACAGTGTCTGGTTGACAATTTGGATTCATGGCTTCGTGGGATATGCCCACACTCGAACCCTACCATCAGCTCTAACCAACTGAAATCGGGACTCATCTGGCAAGGCCACCGTTTTCCAGTCGGCTATGGTCCAACTGATGTGATCACGAGCCCAGGCGATGTTGTGAGTGCTGTTAGAAAAGACACTCGCGTCGGTCGTCTCGTGCCGTAGCCCAATAACGCCAGATTTCGCCGCGATGTCGTAACGGATACGTTCGTCGGACGTCGCACATTGATTTCTTCCACGTAGTGTTGCTTGTCCTTCAGCACTGGCAACTCTACTCAAACGCCGGCGCTCTCGGTCGTTAAATGAAGGCCGTCGGCCACTCGGTTTCCGTGCTGAGAGGCAATGCCTGAGATCTGGTACTCTTGGCACCCTTTTGACACGGTGGATCTCGGAATATTGAATTCACGAACGATGTCCGAAATGGGATACTATACCGCGTTCAAAGTCTGTTAATTCCCGTCGTGCGCCCATAATCACGTCGAAAACCGTTTCACGTAAATCACTTGAGTTCAAATGACAGCTCCACCAATGCACTGCCTTTCTATACATTGTGTACGTGATACTATTGCCATCTGCATATGTGCATATCGCTATCCCACGACTTTTGTCACATCAGTGTATGGATAAAAAGCCAACCCAGCCACAAATTCGGTGCAGACTCTCATACGGATTCCGTCGGAACCTGGAGCTTTGTTAATTTTCAGCGATTTAAGCTGCTTCTCGACACCAGTAGTGTGAGAGTTAAATTGGGTCAATTTCCCTGAATTTTACTTTGTAAAGAAACATTTGAAATCTTAGTTCACCATTTCTGCTTTACTTTGCTACCCTCAATTTCAGTTCCTATCTGGCCCATGGGTGTCTGGACAATAACGTTGGTACCACTAACAGCCTGTACATACGCAGAATTTCTTGGTTATTGTGAGAAATCTTCCGATTACATGCTTATGTAGTTATTAAAGGCTTCACGCATTACCCCCTTGACAGTCAAGCGAGTTTCATTCAGCATGATTTGTTTTATACCTACTACGCAGTAGCTCCTGTTTCTTTGGAAATTTCTTTATAATGACTAAACTATGACGGGTCGCTCCCATCATGGAATATTCTACTAGGTACACATCTGACGAGTGTATAGTCAATTACTCATTTAAGCCGGAGCCAAAGTTCATCTACATGCTCCTGTCGACAGCTAAATATTTCAAGTTTTTCATAAAAATATGACACTACTGTCTCTCTATCTAGCTTGCTGAACGTACAGATCCTCCAAATTTTTCAAATATTTTTTGTGTACGCTTTTTCTCAGCCTCAACAAATTTTATGAACTACGTACTAGCATAATGAATTGCGTACCAATTCCACAGTAGCTGCTTTTTAATAGAAAACCATTTCTCTGCCATATAAATCGACAATGTAACATCTGTGCTCAAATTATATTTGAATAACAGCAATTATATTTGAAAAACAGGAAAGACATTGTAACGCAAGTAAAAAATTATAACACAGCCAAACATTATACATTTATATATAATTACATATATAGATACATGCTGAAAATAGTTTGATTTTTATCTGGCTACCGTCTCAGAATATGCCATTGTTCGAAATAGGTAGCAATAAATTATACATATGTTTTAGTTGGCCTTTATAGGGTGATAATCATTGTTGCTGCAACTGCTACCGGTTTCTACGCGGACATCCTCAAAAAGGTTAGGTTTACTTTCTGCCATTAGATCGAATTTATTTCCATAATGTGTAGACTTCTGAACTCTCTATTCTAGAAAGTTTTTAGAGAAGGCATTCGGTAATGTTTCACCGCACGTCTTATCAGCCTACCACTTAAAAACCGTATTTTACCAGTTGATTTTATGCCCAGCATTGATTTCTGAGCTTTTCCCAGACATTCTCGTATGAGTTTTAATTTCTATCTCAGAGGATTTGAGTTTGGTGTCTACTACAACAATTACGCCACCTCAATTTCCGTTTTCTTATTCCGTCTACATGCGCTTAAATTTTCCCCAAATATCTCAATCCTATCAATGTCTGATTTTAGCCAGCACAATGTGGGCTTCAGAATTTTTTGGTAGCGCTTCAAACTTTGGCACTTTGTTGCGAATGCTCCACCAGTTAATAACTAGCATTTAAATACTCTCCCTTGCAGGGAGCATTTCTTTGTATCTTACGCTGACATTTCCGGGTCTCCTACAGCTATCGTTGTCTGTACTGGATGGTGAGTCAACCAATGATAGGTGTGCATCAAATCAAAATGGTTAAGAGGGCTAGTGACTGGATATAAATTTCGGGCACTTTACACTAGTTACAACTGCCTAAATTCATATTTAATTCCAACGGTGATGTACGACGAAGACCCACCGAAGCTTTCCAGATGGCAGTATACAGTATGCAACGGTGATGAAAAAAATGCTGCATTTCACTGTTTCTTGGGGTTTTGCACTCACCATGTTCGACTGTGTCACAGTCCACTGGCCGCAGCAGAAAATTAATTTGCTTCTGGGCTGTAAATTCGATGTTACTGGATGTCATGGGTCACTTCTTGCAACGATACATTTTAAAAATATGTTACCATTTACACTCATAGAACCTTTTATACCTAAATTGTATTGCCTGTTTATTGATACTAGTTTGATTGACAATATTTTATAATGGTATAACTGCTCATGAAAAGGCGGTAGCAGAAATCTGTAGGGTAGGAGGAGACATTAAAAATTAACAAACTCAATAGCGATATTAATCGCGTCGAAGTCTAGTGAGGTCTGGAGTAATGGAATCCAAAAGTAGCAAGATGATAAAACGTTTTGATAAGTGATAAAAAAAAGAAACTGCACACGATCACAGCTGAGAAGGTCGTCCCACGAAATCAGAAAGTAAATTACTTAAACACAATGTTCAGAGATATAAACAATGGCCCCGAACTACAGCAAAAATGGAAGTGAAACGTTTACGTCCTTTTCTGTACATAAGAAGAAGAGAACTAGGTCTGTCAGTGCCAAGGTCACGTGCAGCTCACAGAACGGAGCCCGTGACCAACATGCAATGTCGCACCCAACGGTTCGGCGACCAGTTAACGACAGGGCGTTAAAGTCACAGCATGCATCACGAGAAAAAAAGCACATTTAAAGTATTGTGATGTTGACTTAACCTTAGGAGCAGTTCTGTTAAGCTACATTGTCTTTACATAGCTGAACGCTGAACTGGTATTCAGCGGAGCTTCGGGAGCAGGGAATGATGTTAAAGGAGGAGGCAGGGAATCAGATCATTTACGTAGAAATCAACAACTAACCTGTATTTTATAGGTGCGATGTGTACTATACAGCGTTCACTAACGGTGACAATGGTCCTGTCTGCACTAATTGCGAAGTGTTTCACATACAGCAGTGGATATGAGACCCTATTCATCTATGACTAGAGCTAATCGAGTTTCAGTTTCTACAATAGATCTGTACATAGGTATTAATAGAACTACGCCTGCTAAAAGGCGCCATTGAAACAAACAATAGACAATCATAAGTATTTTGCTATAATGAACCGCAACTAGCTTTCATCTTAATTGGTGTTCAGGACGAATTTAATGTAGCTCAGTTCATGAGTTTTTCTGCTGAACACCTTGCATATATTACTAAAGTGATAAATTTTTCCCATATTGGTTGTTATTGAGTCCCGACTCAACCGTGGTGGACATCTGTGTTCCTGATGTCTGGTAACGTGGTTGATTCCTGACGACTACACTGCTGCATGTGTAAATCGTCTAATAGAATTCAGGGAGGAAAAAAGGGCTACTCTGGCGACTTGCGCGCATTGACAACGGCTTCACAGCCTAAATTATTCGTTAATGTAAGTGGAAATAAAACAACAAGAAGTTCTTTACCCCGTTTAATAACACCCAGCGCAGAGAAATATAACCATGCAAACAATTTGTTATAGCTATGCGCACAATCTCAACCAAAATATCTTTACATAGATTCCAGTTTTCCTACTTGATCTTTGCTCTATCGTCCAACTTGTTCAAAATAGGTTTCCTCTGTGATGTGTGGAGGTGCTCGGAATCGATTTCTTGTGAAACAAATACTTCATCCACTGTCAGTGGGTATTCGGTGGACGAAACGTCCACAACTTCAATAGTATTTGGATTGGCGCAATAAATAAGGACAGCGTACGGGTTCCATGCTACAGCGTTGTTTGGGAAAGGCTTTTCGGCAAGTGTTGAACCTTTACGTGCCATAAAAAAACATGTTCTCTCGTTTGGCCTCGCGGTGTCCCTTTCCCATCTAACTGGTCAGTTGATTCAGGGGAGGGGACCAAACAGCGAGGTCATCGATCCCATTCCCACCTAGTCCAGTCAATTGGTGCTTTTTCTCAACAGCTACATATGTATTTTCGGGGGTGCTGAACCCAAATGCCGGCCGGTGTGGCCGTGCGGTTCTGGCGCTACATTCTGGAGCCGAGCGACCGCTACGGTCGCAGGTTCGTATCCTGCCTCGGGCATGGATGTGTGTGATGTCCTTAGGTTAGTTAGGTTTAATTAGTTCTAAGTTCTAGGCGACTGATTACCTCAGAAGTTAAGTCGCATAGTGCTCAGAGCCATTTGCACCCAAATTTAAAGTTTATCGCCGTGTACGAGGTCGGCTTCAAACCTCAAAATTCTCGCATTTTCTTCAGTTTTTCGCTTATATCTCGAAAACTATGCGTTTTTGGAAGGTGCAGGCACTATACAAAATTAAAGTAGTACTCAGGTTTTATTTTCTGACTATCGGTATCGTTGCTAGCGCGCTGAAAACTGACAATTTTTTGGTCCTTCTGTGGAAACGTCAAATTCCAGCCGTTACAACCAAACCAATGGTAAGATGTGATTACAAAATTTCAACGTTCTCGAAGCAGAAGAGAGGGAAGACATGCATCAAAACAGCCGAGCCGGACAATGGAGAGGGCTTCTTTTCAGAAAAGCGATGAGGCTGCATTCGATGGAGACACTCTGTGATGAATGAGACTTCGTGATGGGACTGTGCTGTGTCACCATCTCAAGACTTGGTCTTCATTTACCCTTGGTGCAGCTCCAATGCAGTGATGACTTCTGCCTACTCCATGTAGTTCTGATTTCCATTCCAGTCTTTGTTGGATTTCATTCCAGACGGATACTGTCAAGAGCATTAGACTTTGTTTCCTTTTCTGAAGCCAGTCTTTCGTCTCTTCCTTGATACTGATTTTGCACACTAAGTTGAGTTTGACTGCGCTGTCAGTGAGTCATTCTCATGGCCGTCGCATATGGTTAAGGTCCGATTTCTCGCGTGCTGTCTTTGTAATATGACCGTATCGAAAAAAAAAAATGGTTCAAGTGGCTCTGAGCACTATGGGACTTAACACCTGAGGTCATCAGTCCCCTAGAACGTACTACTTAAACCTAACTTACCTAGGGACATCACACACATCCATGCCCGAGGCAGGATTCGAACTTGCGACCGTAGCATTCGCACGGTTCCGGACTGAAGCGCCTAGAGCCGCTCGGCCACCGCTGCAGGCGACAGCATTGAAAACTTCACCCCGGTCTGAGAGCAGACACCTTCTAATGCTGCTACCATAACGGTGAACGATTACGCCGTGTAGACCTCACCGTGTAGACCTTGCCAATGGACAGCGGCTGTGTCAATAACCCAGCACGCACTGCCTGCTCGCAGAGATGGAGGACAAGACAACAGCCCAGTACACAACAACCGACGCATGCCGATTCCACACTCCGACGGCCGATTTAAGACTACGGTGAGCTCTAAGTGATAAGCTATCTTCCCGGAAAACTCATTTGTGCCATGTCTGCCCAGTAAAAGCACTATAAACTGAATATTTAATAGCCGGCCGCAGTGGCCGAGTGGTTCTAGGCGCTTCAGCTCGGAACTGCGCTGCTGCTACGGTCGTAGATTCGAAACCTGCCTCGGGCATGAATGTGTGTGATGTCCTTAGGTTAATTAGGTTTAAGTAGTTCTACGTCTAGGGGACTGATGACCTCAGGTGTTAAGTCTCATAGTGCTTAGAGCCATTTGAACCATTGTTGAACCATATTTAATGATACTGACTGTTTTTGTTGTTGTTTCAGTAAATTGTTTTTATATTACTATCGGTGTTCACCTCCCACTCATTCCGATGTTTTGCACACATCCAGTGAATATAACGATCAAGCTTGACGTCCGCAAAGCAGAAATCGATATATTCTTCCGTATATCCCTGCTAAAAACTCCTATTCATCAAATTTTAGAGTCCAACATAGGTCAGATATCACGCGACTTATCTAGCAAGATACAGTAATGGTAGAATGACAGAACTTGTGTAAGTAGATAACGTCCATCATTATATCTGTCGATTGTTTCGTAAAGTTATTGTATTGCTGTCTTGTATCTGCATGACTTCAACAAACAACGATGAATAACTGCTCGTGAGGCTTTCGACTTTCATGGCCGTTTCTTCTTTAATATTTACCAAGAATAATGCTCTACTCCCTAATTTCATGCAGTGTAAAGCTGTTTAGAGAGACATACTGTACGTAAAAAGCGTATGTTCCGAGCAGCTGAAAAACGGAGATTCGAAACTTGTCATGTACTGTAAATAAAGGTAAAAAAAAACTGAGTGGTTGCGGTGCTATCTAAAATTGTATTTCGTGGTCACAGACAAACGTAGTTTAGGTCTGGCATTGGGGATCTGTCAGTTGATCAAAATCTTTAGGTCAGCATCTCTCCCTCTGCTCACTTGGTACACTTGTGAAAAAAATTTTCTTCTACACCAGGACTCCAACCCGTCCGCTCCGCGTACTGAGCCTACGCGACGGGAAATGTTTGAGTATGTAAACTACTGTGCATTATTCTATAAAGCTAGGTTCGAGGCATGCAGAGTCGCACTGCGAAGACAACTTTACGGTCCGACTATCTGAGTGATTAGTTGCACAATCGTCTGAAGTATTTATACATTATCGCAATGACACAGGAACGGTCTTCATGTGTTGCAAAGTCGACACGGCACAGTAACCTGTGAAATGACTTACAGAATACACATACAGACAACATTCACCGTACCTAGTGCATTTTTCACCGGTCTCAGTAAACTTACGTTACTGCGTCACCAAGATGAAGAGCTTGTTTACAAGAAGGAAACCACAGACTCGTCATGATATAGTCGTTCCTGACAACGGTTGGCGCCTCGTGTGCTCTTTTCATAAACACACGGCTGTAACACGCGTCCCAGTGCGCTTCCACAGTCACCTACGACCGCTGCATTAATCAAAGAAGACACAGGAAAGCCTAGATGTGAACAATGCGACCAGCATTTGAAACCATAATCGGGCTAGCATGTGCATCGACTTTCCACAATCGCAGCGTCAACAGGCTAGCAGAATTCAGTATTCGGACGGTGGGAGAGTCTAGAGAAAGCGGATAACTAATTGTCGAAGCCTGGAAGACGATACATACATTGGCAGTGAAGGCCGAAACACTGGCATGAAAAACCTAGCAAATACCTGCTCACAATGTAAAAACCCAAACAAATATTCCAACCACAAAACTTTAGAAATATGTTTTTTTTTCGAAATTATCGGGGTACGTTTCGCAACAGTGAGAAAATGCAAAACTTAAGTTCAAAATGGCTCTGAGCACTATGGGACTTAACATCTATGGTCATCAGTCCCCTAAAAATTAGAACTACTTAAACCTAACTAACCTAAGTGCATCACACAACACCCAGTCATCACGAAGCAGAGAAAATCCCTGACCCCGCCGGGAATCGAACCCGGGCGCGGGAAGCAAGAACGCCACCGCAGAAACTTAAGTGAACACATAACTGATCAGAAGTCCCCACTGTTTCAGTAGCTCTTGTACTCTATATTATGCAGATCACTGTGAAGTGCATGACAGAGGGTATTTGTTAATGTATCACAGGGTAAAGTTTCTTCCCGTTTCATTCGCGGATGAAGAGTAGGATCAGCAACCATTTACCTAATATTATCTGCACAGCCCCTAAGGGGTACTACCGTAATGACCTCAAGAATTTTCGTAGTTTGTACCCCCATAGATTTTCTTAAATTTTGCTAAGCCGGTTCTCTCCAGATGGTACGCGCTTTTGTTCGAATTATGACTTTTCATTTGTGTTACGGTCTCTCTCCAGCCAAACGATCCTGTGGGCTTTTCGCAGTGCCTTTCATTATAAGCATTCTACGTTCTCCGCAGATAAGCCCAGACATCAAATGGTTCAAATGGCTCTGAGCACTATGGGACTTAATATCTGAGGTCATCAGTCTCCTAGAACTTAGAACTACTTAAACCTAACTAACCTAAGGACATCACACACATCCATGCCCGAGGCAGGATGCGAACCTGCAACCGTAGCGGTCTCGCGCTTCCAAACTGAAGCGCCTAGGGCCGGCCGCGGTGGCCGAGCGGTTCTAGGCGCTTCAGCCCGGAACAGCGCGACTGCTACGGTCGCAGGTTCTAATCCTGCCTCGGGCATGGATTTGTGTGATGTACTTAAGTTAGTTAGGGTTAAGTAGTTCTAAGTTCTAGGGGACTGATGACTTCAGATGTTAAGTCCCATAGTGCTCAGAGCCATTTGAACCATTTTTAAAGCGCCTAGAACCGCCGGCCCCAGACTTCCACCTGATTAGTATTCGAGAGTGGACCGTACAAGTGGAAAAAATGCAGTTTAGCGGTATTTTACCAGTGAATCGTATATCTGCCCGCTGCTTTACCTATAAGCGATCCCTAAACCGCTCGCCCAAAAGTTCGGAGACGGATTTTATTGTTGGCATATAAGCTACGTCAGCGGAATAACTAAGCGGCGACTTGAACCAACAACTATAAACAACAGAAGTGCATTCGATCAGCCAGTTGTGAGCAGGCAATGTTAAATACTTGAGCCGCGGCCGTAATGTGTCTACATCGTTATATCACAAATATAAATGGAGCATCATCTATAAAGCAAGTGTTCAACACATCCTTTAGAATGTGACGCGTTTTGATTGAAATGCAAAACATAGACAATTGTTTTCTGGAAAGAAAATCATCGAGGGTGACCAGACTTCGTGTTATCAATGCGAACCTATCACGAAACGCCAGAGTGTACAAATTCACGTGAAGGATCAACTCTCTGACGACATACTGTTAACAGATATTCAAGCTAATGTGACTTGCAAGTATAATAACGTCCCAAAGACGGACTTTTCTGACAGTTTTACATGGGTGTATGAGCGTTCTGTGCGTTTTACTCAAAAAAGGGGGGGGGGGGGAGATAATGTAGATGGCCGGAAGCATTAGTACTACCATCTTAACGTATCTATATTTTTCATTAATTCAATCTCGATATTTTTTGACTGACAGGGTATGTCGGGTTATATCTCGCATACTTTCCCTCTTCTCTCGTGGGTAGAAACTGTGTCGCCTATTTTTAATAAAATGTTAAACTAGTAAATCAATCAGTAAGCTCTATTTGAAATAACATAAAGCTATTATGTTTTCTTTCTCGTAGAGGAAGACGAAATATATCCATTTCTTGGAGAGAGTTCGATTCCATCCATTTAGAGAGAAGCACACGCGAATGGTCTACACTCCCACAGTATCGTACTGCAGCATAAGGCTTATATAATTAATACTAACTGAAAATTATTTAGTACTGAAACATTAGTCGTTGTTTATTCGAACTTTATTGTGTGAGTCTTGGAAAAAGATAAAAAAATATATAAAACATTTTATTACTGTTTTACAAATGATACTGTCCCATTCGCAGTCCAAATTATACTTTATAACATCTGCTCCACATTTAATTGCGTTTTCTGGTGTGCACGGATCGTAAATCAGAAAAACAGGGGTGGATTTTATACACTGAAGAGCCCAAGGAACTGGTACACCAGCCTAATGCTGTGTAAGACGCGAGCACCCAGAAGTACCGCAACACGGCGTGGCATGGTCTCGACTAATGTCTGAAGTAGTGCTGGAGGGAAATGACACCATGAATCCTGCAGGGGAGTCCATAAAGCTGTAAGAGTAAGAGAGGGTGGAGATCTCTTCTGAACTGCAAGTTGCAAAGCATCCCAATAATGTCCATGTCTTGGGAGTTTGGTGGCCAGCGGAAGTGTTGAAAATCAATAAAGTGTTCCTAGAGCTACTATGTAGCAAATTCTGGACGTGTTGGGTTTCGCATTGTCCTGCTGGAATTGCCTAAGTCCGTCGGAATGCACAATGGACATTGATGGATGCAGGTGATGAGACAGGATGCTTACGCACGTATCACCTGTCAGAGTCGTATCCTGACGTATCAGGGATCCCATATCACTTGAGCTGCACACGCCCCACATCATTACAGATCCTCCACCAGCCAGAACAGATCCCTGCTGGCATGCTGGATCCAAGGATTCACGAGGTTGTCTCCATACCTGTAGATGTCCATCCGCTCGATACAATTTAAAAAGAGACTTGTCCGACCAGGCAACTTGGTTCCAGTCATCAATAGTCCAATGTCGGTGTTGACGGGCCCAGGAGAGGCGTAAGTGGGCCTTCGGCTCCTAAAGCCCATATCGATGATGTTTCGTTGAATGGTTCACACGCTGATACTTGTTGATGGCCCAGCATTGAAATCTGCAGCAATTTGCGGAATGGTTGCACTTTTGTCACGTTGAACGATTCGCTTCAGTTGTCGTTGGTCTCGTTCTTGGAGGATCTTTTCCGGCCGCAGCGATGTTTGAGATTTGACTTTTTACCCGATTCCTGATATTCATGACACGCACGTGAAACGGTCGTACGGGGAAATCCCACTTCATCGCTACCTAAACAGTAGAAACTTTCGCCGTTCGTGGGCGGGCATTATCCTGCTGAAATGTAAGCTCTGGATAGCTTGCCATGAAGGGCAACAAAACGGGACTGAGAATATCGTCGACGTACGGCTGTGCTGTAAGGGTGCTGCGGATGACAACCAAAGGAGTCCTGCTGTGACAAGAAATGGCAGCCCTGAACTTTATTCCTGGTTGTCGGGCCGTACGGCGGTCAACTGTCAGGTTGGTATCCCACTATTGTTCGGGGCGCCTCCAGAAATATCTTCGCTAGTCACCGGGGCTCAACTTGGAGCGGGACTCAGTACTGAACACAGTTCTACTCCCGACGCTCCGCACAGTCGTGGGGAACCAACGCGAGTGTCACCTGCCATGCGGCCCGACAACCAGGAGTGATGGTCTGGGGTGCCGTTTCTTTTCGTAGCAGGAGCCCTTTGGTTTCTCCACAGACTAGCGCTCACAGTCCATGATTCACAGTCCTATACTCCAGCCGTCTTTCTAAAAGTGAGGTCCACGTTTCATTCTATGTGACTTCTGTTGTTATGGAATGCGCTTTTTGCCTGTGTTAATTGCTTTTCGTGACTTCCTTTCTTTACTCGTTATTCGTTACTTTGCTTCCAAGGTAGCTTAAGTCGTTCAGCTATATGGTCTCTATTCTTGATTCTAAGTTGAAAGCTAACCTCATTTCTGAACCTCAATACTTTTGTTTTTCTTTGGTTAATTCTCAATGCATATTGTGCATGATGTAGATTTTTCATACTATTCAACAAGTCTTTTAATTCTTCTTTACATTCAAAGGGAATAAAAATTAATTAGTTAATTCTTTCACTGAGGTCTTTTCATGATGAATTTGAACGCTATTTCTGATCCTTTGTTTTTATTTTCTCTTTGATATACAAGTTGAGCAGTAGAGAAGGAAATCCATCTCTGCATTGCACCGTTCCTCACTCGAGCACTTCTCTCGCTTCTTCTAGGTCGACAAATCCTATCAAAGTACTTGGATTTTTCTTAAATGTTGCTTTTATTTTCAAAGGCAAAGTCAGAGCTGCATTCCTGCTGCCTTTACCTTTCCTAAAGCCAGCATGTTTGATACCTAACAGATTCTCAATTTTCTTTGCCATTCTGTGGAGGCCCAGGTTGTTGTCACGATGACGATCGATAGTCGCTCAGAAAAAAACATAATCAATCACACATTTTACTGAAGTAGAAACTTAAAGATTCGTAACAACGCTCTGCGATGGCAACGCGACTGTGGGCGTGTGCTGATGACAGTGGGTGTGGTAGCACTGATGCTGCTCGTTGCCAGTGGTCTGTCGTGTAGCTTCATGCTGGGCAGGAATGGTGACAAGGGGACGGTTTTCATGAAGTTTTGCAAGGACAATGAAAATTGAAAATAAAGAGACCCATGTTTCGACTTTTTGCTAGATACTCCCTAGTTCTTGACAAAATCTAGGTCAAAAGTTCATAAAAGACAATCGTATTTTTAATGCTGTACATCGAAAGATGGTCTAAAACATTTTATTAATATAATACTGGACTCAAAGCTAATAATGTTCGCGTTTTTAACGCTTTTGTATTGTCACGCTGTACCTTGGGTACTCGTCGTTCAGTGTGTCCAGCAGAGCGAGGTCGGCGGTCGAACGGTTGAGGCGTTAGACTACCAAACTGACGGTCCGTATTCAGTTCTTGGTCGTGGCTTTTTTTCCATTCGATATTTTTTCTGTGTATCTGATAATATTCTGATAGTCTGAATACTTTTCTTTCATTCTCCTCTTGAAGTAAAACATAGGGAGGCGCAATTAATAATCAGATCAGTGTGTATAATGTATTGATAGTTATTTCCACCGTGACAGATAGTAGAGAAACACACACAATGTATATTTTTGCGTAATCCTAACTGATCGTCTATTCTCGCAATCAGTTGGGCGAAATTTATCCGAGAAGCGGACAAAACATAAATATTTCTCGCATCATGCACAACAGACGAACGAAATCCCGTCACATTGACCTGTTTTTCGGTTCATTGTTTGAGGAAAACACAGCTCATTCACGTTGCTAAAAAAACATCTATCAAATGGAATTTGTGTACCAAGCGTATAAAAGCATGCTTTGAAAGACAGGCGCAGAGAGCTGGTTATGGACCAACGCATGATTTTGAAGTCGTGTAGTGAAATTTTTTAGCTGTCAAAAAAAGTAAACGTCACACGGTTAACAAAGACAGACGTATTTGGTGGTGTCAATTTCACAGTGAGCATCGTCACGATTGAGCCTCATCATCTAATCCTATTGTGGCGCCTCATATATAACGATGAAAATAACTGTCAATGCATTATACATATTTACTTGGTTAATAATCACAGCTCCCGATATTTTACCCAAAAAAAGGGCAAAGAAAGGTATTCCCATTGTCAGAATATTACCAGACAGTCACTCGGCCCCGGCACGGCTCTGAGGCGCAATGCAAGACGCGCCATGAAGAGCGGAAACCCGCCGTGATACTTGCAGACGAAGATAGGCGTCAGCAGCGATGTCCGTTCTTGCGAGTGCAAGAAGTGCGAGGCCATCCACATGGGTACTAAAGGAAATTTTGAGTATACGATAAATCGCAAAAATCTAAGGGCTGTCAATTCGACTAAATGCCTAGGAATTATATAATTATGAGCAACTTAAATTGGAAAGACAACATAGATAATATTGTGGGGAAGGCTAAACAAAGACTGCACTTTGTTGGCAGAACACTTAGAAGATGCGACAAACCCACTAAACAGACACCCTACATTACACCTGTCTGTCCTCTGCTGGAATGATGCTGCGCCGTGTGGGAACCTTACCAGGTACGATTAACAGAGGACATCGAAAAAGTGTAAAGAAGGGCAGCTCGTTTCGTGTTATCGCGCAATAGGGGTGAGAGTGTCACTGATATGATACGCGAGTGCGGGTGGTATTCACTGAAACAAACGCTGTTTTCTTTGTGGCGAGATCTATTTGCGAAATTTCGATCACCAACTTTCTCTTCCAAATGCGAAAATATTTTGTTGACATCTACCTACGTAGGGAGAAATGATCATCATAATATAATAAGAGAAATCAGAGCTCGAACAGAAAGATTCAGGTGTTCCTTTTTCCCACGCTCCATTCGAGAATGGAATGGTAGAGTAGTAGTATGAAAATGGTTCGATGAACCCTCTGTCATGCACTTAAGTGTGAATTGCATAGTAACCATGTAGATGTAGATGGAGGCGTACAGAGTCAGTACACCCTCCGAGGCGTAGATGGTTAAGCGGCTGCTCTGTCCTGGTCTCGAATGGACGCCCCTCAGGGCAGAAGACTGGCTGCGGTGAAACGACCTTGAAGATGACCCTTCGGTTAGGAGGCGCCAAGTCCACAGCGGTGGACTCGTGCCAGCAGTAGCTCTGTGACTGGTGGATGTCCGGTCTCGTGGTGGCTGCTTTCAGGACCATGCCATCTCCTCAACTGGTGTCGGCCTCTTCTGATCGCTGGTGACTGCCACACTGCCATCCTTTTGGGTAAAAATAATGGGTTAACGACGTACATTAAAGCTAGCCCGTAGCCTTCAGAGGTAGTAACCAGCCTGCCGATGCCGCAGTCACCCTGCCTTTCCCCCTGCATCGATGTTATTGTAACTGGCCCATGGCTCAGCCCGCAAGTTGAAATCGGCTAGTCGCGATGCTGCATCTGACGTAATTGCGTTCTGGCCCACTCCACTCACGGAGCGAGGTGGCGCAGTGGTAGCACACTGGACTCGCATTCGGGAGGACGACGGTTCAATCCCGCGTCCGGCCATCCTGATTGAGGTTTTCCGTGATTTACCTAAATCGCTCCAGACAAATGCTGGGATGGTTCCTTTGAAAGGGCACGGAAGACTTCCTTCCCCAATCCGACGAGACCGATGACCTAGCTGTTTGGTCTCTTCCCCCGAACAATCCAAATCCACTCCACTCAGCTGCTCCCATGGCCTTCAGCAACAGACGTTGCAGTGTCGCCGTTTTACTCAGCAGCGCCGAAAAACAGTAGCAGCGCTACAGTTCTTTTGTATATTATTCTTGTCGGTAACTTGGATGTATGAGCTGATACACTAACTGCGCGACAATTCTTAGACTTACCTGATCTTGTTATATTGGATATTCCATAGATGACATTCTTACGAAAGTCAAACTGTTTGTCTCCAGTGCCACAGATTCAACACACAACTTGAATAATCTAACCGCTCGAATAGCTGAGTGCGTTAACGCGCCGCTTCCAGGATTTGTGGAGGCGAGCTTGTCCTGGATAGAATCCGCTTTGCGATTATCGACGAGAACTGGTGAACCGGCCTGCATGGATGTGGCTTCCGAGCAGGTATTCATGTACCACCTCAGATACGTACTACGGAAACATTTAGAAAACGTTCTCACAATTGAACATGAGATTTACACTAGACGCAAACAAATGGGGTACTCAGTTCGGTCCCGAGAGTACTGGTGGGGTCACATATTTTCACTAACATTGCCACTCCCCATATAGTAATGGCGACCCCATGGAGAAAAGAGAAAAGGCAAAGAATGTAAGGAAACGCAGAATTAAGAGTTTAACGAAATGTAATAGCGTCGTATCCTTTCACTGTGGAATTCATGGTTTACACATAAAGTCATATTTGGACAGTGCAAAGTGTACAATGTAGCGGTCACTTGAAGGTAAAGCAGCAGGCAGATATACGAGTCATTGATAAAATGCTGCGAAACTGGACTTTTCCTCAAAGGATGTCTCATGCAATAAACACTTGTACGGCTCATTTTTGAACACTCTAACCGTAGTACTCTAACTGTAGTTCTTGTCACGTAGCGTTAATAGTGACATAGAACGCATACAAAGAGAATGTTCCACAGGTTCTTTTGACTGGCGAGAGAGTGAAATCAACAATGTTAACTGTTTCACTCAAAACTGTGTAAATGCAAAACTTCATTACTGTTTCGTGAAGATTCAATCGCTGTATTGCCGTCTTCTATCAGCAGGATTGCACCAAATAATGAAACGTAACTCTTCGTTCCCTCTTATTTACCAAGAATAGTGTTTTACTCCCAATTGTCACATAGTATTTGGACAGACATACGTTAAATTTTCATGGTCAGGGTACGTGAAGAAGAGCGACCCATTCTAAACCTGTCATGTGTTTTAAGTAAACGCCACTTAAACCAAACTGAGTGGTTGTGGTACTACCTAGAATCGTATTTCACAGTCACGGGGCCTCTGTGCGTAGTTTGGGCTTGGCGCTGGAGAGCAGTCTGGTGATCAAAATCACTAGGGTGCCATATGTCCGGTTTACAGTTGTATACTTGTGCAAGAAAACCCTTTTACACCAAGACTCTAACCAGTCCTCTCCGGGCGCAGTGCCTATGCGACGGGAAATGTGACAATTTGCAACTCAGTCTATAACACCAGATTTAGTCCGCTTACACTCCGTTACCCCTATTACATTTGTTGATATTCATTTTATTACCTACTTCAAAGACATTTTTCCTTTCAACCGATCTTCCTAGTTCATCGCTGTGTCTTCACAAGGTCTTAATCGTGTTTTTATTTTCTTCTTTGATTATTTTTACAATTATTACATAGACCCTCAAATTACGCTAGTGTCTCGAGCAGTAGCTTACGGAGCTACAGAATCACAGCGAGTGACTGCACGTACGTTGAGCAGCACTAATGTCACGGCATATGATGCTTACAGTAAATGGATAGTGTGAGGAGCGGTTTCCTGTGTGAGAAAGTATCTTACAAGCTGATATATAGATTGGAGATGACCTGGACAATTAGGATTCATTGGCCATCGTTGTGTCATTACTCCTTTGCTGTAAAGTTTTAGGTTTGCTAAGTAAATGACTCGGTCAAAGTCAGCCGAGGGGACAGGAAGAAGTACGAAATAGTTCGATGTTCTATAGTAATTTTTGTAGTGCAAGAAGTCATCCAGTCAGCGCTTAGACACTATCCACACGAAATTCCTTGGTGGACCACATCTTAATATTCTACATGTTCGAGTTATTTACGTTTGTTATTATCATAATTGTATGTTTGTGAAATTCACGGTGATTATTATAAATCACCATTGTGATGGTATACCTATTTTCTGTTTATTAATGAAATCTACCGGCATTCCTACCAGAAGCCACACTTTATCAGTTTACAGTACGATGGCGCTACAGGCTGAGAGAGAAAACACCAGAAGAACTGCAACACGGAGCGACTACGAGAAGGTCTAAATGCTTACTCAAGAGGTTAATGCAAGGACGGAGTAATATCGCGTTATGTCCTCAGCAACTTGGTTTTGCACAGTGTAGCGGTACTGCAAGAAGGCCACTCGTTTCTACCTGTAGAGGCGATAAGAGGCGGATGCTGGCAGATGTGAAGAATTACGGGACTGTTAGTTTAAATAGTAATTCTTGTAAAAAACAGATACCAATTATTACAGAAGAATGGAATAAAACTGATAAAAGCCGACCTCGTGGAAACTCAGTTACGGTTCCGGAAAGATGAAGAAACACGAGAGGCAATACTAAACGTACGAATTATCCTGGAAGATAGGTTAAAGAAAGGCAAACTGACATTTTGTAGCATTTGTAAATTTAGAGAAAGTTTTTGAGAATGTTGACTGGAATACACTCTTTTAATTTTTGGAAGTAGTAGGCATAAAATAGAGGAAGCGAAAGGTTATTCACAACTCGTACAGAGACCAGAGAGCAATCATGAGAGTCTAAGGGTATGAAAGAAAGCAGCGGTTGAGAAGCGAGTATGATAGGATTGTAGCATTCCCCGATGTTATTCAATCTGCATTCAGGAAGCAGTAAAGGAAACAAAGTTTAGCGAAAAGAAATAAAAACTTTGTGGTTTGGCGATGACGTTGTAATTCTATAGGAGACAGCAAAGTACTTGCAGGAGCAGTTGAACGGAATGGACAGTGTCTTGAAAGGAAGCTACAAGATGAACAAAACGAGGATAGTGGAATGTAGTCCAATTAAATCAGGTGACACTAAGCGAATTACATTCAGAAATGAGACGCTGAAAGTAGTAGATGACTTTTGCTATTTGGGCAGCAAAATAACTAGTGATGGTCGAAGTAGAGAGGATATAAAATATAGTCTGGCAGTAGCAAGAAAAATATTTCTGAAAAATTAGAATTCCTTAACATCGGTATTGGGAAGTCTTGTCTGGAGTACAGCCCTGCAAGGAAGTAGAACGCGGACGATAAACTGTTCAAACATGAATAGAGTAGATGCTTTTGAATTGTGATGCGACAGAAGAATGCTGGAGACTGGCTGGATAATTGTAATAACTAACGCGCAGGTACCAGAGTTGCGCTCTATCAAAACTACGGTTCAGTATTTTTAGTACAATACGTAAATGACGCAATAAAGTGTAGGATTACTGGCAGCATTGCTAGGAAAAGAGACAAAGAAATGTGTGACAGAGAAAATGAGAGCTGATGACTTCATTTTGTTTTTTGTTTGTTTCGCACATACTTAGAACGGCAAATTGTTCAGTGTTAGTCCACCAAGTATTTTATATCCTTAAAAAATAACCACAGCATTTAATGGCTCGTAAAAATTAGTTTATTGCATAACTTTCACGCTTTTATGTAACCTAAGCAATTATTTTTTATGTAGGTGCAGTTTATATGAAAAAAGGTAAAATAATCTATATAATTATTGTTCTTATTTTGTACCCAATAGAACATTCTTCGTCATGACTAAAGGCGAGAGTTTCTTGTTATCATTGATAAATGCGAAACTTGTTTATGAAGAACACAGATTTTATAGAAGCTCGATGAAGTATTGAAGTGATATTCGATGTGTTCTTGTTTTGCAGTTTTCTAATTTTACCTTTTTACATTAAACTGAGTTTTCATACAACATATTTGTATTGCTTTCTATTTTTACTGCAACATCCCTTCATTTCACGTTACAAATCAACAATTTTAAGAATGAAATTTCAAGTAAACATTGACAATTTCAATTTTTCTGCAACTACTGTTTATTTTTAAGTAACGGACAGGAGGATAACTATGCAGAACAAAAATGTTCCGTAGGTTATATGACTCTTTCTGTATTCTCGATCATTTTTTAAACTGTTCACCGCTGCCTGTTTCTTGGGGAACATAGTACACAAATAAGACTATCGAAATGAGGTAACGCTTGATAGGTATGCAACACACATAACATATAGGTAATGCGGTTACGATCTTAACTGTGGTGTGCGCACTGTAAGACCTTTGGTACACACACCATCAGATTATTTGACTTGTCGCTCTAACGACGTAGGCAAGTGTCAGCAATATGTTTCGTGGTCTTATCGTGGCGTGTTTGTCTTCCGCCGTTAGGTCAGACGATAGAAATGCCACTTGCACACTTAGACTAGCAGATTGACAGTGACCAACTTTAAACAGAACTTGATTAATTTTCATATTTATTAAAATAATAACAATCATAAACCTTACTTCACTTGATTCTGGATGCTATTTACAATTGACAATCTGAAGTTCCTTTGATCTTGGTATGTTAATCTTATTCTCACAAATCTCTGATACTTGACAAAGTGTCTACACATTTCTCTTCATGGCTATGTACAGGAATCTGATAATCTTATTAGGCGCAGACTGAAACTTGACTAAAGACTAATTGGAGGTCTGTACACTCGTTATAATACCTCGAGCGTTCAGGTATCATTGCACGAGTGTGATCCGCGAGGAGAATAGGTTCTAAGTTAGCAGCAATCTCATTGGCTGCGTTACATATTAATACGCGGATAGGCGGAAGCAGAATTTGGTCCTTCTCTAAGACAGCGCCATCTCGTAGTGCGGAGACGGACGATCGCTACGCCTGCGCTGTTGTGCTTAGCGGGGCGCGCTCTGTTGGGAAAGTTGTGTACGCGCTGACTACGCGGAACTATGTACACAACATTAACTAAGGCAACTAGGAAAACCACTGTAGTTCAGATGGTTCAAATGGCCCTGAGCACTATGGGACTAAACTTCTGAGATCATTAGTCCCCTAGAACTTGGAACTACTTATACCTAACTAACCTAAGGACATCACACACATCCATGGCCGAGGCATGATTCAAACCTGCGACTGTAGCGGTCGCGCGGTTCCAGACTGTAGGGCCTAGACCCACTCGGCCACAGCGGTCGGCAAACTACCGTAGTCTATAATTTCTTACGATAACCTATGGTAGTCTACGGTAGTTTTATAACTCTAGCAATTATAGAATAAAATGGGAATAATTTATGGTGCAGCTTAACTAAAAGAGAAGTCGGTTGCTACGTCACATCCTGAGATCGTTAGTTTGATAATGCGGGCGGGGGGGGGGGGGGGGGGGGGGAGCGGAGTAGAAGGTGAAGCCGTAGTGGCAGAACAACGGATGGATGCACCAAGCAGACTGAAATGATGATGATTTTTGTAAATGATGGAGTAGCGTTTATCAGCCAAGTCCTTGGACAGAAGACCACAACAACGACACATCGTTTCCACGTGCGCTGAAAACGTTTTGCCACGGTAAACAAACAAACGCGCGTTCTCTGCGGACTCGCAACGACCTCTGGCAGGCTACTACTTTTTCGCGAGCAGCCGTGCAGGCAGGCACCGCGCGCCTGCGCGCTGCCGACGCCGCCTCTAGCGCCAGGCGCCGCCCAGCCGCGCAGGTCAGTCCGCCGGCTACTGGTGCAGTGCCGGCCCAGCGCTTCGACGAGACGATACGCGCCGCGCACGCAGACGCGCCGCTTCGCACGCAGCACACGCATCGATCCGCGCTCCACACTCTCTCAGCAGCCCTGCAGGTAGGCCCAGTGCATCGCCGTGCTGCATAAATACGCGAAGGGAGCCACTACCGGTTCGATCACACTATAGCCGACAAATCTCTGGAAACAGTAACTGCTGCAAAATACTTACGAGTAATGCTCCGGAGCGAGCTAAACTGCAGTAAGCAAATAAAACTACGAGGGGCGTCCAATAAGTATCACTTTTTTTTCTTTCTGAAAGTAGGTTCGTTTATTTCCAGAGCCCATTACACCGCATTATTCCCCACTTTACAAATCCCTATTTTTCAAAATAATCTCCGTTCAGTGGGACGGCCTTACGCCACCTTACAAGGAGGGCCTGTATGCCAGCATTGTCCCACTCTAGTCGTCTCCATCGCAGCCAACGTCTTGCTGCGACAATAACCTTCCAATCATTCACGTACTACTTCCCGCGGAGTGCATCAATCGTTGGACCAAACAGAAGACGGAAGGTGCGCGATCTGGGCTGTGTGGTGAATGAGGAAGAACAGTCCAATGAAGTTTTGTGAGCTACTCTCGGGAGCGCAGACTCGTATGAGGCCTTGCGTCGTCACGGAGAAGTTCGTTTGCATTTTTGCGACGACGAACCCGCTGAAATCGTTTCTTCAATATACTGAGGGTATCACTGCAGAAGTCATAGCTGTGTGCTGCCGGTCGGCACGCACGAGATCGGACAGGTCTGCGCGATCTCGTTAAGGGGTGTAGGACGTCAGACGGGCCTACTTGAAGCAGGAGAGGCACCACTGAACATTTTAATTTCCACTGTCTACACTTTTACAAATAAATTCATAAAACTTCGAAAGCATGATCAAGAAGGATTCAGGATTCACACTCATAGCAGTGGAAGCTCAAATACGTAACGAAATACATTTTTTTACATGTGAAATTTCATCATTTTTTCATTTACTACCGGCTGCAGTTGTTGCTATAGGTACACTTTTCTTCCTAAGTAAGAGAGATTCTTTGATGAATTTTGCACAGCATACAAACTATAGTTACACGTGTATAAAATTTAGTAATTAATGAAAAAATGAATGAACTGTTACATTTTAAACTTCATGTTTAGAAAAAACTCAAATTTTATAGTAAATTATCTCAATTTGTACCACAGTTTTTAATAGATTTGGAAAATTCTAGAGTTTCATACACCTGTAAGTACTGCTTGTATTCTGTGCAAAATTCATCGAAGAATCTCTCTCACTTAGGAAGAAAAGTGTAACTACAGAAACAAATGCAGCCAGTAGTAAGTGAAAAAAATGATGAAATTTCACATGTAAAAAAAAGGTATTTTGCTATGTTTTTAAACTTCCACTGCTATGAGTGTGAATTCTGAATCCTTCCTGGTCATGCTGACAAAGTTTTATGAATTTATTTGTAAAAGTATAGACAGTGGAAATTAAGATGTCCTGTGGTGCCTCTCCTGCTCCAAGTCGGCCCGGTTGACGTCCTACTCCCCTTAAGATGATGACAGACGCCTCGCCCAACGATTCGCCGTGCTTTTGTCCACTTCCAGGTCTCCATAGACATTCTGCAAGCGTCTACGAATAACTGCAATGTTCTGGTTTTCTGTCAAAAGAAACGCAATGACAACTGTCGGCTTGGAACGCACCTCCGCTGCAAACGCCATTTTAAAGGCGACCTATAGCGCCGCTACCCATCGGAACTTCATAAAACTATAGGATGTGAAGTGGGAATATTCAGTGATGCACCACAACAAACTCTGCATTTTTTTCAACCGGAATCTATCGAGAAAAATGGTGTTCTATTACTTCTTGAACATCCCATGTAGGTGTAAGAAAAGCATACGACAGGCTGAAATTAATTGGCAGAATCTCAAGCAAATGTTGTTCATCCGTGAAAGAAGTGGTTTACAAAACACTCGTTCCACCGATTTTTGATTACTACTCAGCAGTCTGAAACCCCCACCAAGTTAATTAAAGAGAGGGAGAAGGCCCAATGAAGAACGGCGGAGATGCTCAACGAATTCCAGAAACAGACGGTACAAGAGAGGACCAGTGCGTGACGGGGAAGTTTGCTGTAGAAATTTTGGAATCTCGTAACATATTACTTCATCTCAAATACGAGGATCATTCAGTAAATAATATCCAACATTTTTTCCTCTGAACATATTCATTCTTAAAAGTTAGAATTTGATGAAAATATCAGTCAACATTTCTTTTACACTTGCTATTTTTCAACATAGTCATTATCACGTTCTATGGCTTTGCCGTCAGTGCTGTGTAACAATACGTACTCCCTTTTGGGAAAAGCACTTGTCCTGTGCTCGTAGCCATATTTTCAATGAGCGAATTACGCTATCGTTATCTTCATTGTGTGTCCTCCTAGAGAATTCACAAGTGGTCCAAACAGGTGGAAGTTCAAGGGCGCCGGGTCTGGGCAAAAATGTCCTACTCCAATTTGACGATGTGTTCTCGGGTTCTGAGACATGTGGGGGCGTGCATTGTCGCGTTGGAACAAGATTGTTGTCAGAAATAACACGTCGAAAACGGTTCTTGAGTTAGTTCAGAGTCTTCTCACATATGATGCATATATCCAGACTAAAGCGGTGAATGAAAATCTGTACCAAGGTCGGGATTCAAACGAGGATCTCCCGTCGTTTCATTCGACGTGAAGGCGCTATTCCAATACAGTTGGAGAGCCTCTGCAATGATGTTCGAGCTTAGGGTGAATACCTTATTGAGTGAGTCGTGAATGAGTTTCGATTGAAGAGGGAGGCGTGCTAGGGTAGTCCGTGCAGTAATGCAAACCCACTGTGCAACCGTGGCGTAGTGGTCAGTGCATCTGCCTCCTGAGCTGGAGATCCGGGTTCGAATGCCGTCCTTTGTGTAATTTTCATTCATCTCTTTAATCTTGAGACTTGGAAATGTCTCTGGAACCATATAGTTTCATTTGACTTCTCATATATGACGTCATCAGTACTCCAAAAGATAATCATCATGATTTTGCCAGCAGAGGGAACTGCCTTGTATTTCTTTTTTGGTGATTGCGGGTGATGCCACTCCAGTGACTAAATTTTATTTCGGCTCCAAGTGAGGCACCAAGGTTTTCTCCCCTGTAACGATCAGTGACAGATCGGTCTCTCCATTCGCCTTAAACTGCTCCAACATTCCACACGATAAGGCTTTTCTTTGAATCTTATGGTTTCTTATGAGAATTCGTACAATTCCTCTTAAATACCCAAGAGTCCTCAGTCACATCACACTCTCTTCCAATTCTCGCAGATTGCTAGATGTGATGCACCGGTCTACACGGACAATTGTATCTACGCAATTCATCAATGCTTGTGACAGGACGTCCCGAACGGGACATATCAAGGAACTCAGATTCTGTGCTTCCAACGACGCCTGAAATACAGGGTGGTTGTAATTAAACTTTCGCTACTTGAGCTAGTGTAGACGGAAAACTATCTTCCGTACGGGTAGCCAACCTTATAGGAATGATGTTTAAACCACGCGCTGCGGGATTTATGTTGTCACTAAAGTTACTGTCATAACGTTCCATTGGGTGCCTGTACTAGTATGGTGACGCAGGATTGAGTCATAAGCATATGTGTGCATTACAGTTGAAGACAGTCAATATGGACCTGGACGAGGTTATAAGGGCTTTACTCATAAAGATGTTTTATCAGAATAACAGCAATAGTACTGCAGTTCTTCCCTAGTATCGACACGTTAAAGGAACGCGGAGAGGTCTCTTCCGCACTGGGGATGAAGGATATGATTCGGAAGTTCGATTTAACTGGCGATTTGGGAATTGCTACGGGGAGAGGCCGATGGCCAATTGCGCCACGAATTGTTGAAGACGTTACTGTTGCCACGGCTGGGAATACTGGACTGAATGTGTGATCTTCATTAGTGCTCGAGCTGTGTCACGATAGCCGAATATTCCATAGTCCCCCGTTGTTTCGGGCAGCAGTAGAGAAATCTCTAGTGCGATGCCAGGCTGTCGTGGATTCAGGTGGTCGTCACATTGAGCATAGTTTGAACCTGAAACGTGAACATTAACAACTGTCACCGAAAGTGTAATCATAACCATCCTGTATCTCCCAACATCACTCCTATCAGCTGCATCATTGCCAAACACTGCAAACATATTTTTATGGATGTTCACAACGTTCTCTTCTCCGCAACCAAGAATTCAGTCTTGCGCATAGGCTACTTTAATGGTTCACTGCAGCTCTGCAGTTTGTCGGAATTGTTGGAAAAAGCATACATTATCCTGCACCTGAGATTATACTTCCTATAACCCATATATTAATAACTGAAAAAAATTTTGGCCATTATTGACTGAATGACCCTCGTACACCTAGCTAAATCATCACTACTACAAAATTAGGACTTTACCGACAATCATTCTTCCGACGAACCATTCGTGTGCGCAACAGGGAAGGGGGCAGGGGAACATAGAGGTTACAGAAGTACCCTCCGCCACACTGCGTAAGATGGCCTCAGAGTATACAGTAGAGGCTGACGTACATGTAGTTTGGGCGCAACGTTTCAACCTGCCAGTGAGTCCGTAGACTAGTGGTTCACAGACTTTTTTAGTTGCTAGCGCCTTTAATATATCAGAATTTGTTCTGCGGCACCGCAACTATAGGCATTAGTCCGTCTAAGACAGGGCCCGCCGCGGTGTGTCAATTTCCACGCTGGCCAAGGCTCGGCCTATCTCGGCTTTGCTTGTTCCTTCCCGAAAGTACTTAGTACAGGGCGACAAACGCGACAATTCATCTAGTATTTGGGTGTGGCGTTATTCGGTCGGAACAACTCTCTTCACTTCGGCAGAACTGTTGTCAGTGCTGTTTACCCTTCGCTGTTTGTTCGTGGTGCGCAGCTCGTGGTCGTGCGGTAGCGTTCTCGCTTCCCGCGCCCGGGTTCCCGGGTTCGATTCCCTGCGGGGTCAGGGATTTTCTCTGCCTCGTGATGACTGGGTGTTGTGTGATGTCCTTAGGTTAGTTAGGTTTAAGTAGTTCTAAATTCTAGGGGGCTGATGACCATTGATGTTAAGTCCCATAGTGCTCAGAGCCATTTGTTTGTTCGTGACACGAAGGACCTTCACAGGTCTAGGGGCTGTTTGCATGAAAAGAGGCAGTCCTGCGGTCTGTTGTCATTGGACTTTAAAACTGATTGGCAACGACAGAAGAGGGAGATGAGAAGGTTCAATATATATAATGCAGTCGCATAAGCGACGGGTGCTGCACAATTGTTATTGTTATGAAAATATATTACAATAGCAAGCTTAAAATTACGATTGACAAACAGGATTCATCATTCTCTACATCACGTAGCACTTCGCAATAAATTTGCAGGCGTGCACCACGGAATAAAATGGTGATATTAATAGCAAAATTTTTGAAGTCACACTCTCATTTGCACCAGCTTACGATGGGGTTGAACAAAGAGTATGGAGATTTTATATATTGTTGCAAAGGACATTGCTTAAGTCAAGGGCATGTCCGGACGAAGGAAACACGAGTGCAGGAACGAAAATTAGGTCATTCGGAATGGATTACAGGCCTCGCATTTTAAGTGGACTTAACTGGACGCTGCCCACAGTAAGACACTGCCCACAGTAAGACATTGCAAAACATTGCAAAGTGTGAAATAACTTCTTTCTGATCTACTTGGGGATGCAGTTAAAAAGAAAATAGAGTTATAGAAGGGGCTCATTCTCACAAACACAGTCCAATTCGCTAACCTGACTGTCGTTAAAGAAAACGCAAGGTTTGAAGAATTCATTGTGACCTTGAAAGAATTACAACGAGTAGTTTTGAGGACACTGCCAATCTTACATTTATTTTCGAGATATTCAGTTGAAAGCGACCCTGTGCATAAGCAGATGTAACTGACTGATCTGCAAAGTAATTGTTGTTGAAATGATAAATCCTCCACGTTAAAACTGTCCAGGACGTCTACGATGATTTTCTCAGGTAGAGTTTCCATGTCTCCATAATGAGATTGCAAAAGTGCTACAATATTTCAATCGACGTAATTGTGTGTCAGACCTTTTTCCGTTTATGAAAATAAATAAGTCGCGATTACGTGGAAACCCGAGTACGAAAATCTCTGAAATTGTGTGTGTCTGTCCATATGCCAAAGTGCGCCAATAAGAATTAAATAATGCGAAATACAAAACCAAGTCTGATGTAGTGCGAGTGCCCTACCATTTAAATGCGGCGTGTCCACATTTTCTCCCCTTTGCTCCACCTCGCGCTCAGACAGCGTTGTGTGGCAGTCGGGGAAGTGTGCGCCGAAGCTGCTTCCTATGGTGCTCGAGAGCTGAACTCTTAGCCGCCCTAATCTGATGCAGCTGAAGTATACAGTTAATGCAGATACATTAGCTTTGAAATGTAACAATAAGTGAACATTATATTTTAATTAACAAACATTTTATTCGACAAATTTGTCGTTAATATTAGTAATGAAACCTCAGATTCGGGTTGAGACAGCATAATACTATCTCCACATCTTGACTCATGATAGTTTTCATACAATAGTTACGTTTTATTACAGCGACCACGAAAAACGCAGCTTTGTACGTACTATACGATGCAGCGAACGAACTTATATATTCGTTAAGCGACTTCTAATCAAGTTGCGGAGCTATGGGGTATCGTCTCAGTTGTGCGACTGGATTCGTGATTTCCTGTCAGGAAGGTCGCAGTTCGTAGTAATAGACGGCAAATCATCGAGTAAAACTGAAGTGATATCAGGTGTTCCCCAGGGAAGCGTCCTGGGACCTCTACTGTTCCTGATCTATATAAATGACCTGGGTGACAATCTGAGCAGTTCTCTTAGATTGTTCGCAGATGATGCTGTAATTTACCGTCTAGTAAGGTCATCCGAAGACCAGTATCAGTTGCAAAGCGATTTAGAAAAGATTGCTGTATGGTGTGTCAGGTGGCAGTTGACGCTAAATAACGAAAAGTGTGAGATGATCCACATGAGTTCCAAAAGAAATGTGTTGGAATTCGATTACTCGATAAATAGTACAATTCTCAAGGCTGTCAATTCAACTAAGTACCTGAGTGTTAAAATTACGAACAATTTCAGTTGGAAGGACCACATAGATAATATTGTCGGGAAGGCGAGCCAAAGGTTGCGTTTCATTGGCAGGACACTTAGAAGATGCAACAAGTCCACTAAAGAGACAGCTTACACTACACTCGTTCGTCCTCTGTTAGAATATTGCTGCGCGGTGTGGGATCCTTACCAGGTGGGATTGACGGAAGACATCGAAAGGGTGCAAAAAAGGGCAGCTCGTTTTGTATTATCACGTTATAGGGGAGAGAATTTGGCAGATATGATACACGAGTTGGGATGGAAGTCATTACAGCATAGACGTTTTTCGTCGCGGCGAGACCTTTTTACGAAATTTCAGTCACCAACTTTCTCTTCCGAATGCGAAAATATTTTGTTGAGCCCAACCTACATAGGTAGGAATGATCATCAAAATAAAATAAGAGAAAACAGAGCTCGAACAGAAAGGTTTAGGTGTTCGTTTTTCCCGCTCGCTGTTCGGGAGTGGAATAGTAGAGAGATAGTAGGATTGTGGTTCGATGAACCCTCTGCCAAGCACTTAAATGTGAATTGCAGAGTAGTCATGTAGATGTAGATGTAGATGTCGGTAAAGCAGATGCCAGACTGAGATTCATTGGAAGAATCCTAAGGAAATGCAATCCGACAACAAAGGAAGTAGGTTACAGTAAGCTTGTTCGCCCACTGCTTGAATACTGATTAGCAGTGTGGGATCCGCACCAGATAGGGTTGATAGAAGAGATAGAGAAGATCCAACGGAGAGCAGCGCGCTTCGTTACAGGATCATTTAGTAATCGCGAAAGCGTTACGGAGATGATAGATAAACTCCAGTGGAAGACTCTGCAGGAGAGACGCTCAGTAGCTCGGTACGGGCTGTTGTTGAAGTTTCGAGAGCATACCTTCACCGAAGAGTCAAGCAGTATATTGCTCCCTCCTACGTATATCTCGCGAAGAGACCATGAGGATAAAATCAGAGAGATTAGAGCCCACACAGAAGCATACCAACAATCCTTCTTTCCACGTACAATACGAGACTGGAATAGAAGGGAGAACCGATAGAGGTACTAAGGGTACCCTCCGCCACACACCGTCAGGTGGCTTGCGGAGTATGGATGTAGATGTAGATGTAAGCTTTGCCACTGAGTAGCCGGTATTCATGTTTTACTGATACCCAACAATCATGAAGTTCCATGTCCCAGTTTTTGACTTCAGTGTACTGTTGCAACAGAGATCAATAACATTTTCCTCTTCTACAGCAGTAAATTCAGATAAAACTATAGCCGGCCGGTGTGGTCGAGCGGTTCTAGGCGCTTCAGTCTGGAACCGCGAGACCGCTACGGGCGCAGGTCCGAATTCTGCCTCTGGCTTGGATGTGTGTGATGTCCTTAGGTTAGTTAGGTTTAAGTAGTTCTAAGTCTAGGGGACTGATGACATCAGATGTTAAGTGCCATAGTGCTCAGAGTACTTAGAGCCGTTTGAACCATTTAGATAAAACTATGGCTGTGAACAGGCCATGAATGCACGTGACTTTCTTTATATTACGTGTTTGAAAGTATGTCTCAAATCACTCCTATGTGTGACCTTCAGAAGCAACTCTTATACTCAATGAGAAATCAGTTTCACTGGAGATTTTAAACTGACGTAACCAGGGAAAACGCCAAAGATAACATGGGTGACGGTGTTCCGGAAGGAAGGCCGTCAACAAAGACTACAGAAGACAATGTCCAGCAGTCGAGAAACTCATTCGAAGGAATCGTAAATTTTCCAAATCTTCATTAATATTTTTCCACAGTAATTCTCTTTTTTCTCGTTTGCGTTCTCCATCAGCGGTCCTTAACTGAAAAACAGCCGTGTATTTCAACAAGTTTGAGCATGATTGATTTTAAGTCGTGCGTGCTTTGTTCTTGCCGCGGGAGATTCAACTCATCGTACTTTTCAAAGATATTGCGTAAGTATACTAGATTAACTACGACATCCGCATACGTGAAGTCTTTGACACTTGTTTTTCTTCTTTGGCAAGACAGTACATTTCTTGTGCGACAGTCTAAAAATCGTGAGTGGTAATAGCATAACAAAGGCGTGTATTCACCACACATATTCTCACGAAGAATTTTAATAAATCTTCCATTCACTGAACGAGTTTACTTTACGATACAATATTCACCATATGTCCTTTAGTTGGTAATAGCTACACGTCACAAACCTTACAACGGATCGCGGACGTAAGTCACAAGATTTCTAGTTGACCTCTGTGTAGCCATTGGTATTGCAGCCTGTGTTCGATACTGGAATGTTTTTGCGCTGTCCTTAAAGTCCAGCGGGGGCTCCTCAGGCCGTGCAACACCACGTCTCGGAATGAAGATCAGACCATACGAAGTAGCTTCTCAAATATGTGGCCGCCTCGCACATTTTCTCAGCAATAGAATGCAATCCAGTAGGTTATCCTGGAGGGAGAGTGTTTATGGCAGACATGAAATGAGCTCTCCTGTCCACCGTGTACATAAACGTTCTGTCGGGTACGGCGAGCAGCAGTCTATGCGCGGATCGTGTCGTTGTGCAGAGGAAGTTTTCGTCGTTGAATGGCTGAAGATATAGAATTTAATTTCGTGCGATGAAGGTCAGCTTGATTTAAACATGGATAACTGTAAGTTAATGTGGATGCGAAGGAAAAACACAATGTTCGAATATAGTAATAACTGTATTCTAGCCGGCCGCGGTGGTCATGTGGTTCTAAGCGCTGCAGTCCGGAACCGCGGTACTGCTACGGTCGCAGGTTCGAATCCTGCCTCGGGCGTGGATGTGTGTGATGTCCTTACCTTAGTTAGGTTTAAGTAGTTCTAGGGGACTGATGACCTAAGATGTTAAGACACATAGTGCTCAGAGCCATTTGAGCCATTTTTTGAACTGAATTCTACTTGACTCAGTCATGATGCGAAATGACATCATGTGGTTCAATGACACAGTGTAAGCCTTCCGAGTGGACGCTCCTTGCGAGTTCGACTTTCATCAACCCAGTGTACTGTATTATACAGCCTAGTAAAGGGTGCCTAAAGTTTAACTTAGAATCCGATCCGCGTGTCGTTCCTGGTGACTACTCAAATGGTTGAAAGGTGAATGATCGGTTAAAGGTAAATGAAAATTTCTGTCGTTCTACCGGAGTTCGACCCCACGACCTTTCGGTTTCCTAGCAAGCATTTAACCACTAAACCACCAGGACCGACACGATTGGAAGTGCAACGAGCACATGGGGTCAGTTTTAGGGAAGGTGAGTGGCGACTAATGTGTATGGATGATTTGTGGTACGACATTATGCATCTACGCTCTTACGATCCTTTCTCAAATACTGCTCGAATATTTGTGATACCTACCAGGTTTGATTAAAGGAAGACATCGAAGAAATTCAGAAGTGTGCTGCTAGATTTGGTATCATTCGGTTCTGTCAGTGTTATGGACCTGCTAGGTCAGCTTAGAAGGGAATCCTCGGAGGCAAGAAAACGATTTTATTGCGAAAACCTATCGATAAAGTTTAGAGAACCAGAGTTTATGACAGATTGATAAACGATTCTGCTGTCTCCAAAAAATAGATGTCGATGATATTTGGTTTGTGGGGCGCTCAACTAAGCGGTCATCAGCACCCGTACTACAAAGTCCCAGTTCTTTACACAGTCACGAATGATGATGATGATGATGAAATGATGAAGACAACGCGAACACCCAGTCCCCGGACAGAGAAAATCCCCAATCCGGCCGGGAATCGAACCCGGGATCTCGTGATCCAGAGGCAGCAACACTAGCCACTTTTTCTTTTATAATCTTTTTTTTTCGTAACTGGTCGTTGTATTTGTTCGGGGCAGACGTCCTATGACACTTGTTGAAGTTCTTCGTTAATACATTAACTCAGTTTTTTTTATTACTGAGGGCAGCTAACCCTCTGGCCGAACACGCTGAGCTACCGTGCGAGCATCACTAGCCCACAAACTGCAGACGGAAAAAATACAGCAGATAATGGCTAGTACAGAGGCATACAAGCGAATGAGTTTTTCACACTAAATTTGCGAGCGGAACAAGAAAGGGATACCCTCCACCAAGCCCTATACAGTGGCTTCCGGAGAATGTATGTAGATGAACTTGTATATTCCTCGGACCACCAGCAAAAAGAAACTGTAGCCTGCAGGAAACATTCACTGACAGGACTGCAACAGTTACTGAATTTCACATCAATACATGTAATCCGGAACTGAGATACTTATCATAATACGGAATGAACTTTTGAAGCCCTGTGTCGTAGAAGTCTGCCGTCCGGGATAGGAACCGGTTTGTGAAAACAATCTGGAACTATTTGTCCCTAACAGAATATTGACGGGACAGGACTTTCTTCAGGTGTAATAAATTATGAAAATCGCTGGGCTGGGTAGGAGGTAAAACAGTTCCCGGAAGAAAATGTATTGAGTATTGAGCCGTGTGTGGGTATGCGGTGCTACGGATCAGTACACCGTGTGTGCTGTGCATCCCGTACTTGTCATTCTGATTAGACAGCTGCAGTCTTCACAACCGGAAAATCACTGCGGCCGCTGCTTCACAAGGTCGCTGTTGACGAGGCGTTAACAGCGACCTCCGAGAAATAGCCTGCACCTAGCTGCTTGCTCCTGGCATGTCCCCCGTGCACTAGGCAGAGCGGCTGTTCATTGCGTTGGGCTATACATTCCGTGTGTTTGGACGCTTTGGCACAGGACTGTCACTCAGATGTTAGGAGAAGCAGTTGTAGCGGCCAACTGCAGACGCCACAACAATGATAACATTGGACGGCCTGGAACTGCCAACCACACAAGAGGCATGGTTTGTACGTCCTGCGCTCGTTACTTCCTGTCACAAACTATGCCACTCCATCTTCTGCCGTTCCGGGAAATTTTCTGGACAATCCTCGTAAATAGACTAATCAATATCTAGAGAAAACATATCACGCGTAAATTGCGTACTGCATTCGGGCACAAGCGCTAAGCTGTAAGGTACGATGGAACGGTCCGCTTACACTAGTCAACAAACTTACACTTTTTTTCAGCATCTGGTCTATAAATTAGTGGATCAATGTAATTTCGCGGTGCTGAATTCACTAGTAAAATCACTTTTTCTCTTGTACGTCACATTTGCTAGATACAGAACCAAAACAGTACTAGCGAACATTAACAGAATAAGCAAGAAATACATATTTAGAACTGAATATTATTTAATATGTTTATATGGACATGCCAACAGAATGTCTAAATTAATTCACAACAAATTTTCAAATTTAATCATCTTGCGTATTCGAAAAATGCGACAACGATGCTGCCCGCATCCCGTGGTCGTGCGGTAGCGTTCTTGCTTCCCACGCCCGGGTTCCCGGGTTCGATTCCCGGCGGGGTCAGGGATTTTCTCTGCCTCGTGATGGCTGGGTGTTGTGTGCTGTCCTTAGGTTAGTTAGGTTTAAGTAGTTCTAAGTTCTAGGGGACTGATGACTTAAGATGTTAAGTCCCATAGTGCTCAGAGCCAGATGAACCATTTTTGACAACGATGCTCTTTTTTGTTTTTCGTTTCATCACACTCCGTAGCAAGACCCCTGCATCAGCAGCCCGTCATCGTGGGTTTCAGTGGCCTTCATTATAGTTTTTCATTGTACGAATGGCCGGCCGATGTGGAAGACCGGTTATAAGCGCTTCAGTCCGAGGCCGCGCTGCTGCTACGGTCGCAGGTTCGAATCCTGCCTCGGGCATGGATGTGTCTGATGTCCTTAGGTTAGCTAGGTTTAAGTAGTTCTAAGTCTAGGGGACTGATGACCTCAGATATTAAGGCCCATAGTGCTCACAGCCATTTGAACCATTGTACGGATGTGCCGGTGAAAGCTCATCGTTTACGGCTCCTAGATTTTCCGGGAAGAAATCGAGGTGTGGATGTAAAAAGTGAACTTTAAGCGACATTCTGCACCTCAGGCTCTTACAACTATGTAACATACCATTCCTAATGAAAATAAAGTTATCATCCTTTCTGTTGCCAAAAAAGACCCCCCTTTCCCACCACCAACACAGTTGAAAGAGAAATAAGCAGCTAATTCGATATTTGTGAGTTTGTTGTTAAATGGTGGATCTTTCATCAGTTTTTATTAATGGTCCAGCAGAAATACCTTCTGTCAGCTTTGCTTCACTCAAATAACAAAACTTTTCCTTGAGATGAATGAAGACCACCACACAGCAAAAAAAAAAAAAAAAAAAAAACTTACGTGCTAGGATATTTGAAAAGAAGATTCGGGTTCTACTCACCGTTTTCAAAAATATGCCGCAGGAAGCACAATGTAGTATTCACTCAGGGCCCGCTGTCAGAATAGCAACTGGTTGACTGAGCAGCTGATAGCCGACGGTAGGGCGAGAATGTAGCAAATGGTTCAAATGGCTCTGAGCACTATGGGACTTAACATCTGAGGTCATCAGTCTCCTAGAACTTAGAACTTCTTAAACCTAACTAACCTAAGAACATCAAACATACCCATGCCCGAGGAAGGATTCGAACCTGCGATCGTAGCGGTCGCCCGGTTCCAGACTATAGCGCCTACAACCACTCGGCCACACCGGCCGGCAGAATGTAGCAAGCGTCAAAGACCACATAATCGCACGTCCCAAGATTGAACTTACATCAAATATTAAAAAAAGACAGTGCTAAGTTGCATTTGGCCATGTACAAATGTGTACAGTACCTATTGGGAATTTCTTCTCCAATGGTGTATTGAAATTGACATTAGTTATGGATCTTTAGTCGAGCAATGATGTATTCGTTACCAGGAAATTTAGTGATGTTGATTGTGAATATTGCTGGAAGTGATTAATAGTTTAGATTTGGGTGACTTCTTCTGTTGAACGGCTACGAAGTGCTATCGTAATTTTAACCCAAGCTTAATTAGAAACATTCTTGATATACACTGCCGGAAAAAATGTACAGTCTTTTAGAGGTTTGCAATTCGCTGAATATTTATTGTTGCAACAGAGCGTATGGAGTACATGAAATAATTATATTTGCAGATCGATAGCACAAGCGATTCTGACTTACCAGGTATCGACCCGTGATGAAATACCCACATTAGTAGCCTTCATGGGCGGCAATGCAGGCGCTGGCATTCAGTCGATAGAACAGTTGGCGAATACTGTCCTGGAATAAGTTATGCTACACCTGCTCGATCTGTTTACGACGTTCTGGAAGAGTTGTTGATTGACGTGTCGCACGAATCACCTCTCGTCTCATCATTTCACACACGTGAAACTTCCTGGCAGATTAAAATTGTGTGCCGGACCGAGACTCGAACTCGTGACCTTTGCCTTTCGCGGGCAAGTGCTCTACCAACTGAGCTACCCAAGCACGACTCACGCCCCGTACTCACAGCTTTACTTCTGCCAGTACCGCGTCTCCTACCTTCAAAACTTTACAGAAGCTCTCCTGCCAGCTCCGCTGCAGAGTGAAAATCTCATCCTGGAAACATCCTCCAGGCTTTGGCTAAGCCATGTCTCCACAATATCTTTTCTTTCAGTAGAGCTTCTGTAAAGTTTGGAAGGTAGGAGACGAGGTACTGGCGGAAGTAAAGCTGTGAGGACGGAGCGTGAGTCGTGCTTGGGTAGCTCAGTTGGTAGTAGAGCATTTGCCCGCGAAAGGCAAAGGTCCTGAGTTCGAGTCTCGGTCCGGCACACAGTTTTAAGCTGCCAGGAAGTTTCATATCAGCGCACACTCCGCTGAAGAGTGAAAATCTCATTCTGGAAATTTCCCACACGTGCTCGACTCGACGTTTTACAGTGCACATTGAGTTTCACGGGCAGTGTGTGGGCAAGCATCATCCTGTTGGAACAACACATCACTTTCCTGTTGAAACAACGGCAAAAGAACGGGTCTAACAACATTCTACACGTAATGAGCGCTGGTTACTGTCCCTCGAGAAACACCGAAGGTGAACGAGAGCTGCAACTTATCACACCCCACACCGTAAGGCGTGGGATAGGGCCTGTGTGCCTTCGACGAATGCACTCTACGAGACAGCGCTCGCCGGGTGTACGTCGCACGCGCAAACGACCGTCACTTGTGTGCAGGCAGAATCTGCTTTCATCTCTGAAGACCACGGCGCGACATTCCATGTTTCAAGTTACCTGTGATGGTCCAGTCAAGCCGTGCACGCAGATGCTGTAGCTTGATTGGAAGACGGGCTGGAGGTGCGCGTGCACGTAGTCCCGTTGCTGATAACCGGTTCACAACAAATCGTGCTCATACGTCTGGACTGACAAGCCCTCTTGTCTGTTTTGTGGTATCTGTACGATGTGCCACTGCTGCCGTTATAATACGACGATCCTGGCGGGCGTCTGTGCTGCATGGACGTCCAGAACCTCGTCTACAGATGCGAGAATGGTCGCGTGACCACTGATACCAACGTAATTGCACAATTGACGCAGCACGTCCAACTCGTGTGGAAATTCTCCGAAACGACCATCCCGCCACTGGAAAGGCCACCACAATTCGACCCCTTTCAAATTCGCTCAGTCGGCTGTAGGAAGCACGAGAGCGCATCCGTGACATGGTTGCCTGCTTGCTTCACACATTTGCAGCACGAAAAATGGTTCAAATGGCTCTGAGCACTATGGGACTTAACTTCTTTGGTAATCATCCCCCTGGAACTTAGAACTACTTAAACCTAACTAACCTAAGGACATCACACACATCCATGCCCGAGGCAGGATTCGAACCTGCGACCGTAGCGGTCGCGCGATTTGCACCACATCGAGCCTTTTGGTTGTGAGCATTCCGTATTGAAAAGAAGAAACAGATGGCGCTCTGGTAGTTCACTACTCTAACTGTTGGCGGACGACGTTAAAACCATTATCAGCACATCTACTATCCTCCAGGCGGCATGTACCGTCATCGGACCAAAATCGACGTCGCCTTTCTAGATGTACTACTTTTTTCTGGTAATGTAGAATAGATAGATGTTTTCGCGAGTGACAGATTACTTACTTGGTGGCAGTAAGAATATTCTTTGACTTAAGTGAATGTTTCGCGTGCTGTTACGAATTTTTCCCTTGTACTTGTGATTAGTCAGATTTCAGTGAGACAAGTCAGGGTTTATTAAAGATTAGTAAAATCATTACCGTTAAAGGACTTACGTTATTTTAACGTAAATCCTAGCTTTTTTGGCTTCTCCCTGGGTTTCCTCAAGCCAGTCAGTTGACTGAACACCTGCAACCGAGCAACATACGTTCCTGAACGATTCAAGGAGGTACTAAAAAGAGGAACTGGAGTAATTATGGTACGCAGAGGGGCATTTAGTTTTGTTACATCGTTAATATCCTTTCTTCTTGTATCAGACGAGATACTGAAGAAAGCGTGAATTTTTGGGTCAAATGGTTCAAATGACTCTGAGCACTATGCGACTTAACTTCTGAGGTCATCTGTCGCCTAGAACTAAGAACTAATTAAACCTAACTAACTTAAGGACATCACACACATCCAAGCCCGAGGCAGGATTCGAACCTGCGAGCGTAGTGGTCTCTCGGCTCCAGACTGCAGCGCCTAGAACCGCACGGCCACTCCGGCCGGTCGCGTCAATTTTTCTACGTGGAAATGCGTGCCTCCTTAGCGTCACTCACGAGCTCTTTAAAACATGAGTATAGTGATAGACCGCTCGTTAATGCTGGCGTTGCAGCTCTTCGGTGAAATATTGTGCCGCAGCGACCTGCTGCACGGAGGTGTGTATTTTCAGACACTTTTAGTATGGAACTGGAGCGGAAGAGACCCCGAAAACGCTCTGCGGCAAGAGCGGGCGTGCGCTGTCACCGCCTCTCATTACAGGCGAGCGTTAGCCAAGAATAGTCTCTCGGCTTCTGCCACGACCTATCGCCTGCTCTGATTTACGGTAGTGTTCTCGTTTGGTAAAGTTCAGAAAATTTTCTTCGGCCTTTTAATTTGTACGCCACGCCAGACGGGACGAGTCGCGTAAGAATTCGCATAACAACCTTTTCATTTCGTGAAAGGTTCAAGATATCGAAACGAATTTTTTTTGCAAATGATACATGGTTCACAGTCATAGCTTTTGTACCAAACGCTATACTGAAGGAAGTATTGCTCTTTCTTTTAATGAAGCGGGGTTCTTGTGGAGTTCAAGTGGAAAAAAATACAAAAGCATTGTTCTACATGCCTGAAGTGGTGGGAAAGATGCACTGTGATTGAGTAGCCTCATTAGTAAACTGCTACGTAAACAAAGAGAGCTTCATCACAGATTCAAGAGAAGTCAAAACCCAGCTGATGAACAAAATCTGAAAGAAGGGAAATGATCGTAAGGAGAGCAATGACAGAAGCGTCCAATGATCTTGAAAGTAAAATTTTGTAAACCGTTCTGAGTAAAAGCCCTAAGGGGTTCCGACCTTTCGTAAAGTCAGTAAGCGGTTCGAAATGCTACATTCCTTTGCTCAGTGACCATACTGGCTCCGAAACGGAAGATAATAGAAGACCGAAAATCTGAATTCGGTCTTTCGAAATTTTTTCACCACAAAAGATCGTAACATGACCCCTCCTTTCAGTCAACGAACGTCGAAATGGCACATATTGAGATAACCGATCCCTTAGTAATGGAAAGGTATCAGGAGCAGATGAGGTACATATAAGAATGTAAAAAGATTATGCGAAAGACCTTGCTCCCCTCCTCGTAGCAGATTATGGTAGATCATTGGAGAAGTGAAGGGTACCTCGCAAATGGGGAAAAGCGTAGGTCATTCCCGCTTTCATGAAGGGTCATAGGACAGATGCACATAATCATAGGCCTATATCCTTGACATCAATCTATTGTAGAATTACGGAATTATGACTAGTTGGAGAACAAAAGTCTCTTTTATAAAAATGAGCATGGATTCCCCAAACAAAGATCTTGCAAAACTCAGGTCGCTCTCTTTTTCTATGAGATCCATAGCACTGTAGACACCGGCGCTTAGGTTGATGCTGTGTTTCTTGGCTTCAGAAAGCCATTTGACATCATCCGCACTGCCATTTACTGAAACAAATATGAGCTTATCAAGTATCGGATCAGATTTACAAATAGATTCAAGACTTCCTTGCAGATAAAACACAAGAACTCGCTCAAAACGAAACAAAGTCGACAGATTACAGGCAAAATCCGGAGTACCCCAAGATCGTGTGATAGGACCGTTACTGTTTACAACATATACAAATGATCTAGTAGAAATGGTCAGAAGCTCTTTAAGATGCGGTTGTCTATAACAAAGCAGCAACGCCAGAAGACAGTGTCGATTTGCAGTATGATCTGCAGAGGACTGATGAATGGTACAGGCTCTGGCAGTCGACCGTGGACGTAAATAAATGTAATATATTGTTCATGCAAAGGAAAGGAAAGCCGCTGTAGTACAACTTCACTATTGACGACAAAATTGCTCGAAACAGTAACCACTGTAAAATATCTACAGGATTAACCATCCGGAGTGACCTTAATTGGAATGACCATATGAAACATATATTAGGAAAAGCAGATGCTAGACTGAGATTCATAGATAGAATCTTACGGAAATGTTACTCATCCTCGAAGGAAATGACTTATTAGGCACTTTTTTAACCGGTTCTTGAGTACTGTTCATCAATATGGGATCCTTACCAGGCAGGATTGATAAAAGAGATAGAGAAGATCCAACGAAGAGCGACGCATTTCCTCGCGGGATCGTTTAGCCGACGCGAGAGCCTTACAAAGATGCGTAACCAACTTCATTCGCAGTCGTTACAAGAGGGACGTCGTGCGTCAGGGAGAGTGTTACTGCTGAAATTTCGGGACAGCACTTTCCAGTAAGATACATACATCTCGCATAATGACCACGAAGAGAAAATTAGAGAAATTAGAGCCAAATCAGTGGCTTACGGACAAGCATTCTTCCCACGCGCCATTCGCGATTGGAACACGGTAGGGGGATCAGCTAGTGGTACCAGAAATATCCTTCACCATACAGCGTTAGGTGGCTTGCGGAGAATGATGTGGATGATAAGGGGATTCGAGAACTCTTGAAAACACGAGTACAGTGTTATGAAGGCTGTTAATTTTGGCGTTGATATTTTTCACCGAAGTACGTGAGAACTGTGTGAAAATTGAGACGTGTGACACTTCTCTTTCAGCAGTGACAAATAATCAGCAGAAAGCTACGTCGCATGCTTAAATAGAAAACTATGTGACGACTGTTTTCACAAAAAAATGGTAGCTTGAACATGAGAACATATACATACCTTAAATAGCTTTCATAAACCCCTTCTAATATCCTAAAAGTAAACATATGGCTCGATTTTTAAGAACTGTAGCTGATACTATACGTCTGTAGCATGTATTTTGTAAAGCAAAGACACGAGGAAATAAGTTTGATCTAAGTAGCGACGGCCTGTCTTCTTGCAGCGTACAACAACACAATCTGACATGAGAATCCTGCTTGGTGTTGTTTACAACGCACTAGTGAGTTCATACCTCCTCGCCTCACAATTTATGCACACCTCTCAGATACTTCGGCGAGAAGTGCCAACGCCAATACTAATAGCTGTTATATCCCGCACTCCTCTTTTCACGACCTCTCGAACGCCGTTAAAAGCATAACGTTACAAAAAAAAAAGAAAGAAACAATACTGCTTCAGTATCTCAGCTGATACGAGAGTTAATTGTTTGAAGCCTACAACAGGAATTTATAGACCTCTGCATACTATAACCCGCTGGAAACTTTCGGTATCGTGAACAGGTTACGAAAGAATAGTGATGTTAATGCCTTACGCGACTCATACAGTACGAATATTCATGGCAACTAGTAACCACACACTCCATTCTTTGATGAATCGAATTCCTACGTTTAAAATAGCTTCAAACGACTGATCATTTTACAAATGAGCTAATGCATTAAATATTTGACAACATGCCCAGTTTCGAGAGAAGCTAGTTTTCACGCATCTCAATGTAGATGACGTCAGATCTGATGAATTGTGAGTCTTACAACTATATAATTTTGCATCTACATTCACTGATATATGTCGATACTGTCCTGCAAAATGTCTTGCAAATAGTGTTCGTGGTAAAGAAGTAATAAATCAAGAATCATGGTCGTCGTTGATGTTTTACTGCATGAACAGAGAAAATATACTAAGCGTCTAACTTTCTTCTTTGCATTATTTTGCTGGAAGTGTCAGCGAGGTAATAATTCGAAATTGTTGGAAATTATGTGTAAGGTTTGTTGGAAGTTGGAAGTTGAATATAGTCTGGGCAATTTGTGCGTCGCGGGTCACGCAGCCTCAACACATATACACAATTCCTAACTTTAATACTTGTTTTATCGTGATAAACCTTTCATGTAATATTGCACCTCTTAATGAGTAGATTATAAGAGCATTTGAAATGTTTAATTTCGCTCAGTAATTGTATGAAATACTCAAAATGAGATTTTTGTTTCCCCGGGAAGTTGTTAAATAGGCAACCAGCAAATCTTACCTGACATTTATCGTTTAGTCGTTAAATAATACAGATCCTCAGACAAATCAGCTTTCGTAAACCAAACTGTAGCAGTGAGAACATACAAGTGTTTCAACTGTGGGTCTTCCTGGACATCACGCAAGCACAAACGCTGCAGAATCGCTCATTCGTCTGCAGTGTCTTTCTAGGTATTTTTTGTGTCAGTTTCGATTCTGTTTATCACTCAGACACTTGTTGTCTTTGTGTCTTCGGATTGTTTTGACTTCCCGTGTTGTAAGCTTTACTGGTGCTATTCACAAAGGCAACGTGTGAGGTAATTATAGCGAAGGAGTAAAATTAATGTTTTGACCTCAGAAGAGTAATTTTAGGTCTGACGTATTGCTTCGATGATAAATTGTACCGATCTGCATGTTGTTTGTCGTTAACGAGTCTCTTATTTCCACGGATAGGCCGTAATATTATTTGCTCCGTTTCTGTAGGCTGCGTACGATCAGTTAACGAATAACAAGAGGAGAGAGTAGGTAGTGAAAACAGTGCTGGTCCCAAATTTGTATGCAATGGTTATGCATTCTGGATGTTTAATGGCTCTTCTTCCGTTTTTATTCATAGGAGGGGCCTTCAGCAAGTAAAGCAATACTTGTTTTTTTCTGAAAGCAGGTTGGTTTTACTCAGGATTCCAATGCACCATATCATTCCCCTCTCTTTTGGCCAGACATTCCTATTTTTCAATGTAATCTCCGTTCAATGCGACAGGCTTACGCCACCTTACTGGGAGGGCCTCCTGGTCGATGTCGGAGCCAGCGTCTTGCTGCATCAGTAACCACCTCAGCACTACCCACAGACGTCCAGTTGTACAGCGAGGTGTTTGTTTGTGATCCGTCGATATACCGCGATGAGAGTGTCCGCACGTTCCAACACGACAAGGGTCACAGCTGTGTGAGGCAGGCCGGCGCGCGGTAGATCGAGCAGGTTTGCGCGACCTTGTTGGGATGATGGCAGACGCCTCGCCCAACGACTCACCACGCTTTTGTTCACCACCAGTTCTCCGCAGACATTAGGCAAGCGCCTACGAATATCTGCGATGCTACGGTTTGCCGCCAAAAAACACTCAAATGACAGATTTCTACTTGAAACGCATCTCCGTTACAAATGATATTTTGAAGGCTACGTACAGCGCCGCCATCTACCGGAACTTCATGAAACTATAGTTGCTGAAGAGAGAATATTCCACAATGGCTCACAACAAAATCAGCATTTTTTCAACTGAAACTGTCCGAGGAAATAATGTGTTGCTTTGCTTACTGAACTTCAAGAAGAATATAATAATTCCAATCCCAAAGAAAGCAGGAGCTGACAGATGTGAAAATTACCGAACTATCCGTTTAATAAGTAACAGCTGCAAAATACTAACACGAATTCTTTACAGACGAATGGAAAAACTGGTAGAAGCCGACCTCAGGGGAGGATCAGTTTGGATTCCGTAGAAATATTGGAACACGTGAGGCAATACTGACCTTACGACTTATCTTAGAAGAAAGATTAAGGAAAGGCAAACCTACGTTTCTAGCATTTGTAGTCTTAGAGAAAGCTTTTGACAATGTTGACTGGAATACTCTCTTTCAAATTCTAAAGGTGGCAGGGATAAAATACAGGGAGCTAAAGGTTATTCACAAATTTTTACAGAAACCTGATGGCAGTTATAAGAGTCGAGGGGCATGAAAGGGAAGCAGTGGTTGGGAAGGGAGTGAGACAGGGGTGTAGCTTATCCCCGATGTTATTCGATCTGTGCACTGAGCAAGCAGTAAAGGAAACAAAAGAAAATTCGGAGTAGGTATTAAAATCCATGGACATGAAATAAAAACTTTGAGGTTCGCCGATGACAATGTAATTCTGTCAGAGACAGCAAAGGACTTGGAAGAGCAGTTGAACGGAAGGGACAGTGTCTTGAAAGGAGGATATAAGATGAACATCAACAAAATCAAAACGAGGATAATGGAATGTAGTCGAATTAAGTCGGGTCATGCTGAGGGAATTAGATTAGGAAATGAGACACTTAAAGTACTAAAGGAGTTTTGCTATTTGGGGAGCAAAATAACTCATGATGGTCCAAGTAGAGAGGACATAAAATGTAGACTGGCAATGGCAAGGGAAGCATTTCTGAAGAAGAGAAATTTGTTAACATCGAGTATAGATTTAAGTGTCAGGAAGTTGTTTCTGAAAGTATTTGTATGGAGTGTAGCCATGTATGGAAGTGAAACGTGGAAGATAAATAGTTTAGACAAGAAGAGAATAGAAGCTTTTGAAATGTGGTGCTACAGAAGAATACTGAAGTTTAGATGCGTAGGTCACATAACTAATGAGGAAGTGTTGAATAGGATTGGAGAGAAGTGAAGTTTGTGGCACAACGTGACCAGAAGATGGCATCGTTTGGTAGGACATGTTCTGAGGCATCAAGGGATCACCAATTTAGCATTGGAGGGCAGCGTGGAGGGTAAAAATCGTAGAGGGAGACCAGGAGATGAATGCACTAAGCAGATTCAGAAGGATGTAAGTTGCAGTAGGTACTGGGAGATGAAGAAGCTTGCACAGGATAGAGTAGCATGGAGAGCTGCATCAAACCAGTCTCAGGACTGAAGACCACTACAACAACATTGCTTATTGAACGTCCCTCTTAGTCGCAGTAGGTCGGAGGGGAAGGAAGTTTTAGATCAGCCGCTTACCTCGTTAGTTATAGGAAACTCATTCAGTCAGCCAGTCTTGCTTTTGGTTTGCGCAATCACCGACGGCATCCTCGCTGTCCTTGGAGCCTAGCAAGCAATGACGGGCCGTTTACGACTGACGCGCACAGTAGGGACATAACGACTCGTGTAAAATATACCAACAAAGACGGGCTCTTGATGTGCGCTGTGTAACAGTGTCCCTGAGGAGTCACCGTTGGAAAGGAGAAGAGCAGTTTTTGTCAGGGAGAATACTCTTTTCTATGCCTGAATTTAATGAACTTACAGCACGGTGTCAGCACTTTTGCAGATCAACCCTGAATTTCCGCCCATGTGGACGGGAAACTACTGTTGACACAGTTCTGTATCATCATATTCGGGCTATTTTAAGTCCTAATAGTGGAGAGGTAGCCAGAAAAATCAACACAACATTTTCTAGTAAGACAGCAATTGAGCGGTTCATAAGGTGCCGATCTGAGAATGTCGTCCACTGAAAAAAATGAACGGGAGAATTGATTACATTCTGCACCACGGATAACTGTCATTCTGATCCCTCAACGCATGCCGAAGTACCAAGACAGCGTCAATAGTGTCAAAGATACAGATCCACTGAGCTCGGCCCGTATCTCGTGGTCGTGCGGTAGCGTTCTCGCTTCCCACGCCCGGGTTCCCGGGTTCGATTCCCGGCGGGGTCAGGGATTTTCTCTGCCTCGTGATGGCTGGGTGTTGTGTGCTGTCCTTAGGTTAGTTAGGTTTAAGTAGTTCTAAGTTCTAGGGGACTGATGACCATAGATGTTAAGTCCCATAGTGCTCAGAGCCATTTGAACCAGCCACTGAGCTCGTAACATTAACAACAATAGCTGAGTCCAAGTGCGTTGAGGGCAGGGGAGTGCAGTCAGTACCATTGCGTCCATAAATGCCGAGCAGGAATGCGATCAACATCAGATGCCCTTCTTGCTGAGATCTTGTGAACAAATGAACTAACGATTCATATTGCGAAAGGAGACAAATAATGGAATTAAAATACAAAAAGGATGATTTTGTTAAAAATATTACTATAAGAACGTAGGTGACGACGGCGGACTGGCGCAATGACTTCCTTGTAGGTCACGATGTAGCTCCTGGCAAACGCCGAAGTTACCTTTACATTTGTCGATTTGATGCCGACTTGTAGAGCTAGGCTCGTTGTAGAGGGTAATATATTAGATGAATTGCAGGAGGTGAAGGAAGACCGTACGTGCTACACAGAACAACTCATGAGTAGTAGTTAGCGACAGACTTTTGACAGCCTCACATACAATCGTTCAAAGGCCCATATGGAACGCGGCGGCACGTCGCTGCCACGAACGTGACGTGTTTGTCTTCCAGCAATGACGTCACCGCTCGGTTTACGACTCTTCCCGTCTGCTTCTCTTCGGCCCCGCGCCAAATTTAACAGAGACGTGAAGCCTAACGTGAGCGCGAACGTGGTTTCCAGTGTGCCTAATGAGCTTTGCGAAACGATAACAAGGGAGGTGCTTACCAACATGATCTGCGACCGCAGTGCTCTCTAGCGGCAGTCGTCAGTTGCAATACACAGATTCTATAGCCGAAATTGTCGTCTTAAATTCCTTCGTTAGAGACTCTCAACACTGCAGACGGTTCAGGCGATCGAATGGCGTTTAGTACTAAGAAGGAAGAGCGTACAATGTATTTCATTCCCTCCTTGTTTCGAAGATATGTCAGAAGTTGTCTTTATACTGCCGAACATCAGGTAGCAGTTGGCTACCAAATTAGCTAAATATGCAAATGAAACGAAAATTATCAAAGTTCGTGTTTCTGACAAGTTGATACCCATAGCTGTCAAGTTAATTTCAAATAAAATTTTTATTTTTTCGCGATTAGTGGAGATGCACACAGACACTGACTGAATACAACATCTGGAGAGATTTATACTTCCATTCTGTACGTTGCACTTTTAGTTGTGGTAGCCCTGTTAACTAACCATGTTATTGTTTCCCGATATCTTATTATAAGAAACCGCGAGGTTTGAGGCACCATGTCACGGATTGCCGGAGGTTCGAGTCCTCTCTCGGGCATGGGTGTGTGTGTTGTTCTTAGCATCAGTCAGTTTAAGTAGTGTATGTCTAGGGACCGATGACCTCAGCAGTTTGGTGCCTTAGGAATTCACCCACACGCACATTTATAACAAACCGTGCCTAAAACGAGGCCTTTCCGGGACTTCTTCGCAAGTGTTAAATATTAGGTTGAGATGTATAGGTAAGTTTGTATCGTTTTTATTTTGCATGTCGGCATTCTTTTTACAGTGGTTATATTATTCGATTGTCATTTTTTAGTTGTTCATTTTTTATATTTGAGTTTACGTATTGTCGTTTTGTCATTTGAAGACAGTGAGCGAAGCTGTGGACGCTAGGAAATGGAGAGCCAAGTGCAGAAATCGGAAGAGTTCCAACATATTCTTCTGTAAGAGTTCAGTGGAAGGGTGATAGCAGCGGAGGCAGGCAGAAATATTTGCGGCGCTTACAGGGATAATGCCACTGGACAGAACACGGCAAGAAAGTGGTTTTCTTGTGTGAAGGAGGATCATTTGCACATTACTGACTCTCCACATTCTGGAAGACCTTCGGGGTTTGATGAAGATCGTTTAAACACATTAAATCACAATGACAGAGGCCATTGTAAGAAACGGAACTGCCCGTTTTCAAGGCATGGAAGTTTCTTTCTCGCAGTTGATTTTAAAAGAAAGTCTGTCCATCATTGTTTGAAAATAAGTAGCCTATGTTCGTTCGAATGTTTATTTGAGTATTGTGTAAAAGTTTGAGGTGAATTAGTCAAAAACTGTTCTAGATGTTTCTCCTTTTTATACGCACTAGCTTAGCGCCTGCTGCTTCGTAGACTGTATGGCCCGCAGAGATTTTTTTGTTTTTGTTTTTCTTTAATTCAATTTTTATGTTGTTCACAAATTGCATCTTTAAACTTTTCACGCTAATTAAGGCCGTAGAAGCATTATCGTTTCTGTATGCACTTCTTACCAAAAGGCGATTTTAGTGGCTGGTGTCCAAGGTTTTTGTTCCTAATGCGTTTACCGTTCTTGTATGGAAACTTTCATCCCCCTAGTTGTTTATATCTAACCGAGAAGTGAGAAACGAGTTTTAATAGATTTAGCTGTAAAACTTTATTAATGTGAAATATTTTATAAAATATTTTATCCATTTCTTCACTCCCTTAGGATTGAATTCCAAAAGCAGTGAAATACATTATTTTTTACTTATAACAGAGAAGCCAAACACAAACGTTCATAGATTTATCTTTGAAAGTGCTTTCATAATTAAATAATTTCGCAAAACTTTTCACCCCCTAAATCACCCTCTTAGGGTGCTGAGTTTCCAAAAAATTTTAAACAGATATTTTATTTATTTCCAACCGAAAAGTCAATACCAGTTTTTATAGGTGCAGCTTTAAAAATACTTTAGTAGTCCCTTTAATAATGATTTATTAAAAAAACTTTCTCCCATTGCTTTAGCACCTTAGTGGTAGAATTTCCAAAAATGCTTAGACACTATTTTTTTTTATTTCTGATTGGGAAACCACATACCAGTTTTCGTACTTCTGGCTATAAAATTGCCTAAATACCGATATATTTTCAAAACGCCTTTCATTTTCTCTTTCATCCCCTTAAAGAGTAGAATTTTGAAGAATCCTTTATTAAACGATGCCTACAGTATAAGACCCACACTCTCTTCAAATTTCAAGATTCTGTCCTTAGTTGTCTGGAGTGAGTGATAATGGGTAACTGAATCAGCTTTTCCTATTTCACTTCCTTAGGGGTTGAATTTCCAAAAACAGTGGAAGACGCATGTTTTCGTTTCCGAGCGAAAAGCTAAACACTGATTTTCAGAGATATAGCTTTAAAATGCTTTCACAATAACATTTCCATAAAATGTTTCACTCCATATTTCATCCCCTTGGGGGTTGATTTTCCAAAGACAGTATAACACTTTTTTAAAATTCTATCAGAAAAGCAAAATTCAAATTTTCATACATTTAACTTTAAAAATGCTTTCATAGTAAAATATTTTCGTAAAACATTTCATCCCGTATTTCACGAGAAGTCCAATACCAACCTATTTGTACCTTTAAAAATACTTTAGGAGTTCTTAAATAATAATTTATTTTCAAAAGAACTTCCACCCACTATTTCACCCTCCTAGGGGTTAAATGTCCAATAATGCTGAAACACATATTTCTTTATTTCTGACCGTAAACTACATACCAATTTTCGTAGGTCTAGCTTCAAAATTGCGTTGTTAGACACATTTTTCAAAAAAAATGTCACCTACATTTCACTCCGTTCTTAAAACGACGTCTACAGTGTAATATCAACACCGTCTCCAAGCTCCATGTTTCTGTCCTTAGCGGTTTGAGCTGGGCAATGATGAGTCAGTAGTGAGAGGGTCAGTCAGTCGCGACGTTGCCTTAGCGATGAGTATGGATGTGCCAGTGTCATGTATCGTCATAGTTCGCAACTTGTAACACAAAAACAGCTACATACGGCACTACAGTCCGGTTTGAAGCAGATGGCATTTAACAGTACTCCAGCGTTAGCTGTACTGGCATTGTCGGCTCGTGTGAACAGTGTCGTGAAACAAAACCTTAAACTTAATGAAATGCAGATTTTAAAATAGTGAAAGTGAATCTATTTAACTGCAAAAAGAAACTAACTGTGTGCTCAGTAAAAACTACATTATGAAAGTTGTGCAATGTATGACTCGGAATAACTACAGAAATGAATTACTGTTCCACTCAGAAAAATGACTGTATGAAATTGCCAACAATGCTCACTTAATTTTTATCTGCTTGCGTAGCGCAACACCTGATAATTCTGACTACGTACTGTTTCCTCAAAAGAATGCAAAGTAAGATCTGTCCTGAAGTAGAAGTCATTTACCTCTTGCTTAGCGTACTATTTTGTGTCCCATGTGCTGACGTCCTCGAAAGGAAATAGAAATCAGGAGATGTAACAGCTAAGGAAAAAGATCAACTCGATGTTTTTATTATCACAGAACAGTCTGTCGCTGCGTGTGGCGTAAGGTACAATGCACACACGACAAAATATTCAAAACTTTACTAAGAAAGATGGCCGCGGGTTTTACTTTAAAGAAAATCGTTCTTGAAAAATTGTACTTTGATTATTGACGAAAAGGACTGTACAAAATAAGAAGACTAACAATTGAGAAATTCTCACATTACGAAAGTTGCAGACATCGCAGCCAACTGCATAATCTGTGACGTAATTCCGCCATTCCGCGCTGCAAAGGTGAATTATTTGCAATAGCAGAAAACATGAAAATCTAACAAGCTTCACTGACCCTCAGCTACGGAGACGCTGTCGAATGGTGCATAATTATCGCAACCTTGTGGTGGTACAAAAGTGTCGGTTTCGTTCGAATTTAGCTCTAAAAATTTAAAAAGAACTCTGAACTGGACTATGCTCCATTGATGAATTTTTTTACCTCAAAAAACAAATGCAAGTTTTAAAATTGAATGCTGAGATATATTCATTTGTGGAGTACGGTTGGAGTCAACGTATTCCCCATTTCTGTTCAATAGCCCTTCACATTGAACCTTGTGTTGCGTCATATACTGAAAAATATTGTAACTGTTCTTCACGAAAATAGATCTATCAATAAGGGGACGTTAAGATGTTACTTTCAGAGCAGGCTAAGTGAATAGTAGAGTCCTCCGTGCGGCGGCGTTTGGTGTGTAAACAAAGCGCTGTAGACAGGCGCTGAACGACGTGTGACCTCGACTGCAGGTTGTAAACGCCTCCAGACAGATCTCTGCTCGCAGGAGCCGCCACAGACTTAGAACAGGGACTCGTGGTAAGACCCCGTACAGCTGCAACCCCTATGTGGCTGGCGTTAAGTCTAGTGGTCGTAGGAGCAGGAAGTTTGCGCCACGTAGCACGTAGTGTGCCCTGCGCAGTGCGTCGTCACCTCGACGGTGACAAAATAGTGAAGGCGTTTTCCGACAGAGCGCAATGCGTAGTGCACCTGTGCTTTGTGTCAGGCGTGACAGGCCAACTGGTTGTAGACGAGTCCAATCCGTTGTTCGCTGCATTGTACTGAAGCAGTTGCTTTAAGTCACATAAAGGTTGTGTGCAAATGACTACAAAATGTGCTAAAAAGCTATAGCAGTGTGACAGTAGCGGGGAAGATGAGTTAATTCATGCAGTCTCAGAAACATATTCTGACCGTTTTTCTACGCTTCCTATGTCTGGAGCAAATAATCGTCTCTTTTTCTCCCACGCGATCCCTCAATACTGTGTAGTATACGTATTAACACTTCGGTCAAAGTAATAACACTTCCTTGGAGCTCTGTTTCCAGACATCGCGTGGATTGAATAGTTGATGGGCTTGCCGTTTCATTTTCTGGAGAAACACAAATGGGCAACGTATATCAGTTTTACGTCCCTGCCGACGTAGAATGCCCTGTCCTGTACACGCGGCGCAAAATTCCTGATCCTAGAAAAACCCGGTTTTAAACCACTGCAGTGATACGTGCGCGCTAAGCCGTCCTCACGCGCAACGTGAAAGCGGACGTGGACGTGGGCCGAGACGAATTTGTGACCTTACAACCTGGAATCTTGCGTCTTTAGGCATTCATGTGCATGAGCTACGTATTTAAGCCATATTTCATCATCGTGGTGCACCATTCTTCTTCACTAATAATGAAAGTGTTAAAGCATTGTCTGTTTGAACACGCTAATCTCCAAACCTACTTGATGAATTTTGATGCGGTTTTCACAGGTAGCTTGAGCGTAGCTTGGGACAGCATGTCGATATCATAATTTAAAATTTTATCTGAAATCGTATGCCCAGATTCGTAGTTCAGATATTTAATCATCATGGTGTAATTCACCAAAGCACCAATAGACAGTGCTGTTAGTTTCGTAGTACACCAAATAACCAGTAGATGGTGTAGTTAGTATGTTTTTTTAACGCAGTGACAGACGTATTTTCGGAAGTTTACGTGACCGAGTTAGGTGACGCACAATTATCTTTACAAATATAAGCTAACAATGTACATTCCTGGAAATTGAAATAAGAACACCGTGAATTCACTGTCCCAGGAAGGGGAAACTTTATTGACACATTCCTGGGGTCAGATACATAACATGATCACACTGACAGAACCACAGGCACATAGACACAGGCAACAGAGCATGCACAATGTCGGCACTAGTACAGTGTATATCCACCTTTCGCAGCAATGCAGGCTGCTATTCTCCCATGGAGACGATCGTAGAGATGCTGGATGTAGTCCTGTAGAACGGCTTGCCATGCCATTTCCACCTGGCGCCTCAGTTGGACCAGCGTTCGTGCTGGACGTGCAGACCGCGTGAGACGACGCTTCATCCTGTCCCAAACATGCTCAATGGGGGACAGATCCGGAGATCTTGCTGGCCAGGGTAGTTGACTTACACCTTCTAGAACACGTTGGGTGGCACGGGATACATGCGGACGTGCATTGTCCTGTTGGAACAGCAAGTTCCCTTGCCGGTCTAGGAATGGTAGAACGATGGGTTCGATGACGGTTTGGATGTACCGTGCACTATTCAGTGTCCCCTCGACGATCACCAGAGGTGTACAGCCAGTGTAGGAGATTGCTCCCCACACCATGATGCCGGGTGTTGGCCCTGTGTGCCTCGGTCGTATGCAGTCCTGATTGTGGCGCTCACCTGCACGGGGCCAAACACGCATACGACCATCATTGGCACCAAGGCAGAAGCGACTCTCATCGCTGAAGACGACACGTCTCCATTCGTCCCTCCATTCACGCCTGTCGCGACACCACTGGAGGCGGGCTGCACGATGTTGGGGCGTGAGCGGAAGACGGCCTAACGGTGTGCGGGACCGTAGCCCAGCTTCATGGAGACGGTTGCGAATGGTCCTCGCCGATACCCCAGGAGCAACAGTGTCCCTAATTTGCCGGGAAGCGGCGGTGCGGTCCCCTACGGCACTGCGTAGGATCCTACGGTCTTGGCGTGCATCCGTGCATCGCTGCGGTTTGGTCCCAGGTCGACGGGCACGTGCACCTTCCGCCGGCCACTGGCAACAACGTCGATGTACTGTGGAGACCTCACGCCCCACGTGTTGAGCAATTCGGCGGTACGTCCACCCGGCCTCCCGCATGCCCACTATACGCCGTCGCTCAAAGTCCGTCAACTGCACATACGGTTGACGTCCACGCTGTCGCGGCATACTACCAGTGTTAAAGACTGCGATGGAGCTCCGTATGCCACGGCAAACTGGCTGACACTGACGGCGGCGGTGCACAAATGCTGCGCAGCTAGCGCCATTCGACGGCCAACACCGCGGTTCCTGGTGTGTCCGCTGTGCCGTGCGTGTGATCATTGCTTGTACAGCCCTCTCGCAGTGTCCGGAGCAAGTATGGTGGGTCTGACACACCGGTGTCAATGTGTTCTTTTTTCCATTTCCAGGAGTGTATTTACTTGGCTAGGATATACGGATTTACTGATTTCATTTTGTGCTTTGCTTTTTGCGATAGATTTTTTTATGTTCTTTGCTACCAAAAAAATATTATTATCTCTGCTTCGTGAGCTGGGTGACAACTCATTACATTTTGATTTCGTTTTGTTTGCGAATAAAAATGCATAGGAACCGGTTGAGTCCTTCTGGATACCAGGCGACATTTTCTCGATATTTCACCAGCACCAGTGGCTGGCGTTGAAACACATAGGCCGAAGAACTCGAGACAGAATCCAACAGGCAATACGACAGGTTACAATGCTGTATAATCTGATTTAAATTATTTGACATCTGACGCTTAAGGTCCCAAGTTGCTACTTTCTCTCAAGTACTGTCTGCAGGCTGTTACCACGGCACTCTGCTCTCTCGGTATTAGGAAATCGTTTTAAAGTCTGTGTCACGTAAAAGTATTAAATATACACCTCTACAATGCCTCTAAGCGTTCCGAAAATCCTTTCCGAATTTTAATGAGGACGAGAGTGATATTAAATTTTTTTTAATGTGTTTAATTTCCCAATGCATGAAACAGCTTCGAACTTACTACATAATTTCTCGAAAACTGTTGTACTCACTCAGACACCTTTATTCAACCTCTCTCGGCAATCTAAAAATTCACTTATGGTATAAATGTCTGTAGTGTCTCTAGGCTTGTCCAAAATGTTAATAGGGCTGGAGTGACGTTCCTTATTGTAATAGGTATAAACTCACGTCTGAGAAAGTATCCTACTTAGGTTTAAGTAGTTCTAAGTTCTATGGGACTGATGACCATAGATGTTAAGTCCCATAGTGCTCAGAGCTATTTGAACCATTTTTTTGCCCTTAGGTTAGTTAGGTTTAAGTAGTTCTAAGTTCTAGGGGACTGATGACCTTAGACGTTAAGTCCCATAGTGCTCAGAGCCATTTCAACCTTAGGAATTCGCGCGCGCACACACACACACACACACACACACACACACACACACACACACACACACACACACAATTCACCTTTACTGCACTGAGACAAAGATGTTTATTTGTCCGAACTATTAACTGATGGAGACCTTTGCCCGTCAGACAACTAATAATATTTATGATTAGTGTTCATTTGATATCTTTACTTTCATTACGTCACAGATTATGCAGTTGGCTGCGATGTCTGCAACTTTCGTAATGTGAGAATTTCTCAATTGTTAGTCTTCTTATTTTGTACAGTCCTTTTCGTCAATAATCAAAGTACAATTTTTCAAGAACGATTTTCTTTAAAGTAAAACCCGCGGCCATCTTTCTTAGTAAAGTTTTGAATATTTTGTCGTGTGTGCATTGTACCTTACGCCACACGCAGCGACAGACTGTTCTGTGATAATAAAAACATCGAGTTGATCTTTTTCCTTAGCTGTTACATCTCCTGATTTCTATTTCCTTTCGAGGACGTCAGCACATGGGACACAAAATAGTACGCTAAGCAAGAGGTAAATGACTTCTACTTCAGGGCAGATCTTACTTTGCATTCTTTTGAGGAAACAGTACGTAGTCAGAATTATCAGGTGTTGCGCTACGCAAGCAGATAAAAATTAAGTGAGCATTGTTGGCAATTTCATACAGTCGTTTTTCTGAGTGGAACAGTAATTCATTTCTGTAGTTATTCCGAGTCATACATTGCACAACTTTCATAATGTAGTTTTTACTGAGCACACAGTTAGTTTCTTTTTGCAGTTAAATAGATTCACTTTTACTATTTCAAAATCTGCATTTCATTAAGTTTAAGGTTTTGCTTCACGACACTGTTCACACGAGCAACACAGGGTCAGCCAACAGCCAGTATGGCTCAGTAGCTAAACGCAACTCCTAAAACACACGTTACACGAGGAGAAAGTTTTGGTAAACAAAATATGCAGCATTGACACATATAGACAAACATTTTATAGAAAGGTTACAAGGTGGCTGACATGAGGACGACCCAGGTTTGATGTTTCCTGATACTGCTAGTGACTTTTCCTTGGTAGAAGGACTGGACCGGGATGCACTAAGCCTCAGGGGGGCAGCTGAGGAGCTACTTGAAGCAGAAGTGCCGCTTCCAAGGTCAACAAACCCGTCAACGACGGGGAAAGCGGTGTGCTGACCACATGTCCGTCCCATAAAGTCCGATAACGCCACTGACAGAAGAATAAATGGTGGTCTGTCGTACCCGATTGGGCCGTTCAGAGCCAGAACATGGAACTTTACCTTTACCTTAGTCGAAGGAGTCATGACTGTCAGTCGCGTCTGCAGAAGAAATTATTTGATTGGATTCCGCCAGTTTTTGGAACCAAAAAATACTTACAGTTTTACTTCTCCTACCAGAATGTATTTCATTACGTTTTTGTCACCATCAGGAGGTTCTCATTTTGATAAGATCTGAAAATACAAAATGCGATGAAGATACAAAATGTAATTTATCTAGGAAAGTTCGATCCTTCCTTGAGTACTGCTCGTCAGTTTCAGACCCTTACCAGGTTGGATCAGTAGAAGCGACAAGATGATGCACCGAAGAGCGGCGCGTTTCGTCATGGCATCGTTTAGTAAGCACGAGGGCGTTACTGAGACGGTAAACAAACTACAGAGGCAGAAGCTGCAAGAGACGCATTGGGCATCACAGAAGAGTTTACTGTTGAAACTATCTGGGCGTACATTCCGAGAAGAATGAAGAGGTATACTATTTCCACACAGGTTTTGCGAAATGACGACAACAAGAAAATCAGAGGAAGTAGAACATGTGTGAAGTCTTACCTATTGTCATTCTTCCCACGCACCTTTAGATAATGGAACAGGGAAGGAAGAAAACGATAGTGACGCCACAACTAACCTCTTTCGCATACCGTAACGAGGCTTATTTGTAGACGATTTGTGATTAAACATGCTGGCAAAGTTAGTTCTAAAACTTTTTTGTATACAATGTGTCCTAGAAATGTTGCGACAAACTTCGACAGGCTCTGCAATATGTCTAGAGGAACAAATATAGAATAGGAACCCGTGGGTCGAAATGTCATCCAACGACGTTACAGAGTGTCGAAGATAAAGTGGCCGGCGCCTGTCATTAGGCTACCCTTCGGCAGCAAACGTGGCTCTGTACATTGACGGATCATAGCCGGAACGTCTCGTGATGTTGCTCGTTATTGAGCGATCGCGACTGATTGTATGGCCGCCAGTGGAGAAGACGGAGCTAACTAACGCAGAGAAACGCCTTCTCTCCTATGGAAGCGATGTTATGTTGCCTCGGTGGATTACAGTTTTGAACATGCGTTTCCATTCACCGCTATTTTTTTTTTCTTGGAGTTCTCTGAAATCTCGCATGTTTCTCGGAATGCTGGAGAAAAATAAGCTGCAGAGGAGAACACACGTCCAAAACCGTTACCCATTGAGGCAACATAGCACCGCATTCATAGGAGACAAGGACTTTATTCGCAGCAGCTAGCTCCATCTTCTCCACTGTTGATAGTGCGAATCAGTCGCGCTCAATGAATGACAAACAATGTTGCGAGACGTTTCGCCTAAGTTCCGTCAAAATACAAAGTCGCGTTTGCTGCCGAAGGGGCGGTCAAGTGTCAGGTGCCGGCGCCTCTAACTTCGACGCTCTGTAACTTCGTTGGACGGCGTTTCCGGCCACAGGCTCCTGTCATTGATTTGTTCCTCAAGACACCCTGCACAACCACTCGAAGCCTGTAGCAATATTTCTGGGACGACCTGTGTATTGTGAATTTATACTTGGCTAGCGTCTACACCACTTGAGCAGACAGCTACAATATGATGTTTTTGAGTTAGTAGTTAGAGCCTTAACGAAAACTCTCTCTTTTCACTGCAATTGCACTGCGGAAAAATATGCCACTGAGTGAGTATAAACATTCCTTTTTAAATTTTAATGTCTAAATTAGTGTATACTAACACTAAAAAATAACATCAGTGCTTTGCCGCTTCTTCATCATGGAAGAAACATGAAGATGATCACGTGATCGCTGAAACAAGTTGTAAGTAACGACAGTACATTGGCGAGAAATATTTTCGCGTGGCGAAGCTGCAGCGAAAGAAACAAAATTCTTCATCTGCTCTCCAACTGTTTCACAAAACCATCATGGACTATAAACTATAACTAACCGTTTTAAACAATTCTAACAGACCAAAAGTGTTTAGGCTAACCTTTAAATCCCAAATGTTATCATAAAGCTACTCGTATTTTCATATATTACTAAAAAAAGAACTCACTGAAGAGGGCACAAAAGTGCTAAATTATGGGTTAAGGTATATTTTTGTATCAATACGCAGGGACAATGTTTTATTTTCCCGTTTTAATTCAACGCGTTTCGGAGCAACAGCAGCATTCTCTACGTGGACAATTTTTGCACCTGTGTAACAGTACAGCCAAAAGCATGTTCCATTATTTGAAGGGAAAGTGCAAAAGTGGAAGTTTCCTGCTGATGCTGAAGACGAACATTTCGTGGCCAAATGTAGGTGATAAATTCAACTAGGTGTAACGCGCAGAAAATGTTAGTGTAGTGCTTAGGAATGGTGCTGTAGCGATGAAATGTGTAGGATTAAAACAGGAAAAAAGTTGAAAAATAACTATCAAATGTTTTTTTAAATGGTTTGTCTAAAAGTAAGAGGTAAAACAGATTAGATAAACATTCGATGCGCCTTCAAATGATGCTCGAAACCATGAACAACAAATGAGGTATCGATTGAGAATTTAAAGTTCAGTGTTTAGCTTAGAATTTAAAGGGTACTACACGATATTGTCTGGTGGACTCCTCATTTGGTATACGTAATTTCTACCATCACTCAAGGGTGCGTCAAATGCTTTTCTGATCTATATTACTTCTCAATTTGTGATAAATCATTTTATAAGACATTTAATCGGTTTATTTAAAAAATTATTTTTGTTTCCTTCATCGACATTTAAATATCACACCGATATTAACTTTTTATGTGCAAAATAACTAGACACTTCATTCATATAGTCAGCAATGGTTGTTCATGAAATAGTCCAGTCTTCCCTCAAATCAGTAATTAAGTTTCTTTTAATTACCCTGATAACTTTATGTTCAAGCAACTATTTCTTTTTTCGCTATGAAAATTGCGGACAAAAATGCATTATGTAATTTCTAGGGAGTCTCGTTTTCGCTCTGCTCGAACATTTGACCAACAAAATATAGCGACTAAAGATGCTGTTTTACTAACAAATACATTCCTACATTCCTGACCTATAAGTTACTGACACGGACAACTTCTGACGAAATTTATCATAGTAATTTGCTAAAATATATTTGGACAAGAAAAGCAATGTAAGGGCTCTTCTTCTGATTTATGTTTTCCGCAGCTGGCGGAACTGAATTCTGACCTTTAGAAAGTTGCTCTCCTCAGAGGTTTTGCTGTTATTACTGTCTGGTACGAGTTACTCGGACGGCCACCTTGCAGCAGCTGACCTCTTTAGGTATACACTCGGTATTTGGCGTGGGCGCCAGCAGTGGTAACCTGAGCCGTGACTTCCGCACCAAGCTGCCGCTCGCTAAGTGCATTAACAACGGCACGGCACGCCTAAACAAATGCTCTGTGTGAATTGCATCGCTCATGTTCTAAAATAGCAGCTCTCTCACTACAACTATTCATCCAAATACAGAGTACTTCAACTCACAGTGCCTGCGATTTACTGAAGTAAAACACTATAGCTCTTCACAGTGTATCGTAAACAACAAATTCTTCTCAAATATCTCAATGGTGGCTACTTAAGACGACAATACAGCAACGCTAATGCAATTTTGTAATAGTCTTTCGAGACCAACGTCGTCGTCATCTTCTTCATACTTTTTTCCTCTTTCCCATAGGTTACCTTGGAAGCACGTTACTTCATCCGTGTCTTACCGAGAGATTTAAATGGCACCGACTATTCTCGCGTTCGTTTCCCGTGAAGCTCCTTTATTTCTTCGATCAGTAACTCGCCAGCTTTTAACTTTGGCTTTCCTTGTAAACGATCCCGTGTATCAGGTCACTTGTTCCTGAATGCTTTCATTTGCGATCCCCACTTACTGAAGATTCTATTCAACTTCAGTGAACAAGCGCAACTTTTAATTTTTTTCTACAAAATATGCTAGGTCATTCGGTTGGTATGTCATTTCCATCCTAATGATCCTAGGTGTGAAGGCTTCATTCTCGGCGATGCTCAGTTCTACCCATTCTCATAGGAATTTTTAAACTTTCTGCCCGCCTGATTTTTGCGTGATATTACGTCAAGCCCTCCTGCCCTGGCCTCCTGTTAATTATAAACTCCGTTTTATCAAAACAGATTTTAAGATGTAGAAGCCCATTTCGGTCGCTTGAGTTTTGAATCAATTAATGGTTTTTGTCCCTGATCTAGGAATCGGAAAAAATAGCAAGGTCCTCAAGACAACTACTTATTATTCTATATGATGATTAGAGTGTGCATGGAAGGCACTTGAGGTATCGACTGGAAAATTATTTTTTGTTTTACATCGCTTTGCAAAAGTTTTCATCAGCTGAGTAGAGCTATACAGTCGGTAACGGCTCTACCACACGCGATATTTCACAAGACGAAAAGAGATGGCATTTCTTCCTGTGAGAAAAGCAGATCTGGTATCGACTATATAACGGCTGACGAATGAACCGAGTCTTTGCAGAGAGTAAGACGAGGTAGATTTCCTCCGATTAATTCTGTCGTTTTCGTCCTGTGACCCAGGATTTTTTCTGCGCAGATTTTTGCCGAACGCGCAGTGTCAGCCTTATGAGTCTTCGTAGAATCGTAAACAGAGTGAGTGTCACAGCGACTATTATGAGTGGTGGAATTCGCTGAGAAATGCTATGGAATACACGGCGAGGAGACCCACACAGGACTGAACACACACTGCGTTAACAGAGTGCTCACACATGTATGGTGGGTGTAAAAAGTATTCAGGCACTTCAGTATTTCGACTTTGTAGCATCTTTAGAGGACAAGCCACTGCGCGAACAAGAATGTACGAGGCAGATATTTAATACCGTAGTATTTATTTTCCATGTGGACTAAAAATATTAAACTCAAACAAATGTCTTCGATGTAAATAAAAAACATCAGAAATAAAAGTTGATATAAACAAAAATTGTCAATTTTTGACGCACAAGTATTTCCGTACTTAACGAAGTGTATACGCGCCGTTTAATAGTTCATAGAGACGTGTTCTTGTCCAAGCGTGAATAAAAGGTATCAGGGGTTTTACAAAAAGTGTCGTGACATAGAGAATCCTGAAAATGACAATTCTTCAGAAATAAAGTACCGTGACAGTATAAGATTCTGGGAAGGCTAAGAAATTCTGTCCGTGACTTATTTGCAAATACGTAACACAAATCTGAAAATAGGCCATACGCTACTACAAGGAAATGGGAGTTCCACATAACTGTCTGTTTCTGTCGGCAACAGGATTGTGACACACATGAAAACGTTGACAAGTAAATGGCTCTGAGCACTATGGGACTCAACTGCTGTGGTCATTAGTCCCCTAGAACTTAGAACTACTTAAACCTAACTAACCTAAGGACATCACACACATCCATGCCCGAGGCAGGATTCGAACCTGCGACCGTAGCAGTCGCACGGTTCCGGACTGCGCGCCTAGAACGGCGAGACCACCGCGGCCGGCGTTGACAAGTAGTTGGAGAGGGTGAAGAGTTGTAAAACATCGTAGAGTTAAATGACGCGCAGCTAAAATTATAATAAATGCAGGTCAATTAAAGAAATATGGCAGATTGTAGTAAGATCTTCCAAGAATTAAATAGGTGCTGTCTCCAAAACACATACCAGTCGTAGGAGACTAAAAACAGTTCGACAAAAGTACCTACAGATTTACTCAAAACAGGAATCAAGTTATTAGCAAATGCAGTGAGAATTGTGTTCAGTTTAGAGCCTAGCAAGTGTAGTTAACTAAGAAAAAAGTATGAATTTATAAAACCAATACCGACAAGGGCTGATACGCGATGTCAATATCACGCTCAGGTCTGCAGGAATATGCTTATTTTGAGAGAACGAAGTAAGAGTAAGTTCATCGTAACTGGTTCTAGTGGGAGGTACACAACTTGGTGCAAGAGGAATGCACAACGGCAACGTAAAGAACCGAATAAATGACTTAATGTTTTGTTTTGGGGTGCGTAAGTTCGGCCAGTGTCAGTAGTCTGAATTACATAAAGAGTAATGAATATGTGCTGATACACTGCAGACAAACGTGCAATTCAAAGAGAAAAAAAACTTGCCTTCTAACAAGGCAGTGATCCTATGCACAGTGGCCAGATACTAGGAAGTCCTGTACAACGCTCTAAAGCTCCTGAGGATACTTGCACAGAATTCTTATTTAAATCCAATCGAACATTTCTAGACCGCCTTAAAAGACATATTATGAAACATCAAGTGAAAAGAAAAGCGATCTGAAGGAGCACACAGAGAAGAATACAGCGAGATATACAGGGTGTTTGTTTTAACTTGAGACAATTAAATATCTCGGAAATGGCGATTCGTACGACAAAAATGCTTTCTGTGAAAAGTTAATATTAGCAAAGGGGACATCTGCCTCTGCTACAACGGGCCATCTCCCAACCATCCTCCTGCTGGGCGGGGTAAATTTTGTATTTTCAAATGCCCCTACCCCCCCCCCCCCCCTCTGTATTGCGTATTCGGGTTCTACTCCAAAAAACACTTACTGTTTCCTTAGCCATTGTTTTCCATTCGTTTTATATGGCTCTTTAATCGACAAATATCAAGTGTGCCTGGTTGCAGTTAAGAACCGATGCACTTTGTGTTCTAACGCGTGATATTTATGTTCGAAAATTACTTTAGTGTTGCAAATTTGATGTGTAGTACAATATAGTTAGCTGTTTCAGTGTCCGGTTAAAAACTAGACTGAAGTGCCAAAGAAACTGGCACACCTGCCTAATATCGTATAGGGCCCCCACAAGCACGCAGAAGTGCCGCAACACGACGTGGCATGGACTCGACTAGTCTATTAAGTAGTGCTGGAGGGAACTGACACCATGAATCCTGCAGTGCTGTCCATAAATCCATAAGAGTACGACAGGGTGGACATCTCTTCTGAAGAGCACGTTGCAAGGCATCCCAGGATTGCTCAATAACGTTCACGTCTGGGGAGTCTGGTATCCAGCGGAAGGGATTAAGCTCAGAAGAGTGTTCCTGGAGCCACTCTGTAGCAATTCTGGACGTGTGGGATATCGGATTGTCCTGCTGCAATTGTCCAAGCCCGTTGGAATGCACAATGGACGTGAATGAATGGATACAGATGATCAGACAAGATGCTTACGTACGTGTCACCTGTCAAGAGTCGTATCTAGACGTATCAGGGACCCTATATCTCTCCAACTGCACAGGCCCCACACCATTACAGAGCATCCATCAGCTTGAAGAGTCCCCTGCTGACATGTAGGGTCCATGGTCTCCATACCCGTACACGTCCATCCGCTCTATAGAATTTGAAACGAGACTCTTCCGACCAGGCAACATGTTTCCAGTCTTCAACAGCCCAATGTCGTTGTGGATGTGCCCAGGAGAGGCGTAAAGCTTTGCGCCGTGCATTTATCAAGGATACACTAATCGGCATTCGGTTCCGAAAGCTCATATCGATTATGTTTCGTTGAATAGTTCGCACGCTGACACTTGTTGATGACCCAGCAGTGAAATCTGCAGCAATTTGCGGAAGGGTTGCGCTCCTTTCACGTTGAACGATTATCTTCCATCGTCGTTGGTCCCGTTCTTGCAGGATATTTTTCCGGTAACAGAGATGTCGGAGATTTGATGTTTTGCCGCATTCCTAATATTCACGGTATACTCGTGAAATGGCCGTACGGGAAAATCCCCACTTCCTCGCTACCTCGCAGATGCCGTGTCCCATCGCTCGTGCGCCGACTATAACAACACGTTCAAACTCACTTAAATCTTCATAATCTGCCATTGAAGCAGTAACCGATCTAAGAACTGCGCCACACACTTGTCTTGTGTAGATGGGCATTGCCGACAGCAGCGCCGTAATCTGTCTCTTTACGTATCTTTATATTCGAATACGCTTGCCTATATCAGTTTCTTTTGTGCTTCAGTGTCGGTTTGGCGTGATTCAGATGCAACGACATAGATGTAATAGCCTCTGTTAACCTAGAAATCACAAAGTAATCGCTGTCAGGAGTGGAAAGCTTTACAATTATTGATTTCTAACTTAAGTCTGACAAGATAAACAACCGAATTATTTGGCGGCAAATGCGGCATCAGGAAAAGTAACACTACAATAGTCACAGTATTTATCCCTACACATTAGACATTTCAAGATATCTTTATGGCGGAACACTGTATTTGCGTTCCTGGGCACATTCGATCCTCGTTACCACATGAATTTACTCACAGGATCAGCCAAAAATTAAATACCTAGATCACCGAATACTTTTTGGCAAGCGCCGGACTACTTGTAAAGTGTCAAAAATGGGGAACTCTTTGTAGTTTAATTTAATGCCATGCTTGTTGTTTTTTTAGGGTTCCGTACATCATTCGGTAAAAACTGGGTCCACATAGGATCATTTTGTTGTCTATCTGTCTGTCTGTCCTACTGTTAAAACCTCCTTTTTCTCAGAACCGGATGCAGGTATCATGTTGAAATTTATGTCACATACTAACTTCTACGGTCTCTTGGCGATGTGAAAAATTTAAGATTCGAAGACAATGCACTGAAAAGACACGGCCATTTATGTCACATATTTAGGTACTCGCAAACTCATTCACCAAAATCGGTACACATATGTGTCGCGCCTTATGTAGTAGCACTGCGCATTTCTAGAAACCGGTAGGTCTCCGTGTCCCCTGAACGAAGTGAGGAGTGGCTAGAAACGACGCGTGATACGAGTTCCGTGTTAAACTGAGAGTTAGAGACACGCAAGCCACCGAAGTGGCGTGCGACAGAAGGATTAGCACGAGACTATTGAGCCACACGAGGTTATTAAACAAAACAAAACAAAACAAAGAAAAGATGCATCGCGAAAGAATCATCCGAATGGGACGGAAATCGGTAGATGTGATATATATCGAGACACAAACAAATTATTACAATTTCAGAAAAAAATGGACACTTTTTTAAACAGAAAGATGTTCAGAAACTAAGATAGTAAATAATGCGTTGGTTCACTCATGACCCTTATTCAAGCAGTTATTGGGCTTGGCATTGATTGATAGCATTGTTAGATGTCTTCCTGATGAATATCGTGCCAAATTCTGTCCAATTGGCGTGTTAGATTGTCGAAGTCCCGAAATGGTTGGAAGGCCCTGACCATAATATTCATAACTTTCTTAATTGAGGAGAGATTCGGCGTCCCTCCTGGCCAGGTAGGGTTTGGCAAGCATGAAGACAAACGATAGAAAATCTCGCCGTGTGCGGACGGGCATTATCTTGCTGAAATGTACGCGCCAGGATAGCCTATAACGGTGCCGTCGATGACAATGAAAGGGGTCCTGCTAAGAAAAGAAATATCACCCCAGACATCACTCCTGGTTGTAGCCGTACGGCGGCCACAGTCAGGGTGGTATCTCACTGCCATGTGGGGCATCTGCCAACACGTGTTCGCTGCGCTGGTCATCGGAGCTCAGTTAGTTGTGGGATTCATCACTGAAGACAACTCTGCTCCACTCAATGGGATTCCAGGCTAAAGAAGTGACTGGGGAGCGGCCGGACTGTGGTCGGATACCAACCAGAGTGTCGCCGGCCATACGACCTGACAATTTTCATATTAGGACCGCTTTGGTTGCCATCCACGGCACCCTTACAGCTTAGCGGCACGCCGAGGGTATTCTAACGGCCATTTTGTTGCTCTTCTTCGCAGGCAAGGTAGTGCCCGTTCGCACACTGCGAGAGTTTCTACTGTTTGTCTTCGTGCTTACCGAACCCCACCATCTCCAGCAAGGTCGCCAGGTCTCTACTCAATTGGTAATATTTGGCGCATTTCAGGTAGGGGATTTTGACGATCTAAAGCGCCAATTGGACAGGATTTGCCACAATATCCCTCAGGAATGCATATAACAACCCAACCAATGTCAAGCCGATTGACTGCTTTCATAAGGGCCAGAGGTGTATCAACGCATCACTGACTTGTTCAATTTATGAAGCTCTTTCTATTGAACAAATCGTCCAGTTTATCTGAAACTGTAATCAGTTCTTTGTCTGTACATGTACAACACATCTACCGATTCCCATCGCATTCAGATAATTCCTTCGTGATGCGTCCTTTCTTGTCTTAGAGTGTATTATTATTATTATTATTACGTACATGCATAAGTAAAAGTTTGTACAGAACCCTCAGAGTCCTACTCGCAGTTTTCCAGTTATTTTATTTTTTTCGTGTTTCTTTCGGGAAGTAGCTTCACAGTGGTCGGTCTCCTCAAGAGCATCTAGTTATGGTAACATGCCTTACACTGTAGCAGGAAGGGACGCGCTCTGGCGGCGCGGGCTTCAGCCCTCGAGGGCCATTCGCGGAGCTGACCTCGTTCCCTCTGCAGCGGTCGATGGCTGGCGGGGTGAGACCAGCCGCGGGCAGCGAGCGAGAAAGAGAACGGGGCGAGTTCGGGTACAGGGAGAAGAGCAAATTTAATGACTGCCCTCAATGAGCTCTCCGCAAGGAGAAACATTTCAGGTCATCCCGCAATAGCGGCGAGCTGCGGCTTCCATTCAGTATTGGCGGCGGCATTACGATCAGGGTGGGCCGATGCGGAATGGAAATCCAGTCTTGCAAAATGGACGGAGCTGCGCCACAGGATGGGGCAGGCAAACAGCAACTAATCTGCATCCATCCACTAGGTTTTCACGTTGAAGGCAGGCCCTCAATCCGACATTTGCGAGTGAAAAGAGTGCATCACTCGGCAGGAATCTGAACATCGCCACCGGCTGCCTACACCTTAGCTATGTACCGACACATCACGTTAAACATGAGGCGTGTTTCTTAAGTAAGTACCGTTTTGAAACTAAAAAAAAGACATGCTAAGATATCTCAATAATTTTATTTTTACATGAAAGCCTGTACCTTAATCTACGCACTGACGCCATTACAGTCTGATTCTTCCTTGTTTACGTTGTGTACTGGGTGTTTAAGATATCGCGAGTCCCGCCAACTGTTATAAGATTTCTTAATGCTAAAGGCCTAAAAGCGATCGATATTCATCGATCTGTGCAGTTTACGGAGAAAACATTACGAGTGATGGAATGGTAAGAAAGTGGGTGAGAGCATTTAAAGATGGCCGCACAAATGTGCATGATGAACAACGGAGTGGGAGTCCTTCGTCCGTTAATGAAAGTTTGATGCAGGAAGTGGACAATAAGGTGAGAGAAAATAGACGCTTTACGATTTCCTCCTTGCGGCATGACTTTCCTAATGTTTCTCGTAGTGTTTTTTATGGCATTGTGCCCGAGCACTTGAATTACCGAGAATTGTGCGTACGTTGGGTACCGAAAATGTTGACGGATGTACACAAAACCAAACGTTTAGACAGTGCATTGACTTTCCTTGAGCGGTACCACAACGACGGTGATGATTTCTTAAGCCAAATTGCTACGGGCTATGAAACATGGGTGGCCTACGTCATACCAGAATCAAAGCAACAGTCCATGGAAGTTGAGCAACGGCATCGTTTTGCTGCGAGATAATGCCCGTCCGCATGTGGCGAATTAGACCAAAGATCTCATCACATCTTTTCGATGGGAAACTCTATATCATCCTCCGTACAGCCCCGATCTTGCGCCCAGTGACTACCATCTGTTCCCGCACTTGAATAAACACCTGGGCGGTCAGCGTCTTCAAGACGATGACGAAGTCAAAACAGTGGTGATGCAGTGGTTAACAAGTCAGGCGGCGGACTTCTCTGAGAAGGGTATTCATAACTGGTACAACGCAATTACTCAAACAAACCGATCAACAAAGTAAATCCAGCAGTGAGATTAAAAGGCCACAGATCTTGAACAAAAGGCGCGATATTACTGCCCGACAATCGTCGCCCTCGCACTGCCAAGGTAACCCACGAAACCACTGATAAAATATGTTTGTAGATAACACTTCATACTTCCTAGAGTCCAATTTGGCTCCCTCGGATTTTCATTTCTCTGGTCACTCAAGGAGGCATTACGGGGAAAAAGTTCGACAACAACGGGAAGATCGAAGAATTTGTGGGAAGTGGCTCAAACAACAAGACAAAAGCTTCTTTGCATCAGGTATGAAGAAACTAGTTCACCGTTGGAACAACTCCATTAATATTGATTTCATTTTGTAAACGTACAGTTTTTTTTTTCCACAGCAGTTCGTCAACTTTTTAACGTCTCTCGTAGGCACTTTGGAGATATCAGTTTGGTGGGTGTTCACTGCTAAGTTTCACTCTCTGTTGCATATCGTCCCAGACATTTTCTGCGTCATTAACATCAAGTGATTTATCATGCCAGTCCAGATGCGAAGATTGCCTGAGTGTTCGTCAAACTAGGAATGTATGTATGCGGCCCTTTAATAAGGGCTAATATAATCTTGCAAGACGGGAGTGTTCACATCATTCTTATCATGAAGATGTAGTAGAAATGGCTACACTTGGACACCTAGAATGCTGAAATAGAGATTCTGGTTCACGTTCAAGGCAAGCTGAATGAGGCGGGTCAAGCCGTGACAGGAAAAACACTTCAAAATATCACGGAACTATCCCCAGCCAGAACAGCGCCCTCCAGACTCTACGAGCTAAAACCCTCATTGGGATGTCTGTGCATCCGAAGCCTGCATCATCAGAAAAGAGGCAAAATCGCGACTCGTCGGACCACACTACAAGTCTACTGTCCAATTTCTGTGTTGTTTGCCTCACTAAAGACGTGCGCACTTACTTGCTGCTTGATCAATGGTCTTTCGACAAGTACCCGTCTCAAAGCGTCTGTCACATGTAGCTCCCTTCGCAGTATTCGGTCGGTACCTCGTTCACTCCATCCAACAATTTATGGTGAGAATGAGATTTTCACTCTGCAGCGGAGTGTGCGCTGATACGAAACTTCCTGGCAGATTAAAACTGTGTGCCCGACCGAGACTCGAACTCGGGACCTTTGCCTTTCGCGGGCAAGTGCTCTACCATCTGAGCTACCCAAGCACGACTCACGCCCGGTACTCACAGCTTTACTTCTGCCAGTACCTCGTCTCGTACCTTCCAAACTTTACAGAAGCTCTCCTGCGAACCTTGCAGGACTAGCACTCCTGAAAGAAAGGATATTGCGGAGACATGGCTTAGCCACAGCCTGGGGGATGTTTCCAGAATGAGATTTCCACTCTGCAGCGGAGTGTGCGCTGATATGAAACTTCCTGGCAGATTAAAACTGTGTGCCCGACCGAGACTCGAACTAGCGACCTTTGCCTTTCGCGGGCAAGTGCTCTACTATCTGAGCTACCCAAGCACGACTCACGCCCGGTACTCACAGCTTTACTTCTGCCAGTACCTCGTCTCCTACCTTCATTCTGGAAACATCCCCCAGGCTGTGGCTAAGCCATGTCTCCGCAATATCCTTTCTTTCAGGAGTGCTAGTCCTGCAAGGTTCGCAGGAGAGCTTCTGTAAAGTTTGGAAGGTAGAAGACGAGGTACTGGCAGAAGTAAAGCTGTGAGTACCGGGCGTGAGTCGTGCTTGGGTAGCTCAGATGGTAGAGCACTTGCCCGCGAAAGGCAAAGGTCCCGAGTTCGAGTCTCGGTCGGGCACACAGTTTTAATCTGCCAGGAAGTTTCAATTTATGGTGAGTTTGAAAAGTATTGTCATTGACAAGGGATGATACTCGTGTCAGGTACCTATCGGTTACGATTTTTTACGACCGCTCTTCTTACATCACTACGATGGGTTCATAATTTCATATAGACTTGTTGGATAGTCCGCGTTGATACAGCAACAAAGCGCGCAACTTCATTCGCGGTGTGATCATGGGCACGCTGTAGTTCCTTTCTGCCATTCTGTGACAGCACCACCTCGACCAACCTAACTGCGCTGTTCCATACGATCGACGGGCATTTACTCACCACTTCACTGCGATGACATATCTTCGGTGGAGGGTCACGTGAACCTCTGGTACCAGTTCTACAGCGTCTACTGTGCTTCAAACCGACCAGTGTGCTCCTTTAAGGGACTGAGTTATGAAAGAAGACAGTCACATGGAACGGATACAGGCGGGAAAAAAGTAAGTAAACTGTTTATTTTTTCAAAACCTGTTGCCATAATTTTTAAAACATTAATCCCAGTGTGAGACGGACCCCCATGTTGCCAAGCTTGCTTAGTCTACGCTGCAGAACTTTCGCTGGGAAGCGATTTTCTTATGTTTGAAGTCGTGAAAAAAGACATCCGTGGTCGTCGATTTGCTTCAGACGAAGAGGTGCACGCGTGGGTAAAATCCTGATCCCATAGGCAATGGCAAACATTTTTCCATGAAGGCACTGACCGTCTTCTCTAACAGTGATATAACTCAATTACTTGTGAAGTAATAAACAGTTTACCGTCTTCTCTAACAGAGACTTAAATGTATTACTTTTGAAATAATGAACAATTTACTTAATTTTTTCCATTTGCCTCGTCTTCATTTGACTGCCCGTTATATTTAGTCCCGAGAGCTACGTCTGTTTAACATGAGGCATTGTTAATATCCATACTCCCTATCAGACATGATCAAAATGGTTCAAATGGCTCTAAGCACCCTGAGGTCATAAGTCCCCTAGGCTTAGAACTACGTAAACCTAACTAACCTAAGGAATCAAACACATCCATGCCCGAGGCGGGATTCAAACCAGCGACCGTAATAGCAGCGCGTTTCCGGACTGAAATGCCTAGAACCGCAAGGCCACAGCGGTCGGCCTTATCAGATTTGATTCCATTTAATTAGATTAGACGTATTTTTCGTTCCAATTAATCTACTGTAAGATGATCCTCTGGGATGTGGAACATTTCAGAAAACAAGAACATGCAATAAATATTAAAAAAGTAAGAACAGATATGCTAATGTACCTTCCACAGATCGGAAATGAAATTTAGCTTGAGATATGGAATCTTTATCTTATTTACATTTAAAAGGATCTAAAACTTGTCACCAAATATTAATGTACAGTACAGTTATGTGCTTATGATAATTCTTAGGCTACTGTAGCCACGCATCATGAAATAAAAAATAAATAAAACAAAAACACTTTACAGCATTTATTTACAATGAACGCATCACTGCACAAAACTTGTACAGGAGTCAGATTGTAGCAATGTTCACATTATATGATATTATTAATAACACACACACATCAATCAGTTCTGCTAATAAATTCATCAGTGTAGGAGAAGGAACTGGCCACCGATAAATCCTTTTGATTCTTCTCAAAACTGAACATTATTATTAGTTAAACTTTTTATGGCTGCTAGCATATATTGAAAATGTGTATTGCTGAATAGTGGACACCTTTCTGAAGCAAAGTAAGTGACTTTAATTCTTTCTGAAAATTATTCTTATTTCCATTATTAAGTTCGTTGCAGTCGTACATTTTTCTGGTGACTACGGTGTAGTACTCCGATAGCAAGCGGTTAAACAACTGTTAGCAAAACACATCGAACATAGTTGGGTGGTGGTGGTGGTTAGTGTTTAACGTCCTATCGACAACGTGGTCATTAGAGACGGAGCGCAAGCTCAGGTTAGGGAAGGATTGGGAAGGAAATCGGCCATACCCTTTCAAAGGAACCATGCCTGAAACGATTTAGGGAAATCACGGAAAACCTAAATCAGGATGGCCGGAGACGGGATTGAACCGTCGTCCTCCCGAATGCGAGTCCAGTGTGCTAACCACTGCGCCACCTCGCTCGGTGAACATAGTTGGGAATGGGACGATATGGCAATACTGAGGTCGTTACGTTCTTTCCTAAATTTCTTCTGCTTTTCACATATATGTGAAATTTCAAACCATTATAAATAATTTTTCGTGCACAGTCGTAACAAAATACCGCCCAAACAAATCTCGTGGTTCCCGAATGTATACTGCTGACGCAGTGACAATTTATCCTTCTCCAATATGTTCCTGTCACCCATGTCCAAAAATAGTCCATTCACTCATTCTCTCCATACTGTACAATGGAGCCACTTATTGTACTCTGCCTTTAAGTCGCTATTAACAAATTGCAGAAGCGGGAAAAGGCACCGTACGCCAAGATGATCACTGGTGCCCTAGGCGTAAAATTCCGAATATTGTATTACACAGACACTTTTCTCGCTGGCCGCAGCAGTACGTTAAAGAAAAGCAAAGACATACGACTCAGAAAACAATCCAAATCACATTTGCAGTACCGCTTTTTTCGTTATACGACAAAATTTCATGAAAGATACTGGTTCACAAATATTAGTGGTGTTTCCTAGTATCTGGCAGAAATCTCAACATGGTAGTAACAGGTCTCAGATTTTATTTTATTTTTGTTCTTTGACATGTCTGCAAGTCCTTGCCACAGTGGCTACATCGGTTCCCGTGAGATCACCGAAGTTAAGCGCTGTCGGGGGTGTTCGGCACTTGGATGGGTGACCATGCAGGCCGCCATGCGCTGTTGCCGCTCTTCGGGGCGTACTAAGCCTCGTGATGCCAATTGAGGAGCTACTCGACCGAATAGTAGCGTCTTCGGTCAAGAATATCATCATAACGGCCGGGAGAGCGGTGTGCTGACGCCACGCCCCTCCTATCGGCATCCTCCAGTGAGGATGACACGGCGGTCGGATGGTCCCGGTAGGTCACTCGTGGCCTGAAGACAGAGTGACATATCTGCAAGTAGTTACTCTCATAGGTACAAGTTCCTTACTTTCCATACATAATTTTCGTCTTTCGATGAGCTGGTGGTGTTAAGGCTCAAGATAACGCTATTAGTTATTTTCGGTGAGGTGCGCTTGTTTCCTTTTTTCGCATTCGGACGACTTCGTAAAACGATGGTAGTCTCATAGAAACTGTAAACTTCACCAATACATCTGTCGTGAGGCACAAGTAAAGCAATATTCAGAAATTTCTTTCTCTTTCATTATACGTACAATTTTATGACTGGTTCGATTCGTGGCAAAAACATAAGTTTTTTGACTTACTTCACTGTGTCACAGAGATCACAGGCACACAGCTCCAATCTCGATGCTTTCGCGTTAAAAATTCTCAGAGCTGACTTTTGTTTTTCCTGTGATGTTACACCAGTCGTTAATAGCGAGAGACTCTGTGCTTATGAAAATGGCTTTTAATGGACTTTCATTCTGTAGAGATAAATATTGGGCACTTCTGTAAACTGGATTTTTTTAAAATATGGATCATTCAACCAACATGAGAATGTCTTTTGGAAACTGTACTTGAATATAAATAGAAGAATTTTTCTCTGATTCCTAAACCAGAACATGCGTGACCAGTTAATCCTTGTAGGTATCACTAGTAATTAGCACCGATATATTATGAACTTCAGAAAAGTGACAGCTTTATGCTACTGAAGCGAATTTATAGGGGACATTTGTTAACCAATTTTCCAAAATCTTTTTTTTGTTCGAATAACTTGAAAGTGGAAGCATTAGATGAATACAAAAAAAGCATTTTTTCTGATTCCTAAAGCAGAATATGTACGACCAGTGCAAGTATCTAGGTGTATTCTGCTCAGAGCAACATTTTGATCTGAGCGTAATTCGGAATATGAAGAATATGAAGACTCTGTAGAAAATACTTCGGAAGCATTTACAACGCTATTAGTTATTTTCGGTGGGGTGCAGCTTGTTCTCTTTCCACACTGAAAAAATATAGATGGCAGTTTACTTGCATTATTTACAGTGTGCAATTTGAATATGACGTATTGGAGCCGAAACGCAAGTAAGTGCACCAACGCTTTGGGTTTGACAGTGTGCGTTTTTAGAATCTCTGGCAGCCGCTGCAAGCAAACAGGATGCGGCATACGAATGGCAGGTTAAGCTGCGGCAACCGCGGAGACGACGTCAGGCCCCAAGCTAGTGCTCACGTTCTATTGTTAGACTGTGCTTACACTGATAACGTAGTACGACATGGCGCTGGTCTAGGGTTACGAGCTGTGACTGTGTGCCGAGTAGCACTGTGGCACCGCTGGGTCAGCTCCTGTGCTGATATGTCTAAATATTTCCCTTTTCAGTAAGCCATCTGTCTGTTGTGGAAAGAAAGTACGATTAAAATTTTAGGCGATATCGCGATACACAGAGTGCATAATTTAGTACACGGAGCTATCACCTCAGAGAGCAACAGTGGTTCTAAAGCCGCTAGACATCAAGGCGAAATGATCTTGCATGACAGATATAGATATATCACTTCATGCTTCTTCTATATTCAAAGGTTTATCAGTTGTAGTCTCATTTACCCATGAAAAGATATCTTCAGTGTTTCAGAGATCTACAGAACGCGCTTGTTGGGTCAACAGTTGAACACCCATCGTATCGAGGTACGTCAGGACAGCACGGCCAGTATACAGTCATGCGTTATCTTGTTGAAAACTATCGTCACGCAACCTCAAAGGCAAGGAACAGCCACCGATCTTAACGCGTCAGAATAGCAACTGCTGTCCAGGTTGCCGGCCATTCAAACCAGAGGTAATCGTCATGTGTAGCCAATGATACGGAATAGCATCATGCTACGTGCTGGGAGCACTCGTTCTCCTCAGAACCGCGGTGCACATATAGGCCTGTAATGTTGCTGTATGCAGGACTAATGTTGTTGTTATGGTCCTCAGTCCTGAGACTGGTTTGATGCAGCTCTCCATGCTACTCTATCCTGTGCAAGCTTCTTCATCTCCCAGTACCTACTGCAGCCTACATCCTTCTGAATCTGCTTAGTGTATTCATCTCTTGGTCTCCTTCTACGATTTTTACCCTCCACGCTGCCCTCCAATACTAAATTGGTCATCCCTTGATGCCTCAGAACATGTCCTACCAACCGGTCCCTTCTTCTAGCCAAGTTGCGCCACAAATTTCTCTTCTCTCCAATTCTATTCAGTACCTCCTCATTAGTTATGTGATCTACCCATCTAATCTTCAGCATTCTTCTTTAGCACCACATTCCAAAGCTACTATTCTCTTCTTGTCCAAACTATTTATCGTCAATGTTTCACTTCCATACATGGCTACACTCCATACCAATACTTTCAGAAATGACTTCCTGACCCTTAAATCTATACTCGATGTTAACAAATTTCTCTTCTTGAGAAACGCTTTCCTTGCCATTGCCAGTCTACATTTTATATCCTCTCTACTCCGACCATCATCAATTATTTTGCTCCCCAAATAGCAAAACTCCTTTACTACTTTAAGTGTCTCATTTCCTAATCTAATTCCCTCAGCATCACCCGACTTAATTTGACTACATTCCATTATCCTCGTTTTGCTTTTGTTGATGTTCATCTTATATCCTCCTTTCAAGACACTGTCCATTCCGTTCAACTGTTCTTCCAAGTCCTTCCAAGTCCATGTCATCGGCGAACCTTAAAGTTTTTATTTCTTCTCCGTAGATTTTAATACCTACTCCGAATTTTTCTTTTGTTTCTTTTACTGCTTGCTCAATATACAGATTGAATAACATTGGGGAGAGGCTACAACACTGTCTCACTCTCTTCCCAACCAGTGCTTCCCTTTCATACCCCTCGACTCTTATAACTGCCATTTGGTTTCTGTACAAATTGTAAATAGCCTTTCGCTCCCTGTATTTTGCCCCTGCCACCTTGAGAATTTAAAAGGAAGTATTCTAGTCAACATTGTCAAAAGCTTTCTCTAAGTCTACAAATGCTAGAAACGTAGTTTTGTGTTTCATTAATCTTTCTTCTAAGATAAGTCGTAAGGTCAGTATTGCCTCACGTGTTCCAATATTTCTACGGAATCCAAACTGATCTTTCCCGAGGTCGGCCTCCACCAGTTTTTCCATTCGTCTGTAAAGAATTCGCGTTAGTATTTTGCAGCTGTGACTTATTAAACTGATAGTTCGGTAATTTTCATATATGTCAACACCTGCTTTGTTGGGGATTGGAATTATTATATTCTTCTTGAAGTCTGAGGGTATTTCGCCTGTCTCATACATCTTGCTCACCAGATGGTAGAGTTTTGTCAGGACTGGCTCTCCCAAGGCCATCGTAGTTCTAATGGAATGTTGTCTGCTCCGGAGGCCTTGTTTCGACTTAGGTCTTTCAGTGCTCTGTCAAACTCTTCACGCAGTATCGTATCTCCCATTTCATCTTCCTCTACATCCTCTTCCATTTCCATAATATTGTCCTCAAGTACATCGCCCTTGTGTACACCCTCTATATACTTCTTCCACCTCTCTGCTTTCCCTTCTTTGCTTAGAACTGGGTTGCCATCTGAGCTCTTGATGTTCGTACAAGTGATTCTCTTTTCTCCATAGGTCTCTTTAATTTTCCTGTAGGCAGTATCTATGTTACCCCTAGTGAGATAAGCCTCTACATCCTTACATTTGTCCTCTAGCCATCCCTGGTTAGTCATTTTGCACTTCCTATCGATCTCATTTTGGGGACGTCTTATTAAACGCATAGTTCGGTAATTTTCACATCTGTCTTGTATGAAAAGACGACGAGGAGCCACTCGGATGCTCAGTGTTGTCGTCAGGCGCGCCACTGCCAGCGCATCTCCCTCTGTGGCAGCGTCAAGGCCAGCCGCAATATTGGTCGCTGCGTCGACAGTCCATAGTGTTTCAGACTTTGGCGCACAGCCCATATGGATACATGCGTTGCTACAGACATGCCTGTTTCCTGACACGTGACGTAGCTTTACGATCCTGCACACCCAGTCGAATAATAAGTCTGCCCTTTCAGGCGCCAGTCGGGGGGGGGGGGGGGAGGGGGGGGGGGGCATTGAGATCCTGCACGGCGTTCAGTATGGCCCTCCAGAACCCATCGATTTCATATTAGTATGTCAGTCTTGGGATCACAGCCAAGGAGGGCAGCAATTTTATGAAGAATAAACCGCAGTCCCGATACGCCACAATTTTGTCGCTGTCGAATTCCAACACATGCAAGTAAGAATGGGTCACACAAATAACCTCCTTAATAGGGGTGTTAACCTTTCCAAATACAAACCCAATAAACTGTAGTCGCCCATTCGCCTCCCAGCTAGTTGTTTTATGTGCGCATTCCATTACATGTTGTTTCAAAACACTATGAGTGGATATTTGATTAACGTTATTGTATCAAGCAGCATATTGTTCTGTACCAAGCAAGACGTACACAACAAACATTGCAAGAGGCTGCCACTGTGCTGGTGTCAGCTGTCGCCAGCACACTGGTAGGCACAGATGTAGCCAAAGATCGACAGTAGGCGCTCCATCAAGAACGCCTAACACGAGCCGGCCGGAGTGGCCGAGCGGTTCTAGGCGCTACAGTCTGGAACCGCGCGAAGCGCTACGGTCGCAGGTTCGAATCCTGCCTCGGGCATGGATGTGTATGATGTCCTTAGGTTAGTTAGGTTTAAGTAGTTCTAAGGTCTAGGGGACAAATGGTTCAAATGGCTCTGAGCTCTATGGGTCTTAACTTCTGAGGTCATCAGTCGCCTAGAACTTAGAGGTACTTAAACCTAATTAACCTAAGGACATCACACACATCCATGCCCGAGGCAGGATTCGAACCTGCGACCGTAACAGCAGCGCGGTTCCGGAATGAAGCGCCTAGAACCGCTCGGCCACTCCGGCCGGCAACTGCACCAAAGATGAGTTCCATTTGTATATACTCTTAACAAATGTTACTTGTTATTTCTTATTGTGTTGCAACATTTCTGTTACAGAGCGCCCTGAAAAACAACTGTTAAACTCCAAAATTAATTTTCATTCTGCAGCAGAGTGTACACTGATATGAAACTTAGGAACCCCCTAAACTTTGTCTTTCGTGGATATGTACTCTTCCCGCTGAGCTACCGACGCGTAACTCTAGGTTTCCTCACAGCTTTACGTCCCCCAGTTCCTCATCTTCTACCTTCCAAAGGTGCCTAGCTCGAGTCCTGGTCCAGCACACAGTTTTGATCTGCCAGAAAGTTTCAAGTGTTTAAATCCAAGCGTACAAATCAGATGGCATTGACTAACTATGGTAGGGAAATCGTTTTCTGTTGCCGTAGATGTATTGGCTGAATTAATAGTGGCATTGAGTAATTACATTCACAACACGTGCAGTTAATTATTGGAACATTAATTTGTCGTATTCATACCCATCAACATTATCCACATTTTAAGCGAGTTGTCACTCAGCGCAACACACAGAAATTCTTTGAAGTCCTGCTGTAGTCCCTCAGTAATGGTACTTTCCCGTACGAACAGAGTCATCAGCAAGGAGTGTGAGGTTATCAGATTACTGTCCTTTCTCTCCGCGATATAGGGTATCTACATGGAGACCAGGAGCGCTTCTATAAGACATCCGTGAGGGGATGATGAGGCCACAAGCAGACTTGTCTGCTGACCACTCGCTTCTTCTCGGAGCAGTGACTTGGTTTTGTGAGTTGTGGTAATTGCTTACTGACATACAGATTGATTCAGTTGCCTCTACCAACAGGTTTTATGCAACCAATGCCTTCAAGAGACACTCGCGAGATTTTAATATACTCTAGCTCGGTACGTCTAAACTATTAGTCCTACAGCAATAATGAACAGAATCTTTTTGAAGGAAATTTAATGCAGTTAAATTTTATACTGGGATATGTTTCCACTGGAGGCCATGGTTTTCGAGTTATTCAAGAAAATCGCGTTTGAAGGTCACTTTTGTGTGTTTTTCTCGAATAATCCTAAAACTACGGCCTGTAGCAAGAACGTATCCCAGAATAAAATTTAACTACATTAAATTTGCTACAAAATGGCCCTGTTCATTTTTTGTAGGACTAATAGTTTGCACATAGCGAGCAAGAGAATATGAAAATCTTGCATGTCATATTTGAAGGCACTGGGTTGCATAAAACAAATAAATAGGTAAGGGCGGTTTAAATACCGTGTATAATCAAACAGTTACGATCAGCCGTTCAAGTTGCAGGCTGCCCATCCAACGGCTTCCAGAGGCAACAAAAATTGATATTCAGTATTTCATATAATTATTATAGATTGAAATTAAAAATTTAAATGCTGTTACCATCCACTCATTAAGAGCTGTAATCTTATGTTAAATCTTTAACACAATTAGTCAAGTATTAAATTATTCATTCAGCATTCGAGAATGAGAGCAGTTAGCGACTTCCGACGGACTTGATACATAATTTCAAACCATTTCTAAACTTTTTATCGCTGACACCACCCACCCACCCCTTTAATAAAATTATTATTATTATCGTATGCATTAATTACAGTAATACACATTTAGCAAAACAAAGAAATATGTATAAAAATGAACATGTGAAACTATATATAGTACACAAGTTTTAAAACGGCTCAGACTACACTCGGAAGTTGATGAACTCAATGCAGCGGAGTGCGTCGTGGGATGCTTGATGGAGCTTCTCAGTGCCACCAGGGAAGCGTCTGATTGGACATTCATACACAATGTGGCCCGTTGTTTGGGTGTCACCACAGTCACACACACTGTCACTTGAAAAGCCCCACTTCTGCATGTTGTATTTGCACCTACCCTCTTCAGTCAGATATCTGTTTAACTGCACCCATACCTCCCTTGGTTGGTGGAAGCCTGGAACTGTAACTGTTGGTTTGCCTACAAGTTCGTGGTTTCGGATTCTTGTAGCTTGACACTCACGTTTCCACTCTGCGTCCTGGTCGCATTTGGACTCCCATTTCATATGCTGGTCTTCTAGATTTGAGGCATTTCCTGGAGAGTGATAGTAAATCGTCACGGAGAGGGATCGAGTTGTTTTCAGAAACTTGCTGACAGAGGTTGTAAAGAGCGGCCGTTCGACAGAGGTGTGGTGGGCAGATGTTTGAAAGCACTGGTAGCCAGCAGGTAGGTGTAGACCGCATGAAAGGAAAAGAACTTTATCGATTACCGCTGAACTCTATTCGCAGTACATTTTTCAAGCAGTGGTCCCATATACCGAGGAATGCACATCCAAAATTATATAACTGTAGAAAACATTACGTCAGGCTGTTGGCTGTTTTTATTATTATTTTTTTTTTTCATGGGAGTCCGATTCTATCATGTGTTGGGAAGGGGGGGGCGGTGTTAGTGGCTCCGTAAGAGATGAGCTGACACAAGCGGATTGCAGCCAGTGTTTGCGGCAGGGCAGCCCTAGCAGTGTGGGAGCTGAGCGCTGACGCCAGGGCGCCGCAGGCACGCGGCCACAGCCGGGGAAGCCAGCCAGGCGCCCCAGGTCGGGAAGCGACCCACAGCCGTCTCCCCACCACATCCCAGTGACAGCGACGACTCCTCACGCGCTCCTATAGCGTAGCCACTCCCAAACCGTAGCTGTCTGTGTCACCAGCGGATATACCCGCTACTTTTCTACTAAAATACACTCCTGGAAATTGAAATAAGAACACCGTGAATTCATTGTCCCAGGAAGGGGAAACTTTATTGACACATTCCTGGGGTCAGATACATCACATGATCACATTGACAGAACCACAGGTACATAGACACAGGCAACAGAGCATCCACAATGTCGGCACTAGTACAGTGTATATCCACCTTTCGCAGCAATGCAGGCTGCTATTCTCCCATGGAGACGATCGTAGAGATGCTGGATGTAGTCCTGTGGAACGGCTTGCCATGCCATTTCCACCTGGCGCCTCAGTTGAACCAGCGTTCGTGCTGGACGTGCAGACCGCGTGAGACGACGCGTCATCGAGTCCCAAACATGCTCAATGGGGGACGGATCCGGAGATCTTGCTGGCCAGGGTAGTTGATTTACACCTTCTAGAGCACGTTGGGTGGCATGGGATACATGCGGACGTGCATTGTCCTGTTGGAACAGCAAGTTCCCTTGCCGGTCTAGGAATGGTACAACGATGGGTTCGATGACGGTTTGGATGTACCATGCACAATTCAGTGTCCCCTCGACGATCACCAGAGGCGTACGGCCAGTGTAGGAGATCGCTCCCCACACCATGATGCCGGGTGTTGGCCCTGTGTGCCTCGGTCGTATGCAGTCCTGATTGTGGCGCTCACCTGCACGGCGCCAAACACGCATACGACCATCATTGGCACCAAGGCAGAAGCGACTCTCATCGCTGAAGACGACACGTCTCCATTCGTCCCTCCATTCACGCCTGTCGCGACACCACTGGAGGCGGGCTGCACGATGTAGGGGCGTGAGCGGAAGACGGCCTAACGGTGTGGGGACCGTAGCCTAGCTTCATGGAGACGGTTGCGAATGGTCCTCGCCGATACCCCAGGAGCAACAGTGTCCCTAATTTGCTGGGAAGTGGCGGTGCGGTCCCCTACGGCACTGCGTAGGATCCTACGGTCTTGGCGTGCATCCGTGCGTTGCTGCGGTCCGCTCCCAGGTCGATGGGCACGTGCACCTTCCGCCGACCACTGGCGACAACATCGATGTACTGTGGAGACCTCACGCCCCACGTGTTGAGCAATTCGGCGGTACGTCCACCCGGCCTCCCGCATGCCCACTATACGCCCTCGCTCAAAGTCCGTCAACTGCACATACGGTTCACGTCCACGCTGTCGCGGCATACTACCAGTGTTAAAGACTGCGATGGAGCTCCGTATGCCACGGCAAACTGGCTGACACTGACGGCGGCGGTGCACAAATGCTGCGCAGCTAGCGCCATTCGACGGCCAACACCGCGGTTCCTGGTGTGTCCGCTGTGCCGTGCGTGTGATCATTGCTTGTACAGCCCTCTCGCAGTGTCCGGAGCAAGTTTGGTGGGTCTGACACACCGGAGTCACTGTGTTCTTTTTTCCATTTCCAGGAGTGTAACTACCAAAATACAACACTGTATTCATAATATATATTCGTAGTTCTGCCGCGATCGTTATATGTACACGAATATATGTCACTGGTCCACTCGTGTTCCGGGCAGTGGCCAGTAATACTTGGAGCATTCAAAAGTGATTGGCACTACACTTCTTTGTGATCACAAGAGCAATTTACTGAACTAGCGAATGTAGATTATATCGCAGATATTCATCGCCAATGTCTATGCACTTTCTCCATCAGTCCGGCTGTTTCTGTATTTGTGTAGCAAACCATTCTGTCGGTTTATCCCAGCGCCAATGGTGAAGAACTGCATGAAGTTAGCCATTAGTAGTGATCTATCCAGCATGATCTCTTTCATGAGTCGAATAAGGCCTAATAGCTAGGAGCCGGATCCAGTGAATGTGGAGGATGTGGCAGCACAGTAAGCCCTAGTTCACGCACGATGGTGGTCTGGTGGCTGGAATGTAGCAATGCATTGTCATGTTGGAGCAGAAGGCCACTGCCCTACTTTCTGTGGCGGATTTGTTCAATGCGTAGTGAACTGTTGAGGGTCGTATTGGGAGGGAGCCAATCCCTTCCTGACCGTGGTGTCCAGTGTGCCTTCGTCAATGGGACCGACGATTTTCCATCTTCCCGAACACTGCTCAGTATTTACAGCAGAGAACTTCGCCCTGCAGCAGACCATGCAGTGCTTCCAGCGACACAATTGCGTCATCTGCTCCGACTCTTTCAGCGTCCTTCGTCCCTCAGTGTGTTGCACACCGTCCATCCCTTAGCTGGCTCTGAGTACTATGCGACTTAACTCGTGAGGTCATCAGTCGCCTAGAACTTAGAACTACTTAAACCTAACTAACCTAAGGACATCACACACATCCATGCCCGAGGCAGGATTCGAACTTGCGACCGTAGCGATCACTCGGTTCCAGACTGTAGCGCCTAGAACCGCACAGACACTCCGGCAGTCCATCTCTTAGTCCAACGGGTACAGGAAATCTGTCACTTGCTCACTCTTGGTGGAGCCACTGTTGGTTCCTGGTCACGTCGGTCTGACAGGAAACAAAGCCGCTGTTGCTGCTGCCAAGGCTGCAGTCCTCTTACCTCGACCCGCTAGTTCTTTTAGTCTCTCCTATGATTGTGTCGCCGTCTGTCAGCAGGTGGTGTTACTTCGGCATCATCACTGGTCCTCGCTTCATGGGAACAAGGGCTGGGGAACTGAGCATCTCCCATCGGCTTGGACGACCTCCTCTCTCCACCCTCTCGCCGCGAGGAGATAATTTTAGCTAGTCTGCGTATCGGGCAATGTCTTTTTAGTCGTCGCCATTTGTTAAATGGTGCTCCCCGCCACTATGTTCTCTTGCCCTGAATCTCCGATGGTTCGCCATTTCCTGATGGAATGCCCTATTTTTATCCACTTATGCTCTTATTTATGTTTGCAGTCTGAGTTATCGGCCGTTTTATCAGTCGTATCAGTGTGGCGAAGGACATTTAATCTTTAGTTCAGAACCTCCGTTTCTCTATGGCGTATTCTGTGGATCTTCCTCCAAGTTCCTGTGTTTAGCTGTCTTCCCTTCCTTCGATTGGCTTAACAGGTAGTGGTTTTTAACTCTTTTTTTAGTGTTCTGTGGTTCCGACATGGGCACGAATGACCCTATTTGTTATATGAGAATGCAGGCGTTCTCGGCGAATCTTGATGATAAATTCTTCTCGGGATGACAGCCGAGTCAATGCGTTGTTCTCCAGCAACGTTTCAGCAAGTTTCTTACTTGCCTGAAGATGGCACTCTCTCCATTTATTTTTGTACGAAATTGTCCCGGTCTTGATTTCTTGGGACGAAGGCTCCCAGCACGCTTCGACTCCACAGAGTGGCGTCTCCTTTCTGAAGAGTCGTGGTAGAACCATGACTTGTCGATAGTGACCTGGCGCTCAAAGAACTCCGCTAGACATGCACTGTACTGTTGCACCAACTGTCGGCATGTAACTCCACATGGCTGCACCCATTGTATACACACCTTCTTCACCTTCAAATCCTCACGGATGATGGTGTGGAAGGTGCTCCATGATAACCCCTGTTCATCGAACGTGATTCGCCGGCCGGGGTGGCCGAGCGGCTCTAGGAGCTGCAGTCTGGAACCGCGCGACCACTACGGTCACAGGTTCGAATCCTGCCTCGGACATGGATGTGTGTGATGTCATTAGGTTAGTTAGCTTTAAGTAGTTGTCAGTTCTAGGGGACTGATGACCTCAGAAGTTAAGTCCCATAGTGCTCAGAGTCATTTGAACTATAGTTGCTGGGCGCCCATTGCTCTTTCGTTTTTCAACACACTCCCTGCCGTCCCTGATTTCTGATACCAAACGAAACACTGATTTGAAACTTGGTGCTGTTTCCCCACACATGGCTAATAACCCCTTGCGGATGCCTAAAGCAGTCACTCCTTCCGTCCAGAGAAGTCGCACTGTCCACCATCGCCCACTGTTGTCTGCTTTCATGATGTCTTGCCGTTGCCCACCAGCATACTGGCAAGCCGGAACAAGTGCTGCACTGCAGTGCTCCACCCATGGAAAGTACTAACATCGTCTAGTGGCAGCAGACAGTAGTACAGTGTGTCTTCACTCTTCCATAGACACACATTTCAAATTGCTAATTTTCAGGAGGATTGCCAGTCATTATTAAATGAACCAAAAAGATTTTAACAGACTGCCTGAAGCTACAAAATCAGAACAGCGAGCTGCTGGGTCTGCCTGGTCATGGGCACCTTCAACTACCATACGGAGGTGATGTGTTTTGGATTTTTAATATTATTAACAACTCTTAAATCAAAAACTAAATAAACAACTTTTGGTTTTCAAGCTGTAACAGCTGACTTAATTACTGGATTTTGGTCCATCATATGCAAACAACTGTAGTTTATGCACTGCAAGACACAAAAAAGTGAAGCACTCGGGAGAGTAGAAAGAGACGAAATGAAACTTCACAGGTTGAAAGATTATGTGACGTCATTTCAGAGATTACAAGGTACAGTCAAATTTAGCAAAAACTTGGCGGTATCAGCACACTTCAGTGTGACGTTCCATCCCCTCTGGCCTGGACGCAAGCACTGACTGGGTTGGGAAGGGTGTCGTGAAGCCGCTGTATCCTGTCCTGAGGCACTCTAGCCCACAGCTGTTGTAACTCGTCCTTCATATCCAAGGTTGACGTCTCAGGCGCTCTCGTACATATTCTGTTGGAGACAGATCTGACGATCGTGCTGGCCGTGAAGTGCCTCAGCGTCACACACACAGATTATAGAGACACGTGCCATGTGTTGACCAGCATTGTCCTGTTGATAAAGTGTCCGATACTCCGTATTTTGCTCACTCAACAGTAGTGTGGAAATGTGTGCAATGACTTCCGGTAGGCGAGGAACACATCGACGTAAACGATTTTGTCTACAGCGCTCTGGATTTCGTGGATAGAGTTAACTACCATAGGTTACTGTAGACTATCGTAAGCAACTGTAGACTGTGGTTCACTCTGTCTGCATGCCGGGGGGTCTCATCCGAGATGTAGAGGAGGCCCTACCGGCGGCGATAGAGAGCACTGGGTGCACCCAACTGCAAATTGTTGCTCATGTCGGCACCAATGACTCCTGCCGTCTGGGTTCAGAGGTCATCCTCAGTTCGTACAGGCGGTTGGCGGAGTTGGTGAAGGCGGAAAGCCTCGCTCGCGGGGAGGAATCAGAGCTAACTATTTGTAGTATCGTTCCCAGAACCGATCGCGGTCCTCTGGTTTGGAGCCGAGTGGAAGGCTTAAACCAGAGGCTCAGACGATTCTGCGGAGAGCTGGGGTGCAAATTTCTCGACCTCCGCTATCGGGTGGAGAAATGTAGGGTCCCCCTAAATAGGTCTGGCGTGCACTACACGCCGGAAGCGGCTACGAGGGTAGCGGAGTACGTGTGGAGTGCACATGGGTTTTTTTTAGGTTAGAGAATTCCCTCCCTAGGCCCGACAAGACGCCTCCTGAGACGCGGCAAGGCAGGAGTAGGCAAAATTCAACAGGGAATAACAATATTAATGTGCTAATAGGAAACTGCAGGAGCGTCTATAGAAAGGTCCCAGAACTGCTCTCATTAATAAACGGTCACAACGCCCATATAGTACCAGGGACATAAAGTTGGCTGAAACCATACGTAAACAGTAATGAAATCCTAAACTCAGATTGGAATGTATACCGCAGAGACAGGCTGGGCAGTGAAGGGGGAGGCGTGTTTATAGCGATAAGAAGTGCAATAGTATCGAAGGAAATTGACGGAGATCCGAATTGTGAAATGATTTGGGTGAAGGTCACGGTTAAAGCAGGCTCAGACATGGTAATTGGATGTCTCTATAGGCCCCCGGGCTCAGCAGCTGTTGTGGCTCAGCACCTGAAGAATAATTTGGAAAATATTTCGAGTAGATTTCCCCACCATGTTATAGTTCTGGGTGGAGATTTTAATTTGCCGGATATAGACTGGGAGACTCAAACGTTCATAACGGGTGGCAGGGACAAAGAATCCAGTGAAATATTTTTAAGTGCTTTATCTGAAAACTACCTTGAGCAGTTAAACAGAGAACCGACTCGTGGCGATAAGATATTAGACCTTCTGGTGACAAACAGACCCGAACTATTTGAATCAGTTAATGCAGAACAGGGAATCAGCGATCATAAAGCGGTTACTGCATCGATGATTTCAGCCGTAAATAAAAGTATTACAAAAGGTAGGAAGATTTTTCTGTTTAGCAAAAGTGACAAAAAGCAGATTACAGAGTACCTGACGGCTCAACACAAAAGTTTTGTCTCAAGTACAGATAGTGTTGAGGATCAGTGGACAAAGTTCAAAACCATCGTACAATATGCGTTAGATGAGTATGTGCCAAGCAAGATCGTAAGAGATGGGAAAGAGCCACCGTGGTACAACAACCGAGTTAGAAAACTGCTGCGGAAGCAAAGGGAACTTCACAGTAAAACATAAACATAGCCAAAGCCTTGCAGACAAACAAAAATTACGCGAAGCGAAATGTAGTGTGAGGAGGGCTATGCGAGAGGCTTTCAATGAATTCGAAAGTAAAGTTCTATGTACTGACTTGGCAGAAAATCCTAAGAAATTTTGGTCCTATGTCAAAGCGGTAGGTGGATCAAAACAAAATGTCCAGACGCTCTGTGACCAAATTGGTACTGAAACAGAGGATGACAGACTAAAGGCCAAAATACTAAATGTCTTCTTCCAAAGCTGTTTCACAGAGGAAGACTGCACTGTGCTCCCTTCTCTAGATTGTCGAACAGTTGACAAAATGGTAGATATCGAAATAGACGACAGAGGGATAGAGAAACAATTAAAATCGTTCAAAAGAGGAAAGGCCGCTGGTCCTGATGGGATACCAGGTCGATTTTACACAGAGCACGCGAAGGAACTTGCCCCCCTTCTTGCAGCGGTGTACCGTAGGTCTCTAGAAGAGCGAAGCGTTCCAAAGGATTGGAAAAGGGCACAGGTCATCCCCGTTTTCAAGAAGGGACGTCGAACAGGTGTGCAGAACTATAGACCTATATCTCTAACGCCGATCAGTTGTAGAATTTTGGAACACGTATTATGTTCGAGTATAATGTCTTTTCTGGAGTCTAGAAATCTACTCTGTAGGAATCAGCATGGGTTTCGAAAAAGACGGTCGTGTGAAACCCAGCTCGCGCTATCCGTCCACGAGACTCAGAGGGCCTTAGACACGGGTTCACAGGTAGATGCCGTGTTTCTTGACTTCCGCAAGGCGTTTGACACAGTTCCCCACAGTCGTTTAATGAACAAAGTAAGAGCATACGGACTATCAGATCAATTGTGTGATTGGATTGAGGAGTTCCTAGATAATAGAACGCAGCATGTCATTCTCAATGGAGAGAAGTCTTCCGAAGTAAGAGTGATTTCAGGTGTGCCGCAGGGGAGTGTTATAGGACCGTTGCAATTCACAATATACATAAATGACCTTGTGGATGAGGCTTTTTGCAGATAATGCTGTGGTGTATCGAGAGGTTGCAACAATGGAAAATTGTACTGAAATGCAGGAGGATCTGCAGCGAATTGACGCACGGTGCACTGAATGGCAATTGAATCTCAATGTAGACAAGTGTAATGTGATGCGAATACATAGAAAGATAGGTCTCTTATCATTTAGCTACAAAATAGCAGGTCAGCAACTGGAAGCAGTTAATTCCATAAATTATCTGGGAGTACGCATTAGGAGTGATTTAAAATGGAATGATCATATAAAGTTGATCGTCGGTAAAGCAGATGCCAGACTGAGATTCATTGGAAGAATTCTAAGGAAATGCAATCCGACAACAAAGGAAGTAGGTTACAGTACGCTTGTTCGCCCACTGCTTGAATACTGCTCAGCAGTGTGGGATCCGAACCAGATAGGGTTGATAGAAGAGATAGAGAAGATGCAACGGAGAGCAGCGCGCTTCGCTACAGGATCATTTAGTAATTGCTAAAGCGTTACGGAGATGATAGATAAACTCCAGTGGAAGACTCTGCAGGAGAGACGCTCAGTAGCTCGGTACGGGCTTTTGTTAAAGTTTCGAGAACATACCTTCACCGAAGAGTCAAGCAGTATATTGCTCCCTCCTACGTATATCTCGCGAAGAGACCATGAGGATAAAATCAGAGAGATTAGAGCCCACACAGAAGCATACCGACAATCCTTCTTTCCACGTACAATACGAGACTGGAATAGAAGGGAGAACCGATAGAGGTATTCAGGGTACCCTCCGCCACACACCGTCAGGTGGCTTGCGGAGTATGGATGTAGATGTAGATGTAGATTTTGCTTAGTAGCTTCGGTCAGTTAAGGTCATACTTTTGGATTTCATCGGTAGAGTTGTAAAACCATAAGTAAGTGTAGACTATGGTGGTTTTTATTAGTAGCTGTGGTCAGTTAAGGTCATACCCGCATTAGCTGTACATTAGATGTGATGCATAACTATCGGGCGTTACCTCTTAATGATCGCTTTCTTTGCCTATGCGATCAGTGTCCTACCAGAAAGAAGTGATGAACCGTCTAGAAATTGACTGAGAATATGTAAAGAGCCTAGTAACCCAAAGAGATTTACGTAGTTACCCTCCCGTCTGTTGCTTCAACGTATACAATATATATGGCAAAACTGAATATATCAAAGTTTAATTCAGGTATTATTCGAAAATTTTTGATTTGTAACGTGAAATAGAGGGATGTTGCAGTAAAAATAAAGAAAACAATGTAGTTCAATCACACAGCGCTAGAGAAAGCAATTTCTTCAACAAAAAGAAAAAAATACAAAAAAGGCTAAACAAATCATATTAAAATCGCTTCAATACTTCGTAAAAGAGATATATAAAACATGCTTCGAAACTCTTGCCTTTAAGATCATAATGAAAAACGTTGTATTGAGTACAAAATAACAAGAAGAGATACATTTTTTTTTTAAATGTTTGTGCATGTAAACTACTTGTATCAAAAGAAATTGCTTTGGTTGCACAAAAATGAATAAGTTACGCAATCAATTACTTCTTGTTGTTTATAAAATACAATTTATGTTTTGCAAGGATATAAAATACACAATGGACAAACACTGAATGATATGCGATTCCAATTATGTGCAAAACAAGCAACTAAACAAATAAAAAACCGAAGGACGTTGTCGGCTCCCACTTTCTCTCTTACATATCTATTTATGTTTTCTTCCCTACCAATAGTACCGGTAATCTCACCACTTACTACTGTACCAAAACTACCGAGCCGCTGTATTGGTAGACCGCAACTCTGTTAATGGATGAACAGAGCGAACTGAGTTTCGCAAGATCTCTGTATATAAAATCCATGCTGATTTTTATAGAGGAGCTCGCGTGTGTGGCAACTGCGTAACGCGACATCTTTTTTTTCTGTGCTCCAGATGGGAAAGTAGGACGTCCGTTAGCGTTTGTTTATGGGCACTGAGAATGAAAAAGAGATCATGGTAGATCTAAGCGGCGGTGTGTGTCATAGGTCCAGGTTTGCATCCACGCATCGCAAAAGAGATTGTCTGAAGTAGCCTGTTGTTCATCTACATGCGATGAGAACAATAGACATTTGTTCTTGCAGCAAGACTAGTGATCTCTACGTGAAGCAGACGTTGCGCTGCAGTTGTCTGAGCGAGCCAGCAGAGAGGTCCACGTGCTACGTGCTACATGTAACTGTCACCAGAAAGTAAAAGAAAATGCTTCACGGGTCTGAGAGAATATGAATCAGTTACATAGTATATTACAGATATCTGGAGGAAAACAACACAAACTGTTTTAAACATAGTGCAAAAAACGTTAACAGTTAACAGTTCTACTTTGCTATTACCAGAGTCCAATGTCATTCAAACGTTGACAAGCTGAACAGAAAATTGATTCTGATTTTTTTCACATGTATATCGTTGTCATCCAAAACAATGCACCGAGTGCAGTAAATTGTATAGTATACTAGCCAAACATTGAAGTGTAATTACGTAATTCTTAAAGCCAGGTGATCCAAACAATTAAAACGTCTCTTAAACAACGTGGACGTAGTTTATTCAGACATTCCGTTGGTTTCAGGTTTTATAAAAATTACGTGAAACTACGCGTGTATTGCGTGAGTAGGAACTTGTATTAACATCTGGAAGGGAACATACTTCTCAGAATGACATGTAATACATCTTCAGATATTTGGTATCCTAAATGATGACTTCCGACCCGCATTTCTGTTGCTACTGAGTTTCAAGTACATGCGTAATGTAAATGTGACAATTCATTTCTCACAAAAGTAAATTAAATTCCAGGTTTTCAGGAACACAATATGCGCTTTTCGGTACTACATGTCATCTATTTTGACACTAGAAATATGTTTACAAGAAAAAGACAATCGTATTCGGAAGCAGTGTTGCAAATAGTGATCAACAATCTGCAGGAAATACACAGTTAGCGCGCTTTCATAATTTTAGTTCAGTTAGCTGGTCACAATTGTTTTTTACCATTTACTGGGACAAAACTAAAAGAGAAAGTGTAAAATTCTTAGACAATATGAAGAAATGAATATGCTAGTTACTTTGGACCCTCTAATGAATCGTTGCAATCTGGAAGTTATTTAAATAACAAAGTTAGGCAACACTGCCCATGTGTGGACGAACATTAACTTGTTGAAAATGGCACCACGATATTGTCGCATGGGACGTAACACATGAGGACACAGGATATCCTTGATCTACCACTGTGCCACAAAGCTCTCCCAGAACTATACACAGTTCATCATAAGAATGAACCTGATGTAAACAAACACAAACGCTATGACTGATCAGAGGCCGTAACACATATACACTACTGGTCATTAAAATTGCTACACCAAGAAGAAATGCAGATGATATACGGGTATTCATTATTATACTAGAATAGACATGTGATTACATTTTCACGCAATTTGGGTGCATAGATCGTGAGAAATCAGTAACCAGAACAACCACCTCTGGCTGTAATAACGGCCTTGATACTCCTGGGCATTGAGTCAAACAGAGCTTGGATGGCGTGTACAGGTACAGCTGCCCACGCAGCTTCAACACGATATCACAGTTCATCAAGAGTAGTGTCTGGCGTATTGTGACGAGCGAGTTGCTCGGCCACCATTGACCAGACGTTTGGAATTGGTCAGAGATCTGGAGAATGTGCTGGCCAGGGCAGCAGTCGAACATTTTTCGTATCCGGAAAGGCCCGTACAAGACCTGCAACATGCGGTCGTGCATTATCCTGCTAAAATGTAGGGTTTCGCAGGGATCGAATGAAGGTTAGACCCACGGGTCGTTTTCTCTGCCTCGTGATGCCTGGATGTTGTGTGAAGTCCTTAGGTTAGTTAGGTTTAAGTTGTTCTAAGTTCTAGGGGACTGATGACCATAGATATTAAGTCCCATAGTGATCAGAGTCATTTGAACCATTCGAAACCACGGGTCGTAACAGATTTGAAATGTAACGCCCACTGTTCAAAGTGCCGTCAACGCGAACAAGAGGTGACCGAGTCGTGTAACCAATGGCACCCCATACCATCACGCCGGGTGATAAGCCAGGATGGCGATGATGAATACACGCTTCCAATGTGCGTTAACCGCGATGTCGCCAAACACGGATGCGACCATCATGATGCTGTAAACAGAACCTGGATTCATCTGAGAAAATGACGTTTTGCCATTCGTGCACCCAGGTTCGTCCTTGAGTACACCGTCGCAGGCGCTCCTGTCTGTGATGCAGCGTCAAGGATAACCGCAGCAATGGTCTCCGAGCTGATAGTCCATGCCCCTGCAAAAGTCGTCGAACTGTTCGTGCAGATGGTTGTTGTCTTGCAAACGTCCCCATCTGTTGACTCAGGGATCGAGACGTGGCTGCATGATCCGTTACAGCCATGCGTATAAGATGCCTGCCATCTCGAATGCTAGTGATACGAAGCTGTTGGGATCCAGCACGGTGTTCCGTAGTCCCCTCCTGAACCCACCGATTCCATATTCTGATATAGTTATTGGATCTCGAACAACGCGAGCAGCAATGTCGCGATACGATAAACCGCAATCGCGATAGTTTACAATCCGACCTTTATCAAAGTCGGAAACGTGATGGTACGCATTTCCGCTCCTTACACAAGTCATCACAACAACGTTTCACCAGGCAACGCCGGTCAACTGCTGTTTGTGTGTGGGAAATTGGTTGGAAACTTTCCTCATGCCAGCACGTTGTAGGTTTCGCCACTGGGGCCAACCTTGTGTGAATGCTCTGAAAAGCTAATCATTTGCATATCACAGCGTCTTCTTCCTGTCGGTTAAATTTCGTGTCTGTAACACGTCATCTTCTTGGTGTAGGAATTTTAATGGCCAGTAGTGTACACTGGTGTTGTTACGTTCTTGAGGGGATAGGTCCTATTTATGTATTAGTTACGTTAAATGAAACTTAAAGATATTCTCATTTAATAATAGCCATCAACGTTTCTCTTAAACACGCTTTAGCTATGTAGATTTTATATAAAATCTCGTTTATAGTCAGTTTCTGTACTGTTGTGCTCTGATTGTCGCCCTTTTAACACGAAGTACGAAAATGGCTGAGGCTGCTTCCTGCTCCGTAGTGAAACAGCCGTGTGGAACACGATTAAAAAGTGCCGGAGAAATAGGTTGTTCTTAATGTTTTCGTAAAGTTACAGGAAAACATCGGCTTTGAAGTTTTCCGAGGGACTGTTTTGATACAGTTGACACACAAATATGCTTTGGGTGTATAACGAGATCGGTAGCATAGGAGATTGCAGTGCAGTGCAGTTCATTGGTCGCTGGTTCAAGTCTCGCTTAGTCATTTTTTTCGTTCAATTTGAGATACCTAAGTCTCGTATCCTTCCCAGTCCTTCCCTTATCTGATGAGACCGATGACCTCGCTGTCTGGTCTTCCCCAAACAACCCCCAACCTAAGTCTCGCAACTTCAAATTCATGATAATTTTTTACGAATAACGCACGTCTTTTTGTTTCAAATTAGATACTGCACGCGAAATTCCTGTTTTCATTTCAAAGACAGATTCTTAATTTGTTAACAAAGGTTCCTTACATTAAGGAAACAGAACAATTTAATTTTTGGGAGTAAGAATGAAAAACCAATTACACTTTATTTGGACTATGTCCATTATTTTGTACCACTGTTGTAGTCTCAAACGAACCAGAGTAGTAAGTGTCGTAGAACATGGTAAACAATCATTTTCACAGCATCGAGAACCCACACAAATGCTGCATATGTACATTTGCCATATTACTGATCTGGAGCCGAGTTAAGGGATTTGGCCCGAGAAATAGCAAGACTGTTAAGTTGCCAGGCGTACTGGAACTAACGCACGTAGCTTTTTCACATGCCACTGCCGAACGCTTGCGTGATATACAACGGCACGTCACAAAAGAAAAGGAGAAAATGCGGCAGCTGCGTGTCTTCGTGGATTCTGTTGCTCAGACTTGTTATCAAAGTAGCAGATGACAGTTCCAGAACTGAAATGTATTTCTCGGACTCTGATAAGGAAGGAGGTAAGTGGATACCAGACAACTGACTGTAAATAATACCTTCAGTGGCTTCATAATCCGACAGTACGGTGTAATCCCTGCAGCATGCTTTTGCGTCACACATAGCTGCCCAGAAAAATTACCCGGTGTTTAAGTTAGGAATTTTCATTACTCTTCTTTGTAATTAAAATACTGCGTTAGGTGAGAACGAGAGCATTTTATGCTTTCCGTCTGGTCACCTGAGAAGCGTGCGGTGGTGCTGGAGTTTTGCCGAATATTACTCCATTCTCTTTAAAAATTTAATGACGTTCGAAGCTATATTGCTTCTTTGTTCGTCCCTTGTTACGACTAAACTGCAACTGCTCTTATCGTTGCAGGTTAGTTGGACCAGCTGGTTGGCCAGTACTGTCCTAGTTAAATGCACCGGTAAAGCTGTTGTCCCGCACAGTCGCTCAATCTATGTGAGTGTAACACAGCATAAACCATATCCTTATGATCGTACTTGACGACACTAGACAGAACTTGGTTTCCGCTCCAAGTGAACGAAATCCAATGAAATTCAAGAAAACGAGAAGGAACAAATAGCGTAATGTCTACATCAGGTTTATTCTTACTATGAATTGAATATATCAGCCGTGACATGATGCCACACCCGATGGCTCCTCACACTATCACGGCAGCTGTAAGCATCGCTGTGTCTCTCCAAACCACTGGAAGAACAACACCTCTCCCCAGGTTACAGCCATATTCGCCGACGATGGTGCAGATACTCTGTTCACCGCTGAACACAGTGCGATGCAATTCATCAGGAGTCCATGCTTCCCGTTCACGGCAGCACTCCACAAGCGGCCGTTTGTACTGTGGTATTAACAGCAGCCTACGCACGAGGCAGTAATTCCCCAGTCTAGCTGCTGCTAGACTCAAACCAATTGTGTGGGATGGCACAGGATATTAGCATTACTTGGCAAGCGCTGATGTGAAGGGGTTACGATGTGCTCGGCGCACAATACAGTCCTCCCTTGTGGTGATCAGACGACGTCTACCAGAACCTTGACAATGAGTACGCCTGCCTACATATAAAGTCCAATAACAGGCCACTGTTACACCCAAATGCCCCACAAATCTGGACATTGCACGTTTTGACCAGTTGACCCATTAGAGACCTGCAATTAAACCCCTTTCAAACTCTTTCAGCCGGCCGTTGTGGCCGAGAGGTTCTAAGCGCTCCAGTCCGGAACCGCGCTGCTGCTACGGTCGCAGGTTCGAATCCTGTCTCGGGCATGGATGTGTGTGATGTCCTTAGGTTAGTTAGGTTTCATTAGTTGTAAGTTCTAGATGACTGATGACCTCAGACGTTAAGTCGCATAGTGCTAAAAAAAAAACTCTATCACTTGTTGATATCGCAGTCTCACACAACTACGCGACGACTCCGTGTGTTTCACAATGATCCCTCTAAATCTGACGCTGGATACACGCCTTATGTACCGTACCAGGCCTGGTAACAACACTAACAGTGAACAATACTAATGCATTATGGCGGCTCTTCTACCTGTCACAGAGAATTGCAACTCTACGATCACTGACAAAACTATCGATGGTGTGTTGTGTTGCGTTGTTTACTGTCATCCGACTCTGTCTTCTGGATGCTTCACATTTTTCCTTTATCAGGCAGTGCATTTTCATTTTCGAGTGCTGTGGGTGTTAACATTGCTCTTGGGCATAATTTCTGCATATGTTGTTTTGCTTCTTTTTCCCAGCAGTGTATTTTTAACTCTCTCTGCAGTCAGAAATCCAGATAACACGTATCGCAGATAACATGCTGATGTTATTGGATAATATCTTTTGCACATCTAATTGCAGGAATTCTGCATCTTTCACCTCACAGAAATTCAAATGCACGCACCACATCATATACAGTGGTTGTTTACGTTAAATCGTAACGCATTATTAAGATATTGCGACAATATTGCTTACCATAGAGTCAGAATACAGTCAAAGATGGTCTATATTAGGTAATTACATTTTTCATTTGCAGCATTTATTTGTACAACAAAGGGTGTTTTAAATAACAGTTACGATCAAGATTCAGTTTTTCGTGGTTACAGCTATTAAATACTAAAGAGAGAATTCGCAAATTTTAAAATATTTAAGGACATATTACAGTGAATATATAAAAGAAAAATCTTTGAAAACATTAATGGGTTCACTGTATATCTCACCCTTAAAAATTTTTTACTTCTAAATTTCGTAGTATAAAAACGTCTGATTCATCTATTTAATTCATTGTAAGAGATTTCTGTGAAGGATAGGAGTGTCTTCATATCTTTTTTTTCTTTTTTTTGTCAACGGGTGTTCAGTGTGCGTTGCTCTAGTGGGCTTTGTGAACTGGATATGTGTCTCACACTTATTGTGTTTCAGTACCTAATACGAAAACTTTTACTATTTTCTTCTATGTAGTAACTTGAGCAAGATTTGTATATAATTTAATGTACACCAACTCTAAAAATTTGTCTGTCTTACTCTCTAAAGCGTGAACTAATTTCTCTTGTAGTTTGCCGTTTGCATAAATGCTACATTCACATTGTGCGATTGAAGTAATATTGTTATTTTTTAGGAGATAGTACCCACAAAAGATAAACTGGCCACACATTTATTCGTTTCAGTAATTTCTCCCATAGTGCTACGATTTTCTTTCTTTCTTTGTATTTATTTCTGCACATATCGTCTATAATTGATTTCTGGAAGGTTTTTGCCATTGTGTTTTGCTTTATTATATCCAGTTTCATCTTCCAGTTCTCTCTTTTTTTTTTTTTAAAGAATTCGTCAAAATGTATGTATTTCAGTAATAGAACCGATGTTAACTTTACCTAAAATTAAAGTCTGTACCTCATACAGAGACTAATACAGGGAGACAGAGGCAGCACTACACACACACACACACAGAGAGAGAGAGAGAGAGAGAGAGAGAGAGAGAGAGAGAGAGAAACATCACGTCAAACACTAAAACACGTATAAACTCACGCAATAATCGAAAATGAAAGACAGTTCTGGAAGGTGTTGTGCTGCGCATCGTAAGCGTTGCAGTAACTTTGTTATTTGAATTATGATGGCTGAAATAAAACCTGGTAGTTACCTACTACAGATACTGCGCAGTCATTGAGATAAGATTAATAACCACAACGGTTAATAACCGCAAAATAGTCCATAGTCACGAGTAGACAGATAGGATTTCTTTTTTCGCGTAACTGCCTTATGTGAGTCTAGATAGGCGAGGGTAGGCCAAAGTTGCACTGTCTGCTCCCAGACCATGACTAGTCTCAATTTTATTCTTTGTGTTGTATTACTGATGCACTGAAAGGGCAGCATTGGTACTTGACATTTTTCCTACTTCTGTTTTCGCACAACACAGACCAAATATCAACCAAATAAGAACATTAAGAGGTACCCGTTTTTTAAATAAATTTGTTCCAACAGCGTAAAGGTCAGATACGTTAACAAAAAATAATTTTCTATGTTATTTGCAACTTGGAATGTAAATAAAATCAAAGAATAAAGTAAAAAGACGATAAATACTGGCTTCTAAGTATTGTTTGATGTTTTTGTAGATATATATTTTCTCGAGCAAATTCATTTTGAGGTTCGACATGTCTGAAAGACACTTTTCCTTTTCTTTCATTCCTCAGCAATGTGTAAAATTTGCCGTAATATCTTTGACAACTATATACCATATTCAGTTTGATTTGGAATTAATAAAGCTTGAATCTTCCTGTCAGACAAAAACTGCGTTCTTGGCCAGGTCTCAAACCATTAGCGTACACTCCTTAGCAGAGTGAAAATTCATTCTGGATTTAATTTAGTCTATTGACACGGTTAGTTTCTTAATTCTGTTACGGTGTTTCGACTTTCTGTAAAGATGGTCCCTCGACCTCACTCTCAACGTTTAGGTGCCAGAAAGAGCAGCACACGGCTCTCACAACATTCTTAATTTTGTCGCTGGCGAATAAACTACGAACGGCCACTTGCGGCAAGATGCATTCAGTACAGGAATACTGGCTGATTTGAAAAGAAAGGACGGATTTCAGTTCCTTGTTACAGAAAACAATAAAATATAGAAAAACACTGCGCATGCCACTTCATGGAGGGTGGGTCATAGTTTTGTCACAGCTGCGCTGTTGTTTGTAGCAACACGGCGACTACAGAAAAATCGTTTTGTGCCTTGGAATTTGCAAAGAAGTAAATCTATTGTTCAAATAAAACGTGCATTCTGCCGTCGATTCATTAAGAAGCCGCTGCTGCACAGGCAGATTTATGAACGGCAGACAAAATTCTAGGAAGCTGGTTGGTTATGCAAAGAGAAGAGCATTGGTCGGCCACGTGCATCTGATGGAAACGTCGAGCGTATCCGAGATGCATTCACACCGAGAACCCGGAAGCTCGCAAGACGAACAGGCTTCGAACTTCAACGTGCTCATGCAGCGGTGTGGCGTGCGTGAAACGACGCCTGTATATGAAGTCTTACAAGCTGCAGTTACTGCACCATTTGGAAACTTTTCCAAACCACTCATCTTTTCCGGTGAACCGACGTTTCATCTATCGAGTAAAACAAACCGCGATAATGTAGGAATTTGGAGGTCACAGAATCCTGAATGGCTTTTGTACGGTTTCTGTTCGCAAAGTTTATGGACCTTTCTTCTTTACACAGGAAACTGTGACCGGAATGTCATATCTGGACATGCTGCATATTTGACTGTTTCCTTAACTTCACGAAGATTCCAATGATTTCATTTTTATGGACGGTGGCGACATGCCTCGCTTTCAGCTCGACGTGCGGCGTTATCTTTCCAACACTGTCCCACAATGTTGGATTGGGAAGAGGTTGACAACAAGATATGATTCATTAGTTTCGGCTTCCCGGGTCACCAGACCTCACACCTTGCGACTTTTTCCTGTGGGAATAAAGGAAGACAGTGTCTTTATCCGACCTATGACAGATACTCTTCAAGGGCTGAGAAATAAAATTGTTAAAGCTCTACATTCAATAAACAGAGACCTATTGATTGGTGGTTGGAATGAATTGGACTACCGTTTCGATGTTTCTCGGTCAACGTGTTGTGCTCTTGTTGAGTATGTAGTATAGTGTCAGTGACAATATAAAACTTTGACCCTTCTTCTGTCCAGTGACATGCGCAATATGTTTCTATCTTTCATAGTTAGTCTTTAATAAACAACTGAAATACACTACTGGCCATTAAAATTGCTACACCACGAAGATGGCGTGCTACAGACGTGAAATTTAACCGACAGGAAAAAGATGCTGTGATATTCAAATGATTAGCTTTTCAGAGCATTCACACAAGGTTGGCGCCGGTGGCGACACCTTCAACGTGCTGACACGAGGAAAGTTTCCAACCGATTTCTCATACACAAAAAGCAACTGCCTGGTGAAACGTTGTTGTGATGCCTCGTGTAAGGAGGAGAAATGCGTATCATCAGGATTCCGACTTTGGTAAAGGTCGGATTGTAGCCTATCGCGATTGCGGTTTATCGTATCGCGACATTGCTGCTTGCGTTGGTAGACATCCAATGACTGTTAGCAGAATATGGAATCGGTGGGTTCAGGAGGGTAATACGGAACACCGTGCTGGATCCCAGCGGCCTCGTATTACTAGCAGTCGAGATGACAGGCATCTTATCCGCATGGCTATAACGGATCGGCCGGCCGCGGTGGTCTCGTGGTTCTAGGCGCGCAGTCCGGAACCGTGCGACTGCTACGGTCGCAGGTTCGAATCCTGCCTCGGGCATGGATGTGTGTGATGTCCTTAGGTTAGATAGGTTTAAGTAGTTCTAAGTTCTAGGGGACTGATGACCACGGCAGTTGAGTCCCATAGTGCTCAGAGCCATTTGAACCATATAACGGATCGTGCAGCCACGTCTCGATCCCTGACTCAACAGATGGGGACGTTTGCAAGACAACAACCACCTGGACGAACAGTTCGACGACTTTTGCAGCAGCATGGACTATCAGCTCGGAGACCACGGCTGGGGCTACCCTTGACGCTGCATCACAGACAGGAGCGCCTGCGACGGTGTACTCAAGGACGAACCTGGGTGCACGAATGGCAAAACGTCATTTTCTCAGATGAATCCAGGTTCTGTTTACAGCATCATGATGGTCGTATCCGTGTTTGGCGACATCGCGGTGAACGCACATTGGAAGCGTGTATTCGTCATCGCCATACTGGCGTATCACCCGGCGTGATGGTATGATGTTACACGTCTCGGTCGCCTCTTGTTCGCATTGACTGCACTTTGAACAGTGGACGTTACATTTGAGATGTGTTACGACCCGTAGCTCTACGCTTCATTCGATCCCTGCGAAGGCCTACATTTCAGCAGGGTAATGCACAACCGCATGTTGCAGGTCCTGTGCGGCCCTTACTGGATACAGAAAATGTTCGACTGCTGCCCTGGCCAGCACATTCTCCAGCTCTCTCACCAATTGAAAACGTCTGGTGAATGGTGGCCGAACAACTTGCTCGTCACAATACGCCAGTCACTACTCTTGATGAACTGTAGTATCGTGTTGTAGCTGCATGGACAGCTGCACCTGTACACGCCATCCAAGCCCTGTTTGACTCGATGCCCAGGCGTATCAAGGGCGTTATTACGGCCAGAGTTGGTTGATCGGGGTACTGATTTCGCAGGATCTGTGCACCCAAATGTGCGAAAATGTAATTACATGTCAGTTCTAGTATGATATATTTGTCCAATGAATACCCGTTTATCATCTGCATTTCTTCTTGGTGTAGCAATTTTAATGGCCAGTAGTGTATGTTCTTTCTTTTTGAACAGCCCTGTACAGCGCCAGGGGCACTGGAGTCCACGCACCTGCTACGAGTAGTCGCTTGAGACAGGGAAGCTGCTCGTATAGAGTGGTCTTTATTGGACGCTCGGAGGTACAGACGCCGCGGCTACGTGTAGGCGGCGGGGCGCCACCTGTTGATAAGCGCTGAGGCAATGCGCGGGTTTAGCCGCAAGGGCAGCGCTGTTTGTGTGTCGGATGCCGCCTCCCGGTGACGTCACGCCCCAGTCACGAGGACCCGCGCTGCCGGCAGCGTGCCTCTGGCAGCGGCAGGCCTCCATTCAGCAGATACCGTCTGCAGCGGTCAGAGGCCTACGTTTCCTAAACTATGTGTGCACACGGTTATCAAAAGGATGCCACTAATACGGCGTCCCATCACCTGTAGCAGCTACTGTTTCTTGTGTATATTAATGACCTGCCATCTCATACATTACCAGGTGCCAAGTTTGTTATATTTGCAGATGATACAAACATCGCAATAAATAGTAAATCAAATACAACTTTAGAAAGGGCTGCTAATCAAATTTTTACTGACATTAATAAGTGGTTCATAGCCAATTCACTGTCATTAAACTTTGAAAAGACCCACTATATGCACTTCAGAACTTCCAAGAGATTTCCTTCTGGTGTGTGCATAAAATATGATGACATGGAAATAGGAGAAGTTGAGAGTGTAAAGCGCCTAAACAAGTCTGTGTTTGCAATGCGAATGATGTCAGACATAGGAGATATAAATATAAAAAACTGGCATATTTTGCTTATTTTCACTCCACTATGTCATACGGTATCATATTTTCGGGAACTCCACAAACAGAGAAAAAATGTTTAGAGTACAGAAGCGTATAATAAGAGCAACGAGTAGTGTAAATCCAAGAACTTTATGTCGAAACCTATTCAAAGAATTGGGCATATTAACCACAGCTTGTCATTATATTTATTACTTAATGAAGTTTGTTGTAAACAAAACATCTCTTTTTCCAAATAACTGCTTAGTACACAGTATCAGTACTAGGAATAAGAACAATATACATAAAGATTTAAAATCAGTTACTCTTGCTCAAAAAAGAGTCCAGTACTCAGAAACGCATATTTTCAATAACTTACTAGCAAACATTAAGAGTTTAGTTTCAGACAAGGCACAATTTAAACATAATTTAAAAGAATTTTTGGTGGCCAAATCCTTCTATTCCATCAATGAGTTTCTCAACAAATGCAGTAGACCATTTTAATGAAAATTTATTATACTTTTACTTTTTGACAATACTTGGTTGCAACAGCCAATTAACTACCTACTGTGTGAGTGATGGATGTATGGAAAGCAGATGTAAGTATTAAACCTGTAAATATTAAAAGTTTAAATTTAATTCATGTACATAATTTTACTGTTTATTGACTGAGGATTATTAAAATTAACGAAACTCAAGTTTTATCTAATTACATTTTTGTAATGTGTTTATCTGACATGTTCCACACCCAGGAGGATTCCCTCTTTTATGGGTTTATAGAATCAATAATTAATCTAATCTAAGGCGGTGGAGTCCACTCACAAAAACGCGTGAACTGTTCCAGAGAGAGCTTGTACGTTTCACCGAATAGAAAAACGTTCGCCGTAATCAGGATGGTGTTTGGTCCATAGAAGTTGCTCGTTCGAGTGTGACGGTATTGATCGCTCCCAGCTCGTTTTTATATCGAAATACTTTTGACAACCTCCACATGAGCAGCAGTGTCAATGTTCCGTTACAGAAGATACAGCGTTATCGACTCTCTAATGTCCTCAGGTTCACTGTTAGTAGAATTACTCACTAACTTAAAGAAACATGTTCAATTTCACACACGTCTGATTCGCAAATAAAAATAATACCACCTATGCAGGTCAAGCCAGTATGACTAACACGCTGCCAACCCAAAATTGTTAAAAGAAATCATCTGTAACTAGCAGTTGTAGAAACGTCAGATTCATTGGAAAGCAACGACCAATTCTGACTGAATCCGTTCCATGTAAAGCTAGCTCTATGTACAATGTGCATGTGTTACACTGGATGGTACGGAGTCGAAGTCTACTGTGCTACTCCGTCCGGGACACGGTGATATGCCACTGTTATATATACACTGAGGTGACAAAAGTCATAGGATACCTCCTAATATTGTGTTGGACGTCCTTTTGCCCGACGTTGTGCAGAAACTGTCGTGGCATGGACTCAACAACTCGTCGGATACCCCCTGCAGAAATACTCAGGCACACTGTCTCCGTAGCCGTCCATAACTGCGAAAGTGTTGCCGTTGCAGGATGTTGTGCAAAAATTGACCTTTCGATTATGTCCCATAAATGTTCGATGGAGTTCATGTCGGGCAATCTACGGAGCCAAATCATTCACTCAGATTGTCCAGAATGTTCTTCAAACCAGTCGTGTGCAATTGTGGCCTAGTCACAGGGCGCATTGTCACCCACAAAAATTCCATCGTTTTTTGGGAACATGAAATCCATGAATGACAGCAAATGGTCTCCACGTAGCCGAACATCACCATTGCCAGTCAATGATCAGTTCCATTGGACCAAAGGGCTCAGTAAACGCAGCCAAAGTCATTATGGAACCACTAGCGGCTTGCACAGTGTCTTGTTGACAACTTGGGTCAATGGCTTCGTGGGGTCTACGCCATACTCGAAACCATCTATTAGCTCTTACCAACTGAAATTTGGACTCAGCTGACGGGGCACGGATTTCCGGTAGTCTAAGGTTCAACTGATACGGCCAAGAGTACAGGACAGGCACTGCAGGCGATGTGGTGTTAGCAAAGGTATTCGCACAGGTCGTCTGCTGCCATAGCCCATTAACGCCAAATTTCGCCGCACTGCCCTAGCGAGTAGTTCGTCGCACTTCCCACATTGATGTCTGCGGTTATTTCACGCAGTGTTGCTTGTCTGTTAGCAGTGACAACTCTATGCAAATGCCGGCTTCAGTCTGGAACCGCGCTACTGCTACGGTCGCAGGTTCGAATCCTGCCACAGGCTTGGATGTGTGTGATTTCCTTAGGTTAGCTAGGTTTAAGTAGTTCTACGTTCTAGGGGACTGATGACCTCAGATGTTTAGTCCCATAGTGCTCAGAGCCATTTGAACCATTTTCTACGCAAATGGCGCTGTTCTCGGTCGTTAAGTGAAGGCCGTCGGTCACAGGGTTGTCCGTAGTGAGAAGTAATGTCAGACACTCGGCAGACTCTTGCCACTGTGGATCTCTGATTATTGAATTCCCTTTCGGTTTCCGAAGTGGAGTCTCTCATGCTTCTAACTCCAACTATCATTCCGCGTTCCAAGTCTGTTAATTCCCACCATTCGACCATAAACACAATGCGGCCATAATCACGAACGAAACCTTTTCCCATGAATCACCTGGGTACAAATGTCAATTCCGGCAATGCACTGCCCTTTTATTCCTTGTTTACGCGATTCTACCGCCATCTGTATAAGTGCATATCGCTATCCCAAGACTTTCGTCACCTCAGTATACAGGGTGTTACAAAAAGGTACGGCCAAACTTTCAGGAAACATTCCTCACACACAAAGAAAGAAAATATGTTATGTGGACATGTGTCCGGAAACGCTTACTTCCCATGTTAGAGATCATTTTATTACTTCTCTTCAAATCACATTAATCATGGAATGGAAACACACAGCAACAGAGCGTACCAGCGTGACTTCAAACACTTTGTTACAGGAAATGTTCAAAATGTCCTCCGTTAGCGAGGATACATGCATCCAGCCTCCGTCGCATGGAATCCCTAATGCGCTGATGCAGCCCTGAAGAATGGCGTATTGTATCACAGCCGTCCACAATACGAGGACGAAGAGTCTCAACATTTGGTACCGGGTTGCGTAGACAAGAGCTTTCAAATGCCCCCATAAATGAAAGTCAAGAGGGTTGAGGTCAGAAGAGCGTGGAGGCCATGGAATTGGTCCGCCTCTACCAATCCATCGGTCAGCGAATCTGTTGTTGAGAAGCGTACGAACACTTCGACTGAAATGTGCAGGAGCTCCATCGTGCATGAACCACATGTTGTGTCGTACTTGTAAAGGCACATGTTCTACCAGCACAGGTAGAGTATCCCGTATGAAATCATGATAACGTGCTCCATTGAGCGTAGATGGAAGAACATGGAGCCCAACCAAGACATCACCAACAATGCTGGTACTGTAGAGCAATGAGTCGCATGTCAACACAAGCACCGAAGTCAACATTACCTTCCATCAATTGGGCCAACTGGCGGTGAATCGAGGAAGTACAGTACATACTGACGAAACTAAAATGAGCTCTAACATGGAAATTTAGCGTTTCCGGACACATGTCCACATAACATCTTTTCTTTATTTGTGTGTGAGGAATGTTTCCTGAAAGTTTGGCCGTACCTTTTTGTAACACCCTGTATACATCGTAGCAGGAGCGAAGGATGATAGATACACCTGGAGGCTGCACCCTGCTGTATAGTGGACTAGTAAAATTCATTACAACGGATAATTCCCGCGCCACAATTTTCATCTCATGGCAAGCGTATCAGGTAGGAACTCCGGGCATAGCTCCACCTCTCCTACGTCGCATCCGCTGTTGTGCCGCCACACTGTGGCAGAGAAGCCGTTTGCCGGGTAACGGCAGAGTTCACCCCGCGGCCTGTGCCAGCTGAAAGCGTTCCAGCAATCGGGCAGCACGGTGCGGCCCCCGCAGCATCTTAATCGGAGCTGTGTCAGGAATATCGCGTGCAGTGCGAGCCAAACCGGGCGTCCGCGTTGCTGGAATAACAAGGCGACGCCTAGCGGGACCGTCCAGCCGCCGACCCGCCCAGCTTTATCTTGTCAGCTGAGGCTCCGAGCGTTCTTCCTCATCCTCTTTTCCGATAAACCGAATGCAGAAAATTCCCTTTGGAAGCAATCAGTCCTTTCCTGTGTGCCTCGAGAAACGTCACTGATGATCACTACAACAAACGAAAGTATTCAAGTAACATGGTTGTTGCACGGGTTGCCAGTTGGCACTCAATATGATAATTCTGACATATTGTAGGAAGAATTGTTATTGACTGGCTCCACGACTGCTGAACAATAACTGAAAACAGTCACATCAATTAAGTGAGTTATGACATATTGTTCATATCCAACTTTTTACATGTTAAAAGCTCTTTTTTGGCTGATTGTGTTTTGCTTTAGTCCCTTGTAATACTTCTTAACGAGTAATAAACTTGTTGCCTATTTCATGTGACAGGGAATGACCTAAAATCTAATATTATTACACTTCCACTACCTGTGGATAAGGTTGTGGGGACATAAGAAACATCTTTCGACTCTTAGGGCACAGAGTATAAATTACTTTATGCTGAATTATTAAGGTATGAGCCCAATTAAGTTTACTTCGTGTATGCACTCTTTATACATTGCTTCTTGAATCCACCATAAAAATGGATGTATATACCGGGTGATCAAAAAGTCAGTATAAATTTGAAAGCTTAATAAACCACGAAATAATGTAGATAGAGAGGTACAAATTGACACACATGCTTAGAATGACATGGGGTTTTATTAGAACCAAAAAAATACAAAAGTTCAAAAATGTCCGACAGATGGCGCTTCATCTGATCAGAATAGCAATAATTAGCATAACAAAGTAAGACAAAGCAAAGATGATGTCCTTTAGAGTAAATGCTCAATATGTCCACCACCATTCCTCAATAATAGCTGGAGTCGAGGAGTAATGTTGTGAACAGCATTGTAAAGCATGTCCGGAGTTAAGGTGAGGCATTGGCGTCGGATGTTGTCTTTTAGCATCCCTAAAGATGTCGGTCGATCACGATACACTTGCGACTTCAGGTAACCCCAAAGCAAATAATCGCACGGACTAAGGTCTGCGGACCTGGGAGGCCAAGCATGACGAAAGTGGCGGCTGAGAACACGATCATCACCAAACGACGCGCGCAAGAGATCTTTCACGAGTTGTTCTAATAAAACCCCATGTCATTCCAAGCATGTGTGTCAATTTTTACCTCTCTGTCTACATTATTCCGTGGTTTATTAACCTTTCAGATTTATACTGACGTTTTGATCACCCAGTATATGTGTAAGTGTGTGTGCACGTATGTTCCACATCTCCTTCTAAACCACTGGACTTATTTCAACCAAAGTTGGCACACATATTCCTTACTGGTAGGCAACAATCGCCGTGAGGGTAAGAATCATCTCCCGGCGGAGGTTCGAGCCCTCCCTCGGGCATCGGTGTGTGTGTGTTTGTCCTTAGGATAATTTAGGTTAAGTAGTGTGTAAGCTTAGTGGTGGTGGTGGTTAGTGTTTAACGTCCCGTCGACAACGAGGTCATTAGAGACGGAGAGCAAGCTCGGGTTAGGGAAGGATTGGGAAGGAAATCGGCCGTGCCCTTTCAAAGGAACCATCCCGGCATTTGCCTGATACGATTTAGGGAAATAACGGAAAACCTAAATCAGGATGGCCGGAGACGGGATTGAACCGTCGTCCTCCCGAATGCGAGTCCAGTGTGCTAACCACTGCGCCACCTCGCTCGGTGTGTAAGCTTAGGGACTGATGACCTGAGCAGTTAAGTCCCATAAGATTTCACACACATTTGAACATAAGAATCATCTGTCGAAGGGACGAGGTTGGAAATGAAGGGTCGCCCGCGACGCGTGAATTCCCCGACTTTATTCGGCCAGTATTTGAGAAAGAGAGCACTTAGCAACCTGCAACAAAACCTTCACGAAATTTTTTTCTCGTTGACAACACGTACAAAATGATAAAAAGAAAATTACTTATGGGATAAGCTTACTAATTTTCTGCTGTTCATGCAGTGAAAGGTTCAAATGAGGCGTGACGTTAGAATTTATTACTTTATTACTACTAACTGAATTCGCGACACGCTTAGCAGACGCTATGCACAAACAGCACTGAGTCTATCTGCCGAATTACATCATTGTACGACACGTTATTCAGGAGATATGACGTCATAGACAGTGAGTGCGTGGAAATCTACAGCAGTGTCCATGACATTTAAATTTGTCACTTCTTTGCTACTAACTCTAGTCGCAACACGTTTTGCAGACAATATCCACGTATGCCACTGAATGTACCTACAAAATATCATCGTACGATACACAGTTCAGGAGATACGGCTCCATGAACATCAAGTACAAGGCCAGATGCTGCTTGGCACCGGCGGGGGCACACACCTATAAATAAATACCTGGGTAGTGCCGAGATTCTCTGTTAATATCTTAGTTGCGTACTAGTTACGCCCCATACAATGGTGGATATCAATTAATGGCGGAGCTAGTTACAAAAAGAATCTTTCAGCTTTTACTGAAGAACGAGAATTGAACTTCTCTGATGTCGTCTCCATCTTCGAAAAGGGGGAGACAAAAGAATACGCTTTTACCAAAAGTGAAATCAAAAATTCAGTTACGTTAACTATAATTTAAAATATATCGTTGGGGAACCCCCTCTAACTTCTGCTACGTTTTAAGTTCTCGCGTGCTATCATTCGCGTTGCCTAGGCGGCCGCCAGATGTCAGTGTCGTCTCAAGTTGATTGCTTTCACACGGGTATCCCACAGCTCCTGTGGTGCTTCCTAACAGAGCCACTGCTCCAATTCTGGAGCCTGCTTAGCTGCTCTCTAATATGAAAGACACAAAGCACACTACAGAGATAATAACGGGTTTATATTGCAATCACGTCTTTCGCCGTTCACTCATGGCTCGCCGTTGGTCCGACGCGTCGGCCTACTTTAAAAAAATCTGTAGACAATGAGTTTATCGTAATGAGTCCACGATAGGAATTAACGAAATGAAGTTATTGCGAATAGTTAGGAGCAACATCCCTGTAATGATCAAATATAAAAATGGTATTCTGACAGTTAAATATCTAGGGTAAAGTTGTGAAAAAACTTTAGATGGAACGGGCACTTGCGGTCAGTAATAGGGAATGCGAATGGCCGACTACAGTTTACTGGGAGTGTGTTGGGAAAGCAAAGTGCACCTGAGAAGGACATAGCATGCAGAACGCTTGTGCTTCTCGAGTTTTCGGGATCTCACCCAGGTCGGACTAAAAGATGACATCGAAGCATATCGGAGACGAGCTACTAGACTTGTTACCGGAAATGCTCTGTTGCCTTAAATGGGTGTCCTGCAAGGGACGAACATGAACTTCTTGCGAAACGCTATTGAGCAAATTTAGAGAAGCAAAACTAGCGACATATTCTACAGTGTTCATGTCGCATAAGGACTGTCTGTAAATAAGGGAGATTAGGATTCCTAGAGAGGCGTCCTGCAAAAAAAAAAAAAAAAAAAAAAAAAAAAAAAAAAAAAAAAAAAAAAAAAAAACTTCCTCCATTTACAGGAAAGCGAGCGAGGAGCAACAGTGTATGCATTGCACTGTAGGCTAAGGAGTGTTTTACTCCTGCACAAACAAGTAAATCAATACACTGTCAACTGAACTAACAAACGTTTACACAACGGACTAAAACGCCAAACTGTCTGGTTCACGTAACTGCTAAAGAAAGTAAGAACGATGCCTTGTTATTCACCAGAGCATAGTCTTCTTAAATGGGAAGCATAATACAAAACAATTACGAAACAACCCATGTATTTATGTTAATCACTTCAGAAGTTCAACTCTCACTTGTATATTTGTAGAAACCCAGATTTGTGACAATTTTCATCAGAGGTAAAACTGTTCATGACTTTACAGAAAATACTTCTCAGTCTTGCAGTTCTCAAATATTATATGATGCTGCACAAATTATTATCCTGTTTTAAAATTTTTGTTCCATAGCTTTGGAATAAAATATACATTTGAAACTTAATATAAGTACATATACCGGCTGCGCAGATCAGATTGGTTGAATGTCACATGTATCCATGTTACTTGAGGGATTACATCTCATACGCGTCCGTTCAAGTCACAGAGCGCTTGTAAAATATGCTGACGCGTCAAAAGTCATGAGATAGCAATATGCACATATACAGATGGCGGCAGTATCAGATACACAACGTATAAAAGGGCTGTGCATTGCTTGAGCTGTTCCGACGTGATTATTGCCACACGACGGGAATTAACAGACGTGGTACTTGGAGGAAGAGGCATCGGGCATTCCATTTCTGAAATCGTTAGGGAATTCAATATTCCTAGATCCGCTGTGTCAAGCATTACCTCTTAAAATGGACAACGCAGTGGTCGACTGCTCGCACTTAACGATAGAGAGCAGCGGGGTTTGCGTAGTTGTCAGCGCTAACAGACAAGCAACATGTGTGAAATAACCGCAGAAATCAATGTGGAACGTTCGCCCATAGTATCCGTTAGGACAGTGTGGCGAAATATGGAATTAATGGGCTACGGCAGCAGATCACCGACACGAGTGCCTTTGCTAATGGCACAACATCGCCTGCAACACATCTCCTGGGCTTTTGACTATATCGGTTTGACCCCCGACTTCTGGAAAACGCTAGCCTTGTCAGATTTCAGTTTCTGCGACCTGGTGGTAGAATATGAATGTGGGACAGACCCCACCAAGCCATGGAGCTAAGTTGTTAACAAGGCACTGTGCGAGATAGTGGTGACTCCACAATGGTGTGGGCTGGGTTTATGTGGAACGGAATGGGTTACTGACAGGAAATGGTTATGGTTGGCTATTTGGAGACTATTTGCAGCCACTCGTGGACTTCATGTCCCCAAACAACGATGGAATTTTTATGGATGACAATACGCTATCTCACAGGGTCACAGTTGTTCGCAATTGGTTTGAAGAATGTTGTGAGCAGTTAGGGCGAATGAGCTGCCTATCAAGATCGCCCGACATGGCAACACTTTCTCAATTATGGATGGCTATAGAGGCAGCGTGGCTCAATATTTTTGCAGGGTTTTCCAACGACTTATTGAGTCTATGCCGCGTCGAGCTATTGCTGTAGGCCTGGTTAAACGAAGTCCGACACGATATTAGAAGATATCCTATGACTTTCGTTACTTCAATGTAGTGTACAGTATAGCCTGATAAGATATAAAGTTTCAACTAAAGATGAAGAATGCAGTGTACCTTAATTCCTGCTACGCACAGGAAATGGCAAACCACCTCCTGTAAGACCTTGCCTTGTACGGCGGTGCAGGTCTCCCACATCGTCCCTACGCTCCTCGGAGTGTGAGACCCCATCATCATCATCATCATCATCATCATCATCATATACATTGAATCTCATCCGCCATAAAAGTATGCATAGTATCAGGAAATCCAATATTTTCTATACCTTTCACCTACATATCCGGTATAGGAATTGTAAAAATTGACTCATTTTTGCTGTATTATAAGAGAACTGAGCACTAGACTACTAGCTTTCCTTACTGATTCCTTGGGATGCAACTTGGGACGACGCGGAGCGGTTTTCCCTACAAACGCAAAAAAACCGAAAAGCGGTATTTGGGTACATTGGGGTGTTTTGTAAGAGAATACTGTAAGATTCAAGTAGTACAAGTGAATTTTATACGCTCTTCGCTGTCAAGAGGGCGTTTCAGTAGCTGAGTACGCAAATACAGATAGCAAATTTTGGCTCCGAGCCATGTCAAATCAAGACACTGATTAAGTCTGACGTTATCAGATTTTGATGAATGTAGGAGTACCTATGTCCCTACATAGTTATGAATGAAAACTATTAACAAATTTTTCGTGAATTAATCAAAAATTTATTTGGACTTCAATTTTCAAATTTTCGTTAAATATTTCTACACCCTGGAGTTTTCTCAGAAACCAAATGAGAAACAGACCTGAAAAAGATATCATTTTAAAGATCTTTAGATGGGCTTTTATTTGGTATGAAACTAGATGCTGTTCAAAAATTTTAATCTACATAAATTTATTAGTTAATTTGCTAAAAAAGCCATATTTTTAAATTTTTTTTTAAATCACGAAATTGCCTTGCACTGTACTCTTACATATCTAAAAGTTTCATTTTGGGCTCATCAGGATGACATGTCACAGAATTTTCAAATGTTCAAATGTTCAAATGTGTGTGATATCTTATGGGACTTAACTGCTAAGTTCATCAGTCCTTAAGCTTACACACTACTTAACCTAAATTATCCTACGGACAACCCCACACACCTTATGCCCGAGCGAGGACTCGAACCTCCACCGGTACCAGCCGCACAGACAGAATTTTCAAATTCTATGTGTTGTGTGAAAAATGACTTTCATAGAGGTTCTACTTTAAGACATCACGAAATTAATTTAAAAAAAATTACTTACAACGTGACACTTATGAACAGTTGTGTCTATCATTTCTTATAAATTGGAATCAACTCTAAAGGCTCTGTTGGTTTTGACCACGTCATTTTCAGGCAAAGTGTACGTTCGACCTACTGGAGTCACGGGTTCACCTTACACAGAACATCCAACACACGAATCCACCTAACATGTCTTCTCTGGGTATGCAAAAGAAGGAGATGGACCACATGGATGTAGAAATGTTACTTTCAGTTCATCTTCTTCCTCATCTTTCCCAAAATGTGTGCAAGCCACCACTTGTTGTTACACGCTGTTGTTATGTACCCATATATGGCAGTGTTTCTTGGGGTTTGGTGGTCAACTGTTGTGATGGACTCCGAGCGTATGAGAATATGTTGACAAAGATTTTTTTCGTAACTGAAACTACAGGAATGGATGCATGAACCGTATGGTATTATTAATGCTTTGCTGAAGCGACTGATTAGTTTTCAGATTGTTTAAAACTGCATTTTATGACACCTCAGTCTCACTTTCGCAAGACTCGTGTTGGCAAGCAAACAGATTCCTTCTCATAGCAGAATCGATTCATCGCCTCTTTCCTGCAGAATATCTCTTAGATTCTATCTTTTTCATATGTACAGGACAGTCTCCTTAGTCTTGAATTCAAGTTTTAAGGGACTGCAAAACCTGTGCCAGAGGCACAAAAATAGAATCTTGATTGTACTCTGGCCCCATATTGTGGTCAGCATCTACTGCAGCCTGCTGCCGTTTCCGAAGTATACCAAGTTTTTTTTTCTACAGCTGTCATAAAATTTCGCAATTTTTGGAATTTCAGGAAAAAGGTACACATCCATTCTGAAACAGTCTCAATCCTTTTATTTGGCAGCTATGGTTCACTGTTATCAAATGATTGAAGCAATGTAAAATTATACGTCTGTTACTTTTCTCCATCTTGTTCTCTTAATGTCTTAAATCAGCAACACCTGGAATTTTGAGAAAAAATTAAATCCCTACAGTGGCAGTTGGATTTCATGTTCCCCTATTTTACTTTTTTCACGATTTTACTCCATAAATTCGTAACCCCTGTGAAAAATACAGAGGAACAATACTAAAAATTCCCTGAATTGATGTTTCTTCCTAGCAAGGTTTACCTCGTTTCTACGTACTTGAGACGGTTTGCACTGCGGGTGGTGGGCAGAGTGGGAATACGTGAGAGAACAAATACGGACGTAACGCACGATCGGCGTTGCCAAAACAAATTGCAACATTTATCTTCACCGCGCAGTTATGAAACAACTGCTGGGTTGCTGGCTTTGATACCAACGAAAAAACAGGTCAGTCGACACGAAGGATTCCGGACCGAGCCGACATGTCACGAAACAGGACTAGGGTTCCAGCGGTGTACTAATTTTACTTCCTCAAAGTTGATTTCGTATATCGCGATGATCTCGGACACTATGGTTTATTCGCTCTTTCCCGCTGCATTGCATCGAGTTGCCGCTAATTTTCATCTCCGCGCCCCAATTATTTTAAGAATGAGGTTGTACTTGCTGTGTTCCGTGACTTTTATTTTGTCTCGAATGTGTACCTAGATAAATACCTGAGGAACAGCCTCAGTGTTGAAAGTTCACGCAGTATCATCAAGTAGAAACTTTCTATTGTTGCAACTACTGGAGAAGTATTATAACTACAGTTGTCAACGACATCGCTAGCGTACAGCACTGAAACAACTACTGTACAAGCTTGTCGAGTCTTTCGTGTAAAGTTGTAAAATAACGACGGTTTTTACAAATATGTGTACCATTTGGGGTGATTTCTGACAATTCCGAGAAAGTATAAAAGCAAGCAAGTTCCCCACAGTCGTTTAATGAACAAAGTAAGAGCATATGGACTATTAGACCAATTGTGTGATTGGATTTCTGGTGTGCCGCATGGGAGTGTCGTAGGACCGTTGCTATTCACCATACACATAAATGACCTTGTGGATAACAACGGAAGTTCACTGAGGCTTTTTGCGGATGATGCTGTGGTATATCCAGAGGTTGTAACGATGGTAAATTGTATTGAAATGCAGGAGGATCTGCAGCGAATTGACGCGAAGTGCAAGGAATGGCAATTGAATCTCAGTGTAGACAAGTGTAATGTACTGCGGATACATAGAAAGAAAGATCCCTTATCATTTATCTACAATATAGCAGATCAGCAACTGGAAGCAGTTAATTCCATAAATTATCTGGGAGTACGCATTAGGAGTGATTTAAAATGGAATAATCATATAAAGTTGATCGTCGGTGACTGAGATTCATTGCAAGAATCCTAGCGAAATGCAATCCGCAAACAAAGGAAGTAGGTTACAGAACACTTGTTCGCCCACTGCTTAAATACTGCTCAGGAGTGTGGGATCCGCACCAGATAGGGTTGACAGAAGAGATAGAGAAGATCCAACGGAGAGCAGCGCGCTTCGTTACAGGATCATTTAGTAACCGCGAAAGCGTTACGAAGATGAGAGATAAACTCCAGAGGAAGACTCTGCAAGAGAGACGCTCAGTAGCTCGGTACGGGCTTTTGCTGAAGTTTCGAGAACATACCTTCACCGAAGAGTCGCCGGCCGCGGTGGTCTCGCGGTTCTAGGCGCGCAGTCCGGAGCCGTGCGACTGCTACGGTCGCAGGTTCGAATCGTGCCTCGGGCATGGATGTGTGTGATGTCGTTAGGTTTAAGTAGTTCTAAGTTCTAGGGGACTAATGACCACAGCAGTTGAGTCCCATAGTGCTCAGAGCCATTTTGAACCGAAGAGTCAAGCAGTATATTGCTCCCGCCTGCGTATATCTCGCGAAGAGACCATGAGGACAAAATCAGAGAGGTTAGAGCCCACACAGAGGCATACCGACAATCCTTCTTTCCACGAACAATACGAGACTGGAATAGAAGGGAGAACCGATAGAGGTACTCAAGGTACCCTCCGCCACACGCCGTCAGGTGGCTTGCGGAGTATGGATGTAGATGTAGATGTAGAAGGTGATAAAGTGCGGTATAATTATGACCTGAAACTTTTAGATAGAGCTGTTGGTGATATTAAATGCGGCAAATTATCGTATATAGAAAAGTGAGTTATTTCAATGGTATAACTACAGCGACGCCTATGGGTTTTAAGCGTGCCGTTCAGCCGACCTTCTCCCTGCTGCTAGCGACCTACTTTCATATCTAGATGAATAAAAATTTTCGGGTGTTTATCGTACAATATATGTCTCTCTTTGCGTGCTATCATTTGCAAAAAAAACCCTCGTTTCAGTGTCTTGAAGCCGGCTGGAGAGGCCGAGCGGTTCTAGGTGCTTCAGTCTGGAACCGCGCTGCTGCTATGGTTGCAGGTTCGAATCCTGCCTCAGTCATGGCTGTGTGTGATGTCCTTAGGTTAATTAGGTTTAAGTTCTAGGGGACTGATGACCTCATATGTTAAGTCCCATAGTGCTCAGAGCCATTTGAACCATTTTTAGTATCTTGAACTGTTTATGAAACATAACGACGTTTATGAATACAAGATTCCCGATCCGCACCACGCGGGACTGTCTGTCGAATATAAAAACCAAAATCGCGTGAATGAAGTGAGATATTGTTCTGCTCTCAATTTTATATAAAATTTCGATATCTTATCTATACTCTACTTGCTGCATTGTATTAGCTAAAATCAAACATATGCAAAATCTACGCAATGTGGTTTTATCTCTGCAAACGTTTCAAAACTTTGTCCAATACTTTACTCAGTTTTATGCTGCACAGTAACTGTGAAGAATAACAAAAAGAAACTTTGCTTCATCGAGCGAAGAAATCAAATCGTAAGATGTGCAAAAATTTATTTAATTCCCATAAAATCGGATAATAAGTGTTTTCACAGCCGCCGGGACGCCGTCTCTCAGCAGGCGAGCTGTACAACAAAACCAGCGCTCAGCACGGAATGAACAGAGCACGTCTATAGCAGCATTCATTATCTCAATCCATATCACTTTTTCCGAATGATGGACTTCCTTAATATATGTTGAAAGTTACTAAAATCAAATATGAAGAACTTAGAATTATAAAAAAAAGTCAATTCATATTCGAATTCACCCTATATGCTTTGAAATTTCGCAAGAGATGTAAAGATCATGTGTGTCCGAAGGGCAAATATAGGTACACATAAACAACTCGTGGCATTCTGCAATGACACTGTGAGCTACCATTCACACAACATGCCACAAATTTTATGATGTAGTTGCGCAGTTTGCAATATGGCGGCATCCGTCTCACCTGAGGTGATTCGGGCATGCGTTAATGTAGTAGATTTACTCCTTGTATGACCTTATCCCATGATGACCCCAAAAGGAAACTTTCAGAGGTGTAAGAGTATAGTGCAAGGAAGTTTTATGATTTTTAAGAATTTTAAAAATACGGATGTTTAGAAAATTAAAGTTTAAAATTTATTTAATTTTTTTCAAAAATTAATTTTTCAGCGCCATCATGTTGCGTACCAAATGAAAGCCCAGCAAAAGAGCTTTAAAATGACACGTTTTTCAACCCTGTATCTGGTTCCGGAGAAAATGGCAATTTACTACTCCAGGATGTATCAATTTTTAACGAAATTTTCAAAATTCAAGTCATAATAAATTTTTAATTATATAATGGAAATAATTATGGTTTTCATTCATAACTATGTAGGGACATTAGGTACACCAAGCTTCTTGAAAATCTAAGAGGGAAATTTTCGTTCGATATGGTGTTCCTTTGGCACAGAATGACCTCATTCAATTCTTAACAGACCTTAAGTTATTTTCCTCCCTCTCCTCTGTTCTTTCACCTGAGGCAATACATGTTCACACGAAAAATGCATATATGATTGGAGCCCGTATAACCGGTTGAACAAATCAGTTTAAAAGTCATAGGGAGGCAAGAAGCCAAGGGCGTGCCATCTCCAAATAAAGCACCGCAGAGTTCAAGCGATATCTCGCCCTGACGACAGCTACAGATAGTTTAAAGTATGTAACCAAGTTGTTAATCTTAATATTGATGTTTTCAGCTTTCATTTGTGTCAAGTTTAGATATTTTTTTAAAAATTTTTTTATATGTATATGTTTGAGTTTTCAGTAGTACACTTTGTATAATTTGCAGCATCGGACCGACACTCGAGTTTCCAAAAATATCGGGATGCAACTGCAGCGAGCAAAGCAGGCGGCGCCGCCCCCCATGGAGCAGCTCGCCAGCTGGCGGCGGCACAAAGTAGTACGTGCGGCGTCGCCACACGCCCACGCAGTTCCGCGGAAACTGTGACCTACTTCTCGCCACTGCTTCCCGGGAGACCCGTTTCTGATTTACAGACAATATACAACGCCTGCATTCCGATTCAGGAGGTTTACAAATGATTCTTTAAATAGTTTCTCGCATTTCAGCTGAATCCGCAAATAAAACAAAAAGTCGGTAGAAAAATATTGCGAATTCCTGAAAAAATTGTCAGACCTTCATGTCTGGTTGAATTGTCGTAAATGCTAAAAGTCGAGCTCTGTCAAAAGGTACACTAGTTCTAGTAAGTGATTACCGAGTTCTTTTAAGGAGACCAGTGGCCTTCTCTTGCGATGCCTTCTTTTAGCATCCGCGAAACAGTTTTCTCATGCGATGTCACATTTCTCGTCATCTGGATCTTCTTCTACCGGTTCACCTACGAATGATAACTATGACTGTTTTCTTGGGTACGCACCATCAGACAGTACTGTGTAATAAGCTCCATTACGTGGCAGAAGACATACTGTCCAATAACCAACGTAATCGTTTATAATATTATCAACAATGTTTCGTGCGCTCTAATGATACGAAACGGTGTTATTCTATTCAGTTCTGGAAAGGAAACTCTGGCTATATTACGATCACAGAACATTATTAGAAAGATTCGAAGCAAGTTCCTCGAAATCTGTCTGGGTTATACCGCGGGTATAGGAGAGCGTCAAAATATTTTTCTTGCACTGATTGCGCAGTAGAAGATACAACAGTCTAATGTGGACTGGCGCTGTTACTAGACAGTAAGACAGCATACTGACACATTGTCACAGCTCATTCCCCCTCTAATTGTTAACAGCCATTTGTTCTAAGAGAATCACTACCAATTTCGATTCCGATGCTTCGTGGTATCGTACAAATCCAGTTTTGTGAGGTACAACTGCTAAGAATTTGTAAAGAAATCTCAGAAAGTTAAGTCACCCATGTCGTCCCACGCGAAGACCGTTCCGCAACAACACTAACACATTGTCAGAAGGGTGTATATTTACAAGACTTCTCAAAGACGCATTTTTGCCGCTGTACGGATTAAAGATGCATCGCAGTGTGCGAATGAAATGGTCCGGCATTCAGAAAAGTACTTCAAAGTTGGTGTGTACGCGGGACCCTGCGATTGCTGTGGCCAAAACGTTAATTTGCAAACGTATTCACAGTCGAAGTGTGGCTATGCATGGACTGCGATTTCCGTTTTTTTGGTAAGCTGAAAGAACATTTGGGAGGGAAGAGGTTTTCCAACGACGGGGACGTTCGAATGGCCCCATGACGAAGGAGCGGAGTTCCATGGTCGAGGAACTGAACAATTGGTAGAATGTTCCGACCGTTGTTTACAGGCTTGGTGGTTATGTTGAAAAATAGTGTCATGCATCTGTGACACTCTGAAATGCAACACACCATTCAATAAAATTTACTTGGTCTGCCACGATAATGTGTAACTTACTTTTTGTATTCCTCTCGATGGAGAAGAAGAATACTGCGACACAACAAATGTTAAAATGATTTCGAAGAAACAGTGTATCTTATCAATATCTGAGAATATTTCAGTACTTTCTGCTCCCAGACGTTAAGTGAAGACCGTCGGCCACTGCGTTTGACACTGCAGGTATCTGAACGTTGGTTTCCCTAAGGATTTCCGAAATAAAATATCCCATGCGTCTAACTCCACCTACTATTCCGCTTTCAAAGTCTGTTAATTATCATAGTGGAGCCATAATCACGTCGGAAATCTTATCACACGAATCACCTGAGTAGAAATGACAGCTCGCCAATGCACTGCCCTTTTATAACTTATGTAAGCGCTGCAATCGGCATATGTGCGTATTACTATCCTACGACTTTTGGCACCTCAGTGTGGCAATCGGCATATGTGCGTATTGCTATCCTACGACTTTTGGCACCTCAGTGTGGCAATCGGCATATGTGCGTATTGCTATCCTACGACTTTTGGCACCTCAGTGTATAATTATTGACCGAACTGAAAAATTATATTGCTATCGTAATATACTCATTAAAGGGTGTAATCTTATGTTAAAAATTTAATGCGGTACACAGAGGTGACAAAAACCGTGGAATAGCGATATGCACATATACAGAAGGCAGTAGCATCGCACACACAAGGACTAAAAGAGCAGTGTATTGGCGGAGCTGTCATTTGCATTCAGGTGATTGATGTGAAAAGGTTTGCGACGAGTTATGACTGCACGACGGTAATTAATGGACATTGAACGTGGAATGGTTGTTGGAGGTAGACGCACGGGAAATTCCATTTCGGAAATCGATAGGGAATTCAATGTTCCGAGATCCACAGTGTCAAAAGCGTGCCGAAAATTACACATTTCAGGGATTACCTCTCACCACGGACAACGTCCGGTAGCAGCGACGTTTGTGCAGCGTTGTCAGTGCTAAGATGCAAGCAGAACAGCGTGAGATAACCGCAGAAATCAATGACGGACGTACGACGATGACAGTGTGGCCAAATTTGGCTTTATTGGCTTAGGCACCAGACAGCCTACGCGAGTACCTTTGCTAAAAGCACAACATCGCCTGCAGCGCCTTTCCTGGGCTCGTGACCACATAGGTTTGACCCTAGATGACTGAAAAACACTGGCATGGTCAGATGATCCCCGATTTCAGTTGGTAAGAGCTGGTAGTTGGGCTCTGTATGGCGCAGACCCCACGAAGCCGTAGACCCAAGCTCTAAAAAAGGGGCCGGCCGGTGTGCCCGAGCAGTTCTAGGCGCTACAGTCTGGAACCGCGCGACCGCTAAGGTCGCAGGTTCGAATCCTGCCTCGGGCATGGATGTGTGTGATGTCCTTGGGTTAGTTAGGTTTAAGTAGTTCTAAAGTTCTAGGGGAGTGATGGCCTCAGATGTTAAGTCCCATAGTGCTCAGAGCCATTTGAACCTTTTTTCTGCAAAAGGCACTGTGCAAGACGGGAATGGTAGTTGGATTTTGACGCATGGAACATCCCATTTCGGAAATCGTTACGAAGTTCAATATTCCGTGATCAACATTGTCAAAGTGTGCCGTGAAGACCAAATTCCGGGCATTACCTCTCACTGAGGACAACTGAACCGATCATTGACTGGAAAGGGTTATGTTCAGCGACCATTTACAGTCATTCACGGTCTTCATCTTCCCATTCAACGATATTATGTCACCAGGCCACAGTTGCTCGTGAATGCTTTGAAGAAAATTATCGATAATTCGAGCGATTAATTTGTCCACCCACATCGCCCGACATTAATGCCATTGAACATTTATGGACATAACCGAGAGGTCAGTTCGTGGACGAAATCCTGCACCGGCACGCATTCGCAGCTATGGATGGCTATACTGGCAGCATGGTTCAATATTTCTGCCACGTCGAGTTGCTGTAGGAGGTCAGGCAAAAGGAGGTCCGAAACGATATTAGGAGGTCTCCAGCGAGATTTGTCTGCTCAGTATAAGACAAGCATTGTAGTTTGAAACTGTGCGGTTGTTTTGAAGAAGCGTAGCTGACAGCGCATAAATACCCTGACTTTATTAGTCTAGTGTTTTTTTTTTTTTTTTTTTTGTCGCTGACACTCCCTGCAAATTGATTACAGGAAAAAATTATTTTATCGCTTAATACATTTTCGTTGTTCTTGCAGTAAAGCTCATCAGGCATAACGTTCTACATTATCACTTCTTGACTACCAACACTAGCCCCAACTAATTTTTCAGACAGTACTCAGATATACCACTGAATGTAGCTGAAAAATTTTGTCATTTTATGTGGTGTGTCAGAAAGCAACGGTACAACATTGTGGGTATGATGAAAATCTTTATTCAAGAGTAATCACCAAAGGACTGAGCACAACTCCCCCACTGTTTCGAGACCCGAAGGATTCCCTGTTCCCAGAATTCCTTTGGCCGTGACAGGAAGCAGTCCTGCACTATGTCCTTCAGTTCATCGTCCTGATGCACATTTTTAAATGTTTTTAAGCACACCAAACACATTGAAGTCCTAGGGCGACATGTCTGCGCTGTAGGGTGGATGCTCAAGTTCCTCCCACTTGACCTTGGCCAGTACTCTTTGTGTGACCTTGGAGACGCGTGGACGCGCGTTTCGTGAGCAGAATCACTCCCTTCATGAGCAGCCCACCAGTTTGCTTTTCATCGACTTGCATAGGCTACGGAGTGTCCCACAGTACACGTCACTGTTAATGATTTTTCCGTGCTCGAGAAACTCGACGAGTATTGGGCCTCGGACGTCGAAAAAGACTGTGACGATCATTTTGGCTGCTGAGGGTACAGCTTTGAATTTTTTAGTTGGAGGTGACGACACACGCTTCGAGTCCCTAAATGTTTCACTCTGTTATTCCAAAACAGCAAATGCAACTTCAACCGGTTTGGTTTTTACGACGTTTCATTCCTTTTCATACGATCACTCGTTGTGCAAGACACACTTCATGAGATATGACGTCATGAACATCGAGACGCATGAGAAACTTACTTTTGTTAAAACGGAGCGTGAATTACGCAAATCATACTCATCTTAAGTGATACATTCTTTAAACACCCGGGGGTGGTGCCCATCACCTTTTCAGAACCTTTCAAACGAGTATAAATCTTCTGTTCGCCTTGTCATCAAGTCAGTCCTATTTATTATCGCTTCTTAGTATCAATCCAGATATTTGTCGATATGACCTGCCACAGATGTGCGCCCCTAATTTTGTACTTGGATATTACGGCGTATTTTTCTTTGTTTGAGACATTATCTTCATTGTATACGCGTTCTGAGAGAGCTGCCATTCATTACAACCAGTGGAAATTGTATCCAAGTCTTTCGGCATTTCCTTTCGATCGTCCAATGACAGTACCTTCCTGCAGTCACCAGCATCGTCAGCGAACGTCCTGAAGGTGTTCGTATTCCTCTCTCATGAGAAACTGTTAGGTTCAACTACGCTATCTCGGTTCTGTTAGTCAAATATCTGTCTGACCAATCATATGACTGTGAATAACCGTAAACTATAACAACAAAATAGACTGCCGGTAAAAATGCAACACCCTGAAGGGCAATGTCATTTTACTGACAAGTGAGGTGACAGGTAGTTCACCACTGTAGGAGCTTGTGATACCAAACTGAGATCAAATGAAACAGCCACGGTGAAGGATGCCCATACAGTCGCGTGAATACAAGTGTACCCCTCTCTGGTGGCAACGAAGGCTTGTATTCTCACACTAAAATAATCAGAAAAGTACCGAATGGCGTCCCGAGACAGGCAGTCCCCGAGCATCTCGGGCCTAGTGCTGGAATTCGGCAATGGTTCTTTCAAGCATTGGAGAACGAATAAGTTCCCGCTTCATCATGTCCTACACGTGATCTACTAGCGAGAGATGTGATCTCGCTGGCCAGGGTAGTTGTTGCACACCACGAAAAGAACGTTGCTTCGCTGTAGATGTATGTGGACGTGCGCTATTCTGCTGAAAAAGTGCGTCACCTTCCTGTCGAACAAATAGCAGTGGCACGGGAAGATCAGCCAGTGCAATGTAGTGGTATCTGGTTACTTTAGCCTCCAGATACACCAAATGCGACCGCGAGTTGTAACTGATGGCTACACACACCGTGAAGCCTGGGATGGGACTTGTGTGTCGAAGGGGACTGCACTCTGGAAATCGTAGCTCATTAGGTCTGCGCCATACACAGTTACGTACTTCCCTCGCATACAGACAGAAGATTCCTTCGTCACTGAAGATAACAGAGCACCGAGAGCCATTCCATTCACCAGTCAACTCAGTCATGCTTGGTAGTGTCGTGGTGTCAGAGGTAGCCGGCCGGAGTGGCCATGCGGTTCTAGGCGCTACAGTCTGGAACCGCGACACCGCTACGGTCGCAGGTTCGAATCCTGCCTCGGGCATGGATGTGTGTGATGTCCTTAGGTTAGTTAGGTTTAAGTGGTTCTAAGTTCTAGGGCACTGATGACCTCAGAAGTTGAGTCCCATAGTGCTCAGAGCCATTTCAACCATTTTTTTGTCAGAGGTAGACACGCCAGAGGCACCCGTCAACTTAATCCTGCTGCAAGCAGACGCAACATGTGCCCAAAATCCGTCCCTGTATGAAGTTCGGTCGGCCGCCGCTACTCCCACATTGCCACATTGCGTGCACCTGTACCACGCAAAGTCCAGAACCTGGTAGGTGTGAGAATGTTCTACAGATCTTGCTGAAAGCAACGACACACCACAGATACACTGTGTCCAACATGTGCAGCAATCCGTCGATACACCCATCCAGCTTCCCGCAGGCTCACCATATTCAACTGTTCAACTGTGTGTGAATGCGTAACGGACCAAACTGCTGAGGTCATCAGCCCCTAAACTTACACACTACTTAAACTAACTTTTGGTAAGAACAACACAGACGCACCCGAGCCCAAGGGAGGACTCGAATCTCCGACGGGAGAGGCCGCGCAATCTGTCACATTGCGCCTCAAACCTCGCTCACCATGCGATCCCCTTCAAATGGCCGAAGCTGTTCATCTTGAATACTTATTCATCGGTGGGGCATGATTCTTCCCTAGAACTGCAAACACTTTTAACTTCTAAATTCAGCACAGTTACTGCCTGCGAAGTCAAAACGGAGGGTACACTGCCATCTGATCGCCGATGAACGTGACAGGTGAACCCCTCAGTATGTTCATACGAAATTCTAGTCCCTCTGAACACTAGTCGGTTGTATGGAATCCCTGAAGTAATACGCGTCGACTCGCCAGGATAACAGAAACGTGCTACCGTGTTTTGATGTGACCTGGATCACACAATGAATGAAGTTGCCCGGTTTGTTGGTGTATCAAGCGAACTGTCCAACGCGTCTTCGTTGAATTATCTACCAGTCACAGCCAAATAATCCTCCGTAATAACAGTAATCACGTAAAGATCGCAAACAACATAAATCCAAAACAAGTGTTATGCCTCGCTAATGAGAAATGGTTTCAAATCCAACAGGATTTGCTGCTGGGAGTGAATGCATTACGGCGCTTATACCTGCATGTCGTTACACTACAAACGAAGGACTGCACAATGCTGCTGAGGACGCATTTCGCGTAGTAACACCGGACATACTCAAAAATATGTCGAGAAGAACTTGGAGGCGTATACAAATGCGCTTACAGCGTAATAGGGACTCCCGCCATCCTGGCGTGGCGATCAGTCGCGCCCTATACAACCTCAACTGATCGGCTAAACCACACGATCTTAATCAAACAGAAAATATCAGGGACTATTTGGAGACAGCGGGTGATACGTACCAATCAACATCACCGCAATCTGCTAGCTCTGCGAGATCTAATCAACAATGTCCGGCTTTAGCTGGGTGTAGGCAGGGCTGTCTTTAACCTATTGGAGGCCCTGGGCACATTAGGATAATGGGACTCCTATGACTTTGACAGAGCACTATTTCCTTAAAACAGACAAAGAAAGAAGATAAGCGAGGTTCTAGGTACATTTTTATTTCTTTACAATGACATTAAATGAATAGATAATGTAATATAATCCACAAAAGTAACTGTTTTAGTATTCACAGGCTAGTGCTTAAAAATCTACGTTGATTGAAGAAGAAACTTTCTTGATTTGAGATGGGCGAAATCGTTAACCACTTTTTCAAAATCTATGTTTTTAAGCATATCACATTCTAAGGAAATCAGCGATAAACTGGTTAATCCCTCTTGAACCATTGTACTTATTAATTCATTTTTTATTTTTTTCAATTTGGAGAAGGAGCGTTCCGCACTGCAGTTGGTTACCATCATGCTTAAAAATATTCTCAATGCGAATTCTACATTTGGATATGTGCTTCAATTTTGTTTTCTTTCAGGAGGTGACATAATATTATATATTAGTTCTCTCATTTTTACATTGAACAGTTTTCAAGTATTCTGTTAAATGCAGACATTCCGTTTCCAACTCTTGCTCGTTAACGTCTTCATAATAAATTTAATGCAAATTCTTTGCAACTTCGTCTCAGCCCTCCGGAATTCAGAGTTTTCAAGCGAAAAAATAAACCAAAACGTTGACTAATGTTCTCATACGAACTTAATCGCAGTTTTAGATGAAAGCTCACGGTATCAATTATGGGAAGAAAAGTTTGTACCTTGATTTCTCTTTTCCATTCAGTTGGACTGACGATTCAGGACGGCCAAAAAACTCTGGTATCAGCTTCTACGTTTTATTCTTTGAGATATGTCCTTATTATCAGATTCCGGATTTCTTTCTTTGGCGGACGATTCGAAGTCATCAAATTTATCATTGAGGTTAATGATAAAATCAAGTGAAGCGAATAAATTAGTTGCAAAGTGCAGTGTTATTGTTTCTTTTTTAAGATAATTACTTGTTTTGTCTATTATTTCCAATATAGAGCTCCAAATTTCCGCTAGTATAATCAATTCTAGCTTTATCATTTTTCTAAACATACTAAGAGCTTCGTCTCCGGTATCTCTTACTGTTCTGTATCTTCTGCGATTGACATCAAAGTTTATATAATTTGTTTATGACCTTCATTCAAGGCGCCTTGCTGCATCAGCTGACCATCTGGTTTGTGAAATACTTTAGACAACTTTTTTTGAGCCTAAATGTTCTGTCAATATATTACATCGGTGGGTAGAGCTCGACAAAATGGTGTACAGTAATTGAACCATTCCAAAAAACTTTGTTGCCTCTGGTACACACCCAGCAGCTTGGACACATACCAAGTTTAGCCCGGCGGAGGTTCGAGTCCTCCCTCGGGCATGGGTGTGTGTGTTTGTGGATAATTTAGGTTAAGTAGTGTGTAAGCTTAGGGACTAATGACCTTAGCAGTTAAGTCCCATAAGATTTCACACATATCTGAACATTTTTGAACCAAGTTTAGTGAATGTCCCGCACATGGTACAAACGTGGCAAATTTACATTTCTCCTTGATTCCTGCTTGTAGACCAGTAAACTTCCCCGACATATTTGAAGCGTTGTCGTAGCTCTGTCCTCTGCAATCTTTTATGAGAATAACACTATTCTCTAAAAAATTCAAGATGGTTTCCGCTAAATACTCAGATTTATGGTCTTTAATAGGTGTAAATTTCAGTAATCTTCCAAGAGGAACATGGTCTTCTACGTATCGAATCATAAAAGTTAGCTGGTCAACATGAGACAGATCGGGCAGACTCTCAACGCTAATGGAAAAATACTCCGCTAGCTTAATTTGATTTATAATTTTTTACGACCTGTTTTCCCATTACATTAATAAACTCATTAAAGGTATTCGCTGATAAATAAGAAGTGTTACCTTTTCCAATATTTCCAATTTTTTGTAAGTGATCTGCAAGAAATGGCTCGAATTCGCTCAATAATTCCACACATCCCAAATAATTTCCATGTTGGGAGATTCTAGGATTTCATTGTCACCGCGAAATGGCAGCCCTCTCGATGCTCAAAATTTTACAAAATCTGCAGTCCGTTTAAGTAAATTTCTCCAGTAATCCACTTCTTCTTGATGTTGAGGTAATATGTCACATCTATTCTACCAACGTCTTTATTTCGCGCCAGATAATTCACCCTAGATTGCCTACGTGCTCCGCTATTTTCATGTATTAAAATTATGTGATTAATGAGCTTGTAGTCATTACATCCACTCGGAAAGCATAGATTTACGTCTGAAGGGTTAAATAAGCAGTATGGAAAACAATATACAGAGTTTTAGAAGCCGAGTGCAACTACAATTTTCTTTTGACGCTTTCATTGTTCTTTAATTTGCGAATAAGTAATACTTTGCTGAAATACCTAGTTATTGATTTACTGCCACCTTTGTAGGTTCTGGATGCCTCGGAAAGGTCAGAATCTTTATTTTGAAAATACACGGGTCGCTTACGTATCAAAATTTCGCGATTTTTTTCTGTAAAATTTTCATGAAAACAATCAGCGGGATCGTGTGATATATGTTCTGGGTTGGAAAACAGTTGTTCAACTGACACAGTTGTCGGTGAAGTTACCGAAGTTGCTGCACTTTCGTCATAGGGACGGTCGCTTTCTGATTTAACCTGTTTTCCTAAATTGATAGAAATCTGATCATTCAGAAATTCCAGCAATTTGTGATCGACACGACTCATCAGGTGTAAGATTTATTATCTGATTGCTACTTAGAGAAGTAGCTCCCGTAGTAGTAATAAAATATGCTGTTAATTTTGGTAACTTTTCAATTACTTCCTTCTGATGTACAGCTTTTTCGTTTCCACTAGGATGTGACGAGTTCCTCATTTTATATTATAATTCAGCATTTATTTCTACACCGAAAGCAAAACAGGCAAACGAAGATTTAATCAAAGAATGTTCAAATGTGTGTGAAATCTTATGCGACTTAACTGCTAAGGCCATCAGTCCCGAAGCTTACACACTACTTAACCTAAATTATCCTAAGGACAAACATACACACCCATGCCCGAGGGAGGACTCGAACCTCCGCTGGGACCAGCCGCACTGTCCATAACTGCAGCGCCTTAGACCGCTCGGCTAATCCCGCGCGGCTTTGATCACAGAATACCTCAGAGCACAGTCAATAACAACTACAAACAAAAGAAAAGTCAGAACAACGCAGGCAAATACAGGGGAATTGCCGATCGTCGAGTCGATTTATTTAAGTCAGTCGGCCCCGTTTAATTTTACGTCGCTATTCGCTCTGTGCAAAACCCCGCACTGCGCAAAGCTAATAAACAAGTAGGTATTGTAGTCATTGTCGTTCGATGTTTTTGAGATAAGTTTTTTTCGGTAATAAATATCGGTAATCGTTGGATGATCTGGTAGGAGCTAGGGGACTCCTATCGATCGCAGGGGCCTGGGTACGTGCCCGTGTGTAGGTTACCTGCAGGAATCTGTGGACTCTCTTTATAGCTACATTGAAGCCTTTAACCAATATTAGAGGTGGTATCTCCTGGGGGTGAGTAATTTTCTGTTCCATGTGGTTACCTTGGTTATCAGTCAACTACACGATAGTGTTTCCAGGCGTTTCGGACAGCTACAAAGACGGAACCTATGTGTTCAGCTGCTCCTACCATTGAGAGAATAAAGCAGAGATCGCTGTGGCAACGTTTCCTGGACCGCGCACCTGTCTGCCCGCGTCACCACGCCTGCCCCGGGCCCCATTCAACAGCCTTAGCCAGCCGCATGCTGTGACGTCAGCCCACAGCCAGCCGTGCTCCTCGTGCGGAACGCGCCGTCAACACCTGACCTCTGGGAGACGCCCACTGCACACTCTCAGCGCCGTGTATAACACCTCAGCGCGTCTCCTGCTCATATGTGTGAAACTGGGCCTCAAAGTGCAGCTTACTCTCTCATCGACTGCCGGAAGGCATTAGGTATAGTTCCGCAGTGTCGCTTAGTGTAAAAATTACCAAATCACAGGAAATGTGACCAATTTTGTGACTGGGTTGTCGAAGTCCTAGTACACACAAATCAATAAATCGGTGTTAAAGAAAGAACTCGTGAGATACAGAAGGAAATTTTAAAGCTCCCCTATGGAGATGCTGACAGGTGGTAATACAACACAATAACCATTCTAATAAGTCATCGTTCCAAATACTGACACGAATTATTTACGGCATTATGGAAGGAGTGGTAGAAGGTGACTTGGATAGATAAGTTTGGGTTCTGCAGAAATGCAGAAACACGCAAAGGAATTTTAACTCTACGGATTATATTAGAAGACAGACTGTAGAAATGCAAATCTACGTATACGGAATTTGCAGATTTAGAGAAACCTTTCGATAATGGTGGCTGGAATATAACCATTACAATTTTAAACCGATTATTCACGATTTGTATGGAAATAACACTGCACTTATGTGTCGAAAGACATGAAAGGGAAGAAGTAGTTAAAAAGGGAGGGAGACAGGGTTATAGCTTATTTCCCCATGTTACTCAATCTGTACCTACAGCAAACAGAAAAGGAAATCAGATAGAAATTTGGAAACGAAGTTAACGCTCAGGAGAAGAAATAAGGACTTCGAAATTTTCTGATGACACTATAGTTTTGTCAGAGGAGGTAAAAAACTGGGAAGTTCGTCTGAACAGAAAGGATAGTGTACTGGAAAGAGATGAATGTCAACAAAAGCACACAATGGTAGTGGAATGTAGTCGAATTAAATTAGCCGGTAAAAAAGGAATTAGCCTTGTATATCACAACCTAAAAGTAGTTGACTTTCTGTTTGTGCAGCAAAATATCTGATGATGGTCGGTTTAGAGAGTACTTATTGCCCCGCCCAACGTACATCGCAAAAGTCTGATGGGAAATCAGTTTATGAATGACAAGGTACCCAGTCAAGTCACTAACTTTGTCATGCTTTATCGAGAGCTTGACTGTATTTATACCCGCAGCTACGAAATGTCGTATTATATTGTTGTGAAAACGTAACTCCCTCTCCACCGGATATGGTCGCTGCAACTCTTTGTGATCTGCAGTGTCGGCTACGTCCAAGGCCAGGCGGCAAATCAGTGTCAGTGAAAATGAACCCAGTGAAGTCATAAACTTGCTTACATTTTATCGAAAGCTTGAGTATATTTCATCGCGCAGTTACCAAGTATTAAAGTGCCTAAAGTGCTCTCAAATACACTGAAGAGCGAAAGAAACTGTTACACGGGCCTAATAACGTCTAGGTCCCCGCGAGCACGCGAAAGTGTCGCAACACGACGTGCCATGAACTCGAGTAATGTCTGCAGTAGTGTTGGAAGGAAATGACACCATGAATCCTGCAAGGCTGTCCATAAATCCGCAAGACTACAAGAGGATGGAGACCTATTCTGAACGGCACGTTGCATGGCTCCCACGTATGTTCAATAAAGTTTATGAATGGGGATTTTGGTAGCTAGCGGAAATGTTTAGACTCAGAAGAGTCTTCCTGGATCCACTCTGTAGCAATTCTGGACGTGCGGGGTATCGCATTGTCTTGCTGGAGTTTCCTAAGTCCACCGGAATGCACAATAGACAAGAATGGATGCAGGTGATAAGACAGAGTACTTACATACGTGTCACCTGTCAGAGTGGTATCTTGACGTATAAGGGGTCCCATATCACTCCAACTGCACACGCTCCACACAATTACAGAGTCTGCACAGCTTGAACAGTCCTCTGCTGACATGTGGGGTCCATGGATTCATGAGATTGTCTCCGCACCAGTAAACTGCCATCCGCTCGATACAATTTGAAATGAGACTCGTCCGACCAGACAACATGTTTCCAGTCATCAACAGTCCATTGCATGTGTTGACGGGCCCGAGCGAGGCGTAAAGATTTGTGTCGTGTAGTCATCAAGGCTCCGAAAGCCCATATCGATGATGTTCCGTTGAATGGTTCGCACGACGATACTTGTTGATGGTTGAGCATTTAAATCTGCAGCAATTTGCGGAGAAGGGTTGCACTTCTGTCACATTGAACGATTCTCTTCAGTCGTCGTTGATCCCATTCTTGCAGGATCTTTTTCTGACCGCAGCTGTGTCGGAGATTTGATGTTTTACCAGATTCCTGATATTCACCGTACATTCGTGAAATGGCCGCACGGGAAAATCCCACTTCATCGCTACCTGGGAGATGCTGTGTCCCATCGCTCGCGTGCCGACAGTTCGACAGAGTTCGCTACCATTCTCCTTTATCAGTGAACAACCGTTTACACTGCAGAGAACGGAAGAGAATACGAGAGAAGCAGCTTAGTGTCCCAACACTAAGAAGTTGCGTTATTGTTTTTTTAGCTAATAATTGACAATCTGGCGGCGCAAGCAAAATGTCCCCAAGAAAAGAAGAATGCAGCTATCTGAATTTGTACGTATATGTGAAAAGAGTGGATGTACTGTACCTAGCACTGAATTGCTTTCCTTAGCGTCGTTCCAAAACTTGCGCATATGTCGGTTGATACTTTTCGCTGGCTTCTCATCACAACTGAGGAGGAAATTTAGAAGCAGGGCACTAATTATAGACGATTACCATAATGTGAAGGAAGGCTTCCATTCACACTCTGGCTATTAGCAACTGGTGACACGTTCGACGGTAACTGTTCCACGTTTCAATAGCTCTCGTATCTCAGGTGGTTCCCGAAGTCTACAGAGACAAACGTAAAAAAGAATTTATTAAAATACATATAAGAATCATAATGTCAATAAAGTACTATTAATGACACTGAAAGTATACTTATACGTGCTACTTGAGCTGCTTAAGAAAACCTTTTTTCTTTTTCTTGTGCCTCACTGCTACCTCCTGGAAGCAAACTGGTGTACCCCAATGTCTGCGAGCATTATTATCCATGTGAAAGAGTGCTAACGTCTCCTAATGTCTGTGAATCGTATAACTGAGGTGGGACTTGGTACTAACACAGTATTCACATAGTGGGATGTAGGAAACCGCCTAAAATCCACATACAGGTTGTTCAGCGCACCAGCTCTCGTCATCCATCCACCGGGCTGATTCGACCTCCGACGGGTACAGTTGCCCGGAAACAGGAAGCGACGCGTTGAAACGCACTGATATATGTCGGGCCGGATCAAGCTACTTAACAGAACGTGGCACCAGAACATAATTTGTTACGGGACAGATAGCGTGGTAGCGGGAAAAAGACGTTTATTTGTTCTGTCATTAAATCAAAAACCACTCAAATAACAGTGATCATCAAGCATATTATTGCAGCTACGCTACCGTAAACGTCAGCAATGAAAATGATCAGGACTTTCATGTATTTTTAAATCGAATCAGCGTAATACATACATATTAGCACTTGTGTACCTTCAACAAAATTTGTTGTGCTGTTCCTTTTTAGTAAAAAGAAGTAAAAAGCTCGTCTTTGTTCCGTTCCCACCTGCTGGAAGTATACAGTAAGTTCAACGTTTTCCTCAAATTACCAGTAGGACCTTTGGCTGCTTCGGTCATTTTCTACAAATTATACTTTTTATTCTTTGTCATTTGTGATGTGCAGAGCATGGAGCCCACAAGCAGCTATGTCAATCATATTCTTCTATCATTAACATTACATTCGCTTCAGAATAGTCCATCGCTAGCACAACTCATGTCGACTAGAAAAGTAGTTCGAGTGCAAAAGAGCACTGCTAGCGCCGAAACGTAGAAGACATGAACTTTGATGGTTCGCCAAAAGACCGACAACCAGCGTAATAGGAACGAACGTCATCGAATACGAAATGAAAGCGGCCAATTGCTGTTCGCTCGCGTTCGCCCACCATTTATAGAAAAAATAATTCTCGTTCGCTGATGCATGATCGCTTGTGTTCACTCCGGTGTAAAACGGGCTTCAGTGTCTTCTTTCGTGCATAATCTGTAAGTAGCAGTTAAATGAATTCGGGACCGACAGAAAATAGTTGGTTCAAATGGCTCTGAGAACTATAGGACTTAACATCTGAGGTCATCTTAGAACTACTTAAACCTTACTAACCTAAGGACATCACACACATCCATGCACGAGGGAGGATTCGAACCTGCGAACGTGCAGCGTGGTTCCGGATTGAAGCGCTAAGAACCGGCCGGCAGAAAAAAGTTGGAAAACTGTTTATTATTTCGTAGGTCACCGCCATGATTGCTGATACATTTGTCCCACTGTGAGATACGATAGTCACCGTCTTCACGTAAAAATGTTTGTGGCTGCACACGGAACCATGAGTGTACCCAGGTGTGCATCTCTTCGCCCGAAGCAAATCGACGGCAGCGAATGCAAATCCGGCCTCTATTGAGGATGTGTAGGGACTTCCCTGCGAAACTCTGGCCCGCCCACATATTGCTAAAGTTGTTTCGACTACGCTACAGAATGTTCGCTTGGAAGCCCTTAGACATCTTCCATATACGAGGGCTGCCCAGAAAGTAGTGCACCGCATTTATCTACACGCTCCACTTTTCCACGTTCTATGGCCTACCTCCCGACTGAACAAGGGTGTGTATGCGCTGTGGGTACCAATCCTTGTCCTGGTGGCGGAGCCAGTGCTTGACTGTGTCAATCACCTCCTCATCGACCTCAAAATATCTTCCACGAAAGGCATCCTTTAATGGCCCAAGCAGGTGGAAGTACGAGGGGGCTAGGTCATGGCTGTGTCCAACCATGTTTTGAGATGTTTTCAGCAGTCCTCAAACGTGGTGGGGCCGAGCGTTATCGTGCTGCAGCAAAACATCTCCGGGTTGCTGTGGCGCCGAAGTCGCCGGAAGCGTGTGTTGAATTTTGTTAATGTGTAGACATATGCTTCTGAACTAATGATTGCCGGCCAGGGTGGCCGAGCGGTTCTAGGCGCTACAGTCTGAAACCGCGCGATCGCTACGGTCGCAGGTTCGAATCCTGCCTCGGGCATGGATGTGTGTGATGTCCTTAGGTTAGTTAGGTTTAAGTAGTTTTAAGTTCTAGGGGACTGATGACCTCAGAAGTTAAGTCCCATAGTGCTCAGAGCCATTTGAACCATTTTTTGAACTAATGATACCGTCTCTTGGGATCACATCAATGAGAATCACGCCTTAACAGTCCCAGAACACAGAGATCATTACCTTAACGGCGGAAGCAGTTTCTTACAATTTTTTGTTTCGTGGGGACTGGGAATGGGGCCATTCCATCGACAGTCGTTTTGTTTCGGGCTCAAAATGGTGAACCCAGGTTTCATCACCTGTCGCAGTCCGAGACAGGAAGGCCTCCCATTAGCTTCTAAACGTTGCAACAAATCACCACAAATGTTTTTTTGTGCGATCTGTGATCCACTGGTAGACACCGCGGGACCCATGTTGAACACACATTTGAATATCCAAGAGTGCAGATAATTGCATTCACACTTCCTCTGGTAATTGACAGATGCAACGCCAACTGCCGAGTCGTAAAGCGTCTGTCCTCGCGAATGACGACATCAGCTCACTGCAACATGTCAGGTGTGACAGTCGTGGATGGTTTCCCCGACTGCTGGAAATCGTGGATCTCCGCCGAACCGCCATCTGATGACATCACCCTCCCTGCCCAGCTACTAACTGTACTTCTGTTGACAGCAGATGCTCCATAGACTTTGCACAGGCGTGTGTGAATATTCCTCACAGTTTCTTTTTCTGCAGTGAGAAATTCAATGACGCCACGTAGCTTGTAACGTACCTCACCTGCAGACGCCATTTTGAAACTGTCCTGCAGCTACTCTAACTGTCGGAAGAGACGGGAACTTGGCACTTTCACTCAGAAGACTTTAAATAATACATATGTAACGCTTCACATTCGTAGGATTGTTTTCGACTGAGAGAAAATGCGTTGCATTACTTTCTGGGCAACTCTCGTAGTTCCGAACTCTCCCCATGCGGTTCCCGGATTTTTGTTGCCCTGAAAAAGACATTTCTGGTCGTCGATTTGCTTCGGATGCAGAGATGTACACCTCTGCACAATCATGGTTCCACAGACAACAGCAAACATTTTTCCATGAAGGCATTGACCACCTTATCTCACTGTGGGATGTATGTACTGACAGTTATGGCGATTACTTTTGAAGTAATGAGCAATTTACTTAACTTTTTTTCCCCCTCACTCGTTTCCGTTTGACTGCGATGTATACCGTGTGTCCCTCCTAAAAGTCGCCAGGTCTTTTTATCTTATGTTTCGGCAGATACTTACAATTTCATTTTTGAGGTGTGTAGCTGAAGTCAGCCCAAACGAATACTGCTCACCACGTCTTTCATATGATGTCCAGTGTCGATGGTAAGCGTCGGTTTGTTTCCCGTTACAAACAAAATAATTTTGAAAACAGAATATTACATGCACATTCGATAGAGCGGTTCCAAATTAAGTGAAAGAAGGTATTGCGTATTGCCCGAAGGGAACACATCGACTGTTAAAATTAAGACTTTCTAAACTTTTAACTACCCCAAAATTACTCTAGCGCGACTCTCCTTTTTCGTTATGTATTAAGACGGACAGTAAAACACGGAGAATAACCAGTATCCCAGTAGCGACTGAGCAGCGCTGCTCGACGCCGGTCGCAGCCAGAGCGGTGCTGTCGCTGCTGACGTACTGCTTATTCTCCGTGTTTTACTATCCGTCTTAACACACACAGGTATAACGCACAGCACCCTAGACCAATTTGAGACCGCTCTATCGAATCTATATGCAAAGTTTCTATTTAAAAATTGTTTTGTTTGTAATGTGAAACAAACTCATGTTTTTCATCGACATAGGACCGGCCGGAGTGGCCGTGCGGTTCTAGGCGCTATAGTCTGGAACCGCGGGACAGCTACGGCCGCAGGTTCGAAGCCTGCCTTGGGCATGGATGTGTGTGATGTCCTTAGGTTAGTTAGGTTTAAGTAGTTCTAAGCCTAGGTGACTTATGACCTCAGAAGTCCCATAGCGCTCAGAGCCATTTGAACCATTTTTTGCTGAAGTTTTGTTTATGCATAAAGTTATTTACTATTGTTATTTACACCTGAATTAACTTTCCCTTTACCATAAACTTACTTTACAAATCCATTCTACAAAAATCCCCTTTGTCCACATCCATACTTCGAAATGTTCCCACACTAAATCCCACTAGATAACTCGTTAAACAATTATCTTCATATTAACCTTAAACCACACTCACGCATCATTCGTACTGTTAAAACACTTTTATAATATTTTACCTACACAAAAAGAAATAATAACGCTTTATGAAAATACTAGAACAGTTTATAAAAAACATTCTATTACTTTAGTGCACTCTAGTGGGCACAATCGAAACTAAATCAGTCCCGTATCCAATATCGTCCTCTATCGGCTGATACATAAACTACGTGCGCGTCCAGTCTCGCGTCACCATCTGTCACTATCCAGCTCTGAGACACATCTCCCACTTAACCGTCTCCATGGCAGGATCGGTATACGGCGCTACGCCTCACTGTGACTGCCGTTTAATCTCTCGCAGGTATACCTCATTCTCAAATTTGAAGAGCAGTCGTTGCAGAAAAAGAGAGGAAGATGCAAACATAAGATCCAAGACATATGCTATGAAACCACACTGTTGTCTCGCAACTCTCGAGGTCGAAAAAGACGTTCCTCGACCTTAATGACTGCACCTGGACCAGGCACCTAAATCTGTGGCAGGACACACAAGTCAGTCCTACTTACAAACCTAGAGGGGAACTTACCTGGGGGCCGAACGCTCACATATCCTGCTTGGACAACACTCAGTCGTCTAAGATCCGGAGTCTCCACATGCAAAACACACTAAAGAAATGGAGACTTCTCCAAATGTGAGGAAATCCAAACATACCAAGAGAGGTGGCGCCGTGGCTAGCACACAGGACTTGCATTTGGGTGGATAACGATTCAAACTTGCGTCCGGCCATCCTGATTTAGATTTTCCATGGTTTCACTAAATCGCTCCAGGCAAATCAAAATGTTCAAATGTGTGTGAAATCTTATGGGACTTAACTGCTAAGGTCAGCTGTCCCTAAGCTTACACACTACTTAACCTAAATTATCCTAAGGACAAACACACACACCCATGCCCGAGGGAGGACTCTAACCTCCGCCGGCATCGGCCGCACTGTCCATGACTGCAGCGCCTCAGACCGCTCGCCTAATCCCGCGCGGCCCAGACGAATCCTGGGATGGTTCCTTTGAAAGGACACGGGCGACTTCCTTCCTTCCCCATCCTTCAATAACACCTGTCGGCAGCTGAGGGTTTCAATTAATTATCATTTATGCTAGAGAAAGCTGCACGGTCATCGATAGTATCTGTTCTTTCGAGAACAGTTACTGTCTTCATATGTATAGTTAAAGGCTACCCAGGCACTGACCTTCGTCTGTGCGAATGCGCACAGGTTGCCCGAACTCTTACGGGAATCGCCAAAGTGTGCGCGAGTAATGAGTGGATGGGAAAATATCTATTAGATGCATTACATATGTAGTATTGCGGACAGTTGGGAATGTGGGTCTCACGGGAAGCGTGCAAGGGATACGTCCCTGCAGTAGCGCTATTCATCTGTGTCCACGGTGGCTCAGATGGATAGAGCGTGTGCCATATAAACAGGAGATCCCGGGTTCGATTCCCGGTCGAGGCACATATTTTCAGCTGTCACCATCGAGGTATATCAACAACACCTGTCGGCAGCTGAGGCTTTCAATTAATTATCATTTACTTCCCTAATCCGATGGGACCGATGACTTCGCTTGTTGGTCCCCTCCACCAAATCAACCAAACACAACACCGCGTACTCATCTGTATTCGCTTAGACGAAGCGGGAAATTTGCAAGAGTTCATTTTACCAAAGGTCAACGCTGTAAAAGCTGCAGAATACTAGACAAGGAAGATTTAGTGCGCAGTGCATACGGAAAGCAAAGCATTTACAGGAATTTGACTGAAAACAGTGAGCACTTCCTGTGAGATTGTACTCGTATTTTCTCTAAGACTGGGCGCAGTCGCACGGAAGTAGAATGACAGCTGGCAGCCGCCTCGTAACATTACCCCGCACCATCTGGAAGCACTCGGCCGAGTTTCCCGGCCGCAGATGCGCGGCGCATTGCGAGTCATCGTACGGAGCACGTACTCCAACTCCACATCATTGATTCACTGTGCAACTACAGATGGAGTTAAAATGATCTCGATTAATTACAGGGAACATCAGTTTCACTTAACCCTGCTACATCCTTAGATGTTGGCAGCAAAACAAAATCTCTCAGAACAGGAAGAAAGTGAAAGTGATATCGCTGCACAGGGGGCGACACAACTGTTTGCCACAGCTGCCGAGGAATGGGTGTACGTCGCACAACTTACCAACTCTGCATCAGAGTTATGAAGAACAGGCTCAAAGCAAACGGTGAATATTTGCTTACTAAACAGCAAATGATTTTTGGAAGGGGACGCTCGGGAAGTGATACCACCATCATTATTTGACAACTGAAACCTGGTAGTCAAGGCAAAGCAGGATTCGGTTACGATTGTGGACGGGGCCGTAATCAGTTACTATTGGTTGCCTTTTACAGCTACACATAATTTATTTTAAACCAGTAATTCCAGACTCAACAATAAATAAAAATACCACACTTTATTGGTTCAAATGGCTCTGAGCACTGTGGGACTTAACATCTATGGTCATCAGTCCCCTAGAACTTAGAACTACTTAAACCTAACTAACCTAAGGACAGCACACAACACCCAGTTATCACGAGGCAGGGAAAATCCCTGACCCCGCCGGAAATCGAAGCCGGGAACCCGGGCGTGGGAAGCGAGAACGCTACCGCACGACCACGAGCTGCGGACACACTTTATTAATGAAGGAATAAACAATTATGTAAATAATAGTGTTTTCAGTTACTTACAATTTAGCAAATCTCAATTGAATACAGATACAGCAGATAATGTTTTAAAAGCAAACCACTGTGATCTGGGCAGGGGGCCATATACCCCAGGAATGGCAATAAATTAAGAATTGTTTAAAACTCGCTGCAACTTACAAATTACAGGTATTGAAATATTAAATGCAAGTCGCCATAAACACAGCAGAAGGTATCAGACGCCAGGGAATGGCAGTAAATAAGGTTTTAAAGGTTTACTGCGTAAATACAAATACCAAATTAGAATTTTAAGGCAAATGACCACAATCACGGCTGAAGGCCTTACATGCCAGGAACGGCAATAATATAAAATATTTAGAAACCTGCTGTAAAACAGCAAATACAATACCAAAGATTAATTAAAAAACGCAACTGATCACCAAACGGGTGAAATAAGATGATGGTAAACTTTGTAACACAACTCATAACATCCACTGAACACTACACTGCTAGATTTATTCCAGAAGGCGACCAGAACTATCAACTACACGTATATAACCTTGAATGTAGGCATTACAAAGTATTTTAATAAATAATACAACAATAAAACACAAGGACAAGTACATAAGTTCCTCAAAGGTACTGAGGCAGATTATATCTGCAGAAGGCGTGGACTGAAGGAGCGTTACACTGAACTACTGGCCATCAGACCTCCTTTTAGAACACACATGTCTTACAAGAACCGAGGGCCCACAGACGGCGCTCCAGGAATCGACCTCTGAGAAGGTCCGGCAACAAACACTTTCGCGAGCGGTGAGACAGGCACCCAAACGTTGCATTCACTTCACAAGATGGTAACTCACACCAGTGGCAGTCTAACGAATGACTAATGATAATCTTGCTGAAGCTACCGGACGTCCGATAAACCAAATGCAACGATGGAACAATACGCCAAAGCCGGAACCGGCAGTCTGCACTACGTCCCCAGAATAGTGTGTTTAGAGCGCCTCGAACGAGAAAGGAATCACTACCACCAGAATAGAAGAATCACAAAATGGACTACAATCAAGAAAGCTGTCAAAACTACACGTCTTATCGGACAGCAGCCGCAAGGCGAGGAAACGTACATTGCCAATACATACACTAACCCCCAGGGCAGGTAACTGGGGCGTTAGTGGCCACCAGGCAAGAAAAATTACCGCTGGTGGAACTTAACAAATCGTAACAAGTTGAACACAGTAAATAGTAATAAGAAGTCGAGGAAAGCTAATCACATTCGCCTTCCCCAAGCACTCCACTCGCTGCTCTTCGCCTCTGCGATTCTACGAGCAGCAACACGATCCCAAGTCACTGGAGAATCGCGAGATATCACGATGGTGGAGGTTTCTCTACTTGGATTGAAATGCACTCATCTTAAAACTTGCTTTATATAGTTTACAACGTGGTCGTACGCCCTCGTGACCACAGCCCTTCCATCCGGCAGTCCATGCACGCCGCCAGTGGTCCCGGCGTGTTCTGGCACTGCGCGGACCTGCCTCCTCCTCAGTCCCAAACCGAACTGGCCCACTCACACGAACCGGAGAAACAACGACGTCGCTCCAAATATAGGGCAAAAGTTACTACATATCGATAACAACCGCTGCTGCCACTAGCGGACAGGCGACGCTTGCAAAACCGAATAGCGCCAGTCAACACGAGAAGAAGACAAACAACCTCAACCATGCCAACTAAACGTTACTGTCTGGCCTCTAACAGAGGGCAGAAACCTAGAAACAGCACCAACGCGAGCTTCAGCACGGCTCAACAACTACAAGCGTTTAAGCAGGAAACATATCTAACATCTGTAAATTATGTGAACGCCTTCGCTAATGTTTTTAGAGAAAACTATATAACAATCTGAAGTATAGAGGACACACTTTATATTTCTCATCTGCCGTCGGAGCATGTACGAAAATACAGCATTTGCACTTGACAGTAACGTCTATGTTAAGTAATCTTGTTTTCCTTTTAATTTCCTACGTGCAATGAGTAGGCTGGTTATTTCGACTTGACTTTTTGTTATTATGCCATAATGATACTTCTGGGGAAGAGTGTTGTACCAGGAGGGACACATGTTTGCTGGTCTTTGTTCCAGTCTGGTGACCGATTTTAGAATCACTTGAATGGAGGGTCACTAGAGACCACCATAAGCAGATTCCGCCATGTAAGCCTACAGGCTTTCGTGGCCGTTGTACTGAAGTTAAAATCTTCTGGGTTATTAGGCCGTGTCATGTTTCTTCTAAAATGTTCGACGTTTCGACCCCTCTGCTGGGATCTTCCTCAGGATTTTTTGGTGTCCACTACTGCTAGAACATTTTAGAAGCAACATGACGCGGCCTAATAACCCAGAAGATTTTAACTTCAGATTCCGCCCTACTCTACTGCTTTTCTTGTTGTGAGACATTAGGTTGTGTTTCGTGCAGCGTTTGTAAACACATAGACTAGTAAAAAGAGTACTGAAAGATTTTCTCGACTGCAAAATTTTAAAAGAAAAATTTGGAAATTTGTGGTAAGGACTATGGGACCAAACTGCTGAGGTCATCGGTCCCTAGGATTACGCACTGCTAACTTAAACTAACTTACACGAAGGACAACACACACACCCATGCCCGAGGGAGGACTCGAACCTCCGACAGGTGTAGCCGCGCGAACCGTGAGAAGGTGCCTAAGACCTCACGGCTACTCCGCGCGGATTTTAAATTTGAGTAGAATATTTGTTGCTAGGTGTGTGACTGACCATTTTGAAAAATTATTCACATTTTGAAAATCCTTCATTTCCGTAGATTTTTTGTAATTTCAGAAACAGACTGCACCTCACATAAAGTGAATAATTTCAAAATGGAATAAGAAATATATTAAACTTCTGTTACAGGGCCGGCTAGAAGCGGAAGCCTGAAAAGCGCTCCTAGGTACAACACTCTCCCCTAGTTGGCGGCATTTCATCGTGAGGCCAGTTACTTAGAATTAATGTTAGTAATTTATTCGTCCAAGGATCATTTTACAACGATATGGGGCTTGACAGTTTAATTCTGTCCGAAATGATTTAGTAAAACTACGAGAGCCTAAATCAGGATGTCCGGACAAAGTAGAACGAACAGTCCGCGGTGACTCTAGAGTCGTCGCACTGTCCCTCTGGATACTTGTCTTGTTGGAAACATCTCATTTCCTGAAACTCGATATCTGACACGGCTGTATGATCCTGCACGTCAGAGCAAACACTGTGTATATCTCTGGGCGCTAGTTGTGTGGGTGCGTCCTATGCCTTTAGATTCCTTATAAAAGTCGTGGGATCATTACGAACGATAAATCGCAGTCTCCATAGGCGACGATACTGTCGACACATTCGGATAAAAGTTACTCCTTCGCACGCGAGACGTAACACGGCTGTCTCACAAACAATCAGTCTTTGAATGCGACTTATGAATGACAAACCCCTTGTGCTATCTTTCCTAATACCGGCTGATACAAAAAGAAATGATGGATTTCACCACAAGAGATATCTTTTTGTATATGCTGGAATTTGCGCCAAGTTAATGGTTCAAATGGCTCTGAGCACTATGGGACTTAATTGGTCATCAGTCCCCTAGAACTTAGAACTACGTAAACCTGACTAACCTAAGGATATCACACACACCCATGAAAGAGGCAGGATTCGAACCTGCGACCGTAGCGGTCACGCGGTTTCCGACTGAAAGCGCCTAGAACCGCACGGCCACAATGGCCGGCTACGCCAAGTTAATCTATTGCTCAAGTGCATCGTGCATTCCGCTGTCGATTCAGCAAGAAGTTGCCTCTGCACTAGCAGATTTATGACTGCCATACCAACATTCTTGGAAGCTGGTTGCATATGCAAAGGGAAGAGCAACGGTCGGCCACGCAGGTCTGAAGAAAATATCGAGTGTATCCGAGATGCATTCACACCAAGCCCTCCGAAGTCCACAAGACGGACAAGCCAGGAACTTCATCTTCCTCAAACAACGATGTGGCGTGCTCTGAAACGGCTCCTACATAAGAAGCCTTGCAAGCTGAATTTATTGCAGCGATTTAGTCCCGGCTACAACAACAGAAAGTACGAATTTTGCATTTCAGTTCTCCAGAATACGGCACTTTTTCTGAACAACTCATCTTTTCGGATTAATCGAAGTTTCATCTATCGGGTAAAGTAAACCGCCATAACGTAAGAATTTCGATAACACAAAATCCTAGCACCGTCGTCGAACATGAAAGACCCACCAGAATTGAATGTGTTCTGTGCCGATCCAATACACAAAATTTAGGGCCCTTTTTTTGCGGAGGAAACTGTGACTGGATGTCATACCTGGACATGCTGCAATATTGGTTGTTTCCTCAGCTTTACGAAGAATCCAGTGACCTCATTGTTATGTATGACGGTACCCAGCCTCACTTTCATCTTCACGTGCGGCGTTATCTTAACAGCGACCCACAACGTATTGTTGGAGGAGCTAGACAACATGATCTAATTCATTGCTTTTGGTCTCCCAGGTCACCAGAACTTGTGTAGGCCTGTCTTTGTTCCTCCAACGGCTGCTACTCGTCAAGAGCTGAGAAGCAAAATTGTTGAAGATGCTGGTTCAAATAAAAAGGTATCCGTTGAATCGTGCGTGGAACGAAACAGACTACCTTTTCCATGTTTCTCGAGCAACGGATGGTGCTCATGTTGTGTGTATGCTATAGTGTGTGGGCGAACATAATGCTTTGTACATTCCTCTATCCAGTGACATGCGCAATGTGTTTCTGTCTTTCATAGTTTGTCTGTAATAAGTAACTGAAATCTGTTCTTTCTGTTTGAATCAACCTGTATACAGAATGCAGACGAAGTTGCTGGTGCTCACTTTGTGAAGTTGTGACGAAATGCTAATCATTAGCATATCCATGTGTGTTGCACACTGTGACTACGTAGACTTTCCCTGTGTATCAACTGAAGATAGTCTTCTCGGATCTGCAGCCGTATCAAGCGATAATCTGGACGCATTGACGTTTCTTGCACTCAATTTTAATTGCCAGCTGCGTAAGAATAACTGTGGCAGCATAAATACACGGAACATGAATAATACTATTTCGATTCTACGGGGTAGCCCAGAAAGTAATCCACTGCACTTTTTTTTCGACAATTCTTTATTAAAGATAATGAGAATTACACACACGAAAGTACAGTGTTTTAACTACACACCACATTTTTCCACGTAATCTCCATTCCGTTCTATGGCCTCCCTCCAGCTCGAAACAAGGGCGTGTATGCCAAGTCGATAGCAATCCTTTTCCTGGTGGCGGAGCCAGTGCTTCATTGTGTGAATCAGTTTCTCATCATCCTCAAAATATCTTCCACGAAAGACACACCTCAATGGCCCAAGGAAGAGAAAGTCGGAGGAGGCTAGGTCATGGGTGTTTCCAATCATGTTTTGCGATGTGTTCAGCAGTCCTTAAACTTGGTGAAGGCGAGCTAACATCGTGCTGCAGCAAAACAACTCCTGGGTTGCTGTTACACCGAAGTCGCCGGAAGCGCGTCTGGAATTTTGTTAATGTGTTGACGTATGCTTCTGAATTAATGGTACCGCCTCTTGGCATCACATCAATGAGAATCACACCAGCACAGTCCCAGAATACGATGATCATGACATTACCGGCGGAAGCAGTAGCTTTGAATTTTTTTCTTATGTGGGGAGTGGGAATGGCGCCATGCCATCGGCTGTATTTTGTTTCAGGCTCAAAATGGTGAACCCAGGTTTCATCACCTGTCACAATCCAGGACAGGAAGACCTCCCCCTCAGCTTCAAAACCTTGCAAAAAAAAAAAAGACATGTTTTTTTCTGTGAGATTTGTGATACATCGTTAGACACCGTGGGACCCACATTGCACACAGTTTTGAATATCCAAGAGTGCAGATAATTGCATCGACACTTCCTTTGCCGATTGACACATGCAGCGCCAACTGCCCAGTCTTAATGCGTCTACCCTCACGAATGACATCAGCTCCCTGCAACATGTCAGGAGTGACAGCCGTAGATGGTCTCCCCGAACGCTGGAAATCGTGGAGCTCCGTCGAACAGCCTTCTGACGACCTCACCCTCCGTGCTTGGCGACTAACTGTACTTATGTCGGCAACTGATGCTTCATAGACTTTGCATAGACTGAATATCTGCCACAGTTTCTTTTCCTGCAGTGAGAAATTCAATGACGTCACATTGCTTGTAACGTACATCACCTAGAGACGCCATTTTGAAACTGTCCTGCAGCTACGCTATCTGTCGGAAGTGACAGAAACTTGGCTCGCTCACTCAGGAGGCTTCAAATAATACATACGAAACGTTTCACATCTGTAGCATTGTTTCTGGATGAGAAAAAAAATGCGGTGCATTACTTTCCGGACAAGAGTGGCGTAGAGCAGGCAAATGGGAAGTAAATGAGCGCGTCGACCAGAGACACAGAAAACCAGCTCCTGCAGTTGTGTGTTAGCCTTCAAAATACCAAGAGGGTGGGGAAGGAGTACTTTATGCCCACCATTTAAAATATTGTAATCTAGTCACTTACTTTATATTTCAAACTGCTGTAAAATATTTATTGTTTCTCATTAATTATTTTACCAGATTCCATAAATGTTTTAAATTTCAGTGTAACTTAACTCAAAAAGTTAATGTTTATATTTTATGTATATAGACGAAGCGGCGAGTGAAAGTTTGTACCAATCCCAGGAATCTAACCTGGACTTTTTGCGTAATAGGCAGGTGAATTAGCCACTGAGCCACCTTGGAAAACTGGCTCACACAACTGCACAGTTTACCCTGGCACGCCTCGATCCAAATTCATTGCCGCCCCAGTCTACTTCAAATTCCACCAGCTGGACACGAACAGTATAGGACTGGAGTGGAAGTGAGAATTTGGATCGAGGAGGGAGGCGTGCCAGGGTGACCTGTGGAGGTGGCTGAACTCCTGTGCCAAGGAGGCTTAGTGGCTAACGCACCTGCTTATTAAGTAGGAGATCAAGGTTCGATTACTTGGTACAAATTTTCACTCGCCACTTCAGTATATATACATTAAATCATATCTGTAAGACCAGTAAACTCTCTGGAAATGTCATTCCAAAAAATTAAATCTAAGCAGCGGATGTTGTTCTTTGCAATGAATGCCATATTCAGTAACTTCAGGTTCAGGGCTTTATTACACGACAATATTTCCTTAAAAACTATGTTGTGAGTAAACGTCAACAACATTTAACGAAATTTGCATTTCTAAATTTATTTTTGTGGTGGTCATAAACTTCCCCCAGCTTGGTAGTACACATGATTGAAAATGGGTTGATATTGCTAAGGGTGTGCTATAAGATACGAGACAGGTCCAGAAAGTAAGTAGAGGAAGTGGTGGTAATATGGACCCCCAGTTTGTTTTTCAATAAAATATTGTACACTAATACACTAATAGTTCCTTAATTGATATAGTTCTATTTTACTGACAGTTTCTAAGACATTATATTGATTAAATTCCTCAAAATATCATAATATATTTATTATTATTTTGTTTCCCAAAGATGATAAATTTGACTGCGAACAAGATATGCAGTTAATATGGCCGTCATGGTGTTTGTAATGTGGACTTCCAGTATATTTTAAGCTTTTTTGCTGCAAGAAAAACGAAGAATTGCTTTTTTAATTAAATTACGTATTTATTATGAAATACAAAACCATAAAAGTACAAAGTAGAACAGTACTAGCGACAGAATTCACCAACATAGTCCTCTTTCTCCAACCCTGTACATACATTGTGAGCCCATAAAGAGCACATTAGGCATTGCACCCATAATTCGCCACGAACATCATTTGAAAACTACCCATCACAGATTAGGTAAAGAGCATCGTTTTTATCTGACTGGAGTTCACCAAGCAGAAGGTCACATGGTTCAAAATGGCTCTGAGCACTATGGGGCTTAACTTCTGAGGTCATCAGTCGCCTAGAACTTAGAACTAATTAAACCTAACTAACCTAAGGACATCACACACATCCATGCCCGAGACAGGATTCGAACCTGCGACCGTAGCGGTCGCTCGGCTCCAGACAGTAGCGCCTAGAACCGCTCGGCCACTCCGGCCGGCAGAAGGTCACATGGAGAATCACCAGAATCAGTTGAGAACCCCATGACACCATCGTCAACAAAATTTGAGTCATCACTGTCCATTTCTTTTTGCTTAGTCAAAGTTTTCTTTAACTGTCGACTATTCTTACTAACGCCTCTTCCACGACCAGATGCCACACGCCCTCTAATACGAGTTTGGAATTGGGTTCCAGAATAAGATGGATGAGATATAAGTCAAGTTCCTTATGATAGCTATTAATTTCCCTCGTCCGCGTCCACAGCCACGAAGATTAGCTGCAGTTTTTTTCTCTTCTATGTAAGCTTCTAATTCGCTTTTATATGGAGATCATGTCACAAGACTGGCAGCACACGGTTTTCGTCCATGAGATGATGTTTTCATCTTCTCAGGTATGGGATGGATATCCCCTGGAGTCACACTAAATTCAATTTTAATAGGCTCATGGACATCAATTTCAACGGAATCAAGGTCTTCTTCAACCTGAACTCTCTTTTCGGGTTCCTGTTATTTCGGTTGGTCGGCAGGTGCAGGAATCGGGACTTCTTTCCCAGTGATGAATTCATCATCTTGAAATATGTTTCTTTCCAAGGGATAAATTCCTGTTACCCTAAACCTGTTTACTGCATTATTGCCGGTGGTACACCGGAGATAAGCCTTGCCAAAGAGGGACGCTATATCTTAGGGTCCAACAGGTTTGCTTTCATGGAGCATCCACTGACGAATATTCTCACTGTAGTGAGTCTTACGTGCACCCATAAAAGTACGATCCAGGGTTTGCAGTTTGTATGTTTCTTGTGAAGGCAGTGACAAAATGGTGAAGTTTTTTCTTGCCACAGCAATCACGTCAATATTCCTTACATGGGATAAGTGACCATCAAGGATGAATAGATTAGGCAAAGTCTCTGTTGTTTTTGTTTTTTCAACCAGTTCGTGAACAGGTTTGCTTGAACCTAACCAGATGGGTGGGCTCTCCCAATTGACCCAGGAGGAGCACCTTTCACAAGAATGACTGCCATATTTGTTCTCGGGGATATGAACATTGGGGGAACATAAGAACCTCCCGCACTCATCGAACAGATGACCGTTACTAGAGACCCACGCTCTGCAGCAGTCAGAGAACAAATTTGGCATTTACCTCTGCTTGCAATTACTTGCGGTATCTTAGTCTGAACTAGACTGAGGACTGTTTCGTCGATGTTCCATACACGACCTTCTGGATATTTATGTTTCTGGTATTCAGCTCGTAGCAAGTCGTAGAATGGGTTCACTCTCTCACGGGAAAAGCCTTTTGCTCGAGAATACGACATTCCGATTGGCTTTCTAATTGGAGCTTATCTTGATGTTGTCGAAGAAAATGGCTAAGCCAAGGCCTTCCAGCAATTTCATTTCTGAACTTTGTTGTAATTCCATTCCTAACTGCAAGTTGGTAGGCTATTTTTCGAACATCCATACGAGTAAAACCATAGAATTTGGCCTCCATATACTGTAAGTAACCCACTAGTCCACTCTCTGGGGATGCTGGTAAAGGTGGTTTTCTTCCAAGCTTTTTAGTTTCAACATCTGCCATCTGTGAGGTATTAGGTTCACACATATACCGGCGCAGAGTTGTTTTTCGGACAGCAAAATGTTTCGTGCTTTTTTAACTCCCATCGTTTTGCTATGACAGCAGACACTAACTCTCACATTTTGTCTTTGTCCCACACCTGCATTCTGGGGGTTGGTTTAGGTGCCAGATTAGTCCTAGGCTTCTGGAAACAATAATAAAAACATTTTGCATTGCTTATAATATAGACCCTGGGGTCCACATTACAAGCACCAATGGAGGCCATATTACAGTCACCTACGCTTTGTAAACACGTGTAAACAACTTAAAAACGAAATAATACTACACCTTTTAATCTACTTGAAACTGTTGCCAATACTTTCTAGGTTGTATCCGTGGTGCTTATATCTAAGTATTAACCAATAATGATGCGCTAATAAAGTGAAATTCACATATCTCTGAAAGTTTTGAACAGGAGCTTGAAAAATATGACCTCACTGTCACTCAACCACTGTACTAACCTGCTTCCAGCGCTCCTACAGGCCAGTGAGGATACTAGTAGACTAGGACCAGCTATCGCCACTAGAGTTCAGCTAAATGTTATTAACATATTAAGGGAAGCCATATTTGTTGCAGGGGCTATATTACCACCACTTCCTCTACCGCCTCTTTCTACTGCAGCACTAGGGGCACAGTTCCAAACATTCACACTCATCTCTCTGGTTCATTGTCTTTCCATTGACTCAATTACAACTGGATTGTGTCGTGTTTACATTCGTTCGTGATCGTTCAAAAAGTTTAAGACAATCTCTGAGCCCGCCAACTTCGAAGTGCATTCTGTAACACGGTTTTTGAACGCAAATAATATCACTGCCCACTTGAAGAGATTTGTGGCAAAAATGTATTGACTGGTGAAATGGTGGGCAAGCGGGTGAGATAATTCAATGCTGGACGAAGCGCTGAGTGGGAGGCCTTCTGCTGTCATTGACGATTTCACTGAGGACGTAAATAAGAAAATTCATGAAAACAGAAAGTTCACAATAAGAATAAAACTGTTTTGAATGAGATTGTCGTAAATCGCTTAAATTTTCGCAAATTGTTTCCACGTCAGGTGCCGAAAATGTCTACGGATGTCCACAAAGCGAAGCTACTTTGCAGTACTTTTAACATTCTTACCTTGTACAGTGATGACGAAGAAAAATTCTTGAACATAATTGTGACCGTTGATGAAATTTGTGCTTGGCACGTCACTCTAGAGTCAAAACAATAGTCCATGGAGTGGAGACACTCACGATCCCCCCCCCCCCCCCCCCCCAGAAAACAAAAATTTAAAGTCAGGTGCACTGTGCTCTGGAACAGACAGGGGCATTATGCTTGTTGAATTCCTTCCCAGGCATGAAACAATCAATGCGGTACTATAGTATGAAATGTCGAGAAAACTTCAGGGCGTAATTAGAAATAAAAGGCGAGGAATGAAGCGTCATGTCACTGTGTTGCTTCATGACAACGCACGTCCCCACATTCTGCTGGAATCACTCAAAATCATAGTCAACAATTCGATTCTGAGCAGTTTGAGCAGCCGCCGTACAGCCACGATCTCGCACCTTCTAACACTTGTTTTGATTTTAGAGGCAGTCGCTTTGACAGCGATGAAGACACAAAAAATGCTGCACATCAGTGGCAGTCCTCAATGGCTGCATCTTTCTATAAAGAGCACTTAGAAAAGTTGGTTGCTATGACAAATGTCTGAGCAATGGTGGCAACTATGAAGAAAAATAGTACAAGAAATGCTCGTTCATCTAAAAAATAAATATTGGTTTGAAAAAATGTGTAATGAATCTTTTCCCAAAGCGGTCAACAAAAATTAACTACACTACTGGCCATTAAAATTGCTACACCACGAAGATGACGTGCTACAGACGCGAAATTTAACCGACAGGAAGAAGATGCTGTGATATGCAAATGATTAGCTTTTCAGAGCATTCACGCAAGGTTGGCGCCGGTGGTGAACATACGACGTGCTGACACGAGGAAAGTTTCAAACCGATTTCTCATACACAAACAGCAGTTGAGCGGCGTGGCCTGGTGAAACGTTGTTGTGATGCCTCGTGTAAGGAGGAGAAATGCGTACCATCACGTTTCCGACTTTGATAAAGGTAGGATTGTAGCCTATCCCGTAAGCGGTTTATCGTATCGCGACATTGCTGTTCGTGTTGGTCGAGATCCAATGACTGTTAGCAGAAAATGGAATCGGTGGGTTCAGGACGGTAATACGGAACACCGTGCTGGATCCCAACGGCCTCGTATCACTAGCAGTTGAGATGACAGGCATCTTATCCACATGGCTGTAACGAATCGTGAAGCCACGTCTCGATCCCTGAGTCAACAGATGGGGACGTTTGCAAGACAACAACCATCTGCACAGTTCGACGACGTTTGCAGCAGCATGGACTATCAGCTCGGAGACCACGGCTGCGGTTCCTTTGACGCTTCATCACAGACAGGAGCGCCTGCGATGGTGTACTCAACGACGAACCTGGGTGCACGAATGGCAAAACGTAATTTTTTCGGATGATTCCAGGTTCTGTTTACAGTTTCATGATGGTCGCATCCGTGTTTGGCGACATCGCGGTGAACGCACATTGAATGCGTGTATTCGTCATCGCCATACTAGCGCATCACCTGGCGTGATGATCTGTGGTATCTTGTTGAAGCTGCATGGGCAGCTGTACCTGTACACGCCATCCAAGCTCTGTTTTACTCAATGCCCAGGCGTATGAAGCCCGTTATTACGGACAGAGGTGATTAGTCTGGGTGCTGATTTTTCAATATCTATGCACCCGAATTGCGTGAAAATGTAATCACATGCCAGTTCTAGTAGAATATATTTGTCCAACGAATACCCGTTTATCATCTGCATTTCTTCTTGGTGTAGCAATTTTAATGGCCAGTTGTGTATTTTGTTTTTTAATTTTTTAGGAAGGGCAAAACGTAGCCTCCCGCTCCTCCTCCCTTGGTAATGCGCACTATGGAAAATGCATTGGGATTTCTAGGGTTATGAAGCTATCACCTGCACTGGACGTAAACCCGTGGTGTCTATTGAGACTTGGAACTGTACTGGATGCACCTGGAACGTAATCCAGCAGAATCTGTTGTCGCACGGGAGTTGAGTAGGTCCATCAGGGCTGACCTATGCGTATACGGGGGATAGCCAGAATAATGTGAACAGTGGTAGTAATGGGATGGTTGTGTTTGATGGTCAACAACGAAGGTAAGGCGCGTGTCACGCTGGACTGTGCGTGTTCAGTACGGACTAGGCATCAGTGCAGGTTGTTTACGAGTAGTGCACAGTTCGTATTTGCATTCGGAGGCCGAGGTAGAAGTGCAATGAAAAACCTAACAGAATTCCAAAGAGGACGGATTGTGGGTGCCCGATTTGCTGGACCATCAGTAACCAAGACAGACAACTTATTGAATGTTTCAAGAGCAACTGTTTCAACAGTCATGACAGCCTACACGACACATGGAAAGACATCATCGTGTAAACGTAGTAGTGGGCGTTAATCAAAACTAAATGACAGAGGTTGTCATGTGCTAACACGAATTGTGTAAAATAACGCAAAACTACAACGGCTAAAGTGACTGCAGAGCCCAAAAGACATATTCCCCATATCTATCAACACTGTCCGTCGAGAACTCCGTAAAGGGAATATTCATAGACGAGATGCTATTCCGGAAAAACTTGGGACGACTACCAACGCAAAGAAGTGTAAAACATGGTGTCCGGAGTATAAATCCTGGACGACTGGTCAGTGAAAACACTTCATATGGCCCGACGAATCAACGTTTTCGTTATTTCCAACATCGAGCCGGGTTTACATCTGGAGAACGCCAAAAGAAATCTACAATCTTGATTACTTGATTACAAAGGTTACGCATGGAGGTGGAAGTGTGATGGTGTGGGCAGGCATATCATGGTATTCTGCATCATTACTCTCAAAGTCCGGGATACAGCCAACGATTGTGTGAACATTTTACGTGATCAGGTGCACCCCATGATTCAAATGTTGTTCACCAGCAATGATGCCATATTTCAGGACGATAATGCACCCATTCTCACAGCCAGGACAGTACAATCGTGGTATGAGGAGCATGCAACTGAACTGAAGCGTCTTTCCTCACCAGCACAGTCCCCGGATTTGAATATGTTCGAACCCTTGTAGGCGGTATTGGAATTATGTCTAGATGTCGTAGATAAATTCAAGATGTCGTTAGAATCCGTCGACTTTGAACACTTCCAAGCCATGCGCACGTAATTAATATGACTTATTCGTCCTCGTACTGGAGTGGATATTACAAAATACGAAATATAGAGATAACGTGGAAAAATTTAGTATTTATGGCACTAAGACTCTAATCATTAAGTATAAAACGCAGAGATCTATATGAGCACTGGTTACCAAGTATTATAAAATTTTATTTGCTGGTGCGCCAGCGGGAAAATGGTCGTTCCGGGAAATTTTTATACCTAATAAATAAAAAGAAAATAATAGGTAAGCGATATGAGTAATTCAGCATGATAAAAATAATTGTATCGCTATATAAGCTGATTCTCCCAAAGAAGAAAACAGCAACAGTCACTGCTAATAGTCCTATTTATTTACACAAATACCGCCGTTACCTGTTTCAAACCGCATGTTCATCTTCAGACGGCTGTTCGCCTTTAGTTTATTGTTGTTTACATCATTTGACTGTTTTTCCCTCCTTGTTGCGAACGTTCCTTGGGATGGTGGTGTCCCATGGAAAAAAATCTGAGAAACGGCCTGTTGACTGTAACTACTTAATAGCGAATGAAATCAATGTACCATCAATGTACTTATCGTAACATCTCTGAGAGAGGAATTCTTTGGCGGTGTTTTATCTGTGATTTCGCCAGCTTTGTATACAGTCTTCCATGTGGCAAAAGCTATTCAGCATATGTGTGGCGTTCTACACTATGTGTCTATCTAAATATCATAAAAGTATTTTATATGCTTTTTCCTATTTTGTAAACTCGAGCAGTCAGCAGTGCAACATAATAACACAAGAATTGCGACGCAAGTAACGTAAAACTATAACAGTTCTGCCTTAGAGAAATGTTCAAATCTTTGGTTATTAGATACAGCTGCCGACAAACAGGTAGTTCTTCACATAGTGTTTTTGCTGTAGGCACTAACACCTCAAAGAACTTTCACCGCAAGAGAGGAAAACAGCCGACATCTAATGTAAACAAGAACAAATGGAATCTAAATGTGAACAGCCCACGGAAGATGGACTTATCGGTTCGAAACCGGTAAAGGCGCTATTTGTGTAAATCAATAGCATTATTAACAGTGGCTAGTTGACGTTTTCTTCTTTGCAACAATCACCTTGTATTTTGTACACAGCACCAGTCTCAAATTATCAGTTTTCCACAAAATATCAAATGTTCCGTTAACTGAAGATGATATGCATAGCTGCAATACGTAATGCGATACACATCAATCAACTGATAAATAGAATAATTATTTAGTTCTAGAGTACTGCTGCTGCAAAAGCAAGAAATTTCGTTCCAGTTTTCGCGTACGAAGCTATCTGAAACTGATCTTTATACTTCAACTGCAGACAGCGGTACTTACTTGATTATACGGACACACACTTTGGGAACAACTATCTCCATGCATTCCCACGATATGCCCTTCCATTTCAATAGACTCTCTACCTTACTCAGCAGCAGCTTCCACGTCTACGCCAGATTAAATGTATTTTGATTCCGGATAGAACCTACTCCCCGTTAGGGCGTAAATCGATATTACATACCAATAAGCAATCCAAAATAAAAAAAAACAAAATGTTTCATCTTTTACAAGTTGGAAGATGCCACCGACACAACAAAGTACGATCAAATATTGCTAGTAAGATTACCTTAATTAAAAACAGCCACACAAATATATTAGTGGGCATTGATCACCCGTAATTAATATGACAAACAAATTAAAACTACTTCAGTAAACAGTGTGTACATCTTGTTATGCGCAGACTACCCTCAAAAGCAATATTTACAAAATAATACGTTTCTATGCACGTGCGATTGAGAGTCATCGGTGACGTCAAAATCGCTGAAAAAGTCTACAGTACTTTTAAACAGCATATTTCTGTACTGGCGATGTAAATCCGCAGAGCGCTTAATGAGAAACCTTACGCTGTACCAATGTCGCGAGACCTGTAGACAATGTGGTAACGTATGATGATGACAAAAAATCTGCGCATCTGAATGTTCACTGCGTAGACCTGTCAGTGATCGAAGCTGACAGCTTTGACACTAAGTCTATGTGCGACAAATAACGGATATTCAGAATATAGAGACATTATTATTATTATTATTATTGTTATTATCATGTTTTAAAATTATCTTAAATGACTAAATTTATTATTCTAGCACAAAGATGGATGCAACAGTACGAATAATGTTGCAAGCATATTACAGATTTACTAGAATCATAACTAAGTCCGAAATGGTAGTGACTTACCCCGTTCCCAAGTATTGTTGTTACTGAGACACGAAGCAGTACATTAGTTGCTAAAACTTTTGAAGTAAACGGATACTGCGAGCAGCCACAAATAAAATATTTAAGTCAGATTTGCGTAATTTCAAAACTCTTGTCGATCTACAAAACACGAAATAAGAAATGCATGGTCGCAGCCGAATTAATTCACACACAGAGATCGCATTGATATATCCGTTTCTCCTCAGATAGTTGTTGTTCCGTTGTTGCAAAGATAATACACAAAGAGGCAAGCGCCTTGCAGGGGCTGACTGACAAGTATGTAGTGAGCTATGGAGCAGGAATGTCTACGAAATGAGTGTGTCATCAATAAGGAGCTTAGAACATTTTCTAACCTCCTTGGTTATCAACATCAAACCAGTATTATCACGGGCTTCGATATCACTGTTTGTTTATATTTCGCGCTAAAACCGAAATATTAACATAACACTTCTTTTCCCTGTTTTTACACACTTATACTGCTCACAAGAATTGGAGGAACATGGTTTTGGGAGTCTGCCATACACCGATGGGTAAAAATTGAGGACTGGATATGCTTCCAAATTATTCCTTTACCTTTCAAAAATTAAGTACACAACAAAATAATGTTGCATCCTCGCTGGTTTTCATAAAAAGCACTGAAATATCCCACAGGTGCCGATAACAAAGTGGAAACAATCATTAATCCCGTCATGCCGGTTGCTTTTCATTGGACTTCGAGAGCTTCAGTAATGTGTAAGCCCTCCATTACCAGTGGCTGACACCTACGTAGCATGCTCCGTATAAGTCTACGGAGGTCACTCCGTGCTAACAGTCCCCATACTTCAGTCAGAGCTCATCAGAGTTCTTGGAGACTCTATGGTGGAACAGGAGGACCACGAACACGTCTGTCAACCATGTCCCATGTATCCTCGATGGGTTTTGGTCGGAAGTCACCGCCGGCCATACCATTACTTCATTGACCAGGCTTCGCAAGATATCCCCACTGACGCCCGCCACATAGGCACTGGCATTAGAAGGAATTCAGGGCCAGCACCGTATGCAGCAGCCACCACGTGGTCCAACAGTATCTGCTCGACGTACTGTATGGCGGTAACACGACCATGGACAACGACTAGATTCGTATGGCTGTCAACACTGAAACCTCCCCGCAACATGACAGAACCTTGGAAATCTGTCGATTTCCTGGACAACATTTGGCAGGTACCGCACACCACTAATCTCCGTATACGAACAAGTCTGTGAAGAACAGGTTTCCCCAATGACGAAGTTGCCTGTTGACATTGGAACGACAGAACTAATGGCTAATTGCAAGATGATGTCGTGTCAAGCGGGGTACTCGAACAGGACGTCCAGGAGGTCCTTTCTCGTAACCTGTTCATTACAGTCTGATCGGAAACAGGAGCTCCAATGTCCACTTTGACATAGTCTTGCAGTACTCTGTCGGTATCTGTGCGACGCCGCAACGCAGAGACGGACAAATATCCGTCTTCATGAGGGGAAGCAATGTGCCAGTGACCTTGTCCAATTCGCCTTGTGGAGTGACCTGTGTCGTTGTGGCGTCTCCACAGCCTACGGTTGACACATGCAGAGGCAATGCCATCTGCAGCAGCACGACCGAAAATCCATCCTTCTTGGATCAAACACCTCCTGCTTTGCAACTTGTGCTGCATTGGTTCAAATGTCTCTGAGCGCTATGGGACTTAACATCTGAAGTCATCAGTCCCCTAGAACTTAGAACTCCTTAAACCTAACTAACCTAAGTGCATCACATACATCCATGCCCGAGGCAGGATTCGAACCTGCGACCGTAGCGGTCGCGCGGTTCCAGACTGAAGCGCCTAGAACCGCTCGGCCCCACCGGCCGGTTGTGCAGCACTAAGATAGCGCACTGCATGTACTTGGTTGAATACAACGTCCGCAAAAGTCAACTGAAATCTGCGTATCTCACTAGAAAACACTGGCACACCAGTACTTATTTCCTTCTGAGAGGTTAGTTGGCACTGTAATGCATAACACAGCGAATAGGTGTGGAATACTTTTAATTGTTGCCTACGTTGAAAGCGAAGATCTCAAGCCATGCAGTTAAACCACAGGTACTATCAGTATCAAAATATCGGAAGTTGATACACATGTTCCCCTAATTCTTTTGAACAGTGTGACTATTAGTGACAGTAATGGTAAATAATTATTGCTGCTGCGGTTGTAAATCGATGTATGCCAAAAGAGAAAAGTTAGTTCAGTGGTTGAAGACCACTTAACTGTAGTTGCATTGTCATACTACAAAAAGCGTCCTCGAAACGCTGCACAGGGGAGAAAATTACAGATATGAGGGGACTTTCAAAGAAAGTTCCACGTGACGTCGAGCTTTAAGACAGTGGCGCATTATCATAAGAAGCTACATGTTTGTGTTTCTTGTAGACACAGTTCTGCTGCGGTATATGCCGGCGGGAGTGGCCGAGCGGTTCTAGGCGCTACAGTTTGGAACCGCGCAACCGCTACGGTCGCAGGTTCGAATCCTGCCTCGGTCATGGATGTGTGTGATGTCCTTAGGTTAGTTAGGTTTAAGTAATTCTAAGTTCTAGGGGACTGATGACCTCAGATGTTAAGTCCCGTAGTGCTCAGAGCCATTTGCTGCGGTATAGGTAACAAGTACATCCCAGTGTGAGAGTGAAATGGTGCGGTCACTCGTTGCCATCAGGTCTTCGAATGAACCACTAGAGAAACGATTGAATTCACGAAATCCAGTGATTGACGGCCGTATATCACATTTTCGTTCGTTTGGAGAGGTGCGTATGTGGGCTGAAATGGCATAATGATATACTGAAACTGGTAGCCTTCAAAATCGTATAAAATAACATTTTAAAGTACATGGCTGTTGGTGAATTTCGTTGACATTGACAATTTCTGTAGAGCACGTTGGATTACAGTAGCGGTATGTGAGCGAGTGTTATCTTGTTAGAAAACACGCCCTGGTATGCTGTTCGTGATTGGCAGCACAGTAGGTCGAATCACCACTTGACGTACAAATTTGCAGTCTACACCTACATCTACATACATACTTCGCAATCCACCATACGGTGCGTGGCCGAGGGTACCTCGTACCATAAGTAGCATCTTTTCTCCTTGTTCCATTCCCAAGCAGAACGAGGGAAAAATGACTGCCTATACGCCTCTGTACGAGCCCTAATCTCTCTTATCTTATCTTTGTGGTCTTTCCGCGAAATGTAAGTTGGCGGCAGTAAAATTGTACTGCAGTCAGCCTCAAATTCTGGTTCTCTAAATTTCCTCAGTAGCGATTCACGGAAGAACGTCTCCTTTCCTCCAGAGACTCCCACCCGAGTTCGTGAAGCATTTCTGTTACACTCGCGTGATGATAAAACCTACAAGTACTAAATCTAGCAGCCCGCCTCTGAATTGCTTCTATGCCCTCCCTCAATCTGATCTGATAGGTATCCCAAACGCTCGTGCAGCACTCAAGAATAGGTCGTATTAGTGTTTTATAAGCGGTCTTCTTTACAGATGAACCACATCTTCCCAAAATTCTACCAATGAACCGAAGACGACTATCCGCCATCCCCACAACTGCCATTACATGGTTATCCCACTTCATATCGCTCTGCAATGTTACGCCCAAATATTTAATCGACGTGACTGTGTCAAGTGCTACACTACTAATGGAGTATTCAAACATTACAGGATTCTTTTTCTTATTCATCTGCATTAATTTACATTTATCTATATTTAGAGTTAGCTGCCATTCTTTACACCAGTCACTAATCCTGTCCAAGTCATCTCGTATCCTCCTACAGTCACTCAACGACGACACCTTCCCGTACATCACAGCATCATCAGCAAACAGCCGCGCATTGCTATCCACCCTATCCAAAAGATCATTTATGTAGATAGGAAACAACAGCGGACCTACCACACTTCCCTGGGGCACTCCAGATGATACCCTCACCTCCGATGAACACTCACCATCGAGGACAACGTACTGGGTTCTATTACTTAAGAAGTCTTCGAGCCACTCACATATTTGGGAACCGATCCCATATGCTCGTATCTTACTTAGGAGTCTGCAGTGGGGCACCGAGTCAAACGTTTTCCGGATGTCAAGGAATATGGCATCCGTCTGTTACCCTTCATCCATGGTTCGCAAGATATCATGTGAAAAAAGGGCGAGTTGCGTTTCGCAGAAGCGATGCTTTCTAAAGCCGTGCTGATGCATGGACAGCAACGTCTCTGTCTCAAGGAAATTCATTATATTCGAACTGAGAATATGTTCGAGAATCCTGCAACAAACCGATGTTAAGAATATTGGTCTGCAATTTTGATGATCCATCCTTCTACCCCTCTTATATACAGGCGTCACCTGCGCTTTTTTCCAGTCGCTCGCTACTTTACGTTGGGCAAGAGATTCGCGGTAAATGCAAGCTCTAAGCAAGGAGCTAATGCAGTAGAGTACTCTCTGTAAAACCGAATTGGAATCCCATCCGGACCTGGCGATTTGTTTATTTTCAACCCATTCAGCTGCTTCACAACCCCAGGGATGTCTATCACTATGTCCTCCACACGGGAAACTGTACGAGACTCAAACGGCGGTATGTTTGAACGATCCTCCTGCGTGAAAGATTTCTCAAATGCTAAATTTAAAATTTCAGCTTTCGTTTTGCTGTTTTCCGTTGCTAGGCCAGACTGATCAGTGAGTGACTGGATGGAAGCCTTCGACCAGCGTACCGATTTTACATAAGACCAGAATTTCCTTGGGTTTTCAGCAAGATCTTTTGCTAAGGTATGACGGCGGTAGTGGTTGAATGCTTCTCGCATCACTCTTTTTACAGCAGCACGAATCTCTACTAACTTTTGCCTGCCCTCAATCTCCCGATCTTTCTTGTACCGCGAGTGTGGGATAACCACGGGAGTGCTCCTGCCGCCATACAAGTGTAGGTCCAGCGTGTCTAGCAAGTTGGCTGCAGGCCCTCATCTGGCCTGCTAATAACCAAAACGAGGCCATCACTGGAAACGAGGCACAACCGGCTATCGTCAGAAAACACAACAGACATCCACCCTGCCCCCCAATGACCTCTCGCTAGACACCAATGAGGCCAAAACGACGGTGGTTTGGGGTCCGTGGAATATAAACTATAGGGCGTTGGCTCGGAGATGTCCTTGGGTTGGGTTGGGTTGTTTTGGGAAGGAGTGATGTCATTGGTTTCATCGGATCAGGGAAGGACGAGGAAGGAAGTCGGCCGTGCCCTCTCAAAGGCAGCATCCCGGCATTTGCCTGGAGCGATTTATGGAAATCACGGAAAACCTAAATCAGGATGGCCGGGCGCGGGATTGAACCGTCGTCCTCCCGAATGCGAGTCCAGAGTGATAGCCACTTCGCCACTTCGCCCGGTGAGCTGTCCTTGAAGTAACCGATTTGCAACAGTCCGTTGTGCCATTATGGTGCCGACTGCTGCTCACATTTCTGTCACAGCTGTGGTGCGATGCACCAGAGCCATACGCCGAAAGCGATGATCCTCCCTCTCGCCGGCCGGGAGGGAGGAACAATTTATCGATTTAAAACTCGCTCTTGTTCAAGTTATGAAGGAAAAAGGAGTGCAGCCGGTCGAGGTGGCCGCGCGGTTTTAGGCGCTACAGTCTGGAACCGCTACGGTCGCAGGTTCGAATCCTGCCTCGTGCATGGATATGTGTGATGTCCTTAGGTTAGTTAGGTTTAATTAGTTATAAGTTCTAGGCGACTGATGACCTCAGAAGTTAAGTCACATAGTGCTCAGAGCCATTTGAACCATTTTGAACCGCCCTCTCGGTAACACCCCGTGGCCGTTCGCAGCCCGGTCTTCCCCCCGTATATTTCCGTGACCACCGTTACGAGCAGTCATATACAATGGCTACATTCCTATCAAGTCTTTCTGCAGTATCGCAGAAGGAACATACAGCTTCTCATACCCCTATTTCAAAGTCAGTGAGGAGTTGATAACGACGTCTTTGCCGCCTTAGAAGCCATTCTTGACAATCAGCAACTCAGTACTTCCGGTTTCAAAGGTAACTAACGCTCACTATCGTTACAACGTGTATTTAAAGAAAACCTGGTTCACATCCTCAAGGCGTTACAGTCTGGAACCACGCGGACGCTACGGTCGCAGGTTCGAATCCTGCCTCGTGCATGGATATGTGTGATGTCCTTAGGTTAGTTAGGTTTAAGTAGTTCTAAGTCTAGGGGACTGATGACCTCAGCTGTTAAGTCCCATAGTGCTCAGAGTTATTTCACACACACACACACACACACACACACACACACACACACATACACACACACACACATACACACACACACACAAACACACACACACTCACGCACACGCACACACACACACGCACACGCACGAGAGAGAGAGAGCCCGCACGCATGCAGGAGTTCAATCAACTTTTTATACTTTTTAAGAATATATTTATTCTGTAGTGTAGTGAACACTTGAACATAACATACACCAAATAAATATGGTAACGCGTAATGACTGTGGGATTTCCAATTAAAAGAGAAGAATGAAGAAAGAAAAATCGATAAAAAAATAACGTACAACCGTAGATCGATAATTTGCTGTATGACATGGCAATGTCGCAGTAGCCGCGTAGCGTAATTTATTGAAGCAAGTGGTCCGACAGTAAGATCGAGTTCAACACAAAACCTGAAACATGTCGTGGCTGTCCCTAGTTTTCCTAAACCGGCAAAGAAAGCAGCATCTGAACTATGGCACTTGACGTAAACAAGCGATAGGTCCTTGCATTTATCTCTTCATAAATTAATTTTAATTGCAGGTATAAATACAATACGTTAAGAGTTTTGTGATATGTGTGTATAAATACTACAGCACTTTTGAAAAGCATCTTTCTGTACTGGCGGTGTAAATCTACTGTCCGCTTACGGAGAAACCTTATGTTGTCCCGAAGTCGCATTACCTGACATTGATGGCAATTATCCTGTTCTGCATATCTGAATGCTCACGGTGTATGGTGTTTGTAGTCTATGAGCATACAAGCTACAATCATCCCCGATGTGCTGGGTGTATCCTGCCGCATTCCCCATCCTGCTGGTGCGACCTCAACGGCGCGATCATTTACTAAAATGGTGTCAAATTAGCACTTAGTAAATTAGAACAGATACAGTACCACTGCGTTTAAATGTATTTCGCAATAACGCCTTCACCCCGACAAATGCTCTGTTTTCGGAAATAGCGTACATGCCTCTCCGTATTTTATTCTATTTCTTAGCGTATAACTGTTGTTGCGGAGAATCCGAAGTCTGGAGGTCAGAAATTCGGTACAGAAGGTTCTTCGGGCCAACTGCCGTTTCGTTAGTAAAACAAGGTGCCTGCTGCCGAACAGCAACCGTATCTTTACAGGTAATTTTCCTTACTACGAACTACACCGGGCGACCATCTCTTGGAAATTCACCTTTTTTTTCTCAGCTATTCCCTTCCTACAACACTTACCTGCTTCGCAGATACTAAACATCAAACACTGACATTAAATTTACGACAACCATGAAAATGCTGTGGCCAGATGCGATTATAGACACCCCTAGACTGATAATAATATTAGACAATAATATTCTACGATAGTTTCTGGTACGATCCAGAGAGCGAAGTGATAATGCGCAAACTTCATTTAATCTCAGATGTGCAAACATGGCGGACTCCGGCTGAAATTCGGCCTTAAGCTGGTTTTGAGGTCGCGGTAAGAAAAAGAAGGAGCGTAGGTAGATAAAAGAGTTGAGTTTTACGTTTATATCCACATAGATACTCCGCAAGCCACGTTACGCTGCGTGGCAGAGGGTACCCTGTACCTCCGCTAGGTATTTCCTTTCCTGTTCCACCCACAAACAGAGCGAGGGAAAAACAACTATCTATTTGCTTCCGTAGAAGCCCTGATTTCTCGTATCTTATCTTTGACGAGCGTTGCCGAGAAAGTAATGCACCGCATTTTCTTTTTCAGCCGAAAACAATGCTACGCATTCGAAATGTTATGTATGTGTTATCTGAAGTCTCCTGAGTGAGCGCGCCAAGTTTCTGTCACTTGCGACAGATAGCGTAACTGCAGGACAGTTTCAAAATGGCGTCTGGAGGTGATGTACGTTACAAGCAAAGTGCCATCATTGAATTTCTCACTGCACAGGAAGGAACCGTGGGGAATATTCACGAACGCCTGTCCAAAGCCTATGGAGCATCTGCTGCCGACAAAACTACAGGGCTATTACAAATGATTGAAGCGATTTCATAAATTCACTGTAGCTCCATTCATTGACATATGGTAACGACACACTACAGATACGTAGAAAAACTCATAAAGTTTTGTTCGGCTGAAGCCGCACTTCAGGTTTCTGCAGCCAGAGCGCTCGAGAGCGCAGTGAGACAAAATGGCGACAGGAACCGAGAAAGCGTATGTCGTGCTTGAAATGCACTCACATGAGTCAGTCATAACAGTTGCAACGACACTTCAGGACGAAGTTCAACAAAGATCCACCAACTGCTAACTCCATTCGGCGATGGTATGCGCAGTTTACAGCTTCTGGATGCCTCTGTAAGGGGAAATCCACGGGTCGGCCTACAGTGAGCAAAGAAACGGTTGAACGCGTGTGGGCAAGTTTCAGCGTAGCCCGCGGAAGTCGACGAATAAAGCAAGCAGGGAGCTAAACGTGCCACAGCCGATGGTTTGGAAAATCTTACGGAAAAGGCTAAAGCAGAAGCCGTACCGTTTACAATTGCTGCAAGCCCTGATACCCGATGACAAAGTCAAACGCTTTGAATTTTCGGCGAGGTTGCAACAGCTCATGGAAGAGAGGATGCGTTCAGTGCGAAACTTGTTTTCAGTGATGAAGCAACATTTTTTCTTAATGGTGAAGTGAACAGACACAATGTGCGAATCTGGGCGGTAGACAATCCTCATGCATTCGTGCAGCAAGTTCGCAATCCACCAAAAGTTAACGTGTTTTGTGCAATCTCACGGTTTAAAGTTTATGGCCCCTTTTCCTTCTGCGAAAAAAACGTTACAGGACACGTGTATCTGGACATGCTGGAAAATTGGCTCATGCCACAACTGGAGACCAACAGCGCCGACTTCATCTTTCAACAGGATGGTGCTCCACCCCACTTCCATCATGATGTTCGGCATTTCTTAAACAGGAGATTGGAAAACCGATGGATCGGTCGTGGTGGAGATCATGATCAGCAGTTCATGTCATGGCCTCCACGCTCTCCCGACTTAACCCCATGCGATTTCTTTCTGTGGGGTTATGTGAAAGATTCAGTGTTTAAACCTCCTCTACCAAGAAACGTGCCAGAACTGCGAGCTCGCATCAACGATGCTTTCGAACTCATTGATGGGGACATGCTGCGCCGAGTGTGGGAACTTCATTATCGGCTTGATGTCTGCCGAATCACTAAAGGGGCACATATCGAACATTTGTGAATGCCTAAAAAAACTTTTTGAGTTTTTTATGTGTGTGCAAAGCATTGTGAAAATATATCAAATAATAAAGTTATTGTAGAGCTGTGAAATCGCTTCAATCATTTGTAATAACCCTGTACAGTTAGTCGCTGGGCAAGGAGGGTGACGTCATCAGGAGGCGGTTCGGTGGAGCTTCACGATTTGCAGCCGTCGGGGAGACCATCCACAGCTGTCACAAGTGACATGTTGCAGCGAGCTGATGTTGTCATTCACGAGGATAGACGCGTTACGACTCGGCAGTTGGCGTTGCATCCGTTAATCCGAAAAGGAAGTTCACACAGTGAAGCACTGGCTCCGCCACCAGGAAAACGTTTGGTACCAAAAGAACATACACGCCCTTGTTTTCCGCTGGACGAAAGCCATAGGGGGGAGGTTACATGGAAAAATAGGGTGTGTAGGTAAAACACCGTTCTTCCGCGAGTGTAATTCTCATTATATGTTCAATAAAGAATTGATGAAGAAAAATAAGCAGTGCATTACTTTCTGGGCAATCCTCGTATGTTGGCGGGTGTAGAATCGTTCGGCAGTCGGCTTCAAATGCCGGTTCTCTAAATTTTCTCAATAGTGTTTCTCGAAAGGAGCGTCGCCTTCCCTCTAGGGCTTTTCATTTAAGCTGCCAAAGCTTGTCTGTAACAAATGGTTCAAATGGCTCTGAGCACTATGGGCTATGTCTTTGTGGAATATTCAGTTTAAATTACTATAAAGTCTGTAAGATTTGGTGTTGAAATTGTTGAGGGCACATAGAGGAGAGTGGGAAGAACTATGACGGCTCAGTAATGTGACCCACGGCCCTCTCATCCCTGAAAATTTTGACTTTCCATTGGCCTCGCGACAGACGGCATCTGACGTCCACCGTAGGGAAATGTTTGCATCACGTGACTTCTCTCGTCACTTCCGTAGGAGTGCGTGTCAGAGATTTCTCAGCTTGTTCATGCGACTCGACTTCAGAATGTTATTTAGCTGCCGCGTGGGATTAGCCGAGCGGTCTCAGGCGCTGCTGTCATGGACTGTGCGGCTGATCCCGGCAGAGGTTCGAGTCCTCCTGCGGGCGTGTGTGTGTGTGTTTGTCCTTAGTATAATTTAGGTTAAGTAGTGTTTAAGCTTAGGGACATGACCTTAGCAGTTTTTTTTTTTTAGTTCGCCCTGTTTACTCACAATTGACAATACAAGAACTCGATCATTTAACAGATTGCAACCTGCACAACTAATTCAGTGTCAGTTGCCACGGAGAGCATGTGCGGCATCCAACTGTCGATAGGGCCACATCGACGTATTGTTTAATCGGTATCTCAGGAAAGCCACTGTACAACCAGAAGATTATGTCACATAATTCTTCCATGTCTTTTTTGCTCAATTATCTAACTTTTATTTTCGACAGAAACTATGCCCTCTCATCTGATATTACTGTACATGTTCTATATGTTCTCATACATTGTTTGCAATGGTCACATTCACATCCTACGTAATAAGGCTCTAGCTGCATAAGAAGTACACTAAACGCTAATAAATATTTTTAAAAAGTCGTGCTGTTAACAGCATTTCTCAGGTTACTGGGACAGCATCCGTAGTTGTCTTCATAGCACTCGAAGAGAGATACTGATGATGCGCTCTGTATCCCCAATCTACACTCCTGGAAATTGAAATAAGAACACCGTGAATTCATTGTCCCAGGAAGGGGAGACTTTATTGACACATTCCTGGGGTCAGATACATCACATGATCACACTGACAGAACCACAGGCACATAGACACAGGCAACAGAGCATGCCCAATGTCGGCACTAGTACAGTGTATATCCACCTTTCGCAGCAATGCAGGCTGCTATTCTCCCATGGAGACGATCGTAGAGATGCTGGATGTAGTCCTGTGGAACGGCTTGCCATGCCATTTCCACCTGGCGCCTCAGTTGGACCAGCGTTCGTGCTGGACGTGCAGACCGCGTGAGACGACGCTTCATCCAGTCCCAAACATGCTCAATGGGGGACAGATCCGGAGATCTTGCTGGCCAGGGTAGTAGACTTACACCTTCTAGAGCACGTTGGGTGGCACGGGATACATGCGGACGTGCACTGTCCTGTTGGAACAGCAAGTTCCCTTGCCGGTCTAGGAATGGTAGAACGATGGGTTCGATGACGGTTTGGATGTACCGTGCACTATTCAGTGTCCCCTCGACGATCACCAGAGGTGTACGGCCAGTGTAGGAGATCGCTCCCCACACCATGATGCCGGGTGTTGGCCCTGTGTGCCTCGGTCGTATGCAGTCCTGATTGTGGCGCTCACCTGCACGGCGCCAAACACGCATACGACCATCATTGGCACCAAGGCAGAAGCGACTCTCATCGCTGAAGACGACACGTCTCCATTCGTCCCTCCATTCACGCCTGTTGCGACACAACTGGAGGCGGGCTGCACGATGTTGGCGCGGGAGCGGAAGACGGCCTAACGGTGTGCGGGACCGTAGCCCAGCTTCATGGAGACGGTTGCGAATGGTCCTCGCCGATACCCCAGGAGCAACAGTGTCCCTAATTTGCTGGGAAGTGGCGGTGCGGTCCCCTACGGCACTGCGTAGGATCCTACGGTCTTGGCGTGCATCCGTGTGTCGCTGCGGTCCGGTCCCAGGTCTACGGGCACGTGCACCTTCCGCCGACCACTGGCGACAACATCGATGTACTGTGGAGACCTCACGCCCCACGTGTTGAGCAATTCGGCGGTACGTCCACCCGGCCTTCCGCATGCCCACTATACGCCTTCGCTCAAAGTCCGTCAACTGCACATACGGTTGACGTCCACGCTGTCGCGGCATGCTACCAGTGTTAAAGACTGCGATGGAGCTCCGTATGCCACGGCAAACTGGCTGACACTGACGGCGGCGGTGCACAAATGCTGCGCAGCTAGCGCCATTCGACGGCCAACACCGCGGTTCCTGGTGTGTCCGCTGTGCCGTGCGTGTGATCATTGCTTGTACAGCCCTCTCGCAGTGTCCGGAGCAAGTATGGTGGGTCTGACACACCGGTGTCAATGTGTTCTTTTTTCCATTTCCAGGAGTGTACATCGTTCCCATCTTAATTCCAATCAGGAATATATGAACTTGAATGTCAAAGTTGTGATGCAGTATACATAGGCATGACATGCAGGAATTTTGAAACAAGGTACAAAGAACATATCAGATGTTGGAAGTATGAAACAAACCATTCCACATTTGCATAGCATTTAAAACACCATAACCATCATCCTACGAACATGGAACAAGAAACGAAAAAATGAGAATAAGCAACCATGACAAACATCTTATACAAACGGAAGAAAACTTCCACATCCAGAAAGCCATAGCAGAAAACAAACATGTGGTAAATGAACAAACACACATGAGCACAGGCTCCCTACTACACTTAATAAAGGAAATGATAACATAAAACAAAAAAAGTCTTCCCCACAACTGACAGACACACACACACACAAATGCATACACGAAGAGATCACAGATACTTCAATAATTACACTCGAAAGTTTGGCAATAACATTCGATCTTTGGCAAAAACATTTGACAGTCGGCAACAGAAACCAAAACATTGCATTGAAACAAGCGTTCAGTTCATAGTGCTGTGGAATGTGGGGAAAAAACCGCAAATTGGCCTTCATAAGAAGAAGAACAACACCAAAAATGCAACAGTAGCGTAATACGTGTGAAATTGTCCACGCAACCTGTAAGTACAGTTCAAAACATTGCTACTTGGTAGGAAATACCAACCACCAGAACTGTTTATAACCTATAGGCACAAGGACAAAAAACGTAAATTAAATAGCTAACATATGTACCTATTCCAGGCCACTGATGATGCCTTGCAGAAAATAAAGGCGAAACGCGTATAGCACTAAAATTGTGTTCTAGTCAGTTGCTGTCAGACGGTCCATAAGTAAAAACTGTCAATATACCGTAATATTAATTATTCCTACTTGTATCCTATTAATAAACATAAATTGTGGTTTGACAATAGACACTAGAAATATACACGTGTTACAACGTTAAGAACAAGCTGAGATGTGTAGAGCCCGCCGCTGGCTCTGAGGCTGACAAAGGGTGCCCGCGGCCGCCTCGCCGCACCGCGCCTGCCTCCCTAGAGACGGCCGGCTGGCGGCATATCGCTTTAAGGCGCCCGGCCGGCCCCGCGGAGCCATCGATCCGGCATCTGCGCCTTCCGCCTCCTAGCAGTGGCAGCAGAACCTATCCCTATCCCTACCCCTACTGTCAGAGGCAGCCGCACTTCTCTCGTGTCTGGTTTGCTACTTCATTATAGGAAATGGTAAATCTCTATAAATGCATCTAAATGCAAGATAACATCCGAAACTGAGAGAAAAAACCCACAGTGACACATTCAAGATGTGTCGTAAACATCCATATCGCGTCACATCGTTTAAATACACTGCCGAAATAACGCAGTGCATACATTGTTTTCCAATTCATTCAAAATTTGTGTGTCTAAAACCACCATTGCGGAATGGTAAGCCAAGTTCCGTGCCGGGTGCTGCTGCTTCGTTCTAATTCACCCACATTTCGTAAATGTCCGAAAACAGAAGATAAACCATGTCATGTGAGAGACACTTCAACACCCGTGTTATAGTCTTCGTCTCTGCCCATGCGATCACGACGACTTCGGCCCCTTTAAGCAGACCTTGAAGGTTAGACATTTCGTGTCGGACGAAAATGTGCAGCAGGAAAGTTGTTGCACCAAACGGACATCTTCAACTTGGTGCACTGCTGTGATGATTGCCTCAATGCTCACGGCGATTTTGCATGATTGGCATACCGATTCTGGACTGTACTGTCTTCGAACGGAAACTTTATGGTCCTCACTTTTACATACACTACTGCCCATTCCCCCCCATGAACCATGGACCTTGCCGTTGGTGGGGAGGCTTGCGTGCCTCAGCGATACAGATAGCCGTACCATAGGTGCAACCATAACGGAGGGGTATCTGTTGAGAGGCCAGACAAACGTGTGGTTCCTGAAGAGGGGCAGCAGCCTTTTCAGTAGTTGCAGGGGCAACAGTCTGGATGATTGACTGATCTGGCCTTGCAACATTAACCAAAACGGCCTTGCTGTGCTGGTACTGCGAACGGCTGAAAGCAAGGGGAAACTACAGCCGTAATTTTTCCCGAGGACATGCAGCTTTACTGTATGATTAAATGATGATGGCATCCTCTTGGGTAAAATATTCCGGAGGTAAAATAGTCCCCCATTCGGATCTCCGGGCGGGGACTACTCAATGGCTAAACAGGGATGGCTAGAGGACAAATGTAAGGATGTAGAAGCTTATCTCACTAGGGGTAAGATAGATACTGCCTACAGGAAAATTAGAGACCTTTGGAGAGAAGAGAACCACGTGTATGAATATCAAGAGCTCAGATGGCAGCCCAGTTCTAAGCAAAGAAGGGAAGGCAGAAAGGTGGAAGGAGTATATAGAAGGTTTATACAAGGGCGATGTACTTGAGGACAATATTATGGAAATAGAAGAGGATGTAGATGAAGACGAAATAGGAGATACGATACTGCGTGAAGAGTTTGACAGAGCACTGAAAGACCTGAGTCGAAACAAGGCCCCCGGAGTAGACAACATTCCATTAGAACTACTGACGGCCTTGGGAGAGCCAGTCATGACAAAACTCTACCAGCTGGTGAGCAAGATGTATGAGACAGGCGAAATACCCTCAGACTTCAAGAAGAATATAATAATTCCAATCCCAAAGAAAGCAGGTGCTGACAGATGTGAAAATTACCGAACTATCAGTTTAATAAGCCACGGCTGCAAAATACTAACGCGAATTCTTTACAGACGAATGGAAAAACTGGTAGATGCAGACCTCGGGGAGGATCAGTTTGGATTCCGCCGAAATGTTGGAACACGTGAGGCAATACTGACCTTACGACTTATCTTAGAAGAAAGATTAAGAAAAGGCAAACCTACGTTTCAAGCATTTGTAGACTTAGAGAAAGCTTTTGACAATGTTGACTGGAATACTCTTTTTCAAATTCTAAAGGTGGCAGGGGTAAAATACAGGGAGCGAAAGGCTATTTATAAATTGTACAGAAACCAGATGGCAGTAATAAGAGTCGAGGGGCATGAAAGGGAAGCAGTGGTTGGGAAAGGAGTGAGACAGGGTTGTAGCCTCTCCCCGATGTTATTCAATCTGTATATTGAGCAAGCAGTAAAGGAAACAAATGAAAAATTTGGAGTAGGTATTAAAATTCATGGAGACGAAGTAAAAACTTTGACGTTCGCCGATGACATTGTAATTCTGTCAGAGACAGCAAAGGACTTGGAAGAGCAGTTGAACGGAATGGACAGTGTCTTGAAAGGAGGATATAAGATGAACATTAACAAAAGCAAAACGAGGATAATGGAATGTAGTCAAATTAAATCGGGTGATGCTGAGGGAATTAGATTAGGAAATGAGACACTTAAAGTAGTAAAGGAGTTTTGCTATTTAGGGAGTAAAATAACTGATGATGGTCGAAGTAGAGAGGATATCAAATGTAGACTGGCAATAGCAAGGAAAGCGTTTCTGAAGAAGAGAAATTTGTTAATATCGAATATAGATTTATGTATCAGGAAGTCGTTTCTGAAAGTATTTGTTTGGAGTGTAGCCATGTATGGAAGTGAAACATGGACGATTACTAGTTTGGACAAGAAGAGAATAGAAGCTTTCGAAATGTGGTGCTACAGAAGAATACTGAAGATAAGGTGGATAGATCACGTAACTAATGAGGAGGTATTGAATAGGATTGGGGAGAAGTCTGTGGCACAACTTGACTAGAAGAAGGGATCGGTTGGTAGGACATGTTTTGAGGCATCAAGGGATCACAAATTTAGCATTGGAGGGCAGCGTGGAGGGTAAAAATCGTAGAGGGAGACCGAGAGATGAGTACACTAAGCAGATTCAGAAGGATGTAGGTTGCAGTAGGTACTGGGAGATGAAGCAGCTTGCACAGGATAGAGTAGCATGGAGAGCTGCATCAAACCAGTCTCAGGACTGAAGACAACAACAACACTGCCCATTAACATTGGTACACCACGAAGATGACGTGCTACAGACTCGAAATAAACCGACAGGAAGAAGATATTGTGGTATGCAAATGATTAGCTTTTCAGAGCATTCACACAAAGATGGCGCCGGTGGCGACCCCTACAACGTGCTGACATGAGGAAAGTTTCCAACCGATTTCTCCTACACAAGCAGCAGTTGACCGGCGTTGCCTGGTGAAACGTTGTTGTAATGCCTCGTGTAAGGAGGAGAAATGCGTACCATCACGTTTCCGACTTTGATAATGGTCGGAGTGTCGCCTGTCGCGATTGCGGTTTATCGTATCGCGACATTGCTGCTCGCGTTGGTCGAGATCCAATGTCTGTTAGCAGAAAATGGAATCGATGGGTTCAGGAGGGTAATACGGAACGCCATGAAGATCCCAACGGCCTCGTATCACTAGCAGTCGAGATGACAGGCATCTTATCCGCATGGCTGTAACGGATCGTGCAGACACGTCTCGATCCCTGAGTCAACAGATGGGGACGTTTGCAAGACGACAACCATCTGCACGAACAATTCGGCGACGTTTGCATCAGCATGGACTATCAGCTCGGAGACCGTGGCTGCGGTTACCCTTGACGCAGCATCACATACAGGAGCGCCTGCGATGGTGTACACAACGACGAACCTGGATGCACGAATGGCAAAACGTCACTTTCTGCGATGAATCCACGTTCTGTTTACAGCATCATGATGGTCGCATCCTTGTTTGTTGACATCGCGGTGAACGCTCGTTGGAAGCGTGTATTCGTCATCACCATACTGCCGTATCACCCGCCGTGATGCTATGGGGTGCCATTGTTTACACGTCTCGGTCACCTCTTGTTCGCATTGACGGCGCTTTGAACAGTGGACGTTACATTTCAGATGTGTTACGACCCGTGGCTCTACCCTTCATTCGATCCCTGCGAAACGCTACATTTCAGCAGGATAATGCACGACCGCATGTTGCAGGTCCTGTACGGGTGTTTCTGGATACAGAACATGTTCGACTGCTGCCCTGGCCAGCACATTTTCCAGATCTCTCACCAATTGAAAACGTCTGGTCAATGGTGGCCAAGCAACTGGCTCGCCACAATACACCAGTCACTACTCTTGATGAATTGTGGTATCAGCAGAGCCCGACTAAAATTACTTGATAGCTAACATTTCACTTGTTGGCTCCTGGTTTGCTCCAATCAGACCGCTCAACATCACGCCCGCACTTTTCACCGTTGCCGTACTGTCACAACAATCGGTCAGTTTACTTCCAGTTCCTTGTCCGGCATTATTTCTTGACGTGTTTGGGTTCCGAATCATGGCTGTGCCACTTCTATTTCGTATTCCATCACAAACCACACCAAAAACAACAAACATACACAACGATGCTAATGAAATACACACGATTCATACATAGCACTAATCAAACACTGCTGGATACGTGATTCAGTGCCACATACACAATTAGGATAAGCATAGTGGTCGGCTTACGTTACATAAAATTCGCACATCGCGTGAAGCCAAATTTTTAAAGGCTGCAATTCATCGTCGCGACCGTGGCATCAGAATCGTAAATATACTGCATAATCCGGCCTTGTGCCGTAGTGCAATGAATAGCGTTCTACGCCTGGCGTGCAAAAGGTCATAGGTTCGATTGTCATCAAATATACTGACTTTTTTATTTCTAAATCTAATCAAATGAGTTCGATTAAACGTATTTTTTATTTTTTTATTCTTTGTCGCGTCATTTTCATCACCGTATTGACTTTTTTTTCATTTGCTCTTATTTTCTTCCTGTCATTCTTTTGTCTTTCGGAATCTGCCTGTGTGGCCTTTAATCTGCAACCACATGCCACGCAGTACTGCTGATTGGTTGGTAAAGCGGCAGCTCGTGTAGCCTGTGTGAGAACTGTTTATCTTAAACAATGAAATCGAAAAATTGCAGCGCTGAAACTGACTTTATTATTTCTTGAGCTTCTTCGTAGAGGTTAGCTTTAATATGCATGAACAAGATAATCGCGCTTTTAGTTCTGCCGCAGATTGCTGACCGCCGTTTTCTCGGACATGTTGCACATTATGAGGTTGTGGTTAGCTTAGAACACGAGTTTAATATCCGGACTTCAAAACGCGTCCTCTACCGCAATTTAGTCAATGCTCACTTAAAATCAGCTGTCTACAGAGCATCTCCCAATTCCGACATACCTCGCGGCGATCACTTCCAGCATTGCTCCGCGTTTCGCATTCAGTTGAAACGTCCCCTTATAAAAAATTGTGAATGACTGTGCTGATAAACCTCTTACATTATTTGATTTTCAAACAGCTGAGCAGAACTGAACGTACTCAGACATTTCGCTCTTTACTTATTCTGATCAACACTAAACTGACACACAATATTTTTAGGGCAACGAAATCTGACTTTAAAAAATCCCTACAAGAAAGACTGTCCCTGACTAACAATAACCTATACTTTTCATGAATCACTTACCTCACAAAAATCTTCGTTACTCAAACTACTGCAATACAGCGTGCGCCAATACTGTCAGCTGAATATTATATTCTAACTACTGAAGGCACTAACTACTGATAGGCATAGTTAGCAAGTGAAAGATTTTGATAGAGAAGAAACAATGTATTTACCTTAATAGTGTTCAAAAGTCATAATATATACACATATCAGTTCATGACATCCAGTCTTACAAATTTACTCTCTCTGATGGACACACATCCAGATCATCCCCTCTCAAAACTCCGCCCACATCCACCACTGCTGGCAGCTCACCTCCAACTGCGAAACGCTACACGCTGTTAACAGCCAACTGTCCATCACTACAATAGCAAATTCCAACAACGCAAACCAGCCACAGAGTGCACACAGCACAGCCAGTGAGTTTCATACAGAGCGCTACGTGGCGTTACCAATATAAAAACCTAAACAGCCTACTTCCACAGTATTTGTGAAGTGACCCGCCGTGTTTGTGCGTAGACTGTAACAGAGCGGTAGCCGGCTGCGGATGTGGCAACACTGTAGCGGCAAGTGACAGACGTCAACTATCAAGTAACTTTAATCGGACTATAGTATCTTCAGTTTCTTCGCCATAGGTGAATTTGCAGTCTTTCCTAATTGCACTGAAGCCCCCCCCCCCCCCAAAAAAAAAAACTGGTATGCGTACTCATAAACACAGATATGTAAACAGGCAGGATACGGCACTGCGGTCGGCAACGCCTATATAAGATAATAAGTGTCTGGCGCAGTTGTTAGATCGTTTACTGCTTCTACAATGGCAGATTATCTAGATTTAAGCGAGTTTGAACGTAATGTTATAGTCGGCACACGAGCGATGGGACACAGCATCTTCGAGATAGCGATGAAGTGGGCATTTTCCCGTACGACCATCTCACGAGTGTGCCGTGAATATCAGGAATCCGGTAAAACAGCAAATCTCCGACATCGCTGCGGCCGGGAAAAGATCGTACAAGAACGGGACCAACGACGACTGAAGAGAATCGTTAGTGACAGAAATCCACCCTTCCGCATATTACTGCAATTTTCAGTGCTGGGCCATCAAGTGTGAGTGTGCGAACTATTCGACGAAACGTCATCGATATGGGCTTTCGGAGAAGAGGGCTCACTCGTGTACCCTCGCCTGGGCTCGTCAACACCTACATTGGACTGTCGATGACTGTAAACACGTTGCCTGCTCGGAAGAGCCTCGTTTCAAATTTTATCGAGCGGATGGACGTGTACGGGTGTGGGGACAACCTAATGAATCCAAGCAGCCTGCATGTCAGCAGGGGACTGTTCAAGATGGTGGGGGATCTGTAATGGTGTGGGGCGTGTGCAGTTGGAATGATATGGAACCCCTGATACGTCTAGATATGACTGACAGATAACACATACGTAAGCATCCTCTCTCATCACCTGCATCTGTTCATGTCCAGTGTGCATTCCAGCGGACTTGGGCAATGCGACAATGCGACATCCCACACGTCCAGAATTGCTACAGAGCGGCTCCATGAACACTCTTATATGTTTAAAGACTTCGCTAGCCACCAAACTCCCCAGACATGAATATTATTGAGCATATCTGGGGTGCCTTGCAACGTACTGTTCAAAACAATCTCCACTCGCCTCGTACTGTTACTCATTTATGGACAGCTCTACAGGATCCATGGTGTCAGTTCCCTCCAGTACTACTTCAGACATCGGTGGAGTCCATACCACGTGTTGCCCTGCACGATATTAGGCAAGTGTACCAGTCTATTTGCCTCTTCAGTATATATGTCCTCACTATTAATACCGTCATCTGAAAGTTTAACCACCATTTTGGGCATGACAATATTCAGGCGTTCCCTGCTGATGGCTTCAGCTGGTTTAATAACAGCACCCCAGGGCCGTGCAATGCTCACAACTACTCGAGAGACGCCACTTTTGAACCTACCGCCAGCGCGCTGCGGTGGCGGACTCGCTATCCATCGCTCGCGGTTCTCCGCGGGGTGGTGCCACACATACACACCGCCAGAGGATGCCCCATTCACCCATCTCACAGCCCGTGATTCTGATTGCCCTGCGCATCCTTTTAAGTAGCCGCACTCAGTACGGAAGAATGTAGAGAGGCCACACATCAACGTAGCACGACGACATTAAACGTTACTAGTATACAGTGACTATGTATACTAGCATTCAAGACTATTGGTTTCTATCAAGAACATTACTCTCATTGTATATAACCCGGCAGGGTATATAACTCGGCGGGGATTAGACCCTGCGGCTATCCTACATACATATAAGTCCCTCATCCGCCCCATCCTATGTTATGCCTACCCCAGTTGGATCTCCACCCCCTCCCCCACCTACTACAAATCCCTCCAAATCCTTGAGCGCCATGCACTCCACCTCACTTATTGCATCCGTCTCCCGTACCCCACGTAGATCTTATGATCTGATTTCCTTTCCCCATCTCCTCCTGTTCCTTGAATGAATACAGATCCTATACGTCTCCCACAAACTGGATCCCTCCCCCCATCCTTTGGTGCCCCATCCTCTCCCACCCTAGCCCATTGCTACTCCTGTACCATAGTGTCCCGCCTGATCTCCATCTCCACACACTCCATACCCTCGCCCATGGCGGCTTCTGCCACCTCCCCCTCCTGGATGATGTCGTGCCATCTATCCCTCCTACCAGCTCTAATCCCTCCTTCTTCCCCTCCCTCCTCAAGGATCCCTCTCTCCCTCCCTCTCCTCCTTCTCTTCCCCCTCTTTTTCCCCTGCTGAGCAACTTCCTTCTCCTTTTCACCCCCCTTCCACCGGTCTTCTGGCTCCTTCCTTCTCCCTTCCACCACTACCCTCCTCCCCCTCTTGGTTTCCCCCTACCATCTCTTCCCTCTCCCTTTTCTTCCCCCCTCCTACCCTTCACCTGGTGGTAGGTCCCCTTTGGTGCAGTGATTTTTAACATTTTCGTTGTGGTGTCAGTGTTTCTCCAGTGCCAATGCAGTCCTATGTTCCACCAGCACCAACAGTGTCGCCAGCATCATTCATTTGTGTTCCCACTGCATTGTCTCTTTGTTTTTGTGTCGACTCACAGTGCTCATTCTCCACATGTGTATGTGGCTCTCGTTTATGTTGTTTTTGAATCTACCATTTATACTTGTCTAGTTTTGTTCTTGTTTATTCACCAATTTATACCATTCTATGTTATGTGTTCTTTTGTCATTTGACTATGTTTTATGTAACTCTCTTGGCTGAAGAGCTGCGTATTATGCCACTGCCAGCCTGCCCCATTTTGGGGAGTGAAATAACAATAAAGAAAAAAAATAACTCAGCACCACCAAAGAACCTACAGCAATAGAATAAAACTACTAAAAGTACTAACATGCCGAACTTGGGATTAGAACCCTCCACTATTCTTCACACCTTCAAGAAAAAGATCTGACCCAACCTCTGCATATCCTCGAACGCCAGGACCTTTCCCCACATGGGTACTCTACTATCTTATCAAATTCCCATCTCTCCTAACCCACACAGAACACCTCTACATCTCCTACACTATCTAGAAACTAGATTCTGATAACCCAATTGTCTCACCTCTGATCACCAACTCCAGTATGCTGTTGCGCTTTCACAAACACATCCCTCCATCCCCCACGCCCACACTCTCTCCATATGCTATCTCAACGTAATTTCAACCAACTTCCTCTCTCAGACAATGAGGTCTGCCCTGATATTTATCAGTCTTATCAAGTTTAACCCTTGCCCCACATATCCCACTCTACACCAAGGCTCTTGTCCTTTCGCTCTCCATCCACCACTCTTCCTTTCCTCTTGTACCACTACACTCCCCACACACTGCTCCTCGCCCTTTCTCTATTCCACAATCTGTATTCCCTCTCTCTGCTTCACCTTCTAACTATCATCTCCATAGATTCCCCACCTAAGAGACCCCTATCTCTTTACACACACCCCTCAACCCCTATGGAACCTGCACCAGTGCAGGTCCTTGAGTTGTTAAGAGAAAGTGCAGTACTCCACTGCATTTTCATAGACGAATATCATCATATTGTTATTGCGTATTTAAATCGTACATATTTTTCGCCTTTTTAGCTTGTGGTCATTATTATTTTTTTAAATTTAGAACTAAAACAATCCTCGTATGGTTTCTCAACTTAATGTCCTTATGAACGGTCTTGGCTGAAGACTGTCTCACTGACAACCCCCTCCCCCCTGCCACCCATATTGGACCTGGGGGATGAAATAACAATAAAGGGGAAAAAACAACCTACATCTCTTCAAAGTTACGTATATCTCAATTACTGAGTGTACTTATTGTAAATAAATTTTATTAACGCGTTATCTTTCTGCAGACGTCTTTCTTTATTCGGCATCCCTACTGCCGACTGGTCGGCAGCAAACAACAAAATATTCCATGCTTTCTGTCACCCGCACAATGATATTGTCCGTACGAATTCAAAGTATGGTTACAACGATGTGATTCCAAGCATTTACCAATAATTAAAAGAAAGCACTGCAAAAAAAGAGTATAAGCTTCCGTATTTAACAGAATCTTGAAGCGACATTCCTCTTCAAAGAGCTCTGCGCCTAGCGGACGCACTTCCCTGATTGCGCCGGAAAAACAGCTAGCGGTTCCCAAGGGTATTCATCTTTAAGATGGAAGCGTCAAGCAAGGAAACACCGGTTTTCGTCATTTTTTTAGGTAACTTCCAGTGTGCAACGGAAGCTGAAATTTGGCTTGGTATTTCAAATGACGTTAACATGAATTACTCACGTTTGTCAACCTCTTTATGTCAGAGTACAACTTGCAACGCACATCCAAAATTGTTTCTTGGGTGTATTCCAATGTCTGTCTTTCCGTGCAGTCCTTACTCTTTACAGTCCCCCCCCCCCCCCCCAATTACCATGGAAGGCATTCCCTGTTGTTTTTAATAAGTGAACTGCCATCATGCTCTGTATTTTTGTCAGTGTCTCGAATGTTTCTTTATTCTCCAATTTTGTTGAGAATCTTCTTGTTCCTTACCTTATCAGTCCACCTAATTTTCAACTTTCTTCATAGCAGCACATCTCGAACGATTTGATTGTCTTCTTTTCCGGTGTGTCCCAAAGTTCATGATTCGCTACCATCCCCTGATCAAAAGCGTATCTCCTCACAAATATCTTCTTGAAATTACGGTCTATGTTCGATAGTAATAGGCTTTTTTTGACCAGGAATGCCCGCTTTGGCTGTGCTAGCTCGCTTTTTATGTTCTCCTTGCTCCGCCCACCATGAGTTATTTTGCTTCCAAGAGGAAAATTCCTTAACTTCGTCTTCGTAGTGGTCACCAATTTTCATGCTAAGTTCATCGGTATCTCGTTGTGCTGTTCCTCATTACTTCGGTTTATTCTCACTCCATTGGACTGTTCATTCCGTTCAACAGGTCTAGTAATTCTTCTTCACTTTCACTGAGCGTAGCAGTGTCATGACCAATCTTATTATTGATGTAAATTCTTCAGTAATTTTAATCCAACTCTTGAACCTTTCTTTCATTTCTTTCATTCCTTCTTCGATGTACAGCTGAACAGCAGAGGCGAAAGATTATACGCGTGCCCTGTACCCTTTGTAATACGAGCACCTCCTCCTTGGGCTGCTATTCTTATTGTCTCCTCTTGGTTCTTGCTATTAGCGACAAAAGTTACAAGTCTGGCTGGTTCGTTGGTTCGGGAGGAGGGGACCAAACAGCGAAGTCATCGGTCGCATCGGATTAGGGAAGGATGGGGAAGAAAGTCAGTCGTGACCATCCAAAGGAACCGTCCCGGCATTTGCCTGAAGCGATTTAGGGAAATCACGGAAAACCTAAATCAGGATAGCCGGACGCGAGTTTGAGCCGTCGTCCTCCCGAATGGAAGTCCAGTGCGCTAACCTCTGCGCCACCTCGCTCGGTGAGAAAAGTTCGGTCATTCTTTTGTTTAGCCCAATTTCCAACGCCATGAGGAGCTGTCAAGTTCTTCCGAATGTTCAATTATTTTTTTATTTTTTTGTAAGCGGTTCCCTTTGTGTTATCAACAGTACGCCAAGTGTAGCTGCGCTGTGCAGCAAGTGAGAGCCTGTGCAGCTACGCTGTGTGCTCTCAGAGTCCAGGGCTGTCTTACAGCTGATTGAAAGTTCGAAACGCCACTGTTCTGGCTAAAGCGGATGTCCCGTGACTCAGGATGTCGCTGTGGTTAACACTGAAAAGACCGCGGTTATGGTCTATCTAGAAAGATAACTGTCGTTCTTACAGGTGTAGTTTTAGCTGCCTTTTTTAAAATAGTAAACAAATTTGGATGTCTATATAAATTTCTATAATATTATTTACACTTTTTACTGTGACATAATTTTACTTTTTCTGAAGAATTACACAATACAATGAACATTTTATACCTAATAATTAATCGAAATATATATGTTAAAAAAATGAGAAATGAAATGACATCCTTTAGCAACACATACGTGCTGCACTTAGTACATAAATGCTTCCTCATATTCTTCCCTCTCCCGGCCGGTATGGCCGAGCGGTTCTAGGCGCTTCAGTCTGGAACCTCGCGACCGCTACGGTCGCAGGTTCGAATCCTGCCTCGGGCATGGATGTGTGTGATGTCCTTAGGTTAGTTAGGTCTAAGCAGTTCTAAGTTATAGGGAACTGACGACCTCAGATGTTAAGTCCCATAGTGCTCAGAGCCATTTTAACCATTTTCTTCCCTCTACATCCTCAAATTTTAAAAGTCTGCCTAACGCTGATCCGTTGCGGTACTGTAGCATGAAGTGTATTTTGTATCTTTGTAGCCTTACAAGGGGAAGCCAATTCTTCTGCCGACTTATACGTAATCTGATGTTTGCATAATTTTTCTTTTGTTGCTTCCTTATAGACTAGCCATGCATTAATCGCTGCGACGCCCAGTACACTGAAGGAAAAAAAAATACATGCATAGCTCATCGCAGACATCCATACTTCACAGTACAAAGTCGCGCTATTTGTTCGATGACATCAAAGCCCTACTTGCTGTTTCTGTAGCGCGCCACTGATTTTAGTAGCTTTTAGGTGTTCGTTCACTGGCAGCAACTATGTCATGCACTGAGCTCAAAAGAATCACATTTTTATTCTTTTTCCCTTGATAGCATGTTAGTCAAATTAAATCGGGTGATGCTGAGGGAATTAGATTAGGAAATGAGACACTTAGAAGTAGTAAAGCAGTTTTGCTATTTAAGGAGTAAAATAACTGATGATGGTCGAAGTAGAGAGGATCTAAAATGTAGACTGGCATTGGCAAGGGAATCGTTTCTGAAGAAGAGAAATTTGTTAACATCGAGTATAGATTTAAGTCTCAGGAAGTCGTTTCTGAAAGTATTTGTATGGAGTGTAGCCATGTATGGAAGTAAAAATGGACGATAAATAGTTTGGACAAGAAGAGAATAAAAGCTTTCGAAATGTGGTGCTACAGAAGAATGCTGAAGAATAGATGGGTAGATCACATAACTAATGAAGAGGTATTGAATAGAACTGGGGAGAAGAGGAGATTGTGGCACAACTTGACTAGAAGAAGGGATCGCTTGGTAGGACATATTCTGAGGCATCAAGGAATCACCAGTTTAGTATTGGAGGGAAGCGTGGAGGGTGAAAATCGTAGAGGGAGACCAAGAGATGAATACACCAAACAGATACAGAAGGATGTAGGTTGCAGTAGGTACTGGGAGACGAAGGAGCTTGCACAGAATAGATTAGCATGGAGAGCTGCATCAAACCAGTCTCAGGTCTTATAACGATATGTTTACGTAATGTGTATGCATAAACATACGTTATAAACGTCCCCGTTCGTAGTCGCTAATTATAACAATATGTTTCTTTTATGCTGCAACATATAGCTATAATCAGCGGTGGAAATATATTTGCGAACGCCGACCGTGTGCGGCTGTCTCTTGTTGGATCGTCTGATCAGTCGGAAGTTGCATTGCAGAGGAGAGTAAATACCAATTCAAAATATAATTACTTTTGGATAGCTCAACATGAATTTCCTAAGGGACCGTAGTTTATCATGCATTTACCAGTAGAATGTGGCGCGGAGAAAATATTTCGCCGCATACAACTTCCGTCCGATTTCGATGAAAGAATTCGTGACTGTGAACTGTCTATTTGGCAGAATAAAGAAAATTAAATAACTTCATGAAGGAGTGAGACATAGATTCTACACTAAATAAATAGTCCATACACCAATTCCATTTAAATCTGAATTTATGGCAATTAATAGATGAACTTACACTACAATGAAGAATTTTAACATGGATGCCGTTTTGACTGGCAGTTCTCTTCTCGTAATGACAATTATTCCTTTGACGTTTTCACATACACGTCGCACAATAAATTTAGTGCTATGCAGTATTGCACTTTTACTTTACACTAAAATAATATTATTTTACACGATAATAATAATACGGCGCCAAGACATGCGCATCCGACACAAGTTACAAGAGACAAGAGAGAATGAGAAACTGTTCATCGAGAATGTCTCGTACATAAAAAAAAGAAAATGTGTAAAAGTGTTCTTCTGTCCGTTTTTCGCGCCGCGGTTTTCAAAGTCAATAACTTACTGCATCTCTGACGGCGCTTCGACAATAAACAAGTTACGTCACAGGTCGTTCACCTTTTACATTCTCGCAACATTATTTGCTAACTGTAGCTATTGCCAAGCGACTGCTCGATTAGTGAATGATTTAAAATGATAAGGCAATCACATAATGTTACAGACTGAAGATCACAACAGCAACAACAGCATGTTAGTCATGTCACCTGTCTTATAAAGTACAGTTGTGTGCAAAGGCTTTACAACAGATTTTGCTGATTGAGGGATTTCCCTTGTAGATTTCTTCACTGTGCCGGCGATGCTTCTACTCTTGCTTTAAAAACTTTTTGCTAGGTATCTGGTTGTGAAAAAATGTTACATTTAATATTTGTTCCTGTGGTAATGAAGAGCTGTATAAGATGCGTTCTGGAAGAGGAACGCCTGTGGGGTGCTGTTCGTTTTTGCCTGTGTAAGGATGGAATAAAGCGACGTCATCGACAAAGGGTCTACAGACCGTCATAAGCCAGTCAGGAAGGTAAACAACAATAGCTACGGACAGTTCTGAAAGCTATTGTTCACACGTCAAAATGACGGATAGCGGTCCTCTTAGTAGGATTTAATGTGCCATTTTTCAGAAAGGCCCTAAATGTTCTTAGCAGACGTATACCGGTACCTCACAAATATTTAATAAATGTGATAGAAAATGGGAACTGTAGGATAAACTATTTACCATATACATGTCTGCTAAAGCAGAGCACCCGTGAAAATGACGGGTGCGGTCTTTCTAATGTTTCTGCTCCGGCCAGTGGTAAACTTGTCTCTACGTGACGAACATCCCAGACGTATGAGGTCCAGACGGCGACGGTCTCCCGACACGCGGCGCCCTTCCAGCCACTCAAGCGCCCCTCGCTCCTCCAGCTGCCTCTCCAGGACCCTTCCAGAGCGTCCTGCCACCTTCCTAACAACGCCGAGCTGCGCAAGAACACGCCACTCTTCTTCCTTGGCGCTGGCGTTAAACTAATAAAACTGCCCCAGTGCGGACTGCATTAAATATAGCTATTGGATGAGATCTGCAGGAAAGACACAGTCAGCGTTTCTATCATTAAAAGAAACTATTATATTGGCGTCCTCAGCCCTGATCTGCGAGTTTTTTGTAGCGAGAAATTTTGTGTCGCGGTCGTAGGGCACACATGTCTCTGGGATGAGCATTCTGCTGCTCAGAACAGAATCTGTGTCAGCAGAAACCATGGATTCTTCATAAATTAAAAAAAGAAAGTTCATCTGAATTGTGTTTGCTTCTACATTACGAAACCTGGCACAATACTGAAGAATACTGCGGCAAGGGAATAAGACGGTATTTTATAATTTATTTACCTGGCATGTCAGGTTGCTGAAGACAGCAATAAACGCTACCTGCGTGCTGTAATATCCAAGTTCATAGTTTGGCATTTTTGGTACTCCAAAAAGAACAAGTACGCAAAAAATACGATGAAATGTTTCGTGCAATAATCTTCAATTTTTCTTCGCTACCTTTTCACAAAACCCAGAAAACTTCAACCCAGGTGTACGAACAAGTAGAACTTAACTGCTGGTAGTGGGAAGTTAACTTGCATTACTTTCGCGTACGCAGCCGCTGAAGTAATTGTATAATCAATCTTAAGAATTAAAAATAATGCAAGTATTGTTGGCAGTAGAATTTGAACTAAATTAATATTCCAAAAGTATTACAGCGTTATTGATGACTTGCATCCATTCATGTCCATTGTGCGTTCCGACGGACTTGGACAATTCCAGCAGGACAATGCGACACCCCACATGTCCAGAAATGCTACAGAGTAGCTCGAGAAACACTCTTCTTAGTTCAAACATTCCCGCTGTCCACCAAACTCCCCAGACATGAATACTATTGAGCATATCTGGAATGCCTTACAACGCACTGTTCAGAACAGATCTCCACCCTTCGTTCTCTTACGGATTTATGGACAGCCCTGCAGGATTCATGGTGTCAGTTCCCTCCAGCACTACTTCAGACATTAGTTGACTCCATGCCACGTCGTGTTGCGGCACTTCTGCGTGCTCGCGGGGGCCCTACACGATATTAGGCAGATGAACCAGTTTCTTTGGCCTTCCAGTGTAGTAATCACTGTAACGATAAGATGTTCAGGGAATTGTTATTTAATCCTAGTTTGTTGCTTTTTACTGACTGTATCTGTATCAAATTACTGTCACAGGGGCAAACTTGCTCCTGTTCAGATATCTGGTAACCACTCATTTGGCAAACTTTTTCATTATAATTCTTATTTAAATTAATTGTTTGCAGGACTAAAATTTTGTGTGCAATGACAGATGAAGGAAGTTCTCCCTCCCCAAGGTCCAGTCCTTCCACTTAGTTGTTTATGGGCGTTTTGTGAGAAGTCGATATATCCCCTTAACAGTAACACGAGAGGACACAGGTTGTCGCTGACGAACAGTTGTGCCGTCAACGTTTTCTCAATCAGTACCCGTGACTTGAAGTCAAACGCAATGGTTCCCCAGTCAACCGGCGTAGCGCTGAATCGTGATTCATCACTGGACACAGAGCGACGCCATTCATTAGCAGGTCACGCTTGTCGGTCACGGTGCCATTCCTGACACAGGCGAGTTTCCGGAAGCCTAGGAACGGGTCAGTAATTGGCCAGTCGGGCTGACGCAGAGTGTTCTCAAATGACAGGCGTATGTGTGAAGGGTTGATGGTATGTTTGTTGTGCAATACGGCGATCCTGCCTTGTGGTGATCAGACGTGCTGTCCCGCAACACTGACGACGAGTATGCGTCCCCGAATTTTGACACGCAGTCCAGCATCGGGCCTCTCTCACACCCTAATGCCCCGAAAATCTCTGTATTGAAGGATTAGGCCAGCTGGCCAAATGGAGACCCACAATGAAGCTCTGACAGGTTCTGATAACGCTGCCTCACACAAATACGCATCTCCGTTTCCTTTACAGTGATCATTCAACATCTGACTCTGCTCACGCCCCTTGTAAGCCTACCAGGCCCATTAACAGCGCCAGACACAAAGAACACCACTGTCACACAGAATTGTGACTCTAATCCTCTACATACCCGTCAATAGTGTGTATGAGTACGAAGTTCCTTTCACATACGGGCACGTCTTATGGGGGTCTCTATTTTTCAGGCAGTGTAGACTAATTCTTGACATTTATTTTCAGTTATGTCCGCGTGCTTAGCTGGGTGGTAAGGTGCTCGCCTCCCATGCAAGCTGGCCCGGGTTCGATTCCCAGCCAGGTTGGAGATTTTCTCCGCTCGGAGACTGTGTTGTCCTCATCATCATTTCAACCTCATCACTGTCGCGAAAGTTGAAACGTCCCATTATGCAATTATGCATAACTGTGCTTAAACTGACACACAATATTTTTAGCGCAACGCAATCTGACTTTCAAAAATCCCTACAAAAGAATGGCCCTGACTAACATTAACCTATACCTTTCACAAGTCACTTACTTCACAAAAATCTTGGTTACTCGAACTACTGCAATACAGCGAGCGCCACTACTGCTAGCTAAATAAAAGATTCAAACTACGGAAGGCACTAACTACTGATAGGGATAGTTGGCAAATGAAAGATTTTAATAGAGAACAAACAATGTATTTACCTTAATAGTCATAATATATATAGCAGTTCATGACATCCAGTCTTACAAATTTCAAAACTCCACCATCCCTCTCCCCACATCCACCACTGCTGGCGGCTCACCTCCAACTGCGCAGCGCTACGTGCTGTTCACATCCAGCTGCCGCTGCCCAACACTATAATGGCAGACAACAATGCAAACCAGCCACAGACTGCACACAGCACAGCCAGTGTTATTTCATACAGAGCGCTACGTGGCGTTACCAATAAGAAAACCTAAACAGCCTACTTACAAAGCCGCCCAATGTGGCGTCGAATGAAATAAGACTTGCACTTGGCGGCCGAACTTCCCCGAATAGGGATCTCCCGGCCAACGATGCCATACGCTCATTTCCATTTGCATTTTCAGTTATTTTAATAAGCTACTCACAGTTAATATCCACCTTTCCTTTTTCTCCGCAGACGCAGTGAATTAAACAATCACATAGTTAGCATAGTAAACGCCAATCTTGATTATAGGAATTTGGATTCTCATCGGGCCATAAAGGAGTCGCTAAACTTGTAGACATGTACGAGATTTGCCGGCTTGCTCGTTCTCCTGCAACCAGTGCGCCAATGGAGGCGGCGCAGTGATGAAACACGTAAGCTCCTATTAGGGAGTTTACCGCTTCAAATCCCTGTTCGGCCATCCATATTCAGATTTTCCGTAATTTCTGTAAATCACTTAAGGATACAGGGTACTTACAAATGGTGGAAGAATCGAAATTTTTAATCACTTTATTAAATTCTATAGTCCTTCCTGATTACACTGATATGTACATTATAGGGTTTCAAATGAAAAATGACCTATATATACCAAATTTTAAAGTTACGGTCACGTATGCTACCACGCCCCCTTTATTTCTGTTACAGAAGCCAGTATTATTTCGAAAATAGCTGTGAACTTTGTTTCCAACGATTATACGTATGATACATATTATATGTAGGTAACATTGCAGGTTTCTAGTGTCTGTAAATGATTATCTTTGCTAGTACTTACTCTTGTTTTGCTGAAACAGTTTGTTCACGTGTTACTAAATGTATGTTGCCCAAGTGCTACATATATTTATGGAAGTACATATCCTTTAGTGTGCAATAAATACAAACTATGCAACGCATAAAGAAATTCAATAAAAGGAAATTCCGTGGTAACCAGTTCACAAACAAAGCAAGCCACACTGTTGAAAGTATGTACAGTTCTCCAGGGAAGAAACTCCCACATGGCACACCTCCTGGTGACTCAAATTTTTGTGTTAACAATGACGCTGTTTGTAAAGGATTTGTTATTGTTGTTGTGGACATCTTATCATCTTTGATAAAAGAAGTGGCGAAATGTAAGCAATGCGATTGTGTAGGCTTTGTGGAAGTAACTGAACAACAAAGTACTACTTGATAATTTCTACTTTTTGACTTCTCGTGTAATAGACCTGAATCCTCTGGTCAAGAGCTACAATTCTTGTGTGCTTTTGCGATTCTAGATACAGTTTTGGAGATTGAGTGTGAATGCTTTCGTTCTATATCTATCATTCGATTTTTTCAATGGAGACGGCATTCATGGTTAATTATGTGTCAAACGCGTAGAGTATTTCTGGGAGAACGACTGTCTAATAGTGGCGGAGTTTGGCTTCGGTGGAAGGTATTTCTTGTTATACGAGGGATATTCGGAAAGTAAGGAACGAGCGGTCGCGAAATGGAAACCACAGTGAAAATCTAAACTGTTTTATTCGTAACAGTTGGCTACACCTTCCAGCTACTTTTTTACGCAGTGGCCGCTCCGTCTTGGACGTCTGTCGTGGCGTTGTGCCAACTTTGCAATTCATAGTAGACGGAAGCTGCTGTAGTTTCCGACAATTTTATATGCTGGGCTGCAGCTCGTTGCCTGTGCCAAAATGTTGTCTTCATAGACAGCGGTTCATTTGAGCAGAGATGAAAATCAGATGGTGGGTGATCAAACACTTCCCATCGAAAAGGCTGCAGGAGGGTCCTTATTGACCCTGTAGTGTGCGGCCGAGAGCTGTCCAGAAGAACAGTTACGTCCTCGACAGGACCCATACTTGGCGCGAGACGCTTTTTTCTAGGCATCTTATTGTGTTCACTGTGCGCTCAGAACTGAGAGAAGACCGACGCTGTCTGGGGGCATATTAGAGACACTGCTCACACATTTGTGTAAAGCTTCATCGGATTTTCACAGACGTTCCCATTTAGCGACCGATGGTTTTCCATTTCGCGAGTGATCGTTCAGTACCTACCGAATAGCTCTCTTTGATATTCCTGATGATTGTGCTGCACGGTTCTTATTGGTCGCTGTGTCAGTACCAGTTTCTATAGGCTCCTATTTACCATTTATGTCCCAAACTTATCACGTTCCTGTAGTTAATGCGTCAATGTAGTGTTTCGTTTACGTAGAACGATTGGCAGCAATGCAGTACTTTGATCTTACCTACGAGGCGTGTTTCCATGAACGCGCTGTCCGGCAACAAACTCTTACAAAAGTAAAATGCGATTAACTGTGCAGGGATGCTATTAAGAAACTAGGCGAGACCAGACTGGTGTTTACGTAATCGGCGAGAGAGTACCAACCCGTAATTATACGACCCATTTCCAACAGTCAAAGCTTCCAGACTCTCTGGGAAGGGGGGCTGCGTAGATTAACCGTAGCGTTTAAGCACTATGCAGACGGTTAAGATCGTTGGAGGGATAAAGAGGCGGTAGCAGGCGAAATCGTTGTGATTGGCCACTGCTGGGTAGAGGGGTTGCCGCCAGGAGGTAAACACAGCGACCGCATCCAGTGTGCGCCCAAAGTCGATTCGACGCCAGGAACGTACCTAGCCGGCACCCCAAGACAAGAACCAAGAGATGGAAAGATAAAAAATACGAATAAATTAAAATTGAAACGAAAAGTGGGAAAACCGAACATCTTGCAGAATGAACACCACGCGCAGCTGTATGACAGTATTTAAGGGGACACTACCGGATTCGTGGCTTATAGCCACATCCTCATGTATACATCTGAGCAGAAAAAATCCGAAGGACTATCCGTATGGTCTAGCAAACCTGCATCATAAAATTATAATCACAAAATCCTAAAAATGACAGTCGCTCTACATACATACATACAACGCTTTAAGTCATTAAAGACATCGATGTAGGAAAGAAGGAAGACCCAAACGCCGGCCTGGGTGGCCGAGCGGTTCTAGGCGCTACAGTCTGGAACCGCGAGACCGATACGGTCACAGGTTCGAATCCTGCCTCGGGCGTGGATGTGTGTGATGTCCTTAGGTTAGTTAAGTTTAAGTAGTTCTAAGTTCTAGGGGACTGATGATCTTAGAAGTTAAGTCCCATAGTGCTCAGAGCCATTTGAACCATTTTGAAGGCCCAAACCTTTACCGGTAAAACGGTGCATTTGGCAGGCAACGTGTTGCAAAAGGGTTGAATGGTGCGTACATCATCTTCCATAAAAACGTGGAAGCACTCAAAACTAAGACTAATGAAAAGAAATGGAATAGCGGGAACCTGACCATGGTCCGTATCAAAACAAGAATTCGAATACTTCGAAGTTATCCAGCACATTCTAGTGACAGCCGCGGCGAACAAGAACAACACAACAACCACACTGAGCGTGAAAGCCTTGGCGCACACACAGGGCATAGGGCTACCTTGCGGCCAGAACTCAGAGGACCATCGCGAGACGGGACGAGCGCTGGACTGACCTCATCCCGCGGGCTTATACGCAACAAGGAAAGGTGCCCCCCCCCCCCTCCCCTGATCCATAACAACCCAGCAATAAACATTAACGTCCACAGTATAAGCCATTACGTACGGCACACTGAAACATACGAGATTCCAGGCGCATTAGTGTAGAAGAAAGCGCAGAAAAGCATACCCATCGTACCCCGTCCCGCCTTTATCACTGGAGATAGAATGGCATCACAAACAAGATGCTAATATACGGGGTGTTCAAAAAGTCTCTCCGCAGTGCCGTATGATTCTAAACATTCATGGTGGTGTCTGTTTGTACTATATCGTGTCTCCCTACCACTTTCGCGCAACGACGCTCTGAGCGTGTTTTTTAGGGAATTAACTAGTTTGAACCTGGGACCTGTTGCTGGTAAGGAGACGCCAGACCACACATGACATGTAGAATTCAGAAGAGTTCAGTGAGACTTGCGATGATATAACCAAATACTAAATGATCTCAGCGTCAGCTCCACTGCACTCCCTGTACAAGAATCTTAATACTAACTAAATATGGTGGAAAGGGTTCAAGGCTTTCCTATTTTTAGTTAGCTGGTAAAATAACGTCGAAAAAGCAGTTAAGTTTACCATTGGAAATTTTATTCTACTCACAAAACATCGTTTATAAATTTCACTATTGATAAAAGGAAATGTTTTAATACAGGATGGTAAAAACCAACTGCGTTCAACAAAAATGTGAACGAATATTCCCTGAATGGGTTTCCAAGTTCTACAATCGATCGAAGGATGACCTATGCCATATCGCATCTATAATCTAGGTTAAATTTAAGTTTCACAGAAGAAAAAACTATCAAAATGGTCTACAGTGACCCTCAATTATCTTTAATTACTTATCTAACTTGTCGTAAATTACAGTGGCTGATGTGGCTTCTCAATAACTATATAAAAGAAAAATCAACGCGTTTCAGATCTGTTCTTCTAGTGGCAAATGTGAACAGCATGAGTTTTAATTAACGATCGACACTAGTATTAAGCAAAAATGGGGTGTAACAGATGAGTCTTCTGCAGTTCTGAGTGACGCCTTATGTGCTCAAAAATGCGGCATCGCGTGCGTTCATTACTTTGTCGGAGTTTAAGCAGCGTCAGGGCGGCAGCGGCCGGCGCAGCAGCCATCCAGCTCGCCGTCTCGGAACTAACTCTCCTCTAACTTCTCCTTACTACAATTTACCGAAGTTAGTTTAAAAAAAAACTATCTGGCTATGTTTTCATCTGACCAATCAGGGTCTCAATGTTAACCTTAAGCTCAGCCTACAAAAATTCTGTCTATCCAATGAGAAACGTTATACTTTTCGTGGTGGGGCAATGTTTTTAAAGTTTGCAACGTAACAGAGACGCTAAAAAGTCTCACGCTAAAACCTGCAGCTGGTGTGGTCCTTTTTGCGTTATCGTAAGATCTATACTGTTCTTCTGGAGGGCTCCATCTTTTAACATGGGCTGGGGGGTGGTCCTTGACGTACCTGAGACGCGAAAAAGTCTCACGCTAAAACGTGCGGGTGGTAGTCGTACAGGAAGGCTGGCGACGGGGTGTCCAGTCCGTCCCTTATCGTAGGGCCTTCTAGCTTAACACGGTTCTGCTCTCGGGTTCTGTCCTCGTTTCTCCCCTCGGAACTGCGTCTGCCTCACGGTGGGAAGGTACGACATGCATTTAGGTATTCTTGTGTTAGTCTGTGGCATTCCATTTGCTCACTCGTTACTTGTATTACTTTGGTTAATTTATTCGGAGCTATGTGACATACTAGTAGATTTGCTTATTATGTTAGGGTTTTCATGGAAGGTGTTGGATTTACCTGACACCTTACATGATTGTTAGCCGCGTGTGTCGTATGCCGCCGTGAATGAAACTCAGTGAAATACAAATTACTAATTTATTGCAGATACATTTTTACTTAGAAATTTTCACATTCATTGTTGAATACACAATTCTATTCGTCTAATCATGTTTCGAAACACAAGGTGTAACATTTCTTCTGTGACAGAAGCAGTGAAAGTGGATATTGCAGTTTTCAGTTCATGGATGGATTTTGGACGGTTTTTATAGACAGTTGCTTTTGCTGCACCCCAGAAGTCAGGTTGTGTTGGGTCAGGCGATCGTGGAGGCCAAAGTCCCTGTGAAATTATGCGATCACCAGAAACAGCAACAAGCAGTGAAATTGCAACGCGAGCTGTATGCGCGGTTGCACCATCTTGTTGAAAATAACCGTTCAGTATTTCACTTAACACAAGTTCTCCCATGAATGGGTACAGAATATCACTGCAGTATTGTTGTGCGTTTATTGTTACGTTGAAAAATATGGGACCCACAATCCGACGTCTAGAAATTGCAGTCCGATCTTCTATTTTCACAGAATGAAGTGGTTCCTCATGAATACACAATGGATTTGCAGTACTCCAAATACGAGAATTTTGCGAGTTCATGTACCCGGATAAATGAATCCACGCTTCATCGGAGAAAAAAACATTTCGTTACGAATATCTCCTCCATTTTGTTGAACGAAATTTTTAAACCATTGACAATAATACAGTCTCTTGCCATGATCGGTATTTTTCAGTTTTTGCGCGACTATCACTTTGTATGGGAAAAGTTCAAATTTTTTCCTTACTGCTGTGTGGGCCGTTCCGACACTAACATTGATTTACTCGGCGAGTTTTCTTACTATCTTGTTCGGATTCATGGACATTTTATCGGAAATATCGAGTAGTTTATCCTCAGACAAACAGCTAGGACGACCACCGCTTGGTGCATCTGTCACTGAAGCCGTACTTCGAAATTTGTTAATCAAATCTCGCACAGTATCGCGATGTGGGAGTGTTGTCTGCGGGTAAACTGAATTAAAAGTTTGACGAACTGAAACTGTGTATTTACTGCCAGCTCTGAACACTTGTTCGACTAAAAACACACGTTCTCCAATGGTTAGCATTTTAACGGTGAAAAAAATGAAACAAACGAACATATGAACTAAACTTAAACGTTCACGTCAACACATAGCGAGACACACCAACGATACTACTGACGCTGGCTGAGATAAACGAAACAGTGGAATGCTGAGAGAGTCCACTTGAAAGGAAGTAACCCAGGCAGGCGAACAATCATACGGCACGCGCGGCTAACAACCATACGGCACTGCGGAGAGACTTTTTGAACACCCCGCACATACAACAGGCGGAACAGAACAAAAGAAATTACGTGGAAGACAGGGATAACATAATCACTGAGGTAACATAAGTTGCGGGAGAGCGATATGCACCTACACAAATGGCGGTATCGCCCCGTACACAACGTGTAAAAGGGCACTGCATTGGCGGAGCTGTTATTTTTACTCGGGTTACTCATGTGAAAAAGTTTCCAATGTAATTATGGCCGCACGGCGGGGATTAACAGACTTTGAACGCGGAATATTAGTTGGAGCTAGACGCATGAGACATTCCATTTCTTAAATCGCTAGTGCATTCAATATTGCGAGAATCATAGTGTCAAGAGTGTGCCGAGGATGTCAAATCTCAGGCATTGCCTCTCACGATGGACAACGCAGTGACCTATGGTCTTCACTTAACGACCGAGGGCAGCGGCGTTTGCGTACAGTTGTCAGTGCTAAAGGCAAGCAACACTGCGCACGAAATAACCGCAGCAGTCTATATGGGACCTTCGACTAACGTAACGTATCCATTATGACAGTGCGGCGACGTTTGGCGTTAATGGGCCAAGGGAGGGGGGGGGGGGGGTGCAGACGATCGACGCGAGTGCCTTTCCTAACAGCACGACATCGCCTAGAGGGCCTCTCCTGGGTTCGTGACCATACCGATCAAAAACCGTGGCCTGCTCAGAAGAATCCAGATTTCAGTTATTTCAGTTGGTAAAACCGTTACGTAGACCCCACGAAGCCATGGACACAAATCGACAACAAGGCACTTTGTAAGCTGGTGGTGGCTCTATAATTGTGTGAGTTGTTATGTGGAATGGACTGAGTCCTTAGGTCCAACTGAATCGATCACTGACAGGAAATGGTTATGTTCGGTTACTTGGAGACCATCTGCAGCCATTCATGAACTCCACGTTCCCAAACAACAATGGAATTTTTATAGATGACAATAAGCCATGTGACCGGGTCAAAATTGTTCGCGATTGGTTCGAAAAAGAATCTGGATAATTTGAGCGAATGGTTTGGCCATCCAGATCACCCTTCATGAATCCCATCGCACATTTGTGGGACACAATCGTGAGGTCAGTTCGTGCACACCAACTTTGCAACAGCACCACTCCCACCAGTCTGGCTATAAAGTGTGTGCTGCGGATACAATCCCATGTTTTGCATTATTTCCACATCTTTTGGTGTATTGAGAGGAAAATAGAGAACACCAGTTGCACCGATGTACGTTCTTTCTCTTATGCAGCAATAGAGAAAACTGAATCGTGTCGCTGTTTACAAGAAAAGCAGTTGAGTACAGAGAAACGTACAACTGAAAATAATTCGAATCGAATGGAGGACTCCTAATAGAAAACGAAGTATAAGGATCACATCCATATTTTGTGACCACAGCATGCTACAGTGGCGAGACTTAAAAACTTCTAAAATAAAAGACGGTAATGTACCAAAATGCTGCTATAATTATTATTTGCTAGACGTTTTACATTAGCAAGAGACATATTTCGGCATTTCGCCCCTCTTCAGCCTATTTTCATTTTGCATCGCCGAGATGTCGCTCTCTTATAATCTTACTGTTGCATAGTTCGTTTTCAATTGAAGCCAAGTTTTTAAATATTTATCTTAATCTCCATTAATTGCTCTTATTAGCAGATGTAAACTAGGTCTTTTATCGCCTGTATATACCGTTGTGGTTTTCACAGCTACCATTGACAGCTACGCGATAAAAAAACTAGCTTCCACCTTCGGAGAACAGCAGTTAATAGAGATTAAGATAAATATTTAAAAACTTGGCTGCAGTTGAAAACGACTTATGCAACAGTAAGATTATAAGAGAGCGACATCTCGGCGATGCAATATGATAATAGACTGAAGAGGGGCGATAATGGCGAAATAGGTCTATTGCTAATGTAAAACGTCTAGCAATTAACAATTATAGCAGCATGGTCCAAAAGCAAATAAATTTAAAAATTTGTACCGCCAGTACTACCAAGGCATCGCTAAGGCCACTAAGCCTAGCAGGTTGCGTTGAGATGTTTGACGTCATCTATGCATTTTAGGGAAGATTTGTTGACGTTTTTAAAGCTTAAACATAATTCTACCGAGTAAGACAGGCAAAAAACGGAAAGCAGCAATAGCTCCTAAATAGATCATATTTTTTAGTCTTATTACTCTCTGAGTGCTAGAAAGCAAATTACTGTAAAAATGAATATAACATTGAAATTCTTGTAATTTGAAAATACGGACGTTAAGAGGTGCTAATGAGTTCATAAGAATGTTGCTGTCAAAAATAGCTACCACCAAACGATCATTTGCCAACTCTTGACAAAAGTTTCAACATTTGTAAACATGAAGAATCAAATGTAAACTCCCTGAAAAACAAATAGAAACTGTCAGAAAGCACTTGGGGAAGCCTCAAGAAAACGAGAGGTTGACAGAGGTAGTAACTAACTTCATCATCCACTGGCTCAGATTGCTGGGCAGGATTAGCCGAGCGGTGTTAGGTGCTGCAGTCATGGACTGTGCGGCTGGTCCCGGCGGAGGTTCGAGTCCTCCCTCGGGCATGGGTGTGTGTGTTTGTCCTTAGGATAATTTAGGATTGGTAGTGTGTAAGCTTAGGGACTGATGACCTTATCAGTTAAGTCCCATAAGATTTCACACACATTTGAACATTTTTTTGTTTTAATGACTTACATTGTTTATTCTCAACTATTTACCTAGCTTCAGGGAGTGAAGGAAGTCAAAGACGCATTCAGAGCGACACGGCTTTTGTTTTTACTGTATTTAGGGCCCGAGGTATAGGTCTTAAATGTGAAACATGTCAGTGACATTTCCTGATGAAGTTTGTTTCCAATACAATGTTAAGAACTTTATTTAAAGTACAAATCGTTGCACACACGGCTCACCAGAGCTATTGTTAGTAAAACATAACTCACTGGTACTGAGATACCCTGATATAAGCATAGCCGTCTTGATGTATCTAACCGTACTTGTTAACGTTGCAAAAGCTGAGCGTTTTTCTTTTTCTTCAAGCAGAAGTTATTACAAAAACTGGTTACGTTCTACAGTGAGACAGGAACTATGATCTTCTGCAGCAATACTGTCAACGGAAACTGAAAGAGCACAGTATATCGATTTTTCTAAAAGAAGCTTGTCACGGTCCGTGCGGCTGCCCCCGTCGGAGGTTCGTGTCCTTCTTCGGGCATGGGTGCGTGTGTTGTCTATAGTGTAGGTTAGTTTAAGTTAGGTTAAGTAGTGTGTAGGCTTAGGGACCGATGACCTCTGCAGTTTGGTCCCATAAGACCTTACCTCAAATTTCTAAAATAATAGACCGTTTTGCTGATACAGAAATGAGAGGAAACATTTCACCAAGACGAAAATTTATGTCAAAGTCCACATATAACGTGAACAGTTTTTGTTTCGTCATAGACACTGCATACACTTCATCAAATTAACTTTTTGTTTCTGTTTTATCTTACGGTACAGTAGTGTATTATATTTAACTGTTTTGTAACATCATTTTGAGAAGTATTAATTAATTTTTAATGTTTATCTGGACTTAAGAAGGCTGTAATACGAGTTAAATACAGCTTTTTCTTTAAGAAACTGGTTTAGCATTTCATGAAAGTTTATACTGGGCAGTAATGAAGGAAAGAATAGTTTTTAACGTCCCGTCGAGACAAATTCGGTAGCCTAAAAGCACAAACTGATTAGAAAGCAGGTTAGCGGGACCGGAATTTGAACCGCAGTGCTCTCGCAAACGAGTCCAGCCGTGGAGGAGGAGGGGGAGGCTTGCGTTGGAACCCATGGTTGTGGTTACGACACTCATTTACACGATTCGCAAACAGTGCGCCGACTGGGGGGAGGGGGGCCGTTGTCCGGCCGCATCCGTCAGCACTGGCCGCGCCTCGACATCCGCGTTTAATTAAAACCCCGCCAGTCCTGTAGCTGCGTACATCCGTAGGAGGCTGCCGTCTCGGCCATTCGACAAGCTGCACAAAAAGCCTCCGCTCTACTACACTACTGGCCATTAAAATTGCTACACCACGAAGATGACGTGCTACAGACGTGAAATTTAACCTACAGGAAGAAGATGCTGTGATATCCAAACGATTAGCTTTTCAGAGCATTCACACAAGGTTGGCGCCGGCCGCGGTGGTCTAGCGGTTCTAGGCGCTCAGTCAGGAACCGTGCGACTGCTACGGTCGCAGGTTCGAATCCTGGCTCGGGCATAGATGTGTGTGATGTCCTTAGGTTAGTTAGGTTTAAGTAGTTCTAAGTTCTAGGGGACTGATGACCACAGCAGTTGAGTCCCATAGTTAAGAAAAAAAAAAAAAAAAACACAAGGTTGGGCGCCGGTGGCGACATGCTGACACGAGGAAAGTTTACAACCGATTTCTCATACACAAACAGCAGTTGACCATCGTTTTCTGGTGAAACGTTGTTGTGATGCCTCGTGTAAGGAGGAGAAATGCGTACCATCACGTTTCCGACTTTGATAAAGGTCGGATTGTAGCCTATCGCGATTGCGGTTTATCGCATCGCGACATTGCTGCTCGCGTTGGTTGAGATCCAATGACTGTTAGCAGAATATGGAATCGGAGGGTTCAGGAGGGTAATAAGGAACGCCGTGCTGGATCTCAACGGCCTCGTATCACTAGCAGTCGAGATGACAGGCATCTTATCCGCATGGCTGTAACGGATCGTACAGACACGTCTCGATCCCTGAGTCAACACATGGGGACGTTTGCAAGACAACAAACATCTGCACGAACAATTCGACGACGTTTGCATCAGCATGGACTATCAGCTCTGAGACCACAGCTGCGGTTACCCTTGACGCTGCATCACAGACAGGAGCGCCTGCGATGGTGTACTGAATGACGTACCTGGGTGCACGAATGGTAAAACGTCATTTTTTCGGATGTATCCACGTTCTGTTTACAGCATCATGATGGTCGCATCCGTTTGGCGAAATCGCGGTGAACGCACATTGGAAGCGTGTATTCGTCATCGCCATACTGGCGTTATCACCCGGCGTGATGGTATGGGCTGCCATTGGTTACACGTCACGGTCACCTCTTGTTCCCATTTACGGCACTTTCAACAGTGGACGTTAAACTTCAGATGTGTTACGACCCGTGGCTGTGCCCTTCAATCGATCCCTGCGAAACCCTACATTTCAGCAGGATAATGCACGACCGCATGTTGCAGGTCCCGTAAGGGCCTTTATGGATACAGAAAATGTTCGACTGCAGCTCTGGCCAGCACATTCTCCAGATTTCTCACCAACTGAAAATGTCTCGTCAATTGTGGCCGAGCAACTGGCTCGTCACAATACGCCAGTCACTACTCTTGATGAACTGTGGTATCGTGTTGAAGCTGCATGGGCAGCTGTACCTGTACACGCCATCCAACCTCTGTTCGACTCAATGCCCAGGCGTACAAGGTCGTTATTACGGCCAGAGGTGGTTGTTCTGGGTACTGATTTCTCAGGATCTATGCACCCAAGTTGCGTGAAATTGTAATCACATGTCAGTTCGAGTAATATATTTGTCCAATGAATACCCGTTTATCATCTTGATTTCTTTTTGGTGCAGCAATTTTAACGGCCATTAGTGTATTTCCGGCCAATGATCGAATCACTTGGATCGGTTGACCCTGCACATTCCACGTAAGTTACGGAGCCACCACAAGCGTCCACAGTGCTTTGTTGACAATTTCGATCCGTAGCTTTTTGGTGTCTGCGCCACACTCGAACCCTACCATAATCTCCTGCCAACTGAAGTGTGCACTCATCTGACCACACCACGTTCTTCCAGTCTAGGGTTCAACCGAAATGGCCGCGACCCCAGGAGAGGCGCTGCAGGCGATGTCGTGCTGTTAGCAAAGGCACTCGCGTCGGTCGTCTGCTGGCACAGCCCATTAACGCCAAATTTCGCCGCACTGCCTCAACGGAAACGTTCGTCGCAAGACCCACACCGTTTTTTTGCGGTCATTTCACGCAGTGTTGCCTGCCTGTTAGCACTGCTAACTGTACGCAAACGCCACTGTTGTCGATTGTTAAGTGAAGGCCGTCGGCCACTGCGCTGTCCATGATGAGAGGTAATGCCTCAAATGTGGCGTTCTCGGCACACTTTTGACACCGTGGATTTCGGTATATTGAATTCCGAAACGATTCCTGAAATAGAATGTCCCATGCGTCTGGCTCCAACTACCATTCCGCATTCAAAGCCTGTTAATTACTTTCTTACAGCCATAATCATGTCGGAAACATTTTCCCGTAAATCACTAGAGTGAAAATGATAGCTCCGCCAATACAGTGCCCTTCCGTACCTTTCCGCCATTTGTGTATGAGCTTATCGCTATCCCATGAATGTTGTCACCTCAATGTAAATGAGTTAATGTGTTCAATATTTGACGTTAACCACTTGAAAACTTGATGGCTAAAGACGCACAACCCTGATCATGTCAATTTTGTCAGTTTCCAATTATGTACCCATAGACTAATGAATTACTCAAAAGTAAAAACAACATAAGTAGATTTTGAGTCTTCAGCCATAAACGTTTCACATGCTTAACAATAAACATTTAACACATAGTTGGAAGTTCCTACGTGCGCCGACCGGTGTGACCGAGCAGTTCTAGGTGCTTCAGTCTGGAACCGCGCGACTGCTACGGTCGCTGGTTCGAATCCTGCCTCGCGCATGGATGTGTGTGATGTCCTCAGGTTAGTTAGGTTTAAGTAGTTCTAAGTTCTAGGGGACTGATGACCTCAGAAGTTAAGTCCCATAGTGCTCAGAGCCATTTGAAGCATTTCAGTCTTAAAACAGTCCTGTTATGACACTTTGCAGATCCACCAGATATTGTCGCAAAGAATTTTCTTTGCGTTCCAGGATCCTCCTTAGATTACAGTAATATCACAAACTGAGGCACTGCATTTCATTCACTGTCCAAAACAACTTGCGGTGGTTATGCCACAGCAAAGTGTGTAGGATGTCGTTTCTGAGGCAAATTAGACTTCAGTAATTAATGACCAGTATATAAAGCGGGCGAAAAAGTTTCTATATTCAGCTGCAGACATGTTACTTTGCTTTTTACCGTAGCAACGTACTGAGGGCAGTGTTTTGTTGCAGTGCTAAGGAATTACACCTGAGAGAACGATCTGTATTAACTGTGAGCTGTCACAGAACGAGCATAAGCAGCATGATTTGTTGGAACCGGTGGCCTGGAGATCATCAGAGGAACAGGAACTTATAATCCCAGCACGACGTTACGAACGATGTGGACTGAATTATACTTGTAGAAAACTCTGAATATTCGAAGCAACACAGGGAAGGACACGAACAAAAAACACCTATGTTTTGAAGTTGAAAATCCACGAAGGATACAAATGAGATTTGTAAAACACCTCTCGTTATTTTCACTTAATAATCGCAAATAAATATCCATAAATTCTCGATTTAGGTCAGCAGTCATCATCGTTCTGACTACAAATATGTCATCATTATAGCTATCACCATCATTTATTAGCAGTACATCTTGGTGTGCCACATTATCGGTCTCGCGTTTCTGGGTGCGCAGTCCGGAACCGTATGACTGCTACGGTCGCAGGTTCGAATCCTGCCTTGGGCATGGATGTGTGTGATGTCCTTAGGTTAGTTAGGTTTAAGTAGTTCTAAGTTCTAGGGGACTGATTACCTCAGATGTTGAGTCCCATAGTGCTCAGAGTCATTTGAACCAACCACATTATCTTAGAAAGATAATGGGTGTAACGAAGTGTCACACGAACTGTGGATGGCAGAGTGGTCTTCATAAGATACCCATCAGGTAATGCAATGTAGTACTCAGCCGTGAGACCTAGCATCTTAGAACAAAGAAACACATACGTTTGTCTGTTAGCTAAAGTTCGAACGTTGATATAATGTAGAACCTTTTAACATGTAACGTATATCGTAATCTGTATATTGAGCAAGCAGTAAAGGAAACAAAAGAAAAGTTCGGAGTAGGTATTAAAATCCATGGAGAAGAAATAAAAAACTTTGAGGTTCGCCGATGACATTGTAATTCTGTCAGAGACAGCAAAGGACTTGGAAGAGCAGTTGAACGGAATGGATAGTGTCTTGAAGGGAGGAAATAAGATGAACATCAACAAAAGCAAAACGAGGATAATGGAATGTAGTCGAATTAAGTCAGGTGATGCTGAGGGAATTAGATTAGGAAATGAGACACTTAAAGTAGTTAAGGAGTTTTGCTATTTTGGGAGCAAAATAACTGATGATGGTCGAAGTAGAAGGATATAAAATGTAGACTGGCAATGGCAAGGAAAGCGTTTCTGAATAAGAGTAATTTGTTAACATCGAGTATAGATTTAAGTGTCAGGAAGTCGTTTCTGAAAGTATTTGTATGGAGTGTAGCCATGTATGGAAGTGAAACATGGACGATAAATAGTTTGGACAAGAAGAGAATAGAAGCTTTCGAAATGTGGTGCTAGAGAAGAATGCTGAAGATTGGATGGGTAGATGACATAACTAATGAGGAAGTATTGAATAGGATCGGGGAGAAGAGTAGTTTGTGACACAACTTGACCAGAAGAAGGGATCGATTGGTAGGACAAGTTCTGAGGCATCAGGGTATCACCAATTTAGTACTGGAGGGCAGCGTGGAGGCTAAAAATCGCAGAGGGAGACCAAGAGATAAATACACCAAGCAGATTCAGAAGGATGTAGGCTGCAGTAGTTACTGGCAGGTGAAGAAGCTTGCACAGGATAGAGTAGCACGGAGAGCTGCATCAAACCAGTCTCCGGACTGAATACAACAACAACAACAACGCGAATACTACCGTTGAACGACTACAAAAGCCGTTCAATCTTGTGACACTATGAGAGAATGAGATATTCACTGTGCATCGGAGTGTGCGCTAATTTGAAACTTCCTGGCAGATTACAACTGTGTGCCGGACCGAGACTCGGCCCGGCGCAGTGCTCTTCATCAGTCTACTCCTGGTGTAGGCGCCCCGGCACGGTAGCTGAGCGTGTTCGGTCAGACGGTTAGCTGCCCTCTCTAAAAAACAAAAACTGAGTGAATGGATCAACGATGACCTTCAATGGGTGTCACGGGACGTCCGCCGTGAACAAATACAACGAACCAATGAGAAAGAAAAGGGGGGTAGCATCTTTGCTTCGTAATCAAAACATTCTAGGTCCCGGGTTCGGACCCTGTCAACACTTAAATTTCGAATCAAAATCATCAGCAGTAGCGACCGAAAATCTCCAGTATCAAAAGTCATCCCTAATTCAGCCAACGGCCTTGTCAAAGACGGAGGAGAAGCGGATAGAGGTTCAGGGCACTATTTTGACTTTGGGGTGGGAAACTGCCCCCAAAAGGTGGAAAAATTAGCAATGATCAACGGCATGAGGATGCAGAATGCAATGGAAACCACTACTTTAAAGACATACGAGAGTTGGACCTTAAATAGTGGCAACTATTTATTCACAACCGATAGAAAGGAGTTAAATCTTTGCACCTGATGCTGTCCTTCAGAGTAATCAACAGCATTGCGTAGAAAGCGTTGCCAGCGATGTGGAAGACGTAGTATTCCGTTAGCAGAGCCTGTTCTGTTGATGGTGCGAATGGAGCGGTCTACTGCCTGTCGAATCTCTGGAACAGTTCTGAAGCGAATGTCACGAAGCTGTTCCTCCGTCTTCGGAATCAAATCAAAATCACAAGGACTTAAGTCCGGGGTGTGTGGTGGATGGTATAGTACTTCCCAGTCCCATCGACCGAACAGAGCTGCCACAGCTTGCGCTGAATGCGCTCGTGCCTTGTCGTGCAAAATGATGGGTGGGTTGCGCAGAAAGTGTGGCCGCTTCTTTCGCAAAGCTGGTCGCAGGTGATGCTCCAAAAACGAACAGTAATACTGTACTTTGACATTCTGCCGTGGAGGAACGTAATGCGGTAGGATAACAAAATCATAGTCGTACACGAGAATCACCACAACGTTAGACCGCTCCATTCGCACCATCAACAGAACAGGCTCTGCTAACGGTATACTACGCCTTCCACATCGCTGGCAACGGGTTCTATTCAACGCTCGTGACTACTTTGAAGGACAGTAACAGGTGCAAACATGTAACTCTTTTGTATCGGTTGTGAATAAATAGTTGCCACTATTTAAGTTCCAACCCTCATATAACGTGTATCCACCGGATATGTGGCCTGTAGTTGAAAAAGTGTCACCTCTCCACTGGCAAAAGATGCCAGACTAGCCTCCCATTTGGATTTTGGAAGGGGACTGCCAAGGAGGAAATGACCATGAGAACAAGATTGAATAACCACTGAAAGGATAACGTTCTATGAGTCGGGGCGTTGAATGTCATCAGTTTGAAAGTGATAGGGAAGCTAGAAAATCTGAAAAAGGGAAATATTACGTCTCAATTAGATATAGTGGGGTTCAGTGATGTGAAATGGAAAGAAGGAAAGGATTTCTGGTCAGATGAGTACAGGGTAATATCAATAGGGAGGTAGGGCTCAGAATGAGTTACTGTGAAAAGTTTAATAATGGGATTGTTCTGATAAGAATCGACAGAAAACCAACACTGAAACGATAGTTCAGGTGTATATGTCGATGTCGCTGGCCGAAGATGAAGAGAGATCGCAAGCCCAAGATGAAGAGATAAAGTATATGAGGATGTTGAACGGGTGACTGCGTACATTAAGGAAGATAAAAATCTAATAGTGAAATTCGGTTGTAGGGGAAAGGGTTACTGGAGGATATGGGCTTGGTAGTAGGAATGAGGCAGGAGAAAGACTATTTTAGTTATGGAATAAATTTGAACTAGTAATAGCGAATACTCTGTTCAAGAATTGAAGACGGGGAAGTATACCTTGAGAAAACCGGAAGATTTCAGATAGGTTACATCATTGTCAGGCAGAGATTCCAAGATCAGATAGTGGATTGTAATGTGTACCCAGGGGCGGATATACATTCAGATCACAATTTAGCAGTGATGAAGAATACGTTGAAGTTCAAGAGACTAGTCAGGAAAAGATGCGGGATGCAGAAGTACTCAGGGATGAAGAGGTAGGCTTGACGTTCTCATGTGAGGAAATTGAAAAGGAAACGAAAGTCGGATGGACTGACTCAGCATACAGGAAAATCAATAGAACATTCGGTGAAACTAAAAGCAAGGGCAGTAACATTAAGAGTGCAAGGGAATTCCACTGTAAAATGAGGAGGAGAAAGCGGATAGGTGGAAAGAGTACACTGAAGACCTCCATGAGGGGGAAGACTTGCCTGATGACGTGACAGAAGAAGAAGAAGAATCGGTAGTAGATATAGAAGACATAGGGTCAGCATTAGAATCAAAATTTAAGAGCTTTCCAAGACTTAAGGTCAAATAAGTTAGAAGGGATAGATAACACTCCATCAGATTTTCTAAAGTCATTGGGGGAAGTGGCAACAAGACAATTATTCACCTAGGTGTGTAGAGTCTGTGAGCTTGGCGATGTTCCATCTGAATTGCGGAAAAATATCATCCACACTATTCTGAAGATGACAAGAACCGACAAGTGCAAGAACGATTGCACAATCAGCTTAACAGCTCATGCATCCGAGTTACTGACAAAAACAATATACAGAAGAAAGGAAAAGAAAATTGGGGATGTATCAGATGACGTTCAGTTTCTTTAGGAAAGGTAAAGGCATCAGAGAGGCAGTTCTGACGTTGCGGTTGACTCAGGAAGCAAGACTGAAGAAAAATCAGGACAAGTTCATAGGATTTATCGACCTGGAAAAAACATTAGACAGCGTCAAATAGTGCAAGATGTTCGAAATTCTGAGAAAAATAGGAGTTAAGGGGAAAGGCGCGTAATATATAATATGTACAAGAAGTAAGAGGGAATAATAAGACTCGAAGACCAAGAACGAAGCGCTCGGATTAAAAAGGGTGTAAGAGAGGGATGTAGCTTTTCGGCCCTGCTGTTAAACCTGTAGATCGAAAAGGCAATGACGGAAATGAAAGAAGAATTCAACAGTGGAATAAAAATTCAGGGTGGAAGAATATCGATGATAAGATTGGATGTTGACATTGCTATCCTCAGTGAAAGTGAATAATTATTAGAGGCTGTGTATGAATGACTGTGTGGGATAAACAATCTAATGAGTACAGAATATAGATTGAGAGTAAATGGAAGGAAGACGAAAGTAATGAGATGCAGCAGAAACGAAAACAGCGAGGAACTTAAGGTTAGGATTGTTTATCACGAAGTAGGTGAAGTTAAGGAATTCTGCTACCGGACACCAAAATAACCAAAGACGGACGTAGTGAGGAATACATAAAAAACAGACTAGCACTGCAAAAAGGGCATTCCTGGCCAAGAAAAGTCTAATAGAGTCAAAATAGGCCTTACTTTGAGGAAGAAATGTCTGAAAATGAATGCTTGGAGCACAACATTGTATGGTAGTGGCACATGGACTGTTGGAAAATCGAAATAGAAGAGAATCGAAGCCTTTGAGCTGTGGTGGTACAGAAGAATGTTGAAAATCATGTGAACTGATAATGTAAGGAATGAGGAGGTTCTCCGGAGAATCGACAAAGAAATGAACATATGGAAAACACTGAAAAGAAGAAAGGACAGGATGACACGACGTATGTTAAGGCATCTAGCAATAACTTTCATGGTACTAGAGGGAGCTGTAGATGATAAAAACTGTAGAGGAAGACAGAGATTGGAATAGATTTAGCAGATAATTGAGGATGTACGTTGCAATTGTTACTCTGAGATTAAAAGGTTGGCTAGTAGAGGAATCCGCAGCGGACTGCATAAAAAAATGAAAGAAAAATGTAAAGTTTTGACGTCATTTACCTCGGGATATCGATTCCTTACATTTTCACTTCTCACTCTCTTCTGTGGGGTTACGACATCTAAGGAACGTAATAATATCATTTTTCGCTGCTTATTCGGGCTTTATCATTTTAGCCCAGAATTCAACATTCACTTCGATGTAACAAATTCGATTTTGATGTAATATCATGAAATTTGATGTTTATTTCTTTTGTAATTTTTCCCAAAATTTGCATTCGATTTCATTTAAAATAAGACACAAATTAATTAGAGACACTGACTGCGAGTGGACATCGATTGACATCAATGGGGAAAGTTGAACATTCGTGCCGGATCGTAACTCTGACCTCCTGCTCACTAGGTAGTTGCCCTGACACTGCACACACCACCGTAGCACGCCTCCCGCCAGACCCAAATTCTCAACTTCTCGACACACTACTGATGTAGCGCTCCTTGCCCAATATCCTCATTACTCGTGGCATTTCGCCGATAATCGTAAGAGTTAGAGCCTGGTGCGTATCCTCACAGAGGAGATCATTGGCCACCTTGCCTTAATTATATATTTGTGGTGTCTGTTCTTCCAGACATTTCAAATACTCTGTTGATTTTTTTCTCTGTCCTATTTGGTATGCGAATTTCGATGTATGACAATGCATATAATGTTCTATTACCTGTTTTATTACGTTATTGTTGTTCGAAATGGTTACTTTAGAGTGGTTTTTCTTTTCCAGCCATTTCCTTCGTTTTAGATTTCGAAATTTCCATACTGAAAGCCGGTAGACTGTTCTGAAATACGTTAACAGAGCTTTGAAACTGATCATCGCTTACGGTCATTGTCTCTGGCTCTCAGCAAATAATAATGTTTCCAGGATTGTCTTTTTGTTAATTTTTACAACAGGCGCATTTGTTACTTCCCATTCCTGGATAATTAAGCCTATATAGATAATAAATAGTGTCTAAGTCTCTGATTAATTTCTATGGTTCTTTATATTTTCAATTGTCTAAATTAATTTTAATGTGTGTCTACCGAGTGAATTATTGGCAACATGATAATTTTCTAATACGTGCCACACCTTTCTGAATAGGTCATAAACCTTTTGAAGATCTAACATTTGCTTCTAGAGGGGACAACTAAATTCCTTTTCTGTCTCTGTTAACTGTCTAACTTTGAACATGGTATCCATACATGAACATTTGTTGCTAAATCCGCATCATTCTGCAGCAAGCTTTCGATATAGAATTTTTTGTAGTTTTCGTTTCAGGTTGTTCCATATATTTACTGTAGTTATTAGCGACACTGATCTGTCATTTTTGCAGATAGTTTTCTGCATTTTCATTTGTAGATATGATTATCGAATTTTTTGCAGACATTATGTACTGTTCCTTTTGTTCAAATATCATTAAAAATTTGCACCAGTGTAATGTGTAATTGCTTTCCCCAGTATTTCCATTATGCCAATGAAATTCCATCTATGAAGACAAAAAATAGAATAGAGCCAGCAAGGCGAAATCAAAGATTAGTGTTCACAGAGGATAATGAATAAGATGGACAGGGAATTTTGGACGTCAGTGGGCCTTCAGAACTTTCCATGAACGAACGATCAACAAGCGTCTACGACAAAGAGACGCAGGTAGCATACATCGTAGGCGAAAAGAGGATATGCGTAACAAGGGCGCCGGCAGATTGTCGATTCACACCGGATCCTCTGTCACTTGCCGCATAAAACCAGTACCAGTCCAACGATAGCACATCTATCCCAGGAGGAACACTCCCCTATTCGTCTAATATGGATGTTATCTACATCTAATACTCCATAACTGAGTGGCGAAGGGTACTTTACGCACCTCTGCAGAGAAGCCCCGTACGAGCTTAAAATTAATGTCCATAAAGTATAGTTGGAAGGCTAGTCAGCTTAATCACATTGCTTTTCAGCCATTCTCAAGTATTTCAGAAATTGTCTGATAAGATTATTAAATTGCTTTTATGTGCGATGGTCATAAATCTTCCATATTCTGTGTTGGTGACTTCCCTAAATTTGTGTGAAATGCTCATAGCTAGTCTGACTGAGCTGAGAAGATTAAAGATCAGTTTCTACCCTTAACATTTCGCTCACGGAGACGATTTCCTTGTGTACATTAATATATTGTAAATTATCCCACCAACTTGCTGATATCCATCATAAAGAACTTTTTATGCCGCTGTAAAGATTGGAGCCGATGTAATTCAAAGCGCAGTTTTTATTTATTCATGTTTGAAGTTTTTATGTCTTTAAAAAATCTTTTCTCCATGTTTAAATTAATTCTGTCTGGTAATTTTGTCAGTAACACAGTCTTCTGTTGTATTTCTTTAACATCAGCATAATTGCAATGATCAAACAGTTTTTGTTTAAATCATTTCATGTATAGCTCGTGAACATGGTTAGTATATGTATTCAAAAAAAAGTTGGATAGAGCGTCTGCCATGAAAGCAGATCCCGGGTCCGAGTCTGGGTCGGGGCACATATTTTCAACTGTCCCCGTTGATGTATATCAACGCCTGTCGGCAGCTTAGGGTCTTGATTTATCATTTCATGGTTACGTCGTACGGTGTTGGCCTGCGAAGGAGGAGATCCGTGCCTCCATCCCCCCCCCCCCCCCTATTCCCCCTCCCCCACAATACCCACAATATTATGAACTGTCCGTTCGGTCATTGACGTGTAGTGTTCGCTGTAATCAGATTTGTGACTGTGTCGTGATAAGACGTCCGTCTGCAACAGCGAGGGGATCTCCAGGCGTACGTACATCCTGCTTGTTCTACACAATTACCACATGTTATGACTCTTGCGTTGCGTTTTGGAACTTTTGACTTTTGAATTTCTTTGTTGTAACACATTTTACACCCATTTATTTGCTATTTTCATTTCTGTGAGAGGCCTATGTGGCATCTTACATGCTCTCACTATCCATCACATTCACTTGCGATGGTAATGTGTTCTTAGGACATGACTCATATTCTATAAGCAGTGTGTACTGTAATTGCCAATACTACAGAAGGAAAGCAGACACGTCAATGACCGGACGGACAGTTCATAAATTTGTGAAAAAAATAATTGTGGACGAGAGAAGTTTGTACGCGCATCTTCCGCTTGGTAATCCTTAACACCGTTACCACACAACCACGACGCAATGTTCAGGCAAAACGCTCGATGTTCTACATCTTCTGCTTGTTCCTATTATGCTTCCTTTTTTACAGTTCAGTACATCTTCTTCTTGTTTTCACGCTTGATCCGTGTTCAGTTTTTGACGGGTGTTCCACTGCCCCGTTTTACCACTAAATGTGAGGGGGGCGCGACGGGGTGTTTCCGTTATAAGTACCGTGTAAAGAAAACTGCAAGTTATCATTCTCATACTAAATTCTTTGAAGGTTTATGTATTTAAATCTCTTCCTTGGTGTGACTGACGTTTGTCTCTCTGTGTGTTGCAGGTGAGTGACGAGCACCGACCGTCCTCTGGCTGACGAATATTTCCCTCCATTAGGGCCACGACTGCGGTAGCCGCCTGTGTCTGCAGTCCGAGAAACAAACCAGGGTAATGAAAAATCTGCTCCTTCCAAAATACCTGCAGGGCGACTCTCTGTGATTACTAAGATAACAGCAGATGGCTACCAGGAATCAGGCTACGTGCCGTATCACGTGTAGGAGTGGGAGAAACAACATGCCTATCGATTTCTCTGAGCTGGCAACTGATAAGTTATCCATCGTCCGTTTCCCCAGATTCAGAGCATATTTATGTGTGTGGAAGAATTTTACATTAGTTCTACTTATATTTAACCGTGATAAACTTCAAATCAACTGGACGTATCTGATCCCCTTTTGTACATACCGCCGTAATTCAAAATCATTGTGAGTGCAACGAAACTTTTATTGATTCTCTTCGATTAAGAGTTCGTGTATATGTTGTCTCATCACATAATTTGAGTTTTGCCAGCGGACTGTACGATTGTGACATTAATATGAAGAAACTTTCGGTATCAGCCGCTTCGGAAAATGAAGCCGTGGTGTAAGTTATTTTATTTATTTATTAGTGGCTATTTTACGTATGATCTGACCTTAGAATCAACTGCTGGCTATGTTTCACAGTTATTGAACTATCACCATCGATACAATCCGTAGTACCTTAACGAACTTGTTTCCTTCTTTTATAAACACACTGGCTAACATAAAAAGTGAAGCGCCTGTAAGGGCAGGAGGAACTGAAAAGAAACTTGACGGGTTGAGACGGTATGTGATGTTATTTTAATGAATACACAATCGAGTCCAGTTCACAGAGAACTTTGCAGTATGACCCCTCTTGTTAGTGTGATGCTGCAGCCTCTCTGGTTCAAATGGTTCAAATTGCTCTGAGCACTATGGGACTTAACATCTGAGGTCATCAGTCCCCTAGAACTTAGAACTACTTAAACCTAACTAACCTAAGGACATCACACACAGCCATGCCAGAGGCAGGATTCGAACCTGCGACCGTAGCGGTCCCGCGGTTCCAGACTGTAGCGCCTAGAACCGCTCGGCCATCCCGGCCGGCATAACAGCCTCTCTGGACTCAACGCTTACACTGATGGGGTTGGTAAGGGTGTCATAAAGATGTATTCTCTCCTGAACAAACTGGCACAAAACAGTTGTTACTGACATTAGGACAGAGTTGACGTCCGAGGCGGGGGGGGGGGGGGGGGGAGGGGGGGCAGATCGTATCTGATGGCCACGCTAGTCGCTGTGGCCGAGCGGTTGTAGGCGCTTCAGTCCGGAACCACGCTGCTGCCACGGTCGCAGATTCCAATCCTTCCTCGGGCATGCTCGACCATGGATGTGTGTGATGTCCTTAGGATAGTTAGGTTTAAGTAGTTGTAAGTTATAGGGGACTGATGACCTCAGACGTTAAGTCACATAGTGCTCAAAGCTATTTCAATTTTTTTTTTTTTGACGGCCACGGATACAAATCAATATCACTCGGACTGTTCGTAGAGACATGTGCCATGTGTGCACGAGCATTGTGCTATTGAAACTGTCTCCTGAGAGGTATCACACGAGGACACAGAATGTCCTAGATCAACGACTGTGTCTTCAGAATTCTCTCTTGTAACCACCAGCTTGTGCTGAAGTCGCACCCGATGGCTCCCCACACGGCAGGAGTGACACCGCTGTGCCCCTCCAAAACATTGGAAGAATGAGACCGCTCCCCACATCGCCAAAAATGTGGGGTAGTGCACAACTGCGATTGATTGCTATACACGTTGCCACGCCAATCGACAACAGACCATGCTTCCCGCTTATGGCCGCATTCCAAACGCAGCCGTTTTTGTTGTGATGTTAACAGCAGCCTACACTTTGGATGTTAATTTCCTAGTAAGGCTGCTGCTGGTCTCCGAAAAACGGTGCAGATGGCGAATTGTTGCAGGGAGTCCATTACTTGTACCCGAATCCCAAGTGGAGGTGTTTTGGGGTACGGTGTGCCTGGTCCACGGTACTGACCCCCTACCTTCTGTTAGTCAGCGTGTTGGTAATGCTTCGACAACAATCCACAGTGTGTTCCTGGAGTTCACACACTACTATACAACAAAGCCTTTATACATACCGGCTCTATGCGCTTCGGTCCGGAACCACGTGGCTGCTACTACTGGTTCGAATCACGCCTCGGGCATGGATGTGTGTGATGTCCTTAGGTTAGTTAGGTTTAAGTAGTTCTAACTTCTAGGGGACTGATGACCTCAGATGTTAAGTCCCGTAGTGCTTAGAGCCATTTAAACCATTTTTTAAACATACCCACACAAAAAATCCATCGGTTTGAAGTCGTGGGACCTGGAAGCGAGCCACGACTCATAAACTTGTTGTGGAGGATTCATGGCACGTATAGCCACATGAAAGTGTGCCGGTGCACCATCACACAGGAAAATGACAAAATGACAAAATGACACCAAGGGTCATTATCTTGCGTTGTTGGTAATGAAGGAACACAAGACCAGTAGATAGACCAGGTAGGAAATGTGGCCCTATCAACCGATCGTCGACGACACCTGCCCATACGTTAACGGGAAATCTCCGCTGATGTGCCTTCTCAGTGACAGCAAGTCGGTTTCCATAAGCCCGAACATGAGTGTTGTGGCTATACGGAACACAATCTGTAAATAACACGTCCGTGAGGTTCTGTGGATCAATCCCAGACTGTCTAAAGATCCAGTGCCAGAAGACAGCCCAGACTGTAAAGTCAGGTGCGGACAGGTCTTGTACACTTTGTACTTGATATGGGTACGTGTGTCCCTCGTGTGATATCTGCCATACGTGGTTTCTGGACATATGTTCATCGGGATTATTTGCATGTTTCATTGTCCTCTACTTGCCCCTTTCGTTCTTTTCTATTATAGTCAAACAGCCTACATGAAAAAATATAAACGCTTTAGTAAAATGTTCTTTAGGGGGTTCGTGGTTAGTTGTCATCTCCCCACCCACGAAACCTAACCTCCCCCCCCCCCCCCCCCCCGGTCCTTCTTGGAACAGCGCCTAGTCCAACGCGGCAGTGTATACTCCAAATTGTACATCCACATATACTCCGCAAGCCACCATTCAGTGCAGGGCGGAGGATACCTTGTACGACTGTTAGCATTCCCTTTTTTGTTGCTTTTGCAAATAGAGCAACAGAAATGCGACTGTCTATATGTCTCTGTACGAGCTCTAATTTCTCTTACCTTATCCTCAAGGTCTTTACGTGGCAGTAGAATCGTCCTGCAGTTGGCTTCAAATGCCTGTTCTCTGAATTTTCTCAGTAGTGTTCTTCAAAAAGAACTTGCTTTCCTTCGAGGGATTCCTATTTGTATTCTCAAAACACCTGTGTAATATTTACATGTTCGAACCTACCGCCCACAAAGCAGCCCTGTTGTGAATTGCTTCAGTGTCTTCCTTTAACCCGGCCTACTCAAGAATAGATCGCACTGGTGCACTACTCACAGTCTCCTTTACAGTCAATTGCACTTTGCCAAGAATTCCCCTTTATAAACTAATCTGGACCATTGTCCTTCCCCACTACAATCTTTTCTTTCTCTTTCCATTTCATACCGCTTTGCAGCCTCCGACGTGACTGTGTCAAGCAATACACTGCCGGTGCTGCATTCAAATATAATGGGTTTGTTTTCCCACTAACACTCCTTAACTTACATTTCTCTACATTTGGAGCGCGCTGCTATTCATCGCACCTAATTGAAATTTTTTCTAAGTCATTTGGTATCCTCCTACAGTCAATCAGCGATCACACCTCCCCGTACATCACAGCATCATCAGCAAACAGCTGCAGATTGCTGCTCATCCTGTCTGCCCGACAATTTACGTATATAAAAAATAGTAGCGGTACTGTCACACTTCCTTGTGGCACTCCTAATGATACCCATGTCTTTGATAACATTCTCCGTCAATTTCAAAGCAGCGGGTTCCTTTGGGAAGTCTTCAACCCGCTCACATAGCTGGGAACCTGTTGCGTATGCTCGTACCCCCGTTAACAGTTTGCGGCAGAGCACCGTGTCAAATGCTTTTCCGAAATTTGGGAATATGGACCCTGCCTGTTGCCCTTCATCCATAGTTCGCAGGATATCATGTGAGACAAGGGCAAGCTGAGTTTTGCAGAATACCACAGCCTAGCACAACTGCTTCGGTCCAGATATCTCTCCAGACAGTTCAAGATTAGAATGTACAAAACCCTGATCCAGCTTGTTGTTCTATATGGCTGTAAGACATGGAGTATCCGGAAACAGAACTTCCATAAGCTCCTTGTTTTTGAGAGAAAAGTGCTTCGGAAGATCTTCGGTCCGGTTCTGGATGCAGGGGAATGGAGGATCAGATACAACCAAGAGCTTGAGTAACTATACCAGCAGTCCAACATAGCAGGAACTGTCAAAGCCAAACGAATGCAGTGGGCTGGCCATGTAGCCAGGATGGAGGATCACAGATGGCCTCGGAAGCTCCTGGATTTCACACCTACAAGAAAGGGACCGCCAGGGAGACCCAAGAAGCGCTGGATGGATGGCGGATAGCAGCAATGGACAGAATACAGTGGAGGAGGAAAATTGTAGATGCGTGCAGTCCGCTGGGCCTGATCACGTAGTAGTAATAGATGCTTACTAAAACCGTGTTCAGTCGCCAGTCGTCCTGTATCTTAAAAGATTAGAGAAGATTACTGTTACTTCAGCAAACGAAATATTACAGTAGAAGGTAGCGGACGACACGTTGTGGTAAAAGCCGACAGAGCGCCTCGGCGGTCGTTCCAGTCTGTATGATGACAGACGGCGGCAGCGCACTTCCCCCCCCCCCCCCCCCCCCGCCCTAACCCCAACCTGTCGTAGTCTCTTCCGCTCCCCTTCCACACCACACTGTCTGAAAATAGGCGGCTCCGTGGCGCCTAGGCTAGGATGTAGTTGGTTAGGTCGGCGGCCGGAGAGGCAGATTCTCATCGGAGGCGTTTCTCTGGTGCGGCAGTCTACTGCTGCTCTTGACAACAGCACAGCTACTAGCTGTTCCACTCCGCTGTCAACATGCTGGCTGTCGTCAAAGATGGTGGCACTCGAGACCAAGAACTCAAACTGAAATTTGTCGCCTCTCCCACATCCCCATACCGCAATGTGTTTTGTTAGGAGCTACTAGCTCTTTGTGTGCTGCTAAGCGATCGCACAAGAGTCGTTGCCATATCTTGCCCACATCGTTCAACAAGAAAATAGGTCTGTACTATTTAACAACTGTAAGATGTCTGTACTCTCCTTTTTCAAAATTAAAAGTCGCTTCTGCCTTCTTTGTAAACATCTGAAGAAGAGGCAGTTATCTGTTTCATTTGGGCCCAATCCCTGGAAATATCTGTAGTCTCCTATATACATATTAAATCCGATGTTAAAGGCAGCCTAAAATTCACTTAGGATTTGAACTTGGCGCCGTTTGTACGGTAACGCGTTGCCAACGGAAAAAAGGCTGCGTCACAGCTGACAATTAACGGTAATTAAAAAGGAGCGCTTTACGAAAGAACTAAACGTTTTGATTATTGAGCAATATTTAAAAAATGTGAAGGTTTGACACCTGTAGTTCTCAATTTTCGCACAAAATGTGGTCGGAATAATGATTTAATTTCATTGACTGTGAAAAGATTAATGAAAAAGCTTATGAAGACTGAATCATAACACTCTAGCCGTCCTGGAACAAATCGTTCAACAAAAAACATCGAAGCGGTTCGTGAGAGCATTGCTGAGAGTCCTACTACATCAATTCGGCACCATCCTCAAGAACTGGAGATTTCGAAAACCTCTCTACAACGTATTCTCACAAAATATTTGCATCTTCATACTTACCGAGTACAGAACTCAGCCTATTGATGAAGCACAACGAACGGAATTGGATGACGCAACAACAAGTGGATTACGCAACAAGTGGATCCTCATTTTTCGTACAAAACCATATTGAGAGATGAGGCTCATTTCCATCTTCAATCTTCGTTAATCGACAAAATTGTTTGACTTGGCCATCAGAAAACCTACGAGTTATTGCTGAGAAACAAGTGCATCCGCAACGTGTCACTGTGTGGAGCGGACCTTGGGCTCGAGGCATCATCTAACCATTGTTCTTCCAAAATGCTACTGGTCAGTCAATAAGAGTTAACGGTGCTCGCTATCCCCACAAGTTAATTGAGTTTCTTGTGTCTAAATTGCGTTATACGTATGTGGATGACATGGGATTTGAACAAGAGGAATCCACATGTCATACAATCAGGAAACAATTCAGTTACTGCACGAGGCATTTACTGGTCGTCTAACCTTCCGTTTTGATGATATTAATTGGATCTCACATCATTCGATTTAACGCCCCTGGACTGTTTGCGTTGTGTTTTTTTTTTTTTTTTTTTTTTTTTTTTTTTGAAGTCTCATGTTTGTCCGAACAAGCTCACGGCCGTCCATGCTTTGAAGGAGGAAACTGAGCGCTGAATCAATGAAATTGAGCAATATTTGTGCAAAACGATCATGAAAAATTTCAACATAGAGAGCGCGTAGATATCACCAAAGTTATCCAATATGCTGTTTCATACGTAACGCTATACTGTGTACTTCATGAATCAACAAAAAATTACCATTTTTAGTGATAAACCTATATTTTCAATCAAAATTACTTGTTGCGTGTATTTTGTGACACCCATTATTCCACTTCCATCAACAAACTTAAAAAAATCGTTTGTAAGGATAAAGACGATGGAAGTACCCGAAAGTTTGGTGTGTACGGAATTCCTTGCGAGAGTGGCATGTCTTATGTTGAGTAGGCCATTAGAACAGCTGAAACTCCTTTATTTAAATGAATGTGTCTGCACTTAAATTGCAGAATGACTGAGAAGATGAAACATTATTCGATTCTGAAACAGCTGAGTAAAACTGAATGTACTGAGCCTATTTTCTCTTTACTTTTTCTTATCGTGTCAACACTGACCCACGTCCAACATCCATCACTGCTGGCTGTTCACCTCCAACTGCCCAACAGTACTTCCATCACTGTTGGCGACAAACTTACAACTGCCCAACAGCACTGGCGATTAACTTCCAACAACGAGTCCGGCCAGCCGAAGAGTCTCTTACAAAGAAAGCGCAGTCAGAGATCCAATGCAACACATTACACAGCCCTGCCAACACAGAAGCAGCCACAGCCGAGGAGTGACGCAAGGAACACCAGCCACACATCGTAAGTAGGACAGCAAGCACTTTTCGAGTATAATGATGAAATGAAATACGATGAGACAGGTGTCTCTGTAGAAATGCCACGGTTCTGGAACAGCGTCGTTAAGGGGTCTGTCGAAGCAAAGCTGCCTGAAAAGCTAATAAACCAGGATGGAGGTTTCAATTTGAACAAGGCTTTGGCTCCGGCACTCAGTATATCAAGATTTCCCAGGTCATCTCACCTACCAGAAACCCTGGTAGAATGTGAGTCTTACAGAATAACATTGCGGGCTCTGAGAAACAAAGGAACTCCAAAGGGGCGTAGTGGCCGTCGGGAGTCGAGCTTGGCTTTAAATAGCGGCGCCACATCGCTAGAACTTCAAAGTCTGTTTGTAGACTAGACAGCGAGTATCCAACCCAACATTGCTCGTGACTGGGCCAGTCGTCGAAGCATCTTACCGAGAAATGGAGTCAGCGACTTGTCTGAACACCCGAAAGTACACCACGGTTTGTGCGTCGTTCGACGGCGCCGTAATTCAGGTGACTGCAGCTGCTGATAACAGTTATGAGAACTACGTTGTAGACGTCCTGACAGACGTCGCTGACCCTTATGATAATCTTTGATGAGCGCCACTGTTCGAAAGGTATGTGGCAACTAAAGTTGCCCAGATGTTTATGTAACGCCATCACAAACTACTGTCGTGGAACAGAAGTAACATGCACGCCTCCTGTTATGACAATCACACAAGAGGTAATAAAAGGATAACCTCGGGAGGCTGCAAGTAACACCATCTCCTGGAATGTAGTGAACGAGCCACTAACAAAATTTATGTGGGTGTAATGAGTTGATGGGAAATAGATGGCTGTTTGGACCAGACAGATCAGGAGAGTTCCCTCAAAACTGCCTTGTGACACCGACATAGCTTTTTGTAGAAATGGCCGTTTAGAGTGTCAATAGAAAGCAGTACCTTTCCTAAGAATCTATTGTTTTCATGCTGGGACGGAGTTTTTAAATAGTACTCAGTGGGATCCTGAAGCTTCGGCTGTGTCGGCGTCCAGGGGTAGTGGACACGCAGTGTCACCGTAGCTATCCTCCATCCCATAGAACCTCGTGGCTGGCACCATATTTGCGAAATTCAGACTTTTAATTCATCGCGCAGTTACTGGAATAGTGTCAGAGTATGACCTTTGTTACTCATGACACACGGTTCGCGCAATCGGAAGAAAACCACCAGCCGCCGTCTGCACACCACGGATGCTACGACCTACAGGCCAGCCGACACACCATCATGCTTCACTGTTGATCCTGATAGCGGCTTCTCTCTCTCTCTCTCTCTCTCTCTCCCTTGCTCGCTGGTATCAACATTGTACCGACTTCTGTGATATAATGTAACTTTTATTTCTAATTGTTACTCGATTACATGCGAAATATGACACTGACTAGCAACGCACTGTTACCTGCCGTTTACCACACGTGAAGCAAAACTGACCCTACTACTTATCTTAGAAGATAGATTAAGGAAAGGCAAAACTACGTTTCTAGCATTTGTAGACTTAGAGAAAGCTTTTGACAGTGTTGACTGGAAGACTCTCTTTCAAATTCTAAAGGTGGCAGGGGTAAAATACAGGGAGCCAAAGGCTATTTACAATTTGTACAGAAACCAGATGTCAGTCGAGGAGCATGAAAGGGAAGCTGTGGTTGGGAAGGGAGTGAGATAGGGTTGTAGCCTCTCCCCGATGTTGTTCAAGCTGCATATTGAGCAAGCAGTAAAGGAAACAAAAGAAAAATTCGGAGTAGGTATTAAAATCCATGGAGAAGAAATAAAAACTTTGAGGTTCGCCGATGACATCGTAATTCTGTCAGAGACAGCAAAGGACGCGGAAGAGCAGTTGAACGGAATGGACAGTGTCTTGAAAGGAGGGTATAAGATGAACATCAACAAAAGCAAAACGAGGATAATGGAATGTGGTCGAATTAAGTCAGGTGATGCTGAGGGAATTAGATTAGGAAATGAGTCACTTAAAGCAGTAAAGGAGTTTTGCTACTTGGGGAGCAAAATAACTGATGATGGTCGAAGTAGAGAGCATATAAAGTGTGGACTCCCCATGGCAAGGAAAGCGTTTCTGAAGAAGAGAAATTTGTTAACATCGAGTATAGGTTTGTCAGGAAGTCATTTCTGAAAGTAGTTGAATGGAGTGTAGTATTGTATGGAAGTGAAACATGGACGGTAAATAGTTTGGACAAGAAGAGAATAGAAGCTTTCGAAATGTGGTGCTACAGAAAAATGCTGAAGATTAGATGGGTGGATCACATAACTAACGAGGAGGTATTGAATAGGATTGGGGAGAAGAGAAGTTTGTGGCACAACTTGACTAGAAGAAGGGATCGGTTGGTAGGACATGTTCTGAGGCATCAAGGGTTCACCAATTTAGTATCGGGGGGCACAGTGGAGGGTAAAAATCGTAGAGGGTGACCAAGAGATGAATAGACTAAAAAGATTCAGAAGGATGTAGGTCGCAGTAAACTGGGAGATGAAGAAGCTTGCACAGGATAGAGTAGCATGGAGAGCTGCATCAAACCAGTCTCTGAACTGAAGACCACAACAATAATAACAACTAGATTACATGTGAAAATGACAAAGAATGGCAGCGCACTCTCTCCTCCCGCTTTCAGTGCTTAACATTCGTTTCTCTGTTTGTTTCCAAATCTTAACTGCAGAATACAACTGATGAGTCATATTTAGGCTATTTCCATTGTTATGAATGTGATACGGCGCTCCCTGTTCACCTACTAGGGGCGTTCAGTAAGTAATTCAACACATTCTTTACTGGTTTTGTTCAGGATTGCAGCTGACGGCATTATTCCCCATTCTCGTAGCTACAAACCCTACTTTTCAACACAGTCTACGTTCAATGCGACGTCCTTACGCCACCTTACTGGGAGGGCCTATGTGCCTGCATGGTAACACTCTACTGGTTGACGACGGAGGCGACTTGCTGCATCAGTAACCTCCCCGTCAAATACATACTGCTTCCCGCGGACCGTATCCTTCATTGCGCCAAACAAATGGAAGTCGGAAGGTGCGAGGACGGATGAGGAAGAACAGACTAGTAAAGTTTCACGATCTCCTCTCAGGCACGCAGCCTTGTGTGAGACTTTGCGTTGCCATGAAGAAGTTGTTTTGCAATTTTGTGGTGACGAGCATACTGGAGTCGTTTTTTAGTTTTCTGAGAGCAGCACAAAACACTTCGGTGTTGCTGGTTACACCATGAAGGAGGGCATGTAACAGAACAACCACTTCAATTGTAACGTCCCCTTGGAAATAACTTTATAAATGACAGTGCTGTAAAACCTCTACGTTATTTGATTTTCAAACAGCTGAGCAAAACTGAACGTACTCAGACATTTCTCTCTTTACTTATTCTGATCAACACTAAACTGACACACAATATTTTAGCGCATCGTAATCTGACTTACAATAGTCCCTACAAAAGAATTGCCCTGATTAACAATAACGTATACCTTTCATTAATCGCTTACCTCGCAAAAATCTGCGTTACTCGAACTACTGCAACACAGCGAGCGCCACTACTACCAGCTAAATTATAGATTCTAACTACTGAAGGCACTAACTACTGATAGGCATAGTTAGCAAATGAAAGATTTTGATAGAGAACAAACAATTTATTTACCTAATAATGTTCTAAAGTCATCATATATATATATATATATATATATATATATATATATATATATCAGTTCATGATATCCAGTATTACAAATTTACTCTTTGTGATGGACACACGTCCAGATCGTCCGCTCTCAAAATTCTGTCATCTCTCTCCCTACATCCACCACTGCTGGCGGCTCACCTCCAACTGCGCAACGCTACGCGCTGTTCACATCCAACTGCCCAATATTACAGTATAAAATATTCCAACAATGCCAACCAGCCACAGACTACACACAGCACAGTCAGTGGTTCTCATACAGAGCGCCACGTGGCGTTACCCACATAAAAACCTAAACAGCCTACTTACACAATGTCCCAGAAGACTGTCGTCGTGACTTTGGTAACTGTTGCGGCTGTGGCTTTGAACCTATTCTTCGAAAGTGAGGTTGTGTGACGCCACTTCATGGATTGCTGTTTTCTTGCCGATTCGAAGTGATGAACTCATGTTTCATGACCTGTGCGAAGATGTTCGACAAAAAATTGTCACTAACAGCCTCGTAATGAGCAAGTAATTCCGCACGGATAGTCCTTCCTTTCTCTTCTGTTACGCGGTGAGGAACCCAGGGGGCACATACCTTTGCGTACCCCAACTGATGGACGAGTGTGTCGCTACTACTAGAGAATACGTCCAGTTGTGCATTGTGATGCTTGACTGTGATTCGTCAATCAGTTCGAGCTGACACTGCAGGAGTCTCAGCTGTTTGCAGCCGGCCGGCATGCTGAAGACTGGACAGGTTTCTTGCGATGATGAAAGAAGCCTCGCCCAGCGACTCGCCGCGCTTTTGTTCACTGCCAAGTCTCCGTAGATATTCTGTAAGAGGATATGAATGTCTGCGATGCTCTGCTTTTCAGCCAAAAGAAACTCGATTACAACTCTCTGCTTCGAACGCACCTCCGTTACAGGAGACATTTTGAAGGCTACGTATGGCGCAGCAAACTATTGGAACTTCGTGAAACTGTGTGGGCTGAAGCGGAAATAATCCACGATGTCCAACAACAGCTTTCGCATTTTTTCATCCGAAATTAGTCGAGGAAAAAAAGGATTGCCTCGCTTATAGAACGCTCTTCGTGCACCTCCGCGATAAGCTTTCCTTAATCGACGTTGTATCTGACTGCTTCATTCACATTTGTAACCAGGTCCGAGTTGGGTGCTGCGTAAGCAACGCGTTGGGCTGCCTCTCTCTTTGGCTTCGGCTTGTTAGAGGACGTGACGGCCAAGCGAAGCGTACCACGACTCGTTGATGACGTCGTTGCCATAAAGTTCTGTAAAGGGGCGGTTTTTCTTTTACTACAAAAAATCACGTAATTATGCGAAATAGTACTACAAAAGCAAAGGCAGAGGACTTTCCACTATTATGTAAGCCATAAATAGCATCTTACAAGTTTCTACCGAGAGTGATAAACAGATGTTTCTTTATTATTAAGGGTAGACGTGTGTGTTTGTGTGTGTGAGTGAGTGAGTGCGGGGACGCGCTCGCTCGCTTTCGCTTGTGCATGTGAGTGGATGTGTGATAGAACAGTTTTTAGCCAGAAGGCAGTAAGTGCAGTAACACCTCACACTGACAAGTACACATTCTCCAAGACGCTATCAGATCTGACCGTTACTGCTTCTTTAATTCCATGACGTAGCTACGAAGTCGATATTTCTGCCATTGCGGAACAGACTGGTAGCCAAAACAACGTCGCGTTGGTAACGCCCTTTCCTTTGTTTAGCCACATCGCTGTAAACATTTCCTCTTACAATCAACACGAAGTGTAAAGTTCAGGTACACTTTTACAGTACAATACAAGTGGCGAGTAATGGCAATTCGTATCTAGGGAAATGTCGATGAAATATTGGTTTCATTTTAATTCTCATTTACATCACGTAAAACAGAATAATATGACCCCTATGAGCTTTGCTTCCTTGTCTAAGAACACATTTATTTCTGTAATCTGATGTGAAAGTCATGAGCAATGTTACATCTGGTATACAGCAATAAATCGAGCATTCGCATAAACTAAAAAGAAAATTAAAAACGTAGTTTATCAGATGTAAGTGTAACTTAGAACTACACCAATTGGAGTTATAGCGCCGTTACTGCTCGCGATGTATGTAAATAATCTAGTGGGTGAAGTTGGAGGTTCTGTAAAATTATTTGAGCGCAATGCTGTTGTAAACCACTCGTCATTTATAACTGTAGCACGAGGAACCATAGCAAATAACTAAATTTCACTAATTGTGCTTGTGCAGCGTAGTAAGAAGAATACATTATTAAATGTGTAGATTCTTTGGGGATGTACAGAGTGCGACAATTAGTTCCCGCTTGTGTATCTGGGTGAACTGAGCCTGGACGATAAAGGCAGGAGGTCTAAGCCACACTTAATGAGTCGTGGTGGCTGTTGATTGGGGAGCTTAGGAGTCTCTAGGAAACTCATAACTACCTGTGAGAGAACCAGAGAACTTGCTGACCAGCGAAACACGTCTATCTTCTAATTACGTTATCTCGTTGACAGACGTTATAACGGATAACTCGCACATTAAGCACAGTCAACGGCCTTAACACGTCAGAGATGTAACGTCTACTGCCCAAATTACTGGTGATGAGGACTAAAGATGGTCGTGTCGCTTACCCAATGGCACTCCGTACCATTACATTAGGTACTGGATCGGTAAGACGATTACGAATGCAATTTGGCAATGTTTGTTTCCTCGGATCTTTCACATATAGATATTTTGTGATGCTGTGTGCAGAACAGGGACTGGTATGAGAACGTGACGTGATGCCACTCTGGGTACAATGTTGTCGTTGCGCGTACCTACGGCTCTGCTGCCGCATCAACGAAAGCCGTAACAACTGTCGCCATACTGACATCCCACATTGTTCCAGGAGTCGTCACACTGTTCCGTGTGGATATTTGCTGCAAATAAACCGATTATCTGACTGACGTGGCTGTACAGTACTGCGTGACCAGGCGCATAATACACACATCAAAAAAAGTTTTGCATCACCTCGGTTCCGAGAGTTTCGGAACCAGTATAGAAAATTTGAATATAGATCAACATAAACATCATTTACGCCCTTTTTATTGCTCATGAAAACCACAAATTGCATGTTGTACCACCATACAGCGAGACTGTCAGAGGTGGTGGTCCAGACTGCTGTACAAACCGGTACCTCTAATACCCAATAGCACGCCTTGTTGCATTGATGCATGCCTGTATTCGTCGTGGCATACTATCCACAAGTTCATCAAGGCACTGTTGGTCCAGATTGTCTCACTCCTCAACGGCGATTTGGCGTAGATCCCTCAGAGTGACTGGTGGGTCACGTCGTCCATAAACAGCCATTTTCAATCTATCGCAGGCATGTTCGATAGGGTTCATGTCTGGAGAACATGCTGGCGACTCGAGTCAAGCAATGTAGTTATCATGAAGGAAGTCATTGGGTTCAAATGGCTCTGAGCACTATGCGACTTAACTTCTGAGGTCATCAGTCGCCTAGAACTTAGAACTAATTAAACCTAACTAACGCAAGGGCATCACCCACATCCATGCCCGAGGCAGGATTCAAACCTGCGACCGTAGCAGTCACGCGGTTTCAGACTGAAGCGCCTAGAACCGCACGGCCACATCGGCCGGCGAAGGAAGTCATTCACAAGATGTGAACGCTGGGGGCGTCTTCCATGAAGACGAATGCCTCGCCAATATGCTGCCGATATGGTTGCACTGTCGGTTAGAGAATGGCATTCACGTATCGTACAGCCTTTACGGCGCCTTCCATGGCCACCAGCGGCGTACGTCGGCCCCACATAATGCCACCCCAAAACAGCAGGGAACCTCCGCCTTGCTGCACTCGCTGCACAGTGTGTCTAAGGTGTTCAGCCGAGTGGATTACCTCCAAAACATCTTTCCGACGATTGTCTGGTTGAAGGCATATGCGACACTCATCGGTGAAGGAAACGTGATACCAATCCTGAGCGGTCCATTCGGCATGATGTTGGGCCCATCTGTACCGCGCTGAATTGTGTCGTAGTTGCAAAGATGGACCTCGCCATGGACGTCGGGAGTGAAGTTGCGCATCATGCAGCCTATTGCGCATAGTTTGTCAAAACATGACATCCTTAGGCTGCACGAAAAGCATTATTCGACACCGTGGCGTTGCTGTCAGGATTCCTCTGAGCCACAATCCGTAGGTAGCGGTCATCCACTGCAGTAGTAGCCGTTGGACGGCGTGAGCGAGGCATGTCATCGACAGTTCCTGTCTCGCTGTATCTCCTCTGTGCCCAAACAACATCGCTTTGGTTCACTCCGAGACACCTTGACACTCCCTTGTTGAGAGCCCTTCTGGCACAAAGGAACAATGTGGACGCGATCGAACAGCGGTATTGACCGTCTAGGCATGGCTGAACCACGGACAACACGAGCCGTGTACCTCCTTCCTGGTGGAATGACTGGAACTGATCGCCTGTCGGACCTCCTCCTTCAGATCGGCGCTGATCATCCATGGTTGCTTAGATCATTGGGCCGGTTTAGTGACATCTTTGAATAGTCTAAGGGACTGTGTCTGTGATACAACATCCACAGTCAACGTCTGTCTTCAGGAGTTCTTGGGACTGGGGTGATGCAAAACATTTTTTGAAGTCTGCCCTCTCGGGCGCTATAGTTGTGACAGTCTATGAAGATCCCTGATAGCTTGCAGCACTGTCGGCAACTTTCATCTTCGAAGAGCTAACGGCTGGAGGCGAAAACAGTAGCCGTCTCCACAGCCGCGACAACACTGAGGCGTTGCCATAGAGACGTTTACAAATTTGCGTTACATTATTGGTTGAGGTAGTCCCGCGAAGTTGTTGCGCCCAGCCCACTGTGGCTATCAGGGATCAACTAATGGCGAATCAACAGTAGTATGGCTCTGCTGAACCCATCGAGTCCATATTCGCATGACAGTTGTTGTAAGTCGACCACTGCAGGTAGGAATATCGCAGAATGGTAAACGTAAGTTTTCACTGCCACTGTCGAATTCTAACATGCTCTGGTCGACTTTTGTCCTGATTATTAGAGATGTCGATAAAACGATACATCGAAAAGTTTTCAAAACTTTTATTGTGCCACTTACGTGCAGTTACCTTCATCTCCAAAGTCGTTACCGCCAACTGTGAAGGTGCATCGTTTTTCTTCCAGTTCTTGCCCTAACGGGGATAAGCAGGCTGCAAGCTTGTTGATGTACAGTATATCTTATATTAAACATACAGCATAGTGAATACGTTATTGTAGCCAAGATGGGCACGAAGCCCACCCCTACCACAACAGTACAATTATTCAGATAGGGAAGGGAGACGAAAATATAATAGCCATGGGTGATTGGGATTCGATAGGGAAAAGGAAGAGAAGGAAAAGTAGTAGGTGAATATGTAATGGGGGTAAGGAATGAAAGAGGAAGCCGCCTGGTGGAATTTTGCACAGAGCATAACTTAATCATAGCTAACACTTGGTTTAAAAATCATGAAAGAAGGCTGTATACGTGGCAGAGGCCTGGATACACTGGAAGGAGAGATTTAGGAGCCAGGTTTTAAATTGTAAGACATTTCCTGGGGAAGATGTGAACTCAGATCACAATGAACTCTAGATTAAAACTGAAGAAAATGCAAAAAGGCTGGAATTTAAGAAGATGGGACCTGGATAAACTGAAAGAACCAGAGGCTTTGGAGAGCTTCAGGGAGAGCATTACGGGAACAATTGACAGGAATGGGGGAAAGAAATGCAGTAGAAGAAGAATGGGTAGAATTGAGGGATGAAATAGTGAAGGTAGCAGAGGATCAAGTAGGTAAAAAGACGAGGGCTAGTAGAAATCCTTGAGTAACAGAAGAAATATTTTATTTAATTGATGAAAAGAGAAAATACAAAAATGCGCTAAATGAAGCAGGCAAAAAGGAGTACCAGCATCTCAAAAATGAAATCGACAGGGAGTGCAAAGTTGCTAAGCAGTTGGCTAGAGGACAAATGTAAGGATGTGAAGGCGTATATGACTAGATACTGCCTACAGGAAAATTAAAGAGACCTTTGGAGAAAAGAAAGCCACTTGTATGAATATCAAGAGCTCAGATGGAAATCCAGTTCTAAGCAAAGAAGGGAAAGCAGAAAGGTGGAAGGAGTGTATAGAGGGTCTATACAAGGGCGATGTTCTAGAGGACAGTATTATAGAAATGGAAGAGCATGTAGATGAAGATGAAATAGGAGATATGATACTGCGTAACGAATTTGACAGAGCACTGAAAGACCTAAGTCGAAACAAGACCCCGGGAGTAGAGAACATTCCATTAGAACTACTGACAGCCTTGGGAGAGCCAGTCCTGACAAACCTCTACCATCCGGTGAGCAGCCCCCCCCCCCCCCCCCCCCCCCCCCGCCCTCCCTATTTCCCCACACATTCACAAACATTGGGGCTAAGAAATGAAAGAGGAAGCCGCGTAGTAGAATTTTGCACAGAGCACAGCTTAATCATAGCTAACACTTGGTTTAAGAATCATGAAAGAAGGTTGTATACGTGGAAGAACCCTGGAGATACTAAAAGGTATCAGATAGATTATATAATGGTAAGACAGAGATTTAGGAACCAGGTTTTAAGTTGTAAGACATTTCCAGGGGCAGGATTCAAACCTGCGACCGTAGCAGTCACGCGGTTCCAGACTGAAGCGCCTAGAACCGCACGGCCACATCGGCGGGCGAAGGAAGTCATTCACAAGATGTGAACGCTGGGGGCGTCTTCCATGAAGACGAATGCCTCGCCAATATGCTGCCGATATGGTTGCACTGTCGGTTAGAGAATGGCATTCACGTATCGTACAGCCTTTACGGCGCCTTCCATGGCCACCAGCGGCGTACGTCGGCCCCACATAATGCCACCCCAGAACAGCAGGGAACCTTCACCTTGCTGCACTCGCTGCATAGTGTGTCTAAGGTGTTCAGCCGACTGGATTACCTCCAAAACATCTTTCCGACGATTGTCTGGTTGAAGGCATATGCGACACTCATCGGTGAAGGGAACGTGATACCAATCCTGAGCGGTCCATTCGGCATGTTGTTGGGCCCATCTGTACCGCGCTGAATTGTGTCGTAGTTGCAAAGATGGACCTCGCCATGGACCGTCGGGAGTGAAGTTGCGCATCATGCAGCCTATTGCGCATAGTTTGTCAGAACATGACGTCCTTTGGCTGCACGAAAAGCATTATTCGACACCGTGGCGTTGCTGTCAGGATTCCTCTGAGCCACAATCCGTAGGCAGCGGTCATCCACTGCAGTAGTAGCCGTTGGGCGGCGTGAGCGAGGCATGTCATCGACAGTTCCTGTCTCGCTGTATCTCCTCTGTGTCCGAACAACATCGCTTTGGTTCACTCCGAGACACCTGGACACTCCCTTGTTGAGAGCCCTTCTGGCACAAAGGAACAGCGGTATTGACCGTCTAGGCATGGCTGAACCACGGACAACACGAGCCGTGTACCTCCTTCCTGGTGGAATGACTGGAACTGATCGCCTGTCGGACCTCCTCCTTCAGATCGGCGCTGATCATCCATGGTTGCTTAGATCATTGGGCCGGTTTAGTGACATCTTTGAATAGTCTAAGGGACTGTGTCTGTGATACAACATCCACAGTCAACGTCTGTCTTCAGGAGTTCTTGGGACTGGGGTGATGCAAAACATTTTTTGAAGTCTGCCCTCTCGGGCGCTATAGTTGTGACAGTCTATGAAGATCCCTGATAGCTTGCAGCACTGTCGGCAACTTTCATCTTCGAAGAGCTAACGGATGGAGGCGAAAACAGTAGCCGTCTCCACAGCCGCGACAACACTGAGGCGTTGCCATAGAGACGTTTACAAATTTGCGTTACATTATTGGTTGAGGTAGTTCCCCGAAGTTGTTGCGCCCAGCCCACTGTGGCTATCAGGGATCAACTAATGGTGAATCAACTGTAGTATGGCTCTGCTGAACCCATCGAGTCCATATTCGCATGACAGTTGTTGTAAGTCGACCACTGCAGGTAGGAATATCGCAGAATGGTAAACGTAAGTCTTCACTGCCACTGTCGAATTCTAACATGCTCTGGTCGACTTTTGTCCTACTTATTAGAGACGTCGATAAAACGATACACCGAAAAGTTTTCAAAACTTTTATTGTGCCACTTACGTGCAGTTACCTTCATCTCCAAAGTCGTTACCGCCAAGTGTGAAGGTGCATCGTTTTTCTTCCAGTTCTTGCCCTAACGGGGATAAGCAGGTTTCAAGCTTGTTGATGTACAGTATATCTTATAATAAATCTATATTTAAACATACAGCATAGTGAATACGTTATTGTAGCCAAGATGGACACGAAGCCCACCCCTACCACAATAGTACAAGTATATATACCAACTAGCTCCGCAGATGAGGAAGAGATTGAAGAAATTATTCAGATAGGGAAGGGAGACGAAAATATAATAGCCATGGGTGATTGGGATTCGATAGTAGGAAAAGGAAGAGAAGGAAAAGTAGTAGGTGAATATGTAATGGGGGAAAGGAATGAAAGAGGAAGCCGTCTGGTGGAATTTAGCACAGAGCATAACTTAATCATAGCTAACACTTGGTTTAAAAATCATGAAAGAAGGCTGTATACGTGGCAGAGGCCTGGATACACTGGAAGGAGAGATTTAGGAGCCAGGTTTTAAATTGTAAGACATTTCCTGGGGAAGATGTGAACTCAGATCACAATGAACTCTAGATTAAAACTGAAGAAACTGCAAAAAGGCTGGAATTTAAGAAGATGGGACCTGGATAAACTGAAAGAACCAGAGGCTTTGGAGAGCTTCAGGGAGAGCATTACGGGAACAATTGACAGGAATGGGGGAAAGAAATGCAGTAGAAGAAGAATGGGTAGAATTGAGGGATGAAATAGTGAAGGTAGCAGAGGATCAAGTAGGTAAAAAGACGAGGGCTAGTAGAAATCCTTGAGTAACAGAAGAAATATTTTATTTAATTGATGAAAAGAGAAAATACAAAAATGCGCTAAATGAAGCAGGCAAAAAGGAGTACCAGCATCTCAAAAATGAAATCGACAGGGAGTGCAAAGTTGCTAAGCAGTTGGCTAGAGGACAAATGTAAGGATGTGAAGGCGTATATGACTAGATACTGCCTACAGGAAAATTAAAGAGACCTTTGGAGAAAAGAAAGCCACTTGTATGAATATCAAGAGCTCAGATGGAAATCCAGTTCTAAGCAAAGAAGGGAAAGCAGAAAGGTGGAAGGAGTGTATAGAGGGTCTATACAAGGGCGATGTTCTAGAGGACAGTATTATAGAAATGGAAGAGCATGTAGATGAAGATGAAATAGGAGATATGATACTGCGTAACGAATTTGACAGAGCACTGAAAGACCTAAGTCGAAACAAGACCCCGGGAGTAGAGAACATTCCATTAGAACTACTGACAGCCTTGGGAGAGCCAGTCCTGACAAACCTCTACCATCCGGTGAGCAGACCCCCCCCCCCCCCCCCCCCCCCCGCCCTCCCTATTTCCCCACACATTCACAAACATTGGGGCTAAGAAATGAAAGAGGAAGCCGCGTAGTAGAATTTTGCACAGAGCACAGCTTAATCATAGCTAACACTTGGTTTAAGAATCATGAAAGAAGGTTGTATACGTGGAAGAACCCTGGAGATACTAAAAGGTATCAGATAGATTATATAATGGTAAGACAGAGATTTAGGAACCAGGTTTTAAGTTGTAAGACATTTCCAGGGGCAGGATTCAAACCTGCGACCGTAGCAGTCACGCGGTTCCAGACTGAAGCGCCTAGAACCGCACGGCCACATCGGCGGGCGAAGGAAGTCATTCACAAGATGTGAACGCTGGGGGCGTCTTCCATGAAGACGAATGCCTCGCCAATATGCTGCCGATATGGTTGCACTGTCGGTTAGAGAATGGCATTCACGTATCGTACAGCCTTTACGGCGCCTTCCATGGCCACCAGCGGCGTACGTCGGCCCCACATAATGCCACCCCAGAACAGCAGGGAACCTTCACCTTGCTGCACTCGCTGCATAGTGTGTCTAAGGTGTTCAGCCGACTGGATTACCTCCAAAACATCTTTCCGACGATTGTCTGGTTGAAGGCATATGCGACACTCATCGGTGAAGGGAACGTGATACCAATCCTGAGCGGTCCATTCGGCATGTTGTTGGGCCCATCTGTACCGCGCTGAATTGTGTCGTAGTTGCAAAGATGGACCTCGCCATGGACCGTCGGGAGTGAAGTTGCGCATCATGCAGCCTATTGCGCATAGTTTGTCAGAACATGACGTCCTTTGGCTGCACGAAAAGCATTATTCGACACCGTGGCGTTGCTGTCAGGATTCCTCTGAGCCACAATCCGTAGGCAGCGGTCATCCACTGCAGTAGTAGCCGTTGGGCGGCGTGAGCGAGGCATGTCATCGACAGTTCCTGTCTCGCTGTATCTCCTCTGTGTCCGAACAACATCGCTTTGGTTCACTCCGAGACACCTGGACACTCCCTTGTTGAGAGCCCTTCTGGCACAAAGGAACAGCGGTATTGACCGTCTAGGCATGGCTGAACCACGGACAACACGAGCCGTGTACCTCCTTCCTGGTGGAATGACTGGAACTGATCGCCTGTCGGACCTCCTCCTTCAGATCGGCGCTGATCATCCATGGTTGCTTAGATCATTGGGCCGGTTTAGTGACATCTTTGAATAGTCTAAGGGACTGTGTCTGTGATACAACATCCACAGTCAACGTCTGTCTTCAGGAGTTCTTGGGACTGGGGTGATGCAAAACATTTTTTGAAGTCTGCCCTCTCGGGCGCTATAGTTGTGACAGTCTATGAAGATCCCTGATAGCTTGCAGCACTGTCGGCAACTTTCATCTTCGAAGAGCTAACGGATGGAGGCGAAAACAGTAGCCGTCTCCACAGCCGCGACAACACTGAGGCGTTGCCATAGAGACGTTTACAAATTTGCGTTACATTATTGGTTGAGGTAGTTCCCCGAAGTTGTTGCGCCCAGCCCACTGTGGCTATCAGGGATCAACTAATGGTGAATCAACTGTAGTATGGCTCTGCTGAACCCATCGAGTCCATATTCGCATGACAGTTGTTGTAAGTCGACCACTGCAGGTAGGAATATCGCAGAATGGTAAACGTAAGTCTTCACTGCCACTGTCGAATTCTAACATGCTCTGGTCGACTTTTGTCCTACTTATTAGAGACGTCGATAAAACGATACACCGAAAAGTTTTCAAAACTTTTATTGTGCCACTTACGTGCAGTTACCTTCATCTCCAAAGTCGTTACCGCCAAGTGTGAAGGTGCATCGTTTTTCTTCCAGTTCTTGCCCTAACGGGGATAAGCAGGTTTCAAGCTTGTTGATGTACAGTATATCTTATAATAAATCTATATTTAAACATACAGCATAGTGAATACGTTATTGTAGCCAAGATGGACACGAAGCCCACCCCTACCACAATAGTACAAGTATATATACCAACTAGCTCCGCAGATGAGGAAGAGATTGAAGAAATTATTCAGATAGGGAAGGGAGACGAAAATATAATAGCCATGGGTGATTGGGATTCGATAGTAGGAAAAGGAAGAGAAGGAAAAGTAGTAGGTGAATATGTAATGGGGGAAAGGAATGAAAGAGGAAGCCGTCTGGTGGAATTTAGCACAGAGCATAACTTAATCATAGCTAACACTTGGTTTAAAAATCATGAAAGAAGGCTGTATACGTGGCAGAGGCCTGGATACACTGGAAGGAGAGATTTAGGAGCCAGGTTTTAAATTGTAAGACATTTCCTGGGGAAGATGTGAACTCAGATCACAATGAACTCTAGATTAAAACTGAAGAAACTGCAAAAAGGCTGGAATTTAAGAAGATGGGACCTGGATAAACTGAAAGAACCAGAGGCTTTGGAGAGCTTCAGGGAGAGCATTACGGGAACAATTGACAGGAATGGGGGAAAGAAATGCAGTAGAAGAAGAATGGGTAGAATTGAGGGATGAAATAGTGAAGGTAGCAGAGGATCAAGTAGGTAAAAAGACGAGGGCTAGTAGAAATCCTTGAGTAACAGAAGAAATATTTTATTTAATTGATGAAAAGAGAAAATACAAAAATGCGCTAAATGAAGCAGGCAAAAAGGAGTACCAGCATCTCAAAAATGAAATCGACAGGGAGTGCAAAGTTGCTAAGCAGTTGGCTAGAGGACAAATGTAAGGATGTGAAGGCGTATATGACTAGATACTGCCTACAGGAAAATTAAAGAGACCTTTGGAGAAAAGAAAGCCACTTGTATGAATATCAAGAGCTCAGATGGAAATCCAGTTCTAAGCAAAGAAGGGAAAGCAGAAAGGTGGAAGGAGTGTATAGAGGGTCTATACAAGGGCGATGTTCTAGAGGACAGTATTATAGAAATGGAAGAGCATGTAGATGAAGATGAAATAGGAGATATGATACTGCGTAACGAATTTGACAGAGCACTGAAAGACCTAAGTCGAAACAAGACCCCGGGAGTAGAGAACATTCCATTAGAACTACTGACAGCCTTGGGAGAGCCAGTCCTGACAAACCTCTACCATCCGGTGAGCAGACCCCCCCCCCCCCCCGCCCTCCCTATTTCCCCACACATTCACAAACATTGGGGCTAAGAAATGAAAGAGGAAGCCGCGTAGTAGAATTTTGCACAGAGCACAGCTTAATCATAGCTAACACTTGGTTTAAGAATCATGAAAGAAGGTTGTATACGTGGAAGAACCCTGGAGATACTAAAAGGTATCAGATAGATTATATAATGGTAAGACAGAGATTTAGGAACCAGGTTTTAAGTTGTAAGACATTTCCAGGGGCAGATGTGGACTCTGACCACAATCTATTGGTTATGACCTGTAGATTAAAACTGAAGAAACTGCAAAAATGTGGGAAATTAAGGAGATGGGACCTGGATAAACTGAAAGAACCAGAGGTTGTACAGAGTTACAGGGAGAGCATAAGGGAACAATTGACAGGAATAGGGGAAAGAAATACAGTAGAAGAAGAATGGGTAGCTCTGAGGGATGTAGTAGTGAAGGCAGCAGAGGATAAAGTAGGTACAAAGACGAGGGTTGCTATAAATCCTTGGGTAACAGAAGAAATATTGAATTTAATTGATGAAAGGAGAAAATATAAAAATGCTGTAAATGAAGCAGGCAAAAAGGAATACAAACGTCTCAAAAATGAGATCGACAGGAAGTGCAAAATGGCTAAACAGGGATGGCTAGAGGACAAATGTAAGGATGTAGAAGCTTATCTCACTAGGGGTAAGATAGATACTGCCTACAGGAAAATTAAAGAGACCTTTGGAGAGAAGAGAACCAAATGTATGAATATCAAGAGCTCAGATGGCAACCCAGTTCTAAGCAAAGAAGGGAAGGCAGAAAGGTGGAAGGAGTATATAGAAGGTTTATACAAGGGCGATGTACTTGAGGACAATATTATGGAAATGGAAGAGGATGTAGATGAAGACGAAATGGGAGATACGATACTGCGTGAAGAGTTTGACAGAGCACTGAAAGACCTGAGTCGAAACAAGGCCCCCGGAGTAGACAACATTCCATTAGAACTACTGACGGCCTTGGGACAACCAGTCCTGACAAAACTCTACCAGCTGGTGAGCAAGATGTATGAGACAGGCGAAATACCCTCAGACTTCAAGAAGAATATAATAATTCCAATCCCAAAGAATGCAGGTGCTGACAGATGTGAAAATTACCGAACTATCAGTTTAATAAGCCACGGCTGCAAAATACTAACGCGAATTCTTTACAGACGAATGGAAAAGCTGGTAGATGCGGACCTCGGGGAGGATCAGTTTGGATTCCGTCGAAATGTTGGAACACGTGAGGCAATACTGACCTTACGACTTATCTTAGAAGAAAGATTAAGAAAAGGCAAACCTACGTTTCTAGCATTTGTAGACTTAGAGAAAGCTTTTGACAATGTTGACTGGAATACTCTTTTTCAAATTCTAAAGGTGGCAGGGGTAAAATACAGGGAGCGAAAGGCTATTTATAATTTATACAGAAACCAGATGGCAGTCATAAGAGTCGAGGGGCATGAAAGGGAAGCAGTGGTTGGGAAAGGAGTGAGACAGGGTTGTAGCCTCTCCCCGATGTTATTCAATCTGTATATTGAGCAAGCAGTAAAGGAAACAAAAGAAAAATTTGGAGTAGGTATTAAAATTCATGGAGACGAAGTAAAAACTTTGAGGTTCGCCGATGACATTGTAATTCTATCAGAGACGGCAAAGGACTTGGAAGAGCAGTTGAACGGAATGGACAGTGTCTTGAAAGGAGGATATAAGATGAACATTAACAAAAGCAAAACGAGGATAATGGAATGTAGTCTAATTAAATCGGGTGATGCTGAGGGAATTAGATTAGGAAATGAGACACTTAAAGTAGTAAAGGAGTTTTGCTATTTAGGAAGTAAAATAACTGATGACGGTCGAAGTAGAGAGGATATAAAATGTAGACTGGCAATGGCAAGGAAAGCGTTTCTGAAGAAGAGAAATTTGTTAACATCAAATATAGATTTATGTATCAGGAAGTCGTTTCTGAAAGTATTTGTTTGGAGTGTAGCCATGTATGGAAGTGAAACATGGACGATAACTAGTTTGGACAAGAAGAGAATAGAAGCTTTCGAAATGTGGTGCTACAGAAGAATACTGAAGATAAGGTGGATAGATCACGTAACTAATGAGGAGGTATTGAATAGGATTGGGGAGAAGAGAAGTTTGTGGCACAACTTGACTAGAAGAAGGGTTCGGTTGGTAGGACATGTTTTGAGGCATCAAGGGATCACAAATTTAGCATTGGAGGGCAGCGTGGAGGGTAAAAATCGTAGAGGGAGACCGAGAGATGAGTACACTAAGCAGATTCAGAAGGATGTAGGTTGCAGTAGGTACTGGGAGATGAAGCAGCTTGCACAGGATAGAGTAGCATGGAGAGCTGCATCAAACCAGTCTCAGGACTGAAGACAACAACAACAACAACATTCACAAACAATTCACACCAAGAACCACACAGAGGATTAACGACAGGGCGGATTTAAAAGAACACAAAATCCCCAAGATTCGCTAAGTTTTACAGAAGTTCGAAATATGGCGCGTACTTCAATACGAGATGCTTTTAATAATTTCCACAACGAAATTCTGTATCGGAATCTGGCAGAAAAACCAGAGAGATGCTGGTCATACATAAAGCACACCAGTGGCAAGACGCAATACCTTCACTGCGCGATAACAACGGTGAAGTCACAGATGACAGTGGCGCTAAAGCAGAGTTATTAAATACAGTTTTCCGAAACTCCTTCACCAAAGAAGACGAAGTAAATACCCCTGAATTCCAATCAAGAACTACTGCCAAGATGAGAAACATAGAACTAGATATCCTCGGTGTAACAAATCAGCTTAAATCACTTAATAAAGGCAAGGCCTCCGGTCCAGATTGTATACCAGTCAGATTCCTCTCAGAGTATGCTGATGAAATAGCTCCGTATTTAGCAATTATATACAACCACTCGCTCACAGAAAGATCCGTACCTAAAGACTGGAAAATTGCTCAGGTCACACCAATACCCAAAAAGGGAAGTAGGAGTAATCCGCTGAATTACAGGCCTATATCACTAACGTCGATTTTCAGTAGGGCTTTGGAACATATACTGTATTCGAACATTACGAAGTACCTCGAAGAAAACGATTTATTGACACACAGTCAGCACGGGTTCAGAAAATATCGTTCTTGTGAAACACAACTAGCTCTTTATACTCATGAAGTAATGAATCCTATCGACAGGGGATTCCATATTTTTAGATTTCCAGAAGGCTTTCGACACCGGTTCCTCACAAGCGTCTTCTAACGAAACTGCGTGCCTACGGAGTATCGCCTCAGTTGTGCGACTGGATTCGTGATTTCCTGTCATAAAGGTCACAGTTCGTAGTAATAGACGGAAAAACTATAGAGTAAAACAGAAGTAATATCCGGCGTTCGCCAAGGAAGTGTTATAGGCCCTCTATTGTTCCTGATCTATATTAACGACATAGTAGACAATCTGAGTAGCCGTCTTGTTTGCAGATGATTCTGTCATTTGCAGTCTTGTAGAGTCATCAGATAATCAAAACGACTTGCAAAATGGTTTAGATGGTGCGAAAAGTGGCAATTGACCCAGAATAAAGAAAAGTGTGAAGCTATTCACATGAGTACAAAAAGAAATCAGCTAAACTTCGATACGCGATAAGTCACACAAATCTGAAGGCTGTAAATTCAGCTAAATACTTAGGGATTACAATTACAAATAACCTAAATTGGAACGATCACAGATGTAATATTGTGAGTAGAGCATACCAAAGACTGCGAGTCGTTGGCAGAACACTTAGAAGGTGCAACAGGTCTACTAAAGAGACTGCTTACACCACGCTTGTCCGCCCTATTCTGGAGTATTGATGTGCGGCGTGGGATACGCATCAGGTGGGACTGACGGATGACATCGAAAAAGTTCAAAGAAGGACACCTCGTTTTGTATTATCGCGAAATAGGGGAGATAGCGCCACAGACATGATACACGAATTGGAGTGGCAATCATTAAACCAAAGGCGTTTTTCGTTGCAACAGAATCTTCTCACGAACTTTCAATAACCAGTTTTCTCCTCTGTTGGCACCCACCTACATAGGGAGAAATGATCACTACGGTAAAGTAAGAGAAGTTAGGGCTCGCACAGAAAAATTTAAGTGCTCCTTTCTCCCGTGTGCCGTTCGAGAGAGGAACGGTAGAGAGACAGCTTGAAGGTAGTTCATTGAACCCTCTGCCAGACACTTTATTGTGAATAGCAGAGTAATCACGTGGATGTACATGTAGAAATGTTGTTGCCAAAAATATGAAAGCTCTTGACCGATTTACTTCAAGTTTGATATCAGCGCACACTCCGCTGCAGAGTGAAAATCTCACTCTGGAAACATCCCCCAGGCTGTGGCTAAGCCATGTCTCCGCAATATCCTTTCTTTCAGGAGTGCTAGTTCTGCAAGGTTCGCAGGAGAGCTTCTGTGAAGTTTGGAAGGTAGGAGACGAGATACTGGCAGAAGTAAAGCTGTGAGTAGCGGGCGTGAGTCGTGCTTCGGTAGCTCAGATGGTAGAGCACTTGCTCGCGAAAGGCAAAGGTCCCGAGTTCGAGTCTCCGTCGGGCACATAGTTTTAATCTGCCAGGAAGTTTCATATCAGCGCACACTCCGCTGCAGAGTGAAAATCTCATTCTGGATTTACTTCAAAGTTTTACCAAATCACAATTAATCATTTGGGAGGACAAAAAAAAAAAGCGGCAGGCTCTCTGTAGAACTTGGTCCTCCAAATCTGGTGTACGCACAGGCTGCCATCTCCCTGCAAGTTCCACTGTCTGAAAGGACCCACCACACAAACGCCCGAAAAGGGCATGAAATGTTGTGTGATGTGGCTGGTGTCTGTGAGGGTACTTGTTCCGGTATACCCGCGTTCCGTACACAAACTCCATCTCGGCTTGTTCCCGACATGAACGCTGGACCATTCCGCAGCTTATATTATGCTGCGTCAATGACATAGCTGCAACCCGCATGGAAAACGCGGCGCGCGGTCATAGGAACTTCCATTCGTCAGGACCTCCATGGCAGTGATGCATTTTCAGACGCATGTTCATATGGCCTTTTTTCGTCAGGAATCCGTCCGTGCAGTTTGTCTGATCTTATATATAGAAAAGTACTTGACCGATTCACTTCAAAGTTCATGGTCGATTTATTTCAAATTTCTTCATTCAGATCAAACAGTGAAGAAAATTAATGAAAAATCAAATGCCTAACAAATGAAATATATCATAGTGAACTGACTGTAATTCCTAATGTGAGAATAAATTACAATCGAAAAATCCGTCTTGGAGATAATATCAGATGTCATTATATCGCAGAATGAGAGGAAGCTTGACAATTTTAGAAAAACATGATTGAAAACATTTATTCATTTGTTGCCGTTGATACATATGGTATGACATATACCGTAGAAGATATTTTTGTCCGTGTTTGACAATTTTGTCATTAGAACAGTCACAGACTAAAGCTAAGGCAGGTTGTGGATACAGACCAAATTATGCATTGCAGCTATATTACTTCAATTTGTAATTTAAAAAGGACATCACAGGTACAAAATCCCGATCCCAACCACCGTCTGCTAAGCGAATGTTGCATGGATCTCCACCCCATCGACGTTCTATGACCCCTTCAAATCCTCGAACGCCACGCACTGCGCCTTGCCTTCCACATCCGTCATCCGTCTACCTTCCCTCTACCATCTTACCAAATTCCCATCCCTCCTCACACACGCCGAATAGCTCCGCATTTCCTACACCATCCGCAAACTAGATTCCAATAAACCCACTTCTCCCCTCTGACCACCACAACTAGTTTGCTGCCGCGGCTTCACAAACACATCCCTCGATTTCTACATAAACACACTTCATATCCTATCTCAACGCAATTTCAACAAATCCCCCTCCCAGACAATGAGATCCGCCTCCTACGAACTTTAGCTCTTCCTCACCTATCCCACTCCACACCAGGGCCCCTCTCTCCAATTTCTCTCTCCATCCTGCCCCAATCCCTTTCCTCCACAACCGTACCACACACCACGATGCACCTCACCCTCTGTGTTTTCCAACGGCTGTATTCCCACTCCCTGCATCTCCTAATTACCCTCTGCGTAGTTTCCCTACCTAACAGCCCCCAACTCTTAACCTACATCCCTCAACCCTGTGGAATATATGATGGGCTTATTTCAGTAGTGGTACAAGTGTATTACATCCACTTTTCTGCCTATAATGTATTGTGGTTGGCAGGAGAGTCCACACCGTGTTACTAGAGGAGGCCGAAAGGCACGCGTTTCAGCTCACGCAGGCTGGCGTGAGGTCTGGAACATGACAAGGGAATTAGAATTGAGAAAAACGGACGTAGCTGGTGGAATACTTAACTTTAATCCATTAATGATGAACGTCGCTCGTGACAGTACATGATTCACAATATCCATAGTAACTGATAATGGCGCCTTGCTAGGTCGTAGCAAATAATGTAGCTGAAGGCTATGCTAACTATCGTCTCGGCAAATGAGAGCGTATTTTGTCAGTGAACCATCGCTACCAAAGTCGGCTGTACAACTGGGGCGAGTGCTAGGAAGTCTCTCTAGACCTGCTGTGTGGCGGCGCTCGGTCTGCAATCACTGATAGTGGCGACACGTGGGTCAGACGTATACTACCGGACCGCGGCCGATTTAAAGGCTACCACCTAGCAAGTGTGGTGTCTGGCGGTGACACCACATAATGCTTCTGAAATTATTGATCCAAACAAACAGAAAGAAAGGTTCATCTCTTGCAAGAAGGCATATGCTTGAATATTGCTGGTATCTCAACTGCAGAATTTTCAGCGCTCATTTAACTTTAGGACTCTGTATCTCAAGATGAACAAAAATGGACTTGTACCACTATTGAAATAAGTCCTTCATATTCACTCCTACGGCAATACGTCTCACCGAGTGCATGTCCTTCAGTGCCGTGCTTCAATGTTTTTTATCAGACTAATTTCACGTTTCTGTGATATGTTTTTAAACTGTACATCTTTTCGTTTTTTAAGTGCCTTTGATTTTAATTTAAAATATAACAGCCACAAATTTTGTTTTCTCATTCTATATTTTTTAATTCTTGTGGCATAAGAGCGGAGTGTTGTACAACTGAGTTTTGATTTGAAATTAGTGCGTATTTGCAAAAGGCAAAACAAAAAGCCTACAAACTGGTTTTTAGGAATGGCGCAGGTGAAGATGTATTCATTTGTCGCATTCCATTGATAACCAGTGATTCAAATCTGCGCTTCGATTTAAAGCTTTTGCAGTTTTCAGAATGAGATTTTCACTCTGCAGCGGAGTGTGCGCTGATACGAAACTTCCTGTCAGATTAAAACTGTGTGCAGGACCGACACTCGAACTCGTGACCTTTGCCTTTCGCGGGCAAGTGCTCTACCAACTGAGCTACCCAAGCACGACTCACGCCCCGTCCTCACAGCTAGTAGTCGGTATCTCGATTCCTACCTCCATGGTTTTAATCTGCCAGGAAGTTTCACATCAGCGCACACTCCGCTGCAGAGTGAAAATCTCATTCTGGAAACATCCCCCAGGCTGTGGCTAAGCCATGTCTCCGCAATATCCTTTCTTTCAGGAGTGCTAGTTCTGCAAGCTTCGCAGGAGAGCTTCTGTTAAGTTTGGAAGGCAGGAGGCGAGGTACTGGCAGAAGTAAAGCTGTGAGGACTGGGCGTGAGTCGTGCTTGGGTAGCTCAGATGGTAGAGCACTTGCTCGCGAAAGGCGAAGGTCCCGAGTTCGAGTCTCCGTCGGGCACACAGTTTTAATCTGCCAGGAAGTTTCCTATTGCAGTTTCCCATTCGGCTTGCATTCGCTATGAATATCAACAAGGAAAGGTACCAATCACTTCGTGTGGCAAATATTAAACATCCTTGGCAACGCCGGGCACTGCAGCCAGTGTTGAATAAAGGGGAACAGAGACGATGACGAGCCTCTCGATGTGTGAATCTTCGTTCCGTTTCGCTCTTCCCTCCTCGGTGCTTGTTGCACAGTGTTTACACAGTGCTCCAGTCTCAAAGGCGAACAGTGTACACAGTAGTATCAGCAAGTGTCGGGCAGAGCCCAGGCCGGACTTGCGTCATGTCCCGGGACGGGACGCGGCATGACTCAGCGAGCTTTTGCGTCGCGTGGTGCGGCCCATGGTATCGTATCGACCCAGGGCGTCGGCGGCGGCGCCGCGTTTAGCGTCGCGGCCACACCCACACCACAGCAGTGCGGCGCGCCGCCTTATCACGGAAGTGAGGCGGACCGACGGGGCCGAGGCACCGCCCACCGCTGTCTAAGGCTGCGGGACTGGACAGGGAGGCCTACACGAGAGGCCCCAGGACCTGCACATGATCAGCGCTTCCTGAAAGCACAGGCGGCTGACCCACGACGTAAATACACTACTGGCCATTAAAATTGCTACACCAAGAAGAAATGCACATGATAAACGGGTATTAGTTGCACAAATATATTATACTAGAACTGACATGTGATTACATTTTCGCGCAATTTGGGTGCATAGATCCTATTAGCACCCGAAACAACCACATCTGGCCGTAATAACGGCCTTAGCACGCTTGGGCATTGAGTCAAACAGAGCCTGGATGGCGTCTAGAGGTACAGCTGCCCATGCAGTTTCAACACGATGCCACAGTTTATCACTGGCGTATTCTGACGAGCCAGTTGCTCGGCCACCATTGACCAGACGTTTTCAATTGGTGAGAAATCTGGAGAAAGTGCTGGCAAGGGCAGCAGTCTAACATTTTCTGTATCCAGAAAGGTCCGTACAGGACCTGCAACATGCAGTCGTGCATTATCCTGCTGAAATGTAGGGTTTTGCAGGGATCGAATGAAGGGTAGAGCCACGGGTCGTAACACATCTGAAATGTAAGATCCACTGTTCAAAGTGCCGTCAATGCGAACAAGAGGTGACCGAGACGTCTAACCAATAGCACCCCATAGCATCACGGCGGGTGATACGGCAGTATGGCGATGACGAATATACGCTTCCAATGTGCGTTCACCGCTATGTCGCCAAAAACGGATGCGACCATCATTATGCTCTGTACAGAACCTGGATACATCCGAAAAAATGACGTTTAGCTATTCGTGCACCCGGGTTCGTCGTTGGGTACACCATCGCAGGCGCTCCTGTCTGTGATGCACGTCAAGGGTAACCGCAGCCATGGTCTCCTAGCTGATAGCCCATGCTGCTGTCTCGATTACTAGTGATACGAGACTGCACAGCGTTCCGTATTACCCTCCTGAACCCACCGATTCCATATTCTGCTAACAGTCAATGGATCCCGACTAACGCGAACAGCAATGTAGCGATACGATAAACCGCAATCGCGATAGGCTACAATCCGACCTTTATCAAAGTCGTGATGGCACACATTTCTCCTCCTTACACGAGGCATCACAACAATGTTTCACCAGGCAACGCCGGTCAACTGCTGTTTGTGCATGAGAAATCGGTCTGAAACTTTCGTGATGCTAATACGTTGTAAGCGTCGCCACTGTCGCCAACCTTGTGTGAATGCTCTGAAAAGCTTATCATTTGCATATCATAGCATCTTGTTCCTGTCGGTTAAATTTCGCGTCTGTAGCAAGTCATTTTCGTGAAGTAGCAATTTTAATGCCCAGTAGGATATAAAATGACGTAATGAGCGCAAAGAACCGAAAATATTCGATATGCTTTGGCTACACGCTCAGCTATCAGTCACTGGTGTCAGTCGTGATGCACACGGAGGTGACAAAAATCATAAGGTACCTCTCAGTATAGCGTCAGGCCTACTTTTTCCCTGCGTGCTGCAGCAACTTGACGCGGCAGGAAAGTCGCTGTAAGCCTCCCGCAGCAACATTGAATCACTCTGCCTCTATAGCCGTCCAGAAGAGTTGCCGATGCAGGATTCTGTGCACGATGTGACGTCTCCACTACGTCCCATAAATGTTGAATAAGATTCATGTCGGGCGATCCGGATGGCCAAATCATTCGCTCGGACTGCCCAGAATGTTCTTCAAGCCAGTCGTGTTGAATTGTGGTGACCGAGCGAGGTGGCGCAGTGGTTAGCACACTGGACTCGCATTCGGGAGGACGATGGTTCAATCCCGTCTCCAGCCATCCTGATTTAGGTTTTCCGTGATTTCCCTAAATCGTTTCAGGCAAATGCCGGGATGGTTCCTTTGTAAGGGCACGGCCGATTTCCTTCCCAGTCCTTCCCTAACCCGAGCTTGCGTTCCGTCTCTAATGACCTCGTTGTCGACGGGACGTTAAACACTAACCACTACCACCACCAATTGTGGTGACATGGCGCACTGTCACGCACAAAAATTCCATCCTTGTTTTGGAAGACGAAGTCCATGAAGGGCTGCAGATGGTTTCCAAGTAGCCGAACATAACAACTTCCAGCCAATGATCGGTTCAGTTGGACCAGAGGACCCAGTCCATTGCATCTAAACACAGACCACACCATTATGAAGCCGCCACCAGCTTGCACAGCGCCTTGCTGAGAACCTGCGTCTGTGGCTCCATGGGGTCTGCGCCACTCTCATAGCCGACCATCAGCTCTCAACACCTGAAATCTCGACTCATCTGACCAGGGCACGGTTTTCCAGTCGTCTGGGTTACGAGCCCAGGAGACGATCTGCAGGCTACGTCGTGCTGTTAGCAAAGGCACGCGCGTCGGTTGTCAGCTGTCATGGCTCATTAACGCCAGATTTCGCCAGACTGTCCCAACGGAAACGTTCGTCGTACGTCCCACATTCATTTCCGCTTTTATTTTACGCAGTGCTGCTTGTCTGCTAGCACTGACAACTCTACTCAAACGCTGCTGCTGTCGGTCGTTAAGCGAAGGCCGTCAGCAGCTGCAGTATCTGTGGTGAGAAGTAATGCCTGAAATTTGGTTCTCTCAGCACACTCTTGACCCTGTGGATCTCGGAATAGCGAATTCCCAAACGGTTTCCGAAAGTGAATGTTGTCGCGAATGGGTCGCGGATGTGAGTACAAATGCATAAGACTGCACAAGATGAACCTGTAGGAAAGCAAATTAACGTTAGCCAGGTCGCTGGGAAGCAGGAGAGGTTGCGTTTTTGTGGTAAGGGACGCTGAAGCTACGTGACCAGCCACGACAGAATGTTCTAGAAGGACGACAGGACACGGAAGACGCGCGTGATCGTGGGGGATTGCATCAGACGAGCCTGGTGTTGCTGAGAGATTCCTTCGACAGTTGCTCCAGACGCTGGACCTGAGTTACTCTGCCCTCGAGATGGGATTTAGTTTCTCGTGGCACTTAGCTGCACAGTGTACATGCAGGACTCCACAATTTACATTCAATGTGTTTGTGCCTCTTAGGGTTTGACAATGGTCTTATCCTGCCTCGTGTTTCGTCTCAGTTATTTCATCAGAAGTATATGTCCTTTATCCCACCGAGTTTCCTTATCTGCAAAGAATTTGCAGCTTGTTTCCCAGCACCAGGACTTCGAGTTGAACGAGCCACCTCATTATTGGATTTAGCGTCTAGCTCCCATCCTGATCCGCTCGCAGGAAACTACAGACGCTACAATGTTCCACGCGTCTAGTTCCAACAATCATTCCGCGTTCGAAATCTTGATTCCCGGGGTACGGCTATAATCACATTGCAAACGTTTTCACATGAATCACCTCACTACACATGACAACTCCGATAACGCACTGCCCTTTTATGTGTGTGTGTGTGTGTGTGTGTGTGTGTGTGTGTGCACGTCGCTGTCTCAGATCGATAGTAACCAGTCGATGAATTCCAAATTGGTTGCTTCAGATGAATACCGCTGAGTTTGTTATAACCTAAATTCTATGTAACAAAGGTTGATTCTGTTGTAACATTACAGACACTTCAGCCACTGCTTGAAATAATCCGTCTCTTTTCATATTCACCACTTTACTTATATTTATTTTATCAGCTTTCTTAGTGCACTTACAGGTTTCCTATTTAGCCCTACTTTTTCTTAGAAATCATCCGCAGATTTGCTAACAAGTATTGGAAGTCAGAGCTACCTCGTATTCGCAGTGATGTAACAGTTTTTGTGTCGGATCGCTTACATCAAATATCCCTGTAAGCCTGATGTGAGGACACTGCTCAATTTCGACACTTTTTATTTTAAAAAAAAAGCCTTTTTGAAGCACTTGGTTCAATTGAATTCTTACAATTTGTTGCACTTAAAAGACGATATTTTAATTACCATTTATTAATTAAAACCACAATAAAGAGACACATATTGGAGTGCCTGAGTTGTTAAGAAGTATGATACAATATTCATTCGTACATGCATGCAGCAACCACAGCTATAATGAAATACGCGAAATGTATTCGCAATTGTGTATACGGGCAACCATCAACTGTGTAACAGAATGACGGGGACTCGAAATCGGATCTCCTTAACCGTCGTGTACGGATGGCAAAAGCGGGAAACCCGGGCTCGAGCCCCGTTCTTACACAAATTTTCATTCTCATCATTCCATTATACAGCTGAAGGTTGCTTGTATAGACAACTGCCAATGCATTTCTCATATGAACAATTTCCATAATATTTTCTTTAGACTACATCATTTATGGTTTTGTAATTCTCCGGTGAAAAAAAAAGAGTCGTTTGATGTACGTTACATCACAATAATATTCTTTTAGATTTTTATTTTGGAATTTTGATACTGATTTTCATTTTTGTACGCTTTTCGACCTTTCTACCCCTTTCAACCTAGCTCACTCAAATAACTATGAACACCAATTGCATACCACCAGGATTGGAAATTTTTATTTTCACATCTTGCTAGTGATTTTAGTTTTTGTATGTTTTTAGTCCTTTTCACCGCTTTCAACACGGCTCAATCAAATCATTATGAACACTGTTTGAATGTCAATAGATCTAACAGTCTGTGAGAGATTCCCAATGCCATTCTGGTGCACTCAACTACTTGTAGTATTAGTCACGAACATAAGTTAAATTTACACGATACTTCGTTTGAGAAACGTCATAAGAACGACGCCGTTGGCCACTATCTACAATAAAGGCAGCAGTCTCACCGGAAAGTGGGTCTTTTTTAGCAGTAGCACTTATGTGCGTGGCTGTTGTGGTGAGATTCGTGGCATAGCATTAGCGGACGTCAGACGTGAGCATCGTTGCACTGCCGGGAGATATAATGGAGGACTGTAAAAAATGTTTAAAGCTTCCCCAGGAAAAGTCAGATTTGAATGCCATGTCGCAACCGGAATGACAGTCAGAGGATCCGATACTGCTATACAGGGTGGTCCATTGATCGTGACCGGGACAAATACCTCACGAAATAAGCGTCAAACGAAAAAACTACAAAGAACGAAACATGTCTAGCTTGAAGGGGGAAACCAGATGGCGCTATGGTTGACCCGCTAGATGGCGCTGCCACAGGTCAAATGGATATCAACTGCGTTTTTTTTAAAATAGGAACCCACTTTTTTATTACATATTCGTGTAGTACGTAAAGAAATATGAATGTTTTAGTTGGACCACTTTTTTTTTCGCTTTGTGATAGATGGCGCTGTAATAGTCACAAACGTATGGCTCACTATTTTACATGAACAGTTGGTAACAGGTAGGTTTCTTAAATTAAAATATAGAACGTAGGTACGCTTGAAAATTTCATTTCGGTTGTTCCAATGTAGTACAAGTACCTTTGTGAACTTATCATTACTGAGAACGCATGCTGTTACAGCGTGATTACCTGTAAATATCACATTAATGCAATAAATGCTCAAAATGATGTCAGTCAACCTCAATGCATTCAGCAATAAGTGTAACGACATTCCTCTCAACAGCGAGTATTTCGCCTTCCGTAATGTTCGCACATGCATTGACAATGTGCTGATGCATGTTGTCAGGCGTAGTAGATGAATCATGATAGCAAATATCCTTCAACTTTGCCCACAGAAAGAAATCCGGGGACGTCAGATCTGGTGAACATGAGGGCCATGGTGCTTCGACGACCAGTCCACCTGTCATGAAATATGCTATTCTATACCGCTTCAACCGCACGCGAGATATGTGCCGGACGTCCATCGTGTTGGAAGAATATCGCCATTCTGACATGCAGTGAAACATATTGTAGTAACATCGGTAGAACATTGCGTAGGAAATCAGCATACATTGCACCATTTAGATTGCCATCGATAAAATGGGGGCCAGTTATCCTTCCTCCCATAATGCTGCACCATACATTAACACGCCAACAACGCTGATGTTCCATTTGTCGCAGCCATCGTGGATTTTCCGTTGCCCCATAGTGCATATTATGCCGGTTTACCTTACCGCTGTTGGTGAATGACGATTCGTCGCTAAATAGAACGCGTGCAAAAAATCTGTCATCGTCCCGTAATTTCTCTTGTGCCCAGTGCCAGAACTGTACACGACGTTCAAAGTCGTCGCAATGCAATTCCTGGTGCATACAAATATGGTACGGGTGCAAGCGATGTTGATGTAGCATTCTCAACACCGACGTTTTTGAGATTCCCGATTCTCGCGCAATTTGTCTGCTACTGATGTACGGATTAGCCGCGACAGCAGCTAAAACACCTACTTGGGCATCATCATTTGTTGCAGGTCGTGGTTGACGTTTCACATGTGGCTGAAAACGTCCTGTTTCCTTAAATAACGTAACTATCCGGCGAACGGTCCGGACACTTGGATGATGTTGTCCAGGATACCGAGCAGCATACACAGCACACGCCCGTTGGGTAGTTTGATCACAATAGCCATACATAAACACGATATCGACCTTTCCCGCACCGGTCCATTTTAACACGGGTAATGTATCACGAAGCAAATGCCGTCCGCACTGGCGGAATGTTACGTGATACCACGTACTTATACTGCTGTGACTATTACAGCGCCATCTATCACAAAGCGAAAAAAGTGGTCCAACTAAAACATTCATGAAACTTCCTGGCAGATTAAAACTGTGTGCCGGACCGAGACTCGAACTCGTGACCTTTGCCTTTCGCGGGCAAATGCTCTACCAACTGAGCTACCGAAGCACGACTCACAACCGAGGCCATTGTTGCACATCACTTGAGCGAGATGTCTGAATCGCCAGTTCAGCAAGACGACCTCACCGTGAAGGCACATAACGTCATTCTGATAGTGCTTCAAGGTGGTTTAACAACACATAAACCTTACACAAGAACTTCTCTTTGTCCACCGATATTGTAGAAAAACGCCAAGCTGAAAGCAGCAGTTGAGATACCGAGGTGCGATGAATGCTGATGAAGAACCCAGGAAACCGGACCGTATTTGGTCGTCCTCGCCAAGGCATAATATCATTGTGTCCAACAGACAACTATAAATACTCGGGTTCCCGATCCCATCTACCTCACAGTTGCAGTGAGCCAGCATCGAGGCAGTGCGTGTAATGCATTTATTTCCATTCGCCGATTGACTGTTACCTTCGAGACCGTACCAGCCTGGTCTGTTGTGGCTAGCTGTTGTAAGCTTACAACCCCTCACCAACTAATATAAAGTATAGGAGACTTTAACACTGCTACACGCGCCCAAACTGATGGTGCTTGACCCACTATCACACTTTTGCTGTACTTGGAGGCGCACAAGCTGCCGCTGCCCCGGATTCGTTTGCGTGAGCAGACTCTGGCCTCCCCAGCCTTCCTCTGGTGAAGATACCAAGCCGTAACACTGCACCATATTTCGTTCATCATAAGAATAAACCTGATGTAAACAAACACAAGCGCGGTGATTGCTCAGCAGCCGTAACACTCGTACACTGGTCTTGTTCCGCTACTGGAAGTAGGTCCAACTAATGTTTTTGATATCTCATTGGTATGCCATTGTAAATGAAACTTCAAGACATTCGTATGTATACTACTGGCCATTAAAATGGCTACACCACGAAGATGACGTGCTACAGACGCGAAATTTAACCGATACGAAGAAGATACTGTGATATGCAAATGATTAGCTTTTCATAGCATTCACACAAGGTTGGCGCCGGTGGCAACAGCCACAACGTGCTGAAACGAGGAAAGTTTCCAACCGATTTCTCATACACAAACACCAGTTGATCAGCGTTGCCTGGGGAAACGTTCTTGTGATGCCTCGTGTACGGAGGAGAAATGTGTACCATCACGTTTCCGATTTCGATAAAGGTCGAATTGTAGCCTATCGCGATTGCGGTTTATCGTATCGCGACATTGCTGCTCGCGTTCGTCGAGATCCAATGACTGTTAGCAGAATATGGAATCGGTGAGTTCAAAATGGTTCAAATGGCTCTGAGCACTATGGGACTTAACATCTATGGTCATCAGTCCCCTAGAACGTAGAACTACTTAAACCTAACTAACCTAAGGACATCACACAGCACCCAGCCATCACGAGGCAGAGAAAATCCCTGACCCCGCCGGGAATCGAATCCGGGAGGTGGGTTCAGGAGGGTAATACGAAACGCCGTGCTGGATGCCAACGGCCTCGTATCACTAGCAGTCGAGATGACAGGCATCTTATCCGGATCGTGCAGCTGTAACGGATCCTGCAGCCACGTCTCAATTCCTGAGTCAACAGATGGGGACGTTTGCAAGACAAACATCTGCACGAACAGTTCGACGACGTTTGCAGCAGCATGGACTATCAGCTCGGAGACCATTGCTGCTGTTACCTTGACGCTGCATCACAAACAGGAGCGCCTGCGATGGTGTACTTGTACTCAGCGACGAACCTGAGTGCTCGAATGGCTAAACGTCATTTTTTCGGATGAATCCGGGTTCTGTTTACAGCATCATGATGCTCGCATCCGTGTTTGCCGACATCGCAGTGAACGCGCATTGGAAGCGTGTATTCGTCATCGCCATACTGGCGGATCACCTGCGGTGATGGTATGGGGTGCCATTGGTTACACGTCTTTGCATTGACGGCACTTTGAACAGTGGACGTTACATCTCAGATGTGTTACGACCCATGGCTCTACCCTTCATTCGATCCCTGCGAAACCCTACATTTCAGCAGGATAATGCACGACCGCATGTTGCAGGTCCCGTAAGGGCCTTTATGGATACAGAAAATGTTCGACTGCAGCTCTGGCCAGCACATTCTCCAGATTTCTCACCAACTGAAAATGTCTCGTCAATTGTGGCCGAGCAACTGGCTCGTCACAATACGCCAGTCACTACTCTTGATGAACTGTGGTATCGTGTTGAAGCTGCATGGGCAGCTGTACCTGTACACGCCATCCAAGCTCTGTTTGACTCAATGCCCAGGCGTTTCAAAGCTGTTATTACGGCCAGAGGTGGTTGTTCTGGGTACTGATTTCTCAGGATGTATGCACCCAAACTGCGTGAAAATGTAATCACATGTCAGTTCTAGTATAATATATTTGTCCAAAGAATGCTCGTTTATCATCTGCATTTCTTCTTGGTGTAGCAATTTGAATGGCCAGTAGTGTGTTAACCGCCATCAGCGTTTTTCTTAATCATACTTTAGCGACGAAATTTTTATTTCAAAAATTGTGTCTCTGTAAACACTACTTGCGCTCTGATTGTCTCGCTTTTAAGACGTACCGTGTCCGCCCCAATAGCTGAATGGACAGTTCGGCGCTAGCGGCCGTGCGGAGCGGAGGTCCGATACTTCCGCCTGTGCGGCGTGTGCGAGTGTTTGTTTACTTGTGGACTTAGTCTGCGCGCGGGCTAATAACAACGATCATGGCGAACAAGTACAGAAAAACTACATTACGATTCAATTTCTGCAAAGACTACGAAAGACCAAAGGCTTTAGCAGTGGAACGATTCATACGTGAGGACGTCAAGATACCGCCAAACGATATTGTCGGAATTCACCTGTCCATCGTTAGTCCCACGGTGTATGTTAAGATGGTAAATGACGCGGCGTGTGAGAGAATTCTACAGGCGACAAAAGCAGGTCTCCGATTTTGCCATAGTGACGGGAATGTCGGCACGGTAACTGTAGAACATGCTGGTCTGGGTGTACGGACAATACGTGTTTTTGAGCTGCCATTTGAGCTCCCGGCTGACGAAGTTATTGAGGCTTTTAAGCCATACGGCACGGTACATGGTCACACAGCAGAACGCTGGACACAATTCGCCACGTACCCCGTGCTTAACGGAGTGAGACAGATCACTATTGATCTTCAGAAGCATGTACCGTCCTATCTGACAATTGGTGGTTGTAGGGCGGTGGTGATTTACGATGGGCAACCACGTACATGTTCTGGCTGTGGCCAGGAGGGACACCTCAGGTCGAACTGTATGCAACGGCGGATTACGCAACTGCCTTCAGATGTGCGGGAGCCGTCGCCAGAGATGACAGTACTACCGATCACCTATGCCAAAGCCCTCACTGCGTCCGCTGATGACCGAAAGGACACAGCCCCGGTGGAAGTTCCCGATGGCACTCTCCGAAACCTTGTAGCAGACGTCGGGATGACAGAGGATGCTGCTCCATCGAGCATACAATCTACGGCGACAACATCAGTTGACACCGAACTCCTACCAAGCACACCGATAGTACACGGAGCAGTTCCAGCCACTACGGATGCTGTTCCGTCTGGAACGCATTCTGTGACGACAACATCAGTTTCGACCGAAGTCCCGCCAACTACAACGATGGGACTCGAAACACTTCCAGTTCCTACGGATGCTTTTCTGTCGGGCAGCCGTGATTCCCTACAATCTGAGGACACGGAAGGAAGATCACGCAAACAACGTTCCCCGAAAAGGAGGAAACGGCGTCGTCGCACGACATCTCCTAGGGATGACTCCCCTTGCCCCGACGACGATGCGCCTGTGGAGCAAGACGACACAACAGCCTCTACGAAGCAGGATGAGGCAATGGAAACTGTTCGATCAGACCCGCAGCGGTCTGTCACATTGACGGTAGCGGGACGTGGTGATGCTGAAGAGGAACCACAACCAGTTGGCTCTCCAGACGCAGATGCTGTGGCTATGGACACGAATATATCACTGCCTGCAAAGATGTGGTATGACGATATTGATGAGGCGCCGGACGTCATACAGAGGCAGCCGGCACTCACAAAGACGGCCTAGTAATTGCTGAAGGTGAAGAGAGAGGGGCGAGAGAACGTCTTCTAACTCAGCTCCCAGCGCCGATGCAGGGAGATATTGTTGCGCCTCGACAGAGTGGGATTCAACGCCATGCGAACCGTATTGCGACATTAAATATAAATGACGTGCGTTCACCAACCAAAATACACCTACTGAAGGAAACGATTTGGGCATCCGATGCGGATATTGCTTTGCTGCAGGAAGTCCACATAGCTGCACTCCCACACATCGCAGGCTACCAATCCTATTCGTCACATGGAGATCATAATGGGAGTGGGGTGGCAGTTTACGTGCGAGATGGCTTCCCCGTGGAAAACGTGTGTTACCTCCCGTCGGCCAGGGGAATGGCTTTCACGACGTTTGGGACACGCATCATCAATCTTTATGCACCGTCGGGAAACAATCGGCGGCGGGAAAGGGCGCGATTTTATGCAGAAGATATTGCACCACTTTTCCATGGACGTTATGAATGTGTAATAATTGGTGGAGATTTCAACTGTGTTCTCAGCCAGAAAGACCAATGGCCGCAAGCAAACATCAGCCAGGAGTTGCGAATCGTTGTCAGCGACCTTGTACTTAGTGACACGTGGGAATTACGACATGGAGATGCACCGGGATACACCTATGTGACAAGTCATTCGGCGAGCAGATTAGATCGCATTTATATCTCACGGGCTCATGCAAATGATGTCCAGGACGCGGAACGCTGGCCATTGGCATTTTCCGATCACAGCGCTTACATCTGTACGGTGCTTCTTCCCCGTAGAGAGGTGTGGAACAGCAAGGCCCCGTGGAAATTAAACATTCAACATCTACATGATCCCGAATGTCGTCAACGGATCCTTGAGACATGGACGATGTGCGAGCGAAAGGTTGGAAGGTATGCAGCGAAGCTTGATTGGTGGCTGACTTGTGCTAAACCGGCGCTTCGCCGTACGTTCATCTCATATAGCAGGGAGATGGCCGAATGGCGCCGCCGTACGACCGACTTTTATTTTGCAGCGCTGCGCGACCTGGACAATGGTCCGCCGGGACCGGAAGTCTGGATCGAACGCAAAAGGATAAAAGCTAAATTAGTGGCTTTAGCTCGGAAACATCTTCAGGGAACCATGGTGCGCGCCAGATGTCACGATACGATACGACACGAGATTCCTTCCATGCACCACGTCGTGAATGAACGAAAGCACCGACGACGCGTTTTGGTACGGGAGTTAATTACCCGCGAAGACCGAAGAGTGACACGTCAAGCGGACATTGTCTCTGCATTCGTCGACCATTACCAACACATCTATCGGGAGGAAGCGGCCCGTGTTGATGACCTCGCACGTATAGCCACATACGTCTCCCGTACACTAACGGTGGAAGACGCTGGAACCTTACTGGAAGCTATTAGCTGTGAGGAAGTACATGATGCGATCGCAAAGGGTGCGTTGAATCGCTCCCCAGGCATTGATGGACTTCCTGCTGAATTTTATCGAGAATTTCGCAACGAAATGGCACCGCAATGGACGGAAATGTACAACGAGTTGTTAAATTCCGATGCGCCTATTCCACCGGCTTTTATGGAAGGCCTCTTGGTGCCAGTACATAAACCGAAGCCAGGAATTACGGTCACACATTATCGCCCCATCACCCTGCTTAATGCAGACTATAAGATCTTTGCACGGATGCTAGCGTCCCGATGTCGTATGTTAATTCGTAGCGTTCTCTCCCCAGAACAGACGACACCGGGTGGATCGGTGAATGTGCAAACAGCTACTGGCGAATGCCGTGATGTAATAGCGCTGGCGGAGGAGTGCCGGCTTCAAGCGGCGATGGTGGCGGTTGATTTTGACAGTGCTTTTGATAAGGTGCGCCACAACTATCTGTACGCTGTACTGGAACAAATGGGATTTCCAGACTGTTTTACTGGTCTCATTAGAAGGATTTATGGGAGCGCACAATCCTTGGTACACGTTAATGGGCGTATAGCAGGGCCCATTCAGATTCGACGTTCCATTCGCCAGGGCTGCCCTCTTTCGATGCTGCTCTTCGCGATAGCGTTGGAACCAGTAATTGGGAGGCTAACAAATTCTTTTTCTGGGGTGGAACTGCGAGGCTACACCTTCAAATGTCGTGCTTATGCGGACGACCTCCTGCTGCTCGTTCGCTCTGAGGAAGAAGTGAAGACGGTTCTTGAACTGTTGTTGGACCACAGTGTGACGGCGGGTAGTGCAGTGAACATGAACAAATCGGCAGCAATGCCGGTTGGAAGGGGCCTTACGCCGGAAGAAATCAGTCCGTTTCCTTATGTGCAACGATTCCGCTATCTCGGCATAGACTTTAGCTCATCTGTGAAACATACTGCGGCAGTTAACTACCGACGTATTTTACAGACAACACGTACCATGGTCCGCCTACATCTCCTACGACGCCTTGATCCTTTGCAGCGAGTCGAATATCTGAACACTTATGTGGTTTCTCGCATGGTGCATATTTCGCAGATCCTGCCCCTACCACTCACGCTCGGGCATCGACTTCAATCAGCACTAGGCTATTTTGTGATGATTGGGTCGCCCCTCAAGGTGCGATACGCAACGCTCACGCTCCCTACGGACAAGGGGGGACTCGGACTTACGAATGTTCGCTGCCGAGCGACGGCGCTCCTTCTAGCTACGATGTACAAGCAATGGCGTAGCGGGCGTGATTCCCTTACATCCCGCCTACTGGATCTCCTAGTCCCAGCGTCCCTCACACCTCCGGTGGCGGTGGGCAACATTACGCCACATTTTGCGCATGTATCAACATTTATCGTGGAACTTAGTTATATCAGAGACGAGCTTCCGCGCACGAGACTACCATGCGCGAAGGATTTTTATGTTTGGCTGCTACGACGGTTAAGTCGTAATGTCATTGAACTGAAACACCCCACGTTGCATTGGCCGAAGATTTGGAGACATGTGCACCAAAAATTCTTTCCTACCTTCGTTCGGGCACTGTGGTTCTCTGTCACCTGTGGCAAGTTCAACACCAACCAACGACTCCATGCAATTGGACTAGTGGACACTCCACTGTGCCCGAAATGTCGCCAAGTGGATGACGACCATCACCGCTTAACTTGTATCGCGATGGAGGACGTATGGCTCCTAGGACGACAGATGGTGGCTTGCTACCTCCGTGTGCCCACGCAACATATTACACCTGCTTCCTTCTTACATCCGGAGAGTGACTACTTTCCGGCGACTAAATCACAGTCGATCATCTGGGTCAAAGGTTGGACGATCGCGTACCTCTATGGGGATGCTGCCAAGTCACGACTCGACTTTTGGTATTTCTTACAGCAAGCCCACTATGAGGTTCATAGATGGTCACACTATCGGAAAACCTTTGCCAACTATCTTCAGGCAGTCTTCCTCGACCCCCCACGCAGTTGGGATGTGCCGGGTGCAGTCCGTGTGCACATTTGACAGCTGATAATGAACCTCACACTTTTCTCAACGCTCCATATGTAATGCACATACTATACCATGAAATGATCTACATGATCTACATGTTCCTTTTAACAGGGTGATTGTGGAAAATAAATAAATATAATAAATAAAAACAACATCCCTGTATCCCTGTTCCTTTACATTTTGTGATTTGTTGTACAATGATTTTCTTTTGTTTTTGTTTTTGCAGAGGATGCATTTCATTTAGTGTTTGCGAACTGCCCAAAAAAAAAAAAGGTCAACGTGACGGACCGCCGTTCTTAGGGATCCGGGTTCGATTCCCTGCTGGGTCGAGGATTTTATCCGCTCAGGGAGTGGGTGTTGTGTTGTCTTCATCATCATTTCATCCCCATCCAGTGCGCATGTCGCCCAATTTGGCGTCGGATGTAATAAGAGCTGCACCAAGACGGCTGGACCTGCCCCGTAAGGGGCCTTCCGCCCAATGACGCCAAACGCTTATTTCCAATAAGTACCGTGAAAATGGATGACGCTGCTTCCTGCTTCGTAGCGAAACATGCGTGTATAACACAGTTAATAGCGAGAAACAAGTTGTTCTTTATGTTTTACACAAGCTAACAGATAAAAATCAGCTCTTGACATTTCTTGAGAAACTCTACACAATAAATAAGTCGCATCCAAATTATACGCGTGGCGTAATCAGTAGCGACCGGGAATCGTAATCATGTATTTTTGGGGCGACAGTTCGAAACGCTTGTAAGTCTACAGGCTTTCGTGACCGTTGTCACTAAAGTTAAAATCTTCTGTGTTGTCAGGACGCGTCAATTTCCTCTAAAATAATCGACGTTTTGACGCCTTTGCTGGGTTCTTGCTCAGAATGGACACCGAAACATCCTGAAGAACATTCCAGCAGAAAGGTCGAAACGTCGATTATTTTAGACGAAATATGATGCGGCTTAACGACCCAGAAGATTTTAACTTTAGTTCGAATCTCGTTGTGGTCTATTTTTTTTTTGCAGTTTGAATACCTAAATCATTTAAATATGAAATTCATCAAATATATGTTATTTAACTGGTACTTACCTCTCAAGAAAATGCACTTCTACTTTCTAATTACATACTGCACACAAAATTCTGGTTTTCATTGCAAATATTAATTCTGAAGTATCGGTATTTTGTGAAAGATTGTTAAAGATTGTTGGAGTTACGAAAACGTTGCCCAGTTATACACTCCTGGAAATGGAAAAAAGAACACATTGACACCGGTGTGTCAGACCCACCATACTTGCTCCGGACACTGCGAGAGGGCTGTACAAGCAATGATCACACGCACGGCACAGCGGACACACCAGGAACCGCGGTGTTGACCGTCGAATGGCGCTAGCTGCGCAGCATTTGTGCACCGCCGCCGTCAGTGTCAGCCAGTTTGCCGTGGCATACGGAGCTCCATCGCAGTCTTTAACACTGGTAGCATGCCGCGACAGCGTGGACGTGAACCGTATGTGCAGTTGACGGACTTTGAGCGAGGGCGTATAGTGGGCATGCGGGAGGCCGAGTGGACGTACCGCCGAATTGCTCAACACGTGGGGCGTTAGGTCTCCACAGTACATCGATGTTGTCGCCAGTGGTCGGCGGAAGGTGCACGTGCCCGTCGACCTGGGACCGGACCGCATCGACGCACGGATGCACGCCAAGACCGTAGGATCCTACGCAGTGCTGTAGGGGACCGCACCGCCACTTCCCAGCAAATTAGGGACACTGTTGCTCCTGGGGTATCAGCGAGGACCATTCGCAACCGTCTCCATGAAGCTGGGCTACGGTCCCGCACACCGTTAGGCCGTCTTCCGCTCACGCCACAACATCGTGCTGCCCGCCTCCAGTGGTGTTGCGACAGGCGTGAATGGAGGGACGAATGGAGACGTGTCGTCTTCAGCGATGAGAGTTGCTTCTGCCTTGGTGCCAATGATGGTCGTATGCGTGTTTGGCGCCGTACAGGTGAGCGCCACAATCAGGATTGCATACGACTGAGGCACACAGGGCCAACACCCGGCATCATGGTGTGGGGAGCGATCTCCTACACTGGCCGCACACCTCTGGTGATCGTCGAGGGGACACTGAATAGTGCACGGTACATCCAAACCGTCATCGAACCCATCGTTCTACCATTCCTAGACCGGCAAGGGAACTTGCTCTTCCAACAGGACAATGCACGTCCGCATGTATCCCGTGCCACCCAACGTGCTTTAGAAGGTGTAAGTCAACTACCCTGGCCAGCAAGATCTCCGGATCTGTCCCCCATTGAGCATGTTTGGGACTGGATGAAGCGTCGTCTCACGCGGTCTGCACGTCCAGCACGAACGCTGGTACAACTGGTGGAAATGGCATGGCAAGCCGTTCCACAGGACTACATGCAGCATCTCTACGATCGTCTCCATGGGAGAATAGCAGCCTGCATTGCTGCGAAAGGTGGATATACACTGTACTAGTGTCGACATTGTGCATGCTCTGTTGCCTGTGTCTATGTGCCTGTGGTTCTGTCAGTGTGATCATGTGATGTATCTGACCCCAGGAATGTGTCAATAAAGTTTCCCCTTCCTGGGACAATGAATTCACGGTGTTCTTATTTCAATTTCCAGAAGTGTATTTTTTTGGAGAAAAATGACATATCAAGTACTCTTTATTTGAATATGCTCATTATTTTGTAGGACAGATGTGGTCTCACACGAGCCAAAGTGATAATCGTCGTGGAAACACGGAAAACAATAATTTTCTCGGCGTCGAGCACACTGTAAAAATGCTACAGTCTTACAGTTGTCACTGTACCACTGCTATCTGAACCCAATAGAATTGATCTGGAGCCAAGTTCACGGATCTGTCGCGAGAAGTGAGAAGACATTTAAGCTGCCAAACGTACTGGAAGTACTGCACGAAGCTTTGTGGGTGACTGCCGAACGATGCGAAATGCGGAACAGCACGTCATACAAGAGGAGCAGAATATGTGCATATTTTGGTGGCTTGGGATTCTACTGTTGATCGCCTCGTTATCAGTGGTACTGAAATGTATTTCTCAGAGTGCGATATGGAGGGAGTTCAGAGATTACCAGACAACTGACTGTAATACCTTCAGTGGCTTCAATGTTTAGCTACATAGGAAATCAGCAGTGCGCTTTAACGCCACACATAGCTCATGCAGAAAAATTACACATGTGAAAGTCACTAATTTTCATAACCCTTGATTTTAATTAAAAGACTACGTTAGCTAAGATCGAGGGCAAGTTATTTTTTCCCGTCAGGTCTCTTAAGAAGCGTGTCGCCTGAGTTTTACCGCATAAACTGAAGAGCCAAAGAGACTGCCCTAATATCGTGTAGGGCCCCCGCGACCACGCAGAAGTGCTACTACACGGCGTGGCATCGACTTGACTAACGTCTGAAGTAGTGCTGGAGGGAACTGACACCATGTATTATGCACATCCGTAACAGTAATACGGGGTGGGGGTCTCTTCTGAACAGTACGTTGCAAGGCATCCCAGATATGCTCAAGAATGTTCATGTCTGGTGAGTTTGGTGACCATCGGAAGTGTGATAAACTCAGAAGAGTGTTCCTGAAGCCACTCTGTAGCAATTTTGGACGTGCGGGGTGTCGCATTGTCCTGCTGGAATTTCCCAAATCCGTCGGAATAGACAATGGACATGAATGGATGCAGGTGATCAGACACGATGCTTACGTACGTGTCATCTGTCAGAGCGGTATCTAGGCGTATCAAGGATCCCATCTCACTCCAATTGCACACGCCCCACATCATTATAGAGCCTCTACCAGATTGAACAGTCCCTGCTGCCATGCACACTCCGTGGATTCTTGAGGTTGTCTCCATACCCGTACACGTCCATATATGAAACAAAGACTCTTCCGACCAGGCAACTTGCTTCCCGTCAACAACAGTCCAATGTCGTTGATGACGGGCCCAGACGTCGCGTAAGGCTTTCTGTCGCGCAGTCATCAAAGGTACACGAGTGGACCTTTGGCTCCGAAAGCCAATACCGATGATGTTTCGTTGAATGTTTATTCTTTGCTATTTGTTTGCGGTTTGAAGTATGTTCACAGGTCCAGTGGCTATTTGCACAAAAAGAGAATATAGCGATCCGTCGTCACAAGGCTTTAAAAATTAATGGGAATGGCAGAAGAGAGGGATGAGAATTCTCAGTAAGAAAGGGGTGCAGCACGTAAAACCGGCACGTACACGCAACACATAAACATAAAGTGAAATGTAATGTTTTCAATATGATCAGTCACCTTCACAGTAGGCGCTGAAAGTGCCCTCCACCTGTTTCAGCTCAAATGTGAGCACATAAACCCTTCTCAGTTCTTGTAATGCCATGCTGTTGATGAGATCCTGGATCCTGGTCTTGAGAGCTTCAATTGTGCTTGGATTTGATTGGTATACATTTCCCGTCGTCCTCACTAGTAAAAGGCCAAGTGGACAAGTCTGGTGACAAAAGAGGCCACAAGCCTTTGCTGATTGTCCTCTCTGCTGTCCTGTCCTGTCATGCACACGCGACAACGATACAGCTGATGTGTGGGAAGTTGCACCGACCTACTGAAAGCAGCATAACTGGCGCTCCTCTTCTGTCAAGTTGGAATAAAACCCCTCCAGGATTCCCAAATACACGTCACTGTTCACTGCCGTTTCAAAGAATATGGGACCCATTGCGCGTGTAGCGGAAATGGCACAGCAAACACCAGTCTTATCGTCATGCAACGGTATCTAGTGGATCGCGTGTGGATTCTCAGTCGGCCAATACTGTTTTTTTGGGAATTTATGTATTCAGACAGGTGGAACCACTCGTCACTCTTGATGAGCCTTAGTGGGTCCAAAACAACACTGACAGTATTTCTCAACAGCCATGCACAGAAATCCATTCTCTTCTGCAGGTCAGGCTCCTTCAGTTCTTACACAGTACTTATCCGGTACGATTTTAAATTCAGTAACGTTAAAGTACGTCTGCAGCTTCTCTCACTCGGATGAAGCTGTTGACTAAGTCTCCTAGTTGGCTTCCAAGGACTTCTTGTCATTATCTCCTGCACCTGCCTCTTCAGTTGAGATGTGCAGATAGGTGGTGCTCTGTTCCTGGGAGCATTTTGAACCGATCCCTGTACGCCACCACTTTTCAATTAATTTCTTTGTAGTGCTTTTTGCTGACACAGAACGTTCTGGAAATTTACCCCGAAATAAATTCTTTGGTTCACAAAAACATCCAATGCGAATGAACGCTTCAACAATGGCAGCACGCTCAGGTAACGAATATGGTATTATTACACACTCACACTCACAGTAACCTGGCTTCACACAACGAGGCCTTTCTCCTTCCCCCAACTGTTTTCGACAAGTTTCACTGGCTGCGGCTGCAGCTGCCTTGCGTAACGAAGTTCCGAGCGGTGTCGATATGTCACAGGAAATGGTTAGTTCGTGCGCGACTGTTTGGACAGCGTTTCTCGTTTTCCATTATTATTGTCGTACTGGAACATTATCGTTGCGTTCGACGGGCCGATTTTACGTGCCGCACCCTGTATTACGCATTATGCAATCCCATAAAAGACGGGTACTGCCGGTTTGAAACGTCAGTACAACACCACACAGAAAGAATTCAAAGATTTCGTTCACAATGAGAGAGCTAAAATTTACAACGATAGACAGCAGAATTCATTATTCGAACACCAAGAAGTACTTGGCATTAAATTTGCAGGCATGATGCACGTAAAGAAATTTGGGGTACGAATTGTAAAATTTCTGAAGTCGCACTCATTATTCCACTGTCAGTTGCAACAGTTTTCGGTCGAACTGAACGAAGAGTGTTGAGCATTTATATATTAGTGTAAAGTACGTTGGCTAACTCAAGAGGAAAGCCTGGAACCGCGCGACCGCTACTGTCGCAGGTTCGAATCGTGCCTCGGACATGGGTGTGTGTGGTGTCCTTAGGTTAGTTAGGTTTAAGTAGTTCTAAGTTCTAGGGGACTGATGACCGCAGCAGTTAAGTCTCATAGAGCTCAGAGCCATTTGAACCATTTGAAAAAGGAGTGCAGGAACGAAAATTAGAACGTCCTTAATGGGTTCCATACCCTGGAGTTCAAGTACACTTGTCCACACAGTAAGACACTGCAAGGCGAGAAACAGCTTCTTCCTGATTTGTTGGGGATGCATTTAAAAAAAAACTCTCGCTGTAGAAGGGATACATTCGGACAAACGCAGTCCAGTTCCCTAGGCCTATTTGCATTAAAGAAAACGTGATTTTTGAAGAATTCATTGTGGCCTTGAAAGACTTACAAGGGTAGTTTTCTAAATGTTTGAGGTCACTGCCAATCTTACGTCTGTTTTCGAGCTGTTTTCTAGACTCTTTGCCGTTTCAGTTGAAAGCATCCCTGTGTATGTGCAGATGTAACTGGTCTGCAACTTAATTCCCATTTCAGGGCCAAATCCCTTTAACGTTAAACCGGCCAGGACGTCGACATTGCTTTTCTCAGGTAGAGCTTCCATGTCTCCATAACGAAGTTGCAAAAGTATTACAATATTTAGACCAATATGTCTTTGTGCATGAGGTTTTTTTCTATTATGAAACTAAATAAGTCATGATTACGTGGCAACCTGAGTGCGAAAATCTGTGAAATTCTCTGCGTCTGTCAGCATGCCGATACCTTGTGGCAGATAAAAATGAATGTTTCTCCTTTATCGCCATCATCATAATGTATATCTGATAACGAAATGATTATCAGACTAGATGCACCAAATAGCTGTTCGTAATAACTAGTCTTTATTCACGACAGACTATCTCGGCCTTTATCGTTATTGTCAAGTACGTCTAGATTGATGTGACGTTCATATTACTTCGTTAGTGAACTGTCTCATAGTTGTCACTGTTTTAATAAGATAGTAAGTGATGTAAATAGGTTGAAAATAAAATGTTGATTACTGTGTGACAGTAGTTTGACAGTCACAATCTGATGTCGCTATATATAGAGTCGTAGTAGTTTGACAACCCTTTCTTAGAAATTTTTTAAAAATTAAAGATTAAAATTTAGAAACTGAAAAATCGTATGAAATGATTCAAAAATAGGTTAACTTTGGTCTAGCGCGTGACTTCCATCTAAAGTCCGATGGTGGTTTTATAGACAGCATGCACTCCCGGTGGCTACTTTGGGACAAGAGACATTTTCCCAGGCCGTGATTGAAAGTTGGGATTCTTTCTAGCCACAATTTGGGATGTTATTTGACACTTCACCTACGGTAGATGTTTGCCTACTACTTCTTTGGGCATGAACGTCACGCTCTACTACTGCTAGGTAGACTATTTGTTTTTAAGCCATTTCATCAGATTTTTTAGTTTCTAAATGTTAATCTATACTTTCTTAAATGTATTACCTATTTAATGAAATAGGTTGCTACTTGTTTTACTTCATGTTTCAGATGAGTCTGATGGGGCTAGGAGCCCGAAATCGTGGAAGTGTACAGCGACTTCTGTCGTGTAAAAGTATTTTACAACTGTGGCTGATTTGTTTAACATGAACATGTTGCATAACAGTTGTGGATTTCCGATAAATAAAAATTTAAGCATGTTGTGTTCAGTTAAGTTTCCGTGTACTTCAAAAAATGGCTCTGAGCACTATGGGGCTTAACTTCTGAGGTCATCAGTCCCATAGAACTTAGAACTACTTAAACCTAACTAATCTAAGGACATCACACACATCCACGGCCGAGGCAGGATTCGAACATGCGATCTGCCACTGCGGCCGGCCCGTGTATTTTAGTTTTATCTTGTCTCTATAGGTATTTTGATTACATTGTCGATTATTTGCATATAAAAGTAATAACATTAATAAAAGTAAAATATACTTATATTAACATAAAGATGTAGTAGAAGCACCAAATGGTAAATTTAAGGATATTTATCGACATATGCGCACATCAGAGTATAGGTTAATGGCAATAAAACGCAATATGAAATAAAGATACATGTAGAATGAGACTGACAAAGCCTTTCAACAAAAATTCATAAGGGAACAACTTTATCTTTACAGCCTCGAAGAGCTGCATAAAAATGTGTCAGAATCGCGTTTAGTGGAGTGTCTTGGTGTTCGGTTCCTATTTGAAGTAGCAACATGGGATGAAAAGTTTTTGGTTTAGTCCATACTAGCGGTCGTTTGTGTAGCCATTTGAACATATGCTTTACCATACCTACACTGAAGAGCCAAAGAAACTGGTACGCCTGCCTAATATCTTGCAGGGTCCCCGTGAGCACGCGAAACTGCCGCAACACGACGTAGCACGGACTCAACTAATGTCTGAAGTAGTGCAGAAGGGAACTGGCACCATGAATCCTGCAGGGCTGTCGATAAATCCGTAAGATTACGAGGAGGTGGAGATCCCTTCTGAAGAGCACGTTGCAAGGCATCTCACATATGCTCAATAATGTACTTTTCTGGGGAGTTTGGTGGCCGTCGGAAGTGTTTAAACTTAGAAGAGTGGACCTGGAGCCACTCTGCAATTATTCGGGCGTGGGGGGTATCGCATTGTCCTGATGGAATTGTTCAAGTCAGTCGGAATGCACAATAGACATGAATAGATGCAAGTGATCAGACAGGATGCTTACGTACGTTTCAGCTGTCAGAGTCGTACCTACACGTATCAGGGGTCCCATAATACTCAAACTGCACACGCCCCACAACATTGCAGAGCCTCCCCCAGCTTGAAGAGTTCGCTGCTGACATGCAGGATCCATGGATTTGTGAGGTTGTCTCCATACCCGTACACGTTCATCTGCTCCATACAATTGGAAACAAGATTCGTCCGACCAGCTAACGTGTTACAGTTATCAACAGTCCAATGTCGGTTTTGAGGGGTCCAGGCAGTCATCAAGAGTACACGAGTAGGCCTTCGGCTCCGAAAGCCCATATCGATGATGCTTCGTAGAATGATTCGCACGCTGACGCTTGTTGATGGGTCAGCACTGAAATTTGCGGAGGGGGTGCACTTCTATCACGTTGAACTATTCTATTCAATCATCTTTGGTCCTGTTCTTGCAGGATCTTTTTCCGGTCGCAGCGATGTCGGAGATTTGATGTTCTACCGGATACCTGATATTCACGGTGCACTCGTGAAATGGTTGTACGGGAAAATCCACACTTCATCACTACCTCGGAGATGTTGAGTTCCATCGCTCTTGCATCGACACCACGTTCAGACTCGCCTAAATCTTGATAACCTGCCGTCGTAGCAGCAGTAATCGATCTAACAATTGCGCCAGACACTTATTGTCTTATATAGGCGTTGCCGACCGCAGCGTCATTTTCTGCCTGTTTACATATGTCTGTATTTCAATACGCATGCCTATACCAGTTTATTTTGCGCTTGGGTATATCATACGGTATATTAAGAATGGTTTGAACAACCAACAAGAATTGGCTCCCATGTAAATTGTAAGTGTCGATGAATTCCTTTTGCAAAAGATTTTAATTAGTCTGAAATAATGCTCAGCTAATGGCATCATTTGCAGGAGCACCTGTCGGATGCAAAAACACTTTGTTCTGTGAGGTTTCTGAAGCACACCACTTCTACACTTTAAACTTGTAGAAATCAGTTAACATTTCAGTTAGCTGGATAAATGAATAAAGCCAAAACAAAACGATTTTTTTATCCATCGATCTTTTTCGGTTTCAACTTGAGCTACATGTAGAACGTAAAATTCTTTCTTTCGTGAACCGAATTCGCGGAAACGATTTAAAGTGAATCAGATAAATACAAAATGCCTTCTTACGACAATATTTAAAACTCTCTTTCAAAAGTCTAGCTTCATTCAGATTTTAAGTGCAAAAACACGTTTTCTGTGAGTTTTATACGAGCACCACTTCTGTGTTTCAGAATTGCGCGAATCGGTTCTAATTTTGTGGAGATGAATTCATCTCAAACATATTGCACTATATGACAAATGCCATGTTGGATGGCGTGTTGGCACGTGTCATGTTATACGACATGGCACCATGTATCATGTTATTTTGCTTGAGACGATCCATTAGATTACATGACATCAGCATTAATACCAATAAGCAAAAGAACGCGAATGTCTCAAGATGTTTTAATTTGAATGTCTTTGAAGCTGCCAGATAAGTCTAATAAGTCGAAAAGCTAGTTCCCTTATTTACATCTCTAATTCTGCCCAGGATATATGCACCTCGCTTGTGCTGTGATAGGAGCATTTTACGTTCTGTTACAGTTATTAACAGCTGATCTGCACCAGTGCAAACGTATAACGTTTACTTTGGGTATGCTTAACTCCTAGGCAACAAATCCAGAGGTCATTCCTCGGAGTTTTTTTAACCAATCGCTTCTCTACCGCTAGCAATAGTTTCAATGGTTTATTAAAGCGAAAAATGTCATTTTTGACCTCGTTTCGGAGTGCATTAGGTCCTCCGTAATTCGATGGGAAAGTGAATTTAAAAGGCAGAGGAAGGCAAGGCTCATAAACTCCCGTTAAAGCTTGCCTAGTGAAGAGATGCGCTACTGAAAGCAACCTTACTTACTTAACTGAAAGAGCACCCAACGAAGTTCACTAGAGCTAATGACAAGAAATCTGCTGACAAAATTACATTATTTACATTTAAATTATCATCTGAAAGACTCTCCGTCATGAAATAAAGAGAACTGTTTAAGATCCTTAGGTTTCGCACATGTTGAAAAACAAACTGAGAAATAAGTTTCTGAAAGCTGAAGATGGTCTCACGAAAAACGTTGCGGAGCTTGATAATTGTAGTCTGTTCTCGCTACAATGTGAAGCTAATAGCGAACTGTTTAGGGAAGGACCACAGCATCGAAAGAAAAAATTCTGCATAACGGGTCGCCACTACATTTTTGGAGAACCTCATGTCGACCGAAATTCTTCCTTACGGTGTCTACTGGACAGTATTTTGTACGCTAAGACTGAGAGGTCCGTAGTTACAACTCAGACGAAATGAGATGGGCACAGGATGTGGGGAGCACATGTTGAAAATGAAAATGAATCGGATAGATGCAGGAAATGTGATTCAACAGGCACCTAAACTAAACATAAGCTCACCGGAATAAATATTAGTCGCTCTCTTAAAGGAACACGCTCGTCGCTTTGGAGTATAGAACTGGTACCAGGAAGTTACGTGACTCTCCAGCGCTGACGTAAGTCACGGCTGTGAAGCTGCTGCGTGGATGGGTTTAGCGCACTAACATGTGTCGGCGTGGACACGTGACGGAATAGCAGAAAGAAGCTGTTGTGTCTGGACGTGACCATGAGCCCATAGTGAACAAAGCTGCCCGATTTGTTGCCGTATTAACGCGGACTGGCCAACGTCTCTACGAGGAATGGTGTATCACACGCAGATGTGGGTCATGGTCCTAAAAATATCTGACATCAAGCAACCGTCATGTCTTGTCAATGACAGTTGGTTGGATGGGTTTAAAAAATTGTTGTCGGGTGCTAAACAACGACGTCATCAGCGCAGTTTCTCAAGATCGTGCTACTGTGGTAAGAGTAATCACCCTTGTTCAAATGAAAATTACGGCCCGTATTCGTACAGTCACAATTATAAAAAATTCTGTTCATACTGTTGTCATATGTCAATCATATTAAGTGATCAATAAGTTTGGTTCATAGTTTAATTAAAAAGATAAACCAACCACCAAAGCCACATTAAAACCACAGTCTATTAAAATGGGGCAGGAGTCCGGGCGTCACACAAAATGTCCCCAGCATTCTTGCTGTTGTTCCGTTACCGCATGCAGTTGAGAGTAAGTCCATCGACAGACCACAGGCTTCCTTCCTACCAACATATAAAACATGATGCACTGCGAGTGTGACACCACAAACACTCGTTCTGGCGGAGACAAGCATGCGTCATTGGGCAGCGTCCGATACGAAGGCGAGGACCTCTTCGTCAATTCGTTGAGTTCGAATGGAAGAGCGCCACAGTGGAATAGTTGGCTTCACCGACCCCAGCTTGTTGGTGGCCACTTCCAACCACTGTCTTTCGCATTCAGCCATCATTCTGTTGCCCACGACACTGTAGCCTGTGGGAGGACGTTATGGTGAGCAGTGGAGTTTTCCTGGCAGGCTTCTCTCGCTGTTCTGTTTCGTCATTCCCCTCGATTCGAATGTGACCAGGTAGCCAGCAGGAGGAGAGTAGGGGAGATAACAGGGTGCCCGACATTTTCTCCTTCCTTAATGCGTGGATAAAACCCAATATGTGCTCTCTATACTCCGGTAAAATGACTTTAACGCCTTTTTTAAAAATAATACTAATGCACCTAAATACTTGGTGATCACAATTATTAATAACGTAAATTTCAGATAAGTACTGCTGTGGGGAAATATAACCAAAAAGCGCACTTTATTGACTGAAGACATTTAAGGAGCAACAAATCCGCTAAAAAAGACTGTGTACACTACGCTTGCCCGCCCTTTATTAGACTATTTACTGTGTCATGTGTGATCATTACAACAAGGGCATTTTTCTTTCACCAAATTTCAGTCACCAGCTCCATGCGAAAATACTCTTTGACTTCCACCTAGATAGGGATAAATGATCTTCGTAATATAATAAGAGAAAACAAAGCTCGTGCGGAAAGATTTAACTGTTGGCTTTTTCCGCGCAACGACCGAGAAATAGCATGAAGTGGTTCGGTGAACGCTCTACCAGGCACCTTATTGTTAATTACAGAGTAGTCATGTAGATGCAGATACAGATGTAGATAGGCAGAGCAATGATCTTGCTGGATTCAGTCATGTCCAAGTTAAGCGTGGGTCTGGCAATGATACAGGGAGGATGTCTGCTGCTACCCGTTTGAGAACTTGTATGTCGGCTACACCAAGTTGCTCACGATATTCCTTCACACGGGCAGAAAAAGGCTTAGTAGGTGGTAAAACTTCGTTACAGGGATCGTCAGCCTGAATACCGACTACAGGAATGGATAGGGATCTCACTTTGTATACAATATGTCAATGACAATTGGTTTCGAACCCGACAGGAAATGCAGGTCTGTTTCAACCAACTTCGGAACGAACAATGATGGATAAGCGGCAGCTTGGGAGGATATTCTAAGGATCTGTAGCAGTCACCTGTGAGGATTATGTCACTGTGCGCTGTCATTCCTGCAGTTCGTTCTTATCTATACAAGCTGGAGACACGTACTGTGTCGTGTTTGCCGAGGTTGTGACAGGCGATGTATCTGGCAGCTTTGATACGTGTAGCAGATAAGTACTGCGTGCTGTTTCCCAAGATTACAACTGATGTATTCGGCAGCTTCTTGGTTTCGTCTTTAGTGCGTCTGTCTTATAATAGATATCGGCTGGACACTCTCCAATATTCCTCTGTCCAGCGCCTCTTCTTTAATCTGCTTCTTCCATTACTAATGTAATTCAGGATTCTAAACTTCCTTCTTCCCTGAATCTCTCCTTCCACGACTCATCATTATAGGGAGATTATCCGCAATAGGGAGTACGTGCTGTCAAGACAATCTCTATCATTTTCACTAGTTTTCTGGCTTTTCCTATTGTTAGACGTAACTCTTCATTCCTCTTTGTGCCAGTCGTTTTCATTGAAGCACTTTTCTTAACTGTCCAAGATTTGCTGCCATACAATACCAACTTCCAGGCAATAAACTTGGCGAATCTGTTTCTTAGTTCTTTCGGAATGCTTTTTGTTGTCAACAAAACTTTCACCTTGCCAAGCGCCTAGTTACTCATAAATATCGTGCTTGCTGTGACACTTCAATTTCTCCACGTGGAACTGATGACAAAATAATTCAGCTTCATCTCGGCATTCAGTGGTACGTCAGAAAGAGAGTTCTAGTTGTCAGCCCTTGAATTATTTTGTCATACTTCTTATTTCCTCCACATAAGTTTTATTTTCTGTCACCAAACATCCTAAGTAACTAGAAGATTTACGTGCTCCAAGGTTTCCACCGAACGATATTTTTTCCAAGTTTTCTCTCATCACAATGATCGTTCTTACCTCATTGCACTTTGTCTTCCTCCTTTACTATGCTCCCCATTATAAGTTGTAGTTCAGTGTAGACGCTGCGGACTTCGGTGTCTCAATCCTTTCTCCTCTTATGTTATGCTACTTGTTTTTTCTAATGCTTTATCCTGTAGTTTCTCAGATAAACCATTAGCTAAGCTTGTTGTCGTTGTCTGAAAGTGGCCTTTAATCTCAAAACTGGCCTGTCACGATGTACTAACGAATTTAAATAGATTAAGCTCCCAGAAAAACTATAGTTTTAATCTTTAACAAATTCATAAAAACTAGTTTTTACGTTTATGCTGCTGTCTGCGGTAATGTATGTTTTTTTTTTTCATCTTTCATTCCAACTCGGGAAAATAATGTGAACTGTTGTACAGCTGAGTTCTGTTTAGTCAAACCCTAGCAAGCTGGAACTGGGGACGGGGGAATATCCCCAACTGGGATTATTAGGGAGAGGATTTCGAATTCCGGTATACTCGTGATAACCTAAGGAAGGCTGCGGAAAACCAAGCTCGGAACCAGATGATTGCAACTATTTTTCAATTGAGGACATCGTTGTATTGCACAAAACAAAAACTATGTGTTTGATACACTCTTACATGTCCTTCGATTGTTATAATTTAAGTCTGCTTTCTCTGCAACTTGTAGATAACCCATGTGACGATCAAAAAATGATAATTTTGAATACGCCCCAGCACCATGAGCTGCGCGAGATTACACACATAATGAAAAATTGTATAGTGTCAGTACTCGGTTTGTTGTACTGTAGTATTTGTTGGTTATTGTATTGTTCTAGTATATCAGTTAGCGGGGTGCTTTCGTTGTGCTGCGAACTACCTGCAACGCGCTGAAAAAAAATTGGAGAGCCATCATAAATAAAAGTATATTTAGCACTCGTGGCCAGAGAGAAGCGGCGCGGGCCTCAGTAGAGGGGGAAGAAACGACCGCCTGGGGGAGACATACGTTTTTAAAAAAATTATACAATAATTTTACAGGACGATGAAAGCGCTGCTAATTTTGCAAACAATGGCTTTTTGGGTAGAACCCGTCTGGAGCAATCTGAAGGGTAGATAAGACGAAATAACTGTTTTCACCGGAGAAGTTTGTATCTGCCGCTGAACAGGTAATTATCATACCACTCTCATGAGATGTTTATTCTGTTCCAATAGGATCAGGAACTGCAGGAAAATAGTAGTGACATAATTTGGCTCAGATTTCTCAAATGGTGCCATGATATTCGTTAATAGACAGCTTATTAATTCTCGGCTGATTTCACATCTGTAGCTCAAAACAGGATACGATTATTAGTTGACGAGAGGCTGTTTACAAGTTGTAGCTAAGGAAATATGGGGCTTAAACAGAACTTTTGTCGTCCTAACTACTGGATTGTGGAACCATCAATGAAGTGCATAATGTAGGTTGGGTTGCTAATCAGCGAGCAAGCTAACGCCTGAAGCGGTAAACCACGTTTTCCGTAACACATACTGGCAGTTCTTTCTTATTATTTTCGATACCAGACTGTAAGAACAGAAAAGAAGATTTGGGCTAATGATTCTCAAGTGCAAGTGCTATGCAGTAAAGGATAATACGCCGGCCGTGGTGGCCGAGAGTTTCTAGGCGTTTCAGTCCGGAACCGCGCGACTGCTACGGAAGCAGGTTCGAATCCCGCCTCGAGCATGGATGTGTGTGATGTCCTTAGGTTAGTTAGGTTTAAGTAGTTCTAAGTTCTTAGATGTTAAGTTCCATAGTGCTCAGAGCCATTTGAACCAAAGGATAACAATAAATACTGCTTTGTCACAGTATAAAAATCACTGGCTATTAATTTTTATAATTAATTTTTAAAAATAATCGGAAATTGCATGAGAAAAAATAAAAAGGATAGGAAAAGCTACACTATATAGAAAATAAGAAGTGATAGATGACCGAGCGAGGTGGCGCAGTGGTTAGACACTGGACTCGCATTCGGGAGGACGACGGTTCAATCCCGCGTCCGGCCATCCTGATTTAGGTTTTCCGTGATTTCCCTAAATCACTCCAGGCAAATGCCGGGATGGTTTCTCTGAAAGGGCAGGGCCGATTTCCTTCCCTAATCCGATGAGACCGATGACCACTTTGTCTGGTCTCCTTCCCCAAACAACCAACCAACCAACCAAGTGATAGATGGAATAGTGTGAAATCGCAGTCAGATCTGAAATACTGCAGTCGTTTGGTATTATCATGTAATTTGAAACTATTTTACCTGGAAAGATCGTCTATATAAATGAATAAAAATTACAATTATACTTGAATGGGGATGAGTATCAGATGCAGCAGAGGTTTTCTTATAGCTGTCTGATTTGTAATCGCAAAAGTGATAAATACTATATCGAAGTGACTTATACTGCAGATGTTGATATTAGCTAAACTAGTTAATGAGTATTATTTCCGTATGTTGGGTTTTCTCGCAGTGCAGCAACAGAGCGTGCGAGGATATTCAATAGTGGTAGAGTTTGTTGATACCATGTCTTAACCGAGCGAGGTGGCGCAGTGGTTAGCACACTGGACTCGCATTCGGGAGGACGACGGTTCAATCCCGTCTCCGGCCATCCTGATTTAGGTTTTCCGTGATTTCCCTAAATCGCTTCAGGCAAATGCCGGGATGGTTCCTTTGAAAGGGCACGGCCGATTTCCTTCCCCATACTTCGCTCACCCGAGCTTGTGCTCCGTCTCTAATGACCTCGTTGTCGACGGGACGATAAACACTAATCTCCTCCTCCTCCTACCATGTGTTAAGTTAGTTATAGCACAGAGCACAGAAAATTGAGCCAACATTCACAGCTTTTGCTTCCTGTAATTTATCCCAACTACCTAGCGAGTTTCAGTGTATACCAGTCAAATTGTCAGAACCTTTTTTTTTTTAATCTACAACTGCAATAAACGTATATTTGCCTCTTTTTCAACTTTTCTTCTGAGATAAGTCATAAGGTCATAATTGTTTCGAGTGTTGCTACGTTTCTACGGAAGGAAAACTGGTCACTACCTTGGTCAGCTTCTACCAGTCGTACCATCTCTATGTACGTAATTCGTTTTTTGTACTTCACAATCAAGACTTTTGAAAAAGAGCAGTTTTATCGTAACTGTTTCTCCGTAGTGTTTTAACAATTTTGGTTTTGTGTCCTCCATTCTAAATTCTTCTCGCATTACCGCATCCGCCATTTCATTTTCATCTACTTCCTCTTCCGTTGACACAACACTATCTTCAGGTTTCTGTCCTTAATATAGCCCTTCCATATATTCCGCTTTCCAGCATTCCCTTCTTCATTTTACTTGCAATCTGAGCTTTTGATGTTCACATAGCTGCTTCTCATTTCTCCAAAAGTTTCTTCAGCTTTCCTATATTCGACATCTGCCTCTCTTTAGGAATACCTGCTTTTACAGCTCTAGCCAGTCTTTCTTTGCCACTGTACACATTCTGTCAATTTCATTTATTAGATACCTTTATTCTTTCTTTTACGAGATTTTTATATATTCTCTTTTCATCAAGTAAATTTAATGTGTCTTTTGTGTAGATACATTAAATGAACAGGAGGGTTGAGAGCGCAGACTTGTGGTCATACCAACATTATCTGGAAAATGAGGTGGAATTCCAGCAGGGCATGGAATAGAATCTGCGTACGTAACATACACGCTTCTGAAATACACTGAAGAGCCAAAGAAATTGGTACAACTGGCTAATATCGTGTAGGGCCACCGCGAGCACGCAGAAGTGCCGCAACACGACGTGGCATGGACTGACTAATGTCGGAAGTAGTTCCGAAGGGGACTGACACCATGAATCCTTAACGGCTGTCTATGAATCCGTAAGAGCACGAAGGGGTGGACATCTCTTCTGAACAGCACCTTACAAGGCATTCCAGATATGCTTAATAATATTCATGTCTGGGAAGTTTGGTGGCCAGCGGAAGTGTTAAAAACTCAGAAGAATGTTCCTGAGGCCACTCTGTAGCAATTCTGGACATGCGGGTCGTCGCATTGTCCTGATGGAATTGCCCAAGTCCGTCGCAATGCACAATGGACATGAATGGCTGCAGGTGATCAGACAGTATACTTACGTACGTGTCACCTGTCATAGTCGTACCTACTGTGTAGACATATCAGGGGTCCCATATCACTCCAGCTGCCCATGCTTTACACCATTACGTAGCCTCGACCAGTTTGAACAGTCTCCTGCTGACATGCAGGGTCCATGGATTCATGAGATTGTCTCCATGCCCGTACACGTCTATCTGCTCGATACAATTTGAAACGAGACTCGTCCGACCATGTTTCCAGCCATCAACAGTCCAAGGTCGTACTTCTGTCACGTTGAACGATTCTCTTCAGTCATTATTGGTCCCGTTCTTCAGGATCGTTTTCCGGACGCAGCAATGTTGGAAATTTGATGTTTTACCGGATTACTGATATTTATGGTGAAATGGCCTTACGGGAAAATCCCCGTTTCATGGCTACCTCGGAGGGGCTGGATCCTATCGCTCGTGCACCGACTGTAACACCACGTTCAAATTCACTTAAGTCTTTACAGCCTTTCATTGTAGCAGCAGTAACCGATCTAACCATCTAACCAGACATATGTTGTCTTATAAAGGCGGTGCCGACCGCAGCACCGTATTCTGCCTGTTTACATACAGGGAATAGGCATAATAATGTCAACACCTGTTCTTCCTTGGGAATGGTTTATTAACAAGGGGTTAGATCCCAATTTTCCTGTAATAAATCTGCGAATCTTCTTGGAATACTGGCATATAATGATTGTATAGTCCCCAGTGGAATGAGCCAGCCGAAGAGGCAGAGCAGTTCTAGGCGCTACAGCCTGTAACCGCGCGACCGCTACGGTCGCAGGTTCGAATCCTGCCTCGGGGATGGATGTGTGCGACGTCCTTACGTTAGTTAGGTTTAAGTAGTTCTAAGTTCTAGGAGACTGATGACCTCCGATGTTAAGTCCCATAGTGCTCAGAGCCATTTGAACCAACCCAGTGGAATGTTACGTCACTCTTCGATCAGAATCTCTTCTGTAGTGACGAGGGAGGCGGAAATCTGCTCCGTGGTCTGCCCCCCAGCACCGCCCAGAACGGACTGTGCTGGCCAGGAAGGCGCTGCAGTCCAGTTGCGTGCTCCTCATACAACGCTTGTAGTCGTACTGTCCTGGATGGGTGAATAGGTGCATTATCGTCCTGAAATACGGCATCATTGATGGTGAACAGCATTTGAATCATGGGATGCCCCAGACCACCTAAAATGTTCACATAACCGTTGGTTGTAACACGGCCTTTGAGATTAATGATGAGACCAGCAGAATACCATGAAGTGGCTGCCCACACCGTCACACTTCCACCTCCATGCTTAAGCATTGGCATCAAGCAGTTAGGATTGTAGGCTTCTATTTGGCGTTCTGCAGACGTAAACCCGACCCGATGATGGAAATAATGAAAACGTTGACTCGTCAGACCATATGTATCCACTGATCAGTCTTCCAATATGTATGCTCCTGAAACCAAGTTTTACGCTTCTTTGCGTTGGTTGTCGTCACCAATGGTTTTGGTATAGTAGTTCGTCCATGAGTAATCGCTTTATGGAATTCTCGGTGGACATTGTCGATAGGTACGTGGTCTCGAAGATGGCTATTGAGCTCTGCAGTCACTTTAGCCGCAGTAGTTTTGCGTTGTTTTGACACAATTCGTGTTAGCGTACGACGATCTCTGTCGTTTAGATTTGATTTGCACCCACTGTTACGTTTACACGATTATGTCTTTCCATATTTTGTGCAGGCTGTCATGACTGTTGAAACAGTTGCTCTTATTATGTTGACACCGACCTACATAGGGTGGAACGACCACCACGATAAAATAATGTGAATCAAGCTCGTACGGAAAGATATAGGTGTTCATTCTTTCCGCGCGCTATATGAGATTGGAATAATAAAGAACTGTGAAGGTGGTTCAATAAAACGCTCTGCCAGACACTTAAATGTGATTTGCAGAGTATCCATGTAGATGTAGAGTTGCGTCTCTTATACTGAGCGATATAACAAACTACTTCTGCTCGGTTGCTTTTTCCTAAACTTGTAGGCAAGGCCGTCCGAGAAACCTGTGATCCATTTCTCCCTGGTTCCACTCCCGAGCGCCAGTACTCGGCGGTACCTCTCCGCTTGGCTGTACGGGAGGCCCTCACTATTAACAACAGAGGGGTCCGGTGTCTAGGTGAGCAGGGCCTCTCAGGGGCGCAACTCTTAATGAGCGGGTGTCTGGGGCGCCCGCCGCCTTATCTGCCGGCCGGAGCAGAAACAAACAGCGCTGTAAATCCGTTATCTGCTGCAGCGGGGCGTGGCGCTGTAGCGTGTGCTGCCACTCACCCAGGCCACCGCGGTCCTGCTAGCAGCTCCCTGCTCCAAGGTACTGTGCTGACACCCTGCCGCTACTCACAAGTCAGTCTGTGTGTGTGCCAACGGCTGACGTGACGGTCTGCGTCCACATCTCCCAGCTTGTCTCAGCCTATTTGTTTGTCGCTGACTGATAAGTAAATATGCGTTGCCACATAATTCTAGCGTAAACTTATACATGTGAACCATATCTCGAATTTGAGGCTCAGTTAGAATAATTCACAGTTTCAATCAAAATAATAGAAAAAGCTTTCTACTTATCTGGTTATTTTGGTTCGTTCTTCTACAGTAGTTCTTGATGCTTCAGTTGTCCAGGGAATAATGCCTTGCTGCAAGTGGTTCGTTGCATTATTTACACGATTGCTGTTGTTGTTGTTGTGGTCTTCAGTCCTGAGACTGGTTTGATGCAGCTCTCCATGCTACTCTATCCTGTGCAAGCTTCTTCATCTCCCAGTACCTACTGCAACCTACATCCTTCTGAATCTGCTTAGTGTATTCATCCCTTGGTCTCCCCCTACGATTTTTACCCTCCACGCTGCCCTCCAGTACTATATTGGTGATCCATTGATGCCTCAGAATATGCCCTACGAACCGATCCCTTCTTCTAGTCAAGTTGTGCCACAAATTTCTCTTCTCTCCAATTCTATTCAATACCTCCTCATTAGTTATGTGATCGACCCATCTAATCTTCAGCATTTCGAAAGCTTCTATTCTCTTGTTGTCCAAACTATTTATCGTCCACGTTTCACTTCCATACGCTGCTACACTCCATACAAATACTTTCAGAAACGACTTCCAGACATTTCAACCTACACTCGACGTTAACAAATTTCTCTTCTTCAGAAACGCTTTCCTTGCCATTGCCAGTCTATATTTCATATCCTCTCTACTTCGACCATCATCAGTTATTTTGCTCCCCAAACAGCAAACCTCATTTACTGCTTTAAGCGTTTCATTTCCCAATCTAATTCCCGCAGCATCGCCCGATTTAATTCAACTACATTCCATTATCCTCGTTTCGCTTTTTTTGATGTTCATCTTATATCCTCCTTTCAAGACACTGTCCATTCCGTTAATTTGTTATAATAAATGAAATATTTCATGTTTTCTCTTTAAAATACCTTTACACTTTATTCCTTTCTACAACATTCAAACATTGCTGTTTGCCATAGCATTATCCTTGTGGATGACCCAAGATTCTTGTTTGTACGGAGTTCAGAATGGAAATGGCTCGAAAAATTTACAAATGGCCAAAGTGCTCAAGAATATTTGCGTGTTGAACATTTATATTTTTTACATGATTTCCTTTAATTCGTAAATATGACATAAATCTGATCACATAAGTCGTTATTTTTCTAGATAAAATCAGCGTAATTTTAATGTTAACAACATTACGCATATAAGTAACAATTTTCGTTAATGGCAGTTGTCTCCCATGTAGTTTATAAAAGTATTTCAATTTTAATTACGTCGTACTGCTGACAGCGACCAGTTGTAATTATTTCTGGTATCAACAGACATGGTAGCAGTTGTGTTATTCCTCTAAAACGACATCAACATGGTTACTCTACAAATCACACTAAGTTCCTGGCAGATGGTTCATCGAGTCACCTTCATAATAATTCTCTAATATTTCACTATCGGAAAGCGCGAGGAAAAACGAACACCTATGTCTTTCCGTGCGAGCTCTAATTTCCCCTATTTTATTATGATGATCGTTTCTCCCTATGTATGTCAACAAAATATTTTCGCATTCGGAGGACAGAGTGATCTTCAAATATCCCCTAATTTTGCACGAAACGCTAGTTTTTTTAAATTTAATACATGTTTTATAAAAACTATGCACATTGCAGACGAAATTATTAATATTTTCCGAGTGAATAATAACATGAAAAGTAAATAAAATTGCCAGAGCACTCAAACACTTACACTATCATAGCGCAAGTGGCCTCCGCCGGGATCAGCCGCACAGTCCATGACATAGCATTACAGATGTAAACCGAAAACTGAAACAAATAAAATTTATTGCTACCCTTACTACCTTTTCTACCCTTGCTACTTTACTAAGTAGCTGGTTTTACAGAATTTCTTTGTACTTTTCCTGCTTCGTCGTGCTTTCAGCATCGTGTAGCTCCTCATTTACATTGTTGTTGTTGTTGTCTTCAGTCCTGAGACTGGTTTGATGCAGCTCTCCATGCTACTCTATCCTGTGCAAGCTGCTTCATCTCCCAGTACCTACTGCAACCTACATCCTTCTGAATCTGCTTAGTGTACTCATCTCTCGGTCTCCCTCTACGATTTTTACCCTCCACGCTGCCCTCCAATGCTAAATTTGTGATCCCTTGATGCCTCAAAACATGTCCTCATTTACATTAACAGATATAAAAAGCAACGCCATTTTCTTTATATTGACATACTGTTGCATAAACTCTGTTTTGAATGCTTCTTTGGTCTGATTGTTTTCTTCCATTACAATGAACACAATTCATCACTCAAGCATATTTTGTTGATAAGAACAAAATTCTTTATCAGATAAATAAATGAAAATCTCATTAGCGTTAACAGATTATCACAATGCAAATGAAAGGAAAACTATGTATTCGTATTCTCAGCTGAACATAACGGAATAACAATTTTGCTGAGCAATCTCTACTTAATTCCTGAAATTCCTCGGTCATTGATGTCTTTTACTTTTCGTTGCTGATGTGATATGCCATTTACTTCGACGAAATGCGTTTTAAATTGTTTCGAGCAATCTCTTACGGTTAAAATGACGCTTGGATGTTCAAGTTTTCCATTTGGCGATACATGTCTGTGGGAGTGAGTCTGTGGTTTTTTCCTGGTCATTTTTAATAATTTCCTTGCTGTTATAACGGAAAGTTTTCTTTATCGGTCAGACTCCCCCCATCGTTATGCCAGGTATTTACCAGTTTCTCCATCAAAATCTTGATTCTATTCACTGTCTTCTGCGAAACCTTCAGGTGTTTTGCTATTGGTCGCTACGCGTAGTTGCTTTCATCGAGAAGCCATGAAACACAAGCAGTTTTACTGCGTGAAGTGTATTTTATCTCACCAATAACCACAAAATTGAAAACAACTGCATAAAGCAACGAACTTGTTAGCCACTCAAATGATAAAATTAAGAAATTATGTAATAACACAATCAATGAAATACTTCCACTTCTTCTTACGTTAAAAAAATATGATTCCACTGACATTTTTCTTGATGCCATTCCCTGCACAGTTCGGAGAGAAACACATCACATTTACAAAATCGTGCAACAGTCAATGGATAGTATTATTATATAAAGATAACTATAAATAATTTTCGAAGAGTGAGACATGTCGTAAATGAACGTTTTTACGGGTTCTATGGTTGTACATGATCATTAGACGATAAAATATTCGAAAAATTTTCTTGGGTCTAATAACTCGAACACATAATGTGTACTCCACAAGCCACTGTCACTGCGATGTGTATGAGTATTAATGGAAGGAATAATAACTGTCGTAGTCATGGACTGTGCGGCTGCTCCCAGCCCCTCGGGCATGGGTGTGTGTGTTTGCCCTTAGGATAATTTAGGTTAAGTAGGGTGTAAGCTTAGGGACTGATAACCTTAGCAGTTAAGTCCCATAAGATTTCACACTGTCTGTTAACCTCTGGCTATACGCTTGTACGATACATTCTACTCATGATCTCCGCGCGTGATATGTGATGGCGGTAGAAGACTTGACGCACAATTTACTTAAACAAATCTTCAAATTTTGCCGAAGATGGATGCACAAGAACACGTCGTCTAATTCGAACGATATTTTCGAGTACCTCTGTTACGTTTTCGTAACAGCTATATTGACCTGTTGCGATCTTAAAAGCATGTGTCTGAATTCACCCGACGTCTGTTGTCAAGTCTCCCTGACAAAAGACTCCACGCGTTGGACCAAAACTCCAGAACTGGATGCACTAATGTCTTGTAACCGACGTCCTTCACAGATACACCGCACTTTCCCAGAACACTTCCAACAAACTATGTCCTTCACTCACCTTCCCGATTACAAATTGAAAATCATTTTATTTTAAATGGCTTCAAGAAATATCTGGACTTTTTAAAATAATTTGTTGGTCTTCAAATATCTACTACCAAGCTTGTAATCGAATACTATCGGTTCTTTCTGTTTGTCATGAGTGTTACGCTGCATTTATTTGTATACTAAAAGCGGAAATTTTCTCAAATTTGTCTTCGTTTCCTTATGACCTTACAACGACGATATTTTCCCGCGAAAAACGACCTCGTGGAGCTGTTGCCCGTATGTCATAAACGTGTACTGTAAATGTCGTGTGACTAGGGCCTCCCGCCGAGTAGACCGTTCGTCGGGTGCAAGTCTTTCGATTTGACGCCACTTTGGCGACATGCGCGTCGGTGGGGATGAAATGATGATGATTAGGACAACACAACACCCAGTCCCTGAGCGGAGAAAATCTCCGAACCAGCTGGGAACCGAAGCTGGGCCCTTAGGATTGACATTCTGTCGCGCTGTCCACTCAGCTACCAGTGGCGGACAATGTATATTAACAACTTTAATGCATTCTCTTACGCATCCTTGGACCATACCTGATATTGTGAGTGGCGTTCAATAAGTAATGCAACAAATTTTTCTGAAAGTAAGCTGGTTTTATTCAGAGTTCCAATATATTATATTATTGTCTACTCTTTTGGCAACAAAATCATATTTTTCAACATAATCTCTGTTCAGTTCTATGGACTCTTTATGGTATTGTTAGGCGGTGAGAAAGAAAGCGGGCACATACTGTTGAGTACACCAACTTATGGACGAGTGTGTCAGCACCAACAAAACAAACGTCTAGTTGTGCAACGAAGTGTTTGATTGCAATAGGCTACGAATAGCGCCGTCAACTATCGTAACTTCATGAAATTATAGGATCTGAAGTGGGATAATTCCACCATGTCCCATAACAAATTCCGCATTTTCTCAACCGAAACTGGCCGAGAAAAAAAGGTGTTACATTACTTATTGAGCTCCTCTCGTACTTTCGTTCCTATTACACATTCTCCGTCCAGTGTAACATACTGGCTTCAATTAGCAAAAGATGTATTGACCCAACAGTTTACGTGATAAGATAGGCCTACCGTGTACACTGGTACTTTCACTTGTCAGTAAGTTTGAGTGTCGAGCTCCTTTCGGAAATCTAGGAAGACAGCATCTGCCTCTTCACCTGCATTTACTGTTGATAAGATATCGTGTGTCAATAAAGCAAGCTGCGGTTACACAAGTGTTGGATCTTAGTGGGTTCAGACACGTGTTTGAATTGTTTAGGAGAAAATTTGTCAATAAGCATCTGTCAACTTGGCAGCGAAATGCACTCTTCGGAGTGTACAATGAGGAAAGTACGGGTGCAGCAGCAACTGCACCCATACGTCCTGTTCGTTTCTATACTTATACTTCACACAATTGTTACAAACTACATAATAATTGCTATTGACCTACAAGCTGGTGTTTGCTAACAGCGAAACTGAGCTTTCCGGTGCTGTGTGTCTTATATCTTTATCGATGCGTAGTATTTCCTCTACCTGTGTTAACTCTGTAGTTAAAGAGTTTTTGAGAAACTGCCTATTGGCTTCTGTCACGGGTTCTTCGGCCGACGTTCGTCTGATGATTTTACTGACGTTTCGCCAGCGCAAGTGGCTGGCATTGTCAAAGCACCGGCGATAGAGGGTGAAACTTTGACAATGCCTGCCACTTGTGCTGGCGAAACGTCAGTAAAGTCATCAGACGAACGTCGGCCGAAGAACCCGTGACTGAAGCCAATAGGCAGTTTGTCAACAAGTAGCCACGAAAGCCTTAACAATAGAGAATATTTGATCGTTTCTGTGTTAGTTCTTGTTTATATTAATCCGTCTTCCCCTCCGTTCACTGCGCGAAAAGCATTCCGCAGTAGAGCACCGACGGTGTGGGTGAATGCTTGAAGTCTAGGTTGTGTTTCAGCTTGAAGCCACACAAATGGTATCGCTGCCGGTTTCAGACATCTTTCTTTTTAAACATCATGTCACGATGACGTGATAATAAATCTAAATCCGCAGTGATACTATTTGTGTAGCAAGAGACCGTAATATAAAGTTGTAAATAATCAGGTTGATTCACATTGTTACCAACCACTAAAACCATATTTTCGCTGAAACAGTCGCCGCTTTTCATGGTAGTCAGTGTGTTAATTATTTTCTGTAGCTGTTGTCATTCGAATGAAAAAAGTATTACTGCTGGCAAAGATCACCGGTAGTTGACTCCATATACGTAAGCGTAGAGAACGAAACAAGAAATTTCATGTGTCACAAAAGCTGGCAGCGGCATGAACAAGTCCAGTTTGATATTGTCACCAAATTCTAACCACACACACACACACACACACACACACACACACACACACACACACATTATACATTCATATCTCGCAATTTCTTTTTCTAATATTCGTCTAGACAAATCCCATTGCTGAGATAACTGTTTATTATTCACACAGCCATCTAATATGTGAGTAGTTTCTGCCCTGCTCAACCAACAGCAGCGAAGATATTTAGTTGTTTTTTTTTCTTTTCCCTCAGCTCCTTGTTCTGGAAGATGACGCGTATTCTCTGTAATGGCGAAATGTAATGGCTTACAGCGCGTATTCAAAAATCGCACGGCATAGTCTAGTATTATTTAAATCCACTTCAGACTTCATGTGTTTTGCATAAAGAAAATCTTGGAGGAATAAGTAGTCTCGACATAAATCTAAAAACTACGTTCTTCGTTATGTTCAGGCAATATGAGAAACACACAACACATAAATACTCTCATAACTGAAGCTACGACCGTGTCTCATTAATCTGCCTGGAGAGCACTTACAGCGAAAGGGAAGGTCGAAGATTGAAATTCCAGTTGGGCACAGTTTCAATCTGCTACGAAATTTAAAAACGGCGTTTCTTCCAGTGCTGGGTGAAACAGCCCATAAAAAATGTTTAAACCATTTGTGAGTTATATACTTTCTTGTAGGATTGCTACTCCCACAAGATAAGCTGGATAATTCCTGTGAAATTTTGTAACTAGGTCAGAGGTACTGGCATACTTGAAACTACGATCGAGAATCATGTGTGGGTAGCTCAGTCGGTGTGAAACGTCCCCTTATAAAAATTTATACATGACTGTGTTTAAACTGACACACAATATTTTTTTAGCGCAACGCAGTCTGATTTTCAATAATCCCTACAAAAGAATGGCCCTGACTAACATTAACCTATACCTTTCACAAATCACTTACCTCACAAAAATCTTCGTTACTCGAACTACTGCAATACAGCGAGCGCCAATACAGCCAGCTAAATAAAAGATTCAAACTACAGAAGGCACTGACTACTGATAGGCATAGTTAGCAAATGAAAGATTTTAATAGAGAACAATGTATTTACCTTAATAGTCATAATATATATAGTAGTTCATGACATCCATTCTTACAAATTTCAAGACTCCGCCATCTCTCTCCCTACATCCACCATTGCTGGCGGCTCACCTCCAACTGCGCAACGCTACGTGCCGCTAACAGCCAACTGCCCAACACTACAATGGCGAGTATTACAACAATGCCAACCAGCCACAGACTGCACACGGCACAGCCAGTGATTTTCATACAGAGCGCTACGTGGCGGCGGCGTTACCAATATAAGAACCTAAACAGCCTACTTACAGGTGTAAGCATTGCCCGTATAAGGCAAGTTTCCTGGTTTGAGTCTCGCCGCATCTAAACAGTTTTAATCTCGCAGCTTGCTCTACGCTGCAGGGAGATTTATTCCGTTAATTTTACAAGAATTGCAACGACCGTAAGAAGTCGTACTAAAATCACTAAATTTGTGACAACTACTGACAGGAATAAAGTCTTCAAAATACTAGAGGGTAAAAATAACTTGACACGTGGTAGATATTGTTGATTCTCCAATGCATCAACCTCAAATCGCAGCACTGCGAACCTATCGCCACTGTTTGCGACTACAAGGTACCAAGTCTTATACAGTGACCACGCTCACCGGCGCCTGTTTAAGCACACAGCACACGCTTCGGGCCGAGCAGTCACTCTGAGCAGTTTTTAAAAGAAAAACTTCACAATTATCAATTTTCATTTGGAAATAATGGTTTTGTACCGCTAATGTGCATTATTTAAAGCATTGCAAGTAATATATAAGTGACACTAAATTGAGTGTGTTTTCAGACTTTTTAAGAATGTTGTTCTTGTTGTTGTTGTGGTCTTCAGTCCTGAGACTGGTTTGATGCAGCTCTCCATGCTACTCTGTCCTGTGCAAGCTTCTTCATCGCCCAGTACCTACTCCAGCCTACATCCCCCTAAATCTGCTTAGTGTATTCATTTCTTGGTCTCCCTCTACGATTTTTACCCTCCACGCTGCCCTCCGATACTAAATTGGTGAGCCCTTGATACCTTAGAACATGTCCTACCAACCGATCCCTACTTCTAGTCAAGTTGTGCCACAAACTCCTCCTCAATTCTATTCATTACCTCCTCATTAGTTATGTGATCTACCCATCTAATCTTCAGCATTCTTCTGCAGCACCACATTTCGAAAGCTTCTATTCTCTTCTTGTCCAAACTAGTTATCGTCCACGTTTCACTTCCATACATGGCTACACTCCATACAAATACTTTCAGAAACGACTTCCTGACACTTAAATTAATACTCGATGTTAACAAATTTCTCTTCCTCAGAAACGCTTTCCTTGCCATTGCCAGTCTATATTTTATATCCTCTCTACTTCGACCATCATCAGTTATTTTGCTCCCCAAATAGTAAAACTTCTTTACTGCTTTAAGTGTCTCATTTCCTAATCTAACTCCCTCAGCATCATCCGACTTAATTCGACTACATTCCATTATCCTGGTTTTGCTTTTGTTGATGTTCATCTTATACCCTCCTTTCAAGACACTGTCCATTCCGTTCAACTGCTCTTACGCGTCCTTTGCTGTCTCTGACAGAATTACAATGTCATCGGCGAACCTCAAAGTTTTTATTTCTTCTCCATGGATTTTAATACCTACTTCGAATTTTTCTTTTGTTTCCTTTACTGCTTGCTCAATATGCAGCTTGAACAACATCGGGGAGAGGCTACAACCCTATCTCACTCCCTTCCCAACCACTGCTTCCCTTTCATGCCCCTCGACTGCCATCTGGTTTCTGTACAAATTGTAAATAGCCTTTGGCTCCCTGTATTTTACCCTTGCCACCTTTAGAATTTGAAAGAGAGTCTTCCAGTCAACATTTCAAAAGCTTTCTCTAAGTCTACAAATGCTAGAAACGTAGGTTTGCCTTTTCTTAATCTAGCTTCACTTGTTCCAACATTTCTACGGAATCCAAACTGATCTTCCCCGAAGTCGGCTTCTACCAGTTTTTCCATTCGTATGTAAAGAATTCGCGTTAGTATTTTGCAGCCGAGACTTATTAAACTGATATTTCGGTCATTTTCACATCTGTCAACGCCTGCTTTCTTTGGGATTGGAATTATTATATTGTTCTTGAAGTCTGAGGGTATTTCGCCTGTCATGCATTTTGCTCATTTTTAAGAATATTGCTACTTTATTAAACCACATCTTCGTGAATATTAACTGGCACAAAAGCTTCGTGTTCACGATCCGTTAAACTTGTGTTTGCTATGTGTCATTACAAACTTGCAGCATAAAATTCTCAATAGAGATGTTTTGCTTTACACTGTTAGCAGAGCTCGCCAAAAAATCGTTTGTCGAAATAGTCGTTGCGCAAAATAACTCGTCCCATGCACAAGAGCGCAGTCTCTCTCAGAACACTGGCCGAGTGTACCCCCTTGTTCCCAAGTGGCGACTGACTTAGCTAGCTGTCGCCTGCTGAGCTAGGCACTGACTTGTCGCATTAATGGTCATACTGACATAAACTTTTTTTAAGGCAGTTTGCAAACTTGAGGGCTGTAGTTTATAAATTGTGATTGCGTGTATTCTTCAGTTGTTGAACTGCTACTTCCCTACTACACACCGGCCGCTCGCTGCGGATTCCCCCCCCCCCCCCCCCCCCACCTCCACTATCGTTGTTCCTCCCCTACTACGCCATCTGCGCAGATATGGGCCAAGTGATGTGCACACACTACCCTCGCGCCTAATGAGGCCTGTGTGAACATAATTAGGAAAACTCAACTCCAATAGTTTTAATGTCTCGAATAGCATTTATTATATGAGTCGAATAATGTTCCAAAAACTGAAGGTACACTCCTGGAAATTGAAATAAGAACACCGTGAATTCATTGTCCCAGGAAGGGGAAACTTTATTGACACATTCCTGGGGTCAGATACATCACATGATCACACTGACAGAACCACAGGCACATAGACACAGGCAACAGAGCATGCACAATGTCGGCGCTAGTACAGTGCAGCAATGCAGGCTGCTATTCTCCCATGGAGACGATCGTAGAGATGCTGGATGTAGTCCTGTGGAACGGCTTGCCATGACATTTCCACCTGGCGCCTCAGTTGGACCAGCGTTCGTGCTGGACGTGCAGACCGCGTGAGACGACGCTTCATCCAGTCCCAAACATGCTCAATGGGGGACAGATCCGGAGATCTTGCTGGCCAGGGTAGTTGACTTACACCTTCTAGAGCACGTTGGGTGGCACGGGATACATGCGGACGTGCATTGTCCTGTTGGAACAGCAAGTTCCCTTGCCGGTCTAGGAATGGTAGAACGATGGGTCCGATGACGGTTTGGATGTACCGTGCACTATTCAGTGTCCCCTCGACGATCACCAGAGGTGTACGGCCAGTGTAGAAGATCGCTCCCCACACCATGATGCCGGGTGTTGGCCCTGTGTGCCTCGGTCGTATGCAGTCCTGATTGTGGCGCTCACCTGCACGGCGCCAAACACGCATACGACCATCACTGGCACCAAGGCAGAAGCGACTCTCATCGCTGAAGACGACACGTCTCCATTCGGCCCTCCATTCACGCCTGTCGCGACACCACTGGAGGCGGGCTGCACGATGTTGGGGCGTGAGCGGAAGACGGCCTAACGGTGTGCGGGACCGTAGCCCAGCTTCATGGAGACGGTTGCGAATGGTCCTCGCCGATACCCCAGGAGCAACAGTGTCCCTAATTTGCAGGGAAGTGGCGCTGCGGTCCCCTACGGCACTGCGTAGGATCCTACAGTCTTGGCGTGCATCCGTGCGTTGCTGCGGTCCGGTCCCAGGTCGACGGGCACGTGCACCTTCCGCCGACCACTGGCGACAACATCGATGTACTGTGGAGACCTCACGCCCCACGTGTTGAGCAATTCGGCGGTACGTCCACCCGGCCTCCCGCATGCCCACTATACGCCCTCGCTCAAAGTCCGTCAACTGCACATACGGTTCACGTCCACGCTGTCGCGGCATGCTACCAGTGTTAAAGACTGCGATGGAGCTCCGTATGCCACGGCAAACTGGCTGACACTGACGGCGGCGGTGCACAAATGCTGCGCAGCTAGCGCCATTCGTCGGCCAACACCGCGGTTCCTGGTGTGTCCGCTGTGCCGTGCGTGTGATCATTGCTTGTACAGCCCTCTCGCAGTGTCCGGAGCAAGTATGGTGGGTCTGACACACCGGTGTCAATGTGTTCTTTTTTCCATTTCCAGGAGTGTATATGGCATATGTTGCTGGTTCCTCCTCTTTTAGTTAGCGGTGATCACGTCTAACATGGGCTTCGCGAGATTTGGCTAAAGTATTTTCCCAGACAGCTTAAAATATACCATTGTAAAGCCTTTTTACAACAACACCACAGACGTCAATAATTACCGGCCAGTATCCTTGCTCATAAAATTTTCAAAAATTGGAGAGAAAGTAATGTACTCAAGAGTTGTTAGCCATCTCAACAGTCATTGGATACTTAGTAAATCACAGTTTGGATTTAAAAAATGCTGTTCCACTGAGACACAACATACAGTTTCACTGCCCACATAATAAAGTTTTTAAATAGTAATATGTCACCAATAGGAATTTTCTGTAACTTATCCAAAGCGTTTGACTGTGTGAACCATGACATTATGTTACAGAAATTACAATTTTATGGTATAAATGGAAAAGCATATGTGTGGTTTATGCCTATATAACAGGAAGCAAATAGTTTCTTTATATGGTTCAATTATTTAAGGAAGATTCCCACTTCCTTCTCACTGGGGTAAAATTACATTAGATATTCCGCAGGTATCGATCGTGGGTCGTCTAATGTTCTTTATATATGTGAATGACCTCCCTTCTTACCTGAAACAAGAAGCTAAACTGACACTGTTTGCTGATGATACAAGCATCGTTATTAATCGAGTAAAAGAAACTCCAACAGAAAATGAGACAAATAATGTATTTGGAAAAGTTATTGGTTGGTTTTCTGCGAATGGGCTTGCTGTGAACTCTGAAAAAAAAACACAATACATCCAGTTTTCTACTGCAAGAAGTACAGTTCCTTCAATAAATATAACACATCAACAGAAGTCAGTAGCCAGGGTGGAGCACACTAAGTTTTTGGGCGTACATATAGATGAGAATCTTAATTGAAAAATGCATATTTTGGATCTGCTAAATCGACCAGGTTCAGCAACTTTTGCAGTCTACCAATTCTGAGGATATATAAATTAGCAAGCTAACATACTTCGCATACTTTCACTCTCTGCTGTCATATAGAGTAATATTTTGGGGCAACTCAACACTTAGGCAAAAACTATTTATTGCTCAAAAGAAAATGGTTAGAAAAATATGTGGGGCTCACAGTCGCACATCTTGTAGGCATCTCTTTAAAAGGCTAGGAATTCTTACAACAGCCTCACAGTACATTTACTCAGCAAAGAGATTTGTTCTCAACAAGATGGACCAGTTTCAAAACAGTGACATTCATGATTACAGGGTGTTACAAAAAGGTACGTCCAAACTTTCAGGAAACGTTCCTCACACACAAAGAAAGAAAATATGTTATGTGGACATGTGTCCGGAAACGCTTACTTTCCATGTTAGAGCTCATTTTATTACTTCTCTTGAAATCACATTAATCATGGAATGGAAACACACAGCAACAGAACGTATCAGCGTGACTTCAAACACTTTGTTACAGGAAATGTTCAAAATGTCCTCCGTTAGCGAGGATACATGCATCCACCCTCCGTCGCATGCAATCCCTGATGCGCTGATGCAGCCCTGGAGAATGGCGTATTGTATCACAGCCGTCCACAATACGAGCACGAAGAGTCTCTACATTTGCTACCGGGGTTGCGTAGTCAAGAGCTTTCAAATGCCCCCATAATTGAAAGTCAAGAGGGTTGAGGTCAGAAGAGCGTGGAGGCCATGGAATTGGTCCGCCTCTACCAATCCATTGGTCACCGAATTTGTTGTTCAGAAGCATACGAACACTTCGACTGAAATGTGCAGGAGCTCCATCGTGCATGAACCACATTTTGAGTCGTACTTGTAGAGGCACGTGTTCTAGCGGCACAGGTAAAGTATCCCACATGAAATCATGATAACGTGCTCCATTGAGCGTAGGTGGAAGAACATGGGGCCCAATCAAGACATCACCAACAATGCCTTTCCAAACGTTCACAGAAAATCTGTGTTGATGACGTGATTGCACAATTGCGTGCGGATTCTCGTCAGACCACACATGTTGATTGTGAAAATTTACAGTATGATCACGTTGGAATGAAGCCTCATCCGTAAAGAGAACATTTGCACTGAAATGAGGAATGACACATTGTTGGATGAACCATTCCCAGAAGTGTACCCATGGAGGCCAACCAGCTGCTTATAGTGCCTGCACACGCTGTGCATGGTACGGAAACAACTGGTTCTCCCGTAGCACTCTCTATACAGTGACGTGGTCTACGATACCTTGTACAGCAGCAACTTCTCTGACGCTGACATTAGGGTTATCATCAACTGCACGAAGAATTGCCTCGTCCATTGCACGTGTCCTCGTCGTTCTAGGTCTTTCCCAGTCGCGAGTCATAGGCTGGAATGTTCCGTGCTCCCTAAGACGCCGATCAATTGCTTCGAACGTCTTCCTGTCGAGACACCTTCGTTCTTGAAATCTGTCTCGATACAAATGTACCGCGCCACGGCAATTGCCCCGTGCTAATCCATACATCAAATGGGAATTTGCCAACTCCGCATTTGTAAACATTGCACTGACTGCAAAACCACGTTCGTGATGAACACTAACTTGTTGATGCTACGTACTGATGTGCTTGATGCTAGTACTGTAGAGCAAGGAGTCGCATGTCAACACAAGCACCGAAGTCAACGTTACCTTCCTTCAATTGGGCCAATTGGCGGTGAATCGAGGAAGTACAGTACATACTGACGAAACTAAAATGATCTCTAACATGGAAATTAAGCGTTTGCGGACACATGTCCACATAACATCTTTTCTTTATTTGTTTGTGAGGAATGTTTCCTGAAAGTTTGGCCGTACCTTTTCGTGACACCCTGTATAACACCAGAAGAAAGAAAAACTTACACTATCCTCTACTTAACCTATCTTTGGCACGGAAAGGGGTAAAATATGCTGCTGTAAAACTTTTTGATAACTTACCAGATGAAATAAATGTCTGACAGACAGCACTAACAGTTTTAAAAATAAATTGAAACCATATCTCCTTGACAACTCTTTCCATACCATAGGTGAATTCTTGAATAGGAATAAAAAATCAATAGGTATAATACATGTGTTTTGTCCCATTTAAGGTTATGGGCAAGGTAAAAAAAATTTAAGCTTTTTTCCTTTTTTTTAAAAAAAAAAGAACACTTCATTCATGTGTGAAATTCTTATGTATCTGGCACGTTCCACATCATAATGGATACCCTGAGATTGATCAAAGGAACATGTAACTAACTAACTAACTTGGTTTGGGCGAGAAAGATGAGCACACAGACGTTGCGGATATCCAACAACACGTGATTGGACAAAAAGCATTTGCTGACTATTTACAACAGCTTTAAGAAATGTCAGAAGTGCGTTCTTCCCTAATAGTGATTGTTTTGAAGGCCAGTAAAGGTATTTTGTTTGTAACACTTGGTTTCTATATTTTCTGAACTCATTCTTGTGTAATAATACGCGCCCAGCAACTAACAACCGTATGAAAAGAAAAGAAAAGTAGCCAACTGACGTTAAGAGATTCGAAGTGCGTAGTTTCCTGCTCAGTAACAAACAAAAATACAGAGACAGTAATACTTTAAGATGTGCTTAATTTCAGTTGACGTTGATGAATTGGGTCGTGAGCTAAGTAAAGCTGGCCGCTTACCACAAGGGCAGCAGCGGCGCCACTGCTGGGACAGAGGAGTTGGTGATGGGGGGGGGGGGGGGGGGGGGATGCTTGTCTGCCTGTCTCCCGGCACGGGAAAGTCAGGGACGTGTGCTGCCTGTACCGATCAGCTGCTGAAGAATACACTTTGACACGGAGGCAACGAGGATTCGTAAATATCTGTTACAAAGACGATCATCTCAAAATGCGGTACATACTTTTCGTGAGGAATGTCGATTTAAATTAAGGCTGATGTAATACAACAAAGTGATTAGAAGAAAAATGACATTCAAAACATTTGGTAAACAACTGTGATCGTGTCTCACACTGCATAATATGAGTAGAGTTAGTATTATTAATCATACGCTCACACAGACAGCTCAACAACCCTTCTTACGGCAAGTACAGCGCCACAGCTTTGAAGAAGCCGAGGATGACAGCAGCAGACTGAAACAGACGACAGTCGGTATGAGGTGGTCCGAATGGTGTCGACTCTTGGTGTGTACTTGGTGACCGGCGGTCGACTTTCCACGGCCTCATTGTAGCTAGCCTGTTGCGTGCTTGTTGTTGTGGTCTTCAGTCCTGAGACTGGTTTGATGCAGTTGTCTATGCTACTCTATCCTGTGAAAGCTTCTTCATCTCCCAGTACCTACTGCAACCCACATCCTTCTGAATCTGCTTAGTGTATTCATCTCTTGGTTTCCCTCTACGATTTTTACCCTCCACGCTGCCCTCCAATACTAAATTGGTGATCCCTTGATGCCTCAGAACATGTCCTACCTACTGATCCCTTCTTCTTGTCAAGTTGTGCCACAAACTCCTCTTCTCCCCAATTCTACTTAATACCTCCTCATTAGTTATGTCATCTACCCATCTAATCTTCAGCATTCTAAATAGCAAAACTCCTTTACTACTTTAAGTGTCTCATTTCCTAATCTAATTCCCTCAGCATCACCAGACTTAATTCGACTACAGTCCATTATCCTCGTTTTGCTTTTGTTGATGTTCATCTTATATCCTCATCTCAAGACACTATCAAATCCGTTCAACTGCTCTTTCAAGTCCTTTGCTGCCTCTGACAGAATTATAATGTCATCGGCGAACCTCAAAGTTTTTATTTCTTCTCCATGGATTTTAATACCTACTCCGAACATATCCTTTGTTTCCTTTACTGCTTGCTCAACATACAGATTCAATAACATCGGAGAGAGGCTACAACCCTGTCTCACTCCCTTCCCAACCACTGCTTCCCTTTCATGTCCCTCGACTCTTATAACTGCCATCAGGTTTCTGTAAAAATTTGTGAATAACCTTTAGCTCCCTGTATTTTATCCCTGCCACCTTCAGAATTTGAAAAAGAGTATTCCACTCAACATTGTCGAAAGCTTTCTCTAAGTCTACAAATGCTAGAAACGTAGGTTTGCCTTTCCTTAATCTATCTTCTAAGATAAGTCGTAGGGTCACTATTGCTTCACGTGTTCCAACATTTCTACGGGATCCAACCTGATCTTCCCCGACGTCGGCTTCTACCAGTTTTTCCATTCGTCTGTAAAGAATTCGTGTTAGTATTTTGGAGCCGTGACGGGCTTGTAATATACTTAAGTTGGTTACCAACCAATAATAAGATCGGTACGTACGCTGTCGGAGATGACGCCCCACAACGTCAGTAGCGCTTCTTGAACAAAAGAGTTTGACAACCACTGGTGTAAACTATGATTTGTGCATTGTCTTTATTGTCACTGTTTCTGTAACGTATTCTCTGCGGCGGAAATCGGGGACCACCCCAGAAGTTATCTAAACAAGTGCGGGAAACTCCTTAAAACGACAGTCAGGCTGCCCGGTGCACCACCCACACTCGTTATCCTGTGGCACGGATTCGATCCAGGTGTGGGTCACCTCTGTGTCACGCAAACCAGCTCGCTGCGTACTACACCGTACCAGCAGGTGGCAGTCATATGTTGCTAATTACGAAATCTAATTATATAAGGCGATAGCTTTACATGTTGTTTGAAAGTAAAATACTACAATTAAGGAACAGGAGTCCATATTGCTGAACTCCCCACTCCCCTCCCCCCAGTTAATCAGCGCTACGGGTCCCTCACAACCGTAGGCCGACCGTGGCGCCTACACGCAGCACATTCTTCCGTGTCTGGAGATCGGCTGTGGCGACTTTGTGAGTAACAGGTGTCTGTCACGAACGCGCTACAAGAGGCGTCTGAATAGCGGGAATAGCATCGGTTGTCGGATGGCACGCGCCGTCCTGATCCAACAGGTGACAGTCGGGAATACAGGCCCGGCTGTCACGCCACCCACCTGTGGGCCGGGCTGCTGGAGATGTGGGGCCCTGCCTGGCTCCAGCGCACACACAGTGGGCCAGTGGGCGTCGTCGGTAACAGTCTGACCTCACAGAGCACTTGTCTTGCTAGATGTTCCCACACGCAAATCTAAGAAGTGCAGAGATCAGTGTTTCACATGTGATACATTTTACGGGGCCACTGGGTGCTGACAAAAATTACAAAAAAATAATCACGTAACTAGTGACATATCACTTGCTGGTTACAGGCAAATACCTGAATTTCTGTTTATTCGACACTCTTATTCAGAAAAAGTGAAGAAAAGAACAAATGTTAGAGCTGATAATAAAGAGCGCTGGTGAAATTTAGTATTGAAGTTTAGATAGTACATTACTGGCCATTAAAACTGCTATACCAAGAAGAAATGCAGATGATAAAGGGGTATTCATTGGACAAATATATTATACTAGAACTGACATGTGATTACATTTTCACGCAATTTGGGTGCATAGCTCCTGAGAATCCAGTACCCAGAACAACCACCTCTGGCGTAGTAACGGCCTTCATACGCCTGGGCATTGAGTCAAACAGAGCTTGGACGGCGTGTACAGGTACACCTGCCCATGCAGCTTCAACACGATACCACAATTCATCAAGAGTAGTGACTGGCGTATTGTGACGAGCCAGTTGCTCGGCCACCATTGACCAGACGTTTTCAACTGGTGAGAGATATGGAGAATGTGCTGGCCGGGGCAGCAGTCGAACACTTTCTGTGTCCAGAAAGGCCCGTACAAGACCTTCAACATGCGGTTGTGCATTATCCTGCTCAAATGTAGGATTTCGCAGGGATCGAATGAAGGGAAGAGCCACGGGTCGTAACACATCTGAAATGTAACGTCCACTGTTCAAACCGTCAATGCGAACAAGAGGTGACCGAGACGTCTAATCAATGGCACCCCATACCATCACGCCGGATGAAACGCCAGTATGGCGATGAGGAATACACGCTTCCAATGTGCGTTCACCGCGATGTCGCCAAACAGGGATGCGACCATCATGATGCTGTAAACAGAACCTGGATTCATCTGAAAAAATGACGTTTTGCCATTCGTGCACCCAGGTTCGTCGCTGAGTACAAGAACACCATCACAGACGCTCCTGTCTGTGATGCAGCGTCAAGGGTAACCGCAGCCGTGGTCTCCGAGCTGATAGTCCATGCTGCTGCAAACGTGTCGAACTGTTCGTGCAGATGGTTGTTGTCTTGCAAACGTCCCCATCTGTTACTCGGGGATCGAGACATCGCTGCACGATCCATTACAGCCATGCGGATAAGATGCATGTCATCTCGACTGCTAGTGATACGAGGCGGTTGGGATCCAGCACGGCGTTCCGTATTACCCTCCTGAACCCACCGATTCCATTTTCTGCTAACAGTCATTGAACCTCGACCAACGCGAGCAGCAATATCGCGATACGATAAACCGCAATCGCGATAGGCTACAATCCGCTCTTTCATAAAGTCGGAAACGTGATAGTACGCATTTCTCCTCCTGACACGAGGCGTCACAAAAACGTTTCACCAGGCAACGCCGGTCAACTGCTGTTTGTGTATAAGAAATCGGCTGGGAACTTTCCTCATATCAGCACGTTGTAGGTGCCAACCTTTTGTGGAAGCTCTGAAAATCTAATCAATTGCACATCACAGCATCTTCCTCCTGTCGGTTAAATTTCGCGTCTGTAGCACTTCATCTTCGTGGTGTAGCAATTTTAATGGCCAGTAGTGTAAATAACAACGTTGTAACTAATTAAAAGTTTGTTCCAGAGTTATTTCGTGATTCAGAAGCAACAACTGAAAAACATAAATGTGAATGAATATATAGGGATAATCGAAAATGTGTGCCAGTCTAGAACTGTAACCTGAATATTGCAAAAATATTATGTTCTTACTAGAGAACATATATTGCAAGTTCAGTGTAACTGAGCGTCTCACTCTGATATCATCCCATGACATTGCATCTTTATTGATATCATCCCCCATCGATCCATTCAGTTCTTTTGAGTCTATTTAACTCATTTTGTCAAAATTAAATGTCTAAGGAAGCTTTGCAGAACACGGGATGTGATAATTGCGCCAAGGTACCTACGAGGATTGTTCAACAAACAAATCTCCCCTTTCTTTTACAGCCGTTCGCACATTCTGTGGTTCTTTAGTGGTGACCAGGAGCGAGTAACGGATGCTGTTCATGAACTGAGATTTCAGATATTAATTTATAATGCATATAATACTAAATAGTAAAAATGATACGTAACTATATTGCTGTACTCGCAGCGCCAGTTGCTGACAGTAGCTTTCAATGTTAGAACATATATACACTCATGCTCATACATTAAGGATAATGCTGATACATGGTGATACAAGGCTCTGGTGGGCGATTTGCGGGCTTAATTCGCCTCTGGGTGTGACCATGCGGTGCATTTGACCTGCGGTCGTCGCACAGTGGCGCTGGCAGCAGTCTACATACGCAGAGGTGTGTTGGTGCATGTCAGAGTACGGTGAAGCGAGTAAGTGCGCAGACGTTTTCAGACGTGCTAATGGTGACTGTGTGCTCAAAGAACACATATTGATGACGTTATGAGGGGTAGAATATTAGGGCGACTGGACGCTGGTCAAAGACAGCTGGTCGTAACACGGGACCTCCGTGTGCCACAAAGTGTGATCTGAAGATTATGGCAACGATTCCAGCAGACAGGAAATGTTTCCAGGCGCCACAGTACGGGACGTCCACAGTATACAACACGACAAGAAGACCGGCATCTCACCATCAATGCCTACAGACGGCTACGGAGTACTGCAGGTAGCCTTTCTCGGGACCTTATTGCAGCCACTGGAACAGTTGTCTCCTGACACACAGTTTACAGACGACTGAAAAGACATTGTTTATTCGTCCGGAGACCTGCAAGGTGCATTCCACTGACCACTGGTCACAGGAGAGCCCGTTAGACCTGGTGTCAAGAACACAGTACATCGTCAATGGAACAGTGGTCCCAAGTTATGTTCACGGACGAGTGATTCTCGCCGGGTTTTCATCTGGCGTCAACCAGGAACCAGATATCAGCCCCTTAATGTCCTTGAAATGGACCTGCATGGAGGTCGTGGTTTGATGATGTGGGGTGGGATTTTGATTGGTGCACCCCTGCATGTCTTTGACAGAGGAACTGTAACAGGTCAGTTGTATCGGGACGTCATTTTGCACCTGTATATCCGCTTTTTCAGGGTTGCAGTGGGTCCCACCTTCCTCCTGATGGATGATAACGCACGGCCCCACCGAGGTGCCATCGTGGAGGAGTACCTTGAAACAGGAGATGTCTGTTGCATGGAGTGGCCTGCCTGTTCTCCAGACCTAAGCCCCATCGAGCACGTAGGGATGCTCTCGGTCGACGTATCGCTGCACGTCTAGGCGCTACGGTCTGGAAACGCGCGACCGCTACGGTCGCAGGCTCGAATCCTGCCTCGGGCATGGATGTGTGTGATGTCGTTAGGTTAGTTAGGTTTAAGTAGTTCTCAGTTCTACGGGACTGATGACTTCAGAAGTTAAGTCCTATAGTGCTCAGAGCCATTTGAACCATTTAATCATATCCCATATTGATGTCAGGTTACATGTGCAGGAAACAGTGTCGTTTGTATTTCGGGACAGTTTTCTCAACTTATCACCAGTACCGTGGACTTACAGATATGTGTCGTGTGTGTTCCCTATGTGCCTATGCTAATAGCGCCAGTTTTGTGTAGTGCCACGTTGTGTGGCACCACACTCTGCAACTATCCTTAATTTATGAGCATGAGTGTAGATACAGCAGCTTTGCAAATCAGTCACTCTTCAATAGCCGCGCGGAGTTAGCCGAGCGGTCTAAGGCGCTGCAGTCATGGACTATGCGGAGGTTCGAGTCCTCCCTCGGGCATGGGTGTGTGTGTGTTTGTCCTTTGGATAATTTAGGTTAAGTAGTGTGTAAGCTTAGGGACTGATGACCTTAGCAGTTAAGTCCCATAAGATTTCACACACAATTGAACATTTTTGAACTCTTCAATACTGTGGTCGTGGCCACTATGAACGTCTGTAAACGTTATTCAACTGACAAACACACAAAAAACGGGCTCAGTAAGTACGAACTTTACAACACCCGCCACTGTAGCTCCAAAGAGGGAATGCTTGCATCTCAGTGGCAGCGGTGTAATCGTCCGTGGCATCGCCTCTTGCGACAGTGGCGGTTGTAGGAAACGTGGCGGCGTAACTGGCGGCGAGCCTATTTGAAAGTGCGGCCGACCAGATAGCTGGTTGGTTGGCTGATTCGGGGGATGGGACCATACAACGAGATCATCGCCCCAACAGGATTATGGAAGGATGCGGGAGGAAGGGGGCCGTGCGCTTTCACCATCCCTGCATTTAACTGAAGCGATTTACGGAAATCACGCAAAACCTAAATCAGGATGACTATACTCCATTCACCGAAACAAGTGACGTACTGTAAACACGGCAAGGCGCGTGACCACAGCGCTGCCGTCGAGGGGTGTACAAGGCAGGGGCGTCAGAAATTAAAAAATTAAAGTCGTGTTTTTTTATAATTTGGCACCTGAACACGAGAAAGTGATCCGAGAACTACCTTCCGACACGTTTTTTTACATTAGATTAAAATTTATTGTCACTTAAAAGGAGAAATATTTAAGCTTTCAGGAAAAGACGTTTTTTTCGCGTTACTCTATATTTATCACGCCTTATCTCCTAAACTGTGTGTCGCACAGCAAAGTGATTTTATAATTGCCTTCAGTACTATATGTTGATGATGTCTGCAAATTTTCTGCCCAATAGAGTCAGTAATAGTGAAGTAATAAATTAAAATCTCACGTCTGATGCAGAACTTTTACCAAATCATCATCCGAAATATAGTAAGCGACAAACTTTTCCCCTTTAAATTTTTTTGTGTGGGTGTACGCGAGAAAATTTCGAGAAAGGTTTGAATTTAATTTTGTAGTTTGTTCGAATGCGATGGGTGCAACCGTTTGTCCTTTATGACCGATGCAATGTGCGGTTCGCAGGCGCGCCGCTCAGTCAGTGTGGCCGTCTCAGTTGCAGGTGTGAGCTCGTTAATGGGTGTTGTACAGCGGCAATTTCAGGAAATCTTAAGATAATCTGTAAAGACGCTTGAAAGACTAGTTGTTGATCATTAGAGTAAGTACATGTGTTTGTAGTCACGCTGAGCATTCACTGTTTATGTGCGCATCCAATAGCATCGCATGGTTTATTTTATATATTCACTTATTTCATTATCATCACATACTGCTGTCCTCGTTAATTCAGCCACGGATTCAGCGAGCGAGGTCGATGTTTCAGTTCTGAGTCCACCAAAGAAGCGAGCAAAGAAGAAATCATTAAGTTCTTCTGAGAAGCACATAGTGCTTAATGTGTATAAAACGGAACTGTTACATCCAGAGCAGTCGATGAGAGACATAGTTTCGAAAACAGCTGCAGCTACAGGTGGTGGACTTCTTCATTGTATCGTGTGATAAGTGAGTAAAAGGCCACACACTCTTTTAAGTCTGCCAAGAAAGGAATATTATGACAGAAACTTTCTGAGAGTGTCGATGACTTCGATAGAAATGCGATACGAAGGAAAGTACACGATTTTTTTTTCGTAACGAATTGCCAACAATTAACAAAGAGCTTACAGTTGTGAACGAAGATGCAGCTCTGGGCAATTTTCGGAGAACTACATTTTATAAGTTATTGAGAGAAATGAATTTTAAATATGTCCGGCGTGGGCGCGACAGCATGCTAATAGACAGGGATAACATCATTTTATGGAGGCGGCGTTATCTTAGAACCAGTAAACGGTTGAGAGATAAAGGCGGACCCATTTACTATTTGGACGAGACGTGAGTGAAAGCAGGACATACCCGAAGTTACGTCTGGGTAAATGACTATAAATTCCTCAAAACAAGCGTTTCTGTCCGGATTATTCACCGGAAGCAAGGGCCCATCAGGTAAAGGGAAACGTCTGATTATCGCACACATTGGCAGCAAAGCAGGGTTCTTTGAAGCATGTTTGTGGACTTTCGAATCCACGAAAAGTGGAGATTATCATGACGAGATGTGCGCCGAAACCTTCGAGAAGTGGTTTCAAGATGTTCTTCCTCGGCTTCAGGAAACTGCAGTTATTGTTCTTGATAACGTGGCGTACCATTCTGGGAGAAAAGACAAAAATTCCCAATTCGAATTCCAATAAGCACGAAATATCAGAGTGGCTAAAATTTAAAAACATTGATTTCGAAGACGGTATGTCGAAGAAATAACTTTAAGATATAGTTAAAAATCACAGAACAGCGCACAACGAATACGTAATAGATGTAATGGCGAAGAATGCAGGGAAAACTGTTCTCAGAATTCCTCCATACCACTGTAAATTAAACGCCATCGACTTAGTATGGGCCAGAATCAAAGGCTATGTTGCAGCGAAAAACAAAACATACAAAATGCCGGAAGTACTGCTGGAAGAAGCAGTAAGAACAGTGGCTGCAGAGGATTGGAACAAGTACATCCTCCACGTCAAAAAGAAAGTGGAAACTCAAATGTGTAAATTAGACTGCATTATAGAGGAGAGAAGGAGCGGTTTGTTATAAACCTCAATGAAAACAGTTCAAGTTCGACAGAGTGAACATTGTTTCGTCCTTTATCATTATTATTATTAAAATTAACAATTAATTGTGTTTGAATGGAGCGTTTTGTTAGCAACCTGAATGAAAGAAATCTGCTTCGACAGAATGAACTCAGTTTAACATTATTGTTAAATTTATTTCGTACATTGTTGCCCAGGTTTCTCACGGTCCGCTGTGACAGCTCGGCAACCAGCCGAACGCTGCCAGCTGCAAAGCGTGCGCCAAGAATTTCCCACACCCCTACGTATCACGTGAACACCGAATGCTTTCTCTGGAAACGAGCGTAGTCGCTCACGTGACACTGTCTTTGTTTCGTCCCAGCTCTCGGTGAATAGACTATAGTCTCTGGTTTGAACCGTCATTCTCCCGAATGCGAGTCCAGTGTGCTAACCACTGCGCCACCTCTCTCAGTGAGTAGATAGCGGTCGATACCCCAAAATGCACGGAAGTGCCAAGTAACTGGGATAGTCATGCGTATTCAACTACGAAGATATGTAAACAGGCAGAACACAGCGCTGCGGTCGGCAACGCCTGTATAAGACAACAAACCTCTGGCGCAGTTGTCCTATTGGTTATTGCTGCTACAATGGCAGGTTAACAACATTTAAATGAGTTTGAACGTGGTGTTATAGTCAGCGCACGAGCGATGGGACACAGTATCTCCGAGGTAGCGATGAAGTGAGGATTGTCCAGTACGATCATTTCACGAGTGTGCCGTGAATATCAGGAATCCGGTAAAACATCGAAATCGAACCTCCAACATAGCTGAAGCCGGGACCAACGACGAGTGACAGATGTGCGACCCTTCTGCAAATTACTGCAGATTTCAATTCTGGGTCATCAACAAGTGTCAGCGTGTGAAACATTCAGCCAAACATCATCGATATGGGCCTTCGGAGCTGAAGGCCGACTCATGCGCCCTTGATAATTGCACGACACATATCTTTACGCCTTGCCCGTCAACAGCGACACTGGACAGTTGACTGGAAACTCGTTGCCTGGTCGGTCTAGTCTAGTTTCAAATTGTACCGAACCGAGAGACGTGTACGGGTATGGAGACAACCTCATGAGTAAACGGACCCTACATGTCAGCGGGGGACTGTTCAGGCTAGGGGAGTCTCTGTAACGGTGTGGGGCGTGTGCCGTTTGAGTGATATGAGACCCCTGACACATCTAGATACGACTCTGACAGGTGACACGTAAGTTAGCATTCTGACTGATCAGCAGCATCCATTCACGTAGATCGTGCATTCTGACGGAGTTGGACAATTCCAGCGGGACAATGCGACACCCCACACGTCCAGAATTGCTACAGTGTGGCTCCAGGAACGCTCTTCCTCTGGCCACCAAACTCCCCAGACACGGACACTACAGAGCGTATCTGGGATGTCTTGCAACGTGCTGTTGAGAAGAGATTTCCACCCCCCTCGTACTCTTACGGATTTATGGAGAGCCCTGCAGGATTCATGGTGTCAGTTCCCTCCTGCACTACTTCAGACATTAGTTGAATCCATTCCTTGTCGTGTTGTGGCACTTCTGCGTCCTCGCGGGGTCCATACACTATATTCAGGAGGTGTACCAGTTTCTTTGGCTCTTCAGTGTATGTATAGATTTTTGTGTCGTCTCGTTGTCACTGTCAGCTTGTACCACGAGAAGCAAGGAGATTATGTTGTTTGGTGGCTAGTATCCTCTTTCTGTAAGACAACTGCACGCATGTATTAACAAGATTCTTTATTAACATAAACAGAGAGCTGCTTAATTTAAGATAGTTCAGATGTTGCGGTACCAGCTCTTCTGTAATAGTCCATACTATGTCCACTGCTGGTGAAGTACAGGTCCCATTATGTACATTAGTTTGGTTGCTAGGTACTGACTGACTCTGGCCTAACTGCGACAGCGACTCCCACTGGGCCGTGACTGATCACAGGACTCGCTGACCCACTGGATGACTGACTGGGCACTTCGGTTCGTGGCGGCGATCTAAATGCTAGCGGTCGAGAGGACGTTGGCGGCAGATTGCTAGCGAGTCTCTATTTGGCGTCTCTCCTGATAGGCGCGTTACTTGCGCCTACTATCGATCTTCCCGCAACCTCTTTGCCGCCTGGTGTGCTGGCGACAGCTTACGCCAGGACATCTATATATATATATTTCTGTGAATTTAATTTTCAGATGTTAATTGGCTTTCGGATCAATGTGTCTACACCTATTGGATGGGGCGAACAGTCTAATGATTATATGAGAATATGGGCTGAGAGTAAACAGAAGGGGGACGAAAGTAATGAGAGATAAGAGAAATTAGAGTAGCGAGAAACTTAATGTCAAAATTGATCACGGAGTAGTCGAAGTTAAAGAATTGTGATACCTTGGACGCAAAACAATCCATGTCAGTCGAAGCAAGGAGGACATAATAAGCAGACTGGCACAGGCAAGAAGAGCACTCCTCGGCAAGTGAAGTCTACTAGTAACAAACATAAGCTTTAATTTAATGTACGTATGGGTATGTACGCATGAAGCACAGCATTATTTCGTAGTGGACTGAGGGGCACCTGAGCAGAAGGGGTCAAAACATTTGAGATGTGGTGCTACAGAAAAATGTTGGAAAGTGGATGGACTTATATGGTAATGAAGGATCGTCGAAGAAAGGAACAAATAGGAAACAATGACAAGAAGAAAGGACATATGATAAGGTATCAAGGGATAACTTCCTTGATACCAGAGGTAAAAATTATAAAGGAAGACAGAGATTCCAATACATACAACAAATGAGGACGTAGGATGTAACTACTACTGTGAGCCGAAGATTTTGGCGCAAGAGAGTAGTTCGTGACGCCCCAAAGTAGTCAGAATACTGATGACCCCTGAACAATTCTGACGGATAGTAGAGACGTAATGAACCATCTGAACCATGAAAATGACGCCAATCTAAGACACTCGTTATGAGTAACGTGCTTGTAATTGAATTCTTTGTTCCGGCAAAAAAAAAAAAAAAAAAAAAAAAAAAAAAAAAAAAAAAAAAAAAACGTGGTGAGCATCCATAAACGTTTTTGTGCAATATGTGATAATTACGCAGTTCACATGGGCGTCCTGTCTCGGACACCGCTCTCGAAACGGTGAATCACGCGGATGCCGTTACTCGTACAGATGGGCACAGCATAGCTAGACATTTGGCTCTGCATCTATCGATGAGCATTGGACGTGCCTGTATTAGGTTAGTGCATAACTTCGTGGCGTTTTTGTTTTTCATGTTCGTTTTGCGGCTGCTGTGGGTTTATTTGTCGAGTGTCATTTTTTATTTGTGATTCACCGCCGCTGTATGAATTTACAGTTGTCATTCTGTCATCTAGAGACAGTGAGTGCAGTTGTGGACGCTAGAAAATGGAGTGACAAGTGGAGAAATCGGAACATTTCCGACTTATTCTTCTGCCCGAGTTCAATAGACGGATAACAGTAACAGACGCAGCCAGAAACATTGGCGCTGGGTATGGGCAGAGCACGGTGAGAACATGTTTTTCTAGTTTTAAGCAGGACCGTTTTGACTTAGTGACTCACCTCGTTCGTGAAGACCTCCGGAGTCCGATGAAAATCGTTTAAACGCTTTCATCCACAACGATCCACGTTAGTGTATTCAAGATCTGACGGATGTGATGAACTGCAATCATTCCACCATCGTGCGATATTTGCATAGGTTCAAAACCTGGGTGCATGGGTACCGTACGCTATGGGCCAAAATCACAAATTATCGCTAGGGGGCCATATGTGCGTCTCTGCTTGGCTCGTCATCACTTGGCTAGTGAACAACACAGACTGTTCCTTTCCTATATCGTTACTGTCGACGATAAAAGGTGTCTTTATGCTGACATACGGAAAAGAAAGGAATGGTCGAGCCCCAACAAAACAGCAGCTCTCAGTATAGGAACCTGAGCGCCTCCACAAAAGATAATGTGATGCAACTGGTGGAACAGCGAAGGTGTGGTATACCACGAACTGCTACTCCGAGATGTAACAATCATTGCTGACATTTGTTACCAACAATTGAGATGTCTTCCAGTCCAAGAATAACGACCAGGAAGACTGCGTGAAGTGATAAGTGATGCGGTCTACAATAACGCCCCCCCCCCGCCGCCCCCCCTCGTTCTGCTGGACTGAACACACTGTACAGGAGTACTAAAACAATACAGGAGTTGGTATGGGACGTCATTCCGCACCCACTTTATTCACCTGATCTTGCCCCCTCAGATTTTGACTTTATCCGCTCTCTATCGAACAACATTTAAGGAACTTCGTTTCTAGATGAAATTGCGCTAAGAAATGGCTCGTCTAGTTCTTCGCCTCGAAACCACGTGATTCCTACAGTCGCGGAATCGAAAAGGTACCCCAGCGTTGGCATTCTATTGTAAATAGTGAAGCAGAATATTTATGACTTAAGTTGGTTTGTTAAACTTGTGGAGAAACGCTATGACCTATGCACCAACACAATGCAGTGACAGAGGCTCTTGGATATTCAAAGGTATGCTCAAAATACGTTCCACGAAAGCTCGGAACAAACTACGAGATTCGAAGGAAAGCCATTTCAGCAGTGCTGTTGCAGGTGTTTGAGGTCAAAGGGGAGGCTTTTCTAACGAGTATCTTTACACGTGACGAAACCTGAATGCATCACTTTCAGCCAGAAACCAAAAAAAATCTCGAGGCAGCCTGCTCTGCTGCCGGACTCATGGGGACAATCTTCTGGGATAGTGATGGTGTTATTCTCCGAGATGTGTTGCCAAAAGTATCAACGATTAAATCATCGCCGAACTCGGCTGGACTCATCCGCCCTATAGCCCAGATATTGCGCCGTCAGGCTACGATCAGTTTGGGCCACAAGGATTCTCTACCTGGAACGCAAGAGGATGAGGGTGTGATTCACGCAGCGTAAACATCACTACGAGCACATGACAAGACGTTTTACCATCAAGGAATAGATGCTCTTACCCTACACTGGTGTAAGAGCATAGAACGTGATGGGGACTACGTAGAAAAATAAGTCCCTATAAGAGAAATATTGACTGATAGTGTCACCAAATTCTAACTCTGTAGAATAAATATTTTCTGGGGAAAATATGTAGAGCGTCGTTTATTGAATGACCCTTGTAGTGCTTTCTGCAAGTAAGAAGACAGTTTCGCTTATTTTTGGGAGACTTATCTCTATGTTGTTCTTGCACAGGGTTGGATGATTCCCATCCGAAATGTCACAATGATGAGCCAAAACATTATGACCTGCTGCTTAAAAGATTGTTTGTCCGTCTTTGGAACGAAATAAATCACTGAATCTGGTGATCAGAGAGCCAACGGTTTATTGGTAGGATTGTGGAAGTATGTGGCAGTAGATGTCTACGCACAAGTCACGTGATTCACGTAAATAATGGGCTGCTGATCTGAGCACGCGCTGATGGCGGCCGATAGCGACCTAGATGGATTTCATAGGATTTACATCAAGCGAATTCGGTCGCCGAGCACTAACGTGAGTCCACTATAATGTTCCTGAAACCACTGTAGCACGGTTCTGGTTCGGAGAGACAGACAGTTACGATTCTGAAAGATGACATTGCCATCGGGGAAGACATCGAGCATGAAGGGATGCAGGTGGTTCGTAGCTGTCGTAGGGCCCATGGAGGTGCAAGTGAATGTCGTCCACAGCATGGTGCTGCTCCCACCAGTCTGCATCCGTGGCGCGCTGAACGTTTCCAGCCGCCGTCCACCTCGATGATGCCGTTTGTGGAGACGACCTCGAACTAGTGTAGCAAAAACGTGATTCATCCTAAGAGCCGACACGTTTCCACTGAACGGTGGTCGATTCCCGAGCGTCCCGTGGCCACTGCAATCGTAGTTGATGTCGTTGGGTCAACATGTGAACACACAGGGGTGGTGCTGCCGAGTCCCATGTTGAACAACATACGGTGGTGTGCTTCGAAGCACTGGTGCGTGCACCAGCATTGTCCTCATTCGGCAGAGACGCCATAGATCTCCACCTATCTCACTTACAGAGCACACAAGCCTGCGAACCCAACATTCTGTGATGAGTCGTGGACGTCCAACCATTTACCGAGTAGTGGTAATTTCACTGTACTGCCTCCGTTCATAGGTGCTTACGACAGTAGCATGCGAACGTTCAACCAGCTTCGCCGTTTTCGAGAGACTCGTTTATAGGCGTAATAATAATCTGCACTTGTCAAAGTCCCCATTTGCAACCCATTTCATTGCTAAGGTGATCCCCCGTTCGTATCCGTTCCGCTTACATCCTTTTGTTACCGCGTCACGTGCCCGCGACGTGGCCACGATGTTTTGGCTGATCAGTGTATGCCTCTCTGAAGGCTGACATGTTACGGTAAGACAGCTGTTTGACCGATTGTGTATTGCCCTTTGTGGACGTGAGTGAACCATAGTGCTTTGAAGGTATACATGGAATAGGTTCATTTTATTCTACTAGATTCATTAAAAATTTATGCTAGGTCAACGATAACGAGGGAAAGGTTGCCCCCCCCCTCTCCCCCCCCCCCCTCTCCCGTCACTGCCAATATAGACGTTGCCATCAGGAGGGCCGGCGAAACGAAACGCCCGGCAGTAACTCAAGAGGAGAGATTTATCTCGTCGGTAAACACAGGAAACTCTTTTTCTTTTCGAGTTATTACTCTTCTGCACGATACCGTCCAAGAAATTTCACAATGAAGGATAGTTTACACTAGCATCGTTTTTTTAGCTGTGTGGTAAAGTCACAAGAGAACCAACACATTATAAATCAGATGTTTCTTTCTCTTTCATGCAGTGGCTAATAGATAGTACCAAACTCATTAAAGACATCGTAGGCAAAATCTCTTCAACTCCTACTGCTTTTATACAATAGATTGAGAAATCAGTTGTTGAGGTTCATCAGCCTACTACTAGACTCTGACGAATTCATTCACTATTAATATACACACATCAAAAAAAGTTTTGTATCACCTCGGTTCCTAGAGTTCCAGAACCTGTACAGAAAATTGGAATAGGGATCAACACAAACATCATTTCCGTCCTTTGTGTGTGTGTGTCTGTGTGTGTGTGTGTGTGTGTGTGTGTGTGTGTGTGTGTGTGTGTGTGTGTGTGTGTGTGAAATCTTATGGGACTTAACTGCTAAGGTCATCAGTCCCTAAGCTTACACACTACTTAACTTAAATTATCGTAAGGACAAACACACACACACACCCATGCCCGAGGGAGGACTCGAACCTCGGTCCTTTTTATTGTTCATGAAAACCACACTTTGCATATTGTACCACCAGACAGCGAGACCTTCAGAGGTGATGGTCCAGATTGCTGTACACACCGGTATCTCTAATACCCAGTAGCACGTCCTCTTCCATTGAAGCATTGAAGTATGCCTGTATTCGTGGTGGCATACTATCCACAAGTTCATCAAAACATCGTTGGTCCAGATTTGGCGATTCGACGTAGATCCCTCAGAGTTGTTTGTGGGTCACGTCTTCCATAAACAGCCCTTTTCAATCTAGTCAAGGCGTGATCGGTAGAGTTCATGTCTGGAGAACATGCTGGCCACTCTGGTCGAGCGATGTCGTTATCCTGAAGGAAGTCATTCACAAGATGTGCACGATGGGGACGCGAATTGTTGTCCATGAAGGTGAATGCCTCGCCAATATGCTGCCGATATGGTTGCACTATCGGTCGGAGGGTGGCTTTCACGTATCGTAGAGCCGTTGCGGCGCCTTCCATGCCCATCAGCGACGTACGTCGGCCCCACATAATGCCACCCAAAACAGCAGAGAACTTCCACCTTGCTGCACTCGCTGTAGAGTGTGTCTAAGACGTTCAGCCTGACCGGGTGGCCTCCAAATACGTTTTCGACGATTCTTTGGTTGAAGGCATATGCGATAGTCGTCGGTGAAGAGAACGTAATCCCAATACTGAGCGGTCCATTCGGCATGTTGTTGAGCCCATCTGTACCGCGCTGCATGGTGTCGTGGTTGCAAACATGGACCTCGCCATGTACGTCGTGAGTGAAGTTGCGCATCATGCAGCCTATTGCGCACAGTTTGAGTCGAACACGACGTCCTGTGGCTGCACGAGAAGCATTATTCAATATGGTGGCGTTGCTGTCAAGGTTCCTCCGAGCCATAAAGGTAGCGGTCTCCACTCCAGTAGTAGCCCTTGGGCGGCATGAACCAGGCATGTCATCGACAGTTCCTCTCTCTCTGTATCCCCTCCATGTCCGAACAACATCGCTTTGGTTCACTACGAGACGCCTGGAGACTTCCCTTGTTGAGAACCCTTCCTGGCAAACAATGCGGACGCGATGAAACCGCAGTATTGACCGTTTAGGCATGGTTGAACTACAGACAACACGAGCCATGTACATCCTTCCTGGTGGACTGACTGGACCTGATCGGTTGTCGGACCCTCTCCGTCTGATAGGCGCTCCTCATGCATGATTGTTTACATCTTTGGACAGGTTTAGTGACATCTATGAACTGTCAAAGGGACTGTGTCTGTGGTACAATATCCACAGTCAACGTCAATTTTCAGGATATCTGGGAACCGGGGTGATGCAAAACTTTTTGATCTCTGTATAATTATCGTTGTTATATGTTGCAGAATTCAGAGTCATGCCACATGGCTGAGCCAACGTCTTAGGTTGGTACCAATGAACTTGTACCTTAACGCCGCTGCAAGTGACAACGTCGCCTCTAATGTGGGAAATTAAGTACACACTGTCGTATTTGATAGAATGAGGTGACGCAGTGGTTGAGCACTGCACCCGCTTTCAAGAACTGTGGGGGTTAACATCCTCTTCTCGTCATACAGATCTAAAAAGTCAGTTGTGGTTTCTTAAGAGATTGGTTCACATTTGTCTGGTAGTTGTTGAACATGATAATTACCACTTACGGCTATAGTAAAATGATTTATTGAGGTTGTATTGAAATTTCGGGTCTTCCTAATTTTCGAGCACATATTACAAACTCAAATATTCACACTGAGAAAAATAAATCCTCCATCTCATACTTCACACGAGGGCGAGTGGTTCCCCAAGCCACTCAGTAAACAGATGAACACAAAACCGTGACAATAACATATCTACAAACTATCATTCGCATTGCCCCGTTTGACTGTTTCCATTGGCCATACGTTATTCGACGAACTATCGCAAGTTCATAAATCAATGACAGTAGGTAGCTATTTATCCAAAAGATAACACTAATTTCTATTAAACGCGAAGTTTGGGAATAGAAGATAGTCACAATCTTGTAAATTATAGATTTCAGCGGTTAGTCGCCCTTTTTAAATTTTATTTGCAGATCTAGATTTCAGCTAGAAGCTAGCCATTCTCAATGCACTATTATTTATGCTCAATGCATGTAATGCCTGTTGGTCGGGCTTCATCCACAGTTCATTGAATACTCACACTCTGTCTAGAGGATTTGGTTCTACACTCCTGGAAATTGAAATAAGAACACCGTGAATTCATTGTCCCAGGAAGGGGAAACTTTATTGAGACATTCCTGGGGTCAGATACATCACATGATCACACTGACAGAACCACAGGCACATAGACACAGGCAACAGAGCATGCACAATGTCGGCACTAGTACAGTGTATATCCACCTTTCGCAGCAATGCAGGCTGCTATTCTCCCATGGAGACGATCGTAGAGATGCTGGATGTAGTCCTGTGGAACGGCTTGAAATGCCATTTCCACCTGGAGCCTCAGTTGGACCAGCGTTCGTGCTGGACGTGCAGGCCGTGTGAGACGACGCTTCATCCAGTCCCAAACATGCTCAATGGGGGACAGATCCGGAGATCTTGCTGGCCAGGGTAGTTGACTTACACCTTCTAGAGCACGTTGGGTGGCACGGGATACATGCGGACGTGCATTGTCCTGTTGGAACAGCAAGTTCCCTTGCTGGTCTAGGAATGGTAGAACGATGGGTTCTATGACGGTTTGGATGTACTGTGCACTATTCAGTGTCCCCTCGACGATCACCAGAGGTGTACGGCCAGTGTAGGAGATCGCTCCTCACACCATGATGCCGGGTGTTGGCCCTGTGTACCTCGGTCGTATGCAGTTCTGATTGTGGTGCTCACCTGCACGGCGCCAAACACGCATACTACCATCATTGGCACCAAGGTAGAAGCGACTCTCATCGCTGAAGACGACACGTCTCCATTCGTCCCTCCATTCACGCCTGTCGCGACACCACTGGAGGCGGGCTGCACGATGTTGGGGCGTGAGCGGAAGACGGCCTAACGGTGTGCGGGACCGTAGCCCAGCTTCATGGAGACGGTTGCGAATGGTCCTCGCCGATACCCCAGGGGCAACAGTGTCCCTAATTTGCTGGGAAGTGGCGGTGCGGTCCCCTACGGCACTGCGTAGGATCCTACGGTCTTGGCGTGCATCCGTGCGTCGCTGCGGTCCGGTCCCAGGTCGACGGGCACGTGCACCTTCCGCCGACCACTGGCGACAACATCGATGTACTGTGGAGACCTCACGCCCCACGTGTTGAGCAATTCGGCGGTACGTCCACCCGGCCTCCCGCATGCCCACTATACGCCTTCGCTCAAAGTCCCCCAACTGCACATACGGTTCACGTCCACGCTGTCGCGGCATGCTACCAGTGTTAAAGACTGCGATGGAGCTCCGTATTCCACGGCAAACTGGCTGACACTGACGATGGCGGTGCACAAATGCTACGCAGCTAGCGCCATTCGACGGCCAACACCGCGGTTCCTGGTTTGTCCGCTATCCCGTGCGTGTGATCATTACTTGTACAGCCCTCTCGCAGTGTCCGGAGCAAGTATGGTGGGTCTGACACACCGGTGTCAATGTGTTCTTTTTTCCATTTCCAGGAGTGTAAAAGGTACTGAGTTAAACGAGTTATCACGCCTGATCGAAAAGGTGCGCTTCAGTAGATGGGTTCTGAAAGGGTTTCTGCCTTGAGCAAACACTGTTTTCTTCTTTTTCACCCATACACGCTTCGTTGATGTTTCATCATCGTCGGTGGATTCATTTTATGTTATGTCTGACAACAGGCGACCTTTGCATTATAATATATATAGTTTAGGGTTTACTAATAAGTGTACTTCAATAAAATATGCTAACGTTAATGTGGTTGTTTGTTGTTTGCAGAACAGCTGATACATGGGCACAGTTTGTCATCTGCAACTAAAAGCAATTTCTTTGTAGTGCATTACTTACTTTGAACGAAAATTATATGACTAAACTGAAGTTATTGATGCCTGTTAATGTTACATTATGTTGCTGCAGCTAACATTAAATTTGCTATCCATGTTGTTACGATTTTATGAAAACACTCTCGGTGTCACTGTTTACGTTACACCACCTTGTTTTATGTGTTCTGCCCACGAATTACGAACTTTGTTTTGACAGCATGCTTTGAGGGATGTGTAAGTCTCTATGTGAATATCAGAATATGCTATTAAGTCTAATTTCATTAAATTTCCAAAGCTGTACTATCATGGAATTTTTTACTTGTTAGTAGTCAGAAAATGAAATGAAACCACTGACGATGAAACTTCACCGAAACATGTATAGGCATAAAAGAAGCCAATTGTTTCTTCTCAAGGCAGAACTCATTTCAGTACCCGCTTATTTGAGAGTAAACAGGAACAAAAAGTGCATTTCATCCTCAAGATGAATACCACATTAGGTTACATTTTTATGAAAAAATCAAGCCTTGAAATCCAATCAGTCAGTATTCAAAGTAGACGAAGCGTGGACTCACTCACTGTACGTCATTAACCTGTGAAGTGTACGCTCTTGGTAACTGCCCCCCTCTCTCTAGACAGTAGGCCCGACGGTGCTGCCGCTTTGACATGGGCGGGCTTCACTAGGTCTTGTCGAGTAATATAGAGCGATATTTTGCAGCCAGATACTGGGTCTAAAGCTGCACTTCTCTGTCAGCCCGTAGTCAGCCAACATCGCGTCTGAACGGCACTCACGCCTGTGCCATATCTTCAGGCTGTAATAACCTTTATCAGGTTTCTGCGAAGCATTACAAGCTGGATACGGCCGGATCATGCGGGAGTGATAGCGTCTGTTGTCAGAGGTGATGGAGGACGAATCTCGCGGTGGGGCAGTGCCTTGGGCTCGCAGTTCTAGGCGCTCAGTTCGGAGCCGCGCGACTGCTACGGTCACAGGTTCGAATCCTGCCTTGGGCATGGATGTGTGTGATGTCCTTAGGTTAGTTAGGTTTAAGTAGTTCTAAGATCTAGGGGACTGATGACCTAAGATGTTAATTCCCATAGTGCTCAGAGCCATTTGAACTATTTCAACTAAAGTAAATACGGAACTTTGTTAATAAGGTACGGTGAGGTAGTGAGGCTACCAACACCGCCATTAAAAAAAATTAAACAGGTCTCAGCTAATACACGATTAATGTCAATAAAAGGAATTTACAAATTTGGAAGAATTTAAAAAAATTTTAAACAAAAGTGTCCTGGAATATCATTAGAACATAACAGATATGACGGACCCCTGTAAGGAGGCCACAAATCACCAACTCAGGAATGCTCAGGCTAGGCAGAATACTGACCAATTTAAATACGCCTATAAACACAATTGCCACTCAGGCTGGTCACAGCACCGACTATTAGCCAGCGAAAACTTGTTATAAGATGGCTTAACTTGCTGACAGAATTAGAGCTAACCTCGTGCAAGGAAACATTACACCGCACAGTCCTGAATGAGCGACCACATGATCAACCAACAAGAAGCATGAATTTACTCATAACCCACGACAGAACAGCGAAACAACTGAACTGCCCAAAACTACACCTCCCATCGGACAGTAACGAGAGGAGGGGGAAAGATCACTGTCTTCAATTACACCGGTGCCAGGGACAGGAAACCCGGTCGCCGGAGGCCACAAGGCAGAAAGACGCTGGTTACATAAAATTATTGCTTAATGATTAAACCTTCCACGAACTTAACTTGCAATTATGCTCGAACAGGCAGTACACGACCTCCAGTGGCAAGGATCCACACATCCGACCGCGCACACGTCGCCAGCGTACCCAACACGCCACGGTCACGCGACAACACGCTCTGTCACCGGAGTTCACGTCTTCTCTGCAACGTTGACGGGTAGTGACCGCTCCTTCATGTTAGGTGTCTCCTTTTAAACTCCAGTGTTGAAGCGGAGGATTTAAAGAAGCTTGTTAACGTTCAACCAAGGCGAAATGAACAGAAACTACTCGTGGGGCGATTCTGTATACAACCAACACGCGGGGAGCTCTTCCTTCAACTCCACCCGCTCGTTACACACAACCGACATACATAACGTGGCGACTCGGTACAACCGACCACGCCTGCTTCGCGCTGGAGAGCCACACTGCCCTGCCGTGTCCACCACACTCTCTGCGCGCAACGCCCCTACTTCCGCGCCACCACCCGAGGTTACAACAGGTCAAAGATCTCACTTCCTCCTTTGCAGTTTCCCGGAAGCAAAAACGTAGATATTGGTAGCAGAGGTAAAAGACAACCAAGCAGCCACTTAATGACAGACAACATATCAAACAAACATGTCAGGGGAAGAAAAGGAAAACCAATGCAATCTAAGCACAAGGTGTAGCACGAGTCGATACACGGCTCAATGTCATGCATATTACTTGGCCAACATTCCCGCTTCACTGACGTATGTTAGAACACTCTGCCACTAGAGGGCTCCGAACTGTAGCGTGTAACGTGGCGGTGAGTAACACAACTGCGTTACTGCGTGAGAAACCCTCAGAGGACTGAAAGCACTAATTCAAAGTGTGCATCCACACATGGAGCACCTCCCCTTCAGCATGAGAATGCCAGACCACACAAGAGCGCTGCGACGTCTTCAAGGATCCGACGCCCTGGGTGCACTGTCATCGATGATCCTCCATACAATACCAACTTGGCCCCATCCAATTTTCATATGTTTTCAGAACTTAAAGGACACCGAGGCCTTCACTTTGATAGCGATGCAGCGTTGCCAGCAGAGATCACATTGTGATTCCATCAACAAAACCATTCTACATTGACGGTATCAACAAACCGGTCTCTCGTTGGGCGAAATGTGTTCACTGTCATGGTCACTATTCGAATGTTGAGAAATAAATGCGTGAACTAAAGAATAAAGTCTGTTTTATTTAAAAAGCTTTAAGAGTTTTCCTATTAAAAAATTAGGACGCCTTACTTTTCAACACGCCTTCGCAGGATAATTCCGAATCAGGGGATGGACACCAAAAGAAACAGACATCTTAAATAACATGAGTCTCGTTTCCTAATTACACTATTGGCCATTAAAATTGCTACACCAAGAAGAAATGAAGATTATAAACGATACTATATTATGCCAGAAGTGTCATGTGATTACATTTTCACGCAATTTGGGTGCATAGATCCTGAGAAATCAGTACCCAGAACAACCACCTCTGATCGTAATAACGGCCTTGATACGCTTGGGCATTGAGTCAAACAGAGCTTGGATGGCATGTACAGGTACAGCTGCCCATGCAGCTTCAACACGATACCACAGTTCATCAAGAGTAGTGACTTGCGTATTGCGACGAGCCAGTTGCTCGACCACCATTGACCACACGTTTTCCATTGGTGAGAGATCTGGAGAATGTGCTGGCCAGGGTAGAAGTCGAACATTTTCTGTATCCTGAAAGGCCCGTACAGGACCTGCAATATGCGGTCGTGCATTATCCTGCTCAAATGAAGGGTTTCGTAGAGATCGAATGAAGGGTAGAGTCACGGGTCGTAACACATCTGAAATGTAGCGTCCACTCTTCAAAGTGCCGTCAATGCGAATAAGAGGTGACCGACACGTCTAACCAATGGCAGCCCATACCATCACGCCGGGTGATACGCCAGTATGGCGATGACGAATACACTCTTCTAATGTGCGTTCACCGCGATGTCGCCAAACACGGATGCGACCATCATGATGCTGTAAACAGAAGCTGGATTCATCCAAAAAAATGACGTTTTGCCATTCGTGCACCCAGATTCGTCGTTGAGTACACCATTTCAGGCGCTCCTGTCTGTGATGCAGCGTCAAGGGTAACCGCAGCCATGGTCTCCGAGCTGATAGTCCATGCTGCTACGAACGTCGTCGAACTGTCCGTGCAGATGGTTGTTGTCTTGCAAACGTCCCCATCTGTTGACTCAGGGATCGAGACATGGCTGCACGATCCGTTACAGCCATGCGGATAAGATGCCTGCCATCTCGACTGCCAGTGATAAGAGGCCGTTCCGTATTACCCTCCTGAACCCACCGATTCCATATTCTGCCAACAGTCATCGGATCTCGACCAACGCGAGCATCAAAGTCGCGATGCGATAAACCGCAATCGCGATAGGCTACAATCTGACCTTTATCAAAGCCGGAAACGTGATGGTACGAATTTCTCCTCCTTACACGGGGCATCTCAACAAAGTTTCACCAGGCAACGCCGGTCAACTGCTGTTTGTGTATGAGAAATCGGTTGGAAACTTTCCTCATGTCAGCACGTTGTAGGTGTTGCCACAGGCGCCGACCTTGTGTGAATGCTCTGAAAACCTAATCATTTGTATATCACAGCATCTTCTTCCTGTCGCTTAAATTTCGCGTCTGTAGCACGTCATCTTCGTGGTGCAGCAATTTTAATGGCCAGTAGTGTACCTTTTGTATTCTGTAGCAAAAGAATTGGGATACGAGACGTCTCAGTAGTTGCACTGTCAAATGATTTACACAGATCTTCACACGTTTTCCATGATACTTTGCGTTTCTCCTGCCGCTATTGTCAGGCCTCTCATCGCTGGAAATCACGGCTTTCGTATCTCCAGTCGCCGTTTCATCTGTGACAGTCTGTTCCCCACACGTTGAACAAATGCAAATTTTTTCTGCACTACGCTGCTCTGTCGCCCTTCATACTACTTAAAATATCAAGCTGGTCGGAAATATCACTGGTTTCACAATTCACACATTCATTTTCTGTAGTCTCGTGTCGGCTGCCAAAGTGTTACAATGAGTCAGAGAGAGTTCTAAACAAGTAATGTATTTTAAATCAACCTTATTCAGTCATTCATTCAGTCTTTCATTTATTCACGCATTACCTTTATGAATCCCGTCGTGAAAGGGAGTTGACGACGATTTTGAACGAACCAATTTATGCACAGCGTCACAGAAAAGGTGACACACCCACAAGGGGAGGAGGTAACGGAATAAAACTTCTCGGGTTGAGAAGGTACAGGATGACAATTATTCGACTATATGAAAAAAAACTTAAATTAGTTACAAACTACGGCGTGCGCACACTTTATTCAACACGTAAACCTCGCTACAGATATTCGGAGATAAATTATGAGAAGTTCGAAATGCCTGCCATCATTGACGATGATATGGCGCACACGAATAACGAAATTCTGCATGACTCGCTGATGTGTCGGACATGGATTCTGTCTATGATCTCCTGAAGGGCTGTTTTCAGCTCAGCGATGGTTTTGAGTTTATTGCCGTACACCTTGTCTTTAATACAGCCCCACAAAAAGGAGTCGCATGAGTTCAGATCCGGATAATATGGCCGCCAATCGAGGCCCATGGCAGTGGCCTCTGGGTACCCCAGAGCCAGAATGCGGTCCCCAAAGTGCTCCTCCAGGACATCAAACACTCTCCTGCTTCGATGGGGTCGAGCTCCGTCTTGCATGAACCACATCTTGTCGAAATCAGTTACTTTGTATAAGGGGGATGAAATCATCTTCCAAAACATTTTCGTACCGTTCGGTAGTGACCATGCCATCAAGGAATATCGGGCCGATTATTCCGTGACTGAACACTGCTCACCACGCAGTCACCCGTCGAGGGTGAAGAGACTTCTCGGTTGCGAAAGGAGGATTCTCTGTCCCCCAAATGCGCTCTACCGTGACATTTTCTAGTGCGCATGCCCGTAATAATTCCCACCAGGCCCCGCGGCCAGTCGTGCAGATTTAACGTCCGAACCCAAACCGTCCAGGGGTTATGACGGTTTTATTTCATATAGTTCAATAATTGTCATCCTGTATGTGATATCATTTTAGTGATTATAACATAAATCTACAAACAATTTGGCAGTATGAGCCCATTTATCAGTATGATGTTGCACCCCTTATGAGGCGGATGTATGCACTGATTTGGTTGGGAATATGTCATAAAGCATTTATATCCTCTGCTAAAGCAAGCTGACCCTTAACATCTAGATTGTAGATTGCAGCGATCAGTCGTCCTTTTTAAATTTCATTGTGCAGATCTAGATTTCGGCTAGAGGCTAGCCAACCTTAATGTACTATTATTGTCACTCAATGCATGTAATGCCTGTTGGTCGGGCTTCACCCACTGTTCATTGAATACTGTTGTAACTGGTTCTTGATATTCTGTATACGGCACGTGGAAGGAGTCGATATCCGACTGGTCACACATACGTTCTGTAGCGGTCAGATATTGGGATCTTGATGGACACGCAGGCACCTCCACATCACCCTCACAGTTTATGAAGACACGTGGCACGTGCGAACGAACTTTGCTTATTTGAGAAATGACACCATGATGCTGTCGCATGAGAGATAATACAAGCGGATACGGGTTGCTCGTGAGGCATGGCGATGCCGTCAGAATTCCCTCAGTCACTATCAGCCGTTACGTGAAGTTATACCCGATGGCTGCCCACACAAAGACGCCTCTCCAAAACAATGGAAGGACTGGACATCTCCCCAAGTCGCCGCCGTACCTGTCGACGATGGTACCTGGGATAGTGCAGAACAGCGATACGTCGCTGAATTCAATTCGACACCATTCATCGCTAGCAATTGCGTTAACGGCAACCTGCGAATGGGACGGTAATTCCCTAGTCCGGCTGCAGGGAGACACAGAATGTTGCAGGGAGCCCATTGCCTGTTTTCGGATGGTTGGCGCAGTATCATGCTGCTACCATTTGCCTCGTGCAGAATACGAAAATTCTCCGTCGTGAGATGTGGTCGAGAGGTACCTGGGCATCGTGCCTGCACTTGCGTTCCCATGTAGCTCAGTATCGGGTCACTCCTCCATCCTAACGACCATCAAATCTAATTAGCGCACGAATATCAGTCTGGTGATGATAACGTTTTCTCGCCCCAGTTCGCAACACCTTTACATCCGTTACAGTGATCACTCTACGCTGGTGAGCCAAGAGATGTTATACTTATATGGATATAGTTCTGGCAACACCGGCCATGACCTTCTTCTTCTTCTGTGCGGACGCACACACATTCCCCGAACTCTTACAGGGCTTGGTAAGGATGTCTTCCACGAGTAATGAGTGTGTTGGGCTGGCACACCACGAATGTAGTGTGTGGACAAACAAGGTGAGAATGTGGGTGTCGCGGGAGGCGCGCGAGGTAGTCCCTGCACTCGTGCCATCCTCTGTGCCCTCGGTGGCTCAGATGGATAGAGCTTCTGCCATGTAAGCAGGAGATCCTGCGTCCGAGACCCAGTCGGGGCACACATTTTCACCTGTCCCAGTTGATATATATCAACAGCAGCTGAAGGTATTAATGTAATCCTAATTTCATGAAAGCGTGTTGGTCCACGTGTGGATCGCAGTTACCGATTCTGCGTGTCACGGATTCGACAAGTACTTGATAGGTTTCCAGAGGTTTGTGGCACCAGATGCCTTCGCACAAGTTACATACTTAAATTTATGGGCGGTTGGTCTATGGGTACGCAGCTCGAGCCCGATAGTGAGCCAGTTAATTCTCATCAGATTCATGTATGCCGGATCTGATGGTCAAGACATTAACGTGAATTCACTATCACGCTCCTCAAACCATTTCAGCACGATTTTGGCCTTGTGACATTGGCGGTTATCCTGCTGGAAGATGCCATCTCTCTTGCGGATGACATCAAGCGTAAAGGGTTACAAGTGGTCCCTAATAAAGTTCACATAGTCCAAAGCTGTCATGGTGCCTTCGATTACTACTGCAGGTCCCGTGGTAGCCCAGGCTAATGACCACCACAGCAAATGCGGCTCCCGTGGACCTGAGTTCGCGACCAGCTGCACGTTTCGAGCAGCCATTCGCCTGTATGACGGCGTATCTGGACACGACCATGGATCTGGTTTAACACTGAATGCCATACATTCCACCAGGCGACACGATTCCATTGATCCGCAGTCCAATATCGATGATCCCGTGTCCACTGCAATCGTAAATGATGACCATGTTAGGTCGACATGGGAACACGAAGGGGTCCTCTGCTGAGGAACACCGTGTTTAACACGGTGCGCTGAACGGTGTGCTCCAAAACACTTTTGCCTGCACCATCACTGTACTCTGACGCCAGATCTGCCACGCATCGCCGTCTATCCTCCTTTAGAGAGCAGGCAAGTCTGGTCCCTATGTTCTGTGATGAGGTATGGACGTCCAACTTCTTGTCACCTGTTCGTGGTATCTGACGCTTTCATGGTCACTTTTATATACTGCCAGTGACCCGTGATTTAATTTTCATAGGAGTATATTGTTAAGAATATATTTTATTTACTAGCGATTCATCAAGAACATTAACACATTTAATCACACTATGTGAGCGAGGAAGTAGTTGCCAGGGAGTAACTGATGAAATCACAATCAAATTGCTTTTAACATATGGGAATTTTATTCCTAAAAGCGTTTTTTTTTCTTTTTTTTAAGAACAGGTTTAAAATTATAATCAGAAAGCATCCTCTAAATATCAAGTTACAATTTATACAGAGGCAGAAAGAAACAAATTTTTGACTGTATGAGCTTTCGGTCTGAGAACCTTGCAGCTCCCTTTTGACGCGGCCGTAGTCACGACCGCTCACAACAACCTCTGAAAGACTACACGGGTGCAAATCTGCAATCTGCAACACACCAGATTATTTTAAACTAAAAGTTTTAACAGTTCACTTAAGATATGCACCCCGTTGGTGGGATTGAAATGGTACAAAACACTAAAATTAAAATATTAACTTGCCACCGAAGACGCAACTTGATTTTAACTTCTAATAAAAGACTTACGGTGGTAGGGTAGCAACTTTATAAACTAAAATGACCATTTAAATAAAAGCCCATGGAATGCAAACTTCTATAAAATTATACAAGGTTGGCTAAGCGAGTTAACATGCTCCACAGTACACACATACCGCCTCTCAGGACGATAGGCAAGATCAAAACATACACTCCTGGAAATGGAAAAAAGAACACATTGACACCGGTGTGTTAGACCCACCATACTTGCTCCGGACACTGCGAGAGGGCTGTACAAGCAATGATCACACGCACGGCACAGCGGACACACCAGGAACCGCGGTGTTGGCCGTCGAATGGCGCTAGCTGCGCAGCATTTGGGCACCGCCGCCGTCAGTGTCAGCCAGTTTGCCGTGGCATACGGAACTCCATCGCAGTCTTTAACACTGGTAGCATGCCGCGACAGCGTGGACGTGAACCGTATGTGCAGTTGACGGACTTTGAGCGAGGGCGTATAGTGGGCATGCGGGAGGCCGGGTGGACGTACCGCCGAATTGCTCAACACGTGGGGCGTGAGGTCTCCACAGTACATCGATGTTGTCGCCAGTGGTCGGCGGAAGGTGCACGTGCCCGTCGACCTGGGACCGGACCGCAGCAACGCACGGATGCACGCCAAGACTGTAGGATCCTACGCAGTGCCGTAGGGGACCGCACCGCCACTTCCCTGCAAATTAGGGACACTGTTGCTCCTGGGGTATCGGCGAGGACCATTCGCAACCGTCTCCATGAAGCTGGGCTACGGTACCGCACACCGTTAGGGCGTCTTCCGCTCACGCTCCAACATCGTGCAGCCCGCCTCCAGTGGTGTCGCGACAGGCGTGAATGGAGGGCCGAATGGAGACGTGTCGTCTTCAGCGATGAGAGTCGCTTCTGCCTTGGTGCCAGTGATGGTCGAATGCGTGTTTGGCGCCGTGCAGGTGAGCGCCACAATCAGGACTGCATACGACCGAGGCACACAGGGCCAACACCTGGCATCATGGTGTGGGGAGCGATCTCCTACACTGGCCGTACACCTCTGGTGATCGTCGAGGGGACACTGAATAGTGCACGGTACATCCAAACCGTCATTTGAACCCATCGTTCTACCATTCCTAGACCGGCAAGGGAACTTGCTGTTCCAACAGGACAATGCACGTCCGCATGTATCCCGTGCCACCCAACGTGCTCTAGAAGGTGTAAGTCAACTACCCTGGCCAGCAAGATCTCCGGATCTGTCCCCCATTGAGCATGTTTGGGACTGGATGAAGCGTCGTCTCACGCGGTCTGCACGTCCAGCACGAACGCTGGTCCAACTGAGGCGCCAGGTGGAAATGGCATGGCAAGCCGTTCCACAGGACTACATCCAGCATCTCTACGATCGTCTCCATGGGAGAATAGCAGCCTGCATTGCTGCGAAAGGTGGATATACACTGTACTAGTGCCGACATTGTGCATGCTCTGTTGCCTGTGTCTATGTGCCTGTGGTTCTGTCAGTGTGATTATGTGATGTGTCTGACCCCAGGAATGTGTCAATAAAGTTTCCCCTTCCTGGGACAATGAATTCACGGTGTTCTTATTTCAATTTCTAGGAATGTATTTCAGGAATTAGACCGTTACACTTCAAGCAATAAATTTGTTAACACACCGAATCCGACAAACATGACAGAGGCAGCTCCGAACGGCAGACATACTAGCACTCCGACCGACAATCTGACTGATTTCTAACCGTCAGATCCAACTGCACAGACAACAGAGAATGTCGGCGGATATCGAGTAAACCAAGATACCTACACTTTCTAACTCGGCCTCAGCAAGATCAAGACATCAAACACCACTCAAGACAAGTTTAAAAGAATACAGAAAACACAAGTCACGACTGGCGAATCACCACGGAAGAAGTCTGCAGGTTCTAGTCAACAACACACACCACTTGCTACCACACGCGTGAACGGCTGAGGAAACAACAATCCACAAATAAAGAACAAATCGTAACAGTCGAGATTTAAAAAGAAGTAACTAATTACTAAACTTGAGGATCCTGTTTCGGAGGAAAGCGAAAAGTGGCTTTCGCAGCTAGCGCCTGCAAATGCAACAGAGCGTGCCCGCCGCCAAACGCCCCGGCCTGGCTTCGCGCTGTGGAGACTGCGTCGCTACTCAGTTCCAACGAACCAGCGAGGTCCAGCCACATCCCAGCTCGGAAAATGGTGTTCATCCTGAGGATCCGAGACGTCGTCGACTGAGACGACCGGCCGAGCAAACGACCAACGGCAGCCCGCTTTCGCCGACAGCGGTCCCGGCAAATACTAACACCATACGGCCCCTACTGTTGCTGGCTGTCAACTCTTCCCGACTGGTACTGGTGTCAGTGCTGAGCAGACCACATGTCGCCATCCGACGACCAGCCGACCGATCGACCGACGGCCTTCCGCCTTCGTCTACCATGGTCCCGACGCGTGTTTGCACCGTGCAGACCTGCATGCTGCTGACTGCCAACTCGTCCAACAGCCGAGTAACGACGAACCCCGACTCAGTCCACAGCCCAACAGCGACTGAGACTTAGAGCCGACTCACTAACATGCGAGTCTCTGCCTTCCGACTGACTCTGTCGACTCACTGCATCGACTCCCAGACTGACTCCAGACTGGCGAGCTCATAGCGCCCCTTAAATGCACATGAACAGGCAACCTTTCCCCTTTCCCACCAGAGGGAGACACCAAAGCTGCGATTACCACAGCGACATCACCGCCAGAAACGGAGGGCGACTGCTTCACACTACGCGCTGCGGCGCGGTCTTCAAACAGCCGTTTTAACCACGGCTCAGCCAGGCCTGGTGATAAAATACGAACAACACTAACGCACCCTGCTAACCGTTCTGTCACAGAGAATTCCAGCTCTAGTCATTTACATTCCCGCCGATGGTGTGTATGTATGCGAAGTTACTTTGACACCCGACCATGTCTTTTGGATGTTTCACTTCCTTTGCCAGGCAGTGGATTTTGATGTAATGGGGAAGAAGTGTGACATTCGAAGTGAAGCAGCTATTATTTACTGAAAATACTTACACACAACAAGCAGTAATGGAGAAATTTGAAACTCCAGGAACATCAGTGGCATGAATTTAAAAAATCTGAAATGGTGAATAAAAACACGTTCAGGGGATGTGCAGGCTAATATTTTGACGGAGGAACATCCTAACTGGCACAACAACTAGAAGACATAAGAATTTTGTACGTACTAATGGAAATCTTACGAGTACTAAACTAAGCAACAAAATGGAGCAGACGGGGTTAACTATCTCCCAGAACTGTACAAACTGAGTTATTCAACATTAGTTTGAAAGAGACGAGACACCAAAAGAAGACTCAAATTACACCTTCCATAGTTCATAGACGATTTCTGTGTGAAAACTCGTCAGCTGGTGAAAGAAAGAGTGTGTTCTATTTCAAAAGGTATCAATTATTTGGTAAGATAAAACCTCTAGTTTATAGGAAAGACGTTTATGAGTACCCACAATAGAAAAATTCTTGTCGCTACTTCCAACATTTTACATCAGTGTAATGCAACAGGTGTTACTGCATTATTTTATTTCTTTCTTCTGGTATCCTTTAGCAATGAAAGTTCTTCTTGATTGAACTGGAAATAGCAAAAACATTAACCGATGGGAAATATGTTGACCATTTTCATGAAAATGATGAAAAACCGCATTAGCAAAACGGGATGACCTCGTTTCAAAGGACGATGACATCAGAACTATATTCCACACGCTAATCAATGTGCCCAGACGAATGAAATCCCTCCTTCAGAATCCCGTAAACATAAATCTTAATCAGTTTTATGTAGCACATAATGATGTCAACAAATGATGACAGTCCAACATCATCTTAATAGCTGAGTCACGTCTGTACTACCACATCTACATCCACACCATGAAAACCGATGTGAAGTGCATGACAGAGCCTGCTTCCATAATATCACACAGTTTCTTCGCTTTCCACTCAAGTTTAGTGTCCGGGTAGAAGATGAAAGATGCCTCTGTGCGCTTTATAATTAGTCTAATGTTGTCTTCTACGGGAGCTATGTGTCTGCGACTGTTTTATGTTCCTAGACTCCTCACTATATATTGAACTCTTTACGAAAGACTAGGATAATGATATACCAGTTACACTGCTCTTTGGCAGTTCTAGGCGCTTCAGTGTGGAACCGCGGGACTGCTACGGTCGCAGGTTCTAATCCTGCCTCGCGCATGGATGTGTGTGATGTCCTTAGATTAGTTAGGTTTAAGTAGTTCTAAGTTCTAGGGGACTGATGACCTCAGATGTTAAGTCCCATAGTGCTCAGAGCCACAATGCTCTTTACACGAGTTTTATTGCGTAAATCGCAATGAGTTCATTTCGGCATATTTCAATCGTCAGGTGTCCTGTAAATAGGTGATAGTCTTGATACTGTAACCTGTAACTACAGTCGCAAAGATATTATACATTTGATTCCTGTTTTTACGTAACATATAATATCGATGCTGCCATATGCTGTCTTTGTTGGAATTTGTATTTAGACGTTACTTGACGTTCGTTGTAGACATGCGATTACAAATGATTTTCAGATACACATTAATCAGTTTTTGTGTGTAGTTTTCCCTCTTGACAGTTTGGATGACAATGGATCAGCGATATTACGTGCTTACATAGTTACCACTAGAAGTAGGTGATGTGTGGAAATTCGGTTATGTTTTGATTATTTTCTTGGGTTTGGTTCTGATTAAGTTATTTACCTGAAACTTTGTGTGATTTTATTATGTTTTATTTTATTTTTCATTTTTAATTAGTAATTTTGTTATGATTTATGATTTTTTCTTGGTGTTATTTCTTTGTTGTGCTGTGTTATGCTGTTACTACGGATGTGTGTTACTTAGTGTCGCTGATTTGTGTATTTTGCCCGATTTACTACATTATAACATGAATAAAATTTTCAATGTATTTTTTGAGCTTGATATCGGTTTGTTCGTTCAGTAAACCTTGAAGGTTATTGTGTACACATGAATATATCTCTATGTCTTCAAGGATGTTTATGATTGCTCTGTTAAGCATTGTATGGAAAAATGCTACTTTGTGGGGACATGAGTGTGCACGGATAATACAGTCCGTTGTGGTACGCTTTCTGTAAATTTCGAAATAATGCTTGTTGCTGATACACAAAGAAATAACATAAACATATACCAACGAAAAAGATGAAAGAAACATACGTTACCGCAACTTATGTAGGAAATATCTCAAATAAAATTAACAATTTATTCGACAAAATCAACATCGAGACTGCATGTGAAAACACACACACCCAAACACAAAATGTGCAAAGACAACTCGACAATTCCCATAACACAGGCATTTATAAAATTTCATGTAACACATGCCAGAAATTCTACGTAGGAGAAACAGGTAGAATCTTCAGCATTTGAGCAGAGATCACACCAGAGACAGTGGAAACAATCCATTCAGTCACATTCTTTCAACATCCGCAAACAGAAAAACACGACGTAAAATCCATCAACGAAGCACTGGAAGTCCTCCATATTACGCAAAAGGGAGCAATCGTGAACATCCATGAAGAAACAGAGATATATTAATGTGCACACAATAACCCTCAAAATTAGCTGAGCGAACAAAGCTATTTCAAGCACAAACCAGAGATACTAAGTAACACAAATTCATAGTAACAGCATACACACCGTACAACAAAGATATAGCACCAAAACCGATCGCGAATCATAATCCATGACAAAATTATTACGTGAAAATAAAAAAAAATAAAACTAAAACATAATAATCTCAACATAAACCAGACGAAAGGTTAGGTAAAAAACATATTCAGTACGAAACCGAAGAAAATAATCCAAATGTAACCGAACTTTCATTCCTAAGTATGTAAATATGTAATATCGCTGATCCATTGTCATCCAAGCTGTCAAGAGTGAAAATAACTCTCAAAAACTGACTAATCTGTATATAAAAATGAGATTTAATAGTACGTCTACAACGAACGTCGAAGTAAAGTATAAACACAAATTCCAACAAAGGAAGTGTATGAAGCATCGATATTACAAGTACTGTAAAAACACCAATCGAATATATAATACCTTTACGATCATAGTTACAGTTTGCAGTATCAATACTATCACCTATTAATGTATTTACAGCACACCTAACGATGCCAATATGCCGAAATGAGCAAAAAAACTTGTGTAAAAAGTAGTGTAAGTAGTACATCATTATCGTAATCATGTCACTACCAGATATATTTTGCACTGTGGGCCCCAAGGAACAAAGATTTGTAAGCAAGATTTCGCATTATAGTTTGCTTCTACCCTCGCGCGTTTTAATGCACACTGAAGCGAGTCCAGTCGAATAAACATAAATAGCAGAGAGCTTTGACAGGTTGGCGGGCTTCAGAAAGCGACAGCTCTTGGTGGCAGAGTGCGTGAGTGAGGCCCCAGCGCGTTCGCCGCGTCACGCTAGCTGTTGAGTGGGCGCTAATTCGTGACTGGCATGGCTAGGCAGGCCGGCGGCACAACAGGCAATGCCGCGTGCCGTGTGTCTCTCTGCCGCTCCGCAGGTGCTGAATGTACGAGCCGTATCGATCCTCGTTGTGCACGCAGGTCGGCCCTGCGGGAGAACAATGGCGCCCTCCCCTGCTCACAATGGCCAATCTCTTACGCTGCCTTTGTTACCGAATTGGATGATTGCCCCACCTAGCCGACTACGAATCAAGCGTCTGAATTAAAACAGCTCTTTTGACGTAACTGGATGTGACGAAATAAACTCTTACAGCCGGCCTCATTGCGGCCGAGTCCTTCACGCTTGGTATACAGGCAACTCGTACCCTGCTGGGACGCTAGAACGATTAAACGATTATCCGAGTGTTGTCTTCATTAACACTCAGGATTGTTACTATGAAATGCAAGAACAAGTTACTAATAATAACAAACATTACAAACGTTCGAGTGAGAAGATATCTACATCTAAAGGGTTAAAAAAATTTCTGTTCTGAGAGGTGGCACTATGGACCAAAACAAGACAAAAATATCCAGTAAACAATAGCTCCAAAATGCATACCTTACGAGCTATGATCTATCATCTTCGATACTGTGAAACACATCTCATGTACTGCAATCACTTTGCTATTACGAACGACCATCGGAACGGGGTAAACAAATAAGGACGCATTCCTCTTTCATATCCCAAGGATACAACCTGCAGTAATCATCTGTTACTGTAAACCACATTCACAGTTCTGGTTAAGTGCAGTGCACATTACTTCCAATAGCCGGCCACAGTAGCCGTGCGGTTTTAGGCGCTTCAGTCTGGAACCGCGCGACCACTACGGTCGCAGGTTCGAATCCTGCCTCGGGCATGAATGTGTGTGCTGTCCTGAGGCTGGTTAGAGTTCTAGGGGACTGATGAACTCAGAAGTTAAGTCCCATAGTGCTCAGAGCCATTTGAACCATTTTTTTTACTTCCAATAGAACAAGTTCGTGTTTCGATACAGTGATGGATTGGTCAAGCGGATTCTTTACGTTGGCCAGCTCGTTTCCCCAATCTTAATCCCTTGGACTTTGGTTTGTGGAGACACTTGAAATGTTTGGTGTATGCAAGCCCCATTGCGGACGTACAAACGCTGCACAGGAACTAGTCATCAACGCATGCCACAGCGTCCTTTGTCAACATGGACTTTTTCAAAGAGTGCCAGATTACTTAAGACGAGCATGTTTTACTGTGAATGGACACGATACTTAGCATTTCCTTTAGCGATGGCTCACACCTAGAGCTGTGAAACTACATAGTCTACCATACACTTAGGTAAGTTTTGTGTCATCTCCTGTGGCCGAGCGGTTCTAGGCGCTACAGTCTGGAACCCCGCGACCGATACAATCGCAGGTTCAAATCCTGCCTCGGGCATGGATGTGTGTGATGTCCTTAGGTTAGTTAGGTTTAAGTAGTTCTAAGTTCTAGGGGACTAATGACCACAGCAGTTGAGTCCCATAGTGCTCAGAGCCATTTGAACCATTCCTTTTTTTGTCATTTCCTTGCCACTGTAAGTTTGTACCATGGGAAGCAAGGAGAGGATTTTTGTTGGCCAGTATCCTCTTTCTTTAACACAACTGCATGGATGTATTAACTGGATTCTTTCAGGAAGTTACTTAAGATAGTCTAGGTGTTGTGGTACAAGCTCTTTCGTAATGGTCCACGTTAACCTCACTGCTGGTGAATACACTTCCGCTATGCACACTACTCTGGTCGCTAGGTACTTTTGACTCTGAGCTTGAGACTGTGATTGTGCCTGCGACTGCAAGTGACTGAGTTGCGACTGGTGTCTAGACTCGTTGACTCATTGGATGACTGACTGACTGGGCCCTCTGGTCCATGGCGGCGTCCAAACACTGGCGGCCAAGAGGGCGTTGGGGCGCTTTCTTGCGAGTCTGTCTTTGGCCTCTCTCCTGATTCGCTCGCTTTCTCCTGTGCCTTCTATCGATCTTCTTGCACCCCCTTTGCCGACCGAAGTGCTGGCGACAGGTTACGCCAGCACATTAAGCAAATGTACATTACAGTAGTTTTTCTAGTGGCCTTCGTCGATTGAGATCACAAGCATCTCACCTGTACTTTAGCTATGTTGCATACCTATTGGACCTTACCTTATTTCAAGCACTCCTTTCGTGTTTATGATCAGTGTATTGCAAAATTGCACAACAGAATTAACTGCCTCCCATTGTGATGCATAAGTTTGAAATTTGGCTCAAAGGTGCCTGGAACCTTCCTATGTAATGGACGCCCAGTGGCATCACCTTCAGGTTCGGCGACCTTCAAACAGCAAGATGTCGACACACGCGAAATAAAAGGGCACAGATCGGAAGTGCATGTTAGCTGGTAAGGTGGGTTAATGATGTCACATTGGCGCCAATTGTGCCCAACGCCACTGTGGCTGTGTCGCACGAAGGAAAAGGCCGTCACAGCCCTCTTACCCACATCTCACCACTTTTTTTAAATGTCTATGTGGTGGAGGTAAGAACCGCGACGCCCAGCGCGGTTTTCTATTGGGCGGCCGGGGAACACATTTCAGACACACAACCGGTCAGAATCGACTCCAAAAGGCCTCAGGAGGTGGCATAAAGGGCGTCAACGAAATCGCTGATTTTCCTGAGGCACTGATTACCACACATCTCGCGGTCGCGACAGTTTACAGCCTGACGAGCAACAGGGACATCACAGAATAAATTGAAATAATGTTCTTGGAAGTATTACTGAGTCGTTTTCTGCAAAAACAGTCTTACTCTCAATATCAAAAAGACACAACATACTCAATTCTGCACATCTAGTGGTATGGCACCAATGATATGTATGGTGAAATAATAACTTAGGTGGAAAACTTCAGAATTTTTAGGTTTCCATACTGATGAGAATTTAAACTGGGCGAGAAAGAACGCGTTCTAGAATTCCTAAACCAACTGAGATCAGCTACGCTGTCAGTTTCAATAATTTCAAATATTGTAGGGAGACAAATCGGTAAGTAAACAATATTTTCGTATTTTCGTGCAATGTAATGTCGTATGAAATAATGTTATGGGGTAATTAACTCATCTTCGAGAAAGAAAGGCTCCATTTCTCAAAAATTTGCTGTAAGAATAGTATATGTTGTTCACCACGCTCGTCTTGTAGATGCATTTTGATTACTGCTTCATGTATATTTATTTCTTCATGAAATCTGATGTAAATAATGCAGTGTTGATGAGAAGGAACATAATTAAAACACGATAAGAAAAAAGGTTGTCCTTAGGACAAAAAGGGATGCAGAACACTGTCACAATAATATTTGATCACGTACTAATGATATAAAATGTCCGACAGACAGCGAACTTAAATTCTAAAACGTACGGAAAAAAGTTATTGTTAACAACTCCTCTTGTTCTGTGCAAGAAATTCTATATTTGTAATGTGTAATATGTGGTGGGTAGGAATTACTAATTACATCTGTATTTAAAAAGAAAGAACTTGTAAATAAGCATCATGTAGCCATATTTGCATATTAATATTGAACATGAACATAAAACAACTCGTTCCACATCTTTACAATTAATCGTACAAATGATCCTTGAAACATGAAACTAACTAACTTACGTGGATACACATTATTCCTTCGTGGTATTTGTGGTACACAGCACGACTCAGTTCCCCTACTGATGGGTTATATGCAACCCACAACGCCTTCAAAAATCGTGCACGAGATTTTCATATTCTCTCGCTCGCTATGCGCAAACTGTTAGTACCACAGAGAAAATGATAGGCACCTTTTTGTAGGAAATTGAATGTATTTAAGATACGTTTTCCTGGAGGACACGGTTTTGGAGATAGTACAGAAAGATGCATTTGAAGATAACTTTTGTATGTTTCTCTTGAATAATTCAGAAACTTTGGCCTCCAGCGAAAAAACTTTTGTATGTTTCTCTTGAGTAATTCAGAAACTTTGGCCTCCAGCGAAACAGAAAGATGCATTTGACGATAACTTTTGTATGTTTCTCTTGAATAATTTACAAACTTTGGTCTCCGGCGAAAACGTATCCCAAAACGAAATTTCCATACATTTAATTTCCTACAAAAAGGCCCTACTCATTTTTTATGTAGGGCTAAAGATTTGCATGTAGCAAATGACAGAATATGAAAATAACGCGGATTGCTTAAAGCCTATGGGTAGCGGCAACTGAATCATCCTTTACAAATGTGAGTCAATTTGGGACGCACTATGAAATTCAGTACCACTGTATTACAAGTAAAAGTAATTTCTGTACTCACTATGCATTGCCTTCTAGGGTTGGACTGAAGTTTTATTTTCTAGCGCACAAGTCCGTAACAGCTTACGAACAGACATCAGCAGGGAAACTGGAAATCCTCACACATTCTAGAACACAGCAAACTAATTCCTCATTAGCCACACCTATAATATATCAGAAAATTTTGAATGTAAATTTTGCTTACTCTAATGTTACATTAAACGGGTTCTTTACTTATCTAATATGTAACCAGCTGATAGTCGTTACTGAAATCAGTAAAGTTATATAAACCAATTAGTGTAATCAGTTAGTGTAAGAGGGAGTGCGGCGATTTCTCTTTTTTTTCAAAATGGCTAGTTTAATGCTAATTATCAGTGTGAGTATATTAGGACTAAGCATTATTTGTTATTAGTTACTTGACGGAAGTTACACGCACCGGTTGCCTCTGTGTGTTAACACATATCCAGTAGCACATACTTGAAGGACCACTGTCGCGGTAGAATTTACGGGACACAATGTGTGAATGAATAAACAAGCGAATGGAAGAATGCCTGATATATCTGAAGCAAGTGACAGGTTTTTGTCCATCGGTAGGATAACGCGGATCTGCTACATCAGGGATAACCTGGTTGTACCGCTTCCATGACACTTCTTGTTTTAAGCAAAGGAACGTAATATTTCAGAAAAGTTAATGTTGCCATCTCGTATGCGGTGCAGATATCCCCCGGTGCAAATAATGTAACAGTGTACTGTTTCCCGCCACACACCACACACAGTCGTTAGCTGGTAGCGAGGGCCCCCGTCTCCCCCCGCCACAACACTCACACACCAGCCTTTCGCAACGCCTCACTCCGAGCTTTATTGGCGCGGACTTCCCGTCAGCTGAGCGCAGCCACGAGGTCGGCGTCAGCAGATGGCCTACATAAGCTGCGACCTCGCGGGCGCTGCACCCACTACCACTGTCGGGGTTCCCTGGACAAACTGTAAACACTACTGCTCGAACTTTGTGTCACTGCATCCTCATCTTTTTTTATTATTGTTATTGTTGTTGTTATCATAATATTAATATGTGAACGTGGAAAATTGAAGTACCGGTTTTTGATATTAGCTATACAAGGGGGCCAATGGGACTTAAGTAATTCGAAAGGTACTTCGCCATAGACGTGCACAAACAAAAGATCATGTGTGAACGAAGCCATTAAGAGTGGTAAAAGGAATTAGATGCTTTCACATAAGTCTGATGATACCTTCTCTATCCTCCAATACCTGAACATCGAAAATTGTTGTGCTACCAACTTCTGCCCCCTGTACCGATCGGGTGCTATGGTAGAAATGACACGGGAAAGTAGTAAGGCTTCGTGAAATCGCATTCTAAGGACGTTCATGTTTAAATGTCGCAGATAGTTCATTTGCAGTAACACACGCATGCCGGGCAGCCACAACTGCCTTGTCAGCAGTGGAAATCGAAGCATGGAACGAAGCGGTCGAGGGCAACAAACGCTGTTTATTAGCATCGTCTTCTTCACTTACTTTCGTCTAAGAGCAAACGGAGCTAACATCGTGTTCATTTTCAGCCACCACCGCAAAATTTGAAGTATTCCTGATTTTCAGTTTCTTCATTTTGAATAGCTGCGACTTCCTTTATTCTAGAAATTCAAATGGCTCTGAGCACTGTGGGACTTCTGAGGTCATCAGTCCCCTAGACTTAGAACTACTTAAATCTAACTAACGTAAGGACACCACACCTCCATGCTCGAGGCAGGATTCGAACCTGCGACCGTAGCAGCAGCGCGGTTCCGGACTGAAGCGCCTAGAACGGCTGGGTCACAGAAGCCGGCCGTTATTACACAGAAATTATATTTGTTTTAGCGTATGCCTCGAAGAACACTGAACGGGTGAGACTGAAAGACGAAGAGTTAGATGCAATTTTTGTGTAGAGAAAGTAATAGGAATAGTATGAAATTTCGAGAGCTATGATTGGGATTTGATGAACTTACAGTGAAGAGTTTCCAGTGCAAATCATTAACATCTGAGGTTACTACAAGTGGTACAACGCCATTGACATTGTGTTGTCATAAGGGAAAAATTAATTTAACACGACGTTTATTTTCCAGCACACTGTATCAAGGACTCATTTAAAATGATCGAACAATTTAAGAGAAATAAAAGAAATTTTTCAAGAGGTAAGGGTTGAGGTTTCATAACAAGCTAATTGATCACTCAACTTCAGTGTCCAGGTTCAGTGGGCGACAAACTTTGTAGCTCTCGCAGCTACCGCCTCACAAATCCGACCACGTCTTCACGCCGTCAGCGGGCCCGGCCTGAGCACGCGTCGCGGAGACTTCCTCGCTGCTCAGTCCCAACCGACCGACTGCCTCACACACACCACCACATGGAAAAATCTCGGTCACACCAAAGATGGTACAGCAGTCCTAGTATCGATAAGCGCAGCTGCTGCCACTGACAGAGGCAAGTCAGCAACTCGTTATGGTAGTAACTCAGGGAGAAATAAGACGATATCCGATTGTGACAAAATGCCAAAGAACAAACGGCATGAAGGCCAGCCGGCCACGGCTCAGACGTGTTGATGGGCAGGTATCAAAGAACAAACATGTTTGCGCGATGGTTTTATGGATGCCTTGTTGAAGTCAAGCGAGATACTTAGCTATCCTAAAATTAGGTCTAATTTTAATTTCTACATAAAAAATAAATGTTAGTAGTATTTTAATGCGCTCCACCCACAAGTGGATTCTTCCTCCTCGTTTTAACACAAGTGCTGGATGTATTTTAGTATTTAAGGATACCACTGTAATTACATTTAAAGGTATTAGATTTTTAAATAATTTTTCAAAAATGTAGAGCACAAATTTCAATAATAAACGGGGTGCTAATTACTGTCGACGCCATATACCGAGGTTAGCTGTATGGAAATGTAAGCAGAAAGCTCAGTTTATATGATGTCGAATGATATCATGTGCGATTTTATTTACGAGTCTTCACGAGATGGCTATAACTGGTATGTAAATTTACGGTTTATGAGCTGATATATTTGTGATCTTGTTTATGTTCCTTTATTCATGTAGCACTGAAGATAAGCTACGCAATAACTAAAATCGATCTTCAATAGACAGATTAAAAAAAAATTTCGACTGATGCTGCCCTTACTCTTCAAACTGCAAGAGAAAGAAATATAGCAAATGCAGTCCCTGATAAAAAGAGTGACTTCTAGAAAACACAGTCGGATGCCAATGGAACTTCGTATATGTATACAGCACACGGGGGGGGGGGGGGGGGGGAGGGGGTGTATGTAAACGATTAGAGTAATAAGTCTCTGAGACAGTTAGCACAGCTATCAGATTACATGAATATTGTCCGTGTTTAATATTATTACCAGGCCTGATAAGGTATATAAGGGACTTGAATAGCGTCAGATGTTGAGTGATCACTGTGGAGGACACATAGATGACGCATCAACGTCAGAAAGCGTTATCAGCACTTAACAAGAATTTGAAAGAGACCTCGTTCTTGGATTCCATTTGGCCGATTGGTCGAATCGTGCGACATCCATATTTGTGGGACATTCAGATGTGACAGTGGCGTGATGTTGGACTTCAGGGGAACGTGAGGGCAAGCAAGATCGTCGTCAAGGTTCCACTGGTCCACGTCTGACCACCACAAGCCGAGATCGTCGTATCGTGCACGAAGCACCTCGTAACCCCTTCACATCTGCATCTGCCAACTGAGAACAAGTAGTGGACTCCCTGCAACATTCTGTCTCATCCTGAACCATTGGTTGGAGACTAGTTGCAGCCCAGTAGGGAATTACTGTTATACGTGTAAGCTGCTGTTACCATCACACTATGAACGGCTGCCTAGGAAGTGATGCCGAAACCGGGAATCACAGACTGCTGAGGAATGGCGTCGCATTGTGTTCAGTGACAAATCGTTGTTGTGCACTATCCTCAATGACCGTCATCGGCGAATATGGCAGTGACCTGGCCAGAGACCCAATTTTTCACTGTTTTGAAAAGGCATGACAGTGGTACTTTTGGTATCATGACGTGGGAAGTAGGGGGAGAAGGCCAGCACACACACAATTTATTAGTGTGGGTTGCCTACATCAGGGGCAAGCATACATTCAGGAGCAAACCTATTGTTCTCTTTTGACTGACAAGTCCTTAATCTGTTGCTCTGTTAAGTGGTTTTTGACCTCCTGTGGATAATTCGTCCGTCTGAGAAACCTTCCCCAGCCTCCACCTCTCCTCCCCTCTTTGAAACCTCAGTCACTTTTGATATGAGTTTGACTAATTAATCAAACTGATTGAAAAAATTGGTGGGAAATAGCTCAGTTGAACCACTTTCGGTATTCATAAGCTACTTCAGTGTATTCAAATACCCTCCTCCCTCCAACTGTCTCAAATTGATGGACTAATTAATTAATTAAATTAATGTCCTTCAGTTTTCATTACCCCTCCCTTCAGGAATTATTGACTGGTGTAGATCGATTGCAGTGTATGGAGTATTGTTTAAACAATTTAGGCAATGTGTATTGTATCCAAGGGGAGAGAGGGAGGGGAGAGGGAGGGGTAGGGGCAGTTTCTCAGAAGGACAAATTATCCCCAGAGGGTCTTAAACCATTTAATGGAACAAGAGGCTAAGGATCTGTCAATCAAAAGAGAATAAGATGTTTGCCCCTGAACGTATGCTTCCTCTTGATGTAGGCAACCTGAATTAACAAAATGGGCTCATACTAGCGTTGCCCCCCATACTGTGGGAAGCCATTGGTTATGGCTTCAGTGTATGGAGTATTGTTTAAACAATTTAGGCAATGTGTATTGTATCCAAGGGGAGAGAGGGAGGGGAGAGGGAGGGGTAGGGGCAGTTTCTCAGAAGGACAAATTATCCCCAGAGGGTCTTAAACCATTTAATGGAACAAGAGGCTAAGGATCTGTCAATCAAAAGAGAATAAGATGTTTGCCCCTGAACGTATGCTTCCTCCTGATGTAGGCAACCTGAATTAACAAAATGGGCTCATACTAGCGTTGCCCCCCATACTGTGGGAAGCCATTGGTTATGGCTTCAGTGTATGGAGTATTGTTTAAACAATTTAGGCAATGTGTATTGTATCCAAGGGGAGAGAGGGAGGGGAGAGGGAGGGGTAGGGGCAGTTTCTCAGAAGGACAAATTATCCCCAGAGGGTCTTAAACCATTTAATGGAACAAGAGGCTAAGGATCTGTCAATCAAAAGAGAATAAGATGTTTGCCCCTGAACGTATGCTTCCTCCTGATGTAGGCAACCTGAATTAACAAAATGGGCTCATACTAGCGTTGCCCCCCATACTGTGGGAAGCCATTGGTTATGGCTTCAGTGTATGGAGTATTGTTTAAACAATTTAGGCAATGTGTATTGTATCCAAGGGGAGAGAGGGAGGGGAGAGGGAGGGGTAGGGGCAGTTTCTCAGAAGGACAAATTATCCCCAGAGGGTCTTAAACCATTTAATGGAACAAGAGGCTAAGGATCTGTCAATCAAAAGAGAATAAGATGTTTGCCCCTGAACGTATGCTTCCTCTTGATGTAGGCAACCTGAATTAACAAAATGGGCTCATACTAGCGTTGCCCCCCATACTGTGGGAAGCCATTGGTTATGGCTTCAGTGTATGGAGTATTGTTTAAACAATTTAGGCAATGTGTATTGTATCCAAGGGGAGAGAGGGAGGGGAGAGGGAGGGGTAGGGGCAGTTTCTCAGAAGGACAAATTATCCCCAGAGGGTCTTAAACCATTTAATGGAACAAGAGGCTAAGGATCTGTCAATCAAAAGAGAATAAGATGTTTGCCCCTGAACGTATGCTTCCTCCTGATGTAGGCAACCTGAATTAACAAAATGGGCTCATACTAGCGTTGCCCCCCGTACTGTGGGAAGCCATTGGTTATGGCTTCAGTGTATGGAGTATTGTTTAAACAATTTAGGCAATGTGTATTGTATCCAAGGGGAGAGAGGGAGGGGAGAGGGAGGGGTAGGGGCAGTTTCTCAGAAGGACAAATTATCCCCAGAGGGTCTTAAACCATTTAATGGAACAAGAGGCTAAGGATCTGTCAATCAAAAGAGAATAAGATGTTTGCCCCTGAACGTATGCTTCCTCTTGATGTAGGCAACCTGAATTAACAAAATGGGCTCATACTAGCGTTGCCCCCCATACTGTGGGAAGCCATTGGTTATGGCTTCAGTGTATGGAGTATTGTTTAAACAATTTAGGCAATGTGTATTGTATCCAAGGGGAGAGAGGGAGGGGAGAGGGAGGGGTAGGGGCAGTTTCTCAGAAGGACAAATTATCCCCAGAGGGTCTTAAACCATTTAATGGAACAAGAGGCTAAGGATCTGTCAATCAAAAGAGAATAAGATGTTTGCCCCTGAACGTATGCTTCCTCCTGATGTAGGCAACCTGAATTAACAAAATGGGCTCATACTAGCGTTGCCCCCCATACTGTGGGAAGCCATTGGTTATGGCTTCAGTGTATGGAGTATTGTTTAAACAATTTAGGCAATGTGTATTGTATCCAAGGGGAGAGAGGGAGGGGAGAGGGAGGGGTAGGGGCAGTTTCTCAGAAGGACAAATTATCCCCAGAGGGTCTTAAACCATTTAATGGAACAAGAGGCTAAGGATCTGTCAATCAAAAGAGAATAAGATGTTTGCCCCTGAACGTATGCTTCCTCCTGATGTAGGCAACCTGAATTAACAAAATGGGCTCATACTAGCGTTGCCCCCCATACTGTGGGAAGCCATTGGTTATGGCTTCAGTGTATGGAGTATTGTTTAAACAATTTAGGCAATGTGTATTGTATCCAAGGGGAGAGAGGGAGGGGAGAGGGAGGGGTAGGGGCAGTTTCTCAGAAGGACAAATTATCCCCAGAGGGTCTTAAACCATTTAATGGAACAAGAGGCTAAGGATCTGTCAATCAAAAGAGAATAAGATGTTTGCCCCTGAACGTATGCTTCCTCTTGATGTAGGCAACCTGAATTAACAAAATGGGCTCATACTAGCGTTGCCCCCCATACTGTGGGAAGCCATTGGTTATGGCTTCAGTGTATGGAGTATTGTTTAAACAATTTAGGCAATGTGTATTGTATCCAAGGGGAGAGAGGGAGGGGAGAGGGAGGGGTAGGGGCAGTTTCTCAGAAGGACAAATTATCCCCAGAGGGTCTTAAACCATTTAATGGAACAAGAGGCTAAGGATCTGTCAATCAAAAGAGAATAAGATGTTTGCCCCTGAACGTATGCTTCCTCCTGATGTAGGCAACCTGAATTAACAAAATGGGCTCATACTAGCGTTGCCCCCCATACTGTGGGAAGCCATTGGTTATGGCTTCAGTGTATGGAGTATTGTTTAAACAATTTAGGCAATGTGTATTGTATCCAAGGGGAGAGAGGGAGGGGAGAGGGAGGGGTAGGGGCAGTTTCTCAGAAGGACAAATTATCCCCAGAGGGTCTTAAACCATTTAATGGAACAAGAGGCTAAGGATCTGTCAATCAAAAGAGAATAAGATGTTTGCCCCTGAACGTATGCTTCCTCTTGATGTAGGCAACCTGAATTAACAAAATGGGCTCATACTAGCGTTGCCCCCCATACTGTGGGAAGCCATTGGTTATGGCTTCAGTGTATGGAGTATTGTTTAAACAATTTAGGCAATGTGTATTGTATCCAAGGGGAGAGAGGGAGGGGAGAGGGAGGGGTAGGGGCAGTTTCTCAGAAGGACAAATTATCCCCAGAGGGTCTTAAACCATTTAATGGAACAAGAGGCTAAGGATCTGTCAATCAAAAGAGAATAAGATGTTTGCCCCTGAACGTATGCTTCCTCCTGATGTAGGCAACCTGAATTAACAAAATGGGCTCATACTAGCGTTGCCCCCCATACTGTGGGAAGCCATTGGTTATGGCTTCAGTGTATGGAGTATTGTTTAAACAATTTAGGCAATGTGTATTGTATCCAAGGGGAGAGAGGGAGGGGAGAGGGAGGGGTAGGGGCAGTTTCTCAGAAGGACAAATTATCCCCAGAGGGTCTTAAACCATTTAATGGAACAAGAGGCTAAGGATCTGTCAATCAAAAGAGAATAAGATGTTTGCCCCTGAACGTATGCTTCCTCCTGATGTAGGCAACCTGAATTAACAAAATGGGCTCATACTAGCGTTGCCCCCCATACTGTGGGAAGCCATTGGTTATGGCTTCAGTGTATGGAGTATTGTTTAAACAATTTAGGCAATGTGTATTGTATCCAAGGGGAGAGAGGGAGGGGAGAGGGAGGGGTAGGGGCAGTTTCTCAGAAGGACAAATTATCCCCAGAGGGTCTTAAACCATTTAATGGAACAAGAGGCTAAGGATCTGTCAATCAAAAGAGAATAAGATGTTTGCCCCTGAACGTATGCTTCCTCTTGATGTAGGCAACCTGAATTAACAAAATGGGCTCATACTAGCGTTGCCCCCCATACTGTGGGAAGCCATTGGTTATGGCTTCAGTGTATGGAGTATTGTTTAAACAATTTAGGCAATGTGTATTGTATCCAAGGGGAGAGAGGGAGGGGAGAGGGAGGGGTAGGGGCAGTTTCTCAGAAGGACAAATTATCCCCAGAGGGTCTTAAACCATTTAATGGAACAAGAGGCTAAGGATCTGTCAATCAAAAGAGAATAAGATGTTTGCCCCTGAACGTATGCTTCCTCCTGATGTAGGCAACCTGAATTAACAAAATGGGCTCATACTAGCGTTGCCCCCCATACTGTGGGAAGCCATTGGTTATGGCTTCAGTGTATGGAGTATTGTTTAAACAATTTAGGCAATGTGTATTGTATCCAAGGGGAGAGAGGGAGGGGAGAGGGAGGGGTAGGGGCAGTTTCTCAGAAGGACAAATTATCCCCAGAGGGTCTTAAACCATTTAATGGAACAAGAGGCTAAGGATCTGTCAATCAAAAGAGAATAAGATGTTTGCCCCTGAACGTATGCTTCCTCTTGATGTAGGCAACCTGAATTAACAAAATGGGCTCATACTAGCGTTGCCCCCCATACTGTGGGAAGCCATTGGTTATGGCTTCAGTGTATGGAGTATTGTTTAAACAATTTAGGCAATGTGTATTGTATCCAAGGGGAGAGAGGGAGGGGAGAGGGAGGGGTAGGGGCAGTTTCTCAGAAGGACAAATTATCCCCAGAGGGTCTTAAACCATTTAATGGAACAAGAGGCTAAGGATCTGTCAATCAAAAGAGAATAAGATGTTTGCCCCTGAACGTATGCTTCCTCTTGATGTAGGCAACCTGAATTAACAAAATGGGCTCATACTAGCGTTGCCCCCCATACTGTGGGAAGCCATTGGTTATGGCTTCAGTGTATGGAGTATTGTTTAAACAATTTAGGCAATGTGTATTGTATCCAAGGGGAGAGAGGGAGGGGAGAGGGAGGGGTAGGGGCAGTTTCTCAGAAGGACAAATTATCCCCAGAGGGTCTTAAACCATTTAATGGAACAAGAGGCTAAGGATCTGTCAATCAAAAGAGAATAAGATGTTTGCCCCTGAACGTATGCTTCCTCCTGATGTAGGCAACCTGAATTAACAAAATGGGCTCATACTAGCGTTGCCCCCCATACTGTGGGAAGCCATTGGTTATGGCTTCAGTGTATGGAGTATTGTTTAAACAATTTAGGCAATGTGTATTGTATCCAAGGGGAGAGAGGGAGGGGAGAGGGAGGGGTAGGGGCAGTTTCTCAGAAGGACAAATTATCCCCAGAGGGTCTTAAACCATTTAATGGAACAAGAGGCTAAGGATCTGTCAATCAAAAGAGAATAAGATGTTTGCCCCTGAACGTATGCTTCCTCCTGATGTAGGCAACCTGAATTAACAAAATGGGCTCATACTAGCGTTGCCCCCCATACTGTGGGAAGCCATTGGTTATGGCTTCAGTGTATGGAGTATTGTTTAAACAATTTAGGCAATGTGTATTGTATCCAAGGGGAGAGAGGGAGGGGAGAGGGAGGGGTAGGGGCAGTTTCTCAGAAGGACAAATTATCCCCAGAGGGTCTTAAACCATTTAATGGAACAAGAGGTTAAGGATCTGTCAATCAAAAGAGAATAAGATGTTTGCCCCTGAACGTATGCTTCCTCTTGATGTAGGCAACCTGAATTAACGAAATGGGCTCATACTAGCGTTGCCCCCCATACTGTGGGAAGCCATTAGTTATGGCTTCAGGTCACGGCTGGTAGTACCCGAGAGAACTCTGATGGCACAGCAGTACGTCAGAGATCACATGTCCTCAAGTGTTACCTCTCACGTGACAGTATTGTGGTGCCATTTTTCAAGAGTACAGCACTCGTTCACACATGACGCATGGCTTTATGGTTTGTGTGATGTTGAGATACTCTTGTGGCGAGCAAGTTCTTCCCAACAGAAGGCGTGTGTGGGACCAGCTCGGATGTCAACTCCGCCCCAGGTGACGCTCGTCGTGTCAATCTTTCCCTGACTACTTTGGGAGCTCGCTGTTCGCGCATGTATACGCAACTTTAAGTGTATACTCATGGTATGGCTCAACTAATGCAAGTGAAATAGATACGAGGCATTTTCAGAAAATAAATGTACTAGATTTTCATATTTTCTTTTAGAAAATGTGTGTTTAAAAAATTACAGGACACTGTTGACCCTTTTTTCACATAACCATCATCCCATTCAATGCATGTTGTGAGCTGTGGCACAAACTTCTTTATGCACAGCTCGAAGAACGCTCCCACCAGCTCCATCCCCTACCTCAGAACCTCTTTCTGCACTTGCTCGTCGGTTGATGTGTGCCTTCAGGGAGGTGAAAAGATGATAATCGGACGGAGTTAATTCAGGGGAGTAGCCGGGGTGGTTCAACCCACCCCAGCCAAATGAGTCCAGGAGCGCATCGTAGGGTAAGGCTACGCTGTGGAACAAACACGCTTCCCTCATCAGCATTCCTCTCTTTTAGATTGAATGTTCCTTTTGAGTTTTTTAGGGCCTCACAATATCGTTGTGTGTTGATGACGCCGCCCCCCACCCTTCCCCCCCCCCCCCCCCCACCCAAAGTGAAACTTCGGACGAAATTATGCCTTTTCGGTCTCAAAATAGTGAAGCAACGATTTTTTCCCAAAAATTGTGATTTAGAATTTTTTGGAGATGGGGAGTGGGTGTGTCACCACTACGGCGACTGTTCTTTAGTCTCAGGCTTGTAATGAGCCACCAATGTTTCGTCTCCAGGACACTAGAGTGCAAAAGATCCTCATCTTCCAATTCAAGTCGCTCAAGAAACTTGCGGGCGCCAACTTTTCTTGAACTGCTTTGTCGGCTGTTTTGGAACCCATCTTGCGCATAGTTTGTGGCATCCCAGCTTTCTTTGAATCTCTCGTTTTGAATAAGAGAATTCTGCAGATCTCAGAAATTTCATCCACTGTCAATCGGAGGTCTCCGTGGACAGTTCATTAGATTTTTGGGCACCAACTCATCAGTCAGAATGGGAGGCCCTCTATTTCTCTGTTCGCCGTGCACGTTTGTTCCGCCCCCACTAAACTCTCTGTACCACTTAAACGCAATTGTTCTGTTAGTAAAACCTTCGCCGTAAACCGTTTCGATTCGCGAAAAGAACTTCAGTAGGTGTTACTCCTTGCACGAATAGGGAGCGGATCACATCACGTGGTTCGCATTTGGCGGGGTTTCTTACCGAACCTTGTAATGGTACTTGAATTACGTAACCATTATGGTACCTCACCTGAACCTCTCGATACCATTAATATTCTACTGTGTTTCTGTAAAGTAGTTGACATATTTCTGAGACAACATTCAGATTTGATTTCATTAATGTAGAGGTACTTTGATACATCGATATGTTTGTATTGCAATGATATTATTCTTATGTGTATTATTTCTTTTGTCACTATGATCTTTGACGTACTTGTAACTCTGATTTTTGGATGTATGAGCGATTGTTAGTTAGTTAGAGAGTCGGACCTTGAGAAAGTCGTCTTGGAAGTCATGTGGGAAAAACGCATATTCTAGTCAGCTTATAAAATGTGAACTTTAACAGTAAGGAAAATGTTTTCAAGTATGTTTTGTATTGTGAAGTGATGTTTTGTGTGTTACGTGATATTGAAACAAAAGCAATAAAAAGGAAGTGTAACTTAAATTCGGAGTGCTGATTAATTTTTTACATCACCATTGTCCTGCAAAAGTGTAATCTTCAAGAATGGTTTGTGGAACACATGTACAAAACTTTTGAATATCGCTGAATAAAACCTACGCCTCTTTGCATCCGAGCTTGGAATCATCGCCACCTAAATTTTCGACGATTGAGCCATGATTTTACAACGAGACCAGAGTGAGAAATACGAAAAGATGAGTGCCTTGTTTATTCATTATTACATGAAATGACTTTATTAACAGTGCTCTAATGACACCTGCCACATAATAACTTTGTTGTTGCCTGAAAATGCAGTATTTAGCAGCGTGAGCAACACCACAATCATTATTAAATTTTAACCTTTGTTGTGGTAGAGTTGTTAGAACCTCTTTCACGCAACTGCACACTACAACGTGAGTTCACGTAGTACCGTATCCCAGCGATGCTAGCTTTGGTCAGCCTAGTAAAAAGGGTATTACTGTGTTTTGCTGTAATGAGGACCTTCGGCGTGCTGTTTCAGATGTGCGACACGGCGCCTGCCTCCTCCTCCTCCTCCTCTGCCCCCGCAGTGGAGGCCAGCCCCGCCAAGGCGGAGGACGGGGGCGTCCAGCCGTCTCCACCCCCACCTGCTGCCGCCCCCAAGTCGGAGGCGGAGGCGCCCAAGCAGCCTGTGGACGACGACAAGCCGACTGACAACAAGGTGAGGTTACGGGACACAGTCAACCAGCCTGCCTCCTCACAAAAGATACTACAGCCAGGCTCCGACAACTACTGGCTGTGATGTCTTTATTAATCCTGCATTTTGGGTTCTTATGGACACATTAACAGAGACTTTAATGCCCTAACGGATATTCCTCTAGAAGTTAAATACAAATTTTCATGAACTGAACTTAAAAATATTTCACTCACTCAGGGGTTGAATTTACCAAAACCCTGAAACACATTTTTTTTTTGTTTCTAATGTAGAAGCCAAATGCAAATTTTCTGAGATTAAATTTAAAAAATGCTTTCACAATTTCATCTCTTTTTGTGTCTGTGTGTGTGTGTGTGTGTGTGTGTGTGAGAGAGAGAGAGAGAGAGAGAGAGAGAGAGAGAGAGAGAAATCACAAAGACCTCTGAAAGATTCAGAACAACCGCCAGGAACACCTTCAACTGTTCCACTGTCAACCATCTTGTTTTTACACCTTCAATTGTTGCACTGCCCGCCATGTTTGTTTTTACAGCTGGTAAAGCAGTGAAACAGTTACAATGACAGTGACAGTGGCAACTCAATATATAGTGTTTGACAGTGATGAAGATGATTAAAAGGAAACTGTAAGTGAAACATTATGTAAATAGACACACACATAGAATTAAATAATTTCAAACATAGAAATAGAAGTCTTTCAAGTCGTAATTTTGGCTTAAACAATTTGTCTACTTAAGGTATAAGTGGTTGCAGATGACAAACTGTGCAAACAAACTGTGACTGTAGAAACACAATACATCAGAAAAGCCACACCATGTGGTAAAAAGGTATGAATTCATAATTTATTTCTTTTTCAAATATCTGTAATTATGATTTAAAAACTAATAGCTACATGTATACAAACAGCAAAGAACACTCTTTAACAGATGGAAAATAAAAGCCCACGAAAGATGCTGCAACTTGTTTGGGTTAAAGAACCAAAAATGCTAAAGGCGGATCCTATCCAAAAACATAGATATTGTTAAAGCAAACATGGAAGAAAAGAGCTTCAACCTCAAGATCATTATTTCCACGCCCTGCCAGGCATTTCTGAGCAAGCTCTACAACAAATTCCCAAACACTACAGCAAAGTTACATCAAACTATTTTAATTATAAAATTCAATAGAATTTGTCTTTAACATAAGTAATACCTAACTATAGATGTAAATGCAAGCAGTATGTCACCTGCAGCTCGCCATGCCAAACACAAAGTTGAAATTGAGTGGCAGAAGCAAGAAATTAGAAACCTATATACAAAAAAAGCAGGAACTTAATGTTGAACTATTCAAAATTCACCTGGAACTAGGAAATCACATTAAAATCTCTGAAATATTGAATGATATCATGAATACAGTCAAACAAAACACAGAAACACAAATAAAATCAAAATGATATTAACAACAAGAAGAAATAAACACTCTTTTAAAACCGAACAAAGCTTTTGCACATAAAAATAGAAAGCCAACAAACCACACATTCCACAAACGTCTGGTATACCTTACTGACATACAACTAACCAACCAAGAAATATGTTTTCTAGAAGAAGGCCCAAAATACAATATGACCACACACAGCACACACAAGACAGTGGAGAATCTTATCACAGAAAGTGAGTACATCATAAAACAACAAGAAAGAAACAATAGCTCAAACTTCAATGCAGGTCTGACAAGAGAATTAGTCGTAGAAGAAATAAGATGCATTATAAAGGAAAACAAAAACAACACTCTGTACGAGATCAGACAAAGGCTGCGCCATGATAATAATAAAACAGGATGAATACAAAGAAAAAACTTTACAATTTCTGGAAGACAACAACATAACAAAGCTAACCAGTGACCCAACACAAAGATACCAGAAAAACACACTAACACTCCTAAAAAATATCTCACACATATTCACAAATCAGAAAGCAAAATGGTTGAAACAGAAGAACCCCCAAGCACCCACACTGAACAGACTACTAAAGCTCCGCAACAATGGCATTCCAATACGCCCTGTAGTCAGTTTCAGAAGTGCACCCACATACCACTTAGCCAGAGAAATACACACATACTTACAGAAACATTACATATACACAAATAACAGAAGCACACACAACACTGAACAGCTGATACAACAAATCAAAGACATCAACATACCCACAACAGCCACACTCACATAATTTGACATCACATCCATCTAAACCAATATCCCCACCACAGAAAACAGCAACATCATCAAACAACAATTAGAAGAATAAGCCAAAATTCTCAAACCCCACATAAAAGAAGTAGCTGGCATTCTAAAACTAATCACAGAGCAAAACTATTTCTCATTTGACTATCAGTTCAACTCACAAGAAAATGGGCTTCCAATGGGGTCACCAGTCAGTGGACTCCTAGCCAATATTTTTCTCAATCACATTGAAAATAAAATATTTGAAACAATAGTAAGACCCAAACAGTACTGAATAATATATTGGTACCGTTCTGTAGATGACATCATATGCCTTATAGATGAAACACCAAGTCTCATCCAACAACTCCACAGTGATATAAACAAAGTACACCCAAAAATAAAATTCACCATAGAAATAGAATATGACAAAAGGTTAAACTTCCTTGACTTCACAATATACAGACACAACAACCAACACCAATTCTCTATATTCAGGAAAGTGACCACCACCAGCAAAGCCATTCACAAAGACTCTAATCAAATTCCACACAAATTAACTGGCTTCCAATATATGCTACACAGACTGAACAAAACCCCACTCACTGAAAACAGCTAGAAGAATGAATTGCAGACGATCAGGCAGATAGCAGCAGAGAATGGATATGACACAAACACTATAGATAAACTGAACCACAAAATTAAAAGAAAGTTAAAAACAACACCCAACACACAAAAACAAAAGCCTCCTTATCAACTTAAAAACACACAGAACCCACTGATGAGCACACATGAACAGGAAACACCCACAATGACAAACAGATGGTTCACTCTCACCTACAACAACAAGGCAGTCCACATAATAGGCAACATACTCAAAAAACAAGGTGTAAAAATAGCCTACAGGACAAACAACTCAACACAGAGAAAACTAAGGACAACCAACACAAGCACAGACAAACACAGCACATCTGGTATTTACCAACTAACATTCCAGGACTAAAAAGCAGTTTATATATGGCAGGCAAGCAGAAACTTTAATACCAGATACATATAACACAGAAGAGCATTAAAAAGTAACAGCTGTCATTCCACATTTGCTGAACACTGCATGGACAAGAAACATAACCCAACAAACATCAATACGGATTTGAAAATTCTCAAATGCAGCAACAGCCCCCCACAAAAACTAATAACTGAAGAAAATTCTCAGATACAAAAAGCCATAGTGGTAGGCAAACAAGTAATAAATGAATACACAGCTCTCTGCAAAGGCACTCTGTCCTCTGCCCTCAAGGAATTATTAGACAAGACCAACCAATAGAGCTCTCGGCCTCCCCTCCACCATCCCCCCTAAACACACACACACACACACACACACACACACACACACACACACACACACACACACACACACACACACACAATAAAAATAAAATAAATCCAGACCACTCTCCCTCCCTCCCTCCCTTTTCACACACACACACACACACACACACACACACAAACACACTCAAAATAAAAACAAAATAAAATAAATGCCTAAACCAACTCTCTCTCTCTCTCTCTCTCTCTCTCTCTCTTTCTCTCTCTCCCTTTCCACACACACACAAAAAGAGAGAAAAAAATCACAAACACCTCTGAAAGATTCAGAACAACCGCCAGGAACACCTTCAACTGTTCCACTGTCAGCCATCTTGTTTTCACACCTTCAATTGTTCCACTGCCCGCCATGTTTGTTTTTACAGGTGGTAAAGCAGTGAAATAGTTACAATGACAGTGACAGTGGCAACTCAATATATAGTGTTTGACAGTGATGAAGATGATTAAAAGGAAACTGTAAGTGAAACATTATGTAAATAGAGATACACATAGAATTAAATAATTTCAGACACAGAAATAACATGTCTTTCAAGTCGTAATTTTGGCTTAAACAATTTGTTTACTTTAAGGTATAAGTGGTTGCAGATGACAAACGGTGCAAAAAAAACTGTCACTGTAGAAACACAACGCATCAGAAAAACCACACCATGTGGTAAAAAGTTATGAATTCGTAAGTTGTCTTTTTTAAATATCTGTAATTACGATTTAAAAACAAATAGCTACATGTATACAAACAGCAAAGAACACTCTTTAACAAATGGAAAATAAAAGCCCACTGAATATGCTGCAACTGCAGTGATACATGTTTGGATTAAAAACCAAAAAATGTGTTTTGCTAAAGGCGGGCCCTATCCAAAAACATAGACATTGTATTCATTCAGGTATCGGCACAGGAAGAAATCCAGGGATTTAGGTCAGGTGAGAGTGGTGGCCATATAACTGGACCTCCACGTCTGAGCCATTTCCCTGGAAATGTTGTTGTTGTGGTCTTCAGTCCTGAGACTGGTTTGATGCAGCTCTCCATTCTACTCTATCTTGTGCAAGCTTCTTCATCTCCCAGTACCTACTGCAACCTACATCCTTCTGAATCTGCTTAGTGTAGTCATCTCTTGGCCTCCCTCTACGATTTTTACCCTCCACGCTGCCCTCCAATACTAAATTTGTGATCCCTTGATGCCTCAGAACATGTCCTACCAACCGATCCCTTCTTCTGGTCAAGTTGTGCCACAAACTTCTCTTCTCCCTAATTCTGTTCAATTTCCCTGGAAATATTCTGTCCAAATACAATAGCACATTAATTCCAGAGTGTGGAGGTGCACCATGACGCTGGCACCATATTTCCTGCCGAACATGTGGTGGAAAATCTTTCAGCGCATCAGGCACATAGTTCGAGAGGAATTCGTGACACCTTCGTGCAGTCAGCCGGTCAGGCAACATGTAAGGCCCAACCATCTGTTGCTCAATATTCTGGGCCAGACGTTGATACCAAAGCGAACCCGGTATCCACAGTCGTGGGTGATGTGTGGGTTAACTTCACACCAATGGTGGGCATTGTGCATATTGAGGACACCCTCACGAGTGAATGGTGTTTCATCTGACCGTATTACGGTGTTCACGAAGACAATGTTGTCTTCCTGTTGTTGTTGGAACCATTCACAGAACTGCATTCTCTGTGGCGATGTGCAGGATTCAAATGTTGCGTGAAAGCATAATGATAGGGCTGCAGCCCCTGCTCTCGCAGCATGTTAATGACCGTGCTTTGCAAGAGACGCAGCTGCCTTGCTACGCTACGTGTACTTCACTGAGGTTCCTGGTGTATGACCTCCAGTACAGCTTCCTCAGTAGCTGGAGTACGGCGAGTCTGTGGACGACCAGTGTTGCGCGATGGTGGAAGGAGACAACCTGACTCGTGAAGGCGCAGCTCCAGACAACGAAACACATTTTTTTCTGGATGGCGTCGACGAGGGTGTCTAGCAGTATATTCACGACCGGCAACACCAGCCCGGTTATCAGATGCACCAAGGACCAGAAGCATATCCACAAATTCATCATTTGTCTATGCCATATCTCCGCCACCCTGATTTAGAGATTTACAATGAGGAAATTCGATACGTGTACGCATGTACATTGAAGACTGCCATGCGCGCGTTACACCGCATGCAACTATTCCCTGTCTGGTGGACAGCGCATACAATATAAACACGCCATCAGTCCCGTAGGCTGTTCCACCTAATGCACTTTACCCTTCTGACAGATATTGTTCTGCATGATTCATCCCGACACCACTAATTGTGAAACGTTCGGTTTCGAATTACACTGTTTCCCTAACGGTAATAGACGTGATGTTTCGACAATCTTATCGATAGAATAATAATAATAATAATAATAATAACAATAATAATAATAATAATAATAATCCCCGTGGAGGCCAGAGAAAAGAATAGGCCTTCGGTATGTTCTGCCAGTCGTAAAAGGCGACGAAAAGAACAAACCACTAATAAGGCTAACCCCTCTTTTAGTGTGACTAGTTGGTTCAGGACAGAACTAATGAAGCATCGGACAAGCGCTGTCATGGTCGGGGACGACGCTTGAACCCTATGCCCGCTCACAATGGTAACGACACTGCTAACCACAAGGAAAATGATTTAAATCCAAATAGAGGTGTTTTGCAGGATATGCTTCCTGCAACCACCCTAGAAGGAAAACAAAGACAGAGGATGAGATGGTCAGATGCAGTTAACCGACACCTCATGTCCTATTATTACCAAGCAACAAACTTAGGAACGAACACAACTGGATACAGATCACAAGTATACACACTATTTATTACCAGATACCAAGAATTAAAATTTTTAACAGAACAAAGACAAGCTGATCAGATCGGTGTAACAATCAAAAATAACAGGATACCCCAGTCATAATTAGAAAACATCAAACAACAAGTACAACAAATGCTGGAACAAAATAATGTGCAATCAGAAGAAGAAGAAAATACAGTAATGGACTCAAACATCCCAGAGCAAACAAACAAAGAACAACATGTATCAACTAAACAATCAGAGGAAAACGAAATCTTAAGACAGCCACCAGAACAAGCACAAATAGAACACGAAGTGACACACATGTTAGATATAGAAGAAAAATTTCAGCTGACATATATAGAATACAAAGACACAAATACAGACATTAGACCATTCTTGCATAGAACACCAAATAACCCGTAAGTCGAAACAACAATAACAACTATCAACACAATCATACACGACAAAATAAATGAAAATAAAACTATGGAAGAGTTACAGCTACTGGTTTATGTAGGAGCACACTAAATATACGCACTAGGCAGAAACCAGAACCAACTAACACATAGAAGAAACCCACAAAACCAGCATGGCAACACAGGTTACAGATCAGAGAAGAAAAACTGAGAAAAGACATTGGACAGCTAACACAATTTATAAGAAATGAAATAACAGACATAAAACGAAAAAGTTTAGGTAAAATCTCACAACAAGAAGCGATAGAGCAATTAGATGAAAAGAAGCAGAAATTACAAGCATTGGCCAAACGACTTAGAAGATACAAAAAACAACTGAAAATAGAAGGAAACTAAACCAAATATTCAACACAAACCAAAAGAAATTTTATCAAACAATAGATAACACACACATTAAAATTTACTATTAATATATATGTCATATATAAACAAAAATATGTAATATATAAAGGGGACACGGTCTTAACTGATTTACTTCACATGTTACTGTAATAAATGCTTGGACACACACACAAAAAATGGCTCTGAGCATTATGGGACATAACATCTTAGGTCATCAGTCACCAGTCCCCTAGAACTTAGAAGTACTTAAACCTAACTAACTTAAGGACATACATCCATGCCCGAGGCAGAATTCGAACTTGCGACGGTAGCAGTCCCGCGGTTCCGGACTGCAGCGCTTAGAACCGCACGGCCACTGCGGCCGGCTGACACACACACACACACACACACACACACAAGTAAACGCCCCAACGCTGCACGATCTGCGAGGCAGAGGTCTCCAGTGGCACGTGTTTCGCAGGTAGCTGTTGCGGAGGCGAAGGAGGTGACAGTGAACGGGCCGACCAGCCCCCCGGGGGCGGGAGGCGCCGCCAGCAAGCCGGCAGCCAACCCCCCGCCAGCAGCAGCAGCCGCCTCCACGCCCACCAAGGCCGCCGCCGCCGCTGCACAGTCTCCAAAGACGCCGCCCCCAGACGCTGCCTCAGGTATGCCTGTCGACTACATAGTAGCTTCTCCTGTGCGTTGCTTTGCAGTGTCGTGACATCAGTCAAAGAGTGCCGTACTGCGCGCCAAATAAATATTAGTTTCTCCAAGGAGGCTACGTAATTACCAATGAATGTAGTCATAGAAGTCATCACATTTATTGAAGGCACTGTATATACAGTTAGGGTCATATGAGAAGTTTCTGGATAAATACACTAGTTCACTAAACATCACTTAGAGGCGACGCCCAAACTGGAGAAGTTATACACTATTGGCCATTAAAATTGCAGCACCACGAAGATGATGTGCTACAGACGCTAAATTTAACCAACAGGAAGAAGATGCTGTGATATGCAAATGATTAGCTTTTCAGAGCATTCAAACAAGGTTGTCGCCGGTGGCGACACCTACAACGTGCTGACATGAGGAAAGTTTCCAACCGATTTCTCATACACAAACAGCAGTTGACCGGCGTTGCCTGGTGAAACTTTGTTGAGATGCCCCGTGTAAGGAGGAGAAATTCGTACCATCACGTTTCCGACTTTGATAAAGGTCGGATTGTAGTCTATCGCGATTGCGGTTTGTCGTAAAGCGACGCTGCTGCTCGCGTTGGTTTAGATGCAATGACTGTTGGCAGAATACGGAATCGGTGGGTTCAGGAGGGAAATGCCGTGCTCGATTCCAACGGCCTCGTATCTCTAGCAGTCGAGATGACAGGCATCTTATCCGCATGGCTGTAACGGATCGTGCAGCCACGTCTCCATCGCTGGACGTTTGCAAGACAACAACCATCTGCACAAACAGTTCGACGACGTTTGCAGCAGCATGCACTATCAGCTCGGAGACCATGGCTGCTGTTACCCTTGACGCTGCATCACAGACAGGAGGGATTGCGATGGTGTACTCAACGACGAACCTGGGTGCACAAATGACAAAATGTCAATTTTTCGGATGAATCCAGGTTCTGTTTACAGCATCATGATGGTCGCATCCGTGTTTGGCGATATCGCGGTGAACGCACATTGGAAGCGTGTATTCGTCATCGCCATACTGGCGTATTACCCGGCGTGATGGTATGGGGTGCCATTGGTTACGCATCTCAGTCATCTCTTGTTCACATTGACGGCACTTTGAACAGTGGACGTTACATTTCAGATGTGTTACGACCCGCGCCTCTTCCCTTCATTCAATCCCTGGGAAACCCTACATTTCAGTAGGATAATGCACGACAGCATGTTGCAGGTCCTGTACGGGCTTTTGTGGATACAGAAAATGTTCGACTTCTGGCCTAGCCAGCACATTCTCCAGATATCTCACCAATTGAAAACGTGTGGTCTAGGGTGGCCGGCAACTGTCTCGTCACAATACGTTAGTCACTACTCTTGATGAACTGTGGTATCGTGTTGAAGCTGCATGGGCAGGCATGCCCAGGCATATCAATGCCGCTATTACGGCCAGAGGTGGTTGTTCTGTTTACTGATTTCTCAGGATCTATGCACCCAAATTGCGTGAAAATGTGATCACATGTCAGGTCTAGTATAATATATTTGTCCAATGAATGCCCGTTTACCATCTGCATTTCTTCTTGGTGTAGCAATTTTAATGGCCAGTTGTGTATGTTCCTGTTTCAAAGCGCAATCTAAGCTATCTGGCCTGCTACATGTAATCCAGTCTGGAAACATTTGGAAACCAGATTACATATCTGGAAGGGCACTCGAAGGTTACTCCATGACCACTGCTACGTAAGTCGTGGATAAACGCTTACAAAACTCAGAGCTAACTGGAGACCTGTTCGCTTCACTGAAGTCACAACTCAGCAGGCTGTCATGGAGCTGCGTGCCCTTCTGAACACTTGCTGAGTGAAAGATTTGTTGTCCCACTCTGTTTTCGTACACTTCCACATGGTAAATAAATAATGCATCGATGCTGGCGCCACTTGTTGGCGTGGCACCTTCCACAACTCCGGCGGTTACCATGGCGACGTTGTTATGCTTTGACGTCTGCTGGGTGGGCAACCAGGCAGACCTGGCTGTACTGCAGGAGTGCCTACGCCCAGGGCCAAAGCAGCCCCAGCTACTGTTTCGTCGTTTCTGGACATACCATTTATCCTCTAACTTCTTTAATCGTGGCTATAATCTGCTTTTATTTAAAAAAAACACTAAAATAGCTACAGCTTTCGGAAACATCTACATCTGCATGGATACTCTGCAAATCACACTTAAGTACCCAGCAGAGGGTTCATCGAACCTCCTTCATACTAATTGTCTATTATTTCACTCTGGAACAGCTCGCGGAAGAAACGAACGCCTATATTTCTCCTTTCGAGCTCTGATTTCCCTTATTTTATTATGATCATTTCTCCCTATGTAGGTGGGCGTCACAAAATATTTTCGCCTTCGGAAGAGAAAATTGATGAGAGAAATTTCGCCAGAAGATTCCGCTGCAACGAAAAACGCCTTTGTTTTAATGATGTCCATTCCAAAACCTGTATCATGTCAGTGATACTCTTTCCCCTATTTCTCGACGAAACAAAAAAATTCTGCTCTTCTTTGAACTTGTACTCCGTCAATCCCATCTGGTAAGGGTCCCCCACCGCGCAGCAGTATCCTAAAATAGGACGGACAAGCGTAGTGTAGGCAGTCTCATTAGTAGACTTGTTGCTGCTTCTAAGTGTTCTGCCAATAAAACACATTCTTTAGTTCGCCTTCCCTATAACATTTTCTATGTGTTCTTTCCAATTTAAATTTTCCGTATTTGTAATTCGTTGGTATTTAGTTTAATTTACGGCCTTTACATTTGCCTGATTTATCGTGTAACCGAAGTTTAACGGATTCCTTTTAGCATTCATGTGGATGAACTCACACTTTTCTTTATTTAGGGTCAATTGCCAATTTTAGCACCATATAGATTTCTTTTCAAAATCGTTTTGCAATTTGTTTTGATCGTCCGATTAGTTTACTAGACATAAACGACAGCATCATCTACCAACAACTAAAGACCGCTGCTCAGATTGTCTCCTGAATAGTTCACATAGATAAGGAACAACAAGGAGCCCGTAACACTACCTTGCTGAACGCCAGAAAGCACTTCTGTTTTACTCAATTATTTTCCGTCAATACTACGAACTATAATCTCTCTGACAGGAAACTGCGAATGCATTCACATAAAGGAGACGATATTCCATAAGCACGCAATTTGACAAGCTGCTTGTAAGGTACAGTGTCGAAAGCCTTCTGGAAATCTGGAAATGTGGAATCAATTTGAAATCCCTTGTCAATAGCACTCAACACTTCGTGTGAGTAAAGAGCTAATTGTGTTCAACAAGAATGACGTTTTCTAAATCCGCGTTGACTGTGCGTCCATAGCCCCTTTCTTTGTGGTAATTCATAATGTTCGAATACAATATATGTTCCAAAATTCTGCTGCAAATCGATGTTAATGATATTGGCCCTTAATTTAGAGTATTACTCATATTACCTTCCCCCCATGAACCATGGACCTTGCCGTTGGTGGGGAGGCTTGCGTGCCTCAGCGATACAGATGGCCGTACCATAGGTGCAACCACAACGGAGGGGTATCTGTTGAGAGGCCAGACAAACGTGTGGTTCCTGAAGAGGGGCAGCAGCCTTTTCAGTAGTTGCAGGGGCAACAGTCTGGATGATTGACTGATCTGGCCTTGCAACATTAACCAAAACGGCCTTGCTGTGTTGGTACTGCGAACGGCTGAAGGCAACGGGAAACTACAGCCGTAATTTTTCCCGAGGACATGCAGCTTTACTGTATGATTAAATGATGATGGCATCCTCTTGGGTAAAATATTCCGGAGGTAAAATAGTCCCCCATTCGGATCTCCGGGCGGGGACTACTCAGGAGGATGTCGTTATCAGGAGAAAGAAAACTGGCGTTCTACGGATCGGAGCGTGGAATGTCAGATCCCTTAATCGGGTAGGTAGGTTAGAAAATTTAAAAAGGGAAATGGATAGGTTAAAGTTAGATATAGTGGGAATTAGTGAAGTTCGGTGGCAGGAGGAACAAGACTTCTGGTCAGGTGACTACAGGGTTATAAACACAAAATCAAATAGGGGTAATGCAGGAGTAGGTTTAATAATGAATAGGAAAATAGGAATGCGGGTAAGCTACTACAAACAGCATAGTGAACGCATTATTGTGGCCAAGATAGATACGAAGCCCACACCTACTACAGTAGTACAAGTTTATATGCCAACTAGCTCTGCAGATAATGAAGAAATTGAAGAAATGTACGATGAAATAAAAGAAATTATTCAGATAGTGAAGGGAGACGAAAATTTAATAGTAATGGGTGACTGGAATTCGAGTGTAGGAAAAGGGAGAGAAGGAAACATAATAGGTGAATATGGATTGGGGCTAAGAAATGAAAGAGGAAGCCGCCTAGTAGAATTTTGCACAGAGCACAACTTAATCATAGCTAACACTTGGTTTAAGAATCATGAAAGAAGGTTGTATACGTGGAACAACCCTGGAGATACTAAAAGGTATCAGATAGATTATATAATGGTAAGACAGAGATTTAGGAACCAGGTTTTAAGTTGTAAGACATTTCCAGGGGCAGATGTGGACTCTGACCACAATCTATTGGTTATGACCTGTAGATTAAAACTGAAGAAACTGCAAAAATGTGGGAAATTAAGGAGATGGGACCTGGATAAACTGAAAGAACCAGAGGTTGTACAAAGTTTCAGGGAGAGCATAAGGGAACAATTGACAGGAATAGGGGAAAGAAATACAGTAGAAGAAGAATGGGTAGCTCTGAGGGATGTAGTAGTGAAGGCAGCAGAGGATAAAGTAGGTACAAAGACGAGGGCTGCTAGAAATCCTTGGGTAACAGAAGAAATATTGAATTTAATTGATGAAAGGAGAAAATATAAAAATGCAGTAAATGAAGCAGGCAAAAAGGAATACAAACGTCTCAAAAATGAGATCGACAGGAAGTGCAAAATGGCTAAACAGGGATGGCTAGAGGACAAATGTAAGGATGTAGAAGCTTATCTCACTAGGGGTAAGATAGATACTGCCTACAGGAAAATTAAAGAGACCTTTGGAGAAAGGAGAACCACGTGTATGAATATCAAGAGCTCAGATGGCAGCCCAGTTCTAAGCAAAGAAGGGAAGGCAGAAAGGTGGAAGGAGTATATAGAAGGTTTATACAAGGGCGATGTACTTGAGGACAATATTATGGAAATGGAAGAGGATGTAGATGAAGACGAAATGGGAGATACGATACTGCGTGAAGAGTTTGACAGAGCACTGAAAGACCTGAGTCGAAACAAGGCCCCCGGAGTAGACAACATTCCATTAGAACTACTGACGGCCTTGGGACAACCAGTCCTGACAAAACTCTACCAGCTGGTGAGCAAGATGTATGAGACAGGCGAAATACCCTCAGACTTCAAGAAGAATATAATAATTCCAATCCCAAAGAAAGCAGGTGCTGACAGATGTGAAAATTACCGAACTATCAGTTTAATAAGCCACGGCTGCAAAATACTAACACGAATTCTTTACAGACGAATGGAAAAACTGGTAGATGCAGACCTCGGGGAGGATCAGTTTGGATTCCGTCGAAATGTTGGAACACGTGAGGCAATACTGACCTTACGACTTATCTTAGAAGAAAGATTAAGAAAAGGCAAACCTACGTTTCTAGCATTTGTAGACTTAGAGAAAGCTTTTGACAATGTTGACTAGAATACTCTTTTTCAAATTCTAAAGGTGGCAGGGGTAAAATACAGGGAGCGAAAGGCTATTTATAATTTGTACAGAAACCAGATGGCAGTCATAAGAGTCGAGGGGCATGAAAGGGAAGCAGTGGTTGGGAAAGGAGTGAGACAGGGTTGTAGCCTCTCCCCGATGTTATTCAATCTGTATATTGAGCAAGCAGTAAAGGAAACAAAAGAAAAATTTGGAGTAGGTATTAAAATTCATGGAGACGAAGTAAAAACTTTGAGGTTCGCCGATGACATTGTAATTCTGTCAGAGACGGCAGAGGACTTGGAAGAGCAGTTGAACGGAATGGACAGTGTCTTGAAAGGAGGATATAAGATGAACATTAACAAAAGCAAAACGAGGATAATGGAATGTAGTCAAATTAAATCGGGTGATGCTGAGGGAATTAGACTAGGAAATGAGACACTTAAAGTAGTAAAGGAGTTTTGCTATTTAGGAAGTAAAATAACTGATGATGGTCGAAGTAGAAGGATATAAAATGTAGACTGGCAATGGCAAGGAAAGCGTTTCTGAAGAAGAGAAATTTGTTAACATCGAATATAGATTTATGTATCAGGAAGTCGTTTCTGAAAGTATTTGTTTGGAGTGTAGCCATGTATGGAAGTGAAACATGGACGATAACTAGTTTGGACAAGAAGAGAATAGAAGCTTTCGAAATGTGGTGCTACAGAAGAATACTGAAGATAAGGTGGATAGAGCACGTAACTAATGAGGAGGTATTGAATAGGATTGGGGAGAAGAGAAGTTTGTGGCACAACTTGACTAGAAGAAGGGATCGGTTGGTAGGACATGTTTTGAGGCATCAAGGGATCACAAATTTAGCATTGGAGGGCAGCGTGGAGGGTAAAAATCGTAGAGGGAGACCGAGAGATGAGTACACTAAGCAGATTCAGAAGGATGTAGGTTGCAGTAGGTACTGGGAGATGAAGCAGCTTGCACAGGATAGAGTAGCATGGAGAGCTGCATCAAACCAGTCTCAGGACTGAAGACAACAACAACAACACTCATATTACCTTTCAACATTATAGTATGCAATTTTCTGTCAGCCCCCCGACGGGAAGCTACTGATACAATAATGCTTTTGTTAGGACCTCTGGAAGTTATTGAAATACTGATGAATTCTTATATTACTCACCTCGAGAAGCCAATTACATACATGGAAATCGCCAAGGCTTAAATTTGGAATAGAATTCATCAGCATTGGCTGCCGATGACTTCTGGCGTAAGAAATGACTCTTGCTCTACAAACAGCCTTGTGAACGAGGACGGAGGAGCGGACAGAGGTTCAGGGCACTGCCTTTCTCTTCGGTGGGAAATTGCCCCAAGGCGGAAGAAACAGTAATGATCAACAATATGAGGATGAGGATGGCGATGGAAACCACAACATTAAAGACTCATAATGCATATCCACAGGACATGTAGCCTGTAATTGAAAAACTGTCCTGATGATTTCTTCACTGGTAAAAGATTGCGGACTAGCCCCCATTCGGATCTCCAAAAGGAGACTGCGAAGAGGAGGTGAGTATGAGAAAAATGTTGAACAGCCAACGAAAAGATAACGTTCTACGAGTTGGAGTGTTGAATCTCAGAAGTTCGAACGTGATAGGCAAGCTGGAAAATCTGAAAAGGGAATTGCTAAGGCTCAGTCTAGATATCGTGGGGGTCAGTGACGTGGAAAGGAAACAAGCATTCCTCGTCAGACTAGTATAGGGTAATATCAGAAGCAGCAGGAAATGGAACAACGGGAGCAGGATTCGTTATGAATAGGAAGGTAGGGCAGAGAGTGAGCTACGGTGGGCAGTTCAATGATAGGTCGGTTCCCATCAGAATAGACAGCAAACCAATACCAACAACAATAGTTCAGGTATAGGTGCCGACGTCACAGAGGATGAAGAGTATATGAGGACGCTGAACAGGCAGTTCAGTAGATAAAGGGAGATGAAAATGGAATAGCCATGGGTGACTGGAATACGGTTGTAGGGGATGGGGAGATGAAAATGGAATAGCCATGGGTGACTGGAACGCGGTTGTAGGGGAGGGAGTAGAAGAAAGGGTTACGGACGACTGTGGCCTTGGTAGTAGGAACGAGAGAGGAGAAACATGACTTCTGCAGTAAATATCAACTAGTAATAAGCGAATACTCCGTTCAAGTATTATAAGAGTAGGGGGTATACTTGGAAAATGCTGAGAGATACGTGAAGATTTCAGTTAGATTACGTCACAGTGAGGTTGAGATTCCGAAATCAGATATTGGATTGTAAGGCGTAACCAGGAGCAGATATAGGCTCAGATCACAATTTAGTAATGATGATGAGCAGGCTACAGTTTAAGAGACTAAAGAGGAAGACTCAATATACAAAAAAGTTGGATGCGGAAGTACTAAGGAATTAGAGACACGGTTGAAGTTCTCTGAAGCTATAGGTAATACGATAATGAATAGCTCAAAAGGCAGTTCAATTGAAGAGGAATGGACATCTAAGGGCAACTACAGAAGCTGGAAAGAAAAATATAGCCACAAGGAAGGTAACTGCGAGGAAATCATGGGTAACACAAGAAGTACTTCAGCTGATCGACGAAAGGAGGACGTACAAAAATGTCCAGGGAAATTCAGAAATACGGAAATACAAATCATGAATGAAATAAATAGGAAGTGCAGAGAAGCTAAGGTAAAATGACTGCATCAAAAAATGAAGAAATCGAAAAGGAAATGTTTGTCGTCCATGAAGATGAATGCATCGCCAGTTTGCTGCCGATATGGTTGCACTATCGGTCGGAGGATGATATTCACGTATCGAACAGCCGCTACGGCGCCTTCCATGACCACCAGCGGCGTACGTCGGCCCTACATAATGCCACCCCAAAACAGCAGGGAACTTACAACCTGCTACACTCGCTGGACAGTGTGTCTAACGCGTTCAGCCTGACCGGGTTGCCTCCAAACACGTCTCTGGCGATTGTCTGGTTAAAGGCGTGTGCGACACTCATTGGTGAAGACAACGTGATGCCAATCCTGAGCGGTCCAATCGGTATGTTGTTGGGTCCATCTGCACCGCACTGCAAGGTGCTGTGATTGCAAAGATGGACCTCGCCGTGGACGTCGGGAGTGAAGTTGCGCATCATGCAAACTATTGCGCACAGTTTGAGGCGCAACACTAAGACCTGTGGCTGCACGAAAAGCATTATTCAACATGGTGGCGTTGCTTTCAGGGTTCCTCCGGGCCATAACCCGTAGGTAGCGGTCATCTAGGCAGTAGCAGCCTTTGGGCGGCCTGGGCTAGGTATGTCATCGGCAGTTCCTACCTCTCTGTATCTTCACCACGTCAGATCAACATCGCTTTGGTTCACTCTGTGACGCCTGGACTCTTCCCTTGTTGAGAGCCCTTCCTGGCACAAAGTAACACGCGGACGCGATCCAACCGCGGTATTGACCGTCTTGGCATGGTTGAACTTCAGACAACACGAGCCTTGTAGCTCCTTCCTGGTGGAATGACTGGAACTGATCGGCTGCCGGACCCCCTCCATCTAACAGGCGATGATCATGCATAGTTGCTTTCATCTTTGGGCGGGTTTACTGACATCTCTGAACAGTCAAGGGGACTATGTCTGAGATACAATATCCACAGTCAACGACCATCTTCCGAAGTTCTGGGAACCTAAGTGATGGAACACACACACACACACACACACACACACACACACATATATATATATATATATATATATATATATATATATATATATATATATATATATATATACAGGGTGGTCCATTGATTGTGACCGGACCAAATATATCACGAAATAAGCATCAAACGAAAAAACTACAAAGAACGAAACTCGTCTAGGTTGAAGGGGGAAACCAGATGGCGCTATGGTTGGCCCGCTAGATGGCGCTGCCATAGGTCAAACGGAAACCAACTGTGTTTCTTTTAAATAGGAACCCACATTTTAATTACATATTCGTGTAGTACGTAAAGAAATATGAATGTTTTGTTTGGACCACTTTTTTCACTTTGTGATAGATGGCGCTGTAATAGCCACAAACGTATAAGTACGTGGTATCACGTAACATTCCGCCAGTGCGGACGGTATTTGCTTCGTGATACATTACCCGTTTTAAAATGGACCGTTTACCAATTGCGGAAAACGTCGGTATCGTGTTGATGTATGACTATTGTGATCAAAATGCCCAACGGGCGTGTGCTATGTATGCTGCTCGGTAACCTGGACGACATCATCCAGATAGTTACGTTATGTAAGGAAACAAGAAGTGTTCAGCCACATGTGAAACGTCAACCACGACCTGCAACAAATGATGATGTCCAAGTAGGTATTTTAGCTGTTGTCGCGGCTAATTTGCATATCAGTAGCAGAAAAATTGCGCGAGAATCGGGAATCTCAAAAACGTCGGTATTAAGAATGCTACATCAACATCGATTGCACCCGTACCATATTTCTATGCACCAGGCATTGCATGGCGACGACTTTGAACGTCGTGTACAGTTCTGCCACTGGGCACAAGAGAACTTACGGGACGGTGACAGATTTTTTGCACGCGTTCTGTTTACGACGAAGCGTCATTCACAAACAGCGGCATGTTAAACAGGCATAATATGCACTATTGGGCAACGGAAAATCCACGATGACTGCGACAAGTGGAACATCAGCGACCTTGACGGGTTAATGTATGGTGCGCCATTATGGGAGGAAGGATAATTGGCCCCCATTTTATTGATGGCTTTCTAAATGGTGCAATGTATGCTGTTTTCTTACCTAATGTTCTACCGATGTGACTACAAGATGTTTCACTGCATGACAGAATGGCGATGTACTTCCAACACGATGGATTTCCGGCACAAATAGTCGCGTGCGGTTGGAGCGGTATTGAATAGCATATTTCATGACAGGTGGATTGGTCGTCGAAGCACCAGACCATGGCCCGCAAGTTCACCGGATCTGAGGTACCCGGATTTCTTTCTGTAGGAAGAGTTGAAGGATATTTGCTATCGTGCTCCACCGACAATGCCTGACAACATGCGTCAGCGCATTGTCAATGTATGTGCGAACATTACGGAAGGCGAACTACTCACTGTTGTGAGGAGTGTCGTTACACGTATTGCCAATTGCATTGGGGTTGACGGACATCATTTTTAGCATTTATTGCATTAATGTGGTATTTGCAGGTAATCACGCTGTAAGAGCATGCGTTCTTGGAAATGATAAGTTCACAGTGGTACATGTATCACATTGCAACAGCCGAAATAAAATGTTCTGTATTTTAATTTAAAAAACCTGTTACCAACTGTTTAAAATTGTGAACCATATGTTTGTGACTATTACAGCGCCATCTACCACAAAGCGGTAAAAGTGGTCCAACTAAAACATTCATATTTCTTCACGTACTACATGAATATGTAATAAAAGTGGGGGTTCCTATTTTAAAAAAACGCAGTTGATATCCGTTTGAGGTACGGCAGCCCCATCTAGCGGGGCAACCATAGCGCCATCTGGCTTCCCCCTTCAAGCTAGACAAGTTTCGTGCTTTGTAGTTTTTTCGTTTGACGCTTATTTCGTGAGATTTTTGGCCCGGTCACGATCAATGGACCACCCTGTATACATATTTACAGCCTCCGCCGCCTATAACTTTGTTTCTCTGTAGCGTCGTTGGATGACGTTTCTAGATATGGGTTCCTAGTCAAAATATTAAGTACTCACTTTCCTACATAAGTCCTAGAAGTTTATAACGGGAATTTCCGAATTTCTGAATATTGTCTGCAGGTCACCTCTTGCACCATATTTGAGCTGAGGTTTACATTTGCTATGGAGTGCACTGTATGGCTGTCCGCTGAGTGAGCCTGCGTGTGCCCCCAGGAGAGGCGGCTGCGACGCCCGGCACGCCGACGGCCAACTTCCGGGCTCAGTTTCGCGCCTTCTCGCGCTTCGGCGACCCCAAGTCCGACGGCCGCGCGCTGACGCTCTCGCAGAGCGATAAGTGGCTGAAGCAGGCGCGCGTCGTCGACGGCAAGAAGGTCACCACCACCGACACCGGCATCTACTTCAAGAAGTTCAAGTGAGTGCGCTCAGTCGGCCGCGCCGCCCGCCCCTATCTCTCTCTCTCTCTCTCTCTCTCTCTCTCTCTCTCTCTCTCTCCCTCTCTCTCCCCCCCCCCCTCTCTCTCTCCCCCTCTCTCTCGCCGGCCGCAGTGGCCGAGCGGTTCTAGGCGCTACAGTCTGGACCCGCGCGACCGCTACGGTCGCAGGTTCGAATACTGCCTCGGGCATAGATGTGAGTGATGTCCTTAGGTTAGTTAGGTTTAAGTAGTTCTAAGTTCTATGGGACTGATGACCTCAGAAGTTAAGTCCCATAGTGCTCAGAGCCGTTTGAACTCTCTCTCTCTCCAGAATATGGCACCAGAAAAAGAGCAACACCTCTTAGAAACTTCATCTGCTCACTGCATCAACAATACACTACTCCTGTACTACTTAATAGAGTGCTAGCCATTGAAAGTACAGCACTCCCGTGAAGGCGGCATGCCCGTTAAACTGCCAAGAAGTGTAGGCTTACTACGAGGGTCAGTCAATTGAAAACCATAAATATTTTTTAAATATTATTTATTGTGCAGAAGTGATACAAAGCTGTATCAATTTCCAACGTAATCTCCCCCACGCTCAATGCAAGTACTCCAGCGCTTACAAAGTGCATAAATTCCTTTAGAAAAAAAATTCCTTTGGCACACATGCACCACGTGACGTACCTATTCATCAGAACGGGACTTCTTTCCTCCCATTGCGTCTTTGAGTGGTACAGACATATGGAAATCACTTGGGGCAACGTGTGGTGAGTATGGTGGATAAGGAAGACACTCAAAGTGCAGGTCTGTGATTGCTGCAACTGTTGTACGGGCAGTGTGGGGCCTTGCATTGTCAAGTTGCAAAAGGACACCTGCTCACAGTAATCCACGTCGCTATGATTTGATTGCAGGCCGCAGATGATTTTTTAGGAGGTCTGTGTATGATGCACTGGTGACAGTGGTCCCTCTCGGCATGTAATGCTCCAAAATGACGCCTGTTTTGTCCCAAAAGAGCGTCAGCATAACTTTCCCTGCTGATTTCTTTGGTTTTGGTGATGAGGATTGGGGTCATTCCTTGCTCGCTATCTTCGTTTCCGGTTGGTGGACGTGAACCCAGGTTTCGTCTCCAGTAACGATTCTTGCACGGAAGCCAGCACCTTCTCGTTCAAAGCGCCGAAGAAGTTCTTCACAAGCATCAACACGTCGTTCTCTGATTACAGGTGTCAGTAGCCGTGGCACCCATCTTGGAGACACTTCGTGAAACTGGAGCACATCGTGCACAATGTGGACCCATGACGAATCTGTAAACATGCTGCAATGTCTTTCAGCATGGAATGATCATATAAAATTAATTGTTGGTAAGGCGGGTACCAGGTTGAGATTCATTGGAAGAGTCCTTAGAAAATGTAGTCCATCAACAAAGGAGGTGGCTTACAAAACGCTCGTTCGACCTATACTTGAGTATTGCTCATCAGTGTGGGATCCGTACCAGGTCGGGTTGACGGAGGAGATACAGAAGATCCAAAGAAGAGCGGCGCGTTTCGTCACAGGGTTATTTGGTAACCGACAGAGCGTTACGGAGACGTTTAGCAAACTCAAGTGGCAGACTTTGCAAGAGAGGCGCTCTGCATCGCGGTGTAGCTTGCTCGTCAGGTTTCGAGAGTGTGCGTTTCTGGATGAGATATCGAATATACTGCTTCCCCCTACTTATACCTCCCGTGGAGATCACGAATGTAAAATTAGAGAGATTCGTGCGCGCACGGAGGCTTTCAAACAGTCGTTCTTCCCGCGAACCATACGCGACTGGAACAGAAAAGTGAGGTAATGACAGTGGCATGTAAAGTGCCCCCCGCCACACACCGTTGGGTGGCTTGCGGAGTATGAATGTAGATGTAGATGTAGTGTTACTCGGCGGTTTTCCTTCACTATGGCTTCAACTGCTGCAATGATGTGTGGAGTCACAACTCGTTGTGCCTGACCTGGACGAGGAGCATCTTCCACTGAAGTAACACCATTTGCGAGCTTCCTACTCCATTCGTAGACTTGCTGCTGTGACAAACATGCATCACCGTACTGAACCTTCATTCGTCGATGAATTTCAATAGGTTTCACACCTTCACTACGCAAAAACCGAATAACAGAAAGCTGTTCTTCCCTGCTGCAAGCCGACCGGTGTGGTCGAGCGGTTCTAGGAGCTTCAGTCTGGAACCACGCGACCGCTACAGTCGCAGGTTCGAATCCTGCCTCGGCAATGGATGTGTGTGATGTCCTTAGGTTAGTTAGGTTTAAGTAGTTCTTAGTTCTAGGGGACTGATGACCAAAGATGTCAAGTCCCATAGTGCTCAGAGCCATCTTTGAACCTGCTGCACGTCGCAAGTGGGGCGGCCATCTTTATACCTGATACTGCGACGGTATGTGTGCATGTGCACTATGCTGCCACCTACAGGCCATTCTGCACGCTGTTTGTAGCACGCTTACCAACTTACAGGATAACGGTGCGAAATTTCGATTTGTTATTACAAATTTAAGGTTTTCATTTGACTCACCCTCGTACGTGCTTGGACACGCAGATCGTCAGCATTACATTAAAACCACGCAAAGCAGGCAGCAGCAAGGCTGATCGACCCCAGCGGTCGTCAAACCGCGGCCTGCGGGCGGCGTGCGTCTCCAATCCTGTGCTCGTGCTGCCCGCGTTCTCAGCCGTGTTTTGCAACAGTATGTTTCTAACAACTAACAGTACAATCCAAAAACGTCACCTAAAGTTAAGAGTTTCTTAAGGGGGTAGTTTCTCTGCTCTGTAAGAAACTAAAATACTTATGGAGAAATTTATATTCTAAGATTTGATTCGTTCTAATTGACGTTGGCGGATTCGGCCGTGAGTTAAGTACAGTCAAGTTGGCCGCTTACGTCAGGGGCAATTAGGTAAGCAGCGCGGCCACTGCGAGATAGAGGATGTGGGAGGAGGCGATGTTTTATTGTTTGTTCTACAGTGCTCACAACTCATTGGCTCATGTGTCTGGTACTGATCAGCTGCTATGGGATAAATTCCACACAAAAGTAACATGGATTCGCGAATGTGCACTTTAGAAACGGTTCTCTTCAAATACGGTACATACACTACTGGCCATTAAAACTGCTACACCACGAAGATCACACGCTACAGACGCGAAATTTAACCGACAGGAACAAGATGCTGTGATATGCAAATGATTAGCTTTTCAGAGCATTCACACAAGGTTGGCGCTGGTGGCGACACCTAGAAAGTGCTGACATGAGAAAAGTTTCCAACCGATTTCTCATACACAAACAGCAGTTGACCGACGTTGCCTGGCGAAACGTTGTTGTGATGTCTCGTGTAAGGAGGAGAAATGTGTACCACCACGTTTCCGACTTTCACAAAGGTCGGATTGTAGTCTATCGCGATTGCGGTTTGTCGTAAAGCGACGCTGCTGCTCGCGTTGGTTTAGATGCAATGACTGTTGGCAGAATATGGAATCGGTGGGTTCAGGAGAGTAATACGGAACGCCGTGCTGGATCCCAACGCCCTCGTATCACTAGCAGTCCAAATGACAGGCATCGTATCCGCATGGCTGTAACGGATCATGCAGCCACGTATCGATGCCTGAGTCGACAGATGGGGACTTTAGCAAGACAACAACCATCTGCACGAACAGTTCGACGACGTTTGCACCAGCAAGGACTATCAGCTCGGAGACCATGGCTGCGGTTACTCTTAACGCTGCATCACAGACAGGAGCGCCTGCGATGGTGTACTCAACGACGAACCTGGGTGCACGAATGGCAAAATGTCATTTTTTCGTATGAATCCAGGTTCTTTTTACAGCATCATGATGGTAGCCACCGTGTTTGGCGACATCGCAGCGAACGCACATTGGAAGCGTGTATTCTTCATCGCCATACTGTCGTATCACCCGCCGTGATGGTATGGAGTGCCAATGGTTACACGTCTCGGTCACCTCTTGTTCGCACTGACGGCACTTTGAACAGTTGACGTTACATTTGAGATGTGTTCGACCCGTGGCTCTACCCTTCATTCGACCCCTGCGAAATCCTACATTTCAGCAGGATAATGCACGACCACATGTTGCACGTCCTGTACGAGCCTTTGTGGACACAGAAAATGTTCGACTGCTACCCTGGCCAGCACATTCTCCAGATCTGTCACCAATTGAAAATGTCTGGTCAATGGTGGCCGAGCAACTGGCTCGTCACAATATGCCAGTGACTATTCTGGATGAACTGTGGTATCGTGTTGAAGCTGCATGGGCAGGTGTACCTGTACACGCCATCCAAACTCTGTTTGACTCAATGCCCAGGCGTATCAAGGTCGTTATTAGTGCCAGTGGTGGTTGTTCTGGGTACTGATTTCTCAGGATCTGTGCACCCAAATTACGTGAAAATGTAATCACATGTCAGTTCTAGTATATTTGTCCAATGAATACCCGTTTATCATCTGCATTTCTTCTTGATGTAGCAATTTTAATGGCCAGTAGTGTAATAGATTTCCTTCATTCCTGCTGTAGCTTCGCGTGTATGACGAGCGATGTGATCGCTTCATACTCGTCTTGTCCTTCTCTCTTACTGAATCCTGCAGGAGAGTAAGGCTAGTCGTGAGTTGTTATTAGTACGCAATAGGAGTATCACGATCTTGCTGCTGTGAAGTGACACTGACAAGGCGAGATGACCGACTGCTGGGATCAGATGACCTGGCTAAGCTGTCTTTTGTCACACTGTGGGTAGTGTAAGACGAAAATTGATTAATGCAAATGTGTTCCGTTAGAGGTCGAGTGACGTCTGGAGTATCACGATAAAAACTACGCTTCAGAAAAAAAAACATAAGTATTTCGTCCAGTGCAGACAAAATGGTTGTGTTCTTGCTCATTCCACCTCCACCATGAGAAAACAATCGTGTAGTGTGAAACGAAACTATTCCTGTAATCTGCGGGCTATGGAAACTGCATTTATGGGCTAATAACGAGTTGTTTATCTTCGCTTATTATTCCTTTCTGTAAATTTTTCGAATGCTGTTTCAAATTTATTTTTATAATTAATCACCATTTAGATGATTGTACTTCATCCACGTGCCATGTTTTCTAGCACTGTTGTTAGAGACTCGGTTATGTTCAAATGTGTGTGATATCTTATGGGACTTATCTGCGAAGACCCTAAGCTTACACACTACTTGACCTAAATTCTCCTAAGGACAAACACACACACACACCCATGCCCGAAGGAGGACTCGAACCTCGGCCGGTACCAGCCGCATAGTCCATGACTGCAGCGCCTAAGACCGCTCGGCTAATAGACTCGGTTATACCTCGAAAGTGTGTGTTTGTCAGCGTAACTGTTAGACATTCTCAGAATTAATATTAAAACAAATTTACAGCAGTCTCCGAAGACGTTTATATAGGGTGTCTGTTCTAAGAGTCGTCTGGTGAATTTTGTCTCGTATTTAGATATTTGCAATTCCTTCTTTGCGTCTAGTAGCTGGTGTCAGCCCAAAGAAGTAGTGCTCATCAAATCTTTTATGGGACGGCAAGTGTCGACGAAAGTGTCGGTTTGTATCTTGTTGCAACAAAATTATTTTTAAAAGGGACTTTAACGTGGCCTTTCGATGGCGCGGTCCCAGATTAATCTACTGCGATATTCGTTTTATCGATATGCGTTAACAGGGACAACAGAGCACGGAGAATAGCCGGTACTCTAGCAGGGACAGCACAGCCCTGGCCTCTGCTGACTGCTACCGCCAACCATGCAGCGCTACTGAATCGCTGCTGCACTCCTGTTTATTCATGATGTTTTACTGTCCGTTTTAATACATATCGATAAAACGAGTATCGGACTAGACTAATGTTGGAGCACCCTGTCGAATGGTCACGTAAAATTCCGATTTAAAAATAATTTTGTTTGTAATAGGCAATAAACCGAAGCTTCCTATTGACAATGCGCATTGCATGAAAGACATGACGAGCAGAAATTGTTTGGGCAGACTCCAGATACACACTGCAAAAACTACATTGCAAATATCTGCCGACACACCAGAGAAAATGCGCCAGAGGACTCTTAGAAGAGAAACAGGGTATACACACACACATACACATACACTCGTACATAAGTACACATATATGTATAGAGTGAGTCACGCAACACCTCTTTTATTTCGTGAATGGTTTTAGTATCTATACGAGTTTTTTTGGCAAACGGTATAACGCTAAGGGGCACTTACATTTGTGTGCAATAAAGAATCTTAGCTCTTATGTTGATCGAGAACCTGAAGCAAGTATGATTTTTTAAACAGATTTATATACTTTTTAAACTGCATCCGACAGCGCTTGGAAAGACGACTACAGTGATACAATGCTTATTAATTTTGAGATTGAAACTCTTCGCAAAGAGCCGGCCGGAGTGGCCGAGCGGTTCTCGGCGCTACATTCTGGAGCCGCTCGACCGCTACAGTCGCAGGTTCGAATCCTGGCTCGGGCATGGTTGAGTGTGACGTCCTTAGGTTAGTTAGGTTTAAGTAGTTCTAAGTTCTAGGGGACTGATGACCTCAGCCGTTAAGTCCCATAGTGCTCAGAGCCATTTTTTTCTTCGCAAAGAAACCCGAGAAATATTCTAAAATTAAAAAACAAGTCGGCCGGAATTGGCTAATGCGTTGTGAACGAGCTCATGTGAACCTGCGTCGTTGTATCAAGCCTTTCGATTGTTTACTTGTCTGTACTACAGAACTAGGGTCCCACTTGGCGTTGTTTATACCGCAATAGCCGCATCTGGCCATAATTATTTCCAATTTTAGTGCTTTTGTCGAAATCTTTTGAGAATGGTTTCGACGTTAGTGCTAAAAAACGCTATATCACTGTAATTATCTTCCAAAGAGCTATTGAATAGTTATAAAATTGACGCGGTTCCATTAAAAAAAGCATGCTTGTTTCAATATCTCGGTTGATATCAGAGTTCAGGGAAATATCCATGCAAAACAGTGCATGCCCCTCAGTGTACTATCAAATGCTTAAAACCTCGTTTCCATATCTGGAACTGTTCACAAAATAGAAGGGGTGTTAAGTGTTACGTGACTCACCCGGATAAAGCTGCACCTGCTTATAAGTTTTATGCAATCTTCAACGCCTCAAAATACCGTGCACAATTTTTTCATACTCTTCCGCTCGCTACTTGCAAACTTTTAGTCCTGCAGAAATAATGAACAAGACCTTTGTGTAGTAAATTTAAAACAATTAAATTTTGTGCTGGGATACGTTTTCACTACAGGTTGTAGTTTTCGAATTATTAAAGAAAAACGTACAAAAGTGGCCTCGAAACTCGTTTCTGTTGATTGTCTTGAAACCCGTGGCCTCCAGATGATGATGATTATGATGATGATGTTTGATGTATGCGGCACTCAACTGCGCAGTCACTGGTACATGTAGGAAGTCCCAATTTTTACACAGTCCATTGTAGCCATTGTCACGGATAACGATGATGATGATGATAATGCAATGATAAGGACAACGTAGATACCTAGTCCGTCGGCAGAGAAAATCCCCAATCCGACCTGGAATCGAACCCGGGACCCTGTGATCCAGAGGCGGCAACGCTAACATCTGGACCACTGACCTCCAGAGAAAACGTATCCCAGCACATAATTTAATCACTATAAACATCCTACAAAAAGATCCCGTTAATTTTTCTGCATGACTAATAGTTTGCGCCTAGTAAGCGAGAGAATGTGAAAATTTCGTGCATAGTTATTTAAGTAGTAGCAGTTTGCTTAAAACACATAACTAGTGACAGCTCAACCACCCTATATATATAGGTGATTTTTTATGCAACCTACAATGTTACAGTTGGCCTTCATAAATCATGTGCGATATTTTCACATTCTCTCACTCGCTGCGCACTAACTATTAGTCCGACAGGAAAAATGAACAGGATATTTTCGTAGGAAATTTAATGTAGTTGAATTTTTTACTGGGACAGATTTTCGCTAGTGGACAATAATTCTCGCTTTATTCAAGAAGAATGTACAAAAGAAGCCTTAAAAAGCACCCCTGCCCCCACACTCACAGATCCAAACGGTCAGTATTTTGCGACTGCACGAATTGTTCCCCACTTTCTACCTCCTTTGGTCGTCATGGACAGGCCTTATTACACCACTGGCGTATTCAAGCGCTTCCAAATTGTATAATTGTTTACCTAAATTTTACCTAACAATTCTGTGAATTTTAACAGCATAAAATAAAAAATTACATCGTTGTATTTGTCAGATCTTCTGACTACGAAGCTGCTGTGCTTGCAAGGGTGAAGATTGACTCTAACTGTGAAAGTAATTAATTTTTTGTACAGTAGTCGGAGGGAGTTCCACGAACAACATACTAGAAATCCTAACGGGTGATGGATGAGTTTCGGTTGGAAGTGCGTTTGAAGGTCCCTCTTGTACTTTTTTCTTGAACACCTCAAAAACCGTGGCCTCTAGCATAAACGTATCCCTGTACAAAATTTTACAACTTGAAACGTCTCCTTTGGAAAATTATGAGTGACAGTGCTGGTAAACCTCTTACGTTATTTGATTTTCAAACAGCTGAGCACAACTGAACGTTCTCAGACGTTTCTCTCTTTACGTATTCTGGTCATCACTAAACTGACACACAATATTTTTTTTAGCGCAACGCAATCTGACTTTCAATAATCCCAACAAAAGGATGGCCCTGACTAACCTATACCTTTCATGAATAACTTAGCTCACAAAAATCGTCGTTACTCGAACTATTGCAATACAGCGAGCGCCACTACTGCCAGCTAAATAAGAAATTCTAACTACTGAAGGCACTAACTACTGATAGGCATAGTTAGCAAATGAAACATTTTGATGGAGAACAAACAATGTATTTACCTTAATTGTGTTCAAAAGTCATTATACATATATCAGTTCATGACATCCAGTCTTACAAATTTACTCTCTCTAATGGACACACGTCCAGATCAACCGCTCTCAAAACTCCGCCATCTCTCTCCCTACATCCACCACTGCTGGCGGCTCAAATCCAACTGCACAACGCTACGCGCTGTCCAACACTACAATAGCAAATATTGCAACAATGCCGCCCAGCCTAAGACTGCACACAGCACAGTCAGTGATTTTCATATAGAGCGCTACGTGGCGTTACCAACATAGAAACCTAAACAGCCTACTAAGAAACTTTAAATTTCCTACGAAAAGGTCACGTTTATTTTTCGATAGGACTGTGCGTAACGAGAGAGAGAGAATATGATAATATTGGGCGTGGTTTTTGAAGGCCGTGTTGTGGTTGGCAGGAGAGCCAACACCTGGGTACTAAAGGAGGCTGAAATGCACGCGTTTTAGCTCACGCAGGCTGGCGTGAGGTCTGGAACATGACAAGGGAATTAGAATTGAGAAAAATGGACGTAACTGATGGAATACTTAACTATAATCCATTAATGAAGAACGTCGCTCTTGACGGTACATGAATTACAATATATATAGAAACTGATCATGGCGCCTTGCTAGGTCGTAGCAAATAACGTAGCTGAAGGCTATGCTAACAATCGTCTCGGCAAATGAGAGCGTAGAAGTCAGTGAACCATCGCTGGCAAAGTCGGCTGTACAACTGGGGCGAGTGCTAGGAAGTCTCTCTAGACCTGCCGTGTGGCGGCAATCGGTCTGCAATCACTGATAGTGGCGACACGCGGGTCCGACGTATACTACCGGACCGCGGCCGATTTAAAGGCTACCACCTAGGAAGTGTGGTATCTGGCGGTGACACCACAGGCCGGATGTAACGTTCCGGGCTGCTTGAAAACAACATCTGTAGGGGCATCTGGACCACTCTGTTATGTACGACCACGACACATTTACAATTCCGATATGTTTGCAGCAGATCTCAGTGGTTTAATCACTTTTATGTTGCGATTCACTAACGCTGTGCTAATGAATGCAACGAATGAGAGTGTCATTAAATTAGCAGAGCAGGGCCATCTGATTATTAACATCGCTGTTGTGTGTTATTATTTTTGGATTTTAAAGTTGGTAATGTTAACGTGAAGTCCCCGCTTTTGCCGTGATGCGCTATTCTTCAACGCGAATGGTAGTAGTAAACTGTAAATTGAAAATCATTAACTTCATTTCATTATAATTCTTCAGTTGGCTAGGTTTATTCATTTTGATTTTCAGGTGTATATGTTGCTACAGAATATCAATACGAGAATATTGTTAACGTAATATTGGACGTGTATGTGTGTGAGGTTGGTATATTAGACACTCATATTACTTGTTAATTTTCACGTAGGATAATATGTGTTCTCGAAGAAGATTTCAAAATACGCTAGGCGGATGTGTCCACCTCCCCCGCTCTCCAGTCGCCATCACCATACAGCGGTTTCTGGTTGCCACTCGGCTGTACCGTACTTGGTACTCGGCCATTAGGCGGCCCAAATGGGGCGGAGCGAATGATACACGACCGAAGCGCGCCAAAGTTTAAAAAGTGCGCTTTCACAGAGTCTTACGTGTCTACTATCGGAATTGTGGCTCAAGTTTTCGCGCGGGATGAGTTGCTGGAGCTGATACCTTGCAAGGGTGCTGTTTTCTCCTTAAAATACGAGATCAAATTGGTGATGTTTCCTTGAGAGATAGATAGTACAGAGCTTTATCGAGTATCTGAGTTACGAAGAAGTAACTCATGTTGAAAGACATATACCGACATCCATCGCTTGAGGGTACTGAAATAATTCGGTGGCGCCATGAGAAAATCTGTGCCAGACCGGGACTCTAACGCGGATTTCCCGGTTTACGCGAGTTGTCACCTTCTAAAGCCGGCTATCCAGCACGTTTCACGTCCGACTCAAATCCCAACTTGTCACACACTACATTGGTAGCGCCTTCAAAAAAGTAAAAATACCAGTCCATTTTCGTTATTGCTCGCGGCACCTCCCGTTATTCTCTCAAGAGATCGGACCTAGGGAGCATACACACTGAAAATATCATGAAATGCCGCCAGTCTTGGGTTAGGTTGTTTTCGGGAAGGAGACCAGACAGCGTGGTCATAGGTCTCATCGAATTACGAAAGGACGGGGAAGGAAGTCGGCCGTGCCCTTTGAAAGGGACCATCCCGGCATTTGTCTGGAGCTATTTAGGGAAATCACGGAAAACCTAAATCAGGATGGCCGGACGCGGGATTGAACCGTCATCTTCCCGAATGTGAGTCCAGTGTTTAACCACTGTGCCACCTCGCTCGGTAAATGCCGTAAGGGCTTAAGCTGCTGTTGTTGTTGTTGTCTTCAGTCCTGAGACTGGTTTGATGCAGCTCTCCATGCTACTCTATCCTGTGCAAGCTTCTTCATCTCCCAGTACTTACTGCAGCCTACATCCTTCTGAATCTGCTTATTGTATTCATCTCATGGTCTCCCTCTACGATTTTTACCCTCCACGCTGTCCTACAATACCAAATTTGTCATCCCTTGATGCCCCAGAACATGTCCTACCATCCGGTCCCTTCTTTTTGTCAAGCTGTGCTACAAACACCTCTTCTCCCCAATTCCATTCAATACCTCATCATTAGTTATGTGATCTACCCATCTAATATTCAAGATTCTTCTGTAGTACCACATTTCGAAAGCTTCTATTCTCTTCTTATCCAAACTATTTATCGTCCATGTTTCACTCCCATACATGGCTACACTCCATACAAATACTTTCAGAAACGACTTCCTGACACTTAAATCTATACTCGATGTTAACAAACTTCTCCTTTCCAGAAACGCTTTCCTTGCCACTGCCAGTCTACATTTTATACCCTCTCTATGTCGGTCATCATCAGTTATTTTGCTTCCCAAATAGCAAAACTCCTTTACTATTATATGTGTGTGCTGGACACCTCCGAAAGGACAGACACCACACAGATAACAGATGTTGTCCATTACGCTGTTTGCTACATCACTTATATTGCATTCGACGTCGTTCACGATGAATCTTGTGTGACGTGAAAATAGAAAAAAAAATTGACTTTATTACGGTGAATGGTTACAGCCTTCCTCAGGCAGAAAACCTATTGATTATTCAGAACAGAAGAGAATCAAAACATGTGATACTACAGAAAAATGTTGAAAATTAGGTGGAATGATAAGGTAAGAGCTGAGGTTCTTGCCAGAATCAGCGAATTAAGGAATTACAAACACTGACGAGAAGACGGGACAGGATTATAGGATACGTGCTAAGACACCAGGGAATAACTTCTGCGGTATCAGAGAAAGCTGCAGAGGGAGAAACTGTAGAGGAAGATAGGGACTGGAACACATGCAGCAAATAATTAAAGACGTAAAGAGCAAGTGTGACTCTGAGATGACGTGGTCGGCACAGGAGAGAAATTCACGGCAGGTCGTATAGAACCAGTCAGAAGAATGATGATAGAAAAAAAATCATACAACGTACATGATAGATTTCGGAATACACATTCTATCATCGAATGTGTCTGTGCTCAATAAAAGCATCCCAGGTACGCACCAGAAAACAAAAAATTCCTAATGTAAAAAATCCGTTATAACTCGTTAAATATGAGGAATGTTATGCTTTCTGGTGCTTGTAAGAAGCTTTTATTCTGTACAGGTACTGATGACAATGAGTTGGTCTTCCGAAATCGATCATGTATGTTGTGTGAATAATCGATATCAATAAAATACAGCCTGAGGAAGACTTTAAAACTTTCACATAATCTTGTGACTGCGTGCCTTCGACATGTCATCGCCGGCAACGATGATGAGATTCAAACCGGGAAAATGTGAATCATCGCCCGCGCCCCGTGACGGATCCTTGAGAGACAGCGAGAAAAGCAGTGGACCGAGAACAGACCCCTGCGACCCTCCCCACATCGTATCGCTCGCCCCCTCCCTCCCGGCTGCTACTGCTTTGTCCTGGAACGTTTAATCAGCGCCGTACCTCTCCAAATTCACACCTCCAGCAACTTGGCTGCTGCGACCTCTGCGCACACATTTCCTCCACCGCTCGAGGCTCGGGACGAGCGACGCCACTTCAGCAGTTGGAGCGCGCTGGCGCCATTCGATCGATCGCCGCTCTTATAATCAGATCCGCGTGGCTCGCCGTTGCCACTTTTCCCCAGCACATGTGCGTATTGGTTTCCTCCAGGCTTCCGCGTTACCGAGGCCACCTGCCGTAGCCTGTATCCCGGATCTTTCACACACCTCCAGTAAAGTGTCCACCGAAGGCGCTTCCACAGATCTCCAGAAAAATATTTCTGATACACGGTGGGTGCTCCAAGTTGTAATATGTTTTATGAAAATACACCGGCAGCTGCCAAGTGTATCGCTATATTGTGCCCGTAGTTTTGATCTACAATCTTGTCACCAGTCCACAAATCATCAGATTACCATGTCTATGTACGAGTATGCCGTGCGCACTGGCAAGTTACTGACATACACCAAGAAAAGCCGTACACCGAGAAATTTCTAACTTTGTAACATCCACTATTAACTCAGTCACAGAGCAACGTATGTGATGGAAGTCACTAAACAGCTCTGTCTTAAAAACGGGCACAACTTCTTTACTGCCATTAAATGTTAGACATTGTCGAAGAGTAATGTGTACATGTCACCTGTGTCTTTTTTTTTAAGCGTCCCACACTAAATTATAGGATGGGCAGTAACAGTCTGAAAAGCTTGTAACGGTGTTGCAGGGTAGCTTGTGCCGAGATATAATTGTTAAGAAAAAAATCTGATACGTTGCACGTTTCCGAGTTTCCGCGCAACAGGGCTAACTTCAATACTAATTATCTGGGAAACGGCACAAGTATCGAATTTTTTTCATAACAATTATTTCTCATTGAAACTTCCTGGCAGATTGAAACTATGTGCCGGACCGAGACTCGAACTCCTTTCTTCCAGGAGTGCTAGCTCTGCATGGTGCGCAGGAGAGCTTCTGTGAAGTTTGGAAAGTAAGAGCCGAGGTACTGTGTGGACGGGTTCAAATGGCTCTGAGCACTATGGGACTTAACATCGATGGTCATCAGTCCCCTAGAACTTAGAACTACTTAAACCTAGCTAACCTAAGGACAGCACACAACACCCAGCCATCACGAGGCAGAGAAAATCCCTGACCCCGCCGGGAATCGAACCCGGGAACCCGGGCGTGGGAAGCGAGAACGCTACCGCACGAGTGTGGACGGGGCGTGAGTCGTGCTTGGGCAGCTCAGTCGGTAGAGCACTTGCCCGCGAAAGGCATAGGTCCCGAGTTCGAGTCTCGGTCCGGCACACTGTTTTAATCTGCTGCAGAGTGAAAATCACATTCTGGAATTATTTCTCAGCATAAACTACACTGCAACACCCTTACAAGCTTCCCAAACTGTTTCTGACCACGCTGCATTACTATCAGTGTCACCATTATCAATGCTACTTTTAAAGAGAACTTCGAAGTGAAGAACTTGGCATTTGTAACCAAGCAGATGATATTTGCTTGCCCAGCGGCTCTGACGGCGGATTGAAACCAATGACCACGGCACTGGAGATGGCCGCCAGCTAATTTGCGCTACTCGTCAACGAAGCCAAGACGGATTACTTCGATATCAATCGTCGACAAGATCAGTACTGGACAACTAGTCACTGCGAGTGAGCGGCCAGTCCTACAAGAGTCCGCAAATGTACAAACCTGGAAGCGCTTTTCACGGAGAACTCGCCATGCGAAGTAGAAATCAACACCTGGACCCAGGCAAAAAATCGATTCTCCTACAGCCTAGCTCAACCGCTTCGGTTCAGATGTCTCTCGAGACGGTTCAAGATTCCACCATATAAAACCGGATCCAACTCACAGTGCTGTGTGGTAGAGAGACGTGGCGTATCCGAAATCAGGATTTTCATAAGCTTCTCATATTGAAGAGAAAATTTCTGCGGAAGGCCTTTGGTCCGGTGTTAGATACAAATACGGGTGAATGGAGGATCAGACAGTACAGCGTGCGTGCAAGAATAATAAACCTTAAGTATTGCTTCAGTGGGCTTGAGCTAGACGAACTGCGCCGAGATGCCAGTGTAGCAGGAATCATCAGAAGCAAGCAACAAGGGCGGTCTGGACATTTGACTCGGATGGAAAACGACAGATGGCGGCGGAAGCTCCTCGATTTCGTTCCCTCTGGCAGGAGACCACAGGGACAAGGAGGATGCGAGGGAGTGAGCTCCATGAAGACCTGCAGCAGTCAGCGATATGTGTTGAAGGATGGCAGGTGGCAGCGTTGGATAGAGTACGGTAGTGAAGGAAACTTTCAGCAGCGCGCTGCCCGTTGGACCTGATCGTGTAAAACAAAAAGCAAACGTCTGGACTGGTATCACAAAGCAACAATATTTCCACTGCTGATAAAGTAATTTTTACTGTGCGATACTCTATTTTTTTCAAAGGGCATCGCCACTTTGTTTTGGCACCTCCACCAACTTGTTACAGAACTGTGGCGCTATAATTTCAATCTGTATTATAACATCACACAGTTACTTGCAAATAAACAAAAAATTAATTACGTAACTTAATGTTTTCGAGGTAATATGAAATTTAAAATGTTTAACTACCCTTAGCACGGCGTGGACAAGGGATGAGGTATGTGTGTTTTTCAACCACCTTATATCAATGGACTAATAGTAGGTTCACCATTACGATCCATCGAGGAGTCACCCTCCCCCATTGCACGAAAAAGAAACAGGCCGTTACGGCATAGTATAATCAAAATCTTCTAGCCCATCAGCAAGCACAGATTAAGCAGAAGTGGCGAGGAATGCGTGCGGCTTCATTGGCCACTTCTAACATTCAGCAGTTTCTTCCTGTTCTGAAAGCGAAGGAACTAACACGAGAGCAACATTTTGCCAGTGGTGGCGGCGTGATGGTTGTGAGAAGACGTGAATCAATAAATCTATCAACTTGTTTCTTAAATACACTACTGGCCTTTAAAATTGCTACGCCAAGAAGAAATGCAGATTATAAACTGGTATTCATTGGACAAATGTATTATACTAGAACTGACATGTCTATACATTTTTACGCAATTTGGGTGCATAGATCCTGAGAAATCAGTACCCAGAACAACCACCTCTGGCCGTAATAACGGCCCTGATACGCCTGGGCATTGAGTCAAACAGAGCTTGGATGGCGTGTACAGGTACAGCTGCCCATGCAGCTTCAACACGATACCACGGTTCATCAAGAGTAGTGACTGGCGTATTGTGACGAGCGTTTTGCTCGGCCACCATTAACCAGACGTTTTCAATTGGTGAGAGATCTGGAGAATGTGCTGGCCAGGGCAGCAGTCTAACATTTTCTGTATCCAGAAAGGCCCGTACAGGACCTGCAACATTCGGTCGTGCATTACCCTGCTGAAATATAGGGTTTCGCAGGGATCGAATGAAGGGTACAGCCAAGGGTCGTAACACACCTGAAATGTAACGTCCACTGTTCAAAGTGCCGTCAATGCGAACAAGAGGTGATCGAGACGTGTAACCAATCGCACCCCATACCATCATGCCAGGTGATACGCCAGTATGGCCGGCCAGGGTGGCCGAGCGGTTCTAGCCGCTACAGTCTGGAACCGCGCTACCGCCACGGTCGCACGTTTGGATCCAGTCTCGAGCATGGATGTGTGTGATGGCCTTAAGGTTAGTTAGGTTTAAGTAGTTCTAAGTTCTAGGGGACTGATGATCTCAGAAGTTAAGTCCCACAGTGCTCAGAGCCATTTGAATCATTTGAACGCCAGTATGGCGATGACGAACACACGCTTCCAATGAGCGTTCACCGCGATGTCTCCAAACACGGATGCGACCATCATGAAGCTGTAAACAGAACCTGGAATCATCCGAAAAAATTACGTTTTGCCATTCGTGCACCCAGGTTCGTCGTTGAGTACACCATTGCAAGCGCTTCTGTCTGTGATGCAGCGTCAAGGGTAACCGCAGCCTCGGTCTCCGAGCTGATAGTCCATGCTGCTGCAAACGTCGTCGAACAGTTCGTGCAGATGGTTGTTGTCTTGCATACGTCCACATCTGTTGACTGAGGGATCGAGACGTGGCTGCACGATCCGTTACAGCCATGCGGATAAGATGCCTGTCATCTCGACTGCTAGTGTTACGAGGCCGTTGGGATCCAGCACGCCGTTCCGTATTACCCTCCTGAACCCACCGATTCCATATTCTGCTAACAGTCATTAGATCTCGACCAGCGCGAGCAGCAATGTCGCGATACGATAAACCGCAATCGCGGTAGGCTAGAATCCGACCTTTATCGAAGTCGGAAACGTGATGGTACGCATTTCCCCTCCTTAAGCGAGACATCACAACAACGTTTCACCAGGCAGCGCCGATTAACTGCTGTTTGAGGATGAGAAATCGGTTGGAAACTTTCCTCATGTCAGCACGTTGTAGTTGTCGCCACCGGCGCCAACCTTGTGTGAATGCTCTGAAAATCTAATTATTTGCACATCACAGCATCTTCTTGCTGTCGGTTAAATTTCGCGCCTGTAGCACGTCAGCTTCTTCGTGTAAAAATTTTAATGGCCAGTAGTGTATACTGACCCTTACAGAATTCAACATTTATTATATTGAGAACTGCAACCTTCTTTACATGATTTAACAATACGGTGAATTAACATTCATTTGATAAGGGAACACAACTTCAATTGACTCTCCATTGCACAGGAAATATTCCCCAGGAAATTTCATAAAATCAGTTGCAGTTATTGCGACAGGACTGTTATAACGTAGGGAATGTATCAAGAAATTGTGCTCATAATCGATCTGCACGCTTTTAGACGTTGAAATGTAAATTGCGAGGTCCGACAAAAATTCAAGTCAAGGGTAAGTCTATCTTCAGAGCTCCAGTATACCGAACAGACTGAGTTGGTTTACACTGTTTTAATCTCCGCGGAAGCGGAAAAAGTCTTGGTGACGCGGATAACGAACTCGCGAATGTTGATAACATTTTTCTTACCCTCTCAGACCTTTGAGCATGGAGTAGGTTGCGGAGAACGAAGCGCAAGCGTGACGGACTTCACCATCCCCAAGCGACAACTTGTCAGCCGGGCAACATAACACCCAGGCGCCAGCAAGTGCCCTCCTCCCTCTCAGACGTTAAAGAGGCGTACAGGACGGTCAGCTAATTACCACGGCTGCACGAGTTGAGTTCGCTCTGCCGCCAGCAACAAGACACTACTGTCAACCGGGTTCCACTTCCTTTATTTCGGTGAGGGGAGTTGTGAGCATCAGTCTTCTGATTGGTTTATGCCCCCCCCCCCCCCCTCCAAGGTTTCCTCACTTCTGTCAACCTCGAGCAGCACGTACACCCAACGTCTCTGAGCGTGTGGATCACAATAACCTCGTAGAAAAAATGGTTTTATGGAATTGATGGTATAGCCTACCATTGGTTAATGTCATATCTCCCCAGGGAATGGGAAACGTTGTGCTTAATAATTCAACCAATGTAAGCAGCGGACAGTCTTCTGACTGGTGAGAAATCACTTACAAAATTACACAAGGATCAATCTTAGGTCCAATATGGTTCCTCGTGCAATAAACTTCCTCCAGTCTAATATGTAACAAGCAGAATTTGTTCTTTTGCTGGTGACACTAGTATTATAATTAATCCAAACATTCAAACAACAACAACAGAAATGATACATACTGTTTTTAAAAATAATGTTGAGTGGTTGTCTGCAAATGGTCTCACTCTTCATTTTTTTAAAAAAGTTCAGATGTTCAAATGTGTGTGAAATCTTATGGGACTTACCTGCTAAGGTCATCAGTCTCTAAGCTTACACACTACTTAACCTAAATTAACCTAACGATAAACACACACACCCATGCCCGAGGGAGGACTCTAACCTCAGCCGGGACCAGCCGCACAGTCCATGACTGCAGCGCCTCAGACCGCTCGGCTAATCCCGAGCGGCTTAAAAAAAAAAAAAACCACAACATGTTACTGGTAAATGCAACACAATATGAGGAAATAATAACTGAGAGGGAAACTTCAAAGTTTTTATGTATCCATACTGCTGAGAATTTAAACTGAAAAAAATACGTTTTGAAACTACTAAAACAACACAATTTTGCACTTAGAATCATTGCAAGTCTTAGGGATGTGGTGGGAGAAAGCGGAGGGCGGGAGGTCGAAGAAATCCCTAAGTTAAAATTATTTGTGTATTTTCATTTAGTGTATGGAACAATGTTGTGGTGTAATTCATCTCTGTAAGAAAGCAAGTTGCTCAAAAGCGTGTTGTAAGAATATTATGTGGTGCTGACTCACTCTCTCTTGTAGACATCCGTTCAAGGGGTTACGCATACTGACTACTGCTTCAGTGTATTCATTCCCTTATGAAGTTTGATGCAAATAACCCACCACGGTTCAAAAATAACAGTGATGTATATAATCACAAAATTAGAAGAAAAAATGACATTCACTACTCCACATTAAGGTTGTCTTTGGCACGAAAAGGCGCGCACAATGCTGCAAGCGAAACTTTTGATCATATATCCAGTGATATAAAATGTTCTGACAGACAGCAAAGTTAAATTCGGAAGCAAACTGTAAATTATTTGGCAACTCCTTCTGCGCGGAAGGGTTATTTTTACGTAATACGTAAACGGTGGTGGATAAGAAATATTAATTCAGCAGGTTCTTAAAAAAATTAAAAAGGCTTTATAAATGGGTAGCACGCAGCCTTATTTACACATGAATGTATGACGTAGATGTAAAATGAGTCGTTCCACGTCGTTGCGACTAATCGTACAAACGATCCTTGGAACATACAACTAAATAACTACTAAATTAATTGTTGGATATACCACTTTAAATATTTTCACATACAGTATCTCCCCTATACAGTTCCCTCTAGTCAGGGAAGAAATTGCCAGAGTGCTGGGTAGCCTGCGGTCTTAGGCGCCTTGCCACGGTTTGTGCGGCTCCCCCTGTCGGAGGTTCGAGTGCCCCTTCGTGCGTGAGTGTGTGTGTTGTCCTTACCGTAGCTTAAGTTGGATTAAGTTGTGTGTAGGCCTAGGGACCGATGACCTCAGAAGTTTGGTCCCTTAGGAAATTTCCAAAAGAAATCGCTTGATATTTTAACACATGTCCTGTCCTTTGATACATTCTTCTAGTCAGTTTCTAGTCAGTTTTTTCCATATATTTCTCTCCTCGGCAGTTGTGCGGAGATCCTCCTCATCTGTTATCAGTCCACAAAATTTTCAGCATCTTTTTATAACACCACATTTAAAACGTTTCGATTCTGTTCTTTTCCGGTGTTCCAAACGCACAATCTGAGAATATTCCTTCTCAGATTAAGGTCTAAGTTTGAGACACGTAAGACTTCTATTAGCGAGGGATTTGCCTGTGCCAGTCTGCTTCTTATGTCCTCCTCGCTTCATCCGTCATGTGTTATTTTTCTTTCAAAATAGCCGAAGTCCTTCGCTTCGTCTTTTACAGGGTCCAAAAATTTGATTTTAAGTTTGTCAGTTGTCTCATTTTAGCTGCTTCAATACTTTCGTCTTTCTTTGGTTTACTGTAAGTTCATACACTCCTGGAAATGGAAAAAAGAACACATGGACACCGGTGTGTCAGACCCACCATACTTGCTCCGGACACTGCGAGAGGGCTGTACAAGCAATGATCACACGAACGGCACAGCGGACACACCAGGAACCGCGGTGTTGGCCGTCGAATGGCGCTAGCTGCGCAGCATTTGTGCACCGCCGCCGTCAGTGTCAGCCAGTTTGCCGTGGCATACGGAGCTCCATCGCAGTCTTTAACACTGGTAGCATGCCGCGACAGCGTGGACGTGAACCGTATGTGCAGTTGACGGACTTTGAGCGAGGGCGTATAGTGGGCATGCGAGAGGCCGGGTGGACGTACCGCCGAATTGCTCAACACGTGGGGCGTGAGGTCTCCACAGTACATCGATGTTGTCGCCAGTGGTCGGCGGAAGGTGCACGTGCCCGTCGACCTGGGACCGGACCGCAGCGACGCACGGATGCACGCCAAGACCGTAGGATCCTACGCAGTGCCGTAGGGGACCGCACCGCCACTTCCCAGCAAATTAGGGACACTGTTGCTCCTGGGGTATCGGCGAGGACCATTCGCAACCGTCTCCATGAAGCTGGGCTACGGTCCCGCACACCGTTAGGCCGTCTTCCGCTCACGCCCCAACATCGTGCAGCCCGCCTCCAGTGGTGTCGCGACAGGCGTGAATGGAGGAACGAATGGAGACGTGTCGTCTTCAGCGATGAGAGTCGCTTCTGCCTTGGTGCCAATGATGGTCGTATGCATGTTTGGCGCCGTGCAGGTGAGCGCCACAATCAGGACTGCATACGACCGAGGCACACAGGGCCAACACCCGGCATCATGGTGTGGGGAGCGATCTCCTACACTGGCCGTACACCTCTGGTGATCGTCGAGGGGACACTGAATAGTGCACGGTACATCCAAACCGTCATCGAACCCATCGTTCTACCATTCCTAGACCGGCCAGGGAACTTGCTGTTCCAACAGGACAATGCACGTCCGCATGTATCCCGTGCCACCCAACGTGCTCTAGAAGGTGTAAGTCAACTACCCTGGCCAGCAAGATCTCCGGATCTGTCCCCCATTGAGCATGTTTGGGACTGGATGAAGCGTCGTCTCACGCGGTCTGCACGTCCAGCTCGAACGCTGGTCCAACTGAGGCGCCAGGTGGAAATGGCATGTCAAGCCGTTCCACAGGACTACATCCAGCATCTGTACGATCGTCTCCATGGGAGAATAGCAGCCTGCATTGCTGCGAAAGGTGGATATACACTGTACTAGTACCGACATTGTGCATGCTCTGTTGCCTGTGTCTATGTGCCTGTGATTCTGTCAGTGTGATCATGTGATGTATCTGACCCCAGGAATGTGGGAATAAAGTGCACGTCTTCAGTACGTTAAAAGTGTCAGTCGTGGTCATCAGAGAAGTGATCTGTGTGGTTGTGGGAGCCAAGCGAACTCTAACGTGGCCAAATTGTTGGTCCGGCGTATGGAGACTGCTTCCGTAACCAAGGAAACCGAAATGTTTAGTGTTTCAAGAGGCACCGTAAGAAATATACCGTGCGTAGGGAAAGCGGAAAACCTAAGTCACAACGCGGGCGAAAGTGTGTGTTGAGTGATCGTGACAGATAGTCATTGAAGAGGATTGTGTGGCGAAAAATAAGCCGACGACAACTTTAAAAGGCACTGCAGAACTGAAAGCACACGTGAACGCTATCACCACCAAAACAACACGAAGTCATCAGCTCCATAAGCTGGGAACTGCAGGGTCAGCTGGAACTCCACCACCACTCATCAGTGGTGCAAACGTCCGTAACATTAAGACGTGGTGCCGAATACGCAACACCTGAACTTCATGGACAAATGGAAGAATTTCATTAGGTTGGGTGAGTCTTGTTCCACATTGTTTCCAACTTCTGGCCAAGTTCACGTCCCAGGAGTGCAACATGGCGGGGACTCAGTGATAATTTTGGCAGCCACATCGTGGTGTTCCTTGGACTCCATGGTTACTTTGCAAGGTCGCATTACTTCCAAGAATTCTGTGACTACTATGGCTTGCACAGTATGGGTGGATGGGAATGCAATGGGTGTTACGGACTGATTATGATAATATTTAGACAAAGGCCATTTATTGGCGAAAGCATGTTAAAAAGGGGTCACATAGCCAGGCCTAGGGAGGCGAGGGTGATCCAGAGCGTAGAGTTTAGCAAAACATAGTTCGCGAAGCTAACTAAAGTTGGTGTCTGCCAAAAGGAAGTCCACAGTGCCGGAGCACCTGGAGAAGCGGGAAGGTTTACACTGCTACAGGGTGCGCGTCCGACTCGCAAGAGAGCAAGAAGACAAGAGAGCAGGCCCGGCGACGGGCGGCGGGGTATCTTCGACGCACCACGCGGCTTCCTCCACCCTGATTGGTCAGGACCGAGAAAACCATGCGGGCGGCATGGAACTTTCCAGAGCATCGCTTGTTAAGCGGCGCCTGGGGCGGCGTTACCTCGTCAGCACGTGAGGGAGGCACGTGATCAAGGTGCCCTTCCTCGGTGCTCACTTCCTGTTGCTAGACGGTGGGACGAAAGAATTTACAGGCAGCCAAGGCTTGGCTGTGACAAGAAAAATGAAGTTACCGTTTGAAAGCTCATATAACAAAGTAAAATCCCCTACTGTCTGGCTCATCCTTTACAGGCTGATCACATCCACCACGTGGTACAGTGTTCGTTCCCGTGTGACGATGCTGTGTTCCAAGAGGACAGGGCCCCTGTCCACACAGCTCGCTTCACTGGTTTTGACAGCACGAGGACGGATTATCACACCTCCCCCCGGCCTCCGCAGTCACCAGGTCTCAATATTATGAAACTTTTGTGGTCTGCTTTTGAGAGAAGGATGCGCTATCGCTATCCACCTCCATCATCGTAGCCTTAAGTTGGCACTGTGTATAAGGCTGTAATAGACCACGTTGAGTTGAAGGATGTTGTTATCACAGCCAAGAATAAAATTAAAGTTAGAGGCATCGCTTCTCGTACTGTTATTGATGGACCGTGCGTGCTTTTAGATTGTAGGTTTGATTTTGCTAAGTTAGGCTGGTGCTACTCCGCCTGCTAACAGTCATGGTTGGTTAACTGTTGTGTTTGCTCGATGTGGAAGCACAAGTGAGTGCTGTGGCCTTGAGAGTTTTGCTTGTACAGGTGTAATTCGCAGCCGTACTTTTCATTTTAGTGGACTTGTAGGTGGTAGTAGTTCTTATTTAGTTCCTGCGCAAGCTTTGTTGATACGTACTCATGGTCGCAGGAAGGTAGGTGATGATGATGAGGTTGCATATTTTTGGTGTAAATGCCACGGTTGCTGTGAAGATTTTGCGGAAAGAAATGTATTATGATTCCCTCGAAAACCATACAGGACCTGTGTATATCCATACCGAGACGACTGTAATGCTGTTTTGAATGCCAACGGATCTTCTACGCTGTATTAATCACGATAATGTGTTATTTTTGTGTTTTCATATTTTTGTGCAAACCCTGTAACTCAGGGATGTTTTCCGGAGCACTTACGCCATTAACTGATACTAGTTTTACAATTTCTTTTTCTAACCTCCAATGATGCTTACTCTCCTCTATAAAAGAAACAGAAAGCTACCTCATAACACCTTGGTGTACTGTACGTAACAATGTATTACATATACAGGGGTTACCTTCATCTAAAAGACCTCTTATGCACACACATGTACTCAGCTACGTAAGTACCTGCTTCTAGCGTTCAGCTTACAGCCGATATTAGCACACCGGACAAAGAAATTAGCCACCGCCAGCAGACATGCGCTAATGTCGTGTAACACCGCCTCTATCTAGCCTTAGTAATGGCCTCTATTTGACAAGGGAGAGAGTCCACTAGTTTCTCAGGTTACGCCACATTCAGCTGAAACTACTCATTGATGATCAGATCCTGCAGAGTTACCAAGTTACGGGTACACTTATCACTATGTTTCACCCGCTGCCGAAAATACCCGCACACATTTTCTATGGGGTTAAGAACGACAGATTCAGAGGGCCAGTCGAAACGTGAAAGAGTGCTGCCCATGGAACCAGGAGTGATGAACAGTCATGTGAACACGGATGTTGTCACCTTGGAACATGGGAGTGTCCATGGCATAGTCATCATGAAGGTGTGAAACAAAGGGCAACACTTGGTCACGACAATGTTCAAATAAACATCCTGGTTCAAGTTCATGGTGATCTGAATAAGTGGGTCCATGTTAGGATACCAAAACAACCACAATACTTCATAGAACCACTTCCGGGCACCCTCCACGCAGTGTACATAAGCTCCTCATTGGACCGCCAGTGTATTCGGTGTCTTGCATCATGGGAAAAAAAGCCACAGTTTGCAGCGCATTTACATGCCCCCAACAACTGCTATCCAGTTTGTGTTGTTTGTCCAATGTGCCTCTGTAAGCGAGGTCCTTTTGCGGGGGCCCTATTTCAAATGCCCATTGCATGCACGCCCTTTCTCAATGTTAACCTGGAACCTGGCTGAGATGGATCTTGACTTGACTGACTGTGGGTTTGAAACCAGTCGTCACTGACAAGCCTGGACTCTCGTCTCACGGTCTATCGGTTAAGATACTATAGCGATAATCATTGTTGTTCCATATTACGTGGCTGTGGTGGTACACCATTCCTTGTAGACGCCTTGGACAGCCCGTGTTGATAAATCAACAAATTGGGCAGTTCGTTCACGGTGAGGTCGAGGGCACTTCCAAACATGATAGATCCAATTGGCCATTATGTTACGTCTCTACCTCGACCCATCTTCCAAACAACTGACTGGCACATATACACCAGTTCAAAGCCAAGAGTTACATCAGTGATGGAGGGTGACATGACCGCCTGCTAACAGTTCTACACCACCTGCAGCGTTCCAAAGCGACCATTGCGCTCTTTTAAGGGAACGGTCAACATTTTGTCCCTTGAGCCTGTTAAGTGGGACCCTACTACACTACACCCGATATCCGTATGCGAGATCGTAAGAGAATCGACAGAGCTTCCGGGTTAACCCCACTACTCGGCGCCAAACCAGACGGCATCAGTCGGTCTTGTCAACGACGCAACAAATCGCGAGCTGCGTTTTCATCCAGTGCACCTCACCCTGCCGCCGGAAAGACCAGAGGATGGCCTCTGAATCCAGGCGTCAGGCTTTATAGCTGCTGCCTTCATGTGCCGTCTCCTCGTTTCGTATGAGGCCACCAGCAACCATACGAAGATCTCTCTGGCCACCCTGTTTTCCTGAGGCACAGCATCACAGGCCAGGCTACGGAACTTTCTGTGAAGAACAACCCTGCCCTCTGTAAAAGTTCAGACCTTGCAGGAAGGTCGGCATGAGCTCCAACATTTCATAAACAGTGGGCCGTCACTTACCATCACCTGTACTGTAGAAATATCTGACATCTACCCGTGGCCGTAACTCGCGTTCATCGTGTCCGCGGGTCCAAGGCTGTAGATGGTGCCGTGTTTCTTGACTACCAGGCGGCATTTGATCCAGTTCCGTACTGTCGTTTAGTGAATAAAATTCGATGTTACTGAGTGTCCGGCCGATAAGTGACTGGATTCAAAACTCGATTCATCGTTCTTGACAAGTGTAAATCCACTGATGAAAAAGGGAGAATTGTAGGATAGTTACCGTTGACAGCACATATAAATGGCCTAGTGATTAACGCCGGAAGCTCCGTGAGGCTGTTACCTGCATGAACATAAATTTCTGTTAGTGGGATATCCACAACTGTTGTATAAATTATTCATAATTGAAACTTTCGCAACAGCTGTACAAAAGTTTTATCACTTAAGTCTTACACAACCCGGTTTCGGGGCTACAGCCCTATTTTCAGACGTAAGTGTAAATTAAAAATGAAACCAAATGTCTGGAGACCCAAGAAAAAGATACCAGTAGTACTAAAGCAAGTACTGTCAAAATATAGACAACAATGAACATACCTAAAGCCAGTGCAAAGTGTATATGTCCAAGTTAACTTAAGACGCAGCACACCTGCCGTTCATGGCTCATCAGACTGATTACGGAAAAATGACCACGTTAAAACCACCCTTCCTATGTGCCTGACGTAAGTCAATGATATGTTGCAACGCCGGAGAGGAACCCAAACAGAGCCGGATTAGAGACTATACTAAAGGTCAGCAGCTACAGAGTAACGCTAAAACTGAGCAATAAATAGCTACACCTAAAGAAGGCTAACCGATGTCATTTTACACAGTACTGTCATTGACGAGCAGCACGCAAATCGACAAAAGAATAACAATCGAAAACACTATTCATGTATCCGTAACTAGGCAAGTAGCCGGTCGTTGTGGCCGAGGGGTTCTAGGCGCTTCAGTCCAGAACCGCACTGCTGCTACGGTCGCAGATTCGAATCCTGCATCGGCCATGAATGTGTGTGATGTCCTTAGGTTAGTTAGGTTTAAGTAGTTCTAAGTCTAGGGGACTGATGACCTCAGATGTTAAGTCCCATAGTTCTCAGAACTATTTGAACCATTCTAACTAAGCAAATAAACGTCTGAAAAACGAAGCAAACGTAACGTCTACTACGTACCAATTCCCAGTAGGTAGCTGCAATGCGACCTGTCTACCAACGGAACAGGGACTGAGTAATGTCGCTACAAGCTGCACTAAAGTAAATACGTCATGAGGAGCGCGCCACGCGAGGAAAAGAGAACTAAAATAAACTTCAAAGCGACGAGAATAGTAATGAGCAGCTGAAGGTAACGGCACATATACGATAGATGAGCGGCCCATTAAAAAACGTAGTGGACCAAGTTCAAAGTAACTAGAAAAAGTATAAAAATCTCGATGTAAAACCAAAAACATCAACGAACACACAAACGTACACAGATGACATCTAATGTCAAACAACTGCACTATGCAGTATGTACACTCCTGGAAATGGAAAAAAGAACTCATTGACACCGGTGTGTTAGGCCCACCATACTTGCTCCGGACACTGCGAGAAGGCTGTACAAGCAATGATCACACGCACGGCACAGCGGACACACCAGGAACCGCGGTGTTGACCGTCGAATGGCGCTAGCTGCGCAGCATTTGTGCACCGCTGCCGTCAGTGTCAGCCAGTTTGCCGTGGCATACGGAGCTCCATCGCAGTCTTTAACACTGGTAGCATGCCGCGACAGCGTGGACGTGAACCGTATGTGCAGTTGACGGACTTTGAGCGAGGGCGTATAGTGGGCATGCGGGAGGCCGGGTGGACGTACCGCCGAATTGCTCAACACGTGGGGCGTGAGGTCTCCACAGTACATCGATGTTGTCGCCAGTGGTCGGCGGAAGGTGCACGTGCTCGTCGACCTGGGACCGGACCGCAGCGACGCACGGATGCACGCCAAGACCATAGGATCCTACGCAGTGCCGTAGGGGACCGCACCGCCACTTCCCAGCAAATTAGGGACACTGTTGCTCCTGGGGTATCGGCGAGGACCATTCGCAACTGTCTCCATGAAGCTGAGCTACGGTCCCGCACACCGTTAGGCCGTCTTCCGCTCACGCCCCAACATCGTGCAGCCGCCTCCAGTGGTGTCGCGACAGGCGTGAATGGAGGGACGAATGGAGTCGTGTCGTCTTCAGCGATGAGAGTCGCTTCTGCCTTGGTGCCAATGATGGTCGTATGCTTGTTTGGCGCCGTGCAGGTGAGCGCCACAATCAGGACTGCATACGACCGAGGCACACAGGGCCAACACCCGGCATCATGGTGTGGGGAGCGATCTCCTACACTGGCCGTACACCTCTGGTGATCGTCGAGGGGACACTGAATAGTGCACGGTACATCCAAACCGTCATCGAACCCATCGTTCTACCATTCCTAGACCGGCAAGGGAACTTGCTGTTCCAACAGGACAATGCACGTCCGCATGTACCCCTTGCCACGCAACGTGCTCTAGAAGGTGTAAGTCAACTACCCTGGCCAGCAAGATCTCCGGATCTGTCACCCATTGAGCATGTTTGGGACTGGATGGAGCGTCGTCTCACGCCGTCTGCACGTCCAGCACGAACGCTGGTCCAACTGAGGCGCCAGGTGAAGATGGCATGGCAAGCCGTTCCACAGGACTACATCCAGCATCTCTACGATCGTGTCCATGGGAGAATAGCAGCCTGCATTGCTGCGAAAGGTGGATATACACTGTACTAATGCCGACATTGTGCATGCTCTGTTGCCTGTGTCTATGTGCCTGTGGTTCTGTCAGTGTGATCATGTGATGTATCTGAACCCAGGAATGTGTCAATAAAGTTTCCCCTTCCTGGGACAATGAATTCACGGTGTTCTTATTTCAATTTCCGGGAGTGTATCAAGTCAAATACATAATTGCTACAATAATAGTACAGAAGCAATTGTGACAATTGAGTTTACTTATATTGCAATGCTCCTTGACCCTGGTGTTAAAACTTCTACCAGTTTCGCCACTTACTTGCAAGCGCATTTGGGGGGCCTGACACAAGAAATCCCCATTTTGTTAAATGGTTGGGGAGCCTTACATTGATTTCGTATCAGCCACTGTCCATTATTATTAGGTGTAAAGAACGCAGGAATAATATTTAGATTTCTCAGCCAGTTAAGTTACCTATTTTATCCAAAATATTGCCATAGCAGGGAATCCTAAAGAACTTTTCCTTCTCACCTACATCGTGCGCAGGGATTGCACTCCCTATCAGCCCCTTGTTCCTACTCTTTACCGTCTTTGGCTATGAATGTCATCGACCTCCCTAATCACGTAACCATTCACGTATGCTAGAAACTTTGTAGTTTCCCATTCTTTATTAGTGTTTTTTTTATTATTATTATTAAACGGAACCTCATGCAACCTGTGAATAACAGAACTGAAAACCGCCAGTTTGTGAGCTATAGTATGTATGAAGGAATTATGTATCAACGTTTCAGTTGTCGTTGGGCTAAGATGAATGCTGCAGGCGATACCATCGCCATGAAAAGTAACAGATCCAGATAAGGTAAAGCATCATTCTGGGGAAATTCAGTAGTAAAGTTAATGCTGGGTGCTTGGCTATTCGTCTCCTTGTACATATTGACAATGTGGTCTTTATCGCCATCATAAAAGAGGGTTATGTCATCAACATATCTCCAGCATAACAGCATTTTGTCTCGAAATTTGGGATGTTCAGCAAAGAATCTTTTCTCCAAGCGGGACATTTATACAGGGTGAGTCACCTAACATTACCGCTGGATATATTTCGTAAACCACATCAAATACTGACGAATAGATTCCACAGACCGAACGTGAGGAGAGGGGCTAGTGTAATTGGTTAATACAAACCATAGAAAAATTCACGGAAGTATGTTGTTTAACACAAACCTACGTTTTTTAAATGGAACCCCGTTAGTTTTGTTAGCACAGCTGAACATATAAACAAATACGTAATCAGTGTCGTTTGTTGCATTGTAAAATGTTAATTACATCCGGAGATATTGTAACCTAAAGTTGACGATTGAGTACCACTCCTCTGCTGTTCGATCGTGTGTATCGGAGAGCACTGAATTACGTAGAGATCCAAAGAGAACGGTGATGGGCCTTAGGTACAAAAGAGACTGGAACAGCACATTACGTCCAAATGCTAACACCTTTTTATTGGTCTTCTTCACTGACGCACATGTACATTACCATGAGGGGTGAGGTACACGTACACACGTGTGAGCAATTTCATAATATCATTAATGTACTCATTTTCTGAACTACTAAATTTCTGCAGATTACTGCCAGTCAAGTCCATGGCATCATTTATGAGAATATTAGTGTACACACTTTCAGTATCAAAGGAAACTAACAAGACACTCATACAAATCCTAGCTGCTTGTAGATGATGTACAACGTTTTTCCGATTTTTAACCACGTAATGCCGAAGGTAAAAATAGTGCTGTAAAAGAACATTATTTAAAAATCCAGCAAGTTCATGACCTGGGTTGCCTGTCAAATCAATAACAATCCTTGGGGCACACAGCTTGTAGGTCTTCAGTGCCCCCGTAAGTTTGAGCATCCTTGGGTTCATCGTAGCAAGCTGTTTTTTGTTCTTGTGCCAATACTACATTGATACTTTTAAACACTGTATTCTTTTCTACCAAGAATTTGTTAGTGGTATCAAATTTAGCACGCTCAGAATTGTTACTACCAATAAAATCTTCAACTTTTTTATATTCAACTAGTGGTAAGATAAAAATCGTTTCACGTTATCTGCTCATACTGTAAGGCCTTCATTGTCGACCAATTCTTTATTAATGCTTTTAATGGTATTACGATTCCCTACTTTTTTATCTGCCATGTTGCCGTTATCATGTAACACTAAAGCTTTCTTAACCTTAACAGCAACCTTGCTTCTTTGAACCAGTAACGCCTTAGAGAGATCTAACGCTACTACAGTGTGAGGTACCAGATATTCCGCTTTTTTCTTAGCTAGTTTCTTATTACAGTTAAAAGGCAGCCCTTTATTTAATACTAGCAGTATAGTTTTGTAACCTGTGGAAAAAACTGAATGCAGATTTGTGAGGGACCCCATCGAGCTGCATGGGAAAGGAGGTTAGAACGCCAGGAGACTGTAGCGAAATGCTGGAAGACATGCCCACGATCGAAGATTGTTGCAGGAATTGACACTGAACATAAATAAATGTGCCACAATGCGCATAAATTGATGAAGAGATCCATTACTCTTCAATTGCACTACCGGCCATAAATAATCGGAAGCAGTAAAAACCGTAAAATTCCTAGGAGTAACCGTCCGGAGCGTCCTAACGTTGAATGACTGTATAAAATCAGTTATAGGAAACGCAGATGCCACGCTGAGATTTATTTGAAGAACTTTGTGAAAATGTATTTCGTCTCCAAAAGAATTGGCTTACAAAACACTCGTTAGATCGATCCTCCAGTATTGCTCATCACTCAGAAACTGTGGCTGTGATTAAAAGGAGAGATAAAAAAAGATCCACAGAAGAGCGGCGCCTTTCGTCACGAAATCGCTTATTAAGCGCCAGAGCGTTACGGAGATGCTCAACCAACTCCGAATACCATTCAGCAGTAAATAATGATGAATTGAGCACATGAATTATCAGCGTTGCGTATTATGTATATACCACACTTACTGTAATTAGATGTATTATAACAGCAGATCAGTACAACGTACCTTTTTGAGGCTCCAATCTCCAGGGACAGATAAATTTCATGAATGAATGAATGACTGAAATGCTTTTCTTAGAGCTCTATGTTGCCTCGCGGGATTAGCCGAGCGGTCTCGAGCGCTGCAGTCATGGACTGTGCGGCTGGTCCAAGCGGAGGTTCGAGTCCTCCCTCGGGCATGGGTGTGTCTGTTTGTCTATAGGATAATTTAGTTATTAGCATTCCTTTACCGTATTTGAGCCTTTTGTATTTACTCAGACGACACAAAATTAGGATCTTTCCGTAATGGTTAGTCATCCAATGATTCTTATGGTCAATTAAATCAGGATTGTTTAAAATAATTATTAATATTAATGTTAATCATATTCTGAAATAATACATGAATTTCTACTTTTTAATTTACCATCCTAGTTTCCGTTTCGAATTTATTTTTGATACACTGCTGTCCGTAATAGTACGATAGCGGCAAGTGCGGCAGAGAGAGTTGTTCTGAGTTGTGGTTCAGCTACGGACGTGCAGTGAGCTTGTTAAGAGCAGTGATCGCTGTTTATGTAACTATTTCCAGATTTCAGCAAGTTAATGTGAAAAGTGGTAGGAACGTTATGGATGTGGCAACAGAGTTTGTAATAAAAGACATAGAGCTAATGTCAAACGTGTGTGAAATCTTATGGGACTTAACTGCTAAGGTCAACAGATGGGACGTTTGCAAGACAACAACGATCTGCACGAACAGTTCGACGGCGTTTGCAGCAGCATGGACTATCAGCTCGGAGACCATGGCTGCGGTTACCCTTGACGCTGCATCAAAGACAGGAGCGCCTGCGATGGTGTACTCAACGACGAACCTGGGTGCACGAATTGCAAAACGTCATTTTTTTTTCGGATGAATCCCGGTTCTGTTTACAGCATCAAGATGGTCGCATCCGTGTTTGGCGACATCGCGGTCAACGCACATTCGCCATCGCCATACTGGCGTATCACCCGGCGTGATGGTACAGGTTGCCATTGGTTACACGTCTCGGTCACCTCTAGTTCGCACTGTCGGCGCTTTGGACAGTGGGCGTTACATTTCAGATGTGTTACGGCCCGTGGTTCTACCCTTCATTGATCCCTGCGAAACCCTACATTTCAGCAGGATAATGCACGAACGCATGTTGCAGGTCCTGTACGGGCCTTTCTGGATAAAGAAAATGTTAGACTACTGCACCGGCCAGCATCTTCTCCAGATCTCTCACCAATTGAAAACGTCTGGTTAATGGTGGCCGAGCAACTGGCTCGTCACAATACGCCAGTTACTGCTCTTGATGAACTGTGGTATCGTGTTGAAGCTGCATGGGCAGTTGTACCTGTACACGCCATCCAAGCTCTGTTTGACTCAATGCCCAGGCGTATCAAGGCCGTCATTACGGCCAGAGGTGGTTGTTCTGGGTACTGATTTCTCAGTATCTATGCACCGAAATTGCGTGAAAATGTAATCACATGTCAGTTCTAGTATAATATGAAACATCCCATTAGAAAAATTAATGAATTGCTGTGTTGATAAACCCCTTTCGTTATTTGATTTTTAAACTTCTGGGCAAAATTGAACTTACTCAGGCATTACTCTCTTTACTGAGACACACTAAACTGACACACAATATTTTTAGCGCAACGCAATCTTTCAACAATCCCTACAAAAGAATGGCCCTGACTAACAATAACCTATAACTTTCATGAATCACTTACCTCACAAAAATCTTCCTTACTCGAACTACTGCAATACAGCGAGCGCCAATACTGCCAGCTAAATAAAAGATCCTAAGTACTGAAAGCACTAACTAATGATAGGCATAGTTAGCAAATGAAAGATTTTGATAGAGAACAAACAATGTCCTAATAATGTTCAAAAGTCATAATATATGTATATATATATATATATATATATATATATATATATATATTCTGGCGACACATGTCGAGATCGTCCCCTCTCAGAACTCCGCCATCTCTCTCCCCACATCCACCACTGCTGGCGGCTCACCTCCAACTGCGCAACACTACGTGCTGTTCACATCCAACTGCCCAACACTACAATAGCAAATATTCCAGCAATGGAAACCAGCCACAGACTTCACACAGCACAGTCAGTGATTTTCATACAGAGCACTACGTGACGTTACCAACATAAAAACGTAAAGTGCCTACTTACAAATATGTTTTCTAATGAATACCCATTTATCATCTGCATTTCATCTTGGTGAAGCAATTTTAATGGCCACTAGTGTAACATATTACATCCTCAGTCAGGCATTTCGCGAAATGACCACGACGAGAAAATCCCAGTAATAGGAGCTCATACGGAGACTTGCAGCAAGTTGACCTTCTCACACGGCATTCAGGATGAAAACAGGGAAAGAGGGAAATAACAGTATAACTGCAAGTGCCCTCCGCAACACACCGTGCACTGCCTTGCTGAGTATAGATATGGATCGAGCTGTGTATATAAAATGGATATGCAGGCGAGGGCTCCTTCGGCGGAGGATACACTTGCGGCAGCAAATTTAATTTACCGACAAGATGGAAGCGGCGTCTTCGCGTTAAAATCTCGTTACAAGCATCTGGACAGAAAATAGAATCATTCGATTTTGCCGTCACGAGAATCTGCGCGGCGCGGTGCAGGAGAGGTGGGGGCCAGGCGTTATCTACACGAAGCGCCGGCGGCCGGCATTGCTCACGCCAACATCCCATTTCGCGGCGCTGATGGCTTCCGCTGCCGTCAGCCGAACTAATCTTTGGCCTGCCGCGTCTGCGGCGGGGCCGCCGATCACCGCTCGCTCCAAGCCAGTGTTCCAGTGTTCGTAACACGTGTTGTTGGATAAAGAGAATTTGTAGTATTCGGGTTCAGGGAAACAACTGGGAACGTAAAGTTGGCCATAATACTACCTTGCTATAGCATCTAAATGTACATCTACATGATTTCTCTGCAATTCACACTTAAGAGTTTGACAGGTGGCTTACAGAATCAATTTCAGACTATTTCTCGACATGCTTCTCTTGCACAGTACATGGGGATAAATTTTTCCGTGCGAGCTCTGATTTCTTTTATTTTATTTGATGGCCATTTCTCGCTATGCAGGTAGCAGTCGACAGAAGATTTTGGCATTCGAGGGAGAAAATTGGTGATTGAAATTCTACGAAAAGATTCAGCCTTTGTTTTAATGATAGCCGCAACAACTCGCCTATCATGTCCGTAACCTCCCCCCCTCTCGCTCCATTTCGCAACATACAAAACGAGCAACGAGCTGCCCTAGTTTTACGACGGTCACTCGAAAAGAAATTTTGTAAAAATACAGTTTTCATCTGTGAAAGTTTTACAGTGTGTAGATACATCCTTCCCGCTTGTTTTCAAACGTAGTTCAAACTGTTCCCGTGAGTGGCGCAGTCACGGCATGTCTTCAAGGTGGCTGCTACACTTGACGTTCGTCAGAAGCAACGTGCTGTCATAGAATTAATGTGCTGTGAAAACTAGACAGTGGGAAACATCCACAAGAGGTTGAAAAAGGTGTATGAAGATGCTGCTGTCGGTTGCAGTACAGCTAGTTGGTGGGCAAGCAGGTTACGTGATGAAAGCGGGCACGGCAATATTGAGGATTGTCCTCGCAGCGGCCGCCCTCGTATGGCACACACTCCAGACAATGTGCAGAGAGTTAACGAATTGGTGACTGCTGATAGACGCATCACGGTGAACGAATTGTCACTCTAATTTCGGCTATAGGAAGGAAGTGTTTGCAGAATACTGAAAGTGTTGGCGTTAAAAACGGTTTGTGCCAGGTGGGTTCCCGGGATGTTGACTGTGGCTCACAAAGAAACAAGAAAAACGGTTCTTTTGGAACAGTACGAGAATGGTGGAGATGAATTTCTTGGAAGAATTGTGACAGGTGATGAAACATGGTTCTATCATTTTTCACCAGAGATAAAGAGGCAATCAATGGAGTGGCTACATTCACCCAAGAAAAAAAAATTCAAAACCACACTGTCTGCTGAAAAAGTTATGGCTACGGTGTTTTTCGATTCCGAAGGACTCTTGCTTGTGGACATCATGCCAAGTGGAACCACCATAAATTCTGGTGCATATGTGACGACACTGAAGAAACTTTAAGTTCGACTGAGTCGTGTTCTACCACATAGGCAAAAGCAGGATTTTTGCTGTTGCACGACAATGCACGGCCACGTGTCAGTCAAAAAACCATGGAAGCGATCACAAAACTCGCATGGACAACACTGAAACACCCGCCTTACAGTCCTGACCTGGCTCCAGGTGACTATCATCTCTCTCGTAAACTGAAAGACTCTCTTCGTGGAACAAGGTTTGAAGATGATGACTCAATTGTGCACGCTGCCAAACAGTGGCTCCAACAGGTTGATTCAGAATTTTACGATGGCGTAAGGCAGTTGAGAGGGATGGAAATTATGTGGAGAAATGAAAATATTGTTCCTAAAGGATGTACCTACACACTGTAAAACTTTCAAACATATAGAATAAGTGATGCATTTTTAAAAAAAATAGTGTGCCTTTCTTTTGGAGTGACCATCGTAATTTCATCGATGCGGCCCACCAATCCTGACTGGTACGGATCCCGCTTTGTGCAGCAGTCTGCAACACTAAACGCCTATGAAATCTTACACTGAGGCGCCATAGAAACTGGTGTAGGCATGCTTATTCAAACAAAGAGATATGTAAGCAGGCAGAATACGGCGCTGCGGTCGGCAACGCCTATATAAAACAAGTGGCGACACAGTTGTTAGATCGGTTACTGTTGCTACAATGGCAGGTTATCAAGATTTAAGTGAGTTTGAACGTGGTGTTACTTTTGGCGCACGAGCGATGGGACACGGCATCTCCGAGGTAGCGAGGAAGTGGGGATTTTCCCGTACGGCCATTTCACGAACGTACTGTGAATATGAGCAGTCCGGTGAAACATCAAATCTCCGACATCGCTGCGGCCGGAAAAAGATCCTGCATGAACGGGACCAACGACGACGGAAGAGAATCGTTCAACGAGACAGAAGTGCAACCCTTCCGCAGATTGCTGCAGATTTCAATGCTGGGCCATCAACAAGTGTCAGCGTGCGAACCATTCAACAAAACATCGTCGATATGGGCTTTTGGAGCCGAAGGCCCACTCGTGTACCCTCAGTAGTTTGGTGTCGAATTCGACGGTTATCTGGCGAGCCTAGTTTCTCCCCGATCTCTGGGCTCACTGTCGCGCATGGTTTCTTAGTGGACCCAGTCTCAATTTCTTACTCATCAGGTCAACAATTTGCTGAGATTTCGAGCTCTTCAAATTACGTGCCAGCCTTTTTCCTGAAGAAACGTGCTGCGGAAGGGCGACCTCTTGCTTTCTCCTCTCAAAATAGCGAAAGCTATAATACTGTTTTCTCCATGCGGGAACTCCAACACGCACTCTCTTCTTCTCGCTCATCTGCCCCAGGACTGGATGGTGTCCACGTCCAAATGTTGCTGCACTTATCATACCATAGTCTGCATTACCTCCTTCGCCATTATAATCGAATTTGGACCGACAGTACTTTCACCAGAAGATGGCGGGAAGCTATCGTCTCTCCTGTTCCGAAACCTGGAAAGGACAAACATCTTCTCTCTTGCTATCGCCCCATTTCTCTCACGAGTAGTGTATGTAAGGTTTTGGAGCGTAGGGTGAATTGCCCTTTAGCCTGGTGGCTGGAGTCCCGAAGCCTTTTAACACCTGCCCAATGAGGTTTCCGAAAGCATCGTTCTGCAGTTGACCATCTTGTTGCTCTCTCCACTTATATCATGAACAATTTTTTCAGGAAACGCAAAACGGTAGCAATATTTTTTGACCTGGAAAGAGCATGCGATGCCTGTTAGAGGACAGGCAACCTCCGCACACTGTTCTCTTGGGTTGGCTACCCCTTTTTATTCGTGAATTTACGGCAGAGCGCACATTTAAAGTGCAGGTGAACACTACTCTCTCCCGTACTTTCTCCCAAGAAACGGGATGCCCCAGGGCTGTGGGTTAAGTGTTGTTGTGTTTGCCATCGCCATAAATCCAATTATGGAGTGTCTCCTTCCCAATGCCTCGGGCTCCCCCTTTGTGGACGATACAGCTCTCAACGGACCAGCTTTCTTGAACGCCGTCTTCAACGATGTCTCGATCGCCTCCACTCTGGAGCATCGAAACCGGCTTCCGCTTTTCTCCCAGCAAGACCGTTTGTGTCGATTTTTGGCGTCGTATGGAGTTTCTTCCGCCTTACCTACATCTAGGCTCTGTCGACCTTTCGTTCGCTGACGTCGTTAAATTCTTGCGACTTATGTTTGACAGCAAACTGTGCTGGTCCTCCCGCGTTTCCTATCTTTCGGCTCGCTGTCTGCGATCCCTCAGCACCCTTCGTGTCCTGAATGGTACCTCTTGGGAAGCGGACCCAGTGGTCCTTCTCCGCCTCTATCGCTCCTTAGTGCGCTCGAATTTTGACTATGGAAGCATAGTTTGCTCCTCTGCTCGGCTGTCTATTCTTCGGCGTCTCGACTCTGTCCGCCACCGTGGATTGCGTTTAGCGTCTGCAGCTTTTTACACTAGCCTTGTGGAAAGCCTTTATGCTGAGACTGCTGAACCTCCGCTGTCCAGTCGGCGAGCTGCCCTTCTGAGTCGTTATGCTAGCCATCTGTCTTCTATGCCTGCTAATCCGGTCCAAGACCTTTTTTCGACACCTCCTCGGATTTAGGGTACGCAGGCCGCCCTTCCTCTCTACTACCACCTTGAGTCCGCTTCCATTAACTGCTATGTTCTCTTTCCTTCCACTTTCCTGAAACTTTCTTGACAACTTGGGGTATGGCACCGCCTTGGCTTCGGCCTCGGACCTACCTGCTCCATGACCTTTGTCAGTTTCCCAAGGATGGTACCCCTTCTCTCGTTCATCGTCAGGCATTTGCTGCTCTATGCACACAAATAAAGGATGCCACATTTATTTACACTGATGGCTCAAAAACATCATTTGGTTCTGGGAGTGCATATATTGTTGGCGACACCCCTAATAGATTTCGGCTTCCTGACTAGTATTCAGTTTTTCTTGCAGAGATTTACGCTGTTCTCCAGGCTATCCAATACATCTGTCGCCATCAGCGAAAACAGTATATTATATGCTCAGATTCGCTCAGCTCTCTCCTCAGTCTCCAAGCTCTTTATCCTGTCCACCCTTTGGTCCACCGGATTCAGGACTGCCTCCACGTGGGGGCATCTCTGTGGCACTCCTCTGGATCCCAGGACACGCTGGTATCCATGGAAACGAGGCGGCCGATGTAGCAGCCAAGGCTGCAGTCTCTCTTCTTCAGCCTGATGTTTGCATGGTTCCCTTCGCCGATCTACAGAGTGTTTTATGTCGTCGTGTTGCTCTATTATGGCACGTACGTTGGTCTACACTACCCAATAATAAAACGCAGGACGTGAAAGATCTTCCCTGTGCTTGGACCTCTTCCTCCCGAACTCGTCGTCGGGAGGAGGTAATTTTAATTAGACTCCGGATAGGGCACTGTCTTTTTAGCCATCGATATCTTTTAAGTGGCGATCCATCTCCGCTTTGCCCCCACTGCTCTCAACTGTGGACGGTGAGACACCTTTTACTTCAATGCCCCTATTTTACTCCGCTACACGCACGTTTATATATGTCGCCTGATATATATTCCATTTTAGCAGGTGACGCGCTCAGCCGATCGCGTCCTCGAGTTTATCAGTGTCGGTGAGATGACTTCGGTCATTTGAAGCTCTTTTTGGGGAAAACAATTCCCCCCACCCCCGCCGCTTTCTATTGTGGTTTTCTAAGCTTTCCTTCTGTATTTTTAGTTTCTCCACTTTTTGAGTGTCGCTCCCATTGCTGCTGTTTCCAATTTGTTTTTTTTTTTTTAATTTTTTTTACCCTTCTCTAAGCCACAGAACGGGCACTAATGGCCGTAGCAGTTTTGCGCTTTTAAAACCATAACAAAAAAAAAAAGAAATACTGGGCCACACAACTGTTCTGCATACAGTCTACTTTACACAGGCGGCACGTACATTGCTCACATCTTCTTCTCCCCACTCTTGGTCAACCTCTTCCTCCTCTCTCTCTCTCTCTCTCTCTCTCTCTCTCTCTATCTATCTATCTATCTATCTATCTTTCTCTTTCTTACCATCTCCTTCTACTCCCATCTCCTGCTCCTCTGTCACTTCCCATCTTCTCCTCCCACTATCTCTATCCATTTCCTCAGCTTCCTCTCTTCTTCATCACCTCCTCCCCCACTCTCCATACATCTCTTCCTCCCCATCTCCTACTCCTCCTTCTCTTTGTGTCCACCTCTTCCTCCATCTTCTCTCTGACTAGCTCCAAATCCCACTATTTCTGACTCCTCCTTCCTCATCTCTTTGTCCATTTCCTCCTCCCCCTATCTCTGTCCATTCCCTCCCCCTTTTTTTTCCACCTGCCCACTACACCTCTCCATCTTTCACCTGCACATTGCCTCCTGTACTTTCCCCTCCTTCCCTCTCACTGGCCATCTGCCCCCCCCTCTCTCTCTCTCTCTCTGACCATCTTCTACTGCCCCCCACTCTTTACATCCCCTCCCCCCTCTCTGTCCATTCCCTTCTTCCCCTCTCCCTATCTATCTCCTCCACCTCCTACTCTCTACCTCCTCCTCCTCCCATTCTCTGCCTATCTACTCCTCCCCCCTCTCTCTGTCGAGTTCCTCCTCCTCCCATTCTTTGTCTACCTTCTCCTTCCATTCCCTCTGTCCATCGCCTCCTGGTTCACACTCTGTTTATCCTTATCCATCTCCTTCTGCCGTCTCTGTCCATTCCCCTCCTTCTACCTCAGCCCATCTACTCATTGCGCTCTCTCTATCTATGTCCTCCACCACATGTCTGTGTCCTTTTCCTTCTCAGTCTTCTCTCTGTCCATCTCTTTCTGCCCACTCTCTCTGTCCAGCTCGTCCTCCCCACTCTCTCTCTCCAGCAGCTCTTCCTTCTTTGTCTGTCCATCATCCTCTCTCTGTCCATATCCTCCCACCTCTATCCATCCACATCCTCCTTCCCCTGTCTTTTGTTCATTTCCTCCTCCACCCTTTTTTTCCATCCACCTCACCCTCCCATCTCACACCATCAGTCTTCTTCTCCCCACTCTTTGCTCAGCTGTGCCTATCCAAATGCATAGCCTCTGGAATGCATTTGGATGCAACCCATGCAATATGTTTGTTGTGCTGGGCAGCTTACATGTCAAGGATTACCAAACCTTCTCACCCTCACCCCTACCCCTGTGGAAGCTAGGTGGTTCTTGCCCCAACAGTACTTCTTTCCAGACAATAAGTAGTACGTGTACCAAATTTGGTTGAAATCGATCCAGTGGTTCAGGAGGAGATGTGGAACATACATATGGCCATTGTCTTACACGATCCATTCATATTAATGTGACCACCCCTATGTTTGACATCATCATGCAGTTACCATCTACAGACAGCAGGTGGCAACACTAGCAGTGCAATGTACATAATGTGTGTCAGAGCGACAAGTAAAACAGCGCAGTTGTTGTCGTAATGTTGAAACAGAGCAATTTGTCTGTCGTCCAAAAGAGCATGTTCATTGACTTTCAGCCCAAGGGTGGAAGCATTTCTGAAATGGCTTATTTTATAAACTGCTTGCTTGTCGCCATGGTAATAGTATACTGGGCATTGCAAAATGGCACTATCCAGAACTGGCACCAAGAAAATATGGTGCACCATGGGGCATAGATGACAGTGCTAAAGGATAGCTGATGTGTACAGGCATATAGGCATACAACTGTTGAGCATCTGTCTATCCTGATCAACCAAGAGGCTACCAACAGTGTTACCTTAATGAGTGTTCAATGAACATTGCTGCCTACAGATTTCCGCAGCAGGTGCCTGGTTCCTGTGTGCTTGGTTCATGCACCCACACTGATGGCTGTTCTTCAGTGACAATGGAATTTCCACACCATTATCACGGCTGTGCTGAGTGACAACAGGCGACCTTTTGAGGTGAACCACATTTGTGCTCTATTGGACTGTTAGTGGTTGTCAATTGTGGAACGCGTCAAAGCAAGCACACTACAACAATTGTGGGAATGGAGCAAGCCAAACAAGGGAGCATTACGGTCTGGGGAATGTTTTCTTTGGGTGCTGTCGCCATTCTGGAAGGCACAATGAATCAGCACAAGTATGCATCTATTCAGGTGGGGCAAAGTGCTACCCTATAATCACATTGTTTTTCCTCAGCACAATGACATCTAATGCAGGACAATGCAGTGTGTAACACAGCTCTCAGTGTAGTTGCATTTTTCAAAGAGCACCAGGGTGAGTTTAAGATACTCCCTTGGTCCCCAAACTCCCCAGAATCAAACCCAATCGAGAATCTGTGGGGCCACCTCAATTGGGCCATTCATGCCATGGATCATCAACTGAGAAACCTAGTGCAGCTGGCCATGGCACTGGAGTCAGCAGTGCTCCACATCACTGTCAGTATCTTCCAGAACTCTGCCTGCATGTCTCACAGAAGTCCATGCTGCAAAAGGTGGTTTGGTTTAAGGAGACTAGACTGTGAATTTATAGATACACAGGGTGTTTGTTTTAACTTGAGACAACTACTTGTAAATATCTTGAAAATGATGCATCATTCAAAAAAATATAGTAGATCAAAAGTTAATATTAATAAAAGGGACATCTGTGTGTGTGTCATCTCCTAACCACCCATACTGCTGCAGGGTGGAGTTAACTTTGTTTTCACAATGACCCCCCCCCCCCCCCCCCAGTTTGATTGAATATTCAGATTCTACACCAAAAATTATGTACAGTTTACTCAAACCATTGTTTCGCATTCGTGGTAGATGATGCTATAGTTGACAAATATCAAGTGTGCCTTTTTCTGCAATTAAGAAAGGACACATTTGATTCTACATTTCATTTACAATGTACATGTAAACATTTGTGTTCTAACAGTTAATACTGAAGTTGAAATCTTACTTGGGTGTTGAAAATGTGTTTGCACAGTACAAATAATATGGCTATACATTGACATTTCTGGCAAACAGGCTACTTGTATGGTAACATAGCTCTCTGTTCCCTATGCAGTTGATTGTGGTAAGTCCATAAACCATTGGAATACTTGATTTCAGAGCCCACCAATGAACCTCATAATCAGGGTGACTGATTTCAGTGTATGTGTTTCCATCCAACCACCAACTCTCATGCTGACCACTACATGGGTACTTGTGGAATGCAAACCAGAACAATTGTAATAAGGTAGAATGTCCAAGAAGTGATAGTGACACCTGTCATGGATAATACATATTTTGTAAACACTTACGCACTCACCCAATCACTCAACACCCCACTACTGAATTACAATTATGGTGAAATGCAAGGAGATTTATCAAAATCATACACTCCAGTGGCGAGGGGCAAGGGGAATCACTGAAATAAAGCACCCCAGTGGTGAGGGGCAAGGGAATTTGCTGAAATCAAGCACCCCAATGGCGAGAGGCAAAAAACTCACTGACATCCAACTTCCCAATAGGGACATAAATCTGTTACGTCCACATTGCAGTTTCTGGCTCACACTAAATGTAGATTCTAACTAGACATTGAAATGGCTTGCAATATTACACAGTACAATCAAATTTGCAACACTTAAGTAAAAATTTGAACATAAATATCAAGCATCTGAGTACTAGAGGCTTACATTTAAATCACAAATGAAATGTAGAATCAAATGCAGCGGTTCTTAATTGTAAAAACATGTACACTTGATATTAATCAACGCATTGCTTACAGTGCCACCTACCACAAATGATAAACAATGGCATGAGTGATCTGTATGTATTTTTGATGTAGAATCCATACGTGCAACAAAAATGGGGAGTTCCCCTTGGTATTTTCAAAGTTTATCCCACCCATGTAGGAGGGGTGGTTAGGAGATTTGACAGGCAGAAAAGAAAGTTTTAAATCTAACCTAAAATCATTTCTTCAGAACAACTCCTTCCGTTTCATAGCTGAAATTTTATTTAAAAACTCTAGTTTTAGGTGCAATTGGATTCATTAATGTTAAAATTAATCATGTATACATATCTTGTAAATTGACTTATTTCACATCATTTCAATAAAATAATTATTCAACTGATCTGTGGAACACATAACAACTAATTAAAAAATTATGGAGTTCCTCTCAGCTATGAAGAAGTAACTTCATACTTATCCCCATATATCTTTGAGTCACCTAATGCATCTGGTATTATCTAGGCAAGTTGGCAGAAACATTATTACTAAATCTTCCTTTGACTTGAACATTTCCAGTCTAATGGACATACATGAATACCATCAAAGTGTATTCCAAAAGTGAATGTAGCCATGTCCTACTTCCCAATATAATGCATTAGAAAAAATTGTAGTAAATGTATGCATAAATAATTTCAAAATATTTTTCTACTTTTTACTAGATAGTTACCAGTAGATTTGCTGGTACTATTTCAGAGGATGAATTGTGAGACATTTTTTCACTACATGAAAGTAATGTGAACATTCTTTTCCATTTCCTTTGAGCAATATTTAATCAACTTTACATAGTCAAGATGCTCAACAAAATTATGAGAGAACTGGCCAGTACATAATAGAAAACTGAAGGCTCTGTGCTTTGATATTATTGGTTGACATGTCATATCTATGGATGCTTTTTCAGTCTGTCTGATAAAATAATGTTTTGGAAAGCTATGTAAAATTGGTGTAAGTATGATACAATTTTCATTACAGGTTACAAAAACTGGGTATGGAAGACTACAAGAAATTTCTAGAGGATCTTGCCAAGAACAAGAAGCTCGATATTGAAGAAGTGAAAACAAAGCTGGCATCTTGTGGTGCTCCTGGGCTATCTTCAGCAGCAGTAAGCTATTCCCATTTCTCTGGCCTTGGCCCTAATAGTAGTTTAAGTTAAGAACCATGCACAGCATAGCAAAAAGCAAATACTACTATTAGGCTGGCCAGTAATTATCTTAAGGATGCAGAGTTCTTAGATTTACCAACAGATACATATAAAACTACTAGAAATTATTGTTAAGTTTCAGAAATATTAGTTTCTGCTGGGAAGGCAAGTAGGTTGAAGAAATTAGAAAGAAAGGGCAGCTCATTCAGACTCCAGGATAATGATGAATCATCTGTTGCAAGGAAAGGAGAAAAGGGGAAATGAAGGGCAGGGAAGGGGGGCGGGGGGTAGCCACACCAGAGAAGGAGGAGGTCAAAGATAGTACATTGGTAAGCACTGTGCAACTTTCAATCCAGAGATTGTCAGAACAGAGTGAGAGGAGAAGATAGATTAACAGGAATTAAGAAATAGGATGGAAAGGAAATGAGGAAAAAAGAAAAGATAGTAAAAATTAAAAAGCAGTGAAGACAATAAGAGATAATACATTAAAACAAATATAATAAAAAATTTAAAAAATAAGTAAGAAGATAGTAACATGGCAGGGGATTTTCTATGTTAACAGTGATTAAGTCTGAAAGGGTCTTGTGATGTGAGGATGCATTGGAGATCAAGGTCCTATCTCCAGAGTTGAGGCAAACTAGTATCATGTCTGAGGATCTAAATAGCCTGTGTTATGAAGCAAGAACTCAAGTCCCTTGAGTCATGCTGTAGAGCATGCACAGGGACTGTGTAATGGATGTCCCCAATGCAAGCAGTTGTTTCATGTTCATTTATGTGCTCAGTCAGATTTTTGACAGCCATTCCTACACAAAATTCTGTGCAGTGTTGACATATTAGTTTGTAAATGACATACCTAGTTGCATATGTTACACCACCTTTGAAACTGTAGGATTTACCAATGATGGTGCTTGCTGCTAGTGGGCTGGAAATCAAACCCAGGATCCCATGGTATAGAAGTGGCAATGCTAACAACTAGACCATGAGCTATGGATAGTGGGCAGATTGATGCATGAGACTTTTTTTACAGCAGAACAATTGCAGTGGCAGGAACCTTGTGGTAGGAATAATAGTCTGACTATGTCAAATAGTTTGACAAAAATGTTAGAGGTTAGGAGTGTGATGAAAGCTGATGATGGGTAGTGTGGGAGGTATATCAAAGGAGGAGGATCTCACTTCTAGACTCAATGAAGACATAGCCTCTGTGGAGTAACATATTGAGGCATTCGCAGTATCTACTGAATGACAATATTATGATTTATTTGGATGTGGGAGCTGTATTAGTAAGAGGGTGAGAGAAGGATGCTGAGAGATTTGTTTACAAATAAGGTCTGAGCTGTAGTTGCTGTAGAGGAAAGCTTAGATGAGATTGCTGATGCAGGTGTTGAGGGATTCAGTGGTGAAGCAGATACATTTACCAAGTATGACTGTAAGGGTGTGATGTGGAAGGGGTTTCTATGATTTTGAGTTAAACAACAAGAGAGTTGGCTCCATATTTGGAAAAGGACCATCAAAATTAGAATTCAGAGAATGATTCAAGCTGTTGCAGTAAGTAGAGAAGTTCTTCAGAATGAGACCAGATGTTTTAAGATCAATAAAGCTATGTCAAACAGAGGTCCAGCTTCTGGTTTTTAGGAAGGTATATTTCATATTGCCCTTGAAAATGTTGGCATTGGACAGGACCATCTTCGTTTCTGTAACAATCACACTCCTTGTTTGCACGTCTTCCACAAAAGAGAAAGAAGTTTCAGTAAAGGATGAAGTCAGCTAGTGTGACAATAAAAATTTTACAAAGACCTTCAGGTGTCTGCTGGGAAATGCGGTGTCTGGGGCTAAAGAACATTCATATGAGAAATGTTTGAGTAAAGTAAGTTTGCATCCGTAATGGCAACAAAAGTATTAGGTCAGAAATGGGGACAGCCTCCTGGACTTAAACCCCATTAACCCCCCCCCCCCCCCACCTGCCTTTCTCTCTCTCTCTCTCTCTCTCTCTCTCTCTCTCTCTCTCTCTCTCTCTCTCTCCCTCTCCCTCCTCTCTCTTACTCTCTTATTATCTTTTTCATTATTATAATGTTTTACATTTTATGTTTTGTTTATTATGTCTTTTTTATTGCCTTTTCATCTCGATCAACCCCCGACTCACACTTCCAATCCCTTTCATTTGCCTCCTCTTCTTTTACTCCTAGATTTCAATTGTGCTATTCATATTATTTACACTTCTTGTGATCCATCTTTATTTCTCAATCTGTCCTCATCTCCTGACTGAAACTGTTATATTTTGGTGTTTACCATCGTGCTGTCTTTGAGTTCCCATTGTCTCTAGCCCTTTCATCTTTGCCTCCTTGTGTCCTTGCAGCAGATGTGTATGTCTTATCTTGGGGTCTGAGTGACATGCCCTTCCTTTCTCATTTTATGCAGCCTATCCCTCTCTTCACCCTGAGGAAGGAATTAACAGGTCTAAAAATTTGGATAGTTTCTTGTAGGCGTATTTTTACACTTACCTATCAGGAGTACTAAAATTTTGCCTCCTGAAAGTAAGTACCTGACCAGTCCGTCTGTCTTGTTATTTTCTAGTTTTTCTGTATGTGAACTGTCCTTCTAACACAGATACTGATATTTAACACTTACATGGCACCCTTGTCTTGCCAGATGCTACTCTCATATTGCCTCCTACATGTTGCTGTCATGCAAATTAACCTAATTAAAATTAGATGATGTAGAACAAGAGCCATATTTCCATATTTGTAGTTATTGTTCTTTGAGCTATGAGTAGTTGAATAATTCACTGAATGAACTGAACTGGAATTAAATAATACATTAATCCTGTAGGAGAAAAATATTGTATTGCTGTTGACATTTTCATCTCAGACATAATAATGTACAAATTGGACACAGAATGACCTTATAGTTCACATCTGAGAAAATTTCTGTTTTTAGATTTTAGTAGATAAAATCTTTGCAGTATATTTCAGATTTATGTAGCTGATACCAGTAAATATTCATGAACACTATAGTACTATTTATTTAAATGTTCATGATATGATCCACGTAAAACTTGATTCTATTTCTTGACATCTTAAAATATGACAATTTGTAGTATTTTGTTTACCTTAGTGGTAGCCCCGCCTCAGAAAATCACACAAAATATTACTCAACACAGGAGAAAGAATTATTCCAAACTGTTCAGAAACATTTTTCCTAGCCAAAAACAGTACATTTCAGTGGCAAATAAAAATTATGTAATAGTTCCTATTGTATTATGTGCTTTCTTTTGACTTTAATTCAAATCTTTCACCTTGCTATCTGTATGCTTATAATTGGTTGACCTACACTGAAATATTAATATCATATGTTAGGTCTTTGTAACTTCCAGTTATTTGCAGGTAGCTCGTGCTTTTCCTTATTTTTTAATATTTTTTTTATTCAGGTCTTAGGGTAACTTTTTCTCCCACAAAAGTTGTACATGCAACTTTACTTCCTACTTTTTATCATATTTTCTTGCAAAAATGTGACAATTTTCGAACTTAGAAAACCTGTAGATTAAGACAACACTTTTCTTTGAAAACTTTTGTATCTGTCAACACTGTAACAAGCTAATAGCTTAACATGTGACAAAGCGAACAGAAATCATACTGGTCACTAATATACCATACAATTATTATAGGTGTTAATTATTATAGATGTTAATCATGTTAGTAATGACAGCTTCAGGTTGTTATTGGCTTCATTGTATAAAAATGCAATGATAAGAAAATTTTACTATACATTGCATGTTTTTCTACCGCCATCATTGCTACTGTTGATACTCTATTGATTTAATTCATGTTTCAGGGAGCAGCAAAGTCGGCTGCAACTGTAGAGCGGCTGACAGATCCTTCACGCTATACAGGAGCACATAAACAACGGTTTGATGAGAGTGGAAAAGGGAAAGGAATAGCAGGGCGTAAGGACATTCCTGATGCTTCAGGCTATGTACAGGGTTACCAGAACAGAGATACATATGACAAAACACATTAGTGGCAATTCATATGTAGCTATTTAATGCTGGCAAATGTGATTCCATATAAATTGTGCTACAGAAGGCATTTCTTTCAGTGCAAAATACGCAATGAAAATGTATTTTTTGGATGTTATTTCATATTATATTCTGGTTCACTGTTTATGATGACATAAACCAAAAAAGAAATAAATGTGTGAATGATGAATAATGTTCAGATATAATAAAGAACATGTAATTAACACTGAACCAAATCTGTCTTCAGGCATCAGGAATTCATTCTAAACAAAACTAGTTTCAAGAAGAACTCTTACACAGTATCCAGTCATGTAATTTATAATGAAACAATTAAAGTTGTTCAAAAGAAATTTTATTTAATTCTGTCATTAAACATCGTGAAAGAAAAGGTGAAGCTATATGAAAATGTAGAGCTTTTGTCAATGACCAAGCAAATGTTAAGGAACAAGTATGGGAGTTAAGCATGCAAACACGTGGTGTCACATGGTTTCAAGCCCAAAAAATCCTAATTGCAATCTTCAATCTGTCACAAAAGTACAATTCTCAGAATCTAGTTATGCTATTCATATAATTCGTATGCAACTTTGTAAAGAAGAAATGGGTGAATATTTTGATATATTCAGCATCAGTGCACTAGCATTTAATCACTTGGCAAGTAGTATCATTGAGATAGTATTTACTGAGAATCATTTGAGAATTCAGATTTCTGTTGATTGTGTACTTTATCTCTGGAAAACCTAGATGTTCTTGTTATCCAGTTTTGTTATGACAAAAAAGCAAATCTGCTGCTTTGGCAATAATCTGTGTACTTAAAATTTATAGCAAATAAAGTATTTTCTAACTTGACATATTAAAGCCAAAAAGTGCATTTTATAAAAATATTCATTTCTAAATTTATTTTTCCAGCATTACAATGTTGATTACTTTTGATAACACTCTATTAATGAGACCTTACTACATATATATGTTTTGTATCTTTGGTTAAAGTCTTAGTGTATTGTTAAATGTTTTGGGTGTTTTAGTTCCATGTAAATTTTATAGAATTTGTAGTATATAATAATTCATGAAAGATAAGTGAATATAACAGTATCTGTGAAGGACTGTATAATTTATGTTTGTTTCTCATTTTCATAAATATATTATCAACAAGAGATATTAGTTTCTAGCTGTTTTTTGTCCTTGTTAAAAAAGAAACTGTGTTATGTGTTCTGATTCTGAATGGATTTAGTTTTCCATAAAAGTACCGCTTCCCTCAATAACCATCATAGTTAATTCCTATCTAACCAATAAGTGTTGCCGGAAACTGCAGAATTATTTAAAACCAAAAGCTTCAGAAAAGTATATGGAGTTATGAGTGCTAAAATCATTTTTATCTGCTCCACACATGAACATGTGTTGCATAGGGATTACCTCCAGTCTCAGTATTTTATACTGAAACAGTGTGTATTTATGTCCAGAAAACATTTAAAGCACCTGAAGAATCATAGTGTTACAAATCATCACTTGAATATTTCCCTTAAAATGATTCTAGCTGATAAGGGGAGGTGAGGTAATCTGGTTACTCTTGAATTTGCTCCAAACCATCATCACTGACAGAAACTTGTCACTTACTCATTTTGAATCTACAAATTACAAAGTATCAAACCAAATATTTTTAAGTGAAAAAGAAAATACATAGGAACTAAATGCATTTTATGAAGACTTTAATGGTGACCACTTTCCCCTACCTAATGGAAAGGGTGGGGAGGAGGGGGGGGGGGAGCTGCTAGTCCTGTCACAACAGGATCTCATGTTAGTTGTTCTGATTTCTGGACACATTTTCTTGACTTATTGATGTCATAGTATCTGAAAGAATACTAAGTGGCTGCAGCAGGCTGTTTTCAATCACATTTTTGTATTACACCAAACGCAACAGAACAGAGGTAGTTTTAAGTAATATAACTTAATTAATCCAAAATCAACACAAAAGGATAGAATGATGGCCAATAGCTTTTTGTATAAATGTGTTTGGAAGTTAGTCTGATCTGTATATGAGGAGTATCCAGAAAGTAAGTACCTTTTTGGAAGAAACTCATAAAAACATTTTTCCAAACCAAAATTTATTTTTACAAGGAAGAGCATATCTCACATTTCCTTTCTTTTTATTTTTTTATTTTTTTTTTTTTTTTACATGGTTGTCGCTATTGTTCACATATTTGTCATAGCAGGAAACCAATTTTTCATGCCCTCTTTGTATAAAAATGCCATCAGTGAAAACAACCACTGTTGAACACAGTGTTTTGCATAATTATCACTGTCAAAATGCCTTCCTCTAAAATCATGCTTCATGTTCAAGAACAAATGGTAGTCAAATGGGGGGCAAGACTGGGGCTATAAGGCTTGGAATACTCAGTCAAAGCATTGTGTTGCTCCATGACAATACACATCTCAATTCTGCTGGTGTCCCTAAAAACCTTATTAGACAATTTTGTTGGCAGCAGTTTGATCACTCTCTGTGCAGCTCCAATCTCGCACCCTCTGACAACCACTTGTTCCTGAACCTGAAGCATGATTTTGGAAGAAGGCACTTTGACAGCAATGACAACACAACAAATGGTCTTCTGCAGTGGCTGTCTTCACTGGCACAATATTTCTATGAAGAAGGCATGGAAAAGTTGGTTTCCTCTTATGACAAATGTCTGAAAATAGTGACAACCATGTATAATGTTAGCTTAAGATGTGACCTTTTTTGTAAAGATAATATTTTAGTTTGAAAAAAAAGTTGTTACGAGTTTTTTCCAGAGTGGTACTTCCTTTCTGGACATTCCTCAAATCATGCACGATTCTTATTGGGATAACGTATTGCTGTACCACACTTACATGATTCTGTCTTGCCATGAAGTCACAGTTACATTTTTTCAATGTTTTACTGTCTTTTTATTGTCAGTTGACTATGACGGTACAAAAACAAATGTGTGGTTTATCAAACAGCATGATTTCATAGCCTGTACATTGTGTATCTGAAGATGACAGATTATTCCTGTCACAGCTAGCAATCAGTGTACCTATACACAGTGAAGGCTATAAAAACTTCATATCTGAAGCTTTCTTTACATTGAATCTTTTATTTCAGATTTTATCAATTAAATTAAATATTATTTCTCAATTTACAATTTGTTACAAAAAGAAATTATAGGGATGTGAACACACTTAAAAATGAACTATTAGATATTGAAGAAGGAAAGAAGACTCCTCTCTTTTCTTGTTCTTGGTACCCATAGCAGGGTGCCATCCATGAAGATTCCATGTACTTTGAAGGGTCCAAATGAGTGAGTGTGCCATTAAACTTCAGAAAAAGTAGCGCAGAAAATTTTTTTAGTAACAGAGTTAACTGTCAGTAATGATCAGACTCATTTGGGAAGACTCTCTTTCACATTCACCAGGTGACACTGGAATAAATATTGTCTCCTTGATAGTTGTCAACAGAAACAAATTTGTGAGATGCTTTGTTTTGTTTTCATAATTTCCATCAGAGTTCTCATAATTCTCAAAAACAGACTCATAAAATGCTTAAATTGGGTCTTGATTGCTGAACTGAAAATGAACTGCAAGTGACTCAGCATCATGCACAAAGCAGTGGACCAGGCTGGCCACAACCATCTCCTACTGCCCGCCACTGCATATGTCTAGAAAAAGTTCTCTCTAGTCTCACGCCATGTAGGCATAGTTTTACAATGATATTGTAAATTGATATTTTAAACTGATATTGTAAAAAAGTTCTACTCTTCATAAGCAAGGTAGGAAGGATAATATAAATAACTTATCTTACACCAGACAACTGAAAATCAGAAAAAAATTTGCTAAAAAGTAGAGGAACAACCTTCCTCTGCCACAGCATATACTAGAACTAGTCTGAACAAAAAATTTGCAATTACCACTTTTCCTGGCCTGCCCAGAAACATTTCTCAACATAAGAATGCTGTGTCATTTAACACACTTTTTTTAGCATATTAAGAGGAGATGGCTTCTGATACAATATGACGTTTATCCATAAGTGCAGATCACATTACTCAGTGGCCTTTTAGACACAAAGACATGATCTCCATCATGATAAAATAATCTGACATAAAAAATATCATGTATTGAGACTTAAACTTCATTCTTGTGATTGTGGCAAACAGAACAGAATGCTCCCACCTTGGTTACCTGCTTCAACATGTGTAAGTTTTATCTTAGGCGGAAGTAGAATCTTCAACAACTGCAAATGGAATTATATGAATAAATAAAAAGAACTTATATTATAAAATAAACTTATATTATAAAGAAAGTTTGTGACTTCATGCCTTTCAAGTATACCTTGCATCTAGCGGTTTTTGCGAAAAAAGAGGGCAAGAGAAACTTAAAATAATATGTTAACTTTTACACTTATACACACTGCTAAGCCTGCCAGCAGTCAGGCACTTGCTTTAATGTAATTCTAAAGTGTAGTGTTCTCTTGCTCCAGAACGTTGTTCTCTAACATCACAACTAGGGTCAGTGCCACACTTTTCCAACTACACATATTTTCCATTGTTACTAATGACTGGTCATTCAAAACTAAATATTTAATTTAAAGCAACACATACTTGGTCATTCTACATACAAGGAAACTGGAGCCTGACATTCCAGGAGAGTACCTAGTGTTTACTGAGCTATAATCTGGCAACACAAGAATCTTCATAGGATGTAAATGTGTCCATGATGATATATAATAACATGGATAGGGGTTAATTTGACTGTCAAGCATGGCATGGTGAGATTGGCCCCTGCCAAGAGCACAGGCACAGTGGGGTGCAAAAAACAACCAGAAAGAAAGAAAGACAATTTAAAAACTAACAGGGAGAGACACACAACTTCTCCTACTCCTTGTGTCCCTGTCTCCTACATAACATATGAATCCTTACCCTCAACCTATGGCTCCACATGCCCACAGTTCTCACAGTGCATTTTCTAAAGTGTCATTTCACTCAAACAACATCGTAAAAAAAAAAAGACCACTGCTGAACACATGGCTATCACTAACATGGTTTATGAGGGAACAGTGTGCTTAATCCACATAGCTGTCACTTACACAGTTCACTCATGCTGAACAATGGAGTTCTTGCTGCTGCTTTGCTACGGTATTGTAGGATCTCAAAGGCCAGTGAGTGGGCATTGAAGCAAATATGCTATTTGACCAAAGGCTTCCAATTTTTGATAATTTTTGTGGAATGATGACTGTGACGAGACTGTTTGAGCCTGAGTGTTTAAAGCTGCTTCTTTCCCGAATAACTACTTCAACCAACACCCATTTAAACCTGCTCATCATATTCATCCCTTAGTCTCCCTCAACAATTTTACCTCCCACACTTCCTTGCACTACCAAATTGATGATTTCCTGTTGCCTTAAGATGCGTCCTATCAGCTGATTCCTTCGTTATGTCAAGTTGTGCCATAAATTTCTTTTTTCTTGAATTCAATTTGGTATCCTTTCATTAGCTACTCGGCTGACCCATCTAATCTTCAGCATTCTTCTATAGCATCAAGCTGCAAAAGCTTCTATTCTCTTCTTGTCTCAACTGCTTATTGTCAATATTTCACTTCCATACCAGGCTAGAATCCAGACAAAAATCTTCAGAAAGCACTTCTTAACACTTACATTTATAGCATTTATATTTACTTCCTCACTACTACTGCCATCATAAGTTATTTCACTGACCAAACAGCAGTACTGATCTACTGCTTTTAGTAGATCTATGTGGAGCCATAGGTTGAGGGTGAGGATTCATCTGTTATGTAGGAGACATGGACACAAGGAGTAGGAGAAGTTGTGTGTCTCTCCCTGTTAGTTTTTAAACTGTCTTTCTTTCTTTCTGGTTGTTTTTTGCACCCCACTGTGCCTGTGCTCTTGGCAGGGGCCAATCTCACCATGCCATGCTTGACAGTCAAATTAACCCCTTTTTTAGTAGATCCTCATCTTATTCCTTCAGTATTACCTAATTTAAATCCTAATTTAACTAATTCCATTACTCTTATTTTAATTTTTGTTGGTGTTCATCATCAAATTCTTTTCAACACACTATTCATCCCATTCAACTGTTCTTCCAAGCCTTTGCTGTCTCTAACAAAATTACTATGTCATCAGCAAACCACAAAATTTTTATTTTTATCCCTGAAATTTATTTCCTTTTCCAAATTTCTTCTTGGTTTCATTTACAACATGCTCAACATACAGTGGGGTGGGAACAACTACATTTAATTTCCTTCTCAACCATCATATTCCTTTCATACCCTTTGGCTCTTATAATTACTGTCTGTTTTCTGTGCAAGTTGCAAATAACATTTTGTTCCCTGTACTTTATCCCTGCTACCTTCATAATTTCAAATACTGTATTCCATTTAACCTTCTACATCTAAATACAGCTTAGCCAACTGTGGCCACCACGTCTGTAGTTATGAGCAGTCCCTCTTGAAATATACGAGGGATCTCACTGAGGTCTTCACAGAGTGTAATTACCCTCAGAAACCTTGTACAGAAGCAGATCTCCACTGTGCTATCTCTCCAGTCACCTTCCACCTCCCGAAGTCCCATAGTCTTGCCACAGAGGAGCATTCCCCTGAAGACTCAATACCACCCAGGACTGGAGCAGCTCAGTCACAATCTCTACCAGGGTCCAGCTACCTCTCGTTGTGCCCTGAAATGAGGAATGTCCTACCCACTAGCCTTCCCACCCCTCTCACAATGGTATTCTGCCATCCACCAAACCTACAAAATATCCTAATTCATTATTACACAGCCCTCACTCCCAATCCCTTGCCTCATGCCTCATATCCCTGTAATAAATCTAGATGCAAGACCTATCCCCTACATCCTCCCAATAGCACCTACTCCAGTTTGGTCACAAACACCACCTACCCTGTCAAAGGTACTGCTACCTGTGAAACCAGTCATGTGATCTAGAAGCTAAGCTGCAAGCACTGTGCTGCATTCTACTTGAGAATGACAACCAACAAGCTGTATGTCTGCATGAGTGGCCACCAACAAACTGTGTCCAAGAAAAAAAAATGGACCACCCAGTTGCTGAGTATGCTGCCCGACACAACATTCTTAGTTTTAATGACTGCTTCACATTCTGTGGCATCTGGATCCTTCTTTCCAACACCAGCTCTTCTGAATTGCGCAGGTAAGAACTCTCCCTCCCATATATCCTATGTTCCCATAACCCTCCTGGCCCCAACCTTCATTAGACATTGTCCTGCATCCACCAATCCACTTCCCTGTTACCAGTCTAGCACTACACAGCCCTATATTCCACTAACACATCCACAGTCTTTTTACTTCTCTCCTCCCCCCCTCCCCCATCCACAGCCTAACCTCCCTACAATACCAAACTGCCCTGCCTCTCTCCACCTGGTCCCTGTCCTCCCAACTATACCAAGCTGCCCTAACTCTCTCCACCTTGTCCTTGTATGTTCCCACAAGCAGACCTTTTTCCATCCCCCATGCCTACCTTTTATCCCTCCCCACCCCAGTCTCTTCCTTATCCCAAACAGCTTCTCCCAATCATCCACAGCTGGTCACAGTCTGGTCTCAGCAGCCAAAGACAGAGGTCATATATATGTGTGGTAGTGCTAAGTTCCTATGGGACTAAACTGCTGAGGTCATCGGTCCTAGGTTTACACACTATTTAATCTAACTTATGCTAATGACAACACACACACACCCATGCCCGAGGAGAGACTTGAACCCCCGACAGGGGCAATCGCATAAACTGTTATAAGGACTGTGTTTTATTGGCAGAACACTCAGAAGATGCAACACACCTACTAAAGCCTACAATATGCTGGTATCCATACCAGGTAGGGTTAACAGAGTACATCCAAAAAGTTCAAAGAAGAGCATTATAATTTGTATTATTGAGAAATAGGGGAGAGAATATTATGGATATGATACAGGATTTGGGGTGGACATAATCAAAACAAAGGTGTTTCTCATTGTGGCAGGTTCTGCTCATTTCAATCACCAACTTTCTCCTCCTTCCAGTCATTTCCTTTCTTGCTGCACTCACAAACATGCCTCAGAGCCCTAATTTCTTTTATCTTATCTTAATGGTCCTTACACAAAATGTATGTTGGTGGCTGTAGGCTCATTCTGCAGTCAGCTTCAAATGTTGGTTCTCTAAATTTTCTCAATAATTTACCTCAAAAAGAACATCATCTTCCCTTCAGGGATTTCTATTTGAGTTCCCAAAGCACATTTCTAACACAGGCATGTTGTTAAACATGCTGGTAACAAATCTTGCAGCCTGCCTTTGAACTGCTTTAATAACTTCCTTTAATGTGACCTGGTACCAGCCCCAAACCTCAAAAATAGGTTGCACTATCATCCTAAATGCAGTGTCATTTACAGTTGAACCACACTTCCACAAAATTCTCCCAATAAACTTAAATTGACCATTCATCTTCTCTATCACAGTCCTCACATGCTCATTCCATTTCATATCACTTTGCTGTATTTCTCCCAAATATTCAAACAACATGGCTGTGTCAAGCAGGACACTATTAATGCTGTATCTAAGAATTGTGGATTTGTTTTCCTTACTTATCTGTATTGACTTCACTTTTCTACTTTTAGAGCTAGCCGCCATTCATGGTGCCAATTAGGAAAAAAAGCTGTGAAAAACTTTCTTTAAATCTACAAATGCTATAAACATAAGTTTGCCTTTCTTTAACTTATCATCTAAAATAACTAATATTAGAGTGTTTCCTTGTATGTCGCTCCATTTCTCCAGAACACAAACTGATTTTCAGCAGTTATCAGTTTCTCTATTATTATGTAAATAATTCATGTCATTTCCTTCCATGATTCATTAAACTGATAGTTCTGTAATATTCATGTCTATCAGCACCTTCCTTCTTTAGAATCATTACATTCTACTTCATGTTTGAGGGTATTTTGTCAGTCTCATTTATCTTGGACACCAGGTACCAGAGTATTGTCATGGATGATTTTTCTAAAGATCTACATAATCATGAGGGAATATTGTCTACTTCTGTTTTGACTTATATCCTTCGGTTGTCTGTCAAATAATTATTGCATTATCATATACTCCATTGCATCTTCCTCCTCTTTCTCTCTTCTTTCTATGTTATTGTCCTCAGTTTCTTTTCCTTGAATAACTGTTCCATTTACTCCTTCCACCCTTCAGCTTTTCCTTCTTTCTTTAGTACTCACTGGCCATCTAAGCTCTTGATATTCATATAGCTGCTTCTGTTTTCTCCAAAGATCTCTTCAATTTTCCAGTAGGCACCATCTACCCTTTCCTTAGTTATGCATGCTTCTAAAGCCTTCCATTTATCAACGTGCAACATGTCTACATCTACATCTATACTCTGCAAACCACCGTGAGGTGCATGGGAGAGGGTACGTCCCATTGTACCAGTTATCAGGGTTTCTTCCTGTTCCATTCATGTATGGAGCTCAGGAAGAATGATTTCTGAACACCTCTGTGTGTGCAGTAATTCTTCTAATCTCTTCCTCATGACCCCTGTGTGAGCGATTCATAGAGAGTTGTAGTATATCTCTAGAGTAATTATTTAAATCTGGTTCTTGAAACTTTGTTAACAGACTTTCTCAGGATAATTTACTTCTATCTTCAACAGTCTGCCAGTTCAGTTCCTTCCTAGCAATAAACCGAAATCTACCATCTGCTTTACCCATGACTGAAGCTAAGTAATGATTCCATTTCATATCCTTACAAAGTGTTACAGCCAGGTATTTGTATGAGTTGGCTGATTCCAACAGTGACTCATTGATATTATAGTCATAGGATACTATGTTTTTTTCATTTTGTGAAGTACAAAATTTTACATTTCTGAACATTTAAAGCAAGTAGCCAATCTCAGCACCACATTGAAATCTTATCAATATCTGACTGAATATTTATGCAGCTTCTCGCAGATGTAGGGTTGACATACGTCACGGATTTTGTGGGCAGTCAGCGATTTTATACTCGAATACGGGTTTCCTTGACGAAGAGGAAAATGTCCACGAAAAAAGTGGCTAGTAGCAAAAAAAAATTTTTTTCGCACGTTTTGCCACTGGCCACCGATCTAGTGTTTGATAACTCCTGCAAACTTGACGATAGCCATTGAAACCTGTGCTGATATTCCATGTCACTTCAGAATCGCTCGGCTATTTTCAGAACAGACTGTGGAAGCAGCGCAATAATCAATTCTTTGCAATTGTTTCAGTTTTCCACTGTTGGTTTACAACATCTCTGCTGTCTGTATCTGATATTCTTTGGTCATGTAAAGTTAACATTCAGCTGTGCCAAGTGTACTTTTGGTGTTGTTATTGCACCAAATTTGAAATTTAAAATGTCGAAACGAAAAGTACATTTTCGAGAAGAATATATTGATGCGTTTCCAAGTATTAAACGTGGAAGAAACGAACATGAGGCTATTTGCAAAGTGAGTGTGTAAGTACAATACATTTTAGGTACGTAACAGTGAACAATGCCTATCATTTGTAGAAAACATACAAATGAGTATTACTGTCTGGATTATGATAATTATGAAGATTTGGCTGACGTGCAGAAACATGAAAGGACATTGTGTGATTCCAGGTTTCAACCACATCTTCATAGCTACCACTGTAAAGTAATGATGAAGATTGAATTGAAATGCAAACCAATGGTCACTTGCACAACATATCGGTCCGTGTTCCAACCACATCTTTATAATCACCGAATTTTGTCCTTGATTTTCGTCCTTGGATTATGGCAACCCTACTCAGATAGTACTTCATTATAAATAATTGCATCATGTGCAAAAGGCCTAATTACACTATTAATATTGGCTACAAAGTCATTAATACACAACATTAACAGCAAGGGTCTGAACACACTTCCCTGGGGCACATCCAAAGCTACTTTTACATCTGACAAGGACCCTCCATCCAAGATAACATGCTGTGTCCCTCCCACCGAAAAGTTCTCAATCCAGTCACAAATTTCAATTGATACCCCATATGATCACACTTTTGACAATAAGTATAGGTGTGGTACTGAAATCAAGAAACACTGCATCTACCTGGTTGCCTTGATCCAAACCTTTCAGTATGTCACGTGAGAAAAGTGCGAGTTGGGTTTCACATGATTGACATTTTTGAAATCCGTGCTGGTTGGCTTTGAGGAGATCGTTCTGCTCAAGATATCTCATTATGTTTGAGCTCAGAATATGTTCTACGATTCTAAAACAAATTGCTGTCAATGATATTGGATTGTAGTTTTGTAGATCATTTCTACTACCCTTCTTGGAGAGGGGTGTGACCTGTGCATTTTTCCAAGAATGGAGCACAGTTTTTTGTTCAAGAGATCTACGATAGATTATAGTTAGAATAGGGACTAACTCAGCCACAAATTCAGTATAAAACCTGACAGGGATTCCATCAGGGCCTGGAGTATTGTTCAATTTTAACAATTTCAGCCGTTTCTCAACACCACTGACCATAATACTTATTTCATTCATCTTTCCAGTGGTACAAGGATTAAATTGGGGCAATTCTCCTGGGTTTTCCTTTGCAGTGGAACGTTTGTAAATGGAATTAAACATCACAGCTTTTGCTTTGCTACCCTCAATTTTAGCTCCTGTCTCACCCATTAGGGACTAGACACCAACTTTGGTGCTACTGACAGCCTTTACATACAACCAGAATTTCTTTTTTTTTTTTTTTTTTTTTTTTTTTTTTTTTTTTTTTTTTTTTTTTTTTTTTTTCAGTGTTGTGTTATGGCAGTCATTGAAGGCATCATGCATTGCTCACTTGACAGCTGAACATGTTTCATTCAACATCTCTCTACCTACAGCCCTACATTTTGTTTTACACTTACTATGCAGTAATATCTGTTTCTTGAGAAGTTTCTTTACAGTGACTGCAAACCATGGAGGTTTCCTCCAATTATGAACTGTTCTACTGGGTACATATCTATCCAGTGAGTGGTCAACTATTCTTTTAAATTTGAGCCACAGTTTCTCTACGTGCTCCTGATCCATGCTAAAAGTTTTGACTTCCTCATTCAGATATGACACTACTGATTTTTTTACCTAGTTTACTGAACTTATATGTCTCTCTGCTTCTTTTAGTTGTCTTTTGTACTTTTATAATCATTGTTGCCACAACCATGTCATGGTCTCTGGTACCCGTTCTGATGTGAACATCCTCAAAGACATTAGATCTATTTGTTGCCACTACGTCCAATATATATCCATCATGAGCTCAGTTCCTAACTATCTGTTGTAGGAAGTTTTCAGAGAAGGGATTTAGTAAAGTTTCACAGGATGTCAATATTTTATCCAGCGATTTCTACTAGGCCTTCTCTTTTTACCTATTCCATCATCTGCTGTCTTATTTAAATATGACATGTATTTAAACAGATTTTAAATAGAATAAGTGAAATGGAAAACATATCTCAAGCATATCGGACCACTTCATCCGACTTTAATTTCCCATCAGGAAACACCTTAACTGAAATTTCTGTATTGTACATTATTAATAGATATTAAGTTGTATGTTTTCCATGACTGTAAGTTATATATAGGGACATATTTGATTACTAGTATTGGATCTTGAGCCACAATACTTTCATTTTTTAATTACTGTCCAACACGTTTTGTAGCTTCAACTTGATTTTCAAGAACTATATACACATAGTGGGTGCTACATCTCCTTCATGTTTTCATGTAACAGTTACAGAATGACAAAGTTGTTAGTTTCTTGATGAAACTAACAACTGTGTTGTTCTGTTCCTTTTAGGTGAAAAACTGAAGCAGGTATAAAGCCCATTAGGTGTATACAGTCCTTGAAAATGGAGCTATTGCTTCAACATGCACTGGACAGTAATCAGAAAATAGAAATATTGTAGCTGAATATGGAATATTATTAACCATACACATTTCTGACCCCTATAGCAATTTATGGCTGAGTATGGGTGATAGATATTATCAAATGTAGCTATTTAGTCAACAGAACACAACAAAGATGCTGAACTTGCCTTCCACAATATAGTCATTGAGTTTGCTTTGCTCCAAGGTTGGAAATGTAAATAAAAACAAAATTCCTGTAGAAATGCATATTTTCTCAACTCCTAATTGTAGATTCATTTCCTTTAATTTATAATTAATAATTTATGAGGAGGAAGTAAAATCAGTTCTTCAGCATACATCACATTAAAACTGACATGATATTCTGCAGACTTACAGAATTGAAGGTATGAATTTTACTTTCACCAGCCCCAAAGAAACCCTAGTCCACTCTTAATGTTTGGAACAAATGATGATCTATCTGAACACTCCAATTCATAAGCACTTTTATCTTTTTTGAAAGTCTTCTGTGCTGGAGTACTGGAATTCAATAACAGGTAAAAGAAGAGGAGGAAAAGTAGTAGGTGAACATGGACTGAGTGAATGAAATGAAAAGAGAAGTCCACCTGGTAGAATTTTGCAGTGAGAATAATTTAATCATTATTAACATTTGGTTTAAGAAAAAGGTATTGTACATATGGAAGAGACCAAGACACACTGAAAAGTTTTCAGGTGGATTGTATAATGAAACAGAGATTTCCAAACCAATTTTTAAACTACAAGACATTTCTAAGGCAAATTTGGACTCTGACCATGATTTATTGGTTATGAGTAGCAGACTGAAACTGAAGAAATTGCAAAAAGGCAAGAACTTAAGGAGAGGGGATGTGGATAAACTAAAGAAATTGGAGATCCTTGAGAGTTTCAGTGGAAGCATTGGGGAATGATTAGCTGAAAAAGGGGAAAGAAATACAGGAGAATATTAATGAGTAACTTAGAGAGATAAAATAGTGATGTTGCAGAGGATCAAATAGATGAAAAGTCAAGCCCTGATAGAAATCCTTGGATAATGCAGCAGATACTTAACTGACAAAAGGAGAAAATATAAAATTGGAGCAAATGAAGCAAGCAAATAGAATACAGACATCTAAAACACGAAATTCACAGAAATTTCAAAATGGCTAAGGCAGAGAACAAATGCAATATTATAGAAGCATTAATAACTAGAGGAAAGATAGATGCTCCCTACAGGAAAATTAAAGAGGTGCTGCCTATAGGAAAATTGAAGACACCTATGGAGAAAAGAGAAGCAGCTGTATGAAAATCAAGATCTTATTTGGCATGCCAGTACCAAGCAAAGAAGGAAAAGCTGAAAGGTGGTAGAAAGCCAAAATTTTAAAAAGGGAACAGGAAGTGGATGAAGATGGCTGAGATATATGATACTGCAAGGTAGAGGATGATGAGATGGAAGATACAATGCTGTGAGAAGAATTTGACAGTGCACTGAAAGACCTGTCATAACATGGCCTCTGGAGTAGGCAAAATTCCCTCAGAAGTATTGAAATCCTCGGGAAAGCCAGACTCGACAAAATTATTCCATCTGGAATGAAAGATATAAGAGATAGTCAGAATACCCTCAGGTTCAAGAAGATCATAACAATATGAAATTCAAAGTCAGAAAGGTACTGACAAACACGAATAATACCCAACTACCAGTTTAAACAATAGAAAGTCTAGGTTGTAATATCAAGAATATCATGAAAAGGGCTCATTACAGACAGGCACAATTAAAAGACACTTACACATAAGCATACCGCCACAGCCTTCGTTGGAAGAAGAGAAACACACACCACTCATTCACATAAGCAAGCACATCTCACTCACATGGCACCAACTCTGCTTCATGCTGTGCCACAGGACAGTCAGATTTGCTCTTGGCCACAGATTTATGGTCACCTTTCATCCTGGTAGAAGGCCACTGCCAAACTGTGGCCAAGAGCAAAGTAGACAATCCTGTGGCACACAGTATACAGCTGAACATACCATCCTTGATTTCAATGGATGCTTCACTACCTCCCCTCCACCACCAGTTTTTCTGAACTGCACAGATGGAAGTTACTTTACAACACATTCTGCACTCCTGTAATTACCCCAGCCTCAGCCTATGTTAACATACTGTTCCCACATCCACCACCCAACAGTTTCCATCCCCTCTCTCCTATCAACTCCTCCCCATTCCTGTCTCCTACACTCTTTGTTTTCCACCCTTTGCAAATGCACCCGCCCATCTTTCCCCACTCCTCTCCTTTTTCGCTCCACAACCTTCTGACACTGCAACTGTTGGCATTCTAGCCCCTCCACACTCTGTCAGGCAGTGCCCCTCTTCCCCCACCTGTACACTGCTACCCTTTGCCCTTCCCCTTCCCTGCCCCCTCGCAACTGCTGCTAACATGCCACAAGATGTTTGCATTGTGGCCCAAACTGCTGGAGTTGGTGGCCATGTCTGTGAGGTGTGCTTGTTTTTGTGAACAATAGAATAACAGCATTGGGCACACATATATAGCTGTGTTATATTGCAATGCATAAGCCACTGACAACTCAGGTCAATGCAAGGAATTTTTCTTGCAGTATGCATGCACCCTCTGTGTGTGGTACCTCTGCCCCCCAGAACATGCATGTGAGACTTCAACAGAGGGTTACACACCGTAAAACTGTGAATAAAATCAATACTACACACAGCCCCCAGATTGCCACAAAGTGCGGAGACAGGTGCCTGATAGAGTTCAAGCTGGAAAAAAAGCTACTGATGAACTACTGCAAGCTGGCATCCTTCCAAGCACATTTTGTACTGGTAAAAACAGAATTTATAGATTTTGTGGTGATTATTGGGCTCTCAATGCACGCAAAATCCCTGGTTAGTATCTCATACTGAACATTCAAGGGTTTACTTACACCGTACCAGGCATTTCTGTGTTTAGCCGCAAATTCCTATGGCTCCTGGGAACATGCATAAGACAGTGATCAAACACTGTACAAAATCTATGAATTTTTGTTTATGCCTTAAGTTTTGAAAATTCCTTCATCAGCAAACTCCTCTTCAAGTTTCCTTTCTACACTACTGGCTATTAAAATTGCTACGCCACGAAGATGACGTGCTACAGACGAGAAATTTAACCGACAGGAATAAGATGCTGTGATATGCAAATGATTAGCTTTTCGGAGCATTCACACAAGGCTGGCGCCGGTGATGACACCTACAACGTACTGGCAAGAGGAAAGTTTCCAACCAATTTCCTATACACAAACACCAGTTGACCGGCGTTGCCTGGTGAAACGTTGTTGTGATGCGTCGTGTAAGGAGGACAAATGCGTACCATCACGTTTCCGACTTTGATAAAGGTCTGATTGTACCCTATCACGATTGCGGTTTATCGTTTCCCGACATTGCTGCTTGCGTTGGTCGAGATCCAATGGTTGTTAGCAGAATGTGGAATTGGTGAGTTACCTAGGGTAATACGGAACGCTGTGCTGAATCCCAACGGTCTCGCGTCACTAGCAGTCGAGATGACAGGCATCTTATCCACATGGCTGTAACGGATCGTGCAGCCACGTCTCGATCCCTGACTCAACGAATGGGGGCGTTTGCAAGACAACAAGCATCTGCACGAACAGTTCGACGACGTTTGCAGCACCATGGACTATCAGCTTAGAGACCATGGCTGTGGTTACCCTTGACACTGTATCAACGACAGGAGCGCCTACGATGGTGTACTCGACGACGAACCTGGGTGCACGAATGGCGAAGTGTCGTTTTTTCGGATGAATCCCGGTTCTGTTTACAGCATCATGATGGTCGCATCCGGTGAACGCACATTGGAAGCGTGTATTCGTCATCGCCACACTGGCGTATCAGCCGGTGCGATGGTATGGGGTGCCATCGGTTACACTTCTTGGTCACCTCTAGTTCTCATTGACGGCGCTTTGAACAGTGGACGTTACATTTCAGTTGTGTTACAACCTGTGGCTCTACCCTTCATTCGATCCCAGTAAAACCCTATATTTCAGCAGGATATTGCACGACCGCATGTTGCAGGTCCTGTACAGGCCTTTCTGGATACATAAAATGTTCGACTGCTGTCCTGGCCAGCACATTCTCCAGATCTGTCACTAATTGAAAACGTCTGGTCAATGGTGGCCGAGCAACTCGCTTGTCACAATACGCCAGTCACTACTTTTGATGAACTGTGGTATGGTGTTGAAGCTGCATGGGCAGCTGTACCTGTACACGCCATCCAAGCTCTGTTTGAGTCAATGCCCAGGCGTATCAAGACCGTTATTACGACCAGAGGTGGTTGTTCTGGGTACTGATTTCTCAGGATCTATGGACCCAAATTGAGTGAAAATGTAATCACATGTCAGTTCTAGTATAATATATTTGTCCAATGAATACTCATCTATTATCTGCATTTCTTCTTGGTGTAGCAATTTTAATGGCCAGTAGTGTATTATGCATATGTCAAAGATAATTTGGTTTTTTTGTCCTCTCCATAAGAACATGGGGAACACCTGATCTCCATTTTTGGGACTCTTGAACGTCTGTAGATTTAATTCATTCTAGTTTGGTCGCCTAGTGTGTAGACTGATTGCCATTCCATCGTCGCGGACCGTTGCCCGGGGTACACCTTCTTGGAGGTCGTCTACACTTCATACTCTTGAACAATTTGGCATGATAATAAACAATGACAAATGTCAACTTAGGAAATCGCAAGAATATTTCTGGGCCATTGTGTTAGTCATAATGAGATTCGCCCTGCAGCCCAGCCCACATAACTCTTCTGTCAGCTACCACAAATTGCGCCGAATTCTCAGCATGATTAATCTTTACATATGTCACTGAGCTCACACAGTATTCATACAGGCACCACCACCCACGCAGCGACTGAAAAGCATCGCACCGTTCGGCGATGTCGGGTTGGAGACTAGCTTGCTACGCAGCTCCGCATACAGCGCAACTCTGCAATGAGAAACTGCAGTTCCCGTGTGCGAGCGTGGAGGAGAAGGAGTATTGTTTGTTGTACCTGACCATCTTCTGACTACACAGGACATGTCGAGTATAGATTCGAGCACAGAAGATGATGTGGTCCTCTTATTATTACTTACGAATGAAAAAAAAGGAAGGAAATTCTGGGTTCACCCACACATTCACAGAAACAGAAACTGGAGGCTGTTTGTAGCAGCAAAGAAGCTGGAACAAACTGATTCTAAATTCATTGCTTTTTATAGAATAAGTAAACATTACTACAGTGATCTGGTACAGCTGATTTCTTCTGCCATAAATACGAAAATGACGGAATGTGTCAGTGCAGAAGAACGGATATTAATCACTTTGAGGTAAGAGGGTTCTGATTTATTTTGTACACAAATAATAACATTTCATTTTAAAGTACATACCGATTACTGTGTTTTATAAGTAATTTTATTAACTAACTTTCAGGCTGCGTTGTCAGTAGACTCTTCCATTGATTGTTGACCAACTGCTGGCAGCGCTATTTTCTTGGTTACTGTTCTATGTATCTTCGCCTGATTCAATTGTGACATTGATTGATTGGTATCCCAAAGCCTGCGTAACAGCTAATGGGACAAACAGTGGTTCATGATTTCGTTGCTTAGCTTGAATATTTTTACTTCATCCAGCTCAGACAACAAGCTAAGAAGAAACAGTTTCGTATATTCTCTCCTCTGGTTGCGGGGCTTAGACTGCTGTTAGTCGATTTTGGCCTTCTTGGCTTTAATAAAGTCGATGAAAAAATTGTCAATTTCATCAGTTTCAGAAGGTCTTTGTATAGCCTTTTTTGCTTGTGGACGAGAATCAGATGTGACATGGAAATTTCTGTCATTTTGACAATCTTGAGAGTGTTCATTTTGGCTGTCCTCATTCAGTTTAGTCGTAGTGTTTGGTGAGAGTGGTAACAGTGTTCCTGGTGGAGGTGTTGCTGCTGAAGAGGATGATGAAGGTGAGCATGGGGATGCTGAGAAACTATTTCTTCGCTGTTCACAGCATAAAGTAGATTTTCTTCGACGTAGGGGATATCTGGTAAATTTCCAGTGGCAGCACAGGTGAACGATTTCACAAACAGTAACGCAAGCTGCGTTGCTTGCATCAAATGTTAAGGATTCTTTGTCTTTGTCCCACTGCCACTTGGAGGAGGTTTGAGGTTCTGCACAAAGACCGTTCGTATATTCCTCCATTTCTCTTTGCATTCAGGCGCTGAAACAAAAAAAAGGCATATCTCTTAAGAGCCAAATAGGTAATAAAATGTAGAGAATCACGAAATAAATTAATAAACTATAAGGGTCTACGGATTGCGCGCAGCCGTACATCACGTTAACACGCGCTCGCCAGCCGACCTGACTGGAATGCTGACAATTTGCTTGGTCAGTAGATATGCGTCTGGCCATGCTGCGACCCAGAGTACGCCACTGGCTGCCCTCCGCAGCGCGCAATATTAACCAGCGCGGCCTCGGTCGCGGATATGTGTCTTTTCTGAGCTTCCCATGGAGCCTTTCGGTACGACCGTAATTAGCCGGTGTTAGAATGTCAGACACAGTGACGATGGGTGCGCGTAGTGTGTGTGTTTTATAATCTGCCTTTGTTAATAAAACTGTTAAAACGTACTTCTCGTGTTCGCGTATTGTCGTACCTCAAGGATCCACCGCTCACAAATCGTGACAAAATATTCATGTAATCACCATCCGGGGCAATAACACAAACTACCCCCTTATAGAAGTGGTGTCAGCATGGGAATAATTATGGAAAATCTACAGTCCTGAAGAGGCGCAGTACAATGTGAACTTCGAGCAGCAGCGAACATGAACATCTTCCGACTACGCGGGGACATCCAACGCTGGAATTCAGGTTGGCCTACTCCAGTTTGGCTGGAATACGAAAGGCAGTGATGGATTTTTATTTTACATTTGAGTGACTCATTGGCGTTAAATTAGACGAAATGTCGCAATCCAGTCAGAGTAACGTTGTCGATCTACAAACTGTTATTAATGAACTGCAAGAAGAGATTCTGCAGTTAAAACCAGAGAGAAGCGAGGTAACATTCCGAGAGATTTGTCAAATGATAGTTCATGCAGTACAGGTACACCTACAATAAGGAATTTTTCATTGCTGCCATCTGTACCAGTGTTCAGCGGGAAACCCGAAGATGATGTGATAATGTTTTTTTGTAAACTTGAAGGTGCCGCCCTGTTAGGATCATGTACAGATTCCGATAAGTTAGTGGTTGACAAATTAAGAATTCATGGAGCAGCACAAGATTTCATTAGTGCGGAGCCTACTTGCATGAAAACACAAGATTACAATGAGTTTAGAACGATTGTTGTTCAGAGATTTAAACGTAAAAACGCGATCACATTTTACAGAGAGCAGCTTCACAATTTGCGAATGCGACGAAACGAATCTATAGAGCAGTTTGCCGACAGAATTCGAAACACCAGCGCTCAAACGTAGGAGTTAGTAGATGATGAAAATGAAACTCGCATTCAGTTGTTTGAAGCCGACTAGAGAGAATTGGACGGATTCATTCATGGGTTGCACGGAGAGGAAGTAAGCAAAGCTGTTAGACTGGTGCGATGTGAAACGTTTCAGGAAGCAGTAGAATCAGCTGTTGGTTTCGCTGAAGCACTAAGACAACCGAATGAGACACAGAAACTAGAACGCAGAAGTTTCAACACAACAGTGCAATGCTACAAATGCAATAAGCTGGGTCACAAGCGTAAGGATTGTAAAAAGAATCGAATCTTCTATCATTACGGGATGCAGGGTCATGTTTCGAGTGATTGTCGCAACAAGAAGAAAGGTAATGCGAACAGCAGACAATCTGCCAGATCTTTAAACAAGTGCGGGGATGTACGTGCCACCACTCCGTCTGCCCCTTGCCAGAGACAGTGATTCATGTTAGATCCAGCGAAAATCAGACCGAAAATGACTTCGTAATAGGTGCTGTATATTGTGGCAGACCTCATTAATGTGGTGTTGCACAGATAAACGGGATAAATTGAAACCGCAGCGATTAAAAGTGCGAGGGTTAAACGGAGGAAAGCTACATAACTATCGAGAAGTTGACGTAGGGCAAGATGAAGGTGAAAATAAATGTAAATACACAGCGAGGATGAAAGTAGTTTCAAATAACGAAACGCGTTATGAGGATGTACTTGAATTTGATTTCTTGTCCGCTAATGAGGCAGAGATATTTGTCGCAGAAACAAAGATCAAACTAGGCCGTAATAACTACAACCTAGGAAATCATCCCCCCCCCCCCCCATGAACCATGGACCTTGCCGTTGGTGGGAAGGATTGCGTGCCTCAGCGATACAGATGGCCGTACCGTAGGTGCAACCACAACGGAGGGGTATCTGTTGAGAGGCCAGACAAACGTGTGGTTCCTGAAGAGGGGCAGCAGCCTTTTCAGTAGTTGCAGGGGCAACAGTCTGGATGATTGACTGATCTGGCCTTGCAACATTAACCAAAACACCCTTGCTGTGCTGGTACTGCGAACGGCTGAAAGCAAGGGGAAACTACAGCCGTAATTTTTCCCGAGGACATGCAGCTTTACTGTATGATTAAATGATGATTGCATCCTCTTGGGTAAAATATTCCGGAGGTAAAATAGTCCCCCATTCGGATCTCTGGGCGGGGACTACTCAGGAGGATGTCGTTATCAGGAGAAAGAAAACTGGCGTTCTACAGATCGGAGCGTGGAATGTCAGATCCCTTAATCGGGCAGATAGGTTAGAAAATTTAAAAAGGGAAATGGATAGGTTAAAGTTAGATATAGTGGGAATTAGTGAAGTTCGGTGGCAGGAGGAACAAGACTTCTGGTCAGGTGACTACAGGGTTATAAACACAAAATCAAATAGGGGTAATGCAGGAGTAGGTTTAATAATGAATAGGAAAATAGGAATGCGGGTAAGCTACTACAAACAGCATAGTGAACGCATTATTGTGGCCAAGATAGATACGAAGCCCACACCTACTACAGTAGTACAAGTTTATATGCCAACTAGCTCTGCAGATGATGAAGAAATTGAAGAAATGTACGATGAAATAAAAGAAATTATTCAGATAGTGAAGGGAGATGAAAATTTAATAGTAATGGGTGACTGGAATTCGAGTGTAGGAAAAGGGAGAGAAGGAAACATAGTAGGTGAATATAGATTGAGGCTAAGAAATGAAAGAGGAAGCCGCCTAGTAGAATTTTGAACAGAGCACAGCTTAATCATAGCTAACACTTGGTTTAAGAATCATGAAAGAAGGTTGTATACGTGGAAGAACCCTGGAGATACTAAAAGGTATCAGATAGATTATATAATGGTAAGACAGAGATTTAAGAACCAGGTTTTAAATTTTAAGACATTTCCAGGGGCAGATGTGGACTCTGACCACAATCTATTGGTTATGACCTGTAGATTAAAACTGAAGAAACTGCAAAAATGTGGGAAATTAAGAAGATGGGACCTGGATAAACTGAAAGAACCAGAGGTTGTACAGAGTTTCAGGGAGAGCATAAGGGAACAATTGACAGGAATAGGGGAAAGAAATACAGTAGAAGAAGAATGGGTAGCTCTGAGGGATGAAGTAGTGAAGGCAGCAGAGGATAAAGTAGGTAAAAAGACGAGGGCTGCTAGAAATCCTTGGGTAACAGAAGAAATATTGAATTTAATTGATGAAAGGAGAAATACAAAAATGCAGTAAATGAAGCAGGCAAAAAGGAATAAAACGTCTCAAAAATGAGATCGACAGGAAGTGCAAAATGGCTAAACAGGGATGGCTAGAGGACAAATGTAAGGCTGTAGAAGCTTATCTCACTAGGGGTAAGATAGATACTGCCTACAGGAAAATTAAAGAGACCTTTGGAGAGAAGAGAACCACGTGTATGAATATCAAGAGCTCAGATGGCAACCCAGTTCTAAGCAAAGAAGGGAAGGCAGAAAGGTGGAAGGAGTATATAGAAGGTTTATACAAGGGCGATGTACTTGAGGACAATATTATGGAAATGGAAGAGGATGTAGATGAAGACGAAATGGGAGATACGATACTGCGTGAAGAGTTTGACAGAGCACTGAAAGACCTGAGTCGAAACAAGGCCCCCGGAGTAGACAACATTCCATTAGAACTACTGACGGCCTTGGGAGAGCCAGTCATGACAAAACTCTACCAGCTGGTGAGCAAGATGTATCAGACAGGCGAAATACCCTCAGACTTCAAGAAGAATATAATAATTCCAATCCCAAAGAAAGCAGGTGCTGACAGATGTGAAAATTACCGAACTATCAGTTTAATAAGTCACAGCTGCAAAATACTAACGCGAATTCTTTACAGACGAATGGAAAAACTGGTAGATGCGGACCTTGGGGAGGATCAGTTTGGATTCCGTCGAAATGTTGGAACACGTGAGGCAATACTGACCTTATGACTTATCTCAGAAGAAAGATTAAGAAAAGGCAAACCTACGTTTCTAGCATTTGTAGACTTAGAGAAAGCTTTTGACAATGTTGACTGGAATACTCTTTTTCAAATTCTAAAGGTGGCAGGGGTAAAATACAGGGAGCGAAAGGCTATTTACAATTTGTACAGAAACCAGATGGCAGTCATAAGGGTCGAGGGGCATGAAAGGGAAGCAGTGGTTGGGAAAGGAGTGAGACAGGGTTGTAGTCTCTCCCCAATGTTATTCAATCTGTACATTGAGCAAGCAGTAAAGGAAACAAAAGAAAAATTTGGAGTAGGTATTAAAATTCATGGAGAAGAAATAAAAACTTTGAGGTTCGCTGATGACATTGTAATTCTGTCAGAGGCAGCATAGGACCTGGAAGAGCAGTTGAACGGAATGGACAGTGTCTTGAAAGGAGGATATAAGAAGAACATCAACAGAAGCAAAACGTGAATGGAATGTAGTCGAATTAAATCGGGTGATGCTGAGGGAATTAGATTAGGAAATGAGACACTTAAAGTAGTAAAGGAGTTTTGCTATTTAGGAAGTAAAATAACTGATGATGGTCGAAGTAGAGACTACATAGAATGTAGACTGGCAATGGCAAGGAAAGCGTTTCTGAAGAAGAGAAATTGGTTAACATCGGGTATAGATTTAAGTGTCAGGAAGTCATTTCTGAAATTATTTGTTTGGAGTGTAGCCATGTATGGAAGTGAAACATAGACGATAAATAGTTCGGACAAGGAGAGAATAGAAGCTTTCGAAATGTGGTGCCACAGAAGAATGCTGAAGATTAGATGGGTAGATCACATAACTAATGAGGAAATATGGAATAGGATTGGGGAGAAGTTTGTGGCACAACTTGACCAGAAGAAGGGATCGGTTAGTAGGACATGTTCTGAGGCATCAAGGGGTCACCAATTTAGTATTGGAGGGCAGCGTGGAGGGTAAAAATCGTAGAGGGAGACCAAGAGATGAATACACTAAACAGTTTCAGAAGGCTGTAGGTTGCAGTAGGTACTGGGAGATGAAGCAGCTTGCACAGGATAGAGTAGCATGGAGAGCTGCATCAAACCAGTCTCAGGACTGAAGACGGCAACAACAACAGGAAATCATTCTTCAGATCTTACTCAAAGGAGGAGCAATACTGACGTCATGGGAATGGACCACCCAGACGATGCATCAGTTCAAACCGTCGGAGTCGATGTTCAAATTGATCAGCCTCAGAAAATTCCCAAGGGAGCAGGAAAGACAATCTACGTTGAAGTTAAGTCATCCCGATGCAAGGGAGGAACTTCGTTATTAACAGAGCGATCTGAGAAAAGTATGTTATTGGATACAATGCATTGTTATGTTGCTAGAAGTGTAGGTGCCGCTACAATGGTGAGACACAATGTTGTAAAAGTCCCGGTTACAATAATGAATATGAGCAATGAGGATGTTGTTTTGCCACGAGCAATGACAGTTGCTGAAGTGTCGAGCTTAAATAAAAGTGACGAAATACAGATTCCAGATGTGGTAACAAATGCTACAGTTATAAACACAGATTTTTGTAACAGTACCGCATAATTGTAATGAGGAGACGAAGTTAATAATGAAGCGCAAGATTTGGAAGAAGATAGAACATTTGACAGTTGATGAAAAGAATATTTTAGCGCCTGTTTTGTTGGAGTATGTAGACTTATACCAAGAACGTGGAAATTTACCTGTCACTCATTTAGTTCAGCATCGTATTCATACAGGGACTGCAGCCCCAATCACACAGAAACCTTACAGAATACCATTCAGTCAAAGAGTGTTGGTAGAGGACATGGTTAAAGAACAACTAGAAATCGGAATTATAAAACCAAGAGATCCTTCAGACCCACCGTGGTGTTCCCCTGTTGTTATTCTAAAGAAGAAATCAATTTCTGGAGAACCACAGTTCCGTTTTTGTGTTAGTTACCGATCTTTGAATGCTGTGATCACACCCGACATTGACCACTTACCAAATTTAGTGGAAACCCTGGATTACTTGGGCAGATGTCGAATTTTTTCAGTATGTGATTTAACAATTGGTTATCACCAGTTAACGGTGCATCCAGATGATCAAGCAAAAACTTCCTTTGTAACAGCAACGGGAGTATACAAGTATCTTCATATGCCGTTTGGACTTCGTAATGCTCCAGCTACATTTCAACGCCTGATGGATTCAGTTTTACGAGGGCTCACCCCAACACAAGCACTTGTTTACCTTGATGATGTAATAATTTTTGGTGAAAACATGAAACAGCATACTGAGAGACTACAAGCTGTTTTTGAGCGTATAAGAAGTCCAAACCTGTCTTTGTCAATAGATAAATGTCATTTTGTACAAAGTAAAGTTATCTATCTTGGTCATGTTGTAACTAGCGAAGGTGTTCGACCTGATCCAAAATTAATTGAAGATGTAAAGAATTTTTCTGATCCACAGAATTTGAAAGAACTACAATCATTCTTGGGATTGTCAAATTTCTACAGACGATTTATAGCTGGTTATGCGAATATAGCACGTCCAATGACACAGTTGCTGAAGAAAGGAGCCGCATTTAATTGGTCAACAGAATGCAAAAAGGCAGTGGAAGAACTTAAAACTGCTCTAACCACAGCCCCAGTGTTAGCCTATCCGGATTTCTGTAAACCTTTTATTCTTTCAACAGATGCATCCAGTTTTGCCATAGGTGCAATCTTGTCTCAAGAAGTTGATGGTCATGAATATCCAATCTCATTTACTTCCAAACAATTAAACAAAGTAGAATGTAGTTATACTACTACTGAGAAGGAGCTTTGTGCTTTGGTTTTTGGTATAGCATATAATAGATATTTCCTAACAGGGAGAGGATTTACAGTTATTACAGATCATGCCGCACTTAAATGGTTATTGAGCTCAATGGATCCAAGTTCCAGATTAACAAGATGAGCATTAAGACTGAGTACCACTTTAAGGTTATTCACCGACTTGGTAAACACCATGTGAATGCTGATGCATTGAGTCGAAAAATCAATGTTTGTGTTACAATGAGACGAGAAGAAGAGTTAAAGGCAACTCAGGAAGAAGATCCACAATGTAAATTATGGAAAAATGATCAACGTTTTGTCGAAATAGATGGATTATTGTACAAAATCACACTTGGACTTTGCACGACCGACTGCCGGAATCAGCAATGAACACGTAAGGGATCTAGCACGCAAGCTAAAGGAAGCATGGAGGTGAGTGGAACAGCGGAATCATCAATCCTTTCTCCAGCAAGCAAGACAACACGACCGTCGAGCAGCAGTGCCACAGTATCGAGTTGGAGATCTTGTGTATCTGAGCAATGTGGTATTAAAGAAGAGTCAAGTCAAAAAGTTTAAGAAGTTTTGGAAAGGGCCATATCCAATCTTGGAGGTGTTGTCGCCTGTCACTCTTAAGCTCCAACTGCCCTTTCGTTCGATTGTCGTTCGTGTCAATCATGCAAAGCCATTTCTGGGTAGATTTCCTGTAGTATCACAAGACGACGAGGATGGACCGAGAGGCAGACCTGCTGTTCTCAAACCCAGGAAGCGAGAATCGCGAGCTCACAGTCCAGACTTCGAGGCATCGCCACGTTCCGAGCGATCCTGTTCCAGATACCCCTACAATCTGCGTATTACGTGTGTAGTGCGTGAGAGTGCAATGCTTGTGTTTATTTCAGCCATGTGCTTATGTGAATGTGTTGTGAAAATTTAGTACTGAAGTTATTGCAAGAGTGCAGAAGTGAAAAAAACCTTTTATTCCACAGGTTACCACAGGAAACTCATTTATTTTATGTTCATTGTTAATTAGTTCTAATATTTAGAACTAATTAACCATATTCATTTTTATTCTAATGCTTGCTATGACAGCGTATTCTACTAATACTGTAATAATAGTACCACATAGTACAGGTGTTTTGTTTGAACCACGGTCAGACATGGTAGTTTCAACAAGTAATACAAAACTTGTCCTCAAGTACAGTCTGAGTGAAATCCAGCAACAGTTCAATTCTGTAAAGAAGCAAATTGAGCTAATTCGTTCTGTTAAGGGCAATGATAGAATTTTGGAAATGGGTATATCTTGGCATAATAACTGGAACACAGCCAAAACGCAGGTAGAGTCTACATTTGCTAATTATGAACAAGAGATTTACTATTTTTTAAAGCTTTTGACACACAAAACTTTAGTTAGGCATAAATGTGCCTGGTTTGATTCTGGAGGGAGTGTCCTTCGTACTGTATTTGGTACTTTAACTAGTCGAGATCTACTGAAAGTTAAAGGCAGAATATTAGATCTTGAACAAGAGTCCAGTACAGATTCAACTAACCTCTCTAATGAAATTATCATATTAAAAAATATGCAAAGAACCATTACTAACCAAACAGTTTTCATCGAATAGATTTCAAAGCAATTTATCTCACATTTCCACATACTTCGTAATGAAACAAACACAAATATCCATGAACTATTCCAAGGACTAAATGCTGTGAGTGCACACTTAGACCTAAACACTCTTTTGTTAAGAATTACTGATAGTTTATCAAATGCTAGAATTGATGCTCTTAAGAACAGCCTTAAAAAGTAGTTCAAATGAGTGTTTGAGCGTGTACCACTACATCCAGAACCACTTTTACAGATTCCACTGTCAATTGAACGAAAGCTAGATGCAACATATACTATGATTTATCCTGTTAACTCCTACAGTTTATATGTTTACTGTAAGTTAATCACCATACGCTCCTTAATGATTGAAGATGAATTAACTGTTATTGTTTCTATTCCCATTGCTAAATCAAAGCATAATTTTGAGATGTATAAGATTTATACTTATCCTGTGAAATGGATGCAGGCAGTTATTCATGTAAAGTATGTTCTGAATGATTATCTACTGATCAGCAAGGATCGAAGATATTTTGTGTCCCTAAATGAAAATGATTTGCATATGTGTAAAAGTAGTCATAACTTAATTTGCCCTGAATCAGCAGTATTCTTAGATAGTAGAGTGTACAGCTGTGAGAAAGAATTGTTTATGAATCATCCCCCAAGAGATGATTGCCCTAAAATTTTAACACATCTTTGTCGTCCATTTCTTAAACGATGTTCTGTAGGTATCATTTTCTCATTTAACTCCACCCTTGATGTCAAATTTACATGCAAAAACTATGATACACCTGAGCTACCCTTTACACTAAAATTGAACAATAGTGGATTAATCTTGAATGCCACACATTGTGATTTATTATGTGAACTATTTGATATGCCTATCATGTTGCCAACTACATTTCATGCAACTGGACATTTGCCATTAGCTAGAATGTTATCTGTTTATAACAATTATTCAATCATACTAACATATGGAGAGTATTCCTTATTAGCTTTTTCTGAAGACAATAATTTAATTAAGGATATATATGAAAATGTTATCTCTTCCAGTATCGAGTTAAATTTCATTGAAGCAGCAAATAGAATTAACTCCTTCGATTCCTCCAGTAATGTTAATGCATACTTGATTGTCAGTATTGTGTTTTTATTGCTTTTATTAATTTGTCTTTTGTCAGCAGCATTTGTCATGTATGAAATTGTCATCTTGAAGACACGCCTCTCTGTACCAAACGTTACTGTGTATGTAAATAAAAAACACATGTTGCAATGCCTTCTGATGCCACAAATGGCGAAACAGATTCATAACGCCCAGAAGGTCGTTTCGAGCCACCTGTGGTTGCTCTTTTTCTCTGAGGAGACTGATGTAAGGGTCTATGCGCAGCCGTACGTCACGTTAACACGCGCTCGCCAGCCGACTTGACTGGAATGCTGACAATTCGCTTGGTCAGTAGACATGCGTCCGGCCATGCTGCGACGCAGAGTACGCCACTGGCCACCCTCCACAGCGCGCAGTGTTAACTAGTGCCGCCTTGGGCGCGAGTATGTCTCTTTTCTGAGCTCACCATGGAGCCTTTCGATACGACCGTAAATAGCGGGTGTTAGAATGTCAGACACAGTGACGATGGGTGCGCATAGTGTACGTGTTTTATAATCCGCCTTTGTTAATAAAACTGTTTAAACTTACTTCTCGTGTCCGCGTATTGCCGTACTTCAAGGATCCACTGCTGACAAAATATTCGTGTAATCACCATCCGGGGCAATAACACCAACTACACCCTTATAAACTAAACTTACACATAGTTCTTCATTTACAGGTACTTGGCTACTGGTTGCACATTTGTATCACTTTCACTGTACTCTGCACGAGGAGAGACCACCATTTGATGCATAGTAGCGGACACCACAATAATGTTTAGGGATGTTCTCAAAGAAACATATATGCCAGATCGAAAAAGAGAGGGATAGAAGAAGATTGCCGAATGTCTTTATAATTTATGGAATCTTCCGGAACTGTATTGGAGCACTGGATGGCAAGCATATCAGAATAGAAAAATTAGCGAACAGTTACAAAATATACCACTTTGTTGTGTTAATGTCCTGCTGCGATGGTGATGGATTACTTACTTTAATAGAGACAGGTTATGCTGGGAGAAACAGTCATGGAAAAATATTTCGTGCAACAGCAATCAGACACTGGATAACAAATGGTTCAAATGGGTCTGAGCACTATGGGACTTAACATCTCAGATCATCAGTCCCCTAGAACTTAAAACTACTTAAACCTAACTAACCTAAGGAAATCACACACATCCATGCTCGAGGCAGGATTCGAACCTGCAACCGTAGCGCCCATGCGGTTCCAAACTGAACGCCTAGAATCGCACGGCCACTCCGGCCAGCCTCGATAGCACATGCAGGCCTTGATATTCCATCCCCTTTCAGATTAATGTGCGATAAGAATGATAACCCATTTCCCTATTATTTTGTAGAAGATGATGTATTGCCATTATCACGCTACTTAATGAGACCATTCTCTAAAAAGTGTGAAAAGAATTTTCAACTTCCGCTTTAGCACAAGAAGGAAAACGACTGAATGTGCATTTAAAATGGCTTCAGGAAAATTTCAAGTTCTAATGCTCAATAAGTTTCAAGAATCCTAACAGAATGAATGATGTAATCAAAGCCGTTTGTGCTCTCTACAATAAGATATGCAAACGTATGGAACATGCATCACCACACATGCAAGAAAATCATGAACCTGCTAATGACGCTGCAATATTTCAAGCAAATCATAACGTTTCAGACTATGCTAATTCATTGGCATCATTAAGAAATTATTTAGCAAATTAATTTTCAGACCCACACGTATTTCTTCCGTGGCAATGGAACTACTGTACTTGGATGTTCATTTTATGTTGATTATAGTTTAAGTCTGTGAATGAATAAAACCTACATTCTTCACTTTAACGTGTTGTGGATTACTTTTACTTTGAAAACCTGGATGTGATATATTTATACATACTGAAACGTGGTGATAGTGGTTTATGCTCTTTAAGTCATTTGCATTTAAACACCGTTGTATATCCTAGATTTATAGAATCTCTGTCTTTTCCCACCATTTTCAGGTTTGTTTCCGCACAACAACGCAATTTTACAGAATGGCATTGCCACACAAAGAATACTCCAGGTATGATTTATATATTACTTTGGACATTTGTTCCAACTGATGTACTAGTAATTTTATTCTAAACAATAAATTTTCAGTACATTACATACCTGTCATATGGACTTCTTTTCCGACTAAACTTCACTCTTTGCCTGCGAAATCTCTCCTACAGTTGCTTAGAAGCTTGTAATTATATAAAATGGGATGTTTTTCTACTTCCCGCAAAAAAATCATGTTTAAAAGTTACTATTTCATCTTCAGAATCACGTAAAAGAAAGCTAATGCCTAGGACACGGCACATCTCAGATCGCTTGCAACGCAGGCGCCCAATCACATGCAAATGGTTGACAACGCTTTGCTAGCGATATACCAGTGAGTCTGCTGAGCCCCATTTAACTACATAGGAAATGGCTCGGTTGCCAACTGGCGTCGGCAGCGGGTTGCATTTGAGACTCTGCGTGTGCAGATGGCCTAACGAATGTGCTGTGGCGTGTCACAAAAGCTGTCAGGCGCCGACACCACACTGCCGTCAGGTTGGTTGCCAGCTTAACCCCTGCGACTACACGACATTCCGGCTCAGCCATTTGGAGCGCGATCTTCAGAGAGTCTTTTCGTACACTGGACCAAAGCACAGAGGGCGTGTAAATCAGCAAGAGAGGTCGCTCTTACCACGAACCTTTTGCTGCATACGTCAATGTCACGTGCAGCCAACCAGGAGAAGTGTACTTCCGCCATGTGAGTATTTTGATTGTTACGATGCAGCCAATTGAGAAAAGAAGTCTACTCCAGATCCAGCGCCGACTCGACCGCACGCCACCTTCACCGCCAAGGGACCTCGGCAATATGCTCACAGGCCTGTTATTATTGTGTCCCACTCATTTGGTAAGACTGCATATACTGTGAACTCATACAGATTATAACTTACATGTTAGTCTGTTCCTATGGGCTCCGTTCATGGAGAGCAAGAACTTAAACATTTGTCAGTCAAACTAGCAGAGATTGATCTCTGACTGTAGAAACTTTCATTGTATCATTTCCTCAACCAAGTCTTTTATTCCAAGTACTTATTTTAGTTGTGAACTAATTTTCCTGTTAGGAACTAGTTACAAAGTTTGTTACTTGTTTCTGATGGTCAGTGATGACCCCTTGCGGTGAACTCATCGTGTTCTTAAATATAGAGTATGAACTACATGCTCGCGCTTTTCTTGTAGAAGTGTTCCAACTTCAGGGTACTTGACACTGACTGGCAAATATACATGTAGCAAGTATGACCTCACTTCGACTCCTGAAATTCAACAATCATTCAACGAAATTAAACTCAGTTTATCACATGCTAAAAAATTTTCTCAACCACCGTTCACAATTCCATTAACATTCACTTATAACTCAAACAACACTGTGATCAGAGCAGTGATTCAGCAGGTGAACAAGAACCATCGCGTTTCTTCTCCCACTAGTTAACAGACTTGCAACGTAAATGATCAGCTTATGATAGAGAAATGCTTGTGATATACAAATCAGTGCAGTATTTCAAGAATGAGATTGAGGCCATATCACCTACCATTTATATCAACCCTCATCCACTGTCGGATTCTTCTTGTAAACCCCTCAAAAGACTGATTACCACGCCATTTCCAACACCTTGATTGCATTGCACAATGTATGACTGATGTCCAACACCGGAAAGGAGTGGACAGGTTCTCCTGTACAAGTCTGGTGTGATGTCAGTAAACTGCCTCTGACCACTAGTCCCACTCAGTATGTGTTAATCTATTCTTCACAGTTTGCACAAGTTGCCGCACCTCGGAGTATGCACCATGACTAAATTAGTAATGAAGCTTTTCGTTTGGCCAAACGTGAAACGAGACTGTACTTTGCAGTCGCAAACCTGCATAGATTGCCGATGTTGTAAGTTGGCCGGTACACAGAGCTGCCACTCAGTAGATATGAATCACCTAAAGGCCATTTCCAACAAGCTCATCTTAAGTTGGTTGGCCCCTATGCACAGTTAGAAGGTTTCCAACAGTTTTCTCCGCCATTGATTGCATCACCCGATGGTTGGAAGCCATATTATTGTTGGAAATCATGGTGGAAGCGACAAACTCATTCTGCTAGCAGACTTCATTTCATCCCCAGAATCCCCAGAGACTAAGGAGCTCCTTGCTTTTGTCAGTATAGTGAAACAACACATTGCACGATTTAGAATACCACACCCACAGGCACACAGCGTACCAAAACTTTTTGTACATAAAGCTGTGATTTTGTCATGCTGTGGTCTGACCTGCATTGCACTCACCTTTCTCAGAAAGTTCTCACATGAGGAGCTAATATGTTCAACATTTAGCCACATTGAAAACATACCAGTGTATTAGTAAATCACCTTAAACTCACAATGATTTCCCATGATACCACCAGTGTAGCTGATGCAGAGACAGTCTAGTTCATGATACACCTCATGTCGCCCCCAGAGCATGACAGAGCATTGGATATGAACAATATGTTTATAGTCAGCCACGTCATTCAGCTGATCCAGCCAGATAATATACAAGTGAAACTGGTGGATAACGTTATTGCCTTATTGTGGTCAAAGTACAGCACCAGAAATGCCAAGTAGACAATGGTTTTATTCCCAGGCAGTCCTCTTGTAGTTACAGACTTCCCAGTGGCGGCGAGGCAGCAGTGATTACATCACGATTATGAGCTGACAAGTTCGTTGCCATCACAATTCGCAGGTTACAACAATCATTTCACTGTATGTAAGCAGAACCTGTTGTTACTACACACACTACCCCATCACCTCTGCAGTTCAGTATCTCACCAACACAAACCAACACAGATTAACAATCCAGCTATGGCTGTCACTGTCGACCTCGCCTGTATTCAAACAAGATGGGGATCATCACACCATGTTATTTTCCCTCTCTTTCGACAAGAAAGGGTCCAACCATGTCCTGCTTAGCAAATAGCCATGGCATGGTTGGTCATACGCATATGTGCAAGAAGGACCACACCTGCTGCTACCTTTGGAGACCTCCTTGTCCTAGCGTTCAGTACTCTCAGGAAGGATTCCATGGTGACCTCACCATCAACAGCGTTATAATAATACTCTTTCGTCAGTGCTTTAGTCCTTGTGAGGAGATACTATTTGGCTATGAAGAATTGTCTAGTGTAGCAGTAGTGCTAGGTTTGGCCTGACACACAGTTTTAGTTTCTTCCACTAGGTGACACCACACTCATGTTGCTGCAGTCGCTGCTGGTGTGAAGTTTAAAAATCCAAAATGGCGGGTAGTTTGAATATTCAAAAATTTGTTGGAATTCAAAGCAGGGCAATTTTCCTGTGTGTAAAATGGTGAGAAATCTTTTTAAAAAATGGGAGGGAAATTTGAAAAGTACAACTATCATAATGTGAGCCCAACCTATCTCTCCCTTCTATTCCCTCGCCCTATTTCTATCATAGTGCAATATTAAAAATCCAAGTTGATGGAAATATACCCATTATGTGCTCTCTACCCCATCCCCCTTCTCTTTCCAGCCACTCAGAGTTTAGTACTTAAATGATGAGGCAAATACATAGTAAAAATTATGTAAGCTCCACATGAAAGTCACAGATACTCACTATTTCCTTGGAACCCAAAGATATTCATTTTTTGGGAGTAAAAATGATGTCAAGTGACATAATTTACATACTCACTATCTCCTTGAAAGTCAAAGGTATTCATTATTTCTGGAGTAAAAATGCTGTCAAGTGGCATAATTGACATCCAGACTAACTGTGTACTTTATACCCCTCCCTCTCCTATTTATAATTAGAGTGTAATATAAAAATGAAGCAGAAATGACACCAAATCCATGACATTTACAGAAAATTGTGTGAAGCACACTGTATAATATACCATCTGCCTCCAACCTCCTCCAATAATGGCCTAGAATTTTAGAGCCAATTACAGTATAGTCATCCCACCTGGGTTGAGATCAAAAGTATCTAGACGATCTGAATTATTCATAAAAAAATGTATCACACACTTCTCTCTCTCCTCTCTGCCAATCAGAGCCTAGTATCATAGTGGAGTCTCATTTGGGCTGTTCTCAAAAGTACCTGAACTATCTGTCAAATAATATCTCTAAGTTTATGCATTGCATAAAAAGAATAGTGCACTGTATTTTCGTTATGGACTTTCAAAAAATCGTTTATGAACCAGCTCACCACACATATTGGTGAATTTCATTCAAAGCTATATGCCATTTGCTATGGCATATTGGAACAAATATGCAATACATTCTCTATAAGTAACTAAAAACCAACATTTGCTTATAAAATTTAAACAGTACATAAAGAATATGTAATTGTCGAACATGAGTTTTACCATAAATACTGTTCCTTCAACCCTGAAAATTTGAAATAAAATCGAATGCTGTTTTACATCCCAATTGCTTCCTGTCACTAATAGATGGCTCAACTGTTAAAAACTGTCAAATGTTTGATCTCTGTATCATGAATTGTTCTCACTGTCAGCACAGTCTATCTCATACAGTCACAATACTCTCTACCGCGAAAGTTGTCAGCACTCAGCACTTAACAGTGGAGCGACACTAGCGCTCCAAGCGCTAAGAAAATGGACACACATGTATCGTAAAGTTTGACTTTCAACCCTTTTCTGTGTAATTTACGAAATTCTATTTCATTTCATTCCCTCCAAGAGTTTGTGTAATATTAGAAGAGATGAACGATTCTATGACCTAAGCTACAACGCACCCAGGAAGAAATACTTAAGAAGATATGCACAATTGCGGTTTACTCCGCTGAAAGCAGGAGAAACAAACACATATCTCATGTTTGAGAAGCATGTATTTCTGTTGTTGCCGGTTCTTATTATGAGAGGCACTTTCCTTGAAATACAACAGTTTTGTATGGTTTTTAATGATATGTACACTACTGGCCATTAAAATTGCTACGCCACGAAGATGACGTGCTACAGACGCGAAATTTAACCGACAGGAAGAAGATGCTACGATATGCAAATGATTAGCTTTTCAGAGCATTCACACAAGGTTGGCGCCGGTGGCGACACCTACAACGTGCTGACAAGAGGAAAGTTTCCAACCGATTTCTCATACACAAACAGCAGTTGACCGGCGTTGCCTAGTGAAACGTTGTTGTGATACCTCGTGTAAGGAGGAGAAATGCGTACCATCACGTTTCCGACTTTGATAAAGGCCGGATTGTAGCCTATCACGATTGCGGTTTATCGTATCCCAACATTGCTGCTTGTGTTGGTCGAGATCCAATGACTGTTAGCAGAATATGGAATCAGTGAGTTACGGAGGGTAATACGGTACGCTGTGCTGAATCCCAACGGTCTCGCGTCACTAGCAGTAGAGATGACAGGCATCTTATCCGCATGGCTGTAACGGATCGTGCAGCCAACGGATGGGGACGTTTGCAAGACAACAAGCATCTGCACGAACAGTTCGACGGCGTTTGCAGCAGCACGGACTATCAGCTCAGAGACCATGGCTGTGGTTACCCTTGACGCTGTATCAGAGACAGGAGCGCCTGCGATGGTGTACTCGACGACGAACCTGGGTGCACGAATGGCCAAACGTCATTTTTTCGGATGAATCAAGGTTCTGTTTACAGCATCATGATGGTCGAATCCGGTGAACGCACATTGGAAGCATGTATTCATCATCGCCATACTGGCGTATCACCCGGCGTGATGGTATGGGATGCCATTGGTTAGACGTCTCGGTCACCTCTTGTTCATATTTCAGATGTGTTACGACCCATGGCTCTACCCTTCATTTGATCCCAGCGAAATGCTACATTTCAGCAGGATAATTCACGACCGCATGTTGCAGGTCCTGTACTGGACTTCCTGGCTATAGGAAATGTTCGATTGCTGCCCTGGCCAGCACATTCTCCAGATCTCTCAGCAATTTAAAACGCCTGTTCAGTGGTGGCCGAGAAACTGGCTCGTCACAATACGCTTGTCACTATCCTTGATGAACTGTGGTATTGTGTTGAACCTGCATCGGCAGCTGAACCTGTACACGCCGTCCAAGCCCTGTTTGACTCAATGCCCAGGCTTGTCAAGGCCCTTATAACCGCCAGAGGTGGTTGTTCTGGGTACTGGTTTCTCAGGGTCTATGCACTCAAATTGCGTGAAAATGTAATAACATTTCAGTTGTAGTGTAATATATTTCTCCAGTAATACCCGTTAATCATCTGCATTTCTTCTTGGTGTAGCAATTTTAATGGCCTGTAGTGTAGTTAACAAAATATTTTAATTTTCCTATGCCAGGAGAGTATAAAGAAGGATGTAATGTAACTGTTAACTACAATAATTTTGTTGGAAAAGACTGTTTAACACAAATAAATTATAATTCTAGAGTGAAAGTCTACATCAAATCAAAATTGTCCAGATATAAAGTTAAAGAAATCATTTACCTATACGTTAGCTAAAGAAAATGAAATTACAAGATTTGAAGCAACAGTTTATAATTATACTAACCTAGATTTAAAAAAAGAACAGGAACTGGATGGGTTCACAGACTGCTTAGAACTAATACGTATAACAGCAAGTATTTCAAGAAAAGTCTTGCAATATGCAATATGACTATTGGGGCGACAGAAACATGAAAAAATTAACATGAATAGAAACAAAAATTGTAACAAATAATAAAGAAGAAAGGGAAAATTGATTACATTTGTTTTATCTGCACATAGTTTTAATTGCTTGCCCATTAATTGCATAGAGATCTTCTAAGAGAGAAAGAATGTAATTTATGTAAAACAAACATGTTTTATAAAGTCTGAAGACATATTTTTCTAAATCCAATAGTCTTTCTTTACAATACCAGAGATGTAAATCTTGAAGAATTGGGATTAATAAAGAATATTATTATTCCATTTATGTGTTGAAAAAGAATAAATGTCAACAGCAAACTTCATCCATATCCGATCAAAGAAATTAAACCAAGTAATATAGTATATTTACAATCCACTAAAGTAGAACAAGAATTAGAAAATTTAAGTACACAAGAAAGAAAACTAGAATATTTCAATAATACATAGTCATCAAAGTTCACAAAAATATTTTGGACCACGAAAAAAATTAGAAAAAAAGAAGAGATATAAAATTATTTCAAACAGCAATGGCTAGATTTGACAACAAATGGAATCTGTAAAATTTATTCCAAAAAATATTTGTTAATTGCTTTAAAAATCTTTTTTTATATCTTTCTCTCTAACATGATTGTTTAAATCTTTTAATTCTACGAATGCTTTATTGTAAGCAGTAATTTCTGCACAACCATTTTTACACATTTATGTATGTAAGTAGTAAATGGGTACGCTGAGCACACTTGGTGTGTTTTTATTGCACAACCTTCTTTATAACTTAATTAAATGAATTGTATTATATTATATAGTATAATTCATTTCATTAATTCGTAAAGGACGTTGGGCAATAAAAATATGCCAAGTGCAATCAACGTACCCACTTAGTACTAATCCACCTAACTGATTTATTTTGTATGCTCTAATAAACGTTTAGATGGGCATAGACTATAAATTTTTAAATATATATGCCATATAAAAACAAAATATCAATACTACTATATAAAAATAAGTCGTTGTTTAGCGTTGTTACCAAAAATTTGAAAAGTTCTTAACTAATTTATTTCAAATATCTACACTATAATGTAACAAACGTTTGGACAGATATGTGCTACACATTATGCCTATATATGTATTATAAAGGAGACAAGCTTTTAGCAAAGCTGTCACAAAGTTCTTTAGGAATTTCTTTCAGATTTTTTCGTGATACTTCTCACAACAATTTACCCGATTTTCCCGAATAAGTTGTGAGTTCTAAGGTATGTTCCTTATTGCGGTACATTTACATGTGCCATAAGAAAATACATTTTACCACCACTATTCCTCAAGGCTGTTGCCAAGTAAACTTTGTGGGAAAATGAATTGCAGCTAAGTATACTGCAACATTAATGTCCAATATTACCCAGCAGTGTTTACAGCAATATATTACTGACCCAGAAGACCCTAAAAGATGGACAAAAGTGAGCTGATGTAAGTCAATGAGGCTCTATTACATTGCACAAGGGATCAAGTTAGACACAACAAGAGCAATCGGTCTTCATGGATGCATTAACTTTAGAAACTTTAACTAGTGAGCTAATGCTGGATACATAAGTGTTCCAGAATTTTACCAGAACGCTGGAACGCTATTTCAGATATCTTGAACAAACAATTTGTCCGAGAGCAGCTGAAAGCAATGTAAGTATAAGAGAGTGTAAACCAATTACAGCTTGAATACTGCTCGTTCTTGAGTTTTCAAAAAAAAAAAATGGCTCTGAGCACTATGGGAGTCAACTGCTGTGGTCATTAGTCCCCTAGAACTTAGAACTACTTAAACCTAACTAACCTAAGGACATCACACTCATCCATGCCCGAGGCAGGATTCGAACCTGCGACCGTAGCACCTTGAGTTTTCAGCTACTGTTGATTCATACAGAAGTAAAGTTCCCTATTCATGAATAACCTCATGGTACAACAAGTATGCAGCACTTTAGTATGACTGAAAGATCTCATTAACATAGGTTTCAAATAAGAAAACCTCCATAATAATAATAATTATTATTATTTTATTTTTGTTCACCAAACACACCACTGTTTACACTAGTAATTCCTGTATGAGGTATGTCACAAGAAACTTATGAAATCAAATGCAAACCATGTGCATGAAGAGCTACCCACTCTTCTACTCTTCCAATGCAATTTTTTTTATTTTACCTCACATTTGTCGTAGGTTCGAAGACTGGAATTTTTTATTTGCTTCATCAATCGCGATTCCATGGTCATTGGTAGCAGCTTGCCAAATTTTTTTATATTGCATTCATTGTAGACATTAATTTTGATGTCCAATAGCACTGCTCTTAGAAAGATTAATACATTATAAAAATTATGTAATTCGAAGTTCCCCGATTTGTCCACTTTTCCACTCCTCTACATAACAAACATCAACAAAACTTGTGGCTATATACAGCTACACATTGTTTTCGCTCAAACACTTCACTGTAATACTATCAGTGAGAGAAACAGAGAATGAAAGACAGAGCGAGAGGTATCCATTTACAGACAAGGACAGATACACATATTGCCCTGTAGGATATATTTCCCAACTCTGAATAGAATAGGGTAGTATCTTTATTTGCCTTTCAGTATGTTATCCACACAATTAGTTAGTCAATGTGTTCAGTATATGAAAGAGTACAATACAATTACATAAATATGCCTGTACAGAAAAAGCAGAGATATACACTGCAATAATAGTGATAATACGATAATCATACACAAAGTGGTACCAGACAGTGTTAATGTAACAATAGACTCTGTCAGATAAAAATCACACTTTTCTGTCAACATATTTGCATCGAGGTTTGATGCAGTATGGAAGCTCGAAGATTGTTTATGTATAGTTGGAATCTAAGTGACAAAGCACTTTCTAAAAATGCTTTCCTCATCAGCTTATTTGAGGGTAAAAGTAAACTACTTTTTGATAGTATTGTATTTATTTGATGAGTCGAAGTGTAAATAAAATGTAATGATAATTCCAATACTCAAATTAACATTAGAAAAAAGTTAGTCAAGAATGTTCTGCTCTTAATTTAAATAGACGAAACATCTCATCCATCTACAGAGTGAAATTCCAATCTAGTTAGTTCACACTAATAATCACAGATTTCTCTACTGTTCTGAATGTACAGTTTGAAAAATGTAAAATGCATCTAATGAAACAGTTGTAGTGTTTAAAACATATAAAATGCATCTAATCCAATTTCTTCATTAAATACATACAACTCACTACTATAGGAAGTCATTTACCGAATTTCATTGAAATAAGTTAAATAACAAAAAAGATGATTTTCATGACTCAGCCAAATATTAACCGTTTTAATAAATTCAAAATCCTCTCATAATCTACATAAAAAGATGTATTCAGATAAAAATATAATGAGAAAATGAATATCATTTTCTAAATAACATATTAAAATTTTCAGTTTTATCTATCTTTTTGTAAATACATGAAAAGGAAATGAACACATGAACTGAAACTTCTATAACTTTTTAAATTTTTTATTCATTTATCTAATAAAAATTTTTTAAAAGTTACATAATTTTAATGATTAAATATTTTCAGTAAGTACTCTCTGTTGTGAATGGTAAGTTACATTGTTTTTACGAGACATAACTATAAAGGCAAATGTGTCATTTGGAATTTTATCATTGAAAGTTGCACACAAGTTCATAGTGGTTCTTTGAGTAGCAATAACATTGAATGGAATTTCATCTACATCTCCTTTTAGTAGTGTAACACGTTTAAAATCGCAAAAAAGCATTTAAGCGTTCAAATAATTACTTGGTGGCTCTAGATTCCACATTTCTTGAGTACAGATATCATTTCTTCCAAATTTGAGATAAAGTGTACATGAAAATTTCACAAGATCGAAAGCAAGTGAAATGACAGTAGCAAGTTCAGTGCACAACAAGTGTAAACGTTGTGACGACTTTCGTATTGTGATATCCGCAAGAAATAGTGAAATAGAAGAACTAAAAAGGACTGTAATCCCACTAGAGAAACAGTTGGAAAATCGGGACTGTAATAATCAAGAAAAACATTATCAACACAAGCTCCAAAGAACATCGGACACCAGTGAAGTAAACGAAAAAAGTATAGAAGCCACAAGCACAAAACTTGGACATATCAAAGTAACTGCTTCAAACGAAACTCCAAACGAGTCTGGAAACAGTGTAGCTGAAAAACAAGTGAGTCCAGAAACTATTAAAAAACATGGGGAGTCACGTTCTGTGAAATCTAATAGTGTTTAAAAACATGATCAACGCAAAAAAGACAAAAAAGTACTAATTTTTGCCGATAGTCCCAGTCGTCAACTGGCGGAAAAAGTGACAGACACACAGTCAAACCTAAGCTTACAAGCCTTTATAAAGCCAGGGGCAGGAATGGAAGAAGTTACGAAGTCTCTTGCAAAATCATGTGAAAACCTTTACTTTAATGACTGTGTCGTAATTTGTGCAGGCGCAAACGACGTTGGCAGAGATAAAGGTAAAATGCTCATCTCAATTCTCGACAGAGTGCTGCCCAAATTAAACAAAACAAACGTAACTGTGGTAAATCAACCCCATAGGTATGTCTTACCGCCCTGGTCATGTGTATACAAACTGTTAGAAAGAGTGAACATTTTGATAAATAAACTGTGCAAAAAATATCCTTAAGTGAATCTAATAGATGTCAATACATTAAACAGAGACATGCATACCAGTCACGGCCTATATTTGAATTACTATGGTAAACAGTTCTTGGCTGAAGAAATCTGCCGTCTTGTAAACAAGAGTGACAAGAAGCACAAAAAGATTGCAGGTCAGAGTACCTTGGAGAAATGGATCACTAGGGAAGACTCATCTCACCCAACTAGAAGAACTATCAGGCAGCCTTCTCATCTGAATGATTTTTTACTGCCAAAAGCAGTAGCTACAAATTGCACAAACAAGAAACATTTAAACTGAAGGTAGGTGGTACTGTAGATTTTCCCACAAATTCTGTAATAAAGATCTTTCACCAAAATGTTCAGTCCCTCAGCAATAAAGTAGAAAAACTAAATATTTTATTAAAGCATGAAATAGACGATATTTCTGTAATGTGTCTTTCAGAACACTGGCTTGACGAGAACTTAAATAAATCTGTCTGCCTCCACAATTTCACTCTGGTTGAGTACTATTGTAGACCTAGTGGTCACTATGGAGGTGTAGCCATATATGTAAAAGATAATATAGAGGTTACTAAAATAGGTAATGTCACCTCCCTAAGTTGCGAAAAAGACTTTGAGATGACAGTGATAAAAATTCCAAAATTAGGTTTGATAATAGCTACAGTGTACCGCTCTCCAACGGGAAAGTTTGAGGTACTTTTAGAAAAAAATGGAAATTTACATAAATAAGCTGCATAAAACAAGGTGTGATGTAGTATGTGGTTACTTTAACATAGATTTTCTTAGTAAATGTAAACAGAAAACCGCCCTTGGCAATCTCATTAAAACACTTAACCTTACAGACACAGTTAAAGTTGCAACGAGAATAACACCAACCAGTCAGACAGGTTTAGATCAAATCCTGATCGATAAAGAGAAATTGGAGTGGTCAGTAAAAGTAAATTCTAAATAATCCGCCCAGGTTTCAACGTGGATAACCACGCCTTCTTCAGAACAAAATAAAAAACAGCTTGCCTAAATGGGCATAGTCAATTTCTAAAATGAACACCCACAACGGCAGGTCCCCATAAAATTTATTAACATTACACGGTACATCCGTACCAAGTCAATAACACTACTTAACTGTGTGTGCTGCCTCGCCCCAGCCAACGTGCGATGTGTCACAGGCTCTCCACTGCACTAAGGCCTCGCCGGCTGTTCCCCTGAGCGACTGTCGACAATCTCTGCGCATGCGCGCGGCTAAGAAACGCTCTTCTTATGCATAGAAACGGGGTACAACAGCTAACATGAATCGGGGCCTAAGTAACTACAAAAAGTTGTCGCCCAAATAGTAAGTGATACAAGCGTTGATGCGGAAATTACGACATATTAATTCTCGACTAACATTGCGCAAGGTCGTGCATCAGCCACTAACTAATATGGAGTCACTAAAATTAGGTAAAAATTACAACTAACATACAGAAATGGCTTTGCATGAGGACATAGTAAAGTGCAATCGGTTCCAAACCATACTACATGCGGGAACCATTAAGTTGTAACTCACAGAGCAAACGGTCTGCAAAACTTGACATCTTAACGGATAATGGTGTGGGGGCGGGGAGGGGGGGGGGGGTGGAAAGAAAATCTCAAAATGCTGTTAACGGATAAAACCACACAATTTCTGCTAACAGAAACCATCACTGTCACTACATCGCCAAAATGCTAAGTGGCTGAGCAGGCCGTAATCAAAAAACATAAAAGATTTAGGACATATCTTGGCTCCACGATCTTATAAATATAGAAGCCAACGAAGATACAATATGTCTTAAAAGCGCGCAGCGATATGAACTTACGATGACCGAAAGGCGTTCATCTTGGCTAACCAAACCTTCAACTCACAGAAAGGGAAAGGTGCCAAAAAAGAGAGGGGGAGGGGCATCGTTATCATCCGTTAACAATCAACAACCTGTGCATGCATCAGCCAACTTCCACGTCATGTGGTTTAATGAAAAGAATTAAGTAAGGGACAAAAACCTTCAAAGAAATTCCTGTTTTTTAATTGTAGCTGATCGTTGAGGACTTCGTCTTTGGCATACTGCAGGTGTTTAAAAATCTGCATTTCCTCTAAGATGTCCAATTTTAAGCCCTTAACTTCAGCATGAAGCAACTCTATATTAGACAAAGGACTTGGCGCATGAGCCATTTGTATAAGGTGTTCTGCGTAAGTGGAACTCCTTGTGCCATCACCGCTTCTGGTGGGGATGTGCTCTTTATATCTAGTCATGAGAGCTCGGCCTGTTTGACGGATATAAAATTTCGGACAGTCATCGCAAGTAACTTTATACACACCAGACTGAGAAAGTTCGTCACTTGTAATCTGCAACGAGTGGATTAAATTCTTGTGCAGATTGTTGTTGGTAGAAAAGGCTACCCTAAAGTTATAGGCTCTAAGCAAACGCCCTAATTTGTAACTTACATTACCTACAAAAGGGATAGATACTATTGCCATCGGTTTGTCATTTACTAAATCCCCTAATGTGGAAGCCGTACTATTATTTTTATTTATTTTCTTGTTGTACAAACGTCTTACCAATTGTGAACTGTAACCATTATTTCGAGGCGGATTATTTATAATTTATTTAGATAATTACGATTGCTGACGCGCTGCAATGCTGAAAGTCAGTAAAAGTGTTTAACACAGGATACAGAGACCATAAAGCTCAAATACTTACCACCACAAAGGAAGGAATACTGGTTAAGAATAACTTACTAAAGGTCAAGAGAAGGATCTACAGGCAGAAAAGCATTGACCACTTTAACTCACTATAGCATACTGAAGACTGGTCTGATGTCTATGAATAGCAAAACCTGAATTCGAAATTCAATATTTTTCTATAAAAAATGCTAAAGCATTTTGATACAGCCTTCCCTCAAAAAAATGGTAAATATAAGAGAGAAGACAAGAGGAAAGGGTTGGATTACTAAGGGAATCAGAACTTCTTGCAACAAAAAAAGGGAGTTCCACAGAATCTGCAAAGAAAACAATTCCAATGAGGAAATGCATACTCACTACAGAACATACACTAAAATCTTACAAAAGGTCATTAACCAGGCAAAAAGAATGTACAATGATTACTACATAAATAATTCTACAAATAAAGTGAAAGCTATGTGGGACATCATTAAAAAAGAAACTGGCAAAAAATAAGAGAACTGAGGAGAACATTGTCTTGATACACAACAATAAAAAGACTTTACAGCCTAGAGAAACAGCAAACTCATTCAACAAATACTTCACTGGGATTGCTGAAAATTTAAAAAGCTAATTTCAGTTCAACTCAGCATCAAGTGGTAAACAAGTGCAAGAGTAATAAATTTTCAATGTTTGTGGGCCAAGTAAGCAGGGAGGAGACATTGAAGGCTGTCACAGAACTGAAGACAACATACTCAGCAGGAATTGATGGTATACCGGACAGAATCCTAAAACTCTGTATCCAAAATATAATTGACCCCCTTACTCACTTATGCAACTGTTCCCTAGAGTCAGGCACCTTTCCAGATCAACTAAAACCATCAAAAGTCATCCCTATTTTCAAAGCTGGTGGCAAAGATAAAGTAATAAACTACCGTCCCATTACATTAACATCCTGTTTCTCAAAAGTAATAGAAAAAATTATGTGTAGTAAGTTGTTAAAGTTTATAAACAAAAACAGTGTGCTATCTAATACTCAACATGCCTTTAGAAGCAAGAAATCAATGGAGACAGCAATCTATGAATGCACATCTACTGTATTAAAAACAACAGATGAAAAACAACAAACAACAAGTATGTTTTTGTACCTAACCAAAGCCTTTGATACGGTAAACCACAAAACCCTATTGAAGAAGCTAGAGCACTAAGGAATTAGGGGGTTGGCAAATGATTGGGTTCGTTTATTTCTCAGCGACCGTAAACAAAAAGTATCCATCAGACATATAGATGATTAAGCACGAATAATCACAGAATATGTATCATCAGAAAGCCCAGTCACTTACGGGGTACCGCAAGGCTCGGTAATGGGACCCCTACTTTTCTTGTTATATATCAACGATTTCGATATACAGATTGATTCCCACAAACTAATACTGTTTGCTGACGACAAATCAATACTGGTAAAAGCAGCAAAAATGAAGATATACAAGAAGAAGTAAACACAGTTACAAAACATCTAAGTAATTGGACAGCAGATAATCAGTTGATAATAAACTACAACAAAACAGTAGCCTTAAATTTCCATAACCACCAAAACACTACATCAACACCCTATTGCAAATGATGAGGCTACAAAATTTCTCGGCATCTAGATACAAAGAGACTTAAAATGGGACAAACACAGAGAACAAATTAATGCCAAGCTGAGCACGGGCTGTTATCTTCTTAGGGTTATCAAATGATGCATAAATGAACAGGCACTATTGTGTGCCTATTATGCGAACTTCAATGCCCATCTCAAGTATGGACTCATATTCTGGGGAAATTCCCCAGTAGCTCAAGGAACTTTCAGTATACAAAAAAGAGCCATTAGGATTATGACAGGGAGTGGTGCTCGACAGTCCTGCAAACCAATATTTAAAGCACTGAATATACTACCTCTACCATGTATGTTTATTGTTGACACATTAATTTACATAAAAAGTATATGATTGGAAATTATGATAATACTTTAAAAAACAAAGATATATATGATTATAATACTTGAATAAAATATAACTTGTATGTACCCCCAGCCAGTAGCAGTTTGTATCAGAAAGGTACATGCTACCTGGGTATTAAATTCTATAATAGACTATCAAATAGTATAAAATGCTTACAAAATATTAGTGCTTTTTAAAGATCTGTCAGAGAATATCTAAGGGTCACTGTTTCTACTCAGTAAAGGAATACTTGGACCAGAATAACTGTTAAGAACCAAAGCTATTGTAATTTGTGACATTGTATTATTGTAAGAACTACAACTATTGAAATTGGTAGCTTGTTGAAAAATTATTATTTAAATATGTATCATTTTGAACTTAGTAATAAGTCCAATATCATCCTGTACACTGTACTACATATGATCAAAGAACACAATAAACAAATAAATAAACATTAAATGATAATAGAGCGTTGAATCAAGCAACTGAATATTTTTTCGGCTACTTGAAATACATCAAATACACAATATGCCATACCAAATTGCACTGTGTTATAGTAATTCGTGGTATCTTGTTCGAAATTTTTCTTCATTTAATCCAGAAATTTCAACAGTTTGTAGTTTATAAAAAGATATCAGAATTTTTAAAATATTTGCTGGTTGTTTGAACTCGTAATTTGTTCATATTTAACAACTGGTATCAGAATTTTTAAAATAATTGCTGGTTGTTTGAACTCGTAATTTGGTTCATATTTAACAACTGGTACAAAAAATTTCCATCAATTCTATTATAAGATTTCCTTATTTAGGAAGTGTATCTTTAATTTCAACTCCAGCATCAGTCTAATCAGCCCATATAATAATTGTATCTCCAGCACTTTGTGACCAGGTAAAATTTACTGTCAAATCTCCTTCCCACATAATTTCATTATAATCTCTAAAAAATTCTCCAAGCATTGCAAATGGATGCAGCAGTTAATTTTTCCTACTCTTTGATGTTCCAGTATTAAGAATATGTCCTTCCAAGCTTATTTTATCAGTAACACATGAAGTCAAGTGCAGTGAGACTGATGAAGAAATAAAATGATGTTGTATTCTAGACATAACATTATTTGCTTTCTTTATGGTTATAAAGTCAAACAGTTTTGCACCATAATTATTGGTAATATTTTATTGGATTTCTCATCAGAAGTTGGATAATCTGCTCCATCAGTACCAATAATACTAAAATTCATATGGAATTGGGAATGATTAGGATGTAAAAGTCCATCTCCTATATTTATGTTAATTTCGGTAACATTGTGGAGAGCTTTTAAATCATTTTTAGTCTTCTCATTCAAAGAGAATGAGTAAAAATGATAACTCTCCATTTTTTCATGACTAATTAAGACAAAAATTTTATGAAGACATTTTTAAAACAATTGTTCTGCAAGACAATAAAATTATCGATTACACATATTATAGTAATTTCGAAATTTTGAATAGGATCAAAAATAGGAATACTTACGGCTATGAATTATTGGTCCACAAATTCTACATTAGGCTTGAATGCAGCAATAATAATAGTTTCAGTATAGAATCATCAGTATTCTTCACAAACATCCAATCAGCTAGATTAAATTTTATGTTGATTAATTTGAATGGAATAGTTTTAAGAACATCATTTCCAAAAGTATTTTTTCTGGCTTCAACAGTTTGTTGACTAAATCCAATACTATCTGTTATATCCAGATAGAATTTTATATCACTTTCGATAACAAATCTGCTATAATGTGAATGTTTGGCTTTTTTGATTAAATAAATTTTTAAAATTTTTCTCGACTATACTGACCAACAGGAATCCGCATTGTTTCTCTAACACAATATAATTTATTATTTTTGACATAATATTTGGAGTTAAAAAAGTTTTATAAAAACCAAGTAATGATACGTTTTTATAATTTTCTCTTATTGGAACAGTTAATCTTTATTAAGAACAGATGATTTGTCACTCATATGAAATAGATGAAGATTTTATACCAAAATAAAATTTATTAAATAAATGATGGATTGGGAACCAAAAATAAGAATTCCAGAAAAGATATAAAAACTAAAAATGGTAAACTTTCACTAAATTCAGCCCAATGTGCAATAATTGGACCAAAAGGATTTGGAAAAACTATATTAAAGTCTGATAATTATAGTTTAGCAGCAGGATGATTGAACTGGAATAAAATTAATCATTTATATGTTTATTTTAAGGGTTTAGATAAACTAAAATATCAAGAATTCCATTAGATCAATGTCTAGATAGTTCGGTAGTAGTTTCTGATGACTTCATTCTTGAAAATCATGATATAGTTACAGAATATTTTACTAGAGAAAGACACAAAGGATTAGATTATTTTTATTTAGCTCAGACTTACTCAAAAATACCTAAACAGTTACTCAGAGACAATTTAATTTTTTAAAATATCTTTACACAAGATGACACAAATTTAAATCACATTTATCACGAGTTTGTTGGTGATGATTTAAAGTTGGGTGATTTGAAAGAAATGTGTAGTAAGTGTTGGAATAATGAATTCGGATTTCTTATGACAGACAGAGGTTGTACATAGTTTCAGTGAGAGCATAAGAGACCAATTGACAGGAATAGGGGAAAGAAACACAGTAGAAGAAGAATGGGTAGCTTTGAGGAATGAAGTAGTGAAGGCAGCCGAGGATCAAGTAGGTAAAAAGACGAGGGCTAGTAGAAATCCTTGGGTAACAGAAGAAATATTGAATTTAATTGATGAAACGAGAAAATATAAAAATGCAGTAAATGAAGCAGGCAAAAAGGAATACAAACGTCTCAAAAATGAGATCGACAGGAAGTGCAAAATGGCTAAGCAGGAATGGCTTGAGGACAAATGTAAGGATATAGATGCTTATCTCACTAGGGGTAAGATAGATACTGCCTACAGGAAAATTAAAGAGACCTTTGGAGGAAAGAAAACCACTTGTATGAACATCAAGAGCTCAGATGGAAACCCAGTTCTAAGCAAAGAAGGGAAAGCTGAAAGGTGGAAGGAGTATATAGAGGGTCTATACAGACGAATGGAAAAAAACTAGTAGAATCCGACCTCGGGGAAGATCAGTTTGGATTCCGTAGAAATGTTGGAACACGTGAGGCAATACTGACCCTACACCTTATCTGTGAGGAAGATTATTCAAAAATCTAGTCAGATATGGAATACCTTTTAGATTATTGCTTGCAAAACCACTAAATTTATTTGTTAGCACCTGTTCTATGCTAACGTTTCCATTATGATGATTTTTATTTCTAGCTAATTCTTCTGCATGAATTATTGTTAATCTATCGATTAAATCTCTAACACATTCTTACAAACGTATTCAACTGGTTCTTCTGTATATTTTTTAAGTGACCCTTTACCCACTTTCTCAGGTGAACTTATTTCTGAATATGAGTCTGATGAGACTTTATACACTTTTGGGAAATAGACATTAACAATTACTTTTATCGGTTTCCTGTGTTTTTTGCCTCTACTTGATTTAATTTTATTTTAATTAGTTTCAGAATATAAGGCTCTTGAACAGTACAATATGTCTGCGTAGTTTGATAAATCAACAGAATCGTATTTTTAACCTATATCATCCACTGTAATCGGTTTTTAGTTAAAACATTCATTAATCCATCTGTTGCTTCGTATTTCTTTCCACCAAATTTTAATTTGTCACCTTCGAATTTAGCTGTAAAACGGTCATCAAATTTAAATCTATCAACAGGTTTTAATTCAGAAGTGTGATCTTCACTATGATTAACATGCTTTAACATTCTTTCACTTATATTTGTATTTCTACCATCAGCTTGCTTTATTTTTTATTTTTGCTCATTGTCTATTTTTTATATTTAGTCTCTTCTTCTATATTTCTACTTTTAGTCTCTTTGTAATACTTCATCTATGAATCTTGAATTTCTGATTCACTTAATGTATAGTCATATTTACGAGGAAAATCATTTGTCAAATCGTGTAATTGTCTAATTCATGATATGTGTCCAGAATCTTCATGATGATGATAAGGAACCATCTGTTTTTCAGCTTTTCTATTTTCTTCAATAGCTTTCAGAATGTTATCAGCTAAACCTTCGATTCCTTGTTTTACACATTCTGTAGCATCAATAACTGGTTGACCTGCTTTTTTATATTTTTCATTTTCTGTTCTTGGTTGTTTCTTCCAAAGCTTAAATTGATCTTCCAGCCCTTCAACTTTCTTTCTATTTCCTGTAGCTCTTTTAACAACCTCTTCATTGTATTTCGAGAACTCTTTCTAAAGAGGAAAAAAATTAGCTAAACATTTATAATATTTAAAGTTTAATTTTACGTTTATGTTGTTATAAAATGTTTTATTTTATTTCTGAACTTTCCTCCATAAGGTTTTCTAGTCATGTCTGTCATTGTTGTTGTTGTGGTCTTCAGTCCTGAGACTGGTTTGATGCAGCTCTCCATGCTACTCTATCCTGTGCAAGCTTCTTCATCTCCCAGTACCTACTGCAACCTACATCCTTCTGACTCTGCTTGTTGTAGCCATCTCTGGTCTCCCTCTACGATTTTTACCGTCCACACTGCCCTCCAATACAAAATTGGTGATCCCTTGCTGCCTCAAAACATGTCCTACCAAACGATCCCTTCTTCTAGTCAAGTTGTGCCACAAACTTCTCTTCTCCCCAATCCTATTCAATACCTCCTCATTAGTTACGTGATCTACCCATCTAATCTTCAGCATTCTTCTGTAGCACCACATTTCGAAAGCTTCTATTCTCTTCTTGTCCAAACTAATTATCGTCCATGTTTCACTTCCATACATGGCTACACACCATACAAATACTTTCAGAAGTGACTTCCTGACACTTAAATCTAGACTCGATGTTAACTAATTTCTCTTCTTCAGAAACGCTTTCCTTGCCATTGCCAGTCTACTTTTTATATCCTCTCTTCTTCGACCATCATCAGTTATTTTGCTCCCCAAATAGTAAAACTCCTTTACTAATTTAAGTGTATCATTTCCTAATCGAATTCCCTCAGCATCACCAGACTTAATTCGACTACATTCCATTATCCTCGTTTTGCTCTTGTTGATTTCATCTTATATCCTCCTTTCAAGACACTATCCATTCCGTTCAACTGCTCTTCCAAGTCCTTTGCTGTCTCTGGCAGAATTACGATGTCATCGGCGAACCTCAAGGTTTTTATTTCTTCTCCATGGATTTTAATACCTACTCCGAGTTTTTCTTTTGTTTCCTTTACTGCTTGCTCAATATACAGATTGAATAACATCAGGGAGAGGCTACAACCCTGTCTCACTCCCTTCCCAACTACTGCTTCTCTTTCATGTCCCTCGACTCTTATAACTGCCATCTGGTTTCTGTACAAATTGTAAATAGCCTTTCGCTCCCTATATTTTACCCCTACCACCTTCAAAATTTGCAAGAGAGTATTCCAGTCAACATTGTCAAAAGCTTTCTCTAAGTCTACAAATGCTAGAAACGTAGGCTTGCCCTTCTTTAATCTAGCTTCTAAGATAAGTCGTAGGGTCAGTATTGCCTCACGTGTTCCAACATTTCTACGGAATCCATACTGATCTTCCCCGATGTCGGCTTCTACTAGTTTTCCCATTCGTCTGTATAGAATTCGCGTTAGTATTTTACAGCTGTGGCTTATTAAACTGACACTTCGGTAATTTTCACATCTGTCAACACCTGCTTTCTTTGGGATTGGAATTATTATATTCTTCTTGAAGTCTGAGGGTATTTCGCCTGTCTCATACATCTTGCTCACCAGATGGTAGAGTTCTGTCAGGACTGGCTCTCGCAAGGCCGTCAGTAGTTCCAATGGAATGTTGTCTACTCCGGGGGCCTTGTTTCGACTCAGGTCTTTCAGTGCTCTGTCAAACTCTTCACGCAGTATCATATCTCCCATTTCATCTTCATCTACATCGTCTTCCATTTCCATAATATTGTCCTCAAGTACATCGCCCTTGTATTGACCCTCTATATACTCCTTCCACCTTTCTGCTTTCCCTTCTTTGCTTAGAACTGAGTTTCCATCTGAGCTCATGATATTCATACAAGTGGTTCTCTTTTCTCCAAAGGTCTCTTTAATTTTCCTGTAGGCAGTATGTATCTTACCCCAATTGAGATAAGCCTCTACATCCTTACATTTGTCCTCTAGCCATTCCTGCTTAGCCATTTTGTACTTCCTGTCGATCTCAGTTTTGAGACATTTGTATTCCTTTTTGCCTACTTCATGTACTGCATTTTTATATTTTCTCCTTTCATCAATTAAATTCAATATTTCTTCTGTTACCCAAGGATTTCTATTAGCCCTCGTCGTTTTACCTATTCGATCCTCTGCTTCCTTCACTACTTCATCCCTCAGAGCCACCCATTCTTCTTCTAATGTACTTCTTTCCCCCATTCCTGTCAATTGTTCCCCTATGCTCTCCCTGGAACTCTCTACAACCTTTGGTTATTTCAGTTTATCCAGGTCCCACCTTCTTAAATTCGCACCTTTTTGCAGTTTCTTCAGTTTTAATCTACAATTCATAACCAATAGACTGTGGTCAGAGTCCACATTTGCCCCTGGAAATGTCTTACAGTTTAAAACCTGATTCCTAAATCTCTGTCTTACCATTATATAATTTATCTGATACCTTCTAGTACCTCCAGGATTCTTCCATGTATAAAACCTTCTTTCATGATTCTTGAACTAAGTGTTGGCTATGATTAATTTATGCTCTGTGCAGAACTCTACCTATCCATATTCACCTACTATGTTTCCTTCTCTTCCTTTTCCTACTCTCGAATTCCAGTCACCCATGAGTATTAAATTTTTGTCTCCCTTCACTACCTGAAGAATTTCTTTTATCTCATCATACATTTCATCAATTTCTTCATCTGCAGAGCTAGTTGGTATGTAAACTTGTACTACTGTAGTAGGCGTGGGCTTCGTGTCTATCTTGGCCACAATAATGCGTTCACTAGGCTGTTTGTAGTAGCTTACTCACAGTCCTATTTTTTTTATTCATTATTAAAGCTACTCCTGCATAACCCCTATTTGATTTTGTATTTATCACCCTGTATTCACCTGACCAAAAGTCTTGTTCCTCCTGCCACCGTACTTCACTAATTCCCACTATATCTAACTTTAACCTTTCCATTTCCCTTTTAAAATATTCTAACCTACCTGCCCGATTAAGTGATCTGACATTCCATGTTCCGATCTGTAGAACGGATAACTGTAGAACAGGTAGAAAACAAATAATTTACAAAAAGGAAGCAGGAAAAGCTCTTGCAGATTATTTTTCAAAGGCAGATTTAACATCATACCTAAGTAAAATAAGTGATCTTCAGAAAATAATATGTGACAAACATAACCTAGAATTTGATTTTAATACTGGTATAGAAATACTGTAATAAACATTTGGCTGTGATGTAATAATCAAGAGAATTATTTCATTTCGAGCCGATGTAAATGGTGACCAACCACATACAGTTTTTAATATAGAGATAAAAAGATGATGTTGATGAACTGCGAATTTTATATCCAATAGAATTAAATACACCATTATTTGAAATGATAATTAAAAATATAATACTTATATCTCTAAATGAATGTGTTAAAACTGTTTCAGGTGAATTAATCATGTTTGGTGAATTACTTTTAAAATATACATAGACAGTTATGCGGAATTATCGATAGACACCCAGATTCCAAAGAATTATTGAGATTTGAGTGTGAACCTAACTCAATAAAGTTATGTCAAAGAATGAAAGAAAATTTGAGAACTATCCGTTGTTACAACTATTTCAATATTTTGAATAACTATACCCAAAAAATTGATTAATGATGCTTCATCAGACTGAATTAATATCTTTTACATCATCTATAAAATTACATTATTTTTATTAACCCAACTATTATGTGAATTATCAAAAACAAAAAAAATTACCATATCCTTTGTTGTAGCCTAAATGCTGCTTTAGCTGCCACTTATCTCCTTTCTTTCTCAAAACTTTTTCAACGAGATAATCATTAGGATATTTTGCTTTCTCTAATTCATACCCATAAAAATTTCCTTTTATTTGTTCACCCTTCACATCCTTTAATTTATATGTGATAGGATTAGACACAGTAACATATTCAAATTCAAAAATTTCTGTTGACCAACTGGCTGTATATCCTTTTTCAAAGATTCCTATAATTAGTCACCTTTTTTTAAATTTATTTCTATCATTAGTTTTTACATGTCCAAATTGAATGGTCTTCAGTCATTTTCATAACCTTATATTGGTATCATTTTTACAATTGAATGTTTTGTGTTATTGTATTCATCAACTAATTTCGAAACTAGTTGAATCCATTTGTAATTTCCGTGGAAGTCAAATTTTTCCACATCTTTTCTTTCAATGTTCTATGAAATCCTTCAACAACAGCTGCTTTTAATTCAGTAAAAGTTGTTATATTATTGTTATATTTTTTCATGAATTCTTGAAATGTTTTATTGTAGAATTGCTTACCATTACCTTTTTGTCAATTTCTTGGTTTCAGAAGCATCACATACATTTTAACCTGTTTTTTTAACTGGAATAACCCAAGCAAATTTTAAAAAAAATATACAACAGTTAATAGATATTTACATACTTTATTTATTTCTGAAATTCCTTTCAGATTACATGAATCCATTTCAACGATATATGTGTGCCATAAATGATCTATACCAAAAGAAACAATATTTCTTCATTAAAAATTTTGTGTCGTTGGTCTAAGTAATTCATTAATAATTTCTTCATGCATATTTGCAGGGGCCATAGCCTCTTTACCTCCAAATCTTTTTTAACAAATTCACTCTTTTTAGTCTTACAAATTGAAAAAATACCTTCTATTCTTTGTCTGTCATTTTTAGATGTTACTCTGTTTTAATTATATGCTTCAGTAAATATTTGCACTTTAAACAGTATATCATATTGTTATCGTTCATTTTACAGATTAAAAATTTAATAAAATATTTTATTATGGCTCCATTCTGTCAGCATTATTATATTTTAAATGTAATTCACCAAATATGATTAATTCACCTGAAACAGGTAGAGTTTTTAACACATTCATTTAGAGATATAAGTATTATATTTTTAACTATCATTTCAAATGATGGTGTATTGAATTCTGTTGGATATAAAATTCGCAGTTCTTCAACATCATCTTTTCATCTCTATATTAAAATCTGTATGTGATTGGTCACCATTTACATCGGCTCCAAATGAAATAATTCTCTTGATTTTTACACCACAGCCAAATGTATATTTTAGTATTTCTATACCTGTATTAAAATCAAATTCTAGTTTATGTTTTTCACACATTATTTTCTGAAGATCACTTGTTTTACTTAGGTATGATGTTAAATCTGTCTTTGAAAAATAATCTGTAAGAGCTTTTCCTGCTTCCTGTTTTGTAAATTATTTGTTTTCTACCTGTCTTATAGAGTTATAGTTATCTTGATGAATCTGCATAACGTTTGCATTAAGATGTTTTGTAGTGACATAATTAGTGAGCTGCATTAGAATACTTGTATATTCAGGTTTTGTAACAAGATTCGTTAACCCGTTTACTAAATACTGTTTTGTAAGTGTATTACAACCATTTACTGGATCTTTTATACCTAATATTCTTCTACTTTTAAAAAAGTAGTGCACACAAAAAACCACACACTGGGACAATTAAAACAAACACAAGGCACAGTAGGATCAGAGCATAAAAGTATCGACGGAAGGCGTAGCACATAACATTCACTGATAGTACCACTAAGTAAAAGGCCAGCAAATAATTACAATCACACCTCTCGACACACAGGAGAACAACACTAAACACAACACTGATGTGGCACACTGATGATGATCAAGACGGAGCATGTCCCAGGTGCAAGGGTAGGAGGGAGAAGGGGAGGGAGAGGAAGAGAGGGGGAGAGGACGGGAGAGGACAGACAGAAGATGGGTGTGGGCGCGCTGAAGAGGCCCAGATACGTAGGGACGTGGGAGGGAAAGACTCGAGGATAGGGCGCAGGGTCTCAGGGAACAAGGCCTGATTATAGTTGGGAGGAAGGGTATATGTCACCGCAATGTTCATCATCTGGGAGGGGGAGGCACTGGAAAGTGCCCTGATGAAGGAGATGGAGGGTGTGGAGCTGGGGAGAGGGAGGGATACGGTGATAGAGGCACAGCAATGGGTGGGGGGTGGAGAGAAAGAAGGAAACCAGGGGGTGGGGAAGGGGGATCAAGCCTGCGGACAGTGTAAAGGATGTTGAGATGTTGGTATAAAAGGAGGAGGTGGGGGAAGGAGATGACTTCATACAGGAGCCGTGTGGGGGAAGGAAGGCGGGTATGGAAGGAAGGGCGGAGTACATGGCGTTCGAGGATTTGGAGAGCCTTGAAAAAGCGGGTGGGTGTGGAGATCCAGGCAACAGCATAGAGGATAGGATGGATGAGGAATTTGTAGGTGTGGAGGATGGTGGAAGGATGGAATCCCCATGTCTGGCCAGACAAGAGTTTCAGGAGGCGGAGACAGGAATGGGCTTTCTGCTGGATGGTCTGGAGGTGTGGGGTACAGGTGAGGTGACAGTCGAGGGTGAGGCCAAGGTATCTCAGGGTGAGGATGAGCTGGATGGGACGGCCATAGAGGTTGAGGTAGAAATCATGGAGATGGAAGGAGCAGTTGGTGCGGCCTATGATGATTGCCTGGGTTTTGGAGGGGTTGAGACGGAGGAACCACTGGTTACACCAAGTGGTTAACTGGTTAAGGTAGGTTTGGAGGGTGTGTTGGGACCTTTGAAGGGTAGGATAGAGAGCCAGGAAGGCAGTGTCATCAGCATACTCGAGAAGATGGACATGTAGGGGTGGGTTGGGCATATCAGCCATATACAAGAGATAAAGGAGAGGGGAGAAGACAGAGCCCTGGGGGATGCCAGCAGTGGGATAAATATGGTAGTTGGTGTTGTGGAGAGTGACATAGGAAGGGTGGTGCGAGGGGAAGGAGGCGACCAGATGGACAAAATTGATAGGCAGGGTGTAGGTTTGAAGTTTAAAGAGGAGACTGGGATGCCATACATGGTCATAGGGATTTTGGAGGCCGAGAGAAACAAATATGGCGAAGCGACGCGAATTAAGCTGGAGGGAGAGAAGGTGAACGAGGTTAAGGAGTTGGTCTTCAGTGGAGAAGGAGGGTCGGAAGTCACACTGGGTAAGGGGGAGGAGGTGGTGTTGATGGATTCGGTGGAAGAGGATGGATTCGAAGACCTTACTGAAGATGGAGGTGAGGCAAATGGGACAATAGGAAGAGGCGACAGAAGGGGTTTTGTTGGGTTTGAAAAATAAGAGGACGCAGGAAGTCTTCCACTGGTCAGGGAAGAGGCCAGTAGAGAGGATGACATTACAGACGTGGGCGAGGACAGTCAGGAAGGAATGGGGGCCTTCTCTATTGTGGCAGTAGGTGACACAGTCGTGACCAGGGGCGGTATTGATTTTGGACTAGAGGATAAGTTTAATGTGTTGTGCTGTGATTGGAGTGTTGATGTTGGAGGGGGGCAACTGTCTAAGTACTAGAGACTACGAGCAAGTGGAGCGACCAAGGTATCGGCACGTTCCATGACGGTGGGGAGAAGAGAATAATTAAAGTGGGGATCATCTGGGATGGAGAAGACCTCAGAAAGGTGGAAAGCAAAGTGGTTGGCCTTACTGAGGTTGTCAGGAAGGGGTCAGTCGTTATGGAGAAGTGGGTCGTGTGGAGCGGAACGGGAACCAGTAAGGCGATGGAAGGCGGACCAGTACATGGAGGAGTTGACAGGGAGGGTGGCGTTGAGTCGTGTGCAGGTCTGTCGCCAGTCCCGGCATTTCGTTGCTGTAATAAGGTTCTGTACGTGTCGCTGTATGTGCCGGTTGCGTTGGAGTGTATCCCTGTCTCGAGTGCGCAGGAAGGAGCAATAGAGGCGGCGGGATTCGGTGAGGAGAAGGACAGCCCGCTGAAGGAGAGTGGGACGTTGTGGGTGGATGGTTTTAGTAGGAACGTGGGCCTCCACAGCGTCAGTAATTATCTTCTGAAGGAAGGATGAGGCGTGGATGATGAGACAAGCATATTATTATACCTTAATTTAAGTAACGAATTGCACCCAGTGCTTTCATGTGCGTTGCTACGTTTGTGAGAATATTAGAGCACCATCCATCACAAAGCAAAACAAATGTTCCAAATTAAACATTTATATTTATTTATATACTATGCGAATATGTAATTACAAATGGTCGAACCTATTTTAAAAAATGCAATTTCTATCAGTTTGACCTAAGGCAGTGCCATCTAGTGGGCCATCCATAGCGCCGTCTGTTTTCTCCTGTCACGCTCGGAGCGATTTGTTCTTCTTATTTTTTCGCTTGATGCTAATTTCATGAGATATTTGGCCCGGTCACTGTCATGGACCACTCTGTATATAGGATGTCTGGAAGAAAGGTTCCAATATTTACAAAGGATGTATTATGTAGTATATGGGAGGATAAAAAGTTCCTATAAACTCTGGTTGCAAACTTTATATCTTCAGAGTTATGGTGTACTACCACTACTATCCAGCCTGCCCCCCTCAGGGGGGAATCAAAACTCAACAAAGAGAATAAAATACTACTTTTAATCATCACCATGTCTCTGCACTACTCTTCACAACATGTGCTCAATGTGAACAGGTTACTAAAGACATTTGCACTTTCTTTTAATACATTTCACTTTTCCGTTCTTGTCACACTTAGTATTTCCTTGCTTAGTGCCAAGCAAATTGGTGCATCAGTTAGCACACTAGACTCGCGTTCTGAAGGACAGTGGTTCAAAGATGCAACCAGCTACCAAGATTTTATTTTCCAAGATTCCCTTAAATATCTCCAGGAAAATTCTAGGATGGTTGCTTGGAAAGGGCATAGCCGATTTCCTCTCACATCCCTGAAACATTACGACCTTGTGTTCCATCTCTAATGACCTCGATGTCGACTGGACATTAAACCCAAATCTTCCTTCGTTTCTTGCTTAGTACAGACTTTCCAAACCAACCAAAATATTGAGCACATTATGCATCACCTCTTCTAATGGAGTAACTCCTGTTGACACACAACCCTTCAATGCAAAATTTTCTGCCGTAAACGTCAGTTACAGTTACATTTCATTAATGGATTGAAGCTGTGAGTGTATGCTGTTTCTGTAAACCTTACTAACAACCAATTATTACTAGTATTAATCCACTTCTACAGACAATTACCACAACTACCTCTAGATTAAATCTTTCTTCTGCTGTAAATTTGGATATTATATTGTTGAGAATAGCAGTTGTTCTTCCTGTTTATCTATTATTTCTTACAGAGCATTTTGGTAAAGTAACTGAGAACATTTTCAGCTTTTTATACAAGAAAGACGTTAAGACTGATTTAAAAATCTCTCTCACACAAAACAATTTCCTGTAGTTGGAGGAAAGTACAGGTCAGACCCATCTACAGAAAGGATAGAAGTGATCCAGAAAACTACCAACCAGTATCCTTGACATCCATTTATTGTAGAATCTTAGAACATATTTTGAGCTGAAAAGTACTGAGCTACCTAGAGCGGAATAACTTTATCCATACCAACCAGTATGGATTTCGAAAAATCGATCATGTGAACCTATCTTGCACTTTTCTGACATAACTTTCAGGAAGCCATTGATTAAGGCAGTCAGGTGGATGCAGTATTTCTCGGTTTTCGAAAAGTTTTTGAGTCAGTACCTCATCCACGCAATCAAAAATACGGCCTCATGTGGGTAGAGCGGACTCCATGAATGGATTGAGAATTTCTGCGTAGGGAAGATGTAGCTTGTTATGTTGGATTGAGAGTTATGGTCAGATGTGGCAGTAACTTCAAGTTTACCTCCAGAAACGTGTTGCGATTTATGTCGTGTGTTAATGGTCTTCCACACAATATTAACAGTAACTTCCGAATTTTCGCAGATGAAGCAACTGTATTTACTGAAGCACTGTCTGAAAAGAGCTTTACCGTCCTGTATAATGACTAGGAAATAGAAATAAAATTGAATTTCAAATTTTATTCTGTCATCGACTGTATAGACGCTCTTCATTGCCACTGAGAACTTGCACACGTTTTTCTACATGTGGTCGAAATTTGTTTTGGCACATTGCAACACGACTTACTGTGCACCAAAGATAAATGCTAAAAGAGTCTGCATCTTGATTTAGTAACATCCTTGACAGGTTTGTTGATCGAGTGTCAGCGTCTTGTTGTTATACCGAAAGTGGAAGGGTGGTATTTATGCGGTGATGTTAATATGTATTTGGACGTAGAAGTAGAAAAGCGCAAGGACACGAAGTGACACATCAGTTCTCCTGTGAATACTAGTTCGTTATGACTCCTTGTCGTAAGAATAGTGAATCTAAGAAGTTCTGAGTGCAAGTAAACTAAGGTTAACTTAAGAGTTACCAGCTACAACAGCCTCCAAAATGGGTAGGAGATCAATAAATACCACCAAAAGTGGTAAATATATGAACCCAACAGATCAGGCAAGTAAGTACAACATTTAAACGTGTATTATTTGAATTTATTTTAGCCGCTCGTATAAACATTCGTGTTTATGTGTAGCACTAAACACTTTTTGTCACTTTTCTTTGCGTCTGTTTATAATGAAAACAATGCTGCATTCAGAGTGGGGAATGCAGTCTTGATGCAATTCACGTAATTGTAATGCTGAATTTGTCATCATGATAACGCCTTTAAGCCTTGATTACAAACACACACTTCAGTATTAATCCAGTTTTCTAGGAAATACTTAATTAACGTGATTGAGCATATTTTGCATATCGTAACCGTTCGGGTCTTGGAAATACAGAAGTCTACGATTTAGGCTATTTCGTTGACAGAATATGGCCTATTATTTTTCACTGTACCATAGCATATCTTGTTACTTAGTTGCTGTTCTAAAAGTGTTTTTAATACAACCTGTAGGATTTCCCTTTACCAACAGTTTAATGTTGACATTTTAATATATGCACCAAAAAGCTGCTGTAAAACTATCTTGTTGCAGCTAGTTTCAGATATGTCATCATAATCTTACAAACTTTGAAGCTTTAAATGTTGTTGGTCCTATACCATGTGTCTATTATTTCAAAGTTAATTATGACATATTCAAAATTTGTTTCATCAAATCTATCTGCTGGAAAACCTATGTTGCTGAGGCAAAAGCTTGATGCCTTAGAAGAGAGAGGAAACTGTGGTTGTGACAAGAAATTTTTCAGTCCACTAACAGTTTTGCACCATCAGCAAAAATTTGAAGTTGACGGTAAGGATTACTGAGAAAGGTAATGTATACTCTCGAGTGGCTGTACAAGTCTGTGCTATTCTGATTGCTAGACCAGAACCTGTAGCCCAGAGAATGGCAAAATACTTTGAACAAATTAAATGCGATGACAATTAGGACCCTTCATCTCAATGAAGATGCAACTTAGTTGAGAGAATACGTTGACGCAATGTCCAGTAACACTGAAGAGTATAATTGCCCCTTTTGTTAGAAGGATTACAGCATGTGTTGTCTGTGACTCTCAGTACATCATCAGGGACGGACAAAATGTACTAAGCACACCACACAATATTTACATTTCCACATGGTTTTGAACAGAATGTGTTCAGATGGACAGTACCCTGGTTCTCAGAAGGTACAGTCATGATCCTGCCCCTGCTTATTGTATGCCTAGAAACCAGAGATCTCAATTGCTGAAATGCCTTCACAAAAGAATACGAAGTAAATATTGCAGAATTCGAGTCAAGAAAAGGTGCCGACATGAGTAATGTAGAAGTAGGTACCTCAGAGTAGTGAAGCAACTTAAATCACTTAGTAAAAGCAAGTCCTCTGTTCCAGACTGTATACCAGTTAGGTTCCTTTCAGAGTACACTAATGCAATAGCTCCGTACTTAACAATCATATACAACTGTTTGCTCGACGAAAGATCTGTACCCAAAGACTGGAAAGTTGCACAGGTCACACCAATATTCAAGAAAGGTAGTAGGAGTAATCCACTAAATTACAGGCCCATGTCATTAACGTCGATAAGAAGCAAAATTTTGGAACATATATTGTGTTCAAAAATTATGAATTACCTCTAAGAAAACGGTCCTCTGACACACAGTCAACACAGATTTAGAAAATATCGTTCTTGTGAGACACAACTAGCTCTTTACTCACACAACATGTTGAGTGCTATTTTCAAGGAATTTCAAATTGATACCGTATTTCTGGATTTCCGGAAGGCTTTTGGCACTGTACCATACAAGTGGCTTGTAGTGAAATTGAATGCTTATGGAATATCGTATCGGTTATGTGACTGGTTTCGTGATTTCCTGTCAGAGAGGTCACAGTTCATAGTAATTGAGGGAAAGTCATGGAGTAAAACAGAAGTGATTTCTGGCATTCCCCTTTCCTGTTCCTTATCGATATAAATGATTTGGGAGACAATCTCAGCAGCTGTCTTTGATTGTCTGCAGATGATTCTGTGGTTTATCGACTAGTAAAATCATCAGAAGATCAAAACAAATTACAAAAAATTTAGAAAAGATATCTGAATGGTACAGAGATTGGCAATTGCCCCTAAATAACGGAAAAGTGTGAGGTCATCCACATGGGTGCTAAAAGTAATCCGCTAAACTATGGTTACATGACAAATCGGTCAGATTTAAAGGCCATAAATTAATGAAATACCTGGGAATTACAATTACAAACAACTTAAATTGGGAGGAACACTTAGAAAATGTTGTGGGGAAGACTAACAAAAGACTGCATTTTATTGGCAGGACACTTAGAACATGTAACAGATCTACTAAGGAGACTGCCTACATTATGCTTGTCCATCCTCTTTTGGATACTGCTGCACGGTGTGGGATCCTTACTAGATAGGATTGATGGAGTACATCAAAAAAGTTAAAGAAGGGCAGCATATTTTGAATTATAACAAAGTACGAGATATAGTGTCACTGAAATGATACAGGATTTGGGATGGACATCATGAAAATAATGGTGTTTTTTGGTACAGAGGAATCCGCTCATGCAATTCCAATCACCAACTCTCTCCTCCGAATGTGAAAATATTTTGTTGGCGCTGACTTACATAGGGAGAAATGATCCCCATGATAAAATAAGAGAAATCGGAGCTCATACAGAAAGATATAAGTGTTCGTTCTTTCTGCGTGCTCTACAAGATTGGAATAACAGAGAATTGTGAAGGTGGTTCAATGAACCCTCTGCCAGGCACTTATATATGTTTTTCAGAGTATCCATGTAGATGTAGACCTTCAGAATCTGACAGTTGTACAAATAGGGCGTACAGTGCTGTCTTCCCATAATAGAATGGGCTCGCAGTATAACAAGAGTATATAGTGTTGTTAATTAGTGAGCCCTATTCATTGCTTTATTTTGTGGATGATTTTTCAAGTTGTTGTTTATCTTATGCTCTAGAAACAACTGCAAATAACATTAGAAAGACAAGAATGATGGGCTAAAACCACAGGCTTCAGTTTTTCCACAGATAAATGTCTGTCAATTTTAATCACATATGTCATGCTGTGAAGCAGCATTCTTAGTTTCAAGGAATCAGTTAAGTTCCTGTGCCTTGGTATTGGTGGCCAGCTCACCGTATTGCCACACTTGAAGCATCTGCAAGCAAGGACTCTGAAGATCTTAAAGTGCATTATTAGTGACAGGACCAGTGGGTAGAAAGATACTCTTTGCTATTATTTTACACAGCCATTAAAGACCTTAGACTCTGTTCATCATGAGGACATTTTAGCCTAAACATTGTTAAAGCTATATGTGAGTGCACAGGCTTTCTCGGCGAATTTCATATATGAAATCTTCACGGGTTGTCAGCCGAGTAGTGTCGTCGTCTTGTAACATCGTTTCGATAGAACGCGTCTCCATCATATTTGGGCGAAGTGATGGGATATCGTCGGTTGGGCTGATATCTCTGCAGGACCGCTTCCCGCTGCCGGCCAACACTGTTAACTCACTGGCATATGGTATTGTTAAGCATTTATCACAGATGCTTGAACCTTTGGTGGGTTACAGTCCACACCATGTGAAAAACTCGGCTGAGTTTGTAAAGGTACTACAGGGCATGCGGCTGGAAAATTAAGACCTACTAGTCAACTTCGATGTGACATCGTTATTCACACGAGTACCAATAGAAGACTCCCTGGCTTTACTCAGAGAATACTTTGAGGAGGATATCATCGAGCTCTTTCACCGTGTGCTAAACACCACCTATTTCAAATGTGGTGGGAAGCTCTACGAACAAATAGATGGTGTAGCTGTGGGCTAGCACCAGGCATAGCTGACCTATACATGGAGCACTTCAAAAAGCTAGCACTGGACACTGCTAAACACAGGCCAAAAGCCTTCTACAGGTACATTGATGATACTTTTTGTAGTTTGGCCACATGGCAGGGACAAAGTGCTGGAGTTCCATCAACACCTCAATGGTATACATGGAAATATCAAATTTACTATGGAGATAGAAGAGAACAGAAGCTTACCCTTTCTGGATATCCTGATCACAAGAAACATGGACCACATGCTGCGACATGCAGTGTACAGAAAGAAAACACACAGACCTCTATCTTAGTGCCAACACCCTGTGCAACCCAATTTTGTACTCAACACCTTAGTGCACACAGCCAGGCCCATCTGCGATAAGGCAAGTTTGCCAGGAGGATTGCAATGCCTCAAGGACACCTTCATGAAAAATGGATACAGTGAGACACAAATAAGGAGAGCTCTGAAAACCGACCACAAGAAGAGAGAAGAGAGGATGAAGACAAGCAATGGGCTGTGCGTTCTTTCCATACGCGGGTCCTCCAAAGTCCAAGATCGCGAGAATTCCCAGGAAACATAAAGTGAAGACCATTTTCCGTGCAGTGGGAAAAATCAAAGACCTTCTCGATTCAACCAAGGATCCTCTAGGTCTGACGGCACTTGGTGTGTACAAGATCGGATGCGAATGTGGGATGCAATATATAGGGTAGACCCAGCGTTGCATCTCACAGTGCCACAATGAACACATCAGGCATGTACGCTTGGGTCAGACCAACAAATCTGCTGTGGCCGGACATAGTATTGATGAGAAGCACACCTTCGATTTGTAGGACACAAAGGAAATATGCAGTACAAACAGATTTTGGAACTCAGTAATCAAAGAGTCAAAAGAAATACAGTTACATGACAACCTAATCTATTGCAATAGTGGCTACCATCTCAGCACAGCCTGGGAGGCTGCAATCAGGAAAATCGGAGAAGAACGCTCCATTCCACCAAGGGCCACAGACAGAGCAGACAGAGACGGATGCCGGGACAACCCCGCACATGCCACCCCCCCCCCCCCCCCCCCCCCCCCTCCCACACACACACACACACACACACTGGCCACTCCAGGTGCACCGGGCAATTCCGTGGGCATATGATTGGCCGACAGCGTTAAGCGGAGAGCAGTCCGGCAGAGATATCAGCCCGCGACCAACAATATCCCAACATTTCGCCTGAAGATGATGGAGACTCATTCCATCTAAATGTTGCTACAAGACGACGACTTTACTTAGCTGACAACCCGTGAAGAATTCATATATTGTTAAAACTAGATTAAAGGCTAAGAGTAAACATCATTTAGGAGAAGATCCTATTTAGATATAAGATATAAAGGAAGAGAGAAATTTCAAGAGCTCTATGTATTATTTAATAGAAAAAGGATTGAAATGAAAAGGAAAACAAACAATATTTGTTCACGTAGAAATGGCTCTTGACAGAGTAGACTGGAAGTTACTCTTTGGAGGATTAGGGAAGTTGGAGTAGACATCAGGGATAGGATGACTGATCCTCAGTTTGTGCAGGACTATTGTACAGAAAGATACGTTAATGGTATGACGAAAGTGGCTAGAACAGGCATAGGAAGAATCATTCAACGAAATCGTTCCCTCTAATTTTCTATTTTACCTGTTTATTGAAAATGTAATTTGAAGCAATGACAAATCAAACAAAAGGAATGTAAATAACTGGTTAACAAAGGTGTTGGTTTAGATTTGTGTATGGTATAGTCATATGAGATTTAGAAAAGGAAATTACTTATTTTCTTTTTAGTATATTGACTATCTTGTCACGCAACCATAAGCTAAAGTTAAACAGAAAGAAAACCAAAATGAATGTGATAGCAACATTGGACAAGGAAGTGGAGTCAAACATGATTAACAGAAATACAACTCTGAAACAAGTGAACCAATTCTTTTGCTCCATGTAGTACACTAACAGATGATAGTGGAAGCATGATGGATATTATTAGAAAGAGACTAGATAGGCCTTCAGAAACAAATAATTTATTAACAAACAAGCAATCTCATATACAGGGTGGCACACGAAATGTGTTACCATTTTGTTTTTGAATATAAACTTTATTGTCAATACAATCTGAAAGGAACATATACTACAATGAAGAGCCATCCGTGGAGATTTGCTCTAACTCAAACACATGCTCAATATGTCCACCATTTCGTTTCCTAACTTCCTTCAAACAAACACTGAAGTTAGTGATTACCCTACGGCACATGTCTTCCGTAATGTCACTGCAAGCTTGAAGAATAAGTCTTCTGAGCTCCATTAAACCACGTGGATGTTTCGGGAAATTTTTTTCCTTTAGGTACCCCCAAAGACAAAAGTCACATGGACTATTGGGGGGCCAATTTTGTCAATCATTGAAGCGACCTGGATATCTGAGTGAAATGATCTGCATGTCGAAATGCTCGTGTAAAAACTCCAACACAGTGTTTGCAGTATGTGGCCTTGCTCCATCTTGCATGAATCACTGCGTGTTGAAGGGCAAGGCAGTAGCACGAAGCTGTGGAATGGTGCTATTGCGAAGCATGGTCAAATGATGCTTGCTGTTCAGTTTCTTCAAAGAAAAAGGGTCCAATAAGTCAATGACTGGAAATTGCTGCTCACACTGTAATCCTCAGAGCATATGTTGTTGTTCGTGAAGCATTTGTGGGTTTTCAGTGGCCCAAAAGTGTACATTTTGTTTGTTAACCACACCGTCTAAATGAAAATGCGCTTTGTCTGAAAACCAAACGCTGTAGCTGCCCCGGCAGTCAGTGAACTGATGATGATGGCAGAGATGGCCATCAAACGCTTGAGGATTTTATTAGAATTGACACGGGAAAGACTTTGAGGACACTGCACAAAATGCTGGTGCTACATTCTGCCATTCAAGTTGATTCGGAACTACACATATGACAAGACACTTTGATGCTCAGAGAATAAGTATGGCCTGTTGCTGTGGTGATATCAAAGTCACACAGAATATGAGAGAAAGAAACATCACCAACATCATTATCAGGCCAATAGAAGGACATGGATGGTCCATGAGAATGCATGAACCTTACTGTAACATCTCCTTCTTCACAATTCACCTTCTCAACAATTCCCAAATTCCAAGAAAAGTCATATGCACAAGCAACATAGCATTTGGGCTGCACAGTGCATTCTGGCATTAGTGGCGGAAGTGCATCCGAGAAATCATGCACGATAATAAAATCCATATCACAGCTCAGCCTTTTTGCTCCAATCTTGGTTGGTGATATTGGTACTATGTGATGCACAGACCATGCACCAGTACTTGTTTTTGCATTATTCGTGTGTTTTCATCATCTAAATAAAAACACTTTACTTTTTGCGCTGTATCATGTGGCAATGTTTTTCCTTTTTCCTGCTCAGCCATCGAGAAAATACCCTTCTCCATTAAAAGAGCTCTTGCATGTTGTACCAAATATTCAGAAACCTGAAATTTGGAACTGACTTTCTGTTGAGACCAAGTTGGCGGCACAAGAGTAAGTAACTAAATTTTTTCACAATTATTTGTATATTCAATTTTCTGTTTGATTTTGTCCATGAGTTCATCGTGATGTCATGTCTTTTCTTCCAGTTCTGTTAAATCACTGTCAGGGATCGGCCAGCTCAATTTGATATGTATGAGAAATTTTAGTTCTCAGACCCCAGCTGCTGATTCCAATTTTCGTTTTGCTTCTGCATACCGACTATGCCGAGCGACTGAATGCAGCTTTGCAGGAGATACTCCTAAGCTAGTTAAGCTAGTATTGAGCACACATTTTTCAGGAGTCTGCACCTTCACATTACTGTCGTTTATATAGTCACTTGCTTGTTTTTCATTAATAAGGTTGGCACATTTTCTCCACAGGAATAACCCTGAAGCCTCTCAGTTTGAAGGTCTTTGCTTTTTCTAAACTAATTTCACCCAATCCAGATGAAACAGATCATTTATGGCGTTTGAAAAGATCACAGCAAATTTTCTTGTGCAGAGAGAATCTGTGTTTAACACACACACATGAAACACTGAAATCACAGTATGAATGATTGTTGCTTCACCATAATAAAAGTTCTTGTTCTTCACTGGTCATATCATTCACACAAGTCAGGGCACTGTCATATATATCTTGCAGATACTGTCCAAGAAAACACTGCCTACTTGTACTTTCCATACTGCTTCAGTCATAAATTCAATATTTGTCATAAATAATTCAAAAGATGATTGGTGTATCCTAAAATGTAATTAAATAATGAAAAATCATTCTATTCCATTGTTTCATTACAAAAGTATTTCACGTTATTATTGTAACATTAGGGGACTTACTTTTTTTTGGAATGAATTGTTAAAAACTGCAAGAATTGAATTTTTTAACAATAATTGACTCTGGGTTCGACTCAGTACAAGAGCTCAGAACTGCATGCTCAGTGAACACAACTCAAAACAAAGGAATTGGATGATGCAGTACATGTAGTGGCAATAAAACAGTGTTGTCAGATATGATTTGTTCCTATGGAAATCCTGTGCAGTCAACTTTAGCAATTTAGTGGTGACATGATAGTCATGAATTAGCAACTTCAATATTTCTTTTACAATAACATTGTTTCTCACACTTCTCATTATTTCTACAAACTGATTCTGAGATGAAGCGATGGATATTCACTACAAGGAGCATGACTGTAAAAATATAAACCTTACCAGAGAAGGAAAGTTGTTGTTTGTTGCTGTGGTCTTCAGTCCTGAGACTGGTTTGATGCAGCTCTCGATGCTACTCTTATCTTGTGCAAGCTTCTGCTACTCACCATATAGCGGAGATGCTGAGTCGCGATAGGCCATTAAAGCCTTTGTCTGCAGTAGACACACACACACACTCAAGCAAACACAACTTGCACACACCTGCAGCCTCAGAGAGCTGAAAACTACACTGTGAGCAGCAGCACCAGTGCATGATGGGAGTGGCAACTAGGTGGGGCTAAGGAGGAGGCTGGGGCGGGGAGGGGGAGGGATAGTATGGTGGGAGTGGCGGACAGTGAAGTGTTGCAGTTTAGACGGAGGGCAGGAGAGAAGGTGCGGAGGGGGGAAGGGTAGATAGCGGAAAGGAGAGAAATAAAAAGAAATTGGAAGACTGGGTGTGGTGGTGAAATGACGACAGCTGTGTAGTGCTGGAATGGGAACAGAGAGGGGGCTGAATGGGTGAGGACAGTGACTACCAAAGGTTGAGGCGAGGAGGGTTACGGGAACGTAGGATTTATTGCAGGGAAAGTTCCCACTTGCGCAATTCAAAAAAGCTGGTGTTGGTGGGAAGGATCCATATGGCACAGGCTGTGAAGCAGTCATTGAGTGAGGGGTATCATGTTTGGCAGCTTGTTTAGCAACAGGGTGGTCCATTTGTTTTATAGCCCCAGTTTGTCGGTGGCCATTCATGCGGACAGACAGCTTGTTGGTTGTCATGCCTACATAGAATGCAGCAGTGTGATTGCAGCTTAGCTTGTAACTCACATGACTGGTTTTACTGGTAGCCCTGCCTTTGATGGGATAGGTGATGTTAGTGATTGGACTGGGGTAGGTGCTGGTAGGAGGATGTATGGGACGGGTCTTGCATCTAGGTCTATTACAGGGGTATGAGACATGAGGTAAGGGATTGGGCGCAGGGGCTGTGTAGGATGGACGAGTATATTGTGTAGGTTCGGTGGATGGCGCGGAAGACCATGGTAGGAGGGGTGGGAAGGATCCTAATACTTCTCCTTAAGTAAATGAGTGATTTGTTAATTGCGTGTATTCTGTCAGCTTCTCCATCACCTCAACTTTTTTTCCGGTGTTGCGTACTTTGATGGGCCACAAATTAATTGCTCCTCAGAACCTCTGAGAGATGTCCACCTCAGTAGCTGTGGTCAGTGGGATTGACTGCCATGTAGGTGGCCTGGGTTCTATTCCCAGTCAGTCAGAGATTTAATCCACTCAGGCACTGGTTGTTGTGTTGTTTTCATCATCACTCATGCACCAGTCATGGAAGTAATATCAAATAAAAAAGACTTACACCAGCTGGCTGCTTACCTCAGATGTGGAATCCTCCCCAAAAATGCCATATGATCATTTCAGTTCACCTTCAAGAGGTAACTTTTGTGATGGCGCACACATGTGTGAACAATGAGTTTCAGCATTAACATTTCTTTATAAACAACTGTTTAACTGCGGGGAATGCCACAGGATGCAGCCAGCTAATTTAATATATATGTAAGAATAAGTTAAACTAGAGTTTGTAAAGCTACAGCTGTGGAGGTTTAACTTGTGAGAAATAAGAAAGAGAAAAAATTAGAAACAGTAGAAATGTTGATAGTAAGAGGACCCTGTTACAGAAAAGAAAAGAAAAACTGAATTTATTAGACATACAGTTAGCCCCACCAAGTTTATAAAGCACACCTTAGAAAGAAATACTGTGGAAAGACGACCAAGAGACAGACCCAGAATATCTATACTGCAAAGTGAAATTGATGGAATTAACTGTAGTAATTGCAACTTATAGTACAGAATGAAAGGGGGGGGGGGGGGAGAGAAAGAAATAAAGATGACTACATCCAAGTCCTTGCTTGAAGTGAATTATGGCAATGATGATAACAGGTGAATACTGTAATGGTTCCTTCAACAAGGCCATGGTGCCCTGTTACCTTAACCTCTCTGAACCAGTTGAGACAGAACTATGTCTCAATGTTCAATGCTGAGAGATGTTAAACTCTGTCATTTCTTCAATTTAAATTACACATCACGTTAAGCAACTGCTCACAGTTTTGAATTAAGGGCTCCTGTCTCCCTTGTGTGGTAAATTACATAAAATAACATTAAAGATTTGTTTTTGTTGTGTTAGCAAAAGAGTGTTGTTGCTATTTATGTCTTTGCATCAACTTGCTATTCCCATGCATGGCTTATCTGCACCAAATGCATCTTGTTCAGGAAAAGAAGCAAGGAAGAAAGAACTGAAGAAAAACAAGAAACAAAGACAGATGGTCAGAGCAGCAGTGCTAAAAGGAAAGGACCCAGTTCAGCTTATTGCAGAAATGGAGAAGATTGATCAAATGGGTAATGTAGCTTTTCTCCTCTATTACATGTTTGCACGAGTTGCTTTATTTTTCAAAGTGAGTGTTACCGAACAAGCTTAATTTTACATAGAATTTTCTTATGTGGCTAGTCATATTGTGAAATTTATAATACTAGTGTTCATTGTTAGTTATATGGGCGATTCCTGTGCAACATATTTGTCTTTATTCTTGAAAGCAGCTACCCACTTGGTAGGTGTTCTTCACACTTTTAATCCTTTTCATTTACACTCTTCAACCATTAACTTCAATTTCTGGTGTGAGATATGAACCCGGTGCTTTGGACACAACTCACAAAATTTTGAGAATCCAGTTTTTACAGCTGGGTATGTGGCTTTGAACCATGCACACAATTAGTTCAGATTATGTAACATTAGCTGCTTCTGCTTGCATCACATAGCTCATATTGTGATCACAATAAAAATCATGTACGCCTACATGTTTAATGGATTTCTCACACAGTGTTTTATCTATATCTTTGAATTTGGTATCACTAATATACCATGTTCTGCTGCTCGTTTGCTGCTCTTATCAAACCTGAAATGGATAATTCTCTCATAGTTTCTCCTTGTACTTGAACTCTTAAATCTGAAATGGATAATTCTTTCATGGTTCCTCCTTGTACATGAACTATTTGGAAGTACTTTAAAAATTTGTATTTTGTCACATATACTGTCTGAATTGCGAAACTTACTGTTATTTGGCTTCCTGCAATTTTTTTCCATACCCTTCTTGTGCCACGTAATTATGTTCCAACGCTGAGGCAACATTTGTTCAGTTTTTACTTGGGTACTTTTTCTCATGCACAAGCCTCTTTTTCTTCACAGGTGATTCACCTAAGTACTGAAGGCTAGCATTTAAAGAACCCAGTGTGTGATTAGATGTTATTTCATCTTCACTTACATCTTCTGTGTGGAAGTACTTAAGATAACTAAAGCTACACCTGTAAGGATGGAAAGATTTTGCAATATTTACTTTGTACTTTTTCTGTAAATTTTCCCACCTACCAATACATTAGGACACTTGAGTACTGACACTCCTGAACATTCCTCAAATTCTCTTTACTCTTGCATGACCTCGTTCTTTAAATGGATTGCAACAATATGGTTCTGACTTAAGATCCATTTTTACAAACCACTAAACCGTAAATACTATTTCACAGTACATGTACTCTGCAGTTAGAGTAAACAAGCCACTGCTGTGTAACAAACTAAACTGGTTGAAATAAAAATCTATCTTGTTGGCTGTTTACAGCAAGAAATGTTCACCAATCGGTCAGAATAATAGTGACTGCTTTTGGCTGCTGTTTTGAGTCTTTGTTTGAGCATGCCGCAGCCAAATTTGAGAAGATTCCCTAAAGGTAACTCCATATTGGGCTTGGGAAAATGGGATAGCAGCTGTTAAATGAAATGTAATAATACTGTACCAACAGCCTATATTTTGATATTGTTTCATCAGGCAACTAATTCTGACATTCCAGTCATGTCATTTTCAAGCCTGTTGCATGAATGACTCCGAGTACCACTCGTGCAAGTATAAGACAGGGCACCAATATTTGTATCTGGTTCTGTAGATATCTGAACTTTGAGCATGTGTGCTCTTCACAAATATGACAGCAACTCAGTTATAGTCACATGTGTAAAGAGCACACATGTGACTGCAATTGAGTTCCCATCACATATGAGAAGAGCACCCATGTTCACAAAGTTAAGGTATATAAAGATACACTATGCGATCAAAAGCCTCCGGACACCCCCAAAAAATACATTTTTCGTATTAGGTGCATTGTGCTGCCACTTACTGCCGCATACTCCATATCAGTGACCTCAGTAGTCATTGGACATCATGAGAGAACAGAATGGGGCACTCTGCGGAACTCATGGAATTCAAAAGTGGTCAGGTGACTGGATATCACTTGTGTCATATGTCTGCACGCAAGATTTCCAGGCTCCCAAACATCCCTAGGTCCACTGTTTCTGATGTGATAATGAAGTGGAAACATGAAGGGACACGTACAGCACAAAAGCATTCAGGCCAACCTTGTCTGTTGACTGATGGGGACTGCCGACAGTTGAAGAGGGTCATAATGTGTAATAGGCAGACATCTATCCGGACCATCACACAGGAACTCCAAACTGCATAAGGATCCACTGCAAGTAATATGACAACTGAGAAAACTTGGATTTCATGGTAGAGCGGCTGCTCATAAGCCACACATCACTCCGGTAAATACCTAACGATGCCTCGCTTGGTGTAAGGAGTGGACAGCTGAACAGTGGAAAAACGTTGTGTGGTGTGATGAATCGTGGTACACAATGTGGCGATCCGATGGTAGGGTGTGGGTATGGCGAATGCCCAGTGAATGTCATCTGCCAGTCTGTGTAGTACCAACAGTAAAATTCAGAGGTGGTAGTGTTATGGTGTGGTTGTGTTTTTCATGTTCATGGGGGAGGGGGGGGGGGGAGCTTGCACCCCTTGTTTTGTGAGGCACTATCACAGCACAGGCCTACATTGATGCCACTGTTGAAGAGCACTTCTACATCTACATCCATACTCCGCAAGCCACATGGCGGTGTGTGGCGGAGGATACCCAGAGTACCTCTATCGGTTCTCCCTTCTATTCCAGTCTCGTATTGTACGTGGAAAGAAGGATTGTCAGTATGCTGATTCAGGGGTGGCGATTGCATCTTTCAACACAATTGAGCACGGCCTTTGCTGGAGGGGTTACATGACAATAACATTGCTATAATGTACTGGCCTGCACAGAGTCCTGACCTGAATCCTATAGAACACCTTTGGGATGTTTTGGAACACCAACTTTGTGCCAGGCCTTTCTGACCAGCATCGATACCTCTCCCCAGTGCAGCATCCGTGAAGAATTGGCTGCCATTCCCCAAGAAACCTTCCAGCACCTGATTGAACACATGCCTGTGAGAGTGGAAGCTGTCATCAAGGCTAAGGGTGGACCAACACCATATTGAATTCCAGCATTACCGATGAAGGGCGACACAAACTTTTAAGTCATTTTCAGGCAGGTGTCCGGCTACTTTTGATCACATAGTGTATCTCATGAAGTTCGAATCTCTACAGAAACAGATTTGAATATTGGTGACTTGACTTCCATTATACATGCACCTGTGATACTTGGTGTCATTCATGCAACAGGCCCGATGATGTGATTGGAATGTTGAAACTGATTGCCTGATAAAACAATATAAAAATAATGGCTGTTGTTGCAGCATTAGATTGCCAGTTGTTTGATTGTGCCACTTGATCTTGGGGAGAGCATAAAACTGGATTCGTAGCTGCATACTGCATGTTGTGAGAGTGATGTAAATTGAATTAATTTTTGAGTGTGAAGCCTTTGGTGTGCTATCTTCATATTTACCATGTTTATTGTAACATATTGAAGTAATACAATATTTCTTTCTTTTCCAAAAAATTGAAGGTGGGATGTTCTGAAATATTAGGAAGATACTATGTTGCACATTATTTTAAAAGACAACTCATTACTTTTTTTCAATGATACGTTTCATTGCTCTATCTGGATTAGAACAGAATTATAATTATTTATGTTAAGACAGTCATCCGAGTGAGATGGTGCACTAGTTAGCACACTGGACTTGTGTGCAGCAGGGCAATGCTTCAATTCTTCATCCAGTCATCCCAATTTAGGTTTTCTGTGACTACCCTAAATTGCTCCAGGCAGATGTCAAGGTGGTTCTTTTCAAAGGGCACGGCCGATTTCACACCTGATCCTCACAACAATCTGGGATTGTGCTCGATCTCTTAATGACCTCAGTGTCAACGGTATGTTAAAACCTAATCTTCCATCCTTCGAGACAGACATTTTAAACTTCACACAGTTCCAATACTTTGCAGGCCTGCATCTTTCTCCGCAATTGTCATATACCTGTGCAAATTGGTAGTTTTCCATCTCTTATCTGGATCCTCAAATGTGGCAAATTTGTAAGAAATCTGATTTGGTCAGGTTGAATGGTGCATTGAATTAACACCTGTAGTGTGCATTCTTTGCCTAAGTACAAACATGGAGTTTCAGTGATTAAACTGCAGCAGAGTAAACTAGTTTGTGACGGAGATGTTGACAGTGTGGTCACTGTGACTCTGGAAGCCTGTCTGCTGCATTGCCAGTACACCAAAAATGATGTAGCATGTACACTTGTTGCTTTTGTCAAGTGTGCATTCTGTTCCACTTCACTCTGTTTTAATTACTCAACATTGGCAGATCAATGATGAATAAGGGAAGAATGCACAACTTAGTAATTTCTATTTTGAGAAATTCGCTTTGTAAGTATTGCATGTGTTAACCTATATTGTTTCATACAGATCATTAGCTGTTTTCCAAATAATATGCCATTTATGACTGTTGTGAATCTCCTGTAGATTCATTAGCCTTCAGACATTGATTGTAGAATAATGCAGGGTTTTACTATGGGTGGTAGAAAATGCATATTTTAGTATTTTAAAATTGTTTTTATTTAGTTTTAGTCATTGGAATGAGGTAGGAATATTCCCCTCGCATTCCGCTTCTGAATGGTGTCTGGTATGAAAAAATGAAATAACTGTGATTTGCTCCAGTTTTATTGTCACAGTTATATTCAAGTTTAATTGTATGCATAGAGTATAGTGTCTTATGTTTCTGCACTGGAGTTTATTGACCATATCTGTGATGCTCTTGCAGTAATAAAAAAAGAAAAAGTGTGGAGACATGTCAATCTACTTTTAACCTTTACCACATTGTTATTACTACTTGGTGAAGATTCCAGATTGAGTAACACTGCCCTTGAATGAGTAGGCATTGGTTCAATATAGTATTTCACTCTGTGATTGACTGTAGTGAGTTATTATATGCAGTGCTTTCAGACACTCTGATCTGTTGAAATTTTAAAAGGAATTAAATTACATCTGCATATTATTGAGAATCCTTTGTTATTTTGTACTAAGCTCAGATAATCAGTAAGTCTTTCTGTATTTTGTAACACTTTTTGACCATTGTCTTTTCCAGTAGACAGAGATCTACCAATGTTGTTATTCATGATGATGTGAGTAGTAACAGCCAAATTGTATATCCTCTTGGTACACCCTACACTAGTTTTATTTCCAACATTGCCTCATTGGGGACATATTGGGTCCCTTGTGCTAGAAAGTCCACAGTCATAGCGCATGTCTTGTCCAGTATTTCATAACTACTCATTTTGATTGGTAGTGAGAGATCATTTTGCAGTACCATCAACTAAATTCTTATAAGTATAATTATATTGCTTATCTATACTTTTTACTAGAAAATTTGTAAAACTCAGTTTTGATCTCTAACATTTTCTGTAGAAACAGTATTCCATTATACAAAAAGCTGTGTGAGCGTGCTGTTTTGTGTTTTATCATATAGTGTAATGCTATGTTGTGGTGCTATGGATAATTTTGATAGCTTGTGATTTTTGTATGCTTTCTTTTATTTTATTTCAGAGTACAATGTTCTGCATCCACCACCTCTAAATGAGAAAGTTTTAAAAGACAAGAGAAAGAAGTTAAAGGAGACATTGGAGCGAGTGTTGACAATGTATGTAAGTATAGAACATAAATTATACCAGTTGTTTGCTTAATTTACACAGTCAATATACCAACACTCTACACACGGTTGCACAGTTGTTGGCAGAAGAGTAAAAGATGTAAGATTTATGCAACTAATGCCACAGAGACAGAATTGTACCTTCAAGGCAATCGAGCAGAGGAAAAAATCTTTCTCATCTGCTCTTCTCTCATTGCTCACTGAGCAGTTCAGTAGCTGCATCCAGAAGAGAGAATGGTTCAGATGATTTATAGCTCCCTTCTTTTACAAAAAGAGGGAAAATCTGTAGCATTCTGTTTGGAAATGGGGAAAGTTGGATTCTAGAGACACAAACAAGATGATAGAAGGCCAAAGGGAGCTGTTGAACTTGGCTGCTCCCATATGAATTACTGCATAGCTGTTGAATCAGTAGACTGAGATATGATGGAAGGAAGAGCTGCCGGAAATGGTACCATACAAGCTATGATTGGTAGCAAAACCAAGTGTCTGAGTATGTCAAGAGGATGGGGTAATCCTTGTCTCTCTCTCAGAAAAAGTCTTGAGGTAAGCTGTGCCTGAGACCAGGAAATGGGCTCCTGAGGCCAGTAAATGGGTAGCAGCTTGAGGAACTTGCATCAGTGTAGTTGTGTTAGGTTTGTTCCAAAAAGTGTGCCTCAGTCTGGAATGACTATCATCTCCTCATATCTTTGTGGAGGCTATTACTTCTTATATCAGGACTTCCTGTGGATTGAGCAAACAACTTGTGAACATTCACATGCAGCCTAATAAGAAAGCCTATATGCATCATTCTTCTGATAATTTCATCAGATGAGAATGTCATTAACATTAACAAGCCACATTTAGTGTCTAGTAAATGTATTTTGGGTTATTGGAAGATGAGATGAAAGTTCATTGATTATTCTCTTTCTATATTAAAAAACACAGGAACAGATAGTTGCTTTCCCAAACTCCTACAAACACCTTTGCAATGGAACACATTTAATGTAGATATCAACATCATTCCGAGCAACTGCAGTACTGAATTTGAAATGTCCTACGAAGTCTTCTGTTTATGCTGTACTAACTTTTGATCAGGGCATTTTGCAATATAGCAGTGTATTGCATTTAGTACAGGAACTACAGAAAGGACGGAAAAATAAGAGTGACTGAGATAGAAGGAGCTACCAAGAGAGTTAACAAGTATCTTCAATTCAAGTGTTAATTTCATGTAAGCTGCTGGATTATATCAGAGTCAGTGTCGTCGTCCTCTGTATATTCCAGAAATGTGGCCACAGTACCATCTGATGCAAAGGGCAAGCAACATGTGGGAAATGTAGTTTAGATAAGCACAAACAGGATCTATGCAGATGTGCCAACTGCAGAGCAACCATGCAGTCTGCATCCTTTATCACACTGTATTCATAAATTAAAAATGGGGATAGCAAGGCATACGCCTTAAGCTGAAACCAGAAAGCCATATAAAGCATTGCCACAATCTACATCATTAGCCCTAGAATGGATGAGGACTCTCTCTTGGACCCAGTCTCTCTCTCTCTCTCTCTCTCTCTCTCTCTCTCTCTCTATATATATATATATATATATATATATATATATATATATATATATATATATATATATATTAAAAACAAAGATTCCAAGACTTACCAAGCGGGAAAGCGCCGGCAGACAGGCACATGAACAAAACACACAAACACACACACAGAATTACGAGCTTTCGCAACTGGCAGTTGCTTCGTCAGGAAAGAGGGAAGGAGAGGGAAAAATGAAAGGATGTGGGTTTTAAGGGAGAGGGTAAGGAGTCATTCCAATCCCGGGAGCGGAAAGACTTCCCTTAGGGGAAAAAAAGGACAGGTGTACACTCGCGCACACACACACACACACACATATCCATCCGCACATACACAGACACCATATGGTGCATGGCGGAGGATACACTGTGTCACTATTAGTCATTTCCTTTCCTGTGCCACTCGCATACAGAGCGAGTAAAAAACAACTTACTGTATGCCTTTGTAAGAGCAATAATTTCTCATATTTTATCCTTGTGATCACTATGCGCAATGTATGTTGGCAGCAATAGAATCACTTGGCAGTCAGCTTCAAGTAGCGGTTCTTTAAATGTTCTCAATAGTGTTCCTCAAAAAGAGCATTGCCTTCCCTCCAGGGATTCCTTTTTGTGTCCCCAAAGCAAGCACTTCCATAACACTTATGTGTTGTTCGAACCTACCGGTAACAAATGGAGGAACCCACTACAGAATTGCTTCAATGCCTACCTGGTCCGGGTCCCAAATACTCGAGCAGTACTCAAGAATAGATCCACCAGCATTCTATATGCAGTCTCCTTTACAGGTGACTCACTCTTTCCTAAAATTCTCCCAGTAAAGTGAGGTTGGCTATTCGCCTTCTGTACCGCAGTTTTAATGTGCTCATTCCACCTCATACCTCTTTGCTACGTTATGCCCAGATATTTAAACGACTTGACAGTGTCACGAAGACACTGGTAATGCTGCATCAGAATGTTACAGGTTTGGTCTTCCTACTCATCTACATTAACTTACATTTTTCCACATTTAAGGCTAGCTGCCATTCATTACACCAACTGGAAATTTTTGTCTATGTCGTCTTGTATCAGCCTATAATCACTCAACTTCGATGCTTTACTGAACACCATGGCATCATCAGCTAATTACCGCAGATTGCTGCCCACCCTGTCAGCCAAATTGTTTATGTATACAGAGAACATCATTAGTCCTATCACACTTCCCTGGGGCAGTCCTGAGAATACCCTTGTCTCTGATGAACACTGACTGTCAAGGACAACTTACTGGGTTCTATTATTTACGAGAAGTCTTAGAGCCACTCACATTTCTGTGAATTTATTCCATATGCTCACACTTTTTTTAACAGCCTGCAAGGGGGCACCATGTTGAATGCTTTTCGGAAATCTAGATATATGGAATCTGCCTCTTCCCCTTCATCCCTAGTTCTCAGTATGTCATATGAGCAAAGTGCAAGCTGAGTTTCACATGAGTGATGCTCATTCACGCACATAAGCTTCTCAGTCTCAAAAAAGTTTATTATATTCAAACAGAGAATGTGTTCAAGGATTCTGCAGTGAACAGAAGTTAGGGATATTGGTATGTAATTTTGCGAGTCCATTCTTTTACCTTTGTTATATACTGGAGTCACTTGTGGTTTTTTCCAGTTGCTTGGGACTTTGTGCTGGGTGAGAGATTCATGATAAATGCAAGTTAGGTAAGGAGCCAGTGCTGTAGAGTGCGCTTTGTAAAATTGAACTGGGATTCCATGTGGACCTGGTGATTTATTTGCTTTCAAATCCTTCTCTTGTTTCTCTGTATCTCGGATATACTTATTACTGTGTTGTCCATACAGGATTCTGTCCAATGGTCTAATGACCGTATGTTTGTACGATTCTTGAACATGAAATTGAAAACTTCAGCTTTCATTTTGCTGCCTTTAACTGGCACACCAGACTAGTCAACAGAGGACTGAATGGAAGCCTTAGACCTGCTTAGCAATTTTACATACGATCAGAATTTTCTTGGTTCTCTGCCAGATCTATTACTAAGGTGTAATAGTGGTAGTTGTTGTATGCTTTGGGCATAGATCTTTTCACGAATCTCTGCTAACCTTCACTTGTCACCATTTATGCGTTCTCTTTTGAACCAAGAGTGCGACAGCCTCTGCTTCCTCAGCACCCACTGAATTTAGTTATGAAACCATGGTGAGTCTTTTCTAACCTTTATCCACTTAGTAGGCACATAACTCTCCAGACCACAATTTACAGTCTGTTTAAACTTTACCCATTATTCCTCTACATCCATTTTACTGGAACTAAGTGATGCCAATTTACTGGTTAAGTGAGATGTTTGTAAATACTTATATGCTCAACCTAGCAAAAACAATGTCCTAGCTTTCTTAACTAATTTATTAACTTTCATAATCACTGTCGCTATAATGACATCATCATTGCTACTCCCTGTTTCCATACTGACATTCTCAATAAGGTCTGGCCTATTTGTAGCTACAAGGTGTAAGATATTATCGTTGCATATGGCCTGGTGAGCTAGCTGCTGAAGACAATTTTCAGAAAACATGTTCAGAAGTATTTCGCATGACTTTCTGTCTGTACTCCCCTCCCACGCAATGAATGCATAGACTTCCCAGTCTATATGAATGCGTAGACATCCCAGTCTATACTCAGCAGGTTAAAGTCGCACCTCCAACCATTATTGCATGATATGTGTATTTACGTGCTATTGACCATAGATTTTCTTTGAATGACTCTAGAACTGTCACAGCAGAATCAGGTGGCCAGTAAAAACATCCAACAATTAACTTGGTTTCATCTACACCTGTTATACGTAACACTCAGCTTCGACCTCAATAGAGAGAATATTTTTGTTGGTTGCAGTGAACAGTCCTCTTTCTATGGCCTCTAATCTTCTTTCCGATATACATTCCACTGCTTTCCACTTCGGGCATCTGCCAGCTCTCAGTCCCAAGAATAATTTGAGTGTGAGAATGTTCCTGGAAAGCAGTAAATTCGAAAACTTTATTGTGAATATTTCGACAGTTTACTGATAAAATTGTGACAATCTCTCTCTCTCTTATAAAAAAATAACTGCAAGAGTATGCTGCTTATGAGTAATTTTTCACTTAACTGTCCTAGAGACTACTACTTGTTTTGTCACTCCACATTACTCGCCAGTTGATTATTGATGCTTGAAGAGACGTGTTGTGGGTCTGAGAGATGCAGCCCATCTGCTTACGTTAGCCTTTGCACTTTTCTTTTTATACTGACAGCATACAATAAAACTGCTCAAAATGGCTTGGTGTAGTATCCAGTAAGTCAGGAAGAAAGTGAAAAACTGTTTGAATTTTCTCATGCTTGCAAAGTAGAAGGAGTGATTTGTTTTACGTGGCAAAAACTTTCTAAAGACGAGATTGCATAACCATTTTGTTATTTACATACTGCCAATTTTGACAGACTTTGGCTGTGTTCTTCAGATCATCAAAAACTTGTGTTGTAAAATGTGTTCATTCTGAGTTGGACTTCCTGCCAAGTTGTCATGTAGATAAAGTGTAGCATGTTGTATAAAAGTTTGTTATGAATAAAACATCTATAATCAAGAAACACCATGTGCACTTAGCCTCGTTCTTATATGTAGCACTCACAGATGATTGTAACATCATAAAAAACATAGCGCACAATGAAATACAGAGTAGCACATCTGTTAACATTATCTGGACATGTTGCAATCAACATGATTGTTATGTCAAGAATAACACTGTATACAATAAAATACACAGTACATATGTTAACGTTCAAATCATTGATTAGGACATGTTCATCTGACATTAACAGATGTGCTACTGCGTATTTTATTGTGTACTGTACAAGCGGCGGCAGAACAAACACACAAAAGATGGTTGTAGTTGGCAAGCTTTCGGAGCCAGTGGCTTCTCCTTCAGGCAGAAGGGTAGAACAGGAAGAATGGGGGCGAAGGAAGAGGTTGGAGAGGTCTAGGAAAAGGGGTAGATTTAGGGAAAGTCGCCCAGAACCGTGAGTCAGGACAGGCTTACCGCACAGGATGAGAAGGAAAGACTGATTGTTGGGGACTGCATTGGACAAGATTTGAAAACCTGAGACCTTAAAGGTTGAAGACAGGGTAATATGCAGACAAAGATTACTGTTTAAACATCATGCAAGTTAATAAGAGTGAAAAGCTAAGTGCATTGTATGTAACAGAGGTTGGAGGTGGGAGGGGGGGGGGGGGGAGGGTGAAAAATAGATGGGTAAGACAATGAAAGAGTGGAAAACTAAAATGGAGTGAAGCAAAGATTAGTTACTGTGAAGAAATGCTGAGAGGGAAGAAATTAAGGCCAGGTGAGTGATGAGAACCGAGGATATGTTGTGCTAGTTTCCACCTGCAGAATTCTGAGGAACTAGTGTCTGGGTGAAGAATCCAGATGGTGCGTGTGGTGGAACAGGTGCCAGGTCAGGATTGTTATATTGTAGAGCGTGCTCTGCAACAGGATATCCACTCTGCCTATGTCCATTCATCCTAATTGATAATTTGGTGGTAGTCATGCCGATGCAGTAGGCCGAACAGTGTTCATGTAACAGCTAGTATATGACGTGCAGTTTCACAGGTGGCTCTCCCTTTGATATAATATGTATTGCCAGTTACAGGGCTGCTATAGATGATGGTAGGAGGGTGCATAAGGGGCAAGTCTTACAGCAGGGACAGTCGCAGGGGTAGGAGCCATAGACTAGGGAGATGAGTGCAGAAGGAGCATAGGGTCTGACAAGAATACTGTGGTGATTGGGAGGGTGACAGAAAATTATTCTGAGTGTGGTGGGCAAAATTTCTGACAGAATGGATCTCATTCCAAGGCATGATTTTAGAAAATCATGGTCCTGTCAAAGTAACTGATTAACAAGTTCCAGACCAGGATAATACTGAGTCACCAGGGTAGTGCTCCCAAAGTTGTTTTGTGGAGGGATTAGCAGTACCAGGATTGGATGTGATGGCTCTTGTTTTAACTAGGCTAGTGAGGTAATTACATGCAGTGAAGGCTGAGGGTGAGAATGGTGCTGTATTGCTGTAAAGAGTCTGCATCTGAACAAATATGTTTGCCTTGGATGCCACGGCTGTATCAGAGTGAACGTGTGGTGCATCTGAACAATTATGTTTGCCTTGGATGCCAAGGCTGTATGGGAGGGAACATGTGGCGTGGAAAGGATAGCAATTGTCAAAATACAAGTAATGTTGTTTGTTGGCATGTTTAATGTGGACAGAAGTGTGTAGCTGGCCTTCGGTGAGGATGAGATCAAAATCAAGGAAAGTGCCATGGGATTCAGAATAGGACCATGTGAAATTTAATTGGGAAAATGTATTAAGAAATTCCAGGAATTCTAGCAGGTCAGCCTCACCATGGGTCCATATGGTAAAGATGTCATCAGTGTATCTAAACCAAATCAGAGGCTTCACTTCTGGATTCCAGGAAAGCGCCCTCCAAGTGACCCAGGAAAAGGTTGGCATAGGAAGGAGCTATCCTGGTTCCCATGGCCATTACCCCTAATCTGTTTGTATGTCTGCCGCTCAAAGATGAAGTAGTTGTTCATAAGTATAAAGTTAATTAAGGTGAGTGGGAAAGATGTCATTGGTTTGTAATCAGATGGGCACTGACTGAGGAAATGTTCAGCAGCAGACAGACCATGAAGTTGGAGGATGTTGGTGTAGAGGGAGGTAGCATCAGTGGTGACAAGCAAGGTTGATGGGAGTGGGACAGACATGGATTTCAAATGCTCTAGGAAATGGTTGGCATCTTTGATGTAGGAGGGGAGTCTTTGTACTGTGGGTTGCAGATTTTGATTGACTAAGGCAGTTATACGTTCGGTGGGTTCTTTGAAGCCAGAAACTATAGGACGGCCAGGGTGTTTGGATTTATGGACCTTAGAAAGAAGGTAAAAGGTTTTGGTGGGGTGAGAATCTCTGTGGGTTGAGGTGTCCTGATGTTTTAAGAAGGAACTTTACACAACAAATGAATACCTTACTATCTTTTGAGGGTATTATTCTTTCAGAATGTCCATTCCTTAAAAATGGGGAAAGTGTGGTATCAAAATATTTATCTTGGAAGTTGTGAAAACAGATTACGTAAAAAATTTGGAAGTACATATGGGACAACCATCTGCAGGATTTTTCTAAGTGAGTAACACATCTGATGAGGTTGTGCTCAGGCTTGTAGAGTCAGTGAAGGGAACAAGAAGGAACATTACCCTTGACAATTGGTCCACAAGCACAAGGCGAGGCCCACGGTGCTTTAACTCAGCACTAGCACTGGCATGCTCGCCGTACTGTCATCTGCAGGTCAACAGGTCTGCGTGTCTCCCTTTGCAGCCTCTGTGACAGGTCTCTGCACTAGTGCACAGTGCTACCAATACCAGTTTATCTGTCTCTACTGGCAGTGATACTAAGTTCCTCCGGAAAACAGTCAGGCTTGGACATTGATCTGCACTTCAGACCCAGAGAGGGTGCCAGACAACCCAGCAGCAGACTGACCAACAAGGAGATAATGCCGGTGCTGTTGGCTCCACTCGGAGGTCGGAGGGGCATAGAAGCTGAGGCCAAGGAGGGTCAGCTGGCAGCAGTGGATGAAACGCCTTCTGCTAGCAAGAGGGGGGGGGGGGGGGGTCGGAGGAAGAGGGCAGATCAGGATCCATGGGCTCCACATTAGCAGGCGCAGGGGCTAACCTCGCTGGGACCCAAGGCTGCACGTGAGAGAAGGATGGCAGGGGGCACAGGCATGGTAGCAGGGGGGAGGTGCACTGCTGCAAGTGTGAGTCTACCACTGGAACAGCATGACCAACTCTGCTGCTCAGCTGAGTGGCAGACTGCAGCGACGGTTCACAACAAAATGCAGGTGCAACTAATTTGCATAACACGTCATCTGCCACCAGCCAACATCCACTACTGAGAATGCCTGATCTTCATGGCTCACCATGACACCTGGCAGCCGCTCCCTTTAATGGCCAAAGAATTGAGTCCGGGAAGGAAAATGCAGTCGGCCACTTAGGTCCGCGGATGTGACACAGTGTGCACTAAATCCAGAAGCCCTGCAGCTGGAACCCACACAAGCTTTTCCTCTGGACTGCACCCATTGGCTGATGTCACATTCTCAGAAAACTCAACAACAAATCATCGCGGGATGAGAGACTTCTACATTTGGTTCTTGAATGTGTGTATGAAGTGTTCCACTTCCAAGTTAGGGGCCAGGTGAAACAGAGCGGTAGTCGAATGGTGGATACGATTGTGCACACAAAAGCTGCCACCAACCAACATCCACCACCGAGAATTGCTGATCTTTATGGCTCACCGTGACACCTGCCAGCCACCCCTGGCCAAAGGACTGGGTCCTGGAAGGAAAATGCAGTGGACCACGTTTGTCCGGCAAATGCGATTCAGTGTGCACCAAATGCAGGACACTGCAGCTGGCACCCATGCAAGCATTCCACTGGACTGCACCCAGTGACTGATGTCACCTGGCACATTGTCAGAAAACTCAACAAAGCATCATCGCAGGAAGAGGGACATCTTCATTTGGTTCTTGAATGTGTGCGTGAAGTGCCTCCAAGTTAGTGTCCAGGTGAAACAGGGCAGTGGTCAGATGCTGGTAACTGTTGTGTATACAAAAATCATCAAACTCCTTTGACCCAAACTGCCTACTGGATATGAGGGTTCTGAGGAATCCCTCTGTGGCAGAAATAACTGATAATGGGTGAAGAATGGCAGCCAGTGACATGGGGGACAACTTGGCTATGTGTGGAAAATGCTGCCCTAAATTAGACCCATGAAATCAACATGAACTGTGTCCCAAGGGTGCTCTGGGGCCTGCTAAGAAAAAATCAGACATGGCAGTGCAGCCCAGTCGTGTGCACACTCACAGGTCTGCACGATGTTCGATGTCGTGCCTGACCGCCTGCCAGTAGCCTTGTCATCGTGCCAACACCTTCATATAAATCACAACCCAGTGCAACACATACAGCAAATGGAGTGTGCGAGGATGCAGTGCTGGAGGAACGACCACTCGGCAGCATTGCTCCTCTGATGGAAGCATGGGGACCCCTGCACAGTGTTGAGTCAGTCACATAAGAGAAAAACATATGCCATGCGGAATCAGCCCCCAAAGAGGCGCCTCACAGCCAACCCACCTGGACAGGTAAAACAATTTTCCAACAGTTATGACATTTCACATTGTTAACTGGAAATCTGACCGGGTTTGGTACCATCCAATGTGAACACACCAGCCTCCTTCCTTCAAACTCTGGATCAGGCTTCACTGGTAGCTGCAAAAGTGCATCAGCATTGGCACACTGAGCAGTGGAGCGGTAATGAATGTTATAGCAATAGTTACTGAGAGATAGAGAGCCCACCTGTGCAGTCAGTGGGTACTCCTATCTGGCAACTTAAAACGAGAACCAGGTAAGGGAACCAGCAGCTTATGGTTGGCAATGAGGAGGAACCTTGCCCCATAGAGGGAAACATGAAACTTCTTTGCTCCAAAAGTAATAGCTAGCATCTCCTTTTCCACCTGTGAATAATTACGCTGTGCAGTAGAAGTGTTTTCGATAGATAAGCAGTGGGTTGTTCGGTGTCATCTGGGTTCCAATAGAACAGGACCCAATGTGACAGTACTCCACCAAGCCATACTGATAACTCTCATATGTCACAGTTAAAGGTTTACTTGGAGTGAGGATCTTGGATGCCAGCTGGTAGGTGATGGTTTTGATGTGGTCATCTGTAGGATCAAGGCCATCTTTACTGACCACATGTCCCAAAAAAAGCACCTGTGGGGGGTAAAAATATACCTTCCCAACTTGCAATGAAGGCCATCCTCCAGGAGGCATTGCAAAATTGATTAAGGTTTTGTAAATGCTCCTCCCAATAGAGCCCATTACCCAGATGCCAACCAGGTAATTGATGCAACAGGGAATTTCTTGAATCAGTTGCTCCAGATACCATTGATAAATTTCCAGCATAGACGAGATTCCAAAAGGCAAGCAATTAAGTTGGTAAAGCCCAAATTGGGTGCTGAGGACCAAGAAAGCCTGAGAAACTGTGTCCAACTGCAGGTAGGCATCGCTCATATCGACATATCGATATGTGAAAGATAATGCCCCCCCCCCCCCCCCCCCCCCCCCCGCCCCCTGGGCAACTTTGCCAACAACTCTGCCCGCTGCAGATTTGGATAGGAACCAACACCACAATGTGCATTTGCCCCCAGTTTAAAATCACCATAAAGGCACACAGTGCCATCTGGCTTCTGATTCACCACCATGACATGGCTCACTGACTTGACTATCTGAGTTTCACATGGTTAGCACACTGGACTTGCATTCAGGAGGACAATGATTCAAACCAACGTCCTCCCATCTGGATTTAGGTTTTCTGTGATTTTCCTAAATTGCTGGGATGGTTCCTGGGATGGTTCCTTTGAAAGTGCATGGCTGACTTCCTTTCCCATCCTTGACACAATCTGAGTTTGTGCTCTGTTCTAATGACCTCAGTGTCAGTTGGATCTTAAACCTAGTCTTCCTTCCTTCATTCTTCCTTATTATCTTGACAAAATAGGAGAAACAACGCCTTGATGCAGCCAATGCTGCAACTCAGCGTTTACCTTGTTGCACTTGAAGAAGGGAATGGGATGCGGGTGACAAAATTTAAGTTCTACTAATAGCTTAAGAGCAACATGTGCCTCAAAACCTTCTGTTGTGCCCAAGGTGTTCTCAAACAATGACCTGTATGACCGCAGTAGTGTGTCCAAATCAAGAAAAGAAATGAATTTGCAAACTAAATGCGATTTGACAACAATCTGGAAGCCAAAAAGGGAAAAAGCATCTAGCACAAAAATATTTTGTGCAGGAACTGATCACTAAAAATGTTAAGCTGCTGTTCCACATCCTTATAATGTGCAGAGAATTGCCCCCACAAAGGAACGCATTGTTTACTACAAAATACTAGCTGCCATAGTGGTTATTGCAACTCCAGGCACCCCAAGAGCTGTACATATGCAAAATAATGAGGCTGACTGTCACTCAACATGTCTAATTGAAATTTGACCAGCTGCTCATCAACCATCATCATCAAAAAATGCCAAGGCATTGGAAATGGCCCCAGAGTGCAGCAAAAACACACAAGTTTCTGGTGATTGACTCACAGCTCACCAAATGTCAGAAGCAGTTGCCAAGTGGCCTATAAGACAGCATACTCCACACATGGCCTCCATTTGCGGGAAGGACCATTGGCTCACTCAATGAGCAGAAGGAGAATGACAGCAAGGACCAAAAAAATGTCTTGGATAGCAGTAAGGACACTGCAGCTGATGTGGACCTGCCTAGCATGACCTGGGCAAAGAAGTCCAGTACCACTGCACCTTAATCGTATACACACAGTGACATGACAGGAGGCGAGACTACCTAGGGTACCCCACGGGGAACTGGGGGCTGTTTACTGTGCACACCTAGTTGAGCCACCTGCTAATTATCAGAAAGGACATACCTTGCAGCTACTGCTATCTCATACAATTCTGGAATCTGGGCTGTGACAGCTAAAGAAGGGTTGGACAAGTAAATGCCGTAGTCAGAACCTTGGGATCAGATACTAACCAGACAATATTGTCCCGAATTAGTGAGTCTGCAGAAGAGGCAGCTCGTTTTGGACACTAAAAATGACACTAGTGCAGGAGACCCTGCAAATCGACCATGCAGGCCACACACGACTGCTCTGGCCCCTTGTGGTGCTGGTTAAATTGCACCCACATCATCACCACATGGATATGATGTTCATAATACCATGTCAGCAACCAGAAAGGCTCATCAAAGGGAAGTTTCTTGGGCTCAGTAGAAGGCTTCAAATTTTGGACAAATTTATATAAACCCATACTGCTGTACAACAACAAGGTGGCCTTATCAACCACATCAATGATACGCCTTACCTGGCAGTGCAAGAACTACTGGAGGTAATTCTCCCATGTTTCCGTAGGCTCATCAAAATTGGCAAACAGTGTCTGTGGTTGGGTAAGAAAACTGAAGGGTGGGCGTCCGGCTCACTACCGGCTGGGCAAAGGCACAAAGCAAGTCCTCATTGTGGTTTAGCAGCATCTGCTGCTGTTCCTTCTGTAGCTAAAACTGTTCCTACCAGCAGGATCTATAGTATCCAGAATTTAACACTAGGAACGGAGGAAAACTATAGGGCAATCACGTGCGTAAGAAAATCCTTTGTCCCTACTTTAGTATCTGCACAGGCATGACAATGCCGCTCCACTACACTGTCTGCTGATACTACGCTTTGCGTACTCCCTTTATAGCAGGTTTTCACACTTCCAGTGCACTACCGATGCCAGCTCATCTGCCTCCATAACAATGTCTGCTGGCGGGATGCCAAAGTAACAGTCCTAAATTCATAACTTGTAATAGTACTTTTAAAATTCCAAAAATTGGTTCTAAATGTTGAAGAATGTTTTTAAATGCTGAATAACTTAATTTTAAGATTTTTGGAGGAATACAACTTTTTTAAAAGAAATGTATGACAAATTTAATATTAATAAACTTTTTTGGCATTGTTGTTTAAAATTTATGTTTTACTAACTTTGGAACTTTTTCTCCTACCTGTTCTAGGGTTAAAACTTTTGTTAATCTCAACATTGATGAAAGTAATACCTTACCAGTAAATGGTTGCACACCCCAGTGTAATGTTAACAGCCTGGCGAGAGGTCTAAAGTTGATGTATTTGTCAGTGATAAATACCACTCCTTCCATCTCCCCTCAGCACCAACTTGCAAGCAAGTCATTTGCTGTAATACTACATGTGTGTGCATGGTGTAACCATAATTATCTTTTGTGTGCCTATTCCCGATGAAGATCTGAACAAGCACATGCCATAGTTCACCTGAGAGATTTTAATGCAGACAGTGGGATTTTGTCACCACATATTCCCTGAGTACAGCTTTTGAGAGCCTGACACAAAGAGAAGGGTTATGTCTTTTGAACATGGGACAAAGCACTCATTTCCAAACTGTTACAGGATGGTTCTTCTCCATTAATACCCAAATTTGCTCTGTCTTGTCCAACCACACAAACCTTTGTGAAAAACGAGAAACTTTTGTACTTAAATAACCACGTTGTGATCTGGGTTCACCAATCAAATTATGCAACACCCATAAGTCAGTAATAAAGTGGATACTCAGTAACTCTAAATAAAAACTGTACTTCAATGTTCTGGAAGCATACATGAATGGCTGCACCCAAATTGCTAACCTACCTACTATAAATTCCCCAGGCCCTCTACAAAGACTGACTGTCCTGTGGTGGAGTGCTGCTGCGCAATCATCAACAAGCATTGACATTGTCATCAGCAAATCTTAATTTTTTTTTAATTTCTTCTCCCTGAATGTTAATTACCTACTATATTTCTCCTTAGTTTCCTTTATTTCTTGCTCAATGTGTGGGTTGTATAGTATGTCTCGCTCCATTCCCAACTACTGCTTCCCTTTCACGTCCTTCAAATCAGTTTTGTTTCTGTACAGGTAGTAGATGAAGTTTTGCTTCTAACATTTTATTCATACAACCTTCAGAATTTCAAAGAAAATTATCAAAAGTTTTTTCTAAATCTACAAACATTTTAAATTTTGGTTTGACTTTCTTTTATTTATCACCTAAGCTATGTCTTAGGGTAGGTATTACGTCACATTTTCTTGCATTCTTCCAGAACCCAAACTCATCTTTTACCCAGTTGACTTATTCCAGTCCTTCGTCAATCTGTAGACAAGTTGTGTTAGTATTTTACAATCATGTCTTATTAAACCGATGGTCTGATAAACTCACATCTGCAAGCATCTGTCTCCACTTGTCACTGACACAGAAACATGAGAGCTTGTTTCCTCGTATGGTGGTGTATTTTGAGGAAACTCACTAAGAATAATATTCTTTATGCAGGCAATTGTTATTCAGGTGTCATTCTAACTCTGTTGTCTGTGTATATGTATTCCATCATGGAATTTGTTGTGGAATACATTAACTCATTTAGAAAAAAAACTGTAACATTCACTCAGTGAACGCTGTATGGAAAAACAAACAAATTGGGCGATAAACCCAAAGTATTCAAATCGAAGTTGAAAGTTTCCTTGTGACATCCCTCCTCTCCTATCTAGGAGTTCCTTGCAATAGTTGAGAACTGTTCTCTCTAATGTGTTATTAATTCGTATACACTCAGTTTTTTGTGTTTCATTAATTCTTTAAGTATTTGTTTATAAATTTTCTAATCAGCATTCTGTACACTGTGCACTGACTCATTCGATGTGCAAATAGCTTTAGCTCGGATGTTCCCCCAGAAATTGATAAATAAATAATATAAATTCTCTTTGATGTATGGAGATATTTGCCTGTCTCATGTCTTGTGTCTACCAGGAGGAACAGTTTAGCCATTGTTGGTCCTTCCAAGTATCTTACTAATTGTGATGGAATGTGGATGGTGATGCAGTACTGCCAAGATAATTTGGTCCAAATGCTGAAAGGCCTAAGGTGAAAGTTAATTTTAAATAAATACACCTGCTGAAGCAGGTATACTGCCATGAAATACATAGTGAAAACGTAATGTGGCTGGCTACAATTATTTGTAACGGCAGGCATCATTAGGGCTAAATTTTCCACAATCAGTTGTTAGTTTTGTGAGAAGACCAAATGTATCTGCTTTTCATGTTTCAATTAATTCCACTGCAGATTGTAATTGTTTGTTGTCCTCATGAACACTCTAACTGATATCTACTCACAAGATAGCATGCTCCTCGTTCTAATTCCCATTATTGATATTACGTATCGTGACACTTTTTATTTCTTGTGTTGCAAATTCTGCATTTAAATTCTGTTAGACAGACAATATTACTTCTTTTGGTTCTTGTTCTTTGCTTCATCTCTTGTAAGCTTTGAAATGCCCTTTCTCGTTTGTCATATGCGGAGGTTTTTAACATCTCAGTTGCCTGATTTTATTGTGTTTATAGCTGCCAATTTTCTGTGTGGGTAGATTTGTGCAAAAGTAAATGAAGCACAATTGTTATAGTAAAATCCAGGTAATAAATGTTGAACAGAAATTGTAAGTTTGTGTAACATCTTGTTATTGCTCTGATTCAGTTGCAAAAATTACATTCTTGTGGTCAGTATTAAACATTTCAGTTTGTGTGATAGGATAAAGAAGATCCAGAAAAATGGGCAGAGCTGAAGCGGATGGAAGTAGAGTACGAAAAACGCCGAGCGGCCCTCGTCGCATATGCCGAGTCGGTGCGGCACGCCCAGCAGGTCCAAGTCGACGACATTCCTCTCCCGACACTGCAGCTTCCCTCATCAGTCCACCCGGACTCGATGCTGTTTGCGGGCATTCCTTCCCAGATACCGCTTCCCACGGCAGACCCGCTGGTGGGCCTCGTCCCACCCCACCACCTGTCAGGGGCAGCAGCTCTGGCAGGAGTCCCCCTGCCCCCAGGCCTCACACTGCCCCCTCCCCCTGGAATACTTAAAAAGACTTCAGCCTATGCTGGCACTGGCCCTCCGAAAACAAAGAAGAATCCAGGAGTGCCACCCGGGCCCCCTCCAGAGCTCAGTGATGACAGTGGAGATGAAGAACCGATGGAGCAAGATGGTAAGTAAACTATCTGATAAAACCGTAGGTGGATTCGCCATAGCATTCCGAAATTCGATAAATGGAACTGTAATGGGCATCCTTCTCCACTGAAAGTTTTAGATGTTCATTCATGAGAGAATGTGTGTAAGATTAAGATATACTTTCTAAAACGGTGATTCCCATTGACATATCTGTCGTATGTAGTACCCCTCTTATTTATTCATCAGCAGTCCCTCTCTCAAAAACCAATGGCGTCTAAAAGCTATCCTCTATGTGGTACACAGCAGTAAATGACCCGAGCCGAGCAAGGAAACTTATACAACATACCTATGCTGATAGGAATAATAGAATTTATCTGCTTGAGCAGCAGGTGAATATCATAACACATGTAGATACAGTTTGTTCTTTTAACTTTCCAAATTAATGTATCAATAGAGAAAATGGACAGAAGGACCTGAAATCGGAGCCTGCCTTATTCGTAAGCAATGTGATTAACTAATTCATTATAAATTGTGATTTACTACTACTTCTTTCAGTACTTGTAATTGTTTTGCTATAAGATCCAAATTTGAGTCTAATTTCACTTTAAACTTAGTTGACACATGAAATACAGCCTATTGTCATCTGTTATTGGCAGTTACCAAGTTGACTGATGGATCACTTTGAAATTTCAATTACAGAGAGAGAGAAAATAGTGATGCAGCAATCACCTAGTACTGAGACTTGCTTCATTCAAGCTTTCTCATTTAGTAAAAAAATTCTCACATTGGACAAAAAGTACAGTCAAATCCAGTACATCCTCATTATTTGTTCAATCTATCCATTTAATCTTCAGCATCATTCTGTAGCACCACATTTCATAAGCGTTTGTTATCTTTCTGTTTGAACCACTTATTGTCCAAGTTTCACTTCTGTACAATTCTAGTCTCGATTCTAATATCTTCAGTAAGTGACTTTTGAACTCCTTTGTTTATATTAGATGTTAACAAATTCCTGTTTTCTCAGGAGTGCTTTTCTTTGTGTTACAAGTCTACAGTTTACATCCATTCTACTTCAGCCATCAACAGTTATTTTGCTGCCCAAATGGTAAAATTCATGTATTACATTTAGCGTCTTATTTCCTAATCTCACTCCCTCAGCATCACTTGATTTAATTTGACTAGATCCCATTACCCTTGTTTTATTTTTGTTCATGTTCATCATACAATATATTTTCAAGACACTGTTCATTCTGTACAACTACTCTTCCAAGTACTTTACCATTTCTGACAGAATTACAGTATCACTTGTGAAACTTGAAGTTATTTCTACTCCCTATCTTTAATTCCCTTTCCAACTGTCTCCTCAATCTCCTTTACATCTTGCTCAATGTACAGATTAAATAACATGTGGGATAGACTACTACAACCCTGTCTCACTCCACTCTCGGTTAGTGCTTCCCTTTCATATACTTTGCCACTTAAAACTGCAGTCTGATTTCTGTAAAAGTTGTAAATAACCTTTCACTCACATATTTTATCCCTGATACCTTCAAAATTTGAAAGAACAGTACAGTCAGTATTGTCAAAAGTGTTTGCTAAATTTACAAATGGTGTACCTTTCTTCAACTTGTCTTCTAAGATAAGGTGCGGGGTCAGTATTATCTCACATGTTCCTACGTTTCTTCAGAATCCAAACTGCTCTTCCCCAAGGTCAGCTTCTACTAGTTATTCCATTCTTCTGGAAGTAATTTGTGTTAATAGTTTGCAACTGTGACTTATTAAACTGTTGGTTCTATAGTATTCACATCTGTTAGCACTCTGCCTTCTTGAGATTATTACAGTGTTCTTGAAGTCTAAGGGTATGTCCCCTGCCTCATACATCTTGCACAACAAGTGCAGTAGTTTTGTCATGGCTGGCTGTCCTAAGCATCTCAATAATTTTGAGGGAACATTGTCTGCTCCAGGGACCTGGTATCCACTTCGGTCTGTCACTCTTCTTCTTCTGAAACGCTTCTTCTTATGTGGGTCATTTACAGAGCCCCTTCCAATCTTCTGTTTTCTCTCACAGTCTATCATCCTACATTTCCTCCCATTGTAGTCCTCTTCAGTTCACATTATCCTTCATCTGGTCTCGCCATCTTGGTTGTGGTGTTCCAATTGATTTTCTTTTAGTTTCTGTCCATTCCAGAGTACTTCTTAAAAGTCTATCTTGTCCCATTCTGGCCAAACCATTTCAGGCTATTTCTCTCCATACTTTCTTCTAGGGCATTGATTGAAGCATGTTTTGCAGTGTTTCATTCATTGTCCTGTCCCTTCTCATCTTAGGATACAAAGCACATCTCTGTCACTTGCATTCTGCTTCGATCTTTCTTTGTCCAAGTTCAGTATTCCAATCCATAAGTCAAAACAAGTAGATAAATTGTGTATCATAATCTTTTCTTCCTCAGGTTTTCTCCAATTCTTAATTATGTCTGATAAACAATATAAATTTTTGAGCTATTTTGTATCCTCTCCAAAATTTAATCCTTCCTTTCTTGGTTTGTGTACTTCTCTAGTTCTTTAATAATTTTTGTATTACAACTTACATTCTTCTTTTTTTTTTTCATTTTTCGTGCTGATTTTCACTGCACCAGTTTTTGTTAAATTTATTTTCATGTCAGCTTCTTCAATTACCGTCGGCCATTTGTTTAGTTGTTATTGAAATTTCTATTCATTGCTTTCCCTTCTCATCACATCATCTGCATATGCTGTGATTTTCATATCATCTGCTATTGACCATTGGTGAACTTCTTATCGCCGGCCGGTGTGGCCATGCGGTCTAGGCGCTACAGTCTGGAACCGCGTGACCGCTCCGGTCGCAGGTTCGAATCCTGCCTCCGGCATGGATGTGTGTGATGTCCTTAGGTTCTTATCATGTTGTCCATGACCCTATTGAAGAGCATTGATGAGAACACACTTTTTGTCGAACCCCTCTAACTGTTGTAAAGCAATGCAACTTTTTGCTATCTGTTATAACACAATTTGGGCATTTGTTATACATGTTTGTGATTTTGAGTTGCCAGTCCTTTTGGCAGTTCCAGTCTCTTCAGACCTTGCCATCTCTCCTCCTTTTTAACAGTGTCGTAAACCTTTTTATGCCTATGAATCAAACTGCATCATCAGTCCCAAACTCTCATTCCTTTTCTACAGCTTCATGTTGACTGCAGACAAGCACCAGACTGCCATCCACATGAACTAGAATTAAAATTCTTTCAAAATCTCTGACCTCGTCCTGCTGTTGGAACTGTCGCTACTATTTATTCATTTCCACCTGTCATTAGATTTGTGATAATTGGTGTGCTAATCATTCTTAAGGACTTGAAATATAATTGCTGCACAACACCCTATAACAACATAAGTCAGCCAGTCATTGTCAACTACACAAGAACTGTTCTTTAAGTGACTTCGCCGTGGTTGGTAAAATGGCAACAACAAAACCTAATTTAAATTTTTCTTAGGTGTTTCGCTGGTTATATTCATTATTACTTCGGAATTTTTGGCAGCGTGACTTGTTGCCTTCTCAGGTGACTGCTGATGACTGACTGGTGTTGGTGAGCACCCACAAAACCTTGGGCCTCATATTGTCTGCTTCTTCTGCTGATTATTTATTTATTTAGTTAGTTACATGCTCCACTTATTTGTTCTACTATTTATCATGGTTTGGGTCAGTTTTCAGGATATATGCACATATATTTATTTATCAGTATGACAACATAATCATAAACTTAATCATAGGTAACACTTGGTTCAAGAATCATAAAAGAAGGCTGTATACATGGAAGAAGCCTGGAGATACTAACAGGTTTCAGATAGATTCTATAATGATAAGTCAAAGATTTAGGAACCAGGTTTTAAATTGTAAGACATTTCCAGGGGCAGATGTGGACTCTGACCACAATCTATTGGTTATGACCTGTAGGTTAAAACTGAAGAAACTGCAAAAAGGTGGAAATTTAACGACATGGGATCTGGATAAACTGAAAGAACCAGAGGTTGTACAGAGTTTCAGGGAGAGCATAAAGGACCAATTGACAGGAATGGGGGAAAGAAATACAGTAGAAGGAGAATGGGTAGCTTTGAGGGATGAAGTAGTGAAGGCAGCAGAGGATCAAGTAGGTAAAAAGACGAGGGCTAGTAGAAATCCTTGGGTAACAGAAGAAATATTGAATTTAATTGATGAAAGGAGAAAATATAAAAATGCAGTAAATGAAGCAGGCAAAAAGGAATACAGACGTCTCAAAAATGAGATCGACAGGAAGTGCAAAATGGCTAAGCAGGGATGGCTAGAGGACAAATGTAAGGATGTAGAGGCTTCTCTCACTAGGGGTAAGATAGATACTGCCTACAGGAAAATTAGAGAGACCTTTGGAGATAAGAGAACCACTTGTATGAACATCAAGAGCTCAGATGGAAACCCAGTTCTAAGCAAAGAAGGGAAAGCAGAAAGGTGGAAGGAGTATATAGAGGGTCTATACAGACGAATGGAAAAAAACTAGTAGAATCCGACCTCGGGGAAGATCAGTTTGGATTCCGTAGAAATGTTGGAACACGTGAGGCAATACTGACCCTACACCTTATCTTATAAGCTAGATTAAGGAAGGGCAAACCTACGTTTCTAGCATTTGTAGACTTAGAAAAAGCTTTTGACATTGTTGACTGGAATACTCTCTTTCAAATTCTGAAGGTGGCAGGGGTAAAATACAGGGAGCAAAAGGCTATTTACAATTTGTACAGAAACCAGATGGCAGTTATAAGAGTCGAGGGACATGAAAGGGAAGCAGTGGTTGGGAAGGGAGTGAGACAGGGTTGTAGCCTCTCCCTGATGTTATTCAATCTGTATATTGAGCAAGCAGTGAAGGAAACAAAAGAAAAGTTCGGAGTAGGTATTAAAATCCATGGAGAAGAAATAAAAACTTTGAGGTTCGCCGATGACATTGTAATTCTGTCAGAGACAGCAAAGGACTTGGAAGAGCAGTTGAACGGAATGGATAGTGTCTTGAAAGGAGGATATAAGATGAACATCAACAAAAGCAAAACGAGGATAATGGAATGTATTCGAATTAAGTGGGGTGATGTTGAGGGTATTAGATTAGGAAATGACACTTAAAGTAGTAAAGGAGTTTTGCTATTTGGGGAGCACAATAACTGATGATGGCCGAAGTAGAGAGGATATAAAATGTAGACTGGCAATGGCAAGGAAAACGTTTCTGAAGAAGAGAAACTTGTTAACATTGAGTATAGATTTAAGTGTCAGGAAGACATTTCTGAAAGTATTTGTATGGAGTGTAGCCATGTATGGAAGTGAAACATGGACAATAAATAGTTTGGACATGAAGAGAATAGAAGCTTTCGAAATGTGGTGCTACAGAATAATGCTGAAGATTAGATGGGTAGATCACATAACTAATGAGGAAGTGTTGAATAGGATTGGGGAGAAGAGAAGTTTGTGGCACAACTTGACCAGAAGAAGGGATCGGTTGGTAGGACATGTTCTGAGGCATCAAGGGATCACCAATTTAATATTGGAGGGCAGCGTGGAGGGTAAAAATCGTAGAGGGAGACCAAGAGATGACTACACTACGCAGATTCAGAAGGATGTAGGTTGCAGTGGGTACTGGGAGATGAAGAGGCTTGCACAGATAGAGTAGCATGGAGAGAGCTGCATCAAACCGGTCTCAGGACTGAAGACCACAACAACAACAACAACAACAACAACATGACAACATGCTGGCCATTTACAGTCCACTGGCTTAAATTTAGTATAGATGAACATATTACTCTTAGATACTATTCATGCAACTAGTGATACACCCCCCTTCCCCCCTCTTGCCTCCACCTACTTGCTCTTTGGGTATTGTTTAATGAATATGTGGGTAGCTCACTCAGACATGTGATTTTAGCCATATTTTATAGCATACACATTTATTTAAGTGTGTGAATTGCCTACATGCATTTTCTTCAACTAGTTGTTGTCATCTTCAGTCCAAAGATTGGTTTGATGCAGCTTTCCATACTTGTCTCCCATGCAAGCCTTCTTTATATCTTCATTATGACTACAACCTGCATACACCTGAATCTGCTTGTCTTATTTGAGCCTCAGTCTCCCTCTGTAACATGCCTGGCTTTATATAATTCTGCAGTTACTGTGCAACATTCTATTTGGGTATGGTAATTAATCATCCATCCATGCCTATAAATGTCCAGTGCCAAAATGTAACCAGCTGCAAACATAAGTCTTCTAGCTGCTGTACATGCTGCACAAAACAATGCTAATGACTTAAACAGCTGCTTCAGTGCCTGTGCTGTTTGTACCGTCCCCTGCAAAACAGCTACTCTGGTTATAGGGAAGGGGAGTTAACACAAGACAGTTACTGAATATGTTATTGTCGAGTGGAATATTAGGTGTTCCAGAGTAAATGTATGTGTTTAGAATGAGCAGAAAAGATAGAAATTCATTAGCCATTTTTGCTTCTAAAGTTGGTGCTTTTTGTGTTTAGCAATCTTCAGGTCCTCTAGGATGTTTGGCAGGTGCTCGTACATATGGGCTTCACTGTATAGTCGTATGAAATATAGACACATGGAAAGATCTGATGGAGAGGTCATTTTATCACAAAAAAACCTCAGAAATCTGGGGAACATATCACAAACTGTGCAGCCGATTGTCCCATTTCGTGTGAACCACACATTTTCCATCCCTAATTGTGTCCTGTCTACCTTTTCCTTATAGTATCACTGTACTGTTGGGAGGTAATGCCTTTAATTAGTCGCAGTTTAAGAATACAAACTTCATTGCATAGACATATATCCTGTGGGGTGTCGTTGTTTAGATACTCAGTAGCTATTTCAAACAGCTCTAGCCTTTTAAGCAACTCTTTGAGTGTAAAGAAGCAAGGGATGATAATGAAGTGTCATTATATTTGGAATAAGACAGATATGAAAGGGCTGCCTTTAAATGTTGATCACTATTATAATTTTCTATGACCATACAAACATTATAGATTTTGCAGTGTGGTAACTTCAAGAACACAGTGTTTGATGTTTGAATATTTTGTAGGCGATGCAGTAGTAGCAGAGCGTGCAGCTGCTGAAGCATCTGATAAGCGATCACGTGTGATCAGATTTGCTGATGACGATGATGATGATGACGAGAATGCAGAAGCTACAACTGATGATGCAGCAGTTGACAAAGGAGAGAACAATTCCAAGGAGAAAAATGATGACAGTCAAACTTCAGGGGCTCCCAAACCAACTTCTTTGCAACAAAAAATGTTAGCTATGGCTGGCCAAGACATTGACCAATTCATGAAAGAGGTGAGTAATATGCCCAGTTTGAATGCAGAAATGTTTCAGATGTCAAGAACACTGTAAGTACATAGCTTCTGTCTTATAACACTGTAAACACACACACATACACACACAAAATGTGGAAGAAAAATTTTCCATTTTTAGAGGCATGTCACTAGTTTTAGCTGGTAATTTATTGGTATAGCGGCTCATTCTCTGTATTACAAAGCTATAAATGAATGAGAACATGACATTTACTGCCTATAAAAATAAAACAAAAGCACTCATGCTAAAATCTTAGACCAACTTCTGTAAAAGGTTTGCAGAAAAATGTGTGTCTGTTAAAAATTTTTTATGGTAAAATAGTTTTGACTGAGTTGGAACAAAAATGTGATAAAGTAACAAAACTGACTATTTGGTTCCAACAGACAAAATCTGTTAAATGAAGGAGTAAAGCTAACCACTGGCTATCTAGTTAAGCTGTTATGTGGGGTTACCTTACTCTTTCCATTGACCGTTATATAACTGGTAGGATAAAATGCTAAGTAAGCTGTGACTTGGCGTATGCTCAAACACTCTGTTCTGTGATTACAATCCAATGTCTCTATGTACTGGCAACAGTTAGTTTGAAGTTGTATGTTAAATTAATTCAAACGTTTTGAGGTCTCTTGAAGGTTTTCTAACAGACCAGACCAACAAAACCAGAAACCAATCGGTATGCCATATCCCTTGTACGTTAAGGTAATTACATATGCTAATTCACCAGTATGTTACTTTCTTAGTGAGGAAATAGGGTTGTCTGGGAAAGATTGAAAAGGCTGGGCAGATAATTCAGCCTCCAGGTGAGGGAGAGGCCGACTTGTGTGTGTCCTTGATTTGATGTCTTGTGTCCTTACTTCGTGAAGAAGATAGAACATAACAAATTCGGCTCCCAGGGTACATGAAAGAAAGAAATTTATTGGTAAATACATAAATGAACTGTTCACAGTTTGAAGTGAAATAAAAAATAATAGCAATTTCTCGTGAAATAGTAGTGTCTCAATGGTAGTCCAGGTCCTCGAGGTCCTTGGTCAGCATCTGGTCAATATCCTAGTCAGTGTCCACCTCAGTCAAGGTGCAGGCTGGCCAGTGGGATGTTAAGAGAGTGCAGCAGCAGCTGAGGGGAGACCAGTGCTTGAACCAACACTGGCTGCCGGGATACAAGAGTGCTGGGACTCAGCCAGATGATTGTGTCCAGGGCAGTATCCAGTCAGATGCAGCCTGGCTGGTGGGGAGCCAGCAGAGCACTGACCTGCTCGCAGCACTGTGGTTAGGGATGTGTGCACTGCTGGTGGGCAGTACTGATGCTTGGGGATGGGGGAAGAAATGTCTGTTTAAAACCAGTACTGGTGTTTTAGTTCTGTATGACTGATATTTTTCGGTATTCATTTGGTCTTGGTTACAACAGTTTTTTTTTTTCTTTCCATTTTTTACTAATAACTGAGTAATTGGAACCAGCCATAGCAGCAGTGCTAAAATTTTTGTTTGTTACATAAAACTTTGAAAAAATTGATATTTATTCATAAAAGTTCCATTGCTTTGAAATGTTGGATTTTATAGACATTGGAAATCAGACCAGCACTATTTTAATAAAACCTATGACTTAGAAACTAGCAACAAACACAAGGCATTTGAATCAGTACTGCATCGCAGAGACAATAAGGTACCTTTTGCTGTGTTGATATGTAGGGTTGACATATCCAAAAACAGAAAAAAAACAGATTTTGTGTTTATATTCAGCTGGCCTTTCTGCTGTAAAAGCCGGATTATAAATTTTGAATACGAATAGTCAGTTGGGTATTTTCAGTCATTTATTAATAATCAGTTACAGTCAGTTGTTTGCAAGACCCAAAAAAGAAAAAAAAGAAAATCGGTAAGCACCTTTATAATTCAGCAGTTCTGATAGCTATTAAGTTCTCAGTCTTCTTAATTGATGTCTTTTTCCTCAGATAATGTTATGTCAAAATAAACTACAAGCTGCCTATTGAACAATGTAATTATACATTGTTCTGGGGCAGAAAGTGAAAATATGTTCAGAAACTTTCACTTCAGTTTGGCTTATAAATGAATAACATTAATATGTAACTAAGTATTAAAATTTCTCACCTAAACCCACTTTATCAAGAATTTTATTTTTCTTGGAAATCATTTCATGTAGCTCTTGACAGGATAATTTTAAATTACGCAATATCTTAGTGACTGTGTCGGTTTGCAGTTTATCCTTGGGTTCATTGGTCATTTATGAAACAGGACTCTCATTCAGTGTTGGCATTAATGTTTTGATAATTTCAGTAATTCCAAATAAAATCCTTTATTATGCACTTGTATTTTCAACACTGGTGAGAACGAGGTGTAAGCAGGATGGGGTGGGGTATGTTGGCAATGGACTGATTGACACATTCTTCCTAATTTGCCTCACTCGCTCTGTGCCTTGCATGGTTGTAACATGGGATGTTATGCTTGTTCGGCCTGCACAGAAAAGTGTTGGACGCAGTCATAACAATAGCATTTCTTGGTATATTGGCAATCCTAGTGGCATTGTCTATTGACAGTATGCGTGGACACACAGTGTGCAAGAGTTGCCCCCAATGGTTTTGTATGGTAATTTCTCACTGTTTTCCTCAGACATTGAACGTACCATCCAGAGTGTACATGCAGCCAAGGAAAAAAAATCCCAAATTTCCCTGTTAAAGATACACTTTCTTCCGGGTGAAAATACACTTTTTCCGTGATATGTGACAGTATACTTTCCGTCAGAACTGTAAAACTTATAAATCCTTTGAATGGTTTGGTTTTATACAGCGGTGTAGAATTTGCCAGCACTTTAGAAAACGAAACTCACAGGGAAAAAACACTTTTTGGAAAGATCTTGGATGTGCAGTAACATGTACGCTGCATATTTTCATATTATTTAAATTCGAATTCCACTAAACCTCACTTGTTACTTTCTGAAAGCATCAAAATCGAGATTACGATGCATCTTTGTAAACCTTTGTAAGCCATCTCACGTGATCTCGCAATACGATGACAGTGGATATTTAGAGCATAGGACACGTGATGCAGTCAGGCACGAGCAACATCACTGTCAAGTAGCGAGAAAAAAACAAATAGGAAAAGTTACAGTTTAAATTAATTTACATCGTGTTGCTACAAGAACAGCAAAGCTTTCACGTATAATATTGGTCTCGAAGATTAATAAGCTGCAAGAGAAGCTGCGCTACCGTATTTACTCAAATCTAAGCTGCACTTTTTTTCTGGTTTCTGTAATCCAAAACACCGACTGCGGCTTAGAATCGAGTGCAAAGCAAGCGGAAGTTCTGAAAAGTATTGGTAGGTGCCGCCACAACTAACTTCTGCCATCGAATATATGTAGCGCTACACAGGCATACTTTGTAGGCACAGAGATAAATACTGGCGCCTAAACTTCTGCGCCAGTAAATAAATTTAAAAAAAAATGTGGAAGACAAACATTTTTTTCCTCTGCCCCGAGTTTCGACCACTTCATTTTCATACATTATCCATCGAAGTAAATACAAATTCCATATTGTTCATCTTCGAATGTAGCAGAATTTCAATGTACTACGAAAAGCCGACTGGCAAGACTGTTAGGGATGTTTGTCAATGTGGCCAACTCTACGTTCTGAATTTTTTCCTACCTGTGAGAAGAGATGAACTTCTATGAATTGTGAATCACATGCAGTATTCTCCTCACCATAAGAAGAATGATAATAGAAACATTTTGATATGTATTCTTTCGTGTTTGCTGCTATCTCATTTAAATCCTGTCTGCCTAATGAACTACGAAACTAGAGTGAGCGGAAGAATATACATATTGTGTCATGTTTATATTCGTATTATTCTTATGCCTAATAGTGATACAGTCAGAAATGAAGCACGGCAATTGACTAGATTTTTAAATCTAAGATGACTAATCTCTGTGTAGAATTTGATGTACTAAAGAAGCGGCCGCACAGATTTTCAAAGGGAGAAAAATTTTCGCATAACTCTCGTTCAGAACATGTTCTATCATACGCAGTATGTTATTTTGTTCTTGTTGATCATTATCAAAGAAAGCAGCAGTGTAACAACAAATAGCAGTCTCTTGCCATTGTTTCGCTTATGATATGATTCCTCTCTCTCTCTCTCTCTCTCTCTCTCTCTCTCTCTTTTTAATTTTTTTTTTTATTTTTTTTTTATTGTAAGCGGAGGAAGCGCGCACGAAAGCAGGCCGTAAACACGCACTGTCAGAAACAAACAAATGGTTCAAGTGGCTCTGAGCACTATGGGACTTAACATCTATGCTCATCAGCCCCCTAAAACTTAGAACTACTTAAACCTAACTAACCTAAGGACTTCACACACATCCATGCCCGAGGCAGGATTCAAACCTGCGACTGTAGCGCCTAGAACCGCTGGACCACTGCGGCCGGCAGAAACAAACAATGCATGACGCAGTACAGTAATGCATTTTCAGCTTAGAGTGACGTAAACACCTATAACAAGGAAAACGGCACTTATCAGGTCAAAGCAAAATAAGCAGTCAATTCAAATCAGATGAAGCATGTGAAAAAAGAAGGGTACCCGTATAAATTTGGACGGAGCGCCTGACGCATAGCAATGGCTACCTGGTAAACCTTTTAACTGCTAAGCTTACGACTCGAACCAAACTACTGTAGTTGTATCATCTTTCATTCGACATAAATTGTGTCTCATATTACAATGGACCAACTTTGTTTCGATTTGGAGGTGCGGCCTAAAACTTTTCCCCTCCCCTTGAATTTCGAGTCTCAAATTTCAGGTGCGGCTTAGATTCGGGAATTTTTTTTCCCTTTATTTCGAGTCTCATTTTTCAGGTGCGGCTTAGATTCAAGTGCGGCTTAGATTAGAGTAAATACGGTAATATTTCACATATAACGTTGATCTTTTAGTGTGTGTTACACTTTAAGATACATCACACGAATGTGCCAGGAAAATTTGTAATAACGACATAAATATCTGCTCTTCTGGGCTCGAAATTCTTCTAACTGGCTCGTCATCAGAGAGTTGATTTTTAATGAGAGTCAAACACTCCGTGATTTCAGAAATTCATCGTACATTCTTGCACGTAGTTCATCTTGCGTAAAAGGAAACTTATTTTGAAAGTAACGCTTTTCAAACCACCATTCGCAATATTTTCCCGCAATCTGTTAGAAACAGGTTTTTTCCAGCAGTTGTCAGAGTGCCAGATAGGCGTCAATGGGCTTGCGCAGCTACGATGACGTAGGGAGCCCGTATGTTCGTACGTGTAAAACATTGAAATATCTTGCATAAAAGAAATAAGACATCAAAGGCTACTACAAAAGCATCAGAATTTTATGAGCCAAACTGAAATGCGTGATCCGATTGAAAGCCCACATTTGTATGTCCAGATTCCCAATGAAGTAGGCCTCAACAATGAAGTAGGCTTTTCAGTGTGCTTTTCGGGATGTAAATTTTCTTGGAGTGCCGGTGTTGTATTATCTCGTGCTTGGTTTTTTATTATGCCATACGTACTAGAAGCTGAAAACATGCACTTAAAATGCTGCGAACAGTTGAAACTAGCCAATAGTGTCGAATTACCGTATTTACTCGAATCTAAGCCACACCTGAAAAATGAGACTCGAAATCAAGGAAAAAAAATTTTCCCGAATCTAAGCCGCACCTGAAATTTAAGACTCTAAATTCAAGGAGAGAGAAAAGTTTTGGGCTGCACCTTCAAATAAAAACAAAGTTGGTCCATTGTAATGTGAGACACAATTTAGGTCGAATGAATGACGATACAGCTATAGTAGTTTGGTTCGAGACGTAAGCTTAGCAGTTAAGCTTCACCAGATAGCCATTGCTATGTGTGAGGCGCTCCGTCCGTATTTATATGGGTACCCTTCCTTTTTCACGTGCTTTGTCTGGTTTGAATTGATTGCTTATTTTTCTTTGATCTGATAAGTGCTGTTCTCTTTGTTATAGGTGTTTACGTCACTCTAAGCTGAAGAAGCATTACTGTACTGTGTCATGCATTGTTTGTCGCATTCTGATAATGAGTGTTTACGGCCTGTCGCCGCTCGCGGCATGGCTCGCTTTTGTGCGTGCTACCACCACTTACAATCGTCTCATTAGCGAAACAATGGCAAGAGACTGCTATTTGTTGTTACTTATACTGCTGATTTCTTTGATAATGATCAACAAGAACCAAATAATAGATTGCATATGATAGAATATGTTCGGAATGAGAGTTTAGCAAAAATTTTTCTCTGTTTGAAAATCTTTGCAGGTGCCTCTTTAGTACATTACATTCTGCAGAGAAATTAGAGCCATCTTAGATTTAAAAATCTAGTCAATTGCCGAGCTTCAGTTGTGACTGTATCACTATTACGCATAAGAATAATACTAATATAAACATGACACGATATGTGTATTCTTCTGCGTTTGCTGTTGTCTCACTCTAGTTTCGTAGTTTATTAGGCAGACAGAATTTAAATGAGATAGCAGCAAGCACGAAAGAATACGTGTCAAAATGTTTATATTCGTATTATTCTTATGGTGAGGAGAATACTGCATGTGATTCACAATTCATAAAAGTTCCTATTAGCAACCATCTCTTCTCACAGGTAGGAAAAAATTCAGAACGTAGAGTTGGCCATACTGACAAACATCTATAACAGTCTTGCCAGTCGGATTTACGTAGTACATTTAAACTCTGCAACATTCTAAGATAAACAATACAGAATTCGTATTTACTTTGATGGATAATGCATGAAAATGCAGTGGTCGAAACTCAGGGCAGAGGAAAAAAAGATCGTCTTCCACTTTTTTAAAAAAATTTATTTACTGACGTAGAGGTTTTGGTGCCAGTATTTATCTTTGTGCCTGCAAAGCATGCCTGTGAAGTGCTACATATATTCGATGGCCGAAGTTAGTTGTGGCGGCACCTAGCAACATTTTTCAGATCTTCCGCTTGCTTTGCACTAGATTCAAAGCCGCAAATGATTTTTTTTCATTACAAAAGCCGGAAAAAAAGTGCGGCTTAGATTCGAGTAAATACGGTAAACACTTTGTTTCAAATAAATTGACTGCCTCAGTGGAGAAGATTAATAAAAGCCAAATTTCTGTAGCAAACTGACAAAAAAACTCATTGTCTGGCGGCAAGGTGATTAATGCTGATAAAACATTTTAGCCTTCCCTAATTATGTGAATGCATTTTAATTTTAATTCACTTGACAGCTACCAGCCACAGAAATCCATTCTGTTTTTATTAAACATAAACACGGGTCAGGTGGAGACTACCCACCTCCCCACTAGAACTCAGATTGCTCTGCACATCAGCCCCGGATTTACAATATTTCCGAACTGGGGCAATAGTAGATAGTGCCCTCACCCCCTCCCGCCAGTGTTTGAAATAGGACTTTTCAGAAAATATGTTTATTTTGTAGCACACATCTTTCTGAAGAGTCTGATACATAAAACGTATATGTTCGATGACACGTGAGACATGTTATTTCATCTTAGTTTGGCCAAAGTGCATCGCCATGACCCTTCACACCGTATTATTCTATTGCACGTCACTGAATTTCGTTCTGTGGAATTCAAACGTGCATATTTTGTACTGGATGCCATCAAACTATATTCAGGACAGATTTGACATACTGTCCCTCACTTTAAAAAAAAAAAAATAAATAAAAAAAAACCTCACAATTAATACTGGATGGGGTGATTTGTAACTGGGAGCACAATAACTCTTCAGAAAATGTGTCCTCTTTATTGCCTATTAACTAACAATATGCTGTTTTGTGTGACATAAAATTAAATATAGAATACATAAAGGCAAGAAACACGCAAGACAGTATACATTTCTTCCTAGCTGTTTTTTCTCTGTATCGTGCTACAATTTTACATGGTGTGCTTTCCCGGCTGCGAAAGAATCTATAACCTCATCAAAGGTCATCAATTGTTTTGCCACACGAAAAATCGAAATGTTGTTATCTAATACTGAAAAAGCTGTTAATACGAATAGTACCCATGACTGTTGTGGTTTCTTGATCTGATTATGTCTATTTTGTCACTGTCTGCTAGAAAAATGAAATAGGTCTTTCTAATATTGCAACTATTGTAACATACATCAAATTAACGAGACTGTTTTGGCACAAATGGTCCTTTTTATAACACGACAGAATATAATTCAGGAAGTACCAATACCTAATGCTCCCCTTCAGCCCGCCCCCCTTCCCCCCCCCCCCCCCCCCCTCCCCTCCGCATCTTTCCCCTAGATCCAGGTGTGCTGCGCATGTATGCATCTGGCAGCTTGGGCGCGCTAGTAAAATTTTTCCATCCAGAAGCAGGAGAAGGTACACCTCATATGCAACTCAACAACGCATGCGTAAGAGCATGTTCGCAACTGCTCAAAGGAATTCAAGGTAAACAGTTGTGACGTCACATTCATCAGAGGCAGTTTGTTGTTATGAAGCCATAATCTTTCGAAAGCCTTCGACTCATTTTGCTGTTGGTGGACGCATGTACGAGTACTGTGTGTTGTTGTACACGCACATTTTCTTTGCAATTTAAGTTTTATTTTTTTTTTTTTTTTTTTGCTCATTCCTGTTTTATTGCTGCAGTATTATTCTGCAGTAGTGAGATATATATATATATATATAATAGAAGGAAACATTCCACATCGGAAAAATATATCTAAAAACAAAGATGCTGTAACTTAAGAAACGAAAGCATTGGTATGTTGATAGAGACCATAACAAACACAAACACACACACAAATTTCAAGCTTTCGCAACCCACGCTTCATCAGGAAAGAGGGAAGGAGAGGGAAAGACGAAAGGATGTGGATTTTAAGGGAGAGGGTAAGGAGTTATTCCAATCCCGGGAGCGGGAAGACTTACCTTAGGGGGAAAAATGGACAGGTATACACTCGCACACCGTCTGCTTGTGTCTGTATATGTGCGGATGGATATGTGTGTGTGTGTGTGTGTGTGTGTGTGTGTGTGTGTGTGTGTGTGTGTGTGTGTGTGTGCGCGTGCGCGCGCGCAAATGTATACCTGTCCTTTTTTCCCCTTAAGGTAGGTCTTTCCACTCCCGGGATTGGAATGACTTCCTACCCTCTCCCTTAAAACCCACATCCTTTCGTCTTTCCCTCTCCTTCCCTCTTTCCTGAAGAAGCAACCGTTGGTTGCGAAAGCTTGAATTTTGTGTGTATGTTTGTGTTTATTTGTGTGTCTATCGACCTGCCAGCGCTTTTGTTTGGTAAGTCACATCACCTTTGTTTTTAGATATATTTTTCGCACGTGGGATGTTTTCCTCTATTATATATAGAGCATCTGTTCCCACTAGTCAAAATTACAAAAATTTAACTGAAAACTAAAAATGAAAAATTTCCGGAATTCTAAAAAATTCCCGGGTTTTCCTTGATTTTCTCCCGGACAAAAAAGTTCTCGGGCTTTGCAGGATCTCCGGTTGTCCCGGGTCATACACACCCTGACCATCCCTAATTCATGGAAGTATTTTATGAAGTGTGGTAGCAAAGAAGTACAATGCTCCATTTGCTTTAAGAGATTAAAAACAGGAGGAGGCAAAACAAATTTGCGACGTCATGTACGTAAAAACATCCGTTATGTTCCTTGGAAGAGAAGTTGTATTTGATTGTAATACCTATCATTTTATTGACATGCTATAAACTTGGGATAATAACTAAACCCTTAATTATGTGATTGGTTCACTGGGAAAAATTAATTTCATCCAAAAGTGATGATCTTGGGAAGTCACCGACTTGTGACCTTATGCTCTTGCCGCTATTGTATCCCCCTCATTTACCTTCGTGCTCATTGCTAGAGACAATAAGACAGATTTTTTTCTGCAGCCTCGTATTCATCATGATCTGCTCCTTCATCTTCATTAGAATTTCCACCTTTGTTCAAGTCTGCATGTGTTACTGGAAATAATAGCAATAAAAAACCGTAAATCAGTTACATCAGAAACTGGTTATTTTGAGCAGATTTAAAAGTTAGATTAAACTGGAGATGATAACCACCATCCCTTCTGATGCCCCTTGTCACAGTTGCCAGAGTCTGGTCTGTACGCAGAGCAACCTATTGCCATTTCCATCTGGTGCATACACAGATTAGCTATTGTCTTCTACTGGTGTTAGTGTTCGGACAGAATTGGGATTTGCCCACACATGGCGGCTGCAGCAGGCGATGCCAACGATGCCAAGAGCGCCTGCCTCAGGCTAAAGCTGTTAAGAGTCTCATGTCATTAGGACTTCTGTGTTCCCTGAACACAATGAGGAGCACAGATTTCTGCACTTCTACAGAGTCTTTCTTGGCAGTGGATTTCTCGGTATCCTCTCCAATCCTCGCAAGCAAGTATCTTTGGGAAGTGGCCGATAACATACACTGCCGTCACCATTTTCTAATCAGGATGAAATGAGTAGATAAAGCAGTGGCTGAAAGAAAACACAGAAAACAGATGCTAAATGGGACTTAACTGGAAGTGCACTAAACGCCCGCTAATCCAGCCCTCAGTAGTTTAGCCTCTCAGTAATCTGGTCCACATCCAGCCTCTAGTCGCTCAAGCAGAAATCACACATACACGTATGAATTCTCAAGTGCAACAATGTTGTTAGTAAATTACAATGTTAAGCTATGCTATAAATGTTTGAAGTTGTTGCTTTCTTTATGGTTCAGAATCGTGATTTCTAAAATTAAACATGTGCTAGACCTCAGGTGGAAACTCAAAATTTAAGGTAAGTTGAAGTGAGGTTCTTAGCAGAAAGCCATTGTTGCTGAGTACAGTGCTGGACAAGCAACTATTTATGAGAAAATTGTAACAGACACAAAGAGATAATCCAAAGCGTACAGGAAGTTTTTATTATGAAAGTAAATATCTCGTAATGCACATGCTAATGCTGCAGACATCTTCCTAGAGTACATTATACAACAATCAGAAACATGCAGTACCAGTGTAAGTAATGGTCATAAAGCCATTGTGTGATGAAGCTTACTGCCGTCCCATATCATCATTGCAATAACTAATTACTTGGGATACGTTTCAAAGTGAGTGTATTACTATAAGTACACAATCAAGGACTAAGTTTTCTGTGAAAATTAATGTATCTTTGGATTTAATAAAGTACAATCCCTGTGGCCAAGGAAAGTCTACTAGTATCAAACATAAAGTTTAATTTGATGAAGAAATTTCTAAGGATGTATGTTTGGAGCATTGCGTTATATGGTAGGGGAATACAGTAGAATCTTGAAAATTAGGTGGACTTATACAATAAGGAATGAAGTAGTTCTCTGCAAAATTTCTAAGGAAATAAATATATGGAAAACAGTGGCAAGAGGACAGGATGATATGACGCCAGGGAATAAGTTGGCTGGTACTAGAGGAAGTTGTAGAGAGTAAAAATTGTAGAGGAAGAGAGAGATTGGAATACATCCAGCAAATAATTGAGGATGTAGGTTGCAAGTGCTACTCTGAGATGAAAAGGTTGGCAAAGGAGAGGAATTTGAGGCGGGCCACACCAAACCATCAGAAGACTGATGACGGAACACTGCAACATCACACATAAGCAGATGCATCACATTATGAATTTGATCCACCACCCACTTATGTATCCATTTTGCAGTCTTCAGAGCATCTCCTAAGACAGCTTGTCACTTGGTGAAGTGAGGGGTGCACTCAGCAATAAGGCACAGATGTGTAGCACTACATAGGTTCAGATGCTTAGCAATTGTAGAGACGTATACAATCTTTCAGACTGCAAGGGTCTGATAGACTGTTAAAGAGAGCAGGAGGAAGTCGTCATGAGTGTTCGTGGAGTAAAAAATTATTCCACTAGCTCAACACAAGCATAGGAAGATAGGAGGGGTTTCCAGAAAAAGTAGTTGGCCATCTAAAGCAGCCAGCATGTACAATGAAGGAGGGATGTCACCTAGCATCAGCCAAAATCAAATACGGCATGCAGTGGCAACTTGATAAACTAGAGGAACTCAGTTTAGAAATTTTTAGTAAAATGTAAAAGACACACAAAAGAAATTACCTTTGACACCTGTTGGTGGATTAAAATTGTGTGCCAGACTGAACTCGAAGTTCGGATCTTTGCCTTCCACAATATCCTTTCTTTCAGGAGTGCTAGTCTTGCAAGTTTTGCAGGAGAGCTTCTGTGAAGTTTGGAAGGTAGGAGATGAGGTACTGGCAGAAGTAAAGTTGTGACGATGGGTCGTGAGTTGTGCTGGTGTATCTCAGTTGGAAGAACACTTGGGTGTGGAAGGCGGCAGAACACTTGGGTGTGGAAGGCAAAGGTCCCAAGTTGGAGCCTCAGTCCGGAACACAGTTTTAATCTGCCAACAAGTGTCAAAATTACATACTTTCGTGTGTAAGAATCAGACAAGTTCAGAACAATTTGAGAATCAGTGGTGACTAGCCGACTTGCCAAAAGTGTCAACAGTGAGTCATCAGAGAACAACAGGCAGATAAAAAGAAGGATAACAGACAGTGGACATGGCATGTCAGAATAGTAAGTCTAGAAAGCAAACAGAGATCTAAAATTGAGTTTATAAGACATAGCAAACTCAGAACCAAGATAATGATGTATTGTGAGATTAGTACTGTAGTGCACAGAAATTGTAACTGATTGTGATGCCATAGTGCTCCCAGCTTGAAAGGGACACAGCAGCTGCTGATAGACTGGCTCAGTGAGTGGGTCCATGCGGCAGTCCTAGCAGTGGCGACCCGCATCAACCACACAATGCGCGGCCACGCTGTCTAGTGACTATCATCGTTTTCCATATCACCTGTACTGGGGCGGGACACCTAAAAATTTTTATACTGTAAGAATACACTGAAAGAAACACAGTGTGCAAATGTTAGCTGCAAAGATAAACTGCAGGTATTTAAAAAAAAAAGAATGTTGAAATTTGCTGAATTTGTAGCTCGCCAGGTGGCTGGAGACATTATACCACTGCTATAATTGTAGCAGCGCTTCCACAACACTGAGGGCACATGAAATTGGTTAACAACACATTGGTAAATACATAACACAGCACAACATGATCATAATTTGTATAACATTTCAGTTTCTGTTGATAGTATCTCCAAGACAATTGTTCACAGTTACTATTTGCTCAATTTGCAACCCATTTAATGTCCATAATAATTAGCAGTTGCCTTTGCGATATCACTAAGTGTTAGTAACGGAGACAAAACTGAAATAATTTTCTTTATGATTTCTTGGTATATGCTTTCTAGTAACATATGTCTTTGTGCTGCTTCCAGACTTTCATTGTAGTGTGGAATCCAATTAATGTTTCCAACCTGACAAAAATGAAATATGAAGAGTGTGGTATGGATATGCAATCGAAACCACTTATTGCTCTTGTAAACCTGTGTATGTATTATATCCAAGCACATCAAAAAAAGGTTTTGCATCAGCTTGGTTCCATCCTCTTGCATTGATGTATGCCTGCATTTTTCATGGCATACTATCCACAAGTTCAACAAGGCACTGTTGGTCCAGATTGTCCCACTCCTCAATGGCGATTCAGTGTAGATCCCTCAGAGTGGTTGATGGGTCACATCATCCATAAACAACACTTTTCAATCTATCCCAGACATGTTCGATATGGTTCATGTCTGGAGAACTTGCGGCCACTCTAGTCGAGCAATGTCGTTATCTTGAAGTAAGTCATCACAAGATGTGCATGTGCGAATTGTCATCCATGAAGGTGAATGCATCGCCGATATGCTGCCAATATGGTTGCACTATCAGTTGGAGGATGGCATTCATGTATCGTACAGCCGTTATGGCACCTTCCATGACCACCAGCTGCATACGTCGGCCCCACATAACGCCACCACAAAACAGCAGGGAACCTCCACCTCACTGCACCTCCACTGTGTCTGTGATACAACACACACCGTGAACGTCTATTTTCAGGAGTTCTGGGAACTAAACTTTTTTTGATGTGTGTATTATCATAGGGCATTCATTCCAGTGATGTCACATTTCATTAGAAATTGTGGAAACATAGACAAAACAGGAAATGACTCAGATGATGATTGTTGTGCCCAGTCCAGAAGAAAAATGGAGTGTCTTCCAAGCCCAAAGAAAACATACACAGTAATAGTTTTTAGTAAGAAAGAAAAGTCTTAAATTTCTTTTGTGAAAGAAAATAGGGAGAAAATGCTTAAATTCAAGCAGTGTGCAAAGCCACATTCGTTTTATAAAATATGAACATGAATTGTGCATATGGAAGAAGATTCACATGATGTACGAAATATGCATCAAAATAAAACTCTCAAAAGTGTCAAAGTAAAACTATTTGAAAGATTCAGAACTACTCAAGATAGTCAGTGCACTGTTTCCGAGGGAGCTCTAAAAGACTGGACACTCCGAAGTTCAAGTGAGATGAACATTACTGATTTCAAAGCCTCTTAGACCTGGTTAAACAGATTCAGGAAATTATAAGGGAAAGGTAGTCCCAAAATTATTAAGTTTACTTTGAGTAAAGATGTCATTAATATGTAATATTATAGAGAAATTCGTAACGGACGTAAAGACAAAGCTTCTTGTTACCTCTCAAAAACTGTGTATAAAGCCAGTCAGATTTCTTGCCAGTTGCACTTTATCGTTTTGAGTGAAAAACAAACAAGAGTCACTCGCGCACTCAATGGGTGCTATGACTCGTTCATATACCGTATTTACCCAATTATAAGATGAGGTTTATTCCCAAATTCATCATTCAAAAAAAAAAAAAGTCGCCTTATATTCCAAGATTAAACTATTGTTGTGGAGGTCAACATTTTTATGTTGTTTAAGAAGAGTCTATAGGGTCATCTTACACCAATAAACGAAGCATTGCCTATTGAGGTTACATGCAGCTTTATTCAGAAACATTCTGAAGGACACTTGTGGGCAAATGATACTCACTCACATATAGCTCAAGATCTCCCAACAGCCCAAAGTACTCACTACTGTATCAATGCTGCTCAAACAATCACATGGCACTAGTACAAATGATATGCAAGCAGCTATGAACTAGCCACTACAACAGTCTACTGATCTGCTTAAAATTTAACAATTTTGTGAACCACAGGAGGAAACATCGTTAAATTCTGTCACCTTACATACTATTCTTGTGGTACTTGAACTGGTTCACAATAAAAGTTCTAATACATTTGTGGATACCAAATACAAAAATTAATCCTGCTTATTAAGTAAAGGGAACATTCAAAAGTGAAAATGTTGTCCTGCAGCCAGCATTACTTGGCACTACAACCAGACCAATATTTGAGTATGAGAGACAGTAATGATTTACTAGTGGGTTGCAAATGAGAAATTCGCTCGCTGTTCATGTATTAGAATGCCAGGTAAAAATGTTACCAGCTTTTTACTAGCCTTAGATATGATGGTGAAATTCAGATGAAACAAAGAGGAAAATTAATTCAGAGTGAAATGTCTAACAAACAAAATAAATCATACTAAACTGATTGTAATTGAAATCGTGACAATAAATCACAACACAAGACTTGCCACAGATATAAGTAGATCACGACCATGGGATGAGCGAAAATTTGAGAATCAAACTGTCTCATGACTGCACTCTTTAATTTATGTCCTAGTAGCTGTTGTTACACTTGATACTGCAGGCAATGTTTCACAGTTGTTCAAGTGCAATAGTACAGAAAGGGTGAAGGAGAACAATGAAATCAGAATGGCTGAGAACTAGAATGAGTGCAGGCAGAGGAGTAGAGAGTGGGCAGCAGATTATGTTATATTGCCAACCATGGGAATCTGTTCCACATACTTCGGCTTTTTAGGAACACGTTCTGTGTTTAAACTATAGTTTGAATCTGTTTGTCACTGGAATTGAACTTACTTAAAAATTGAACAAAAACTCAATAGTAGTTTTCACTTCTGCAGGAGATACTAAAAGTGCAGATAGGGACCAGTGGCGTACTGAGTTCTCTGTGGTGCAATGTTGTATGGCAGGATAAAAGGGGTTGTGTCCACTGCTGACTCTATGCAGATAATGTGAGAGTGATGGGCAGACAATATCTTTTGAAAGCAACAGACATTGTAACACACTCTTATCAGTATAGATGCAAAATCCAGTAGATATCTGGAAAGAAAACAGCATGTTCTCAGGTCCCACTATAAGCATAACCTTAGAAATCGTGACATATTCAGAAGAAACAGCCAAATATTTGTGACAAGGTATGGATTCCACAGCTGTACCATTAGGGTGATGATGATTAAATATATATAGACCACAGGTGGCAGGTTAATAATCCAGAAAGGAAGAAAAGAAAACAGTCCACAAATTAATGTGAAGATTTTCGTTTTGTTTATTTAATTCTCATTGTATTATCAAAATGTCAGGTTCATCTTATACTTGGGTAAATACGGTACAACAATGTCAGTGATAAGTTTCGGAGGGGTATTGTTTCAGCAGTTTAATCTTTGTCTTCAGGAATGTCAGGGCAAACTAGGACCAAAAATTAAGAAAAAGGACTGTTGGCTTGCGAAAGTCTAATAATTAAAAATGGGAGAAAATAATGTTCATTGTTACATACTAAAAGTTTTCTTACCATTTGCAGAAAATAATTCACTGCTTCTGTTGAACACTTGGCCTGGAATAATGATACCGCTGTCTTTAGGAGGAGGACGCGATATAACTCTGATCCCACATATGCAGCAAATAGTGTGATTCAGCCTCTCGATAAAAAAAATTTCAAAAGTGTAAAGTGTTTAAATTGCCAGACAGCATAATTTCCAATACCTCTTTGTCATTTCAGGTTAATCAGCAGAACAGTGCTGTTAAAACAAAAGAAAATCTTGACTTTTAAACTATGTCAATTCGAATAAAAATCACCAGTTTTTGATTGCTATCTCTGCCATCGTTGTCAGGAGTACAAACCACTGACTGCTAGAGCTGGCTCGGTTTCCTGCTTACGTAGGTACAATTGCAGCAGCTTGCACCAATCAGAGAGGGCCAAAATGTCCTGTTATGGAAGGTGAGTTGGCAGCCCTTAGCAGCTCCGAGTCACCACAAGACTGAGTGATGTCAGGTAGCACAAGGGGCTAGTGCCACATTTGAAACAACCACTCCCGTCTCAGTGTGAAGGGCCAAGCATCCATCTTTGCTCTCTTTCAGTATCAACATATTGGGATTGCGTTATAGAGGTGGTGGCTGATGTTAAAATAAAGAGCAACAATTTTCATAGAGACAAGAAGTACACATTTAGTAAAGCATGGGGACAGGCTTTGGATATGGAAAGGGAGCGAAGATGGATGCCTGACACTCGTAAGGAGGCAGGAACGGTGATTTAACCCTTTAACTGCTCTGGACGTGTTATCACACGCACCTTTGTACCTGTCCCTGTGTGCTCTGACCGTGTTTACGCCACCAATCCTTCTACCTGGTACTCTGAACGTGACTATGCGTAGACACGTTCAGAGTAACAGGTAGAAGGACTGGTGGTGCGCATAAACACGGTCAGAGCACAAAGGGACAGGTACAAAGGTGCGCGCGATAACACGTCCAGAGCAGTTAAAGGGTTAAAATTCGCCGCGGGCCCCACACGGCATTTGACATCACTCAGTCATGCAGTGGGCCATAACTGCTATGACTGCCCAAATCACCTTCTGCACACATTGTTTCGACCCTCTCTGATTGGTGCCAGATGCTGCAAATTGTTCCTTTGTAAGCGGAAAACCATGACAGCACTGGCAGTCCGTGATTTGTACTTCTGACAACAGTGGTAAAGATAGCCATTAAAAGCTCAAGATTTTTATTCAAAACCGAGAAGATTTTATTGACACATGCCACAGATAAAGACTCAGTGGGCAAGTATTGTTAAACTTCAGTCATTTCTGCTTTCAGTTTGCATCACCAGGTTTCACGAATTTGATCAAGTATGTCTTGGTATGCAGCACAATATACGGAACAGCAGCCACGACCATTTCTTACTGCATTTCAGTTCTATCTAAATGAAACACTAGTAATTAGTGTGAAGTGCCTGAATGCATCAATTTTTCTTTTGTCAAGTGTGCCTTTTATATGGAAAATGTTTGTTTATACCATCCAATTGATACTTTGCATTTTTGTGATGAGCGCAGGACTGTTTCATTGTTGGCAAAATATACAATATTCAAAAATTATCATAAGCAATAACTGCAGTACAGGGATTGTTATAAAATAATTACTATCAACAGATTAAAGTCCATACAGGTGAAAGTTATCTGTAATGTAACATCATATGCTGCCTTGATTTTCTTATCTCTAGTAGTCACTTTTTTTATATATATATATATAAAATTCCAGGGTAGGTTTGTTGAATTGTACCAGTCCCTTGCGAGTTTGTGTATCATGTACTTTGTAAGTGTTGTGTATTTAATCCTATTCATCGTAGACTATTTTAGCAAGGCACTAATAACCTTGTAGAGGAATTCATACTATATTTTGTTTTATTTTTAAATTATATCCTGCATTGGCCGTATTAATTTTTCACTCAAATACTTACTCTTTCAAAAAGTTAATGAATTTCCTATGCTATATGAAAACTACCTCACATAAGCTGCCAGACAACTAACAAGATATTTCACTGGTGGTTACTGAACCAGTGGTGCTTGTTGCCAATACTTCCTTTTCTTCTTCTTCTTCTTCTTCATGTGCCTTATCCCGCATGGCCACAGTGTCGGCAAGGTTATTAACGAGTTTGGCGTGGTTAGTTCAAGGGGTGGCCAGATGCCCTTCCTGTCACCACCCCGGAATGATGGTGATGATGACAACACAAACACTTAGTCCCTGGGCAGAGAAAATCTCCAACCCAGGAATCGAAGTTTCCAGTGGTAGGAAAGTAGATGCTTCACAATCTCAAGCAAGGTGGCTCCTAGAAAGAAGAAATGTTTTCATTTAACTTCATTTAACTTCAAGACTTTGTTACTTTTCTCTTTTCTCAGTATACAGTCTTTGGTCTCCATCATGTTGTTTTGTTATGTAACACAGTTTGTTGTTATTTGGGCAGCTTGGAGAGTAAGTGACAGATCACAGATCCAAAGTTCTGTGGTTCATATCTGTTTCCACTTCTGGTAATATCTGTAAGTGGAAAACATATGGTTCTGAGTCCATGTTAAGCTGCACACTAGACTCGCATTCGGAAGGATGGCGGTTCAAATCCATGTCCAGCCATCCTGATTTTTTAGGTTTTCCGTGATTTCCCGAAATTGCTTCACGCAAATGCTGGGATGGTTCCTTTCGAAAGGGCACACCCGAATTTCTTCTCCATCCTTCCCTAATTCAATGGGAGCAGTGACCTCTCTGTTTGGCCCCCTCCCGAAAATCAACAAACAAACTGTGTTAAACTGTATAATATTGCCCTAAAATAACAAGACAGGTAAACGAGTTTAAAGATTAGGGGAAGGCAAGGGTGTGTACCATCTCCAGCCAGAATAACCAAACCTAGTGTCCACTTTCTATCATTTCTCCTCGTGTTATCACCATTTTTTGTTTTTACTATTCTGCAAGCAGTGCGTTTTTAGATTAGAAGTTCTTGTGTATCCTTCATGGTATTTTTTGTGTAGTTGGACAATGTAAAAATAATACTACTAACAAAAACAAAGCAATCTCTCGGGTGCGCATGTGCATTTATATGCAATGTGAAAATCGTAGCTACACAATTAAGGAAATTTTTATTTCATCCTGGGGTGAAATTCTGCATTTGTGTGCAATCTGAAACTATCTTTATTTTATCTTGGACAAAATATTGTTACAAATGAGCGTAAGATCTTGAAATTTTCAGTAAAGTGAAAGAAGTTACATGTAACATGGTTTTAACCACACACACACACACACACACACACACACACACACACACACACACACACACACAAAATCATGGTGGCACCCAAACGCATCCACACATGGATGCAGTGATACTGTCTGACGCTGCTAAGGAGGTTAGGTGGATGGACCCACGACTTTCACACTGGTGTAATGATTTAGTGAAGAAGGATTGACAGTGTAAAATACTTCACGTGTACACATTATCGTATCCCAATTTCAGATGGAAGAAGTTCATCGGAAGCGCGAGCAAGACCGTGCTGCCGATCTGAGTGCTAGATTATCTGTACTGGAGGCAGAGGAAGGAGGAGAAGAAAATTCAAAGCAGGGGAGTGGTGCACCAAAGGCCGACGTCACCGGCGCAGGTGCGCTGCCCGAAACAGGTGCCACTGACACGAGCGTGCCGCCCCCCACAGTGTCGGAGAACGCGCAGCAACCGCCACCGCCACTGGGAATGCTGCCAGTGATGTTCAGGCCGCCGCCACTGCGGCCGGGCATGCCGCCACCTATAGGGATTCGCCTCCCCCCGGGTCCACCTCCTGGCCGCCCCGGCTTACCACCTGGCCCACCACCGGGCCTGCCCCCGAGGCTCAACCTAAGGCTGCCTCCCGGTCCTCCGCCAGGTGAGTTCTGTGCTCTTCATTGTTATTGCTGAACATTGTGGTCTTGGATCTGCCAAAGACTAGTTTGCTGTAACTGTACACAGTAGTCTCAGTCCTGAGCAAGCATCTTTTAACTACAGCCTACATCCACTTGGACTTGCTTTATGCCATTTCAACCTTGGTCTCCCTCAATAATTTTAACCCCCACAACACACACACACACACACACACACACACACACACACACACACACACACACACAGGCTTCCTTGCATTACCATTGATAATTCCTGCTTCGGGTTGTGTCCTATCAGCTGATCCCTTCCCCCCCCCCCTCCCCCCCCAATCGCACCCCCCCCTCAGATTTAGTTGTAAGTTGGCACAGTGGATAGGCCTTGAAACACTGAACACAGATCAATCGAGAAAACAGGAAGAAGTTGTGGGGAACTATGGAAAAAATAAGCAAAATATACAAACTGAGTAGTTCATGCGCAAGATAGACAACATCAAGGGTAGTGCGACCTCAAGAGCGCCGTGGTCCCGTGGTTAGCGTGAGCAGCTCCGAAGCGAGAGGTCCTTGGTTCAAGTCTTCCCTCAAGTGAAAACTTTGCTTTCTTTATTTTCGCAAAGTTATGATCTGTCCGTTCATTGACATCTCTGTTCACTGTAATAAGTTTAGTGTCTGTGTTTTGCGACCGCACTGCAAAACCGTGCGAGTAGTAGACGAAAGGACGTGCCTCTCCAATGGGAACTGAAAACATTTGATCGCGCAGCGTCATAGGTCAACCTATTCCTCCACAGAAAAAGATGTCTAATATATTCTATATGACACTGGTGACGGCATGTGCATCACATGACAGGATTATGTTATCGACCCACCTAACTTGTACACTTGGCGAATGGGTAAAAAGATTTCTCTACCTTGCCCGATTTAGGTTTTTTTGTGGATGTGATAATCACTTCCAAAAAAGTGATGAAAACCTAAGAGTTTGTCACATAAACTGCAACAAATGAATGCAACAGTTTCACAGTCGCACAGTTTTCCCTGTGCTCTGTCAAAACATATGTTTTTAACGTATTCAGATTTTTCTGTGTGTAGATTGTCAAATCTTGCATATGTCCAAGCAAATCTGAACATGTCCTGGAATGTTGGAGAGAGAAGTTGATTGTGTGTGTGTGCCTGAACTTTGATAATTGACACACGATCACGTAAACAATACTGCTCTGTGTACCTGTGCATGCAGCTTCAGAAAATAATTGTCTGAAAATAAATAATTAAACTGTTTACTCGAAGGAAGACTTGAACCGAGGACCTCTAGTTCCGCAGCTGCTCACGCTAACCGCGGGACCATGGCGCTTCTGAGCTCACGCTCTCCTTGATATTACCTATCTTCCGCATGGACTACTCAGTTTGTATATTTTGCTTTTTTTTTTTTTCTCATAGTTTTACACAACTTCTTCCTGTTTTCTCGATTGATTTGTGTTCAGTTTTTCAAGGCCTATCCACTGTGCCAACTTATAACTAAATCTGAGGGGGGGGGGGGGTGATGGGGAGGTTCCCTTGTTAGTAGTTGTTTGATCTACCCAATTAATTTAGTACCTCCTCATTAGTTACGTGTCTTCAGCATTCTTCTGTAGCACCACATTTCAAAAGCTTTTATTCTCATCTAGTCATAACTTTTGTACAAGGCTACACCCTAGACAGATACCGTCAGAAAAGACTTCCCAACACTTGAATTTATATTCAGTGTTAAAACATTCCTCTGTTTCAGAAATCCTTTCTTGCTATTGCCATTTTACATTTTATATCCTCACTAGTTCAGGCATCATCAGTTATTTTGCTGTCCAAATAGCAGAACTTCTCGACTAATTTTAAGGTTTCATTTCTTGATCTAATTCCCTCAGCATTACTTCATTCAATTTGACTATATTCAATCACCTTTGTTTTACTTTAGTTGATGTTCATCTTTAGGGACAACCAGGAAATCTGTGAAAAAAAAAAAAACGATTTTTCATACAGGAAAAACCCAGACTTTTTTAGAATTCCAAGAATCTTTCATTGTTTTCATTTTCAGCTAAATTTTGAATGTTGATCGATAAGAACTGATACTCTAATGAAAAGTTATACTTTAGCCCACTACTGCAGCAGTATTAGAAAATGCACCACTTACAACAACAAAACACAAGTGGCCACACGAGAGTCGTTCATTTCAAACCGACACAGAAAAGCACAATTTTCAACCTGACCCTCTTCGATTTTCATAAAATTTGGTGTGTTTATTGCACACGACAAGGGAATGAAAAATACCAAATTACAGAATTTAGCACAAGTAAGACAAAGAGTAATGGCCACTCAAAGTCCCAAAAATGTGTGGAAAATTTGACAAACACTGCTGACAAAAATGGCTGTATCTTCTGTTCTAATAAAGATAGAACAGTGAATCATGTAATTTTGGAGAGGTCAGAAGCAGGCTTTCCGATGGTATGCAATTTTGTCATATTCAAAGAATGTACACAATTAAGGCCAGTGACCTTGACTTTTGACCTTGAATATCACAAAACATATCACCTTCAAAACTGATGAAAAAGTTATATTTGCTTCTTCTTCTTACACTATACAATGTAGTAAAAAATCAGGTTAGGATGTCAATGAGATTAGGAGATATATAGTAAGAGGTACAGCAACATGTTGCATTAATGCAAAATAAATTGTTTTCAGATACTAACAATATGACACAAAGCACTGAAAAAACAAGTTTATTATTAAAAAGCTGATGTTATAACAGTGCACAGTAAGGTAACAATGTAGGCAGTCCATTGTCAAACTATCAAATATTGGATTGCAGTGTGGCTGCTACGTGCAGACAGGTAGTTGCTGCAAAATACATAGTGCGTTGAAATTATACACAAATTTGAGATCGTGTATGGCTATAATCTATTCAGGGAACATGGACACAACAGATACAAGAAAAATCTATGTAAAGTGCAAATGTGGATGGTTGATATGATCGGTGTCATAATGACTAACTACAAAATATGTGATAAATGTAGAAAAAAAATTATGTCAGGTACATGGTCTGTGGCTGTTCCAACAACATTGAAACGAGTGGAAACCACAAACCTGCATAGCTCCTCAGGCGAGTCAGACACATCTGTAGCCTGAAAAATTGCTTTAGATGCATTAAGTGATAGTTTGGTACCTCTTGGCAAGTTCCCACTGGAGAAGAAGAGACTGGGAGAGAAAATATGCACAGAAAAAGTTCAAGCAGGTGTCAGCAGTATTCCGAAGTAAATACGTACCTAGTGTGGAAGAAAATGCAGATCGTGAAACAAATGTTGAATCTGAAATGATGATGCAAGTGAAAGAGAGATTCGGTACTAACACCAGAAGCAGTAAGAAGGTCTAAATTCTGACACTTCTTCCAAAAAGTTGGAGCATTCAAAGGATTGAAAATGAATTTTGGAGCCTCTAACTACTTAGTGAGAAAATCAAACCAATTAGTCAAAGAATGTAATATCTTAGTGGCTTCCAAGTCCAAGACCTAAATGTATCTTAAGTGAACAAACTGTGAATGGTATCATAGAATTCTACAACAGAGACAATACAGGCCACTGTTTGCCTAGGAAGAAGGATATTGTTTTTGTCGAGGAAAATGATTCCAGGATTCATAAAGGAAGCGACTGTTGTTAGGAAAACCGCAATGGACTGTATCAAGCATTCAAAGGCGGACACCCAGGACCGAAAACAGGATTATCAAAATTCCACCAGTTGTGACCCAACTGTGTTTTGGCTGGTGCAGCTGCCACCCATAGTGTGTGGGTTCAAAGTATTCACAAAAATGTGAAGCTCCTGTTGAAAGGTTCCAGATTAAAAGAGTTGGCACATAATGCAGACTGTCAACATAGCACTTACAAAACACTGCCTTGGTTGGATTTGTAATCCTGCACAGCCAAAATGCTCTAGTCCTCATATGAAAATTGACCAGGTACACATTCTGTGATGACACACCTGCAAGAGTTGTTTGATGAAAATGGAATTGATGACAAACTTGTAAACTGTGGACATGTGTAGGTAGAACAAGCTCTCCAGATATGTGTATTGTATGTGGAAGACTTCTTGGAAAACCTTGTAGACAAATTAAAAAAGCTTTTGTTGCATTTCTTGATAGCCACCCGACAGTCTGAATTTCTACAACATCCGAAAGAGACACTTGGTAACAATGAATACATTGCAATATGTGATTTTACAGAAAATTATGCATTTGTCCTGTATGATGAGGTGCATGGGTTTTCATCCATTTGTTTTTTTATTATAGACATACAGGAAAGCGTGGTGCAATTGATCACATTTCCTTTGTTATAATATCAGAATGCTTTAAACATGTCTTTTGGTTGTACCCATCTGTGATTCAGCATCTCTGCCATATGGTGAGTAGCGACTTTCCTTTTCATATGTTACATTACATCCTCGATTTTCCATTGCTTGATTAGTGTATGACTTTATATATTATAAATGCTTCCTATTGGCCTGTTGACTGTAATAACTTACTGTGCTATATTATACAACCACATTTTTAACAATAACTATGTGAACGAGTGACAGTTACTCTTGCCTTACTTGTGCCAAAATTCTGCGATTTGGTCATGCGCAGTGAACACAGCAAATTTTACAAAAATGGAATGACTCATATGTGACATTGCTGTTGAACTGGTGATAAGAAAATGAATTGTGCCTTACATAATTAACAGGAAGCTTCGTTATAGCACAGTGGGTGCCCAAGCATGTTCCCGAGAATTAGGAGACACTGACAGTGGGTGTTTGCCTGTCCATCTGTTGAGATATATGGAGCAAGGGGGAATGGATTTAATTATCCAGATTGTGGCATGTGATGAAATGGTGTGTCACCACTTCGACCCTGCTCCTAAATGGCTAAGCATTGAGTGGCGGCCACCCAGCTCTCCTCATCCAAGAAGAAAGCCCACTCTGACCTGAAAGGTTTCTTTTTCAATGAAGAAGGACCTCTACTCCGGCACCTCCACATGTGACCAGTGGCGGATTTAAAAATTTCGCACCCTTAGGTACACCATATTATATGCAACCCCCCGCCCCCCCCCCCCCCCCCCAAAAAAAAAAAGTTTTAAATAATAACTATTACCTGATCACTTCACAATTGCCGTTTTGGGTGGGAGCGCTATGAGCTGTTTCCGTTCTCTGCTATTCATTATTCTGAAGGACACGGAGCTGTCTAGTTGCGCGCAATCAAAATGTAAGATGATTCCTGATCTGTGCTTGGTGTACGGCAGTGGAATAAAACAAACTTCATTTTGTTAACACTACTTCTGTCGAGAGAGAACAGATATGAACACAAGGAAAATAACTTTTCTTTTTGGCAGAGCGTGTAGGAGACAACAGATTTTTGTTATACATTCACTTTTAACATTTTCTTACGTGAAACTGTTGAAAATGAAAATAAAAATGTGTTGTTACAATCTCAAAATTGAAGCCGATGTTCCATACATTAGAAATTAGTACATACTTTTACAGAGATGCATTCAAAAGAAAAATCAAACTGTCGCTTTATGATCTAATAACTTGAATGTGTAGCAGATAAAAACAAGCCACGATCGGTATTAATACACGATAGGAAAGTGTAAGAAATGAAAATGAAATAGAGATTTCAGTGCATGACCTAATAACTAAATACAGACGAACAAACACATAACTGTGTTTGCTATTACATAATTTTACAGACTAGTGTGGAAAAATCAAATTTGCTTTATAATCTAATAGTTAATGTGTAAAGAATTGGGTGTATGTAGCTAGATGCTGTATAATAAGTGTACACAATACCTTTAATCCATGTAAAGGCTGAACAGTTTTGTACTGCAGCTACTGCTCTCACCATAGCTCTTTCTAACGGATTAGCAAAGCCTTTACGTAACTATAACATTTCAGCAGACACCTACTATACGCATCTGTTGTAACATACTACAGTATTAGAATGACTTGCCTGTACAGTGCCAAGCGGCCTGGGTCATTCGGGTATTGTTTAGCATTGTCGGGCACCTTCAGTCATGTCTGCACGTAAATGAGGTTTAGTTCTGCGTTCTGCCATCAGCAAGTGTAAAATAAACACACAATACGTAGTTTGTAAATCCAATGAAAGTGCTCTAAGTCATAATACAAATCACATTATAATCTTAAATTTTTAAAACCAATATGAATAAATGAACAAAGTCACTAGTCAGGAAAGTTTGTGTCTGGCTTTGATGGCAGAAAACTCGTTGATCATATCTTCATAGTCAGATGGTTATCAGTTAGGAGGTCGGCTTCGATGGGAAGAATGGACAAGGCGTTCAATCTCTCGTCAGACAGTGTAGAACATAGGTACAATTTCAGTCTTTTAAGAGCCAAAAATGAGTGCTCTGCTGAACAATTTATAAGTGCCATACATAGAAATATTCTAAGAACAATGTGAACATTCGGAAACATGAACTGGTAATGTATATTCCTGCGATAACTATAACATTTTAGTAGACACCTAGAATACGCATCCGGTCAAACCGTGTGCTATAGCTTCCCTTTCTCCTCACTAATATGTGTGAGGGCCTTGATAATGCCCTCCCAGTTTTCAAATAGACTTACACATGCTTCCTCTCTTCCTCCCTCACGTGTTTTTGGTAAACTTTTTACCATTTCGCTTCCTGGTTTCATGAAAGAAAGAAGTTTATCCCAGTGATGTCTAGAAGCAGACAAAAAATTATAACGGTTTTGCACTACAGTGAAAAATGAACATCCTTCAACAGCTTACAGGACTTTTAGTATGGCCTCAGCTAAGTTTTCAGACTTAATGTCCTGGTTTTGGTAATATCAGAAGGAAACGTTCAACAGGTTCACATTCTCATTCACATATCTCAATATGAAAGATAATTGATCAATATGTGAAATGTCCTCAGCAGAATCAACTGTTATAGAAAATATTTGACCTGTTTTATTTCACTTAAGATAATTTTTATTCATCCAGAAAAAAAGTTCTATTATTTCATCACAGATTGTTGAAGAAAGATAACTTGTATGTCCCTGCCCTGGATTTCCATATAGTTCAGAAAAGGATCAAACTTGGCTATAAGATCAAGAGACACATAAATTGATCATTGTGTAATGAATAGAATCATTCAACGTGTCACTTAGGGGAAGTCCACGACATGTTAGCATCTTCACTGCTGCAAACACCCTTTTCAACACACTGCACCAGTACATTTTTTCTGTCACAACATATGACTCGAAATGGTTATCTATTGCTCCAAGTGACTTTTTTCTTGTTAAGAGTGATAACTCAGAATTTTTGTTTTCAAGTGAACTCTCATGATTAGGTAAAATATTAGAAATATTTTTTCAATCTGCAATACCATTAGTAGCAGTCGCAGCCTTGCCTCCAAACGATTTACATGGTACACAAAAAACAACACCTGTGCTCCAGAAGTATACTAGAAAATCGTGCAAAGCTGATTCACCATTTAAAAGTTTACAGTAAAATATCTGGTTTTTCCTATTGATCTTCATAAATTAGAAAAATTACCATTACAATTTTGATTAATGCCATGTTGTAAGAGAATGTCGATTGTTGAGTCATCAACACACCATTCTGCAGTATCACCACTAACGAGGTTATTTCTTTTTGTAATGTCTGACTCAATACTTACTTTTTTTGTGAAACTTCAAATCGGGAACAATTTGCTTTTCTTCATTTTTAGCTTTTGTTTCGTCTGTATTTACTTCTTTTACAACAGCTGCAGTGCCAGAAATATACCATCCCTACTACTTGAACTCAAAGTTAAACTAGCAACATTTTTTACAAAAAAGTTTATCTACTCTGCAAAGCATTTTTAGAACATTGGCTTCTCATTTTCGCCTTTCCTTCGATAATTTCTGAAATGCTGCCCCACTTAATTTTACACGCTTGCTTTTTTCTCTGTTATTCATGATAAGGCACTTACAAAATTGTCAAACAACAGTCGAAACAAAAGGAAAAATTTTGTGAAAGGAAAGAAAGACTATGTCCAGTTCCAATCGTATTACACCGCACACGAGCACAAAGCTTTTTACTTTAAATGTGGCACACGAGCACAAAGATTTTTCCTTTAAACACGGAGCAAAGAACTGACCAACTCAGATTACTCAACGTAACTGTGCTGTGAGAGAACGACAATGCAGAATAATTTAATTTCATTGTCGCCTGTTTCTCTGTTGTCAGTAAACAGTAGAGGCACTCCTGCTGGCTGAAATTCGTCCCGTAAAGAAAACGAGACAGTCCCTTTTTTGAATTCTGTTTCCCACATCACTGGAAATTTAGCTGGGACACAAATATGTTCTGAATATTCTTGACACTGTCTTTCTCATTCAAAAAGCATATAATTTTTGCAATTTCTTGCAGTGAGGTGTGCTGGATCGACTCTTATCCCACTTATTCTTATAACATTTTAGGGGTATCTGTGAGCAGAGAAGACAGGCTACAAAATTTAAGTAATCTTGTTAGCCGTTGACATTGTCTGTTGTCATTTGTGTGATCACTGCTGTAATGTTTACATGCAAATGTACCCTTTGTTCCGACATAAAATAAAAATAACCTTTTCTCGGAGAAATTAAGCATAGTTAAGAAATTTAATGTAAAAATGCCATGTTGTACTATTCGATTGCACAGAGTGTGAATTTTGATATCATGCAGGCTGCAGCACAATAAATGAGACAAACAAAAGTTGGTTTCTTCTATTTTTTTGCCAAAAAGTAACTAAGTAAACAAATAAATAAAATGTTTAAACTGTTGTGAAGTTTATTTCTCACATTATTAGATATTCTGCTTACATTCTTTTCCTATAAACGTGTGTTTAAAAATGTAAAACAATCCCAGTATCAACATGTTTTGTTAAACGCGTGTCATTAAATCAATGCTCAGATATTGAAGACCATAAAGCTTTCACATTAATTACAGTAATGGACGGTTGACTTGATACTTTGCTGTAATTTCTACAAGAAATTTAAATAGAGCCTGGTTTTACATACTGAGGCCCACACATGTAGCAGTATTTAAGAAACTGCTGATTAATTTATCACAGGTTTTCAGGGATTCTGATATTTTTACGGGGAAATATGGTAGGGTTAAGTAGAAGCCAACAACTTTCTCGGAATAATAATGTTTCAAACATTGTATTGTAGATTGCCGTTCTGATAGCTTACTTCAAAATATTTTGAATAATTATGAGCATGATACCAGACAAGCATGATACCAGACAGAAACCCAATGTTAAATTTCCATTGAACTAGCAAGTTGTTTAACAATATTAAAAGTTTTTGTTGTTTGTAAGTGCAGTTATTTTAAAACGTAAAAGGTTAAAATGAGTACAGAGCATAAAATGCTGCCCTCCCTTAAGCTGCCAGCCTTAGGCCTGGCTACTGGGCATATATGTAAGTAAATCCGCCACTGCATGCGATTGCATATCTTCTGCCCCATGGAAAATTGGATATGTCTACAATGCAGGAGTTACTACACTGAAGCCATCCACTTCCTTTCTACATGCTGGGATCTGTGTATCAATATCAGTGGTGTGTCAATGGTGATTATGTAAAGCTGTACTCTTCAACATGAACTGTAATTGTAATATTTTTATTAAAATTTCTTTGCATAATTATAGTCTCCATTTAATTTGGGTGCATCTTATACATCTACATGTACCGCTTGGCTTGCAAAAATTTTATCACCTGCTTATTTGGACACATCAACAATATATCTCCTTTGACAGATATGGCTTTGTGTAGCAGATTTATACTCAGACATGTTGGCAAACATAATAATGCTTTCAGATCACTCTTTAATTATCACCCTGTGTGCCCCACACAGGACTGCCGCCTAGACTGCTGCGACCTCCAACAGCGCTGCCACCGCGTATGGGTTTGCCTGGCATGGCAGGGCTGCCACCACCGACAGCAGGTCAGTTGGGTGCCGTTAGTGTACCAGTATCTGCAGCTCCCCCTCCGGGAGCTCCTCCACCTGCTGTGGCTGCAACGCCCAACGTGCTCACTGCCGCACCCCAGCTGATCAACAGGGCAGGTGGGGCTGCAGGAGCACAGGGAGGTGCAGCAGATCCCAAGAAACCGCAAGGAGCGACGATCGAGGCCAAGCCACAGATCAGGTGAGACCCTCTGATATCTTCCTACTTTAAATACCACCTTGTGCTTTCCAAACTGTGAGTTAGTAACAGGAAATATATGTGATATGCATTAACACCAAGAAGCTGACATTACATTGTGAAATATCATATTTTATATTAATTTAAAGTGCTGTTCAAGTAAGACAACCACTATCATTGATAGCACAGTGACATATATTCAAATTCTGTGTGAAGCATTGACTACGTAGAAAACAAAGATTTTCAATAATCTTACAGCAAAAATTAATTTAATTATGCAAACTGTTCAAATGATATGTTGTATACTTCACATCAATGTGTTACCTAGAACTGAAAAGGACAGTGACACAGCCAGATATTAATTCAAATGGAAGTTGTAATTTATAGTGATAACTTATTGCTTCCAGTATTATGATTGCCAGACAATGAATCAAGCTACTAGGATTCTGCTTCACAAACAGCTTACATATTTGTGTAGTTAAGCATGTGTGTTCATGATAGTAAGCTACCACCATGCACAGCTACCAACTATAATGAAGATTTTGTATCACAAATTTTTGATTCCTTTAAGATTACTTTTTGCTCTTTAATTTGCTCAATTTTATTCTGTTATATCAGTCGGTTCGTGTGTAAAGGGTCTGTTAATCCAGGTTACTACCTCTCTGCAATTGCTAGACGTTTGACCAGTTGCAATGGTATTCTTTATATTGAGTACTGATTTTAGCCATTCTGCTATAATTTCGTCTTCAGTGCGTAGTTTCTTTTTCAGTCTCTTGTTTTGGTAGATTTTTTTATTTCTTGCCTCTTTAGGCAGAGAATTAGGCATTGTTTCTTCAGGGATTTGAGGCGAAAAGTTCTCTGTTGGTTCCATACAGCCAAGAAAGGACTGTAAGCTTATTTTAAGTTTTCCATTTTTTTAAAAGGGGTACCAAAATTATATTAGGAATTTGTGCCCATCAGCTATGAAATATAAACTAAATCTACAATCATTGAGATATATTTGCCAGAGATGAGATGATACATAAAAGAACCAAATTTTTCAAATGAAGTTAGTAGCTGGAAGAGCAGAGCCAGCAAGCCAAAAAGTAGGTGAATATAAATTCCACATTAATCACTTTAAAAATGCCTGTGCAATTACAAATCCTCCATTTTTAACAATTGTGTAATAAATTACCAAACTTCTTGAGCAATTTATTCGTGTGTCAACTCAATTTTAACATGTTCTATTTGACTTTAAGGAATTTTATTCATAATATTTAATTCATTACGTGGCCATTAATGCCTCCTTTAGATGGTAGCATCACCATTTTTTTTTAAATTTAAATTGACATTTCCATACTATTTCCTAATTTGGCAGCCATTTCCTGGCACCTTGGAGCGATTCTTAATTGATTTACGTCTGCTGTTTTAAGTGTGTTCTCCTTATTCTCATGGTAGAATTATTTTTACAATGAAATGAACAACCTTAGCATACGTCAATGGGGACAGATGATAATGTGTGCCCCGACCGGGACTCGAACCCGGGATCTCCTGCTTACATGGCAGATGCTTTATCCATCTGAGCCACTGAGGATACAGAGGATAGTGCGAATGTAGGGATTTATCTCTGGCACGCCTGCCGTGAAACCTACACTCTCAACGTATTGTCCCGCACTACATTCATAGCGCCCCCGCCCATTATACTCATTACTCGCGGCGCCGTTGCCGATTCCCGTAAGAGTTCAGGCACTGTTTGTGCATTCTCACAGAAGAAGAAGATGGTCTATAAGTGGGCGGTGAGCCTTATATAAACAAAGATGATGTGACTTACCAAACACGCTGGAATGTCGATAGGCACACAAACATACACACAAAATTCAAGCTTTCGCAACCAACGGTTGCTTCTTCAGGAAAGAGGGAAGGAGAGGGAAAGATGAAAGGATGTGGGTTTTAAGGAAGAGGAAAGACTTACCTTAGGGGGGGAAAGAACAGGTAAACGCGCGCGCGCGCACACACACACACACACACACACACACACACACACACACACACATATACACACACAAGCAGACATATTCAAAGGTAAATAGTTTGGGCAGAGATGTCAGTCAAGGCGGAAGTGCAGAGGCAAAGATGATGTTGAATGACAGGTGAGATATGAGTGGCGGCAACTTGAAATTAGCGGAGATTGAGGCCTGGTGGATAACGGGAAAAGACAGTGTAACACTGTGCCAAGATGTGCTGGCCGCGCACCAAGGCATGTTTAGCCACAGGGTGATCCTCATTACCAACATACACTGTCTGCCTGTGTCCATTCATGTGAATGGACAGTTTGTTGCTGGTCATTCCCACATAGAAAGCGTCACAGTGTAGGCAGGTCAGTTGGTAAATCACGTGGGTGCTTTCACACGTGGCTCTGCCTTTTATCATGTACACCTCCCGGGTTACAGGACTGGAGTAGCTGGTGGTGGGAGGGTGCATGGGACAGGTTTTACACCGGGGGTTGTTACAAGGGTAGGAGCCAGAGGGTAGGGAAAGTGGTTTGGGGATTTCATAGTGATGAACTAAGAGGTTATGAAGGTTAGGTGGACGGCGGAAAGACACTCTTGGTGGAGTGGGGAGAATTTCATGAAGGATGGATCTCATTTCAGGACAGGATTTGAGAAAGTTGTATCCCTGCTGGAGAGCCACATTCAGAGTCTGGTCCAGTCCCGGAAAGTATCCTGTCACAAGTGGGGCACTTTTGGGGTTCTTCTGTGGGAAGTTCTGGGTTTGAGGGGATGAGGAAGTGGCTCTGGTTATTTGCTTCTGTACCAGGTCGGGAGGGTAGTTGTGGGATGCGAAAGATGTTTTCAGGTTGTTGGTGTAATGGTTCAAGGATTCCGGACTGGAGCAGATTCGTTTACCACTAAGACCTAGGCTGTAGGGAAGGGACCGTTTGATGTGGAATGGGTGGCAGCTGTCATAACGGAGGTACTGTTGCTTGTTGGTGGGTTTGATGTGGACGGACGTGTGAAGCTGGTCATTGGACAGATGGAGGTCAACGTCAAGGAAAGGGACTGCGAGACATTTTGTGAGAATCATTTCCAGCTTGAAAAATTCAACCATAGCATTGCCAGAAAAATTCAACAATAGCTGCTACTGACATCGTCTTTATAGGCTCCACCTCATACCCTTGCCATATTGCGACTGTGGGGAGCTCCAGAACTTAAATCACGTTCTTCGACTGCCGTTAGGTTGAAAGGAAATCTGTCTAGCTAATTACACTACTAGTCCACATGCATCAGACTCTTCTTTTTCATGTGTTAATCCACATTTACACAGAATTTAGCTTTTATAAACTATTAGTGACATTCAGAATTTGATCTAAAAGTTGGAATTAAATTGTCACTGTTAAGTTTAGATTTGTGTGTGTCTCTCTCTCTCTGCGCACGTGTGTGTGTGTGTGTGTGTGTGTGTGTGTGTGTGTGTGTGGAGGGGGGGGGGGGAGAACAGACAATTCCCATAACAGAATCTATCACTAATCATGAGATAAGTTGTTTGATATTAGTAGTGCACCTGCAAATGATAAAGACATACACACAAGAAACAGCTTGTGCAATATCTTTTACTATTAACATGTACAAATTTCTTTGTCCTTTTCTGTAAGTGCATTAATAATTTGCTGTCAATTTCTTTCCTTATGACAATGATCTTCTCTGTAGTGTTAAAAAATACTATGTTTCCTTCTTTTAGGAACTTGAGTGCTGATGTAACCAGATTCTTACCGACAGCTCTTAGAGTTAAACGTGAAGACAAAAAGAAGAAAGAAGCCAAGGGATCAGTTGTGTCAGGTTTGTTATACTCAATTTATTGACTCAAATATCATAGCCAACAAGCCGTACTTTAATAATCCAGTGGCTTTCTTTAGTTAAGTAAACACTTGTTCAAAAGCAGATAATCTCAACATTTTCCATTATGAAACTTTCTTGACCTGCCAAAGAAAGTATGCTGTAAATAACATTTTTACATGCTCAACGAAAACATGAGTATGTTAAATTAGTTTTGTAAGAAATGTATTGTCCAATACTGGGGTGTACAAGGTCCATTCTAATTTAGACAACTCAGTATTGTAAAATCCAAACAAAGTGTTAGTGTAGTCTTCAGGAATACAAAATGCTGTTCCTCATGTTTCACCCAGTGTCAAGAGAAAATGCTGATTTGTTTCACTTTTTTTTCCAGTGGATTTTTATGTGCCCATTTGATGGAACTGTTCGAAATTAGTGTAATGTGAAATTTAGTTAAACAATATGTTAATTAACAGGGACAGCAAAACAGAAAGAATAAACAGTACTCTGCCAGTGTGACTCGGACAATATGGAGGTTGCAGGTAGACAGTGCACCATGAGATTGGACATGTTGAGCAAGGCAGATTTGACAAACAAAAGTTCCCTGGTGTAAGAAGTTGCGGAGGCCATATTATTAAATCAAGTATCATAGTTTACTTTGGGACTATTCTTCAAAGTTGCACATAAAATTCCACTTTGAAAAACATTAGTGGTTGTGGTGGTGGTGGTGATAATGACATCTATATCTTATTACCTCCCACCATGAACCATGGACCTTCCGGTTGGTGGGGAGGCTTGCGTGCCTCAGCAATACAGATAGCCGTACCGTAGGTGCTACCACAATGGAGGGGTATCTGTTGAGAGGACAGATAAACGTGTGGTTCCTGAAGAGGGGCAACAGTCTGGATGACTGACTGATCTGGCCTTGTAACACTAACCAAAACGGCCTTGCTGTGCTGGTACTGCGAACGGCTGGGGAAGCTACAGTTGTAATATTTCCCGAGGGCATACATCTTAACTGTATGATTAAAAGACGATGGTGTCCTCTTGGGTAAATTATTCCGGAGGTAAAATAGTCCCCTTTTCGGATCTCCAGGTAGGGACTACTCAGGAGGAAGTCGTTATCAGGAGAAAGAAAACTGGTGTTCTACCAATTGGAGTGTGGAATGTCAGATCCCTTAATCGTGTAGGTAGTTTAGAAAATTTAGAAAGGGTAATGGATAGATTAAAGTTAGATATAGTGGGAATTAGTGAAGTTCAGTGGCAGGAGGACCAAGACTTCTGGTCAGGTGAATACAGGATTATAAATACAAAATCAAATAGGGGTAATGCGGGAGTAGGTTTAATAATGAATAAATAAAAAAATAGGAATGCAGGTGAGCTACTACAAACAGCATAGTGAATGCATTACTGTGGCCAAGATAGATACGAAGCCCACACATACCACAGTAGTACAAGTTCATATGCCAACTAGCTCTGCTGATGACGAAGAGATTGATGAAATACAAGATGAGATAAAAGAAATTATACAGATAGTGAAGGGAGACAAAAATTTAATTGTCATGGGTGACTGGAATTCAATAGTAGGAAAAGGAAGGAAATGAAGTAGGTGAATATGGAATGGGGATAAGAAGTGAAAAAGGAAGACGCCTGGTAAAATTCTACACAGAGCATAACTTAATCATAACTAACAGTTGGTTCAAGAATCATGAAAGAAGGTTGTATACATGGAAAAGGCCTGGTTTCAGATAGATTATATAATGGTGAGACAGAGATTTAGAAACCAGGTTTTAAACTGTAAGACATTTCCAGGGGTAAGTGTGGACTCTGACCACAATTATGGTTCTGAACTGTAGATTAAAACTGAAGAAACTGCAGAAAGGTGGGAATTTAAGGAGATGGGACCTAGATAAACTGACAGAACCAGAGGTTGTTGAGAGTTTCAGGAACAGCATAAGGGAACAATTGACAGGAATGGGGGAAAGAAATACAGTAGAAGAAGAATGGGTAGCTTTGAGGGATGAAATAACAGAGGGAACAGAGGATCAAGTAGGTAAAAAGACGAGGGCTAGGAGAAATCCTTGGGTAACAGAAGATAATATTGAATTTAATTGATGAAAGGAGAAAATATAAAAATGCAGTGCATGAAGTAGGCAAAAGGGAATACAAATGTTTCAAAAATGAGATCGACAGGAAGTGCAAAATGGCTGAGCAGCGATGGCTAGATGACAAATGTAAGGATATAGAGGCAAATCTCATTAGGATAGAGACCTTTGGAGAAAAGAGAGCCACTTGTATGAATATCAAGAGCTCAGATGGAAACCCAGTTCTAAGCAAAGAAGGGAAAGCAGAAAGGTGGAGGGAGTGTATAGAGGATCAATACAAGGGCGATGTACTTGAGGACAGTATTATGGAAATGGAAGAGGATGTAGATAAAGATGAAATGGGAGATATGATACTGCATAAAGAGTTTGACAGAGCACTGAAAGACCTGAGTCAAAACAAGGGCCCTGGAGTAGACAACATTCCATTAGAACTACTGACGGTCTAGGGAGAGCCAGTCCTGACAAAACTCTACCATCTGGTGAACAAGATGTATGAGACAGGCAAAATACCCTCAGACTTCAAGAAGAATATAATAATTCCAATCCCAAAGAAAGCAGGTGTTGACAAATGTGAAAATTACCGAGCTATCAGTTTAATAAGTCACGGCTGCAAAATACTAATGCGAATTCTTTACAGACGAATGGAAAAACTAGTAGAAGCCGACCTCAGGGAAGATCAGTTTGGATTCCGTAGAAATATTGGAACACGTGAGGCAATACTGACCCAATGACTTATCTTAGAAGATAGATTAAGGAAAGGTGTAGACTTAGAGAAAGCTTTTGACAATGTTAACTGGAATACTCTCTTTCAAATTCTGCAGGTGGCAGGGGTAAAATACAGGGAGCGAAAGGCTATTTACAATTTGTACAGAAACCAGATGGCAGTTATAAGAGTCGAGGGGCAGTGGTTGGGAAGGGAGTGAGACAGGGTTGTAGCCTATCCCCGATGTTATTCAATGTGTATATTGAGCAAGCAGTAAAGGATACAAAAGAAAAATTCAGAGTTGGTATTAAAATCCATGGAGAAGAAGTAAAAACTTTGAGGTTCACCGATGACATTGTAATTCTGTCAGAGACCTGGACCTGGAAGATCAGCTGAAAGGAATGGACAGTGTCTTGAAAGGAGGATATAAGAACATGAAATGAGACACTTAATGCAATAAATGAGTTTTGCTATTTGGGGAGCAAAATAACTGATGATGGTTGAAGTAGAGAGGATATAAAATGTAGACTGGCAATGGCAAGGATAGCATTTCTGAAGAAGAGAAATTTGTTAATATCGAGTATAGATTTAAATGTCAGGGCTGAAGATTAGATGGGTAGATCACATAACTAATGAGGAGATACTGAATAGAATTGGGGAGAAGAGAAATTTCTGGTACAACTTGACTAGAAGAAGGGATCGGTTGGTAGGACATGTTCTGAGGCATGAAGGGATCACCAATTTAGTATTGGAGGGCAGCGTGGAGGGTAAAAATCGTAGAGGGAGACCAAGAGATGAATACACTAAGCAGGTTCAGAAGGGTGTAGGTTGCAGTAGGTATTGGGAGATGAAGGAGCTTGCACAGTATAGAGTAGCATGGAGAGCTGGACTGAAGACCACAACAACAACATGTCTTTATATTGCCACATTAACTATTAAAACCAGTGATAGATACTTTATTGTCTCTTGTGCAAAAACTGCCCTTTAACAGAGTTCGCTTATATGCAGGCAATGGTTTTGAAGTTTCACCAGTGGCATTGCATCTCAAGTTGTTACAATGTGAATGGCACCACATTTATCACAATTTTTCTCTATTATCTATTGTTACTTTAAGCTGTGTGTGTTATTCTTTAATGTACACATTTGACTGTTTCAACAAATGCTGTTGTGATGCTGCATGCAATGTTCCACTATTGCTAGGAATATCTGTACTTATCATTCAATAGAAAGGTATATTCAAAAAGGAAATACGTAGCTGGTTAACTTCAAGTTATAATGTTTCTAACAATTGTTAACAAACATTTCAATCTGGGCTTCCTTTTTATTTTCCAGAACCAAGGGCAGAAGCTATAGTTCCGAAACCCAACCCGGCAACGGGCCAGCAGACAAAAGATGATGCCTACATGCAGTTCATGCGTGAGATGGAAGGCCTTCTGTGAATGTGTGTGTTTATTGTTTGATAGTTATGAAACAAACACTAGGTGAATGCAATTGCTTGAATGTGGGAGAGCATTTAAGTAGGCATTAATGTCATAAACTAATAGACTGTCAAACAAGTACAAGTTTGTTTTTGTCACTATCTACCAGCAAACTAATGCAAGTAATGAAGCAAATATAGACACTATGTACAGTATCACTGTCACTACAGCTCATGTTTGTGGAAACTGATGTTAAACCAAAATATATTAAACTAATTGTGTTTCAGACTTGTTAATATTTGTTGGAATTTCAAAATAACTTCAGACAGACAGAGGTGAAAGAATTTGGTACAGAAATGAACCTTCACATTAGTAAAAACTTATGAGAAATCACTTTGAGTTTTGAGACTGTGTGCACACTTCACTTTGCAGTCTTTATCATTAATAATCATAATTATTTTATCAAAGGCTTCCTTGTGCTTAGAGCCCATCCACCATATTGTACATCATCATAAATCACACTGAAGTTTCTTGAAAACAAAACTATATGTTACAGCACTCGAATTGTTGTAGTAGTGATTGTATGCAATTCCTTAAGCCTTACATCAGTTTACCAACTGCTGGGCTTGTGGGGGGAAAAAATTATTATATATTTTAAAAGTCTCTGATAGGTCCTGCTCACCTTATTGAATTAAAAGTAGACAGCTTATTAAATTGACAATATATGTATACGAGCTTACTTCTCTATATGTGAATAAAGCAGTGGAGGAAAGGCAGTAAGTTTCACAGCAGGAATAAAAGTATACAACATAGCCCTTCTGGCTAAAACACACGTTTAATGAACGGTCAAACAAAGAGGTCCTGAATTTTGGTTAACAGTGTACAAAACTTTGGTGAAAAACTGAGAAGAAAAGTACCAATAATAAGAGAATTGAAAGAATTAGAAAATCCAGTATGGAATGTAACAATATAATGAAAACGATAGTTGCTACTCGCCATATAGCGGAGAGGATGAGTTGCAGAAAGGCACAACAAAAAGACTGTTACACAATTAGCTTTTGGCCAACAAAGCCTTTGTCAAAATTAGACAACATACACACACTCAAGCAAATGCAACTCACACACACAAGACCATAGTCTCTGGCTCCAGCTGCCAGACTGTGTGTAAGAGTTGAGTTTGCGTGAGTGTTTGTGTTGTCCAATTTTGACAAAGACGTTGACAAATTGTGTGACAGGTTTCTTGTTGTGCCTTTCTGCGACTCAGCATCTCCACTAGTGAATTGAAAAAGATAACTTGCTATTTTTGAGGGTGGTTTTTCCATATTTCTCAGTCACTAAACATGGTGGTGACTTGTCCAATATAAACAGGAAAATGTCATTAAAATAATACCCTGACCAGCATAACACACATGGTTCGCAGTAGCAGACTTGTAACCACATAATCAAAAATCAGTTAAGCTGATAAATGAACTGCAAAATGTTTTAAAGTTCTAAAGGAACTGATGACAAGTATATCCTCATGCTAAAAATTAAGGCAGGACTTTTGCAATCTTGGAGATGAACTGTTACTTCTTATAAACCCACCCCACATATAATTTGCAGTGTGTTTATACATGCCAGCCCCCCCCCCCCCCCCCCCCCCCCAAATTCCTATTTGTTTATTCACTTATATGTCTCCCATGAGACAATCATTTTGGATTTTTCATGTGCCTATCTATGTTATTGATTTGTGCTTGTGACATGTAATTTTACACTTCAGAACATTTATACAGTGCCATGCTGTTTACCACTAAATTTGTGGCTAACACAAAGATGATACTTAAATTTTTTTATTATGTTATTTCCATCATATAGGAGCATTTCAGGATACGATTGAGCAACTTAGTAAAAATGTCACCAGTCAATATTTCAGTTAATTTGATAATGATTATGTGACTTTGTTCTTCTAATATAGAGATCATTTGTTGTTAGTGGCAGACTTCTGCAAATCATGTGATGATCTACTCTGTGCCTGGTATTGTGCTTATGAATTTATTTCACGTCATCTACTAATATAATGGTTTGAAATATATATATGTTAAGTGTTTCTTTACTACAGACATTAGAATTTCAGTAATCATCCCAATTCTGATTTCTCTTCCTCGTGATCCAGTTTTACTCACACAAAGTCTTCCTACTATTCCCGGAATTCAGATGACACAGTTCTTACAAATGTAATGACCTCCTCCTCTCCGATGCCTTCTGCTTCACGCTCGTCTCCCTCATATTCATAAACATTTGAGCTCTCTCAGCCTGGGTGAGAGTGGCTTGCCTCTCTAAGAAAGGAATTACATAATAGCTTTTATTACTTTTAAATGTTTCTGTTGGCAGTACTGAAATTTCGCCTCCAGAAGGCAAGCAGAGGCCAGCCATTCCGGTTCCTACTAATTTTTGTTTTCTCAACAAAAATCTGTACCTTATAAAGCAGAGTCAAACTACACAAACATTTGTGCCTCAGTGAAAGGCTAATATTCTTAATAAATTGGTTGGTTTTTTATTGCATGCATGATCAACATGTTTCCCTCATAGCCTGTAATCTATGTATACACCATAACTTACAAATGGAACTGCTTCTTACAAGAATATCCTGATATGTTGTCAACTTTAAACCATGTGTACCAAATGAACAATCTTCTGTGAATGTTATCTGTACAATAACCTGTTTGGTATGTACCTTTTTGGATATATACATAGATGGAAGGCTGACATGGAAACAGATGTCTGGTGTGAAATGATTCAAAGGATCAAGCAGGTGAGAAAAGTTCTCCAGAGAATTACAGTAAATTTACAGAATGCTGTGCGTCTATTTCAGAGGTTCCCAAACTGGTGGGCGTGCCCCCCTGGGGGGGCGTGATGATGTTGGCACGGGGGGGGGGGGGGGGGTGGAGTTAGCGGTGTAAACCTAATATTTATTTTTAATATCAATATTTTAACAAAAATGAATGTGCAGGTATTAATGATAGGTTATGGTGCTAAATGCAATCATTTGGCCTCCGACTTCCCGCAATGCTATCTCGATAACGTATCCTAGAACATACAGCTTTTGAAGATCACGTTTAGAATGTCACGTTTATAATGTCACACACAGAAACTCTCAAAATTACGAAGGCGATATGCGTTAATTCTAGTATATCAGATTTGTAAACAACTTACATCTGACAATTGAAAAACAGAAAAGTCGGGTATTAACTATTCCGTACATCTGTATACATGAACTGAACATAATCATGTTAGAACTTTTAGCCATAGTAGGCTTTGTTCATCAGAGTAATAATCACTTATACTGTGTAACAGCAAAAATGCCGTTTTATTACCCTGTCAACCTGCAGATTCCCATGTGATGCGATTACAGTGACTTTAACAGGCTGTATACACTTCAAATGAACTGGCGGGTTCGTAATTGGGATGCCAGGGTTATGCCCTTTGTCACCAGAAAAATGTGCACAACGTGAATGCGAAACTAGTACAAGTGTTTGTTCTAAGCGCAGTACTTCACGCCGTTCTGGAAACGTTGCCCCCCCCCCCCCCCCTTCGAACGGTCAGTACTACAGCTTCGGATTACTTATCTGACAAAACAGTTATTTTTCTTCTGCCTTTATGAAATATGGCATAATTTCATTTGAAATTAGTGTACGTTCTTTGCTGCAACAATGGCTTCTTTTGGTACAAGTACAGAGATAACTGCTTGGCACTGTGCACAGTTTCCAGCGATGTGTGAGGTGTACCCATGACCTTACTTAATTACTGTGAAATTTGACAACCAATTCATTGATGTTATCTGAAAACTTATAACATTTCGTTTATAAGTAACGAAAGATAGAGGTACGAAAACGATTTTCGCATAAAACCCCAGGCTGCACTGCTTAGAACAGCACCGTAGAACAGGTAGCAAATTCTTAGGGTGCCTGTGGGCTGTTTCTGCCCTAATCTGGGAAAAGCCCGTTTATCCCAGCAAGAGCCCTGCTCGGCCACCAGGTCGCAGACAGACAGTGCACTGGCTACCTGCGCTGCGGCTGGGCCTCCCCGTTCTTCGCCCCACTCCTCAGAGGCAGCCATCTGAGGTGCCGACAGATGACAGTACCTTTCTTTATTTCAGTTGGTTGCTTGCAGTTGTTGACTCATCTGATGTATTGGATTTTGCTGAAATTGCTTTGAATCTTTCACAGTTGTGCCTCAGTAAAATCAGTGTTAGTGCGAAATTACACTGTTAACTTCTTGTTTTCTTTTTACTTCACCATGAGTGTCAAGAAAAAACTTAATATAATGATGGTTATATCAGATACAGTTTTGCTTCTATACAAAAAAAAAAAAATGGTGTTGACCAGCCGCAATGTGTTATTTGCTATGAGGTGTTGAGCAATGATTCCATGAGACCTTCTTGTCTGGAACGCCATTTGTGGGCAAAGCATGATGCATTGAAAGAGAAGCCGAAGGAATTCTTTGCTGCAAAATGTGATAATTTGAAACGGATGAAGTTGGACACTGCTGAATTCTTCGCTCAGACATCAGACAAGGTACTGGAAGCCTCATATGAGTTACCTACTTATTTCAAGGACCATGAAAAGTCGTATTATCGGAGAGACACTTGTCAAACCATGTTTGTTGAACGCTGCTGATACTGTTCTTGGGTCACAAAGTAAATATAAACTTCCACAAATATCGCTTTCTGACAATACTGTGAAACGTCGCATTGATGATATGGCCAAAGACATACAAAATCAATTAGTTACAGCCATCAAACAATCGCAGTTTTTCACAATACAGTTACACGAGAGTACCAACATTGCAAATTGTTGCCAACTGCTAGATTTCGTTCGCTATATAGACAATGAAGCAATTAAAGAAGAGTTGCTGTTTTCTACAGAGTTAAAGACAACTTCAAAAGCAATTAATATAATGGCAGCCGTCTCTGAATTCTTTTGTAAAAATGAGTTATCGTGGCAGGAACTGATAGGCGTATGCACAGACGGCGCCCCATCAATGCTTGGATGTCGCTCAGGATTCGTGCATATGGTCAGAGAAAAAAAAACCCTAGTGTTACTGCTATCCACTGTGTAATACACCGTCAAGCATTGGCAGCTAAGACACTTCCAAAAGAACTCAATGATGTCTTGAAATTGTGCATCAAAATCGTGAATCATATGAAAAAGAGAGCGTTAAATTCCACGTTTACGGCTCTTTATGAAAACTTGGGAGCAGAGTATAAAACACTTTTATTTCATACAAAAGTACGCTGGCTCTCAAAAGGAAATATGTTGGGAAGATTATTTGAACTTCGAGACAAAGTGATGCAGTTTTTGGAAAATAACAAACAAACTGAATTGTATGAGGAATTTAGAAATCCCGGTGTTCATGTTGCATTGGCTTATCTGTCAGATATTTTCGAATCTTTAAACACATTGAATTTGAAATTACAAGGTGGAGAGTCAAACATAACTTTTTATTGGGATGCATCAAAGCGTTTACTGATAAGTTGCAACTATGGAAACGTAAAATTTTAGCCTGCAATTATTCCTGCTTTCCCCGATTGTTTGGAATCCTGGAAGAAGTCCGATTTCACAACGATACTGATACTGATATTAAGAGTAAAATATTGAACCATTTGCAGCGCCTCATTGATGAATTCAAACGATACTTCCCTAACAGTTGTGATGATAAAATTTATTATAGGTTAGCGACAGATCCGTTTCACGTTGACGTGGATGTGTTGCCAGACAGACTACAAGAAGAAGCCTTAGAAATTAAAAATGGTTCTGCAGTGAAGTATGACTTTGAGAAGGTGGATAAGCCTTTATTTTGGGTGAAATATCTCACGGTGTATCCCATCACAGCAGAACAAGCACTGAAACTGTATTTACCATTTTGAAGCACTTATTTGTGCGAAAGAGCATTTTCAGTGGTAGTGGCGATAAGAAATAGGCTTAGAAGTAAACTCAGTATTGCCAATGATTTACGTTGCGCAGTTTCTACTATTCAGCCAAAAATTCAAAATCTTGTAAGAAATATGCAAGCTCATCCTTCACATTGATTTATTTGTTTGTTTCTTGCCTTATGTGTGTGGAAATAATATTTTTATAATAAATATGTCACATTATAAGAGAACTTGTTATTTTTCTCCTAACCATCCTTACATATAGGTAATACTGTAAAATTATAAAAAAATATTTCGAAGAAACGATATAAAATAAACATAGTGAATCTGATTTAAATATAAATAGTGCGTGTGATCCTTATGGATTCTGATGTTACGTGTGGTATGTTATTTCAACTAATAATAGTATTTCTTCTGGATGAAGACACAACAAAAGTTTATCCTAGATATTGCAAGCGAAGAGTAGTCCTAAAATCGTATACTGGTGAAGAAATGATGTGCAGCAAGGGAATGTAATCAAGGTAAGGAAGTTGTTTTATTCATATTTTTTAAAGTTCTGTGTAGTCTGCAAAATTATTTCGTAAAACTTATTTTTTATTTTTTGTCTGGTTCTGAGAACTGGGCGTTTGTCGCCGTTCGGTAACTGTCGTCGTCGTCATAAATGCCAACCTATGCGCAATGACAATAGTGAACGCTATAGGTGTACAAATCAGTGATGTTCGTTAACACCGTGACTGAGTAACTATTATTGATAATGAGTGAAAATAATAAGCTACACTCAACTTAAAATAATGGCCCATATCCACTAATCTGCAAAGGTCGCAATTATTTTTCCTTGTTTACCAAGGGCTTTCTTTACTTTAGGAGTGGCTTATAATCACTAGACTAGACTGATGTTGTAATAACTGCGACTCGATACATTAACAGCCCACCATGTTACATGACGTCACCGACACAAATTTTTCAATAGTTTCTTGATAATTAATAAAAATCTCTATATTTTTTTAGGGGGCACACAGAAGTTTTCTTTTTGGCAGAAGGGCGGCGTGACAAACAAAAGTTTGGGAACCTCTGGTCTAGTTGAAAAGAAGTGGAGATTAGAAGAGAGCTTTAATAGTGTGGTAAGGGATGCAAAAGTGCTTGCTCGCACACTTGGAACTCAGCCACAATTTGAAAAAGCAGATAACATTATTTGTGAAGAAGCAGTTTACCTATGAGTCTAGAAATGAACACATTGATAAAAGCGTAGCTGAATGCTCTTTTAAGGTAACTTTCCTCTACTTTATTGCTGGTACAGCTATCTGCTGACTAAAAGATTCAAGCTTAAGGACAGTCACAGTATGAGCTTCGTTTCTACGTTATATGCATGATCTGTAGATATGGTATAGTGAAAGCAAAAGGCCATATTCAGACTCTTGAAACTATAAGTGGTTGTGGTAATGAATGTGATATCAATGGGAAGAAATTACATGATGCAGTTTTGATCTTAGAGCCATTCTTCTTCTCCAACACAAAATGAATTACCTTACATCACAACACTAATTTTTATTGGCATTTTTCCTAACACTTTTTAAAGTGAACAAACCCTCTTAATTTTACCAATATCTGAAGCTAATGGTGAAAGGAGAAAAAGCTGATGAAGAAATAACTTTATAATTAATGGTTGAAGGTGTTGGTGGAAGGAAGTGCTAACCTTCAATTTAGTGAGAATTAGTCTGATCCCCCTAACTGGATATGGTTTCTACTGCACTACACACTGGTAAAAGTAGTTATGTCTGCTAGAAGACATTTATCAGCTATATTCAGTTTTGATTCACCATATTTTTATTCTTGTCTTTCGATGAAAACAAAGCCACCGTAGCTTGGCATCAGTAGCTGGAACAATGGTCAGGCCGTGGGAGCAGCTTCTCCATAGACAGTAACCGCAACAAATAAAATATTTTAAAAAATTGCCCCGGTGCCCTACAATCAGGTGGCTGGCTGCCTGCACCTCCTTCCCCCTCCACAGGAGTGCTGATTATTGTTGATAAAAGTTGTGATTGACTAAGTGCTCCTTTGAGCAGGCAATGCTTTTGGCGAAGGTCCTATGGGATAAGGGAGGATAATGGTGTGTTTTTTTTACTGAGGGATAATTTTACAATAATTATTTCGTCTGACTGAGTTGAAATCACAATAGTTAACAGGGGGCTTGTTTATTCTTTTCTTTCATTTTGGCACATCTAGGCTTATAAATCTTGCCTCACAGACTCATGAGGCGGCAGGGACTGTGCAGCAAGGCAAGGCAAGGCAGTCGTATGCAGCAGTGAGGCCAGTGTACAGTTGTAAATGGCACCAGCTCATGGTCCACATATCAATTAATGCGCGAACTGTAACAGTCCCAATTAATGCACAAACTGTAACAGTCTCGTAAGGCACATCTCAGGAAAAAGCACAGAGGATACATATTTTTACAGAATAAAATAGGTTAAAGTTTGAGAGATTTAGTGTGGACTACACCCACTCTTCTGAAGTGAACAAACGTTAAGATTCTATCTCGTACGCCCGAAGAGCATTAAAACTGACCTGAGAACCTGGTGACAGCCCATCACTCTGTGAAAAATCTGGAATTGCAGGAGAGGTGGGGATCGACCCCACTTCTCATAGGCCAACAGATCACCTGGTCTTTGAGCAGTGGGGTCGGTCCCCACTTCTCCTGTGATTCATGTTTTGCACTGAGAGGTGCTCCATTGTGTAGACTACTCGGCTATGAATCACCTAATCACTTTGTCATATGATAGTGCACTACCGCTATACACTTCCAACTCAACATGGCTTGTTGTAGCCCCACAAAATTGTATGCCACCAATTCAAGTCAGCCATCCAATGTGGATGTGTATTTGTTGAGCTCTACATTTCGAGTCATTTTTGTGAGATATTAAGAAGCTGCAGTGTTCAGCTTTGGCACGCTGATGTAAAAGGGAATGCAAAATCAGCCGAGTTACAAAATTCATGCAATTCACTGATTTATTTACTTGTACTCAGGTGTACAAGCCAACTCCTTGTATTTTCCTTACTTTCCAGTAAAATCAAATTTGTTACATAAAATCAAACTTAGGTACAAGACTTGACATAAAATTAAATGCATTTTTGTGCCAATTTTAACAAAACTCATGTGGGTGACATGATGTATTATGTTTCACTGAATCATCAATGGTAAAAACATAAGCTGAGCTTTTCAGAAATGTGATATATTGTGTAATATTATACACTCAACTATAAACTTAAGCTGTGTTTTTCAGAAACTCTGACCACAGTATCCCACACCCAACATGTCCCTAATTTCATTATGTGCATGCATGAAAAAGCGGTACATTTTTTAGAAGTTTCAGACAATTGCCAAGATTTTCATAAATTACTAGTGTTTTGTATACATGGGTGGTTTGAAAAGGTCTTGGAAAAAAGGACTTACATCACAAACTTTTTTATGTTTCAATGTAGCCTCCTTGTAGATTAATGCACTTGGTCCAATGATGTTCCTGTGCCTTCATCCCACCTCGAAAATGACTTTCCTCCAGGCCTGCAAAATAGTTTTCAACTCCAGTTATCAACTCTTCGTCCACCAAGAAAAATTTTCAGTTTTGGGAAGAGATGGAAGCCTGGCGGAGCCATATCACGTGAAAAAGGCGGGTGTGGCAACAATTCATACCTTAGTTCACGTAATTTTGCCATGGCAACGGCACATGTGTGCAGGTGTGCATTGTCTTATTTTTTTCATTTGTAATTCTGCAGTCAAAATACGATATACGCTTTCAGGATGACATCTGGCAAGTGTGAGTAATTTCAAGCACTTTCAATCGGCGGTTCTCCGTGACCATTTTGTGCATTTTGCAATGATTTCTGGAGTAGCGACACACGTTGGCCGACCAGTGCGCGGAACAGTACTTAATCACTGCTCAAATCTCGATTTTTTTTCCATTTTTGCAAAAACACTATGTAGGAACAACAGAGCCATGGCACCGCCACAGTGCTCTTCCAAGAGCACTGACGTAGCACATGTTTACAGGCAGCAGTCCAATGCATATCAAGTGAACAACTCGCTAATGCTGACCTCTCGTGGTAATTCCCAAGAACTTTTCAAACCACCCTCGTATATTGTTTCATAGTAAAGCAGTTTCTGTGATTTACAGTTACTGTAAATAAGTAACATATTGTGTCACATTACCTGTCTCTTTCAGTAGGAGTGTATACTGTCTAAATTTGTCATAAATTAACATTAATGTCGAATTTTCTTAGTGACCATAACCTGTATAATGTTTCAGAGGAACAGTAAACCTGTATCAAGCTTTCTGTTTTCGCTGTAAATCAGTTACTGGTCATAGTTATCTGAATCTGCAATCTTAGTATAAAGTTATTTGATTACTGACCAGTAAAATAGTGCACCAGGAATAATGTAGTCCCACTAAAGCGCAGATGAAAACCACCCAGACCACTGTCAAGCAATAAGAAGCTGCTGAAAATGGAGTTACTGGGAGCACTACTGTGAGTTGTGTACCCGATATACCAACTACGGGAATTCTGAAATGGAATGTAGACAAATTGGATGATAAAACGAAGTACAATGATTAACAAGACTGAGTATAATGGAAAGAGGATAGAAGCAACAAGGGTATGCAGGAGAAAGTAAAGAGAAGCCTTAAAAACAGGAGACATGAAAGAGCATTATAATAGAATTGAGAGTAGAAAGTTTTATAAGAACTTAAAATAACACAAGGATATAGACGTAAAATAATAGGCTTCAAATATACAGGAAATGAAATAATTGCTGAGCTGCTGAAGGAAGACATTACTTTACACAAATGGACACATTAACTTACTTGTTTAATCTAGAATCAAGAAAGAATTGCAGAAAAGTGGACTTTAGGTATAATCCAGCTGATACATAAGAAAGGTGATAAGGCACTGCTCAACCTACAGAAGGGACACTTGGCTGAATGCAGCATATAAGGTTTTATCTGGAATGCTATATGATAGCTTAGACCCATGTGTGAAAGATATACTGGGTGGTTATCAGTTTGCCTTTAAGCTTAATAGATCAACTGTGGATCGAGTATTTATATTGAGACAGATACAGTAAAAAGAATATAAAACATATAATGAACTCAACAAGAGCTTCAACCAAGCATCGGATAGTCTACATAGGGAAGAGATGTTACAAGATATAAAACCTTGGCATACAACTCGCACATATTTTGGTTATTAAGGCAAACTTGGTAGGTTCCAAGACAATAGTAGAGTGGAGCTGAAAGAAGGTGCACAACATACAGGACTGGAAATTGTCAAATCAAAAACTAAATACATGAACTTCCTTAAAACAAGGTATAATAACCTGGATAAATTGTCACTGGCAGGTTTTAATATTCAGCATTTAGAGCTTTTGAATAGATAGGGGGTAATATTAATCAAGTAAATTCCATGTTTACTGAAATACAAGCCCGCATTTTACGTGGTAATAGATGTCATCATACATTTAAAAATCTAATGACATCTAGAATGGTAAACTGACAGCTCCAAATGATTACATATTAGGTTATGATTAGCCCAGTGGTTACATATGGATGTGAAGCATGGGCACTGACCAACAATGATGAACAACAAATCAGAGTATTTTAATGATGAATACTGTGGTAAATTTACAGCGGGATCCAAAATTATCATGGTACCTGCATCTCACACAAGGAGCTGATCTTGAAAGGTTAATTAAAAGAGCCCAGTTGGGATATTTCATAAGGATGATGGACATAAGAACTGCAAAGAACATCTTCCAGTGGAAACTGACAGGAAGAAGATTAAAAGGAAGACTACTTAAGCAGTGGCTGGGCGGTTTGGAAGTAAACATCAGAGCCCTGAGCCGATGGAGAAGAAAAGTAAACAAGAAGGTAGAACAGATTGAAATGGTTAAGAAGGCAAAGACCCATACAGGGTTGTGAAGCCACAAGAAGTAGAAGAAGATGATTTGGATGATAAAAGGGCACATTTCGGAGAAATTTTGGACACTTTCAAAGATTTTCATACATTGTGAGTGTTTTGCATTGATTGTTTTGTAGTAAATCAGTTTTTCTGTTTTACAGTCATTTGTCCCTCTAATGGGAGTGTATACTGTCTGCGTTTGTCATAAATTAACACTAATGTCAAATTTTCTTAGTGACCGTAACTTGTAAAACATTTCACATAACAGTAAAATGTACCAAGTATCCTGTTGTAAAAAATATAGTTTCTGGCTGTAAATCACTTAAGTTCCAAAAAGTTACAGTTATAGCATATCACTCATAAATTAAAAGAGAATCTGAAAGCTTAGTACAAAATTATTTGTTTACTGTCCTGTAAAATATTGTATCAGGAATAATGCAGCTTCACTGAGTTTGCTGTTTGCAGGCAGGAGATAAGATGGTTGCTACTAGTAATCAAATGGAAATTGCCCTGACTACTGTTAAGCAATTTGAAACTACTGCAAATGGGTGTGTTGGGAGTGCTACTGAGAATTGGGAACCAGAGGCGCCAAAGACACCACAAGTACTATCATCTACTACGGATAATACCTCTCCTGCAGAAAATACAGGACCCACATTATTCACCCAATTGAATGTGAGTGACATGTCAATAGTATGTCTAGGTGTCTTGAACTGGGAAGACAGCGATCAGAAAGAACACAGGATGTTAACACCCATCCACCTAACCAACAGGTTCAAGATGAATCCGTAACTGAGCCGGGAGACTTGCTTCACCTGCTGGAAAACCTACTGTGTCCTTTGTCAAGGGGCAGCATACGCAAAGGGACAAAGGAGTCTGTTAATTCATTAGTTAAAACTTCCAGGCTGAGAGGCCGTGGTCAATCTGTAAAACTACTTCTTCCTGACGTTTTGCTGCCAACTGCCGGCAACATCTTCCGAGGTGAGTCAACGACTGGCTGCCAGGCCGTGGAGATCCCATTTATATCCACCATATGTCAAGTGGGGCCGGCTGAAAGTCTATCTCTGACTAACATCATTATTCTCGATTGAAGGTAATCAACTGCAGCATCATTGGTGCAAATTCAACTACCATATCTTGCCCAACTTAAAGCCTTCCTCTCTATTAAAATTATTGTGGTGTTTCTAATCTCTATAGCTTCCCTATACATACGTGCGTAATAATGTGATGTCCTGGCGAGCACGCTTGTCTCACTAAATTTTATTTCATGATCACTGTCTTTAAAAACATGTTCTGCAGCAGCTGATTTCTTGGTATAGTCGACAGTTTCTTTTGTGTTTGGTTAAGCAGGTATTGACACTTCTTGTTGTTCTTCCAATATACACCTTCCCACAGCTACATGGAATTTTATACACCCCAGAAGTTGCTAAGGGGTGTAATGTGTCACACAGTTGGCAACAAAACATCAGGAAGAAGTAGTTTTGCAGATCAACCATGGCCTCTCAGCCCTGGTGTTTTAACTAATGTAGACAACAGCCGTGAAAGCCTACATATTACGGTCTGTTAATGTTGGGTTTCGTCCGGGCCACAAGATCACACTTGGATCATTCCAGAAACTGACATAAAAGGTTGAGAATACTAATCTTGCTTACAGAGTTTCAATGAAGTTAACAATCTGCAGGACTGTCCCCAGAATAGATTGTGCCCACTCCCCCCACCTCCCACAGTTCTGAGATGAGTGCAAGGGTTGACCCAAGACTGCAAACGTTCTATGACAAGCTAGACTGTGACTACCTACACTTGTGCCACAGGTTGAGAGTTATACAGTTCTCCTAAATGGTTCAGGTGTGCACTATACATTGGAGGCAGGTACCAACGTGTGTGCAGTGCAAAGAAGGGTCTTTTAATTAGGGACTTTCCATCCAATCCAGATGACACCAGATGTAGGAGACTCAGAAGTATCAATATAGATCCAAAGAAATGCCCCCGCCCTCCTCTCCCTCTTGTCAGTGAGAGTATTGAAATATTTATTATTAAAAACAGTCTTGATCACGATTTATTTAGTATGGTGACCGGTTTCGACCACTACTGTGGTCACCTTCAGACCCATGAGTAAGAACCTCCTCCTTACTCTGTAAACATATTGATCACTGTCACTCCCATAATGTATTAAAAAGTAATTAGAGTATTGAAACCCTAGTTATTAACTCCAAATCATTCACAGCAAAGTCCCTGAGCTTGAAGCACTCTGAAAGTGCTGAAGCTCACATGACACAAGGCACAATAAGCTGTTTAAAACATTAAGTTGACAGTAATCAGAACTTTGTGAAAATTTAAACTGAATACAATACAGAGAACCAGGAAATGGAAGTGGTGCAGACAAAAAAAATCCGATCCACCGAAGTAGAAATTGAAGCTGCATGTGAGATTGTTTAGGCAAGACTCAGTATTAAGAATGGGCATAAAATTATAATTGGATCCTTCCATCAACCATCAGACTACCTTCCTGAATGGCAACTTTAAAGAAAACCTCTGTTAGCTTGTACATGAGCTGCCTAATCATACTGCAATCATTAGTGGACACTTTCATCAGCCAACATTCAATTAGGATGACTACAGTTCTTTTAGAGGTGGGCATGATCAAAGCATCCTATGAAACATAACTAAATGCCCTCTCTGACTACTACCTAGAAAGGATATTTCGGAAACCTATTCATAATGGAAATATATGAGTGCCAATGGCAACAGACCTGACCTCTGTGAGGATGTCCACACCAAAACTGGTATCAGTGACCATGAGACAGTTACAGCAACTATGAAGACCAAACAACTAAAACAAGCAGAAAGATTTATATGTTCAGCAAACTAGACAAAAAAATAGTAGCATCATATCTCCATGAGGAATTTGAAACTTGTAGCTCAGAAAAAGACCATGTAGAGGAACTTTGGCTCAAGTTTAAAAGACTTGTTGACCCTGCACTGGCTTAGATATATGTCCAATACAACAGTTCATTATGTGGGAGACACTCCTTGGTGTAGGTATAAACCAAAGCAAAGGGCTGCTGACAGAGAGATGCTGACTGAGACATACCTGGCTGTCAAAAGAGAGCAATGTATGAAGTCTTCAATGAATCTTTTTTGAGTCATCAGTCTTCTGACTGGTTTTATGCGGCCCACCACAAATTTCTCTCCTGTGCCAACCTCTTAATCTCACAGTAGCACTTGCATGTTTGCTGTCTCAAATGCTTTGATTCTCTTCTGTTCTGGTTTACGCACAGTCCATGTTTCATCACCATACAATGCTGTGCTCCAAACATACGTTCTCATTCTCAGAAATTTCTTCCTGAAATTAAGGCCTATGTTTGATACTAGTAGACTTCTGTTGGGCAGCAATGCTCTTTTTGCCAGTGCTAGCCTGCTTTTGATGGCCCCCTTGCTTAGTCCACCATTAGTTATTTTCCTGCCTAGATAGCAGAATTCCTTAACTTAATCTACTTCTTGACCATCAATCCTGATGGTAAGTTTCACCCTGTTCTCATTTCTGCTACTTCTTATTACTTTGGCGTTTCTTCAATTTACTCACAATCTGTATTCTCTACTCCTTAAACTGTTAATTCAGCAGATCGTGTAATTCTTCTTCACTTTCACTCAGAACAGCATTTCACTCAGAACAGCAATGTCATCAGCGAACCATATCATCAATATCCTTTCACCTTGAATTTTAACTCCACTCCTGAACCTTTCTTTTATTTCCTTCATTGCTTCTTCGATGTACAGATTGAACAGTAGGGATGAAAGACTATGTCCCTATCTTACATCCTTTTTAATCCAAGTACTTGGTTCTTGGTCGTCCATTCTCATTGTTCCCTCTTGTCTATTGTACATATCGTTTATTGCCCGTCTCTCCCTATAGCTTACCCCCATTTTTCTCAGAATTTCGAACATCTTGCACCATTTTACATTGTTGAACGCCTTTTTCTATGTCGAAAAATCCTACAAACATGTCTTGATTTTTTTTAGTCCTGCTTCCATTATCAACAGCAACGTCAGAATTGCCTCCCTGGTGCCCTTGTCTTTTATAAAGCCAAACTGATCATCATCTAACACATCCACAATTTTCTTTTCCATTCTTCTGTATATTATTCTTGTCAGTGACTTGGATGCATTAGCTGTTAAGCTGATTGTGCAGTAATTCTCGCACTTGTCAGCTTTTGCAGTTTTGAGAATCTTGTGGATGATATTTTTCCAGTAGATTGTATGTCAACAGACTCATACATTCTACACACCTACGTGAATAGTTGTTTTGTTGACACTTCCCCCATTGATTTTAGGAATTCTGATAGAATGTTCTCTATTCCTTCTGCCTTATTTGATCTTAAGTCCTCCAAAGCCCTCTTAAATTCTGACTCTAATAACGGATCCCTTATCTCTTCTAAATCCGACTTTCCTATATGGCAAGTCAGACGTTCGAACAATCATTTCTTTTTTTATTTCTTCCCATTTTTCATGCAGCAATATCATCTTAGCTTCCCTGCTATTTACCTCATTCCTCAGTGACTCGTATCTTCGTATTCCTGAATTTCCCTGAACATTTTTGTACTTCCTTCTTTCATCGACAATTGAAGTATGTTACCCTTAGTTTCTTCACAGTTACCTTTGTTGTACCTATCATTTTCTTTCCAACTTCTGTGATTGCTCTTTTTAGAGATGTCCATTCCTCTTCAACTGTACTGCCAACTGAGCTATTCCTTATTGCCTTAGAGAATTTCAAGCCTATCTCATCATTCCTTAGTCCTTCCGTATCTCAGTTCTCTGCTTACTGATTCTTACTGACTAATCTCTTAAACTTCAGCCTACTCTACGTCACTGCTACTTTGTGATCTGAGTCTATGCCTGCTCCTGGGTACGTCTGACAATCCAGTATCTGATCTCGGAATCTCTGCCTGGTCATGATGAACTGAAGTTTCCTGTATCACTGGCCTTTTCCAAGTATACCTCCTCTTCTTGTGTTTCTTGAACAGAGTATTCGCTATTCAGTAATTACTGTAGGTGAATACTGTTGAAAGATCTTTCACAAAACCCAAAGAAATTCTGGGAGTATGTAAATGCTGTGAGTAGGGGAGAGGTGGAGAGGGGTACTTGGATTTGTGGCAAAATAATTTATGGCTTTTGCACCATGATAATGCACCTGCTCACACTCCATTGCCTGTTTGCGAATTTTTGGCAAGAAATAGCACTGTAATTATGTCCCAGTCTCTGTACTCGCCAGATGTTGCCTTGTGTGACTTTTTTCTTTCCAAAAATAAAGAGAACCTTAAAGGGCCATCATTTTACACACTTAGATGAGATTAAAAGTGCATTGCAGAAAGAGCTGAATGTTATCAAAACCATCAAGTTTTAGAAGTGACCTGGAGGTTGGAATAAGTGCTGGTATTTGTGTATAGTGCCTAATGGGGACTACTTTGAAGGACATAACATAAACGCAAAATTATTTACAAAAAATTAAAATTCTCAAAACTTTTTGAACTCACCTCATACGTCCAATCTGCAGTTGAGTTAGCCCTTCTGTTAACTACGATCTACCATAGAACCTCCCAACAAAAAAGTGTGCCCAGCAGTTGCAAGAAAAAACAGGTCACACTGGTCTACAAGAAGGGCAGGAGAAGTGATCCACCCAAAACTGCTGTCTAATATCCTTGTCATCCATTTGTTGTAGAATCTTGGCACATATTCTTAGCTCAAATGCAATGAAGTATCTTAATCAGAACAGCTTCCTACATGGAATCAGGACAGAATTCAGAAATACGGATCATGTGAAATCCAATTCAAACTCTTCTCACATGACATCATGTAAGCCAGGGATCAAGTTACTCAGGCAGATGCACTACTTCTCAATTTCTGGAAAGAATTTGCTTCAGTACCACACTTAAGCTTATTATCAAAAGTACAACTGTGTGCGGTATCAGGCAAAATTTGACTGGACTGAAAATTGCTTGGCAGGGACTCAGGCATGTTTATCTTGGATGGAGAGTGATTGACAGATGTAGAAGTAACTGCAGTTGTACTCCTGGTGAAGTGTGATGGGTTGTTTGCTGTTTGTGTAGTTAATTAATGACCTTGAAAATAACATTAATAGTAACCTCAGATTTTTTTATGCAGTTATCTACAATGAAGTACCAGCCTAAACATTCCAATTTTTCTCTGTATATGCAGTTACCAACAATGAAGTACAGTCTAAATGAGGCTGCAAAAATACTCAGTCAGGCCTTGATTAAAATTTGAAAGTGGTGCAAAGATGCCCTAAATGTTTAGAAATGTAAAACTGAGCACTTCACAAAGCAAAAAACTTAGTATTCTTTGTTAGTGAGTCACTGTTGAAATCAGCAAACTCATACCTGGTTGTAACAACATGTGGTATGGTAGTGACATGAAATGGAATTATCACATAGGCTCAGCCATGGGTAAAGCAGGTAGCTGCTCCTCTTTATTGATGGAATAACTAGGGAAAACGTATCAGCCTACAAAGGAGTTTGCTTACAAATCTCTCATGTGATGCATCCAGAATACCACAAAGCTGTGTGGGAACTGTAACAAATGAGAATAACAGGAGATAGTGAATGTATACAGAGAAGGGCAACACAAATGGTCACGTTTGTTTGACCCACAGGAAAGCATCACAGAGATGTTGAAACAACTGAACAGGCAGACTCCTGAAGATAGATGGAAACTATCCCACGAATGTATGCTAACAAGGTTTCATGAACTGGTTTTACATAATGACTCTACAACCTCCTACATATTCTTCCCATAAGGATTGTGGGGACAACATTACATTAATTACAGCATGCACAGGAACATTGAAACAATGATTCTTCTCACATTCCACACATGAATGGAACCATGCACTTTATAGTGAATTGCAGAGTACAGATGTAGATGAAGATCGGAGGGCTGCATAATTTTGTTTCAGCTAATCTAGCAGTAGTCTACCACACTGTGGCACACAGATTTCATTGTGTACCAGACCTATAGGCATTTACCTGCAAACAAACAAACAAACAAATTTTTAACTGGTATCTAATGTGATAACTAAAACTTCAAGACTACCCTTCTCATAGGATGTACCCTTCTCATAGGATGTTTTAGCAGAAACTCAAATTACTGTACTACAATAAAATTTGATAATACCGGTAATAAAGCATTGTTTCTTTTTTCCGCTCACACTGCACATGATAATAACATTCCACACAAAAAAATGTTTCGATCTCATCAGTTATGTGTTACGCATTTTCATTGGATGCATAAAAAGTAAGTTTCACACCACAGACTAGTGCAAAAATTAAACTGAACAGTAATTAGACATGGAAGCATATCTACTAATACGACTTTCAGAAAACAGTGGGAAGTTCTTGCATGTGGAGATTTCACTATAGATTTCATCTCAGATAGTTGTAACTGAGAGCACCTTGAGATATTGAATTCCAGCTTCAGTTTGATCCTATTTCCCACCAAGAACAGAAAAACTTAGGGCAAAGTGAGTGAGAATTTATTTTTAAATCCAACTGCCTTTAATGAAACAGATGTGAGATTCATAATAAATTGCTTATATGACCATTACGGTCAGATAGCAGCAATAAAACATCATGATCAACCTGGTTTAGCTAAGAATATAATCATAAAATTTCATGGAATTGTAAATGCTGACTCATTTACATTATACAGGAAGAAGTTTACCAAATATACGCAGTAGAACAGACCTTTAATTCTCTCCTAAAATTATGATTACAAAATTATGAATCCAGTCTTCTTTACAATGGGTCAGGAACAGAGGAAAAGTTGGCTTACATATGGGACTGAAGTGTATTTTGGAAAGAGATAACTTTATTTAATGGCAAGAGCTGTAATCAAGAATTAATGGAATGATGCAACCAGTATAGCAAAAACCTTAACCGTGTCACCAAAAGTAAAAACCATGTACTATGCAAATAAAATTTAAAATTCCAAGAAGATATAGCAGTGAGATAGATGAAATGAAATTAAAATCATTGCCTAATAAATTGAATTAATTCTTCCTAACCGTATTGGAACCTGAAATTGACTTGACAACAGATTCATTAGATTTACTTAAACAGGACCTCCATACTTCACCACAAAACATCAGTTTTGCCAAATAATGTGCTCAATAAGGGGACCATTTTTGAATGTGCTCAAGAGATCACAAAAACCATTATGTCATTGTAAAGCAGTAACTCCTCCAGCTATGATCATATTTCTTTCTGTGACTTGAAGAGTGAGAAGTGCTTGCAGTGGGGAGGTGGCCTTTCCCAGAATAATGTTACACCTGCTGCACAGGATGACGAAGAATCAATTTGATTTGATCTGATTAATTTCATTTCATAAATTTTTTAGATCATTTTTATATGTTGGTACTTGAGACATGTCAATATATAATATTAGGGATTTAGTTTACAGACTTCAAAATAATAACAAGTATAGTTATCAAACAATTTTCTAACAGTACAATACTTTTACATTTTTGTACAAAAAATATTTTTTTTTACAGATGTTTGTTGCTCGATTTAAATTATAACCTCATCATTCATAAACTCATCCACTGAATAATAACAATTTTCCTCTAAGATTTCATGTAATTTTTTCTTTAGATGACAAATTTCCATACTCAGAATATCACAGCCCTTTAATTGTACATTTTCATGTGAATGTATTGACGAGTCATCGAATATAGCTTTAATCAGTGTGGAGGGAGCATAAAATTTTGTTTTTGCCTAGTTGTGCAAGTGTGCTTGAAGTGAAATTCTTTGAAAAGTTCAGGATTACTGTACAGGAAAATTAGAATTTCAAAATTGTGTAGTGACAGGACAGATAATATATTTAGTTTTTTAAACAATAGGTGACATGGGGTTCCTGGATGTGTGGCACACATCTTCCTAATGATTCTTTTTTGAAGTTTTAATATCCATACCATATAACTTGAATTACCCCAAAAAATTATGCCATATCTGATGACAAATTCGAAGTAACTATGGTACACAATTTTTTGGCTGGCCAAGTCTATTACATCTTGTAACATTCTCATTTTAAAAAAAAAGTTATTTAGTTTGTTATCTAAATATTCTGAGTGTGCCTGCCAGCTTAAGTTTTCGTCCAAGTTTCCTCCTCAGAATTTCATTGTGCCTGCTGGTTCTATGTTCTCATTTTTATGTAGGACATAGATCTCACTTGGTTTAGATTGTTTTGTTTTGAACTGTGTGAGTTGTGTTTTTGTAATGTTTAGTTTCAGACCATTTAATAGAAACCAAGCTTCCAGAGAATCCAAGGTGCTTTTGCTGAATTATTGAATGCTATTTGTGCATCCACTTTTACAGTTCTTGGGCACATGTAAATCATGTTTCCATGATGTTGTGATTATTAGTAATAATAATAATAATAATAATAATAATAATAAAAATTTTATTGTCATTTAGCTGGTTACAGCAATAGACAAAGTCAAGAGCTTATATTTCTACATAAACTAGTATATCGATGTAAATTGGTTTAAACATAAAATAGGTACACATTAGAGTACGGTATTTTCATCCTTAAAAAATTCATCAATGGTGTAAAACGGATTGTTCACTAGTAGCTTGTATAATTTAGCTTTAAAAATATTTACAGGCAGTTCTTTAAAGTCAGCACTTAGTCTATTAAACATCCTTAGTCCGATAACTAGGTAGGAGTTCTGCGATTTTGATAATCTATGATATGGTACGTCTACAGATGTTCTTTTTCTAGTATTATGGCTATGAATATCATTTCTCAACACAAAATTAGAGACATTGTTTCTAATGTACAATAAAACATTGTAGATGAATAAGTTTATTACTGTAAGACACTGCAATTTAATAAACAGAGGTTTACAATGTTCTGTTTTATCAGAATCCGTTATTATTCTGATCACTTTCTTCTGTAAAAGTAAAATGTCATTTACATGACAGCTACTACCCCACAGTAAGATTCCATAAGAGATGATGCTTTGGAAGAAGGCAAAATATGCTGATCTCACATAGTCATTGGGGACATGTCTTTTTAAATTTCTAGTTAGATAAATGACTCTTGAAAGCTTAGCCAATATATTTTTAATGTGTGGTTCCCATGTTAATTTATTGTCAATAGTAACACCTAAAAATTTAACAGTTTCTAATTCTTGGTAATTGGGAATCTCTTTGAGGCTAAAGTAAAGTGTCTGGGTTTTGTTTTCATTTAGTAGGAAGCCGTTAGCTTTGAACCATAATGAGGACTGAGCAAGGGTATTTTCAGTCAGTGTTTTTAGTGTACCTAGATCAGAGCTTTTATGTAGAAAAGTTGTGTCATCAGCATACAATATTGTGTGAGAATTTATGAATAAGGGCAGGTCATTAATCATTAGTATAAACAGTAAAGGTCCAAGCACCGACCCTTGAGGCACTCCGTACCCAACATTAACAAAATTTGATTTCTCCCTACCAATGCACACAACTTGTTGACGGTTCTCTAGAAAAGACCTGAACATATTTATACTATTGTCATCAAAACCATAGTATACTAGCTTTTTCAGCAGTGTTATGGTCTACACAGTCAAAGGCTCTGCTCAGGTCACAAAATGTAGCCTGGGCATAGTCCCTAGCCTCAAACACATCTAGGACTAATTTTACGAGGGAGTCCATTGCATCCGTTGTGGATTTACCTTTTCTAAATCCAAACTGTTTATCACTAATTATATTTAGTTTACCCAAGTAGACACTAACTTGCTCATACATAATTGTTTCTAAAATTTTTGAAAAAACTGGGGTTATGGATATAGGTCTGTAACTAGCGGGACAGTTCTTTTCCCTTTTTTATATATGGGCACAACTCTAGAAATTTTTAGTATGTCAGGGAACTTACTTTCAACTAGGCATTTGTTAACACAAAAGGTTAAAGGATAAATCACACAATCAATAACATCTTTCAACAAATTAACTGACATATCATAGTAATCAACACTAACTGAAGGTTTGAAATTTTTTACAATTTTTAGGATATTATTTGGGCTCACTTCCGTGAAAGTGAAGGTGCTCGGGGGAAGCTTTTCAAAACAGCTGTCCATAATGCTAAGTGCATTTTCAGGGGGTTTGTTTATTGAACTACTAATTTCTTCAATGGACAATCATACTGAGGGTATTTATCAAGAATAAAATGCCAACATTTATAAGACAGAACCATAACAATTTTTATATTGTTGAGGTAGAAATGTACCTTTGGCACATATCCGAACTGGAGGTGGTTGTTACTGCATCCCACCCTAAATGTCTGAGAAACATTAACTATTTCATACATAATTTTGGCTTGTACAATCATCTCCAGCAGCTATTTGTTATCTGGGAGAGAAGGGGAAGTAACTGGAGGTGCGATTTATCAGTTAGCTTAAAACTGCCAGTTTTGTTTTCAGAATAAAAATACCTGTCCTCAAATGTGATAAGAATAAGAGTCAAGGGACACAAAAGGGAAGCAGTGGTTGGGAGGGGAGTGCGACAGGTTTGTAGTCTCTCCCCGATGTTACTCAATCTATGCATTGAGCAAGCAGTAAAGGAAACAAAAGACAAATTTGGAGTAGGAATTATAATCTGTTGAGAAGAAATACAAACTCTGAGGTTTGTCGATGACATTGTAATTCTGTCAGAAACAGCAAAGGACAAGGAAGAGCAGTTGAACTGAATGGATAGTGTTTTGTAAGAAGGATATAAGATGAACATCAACAAAAGCAAACTGGGGATAATGGAATGTAGTCTTAACTAAATCAGGTGATGCTGAGGGAATTAGATTAGGAAATGAGACACTTAAAAGTAGTAGATGAGTTTCGCTATTTGGGGACTAAAATAACTGATGATAGTCGAAGTAGGGAAGACATAAAATGTAGACTGGCAATGGCAAGAAAAGAGTTTCTGAGGAAGAGAAATTTGTTCACACTGAGTGTAGAGTTAAGTGGCAGAAAGTCTTTTGTCAGAGTATATGTATGGAGTGTAGCCCTGTATGGATGTGAAACATGGGCGATAAATAGTTTGGACAAGAATACAATAGAAGCTTTCAAAATGTGGTGCTACAGAATAATGATGAAGATAAGATGAGTAGATCACATAACTAATGAGAAGGTACTGAACAGAATTGAGAGAAGAGGAATTTGTGGCACAACTTGTCTAGAAGAAAAATCGGTTGGTAGGACATGTTATACGGCATTAAGGGATCACCAAGCATGGAAGGTAAGAATTGTAGAGGGAGACCAAGAGATCAATACACTAAGCAGATTCAGAAGAATGTAGGGTGCAATAGTTACTTGGAAATGAAGAAGCTTGCACAGGATAGAGCAGCATAGAGAGCTGCATCAAACCAATCTATGGACTGAAGACCACAACAACAACAACACAAGCAGACTTTAGAGCATAAAGTTCAAAATTGGCATCAGAAAACAAAAACAAATGATTTCAGATTAAAATTACCTAACTCCAAATATAGTTGTTTATTTTATTTTTAATTAAATTACACCAGAGAATTGAAACAAATTAACAAAATCTGTCTCTTGTAGACGGAGTCCTGTGTCATATATATCCTTTTAGAAATACTGTTGACTGTCCCTTTGCCAATACCAATGAAGTTTCTAATGGACCGAAGGAAATCATCAGAGGCGCAATATTTGAATATCATTGGTAGCTGGTTCGTTGGTGGAACAGAAGCGTTGCTGAAAGAAATAAAAGAACAACATGAGACAAAGTGTTTCACAATTCAAGAGAAATTTAAAAAGGTAACTCGCCAGTCACTGTTTTAAGTGGTGTGGTTCTTCGATTTGATTATGTCTGTTATGGCACAGTCTACTAAATAAAACGAAGGAATCATTTTCACGACTGCAGCACATGACAGATAAACAAGGCTATTGCACGATTCGTCATTTTAATGTGGCTAATTTAGATAATTAACACGGTGTAAATGAACAGTATTTCTCAGTGCTCAGCATATGCCGAACCACAAATTCAATACAAACTCAGATATCACGACAAATACAGAGAAACCGCTGCGATCTTATGGCAAGAGTTAGTGACTGTTAAGCTACATTCTTAGTATACAGAAAAACGCCTAACTGGGGAATAAACCCGGGATACCATGGCGACTTCTCGCCGAGCTTAATCGGAAATATCATCTAAGTTCGACTTGAATTTGTGGCTCAGCGTATGCCGAGCACTGAGAAAAATTAGTTATAGACTCATTTAATGCTCCCCTCCACGGAAATCTTTAGTAAAAGGCGAAAGATTTATTCGTCTTGAAGGGAAGCCAGAGTAACACAAACTGACATTTCTGCGATACTTATGACTTCTCATCGTGTCCTTTTCAACGAGAACACATCACGTAAGAACAAGTTTTGGACATAATCTCCCCAATAAGTAAGAATTAATTGTCATTGTATTGGAGAATACATTATGATTTGGAGATAGTAACACATGTGATTACAACTACTAGCTGTTTCATTAATCAGATCCATTTCTTGGCTCGCTACGTTACTGACTGCTCACTGGCTACTTTCATTGAGGAGGCAAGAGATGGCAGCACAGACAATGGCGCATATCTCTCTCTCTCTCTCTCTCTCTCTCTCATATCTACAGTAGGCAGCTGAATTCACGTTCGAGGTATCGCGCTGGGGAGTGGGAAACAAGTTTAGCCTCTCGCTGCCTTCCGCCCATCGGCGGCCCAACGAACTGTTCTGTTACAGGTCATCCGAAAATACGACTACACTAGATGGTCAGCTTGTATCACTATTCGCCCGTTATAGTCTCTCATACTTTTTATCTCTTTTTTAACATTTATTTTGAGTTTAACTGCCGAGGAGGAAATGCACAGGCATTAAAAGCAAGAGGTGACGAGAGAAAATCCTACTATTGGCGACGTTTAAACTGAATAAAACGAAAAGTGCATCACAACGAAAAAAACCGACTTCAGTAGTTGAATACATAGTAACAACACTAATAAACCATTGATGCAGTAATTACCGATACCATGTACATAAATAGAGAATTTGCCCGACGTTATTTTGGAAGTATCAGCACACTGAAGACGTGAGACTATTTCATTAATTTACGTCGCTTGAACCTCTTCCATTCAGTTACAGCTAGAATTTTCACCTAGTTGAATTAAAGAAAATGTCTTTAGAGAAGTGCATACTAAGAGTGAGAGATTACGTCAACCCAATCGTAGCCGCTTTCCTAAAGGTGGATTCACACTTGACAGAACGCCACTGTCACGTCAAAAGATTCTCCTCTGCCTACATTCACACACGCCGTCAGCAGAACGTCATGTCAAGGTTTCTCGAGAAATATGCCTCCACGGGCCATTGAAGGAATCACTTGATATTTCCCTGTTGCTGCCGGAAATTGGCACCGCCATCTTTGTTTTGTTTACTTCACCAAAATGGCCCATGCAGACATAACTTAATCAAATCATCAGCTTCTGCTGTGGTGATATTGGACGCCTAAATCTTGAATTTCTCGTTGTAATTTTTATTTGTATCTTTCTTAACAGGTACAAAAAAACTTGTTTTGGCGTTCTGAAATATAGAACGATGACTCCTCTTTAGCTCATTGGAAAGTGTGTGGAACTACCCTTCACAGTCTCGATTTTTTAACATTTTATTCTAACACCGTCTCGTTTTGCTCACTGTTCTCGTTCCTCATCAAGTGCAACAGCAATCATTGCAAGCTGCTTTAAACTAAATTTCAGCATTTTATGACAATCTACCATGAATTACGAAATAACGGCTCTCGTGAGTCACGACGTTCTTTCGACGCGATGTTTCGTGTCGGGTGAATGCCCAGGAATTCCTCTGACCGCCTACGACCAAAAACGGTTAAGCGCTATTTCGGGTTCCAACAACACGTTTTAAGCTCTACTCCACGTCACTAACACTTGCAATAACATCGCAGCGGATTTTCTGTATACATCATGATACCCAAGTTTGAATTGAATTCATGGCTCAGCATATGCCGAGCACTGAAAAAAATTAGTTGTAGACTCATTTAATACTCCCCTCCACGGAAATCTTTAGTAAAAGGCGAAAGATTTATTCGTCTTGAAGGGAAGCCAGAGTAACACAAACTGACATGTCTGCGATAATTATGACTTCTCATCGTGTCCTTTTCAACGAGAACAAATCAAGTAAGAACAAGTTTTGGACATAATCTCCCCAGTAAGTAAGTAAGTATTAATTGTCATTGTACTGGAGAATACATTCTGATTTTAAGATATTAACACATGTGATTGCAACCCCAAGCTGTTTCATTAATCAGATCCATTTCTTGGCTCGCTACGTTACTGGCTGCTCACTGGCCAATTTCATTGAGGAAGCAAGAGATGGCAGCACAGACAATGGCGTCTGTCTCTGTCTCTCTCTCATACCTACAGTAAACAGCTGAAATCACGTGCGAGGGAACGTGGTGGTAAGTTTTGCCTCTCGCTGCCTTTCGCCCAGCAGCGGCCCAACGAACTGTTAAAGGTCATCTGAAAATACGACTATACATGGTCAGCCTTGTTGCGTCACTGTTCGCCAGTTATAGTCTCTCATCTTTTTTCTTAATTTATTTAGAGTTCCGCTGCCGAGGAGGAAATACAGACATAATATCCACATTAAAAGCAAAAGGTGACGAGAGATAATCCTACCATTGGCTATGTTTAAACTTAATGAAACTAAAAGTGCGTCGCAACGAGAAAAAAAAAAAAAATTCCTCCCATCCCCCCACGCGGATCCTCTATGAAATTATTCCTTTCCCCCATCTGCTGCTATTCCTCCAACATATCCATGTCCTCTATACCTCCCGCCACCTTGATCCCCCTCATCCGCTGGTTATTCTAGTCCTCTCCAAGCCTCCCTTCTTCCCCCCCCCCCCCCCCCCCCAACGAGTCTTTTTGCATTTCCCAGTTCTGCTTTCCCTCATTCCCTCTTGCGTATGCCCTGCCACCCATTGTGAGTCCTCTCCCTCCGTCGGTCCCGCCAACCTTTTCGTTTCTCCTCTCTTCCCCCCTTTTTCTCCTCTCATCCTTCCAGATCACCCCCCCCCCCCCCACCCACCCTCCAATCAGTCGTTGGCTGTGGTGTGTCATCTTCGTGCCGACTTTTTAGTGCAGTGTTTCCAGCGACTGTTAAGTGTTGTGTATTTTCCGAAGTGTTGCTAACGGACACAATACTATCGCTGGGTGTGATTTTATATCTCTTGCGAACAGAAACCAAAGTGTCGCCGTGTTTTTTAATTGTCTGTCTACTATTTTTTTATGTTTTAACTTTCCAAAATTTTTCGCCATTTTACAATTTAAGTCACCTTTTTATCGCCTGTTTTTATTGTTTCTGATCTTATGTTTTAAAAATTCTGTAGGCTGAAAAGCAGCTTACTAAGCTGCAGCCAGCAGGCCCCCTTGGGGGGGGAAATCGAAATTCAATAAAGGAAAAAAAATCATCTTCAGTAGTTGAATACATAGTAACAATATGAATAACTATTGATACAGAAATTACCGATACCATGTACAAAAATAAAGAATTTTCCCGACGTTATCTTGGAAGTATCACTGCACTGAAGACATGAGACGGTTTCACTTACTGACGCAGCTTGAACCTCTTCAAAGCTATGACAGCTGGTCTGTCTTTAGAACAGGTCATACTACCCTGTGTACATTACGTCAACCCAACCGCAGCCGCTTTCCTGACGCGTCCAGGATTGTCAGCTGGCAACAGTACTGAAACTTTCAACTTTCCGGTTTTCTTGAAAACAGCTATCCTAGGTCACAAGTCTTCGGACTGACATATCACTTGGTACTTCAACGGACTGAAAAATGCATTCAACGTTTGTTATAAATTAGCACGTCTTAAACACTTTTAAGAAAGTATCGATTATGTAGTGCTACTCACTAATTAAAAAGCGGCAGTGGATACTGTCACTGACGCAATAGCGTCACTCTGTGCACTCCTCGGCTACGGAGGCAAGTTCACTACATTTAATAATTCAGAACTAATCAAGGCTATATATGATGTAGCGATTTTGAAAAGAAAATACGTTTTAAGAAGCTATAATCATAAAGTTATGAAAATGCGACGTTTTGCTTCGTTCGTTGCAGTCACAGTTAACGGCAGCGACAGAAGTTTCGAGACTTTTTTCCTACATCTACCAATCAGAACTAGGACGGCAGGGCATTTGAAACGTTATACATATTGTTTCCAAGCTACACGAGCAGAAACGTAAAGAACTAAGCACCAATACCTGATCAACTCTAGACTGCAAACGTTATTTTTTCCTTCACACTGAAACAAGTGAATTAAAAATGTGGCGTTAGTAACAATCATGTGGAAATATCCACTGCCTCAGAAAGTAAGCTCCACAATCTCGTACACGTGCTTGCTGCAAATATTATACCTACTTTATCCTTACAAACAAAACACTACAACTCGGAGCGATTAACCCAAAACACCGACAAGAGTTATACAGACAAATAATCACTTTCAGCCAAATAATTATAACCCAAGTAACAACATATTTTCATTACAACTTAAAAACCACTCGGAAAGCACTATTCCCTTCCCACACCCCTGAGGATATGGTGAACGATCATCGATTGCAGTTGAGATCCTTCGAATCCCATACCACATGCCTCACGCTCAGGGAAAGTGCTATCACTCATCATCGTGGTTGCGTCTACTCCAGTATTGAACTAGAGAGAGTTGAAGACATACTACAGAAATGATCCTGTGAAGTATGATCTTGCTGGCCCACCGGCCGACTCGGATACTTATCTCCACGCTGGGACTGTATAGCATTCAAGAACAATCTACACCATGTACTCGACAGCCAAGTTTTAGCAAAAACAGTTCCATAACCATCTTCTATGTTATTTAAATATACGCAATGGCTGTTTCTTAACAGCATTTTCATCCTTTTCTCGACGGAAGAAAATATTTTCACTAACCGAGAGAGAAATGCTGCAAGACGTCCGTAGTTCAGCTGCTTGACGATAGATGCCACGAATGTGAGCAGAGAAGCTTCCGAAACACTCGTACTCGGGTATTAGTAGGACAAGTCCACAAGCAACGTAACGTGTGTCTTCAGTGTGGGGGGTTACGTTCCAATAAGTCGTAGGTCATGAACAGAACGAAATTAAACTATTATTTTTGGACGTATACATACTTCGCGCAGCCCCGTAATTGACAGCATATGGTCGGATACGATACATAACACTTTTTCATTACAAACCTACTTCAAGTGTTGAGTCCTTGAAATTACATTTGCGCTTTATTTAAATTGTCCAACCACTCTTAATTTGTGAGTTAGCTACTTAGTTTACTGCAGCGAAGTTTCATCGATTGGAGAATTGTTTTCTGTCGACTTTATTACAGTGTGCTAATATTCCACGCTGTGCGCGTGGCTAGGTGCATTGCGGCCTGCATCTGACGGGATTTATGTTCATTTTGTGGTTATTTAAAGTCTTATTATCACTAAAACAAAATTGTGATGTGATGTGCTGTGTTTTGAGGAAGTGAACTAACTAACTAACTAACTAACTAACTCTCTCTCTCTCTCTCTCTCTCTCTCTCTCTCTCTCTCTCTCTCTCTCTCTCTCTCTCTCTCTCTGTGTGTGTGTGTGTGTGTGTGTGTGTGTGTGTGTGTGTGTGTGTGTGTGAGTGTGTGTGTGTTAAATCAATAATAAACATTTATTTGCATCAAATTTTGAAATTAGTACGTTTTTGTGAGCCATGTAACCATGGCTACAAAATGGACAGTAACTGCTATGTAAATGTGATTGCTCTTCTTAACTTTGGTGACTGATAATGGACAATAGAACAGGCTATAATACAAGATCCAAATACACTTACAATACCAGTACTTATTTTCTTTCCTGAGGGGCTTGTGATCAAGATTACACACAACCATTCTGTAGTGACTGGCTGCTTATAAATGCAGTGCATATCACAAAACTGAACAGGTAGATGCTCTTAAGTTTCACCAAAATTTGCAAATAACAAAGATTTAGCAATAGCAGACAAACAGAAGTAGCACACACAGGTGACAGTGCTTTTCTTTTTCTTTCTTTTTTTTTAAAAAGAAAAACAACAGCAGAAGAATGGGTCAGGTTCTGTTGATCGACTTAAATGTATATTCATATAATTATGTTTAAAGTCTGCATTTAACATTGCTATGGTGGGTAAAATAGCTTTAAAGCATTCCAGGAAATCCTACTTACAATGTATCAAGAGACAGAATATACTACAATCTACATTTATATCCATACTCTGAAAACAATTGTGAAATGCATTTCAGATGGCACTTCCCAACATACCAGTTTTTAGAGCTGCTTCCCACTCAATTCATGTATGAAGCACCTCTTTGTATGCAATTATTAAATTTAATCTTGTACTCGCAATTCCTGTGGGAGCAATACGAAGGGTTCATCATTTAAAGTGGGTCTATGAAACTTTTTAAGTAGCCTTCCACAGGACACTTTTTGAAGTGTCTGCTAGTTCATTTTCTTCAGCATTTCCGTGACACACATGTATAACTCTCATATGGACTGCTGAAAACATTACACTAACTGGAGTGTGCATACAGGGATTTAAGCAGTCTTCCTTTCCATGTTTCATATGGGAATGAAATTGGGGAAAAAACCTAATATGTTGTACAATAGGAATTACTCTTTGCAATGCACCTCACAATGACTTGCAGAAATTCACACAGGCTGCTTATTTTTTAATAGTTGTACTGTGTGGAAGAAGATACTATCCCTACACAAAAAGGAGACAAATTTTGCAATAACTTCTGTACAATGAAAACCAGTCCAAAGTTGCACACTACATGCAGTTCAGAACTTGTAAGGGGTGTCCCACAAGTATATACCTAACTTATGATGACAAGCAGATAGAAGAAGTGGACAGTGTTAAATTCTTGGGAGTACAGCTTGATAATAAATTCAACTGGGAAAAGCACACCATAGAACTGCTGAAGCGTCTTAACAAATCTCTATTTGCAATGCGAATTGTGTCAGACATGTGGGATATAAAAATGAAAAAGCTGGCATACTATGCTTACTTTTATTCCATAATGTCATATGGGATTATTTTTTGGGGTAATTCATCACCGAAACGACAGTTTTCTGGGCACAAAAATGGGCAGTAAGAGTTGTATGTTGTGTGAGCTCAAGAACATCCTGCAGAAGCCTGTTTAGGGAACTAGGTATACTAACTACTGGTTCCCAATATATTTATTCTTTAATGAACTTTGTCATTAAAAATATATCACTTTTCAAACCAACAGCTCAGTTCATGGAATCAATACTAGAAATAAGAATAATCTTCACAAGGATTTAAAGTCAGTCAGTCTTGTACAAAAAGGCACGCATTATTCAGGAACACACATTTTCAATAACTTGCCAGCAGCCATAATAAGCTTAACAACCAAAGAAATTCAGTTTACGAGAAGCCTAAAGGATTTATTGGTGGCCAACTCCTTCTAATCCATTGATAAATTTCCCAGTAGAACCAACTGATATATATATATATATTAAAAACAAAGAAAGCAGGAAAGCGCCGGTAGACAGGCACAATAAAGTAAAACACAAACACACACACAAAATTTCTAGCTTTCGCAACCAATGGTTGCTTCTTCAGGAAAGAGGGAAGGAGAGGGAAAGACAAAAGGATGTGGGTTTTAAGGGAGAGGGTAAGGAGTCATTCCAAACCCGGGAGCAGAAAGACTTACCTTAGGGGGAAAAAAGGATAGGTACATACTCGCGCGTGTGCGCACACACACACACACACACACACACACACACACACACACACACACACACACACACACACACACAGATATCCATCCATACATATACAGACACAAGCAGACATATTTAAAGGCAAACCCACATCCTTTCGTCTTTCCCTCTCCTTCCCTCTTTCCTGAAGAAGCAACCGTCAGTTGCGAAAGCTAGAAATTCTGTGTGTGTGTTTGTGTGTTATTTTATTGTGCCTGTCTACCAGCGCTTTCCCTGTGACTTACCAAACGAAAGCGCTGGCAGGTTGATAGATAAACAAACATACACACAAAATTCAAGCTTTCGCAACCAATGGTTGCTTCATCAGGAAAGAGGGCAGGAGAGGGAAAGACGAAAGGATGTGAGTTTTAAGGGAGAGGGTAAGGAGTCATTCCAATCCCGGGAGCAGAAAGGAGGGCAGGTATACACTCGCATACACACACATATCCATCCGCACATACACAAACACAAGCTGACATTTCTATCAACCTGCCAGTGCTTTAGCTTGGTAAGTCACATCTTCTTTGTTTTTAGATATATTTTTCCCACGTGGAATGTTTCCCTCTTCACAATTTCAGTGCAGTAATGTGTTCATTGTGTGTGTGTGTGTGTGTGTGTGTGTGTGTGTAACTTCTGCACCATTTCAGTGTAGTAATGAGTTCATTGTAAATAAGTATTATAGTAGTTGTATTACACATTTACTACCTTATAAATAAATAAACTTTTTTTACTTTAAATTCAGTGCATTAGTATTTGTAAAATGATTCTTTCATATAGTGTTCACTAAAAAATGACGATCATTACACTTGGGACTTGTGGAATGGTACATTAGCTTATTTGTTTGAATTGTAAATATTTGTCATGTATTGTTGTCTTTCTGACACGTTCCACATCCTGGAGGACCTCATCATTATGGATCAATTGAAATGAAAGTAAATCTAATCTAATTTGCCTCAGTGAGAATTCCTACTTTGCAGCTAAACTACGACATAATTTAATTTGAAATAAGTGAGTTGTTATCTTCGTGTAGTAGTTAGTAAGGTTGGGAAAGAAACGATGGCCATTACTCTCAGCCTGCCGTTACTGTTCATCAACCTTAAAATAGCTTATAAATATTTCGAACATGCCAGAAGATATTTGAGGTGATAAAGTTATGTGCCTCCTCCCATGCCAGCAAACACTGAATACAGTTAATGAATACTGCAGCAGTTATACACAGTTTAATATAAATTATTAAACTTTATGACTCATTCTAAATCTCAGAAAATTCTGAATATATGTGACATTGTCATAGGAGGAAGTGACCAGAAACAGGCTCTTTGTCACAGGTGGCGTGGCTGTACTTAACAGATATTCCTTAGGATTTAGAATAAGAATGGTACGGATGATGCAACAGTGTTGTATGCTGCTAGTGCATTTATAACACTACACATCATCTGAAGGTGATAGTTAAGCTACCAAAACTGGTCATCACGTTGCGAAAAAAAAAAAAAAAAAAAAAAGAAAGAAAAAAAAAATTGAAGTGCAATTGGGACAATACATAGAAAATTTTTAAATGAGATTTTAATATTTTTATATTTCATAATATATATGTTTACCAGAAAATTCTCATTGATGATGGTATCTACAAAACATGATTGCAGTAGTATTAGAACCCATGATTGTAATAGCATTAAGAACACTTGCATGTAGAACTTTTGAATTACCTCATATGTACAAGAATCATCATGTTAAGAATACTGAAGCACCATTCTAACCGCATGGGAAGAAAAATGCTATGTTGAAATGGGACTTGCACTGTGCCACTCAATATATATTGTAATGAGGATGACATTTAAAACTGGGTTTAGATCAGAACTGTAGCCCATGTCTTGACCATAGCAGTCCGTTATTGTATCAAAAATTGCCAAGTCCAGTATGAAAGACTGGCCATTTAAGTGACAAATTTGTCAGCAGTTATACTGGGTGTCCTAATAGTAATGCACAATATTTATGGATATGACAAGAATGATCATCTGAAGCAAGAAATGTCTAGTAAACATGGCTCTAAAATGCACACTTTAAGAGCTATGGGAACTGCACCATTTTCGATATTGTGGAAAATCTCTGTTCTACTGAACAAGCGCTCATAGTTCGTAAGGTATGCATTTTAAAGCCTATTTTACCAAATACCTTATCTTTGAATGATGTTCTTGTCACATCCCTTATATGTGTACGGACGCAGGAGGAGCTGGCCACTCTTCGCGAACAGCTGAGCGTGTTGATGGCCGCGGTCAGCCGTCTTCAGGCTGCTGCCTCGGAGTGTAGCGGCAGTGGGGAGTCTGGTGCATCGCATGGTGCACCCCAGGTGTTAGATGCTTCACCCACTGTCCCTGCTGTCGAGACATCTTCGCGGGTACCGGGCGCGGTTGGGCCACCCTCTCCCCAAGGGGAGTGGCGGGTTCAGCGGCGTTCGCGGCGCACGAGGCGGAGGGTCAATGTGGAGGCTGGCCGTGTGGCATCGCCCGCTCTGCCTGTGAGTGGACATGTGGCTGCTCCTTCAGCAAGGTCCGAGCAGGCACACGGGGGGAGGGGTTTATTAGTTATTGGGAGCTCCAACGTTAGGCGGGTGATGGAGCCCCTTAGGGAAATAGCGGAAAGGTCGGGGAAGAAGGCCAGTGTTCACTCTGTCTGCTTGCCGGGGCGTCTCATCCGAGATGTGGAGGAGGCCCTACCGGCGGCGATAGAGAGCACTGGGTGCACCCGACTGCAAATTGTTGCTCATGTCGGCACCAATGACTCTTGCCGTCTGGGTTCAGAGGTCATCCTCAGTTCGTACAGGCGGTTGGCGGAGTTGGTGAAGGTGGAAAGCCTCGCTCGCGGGGTGGAATCAGAGCTAACTATTTGTAGTATCGTTCCGAGAACCGATCGCGGTCCTCTGGTTTGGAGCCGAGTGGAAGGCTTAAACCAGAGGCTCAGACGATTCTGCGGAGAGCTGGGGTGCAAATTTCTCGACCTCCGCTATCGGGTGGAGAAATGTAGGGTCCCCCTGAATAGGTCAGGCGTGCACTACACGCCGGAAGCGGCTACGAGGGTAGCGGAGTACGTGTGGAGTGCACATGGGGTTTTTTTAGGTTAGAGAATTCCCTCCCTAGGCCCGACAAGACGCCTCCTGAGACGCGGCAAGGCAGGAGTAGGCAAAATGCAACAAGGAATAACAATATTAATGTGCTAATAGTAAACTGCAGAAGCGTCTATAGAAAGGTCCCAGAACTGCTCTCATTAATAAACGGTCACAACGCCCATATAGTACTAGGAACAGAAAGTTGGCTGAAACCAGACGTAAACAGTAATGAAATCCTAAACTCTGATTGGAATGTATACCGCAGAGATAGGCTGGACAGTGAAGGGGGAGGCGTGTTTATAGCGATAAGAAGTGCAATAGTATCGAAGGAAATTGACGGAGATTCGAATTGTGAAATGATTTGGGTGAAGGTCACGGTTAAAGCAGGCTCAGACATGGTAATTGGATGTCTCTATAGGCCCCCGGGCTCAGCAGCTGTTGTGGCTCAGCACCTGAAGAATAATTTGGAAAATATTTCGAGTAGATTTCCCCACCATGTTATAGTTCTGGGTGGAGATTTTAATTTGCCGGATATAGACTGGGAGACTCAAACGTTCATAACGGGTGGCAGGGACAAAGAATCCAGTGAAATATTTTTAAGTGCTTTATCTGAAAACTACCTTGAGCAGTTAAACAGAAAACCGACTCGTGGCGATAATATATTAGACCTTCTGGTGACAAACAGACCCGAACTATTTGAATCAGTTAATGCAGAACAGGGAATCAGCGATCATAAAGCGGTTACTGCGTCGATGATTTCAGCCGTAAATATAAATATTAAAAAAGGTAGGAAGATTTTTCTGTTTAGCAAAAGTGACAAAAAGCAGATTACAGAGTACCTGACGGCTCAACACAAAAGTTTTGTCTCAAGTGCAGATAGTGTTGAGGATCAGTGGACAAAGTTCAAAACCATGGTACAATATGCGTTAGATGAGTATGTGCCAAGCAAGATCGTAAGAGATGGAAAAGAGCCACCGTGGTACAACAACCGAGTTAGAAAACTGCTGCGGAAGCAAAGGGAACTTCACAGCAAACATAAACATAGCCAAAGCCTTGCAGACAAACAAAAATTACGCGAAGCGAAATGTAGTGTGAGGAGGGCTATGCGAGAGGCTTTCAATGAATTCGAAAGTAACGTTCTATGTACTGACTTGGCAGAAAATCCTAAGAAATTTTGGTCCTATGTCAAAGCGGTAGGTGGATCAAAACAAAATGTCCAGACACTCTGTGACCAAAATGGTACTGAAACAGAGGATGACAGACTAAAGGCCGAATTACTAAATGTCTTCTTCCAAAGCTGTTTCACAGAGGAAGACTGCACTGTGCTTCCTTCTCTAGATTGTCGCACAGTTGACAAAATGGTAGATATCGAAGTAGACGACAGAGGGATAGAGAAACAATTAAAATCGCTCAAAAGAGGAAAGGCCGCTGGTCCTGATGGGATACCAGTTCGATTTTACACAGAGTACGCGAAGGAACTTGCCCCCCTTCTTGCAGCGGTGTACCGTAGGTCTCTAGAAGAGCGAAGCGTTCCAAAGGATTGGAAAAGGGCACAGGTCATCCCCGTTCTCAAGAAGGGACGTCGAACAGATGTGCAGAACTATAGACCTATATCTCTAACGTCGATCAGTTGTAGAATTTTGGAACACGTATTATGTTCGAGTATAATGTCTTTTCTGGAGACTAGAAATCTACTCTGTAGGAATCAGCATGGGTTTCGAAAAAGACGATCGTGTGAAACCCAGCTCGCGCTATTCGTCCACGAGACTCAGAGGGCCTTAGACACGGGTTCACAGGTAGATGCCGTGTTTCTTGACTTCCGCAAGGCGTTTGACACAGTTCCCCATAGTCGTTTAATGAACAAAGTAAGAGCATACGGACTATCAGATCAATTGTGTGATTGGATTGAGGAGTTCCTAGATAACAGAACGCAGCACGTCATTCTCAATGGAGAGAAGTCTTCCGAAGTAAGAGTGATTTCAGGTGTGCCGCAGGGGAGTGTCATAGGACCGTTGCTATTCACAATATACATAAATGACCTGGTGGATGACATCGGAAGTTCACTGAGGCTTTTTGCAGATGATGCTGTGGTGTATCGAGAGGTTGCAACAATGGAAAATTGTACTGAAATGCAGGAGGATCTGCAACGAATTGACGCATGGTGCACGGAATGGCAATTGAATCTCAATGTAGCGAAGTGTAATGTGATGCGAATACATAGAAAGATAGGTCCATTATCATTTAGCTACAAAATAGCAGGTCAGCAACTGGAAGCAGTTAATTCCATAAATTATCTGGGAGTACGCATTAGGAGTGATTTAAAATGGAATGATCATATAAAGTTGATCGTCGGTAAAGCAGATGCCAGACTGAGATTCATTGGAAGAATCCTAAGGAAATGCAATCCGACAACAAAGGAAGTAGGTTACAGTACGCTTGTTCGCCCAATGCTTGAATACTGCTCAGCAGTGTGGGATCCGCACCAGGTAGGGTTGATAGAAGAGATAGAGAAGATCCAACGGAGAGCAGCGCGCTTCGTTACAGGATCATTTAGTAATTGCGAAAGCGTTACGGAGATGATAGATAAACTCCAGTGGAAGACTCTGCAGGAGAGACGCTCAGTAGCTCGGTACGGGCTTTTGTTGAAGTTTCGAGAACATACCTTCACCGAAGAGTCAAGCAGTATATTGCTCCCTCCTACGTATATCTCACGAAGAGACCATGAGGATAAAATCAGAGAGATTAGAGCCCACACAGAAGCATACCGACAATCCTTCTTTCCACGTACAATACGAGACTGGAACAGAAGGGAGAACCGATAGAGGTACTCAGGGTACCCTCCGCCACACACCATCAGGTGGCTTGCGGAGTACGGATGTAGATGTAGATGTAGATTGGCCATTTCTCCTGGGATGTTGCGTATTACACTTGTTAACAAATTTAAACTTTTTTTCTGCTTGTGGTTTGTAAATGGTTGGATTTACCTAATCTTGGGGTGCTGAATACACTGGTAAAATCTGTTTTTCTCTATTATATTTCCTTGCTACACAGCAGAATAAAAAGAGGTGATAGTGAAAATTGACACAATTCAGTCAAATAAAAGTACACATTCAGAATGTTTGAAATCAATACTATTTTGAATGTATATAAGGGCATGATGCCAATAAAAGGTCCAAATTAGTTCGGAAGATACTTTCACCTTTAATCATCTTTGGCTTTTGAAAAATGGGAAGATGGAGCTCTTCTTTTCTTTGCCGTTTCATCACTCCCTAACAGGACCCCAGCAGTAGTCACCCATCATCGAACAGTTCCAATGGTTTTGGTAACAGTGTTCCATGGTAAGAATGTTTTGCTGATCAAGTGTTCACCATGCTCATCACTTAAGGCTTCCAAATTTTCCAGGAAGAAATTCGGGGTGAGAATGTAAAAAGTGAATTTTAAGTGACATTCTACACCCCATGTTCTTATAGTTGTCCAACAGATCCTTCACAACGGTAACATAGTTTTTGTCTTTTCTGTTACCCAAAAAGCCGTTCACAATCGCTTTAAAAGAAGAGCAAACAGGTAATTGGATATCTGTGAGTTTTGTATCAAAGGTTGGATCTTTCAGAAATTTTCTAATTGTGGTCCAACACGTATACCCTCTTTCAGCTTTGCCTCACTTTCTTTGGGAAACTTTTCTTTCAAGTAATTGAAGGCCTCACCTTCTTTATCCAGAACTTTTTACAAAGTCCCAAAGGCCCAACTTGATCTGAAGGGTAGGCAAAATGATTTTATCAGGCTCAACCAATGGGGTACTGTTCACATTTATGTTTCAAGAAACATATGGCTTCCTTATAGGCCATTCCTTAACTGTATAGTTGTTCTTGGTGTCACAGCTGTCCCAGAGGCACAAAAAGCAGCAGTATTTTGTGAATCCAGCCTGTAAACCTGTAAGGAGTGTAACAACTTTTAAATCACAGCAAAGCCGCCATTTATGATCCGTATATTTGATTGCCTCTAGCATCAAAGCCATGGTTTCATAAGTTTCTTTCATGTCTACTGCATAAGCCAAAAGTACCATTGGAAATGCACTGCCATTATGCAGTAGTACTGCTTTCAAGCTAGTTTTACTGGAGTCAATAAAAAGTTGCCACTCCTGTGGATCAGATTGTACACCTAGCTGCATCATCAGACCGTACCCACACTGAATTCTGCATATCGAAATACTGAATGAAGGAAGCACCTCTTGATCTGAAACATGAAATTTTTGTCCCTGGAGCTAGAAGGTTCCGTTGTTGCAATCTCGACCCCAAGAGTTCAGCCTACTGTTTCGAAAGTTGTAAATTGCGAACCAAATAGTTCAATTCCTTTTTGATTCAAGTTACAGACCGGTACAGGCAACCTCTCATCATGAGAACAGGCAAATGCACTGAAGATACATTTGGATACTTTATTTTATGTCTAGTTTTGCTTGAATGTCCCAAAATATCTGTAAGACAGAAGTAACAGTCTGAATAATGGTCTTTAGGCTCACACCACACCATCGGAACAGCGAATGGCGGGGCTCTGTATTTTCCTTTCAACCACCCAGTTAAGGTTGTAGTACAGATTATGCAGGCAATATGAGGTGCAACCCCCCCACGAACCATGGACCTTGCCGTTGGTGGGGAGGCTTGCGTGCCTCAGCAATACAGATGGCCGTACCGTAGGTGCAACCACAACGGAGGGGTATCTGTTGAGAGGCCAGACAAACGTGTGGTTCCTGAAGAGGGGCAGCAGCCTTTTCAGTAGTTGCAGGGGCAACAGTCTGGATGATTGACTGATCTGGCCTTGCAACATTAACCAAAACGGCCTTGCTGTGCTGGTACTGCGAACGGCTGAAAGCAAGGGGAAACTACAGCCGTAATTTTTCCCGAGGACATGCAGCTTTACTGTATGATTAAATGATGATGGCATCCTCTTGGGTAAAATATTCCGGAGGTAAAATAGTCCCCCATTCGGATCTCCGGGCGGGGACTACTCAGGAGGATGTCGTTATCAGGAGAAAGAAAACTGGCGTTCTACAGATAGGAGCGTGGAATGTCAGATACCTTAATCGGGCAGGTATGTTAGAAAATTTAAAAAGGGAAATGGATAGGTTAAAGTTAGATATAGTGGGAATTAGTGAAGTTCGGTGGCAGGAGGAACAAGACTTCTGGTCAGGTGGCTACAGGGTTATAAACACAAAATCAAATAGGGGTAATGCAGGAGTAGGTTTAATAATGAATAGGAAAATAGGAATGCGGGTAAGCTACTACAAACAGCATAGTGAACGCATTATTGTGGCCAAGATAGATACGAAGCCCACACCTACTACAGTAGTACAAGTTTATATGCCAACTAGCTCTGCAGATGATGAAGAAATTGAAGAAATGTACGATGAAATAAAAGAAATTATTCAGATAGTGAAGGGAGACGAAAATTTAATAGTAATGGGTGACTGGAATTCGAGTGTAGGAAAAGGGAGAGAAGGAAACATAGTAGGTGAATATGGATTGGGGCTAAGAAATGAAAGAGGAAGCCGCCTAGTAGAATTTTGCACAGAGCACAACTTAATCATAGCTAACACTTGGTTTAAGAATCATGAAAGAAGGTTGTATACGTGGAAGAACCCTGGAGATACTAAAAGGTATCAGATAGATTATATAATGGTAAGACAGAGATTTAGGAACCAGGTTTTAAGTTGTAAGACATTTCCAGGGGCAGATGTGGACTCTGACCACAATCTATTGGTTATGACCTGTAGATTAAAACTGAAGAAACTGCAAAAATGTGGGAAATTAAGGAGATGGGACCTGGATAAACTGAAAGAACCAGAGGTTGTACAGAGTTTCAGGGAGAGCATAAGGGAACAATTGACAGGAATAGGGGAAAGAAATACAGTAGAAGAAGAATGGGTAGCTCTGAGGGATGTAGTAGTGAAGGCAGCAGAGGATAAAGTAGGTACAAAGAAGAGGGCTGCTAGAAATCCTTGGGTAACAGAAGAAATATTGAATTTAATTGATGAAAGGAGAAAGTATAAAAATGCAGTAAATGAAGCAGGCAAAAAGGAATACAAACGTCTCAAAAATGAGATCGACAGGAAGTGCAAAATGGCTAAACAGGGATGGCTAGAGGACAAATGTAAGGATGTAGAAGCTTATCTCACTAGGGGAAAGATAGATACTGCCTACAGGAAAATTAAAGAGACCTTTGGAGAGAAGAGAACCACGTGTATGAATATCAAGAGCTCAGATGGCAGCCCAGTTCTAAGCAAAGAAGGGAAGGCAGAAAGGTGGAAGGAGTATATAGAAGGTTTATACAAGGGCGATGTACTTGAGGACAATATTATGGAAATGGAAGAGGATGTAGATGAAGACGAAATGGGAGATACGATACTGCGTGAAGAGTTTGACAGAGCACTGAAAGACCTGAGTCGAAACAAGGCCCCCGGAGTAGACAACATTCCATTAGAACTACTGACGGCCTTGGGACAACCAGTCCTGAGAAAACTCTACCAGCTGGTGAGCAAGATGTATGAGACAGGCGAAATACCCTCAGACTTCAAGAAGAATATAATAATTCCAATCCCAAAGAAAGCAGGTGCTGACAGATGTGAAAATTACCGAACTATCAGTTTAATAAGCCACGGCTGCAAAATACTAACGCGAATTCTTTACAGACGAATGGAAAAACTGGTAGATGCGGACCTCGGGGAGGATCAGTTTGGATTCCGTCGAAATGTTGGAACACGTGAGGCAATACTGACCTTACGACTTATCTTAGAAGAAAGATTAAGAAAAGGCAAACCTACGTTTCTAGCATTTGTAGACTTAGAGAAAGCTTTTGACAATGTTGACTGGAATACTCTTTTTCAAATTCTAAAGGTGGCAGGGGTAAAATACAGGGAGCGAAAGGCTATTTATAATCTGTACAGAAACCAGATGGCAGTCATAAGAGTCGAGGGGCATGAAAGGGAAGCAGTGGTTGGGAAAGGAGTGAGACAGGGTTGTAGCCTCTCCCCGATGTTGTTCAATCTGTATATTGAGCAAGCAGTAAAGGAAACAAATGAAAAATTTGGAGTAGGTATTAAAATTCATGGAGACGAAGTAAAAACTTTGAGGTTCGCCGATGACATTGTAATTCTGTCAGAGACGGCAAAGGACTTGGAAGAGCAGTTGAACGGAATGGACAGTGTCTTGAAAGGAGGATATAAGATGAACATTAACAAAAGCAAAACGAGGATAATGGCATGTAGTCAAATTAAATCGGGTGATGCTGAGGGAATTAGATTAGGAAGTGGGACACTTAAAGTAGTAAAGGAGTTTTGCTATTTAGGAAGTAAAATAACTGATGATGGTCGAAGTAGAGAGGATATAAAATGTAGACTGGCAATGGCCAGGAAAGCGTTTCTGAAGAAGAGAAATTTGTTAACATCGAATATAGATTTATGCATCAGGAAGTCGTTTCTGAAAGTATTTGTTTGGAGTGTAGCCATGTATGGAAGTGAAACATGGACGATAACTAGTTTGGACAAGAAGAGAATAGAAGCTTTCGTAATGTGGTGCTACAGAAGAATACTGAAGATAAGGTGGATAGATCACGTAACTAATGAGGAGGTATTGAATAGGATTGGGGAGAAGAGAAGTTTGTGGCACAACTTGACTAGAAGAAGGGATCGGTTGGTAGGACATGTTTTGAGGCATCAAGGGATCACAAATTTAGCATTGGAGGGCAGCATGGAGGGTAAAAATCGTAGAGGGAGACCGAGAGATGAGTACACTAAGCAGATTCAGAAGGATGTAGGTTGCAGTAGGTACTGGGAGATGAAGCAGCTTGCACAGGATAGAGTAGCATGGAGAGCTGCATCAAACCAGTCTCAGGACTGAAGACAACAACAACAACAACAACATGAGGTGCAAAATTTTTATCTTGATCACCAACAGGACAATCAAAATATAATGTTTATGCCTTCTTAACCAAGTCAGTGATTGGTTTTCTTTGGGCTTTTGGAGTGAATTTCCCCACACACATAACAAAAGTTGTCGGGATGGATTGGACACCAAAGAGATTTACTAGTTGACATTTTGCTTAGTGTAAGTTTTAAACACAAAAAGTTTGCACTATCTTTCACAGGAAACACTCACTGAGGATCTCTTCCACACCACTGGATTACCACACCAACCATTTACTGACGATTTCTACATCTTCTAGCTCTCCTCTGCAAATCAAAAACAAACCATTAAACATCAAAACAGAAGAACAGCAAAAAGCGAAATACTGAATACAAAAAATAAAAAAACCTTTAAAAACTAAATAACTGTATGTGCTAGAACAAAAACCTTTAAAAACTAAATAACTGTATGTGCTAGAACATTTTGAAAGGCATATTCGGATTCTACACACCAAAATACATAGTGGTTGATGTATCACATCCCAGATGCAAAATGGCTGTTGGCTAGTGTTATTAGTGTTGACAAAATAATAATTGTTATCCTTGGGTTCTGGCAGTGCCTACAGCAATCCCTCAGGTTCTAGTGAGGTTCAGGTTAAGGTACCTATATAATTTAATATTATTGCTGATGGCATGTATACATTGTAGGAGTTAACAGAGTTACTCACTTGAAATAAACTGGATCCTATGTTGAGTACTCATGTGTTGCATCATACACTGTTTCTTATCATCTAATCCGGAAAATACACTCCTGGAAATGGAAAAAAGAACACATTGACACCGGTGTGTCAGACCCACCATACTTGCTCCGGACACTGCGAGAGGGCAGTACAAGCAGTGATCACACGCACGGCACAGCGGACACACCAGGAACAACGGTGTTGGCCGTCGAATGGCGCTAGCTGCGCAGCATTTGTGCACCGCCTCCGTCAGTGTCAGCCAGTTTGCCGTGGCACACGGAGGTCCATCGCAGTCTTTAACACTGGTAGCTGCCGCAACAGCGTGCACGTGAACCGTGTGTGCAGCTGACGAACTTTGAGCGAGGGCGTATAGTGGGCATGCGGGAGGCCGGGTGGACGTACCGCCGAATTGCTCAACACGTGGGGCGTGAGGTCTCCACAGTACATCGATGTTGTCGCCAGTGGTCGGCGGAAGGTGCACGTGCCCGTCGACCTGGGACCGGACCGCAGCGACGCACGGATGCACACCAAGACCGTAGGATCCTACGCAGTGCCATAGGGGACTGCACCGCCACTTCCCAGCAAATTAGGGACACTGTTGCTCCTGGGGTATCGGCGAGGACCATTCGCAACCGTCTCCATGAAGCTGGGCTACGGTCCCGCACACCGTTAGGCCGTCTTCCGCTCACGCCCCAACATCGTGCAGCCCGCCTCCAGTGATGTTGCGACAGGCGTGAATGGAGGGACGAATGGAGACGTGTCGTCTTCAGCGATGAGAGTCGCTTCTGCCTTGGTGCCAATGATGGTCGTATGCGTGTTTGGCGCCGTGCAGGTGAGCGCCACAATCAGGACTGCATACGACCGAGGCACACAGGGCCAACACCCGGCATCATGGTGTGTGGAGCGTACTCCTTTACTGGCCGTACACCTCTGGTGATCATCGAGGGGACACTGAATAGTGCACGGTACATCCAAACCGTCATCGAACCCATCGTTCTACCATTCCTAGACCGGCAAGGGAACTTGCTGTTCCAACAGGTCAATGCATGTCCACATGTATCCCGTGCCACCCAACGTGCTCTAGAAGATGTAAGTCAACTACCCTGGCCAGCAAGAGCTCCGGATCTGTCCCCCATTGAGCATGTTTCGGACTGGATGAAGCGTCGTCTCACGCGGTCTGCACGTCCAGCACGAACGCTGGTCCAACTGAGGCGCCACGTGGAAATGGCATGGCAAGCCGTTCCACAGGACTACATCCAGCATATCTACGATCGTCTCCATGGGAGAATAGCAGCCTGCATTACTGCGAAAGGTGGATATACACTGTACTAGTGCCAACATTGTGCATGCTCTGTTGCCTGTGTCTATGTGCCTGTGGTTCTGTCAGTGTGATCATGTGATGTATCTGACCCCAGGAATGTGTCAATAAAGTTTCCCCTTCCTGGGACAATGAATTCACGGTGTTCTTATTTAAATTTCCAGGAGTGTAGTTTCCTTTGTATTAAGGTACTACCACCCTACTTCCGCACTTGTTTAGTATCTACTGATGTCACTATGTGAACACAGGTAAACACACAGGAGCAATGGGTCAACTGTGAGCTCTACAGCTCTCATGCCTTCCCCGGCACCATACTCTGCACTTACTTTTGGTGCAGCATTTTCTGTCTGATCCATTTACATAGTGCACAGACAAGATATGCCAGTGTTATTTGATTAAGCACGAAGATCCAACAATTTGTCACCTACTAATCATTTCACTATCACTCATCAATTCTGAAAGTGTTATCTTTCCAGAAAGTGTTATCTTTCGTGCTGCAATTGCTTGTTGCCTCCTACCCATCATAATTTTCCTTCTTTAATTCAGTGGCCTTCAATTACTCTGTACACACAAGAGTTGGGCAATTTCTAACTATATGCAGCATGTGTTACGTTTCTTGTGGAATACACTGGGTCTATCCATCTCAAGCGATCACTTCAGTTTTCTTGAAATTTGCTTAGAGCTACCCTAAAAATGAACCTTGAATGAATTGAATCAATAGAAACAAACCTCTGCAAAATTTTAACTGGATGGCTTTTCAATGAATGTGCATGAAAATGAACAAAACCCAATTTTTGAAGCCCCTTTATTAAAAGAGAAAAAGCAAGTAGGAAACTATTACTTTCTGATCTTGGATAACTTTTGGCCATGAATCAGAAAAATACAGTGTGACAGAATGTAAATCATTTTGTGAGCCAGCATAAAGAAAGTGGCTCAAACAACCTTTGGAGAAAAATACACAATTTTTTGATCCTTTTTCAGGTCAATATCTCAGGAAGGAGAAAAAGCAAAGGAACTACAATGAGGCACATTTGTTTACAAAGCTTGGGGTGAGATTCTATAAGCATATCTTTGTGCTTATCCACTTATTTTTGATTATGCTCAATCAAAAATGGTGTCAAATTTAAAGTTACAATAAATCAGGCAAGTTCATATGTAAATATCGCAAAAGGGTAACTTCAAAATTCTTCTTTCCAGCACCAATGGAAAGAGCACAATTTTCCCCGTTGCATCTTAGAGCCAGCTCAGCAAAGTTACCAAATATCAACTTGAACTTTAATAGAAGTAATGTGTAACATGTTAAGGCTGCAACACAGTGTAAATTTGAAGACTCAACCAGTTCATGGTGACCGTGTGGTTGCAAAGGCAAGAGCGGTATGATGTTATCATTGTTTATTCTGTTACACATAGATGACTGTGTTCACTGGTTTCTTCATTGTAGTTCCAAAGCCTAAGTTCGGTTTCTCATCACAGTTCCCAAGCCAATGTGTGGGTCTCTTCATGTTGGTTCCCAAAGTGGTGCTTTTTAAAATTGATGCCCTGTGGAATGAAAGTTTTCTTCAATACTGTTTAATATGGCTTCTAGAAAATTATACTGATGTCCTGTTCTAGTTGCTAAATGTGATGCAATATTCATGATTAAGTGCTGTTCAAGAGCCCAACATTTAGCTTACCCTTCTTGCCAATAAAATGAGCTAGCTGGACCAAAAGGGTGTATGAATTTGACCATGATTATGATATTTTGTTTTTGGGGCACTCAACTGCATGATTATTGGCCCTGTACAAATTCACAATCTTTGCACTGTTCAGTCCCGCCACTTTCCTGAATTATGATCAAGTGATGACAATACAAACACCTGGCCCCCAGGTGGAGTAAATCCCTGACCCGGCCTGGAATCGAACCTGTGATCCAGAGACAGCAACGCTAGCGACTTGACCATGAGCTGCAGACTGAATTTGTCAAGGGCATAGGGCTTAAAACTGACACAAAATCCATATCAGTGTCAGTTGATTGATAAACCAAAGCCACAAAAGAAGTTGTATCACTTGAAACCCAGATAACTTGAATGTGGTTCAAATCCTTCGGCAAAAAATGTTCCCAGGAAAGTATGGCCATTTGCAAATCATTCTTCTTGTAGCTTTCCTTCGTCTTCTATTTCTTGGCTTGTAAGAAAAATGAACTAGATTATTTGTAACTTGATCACAACATTTGAATAAATTTTCAGGGGTTAAAATTTGATCCTCCATAGTTTGTTGTATGCTTGCTCTTTCTGCTACGCATTTAGCCATTCCAGCAATTACCACTGCACAGAGATTTAATGCAGCTTTTGCCCAAAAAAATCCATTCAGCAGTTGTATCAAAGACCTTTCGTGATAGCACAAGAAGATAAAATTTTTGTAATTCTTGTACTGAACAGTGAAACCATCATTGAAATTGGACTACTTTTTCAGCCATGATTCTCAAAATTGTTGATCAATTAGGCCAGAAACATATGGACAGCAATGGTATCATGTCTCAGACAATTGCTGATAAAGCATAAGCTAACACGTTGTACTACTTCAGCTTTATAGGATACAACAAATGGGTGTAGTGTAGCTTGAGTATCATCCCAGTGATATCCTTGAAAAGCAACTCAGATGATGAAAGAATAATTTTTTGTAAACACATTACAATGACTAATACAACAGGCTTCAAATTTTCTTTAATTTTCTTCAACTGACAATTTTGATGTTTCGCAACATAGTGGTGACTATAAAGATTCACAATTTTGACATTAAAATTTTCATCTGTACTCATCGTAAATTTGAAAAAAAATTGGAAAAGGAAGAACGGGACACTTTTGAAAAATGTGATCACTTGGGATGGAACGACCCTATCGCACTTCCTCCACACGAGCCAGAACTTTTTTCTAAATGTGATACAGGAGTTTAACTGCTAATAAGTTATCACTGTAAAATTTTCTTAAAAGCTTTTGTTGCAAGAAAGATTGGTACATTTCCTTATACAACAAGAAGTATAGTTTATCTTCTAAAGACTAACTATTCCACATTGTGCAAGTTAAGATGACAGGCATTTAAGTTTCTTAAGTGACAGACAACATAATTTGTTTGTATAACTTAACGCACAACATTTTGGCATATAAAACAGTTGTGAAAGACTTGGATCTAATTTTGTGCATTGTGTTAACAAGAGTTGGCCTGGCACATCGGTCAGCCTTAATGTGGTCTTAGGCAGTTCATCATGCTATGAAAATACCAGACTGGTCTCCAATTTCCCATCAAGCCACAAAATTAAAATAAATAACTATCAGCTCATGAAATAACAGATTCCTGGCACAAGCAGGATGTAAAGGCCAACCCCTTAATCAAAATAAACACTAAGAATAAACAGACTAAAATGTAATAGCAAAAAAACTAGTATCAAATTTTGACTAGTTATTAATGTACCAGTTATTTACAAAATCATCTGCTGTGCATTAAAAAAAATTGTAGATCTATAATGATCTCCACATTACTGACTGCATTTTATTCCAGAAGCAAACAGTAAAAAGTTACTGGATGTAGCATTTTGTATGTCAGCCTCCATAGCTGAGTGGTCAGCAATATATGGCTTCCACACAGAGGCTCTAGGTTCGATTCCCAATATTACCACAGATTTTTCCTTGGAGGACTGGTACAAGGTGCACTCAGCTTTATGGCACCAACTGAATAGCTACTTGAATGAGAAGTAGTGACTTCCAGGCCTCAAAAGTTGGTGATACAACTACAAGGGTAGTGTGCTGACCATGTGCCCTTCCACACCACATCCCAATGTTGCCGAATGACAGAGGATGACACTGTCACCCGTTGGCATCCCTTGGGTCTTCAGAGCTTGCACAAGGAGCTCAAGTGTAATAAGACAAGACAGAAGAGCTTCTTGCCTGTTTGCAAAAATTAGAGAACTATGAAAAGACAGGTGTCCTTTGCTTATCTGAGCACCACTAACCACAGGATTTGAGAAGCTAAATATAAAATATTACTCTCATGTAAAACAAACATGGGAAGAGGAGGAGCCGTCACATATATTAAGACAAGACACAAATTCAAAACATTGAGACAAGTAGATTTTATAGCAATCAGCACAGGGAAAAGTGTGCTTCTGAATTAATACTGAAGCTATATAACTATCCCTCATCATGTTATCTGTCGGACAGCAGTAAGCAGTTATTGTTGAGTGGTGACTTCAATGTAAATTAATGAAAGCATTTTCATAAGAAAAGTAACCTGGAGAGGAATTCCATCTTATGCAAGACATTGTTTTATAGTTTTATTTTGCCCAGACTTGTTTCAGCACTTCCTGTGCTTATTTTCAGTGTCTTTTTTCCCCCTCACATGATACCATTAAAAATTAATACATATGCTGGTAACTTTAAATCTACCAAGCATTCCACAGCTTACCGTGGTTTTTGATGATGTGCTGTTTTTTTTTCTTTTTTCCTTTTTCCTTTTTTTCTTTCTTTTTTTGTCATTTTAATACTTCCTTTCTTTTGCTGCTGTCATTACACACAAAATGTGTGTGTACGAACAGCAGAGAAAGAAACAAGCACATTTACACAGCACAAGCAAGGAAAAAAAGAACACCATAGCAGAAAGAACCATGCCAAGCTGTGGGAGGCGTGGTAAATTTAAAGTTACCAGCACACATACTTGATAGTCGCATGAGAAAGAAAATAAACAAAAACCAACTGAAGATAAGCGCATAAAGTGCAAAAACATTGTGGATAAAACAAAACTTTAAAATGGTGCCCTGCATAAGATGGAATTTCTCTCCAGTTTTTCTTAGCAAGCACGGAAATAAAGAGAGCTTCAACATCCAAAAGATGAAACTACCAAATATGCAGCAACCAGTCGCAAAATCATGTTTTATTTATTCACTTTTGCAAATCGATTTCAACTGATTAACAGCCATCATGTTTGAGCCCTGCTTAAGACAGTATTACTACTCAGGGCACATATTGGTTGAAAGCACCGATGCTGGCTATTAATCAGTTGAAATTGATTTGCAAAAGTGAATAAATAAAACACGACTTTGCGAATGGTTGCTGCATATTTGGTAATTTTATGGTTTACGGGCACTACACAACTTGGGAACGACATGGAGCCCACCATTCATCCAAAAGATGATCAGATGGGGAATCACCTCAGATTGTACAATTTGACCTTAGTAAATAACTTTCTAACACATGTGGATAAAGATAGAAGGACCCTAACTGATACATTTTCTTCGATGAAGCTCAAACAAAGAAAATAATTACATACCCACTAACAAATGCTCTCTTAGGATAAATAAGATTGAGATTCTCCTCAATGGAAATCAGTTAGAATAATTAATGACTTCAGAACAAATGTTTCTGAGAGTAGTCCACAAGAGATGACTTGCGATTAAATTTATAATGAACCAAATGCTCAGATGAAATCTAATCAATTCTATAGTAAATCCATATCATTATTTGAAAATCAGAAAGAACATTAAAAGTCCCGAAAAAAAACTATGGGTTACTAGAGGGATTAAAGATATCACAAAAGGAAAATGGAAATGTATCTGTTGACAAAGAGAAGTTAAGATCATGCAGTTGCTCACTACAAAAATCACTCCAGATTACTGACAATATTTATTTAAAAAACTCACGGAACATACACATTATGTCAGAAATCAGTAATTCAGACAGCAAACTCAACGCTGTATGGAATGTAATGAAACAAGAGACAGGACAACAAGCCAAGGAACAGATAAATTCACTACCAAATTAAATGGAAGGACTATAAATGATAAGACTTAGGTAGCAATGTATGCTTGTGTCTGTATATGTGCGGATGGATATGTGTGTGTGTGCGAGTGTATACCTGTCCTTCCCCCCCCCCCCCCCCCCCCCCCCCACCCGCTAGGTAAGTCTTTCCGCTTCCGGGATTGGAATGACTCCTTACCCTCTCCCTTAAAACCCACATCCTTTCGTCTTTCCCTCTCCCTCCCTTTTTCCTGATGAAGCAACCGTGGGTTGCGAAAGCTTGAATTTTGTGTGTGTGCCTATCAACATGCCAACGCTTTCGTTTGGTAAGTTACATCATCTTTGTATATAAAATAGAGGGAAACATTCCACGTGGGAAAAATATATCAAAAAACAAAGATGATGTAACTTACCAAACAAAAGCGTTGGTATGTCGATGTGTGTTTGTGTTTGTTTGTGTATCTATCAACATACCAACGCTTTCGTTTGGTAAGTTACATCATCTTTATATACACACACACACACACACACACACACACACACACACACACACACACAGGGATCGTATATAAAGACTGAGTTGTGAATCAACATTTATTGTAGAAATTGCTGCAACCACTAGGTACTCAGTGTATGGCCCTTGAGAGTCAACAGCCCGTTGCATGCAAGATTTCCATGCTTCAAACGCTGCTGCAAACTCTGAGTCCAGGATGGCCTTCAAAGCTCTCATTGTGATGGATTGGACCTCCTCCAGGGTCCAATGACGATGTCCTTTCAGGGAAGATTTTTGTTTGGGGAACAAAAAAAAAAAGTCTGGCTGGGCCAGATCGTTGGAATCCCTTTCTCGGTCAGGTAGCTGGCCACCTTGAAGCAGGTGTGACTCAGCGCGTTGTCATGATGCAGCTTCCAAACATTGGCAATGGCTGGCCTAACGCGATGGACCCTCCTGGCTTTCAGTTTCTTGAGTGCTTCGCAATACTAAGCACCATTGACAGTTTGGCCCTGAGGCATAAACTCATGAGGAACCACACCCCTGGCATCAAGAAACATATTCAGCATGGCTTTCACCTCCGATTTCTTCACGCAAGCCATTTTTTGGACGTGGGGATGCTGCAGTGTGCCACTGGGCAATCATGCGCTTTATCTCCAGGTCATACTGAAACACACAGGTTTCGTCTCCGGTGATAACGTTATCTAGAAATTCCAGATCAGCTCCAAGACTCTGGAGATTGTCTCGACAGGCATCCATACGTGCCTGCTTTGGTACATCTGACAAAATCTTCGGGACCATCTTGGCACAGATCTTACTCAACAACAATTCTTTGGTGGTGGAGATGTGCACTGTCATTTTATCAAGTCCGAGGTCATCTACTACCATCCTGACACTCATCCGATGCTCGGTCTTCAATAAAGCATGTACATGGTCGACGTTTTTGTCAGTTTTACTGGTTGACAGGTGTCTGAAGCGGACCTCGTCCTCAGTGCTGTGTCAGCCCTCTTTAAAGCTCTTCACCCACCTGAAAACTTGGACTTTTGACAGGCAATCATTGCCGTAAGCTTGCCGACACATATCGAGCATTTTCATACCCAATTTACCTAGTTTCACACAGAACTTGATGGCGTAACGCTGCTCGATCATTTGCTGCACGTTGTGCCACGACCAACGACTTTGCAACATGCCCACTCAGTGTACAATGCTGCTGAGGCAAGAGCATGCAGACAACTGGCAAGCCGTGCATTTTTGGCCAGACACCCTACTGCCCCCCCATGACCCATCTTCCCCGGTGGAGCGTGTGCTGCGAAGTACAGCCTTGTCAACAAAAAATCAGCCTCATTACTTGTTATACAAACCCTGTATTTAATTTTGATAACATATTTGGAATAATGGTGATCTAAATCTAATGCCCTGTTGACGAAAGTGCCTTCCGGCAAACATTTCAGCTCCACTCAGCGCCTCCGCAGATCATAAGACAGATGCCTTGTGGTCTGACAATGATCTGCATAGACTGACACTGGTCACGACTAATGAATTACCTTCTATTTTGTGATAAAGAATCATTTTTCATTAGAAGAAAATTATATATTCTCTCAAAAATAAAAGCTAATCTGAATTTGGAGGTGTTTAAGACAGCGTATTAGCAACTTGTTACACTGCGACAGGCAAACAGGAAGCTGATTGTCACCTGGAATGGCAGCAACATAAACGCACAGACAAAAACAAAATACCTGGGTGTTGTGCTGGACAGATCACTGGCATACAAATATCATTGCAAGAACACTCTCCCACTGTGGTGTCACCGCCAGACACCACACTTGCTAGGTGGTAGCCTTTAAATCGGTCGCGGTCCTTTAGTATAAGTCGGACGCGCGTGTCGCCACTATTGCTGACAGAGCGCCACCACACGGCAGGTCTGGTCTAGAGAGACTCCCTAGCACTCGCCCCAGTTGTACAGCCGACTTTGCTAGTGATGGTTCATTGTCTACATACACTCTCATTTGCAGAGACGACAGTTTAGCATAGCCTTCAGCTACATCATTTGCTACGACCTAGCAAAGCGCCATATTCAGTTACTATGAATGTATTCTGAACAGATAATATTGTGAATCATGTACCGTTAAGAGCGATATTCATCATTAATGGATTAAAGTTACGTATCAAACTAATAACGTTCGCTTTCTGAAGTCTAATTCCTTGTCACGTTACAGACCTCACGTCACAATAGTTCTTTCCTCCTCACACCAGCCTGCGTGAGCTAAAACGCGTGCATTTCGGCCTCCACTAGTAACACGGTGTTGGCTCTTAAGCCAACACAACACCTGCATTAACAGTTTCATGTGTAAACAGTTAAATAAAAAAATTTTATCAGTGGGGAATGTTCTGCCTTCTCATCCATGAGAGATATACGATACAATTACTCACAGATACATTTTTCCTGTGCTATGTAGCTCTGGTGATACTTTTAATTACCGTTTACACATGTTCTACTGGTCAACAGCACACAGCACTAACTAAATTGGTGTTTTGGACGTACAATGTCTGGCACCAATCTGTCTGTCTGACATGTGGAGGTTTGGGTGTAAGAGGGATAGTGACCGGTGCATCACAACAGACAACACAACCCAGCGTGACTCATCCTAAGACGATGCAGAACAAGGTACACTAAGAGCTTAACTTGAGAATAATTTGTATAGATAAAGAACAAAAACTTTTTGATGTTAACAAAAGGGATCTGTGAGAATTTATTGAAAATGTTGATTCTGTATCTGAGCTAGTGAAGCACAAGGAACATAAATTCTGTTCCATTTTTGAAAGCAAAAATCACCACAGAAGTGAAATCAAGGTTACAATTAAGGGAAAGGACAGGTACCGGGTGGTTACAATTAAAGTGCAACTGTGAAGTCAAGGTTACAATTAAGGGAAAGGACAGGTACCGGGTGTTTACAATTAAAGTGCAACTACTCACAGATGCCCATTGTGTACTGTGATTACCAAATGGCAGAGATACTTGGTAGATAGGCTAACACATTAATGAGGAACCTATTTATAATAAAAAAAATAGTTTCAATTTTGGCTACCAGGTGCAAATCTGGAGTTGTGAGTGCAAGGAAGACATATAGAAATGTTCCATGTGTAATGAATTAGCATAGGAACTTAGGTGGAAAAGGTCAAAAGAGTGAGAATGGCATAATGTTGATTTTATTATTAACCACTGCTTACAAAGTTTGTTCAACATGAACACTGGAGACATCAACCAGATGCTTCATCCATAAAATGATATGATCAACAATTACTCGCACCAGTTTTCGTGGAATTACAGCAACGTGTTCCTTTAATATTGGCTTTCTGATCAGGTAGAGACTGAATGTGTACGTGATAACCCCATGAAGTGCTGCCCTATCTTGCATGGAAACAGTGGTTTCCACAAAGTTGTGCTCTTCCAAAGCTGGAATAAAATGCTGTAGTATGTCTTGATAATGTGCAGATGTCACAGTACATCAGATAGGCCGTCTGTGTATATTTTCTTCAAAGAAGAACAGACTGATAATAAACGTGTTTGTGAATCCACACCATACAGCTACATACAGCAAATGCAATGGCTCTTCATGCACAACACCTGATTTAACAATATTCCAAATTTGGCAATTCTGTGTATTCACCTTACTCTGTAGTTTAAAAATAACCTTGTCACTCCACAGAATAATGCCTGCCTACATTCATCAACTTTGATCAGTGCCAGAAATCAAAGACCAAATTCAGAATGTTGCTGCAGTTCATAAGGTTTCAGTTGCTGCACCACTTGGGTACCAGTGTAACACATACCACAAAACATTCTGTACTGTTGGCCACGGGATGTACAATACTTGTGAGAGTGCATTAGCATTAGTACTACCAGGGGCATGCACTGGCAACCTCATCAGTAACTTACACAGGGTTAGTACGCTTTACTCTTCCTGGTGCCACACCAAGCTCACCCGTGGTTTGGAATTTCGTTATCATTTTCTTTAAAACCATTTAATGACATTTGGCCTCTCCTCAGACCTTTCAGTTAGTGATACTCTCTCCATGCAACACTGCAATCACTGCCATTCGCATAAAATAGTTTTATTAACAGCACACAGCTTTTTTTTCTTTCAAACTGTTCACTCACGTTATGGCTTGTCATGTGATGATGTGTATGTCATTCCATCATACAGTGTACAGCACCACATTTGCACCTGGTGGCCAAAATTGGAACTAATTTTTTTCCAGGGTAAATCTGTTCCAGATTAACACATTGGCATAGCTGCCAAGTTTCGCTGCCATATGATAGTTACAGTTCACGATGGATCTCCTTACTTTAATTAAAACCAACCAGTACTTGGGATGAAGTGAAACTGTCCTCTTAGACAACTACTCCAGTAAGAGAACAATCATTACTACACTTGTAAGATGTTGCAAGACAGGCATGGACAAGACGGACCAACTGAAACTTGGGCAAATAGGAGTAATAAAATGCAAAGGGACCTTACAAAATCTGCCAGTAGAATGACCAGCAGAGAAGCCTAAAGGAAGCAATTGAATTGGTTGACTCCCTGGATAGAGCGTGCTTTATACAAGGGCTAAGAAATGACAGGATCCAGACAATTATACGAAGACAAGATGATGTAATTGGGCTAGCAAAGGCGGCAAACTTGCTCTGCAAGAAGAGAGCATGTTACTCTCAATGAGAGGGTTCATATGACAAACCAAATTACATGCATAAATACAACTAAGGACACACACACACACACACACACACACACACACACACACACACACACCTGGGAGCCGTTCCAGTCCCAGGAGTGGGGGGGGGGGGGGGAACTTGCCTTGGGGGGAAAAAGGGACGGGCGTGCACTCACATGCACACACATGTCCATCCGCACGTGTGCAGACACGAGCAGACATATAGATATGTCTGCTTGTGTGTGTGTATGTGCAGATGGATGTGTGCGTGTGTGTGTGCGAGTGTATACATGTCCCTTTTTCCCCCTAGGGTAAGTCTTTCCACTCCCGGGATTTGAATGACTCCTTACCCTTTCCCGTAAAACCCACATCCATTCGTCTTTCCTGATGAAGCAACCACTGGTTGCGAAAGCTTGAATTTTGCATGTGTGTTTGTGTTTGTTAGTGTCCTATCAATACACCAACCCTTTCGTTTGGTAAGTTACATCATCTTTTTTTAGATTTTCCCACGTGGAATGTTTCCCTCTATTATATATAAACTATGCACAAGACATGAAAAGTAAACAAAAAAATCCACAATACGACCCCATTTTTTAAAATCACTCTGAAGTGAGACGCCAATTTTTTTCCTGTGGGGAAGTTGTCACACCCTTACCTATAAGACAAGTCCTGTGAAGAATACTGGAAGGTTGTTAGAGTAAATCAGAGCTTTGGTGTGACAGAAAAAGCCATAAGGGCCACACATGTTGGGCTACAAGAGCCAGCTTCGGAGACCTATAGAGGTAGATTCTGGAGACATACAGGGATAAGGGATAAGTTATTATACAGAATTTATTGGGCACATGCCTTAGTGAAGATAAATTAGATGGCAGAATTAATGTAGCACGCTCCTTCGGCAATTATTGCAAGGCAGAGAATATGCTGTAAGAGAGAAAAGGAGAGGGGTTTGGGGTGGATATCATAAGAAGCCAGTGGAAAGCTTAGTACAAAGTCAGTAGCCAAATATGGTCTCTGTGCAAGGACCTGAACCTCAGCTATGAAAGTCACTTTGTATTAAAGATTCAGAATAAACTTCAAGTGGGCTCTTATTTCCCTCATCATCCTCCTATCTTCTACATCCCAACCAGGAATTTACTTCACATATTCGCGTCTCCCTCTCAATTTGGTCAACCGACTGAATTCCCTGTACCACAAATGTCTATTGCTCAGTTCCTGTCAGAAACAAAACACATGATGTAGCAGTCTGTTTAGAAGGAAAGAAACAGGATAGGAACGTATTAGGACACAAAAATCATAAACCACACTAACCTCTAAATCCAAGTATACATACTTTAATATGTTACACTCTACTCTTTCACCAAATGGGCCTGGAGAGATGATCACAATTTAAACATATCAGTGCTCTGACTGTTGGAACTGGAGGCTGTATTAACCATGTAATAGTAAAAAGTTGGTAGCTGTTACAGCCATCTGGATGCACTTTAAGAGCTAGAAATTTTTACCAATTTAAAACAAAAAAAACAAAAATTTGTTAAAAGAGCTAAACAGTATTTGTAACAAGTCTTTTGAAGTATTTTCTACGACATTATGATTTTTCTTGTCCCTGATTTTTGCTTTTTCCTTTGTTAAGATTTCACTTTTTTCTGGTTTGCACTTACCAATAGTTTCAAAATGGCTCTTACGTGTGCACTTGCAAACACCACTTACTTGTTTACTACTATATAGCAGATCACATCTGCAGGCAGGTGTCATTTATCCTGTTTCTAGTGCATGTCTAGCTTACATATGTCAGTAGTTAAGTAATGTTTTACTAGTTTTCACTCTTAGAAGTTTTTCACTCACTATTAACTTTAAATTATAAATATTTCTCATCTTGTATTTATTATTTGACAGTTACTGACCTCATTATAGAGTTAACTGTAGCCCCCACTAACAATAATCAGAGTGCAAATATGTTTACTGGTACAATGTGACTGCCATCCCAGGCCTGTTTTCAATAGATGTCAGTTTGACTTGTAATTATTTCTGTTTTATCTCCCTATCCCCTTTTTATTACTTTGTAAACTGACCATCTGATGATAATAATTACTTCATAATTAGTGGAAACACCAATTTTGTGACCTTAGGCTGAAAAGTATAATAAAAAAAAATTAGAAGATGAGCACTGTGTTTCCCCTAAGGCACCATGCCTAGACTGTGTGACTTGTCTAGACATCATAATGGACAGTCCTTGGTGGGATATAAATAATTTAAGCAGTATAGAGAACACTCAAGCAAATAGTCATCAACGGGAACATAAAAAACAGTGATAACCATGCTAGCTAGGTCTCTCTCTCTCTCTCTCTCTCTCTCTCTCTCTCTCTCTCTCTCTCTCTCTCTCTCTCTCTGTGTGTGTGTGTGTGTGTGTGTGTGTGTGTGTGTGTGTGTGTGTGTGAGCGTGTGCATATGCATATAAAAATAATAAAAAAATAACAGAGGTATTGTATGCAAGAAATATTAAGTGGTGGAGATGTTTTGCGTGCAAAATTCGGGAGGAGGAGGATCATAAAGATTTTGATTTTCTGCTTGGAAAAGATACCATTATGTATAATGTAGCAATAAGCCTTGGATTAACATTTCATTGGCTGGCAACCAGTGACTCATATACCATTTCAGCTACTGGTATGGTATTTATTCCCTATTTCAGTAATTATTCCTTAAACTGAGAAATAATGAATTTTCTTAGCATTTATGTGAAGCTTAGTTGATTTTCACTGCATTACTTGTATTAACTGTTCTTCAAACCAATCGCAGGCAATTTTGGTCTGGTGACATGGTGCATAAAAATTCCATTGTTGTTTGGTAACATTACATCCATGAATGGCTGAAAATGGTCTCCAAAGTAGCTGATCATTCACAGGACCCAATCTATTCCACGTAAACACAGCCCACACCATCACACAGCCTCCACCAACTAACAGTGCCTTGTTGACAATTTGGGTCCATCAGCCTGCATCACACTTGAACCCTACCATCAGCTTTTACCAACTGAAATTATGACTCATTTGACCAGGCCACATTTTTGAAGTTGTCTAGGCTCCAACTGATGTAGTCACAAGCCCAGGAGAGGCACTGCAGGCTATGTCATACTGTTACCAAAGGCACTCACATTGGTCATCTGTAGCCATAGCCCACAGTAATGTCAAATTTCACTGCACTGTCCTAACGGATTTGTCTGTCATACATTTAGTATTGATTTCTGTGATTATTTCATGCAGTATTCCTTGTCTGCCAGCACCAATAACTCTACACAAATGCTGCACCTCTCGGTCATGAAGAGAAGGCCTTCAGCCACTGTATTCTCCATGGTAAGATGGAATGCCTGAAATTTGGTATTTTTGGCACACTCTTGACATGGTGGATTGTGGAATACTGGATTCCCTAATGATTTCTGAAATGGAAAGTCCTATGCATCTAGGTCCACCTACTATTCCTATCTGAAGTCTGTTAATTCCCATCACCCAGCCATTATCACATCGGAAACCTTTTAACCCGAATCACTTGAGTACAAATAACAGCTCTGCCAATTCACTGCTCGTTTATATCTTGTGAATGCAATTCTACCTCCATCTGTGTATGTTCAAATCATTATCCCATGACCTTTGTCACCTGAATGTATAAATAAAATAAACAGACTAAAGTAAAAGCGCATGATGCTTCTTTCCTTATTTGCAACAGCTGTCACACAGGAACAAAGGCGCATGCACGAACATTAGTAAAAAGAACACTTGTTTCCATGCATGTCCTCGTGTCTACACATTGCCTCACTGTTCATGCAGCCTGCTATGCAACCATTTCTTTGCTCAGTAGTTTATGATACACTTATTGTGATGAAAGGCAACAAAAAAATTCAAGGTGACTATGGCGAAACAGTACATAATTACAGAGATATGAGAAATACGAAGTGATAGTGTCACTCTATTTGCAAATTTCAGGAGGTCACAGTGAGATTTAAAATTTTCTGCTTGATAAACGGCAATGTGAGGCTGGCAGTAAATAGTTTGAGCACTTCATTTCGCATTTCAGTACAAAACACTCCAGTGATTACCAGTTAACGCCCTGACTCTTTAAAGAATTGAACTCATAGGCATAAAACTCTTTCCAACATTTGATTACTTTACATCAGTTAATGTGTTAAATATTTGACGTAAGGAATGCAAGAGACAAAAGTTTAGAAAAGGTTTGAAATTGTGCATAAATTTTGATGGAAATCACTAAGTACTCTTATTCTCAAGTGCCCAGCTATACTTACCTGAACAGGCACACAACACGTCTGAGTGCAGCTGACATGTTACTGCACATACATCATCATCATAATATAAGCACTAATATGTGAGTGTAGCCATGGGTAACATCTAGTCATCTCTAATTTCAGTGTGCTTACTTTGAAGACACTACACATTACTGCATATATAGCGCATTAAAGCATGGCCTTAACATACGTGGGACGCAATTGGCTGTCATCTGGCAAACACCACAGGAGATTCACACCATATCAGGGAAGCAACGTGCCTTAATGTGTGGCCTCCCTTTCAAGGAAATTATGAATGCACAAATTCACATACTTAGTTGTACTGCTGCAAACATAAGCACATGCGCTAAGTTGAACAGAAAAAAAGCGTCATCTGGATGCACCTTGAAAGATATTTTCAGATCATTATCGGTAATCAAAACACAAAACTGTCCACCATACTGCACACAATATATTCAACTTAGTCATATATATTTAATTTTAATCTAAATGCTACTATATTAGTACTTGAGTTTATCATTAGAGTACAGTCTAAACCCTTCTGTTGTACAAGATACTTTATCTCTAAGCCATTTCTATGTGGTGTTCTTATACATGCTCAGTGACACTTTGTGTGTCTGTACTGGCAACTTGTTAAACAATTTTACCCCCATGTATATGTAACTATCTTGAATTTTCTTAAGTCTAGAAACTGCAATGTCAATCTGTTGTTTTAGTTGTATGTTATGTTGATGGGCAGATCATCATGGTTTGTGACTGTGTAGGTTTTCCTTTGTATGTACTAGAAAACAAAGTAGAAAAAGGGACGTAACTACTGGTATATTTAGTTTCTTGAAATATGGTCTGTAATATTCATTATTTCTGACTCAACAGATGCATCTGATCCCCTTCTTTTGACAAATGAGAACTTTTTTGATACAGGGGAATTTCCCCACAACAAAATGGCATATGCCAAGTAAAAGGAGAAAAACAAATGTATGTATTTATCAATAGGTTAGCACTAATGCCTTAGCTTACTTAACAAATATGAAATACGTGCTAACTTAGCACAGACATAATTGGTAAGGCTCTTCCAAGTTAATTTCTACATCTACATCTATACTCTGCAAACCATATCTATATTCTGCATGGCAGAGGGTACATCCCACTGTACCATTTATTAGGGTTTCATCCCTCTCCATTCATGTATGGAGCATGGGGAGAATGATTCTTTCAATGCCCTATTTGAGCAATATGTAGGGGAGTGAAGTACATTACCTGATCCATTATTTCAAGCTGGTTCCAGAAATTTTGTTAACACGCTTTCCTGGGATAGTTTATATCTATTTTCAAGATTCTTCCAGTTCAGTTCCTTCAGTATCTCTGTGACACTCTCCCATATGATCGTACTTCTGACAATAAGCATAAGTGTGGTTATGGGTCATACACTTTTCAGAAATCAAGAAAAGTTGCATCTACCCAATTGCCTCGATCCAAAGCTTTCATTATGTCATGCGAGAAAAGTGCAAGTTGGATTTCACGTAACTGATATTTTCAGAATCCATGATGGGTGGCACTGACATAATTTTGGTCCATATACTTCATCTTGTTTCAGCTCAGAATATGTTCTAAGATTCTGCAACACACTGATGTCAAGGATATTGGACTGCAGCTTTGTGGATCACTTTTACTACCCTTCTTGTAGATGGATGTGATCTGTGTTTTTTTTCTTCCAAGAACTGGGCATGATTTTTTGTTTGAGGGATCCATGATAGATTATAGTTAGAAGAGGGGTTAACTCAGCTGCAAATTCAGAACAGAATCTAATAGGGCTTTCATAGGGCCACAAAGCATTGTTAACTTTTAACAATTTCAGCTGTTCTCAATACCGATGAGCTAGCATGTATTTCATTCATCTCTTCGGTGGTATGAGGATTAAAATGGGGTAATTCCATAGTAAAGGAACATATGAAAATGAAGTTAAGCATCTCAGTTTTTGCCTTATCTTCAATTTCAGTTCCTGTATCATTCAATAGGAATTGGACACTAACTTTGGTTTCACTAATAACCTTTACATATGACCAGAATTTCTTTGGGTTCTATCGGAGATCATTTGACTATATTCTGCTACAGTAGTTAATGAAGGCATCACAAATTGCTTTCGACAGCCAAACACATTTCATCCAGCACCTCACTATCTATAGCCCTATGCTTTGTTTTACACCTATTATGCAATAATTTTGTTTCTTTGGAATTTTCTTTACAGTGACTGTATACCATGGAGATTCTCTCTCCCATTATGAACCATTCTACTGGGTACACATCTATCCAGTGATTGGTCAACTACTCTGTAAACTTGAGCCATAGATCATCTACATGCTCCTGCCCTGTGCTGAAAGATTTGAGTTCCTCACAGAGACATGACACTACTGATTTGTTATTTACTTTATAGAACATGTATATCAAGCTGCTTTTTTTAGTTGTCCTTTGTACTTTGGTAATCACTGTTGCCACAACCGTGTTATGGTCACTGGTACCAGTTTCGATATGGGCATCCTCAAAGAGGTCAGATCTAGTGGTTGACATTATATCCAATATATTTTAATCATCAGTGGGGTTCGTAACTACCTCTTCTAGATAGTTTTCAGATAAGGCATTTAGTAATGTTTCATAGGATGTCTTATCACACACAACACTAACAAAACTATAATTTTCTCAATCAACTGTTGAATGATTAAAGTTTCCACCAATGATTACAGTATGATTGGGGAACTAAAGTACAAGTGAACTGAGAGTTTCTCTAAAGTTTTCAATTATGTCAGGAGATGAGTCTAGTGGGTGATAGAATGATCCAATTATTACTTCATGCCCATCTCTGATACTGAGTCTTGCCCAGACAATCTCACGTGTAGCTTCAATTTCTATCTTGGTGGTTTTCAGTTTCTTGTCTACTGCAACAAATACGCCATTTCCATTTCCCATTTGACTATCCTTTCAACATGCACTTAAATTTTCGCCAAAATCTCACTGTTATCAATTTCAGGTTTCAACCAGATTTCTGTACCTAGTATGCTATTACGTGAACCCCACTGCTTCTGAAGAGCACTTTATACTCTGACTCTTTATCAGTTAACCATAGATTAATATTCTCACCTGCGGAAGGTGCGTACTGTTATCTGGATTGGATGGAGAGTCGCCTAGCATGCACCCCACATACAATGAGCCGCCACCCAAGTACCACCCTCTGATGTGTACTATACACCTGACCCATTTAGGAGGACCCTAAGTTCTCAACCCTATGACACAAGTCCAGGAAGTGACAGCTTTGCTTGTCACAAATCTTCGAATACTTTGATTCAGTACTTCCGCTCGAATCAGAATCCACTATCAGTTCTGGTGACAATGTTGCGAATTGTGATACTTGTAGAAACTCCATGCGCAATGCTGATCTTGTCAATCTCCTATGCCAGTTGCTGGAATGACCCAAGTATGACCTCAGAGCCCAAATGACAGGCATCATTTACTCCAACATGTTCCACAGCCTGCAGCTGGTTGCACCCTGTCGCCTCATTGGCTTCTGGAATAGCCTCTTCAACATGTTGAATGAGACAACTGTCCTTTGGTGCCATTTCCCTAAAGGTTACCATCATTCGTCATCCGTCTGAACTGCTGACGGTTAATAGACCTCCTCCTGACACCAGACAAAACAGGTCAACTGAATCCCACTGGCTCAGTTTCAGTGAAAGACAGCTCGACAAACTTGTTGGTTAGAGGATTGGTACAAGACCCAGAGTGTTCACTGGTCCTCATCCATTTTTTTACAGGATGCCTACATCACCACTGACACACTACTTTCTGCAGATGAGACACGGTCCACAGGAAACAATAGCACTCGAGCTACTTCTGGTACAGGTATCACAGGTACATGACTCTTGGCAGTTCTTTCAACACACAGATTCTCTGCAGCTGTCAATAGTTTGATGGTAATCAGGGCAATTTCCAGCTGGTTGCAGATGTCAACCAACTCAACCCATGTTCAAGAACAGCATTCACAGTGGGGCTGCATTTTGGCTGGTGCAATGTAATACAAGGCAATGAACAAATAATTTTAAATAACCCAGCTGATTATCATGTACTCTGTTGAGGTAAAAAGTTGCTGATTCCCTATAAGAATTGAAGCAAACACACAAAACAAGATTTCTATTAAAGCAACACAAAGACCTGTGATAAAAATTACTAGTTTCCTAAAACGTTTTGATGCTAATTATAGTTGTTAACAAACTCGAAAATAGAGTTAATTTACGATAAATGCAGATAATATATAGGACTACTGCTCTCTACAAACTGCTCACACATTATGCAAAGGACAATGGTAGCTTGCAAAAATTTTCAAAATGCAATTTTTATTTGATATACTACTATATACTCTGATTTGCTACGAAATAAATTACATACTCAGAGCACTTTATGAAAGTATGGTTTTGTAAGCTTCTGAAAATTCTCAGACATAACGTTTATCCCAAGTAATTGTACAATGAAAATAGAGAACAATTGTTTTGAAGGAGGATAGGCATACTTTTCTCAGGCTTTTTAATTGGCACATGAATCTTGTAGCCACATGTGGTAGTTGGCATTTGTGGCATCACGTCTCAACTGTTTGTTCAACTGAGCATAAATCACTTTCATAACATCAACACACTACACAATGAGAGACACACGGACAGCAGCTGTCTGATGTCTGTTGTACAGCGTATGTGATGCCATGAAACCCAGGATTGGTTTTTAACTCCCCACAGCACCACTCGCCAAAACTCCTGCTATCTGTGTTTCTCCAGCACCACAAAGGCATCGTGGGCATACCAGAAGGGAGAAGCTACTTTCACTCAGTTGTTGGCAGGTAAGTGGCGTCAGATTTATGGATCACCTCCATATAAAAGCCTCCCTGTAGTTTGGACTACAAGAGTGTGCCAAGACTCCCATCTATGCGCTATAATGCAAGTGTAGCCTTCGGACAGGCATGCACAAAGTTGAACAGAACAAAATGAGCAGGTGCCTTATCAAAGTAAGCTTAAACTTGGATGCCTAGACGAATGGAGAAAAATAGTCTTTAAAAGTTATTTTTCAAAAGAAATGGGCAGTGAGGCAAAAGAGTACTGAGGACTGCCCTGTAAATTATGTTGTGTACATATGTTCACACAATCACAACAGACGGCAACGCCTGCTCTGCAGTGTGCCTCCCATGCTCGCCGCAAGGCTAGTGAGCAGCACCTGTGGCAGGGCGATCCATTCCCCCACAGCACTGCTGGAGGGATCGTTGGTGCACGTGGATGTACTCCAATACATCTCCCCTATGCTCCTCATATGTACTTGATGGGCTTTGAGTCACAGGAGGGGGCAGGCCACTCCATTGCCGAACATCTTCTCGTTCCAAGAGATCCTTCCACGTGTACTGTCAGTTGCACGATATCATCCACAAGAAAGAAGTCAGGGCTATACACACCCCTGAAAAGACACAAATGGTGGGGGAGGAGTACAGTGTCACAACACTGACTAGTGATTGTACCATGTTCAAAGATTTGGAGGGATAGCATTAGGCACATATACAGATGGCGCTTGTATCACATACAGCCTGTATAAAAAAGCAATGCATTGGCGGAGTTCTGTGAAGAAGATAGATGGGGGGAAAGCCCCAGAACCTGATGAAGTATCAGTGGACATGGTAAGAGCACTGGATGTATACAGTACTACCAAGTGTATGGAGAAATAGTACAATACCTGACGACTGGAGAAGGGGAGCCATTGTTCCCATCTTCAAAAGAGGCAATAAAAGACTTTGTAAAAACTACAGACAAATAACCCTTATGAGTCATACAGTCAAGATTTTTGAAAGAATTTTACTAAATCTAATAAGTGAAAAGATAGAAAAGGAGCTGAGTGAAGAACAGCATGGGTTTAGGAAAGGAAGAAGCATGATCGACCTTATATTTTCTATCCGTAAACTCATAGAAAAAAAGTTGGGAGTATGACAAAAGTCATAATGGTTTTTATAGACATAGAAAAGGCATATGACTCAGTTAACAGGGAAAGACTCTGGGAAGAAATGAAGAAGATAGATATAGAAAGTTTCACTTATTTAGGGAGTGAAATATCTAGGAATGGCAGGATAACTAACAAAACTAATAATTTACAGAAGGGAGACAATTTCTACCAAACAATAAAACACCTGATTTGGAATAAGGAAGTTTCAGAAACAGCAAAACTCCTTATGTATAAGAATGATTACTTCCCTATTGTCACCTATGATGGAGAAACATGGACAATGACAGAAAAGGGACTGGAGCAGACTGCAAACAGGGGAAATGAAATTTCTCAGAGCAGTTAAGGTAAAAACAAGAATGGACAGAGTAAGGAATGTAGAGATTAGAAAGGACCTTAAACAATAATGTAGGAGAGAAGAAATTGAAAAAAAAGAGATTAAGATAGTATGGGCATGTTAAGAGGATGGGAAAAGACCTAGAGGGCGTCCAAGAACACAGTGGAAAATGGGAGTGAGAATATCTGTGAAAAGGAGAGGTGTGACCTGGCAGCAAGTGGAGGAAGAAAAGGTGTGGGAGGATCGAGCCAAATGGAGAGGACTCGTCAGCACCCAGACCCGGCAGTAGCTGAAGCGTGATCCAGATATAGATAGATAGATTGGCGGAGTTGTCATTTGCACTAATGTGATTCATGCGAAAAGGTTTCTGATGTGGTTATGGACACACGACGGAAGTTAACAGGCTCTGAACGCGGAATGAACAGAGAGCAGCGGAGTTTGTGTAGAGTTGTCAGTGCAAACCGAAAAGCAGAACGGTGTGAAATAAATGCAAGAATAATGTGTAGAAATCAATGTGGGGAGTATGATGAACGTATCCATCAGGGCAAAGCGGCGAAATTTAGTGTTAATGGGCTGTGACAGCAAATAACTGATGCAAGGGCCTTTTCTAACAGCACGACATCGCATACAGCACCTCTCATGGGCTCGTGACCATATCAATTGGACTCTAGACGACTGGAAAACCATGGTCCAGTCAGGTGAGTCCCGATTTCACTTGGTAAGAGCTGATGGTACTGTTCGAGTTCACGGATTACAATGCACCATGCTACGACGAGTTTGTAGTTCTGGATAATTTGAGTGAACGGTCTGACCACCCACGCTGCTTGACATGAATCCCACTGAAATTTTATGGAGCACAATTGAGAGGTCTTGGGAGTACGTTGCAGAGCATGTACTGCCATCCGTCATCACACATCCTATTAAGAACCAAGTCCTTCATTTAATGTCCTTGGGATCATCTTAAGGGGACCACACCATGGTTCAGGTCGAAAAAAAAAATCGGTTTTTGGTTTTCATCATATTTCCATAGATTAAGGTTTTATTTAAGTACTCTGAAAAGGATTTTGATGAAAAAAAATTTTTTTTGAGCATTTAAAGAGCATAAAGAGCATTTTCCTACCACGTGTGTGTACATGCCACACCCACTTTTCTGTGTGTTGGCTATCCTTGGAATGCAATGGTCGCTATTCTGTTGTTTCTGCTGTTTGAAAACAACATGCTTTCAAACGCACAGTTAGTTTTGTTCAAGTGTGATTGCACGTACTTATGTTTGCAGTGCTTGTTTACGTGTGTTTTGTTGTGACGAAACGTAAAGACATCTTCAAGAAATGACAATTTAAAGGAAACAAGTTTAGAAAGCTTTCTGTACAAGAGGTTATATCGCCTGGGAGCGATGTTTCTAATTGTAATTCTTCAACAAGTGCATCATCAAAGAAGCTCTCACCATTTCAAGAGAGTTACAACGAATTTACTGTAAGTGACAAGGGGTGTAGTAACATTATTATAAATCTGAGAATATTATCACATGTAATTTCTAAATTTGTACAATGTAGACAGTGTGGTGAGTCACAGAGAGTGAAAATTTGTGAGAGTGTTAGTGAGAGAAAAGGCCTTGCAATTGCGTTTGGATTTAATTTGCATTAAATGCTCAGCTTTGATTTCATTTATGAGTTCTTCAAAACCAGATGCAATTCCCCGTTATGAAATCAATACTAGATTAGTTTATGCCTTACGATACATTGGCAAGGGCATGGCTGCAGGGAGAACATTTTGTTCAGTGATGAACTCACATCAACCACCAAATAAATGTGAAAAACTGACTGCAGTACTAGAGAGAGCCGCATGTGAGGTCAGTGAGGAAAGCATGAAACTTGCTGCTAGGGAAGCAGTGGAAGAAAATGATGGATGTTCGGATATTGCAGTTGCACTTGATGGAAGTTGGCAGAAAAGAGGACATACTTATCTGAATGGAGTAGTGACTGCCTTGAGTGTAGACACCGGTAAAGTGTCAGATGTGGAGATAATGTCTAAATATGGCAAATGTTGTAAAGTCAATGAACATAAAGAACACAACTGTGTGGCTAAATTTAGAGGAACAAGTGGTGGTACAGAAGTTCATGGAGTACAACAAATATTTCATCGCTTCGTAGAAACAAGAGGCATATGGTACACCAAATATTTGGGCGATGGTGATAACAAGGCATACAACAATGTGGTGAACACTAAGCTATACGAAGATGCCATTATTAGCAAAACAGAATGTGTAGGCCATGTTCAAAAACGTTTGGGAACAAGGTTGAGAAAACTAACTGTTGATATGAGAAGAAAAAAATTAGAAGATGGAAAATTGTTGACGGAACAGGGTCGGTTAACTAAAACTGAAATAGAAAGCTTGCAGGTATACTTTGGACAGGCAATTAGGAGAAATAAAGAAAATCTGGAGGGTTTGGGCCATATTCTGCCATAAGTCCTCTACAGATGACAAGCCATGTCATGGATTGTGTCCATCATGAGAAAATTCGTGGGGCAAATACAATAGGGCTCAGACAACTGGAGAATCTTATTCTCATCAGCATTCTCTTCCTGCTGCGGTTATTACAGCAATTAAACCTATTTTCAGAGACTTGGCTCATCCCGACCTTCTAAGGAAATGTCTGCATGGGAAGAGACAGAACCCAAATGAATGTTTCAACAGTATAATTTGGAACTGCCTTCCTAAAACTGTATTTGTAGGCATGCATACAATGAAAGTAGGAGTTCATGATGCTGTTATTACATTCAATTGTGGTAATACTGGAAAGTGTTGGGTACTGAAAAAGCTGGGAATTTATCCTGGTGAAAATATGATCACTGGGCTGCAACACTGCGATAAAAATGAGGGCATCCAATGCAGACAGGTCTGCATCTAATATGGCCAAGAAACCAAGACAAACTTCCAGGAAGGTGGAAAAGAAGCTGGAAGACCTGCTAGAGGCCAAAGACAGGCCATCATATGCAGCAGGACAGATTTAATTAACTGTAAGTAACAAATTTCAAAAGTTTTTCTTTACAGTCAATTTCCCACAAACTAAAGTTTTCAGTACATATGCGCCATTACATCAGAAACTATCATAGATAAATAATGAAATTTTCAGAGATTCTGCACAACATAAAAAGCCACCTGTGGTACTACATTCATTAATATTCCCCCATTAGGAAGTTCACAAAAACATATTTTCCACAGAAAAAACTTAATATTTTTTGTTAATAAATCTAAAAAAGTATTTCTTGAAAACTATAAAATGGATATAGTAGATTTTAGTACAGTTGACTCTATTAGCATCATGTAACATACAGTAAAAATATTAAGGTCCTGCATCAAATAGTTTTTTTCAGAAATTGATCAAATACTTGCCTAAATTAACATGGGTTACATAGGCAGGGTGTGGTCCGGTTAAATCGCGGTGACTTCAGCGTATTGATTGTCAATGAGTATAAGTGTCATTTCTCTTCGTCTCACTGCGTATTTCTTTCGATTAATATACTTAGCACTTCTCTCTATGTATGGTCCAAGTTTCATCGAGCTATGTTACTCGGCAGTGACACAACATCCAAAGTTACTTCCGTCCTTAAAGAGTGGAACACAAGTGTATTTCCCTAGCAAATACATAATGATATTTGAATGTATTATAATATTCGTAAAACGTATTTCCTTTCCAAGCAGTGCGCGGAATTTAGGGCGTGAGCTGTCTCATCTAGTCTAGACCATTCAATGTTTGTCGAGACTTACGGTACCGTGCCTTTTCTTACCGTCGCAGCCAGCGTGAATCCAAATTATCATCACTTCTGTACAACGAACACGAATTTAATGGTAGTCTCCCTAAGTGAATGTTTTGCTTTTCGTTCTGTCTATAGTAGCATATTTCAGCTGAGCTGCAATTTCGTTTACGCACCGCCGAACGCTACACAACAATGATAGGGCTACAATTTTTAATTCTAACTAAGATTAATTCGTCTACAGTATCTGCAATTTCCGCATTGACATTCCTTTCCTACATATATGACACATTCTACAATCATGATGTTGAATCGACTGGTGGACAGTCTGCTACAGTAAACAGTTCCTTTATTGCCCTGAAGGTAGCATGTAAATGTTGAAATTTATGAGGCTAGTTATGTGAAAAAGGTGGTGTTATTCTGTTACGCGGTGAAGATTCGAATTTTAATGCATCCATAACACGCACTAGAAACAGAATTATCTAAACTGGTTGACAGTTTTCCCAGACGTGCAATGACTCGAAGCAAGTTATAATAAAAATTGTTTCTCAAAAGCTGATATCCGCAAAGCTGTTGTACAGCGCCCGCATCTCGTGGTCGTGCGGTGGCGTTCTCGCTTCCCACGCTCGGGTTCCCGGGTTCGCTTCCCGACGGGGTCAGGGATTTTCTCTGCCTCGTGATGGCTGGGTGTTGTGTGATGTCCTTAGGTTAGTTAGGTTTAAGTAGTTCTAAGTTCTAGCGGACTGATGACCGTAGACGTTAAGTCCCATAGTGCTCAGATTCATTTGAACCATTTGTTGTACAGCATCCAGATTAAGATACGACAGTGCATGTAGTTATTAAAAAAGTAACTACATCCATAAATAAATTACTGCTGTGACGCATTTTAAGGTCTTTTACTGGTGTGACGATTTTCTTAAATTTTGAAAAACAAAACACAAATGTCTCTTTTCGAGTGCTGTAAACACGTATTTATACGATATTTTGTGGATTCAGAAACGTCTCGCAAATAGCACACGTCACACTCTCAACTAAATTTCACTGTTCAATATTTGCGTACGGTAAACCACTAATGTTTCCAAAGTGTTCAAAGCACTCAGCGACCGCGATGTTCAAAACACATCGTTAATTCCAGCAGAAAGAAGTCTTTCTGAAACAAGCTTATCGCGAATACGTTTTTGGACAATGTGCTCAACACGTTTGCCAAATTTTCACGAAAGCGAATTCGTCTCTTTAAATTTTAATACCGACAAGTACCTGGGTATCTTCCTGGTAGCCGCAGTTCGTACCTCACACATATCTGATATAAATTCCCTATGAAACTTGCATTAACTACTGTCACTGTATTGTGTACGGGAAATGTCAATGTTGAACAGAGTGATATGACTACGCTAGAAGAAAATCTGAGAACTGATCATATCTGAAACATTTTTAAAACACCAACATTGGGATGACTCATTCGCAAGCATTTTATGATACACAAAAAAAGAAATCCACTCACCATTACAGCAGGATCGTCTGGAGCGATTTATTACGGTTTGTGAAACTCATCTTCGCAGCACTGCCACAAGCGTATGGCCCCCACACTACAGTGCAGATGACGTGACAATGCCCCAGAGTCAGTTGCAATACTGCATTTGCCCAGGATAAGTGACTGAAACATTGTATAAAATTGTATTATTTATTTTCCTTCGGAAAACTATTATTCCTGAAGATTGCGTATCAACTGTGCTCCTAAGTTCGTTCCGGTAGAAAAAGGTAAAGCACTAACATATGAAATATGTTTTCAAATTGTCATTACAATAGTACATTCGTTGTTATGCGAGCGGAAAAATGCATGACATGAGTATAATTTATCACAATTATTATGTTGGTGCCGCTGAAATACCAGCGGTAGTTTGCCATAATGCGAGCTAGGCGGAAATATGTTATTTAATGCCAGCTGGTGCACCAACACGGTTCTAGTGTTATGAACATTTAACTTTTCAGTCGTATCACCCGATTAACATGTGCTTTTGGGGGCGAAATAGCATTACTCAGTAATTCAAAAGAAAAGGGGATCGTGTTGGAAACGTGAAGTTTGAGTTATTTCCCCCTCCCACTTGTACTGGATTAACAGATGCAGCTGAAGTCCGAAGAAATACCACCATTTGTATAAGAAGCCTTTCTCTTGGCCTGTGGCTGTAATCGCACGCTGTTCTCGCTTTGTTATTTCGTGGTAACGAAATAACTGTTATTTAATGGACATCTGTGCTCTAGGTTTACACGTCTGGCGCCTGCACACGTTCCAGTGTTGCCAACATAGGGGCTTCCCCCCACCAAATTTAGGGGGAAAATGGATGGAAAGGAATTTTTGAAGGGGCTTCATTTTTACGGAGGGGATTTTTTTTGGGGGGGGGGGCGGGGGGAGGGAGCCCTGAGATAAAGAAAGAAAAAGAAAGAAAGCGCACGCGAACGACAGCAGTTGAGATCATGGAGACTAGAGCGAAGGAGTGTGCACAGCGTGCTTGAGCATTGGACACGAAATCCGTAACTCGTGCGGCGGCGGTGCGGTTGGCAACATCTGAGACGTATTTCTATATGTAGACGGGGCTGTGATGGGAATGGCTTACTCTCGTCCTCAAGGCAAAGGGAAAGAGCTTCGTACCGTGCAAAGCGCTGAATGGTTTAATTTGGTTTTAAAATATGACCATTGAGGAAATCCTGTTCTTTTGTGAGCTGTAGTCACACATAAATGCAAGGGGGCATAGCTTGGATGAGGGGTCACTGGAGCCCGAAATAAAGAAAATAAAAACAAAAACAAGGAAGAATTAAACGGAAAAAAATTAATAAACTCTATCAGCCACATGAACCCTTTCGCTGTATTAAAACAAAATTGGTTTTGGAAATCATTCTAACGTAAAGAAATGCGAATCATTATTCAACTTTAGCTCGGAGATGCCATTGTGTCAATGCGTCTGTGTTTTCGTAACCGAAAGCAGGGTAACACGGGGGTTTAAAGGTCACAGAAATGTTATACGGAACTGAACATGAAATGGTTTAAATTAATTTATACATACAGTAAAGATAAGCTTGTTGCACAACATTCAAAGCTAAGATTGTTAGCGATCGGGAAGAAGAGAATATCAACCCGAAGTGTACACAGTCGTTCGACTTCTACCGACAAACCTCCTGTAGTCAGCCACTGCTCCGGGAGTTTGCTTGGAGTGAACGATTATTGTGTCATGGGTACAAAATGGCAAAAACGAGGTCATGTGAAAATTCTACTGCTACAAATTGCTAATTACTAAATGAAACACAGCATTAAGTAACGACTAATATAGTGTCAGGTCCATTGTGCACATTATAATTTGATTGCTGAAGTTGGCAGCGAGCTGACTCAACATAGTACTGCAGCTCTAATCCAAGCCACCTCTACCGATTCACTACTGAGACGAGAAGTCAAGAAACTGGCGCACTATTCTGGGATTGAGGATTGGAACTGCGCTCCCACGAAGACAATATCGCTGACCTATTTTCGTTAATTACACGTAAGCAGAAATAACAATTCCAAGGTGCTGCTCTTCAACATTGTTCTGGATAGTCATCCGAGAATGGGAGAAAGAATTGAAAACCCAGGACTATTGGAAACCCATTCAACTCGGACGAAAGAATGATAACATCAAAGTCAGTTGTTTAGATTTCGCAGACGATCTAGTGATATTAGCGGCCTGCGAAAGTACAGCGACCAAACAGATTGAAGTCCTCAAGGAATGCACTGAGAAAACTGGACTACAAATTTCATTCGAGAAGACCAAGTTCATTTGCACTAAATTCGGCATTCAGGAACTGAACACAAAATACGGGCAGATCAAACGAGTTCCACAATTCAAATATCTCGATAAGGTCATGGAACCAGTACGGTTGGAAAAGGAAGCACATAAAGTTCGCTTACAAAAGCTCAGACGAGCATATGGGAGAACGCGTGAAATCTACAACAAGAAATTTTTGTCAATTCTTACAAAGATAAAACATTATAATACAAAGATTAAACCTGAAGTGCTGTATGCAAGTGAAACGTTGGTTCTCAATAGAAAAGGCGATCTGGAGAACTTCTTGAAGGAGGAAAGAAAGATAATGTGGAAAATGCTGGGACCAGATAAAACAGAAGAGGGGTATAGACTCTTATCGCGCGAAGCAAGAGAAGAACTATCCAACCTTGCCACAGATAGGAAACGAAGGCTGAAATTCTATGGACACATCCATAAGACTCCTTTGACATACACTGCAAAACTGAAGAACATTCCATGGATAGAAGAAGTCAAATATGACTTGGAAAAGTCATATATAGGAACAACGGACGTACTAGTCAGGATAGTTTACCGTCAGAAGATCGGTAGTAAAGCCAGAGAATGAAGTCCCTGAAACATCAGGGACCAAGTGGTCAGAAGAAAGCACTTAGCGAAAGAATGAAAGCTATATGGGCTATTAGAAACGTGAATCATAAATGTAATGCGTGATGCGACAGGGTCCATACACACATAATAATAATAATAATTTTAAATCGCATTGCATTCTGTTTACATGACACGTAAGATTAAATAAGCAAATTTGTTTTCTGACAAAAATACAGAGTACTGTTCGAAACTCGTTTATAATCGTTACAAACTGTTATGAAATGTATTATTCCTTACAACGTGTGCATGGAAAACGTGTGTTTCAGGACAGCGTGGTAACCCACTCGACTTGTCGAACAATGTTCATACAATCGAATACCGGTATCATTTGCCACGGAAAGTTTGTAGAAAAATGTGTAATTTGTAGTACTCCGATTGTCCAGTAATAACAAGCATAATAAAATTCATGCTTCTCCAAGACAAACTGCTTCGGACAAACCTTGATAAACAGTCTGGATGACTGGTACATAAAATCAGATTATCCTGAAAACAACTGTAGTGTAGAATATCTCTATGTACATCAAATACACATGTCTGTTGAATTTACGTCACACATACGCAGAAGGGTGCAATCGATTTGACACCTGTGTGTCGGATGTCACTTATTGACGGAAATCAGATGGCTTACCTTGTGAGTGCTTCCGTTGCTCGAGTTCTTATTGGATTTCATCACAGCTATCTTCAGATTCTGCTCTCTGGGGTTGGACACATTTATGTTGGTCGGCAGTAGCCTTATCGCAAACCGTTGCTACGCAATGGCGTGGGTCACTGCAGAAACCCTTTTATTGTTGAGAACTGCTACACATCACATGTTATATTGTTTACGTTATGAATATAATACGTGGAAAATAACCACCTCAAGATCAAGGAAACTATCCAGCGATAGTAGCTGGGGCGTAATTATGATAAGAGAGTTGGGAATTGCCGCCAAGAATAAGGTGCCTCTGGAAAGAAAAAAAAATTGGAAAACGTGAATAATAATTAAATTGGGAAGAAAAAATAGAAAAACTAGTAAAACTGATCAGTCACGAAAAGCCTTTGCTATGGTAAAATAATGAAACGAAACTTTGGAAAACATTCTAGCGTATGAACATCAATGATGTGCAAAAAAGAATCAAGTTACAATTTAAATTTAATCCTAAGGCGCTGTAGAGCCTAATCAAGAAGCAGCCGTATTTCGAAACAGTTGGTAACATCTACAAATTTTTTGGTCACGGTATGCTACGGTGGTAGGATTTAAAAACTTGTTCCGTGAGTTTCCATGGTGACGACTAGGTAAAGACAGCACTTCTAACGCATTAGACTGGCAGATAAGACTTATATAGACTTCATCGACGTCCTTGGCTCTGACAAAGTAAGTTCGTAAAGGTAAGAAATATAGCGAACCATGTTTAGCAATAGTTCTTCAAAACATAATCTTAACCTTTTCAGATTCAGTACAGACCACTAGAAATATTTAATAAAGGACCTTAGGTCTTGGATTCTGAAAGTAAAGACTTTGCAGCTGCATATGACGTCTTTCGAACGAAGCTGACCTAAATAAGATGGAAGACTAATGTTTAAGGTTCCGTAGGCGGCGAGGTCATTAGAGGCGAACCACAAACTCGGGTACGAGAGCGATAGATAAGGAAACCGGCCATCTCATTTTCAGAGGTATCATCTCGATATTTGCTTCAAGAGTTTTTTCGTTTTTATATTTTTGGTTGGGGATGAAAGGGCGAACGTGGGGGGAGGGTGGGGGGGGGGGGAGGGGAATGAATCGGGGGGGGGGGGGGGGGGGGGACTCAGTCTGGACGTGTGGACGGAGATTTGAATCTCCGTCCTCCCAAATGCGAGTCCAATGTCTGTTTTGTTACCGAGACATAATACTCGGTTGCTGTTAAACATAGCTAGCAATCGTAGGGCAAACTGCTTGACAGAAATATGGGCCACTGAGTATAAATTGCGTAACAAACGAATCTAAGCTGTAGAGAACCACTTCGGAGATTTGGACAGAGGCTGACTGACAGTGACTGTAATCGAACTTACGTTAACACATTTTCATAACATTTCTTCGCAAATAAATACCTGGTTTCATGGAATAAAGTATGTTATAGTCACTTACATAGCAATACAATCTTTGTTCGTGTCTACAGCCCGTGTCGAAGATCTTAGAAATAAAGGCTCAAGTCTTCCAGTGGCATTTTATCATGACATTTCTGTTTTCAGCCCTGCATATCACAGTATATTCTTCCTGTCGGTTAAATTTCGCGTCTGTAGCACGTCATTTTCGTGGTGTAGCAATTTTAATGGCCAGTAGTGAATTATTCGCCAATTCGTGAATTAAGAATGGCTATATCCACACTATAGAAGGGTATTCGGATGAATAATTACATAAATCCACTTAAATAATTTTATAGTGCGAAGAGGAAACCCTTCTATAAATAATGAATGGCGTAGAATACTGCATGGCTCCACGCCGTAGCTCACTTAGATTATTGTGGGCTCAAACTGAAGTGTGAAAACTACAAGATTATTAACATATCGTAAAATGGGGTTGCAACATACAGAATTTGTATTTCACGTGTGAGATTGATCTCTTTCACCTCCCCCACCCCCCTTCCCCAGGTGTGACCCTGATCTCAAATGGTTCAAATGGCTCTGAGCTCTATGGAACTTAACATCTGAGGTCATCAGTCCCCTAGAGTTAGAACTACGTAAACCTCACTAACCTAAGAACATTACACACATCCATGGCCGGGGCAGGATTCGAACCTGCGACCGTAGCAGCAGTGCGGTGTCGGACTGAAGCTCCAGGAACTGCTCGGCCACGACGGCCGGCCCCTGATCTCAAGTACTGTAAATCGATGTATTTCTCTTCATTGTGTTGCGAAAAGAAGTAGCATACTCACGTATATGGCTTATAACGTAGTCATAATCGTGGGTGAAATTTGGGGAGGGGGGGTGTAAATTATTATAGAAAACTAAAAGCCCTATTTGTTCACAAAACTGGCATAAAGAAAAAAAAAGAGAAAACTTCCACTACTATCAGAGCGCGGTGAATAGCGTCACTTGCTACCAGTGCTACACTGAACTTAGCTCGAGGTCATTCCTTCGAAGACAACGCACAGCACCGCATGGGCATCTGTCTGCGCTCCCCACTTCACCACAAGCGCTAAGTTCCAAGGCGGCGACACCCCCAAGTCACTTCTGTTCTTTGTGACAGTCACTTGTATCAATCCTCGAATTATCATCTCCCTATCCCTCTTTTCGGATCTAAACGTGACGGTGGTGCCAACCTCACTAGAGATCCAGTTTTTTGGTGGTAGCACTTAGTCATTAGTGTGCTCGTCGTTACCCAAACATAATAAATCCCATTATTAGTGTCAGGTTTCAGTCATGGCCTGCCCGCACGCCTGTCGCACTTTTTTCCGACAAGAAATGCATTGTAGCTAATAGACTTAAAATTCAAGTATTTGCAAATATAATTCACCTTGTCATTTCAACTGTGTTCACATTTTTTGTTGGCAAATAAATGAAGTTATTTGCTTGATGATTCTCCATTCAATCGAATGTATGATAATGACGCGAAGTGTTCAACTTTGCATTTGCAATAACTCAACGTAAAACTTTTCTGAATAAAATCAACTGTATTTGACGTAGCAGACGACATGTATGTCAGTCCCCACCCCTCGTCCTAGCCCTCCTTTTCTATGTAAGCATGAAAGTTCCAGTTAACGTAGTTTTTAAGTTGTAAACAAAATACATTTCATAAAATTAAAGGGGTCGGGCAAAAATATGGAAACACCGTGAGCAATGCATATGCAGATGCTAGCCAAGCCCAGAGGTTGCGCTGTTGTAATTAAGCACCTGTGCAATGTTCTTAATACGCTTAACGTGTCAGTTGTGGTCAGAACACTGTTCTGTGTAGTTATGAACGCCCTACGTCGGAGCTAATACCCAAACCTCCAGATGTGAGACACTCAGATCTATACCAAACGTTGTGTGTCGATAGTGTACCAACCAAAACACCGATGTACTTCGTGGTGTGTGCTGTCGTCCAGCAGAAGGTGCGTTAACGGTAATTAAAAGTAACACCAGAACTGCAGAGTATAGGGTAACTGTTATCTGTGAGAGGTGAATGTATACCGTTCTGGTGGCTGAATTGATGTCCGTATCTCGTGGTCGTGCGGTAGCGTTCTCGCTTCCCACGCCCGGGTTCCCGGGTTCGATTCCCGGCGGGGTCAGGGATTTTCTCTGCCTCGTGATGGCTGGGTGTTGTGTGCTGTCCTTAGGTTAGTTAGGTTTAAGTAGTTCTAAGTTCTAGGGGACTGATGACCATAGATGTTAAGTCCCATAGTGCTCAGAGCCATTTGAACCACACCGATTTAAACATGTGGTAAAAAGAAAAAAAAAATTCTTCTGCCGGCACGGTAGCTCAGCGTGTTCGGTCAGAGGGTTAGCTGCCCTCTGTAATAAAAAAACTGAGTTAATCTAGCAACAACGAACATAAACGGATGTCTCGCGACGTCCGCACCGAGCAAATACAACGAACGAAAACGATCAAAATGAGACTAAAAAAAAAAGAATTGATAGAGCGTCAGATTGTCCTACTAAAGGTTACGTGGCCGAAACCCACGGATTACTATATTTTTTTAACAATTGTACGCGTGAAATTGTTGTATGGGAGAACATTTTTCTGCCATGTAAAAGGACATTTCGGAATTTGTAGCAATGTTATTTTGGCAGTCAGCTTTCGGTTCGTTAGTTGAAAGTAGCAAACCTATAGCACATATTCGTATAGATGACACTACACATATACCTACTATACAAATGAAGTCTGTAGGTTTGCTACATTCAGCTAACAAATCGAAAGCTGACTGCCAGAGTTTCGAACTCGTGACCTCTAGTACGACGATCTGACGCTCGGCCAATTCACCCAACGGATACGGTTTCCGTATACTCACTAGTGCTGGTGTTACTTTTAATTACCGTTTACGCATCTTCTAGTGGCCGACAGCACACATCACGAAGTAAATCGGCGTTATGGTCGATGTTCTGTAGACACAGATCTTTGGTACCGATCTGAGTGTCACATCTGGAGTTTCGGGTGTAAGCGAATTCGAACATCGACAAGTTGTTGTTCCTCTGCGTGATTCTGTGATCAAAGGAGCCAATGTGTTTAATGTTCCAGGAAGCACTGTATCGAAAGTTCATACCTAATACAGGGAAAGCGGAGAAACATCATCCGGTAAGTTACAACGTGAACGAAGGTATATTTTGAGTGATTGTGACAGACTGTCATTGAAGAGGATTGTGAGGAAAAGTAAGAGCGCTATAGCTGCAAAAGTCACTGCAGAACTGAATGTCGTACTCGTAAACCCTGTCAGCACCAAAACAAAACGAGGGAGCTCCATTAGCAACGAATTCCAGGGCGAGCTGAAATGCCAAGACTTCTCACCAGTGATGCAAATGCCCGTAACAGGCTAACGTGACTGAGTGTTCGCTGTGTTTACAAGTATTTTGCGCTAACTAAGAGGTTGGTTAGATAACTCTCGTAAAGTTCCCTAAAGATTGGAGCATTTTTGTTGCGCCTTCGTGGCTGGTTAGCTTTTTATTTCACGGATCGTGTGAAGAACTTCAACAACATACAGCGTACCGTTCATTGTTGTCAGCCGTCTGAATTGATCAGCGGGTCGATTGCGATTGAAAATGAAGAGAACCGAATTTAGTGCTGTCATTAAACATTTTCATTTGAAGTGTTCGACTGCCGCACAAATCAAAACTGAATTGGATGAACTTCACGCGGGCCCTGCACAATCATTGAAGATCATTTACTTTTGGATTAATGAAGTTAAATATGGTAGAACAAGTATCGAAGACGAAGCAAGCTCCGACCGTCCAACAGGATGTCACCACGAAGGAAACTATTGACGAAATCTCTGACACGATAATGCAAGACCGCCGAATAAAAATTCGTGAGATTGCTGAACTGTAGATATCTCAACTGAGCGAGTGCATAATATCCTGCACGGAGAATTGGCTTTGAAGAAGCTGTGTGGCGTGGGTACGCGATTTGTCACATTCGACCGACAGCACTTCCGGCAAGTTTCAGCATACTGTCTGGCATTGTTTAATCGCAATCCGAAAGTTTTTTTGCGCCTACTTCTGTCTGTTGGTGAAACCTGGCGCCCATCATTACACACCGAAGTCAAAACGGTAGTCAGAACAACGAACAAAGCCTGCTGAAAATGCGCCGAATAAGGCAAAGATCAATTTGTCAGCTGGTAAGGTGACGACCACTGCTTCCACAAGGAATAATCCTCAGAGATTACTTGCAAGAAGGGAGAACCATAACTAGACCCTATTAAGCTTTGTTGCTGGATTTTTTAAACTTTAAAGACAAAGGTTGGCACATAAAAAAGTGCCCTTTCTCGAACATGACGCACCATCCCACACATCCGCGATAACAAGGGTGAAAGTGCAGGAAATGGAGCTTGACCTGGTTCCCCATCCACCTTGTTCACCAAACTTAGCTCCAAGAGACTTCTTCATGTTCCCTAATGAAACTTCGACTTGCTGGGAAGAAATTTTCATCAAATGAGGAAGCGATAGTCGCTGTGAACGAATATTTTGCAGAGTTTTACATAAGCAATTTTTCCGATGGGATGAAAAAGCTGGAGGATCGCTGGACCAAATGTATGTCCCTCGAAGGAGACTATGTCGAGAATACAGGTGAATTATTTTCGAAACAAACATTTTTTTCTTGCGTTTCTTCCAGAACCATCAAACTGTCTTCGTAATTGACGTCTCTTAGTTTTACGCTCTCGCTTTGGAGGTAAAATTATAATAAAGATTTCATAAATTACATAGAAAAATAAATAAAAATAAAACGTTATTCTTACGGCTCATACGTCGTCGAGACAACTTGCTTAGACCAAGTGAGTCCTTCCGGCTGTCAACTGCTATCAAGGAAAGTGCTATATTGCGACTGCATACATTTCTGTGGATTGTCAAAGAGTAAGAGCTTGTGACTCACGCTCTTTTTGTTATTAGTTAGTTTTTTTGTCTTTCGAACGCCAGAGAAGATGTATGTCTGAAAGATTTGTTTTCCAGAAAATCATGGACCTGTTACAGTTAGGGTTATTACTCATGTTGAACGGTTGCTCACATGGGGAAGGTAAGGAAGTATATTTGATACCACATTTCTCTGGTGAGTTTAAATATTAAGTAGCGGTACTGGTGATATGTGGCATGCACATCTTCTGTATTTGCCAGCAGTAAGTTTATTTCCAGTTCAAAGAGCATCAGAAAGCGTGAAAAGCTTCAGTCTTTTTCACTGTATATCCATAAAGACCCGGCACATGACGTCGTGTATCTATTCGTATATCGTAGATCCTAGCTATCGATTGCTGATCGCCTGGAATTCTCATGCAAACTGATGAATCGCTGCGACTCGTTTGCGTAGTTAAGCGTGATTGTGTAGTTTAGTTTCGTTGCTCTATGACCATATTTGGTAGCAACTTTACGTTAGAATCCAGAGTCAAGGAGCACGAACCCTTCAGAATTAGTTGAAGCTGGAGTTGCCTTAGCATTTTGCAGCCTGTGCTGTAGAAGCAGAAATCCATGGAACGATGAAATACCACCTTACATACAGTCTTTAAGGTTTTTAACTTATAAACAGAATGACATAACATTCTACAGACAAGTCCCTTGTCGCTTCATTCCCTCATATAATTTACAATTAGCAGAAGTGCTATTGACAACATTTCTCTAAACACAGTGAGAGGGCGAAACGAATGCGTAAATACCTGCAGTTTAACTGCAAAGCTAATAAATGAAAAAGGGAATTATGTTAGCAATTTAGAAAGCTGTACACTTGGCGTCAATGAAAATGTCTGAAAGATAGCTTCTAGTTCCCAAGAAAATAATTTCAAAAGAAGTTTAATAAATTTAAATCCGTTTTTAAGTCTTTTTGTTTTTGTAAATAATATGGGTCTAGTGAAGAAGGGGATACAACACGGGGCTTTGACCAATGCCGTCATATATTAGTCATAGATAGTAATGTTCACTTCGAGGCATAGATAATAAAACAGTTCTGTGTTCCGGATAAGCGCTATCATTGTACATTAAAATAATTATTCGTAATGATATTGAGGTAATTTGGAGTATAAGTTTGTTATTGTAGAACAATTTTTAGTGTCTTATTTTCGTTTATAGGAATGGATTTTTCTGTTTGTGGGTATGCAATTTTCGTTACTGTCTGTCTAGGCGAGCTTCGGTTATTCCTCGATGTTTCCGTGTGGTAAATTCACTTTTCCATTTGCTTCTTTCACTTTACTTAACTATTTTGACATATTGCACTGTTTTATTCCACCAATATGTATATTTTCGTGTTGTGAAGTACGTAATAGAAATTTCTCAGCTGTCGATCTTCTTTCGTTTCCCAGCACTAGTATCAGTACGACATTTTCGAATGTTTACTTGCTATATTACAGGCGAAACCCCCGACACAACTGAAATTTGTATCCCGTCCTTCGCTTCGCCTTTACACTGACACTATATATGTCAATTGGTGAGAAAGATACAAATGTTGCGTATAGCTATATAGTTCAAGTAACGAATGGGATGCTATTAGCGTCCAAGGCAACAAGAAAACTGTACCCCTTAGTGAAGTACGGGATACAAATTGTACATGTGTCGTCTTCTAGTCTCCGTGTAGTTAAATTCAGGTATAGGTTGCAAATATAACGTACGTCTATTTCCACCTTTTCGTTACTAGTGTACATACACTCCTGGAAATGGAAAAAAGAACACATTGACACCGGTGTGTCAGACCCACCATACTTGCTCCGGACACTGCGAGAGGACTGTACAAGCAATGATCACACGCACGGCACAGCGGACACACCAGGAACCGCGGTGTTGGCCGTCGAATAGCGCTAGCTGCGCAGCTTTTGTGCACCGCCGCCGTCAGTGTCAGCCAGTTTGCCGTGGCATACGGAGCTCCATCGCAGTCTTTAACACTGGTAGCATGCCGCGACAGCGTGGACGTGAACCGTATGTGCAGTTGACGGACTTTGAGCGAGGGCGTATAGTGGGCATGCGGGAGGCCGGGTGGACGTACCGCCGAATTTCTCAACACGTGGGACGTGAGGTCTCCACAGTACATCGATGTTGTCGCCAGTGGTCGGCGGAAGGCGCACGTGCCCGTCGACCTGGGACCGGACCGCAGCGACGCACGGATGCACGCCAAGACCGTAGGATCCTACGCAGTGCCGTAGGGGACCGCACCGCCACTTCCCAGCAAATTAGGGTCACTGTTGCTCCTGGGGTATCGGCGAGGACCATTCGCAACCGTCTCCATGAAGCTGGGCTACGGTCCCGCACACCGTTAGGCCGTCTTCCGCTCACGCCCCAACATCGTTCAGCCCGCCTCCAGTGCTGTCGCGACAGGCGTGAATGGAGGGACGAATGGAGACGTGTCGTCTTCAGCGATGAGAGTCGCTTCTGCCTTGGTGCAAATGATGGTCGTATGCGTGTTTGGCGCCGTGCAGGTGAGCGCCACAATCAGGACTGCATACGACGGAGGCACACAGGGCCAACACCCGGCATCATGGTGTGGAGAGCGATCTCCTCCTACACTGGCCGTACTCCTCTGGTGATCGTCGAGGGGACCCTGAATAGTGCACGGTACATCCAAACCGTCATCGAACCCATCGTTCTACCATTCCTAGACCGGCAAGGGAACTTGCTGTTCCAACAGAACAATGCACGTCCGCATGTATCCCGTGCCACCCAACGTGCTCTAGAAGGTGTAAGTCAACTACCCTGGCCAGCAAGATCTCCGGATCTGTCCCCCATTGAGCTTGTTTGGGACTGGATGAAGCGTCGTCTCACGCGGTCTGCACGTCCAGCACGAACGCTGGTCCAACTGAGGCGCCAGGTGGAAATGGCATGGCAAGCCGTTCCACAGGACTACATCCAGCATCTCTACGATCGTCTCCAGCAGCCTGCATTGCTGCGAAAGGTGGATATACACTGCACTAGTGCCGACATTGTGCATGCTCTGTTGCCTGTGTCTATGTGCCTGTGGTTCTGTCAGTGTGATCATGTGATGTATCTGACCCCAGGAATGTGTCAATAAAGTTTCCCCTTCCTGGGACAATGAATTCACGGTGTTCTTATTTCAATTTCCAGGAGTGTATATAGAGGTCAACGGAAGTCTTGTATACATATATTACATACTTAGGTCCTTCTGTCATCAGTAGTACTGATATGTACGTAAGAAAAGACTGTTAGTAATAGCGAAGACGAAATAAACAACACATCTACAATTTGTATCCCGTGTACCACTTCGGGTTTACTGAAGCGGAGGATCATCGTTCAAGTGAAGAACAGGACAGTAATGCTAGTGAAAACCAAGAAATTGACTTACGACAAACTCGTATTCCGTACTGTACTTAAGCAACACACTTCGAATGAGCTTTTAATTTGTATCGGGTGTTTCATTTACGGTTTAGTGAAGAAGGGGAATACATAGTTCCAGTGAACAACAGGACAGGAATGCTAGTTGAAACTAAGAAATCGACGTACGCTGCACTTGTATCCCGTACTGCACTTAAGCAATACAGTTCGAAAGAGTTTCGAGATACAACTGACATACATGTAACGTGGTTTATTCTTTGCTAGTAATATATTTCATTCATTTCTTTCCATTGTATTTTGCGGAGAAATACTAAGATACAAACACGCGATATCGTTAACGTGAAAATACTACTGGCCCTTATATATGTGAAGTACAGTTTTTCGCTCTTGCATTCCTTTGTTTCTGAACATTATCCTCAGCTCTTTGATCTCCATAATACATGCTCTCTGGCCAATTCTGACGTCATTGGTCAAAGCCGACCTGTTGTATCCCCTGCTAAACTAGATCCAATAATATGGTTGGAGTCAGGCTTGTTCTGCGCATCTACGTTACACATTCACCGACAGCCAATGAGCGTTCAATAGTGTTCTCAGCACTCCGCTTTGAATGTCGTAGCCAATGCGAATATTAAACATAATCGCAATGAGTTATTTAGTGAATCTTTCTTCCATTTGTTATGATTTGTCATGGCTGATGGTGGTGGTAAGCGACATATTCTCCACAAGCAAGCGATAGACATAATTTCAGTATACACGCTTGCTTCAAGCGCATAGCACGTGTACCCTCTTACCGCAACAGTCGGTTGAAACGGGCAACGTTCTTAACTCGAGCTACGCGAACCGCCATCGTTCATTGATTTTTTTTTATAGTGGACGTAACAAAATCATGTGTTGCTTCTGCTGAACATGGCAGATTTATCATAGAACAACTTCAGGAGATTGTGGCGTTCGTAATACTAATTTGAATTTCTTGGTAAATCGATTGTGTGGGGCGGAGCCGAAATGAACGAAGATTGCAGCTATACGATGGTTCGTGTATGTGACCCTTGAAGCCGCGTTTCCGCTAGCAACAAAAGCTTGGACATGCATTTACCTACTATCGACCTCGAACGCTACTAAGTGTTTCCACATACTTGATCTGATTTTCCACGGGGCCTGCTTTCAAGGTGTATACTGAAATAAGCCGTGCAGGAGAAAATGTAACTGTGGCGATTTTAGCCCAAGAGTTCACAGTAATGTTAACGAAAAGAACACAGTCCAACAAATGTCATCATCATAAACTAAAGGCTATGCCTTGTCGATTTACACACGTCCCTCTCTATTGTCATCCTCTTCAATTCTTTATACGATTTTATCCTCATATTTTCTTTGATGTTATTAAAATACGTTGCTCTTGGCCTCCCTCTTGGTTTTTTCCCTAAAACGTTTCCTTCAAATACTTTCTTTCGGAGCTGGTTGTGTCTCATTCTGTGCCCTATCATTTTTGATTTTTTTCTCCCTATATAATTTAGTAGCGTTGTGTTCTTATTCACTTCTCTTAAGACCTGTTCATTACTTTTTCTATCTGCCCAGCTTGTTTTCGTCTTTCTTCTCCATATCCACATTTCCATTGCTTCCAGTCTCTTTTTCTCTGCCTTTCCCAGAGTCCACCCTTCACATGCGTATGTCAAGACACTCCGGACAAAAGTTTTGGCAAACTTTTTCCTACTTTCTAGGCTTATATGATTGTCTGTTAGTAAATTCCTTTTATTTTGGAAAGCTTGCTTTGCCAAGGCTATTCTTTTCTTTATATCTGTGATACATTAATTGTCGTCAGTGATTGTGCTCTCCAAATAAAAGAAGTTCTCAAACTGCTCTAGAACATCATCTTCTAGTTTAATATTAACTTTACCATTTTCTTTTGCCTTCTCTACTACCATAGTTTTTGTTTTCTTCTTATTTATTTTTAGATTAAATTCTCTTAGGATTTTGGCAAATTTTAGCAACATAAACTCCATTTCCTTTACTGAGTCAGCAAGTACTACGATATCATCTGAAAAACAGATACAGTGTATTCGTTCCTCGTTAGTTTTAATTCCTTTGGTTATTCTTTTCAATTTTTTAATGGTTTTTTCAATAAATAAGTTGAACAAATATGGTGATAATGGGCATCTTTGACTTACTCCCCTCCTTATTTTTGCTTTCTTCTTCACACCATTCTCTTGTATCTCTGCTTCCTGCCTTTTATACAGGTTCCAGGTCAATATTCTGTCCCTCCAATCAATATTTATTTCCTTCATTGTTCAGAATAACAATTTCCAATTAACCATGTCAAATGCTTTTTGTAAATCTATAAAGATAAAGTAGGTTTTCCTATTAACCCCAGTTCGTCTTTCTAATACCATCCTCAGAGCTAGTATTCCTTTTCTGGATCTGAAACCAAATTGGCTTCCTCCTAGGTTTGCCTCAATTTTCATTTTTATTCCATTTTTATTGTGTTTAACATTAGTTTGGAAGTGTGGGATAGTAAGGAGATAGTTCTATAGTTCTCACAGTCCAGAGCATTTCCTTTTTTTGGGATTATTACTGTTTTGCTGTTAAGCAAATCTATAGGTGGTTCTTTTCGATCTTCATAGTACTCTTTAATAAGTTTACATAAGTACTCTTTTGTTGATTCTCTAATTGCCTTCAGTATTTCTGCTGGAATTTTATCTGTGCCTGTCGCTTTGCCATTCTTAGATCATTCAAGGAATTGTTGAATTCCTCTTTAGATAAAGGTGACCCTATCATGTCGATATCCACACTGCTCTCCTATTCCAGAATTCCCCCCTCATTACCAATATCTGCTGCTTCATATAGTTCCTCAATTGTTTATGAACATATGTTTCTCAAAGAAATCATGTAGAAGTGGGAAACACGCTCCTAAAAATTTGACAAAGTGTCATTCAAAAAGTAAATAAATGATAAAAATCTACTTTGAATTTTTTTGAGCTATATTTCTTGCTCTATGCGAAAATCAGACGCACATATTTGAGATGACATGGTAGCTTGCCTTAAGTTACAAGTACTCCTGAGACACGTGGGAGCTGGAGACGTCTTCATTATCACTGTAGTAAGTTTAGTACATTCCCGAAGGCACAATTTCTAAATTTTCATGTGAAATTGCGGCTGCTATTTACAATACCCTGAAGGTAGTTCAGATAGTAAGGCTTTTATCTCCACAGTTCTTCTTCTGTTTTAATTCTAGGCTCTTATAGTTAACATGTGTTTTAAAAATAATGTCGCCTTTATTTTGTTATCATACTTTGTACTAGTGTACAGAACAGGCAATGTTCAGGGATAACACCCTGTAAAATGGTAATTTCCAAGAATGATTGCCTCTCGAAGTCGCGGTGTCCAAACGATACATATCGAACGTGCGATCCTAAATCGATCACGCGACTCTGGTGGTGGGCGTTATAAGTGTGTTTACGAATGTTCACTACAGCAACGAGAAAAGAACAGCATTACAAAAATACTTGTAATTACAAAGGAAACGACTTACGTTATCGTTGCCGGTGTTGTTATGTGAAAGTCCATGTGATGTGTATGCTGTGGGAACAATTCCCTTTTCGCATTAATTCGCGGAGGTGTGTAACTTAGAGCAACTAAGGAAACGACAGAAAACAGATAAAAATGACTATCACGAATAATTGATCATAACGTCCGTCACCAGAGTCGCGTGATCGATTTAGTATCGCACGTTCGATACGTATCGTTTGGACCCCGTGACACCCGAGAGGCAATCATTCTTGGAAATTACCGTTAAATGTGTTTTAAAAATAATGTCTCCTTTATTTTGTAACCACACTTTGTACTATGAGCAACTATATTAACAAATATGTTTAGCATATTTACATGAACTGAATACATTAACAAATGAAATAAAGTGCTCACACACTATAAAAATCTTTAGCATATTTAGGACAACTGATCATATTAACAAATGAAATTAAGTTCACACGCACTGTATAAGTCTTTGCATTTTTTTACAGGAACTGAAAACATTAACAGATGAAATAAAGTGCACAAGCACTGTAAAAGTCTTTAGCATTTTACCAGAATTTAAACGCACTGTATAAGTCTTTACCATTTTACAAGAATTAGGAAAGGAATGAGAAGGATTGCATCATGGTTGTAGCACAGTAGGTTGCACGTAGCTGCACTGAAAGTCCATAGCCCGCATCTCGTGGTTGTGCGGTAGCGTTCTCGCTTCCCACGCACGGGTTTCCGGGTTCGATTCCTGGCGGGGTCAGGGATTTTCTCTGCCTCGTGATGGCTGGGTGTTGTGTGATGTCCTTAGGTTAGTTAGTTTTAAGTAGTTCTAAGTTCTAGGGGACTGATGACCATATATGTTAAGTCCCATAGTGCTCAGAGCCATTTGAACCATTTGAAAGTCCATATCTTTCTACAGAAGCACAACACGAAGTGAGACAATCTGAATTTCTTTTCCCTGAAGTATTTATCAGTGTAGCCAAGACACTGAAATGATGTATTAATATTGTATTTTCTCACTTTGGTAGTACATTAGGTACACTAAACAGTAGGACCATAATGACATCTCCATCTTTCAAGGTGGTGGACAGCTTGATATGTCAACACCACATTTTTGTAGAATCCATAGTCTCACATCAAAAGAAAATTAGTGCAAAAACCAAATACAGTGCTCCATGAGGCAACGTTCAGGGATAACGCCTTGTAAGAACACTACTGGTATTCTTTATATGTGAAGATTTAGTTAGGTCAGGAGTAGGTTTACATTTCTGAAGGCACAAATACGTTTTCTATTTCCACTTCATTCTACTATTTACACTCAATGGCTGTAGCAAAAAATTAGAAACATTTTATCGAAATTAAAATATATTTACACTAATGACCTTTTTGCAGTAACACAAGTCTCATATAAGTTGGTACCATACTTTTGGAATACATTATGTCACTTCAAATGATTCTATGTTACTTTATTACAAATAAGTGATTAAAAGCATCTATTAAAGGCTAGAATGAGATTCCTTTCACAAGGTTTAAGAAGATTCTGGCAGTATACAAAGTATTTATTTACTTCTTGAAGACAGAGCCTATTTTGTTGTCAATCACTTGCAGCTGAACGATCGAAAGTGAAATGAGAGCAGGTCTACTTAGCGGCAGTTGTTAAAGCTCTTTGACAGTGATGGGGGGAAGGTGCACGTGGTCTATAAGTTAAGCTTCATTTCCAGATGCAACGAAAACTTTTGCATGCATTCCCTCACTGCTGCACTAGCTAATCAACTACCCTGTGGAAATATCTTGCTTGCTCACTGTCATGCTTGTTGGCTTGAAAATCATTTAAGTCTAAAAGCCACATAACTTATTGGCTGCATGCTCCTTCCCGCACCATCGTACAAGAACGTCAGCAACTGACGCTAGGTTCATTTGACTTTTTCGTTCATTCAACAGCACAGATCTTGAAACGTTTCTTTGGGTAAGTGAATAGTTAGCGTCGCAGGAGTAAAATGGATTTTTTCTTAACTAAGCAAGTAAATACTTTGCATACTGCCAAATTCTCTCATGCCTTATGTTAGGAGCTTCATTCTAGTCTTCAGCAATTCCTTATAATTACTTATTCGTAATCAAGTAATACAGTAGCGTTTGAAGTGACGCAATGTATTCCAAAGATATTGTAACTGACATGCGAGAGCATGAAATTGCTGAATTTCACGTTGCTGCAGACCGGGTGGCATGACAGTGAGCCAGTAGGTAGTTTCCATAGGCTAGTTAACCCGACTGGTGCGGTACTGGTGACTTCCATATGCAAGCTACACAGAGTACTTCACTGCAGTGGCTCCTTACTTAGCTTGCACTTATCGCGAATCTCTTACCCAACGCAAAGTCCCGAGAGACTGGAAAAAAGTGCAGGTGACGCCTGTATATAAGAAGGGTAGAAGGACTGATCCTCAAAATTACAGACCAATATCCTTAACATCGGTTTGTTGCAGGATTCTCGAACATATTCTCAGTTCGAATATAATGAATTTCCTTGAGACAGAGAAGTTGCTGTCCTTGCGTCAGCACGGCTTTAGAAAGCATCGCTCCTACGAAACGCAACTCGCCCGTTTTTCACATGATATCTTGCGAACCATGGATGAAGGGTATCAGACGGAAAGCATTTGACTCAGTGCTCCACTGCAGACTCCTAACTAAGGTACGAGCATATGTGATTGGTTCCCAAGTATGTGAGTGGCTCGAAAACGTCTTAAGTAATAGAACCCAGTTCGTGGTCCTCGATGGTGAGTGTTCATCAGAGGTGAGGGTATCATGTGGAGTGCCCCAGGGAAGTGTGGTAGGTCCGCTGTCGTTTCTATCTACATAAATGATCTTTTTGATAGGATGGATAGCAATGTGTGGCTGTTTGCTGATGATGCTGTGGTGTACGGGAAGGTGTCGTCGTTGAGTGACTGTAGGAGGATACGAGATGACTTGGACAGGATTTGTGATTGGTGTAAAGAATGGCAGCTAACTCTAAATATAGATAAATGCAAATTAATGCAGATGAATAGGAAAAAAAGTCCTGTAATGTTAGAATACTCCATTAGTACTGTAGCGCTTGACACAGTCACGTCGGTTAAATATTTGGGTTTAACATTACAGAGCGATATGAAGTGGGACAAGCATGTAATGGCAGTTGTGGGGAAAGTGGATAGTCGTCTTCGGTTCATTGATAGAATTTTGGGAAGATGTGGTTCATCTGTAAAGGAGACCGCTTATAAAACAATAATACGACCTATTCTTGAGTACTGCTCGAGCGTTTGGGATCCCTATCAGGTCGGATTGAGGGAGGACATAGAAGCAATTCAGAGGCGGGCTGCTAGATTTGTTCAAAAAATGGTTCACATGACTCTGAGCACTATGGGACTTAACTACTGTGGGCATCAGTCCCCTAGAACTTAGAACTACTTAAACCTAACTAACCTAAGGACATCACACACATCCATGCCCGAGGCAGGATTCGAAGCTGCGACCGCAGCAGTCGCGCGGTTCCGGACTGCGCGCCTAGAACCGCTAGACCACCGCGGCCGGCCTAGATTTGTTACTGGTAGGTTTGATCAACACGAGAGTGTTACGGAAGTGCTTCAGGAACTCTGATGGGAGTCTCTATAGGAAAGGAGGCGTTTTTTTCGTGAATCGCTACTGGGGAAATTTAGAGAACCAGCATTTGAGGCTGACTGCAGTACAATTTTACTGCCGCCAACTTACATTTCGCGGAAAGTCCCCAAAGATAAGATAAGAGAGATTAGGGCTCGTGCAGAGGCATATACGCAGTCATTTTTCCCTCGTTCTGTTTGGGAGTGGAATAGGGAGAGAGGATGCTAGTTGTGGTACGAGGTACCCTCCTCCACGCACCGTATGGTGGATTGCGGAGTATGTATGTAGATGTAGATGTCTTTTTGCATGTAGAAATTGGGCTTCATGTTCATTACTGCTAACAAATGAAGTTATCAGGCAGCACTGTCACCACAATGGACAGTGTATATCAAATTGCCAAAAGACCATGAATGAAATTTTTTTAACTAAAGCAATATGTATATTTGAAATGATCTGTACTCATGTGCCAGTGTACTAATTTCTACGTATTGTATGGAGCACTGTTCAACAAAAAATGAAGGGGAAAAATGTACATTTTCTGTGCTTAATAATAGTTAAATGACAGAAGTTCATTATCCAGACTATGTGTACAATGTGAATCGACACTGAAGCGCCAAAGAAACTGGTACAGACATGCGTATTCAAATAGAGATATATGTAAACAGGCTGAATACGGCGCTGTTGTTGGCAATGCCTATATAAGACAACGAATGTCTGGCGCAGTTATTAGATCAGTTACTGCTGCTACATTGGCAGGTTATCAAGATTTAATCGTGTCGGAACATGATGTTATAGTCGGCACATGAGCGATGTGACAGAGCATCTCTGAGGTGGCGATGAAGTGGAGATTTTCCCGTACGACCATTTCACGAGTGTACCGTAAATATCAGGAATCTGGTAAAACATCAAATCTCCGACATCGCTGGGGCCGGAAAAAGATCCTACGAGAACGGGACCAATGACAACTGAAGAGAATCGTTCAGCGTGACACAAGTGCAACCCTTCCGCAAATTTCTGCAGATTTCAGTGCTGGGCCATCAACAATTGTCAGCGTGTGAACCATTCAACGAAACATCATTGATATTGTAGTCCTTGTTGCCACTGTAGAGTCTTGTACGGTAAGAAGGAAGGGAGAGGATGATGTTATGTGTGGCCGGTATCCTCTCCCTACAACACAAAAGCACATGTGAATTAATGCGGTTCTTTATTTACTTGTACTGGATATTTAACTTTAATAGAGGCCATGTGCTGTGCTACAAGCTCATCAGTAATAGTCCTCCTGAAGACAATATCAGTTTCTTGCTGTTACAAATTTCAGTCTCACTGTAAGTAAACTACAAGTCCCGCTATCAACACTAATCTGGTCACAATGTACTGTCATAGCCTGTATGTGAAACAACAGACGTCAACTGTAAGTATGAGTCGGTGAGACCCTCCAGTCAGCAGTGGCGGCCTAAATACACGCTGTCTAGAGGACGTTGGCGGCGTGTTGTTTGTCGGTATGTCTCTGGCCTCTCTCATGATTGACGTGCTTCAGCCAATGCCTACTATCAATCTTCTTGCTACATCCCTGCCGACTGGTGTACTGGCGACGGCTTACGCCAGCACAGATATGGGCTTCCAGAGCCAAAGGCCCTCTCTTATACCCTTGATGAGTGCACAACACAAAAGTTTATGCCTCACCTGAACTCATCAACACTGACATTGGACTGTAGATCACTGGGAACATGTTGCCTGGTTGGACGAATCTTATTTCAAATTGTATCAAGCAGATGGACGTGTGTGGGTATGGAGACAGCCTCATGGATCCTGCATGTCAGGAGGGGACTGTTATGCTAGTGGAAGCTCTGTAATGGTATGGGGCATTTGCACTTGGAGTGATTGAGACCCCTGATACGTCTAGAAACGACTCAGACAGCATGTAAGCATCCTGTCTGATCGCCTGCATCCATTCATGTCCATTTTGCATTCTGACGGACTTGGGGAATTCTGGCAGGACAATGCAACATCCCATACACCCAGAATTGCTACAGAGCGGCTCCAGGAGCACTCTTTTGAGTTTAAACACCCCTGTTGGGCACCAAACTCCCCAGACATGAACATTATTGAGCATATCTGGGATGTCTTGCAAAGTGCTGTTCAGAAGAGATCTTCACCTTCTTGTACTCTTACAGATTTATGGACAGCTCTGATCGATTCATGGTGTCACATCCCTTGAGCACTGCTTCAGGCATTAGTCGAGTCCATGCCACTTTTGAATGCTAGTGGGGGCCCTACACGATATTAGGCAGCTGTACCAGTTTCTTTGGCTCTTCATTGTATATCTGCATACAGACTCTGCAAATCATAGTGAGTTGCATGGCAGAAGGTACTTAGTATTGTACCACAGTTTCTTCCAATTTTAGTCGCAACTGGAGCGAAGGAAAAATGAGTGTGTAAATGCATCTGTCCTTGCTGTAATTAATTTTAATCGTTCCTCGTGATCACTGTGTGAGTGAAACATAGGAAGCTATATTTCTAGGTTCTTCACTTAAAAATGCTTCTTGAAACTTTGCAAGTAGACTTTCACGGGATAATTAGTGTCTAGCTTTAAGAACCAGCCAATTCAAGATATCCATTGATGATTTATGTGAGACAGACAAACCTGTGAGCATTTGTGCTGCCCTTCTTTGAGTACGTTCAGTATCCCTCGTTCATCCTAGTTCATATATGAATCTTTAATTAATGATACAGTTCGTGTAAACGTAAGATTCTTTATGGGTCTGCGCAACAATGAGATAAATAATGATTAACAAATAACAGTGTATTGTCTTCCCATTGGTAATTTCCCATAGCACTCCGATGCTTGCGGTGTAGCAGGTATGGATGTACTATCTGGTAGAGGTTAATCTTAAAGGTCTTCAGAATGAGATTTTCATTCCGTAGCAGAGTGTGCGCTGATATGAAAATTCCTGGCAGATTAAAACTGTGTGCCGGACCGAGACTCGAACACGGGACCTTTGCCTTTCACGAGCAAGTGTTCTACCATTTGAGCTACCCAAGCACGACTCACGCCCCGTCCTCACAGCTTCAATTCTGCCAGTACCTCGTCTCCTACATCTGCGAACCTTCGTAGGAGAGCTTCTGTGAAGTTTGGAAGGTAGGAGACGAGGTATTGGTAGAACTGAAGCTGTGAGGACGGGTCGTGAGTCGTGCTTCGGTAGCTCAGATGGTAGAGCACTTGACCGTGAAAGGCAAAGGACCAGAGTTCGAGTCTTGATCCGGCACACAGTTTTAATCTGCCAGTAAGTTTCAATCTTAAAGGTGATGGTCGTTTGCGACGTTACCAGCGGATAGGTGTGAAGTGAACTGCGAGCTGAGGTCGCTGCACAGCATACCCACAAGGGAAAGAAAAGATTGCAGCTACACTACGCAACAGAAGTAAAGGATCACGTTTTCGAACCCACCCATTTGCGAGAATGAAGTCTGAAATTTGGCTCAAAGGTGCGTAGAGCATTCCTCTGCAATGGTGCAACCTGCGACGTCACCCTCGGGCTAGACGGTGCTTCAAACAGCAAGGTGTCAACACTTGCGATAAAAGGCCACAAATCAGAAGTGTAAAGTGGGTTAATGATGCCACATTTGCACCAACTTTCACCACAATCCTGCCCAGCGCCACCGTGGAGGCGTCACGCTATGGGAAGGTTATCAAACCCCTTCTTACCCTAATTTCATCTGTTCTTTTGGCCCCTCTGCAACGGAGGTTAGAAGCACAACACACACCGCTGAAATCGCGCTATTTTCTTATGAGCTGCCGAAGAGGACACCCAGTCACACCGCCACTCAAGAGTTGGCACGAAAACACTCGGGGAGTGACATACAGGACCTCAGTGAAACTACTCACACGTTTCGACAGTTCGCCTTGCGGTGAATAACAGGTAGACGTTGTGGAAACCCTCTGACACTGCTGACACCCTCAGACACTTTGACCCTTCTCTAAGGACAATGTGGGGCTGCATCCCCATTAAACGGGATCTGAACCTCTTCGGGCACAGTGCGACCGCAATTACTGCTCCGTGCACAGTTTGGAACCACTAGGGGCCGTTCAACACCATTCGACGAAATTTGAACGTGATCCGAATCAGCAAATGGCGTGTATACTTTTTCATTCTTCCTATCTCGCATCTTCCTGTGGCGCGATGGAGGAAGGGGGGGGGGGGGGATGCGACATTGTTGGCTCAAGCGTGACTAAAACGGCGAAGGGTACTTCCAAAATTCCCCAGGGCGGCAAAACCTTCAATGCCAGCCTCCTGTCTTCGCCGAGCACCCGTACTGAAAGAACCCGTGACGAGAGTACCAAGCAGCCTGTGCTGATGCTCTTTCTCCATTTCACTAATTCCTTTGCGGCTGATACGGGGTGTTCAAAAAGTCTTTGCGCAGTGTCGTATGATTGTTAGCCGCGCGTGCCGTATGATTGTTCACCTGCCCGGATTACTTCCCTTCAGGTGGTCTCTCCCAACATTTCACTGTTTCCTAGACTCTAGAAAGATCTGCTTATGATATTTTCATGGATATTAATAAATGGTTTAAAGCCAACTCACTGGCATTAATTTTCGAAAAGATTCACTATATGCAATTCAGAACCTGTAAGAGGTTTCCACCCAGCATATGCATAAATTTTGAAGAAGAGCAGATAGAAGAGGTTGACTGTCTTAAATTCCTGGAATTACAACTTCATAATAAATTCAGTTGGGAGGAGCACACCACAGAACTGCAGAAACGGCTTAACAAATCTGTATTTTCAATTCGAGTGTTAGCTGACATAAAAATGAAAAAGCTTGCATACTTTGCCTACTTTCATTCCATAATGTCATACGGCATAATATTTTGGGGTTACTCTTCAAGTCAAACAAAAGTTTTCAGAGTCCAAAAGCGTGTAATACGTATTATTTGTGGAGTAAATTCATGGACGTCCTGTAGAAACCTCTTCAAAGAACTGGATATACTAACTACTGCCTCTCAGTATATTTACTCCTTAATGAAATTTGTCCTAAATAATATATCTCTTTTTCCAACAAACAGTTCAGTTCACACATAGAATACCAGGAACAAAAATGATCTGCACAAGGACTTAAAAGCACTTACTTTAGTTCAAAAAGGGATCCACTACTCAGGAACACTCGTCTTCAATAGTTTGCCAGCAAACATAAAAAAATTAGTTATAAATAAAGGTCAGTTTAAAAGAAGCCTGAAAGACTTACTAGTGGCTAACTCCTTCTGCTCCACTGACGAATTTTTTAATAGAAACAAAAATATGTTAGTATATATTCATAGTATTAGTATTGTTATTTCAGCTTTAAAAAAAATATTGACATGTTCCGCATCCACGAGGATCTCCTCAGCATGGATCCATGGAAGCAAAAACTAGTCTAATCTAATCTATCTCAGCCAGCGTGAGTAGTATCGTTGGTGTGTGTCATTACGTGTTGACGTGACAGTCGTGCAAGAACTGAAAAATACTGATCATGGCAAGAGACTGCATTATTGTCATTGGTTCAAAAATTTCGTTAAACGAAGTGGAAGGCATATTGTTAGTGAAACGTTTTTGACTGAATAGACGTGGTTTCATTTATCAGGGTTCATGAACTCGCAGAATTCTCGTATGTGGCGTACTGCAAATCCATTGTGTATTCATGAGGAACCACTTCATTCTATGAAAAATAGGAGTTTGGATTGAAATTTCTAGACGTCGGATTGTGGGTCCCACATTTTTCAACGAAACAATAAACGCACAATGATACGGCACTGATATTCTGTACCCATTCATAGTAGAACTTGAGTTAAGTGAAATACTGAACGGTTATTTTCAAGAAGATGGTGCAACTGCGTATACAGCTCGCGTTTCAATGTCACAGCTTGCTGATATTTTTGGTAATCGCATAATTTCACAGGAACTTTGGCCTCCACGATCGCCTGACCTAACACCAACTGACTTTTTCTTCTGGGGTGTAGCGAAAGCAACTGTCTATAAAAACCGTCCAAACTTCATCGATGTTTCGAAAACTGCAATATCCACTTTCACTGCTTCTGTTATAGAAGAAATGTTACGCCTTGTGTTTGGAAACATGATTAGACGAATTGAACTGTGTATTCAACAACAGGGGGGGGGGGGGGGGGGGGCGGCACTTTCGACATTTAATGTGAAATTTTTTAAGTAAAAATGAATATTCAATAAATTAGTAACTTGTATTGCACTGAGTTTCATTTCGGTATATTCACTGCGGCATACGGTGCGCGCGGCTAGCAACATACATACGGCACTGCGGACAGACTTTTTGAACACCCCGTAGTAGGTCATACGGAATCGGAAAGTATCGAAGGGGTTGCCAGTATGGAAGCGCCTAGGACTTCAACACACTTGTCTGTATAGGATAGATAAATATTCAGCGATCACAGCCCCTGCAGACCACGCGCTGCTTCCACAAGCTGCCTCGTTTCCTTCCTGTTTTGTGCCCGGTTCCTCCATGTGTCTTCAATTCCCAGGGCTGCTAGGTCCTTCGCCATGTCGTCCATCCAGCGCTGCCTTGGTCGTCCAATGGGGCGTTTGGTGTTTGGTTTCCCTGCTAGTGCCGTCTTCGACTGTCTTCCATCTGGCATACGGGCTACATGGCCCACCCATTGTATTCTTTTGCTCTTTATCTTCTGTGGGATAGTTGGTTGTCGCATCAGCAGGTAGATTTCCTCGTTTTTCCACCTCCTCCATTCTCCGTTATCTAAAACTAGCCCCCATATCTTCCTCATTACTCTTCTTTCAAATATTGATAATTTTTCCCTATCTCGCTTAGTCATATTTCTGAACCGTACTTTACTGCTGGGCATATCACTGTGTTGTAGATTTTCATCTTAGTGTTCACTGAGATCGATTTAGAGGGAATGCATGCATTTCGTTCCCACTGCTATTCTTTCCTTGATGTCCATTTTTATGTTGTTGTCTGTGGTACACCAAGATCCCAAATATTTGGACTGGTCTACTCTCTTGAACCTATTGCCATCTATTTCAAGATATTCTTTCTACCTGCTCTTATCTTCTTCCTAATTGCATGAACTCCATTTTGGTTCGATTCACTTTGAGCCCTACCTTCTGTGCAGAACTGTCCATTTTCTGGGACATTTCTTTCAACTCGTGCCTTGATTCACTTAATAGTACTATGTGATCTGCATATGCGAGACAATTGAAGTTACCGTCCATCTCTACTCCAGTCCACTCCTGTTGCCTACACTCTTTTATTACTTTCTCTAAGATGACATTGAATAGAACACATGAGAGAGCATCCCCTTGTCTGAGGCCTGTCTCAATCTCGAATGTTTCTGATGTGGCTCCTCGGAAACGCACTGCTGCCTTTGACCCTACCATACAAGCTTGGACCATTCTCACTAGCTTTTCAGGGATTCTGAAGTCCCGCATTGCATTGCATAGGCTATTCCTGTGGATGCTGTCATATGCACGTTGAAAATCGACGAACAGGCTGTAGATATCTTTATCATATTCCCAATGTTTTTCAAACAATTGTCTTAGTGTGAAAATGTGATCTATTGTCGATCGGTTTGGTCGAAAGCCAGTTTGGTACTCCTGTATGTTGTTCTCTATGAATGGTTGCAATTTACCGAGGATAATGACGGACAGCACCTTATACGTTACATTCAACAAGCTGATTCCTCTGTAGCTACCGCATTCCATTTTGCTTCCCTTCTTGTATATTGGGCATATTATAGCCAATTTCCAATCTTACGGCAGTGTCTCCTCCCATATCAACTGGATCAGCTTATATATCTCTAAGTGTAAGCTCTCACCTCCCTCCTTGATTAATTCCGATGTTATTCCGTCCTCCCTTGGGGCTTTGTTGTTTCTGAGTCTTTTGATTGTATAGGTACATTTTTTGTATAGGTACATTTTTAAAATTCTTAATAAGCAGGGTTTTGCTAAACTAGTGGGCAGTGGGAAGGGGCAGGAGGGTGGGGTGTGTCTTAGGCACCCTATGCTGCGTTTATTCACTCATGTGGGAATGTCGCATCCACCACTGATCACGCCACAGGTCACAAAATAGGAGTGTTGAAAAAGCGTAAGCGCCCTTACCTGCTTCAGGTCACGTTAAAATTTCGTCGAATGGTTTTGAACGGCTCCTATTAGTTCCGACATGTACACAGGGCAAAAACTGAGACCGCTCTGTGCTCCAAATGTGTGCGATCACTTTCGGTGGGGATACAGCCCAACAATGTCGTTAAAGAAGGCTTGAAATGCCCGAAGGCGGTAGCAGTGTCAAAGGCTGTGAAGGACATTTTCTTGCTGCTCATCGCACTCCGAACTGGCGTTTTTAACTGTGAAATGTGTGGGATTCAACATCCCAGGGAGAGACGTGGTTTGATTGAGGTCCTTTATGTCTTCCTGCTGATTCTGAACGGCGGTGTGTCTAGAATTTTTTTCTCGGACGCTCTTAAAAAAAAACGGTACGACTTAGACGCCGGGTATAACGGCTCCGACCTCCATCGCAGAGCCGTCAAAAGAAGGGGTGAAATGTCGGTAAGAGGAGCTGTGACGAGCTTTCTATCAACTGACACATCCACGGTGTCATTGGGCAGAATTGTGGTGATATTTGGTGTCAATATGACGTCGTTAACTTACCTTACACGTCACATGAACTTCTGAGCTGTTTGTTGACACCTTGTAGTTTGGTGCATCGTCGAGCCCGAGAATGACGTTGGAGAGCTCCACGCTTGTGCATCTTTACAAAGGAAGGTCGTATGCATCTTTGAGCCAGTTTCAAAGTTAAGCCTCGCAATGGGTGGGAATTACAGGACTTCGACAAAGTGATCCTTTAATTTCGTTGCGCAGTGTAACTTGAGCTATGAAATGTCTGCCGGCTAGAAACGCAACTGAAGTTATTCATCCGTGATCAGTTTCCATTCTGGGCTAGCTGGTGTTGCGAGGTAATTGATGCCTTTGGGTGGGCAGTGGACCATGGCTGGGTGGCCTTCTGTAGATCAGTGTTCAAAAACTGGTGTGCCGCCACAAAGTGAAGGGTGTGACGCAAACATTTACATATTAGTCAAAGAAGGTAAGAGATCCACGCAATAAATATCACGAATTTTTATGTCTTTAAATGTAATTTATTTCTTTCGATTTTACGGTAGACTGTACTTGTTTATTCTTTAATTATTTAATACATGCTGATAACTGTTGTATTTTCATAGAAATTAAATGTAATTTATTTAACCAATATTGTTATTGTACTTTGTTTGTCGTGAGGCAAACCGCTGCTCCAGCTATGCCGCTGGGATGAGAAGTACTTTGCAACATCGCTGCATTTGTGTATGACTGGCTGAACGCACTGTTCTCTAAAATTATGGGGATTAGCAAAAAATGTCCCTCTGATTTTTTGGCTTATTTAGATATTTCTTACAGATTTTAGCCGCTTCTTAAACTTTATTTTTTTTTTTTTTTTTCGTTCATTGCCAAGGGATCCAAACATTGTCAGATAACAATACAGGATTTCATCCTGGACTTTCCTTTTTTCGAGTATTTAGGTTCAGTTTCATCACAGTTATGCTCTGCATTAGTGAGAATTTTGTGACTGCTACACCAGTATTTTCTATTACAGTGTTACTAATCTATTTTTTCCGTTATTGATAAATCTATTGCACGGAGTGGACCGTCCTCGAGTGCAAGTAGTGAAAACATCTTGACCGAAAAACGGAATAGGATGTGGTTCAAAGGCAATTTAGTGATAATTATTTATCGTAAGGGTTTTTTGATGTGGTGACAAAACATGCCCAAACCCCAAGTATGTTGTGTGTGGTGAAAAACTAAGTAATGCTGCTGTGGTTCCCAGTAAATTGAAACTACTTTTCTCAATAAAATTTTCTTTCCTGTTAAGTACAGGGACGAAATAAAAAACAAATGAAATTCATGACTATGTCACTATGTGTTTCGTAAAAAGTACACAAAGTTAGCTGTAAGGCAGCTGGACTTCCGTAAAGGCCAAAGAACCACACACAACAGCAGATATGTTGTTAATGCCGATACACCCTTTCTATAATGCTAAAAATAGCCCTTGGGTGCTGAAATTTCAAAAATTCCTCTCTGCTGACACAATCAGCCGCCAAGTTAGTGACATGTGCACTGATGTCCAAGATATTTTGAAGGAGGAAATAAAGAGCAGTCATAAGTTCTCACTTCAGATCGACGAGTCCACGATACTGGCTGTCAAACACAAGTCTTTTTTTTCTACCGAAGGTCCGTAATGAATTAATGTGGGAAGGATGCGTTACTCTTTGTACATACGGAGCCGCTTCTCTGTCAGGCCAAGTGAAAGGTTCGTGGTTGAAGTACGCGAAGTGCATCGTAACTTAGTAATCGACCAGTGTCTCATCATCGCAACGTCATTGTTGCTAAAGACTTTGCCATCTCTTCTGCAAATTGTGGCGGTCGAAGTCTTAAAAGCCATGAAATTCATTGAATCGCGGCCCTTAAATATCCGGCTTTTTAACGTTTTGTGTCAAGAAAAACGATCACATCACACTATACTTCTGCTACGTATAAACGTACGATGGTTATATCGAGGTAAAGTGTTAAAACGAATGTTTGCACTTAGAGACGGGGAACCTGCATTTTCGGCTATTCAGGAGCATGAGTATGCGGATTTATTTGCGGATAATAAACAAGTGTCAGATTTGGCATATCTTTCCGATATTTTTGTACACTTATGTAAAGAAAACAAAAATATTCTGACTTGTTTGGATAATATTTGAGGATTTATTAATAAGTTAAGTTTGTGGGTACAGTCAGTTGAAAATAGGTTGCGTGGGATGTTCCCTACTATATGACCCCTACTGACTATAATATGTTGATGGACTTTACTAACTGAGCGGTCTAAGGCGCTGCAGTCATGGACTGTGCGGCTGGTCCCGTCGGAGGTTCGAGTCCTCCCTCGGGCATGGGTGTGTGTGTTTGTCCTTAGGATAATTTAGGTTAAGTAGTGTGTAAGCTTAGGGACTGATGACCTTAGCAGTTAGGTCCCACAAGATTTCACACACATTTGAACATTTTTGTGGACTTTATAAAAGACGGTTAAGTATTTGCAGAAGAATTACAAGAAACATTTTGTAAGGAATGTTGAAGATCTTGACTGGGTTCGTGAGTCATTCGTGGATTCGAAACATTTTCTGAATAATTTAGGTTTGGGTGAGGAGTGCACGCTACAACATCCCAATGATGGTGTGTGGTCCTGACAGTTCTGTATACTAAGGATTGTGACCTGCTACGTCAAGTCGTCAAGAAAAGAGGTGATGTTATCCAGGCTGTCTCCGTCACGCATTGTAGTAAACACATGCACAGCAACACGCTCACATAATTTGCCCACAATCTCTGCTAGGTTGCTCAGTTTCATCCTTTACACCACTGAGAGCAGGGTGCAACACATTTCTGGCAAGCAGGACATCCATATGGTCTGTATAGGACCAGGGTGAAGGGGCCAGCCAATGTGCGAAGGTGACACAAGAACTGTTATGGCTTCGTGTCCTGCTTTGCTCTCTGAGAAACAATATTGTCTTAATCGCAGCGTGTTAGGAATGGAAAGTCGTTGAATGAACTCGCCTTTTGGAAGCTTGTACCTTCCGGAGGCAGGTGGGTTTGTAATAACATTGCTAACCTCGCTGGTGGAGTGACTGTGTAATAGTGCGTATTTGGCAGGTTCTAGCCTTATCCTGGTAGTGACGAAATGGTCTTTCTACATCTACATCTACATCCATACTCCGCAAGCCGCCTGACGGTGTGTGGCGGAGGGTACCCTGAGTACCTCTATCGGTTCTCCCTTCTGTTCCAGTCTCGCATTGTTCGTGGAAAGAAGGATTGTCGGTATGCTTCTGTGTGGGCTCTAATCTATCTGATTTTATCCTCATGGTCTCTTGGCGAGATATACGTAGGAGGGGAGGGGGGGGGTCTCATCCGAGATGTGGAGGAGGCCCTACCGGCGGCGATAGAAGGCACTGGGTGCACCCGACTGCAAATTGTTGCTCGTGTCGGCACCAATGACTCCTGCCGTCTGGGTTCAGAGGTCATCCTCAGTTCGTACAGGCGGTTGGCGTAATTGGTGAAGGCGGAAAGCCTCGCTCGCGGGGTAGAATCAGAGCTAACTACTTGTAGTATCGTTCCCAGAACCGATCGCGGTCCTCTGGTTTGGAGCCGAGTGGAAGGCTTAAACCAGAGGCTCAGACGATTCAGTGGAGAGCTGGGGTGCAAACTTCTCGACCTCCACTATCGGGTGGAGAAATGTAGGGTCCCCCTGAATAGGCAGGCGTGCACTACACGCCGGAAGCGGCTACAAGGGTAGCGGAGTGCGTGTGGAGTACACATGGGAGTTTTTTAGGTTAGAGAATTCCCTCCCTAGGCCCGACAAGACACCTCTTGAGACGCGGCAAGGTAGGAGTAGGCAAAATGCAACAGGGAATAACAATATTAATGTGCTAGTAATAAACTGCAGGAGCGTCTATAGAAAGATCCCAGAACTGCTCTCATTAATAAACGGTCACAACGCCCATATAGTACTAGGGACAGAAAGTTGGCTGAAACCAGACGTAAACAGTAATGAAATCCTAAGCTCAGGTTGGAATGTATACCGCAGAGACAGGCTGGACAGTGAAGGGGGAGGCGTGTTTATAGCGATAAGAAGTGCAATAGTATCGAAGGAAATGACGGAGATCCGAATTGTGAAATGATTTGGGTGAAGGTCACGGTTAACGCAGGCTCAGACATGGTAATTGGATGTCTCTGTAGGCCCCCGGGCTTAGCAGTTGTTGTGGCTGAGCACCTGAAGAATAATTTGGAAAACATACTGCTTGACTCTTCGGTGAAGGTATGGCCTCGAAACTTTAACAAAAGCCCGTACCGAGCTACTGAGCGTCTCTCCTGCAGAGTCTTCCACTGGAGATTATCTATCATCTCCGTAACGCTTTCGCGATTACTAAATGATCCTGTAACGAATCGCGCTGCTCTCCGTTGGACCTTCTCTATCTCTTCTATCAACCCTATCTGGTACGGATCCCACACTGCTGAGCAGTATTCAAGCAGTGGGCGAATAAGTGTACTGTAACCTACTTCCTTTGTTTTCGGATTGCATTTCCTTAGGATTCTTCCAATGAATCTCAGTCTGGCATCTACTTTACCGACGATCAACTTTATATGATCATTCCATTTTAAATCACTCCTAATGCGTACTCCCAGATAATTTATGGAATTAACTGCTTCCAGTTGCTGACCTGCTATTTTGTAGCTAAATGATAAGGGATTTATCTTTCTATGTATTCGCAGCACATTACACTTATCTACATTGAGATTCAATTGCCATTCCCAACACCATGCGTCAATTCGCTGCATATCCTCCTGCATTTCAGTACAATCTTCCATTGTTACAACCACTCGATACACCACAGCATCATGTGCATAAAGCCTCAGTAAACTTCCGATGTCATCCACCAGGTCATTTATGTATATTGTGAATATCAACGGTCCTATGACACTCCCCTGCGGCACACCTGAAATTACTCTTACTTCGGAAGACTTCTCTCCATTGAGAATGACATGCTGCGTTCTGTTATATAGGAATTCCTCAATCCAACCACGCAATTGGTCTGATAGTCCATATGCTCTTACTTTGTTCATTAAACGACTGTGGGGAACTGTATCGAACGCCTTGCGGAAGTCAAGAAACACGGCGTACCTGTGAAACCAGAACTATAACATGGTGGGGAAATCTACTCGAAATATTTTCCAAATTATCCTTCAGGTGCTCAGCCACAACAGCTGCTGAGCCCGGGGGCCTATAGAGATATCCAATTACCATGCTTTAACCGTGACCTTCACCCAAATCATTTCACATTTCGGATCTCCATCAATTTCCTTCGATACTATTGCACTTCTTATCGCTATAAACATGCCTCCCCCTTCACTGTCCAGCCTGTCTCTGCGGTATACATTCCAACCTGAGCTTAGGATTTCATTACTGTTTACGTCTGGTTTCAGCCAACTTTCTGTCCCTAGTACTATATGGGCGTTGTGACCGTTTATTAATGAGAGCAGTTCTGGGACCTTTCTATAGACGCTCCTGCAGTTTACTGTTAGCACATTAATATTGTTATTCCCTGTTGCATTTTGCCTACTCCTACCTTGCCGCGTCTCAGGAGGCGTCTTGTCGGGCCTAGGGAGGGAATTCTCTAACCTACAAAACCCCCATGTGCACTCCACACGTACTCCGCTATCCTTGTAGCCGCTTCCGGCGTGTAGTGCACGCCTGACCTATTCAGGGGGACCTTACATTTCTCCACCCGATAGCGGATGTCGAGAAATTTGCACCCCAGATCTCCGAAGAATCGTCTAAGCCTCTGGTTTAAGCCTTCTATTCGGCTCCATACCAGAGGACCGCGATCGGTTCTGGGAACGATACTACAAATAGTTAGCTCTGATTCCACCCCGCGAGCGAGGCTTTCCGCCTTCACCAATTACACCAACCGCCTGTACGAACTGAGGATGACCTCTGAACCCAGACGGCAGTAGTCAATGGTGCCGACATGAGCAACAATTTGCAGTCGGGTGCACCCAGTGCCTTCTATCGCTGCCGGTAGGGCCTCGTCGACATCTCGGATGAGACCCCTCGGCAAGCAGACAGAGTGAACACTGGTCTTCTTCCCCGACCTTTCCGCTTTTTCCCTAAGGGGCTCCATCACCCGCCTAACGTTGGAGCTCCCAATAACTAATAAACCCCTCCCCCCGTGTGCCTGCTCCGACCTTGCTGAAGGAGCAGCCACATATCCACTCACATGCAGAGCGGCCGATGCCACACAGCCAGCCTCAATATTTACCCTCCGCCTCGTGCGCCGTGAACGCCGCTGAACCCGCCATTCCCCTTGGGGAGAGGGTGGCCAACCGCGCCCGGTACCCGCGAAGATGTCTGGACAGCAGGGACAGTGGGTGAAGCATGTAACACCTGGTGTGTACCAAGTGACGCACCAGACTCCCCACTGCCGCTACACTCCGAGGCAGCAGCCCGAAGACGGCTGACTGTGGCCATCAACACTCTCAGCTGTTCGCAAACAGTGGCCAGCTCCTCCTGCGTCCGTACACAGCAGTCACACATCCTATCCATCCTGAGGAACTAATTTACTGACGAGAGGTAATCAACTTTTAACTAGACTGCTAATTTACTAAAGGCGGCTGATTATTGACTAAACTATGATTGCTAGCCACTTCTTGTAGAAAACAATGAAAATAGCACTACCTGTCTCTGAATTGTATTGAAAACAAACACTAGCACTACTGGCACTATGGTTCACTAAAGGGACTCTCTCCTGGTTACATAATTGTTGCTGTAGCTGTTCGGTTTGTTCTTCTTGCTTTGTAACTGTTCCATGATACTTTTGTTAGGGTCACCACTTAGTAGATACTTAATTAACAATGTATTTCATGCAAAGTTAAGACTCTTTATAAGAGTGCACAACAACCGGATAAATAACTATTATCATATAGTATACTATCATCATCCCACTGGTTATTTTCCGTAACATGTGTCCGACATATTCCAATACTCATTAAATGGCCGATAGTAATGTACTGACTGCTGAAGAGTGTGGTCCTTCTGGTGTTGAATTTTCATGGTATTGCCAATGAGTAGGTGTGGAGTTACCTGCAAGCTGAGGGTGGTACAGGTGTGGGTCCCACACACTTTAACAATATTCTAAAATAGCACATACAAGTGTTCTGTTAGTAGGCTGACTGCTTTTTTACAGTATTCTGCCAATAAACCCAAGTCTGCCGCCTGTGTACCAATGATTTAGCCTATGTGATCATTCCATTTCTTTTTCATACAACACCCAGGTATAGTTTTAATTTAAGCAAGTTGGCAGCCATTGCACCACACTGAAATCTTATTATTATATGATTGTGTATATGAGAGTTGGAACTTAAATACTGGCAACTGTTTATTCACAACCGATACAAAAGAGTTATATGTTTGCACCTGTTACTGTCCTTCAAAGTAGTCACCAGCGTTGTGTAGAACCCATTGCCAGTGATGTGGGAGGCATAGTATACTGTTAGCAGAGCCTGTTCTGTTGATATGCGAATGGAGTAGTCTTCTGCTGTCAAATCCCTGGAACAGTTCTGAAACGAATGCCACGAAGTGATTCCTTCATCTTGGGAATAAAATCAAAGGTACAAGGACTTAAGTCCGGGGAGTATGGTGAATGATACAGTACTCCCCAGTCCCATCAACCGAACAGAGCAGCCACAGCTTGCACTGTATGTGCCCGCACATTGTCTTGCAATATGATGGGTGGGCTGAACGGAAAGTGTCACCACTTCTTTCGCAAATCTGGTCACAGGTGATGCTCCAAAGATGAGCAGTAATACTGTGCATTGACGGTGACAGGATGAGCATCTGGCAGTTGACCTGACTACTGTCAAGCTATTAGAACCTGTTCCAAATGAGTGTGCATGGAGAAATTCTGAAAATAGTGCACTGGGGATACCAAAGTTACCTTAAGTATACTCTACTTCGAATCCGTCTCTTCTACAGGAAGTAGGGGCTCTATCACCATTTGGTCACATGAGTGTGAGGGCCTTGCTAGTGGCGCTCTGTACAGGGGAGACAGGGACAAGGCAGGACTCAGGCACTATATTGCCCCCCCTAACCAACATGTTCTAGATGCTGTGTTCCACTGAAACAGAAAATGAGCTACTGAGACTCACTTCAGTTGTTGTGAAATATACTGTATCCTATGTCAAGAGGGGGCAAATGGGAGAGGGCAGGGGCCTGTGATGGTTGAAGGTCTCAACCTATCGCAAATGATGGTGCTCCATAGGGAAATGACACTAAATGTGAAGGAAAATTGGTTGCACTTAGTGTGTATGTATAGGGGACTCATTCAACATGTTGCTGAGTCTACTCCAGCAGCTATTGAGGAAACAAGAGACAAACAATTGCAGACTATGGCTCATGATAGAACAAACAATGCCTGTTATCTAGACTCTGAGGTCATTCTTGGGTGATTCCAGTGACTGGCAGGCAGAAAGGACCGACCTTGTTTGTGGAGAGCTCACAATTTGCAGTATCTCCCCAGAACTGATTATGTCTCACGATTATTATATAGTGATGTAACTAATAAAGTAGATGATACGTATGCTTGGAAAATGACAGTGAAACAAATAGAAAAAGTAATTATGTCTAAAAACTAAAATTCTGCTGGAATTGATAACATTTCCAGTAAATTATTGAAATGTTGTTGTAGTGAATTGGATAAAGTCCTCTGCCATTTTTTTAATATGTCGCTAGACATAGTCTGAGACTGATTAAAATATGGACTAAATATAGCCAATTTATGAAAATGTTCGAGATGCTGAAAAGTGTGTCTACACACCTTTTCTGGATACTTAGTTCTGAGGCTGACTGCAAGTTGCTGCTGGAACAATGAGCACTATCACTGAGTCTGTTTATGCTTGGTGTGTGCCAGAGAGGGGGTTAACTTATTATTGTGGTGTCCGATGCCAGCTGATTTTCATGACAGACTGTTTAAGCTTGAATTGTACCACAGCTGATCATAATTTGGTATCATCCTAATGAACTACAATTTTTTGATTACTAATACTGATTACTTTTTTACAGGTTCCTCAGATTGAAGATGACTGGGGGGATATAATGATGAACTTTGATGTTTGATGGAATTTGTGAGTTCTGTAATTACAGTTTTCTTCACATTGCAGACAGTAATTACCATTTCACTTATGTTGATATAGGTGAAGCAGGAAGGGCATCTAATGATAGCATTTTTGCAAGCTGTACACTAGAACTGGAACTGGAGTCCAGAACTCTCGGCCTGCCAGGAGAGCAGTTTAGTTGCTGATGACACATTTCCATTAACTCTATAGTTAATGAAGCCTTTTTCAAAGCATGTACCACTGAGTTTAAAGGAAACTGGTTTACAAATTTCCATCTGTTTGAGAAGCCAATGTTGCTTCATGCACAAATAGCAGGCAAAATTATGAAATCTTCAAGTGCAATATATAACTGCTAGAGAAAGGCAGATTCCCAACAATATGTATATCCAGAATTGATAGACAGGGGAATGTGGATAGTTCAGTACAGATTATGTTCTAATTTTTATGTGTGCAGCGAATATTGACACATGGACGTGGATGGGCGGTTGAATTAAAACACACTCGACATCATTGTTGATAAATGTATTACAGAAAACCCACACATACAATACACAGAATGGCACTATGTCACACTACATTCTTTTAACAGAGATGTTTTTTTTGCGCCCTGCACAAAATACTCCAAAGAAGCTCATACGGAGAAGAGAAGCATACACTAGAAACCCTTGACTTCTAAGTGCCCAGGGATCGGCATTGAATTCGAATGATGGTCACCGCAACAAGTACACATAAACACTTCTCCTTGTTGGACATCATAAGAGAATAACTTATCAGTTTCACATTGCAAAAATACATTATTAAACATAAGAACACAAAAAGAGTCAAAAATTAACAGGCAGGTAGTCCAATATGAAATAATACTTATTCTAATTTTAAAATGTCTCATAATCTCTCAGTTCTGATATCGCTATGATCTTTAGTTAAGATGTCTGCAGTATTGTCATCAGTTGACTCATAGTCAAACTGAAGTAAACCACCCAAGGCAATCTCTCTGACTTAATGATAGTGCACTCTGAGATGTTTGGTTCTTTCTGGTACACCCATTTTCCTGGTGATCTCAATGGCATATGTGTTGTCAGCTTTGACCTGCAGTGGTAGTCCAACAAATTGAGGATACTTAATCTCATATTAAAAATCTACAAACCATTCCATCTCCTTACATGTATCGAACATAGCAACATATTCAGCTTCTACTGTGGAGGTGGCTGCAATGGATTGCCATTTACTCTCCTAGCTGATAGCTTCTCCAGCTAACAACACTGTATACCCTGTTACAGATTTACTATCAGCTGGGTCATTTGACCAGACAGCATCACTGAATGCGCTAGGATCTGTTCAGCTGACTCAAATCTTTAGTTTGCTGCAGGTGACGAAAAGCCCTTTTTTCTCTGACCCCGTGAAAACACTAGGTTTAGAGTTGGTCTGACTCAACCTTTCTGAAATAAAGGCAATATAATGTTGAGTACATGTGGCTATATAAACAAACAACTCACCGCCTGTCGATACAGGTTTTCATAGATAGCTTCTCATTTTCGCCTTTGCTAAAATGGTTGCCATTCCATAACGTAACTATGCCCTTACAGTCACGCACATAAACTGTCTCATTGTCCTCTGAATGCAAGTTGTTTGGTTTAATTTTACTGACCTTGAGACTGCTCAGTCTTAAGTCCCAAAGTAAACAACATGCCATCCATTTATTTAACGCTAGTGTGAGATTTCACAACATCCTTGAATTTTTCAGTCCTCTATTCCTCCCCTATTACAACAACATCAGGAACATGAACCTCAATGAGCAAATGATTAGAGTAGAATATGTTACACAAGGATGCTTTTCACATTGTTGCAAACCTAAATTTTTCATCACGCGACAGAAAACATCATTCCAGTCCCTACCAGCTTGGTGAAGCCCATACAAACTCTTATTGAATAAACACACTTTATTGCCCACACTAAACAACTTTGCTTGCTCCATGAAAACTGTGGGGCTTATGGGGCTATTGAGATACGCAGTTTCTGTGCCGGACCGAGACTCAAACTCAGGATCTTTGCCTTTTGCGGGCAAGTGCTCTACCAACTGAGCTACCCAAACACGACTCCCCCCCCCCCTGACTCTCACAGCCTTAAATCCGCCAGTACCTTGTCTCCTAAAAGAAATGATATTATGGAGACATGGCTTTGCCACAGCCTGGAGGATGTTTCCAGAATGAGATTTTCACTCTGCAGCGGAGTGTGGTAGCGCACTTGCTCACGAAAGGCAAAGGACCCGAGTTCGAGTCGCAGTCTGGCACACAGTTTTAATCTGTCAGGAAGTTTCCCACTTTCTCTGTTTCTCTTTGTAGTAAACACCCACTTACTTTTTTATAAAATGATCAGCTTTTGATATTTTGACAAGTTGCCATGTATTGTAGCATTTTAGGCTGCTTATCCCTGACTCCATGGCTGTACACTTGCCCCTGTGAACTGAGGCTGAAACCTCATCTACTAATGTTCGATCAGCTAGATTCACTTGGCACATGGGAGCAAAAAAAAAAATGAACCACACTTTTTCGGTTTCACCAGACATAAAGACCACCCTAACTCTACTTCACTATTTGCACTAGAAATTTCTGTTTCCAATATGATATCACACTTCTCAATCACATCACTATCCCCACTGCTTGTAGCTACACCACTTTCAGTATTGTATCCATATTCTTCTCCAATCCCGGTTTGGCTCCCATTTCATCGAACAGCTGTTGGCTCAACTGCATCATCTGCTACCAGTTCTGCACTTCTCAGTGGTATGTTGTCACCATCTGTTGATAGATCAGGAAAGGTCAACTGCACCATCTTGCATAGTCAACTGTTACCTCATTACCGTGTGGATCAGCTGTTGCTGTCTGCTTTGTGAATACTTCTCCTGGAAGACACAGTTCTTTGTTTACTGTAGCTTTCAGAGTGAATGCTCTCTCATCAAAGATTACATCTCTTCTCAAAAGGATTTTTCTTTGTACAAGGCTCCACATCTGATATCCTTTTGATCCTGCTTCTACTCCGAGATAAACAGATTCTACCGCTGTTCCCCAAGTTTGTCAGATCTCAATATGCTAGTCCGGGCTCTGCAGCCAAACACTTGGAGTGTTTTCAAGTTTACTTCAATAACTTCTTCCTGTTTCCATACTTCATACATGATTTTTCCACCAAGGGATCTTACTGGGCATCTATTACAGATGTAGCAGGCCAACATCTTAGCTTCCCCCCAAAAAGTGTTGAGCAAACCACTTTGGAATAATAGATGCCTCACAATGGACAAAAGTGTTTGATTCAGGCAACCAGCTTTTCCATTGGATGGGAAAGAGTAAAGTGTGCTTCTCCAGTGAAATATGCCCTCTTTCTTGAACATTTGTTCAAATTTGCTGTTGATGTACTCAGTTCCATTGTCCAATTATAAACTTTGTGGTTGTCTCACAATCTCACACTCTGCATCTCCCTTAAACTCCACAAAAGAGAGAAACACATCACTTTTCTGCTTTAGCACTTATACTAACAAATATCTTAATTGATCATCCAGGTAAGTAGCATAGTAATGCACTCGACCTAAGGAGGTCTGTCTAATATAGCTCACATCACCATGTACTAGTTTTACAACATTTTCAGTAGTAGTTTGGCTTGATTTGAAAGATTGTCTTTTCATTTTTTCTTGCACACTAACTTCACATTTTTCTTTTTACTTAGTGACTCCACAGACTTTGGGCTAATCTTCTCAGTGTTCAAGTCTGTGGTGCCACAAAATTTCTACCCGTCTGGCTGTTGCTTAATTTTCCACTGGTTGACATGTTTTGTTGTTGTGGCGAATCAATGTATTGTTATTCAATTTGTAATGTTCACAGTGCACTAAATAGACATCACTGCCTGACGGTCTTCCTTTCAGCTGTTCCTTCTCACCAATAGACACACCAACAGCACCATTTTTTAGTCTAATACACATTTCTTTCTTGTCCATTTGTTTAACAGACAAGTTTCCACCCAGTTCTTTCACCAGAACTTCTGTCAATTGGATTGATTTACCTCCACATGACTTTTTTGCTTTCATGACAACACTTCCCTTACCAGTCATTTTAGTAACTTTTCCATCATACAATTCCACTTCTCCAAAGTTATCCATCTCTAAGTCCTGTAGCATCTCTCGGTGACTAGTCATATGATGTGATGCATCTGAATCCAGAACCCACAACTTTTCATCAACACCTCATCCACTTTTGGTCATTGTCAGTGCCACTATTGCATCAGCTTTCTTTGCACTTGCACTTGAGTCTTCACTGTTAGGATAATTCTTACCACTGCTGAACTTGCACTCATTTGCCCTCTATGCTGATTTCTTGGTAACATTATGCTTGCTTGATGCACCCCTTCTTGTTTTCCATGGAAATGTGGGCATTCCTTGGCAATATGATCTGCTTCACCACAGGAGGTACACTATGTGATCAGAAGAATCTGGGCCCCTGGCTGAAAATGGCTTACAAGTTCGTGGCGCCCTCCATCAGTAATGCTGGAATTCAATATGATGTTGTCCCAACCTTAGCCTTGATGACACCTTCCACTCTCGCAGGCATACATTCAGTCACATGCTAGAAGGTTTCTTGGGGAATGGCAGCCCATTTTTCACAGAGCACTGCACCAAGGAGAGATATAGATGTCAGTCGGTGAGGCCTGGCATGAAGTCAGCTTTCCAAAACATCCCAAAAGTGTTCTATATCATTCAGGTCAGCACTCTGTGCAGGCCAGTCCATTACAGGAATGTTACTGTTGTGTAATCACTCTGCCACAGGCCATGCATTATGAACAGGTGCTCGATCGTATTGAAACATTCAGTCGCTATCCCCGAATAGCTCTTCAACAGTGGGAAGCAAGAAGGTGCTTAAAACATCAATGTAGGCCTATGCTGTGATAATACCATGCACTCCATAAAAAACACAACCACACCATAACATCACCACAGCCTCCGAATTTTACTGTTGGCACTACACATGCTGGCAGATGATGTTCACCCGGCATTTGCCAAAGCCACACCCAGCCATTGGATCGCCACATTGTATACCATGATTCGTCACTCCACACAACATTTTTCCACTGTTCACAATTGTCCAATGTATATGGTCCTTACACCAAGTGAGGTGTCATTTGTCATTTACCGATGTGATGTGTGGCTTACGAGTAGCCACTCGACCATGAAACCCAAGTTTTCTCACCTTCCACTTAACTGTCATAGTACTTGCAGTGGATCCTGATGCAGTTTGGAATTCCTGTGTTATGGTCTGGATAGATGTCTGTCTATTATGCATTATGACCCTCTTCAACTGTCGACAGTCTCTGTCAGTGAACAGACAAGGTCATGCTGTATGCTTTTGTGTTGTACGTGTCTGTTCATGGTCCACAGCTCGTGGTCGTGCGGTAGTGTTCTCGCTTCACGTGCCCGGGTTCTCGGGTTCGATTCCCGGCGGGGTCAGGGATTTTCTCTGCCTCGTGATGACTGGGTGTTGGTTAGTTAGGTTTAAGTAGTTCTAAGTTATAGGGGACTAATGACCATAGATGTTAAGTCCCATAGTGCTCAGAGCCATTTGTCCCTTCATGTTTACACTTCACTATCACTTCGTCAACAGTGGACCTAGGAATATTTAGGAGTGTTGAAATCTCGCATACAGATTTATAACACATGTGACACCCACTCATGTGACCACGTTTGAAAGTTGGTGAGTTTCGCGGAGTGCCCCATTCTGCTCTCCATGTCTAATGACTACTGAGGTCACTGATATGGTGTACCTGACAGTAGGTGGCAGCACAATGCACCTAAAATGAAAAACGTATATTTAGGGGGATGTCCAGATACTTTTGATCACATACATAGGGTGTTTCTGCTGGCAATGTTACTCTTACCTTCTTGGTTTTGTTTATGGTGTTTGTAGTGGATCTAGAAAAACTTGTGTTGTTTATGACCTCCACCTTGTGCTGCATATGCTTTGGCTTCTTTTTGGCTCTTAGTGGGCTTTGAATCTGGTTCCAGGCATGTCTAATTCTAGCCTGTTGATTACAAGGTCTGTGGTCAGTCTGTTTTCGTCTCTTTCTAAACTTCTAGTGAGTACTTCATATTTCTCCAGAGGCAGTCCTAGAAGCAAGAAGCTTGCAACTGTTTTGTCATCAAAGGTAAGGCCTCCTTGCTTCACTAATCTGTTGGCAGCCAATATCTTCACTACATAGTCGTCCCTAGTCATATTGCCTTCTTTCCTCATATTTACTAAGTCCCTCACCTTGGATATAATGTTAGCAGGCTGCTGTTGCAGTGTATTTTTTCCAGTTTCTCCTAAGCTTCCTTCACAATGTTTAGAGTGCCAGTCATCTCTAGGTAGTGGTCTTCAACCAGGTTTAGAATGATAGACAAGACTCTCTCATTTTTCTTCTTTTCTCCCTGTCCAGCTGATTGTAACATGTTCCAAATCTGGGTTCTATGCCATAGAGTGATGCCTCACAATGTTGTATCAATGGATGAACATGAATTGACCAGTGGAAATAGTTACTGCTGCACAGGTGATCAATCTTTACAGATGGTTCTGTTATTCTGAATTGTTCCCTTTATCCTCAGCTAAGGTAGAACATCAGATAGATCATCTTGATCAGCTCTTGTACCTCATGTTCTTTTTTCACGCTCACCACACCTGTGCACTAGGCCCATAACCTGTTGTAATTTTTATGTGTGCAGTGAGTTCTGATGCATGGACATGGGTGGGTGGTTGAATTAAAACACTCATATTGTCGCTGTTACAAAACACAGAAAGGCACTACCGCCACACTACATTGTGTTCACAGAAATGCTTTTTCGTACCCTACTCAAACTGCACATAGAAGCACTTACAGAAAAGAGAAGCATACACTAGAAACTCTTGGCTTCTAAATGCTGCAAGTGGCACTGAATTTGAATGATGGTTACCGAATTAAATTAATGTAATTACAACAGTTTACCAGCTATGAACTTGGAGAAGCATGCTGGGGAGAGGTGGTGACAGGCTGATAGATACAAAGCTGTGATCTGGAAACAACAATAATACAAAGGAAATCACAATAAGAAGAGGATAGATTGAGAACTTTGTCCTTGCAAATGGATCTGTATCTTGGCAACATTACATAGTTTAAAAATATGTACTATAGATTGTTAATGTGAAACACTGTTGTAACGTTTTAAGTAAATGAATATTGAATACAGAATTCAGCTCGCCAGAATTATGTAGCTTTATCTGCTGTATACAGTTTTCCTGAGAAAAGAATTAGCGAACTCGAACAATTGAATTTTCATCTTGCAGGCGTGATGGTTCCACAGTTGCCTACATATCTCAGTTCGTTTGTATATGTACTCCTAATTTAGTTTATTTTGCTCTTCATCTCAGATATTTTCAGTCCATCAATGTTTTAGATGGTGTAGTACAGCCCCAAGTGCAGAAATACATCGCTGCTTGAGTCTTTAATCAATATAATTGGAATCTCACAAACATCTGTGTATAGCATAGATGTCCAAAAAGCAAACAATTCCCTCTATACTCCACTTCATATTTCACTTTGTTGACACTATATTGACACCCCTAACTTGAAACCTCTTGCAGATAATGTTGTCAAAATTGGAACAAGCTGAAACAGTTTAGTTTCACCAAAATTGTGCCACACATGTGCAGTGGCTGGTAGCAGAGTTGTGTACAGCCTAGTGTTATAGTGTAAACTACGCTCAGTAGAAAAAAATTAACACATTATCTCCCTTTTTGCTGTAGGTTTAGCTGATAAAGAAGTAGTGGAATTATTGGCAGTGAAGGACCCAAAATTTGAGGTACCTGAAGAAAAAGATGAAACTGATGTAGCTGTCAGGCCACAAGCACCAGCAGGTGAGGAGTCATCATCCAGTTCAGAGTACGAGTGAAGTCCAGCACAAATGTGGAAAATAAAGACACAAGACAGAGTAAGCAGTTGCTACAGACCCACTTATACAGCATATTTACAGGATAGTTAGCAAAAAATTATTGTATATATACTACTAGCCATTAAAATTGCTACACCAAGAAGAAATGCAGATGATAAACGGGTATTCATTGGACAAATATATTATGCTAGAACTGACATGTGATAACAATTTCACGCAGTTTGGGTGCATAGATCCTGAGAAATCAATACCCATAACAACCACCTCTGGCTGTAATAACGGCCTTGACGCGCCTGGGCATTGAGTCAAACAGAGCTTGGACGGCGTGTACAGGTACAGCTGCCCATGCAGCTTCAACACGATACCATAGTTCATCAAGAGTAGTGACTGGTGTATTGTGATGAGCCAATTGCTCGGCCACCATTGACCAGACGTTTTCAATTGGTGAGAGATCTGGAGAATGTGCTGGCCAGGGCAGCAGTAGAACATTTTCTGTATCTAGAGAGGCCCTACAGGACCTGCAACATGCAGTCTTGCATTATCCTGCTGAAATGTAGGGTTTTGCAGGGATCAAATGAAGGGTGGAGCCACGTTTGTAACACATCTGAAATGTAACATCCACTGTTCAAAGAGCCATCACTGAGAGCAAGAGGCGACCGAGACGTGAAACCAATGGCACCCCATACCATCACATCGGATGATATGCCAGTATGGCGATGACGAATACGCACTTCCAATGTGCGTTCACTGCAATGCCACCAAATACATATGTGACCATCATGATGCTGTAAACAGAACCTGGACTCATCCGAAAAAAGGACGTTTTGCCATTCGTGCACCCAGGTTCGTTGTTGAGTACACCATCGCAGGCGCTCCTGTCTGTGATGCAGCATCAAGGGTATCCACAGCCATGGTCTCCAAGCTGATAGTCCATGCTGCTGCAAACATCATCGAACTGATCCTGCAGATGGTTGTTGTCTTGCAGATGTCCCCATCTCTTGACTCAGGGATCGAGATGTGGCTGCATGATCTGTTACAGTCATGCGGATAAGATGCCTGTCATCTCAACTGCTAGTGATACGAGGCCATTGGGATCCAGCACGGCGTTCCATATTACCCTCCTGAACCCACCGATTCCATATCCTGGTAACAGTCATTGGATCTCAACCAACACGAGCAGCAATGTCGCGATATGATGAACCGCAATCGTGATAGGCTACAATCCGACCTTTATCAAAGTCGGAAATGTGATGGTACATATTTCTACTCCTTACACGAGGCATCACAACAACGTTTCACAAGGCAACTCTGGTCACCTGCTGTTTGTGTATGAGAAATTGGTTGGAAACTTTCCTCATATCACTAGTGCCAACCTTGTGTAAAGGCTCTGAAAAGCTAATCATTTGCATATCATAGCATCTTCTTTCTGCCGGTTAAATTTCATGTCTGTAGCATGTCTTCTTCGTGGTGTAACAATTTTAATGGCCAGTAGTGTATTTTACTTTTATTTCCAGGTCTAATGCTGACGTACCAGAAACAGCAACATTTGATATTACTTCAACTATGAGGTCAAAATTTTAACATTTTTTATAACATTTTGACCAAACCGTCTTTGATAATATCACTTGCCTTATTATTGTAGATCTTGTTACACTAACAGGAAAATCAGTGGACTGTAGTGGAGCAGAATTATAAAAAAAAATTTTGGGTTTCTTTATGTTAACTGTATTACTGGGATTCCGTATAATGAGAATTTTGGGAAATGCAAACACATTATACATTGACAGAGTTATATATATTCACTTATATAAATCAGGTACTTCACATCTGTACCCTTACTAGACAGTCTCCTAACTTGTGGGCCAAAGTTAGCAATGGCTAGTCCTCCTAAAATCTATGTATTTCAGGAGGGATTTAGATTTGAAAAGGGAGGGCTGAAGTTCATTTGATCTGGTTATAAGAACTGATGAAAGAAAAAAGTAGCTGTTATCAAATGGTTTGAGAATAATCCTATTGATATTGCATTTTCCACTTTTGGCGTGCATCATATTGTCTACATTCAGTGTTGGTCAAAGATGGATGAGGCTTACGTACAGATTCCTAGACCAAATGCAATTACAAAATATAACACACAAATGGGTGGTGCAGATCTAACTACACAATGAGAGGTAGCACCAACAAGCAGTAAGTGTGTTCCACCACTTCATTGATTTTGCTGTTGCAGCAGCACAACTAGAATATAGGCAAGCAATGCAGAATAATAAATTAACAAGGAAAGACAGAATACAGTATTAAGCTTTGAACCTTGATGTTGACCAATATCACATTTTGTATGGGGTACCAGAAAATGAGCATTTTTGCTGCTGCTGTTGATGATGATGGCAATGATGGTCCACCAACAAAACAGACAAGAGCACCAAACATATTACCATCTGTAGATTTCAGGGTGTTAAATGCCAACCACATATCTCAGATGATGAACAGTGGACAGAAAAATAGATCAAAATGCATGTTAGAGGGTTATACAGACTTTGATTTTGGACAATGTAGCACATGTAAAATGTTCCTGTGTTTCACATCTGAGATAAATTATTTAGTTATTATTCATAAGAAGTAAATTTGAGCTTAAACTGAGTTTCTGTCACTACAACATTGTTATTTTAAATGTTCAGAACAATTTTGTTGTTAAGGTTATATGTATGAGTATGAGTATGACTTTATCAACATAGACTGCAGGTTGCATGATTACATTGTTAGCTGCAACAGACGGAAGACATACTTTGTTGGTGCTGCACATTTTAGCGATTTTGACAAAGATAAATTTACATGGCAGTGTTCCTCGTTGGCTTGCCAGTACAGAAGTGTTCATGGAAACTGCTAAGTGAAAAACCCATCTAATACACAAGTTTATTTATATATAAAAATTGACATAGGAATTTTCCTTTGTGTGAGACCGCGTCTACAAGATTCGTGTGCCAATGTAATGTTCTAGATTTGCCTATTTTACTGATTGTGTTGCTTCTGGGTAATCTTTCATTGACTACACTGGCAACTGCCATGATAAACTCGTATTGTTTTTGTCAATTGTAGGCATAAACTTATTTGTTCTCTTTATAATTTTTGAGAACAGCAGGCTTCTACTCATTCAAAAAATCATTCTCCAATGTCATTGTATACTTATGCATGAGATAGGTTATTTTTGAGAATTTTCATACACTTACAAAACTATTTTCATAAGTTACCGGTATGAGTGTTTTTGATACGTAACTTATTCCATTGAAAATCAGTGTTTTCAGTTCATTGCTGAAAGTACCATCATATGGCAAAGAGGCAAACTTTTTGTGACTATATAGAGAATTTCTTGCTAGGGAGGCAGCTTATTATCTTACATGAAGAGTTGTCAACAGATGTGGAAGTAACTTCAGGCGTACCTTGGGGAAGTGTGTTGGGACTCGCGCTGTTCATGTGTATTAGTGGTAACCTCTGATTTTCCACAGGTTATGCAGGTATTTGTAATGAAGTACTGTCTGAACAAAGCTGCACAAATATTCAGTTGGATCTTGAAAGGGTTTCAAAGTGTTGCAAAGGTGCAGTCAAAATTGTGCCCCCCCCCCCCCCCCCTCCCCAGCCACCACAACAAATAAAAAATGCTATGACTACAATATCAAAGAGCCACAATTGGAATTGGTCAACTCATACAAATATCTGGTTGTGCCAATTTGTAGGGAAATGAAATGGTATTATTACTTAGGCTAGGTAAATCAGGTGGCAGACATCGGTTCACCGGTAGAATACTGGGGAAATGTGATTAGTGTACAAACTCCTGGTAATAAAGCACTAATATGAATCATTCCAAGTGTGTGGGCTCTTAACCAAATAGGATTAAGAGGGTGTATTGAATGTATAGAGACAGGGCAGCATGAATGCGCACAGGTTTGTTTGATATCTGGGAGTACGTCACGGAGATGCTGAAGAGTCAGATAACTTGAAGATAGACACAAACTATCCTGAGAAGGCTTATTTACATAGTTTTGAGAACCAACTTTAATGGATAAATCTAGAAATATACTACAATTCCCTACTTACCACTCCCCTAAGCATTGCGAGGACAAGACTAGACTAATTATACACCGATCAGCCAGAACATTATGACCACCTCCCTAATAGCTGCTATGTCCTCCTTTGGTACGGATAACAGCGGTGACGCATCATGGTGCTAAAGCAACGAGACCTTGGTATGCACCGGAGAGAGTTGGCACCACATCTGCACACTCATGTCATGTAATTCCTGTAAATTCCAGGGAAGGGGGCAATGAGTCATAACGCCACTTTCAGTCACATCCCAGATGTGTTTGACCGAGTTCAGACCTGACGAGTTGGGGGGGACAGCACATCATCTGGGACTTGCCACTGTGTTCCTCAAACCACTCCATCACTCTCCTGGCCTTGTGAAATGGCACATTATCTTGGTGAAAAATACTCTGCCACTGTGCCAACATCCTGTGTTGATGGTCACACGCCCATTTCAGTCATAGTTACAGATGTTGTAGTGTTAACATTGGCACATGCGTGGGTCATTTGCTGCAGAGGACCATCATTAGGAGTGTTCAGCCCACTGTGTGTTCAGACACACTTGTATTCTGCCCAGCATTAAATTCTGGTGTTAGTTCCACCACAGTTCACCACCTGTTGTGTTTTACCAGTCTGCCAAGCCTACGACATCTGACATCTGTAATGAGGGGTGGCCCTCCAAACCCACAATGTCTGGACATGTTTTCACCTTGATTTTGCCATGTGTTGAAGGCACTGACCACTGTACTACTTTAACACCTCACAAGTTATACAGTTTCCAAAATGTTCATCCCAAGCCTCCAGGCCCTCACAATCTGCCCTTGGTCAAACTCAGTTAGGTTGTGCTATTAGTATGTCTGACCATCATCATTTGCTTCGGACAAAGAGCTGCATGCCTGGGTACAATCACAGTTCCATAGGCAACTGCAAGAATTTTTCCACGAAAGCACTGACTGTCTCATCTCACAGTGGGATAGATGTGTGTTAACAGTTATGGTGATGCTGTCATCACCTGGATCAGTTTCTATCGATAGTATGTTGTTGGTCAGAATGTTTTGGCTGATCAGTTTTTCAACTGAATATTTCTTAGTGAATGTAACTATCTCACAAATAAGCATACATATAAGGGTCTGTCAAATGAGATTGAGATATATGGAAAGAAAGCAAGAAACTATTTATTATTTCTAAAGTAATCAGTGGCCACAAATGTCTTTCTTCAGTACTCAAAAAATATGGATATCACCTAGGATGAGATCGGGAATGTATGGAGTATCTGCTTTCCGGCAAAATTTCTGCAGCATAGTTGAAACAATCTTGGCAGCTTGTGGGCAGGCATTATCCTTTAACAGAATGATGCTGCACCTTAACCTGGTGCTCTTTCTGGGACATGGCACCACAATTAATGCATGGCAGTAAGTGGACACTTTGCAAATTGAAGTGCACTATCACGTCCAATGATCAGGAGTGTTGATGGGATGGCATTGTTCTGTTGCAGGATATTGCTTGCCTGCGTGTTGTCAAGGCCATTTCTACTACCCTGCAGAAGTTTCTGTGGGAAGCCCTTGCACATTCTCCCTACAGTCGTGCACTCTTACCATGTCTCACACTGGAATAAATGTATTAACAGCTATGGTTATCACTTTTGAAATAATAAATAAGTTTTTTTCTGTCTGTCTTGTTTTCATTGGGCTGCCTATTATGGAAGTGGAGTATTTATGTATTCTTCAACAGTGGTTTTTGATACTTTGTGTTTTCAACTCAGTCACTTATTCTTAAGATTCTTTTTTACATTTGGAAAAGCTTCTCACTGCATGCTGTTTTGCACCAAAATATAACACAAATGTAGAACAGCTAAATAATTTTTTATGATTTTCTGTGACAGCAGTTTTCAAGAAATGTCATTAATGTGCTATGTTTAACATCTTTGAGACATTATCAATATTTGTGTTCCATTTAAAGTTGGTTTGGATCCAGATTTCTAGATTTTGCATTATTTACAGATAAAATGCATTATTTACTGATAGAATAGTTTTGTTATTCCACTTTAAAGGATTTAATTTCAGGTCATGGACTTCAAAAATATGTCACATTTGCAATGATTTTAATAATATGGGTAATATAGTTTGAATATAATCATGAATCATGATTGTAAAAAGTAAACTCTCATACCCAGAAATGTCACACTTAGTAAAATATTTTGGGTTATTATGCCATGGTCAAATGTTTTTCTTAGAGAAACCAAATGTTTCATCCCCATTTGTGGAGGTCATTTTCAAGGATGTTTTGTAGCTTCTGTACAGGTCCAATACACACTGTGGCTCATTACTGAGTGGAGTGAAATTTTGTTTCCTTATGCTCCAGCACAGAGACCTGATGTTGTTATCAAAATCCAGTTTTTTTTTTTTTTTTTTTTTGTTTTGTTTTGTTTTTTTTTTGTTAGCCATACATTGAAGATGTTACTGACTGTGTTTGGAAGAGCTTGTAGAAATAGAATATCACTGTACTTCACAAACCTACCAGAAAGATACAAGGACACTTAAGGTTGGCCAAGGACATATGTTATGTTAACCGGGGACCTAGAAACGACAGAGAGGCTCTGACCATGCCACAGCCCCAGTGGTCCACAACCCCACATTGACTACCACAGTCCACTTCACCCCTCCACCGCCCCACACCGAACTCAGGGTTATTGTGCAGTGCGGTCCCCGGTGGACCACCCAGGGAACATCTCACACCAGACAAGTATAACACCCATGTTTGCGTGGTAGAGCAGCAATCACCGACATAGTTTAACTGGGGCAGAATAAGGGGAACCAGGCCGCATTTGCCAAGGCAGATGGAAAACCGCCTAAAAACCATCCACAGACTGGCCAGCTCATTGGACCGCAACACAAATCCACCAAGCAGATTCATGCCGGAGACCGGCGCTCCTTCCCGCCCAGAAAGCCGTGCTTTAGACCGCATGGCCAACCAGGCAGGCTGGCCAAGAATACTCTGAAATCACTGTAGAGAGCAAGAATTTAGAGGCTGCCTTGTAGTTGTGGAAATGTGTATGTGAGTAGTACAAAAAGAATGGTGGCAAAACAACTAGAAGACCATTAGAAGTACTGTAGAAGGGTAAACAGACAGATACTGGTTTTGGAACACACTGTGCAGTTTGGAGACTGTCACTTCTGATTTGAGAAGACTCAGGTCCTGGCTGTCATAAGTGGATACTGCAATAGCCTGTACAGAGAGGTGACAGAGATTATTGAGCATGGACATTATTTTAATGGGAAGAGAAGTATATGAATCTCTATGATATCTTGATTATGGTGCTGAGGTGTGTACCATTCTTCTGCCATGGTGCAATACCAATAATGGATGACTGAAACTAACACTAGACAATTGAGATGAAGTTGTGAAAACATGAGACATCATGTCACTGTGCCGATGCAAGTGGAAATAAAATTGTACCTTAGTCGTGAGGCAGGGGTCACTATGGTCTAGGAAATTTGTGGCATGTTTCTATGAGACCAAACTGCTGAGGTCATTGGTCCCTAGGCTTACGCACTACTTAATCTAACTTAAGCTAACTTAACGCTAAGGACAACACACACAGCCATGGCCGAGGGAGGACTCTAACCTCTGACAGGGGGAGCCACACAAACCGTGTCAAGAAGCCTCAGACCGCACGGCTACCCCATTCGGCCATGGTCTAGGGATAGTGTCATTGACTACTAATCAAAATGGCTAGGGTCATGGTTTGGATCGTAGCCACTGCTTAAATATTGAATGAAAATCAATGTAATGAGCCTCCATCATTCTACCGTTTTCCTTGTCAAAGAGGGCAGAAGAGAGGACAGAGCTTCACTGCAACCTCTTGCCCTTGCAATGGGAAAAGAGATAGAAGAGTGGAAGAGTCAGCAATGATCAACAGCATGAGGACGCAGAAGGCAAAGAAACTTAATGCATGTCCACAGGACATGTCACCTGTAACTGAAAAATGGTCATGACGATTTCTCCATAGGCAAAAATTCCAGATTAGTCCCCCAATTGGAACTCTGGGAGGAGACTTACATGTCTAAATTCCTTTGGTTCCTATAGGAGCAGAGGGCATCCAGGAGAACTCGCCATCCATCTCTGTCTTTGGCCATTTCCCTCAATTCTGCCCTGGTGTCACCAGCTCTCTGTGCTTTTCCTTCCACTGTCTTCTTTCATATACCTCTAGACCTGCCTCCCTTCCTTGTTCCCTGGGGGTTCCATTCCAATGCCTCCTTCTAAATTGCTCCATCTGGCTTTCAGATTGTGCCCCAACCATCTCCATTTTCTCTCACATATCTGTTATTGATAAGTATCTGGTTTGTTTCTCTCCAGAGATCCTCATTACTTAATATTGGATAAAACTGTATGAAGGCAGTATTTGCCCTGTTTATGCAATTCTGCACGTCTTCTCTGGCTCCACCACCTTCTGTCACCACACTACCGATGTAGAGGAATGAATTGACAATCTCCACTTGCTGCGCCTCTATGAACGATGGCACTTCCATGTTCCCAGAATTTATTCCCATTTGCTTTGTTTTACCTATATTTATCTGGAGGCCAGCAATTTCTGCTTTTTTCCTGTGAAATAGTTTAGCTTTTATATCTTTCAGCTTTTGAACTAACAAAACTATGTTTTATGTGAAATCCAAATCCTCTAGATGTTCTTGCATCCCCCACATCTCCTCCCTGCTGTGACTTTTCTTGTTACTGTGTCAAGGACAAATAGAAAAAAATGTTGGTGACCAAATGTAACTATGCTGGACTCCACTTCTTAACCCTGTTGTCTCTGAGAGATTTCCCTTGTAGAGCACATGACATTTGTAGCCATCATAGAGATATTGAATGGTGTTTAGAGTTTTCTATGACACTACACCATCCATCTGCAACACCTACCACAGCACTTGATATTTCACAGAATAGAAGATCTTTTCAAAATCAACGAATACGAAGTATTTGGTCATCTGGAATACTTTGCTTCGCCCTGATATGATCTTAAGAATATTAATAAGATCAACACAACTACATTGTGCCTGAAAACCAGCCTGTTCCTTATGCAGTCAATGTTCAAGTGAATCTTTAATCCTATTTAAAATAACTCTGGTGATGGTCTCACTGGACACTGACAGCATGTAATAATGTGTCAGTTGTTACAATCAGACAAATTTCCTTTTTTGGGGGAGCTTTACCAAGCCATTTTTCCACTCCTTTGAGGGTTTCTTTTAGAGCCAAATATGCTTCAGCAAGGGATGGAGCATTTACAGTACTTTTGATACTGGCTTATAAGATTTCTGGACCTATGTTGTCTAGGCCTAGAGCCTTTGCATATTTTAGGCACTCGTAATTTAATCTTTTGACAGAACACTGTAGATTTATATCTTGATGTGCTTCAATGTACACTGGAACATATTCCTCTTGGTTGTCTTCATGATTTAAAAGATTGAATGTTGCTCTTATTTCTTAGCTGTTTCCTGCTAGGCTGTAATCATCACCCCACCCTTGCTCTGAACTGGTCCTTCACGTCTAAAGTTCTCCATTGAGAGTTGTTTGCCAAAACAGTACAACTCCTTAGTATTTCACTGTCTTTTTTCCTCTTCTGATAACTGTGCCTGCTCATCTATTGGTTCCATTTTATCTTGCTGTATCCCTTTTTGTACTCTTTTGTTTGTTTGTCTCCATGTATTCTTTCTGCACTCTTTCCTGCAGCTAATTTAATTCCAAGTGTCATCAGAGATCCACTCTTTCCTTTGATGTGTCTTAAATCCTAAGATGTTCTCTCCAAAATCTATTAGATGTGAAATTCAGTTCCACGTAGGCTGTATGGACTGCCCAAGATCCAGAAAGAAGGTTGTCTTTACATACTGAAGTGAGCAATACTGGAGCAGCCACCTATAATTCGGCCAAATACTTGGCATCTTTACTCAAATCCATTGTAGGTAAGTGTCCACATCATATAAGAAATTTGATTTTATCAGCAGACTCCTGTCATTTAAGCTGGAAAATGGAGATTTGTTAGTTGTTATGTCTTTTAGGTTTTTACAGAAGTGCCTTTGGTGGATTCGCCACATCTCATTGGCAATAGGTTTGTGGCTGACATTAAAGCATTGTTTGAGCATATTCTCTCCTTGACAATTATTTATTCAACAACAAGATTTTTGAACAATCGATGTTGTCACTATGGGAGTCCTTTGTCTCCCCTGGCAGCCAATATTTTTATGGAAAAATTTGAGGAGCGAGCACTTGCCTCAGCCATCTTAGAACCAACAGTATTTTGGTAATATGTTGATGACACTTTTATAAGTTGGCCTCATGGGGTGGACAGTCTCCAAGAGTTCCTTCAACATGTGAACTTCATATATGAAAAAATAAAATTTGCAGGAGGTGAAGAAAGATGGTTGCTTGCCATTTTTAGACATCTTGGTGGGATGTAAGGGTGATAGCACAAGTGGACATTCAGTGTTTTGAAAGGCCGCTCATACTGACCTTTATTTACAGTGTACTAGATGCCACCAAGATGCATAAATGACGGGTATTATAAGACCTTGATCCACTGCTACAGGCATCCAAATGACATAAAAAGCAAGTAAATGAGGTCTTCAGAATGAGTGTTTGCCTACCATTTATTGGAAACGATTCAGATAAAATAGGCAGAATATTAAGAAGACATAAACTTAAATTAATCTTTTGATCTCCTTACAAAATACCAGCAGCTTTGTTAAAGATGACTTATAGTTACACAAAGCAGATGTTAACAGGATTCTGTGTGAATGCAGCAAAACTTACATAGGGCAAATGAGGAACACTGTGGAGGATTGCATTATAGAACATCATTGGCATAATTACCTTCCCCAGGCAAATAAGCCCACTATCACTGAACACTGTATTTCTACTGGTCACTTGAGGAAATATAATGAAACAAAAATGTTGGCCCATACATCAGACTTTTGGAGCTCAATATCAATGAATCAGAGGAAATACAACCTTCTGAATCCCTCATGAATTGAGTCGACAGAGTCCAGTTAAATTCTGCATTGGACCTGATTAGAGAAAAACTTTATGCTCTGCATAATCAGCATCGTCCTGCAACCTTGCCATGCAAAGAGATAAGCTTTCATCATGGAGTGTACAGACTTACAGCAAAAGTACATGCTCTCAGGCAACACATACGCAATGCCATCTAGGACACTACAAATGTGCAATCAGGATCTTAAATAGGGGAGCTCAGTGTATTGCTCATCAGTGTTCACCTGAAGATGGCCAGAAGACTCTGCACCAAAATATCCTACCAGTGACTTAGAGAGAGCCAACAGCTCTCCCAAAATTTTATAGAACAAGTTAGACAGCTACTTTGAAATTTTTGCCAACCTGTTTTTATTCTTTTCTGCATAAAGTTTTCATCAGAGATGGCATGGAATCTGTTTTATAGTTCAAGGACAAATCTTCCTGTGATAAATTGGTCTATTAACCTTACACATTTATTTTGTTGTGCCTGTGTTTGAGCTTGGTTCTATTTGCCACTGCTTTAAATTTGAAATCACCCAAAACTAGGTGCTTGTTACTTCAAATGTCCACTTCTCTCTGTTTCTGACATTTAGTCGATAGTGTCAAATCTTATGGCTTAGAGCTCTGTCATTCATTTGATTTTTAGTAACACAATATGGCAAGACCCATGTTATCTTATGGCAGCTGCGATAAGGAAACAGTGTGCCTCCAATGACCATGGCAGACTCAGCACACATATCTGTTAGCAGTTCATCAGTTTTGTTCCTATTCTCAATGTTTTTATGCCCATGATGTGTTCAAGCCCTGTGTTTTCTGTACCAATTTTTGTGTTCAAGTCTCCCATTAAAATTGTTATCTCTCTATAATAATTTTGTCTAAGGACTCCATTTAGCTCTGTACAAAATGCATCTTTTAATTCTCCTTCAGCCATTTCAGAAAGTGTACAGCATTGAATTACAGTGATATTTCACATATTTGTTTTAAAGCATGCAGCTGTTATTCTTTCTTGACTGGTTTCCATTCCAGTAACCTCCTTTTGCAGTTTTTAGGTAGCAAGATCCCTATGCATTACATCTTCACCTGTGTGTCCTACATACCGCAAAATTCCACCATTTTGTGTTTGAACTTCTCCATATTCTGGCCATGTTATTTCACTTCATCCCAGTATATCCAATTTGAAGTTTTCCATATCTTTTGTGACCTGTCTTAACCTTCTAGCCTCTCTCAGTGTTCTTACATTCAAATCCCAATATGGGTTTTTGTTTTCACACCAAACATCATATTCTTAAGAGTGTTGTGGCTATTTCTCCTCTAGTTTCTGTACTTTGAATTTTTTTGGTGGTGAGAGTTATCAGCCTACCGCCTTCTGAGTATACTAGTGGGACTGCCACTTTATGGCCTGGACACCTGCCAAAGTTTTATTTCAGGACTTTAACCCTTAGACATATTGTCTTCACCTCAACTACAGAATGCTATCAATCCCTCCACACTAAGCCCTATGTGCATAAACGTTGTTCTGGTTACCAAGGATCTTCTGCTGTCCACATCAGGGCACTGTGCCTGCTGTCATGCAAATGCAGAGAGGAAAAGAAAAGGATAGGACACTAGACTGGATGTTGTGAAACACACTTTGTCTGGATTCTCTTTGGAGACTTGCCTGGCTTGGGAGATGCTGTGAGCAGTTACCCTACCACCAGCATAGCCCTCCACTTCATTGGAACACACAAATCCTCTTGCCCATGTGGACAGTGACTCATTAAGGTGGTGTCTCTTGAGTGGAAATGGAGAAATAACCACAAGAAAATGATTGAATAACCAATGAAAGGATACCATTCTGTGAGTTGGAGTGGAAAATCTGAAAAGGGACATGCAGAGTTTCAGTCTAGATATAGTGTGAGACATTGAAGTAAACTGGGAATAAGATAAGGATTTCTGGTCAGGCAACTTGTGGGGTAATATCAGCAGAAGCAGAAAATTATATTCATTATGAATAGGAATGTAGATCTGAGAATGAGTTATTATGAACAATTCAGTGATAGGATTATTCCCATCAGTATAAAGCCAACAACAATGATTCAGGTATACATGCCTATATCACAAGCAGAAGATTAAGAATATTATGAAAAGGATAGTTTCTACTCGACATATAGTGGAGATAAGTTGCAGATAGGCACAAAAAAGAGACTGTCAGAAAGTGAGCTTTTGGCCAATGAAACCATTGTTGGAAATACACACATACACACAACCACACACACACATGACCACAGTCTCTGGCTGCTGAGGTCAGACTCATTGTCTGGCCTCAGAAGCCAGAGATTACAGTCAAGTGAGTGTGAGTTGTGTTTGTGTGTGTATTTGTCTGTTTTCGACAGAGGCCTTGTTGGTCGAAAGCTAACTTTCTGACAGTATTTTATTTATTTATTTATTTTTTTGTGCTTGTCAAGTATATGTTGAGTAACAACTATCATTTTTATAATACACTCCTGGAAATTGAAATAAGAACACCGTGAATTCATTGTCCCAGGAAGGGGAAACTTTATTGACACAGTCCTGGGGTCAGATACATCACATGATCACACTGACAGAACCACAGGCACACAGACACAGGCAACAGAGCATGCACAATGTCGGCACTAGTACAGTGTATATCCACCTTTCGCAGCAATGCAGGCTGCTATTCTCCCATGGAGACGATCGTAGAGTTGTTGGATGTAGTCCTGTGGAACGGCTTGCTATGCCATTTCCACCTGGCGCCTCAGTTGGACCAGCGTTCGTGCTGGACATGCAGACCGCCTGAGACGACCCTTCATCCAGTCCCAAACATGCTCAATGGGGGACAGATCCGGAGATCTTGCTGGCCAGGGTAGTTGACTTACACCTTCTAGAGCACGTTGGGTGGCACGGGATACATGCGGACGTGCATTGTCCTGTTGGAACAGCAAGTTCCCTTGCCGGTCTAGGAATGGTAGAACGATGGGTACGATAACGGTTTGGATGTACCGTGCACTGTTCAGTGTCCCCTCGATGATCACCAGAGGTGTACGGCCAGTGTAGGAGATCGCTCCCCACACCATGATGCCAGGTGTTGGCCCTGTGTGCCTCGGTCGTATGCAGTCCTGATTGTGGCGCTCACCAGCACGGCGCCAAACATCATACGACCATCATTGGCACCAAGGCAGAAGCGACTCTCATCGCTGAAGACGACACGTCTCCATTCGTCCCTCCATTCACGCCTGTCGCGACACCACTGGAGGCGGGCTGCACGATGTTGGGGCGTGAGCGGAAGACGGCCTAATGGTGTGCGGGACCGTAGCCCAGCTTCATGGAGACGGTTGCGAATGGTCCTCGCCGATACCCCAGGAGCAACAGAGTCCCTAATTTGCTGGGAAGTGGCGGTGCGGTCCCCTACGGCACTGTGTAGGATCCTTCGGTCTTGGCGTGCATCCGTGGGTCGCTGCGGTCCGGTCCCAGGTCGACGGGCACGTGCACCTTCCGCCGACCACTGGCGACAACATCTATGTACTGTGGAGACCTCACGTCCCACGTGTTGAGCAATTCGGCGGTACGTCCACCCGGCCTCCCGCATGCCCACTATACGCCCTCGCTCAAAGTCCGTCAACTGCACATACGGTTCACGACCACGCTGTCTCGACATGCTACCAGTGTTAAAGACTGCGATGGAGCTCCGTATGCCACGGCAAACTGGCTGACACTGACGGCGGCGGTGCACAAATGCTGCGCAGCTAGCGCCATTCGACGGCCAACACCGCGGTTCCTGGTGTGTCTGCTGTGCCGTGCGTGTGATCATTGCTTGTACAGCCCTCTCGCAGTGTCCGGAGCAAGTATGGTGGGTCTGACACACTGGTGTCAATGTGTTCTTTTTTCCATTTCCAGGAGTGTATTATTGCATTCCAGCCTGGATTTTCAACTGTTTGATTTTGCAGAAGATTAAGAGACAGAGTATATGAGGGCACTGAACATGTAACTCAGTACCCTTATGTAAAGGGAGATGATACTCTGACAGTCAGGGAGAACTGGTATGCTATCATAGGTGAAGGAACTTAAAGTGGTGGTACAGGAGAATATGGACTCTGTAGTAAGAATGGGAAAGGAAAAAGACTAATAGAGTACACATCCAACTTCCACTGGTAATAGCAAATTCACTGCTTGACAATCACAAGAGAAGGAGGTATACTTGGAAAAGACTTGGACAAAGTGTTTGACACCAGCTGGATTATGTTGTGGTGGAACAGAGATTCCAAAATCAGGCATTGGACTGTATGACATACCCAGGAGGACCAGATGTAGACTTAGGCCACAATTTAGTAGTGATGAAGAGTAGGCTGTAGTTAAAGAAAATCGTCAGGTAATATAAATGTGGAAAGAAGTGGGATACTGAAGTTCTGAAGAATGCATCTGAAGTCCTCTCAGGTCGAAGATACAGCAATAACGAATATGACAGCAGGAAGTGCAATTGCCCTATAAAAGTGACAATACAGAAGTATAACAGATGGATACAGGAACAAGGAAGGTAACTGTGAAAAAGCCTTGTGTAACAGGAGGAATATGTCAATTGATCAATGAAAGAGAGAAGTACAAAATACTCAAGAATACAGCAAATTGAGTCACCTGGGAATGAAATGTGTATATTGAGGCAGTGGAACACATATAAAAATGTGAAGAAATCATAAATGCTTGTTGTAAGCACAGACTACCATATAGAAAAGTCAAAATAATCTTTGGGGAAATTAAAAGCATATATGTTAACATTAAGAGTGCAGGAGGAATTCTGCTGTTAAATGTAAACACAAGAGTGGTTAGATGGAAAGATTACATTGAAGGTCTTTATGAGAGGGAGGAACTGTCTGCTGACATGATAGAAGAGGAAATGTATGTCAAAGCAGGTCCATTATTAGAGGGAGAGTTTGACAGAGCATTGGAAGACATGGGAAAAATATACAGGAGGAATAAGTAACATTCCTTCATAATTTCAAAATTCACTGGAGGAAGTGGCAGCTAAATGACTGCTCATATTTGCATGTAGAATCCATGAGATTGGAGACATACTGTCAGACTTTCAGAAAAATGTCATTTGCACAATGCCATAGATAACAAGGGCAGATAAGGGTGGACAAGCATCTCAACAGCTCATGCATTCAAGTTGCCACCAAGAATAATACACAGAAAAATGGAATAAAAAATTGAGAGTGAATTAGATGATGATCAGTTTGTATTTAGGAAAGGGCAAAGGCATCATGGAGACAGTTTTGAAATTGCACTTGCTAGTAGAAGCAAGAGTTAAGAAAAATCAAGACATGTCCAAAGCATTTGTCAACCCAGAAAAAAGTATTTGACAGTGTAAAATGGTGCAAGATGTTCAAAATTCTTTAAAAAAATAGATACAAGGATGCAGTTTTCTGCCCTACTGTTTTATTTATACATAACAAGTAATGATGGAAATAAAAAAATAGATTCAGTAGTGGGATTAACATCCAGGGTGAGAAAACATCAACAAGAAGATTCACTGATGACATTATTGTCCTCAGTGAGAGGGAGGCAAAGTTACAGTACATACTGAATGGAATGAACAGCCTACAGGGCACAGAATATGAATTGACTGTAAACTGAAGAAAGACAAAATTAATGAGGAGTAGTAGATTGAGAGTAGTGATAAGGAGTAGTATATTGAGTGTAGTGATAAACCTTACATCAAAATTGGAGGCCATGAAGTAGACAAAATGAATGAATTTTACAACCTTGGGAGTAAAATAAGGTGTGGCAGACAAGGCAAAGAGACTTAACACAGACTAACACAGGCAAAAAGGACATTCCTGGCCACAAGACATTTCCTAGTATCAAACATTGGGTGTATTTGTGAAAGAAATTTCTGAGAATGCATGTCTGGAGCACAGGATTGCTAAGAAGTGAGCCGTTGACTGTGGGAGTACCAGAGAACAATAGAAGTCAAGCATTTGAAATGTGTTGCTGTGGAAGGACTCTGAAAATTAGGTGTACTCATAAGAAATGAAGAGATTCTATGTAGAGTGAGTGAGAACAGAAATATATGGAAAACATGCATAAACAGTTCTCAGTTGACTTGCCATGGATAAAATTCTGAGCTTTCAATGACTGACTCCATTATCAGAGGCTAAAAATGACTATCATTAAATGGCATGGCTTCCACTTTACAGGTCAGCATCTGGTTGGCTGTATTACATTAAGGTATCAACACAGAAATGACACACACTGAAGTGCCACCCTCTACATCCATAGCTTTTGTTTGTACTCTATCTCCATCACTGATTTTATGATTCCATGCATTGCTAAGTGCATAGCTTGTGTCTGTTTAATTTGTTTTCACAAAATCTAATTTCAACTGCTTCTCTGATCACAGAGTCCCAGTAGGTCAATGCTTGAGCAAGTATTATCATTTTTTTATAAAAATCTTGTGCTTATTCAATAGGCTGTGCCACCACTGATTTATCCAAATACCTGTATTTAAGGTGACGCTGATGATGCTTGATGTGGCAACTGGCAACAGTCTGTATAGACCCATGTAACTTACGCTACACTCACAAGGAATGTTATAGATTCCAAACCCTCTCAGGCTAAGGTTATCCTTGGCCGGTCACAACATTTCTTTAATTTTTTGTGTCTCATTGGGTGTAGTTTTCACCATCTATCTCTTATGAGAGCTATGCTGAACACCTTAGTATACAAAGCCATTCTATTTTTGCCAAGGACCACATTGGCTCTGAGATTAATTATCTGGTGATGGTGTTCAGAAGCAATGTGTATTCTGTCCATGACATTAGATCAGTGCTGTCTAGGAAACCAAAGAGATGCAATGCTGTTCAAACAAACCAAGAGGATCAACACATAGTGCGCCTTCCATTCTTCTACACAACAACCAGCAAGATAGGTAGAATCAAACAGGCAGCATATCATACAATCCTTCTGGACAACCAGGAAAATAAAGAAATGTTGTGACCAGACAAGGATAATCTAGGCCTGAGAGTGTTGGGAATTTATAAAATTTCTTGTGAGTGTTATGTGGGCCAGTCTTTACGTACTGTTGCCAACTGCTGCTCTGAGCATCAGTGTCTCCTTAAGTACAAGTATTTGGGTAAATCAGCCGTGGCACAGTCTATTAAATAAGCCAATATTTTTGTTTGAACAAATGGGAATACTTGCTAATGCTTTGACCTATTGGGACTTTGCGATCATTGAAGCAGTTAAAATTAGACTTTGTGGAAACATCTTCAGTAGGGACATGGGCTATGCGCTTGGCAATGCATGGAGGCATTTACTTGGTAAAGACAAAGCACAGAGGAAGACTTCTTAAGTTAATCACCTTATGTGTGGGATGGCATTACAAACAACTCTGGATAGAGCACACAAACAAAATCTATGTGTGTAGAGGGCGCCACACCTCAGTATGCACCATTTACATGTTGACACCATGAAGTAAAACTATCAGGTCCTGTCTTGTGGGTATAAAAGTGGGAGCCTCACCAGTTCACAACAGTCAGTTTTAGCTCCTTGATAATGATGGAGCAATTGTCAAAAGCTTGGAATTTTATTTGAATTTGATGGGGTAGTTAAACTGAGAACATTTCATGCAAGGACTTCATCACAAAAACTTTGTAGCGATATTAGTTTCCTCTACAGAGAGGACACATTGTGCAGTGTTCGTCACCTGGAGAAGCTGACTCTTGAACAGTCTCAACTGCTGAGTAATCTGGCTTTTTACAAAACTGTCATGACAAGGAAGTTGTACCAAAGTTTGCAATGGTCAAATATCACATCTAACCTGCTGCAGTGAATAGAATTTTATGGAAGAAAGGCCATGCTTTTGTTAAGAAGAAGATATGTCATAAGAAGTATGAATTTGGTGCCATTGCTCACTCTTTATATTGTTGCCATCTGCTTCTGTCTGGAGTTCTCTTTGGCCCTCAGATGAGTAGACATGAATTTTGGTCCACAACATCGAGCTAAGGAGGTTTCACGTCAGCACACACTCTGCTGCAGAGTGGAAATCTCATTCTGGAAACATCGAGCTAATTTAAACAAAACAACAGCCTGATAACTTTGAGCAGCTTTACCTTGAACAAGGAAATGCTGGGTCCAGCGGCGTTCACCACTTTTTCATCAACTTCTGTACAAGGAACTTGATGAAACTACCATCTTAGTTCTCAGCAAAAGTCTGAACTTTGGTCCAGCTCCACGTAATCTCCCAATCGCCAAGATTTGACATCTTCCTGAAGAAGCAGTAGATGAGGTAAGGCTTTCTACTAGCTAGATTTTAGCGACAGTCAAGCCCTCTAAGTCCAATGTTAGCAGATGGGAGAAACATGGACTGAGAGCATTGGTGAATGATGAAGAGTTAGTTGTCTTATCAGCTGAAAGGAGGATACTATGGCTATCCTCAATGCTACAAATTAGAATAAGAAAGTGGGTCTTTTATTGGAAGGGAGCACATAATGAATTCTCAGATAGGATCTAACATTGGTACTTTCCAGAAAGACAAGGGACCTATTAAAGAAGTCTGGTTTCACTGATAAGCTTGTGATGAATTTATGGCCGAGAATGCCTAGGCCACCCAAGCTGTACAGTCTGCCTAAGACTAATAAAGACGGCATTCCATTGAGACCAATTGTTAATACTGTTGTCTCTCCTATATACAGGCTGGCGAAGTACTTATGTAAATTATAGGCACCTATGTCATCAGCTGTTGTAGACATCATATTAAAAACTCCCGAATATTTGTTGATACCATAAAACAGATGAGGATAGGGCCAAATTAAACCATGTTCAGTCTTGACATGATCTCCCTGTTTGTGAAGGTAGCAGTGGAAAACACATTACAACTGTTGGATGCTCATTTCTCCCCTAAAATTCTGAAATTGTTTCAGCACACTTCAATGTCCAATTACTTCGTGTATGGTGGAAATTATTATGAAATAATTGATGGAACAGCCATGGGTTCACCACGGTCACAAGCTGTAGCTAACTTTCTTATGGAGGATTTTAAAGAACAAGCATAAAATAGTGCTTGCTGCCAGTCCTCCTCCTCCTTCAGGTATGATGATGATACATTTTTGAATCTAGCGACATGTCAGTGAGGTGTTGCAGCAGTACATTGATCATTTGAATGGTATACATCCTAACATAAGACTTACAGTGGAGGTGAAAGGGAAGTTACGCCTCTTTAATGTGTTGTTTGAACAGAAAGCAAATGGACAACTTGCCTGTTTTGTGTACAAGTAAATAATGCATACAGATCTATCCTAATGGGCATAGCTTTCATCATCCAACTCAGAAGAGTGCCTTAGTTCACAGAGCTAGGTCTATTTCAGACAAGGGCCACATCAGCTCCATGATTAATCATTTGATGACAGTGTTCAGAAGCAGTGGGTATTCTGTCCATGATCATAGATAAGTGCTGTCATGGAAACCAAGATGCAATGCTGTTCAAACAAGCCAAAAGGATCAACACATAGTGCTGCTTCCATTCTGTGTTACAAGTACCAGCAAGATAGAGAGACATAAACAGGAATGAAATCAGACCAGTCTTCTAGCCACCCATCAAAATTAAAGAAACATTGTGATCAGTCAAGGATAATCTTGTCCTGAGAGTGCTGGGAATGTATAACATTCCTTGCCACTGTGGTAAAGTTACATGAGCCCGTCTAAACAGACCACTGTAGGAAGCTTGCACTTGATAAAGAAAAAGCACAGAGAATGACTTATCACAGTTTACCACCAGATGCAAAGGATGGCACTGCAAACAATGCTGGATAGAGAGTGCAAACAAAATCCCCAGTTGCATGAAAAAGTGCTGCACATATTTGAAAGTAAATGTCACTACTTGGTACTTGCAGGGTGATACTATAAGCCAATTTTTTATCAACTGACTGTCAAGTTATATGCCAATATTCTTTAGTCTGGGGCTGCTATCCCAGAGAGACATGGCCCATATGTAGAGATATATATTGTCTGCATAGCTTTATAATAGTTTAATAGTTGCTCGTAGAGAAGTTTGAATGTCAGCAGCATATATTATATGATAAATGGATGAGTGCTGCTTCTTGGAGACCTAGCAATTTTTTGTCTGGGGTCACCATAGGTACCTGTGTTGATGGTATGCAGTACTCTAAGAGTGTGAAGCTTAAGTATTAGACAAAGACTTCTACATTGTCACACACAGCTGAGGTATCAAACAATGGAAAATCCAGGATGGAATGTAACAATATAATGAAAAGGATAGTTGCTTCTCATCATAAACCGGAGATGCTGAGTCACAGAAAGGCACAACAAAAGGCTGTCGGAAAGTTAGCTTTCAGCCAACAAGGGCTTTGTCAAAAACAGGCAGCATACACACATGCACACACTCACGCAGATGGAACTCTCACACACATAAGCTCATTCTTTAGCAGTTGGAGCCAGACAGCTGAGACATCTTGCAAGCTGTGATGATGAATGCACTGCGTCAGACAAACATTGGCAAAATGTCACTCATTAGTATTGTATTATTGTCTTTATATTTCTTTATTGAAGCCATTTTGGGTACTTGACAATGATTAATTGTGTTTGTGTCACCATTTCAGTCATATTTTAATGGTGTGTCTGAATGCTTTGCAGATGCGTAACTTGTAAAATCCCATGTAGCCAGACTCTTTCTTGCTTTAATTTGGAGACGTTTATTTTTGTATTTGTATTTATTTATTTATCCTGTGGATCACATATTGTACAAAGTACACATGATATATGACCTATGCCATTGGGAACGATACTGTAGACTACATTTCACTGAGGATACATAGCAAATGTGATAATGTCTCTAATGGAAGACATATGATCATCATACAAGAAATGTTCATACCAGGAGTGGCATCAGAGGCTTACTTAATTGTTAGTTGATGTTCCTTCAAAGTAATCTGTTATGTTTGACCCAAGACTGTGACTTCTGTGTTTTGAGTATATTTTCTGTTTCTAAATTATTTGGCTGTCTGCAGTGTTAGAAAATGAAGAATCCAGGAGGAAAACCTGATAAGTCCAAAATTCCAGATTTGCTGTTTCTTTTTCGTAATTTAATATTTCAGCCAGTGCAGTTTTGGATGGTTTTGTACAACTTGTCATAAATCTGACAAGTAGAGGGATATTTCAATATCTTGCAAATGTGTGTAGGGGAAAAACCTTACAAGTCCATGCAAAAGAGAGGAATATTCCGACAATTCCATGGAATGCAATTACAAAATGTTATGATGTAATGATTCCTATCCCGTATAGGTCTGTTTCTGCTAATATTATCATTGTTGTCACAGTCATTGTTATGTGTAATTTCACCATTGTAATTAGCTTTGTGTAGACTGTGAAGGAAGTTCGACCTAGAGTTGTGTTGTGTAGATGTAATATGAATAAAGAAGATAGTGATTCATCTAATCATGAAGAAAAATAGAGAATGTCATTGGTGATGCTGACTAAGAAATGGAAGTTTGGTTGCATTAGAGATGCTTCAAAACATTAAAGACTGCAGTCATGTGAAACAAGAGAACCATGTACGTGCAAAAACAATTGTTTTGATATTTTCAATGATGAAAATAAAAGACATCTTATTAATAATAGGCACCAATTTGAAAATCATGATGAAATAAACCTCTGTCTAAGTGTTTTAATCACAGTAGCCCCTGTACGTCACAGGCATCTTAGAAGAGAAGAGCAGGAGGCACAGTTTTGTGATGCATATTATAAATTCAGCAGTGTGTGTGCTGATTTGAAACTTTCTGGGATTTGTATCTGGGTGTTTAGTCTACAGTTATAACATTGGTGAATATTCATCATTACCAAGACTGTAGTTAACTGATGATGTAACAATATAATACTTTGAGACAATTCACAGTCATTGTATATTGTGCATGACTGGTTACTTTCCTGTCATTCTGGTGTTCGCCCACTAACAAAATATTTTGTCATATGTGCGTATTGAAACAAACAATATTCCATTTCTGTCACTGCAGCTGATGTGTGAGTGTATAAGAGAGTCCAAGTTTTTTTGTATATACTTAAAACAGAATAAGAGTGGTACTGTTATGTGAGGACATGCGTTGCCCATCCATTAGCTGCATGTTAGTGTTTACTTTTGCCTATTTTTATTTAAAATTCAACAAAAGTAGAATAGATTGATTTTGTGTGTGTGTGTGTGTGTGTGTGTGTGTGTGTGTGTGTGTGTGTGTGTGCATTGTATAAAATGATAATTAAAATGGTTTTCATTGTCTGAAGCCTTGTCTTTATACTACAACACAGGACTCGACCCACGACGTGAGGAATTGGCAGAGACAGAAAAGTCTCTCTGTGCCACGCTGCAGCTGCTGGTTGTATCGCTGGTGCCTGCTATCCTGGCCATGTGTCTCTGACATCCTAACTGTGAAATATGTGTTGTGTTCTTACAACACACAAATATTATTTTATGTTGTCATATCCAATGAAATTATTGTGTAGTTTATGTACATCGAAGTAGGTAGCTGTGGTTGAAGATATAATGTCATACAACTGTACTGATTTTGAAACTGTGCGTTTAAAAGTAATCTGTGAAAAAGTTTTCCGAGTAAATATCTTGTTTCATTACAGTAATACTATGTCACTTAATTAATATTGTAAGCTGCCACTTCCATCAGTCAGTTATATAGATGTTTCATAGATTAATGATGTACATAAAATAGAAAGAACCTTCCACATGGGAAAAATATATTAAAAACAGAGATTCCAAGACTTACCGAGCAGGAAAGCGCCGGTAGACAGGCACAATAAATAAAACACACAAACACACACACAGAATTTCTAGCTTTCGAAACCGACGGTTGCTTCTTCAGGAAAGAGGGAAGTAGAGGAAAAGACGAAAGGATGTGGGTTTTAAGGGAGAGGGTAAGGAGTCATTCCAAACCCGGGAGCGGAAAGACTTACCTTAGGGGGAAAAAAGGACAGGTGTACACTCGCACACACACACATATCCATCCGCACATACACAGACACAAGCAGACATTTGTAAAGGCAAAGAGTTCAGGCAGAGATATCAGTCGAGGCGGAAGTACGGAGGCAAAGAAGTTGTTGAAAGACAGGTGAGGTATGAGCGGCGGCAACTTGAAATTAGCGGAGGTTGAGGCCTGGTGGATAATGAGAAGAGAGGATGAAGGCAAGTTCCCATCTCCGGAGTTTGGATAGGTTGGTGTTGGTAGGAAGTATCCAGATAACCCGGACGGTATAACACTGTGCCAAGGTGTGCTGGCCGTGCACCAAGGCATGTTTAGCCACAGGGTGATCCTCATTACCAACAAACACTGTCTGCCTGTGTCCATTCATGCGAATGAACAGTTTGTTGCTGGTCATTCCCACATAGAAAGCGTCACAGTGTAGGCAGGTCAGTTGGTAAATCATGTGGGTGCTTTCACACGTGGCTCTGCCTTTGATCGTGTACACCTTCCGGGTTACAGGACTGGAGTTGGTGGTGGTGGGAGGGTGCATAGGACAAGTTTTACACTGGGGGCGGTTACAAGGGTAGGAGCCAGAGGGTAGGGAAGGTGGTTTGGCGATTTCATGGGGATGAACCAAGAGGTTACGAAGGTTAGGTGGACGGCGGAAAGACACTCTTGGTTCACCTGCCACCCTACCTAAAACCTCCTTCCTCATCTCCTTAGCCAGATTCATCCTAACCCACAACTTCTTCACTTTTGAAGGCCAGACATACCAACAATTAAAGGGAACAGCCATGGGTACCAGGATGGGCCCCTCGTATGCCAATCTATTCATGGGTCACTTAGAGGAAGTCTTCTTGGTTATCCAAGCCTGCCAACCCAAAGTTTCGTAGAGATTTATTGATTACATCTTCATGATCTGAACTCACACTGAAGAACAGCTCCTGAATTTCCTCTCCAACCTCAACTCCTTTGGTACCATCAGATTCAATTGGTCCGACTCCAAATCCCATGCCACTTTCCTTGACGTTGACCTCCATCTGTCCAATGGCCAGCTTCACACATCCGTCCACATCAAACCCACCAACAAGCAACAGTACCTCCATTATGACAGCTGCCACCCATTCCATATCAAATGGTCCCTTCCCTACAGCCTAGGCCTTCATGGCAAACGAATCTGCTCCAGTCCTGAATCCCTGAACCATTACACCAACAACCTGAAAACAGATTTCTCATCCCGCAACTACCCTCCTGACCTGGTACAGAAGCAAATAACCAGAGCCACTTCCTCATCCCCTCAAACCCAGAACCTCTCACAGAAGAACCCTAAAAGTGCCCCACTTGTGACAGGATACTTCCCGGGACTGGATCAGACTCTGAATGTGGCTCTCCAGCAGGGATACGACTTCCTAAAATCCTGCCCCAAAATGAGATCCATCCTTCATTAAATCCTCCCCACTCCACCAAGTGTGTCTTTCTGCCGTCCACCTAACCTTCGTAACCTCTTGGTCATCCCCATGAAATCCCCAAACCACCTTCCCTACCCTCTGGCTCCTACCCTTGTAACCGCCTCCGGTGTAAAACCTGTCCTATGCACCCTCCCACCACCACCTACTCCTGTCCTGTAACCCGGAAGGTGTACACGATCTAAGGCAGAACCACGTGTGAAAGCACCCACGTGATTTACCAACTGACCTGCCTACACTGTGACGCTTTCTATGTGGGAATGACCAGCAACAAACTGTCAATTCGCATGAATGGACACAGGCAGACAGTGTTTGTTGGTAATGAGGATCACCCTGTGGCTAAACATGCCTTGGTGCACGGCCAGCACATATTGTCACAGTGTTACACCATCCGGGTTATCTGGATACTTCCTACCAACACTAACCTATCCGAACTCTGGAGATGGGAACTTGCCCTTCAGTATATCCTCTCTTATTGATATCCGCCAGGCCTCAACCTCCGCTAATTTCAAGTTGCCGCCGCTCATACCTCACCTGTCTTTCAACAACTTCTTTGCCTCTGTACTTCCGCCTTGACTGACATCTCTGCCCGAACTCTTTGCCTTTACAAATGTCTGCTTGTGTCTGTGTATGTGCGGATGGATATGAGTGTGTGCGAGTGTACACCTGTCTTTTTTCCCCCTAAGGTAAGTCTTTCCACTCCCGTATTGGAATGACTCCTTACCCTCTCCCTTAAAACCCACATCCTTTCATCTTTCCCTCTCCTTCCCTCTTTCCTGAAGAAGCAACCGTCGGTTGTGAAAGCTAGAAATTCTGTGTATGTGTTTTATTTATTGTGCCTGTCTACCAGCAGTTTCCCACTTGGTAAGTCTTGGAATCTTATTTTTAATATATGTTTCATAGATTATGTTTATACTGTGTATACCACACATTACTATATTCTCATTGCATTTGTTTGTACATAACTACAGAATTGTCCCCCAGAATATTAGTCTGTGTGTAAATGTGCAATGAGAGCTAAATTAATTGCCTCTAATTGTCAAAATCAATAGCCACATACATATTACAGTTCCTGCACTATCATGATTGATATGAATAATATGCTCTCTCTCTCTCTCTCTCTCTCTCTCTCTCTCTCTCTCTCTCTCTCTGTGTGTGTGTGTGTGTGTGTGTGTGTGTGTGTGTGTGTGTGTGTGTGTGTGTGTGTGTGCGTGTGTACGTGAGTGCGTGCGTGTGTGTAAGTAGTATAAGTGGGAGCAATGTTTTCAGTGCCAATGGACTTGCCACAGTGGTAACATTGGTTCCCATCAGATTGAAGTAGTTAAGCACTGTTGGGCTTGGCTAGCAGTTAGATGGGTGACTACCTGCACCTGTCGAGCACTGTTGGGAAGCAAGATGCTTTCAGTCCTTGTAATGCCATTTGAGGAGCTGCCCGATTGAGAAGTAGTGGCTCTGGCCACAAAAACTGACAAAGGCTGGGAGAATGGTGTGCTGATCGCATGCACCTCCACACTCACATACAGTGACATCTATCGGCTGAGGATGATACGGCGGTCAGTCGGTACCATTGGGCATTCTGATCTCTGGTCAGATGAGTTTGAGTTTGCATATTATCAGTTCATTTAAGGTCTTTATCCAAAAGATCAGTTTGTAATTTTTCTTGTAAACATTCCTGTCTGCTAGGGAATGCTTGTATTTCAGAGTGGTCATTTACCATTTTGCAGATATTTAATTTAAGCATTTCATTTTATTTAAAGCCCTCCATCATCTCTTTTTATTATTCACACACACACACACACACACACACACACACACACACACACACACACACACACACACACGTAAATTAATCCTAAGTTGTAATATGCATGGTGTTACATATGTAAAAATGTTTTGCACCACCGTTATGGCTTGCATAGTTTGTGTGTTTCTAACCGGAAATCTCTTTCCCAATACCATTTTAAAAGTCTTGTGAGTAATGAAGTTAAAACTAAAATTGCTTCCTCAGAGCAGGTCAGTAGAGTCCACTGTGTCTCCAGTTATGAACAAGACAATGCAGCCTGTGCACAATGTTCAGCCTGTTGACTTGACTCAAAGATTATTTCAAGCTTTCACTGTGTGTGTGACATCACTTATAGACTGTGTGTACATTGTCACTTTATAGACTGTATGTTCATTGTGCTGGCTTTTTTTGAGGTACTGGGAAGAATGTTCCAACCTCAATAGTATGCAACCATCACCACATGATCAGTAGGGCCTTGTGGTGTCTCTCTTGAATTAGAGAACAAATCCCTTGACACAATTTATGTATTTACTGCAACACTTTCTATAAGAGTTTTTGATTGACAAGAAGATTATGAAACTATTACATATAAACATTTCAACAATGTAGCCCAGCATGATGTAACACAAATGACAATAGCTATAGACGAATATCAAGGTCTTTTATATAGTTTGCTACACTGTTCTTCACTGTCAGGAAATCATCAGAAGGACATGCAAGACATGTTGATATGACATGAGCAATCGTCTGTCATTCCACACCACAGATACAAGATGGTGAGGAAGACTTGTCCCACTTGTGGAGAATGTCTGCACATCTGCCATTGCCCATTCAGATGTAATTCTGGGTAATCCAGATTGCCCGAGGCTGGGCAAATCCTGAACATTTCTTGTAGATGCAGTGCAGTTTCAAGCATTGTGGAGGACAGTTTTGTTGGTAACAGCATTTCCATTCACCAATGACATTGCATTCATTTTCAGTAAAATTTCTGGTTGTGATAAGAGTGGGATGTATTGAGTGTAACCTTTTTTGCTCCACAGGAAATACATCATTCAATATTATAAAGTTGGAGTTATCATCCATCTTCCGGTATTCAGGTACTAGTGCACTCTGCAACATTATATCAGGAAGTGGAATATGACTGAAGGTGGGTAACCAGTATGTGTGAGAAGATTGTATTGATCTGCTAATAATGCCCTTGGATTTGTTAACTTTTACATCTATCTTATAGACCTATTGAAGCCAAGAGTCACAAAGTACTCTGCTACTGAGTATACCAACCCAAGTGCTGGTTCTTGAAGAGTGTCTGTAGACGATCCCAAACTTTGTCACAGAGTGTATGGAGAATGTTATATACACTTTCAACTTAGCAGATGTTTGTGCCAAACGCTCTTTAAAAGAAAGTGGCCTGTCTAATACTATCTCAGGGTATCTTGGATGCATGTTATGAAAAAGTTTGTCTCCTTCAAAATAGACATAAAGGGCTCTGTGTAGCAGTCTATTTCACAGATGAAAATATGCAACCTGTTTTGTTTGAGTTAGGTAGTAATCACCATTTACAGAAGTACTGGCTTAAGATGTATGGATCAGAAGTTAGGATTTCTTCAGTTGTTCCGTGATGGGTAGCTATTGCCAATTAAGTCATCTGGATAACCAAGCTTTCTGTGATGTGTTGGAGAAATATCATGTAAATATAAATGAAACAAAAGAGAAGCAAGGACAGATCCCTTTGGTAAGACACTATTCAATACTTTTGCATAGCTACTGTCTGAAGTTACAGTAAATGTCCTTTCAGCTAACATGTTTTCAGTTAGTTTTATTGTCTGTATGCACACCGTCAGGTGGCTTGTGGAGTATGGATGTAGATGTAGATGTAAGTTGTAATAATTTACAAAGCAGACCTTGCCTCGAAACCGTATCGTAAGCTGCACTTAGATCAGTGAAAGCAACTGATCTTCTCTTCTTCATTTGTTATCCTGCTTCAATAAATGCTGTTTATGAAGAACTTACAAACAGTCTTCAATACTACAATTGTGTGATGCTTCTTTGACTGATCTGATGACTTCCACATTTGAATATTGCTATGATTTTTTATGGCTTCATTTTTTGTGGGACTGAACCAGGTATAATCATGTCACAGAAGAAAAATGTCAACCCCCTTTGCATAGTACCCACAATGCAGAAGCATTTTGGATGGATTCCTTTACTTTCCAGTGCCTTTCTGCTGGCACTGTGATGTGTGAGAAATTACACAAGGAAACATATGGAACTGATCCTGGATCAGTGGTGGTAGATTTCTTCACCAACAAGTCTAAGATGCCTGATGACCATTGTGTACCAGTGTTTGTATGAGGCATGCATTGTTCAGCAATGAGGTCGATCAGTTATATTTTGCGTAGTATCATATACAGATGTTGTAAGTTCTCATCACTACTGAGGTTAATTTGAGGTATGTGTAGTATCAGTACCGTACAGTTGTACAGTCAGCATTTCATGTCATTTTAGTATCACCTTCAGATGATAATGCATGAGTGCAGTAAACGCCACATCATAAACAATCTTTTTCAGGCAGCAGTAATCAGCTAAATGGAATTGCAGCTGGTGTATTTGGACGTGTATCTGACTGAGTGTGCTTGCAGTGAATTACAACCTTGCTCCACACACACTGGATGACAACAGGAGGGCTGTTGTGACAGTGGGACAGGCTTGAGCAGCAGTGTCTTCAACATCTTGGTGATAGTGTGCTAACATTAGGAACGAAACATTTTCCAGTGTACTGAATGAAGAAACACTGCACTGAGCAGTACTGTAAGCAGTATCAAATCTTTTTGTTTCAGATGTAGAAGAATGAACACTTTCAAACAGATTCAGAAATTGAGTCGGTCAATTTCAAAATGTGTCATGCCAAAAGAACTAAATTTTATAGGTGGCACAAAAAATCAGAGAATTGATGATTATGCACAAAATATTTGTTATAGTAAAATTATGTAATGAATAAAAACTCTCTGCTCCAGATTCCACAGTGGGAGGTGAGGGGATGGAGCTGTTTGTTGTAAGTGCCTCATCTTTCTCCCTATGAACATGTATGGGTGTGGAGTATAACAAAATCTTAAGAAAGGCTGTAGGTGGCATCAGAATTAGTGGACAGACACTCCTTGGTACTCTAGATATTTAGAACTAACAGTGAATGCTTGTGTGTGTTACATCTGAGCATGCATCTATTTGACCAGTCAGTTCATAATACACCCAGTTAGAATGACTGCAGCCAGACAATTTTTGTGACTGCCATACCTGTGTATCCTAGTACCTTGCATCTAATCACATATATTTAGTCTCTAACAACGGAGAACCAGAATGAAATAACAATATTATGTGTGTTTTCTATTTTAGAAGAACGCCTTCTGGCTGAAAGCTACAATGTAAAGCAGTCATTTCTTTGTACCTGTCTGTGACTTAATGTCTCCTCTATATGGTGAGTAGCATTCTATCCTTTTCATTATTGTTTCTAGCACCCTGGCTAGCTGTGCCCATCCATAAAGGAAAAACTTTCACAGACTGCTTATTTGTCACTGCTATTCACATCTGAAACAAACTATGCCGTGCCCTGTGCACAATTACATGCCCCATTGCATTTAGAAAAATTCAAAGCAGTTTCTTCTGTCAGCCTCATAATTCGCCAAAAAGTAACATATGTGGCTTGTTTCCCCCTGTCAAACAGTGAAGCAAATTCTCTCATCTTCTCCCAATTATGCTTCTTCCTCTTTTTATTTTTACATCAGACGTGCCACTTTCTTTCCCACTCTCTTAATTACTTGTGTTTGATCAATTTCCCCTTTCTCTCCCTCTTCCTCCCCATCTACTTTGCTCATTGTTGCTGAGCTTCACTGGTTGAATCTACCTGTCTGTAATATGTCATTATTGTTGTGCGGGTCTGAACAAATATAAATTGTGTCGCATTTTCTGTGCTAATTATGTTTTAATAATTTCTAAATATTGGATTCTATATTAGATGTAATGTATAACATGCTTCTCATAACGAATGTAATGTAATTTAGGAATAAAGGAAACCGTTCCTCAGATTGCAAAGTATTGGGTCTTCGAGAGGCACAGATAAAAGAGAGAAAACTTGCTAGCTATGCCCCTACATAGTGCCCGCTGGATGCACAGTGCCGGGGCTTCAGTTCAGCAGGTGGGCTAAGGTGGCATGGTGTGGGATGGGGATTGTGTTGGATGGGGAGGGTAGAAGGAGAGAGAAGTGGGTGGCAGGAAGAGAGGTTGGGGGTGAGTAGTTAGTGGGAAGGAGGGAAGCCAGCTAGGAATGCAGAAGGGAGGTGTGGCAGGTTCAGAGGCTGGGTGTGTGATGCAAGGGTGCTACAGCTGGTGGGGAGTGATGAATAAGGAAGGTGACTTGGACATTTGTATTGGGAGGGGATGCACCACTCCACAAAATCTCCTGCAACCACGCATCACCAACAAACCTGCCACCTCCCTCTGTGCCTCTAGCTATCAATCCCCAACCCATCTTCCTACCTTCTACCTGTTCGCCTTCCCTCTACCTACCCCCTTAACAACCTCCACCCCACCCTAGTCTGCCTGCCGAACTACAATCTTCCTGCATCCCTGCATTGTGCGTCCAGCTGGTGCTGGACACTGTAGAGAGAGAGAGAGAGAGAGAGAGAGAGAGAGAGAGAGAGAGAGAGAGAGAGAGAAAGAGAGAGAGAGAGAGAGAGTGTTAGCCCTAATAGGGCTGGGTTAAAGAAATAAATAAAAACCTTTATTTATAGTAGATTTTATTTTAATTTCTATTGGGTGGTATGATCAAATGAGGGACCAGTCATTACAGTGACGCAATATTTTACTACCACACCAAGACAACTGAAGTGCATTATGTGCCAGTGGCCACTATGTATACTGCCATGCCTTATGGGGTAGCCTTGTGAACACTGTCAATTAGTATTTGGGCTACTGTTGGCTTTCGGGACAAGGCAAACCTTTATCCCTCATCACTATTCATGTTGGAAAACTGCTTTTTAATTTCTGTTACCTCTGCTACCTTTCTCTTGCAGGTAAGTGGTTGCCTGAAATTGTAACGTTTTGCCACACTCATTGAGACATTTTTCCACTGCCATCTTCCTGCGTGGTTCAAGCTTTTATTGTCTTTCATGTCCATTTAGGTATGCTATAATGTATAATATTCCTCACTTGCAGGTGACTTTGTATGCTCCAGGCATGTATAGCGTGTTGATAACATCCTTCATGGAGCCTCACATTGAATTTTTTTACTGCTTCGGTAGGTCAAGTTGTTGTTCACACAATGAAGAACTTTTCCCACTCATTCACTGATGTGCTGCTCACTGATAGGATGGAATATGCTTTTGTTCTGCCTCTTCCTACTATTAAATTTTATTTTTTGGTACTGTAATTCTACAGATAGTTTGTTCTCAGACCCATTGGCTCTGAAAGTGGATCACAGTTACTACAGTTTCTCCTTCTTGCATCACTCATTTGGCATTTCCTCTAAATTAATATCTGGAAGATAGAATTCTTCCTGTTTCATATGATTATAGGTGGTGACATGCGGTGACAATGGCTGTGGGAGCCAAAACTCACACGTGTTATTATTCAAAACTAGGTATTTGTACCATATAAGAAATTGATGCCGAAACCAGATAAAATGGAAAACTGGCGCAAATGTGTCTGTGTAGTACATAGTGGAGGCAAAACATTGGTTAAACACACATTATTATGTCAATTGGTTGTCTGCCCATGAGTTCCAGCATAGATCTCTTCTGTCATTGTTAAGTAGTTGACTGCCAAGTGAATGCATCTGCCATGCTTATATAACTGTGCTGCTGTCAGTGTCCATTTTCCAGTGCATGCTCCACTACAGCTTATTTTTTGGGGTAGTGTAGGCAGAAACACGTTTCATGTTCTATGCGGTGCTGTTCAATAGTGCAGACAGTCTGAGCGATGTAAAACTGCCCACACCCACATGGTATTTTATATATTCCAGATGTTCTGAGACCTACATCGTCTTTCACAAGCTTCATCAGTTGCCATATCTTTGCTGGCACTCTGAAGACTGTGTCTGTTTTATGTTTCTTGAGGAGCCAGCTATAATCTTCCCTGTTATTGAGTCACAAAACAGTAGACAGTGTAGGTCTCAGAATAACTGGAAATACAAAATCCTGTGTGGGTGTGGGTGGTTTTTTGTTGGTCAGATTGACTGAACTATTGAACAGAGCCATACAGAACAAGAAACGTGTTTCCACATATGTTATCCGGAAAAATCAGCTGTAGCAGAGCATGCACTGGAAAGTGGAAACCAAGTTGCATTCAGTGGTACTTCTGTTATTAAAATGACCAGTGGTTTCTGGGATAGCATAAAAAATGAAGCAATAGAGACAAAAATATTGGACAACACTCTCAGTAAAGACAGTGGATCACAGCTGAGTATGGTCCAGGATCCTGTAATTTGGGAGTTCAAGGGGGCTCAGTGGTCAAGCCATCAAAACGAACCCATATGTGTTGCAAGACTAGGTAATAGAGACATTGCTGGCAGCAATGTGACTATATAAGCACGGCAGCAGCATTCACGTAACAGTCAACAACTTGACAATGGCAGAGGAGATCTCTGCCAAAAGCTAGTGGGCAGTTAACCACTTGACATGACTTGAAATACAAGAATGTTTTGTTAATGGATATTGCCACGAGAGCATGGATTTGTACATATTTACTGTATGCCATATCGGAAGATTATGGAACAGTAACAGATGCTCTTACTATGCTCCTAATGATGTCTCAGATGCTCACTGACTATACCCACTATTTAATTACTGCTTTGGTTGTGAGTAGGACGTATGTGGATTAGTAAGGATACTAGAATTGCATAAACCTGCAATATGTAGCACACATATGTATGCTGTTGTGATGAAGCATGCTGGGATAATTTTTACTTACCCTCTTGTTTTGCCATCTGCCTCCTTAAATTGTTTTTTTTTTCTATTTTAACTAATTATCATTAATATACATGAATATAAACTGCATTTTCATATAAGAGAAAGGCTGTCCCTCAATTTTAAAAAATATAACACCAGATCTAATTTTGTGCTTAGTGTTATATATGTAATTAATTTTTTAATTTATTTTGACTGTTTATAGTTGGCATCTTTCATTATTGCGTGAAATCAGTAATTGTTTCGTAACTTAAATTATATTGTTGACTTATAAACAAATACAAATTCTGTACTAATTGTAAACATTTGGAATATGAAATACTAGTAATCTTAAAGAATCTATTTTGCTCTATTTGAAAAAATATTAGCAAAGCCAGCCCTTAATCAATTCCAAAGTAATTAACAGTTTTGTCAAGTGTTGTTTGTGTAACTATATATGTTAATTTCATGATTTAAACAAATAATTTGGCCTAACTCTTGTTGTAGAAGAAACTGTTAAAAAAATAACCAATTTTTCGATCTATTCAGTTAATTTAATGAGTTAAGTTTTAATTGTAATTTTTGTTAATTTAACTTTAAACAATGAATAGTTCAGTACCTATTATTGTGAGGATATATAAGGGCACGATTTTTGGTCACGAGACGATCTGTCCACGGCCTAGTTTCAGATGAGGAACCTGTGTTGGTTAGAATGACAACAATGCATCAACTTAACAGTGTAATAGGTGTTACACAATTAGGCTGCATGACAGTGTCTGCTCCATACATACCTTTTTATTCTTCAAGAACTGTGAACTTTGTGGCTAGGTTTTTACTGCTCGTAGATGTTCAACAGTAAACTAGTGTAGCAGTATGTGGATTGTTTGCCTGCTAACTATTAATGAGGCTTAAAGGAAGTTAGAGCAATAGTGCACTGGCCATATATAAATGTGTATTGTTGGGGGGCTGTGAAAAGTGAAAGTAAAAGACTGTGAAATGCAACTGTGCATCTGTTGGCTACATTATTTACTGTAGTCAGTGTCCAAATTACAAACCTCATTTTTCAGCCAGTCTAGCAATGCAGTACGTCGACACTGAGGACAATCAACAAACGAAGAGACAAAGAAGGCAAACCACTACACTGTCTTCATAGATAACAAAGAAAACTATATTGTGCCAGCTTATGTAATCTATGCTAGTAGCTATTTTGTTTATGCCTTGCACACTGTACTGCATTCCACACAATAATAAAAATTATAGACAGGTAAAATCGTGTAGATATACCTACCTCATTAACAGAAACAAGACATTAGATATACAAACCAGTGGTGTTGTCACACATTACATTGGTGAAGAGATAATTGGCTGGAAAAAGGAACAATATTCTGTACTTTCTCAGGGACGTGCAGGAGTTTACTGAAAGGTGTAGATTCCAGTGAGGAGAGAATATGGGAGACTTCGAAAAACCTTGATGATGATATTCACAGCTTCCACAATGATAATAAGTATGCTGCTAACTTAAATACATGCAATGAATATACAGATACCAACAAATGTGCTCTCATAGGCAGTAGGGAAGCAAGTGTTGGGTACAGTGTCATACGTCACCCTAAATAAAGTGAAGCCTGCAGCATCTCACTTCAGTTGTTCCATTAACAATTATAATATCGCCCTCAATAATGCTTGAGCCATTCTGAGGAGACATAGAAATATTGGCATGGTTTGGGGGACTTGTTCATGCATCCCATAAAGATGAACTGCCTATAATTCATAAGCACTTATTTCTGCATGATTATTTAGAAGCAGCTAAACACCAGGAGGTGAAGAATTTATTAATGCTCATCAGGGCAGGAAGGAATCATATAGGTCCACTTGGACTACCTGGATAATATTAAGCTTTTTCTGACGAAGGCTGTGGCAGAAAACTTATGCAGAAGTGTCTTTTATTTGATTAGATTAGATTAGATTAGATTAGATTAATACTTGTTCCATAGATCATGAATACGACACTTCGTAATGATGTGGAACGTGTCAGGTTAATAAAAGATGTCTGTACAAGAAATTACATTACACAAAATATTGCATGACACTAATGACTAAGTTTTTTTTTTTTTTTTTTTTTTTTTTTTTACTTTATATCTAAAAATTCAGCCAATGAGTAGAAGGAGTTGTCATCTAGAAATTCTTTTAATTTATTTTTAAATGTTAGTTGGCTATCTGTCAGGCTTTTGATGCTGTTTGGTAGGTGCCCAAAGACTTTTGTGGCAGCATAATTTACCCCTTTCTGTGCCAAAGTCAGATTTAACCCTGCATAGTGAAGATCATCCTTTCTCCTGGTGTTATAGGTATGCACACTGCTATTACTTTTGAATTGGGTTGGATTATTATCAACAAATTTCATAAGGGAATATATATACTGTGAGGTTACTGTGAGGATCCCTAGATCCTTAAATAGATGTCTGCAGGATGACCGTGGGTGGGCTCCAGCAATTATTCTGATTACACGTTTTTGTGCAATGAATACTTTTCTACTCAACGATGAATTACCCCAGAATATGATGCCATACGAAAGCAGTGAATGAAAGTAGGCATAGTAAGCTAATTTACTGAGATTCTTATCACCAAAATTTGCAATAACCCTAATAGCATACGTAGCTGAACTCAGACGTTTCAGCAGACCATCAATGTGTTGCTTCCAGTTTAACCTCTCATCAATGGACACACCTAAAAATTTTGAAAATTCTACCTTAGCTACAGACTTCTGTTCAAATTCTATATTTATTACTGGAGTTTTGCCATTTACTGTACGGAACTGTATATACTGTGTTTTATCAAAATTTAAAGAGAGTCCGTTTGCTGAGAACCACTTAATAATTTTGTGAAAAACATCATTTACAATTACATCACTTAGTTCTTGGTTTTTGGATGTTATTACTATACTTGTATCATCAGCAAAAAGAACTAACTTTGCATCTTCATCAATGTGGAATGGTAAGTCATTAATGTATATCAAGAACAGTAAAGGACCTAAGACCGAACCCTGTGGGACCCCGTGCTTGATAGCACCCCAGTTTGAGGAATCAGCTGTTTTAACATTACACGAACCACTTATTTCAACTTTCTGCATTCTTCCAGTTAAGTATGAATTAAACCATTTGTGCACTGCCCCACTCAAACCATAATGATTTAGCTTATCTAAAAGAATTCCATGATTTACACAATCAAAGGCCTTTGAGAGATCACAAAAAATACCAATGGGTGATGTCCGGTTATTCAGAGCATTTAATATTTGATCAGTGAAAGCATATATAGCATTTTCTGTTGAAAAGCCTTTCTGAAAACCAAACTGACATTTTGTTAGTACTTTATTTTTACAAATATGGGAGGCTACTCTTGAATACATTACTTTCTCAAAAATTTTTGATAGAGCTGTCAGAAGAGAGATTGGGCGGTAGTTGTTGACATCCGACATATCCCCCTTTTTATGCAATGGTTTTACAATGGCATATTTCAGTCTATCAGGGAAAACACCCTGCTCCAAAGAGCTATTACATACGTGGCTGAGAATTCTACTTATCTGTGGGGAACAAGCTTTAAGTACTTTGCTGGAAATGCCATCAATTCCGTAAGAGCTTTTACTTTTCAGTGAGTTTATTATTTTACTGATTTCAGAGGGAGAGGTTGGTGGAATTACAGCTGTTTCAAACTGTGCAGGTATCGCCTCTTCTATTAATAGCCTTGCCTCTTCTAGTGAAGATCTAGATCCTATTTTCTCCACAACATTTAAAAAATGATTATTCAAAATATTTTCAATTTCTGATTGTTTGTTAGTGCACTTGTCATTCAATTTTATTGCACTAAAGTCTTCCTGTGCTCTTGGTTGCCCTGTTTCCCTTTCAATAATATTCCAAATTGCTTTAATTTTATTATCAGAGTTACTGATCTCAGACATGATACACATGCTTCTGGACTTTTTAATAACTTTTCTTAGTACCGCACAATAGTTTTTATAATATTGAACAATTTCGGGGTCAGTACTCCATCTTGCTGTTAGATACAGTTCTCTTTTGCGGTTGCAAGATATTCTTATTCCTTTAGTTAGCCAAGGTTTTTTATACGTTTTCTTGGAATTATGTTTAACTATTTTCTTGGGAAAACAATTTTCAAATACCCTTAAAAATGTATTGTGAAATAAGTTATATTTCAAGTTTGCATCGGGTTCCTTATACACTTCATCCCAGTCTAGCTGCTGTATGCTTTCCCTAAAGTTTGCAACATTTATATTGTTAATTGAACGCACTGCTTTGAAAGTCTGATTTATTATACTGCATGGAGCTATGTCATGTACTGTAACAAGCTGTGCACTATGATCTGAAAGACCATTCTCAACAGGATAAGCATTTATGTCCTTAAACTTATCTTGGTCTATAAAAAAGTTATCTATCAATGTACTGCTGTTCTTTGTTATCCGAGTAGGAAAATCAATGACGGAGCTCAAATTGAAAGAACTGAGTAATACTAAAAGGTCATTCTTCCTATTACACTCTTTCAGGGAATCAACATTGAAATCCCCACAAATGATAATTTGCTTCCCCCTGTCTGACAGATAGCACAACAAAGCATCCAAGTTTTCCAGAAATAGCTGGAAATTCCCTGAGGGGGACCTATACACTGTTACAATTATGAAAGTGCCATCCTTTAGTTTAAGTTCAGTGGCACATGCTTCCATATGTTGCTCTACACAAAATTTTTTAGTTTCTAAATTTTTTGCACTGTGGAAGCTTTTGACATATATGGCAACTCCTCCTCTCATCATATTATCTCTACTTACATGTGCAGCTAATTTGTACCCATTGATGCTAACCTTTTGCATATCAGTGACAATGTGATGCTCAGACAGGCATAGTACATCTATTACATTCTCAGTTTCTATATCTTCTAAACAAAGCAGAAGCTCATCAATTTTATTGTTCAATCCCCCAATATTTTGATGAAATATACTAACATTTTTCATTTTACTTTTGCAACTATCTTGAACTTTTTTGACATCTTTAGTACTTGCATGGCTGAGTTTCCCACTGGACACTGATCTTACACTAAAAAAGAGTTTCCACCATGAGATGTAGTTCCTCCCCCCTTTAAATTTCCTGCTATCAGCCCAGCCAGTTTACCCTTCCCTTTCCTGTTGAGGTGTAGGCCATGTCTAGTATAGTCCCACCTACAGAGTGAATCAACACGAACCACACCAATGTGTGACCCCGCACCAGATCCAAGTAGCCGTTCCAACTCCAAATTAACTCTCCTGACAGAAGAGGTCAAATGAGGTCGGTCGTGGCGTTCCAGAACCGACACAAACCCAACACTGGTATGATTCGATGCCGATGCAATCTTTGCCAGGTCACACTCTATGCTGTACCCCGGATCTCTGTCAATACTGTTGCCCGGCCCACCCACAATAACCACGGTGTCTTCCTTAGTAAAACCTTTACATAGTGAACCTAAATCCTCTGTAACCTGCCCAAGTTCAGCACTAGGTTTGAAAAAACTTGTGACCTGGTAATCCAACCCTAATTCATCCTGCAGAAGTTGGCCCACACCCCTAGCATGCCTGTCTGTAACTTAACATGTCATCTTTACTATTATTTAGTAAACACAGTCGTGGTAATGTTTAAGTTGTTAGTTTTGATTTATCCACAAATAAAAAGTAACAACTTATATGTGACCATGACTGTGTTTACTAAATGATTATGATACTAATATGACTATATGATAAGTAGCAATCTATCTTTTCCTACATTTTTGAATTCCTACCTGGAGTTTCCATTGTTCAATTTTGGATAATTTTAAGCATATTCAGTTTGTAGCTGCAGAATTACTTAACTTCACCTTCACTGTCAATAATTACCTCATTCAAATTTTGTGTGTACTTGGTGAAGAGGTGGACACCTATGGCCAAGCATGGATTTTTAGGCCATTCCATGATGTGTTATTTGTGTACTGTTGTTAAGTGTAAAGTTTTTGTAAAGGACAACATCCTTAAACAAATGAAATTCATAGGAGAGGAAGTGGACTTTGCTCTTATCGTACAAAAGTCTATGGAACATACACCATGTCACTCTTCTACAACAGCAGCTCTTAATGAATACATTGATTCCAAACAGAAATTAAAAAGGGATATATGTAATTTGTATCATTTTGTCCCCTTCTGTGAACCTTATCACCAACGGACTTAGGATTGTTAAACAATTGCAGAAATCATGAAGCAAAGAAGATAACTGGTGATTCTCATAGCTAATATGGAACACAAGACAACCATCTGTGGGAATATGAGAAAGACACTGTGAACTTACTATATTAAATCATACTAGGAACCTCTGTGTATCAAAAACAGCCCCATAAGTGGTTTGGAAATCAAATGAATGTTGCCTCTTGTAGTCAAATAGATGCTACCTTGCCAACTTCATGCTTCGATGCTTATGAAAGTGCTTACTCTTCATCTCAGTTGTTAGTCCCACACGATGTTCAGACTATTTCACGAATTTGAAAAATACGTCCTAAAACATGTTCACAAGAAAGCTTTGATGTGGACTTATTGACTGTTAATGACCATTATTGGAATATATCTGTAAACTGTTTGATGACTTGTATTTCACCATCAGTTGATACAATTCCTACCATATTTGGATGAACTCTAACTTGAATTTACTTGGGAGTTTGTGCACATCCACTTGCTGCAAATCTTAGTCATCACACGTCAGCTGGACATTTGGAATAGTGAAAACTGTGCTCCAAATGTAAGTAGCAATGCACTCTTTGATGAGTTTCACATACCCTGACATATAGTACGCAATATAGTCAAAGAGTTGTATGTTTTCCCAGAAAAGAAGATGTTCTTCCATCAACAGGCTCGACATGGGATATCAGTTTAATGCCTTGCATAAAAGTCTTCACAATAATGTCACAAGAGTACGTACTGCAGTCACATGCTGGACTAAATTGCAACAGGGTGTGTGGAATACACCCTCACAGAAGATTATGGAAACACCATTTTTAAACCTTCCGCATCAAGTTACGACAAAGGCAAAATGTGGGAAGATCAAGTGGAAAATAATTATGGGTGTGTCTATTCATGAGGCCAACGTACCTTCTCTCATTAAGAAATTAGAAGGGGAAACATGGGGGGTGGGGGAGCACAGCATCTGCTGGAGATATTCATGTTTTTGATATTCACACATCATCAGTGATATTATGCAAGCATTTTTGCAGTTGGTTTCACATGAAGGCAATAGGAACTTAACTAGATCCCTATGGAACTAATCCAAGATTGGGATGGGAACTACCAGATCAAAGGATGAAATGAGTCATTAGAATGCCATTTGGCATAACATGCAGCCCATTCTTGCTCTCCATAACACTAAGTCAACTAGCTGATCAATATGAAAGTACTTTTCCTGTTGTTGTCTATTGTGTAGATAGAAGTGTTTTGATAAGTGATTTCACAACCAGCAGCATAGAGCCTGACACAATTGCAAATTGTTTGTATTAAGAACTCACCAAATTAATGACACAATGAAATATCGACTTAGAGGCATGGGGTCTAGGCATTTACTGTAATGCAATCTTCATGTGAATAGACTACTTGCAAGACCAAGTGCTAAGAGAAAACTGCAAATCACTGACAAGTACAATTGCACACTAGGTCTCGTTTCTCCAGTATCTTCAGCTGGAAAATTTTATTCCAGGGTTTGTGGTACAGAGTCACTGATTATAAAAAAAACAGTTGGCACATGATATTGAGAACTGATGGAACACTTAGCTGTCTACATAAGTTACTGATTTTGATGTAAATTCCACAATGTTCACAAAGTGCTGCACTCAGCAACATGTCATTTACAATGCTTTAGAGAGAGCATGTGGAACAGCTTTATGTACTTGCACAGTTGCAAAGGATACACTGTTGTTTGTTTAGCCTTATTACAACCTGTAATAGGTTACTATTTTGCTAATAAATAAAAATGCAGACACTAAAATTATGAAATTCTCTATTTTTCATTTGTGTAATTTAGAATTATAGTTTTGGTATAGTATTGCCTTGGCAGTGTATTTGTCATGTTGATTCGAAATGACTACCAGTAGATAAAACTTACTCATAATTTTATCCATATAATATATATACAAAATTTACATGAAATATCAGCATTAATTTACAAGATCTATGTTTATGAACCTATGTTTATGAAGCTATGAAGTATAGCTCGCATTTGACTGATCACTATGATACAAAAGTATACAACATTCAGTATAAAGAAGATTACATTAGGAGATATTTAGTAAGTCATTGAATACTCAAAGTTTTGGCCCTGCTAATAAGTGTCTGCTGCAGAATTCATATAATTATTTTTAAAGCCCTGCTTTTCTTGATTTAATAGAACACTACCTTTTTTAAAAAAATGTTATTTTGGAAATATAATTATTAAAAATGTTGTCATTAAAATCAACACAAAATTATAAAATGTAACCCTTGCAAAAATCCGATATTAACATCTGGCTTTGACTTTTCTGTTTCCTAAAGTGTACATTAGTTAATGAAAATTTAAACAATGAGATATAGTTTCTAGGATCATCTTCATGGGCTTTTCAGGTGTAATAGCATTACAGATTTCTATCTGTTGTGCATGAAAGCATCCACTGCAATATTCACAAACCTAAAAAGGAAATTGCTTCAATATAAAGACAGCCGAAGTTGCAAGATCCTCTTTTTATTTAACTGATGACTAGTATTTGAGGCTACTGGCTATACCACATATGTAAGTATATGTAATTGCTAACTCAGTTAAGAATGAAATGGGAATAAGTTCTTCATCGCATTAATATTGATTATGCTTCAGTAACTTCACATGTTAGTTTGAAGCATTTGTTTTCTCCATCCTGGAAAACAATTGGATGTTTAACAGTTCCTGCGTAAATTAATCTCTTACACTGCCCATTACATATCTTCTCAAATTCTGTATGTTCACCTACTACAAGCTGACTAACAGCATCCACTGAAAAGTTTAGGACAAACCGTTAAATATGTGCTGTGCATTCAGTCACAGAGAAATGAATTGTGTGGAATGGAATATAGCTTTATAAAAGGTACACTGTCATCTTTTTTGTTTTAAGGCCATTGTTTCTGTGTTTTAAGGCCATTGTTTCTGCTTTTTATTTCCTCATGTTTCACTAGCACATTGACTAAGATAATCAAAGAATAACAAATGTGTTACAAATTCAGTCTTGTGAGTGCATGTGTTATGTTTCATACAATCTCTGTATCAGGTGTCAATTTATGTTTGCAGTTTACTACAGAATGTATTTCATAAGTGTGTTAACTAATTTTCACAACCATAAGATAAAATTAAATCACCATTTATGAGTAATTCCAGGCACCACCATCGCTGGTGACCAAAGAAATCCAATTCAGGTAGGAGACAATGCGAGTGTGGACATCTGGGATACCAGGAGTGCCACATTTTGGAGCTCCAAAACTGATAATGCCTGTGGCATAATAAAGTCCGTCAACATCCTGAGCCATCAGGGCTCCTCCACTGTCTCCCTGATAAAAAAAAATATATAATGCAGATAATTAAAAAACGATAGATTAGGAAGTAACTTGTGACATGAAAATATGCAGATAACTATTTTTCCATTTGTATTTGCATTTCTCTGTTTAAGTACTTACTAAGAACAATCATAAGCAAACTACAACTGACAGTTAAATCTATCATACTGCAGTTGAGTATGCAATGTTTGAGGTTTCCTTTTAGATTAAAACTATGTATGAGACACACATTTTAAACCAGAACTGTGCCTTGTGCATGGGTTGTTTTTTCCTACTATTCTATCCAAATTTAACTTACAGCATGCCCTCATAGTTTCATCTCTACAAATACTTTCCCCTATTTTCTAAACTTCTCAACAGCTCTCCTGCACACCATGCTGGACTAGCACCCATGAAAGAAAGGATATTGTGAAGAAATGGCTTAGCTGCAGCCTTTATAAATCAGTCAATGAGATCATTACCCGTGAATAGGAAGTTTTTTGGTTTGCGTCTCAGTCTGCCACACCATTTTAATCTGCTAGGATGTTTCAAAACATTATTTCTGGAAACAGTTGGCTACAACATTGAGAATCCATTTCTCCTCAACATCATTTCTCCCAGTGGTGCTAGTCCATCAAGGTAACTTTGGCTAAAAATTTATCTCAGAGTTTAATGCAGCAGTCTTCTTTCATTATTTCTTTGGAAGAAACCCTAAATGGGCTTTAGGAATACCAAATCTGCAGTAGTTGTACAGTTAGGTTTAAAATCCTTTATTAAGTGATAAATGCTTGGCACATGGTTTAATTTGGAGGCCAGTGATTTAAAATTATTCCCATTTGTCGTAGTAATACTTTCTTTTTCTTTTTTTGTTCCTGCTTAATGAACACCCAGTTCTATTTTACTAACTTCTGTGGAATACATCATACTGGAGTGATTCAGTGAATAGAGCTGTGGTCAGTGCAGGAAACAGAATTCCATATTTTTTCTCTTTTTGTTTCCTGCATAATGAACATCCAGTTCTATTTTATTAACTTCTGTGGAGTACATCATGCTGGAGTGATTCAATGAATTAAGCTGTGGTCAATCCAGAAAAGGCTAGCAACACAACTACTGCTGGATCAGTCTTGAGAAAACTTCTTAGCTGTGCTTCAGTAAGGCTGTACATTACATCCTTGCCTGAAAATGTGTTCCATAGAAAGGTGAGATTCAGTTTCTTTTTCCAGTAATTCCACAGTTTCCTACAGTTGTTTGTCTTTTCTCTGTGTTGTCACTTTCTTTCTTCCAACAAACTACACCTTGTATCCTATTTTTAATGTACATGTATGCCTGTAAATTTTGCATTTTATTTTTGAAAGGGTTTCTGTATATGATTTCCAAATACCATTTTTCTAGGTTTTTTTTTAGTATTTGTGATGCAAGATTTTACCTGCTTCTGTTTCCAAAAATATTGGAATATTTGTTTTGTTAATATGTCCTCACTAATTTCTAAAGCTCTATTTTTGGAAAATTATGATGAGTTTGTGATATAGCCTCTGTTCTTACAGGATGGGATCAAATTTTTGAAGTCATCTATATGGTGTTGTAGGCTGAGGTTCCAGGTATCAGACTCTACAACCTCATTTGTGAGTAACTGGAAAAAAATTGGAATGATGTGTGATGCTCGACAGCTTTAAAAAAGAAATGTTATTCAAATAAATTGTGTAGTGGTTGCAGTATAGGCCTCATATGCAGGGTTTGTGTGTTTGAATGTTATTAAATGCTTTAAATACTTTTTTTGTAAATCTTTATCAAAATGACCTTTATTATTATTTTATTCAATTTATTGCTTTAAATGTAATTTTTATTATTTCTATTCCCTTGTCACATCATTTCAGTCAACATACTAACTTTTTCAACTGCTCTCATTTTTTTTCCTGTAAATATAATAGTGTTTTTTACCTGCCTTAATATTTAAACATTTGAAAATGCCAATCTACTAGTTAAAAAACAAAGGACAAAATAATCTATTTATACTTAGAGGGCAGTGGTGTCATAAATGTAATTTTCGTTAAAATATGTAAATTTTCTTGAACAGTGATCCTCACACAAATATTTAACACACAAATTCTTACTGCACTATGGACAAAATAACAGATCAAGATTTAAATGAAAGAGGGGCCTATAAGGAGAAGCAAAATCCAAGCAAAATGAGGCATAAAAATAGTGAATGCAACAACATGGATGGTAATATATGATGATAAAATGGAAGAAATTAAAATAATGTTAACATGCAGAAATAATTAAAAACACATGTACAAAGATTCCAAGTGGAAAAATGGTATAGGAACAAACAATGAGAGTAACTGAAAAAGTTAATATCATGAGTAACATAATGTGACAAAGGTGTAGATATAATTTAAAAAATACATTTAGTCCAGTTAAATGAATAAAAATAATGCTCGAAGTAATTATGATAAAGATTTAAAAATAAAAAATTCAAAACACCACAACCTCTTGCATTATAACCATTACACTATGCAATTAATCTGTAGTACAATACTTTTTAAAGCTATAGAATATTATGTGAAATTCTGAAAACGTTTTTGGCCAATTATTCAGATGAGAGGCCCACCAGGATGAACGGCTGCAAGGTGTGGTACCTGGGACCTTAACATGCATTACCACGTACATAATTTCAAAAAGTTGATCACACCACTGGGGACCTCTCCTTGCTAATCATTAATGCTTCATATCAAATGGAATTTGTCTCTCTTTACTATTTGATACTTTAAGACCAGATGTTAGCTAACCATTCTTCCTGCTTCTGTTCAAATTTATCCATATCTGTCTTAAGAGAAGAGAAATAGGAATATACGTAACAGCAGATTGAGTTTTTATGTGCCATTCTTGCTTCGTTCAGCTTTTCTAATTGTTCATCTTTAAATTCAAAGATACTAGTTAGGGGTACAGTATCCTCACACAGCTCCATGCCAGGTGCTTGTTGGGACATCTTCTTAGCTTCTGATAATCATTCATTGCTCCATGTTATGAGCAATATTGACTCACAGATGTTCTATCAGATAATTTTAAGAAAGGGATGAATACCCCTCAATCTTCTACTTCTTCCACTTGTGCTGTGTCCCGCAGTCTGCACAGAGTTGGCATGGTTACAACAGATTAGCATGGTTAATTGAAAGGGGTGGCCGGGTTAATTGAAAGGGGTGGCCGGATGCCCCTCCTGCCGCCACCGTCACCCCCTGGGATGGAATCAGTGATCAGTGTACTCCAGCTTTGCATCTAGAGTAAACCATGGAACAGCCTGATATTCACCTAGTGGGCTGTGGAAAACCACCATTTCTTCATTTGAATGTGTTTGTTGGGCCAGAAACAGGTACCTGGATCATAAGGCCATGTTTATACAACAGCTTCACTGCCCACATACTGCTGGCACCTGCTCAAAAATCGATCTGTGATTGGTTGCTTTGAGGTCACTCTTTGCTTCAACAAAGGAAAGTAATGTACTCAAATAACTGACAGAAATGTGCCAGAAATGAAGCTACATCATAAATTTAGCTGTAGATATTAACAGTGCTGTAATAATGTCATGACTACACTTGTACATATGTCGTATCGGGGAAACCATTGATTTCTGGACCTGTGTTTATTAGGATTATTTCCTTGCTTCATTTGTCTCTACTCATCCCTTCCATCGATACCTATAATGGTCAAAAACCCTATGTATTTATTAATTTTTAGTCATCTCTTTTATTGTTTAGCCAGTTGCCTTGCCACAGTGGTAAACTGTGCTGGATTTGCACTTGGATAGGTGACTGTTCAGATCTACCAAGTGCTGTTATCAAATGAGGTGTATTCAGCCTTTGTGAGACCACCTAAGAAGCTACTTGATTGAGAAGCAGTGGCTCTGGACATGAAAACAGACAATGGTTGGGATAGCAGTGTGCTGACCAGTTGCTCCTCCACACCTGTGTCCAGTTACGCCAATAGACTGAGGATGACATGGCTGTCGGTCAGTACCATTGGGCCTTCGAAGGCCTGTTTGGACAGAGAGAAGTTTCTTTTCTGTTTGCATTGAAAATGTAATAACTGTATATTTTAACATTTTGCAATAACTGTCCTATGCATGTCTTTAATAGGTGCTACGCATAAAGCCACAGTCAGTTTGCATCTAACATTCATTATGTAAACTACTGTATCAGTCCACATACAGCTTTCTTTAAGTAATGTTTGCAGTCATTGATACATAACTCAGTCCATGCCAAACAGCTGTAAAACACAGTCAAATGCATGTAGACACTTGTGTATATTTTCAAATGGACATTTATTGGATATGTACCAGTGCCATACTGCCACTTGTTAGTGCAATTTAGACTCATTGTAGTCTTTGTAGGTTTACTGATCTGTGAAATTTACTATATAAAAGCCAAGGTCTGTGATAATAAATGTACATAAAATTGGAAAATCAAATTTGTTGGAGTTGTGAAAATTATTTTATATTTACTTGTGCCACCAAGCAACCATTAACTGGACACAAAGAAAAGAAGACGCCATATTAAAACACCCATTCAACTGGATCAGTAAACTTATGAGTTGTTGGGGAAATATACACCCCAGGGAATCGTATACTTTGTCTCTGACATATCTCTGTCTCATCTACAAGAAGTAATGACTAACTCAAAGTGACAAAATTGTAGACAGCATACTTTTTACTCACAAATACAATAGCAATTATAATGATCAACTATTAGTCAACGTGCTTCTCATCCAGAAGTATATCTGAAGTTTTTCTGTAACGTTCTTTGAAATGTCTAATTGCAGAAACAAAGATTTTGCACTAATATTGTGACATTTGTACAAGCAGACTCACATTGCAAGTGCCAGCAGTTGGTGAGCCAGAGCACAGGGTGTAGGGTGGGAGTGTGACCCCAAGTGCAGCCCAGGCACGCTGGCAGGTGGAACGGCCCACCACTTGCACCGGGGCCAGCAGCGGCAGTGCCGACACTTGGCCGTTTCCCACCTCTCCCCAGCCCAGCACCTCTGACAGGGTGCCTGCCTCTTCTAGAGCTTCAACTGTAACAAATGATGTCTACTGTTTGAAGAACTGCATATAAGTAACCCAAGAATAGTGTTGACTGGAGTAATGTGCACTTATGAAGATTCTACAGAATCCTCAGAATAGAAATTAATTACTGCATAAGAATAGGACATCATTTGTGTCATTAACTCAGAGATTGTTTATCCATATAGCACATGCTACAGGCCCTGTGCTTTCAGGCGCTCATGGCTGGAATTCCAGCTCTGTGCTGGAAAATTAAACACTAGCAGTTTAGAATTGCAAATGATAATTCTATTTTGCATTGAGTGTGCATGACTAGATGGTATTTTTGAAGCTCAAGAAATAATAGACCATTGACATAAAATGATGTATATTTTACAATGTTTGAAGACTATATTTGTCACTATTCTAATTTATTAAATCACATTTTACACATTTTACAATTGCTCTGCTGTTCATTACTACAAATTGTCACCACAGAAATTGTTTGCTTTCAGTCATTAACTGAGCTAGTCTAAAAATTGTTTGTTGATATTCTCACACCAAATAATCAAGGCTGCTAAGCAAAACAGAGTATTTTAACAGTCTGATATGTATTTGTTTGAATTATGGTTAGTGATAACACAGTGAGGTGATGAAAGTCATGGAATACCTCTTAATATCATATAAGACCTCCTTTTGCCCAGCTTATTTTGCAGTGACTCAACATGTGATTGGCTCAACAAGCTGTTGGAACTTCTCTGCAGAAACATTGAGCCATCCTGTATAGTGGTCCATAATTGCTTAATTGTTGCCATTTCAGGATTTTGTGCACAAACTGACATCTTGATTATGTCCAATAAATGTTTGATAGGATTCTTGTCAGGTGACCTGAGTGGCCAAATCATTTTCTCGAATTGTCCAGAATGCTGTTCAAATCAATTGCAAACAATTTTAGCCTAGTGACATGGCACACTGTCATCTGTAAAAATTACATTGTTGTTTGGGAACATGAAATCAATGAATGGCTGCAAATGGTTTCTAAGTAGCTGAATATAACCAGAACCCAGTCCATTACATGTAAACACAGCCCACACCATTATTGAGCCACCACCAGCTCACACAGAGTCTTGATAATTTGAGTTCATGGCTTCATGGGGTCTGTGCCATGGTCAGACCGTACCTTCAGCTGTTATCAACTGAAATCAGGATTCATCTGACCGGACCATAGTTTTCTAGTTGTATATTGTCCAATCAATATAATCACAAGCCCAGAACAGACATTACAGCCAATGTCTTGCTGTTAGTAAAGGCACTGTGTTGGCTGTCTGCTGCCATCGCCCATTAACATCAGATTTCACCACAATGTGCTAATGGATATGTTCATTGTATATTCCACATTGATTTCTGTGGTTATGTCATGCAGTGTTGCTTTTCTGTTGGCACTGACAACTCTATGCAAAGCAGTTCTGCTCTTGGTCATTAAGTGAAAGGTGTCAGCCACTGAATTGTCCATGGTGAGAGGTAATGCCTGAAATTTGGTATTCTTGTCATGCTCTTGACACTGTGGATTTCAGAATATTGAATTTCTTAAAAAGTGCCAAAATGGAATGTTCCATGTATCTAGCCCCGACTACCATTCCACATTCAGAGTCTGCTAAATCCCATCGTGCAGCCGTAATCATGTCAGAAACCTTTTTCACATGAATTAATTGTGTACAATTGACAGCTCTGGCTCTTCATCTAGCTAGGTGGATGTGCTAACAATTTTGCCACCCTGGCATAACAGTCAGTCCTGCTTGCCAGTAATTCAAATGATGGTAAAGATGTGGAATAGAGATTAACTCTCTTTCAGTAACAAAAATAAAATAAGAACACCGTGTTCATTTGATTAGTTTCAGTGTATACATTATCTATCTACGTAAAAGTCTAAAATATTATTTCAGTGTTGTGATGGAGAGAAACACACATCAGGCACACTGAATAACCTGTAAATCTTTAAATCTTATGGCAAAGTTAGTCTAGCAAAAAGTTACATGCTCAAAAATTGTGGTTTGCCTCAGCACAAACAAAAATATGCTGTACATCATAAATACAGTTCTGAGTGTTTGCAACATGATTTCAAAGTGACCATTTTTTGTATAAATGTCCTCTGTGTGTTCTGTTTGGACTAGATGACTAGTGGTTAAAAATACAAGTGGTTGTATTAGTGATGAAATTTATCTGTGTCTTTCTGTACAATTGGGGCTAAAATGGTTACCCAACTCATTAATGCACATCTGAGCAGAGGTAACTGCCTGAACATAACAGTGAGGGTAACCAACAGATCACATGTGGAATAGAAACAGCAGTCACCTCTATAATTTAACATTCCTGAAATGGTGTTGCATAGCCACCTCAACAAGTTACCAAATTTATTATTAGGAAAGCACAAAAATAACATTCTGCTACTTATTTGGCTGAACAGAGGTTATTTGTTGCTGTGTGAAGGAGCTTACAAAAGTCAGCTGTGATGGGCAGTTTTAATGTCTTGGCTAATGTTTATTATGTTGGTCAGATAATGGTTAGAAATCAGACCATAAAGCATTTTTTATGGCTTACATTAGTGTAATTAAATTTCATTGGATGTTACTTTACACATCATATGGAAGTAAAATAAAATATTTAAAAAGTTATGAGTACCAGTACATGTTGCTGGATAGGGTCTCCAGAATTCATAGGTGCTAATAGATCCCATGTGACCTTAAACCAATCCTACTTTAGCTATGCTTACTCTGGTTAGGCACCTTCAGCAATTATAGTTTGTGTGATGCTAGAATGTCATAAAACTGCAGCTGTACATAAAAGTAAAGATTTGTAAAGATTATCCATCAGACAGAAATGCCCAAATAATAATTGAAAATGGAGTTGATAAAGTGTTCATGGTTTAGCGAGGTGGCAACACATAAACCAGTACAGTATTATTTTGTGTCATATGTGGACAAAAACAGCATCCTGTGTCCACCGCATGATAATGACACAGAGTATGGTTTTTGGTCTGATGATACCTTGATCCAGTTAAGCAAATAATGTAAAGAGGGAAATAAAGCGATATGAATGGTTAAATGCATAAGGGTTAGAGTTATGGGCCTGATCTGATAAAGGAATAAGATGATATTCAAGAGAATGAACTAAATATACCCAAGTAAACATGCAGGCTAAATATCCAACTGATAATCAGATAGTGCAGGTAGTGTGGCAAAAAGTTTCTGAAGTTGTCAAATTCTTTCCATTGCATACTGCATTTTGCAACAGGGACTGTCTCTCTATTTTACGTGCTTTTTTATTTCAAAATATTGTGAGAAAAATGATTGCTATTTTCCACATATGTGTGTGTGTGTGTGTGTGTGTGTGTGTGTGTGTGTGTGTGTGTGTCAGTAACCTTCCACAATATATAAATTTGCCACTCTGCTGCTCCCCTGTCATTTCCAGGAAAGTGGTTGCCTATCCACATGAAAATTTACTATACATTACCTCTTCACCAATATTTGGGCTTTGTAAGTATTGACAAGAAGAGACTTTCAGTCTTCTCTCTTGAGATTTTAATATATTCCAGAGTAGCTAATTCACCCCATTTGCAGAGTTTATGGACAAAACAATCACACACACAAGCAAGCACACTTCACCCAGACACGACCACCATCTCCAGCATCTCAGCTGAGATGCTGGGGTTGGCAGCAGCATGTGCATGAGGTGTGCTTGCTTCTGTGTGTGTGCAAATATTGTATGTCTCTCTTTTAGTGATGAAGGCTGTGGACAAAAGCTATATGTGAGTGTCTTTTAATTGTAGCTGTCTACAACTTGACAGGTCTTCTTTATGGTAAGTAGCAGTCTGTCTTTTCCACCATCATCGGTATTCCTGCCTGGAGTTTCCATTGTTTTATTTTTGTTTATTTATTTTTTGATGTGGGAATATTTGAATTATAATACACTCTGAAGTCAGATGGTTAGTTTCATGTCTGTGCATTTGAGTTTTAGTCTCAGAGTTCTATATATTACAGGTTTTCCACATTAATATTACAGTGTATGTAACTCCAAAATCTTTCCTCTTTCACCCAAAGCTGCATGAATTATGATGCCAGAGGTGATCAATAATGAAAGCAAATTACTCATGTAAAGATACAAAAGTATGTAACACAAATGTTAATATAAATGTCTTGACTAATCGACAAGCAGGAGAATGGACACTGAGAAATTGAAGTCAAGCATCATGATAAAAAAGTAAAAGTGTAAAACACTCCCAGCAGCTAGAATAGAAACTTTCTTTGGAAGGGGCAATAGTGAAAAATAGATATTATGAGGAAAGACAATTTATCCCTGAGAGATGAAAGCAGTGAAACAGAAGCGGAAGGGAGCTGAAGGTTACACTGCAAACAGCAAAAAAAAATGAGTATGAGAAGACAATATCAACAGTTAGAACAAGTAGGAGAGTAAATATGAGAGGAGGAAACCAACACAGAGGCAGAATACTATGACAAAAAGGATAGAACAATGAACACAGTCTGGGAAGCAGCCTCTAAGTTTAGGAGAGCGGTATGGGTGGAGAAAGTGAGACACAGCGTTGTCATAAGAGGAAAATAAATGTATACATTGAGAAGGGGCATGTTTAAAAAGTAATGGTTGATGATAAAACTGACAAAGGGCAAGAGATTTTTGCAGAAGAAACCTGCACAGAACAGGCATAATTTGGAGGTAGGACCACAGATGTAATTGGAAAGGAGATTTGTGACTGGGTAAGCATAGGCTTGACACTGATGGAATCACTCTTTATGTTTTGTGAGTAAGAGGAATCAGATGCAACTTTACACAGATGTGTCCCACAGAGAACTATCATGTACATAGTCTGTGGTTACCAGTTTTGTTGTAATCATGTCAACATGCAAAGCTGCAAAACACTGCTTCATCTTTGGTAATCTCTGTCATATGGTTTGGATGACTGATTATAAATCAGAAAAAACTGCCTTTAGGAATATTAATACTTACTTTTATTACTCTTTTCTGATTATGATAAGATAAAAGTAATGACTAGTGATAATTCATGCACTCACATTGTTCAGCATTTGGCAAACAAATTGGTCTGATCACAGATGAGTAACTGATGCTTTCCTTCAGTTCAAGCAGAGCAATGTCTCTGAGAATAGTCAAATGACCTGGATGAAAAACCACACGACTGAGTGTCATCTGTAAACGCTGAGGCTCGGAGAGTGCAGATATGTCATGTGCGCCCAAGTACACCGAGAATCTAGCCAGAAGAGGCTGTGAGCTGGAGTACCTGCAACAGTTGTGCACAACAATAAGCTGAACAGGAACCACAAAACAAAAAATGGAATCAATAATAGACACGCATACTTAGTCCTGAATTTTTGTTCCAAAGTCAAAGAGAATGCACCATCTTTATTCAGGCATATGCATTTTAGTATAATTTAACTTAAATTAATAACAACTAATCATTACAGTGAACACAGAATATAAGAAAAATGAGAAATTGTTTGATTCAATTACTGTGAAGAAATGACTGAATATAACTCATCCACATGTTATAATGTTTCAGAGTATCAGTATTTGGTTTTGAAATGTTCTTCATATGGCCATAACTACAACACATCAAGTGATCTTTCAAACATAATTTTCAGCTACAGCAGCCTCCCAATATATGAGTTAATACAGACTGAGTATGCCACAGATAACCAAACAACATGGATAATCCAAAATATGATTGGTATTTACTACATTAAAAAAGCACATTACATATCACATTTGAAAGCACACTGCATTACTTGTGCAATACTTACCAAAAACTGACAACTTATTAACAAAACTACACTTAAAACACACTATATTTCTTATAACTTGCTTTCAGTTCACTTTTGAGAAATAAAAGGCTAATTTTTTCCTGTCTCTGTCTTTCATTTCGATTTTTGCTGATGATACTTCTCATTTCTTGGAGAATCAAAATGGTGGTGTAGTCAGGTCCATTTCAATGCTTCAATGTGCCTCATCTTCACTCTCTTTGCCTACCGAACACACTTATTTCACTATCAGTTAGCTGCTCACATACTGGTTCATAGGCATCAATATTTAACCACTTACAAATGTTTTTGGTCATCTACATCTTCACAACGAGAAATTTGTATTCTAAATAAAAGTACTCAACCTAATTATAATTTAATGTGTCAGGTTTCTATTTTTTCAGAAATCACCAAACTATACATACATTGCTATCTTATAAAGTTGTTTTTTGGGCAACTCTCACAAAATTATTCAGTGACTACACCAGTTTCAACTGTGTACTTATTATCAGTAGCCCATATAAATATAGGTCGGCCGATGGTTGCATTAAAACATGCTGAAAGTAAACATTTCTTTGGGACTTCTATTAGACAATGGAAAATCCAGGATGGAATGTAACAGTATTAGAGAAGGAAAGTTGCTACTCACCATATAGCAGAGATGCTGAGTCGCAGTAAGCACAACAAAAAGATTCACACAGTTATAGCTTTTGGCCACTAAGGCATTTGTCTGCAACAGACACACATACACACATGCACACACACACTCACACAAACACAACTTTACTGCAGTGTGGTTTCAGTTGTCTGAGACAGCAGACGTGTGTGCAAGTTGCATTTGCGTGAGTTTGTGTGTATTATGTGTGTCTACTGCTGACAAAGGCCTTAATGGCTGAAAGCTATAATTGTGTGTATCTTTTTGTTGTGCCTATCATGACTCAGCATCTCCCCTCTGTGGTGATTAGCAACTTTCCTCCTCTAATATTGGACTTCTATTAGAGGAAGTCCCCTACTAGTATCTTCAATAAAATGTTGACTCCTAGCACATTTGGGTGCAGCCATTGGCAAATCAAAATGTCTGGGATACTCATAACAAGTAGACAGTTGAAACCAGTTGTGGCCTCTAAATAATTTTGTGACCACTGCTTGAAATAAACTTTGTAGTGAAAAGTAATGCTTTTGGCCAATAACAAGGCATATATGAACATATACACAGATAATCCACAAGCCTGAAAATCCACTTTGTGATAATCACGCTAGAGTGAAGTTACTTGTGTTGAGCTTAATTATTTTGGTGAGGAGTACTGACAGAGTGACACAGTGAGCTGCAGTGAGTAGCCAGCGATGGGAGATGATGACTGCACCACACTGTAGCTCTCCATCCAGCAGGAGGGCAGCCAGCCAAGGGAACTGGTGTGGCAGCACCGGATTCCCTCCAAGGATCCGCGTTGTGTCATCAGCCTGAATGAGACATGCGCTCACAACTACTGCTTGCATACAAACAAGTAACTGTTAAATGACAGCCACCACATACCATAAGAGATGTCTGAATACTTCACATAATCATATTTTTTTTAGTAAAAGCAAAACAAAGATCTAATTTGGATAGTACAGATAGAGAGAAAATAGTTATCAACCTTAAAAAGTTGGGCACTAATATTTATGAGCACTAATAATTTACTGATTGAGAATATTCCACCACACAGGCATGACAGATGAGAGAAAACAGCCCTTTATTTTGTTTTTAGTGCTGTGCAGTTTTGGTTGTAAAGCCAAGTCATTAAACAGTTATGACCTATTTTTACTGTTGTGTGACTTACTGAGTGCTATGACTACATTTCAAATATTCCCATTTAGAAAGGTTATACTGTGCTACTCCCTACTATTTTTACCATAGTGTAATACAAAACAGAGAGATATTTTAACCCATCCAGTGGTAGTTATTATGGCCACATGTTGTCATTTAAACACTTTGTGATGCATGTGGGCTCTGCACTTTGCATATAATTTACATGGCAATAGTATTCATCAAATAGAGGTGGTGTTGACAGTAGGTGCAGATAATTTATGTAGCAATAGTATTGATCCAATAGAAGTGGTGTTGACAGTAGGTAACAGGACTATTACCAAATGAAATTTCAGAAAAACTCTCAGTGGCTGAGCTGGGCTAAGTAGTGATCTTGGGTGACATGAATGGTGGAAACATGGAAGAGATGCAGGGTAGAATGAGATAGCAGGGGAATCGCTTAGGAAGAATGGGTATTTATAGAACACACAGTGAGAAAAGGGTATAAGAAAAGACAGAGAATACAAAGTGAGGGAAATGCCCTAGCAAAGGATACACAGGTGAAATATGGTGCGACAGGCAGGTGAGAGTAGGGTAGCAAGGTCCGAGCTGCCAGAGATGCTGATTAAGTGTGCATGAGGTGTCCTTGTATGTGTGAATGAATGTGTGTGTGTTTCTTTTCCTGAAGAAGGCTTTGGCCAGAAGCTAAGTTTTAGCAGTCTTTTCATCATGCCTGTCTGCAACTCATCATGTCATCTTTATGGTGAGTAGCAATCTACCTTTTTCTTTATACTGTTGATATTCCAACATGGAGTTTACATTGTTTAATTTTGCTTAATGCCTTTTATTCCATCCCACAATCTTGTAACGTTTTGTTTAGTTAATATTTTCTAAGGCATTAATCTTCTCAGTGTCTGTTCTCTCTCTTCTTTCCTGTGTTTATTCATCACCATCCAATCTGCACATGCTCTGATTTCCAAGCCACACTGTATCAAGAATCTTATCTGCTCACAACAGACAGCTACGCGACTGTGTGGACTGGAGCCAGCATTTGATGCCTCAAATTCCTCCCACCAATAGTTATAATTTTTCCTACTGATCCCATTTACTGTCACATCCTTGATATTTTCCCATTTTATTTTCCACATCTTCCTGTGTCACACAAACTTGTGATCCTTGACCTAAACAGTCGTCCTTTGCGCCCTCTTCCCTTATCCCAACCCATACATACTCCAAAATCTCAGCTGTTCCTTTTCTCCTGTGTATTTGCATGTTCTCAAAGTATTTGTGGTTGTTTTTATGAATTTGTGCATTTTTATGTATCTGTGAGTGTTTTTGCATGTCATTATGTATTTTTACACATCTTTTCTGTTATTCAGCTCCCGTCATGACCACCAACACTTCCATTTGCCCATTTCTGCATCATCCCTGTTTCCCCTATACCACCCCTGGCACAACGGACCCCTGATCCATCTTTCTGCACCAGTCCAGAAAACTACCCCTATCCCAGCCTAAAACCCTGTCCCACATCCTGTCCTGTAAATTCTACCTAAACCAAGTGATTCCCCCAGCCTCAATGGCATAACCATAAAAATTCCTTTCTCTAGATCCCACACCTCCTTTCACAATTACCACCTTTTCAGATTCTACCCGCCGGCCGCGGTGGTCTCGCGGTTCTAGGCGCGCAGTCCGGAACCGTGCGACTGCTACGGTCGCAGGTTCGAATCCTGCCTCGGGCATGGATGTGTGTGATGTCCTTAGGTTAGTTAGGTTTAAGTAGTTCTAAGTTCTAGGGGACTAATGACCACAGCAGTTGAGTCCCATAGTGCTCAGAGCCATTTTTTTGAGATTCTACCAGTCACTGGCACTAACATACCTAGTACTGCAAAAACGCATCTCCATGGCACACGCATCCCAGAACCACCTCTGTCCCACCTCTGCAAGATATTGCTACTGTGCAATCCCTCTACATACATCACATCTCTGAAATTGAATCCCTTACTTCCAGCATCTAGAGGAGCACTTCCATAAGGTATCCAACTGCTGACATCCTACTGCCTCCTTGGGGCAGCACTATACAACCTTCTATATGCCCACAATGTTCCTCTTCTTCACCCCTCACAGTTTCCAGACCCAGCCCAAATGACCTTTTCAACTTGCCACATCCGCAAACAACCCATCTACACTCCACCAAAATCAGAGCTAGAACTTCCCGGAACACTGTCTTTCCAACAAAACCCTCAGGTCCATGAAGTTTCAGTCCTATCCAAAGGGCTCACCTTTAGCCCTACACCTAAATTTAACCATTGAATTTGTCAAAGATCTAATCTCCTTCTGATCTCTGCAATGGAATTACTTATTTGCCACCAATACCTCCAACCAAAGCCAACCTCATCCCAACACTGAACCCTGTTTCTCTCAGTTTACATCATCATCCAATGGTGATTGTGCCCTGCTCCCACCTAACCACACCCAGGTCACTTTCCAGGAAATCCTTACCTCCAACTTGGCCTCACCATCCTTCTCCAGGTCCCTTCCTAAGAACACCAACCTTTCAGCAGGACAGCCGTACACAACCTCAAAACAAACTGTGACTTAATCATCCTACCTGCAGACAACGGTTCCACTACGTCATTATGAATTGAATTGCAGTGGATAGCTGGCAGAAGGCCTCTACCAATTATATGACTTGTCCACCTATAAATTGTGTCACTGATCCTATACCTTGACCAACATAACCTCCAATCCATGCTCAAAGGCTTAGACCCTTCCCAGAACCTCTCCTCTGAATCCATTTCGCTCCTCATCCCTATGACATGCCGCATACCTATCTTCTACATGCTCTCCAGAATCCACTACCCTAACAATCCTGGATGCCCCATTGTAACTGATTATTATGCCCCTGACCAACACTGACTCTCCACCATCCTTACTCCTTTACCTCTTGGATCGCTACTTGCTACTGTTGATGCCACTTCCCTAAACACCAGCATCCTTCCTGCCCATGGACTTGCAGCTTTGAACACTATTTTTCCCAATGTCCTTCAGACCTCAAACTCACTACTCCTCATAGACCTTACTAAACCAAGCAAGATGCCACATTGGTTAGCACACTGGACTCGCATTCAGGGGAACAGCAGTTCAAATCCGTGTCCAGCCATCCTGATTTAGATTTTCCATGATTTACCTAAATCGCTTCAGACAAATTCTGGGATGGTTTGTTTGAAAGGGTATAGTGAACATCCTTCCCAATCCTTCTCTAATCTGATGAGACTGCTGACCTCACTGTTTGGTACCATCCCCCAAAACAATCAACCATTCAAATGACCTTACTAACTTTATTCTTAAAAAAAGCATTCCGGTCCAAGCTGCTGGAAATGGTGGTCATGTGTGCATGATACGTTCTTCCTTGAGTAATGAATGTGTGTGTGTGTGTTTCATGTTCTGAAGAAGGTTTTGGCCCAAAGCTAAATATGTAACAGTCTTTTCACCATGCCTGTCCTTTTTTTTTTTTTGCTTAGTAGCGATCTATGTTTTTTCCTTACATTGTTGATATTTCCACCTGGAGATTCCACTGTCATATTGTTTACACATAAAGAATATTTGAGGATGAAACTGTGCCACACAAATATAACAACAGTGCTCATTGTATACTCAATAGAAATTACAACTAAAGTACATTGAAATACTATCAGCTATTAATTCGTTCTGCTGTAGTGAGATGGAAGTGTAAGATTTTTCTGTGCTATATTATGCTGTTCACTGCATCTTAAAAACATTTATACTGTACAACTTATTGCTTATGATGAAGTTATGTATGACTGTGTCAAGTGAATAATACCATTTAATTTTTTTGGTTGTGTTCAGAAATACTGAGTACCACAATTTGCTTAAAATACACTCTTGGAAATTGAAATAAGAACACCATGAATTCATTGTCCCAGGAAGGGGAAACTATATTGACACATTCCTGGGGTCAGATACATCACATGCTCACACTGACAGAACCACAGGCACATAGACACAGGCAACAGACCATGCACAATGTCGGCACTAGTACAGTGTATATCCACCTTTCGCAGCAATGCAGGCTGCTATTCTCCCATGGAGACGATCGTAGAGATGCTGGATGTAGTCCTGTGGAACGGCTTGCCATGCCATTTCCACCTGGCACCTCAGTTGGACCAGCGTTCGTGCTGGACGTGCAGACCGCGTGAGACGACGCTTCATCCAGTCCCAAACATGCTCAATGGGGGACAGATCCGGAGATCTTGCTGGCCAGGGTAGTTGACTTACACCTTCTAGAGCATGTTGGGTGGCACGGGATACATGCAGACGTGCATTGTCCTGTTGGAACCACAAGTTCCCTTGCCGGTCTAGGAATGGTAGAACGATGGGTTCGATGACGGTTTGGATGTACCGTGCACTATTCAGTGTCCCCTCGACGATCACCAGAGGTGTACGGCCAGTTTAGGAGATCGCTCCCCACACCATGATGCCGGGTGTTGGCCCTGTGTGCCTCGGTCGTATGCAGTCCTGATTGTGGCGCTCACCTGCACGGCACCAAACATGAATACGACCATCATTGGCACCAAGGCAGAAGCGACTCTCATCGCTGAAGATGACACGTCTCCATTCGTCCCTCCATTCACGCCTGTCGCGACACCACTGGAGGCGGGCTGCACGATGTTGGGGCGTGAGCGGAAGACGGCCTAACGGTGTGCGGGACCGTAGCCCAGCTTCATGGAGACGGTTGCGAATGGTCCTCGCCGATACCCCAGGAGCAACAGTGTCCCTAATTTGCTGGGAAGTGGCGGTGCGGTCCCCTACGGCACTGCGTAGGATCCTACGGTCTTGGCGTGCATCCGTGCGTCGCTGCGGTCCGGTCCCAGGTCGACGGGCACGTGCACCTTCCGCCGACCACTGGCGACAACATCGATGTACCGTGGAGACCTCACGCCCCACGTGTTGAGCAATTCGGCGGTACGTCCACCCGGCCTCCCGCATGCCCACTATACGCCCTCGCTCAAAGTCCATCAACTGCACATACTGTTCACGTCCACGCTGTGCGGCATGCTACTAGTGTTAAAGACTGCGATGGAGCTCCGTATGCCATGGCAAACTGGCTGACACTGACGGCGGCGTTGCACAAATGCTGCACAGCTAGGGCCATTCGACGGCCAACACCGCGGTTCCTGGTGTGTCCGCTGTGCCGTGCGTGTGATCACTGCTTGTACAGCCCTCTTGCAGTCTCCGGAGCAAGTATGGTGGGTCTGACACACCGGTGTCAATGTGTTCTTTTATCCATTTCCAGGAGTGTAAATTTCGTCCAAATTTTTTAAGGTACTGGTAGTACCTTTGTATGCTTTCTTCACATCATTTATTCGTTAACTCAAACACAAATTGTGTTCCAGAGAACCTTCTGAGACATAAAATTAGTCAAAACATACTTTGTAATAGAGACATAGCTGTGATGAACTGCTTCAGCAATCTAATTTGCAATGAACTATTCTTGCATATTATATTTCACACACTTAAAAATCTTGATGTTAGGGCCTTACATAATTAGGAAGTTACTTTTACTCAAGAAAAGATTCTGCTTTTATAATTACACAACTCAGTTGCTGTTAGTCTATCACAACATACTTAACCCACTGCTTGAGTATGTGAGTTAATGAGGACTCATAGAAGCATTTGATGTCATATTCCTCCAGTTGAATTTCAGGCCCTTACCAATTTCATTTATTATGTCTGTGGGTGTATTTTTAAGTCAATAAAGAACTCATGTAGCTGAACAAGGACAAAGAGCCAAAATATTTTCTACTGATGTCAGGGATTCTGTAGTTCATTTACAACTTCTTATTGTTACAATAGATAATACTAAAGAATAACACCACTGTTAAGTAAATGTAAAAATTCCAATGTCCTTGTTGAGTATTCTACAAAATATTCAGTTATTGGAGGGGATAGGAGCAGAAAAGTACCTGGCCTGTAATTGAAAAATGAAATTAGTAGCATACTGTATGAAAGCTTGATATCTTTTTATGTAACTGTTCAAATACCACATTTCCTATTCTTATAACTATTTTTAATTGCAAGAGAATGTGACTTGTCAGAGGCAAAAACAAGGTTTGCATCTTTGGAGCTATTGGGGATTATGAAGTTTTTGTTTCTCCATGGACAGTCCTGAAAAACTTCGCTCTGAGATATCACAGTCACAAGGGGAGCATCTGTCCCACAGCACTGTCAACACCTTGGTATCTCATGTCAAAACTGGACATCTCACAACTGAAAATGAACCCTATAATGGGCAGCCCACATTGAAAAAAATTCAGAGAAGGGCAGCACATTTTTTATTATCAAGACATAGGGGAGAGAGATGTCATGGACATGATACAGAATTTGTGGTGGAAATAATTAAAACAAGGGCATTTTTGTGTTGCAGTGGGATCTTTTAATGAAACTTCAATCACCAACTTTTTCCCATTGGAGAGCCGAATAATAAAGAATTAGTGTGAAAGTGCTTCGATGAGCCCTCTGCCACACACTTAAGTGTGATTTGTAGAATTGCCATGTGGATGCAGCTGTAGATGAATAGAACTAGCAATGTTTGGTGCTGTTTATAAGTTGGTACCTGCACACCTCCTAGTAGCGTGTTGGTTCTTTTATTAACAATATCCTGGACATGAGGATGTTTACAGCAAAATGGGTGCCAAAATATTTGGACAATGGACAGAAGAAGGCATGGGTTGAAGCATCCACAGCTGTTTTGGCTTATCCCGATGCTGTAAAGGATGTTTTGGTTAGGCTAGTGACTGAGGATGAAACAAGGCTTCACCTATATGATCCCAAAACCAGGGAACAGTCAAAAGAATGGCAGTACTGTGGGGTCCCTGTGACTGAAGAAACTCAGCACCCCAAAACTGGCCAAAAAACTCATATTGCCATTTTGTTGGGGATTAATATGGTATTTTGTTGGTGGACTGTCACTGAAGGCTGCAAGGATAAACAGCTAACCAACCAAAGGGGGCAGTTAAGAAGGAGAAAAGAGAAAGTTAACCAAAGGGATGCTTTTATTGCAGGACAATTTACCAATGCCCACTGTTGTGGCTGCCAAATTGGAATCCCTGCATTTCATTTGACACCCTCAACTTCCATTTGTTTCCTAAGATGCAGAGTTTTTGTTTTTATGATACTGAAGATGTCAAACATGCTGCTGAGAGCTGGTTTAGCATTCATCATATAATTTCTTTTAAAGTGGACCAGAGAATCTGCAAAAACAATGTCACAAGTTCATCAATGTTGAAGGGGATGGGTGAGTGTTGCACATGTGTACTGTTAAAACTGACTCTATTTTTTCTGTGCAAAGCCAGGAACTATTTGACCATCCCTAGTAGATGCTACATGATATTTTGGCAGAATGTCTATAATTCAGTTGTGAAGGAAACAACTCACCAAACAATGAAAGCTTTGAGTTGTAGACAGACATGAAAAAGGATTGAAAGCTTTGGTAGCATTTTTTAAACACATGGATCGATGTGCTCTCTCTCTCTCTCTCTCTCTCTCTCTCTCTCTCTCTCTGAAACACACACACACACACACACACACAAACACATACACACAAGCGCACATGCACGTGCGCACCTCTGCCACTGCATCACTACATTGTGCCAGCCTGCACACAATGCACTTTGTGTTCAGCAGGTAGGCTGCGGTGAGGGAATGTGGCATGGGCAAAGTTATGAGGGCTATCCACCTGTCCTTTTTTCCCCCAGGTAAGTCTTTCCATTCCTGGGATTGGAATGACTCCTTACCCTCTCCCTTAAAACCTACATCCTTTCGTCTTTCCCTCTCCTTCCCTATTTCCTGAAGAAGCAACCATTTTATATATATATATATATATATATATATATATATATATATATATATATAAAACAGAAAGAAACTTCCACATGGGAAAAATATATTAAAAATAAAGATTCCAAGACTTACCAAGCGGGAAAGCGCCGGCAGACAGGCACATGAACAAAACACACAAACACACACACAGAATTACAAGCTTTCGCAACTGGCAGTTGCTTCGTCAGGAAGGAAGGAAGGAGAGGGAAAAATGAAAGGGTGTGGGTTTTAAGGGAGAGGGTAAGGAGTCATTCCAATCCCGGGAGCGGAAAAACTTCCCTTAGGGGAAAAAAAGGACAGGTGTACACTCGCACACACACACACACATATCCATCCGCACATACACAGACACAAGCAGACATATTTGTCTGCTTGTGTCTGTGTATGTGCGGATGGATATGTGTGTGTGTGTGTGCGAGTGTACACCTGTCCTTTTTTTCCCCTAAGGGAAGTCTTTCCGCTCCCGGGATTGGAATGACTCCTTACCCTCTCCCTTAAAACCCACACCCTTTCATTTTTCCCTCTCCTTCCTTCCTTCCTGACGAAGCAACTGCCAGTTGCGAAAGCTTGTAATTCTGTGTGTGTGTTTGTGTGTTTTGTTCATGTGCCTGTCTGCCGGCGCTTTCCCGCTATATATATTAAAAACAAAGATTCCAAGACTTACCAAGAGGGAAAGCGCTGGTAGACAGGCACAATAAAATAACACACACACAAAATTACGAGCTTTCGCAACCGGCGGTTGCTTCGTCAGGAAAGAGGGAAGGAAAAGGAAAGATGAGAGGATGTGGGTTTTAAGGGGGAGGGTAAGGAGTCATTCCAACCCAGGAGCAGAAAGACTTACCTCAGGGGGGAAAAAGGATAGGTATATACTCGCACACACACACACACACACACACACACACACACACACACACACACACACACACACACACACACACATATATCCATCCATACATATACAGACACAAGCAGACATATTTAAAGGCAAAGAGTTTGGGCAGAGATGTCAGGCGAGGCGGAAGTGTAGAGGCAAAGATGATATTGAATGACAGGTGAGATAAGAGTGGCGGCGACTTGAAATTAGCGGAGATTGAGGCCTGGTGGATAATGAGAACAGAGGATATATTGAAGGGCAAGTTCCCATCTCCGGAGTTCGGATAGGTTGGTGTTGGTGGGAAGTATCCAGATAACCCGGACGGTGTAACACTGTGCCAAGATGTGCTGGCCGTGCACCAAGGCATGTTTAGCCACAGGGTGATCCTCATTACCAACAAACACTGTCTGCCTGTGTACATTCATGCGAATGGACAGTTTGTTGCTGGTCATTCCCACATAGAAAGCGTCACAGTGTAGGCAGGTCAGTTGGTAAATCACGTGGGTGCTTTCACACGTGGCTCTGCCTTTGATCGTGTACATATATATATATATATAAAGTAAAAAGAAACATCCACATGAGAAAAATATATTAAAAACAAAGATTCCACGACTCACCAAGCGGGAAAGCACTGGTAGACAGGCACAATAAAATAACACACAAACACACACACAAAATTACGAGCTTTCACACAAACACACACACAGAATTTCGAGCTTACGCAACTGGCGGTTGCTTCGTCAGGAAAGAGGGAAGGAAAAGGAAAGATGAAAGGATGTGGGTTTTACGGGAGAGAGTAAGGAGTCATTCCAATCCCGGGACCGGAAAGACTCACCTTAGGGGGAAAAAAAGGATAGGTATATACTCGCACACACGCACGCACACACACACACACACACACACACACACACACACACACACACACACACACACCCATCCATACATATACAGACACAAGCACAATGCCCTAAGGCAAGTCCCTCCGCTCCCGGGACTGGCACGACTCCCCACCCCCCCCAACCCCCCCACCACCAAAAACCCACATCCCTTCATCCGTCCTTTTCCTTCGCTCTTTCCTGACGAACCGCCGGTTGCGAAAGCTCGCAATTTTGTGTGTGTGTCTGTGTGCCACTCTATTATGCCTGCCCACTGCCCTCCCGCCTGACAAGTCCTGGAATCTTTGTTTTTAATATATTTTTGCCATGTGGAAGTTTCTTTATATATATACAGGTATATATATATTAAAAACAAAGATTCCAAGACCCACCAAGCGGGAAAGAGCTGGCAGACAGGCACAACAAAACAACACACAAACACACACAGAGAATTTCTAGTTTTTGCAATTGATGGTTGCTTCTTCAGGAAAGAGGGAAGGAGAGGGAAAGACGAAAGGATGTGGGTTTTAAGGGAGAGGGCAAGGAGCCACTCCAATCCCGGGAGCAAAAAGACTTTCCCTAAAAGAAACTTCCACATGGGAAAAATATATTAAAAACAAAGATTCCAAGACTTACCAAGCGGGAAAGCACCGGTAGATAGGCACAATAAATAAAACACAAAAAAAAAACACACAGAATTTCTAGCTTTCGCAACCGACGGTTGCTTCTTCGGGAAAGAGGGAAGGAGAGAGAAACACGAAAGGATGTGGGTTTTAAGCGAGAGGGTAAGGAGTCATTCCAATCCTGGGAGTGGATAGACTTACCTTCACTGTGAGTCCAGATCATGAAGAAAGGACAGGTGTACACTCGCACACACACACACACACACACACACACACACACACACACACACACACTCACACACACATATCCATCCACACATACACGGACACAAGCAGACATTGGCCTTTACAAATGTCTGCCTGTGTCCGTGCACGTACGAATGGATATGTGCGTGTGTGCGAGTGTACACCTGTCCTTTCTTCATGATCTGAACTCACACTGAAGAACAGCTCCTGAATTTCCTCTCCAAACTCAACTCCTTTGGTTCCATCAGATTCAATTGGTCCGACTCCAAATCCCATGCCACTTTCCTTGACGTTGACCTCCATCTGTCCAATGGCCAGCTTCACACATCCGTCCACATCAAACCCACCAACAAGCAACAGTACCTCCATTATGACAGCTGCCACCCATTCCATATCAAATGGTCCCTTCCCTACAGCCTAGGCCTTCGTGGCAAACGAATCTGCTCCAGTCCTGAATCCCTGAACCATTACACCAACAACCTGAAAACAGATTTCTCATCCCGCAACTACCCTCCTGACCTGGTACAGAAGCAAATAACCAGAGCCACTTCCTCATCCCCTCAAACCCAGAACCTCTCACAGAAGAACCCTAAAAGTGCCCCAATTGTGACAGGATACTTCCCGGGACTGGATCAGACTTTGAATGTGGCTCTCCAGCAGGGATACAACTTCCTAAAATCCTGCCCCTAAATGAGATCCATCCTTCATGAAATCCTCCCCACTCAACCAAGAGTGTCTTTCTGCCATCCACCTAACCTTCATAATCTCTTGGTTCATCCCTATGAAATCCCCAAACCACCTTCCCTACCCTCGTGCTCCTACCCTTGCAACCGCCCCCGGTGTAAAACCTGTCCTATGCACCCTCCCACCACCACCTACTCCAGTCCTGTAACCCGGAAGGTGTACACGATCAAAGGAAGAGCCACGTGTGAAAGCACATGAATGGACACAGGCAGACAGTGTTTGTTGGTAATGAGGATCACCCTGTGGCTAAACATGCCTTGTTGCATGGCCAGCACATCTTGGCACAGTGTTACACCGTCCAGGTTATCTGGATACTTCCCACCAACACCAACCTATCCAAACTCCGGAGATGGGAACTCGCCCTTCAGTATATCCTCTCCTCTCGATATCCGCCAGGCCTCAACCTCCGCTAATTACTAGTTGCCGCTGCTCATACCTCACCTGTATTTCAACAACTTCTTTGCCTCTGTACTTCCTCCTTGACTGACATCTCTGCCCGAACTCTTTGCATTTACAAATGTCTGCTTGTGTTTGTGTGTGTGCGGATGGATATGTGTGTGTGTGTGAGTGTACACCTGTCCTTTTTTTTTTCTTTTTTCCCCCTAAGGTGGGTCTTCCCACTCCCGGGATTGGAGTGACTCCTTACCCTCTCCCTTAAAACCCGCATCCTTTCGTCTTTTCTTCTCCTTCCCTCTTTCCTGGAGAGGCAGCCGTCGGTTGCAAGAGCTGGAAATTCTGTGTGTGTGTTTTATTTATTGTGCCTGTCTACCGGCGCTTTCCCGCTTGGTAGGTCTTGGAATCTTTGTTTACATGGGAAAATATATTAAAAACAAAGATTCCAAGGCTTGCCAAGCGGGAGGGTGCCGGTGGACAGGCGCAATAAAATAACACACAAACATACACACGGGATTTCTAGCTTTCGCAACCGATGGTTGCTTCTTCATGAAGGAGGGAGGGAGGGGGAGGGACGAGGGGATGTGGGTTTTAAGGGGCAAGGGTGGGGACTTTTTCCAGTCCCAGTAGCGGAAAGACTTGCCTTATGGGGAAAAAAGGACAGGTGTACACTCGCACACACGCACATATCCATCCATACGTGCACGGACACAGGCAGACATTTGTAAAGGCCAATGTCTGCTTGTGTCTGTGTCTGTGTATGTGTGGATGGACATGTGTGTGCGTGTGTGTGTGTGTGTGTGTGTGTGTGTGTGTGTGTGTGTGTGTGTGTGTGTGTGTGTGTGCGAGTGTACAACTGTCCTTTTTTCCGCATAAGGTAAGTCTTTCCGCTCCCGGGATTGGAATGACTCCTTACCCTCTCCCTTAAAACCCACAGCCTTTCGTTTTTCCCTCTCCTTCCCTCTTTCCTGAAGAAGCAACCGTCGGTTGCGAAAGTCAGTAATTCTGTGTGTGTGTTTTATTTATTGTGCCTATCTAATGGCGCTTTCCCACTTGGTAAGTGTTGGAATCTTTGTTTTTAATATATATATATATATATATATATATATATATATATATATATATATATATATATATATATATTAAAAACAAAGATTCCAAGACTTACCAAGCGGGAAAGCGCCGGCAGACAGGCACATGAACAAAACACACAAACACACACACAGAATTACGAGCTTTCGCAACTGGCAGTTGCTTCGTCAGGAAGGAAGGAAGGAGAGGGAAAAATGAAAGGATGTGGGTTTTAAGGGAGAGGGTAAGGAGTCATTCCAATCCCGGGAGCGGAAAGACTTCCCTTAGGGGAAAAAAAGGACAGGTGTACACTCGCACACACACACACATATCCATCCGCACATACACAGACACAAGCAGACATATTTAAAGGCAAAGAGTAAGGGCAGAGATGTCAGTCGAGGCGGAAGTACAGAGGCAAAGAAGTTGTTGAAAGACAGGTGAGGTATGAGTGGCGGCAACTTGAAATTAGCAGAGGTTGAGGCCTGGCGGATATCGAGAAGAGAAGATATACTGAAGGGCGAGTTCCCATCTCCGGAGTTCGGATAGGTTGGTGTTGGTGGGAAGTATCCAGATAACTCTGACGGTGTAACACTGTGCCAAGATGTGCTGGCCGTGCATCAAGGCATGTTTAGCCACAGGGTGATCCTCATTACCAACAAACACTGTCTGCCTGTGTCCATTCATGCGAATGGACAGTTTGTTGCTGGTCATTCCCACATAGAAAGCATCACAGTGCAGGCAGGTCAGTTGGTAAATCACGTGGGTGCTTTCACATGTGGCTCTCCCTTCCGGGTTACAGGACTGGAGTAGGTGGTGGTGGGAGGGTGCATAGGACAGGTTTTACACCGGGGGCAGTTGCAAGGGTAGGAGCCAGAGGGTAGGGAAGGTGGTTTGGGGATTTCATAGGGATGAACCAAGAGGTTACGAAGGTTAGGTGGACGGCGGAAAGGCACTCTTGGTGGAGTGGGGAGGATTTCATGAAGGATGGATCTCATTTCGGGGCAGGATTTTAGGAAGTCGTATCCCTGCTGGAGAGCCACATTCAAGGTCTGATCCAGTCCCGGGAAGTATTCTGTTACAAGTGGGGCACTTTTGGGGTTCTTCTGTGAGAGGTTCTGGGTTTGAGGGGATGAGGAAGTGGCTCTGGTTATTTGCTTCTGTACCAGTTTGGGAGGGTAGTTGCGGGATGCGAAAGCTGTTTTCAGGTTGTTGGTGTAATGGTCGAGGGATTCAGGACTGGAGCAGATTCGTTTGCCACGAAGGCCTAGGCTGTAGGGAAGGGACCGTTTGATATGGAATGGGTGGCAGCTGTCAAAATGGAGGTACTGTTGCTTGTTGGTGGGTTTGATGTGGACGGATGTGTGCAGCTGGCCATTGGACAGATGGAGGTCAACGTCTAGGAAAGTGGCATGGGATTTGGAGTAGGACCAGGTGAATCTGATGGAACCAAAGGAGTTGAGGTTGGAGAGGAAATTCTGGAGTTGTTCTTCACTGTGAGTCCAGATCATGAAGATGTCATCAATAAATCTGTACCAAACTTTGGGTTGGCAGGCTTGGGTAACCAAGAAGGCTTCCTCTAAGCGACCCATAAATAGGTTGGCATACGAGGGGGCCATCCTGGTACCCATGGCTGTTCCCTTTAATTGCTGGTATGTCTGGCCTTCAAAAGTGAAGAAGTTGTGGGTCAGGATGAAGCTGGCTAAGGTGACGAGGAAAGAGGTTTTAGGTAGGGTGGCAGGTGATCGGTGTGAAAGGAAGTGCTCCATTGCAGCGAGGCCCTGGACGTGCGGGATATTTGTGTATAGGGAAGTGGCATCAAGGGTTACAAGGATGGTTTCTGGGGGTAACAGACTGGGTACGGATTCCAGGCGTTCGAGAAAGTGGTTGGTGTCTTTGATGAAGGATGGGAGACTGCATGTAATGGGTTGAAGGTGTTGATCTACGTAGGCAGAGATACGTTCTGTGGGGGCTTGGTAACCAGCTACAATGGGGCGGCCAGGATGTTTGGATTTGTGAATTTTAGGAAGTAGGTAGAAGGTAGGAGTGCGAGGTGTCGGTGGGGTGAGGAGTTTGATGGAGTCAGGTGAAAGGTTTTGTAGGTGGCCTAAGGTTCTGAGGATTCCTTGAAGCTCCGCCTGGACATCAGGAATGGGATTACCTCGGCAAACTTTGTATGTAGAGTTGTCTGAAAGCTGACGCAGTCCCTCAGCCACATACTCCCAACGATCAAGTACCACGGTTGTGGAACCCTTGTCAGCCGGAAGAATGATGATGGATCGGTCAGCTTTCAGATCACGGATAGCCTGGGATTCGGCTGTGGTGATGTTGGGAGTAGGATTAAGGTTTTTCAAGAAAGATTGAGAGGCAAGGCTGGAAGTGAGAAATTCCTGGAAGGTTTGGAGAGGGTGATTTTGAGGAAGAGGAGGTGGGTCCCGCTGTGATGGAGGACGGAACTGTTGCAGGCAGGGTTCAATTTGGATAGTGTCTTGGGGAGCTGGATCATTAGGAGTGGGATCAGGATTGTTTTTCATCGTGGCAAAGTGATATTTCCAGCAGAGACTACGAGTGTAGGACAGTAAATCCTTGACAAGGGCTGTTTGGTTGAACCTGGGAGTGGGGCTGAAGGTGAGGCCTTTGGATAGGACAGAGGTTTCGGATTGGGAGAGGGGTTTGGAGGAAAGGTTAACTACTGAATTGGGGTGTTGTGGTTCCAGATTGTGTTGACAGGAATTTTGAGGTGTTGGGGGGAGTGGAGCTGGAAGTGGGAGATTGAGTAGATGGGAGATCTCGCTCACATACACACACACACACACACACACACACACACACACACACATATCCATCCGCACATACCCAGACACAAGCGCATATATATATATATATATATATATATATATATATATATGTGTGTGTGTGTGTGTGTGTGTGTGTGTGTGTGTGTGTGTGTGTGTGTGTGTGTGTGTGTTTTTCCTCTTCTGAAGAAGGCTTTGCTTGAAAGCTAATGTGTATTTTTTTTCTTTTTATTGTGCCTGTCTGCAAGTCAGTGTGTCACATTTATGGTGAGTAGCAATCTATCTTTGCCTTATATTATAGATATTCCAACAAGGAGCTCCCATTGTTTGATTTCACACTACTGTAGCATATTTTATAATTATGTTGATTGTCAGATGTATTTGTTGACAACAGATTTACATGACATTAAAAGTAATGTAAAAATATAGAGCTTATAATATTTTAAATTTTCTTTATATGGCAATGAGAAACTCTACCAGCTCTTCTTTTGGAGGCTGAACATCAGACTGTCTAATTGATCCATCTGTTGAGTCAAGTTTCTTAACTGGGTGCTCACTTGTGCTGTCAGAAATTGTACCAAGCTTCCCCAGGCTGTGCTTATCAGCAACTTCTGTAATGCTCGTCCTGGTTGCATTTTTGTTAGGCCCATTTTCTGCAATTAAATCCAAATTAGTGTTTCCTGTGCTTTGGGAGTCTTTTTGTTTGGGTTGCAACCCTGTTCCTTTATCATCTGTACCATCTGGTTTCCAAAGCTGTATGGCAATATTGAAAATATTCTGTTGAAAAATCCCTCCGTGTTGCTCATTGATGTTTATCTCGACTGGAATGATGAATCTGAACCTGCTGTCCTGATGTCCTCTCACTGCAGCATTAATATTAGATGGCACCTGCAAAGCATGAAAAGATTAATGAAAGTTTATAGTTAGCTGTAGAGCTCAAAGCCAACACTACCGCAAATTCCACCAACATTGTATGTCTATGCTGGAAATGTGCAGGCTTGCTTCTACTACTGACATGCAAACTGTGTAAGTCTTGCATACATCCACTGTTATTTTTGAAAATTGCATGATGTGGAAGAAACATTTTACATTGTGTATCCTCATTATAAACTTGATTTTATTTCTTTCTCAATCCATGAAACAATTTACACCATGTGGATTTCATCATTCAAGTCATAGACAAATTAACAGCACACAGTTAGTTTCTTACACAATAATGGACAATGAATTTTCTTTTAATCTGTAATTACATTTGTTTTTTAGTCTTGTATATTATAATACAGAACTTTTGCAATTAAGTGAAATTTTTAATTCATATACTCAATTACTGCATTAAAACTTTTAATTTGTAAATAATTTTTTAGTTTTGCTTTGGAAGAGCAGATCATATCAATGTGTTTTATAGGGCGTGGTAATATTATATAATTTGATGGAATTGCAAAGTATACTTTGCTGAGTTTTTTTAACTTCAATTTTTCTGTCCAGATGCAAATTATAATTGTTTCTAGTTTCATAATCCTGTAGTAAACAATTCTGAACATGGTATTCAATATTTTTCATATGTGACACTCTGAAAAATATATTCACAAGGGACAGGTAAAATGTCCAGCACTTTAAGAAGTTTAAGGTAGTGAACCATACTTACACTCTTGATTATTATACATATTGCTCTTTTCTATTACCTGAATATAGTTTGGATATTTTTCCTACTCACTCCCCAAAAATTTTTGTGATTACTCGTGACAGAATGAATATAAGCAAAATGTAAAGATCTGATATATTAAATATCTCAGAATGATGTAAGAAATCAGAGGGCATAGCATGCTCTACAGACTCTGTTACCTTAGGCCTTACACCCAAATTTAACCATGTTGGACCTGTCAAAGACCTGCTCTCCTTCTTCCAACCCCTGCAATGGGAACACTTTTTTGTCACCAATCCCTCCTCTGAATCCATATCCCTCCTGATCCCTATGAAACCCTGCACACCCACCTTCTACATGCTCCCCAAAATACACAAACCCAATAATCCTGGATACCCAATTGCAGCTGGTTATAGTACTCCCACTGAAAGACTGTCAGTTCTCGTTGACCAGCACTTGCAACCATCTGCCCATAATCTAGCCTCCCACATCAAAGATACCAACCACTTCCTTCACCAATTCTCCACTACCCAACTCCTTTATCTCCTGGATCCCTATTCGTCACTGTTGACTCCAACACCCCACGTGCCCATGATCTTACCCGTACTGAACACTACCTTTTAGACTCCAACCCACTACCTCAATTCTAATATGCCTTACTAACTTTATCCTAAATCACAGCTACTTCTCCTTTGAAGGGAAGGTATACAAACAAATCTGTGGCACAGCCATGGGCAAACAGATGACACCCTCATATGCTAGCCTGTTTATGGACCATTTAAGGGAGACATTACTAGCATCCCAAAACGACAAATTCCTAGTCTGTTTCAGGTACATTGATGATATCTTCATGATCTGGACTCAGTGCCAAGGCATCCTATCCTTATTTCTCCACAATCTCATCTTCTGTCCCATCTGCTTCATTTGGTGCCCCCCCACCTAGCATGCCACATTCTTGAACATCAGCGTCCTCCTCTATGATGGCTCCATCCACATCTTTGTCCACATTAAACTCACCAACCACCAACAGTACCTGAATTTTCACAGTTGTCATCCCTTCAACTTCAAAAAGTCCCTCCCATACAGCCTGCCCACCTGGGGATGGCATACCTGCAGTGACAAGCACACCATTTGCTGGTCTCACAAAGGCCTTCACTGACAGGTACTAAGCCCTTGACCTAATCTGCAAACAGATCTCCTGTGCCATTTCCCCACACACCCCCCATCTTCCCACCATTTCCAAGAACCAGCTTCAAAGGAGTTCCCCCTTTGTCACCCAATACCACCCCCAGACTAGAACAAATGAACCACATTATTCATCAGGGTTCCCTGTGAGAGACCTAGGTGCAAGACCTGACCAATCTTCCTACCCAGTACTTCCCATTCCAGTCCTGTCACAGACTTATACTACCTCATCAGAGGCAGGCCACTTGTGAAAGCAACCATGTCATAAACCAGCTCTGCTGCAAGCATTGCACAGCTTTTTGTATTGGTATGACAACCAACCAGCTGTCCACCAAGGTAGACCATCCTGTGGCACAACACGCAGGTGAACATTACATGTTTGATTTCAATGGTTACTTTACAACCCAGACCATCTGGATCCTCCCCTCCACAACCAGCTTTTCCAAACTGCACAGATGTGAATTAGCCTTGTAAGACATTCTCTGCTGTCAATATTATCCCAGCCTTGGCCTAGGGTAACATAATGGTCTCACACCCTCCAGCCAACAGTTTTCGCCTCCTCTGCCCTTTCATTTCCTTCCTATTTTTGTCCCCTCATGCACTTTGTTCACTGCCCTTTGCCAATGCACCTTACTGGCTCCTCTCCTTTTTCACTACATTTCCCTCCTCCCATAACAATCCTCCCTGCTCCACTGTTGGCAGTCTAGTCCCTACGTGCTCTACCAGACAGTAGTCTTCTCTCCCCACCCATTCCCTGCTATCCCTTCCTCTTTCTCATCCCTCCAGATTGTTGCTTCCAGTCTATGTGACAGTTACCACAGATGGCAGTTCATGTGCATGAGGTGTGCCTGCTTATGTGAATGAAAGCATGTATGTTATTATTCTGGAGAAAGCTTCAGCCAAAAGCGAAATGCACAATTCTCTTTCTATTGTGCCTGTCTGCAACTCAATGTGTCATCTTTATGGTGAATAGCAGTTTGCCTTTTCCTTATAGTGTAGACTCTGTTACTGAATATTTTTACATGCTCTTCCCATTTTGAAAGTCAACATGCATTCCAAGAAGTTTTTTATGTTTCACACTTTGATTGTATTCATTATTTACTTTAAGGTTATTGTAAGATGGTTTTTGTGGTGACTTCATTGTTTGTTGCCTACTTACATACATGGTGAAGTGTTCCATTAGCTTTGACTCTTAGTACTTCTGGTGACTAGTCAGTGATCAGTATGCTGGTCATTTGCAAACAGTATTGTTTGCCCATGTTTGATATTTTGGGGGAGATCAATGTAAATTAAGAATGGTATTAGACCTAGCACACTAGCCTGTGGTACATCTGATTTGTGAATTTTGGATTAGAAACATGTTTTTCAGTATAGTTAGAGCTATTTGATATATGTATTTTTCACTCATTTGTATTCTATTTTCTAGATGACCTGGAACCACTTGTTCATCACATTCCTTATTTCTGGTTCATCTAGTCTATTGAACAGTATTTTGTGATCTATCACACCAAATGCTTTGTTAGACCAAGAAATATATGTGCCTCATACTTTCCTTTATCCAATGCTTCTAGGACATGTCTTGTGAGGTATATTGTTGCCAATTCAGTGTCTTTCCCTGAATGGAAGCAGAACTGGTCTTTGGAAAGAGCCAGGAAAGCAGCCCTGTTTGAATGATTGATTCATGATGTCAGCTAATGGGGGATATTAGATTCTCTCTACAGTCAATCAGGCAAAATGGTATTTCACCCAAACGTACAGAAATTTTGTTTTTGAATTTGAAAACTGCTTTATAAACTTCCCCCTTTACTGCAGGTGGTAATACACATTTATTTAGGTTTTTGAGATAAGGGGTTGTTTGAAATTTTTCCTGTAATTTTGCTCTGATAGTTACTCATCATCATACATTAACATAATGAAACAGACTGATAAAATGTTTGAACTGTCGAACAAGTTCGTTCTTCTGAAGTAGAACTCACTCATGCATGGCTACTATCTCCAGGCACCGGGGTGAGCTGTCACTGTCTGATGCAGACCAAGTACAAAAGCTCAAATACTTTAGCAGTCTTTTTCAATATGCCTGTCTGCAACTCAACACCTCCTCTGTGTGGTGAGTAGCAGTTTATCCTTTATCATAGTGTATTACTCCATCCTGGACTTTGCATTGTTTAAAGTAGTTATTTATATAGTTTGCCAAATCTTTGGATTTTTTATTAGTGTCCTTTTGTCTTTGATTTTTAAGTTTGATCGATTCATCTTTATGCTACGTATTTCGTGCTTTACAACCTTCCATAGTGCTTTATTTTCCTATTCAGCAGTGAGTATCAGTTTGGAATTATGAGAACTCTTTGCTGCAAGGAACACTTTCCTGTATGTTTCCTTAGATTGTTTACAAAAGTGTGAGAAAGATGGATTAGTTTGTCTGTTTTTAATGGAGCTCAGGTACTTCAGTGTTTGGGATGGTTTATTGATATCTTTTGTCACTGTTTTGTTTGTTTGACTGTTCTTAGAGGATGTAATACTTTATGAAAAGTTTCTTAAAATTTTAGTTTGAATAGTATCATTAAATTTTTGAAGTTTTCATTTGCATATACCTCTGTGTGTATTACTTCACATGTTTGGTCTATTGTTTATTTGACAAACTTACGCCTTTTTGGATTAGAAAATGTTCATCTGTAGGTGTGCATTTTCTTTGTTTTTATATAGCCACTTTATACTCTGCAATTTGACAGAAGCAGTCAGATAATTCTAGATTTACTAAACCCACCCTACAGATTTCTTTGTCTAAATCTGCTAACACATGACCAGTAGTTGCTCTAAATTGGTTTGTTATTCTTGTTGCTTTGTTAACCATTGACACTAAATTGAAACTTGGACTGATGCTTAAGAATAAGTCAGAGGTAACACCAAAATTCAGTATATGTATATGTATTTAGGTCTGTACATCTGATGATGATGTTGCTCCTTGGAGTGGATGTCATATCACAAACTTGATTTAGTTTATACAAAAAGATATACATATCACCAATAGGAGATATATATACCCATAAAATAGACAATTTTCTACACTTATATTGGTCCCTTAATTTTGTTGCTGCCAAATGAAAGTGTGTGGGGCATTAATGTTCACAGTTGCATCATCGTTGCTGACTTAGAATTGTGGTAGCATTTCACAACCCATCCAAATGATGGTGTATTGATGGATAATTCTATTGACTCTATAAACAAATTAATTTCCTGGTTGTATAACAATAGATTATTGTAAAATAAAAGTAAAGCTGCACACAACCTATTCAGGGCCTTCGAAAATCACCCTATCTGTATGAATCTCATCTAAACATGAAGCAATAGAACAGGTTAAGAAATAAAAATTTGTTGGGATGTGAATGGGCAGTAACTTACAACAGAATATTATGAGAGGAATGCTACTCAAAAGATTGAGCAGTCTGTGCGATGCATTTCAAATTTTTAGGAAGTCCTGTGATATCACAACACTAAAGACAGGTTATTTTGCATTAGCAACATTAGAGGCAGTAACCTTTGTTAACAAGGACCTGTGAGGTCAACGTGCCTGTTAACAATTATAATACATGTTTTAGTGCTAACATTTTGTGAACCAAATAATGGCCAGGAGTCCATTTGCTGTGAGAAATATAGGCAGTAAATCATCCTCCCCACCCCGTTCATGAAAACAATAATACATCTCATCTAGGAATAAAGTTAAAAATATTGTATGTACACAGTTTTTATGCAGTTAATGAATATCTAAAGACCAATTTGCATTAGCAGCAGTTGAACTTTTATTGTAGTTATTGTTAGTATTATAATTTTTATCACTTTGAATGTTACAGTGTTACTAAATTGTACTGTATAAGTCTGACACAGAAGTTACATAATTTTCGTTAAGCCGTGCTATATAATTGTATTATTGTAGTTTATTATATGAAGGGAAGTCAGACGAAAACTGAACACATGCCACAATGGGACCATGGAGCAGTTCCATTCAAAAGTAATCACAACACGCTTTAAGACATTTATCCCTCTGGGAGATGAGATGTTCAATTCCTGTTTCACAGAATGCGGTCAGCCACCACTGATAGATCCACAATTGCACCCACTCTTGCACTTCTACATTTGACTGAAACTGAGGTCCACACAAGTCTTTCTTCAGGTTGCCAAAGATGTGAAAATCACATTGTGAAAGATTCAGGCTGTAGGGACCAAACCAAATCACTGAAGCATAGCCTTCATCCGAATGACAGTGTGAGGTGGGCATTATCATGCAATAGGACAATTCCGTCCAACAGCATTTTGACAGACCAAGCCAAAAAGTAAAGCCAACAATGAAAACATTTCACATCTCCTCTGCGAAAGACATCCAAAGCAGTTTACACAGGTTTGGTAAGGTCATGTTTACCATCTTCAACTGCAAGGGGTATGTGCTTGTCAACCAATGCACAGCAGTATGAAGACACAGTTTAGAAAGTGTGCGGTGTCATAAAGTCAAATTGTCCAGGAATATTGTCTGACAGGATGATCATTTTGTTGCACAATAATGCCAGTGTCCACCAGTCACAAAAAAGCTATGCTACAGCTGTTTGGATGGGAAATACTGCAGCATTCTCCATACAGCTTGGATCTTTCACCAGTGACCTATAGAAACACTTGTGGATGTCAGTTTGTGTTGGATGAGATAGTACAATAGTAGGTGTGGTTGTGGATCAGTCAGCAGCCAACTGCATTCTACCAAACATAAATTGGTCATCTCAACTCCCAGTGGTATAAATGTCTTAAAATGTTTGGTGATTAATTTTGAATGTAACCATTCCATGGCCCCACTGTGGTGGACATTCAGTTTTAATGTAACTGCTCCTTATAGTGTATTAGGGAGCGAAAGGCTATTTACAATTTGTACAGGAACCAGATGACAGTTATAAGAGTTGAGGGGCATGAAAGGGAAGCAGTGGTGGGGAAGGGAGTGAGACAGGGTTGTAGCCTCTCCCCAGACGTTATTCAATCTGTATATTGAGCAAGCAGTGAAGGAAACAAAAGAAAAAATTTGAAGTAGGTATTAAAATCCATGGAGAAGAAATAAAAACTTTGAGGTTCGCTGATGACATTGTTATTCTGTCAGAGACAGCAAAGGACTTGGAAGAGCAGTTGAATGGAATTGACAGTGTCTTGAGAGGAGGATATAAGATGAACATCAACAAAAGCAAAACAAGGATAGTGGAATGTAGTCGAATTAAGTTGGGTGATGCTGAAGGAATTAGATTAGGAAATGAGACACTTAAAGTAGTAAAGGAGTTCTGCTATTTGGGGAGCAAAATAAATGATGATGGTCGAAGTTGAGAGGATATCAAATGTAGACTGGCAATGGCAAGGAAAGCGTTTCTGAAGAAGAGAAATTTGTTAATATCAAATATAGATTTAAGTGTCAGGAAGTCATTTCTGAAAGTATTTGTATGGAGTGTAGCCATGTATGGAAATGAAACATGGACAATAACTAGTTTGGACAAGAAGAGAATAGAAGCTTTTGAAATGTGAGCTAAAGAAGAATGCTGAAGATTAGGTGGGTAGATCATATAACTAATGAGGAGGTATTGAATAGGATTGGGGAGAAGAGAAGTTTGTGGCACAACTTGACTAGAAGAAGGGATCGGTTGGTAGGACATGTTCTGAGGCATCAAGGGATCACCAATTTAGTATTGGAGGGCAGTGTGGAGGGTAAAAATCGTAGAGGGAGACCAAGAGATGAATACACTAAATAGATACAGAAGGATGTAGGTTGCAGTAGGTACTGGGAGATGAAGAAGCTTGCACAGGATAGAGTAGCGTGGAGAGCTGCATCAAACCAGTCTCAGGACGGAAGACCACAACAACATAGTATATTAAAATATTTTTATGCTACATTTTTGTATTTCAATGCACATGACTTGTCATATATATACTTCCCGGGACTGGATCAGACTCTGAATGTGGCTCTCCAGCAGGGATACGACTTCCTAAAATCCTGCCCCGAAATGAGATCCATCCTTCATGAAATCCTCCCCACTCCACCAAGAGTGTCTTTCTGCCGTCCACCTAACCTTTGTAACCTCTGGGTTCATCCCTATGAAATCCCCAAACACCTTCCCTACCCTCTGGTTCCTACCCTTGTAACCGCCCCCGGTGTAAAACCTGTCCTATGCACCCTCCCACCACCACCTACTCCAGTCCTGTAACCCGGAAGGTGTACACGATCAAAGGAAGAGCCACATGTGAAAGCACCCATGTGATTTACCAACTGACCTGTCTACACTGTGACGCTTTCTATGTGGGAATGACCAGCAACAAACTGTCCATTCGCATGAATGGACACAGGCAGACAGTGTTTGTTGGTAATGAGGATCACCCTGTGGCTAAACATGCCTTGATGCACGGCCAGCACATCTTGGCACAGTGTTACACCATCCGGGTTATCTGGATACTTCCCACCAACACCAACCTATCCGAACTCCGGAGATGGGAACTTGCTCTTCAATATATCCTCTCTTCTCGTTATCCACCAGGCCTTAATCTCCGCTAATTTCAAGTTGCCGCCACTCATACCTCACCTGTCATTCAACATAATCTTTGCCTCCAAACTTCCGCCTTGACTGACATCTCTGCCCAAACTCTTTGCCTTTACAAATGTCTGCGTGTGTCTGTGTATGTGCGGATGGATATGTGTGTGTGTGCGAGTATATACCTATCCTTTTTTCCCCCTAAGGTAAGTCTTTCCGCTCCCGGGATTGGAATGACTCCTTACCCTCTCCCTTAAAACCCACATCCTTTCATCTTTCCTTTTCCTTTCCTCTTTCCTGACAAAGCAGCCGCCGGTTGCGAAAGCTCGAAATTCTGTGTGTGTGTTTGTGTGTTTTATTCATTGTGCCTATCTAACAGCGCTTTCCCGCTTGGTAAGTCTTGGAATCTTTGTTTTTAATATTGTTCACTGTACAATACACAGCGCTTTCCCGCTTGGTAAGTCTTGGAATCTTTGTTTTTAATATTGTTCACTGTACAATACAATATTCTTGGGTCCAAAATAAATAAATGAATAAATATTAACAAAGTAGTTGCTAGTAACACTATCATACTTTTATAGTTTTGGCACTAATTAAAAGTTCATTAGGTTACATTATGTAACTATGGTATTGAAGTTCTGGTTACAAGATAAATAATTTAGGAGTAAAGGCAGCAAGTCACCAAATAGTAGAGGTGTTGAGACATTGATAGGTACACAGACAAAGCTGAAAACTTTGCTAGCTATCACATGACTCTGTTCTTGAGCTAAATTGCACGTACTCTCTCTCTCTCTCTCTCTCTCTCTCTCTCTCTCTCTCTCTCTCTCTCTGTCTCTCTCTCTCTCTCTCTCTCACACACACACACACATACAAACAAACAAACATCATCTGCATGGCTATATTGCGCCAACTGAATGCACTGTGGTAGACATGCAGTACTGCAGGTAGACATGTGCGAGAGGTTGTGTCGGGTGTAGTGAGCAAGGAGAGGGAGGAACAGGGAGTGGACCTGACATTATTGGTATAGGAATAACAAGACTTTGGGATAACTCATTGAATATCCTATATTTAATGATAATGAGAATGTCATTTCATAATAAGTTATAATTATACGGTATTTCAAAAAAATTGTAATTATTAACTGTCTAGATCCAGTTTGTTATAAAAATTTAAATACTGTATGTTTGAAGTTTGAAAAACCAATAGCTAAAAAGGTTTTCTGTTCAATATCCTGTGTACAATATATGTGCTGAGAAAGAGATTTATATGGACAAATAAATAAATAAATGTAACTGAATAAGAAGTTGCCATTCATATTCATATCAGTAAAATAAAAAGATAAAAGTAGCCTACATTAAGGAAACATACATACATATTAAGTGTTTGAAATACAACATGTTTTGGCAGCTTCTTATCAAATTTAGTTTTTAGGCATGATAAGTACTCAAATTGAAGAAATTACATTTACAAAATGACAGTTTTAGAATGTTCAGAATGTTTTCCAAAGTTTCAATACAATATTCAGAAAAATTGTGATTAGATATTTCTGCCAGCTGAGTTGGGATACACACTGAAGTAATTAAAGCAGTATATCTCATAGTAGCACCTCTTCTGACTCTAATAATTGACAAACTTTTGAATAGAGCTGCTTTCCCAAAATGTTGAAGTATACAGAAGTTAAACTTTTGCTCAAGAAAAGGTCAAGGTGAGACATGAGAAACTACTGACTTATTTTTGTTTTTCAAACCCCATCAAAAATGCAGGTGAAAGTAGCTGGAATCTAGATCAAGAATTTTTGTGGTACAATATGAGAATATTGTAAGTAAACTAATTGGGTTCGAATGCAGAAAAAGTACTGCAGATGCAGTAAACATCTTTGTCGAAAAGAGTAGCATAGTGTTACATCAAAGGATTAATGTTGCAAGTATCTTTTGTGATATTACTGAGGCCTTCAACTCAGTAAATCGTGCATTGTTTGTCAACAATTACAAATATGTGGGATTAAGAGCGGTATTCTGCAGTGGATCACATCACACCAGCTCAACACAAAGACAAGACTAAGAATACTCGCTTCTTCAAATGCAGTTGTTGTGCCTGGAGGTCCCATAGTAGGTCATGTTCCTGTATCATCTCAATGAATTATCAGTAAATATAAATTCTCTTTCAGTTTGGTTTGGAGGTGATCCACCCATATTATAAAAACCCAACTGGTACTGTTCAAAACCGCACATTAATAAAGCGAGAAGATTAAAATAGATCATAATACTCAAATTATGGAAGAAGTTCATGTGATCAAATTTCTTGGTTTAAATTGGGACAGAAATTTCAGTTAAAATACACATGCTGAATTCATGGCAAACAAATTACTGGTCTGCATTTTCTTTGCAAATATTAGCAAATATTTGTGACATCAAAAGTAAAAAGTAGTGTATCATAATTATTTTCAGTCTGTTATTAGGTAAGGTATATTTCTGCAGGAAAGCTCAAATTGTTAGATACATGTTATAGTATATTAATGTTGTGTTACAAGATTTCTGTTCTCCAGAGTTCCTATTGACTGCGCGTTAGTGATTTTTTGCGCTCAATGCTTATTGTTCTCTCTTCTACCAGTCATTTGTTCATTATCCATTGTCTTACAAAGGAATGAGATGTTAAGGACTCTGTATCAATTCACGGTTGTGTGTGAAAACTTGGGCATGGAGATTGTCATCCGGATTGTTCAAACATTGTCTCAATATTTATGGACTACATAATAAAAGACACCAATTTAGGTATACACTGGTCTACATAATTATTCTTAGATTGAATGAGTGCCAGATTTTCCTTTCAGGATTAAATTTTGTGGCACTGTTTATATTGGCAGTTAAAGTGCAGCAATGTAGAGAGCCTGCAGTGAGTGGTGAGTTTAACTGTGCCAATTCTACTACCTGTTTCAACATTTTTATCCACACCAACCATTCCATATACAATCAAGTGAGCACTGCACCTTGCTCTTCTGTATACTAGCCACTCAAAGGACAGTTCATGTAAATGCATTTCAAAATAATATTCTTTAATGGGATGTACACAGCAAAAACAGACTTCTTTCTCCTAATTGACCCCTTCCTATAAATTTAATAACATTGCAATTTTACATAAATACTACAATTGTTTGATAAAAATCATTTTGACTACACTTTCAACACAGGAAAAAAAGCTAATTATATGCTCCCACACACCAACTATAATGATGTGTTCATATAATGTAATTTTATATAGATACTACAATTATTTGATAAAAATCAAAGGGATGAAAATATACAAAATTCGTAAGCTAGAACATACTCACACGAAGCTACATTATCTAAAAAGGAGGTTTTAGGGACGTTGATGAAGGAATGCTACCATTCTGCATGGATGCTACTATTCTGCAGAAAAATTCATGCAGAATGAACTGATAATTTGAACAAGGTATAAAATCATAATAGCAGTCTTAATGAAATTGTTTACTAACTGTCAGTGAATGGAAAATTATTTTTCATTTTGAAAGCAACTGATCATCTATTCCACATTTTATAACTTTATGTGTAGGAATTATGATTATCCAATATAGTTAATATTATTTCTGCTAACCTGTTCATAGTTTTCCTCTTTCGAGTTATTCACATTTTTCGAATATTCAGACACGTCTCCATAATCAATATCATTCCGCAGGTTGAAAGCAGCAAGGAACTTTTCAGCCTCTTGTTTCATGGAGTGAGCTTTATTGGAATGTGTACTTGGAATGTCTTGCTCTTTCTTCTTCAGAACCACTTTATCCCATTCTCCAACCTTATCCCACCGATGGCGTGCATGACGTGGTCCTCGCAATCCACATGCATCCTTTCCTGGAACAAAAGTCATTCCTTTATGGGTATATTAAATACTATTGCTATACAGAAATATTTACATGGAAATGAAAGGGAACAGAATGAAAAGAAAGAACTAAAGTTACATAGTGATGGTACTGACAGCCTTCTCTTCCAAAATTTCTCACTAATATACCTGTTTTGCAAGGTTTGTTGTTGTCTTCTCTGAGATATTGTTTACATTAGCAGTTATAACTACTATCATATTATGTTTTTAAAGAGGCTTGAAGTTCCTGATTTTTACTCAATAAACTGCCATACTACTTCTGGGAAATCTAAGTATCCAACTGAAATCTTCTAAATGTACAGGGTGGAGCAGAGGAAAACATGTTTTTTGAACCACTAGTAAACGGCAACGAGAGGGGGTATTGACCTTGAAAGAATGTTGCCAGACTGCCCATACAATGTAGTTTCAGTCGCTATGGAGCATTGGAGCATAGAGCATTGTATGTTCGTTGTCGAGCAGTACTTTAGAAACAATGATTCCCTAGTCACAGTGCAATGTGTTTTCCGTCAAAATTTTAGAGTTGGACTGTCGATGTGCAATGCCTGATTGAAATACTATACTCTGATGGGTTGCATCATTTAGAAGCACTGGATCAGTGTTGAAAAAGAAACCACCTGGTCTTCCTGTTCAGTTCATACTCCAGAAAATGTAGACCGATTGAGAACAGCAGTTCTTGCTAGTCCGAAACGATTGGCTAGATGACAGGATACAAGATAATGATCATCCAGCAGCTTAGTGAAGAGGATTTTGTTCAGTGCAGAGAGTTTTGTTGTGTAATGGACGAAATTTTTATGGAAGATGCAGATGCTACAGTTTTCATGAGTGATGAAGCACATTTTCATGTAGATGTTTATGTCAATGTTCAAAATTGTCAGTATTGGGTGCTGGAGAACCCACATTAATTACACCAAAGACCTCTCCACAATTTAAAAGTAACATTGTGGTGCTGCATTTCAAAGATGGGGATTGGTGGACCCTATGTTTTTGAAGAGGAGGGAACTGCAGTTACTGTGACATCAGTGTTCTATGTTAGAATGTTAAACAACTTTCCTTGACTAGAACTTCAAAGGCATCAAGTGAACTGAGAGAAATATGGTTTCAGCAGGATGGTGACACAGCTCACATGGCAAGAGCATCCATGGAAATGGTTCAACAAATGTTCCCAGGACATGTTATTTCGGGATATGGTGATGTTTTCTGGCCCCATCGCTCATACGATTTGTCGATATGTGGCTTCTTTTTGTGGGGATATTTAAAATCACAAGTCTACTTGAACAAACCTCACACAATCAATGGTCTGAAGAATTCCATTCGTCAGGGAATTGAAGCCGTGCTAAATGAAATGTTAGAGAGAGCACTGCGTAACTTTCAGGAGAGGAGCCACATTTGTATCCAGCTAGAAGGACGTCATCTCCAACTCATTATGTAACAAACCTAATTAAAGTACACTCCTGGAAATTGAAATAAGAACACCGTGAATTCATTGCCCCAGGAAGGGGAAACTTTATTGACACATTCCTGGGGTCAGATACATCACATGATCACACTGACAGAACCACAGGCACATAGACACAGGCAACAGAGCATGCACAATGTCGGCACTAGTACAGTGTATATCCACCTTTCGCAGCAATGCAGGCTGCTATTCTCCCATGGAGACGATCGTAGAGATGCTGGATGTAGTCCTGTGGAACGGCTTGCCATGCCATTTCCACCTAGGGCCTCAGTTGGACCAGCGTTCGTGCTGGACGTGCAGACCGCGTGAGACGACGCTTTATCCAGTCACAAACATGCTCAATGGGGGACAGATCCGGAGATCTTGCTGGCCAAGGTAGTTGACTTACACCTTCTAGAGCACGTTGGGTCACACGGGATACATGCGGACGTGCATTGTCCTGTTGGAACAGCAAGTTCCCTTGCCGGTCTAGGAATGGTAGAACGATGGGTTCGATGACGGTTTGGATGTACCGTGCACTATTCAGTGTCCCCTCGACGATCACCAGAGGTGTACGGCCAGTGTAGGAGATCGCTCCCCACACCATGATGCCAGGTGTTGGCCCTGTGTGCCTCGGTCATATGCAGTCCTGATTGTGGCACTCACCTACACGGCGCCAAACACGCATACGACCATCATTGGCACCAAGGCAGAAGCGACTCTCATCGCTGAAGACGACACATCTCCATTCGTCCCTCCATTCACGCCTGTCGCGACACCGCTGGAGGCGGGCTGCACGATGTTGGGGCGTGAGCGGAAGACGGCCTAACGGTGTGCGGGACCGTAGCCCAGCTTCATGGAGACGGTTGCGAATGGTCCTCGCCGATACCCCAGGAGCAACAGTGTCCCTAATTTGCTGGGAAGTGGCGGTGTGGTCCCCTACGGCACTGCGTAGGATCCTACGATCTTGGCGTACATCCGTGCGTCGCTGCGGTCCGGTCCCAGGTCGACGGGCACGTGCACCTTCCGCCGACCACTGGCGACAACATCGATGTACTGTGGAGACCTCACGCCCCACGTGTTGAGCAATTCGGCGGTACGTCCACCCGGCCTCCCGCATGCCCACTATACGCCCTCGCTCAAAGTCCGTCAACTGCACATAAGGTTCACGTCCACGCTGTCGCGGCATGCTACCAGTGTTAAAGACTGCGATGGAGCTCCGTATGCCACGGCAAACTGGCTGACACTGACGGCGGCGGTGCACAAATGCTGCGCAGCTAGCGCCATTCGCCGGCCAACACCGCGGTTCCTGGTGTGTCCGCTGTGCCATGCGTGTGATCATTGCTTGTACAGCCCTCTCGCAGTGTCCGGAGCAAGTATGGTGGGTCTGACACACCGGTGTCAATGTGTTCTTTTTTCCATTTCCAGGAGTGTATGTATATTTCAAAATTGCATTAAAAAATCTATCACTTAATACTTGTTTTTATTTTTATCAAACCATGTCTGAGTCATTCAGTAGTGATAAACATGTGTTTCCTCTGCTCCACCCTGTACAAGTCATCACAGCTAGTTTGACAACATTTTTTCACTTAGCAATTTATTATTTGGCAGCCCTCCCTTACCCTTCATCCCCCTTTTCCTTTGTACACTTCCACCTGAGTCAGTTTTACTACTAATTGTGACACACAGATCTTTCTCTTGGATGCCCCTGGTGCCTCTCTCAGCTATGTATGACAAGCAACAGCTACTAATTGTGGTATGTCCCGTACAGAATTCTTACAGTTGCAGCACCTATGTCAACATGGTGCCCCATGTTGCACCTTATGTTGCTTGTTCCTTAAACCAGTCCTGCATGCACTATCACAGAAATGAATAAGAATCTGAAAAGGGAAAATCTCACACAAAGATAAATAGGAACTAGACTTGGGGAGAATTTACTGAACGAATGTGGGTAAGAATGTGAGGAAAGATGTAGGACATAGACTGATCTCTGACATCGTATGTAAGGAAAGGAGAGATCACCAGCATAGAATAAGTGTGAGATTATGAAACAACAATTGGAGCAAATTGTCTTATGTTGGTAGAGGAGTGAAGGAGTGGAACAATTTGCCAGGAGATACCCACAGTCCATTTCCAGAAAGCATCACTAAATTTAAACACCTGATCAAACATTCACAAAACACCAAAAATTATGGAAAAGAAGATAAAGGTAAATTTACATGTGTATAATTATGTGATACATAGATGTCATATTCACTGTCTTGGCAACAGCCATATTGCCATTATTGTAATTATTATTGTTATGAAAGTTTTTGTAATATCTTCAGCATGTGTTGTTCCCAGCCAGATGTAAGAGAGGAACTGGTCAGGCTAGATAAATAATAAATAAATAAAAATATTTGTGTGGAAACAGAAATGATTTAATTTTCCAAACAGTTGTGCTAAATTTGGAGCACATCTGTATTCTGAGGAAAATACTTGCTCCCACATATAGCATGTTCACTAAGTCCAAATGATGCGATGTTTTTCTCAGCATGACTGATAGAAGATATAGGCCTGCTGTTAGACTTTTCTGTTTAGAAAACCTAAAATCATCACTTCCAGCATCCTACGAAAATGACTAAGCCAGTTGTTGATCAATGTAAAGTCCAGTTAGGAATAACAACAATATTATGAAAGTGTAGAATGATACTCACCATAAAGATGACCATTGAATTGCTGGCACAAGAAAAAACTGTTGCACATTTAGTTTTCAACCAGATCCTTCTTCAGAAATGAAAAGAAAACACACATTCACACAAGCATGCACACCTCACACACACATAACTGCTCTGGCCAGCACCAGTGAGTATCAATCTATCTTTTTCATAATGCTGTTAAGTCAGTTATTGAAATATTATGCAGAAAAATGCAATAGGCAGTCTGGATGGACACCTGAAAATATGTGTTGTATAATGTGATGAGTCTACAAATACAGTAACACAACCGTGGCAATACTGCAGCCATGAGATTATTCTGAATCCTACTCTTATAAATAAGTATATTAATAAGAAATAGAAGTTACTTTAAAATGTTTCTTCTTGTTATACATATAATTTAGGTTACTTGCACTTGGGTGTTAGTGTCATGCTAAATAAGTGAAAACAGTGTGAAAAGTATATTTTTCTTCTGTTGTCTACAGTTATATTTTTAGGCCTTATTGTACAATTAGAATCATATGAAAAGAGTAAGGATTTTATCAAACAAGATCAGGTGTTGATAGTTGGAGGAGCCAGAAACAACCTGGCTAAAAACAAAAAAAATACAATAGCAGAGTTTACCTGGACAAAATAGGAACAGCTACTTAGGACACAAATATGGGTTTTGAGAAGATTCTGTGGTGCCATGACCAGCACTGGGTTGACTCTGACATTAAGCAAGTGAACATGGAGTTGAGGAGCTCCTTCAGATGGACGTAAAATCTCATATTTACATCATTTGAGTAGTTGCAATAGGAAGATGGTGATATAATTATCATGGCTTGCAGGCATAAGGGGATCCATCAGCACACAACCCTGTAGTTGTTGGAGTCAGATGAGATAGCAACTTTAGGGAAAACTCAGTCAGACAGTATTAAAGGAATTTAAATTGAAAGAGACTCCTACTTCATCTTGCAGTAATAAAGGGAAAGGTGAAATCATTTTGCTTCATCAGAATATTAGGAAACTATTTGGTAATTTTTTTGCAAGATATTAATAGTTAGAAAGAAACTGATGTCATTTGTCTGATTGAACATAATGTAACCACAGGGGTAGAACATATTAATGTAAGTGGTTATAAATGAACTGCACATTCATGTAGATCCAACATGGAGAATGGAGCAACTGTCACATTCATAAAACATGGATATAAATAAAAAACTGTAAAAATACATAAATTTGGTATATATTAGGATATAGAAGCATCTGCTTATAAGTTAATGTTGGGAAATGTGGTATTTGTGATTTTTACGGCATACTAGTCTCCACTGGTTGACTGGGAAATTTTTGAGATAAATTTAGATGGTTTATTGTGCAGTATATCAGACAAAAAAGGTACAGGGTGATTCAAAAAGAATACCACAACTTTAAAAATGTGTATTTAATGAAAGAAACATAATATAACCTTCTGTTATACATCATTACAAAGAGTATTTAAAAAGGTTTTTTTTTCACTCAAAAACTAGTTCAGAGATGTTCAATATGGCCCCCTCCAGACACTCGAGCAATATCAACCTGATACTCCAAATCGTTCCACACTCTCTGTAGCATATCAGGCGCAACAGTTTGGGTAGCTGCTGTTATTTCTCGTTTCAAACCATTAATGGTGGCTGGGAGAGATGGCCGAGACACCATATCTTTAACATACCCCCACAAGAAAAAATCGCAGGGGGTAAGATCAGGGCTTCTTGGAGGCCAGTGATGAAGTGCTCTGTCACGGGCTGCCTGGCGGCCAATCCATCGCCTCGGGTAGTTGACGTTCAGGTAGTTAGGGACAGATAAGTGCCAATGTGGTGGTGCTCCAGCTTGCTGAAATATGAATTGTTGTGCTTCTTGTTCGAGCTGAGGGAACAGCCAATTCTCTAACACCTCCAGATACTGTAGTCCAGTTACAGCAGCACCTTCGAAGAAAAAGGGACCGAAAACTTTATTGGTCAACAGCGCCTCAAGTGAACAAATGTACAACTAAATGAAACTTTATAGCTCCCTTAATTCGCCGACAGATAGTGCTCAGCTCTGCCTTTTGTCGTTGCAGAGTTTTAAATTCCTAAAGTTGTGGTATTCTTTTTGAATCACTCTGTATAATTGGATAGATAAAAAAATCTACCAACTTAGTAATTAGATTGATAAAAAAATCTACCCATCAGTGGGTGGGAGGAGAAAACACATACAAAAGTTAAGGAAATGTGCAAGTTTTCAAAACCAGTGGCTCCTTCTTCTGGTTGTAGGGGAAGAGCTGAAGGAAAAGGACTGGCAAGGATTAGGAAATTGAGAGAGCTACAGAAAAATTGTCTAGAACCCCGGGTCAGGGAAGATGTCTGACAGGATGAGAAGGAAAGAGTGATTGGTGGGCACATCAGATTAGATTTGAAAACTAGAGAACTTGGGGGTGAAAAATATTGATGGTAGGCAATGAAAACCTGGTAACTCCATCTGTCTGTGAAAACATTGTAATTCCAGTAACCAGTAACTCCATAGTTAAAGAGAGATTTGAAAGGGTATGGATTTCTCTAATCTCTCAATAACTAGACTTCTACTATACAGCTGCAAATGCAGAAACTTAATCACTTTATATTATTTTTTAAGAAGCCATTTTTCCACCTCCTGCAAAATTTAACAAAATGGAGTTATAAGGTTTTCATTGCCTGCCATGGAAATGACAATAAGCAAGACAAAGATTACTAGACTTAATAAGAGAGGAAAGCTAAGTGTATTATGAATGAAAGACAAGTTAAGAGGGGGAGGGGGGGCAGGGAAAATAGATAGGTCAGAAAATAAAAAATAAAGATAGCTAAAAGTAGATGCAAAAAGGAGTAGTTACTGAAAAGACATGCTGATACTGTAAAATATAGTGATAAATTAAGGCCAGGTGGGTGGCGAGAACTAAGTATATGTTGTAACACCAGTTCCATCCTGTGGAGTTCTGAGAAACTGGTGCCTGGCGACTGCAGAGACTTATCCCTTGCATGCTTCCCGTGACACTTGCAATCCCAACTGTCCACAATTCTACATATGTAATGTACCTTATAGACATTTGCCCATTCACTCATTACTCGCGCATGCTTTGGTGATTCCCATAAGACTTAGTCATCATTTATTCCAAGGAAAAGCTGCACGGTCAACAACAGTAATCTATTCTTTCGAGAACAGTTACTGTCTTCATATATATAATGATGTAAATAAAATAGAAAGAAACTTCCTCATGGGAAAAATATATTAAAAACAAAGATTCCAAGACTTACCAAGCGGAGAAGCGCCGGTAGACAGGCACAATAAAATAACACACAAACAGAATTTCTAGCTTTCGCAACCAACAGTTGCTTCTTCAGGAAAGAGGGAAGGAGAGGGAAAGACGAAAGGATGTGGGTTTTAAGGGAGAGGGTAAGGAGTCATTCCAATCCCGGGAGTGGAAAGCCTTACCTTAGGGGGAAAAAAGGATCGGTATATACTCGCGCGCGCACACACACACACACACACACACACACACACACACACACACATATCCATCCATACATATACAGACACAAGCAGACATATTTACAGGCAAAGAGTTTGGGCAGAGATGTCAGTCGAGGCGGAAGTACAGAGGCAAAGATGATGTTGAATGACAGGTGAGGTATGAGTGGCGGCAACTTGAAATTAGTGGAGATTGAGGCCTGGTGGATAATGAGAAGAGAGGATATATTGAAGGGCAAGTTCCCATCTCCAGAGTTCGGATAGGTTGGTGTTGGTGGGAAGTATCCAGATAACCCGGACGGTGTAACACTGTGCCAAGATGTGCTGGCTGTGCACCAAGGCAAGTTTAGCCACAGGGTGATCCTCATTACCAAAAAACACTGTCTGCCTGTGTCCATTCATGTGAATGGACAGTTTGTTGCTGGTCATTCCCACACAGAAAGTGTCACAGTGTAGGCAGGTCAGTTGGTAAATCACGTGGGTGCTTTCACACGTGGCTCTTCCTTTGATCGTGTACACCTTCCGGGTTACAGGACCGGAGTAGGTGGTGGTGGGAGGGTGCATAGGACAGGTTTTACACCGGGGGCGGTTACAAGGGTAGGAGCCAGAGGGTATGGAAGGTGATTTGGGGATTTCATAGGGATGAACCAAGAGATTATGAAGGTTAGGTGGACGGCGGAAAGATACTCTTGGTGGAGTGGGGAGGATTTCATGACTCCATTATGACAGCTGCCACCCATTCCATATCAAACGGTCCCTTCCCTACAGCCTAGGCCTTCGTGGCAAACGAATCTGCTCCAGTCCTGAATCCTTGAACCATTACACCAACAACCTGAAAACAGCTTTCGCATCCCGCAACTACCCTCCCGACCTAGTACAGAAGCAAATAACCAGAGCCACTTCCTCATCCCCTCAAACCCAGAACCTCTCACAGAAGAACCCCAAAAGTGCCCTACTTGTGACAGGATACTTCCCGGGACTGGATCAGACTTTGAATGTGGCTCTCCAGCAGGGATAAGACTTCCTAAAATCCTGCCCCGAAATGAGATCCATCCTTCATGAAATCCTCCCCACTCCACCAAGAGTGTCTTTCCGCCGTCCACCTAACCTTCATAACCTCTTGGTTCATCCCTATGAAATCCCCAAACCACCATTCCCTACCCTCTGGCTCCTACCCTTGTAACCGCCCCCGGTGTAAAACCTGTCCTATGCACCCTCCCACCACCACCTACTCCAGTCCTGTAACCCAGAAGGTGTACATGATCAAAGGCAGAGCCACGTGTGAAAGCACCCATGTGATTTACCAACTGACCTGCCTACACTGTGACGCTTTCTATGTGGGAATGACCAGCAACAAACTGTCCATTCGCATGAATGGACACAGGCAGACAGTGTTTGTTGGTAATGAGGATCACCCTGTGGCTAAACATGCATTGGTGCACGGCCACCACATCTTGGCACAGTGTTACACTGTCCGGGTTATCTGGATACTTCCCACCAACACCAACCTATCCGAACTCCGTTATCCACCAGGTCTCAATCTCCGCTAATTTCAAGTTGCCGCCGCTCATACCTCACCTGTCATTCAACATCATCTTTGCCTCTGCACTTCCGCCTCGACTGACATCTCTGCCCAAACTTTTTGCCTGTAAATATGTCTGCTTGTGTCTGTATATGTATGGATGGATATGTGTGAGTGTGTGTGTGTGTGTGTGTGTGTGTGTGTGTGTGTGTGTATGTGTGTGTGTGTGCACGCGAGTATATACCTATCCTTTTTTTCCCCCTAAGGTAAGTCTTTCCGCTCCCGGGATTGGAATGACTCCTTATCCTCTCCCTTAAAACCCACATCCTTTCGTCTTTCCCTCTTTCCTGAAGAAGCAACCATCGGTTGCGAAAGCTAGTAATTCTGTGCGTGTGTTTGTGTGTTTTGTTCATTGTGCCTGTCTGCCGGCACTTTCCCGCTTGGTATGTCTTGGAAAATATATATATATATATATATATATATATATATATATATATATATATATATATATATATAGTCTACCCAGTCATTGACCTTCGTCTGTGTGAAATGCACAGGTTGCCCAAACTCTTACGGGAATCGCCAAAGCGTGCACGAGTAATGAGTGAATGGGCAAATGTCTATAAGGTGAATTACATATGTAGAATTGTGGACAGTTGGGAATGCGAGTCTCACGGGAGGTGTGCAAGGGTTAAGTCTCTGCAGTCATGCTATTCATTTGTGTCCTTGGTGGCTCAGATGGATAGAGCGCCTGCCATGTAAGCAGGTGATCCCGGGTTCGAGCCCAGTCGGGGCACAGATTTTCAGCTGTCCACATTGAGGTATATCAACAACACCTGTCGGCAGCTGAGTGTTTCAGTTAGTTATCATTTAAATCTACTGAAACTGCAGTGTGTGAGTGCATAAATACGATATGAGATCAGTTACATAAAAAACACCCATAACATGCATATTTATGGATCTGTCAAGGGCTTTTGACACTGTTGACCACAAAATATTGCTGGACAAAATAGAACACTATGTTATCAGAGGAATTGCAAACAATTGGATCACTTCATTCCTAACCAGTCAGATGCAGAGAGTCAGCATGAAATACACTAATAGACAAACCAACTCAATAACCGAAATCCTATTGAGTAATAAAACTGTAAAGCAAGGTGTACCACAAGGCCAGTATTGGGACCTCTACTTTTCCTCCTGTATATTAATGACTTGAGCCTGAATGTGGATGCACACAAAACAATAATATTTGCTGATAACACAACTATACTCCTCAAAGGGGAAAATACAGAAGCTGTGCAAAATGCTGTGAAATTGGCCACTGAACAACTCAGCAAATGGGCTAAAATCAACAGATTAACTATCTACACCAAAAAGGACAGCTTCCATGAACTTTCACACATCACAAAATGCAGCTGCTTGTCACTGTAAATAACCAGCCAATAGATACTGACACCGTTTTCAAATTCCTGGGTCTGTGGGTTTATGATAACCTGAAATGGAATACACATACAGGAAAGGTAAATGCCAGAATTAGTACTGGCAGTTCTGCATTGAGTGTACTGAAATCATGTGCTAGCCTGAAAACATTAACCAGTACATACTTCGCTTACATACGAGCCCACCTAAAATATGATGTGATATTCTGGGGAAATTCTCCAACTGCCCTGAGCACATTCAAAATTCACTTCCTTGTTGAATTCCTAACAATATCCATGTCTCTGATGAATACTTGCCATTCACAACAATGTATTTGGTTCTATTACTTAAAAAAGTCTTTAAGCCACTCATGTATCTGGGACCCTAATCTGTAAATGTGAACATTCATTAACAGTCTACAGAGTGACACCATATCAAATGCTTTCCAGAAACCTAGGAATAAGGAATCTGCCTGTTGACCATCATTAATGATTGTCAAGATATCATGTGAGAAAAGGTCAAGCTGAGTTTCACATGCGTAACATTTTTAAATCTGTGCTGATTTGTGGACAGAAGCTTTTCTGTCTCAAGGAAGTTTATTATGTTTGAACTTGGAATATGTTCAAGATACTGATCCCAAGGATATGGGTCTTATACAGGAGTCACCTGAACTTTTTTCCAGTCACAAGTTTGTTTGTGTGGCCATCCTCCACAGCAGTACAGAAATACTTGTTTTGTCAATAAAACTGCGGTTTCCTGCTGCCACTTAATTTATTTTTCCCGGATGTGTTTCGCCTTTTTCTTGTTCTAAGGCATCATCAGTGGGATCTATAACAATACAGTTTTGTTATTTTTGGATTATCAAACAGTTCACATTGTGATTTTTATGTAAAGAAGTAAGTAATTACTTTTTTACAAAAAAACTATAATGACAGAGTTTTGTTATTTTTAGGTTATCAAACAGTTCATGTTGAGACCTTTTATGTAAAAAAGTAATTGCAATGTGAACTGTTTGATAATCTAAAAATAACAAAACTGTATTGTTATAGATCCCACTGCTTCTGCCTTAGAACAAGGAAAAGGCAAAATGCGTCTGGAAAAAATAAATTAAGTGGCAGCAAGGAAAGGCAGTTTTATTTACAAAACAAGTATTTTCTCCTGTCATTGGGACTTTGTACTGGGCAGAAGATCCACAATAAGTGCAAGATTAGCAAAGGGCCAATGCCATAGAGTACTCTCGGTAAAACCGAATTGGGACACCATCTGCCCCTGTCAACTTATCTCTTTTCAACTATTTCAGTTGCTTCTCAGTGTCAGAGATGCCTATTGCTATGTCCTCCATATGAGAATTCGTGTGATTATCCTCCTGCATGAACAATTTTTTAAATGTGTTTTGCTGTGTTTTATTGCTGAACCAGACTGGTTCTGGAGTAACTGGATAGAAGACTTGACCTGCTTAGTGATTTTATGTAGGTTCAGGCAGTAGGGGTACTTGGATTTTGCTGTTGGGAGAGCTTGCAGTAAGCTTTAAAATGTCTTTGGGGGTGGTGACCCCACCATAATAATAGCCTATGTACAAGTATGGTTCTTTGCAAAACTGAAGAAGTATCATACCATTCCCAACCCAGCATTGACTGGATACAGGGTACCAGGATAGATGATAGGACTGATGGAACTGGAGTTGGACAACTACAATGTAAGTTTACTGACAAAAGTGAAAAATTAAGTTAATGGTTTTAATGCTTCAGCTATTCTACATGGTCGCCCAACATTTGAGTACAACACATTTTGGATGTTGCCAAAAGCTTCCACAGTGCAAAAAATTTAGAAACTAAAAAATTTTGTGTAGAGCAACATATGGAAGCATGTGCCACTGAACTTAAACTAAAGGATGGCACTTTCATAATTGTAACAGTGTATAGGTCCCCCTCAGGGAATTTCCAGCTATTTCTGGAAAACTTGGATGCTTTGTTGTGCTATCTGTCAGACAGGGGGAAGCAAATTATCATTTGTGGGGATTTCAATGTTGATTCCCTGAAAGAGTGTAATAGGAAGAATGACCTTTTAGTATTACTCAGTTCTTTCAATTTGAGCTCCGTCATTGATTTTCCTACTCGGATAACAAAGAACAGCAGTACATTGATAGATAACTTTTTTATAGACCAAGATAAGTTTAAGGACATAAATGCTTATCCTGTTGAGAATGGTCTTTCAGATCATAGTGCACAGCTTGTTACAGTACATGACATAGCTCCATGCAGTATAATAAATCAGACTTTCAAAGCAGTGCGTTCAATTAACAATATAAATATTGCAAACTTTAGGGAAAGCCTACAGCAGCTAGACTGGGATGAAGTGTATAAGGAACCCGATGCAAACTTGAAATATAACTTATTTCACAATACATTTTTAAGGCTATTTGAAAATTGTTTTCCCAAGAAAATAGTTAAACATAATTCCAAGAAAACGTATAAAAAACCTTGGCTAACTAAAGGAATAAGAATATCTTGCAACCGCAAAAGAGAACTGTATCTAACAGCAAGATGGAGTACTGACCCCGAAATTGTTCAATATTATAAAAACTATTGTGCGGTACTAAGAAAAGTTATTAAAAAGTCCAGAAGCATGTGTATCATGTCTGAGATCAGTAACTCTGATAATAAAATTAAAGCAATTTGGAATATTATTGAAAGGGAAACAGGGCAACCAAGAGCACAGGAAGACTTTAGTGCAATAAAATTGAATGACAAGTGCACTAACAAACAATCAGAAATTGAAAATATTTTGAATAATCATTTTTTAAATGTTGTGGAGAAAATAGGATCTAGATCTTCACTAGAAGAGGCAAGGCTATTAATAGAAGAGGCGATACCTGCACAGTTTGAAACAGCTGTAATTCCACCAACCTCTCCCTCTGAAATCAGTAAAATAATAAACTCACTGAAAAGTAAAAGCTCTTACGGAATTGATGGCATTTCCAGCAAAGTACTTAAAGCTTGTTCCCCACAGATAAGTAGAATTCTCAGCCACGTATGTAATAGCTCTTTGGAGCAGGGTGTTTTCCCTGATAGACTGAAATATGCCATTGTAAAACCATTGCATAAAAAGGGGGATATGTCGGATGTCAACAACTACCGCCCAATCTCTCTTCTGACAGCTCTATCAAAAATTTTTGAGAAAGTAATGTATTCAAGAGTAGCCTCCCATATTTGTAAAAATAAAGTACTAACAAAATGTCAGTTTGGTTTTCAGAAAGGCTTTTCAACAGAAAATGCTATATATGCTTTCACTGATCAAATATTAAATGCTCTGAATAACCGGACATCACCCATTGGTATTTTTTGTGATCTCTCAAAGGCCTTTGATTGTGTAAATCATGGAATTCTTTTAGATAAGCTAAATCATTATGGTTTGAGTGGGGCAGTGCACAAATGGTTTAATTCATACTTAACTGGAAGAATGCAGAAAGTTGAAATAAGTGGTTCGTGTAATGTTAAAACAGCTGATTCCTCAAACTGGGGTGCTATCAAGCACGGGGTCCCACAGGGTTCGGTCTTAGGTCCTTTACTGTTCTTGATATACATTAATGACTTACCATTCCACATTGATGAAGATGCAAAGTTAGTTCTTTTTGCTGATGATACAAGTATAGTAATAACATCCAAAAACCAAGAACTAAGTGATGTAATTGTAAATGATGTTTTTCACAAAATTATTAAGTGGTTCTCAGCAAATGGACTCTCTTTAAATTTTGATAAAACACAGTATATACAGTTCCGTACAGTAAATGGCAAAACTCCAGTAATAAATATAGAATTTGAACAGAAGTCTGTAGCTAAGGTAGAATTTTCAAAATTTTTAGGTGTGTCCATTGATGAGAGGTTAAACTGGAAGCAACACATTGATGGTCTGCTGAAACGTCTGAGTTCAGCTACGTATGCTATTAGGGTTATTGCAAATTTTGGTGATAAGAATCTCAGTAAATTAGCTTACTATGCCTACTTTCATTCACTGCTTTCGTATGGCATCATATTCTGGGGTAATTCATCGTTGAGTAGAAAAGTATTCATTGCACAAAAACGTGTAATCAGAATAATTGCTGGAGCCCACCCACGGTCATCCTGCAGACATCTATTTAAGGATCTAGGGATCCTCACAGTAACCTCACAGTATATATATTCCCTTATGAAATTTGTTGATAATAATCCAACCCAATTCAAAAGTAATAGCAGTGTGCATACCTATAACACCAGGAGAAAGGATGATCTTCACTATGCAGGGTTAAATCTGACTTTGGCACAGAAAGGGGTAAATTATGCTGCCACAAAAGTCTTTGGGCACCTACCAAACAGCATCAAAAGCCTGACAGATAGCCAACTAACATTTAAAAATAAATTAAAAGAATTTCTAGATGACAACTCCTTCTACTCATTGGCTGAATTTTTAGATATAAAGTAAGTAAGTAAGTAAAAAAAAAAAAAAAAAAAACTTAATCATTAGTGTCATGCAATATTTTGTGTAATGTAATTTCTTGTACAGACATCTTTTATTAACCTGACACGTTCCACATCATTACGAAGTGTCGTATTCATGATCTATGGAACAAGTATTAATCTAATCTAATCTAATCTAATCTAACCCTTGCCTCACACTGGCCCGTTTGTTGACTATATTGTCAAAGTGTGGACTCTTCATGTGAATTTCTGCAGTTTGGTGATTTGCAGTAGGTTTGTGTTGGTAGCAACACATATCGTCCCCTACAATGATTCTTTTCCAGAGAAGAACTGTGTCCTGCATTTCAATGTAGTCATGGCAGTTGTCCATGCTTCTTTTGCTCAAGAGTCAAGCAAGATGTGTGGAACAATCTTTGGACATCTTTTTCTCCTCTTTGAAAAGTTCTGGAGAATGCCTTGTTCACTTGATTTAGAGATGTTGCTCCACTGTAATTTGTGACAAAACAACATTGACACACTATGGCTTCACATCCATTACTTAGCACTACTTGCTTACAACTGACTGTTCAAATGCATATCTGTCCTTTACAGTTGTTAGTTCAAGCTGCCATCATAATTACTGCACTGACATCACTTATTGGATGGATGGTGTATACTGAGTAGGATATAAAAACTATCATGACTTGATGCTAAGATGAGAGAGGGTTGTCTGAAAAGAAATTCATATAAAAACTACTACCAACAGGCAGAGCAGAGTTACTGGGGCAGAAAAAATACACTGGTGAATATTGGATGTTCAGTGAACAACTGCTATAAATAGTGAGCTCCAGTATGTAGAATACTCATGTCAAGTGCAGGCAGAAATACATTATATGATCAAAAGTATCCATATACCACTTTTTAATGTGAAACTGACCACTGGATGTCATGAGTGGCAGACCCAACAGTATAAAAGGAGGTAAGAGTAATGAGTAGTCAGTAGAGAATATATTACACCAGAATAGGTCAGTCAGGACAGCTCTGTGACATCAAGCATGGGCTAATCATCGGATGTTAACAGAGTAATAAATTTATCATAAACATTTCACCATTCTAAAGCTGCTGAAGTCAGCTGTTGGTGATGCAACTGTGAAGCAGAAATGTGAAGGAACAACAACAGCTAAAACAAGCCCAGGGAGACCTCATTTAGTGATAGACAGGTACCGTTGGGCACTGTGGAGGGTGGTTGTAAAATATAATATGAAATGAGTTGAAGGAATCCCTTGTGAGTTCACTCCAAAGTGGTACCAGCTGTCCAGCTAGGACAGTGACTGTACATTGGGAGTTAAATAGAATAGGGTACAATCTTCAAGCAGCTCCTCATAAACCACAGATTTCTATAGTCACTGCTAAGCAACATTTGGTGTCGTGTAAAGAGTGATGGCACTGAACATTGGATGAATGGGAATGAATAATCTGAAGTGGTGAATCACACTACACCTAGTATTGGTGGAGATATTCGCTATCAGAAAGTGTGCAGAGGAGAATCTACATAGGTGCTACAAGCATTGTAGTATTTACATTCAATATTGTAAAAAGGAAAGTTGCTACTCACCATATAGCAGAGATGCTGAGTTGCAGATAGGCACAACAAAAGACTGTCACTGTGACAGACTATTTTTTCCAGTGCTAAGCACTGGAGACCAAAAGACACAAAATATTTGGGTCACTAACTCCTGAATAGATCTAATAAAGGGTCTCCCACTACTTTTTAAGACTGTAATAGAAGACGGAGTGAGAAACAACACAACAAACTTAGTTTCTGTGCAGGCAACAGGAGGCTAAGACCACTGTCGTTTTGTCTTCCTGATTAAATCAAATCAAATCAATACCCTGTGGCAATGTGATGGAATGTTTTGAGTTTGGCAGATACCTGGAGAACATCACCTGCCATCATGTGTAGTGCCAACAGCAACATACACAGAAGATGGTGTTACAGTATGGAGGTGTTTTTCATGATTAGTGTGTGGACCCCTTATTGCACTTACAAAAATGTTAAATGTGGAAAGAAATAAATACATTTTACAGCACTGTGTACTGCATACAGTTATGGAACAGTCTGGAGAAGATGACTGTTTGTATCAGCACGACAGTGCTCTGTGTCATAAAGCAGTATATATGAGGCAATGGTTTGTGGACAGTAACATTCCTAAAATGGACAGGCCTGCCCTGAATCCCAACATGAATGTGACAGAACACCTTTGGGAAGAGTTAGAACATCAGCTTCATTCCAGATACCAAATTCCAACATCACTACTTTCCCTGGTTTCGGCTCTTGATGAAGAATGGAGCACCATTGTTCCAAAGATTTGTACAGCAGAGTCCAAGCTGCCATAAAGTTGAACAGCAGACGCACACCATGAGAATGTGCACCAATATGTGTCCAAACACTTTTGATCAGATAGTGTATTTAAAGCTCTATTAAGGGGGGATGAGGGATAATTGAACCACATTTTGCACATTTTATTATGTTAGTAGTTATAATCTGGATTCTTTTCCATTTTTTGTCAAATAATTTGATCAGGTCATTGCTGCATATTTTAATAACACATTATATCATATGAGGAATATTTTCTCATTGGTAGGGTATCCTTAGTAATTAGATAAACAAATATGTGTACTAGTTTCTTAATATCAGTCTAGGAACTCTCACAACAGTTTTTTAAATTTATGTGTCTGATATATAGCAATTCTTATTTCACAAAAATTTAAATAAATTATACAGCAGTGCACCTGGAAAAATTTTGTACCACAAGAAGTTGTGGTATAGTATGCACAAAGTCTGAAGCACATTTCACATTTTTATCTGCAATGGTTCAGCAGAAAAAGTTGCAGGAAATGCTGAAAAAAGATTTTTTCACATTTATGCCAAAAATAAGTACCTTAGTGTTGGCCATGAGCATAAATTTGGACTTTTTGGACTTTATGTACCCTTTTCCTCTAGTTTGATACTTCTGACATGTCTTTTTGGCAATAATCTTCACTGCGTTTCAGAACTAGCAATACGCAAATAATCAATCTTCTTCAGTAGGTTTTAGTGAATCAAACTGAATCAAATCCTAGGATTATAAGAGTCATCACTCTTTCAATGTTACCATCAATGAACCTGAAATAAGCATTATATGAGGAGATTTTGGCAACAGTAGATGTGCAAAATGTTGTCTTGTGGCATCTCTTTTAAATGAGGTTAGTAAAGCTTCCATTTGGGTTTTGTGTTCCACCATGTGCACATTTCCTTAATAAATTACAGTTAATCACATTGTAAATGGGCTCACAGCCTTTTGTACTCTACACGCGTTTTCTCTGATGTCAGGACATAGTAAAATGTTGCGAAAAGGAGGCATAGCACTGTGCATTGGTTGAAACAATATAGCTTTTACATCATTTGTAGCACAAATTAAACTCTGCAAGTTGGAGACAATATTTCTAACATGCTACAGAACTACCTGGTGTCAAAAAGATGTCAAAATTTTTGACTAATTTCACATACATCCCACCTTAAAGAACATATATTTGTACATTCTTAAGGTTTAGTCTGCAGGATTGGGAATACAAACAGAGTGTATTGATGTCTCTGCAGTTGTGTTTGTTTTTGAGGGTCATGGTTAAACAATATTATATGACGCAGGCTGAGTGTTCTGTGGCAACAGTTTGAAAATAAGATGTCCCATGGATGTTGATGTGATGTTTAAAGGGCAAACAGCAAAGAAGAGTGATGCAGGAGAAAGTAAACAACTACAAGTAATTATAGGTAAAAGCAATTTGAAGGAAAAGCACTACAGTTGGTTTAAAGGACACAAATGTTACAGGATTAAACACAAAGACAGACTATTAAAGTAAATCCTTTTTGGTCAATTAGGCTGTATCATTTTCCTCGTCTACAAACTCAATCTGAGGTGTTTGTAGAGCATATGTTTTAATTGGGAGTACAACAAGAAATGGCAAACAAGAAATTCATTCTAAACCATAGCAATAAATCAAACATATTATTGTCAATGGATAAATCTGAACTTGATGTCATAGGCAGCAGTCCACAGATTTCCAAAACTAAGATAGGTGACAAATGCATTGTAATAATTCATAAATATTAGAATATCTCAATGAGTTTTTATAATATATCAAAATCAGATGTTGGTGTAAGTTATTACATAGATAATATCCAACCCTTTCATTTAAATCAGGATAACAGGCAAGTTCTAACTAAATTTGATGAATCACAGCTCAAGATGAAAAAAAATAGTATTCTCCCTTAAAAGAAAAAATCATCTGGATGAGATGAAATACCCATGAGAGTAATTAAAGGAGTTTCTAGTATAATGTAATGATCTCTATCTGAAATAATAAAACCATCATTTGAGGGAGGATGCTTCTCAGATGCTCTTCAGTATGCAATAGTAAAGCCATTATTCAGGAAAGGTTCAAAGGAAGATATAGGAAACTGCTGACCAGTAAGTCTTCTGCCAATATGTTCAAAAGTATTTGAAAAAGTTGTAATCCAGATCCAAAATTTTCCAGTAAAATCTAATAACATCACATTAAACCAGTTCAACTTCCAGACAGGGAAGAATACAATATGTGCCATCAACAAATTTGTTGAGAAAATTTGCTTATCTCTAGATAAATCCTAAAAAGTCACAAACATTTTCTGTGACCTTGCAAAGGCTTCTGACAGTGTAAGCAACATTTTACTGTTATATAGACTGGAAAGATACAGAATAAATTTGAGTGTTTTGAAATGGTTCAAATCTAACAGATGGAAAGCAATGGGCAGTTGTGACATTGGGCACAGGAAAGTGTTTCTCAGAATGGAAAAAAATATTTTACAGGGAGTCCCACTAGGTTCAATCTTAAGCCCAATCCTGTTTTTAGCTTATGTAACTGATTACCATTAAATATAACATGCCACTTAGTTTCATTTGCAGGTGACATATCCGTACTCATTGAAAGTTAGCCAACAGAACAAATTCCAAAAAGAGTCATTGATGCTCTAAATAGTTTAGAACATTGCTTTAATATAAATAGATTAAAAATAAATCTTAAAGAACTCAACTTAGAGTTTAAAGCTAAACAGTCAAAATCAAGTGACTTCCAAAATACCCTTAAAAATTAGGAACTTAGAGAAGCAGGTTCTGTCAAATACCTGAGGACATTTCTTGAAAAAAATTTATTCTAGTTTCCTCAATCTACTAAGCAAACAAGTTTAACAGTCTTGCATTTGCATAAGAACATTTCCCTACACAAGTGACATGTGCACTAGGAAAGTTATTGGTTTGAGCTATTTTGTTAAATATGGAATAATGTTTTGTGGTAGTGCAAGTAGTGTAAACAGAATATTATTACTTCAGATTACTATTATTAGAAATATGTGTAATATTAATGCTAGACAGTTAAGCTGACCTTTATTCAGAGATATAATAATTTTAATTATTCCATGTATTTACATTCATGATTTGTTATCCTTATCTGTAACAATCCAGAATTATTTGTAGAGAATCATTTTCAACATATGTATGACTCAAAAAATATAGACTGAGGAGCTCTACTTCTAGACTCCTCAATACAAGGCTATGAAAATTTATAACAAATTAAAAATGAAAAACTTTCACAATACGGGACTAGGTTTACTGAAGATAAAATCACTCATCGTCCTAGTGCAAAAATATTATTATTCACTCATGGAATCTTTAAGTGATGAAGATTTCTCTGTAGAATAATGAAACAAATTTATAATGATTTTTGTAAATTAAGATTGATTTTTTACACATTATATGTATGTCTGCAACATTATTCATACTGACAAGCCTCCTGCATTTCAAAGCAATGATTTATGTCTGCATCTCATGAGACAAATTCTGACTCTGATTTGGAACACTAATTTTCAGCAATGTTCATCTGCCTGATGACTCATGAATACTTCTGGAGAAAGCTCCAGCCCAGAGTTAAAAAACTCAAAAATCTGAAAAAACCTCTAACCTGAGAACTTTTCATCTTGCTGTCTTAGAGTGTTCAAATTGCAAGATCAACTACAGTTTTAGGCTACACACATTGTGCCATGAGGCCCTTCCATTGGCTGATTGAAGGCAGTTCTCCAGACTCAGCACACAGGCTGCAAATGGCTTGCTCTGCACATTATTATGTGCTTGTGGTGGACAGCACCCAAGTTCTTCAGATAGGATGGTTGTGCCAAACCATACACCCTCCAAAAAATCCTGCTGGGATTGAACAAAGCCTCTATAAAAAAAAAGCAACAATGATTTGTTTCACTCCAGGATATACAACTGAGACACTTTAAGACATTGGTATCTTTCAGATGTGGTGTCTAGAGAAATTTCCTGTTGAAGGTGAGATGCAGGAGAAAAAAGGGTTAGGGAGGGAGAGAGAGAGAGAGAGAGAGACTCAAGAGACTGTCTCTGACACTGTAGTAGTTTGACTCAGATGGTACATCTACAACCACCTAACAGTGTGTGGCGGCACTTTACGTGCCACTGTCATTACCTCCTTTTCCTGTTCCAGTTGTGTATGGTTCGCGGGAAGAACGACTGCCGGACAGTCTCTATGCACGCTCGAATCTCTCTAATTCTACATTCGTGATCTCCTCGGGCGGTATAAGTAGGTGGGAAGCAATATATTCGATACCTCATCCAGAAACGCACCCCCTCAAAACCTGGACAGCAAGCTACACCATGATGCAGAGCACCTCTCTTGCAGAGTGTGCCACTTGAGTTTGCTAAATGATAATAATCATTATTGTAATTGAAACAATAAAAATATTCTCTTACCTGGTGGAGCTATGTTATGTTGACAGCTGATGGTGCCAATATGGAACTTCCAAAAAGATGATGGATTTTGTGTCAGGACAACAAGAGTCACAGTAGATCCTCCAGCTATCTCAAGTACAGCTGCATAAAATTAATATTTTCAGCAATTTTATGACTTGTCAAAGCATATCTTTGTTTTATATGAATATTAAGACAAAAGGGCAATAAAAAAAGATGAAGTCATTTCCTGTGATTGATGTTTGTTACTGGACTTTGATATACATATATATAGTCTTCCAGTGCTTCCCGTTTATTACAGTATGTTTCTTACAGCATCCTTCCAAAACATGATGCACACTATATTTCATAAGATCCTTCAGTACCTGTTCATTTTATTTGAACACTGCTGTAGAGCATCTGGGTGTTATCTTCAGTGGTGAGAATAAAGGGATGTAGCAAGAAGTAAGATAGGAGATACTAGGGTGTTGTGGTTCATAGAATGGTTTCATAGGTTTAGTTTTTCTTAATATTTCACACTTAATTCTTTACACGCAGTCATTGCTCACGCTCATGAAGTTGTCATTGCTCTGCAGTGTTGCCATATGGAATGTGTAATGATTTCCTTCAGCAGTAGTGTGAAAGGAAACTATATGCTGATAAGTAATTCTCTTACAATAGAAAAATATGGTCAGCATCAACAACCTGAAAATAATTATTGGCATTTTTGCTTATGTTCAAACATTGTAATTTCCATACAGTTTTACAAAACAGTTTTATTTTATATCCTAACAAATGTGATTAATTCGATTGTTTTCTATCTGTAATGATGTCATTGTTGACAGAATGTTAAACCCTGATATTCCTTTCTCTTTTTTATTGTTTTAGGCATCATTCAACAAACATAAGAAAACAGTATGAAAATAGTCATTACAGTCATATATATTGTTAATAACTGAAGATGAACAAAGCAATAATGAAAGCATGTTTATTTAAGATATTAATAAGCATGGAAAAGATGGGTAATGGGTTCTCTTATCTACAAAATAATACCACTGAACAGCAAGTTAGAGAAGATATGGGAAATATTAAGAATGGGAAGAGCAGCACCGAGTGGCTATAATTTAGGACATATACATACAACTAATCTGTATTTTAATTTAACAACTGAATGTGGCAGAGGGAGGATGGGTGGAGGTGGGGGGGGGGGGAGGGGGGGTGTTCTATAGTAGTTCTCAATAGATCTACTACAATGAACAGTGACTTTCACATTTTTGCCACTAGCAACAGTTGCCACCAACTTTGCTCCTCCACTCAGTGACCATGTTCTAGTGGAACTATCATGCACAATAGTCTACTGATGAGAGAAATTCACGTGATGTAATGAAATTTGGAATGTGGCTTCACTAGTTTTGAGTTTGTGGAAACAACAGTTTGATCAGCAACGCCTATGGTGTCAGCAAAAACGGATGCTACAACAGAAACAGGAGGAACTACATTTGCAGCTGAAATGGCTTCTGCAACAGCCAACTGTTTTTGATGAGATGTAGTAAGACTGGGAAGTCTATAACCAACATTTTCATCATTACTAGAATGTGAGTGGCATTTGGACTCTGTTTACAAATGTGCTACTTTACTATCTTTGTGCAGTAAGGAATACAAATTAGTTCAAAAGTTATAGGCTGGCATAAGTAGTTCAGAGAGTCTGTAGTTTGTCATTTTAAGGACAAACATTACAGAGAGCAAACACGCATTATAGCCACAAGGCTTAAATCTGTGTGAAATAGCTGGGTATATCATACATAAAATATTCCATGGAATTGCAAGGTTTAAATCAAACAATGGAAACTCCAGGTAGGAATATCAACAATGTAGGAAAAGATAGATTGCTACTTACTGCAAAGAAGACACATTACAATGCACACAGACACAATTAAAAGACACTTATATGAAGCTTTCAGCCACAGCCTTCATCAACAGAAGAGGATCACACTCCATTCATAGACATAAGCAAGCACATCTCATACACACATGACCACCAACTCCAACATCTCAGGCTGTGTCACATTGTTTCCTGCTGTAAACTCATCACATGCGGCTGACAAATTTAACAAGAGCATTACTATCACTTCTGGAAAGCCTCATGGGCCTCCCACGGGTGTCCTGTTTGGTCTGCCCATACATACTTTGATTTTTGAGAAACATGCTGCCAATCACACAAACAAGACAATTGTGTACACACACAGACATACAGAGAGAGAGAGAGAGAGAGAGAGAGAGGGGCATGGGTGTCTACAAATATTTTTCCACGGGGCAGCAAGGATCTAAAACTGCATTACTGCCCTATTTTTTTTTTTATTTTTTATTTTTTTTTTTTTTTTAATGAATGGGTCAGTTTCGAGATATGTCTCATCATAAGACCTAATTTTTATAGATGACACAAAAGATTAATTGTATCCCACAGAATTGAATGTTATCCACTCAGTATATGAATAAAAACTCTGTACTTCATATTTGGCCATTTTACAAATAGAAAAACTTGTATTTAAAAGCTAATATAGTAAATATTAGTCCTAAGTGAGGATTCTTCAATTTATGAGTAATTGCATTTCTGAAATGTTCAGAGACTTCTGACTTTCTGTAGAGAAATAAAGAGGAAGTTGCTAGTAAGAAGCTGTATGAGATGAAATAGAAAACATTTGTTCAACTAGCATGTTAAGTCACAAAGACATGCGAAGAATGGACACAAATAGAAATCCATACTTTGCTGCATTTCATATGTTCAAGTAAGTATACTTCTGTAGAAAACGAAAAATGCATTATTCTGCTATTGAATATGATAGTAGGTACTTACTAGAGTAACCTTCAATCATGCCACAAAAAGGTGCACTTTGTACTGTTGACGGAGATGAAATCAGCATGACGATGTCTTGATAACACACTACATCCATTGAAGGTGTAAGATTTGCACGTACGAAGTCTAACCTTCAAAGCAAATGAGTTATTTAGCTAGTTTTCTCTTCCATGGATTACTTGCAAGATAAATTGTAATGACATGGAATGAGTCATTTTACATTTACATCACAAATTAATTTGTAATTGTGGTTAATTGCTGAACATTGATAAGTTTTTTCTTCTATTATTATTCTTAAATATGTGGGTTAGGAATTCCTGCCCACCACCTTTTACATATTACAATAATAGAAATTCTTCTATGGAATAAGAGCTGTAAAGGAGAAACTTTTTCATTTCAAATTTCACTTCACTGTCTGTCAGTTTTAGTTGCAGAATTGTGCACCCTTTTTTGTGCTAATTAGAACCTTAATTTGGAGTAATGAATGTCATTTTCCTTTCTGGTATTTTAATTATGCCCATCACTGTTTCTTTTGAACTGCAGGGGATTATTTACAACAAACTAAATGAGGGAATAAATATACAGTGAGCCAGTAAGCAGAATGCCTAACTCCTTAAACAGGTGGCTTGAAACTGATTGTAGGTGAGGACCACATATTATTCTTACAGCATGTATTTCAGCAATAAAGATTTGCAGTGATTCTATGTGCAAATGTGGCTGAACTAAGTTGTTTATTGAAGTTCCAAAATGTGCTTTTCCCAGTTTAAATTCTAATCAATATGGAGACCTAAAAATGTCAAAGTTTCTGCCCTTTTTAGTATTTCTTCACCATGTGTTACCTTCATCATTGATACAGTACCTCTAGATGTGCAGAATTCAATATGCTGTGTCTTTTTTAAAATCAAGAGTGAGACCACTCACAGAAAACCAGACAGTGAGACTATTAAGAACATTGCTTACAATTTCTTCTGTTCAAGTGTATATGCTTCAATCAACTATAAAAAGAACTAATTCTGCTTTTTGTCTATTCGATGGAAAATTGTTTACATATAATTACTGTGCATATAACGTTATAAAAGATAAGAAAGGGAGTCTCAAGTCATGATAAGATTACAATTTCCTGTATAAAACAAGAAGGCAGCTACCACAGAACTCTTCCACTAAATGAAAGTAAACTAACAAGACATTGCTATCTTATTGGAAATGTAAGACACTTGTAATGGCGTATGTCTTCATTGTGCTAGTACTGCATCATTCCATAGTTATTCATTGGTGGAATTATCTGTACTTGAATATATATTTGTGGGTATGTAATCCTGGTGTGTTATCACAGTTCTATATTTGTATCAGTTACGATATGAGCAGCAAATGAATATTCAAATGAATACACAAAGTATTCAGAAGAAATGTGACTGGCTCACCGAACACCGCAGTCTCCAGGAGATGTCACTAATGCCAAACTGCAAACTACAGGTTGTCCTACTGGACCAGGAAAGCCTGGGCTTTCAAATAGAACCTGAGGTTCACTTGAGATTAAGTTGCAACTTTCCTTTGGTGTCTTCTTGTGTGCAACTGTAAAAATTCAAGCATTTGAAGAAGGAATCAACTTCCATGCTATTTATGGAGGTAAGTGGACAAAGGAATAATGCACCTGGAATTAATTATAATTGCTATTGTAGTCCACTGTACCTATAAGTGGATAGTGGAAGCAAACTTCTAGAGAAGCTTCTTATTCAATCATATTAGTTCTTTTTTTTAAAAAATAAGTCTCCATTATACTGCTTTAGAAGCACAGTCAGCCACAGCAACAAAGTAAGTAGCCTATAATTATAAATTCCAATGAGGACAACAATGGACACTGTAACTTATCTAAGTTTTTCAAATGCTAAAGTGCAGTTTGGTATTTCAGGTAAAGTACCTATATAATAATGTTCCTACACTAATTATGTACCACAGGATAGATCCTTACTCAGCAAGCAGAAAAAGCACTGAGCATCAGATGAATAAATAGAAAAGACAATAAAACTGGGCTATGTACCTCTTCTGCTTGTTTAGTAGTGATCTCTCACCAGATAATTACAGTTTATCACAGATTTACAATTGTTATTATACCAACATAGATGACTGAAATGAACACATTAAACACATACACAAATGCATCAGGTGTGTACTAAGATATACTTGTGCTAGATTCTATTAATTATCCTTCTTCCTCGCCTTTTCTCCATTTCTCTGTGATGTCAGTATTGTTATATGGGTTTTGGCAATGTCACTGACAATAGGTGTCAGGATGCCAGTGCTAAGTACTGACATCACTAGCCTCCCTCCCCCCCCCCCCCCCCCCCAGATGACACCTGTAACCTGTATATCCCATTTGTCTGTCTACAGATTAGATTAGATTAATACTTGTTCCATAGATCATGAATACAACACTTCGTAATGATGTGGAACGTGTCAGGTTAATAAAAGATGTCTGTACAAGAAATTACATTACACAAAATATTGCATGACACTAATGATTAAGGTTTTTTTTTTTTTACTTAATTTATATCTAAAAATTCAGCCAATGAGTAGAAGGAGTCGTCATCTAGAAATTCTTTTAATTTATTTTTAAATGTTAGTTGGCTATCATCTAGAGTAAATCTCATTACCAAATGTGAGAATGTTTTCTAAATGTTTGTATAACATGTTTCTGAGGCAGGACATGGGTAATAGCCTGCTATTTACCTAGATGGCCATGGGAAACTGCCTAAAACCACTGGACCACTAGTCTTTGCTGTCAATCTGCAAGGTGGATTTGATCCAGGGCTGGCTCACCTCTCCAAATATGGGCAGTGATGTTTTAACATATATGGCTTCCCAGGCTGGCCAGAGTCTATTAAAATAATCAAAAAAATATGCAAAAATTGTGGTTAGAACTGTTGTAAAGTCTATTAACAAATTTAAGAACTCATTAAGAGTCATGATATGCTGTACTTGTCTAGTATCAGGAAAACTACTTTTGCTTAGGAGAGTACTTGTTTGGGTAGAGGCAGAGAGTGGGAGGTTGTTTGTTCACGTAAATTTTATAACTTTCAGAAGAAATAGGTCTGTAACTTAAAAGATATTTTGTCATCCCCTCTTTTGTACCTTTAAGACACCACTATACAATTCAAGGAGTACATGAATACAATGTTATTTATTCATTTAATAGAAAGAACAAAAAAAGTATCCAAACTTGTGCTTGATTTCAACAACACTTTTAGTACATTATGACATAGAAAACTAGTACACTCTCTGACATATAAGTAGTGCACCCATAGAAGTGAATATATTGTCAAGTAAGGCAGTATGGTCCACATCAAAAGACAATCCAACAATTGTGGCACCATGCCTGGCTGCATATGGTGTACCATAACACATAGTGAGCGTTCTGATTAAACCTGTTCCTGTTTTAGATCAATTCTGGTTAATTACTTTCTTGTTCATATCTGTTTAATATTTGAATATACACATAGTATCAGACTTGTCAGTGTTGAAGTTAGTGCCAACACTGTACCTACACTAAATGAAGTTCATTAATATACAAATTGAAAATTATCAGTTAATAAAATAATTCTCACACAGAAAAACAATTTTCTGGATCCTGAGGAAATAATAAGAAGCTCCATTTATCCAATGAGAGTATGATACACACAAATGTGAACCTTAAGGTAACACTTGAACAGTTACAAAAATATATTAATTTGAAAAAGAGTAAACATGGAGTTTCATTATTAGAATCTTAGCATGGTATTTTTCTCCATCTATTATAAACCTTGATTATTGCAGAGTCCCTCAAATCATGGACAGTGGTCAGTAGTTGCATCATGCTAATCACTGTGATTCAACAATCAACTGATAGGACGTGGTGTCTTAAAGATCAAAAAGATATTAGTAATATTCATAGACTCCTCTGACAGACAAACTCTTGGATGGATACTCGTGGGCAGAGGACAAGGTGGTACTAAATGAGAAGTGATAATGGGAATTCTGACAGAAACAAAGGAAGACTAAGGTGCAGAGGAGACTGGATGAGTTTTTGATCAAGATCAGTGTAAAACTTGAATATGGACTATCACCTGTTATGTTCACCAAAGCACTGGATGAAGTGATTCGACGGTGGAGTGCAATAAATGAGAAAGTGTGAATATTGTAGATGCATGCGGCACAAAAAAGAACAACAGAGTACATGTGGACTGCCTAATCTTTACTGACAAGGTAGTGATAGTAAGTGAGACAGAAGGAAATGCAAAGAAACGATTCGACAGCCTAAGCAAGACAGTCAAGGTAGTGGGACTGAAGATCACTTATTGCCAATCACTCTCACCTGAGTGCACACTTTCCTCTCTACCAAACCACACTGCCGTAGCAGAAAGAGGGTGAAGAGAGAACAGCAAAAGTGCCACATACAGCATTTGTATTAGTTTCATATCTCTTGACGACATAGATCACAAACAAAAGAGTTTTTTGGTATTATTATTTTTGGCACACTGAAGACAAAATATATATCTAGCACGAACTGTTGACATTTGGACAGATATAGGCAGTTTCACAAATTTTCATCAGTCAAGTTGCTATGTAATTGTGACTTACTTAATTTCATAATTGAAAAAAGCTTTTCACTGAAAGATTGATATAATGTGTCCAATCTCATTATGGAGATAAGGAAACTCTTCCTGAGGAAACAACATGGAACATATGGACAGTGACTATATAAAAGAATTTTTATTTCAAATGGGAATTGTATTGCAAATCGACCAGATTCATTTGCACATGCACTGGCACGATTTAAACAGAAACAGCAAATGGTCTTGAAAACCACATAGATGTAACACTGGCAGTGGTCTCAAAATGTTTAGAAAGCTATTCCTGCATTTCTCTCAATGCAGCTATGGATTTTTCAAAATTTGTGTTTTCCTTAATGCCAATGAGTTAGGGAAATATACAGTGTTTCTTATCAGAGGTTGTCCCTCCCACAATGCAATTATCTTTTTAAATACATCCGATTTTGCCATGAAATCAGAAATAACTTGCTTCTCATCTTTCAATGTTGTACTGAGTGCTGTGTGCAGTCAATTACATTTCAAATGTGAGGTATGCAATCCATTTAGGAACTTCTGATTTTCATTCTTGCTTTACTTTTTCCTTCAGAAATTTAACAATAGTGAAGCTTAAATCAAAAACTCATTCCAGACATGTCCTTTTACTTAACCAACATTCTGTGGAGCAATAAACACCAATGAGCCAAAGAAACAGTATTATACTGTGTAGGGGCCCTGCAAGCATGGGGAAGAACTGCAACACAATGTGGCATGGACAGTACTAATGTCTGAAGTAGTGCTGGAGGGAATTGACACCATCAACCCTGCAGGGTTGTCCATAAATCTGTAAGAGTATGATGGGATGGAGACCTCTTCTGAACAGCACATCTCAAGGATTCCCAGATATTCTCAATAATGTTCACATCTGGGGAATTTGATGGCTATTGGAAGTGTTTAAACTCAGAAGAAGGTTCCTAGAGCCACTATGTAAGAATTCTGGACGTGTGAGATGTTGCATTGTCCTGCTGGAATTGCCCAAGTCCATTGGAATGCACAATGGACATGAATGGAAGCAGGTGATCACACAATATGCCTGTCACATTCATATCTAGATGTAGAAGGGGTCCCATTTCACTTCAACTGCACATGCCCCACACCATTACAGAGCTTCCACCTGCTTGAACAGTTCCTTGCTGACATGCTGGGTCCATGGATTCATGAGGTTGTCTCCATACCCATACACATCCATTCACTTGACCAGGCAACACATTTTCCATCAATAACAGTCCAGCCCATATTGATGATGTTTCATTGAATAGTTTGTACGCTGACACTTGTTGATGGTCTAGCACTGAAATCTGCAGCAATCTGTGGAAGGGTTGCACTTCTGTCACATTGAATGATTCTCTGCAGTCATCATTGGTCCCATTCTAGCAGGGTCTTTTACTGACCGCAGCAATGCTAGAGATTTGATGTTTTAGCAGATCACTGATATTCAAAGTACACTCATGAAATGGTCGTATGGGAAAATCTTCATCACTACCTCGTAGATGTTGTGTCACATCGCGCATGTACCAACTATAACACCACATTCAAACTCACTTAAATCTTGATAACCTGCCATTGTAGAAGTGAAAACCGATCTAACATCTGCGCCACACACTTGTTGTCTTATATAAGCATTGCTGACAGCTGTGCTATATTCTGCCTGTTCACATATTTCTGTATGTGAATACACATGCCTACAACAGTTTCTTTGGCGCTTCAGTGTATAACATCTCCATACTCTTTGTTCAATTACATCAAAAACTGTTGCAACTGTTGATGTGAAACTGTGTGCAACTTCAGAAAATTTGCTGTTTTCACCATCAATTCCATCATGTGTTCCATCGGTGCATATTTAATTCAAAATTTTTCTTGCTGTACAGAACAACTAATCCAGAAAAAATCTGTTGTTGATCATTAAAATTTTTAACTCTTTCATCATAAACTAAATCTTTGAAGTCTTTCTACATGGTTCTGTAATGTTATTTAGTAGCAAATTTGTGGTAGCCATTGATCTACATAGTAGTTATTGAGTGTCCTCATCATTCTTCTCTGTGATTCTCATACTGAGTGGTACTGATACAGGCAGTGCCTTGGACTGCACATGTGCAAGCATGGCTGACTCTCACTTACAATAAGACAAAGACACTACTTACCACTTGTGATTGAAAAACACCATGCAAAAGCAGACAAATTTCAGTACCTGAGAGAATCTGCAATAGGAAGCAACAGGAGCAGTGGGGGGATAATAGAGAGGATGAATAAGATGGGGTCACCCTCCTGTATGGCCAGAGATACATACAATAAAAAGAATATGTCTGCAGACACAAAGATCATGTGCACTGTGTGATCATGGCAGATAGTAATTTAAAGGGATTATCATGAAAATTTATGAAGAAAGTCATTTGGTGAGGTGAATCTTGCTTCACAGCATTTCCAAATTCTAGACAAGTATAAATCCCAAGAGCGAAACATGGCGGGGGTTTGGTAACAATGTGGGTGGCCATATCATGGTATTCTGTGGCCTAATGGTTTCTCTGCAAGGTCACATTACTGTCAATGACTATGTGACCATTTGGGCTGATCAAATCCATGGTTCTGCGTTTGTTCTCCAATAGTGATGCCATGTTCCAAGATAACAGGGCCCCTTTTCACACTGCTCACATCATCCATGACTGGTTTTGTGAGTTTTTCGCATCTCCCATGACCAACAGATCTCCATGTTATTGAACCTTTGTGTTCTACTTTGGAGAGAAGGGAGCATGATTTCTATCCACCCCTATCATTGTTACTTGAACTTGCTACTATTTTGCAGGAAGCATAGTACATGATTCTTTTGAAAACCATATAGGACCTGTATTTATCCATTCCAAGATGATTGGAAGTTGTTCTGAATGCCAACAGGTTTCCATACACTGTTTGGGTTTTTGGTGGGGGAGGCGACCAGACAGCGAGGTCATCGGTCTCATTGGATGGGAAGGAAGTCGGCCGTGCCCTTTCAAAGGCACCATCCTGGCAGTTGCCTGGAGCGATTTAGGGAAATCACGGAAAACCTAAATCAGGATGGCCGGACGCGGGATTGAACTGTCGTCCTCCCAAATGTGAGTCCAGTGTGCTAACCACTGCACCACCTCGCTCGGTCCATACACTGTGTTAGACATGGTAATGTATTGTGTTCTTGGTGTTCCCATATTTTTATCCTGTCCCTGTATGTACCTAATAGTACAGTTTATAATGGGAAGGGCCCTCCATGGTACAGTGTTGTAAAGAAACTTCTAAAAAATAGTAACTACTGCATGGTAGGTGTAAAATAAAATATAGGGCCATAGATAGAGAAGCTCTAAATGTAACATGTTTGACTGTGAAGGCCAATGCATGAAGCCTTTAATGGCTCTCACAGCACAATCTTATCAAAAGATATATCACAGAATCCAAAGAAATTCTGGTCATATGTAAATGTTATCAGTGGTGGCGAAGATAGTGTCTAGGCACCCATGGATGACCCAAGAACTGAAATTGGTGATGGTAAAGTAAAAGCAGAATGACCAATTCCATTTTCAAACTATTGCATCTCAGAGTTGATCTCAGCTGCTCTAGCAGGCAGTTCATTATCTAGTGGTTAGCATTGCTGTCCACATATTGTGGGACCCTGGGTTCAATTCCCATATGGATTGGGCATTTTTTCTGCTCCAGACTGTATGTTGCCATTGTCATTATCATTCATCTCATCTTCATCAAATGCACAAATCACTGAATTAGTGTCTAACAGAAAGAATTATACCTGGCAGCTGAACAGCCCCAACAGTGTCTCCTGGTGAATAAATCCATATTATTATCTCATTTCAGCCATTCCCGATTATATGTGCTTTCAATAGGAAATGCTGTATCAAGAAAATTGTAGAGTTTTCAAGAAGTTAACTTCGCTACATTGCTGTGGCCATCTTGGAGCAGGACAACACTTATCCACATATTGCAAGGAATTTGCAAGACTCTTCTTAATGTAACAGATACAGTTTATCCCTTTGACTTGTCATTCAGCAATTTATCCCTTTGGCCATCAACCACAGATTATGTCAAACAGTCATTCACTTGTGGCACTTATCAACAGACCATTGTGCTTAATTTTCCTCCAACCGATGTCATCTGGAATGCCATTCACCAGAGAAATTTTTAAAGTATCTACTATCTAGTTGCACAGGACAGAGGCTGTTGTTACAGACTCTGTCTTGTGCACCAGTAAAAGGTAGCAGCAGTAAAAGGTAGCAACAGTAAAAGGTAGCAACAGTAAAAGGTAACTTCATCAAATGCTGATTCTGTTACAGGATACTGGTTTGTTGCCTTAAATTGTAATTTTTTCTTTGTCTCAGTGTTGTAGCAAATTTTACACGTCTCTGTTGATTCCAGCATGATACTACATTCATTATTAGTAGTCTCATAAAATCAGCAGCACACAGCTGTTGGTACAACCACAAAGGATGAGTTTTATGCTTCAGGCTACCTAATGGCAAAAATTATGCACACAGCATATATCCAAATCACTTCAAATGTCCAAAATTTAAGCATTATATTTCCTTAATTTTACTACCAAACATGCTGGCTGATTTTATGTTTGCTCTTTTTATTTCAATTTTGTAACTCAGTATTGTTCCAGCTTCTTTTCTTAAGCAGTTTTAGTTTTGTAACTCAATATTGTTTCAGCTTCTTTTCTTAAGCAGTTTTAGTGAATTTCTTCTATCATATAATTCCTTGAGTTTCTGCACATTCTAAACATCATAATAACATAATGCACTGAAAGAAATACGCATTTCAAGTAGATAAAAGCTGTTATTTTTGTGTATTTAATATTAATTTGTTTAAAAAATATGCTTTTGTTGTTAATTATATTTTGGAAGTTACTCACTGTGGCAACAGACACCACTTGTTGAATCTGGCAAGGTACAGAGTCCCCAGTAATATCCACTAACATGCTGGCACTGCTGATGAGTTAAGCACCAGCCCTTACGACACGTTACACTGTTGCCATAGGCTTCATATCCTGCAATGAATATTTAATTAACACTTTCTTTTGCATCTTTAGCTTTAAAACTTTTACAGTATGAAGGAAAAAGGTAGTGATGTGTCAAATAATTTATGTGTATTTCCCATTCTTATAACTATTACATTGTGGATACTGTAAATCAACAAATACATAGCTGGTTTTAGCCTTGTCATTGTTTCATGACTGACTGAAAAAAATATCATTGCATAAAATAAAATAACTAATGGAGAGTGTGGTGTTGTCAAATATTAAGAGAGACACAATATGTATCGATGACAGAAAAGCAGTATCATGAGGCACCAGAAGAAGCTGTGCCTCCCATAGTTCTGAGGTGTGACTGCCATGTCTCTGCCCTGAAATAGATTGCCAGAGGCCAGGAGGGCAGTTCTTTTTGAGGTGGGATCCTGCCAATTTCCATGAAGTTCCTATTGGAGTAATGTCGTTCTGCTGCCTACTCACCCTAACACAGCCTTTATTAACTGCCAGGGAGTGAAGAGACTTCTGTTTCCTGTGAACTGTGGCTACGCACCAACGCTATCACAACTGTGTCAACAAGTGTCTACAAATTTGTGTTTTCTAGTAACTGTAGTGACACCATTCTGGACTTGTATCAATTCACCACTCAGTAATTGTGGTTCATTTACTGTGTTCTGAACCACAAATTCATGTGTGCAGTTTCATAGCTACAGCTGAGCTTGGTGAGCAAAGATAAGTTTTGTTGTAATTAATAAAGTATTACTTGTTCAGAATGTTCTAATTAACCATATTATTATGAGCCACCTCAGTGCCCAAGAAGTCAGACATGACAGAGAGAATAAAGTTAACCACTCACCGTATAGCTGAGAAGTTGAGCAACTGAAAGACATATAAATAAGACTGAAAACATTGATAAGCTTTCAAACAATTTTTCTTTGAAACTATGCTCATGCACACTACATTATCCTCTCCATCTACAATGTACAGGTGCTGCAGCTCAGCTAGGATGAAGGATTGTGTCAGGTAAGTGGGTCAGAGGAGCAGGAAGCAGAGAGGAGGAGACTGGGGGAATGAAAATGTAGCTGAAAGCTGAGAGGGAAAGACAGAAAGGGGACAGGATACGAATGTGGAATTGGTGAGCTCACCCTGGCACAGGCAGGGGTAGTTACATGTAGCACACAGTGTAGTGAAGGAGAGTACTCTGAGGGGGTCATAGAACAAAGGAAGTGGTGGACTGTGAGGAGGAGGGTGTGAGTAAACAATTAATGAAAGGGTGAGGGGCATGAAGAGAGGTCTAGAGGTGAATATGGGACAGGGCTAGTGGAGATATGCACAAGGAGAATTGAAGGATGTATTGTAAGGCTATGAACTGTGAAACAGCCATTTACTTGAACATGTTGCTCTCATCAGCATGTTTTGCTATTGTGTGGTCAAGTGGTCAGCTATGCCCTTGGGCGCAGTTTGGTGAAGGCTATTCACCTGAGCAGACAGGTAGTCGGTAATCACACCATGTGGTTGGACAAATGTTACAGCAGGGTTGGTATATGACATGACTGATGTCATGTGTGACACTGCTTTGATTGGATAGGATATCTCTGTGACAAGACTGGGATAGAATGTACCAGGTGAGTGCACTGAACATGTCTTGCACTTGAATCTTCTACAGGGATATGGTCCCTTGTGGCAAGGAGTTGTGAGTAAGTTTCACATAAGGATGAAATAAGATACTTTGCATATTGGGTAGGCAGAGGAATACCACCAAGTCAGAAGTATTCTGGGAAGAATTTCCTCATTTCTGAGTATGAAGATAGGTATCCACATCACTGGCAAAGGCTCTGGTTAAGTTGTTCAAGTGCAGGGTGATTATGGGTGGTAACACCAGGAGTGCTCCAAGATAGTAGGCAGAGGATTAAGGGCACATGTAGATATGGCACAGAAGATGTAACTGGGAGCGGGTATGTTGTAAGCAAGTGTCTGTAACTTAAGGTAACCAATACTAATGTTTACTAATGTTTACAAAAGTACCCGATATAGGTTTCTTACTGTAATACACATTGAGGGGACAAAAATCATGGGAGACCTCCCAACATTATGACAGACCTTCTTTTGCCTATTGCAGTGTAACAACTTGATGTGGCTTGGACTCAACAAGTCGCTCGAAGTCCCTTGCAGAAATATTGAGCCATGCTACCCCTATAGCCATCCATAATTGCAAAATTGTTACCAGTGCAGCATTTTGTGCATGAACCGATCTCTTGATCATGTCTCATAAAAGTTTGTGGGATTCATGTCGGGTGATCTACGTGGCCCATTCACGTGAACTGTCCAAAACTTTCTTTAAACCAATGACAAACAGATGTGGCCCAGTGACATGGCATATTGTCATCCATAAAAATTCCATTCTTGTTTGGCTGCAAATGGTCTCCAAGTAGCCAAAGTAACCATTTCAGAGTCAGTGATTGGTTCAGTTGGACCAGAGGACCCATCCATTCCATGTAAACACAACCCAAACCATTACATAGCCACCAACAGCTTGCACAGTGCCTTGTTGGCAAGTTGGGTCCATGGCTTCATAGGGTCTGCACCACACTCGAACCCTACCATAAGCTCTTACCAACTGAAATCAGGACTCATCTGACCAGGACACAGTTTTCTAGTCATTCAGGGTCCAACTGATATAGTTACAAGCCCAAGTGAGGGGCTACAAATGATGTTGTACTGCTAGCAAAGGCATTCACATCAGTCACCTGCTGCCATAGCCTATTAACACCAAATTTCACTACACTATCCTAATGAATGTGTTCATTGTATGACCTACGTATCTCTCTGTGGTTATTTCATGCAGTATTGCTTGTCTGTTAGCACTGATAACTCAATGCAAATTCTGTTGCTCTCAGTCTTTTAAGTGAAGGCTATGAGCCATTGTGTTGTCATTGATGATAGGTAATGTTTGAAATTTTGTATTCTCAGCACACTCTTCATGCTGGGGATCTCAGAATATTTAATTCCCAAATGATTTCTGAACTGGAATGTCCCTTGCATCTAGCTCCAATTCTGTCCTGCGTTCAAAGTCTGTTAATTCCCATTGTGTGGTTATAATCATGTCGGAAACTTTTTCATATGAATCACCTGAGTATAAAAAACAGCCCCACAAATGCACTGCCCTTTTATGCCTTGTGTGCGTGATTTCACTGCAATCTGTGTATGTACATATCCCATGACTTTTTTCACCTCAGTGTTCAATACATGGGACTGTGCACACACAACACTTGTTTATGTTAATAAGCAATATCCTATATGCTGAAGTGATTGACACACTTATTTCTGCCTTCTCTGAGATATTTTAAACAGTTGGTTTTGTAATTAATAAGAATATTTCTGCACTGACTGACAGTAATGTCTACTATGAATGATCTGTGAATCACAGAAGATTTGTATTCATATACGGATTATCAAAGTTCTTATTCCCACTGCATTTTTCTAAATTCTATTATTCAGTATGCAATTTAAAACTCGCTGATAACAACACTGTAGTTCATGTAGAAACATTTTATGGGGAAAAAATATTCAAAATTTATGATTCACAAAAATGATGTGCACTTCAAAATTTGACTCTGTTAGTAATTATTTATTTTAGGATTGTCAGACATTATTTGAAACCCCTAAATCTCCTGTTACAAACATTTTAAAATTTTCCAAATTCAAAATTATCGTACTGGTATTCTAGAGTATATAAATTCTAAAATATAATCCTTTCGAAATTTCAGTGTTATTATTTTGCAGCCCTAAATTTACTGATTGCTAAAATGTATACCTTCACTAAAATAATCTGTTAGTTAAGGAAAAATCTTTAAAAAAATGAATATCAGGAAGAATCCTGGTGGGCTTTGTAGACTTTAGGACATACCCAGAATGACATAAAACAGAATCTTTGTGTTTATAAATTTAAGAAAATTGAACAAAGTATTAATCAAATATTTATTTTTACCTATTATACATCATTATTCTGAGCTTTTCCATTCTTTCACAATACTATTTAAACTGTAATAGTTGTGTAATTTGTAATTTTTGTAAAAATTATCCTGTGTGCATCTTTAAACAGGTGCTGTGCACAAAGTACAGTTCATTCTGCATTGAGAACTTTCACAGTCCCTATGTAGTTTTCAAACTGTGTTTGCACCACTGCTGTGACAATCTTTTATTCACTACCTATACCTTGTTAAAATTGAGGACAATTTGACATGATAAAATTTTTCAGCAAGTTTGAAGAGATTGTGTCTTGGGTTTTGCTTTGTGATTTTGATTTGTATTATTCATGTAATCTGTACAAAAAGTTGCAAGCAGGATGGCAAGGAGAAGGATCCTAATTCTATTAGGTCAGAAAGAACGGCTTGCCAATGTTCAGGATTTTTCAAGCTTACCCCATTCTGAGGACAGTGACCCTTGTGAAAACAGCCACACCATGTTAAATAAGGGATTGAAACTTGGCAGAAGTTCATGCAGGTACCTTAGGTACAATTCATACAAAAATCCACCAGATCTGAATATGGCTGAGCTGGTACAGATTTCCAGATTGTTTCACTTGACACAGAGCAGCTATACCCATAACCATATTCATACCCAGATGAAGCCAGTCATTGAAGAAGACCCAACAAAGCTCCCCAATTGTGGAGACGTTGTTTGCACTTTTTCACCTCCTGTTCCATACGGTTCCAGACTGGAGTATTTAGCAGACATATGAGATGGGACAGGGTGCCTGAGTCTTTGTCGGAACAGAGATGTATGTGTGCAGCCCTATGAACATGTTATTGCAAACCTGGAAGATGGGAGTACTGCAGCATACTCATCATGTAGATGTACAAGGAAGGGGAAACTTGGTCACCTAGAATGTTAAACATCCTGGTCTATGTTAATGGTAACCTGAATGAGTGGATCCAGGTCATAGTATGAAAATAGCTGCAAAACATCATAGAACCACCTGCAATCTGAATTATACACTCCACACACAGTGAGTTAAAGAGCTTATTGGCCTGTCAATGCACTGGTCATCTTCCACCACTTAAAAAAGCCAAAATTATGACTCATCAGATCACAAGACAAGGGTCCAATCAGCTGCTGCTCAGTTCTTATGTTGTTTTGCTCTGTGGAGAGGTCAAAATGGAGCTGAGTGTTGTTAACTTCACTAAGGACCATGATATTGGTGCAGGATGATTGACAGGAAAGCAGCTATATAGAACCAGGCATTTTTCTTTTGTGGAGTCATAGAGGCAAAGAGAAAATGACAATACATTGTTTTATTTGAGTTAATACAATAGTCAAAGGTGTCATCTCACTGTAGTCAGTGCCCCAACAATACCTGCCAGTGGCAGTGTTTGTTTAGCTCAGTTTGTGGCAGTAGGAGATGGTTGAGGCTCAGAGCCACCAGGTAGGACAGGTGGCATCAGTATTGCAGACAGGTCAGTGCATCGACAAGTTCAGAGAGCCGTGCCACTCAGTGGGCAGCAGGCTGCCTTTGGTCACACTGTTTAATGTAAATATGTAAACAGACAGCAGCCTGGTGTGGGATCAGTGCAGGAGGCACCTGAGTGCACTTTGCAAACCAAGGACCCCCAAGTAATTGCCCTGAGTCAGATGAAGTCAGCCAGCAGTTAACTCTCTAGTTGGAAGGCACAGATTCAATGCCCAGTAGCATCAGTACTAGACGGAGCCAACAGTCCCGCAGCTGGTGGAGACAATGTTTAGTAATAGTTGAGACTGGATGACCAACATCATGTCAGTGACTGGTGTGGAATACTTGTCAGTTACAGATAACAGTTTGGGAAGTAATAGTGTAACAGTCCTCCCTTCTTTAGAAGATCCAGTCCATTGGGTTGTAGACTGATATAACTTTTGAAAATTGCTTAACAATACGTCTTAAATTTTTGACAATGAGGTACAATTCTTGTTCTTGTTGCTTTTATGCTAACCCAGTCCAATTCAGAAAGCCCAAGTGCTGATATTCTTACCCAGTAATTGTTTGGTAAGGTTCACTCAGTTGGTCCCTACATGGTGTGCAGGGAGTTCAGAAGGATGGGTAGTTTTATGCCATAGCCAAATACAGACTGCACAGGTGAGAGTCAAAATCAAGATGGTACCTGAATTTCAAATGCTTATTGTCGCTTCTCTGTGGTGGTAATCTCTGTAATGTTGCTGCACATACTACAGGATTTGCTGTGCTCTAGTATGAACCTTCTGTGCTGTCGTCAACTCATCCAAACAGTTACAGAGGTTGAGTTCCGAGTTGTCATGCAGAAAGATCAAGTTTTGAGCAAGTGGTATATGTAAAGGTTAAGCAGACCTGTATAATATTGGACATGTTATGTTTAGAATCATAGCTCATGTTATGGGTGCTGGGAGAAGAAGAGTTAGCCCTGAAACATCATAAGTCATAACGTTTATCAATGTCCCACTACCTCTCAGCTCCAAGCATTTTTACTGTTAGGTCATCCCTGTTCATAATAATTCTGCCATTGAACCATATATGAAATACATCCAATGTGGATCCACTCTGTGAAAGAAAGGTTTTGATGCTAGGATGTCCCACAGACATCCTTCCACTCCTGTCCCTCACAAGACTAACAGTACCTCACTTGCTCCTGTGGTAGTCTGAATCACTTGGGATTGGTGGATGCAGACTTGGTATTGACAGAGGTGCAAAATATCTTCCAATCTAATACTTCAAAATAACACCCATACTATATTTCCCACAGAATAAAATCACTCTGTTGCTATCATATGATATTCCTTTTAAACACACAATCCCTGAATTACATGGAACAGTAATCGAAATGATCTACTAATGACATCCCCACAAGTATGCAATGGTAGCTGATGGTCACTTCCCTATACATCATCATCTGTTGTAATATCTAAAATATCACAAGAACTACATGTACCATATGTCAAAATTCACATACATTTGTTTCTGTGGTGCATGACTCAAAAAAACCTATAATGTAAACTTAAACATCTTAGTGTGCTACTGTTTTCATGATCTCAATGCATATTATATTGTGCACTTTGTGTATCTGCTTTCTATCTTTTCATTTAACCCCCTCTGTCTTTTTATGGAGTGCCATTGTTGCTATCTGTTGCACCCCTAAAGGGAAGAATACATGTGATATGCACAACAGTCATGTGCATTGGCAACTGTAGCTTGACATTAAGTGGTGAGGCCATCTCAATAACCTAATATGGATGTGAAACAATTACTAACAAAGAGATAGAGGGGCTGGCCAGTACTTACCTCAGCTCAATACAGCCAATAGAAACACAAAAACAACCGAAAATTTAAGTTCTTAGCTTTCGGAATAAATGTTCCTTCATCAGGGAGGAGAGAGGGGAAAGAAAGGGAAGAAGGGAAGGTGGATTTAGTTACTCACAACCCAGGTTGCTCATACGTTGAGTGAAGTTATGAGCATAACATATCCAGTCAGCAAAATCTTACAAGACCTTAGCTTGGATGTCACAGTGGCAGAAAAAAATTAGATTCAATGCTCAAGGTGTACTAAGGCATGGCGCTCTAGGTGTATGGTGGCATGAGGGCTAATGGTGATAGCCAGTTTGCTCATATTGTTGAAAAGGCAAAGGCAGTTATGAAAGAGTTAGACATAGAGATGAGTGTGCCTTGTCTTACAGGCAGACAAAGACACAGGTAAAACTGTGATCATAATGATGATGCTATGACATATTAGAAAAGAACTGTTTTTATTCCAACACTGGACCATATTAAACTGACATGAGAGAACATTTTGCTGAAGAAAATATTTATCATATAAAATACAACATTCTTTTGCCCTCACAACTACTGAAACATGACAGTAATGATCTGGCACATAAACTGAATCAGTGCTTAACTGAACTACTGTTCTTTGAAGAAGAATCACTCTTTGTGATTAAAAAGAGAGTAAGAAGAGATTATTCAATACAAGCAAACGAGCACAAATACCCTTAATGATCATGATTCTGTCATACAAGCATTGTCTGTTTGTCCTAAATCTGACTGTTCTACTTTGCACATGCTACACAAAATATTTGATTGTCTACCTGCATCTTTTGCTACAGTACAAAGAAGTTTTTCAACATTGCAACATAAAAAGACATGGGTTGACAATGAAAGAGGATTGACTTAATGGCTTAGCTCTGTTGAACACTCACCTGACATTGATTGTCTTATTGACGATGTAATTAACCAATTTGCCAGAAAGAATAGGTGCACAATATTCATCATTTAAGGAAGAGAACCACAATTGTAACTTTTTTATATCATAAGATGGCATTGTCTTGTATATGTGTATAATCAGTTTAAATAAAATAAAAGCTTCTTAAACTTTGCATGTGACTTTATTATATTTTATTATGGTAAAAGTAAAGGTAGCTCAACATATCTTTAGCGCCCCATCCTTGAGGGGCATGTGAGGTACAGTTATTCTTGGGGAGGGGGGGGGGGGGGGGGGGGGAGGAGTAGCGGAAGGATGTTCATGGGACATCCTAGCATCAAAATCCTTCTTTCACAGAGTAGGTCCACATCGGACGTATTCCATATAGGGTCCAGTGGCAGTTATTATGAATTATTACAAGCAGAGATGATGGTTAGAGCTGAGAGGTAGGAGCATACTGATAAACTGTATAACTTACGATCTTTCAGGGGTAACTCTTCCTCTCCCAACACCCGTAACATGAGCTATGATTCTAAATATAACATATCCAATACTAAACAGGGTTGCCAAACCTTTACTATTCCACTTGCTCAAAACTTGATCTTTCTGCATGACACCTCAGAACTCAACCTCTGTAACTCTTTGGACGAGTTGATTGCAGCACAGAAGGTCCATATTAGTGTACAGCAAATCCTTTAGTATGTGCAACAATGTTACAGAAATTACCACCACAAAGAAGTGGCAATAAACAGTTGAAATTCAGGTACCCTCTTTATTTTGACTCTCATCTTTGCAGCTTATATTTATTGATGGTAGAAAACTACTCATCCTTCTGAACTCCCTGCACACCATGTACCGACCAATTGAGTCAACCTTAGCAAACAATTACTGGGCAAGAATATCAGAACTTGGGCATTCTGAATTGGGCTGTTTTTCACATCATGACTTGGGTTCACTCATTCACATTGTCATCAACATGTAACAAATTGTTTATTTCAATATTCTTGGTGATGAAGTGTTTTGCATTCTTCTTGATCTTCATGATGAGTGCATTATGGCCACTCCCATCTTCCAAGATTGCAATGGGGTGTTCATAGGGCTGCACATTATTCTTCTGACAGACTCAGGCAGCCTGTCCCATCTTAAATGGCCTATATAAATCCTCCAGTCTTAATACCATAGGGAAGGTCTGGGACTATTTGGAACAGCAGGTGAAAAACTGCATACAGCATCCCCCCAGTCGGGTAGCTTTGTGGGGTCTAATCTTCAATGAGTGGCTTAAGCTGGATATGGATATGGGTGCTCTGTGTTGAGTGACAAAATCTGGAAATCTCTGCCAGGTTAATATATCCAGTTTTGATGATGAATTTTTGTATAAATTGTATTAAGGTACCTGCATGAACTTCTGCCAAGTTTCAGTCCCTTATGTAACATGTTGTGGCTGTTTTCACAAGGGTCACTGTCCTCAGAATGGGGAAAGCTTGAAAAAATCCTGAACATTGGCAAGCCATCCTTTCTGACCCAATAGAACTAGGATTCTGCAGTTTACCATTCTGATGCAACATTTGTTGTGCAGAACACAAGAATAATACAAATCAAAATCAGAAAGCAATGGTCATGACACAATCTCTTCAAATATACTGAAAACTTTTGTCACGGAAAATTTTCCTGGATTTTAACAAGAAACAGAGAGTAAATAAAAGGCTGTGGAATCGTGATCACTTGCCAGTACATTGACTGTTTGCCTGTCAGAAAAATCTGTGAATTATGACGCTTCCTACAAATGTATTCACTATATCATCAGCATTTAGAGTTACCAAAAATTCCAGATATACTAAATTTGGACTATATTTCACACCACGTGTCTGAAAATAAGTGCCACTGATTTTATAATTTTTAACACCACTCAGGAGATTCCATTTAGGCCTATCAGAAACACCTATTTTCATTTTTGTGTCATTTCAGTTAAGATGCCAAAATCTGGCTTACATTTGTTGAAAGAAAAAAAAAATCATTGTGTCGGCTATGTCACTACCATTCACTTAACATCCTGATGTTTTTGTTCATGCACATGCCAACTGAATGTGAACCAACTGCACCAATAATCACAAACAACTTGTGCATCTATATCTATACCCTGTAAGCTGTCTTACAGCATGTGACAGAGGATACTTTGTGTATCGCTGTCACTTATCTCATTTCCCTTTCCAGTCAGGAATGGTTCAAGGACAGAACAATTTTTGGTAAGCCTCTGCATGAGCTAAAATCTCTCTAATTTTACCTTCGTGTTTTTTTCAAGATGTATGCTCAAGGGGAAGCAATACATCCATTCATTCTTCTAGGAATACATGTTCTCAGAAATATAACAGTAAGACACATCATACTGCAGAATGTCTCTCTTACTGCATCTGTCACTGGAGTTTTCTGAGCATTGCCATGATGCTTTTGTATTTGCTAAATGAACCTGCAATGAAACATGCTGCTCTTCTTTCATTCTTCTCTATTTCACCTTTTATTCCTATTTGATACGGATGTGGACTGTTGAGCAATTCTCAAGAATAGGTAGAACAAGTATTTCATAAGCTAACTCTTTGGCAGGTGGACAACATTTCCTGAAAATTTTTCTGCTGAATCTCAGTCTGCCTTACCTAGTATTAGTTTTAAGTGGTTGTTTCACTTTAAATCACTTTGTATATATATTACTGGCAGACAGGCACAATGAACAAAACACACAAACACACACACAGAATTACTAGCTTTCGCAACCGATGGTTGCTTCTTCAGGAAGGAGAGGGAAAGACGAAAGGATGTGGGTTTTAAGGGAGAGGGTAAGGAGTCATTCCAATCCCGGGAGCGGAAAGACTTCCCTTAGGGGAAAAAAAGGACAGGTGTACACTCGCACACACACACACACACACACACACACACACACACACACACACACACACACACACACACACACACACACACACACATATCCATCCGCACATACACAGACACAAGCAGATGTCTGCTTTTGTTTTTAATATATTTATATTATATTATATTAATATATATTTTTGTTTTTAATATATTTTAATATATTTTTCCCATGTGGAAGTTTCTTTCTATTTTATTTACATCATCATGTATATATATTACTGAATATGTAATCATGATGTAAATAAAATAGAAAGAAACTTCCACATGGGAAAAATATATTAAAAACAAGGATTCCAAGACTTACCAAGCGGTAAGTACATACTATGAAAAGTAATGGTTCTATAACACTTTTGTGACTGAAGCTTTCTCTCCACTGAGAATGACACGCTGTGCTCTATTTGCTAGAAACTCTTCAATTCAGCGACACAGCTGCTCTGATTTACCATATACTTGTAATTTGTTCAGTAAGCAGCAATGTGGAATGAAACTGAATGCCTCCCAGAAGTCAAGGAATGCAGCATCAACCTGGATGTTGGTCTCTATAGCTTTCTGTGTCTCCTGGATGAACAGAGCGATCAGGCTTCACATGATCATTGTTTGCAGAAACTGTATTGGTTCCTACAGAGGAGATTTTCAGTATCCAGAAATGCCATAATACTTAAGCATAAAACATGTTACAACAGACCAAAAGCGCAGTATAGACCAATAGTTTCGTGCATTTATTAGACAACACTTCTTGTAAATGGAAATGATGTGCACTTTCTTTCAACCACTAGGAACACTTGTCCTGCCAAGTGACCATTGGTACAATGATAATAGAGGAGGAGCATGTTCTCTCATGGTCTCCATATACAATTGTATTTGTATCCCATCAGGTCCAGTAGCCTTTCCTCTGATGAGCAATTTCAGTTGTTTTTCTAACCTATTGTCACTTATTTCAGTATCCACAATATTGACATTGGTTTAAATGGGGACCACAGTACAATTTTGCTCACTGACATGGTTTTTGAAAAAAGATGTTTAGTATTTCAACCTTCTCTTGGTCATCCTCCATTTTGATGCTATTATGATCACAGAGTATCTGGATGGATGGCTTCAGTATGTTTAATGATTGTACAAAACCGAAACTTCTTAGGATTTTCTGTCAAGTTGGTTGATAGTATTGAGCTTTTTAATTCAATGAATGCTTCACACATGGGTTTCCTTACCCAAGTTTTGGTTTCATTCAGCTTTTCTTTGTCTGTGACACTCTGGCTTTATTTAAATTTGCAGTGAAGTTCTCTTGCTCTTGTTGCAGCTTTCTAATATGGCTCTCAAACCAGAATGGGTCTTTCTTCCCTCACAAATTTTCTTGCTATTGATGTTTTCAACTTGGACTGGATTTCATAAAATTGAAAATTGAAAATTCACCTTCTGCTCCATTCCCATTTTGATAAGCAATGAGCATTTCCTTCCAGGCATTTCAGTGCAGGGTATAAACATGCTTGAAATCATCAACTCATTTGTTAGTGTAATTCGCTACAACAATGAACCTATAGGATAACAATATTCCAAACACAGTTTGTAATGTAAATATGGAACAGAAATTTTATTGCCCACTACATTAACAAAACATAGTCAAATGCATTTTTCAGACTTTTCAGATAGACTAAAAATAAGTTCTTTTCAATTGGGGAAATGTTTAGTTTAAGATATACAGTGTCAAAATTTGATATATTTTATCTTTATGGTGAGGCTGATTACATAACAGACACATTTGTGGGAAAGTTCATAATTCACGAATTTTCTGACAACCAGGTAAACAATGCACTGACAAATGATCATGATTCCAATGCCTTTTATTTGGTACCTTGTCCTTGTTACAATATTGGTTACGACAAAAATTTTCAGCTCATTTGAAGAGAGATAATTCCAACAATATTGCTTTCTGATTTATGTTTATGTTACTTCTGTATTCTGCACATTTGCTGGCGTTGGCCAAAAATATGAAAAATGCATGAGAAATGCATGGTTAAACATAAATGCAGATGCTAGCCAAGCCTGCTGGTTGCACTGTTGTATTTTACCATAAACGGCACCTGTGCAATGTTCTCAATATGTTGCAAGTGCCACTCATGGTTAGTACAGCCTTCTGTCTAATTATGAGAACTGCATTACGTTGGATCTAAGTGAATTTGAATGTGGACAAATTGTTGGTGCTCATATGGTGAGTGCTCCCATAACAAGGGGAGCTGAAGTGTTATGTATTCCAAGAGGCACCATGTCAAAGATTTACACCACATGCAGAGAAAGTGGAAAAACACAATCTGCTAAGCCACAACACAAATGAAAGTTTGTGTTGAGTAAATATGACAGACTGTCATTGAAGAGGATCATGATGAAAAATAAGAGGACAACAGCCAGAAAAGTCACGGCAAAACTGAATATCACACTTTTGAACCCTGTCAGCACCAAGACAATGTGAAGGGATCACCATAAAAAGGGAATTGTTGGAATTCCAAAGCCATCTGTGATGCAAATGCCCACAATAGGAAAATGTGGTGATGAAGCAAAAAAAAACTTGGACTCAGGAGCAAAGGTAGAAAGTCATTTGGTCAGGTAAGTCTAGTTTTACACTGTTTCCAACATCTGTCCAACTTTACGTCCCAAGAGTGAAAAGTGGCAGGGGTTCAGTGATGATTTAGTCAACCATATCATGGTATTCCATGGGTCCCATTGTTACTCTGCAAGCTTGGATTACTACCAAGGATTATGTGACAACTGTAGTTGACCAGTATCATCCTAGGGTAAAGTGTTTGTTTCCAAATCATGGTGCTGTGTTCCAAGACAACAAGGTCCCTGTTCACACAGCTACATCATTCATAACTGGTTTTGTGAGCATGAGGATGAATTGTCACATCCTCCATGGTCATCAGAGTCATCAGATCTCAATATTATTGAGCCTTAGTGGTCTACCTTGAAGAGAGGAGTGTGTGGTTGCTGTCTATCTTCATCATCATTACATGAACTTGACACTATTTTGCTGTAAGAATGGTGTAATATTCCCTTGAAAACTATACAGGACCAGTATTTATCCATTCCAAGTTGACTAGAAGCTGCTCTGAATGACAAGAGTTTTCCTACACCATAGTAGGCATGGTGATATGTTGGTTTTGGTTTTTCCATATTTTTGTGCAACTCCTGTAGTTGCATCACAATGGCAAGTTGCAGGATTATAGCTCTGATATCTCAGGAACAATGGCTTGCCCATTTTCAAAAAGGTGACAAAGGATCTAATACTTACACTAAATTTCAGATGGAGCTGTAACTCTGCAGAAATTTAGGCAAGTGGCTTAGACACATTTGTACAAATTACAACAAAATTGAAGATGGCTGAGCTGGAAACCCAGTTCACTTGACGAGGAATCACTCGTACCTCAAGAAATGTGTGGGCTATCTTTGCTGAATTGATGCCATTATGGAGGCCACAGTCATTATTATGTGGTATTAGCATGATCTCTCCTCATGTTACTAAATCCTTATCTGATTTTCTGTTTTGATTACTACACAACTTTTTGCCTTTATGACTTGAAAAGCTGTTCCATTGTCTGTTAACACTCTGAATGACTGTAGCCTAACCTGTACATTCTGCTATGAAATTGTAATGTAACAGTCTGATATCCAGCTGTTGTAGCATACAATACACTTTTCCTACTAAACAATGTGATACACAATGATGAGTTTTCTTTTTTTTAATTACATTGTCATGTCATTTATAGTCATGGCTTGATGTTCAACTTACAATAATCATTACATATTGACATTTGAAGCTAGCCTTTTCTCCGTGCCTTCAAATGCAAGCATATATGTCACATGTAATGTGCATAACTCTTAGTCCATCTCCTCCTACCTTCTCTCTCTCCATCACTTCATTGTCTCCCGATGTATCCATCTCCTTCCACCTCTCGGTCCATCTCCTCTTCCCTCTCCTCTTTCTGTCCAGCTCCTTCTCCCCCTCCCTCTGTCCATTTTGTCCTGCCCTCTCTTTCTGTCCCTCTTTTCCACCCTCACTTTCTCCGTCAAACTGCTCTCCCCTTCCCTCTCTGTACATCCCCTCCTGTCCCCTTCTCTCCCTATCCAGCAACTACTACCCCCCTCCCCCTCTCTCTCTCTCCGTTTCCTCCTGTATCCATCTCAGTCTTCCCCCACATCATCCACACATGTAGAGGTTGATAAAGCAGGCTGGTACTGCTCCTACAACACGCCTCTTGTGGAGCACTGTTTTTATGTCAAGGGCGCTTGGAAACACTTTGTCCCACAGCAGACCAGTACTACTCCAATACAACATGCCTGTTCTGCTGGGAAGCTCACATGTTGGGGGCTAGAAAATCATTTCTTGCAGTTCATGTGAAGGCTGTCTTGCAAAGCTAGTTGATGCTACTTCCACACAACACACCTGTTGTGCAGGGCAGCCTTTATGGTAAGAGCTTAAAAGACATGCATGTATGTATCTCTGTAAGTATTAGAGTTAGAGCATTGTAAACTCTCCTACAGGGCAACAATTATTGAACTATATGAAATAAAACCATGTCATAACTTTTGAATGGTTTGTGTTAGGACATCCAAAATGCACGGTTGGCCATAGGGCACAATGGGAATTAGTATGCGCATGGTGGTTTGGTTTGGCAACGAAGCTCACTTTCATTTGTATGGATTCGTCAATAAGCAAAATTGGTGGACTGAGAATCCACATTTCACGATTGGGAAGTCTCTTCACCCTCAATGGGTGACTGTGTGGTGTGCTATGTCCAATCACGGAATAATCGGTCCAATATTCCTTGATGGCACAGTGGCTTCTGAACAGTACGTTTTGGAAGATGATCTCACCCCTATTATTCAAAGTGACCCTGATTTTGATGAAATGTGGTTCATGCAAAACGGAGCTCCACCCCTGGAGGAGCACTTTGGGGACCACACTGTGTCACTGTGGTACCAAGAGGCCACTGGCATGGGCCTTGATTGGCTACCATGTTCTCTGGATCTGAACACATGCTCTCATTTTTCTGGGGCTGTGTTAAAGACAAGGTGTACAGTAATAACCATAAAACCATTGCTGAGCTGAAAACGGCCATTTAGGAGATCATTGACAGCATTGATGTTCTGATACTGCAGTGAGTCATGCAGAATTTTGCTATTCATCTGCATCACATCATAGCCAACAATGGCAGGCATATCAAACATGTCATAACCTAAATCTGAATATCTGTAGTAATGTTTACAAGTTGAATAAAGTGTGCGCACACCATAGTTTGCAACTACTTTCATCCCCCCCCCTCGTGTAGTTCAAGTGTCAAATTTCTACAACTTTTCACCAGGGGCCTGGAAGGAGCTCTTACACAGACATACATATATTCAGCTTTATAGATATAATTTACAATAGAAAATATTTAACCAGAAATTTTGTTCACATCTTGTGAATTGGTGTACCATAAACAGTTATCACATTCCTAGTATTCATTAATACTTGAAATGCTTTCTTTGTGTAAGATGGTAAAACTTGAGCATTCATGTCATAAATATTTAAGAGAATCAGAATACCTAACTACTTCTAATGAAAATTTACATAGTTCAACAATAATTGTTAAAAAGTTTTATTTTATGAAGTTTAGTATACAAAAGCTCTCTGTTTTACAAAACAATTTATACAAAATACATTTGTATTATTTGGTGAATGTGTTAGCACATATAAATAATTTTGCAGAGGTTCTTATCCATTATAAAATTTCATGTCATAGTAATTATAACAATACTAATCATTTATTGTCATGACTCTGTAGAAGGGCCAGTGTTAGACCAAAGCAAGTAAGTTGCTAAAAATGAGAGTCCACAGCTGTCTGTTGGTATGTTTGGAATTAAAACGGTTAATAAACAAGGAAACTTGGATGCTGAAGTTCGTTTGAAAAGTACAAATCCTTTTCCACATCATATATATAAAACTAACAAAAAGAAAATCCAAGACTTTCTCTGTAAGAAAGAAAGATGAAAATCACAACCAACATATGTCATCAGCATTGATTTTACTCACAGTAAGTATATAATAATAATTTAGATTATCAGCTTTGAAAGTTTTAAGATATTGCAATAATTTCATTTCATTGCTTGAGAAAATTGCAATTTATAGCTAAAAATTTAATGTCAGTTTGTATAAAAGAAAGTTTTCTTCAAAAATCTGTGTAGAATTTATAAATATCTTAACAAACGAGTCCTGGGCAGAAGTACTGCCTCTAGCAGATACAAATGATGCATATAACTGATTTTCTCCGGTTTTCATGGGATATTTTGAAACATGCTTTTGAAAGAATCTGTCAAGAGCCAGATCACATGGCAATATAAAGCCAAGTTCTTGGATCACAGCTGGCACAACATTATCTTATGGAACTCTAAAGAGACTTATTTTTAAAATGAAAACACCTACAGACCCGCAATTCATAGAATATGTTAGGAATTACAAAAGGGAAAAGATACAAGTAATTTCAAGGCAAAATTTATAACTAATGATAACTTAATGATATAGTTTGATAGTTGAGATGTGGGGTACGCTGAAGGTTGAAACAGGCAAGAGATGCAAAGACCAGGCCATCATTCTCAAAAACATAAAAAAATGTCGATATTAAAACACAAGATTTGCTGAATTATATAAACAATTATTTCATAAATCCAACAATTTCATTAAGTTCTAAATTTATGAACCAAAAAGAATCAGAAATTTCAAAAGCCACTTGCAGCATGAGGGCAAAGCCAACAAGCGAACATGAAGTATTAAAAGTGATTAAAAGCAGGAGCAGACGAGGTGCAGGTCTCTGTCCTTACAATGACAGATCCACTGGATGCAAGGCCCTTGGCATACATACCCAACTTATTATTTAGTGAAGGAGTGTTTAGGAAAGTCCAAAAATCTCAAAAGGGAAGCTATTATTTAAAAATGGTGATAAGTATGAGGTAGAAAACTATAGGCCAATACCACTCCTTCCAGCATTTTCCAAAATATTAGAAAAATTCACAAAGGATAGAATTATCAAATATATAAATGACCGCAAGCTACTAAATAGAAATCAGCATGGCGACCAGGCAGATAAAAATACAGAAACAGCAGTAATAAGTTAGAACAAACAAATAATCAAAAATCTAGAAAAGGACAAAGTAGTAAATTTAAATTACTTGCAAGTATTTGATACTGTCAGTCATGGCATTCTTTTAGAAACATTGAATCCATTAAGTCTTCAAGAGTCAAGGGAAAAGAGGTTCAGGATTAATGTCAGCTTACTCCAACCACAAACTAAATTTAGCATCAAGTGCAAAAAAAAGTGAAAACAGGAGTACTACAAGGCAGTTTTCTAGGTCTAACATTGATTCTTGTCTATATAAATGACATCCACACATCAGATGGTGCAGTAAATGTGCTGCTATTCACAGATGGTATTAATGTGATAATAAGTGTAGAAAAACAGCTGCTGCAAACAACTACTCATTAAGTCCTAAAGAATGTACACTCTTGGTTCAATGGAAACAGATTGCCACTAAATGCAAATAAAACAAATTATTTCCAATTCGGGGAAAAAGCCAGACATAAATCTTGATCTGGTGTTGAGTGACAAAGCCCTAGACAGAGTGACATCTACAAAATTGCTGGTGATTCATGTTGATGAATACTTAAGGAGGGGATGCAGATTGGTGTTTAATGTCCCATCGACAACAAGGTCACTAGAGACAGAACACAAGCTTGGATTAGGGAAGGATGGAGAAGGAAAAAGGCATGCCCTTTCGAAGGAACCATTCTGGTAGTTGCCGTAAGAGATTTAGGGAAATCATGGAAAACCTAAATCAGGGTGGCTGGAGGTGGGTTGAGCCATCATCCCGCCAATTGCAAGTCCAGTGTACTAACCACTGTGCTATCCCACTTGGTTGAAAACTTAAATTTTAGTGACTGTGTAATGAAACTTTCACAGAATCTTAATTCAGTCTGTTTTGCTCTTAGAATTATTACAAATGTTTGTACCTCAGAGAGGACCAGGATGGCATATTTCAGCTATTTTCAGTCTCTTGCAACACACAGAACCATACTTTTGTGTTCCACCATTTGCCACCTAAACAAACTACTTGTTACAAACCAGGGCTACATGAATAACAGCACACAGTCATCCATAGGCACAATACAAAACCATGCCCAAAAAGCTTAAAATACTAATAATACCTTAATTATACATATACAAATATGTTTTATATTTCAGGGCCTGCCTTGGAGATATTCAAATAAATGCTGACTTCCATAACTACAAAGCTCAAAATAGCACAGCACTCTGCACTCAGTGAACAAATAGAACAAACACATGAAAGCACATGAGCCAGATTGGTACAAAACTTTACAACAGACTGCCAGTCAGTATCAGAAAGTTATAGCACAATTTAAAAAATTTATATCCTAACAATGTTTCTACTTAGTAAATCATTTTCTGATAATTATCAGAAGATGTTTATGGTATCAGATGACTGGAAACTACTATGTGATACTGCCTCAGCTTTTTACGCTGATTCCAAATCTGTATTTAGCTTTTTTCCTATCATGTACAGCTTAGCCACAATTTGAGGGAATTTTTTCAGTAGGACTCTGTATACCTTGAGGTTGTCAACCTGTTGATGCTAGTTGTTGTTTTGTGGCCCTGAAAGTGTTGCTTGTCTAACTGGGTTGGGTTACCAGTGCTATATTGTGATTATTCTGTATATTTAAGACAGTATTAATAAAAAACTTCACCTATTGTTGATAGTTACTAACTATGTCAAACGCAAACGTGTGAAGAATCTAAATATTTTCTGTTACATTTTGGAAATTATACAGTGGCTAAACAGACTTTGTGTAAAAATCTTACTGTGCTTATTTAAATTGAAACTTGGTGAACAGCACATGAGATGGATGCCATAGACAGTTTGCTGCTATTGTGTGGAAAGGTTAAGAGTGTGGGCAAAAGAAAAGGAAACATGCATGTCATCTATGATTCCAATGGTATGGAGGGAGCATAAAAATCACCTTAAATGGGTGTTACTTCAATGTTCAGGGGTGCAGTTCAAAACATAAGAAGCAAATTGTGTATCCAAGCATTGATTCAGCCATTTGGCCAGTTTGCACATGGAGAAGATCTCATTGCTCCTCTTCCTCCAGTTGTTGTACAGAATGTGGCAGAAGATGACAAAGAAAATGGAGTTGATGCAATTACTGAAGATGATAGTGATGTCCACCAGCCTCAATTCGACTTTACTCCATAACTGGTCTGTCAGAGTGAACTTAATGCTCTCATATGAGATTTGACAAGCAGAGTGAAAGACTTCAATGAGATATTAAGAGGAGGTACAAGCAGGCTATGTTAACTGACTACTGTTGGATGTTTGTTGAAGAGGGACAGTCATTGTATACAAGGATCTGCAAGGAAGTCAAAGAAGAGAAAGTTTAAAAATTTATGGAACGCTGTTGACTTCTTGTTTTTATGCAGTGTAGTCAAGAAACAAATTATGGGAATTACGTTTTAAATATGTTTTGGATAAAAATCCATCTTGTGTGAAATGGTGTTAGAATATACAGAGGAGTTCAAAAAAATGCATCCACTGTTTAAAAGTGCATAACTGGCAAACTAATTGACGGAGTTGTCCCATCTTTGGTAGTGTAATAGTTTGTAGTTCCAGCAATCGTCACACAAGTGATGTATTGCATTGTTTTGTTTTGTCAGATGACAAGTTGCCACATATTCAGTGTTTTGCTCTTAGATGCACCTAGTTATTCGAGTAAACATGGCTGGTGCAAGGCTTACATTTGATGAAAGCAAGTCACTTTTGAAGTGGTATTTTAAGTACAAAAACATTAATGAGGTTCAACAGCAATGGCAAAATGAGTATCAAACAGAGCCATGAAAGATGTACACAAACAACGATTTGAATGGCCTGTAACAGTAACAAGTCCAGCTAACTCCTGTCATGTGTTACAACAATTCACTCACTCACCACACAGGTCTGCGAGACAGTGTGCCCATGAAACTGGAGTGAGTCACTCAAGTGTTCAGCGAATTTTGAAGACAATGAAGTGCTACATCCCACGATTGCTACACACAATGAATGAGGATGACCCAGATCATAGAATGGAGTACTGCGAGTGATTTACTAACACTGTGCACAACAATGAAGAGTTTGCATAAATTATTGTGTGATCTGATGGGGCACAGTTCAAACTCAATGGTATAATAAATCGCCAAAATTGCATCTACTGGGCCGTCAAAAATCTTAACGTCCATTTAGACAAAGCCGTGAATTTGCCAGGAGTAAATGTGTAGTGTGGGTTGTCTTACTGGGGCTTGATTGGGCCATTCTTCTTTGATGGCACAGTTACCGGTGAGGTGTACCTTCAGAAGCTTCAGACATCCATTTACCCTGCCATCCGAGACTTGTGTGGAGATGGAAGAGTTTACTTTCAACAAGATGGTGCCCCAGCCCATTACCAAAATCGTGTTAGGGCGTATCTCGACGAAAACCTACCAGGAAGATGGATAGGCTGTAGACGTGCTGTGGAGTATCCACCACGTTCCCCAGACCTAACTCCTCTGGACTTTTACCTGTGGGGAACACTAAAGGATGTCATTTATCTATAAGAGCCACGCACATTGGATGAACTTCGAGAATCCATTGTACATTCATGTGCAAATATCCAACTGAACACATTGCAGCCAGTAGTTCATGATGCACTTTGGCAGCATTGCTTGTGTGTGGATGTTAACGGTGACCATTTCGAACACCTACAGTGATATCTTTAAGTTGGACTTTAAGCTACACTTTCACCAAAAATGAGACAACTCCATCAATAGTATGTAAGTCATGGACTTTTAAACAGTGGATACATTTTTTGGAAACCCTCTGTATTTGTGGACTCAGAAGTGAAACTCGTCAAAATATTACTTCTCATTTTGTGTAAAGACCTGACATGATAGACAAAAACAGTAGTTATTTCTAGAATCAGCATAAAAACTTAATTCAAGAACACCTACTTTCAACAAATCATCTAACAAAAAGTTTCAAAATGCAGACTAGTGTAATATTTATATTAAGGCAAAACTGAAAAAAATTGTCTGTCGCCCCTAAACTTTGTATTATATTTGCATATGTTATGGACAGCTGCTGTGAGATCTAAAATCTGTGCTCAAATATTGTAATCTGTATAAGGACTCACACTTTAGGGAGGTCAAAAGTAATGACCTATGGAAAACAGACTATGCAATTATAATACCATAGGCAGACATGTACATAAAGTTATGGTACTAAATATTCTATGATTTTGTATCATTCTGTATTACTATACATATTGTACAATCTTGTATTGTTTTGTCTGTACTTTTTTATTTACAAACTTGCATGTTCCATTTCCTTGAAATGATTTCCTCCAAATTTACAGTTACAGTTGGACAAATAAATAAAGCAAAAGCATTACAGGACACATGTTGAAGTTCTCCTTTGTGTTGAGATCCCTCAGATATAAATGACTGAAAGAATTCGTCCATTTTCTGCTCATCTACCAATACTGAAGATTCACTTCTATAAGTGCTGTGTAGTTATAAATTATTAACATGAATGCATGTACCATTATCAATAAACATTTATATTTTGGCTCCATTATTTACTTTTTCAGATAATAAATCAATGGATATAGAATTGGATACTGATTGGTTCAGTGTTTTTCTCAATATGGATTTAGTGTTTCTGTGTAAATGTTAGAGTGAGTCATTGTTCGCTGAAAATGATGGGGAGTCCTCAGTGCCAAAGTCCAGGAGATTTCTTTTCATTGAACATAATGTAAGTATTGAGCTCTGGCTAAGCCATGTCTTCACAATATCCTTTCTTCAAGGAGTGCTAGTTCCGCAAGGTTTGCAGGAGAGCTTGTGTGAAGTTTGGAAGGTAGGAGACGAGGTAATGGCACAAATGAAGCTGTAAGGAAGGAGCGTGAGTCGTGCTTGGGTAGCTCATATGGTAGAGTACTTTCCCGCGAAAGGCAAAGGTCCCGAGTTGGAGTCTCTGTCCAGCACACAGTTTTACTCTGCCAGGAAGTTTCATATCAGCACACACTCCGCTCCAAAGTGAAAATCTCATTCTGGACTTTTCAGTTTACTAGCCTTCAGTATATACTGGAACAATTTATGCTGTATAAAATATTAAAAACTGTAGAATTAGAGTCAGAACTATACCAATTTATTTTATAGGTAAACTTACATGTTGTAATATTAATTGTTAAAAATATTCATCTCACAATGCTTAGCATTGGATAGCTCTGCAGTTTACAAAACTATTTTATGTAAAATATGTCTATGTTTTCTGCTTACCTTGTTGTTGCACATAAATTAATTTTTGCAAATTTGTACCCATTGTAAATTATGAAAAGGCATTATTACAATAATATTGTAAAGAAAGACACACACTGTCAGTAAGCTACATAAGTGCATGTATTAGGTAAGTCAGGGAGAGAACTGTTGAGTAGCAGTAGTGAGTGGGGTTTGTAAAAAGTTGTTATGGAGACTTGCATCTTAGTTATTCATTTGAACAGTTTTATGAATAAATGAATTTACAGGTCATTTGTTGTACTTTCATTTCAAAAAGTGAAACCATGATATTTCCATAAGAATCTAGCACAATCCGAAAAGATATGAGCCAAAGGCCTCTGCACAACAATCATGGGCACCCTCAATACATCAAGATAAATATTAATACAATAGTGTACTGTTTTTTTTTTTCATGTCTAGAAAACTATTTTCTTATAATTTGCAGGTAACTCTTCAATATTTAGAATACAATGAAATGTGTGAAATAATATTTTAATTTACATAATAAATGCGAGCAGAATAGTTACATCATCATTTGTTAATAAGGTAGGAACAGGAAAAATAGAGCTGTTGCAAGCAACATTCTACCAAATATATGACAAAGGCCTCTCAAGTAAAATTTCTGAGTAGTGATATACTCAGCTAAAACCATGGGAATCAGCGAATTCTCATATCATTTTATGGTGTGCTGCCAGTTTGGAAATAAAAGGGGGGAGGGGGGGTCACTGTAAAGTAATCATACTTTCCTGCGTATGACACTGTTTGGTACAGTGCACCAAAGACAAAATACAGAAAAACACAGGTAACTTACCCCTTGCTTTATTAAATGTCTCTTTGTCTTCCTGGTTCAACTGGTTGGAACATTCAGCACTGGAATTTCTTGAACAGCCTCTGCTATAATCATCATGATGCAGCTCACAGTTTGAAGGGGACCTATTACAAAAAGCTTGTGACCAGCTCTCTTGAAATATGAAATGTCAAAAATCAGCTCAAAATAAATTAAGGAAAACAATGCAAAATGTCTGTGATCTGAGGAGAGCTCTAACGAGGAATTATTCTAGCAAAATAAATGGGAGTTCATGGGATATTACAGGTCTGTGGGTCCATATTCGTCTTCCAGTCTTATTTATTTGTTGTTATGTTCGTGTGAATATGATTCCATTATCATCTGGTTCAGGTCAGCTTAATTTCTGTGTAATAAATTGCATGAAAATAATGTTTCGCACTTGGAAAAGTCTCTTCAGTTATATTAGACACGAATGCAGGGTTTGATCTGTTCATGTGTTGTTGCAGTGTATTTATATTATTTCAAGAGTTAATTGACAAATAGAGTGTCAACATAATTATGCTGTACTGTGTGTTTTATGAGGAATCTTCTTCAACAATAGAATTCTGTCAAAGGTACTGCATAACCTGTTGTATGGGATATATTAACTCTCAGTTAACTGCAATTCTATGCATTATTTCTCTCCACTAATAAACAGAAAATGTGTGTAATTGATTAGATTTTATGTAGGTACATGTATAGAATACATTGTCAGTGGCTAGTTAACTATGGAGGAAATAACTATGACTTGCATGGAAGAACTGAAAGGCATGTATTGTTTTAGGCTTACCACATTAAAACCACAAAGACCAACATTGCAACAGCTACATTGGCTATCGTCACATTTATAATTTTCAAGTTTCCAGACATTGTTCTACTGTTTCACCTGAAACAAAAGGCAAGGATTAGTAAGAATTACAACATATGTTGTACAATAAACCAAAATCATGTGCATTAATGTTCTTGCAATTAATTTTGACTGAAAAGAAGATCACAGGGAATTTGCTAAACAAAAAGTAATGATGATTTTATACCATCAGATTGGTTAAGAGGTACCTATGTTGGTTACAGAGATCTAGCTCCTAATTTCAAATTATTTTTTCACCATCTGATACATGAACTATTTGCAACAAACTATTATTTAGATTCTTGAAAAAAGGTCATCATTTTTTTTCCTCTGATTTTATGAGAGATTTAGAGCAACACATTCTATATTTATGACATGATGAACTTCATTAAGTATGTACATCTCATCTATGACAATTGTATGTTATAATTCAAAGATGTTCTTCATTAATTAAGATAGATTAAGATAGTAAATTACCTCTAATATGAGTGCTGAAGATATGTACACGGGAACTCTGCTGAGCAATGGAGTGTATATGTGTGTGTGTGTGTGTGGGGGGGGGGGGGGGGGTTCTCTCTCTCTCTCTCTCTCTCTCTCTCTCTCTCTCTCTCTATATATATATATATATATATATATATATATATATATATATATATATATAAAACAGAAAGAAACTTCCACATGGGAAAAATATATTAAAAACAAAGATTCCAAGACTTACCAAGCAGGAAAGCGCCGGCAGACAGGCACATGAACAAAACACACAAACACACACACAGAATTACAAGCTTTCGCAACTGGCAGTTGCTTCGTCAGGAAAGAGGGAAGGAGAGGGAAAAATGAAAGGATGTGGGTTTTAAGGGAGAGGGTAAGGAGTCATTCCAATCCCGGGAGCGGAAAGACTTCCCTTAGGGGAAAAAAAGGACAGGTGTACACTCGCACACACACACACATATCCATCCGCACATACATAGTGTATGGTGTATGTGCAGATGGATATGTGTGTGTGTGTGCGAGTGTACACCTGTCCTTTTTTTCCCCTAAGGGAAGTCTTTCCGCTCCCGGGATTGGAATGACTCCTTACCCTCTCCCTTAAAACCCACATCCTTTCATTTTTCCCTCTCCTTCCCTCTTTCCTGACGAAGCAACTGCCAGTTGCGAAAGCTTGTAATTCTGTGTGTGTGTTTGTGTGTTTTGTTCATGTGCCTGTCTGCCGGCGCTTTCCCGCTTGGTAAGTCTTGGAATCTTTGTTTTTAATATATATATATATATATATATATATATATATATATATATATATATATATATATATATATATATATATATATATATATAAAAAACAGAAAGAAACTTCCACATGGGAAAAATATATTAAAAACAAAGATTCCAAGACTTACCAAGCGGGAAAGCGCCGGCAGACAGGCACATGAACAAAACACACAAACACACACACAGAATTACGAGCTTTCGCAACTGGCAGTTGCTTCGTCAGGAAGGAAGGAAGGAGAGGGAAAAATGAAAGGGTGTGGGTTTTAAGGGAGAGGGTAAGGAGTCATTCCAATCCCGGGAGCGGAAAGACTTCCCTTAGGGGAAAAAAAGGACAGGTGTACACTCGCACACACACACACACATATCCATCCGCACATACACAGACACAAGCAGACATATTTGTGTGTGTGTGTGTGTGTGTGTGCGAGTGTACACCTGTCCTTTTTTTCCCCTAAGGGAAGTCTTTCCGCTCCCGGGATTGGAATGACTCCTTACCCTCTCCCTTAAAACCCACACCCTTTCATTTTTCCCTCTCCTTCCTTCCTTCCTGACGAAGCAACTGCCAGTTGCGAAAGCTCGTAATTCTGTGTGTGTGTTTGTGTGTTTTGTTCATGTGCCTGTCTGCCGGCGCTTTCCCGCTTGGTAAGTCTTGGAATCTTTGTTTTTAATATATATATATATATATATATATATATATATATATATATATATATATATATATATATATATATATATATATATATATATATATATATAAAATAGAAAGAAACTTCCACATGGGAAAAATATATTAAAAACAAAGATTCCAAGACTTACCAAGCGGGAAAGTGCCGGCAGACAGGCACATGAACAAAACACACAAACACACACACAGAATTACAAGCTTTCGCAACTGGCAGTTGCTTCGTCAGGAACGAGGGAAGGAGAGGGAAAAATGAAAGGATGTGGGTTTTAAGGGAGAGGGTAAGGAGTCATTCCAATCCCGGGAGCGGAAAGACTTCCCTTAGGGGAAAAAAAGGACAGGTGTACATTCGCACACACACACACATATCCATCCGCACATACACAGACACAAGCAGACATATTTAAAGGCAAAGAGTAAGGGCAGAGATGTCAGTCGAGGCGGAAGTACAGAGGAAAAGAAGTTGTTGAAAGACAGGTGAGGTATGAGCGGCGGCAACTTGAAATTAGCGGAGGTTGAGGCCTGGCGGATATCGAGAAGAGAGGATATACTGAAGGGCGAGTTCCCATCTCCGGAGTTCGGATAGGTTGGTGTTGGTGGGAAGTATCCAGATAACTCGGACGGTGTAACACTGTGCCAAGATGTGCTGGCCGTGCATCAAGGCATGTTTAGCCACAGGGTGATCCTCATTACCAACAAACACTGTCTGCCTGTGTCCATTCATGCGAATGGACAGTTTGTTGCTGGTCATTCCCACATAGAAAGCGTCACAGTGCAGGCAGGTCAGTTGGTAAATCACGTGGGTGCTTTCACATGTGGCTCTCCCTTTGATCGTGTACACCTTCCGGGTTACAGAATGAAATCCTCCCCACTCCACCAAGAGTGTCTTTCCGCCGTCCACCTAACCTTCGTAACCTCTTGGTTCATCCCTATGAAATCCCCAAACCACCTTCCCTACCCTCTGGCTCCTACCCTTGCAACCGCCCCCGGTGTAAAACCTGTCCTATGCACCCTCCCACCACCACCTACCCCAGTCCTGTAACCCGGAAGCTGTACACGATCAAAGGGAGAGCCACATGTGAAAGCACTCACGTGATTTACCAACTGACCTGCCTACACTGTGACGCTTTCTATGTGGGAATGACCAGCAACAAACTGTCCATTCGCATGAATGGACACAGGCAGACAGTGTTTGTTGGTAATGAGGATCACCCTGTGGCTAAACATGCCTTGATGCACGGCAGCACATCTTGGCACAGTGTTACACCGTCCGAGTTATCTGGATACTTCCCACCAACACCAACCTATCCGATCTCCGGAGATGGGAACTCGCCCTTCAGTATATCCTCTCTTCTCGATATCCGCCAGGCCTCAACCTCCGATAATTTCAAGTTGCCGCCGCTCATACCTCACCTGTCTTTCAACAACTTCTTTGCCTCTGTACTTCCGCCTCGACTGACATCTCTGCCCTTACTCTTTGCCTTTAAATATGTCTGCTTGTGTCTGTGTATGTGCGGATGGATATGTGTGTGTGTGTGCGAGTGTACACCTGTCCTTTTTTTCCCCTAAGGGAAGTCTTTCCGCTCCCGGGATTGGAATGACTCCTTACCCTCTCCCTTAAAACCCACATCCTTTCATTTTTCCCTCTCCTTCCCTCTTTTCTGACGAAGCAACTGCCAGTTGCGAAAGCTCGTAATTCTGTGTGTGTGTTTGTGTGTTTTGTTCATGTGCCTGTCTGCCGGCGCTTTCCCGCTTGGTAAGTCTTGGAATCTTTGTCAGTAAATAAAACACACAAACACACACACAGAATTTCTAGCTTTCGCAACCGGCGGTTGCTTCTTCAGGAAAGAGGGAAGGAGGAGGGAAAGATGAAAGGATAAGGGTTTTAAGGGAGAGGGTAAGGAGTCATTCCAATCCCGGGAGTAGAAAGACTTCCCTTAGGGGGGAAAAAAGGACAGGTGTACACTTGCACACACACACATATCCATCCGCACATACACACACACATACACAGACAGAAATGTCTGCTTGTGTCTGTGTCTGTGTATGTGCGGTGTTAGTGGGAAGTATCCAGATAATCCGGATGGTGTAACACTGTGCCAAGATGTGCTGGCCGTGCACCAAGTCATGTTTAGCCACAGGTTGATCCTCATTACCGACAAACACTGTCTGTCTGGGTCCATTCATGCGAATGGACAGTTTGTTGCTGGTCATTCCCACATAGAAAGCGTCACAGTGTAGGCAACTCCTTTGGTTCCATCAGATTCACCTGGTCCTACTCCAAATCCCATGCCACTTTCCATGACGTTGATCTCCATCTGTCCAATGGCCAACTTCACACATCCGTCCACATCAAACCCACCAACAAGAAAAAGTACCTAGATTATGACAGCTGCCACCCATTCCATATCAAACGGTCCCTTCCCTACAGCCTAGGCCTTCATGGCAAACGAATCTGCTCCAGTCCTCAATCCCTGAACCATTACACCAACAACCTGAAAACAGCTTTCACATCCCGCAACTACCCTCCCAACCTGGTACAAAAGTAAATAACCAGAGCCACTTCCTCATCCCCTCAAACCCAGAACCTCTCTCAGAAGAACTCCAAAAGTGCCCCACTTGTGACAGGATACTTCGCCCACATCTCGTGGTCGTGCGTTCTCGCTTCCACGCCCAGGTTCCCGGGTTCGATTCCCGGTGGGGTCAGGGATTTTCTCTGCTTTGTGATGGCTGGGTGTTGTGTGATGTCCTTAGGTTAGTTAGGTTTAAGTAGTTCTAAGTTCTAGGGGACTGATGACCATAGATGTTAAGTCCCATAGTGCTCAGAGCCATTTGAACCATTTGACAGGATACTTCCCAGGACTGGATCAGAATGGCTCTCCAGCAGGGATAGGACTTCCTCAAATCCTGCCCTGAAATGAGATCCATCCTTCATGAAATCCTCCCACTCCACCAAGAGTGTCTTTCCGCCGTCCACCTAACCTTCGTAACCTCTAGGTTCATCCCTAAGAAATCCACAAACTACCTTCCCTACCCTCTGGCTCCTACCCTTGTAACCATCCCCGGTGTAAAACCTGTCCTATGCACCCTCCCACCACCACCTACTCCAGTCCTGTAACCCAGAAGGTGCACACGATCAAAGGCAGAGCCACGTGTGAAAGCACCCACGTGATTTACCAACTGACCTGCCTACACTGTGACGCTTTCTATGTGAGAATGACCGGCAACAAACTGTCCATTCACATGAATGGACACAGGCAGACAGTGTTTGTTGGTAATGAGGATCACCCTGTGGCTAAACATGCCTTGGTGCACAGCCAGCACATCTTGGCACCGTGTTACACCATCCGGGTTAACTGGATACTTCCCACTAACACCAACCTATCCAAACTCCAGAGATGGGAACTTTTTCTTCAATATATCCTGTCTTCCCGTTATCCACCAGGCCTCAATCTCCACTAATTTCAAGTTGCCGCCACTCATACCTCACCTGTCATTCAACATCATCTTTGCCTCTGCACTTCCGCCTCGATTGGCATCTCTGCCCAAACTCTTTGCCTTTGAATATGGCTGCTTGTGTCTGTATATGTGTGGATGGATATGTGTGTGTGTGCGAGTGTATATGTGTCCTTTTTTCCCCCTAAGGTAAGTCTTTCCGCTCCCGGGGTTGGAATGACTCCTTACCCTCTCCCTTAAAAGCCACATGCTTTTGTCTTTCCCTCTCCTTCCCTCTTTCCTGATGAAACAACCGTGGGTTGCGAAAGCTCAAAATTTTGTGTGTGTGTGTTTGTGTGTTTTTTTATTGTGCCTATCTACTGGCACTCTCCCACTTGGTAAGTCATGGAATCTTTGTTTTTAATATATTTTTTCCATGTGGATATATATATAAACAAAGATTCCATGACTTACCAAACGGGAAAGCGCTGGTAGATAGAGACAATAAAAACACACAACACACAAACACACACACACACACACACACACACACACACACACACACACACACACACACACACATTCCACGTGGGGAGAATATATATAAAAAACAAAGATGCTGTGACTCACCAAATGGAAAAGCACTGCTAGATAGACACAATAAAAAACATACAAGCACACACACAAATTTCAAGCTTTCGCAACCCCAGTTTGCTTCATCAGAAAAGAGGGGAGAGGGAAAGACAAAAGCATGTGGGTTTTAAGGGAGAGGGTAAGGAGTCATTCCAATCCCGGGAGCTGAAAGACTTACCTTAGGGGGAAAAAAGGACAGGTGCTTCACACCACCTGCATCTCACTATTTTTGGTATTTACATCTGGGTATTGTCTTGTAATTCTTTTTCCAAATTCACTACATTCTGCGTTGTAGAAGACCATTTCACTATTGCAATGGAACTATCTTCCCATTCCTACCTGAAATTCCTTCATGTAAACATTCTCTGGAAAGGTCAGTATAGCTCAATTTTTTTTAAATTTTTTTAAATGTTGTTCTATACCCAGTTCCAGTAGTAAATTGCCCTTACAAAATTAGTGCAAATGAGTTTTCTATTTCAGATTAAATTTCACATTAATATTCACACACAGCCAATGCTGTGAAGACGACATTGCAGCAGTTTCAGTGGGAAATGCTGGAACATCCACCATACAATCCCATCCTTTCATCATGTGACTTCCATGTGTTTGGACTTCTAAAATAAGCTATTTGCGGACATCAATTCACAATGGATGACGGAGTGTGTGACTTCTATTACAGGGCGACAGATGGGAGATAGACTGTTTTGAACTGCGTAGTTCTGAGGGTGTGGTTGTGGGAGGTGGTCATGGTGGGGATAGTTCTGATCCACAAGAGACGCCATTTCATTTACTCAGTCACAATGGAGCAGTGGGACATGCAACATCAAGTGTTTGTCTATGACAGTTTCGTGAAAAGTGGTGAGTCTATTATTGCTACGCAGCGACTGTTTCATGCATGGAGCTGTTCTGAGCCATAACACAATCCTCAGATGGGTGAAAAATTTCAGATCAACTGTAAACATACTGGATAAGAAGCATCCTGGCCCAAGACGCAGAGTAACGGCATCAGAAAATGTTGAAAGGGTAAGGCAAGCGGCAGTCAGAAACCCATGACAGTCAGCTAGATGTCATGCTAGTGAGTTACAAATCAACCGTGAATCAGTTAGACAAATTTTGCATAAAGAATTAAAATTCCATCTCTACAAAATGCTAATTGCCCTGCAGCTTAAGGAACTGATTTTGCTGTATGAGAAGACTTCACTTACAGAATGCAACTGATTTTGGGATCGAATGAATATTAAATTTTATTGATGAGCAATGAAGCTCATTTTCATTTAAACAGGACCGTGAATAAACAAAACCTACAATACTGGGCTCGAGAGCATCCATACCTTATCCACCAGCATCCTCTACACTCAGAAAAAGTAGCAGTCTGGTGTGCTCTTGGTTCTGTTCACATTATTGGACGGTATTTTTTTTTTTTTTTTTTAAGAGAACGGGGCCACAGTTACTGTTAATTCAGTTCATTACATTCATATGCTTGAAACATTCTTGAAACTAGAACTAAGAAGATGGCGAATCCCTTTAAAATGCATTTGGTTCCAGTAGGGTGGGGCAACATTACACACTGCAAAAACTTCAATGACAGTTCTTAGACACATATTTCCTGGCCGGATTATCGCATGTTTTGGCAATGTCCCTTGGCCTCTCATGTCTCCCAGCTTATCAGTATGTGACTTTTTTCTGTGGGTGTACCTTAAGAACTGTGTCTATAACCACAAACCATGAAATTTGGATGAATTGAAGAATGCAATCATTCAAGAAATTGCTGCCATCCCTGCAGAGATTTTAGTCCATGTGATGGAGGATTATGAGAAGAGACTTGAGTCCTGCATTTGAAATGATGGACATTACCTTGACGACATTATTTTTCACAAATAACTTTGTTAACTAAAATGGCAAATAATGAGCTTTGATTTTTTGTAAATAAACATGCATTAATTTCAAAGTTGGCTGAGTATTATTCCATTAAAAGCTGTCTGTCTCCCGTGTGTCACCCTGTACCTTCTTCAACGATGGAATTGACCAGCTAGTGCCACAAGGGATAAATGTGCCAACAGTTGTGGCGACTGTTTTTGAGTAATTGTGCTGTGTATAAGTACATTTTGAGTCAATGCAACCATTACCATTACCTTATGCTAGTGGTCAGGTTTCATTTGAAAGCCCCTTCTAGATTCTAATGCCATACAGATAGCCCTGAAAATTTGTGCTTGTGAATTTTTAATAGATATGACAATAGATATGCAATAAGTAACTGATGCATGAATAGTTCACCTAAGTTGCTAACAATTTTATTGCACTTCAAATGATATGAAATGTTCTGTGACTTTTCTCAGTGACAGTTACTTTCTACTCTCCTTCCTATTATCTGTTATATCCACCCCATGTTTTTTGTTTTCAATTTTACAAGTATATCACAGCTATTGAAAATCCACAAGCACAGATTTTCTGGACTATCCTTAAGACATTTGAAATCTGTATTGTGGTAAGAGATATTATTTAATACATTTTAGAGTAGTCTATTTTAAAAACCTGGTGTAGTCTGTTTTAAAAACCTGGTATATTAAAAATATTTTATTTAAATATTTATTTTTTGACTTTTAGGCTTATGTGAGTGAAATTTTTCAGTCGATTTAAGACTTTTTGATGAGATTACAATCACTTCCTGCAGTAAACTTCAGGTTTATTTCAGTTTCTCTTCAACTGAGTCACTATGTTGCCTCCTTCTATGTACGTCTCACAAAAGAGCTCGAATGTAAAAATGAGAGAGAATTGAGTGCATACAGAAGCTTAGCAGCAATTTCTCTTAACTGCAAAACATTCATGACTGGAGCAGGAAAACAGAGAAATAGCAGTGGTGCACCAAGTACTCTCTATAACTCTGGTAACTGGTACAATGGGACGTACCCTCTTTTATATACACCACAGCAGTTTGCAGTGTATGGACCTAGATGTAGATGTAGATCTTCTTCTCACACTGTAGAGAGCTTGACCTACAAAAGAATGGAAATTTATATTAAGAATCAATGATGAAGAAACTCTGCAAAATTTCTGTTGACACTACTGTGCTGCAAGTCTGGAATGACAATCAGCAGACAAGGACAAAACAGAATGTCTAAATACTAATATTGTGCCAATTTATAACATGTAAAATATGGCTTAGAATTCTGACAAAGGTGTTCATTCAAAAACATCTACAATTTCATTACAATGATCTACCATTTCCAGAGGTTTAAAAATACTGCATCATATGAATGTAATTATAAACAGTATTAGCATTTGCAATTCAAAGCTGCTAATGGCTAACTACCTCCTGGGAAAACTAGACAGTCATTATAGTTGCTAATAACCAAATAATGTGTTGGGTTCTCATTCATGTAATATCTTTTTACGGACCATTTTTGCCTTTGTTAGCCTGACTCAAAAATCACAGGGTATATCAAAAAGGATCACCTCATTTGTATATGTCTATATTTCTGAAACTAATAAACACATGCAATGAATTTTGTTTTTTGATGAACAGGGAACCTTTTCATAGGTGTTCAATAGCCCCCAGGAGATGCACAGCATATGTCAGTGCAGCATTCAAATTGTTTCCACACTGCAGCAAGCGTGTCTTGAGTTACATCTTCCACAGCTGCTGTTATTTGATGTCTCAGTTCATTCATATTTGTTGGTGATGGAGGCACATAAACAGAGCCTTTTATAAACCCCTACAAGAAATAATCGCATATAGTCAGGTCCAATGGCAAGGAAAGAGTTCCTGAAGAAGAGAAATTTGTTAACATTGAGTATAGATTTAAGTTTCAGGAAGTCATTTCTGAAAGTATTTGTATGGAGTGTAGCCATGGATGGAAATGAAACGTGGACAATAAATAGCTTGGACAAGAAGAGAATAGAAGCTTTCGAAATGTGGTGCTACAGAGGAATGCTGAAGATTAGATGGGTAGATCACATAACTAATGAGGAGGTATTGAATAGAATTGGAGAGAAGAGAAATTTGTGGCACAACTTGACTAGAAGAAGGGATCAGTTGGTAGGGCATATTCTGAGGCATCAAGGGCTCACCAATTTAGTATTGGAGGGCAGCATGGAGGATAAAAGTCATAGAGCGAGACCAAGAGATGAATACATTAAACAGATTCAGAAGGATGTAGGCTGCAGTAGGTACTGGGAGATGAAGAAGCTTGCACAGGATAGAGTAGCATGGAGAGCTGCATCAAACCAGTCTCTGGACTGAAGACCACAACAACAACAGTCAGGTCCAGGGACCTTGTGGGCCAGTAACGCAAAGCTGAATCATTTGGTCCAGTGCAACTGTTCCATCATTCAGTAATCCCTTAATTTAAAAATTCCTGCACTGCCAGTGTGACATGATGGCCATGGCCATGTAAAACTTGAGAGTACGCTCTTTCCAACAGTATGTTGTTCACACACATATCTCAAATAACCTAACAGTTATGATTTGTTTAAATGGGATTATTGTTTTTTATATACTCTGTATATACACACACTCTGCAAGAGAACTCTTACTGCAAATTTATGCAACTATAGCAGGAATTTGTACAGTGGTAGGATTTAACAATACTTCCTCCTGCATTTCTCATAGTTTTCAGATGTCAAGCAGGGCTAAAGCTAGATCTTGTGAATGTTTCAGTTACTCATGCATTGATATTGCATGTGATCACACTGTCTGACTCAAATATCATATGATTGTTTGAGTAGTACATGATAGCGTATCAAATTCTCCAGTTCATCACTTGGCCAGCCCTAGTAAATTGCTGGTTCTGCTCCAGCCATACTTAAACACACAGCTAATATTTAGACAACACACGCACAGAATGGCATTACATACACTCCTGGAAATTGAAATAAGAACACCGTGAATTCATTGTCCCAGGAAGGGGAAACTTTATTGACACATTCCTGGGGTCAGATACGTCACATGATCACACTGACAGAACCACAGGCACATAGACACAGGCAACAGAGCATGCACAATGTCGGCAATAGTACAGTGTATATGCTGGATGTAGTCCTGTGGAACAGCTTGCCATGCCATTTCCACCTGGCGCCTCAGTTGGACCAGCGTTCGTGCTGGACGGTGCAGACCGTGTGAGACGACACTTCATCCAGTCCCAAACATGCTCAATGGGGGACAGATCCGGAGATCTTGCTGGCCAGGGTAGTTGACTTACACCTTCAAGAGCACGTTGGGTGGCACGGGATACATGCGGACGTGCATTGTCCTGTTGGAACAGCAAGTTCCCTTGCCGGTCCAGGAATGGTAGAACGATAGGTTCGATGACGGTTTGTATGTACCGTGCACTATTCAGTGTTCCCTCGACGATCACCAGAGGTGTACGGCCAGTGTAGGAGATCGCTCCCCACACCATGATGCCGGGTGTTGGCCCTGTGTGCCTCGGTCGTATGCAGTCCTGATTGTGGCGCTCACGTGCACGGCGCCAAACGCGCATACGACCATCATTGGCACCAAGGCAGAAGCGACTCTCATCGCTGAAGACTACACGTCTCCATTCGTCCCTCCATTCACGCCTGTCGCGACACCACTGGCTGCGGGCTGCATGATGTTGGGGCGTGAGCGGAAGACGGCCTAACGGTGTGCGGGGCCGTAGCCCAGCTTCATGGAGACGGTTGCGAATGGTCCTCGCCGATACCCCAGGAGCAACAGTGTCCCTAATTTGCTGGGAAGTGGCGTTACGGTCCCCTATGGCACTGCATAGGATCCTACGGTCTTGGCGTGCATCTGTGTGTCGCTGCGGTCCGGTCCCTGGTCGACGGGCACGCGCACCTTCCGCCGACCACTGGCAACAACATCGATGTACTGTGGAGTCCTCACGCCCCACGTGTTGAGCAATTCGGCGGTACGTCCACCCGGCCTCCCGTATGCCCACTATACGCCCTCGCTCAAAGTCCGTCAACTGCACATACGGTTCACGTCCACGCTGTCGCGGCATGCTACCAGTGTTAAAGACTGCGATGGAGCTCCGTATGCCACGGCAAACTGGCTGACACTGACGGCGGCGGTGCACAAATGCTGCGCAGCTAGCGCCATTCGACGGCCAACACCGCGGTTCCTGGTGTGTCCGCTGTGCCGTGCGTGTGATCATTGCTTGTACAGCCCTCTCGCAGTGTCCGGAGCAAGTATGGTGGGTCTGACACACCGGTGTCAATGTGTTCTTTTTTCCATTTCCAGGAGTGTATAAAGATTGAAAGAAATGTATCACATGCTGAATTGCTGAGTTACAGATCATGTGTTGAACCGTTCTCATAAGGAATTAGCCCCTCCAACTACATTTTTACACCATTCCTCCAAATCACTTCCTGAAACTGGTGTTTACAAATTTAAAGCCTTAAGTTAAACAACTACATTCATGAATCAAAACCTTGCTGAGGTAGAGGTAGAAGGAGAGGAAAGGAGGAGGGGGTTGAGCTTACATGCCTCAACAATACAGACAGAAGCCTATAAATGGAATGGTGTGGTATTTGTGGAGAGGCCAGACTAACCTGTGAATTCTGAAGACAGGTAGCAGTCTTTTTTGTAGATGAGAGGGCAACAATCTGGATCACTGATGTGGCCTTGTGACATTAGCCATGAAGTGCTGGTGCTGTAAGCAGCTGAAAGCAAGTTATTTCTCCAAAGGACATGCAGGTCTATTGTGTGGCTTAATCATGAGGACATCCTCTTGGGTAAAACATTCCAGAGACAAAACAGTCCCCTCTTTGGACTCCAGGAGGGGATGGCTCTGGAGGATGTGATCATCGGAGAGGCAAAACTGGCATTTTTTGGGTCAAATTGCAGTATGTTAGATACCTTAACTGGGTAGCTAGATCAGAGAATCTAAAAATAGAAATGCATAGGTTGATGTCAGATATACTCAGAATTAGTGAAGTGTGGTGGCAGAAAGAGAAGGACTTTTGATTGCACGGGTACAGGATTATGGCAAAATCAAACAGAGGTAGGATCTAATTCAGGTTGTTGTTGTTGTTGTGGTATTCAGTCCTGAGACTGGTTTGATGTAGCTCTCCATGCTACTCTATCCTGTGCAATCATCTTCATCTCCCAATACCCACTGCAGCCCACATCCTTCTGAATCTGCTTAGTGTATTCATCTCTTGGTCTCCCTCTACGATTGTTACCATCCACACTGCCCTCCAATACTAAACTGGTGATCCCTCGATGTCTCAGAACATGTCCTACCAACCGATCCCTTCTTCTAGTCAATTTGTGCTACAAGCTCCTCTTCTCCCCAGTTCTATTCAAAACCTCCTCATTAGTTATGTGACCTACCCATCTAATCTTCAGCATTTTTCTGTAGCATCACATTTCGAAACCTTCTATTATCTTCTTGTCTAAACTATTTATCGTCCATGTTTCACTTCCATCCATAGCTAAACTCCATACAAATACCCTCAGAAACGACTTACTGACATTTAAATCTATATTCGCTGTTAACAAATTTTTCTTCTTCAGAAACACTTTCCTTGCCATTGCCAGTCTACATTTTATATCCTCTCTACTTCGACCATCATCAGTTATTTTGCTCCTCAAATAGAAAAACTCCTTTACTACTTTAAGTGTCTCATTTCCTAAACTAATTCCCTCAGCATCACCCGACTTAATTCGACTACATTCCATTATGCTTGTTTTGCTTTTGTCGATGTTCATCTTATACCCTCCTTTCAAGACACTGTCCATTTCGTTCAACTGCTCTTCCAAGTCCTTTGCTGTCTCTGACAGAATTACAATGTCATCAGCAAACCTCAAAGTTTTTATTACTTCTCCATGGATTTTAATAGCTACTCCAAACTTTTCTTTTGTTTCCTTTATTGCTTGCTCAATATACAGATTGAATAACATCGGGGATAGGCCACCTTCAGAATTTGAAAGAGAGTATTCCAATCAACATTGTCAAAACCTTTCTCTGAGTGTACAACTGCTAGAAATGTAGGTTTGCCTGTCCTTAATCTTTCACCTAAGATAAGTCGCAGTCTCAGAATTGCCTCACGTGTTCCAACATTTCTACGGAATACAAACTGATCTTTCCCGAGGTCAACTTCTATCAGTTGTTCCATTCATCTGTAAGGAATTCGTGTTAGTATTTTGCAGCTGTGACTTATTAAAATGATAGTTCAGTAATTTTCACATCTATGAACACCTGCTTTCTTTGGGATTGGAATTATTATATTCTTCTTGAAGTCTGAGGCTATTTCGCCTGCCTCATACATCTTGCTCACCAGATGGTAGAGCTTTGTCAGGACTGGCTCTCCCAAGGCTGTCAGTAGTTCTAATGGAATGTTGTCTACTCCGGGGGCCTTGTTTCGACTCAGGTCTTTCAGTGTTCTGTCAAACTCTTGCCGCAGTATCATAACTCCCAATTTCATCTTCATCTACATCCTCATCCATTTCCATAATATTGTCCTCAAGTACATCGCCCTTGTATAAACCCTCCATATACTGAAACTTCCTGGCAGATTAAAACTGTGTGCTGGACCGAGACTCAAACTCAGGACCTTTGCCTTTCGCGGGCAAGTGCTCTACCAACTGAGCTACCCAAGCACAACTCACGCCCCGTCCTCACAGATTTACTTCTGCCAGTACCTCGTCTCCTGCCTTCCACACCTTACAGAAGCTCTCCTCCTCTATATACTCCTTAAGTAAAGCTGCATGCCTTCGGGAAAAATTAAAGCTGTAGTTTTCCCTTGCTTTCAGCTGTCTAATTCAGGTATGGTATAGGTCTAATAATGAATAAGAAAATAGGAAGGTGAGTAAGGTATTAAGAACATCATAGTGAATGTATTGCCATAGCGCAAGTAAACCCAAAGCCAATACCTACCACAATACAAGTATTGAAAGAAGGTATGACGAAATAAAACAAATTATTCTGACAGTTCAGGGAGGTGAAAATTTAATTGTGATGTAGGGTTGAATTTGAATAGTAGGAAAAGAAAGATACAGTAAAATAGCAGAATATGGACTGGAGGAAAGTAATTAATGAAAGGATAAAATATAAAAATGAAGCATGTGAAAGGGAATACAGGCACATAAAAAATGAGACTGTCAGAAAATGCAAAATGGCTAAACATGAATGGCTCATTGAAAAGTGCAAGGCTCCTATGAAGCATTCTTAAACAGAGCAAAGATAGATGTTTACTACAGGAAAATTAATCAGTCTTTTGGAGAAAACAAATGCTCACATATGAACTTCAAGAGCTCAGATGGAAGCCAGGGAGGAAGAGAAAGTTGAAAAGCAGAAGCAAGGGCTATAAAAGGGAAATGTACTGGAAGTCAGTACTATATAAATAGAATATGAAGAAAATGAAGATATGGTGGGAGATATGACACTATGAGAAGAACTGAACATACCACTGAAGGACCTACATGGAAATGAAGTCCCTGGAGTAAAAGATATTCCCCCATAACTGTCGAGGTCCTTGGGCCAGCTGGCCATTAAAGAACTATTCCACCTGATGTGCAAGATATACGAGACAGGCAAATTTCCCCCAGACTACAGGAAGAACATAACAATTCCAAATCCAAAGAAACCAGGGGCTAACAGGTGTGAAGCACATGCAAAAATACTGACATAAATTATTTGCAGAAGAATGAAAAAAATGGTGGAAGCTGACATTGGGCAAGATCAGTCAGGTTTCCAGAAAAATGTAGGAACTTGTGAGGCAAAACTACTCTATGATTTATCTTAGAAGACAGAATGAAGAAAGGCATATCTACATGAAAATAGAAAAAGCTTTTGATAATGTTGACTGGAATATGCACTTTTTTAATTTTGAAGGTAGCAGGGAGCAACAGGCTATTTACAACTAGTACAGAAATCAAACTGCAGTTATAAGAGACATACGTGAAAGGGAAGCAGTGGTTGAGAAACGAGTGATTATTTTGTCAGTTAAGTAGCTAATGACAGTTGAATTATAGTAGAGAGGATATAACATGTAGACTCACTGTTTTACACAATTACTACCTGCTTTCCGAGTTGGTTATTGTTGTGCAGTTTCTTAGCAACATCCGAATCGTATTTACATCGATATTTTCATATGATCCTGTATAGCTAAGTAGGAAATGACTGCTGAAATATGGAGTTGGCCATATTTGTAACTGAAGGATGGAGCTGACCATGTATGTAATGAACTTTAACTGAACTCCACAAGTTGCACTGTTCTAACATCGTAAAATCCTCACTATTGTTATAATTTATTGTGTGTACATTCAACAAAAACTCATAACTTCCAATTTTATTGAAGAACGTGAGATTATTTTATTAATGACACAATTGTAAGAAAGTGGTTCTGTTAGTTTATACATTCCACAACAGTGTTCAGTTCGTGAAATTCCACAATGTCATAATCAACCTCACTGTTCTGATTGAGGCAATCACAGCGATCAGCTTCTGGGGGTACCTCTTGTTTGATGTCATTTTCATCAATGATCTGAAACCATTTCAGTTCCTCACATTTGTTCCACTGCTCCCTGTAATGTTTTGAAAGCAACTTTCTGACGTCTTGTACTTTCAAGGGATTTACTCTGATGGCAGGAACTAGTTCTGTAGGATTTATGTCTTTCGGCCGTTTACCTTTCTTCATAACTGACAAAGGCTGTGCAATCTTGAAATTATAGTTGAGTTCTCCACTAACAGTGACTGAGTTTGACTTCCTAGTCAGCACAAATCTTTTAATATGTGAAATTTTAAACTAAAGTGCTCCTGGATCTTTCACACACGTTTTATCTTCAGCTTTCCAATCAACATCACTCCAGTGAGTATTCAAGAGCTTTACGATTCCATGTTTCCTAAAAATTTCATAGTACTCTTCCAGTTGAAGAATTTTCTCCTTTTTCTTTAAATCTTTTTCAATTGTTCCAAACACTCTATCACTCAGCATGAATGAACGGCCAGTGACAGGAAAAACAACTTCCATCTTCTGAATGTTTGGTACAGTACAGGATAACCAGGAAAGACACAATGTCAAAATTGTAGTGTTCTTATTTTGTCCCAGGCAGCCATCCACAACAAGATGTACATTGCTCAAAGTACCCAAATTTGTTTTTCTCTGTAGTTTATGAAACACTACAGAAGCCACTTCATTAGATGACCCATTCATTTCTTGTTCTCCCCAGGAGAATATCGCAACATTCTCTTTGCTTAACGCTAATTTTCCAGTAGAATATCCAGAAACAACAGTCAAATTGCAGCAATACAACTGTCTGGAATAGTATGCAATTTGATCAGGCAGCTTTGATATGGGTAGATTCTTCTGCATGTCGAATGATACGATGTACATCCCAGGGGTTTCCCCTTTTTGAAGTTTGTTAAATCCTTTAGCTTGCAGTTTGTGCAACGTCAAATCTGTAATTTCTTATACTTGCTCATCATTCTCAGGCTTTATGTTGTCAGTTAGGTGCAGGCAAGCAGAACAAATTGATATTAAAATTAGTCACAAAAACTTTTCCAGAACAATGATGGTGTAACTTTTTGATAATCAGAAACCGATTTTTGGTATATTTCCCACATTTTAGCTATACTTAGATTAGTGTCCAGATAAATACGAGCACTACTTGACCTACAGTAATGTGATTCACTTCCTTTAAACTGTTTAATGAAAGTTTTTACAGATGTAATTTTGGTGCTGTAAACAGCAGTTTTTCTATAACCTCCATGAGTTTCAGAGGGTATACGGCATCCTTCTTTTTTGAAATGTTTGAAAACGCCTTCTACTCGATCTTTTGTAATGCCAAGCACTCCTAAAAATGTACTTCAGGAATCCTATAATATATTTCCTGCCATTTTCTCAGTGGAATATTCAAATGTGTAGCCCTTCTCACCCCGATCTCCACCACTTGGTTAGTGTCCAACTGGAGAATTTGATGAGCAGTATTTAGTTATGAAAGCATCCTGAGTCTGTTTTGCTGATACAGCATAAAATGCTCTGTTAAATTGCTTGATGTCCACCATTTTCAGGAGGGTGCAGTTCTTCTTTCCTCTTTGACCACAGTTTGGACATACTGGTAATTTCATCAGTCCATATCTATGGCACAACAATGACATTACACACTAATAACAACTCATGTTGTAACTAGGCCATTATAAAAGTTGCTTCTAAAGGAAATAAGTTTTTATTTACTAACATCACTTTCTTCTGTTCTTCTAGAGGTGGCAAAAAATAACGTAACTGATAGAAATAACCGGTTACTGAAGAGTAACGGTTACTGCGATAACCGTTCCTCTGATACAGGCAGTTATTTCAATAACTGTCTAACGTCAACAGTGCCTCGCGCCATCTGTTGACCGAAGATCGTACTACGTGTTCCCCTCAACTCATTGGAGATCTGGCTAGGAACTAAGGAGAGAGTAGACCATTTGGAAGGCGTTCTATAGGCCATGGGAATAACTGTGAGACTGTGCGCCATCTGTTGATAAGAACTGTGTACTATATCGTGCGCCTTCGTTACTTTTAGCACAAACAATTAAATAAAGTTAATGTCCGAGCGGTGGCTGATAGGAGCTGCAGTACACGCTTTAACAAGTACAGTCATTCCCTTAAGCCACCGCCTCGTATGTCAATTTAGCTTGGACGAGTTGTATAAAGAGAGGTACCATAAGGAATTCGAGCGACTATGGAAATAACTGTCAAAGATCAGTATTTTCCTCTGGCACTACTCTCCGGTGGTACTCAGCAAGGTTACCGCCCTTCGGTTGTGCCATTCCAGCACTAATCGAAGCGCTAGTTTTTCAGGTGCCAGCCAGCCAGCGGTATAGCCAGCAGTACAGCCGAGCAGCAGCAGCAGCAGCGGTCCCGGCCAGCATCAGTGGTCCAGCCTGTACCAGGCAGTAACCCCCCCCCCCCCCGCCCAGCAGCAGCCAGCCAGCCAGCCAACCAGCCAGCCAGCCAGCCAGCCAGCCAGCCAGCCAGCCCGCCCTCCAACGGCAGCAGTAGCAGCAGCAGCAGCCCTGGCCCCGTCCAAGGCAGCAGCAGCAGCTGCGGCATTCCTGCCAGTCGGCGTCGGCGTCAGCTTCAGCTTCCGCACCAGCAGCGTGGGACTCTGGTCGTCATCCGTCTTCGTCTTTGTCCGTCTTCATCTTCGTCTGTCCCCAGTTTTTTTCTTCCCCTTTCCTTTTTGTCCTGTGTCTTTGTTTATCCTTGTCGTAATGTCAGCCCCCACCACCACTACAACCACTACCACCACATGTCCCCCTCTGCCACCACCACCACCATTACATGGTGTGCCCAGTCACACCCCCCTCTTTCCATCCCTCCTCTTCTCACTCTCCCTTCGCCTTCACTCTTTGTTACCCCCTCTTCAGCTTCTTCCTCCCGCTCCTCTCCCTCTGATCCTTTCCCCCCACTCCTCCAGCCTGTCACTGTAGCTCCAGCTAGGGTGGTGGCCTGTCGGGCCACTGCCCACGCCCAGCTCTCCCCATCACCTTCGCCATCACCGCCACTGCCGTCGCCGTCACCTTCACCGTCACTGTCTCCGGCGCCGTCTGCTGCATCCACACCGGGACCTGCCCGTTCCCGCCACCTCCCTATAGCTCCCATCCCTCATATCACCACCCACTCCTCTGCCGCCGATAAACGCCCTAGTGGCCCCGCCACCTCCTCCGCTCCCAAAAAGGCCCCGCTCCGTCCTCCTTCCCCCTCCCAGGATGCCATGGATGTCTCCCCACCTATCCCTGCTCTCTCCGCTTCCTCCTCCTCCTCCTCCTCCTCCTCCCCCCATTTATATAAATACCTCCTCTCCCGTCCGGATCCTTCCCTTCTCGAGGTCTGGAATCTCTCCCTCCTCCTCTGTCAACACGTCCCTGGTGCCCCCATCTCTCTCCTCACTCCCAGACGTGATTTCGTTCTCATCTCCTCCCCCAGCCCTACCCTCCCACCTGACATCCTCTCCCGCCTCCCCATCACCCGTTTTGGCCCAACGCTTCCCTCACCCCTGCTCCTTCTCCATCTCCAACCTGCCAACCCCAACCCCCGCGTCACCCACCGACCCTCACCGCTGTGATCACTCGGCTCAGTCTGTCGATCACGGAGGAGGAGGTGTTGGCAGAGCTCAAGGCGCATCCCACACTGGAGGTGCGGGCGGTCCACCGCATTTTCAACTCGGCCGGCCCCACCCACCTTATGCGGGTTTTCTCCGAGGACGCCCCCTCCATTGACCGTCTCCTGAAGGAGGGTGCCCTCCTCTTCAACCAGCGCTATAAGGTCGACCCCTCCCGTTCCCCTCCTCAATGCCTGTGCAGTCAGAGGTGTCTGCCCTATAACGCACACCCAAGAGCTGAGCACCGCGAGGCCCCCACCTGCCCGCATTGTAGACAAGCGCACTTCCTCCGGCAGTGCCCTAACCTACAATCCCCTCCCTCCTGCAATACCTGCAATCTCCCCCATCCCACCTACTCCCAAAAGTGTAAAGCCTGACCCCGTTCGACCACTCCTGAGTTCACTGTACCTGTCCATCCTCTGGACACTCCCACCCCTCCAGGCAATGCCCTTCGTCCCCCTCCCCCACCGCTGAGGACATCATCAGGTTTTGTCTTACAAAACGTCCACCCTTTCCAGCGCCCTCACACCCTCCAACAGGTCTCCCTCACCGCCTGTTCCATTTTCCACTTGAAACTGTATGCTACCTCCTCCAACAACCAGGCCCATTTCACCTTCTCCCATCTTGACACCCTTGTCTAAATCCCTGTCATGGCGCAACAGCAGTGTATCCTTTTCAACAACATCCGCTCCCTTCCCGCCAACAAGAACCTCTTCCTGCACACCCTTGCCACCCAACGTGTGGAAGCCTTCCTCCTCAATGAAACTTTCCTCCAACCCCACCACACCGTCCACACGTTGCCCTAACTCCTTCATCGCTCCGATAATCCCCTCCCGATTGCACGTGGCGGAGTTGCCATTATTCGCCACCACCACATCCCAGTTCGGCTCCAACCTCTCTTTCCCGACCACACCGAACACCTGATCCTTAGTCTCTTCTTCCCTGGCCTTACTGTCACATGCACCACCATCTATGTCCGCCCTAACGTCCCTATTCCCTTCGACTTCTTCTCCCACATTGCACGCACAGAACTCAATGCCCCTATCACTACACAGTATCTCATTGCTACATTCCGCACCAAACGCCACACCGCTCCTGGTCACAATCATGTCACCTACTGTCACCTTTGTGAAGCTCCTGTCTCTTTCCTCTCCACCCTGGCCAGGCTCTACAATGTAGTCCTGTCCACCGGTTACTACCCCGACCTGTGGAAAACCTCACGTATCCTGATGTTCCTTAAACGTGGTAAACCGCCATCCTCCGTCTCCTCCTACCGTCCCATCAGCCTTACCTCGGTCTTCAGCAAGGTCCTGGAATCTATCCTCACCCCCCACATCCACCAGCATCTCCACCAGCACCGCCTCCTTCCCATTACCTAGTGTGGCTTTCGGCCATCTTTCTCTTCCGACGACCGTCTCCTTCACCTCACTCATCTCCTGTCCGACCAGCTTAATTCCCGTCGCTCTGCATTCTTCCTCTCCCTGGACCTCGAACGTGCTTATGACCGCGCATGGCATTCCGGTCTCCTCTTCAAGCTCCAAACCTTCACCCTTCCCATTAATTACGTCCGTCTGATCGGCTCCTTTCTCTCCCGCCGTCCTTCCTACATCACCATCCATAACACGGATTCCTGCACCTTTTTTCCCTCCACTGGTGTGCCCCGAGGCTCCGTCCTATCTCTGTACCTTTTATATACGGAGGAATTGCCGTCGCCTTCACCCCCCGTCCACCTTCTCCAGTTTGCCAATGACACGGCCTTCCTTGCCCTTGCCCTTGCCCTTGCCCCCACCCTGCAGCGCTCCCAACACCTTCTCCAATCCCATCTTGACCGGTTCACCGCTTGGTACAACCAGTGGTTGCTCAAGGTCAATCCCTCCAAAACCCAGGCGATCATTGTAGGCAAAACCACCCCTTCCTTCCGCCTCCTTGATTTCTGTCTCACCATCTATGTCCGTCCTATCGCCCTCACCCCTACGCTCAAGTACCTTGGCGTCACCCTCGACCATCGACTCTCCTTGACCCCACATCTCCGGACAATCCAAGCCAAGGCACGCTCCTGACTCCGTCTCCTCAAGCTCCTTTCCGGCCGTACGTGGGGTCTGGACCCCTCCACCATACTCCACACCTATAAATCGCTCATCCGCCCTATCCTTTGTTATGCCCATCCGGCCTGGATCTCCGCCCCTCCTACCTTTTACAAATCCTTGAACGCCATGCTCTCCGCCTTAGCTATCGCATCCGTCTCCCCTCCCCCACGCGGATCCTGTATGATCTCATTCCATTCCCCCACCTCCTCCTTTTCCTTGAGAGGATACGGATCCTGTACACCTCCCGCAAACTCGATCCTCCTCACCCACTTGTCTCGCCCATCCTCTCCCACCCCCGCCCGCTGCCGCGCCTGTATTCCCACGTCCCACCCGGTCTCCATCTCTCCACCCTCCTAACCCTCTCCCAAGGTGGCTTCCGCCAGCTCCCCCTCCCTGATGATGTCCTCCTCCCCTCCATATACCCCTCCTACGAACTTTGATCCTCCTTCCCTCTTCCTGTGTCTGTTCCTTTGGGCACCCTCCCTCCCTCCTCGCTTTCTCCCCACTCCTCCCCTGGGCTTCCCCTCTCCTCCTCCTCCCATCTCCTCAGCCATTGGCGTCTTTGTTCTCCCCTCTCCACCCACCCCCCCGCCCTTCTTCCCCTCTTGGCAGGTCCCCGGACTCGCACACGCTACGTGGAAATTCGCGCGCCCGAGATCATCGCCATCAGTGTCTTGTGTGTGCCGTCATGTTTAGTGTTCAGTGTTCACCGTCGCACTCCATTGTTCACCTGTGCCATCGCCGTCTTCAGTGTTTGTGCGTCGTGTCAACAGTTTCAAGTGTGGATTATCGTCGAGTGTGAACGGCTCCGTGTTTGTCTTTCTGTGTCAACTGTTTACGTGCCTACCATTCTGTAACCTATGTGTAATCTTTCTGTTTTTTCTCATTGTGTATCCTATGGCTGAAGAGCAGCATAGAACGCTGCCGACAGCCTGCCTGTTGTACAGGCTTTAAAATAACAATAAAGGAAAAAAAAAATATTTTCCTCTGGCAGTTATCGTTACTGGCTCACAGTTCTCGCTCTCTGGCAGTTATCAGGCTACCATTACAAGTAACGTGGAAGTTGGTAACGGAATAACTGTGTGTCTCTGTTCCTGATACAGTGACTCCAGTCTTAGATCCCGGTGATATTACAGAGACGATAGTTACTGGAGCGAACAAATATTTACGTACTTCTTCGGCCATCGCGAATGACAAATAACATGTCAGAAAGTATAACATAATACAGTTGAACATAATAATTTTTATCATCATTTGTCAGGAGATTGTCAAAATATGTGATTATATCACAGTAACTGCTAATATTTACAGAATTGATACACTGTCAGAATAAAACACAGTTACACACTTTTAGTAAATTTATCATACATAGAATACCCGATCTTTAGTGCTGCAACCAATTGCTGTCAAAACTGAAATATAGCAGAATTTTTACCTAAGCTGGTCTATCAGTCTCTGTTACGATGTTCAATCTACAGAGTAGAAGGAGGGTCAATGGAAGCGCCTGATTCCACCCATCTGCTTCGACGTAAAGGTGTTGTGGGGTGTGAACGTCATTACGGCACGGTGTTTGTGAGTTGGTTTGTGTGTGTGTGTGTGTGTGTGTGTGTGTGTGGGTGGGTTTCAACGACTCTTATAACTGTCATCTGGTTCCTGTACAAATGTCCTGCCGATCTAGATTGCAGTGCCGGAATTTGCTGGTGGTAACTATTTTTTTTTCTAGCTGTGATGTTTTGTGTATTTATGAAGTATTGAATGTGATTTAATTTATGTAGAGATTATTGATTTTTGGACTTTTAGGATTGTGGTTTTATTTTTCGCAGTTGTAGGTGTTGGTTTTTTGGTATCTGTAGCTGTGGTGGACCTATATAGGTCACTGGAAATGACCGATTTCCATTTTCATAGTTGTATGTGTTGATGTTTTAGTATCGTCATCTGAGGTTGACCTATGTAGGTCAAGGGAAATGTCCGATTCCAATTTTCGCACTTTTAATTGTGGGTATTGGTGTTATGGTATGGTCACCTATATTGTTCAAGGGAAGTGTCCGATTTCTGCAGATTTTTGTTGGTGTAGCAGAATGATTGTATTTTTGGTGGGAAATGTTATTGTATTATTTATATGTATCGTCGTGTTTGTTGCCATGTGTATGTAATGACGTCATAGACACACTTAAAATAGCAATTTCCAGCATATTGATCACGGGTGGAATCATACACTTCTGTATCGAATAATCTTTCAAACACACTGTAAACCGTGCTTTATCTGAAACCAAGTTTTCATGGTTGCTGACTTGCTGGCAGTTTATTGAAAATGCATGTTCCTGAATATTGGACCCCTTTTGGACCAATATAAGTGATTTTAGGTCTTTATGTAGATTGCTGTTCCCATTTCTAGTACTGATATTATGTATTGAGCTATTGGTTGGAAATACTTGTAACAAATTTCATTAAGGAATAAATATACTAGGAAGCAGTGGTTAGAATACAAAGTTCCTTGAACAGGTTCCTACATGATGTTCTTGAATTTATACCACAAACGATTTTTATTACAAGCTTTTTCACGCGAAAAACTTTTGCTACGTTTGATAAGTTGCCACAGACTATGCTCCCTTACGAAATAATAGAATGAAAAAAATGTGGTATGCCCTTCCCAACTGAATTTATTATCGACTTGTAGTCCCAGAAATGTAACACTGTCAACCTTTTCGATCTGCATGTCTTCATATGTTATAAACATGCTGTAGCTGGAGAAATCGTGCAGTTTCCAAATCTCACATAAAACTTGGATTAGCGTACTCACACTTTCCCCAATAGGACTAGCTTTTACAGCACAGGAGTAAACAAATCTGTCACATTACGTATATTTTTTGTTGTGTTACAAGGCTGTACACTTTATTCTATTATGTGAGCAGCACAAGAAATTAAGCTTCGAATTCAACCTGCAGTACTCAGTTTACATATTACTTCATAATTAAAAACGCACGTTGTTAATATTTTACGTAAACAGTGCTGTGGCGAAGTTCCGCGTACTTTCTGTCGCAGCTGCGAAGATAATATTTCTAATAGCGACCGATAACTTATAAACATATAATATGAAACACTAATAATCGTTCTAACATCAACTAAAATGTACCCGGAGTTAATAAGCTAGGGTTATGGCACGATTCATATGACATTCCTGCCATTTCACACTACTCGCAGTTATACTGATAACTAAACTTATTGATTCCAACTATGTCGTTATTTAACTGTAGCCCCTCGGAGTATTCGGTATTCGCTAGCGAAAAATAACTTGGCAGTTATTAATAACCGTTAACGATAACGGTTATCAAAGAGTAACTGGAACTGTGATAACGGTTACTCCAGAATAACCGTTTGGCCCACCTCTATGTTCTTCACGTTCCCATTCCTCTCGTCTAATGACTTTCTCCCTGCTTTCACCAGGTGGCGTTTCTCCTATACTTTTTTTCCATGTTACAGAGCGATGTCAAAAACAGCATGACCAAATCGTATCTTATGTTTGGTGGAATTGGAGGTGGTCGATTTTGTTACCAATGTAGTAAGAAGTTGAACTTTTTGTAACGTAGGTTGGTTATCTACTGCTGAACTAACACTGTTTGGGCCGATCTTGAAACAAACTAACGCCGTCATCAGATTCCTCGTATTCTTAACTATAAGAATTAACCACGACCCTGATAAAAAAAAGAGTTGGCTATGTTTGTAACTAGGCTAGTCATTCTTTACTAATTCTGATTATTTAGAATAAACAATGGGAATGTGTGTCAGTGCTATTCATTGTCTACAAAAGGATTATAACTGGTTCTCAGTACGTTTATTGTCAGTCTATGAAGGAGAATATACAGGGTGGTCAGAAAATGTGTGAAATGCTTGTAGGGATGTTACAGGGCAGGTTGTACTGAGACATAAATGTTAAGAAAAAAATTCGATACGTTGCTCTGTTTCCGAGTTATTTAGCGTAGAATTTAGCCAATCGGGACGTCGCGCTACTTGAATTTACGCGCGCGACGCTCTTTTGGCTAACTTCAGTGCTAAGTAATCCGGAAACGGCGCAACGCATCGCATTTTTTTCTTAACATTTATGTCTCAGTACAATCTGCTCTACAACATCACGACAAGCGTTTCATACTTTTTCTGACCACCTTGTATAAAGGCCATTATTATTTTCAAAACAGATTATTGGTTTGCAGTAACACTGAACTTACATTAAATAATTAGAGCTAACATAAACAAGACACTTGTGGTTTTGTTGACACAAAACAAACATAACCTTTTTCAGATGAAGAAAAGACAGTGCTTTCTCACAGCTGTTTCAAAAACAATAACAGACAGAAATTTAAATGAGTAATGTAAGGCCTAAGAGATTTACATAAAATAGTTAAGGAGATGAACAACAAATAGTGGAGACTTAAAAAAGAAAAAGACATGAATTTCCTGTGATTCTTCCACGTTTTCCTCATTTTCTGACTCACTAACAATATTGAGTTCTTAATGTAATGTGCGACACCTAAGAGATACACAGTCCATACACCTATGTTTGATCTCAATATGCAATAACATCAAACGGTTGGCAGGTGCCAGCACTAACAATGGAGGGTATATAAAGCATGTTGGAGGACGCAGAAAACAGTACAGTCATTGTCATAATGCAAAAATGGAACGATTTATTTCACATCCAAGGGGCATAATCGTTGGCTTTCAGTATTTCTGAAAAGGCTAAGTACTGGGTGATCAAAAAGTTGGTATAAATTTGAATAATGTAGATAGATAGGTAGAAATTGACACACATGCTTGGACACATGGGGTTTTATTACAACCAAAAAAATATAAAAGTTCAAAAAATGTCCGACAGATGGCGCTTCATCTGATCAGAATAGTAATAATTAGCATAACAAAGTAAGACAAAGCAAAGATGATGTTCTTTACAGGAAATGCTGAATATGTGCATCATCATTCCTCGACAATAGCTGTAGTCGAGGAATAATATTGTGAACAACACTGTAAAGCATGTCCAGAGTTATGGTGAGGCATTGGCTTTGGATGTTGTCTTTCAGCATCCCTAGAGATGTCGGTCGATCACGATACACTTGCGACTTCAGGTAACGCCAAAGCCAATAATCGCAACGGGAACTGGAAGGCCAAGCATGACGAAAGTGGTGGCTGAGCACAGATCATCACCAAACGACGAGCATCTGTCGGACATTTTGTGAACTTTGTTTTTGTTTTTTTTTTCTAGTAAAACCCCATGTCATTCCCAGCATGTGTGCCAATTTTTACCTCTATCTACATTATTGCGTGGTTTATTAAGTTTTCAAATTTATGCTGACTTTTTGATCACCCTGTATGTAAAATGTCTGCATGCTGCCGAGGTTAAAGTATTCTGTGCAAGACAACTGTGGTGCCTGACTGATGGGCCATAGATGACAGGGGTGATGATGGTTGTGGAAATATGTACAGGCAAACAGAGATGTTACTGCCGAGCAACTGACCATCCAGATGAACCAAGGTGCTGCTAACAATGCCTCTTCAATTATCGGGAACGTTGCTGTGTACACTCTCATGCAGCTTGTTTTTCCTTGGCACAGTGGCATCTCCCAGCAGGACAATGCAACATGTCACACATCTCACAGGGTAACTGCATGGTCCAAAGAGCACCAGGATAAGTTTACTGTGCTCCCCCAGCAACCAAATCCCCCAGATCAAAATCCAGTAGAGAATCGGTGGGGCCACCTCGACTGGGATGTTTCCGTTGTGAATCCTCAACCGTGAAACCCAGCACAACTGGCCACGGCACTGGAGTCGGGATGGCTCCACTTGCCTCTGAGCATCATCCAGAACATCATCCTCTATCTCTGTCTGCACGTCCGTGCTGCAAAAGGAGGTTATTCGGGCTTTTGACGAGTGGTCAGATTAATGTGACTGGACCATTTGTAATACCCTTATTACATATATCTATTAAATATTTTTTTCTTGATTTTACTGATAAGGAGAGGACGAACATATGCTGGACACAAAAGAACATATGCAGGTCTCAGATTTCGTAGGCTAGTCTTTTCTTGGTCTGCATCCTCAAAACAGATCAGCTCTTCCAGCCATCTGATCCTTATTATTTTTCGTAAAATGTGGATACACTGGCAGCTAGAATGGCAACCAGTTAAAATAGAGTTACGCTTGTTTGATTGCCAGATAGATCTCGATTCCGTGAATCGTATGGTACTAACAACTCAAAAGTAGCAAAAATGAAGTTGCAGCCACGTGATCCTAAATGAGTATATTATACGTGCACTCTAAAGCCACTTATCGACTGAGTACGGGAAGTCGCCCATACCTCATGGGTGACAGCAGTTGGTACACTCATTTCACAGGACTTCATGCAAATGTGATGTCAGCTATATCGAAGACAGAAAGAGCCATCTATCGACTTCCATGATCGTACTCTTCACAACACGTCAGGTAAACATGATGTTCAAAACAATAACATCCACCTCAATTAGAGAGAACTGCTTTTTCTTTATTGTAGGGTACGTTACCCTCTACGTTTTGTTGTTTACTAGTTTAAAGTTCTGCATTTACCCTGAGGTGACAAAAATCATGGGATAGCAATATGGGCATATACACATGGCGGTAGTAACGGGTACACACAAATGTAAAAGAGCGTTTCACTGGCGGAGATGTTATTTGTACTCAACCGATTCACGTGAAAAAGTTTCCGATGTGATTATGGCCGCATGACGGGCATTAACATCCTTCGAACGTGGACTGTTGGTTGGAGCCAGACGCATAGGACATTCCATTTCGGAAAACCTTCGGGAAATCAATATTCCAATACCCACAGTTTCAAGACTGTGCAGAAAATACCACGTTACCTCTCACCACCAACAACACAACGGTCGACTATCTTCACTTAATGACTGGGAGAAGCGCGTTTGCATAGAGTTGTCAGTGTTAACAAACAAACAACGCTGCGTGTAGTAACTACTGAAATCAACGTGGAACGTACTACGAATGTATGTGTTAGAATACTCGTAGTGCAGCGAAATTTCGTTTCGGCACAACATTGCCTGTAGCACCTCTCTTGGGCTTGTGACCATATCGATTGGACCCTAGGCGACTGGAAAACCGTGTTTTGGTCAGATGAATCGCCATTTCACTTGGTAAGACCTGATAGTGGTGTCTGAGTGTTGCGCAGGCCCCACGAAGCCCGACACTCAAGTTGTGAACAAGGCACTGTACAAGCTGGTGGTGGCATTTGCAGCCATTGATGGACTTCACGCTCCCAAACATGTCACCCAATCAAAAATTGTTCGAGATTGTTTTGAAGAACATATTGGACAATTCTAGAGAATGATATGGCCACCCACACTGCCCGACGTGAATCCCATCGAACATTTATAGGACATAATTGAGGGGTCAGTTCGTAAACAAAATATCGCACCGGCAACACTTTCGCAGTTGTGGACGGTTTTAGAGAATATAGAGGCAGCCCCCCCCCCCCCCCCCCCCCATGAACCATGGACCTTGCCGTTGGTGGGGAGGCTTGCGTGCCTCAACGATACAGATAGCCGTACCGTAGGTGCAACCACAACAGAGGGATATCTGTTGAAAGCAAGGGGAAACTACGGCCGTAATTTTTCCCGAGGGCATGCAACTCTACTGTATGGTTAAATGATGATGGCGTCCTCTTGGGTAAAATATTCCGGAGGTAAAATAGACACCCATTCGGATCTCCGGGCGGGGACTACTCACGAGGACGTCGTTATCAAGAGAAAGAAAACTGGCATTCTACGGATCGGAGCGTGGAATGTCAGATCCCTTAATTGGGCAGGTAGGTTAGAAAATTTAAAAAGTTAAAGTTAGATATAGTGGGAATTAGTGAAGTTCGGTGGCAGGAGGAACAAGACTTTTGGTCAGGTGAATACAGAGTTACAAATACAAAATCAAATGGGGGTAATGCAGGAGTAGGTTTAATGATGAATAAAAAAATAGGAGTGCGGGTAAGCTACTATAAACAGCATAGTGAACGTATTACAGTGGCCAAGATAGACACGAAGCTCATGCCTACTACAGTAGTATAAGTTTATATGCCAACTAGCTCCGCAGATGACTAAGAAATTGAAGAAATGTATGATGAGATAAAAGAAATTATTCAGATAGTGAAGGGAGACGAAAATTTAATACTCATGGGCGACTGAAATTCGACAGTGGGAAAAGGGAAAGAAGGAAACATAGTAGGTGAATATGGATTGGGGCTAAGAAATGAAAGAGGAAGCCGTCTGTTAGAATTTTGCACAGAGCATAACTTAACCATAGCTAACACTTGATTCAAGAATCATAAAATAAGGTTGTATACATGGAAGAATCCTGGAGATACTAAAAGGTATCAGATAGATTATATGATGGTAAGACAGAGATTTAGGAACCAGGTTTTAAATTGTAGGACATTTCCAGGGGCAGATGTGGACTCTGACCACAATCTATTGGTTACGAACTGTAGATTAAAACTGAAGAAATTGCAAAAGGGTGGGAATTTTAGGAGATGGGACCTGGATAAACTGACTAAACCAGAGGTTGTACAGAGTTTCAGGGACAGCATAAGGGAACAATTGACAGGAATGGGGGAAAGAAATACAGTAGAAGACGAATGGGTAGCTCTGAGGGATGAAGTAGTGAAGGCAGCAGAGGTTCAAGTAGGTAAAAAGACGAGGGCTAGTAGAAATCCTTGGGTAACAAAAGAAACATTGAATTTAATTGATGAAAGGAGAAAATATAAAAATGCAGTAAATGAAGCAGGCAAAAAGGAATACAAACGTCTCAAAAACGAGATCGACAGGAAGTGAAAAATGGCTAAGCAGGAATGTCTAGAGGACAAATGTAACGATGTAGAGGCTTATCTCACTAGGGGTAGGATAGATACAGCCTACAGGAAAATTAAAGAGACCTTTGGAGAAAAGAGAGCCACTTGTATAAATATCAAGAGCTCAGATGGAAACCCAGTTCTAAGTAAAGAGAGGAAAGCAGAAAGTAGGAAGGAGTATATAGAGGGTCTATACAAGGACGATGTACTTGAGGACAATATTATGGAAATGGAAGAGGAAGTAGATCAAGATGAAATGGGAGGTACGATACTGCGTGAAGAGTTTGACAGAGCACTGAAAGACCTGAGTCGAAACAAGGCCCTGGGAGTAGACAACATTCCATTAGAACTACTGACGGCCTTGGGAGAGCCAATCCTGACAAAACTCTACCATCTGGTGAGCAAGATGTATGAGACAGGCGAAATACCCTCAGACTTCAAGAAGAATATAATAATTCCAATCCCAAAGAAAGCAGGTGTGGACAGATGTGAAAATTGCCGAACTATCAGTTTAATAAGTCACAGCTGCAAAATACTAACGCGAATTATTTACAGACGAATGGAAAAACTGGTAGAAGCCGACTTCGGGGAAGATCAGTTTGGATTCCGTAGAAATATGGGAACACGTGAGGCAATACTTACTCTACGGCTTATCTTAGAAGCTAGATTAAGGAAATGCAAACCTACGTTTCTAGCATTTGTAGACTTAGAGAAAGCTTTAGACAATGTTGACTGGAATACTCTCTTTCAAATTCCGAAGGTGGCAGGGGTAAAATACAGGGAGCGAAAGGCTATTTACAATTTGTACAGAAACCAGATGGCAGTTATAAGAGTCGAGGGGCATGAAAGGGAAGCAGTGGTTGGGAAGGGGGTGAGACAGGTTTGTAGCCTCTCCCCGATGTTATTCAATCTGTATATTAAGCAAGCAGTAAAGGAAAAAAAAGAAAATTTTGGAGTAGGTATTAAAATCCAGGGAGAAGCAATAAAAAACTTTGAGGTTCGCCGATGACATTGTAATTCTGTCAGAGACAGCAAAGGACTTGGAAGAGCAGTTGAACGGAATGGACAGTGTCTTGAAAGGAGGATATAAGATGAACATCAACAAAAGCAAAACGAGGGTAATGGAATGCGGTTGAATTAATTCGGGTGATGCTGAGGGAATTAGACTAGGAAATGAGACACTTAAAGTAGAAAAGGAATTTTGCTATTTGGAGAGCAAAATAACTGATGATGGTCGAAGTAGAGAGGATATAAAATGTAGACTGGCAATGGCAAGGAAAGCGTTTCTGAAGAAGAGAAATTTGTTAACATCGAGTATAGATTTAAGTGTGAGGAAGTCTTTTCTGAAAGTATTTGTATGGAGTGTAGCTATGTATGGAAGTTAAACTTGGACAATAAATAGTTTGGACAAGAAGAGAATAGAAGCTTTCGAAATGTGGTGCTACAGAAGAATGTTGAAGATTAGGCGGGTAGATCACGTAATGAGGAGGTATTGAATAGGATTGGGGAGAAGATGAGTTTGTGGCACAACTTGACTTGAAGAAGCGATCGGTTGGTAGGACATGTTCTGAGGCATCAAGGGATCACAAATTTAGCATTGGAGGGCAGCATGGAGGGTAAAAATCGTAGAGGGAGACCAAGATATGTATACACTAAGCAGATTCAGAAGAATGTAGGTTACAGTAGTTACTGGGAGATGAAGGAGCTTGCACAGGATAGAGTAGCATGGAGAGCTGCATCAAACCAGTCTCAGGACCGAAGACCACAACAACAACAACAGAGGCAGCGTGGCTAAACATTTCTGCAGGGGCTTCCAACGACTCCATGAGCGCACGCCACATCGAAATGCTGAATTGTGCCATGAAAAGGAGGTCTGACATGATATTAAGAGGTATCCCTTGACTTTTGTCACTTCACTGTATGTGGACTGGGCTTTCGATAAAGTTGTAGTGTTGTTCCTAATACGTATTCGTCAACTAAGGATTTGAGAGGACTTACTGATTTACAAGCAAAAACAACCTGAAACCAGCCAGCACTGAATCCATTTAACGTATATATTCAGCATCGTTCATAAAGGCGTCTCAACAATGTAAGTTCATTTTTTGAAACACTGAAAACAAGGTCCAGCAAGATTTGGGAACACATATAATGTTCGAACATTATGAATGGATTTGGAAAACATCGTTCTTGTGAAACATAACTTATTCTTTATTCGCACGAAGTGTTGAGTGCTATCGGCAAGGGATTTCAAATTGATTCCGTATTTCCAGATTTCCATAAGGCTTTTGACACTGCATCTGGCAAGCAGCTTGTAATAAAATTGCATGCTTATGGAATATCGTCTCAGTTATCCGACAGTATTCGTGATTTCCTGTCAGAGAGGTCACGCTTCGTAGTAACTGACGGAAAGTGATGGAGTAAAACAGAAGTGATTTCTGACGTTCCCCAGGGTACTGTTATACGCCCTCTGCTGTCCCTTGACGCGGTAGAGGAAACTATCTGAGCAGTTGTCTTACTTTTTTTTTTTTTTTGCAAATGATGCTGTTATTTCAAATGGTTCAAATGACTCTGAGCACTATGGGACTTAACACCTGAGGTCATAAGTCCCCTAGACTAAGAACTACTTAAACTTAACTAACCTAAGGACATCACACACATCCATGCCCAAGGCAGATTTCAAACGTGCGACCGTAGCAGCAGCGCAGTTCCGGACTGAAGCGCTTAGAACCACTCGGCCACAGCGGCCGGCTTGCTGTCGTTTATCGACAAGCAAAGTCATCAGAAGAACAAAACCTACTTAGATAAGGTATCTCTAAGGTCCGAAAATTGGCGGTTGACGTTAAAAAATGAAAAGTATGAGGTCATTCATATAAGTGCTGAAAAGAATCCGTTAAACTTCGGTTACACCATTAACTAATCAAATCCAAATTCCACAAATTGAGTTAAATACCAAGGTGGTACAAACAATTTAAATTGGAAAGAACATGTAGAAATTGTTGCGGGGATGGCGAACCAATGACTGGGTTTTGTTGCCAGAATGCTTAGGGAACTGCCTCACGAAATTTCAGGCACCATCTTTCCTCTCCAAATACGAAACTATTTCGTTGATGTCGACCTACTTAGGGAGAAACAATCATCATAATAAAATTAAGGAACTCAGACTCCACACGGAAAGATATGCACCATGTGATCAAAAGTATTCGGACACTTGGCTGAAAAAGACTTACAAGTTCGTGGCGCCCTCCATTGGTAGTGCTGGAATTCAAGATGGTGTCAGCCCTCCCTTAGCGTTGATGACAGCTTCCACTCTCGCAGGCATACGTTCGGTGACGTGTTGGAAGGTTTCTTGGGGAATGGCAGCCCATTGTTCACGGAGTGCTGCACTGAGGATGGATGTCGGTCGGTGAGGCCTGGCATGAAGTCGGCGTTCCAAAACATCCCAAATGTGTTCTATAGGATTCAGGCCAGGACTCTGTGCAGGCCAATCCATTACAGGGATGTTATTGTATAACCACTCCGCCCCAGGCCGTCCATTATGAACAGGTGCTTGATCCTGTTGAAAGATGCAATCGTCATCCCTGAATTGCTCTTCAACAGTTGGAAGCAAGATGGCGCTTAAAACATCAATGTACTCTTTTGCTGTGATAGTGCCACTCAAAACAACAAGGGGTGCAAGCCCCCTCCATGAACATGAAAAACACCATCACACCATAACACCACCGCTTCCGAATTTTACTGTTGGCGCTACACACGCTGGCAAATGAAGTACATTGGGCATTCACCATACCCACACACTGCCACCGAATCGGCCACTGTGTACCGTGATTCGTCACTCCAAACAATGTGTTTCTACTGTTCAATCGTCCAATGTTTACGCTCCTTACACCAAGCGAGGCGTCGTTTGGCATTTACCGGCGTGATGTGTGGCTTATGAGCAGCCGCTCGACCATGAAATCCAAGTTTTCTTACTTCCGCCTAACTGTCATAATACTTGAAGTGAATCCTGATGCAGTTTGGAATTCCTGTGTGATGGTCTGTATAGATGTCTGCCTATTACACATTACAGCCCTCTTCAACTGTCGGCGGTCTCTGTCAGCCAACAGACGAGGTCTGCCTCTACGCTTTTGTGCTGTATGTGTCCCTTCACGTTTCTACTTCACTGTCACATCGGAAACAGTGGACCTAGGGATGTTTAGGTGTGTGGAAATCTCGCATACAGACGTATAATACAAGTGACACCCAATCACTTGATCACGTTTGAAGTCCATGAGTTCTGCGGAGCGCCCCATTCTGCTCTCTCACGATGTCTAATGACTACTGAGGTCGCTGATATGGAGGACCTTGCAGTAGGTGACAGCACAATGCATCTAATATGAAAATCGTACGTTTTGGGGGGTGTCCGGATACTTTTGATCACATAGTGTAGCTATTAGTTTTTTCCATGCACAGTTCAAGAGTGGAACAGATAATTATTGTGAAGGTTGTTTGACAAGCCCTCTGCCAGCCACTAAAGTGTGATTTGAAAAGCAGTCAACAACGTGTAGATGTCGTTTCAGGAGCTGGTCTGTAATTAAAATGTGTGGATAGCCGTTCTAGCAAACAAATTAAAGTGGCAGCTCATTTAACTTACGAGGGCCGATCAATAAGTAATGCAACACATCTTTTTTTCTGATAGTAGGTTGGTTTTATTCAGGATTGCAATACACCACATTATCCCCCACTCTTTTGTCTATAAATTCCCATTTTCCAATGTAATCTCCTTTTAATGTGACAGCTTTGTGCCACCTTACTGGGAGGGCCTGTTTGCCTCCATGACACTACTCCACTGGTAGACATCAGAGCCAGTGTCTTGCTGCATCAATAACCCTCTCCATCATCCATGTACTGCCTCCCCCTTCATTGGGTTTAACAGACGGGAGCCGGGATGTGAGAGATCCGGGCTGTCGGGTGGATGAGGAAGAACAGTCCAAAGAAGTTTTATGAGCTCCATTTGAGTGCACAGACTTGTGTGAGACCTTGAGTTTTCATGGAGAAGGAGAAGATCGTTACTATTTTAGTGGCGATGAACACGATGTTTGTTCAAGTTTCTAAGGTAGCACAATACACTTCAGAGTTGATTGTTGCAGTATGAGGGAGGACATTAAACAGAATGTACAGCTTTTAAACTTTCTCTTTGGAGGAGAGGTGTTGTGACACCACTCCATGGACTGAGTTTTGTTTCCAATTCCAAGTGATGAATCGATGGTCTTCTGTTAGGCGGTGAGGAACCCAACAGGCAAACGTCTCTGACTACCTCAACTGGTGGGCGAGTGTGTCAGCACTACCAATAGAGATGTAGAGTTGCGAAGCGAGGTATCTGTGGTCTGTCGATCATCTGGTATGACAGTGTTCACACATTACAACATTGCAAGAGTCACAGATGTGTGCACCCAGCTGGCACCTGGGATATTGGACAGGTTTGTGCGATATTGTTGCAATGATGACAGACACCTCGCCCAATGACTCACCGTGCTTTTTTTCACTGCCAGGTCTCTGTGGACATACTGAAAGTGTGTATGACTATCTACAATGATATGGTTTTCTGCCAAAAGAAACTCAGTTACAGCTCTTTGCTTGGAATACACCTCTGTTACAGAAGCCATATTGAAAGCTACGTATAGCGCCACCACCTATCGGAAAGTCATGAAAGTAAGGCACTGAAACAGGAATATTCCACTATGTTCTACAACAAACTTCGCCTTGTTTCAATGGAACTTGGCCAAGAAAAAAAATGTGTTGCATTATTTGTTGAACTTCACACGTATGTTCTATGAATAATTGTTGTTTCAAAACACCAACACAATGAAGATCTCTCGAAAACGTGCCGGGATTGCTACAATTTTTTGTAATCAAATGACGGAACACGTCAAATTGGCGGTTAGAAATGTAGTGTACTTTAACTGAAGACATTCTTGTTTGTCAAAGAAGTGTCCTAAAAGAACTAGCTCGTAAATTTTCTTTTATACTCTATAGATGGCTGAGACCAAGTTGCCTTTAAATATTTTGCAAATTGTCAGTCTTTTCTACCCTTTTCTCTGAGAATTTCTTTTATCAAATGATCAACGTGTTCCTAGTAATTACTTGCATTTGTGTTTTTCATGCTACTTAGATCGCGTAAAAATTTGTTAACATCGAGTATAGATTTAAGTGTCTGGAAGTCTTTTCTGAACGTATTTGTATGGAGTGTAGCCACGTATGGAAGTGAAACATGGACGATAAATAGTTTGGACAAGAAGAGAATAGAAGCTTTCGAAATGTGGTGCTACAGAAGAATGCTGAAGATTAGATGGGTAGATAACATAACTAATGAGGAAGTATTGAATAGGATTGGGGAGAAGAGAAGTTTGTGGCACAACTTGACCAGAAGAAGGGATCGGTTGGTAGGACATGTTCTGAGGCATCAAGGGATCACCAATTTAGTATTAGAGGGCAGCGTGGAGGGTAAAAATCGTAGAGGGAGACCAAGAGATGACTACACTACGCAGATTCAGAAGGATGTAGGCTGCAGTAAGTACTGGGAGATGAAGAGGCTTGCACAGGATAGAGTAGCATGCAGAGCTGCATCAAACCAGTCTCAGGACTGAAGACCACAACAACAACAGATCTCGTAAAAGCTTTAACTGCTGATACGTCATTATGCAGCATTGAATTACACAAATCGTACCAGGAATGACATGTTTTTATACATCTACGTGCCACTGCCTTAAAATGGCATAATTTTATAACACGATATGATATGAAACACACCACTTCGGAGGATAACAAAAGTCGATAGCTCTTCCTGCCGTCTTCATTACTCTATGCGACGTCAAAATTATGTCACTTGTGCATGAAGTATTGTGAAATGAGTGTTACCCTCACACAGTTGGTACTATGCTGTAGAGATGGGTGATTATGAGAAAAAATCTATTAATATGCCTTGTGGCAACAACCGCCGTGATATGCATCGCTGACAGCGTTCCTAGCTTCCAAGCAGTACAGACGAGTACCTTTTACTGTACAAATATTCGTGCAATAAGGTATTCTTGGCAAAATCCGTGTCACTTCAGGCAGGGGTGTTACCTCCGTAGCCTTGGCTGTTATTGAATTCAGCATATTTTAAAATTCAGCAGTAAGTAAGAAACACATATGTTTTTGTTTTCTCCAAAAAAATTCCTGCTCCGAGATACAGGCCTCCAAAGATGACACTGCGAACACCATTTTGAAGGTGAGAATTTCGGTTTTTTTTTAAATGCTGTGTTTCTAACAGTTCTAGATATATTGTTAGAGGTTTTTTATTTGAAAGATAATTGCTTTATGATTACAATGGTATCCTCCATTTGGATATATCCGCCAAAATTCTTTTACTGTCGCCTTTCGACTTTTTTTTACAATTTACACAAAAAACTTTTTTTTTCCAAAATACCAATCCAGAAAAATTAGATTTTTTCCTGATGATTAGTCCCATGTAGTACTATATTCTCTGTAATGGAGAGCTTTCACTTTTAAGTTGAACAGGTTTTATTTCAAAAAATAATTCTATTAACTTTCAATGGTTATATATGTCTTCACTGAAGTTGTTTCTTACTAATTTACTTGTTGCAATGTTTATTTCTATTGTCATTGTTGCAGTTATTTCTTATCTCTTTCTTTGTTAGAGTTATTTCTTTTCACTTTCACTGTTGCAGATATTTCTTACACTTTGTTGTCGTTTCTTGTCCGTCTCTTTGTAGTGGTTGTTCACTGCAGGTTTCTGTATTGTAATTGTTCAGTGCTAATTTGTTTACTGAAGAGGATTCTAAGAAATCTGAGAGCATCCAATGAGTTCTGCTTTTTGCTGAGAAATTTAGCAGTTGACACAGTTTCAGTGTGTTTTGTGAAAAGGACTGTTTGAAATATCTTCTGACTGGAGCCACAGGAGGGAGAAGTGCTCTGAGTATTTGCATGTCCATAAAATAGTGATATATAAGACAAACAAGGAACAGATTTTGTCCAGATTGGGAATAAGTGTTCTCATTTGAAGACTTTGTTTCAAAGTGAAGATGTTTCCAGTGACGACTTTTTGTGTTCTAAATGTTTTGATGGAATGACAACAATGGTGGTATCTGAACAAGGTGAAGCCTCCCACTGTGCAGATGATGCAGATTTTTCAGCAATAGATGAAGAATTAAATACCCTGAATCAGTCAACTACAGAGGTACGTGTTAGTCCTATTAAGAAACAGTGGTCCGTGAAGCCGAGTCATAAGCTCTATACACGAAGAAAATGCAGAGAAATTACTAAAGCTATCGACGAATACACTACAGCAAAACTGGCCACACTCTTCAAAGTAGAAATCCATCTTCAAAAGAAAATGAACCAAAGCACTCTTGCACCTCTTGCCAGGAATTTTTCACAAATATCAATTCAGCTGTTGAATATTGTGCATCCTATAGTGAAAGGGTGCAAGTTAAACATTTACAAAGAAATCTATTTTCAACTACGTTCTATCAGTATCAAAGTACATTGTAAACAAATCAAGAAATATGAGGTCTGTAAAATAGGTCTTCGGAAGACCAGATCACTATTATAGTCTTCCTGTAGAAGCAGCTCAAGTTCAAATAGTGTAGTCATCTTATCTGGAAGGTAAATGGGACTCTTCTCGGCAGAGTGCCAACAAAAAAGTTACTATAAAAGTTGAAGGACAAAAAGTTGTGGAGGTGAAGAGGTACATGATTCGCAGTATTAAAAAAAAAACTTTTGCAATTTATAAGAGCAACTATGCAACTTCACATATTGGAAGATCAAAATTTTATTCACTACGACCTAAGTGGATAGTTCCACACCCACCTAGAGATGTCTGTTTATGTGTGTATTGCGCGGATTTTGAACTTTGTGTGATAACTTTGAAGAACTCACTGGAGCACATGACATATGACACCTTGGATGGGTGTGTGAAGCCATTAGTAGTCTGTGATGTAAAGCGAGAGACGTGTTTGTTTCAAGAATGTGGTGACTGCTCTGGAAACGTAGGACTGTCTTTACAGACACTTGGACTGGAAGATGTAGCATTGTTCATTGACTGGCTAATTTCATTACAAAACAGAGTGCATAGAAGTTGTATAAATTGAAACCTTTAAGTCTTTAGACCTTTCACATACATTGTGGAATCATTTAAAATGCTTGAAAAATGAGACTCTTACTCATCTTTAAAAACTAAAATTATGTTAAATAAGGCTAGGTTTTGATTTTTATGAGCCTGTTATGTGATAATGCGGTAATAAAACAGGTTGTATGTATGGCAAAAATTTCAGTTGTTTATAAAACCTGTTAAATCTAAAAGTGGAAGCCCTCCTTTTCAGGGAATGTAGAAGTATATGGTACTAATCAACAGAAAAAATACCAAAATTTTATGGATTGTCATTTTTGAAATGTTTTTCCATAAATTATAAAAAAGTTCAGAATGCTATAGTAAAAGAACATTGACAGATAAGTCTAAATGGAGGATTTATTTGTAATCATAAAGCAATTATCTATCAAATAAAAAACCCCAACAAAACATCTAGAACTGTTTTAACTTTTTTCCGTAATTCGCATCTTCCAAATGGTAAGTGCAGGGCTGTATTTCAGAGCAGAATTTTTTTTGGAGAAAATAAAAATACATGTTCCTTACTTAGTCCTTCATTTTAACTTATGCTAAACTCAAAATACATCTGAGACTATAAAGGTAAGATGTTTTCCTAGCCTGCCTGAATTGATATGGACTATGTCTATTATAGTTCTATGCTGAGCCGTCTCTCAATTATATCGTAAGCTCACTGAATTTTCACTGCATTGGTGACCTGCAATGACCGCGAATTATGCCAAGTACATGCTGAACTGTACATTATGCTACGACAATGCACTCTACGTGTAACTGTTTCGAGCCGAAATACACGTGCCACACCGAAGTTTTCCATTCTGGACAGTGCAGTGCTTCTCACCCAACTCTTCGACTGCGTACAGTGATGAATTGTCCAAGTGACATGCTTCAGTACTGTGGTTTCACTTCCAATGTAGAGCCTAACAATTGAAAGCAACCAACGATCTATTGACAGGTCTCACTGTCATTTCCATTTTGCAGAAACACCAGGCAATGGCTGATTGGCAACATTCCGACTGATGAATTTGTGTTCATTCACCATGGATAACATGTCCACCACGTCACTTGCGAATCGTTCAGTCTGCATTTGCTACCACCAACTGTCCAGATTTCAGACATTCACGGTATGGATGATTCTGGAACATATTCAGTCTTGCCTTGACCAACCTCAAGCCTGGTTTGCAATTGTCAACAACTTATTTGTGACGACTGACATCACAAATGGATAATTATATCAAGAACTTCCCACCGAGTCTGGTGATGGCCACCATGTGCCACAGTATCAGACTTGGCAAGTTTATTCTGCTCAGTAGCTGAGCCCAATCAACTTCCATCGACTGCTTCCAACTTTGCAAGCCGTACATCTTACTCACCAGTGGGGGCACTCTGACCGATAGTGGGTGGGTCCAGAAACAGTCAGGAGAGGACGGAAGCTGGGTGAAAGACTTCCTGTCACTGAGAGGACCAACGGATTGACGAGGCTCCCGCTCGCTGATAGGCAACTGGCGAGCTGCGAAAACAGCTGGATCAAGACGCACCAATAATCGGCAGAAAGGTGTCGAGGGACGGGTCCTGTAAATTCAAAATATCAGCCTGAAGATCCTCGTCTGGTGCGTGAAACACCACCATATCGCGAATAAAAAAAGAGGCACAAGACTGCTTGCAAACAATTTTGGCGCACCAGAATTTACAATTGCTGGAGAGACTCCTGGAGCGTCGTAATCCATTCCCAATAAGTCTGACCTGGGGACTTTCGACAAGAAAAGAAAGTCTTAGGGCGGAAATGACGTGTATTTGTTTGTCAAAGTACTCAAAAAGGTAGCCCTTACGTGAGTAAATGAGAGGTCGCGAGGGGACGGAGGTAACGGGTATTTGTGTGTCAAAGTACTCAAAAAGGTAGCCCTTAATGTGAGTAAATGAGAGATCTCGAGGGGACTGCTCAGGGTTCAATTGCTGAAGTAAATACAACACCTGTGGACCGACTGTTGCTAAAAAAAAGCCCGGCTTCGATTTGCATCGTGGATCCCATGTGCCAGTAAATGTTGTTCCAACCATTCGACATCACTTGACCATGTTTCGACAGACCTGTCGACAGCCGGAAACATCGGTGGAGCCACGTGCAATGTATTCAGTTTGCGTGCGGTGGAATCGACCCAATGGGCTACCTCTCACAACTCTGGCGAGTAAGAGCGAATTTCTGACCCCGCGAGCGTTGCCTGAAGCTGCTGTAGAGTTTCCACCAAGGACTGAACAAGCTCCTCTCAGGAGGCCGTTCCGTTCTAAAATGAAAGTTTTATCCTCGTCGCCAATACCTGTAGTGTCCTGCGTTCGGCAGGGAAGAAATAACAGTCAATTTGAACACACTTTATTATAATTAAAGAAAAACGCCTTCTTGGCATGCACTAAGTGTTACAAGCAAGAACAAACAGAAAAAACCCGACAACTCTTGTGATGGCAAATCAAGTAAGGAAACAAGACAATGGAATAAAATACTGACCAAAATCTACTCTAGAAAATACAAAATACAAAAGGCTGCTACAATGCTACGGTGAGTTAATACAATGCTAGGGCCGGCGTAAGTTCTGGCCGGAGCTGTTCCTAATGGTTGGTAAACACTGCTGGTCTGACGGTCGAGGCTTGCTTATGAAGCTGGCCGAGGTGGCCGACCGGTTCTAGGCGCTATAGTCTGGAACCGCACGACTACTACGGTCGCAGGTTCGAATCCTGCTTTGGGCATGGATGTGTGTGATGTCCTTAGGTTAGTTAGGATTAAATAGTTCTAAGTTCTAGGGGACTGATGACCGCAGAGGTTAAGTCCCATAGTGCTCAGAGCCGTGCTTATGAAGCCAGGTCGTCGGAAGTACTACATGAGTCATATGAGTTTTGATTTGTGGAACACTGTCACATGTTCTCTGGCGAAGTAGTTCCGTGTTTATCTTTCTGTCCGCTGGCGATGTTTCTCTCCGCGCTACAGAAATGTGGTCAGCAACCCATCTTGCGTGTCGGTTGTGTGAGCTCTCTAATAATAAGGGGCAGCTAAGACACTTTCGTTATTTCATTTGTTGAAATTCATAATAAAGGGCAAAAGATTTACTGAAGCAGTGAGGCAGAATTCTGAGGTGTACAACATACGCGTACTAAATTACTTGCTCTCTACTACATTTATAAAGTGGATATTTATATGTAGCGGTTGTGTTGTTGTGGTCTTCAGTCCTGAGACTGGTTTGATGCAGCTCTCTATGCTACTCTATCCTGTGCAAGCTTCTTCATCTCCCAGTAACTACTACAACCTACATCCTTCTGAATCTGCTTAGTGTATTCATCTCTTCGTCTCCCTCTACGATTATTACCCTCCACGCTGCCCTCCAATACTAAATTGGTGATCCCTTGATGCCTCAGAACATGTCCTACCAGCCGATCCCTTCTTCTAGTCAGGTTGTGCCACAAACTTCTCCCCAATCCTACTCAATTCGTCCTCATTGGTTACGTGATCTACCCATGTAATCTTCAGCATTCTTCTGTAGCACCACATTTAGAAAGCTTCTATTCTCTTCTTGTCCAAACGGTTTATCGTCCATGTTTCACCTCCATACATGGCTACACTCCATACAAATACTTTCAGAAAAGACTTCCTGACACTTAAATCTATACTCGATGTTAACAAGTTTCTCTTCTTCAGAAACGCTTTCCTTGCCATTGCCAGTCTACGTTTTATATCCTCTCTACTTCGACCATCATCAGTTATTTTGCTCCCCAAATAGCAAAACTCCTTTACTACTTGAAGTGTCTCATTTCCTACTCTAATTCCTTCAGAATCACCCGACCTAATTCGACTACATTGCATTATCATCGTTTTGCTTTTGTTGATGTTCATCTTATATCCTCCTTTCAAGACACTGTCCATTCCATTCAACTGCTCTTCCATGTCCTTTGCTGTCTTTGACAGAACTACGATGTCATTGGTGAATCTTAGAGTTTTTATTTCTTCTCCGTGGATTTTAATACCTACTCTAAAATTTTCTTTTGTTTCCTTTACTGCTTGCTCAATATACAGATTGAATAACATCGGGGAGAGGCTACAACCCTGTCTCAATCCCTTCCCAACCACTGCTTCCCTTTCATTCCCCTCGACTCTTATAAGTGCCATCTGCTTTCTGTACAAATTGTAAATACGCTTTCGCTCCCTGTATTTTACCTCTGCCACCTTCAGAATTTGAAAGAGAGTATTCCAGTCAACATTGTCAAAAGCTTTCTCTAAGTCTACAAATGCTAGAAACGTAGGTTTGCCTTTCCTTAATCTAGCTTCTAAGATAAGTCGTAGGGTCAGTATTGCCTCACGTGTTCCAATATTTCTACGGAATCCAAACTAATCTTCCTTGAGGCCGGCTTCTACTAGTTTTTCCATTCGCCTGTAAAGAATTCGCTTTAGTATTTGGCAGCCGTGACTTATTAAACTGATAGTTCGGTAATTTTCACATCTGTCCACACCTGCTTTCTTTGAGATTGAAATTATTATATTCTTCTTGAAGTCTGAGGGTAATTCGCCTGTCTCATACATTTTGCTCACCAGATGGTAGAGTTTTGTGGAGGACTGGCTCTGCCAAGGCTGTCAGTAGTTCTAAGGGAATGTTGTCTACTCCCAGGGCCTTGTTTCGACTCAGGTCTTTCAGTGCTCTGTTAAACTCTTCACGCAGTATCATATCTCCCATTTCATCTTCATCTACATCCTCTTCCATTTCCGTAATAGTGTCCTCAAGTACATCACCCTTGTATAGACCCAAAATATACTCCTTCCACCTTTCTCCTTTCCCTTCTTTGCTCACAACTATGTTTCCATCTGAGCTCTTGATATTCATACAAGTGGTTCTCTTTTCTCCAAAGGTCTCTTTAATTTTCCTGTAGGCAGTATCTATACTACTCCTCCTGATATAAGCTTCTACATCCTTACATTTGTCCTCTAGCCATCCCTGCTCAGCCATTTTGCACTTCCTGTCGATCTCATTTTTGAGACGGTTGTATTCCTTTTTGCCTGCTTCATTTACTGCATTTTTATATTTTCACCTTTTATTTATCAATTAAGTTCAATATTTCTTCTGTTACCCAAGGATTTCTACTAGGCCTCGTCTTTTTACCTACTTGATCCTCTGCTGCCTTCACTACTTCATCGAACAGAGCTACCCATTCTTCTTGTACTGTATTTCTTTCCCCAATTCCTGTCAATTATTCCCTTATGCTCTTCTTGAAACCCTGTACAACCTCTGGTTTAGTTAGTTTATTCAGGTCTCATCTCCTTAAATTGATTGTGGTCAGAGTCCACATCTGCCCCTGGAAATGTACTACAATTTAAAACCTGGTTCCTAAATCTCTGTCTTACCATTATACAGGGTGCTACAAAAAGGTACGGCCAAACTTTCAGGAAACATTCCTCACACACAAAAAAAAGAAAATATGTTATGTGGACATGTGTCCTGAAACGCTTAATTTCCATGTTAGAGCTCATTTTAGTTTCGTCAGTATGTTCTTCCACCTACGCTCAATGGAGCACATTATCATGATTTCATACGGGATACTCTACCTGTGCTGCTAGAACATGTGCCTTTACAAGTACGACACAACATGTGGTTCATGCACGATGGAGCTCCTGCACATTTCAGTCGAAGTGTTCGTACGCTTCTCAACAACAGATTCGGTGACCGATGGATTGGTAGAGACAGACCAATTCCATGGCCTCCACGCTCTCCAGACCTCAACCCTCTTGACTTCCCTTTATGGGGGCATTTGAAAGCTATTGTCTACGCAACTCTGGTACCAAATGTAGAGACTCTTCGTGCTCGTATTGTGGACGGCTGTGATACAATACGTCATTCTCCAGGGCTGCATCAGCGCATCAGGGATTCCATGCGACGGAGGGTGGATGCATGTATCCTCACTAACAGAGGACATTTTGAACATTTCCTGTAACAAAGTGTTTGAAGTCACGCTGGTACATTCTGTTGCTGTGTGTTTCCATTCCATGATTAATGGGATTTGAAGAGAAGTAATAAAATGAGCTCTAACATGGAGAGTAAGCGTTTCCGGACACATGTCCACATAACATATTTTCTTCCTTTGTGTGTGAGGAATGTTTCCTGAAAGTTTGGCCGTACCTTTTTGAAACACCCTGTATAATCTATCTGAAACCTGTCAGTATCTCCAGGCTTCTTCCATGTATACAACCTTCTTTTATGACTCTTGAACCAAGTGTTAGCTATGATTAAGTTGTGCTCTGTGCAAAATTCTACCAGGCGGCTTCCTCTTTCATTTGTTACCCCCAATCCATATTCACCTACTACGTTTCCTTCTCTCCCTTTTCCGACTACCGAATTCCAGTCCTCTCTGACTATTAAATTTTCGTCTACCTTCACTATCTGAATAATTTCTTTTATTTCATCATACATTTCTTCAATTTCTTCGTCATCTGCAGAGCTAGTTTGCATATAAATTTGTACTGCTGTGGTAGGCGTGGGCTTCGTGTCTATCTTGGCCACAATAATGCGTTCACTATGTTGTTTGTAGCAGCTTATCCGCACTTCTATTTTTTTATTCATTATTAAACCTACTCCTGCATTACCCCTATTAGATTTTGTATTTATAACCCTGTATTCGCCTGACCAAAAGTCTTGTTCCCCCTGCCACCGAACTTCACTAATTCCCACTATATCTAACTTTAACCTATCCACTTCTTTTTTTAAATTTTCTAACCTACCTGCCCGATTAAGGGATCTGACATTCCACGCTCCGATCCGTAGAACGCCAGTATTCTTTCTCCTGATAACGACATCCTCTTGAGTAGTCCCCGCCCGGAGATCCGAATGAGGGACTATTTTACCTTCGGAATATTTTACCCAACAGTACGCCGTTATCACTTAATCATACAGTAGATCTGCATGCCCTCGGGAAAAATTACGGCCGTAGCTTCCCCTTGCTTTCAGCCGTTCGCAGTAGCAGCACAGCAAGGCCGTTTTGGTTAGTGTTACAAGGCCAGATCAGTCAATCATCCAGAGTGTTGCCCTGCAATTACTGAAAAGGCTGCTGCTCCTCTTCAGGAACCACACACTTGTCTGGCCTCTCAACACATACCCCTCTGTTGTGGTTGCACCTACGGTACGGCTATCTGTATCGCTGAGGCACGCAAGCTTCCCCACCAACTACAAAGTCCATGGTTCATAGGGCATTGCAATATGGCTGCAACTTAAAGTGAAATAATTACTGTGTGTAGAATCAGGTTGACTAGTTGCTGTGATTTATTTGTCAGGCATTTGTAGCGTTTCATAAAGAAATGGACTGAAACTACAAGTTGTTTGTTTAAATATGTGTTTGTGTGAGGCTCATTTATTTCTAAGTAGGTCTTTCGATCTGTGTAAAACTGTTTAACTTGCATCAGTGGTCAATATTTATGTGGTTTCATTAGCTAACCGAGTACAAATAAAGCACTTGAACAATTAAAAGCCAATACAAGACATAAAGAAAACCTTGAATCTTGAAGGAAAAGGTATTGGGGAAAATATGACTATTAAAAACAGAAATTGCACTGGACAAGCAACAAAACTTAATCTTAAAAGAAACTAATTTTTCACAGGATGTGATGTGATCCATTTAGTAATTCTAGTTGCAATTTGACATAACAAACCATAAAACTGATGCTTCGATTTTGTAAAATACAAAATGAAGATTCCTCTTCCTTGAGCTCCTTGGATAGTGTCTGAAACATCCCTTCTGCACCACATAGCCGGCCTGTGTGGCCGAACGGTTCTAGGCGCTTCAGTCTTGAACCACGCGACCGCTACGGTCGCAGGTTCGAATCCTGCCTCGGGCATTGATGTGTGTGATGTCCTTAGGTTAGTTAGGTTTAAATAGTTCTAAGTTATAGGGGACTGACGATCTCAGATGTTAAGTCCCGTGGTGCTCAGAGCCATTTTTTGCACCACATAATGACATTTTCCGGACCTGCACTCTTTTTTGTGTTGTTTTGCACTCTTGTCGTCCTTCTCTAACATATAAGCTATCCCTGCAAGATGCCATTCATTTGAATCCAAGAAGTGTCATTTTCGTACAAATATGGAGTCCAGCATTGATGTATACAAGCTACCACATTGTAGATGTGCACTTCGCACGAAAAAAGAGTTGAAAATCATCTTTCAAAATTGCAACTCCCATCCATGCGAGTTGAGATCATATGACTTGAATGTCCACAGTCCTCTCAGCTGGCTTGTCACGTGTGAATGTACAGATGCAACTGATTACGCCAGTACACTCAGTGTTGTGTATATATCTCACACTGCTAACAGAAGCAGCACTCTGCCCAATAATTTGGCGTGAAACAATAGGAATGCTTCTACAGCACTGCATTCTGAGGGAATCCAAGGTGTGCAGGCCCATACATGCTTGGGATAGAGTAACCAGCAGACAGGTATTTTGCTATTGTTCACTGGGTCAGTCTTCCCAGCATATCGAAAACACATCTCAGAACGTTTCTGTTTGCAGGTGGGAGGACGGGAAGATAATTGTACAACTTCCTGGTATTTACCCCAGTGATATTTAAGTGCCCAGTCCTTCCGAGAAGGATAGGATGTCCTTCGTATGTCTGGAATCATTAACAGCTGAATGCACTGATTTCTGGGGAACCCCGACAGCAAACAATAGCTGTAGTATTATTGGAAGCTGCTGTGGAAATAGGTCCCCTGCAGGTATTACTTCTCTCTGCTGTAGCTGCTGTTTGCGAGAGAGAAAGATTTAAGAATTAACAGCAGAATGTTCTGATTTCTGGGGAGGTAGCAGTATTATTACTGGAGGGTACAGTCGAAAAGGCTTCCCTGTTTGTTGACAACAGAAAGGATAGAGAGCTGTGTCCAGAACATCACATGAAGGACTTTGTCTCTGAAACTGACTTGCAGAATCCTTTATTTACGAACTTAGAGGACCGCTAGCTGCCGGCCGCGGTGGTCTCGCGGTTCTAGGCGCGCAGTCCGGAGCCGTGTGACTGCTACGGTCGCAGGTTCGAATCCTGCCTCGGGCATGGATGTGTGTGATGTCCTTAGGTTAGTTAGGTTTAAGTAGTTCTAAGTTCTAGGGGACTGATGACCACAGCAGTTGAGTCCCATAGTGCTCAGAGCCATTTGAACCATTTGACCGCTAGCTGCGTACCACATGCATCCTTTTGCAGGTCTATGTCTGTTATTCCAGACCACCGTTGGCTGATAGAAGAAGAAAATGTAGTCAGTAAGAGGATCCAGTATTAGCATCAGAATTTAAACAATCTCTCGAAGACTTGAAATACAAATAAAGGAGAAGGGATAGATAACATTCCATGGCAACTTTTAAAATCATTAGAGGGGAAAAGGCGACCAAACGATTATTGAAGTTGGTGTGGACAATCTATGAGACTGTCATATTCACCAGTCTTCCCTGGAAAACCTGTTATTGGCTACATCAAAGCTGGTGCACAATCTCCTGGGACAGGTGTCGTGCATAAGGTCAACGCTCCAGAAGTATTTATGGGCTTTCAATAGTCCAACCTGGGAAACCTCTTGTCGACTGCATCAAAGCCGTTCTACATTCTAGGAATGCCTTACATGTTTTCCAGATGTCTTTGAAGCAAGCACTTATGTGTGACAACAGGAAATGCACAGTTCTTTGTTGATCTTTCTAGGAAGGCTTTTGAAGCTGCCGTTATATGTCTGCTGGCTCGAACACTGGAATATGGGTTGGCTCACAAGCGAAGAGTGTTCTTCAGACAGAATACAGGAAGTATATTGTTAAGTGAGCGCTCCTTCCAGGAACGCCTTTGATGCAACTGCTACAAGACGACAGACTACATCAAAATGACACCGATACAATGGCTACAAAATGTCGACAAGGGCGAACTGCTCCAGGTCTGTGAGCGAGGTGCTAAGCGGATGCTGAGATTGTTTCTCATGAGACTGCATCTGCGTAAAGGCACTGACGCAGTGCTGGCTTTCAGCGCCCGTCTGTCAGTCTCTGGCTGGCAGCGGGTAAGGTGCGGGCCAGGTGAAGTGCTCCGAGCATGCCACTTCATATATTGTTCAGAGCCATCAACACGAGCTTGCGCACCCGTTTGGTGACTGCAGCATGTGCTGTTGTTTTTTCTTGGTTTATCGTAGATATGTATTTAATTGGGATCTTTAGTACTGAGTAGTGCAATATTTTTAACTGTCTGAGGTGCTGTTTTTTCGCGATATGTATTATTTCCCGCCAATTTCTATGGATGTGATTGGTGTAATGTGTTGTTAATTCAGTTTCAGTCGATTTTTCGTGTTTATTTCTACCTGTGACGATGTTTTTAACTACCATTTATTTCGATAATTATGATTTTCCGTCAATTTCTACGTGCGTTATCGGTGTAAGGTGGTGTAAGCTTAGTTTCCCATGATTTTTCATGATTATTTGTATCTGTAATGACGTTTTTAACTACCCGTTTTTTCGTGTTATGCATGATTTCTCTACAATTTCCACGCACGTGATCGGTGTTAGTTCAGTTACCTGTGGTTTTTTGTGACTATACGCAGTCGGAAAAAAAGCGATCTGTTTGCGTTTTTAGTTAGTACTCGACAGGTCGATAAATTTTTTAGAAGTATTTTACAATACTTGCACCTTCCAAAATTAAATAAGCAACAGAGCTGTCCAATAGGATACCACCCAAAATAAAGCAAAGAAACTACCCTAGGTCCTTCCATGCCAACAGTTCAGGACAGACTGAGCGGTTTTTCCAGCCATTTTTCCGAGTTCTGGAAGAGACGGAGGAGACGATGGGGGAGGGGGGAAGGAGAAGGGGAACCCATGACATCATCAGTGCGACGTTGCACATATACACCATGGGGCAATGGGAGGGAAACCGTGCAAAGTGGTGTAAAACCATCCTACTCCACAACTGCACTTCCCTCTGCTTGTTTTTTATAAGCATTTGTTTCTTTTGTAATTGAATCCTTTTTAATAGTAGGTACTTCGTCATTTTGTACTTATGTAATTTAGGCAGTGATGCGTTGTATTGATTTTTGTCGAACGCGACTTTTATATGTATGTGATTAAATGACATGCTAACTTAATCATATGTGAATATTAAACCCAGATTCAAAAATGTATGTTAGAAAACTGAGAAACTGTTAGAAAATAATCTGTAAGTCTAAAAGCCTATAGTACATAGGAAATTATGTACAGAGGTTATAGTGAAAAACAAACTAGTGCTGTGTGTCTGATAAACAATGACCAATCGTGTGTTGGGGTAGAAAATTAGTGCATCGTGTGTAATCGAAATTGCTCGTGGGGTGCTAAATGAACACTGGAACAAGTAAAACAGCCATCCTGACGTATATAATGTGTTCACTTATCTTGGGAACGAACTGAAGCCGCTTCGTTAAAGAGGGTATGCTACCGACAGAGTGTTGGTGAAGTCATATCTATATGAACCCAAAATGTTTTTCCAACACCAGTCCACACTGAGAACTTCTCACATTAATAGACAACATGTGCAGTGTCCAATGGTCACATCTGAATTAAGCCGAACCATGCCAGCAGCAAAATGTAATTGTCGCCAGACTTACGTGCAATGCACATTATCGACCATTTACAAGAAAACAAAACTTATGCATTCACAATATTCGTGTCCACTCGTCAACTTTTAATATTTGCAGGTTGGTTGGTTGGCTGTTTGGGGAAGGAGACCAGACAGCGTGGTCATCGGCCTCACCGGATTAGGGAAGTATGGGTAAGGAAGTCGGCCGTGCCCTTTCGGAGGAACCATCCCGGCATTTGCCTGGAGTGATTTAGGGAACTCACGGAAAACCTAAATCAGGATGGCCGGACGCGGGATTGAACCGTCGTCCTCCCGAATGCGAGTCCAGTGTCTAACCACTGCGCCACCTCTCTCGGTATTTGCAGGTAATCAATGAGTTATACAAATACAAAACGAACTTTCAGCTTTGTCTGAATTTGCATAACGATGTCGAAGTCTTTCCCATTGCTAAAATACGATAGAAAGATGAACAGTTGTGTATTAGAACCTTATGTAGCTACATATTGTAAAGCAATGAATCGAATATTTATCCATTGTCAATGTATTCCTCTATGCAATTTAATTATGTATTCACTGTACAAGTGCCAGTGCACAAATGTTTCTCAGATCACGGAGCCTCAGCACTGCTACACGTTTACGAGTGGACACTAGGGTGAGATCCAGGAAGACAACACAGTGTCTGTAGACTGCAAGCTTTCGCAAGAGATCAAACCAGCTGGCCTAGCGCTGCATGGTGACGTCACACAACCGTATCTGACGCCATAACCTGCATCTGACATTACAATCCGTGTCCGATGTCACTCCTCTGATAGCCACGCAGCCAGCCTTGTGCTACGTGTGCAAGCCAACAAGTGTTTCGTATCGACACTTTTGTGTTGCTCATATGTCATGTTGTTACGTATATAAATGAAAAATCTGTGCCAAGACTTCACAATGATTAGACAAAACATCTAATGAAGCTGCATTTTATTGAGCACTTAAAAGGACGTACACATACTAACGTTTCTTTCTGATATGGAAAGGTTGAATTATTACCCACAATAAAGCAGCGAATTGTATCGTAGTCAGTCAGGTGATATCGTAATACCCCTTTTTAAAAACCTAAATTTTGTTTAAGAATTTGTGTAAACGTTTGCGACCAAAGAGTCGATATTCATATTTGTGATATTTGATTAACAAAGGAAAGCGCAGCCTTCAAATTTTCTTTAGAGAGCAGCTAGGAGAAGCCCAGCTGTTCGTGCACGTCTGTTTTCAACCTCCATAATGTAAGCACCGTGGACTGTGGTTGTAGCGATTTCACAATATTTTGAGTTGCTTAAGTCTTTTTTATTATTAATCCTCTAGTCCACATGTTTAATTCCATTATTCGTTGTGTTATGAGCTTTATTTTCCAGCATTGGTATCAGGGAAACGTGATTTCATTACTAATTTGCAATGTCAATTCTTACCTGTTGTTTGTGCAAAACTTGCGTCATTCCGAAAACAAGTCCAAAATTGGAGTCATTTGTGTGGCACTGTGAAAGGGGGGGGGGGGGGGGGGGGCAGTCGAGGCAGGGGAGCTGTGCCAGGGGAGCAGTGGCCGTGGCAGCGTCCTGGAATGGGTTTGGAGTGGCACCCGAAAGGTCAGGTGTGAGGTATTGCTAATAGTGAATACACAACACAGTATGTGCGGGATTATTATTAGATGTGGATCCAGTATGTGCAGGATTATTATTAGGTGTGGATCCAGTATGTGCTCCATCAGGGAATAGTGAGTGGGGTGGTTCCATCTGCGCAAAAATTTCTGTGATTATGTTGAGTATAGCTCCACTTACGAGAATGTATGATTGAAGATATTGTCCAAAAGATGGATCCATCAGCGTTATTCCTGGGAATATTGGTCGAGCTGGAGCCAACCTGCAGTGCACACAGAAATATTTGCTCGGGGTAGATCCACCAGTGTGAAGTCTTCGGTAAAGGTTATTGGGTTAGTTTTCTGTACGGATCCAACCATATAACATCTGAGGCCTCATCTGAAAGATGCACCTTCAAATGCCACATCTGGGAGTACTGTTCAGGGTAATGGTTGGGGCCATCTGCTGTTATCATTTTACCTGCATACATTATTATTATTATTTAAAAACGTAAGCAATTATTCTCTTGCTATGAAGTGGCCTGCGTGTCTTTCAAAGGGGAATTTCCTCGATTAGCATGCATTCTGGGAAGCATCATGCATGCAGAAAATAAAATCGCATACACCCTATCCCTAGCCTTGGAGTATTCACGTAAAAGAATGTAATTACTCCCACATTTAGAGGTTATGAGGGAAATTGTTGTCATTTACAGTCTTTACTCACATGATTTTGTTTCGATATGGATAATCTACTAATTGTGTTTGATGTGTGGTGTCTAATGCAGAATATTACACATCTGTCTATAATTTTAATTATGTAACGTGGAATTCGATTACTTGAACTCATGATCGTACAAAATGCCACAGAACGATTTATAAATCCACTGTGCAGAGAGCTAATGCGTCAGACGCTGGTAGCGTTTCGATACAGCCTCCCGATAATGGCAGTGGGCTCATAGGCAATGGTGACAGCCCAGATCAGCTGGGCGATACACAGTACAACAAAAATTATTCTCACATCTTCCGCTTTTATCATTAATATTCAAAAATGGTTCAAATGGCTCTCAGCACTATGGGACTTAACTGCTGAGGTCATCAGTCCCCTAGAACTTAGAACTACTTAAATCTAACTAACCTAAGGACATCACACAAATCCAGGCCCGATGCAGGATTCGAACCTGCGGCCGTAGCGGTCGCGCGGTTCCAGACTGTAGCGCCTAGAAGTGCTCGGCCACACCAGCCAGCATCACAGGGTAGTTTGGAACTTTTATCAGGAGTGTTATGCTGGGCATTTTTCCCAACATGCAGTAAAGAGGGTTGGGTAAGGCATTCAGTCATGTACTCCACCAGTAGTAGGGCAAGACCAGCATCAGGGCATTTTTTTAGTGCGGATTTCCTACATCAGGGGCAGGTATGCACTCAGGGGCAAACCTATTCTTCTCTTTTGATTGACAGCTTATGACCTCCTGGGGAAAATCTTTCCTTTTGATTGACAGGACCTTAACCTGCTGTTCCCCCAGCCCTGCCCTTCCCCTGGCTGCTACCAAACCCTCAGGAAACCTCCAACCCTCCCCCCTCCCAATCACTGATTCAAGTACACTTTCAGGCCTGAGTTATTCAAATAGCCACATCCCACTCTATCAATTTGATTGACTACTTAATTAAATTGATCAATTAATTAACCCCTTCCCCTCTGGTAAACCCCCTCCCCTACCCCCTACCCCTCCCCTCCCTTCCTTGGAAATTGACGACTCTATGCTAGAAAGGAAAGATATCATGAGAGCAAATTCAATTACATAGCAGAGGGTATGTTGTTTATTTGTAAAAAATTCAGTTTGCAGGGGTTGGATCTATCTTGCTTATCATTCTCTGCTGTTTGGGAATATGCAGGTCTTGCTAAAAAGTAATTAAACGGATCGCTTCTTTTTGTAATTCTGATCACGCAAGGAATATCACCGTGAAACACCTATCACACTTAATTACGCTGTTAAAAATCGTTCGATCGAGAAGCATGCGCCATCCACTGGACCACGCAGAAAGCCACCCGCACACGCTGCTGGGCCGTGTCACATTGGCATGAGCCCGAAAAGCAGCTGCACCACGTGCGGGTGTCCACTCAGGCCCACAACTGAGAGGCCTGATGTCATGCTAATCCCCGAACAAAAGCATGTGAGAAATTCCTGTAGAAATACGTGCTCTTTCTCTGTTTCTTCTCGTATCACGCCGATCCTGCATGTGCTGTCTGTCGCGGTCGGACCGAATGCCAAACAAAGCAGTGTTTGCGCAGTAAACACCTGCAGAATATCGACACGCATGAGAACTCCGTCCTTGCAAGGCAAATGGTTATCTGAGAATCGATTCGACCATGGACTCTAAGCTGCCCCAGCCCTGCTGGAGCACTTTCTTGTGGGAGTTATCAAACCTGGTGTTACCGAATATTGTCACATACGTAACTTGAATATATCGCAGGAAGTAAATGTGCTACTGCACAAAGAGAGAGACAGAAAGAGAGAGAGAGAGAGAGAGAGAGAGGAGGAGGGACAGAGAGAGAGAATATTTAAATAATTCCGAGGAATACCTCCACCGCCACACTTGAACACATAGTATAAAAGAAAAGATCGGGATGCTCTTGCGAAACCGTCCCTAAGACAATTAAAGCGCGCTTTTACTTTAAATTCCATTGTCTTTGAGCACGAGCTAAAAGACTGGGTGATCAAAAAGTGAGTATAAATTTAAAAACTTAATAAACCACGTAATTATGTAGATAGAGAGGTAAAAATTGACACACATGCTTGGAATGACATGGGGTTTTATTAGAACAAAAAAAGTTCACAAAATGTCCGACAGATGGCGCTGGACAACAAAACTGCTACCGTGATGGGTGAGAGGTACGCCGATATGTTACAGAATCGCATCATCCCCAGCCTGGCTGATAAACACCTGCTGGAACGTACGATGTTTACGCAGGATGGCGCCCAGCCCACATTGCTAGACGCGTGAAAGATCTCCTGCGCGCGTCGTTTGGTGATGATCGTGTGCTCAGCCGCCACTTTCGTCATGCTTGGCCTCCCAGCCCCCAGACCTCAGTCCGTGCGATTATTGGCTTCGGGGTTACCTGAAGTCGCAAGTGTATCGTGATCGACCGACATCTCTGGGGATGCTGAAAGACAACATCCGACGCCAAATCTCACCATAACTCCGGACATGCTTTACAGTGCTGTTCACAATATTATTCCTCGACTACAGCTATTGTTGAGGAATAATGATGGACATATTCAGCATTTCCTGTAAAGAACATCATCTTTGCTTTGTCTTACTTTGTTATGCTAATTATTACTACTCTGATGAGATGAAGCGCCATCTGTCGGACATTTTTTGAACTTTTGTATTTTTTTGGTTGTAATAAAACCCCATGTGTCCAAGCATGTGTGTCAATTTGTAGCTCTCTGTCTACATTATTCCGTGATTTATTCAGTTTTCAAATTTATACTGACTTTTTGATCACCCGGTAAATGAGCGCAAACACACCGTGTCGCAACTCTGAAGACGATCCTACAAAATATTGTTAAATACTCTATCGGAGTAGTTTGCTACACGAGGTACGGTCGTAACTGGGAACCTGCAAAGCGGCCGCACGTCCAGCCGCGGCTGCAGCTCACCACAGAGTCTTGTGCAGGCCAGAAGCAGAGTTTTTGCAACCGGATGCACGAGAGTGTGTAAACTGCAGCTGGCCAGACCAGAACCAACTTCTCATGCGAGCTCAGACCAGCATTCATCTGCAGATAGGGTACAACGTCGCACTCTTATTGGCTCCCTGGGTAAAATGGTGGGTGGACGGGGTAGAGGTAATATAATGCCTCGTCATGGTGCAGTCGGTCTCATTCTGCTGTCGTTCATGGTGGGGTCAGCTCCACTGTGTTGTTCTCACTCTGTGTGTGTGTGTGTTTTTGTGCGTGCGCGCGCGCGTGTGTGTGTGTGTGTGTGTGTGTGTGTGTGTGTGTGTGTGTGTGTGTGTGTGCGTGTGTGTGTGTGTGTGTGTGTGTGGTATGGAGATGGTGAAGATTGCAATAGTGCTTAAGAAACCTATTTATTGGGTATGTGCATACTAGATCTATTCAAAATCAACATGTACCAGTTTCATTAAGAGCATGTGAAAACTCATTTAGCTGATCCTAAATTAATTTATATGGATTCAGATAGCTGCTTCTATTGGGTGAAAAACTGCATTCCATATGAAGTACTAAGGTACCACAGTAATGAATTCGATATGTCCTTATACATGGCTGATAATCCTTACGCTATTGTTCCACAGAGCAAGAAGGTTATCGGCCTTATGAAGGATGAGACAAATGGATTGCCGAACGTGGAGTTTGTAGGTCTGTGATCAAAAATGTATGCTTATCGCACATTGGAGGGTGCCACCCAGAGGCAGGCTAAGGCCAGAGGCAGGCTAATAGTGGGCATAGTATGACATCGAGAGCCCTCTCTATCAAAGACTATTTGTGGTGCCTGTACAGCAATGTTGACGGTGCTGCACCACAGCGAACTAGTATTCGGTCGAGAGGACATGAGGTGTTCACTGTGTTGCAGCTGAATGTCGGCCTGTCGCCTCATGACGAAAAAGGCTCGTTTGTAATGACGCAATTGAAACTCTCCCATACTCACACTATTCACCTGAAGCGAGAGAAGGAGCGGGGGACTTTGAGTGAGCGAATGAGAGAGAGAGAGAGAGAGAGAGAGAGAGAGAGGTGTCTGCAGAGTAGTAGTATGACACTTTTATCCTAGTGTAAGTAATTGTGTGTGTGTGTGGTGTAAATATTTATGCCTGCTATGTACATATGTACACACAGACACACACACACACACAGACAATGTGTGGAAAAAAAGACAAAAAGAAAATTATATGTGCACACCATGTCTGAAAGAAAAAAAGCTAAAAAGACATACACAAAAAATATTAAAGAAAGCATGAAGAGAAAAAAATATCAGTAACTATATTTAATTATTCATACATAACGTATGTGCAGCCTGTAAATATATATATTCACTATGTGTATCTTGTAAAGAGAATAGTTTTTAAGTTTTTCACCTGCCGCCAGCCATCCAAGACCGATTAGTTTTTAAGTGTATACAGTCAATCATATTTATTATTAATGTAAAAACCTTTGCTTTTGGGGCTGTTGAAATTGTATTGTAAGTGTACACAGTCCATCATAATTATTGTAAAACATATGCTATTGGACTGTGGAATTTAGTTTTAGTAAAAGTATCTTCGCATTAGTTTTTAGTGTAAGTTTATAAAAAGTTCCAGTGCTACTGGAGAAAAAAATATTCTCGACTGATGTTACTGTTGTAGTGTGTAAGTTAAAAGCATCTTTACATTTGAATAGCAGAGTCAAATTGTACCTCAAGAATACCATATTGTAATCTCAAGAACTGAATTGTATTCTCAAGAATTGAATTGTGCTTGTACGAATTGAATAACCGAAAAATTTCGTTACTATATGTCCTTTCTGTTATTATTTACAAAAAAACCTATCCCCTATTGTGTTATGTATGTATATGTATATAAAGACTGTCCAGGTCACAAATGACAGTTTTTCTGAAGAGTGCTGTAAAGAAGGTGAAGTTTAAGATGGAAGATAACAAAATATATAGAATGGTTGCTTAGAATTAAGCCTATCGTGCAGCACAAATTGGATTATGGGAGCAGGAGGTACATGACCGCGTCCGCTTCCAACGACATGTAGAAAACATTTCGAAAATTATATCTCCTGTGCCTGAAGAAAACCACATAGTATCTGGACAAAACTGTACACTGTCACAGGTTTGAAAAAAGCACACAGGGTTTGCGATGCATAGATGTTCGCAGAGCTGTGTATTAAAGTCCTGATAGCACGGAAAACTGTAGAACACACGTCTTCTGCGAGTGAAGTATTGTTGTAATTCGTCAGGCTGTTGCAGATCGCCAAATGAGTCGAAACAGTAGGCGATATCTGCATTTTTTATTAATATATGAGACCCAGTGGGTGCCAGGACCTCCAGAAACATCTAAATTCGCAATACCACATTCACCAGTTTTCCACGTAGTCTTCAGTAATGTATCCCAAATAAACACACCACATAATCTTGGAATGTTGAATTTTTTTCTAACAAACTCAAGGAGATCATTATTCGTGGGTGGCCGATCTGATAGGACTTCTAATAGGCTTATTATTATTTATAAATAGACCAAGCCCTTTCCTGTATAGTTTCTGATGGCTGCTGCTTCCATTATACGGTTATGTATTCTTGCTTCTTCTAACTGCGCTTGCGAGTTTTGCGCGTTGTTGACTGTTCTGGCAACAGCCGCAGCAGCACCAGCCAGTAAACCCACAGCTGAGAGAGCGAAAAGGGCTGGGATGAGGAATGAAAGAAAACCTCCAGACGTCTTGGTTATTGATGGAACTAGAGGTGCTTTAACTGAGCCTCTTCTTCTTCCTGCACCCTTCTGCTTCACAGCGTTTTTAGTTTGCACACATTGCTGTCAGGATACAGTTTTTTAAACACTCCTACTTTAAACACCCCTTCTTCTTCTTTTTCATTTTTGTCTTCTTCTTCTTCAGAGCATGACGTGCAGCATTCATAACTCACTTCAAATTCATCACTCCTAAACCCAGCTTAATTTTCCCACACATGGTTTTATCAACTAGAAATGCTACAATACGTTGACCTATACTACCACCCTTTCTTCTCCGTATCATCTTAGTCTTAGCAGCTAAAAAATCCTATCTGCAATGTGACGACTTAGATGATCTTTATTTGCAGCATATGCAATGTTATGTTTCACACACGTTTCGTTGGGTGGATTAAACCCCTTATCACCTCATGCCAAGCGTTTCTGGAGCTTTGTTCCAGGTCCACAGTAGTTATATCCTGGAATGTGTAATTCCACTGCTAGTGTGTGTAGAACACCACCACATACTCTAATGCGTCTCCTAGCACGCATGTTATGCTACTGCGGTGGTTGTGAACTATGCGACCCCGTTATATAGGAAATCATAAGCGTCAGTCCAGCTGTTTTGTGCAGCAGGAAAACCAAGCCATTTAACTAGTGCTCTATTTCCCTGACGTCTTATGACTCTCTCTACGAGAAACACATTCGGTTCAGAGCTCTTCTGCATTTCCTCGGTGAAGAAACAACCTACAATTTCTTCACCTTTACTATCCCCCAAGATGTAAGTTCTAGGATTTGTTCTTTACACTTTGTAAACTGTAAGTAACTCTGTTGACCAGTTCGGTAGGTATGATTTCTCAGATGCCATATTATGTTTCAAGGTATGTACCAGATCGCCTACATTAAATTTCTGTTTACGTGGATCCAACATTTTAATGCAACTGTACACCGTATTCATGAGTCCATTATCACGAGCATTGACTGGTCTTATTTTTATTGTGCTATGTTTGCTTCTGTCCAATTGTATGAGCTGGAAAGATTAACACGCATCCACATTTGACCTTGTATTGTTCTGTTCAGACGTTCCACGATAGTCGCCTTCAGATGGTGATGCATTCCATTCCATTCCATTCCATTGAAATACCTATTGTAAAACTCTCCACCGTGATCGGTTTGGAGGTTGTCCAGGCATCGATACATCCCTGTTTGCAGCAAGCACTCAAAGGCATCCGAGACATTTCTCCCCGTTTTTGTTTTAATAGATAATGCCTAGGCAAATTTAGAGTATGTATTAATAACCATTAAAATATATTTTGATCCATTACTCTCATGTGAATAGTCCCTCATATCTACAAGATCAGCCTGCCATAAGTTTAATCATAACATGCCTACAAGGGTATGTTTCGCGTACTGGTTTGTGCAGTTCTCGAAGTACTAGCTCCATACTTATTCGACTATACGTCTCTCTCTAAGCTCAGAGATTACTGAAACAACATCATTCGAATGAGCTGTATTACCTGCAGCGGCTAATGCAGTGAGCAGATGTAGTCGATCTATTAGCTCGTTGGGGTCGTCATAATATACATACTGCAAGATCCGATTGTTCACTGCTTTATGCTCAAAGTCAATATCACCACTGGGTTGTTGTTGTTGTTGTTGTTCACCATCAAGTATTGGTTTTATATTTCTTGTGGCTCAAGCTTTTTGCTATTTTCTGTACATCAGTTAAATGCAATATTTCACCGTACGTTTCCCCATCATTAACTGAATATTTTATGGTTTTTTTCCGGGTCTTAGGAAAATAAGATTCATTAAGCCAGGTGTTCTCTCTAACCGCCTATCACCAATCTGTGTTGTGTCATCAGTCACATTTATAGGCTTCATACCCAGCATGTACGGTCTTCCCTGCTGGCGCCCAATGTCCTATCTATCTGGCCATGGACGTGTTGGATAATGAATTCGTCAATGGCAACACCATCGTTATCGTGTGGTTTTGTTTTTGCTGAGAGCTGCCTGAGACATTCAGTAACCAGCTTAAAGGTCTTCCTCAATGTTTACAGTCGATCCATATGTCCTAACCTTAGCAACTGTAATTTCTCTCGAACAGCTTTCCGCACCTGAATAATTTTCTGCTTCGTTGACATCTCGCTGAATACTGATCAGACGCCTCTGCAGCTTAAGGCTTTATATATTCTTCTCTTATTATGTGCATGTTCCTTCTCCTCAACAGAAAGGGCCTATACATCTATTTTCCCCTCAATACCCTCTACCTTTTTAGTTAAGTCGCTTACTTTCTTACCGATTACATTAACTAACTCATTTATTGCATTGACCATTCTCAGAAGAGTCCAGTAATAGTTTCTAGCTCCCTGCGCATATCTCCAACTTTATACACGATAGCCTGAATTTTCGCATCTATATACAAACGAATGTTCTGTCTGTCTACACGAATTCTGTCCGGTTGAGAGCTGGACATGTGCGCGATTTTGTCTATGGCGCAGCGTATACTGATGTACTCACCTCTCTTACCGGGCTATACATACAGAAACTCTTGGAAGTCTCGCCTGTAGCTACCATAATTGAATTTTCTTGTTTTATCAATAACGTGAAACACATACTGTGAATGATTCCAGCAATCGCCACGTATCTTTACAAAATCATTGAAAGACATTTCAGTTCCTACATATGTTTGATAAATGTGTTATAAAATCAGATAGTCTTGTTTGAAGGCTATAATGAGATTTGCGTTTCCCCTAACCAACTATTTTGGGATTCTGGAATATGTTTGACTTAGATAAAATAAATCAGCATCCATATGACGACTGAACCAGAAATATTTTCGAATTTGGTCTTGGTTTTCCATAGCAACATTGTCAAATATGAATACAGTGTTCGACTTTACTTTTTCAGATGGGGCATATCATCGCTTTCACTGAATGTCATGTATGTAACGCCTTTTAGACTGTTCAGTATCTTCTGCAATAGCTCATACTTGGGCTGCAACAGCGTTTTTAAAAGTACACAAACATGTTCAAATCGGATTCCATCCATATGTATTACCAGCCTCATTAGTCTTGCCACAATTGGATGGACCTAAAACAATTGTTCGTAAATTATCAGGAAGGAGCATCCCATTCTTTATCTCCTCCAGGTCTTATTCTGCATCTCCACAGGATCAGTCACCGACAACAAAGTCCTGATGCTTCACCCACCCGGCCCTGATACTGACTACGTCAGGTGTTGGTGTGCAACGGGCTTTTATAGAAAAAATTAACACTTGTAGTAATAATAATATGTGATAATAATATATGTAGCTACTATAACACAATCAATGGCTACGTCTTACATTATATAATGATGGGGCAGTTAAATAAGAAAAACAACAAAGATCTGCGATTATATCTATTTTATTTACGCTTCAGCAATGATACATAGGCTGCATTACGTCAAGGACGACAGCAACACAGGCAAGTGATTCATTTTTCACAGCATTTCCCAAATAACTGTTTCTTGTATGCAGTAAATTCAGCATGTATTTCTCTCAAACTGATGAGAGTTTCTTTAGCTTCTTCTTTTGATAAATGGATCAATCTCCAAATGTCATCATGAGTGTCACACCGTCGTGCAATAATGTTACAGAAAGCGTTAACCCACACAGTAAATGTTCAGAGATGGACAATACTCAGAGGTCATCTGTTCATTGTTGTAATGTTCTGCACAACACACTTCATCGCACTCCAGCTCCATAAACTGCACTTTAACACATCTCGATGCATTTTCAATCTCTAACACAACACGCCAGTCGATGTCCATTGATGCTTCTATATCAATATTTAAGCGCTTTGAACCACCAGCTGTTAAAAATTATACGTTGAAGTGAAAATCAGTAGAGCGATGTGGGGGGGGAGGGGGGGGGGGATCGACAGCTTCTCATTCACCACATCGACAACCTGTCGTTGCAATAACACTGGAATGTTCTGAGGTGGTGCATACATCAGAGACCAGTACTGACCTGCACCGTGTGGTGTAGGGCCTCCAGCACAGTTCTTCTGAGAGCTGGGGGCTTGCTGAGTGTCTAAATTAATGAGCAGGTCAAACAATAGTGCCTCATTGTCTTGCTCCAGCAAGTGGGCTATGTGCGCTACAGGATCCTATGGTGCTGCTGCTGCTGCTGATCCTGACAGACCAGAATTCACTACAAGTCCTGAAAAGGTGATGGTGGCAGCTGCTGGTACAGACATCTCAGAGATCGCTGAACGACGAAGCAGGAGAAGAAACATAAGAATCACTGACAATAACACAGAGTTGAACATAGAAAGGGAACTGCTATATGCAGTAATAGTAGCAACGACATGTAATGAGTACTATCTTTTACACTTCTTCTGCGATGGAGAAACCAATGAGGATCTCGACTGCTGACTATGGGTCAAATTTCTTCTTCTTCCAGAGACTCACTGTGACTGGGAGTGTTGATCTGTCTCACTCACCTTATACTCCCTGCATTACGATCATGTGACTGAAAATTAATTATTTATTGGCTTGAGCAGTATTTCTGGAATGATTCCCAATCCACCATTTGCCTTGGAAGGATGGAGTTCTCACGTGTGACGGTATTCCGCAAGCATTTACAGGGTAGATGCTAATTTGTTTGAGGTTCGGTCTGACCACCAACTGATGGCATGTACAGGCCCAGCAGGGCACAAGGAGCAACAGAGACAGGACACCTGCTTTGACAGGAATTTCTCGGATGCTTTTGTTCAGAGATTAGAATATCTTCTATTGTGTCAGTTGCAGATCCTGAGCAAACAGCTGCACATGGCGTGGCCGCTTCTCAGGCTCTCGCAGGTGTGACGCAGTGCAGCAGCCTGTGTGGGCACCATTCTGTGCAGTCCATTGGATAGCCCATGCTTTGCAATCAAACGATTTTTAACAGTTCAATTATATGTGATAGGTGTTTCATGATTGTATTCCTTGTGCGACTGGAATAAAAAAAAAGCGATTGATTTAATTGCTTCTTTACAAGACCTGCATCTTCCCATACAGGAGAGAATGATGAACAAGAGAGATCCAAAACCTGCAAACTGATTTCTTTAAATAAATTATCCCCATGAGATCAACATGTCAATCAAAAGAGATCAATAGGTTTACTCCTGAGTGCATACTTGCCCCTGATGTAGGCAACCCACACTTACAGAACGCCCTGATGCTGGTCTTGCACTACTACTTCCACCTCGATACGTACTTGCATATCTACACTCCAGTTAAAGTGGGGACCCAGTTTCTCATTTTTCCAAAACGTATTGCTGATTAACATGTTTGTATTAATGTCCAGAATCTAGATGAAGAGGATGTATATTGCTCCACAAGGTTGCTTCTGGCTAAGAACAGGAGTTAATTTTCAGAGGGAATAATGCCAAGAATAACACTGCAGTTCGTGGACTCACTTCACTTCACATATGCTTCTCTTCAGAAACTTGCTGAGATTATGCATAAGGAGGACATGTATATGGCCAGACCCGCTTATCCAGATGATGCAAAGTTTAAGATTGTGATGAAGAAGGGGTCTTTCCATACGAATACCTTGATTCAATGTAGAGACTCCATGAAACCACATTGCCTGACACAACTGCATTCTCCAGTACACTAACAGGCATTGCCACAACAGATGCAGAGTATGAGCACATAGTAAATGTTTGGCAGGAGTTCAGCATCCTTAATAGAGGAAAATGTGCCAGATTATACATCAATACTGATGTATACTTGCTCTCAGATGTTTTCGAGAAACTCTAGTGTATGCCCGGGCACATGCCTACTGGGTGAAAGGCTGCGATCCATACGAATAAATCACGAAGAATTTGACATGTCCGGATATGTGGGCAATAATCCATTTTAAATAACGTCTCAAAACAAAAAGGTTATTGACCTGATGAAATTTGAGGTGAATGGTTCACTGACTGTGGAGTTTGTGGAGCTCAGATTTAAGTTATACAGATATCAAACGAAAGCGCTGGCAGGTTGATAAACACACAAACAAACACAAACATACACACAAAATTCAAGCTTTCGCAACCAACGGTTGCTTCATCAGGAAAAAGGGAAGGAGAGGGAAAGACGAAAGGATGTGGGTTTTAAGGGAGGGGGTAAGGAGTCATTCCAATCCCGGGAGCGGAAAGGCTTACCTTAGGGGGAGAAAAGGACAGGTATACACTCGCATACACACACATATCCATCCGCACATACACATGTGTTGTTCTTCTGTACTCGAATATGGGGTTCGCAGAGCCCTTCTGATGATAACGAAGACATTTTATAGAATATTTTTCCGTGCAACCTAACTTAATAAACTACGTTTACGCCTGACATCATTTTTGGGTGCGTATTTTACGTGAACAAGTAGGGTAACTTTGAACCTCTGTATGTCGGAAACGTATAAAGATATCAAGAAAATTATCAAAGTTTTTCGAGATCTGGATCTTAGGAATATATCGTAAATATTACAGCCAGTTTCTGTGCGTAGCCGTCTTGGAATCCGTGCCTCGGTTTTGGTACCCAAAAACCATATTTTTGATGTGTTTCTCGATAACGGATACAGTTTTTTGAAAACGGGGAGATGTTACTTCTAGGTAAATACTTAGAGAACACACCATTAATGGTTCAAATGGTTCAAATGGCTCTAAGCGCTATGGGACTTAACATCTGAGGTCATCAGTCCACTAGACTTAGAATTACTTAAACCTAACTAACCTAAGGACATCACACACATCCACGCCCGAGGCAGGATTCGAACCTGCGATCGTAGCAGCAGCGCGGTTCCGGACTGAAGCGCCTGGAACCGCTCGGTCACAGGGGCCGGCACACCGTTAATATCTGAACAATTCCTTGCTGTTAGTTATTTAGATATCCTAATGACGGCGAAAAAAATATGAAAAACGATTTTTTCGGATTTTCTCAGGAATTTTCTACGAAGTAAATGGTGCTTCCATAAGCTCCTTCAAGCACATCGCACATCGCATCTAACGCAAAAAGAAACAACTGATTTGCTCCATTTGCTTAAGCTGAAGGAAGTGTGCAATATTCAAAAATTGACCCTTTACTGTATTATAGTTACACCAAGACGATAATTCTGTTGGACACACAAGTGGTCCCTAGTCCAAGGGCTATCCAAACCCTTGACCCTACCTCTCTACCATCAATAGAACCCGAGGTATGAGCACTGGAAGATCCCGTTTTTATGCGCGGCTTTTTGGAACATAGTGGCAGCGCATGCCATTGCAAGCGTACCGATTCAGACCAGTCGGCGCCTATAGAAATTCGATCAATAATGCATTCTTCCACCGATTTTTAACAATACGGTTCTACTTTCTATCAACACACAACAAAAATTCTGAAAGGAACTGTTCCGAAATACAAACTAAATCGATTTCTTTTACTATCGGCTATAAGTGAGTAGGAAATTGTCGTCTTTTTAACTGCTACGTAAAGGGCTAGGGAAACTTATAGACAACAAACTAAGCTGCGAAAATGTTACAAGGATTGAGTCCCCACAGTTACCTAAATATGAAATGGGAAATAATGAAAAATATTTCAGGGATGTCCGAGAGTGATATTTGGGTCTGCATTGTCTTTCGACGATAAAAAAATGAGTCACATGCCTACTAGTGTATTCTAAACCAAAATATCCGTACTCATTATACTCATGATAGGATAAATAAACCTTCCACCTACGGGTGTCCAAGGAATCGAACTTCCAGAAACGGCTTCAAACGTCGATTACTTTATGAATGAGTTAGTGAGTTAAATATTTGACGTTTAGCATGTCAGCGAGAAAAAGTTTGAAAAAGGTTCGAAATTATGTTCGTAGGTTGGTGGAAGTAGATAAGGCTTTCGATATCAAACACTGGCTGACTAAAGTCTGGCTAATTTCCTCTCCACTCTACACAAAAATTAATTTTTGGACAACTCAGTTTTTGTGAGGTCGTATCCCGTGAACTATGTGTCACACAACGATATAATTTTGCAGGTACATTCAGTGGTGTACGAGGATACTGTCTGCAAAATGTATTGTGAATAGAGTTACTAGTAAAAACGTGATAAATTAAAACGCCATGCCTGAAGCTTTAGTTTTATTGCATGAACGGCGAAAAGGTAGCAAGCTATATTTTTTTTTCCTTTCCTCATTTTGGGGATAGCCAGGGAGAAAAGTTTCGAGGGGGTTTGAAATTATGTGTAAAGTTTTTGAGAGGAAGCTACGCACTTTCATTCTCATATACTCGATGAATTCAGTCTGGGTAATTTGAGCGTCCTTAATTACCATGCCTCAAGACATGTAAACAGTTTCTAACGGCAGTACTTGTCTTACTGTGTTAAAACTTTAACATGAGATTATACCTCTTAATGAGTACATTACGAGAGCATTTTACATTTTCACGTTCGCTCAGTAACAATACGAAGTACTGAAAATCACAGTGTTCAAAAATGGTTGAAATGGCTCTGAGCACTTTGAGACTTAACTTTTGAGGTCATCAGTCCCCTAGAACTTAGAACTACTTAAACCTAACTAACCTAACGACATCACACACATCCATGCCCGAAGCAGGATTCGAGCCTGCCACGGTAGCGGTCGCGCGGTTCCAGACTGTAGCGCCTAGAACCGCTCGGCCACCCAGGCCGGCAAATTACATTGTTGTTGCCCGTTTAAGTCATTAGATAGGCAACCTGCAACTGGGATTATGCAGCGGGTTAGCCGCTTAGTGATAGAGGTGCTTCACGAATCAGTTTTCTTTTTTTCAAAAATCGCCAAAAAATGCACGGATATTCCATAAATCGGATAATCCGCATTCTAGTTATGAGGAGTCTGTGTCATACAAGAAAAGGCAAGGCATATGAGATGGCACTCAGGGACACCACACGCAGACAGTTCCCAGTCATACGAGCACTGATTTTCATACACAATATTGAAATAAACAGAATCAATAAAATGTCAGAGTATAAAAATGTAGATCACACCCTAGTCTTTGACTAGGTGACCAACCTGACAGATATGCTTGTCAACAAAGTTACGTTACCTGTAAATAAAGTTAGTATTTTTACTCAAAATATTCGTGATTTCTTCGATCGAAGAAGTTATCTGGGAATTCGCGTTGAAAAGCAGTTGCTTGAAATGAGAGAAAAAGGATTACCACGAGAAGATGAAGAAATGCTGCGTAATCGCTGCATAACATCATTAGTAAGTCTAATTGAAGAAATAAAAAGCAGGTTACCAGATAAATTTGACGTTCATGAAATAAATTTCTAGAATAAGTGTTGAACAAGCACTTAATCACAACAAAGAAAATGTAATTGGTACAGTGGCTCAGTTAAGTAAAAGAGTAGAATTTATAGCAAGTGGGGATGATCAACGGCGACAAATTCATTTGTTGAACTGGAACGAGACCAAAGCTACAAAAAATTTTTCGGAATCTCTGTCTGACGCTGATGTAATCTAACTCGAATCTTCCTGTATCACCCAGCATTTTCCAAGTATGCCTCCTCCACTGGTGATTCTAGCTGAAACTTGTTACAGAACTCAATTAGCCTTTCTCCTCTCTCATTCCTTGTCCCAAGCCCACATCTTCTTAGCAAACAAACACGTAGCCATTGTCTGAGTCGCCATAATAGTCTAGCGTACTTACAAATGTCCACAGCGACCTTCGGGCACGGAACATGCTGCCAGAGAGGGAGGAAAGCTGCTCGCCCACTGACGGGAGAGACGCCGGCGCCGCCCACGCCACCTCCGCCACCCGCATCCGGCCGCCCTCAGCTGACGCTCGCTTTCCCTGTTCTCAACAGAAAGTGTTCCAGGCAGCTGTTGCTGGTCGTTTGCGAGCCCCCCTCCCCAACACAGGCACAACTACATCTACAACTGCATGGTTACTCTGCAATTAAGCAGATGCATAGATCTCCTTTCCCATTATTTCACTGGTTTCACTCTCCTACAGCACATAAAAAACATGAACATCTAGCACTTTAAATATTTCACTTATTTATCACAATGGTCGTTGCTCCCGGTGCAGGCTGGAATCAACAAAATGGTTTCACATTCGGGGGAGAAATATGGTGATCCTAAGTTCGTGAAAAGACCTCGCCGCAAGGAGAAACACCTTTATTTCAACGCTAGCCACCCCAACTCACTTATGTATGATATCCGTGACAGTCTCTCGCACATTTTGTAATTATACGGAACGAGCTGCCATTTTCTGAACTTTCTTGGCGTCCTCCGTCAATTCCATCTGGCACCGCTCAGAAATACTCCAGAGGAGGACAGATGATGTAATATAGGCAGGTGCGACGGGCAGACCGAGAACTACAAAGTTCTCGATTCCAAACAGCCCTCGATTACTGACGTCGGTTCACTGATTTCAGTTCTCGCTTTGTGGTGTCAGAAAATTATTGACACAATCGTTTATATGCCGACCAATCACAGCTAATGTAACATTAAGCTATGTTTAGTCTCGATATGGTAAATTTAATACAGAAACGCAGAACAGCCGTGTAGGGTAGGGATTCTACTGTATATTGGAGCTGTGGGTTTGAATCACATCGACTATTTTATCGTTTCCGTTGTCCAACATGAGACGAAAGTTTTTGGCCCTCAGTTTTAGACTTTTTTCTGTTTTTAGAGGCTGACTTTTATTACAGAAATTCAGGCTAAATCATTGACTCCGTCATTTGTTACACAAATTACAGAAGACCTTCGTTTAACCGAATTTCAAGGGACCGAAAAGTAGCCAGTTCGATTTAACGAAGTTTGAAGGTTTTTTTGTAAAAATGTACAAGTGAGTTCACTTTTTCTCTTGTTATCGCCTTTTCTCTCGTTACGGGTACCATCGAATGAGGGTGCTCTATTTGCATGACTTCGTACACTGTATATGTGCAGCCGTACTTCTGCCACTTGTTTAATTGAGAAAATTTTTGTACTCTATATATTGTCAAATGCTTGTCATCATTTTTTTAAACAGTACAGTGACATATATATACTGTGGAACACTATCGTGCCCACCGAATTAGTGCAACATGTAATAAAACAATAATACGATAAGAAACACTTTAATGTGCTTTTATTTCTATTTTAATCAGAATACATATTTTAGTTAACAACAGTTTTTATACTTTGCATATTTACTTCTATGCATTGATTGTTGTTTGTCAGGCTGTTGGTCGTAATATTATGACATGAAACGCCAAGAAGACATCAGAAATGCAACAAATCTCTCGAGAATAGCAACTGCAACATCAGTGTGGGATGGCGGTGTGATACCTAACGCGCGACAGTAAAGCATTATAATTCTCTTCAGCATCATCAGGAGAACTGATAACTGATTCTTCATCAGCACAAATGTTATCGTCTGCCTGCGTCCATTTCAATATATTGACGATACAAGAGGGCACCAACCGGGTGTAAGCCTGTGTGTAGAAGAGCAGCATCAGAATCCAAAGTTGAATCACCATTACGCATAAGTTCAGATGTTGCATCATCGGTTTCCTCTTCAGTTTCAGCGGCTTTATCAGTTACGCTCCACTGAGGCGATTTTAATCCAATAGCTGCAGACGGCTCGTGATGTTAGCTAGTAAGAAGACAACCTCTTGTTTGGAAGTTCCAGGTCATCGAACTGATATGCCGATAAGTTGTACAAAGTTAGCAAAACATTTCTTTTCCCCACAGCCATTTGTTGTTGAACCAGCAACAGCCAACTATGGGAGAGAGATTTGGTCATCAAAGCTTTATTGTTCCTCTGGTAATGGCGTCGCTGGTTGAATAGGTCGACCTTTTTGAAGACAACCCTTTACCTCTGTTTACATTCCGCGCCGATCAGTTGGAGCTGTAGCGGCGCATCGAAAGCTAAGTAGTATTTACTTGTATAGTGGTTTATTTAGAAACTGTAGTAGTCTTCAACCGGTGTTTTTTGTGTTTTCTGGTGAAATAATTACAGAAGAACCTTCTGGGAACTGTTTTCAGCTTCGTTACTGTTTCATTAGACGTTTGATTCTCTTTCTGTATTAGTTTTTTTTTGTTATATTCACATTTGTTGTTTATTAATACTGTTAATAATAGTAGTTAATTCCCTTGTAGAGTAAATTTGTGATTATTGTAGTCAGTGTGGTGTCACCGCCAGACACCACACTTGCTAGGTGGTAGCCTTTAAATCGGCCGCGGTCCGGTTGTATACGTCGGACCCGCGTGTCGCCACTATCAGTGATTGCAGACCGAGCGCCGCCACACGGCAAGTCTAGAGAGACTTCCTAGCACTCGCCCCAGTTGTACAGCCGACTTTGCTAGCGATGGTTCACTGACTTCTACGCTCTCATTTGCCGAGACGATAGTTAGCATAGCCTTCAGCTACCTCATTTGCTACGACCTAGCAAGGCGCCATTATCTGTTACTATTGATATTGTGAATCATGTACTGTCACGAGCGACGTGCATCATTAATGGATTAAAGTTAAGTATTCCACCAGCTACCTCCGTTTTTCTCAGTTCTAATTCCCTTGTCATGTTCCAGACCTCACACCATCCTGCGTGAGCTATAACGCGTGCATTTCGACCTCCTTTAGTAACACGGTGTTGGCTCTCCGGCAAACCACAACATTGGCGACGATAGTAAAAGTGTTCTTATCTAAATTGCCCTGATTTACTTGTGTAATGGCTTCGCCACAATCTCCAGGTGTACTGTCCGAATTTTATCGCTTACAGAATCAGTAGACGCAGGCCTTACTGGATGCCCTTGGACAGCTCGTCCAGGGTCAAAGTGCGATGCACAACGATGCGGCAGCAGCCGCTCCACCGCTCACGCAGCCACAACACGCTGTTGCACCCACTTTTCGCCCTTTTGATGCTGCACTGGAAAGCTGGACGGAGTGGTCACGCCAATTTGGATTCCATCTCGCCGCCTACATAATTCAAGGTGGCGAGCGGCAACCTTTTTTGTTATCGTCGGTCGGCGTGACTACGTACTGTGTGAAAGTCAAATTATTTCCCCGACGCGACGTACCGACTCTGTCCTACGAAGAAATTTTGTCTGCATTACATGCGTATTTCAAAGAATCAGTCAATGTAGTTGCCAAACGGTATACCTTCTTTCGTACAAAACGTACGGCAGGTCAGACTAATTGGGAGTGGGTTGCAACATTGCAAGGCCTTACTAGGGATTGTGCTTTTGAGTGTCAATGTGGACTCTCTCATTCAGGTACTATGGTACGTGATGCAATTACACAGAACGTTTCTGATGTTCGTATAAGGGAACAGATTTTGAAACTAGTAAATCCCTCCCTTCAACAAGTGATGGACATATTGGATCGGCAGGACACACTTGACTTTGCTCAGGAATCATTTGAAACTTCACCAGCAGTGTGTCAAGGTTCACCGGCCCGCCAGGTGAGCTGCACGGAGCAGTAAACTAGAGATGGGGAATCCGCTCCTGAACAGATTCATAGAGTTGAATCTTTCAAAGGAGTGAACAATCAGTGATTAAGAGAAAAAGAACGGTAGCTCTAAACGTTTCCCACAGCAGAGAGAGAGAGAGAGAGAGAGAGAGAGAGAGAGAGAGACGGAGCATATCAGCGGGGCCTCTGCTGATCGGAGCACACTGCACGCCACACAACACAGCCAGCGCCGGCTTCTGTCCTGCTTTTACCTTGGCTGCCTGCAATGTGCAGTGCCCCATTGGATTTTGTGTTTCACATATGCAGCGCCGTCTCTGTGCTTCCTCTGCCGCGTGCAGTGTCTGGCGCAGCTTAACTTAGCATCGCACTCCGTCGGCGATCGTTTCAGTCGCTCGTCCTGCCCTCTGAGCAGTTGATGCGAGCAACAGGACAGAGAGCCTCCTAGCGGAGAACATAAGAACTACTTGCAATAACGTGCTCGCAAGAGAACGGACGATTTGTCTCGGAGTAGGTGACTGGTGGCTGTTCACCGCTCCCCCCACCCGCGGAACTCACCCACTCGACGCTCACCCCACCGTTCTCGACTCTAGCCAGAGCGTTGAGCAAAGCAACTCAGGTGTCACTCTGGTCTCTGCAGTCTTAGCTCGTGGCTCGACCTGCTTGACTCAGCGCCTCTGCATCGTAGTTCGTCTCTACTGGATATTGTTCTTCGTAGTAATACCTCCATCTATATTACATTATTATGTTATGTATACATCATTTGTTTTTATTTGTTTCAAATTGATCAGATTAGGTTAAAGAAAAGGTTCAAATGCCTCTGAGCACTATGGGACTTAACTTCTGTGGTCATCAGTCCCCTAGAACTTAGAACTACTTAAACCTAACTAACCTAATGACATCACACACATCCATGTCCGAGGCAGGATTCGAATCTGCGACCGTAGCGGTCGCGCGGCTCCAGACTGTAGTGCCTAAAACCGCTCGGCCATACTGTCCGGTTCCTGACTACTCCTCTTACTATAGGATTTTTATTATGGACACTCGAATTTACGCTTTAATTACGAGCGAACCGATAAACAAATCGCAAAATGTTTAACACCAATATTTTCCTTGTTTTATTCTGCGTAAGGCTATATGCAGCACTTTAGTCTTACAGTCAAATTTGTAAATTTTTTTTTTTCTTATTCTGGTACAAAGTTTGCGATTTTAGGCGTCGTCGGAAGGAAACATTCACTTTAAAAATATATGGCTTGCAATGTATTTGTACGAGGTTAATTAAATTTTAATACGTTTTAGCCAAATATATTGTTAATGTAAATCTCAAGTTACAACATTTTCCGATCACCCAAAAATCCACGATAGTGCAAAATAAATCAGTAATCAAAAACTTTGTCCCACTGTGTAAATTTCAATAACCAATACAAAATTCTTACTCATTATCTGTGTTACTTCAAAATAGGATCAAATAAGATCAAAATACAGGTATAGTACTGGAATAAACCAAGTTTAAAGAGCAATGTGCCGTACATTTATTTTCTTTTGTGAATGAGTGGTGAGTCATGAAAAAGAGCTAGTTCATTTCAGGGAGTGAACAGTTCTGATCCGAACTCTGAAAAGAACAGTTTTGCCCATCTCTACAGTAAACAGTCCTCGCACCCGACCGCGCCGCTGCCGCCAGGCTCTCAGCCACGTGTGCCACGCTGGCAAGCAAATGCAGTGATCAAATCATGCCCGCGGTGCACTACTAAACATTCGTGTGAGAATTGCCTGTCACGCCAAGCTATTTGCTTTTATTGTAATAACAAAAGGATATGTTCAGAGTGTTTGCCAGAAAAAGCTGCGATCGGAAGCTCAAAACCATTCCAGGCCCTTTGCTTCGCACTGGAATCGGAATCGAACCAAGGATACTCAGGCTCGCGAAACTTCGCCCATGGAAATTCATGTAGTTCATTCCACGCCGCCCAGTGCCACTCTCTCTAACAGTGACTGTGTTCGTCCCAGAAATAGTGTGCGTCGACATCGCCGGAACTCCCGTCAAGTCGCAAGTGATTATGTACCAGAGTCAGTTCACATTGCACGAGACAGTCGCTCTTGTCATCAGCAGTACAATAAACTTTTTGTAGACTTGGACATTAACGGCAAAGTGATACCATTCCAGCTCTATACCGGAGCTGCAGTTTCACTGATCAATCAAGACACTTACAAACTGCTGGGCACACCTCCTTTGCATGCCGCAAATGTTAAGTTAACTAGTTATTTCGGTCAAGATATCCCTCTGTTAGGACATTGCAGCTTTCTCGCAACATACAAAGAACAAACAAAACTTGTGTCATTTTACGTCCTTTGTTCTTCTTCTGCAGTGAACTTGTTTGGTTTCGATTTATTTCAGATGTTTAATTTGTCTATAGTAAATCAGGTCCTATCAGCGAACCAGACTGTGCCTTCAGACAGTGTTTCTCGTCTATGTGAAGAGTTTGAAGACATTTTTGCACCGGGCCTCGGTTGCGCTAAGAACTATACAGCACATTTGGAACTGAAAGTAAACGCGCAACCGAAATTTTTCAGAGCGCGCAATGTTCCCCACGCATTGCGTGATGAGGTCGCAAAAACATTACACGACTTGGAAACACAAGGTGTAATTGAACGTGTGCAGTCTTCTCTCTGGGCATCACCCTTAGTAATTTTGCCGAAACCTTCCGGAAATTGAGACTTTGTGTGGACTTCAAGGCAACAGTGAATCCACAACTAGTGATTGCAACTTTTCCTTTATCCCGCCTGGAAGATCTTTTTGACAAACTGTGCCCGGATAAATATTTTTCGAAGTTGGATCTAGCAGATGCGTACTTGCAAATACCGGTGGACGAAGAATCCCAGAGCGTTTTGGTGGTTAACACGCATCTTGGTTTGTATCAATTTAAACGACTGCAATTCGGGTGTGCATCCGCCCCTGTTTCATCAATATCTACAAACTGTTTGTGCGTCGGTCCCTACTGCAGCAAATCATCTGGACGATATTGTGATCTCTGGAAAGACGGAAGAAGAACATTTGGCCAATCATAGAACATTATTTCACGTCTTGCGACAAAATGGTCTTCTCTTGCGCAAGGACAAATGTGTGTTTTTTGCTCGTGACTTGCCATACATGGGACATCTAATCAATGCGCAAGGCATACATCCCAGTCCCATGCACCTTCGTGCCATACACGACTTGCCTTCGCCGTAAAATTTGAAGCAGCTACAGAGTGTGCTGGGAAAAATTACGTATTACAACAAATATGTGCCGCATGCCTCTTCCATTTCAGCTCCGCTTCATCGCTTACGCCGTAAAGGTGTTCCGTTCGTCTGGACGACGGAATGCGAACGCGCCTTTCGCCGGTTGAAATCGGCGTTGTTTTCCAATACTTGCCTTACGCCATTCGATCCTCAGAAGCCCCTTTTGTTGATGGTGGATGCATCGGATTTCGGGATCGGTGCTGTGCTTGCGCACAAAGATGGATCGCACAATCGCCCTATTGCCTTTGCGTCCAAATTGCTCTCGTCCGCGCAAAGAAATTATTCACGGATCGAGAAAGAAGCATTGGCTCTCGTATTTGGTGTTACAAAGTTTCATGATTTCTTGTATGGTCGTCACTTTACCATAATCACAGACCATAAACCTTTGACATCGCTTTTTCATCCGACCAAGCCTGTACCTCCACGTACAGTGCAGAAATTCATTCGCTGGTCTATTTTCCTTTCGCAGTACTGCTGCGATGTCTTGTATCGGTCCACTGTTAAGCATGGAAACGCTGATGCGTTGTCCCGCTTGCCTGTTGCTCAGGATAGGGCATTCGATTCCTCCGAACTTGCTTGCATGTTTATAGATGCGGAAACCGATGACGTGGTCGAATCGTTTCCAATTGATTTTCGTCGTGTAGCTACAGCCACAGCTGCCGACCCTCCCCTTGCTCCCGTTCTGCGTTTTGTTGCTACGCAATGACCCTTGTCAAAGTCACGGATCGGGGACCCATTGGTTCGCCGATTTTTTGCTCACAAAGAGAGACTTTTTGTACCACATGGTGTTTTGCTGTTGCGGTCCTCTGTCTTACAGCTGCTCCACCAAGTACACTGGGGTATAGTGAGAACGAAACAACTTGCTCGTCAGCACTGTACTTGGTTCGGAGTCGATGCCGCGATTACGAATATGTGCTCTTCTTGCATGGTGTGTGCCGAACAACAATCAGCACCACCGCGGAAATTTTTTGCATGGCCAAAAGCCACTTCCCCTTGGCAACGCTTACACATCGATTTTGCTGGTCCATTCTGGAATGCTCGATGGTTGGTTGCGGTAGGTTCATTCAGAAATTTTCCTTTTGTTGTCTGGACGTCTTCCACACGTCATCTGCCACCATCCAAGCGTTATCTGCTATCTTTTGCATTGAAGGTCTTCCACAGACTGTTGTTTCCGACAATAGCCCACAATTCATATCCGCAGAATTTCAGTCATTCTGCAAGGCCAATGGTATTCAATATCTGACATCCGCGCTGTTTTCGCCACAGTCAAACGGTGCCGCTGAACGATTGCTCAGGACTTTCAAGTCACAGATGTTGAAGTTGCGAGAGTCTCATTCTCGGGAGGATGCATTATTTGGGGGCCTCTGGTGAGGTGCGTCGGCATCTCAATCAGCTGCGCCTCTGTCGTCGCACGGGATCTGCCGCTCGCCGTCTCCTTTCAGCGACGGTGCCGTCCGGTCAGGGCCCCGGGGACCCATCTACTGGCTCGCCTCAGCCCCAGGTGTCACCGACGCTACCTTCCATTTTGCCCCATGGCGACGCGCCGCTGCCACCGCAGCCGCCTGCTGTTCTCCCGCCGGCGACGCCCACAGTGGCCGCGTCGCTGCAACCGCCGGGAGCCTCCCTGGGTCACGCGCCGCCGATCGCTTCCCGTGACCAGTTGTCCTCCAACATGGAACTCTTGCCCGCTCCGGACCATATGTCGTCTTCGCCCGTCGGGTGCCGCGGCCCGATGGAGTTCGACCCTTCGGCCCCTCCTGTCTCTCTACGGGCGCATACACCGCATGTTGGCATGCACCCTGGAGCAGGTTTTCAGGTGTTTCCTAGCAGGGTGCGGGTGGCACAGCCTCGCCTGTTGTTAGGCTCCCCACCTCGTCGCATACGTCAACATGGGGAAGCCTTATGCCACAACCGTACGCCGATTTGCGGGGGAGGAATGTGGTGTCACCGCCAGACACCACACTTGCTAGGTGGTAGCCTTTAAATCGGCCGCGGTCCGGTAGTATACGTCGGACCCCCGTGTCGCCACTATCAATGCTTGCAGACCGAGCGCCGCCACACGGCAGGTCTAGAGAGACTTCCTAGCACTCGCCCCAGTTGTACAGCCGACTTTGCTAGCGATGGTTCACTGACTTCTACGCTCTCATTTGCCGAGACGATAGTTAGCATAGCCTTCAGCTACGTTATTTGCTACGACCTAGCAAGGCGCCATATTCAGTTACCACTGATATTGTGAATCATGTACTGTCACGAGCGACGTGCATCATTAATGGATTTAAGTTAAGTATTCCACCAGCTACGTCCGTTTTTCTCAATTCTAATTCCCTTGTTATGTTCCAGACCTCACACCATCCTGCATGAGCTAAAACGCGTGCAGTTCGGCCTCCTTTAGTAACACGGTGTTGGCTCTCCTGCCAACCACAACAGTCAGGTTTTTAACATCTTCTTATTGTAGTAGCGGAACTTAGAAAAAGTAAATTTTACCATGAATGAGAAGTGTGGGCTTTGCCGTAGGTTCGTGTGTAGTGGATTGCAGTGTGAGACCTGTTCGAAGTATTTTCACGGGAGGGGGGGGGGGGGGGGAATGCAGTGGGGAAGCCAGTGGGCATTCTGGTGAGATCCTCTTCTGGAACTGCAGGTTATGTAGCAAGAGTTAGTTGACAGAGGAGCAGGAATGTAAGATCTGTGCCCTTCAGGTGCAGTTGAAAAACGCACAGGAGGAGCTAGATAGGATGAGGAGGGAGAAGGGGGTTGGGGAATGGGAGCTGGCTGTTGGCAAGAGATCTGCTAGGAGAAGAAGATTTTCAGATAGTTTTACTATTGGTGTTTACTATAGATATGACCAACTGTCAGAGTCTAGTGGAGAGGAATCTCTAGTAGCTGTAGATGTAGGAAGCATGCAGCAGACCTCAGTAGTTACGGTGGCTAGAACAGTTGCAAAGTCGAAGAGGAAGAAGAAGGTTCTGCTGTTAGGTAGTTCTCATGGCAGAGGTATAGGCCAGCACTTGCAGGAAGTGCTGGCGAGTGAGTACTAGGTTACCAGCTTTGTGAAGCCTAATGCAGGATTGGCTCAGGTGACTGTTACCATAGGGGGGTTATGTAGGGATTTTACTAAAGAGGATCAGGTAGTGATTGTGGGTGGGGCTGGTAATGGTATTGATAGGGATGGGGAGAATGACATAGATGGTGCCCTGGAAAAGATAGCCACTCAGACTGGAAACACGAATGTGCATTTCGTGGAACTGTTTCAGCGTCACGATCGGCCTCATCTTAATACAGCCGTCAGGCGTTATAACATGAGACTTTGGGGTGCGCCGATGACAGAAGGCATGAGCCACATTTCAGTAGTGTCGGTGGAGTCTATCAGCAGAATGGGTTTCACTAGAGATGGCCTGCACCTTAACAGGTATGGAAAGGGGAGGTTGGCAAAGCTTGTAGGTGACAGCATAGGTGGGGGTGGTGGGATCACTCATGGGAAAATGCCTGCAGTAGTGGGTGTTAGAGCTGCACCTTTTTTAGATTGAAGTCAGCTGGTAGGTATTCTTGCTTAAGGGAAGTCTCTCTAACAAAGGAACCACTTTTGACAAAGCTTAGGTATCCGAGTAATGAGGGAATTAGTATATTTCATCAAAATATACAAGGTATTAGAGATAAAGTTAGTGAACTGCTTAAAGATGTTGACTCTGAAATTATTGGTATATCTGAACACTTCTTAAATAAGGAGATAATTCAGAGGCTTCCTTTACCAGGATACAGGTTCGCTGGCAGCTTTTCGAGGAGCTCTTTGCGGTGTGGGGGAGTAGCCATGTACGTGAAAAACGGAATCCCATTTGAGTCGACTGATGTTTCAAAGTACTGCACTGAAAAGGTGTTTGAATGTTGTGTGGGTGTGGTTAAATTTAACGGAGCTAAACTTCTAACTGTTGTTATTTATAGATCCCCAGACCCCAACTTCACAACATTTTTGGTAAAGCTAGAGGAGGTTCTTGGTTCACTTTATAGGAAATACAAAAAGTTAGTTACATGTGGTGACTTCAATATTAATTGTATAAGTGATAGGGCAAGGAAAAGGATGCTGGTAGACCTCCTTAATTCATATAATCTTATGCAAACCGAATTCTTTCCAACGAGAGTGCAAGGGAACAGTAGAACAACCATAGACAATGTTTTTTTTCATTCCTCATTACTAGAAGGGCATTCTGTTAGCAAAAAGGTGAATGGCCTTTGAGATCATGATGCACAAATTTTAATTCTAAAAGATTTTTTGCTGCAACACGTGTTAAATATAGCCAACAGCTGTTTAGGAAAGCTGATCCAGTTGCTGTAGAGACCTTTGTAAACCTTATCAAGGAACAAGAGTGGCAAGATGTTTATAGCGCTGATACAGTAGACGATAAATATAATGCTTTTCTCAAGACTTTTCTCGTGCTCTTTGAAAGTTGCTTTCCGTTAGCACGTTCAAAACAGGGTACTAGCACAAACAGTCAGCCTGGGTGGCTGACTAGAGGGATAAGAATATTTTGTAGAACAAAGTGGCAATTATATCAAAACGTTAGAAACAGTCAAAAGCTAAATGCAGCAGCCCATTACAAACAGTATTGTAAGGTGCTTAAAAATGTTATTAGGAAGGCAAAAAGTATGCAGTATGCAGATAGAATAGCTAAGTCTCAGGATAAAATTAAAACCATGTGGTCAGTCGTAAAGGAAGTGGCTGGTCTGCAGAGACAGGTTGAGGATATAGAATCAGTGCATAGTGGGAATGCCCGTGTTACTGATAAGTTGCATATATGTACAGTATTTAATTATCACTTTCTCAATATAGCAGGTGAACTAAATAGAAACCTAGTCCCAACAGGGAATCATATAGCGCTCTTAGAGAAAAGTGTTCCGAGACTGTTACCTAAAATGCTGCCCCATGATACTGACAAGAGGGAGATTGAGTTAATAATTAAACCACTAAAGACCAAGAACTCTCATAGATATGACGGGGTATCTAGCAGAATACTGAAGTATTGTTCTATGTATGTTAGCCCAGTACTTGGCCATATCTGTAGCTTTTCCTTTAGGAGTGGTCGGTTTCCTGACCGATTAAAGTACTCGGTAGTGAAGCCATTTTATAAAAAAGGGAGACATTGATAATGTTGACAATTTTAGACCTATTTCTATGCCAACGGTGTTTGCTAAAGTTATCGAGAAGGTTTTATATTCAAGGTTACTGGGGAATTTAAATTTACATAATTTGCTGTCAAATGTTCAGTTTGGTTTTAGAAATAGTTTAACAACTGAAAATTCTATATTCTCTTTTCTCTGTGAGGTTTTGGACGGATTAAACAAAAGGTTGCGAACGCTAGGTGTTTTCTTTGATTTAACGAAGGCTTTTGACTGTGTTGACCACAAAATATTACTGCAGAAGTTGGACCATTATGGAGTAAAGGGAGTAGCTTACAATTGGTTCGCCTCTTACTTTAAGAACAGAAAGCAGAAGTTAATTCTTCGCAATATTGAGAGTGGTAGTGATGTTCAGTCCCAATGGGGCACTGTTAAGTTGGGCACTCCCCAATGGTCGGTGCTGTGGCCACTGATGTTTCTTATTTATATAATTGATATGCCTTCCAGTATTACAGGAGCTTCAAAAATATTTCTGTTTGCTGATGACACCAGCTAGGTAGTGTAGGATCGTGTTTGTAATATTGAAACAGTATCAAATAATGTAGTTCATGAAATAAGTACGTGGCTTGTGGAAAATAATTTGATGCTAAATCACAGTAAGATTCAGTTTTTAGTTTCAAACTCACAGTTCAACAAGAACCGATATTTTGATCAGACAGAATGGGCATATTATAAGCGAGACGGAACAGTTCAAGTTCCTAGGCGTTCGGATAGATAGTAAGCTGTTGTGGAAAGCCCATGTCCAGGATCTTGTTCAGAAACTAAATGCTGCTTTATTTAGCATTAGAACAGTATCTGAAATAAGTGACACTTCAACACGAAAAGTAGTCTACTTCGCATATTTTCATACGCTTATGTCGTATGGTATTATTTTTTGGGGTAATTCTTCTGATTCAAAAAGGGTGTTTTTGGCTCAATAACTGGCTGTTCGAGCTATATGTTGTGTAAGTTCGAGAACCTCTTGTCGGTCCCTATTCAATAGTCTGGGAATTCTGACGTTGCCCTCACAGTATATATTTTCTTTAATGTCGTTTGTTGTTAGCAATATTAGCCTGTTCTCAAGAGTTAGCAGCTTTCACTCAGTTAATAGTAGGCAGAAATCAAATCTGCATGTGGAATTCACTTCCTTGGCTCTTGTGCAGAAAGGAGTGCAGTATTCTGCTGCATCCATTTTCAATAAGCTACCACAAGAACTCAAAAATCTTAGCAGTAGCCAAACTCGGTTAAGTCTAGAATGAAGAGTTTCCTCATGGCTCATTCTTTCTATTCTGTCGAGGAGCTCCTGGAAGAGCTAAAAAATTAAGCAAATTCCAGTGTTACATTGTTGATTTTCTTCATTTAAACTTACGACTTGTCACCTGAATATGTTTTTTTTATATTTCATTTGATCTATTTCTAATATCTTGTTATAATTTCATGTATTGACTCGTTCCATGACCATGGAGACTTCTCTTTAATTTGGTCCCACGGAACAATAAATAAATAAATAAATAAAAACAAAGTGGATTTCTTGTATTTTCCAATCAAGAATGGTTTGAGCTACTTGGAACCATCAGAATTAAACGCAAGACCATTGTCAGTCTCTCCTTCCTGTGTTTTCCTCCATGACGCTTTCCGCCATTGACATATAGTATTTTTCCAGGCATCAAGTCATAGAAAACGCCGACTTGATCCGTATTGGGCGAAACAAATGAGAGAACTTGGATTGAAATACCCCAGCCCATTGATTGGCATCTTCCTCATTTACTCTAGTGCCTCTCCACAAACACTGAGAGCACTGTTTCCACGTCTCTGCTGGAAAAACCATAGCTACAGCAATCTCACGAGCATTTTCTTCACTCTTGGAGCAGGACAACGGAATTTGCTGTGAGCCCATTGTTGAAGCAATTCAAATAGGGGATCCTCCACTACTTCATGTTTGATTCGCTTCATGCTCTTGCTATTGCCGCCAAATGAGCAACTTACCACACTTCCATCTGTTTTCTGTCTTGAATTTGTTATCAGTGAGACAGAAGACTTCGTGATCTGAAAGTGTTCTGCAAAGTCTTCTCTCCATTGTCCATAAATTTTTTTAATGTTATTATGGAAGAAAACAATAAGTATATTAGTAATTAGCTTCCATACAATAAATGAATCAGCAAGCCAAGGTCAAGGACATACAAAAAGTTCTATAACAACAGCTAATTATTTAAATGAATTCATCTTCTTCAGACGAATCATTTTTGTCTGCATCATCACCATCGTCGGTTTCAGATTGATACGATTCTTTGGCACCGATTTCTTTACAGCGTTTATTAGGATTTCATATTGGTTGCAGCATTTTCCTTTCAACCACAAACCACAGCGTATTCTTAATATAGCAGTTAAAAGAATTCACTTCATTCTATTCCTCTGCTTGTTTTTATTACATTCATACTGCTAAGAAGTATCGGCATTGGAATGAGACAGTATTAGGAGAGTAACTGAAAAAGTCGCCAATTCCTCGAATCTGGATTCCCCTTGAGCATCTTTGAAATTCAATACTTCATCCCTTTTTTTTTGTGTAGCTTAGGTCTCGTTCCAGTCCAACAAATGAATTTGTCGCTATTGATCATCCCCACTTGCTATAAATTCTACTCTTTTACTTAACTGAGCCATTGTACCAATTACATTTTCTTTGTTGTGATTAAGTGCTTGTTCAACACTTATTCAGGAAAATTTTTTCTTCAACGTCAAATTTTCTGGTAACCTGTTTTTTATTTCTACAATGTTATGCAGCGATTAGGCGACATTTCTTAATTTTCCCGTGGTAATCCTTTTTCTCTCATTTAAAGCAACTGCTTTTCGACGCGGAATCCCAGATAACTTTTTCGATCGAAGAAATCACGAATATTTTGAGTAAAAACATTAACTTTTTTTGCACGTAACGTAACTTTGTTGACAAGCACATCTGTCAGGTTGGTCACCTAATCAAAGAGTATGGTGTGATCTATATTTTTCGACTCTGACGTCTTATTGACTCTGTTTATTTCAATTAATAATGTGTATGAAAATCAGTGGTCGTATGACTGGGAACTGCCTACGTTTGGTGTCCCTGAGTGCCATCTCATATGCCTTGTCTTTTCTTGTATGACAAAGGCTCCTCATAACTAGAATGAAATATATGAGTAATCAATCTCGTTCGAATACATAGCGTGCAATAACTCTGCCATATGACACCTTTCGCTCACTTTAGCTCCGGAAAAATGTGTTTTTATCTCTGACAAGTGCGCGTATATTCTTCATATACAGCGGATTCTGTTCATAACCACCTTGCCTGGCACGCTTGAACAATTTTTAAGGGTTTCTGTCCATCGTTGATGGGTTTGTATAGCTCCTAATAAAGAGGTCTGTAAGAGGAGCGACTAAATCAGTCATATGTCTCTTTAATTAAAAACTTCAAGTTTTTCATGACTGTGATTAATTACCTCTCCAAAATGGTCGACTATACGTATACTAGTATGCAAGTCTTGCTTCTTCCTTTTTTTTATTCCTAGTGGGTTGGTTGGTTGGTTGGTTGTTTCAGGAAGGAGACCAGACAGCGTGGTCATCGGTCTCATCAGAGTAGGGAAGGATGGGGAAGGAAGTCGGCCGTGCCCTTTCAGAGGAACCATCCCGGCATTTGCCTGGAGTGATTTAGGGAAATCACGGAAAACCTAAATCAGGATGGCCGGACGCGGGATTGAACCGTCGTCCTCCCGAATGCGAGTCCAGTGTCTAACCACTGCGCCACCTCGCTCGGTCCTAGTGGGCTCTGGCATAAAGGCAATTTTAGGCTGCATAGTTACAACCTGCAACAATTTACTTAGTCAAAGAGTGGTCAAAGTTGTAAAACCGATCAATGAATGACTAATCAATTAAAAATAGGTTGTTTACCTTTTCATTTTTTTGATGCATCTTTCACATCCCATGAGACTTCAGATCTGCATAGTGACTTCTTAAAACTGTACCACAAAATTTGCACTTCGCTACCTCACCCGTAATACTTTCAATAACTTGAAGCTAATCTTCTGAATGTGGGTCTTGAAGCTAAGAATCCCGAAACTTTTGCGTATATTGTGGTTTCGGCATAGTTATACACGTATTGAGTCGTGAAATAATACCATACACTGAGACTCACAGTTGTGTAGTGCACACCACGCACGACGACAGTCGACTTACTTTTTCTGCGCATCTGGCGCGACGCACCCTGCGTGGGCCAACGAGCGCTCAGTGGTCATTCGAAGCGACAGCGAAATAAGTGATCACCCACGGTTTGAAACCGGTTGCTGCACTCCCCCACTAGCACTAGGGCTACTAAATACTGTTCATTGTGTAGGAAACCTCCGCATGTAGTCTATCGATTGTGATGGTTCGTTTGATGTCACATTGTAATGCATCAGTATTGTCTTCGCAGTAAAAGTTAAATACTCTTGAAATCAAATAAAGTAGAAATAGCATATTTCGGAACGTATAAATAGCTTAGCGGTTGTGAGATCGCATTTTCAGTAACTGAAACTGAATTCCAATAAACCACTATAATAATCCACCAGCCACTAGAAGCAATATTTCGCCACTTTTAGTGGAAAAACCACTAAGTTGGCAACACTGGGCAGAGAGCTCTCTGGATTGTTGCCTGGTGAGCACTGAGTGCGGCCTACTGGCCAACCCCTGTCTTTCCCCGCCCTTGCGTCTTACGCTGTGAAAATCATACCCGAGCAGCAACCGAAATTCAGTACATTACTGAGGAAAACTATGTGAAAATCATAACGGAAAATACTGTAGTGCACAGCATTATATATGTACGTACTTTTTCGGTCTAGACGAAGAATAAGATGTGCTATATGTAATGTGAGCACTAAATTTCAGATTGTAGTAGCTACGGTACGAATTATCCGAAGTTCAGTTTAAGCGGTAGATTTTTCGATACAGTTCAGTATGAACCGAGCAGCTATATTGGTGTCATGAACGACGGCGGTCGTGCTCAGGTTTGTTCAAAATGGCTCTGAGCACTATGGGACTAAACTTCTGAGGTCACCAGTCCCCTAGAACTTAAAACTAATTAAAACTAACTAATTAGGTTTGCTCTGCCCATCTACGTCACGCATTATCTGGCAACCAATGAGCGTTCAGTAGTATTCTCAGCGCTGTGCTGTGAATGTCGTAGCTAATGCGAGCATTAAACGTGGCCATAGCTAGTTATTTATTGAACTTTCATTCCATTTGTTTAGAGTTGTCACTGCTGATGCTGGTTATAAGCGACAAATTATGTACAAGGAATCCAGAGACATAATTTGCAGTATAGACGCTTTTTTCAAGCGCAACGCGCGTGCATGAGCGTACCAGAGACGTAGCTTGAAAACGGCAAAAATGCAATCCCCTTTCGAGTTGCGAGTCGAGTTGCGACTAGAGTACAGGTTTATTCGATTTCAAAATAACGAGCATCTACTGTAGGACGTTGAATTGAAATATGTATTAAAACGTACAATATATTTGCATCATCAGATTCATAGAATTAAAGTACGAAATGTTCCATTAATTTTCAAAACTGATTGTGAAAATGAAAGTGGAGAAAATATTTTGTAAACAAGTTGTGATGAAGATAACAAAGCTGTTTAATGTACGTGGAGCGGCAAAAATCTCTTTGGGCGCAGCGCAAATACGGGCAAATGCTGCCGGGAACTGTCACGGCGGTTGGGTCCCTGTCTGTGGAGGTATCGAAAATCGTCAGTTGAGAAGTCGTTTATGGTCTCCGCTATTGATCATCCCACTTGCTATAAATTCTACTCTTTTACTTAACTGAGCCATTGTACCAATTACATTTTCTTTGTTGTGATTAAGTGCTTGTTCAACACTTATTCAGGAAAATTTTTTCTTCAACGTCAAATTTTCTGGTAACCTGTTTTTTATTTCTTCAATGTTATGCAGCGATTAGGCGACATTTCTTAATTTTCCCGTGGTAATCCTTTTTCTCTCATTTAAAGCAACTGCGGAGGTCGCAGTTCGTATCCCAAATTTTCTGGTAACCTGTTTTTTATTTCTTCAATGTTATGCAGCGATTAGGCGACATTTCTTAATTTTCCCGTGGTAATCCTTTTTCTCTCATTTAAAGCAACTGCGGAGGTCGCAGTTCGTATCCTACTTGGGCCTGGCTTTTCATATACAGAAGCGCCAAGGAAACCGGTAAAGGCATGCGTGTTCAAATACAGAGATATGTAAACAGGCAGAATACGGCGCTGCGGTCAGCAATGACTATATAAGACAACAAACGTCTGGTGCAGTTATTAGATCTGTTGCTGCTGCTACAACGGCAGGTTATCAAGATTTAAGTGAGTCTGAGAACGTGATATTATAGTCGGCGCACGAGCTATGGGACACGGCATCTCCGAGGTAGCGGTGAAGTGCGGATTTTCCTTTACGACCATTTCACGAATGTATCGTGAATATCAGCAATCCGGTGAAACATAAAATCTCCGACATCGCTGCTATCGGAAAAAGATCCTCCAACAACGGGACCAACCACGACTTAAGAGACTCGTTCAACTTGGCAGAAGTGCAACCCTTGCGCAAATTGCTGCAGATTTCAATACTGGGCCATCAACAAGTGTCTGCGTGCTAATCATTCAACGGAACGTCTTCTATATGGGGTTCCGAAGCCAAAAGTCCTTTCGTGCACCCTTGATAGTTGCACAACACAAAGCTTTACGCATCGCCTGGGGCCGTCAACACCAACATTGGACTGTTGACTGGAAACAGTTGGACGTGTACGGGTATAGAGACCAATTCATGAGTCCATGGACCCTGCATGTCAGCAGGGCACTGTTCAAGCTGTTGGAGGCTCTGTAATGGTGTGGCGCGTGTGCCGTTGGAGTGAGATGGGACTCCTGATACGCCTAGATATGACTCTGATAGATGAGACGTAAGTAAGCATCCTGTTTGATTATGTTCATCCATTCATGCCAATTGTGCATTCCAACGAACTGGGGAAATTTCCAACGGGACAATGCGACACCCCACACGTCGAGAATTGCTACAGGTGGCTCCAGGAACACTCTTCTGAGTTTAAACACTTTCGCTGGCCACCAGATTCCCCGGACATGAACATTATTGAGCACATATAGGGTGCCTTGCAACGTGCTGTTCAGAAGAGATCTCCATCCGCTCGTACTCTTACGGATTTATGGACAGCCCTGCAGGATTCATGATGTCAGTTCCCTCCAGTACTATTTCAGACATTAGTCGAGTCTGCTTGCTAGCGGGGGCCCAACACGATAGTAGGGAGGTCTACCAGTTTCTTTGCCTCTTCAGTGTACGTGACATTGCCAGGTGTATTCTCATTGTGAAAAGAATGACAGTGGCAGACAACGTTATATTTCAGTTCGTTGTGCTGTTCATGTATGAAAATATCTGATGGAAATAATGCATATTTTGTGCGGGTTAGATGCAATTATGAGATTTAAACGAACTTGTATGCCGCGTGCGTGTATTTATGCATATCTTTTGAAGCGCTGGAGTAATCCCACATGATTTATATATAGTATATTATGACTACGTACTATGTGGTCAAAGTTACTGTGAGTGTGAGAACTGTGTGTGACAGTCCTGCCACAGTTTTAGATGGGATTGGGAGTAGGATGACAGTTGCATTAACCGAAAACCATAGATATTTGTGTCAAACAAACAGTGTTTATGATTGCTTTGGTGACTGACAATACATCTGCTATTTATCTCAAAGTTGTTCGAGTAGAATTCTGTAGAACAGATAATTTGGAATGAACAGAATTCTTTAGAATCTTCTATAGGGAACTATAAAGTAACCCATCGTGCTTCCACCCCCTTGTATTTTAAGAAAATATTCCCCTACCTACACACGTACATACAGAAAGCATACCTTATGTATGTTGAAAGAACCAAAGCCCAAAAAAATTTAACAGCAGAGTATGCGAAACGCCAGATAGCTTACAATTAACTACAGGTGTATGATTGGCTGCGTGGCACCCAGTAGGACACCAGTATTTATAAAAAGCGGACTGGGAGAAATCTGATTACTAGCTGTAGGAAGAAGTCACTTTGTAATTATTCGTTGCACAGTGACTGAAAAACGCATTACGGATTGGCATAACATGGATGGTAACATAACTTGCTATTAGAATAAACTAAAAGTTTTTTTTCTTTGCAAGAATTCATCTTCAATGTTGAAGGTTTGTCCACACACAGGCGACACAGCGAGGTTTGCCAAATCAATTGCCGCCGCTACGCTCTTAATAACCATAAAAGCTTAGGAGAGCCTATACAAAGACCTGCGCGCACCTGCAAAAGATAATGTTATGTATCTGGTGGAAAAGAGACAGTTTGATGCACTTCGAATTGCTTCCCCGCGGTGTAATCATCACTGCTAATCTTTATCATCAATGGAGACATCTTGCAGACGAAATCTAAGAACAACGAACAGGAAGACTGAGTGAATTGACGCCCGCCCGCCCGCATTGTACTGGACTGACAAAAAACGCTATACAGGAGTTGGGTTGCGAAGTCCGGAGTCTATCGTATTAGCTTCAAGAAACTTCCTTTCCGGGTAAATGCGATCTGAACATGGGTCGACAAGTTCCTCACCTCAAAACCATGGCATTTCTGCAGCTACCCCAGCGATGGCAGATTGTTGTATATAGTGAAAGAGGATACACTGATGAGCCAAAACATAATGACCACCTGCTCAGTACCTTGTTTGTGCGTCTTTGGAACGAAATACATAACTCATTCTGCGTATCAGGGATCCAACAGTTTGTTGGTACGTTCGAGGAAGTATGTGCAGTCCCCTCTTTTCCACTGGGCACTCTGTTCACGTGCACAGGGCCCCTGCGATAGATACGGGCCCCCTAGTTCCTGCTATCAAATGGTAACCGATATTTATTACCGAAAAACAAATTTATTTCGAAAACATTGAACGATAATAAGTTTCAAATGGCTCTGAGCACTATGGGACTTAACATCTCAGGTTATCAGACCCCTAGAACTTAGAACTACTTAAACCTAACTAACCTAAGGACATCACACACATCCATGCCCGAGGAGGATTCGAACCGGCGACCGTAGCGGTCCCGCGGTTCCAGACTGAAGCGCCTAGAACCGCTCGGCCACAAACGGCCGGCGAACGATAATAACTAACTACAATACCTACTTGCTTATTTGCTTTGGGCAGTGCAGATTTCTGCACGGAGCGAATAGAGGAGTAAAATTAAAAAGGGCCGACTGACAAATAAACCGACTCGACGGTCGGGGACTCCCCTGTACTTGTCTGCGGTGTTGTGACGTTTGTTTTGTTTTTAGTTGTTATTGTCTGTGCTCTGAGGTAGTTTTTGATAAAATCGTCGTCTGCCTGTTATGTTTTGTGTTAGCGACAACTTTCGGTGGACAAATAAATACTGAATTACAATATAAAATGAGGAACCCGTGATATCGTAGGGTATCTGCAAAAAGGAAAAAAGCTGTACATCAGAAGGAGGTAATCGAAAAGTTACCAAACTTAACAGCATATATTGCTACTACTACTTGACCATCTTCTGTAAGTAGCAATCAAATAATAAATCTTCCACATGATGAGTCGTGTCGATCACAAATTGCGGGAATTTCTGAATGTTCCACACCAATTTCAGATTTCTACCAATTTAGGAAAAGACTGAATCAGAAAGCGACCGTCCCTATTACGAAAGTGCACCATCTTCGATAAGGTGACCATATTTTCTAGACTGAAATTCGGGACATTAACATATTTCCTAGGCCCAAATCCGGGACACATTAAAAATTTTGCAAAATAGGCTGTGCAACACAAGGTAAAGAACGCAGCACGCCATTAAAAGTAAACGTCGTCGGCTTGGCTGCTGACACGTGTCGTTGGATCTGTAAATCTATCAAAATCCTATACTGAGCCAGGCTGCTTCTATATCAGCAAACTCGCCCCACGTTTTCGTGAACCGAAAAACGTTACATCGCCCTGGCCTGCTTTTAATGGCTAAACACAGGTGAGAGGCTTGCGCGCTAAGCGTTACTCTGCCCTCGCTGTTCTCGCAAGAATTTAACTTCATAGATTCTCTTCATTCTCCTCTCAGGACATTTACGAAAAGAATTCAGCCAGCTCTTGACTCAATTTTCGAGCCGGCTGAACAAAGTGTTCACACCAATATGTATCTTCTTCCGGTCGTCACGTTAGAGGGATACCTTCCGGCCACACTTGACGACGTTTCAAGGTTAGTTAGTTGGTTGTGTGTTCCATTGATCAGTCGCACGGTACGGAAGCCGTTGTGCTGTGGAACGTGTCAAGTCCATAAGAAATGCACACATAAATGAAGTATTTTTTTAAGGAAAAAGCTTACAATTTTTTTTTACCTACCACATTCCCTTAAATGGCACAAAATGCCATGTTTATTCCTATTCAAGAATTCATCTATGGTATAGTAGCAGTTGTCAAGGAGATATGATTTCAGTTTATTTTTGGAACTATTACTGCTGTCTGTCAGACATTTTATTTCAACTGGTAATTTGTCAAAAGTTTTTTGTAGCAGCACAATTTTACCCATTTCTGTGCTAAAAATAGATTGAGTAAAGGATAGTGTAAGTCTTTCTTTTTTCTGGTATTATAGTCATGAATGTCACTGTTGTTTTTAAACTGGTCCAGGTTGTCGAGAACAAATTTCATTAGTGAGTAAATGTACTGTGAGACTGTTGTAAGAATTCCCAATCTTTTAAAAAGATGCCTACAAGACAATACAGCTATGAACCCCACACATTATTCTAACCACTTTCTTTTGAGCAGTGAACACTCTTTGTCTAAGTGTTGAGTTACCCCAAAATATTATTCCATATGACATCAGTATGTGAAAGTATGCAAAGTATGTTAGCTTACTAATTTCTGTATCCTCAAAATTGGCAATTATTCTGATTGCAAAAGTTGCTGAACCTAGTCGCTTTAGAAGATCCAAAATATGAATTTTCCAGTTATATGTACACCCAGAAACTTAGTATGCCCTATCCTGTCTACTGACTTCTGTTGATGTGTTATATTTATTGAAGGAACAGTACTTTTTGCAGAAGAAAATTGGATGTACTGTGTTTTTCAAAGTTTAGAGCAAGCCCATTTCCAGAAAATCAGTTAAAGACTCTTCCAAAGACGATATTTGTAACATTTTCAATTGGAGATTTTTTTACTGGTTTAATAATGATGTTTGTATCCTCAGCAAACAGTGTCAGTTCAGCTTCTTGTTTCACATATATCAAGAACAGAAGAGGACCCATGATTGAACCCTGTGGAACACTTAATGTAATTTCACCCCAGTTAGATCAAGTGGCAAACTTATTTAATTCACTTGACCCATATAAAAAAACTTTTTGTTACCTGTTCTGTAGGTATGACTTAAACCACTCACATGCTGCTCCATGTATGCTATAGAATTGTAATTTCTGTAACATAATGTCATGATTCACATAATCAAATGCTTTGGACAAGTCACAGAAGATTCCTATTGGTGACATTTTACTATGTAAAGACTCTATTATGTGGACAGTGAAACTGTATATTGCTTTCTCAGTGGAACTGCATTATTGAAATCCGAACTGTTATTTACTAAGTATCCCATTACTGTTGAGATGGCTAACCACTCTTGAGTACATTATTTTCTCAAAGATTTTTGAAAATGCTGTAAGCAAGGATACTGGCCGATAATTATTGACATCTGTGGTTTCCCCCCTTTTTTTAGAGAGGCCTGACAATGGCATAGTGTCTCCCACGCTGGGCAGTTACATGTCTCCTCAGTCTAGCTTCCCTTCCCTCTACAGTGAGTTGGACAAAGGGGAGAACAGCTAATGGCAGTCGCTCTTTCATTTCTAGTAGCCATGGATGGGCAATCAGCAAGTGGCTTAATAAGTACAGTATTGTATAATTGGCTGGCTTTCAAGTGAAGAGCCAGGTTTGTTACCCCCCCTTATTAACACTCCATCATCAACAAGAGTGGTAAGTTACATCCTCACGCGCCGCTCACGTGGTAAAGCCTACAGTTCTTCTCCCCCCCCCCCCTCCCCCACTTCTCTGAAGTACCTCTCGCCTGCGCTTGAACCTGACTATAGTGTGCTTAAAATTAGTTGCGACTTTTGACGTTTGGCTCGCCGGAGGGGACGGGACGCCGTTGCCCAGGTAACACCAATAGCGAGCTGGCTTTTCCTACTACACTGCCAACGGTTTGGTTGTTAAAACGCCCCTGTTGCCAAGCTGGGGGTAAGCAGTACAGTGTGGTGTCGCACTTCAGTTGCTTCTGCATTCATAAGCTCTCCTTGGGAAGTGTTATTTTTCGTTTTTGAAGTGTTCTGCAGTGATCAGGTGTTGTGAACGAGTGTTTTTGGGTTAGCATTGTTAATAACAGTGCAGCACGTTCCACATCATTACGAAGTGTCGTATTCATGATCTATGGAATCTAATCTAATCTAATCTAGCATGACTGAAAGAGGGATGGGATTCATAGTAAAAGAGGTTATCCAAGAACATGTTCACCGCCTGCAAAGATAGCGAGCTGTGGAATGGGAATTCCGATCCGTGGCCAAGGTCGCGAATTTGTGTGCTCTGTGCACAGTTATTTTGAAATTTAGTGCAACAACGGCAGTCCGATTTTAGATATTACAGGAGTGGTGGACAGAACAGCTGCTGCACTTAACATTCATCGATCAACAGTGCTGAGAATTGGCAAGAAGGAAAGAAAGGAAGACGTGAGTGAAGAAGCAACAGCAGGTGACTCTTTATTAGAAACTCCAAGCAAGAAACGATGTTATGACAGACGGGTAACGAAGATGGACGCATTCCAGTAGGATGCAATTCGGAGACATGTGTAGGCTTATTATCAGAGCAAGGAATATCCTACCTTACATAAACTTCTTTTCAGACTCAAAGAAGCAGAGGTGTTCAGTGGGAGTTTTCGTCTCGGACATTTAACGTGGAGAGAAGCGACATAGTAGCGTGGAGAGGCAGGTTTTTGGGTGCAGTGACGTATGTTTCGTTCGAAGAAATTGTGTGGTTGGACGAGATGTGGGTTTTAGTCATGCGTTCCCAAAGGGGTGGACGGATCGCACAGCACAAAGAACGACGAAAGCGTCGATAGGCAAGGGTGGCAGGATAATCGCCCTCGATGCTGGCTCTGCAAGTGGTTTCATTCCAGACTGTTTACTGCAGTTCCGTTCCAGGAAGCAAGACGACTGTCGCGAGGAAATGAATGGCAAAGTTTTCATGGAGTGGTTTTCTGATGTTCTGCTGCAGAATATTCCTCCAAATAGTACAACAGTAGCGGACAATGCGCCGTATCGCTCCGTTGTGATAGATAAAGCTCCGACAATGCAGTTGAGGAAAGCAGATATTTTGCTCTGGGTGCAAAGAAATGTTCCATCGAATAAAGGTGAACCTGGCATGAACAAGACAGAGTTAATGGAACTTTGAGCACTTTTCGAGCCAAAAACTCCACGCTATCAGTCGACGACCTGGCTACCGATAAAGGGCATAATGTTATCAGGCTTCCTCCATATCACTCACATTTACATACTATTGAGAACATACGGGCGCAGGTGAAAGGTAGTGTGGCAAAAACAACAAGAAGTTTACGCTCAGTGGCGTTGGAACGCTGACAAAAGAATCCATTGCAAGTGTTACCCCTCAGGATTGGTTTCGAGTTGTCAGTCATACTGAGGAGACGTGGATTCGTGAAGGACTGCTAGAAGAACAGACTGGAGAGCTGGTAACTGCAGTCGGCGCCAGTACCTGTTCCGAGGAAGAGGACAGTGACGATTCTTCCCTTAGGGTCGCTCCACTTACACCATAACTGTGAGTATGTATAAAAGATCTTTGATTTAACAGTTCTGTTCATTACTGACGTTTCTGTACCTCCAAAGAATGTTTGCCTGGCGGCCGCAACGTAAGGTAGGCGTGGCTTTATTACTGGCCGTTGATGCACTAGCACACACTGGCAGCTACGCTTCCCCCTATTCGCCCTGTGCGGAACTGCCAAAAGTCGAAACTAATTTTAAACTCACTATAGGCTGCGGCTCTGCACGCCATTGTGTCACAGCGTGGCTAACTGAAACTGGCTTCCTCGCCAGTGGTGCTTGCACTCTGTTTCTACCTGACTTAAACTTGCAAATGTACATAAGAGAGTTATTCTCGTCACTTACGATGCCAAGTGTATCAAATCTCTAACAAGTAAAATATACACACAAAAACCCGACCCATGTTGGAAAACCAGTGTCTTACAACACTATAAACAGTATATCAAACTGAGGCACCCGACATGTAAGGTGTCCAATGTCCCTACGCCTTTCAACCTCTCTCCGCTCTCACCTTCCACTGTCGAAGACGAACTCAGCAGCTGGAACACTACCTAAAGGGATGCAGAAGAGGATTCTGTACAGGACTGAGCCGAGCGCATAGGAACTGACAGACAGTTGCAAATATGACAGTACGTATTGCTAAATAATTATCTGCCACAGAAGCAGGAGAATAGATTATTTTAAGTTTAAAATCTTTACGCACTATTAAATTTTCTCAGACGCGAATATCTGTACGGGGGTTTATTGCTCCGTTGCGCTGTAGGACGTACCGCCACTGCAAAACGACATTGCTCATTTGCTGCAACAGCACGACAGCTCAAAAAATCGTGATTTTTCAGGAAATGCGTCTGAAGTTTCAAAACGTTTGTAATTTTTGGAAATTATAATGTCAAAATAACAAGTTAGTACAGTTATATCAAGCAACATCTGGTTATGACGCGGCCGTGAATTAATACTACTCAGTTTCCCACAGTTCTTCAGAGTTATCCCCTGCCAATTATGACACTCTTGCTGCTAAAATCGATTATGTAATTTGATACGAGTCGAGTTTTCACGTTATTGTTGATAACAAAGAGTGTGATTGCCCAATGTTTGTCACGAATTTCCTATTATGAAAGTATTATTTTTTCTTGCAACTCGAAATAAGAAGAGACAACATTGCAACCATATCAATGGAAAAGATGTAATTATCATTACATTCATAGCATACTTTATTTATATATAACAAACAGTACAAAATATTTACTGAAGTAAAAACAATATACAGAGTGAAGAAAAAATGCCAAACTTGAAGGTCAGCATGCGATTCCTCGCCCAGATTCGAGACAAAAGTTTATCTAGCAGAATTAGATCAGGGCCATATTGAAAACAAATGTTTGAAAATGAGAAGATGGCAACACTGCAGCTGCAGTGCCGTACCAGCTGTCGTAGCTCACTAGTACACTGCTAGAACATCAAATCCATAACCGCCCTGGAGCCATGGTTCCTCTTCTTCATTTTTTATACGTCCGCTCATGGGCGTACCCCCCTAGAAGATATTCGCAGTTTTTCACTAGTTTACTGTTTTATTTAATAAGAAATGCTACATGTTTTCTCGGATTGTACAAGTGCATTCTTGTATTTAAAATGTTTATTAAAAGCAGTTTTTCACTGGTTTACTGTTTTATTTAATAAGAAGTGCTGTATCTTGTCTCGTGTGCTTGTTTCCTGAGACTAGTGTGACCTGCCCCCTTCCTCCCTCCCCCACTCTAGTTCAGATCATGGGTACGCCCTTGTGTCCGCTCCCTAGTTCTCATCATTTTGTCATATAAAAATACTCTGTCACATTACAATGGGATCCATTAAACTGCATGCATGTGTCTACTAGTCGTGAAGTGCACAACCATAACTGGTCTTGCCAAGTTCACGTAGGGCGGCTGCCCGATGGAGTACACAAACGATGAATACGTCGATGTTCTTTATGTACGTACGGTGCACAGTACCTTCAAAGGCCCCATCCTGATAAGAATGTTTATTGTCGCCTGGAGCAACACCTTCAGGCCACAAGCAATCGACAGAGGCCGTCCGAGTACTCCACAAACAGAGAAAGCGGTTCTTAAAACAGTTCGCCAATCATCTCGGGTAATACCCGTGATAGAGCAAGACGGTTCCAGGTATACTACAGACTGATTGTTGAAGCGTTGTATGATCAAGAACTGCATCCATATCGTTACACGTTAACTTAACACCAGCGCCAGAAGACCGCATTTGACTAGTACAGTTCTGTGTATGCCTTCAGCATCAAGTGGAAGATAACACACATTTTATAAACAGAATTTTATAAATAAACTGACGATTCTAGCTTCACTCGTGAAAGTATTTGCAACCTTCACAACAGTCATTATTCGTTGGAACACAACCCCCGCGTCGCCTGTGAATGTGGCTTTTTGGCATGCTTTGGCATAAATCTGTAGGCTGGAATCACCGGTGGACAGCTCTTGGGTCCTTACCTATTGCTGGACAAGTTGAATGCGCCCCTATATCATACGTTTCTTTGTAATGCTTTGCCTGACGCATTAGAATACGTCCCACTTGGTGTTCGGCGACAGCTATTGTTTCAGAACGAGGGGGGGAATGAACGTACATAACTATTTAGACAATGCGTTTCCAGGGAAACTGATTGGAGGTCCAATGTTCTGGCCTCCACGTTCTCCAGACCTTAATCCACCAAATTTTTATTTGCTGGGACACATACAGGAACAAGTTGATGGTACTTCAACCATGGATGTACACGATCTAATAGCTTGCGTGCATGCCACTTCTGCAATGGTGGATGCAGGTATTTTGCGTAGGGTCCAACAAAGGTTGATCCAGCGAGTGACAAAGTATTTATCAATACAAGGTGGTCGTTATGAACACCTTCTCTAAAGCGAATGTTGCTCTTACACGTCTGTACCGGCTCTGTGAATATACACCTGGATGTCAAACATACAGAATGGAATTATTGTGTGTAGAATAATGTGCAATGTAGTGGAGCCTACCTATTGAGCTTTTGTATCTAATTGGATACAGACGATGTTACTATATCCACTATTATTTTCTTTTGGCTTTTTTTTGAGTCACGGACGAAACAAAACGGTCTTTTATATCTGTACGAAGTTCATGTTATGTATTAATGTTTAAATGACGGTAACAGTAACGGAAAGAAATAACCAAGACACCGCATTGTGGAGGTGTAAATGGGATACAATATGATGCAATAACTAAAAAAGAAAGATAGAAAAGGAAAATACAAATAAAGTCTGGTGTGAAGGCGGCTCGAACATCGGCGACTGCGTGTCATTTTCCCTACGCCATTGCCTCGTCACTCTGCGCATTTTTTTTCATTTTTTTTTTTTTCTGTTTGGGACAGCTCCGTTACAGCACAGCGTTAACGCTTCCTCAACTGTTCTTGGCCATGCTGCGTGGAGTTACAGCGTTACATGAGCCTCGTCTTTTAAATTGCATTTCTATTAAAGCTATTAGTGGGGCTAGGTTTTCGTAGATGCACTTTTGCCTCGAACTGAGATGAGAAATCGCATGCCGACCGCCAAATGCGGCATTTTTTCTTCCCCTTGTATATTACAATTGCTCATGGAATGGTTTGTAAAGTTTAGGTATGTGGATTTTTTGGATTAATTCAAGGAGCTCTTGTTTCTTGTTGGTCGCTATTTGATGTTTTGTGTTAAAAGCTGGTGTCAGTGTAAGGTTATCCTATCTGTTTTACTTTTTTGTTTTCCATGTTAAGGTTGTCACTCCTTCTTCAAAACTAAAAAAAAGGCTGTTTGTGCTCCGTCTTCCACTCAAAGAACTTTCACGGTGGCTATTTTTATCTCCGACATATTCAGGGTCCTCATTTCAGTTGCTGAAACTTTGATAATAGGAAGATCTTCACAGCACAGTTCGGTAACATAGAAAGATTTTCCAGTTGTTTAGCTCCACGCATTGCCGGCCGCTGAGACCGAGCGGCTATAGGCGCTTCAGTCCGGAACCGCACTGCTGCTACGGTCGCAGGTTCGACTCCTGCCTCGGGCATGGATGTGTGTGTTGTCCTTAGGTTAGTTAGGTTTAAGTAATTCTAAGTCTAGGGGACTGATGACCTCAGATGTTAAAGTCCCATAGTGCTCAGAGCCATTTTTGAGCTCCATGGACAGGAGCAATGAATGACTCTGGCGTGCACACTGGGTCACCCTTCAGCTGTCGTTTCACTTAGTGCCAAATTAACGAATGTACAGAATCTCCCTCATTTCGCGTGTGGCCTTTGATGCCATAATTACGGATCTTGTATTTTATGTTGAAGTGAAATACAGCGTAGAGATACAGAGTGACAATGAACTTTCTTTTTCTGCTGTATGGCACAAATATCGGAGTAAGAAACGAAGTCTTGATTACCTGAAGCAGCTCTTTTATTCAAAAACCAAAACAGAAAACAAAAAAACAAAATATTCGCATTCGTTACTCCTGAGATCGAAAACAGTAAAATTAAATACGTTTAACTTCGACTTACAATACAAAACTGAGACATAACCCTTGGTAATTGCATAACTGCTTGTTAAGTTGTACACATCATAGCAGCACTGAGTTCCTCCTTTCTTTTAAAATTTGGACACCCCCTCCGCCTTGCTGAGGCTTAGTGAGATGTGATGGACCCCTTCTTCCCTGCCTGCTCAGGTGAGACTAACGTTATAGTCGGGTAAAAATATGTAAACAAGAACATTTTGTTCTTTGTTGAAAACATTGATTAAAACGCTTTAGTAAGACCATGCTTCATTTACAAAGTGTATTAAACAAAGTTTTTTAACACATGATTAAAGACATTTTATTTCAAACATGCCAATCCCAGGTAGTATTGACAGACAGACAGAGAAATATGGACAAAAAGGCTCCTCGAAAATACAGTGTGTCCCACTCAAACCTCACGCTAAAACTAGCAGCTGGTGTGGTCCTTTTAGCGTTATCGTAAGATCTATACTGTTCTTCTGGAGGGCTCTAGCTTTTAACATGGGCTGGGGGGTGGTTCTGACGTAACAGAGAAACAAAACAGTCTCACGCTAAGGCTCTAGCTTTTAACATGGGCTGGGGGGATGGTCCTAACTGTTAGCTGGAAACGTGGGTGTTCGTCCCTTACCGTAGGGCCTTCTAACTTAACACGGTTCTGCTCTCGGCTTCTGTTCTCGTTTCTCCCCTCGGAACTGCGTCTGTCTCACAGTGGGAAGGTACGACATGCATTTAGGCATTCTTGTGTTAGTCTGTGGTATTCCATTTGCTCACTCGTTACTCGTATTACTTTGGTTAATTTAATGTCACGATTTATTCGGAGCTATGTGACGTACTACTGGATTTGCTTATCATGTCAGGGTTTCCAGGGAAGGTGTTGGATTTGCCTGACACCTTACATATCACCACCCTTCGAACTTAATTTTTGCACTGAATTCAGGCAAGGATTGAATCGTGGTCTACAGTGACCCTAAATTATCTTTAATAACTTATCTAACTTGTCATAAATTACAGTGGCTGATGTGGCTTCTCAATAATTATTTAACAGAAAAATCATAACGTTTCAGATTTTTACTTCAAGTGGAAAATGTGAACACCATGAGCTTTAATTGACGATCGACACTAGTATTACGCAAAAAGGAGGTATAACAGATGAGACTTCTGCAGTTCTAAATGAAGCCTTTATGCGCTCAAAAATGCGGCATCGCGTGCGTTCATTACCTTGTCGGTGTTTAGGCAGCGTCAGGGTAGCGGCGGGCAGCACAGCTCCACTCACCTCGCCATCTCGGAAGCAACTCCCTTCTCCTTACTACAATTTACCGAAGTTGGTTTAAAAAAACTATCTGGCTGTGTTTTCATCTGACCAATCAGGGTCTCAATGTTAACCTTAAGCTCCGCCTACAAAAATTCTGTCTATCCAATGAGAAACGTTATACTTTTCGTGGTGGGGCAATGTTTTTAAAGTTTGCAACGTAACAGAGAGGCGAAAAAGTCTCACGCTAAAACCTGCACCTGGTGTGGTCCTTTTAGCGTTATCGTAAGATCTATACTGTTCTTCTGGAGGGCTCTATCTTTTAACATGGGCTGGGGGGTGGTCCTAATGCAACAGACACGCGAAACAGTCTCACGCTAAAACGTGCGGGTTGTGTGGCCCTAGTGGTTTGCTGGCGACGTGGGTATCCAGTCCGTCCCTTATCGTAGGGCTTTCTAGCTTAACACGATTCTGCTCTCGGCTTCTGTTCTCGTTTCTCCCCTCGGAACTGCGTCTGCCTCGCGGTGGAAGGTACGACATTCATTTAGGCATTCTTGTATTAGTCTGTGGTATTCCATTTGCTCACTCGTTACTCGTATTACTTTGGTTAATTTAATGTCACGATTTATTCGGAGCTATATGACATACTACTGAATTTGCTTATCATGTCAGGGTTTTGATGGAAGGTGTTGGATTTGCCTGATGAAGCTATCTGTATCCATATATAGTAATTTAGGATCTGCGAAATTAATTTTCGCAAACTCATAATGAAAGCAGTACATGTGGAGTTTGGATAGGTCTAGTATGCACATCCCCACATAAATAGGTTTCGTAAACTCTACTGCAGTCTTCGTCACCTCCACAGCAACAAAATTCTTATTGAATTTGGTGACGCACCTAAAATTTGGTTAGGCAATACATTTTCTTATGCCACAACGCCCATCAAAATTTCTCCTCGTTCCCTCAAATTCTCTATTGTTTCACGTAAAATTGAATTATTCATTAATTTATAAAAAGTCACATGTCACGGAAGCTCTCTGTCTCGTATTCAAATCAATATATTCTCTCAACCAGGGGGACTGCTTGAAGGAGATAGCCCGGGTGATTGTAACCAGCTCCATACCCAAGCTGAGACACAGTTGGAGGTTATGATAAAGAATAATGTACACTCCTGGAAATTGAAATAAGAACACCGTGAATTCATTGTCCCAGGAAGGGGAAACTTTATTGACACATTCCTGGGGTCAGATACATCACATGACCACACTGACAGAACCACAGGCACATAGACACAGGCAACAGAGCATGCACAATGTCGGCACTAGTACAGTGTATATCCACCTTTCGCAGCAATGCAGGCTGCTATTCTCCCATGGAGACGATCATAGAGATGCTGGATATAGTCCTGTGGAACGGCTTGCCATGCCATTTCCACCTGGCGCCTCAGTTGGACCAGCGTTCGTGCTGGACGTGCAGACCGCGTGAGACGACGCTTCATCCAGTCCCAAACATGCTCAATGGGGGACAGATCCGGAGATCTTGCTGGCCAGGGTAGTTGACTTACACCTTCCAGAGCACGTTGGGTGGCACGGGATACATGCGGACGTGGATTGTCCTGTTGGAACAGCAAGTTCCCTTGCCGGTCTAGGAATGGTAGAACGATGGGTTCGATGACGGTTTGGATGTACCATGCACTATTCAGTGTCCCCTCGACGATCACCAGAGGTGTACGGCCAGTGTAGGAGATCGCTCCCCACACCATGATGCCGGGTGTTGGCCCTGTGTGCCTCGGTCGTATGCAGTCCTGATTGTGGCGCTCACCTGCACGGCGCCAAACACGCATACGACCATCATTGGCACCAAGGCAGAAGCGACTCTCATCGCTGAAGACGACACGTCTCCATTCGTCCCTCCATTCACGCCTGTCGCGACACCACTGGAGGCGGGCTGCACGATGTTGGGCCGTGAGCGGAAGACGGCCTAACGGTGTGCGGGACCGTAGCCCAGCTTCATGGAGACGGTTGCGAATGGTCCTCGCCCGATACCCCAGGAGCAACAGTGTCCCTAACTTGCTGGGAAGTGGCGGTGCGGTCCCCTACGGCACTGCGTAGGATCCTACGGTCTTGGCGTGCATCCGTGCGTCGCTGCGGTCCGGTCCCAGGTCGACGGGCACGTGCACCTTCCGCCGACCACTGGCGACAACATCGATGTACTGTGGAGACCTCACGCCCCACGTGTTGAGCAATTCGGCAGTACGTCCACCCGGCCTCCCGCATGCCCACTATACGCCCTCGCTCAAAGTCCGTCAACTGCACATACGGTTCACGTCCAAGCTGTCGCGGCATGCTACCAGTGTTAAAGACTGCGATGGAGCTCCGTATGCCACGGCAAACTGGCTGACACTGACGGCGGCGGTGCACAAATGCTGCGCAGCTAGCGCCATTCGACGGCCAACACCGCGGTTCCTGGTGTGTCCGGTGTGCCGTGCGTGTGATCATTGCTTGTACAGCCCTCTCGCAGTGTCCGGAGCAAGTATGGTGGGTCTGACACACCGGTGTCAATGTGTTCTTTTTTCCATTTCCAGGAGTGTATTTCCGCTCATCCCACATCGTTGTCATCAGTTTTGGTGTGCAGCCTCCTTGCAAAACTAGTTGCTCTGGACACAGCAGCAATTTGGCGTGCGCATCATGCAAACTAACAGGGTATGTGAGTCCTGCCCCTACCACATGCCCTACATCAGGATCAGCTGCCATACTCCCCACGATTTTTCCACCTATTCCCTTGTGTTCGTCTTCAGACACCCATCGAAAATAACTAATTGGCAGTGATTGCTGCAAGACATGCCCATATAAGTTATTCACGCCGAGGTACATTATATAACTCGAATCAAGGGATGCGTTTAACCTGTCACCCATCAGCGGGTTATTTGCCTTCGCGTGCCTATGAACACATTGGCAAAGACCCCACGAATTCCTCACTCAATGAAAAGAAGTATGACATCATCGATCAATAATTCAATGCAGCAGTTCGTTTTCTTGAGCATTGCGTCCCAAGACAACCCAGGTGCTCTGTAACAGAAGGCAGGATCCATGGAATATGTGATCATACATAGACAAGCCGTGCATACTCTCCTAAAGTAGAAATATTGAATTCCTGCCAGACATTCACAGCATGCTCATACTCTACATCTGTTATGGCATTGCCTGTAAGTTTGCTGGAGGATGCAGATACGTCAGGTAGCCTGGCTTCGTCGAGTTTCGCCGTACTATCCACATACTCAAATGGGAAAACCCCCTTCCTAGTGACAATTTGAAACTTTTCCTCGTCGGGAAATGCAGCTTGAGTGATATGCATATCCCCTCGAGGTAGAGTTTCAATGAGTTTCTGGAGTGGCGCCTGCATAAAACGTAGCGTATCGAGGAAGTGGAGCATAATTCTTGGCATCATTCATTTGGAGAATGAAATGTATTTCTCGACACTCTCAGGTAGGATACTGACCTGATCTTCCTCCAAACCGAAATCAGCCAATTGCTCAGCTGGAAAGCGTCATACCCACATAAATTGTGGAAGAAAACGGGTATGTGTCTAGGTAGCTAGTACTTCAAATTGCACACATTGTGAGCTGCACCATGAAACTTCGCGGGAAGATGACAGTGGTCCCTACGAGGAGTATCCACTTTTCTATCTAAGGGCAGCTAACAAATATGACAATCAACTGCATTATCATACAAATCTTCATTCTCCTTCAATTTGGTCATGGGAACGTTGCCACTGTAAGGCTTATCAGCCTCCCATTAAAGTTTTTCGAGCTCATTGTGCAGGCAAACCGCAGGGCTTTCCCCGACGTAAGATTTGTAGAGGTTAAGACTGAAATCATATGACGATACAATTTGGTATCCTGCCACATATGGTACATGTTTTTCTGTAAAGGTGGTAGGTTCATCTTCACAGCGGGTCACAGGGGCGAGGAGGCATTCAAAGTCGGCGTACACTACAAAAGGGCATCGCTCCTTGTGGTGAGCATTCTTGTCGTCAGTAGGCATAATAACACATACTGGATCCATGGAAGCGCAATCTACTAGATGCGCGGATACTCGTAATAACTTGTCTGAGGAGAAATAATTCAGACACCTTAAAAAAATTTGTTGCTTATGTTCATGTTTATTTATCTGGGTGGAAAGGAGTCGGGACATGTCTTTGATCCAAACATAGTGATAACTATCGCCTTCAGAGAAAAGCCGTATCTTTACATGCAGCTCTCGCTCGCCTGCAATTTTTGAGAAATGGAGGGGGCCGTCGATAATATATTTGTCTTGCTCATCTGACTTGCTTTTCTTCTCCAGGTCATGAACATTAACCGACATGCCGGTATTCTCCGCCTCAAATTTATGTATGTCCTGGATCTTGATGGGGAACTCTATACCATCAAAGTTATAACACTTACGAATGTCAACGTATCTACCGTGTTGGGATGTGCACTCTGGATTATGTATACCATTTCTTTAGCAAGCCAGGACTGACCATGCAAAACAAGTCTGATCCTTTCTATTTTGGACATTAATACATGCGTGCTTATTAGCTGTATCTTTAGGGAGCTTGGTATAGCTAGACTCTCCATTTACTGGATCGTAGACATGTATGTGGATGTCCAGGTGTCGAATTCTCCTGAGTGCTTTAGCTGAGCCTCTCACTTCCATTTCAGAAAACCAGCCCAATATAGCATTCAATGTGGATTTACGAAACCACTCGGCGATTGACGTGCTCCGTGTTATCACACCATTTTCCCCTCCAAAGATAATGAAGACTCTTCAACGCCAGGCTCAACTTTGGGGGGGGGGGGGGGGGGTGCGATAATTCAATGCAAAGCACCGTACTGCATTTAATGGTGGGATACCACGGATCATTGACTACCTTGAGGAGCTCCGCTACCACGACAGCAGGGCACACCCTTAGAAAACCAAAAGGGTCGGGTTCTCGATCCTCGTGAAGGAGATTCGCTCCTCAAAGGTGTCTGCAATCACCGAGTACTCTAACTGCGGTATGGTATCACTGACCTGATGTCCTTCACTAAAAGGACGGGAGAGGGAACTGCGACTAGCCACAGGAACTTCTCTATTACTGACACACTAACTACAACTAGTCGATGTATTTGGCGAGGTGGACAGGGGTGTGTGCTGTGCCTCACGTGATTGGTGAGAATGCGACAGCAGAGGAGGAAATGCTGCGGAATCCTGCCGCTGCGAGCAGCCTGGTTGCTGCAGCCCTAACCCGCTAGCCTGAGGCGGGGCGGCCCATGGACACCAGAACGATGCTGTGGCAGGGCCGGGGCCAGGAGCGGCGGCGGCGGCGGCGGTGGCGGCCGCTTCCCACGCAGCGACTAGCGGTGCTCTGGCCGGCGAAGCACGCCTCACAGGACCTCGTTTAGAACTTATAGTCTTCGCCGCCCCCGGTGCCCGAGCCACGGCCTATTACGGGAATTGTTCTCCTGACGCGACCGCCGTAAAATAATGAATAAAATTAAATACAAAGTTCTAGACGTCGCCAGCTGTCGCTACTGCTGCAAGGAAGGAAAGGATGCTGATTATTTGTAAGCAATGTGAGTATATGTATTACCTGTCTCGCTCTGGCTCCTTGACAGCTCTCTCATATCCTCACAACGACGAAGGTCTCTCTCCATCTCCTCCACCCACTGTGGCATTTCACCTTCGTCTCTAATGGGAAGGGCCCATCGATTCATTCCCCCTATATCACCTGCAACATAATGATCTAATAATAACAAAACATACACACACAGAAAGTATGGGGAAATTATATATATATATATATATATATATATATATATATATATATATATATATATATATGAGATCAGCGATGGTTGTTGGATATCTCCAGCACATACCCTTTGCTGTCCCCCTTCTTTGTAATGTCCGGAAATCGTACCATATTGTATACGATGCAGCTTAATTATGTATACACAGTACGATACGAAATTCATAGTGAAAAAATAACATTTATCGATTTTGGTCCCTATAAATCACCTACAACAATCTCAGTCTCTTTATTCACAATACATTACATATACAATGAGAGACATATATACTGCTTACGATGATATTGCTGCTGCTGGTGCAGTTCATGTCGCTGCTGGTGCATCTCATGGCACTGCAGTTGCTGTTGCTGCAGCTGCAGCCACTGTTGTTGTTGTTGTTGTTGTTGCAGCTGCAACCCCTGCTGTTGCTGCCACTGCAGCTGCAGTTGCCACTCAGATTCATCAATTACCCGCTGGATATATGCTGAAACAATAAGACGTGTATTCAATACGAAATTCTTAGTGAAAGAAAGCTACCATTATTGATTTTGGTCTCTCGAAATTATCTATGGACTCGCTGGTCACACCTGTAGTGTAAACATGGAATAGACATTTACAATGTTGGCGATGCTGCTGATGGAGCAACTGGTGCCACTGTGTCTGCTGTTGCACGATAGGGTTCATACCATCCACGCTTTGGTGTTGGCGGATATGCGCTGAAACAATAAGAAGAAGAAATGGATTAAATACCACGAAATTCTTAGTGGAAGGGAAAAGTCATAGTTATCGGTTTGAATCTGTACGTACCAGGTAATTCCCCGTCATCCTCTAATGTTCTCTGCCTTTTGCCGCCACTGGCTAGTGGTGCTTGATGCCACTGCTGAACATTTCATTTTTCTGTACCTAAGCTGGTAACACGCATGCAAGAAAGGAGCAAACTGACGCGCACGAGCGAGAACAAGAGGATCGACTACACACTACGGTGGTTGACGAAAGAATGAGGACGACTGGGGGCAGGATGGTCCTTATATACCCTCTGCCCCATCAACCCAACACTTCCTTCAGGGAGCCAATAGGAACAGAGCATTCCACCCCACCGGCACGTGAATGCTTGTCTGAGCGCCCTGGACAGGTCGGTGCCAGTCTGACCACGCTGGACGAGTCTGTGCCGGTCTGCGAGCACTGCCTGTGTCCTGCTGATTCTGGAAGTTTTGCTATTCAACAAAACCGAACGTAAGTTTTCGCGATAGCTTTACGTTCAGCTTTCTATGTATCTAGGGTTGCCACTGGTATGTCTGCGTCAGCAGAAGAAACTAACGATCAAAGTCCAAAAACAATTTATTGGACTGTTCCATTAACCAAAACAAATCCTCCAAGCATAACACCAAAACAAAACTGTGATCCGTCTCCGAATCACAACTACATACAAGAATAATATAGAAAACAACTGAAATAATTTCCTACTAGTCTCCACCAGAGACTTCTCCGATACACCGAGCCTAATCCAGAGATCAGCGAGAAGATACGAGCCAGGCTGCTGTGGCGGCAGCTATCCACATCTGCTGGCGGTCGATAAACTGCCGATGTGCGGCCGAGCGCCGGCCCTTACAGCGCTTCGGCGGATAAGTACCTCGGAACTATTTTCCATCACGGGGTTTGACGGGATCTGCAGCGACCTCTGCCTTATGTTTATGTGGGCCGGTAGTGGCCCCTGGTGCCCGCTGGTGTCTCTGCTGTGTTGCTGTGGCCGTTCATCAATATTGCCTGTCGGTTGTGTAGTGCGTTGGTGTGCCTGCGAAGCGGGCAACCCGCGGCTGCAGGCTGTCAGTTTGGTTGCTGATACTCTAGGCGCCGTAATGTCTGGTGGAGAAGGCCACAGCAGCCACAATTTCTATCTGACAAACGGGAACATTTCCCTCAAATTGACTAAAAATGGATGTAATTTGGGAAGCATAAATCGCGCAAAGCGGGCACTTCACTGAAGCTTACAATAGTGAAAGGTTGGAGCAAATGCTCCTTTTAGCTGTGAACAGCTGCAGATACGTATTTGTTTGCCAGTGTCGGGCGCTAACAATTATTTTACATCTACATTTATACTCCGCAAGCCACCCAACGGTGTGTGGCGGAGGGCACTTTACGTGCCACTGTCATTACCTCTCTTTCCTGTTCCAGTCTCGTATGGTTCGCGGGAAGAACGACTGTCTGAAAGCCTCCGTGCGCGTTCTAATCTCTCTAATTTTACATTCGTGATCTTCTCGGGAGGTATAAGTAGGGGGAAGCAATATATTCGATACCTCATCCAGAAACGCACCCTCTCGAAACCTGGCGAGCAAGCTACACCGCGATGCAGAGCGCCTCTCTTGCAGAGTTTGCCACTTGAGTTTGTTAAACATCTCCGTAACGCTATCACGGTTACCAAATAACCCTGTGACGAAACGCGCCGCTCTTCTTTGGATCTTCTCTATCTCCTCCATCAACCCGATCTGGTATGGATCCCACACTGATGAGCAATACTCAAGTATAGGTCGAACGAGTGTTTTGTAAGCCACCTCCTTTGTCGATGGACTACATTTTCAAAGGACTCTCCCAATGAATCTCAACCTGGTACCCGCCTTACCAACAATTAATGTTATATGATCATTCCACTTCAAATCGTTCCGCACGCATACTCCCAGATATTTTACAGAAGTAACTGCTACCAGTGTTTGTTCCGCTATCATATAATCGTACAAAAAAGGATCCTTCTTTCTATGTATTCGCAATACATTACATTTGTCTATGTTAAGGGTCAGTTGCCACTCCCTGCACCAAGTGCCTATCCGCTGCAGATCTTCCTGCATTTCGCTACAATTCTCTAATGCTGCAACTTTTCTGTATACTACAGCATCATCCACGTAAAGCCGCATGGAACTTCCGACACTATCTACTAGGTCCTTTATATATATATATTGTGAAAAGCAATGGTCCCATAACACTCCCCTGTGGCACACCAGAGGTTACTTTAACGTCTGTAGACGTCTCTCCATTGATAACAACATGCTGTGTTCTGTTTGCTAAAAACTCTTCAATCCAGCCACACAGCTGGTCTGATATTCCGTAGGCTCTTACTTTGCTTATCAGGCGACAGTGCGGAACTGTATCGAATGCCTTCCGGAAGTCTAGGAAAATAGTAGCTACCTGGGAGCCTGTATCTAATATTTTCTGGGTCTCATGCACAAATAAAGCGAGTTGGGTCTCACACGATCGCTGTTTCCGGAATCCATGTTGATTCCTACAGAGTAGATTTTGGGTTTCCAAAAACGACATGATACTCGACCAAAAAACATGTTCTAAAATTCTACAACAGATCGACGTCAGACATAAAGGTCTATAGTTTTGCGCATCTGCTCGACGACCCTTCTTGAAGACTGGGAGTACCTGTGCTCTTTTCCAATCATTTGGAATCTTCCATTCCTCTAGAGACTTGCGGTACACGGCTGTTAGAAGGGGGGCAAGTTCTTTCGCGTACTCTGTGTAGAATCGAATTGGTATCCCGTCAGGTCCAGTGGACTTTCCTCTGTTGAGTGATTTCAGTTGCTTTTCTATTCCTTGGACACTTATTTCGATGTCAGCCATTTTTTCGTTTGTGCGAGGATTTAGAGAAGGAACTGCAGTGCGGTCTTCCTCTGTGAAACAGCTTTGGAAAAAGGAATTTAGTATTTCAGCTTTACGCGTGTCATCCTCTGTTTCAATGCCATCATCATCCCGGAGTGTCTGAATATGCTGTTTCGAGCCACTTACTGATTTAACGTAAGACCAGAACTTCCTAGGATTTTCTGTCAAGTCGGTACATAGAATTTTACTTTCGAATTCACTGAACGCTTCACGCATAGCCATCCTTACGCTAACTTTGACATCGTTGAGCTTCTGTTTGTCTGAGAGGTTTTGGCTGCGTTTAAACTTGGAGTGAAGCTCTCTTTGCTTTCGCAGTAGTTTCCTAACTTTGTTGTAGTACCACGGTGGGTTTTTCCCGTCCCTCACAGTTTTACTCGGCACATACCTGTCTAAAACGCATTTTACGATTGCCTTGAACTTTTTCCATAAACACTCAACATTGTCAGTGTTGGAACAGAAATTTTCGTTTTTATCTGTTAGGTAGTCTGAAATCTGCCTTCTATTACTCTTGCTAAATAGATAAACCTTCCTCCCTTTTTTATATTCCTATTAACTTCCATATTCAGGGATGATGCAAAGGCCTTATGATCACTGATTCCCTGTTCTGCACATACAGAGTCAAAAAGTTCGAGTCTGTTTGTTATCAGTAGGTCCAAGATGTTATCTCCACGAGTCGGTTCTCTGTTTAATTGCTCGAGGTAATTTTCGGATAGTGCACTCAGTATAATGTTACTCGATGCTGTGTCCCCACCACCCGTCCTAAACATCTGAGTGTCCCAGTCTATATCTGGTAAATTGAAATCTCCACCTAAAACTATAACATGCTGAGAAAATTTGTGTGAAATGTATTCAAAATTTTCTCTCAGTTGTTCTGCCACTAATGCTGCTGAGTCGGGAGGTCGGTAAAAGGAGCCAATTATTAACCTAATTCGGTTGTTGAGTGTAACCTCCACCCATAATAATTCACAGGAATTATCCACTTCTACTTCACTACAGGATAAACTACTACTAACAGCGACGAACACTCCACCACCGGTTGCATGCAATCTGTCCTTTCTAAACACCTTCTGTACCTTTGTAAAAATTTCGGCAGAATTTATCTCTGGCTTCAGCCAGCTTTCTGTACCTATAACGATTTCAGCTTCGGTGCTTTCATCAGCGCATGAAGTTCCGGTACTTTACCAACGCAGCTTCGACAGTTTACAATTACAATACCGATTGCTGCTTGGTCCCAGCATGTCCTGACTTTGCCCCACACCCGTTGAGGCTGTTGCCCTTTCTGTACTTGTCCGAGGCCATCTAAACTAAAAAACCGCCCAGCCCACGCCACACAACCCCTGCTACCCGTGTAGCCGCTTGTTGCGTGCAGTGGACTCCTGACCTATCCAGTGGAACCTGAAACCCCACCACCCTATGGGGCAAGTCGAGGAACCTGCAGCCCACACGGTCGCAGAACCGTCTCAGCCTCTGATTAAGACCCTCCACTCGGCTCTGTACTAAAGGTCCGCAGTCAGTCCTGTCGACGATGCTGCAGATGGTGAGCTCTGCTTTCATCCCGCTAACGAGACTGGCGGTCTTCACCAAATCAGATAGCCGCCGGAAGCCAGAGAGGATTTCCTCCGATCCATAGCGACTCACATCATTGGTGCCGACATGAGCGACCACCTGCAGATGGGTGCACCCTGTACCCTTCATGGCATCCGGAAGGACCCTTTCCTCATCTGGAATGACTCGCCCCGGTATGCACACGGAGTGCACATTGGTTTTCTTCCCCTCTCTTGCTGCCATATCCCTAAGGGGGCCCCATTACCCGCCTGACGTTGGAGCTCCCAACTACCAGTAAGCCCACCCTCTGCGACCGCTCGGATCTTGCAGACTGAGGAGCAACCTCTGGAATAGGACAAGCAGCCATGTCAGGCCGAAGATCAGTATCAGCCTGAGACAGAGCCTGAAACCGGTTCGTCAGACAAACTGGAGAGGCCTTCCGTTCAGCCCCCCGGAATGTCTTTCGCACCCTGCCACACCTCGAGACGACCTCCCACTCTACCACAGGTGAGGGATCAGCCTCAATGCGGGCAGTATCCCGGGCAACCACAGTCTTAGTCCGATCGGGGGATGCGTGGGACGAGCTGGCCGTCCCAGACAAACCCCCATCCGGACCCCCACAGTGATGCCCATTGGCAACAGCCTCAAGCTGTGTGACCGAAGCCAACACTGCCTGAAGCTGGGAGTGAAGGGATGCCAACTCAGCCTGCATCCGAACACAGCAGTTGCAGTCCCTATCCATGCTAAAAACTGTTGTGCAAAGAACGTCTGAGCTAATCTACAGAGAGCGCAAACAAATCAACACAAAATTTAAGCGGTTATTAAAATACAAGATTTCATAGTAAATGCAGTAATCCTGCTACTTGCGCACTGCTGACACACTGCTCGGCGGCGGTAGGAGACTACGCGATTTTACACGATTCAGGCACTAAAACGCGATGCTACAACTCTCAAATACTATAATACGCCAGAAATTTATGAATTAAACAATGCAAGTACCAAAAACACGCAAAGGAATTAAGAATTAAACTATGCAACAAATGAGTGAGCTAGGAGTATACGACTTGCTGCTGCAGCTGCTTATCCAACGGTGGCATTGAGCACACTGACTGTGACCAACCGACACTGGCCGTCAAAAAAAAAAAAAAAAAAAAAAAAAAAAAAAAAAAAAAAAAAAAAAGCTATTTCAGAATTCCTGTTCATTTTACTATGCCCAACGTCACGCTTTTTGTGGCTTTGGAAACATTAAACAGTTTGCAGCTTAATAGTTCACCGATTTCAAAGACATGATGATTTTTAACGGGATAATAAAATGTATAGCATTTATTGGCCGGGATATCCCCTTCGCTGTTCGGCCCCCGTATTTCAAGTCTTTTTAGGTGACGCCAATTCGGCGACTTAGGTGTCAATGATGATGAAAATGACTAACGGTACGACGGCACACTTGCTAATTTCGCTGGTGTTACTAATTGGCTCTGTTTGAATAAATTCGAAACGACATGAAAGTCCAATTCTTTATGTGCTTTCAGAGTGAATGTTTGATTTGTGCTTTACGTCAGCTAAATGATACATCAGCAATCTGCTTCATAGTCACACCTCCCTTGTTTTACGAAAAAATTAACCGCTACACAACTCAGAAACAGAGAGTCACGTTCCTGTAAAACTCAAACTAAAGTGACATAAGGGATGCTGATAGTGGCCCATCAGTGTGGCATCGCACATTCGAGTCATAGTGCTTAACGCGTAGCTCATACTTTGACACACGTCAGGTGGCAAGTAAAATACACTCCTGGAAATGGAAAAAAGAACACATTGACACCGGTGTGTCAGACCCACCATACTTGCTCTGGACACTTCTAGAGGGCTGTACAAGCAATGATCACACGCACGGCACACCGGACACACCAGGAACCGCGGTGTTGGCCGTCGAATGGCGCTAGCTGCGCAGCATTTGTGCACCGCCGCCGTCAGTGTCAGCCAGTTTGCCGTGGCATATGGAGCTCCATCGCAGTCTTTAACACTGGTAGCATGCCGCGAGAGCGTGGACGTGAACCGTATGTGCAGTTGACGGACTTTGAGCGAGGGCGTATAGTGGGCATGCGGGAGGCTGGGTGGACGTACCACCGAATTGCTCAACACGTGGGGCGTGAGGTCTCCACAGTACATCGATGTTGTCGCCAGTGGTCGGCGGAAGGTGCATGTGCCCGTCGACCTGGGACCGGACCGCAGCGACGCACGGATGCACGCCAAGACCGTAGGATCCTACGCAGTGCCGTAGGGGACCGCACTGCCACTTCCCAGCAAATTAGGGACACTGTTGCTCCTGGGGTATCGGCGAGGACCATTCGCAACCGTCTCCATGAAGCTGGGCTACGGTCCCGCACACCGTTAGGCCGTCTTCCGCTCACGCCCCAACAGCGTGCAGCCCGCCTCCAGTGGTGTCGCGACAGGCGTGAATGGAGGGACGAATGGAGACGTGTCGTCTTCAGCGATGAGAGTCGCTTCTGCCTTGGTGCCAATGATGGTCGTATGCGTGTTTGGCGCCGTGCAGGTGAGCGCCACAATCAGGACTGCATACGACCGAGGCACACAGAGCCAACACCCGGCATCATGGTGCGGGGAGCGATCTCCTACACTGGCCGTACACCTCTGGTGATCGTCGAGGGGACACTGAATAGTGCACGGTACATCCAAACCGTCATCGAACCCATCGTTCTACCATTCCTAGACCGGCAAGGGAACTTGCTGTTCCAACAGGACAATGCACGTCCGCGTGTATCCCGTGCCACCCAACGTGCTCTAGAAGGTGTAAGTCAACTACCCAGGCCAGCAAGATCTCCGGATCTGTCCCCCATTGAGCACGTTTGGGACTGGATGAAGCGTCGTCTCACGCGGTCTGCACATCCAGCACGAACGCTGGTCCATCTGAGGCGCCAGGTGGAAATGGCATGGCAAGCCGTTCCACAGGACTACATCCAGCATCTCTACGATCGTCTTCATGGGAGAATAGCAGCCTGCATTGCTGCGAAAGGTGGATATACACTGTACTAGTGCCGACATTGTGCATGCTCTGTTGCCTGTGTCTATGTGCCTGTGGTTCTGTCAGTGTGATCATGTGATGTATCTGACCCCAGGAATGTGTCAATAAAGTTTCCCCTTCCTGGGACAATGAATTCACGGTGTTCTTATTTCAATTTCCAGGAGTGTATATATCACGGAGTAACGGTAGAAGTTATGTAGGGAACATGTAATAATCAAAAGTGTTCACCTGCCGATGACTATCAGTTTCATATAAACACCCAAGAGCACACTATACGCATTTCTTGATTTCACCACCTCAAACACGCTGTAAGCAGTGACACTCTCTTTTCCCTTGAATCTCCAGTTCTCAAGGTTCATTGTAGTAACATATTAAGGAAGTAAAAGCTGTGGAATATCTTTTCTAATGTGTGGCTACAGCTCTGTTGTTGAATAAGCAGCCCCGCGCAGTCACAATCTCCCTTTAATAGCGATAACTAAGGCATGACCATAATTTGCATACCACATCCACGCTCGTCAGAACTACGGCATTACCTTATTCACAGACATCCAGGACACATTTGAAGTTGAATAAATGAATGACGATGGAATCATAGTGATTATTCAGTAGTCGGTGAAGTGACCGAGCGGTTCTAGACGATGCAGTCTGGAACCGCGCGACCGCTACGGTCGTAGGTTCGAATCCTGCCTCGGGCATGGATGTGTGTGTTGTCCTTAGCTTAGTTAGGTTTAAGTAGTTCTAAGCTCTAGGGGACTGGTGTTGTTGCTGTTTTTGCTGGAGGAGACCAGACAGGAAGGTCATCGGTCTCAACGGATTAGGGAACGATGGGTAAGGAAGTCGGCCGTGCCCTTCCAAAGGAACCATCCCGGCATTTGCCTGGAGCGATTTAGGGAAATCACGGAAAACCTAAATCAGGATGGCCGGACGCGGGATTGAACCGTCGACCTCCCGAATGCGAGTCCAGTGTGCTAGCCACTGCGCCACCTCGCTCGGTGGGACTGATGACCTCAGAAGTTAAGTCCCACAGTGCTCAGAGGCATTTGAACTATTTGATTATTCAGTTACATAAAGCTAATGCGCTGAAAGAGACAAACAAAAAGAATATTAACTCCGAATGAACGTAGTCTAGTATATTTTGCACTCATAATGATTACTTAGTCAGGGGAAAATTGTGTGTGGTGGAAGCTATGCATGGAACGCACTGATACAAACCCCGACTTGGCTGTCTGAATATATACAAAAGAAGCCACTGTGTACTGGCTGGACATACAAGTATCGAAAATATGAAATGTTTCATGGAAGTGGTGAAATCGATAAACAGAAAAGACTCTAAGGCTTTTTAAATTGTAATTACATCCTTTATTCATCGGCCAATACGTAATGGGGGGAGACTTTCTTGCAGTGCGAAAACGACACCCAGCTGGTGCAAGTTTGGACGTATAAAAAAATTTTTATATACCTGTAACTGATAGTAAGAGATGTTGTGCTGCTGCTTGAACGTGAAGGTACCATGGCTTATGTTCTGACATACGTTTGTGGGAAGTAATCAAACTACTATTCATGTAAAAATAAAAAAAGATTATGTCTAGTCGTAATGGACAAGGTGAATTGTGATTTCAACGTACTGAGAAGTATATCTGCACGTAAGTTATGATAGAGTCATTTCGTAACAGCTGCACAATATAGCAATGCAAGTGTTCAACTGGACCTGCTATAGTGTACAAACAGGATGGACAATACGGCTGTAAAAATACGTCCCCTCGTCGGCAACCCTAAGCGTACCCTCGCATTTTCCTTGTTGTTCAATCGATAGTGATGTTGATTACAGCACACCAAATCACGTTGGTGATGTCTTTCTAGGCATTATGTCTGCGGGTGTGGTATTCATTGTGACACATAGTGCCGGATGCCTGTCCTTCATAACACTTGTTTGAGAGAATCTTGGCAGGTTGCAGCATCTTCCAGAAGCACTGATTCGAAGACTTTGTCAGATAATTTCCTTGGACTGGGGCGAATCGAGACATATAGTCGGTGTGAGTGTAGGCATACCATAATTATTTCGGGTGCTATACAGATATAAGAGATAACAGCACTGTTTGTGTAAAACGTGTATATATTGCAGTGTAAAGTTAAAATGACTTATGTTGTGTCATAGCCAGAGAAGATGAGAGTGTGTTCTATTGTGAGGGATGTATAGATTCAGCACATCGATAACCGTGAGGGTATGAGAGAGATTTTTTGCGTGGAAAATTATGTGCCCTATAGATACTGAGAATCATTCTAGAACCACAGCCATCAAGAGGAGACGTAACCTGTACATCCATCGGTATCAGAGTGCAGGAGCAATCGTAATACTCAATTGTAGTTACACTGGTGACCATGTTCCTGGCTCCCAACATTCTTGTCAGTCTTGTCTGTATTTGATGATCTGTAGACAACATTTGCGGGGTTTAACTGTCAGTGTAATTTACCGATCTGTTAAAATAATTTTGTCACTGAAAGTGTCGTCTGCAGAAAATAATGGTGGACGGTGCTCCCACATTGGCATCAGCAGCAGTTTCATGGGTAAATTCAGTGGTGAATGGGCTGTCCCATTAGGATCGCTAGGAACAATTCACCATGTGCTATTCTGGGAAGCATTGAAACATCTCTCTCGTCGCTGGACCCGCACCGCAGCTATGCGTCATTGCACCAGCAACGGTACATAGGTGAACACGTATTTCGACAGGAATTTCTCAGGCGTCAAGCATGAATAATTTTGCTGCTGAAAGTCTCGTCTGCAGAAAATAATGGCGAACGGTGCTCCCACACCTGCAACAGCAGTTGTTTGATGTGTGAATTCAGTGACAAATGGGCTGTCCCATTATGATCGTGAGCAAGAAAGAAAGCAGCCTGTGTTATTCTGGGAATTGATTTCTGCAGTATCTGCAAGGGTGGGTTGCACTGCAAATAGCTCTTCGCTCCTGTCCAGTTGTGTCAGCAATGGTGCCTAGGTGAACACGTATTTCGACAGGAATTTCTCAGGTGTCAAGTATGAAAGGGATGTTGTCACCTCATGCCTGCATGACCCAAACGGGCACCTGTGCATGGCTTGGCAGCTGGCGGTACATCCCGACTTCTGGGAGCGTGTGCGGTAGTGTCCTGTGCGGTCCAGTCGACAGGGGGCAGTTAGCAGTGTGTATGCTCATTGGTGCCTTATTCATCTTTGTTTAAACTATACTCCATCGATTTGACTGACCGATCGGATGATATGAATTTAAAAAAAAAACTACCCCATACGTGTGAAGAACATCGATTTAAGTAATTTGCATAAATTTTTTATATCAAAGTGGTGTTAGCGGTATAGTAGTTAATGGGAGAGATTGCGTGAGTGGGTGACATGGAGCAGAACAGCAGGTTAAGTGCAGAACACTACGCTAATTTGCATAATTTTTATGTAAAACGCTGTACAATAATTTATGGGGGTGGGTGACAAAGAAGAATGCGCGAGTTATGGCGTTCAAAAGCATGCGAAATTCGAAAAGTGTAATAGAAAATGGTGGGAGGTATCAAAGGTGGTGCAATAGTTTACGCAAATGGGGGTGACATGGGAAATCATTTAACAGATCAATAGGTTGAGTACTGACAAATGACCAAACATTAGGTTAAGACACCCAGAGTACAGTGCCGAACATTAGGTTATGCAGCATGTTTATAATTGCTTCTTGCAAGACTTACATGTTTCCAAACAGCAGAGAATGATGAGCAAGAGAACTCCAACCCCACAAACTGAAATTTTTATAAATAAACAATATACCATTGAATTTCCGGTTATGAGATCCTTCCTCTCCACCAGTTCACATATATTCCATAAACTGCCTTGAATCCTCTAAATTGATGAAATAAACAATATTCCACACACAGCAATAGATTTTCCTCAAAATGACCGATCAACTGAGTCTTTTTCCCGCCAGTTTCCGGGAGGGAGGGTGATAGGGGAGGGGGGTTTATCAGAGGAGGAGAGGTTAATTAATTGATCAATTTAATTAAGAAGTCAATCAAATTGAAAAGAGTGAGAAGGGAGCATATTCCAGTAACTCAGACCTGAAAGAGTACCTGTAGCAACGAGTGGGGTGGGGGTTGTGGGAGTGGGAGGGGTTGGGGAACAATAGGTTAAGTGTCTGTCAATCAAAAGGAAGGATCCTTTTAGCAGAACAATAGGTTAAGTACCTGTAAATCACAGGAGAACTATAGGTTAAGTATCTGTCAATGAAATGAGAACAATAGGTTTGCCTATGAGTCCATACCTGCCCCTGATGTAGGCAACCCACACTAACAAAATCCACTAGTGTGGGCCTATTCCCTCTACTAACATGGTGGTCAGGCAATGGGTTCGGTTGGGAAATTTCCTATGCAGGAACTTGCAAACAGCCATTGACCAATGAGGCGGAGCTCCATTTTGTTGAAAAATTATGTTGGGTTGCAAGTCTTGTATCTGAGAGTACACAAACTACTCCTACATGTCCCCATATACTGACCCATTCACTGTTTGGTCCACAAAGAAGAATGGTCCAACAATCATGTCGTGCATTAGTGCACACCACACATTTAGTTTAGAGTTATCACGAACATGTTCAATGACAACGTAAGGATTTTTCGAACCCCAAATCCGAACATTATGCCTATTAATCCTTTCTGATAGATGGTAGGTTGCCTCATCTGAGAATAAACATCTTTCCAGGAAGCTGGCATCCATATCAAGATGCTGCAACATATCCACATCAAATTGTTGTCAGTATGGTTTGTCATTAGGTGTCAGATGTTGCAGAATTTGCACTTTGTGAGCACACATACGAAGATGCTGGTGAACTGCACGATGCAATGTTGATCGAGGTACTTCAAGTTTCATAGATGCTTGACGAATTGACTTATGTGGGAAACGTTGGTCTGATGTCCTCCACTGTCTCTTCTGAAACTCTGTAACTTGCACCGCCAGAATGTTTCAGAACACTTCCTGTTGCTGGAAACTTCCTATACCATTCCTTAATTGTTATCATAAGACGATAATTTCTTTGCACAGTAATCGGCGATTTTGTTTCTGCAAACCACACTACTGGTTGCGCGTGCTGCTGTGGAGTAGCCATTTTCACTTGGTGTGACTGTGCTGCACTCTAGCGAAGATACTTGACACTTCTGACACTCGAATATAAATTCTTTGAGATACTCTAAAATGTGGTGCATTTTGCATTGTCGTATTTACTGTGGTTTTTCTCTTCTGGATCCTTGAAATCAGGGATGTTTGAGAGGGTCACCCTGTGGTATTAACCATTTTGTGGAGCCCTCAAAAATTGACGTTTTATTTTTATATTACGTGCATTAAATGTCATCGAACCTTACCTTACTTTGCAGACTGGAGACAATATTGTTTGTACCTTCCTCTGAACCATATGGTCACGTAGCTTTTCTATCTCTAGGTACATAGCTCTGTATGTTAATTATTCTTAAAAGACTGTGACAAATTCTAAGTCCAAATTCTGTAGCTTGTTTTGGGAAACCATTCAACTTTTAATTGATAAATTCAAAATTATTGTTCCAAACAATGAATCTACCTATATTTCGATTATCGTATGGTATATAATTACCAATAACTCCGCCAAAGCCGGTCCCAAGCCCGGTTGACAAAGGAGGAGAGGGAGGAGTAACACCTCGTCAAAACACCTTGCTTCACCTGGCCCAGATGATAATACCTTGTGAGGGCCCCTTGCCATGGATACGTTGAAGACCACAATAGCAGTGAAGGTGGAGATGAAGATCATCGGTACGGAGGAACTGGCGGAAGAGGCAGCCCAAACCCACTTGCGTCTGTTTTGGAATCCAGCAGGTAGTGATCAGCGTCTGTTCACCTAGTTGGTGCGGCTGCTCGATACTCTTCTTGATCTCAACAATCAAATCGGAAACATGTGATCTTCATAGAAGATCACTACAAAACAAGTTTCAGCTTGAAGAAGCATGATGGAACAAAAGGAAAGAAATCCATTACCCCGGGCATCAGTCTAGACTGAATCTTCCTGGTCATCCTATTCTGAGGGACCAGGAACGTCATGCACAGAAGAGTCGGAACTTCTCAAAATCTCTAAGACCAAAACAGAAAAACTTCATAGGAACTCTCAACACAAACGCACTCTCCAAAGTATGTAAACTCAAACAACTCACAAACACTATGGAAAAATTCAATATAAAAATCCTTGCGATTCAAGAAACACGATTTACTGATGAAAATCATTTTGATTCAGGAAACTTCAGAATCTACAAAGTAAAACATGCAGTCCAGCTGAACAAGGGACCCAAACAATTTGGCACAGCTTTTGTTGTGCAAAAATCAATTATAGACTCAATAATAAATTTCCATTCAACATCAGAAAGAATTTCGACAATCTCAGTAAAATCTGGAAACAAGGCATACACACTGATAAATGCACAAGCCCCCACAAATGATTACAATAGAAAAGATGCACAGGCAACAGATGACTTCTGGGAACTACCGGAGGAAACCTCAAATAAAATCCGTACTCATCACGTGAAACTTATGTTAGGAGACTTCAATTGACAACTCGGCAAAGAGAAAAAATTCAGGGAAACAACGGGAACGGCGAGAGACTGATAAACGTCTGCGAAAATTTTGATCTTAAAATCAAGTCTACACAATTCCTTAAACCCGTAAACAAACTTACAACATGGAAATCACCAAATTCAACTTTGGGTGAATTTCAGATAGACCATGTTGCCATATCTAATAATAATGCCAAAGAAATACTCAATGGACGAACCAGAAAGGGATTTTTTTAAAGTCAGACCACCATCTGCTGCAAATAAAGATTAGATTTCAACCTAAGAGAAAGAAACCACTAGTGAACAAAACAGTTAGAACTGATTCAGAGTACCTTAAACTTAACAAGAGGGAAACTCTTCAGGAAACTGGGCAATCAAACGCAACAAACTGGAAGGAACTTGCAGAAGTATTGAAAAACACTATGAAATTTGGCAAACCCCAAGAAAGAGAAAACACAGATGGTGGAACAGTGCATGTGATGAAGCAATAGAAGAGAGAATTGAAGCTTGGAAAACTTTCAGTAGCAACAAAACTATAGAAAAATGGCAGGAATTTTTGTGAATACAAAAGAGATCATCCAAGGCAGTACGAAGAGAAAAACGTAGACATGATATAAGCCGGCTTAAAGAAATTGAACAAGAATTTATCAAGAACAACACTAGAAATTTTTACAAAATTTTCAAAGAAAACCTTGCACGGTACTAACCGCATAATCTGAGCTTTCGCTGGCCAGATGGATCACTGGAAACCAACCTGGAAAAGAACTGTCAAATTTTAGCTAAATATTTTCACTCACTTCTCAAATGCGAGCCTCCGACAGAACAACTAGATTTCGAGAAACCCACATTCAATCCCGATTCAAATCCAGCATCACTTATAGAGGTAAGCAAAAAAAATCAATTCTTTGAAGAACAACAAGTCTCCAGAGGAAGACTGAATCATAGCAGAAGTATGGAAATTAAATGACAATAATCTCACACAAGCAACCCACAGAATTATATGAAATATTTGGGAAACTGAACAAATACCTGCAGTGTGGAAATGTGCATTAATTCACCCTCTCCACAAAGAAGGTGCAAAAACCGATCAAAATAATTACACAGGAATTTCCCTGCTCCTTGTATATATAAAATCCTTTCAAAGGCCCTGTTAAATAGACTAGAATAAGCGGACCAGTTAATAGGGGAGTATCAGGCAGGGTTTCGCAAAGGTCGATCTTTCATCGAACAGATATGGAACTTAAAAACGATTTTACAAATGAGAAGATGTGGAAATACTGTGGTAACTTTTGTCGATTTTAAGAGAGAGAGAGAGACGTCGTGTGGCTAGGGCCTCCCGTCGGGTATACCGTTCTCCTGGTGGAGGTCTTTCAAGTTGACGCCACTTCGGCGACCTGCGCGTCGATGGGGATGAAATGATGATGATTAGGACAACACAACACCCAGTCCCTGAGCGGATAAAATCTCCGACCCAGCCGGGACTCCAACCCAGGACCTTAGGATCGACATTCCGTCACGCTGACCACTCAGCTACAGGGGCCGGACGTCGATTTTAAAAAGGCTTACGATTCAGTAGATAGACAAACACTATTTCACACTTTAAAGGAGTTAAGGATTGACAGGAAAACAAGATCAGTTATTGAACAGCCATTAACAGATACAACCTCCAAAGTTAAATTCATGGGAGAAACACCATACTGGTGTTCGACAAGGAGATGGAATGTCCCCCCTTCTGTTTAACATGGTTCTGGAAAAAATTGTGAGGAGATTGGAAAAGGAAATAAAAGGAATTCAGATCGGGATTAAAAAAGAGCAGAGAATTAGGGTGAAGTGTCTGGCTTTCGCGGACGATCTTGCCATTATAATTAACAACAGAGAGGAAGCCAAACTTGCATTGAAAAAACTATACGAAATCTCACAGAAAACTGGGCTACAAATCTCCTACGAGGAAACACGGTGTATGGAAAACAAACCTGTAGATAAGCTCCCCATTACTATTCAGTATGGGAAAGTGGTACAAGTTGCCCACTTCAGATATCTGGGAGAGATAATCCAACCATCAGGACTGAACTCAATAGCCAATGAAGATAGAATCTCCAGATTACAAAAAGCAAATAAGCTCACTTGGAATCACTATGTGGCGGTTTTCGTGTTACATCAACATCGACAAGTGCAATGAATATAGATGATACAATACTCTATGGTATTCTGTGGTTTGAATTCACTCTGTTTTTTTATCAGTGCATTGATTTGATTTTGGAAATAACACTGACAATATTGTACACATGCATAATGCATTATTCAAACTACTACATCTCCCGGATAATTATTTTGTTCCAATTGCACAAGAATTCCACCTGACGCAGTGTAAGAATGTTGACTGTAAGCTGTGTTCATATCACTAAAATTACAGAGAGTACATCAGAGCTTTTATAATTTTTTTGTCTTCAATGGATTTAATTATTCTTAGCAAATTGATCATGAAAAGGAACCACAGAATACCACCCACACACAACACTGACGTATGCTACCAGAAATATTTTTCTACGCAATTCGTGCGTAGTTTAATTTTGGCCACATGCATCAGCAATGAAATCTTGTTCAACAATAAATACCATCAGCACTGTTCTTAGAAAATACAGTCTGATTCGATTAATTTTTTTCTTTTATAAATAGAGTTCAGTGCGACCGGTGCACATTTATTTCTTTCAAATCGGAATATTGAAAGTTTGCAGTTTCAAGTAATTTAAATTGGCCGCTGTAATAAAAGTTAAGATGGTGGCCAACAAAAGATAGAGGATTTCTTTTTTAAATATGATTTTCCTTTTCCCAATAAATCATTTAAGTTGATGCCACCAATAAAAAAATTATTAAATTGTTTTGAAAATTAGTTTAACACAAATCCATGCTATTTTCAACTATAAGTACAGACGAAGTTGCTATATAATCGCAACTAACAATGGCCCTGCTTCTTGCAGCTATGATAAAACAATTAATACAAAATTATAATTAAAAGAGGAAGTGAACTTTCAATAATTAATCATAAATAGTTTTAACGCATTTGGCTCTATTTGTTTTTACCATCAAATGAACAAAACAGTACAATAATTGTACATTAAATGTTGTTCATTTAACAGACCTCAAATCGATTCGCGTCTAGCGTAGGCGATGTACATCAGTAGAAGACGACAAAAGGGTACAAAACAAAGCAAAAGAATGACATAGATTAACAAGGAATGTGAGGCAAATATTGTCTCTGTTTTACATCATCTTTTTAAGAAATAATTACATAATTGAATGAATATTATCCACACGTTCATATTCCACTCGTAATAAAAAATATGCTAAGAAATTTTGGTCTTATGTCAAAGCGGTAGGTGGACCAAAACAAAATGTCCAGACACTCTGTGACCAAAATGGTACTGAAACAGAGGATGACAAACTAAAGGCCGAAATACTGAATGTCTTTTTCCAAAGCTGTATCACAAGGAGAACTGCACTGTAGTTCCTTCTCTAGATTGTCACACAGATGACAAAATAGTAGATATCGAAATAGACGACAGAGGGATAGAGAAACAATTAAAATCGCTCAAAAGAGGAAAGGCCGATGGACCTGATGGGATACCAGTTCGATATTACACAGAGTACGCGAAGGAACTTGCTCCCCTTCTTGCAGCGGTGTACCTTAGGTCTCTAGAAGAGCGTAGCGTTCCAAAGGATTGGAAACGGGCACAGGCCATCCCCGTTTTCAAGAAGGGACGTCGAACAGATGTGCAGAACTATAGACCTATATCTCTAACGTCAATCAGTTGTAGAACTTTGGAACACGTATTATGTTCGAGTATAATGACTTTTCTGGAGACTAGAAATCTACTCTGTAGGAATCAGCATGGGTTTCGAAAAAGACGGTCGTGTGAAACCCAGGTCGCGCTATTCGTCCACGAGACTCAGAGGGTCATAGACACGGGTTCACATGTAGATGCCGTGTTTCTTGACTTCCGCAAGGCGTTTGACACAGTTCCCCACAGTCGTTTAATGAACAAAGTAAGAGCATATGGACTATCAGACCAATTGTGTGATTGGATTGAAGAGTTCCTAGATAACAGAACGCAGCATGTCATTCTCAATGGAAAGAAGTCTTTCGAAGTAAGAGTGATTTCAGGAGTGCCGCAGGGGAGTGTCATAGGACCGTTGCTATTCACAATATACATAAAAGACCTTGTGGATGACATCGGAAGTTCACTGAGGCTTTTTGCAACTGATGCTGTGGTGTATCGAGAGGTTGTAACAATGGAAAATTGTACTGAAATGCAGGAGGATCTGCAGCGAATTGACGCATGGTGCAGGGAATGGCAATTGAATCTCAATGTAGACAAGTGTAATGTGCTGCGAATACATAGAAAGATAGATCCCTTATCATTAAGCTACAAAATAGCAGGTCAGCAACTGGAAGCAGTTAATTCCATAAATTATCTGGGAGTACGCACTAGGAGTGATTTAAAATGGAATGATCATATAAAGTTGATCGTCGGTAAATCAGATGCCAGACTGAGATTCATTGGAAGAATCCAAAGGAAATGCAATCCGAAAACAAAGGAAGTAGGTTACAGTACGCTTGTTCGCCCACTGTTTGAATACTGCTCAGCAGTGTGGGATCCTTACCAGATAGGGTTGATAGAAGAGATAGAGAAGATCCAACGGAGAGCAGCGCGCTTCGTTACAGGAGTTAGTAATCGCGAAAGCGTTAGGGAGATGATAGATAAACTCTAGTGGAAGACTCTGCAAGAGAGACGCTCAGTAGCTCAGTACGGGCTTTTGTTAAAGTTTCGAGAACATACCTTCACCGAAGAGTGAAGCAGTATATTGCTCCCTCATACGTATATCTCGCGAAGAGACCATGAGGATAAAATCAGAGAGATTAGAGCCCACACAGAAGCATACCGACAATCCTTCTTTCCACGAACAATACGAGACTGGAACAGAAGGGAGAACCGATAGAGATACTCAAGGTACCCTCCGCCACACACCGTCAGGTGGCTTGTGGAGTATGGATGTAGATGTAGATGTAGATATATATCGTGGATGTAATATTGCCCCTTGGGCTGATAAAAAAAATAGTTTATTCACCATGTTTATTTCTCATCACCCTTTTTTTTATCAGTCCGCATAATGCACGAAGATTTATGTCCGAATATTTGACTTCAATGTAAGTTGTCACAGAAAATTGTACTTGAATTGATCAACAAAAAATCTCCGTGACTGTGTTGCCTCGGAAATTGCTTCGAATACTTCCCGGATTATTTTAATCCCCCCCCCATTCGGGTTAGCAGGAATCGGAAAACCGGGATCAAAACCGTCCAGGGGGCTTCAAGACAATACACTCACCTGCTTTTTACAGTCAGGCTTGACATAATTGAGATTGTACATACTGGAACACGAATTTATGTTCCTGTCGTATGTGCGAAATACATTGAAGTTCTATGGTTTTTTAACAGTTTTAATACATTTCTTGTGTATGTTGGTAGCCCTGCGCCTGCTACACGGACGTCTGAGTCACAGCTCTTGTACAAGATAAGTAATTTAAGTAGTAATAAACTGTTTTTTAACACTTTAAACTAATTTATTACGTTAATTATAGTGCTCTGCAAGCATACCATTAAAGGTTTTTGTCTTACTCGCGTATTTTCACAGTAATCACGTAAAGTTCATTTTGTTTACATATCGCGGCCAGGCCGAACTTTTGAGTTTTCAGATTAAACTTCATACCGCAATCTTAAGTGCATTTACTGATAGTTTAGTGTGCTAAATACGTTTGCTGCCCCTTTATATCTGTAGAGTATCGTCATCTCTTAAGTAATTTCCAGTAAAAAACTTCTGAACCACTGTTTACATAGTCGCGAGTAGGCCTAATTTTTCGTACACGTATTTTCATTGTTTTCCGGTAACTTAATTGTCTTTCTGTCACTAAAATAGATTTGTACCATGAGTGTAAAGTGCCTGACGTGCCGTAGGATCGTTAGCTCCGGGGTCTGGTGTGATGGATGTAGTAACTTTTTTCATTGGGGCGACTGTAGTGGCGTGGGAATTGGGAAAATGAGCGAGACTCATCAGTGGTTCTGTAGGCTATGCAGTAGAGATAGGAAGATTGTGGAACAGGAGGGGAAAATTGCTGCCCTTCAGGCTGAGTTAGATGAGGCTAGGCGAGAACTGGGCAGGTTAAGGGGGGAGAAGGGTAAACAGGGGTGGGAAGTGGCAACAGGCATGAGGAACAGGCCAAGAAATTCTTCTGACCGCTTTGTTATTAATGTACAAAATAGGTTTGACCTGTTGCCTCAGTCAGAAACTGATGAGCCTCTCACAGAAGTAGATGTAGACAGGGCTCAACAAGCTTTCAGCAGCAAATTGATTAAGAATGTAGGGAAGTCTGCAAAGAGAAAGAAAGTCTTGTTGCTAGGTAGTTCGCATGCTAGGGGTGTGGGCCAACTTCTGCAGGATGAATTAGGGTTGGATTACCAGGTCGCAAGTTTTTTCAAACCTAGTGCTGAACTTGGGCAGGTTACAGAGGATTTAGGTTCACTATGTAAAGGTTTTACTAAGGAAGACACCGTGGTTATTGTGGGTGGGCCGGGCAACAGTATTGACAGAGATCCGGGGTACAGCATAAAGTGTGACCTGGCAAAGATTGCATCGGCATCGAATGATACCAGTGTTGGGTTTGTGTCGGTTCTGGAGCGCCACGACCGACCTCATTTGACCTCTTCTGTCAGGAGAGTTAATTTGGAGTTGGAACGGCTACATGGATCTGATGCGGGGTCACACATTGGTGTGGTTCCTGTTGATTCACTCTGTAGGTGGGACTATACTAGACATGGCCTACACCTCAACAGGAAAGGGAAGGGTAAACTGGCTGGGCTGATAGCAGGAAATTTGAAGGGGGGAGGAACTACATCTCATGGTGGAAACTCTTTTTTAGTGTAAGATCAGTGTCCAGTGGGAAACTCAGCCAGCCAAGTACTAAAGATGTTAAAAAAGTTCAAGATACTCACAAAAGTAAAGTGAAAAATAATGTTTGTATATTTCATCAAAATATTGGGGGATTGAAGAATAAAAGTACTAAAGATGTTAAAAAAGTTCAAGATACTCACAAAAGTAAAGTGAAAAATACTGTTAGTATATTTCATCAAAATATTGGGGGCTTGAAGAATAAAATTGATGAGCTTCTGCTTTGTTTAGAAGATATAGAAACCAAGAATGTAATAGATATACTATGCCTAACTGAGCATCACATTGTCACTGATATGCAAAAGGTTAGCATCAATGGGTACAAATTAGCTGCACATGTAAGTAGAGATAATATGATGAGAGGAGGAGTTGCCATATATGTCAAAAGCTTCCACAGTGCAAAATATTTAGAAACTAAAAAATTTTGTGTAGAGCAACATATGGAAGCATGTGCCACTGAACTTAAACTAAAGGATGGCACTTTCATAATTGTAACAGTGTATAGGTCCCCCTCAGGGAATTTCCAGCTATTTCTGGAAAACTTGGATGCTTTGTTGTGCTATCTGTCAGACAGGGGGAAGCAAATTATCATTTGTGGGGATTTCAATGTTGATTCCCTGAAAGAGTGTAATAGGAAGAATGACCTTTTAGTATTACTCAGTTCTTTCAATTTGAGCTCCGTCATTGATTTTCCTACTCGGATAACAAAGAACAGCAGTACATTGATAGATAACTTTTTTATAGACCAAGATAAGTTTAAGGACATAAATGCTTATCCTGTTGAGAATGGTCTTTCAGATCATAGTGCACAGCTTGTTACAGTACATGACATAGCTCCATGCAGTATAATAAATCAGACTTTCAAAGCAGTGCGTTCAATTAACAATATAAATATTGCAAACTTTAGGGAAAGCCTACAGCAGCTAGACTGGGATGAAGTGTATAAGGAACCCGATGCAAACTTGAAATATAACTTATCTCACAATACATTTTTAAGGGTATTTGAAAATTGTTTTCCCAAGAAAATAGTTAAACATAATTCCAAGAAAACATATAAAAAACCTTGGCTAACTAAAGGAATAAGAATATCTTGCAACCGCAAAAGAGAACTGTATCTAACAGCAAGATGGAGTACTGACCCCGAAATTGTTCAATATTATAAAAGCTATTGTGCGGTACTAAGAAAAGTTATTAAAAAGTCCAGAAGCATGTGTATCATGTCTGAGATCAGTAACTCTGATAATAAAATTAAAGCAATTTGGAATATTATTGAAAGGGAAACAGGGCAACCAAGAGCACAGGAAGACTTTAGTGCAATAAAATTGAATGACAAGTGCACTAACAAACAATCAGAAATTGAAAATATTTTGAATAATCATTTTTTAAATGTTGTGGAGAAAATAGGATCTAGATCTTCACTAGAAGAGGCAAGGCTATTAATAGAAGAGGCCATACCTGCACAGTTTGAAACAGCTGTAATTCCACCAACCTCTCCCTCTGAAATCAGTAAAATAATAAACTCACTGAAAAGTAAAAGCTCTTACGGAATTGATGGCATTTCCAGCAAAGTACTTAAAGCTTGTTCCCCACAGATAAGTAGAATTCTCAGCCACGTATGTAATAGCTCTTTGGAGCAGGGTGTTTTCCCTGATAGACTGAAATATGCCATTGTAAAACCATTGCATAAAAAGGGGGATATGTCGGATGTCAACAACTACCGCCCAATCTCTCTTCTGACAGCTCTATCAAAAATTTTTGAGAAAGTAATGTATTCAAGAGTAGCCTCCCATATTTGTAAAAATAAAGTACTAACAAAATGTCAGTTTGGTTTTCAGAAAGGCTTTTCAACAGAAAATGCTATATATGCTTTCACTGATCAAATATTAAATGCTCTGAATAACCGGACATCACCCATTGGTATTTTTTGTGATCTCTCAAAGGCCTTTGATTGTGTAAATCATGGAATTCTTTTAGATAAGCTAAATCATTATGGTTTGAGTGGGGCAGTGCACAAATGGTTTAATTCATACTTAACTGGAAGAATGCAGAAAGTTGAAATAAGTGGTTCGTGTAATGTTAAAACAGCTGATCCCTCAAACTGGGGTGCTATCAAGCATGGGGTCCCACAGGGTTCGGTCTTAGGTCCTTTACTGTTCTTGATATACATTAATGACTTACCATTCCACATTGATGAAGATGCAAAGTTAGTTCTTTTTGCTGATGATACAAGTATAGTAATAACATCCAAAAACCAAGAACTAAGTGATGTAATTGTAAATGATGTTTTTCACAAAATTATTAAGTGGTTCTCAGCAAACGGACTCTCCTTAAATTTTGATAAAACACAGTATATACAGTTCCGTACAGTAAATGGCAAAACTCCAGTAATAAATATAGAATTTGAACAGAAGTCTGTAGCTAAGGTAGAATTTTCAAAATTTTTAGGTGTGTCCATTGATGAGAGGTTAAACTGGAAGCAACACATTGATGGTCTGCTGAAACGTCTGAGTTCAGCTACGTATGCTATTAGGGTTATTGCAAATTTTGGTGATAAGAATCTCAGTAAATTAGCTTACTATGCCTACTTTCATTCACTGCTTTCGTATGGCATCATATTCTGGGGTAATTCATCGTTGAGTAGAAAAGTATTCATTGCACAAAAACGTGTAATCAGAATAATTGCTGGAGCCCACCCACGGTCATCCTGCAGACATCTATTTAAGGATCTAGGGATCCTCACAGTAACCTCACAGTATATATATTCCCTTATGAAATTTGTTGATAATAATCCAACCCAATTCAAAAGTAATAGCAGTGTGCATACCTATAACACCAGGAGAAAGGATGATCTTCACTATGCAGGGTTAAATCTGACTTTGGCACAGAAAGGGGTAAATTATGCTGCCACAAAAGTCTTTGGGCACCTACCAAACAGCATCAAAAGCCTGACAGATAGCCAACTAACATTTAAAAATAAATTAAAAGAATTTCTAGATGACAACTCCTTCTACTCATTGGCTGAATTTTTAGATATAAAGTAAGTAAAAAAAAAAAAAGAAAAAAAAAAAAAACTTAATCATTAGTGTCATGCAATATTTTGTGTAATGTAATTTCTTGTACAGACATCTTTTATTAACCTGACACGTTCCACATCATTACGAAGTGTCGTATTCATGATCTATGGAACAAGTATTAATCTAATCTAATCTAATCTGAGAAAAATGTCTCCCACGCCGGGCCGTGGGAACGCAGTCAGGCAGTGACTGGCGCCGTCCGCCCCTGGCCGCCTCGGCGTAGCGTCAACTGGCGCCGGCTGCGTCGTCATTGCGATCTGCTGCCAGCCGGAGCTACCCCTGCAGCAGCTCTGGATTCTCTTGTGCCTCGTCATTCAGGTCAGGACGGGTACATGAAATGTCAAAATACATGTGTCACTGACAAGATAAACACTCTTTGTTAGTGTCCATATCAGTCGCATTCACACAGAACGAATTAATTTTGTCCTGTATCTTGACGCTGTTCAATACAATGTAGTGATTCATTTAGGAATTCATCACAATATGCACATTTCAATCACGGCACTGTTAATCACACACGTGTCCGTAGCGTGCTTTGTGTATACTCGGAGAATGTGATTACACTTTCTATCTCGCGACGCGCTGCGAAGGCAACATTGCGTTGTTTTTGTGCGGCGCGGCTGACTCTACAGTCAGTCACATAATATTTTATCCGCAAAGACGCTCCGAATCGAATTATTAGAGGTCACGGGTTCCTTTTAACTGCTAATATTGGCAACAGAACTTAACGTCCATTGCGTTGCTGTTACCCTCGACATTACATGAGTGTTCTTAAGGTTTCTTGACCACTGTTTATCACTGTTCACATTTTTCGCTAAATAAATCAGTGCCCGCTAGACTTTTGTGCAGTTCTTGTAAGACACAGATCAAGTTTCTGATTGCTGTGAGTACATGTCCATAGTACTTACACACAGTCTATATGAGAACGACATCATTCATGAAAAGAGGTCTGGTACATTTGCACATATTTTCGCATTACAATGACTGAATAACAAGATCAAAATTTTATCCAGTTACGTAAACATCATACAGAATAAACCTTTAGGAATCTGCTACATTGTTGTGATCATTAGATCATTCTCGAACAATCGAGATAACAGTACATTTCCATGTTCATGGCAAATACACATATTTTATCATTTCTTGGGACAGATATCGATGTTTGACTTCTTTTAACCGGAATGTCCCTGATAAGTCATTTTATATGACTTCATATTGAAATGTGTACATTAATTAATACACAGTGAGATACTATTCGAGAGGTGGCTGACAGGATCACACAGCTCACACATGACCAACACTCGTTGCGTGTATGGGACTATATGACACAATCTATATTTAAAATATTTTATACATTTCATTTATATGTACGCTACAAAAAAATAATAACATTTATTACATCTAATACAATAATATTTAAGTGAACTTTTATGAAGATACTGATTTCCTTTATTAAAATGTGTTTATCATGGAAATTCTTTACTCCTTGCACAAATAATACAAGAATATTATATTGTGACACTTGACGTGTAAATCTACAAACTAACAAACTTATAATATCATTGCATTACTAAAACTAAACATCACATTTATTAATGTTCGGCACATTAGTACCTCTTATTAGTCCTTTCTAAATACAAAAATTTTATTGCAAATATTTTTTCATGTCTTTATGGCAATATAGTCCCTTCCTCTTCGTCCAGGGAACCGAGTAAGCTGCTCTACAACAGGTCTTGTGCGGGAATACATTCATTTTATACTGAAAATCTTTCATGATACCAGGTAATTCAACGAATATTTCATGATATTCAGACAATAATTCGGTCAATTGCTTAGCCTCAGAAGTATTAAGGCAAGTTGTCTCCTTTATTTTTTCTTGTATTGTTGCCACGATGTCATTCGCATCGCTGGGTACATCGTTATTTCGGTTTTGACTACGTATCTGCGCGTGCTCTTGGTTCAACATTAACATCTGTTTACTGACAGAAAGATGTTCCTTTTGCATTAATGGAAGGTTTGCACCGAACTCAAGATTCATCATCAAAGTTATCGGTCGGTGTTGGTGATTTAGATCACACGCCCCCCGGGCAAGATTAATTATAGCTTCCTCTTCCCGAAGGAATTCAAGTCCAAGTACCACTGGTACGGATAAGTTATCAATGAATAGTAACGTGCATGTCAAGCGTTCATTTCCTAAGGTAACTTCCGCCTGTGTCTGGAATTTTATGGTTTGTGTCTTATTTCCCAATGCTCCAATAACCTTGCAATTTGCGACAGATAAGATTGGTAATTTTCCTAGTTGCGAAACCTTCTTGAAAAATTGCATATTCAATACGGATACATTTGCACCTTTATCAAGCAGAATTCTAGTTGGTATCCCATTTATACTCCCGGTGACATTTGCTTGAATTATTTCCTTTTCTACCTTATCAGAAATGACAGATCCTTGATATAACTCATCTTCTAATTTATTTGCATCCTGATATCGAATCATGATTATATTGTGCTTCTTCGACCTATTGCCTTCCTTGCTGCCCTCGGTCGCCTGGCGAAGGCCTACAGGGACCGCAATTAGTTTGTCAGCTTCTGTGAATTTTGTTTGGTCTCAGAAAGTACCTCTGTTATTTTCTCATTTTGTGAATTTTCTGTTGTAGTTGGAGGTGGCCTGCTTGTATTCCACCACGGTGGCTATTGGCTGTTTGACATCGGCATAGCTTGGACATCGTTTACCGGCTGGCCTGTATTAAAAGAACCTTGCGACGGTTGCCAATGGCTTGGTCCTGGTTGCCCCCAATATTCGTTATCTCCGCGCATACCCTTTGGCTTATCTTTGTACGGACTGTTTGGTCTGTGATCATTCCGTCTTTTTCGGTTATTAATGTCACTATGAAAATTTGAATTCTGATTTTGATGCTGCCTTGGATTACCATTCGGCTGTTGGTATTCTTCGGCTTTCCTATAATCCTTGTTATTATTGCCGTTGTAACCACAGTCTTGGTTGTATTCATTCCTATTATTGTTATTGTTGTGATTACTGTTTCCATAAGATTTATTTTTATTTTGTTTAGGACTAGCTTCGCCCCTATTTCCTTTGTTTGAATTCCACGAATTCTTTCCGTTTGGACTGTTTGTATTGCTGGTGACATCAAAAGCTTTTCTAGCGTACTCCTACACAAGATCCAAGGAATCGATTACAGACAGAAATTCTTTTAAGTCGCTGTCTGTAACATTGAACAGTTTCTCTCTAATGTGGATTGGCAGTCTGGCTTTTAGTACTCGTAACAAATCTCTGGTGGTAACTGGCTCATCCCAGTATCTGGTCATGTTAACATATTTTTCAAAATACTTCCTTAGTGAACCTGATTTCGGATTATAGACTTCGGCATTGTATACTATTTTACGAAGTCGCTCTTGAATAGACGCCGACCTAAATTGATCTAAAAACGCCTTTTCAAAGTTTCTGCGGCATTTAATGCCCATAATGACGCATCACCAGAGATATGTGATATTACAAATTGTATCTTTTGTTCGTCTGACCATGATTTTGGGAGAGCACTTTTGAAATTACGGATAAATACAGGGTGTACGTTTCTTTTGCTTTCTTCATTGAAGATCTGAATCTGCCGATGCTTGATGAGACTCTCTTCATGCATCAGAGTTGTTAGTTGCATTGAACTGGTATCATTTGCAGGTGTTGCATTTACCTTTTTTCAATCACACTCTACTACATTATCATGATTGTTTCTTGTTGTCACGCATTGCTGTGGCAAAATCATTTGATTACCAAAGTGTAGTTTTCTTTGCGGCACAACAAGATTCGGTGTAGAATGTTCTGTGTACGTTTGCCTGTCAGCATCAGTGTTGTTATTGCTGCATACTGACAGATTTTGTGGGTTACGGTTTTCAGGATACATCGCTCTGGCTATCTCGGTTTTGACTTGCCTATGAATTTCGGAAGGAATATCTTCCTGCAATGTTTCGACAGCTGTGGCTAGAGCTTTAATCTATTTTCAAGTTTATCGACAGCAGTTCGAAGGCTGCTAACCTGAACTGGAATTTTCACTAATGGTTTTCACTGCATCGATCTCTTATTTCACATGATTAGTAATTGCACTATCCCGTTCGTTTAAAGTTTGATTGATCTGTCAGACAACTTCCTCATCTCTTTTAACAAATATGTTGTTGATATTTTCAACTATTTCCTTTCCCTTTCTTGGTCTTTAATTTCTTGTTCCTGTCTCTCTCTAGCCCTTTCTTCCCTCTGCTGGACAGTAAATTTTTCGAATTATGCTGTTAACATATCCTGCAACGGCATAGATTGTGCGTTGTGCACTTGTGCCCCTGGGTCGGTACAAATAGTGTGTCTATTTTCTAACTGATTGACTGGTGGAGTGCCAGTTTGCTTCGGCAGCTCTTCAGTCTCACTACCTGTCGGAACATCATCTACAAAATTGTCATCGGTAATTAAATTCACTAATGACTGAGTAAGAGTGCGAACAGATTGTTCTACAGGAGGATCTGATATGATTTCTGCCTCCTTATCCTCACTAGGTTTAACCAGTTTCCTGGGCCTGACCATTTTATACACAATATAATACAAAGAGTCTATATATACACACATATACATCAACACAAACTAATCTTATAACTAACACACACACAATATATATATATATATATATATATATATATATATATATATATATATATATATATATTAACACCGAAAACTCTATAGATCTGTGTAGAGTAGCAACTTTTTCGCAGCCGGTTTATTGGATCTGTACTACTTATGGCTGCTGGCGTTGAATCTAAGTTGCAACTGCAATATTAACAAAGCAAAGATGGATCCCTGTTCCTACCCTTGTTCTCTTCTGAAGTGGTCAGCAATGCTCTATTTGATTCGTCTGTCACACCAGCTCTAGTGTTAGTTGTAACAGCAACTCAGTTGACAGGCGTCAATGTTGGTGAAAAACAATACATACAAATAATTAATACATTGTTGTGGCAATTTATACCTGTAGTAAATTACAAATTTTTTGTGTTATTATTTCATTTAAATGAACAAATGTGTATTGGTGGTCCCTGTTCAGGCGCCAGTGTGGCGGTTTTCATGTATCATCAACATCGACAAGTACAATGAATATGGATGATACAAATCTCTGCATTATTCAAACTACTGCTTCTCCCAGATAATTATTTTGTACAAAATGCACAAGAATTTCACCTGACGCAGTGTAAGAATGTTGATTGTAAGCTGTGTTCATATCACCAAAATTACAGATCGTATATCAGAGCTTTTATAATTTTTTTGTCTTCGATGGAATTAATTATTCTCAGCAAATTGATCATGAAAAGGAACCATAGAATACCAGCCGCACACAACACTGACATATGCTACCAGAAATATTTTTCTCCGTGATTCGTGCGTAGTTTAATTTTGGCCACATACATCAGCAATGAAATCTTGTTCAACAATAAATACCATCAGCACTGTTCTTAGAAAATGCAGTCTGATTCGATTAATTTTTTTCTTTTATAAATAGAGTTCATTATGACCGGTGCACATTTATTTCTTACACATCGGAATATTGAAAGTTTGCAGTTTCAAGTAATTTAAATTTTCTGCTGTAAGAAAAGTTAAGATGGCGGCCAACAAAAGATAGAGAATTTCTTTTTTAATTAAGATTTTCCTTTTCCCAATAAATCATTTAAGTTGATGCCACCAATAAAAAAATTATTAAATTGTTTTGAAAATTAGTTTAACACAAATCCATGCTATTTTCAACTATAAGTACAGACAAAGTTGCTATATAATCGCAACTAACAATGACCCTGCTTCTTGCAGCTATGATAAAACAATTAATACAAAATTATAATTGAAAGAGGAAGTGAACTTTCAATAATTAATCATAAATAGTTCTAACGCATTTGGCTCTATTTGTTTTTACCATCAAATGAACATAACAGTACAATAATTGTACATTAAATGTTGTTCATTTAACAAACCTCAAATTGATTCGCGTCTTGCATCGGGGATGTACATAAGAAGAAGACGACAAAAGGGTACAAAACAAAGCAAAAGAATGACATAGATTAACAAAGAATGTGAGACAAATATTGTCTCTGTTTTACATAATTATCATTTTTTAAGAAATAATTACATAATTGAATGAATATTATCCACACGTTCATGTTCCACTCGTAATATATATATATATATATATATATAGTGGATGTTATAACTATAACAAGGCATTACAACACAGTAGTACTACCAGAAGAACTTTATGCTGCAGAAACTACAATGATTCATGGTTATACAAAGATCGGAGAGATTAAAAAGCAGGAAAGTAAAATTCTGAGGAAAATATATGGACCACTGTTTCCAGAAGGAATTTGGGTAAGAGGCCAACTAGAGAGATTTACAAAGACATAGAAACAGTAACAGACATCACTAGAAAGAGAAGGATGAAATTTTATGGACATATCAGCAGGATGAATAAAAGCAGGCCTCATAAGACAAATCTTTGAGACAGTGAACAAGGACAAAAACAAGAGAAAGTGGATCACTGAAGCAGAAGACATTAAAGAACTGGGGATCACACAAGACAACATAAACAATACAGGAAAGTTTAGAAACATCATAAACAAACACACACATAAACAAGAACATACAGAGAACAGAACAGGAAAAAAGGTGGTCAGAAGAACGCAAGAGAGAACACAGTGAACGTATGACGAGAGTTTGGGAACAACGAAAAAAGAAGAAGAAATCATGACTACGCAAGTTCAATCGCTCTCTCAAAAGGGAATAACCGAAAATAATATTAAAATAATTACCAATGGAAACAGTGCTCCTATCGCTAGTATTACATTCTTAAGACAAAAATGAAAGGAATAATCCGAATGGGACGGAAATCGGTAGATGAGATGTTCATATAGAGACAATCAAAAGATTACAATTTTAGAAAAAAACTGGATGATTTATTCAAAAGAAAGATCTTCACAAATTGAGCAAGTCAATAACACGTCAGTCGACCGCTGGCCAGACACGGCGAGGGTTTCTGTCACTTGTCTTCGTGCTTGCCCAACTTTGCCTTGGCCAACAAGATTTAAACATACTTCACACAACTTAAAAAGATAAGATTTGGGTTCACATGTTGAGATAAAGTAAAGATTACGATGTTTCATTATTTCAATATCTCTTTCAATGCATGTGTTACGATCACTGTCTTCAGTTCTGCCATTGTATCCTATGACTATATTGTTCCTTGTTGTGGGTGTACTACTACCGACACCTGTAACCATTGGTTAACGCATTTAAATTTCGACTTCTTTCAGTTTAAGAGTTTTATTTCTGTCAGCAACAGATGATATCACGTGAGCCCACACGATCTCTATTGCACTGAAATGGTAATGATATTGTGGAAAGTCCAACACACTACGACCATTTTTTCTGTAATTTTGTCAGTGTCCTGAGTCATTTTAGGTGGTTTTGCTCTTTCAGGATTCTCAGCAATTTTGTCCTTTTAATTTCTCTATCAAAAATTACTACTCTTCCTGCGTCTGCATGTAGGAACTTTGATTGGACGGCGTGATATAGTGCATAACCGAATATTATACAGGAGTTCATTTCTATTTTCGGAAGCAAAGAGTGTACAAACAACTATTGAAGTTTCGCTGCCAGCATTTCCCCTTAGAAGCCGCCGATTTCTTTGATATAAGCAAGAACAAAGCTTTAGGCACAAACCCACCGATTGTTACTGCATGCGAAAAAAAAGCCAACTGCCTTTTCCAACTGGACCTTTCACTGTCTCTCGTGTAGTGTTATCAGTCCCCACAGTCGCTCTGGACTGACAAATATTTATCCAAGTTTCCTCCAACCGAACGCCATGTGGCGAGAGAAAATGCTTCTTACAAGTGAGATATTCTTTCTGTGCGTAATAATCGTACGTACCTTGTATATCACTGAACCGCATCCTCTAGAAAATTGAGTCCCGTTATTTTTAGCAGAATGCATTCTGGTTACTTCTGGAGACGACAGAGCTGCGATTGGTTTCTGTAGATCAGGGCTGCCAAACGTATGAGATTTGTGGTCTGCTGTACGAGGTACGAGGACACATTGAAGCTCGTACAGTTATGTACGAGATTCTGACACAGGAAATTTTATAACATGATTTTTTACTGTGGGAAACAATTTATAGCGTTAATGGTTCTTTGCACTTTGGCTACATTAGGTGTGCTATGTGAAAAGTAGACGCATTGGGCATATCCGCGGATTTTTTTTTATTTTAATGTATCTTTTCAAGTTTTTCTTGTTTCCTTAGCTCCCTCAGTTTTCTTCGGATCTCGTCGGCAGAGTTCGGAGCTTTCAGTAGTCTTACGCACTGCTGTCAACGAATGTGATTTTCAATGTGCGGCACTACAATGAAAGAAGTTCAGTGTGCAGTGGACGCAATAGTGTTAATGATAATGATGGCGGTGGTGATGATGGTACTGAAATCTAGAGTCCCGAAGAATGCAGTGTGTGCGACTGGTTGTATCCGTTCTGAGAATTAAAATAAATTTTTACATGGATTTCAATGTAATTCATGTATCAATCATTGAATAACTGTCATATCATGATTTAATTTTTTCTGTATTTCATATACAGGGTGTTACAAAAAGGTACAGCCAAATTTTCAGGAAACATTCCTCATACACAAATAAAGAAAATATGCTATGTGGACATGTGTCCGGAAACGCTTACTTTCCATGTTAGAGCTCATTTTATTACTTCTCTTCAAATCCCATTAATCATGGAATGGAAACACACAGCAACAGAATGTACCAGCGTGACTTCAAACACTTTGTTACAGGAAATGTTCAAAATGTCCTCTGTTAGTGAGGATACATGCATCCACCCTCCGTCGCATGGAATCCCTGATGCGCTGATGCAGCTCTGGAGAATGACGTATTGTATCACAGCCGTCCACAATACGAGCACGAAGAGTCTCTACATTTGGTACCAGGGTTGCGTAGACAATAGCTTTCAAATGCCCCCATAAAGGGAAGTCAAGAGGGTTGAGGTCTGGAGAGCGTGGAGGCCATGGAATTGGTCCGTCTCTACCAATCCATCGGTCACTGAATCTGTTGTTGAGAAGCGTACGAACACTTCGACTGAAATGTGCAGGAGCTCCATCATGCATGAACCACATGTTGTGTCGTACTTGTAAAGTCACATGTTCTAGCAGCACAGATAGAGTATCCCGTATGAAATCATGATAACGTGCTCCATTGAGCGTAGGTGGAAGAACATGGGTCCCAATCAAGACATCACCAACAATGCCTGCCCAAACGTTCACAGAAAATGTGTGTTGATGACCTGATTGCTCAATTGCGTGCGGATTCTCGTCAGCCCACACATGTTGATTGTGAAAATTTACAATTTGATCACGTTGGAATGAAGCCTCATCCGTAAAGAGAACATTTGCACTGAAATGAGGATTGACACACTGTTGGATGAACTATTTGCAGAAGTGTACCCGTGGAGGCCAATCAGCTGCTGATAGTGCCTGCACACGCTGTACATGGTACGGAAACAACTGGTTCTCCCGTAGCAGTCTCCATACAGTGACGTGGTTAACGTTAACTTGTACAGCAACAACTTCTCTGACGCTGACATTAGGGTTATCGTCAACTGCACGAAGAATTGCCTCGTCCATTGCAGGTGTCCTCGTCGTTCTAGGTCTTCCCCAGTCGCGAGTCATAGGCTGGAATGTTCCGAGCTCCCTAAGACGCCGATCGTTCTAGAAATCTGTCTCGATACAAACGTACCGCGCCACGGCTATTGCCCAGTGCTAATCCATACATCAAATGGGCATCTGCCAACTCCGCATTTGTAAAAATTGTACTGACTGCAAAACCACGTTCGTGATGAACACTAACCTGTTGATGCTACGTACTGATGTGCTTGATGCTAGTACTGTAGAGCAATGAGTCGCATGTCAACATAGGCACCGAAGTCAACATTACCTTCCTTCAATTGGGCCAACTGGCGGTGAATCGGGGAAGTACACTACATACTGACGAAACTAAAATGAGCTCTAACATGGAAATTAAGCGTTTCCGGACCCATGTCCACATAACATCTTTTCTTTATTTGTGTGTGAGGAATGTTTCCTGAAAGTTTGGCTGTACCTTTTTATAACACCCTGTATATTGATATAGAAAAAGTACGGAAACTTAATATGAACTTGCACAAATACGCTTCTTCAGCAAATGTGTTTACTTTCGCGCTGTTTACACCACAATAAGCGAGGACTGCGTGCCCGTTGCCAATTTTGTGAAGAAGCCATTCCGCTGTTACTCGTTGGCTTTTGCTTTCGTTCCTACTTGCCCCACTTTCCCCTCATCCCTGGAAACTAGAAAAACTTTACAAGGAATAGTGACCCATGCCCATGCATACTATAACTTATACTTCTAATTTGCATGGAAATGACACATGCGCAACAGTGTGTTACTCAGCAATTCAAAAACTGTTAAATGTGATGCACACGGAGAATAGATCTATTCTCCACGGTATTACATTAGACTCGTTCATTTCCTCAATATGGCGCAGGTTCTCTAAAATTAGCGCTTCTGTTGGTACCGTTTTGTACTTTCCAGTTAAAATTTAAATTTCTAAAATTCTGATACAAACGCAACAGGCCTGTGATTTTCCTATTACTAAAGAAATTAAATGTTTTATTGTAATAATGACTTTAACCAATCTTTATTTATTTGCAATTCATAAAACAATAATTAGTTGATAAAGCCTATCACTGGAATTCAGTCCTCCCTCTGCTGCCTGTCGACGAATCGCGCGGGGTTTGTGGGGAACGATAGGTTTACGAGGGGTTGAGGCGGTGAGGTGCGAGGGGAAGGCAGCGTCAGCTGCTATGTGCAGTGCTGACATTACTCGTGACTAGTGGCGGGCAGGAAATCGCGTATCTGTTAGAAATCACAGTGATTGAGAAGTCACAGATATCACAGTAACAACTTTACGAAATCTAACTGCGATTTCAGTCACAGTTAGCAGTCGCAAGTAGCATTTCACAATAAACGCCGTGAGCCATCTGTTGGCCGAATTCCATACTGCTTTCTGCGATTTCAGTGATAAATCGCAACTAAGAGTCGCAAGTAGCAACTAAAAAGCGCAGTTAACAGTGCCACCTGTTGGCCAAAGTTCGTACTAAGCTCATCTCTGCGACACGCTATCGAGTCTAACTGCGATTTCCGTGACAAGTCGCAACTAAGAGTCGCAAGTAGCAACTAAAAAGCGCAGTTAGCAGTGCCATCTGTTGAGCAAAGCTCATACTATGCTATTCGCTACCGAGTCAAACTGACATTTCCGTGACAAATCGCAACTAAGAGTCACAAGTAGCAACTAAAAGCGCAGTTAACATTCTTTTCCTAGTGCCATCTGTTGAACGACGTACGTACTTCGTTATAAGAGCCTTGTGCCTCACGAGATCGGTGTGCTGTGTGTGCGTATGAAGGACTTATTTCATTAGTGGTACAACTCCATTTTTGTTCATTTTGAGATACGGAGTCATAAAGTTAAATGAGCGCCGAAAAATCTACAGTTGAGATACCAGAAATATTCAAGCATATGGCTTCTTGCTAGAAATGAACCTTTATTAATGCTTGTTTGAATCATTAATTTCAGAAGCATTATAGACAGGAAAGTGGAGGTAATGGACTTGTACCACTATTGAAATAAGCCCTTCACATTATATGACGACATGCACATTCAGCATCAGTTATGATTGGTCAAACACAGCTGTGACTCTGAATGTATTATATTAATAAGAAGCAACATTGCCTTTTTCTCCTGAAAATATCAAGTAACATAACAAATGTGATTCTGCTTCCAACATGACAATTTTGGTTAATACTCCACATGTCTACAGGACTTTGCAATGTTAACACAGCAGAACTCAGACATCTGTATAAGTGTAGTGAAATGAAAACAGCATTATTGAGTCATATGAATGCCTCACTTTCATTCCGGCACAGTTCAAGACTCGGGATAAAAGTTTTGCCCCTGGTGTTCTACATGGCAACTGCACACACACGAACTTTTTGCCGACACTACAACCACCTACATAAGTAAGCTTTTTCTGTGTTACTTTCAAGTACTACATTTAAGCTATTCCTGATTTAACTTGAAGATCTGTACTTCCCACTTTCATATCAACAGCCTCAAAATGCATATTCTATACCTCGGGCTATGTTACAGGTCAGTGTCACACCAAGATTGTGGAGAAAGGGGGGGGGGGCGGCGGCATGTCACTCTTCAACTAGTGTTTACCAGTAAATATGTGGCGAAAAATTACGGGTATAGGACAGCTTATAACATGTGGAAAATGAGATTTTCATTATTCAATCACTGTATTTAACATTTATTGTTCCTTTAAAATCGCATAACAACTTCAATAAAACACAGTTTAATCACTCATCTGCACACTTATTTCACAATTATGTCATTTTTAAACTGCAAATCCTCTAAGAGCTGTCTTGAATCTTCACGAGTCTCTCTCAATAGCCTTGATGTGGATAGATACGTACAGCAACCAGTAATCAAGAGTTAGAAGTGTGTCTGCAAAATCACAAGGATTATTAAACAATTTCTGCTGTCACTAATTACAAGCAATATAATTGACAGAGTAGATTGCTAATATTTGCTGTAATGAAAGCCACTCAATGGGGTATATTTCACGTTTGCAAGAACTATCTCACTGAAGTAATTAAGTCCATCGAAACACTTAGAAACTAACCTCTCGTCCGACGAAAACGGTCTAAAGACGCAGTGGCAATTTCTCCAGATCTGTTGACAATGATATTTTGAGTTGTCAATTTACTGAGTGACTGAAATGTAGTTCGGGTACCTGTGAACATAACAATATGTTAGAATTCATTTTCTAAACATGAACTATTACGCTACTGTATGGCTACTTACATATTAATTACACTATTAATATTTTCACAGTTGTTTCTTTAATACATAATTAAAGCCAACGGAAGAACAAACGTAAAACTTACTTACCAATGACAGATTTGTTGAGATGGAATTTTCTGTGTGGACAGATGTAACTTTTTCTTAAGTCGCAGAAATCGCAGAAGTCACAGAAATCGCAGAAGTAGCAGAAATCGCTGAAGTCACAAAAATCGCAGAAGTAGCAGAAGTCACAGAAATCGCGGAAGTAGCAGAAATCGCAGAAATAGCAGTGGCGGAGGGATACGCGACTTACGTTCCTTAACTGCGGCTCTTAACTGCGACAAATCACAGTTAAGAATAGCAGATACTGAAAAGTAGCATTCACAGAAATCACTGATATCGGAAAATCGCAATTTAGCCCATCACTACTTGTAACTATTTGTGCAGTTATACTTCACGTCTACGGGTAGCCTACCGTTGGCAGTGCTTGCAGACAAATGAATATTAAAGATATAAACGAAGGGGCTGGCTGTGTGAGCATGCACAGCCAACATGAAAATAAAAGGTTTTTTAATAACACTGAAAGAGCGATTTTACCTGAAATCGTACCAATGACTATAGGTGACAGTTTACGTTTTGAATCTGGAGGGTTATTATTCTCAACAATAATAAAATCTACAGAAAACTTCTGAATAATTACTCAACGTGAGTATATAGACTGTGACAGTGGTAAACATACTCATTCTATTTTGGATTAAATTTTACAAGGAACGTAAAATTGGACTGCATTTAGTTGGTAGCCCTATTTTTCAGTTCACGAATACAAGAAATAATATTCCATTTGGCAGATAAAGACTTTTTTGGACGCTTCACGAGAAAATTTCGAGCAAGATTAAATGTAATACCTTCTTTATATGTGACAGGCTTCTCTGTTTATCTTTCCTTTGTCCCCTTCGACCATGCTCTATTTAAGTTAGCTCAGACGCTATAAGAGCGTAAAACGTTGCGTGCAGGTTACTGCATAGTTCGGCCATATGTTGGTAAAATTATGAAGTATTACGAAGCTTCATTGTACGAGCGAGGCGAAGCGAGCGTAGCAGCGGCTGAGCGGCGAACTGGGAAACTTCGACAGGCTTCGTACTTCACGAATGAACTACTTCATTTGAACGCTTCACGGCAAAGAGTGAAATGAATGAAGTAGTTCACTGGAATGAACGGGTTCGACTCATCTCTACTGACAATAGCCCGCTTCGCCATATGTAGATCTACTTTTCTCTGTTCTTTACATGTAGTATTGTCACTCTTGTGTAGTTGTTTGTGCTACATATTTACTTATAATTATGTGTGATTGTGAGGAAGACAGTAATCGTTCGTGTATTCTTACTCCACATAGATAAATACCCAACAAGGGCGGCTTGATAAGAAAAAAGGAATGTTATCATCGCATCACCGTTCTTAAAATTTTAGGCATCAGTGGTTAAAGGATCCGGCTTTAAAGACTGGCTTTTGCCAGACACCAATGATTCAACTAAAGGTAAGCATGCATTTTGCCTGGGAACATCGATGGTAGCTGAAGTATCTAATTTGAAGACTCACGCTAGTACCAAAAAACATAACAAACCTGTTCTAGTGTAAAAACGCAAACATAAAATTCCAAAAAAAAGTGTAACTACACAAAATAAAGAAAAATCACATGCAGAAATTAAACTCGCTACTTTTTTTTGCAGAGCACAACATTGCATTTTCGGGTGCTGACCATTTGATACTTTTATTAAAAGAAGTTGCAACGGATTCTAAATTAATTAAGGAAATAGAGCTTAAACAAATTGAAGTAACAGCAGTGGTAAAGAACGTTCTTGGAGAAGGTCATCAAGCAGAATTAGCCCAAAAACTACAAAAAAATAAATTTTCGGCCATGACGGACGAGACAGCCGGCATTTCAACGGTCAAAACTGCTTGTGTTGTGGTACGCTATTTTGATCAAGAAGCTCAAAAAATATGTAGCACATTTTGGGAGTTGCACAAAGTTTTAAGGAAAGAACCGATCCTGATGATATGCCCACAGCCAGTGCCGAGATTTTATACAGATCTCTTATCGATTCATTCATCAACTACAAAGTCCCACCGGAAAATGTTATAGGCTTTGGCTCAGATGGGTGTAACGCCATAATGGGCGAAAACGAGTCCGTAAAAACTAGATTACAACGTGATTTTAAAGGAATCGCAATAATGAAATATGTTTGTCACTCAACCCATTTGTGTGGCAGCGAGGCATGTAAACAGTTACCTGAAAGTGTAGAGCAACTAACTCGTGATATTTGTAACTTTTTTAAACACGGCTATAAACGCCAGTTTCATTTTCGTAACTTCCACTCATTTGTTGAAGTGCAGCCCCACAGAATTCGTAAGCTGTTTCAGACAAGATGGCTTTCATTGTCAGCAGTGGCTGAAAGAATATTAGAGCAGTGGTAAGTCCTATGTGTATTTTTTATCGATTTCACTACAAATGGTGTACATAAAGCCAGAGCCGATGTGCGAAATTTGACCTATTTATTTCTGAAAAACTGAGCAACCCATTCTACAAAATTTATTTTTGTTTCCTTGAACGGACCCTCTCTTTATTTAAAAAAATTCAACCTGGAATTAAAAACGAGAAAGCAGTTATTCGCAATCTACTTGAGAAAATATGTGAAATCTACCAGGAAATCCTATTGCATTATTTACAACATGAATATGCCATGAGACCAAACCTAGGTGAAATAGACCCTGAAAGTCACCGAGATCAACTACTGGACTGTATCTTGGCATCAAAGTGTACAAGCTCCTAAAACATCCAGATGTGATCAAGCACCCTGCAGATATTGAAAAATTCTCATGTTGCAAACATTCCTAGAAAGTTGCTGCCACAGAAATAAAAAAAGGATATAACATGGAGGACCCTACCTTGTCAGAGTTATAAGTTTTCAAACCAGACTCATCGCTCTCTCACAAATTCAGGAGCCGTTTCCCAACACTAATGCCTCTTGTTTATGTGGTTCCACTTATAATTGCACCAGATGATCACACAAAAAAAAACAAATAATAGACGATCAATGGAAACGGCTGCCAAATGCACAAGCTCAGTATCCCGAAGAATTGAATTAAATTATGAGCCAGATAAGTTCTGGGATCTTTTACTGAAAACTGAAGATTTTTCTGAGCTGGCTCTTTTTACTCTAACTGCACTGTCCCTACCTCATACAAATGCTGACTGCGAGCGTGTTTTCAGTAAGGTTAATTTGATAAAAACAGACATCAGAAATCGGCTAACTATGGAAAGTGTGAATGGGACACTTCTTGCTGCTGAGAGCACAGAAGGACCAGCACGTACTGGAAATTGCGTCAATTTTGAATCGACAAAAAACATGTACAGCCATATGACTAGGGAAAAATTATCCGGCAACATAAATAAAAACGATGTCAGTGAGGCTGAAGATGTACCTGCTATTATAATTGGAGACATAAACTAAAACTAGAAAATACCACAAAAAAACTGCATAGTTGTATGCAAATGTAGGTTAGATGGCGCCACAGTTGAGTGATCTGGTCTAAGTCGCACTTCTAATGGTAGACCAGCAACGAAAAACATTTCGTCACCAAACATTTCCCAACGCAACCAAGAGGTTTTTCCCGCCAGCGAGAGGGGAACATATTCCAGTCAGCTAACAACAAAGTTAACTAAAGTGCCTTAAAGATCGTCTAAATAATGATCATATATATATATATATATATATATATATATATATATATATATATATATATATATATATATATATCATGTACGTGTGTAATTTTATAAACTAATAAATTATCACCTAATTGTTATATCTCGTGGTGAAATTATTTATTAATGTGCAAACCTCAATGTGTAATGTGCTTGTTACTTCCGACAGTGAAACAAAATTATATCATAGTTGTTAATCGATATTAAGCATTCACACATTCCAGTACATCTTGGCCACTGTAAAACTTTATTTGCTTAATTAAGAATTTTTAAATTAACAAATGCCTACTAAATTCACACTCATTTAATGTCTTTCTTTGTTTTATAACATTTTAAATGCTTGATTAATGTACAAGGTTTGAAAACCAAAATACAAGATTTTTAATTGTTTATGTACGAGGAAAAAATTACTATGTTTGGCAACCCTGCTGTAGATCTCCACCAATCTATACCGCATTTTGTTTTGAAGCCAGGAAGGGCGGGACCTGCCGCCATTTTAAGCAGTTGAAATGTTAGCCGGCTACCGTTTACAATTGCTACTTGTTAATTATTTCTGATGCGTGCGCGCAACAACTGTTTTAAAAAGTAAAAGTTATGGAGCTTATATGAATACCATCTCACGAAGGCAATTTCGAACGTTTTTCTGTTCTTAAATGCTTATTTGCTATAGTAATACGGAACGACACATTCTGCCTCAGTGACATAAATTGTTTTCGATAAACAGAAACAGAAGGAAATGATGTGTAAAGCATGCTTTAGTAATCTATTTAATTCCACTTTACTATATTTGTATAGGAAGTGAAACGGGAACTCTGAAACGAATGCCTGTTTTCTTAATAGGTATTGGTACTGCTCCTTGTTCATTAAGTTCCCAGCTTCTAACTCGTATGCACAACATTTTTAGTGTTAATGTTTGCAAAAAAAAAAAAACTTACCTACATGTTCTTTGCTAGTCTATAGACGTGTGCAATGAGGGAAGAAGCAATGCATGCTATCGTATCTTGTGCATGTCAACAAAGTGGATGATTATTGAAATGTCAAAGAAACACAACTGCATAAAGGTATACCTCTTGTTTTGATAGATTGTCAATGCAGTAGTCTTACTTTGAAATCTTATCTATGCACCATTCAGTGTGTGGCCAATAATAGCAGCTTATAGGATAAAAAGAAAACTATGAATTCTTTTAAGCATCTTCTAGCACTGTGGAATGCTATAAATGTAGTTAAGGGAATGGTCTCGGACATTTTGCTTTAACATGTATGTGAGTAACTTATTGGTAATGACAGCCTAACCTGTGTAGTATTTGGGTCTACATTTCCAACAGCAACCTATTTGCCTCTTTTCCCATAATATTTCTCGGCTGTAGCTCTGTCAGTTTTTCAGGAATACCCAAACATAGCAGAATTGGAATGTACATCTACTTTAATCATCTGCTTGATTTTACTTTTGAATTTCATTTTGAGGTTTTCAAAGTATATAAGTTTATACCATGTTTTGTGATATATCAATAGTTAGTTACTTAGTTAAATGTTCCATATATCACTTACACAAGAAGTCATAATTACATGGAACAAGTTATTATACAGGGTGTTACAAAAAGGTACGGCCAAACTTTCAGGAAACATTCCTCACACACAAATAAAGAAAATATGTTATTTGGACATGTGTCCTGAAACGCTCAATTTCCATGTTAGAGCTCAATATAGTTTCGGCAGTATGTACTGTACTTCCTCTACCTGTGCTGCTAGAACATGTGCCTTTACAAGTACAACACAACATGTGGTTCATGCACGATGGAGCTCCTGCACATTTCAGTCGAAGTGTTCGTACGCTTCTCAGTAACAGATTCAGTGACCGATGGATTGGTAGAGACGGACCAATTCCATGGCTTCCACGCTCTCCTGACCTCAACCCTCTTGACTTCCCTGTATGGGGGCATTTGAAAGCTCTTGTTTACGCAACCCCAGTACCAAATGTAGAGACTCTTCGTGCTCGTATTGTGGACAGCTGTGGTACAATACGCCATTCTCCAGGTCTGCATCAGCGCATCACGGATTCCATGCGATGGAGGGTGGATGCATGTATCCTCACTAACAGAGGACATTTTGAACATTTCCTGTAACAAAGTGTTTGAAGTCACGCTGGTAAGTTCTGTTGCTGTGTGTTTCCATTCCATGATTAATGTGATTTGAAGAGAAGTAATAAAATGAGATCTAACATGGAAAGGAAGCGTTTCCGGACACATGTCCACATAGCATATTTTCTTTATTTGCATGTGAGGAATGTTTCCTGAAAGTTTGGCTGTACCTTTTTGTAACACCCTGTATAATGACATGAATTACTTTTTTTGTAAATATGCCTCTTTGGTGATTATTTATTAGTTTTTACATTTTTTAATTAAAGACAGACATTTTAGAATTTTTTTATTTACTCATTACAGCAATAGATAATCTTCTGAGAAATAGGAGAAGTTATCAAAGTTTTCAATTTAGTTTCAAATTTTACTTTGCTGTGTGTGTCAGGTAAGTGAATAAAACTTTTAGTTGCAGAATTGTGAACCCTGTTTGTGCTCTAGACAAAAGCTGTGTGTCATAATGAATGTCATTATTTTCTTCTAGTATTGTAATTATGTAAATCATTGATCCTGTTGGGCTCCAATGGATTATTTACAATCCGCTTCATGACAGAATAACTATACTGTGAAATGGATAGACTGCTACTCACACGCCGAACGAAAAAGAGAGTTCACATAAATTTTCAACCAAAGATTTCTTGAGAAAGGGATTACAGCACACATACATGTTCATACAATCGTACACAGAAAATTCACGCACACATGACTGCTGTCTCTGGCTGTTCTAACCAGGATCTTTATTAAAAAGGGGGAGAAAATGGCAACAATCAATAATAATTATTGGCGACAGAAATTTAGGACATGAATGCTGCCCCAACAATCAGCGTGCTTACGTAAGCGTGTGTTGTGGGGGGGGGGGGGGGGGCAAGACCAGTGTGACTCGGAAGTCGGAGCATTTGCGAGTTGAAAGGCAACGAAAAAAACAGGAAAGAATAGACTCTGGGTAAAGCAAGACAAATATAAAGTCAAATGACAGAAATGAAAGCATTACAATAAAAGTAAACTGTGCAACAATGATTTATGTATACGAAAGAAAATATTGCTTTAATTGCTCCACTCACGAACGAAATGTGGTTTCTTTAAACTTTATATTATGATAGGATCAATTAGTACATCTGTAAACAACGCAAGCTGACATTTTTGATGAAACAACAACGTTTCCACACAATCAAAGCATCCAAGCGGTCGAAACTGGTCACAGGCACAACAGAGTGATGCCACAGGTAAGAATTAAAGTGGTGAATCATGGAGGAATGAATGTGGTGAACATTATATTTTGGGCTAGTTAAGATGGCCGACATCGCTTTCAAGTTTGTCATAGAGTGTCACCTCCCTTCTTTTTTTACCTCCATTGCATTACTACGTGTCAACTGAGTTCACATGGTGGCCACTAGGAGCACTGACATATGGTTACTCCTTGCCATGGCGTGCAGACATTCCGTTGTTTAGAGTGTTACGTTCCTGTTGTTGACTGCTTATTGAGACTCTTGCTCTTAGCGTATGTCAATGAATTGTTTTCTCTAGTTAAGTTAATTCTATTTTCATAGTTCTTGTGGTTCCTGTAATTTGGAAGCATTCTAATTACGGAAATAAAGTGTGCTGAATGTAGGACCCACCTGAACGCCATTCTCCCACAACAAAAACATGAAATTTAGCCGCAAGTCTAGCGCACAGCAAGATTTGTCATAGTGATGACCTCGACGTGATTTGTGGTCCAGAATACGATTTACAAGCGTCAAGAACATGGCATTGAATAACAGAAAATTGTCAGAGGTAGCTGCACCAGTTCATCCTTGTGTACACCAATTAATATAGAGCTCAAGTGAGAGCAAATGGTTTTGATAGATACAGGATCTGATCTCAGCATTTTGTCATAGGACAAGCTATACAAGTATCGCCTGGCTACCATGTTTCAACTGTCGGCTGCTAACAGCCCTGTTATCATGACGTACAGCAAGCAGAATTTGTGATGGACCTAAGTCTATGGTGTGCTTTGATATGGAACTTTGTAATTGCAAATGTGATGGAGTCTATCATCAGCACAGACCTCTTGGCACATTACTGCCTGATTGCCAACATCACCAATGCTCAGCTGCTGGACACCATCACTGCTCTGTCCGTCACAAAACTTGCTCAATTGCGTAAACAAATTGGACTAAAATTAGCATCCTCTGTCAGTTGTTATAATTAGTGGACATCTGAACCTGCGTCACACTGTCACATACAACGCTAAGGTGAATCAGGCTGCACAACCACTTCCCTGCTCTCATGAGGCCAGCAGGGACTCCCCACAGGTACATCATGATACCATGGACTACGGAAGGACCTCTGACTTCATGCAGGCCCAGACAATTAGTTCCTGACGTGTACACAATTGCTAAGTCAGAGACTGGCACTATGCTAATCTTTGGTATCATCCGCCTATCTGAAGGGCTCTGGTCGTCATCTTCGCAGTTCATCCCAAAAAATGCAGAATACTCCATGGCCACCATACAGCAAGAACTGCACAAATGATTATTTCACAGCCTGCCCATTTTTGGTCAACCCTGAGTAACAGCAATGATGCTCTAATCATTACATATGACTTGGGATAAAAAAGGATTGCCATCAGTGGTCTTGTGCATGCGAGAATTGTCAACACAGCAAAGTTTCACATCATGTTTACTGCCAGTAGGCAAATATTGGACATGTCCAAGAGGTTTGGCCACATACAAACTGCCATGGGACAGCTACTACCATCAGAAGGTCAACAAAATTTGCTAACCATTGTTGATAGATTCATATGCTGGCCAGAAGCTATTCCTGGAGATAACATCTCCACCAAGATGCTACCTGCTGCATTTATGTCGAACTGGGTAGCTTGCTTTGGATGTCCACTACATAAAACACCTGACAGAGGACACTAATTTGAGACCAATTTGTTTACACAACTCAGCAAGTTTTGCAGTGGATCACATTACATAACACGTTATCATCCAGCCAATAATGTCATGGCTGAGCAGTGGCACCAGTCGCTGAAAGCCGCCCTCATGTGTCATGAGTCTAAGTGGACGATGCCTCTACCATTAGTTCTGCTTGGCCTATGCCCCACAAGGAAGTCAGACCTCAACACATCATCTGTTCAATTGGTCTGTGGGGGAATGCTGTGGCTGCCAATTGAGTTTGTCGATCGAGGTGCCTTGAAATGGGACATATCACAATCACTGCAGTTCATAGCACATTTGAGAAAATGGATCTCACATATGCAACTGCAACCAACGTCACAACATGGCATGCAGCAAACGTTCATCCATAAAGAGTTGAAGTGTGGCACACACATCATGCTACGAAAAGATGGTGTCAAACCTGTACTCATGCCACAGTATATTGGACCATATCGTGTAGCAGTGAGACAATACAAGACGATGGATATTTTGGTTAAGAGCAAGAGAAACACTGTGTCTATTGACTGAATTAAACCAGTGTTAATCTTTAGATGACCACTTGCCCCTACACCGATCAACACTATTGTGCAACAGCAGACAGCCACCTCTCGCAATCCCCGTATGCAGATGCAAAGTCAGACATGGTCAAGAAACCTGATGCACATGCTATACAACTCAAGGCCAGCGCCTGAGGCAACTAATGAAGATGATACTCCACTTCCCCATAGGGTAGGGACTGTGTGGTGACAAGTGGTCATGCAGCTACCATCATGCAATTGGCTGGCTGCTTACTATGTGTCAACTGAGTTCACACACACTCCACTGCTAGGAGCACTGATGTGATTCTTCCTTGCTGCATCACACAGACATTCCATTGTTTTGGGTGTTATATTTTAGATAATTCTGTTGCCACTTACTGATACTCTTGCTCTTAGTGTGTGTCAATGAATTGTTTCCTCCAGCTATGTTGACTCTATTTTAATGTTTCTTGTGATTCTTGTAATTTCGAAGCCCTAATTATGGAAATGAAATGCACTGAATGTAGGAGCCCTGGGAATGCATTTCCTCCACAACAAGACCATGAAATTTAGCTGCAAGCCTTATGCACAGCAAGACTTGCAACATCCCTTCTCTTGGATACCACATATTCTGGTTCTCTTTTTCACAAGAATCTGCTGTCTGATACATCAGTCTACCCTGGTCTCTTCTACGAATACATCCAAAGAACATGATCCTTCTTTTCCTGATAGTGTCCAAGATCCTCTTTATCTGGCTATATGTACTGAGGCGACAGAAGTCACGGCAGCGGTATCATGTATATAAGATATAAAAGGTCAATGTGCTGGCAGAGCTGCCATTAGCATGCAGGTGAAAATGTTTCCAATGTGATTACAGCCACATGATAGGAGTTAATAGTCTTTGAATGTGGAATGTTAGTTGGAGCTAGATGCATGGAACATTCCATTTGGAAATCGTTAGGGAATTCAATATTCAGATCACCACAGTATTAGGAGGATGTCAAGAAAACCAAATTTCAGGCATTACCTCTCATCACAGACAACACAGTGGCTGATGGTCTTAACAACTGAGCAGTGGTGTTTGTGTCGAGTTATCAGGTCTGAGAGACAAGTAACACTGTGTGAAATAACCACAGAAATCAATGTGGGACATGTGTCACATGTGTCCATTAGGGCAGTGCAGAAAAACAGCTATGGGCTATGGCAGCAGACGACTGACCCAAGTTCCTTTGCTAACAGTTCATCACTCACAGCACCTCTCCTGGGTTCATGAGCATTTCAGTTGGATCCTGTACAACTGGAAAACCGTGGCTCAGTCAGATAAGTCCTTATTTCAATTGATAACAGTTGATTGTAGGATTTGAGTGTGGTGCAGACTTCACGAAGCCATGGACCCAAATTGTGAACAAAGCACTGTGCCAGTTGGTAGTTCCTGTATAATGGAATAAGCTGTGCTTACATGGAATGGATTTGGTCCTCTGGTCAAACTGAACCGGTCACTGACTGGAAATGGTTATGTTCAGCTACTTGGATACCATTTCCAACCATTCTTGACTTCACATTTCCAAATAAAATGGTTCAAATGTCTCTGAGCACTATGGGACTTAGCTTCAGAGGTCATCAGCCCCCTAGAAGTTAGAACTACTTAAACCTAACTAACCTAAGGACATCACACACATCCATGCCCGAGGCAGGATTTGAACCTGCGACCGTAGAGGTCGCGTGGTTCCAGACTATAGCGCCTAGAACCGCTCGGCCACCATGGCCAACTTCCAAATAATGTTGGAGTTTTTACGGGTGACAAAATGCCGTGTCACCAGACCGCAATTGTTCGCAACTGGTTTGAAAAACATTCTTGACAACTCGGGTGATCGATTTGGTCACCCAAATCACCCGATATGAATCCTATCGAATATTTATGGTACATAAGTGAGAGGTGAGTTCGTGCTCAAAATTCTGCACCAGCAACACTTTCGCAATTATGGACGGCTATAGGAGAAGCACGGCTCAGTATTTCTTCAAGAGACTTCCAACAACTTGTTCAGCCCTTGCCACATAGAGTGCTGCACTGTGCCTAGCAGGAGGAAGTCTGACACAAAATCGGGAAGTATCCCATGACTTGCCGCCACAGTGTAGCTCTTTCTTCACTTGTCTTCTGTTCTTGTTGTTGTTGTTGTTGTTGTTGTTGTTGTTGTCTTCAGTCCTGAGACTGGTTTGATGCAGCTCTCCATGCTACTCTATCCTGTGCAAGCTTCTTCATCTCCCAGTGCATACTGCAGCCTACATCCCTCTGAATCTGCTTAGTGTATTCATCTCTTGGTCTCCTTGTACGATTTTTACCCTCCACACTGCCCTCCAGTACTAAACTGGTGATCCCTTGATGCCTCAGAACATGTCCTACCAACCGAACCGATCCCTTCTTCTAGTCAAGTTGTGCCACAAACTCATCTTCTCCCCAATCCTATGCAGTACCTCCTCATTAGTTATGTGATCTACTCATCTAATCTTCAGCAGTCTTCTGTAGCACCACAGTTCGAAAGTTTCTATTCTCTTCTTGTCCAAAATATTTATCGTCCATGTTTCACTTCCATACATGGCTACACTTCATACAAATACTTTCAGAAACGACTTCCTGACACTTAAATCCATACTCGATGTTAACAAATTCCTCTTCTTCAGAAACGTTTTCCTTGCCATTGCCAGTCTACGTTTTATATCCTCTCTACTTCGACCTTCATCAGTTATTTTGCTCCCCAAATAGCAAAACTCCTTTACTACTTTAAGTGCCTCATTTCCTAATCTAACTCCCTCAGCATCACCTGACTTAATTCGACTACATTCCATTATGCTCGTTTTGCTTTTGTTGATGTTCATATTATATACTCCTTTCAAGACACTATCCATTCCGTTCAACTGCTATCCAAGTCCTTCGCTGTCTTTGACAGAACTACGATGTCATTGGCGAATCTTAAGAGTTTTTATTTCTTCTCCATGGATTTTAATACGTACTCCAAATTTTTCTTTTGTTTCCTTTACTGCTTGCTCAATATACAGATTGAATAACATCGGGGAGAGACTACAACCCTGTCTCACTCCCTTCCCAACCCCTGCTTCCCTTTCATGTCCCTCTACTCTTATAACTGCCATCTGGTTTCTGTACAAATTGTAAATAGCCTTTTGCTCCCTGTATTTTACCCCTGCCACCTTCAGAATTTGAAAGAGAGTATTCCAGTCAACATTGTCAAAAGCTTTCTCTAAGTCTACAAATGCTAGAAACATAGGTTTGCCCTTCCTTAATCTAGCTTCTAAGATAAGTCGTAGGGTCAGTATTGCCTCACGTGTTCCAACATTTCTACGGAATCCAAACTGATCTACCCCGAGGTTGGCTTCTACTAGTTTTTCCATTCGTCTGTAAAGAATTCACGTTAGTATTTTGCAGCTCTGACTTATTAAACTGATAGTTCGGTAATTTTCACATCTGTCCACACCTACTTTCTTTGGGATTCGAATTATTATATTCTTCTTGAAGTCTGAGGGTATTTCGCCTGTCTCACACATCTTGCTCACCAGATGGCAGAGTTTTGTCAGGACTGGCTCTGCCAAGGCTGTCAGTAGTTCCAATGGAATGTTGTCTACTCCGGGGTCCTTGTTTCGACTCAGGTCTTTCAGTGCTCTGTCAAACTCATCACGCACTGTCATATCTCCCATTTCATCTTCACCTACCTCCTTTTCCATTTCCATAATATTGTCCTCAAGAACATCGCCCCTGTATAGACCCTCTGTATACTCCTTCCACCTTTCTGCTTTCCCTTCTTTGATTAGAACTGGGTTCCATCTAAGCTCTTGACATTCATGCAAGTGGTTCTCTTTTCTCCAAAGGTCTCTTTAATTTTCCTGTAGGCAGTGTCTATCTTACACCTCGTAAGATAAGTCTCTACATCCTTACATTTGTTCTCTAGCCATCCCTGCTTAGCCATTTTGCACTTCCTGTGGATCTCATTTTTGAGACGTTTCTATTCCTTTTTGCCTGCTTCATTTACTGCATTTTTATATTTTCTCCTTTCATCAATTAAATTCAATATTTCTTCCGTTACCCAAGGATTTCTACTAGCCCTCGTCTTTTTACCTACTTGATCCTCTGCTGCCTTCACTATTTCATCCCTCAAAGCTACCCATTCTTCTTCTACTGCATTTCTTTCCCTCATTCCTGTCAGTTGCTCCCTTATGCTCTCCCTGAAACTCTGTACAACCTCTGGTTCTTTTAGTTTATCCATATCCCATCTCCTTAAATTCCCACCTTTTTGCAGTTTCTTCAGTTTTTATCTGCAGGTCACAACCAATAGATTGTGGTCAGAGTCCACATCTGCCCCTGGAAATGTCTTACAATTTAAAACCTGGTTCCTAAATCTCTGTCTTACCATTATATAATCTATCTGAAACCTGTCAGTATCTCCAGGCTTCTTCCATGTATACAGCCCTCTTTTACGATTCTTGAACCAAGTGTTACCTATTATTAAGTTGCGCTCTGTGAAAAATTCTACCAGGCGGCTTCCTCTTTCATTTCTTTGCCCCAGTCCATATTCACCTGCTATGTTTCCTTCTCTCCCTTTTCCTACTACCTAATTCCAGTCACCCATGACTATTAAATTTTCATCTCCCTTCACTATCTGAATAATTTCTTTTATTTGATCATACATTTCTTCAATTTCTTCGTCATCTGCAGAGCTAGTTGGCATATAAACTTGTACTACTGTAGTAGGTGTGGGCTTCGTATCTATCTTGGCCACAATAATGCGTTCACTATGCGGTTTGTAGTAGCTTACCCGCATTCCTATTTTCCTATTCATTATTAAACCTACTCCTGCATTACCCCTATTTGATTTTGTGTTTATAACCCTGTAGTCACCTGACCAGAAGTCTTGTTCCTCCTGCCACCGAACTTCACTAATTCCCACTATATCTAACTTTAACCTATCCATTTCCCTTTTTAAATTTTCTAACCTACCTGCCCGATTAAGGGATCTGACATTCCACGCTCCGATCCGTAGAATGCCAGTTTTCTTTCTCCTGATAATGACATCCTCTTGAGTAGTCCCCGCCCGTAGATCCGAATGGGGGACTATTTTACCTCCGGAATATTTTACCCAAGAGGACGCCATCATCATTTATCATACAGTAAAGCTGCATGCCCTCAGGAAAAATTACGGCCGTAGTTTCCCCTTGCTTTCAGCCATTCACAGTACCAGCACAGCAAGGCTGTTTTGGTTATTGTTACAAGGCCAGATCAGTCAATCATCCAAACTGTTGCCCCTGCAACTACTGAAAAGGCTGCTGCTCCTCTTCAGGAACCACACAGTTGTCTGGACTCTCAACAGATACCCCTCCGTTGTGGTTGAACCTACGGTACGGCTATCTGTATCTCTGAGGCACACAAGCCTCCCCACTAACGGCGAGGTCCATGGTTCATGGGGTGGGGGGGAGAGGACTTGTCTTCTATATTGGCCATTTCTTGTACTTTGAGGTCCCAATATCCTCCATTCTACAAGTTCTAGTATCTTATGCACTTCTGTTCTTACTAGGTTCAGATTTCTCTGATGGATATGATTTCAGGACAGCTCACTGCCTAGTTCGCCTTATCCTAGATTCATTTTGTTTACTCTTGCTCCCAGTGCTTCTTTTTCTGCCAGAACAGTTTCTATCCAATCTCCTAGATATTTAAATCACACCATCTTCTGAATTCCCCCCCCCCCCCCCCCTCTCTCTCTCCTATTGTCATCCATCTAGGAGCAGTGTGAAGGGTGGCTCCACTTGCTGCAATTGCACTTCTTAAACACATTTTTTCCCATTATGTGTGCGGTAAACTTGCTATAGTTATGTGACATGACTTATTCCAGAGAACTTGATTCCTCACTGTGTAATTTCAGAAGTTATAATGGAATAATTAGTTTAATCTTTTAAATAAATTGTTATAAGATATTCAAAATTTTCTACATCTACAGAACGTGTGGTATACAGATTTACAAAGAGCAAATAGATGGTAGCTTCATTGGTTCAAAGGTGTTGCATTGGATAATGTCCTGGAAGTTGCAAAAGATTTCAACAAGACAGCTGCTCGCCATCTTCTGTGGCTGCAAATTGTGACTCAGTGTGAGCATGGGCAGGGTGGTGGCACCTAGTTTATGTATGCAGGGTCTGATTCCTTGTCTATGTTGCTTCAAATTCACTTGCAGCCGACACTGCCTTAGTAACGCCAATGCTGGTTCCTTTGTGTTACTGAGCTGAAATCCTATGTGTCTGTTAATCATTTCTTTATTTTTACATATGTTGAATGCTTCTTTAATGCTGAGCCCCAGTACATGGAAGCAAATACAAGGATCTTTGTCTCTCAGTAGTTCATGCTACCTCCCATGTCAAGACGATGTTCAGCCACAGCAGACGTTTCTGGTGTGACGCCTATGTTCAATGCATCCGTGCTTTAACAGTGAGACGTGTGCCAGTGTATGATTTCCACACTGGCACAGGCTACTTTATATCCCTGGTTACCTTAGATGTAGGCTGTCTTTAACAGAAACCAGCACTGTATGCATTCGCATTGAAGGGCAGAAGATACGTAGTATTTCATGTTTCTTGAACAGCCTGCCGATCTTAAAGAACACACCATCAACATGGGGTAGAAAAACTGTACTCGTGGAGTTCTCAGTTTCTTCTGGCTGTTCTTCAGCTTTAGTGTATGCAGGTTGAAATGCATTACAAATCGGTTTATCAGAGTAAATGCTTTGTACAAATAGAGTGAAGATGATTGAGCTCTGCTGATAGTCCCTCTGCATCTGAGATAACACTAGACCTATGAATGAGAGCCGTAATATACCACTGCATCAATTGGGTAATGGCAGCTCATAGATACAAGTCAGCAGCCGTCATTTTATGAAGCACGCTGTGACCCAGAGAAATGTCTTCTTTTCTGTGGACCAAAACATCTGAGAACTGGAACTCCATTTTTCTCCACTTCCGTGGTGAAGCTAATGCTCAGATGAAGGGAGTTCAGGTGTTCCAGAAATGCAGGACTGATTGCTGCCACATGTGGCCAAACTACAAAGGTGTTGTCTTCATATCTCCAGAAACATTTAGGTTTCAACATTGCTGACTGAGTACTTTTTCCTTGAAGTCTTCCATAAAAAGGTTAGCCACTATGAGAGACAACGGGCTACCCATAGCAACACCTCAATTTGTTCAAAATTTTGTTCATTATATGAAAAGTAAGTAGAGGTAAGTACATGTTTTAAAAGATGTAAGATGTCCTTCTCCAACTTAGCTCCATTAGTTGTAATTAATCTGCCAGATCCACTTATGTGAACAAAGACACATCAGAACTCACTAATACGTCAGCTGGCTTGAGAGGCTTCAGTAGTCGTTTAAAATCGATCGAGATTAAAATGTGATGTTAACATTTTCCTAACAACGGGTTCAGAAAAGAAGCCTGATATTTTGCTAGGTAATATGACGGGGCTCCTATATTTCTCACAATAGGGCGAAGCAGAATCGCTTTCTTATGAATCGTAGGCAGCCTATAATGTTAGGGTGGAACTGGTGCTTGTACTCCTAAGCTCTTTTTCAGGAAACTGGCTGGATTTGAGAAGCACAATAGTCTTCCATTGTACAGCATCCGCTGGAGCCATCTGGAGACAGCAATATGCTGAGTCCTGCAGTAAATCCGTCATTTTGACGAAGTAAGATGTTTCAGGCAAATGAAAAGTATCATTTCTCTTGTCTGCAGGTAAAATCACTATTTGCGTCCACTACAAATACCTTGCCTATGAAGGATTTTATCAGTACCACTGAGCAAGGTATCTTAACTTTCTTGTTAGACTGCTGAAGAAATAAGGCCAGAGACTTTCAGGACCATAACTAGGATGGCCACACCCAAGCAGAACATCAACACTGAAGAAAGAAAAGTGCTCCATTCCTTAAAAGAAGTCCACGAACTGCGACTTCATAATTACAGAAGCAGTCAAAATATGTACAAGTAATAACCTGATTAACAGAGAGACGGTATTTCAACTCAGCAAGGCATGGGAACCAGCATTGGTTATAGTAAAACGTCATTGACCGCAAACGAATTTGACTCAACACAGACAGGGAATCGGAGTCTGCACACTTAAACTGGGCACCATGAATCCTCTCAGGAGCGTACATTATATTCACAATATAGTTGCTACTATTTTGTTAATTTTCTCATTATCCAGCCTATAGTTGAACACACTATTTTGCTTGGTGTAAATTGGCATCCTTTAAATGTGCTTTCTTTTGTCAATAACTAACATGTATCTCAATTATTTTGAAACTTATTCTTACATGTGTCTATCAATGTCAGTAATGGACAACATCACAAGCAGTTGAAGCACAGGCACCAAAATATGAACATCTCAGTGTCAACATGAGACAATGGCGAATAGCTAGTGCGAATATCAGTCACTTTAGTTGTTTCGTTAATTGTATAATCTATAAATAGTGAAAATTGAACACTTTTTATGTGACATTAATTTATATATAAATCCAACTTTCTGTTGTGTGTCAATAATATCTTTAGGGAGAATATCTAACAAAAACAGTTGCCACTGTCACAACTTCTTAGTGTAGTGGACGTGCTAACCTGTGATTAAATCACTTTACGAATTCTTACTGACAAGCTGATCATCACAATGATATGAGTGGCAAAAAATGTGAAAAGGTGTCAATCTAAATAATTCAGTGTTGCATCCATCATTTCAGACTTTGTTCAAAACCAGATTATAGCAAGCAACCAGACACCAGGAGGCAGCAGTGTGACAACTACGACAAATTCAAATTAATAATCATAGCTACCTTGCTGCATGTCATACACGCTCTCTACTAGGAAGAGACCTGTAGGCTTATTGCAGCTGCTTATATCCATAGTTGCATGGTTTGATTAACTGCTTCTTCTAATGAATCCGACAATATTGTCTGTAAATGCCAGTTTACCTGTATTTCTTTTTTCTAGCACCCACTCCTTTCACTTCCCATCACCATTCCCTGATCAGCTTACCAAGTACACAGTGAAAGAGCAAAGGGGATAGAGTACTTCCCTGTCTGACTGGTTCTGATCTTTAAGGTCTCTCAACTTGACGTTGCATGTTGTGTTGCTTAACGTCTGTTTAATCACTGCACTGTATATTCTATTCAAACTCATCTTCTCCAAAGTTTGGAACAGCATTCATCAATCTACTGAGTTACAGGTTTTCTTCAAGTCTATGAATGAGAGCACAAAACTTTTGCTCCTGCTTCTGAAATGTGATTTTTCAGATTCACGATCTGTTCTGCACATTACCTGCACTAAGTCTCCTTGGTATTCCCCAATTTGTAGATTTAGTCTCTTTTCCGCTCCATTCAGCAATGCTTTCAAGAATATCCTATATGCCACTGGTATCAACAGTATTATTCTGTATTCCTACAATCCAACTTAACTTCTTCAATGTGTGTCACATGTATTAATGCTGATGCCTACCCTTCTGGAAGCTGCTCTTATTTGTACTTATGTAACAGTTTGATAGTTGTATTCTCGTTAGAATTCTTCACAAGTTCACCAATGATTATATTTTCTATAAGAAGCTGTTTTGTTGTTTAAGATATTTACGATGCTCCTCACCTTTTGTATAGTTTGTGTTCTGAGTAGGGATTTGGTATTTTCTGGTTATCACTGAATATCGCAGACAGCACTTCACAGTTCATGAGCTGTACAGAAGTATCTGGCCAAGATGTTTTGCGTATATCATCACATACTATCTCTCCTTCCTTGTTCTTAAAGATGAGGTTTGGGAATCATACCTACTTAGTCTTGAATGTCCTACAAAAGTCTGGCATATTGTTCTTTCAGAAGTCCATTTCTATTTCAGTAAAGTGTTACCTCTTATATTTTTTCTTGCAATTCCTCATAGTGTTGACAATGTTTTTCGTTAGGCCTTGGAAGTTTTCTACACATTCTGGTGCCTCCTGAGAATAGCAATCAAGTTACATTTTACAACACTCTTCAATTGGTTTGTCTACTTCTGCAGACCACCATTTGTCTCCTCCTTTTCCCTACGCAAACTGCATCCAGTGCATCTATAAAGATAAATAGAATGAAAACCAAATACCCTGTCATAATACACAGTCCGTGAGACATGTGCCCTCTGTTTTTACATTTCGATACTGTCACCAATGTGGTAGGGGAATGGCATAGTGCCACATCATGATATCACAGGTGCACACAGTTGTTGGGTTATGACCTTGATTGCTGGTAACTGGTCTACGAGGTCTGTTCAAACATTCCAGAACTTTCTCCACAAAATTTTGCTACACTTAACTTTTACTTATTGTGCATGGTCTCTTCGAAATACTCTCCTCCACAACCGATACACTGCTCCCAACTCAATTTCCACTTCCGGAAGCAGTAGTGGTATGCCTCTTGAAGTCAGAGAAAACTGTCAGCATGGCTTTGATATTTGACCTGACCTGAAGAGCTTTTTTTGTCTTTGAGAACATTTCCCCACCCACTTTGAAGACTGAACCTTGGTCCCAACATTACAAAGTACGGCTTAAGCACTCATCACCGTAGACTTCCTGCATAATTTGGTGCATCTCTGTAAAGGTTTTCTTAAGTTGCTTGCAAAATTTAATGCAGACACATTGCTCCTCTTAACTCCATCTCAAAATTCGCAAACTGTGTGACACAATGTTCTACTCAACACAGCACTGAACAATAACCAACAGACATACAACAATGAAATTTTCAGCAATTACACATTAAAAACAGGCCTAAGAAGAGATGACATCCGAATTTCACTGACCTTCTAGTGGGTTCATCCAAGTGTTCAGATGGAGGCAAGCAAAGTAGTGCAGTTCTGGGAAGGGCGGACATCACTGCAAGATGATCTTTGTCCAGTGCAGGCCCACAAGCCATTATACCTACTGTGATGGGGGTGGACTTAAAAACTCGTATGTATAAACTGACAAACTGTGGAGAATGAAATCATGTACAGGTTGGCATTAGCCATTGCTCTATGCATGCCATCATCACAGACCACTTGCAATACCACAAAATTTGCGTGCAGTGGGTGCCGCATCACTTGACAGAGGGACAGAAAGTAGATAGAATGGGGTCAGGTCTGAGAAATCTGCTGTGGCACCACAAAGAAAGGCATGCATTTCTGTCCCATACTTTCACGGGAGGAAATGTGGTGCCTCAATGTTTGTCTCAATCACACAATTCGCCGATGACATTGTAATTCTGTCAGAGACAGCAAAGGACTTGAAAGAGCTGTTGAACGGAATGGACAGTATCTTGAAAGAAGGATATAAGATGAACATCAACAAAAGCAAAACGAGGATAATGGAATTTAGTCAAATTAAGTCGGGTGATGCTGAGGGAATTAGATTAGGAAATGAGACACTTAAAGTAGTAAAGGAGTCTTGCTATTTGGGGAGCAAAATAACTGATGATGGTCGAAGTAGAGAGGATATAAAATGTGGAATGGCAATGGCAAGGAAAGCGCTTCTGAAGAAGAGAAATTTGTTAACATCGAGTATAGATTTAAGTGTCAGGAAGTCGTTTCTGAAAGTATGTGTATGGAGTGTAGCCATGTATGGAAGTGAAACATGGACGATAAATACTTTGGACAAGAAGAGAATAGAAGCTTTCGAAATGTGGTGCTACAAAGAATGCTGAAGATTAGATGGGTAGATCACATAACTAAGGATGAGGTATTGAGTAGAACTGGGGAGAACAGAAATTTGTGGCACAACTTGACTAGAAGAAGGGATCGGTTGTTAGGACATGTTCTGAGGCATCAAGGGATCACAAATTTAGCATTGGAGGGCAGCGTGGAGGGTAAAAATCATAGAGGGAGACCAAGAGATGAATACACTAAGCAGATTCAGAAGGATGTAAGTTGCAGTAAGTACTGGGAGGTGAAGAAGCTTGCACAAGATACAGTAGCATGGAGAGCTGCATCAAACCAGTCTCAGGACTGAAGACAACAACAACAAGCAAAGGGAAAATGCAAAATAATAAAAATTATGGCATGACTATGTATCCATGTCCTACGGATGGACTGAAAGGAAGGCTGCTGGGTGTGTTATAATGAACTGAAATTGATAGTAAAAAGGGAGAATTCACTAACACAAATCATTAATGGACAAAGGGAAACAAACCAGAATGTTTATTCTAATGACTGTGATGTTTTTTTGCTCTGAAAAACAGACGTTTCAGTTGTTCTACTTCGGGTAATGAGACTCCAGGTTGAACTTTAATCTTTGGTTGTACATCATGTAAACCACTACAGCTAACCCAATTAGACTGGTTTCCGTATGGCATGTAGATGTTCATGTGTTGCTGCACTGTAGCCAAACCTGGCTGCAAGAAGTGAAAATCGGTTGCTCAACTGCCTCTGGCAGATGAAGACAGTGTATTTTTAGATTTGTTATGTGTTTGCACTACTTTGCCTACAAACCACGTACATTACTAACTGTACCTTGGACCCTTCACGGAGAATGCTGGGAGAGAAGGTTGCTGTCAGCTTGTAGCACATTGGCTTCCTCCTCTTCCTAGGACAGACAGCCTAGAGCTTATGTAAGAAACAAACATGTATTGGGTTAATGTGTTGCAGGAGTGACATGACAGTAATCGAAAACTATACCTTATTGCTACGAAATAACTATTATGTATGAAATCTAGAAGAAGTTGATACGTAACAGGAAAAACTCATGAATCCCTTCCACTGATATGTCGATGCTAAGGCTAGCAACGAGTGTGAACATTCAAGAGACCCATGAATTCAGCCAACTTTCACCGATCAGATACGGGGCCAAGTTAAAGCATGTGATTAATGTCTTATTTTACATTCTCGTATGTAATTTTCCTTTTGATATCTATTTTAATAAAATTGCAATTATGCTACATAATTCACAAACCATGACATCTATAGTCAGTTTTACTTTTGGGTTTGTAACATGAGTCTGTGTTTTCTCTCTCAGCTATATTTTTTTGTTTAGCAGCATCTGATACAGAGGAACTAACGACTGTACATAAAAACAGAAATAAAACAAAAAAAAACCAAAAAGTTTGTTCAAATGGCTCTGAGCACTATGGGACTTAACATCTATGGTCATCAGTCCCCTAGAACTTAGAAATACTTAAACCTAACTAACCTATGGACATCACACAACACCCAGTCATCACAAGGCAGAGAAAATCCCTGACCCCACCGGGAATCGAACCCGGGAACCTGGGCGTGGGAAGCGAGAACGCTACCACACGACCACGATCTGTGAACAAAAGCAGAAACAAAGTCTCCTACATATTTATCTCTATATCAGTTATGTGCATCAGTTATTAATTCTTTATGATAGCTAATAAACATTTTAAGTACAGTTCATGGTGCTTAAAAATTTCAGCGTACTCAGGGCCAGAAACTGTTCCCTTGAAATATAACTGGTAATTCAGTTGTACACTCTCAAAAATGTGATTTCAAGCACCACCTCAATAATGACCCTTCATAATATTAAAACAATGGGAAAGATGGAATATAGCCACATACAAACAACTCCCAACATAGGCCCGACTGTCGCCCTTCCATGACCGCAGGTGTGTGTGTGTGTGTGTGTGAAAGTTGGTTCCATGCCTTTATTTTCAACAGAACATTTGATAAATCTTAATGAAGTGAAACAAGTCATTTTACATTCACATCACAAATTTGTAAATGTGGCAACATGCTGAACATTTATAAGGCATTTTTTTAATTATTAAATATACAGATGTGAGTTAGTAATTGCTACCCATTTTTTACACAAGACAATAACAGAAATTCTAAAATAATTTGTCAAGAAGAGATTTTTTCAGTTTATTTTCAAATTGTACTTTGCTATCTGTCAGACATTTTATATCATGGAGTAAGTCATCAAAATTTTGGTTGCAGTATTATGCACTATTTTTGTGCTGAAAACAACCTTGACCCTTAACTACTATGATCATTCACAGGAACACAATTACTGTGGAGAGGTCTCACAGATTGCATTTTTATATTTTATACATCAAATGAGAATTTTGCAGAATATATATAGTTTATTGACTTCCTGTCATTCATTACACTTCTTAGAGGTGGCCTTAGTAGAAAATTGACTTTTTTTAAACAGTTTAGAATTTTAAACACTTCGACAATTAAAACAAAGTGAAATCTGGAGTATATTTTTATTTTATGAGTTACAAAAATAACAGCAAGTTGTTAGCTCCCTACTCACACACAGATTTCCATAAGAGGGTTTATATTACAAATTGGCAATACAACTAGGTGGAAAAATCCAACTTGACATACGATAAATTGTGTGCGAACTCTGCTTTCAGTTTGCGACTCATCTTTGCAATGTAGAGCGAATATTTCAGTCCGTAAGTCTATGAATGGAGAAACTGTCACATTTTACTTCTAAAATTTCAAGTAAAAACTAAACACTTTTTCTCATGTGCCACTGAATCATACTTTAGTCAATTTCCACCTGCAAACACTTCACACAGACCTTCCTGGAACACTCCCAAACAAATCGGAACACCACACTGTTGACAAGGACACCTTGTTTTCCTCTTCAGAGGAGGAGGGCAAAAGACACACGTTTTTCGAATTCTTCTTTCGGTGTCTGAGGCTCATCTTGTAAGTGAAGTATTCTTCTGATGGTGCCACTCAACTCTCGTGGGAAGCATCCAATAGAAATTCTACGCTTCATATGAGGTTCAACTAGGTCTCTTGCTAGAGTCTTCATGAAGCTCAATCTCGTCATTACCTCTGCCATTGGAAAAGCTTAATGTACCACATAACAATTTATACCGCAAGCAACATCCACTAATGTGAAGGAAATGGCCAAAGGGCATCTTCTTGTCCGGCGACTTCACGAATAAGCTGCACACTTTTGGTCGAGACAGACCACACCACCTTTTGTTGTGTTATAAAATAGGATGATCTCAGGTTTTCCTGATTCAGGATCATTGTTTACTGAATGGTGCATAGAAGAGATCAGTATTGCAGCTTTGGACTTCTTGGACACGAAGGAAACCAAAGTCATTTCTTCTGTAAAACCGTAAACAGATGTCTCCACACCACGTTTCTTGTTAGGTAAGAAGTTCTGTGGGATCTCCTTTTCGTTCTTTTTCAGCGTACCAACATATGTGAGACCTTTTTTTGAAGGTTCATTGACTAGTTCTACTGATGAGTACCAGTTATCACCTGTAACATTTCGCCTTGTGTTTTCAATAAGTATCGCCATCGAAGAACAGCCTGTATGGGAACACTGACCTTTCTCATGGCTGGGAAGGGTGTGACTGTCGCTGCCTTTTCCAGAATAAATGTGTGCGCCGTACAAGTAATTTGTACGAGCGTCAGTCAAACACTGAACTTTCAGGCCATACTATGCCGGTTTGTTTAGCATGTACATTCTAAACCCACACCTTCCATGAAAAGGAACAAGCATTTTGTTGACACACACTGTTGCACCTACAGAGTAGCTAAGTTGGCTGTTTTCGATGAAACGCAAAAAGATTTGTGAAATTGCTGCTGATTTGTCTATTTTCTTTCTTTCCACCCGATCATCTGCATTGTCAAATCGTAATGCAGACAATAAAAAGAGAAATCTTTCTTTGGTAACAGTGCATCTGAAAACATCTCTGCCTGTTCCATCAGTTGCAAACAAGCTTTAAACAGACTCGTTCCCAGACTTGAAAATGGCTGAATACACTAATAGCCCAATTAGAGCCTTCAATTCAATAACACCATCTTGTAGATAGGATAAGCGATCATTACCATACTGTGCTCTAAGCTTAGATATTTTCAGATGTGTCCATCGAATGATTTCGTCTAGAATGTCAGGTGTAAAGAACAGTTTCCATACCTCCAAAACAGGAGGGTTTTCTCCAAGACTTTTTGCCATCGGTCGCAGTCCAGGAAGCAGCAAGACAATGTTGTGTTGCCTTGTTTTTACGTTAGCAGGTGACTGCTTTTTTCTCCATTGAAAACATGTTCTTACTGAAGAAGTAAGCTCCAACGTCATCAGTTGTCACGTCTTATCACTTTCAGTTTCCTGCTCTGAATTAGTGTCGTGATCACTAAATATCTCAAAATCAGGGTCATTATCCCTGTCATCAAAGTCTTCATCCGAAGATTCAATGGGGCAATCTTGAACGTCCACATCTGCCTCACATAACACACGTTGCATAGAAGGCCCAGCTCTCCCCGCCATGGAGAAACAGAAGCATGCAACAAAAACACAGCACGCAAACACTATGATACGTCTGTGAGACGTCTCAAGGCTAATAATTATGAAACAAAGAGCAGCAACAATGCAAGAATGCTCGCATGTGTAGCTTGACAGCCAGTAAGAAGGTACCCGGAAGAGTCCATTTGGCTTTGCAGGGGTGCGAGAAACATCTCGACACAAAAATTTGTAACAGTCTGACAGACGGTCGATACTAGTTAAGGGTTAATGTGGAATAATGACATTTTTTTCTTCTAGGTTTGCAATTGGGTACATACAACATACTTCATGTGGTAATAAATGTACCATGAAGCAGTAGTCAAAATTCCCAACTTTTTAAACAGATGTCTACAAACTGAACACCGCATATTATTCCTACAGGAGATTTTTCAGCAATAATGACTTACTTTCATAAAGATGAATTGCCCTAGAACATTACTCCACACGACATTATTGAATGAAAATATGCAAAATATGTCAGATGCGTATGTGGCTGAAATAAGTTGCTTTAGGAGTTACAAACTGTGCTCTTTCCAGTTTAAATTCTCAGCAATACAGACACCTAAAAATTTTGAAGTTTCCATCCTATTTATTATTTCACCACATTTTACACTTTTTTTCACTGGTGTAGTAGCTGAAGATATGCAGAACTGAATATGTTGCATCAACTTAAAATTGACAATGAAACCATGGACCATAGACCTTGCCGTTGGTGGGGAGGCTTGCCTGCCTCAGAGATACAGATAGCCATACCGTAGGTGCAATCACAACGGAGGGGTATCTGTTGAGAGGCCAGACAAATGTATGGTTCCTGAAGAGGGGTAGCAGCTTTCAGTAATTGCAGGGGCAACAGTCTGGATGATTGACTGATTTGGCCTTGTAACACTAACCAAACCGGCCTTGCTGTGCTGGTACTGCGAACAGCTGAAAACAAGGGGAAACTACGGCCGTAATTTTTCCCGAGGGCATGCAGCTCTACTGTATGCATAAATGGATGATGGCGTCCTCTTGGGTAAAATATTCCGGAGGTAAAATAGTCCCCCATTTGGTTCTCTGAGTGGGGACAACTCAGGAGGAAGTCATTATCAGGAGAAAGAAAACTGGCGTTTTACGGATTGGAGCGTCAAATGTCAGATCCCTTAATCGGGCAGGTAGGTTAGAAAATTTAAAAATGGAAATGGATAGGTGAAACTTGGATATAGTAGGAATTAGTGAAGTTCGGTGGCAAGAGGAACAAGACTTTTGGTCCGGTGAATACAGGGTTATAAATACAAAATCAAATAGGGGTAATGCAGGAGTAGGTTTAATAATGAATAAAACATTACGAATGCAAGTAAGCTACTACAAACAGCACAGTGAACGCATTGTTGTGGCCAAGATAGAGACGAAGACCACGCCTACGACAGTAGTACAGGTCTATATGCCAACTAGCTCTGCAGATGACGAAGAAATTGAAGAAATGTATGATGAAAAAGAAATTATTCAGATAGTGAAGTGAGATGAAAATTTAATAGTCATGGGTGACTGGAATTCAGTAGTAGGAAAAGGGAGAGAAGGAAACGTAATAGGTGAATGTGGATTGGGGGTAAGAAATGAAAGAGGAAGCCGCCTGGTGGAATTTTGCACAGAGCACAACTTAATCATAGCTAACACTTGGTTCAAGAATCATAAAAGAAGGTTGTATACATGGAAGAACCCTGGAGATACTGACAGGTATCAGATAGTTTATATAATGGTAAGAGATTTAGAAACCAGGTTTTAAATTGTAAGACATTTCCAGGGGCAGATGTAGACTCTGACCACAATCTATTGATTATGAACTGTAGATTAAAACTGAAGAAACTGCAAAAAGGTGGGAATTTAAGGAGATGGGACCTGGATAAACTGAAAGAACGAGAGGTTGTACAGAGTTTTAGGGAGAGCATAAGGGAACAATTGACAGGAATGGGGGAAAGAAGTACAGTAGAAGAAGAATGGGTAGCTTTGAGGGATGAAGTAGTGAAGGCAGCAGAGGATCAAGTAGGTAGAAAGACGAGGGCTTGTAGAAATCCTTGGGTGACAAAAGAAATACTGAATTTAATTGACGAAAGGAGAAAATATAAAAATGCAGTAAATGACACAGGCAAAAAGGAATAGAAACGTCTCAAAAATGAGATCGACAGGAAGTGAAAAATGGCTAAGCAGCCATGGCTAGAGAACAAATGTAAGAATGTAGAGGCTTATCTCACTAGGGGTAAGATAGATACTGCCTACAGGAAAATTAAAGAGACCTTTGGAGAAAAGAGAACGACTTGTATGAATATCGAGAGCTCGGATGGGAACCCAGTTCTAATCAAAGAAGGGAAAGCAGAAAGGTGGAAGGAGTATATAGAGGGTCAATACAGGGGCGATGTTCTTGAGGACAATATTATGGAAATGGAAGAGGATGTAGATGAAGATGAAATGGGAGATACGATACTGCGTGAAGAGTTTGACAGAGCACTGAAAGACCTAAGTCGAAACAAGGCCCCGGAAGTAGACAACATTCCATTAGAACTACTGACAGCCTTTGGAGAGCCAGTCCTTGCAAAACTCTACCATCTGGTGAGCAGGACATATAAGACAGCCGAAATACCCTCAGATTTGAAGAAGAATACAATAATTCCAATCCCAAAGAAAGCAGGTGTTTACAGATGTGAAAATTACCTAACTATCAGTTTAATAAGTCACAGCTGCAAAATACTAACGTGAATTCTATACAGACGAATGGAAAGACTGGTAGAAGCCGACCTCGGGGAAGATCAGTTTGGATTCCGTAGAAATGTGTGAACACGTGAGGCAATACTGACCCTACGACTTATTTTAGAAGCTAGATTAAGAAAAGGCAAACCTATGTTTGTAGCATTTGTAGACTTAAGAGAAAGCTTTTGTCAATGTTGACTGGAATACTCTCTTTCAAATTCTAAAGGTGGCAGGAGTAAAATACCCGGAACTAAAGGCTATTTACAATTTGTACAGAAAGCAGATGGCAGTTATAAGAGTCGAGGGACATGAAAGGGAAGCAGGGATTGGGAAGGGAGTGAGACAGGGTTGTAGTCTCTCCCCGATGTTATTCAATCTGTATATTGAGCAAGCAGTAAAAGAAACAAAAGAAAAATTTGGAGTATGTATTAAAATGGAAGTGAAACATGGTCGATAAATAGTTTGGACAAGAAGAGAATAGAAGATTTCGAAATGCGGTGCTACAGAAGAACGCTGAAGATTAGATGGGTAGATCACATAACTAATGAGGAGGTACTGCATAGGATTGGGGAGAAGATGAGTTTGTGGCACAACATGACTAGAAGAAGGGATCGGTTGGTAGGACATGTTCTGAGGCACCAAGGGATCACCAATTTAGTATTGGAGGGCAGCGTGTAGGGTAAAAATTGTACAGGGAGACCAAGAGATGAATACACTAAGCAGATTCAGAGTGATGTAGGCTGCAGTACGCACTGGGAGATGAAGAAGCTTGCACAGGATAGAGCAGCATGGCGAGCTGCATCAAACCAGTCTCAGGACTGAAGACCACAACAACAACAACAACAACAACAACAACATGAAACCATTCGCAGAAAAGCAGTCAATTATACTGTTAAGAACTTTTGCTGCTCAATGCCCCCTCTAGATGGTGAGTAAGTCTACCCTAATTCAGACTGTCTTTGCAACATTCGACTTTCTAAATCAGCTCCAATCCTCCTTGGACAGAGAGGAGAGTATGATGACCCATATCAAATCATCTTTTGAATACATGTAAAACAATCTAGTAAAATGATTCGTAACATCAGTACTACTAGATGTTCCCATTAAATGTGTGTCTATTGTGCATCAGCAAAATATAAGTTAGTCTGTATGTGGCAACAGAACATTACTCCACCTGAACCAATATCCATTTTGTAAGGGATGAACTCTAATTTCATCAATCAAGTGCATAGTGAAAAGCAATATGTCATACCTTGCTGACTCGCAAAATCATTCTTTCTTTACAGCAGTCCATGCAGGACTGCAATTGAGCACAGTAGCATTGTGCTGTTGTTGCAGTGCAATAACAAGGAAATTGTAGTAAAAACATAATTTATGTAGATGTTTACATTGAAGATATGTTAACTGTGCACACAATTAATTGATCAGGATTTTGCCAATGTTTTCAGTATGTAGGGCACTCATATCTAAGTGGCCAATAGATAAGGTATACTTCTGTTCTGTCTGCAGAAATACTAAAATATATTTCTTCTTCACAGATCACCATGACGAGAGTCGATTGCAACTTCCAGGACAAGGATTTGACAACACAGCATCTGAGAGCATACAGTGCAAGAAAATGTCAATTAAACAAGAGATTTTATGACAATTTGCAAAAAGGTTGGAAACCAAACTTTTCCAATATTATGTCCATGAATTCCATCCCTTCACAACCATAACACTTACACATCAAATGAAACCAGAGACATTCAATACTTTGGGGCAATGCTACAACATTACTTGCATCACACTGTGAAACCACAAGAGAAGCCTGAAGCAAGGGGTCAATCATAATGAAATGGATACTAGACATGAGAAAGCTAAATCACAAGTAAACTGACTTGTATTAAGAGTCGAAATAGTTAGGAAAAATGGATGAATACACTAGCCTGATGACAACAATGCAGTGCCTTTGAAGCATACTCATAGCATCAACGAACCATTAGTATTACAGATTATAGACACTACCCCCCCCCCCCCCCCCCACACACACACACACACGCACGCACAACAAATCAACAATGTCAAACCATAAAAAAAGTAATTAATTAATGGGCACAAAAGTATCAACATTAACGTGCAAAAAAAGAATATATTACATATTTTATTTTTAATTATCTAATAAAATGCTAACTATACTTCAGTATATGGTTACAAAAGAGAGAAAACCATTTATTAATTTAGTTATGACAACATATTACACTGATAATGTAAATGTTACTACTAATGAGTCACAGATACTAGTCGAAGCTTATCAGATTATTAAAGGAGGTAATCAACATTGAAGTTTGTCACAGACCTCATTTTTGTTACTTTATTTAATTTTTGCAAATATTCGCTGTTATGATTTACAAGGACTTCATATACCACCAACATTATTCACTTTTTCATCTCTGTTCAGTACAATCTTCATTTTTATAGAGCTGTCCAGTTTTAACATATTTACTGTAACAAGGTAGTTCTTCAGAACATTGGAGATCTGTCAGCTGACGTCATTTGACAGTAATCTTAAGTACTTCACTAAATAACACTATGTCCACCAATAGTATGCACACAAGATTTTTGACGTATTACATTCCACGATTTTGAATAGCTTTATCAAAACCTCACACTTTTTGTAAATTTATTTATGGTTTTTGTAACACAATGATTTGTTGTATTGGTAAAAACATTACAATGCTTTTGAGCTTCTTAGAAAAGTGTCCCATCACGGTAATCTTTCCCACTTGGCAAGTCATAATATCCAGTCACAAACATCTAGGTTTTATTTCTTCATTTCATTACCTTCGTACATTAATTTCCTCTGCAGATACACCCATTCCATCTTGAACTTCAATTAAATTTCTTTTAATGACATATGGATTATGTTTGTATATCCAGACGAGTGCGGAAATGCCTTTGTAAGTAGAATCTATGTGTAAGGCAATGTAATATAGTAAAAAATATTTCCAGATTACATATTCATTTTCTTTTATTTTTATCCTTTTTATATGGTGACACACACACCAGACACTGGCATAACATCAGATTTAAAATAATCATAAAATAATACAAATGAAAAAAAAAACAAATATAAATATTGTATTGTACAAAACTATTCGCATTTAAAGTACAACATTCACATGATGGATCTGTGTTTTGCGAGAAGAGAAAGTAATATCAAATATGCTGCAGGAAGGAATGTGCACATTATATGTCAAATAAAAAGGCAAGCATAGGGGAAAACACATTTAATGGTAAATTTCTTGGGGTGTTTCCATTATCCACACTGGGATGTAAACACAGTTTTCCCATTAAATGGAATGTGTTATATATCCTATTGCACTTGACACTCGCACTCGCGCGCACGCAAACCAACAGACAAAAATATCAATGTCTATCTGAGAAGGCATGTGGAACAACATTATCTCTTCCAAAAAAAAAAAAAAAAAAAAAAAAAGGTGCTCTATGCAGCATTTAACACAGTCCTGAAAATTATTAATTCTTGTAACAGTTTATGTGCCTGGAAAATGTATGGTGGAAAGAAAGAAGTCATTTATTTGAAATTGAAAAATGATAAACATAGAAAAAAATTACATTTATTTCTTCATTCTATACAATGAAATATTCCACAAGTAACATCCAGCAAATAAACTTTAACACTGGATTCGAATTTAATTTTATGTCATGACATTTTGATCTGAGATACCAAGCATTCACTCACAGGAATATGCAATTAAATTTTGCACAGCTGACGATGACAAAACCACAGATCTGTACATAGCACCTTCCGTGAGTATGTCGGCATTTTCAGTCACACACAGTATAAAAATTCTAAAGAAATTTGTACTTTACTGTGGTCAGCTACTAAGTCAAGATATTTTACATGACAATTGAAAATTAATTATTTGTTAAGATTATCCACGTTTCATATGCCTGCAGCTTTGTAATCATTTTTGTGCCAACATTCATACTGACACTGAAGCTGTTTATGAAAATTCACTATGAAGGGAGGGGAAAAAAAAAAAAAACAAAAAAAAACCACAAAAGAAACAATTGTCCATAGGAAAACAAGTCTTCTGTTGTTTTTTTTTCCTTTCAAACAAAACAGTTTCTACAGTACTGGGGTCAGCACAACTACCATAAATTTAATTAAAAACATTACTTGGACTGATTATAAATATCTGCATGTTTGCATGTTCTGTCTCAAGATATGAATTTCAGTATGTCACTTTTACATGAGAATTTACGTATGCAAGTCAACACACACAAACCACATGCAAGCATCAAACACCCAGCCACTCTCTCCCTCCGTTTATTTATGTATGTGTGCACTTTCCCTGCTAAATGGTTTTTTTTCTTCTCAGCATAACCAAAAAAAAGGAAAATACTATTGGTCACATCAATAGTCCATCAAACATTTTGTTAAAAAGATGCAAATACGACTTAACTTATAATGAGTGTCCTACACTGAATCCATGAACACCATGATCTAAAATAATTATAATAAAAATATACACTGTCATTCCTATCTACTTTATACCTACAAAGGTATGCGGGGAACAAGAGGATACAACTGACATATAAATCTAGAATCGTCGACCAGATGAGGCAAATGCACCAAACAGTGGTTGTGCTGGTGGCGTACTGAGAGTGGACGAAGTGGATACAGTGACACTTTGGCCAGAAGCAGAGGTGGGTGTAATTTTGTGGAGCAGGTTGCCTTGCATTAAGCTGTCAAGTGCCTTTTGTACAGCTGGATCATTCAGGAGAGGTGCAGGAGTGCTTGGTTGAGAGCCACTTGACCAGCTGGATGGGGCTGGTGCTGACACCGGTGTGGGCGGAGGAACAGGGGCGAGGTTACTCATGTTGTTGAGATTACTCAAACCAGTCATACTGCTCATACTGCCTATACCGCTACTGGGGTGGCTCATACTGCCAATACCACCGCTGGGGTGGCTCATATTGCCAATGCCAGCACTGGGGTGGCTCATACTGCCAATACCGCCGCTGGGATGGCTCAAATTGCCAATAGCGCTGGCGGGGTGACTCATATTGCCAATAGCGCCGCTGGGGTGACTCATATTGCCAATACCGCCGCTGGGGTGGCCAGGAGTGCCACTGTTTGAATTGTTCAAAATGTTCAGAATACGATGTTGTAAATCCACTTGCTGCTTTGCTGGTGGCTCTGTAAAAGAAGAAAAAGGAATGAAACTGCATTACATCCTATTCACATGTATGAAATTAATTTGCCAACATTATTTCAGTTCCAGCTTATCTACATTAAAATGCTTTCACTTCTTTTCATTTATATAAAATTGTTTACAGCACTATTGATTTTGAGAATCAGTTTTTAATCCTTAAAAAGAGTATGCATAGAGCTGTCCATCATACACCTGTGACCGAAACACCTCTTTCTTTTCACATGAAGTTGTCCAAGATATTTGCTCAACTCAGTTTCTTTACCTATAATGAGCATTTACTGTCATAATGCCCTAAAATAAGTTACTCAAAATAATGTTTCAACATTTTCATGTATCAGGAAAGGGTAGATTGAGTCAGGTGGAAGGAGGAAGAAGTGGTGGTGATTAAACAGCAACAAATATCGTTACAGAAAGAAGGAAAAAGTGGCCTTCTATCAGCTTGGTAAAATAAACACAGAAAAATGAGAAAGCTATTCAACAATGAGAGACAAAGAATGTACGATGAGATAAAGAAAATTGTGGTGTGAAGTTTCCCTGGGGTATTTCTGGCTTTTAGATTTCTCGAGTGTTAACCTGGGTCATGTTGGTCAACTGCCAATGCGTCTAGGCATACGTTAGGAAACTATGCATGGTAGAAGAGAGCCGCCATGAACAACCTGAGTTAGGCATTGAACGCCGAACTAGGCTGAGGGGGGGAGAGGGGCGAGTGGGGTGAGGGGGCAGAAGCGAAGTGTACTTGTACAGTGAGGCCGACACACCAGACGATAGCACAGACTGCAGACCGTCATTTGCAGCTGTACAGATTTACCCCTACTACCACTACAACCCACTGCACAGTTATGGGGATGATTGAAGTGACTGGGGATGGGGAACAGCCATAAATATAGGACGCCAACACAAACAGAGCAATACCCATCAGAAATCACCTAAAGATGGGAATGAATCTGTTTGCTGAAATATCATGCAGAACTTACAATATCACCTGGGTGGGCAACCAAAATTTATGAGATAAAAGAAATTATTCAGATAGCTAAGGAAGACAAAAACTTCTTAGTGTTGGAGAACTGGAATGTTTTATTACGAAAAAGAAGAGAAGTAAAAATTGTAAGTGATCATGGGCTGAGAGAAAGAGATGTAAGGTGGTGACAGCTGGAGGACTTTTCCACACGGCATAATTCCGTCATTGCCAGCTCTCACTTAAAGAATCAGGAAAGAAGCTTGACAAGCACTAGAGACACTGAAAGGTTTCAGATAGACTGAATAATAATATGACAAGAGACTTCAAAATCATATTTTAAGCTTTAAAACATTTACAGGGACAGAGAAAGTGTCTGACCATAATTTATTAACATGGTTGCAATTACTTACAGAATAACAGAATACTAATAGAAGCTGACCTGGGGAGAGATTAGTGTGTGCCCAAGAGAAATGTACGAAGAAGCATAGTAATAATGCTGATATGATACATCTTAGAAGACAGAAGGGAGTGAGTGAGAGTTGTAGTCTATCTCCAATGTTATTTTATCTGTATATTAAGCAAGCTGTGAAGGAAACTAAGCATCAATTTGGAAGGGGGATTACAATTCAAGGAGAAGAAATAAAAAGTCTGAAGCCTGCAAGTTAGATTATAATTCTGTCAAAGACAGAAAGGACTTGGAAGAGCAGTTCAACATAGTAGATGTCTTGTGAAGAGGTTATATAAGAAACATTAACAAAAGTAAAGCCAGTGTAGTGGAATATAGTGTAACTAAATCAGGCAGTGTTGAGGACATCAATTTAGTCTTACTGCTTAGTTTCCACATGCTCACATTGCCCATCCAAATATTTACTACAATGATACTACAAGGCAGTGTTCTCTGTACCTAAATAATCCACTTCAATGCCAAACATTGTGCCATGACAACATGTTGAATGCCCCTACTTGTTGCAAATTATCCATCACTCAAATTGGATCAAGGTGGAGCAGTCTCACCATAAGCACTGTAACAATTTGAGTGCACTATTACTGCAAAAGGAGAGGTCCCCAGCAGTGGGATTGACTTTTTGAAACCATACAGTGATGTAGGTTAAGATCCCACGCACCACACCCTGCCACAACTCATCCTGGAGGGCCTCTGCAAGTGAGGGTTTTTTTTAATAGCGATGATCAACAGCATTAAAAAGTGGTATTTTACTGACTGGTTGCGTGGTGTAATGGATAGAAAACTAGTCTAGTCCAAGACCCTGACTTTTAACTCAACCTTCCCACATCGAATTTCCTAATAAAACGTATATTCTTTCAACGCCATCTACAGATGGTTAAAATGTGCCAGGGTTGCTGTCCTGTATCCCTATACAACTATTATTACTTTAAAAGCTAATTAAAGAATTTTTTGATAGCTATTCTCATGCAGTTTCTTATAAAATTTAGCACCAATCAAGAGTAAAAGAAGTAAATAAAATGTCATAGTAAGTTTGCCTACCTATTTCCACGCAATAGAGAAAGGTTGCCAGATGAAAATAGGTAAGCCTGCGAGTAAATTACCCTCTCCAAGTTTCCTTATATAATCATAAATAAAATGCTGGTAATTTTATTGTGAATAGGTTTGTCTTAGGAAAAATAAGCAAATCTTAGGGTCACCATGATTTTCTTTCTCCACCAGTGATGGCGAAGCGGTGTGACAATGTAGCTGCTCTGTTCTGTTCTGTTCAGTTCAGAAACTGTAACTTCCTCACAGTATTATTAAAATGATTAAAACAAGCATTGCTAACAATGGAACAAGACATCTCCAGTCCACTACTCTCAACTTATCTTTTTGTGTGTGTGTGTGTGTGTGTGTGTCTGTGTGTGTGCGCGAGAGAGAGAGAGAGAGAGAGAGAGAGAGAGAGAGAGAGAGAGAGAGAGAGAGAGAGAGAGAGAGAGAGAGAGGGGGGGGGGGGAGGAGATGATGAAGAGGGAGAGGGAGATGATGTAGAGGGAGAGGGAGATGATGTAGAGGGAGAGGGAGATGATGTAGAGGGAGAGGGAGAGAGGGGAGGGTGGACACTGACATTGCCACTAGCACCAATGCTGCCCTCTCCTCCTTGGTGTACCAGTGAAATGTTTAAGCAGGCAAGTCCACATTAGCCGACACTGAAATCTCGAGTCCACACAGTATAGCCAACGCAAACCTATGTTGAAATAGTAGATGGATTTTACTTCTTACAGCAGATCGCATTTCCTTCCACAAATCTTTGATACAATAGCTGAATCACTTCTCATTATACTTTGTTCAAGTAAAGCTGCAGAAGTACATATTATATTTCACAGCTCTTGAATGTTTTCAATCAAGGATTCCGAATAACAAAGTTGACAATGGTTAGATATTCCATATATGATTACAGGACCTCCACAACTGAGACATACAAATTTTTGTTAAGTCCTAAGAATTATCATTTTATGCAAGCTTTGGGTACAGGTCTCACAATATTATTGGGAGACTGACCGTTTGGTATCAACTTTGCAAATGAAGAAAGTCTTCATAAGCTATGGGAGTAAGTGCTACTCTTTTCAACTGAAGGCAACTCACGTAAGAACTGAAAAAAAAAAAAAAAAAAAAAGGATCATGAATGTCAACATGAAGAAGTGAATATGCGATTTATGTTTTGTATTAGCAAAATTAACCCACTTGACACATTTTGTGAGAGCCTCCTATACTGATGTTTTAATAATTATCTGATCAATATGTATAATGTTTCTGAATTAGAAATTTAGTTGGCATGTTCACCAATTAGGACAAAAATAATAATGATATTAACTGTATCAATTGCACAGAATTAGCACCAAAGTAGAGATCCTCATTATGTTAAGTCTATCAGAATTTTAGGTGTTTACAGGTTGATCGCGCTGATGCTTTGTACACTAAAGGAAAAGTCAGACCCAAATTTTTTTCAAAAAACGAAGCCTACAAAAGATCTTTTGCGTCACAAACAGATGATGTTGACATTTTCATTGTTGAAAAAAACTAAGATGGTTCAACAGTTTAATGCTCTATATATGACAAAGCAGTGTACACTCGTTAACAATCCCAGATTTCATATTTTCCAAATGAATTATTCAGTGAAGAAAGAAAATGAGCAGTTTTCATACTGAATCTTGCGAATGGTACATGGATGGCCATTTAAAGCCAAGAGTCTTTACAAGTTAATAAAATTTTACATTATACAGACAGGGAAAATAATGATGAAATTCCTCAGTATCAGATTTCAATAATGCTACTTCTGATGTATCATTTTCTGAAAAAGTAAAATATTTGAACACTATTTTAAATTATATGATAAATTAAATTGTTTCTATTATAACAAACACATTAATAACTTTTTAAAGTTCTGATTCATTTTTCACTTACATTTATTAACCCCATATAATAACATTTGAAAGGGAAGTGAATATTACTTACATATTATTATTATTATTATTATTATTATTATTATTATTATTATTATTACGTTACACAATTACACAGTGAAAATTATTGTCTGCTTCCAAACAAAAAACAATGAGTGTAGATATCAAACACCACAAAATCTTTTCCATATATATTTTTTCTTCTTCGTCCTGATCAACTAGAGACCATGTCAAGTCAATTGCTTCTTTCTCTGAGCTGTAACTGCGGCCCAATGCTCCTGCCTTCATTTTTGGTGTTTTTCTTTTCTCTCGTGGGCTCATGTCTTCCTGTATTCAGCTTCGGCTGTTCCTGGAAACATCTGTGCATTCATGTTTCCTTGAGCAGATCATGATCATGGATACTTTAGGAAGAAATTTCAGTTCCCAAAGACCTTTTCCGACTTCATTTCTATGAACCATATGCCTTTGTTTTCTTATCTTGAAAGTAGGTTAATATACACTCCTGGAAATTGAAATAAGAACACCGTGAATTTATTGTCCCAGGAAGGGGAAACTTTATTGACACATTCTTGGGGTCAGATACATCACATGATCACACTGACAGAACCACAGGCACATAGACACAGGCAACAGAGCATGCACAATGTCGGCACTAGTACAGTGGATATCCACCTTTCGCAGCAATGCAGGCTGCTATTCTCCCATGGAGACGATCGTAGAGATGCTGGATGTAGTCCTGTGGAACGGCTTGCCATGCCATTTCCACCTGGCGCCTCAGTTGGACCAGCGTTCGTGCTGGACGTGCAGACCGCGTGAGACGATGCTTCATCCAGTCCCAAACATGCTCAATGGGGGACAGATCCGCAGATCTTGCTGGCCAGGGTCGCTGACTTACACCTTCTAGAGCACGTTGGGTGGCACGGGATACATGCGGACGTGCATTGTCCTGTTGGAACAGCAAGTTCCCTTGCTGGTCTAGGAATGGTAGAACGATGGGTTCGATGACGGTTTGGATGTACCGTGCACTATTCAGTGTCCCCTCGACGATCACCAGAGGTGTACGGCCAGTGTAGGAGATCGCTCCCCACACCATGATGCCGGGTGTTGGCCCTGTGTGCCTCGGTCGTATGCAGTCCTGATTGTGGCGCTCACCTGCACGGCGCCAAACACACATACGACCATCATTGGCACCAAGGCAGAAGTGACTCTCATCGCTGAAGACAACACGTCTCCATTCGTCACTCCATTCACGCCTGCCGTGACACCACTGGAGGCGGGCTGCACGATGTTGGGGCGTGAGCGGAAGACGGCCTAACGGTGTGCGGGACCGTAGCCCAGCTTCATGGAGATGGTTGCGAATGGTCCTCGCCGATACCCCAGGAGCAACAGTGTCCCTAATTTGCTGGGAAGTGGCAGTGTGGTCCCCTACGGCACTGCGTAGGATCCTATGGTATTGGCGTGCATCCGTGCATCGCTGCTGTCCGGTCCCAGGTCGACGGGCATGTGCACCTTCCGCCGACCACTGGCGACAACGATGTACTGTGGAGACCTCACGCCCCACGTGTTGAGCAATTCGGCGGGACGTCCACCCGGCCTCCCGCATGCCCACTATACGCCCTCGCTCAAAGTCCGTCAACTGCACATACGGTTCACGTCCACGCTCTCGCGGCATGCTACCAGTGTTAAAGACTGCGATGGAGCTCCATATGCCACGGCAAACTGGCTGACACTGACGGCGGCGGTGCACAAATGCTGCGCAGCTAGCGCCATTCGACGGCCAACACCGCGGTTCCTGGTGTGTCCGGTGTGCCGTGCGTGTGATCATTGCTTGTACAGCCCTCTCGCTGTGTCCGGAGCAAGTATGGTGGGTCTGACACACCGGTGTCAATGTGTTCTTTTTTCCATTTCCAGGAGTGTACTTCCAGGGCTCACTCAAGAGATGGACATGAAAGGCAATATTACTTTTCTGAAACATGTCACTATCTTCTCCATGTGCTTGTATAGTTCACAGTTGTAATGCCTCCTTTGATGGGACCAGGATTGTTTGAAAAATCTTCCTTTCTTTGGCCTCATGTTTCTACAATAAAAACCTTTCTTTGTAACAGTCTCTGTCACATATAAGGCCTATGGTATAACAACAGGGTAGGTATTGTCTAATTTTGGCACTTAATGAAATTGATCTCTTATTGTAGATACCTTTAGTCAATTGTTAGGCCATTTTCATTTTGTTAGTGTGCAATACAAAGGCTTCTTTCTCAAATAGGTTATGCTGTATCCATTCACATAGGTATTTAAATGTTTCTGCATGCTTAGTTTTTCCTTGTCCAGCGTCCAGTTCTTTTGGTGATGATTTTATGGTTGTCATAAAGTGTGTTCTCTCAAATGAGATTTGAAGCCAGGATTTGTTCACTGTGTCTTCAATTGGTTAAGCTATTTTGTTGACATATCTCCAGAGCCTGAAATTATCACTAGATCATCCACAAAGGCTAGGCAATTCATAGTGGAATTTATACACTTGTAGGCTTGTCTATTAGTAATATTGTTGTTATTTATATTTTTTTCTCCAAATTAGATTCTTGGCAGAAAGACTGTAGTTTTTATCACTTTTTAAATGCTGTTAATGTTCAAATAATTATTATTTTTAGTAATAGTATTATTTAAATCAAATTGTTACTATTATCAATAAAAATATTATTTACTCTAAAATGGCTTCTTGGTGGTATAGTAAACTGTGAAATAAGTATTCAAACTCTAACTCAGTAACTGTTTCACACAGCTGATATTCTGCATCTTTCTCTATTATAGAGGTTCCTATGTTTAGTGTTTCTCTGTTGCACCACATTCTCGTATTACAGAAACTTAAAGTTACAACAACCCTAAGATTCACCTACTTTCTTAAGCCAACTGTATACCACCGTGTTTGCAATAAAATTATCAGCATTTTATATGCAATTATATATGGTAATTTCATGAGGGTAATTTACTTACACTTGCTTACTTATTTCCACCTGGCAACCTTTCACTATTGCATGGAAAAAGGTAGGGAACCTTACCTTAGTGTTTTATTTACATCTTTTACTCTTCATTAGTGCTAACATGTTTTTAAGAAACTGCAGTACTATCGAAAAAAAATTCATTTATTAATTTTTAACTGAAAATAGTTGTGCAAAATAATTTATTAATATTGACTACACAACAGTATTTGTAAAAATGTATTTTTTATTACAAGATTTGAATCTTTTTTTAATGGTAATTGTCAAGCAAAAATTTAAAACATAGCCTACCTGCTGGACTCTCATTGGCCATGTAGAACCAGCTGACACACCATCTTTCATTCCCGTTATACGTCATGGTGAGTGTAGACAATATTGCAACAAGAAACGTAAGTACACCACTAGCCCCTATCTAGAAATTTCCCACTTCCTGCAGGAAACAATACTACTGTTAAGTATCTATCCAATTTTGAAGTCCGTCAGATTCTGACTACAAATAAATTCAGGCAAACTGCTGTTCAAAGGAGGTAGATGTTCATAAAAAGCTAAATTCCATGGTTAGCAACACAACAGAATTTGATTCTCACTCACTGCTCCCCTCCCGGCAATTATCATACCTCTCAGCCAAGATGGTGTCACTGTTCACCTTCCTTACTGAGCTTGAGCAATTATGAAAAAGGTAGTCTGAGAAGTGAAAACCATTTCATTCCAACCAGCACTTAGGGATACAGTCATCAGTTCAGGTTGATCCAAGCAAACATGAGAGAGTCTGACAGAATTACCTTTAGCTGGTGGCATGTCCTTAGCGTCACCAAGTTCAAGCTTCAGCTGGAGTTCTCTTTTGTCCTGAAGATAACGAATGATGCGATCATACTGAAGCACAGTCAGCTGTCTGTTGTCTGCCAACAGGTTCAACAACACCTGGATAGCTTCTGGATGCCTGTCAGACAGCGAAGGGCCAACAGATGGAGCTGCAGGTACCACTGATATAGGAGCTGGCACACTCGGCCCTGCACTCACAGGAGCAGTTGGTCCTTGAGTTGGTCCCGGAACCGGTGGACCAGCTGGTTTCTCGCCACGCATGTGTGCCTTGAAGTCACGTTGTATCATTGGGATAGCATCCTCCAATGGCATATTTCGATGTTCTAGAAATAAACATGATAACGTGACACAGAGTACCAAAAAGATAAAACAGCTGACACACACAACACAACAATTATCTATATTTTTAACACGCCAAATCATTTTAAATTGAAACAGTGAAGATTTGTTTCAGTACAGTACAACAAATGGCAAAAAAAGGTAACTAAAGTGCGCGTCATTTACGACGGCGGCCGAGTTTAGGTTCGTTCTGCGCATCTGATGCCACAAAACACAGTCAGCCAATGAACAGAGAACGACGTTGCCAGAGCTCGACTGCAGTGCACAGCACGGAAGAGTGTCTCCCGTTTTAGAAACGTTCAGCCATAAATAAAGTAATTGAACAAAAGCAATGTCTTGATAGCAGACTTTCTTTTATAGAAAGTTTGTAAAAAACATTCTTTATACCAACTGCTTCATATTCTATTAGTTAATTAAACCAAACAATCAATAAGCCTCCTAATTCCGGTGATAGCAAGGATAGGTGTTTGTATCATTCTCACTAATCGCTTTTTCGCAATAAATAGCAGCGGTAAGTGTTTATTTCCTATTGTACTTCGACGAAACGTGAGTAATTCATAGTCGTACCAACAGTGTTTGTCAGTATTTTGCGTGACATTTTAAAGTGCTCCGTGAGGTCTATTGAATGACGAGCTGCGTTAGCGTAATGGTTAAGGTGTTTGGCTGGGAAGGAAAAGGTTCTGAGTTCAAACCTTGTTTGGTGCTTAATATTTTCTTTATTTAAAAACAATATCGAATTTTATTCATTTGAATGTAATTTTGTGAAATTTCTAGTGGCAACTAAACTCGACCATATGGAAAGTATACGCTATGGACTTTTACCTCTGCAAACTCTTCAAAATTTCGTGCAATGGTATACTACATCTAATGCTGCACAATAACTGCGTTGAAATTCTAAACAAAATTAAGTCATTTACAGGGGAAGGTATCAGTCAAGAAGATGTGTAAAAATCAAGTTTTTGGGCCACATAGTTTTTGTGAAATCGAATGATAAAGTGTGTCAAAAGCAGTCGAAACACCATGCACATGTCTGCACAGGCAAGCAGTGCAGTGATGACAAAATCGCGCACAGAGCGGAATGTGGGGAGCACGTCTCTGTAGCAGCGAAAGGGTTAATGTGGCCGTGGTGGCTTTACTTCATAAATTACGCACGGCCCCCTAAACATAAGTTTACAAACTATACTATGGCGGTGCTTCTCTTGGTGCGCGCAACTAGCAACACAGAAATCTCCCGCGTCTGGGCGGTCATGCGCGAACCGCCAAGATAAAAGGAATGAATTATAGTAGTGACTAGTACATTCTTTGCTGTTCAATATTAGAAATTTTCAACAAAAGTAGGTGGAGTATGATTCTAATTCTGATGGGAGTGGCTGAATTAATAGAACTCAGTTGTCCTCAAATGTACTGACTGCTTTTTGTTTCCTGCCAACTTTACCCTGCAAACTATGTTTAGTGCATTTCATGTCAATAAGTAAGAAGGTTTAAAATTCAGTTACACATAGAAGTTTCATAAATGTTAACATGATATTTCTGCTTTCATAGAAGTCTACACACTACACATACTGTTGCCTGTTGCCTATAGTTGATATGCGACCAAAAGGTAATCAACAACAGCTGATTTTGCTAATCCCATCAGTCACTTTGCCCGCTGTCTTCGAGTACCTGGGTAATAGCAATGTGATAAAACATGTAGTAAAATTCTCAGCTGGACAATTATGAAGACACACAACATATTACATACAGAACTCATAATTTATAGATAACTATTTTGTAATTATGGGTACCTGAATTACTCTTTTACTTGATACAGTGCCAAAATTGAAAGATCCTACACTTAACTAAACAGAGCAGAGGTGTTAGTGTTTTGTGTCTTCTTTTGTTTTGTCCTGCTCTTGTTTGTGCACAACAAAGACCTACCATTTGAAATGTAGCACTAGCATGGTGAAATATACGTGCTTATTGCTTTCACTCAAGAGTGACATTTATAGATGTGACAACAACACTGCTGTACACTGTCAAAGACTAATACTGATTAAGTATAATTTAGTCATATAACAATTTACACTGAAAACTACGTGGAAATGACTTTCTTGCTGTACATATCACTACATCATTTGAACTACCTCATAAGTAAAGCTGTCCTCAAACTGTACACTGGTGTGTCACCAGAATGCCTTACTAGGTATAGTCCCTGCCCTTCGACCAACCTAAGAAGATTCTTTCAGCCACTTGTATGAGGATACACAGTTCAATGCGGATTCATAATTATGGTACAATTTGGGAAATGCATTAAGAATTAACAGAGCTGAATTAACACACCAACTTTCAGAAAAGAAACCACATATTGGACCTGTCTTCAACCCAAAGGTTTGTTTCAATATATTAATGCTATACTAGCCATGGTCTTATTGAAGTTGGCATGCCCTCATCTTCCTGTGACCTATGAACCATGGTAAATGGAGCTGCAGTTTAAAATGTACCCTGAAAAATGATGAAACTCCACGCTTTTTCACATAAATCAATGTTAAAAATCAAAGCAGCAATAAGTAACAAAAAAGAAAAGGGCTCACCCATGGACATTTGGCTCTGTAATTTGATACCCACACAAAATCTGAGCCATACCGTATTTCACACACTATAAGACTCTGTGAACTATAAGATACACCTTAATATTTAAGCAATTTTTTTAAAAAATAATTTTTTATCATTAGACTGCAAAGCCAGATATAAAATGGTCTTCCCTGCCATCGAGATTATTACTTATGGCACTTCTTGAAAATTTAACAAGAATGTCTTCTCTCACTCTAGACCATGACTGTTTTATCCACCAACACACTTGTTTGACTAGGGGTCGTGTTAAAGCTCCCTTCAATGTGAATTCATTTTTGGTTTCATCCATCATCATCATCCAGTTGTTCCTTCCTGTCTCGTATACACTTTAAATGGTTTATTTACTGAGACATAAAGAGGTTGCAATTGTGAAGTAAGTCCTCCAGGAGTAACAGCAAGCTCTGTGTTTCAGTGTCTCAATTTCCTTTTCACAGAATTTTGACTATTAAACTGATCAACCACTAGAAGAGAACTCTTCTTCAATAAAGCACCTTTCCTTCTCTCCCACACCCCGTTAATCCATAATTTCATACCAGACTCATCCACCCAACCCATGTCATGTATGTGAACAACACCTAGCAGTATTTCAGAAGGCTCAACATTGTATTGTGCTTGAAAATACTCACTTGATTAAGTTTAGTACTGTCAGCACATCAGGAAAGTACAACATTATAGTAAATTTTTTTCATTGCCACTTACTTTTATAGTTACAATTTTAGCAGCTTTCACAGCAACTGTTCAGTTACTCGACACATCAAATGTAAGAGAAGTTTTGTTTGTATTCACTATCTACATTAGTTCGACACTGGTTTTCTTTCAATGTTGAGTAATAAAGCAATGGATAGATAATATTTGCTCTTCATACTCATGTGGTGTGTGGCTTTTTCTGAGATGTTTTGGTTGTGGTTCATATGCTAAGTCCATGGAGCTTCATAAACATGTACTATCAACCAACTCCATCCTTAGTCTGTTAAATTCCATTGTAGCGCTAGCTTACGAGCGTGTATTTGAATCATTTTTGTATTAATTTCAATGCCAGTCTGACGGTGTCCTTGAATCCATTTGCATATTTAGTCTTCTTCATTTTTCTTCAGTGTTAATCTACAGTTCATAAACAATAGATTGCGGTCAGGGTTATAAATACAAAATCACATATGGGTAATGCAGGACTAGGTCTAATCATGAATTAAAAAATAGGACTACGGGTAAGCTACTACAAACAGCATAGTGAACGCATTATTTTGGCCAAGATAGACACGAAGTCCATGCCTACTACAGTAGTACAAGTTTATATGCCAACAAGCTCGGCAGGTGATGAAGAAATTGATGAAATTTATGATGAGAGTAAAGAAATTATTCAGGTAGTGAAGGGAGATAAAAATTTGACAGTCATGGGTGACTGGAATTCGAGAGTAGGAAAAGGGAGAGAAGGAAACATAGTAGGTGAATATGGACTGAGGGTAAGAAATGAAAGAGGAAGCTGCCTGGTAGAATTTTGCGCAGAGCATAACTTAATCATAGCTAATACTTGGTTCAAGAATCATGAAAGAAGGTTGTATACATGGAAGAACCCTGGAGATACAAAAAGGTATCAGATAGATTCTATAATGGTAAGACAGAGATTTAGGAACCAGGTTTTAAATTGTAAGACATTTCCAGGGGCAGATGTATCTCTGAACCCAATCTATTGGTTATGAACTGTAGATTAAAACTGAAGAAACTGCAAAAAGATGGAATTTAAGGAGATGGGACCTGGATAAACTGATAGAACCAGAGTTTGTTCAGAGTTTCAGAGAGAGCATAAGGGAACAATTGACAGGAATGGGGGACAGAAATACAGTAGAAGAAGAATGGGAAGCTTTGAGGAATGAAATAGTGAAGGCAGCACAGGATCAAGTAGGTAAAAAGAAGAGGGCTAGTAGAAATCCTTGGGTAACAGAAGAGTTACTGAATTTAATTGATGAAAGGAGAAAACACAAAAATGCAGTAAGTGAAGCAGGCAAAAAGGAATAGAAATGTCTCAAAAATGGGATCAACAGGAAGCGCAAAGTGGCTAAGAAGGCACGACTAGAGGACAAATGTAAGAATGTAGAGGCTTATGTTACGAGGGGTAAGATAGACACTGCCTACAGGAAAATTAAAGAGACCATTGGAGAAAAGAGAACCACTTGCATGAATGTCAAGAGCTTAGATGGAAACCAGTTCTAATCAAAGAAGGGAAAGCAGAAAGGTGGAAGGAGTGTACAGAGGGTCTATACAGGGGCAATGTTCTTCAGGACAATATTATGGAAATGGAAAAGGAGGTAGGTGAAGATGAAATGGGAGATATGATAGTGCGTGATGAGTTTGACAGAGCACTGAAAGACCTAAGTCGAAACAAGCCCCCCAGAGTAGACAACATTCCATTAGAACTACTGACAGCCTTGGGAGAGCCAGTCCTGACAAAACTCTTCCATCTGGTGAGCAGGACATATGAGACACTCAAAATACCCTCAGATATCAAGAAGAATATAATAATTCCAATCCCAAAGAAAGCAGGTGTTCACAGATGTGAAAATTACCGAACTATCAGTTTAATAAGTCACAGCTGCAAAATACTAACGCAAATTCTTTACATACGAATGGAAAAACTGGTAGAAGACGACCTCGGGGAAGATCAGTTTGGATTCCGTAGAAATGTTGGAACATGTGAGGCAATACTGACCCTACGACTTATCTTAGAAGAAAGAGTAAGGAAAGACAAATCTATGTTTCTAGTATTTGTAGACTTAGAGAAAGCTTTTGAAAATGTTGACTGGAATACTCTCTTTCAAATTCTGAAGGTGGCAGGGGTAAAATATAGGGAGCATAATGCTATTTACAATTTGTACAGAAATCAGATGGCAGTTATAAGAGTAGAGGGACATGAAAGGAAAGCAGTGGTTGGGAAGGGAGTGAGACAGGTTTGTAGCCTCTCCCCAATGCTATTGAATCTTATATTGAGCAAGCAGTAAAGGAAACAAAAGAAAATTTTGGAGTAGGTATTAAAATCCATGGAGAAGAATTGAAACTTTGAGCTCGCCGATAACATTGTAATTGTCAGAGACAGCAAAGGACTTGGAAGAGCAGTTGAACGGAATGGATAGTGTCTTGAAAGGAGGATATAAGATGATCATCAACAAAAGCAAAATGAGGATAATGGAATGTAGTCGAATTAAGTCGGATGATGCTGAGGGAATTAGATTAGGAAATGAGACACTTAAAGTAGTAAAGGAGTTTTGCTATTTGGGGAGCAAAATAACTGATGATGGTCGAAGTAGAGAGGATATAAAATGTGGAATGGCAATGGCAAGGAAAGTGTTTCTGAAGAAGAAAAATTTGTTAACAGCGAGTATAGATTTAAGTGTCAGGAAGTCGTTTCTGAAAGTATATGTATGGAAGTGAAACATGGATGATAAATAGATTGGACAAGAAGAGAATAGAAGCATTCGAAATGTGGTGCTACAGAAGAATGCTGAAGATTAGATGGGTAGATCACATAACTAATGAAGAGGTATTGAATAGAATTGGGGAGAAGAGGAGCTTGTGCCACAACTTGACTAGAAGAAGGGATTGGTTGGTAGGACATGTTCTAAGACATCGAGGGATCACCAATTTAGTATTGGAGGGCAGCATGGAGGGTAAGAATCGAAGAGGGAGACCAAGAGATAAATACACTAAGCAGATTCAGAAGGATGTAGGTCGCAGTAGGTACTGGGAGGTGAAGAAGCTGCATCAAACCAGTCTCAGGACTAAAGACAACAACAACTACTACTTTTTTTCCAATTCTTCTTTACTAGCACACCAATTGCGAATAGTTTTTTTTTCTGTTGGTGGAGGTCAGAAATGCTGCTCTGCTACTCTGTTTCCATGTTCTTCTGCACAGGCTTTTACTTTCAATTTATGGCCCGCACCATACAAATACTTTTTATTTTTTTCCATTACAAAACTAGCTACTAAAAAAAAATGTTGTTATTGATAACACAAATCACTTTCAATTGAAATTCACTGGCACTGTAAACTGCAATGATGATAGATCTACATCCATATCCATACTCCGCAAGCCACCTGACAGTGTGTGGCAGAGGCAACATAAGAAAGATCAACAATGACATTGCATTTAACAATGTCAACAATGAAACTTCCAAAAAAGCAGACAAAAAAAAGTCAATACAGCTCAGAAATCCACACCTGCTGGTCTTCACCCTTTCTGTCCATGTATTGGACGGTCTCGACCTATTATCTCCTGGTGTATCATATTTCAATCTGGCTGCAACTCCATGACTATACCCATCACATTCATTTAAATTCACCCAACAGAAAGTACATCGGATGAACTTCATAATGATACCACTTAACTCATTTTCGTGAAATTTGGACTTGACCCCTTCTTTCCGTGTAAATTTAAACGGTGAAAATTTAAACAATGCCCAATTCCTCCATCCTAGACAAATTGATTGATTCTTTTACATTACAGAGGGCCTTAGGTAGCTTATAAAAGCATGGACGGTTTTTTAAAAAAAAACATACTTTTTGTATACAAAAGGAACCAACTCTGGTGATGGCCATTTCCGTAATTTCTACTCACAGCAAATCGTCAAAATTTTTATCATATGCTCGTAAAATTATGTTCTTGGAGAATAACTTTTTTTATCATCATTATATGTGACAGAGATCCAGAGGTTTGAAGTTACTCTATTTATGCACATACAATGTGCACATAATATCTTAAACGAAGTGTAAATTTAGTTTTAACTGATATAGTGAACACATGGCAAAGGGTTCTGAGGTCACCAAACTATGTTTTAAGTATCAATTTTTTCCACCAATACAGTATTACAATGCACTGTCTCTATAATGGGCACTTCACGACTATACATCCTGCCATGACCAGGAAATTGTTCAACAGTGACACCTGGTGGCGTAAGCAGCTTACAAAGAACTATCTTTCCATACAAAATTCCTTGAACATGAAAACCAAACAATGCGTTTTTTTGGTACACTGTTGGTGTAGCCTAAAATGTTGTGTATTTTTATGTAAAGCAGTGTATAGTGAATGTGCGTTTGATGGAAGACGATTTTATGTTAACCTTATATCATGTGTTCTTATTTGATGTTTATATGTGTCAAAGTCTGTAGATATTCCAACCTGGAGTTTCCACTGTTTGAAAGTGTGCAGAAATATTGAAGTACCTAAGAAAACTGTCAAAACTTCACTGATCTACAGAATTTGTTTTATGTAAGGAGCACACCCTGCCGTAACATGGGAAAGGAAGGGATCCAGCTGAAAAATGATCCTGTCAGAGCACAAAAAAGGTGAATGTGGCCCTCTTTAAAAGACTGACAGAAAAATTGCGGACTAGCTGCCTCAATCCTCATCCCAGCTTCCTCACCAAAAATTTGGGGATTCAATCACATATGCACCTTTTTTGTGCTGAAAAAGAGTAGCAGAGACAGGGACAACGCAAGAGAGAGGAGACAGTGCCAGTGGGAGGGAAAGACAGAGGAAACTGACAACAGGATGGAGAAAGTGGCAGCGAAAGAAAAACAGAGGTGGAAGAAGATAATAACAGTGGGAGGTAAAAGAGATATTGATGGTCAGTGAGTGAACACACACACACACACACACACCATAGGTGCAATCACTACAGACGGGTAACTGTTGAGAGACCAGGCATACATATAACTTTTGAAGAGGGCAGCAATTTTTTCTGTAGTTGCAGGGGCAACAGTCTGAATGATTGGCTAAACTGGCCTTGTACCACCAACCAAAACAGATTTGCTGTACTGGTACTGCAAACAGCTGACGTTAAAAGGAAACTACAGCTGTATTTTCCCGAGGGCATGCAGCTCTACTGTATTGTTAAATGACGATGGTATCCTCTTAAGTAAAATATTTTGGAGGTAAAATAGTCCCCCATGCAGATCTCCAGGCAGGGACTATACAGGAGGACTTCATTATCAGCACTTGCTGTTATCAGAGAAAAAAACTGGCATTCTACAGACTGGATCGTGATGTCAGATTCCTTAATCAAGCAGATAGGCTAGAAAATTTAAAAATGGAAATGCATAGCTTAAAGTTAGATACAGTAGGAATTAGTAAAGTTCGGGGACAGGAGAAACAGGATTTCTGGTCAGGTGAATACAGAGCTACAAATACAAAATCAAATAGGGGTAATGCAGGTGGTGATAAAAATTATTCAGGTAGTTAAGATAGCTGAAAATTTAACAGTCATGGGGGCTGGAATTTGATAGTAGGAAAGGAAGAGAAGGAAAAGTCTTTGGTGAATATAAGCGGGGTGAAAGGAATGAAAGAACAAGCCGACTGGTAGAATTTTGCACAGGGCATGGTTTACGAATCATAAACAAAGGCTGTATACATGGAAGAGAGCTGGAGACACCGGAAGATTTCAGATTGATTATATTGTCGCAGAAGAAGCTGAGTAGCGCCGTGGTGCAGTGGTTATAACTGTCGCATGGAGGGTGAGTGAGTTCAAAACTCACCTGGACAGTACAATTTTAATTTCTATATTCGGTTTGAGTACATTCTAGAAGTATCCACAAATGTCAAGGATCATTGAACTGGAATGTTCTGTAGCTGCATGTGTACTGTATGTGTTCTGATCGGAGGCAGTTCGCTCCGTGCTCTTGTATGTGCAAGTGCTGAATAAACCTTCATTAAGTGAAGTTAGTGTTCGTCACTCATCTAATTACACCTTCTTCTACGTGACATTATTCTGGTGGAGACACTGGGTATTGGAACCTGTGATAGCGCGCATTATCAGTGACACTGTGGCTCCCATCATGCCATGGCAGAGCCGCTGTTTATGTGGCGAGAAACCCGAGTTCGAGCCATATTCAACAGATCGCAATCTATCAGAGACAGAAGAAGAAGAAGAGGACACATCCTTCCAGGTTCTCCGGTGATGACGGCCAAGATCTAAACAAGTGACTGAAGGTACTTGAGTGTATAGCCAAATTTAACAAATGGGATGACACCGCGTGTTTGGCTAACATATTTTTCTATTTGGAGGGCACTGCCAAGCAATGCTATGAGAACAACAAGGAGAAGTTCACAAGCTGGGAAGTATTCCAGGTGCAACCGCGCAAGTATTTAGGCGACACACAATGACAGAAGTACAAGGCTAAAGATAAATTAAAGTGCAGGGCACAGCATCCAGGAGAAACTACAGCATCCTACATTCAAGATGTCTTGGAGCTGTGTAAAACTGTGGATCCGAGAATGAAGTAGGAAGATACGGTTGCTGAGAACATGTATGAAGCCCTACTCCTGAAGGAGGTTTCGACAACAGACAACCTCATAAAATGGTGCCATTATATCGAGACAATGCATTAAAAATAAATAATAAAAAAATTAAAAAAAAATTACACGCAAGAAGTTTGAACAGCTTCCAAATGTCGTATTGATGTCTGAGATGGAGGCAGCAACTGATTCCACAAGTGTTCTTCGTCAGATAGTGAGAGAGGATGTTCAGAAGGTACTTGGATTGCACAGCGAGCAAAAAACCGAGATGCTTAAAGAGGTCATAATGGATTAAGTGGAACAGACATTGAACCCAATCTCTCGTTCTTCATTTCCCTTTAAAACGGTGAAAAAGTCGAGACCCAGGCGGAGTTACGTTCCTACAATGTCACATAAGGAACCTGTTTGGGCACCAAGGAATACTGACGTCTGGAGGACCCATTATAACCAACCAGTATGTTTCCACTGTGGATGACTGGGACAAGTGGTGCGCCATTGTCGAGAAAGATGGGGGATATTTGATGAGGCCTGCGTCAGAAGACAGCAGTCAGATCTTAGCCGATGCCAACTCCGGGACGACGAAGATGAACAAGAAGACGTGGGTGCAGGACGATGTACGTCACCATTGCCGCAAGCTAGCCACTGGAGAGGACGCTCTCCAACACGCCGATCAAGGGCTCCATCGTCATCTAGAAGCTCCAGCCGATCACCTAGCCACCTGGAAAACTAAAGGGTGCGACCTTCCTTGGAGGTGAGGCCACCAAAGCAAAAATTCCTCCACTGTTGATCACTACAAAAATGATAGGAAACTACATTGATGTCCTCATGGATGGCCAACGAGCCAAGCTCCTGTGGACTTTGGAGCATCATATTCAGTGATTTCAGAGAATTACCGTGCCCAGTTGCAGAAAACCGTATTCGTCGACAACAAAACATCTCTGCTGAAGGTGGCTAATGGGAAATATGTAAAACCTACAGGAAGATGTACCATTCGTGTGGGAATAAGGGCCATACACAGCCCATAAAATTCATTGTCTTACAAGAGTTTAGTCGTGACGTCATTCTCAGACGGGACTTTTTGAAAGCTTCTGAGTCAATTATAGATTGTGGTCGTTCGAAGATTATGCTAGACGAGATAAGATACTGTAGACAGGAAGATGCGCATCCGAGTGTGTGGAGACTATGTGTGCTGGATGATGTGATCATTCCTGCAGTCAGCACTAGAAAAGTAACTGTCACGCACCATGCCATACATCAACTGATGGATCTTGTAGTGGAATGTAAGATAAGCATACTACTCAAGAATAACTTGGTCATCCCAGCCTCTGTCATCTCGTTTAAGAACAGATTCCGTGAATTGTGGATAGTTAACTGCTGCTGAGAACCGCACATCCTTCCAAGATGCGTGGGCGTAGCAAATGCTGAGCCGTTAACTGAAGAACAGCTGAGCGTCACAGAAACCTCTGATGCTGAGTCTGTGGGTGAAATTAGCACTACCACTATGAGACAAGATCTTCTAGCTCGACTATCACCAAATCTCACTAAGGAACAACAGACAAAGCTACTTGCCATTCTTCTAGAGTTCTCTGAATGCTTCAGTCCACAGGTGAAGAGCAAATTAGACAAATCAATGGCAAAGCACCAGATTAGCACTGGAGAACATCAACCAATAAGCCAGCGAGCAAACCATGTGTCAGCAACAGGATAATTCACGACAAGCTAGAGAAAATGATGAACGACATCATTCAGCCTTCGCAGAGTCCATGGTCATCACCAGTGGTCCTCATCAGGAAGAAGGATGACAGATGGTGCTTTTGTGTTGATTTTTTTTTTGTCATCAGTCTACTGACTGGTTTGATGCGGCCCGCCACGAATTCCTTTCCTGTGCTAACCTCTTCATCTCAGAGTAGCACTTGCAACCTACGTCCTCAATTATTTGCTTGACGTATCCCAATCTCTGTTTTCCTCTACAGTTTTTGCCCTCTACAGTTCCCTCTAGTAGCATGGAAGTCATTCCCTCATGTCTTAGCAGATGTCCTATTATCCTGTCCCTTCTCCGTATCAGTGTTTTCCACATATTCCTTTCCTCTCCGATTCTGCGTAGAAGCTCCTCATTCCTTACCTTATCAGTCCAGCTAATTTTCGACATTCGTCTATAGCACCACAAATGCTTCGATTCTCTTCTGTTCCGGTTTTCCCACAGTCCATGTTTCACTACCATACAATGCTGTACTCCAGACGTACATCCTCAGAATTTTCTTCCTCAAATTAAGGCCGGTATTTGAAATTAGTAGACTTCTCTTGGCCAGAAATGCCTTTTTTGCCATAGCGAGTCTGCTTTTGATGTCCTCCTTGCTCCGTCCATCATTGTTTATTTTACTGCCTAGGTAGCAGAATTCCTTAACTTCATCGACTTCGTGACCATCAATCCTGATGTTAAGTTTCTCGCTGTTCTCATTTCTACTACTTCTCATTACCTTCGTTTTCCTCCAATTTACTCTCAAACCATACTGTGTACTCATTAGACTGTTCATTCCGTTCAGCAAATCATTTAATTCTTCTTCACTTTCACTCAGGATAGCAATGTCATCAGCGAATCATATCATTGATATCCTTTCACCTTGTATTTCAATTCCGCTCCTGAACCTTTATTTTATTTCCATCATTGCTTCCTCGATGTACAGATTGAAGAGTAGGGGCAAAAGGCTACAGCCTTGTCTTACACCCTTCTTAATACGAGCACTTCGTTCTTGATCTTCCACTCTTATTATTCCCTCTTGGTTGTTGTACATATTGTATATGACCCGTCTCTCCCTATAGCTTACCCCTGCTTTTTTCAGTATCTTGAACAGCTTGCACCATTTTATATTGTCGAACGCTTTTTCCAGGTCGACAAATCCTATGAACGTGTCTTGATTTTTCTTTAGCCTTGCTTCCATTATTAGCTGTAACGTCAGAATTGCCTCTCTTGTGCCTTTACTTTTCCTAAAGCCAAACTGATCGTCAGCTATCACATTCTCAATTTTCTTTTCCATTCTTCTGTATATTATTCTTGTAAGCAGCTTCGATGCATGAGCTGTAAAGCTGATTGTGCGAGAATTCTCGCACTTGTCAGCTCTTGCCGTCTTCGGAATTGTGTGGATGATGCTTTTCCGAAAGTCAGATGGTATGTCGCCAGACTCATATATTCTACACACCAACTTGAATAGTCGTTTTGTTGCCACTTCCCCTAATGATTTTAGAAATTCTGATGGAATGTTATCTATCCCTTCTGCCTTATTTGACCGTAAGTCCTCCAAAGCTCTTTTAAATTCCGATTCTAATACTGGATCCCCTATCTCTTCTAAATCGACTCCTGTTTCTTCTTCTAACACATCAGACAAATCTTCACCCTCATAGAGGCTTTCAATGTATTCTTTTCACCTATCTGCTCTCTCCTCTGCCTTTTAACAGTGGAATTCCCGTTGCACTCTTAATGTTACCACCGTTGCTTTTAATGTCACCAAAGGTTGTTTTGACTTTCCTGTATGCAGAGTCTGTCCTTCCGACAATCATATCTTTTGCGATGTCTTCACATTTTTCCTGCAGCCATTTCATCTTAGCTTCCCTGCACTGTTGATTACAGGAAGCTTAAAAAGGTAACTATATGATGGATGTTTACCCTCTTCCACAAACTGATGACACATTAGATTGTCTGAAGGGGGCTAAGTTTTTCTCAACCATGGAACAGGATACTGGCAAACCAAAGTAGATGAAGCTCACCGTGAGAAAACTGCAGTCATCACCCCTGAGGGCTTGTATGAATTTAAGGTAATGCCGTTTGGTTTGTGTAATGCACCAGCAACTTTTGAACGGATGGTGGATAATCTTCTAAGGCACCTGAAGTGTCTCCGACAAGACGGACTGAAACTTAATCCAAGAAAGTGTCTCTTTGGAGCAAAAGAAATAAAAATACTTGGACACCTTGTGTCAAACGAAGATGTGCGGCCAGACCCAGAACAGGTGGGCTTTATAATGGATTTTCGTATTCCTAAAAGTATTAGATATATGAGAAGCTTCCTCAGATTATGTTCTTATGACTGCCGTTTTATCAAAGATTTTTGTATCAAAACCAGGCTACTCCAAGAGTTGTGAAGAAGCTGATTCTAAATTTATCTGGGTGGTGCTCAACAAGATTCTTTCAAAGTGCTGCGAGAAGCTCCGACAACTGACCCTGTAGTTGATGAAAGAGCACTTACAGAACTTCACACAGATTCCAATGGGTCTGGAATTGGTGCCATTCTGGTGCAAATTTCGGATGGGAAAGAGAAAGTCGCAGCCTCTGCTTCTGGGACACTTACAAAAGCTGAGAGAAACTACTCAACTGCAGAAAGAGAATGTCTTGCTGTGATCTGGGCCATGTGCAAATTTCGACAGTATCTTTATGGAAGATCATTCACAGTTGTTACAGACTATCACTCATTTTGTTGGCTGACAGGTCGAAAGGATCCAACAGGACATGTCGCCAGGAGGGCACTACGTCTTCAAGAGTATGACATTACCATATTGTACAAAAGTGGAAGAAAACACCAAGATGCTGACCGTCTCTCAAGAAACCCTGTACAAGACCATAAAAACTTTGATGAAGATATTGGTTGCCTCACTGCACTCCAGAATCTTTCTGCTGAGCAGAAGGACGATGCCAAGATACCTCAAATTATGCTTGCCTTAAATTGGTCAGAGGATGTGCAAGGACAATTTAAGGTAGTTAATGGATTACTTCGCAAGAAAAACTTTGATCCGTTTGGAAAGAGGAGGCAACCAGTGATTCCTAAACACATGCGCTTAGATGTTCTACAGAAATTCCACACCTGAGGCCAGACATTTAGGATTTATTAAGACATACGATAGAATCCGCACGAGATTTTTCAGGCCAAGTTTATTTAGGAGTGCCCGTCACTGTGTGTCGCACTACTGAGAGTGCCAGAGGAGAAAGGCAGGTCCTCAGAAACCACCTGGCCGACTCATACCAATTCCACCAGCTGAAACGCCTTATCAGCATGTTGGGATTGACCTGCTCGGATGATTACCAAAGTCTGCTAGTGGCAATAGATGGATTATTGTTTGCACTAACACGCTATGCCATTACAAAAGCCATGAAAACAGCCGAAACATCCAAGGTAGCCAGATTCATCGTGGAAGACATCGAATTAAAACAGGGTGCCCCAAGGTTGTTAATTACGGATCAAGGGAAAGTTTTTCAATCTAATCTTGTGACAGAGATAAACCGTCGGTACAATATTACTCATCACATGATGACTGCGTACCATCTGCAAACTAACGTTCTTCCTGAACACCTTAGGCCTTGGCCGACATGCTATCAATGTTTCTCAATGTCGAGCAGATCAACTGGGATGAGGTGCTACCTTTTGTGACGTTTGCCTACAACACCACCAAATAAGACACCACAGGCTTTACACCATTTTTCATGGTGCATGGGTGCGAGGCGACGACAATGATGGACACTGTGTTTCCGTTACCAACGTTTATAGCATTTGCAGACCTAGAGAATGCTTTTGACAATGTTGACTGGAATTCTCTCTTTCAAATTCTAAAGGTGGGAGGGGTAAAATGGAGGGAATGAAAGACTATTTACAATTTGTACAGAAACCAGATGGCAGTTATAAAAGTCAAGGAGCAAGAAAGGGAAGCAGGTTGGTAAGGGAGTGGGACATGGTTGCAGCCTATCCCCAATGTTATGCAATCTGTACACTGAGCAAGTAGTACAGGAAAACTCAATTTGGAGCAGGAATTAAAATACATGGAGGAGAAATAAAAACTTTAAGGCTTGCTGATGATATTGTAATTCTGTCAGAGACAGCAAAGGACCTGCAAGAGCAGCTGAATGGAATGGACAGTGTCTTGAAAGGAGGATATAAGATGAACACCAACAAAAGCAAAACGGGGATAATGGAATGTAGTCGAATTAAGTCGGGTGATGCTGCGGGAATTAGATTAGGAAATGAGATACTTGAAGTAGTAGACGAGTTTTGCTATTTTGGGACCAAAATAACTGATGATGGTCGAAGTAGACAGAATGCAAAATGTAGACTGGCAATGTCAAGGAAAGCATTTCTGTAGAAGAGAACTTTGTTAACACTGAGTGTAGATTTACGCACCAAGAAGTCTTTTCTGAAAGTATTTGTATGGAGTGTAGCCATGTATGGAAGTGAAACATGGACGATAAACCACTTGGACAAGAAGAGAATAGAAGCGTTCTAAATGTGGTGCTACAGAGGAATGCTGAAGATTAGATGAGTAGATCACATAATTAATGAGGAGGTACTGAACGGAATTGGGGAGACGAGGAATTTGTGGCACAACTTGACTAGAAAATGGGATCAGTTGGTAGGACATATTCTGAGGCATCAAGGGATCACTAATTTAGTAGTGGAGGGAAGTGTGAAGGGTATAAATCATAGAGGGAGACCAAGAGATGAATACAGTATACAGATTCAGAAGGATGTATGTTGCAACACGAAAAAATTTGCCCACTTTCCCCCATTCTCTACATCCAAGTGTTAAAAAGTTTCCCAGCATAGGGGTCCAAATCACAAGCAAACAATCCTGAAGGACGCATGGAGTTGTGGCAATGGTGGGTGAATAGAGACAGCAGAGTGTAAGTGAGAAAGTAAGAGACAGCAGCAATGCAGGAGAAATGAATGGGATAATGGCTGTGAGAAAAAAGAGACAGTGAATGTGGGAAAGGAGGAGACAGTCGTGAAGAAGAGCGAGAGAAAGAGGTGAAGACAGTGACAACTGGAGAGACATATACAGATAGTGGCAGTGAGAGGAAGATGGTGAGTATAATGGCTTCACTACAGAGTGTCTGCATAAAAGGATTTAGATTGTTCTTTCTTAAAAGAATGTGAATATGTTTGCATACCAAACATTTTGTTGAGAAAGCCAGAATGATGAAACTGGTTCCCCAATTTTATGACAGTCTTTGAAGGTGGAACATATTCCCCTTTCTTGTGCTCTGACAGTGGCATTTTTAGCTGATAATATATTTGCTTAACCATAGAATAATATCAAATACAACAAAAAATATGAAAATCACATGTACAACATTCAGAATTCCTATACGAATAGGAACCTAAAACAAGTAAATGAAAGAGAAATAAAGGATGAAATACATCTGAGTTCAGAGAGAAACAGGGCAAAAAAATCACAGTACTGTTTTTAATATCATTGCTTTCTCACGAAGATGTGATATGATTTAATAGACACAAAAGTGCATAACATTCTACAGAAAATCTGAACATGTAATGTAATGACTTTATGCAAATAGCAATTCTGCAAAGACTCCGGCGATATGAAACATTTCAGGCATTTCTAACTGCTTGGGGAATCACATTTACTCCCTGTAACAAAGCTACAGTTACATGCCGCCTTCTGGTAATGTGGTGGGAACACAATTTGGATCCTGTGTTACAAGTAAATAGTTGTGTGATTGTCTGGATAAGGTAGTTTATATATAGGAGGAAAGCATGAGGATAGTACCTCCAATTGCTAAATGTCTTGTGAAGTACTAAACCAAGCTCCATGTTAAGCTGCAGCTTACTGATATGAACATGTGACCATACGAACATGTAACATTGCAAAGTATAATCTGTAAGCGATATGTTACTGGTCCTACAAAAATAATCAAATGCTGTTTTCTTTTACACAGTTTCGATGCAACAGTTAAAGGTGAAAAGAACTTGGTAAAAACAATTCAGGGCCTGAAAATAGCAGCACTAGCTCATACTGGCTACTTAGGTGTTGACAGTCACACTGATCTATTTAAGTGTTTATCTACAGCCACCTCTCAATGGTGGCCACAAATTGAAGGGCAGGCAAAAAATAATATTTATTTAATGGTCACAAAGTATGAACAGTAGGCATCTACCATATCATTGCTTGGATACTTTAACATAATATGGTAGGTGCCTACTGTTTATACTTCGTGACCAGGATGTATACACGGGCAAGTAAAAAAAATATTCCCTGAATTTCCCGGTTAAAAATACAATTTCTCCTGGGTGAAAAAACACCTTTTCCGTGTTAAGTGACAGTATACTTCTCTCTGAACTGCAAAACTTATCAATCCTTTGAATGGTTATGGTTTTATACACGGGCGTAGAATTTTCCGGTACTCTGGAAAATGAAACTTGGGGGAAAAAGAAACATTTTGCAAATATCTTTGATGTGCAGCAACATGTATGCTGGGTATTTTTGCATTATGAAAGTATACAATGGAATTCCACCAAACACCACATGTTACTTTGCGAATCATTAAAATCGAGATTGCAATGTGCTTTTGTAAGCCAGTCATAGCTCGTGTCCCATGATCTCACCAGCCGATGAGAGCGGATATTCAGAGCATAGGACATGTGATGTAGTCAGCTAACAGCAACATTACTGTTATGTAGCACGAACACACAAATGGGGAAAGTTAATAGTTTAAATTAATATACATCGTGTTGTTACAAGAAAAGAAAAGCTTTCACATATAAAATTGGTCTCTAAGGTTAATAAGCTGCAAGATAAGCTAAGCTTTCACGTATAATGTCGATCTTTTTTGCGCATGTTACACTTTTAAGATATATTACACAAATGTGCCAGTAAAATTTTTAATAATGACATAAATGTCCGATCTTCAGGGTTCGAAATTCTTCTAAATGGCTCATCATCAAAGAGTTGATTTTTAAATGAGAGTCAAACGCTCTTTCATTTAAGAAATTAATGGTACATTCAGCACGTAGTTCAACTTACGTAAAAGGATATTTCAAATCACCATTTGCAATATTTTCCCACGACCTATTAGAAATAGGTCCGCTTCAGCAGTTGCCAGAGAACGCAGATAACAGGCGACACCATGCTTGCGCAGCTACCATGACGTACGAAGCCCGTATGTACGTACACATAAAACATTAAAAGATCATACATTATGTCACAAAAGACACAAGACATCAGAGGATACTGCAAGAGCATCAGAATTTCATGAACCATACTAAAAAGTGCACATATAAAGTGCATACTTAAAGTGCACATTCTTATGTCCAGACAGCCAATGAAGTAGACCTCAACCTGATATTAAACTTTTCAGTGTGGTTTTCGGGATGCAAATTTTCTTGGTGCACCAGTACTGTATTATATGATGTTTGGTTCTTTATTGAGGCATAATGCCATACGTGCTAGAAAATGAAAATGTGCACTTGGAGTGCAGCAAACAGTTGAATCTAGCCAGTACTGTGGAATTAAACATTTTGTTTGAAATACATTGACTGCCTCTGCGAAAAAGGTTAATGTAAGTCAAATCTCTTTAGTAAACAGACAAAAATAACTTCATTGTTCTGCGAGGTGATTAATGCTTTACTCAAAAATGTGGAAATCAAATCAAATCTGATACTAAAAACACATTTTAGCCTTCCATAATTATGTGAATGTATTTTAATTCACTTGATAGTTCCCGGCCACAGATATCCATTTTGTTTTCATTTGACGCGAGAGTAAATGAAGGGGAAACAGCAAAATCACTAAATGTACACACGGGTCACGTGGAAACTACCCACTATAGCTCAGACCGCTCTGCGCATCAGCCTCGGATCTAAAATATTTGCAAACCGGGTATTAAAAAAAAATTCAAAAATATGTTCATCTTGTAGCGCACATCTTTCTGAAAAGTCAAACACAAAACATATGTGTTTGAGGACATGCAAGACAAATTGTTTGGTCTTAAATGTACCTAAGTGCAGTGCCACGTCTCTTCGTAAAGCATTCTTCTATAGCACGTAACTGTATTTCGCTCTATGGAATTGAAACGTGTACATTTTATAAACCTACACAGGAAGTGGAAATTGAAAAGTCATGTGGTGCCTCTCCTGCTCCCAGTCGGCCCGTTTGTCAGCAAAATTTGCACTCTTTATTGTCTATTAGCTAATAACTTTCTGTTTTGTGTGACATAAAATTAAATATAGGGTACATAAAACCAATAAAGACAAGAGACAAGCAGAAAAGTACACATTTCTTCAATCCTTAGCTCCTAGCATTTTTTCCTCTCTAATCTTGCTACAGCTTTACATGGCGTGCTTTCCTTTTTGCGAAAGAATCTATTACCTCATCAAAGTTCGTCAAACGTTTTGCTCCAATAAAAATCGAAATGCCGTTATCTAATACTGTTAAAGCTATTAATACATATAATACTCAAGAATGTTGTGGTTTCTCGATTTGATTACGTCTATTTTGTCACTGTTGGATAAAACAAAATAGGCCTTTCTAATATTGCAGAAATTTTGTAACATACACCAAATAAACAAGACTGTTTTGGCACAAATGGTCATTTTTAGAGCACAACAGAATATAATTCATGAAGTACCAATATAAAATGCCTATAAGGCCTACTACAACCCAAATTCTTTATGTTAGATAATAGTTTCAGATTTCATTCATATGTACCAGTTTCTCAAGCACAAGATCAAAAAGGAGTATTACGCAATTTTTATATAAATTTTAAATCATCTTATTCTTCCATAATCCTTCCTCATTCTAACAAACAATCTTGTCATCAAGAATTCTGTAGCTATTCCTGCCATTGTCAAAATCTGTTCGCCAATTAACCAATTAACTTCACTAATCCTGCCGGAATCACAGGTTTAGTTACCCCACGATTATTCTCCGGTTAGACGATGTTACATATTTGTACAACACGTTTCCCATGTTACTTCCAGAATAGAACTTAAGCGGCTGCTAGCCAGGGACTGTACAACTGGTCCTTACTAGTGTAGTGATCTGTTCAAACATTTTCTGTCAAAATTTCATTTTCTTGGATGCACCAAAAAGATAATACATAATCTTTCTCACCTGTCATTCCTGTTAGTCGTTTGTTTCCACTCTGGTAGTCTGAATCTATGGATTTCACTAGTAATTATAACAATGCTGATCATTCGCCAACCCAATCAACCACATAATCGGACAGCGATTGCATTCATCCGTTCGACTTTACTCCGAACAGCTCGTATAGCCCCATCCCCTTCTCTCTGAGGAAAGTTTATTTCTAGATGCGGTGAGGAGTCTCCTGACAGAGACATCACGTACACTATGCGCGCATTGATAAATCAACTTATGATTCATTCATAAATCAACTTAAAATGTTTTCAAAAACATTCTGGGATGCGTTTCAAAATCAAATGAACAATTGATAGACCAACGTGAGCAGGATGCTAGGCGCTTTGCGAAACAAATTTTTTTTCCCCCTCGAGAAGATGAATTTGGCGCCCCCTTTCCCTGGTAGCATCTAGCTGCTTGCTGCGACTGCTTGCACAGCCAACAGCCACATTCCTGTAGCTAGAAGCGGGAGAATCTACTACTCAAATGCGACTCAACTGTGCATGTGCATGAGCCTACTCTTAACTGCTAAAACGAATCTAATGTAAACAGTTGTGACTTCACACTCATTGGAGGCAATTTGTTGTTATGAAGCACTGCATAGTCTTCCTAAAGCCTTTGACACATTTTGATGTTGGCAGACACTTGCATGAGCACTGTGTGTGTGTTGTTGTATACGGTGCATTTCCTTTGCAATTTAAGTTATTTTCGTTTTTTTCCCCCCTCGTTTATGTTTTATTATTGAAGTGTTATTCTGCAGTACGGCGATCCAGTAATGTCCTTTGGTAGAGTATCGGTTCTTACCAATCAAAATTACAAGCATTTAACTGAAACCTAAAACAATGAAAAATTCCCAAATTCTAAAAAATTCCTGGGTTTTTCTCGGTTTTCTCCCAGATGAAAAAATTCCCGGATCTCCCGGTTGTCCTGGGTCGTATACACCCTGGAGACCATATTATTGCTTTGATTATGGAACATCCCCCCATGAACTATATACCTTGCCGCTGGTTGGGAGGCTTGCGTACCTCAGCGATACAGATAGCAGTACCATAGGTGCAAACCCAATGGAGGGTTATCTGTTGAGAGGCCAGACAAACGTGTGGTTCCTGAAGAGAGGCAGCAGCCATTTCAGTAGTTGCAGGGCAACAGTCTGGATAACTGACTGATCTGGTCTTGTTACATTAACCAATATGGCCCTGCTATGCTGGTACTGCGAACAGCTGAAAGTAAGGGGAAACTACACCAATTCTCCTACTTCTCATTTTTGGGTTTCTTCAATTTACTCTAAATCCATATTCTGTGCTCATTTGAATGTGCATTCCATTCAACAGATCCTACAATTTGTTTTCACTCTACCTGAGGATAGCAATGTCATCAGCGAATCTTATCATTAATATAATTTCTCTTTTAATTCCAATTCCACCCCTAAATCTTTCTTTTACGAAGGCTATTCAGAAAGTATGGAAAGTTTCTATCTGATGTCACTAGGTGCACACTTATCGCACATATTTTGGTATATGTGTGCTCGGCAGTTCAGTTGGCATCCACCCGTGACAGCAGGAACATCTCTGCACATCTGGTTTTTTCACTATTCAAAATGTGCGCTGTAATCAAAAATGCCGCCAGTTGAGAGGTGTTGTCTGTGACACGGTTTTTGTTGGCAAAAAACCTAAAATCTGTAGAAATTTATCATGAACTGTGCGAAGTGTACAGAAACAACATAATGAGTTTATGTTCTGTCTAGAAACGGTGCATTCTGTTAAAAATGGCCGAACCAACATTCATGATGAAGAGAAGAGTGGACGCCCGAGCATTGTGACACAATCTTGCCGCTTCACAATAACGGAGCTCTTGCTTTTCTTTTTACACAAGTTTCACAGACTTTGTTATTTGAAACTGTGACTCAAAAGCTAGGCTACCACAAATTTTGTGCATGATGGGTGCCCAAAATGCTTACAGAGCACCACAAAGAACAGCAAATGGGGACAACGTTGACATCTCTTGGAGGCCTATCACAAACAAGGTGATTCATTACTGGAATGAATCGTAACGGGTGAAGAGACGGGTGAAACACGTCAATTGCGAGACAAAATTACAATCCATGGAGTGGGGGCAGACAATGTCCCCCACAAAAACCAAGAAAATGTTTGCAAACCTTGCCAGCAAGGAAGCTGCTGGTGACAGTGTTTTGGGATAGGCAAGGTGCGCTTCTTATTGATTTTCTTGAACATGGAGCAGCCATAAATTCTGCCTGGAACTGTCAAACTTTGCACAGCCTTAGAAGAGCAGTTAATATCAAACGCCGAGGAAAGCTGACGTCCGAAATTTTGTTTTTGCACGGCAATGCCCGACCTCACACGGCAAACTGCACTAAAGAACTCCTTAATTCATTCAAATGGAAAATTTTCCCTCATCTGCCCTGCAGCCCCGATCTTGCACCAAGTGACTTCCACTTGTTTCTCAATATGAAGAACTGGCTTGCAACGCAGTGCTTTGATGACATGGAATCCCAGGCCGGCGTGACTCACTGGCTGAAGTCTCAGGTGGCAGAATTTTATGACGAAGGTCTTTCAAAGTTTGTCCACCACTATAAGTGCCTCAATGTGTTTGGTGACTGTGGAAAAGTAGTATGTCAGCCGCTCTTTCAGATGTATATAATAAAATGTTTTTCTTATACTTAGTTTTTTTTAATGCCACAACGTTTCCTACTTTTTGAATAGCCCTCGTATTTCTCTAATTACTTCTTCAATTAGATTGAACTGTAGGGGCAAAAGACTACATGGCCCCTGTCTTAGACTCTTTTTAATCCTGGCACTTAGTGCATGGTCTCAAACTTTTATTATCCCCTCTTGGCCTTGTACATATTGTACATTACCTATCTTTCCCTATAGCTTAGCCCTATTTTTCTCATAATTTCGAACATGTTGGGCCGTTAGACACTGTCAACCACTTTTTTCACGTCAACAAATCCTATGTATGTTTTTTAAAGTCTTCCTTACATTATCAACCTCAACACCAGAACTGCCTCTCTGGTGCCAGTACCTACCATATGCCAAACTGATCATTTTGTAACACATCCTCAACTTTCTCTTCCATTCTTCTGTACATTACTCTTGTCAGCAGCTTGGCTGCGTGAGCTGTTAAGCTGATTGTGCAGTAATTCTCGCACTTGTTAGCTCTTGCAATCTTAGGAATTATGTAGTTGATGTTTTTCTGAAAGTCTGATGGTATATTGCCAGTCTCATACATTCTACACACCAACGTGAATAGTTATTTTGTTGCCACATCCCTTAAATGATTTTAGAAATTCTGATGGAATGTTATCTATCCTTTCTGCCTTATTCAAACTTAAGTCTTCCAAAGCTTTTGTAAATTCTGATTCTAACATTGTCTTCCCTCTCTTTTCCATACTGACTCCTGTTTCTCCTTCCATCACATCATCAGACAAGTCTTCTCCATCACAGAGGACTTCAAGTACTGTTTCCATGTATTTGCTTTCCTCTCTGCATTTAACAATGGAATTCCCATTACACTCTTAATGTTATCACCCTTGCTTTTAATTTCACCAAAAGCTGTTTTCACTGTTCTACATGCTGAATCAGTCCTTCCAACAACCATTTCTTTTTCAATTTCTTCGCTTTTTTGTGCACCCATTTTGCTGTAGCTTGCCTGTAATTCCTATTTACTTCATTCCTAAGTGACTTTCATTTTTGCATTTCTGACTTTCCCTGAACATTTTTCTGCTTCATTCTTTCATCAATCTTCTGATGTATTTCTTCTGTTACCCAGTGCTTCTTTGCACCTAAGTTTTTGTTTCTGCTCATTTTAGAGAAGTCCACTGCCTTACTTCAATTAGGTTTTTCAGTGCTCTGCCAAACACTTCATGCAGTATCATATCTCCCATTTCCTCTTCATCTACGTACTCTCCATTTCCTTAATACTTCCGTGAAGTACACCGCCCTTGTACAGAACCACTATACGAGGTGGAATCCAAAATTTTCGGGGCTGGTGCTGCCATCCAGAAAGTAGTAGTAGACCTTTGAACCACTATGTGGTGAGAGCTGCATATCTGATGAGTCAGTGTCCGGAATGGCATTCAATTGGGATGATGTGTTGCGTGTCCACAGTGATTTCCGTAACACACTGTGTTTGTGGTGGTGGTGGTGGTGGTGGTGGTGGTGGTGGTGGTGGTTAGTGTTTAACATCCCGTCGACAACGAGGTCATTAGAGACGGAGCGCAAGCTCGGGGGAGGGAAGGATTGGGAAGGAAATCGGCCGTGCCCTTTCAAAGGAACCATCCCGGCATTTGCTTGAAGCGATTTAGGGAAATCACGGAAAACCTAAATCAGGATGGCCGGAGATGGGATTGAACCGTCGTCCTCCCGAATGCGAGCCCAGTATGCTAACCACTGCGCCACCTCGCTCGGTTAAATGGTTCAAATGGCTCTGAGCACTATGGGACTTAACATCTATGGTCATCAGTCCCCTAGAACTTAGCACTGTGTGTGGTGTGTGGCGATTTTATGATGGATTCGCCAACAGAACAGCGAATGTGTATCAAATTCTGTACAGATCTAGAGAAAAGCGTTACGGAGACCCTTGCGATGATTCAACAAGTGTTTAGGGGACACAGCATGAGCCGTGTGCGTCTGTTTGAGTGGCACGCTCAGTTCAGGGCCGGCCGTACAGACATTGAAGATGATGCTCACACTGGAAGGCCCGTCAGCCACACAACGCCAGACATTGTTGCCAAACTTCAACAACTGGTTCATGCAGATTGATGCTGAACCATTCAAGACCTTGCAGATGAAGTGGGTTTTGGTTATGGGACATGTCAACGAATGTTGACTGATGAACTGAGCATGCATCGTGTCACTGCAAAATTTGCACCAACTATCTTGAGTGACAATCAGAAGGCACAGCATGTTGAAGTGAGCACGGATCTTTGTCAGACCGCATTGATGATCCAATCTTCTTGCCACAGCCTATCACTGGTGACGAGAGCTGTATTTACAGTTATGACCCAGAGACAAAGTAACAATCATCCCAATGGAAGAGCTCAGGCTCTCCTAGACTGCTTTTTGCTATTGTTGCAGCCACACATTCAAGTAGCCAGAAGCAAGAGAAAGCACTGCTTATACATAACCCAACTGCACACGTGCATGAACCTGCTAGCAACTACTCAAAACGGACTTAATGTAAACAGTTCTGATGTCACGCTCATTGGAAGCAGTTTGCTATTATGAAGTATTCCATAGCCTTCCTCCTACACCCTTTGACACATCTTGCTTTTGGCAAGCACTTTGCGCCCTGTGTTGTTGCGCAGTAAATGGCGCATTTCCTTTGCAACAAACCTTATTTTGGTTTTATTCTGTAGTTTTGTTTTATTGCTGCAGTATTATTCAGCGATACTGAGATACAGTAAAAGTTTTTGGTTGACTATCAGTTCTTGCCAGTCAAAATTACAAAAATTAAACTGAAGACTGAAACAATGAAAATTTTCCAGAATTCTAAAAAAAAAGTCCGAGGTTTCTCCCGGATTTTAAAAAACGGGTTTCTCCCAGAATGTATTTGTCCCAGAGTGTATACACCCTGTATTACATAGACTCCACATATGAATCATGAACAACAATAGCTTATAGAATGAATTACCTTTTAACATATAGCATCAGTGAACAAGAAGGAAAATGCCCATATTATAGCAGGCAGGGCACTAAACGGTGTTCAGGACTTACAAGAGAACAATGTTCTGCCAGAAGGCATTACTGGTAAAGTATTCACTGAAGCAGAAAATCTATTGAACAAATTACAAATTATAACAACAGGAAATAAAAATTATTTCAATAACAAGGGACAATATCAAACCTTCATACAACTAAAAATCAATTCCCTAATTTCCACATAGTGGTATATAAATATGTTTGAAACTAGCAGTAATAACATTTGTTTCATCTGTGACACAAAATAACAGAGTATAAGAAAGCAAAAATATTCAAGTAAAACACACAATCATATGAAAGTGTAAAATTAACATTAGCCTCAAGTAACTTGTCTCATAGTAAGACAACACCACAAGCAGTTCGGAAGTGTGCTGTGCACGTGGGTGTTTTTATCAGTATTGTTAGTGACAGTGTCCAAAAATTAACATTTTTTAGATAATTGCTCTTGTATACCTTACGCAATTTTTTCACATTTTATAAATAGTATATCACTTAAGCAAACAACACACCAACAAAGCATTCAAGTGACTATTATGTGTCAACAACATACACTTACAATTGATACTGGAATGAAAATAATGAAAGTTTTTATTATACATGGTGTGTGTATATATATGTATAAAGAATATGTGAAGAACCACACATCGTTGAAACCATGCACTTATACATAATGGCAAGCTTCTTGTCACTTGTATGCAATTTGATTGTAAGATAAAAAACTGATTGGCAACTAATATAGGGGAGAGACATGACTCAGAACTTTGTGTACAACTACCTGTAAACACTAAGAAAACAGTCATAAGTAGGAAGTAAGATCCTATTATATTCATATGACAGAAAGCACTATACAGTAGTCCAAATAATGTCTACGTAAATGGTAGACATAACCACTGTGTAAGTGTAAGAAGGTTCAGATTAACAACAGCACATCAGGAATTATCAATGTCTTATCAAACGCAAACTGCTGGTAGACGTAATTTACCCAAATTTTTATGTCGCATGTAGCCCAAGATCTATGTGTACGTAAAAAGTCTAGAATGTATAAAGGTAATCATACCAGAAAGCAATGCTATGTACCCTCCAATTAAAATGACAAATTAAATACCAGAAGTATTATGTTATTATTCATTGTCATACATGCATTCCTTATGAAAAGTAGCTTAATGTCTTTGATAATAATAAACTTAATAGTAACAATGTAGCAGTTCAACTGGTTGTGAATTGTTGGCTAATATGACATTTATGATTTCTATATTCTGCTTTTAGTCTCTACCTCATTACACTTATACTATTTTTTCAACTACCATTTACATAAACACTGGGCTACATCCTATAAACATATGTATTAATGTATAGTATTTTCTGTCATATGTAGATATAAGGACATTCTACTTGTAAGACTGGTCCTTACTGCAGTTGTTCGCTAGGTTCTAATTCACATGTCTTTTCGTTATTACTTGCCAGCCAGTTTACGAGTTATTTACAAAATGTTCCTCACAGGACACTGTCGCTAAGAATGCCAATAGAAAAACCACAACACACTTCTGAACTCATGTGGTATCTTTTTACTATTGAACAAGTTACTTGGGGTTCACATTAACTTTACATTTTCATATGATTCTGTACTGGAATTTTTTTTGCTTACTTATATGCTGTTGCATAGAATTACATATTACTGTTAGTTTCAAATATTTTATATACCACTGTGTGGCAACTATAAGATAGATTTTTAATTGTACGAAGATTTCATATTGTCTCTTGGTATTGCAATAATTTTTGTTTCTTTTGCTACAATTTATAAATTGTTCAGTAGCTTTTCTGCTTCAATGAATATTCTACCAGTAGTACCATCAGGCACAAGTTGCCTTCTTGTAAGCCTTGATGCATAACATTTACTGACCTGCCTGCAGTGGTATAGGCATTTTCCATGTTGTTCATTGGTGCTACATATCATGTGTAACTCATTCTATAAACTGTGTTGTTCACACTTTTCATGTGAAGCCTATGTAATGTAATGCCTGCACAGTGGATGTAACCACCTCATATAATTGAGAGACAATTATGTATTGTTTTCTAATGCTATGTCACTACAGTAAAGTAGTGTGTTAATTGTGACCTCACTCTGCCATACAGAAATTATCTGGTAGCACACTATGTGATTAAAAGCATCCGGACACCCCCAAAAACATACTTATTCATATTAGGTGCAGTGAGCTGCCACCTACTGCCAGGCACTCCGTATCAGCAACCTCAGCAGTCATTAGACATCATGAGAGCAGAATTCGCTGCTCCATGGAACTCACTAACTTCAAATGTGGTCAGGTGATTGAGAGTCACTTGTGTCGTACGTCTGTATGCGAGACAGAAACATATGTGAAACAAATGTTATTACTGTTAGTTTTAAATATTTTACATTTTATTATACTGAAGAGGGGTGTAATATGTAATAAGCCAACATCTATCCCCAGGCCATAACACAGGAATTACAAACTACATCGGGATCTACTGCAAGTAGTATGACAGTTAGACAGGAGGTGAATAAACTTGGATTTCATGATCAAGAGGCTGCTCATAAGCCACACATCATGTTGGTAAATGCCAAACAACGCCCCACTTGGTGTAAGGAGTGTAAACACTGGACAACTGAACAGTGGAAAAACATTATGTAGAGTGACGAATCACAGTACACAATGTGGTGATCCGACGACAGAGTGTGGGTATGGCGAATGCCTGGTGAACGTCATCTGCCAGAGTGTGTAGTGCCAACAGTAAAATTCAGAAGTGGTGGTGGTGTCATGTCGTGGTTGTGTTTTTCATGGAGGGGATTTGCACCCCTTGTTGTTTTGCATGGCACTATCACACCACAGACCTACATTGATGTTTTAAGCACCTTCTTGCTTCCCACTGTTGAAGAGCAATTCGGGGATGGCGATTGCATCTTTCAACACAACTGAGCACCTGTTCATAATGCATGACCTGTGGCGCAGTGGTTACACGACAATAACATCGCTGTAATGGGCTGGCCTGCACAGCGTCCTGACCGGAATCCTATAGAACACCTTTGGGATGTTTTGGAATGCCAACTTTGTGCCAGGCCTCACCGACCAACATCGATACCTCTCCACAGTGCAGCACTTCGCGAAGAATGGGCTGCCATTACCCAAAAAACCTTCCAGCACCTAATTCAATGTATGCCTGTGAGAGTGGAAGGTGTCATCAAAGCTAATGGTGGGCCAATACCATACTGAATTCCAGCATTACCGATGGAGGGCGCCACGAACTTTAGAGTCATTTTCAGCCAGGTGTCCGGATACTTTTGATCACATAGTGTGAGTTACTACACAGTGAATGTGGCAATATCTCTGCCTTGGGTAAGAATTTAGAAATCTGTACTTTTCTTTCAATATAACGACGCTCTGTGTCATAATACTTGTGCATAATGTAAATATATTTTTTGGTGATATGTTTATTCTGGTTAGGATTTTCGACTCTGCATAAAACATCATTCAGATGGCATATGACTGAAGTGATAATATTTCATGACTAAAAGAATGCCCTTTTGTAGACATCCCCGATATTGTATGTTTTAGATCAATTTCTGTACAGTCTTTTCATGTAACAAAATCAATCATATTTACCCTATGGTAAGGGGCCCCTTAATATAAATGAACTCAGGGTTTTGAAGATACTTTTATATTTTTTCTTATGAAAATTACAAGTTGTGTTATTGACAAAAAATTTCTTCAAATCTAACAAAAAAGCCAACATTATCAGTTTTACATTTCTGAAAATTATTGGTTGCTTAAACTGCAGCATTAAAAAAGCAAATAAAAACTAATAAGTTACAAGGATATTTACTTTCAAAACATGACGCCCCCCCCCCCCCCCCACCCCTATCATCTAATGCTACCAGACTGTGCAATCACATCATAATTATTGCCATTATCTTTTATTTCAAGTTTAGCCATTTTCATCACCCTCACACACATAAGACCATATTTATTTTAAAAGAAATGCCACCTTTATTTCGATAACTTCTTGGTTAGTAGGGAAGCCTGCATTGAGTTTCTCCTGCACATACAGCGCAAATAACTGCTTCAGGGCACGAAATCTTACCTTCTGAAGTCCCAGAAAATTTTTTGTGAAGAACTAAAACAATGGAAAATCCAGGATGGAATAGTGACATCATCGTGTGTGTGTGTGTGTGTGTGTGTGTGTGTGTGTGTGTGTGTGTGTGAGTGAGAGAGAGAGAGAGAATGTGTGTGTGTGTGTGTGTGTGTGTGTGTGTGTGTGTGTGGGTGGGTGTGTGTGTGTGGGTGGGTGTGTGTGTGTGGGTGGGTGTGTGTGTGTGTGGGTGGGTGTGTGTGGGTGAGAGAGAGAGAGAGAGAGAGAGAGAGAGAGAGAGAGAGAGAGAGAGAGAGAGAGAAGAAGGCGGCTTTTTGGCCGAAAGCTTGCTTACTTGTTTAGCAGCCTTTTTGTTGTGCCTGTCTGCAACTCAACATATCATGTAGAACTAGTATCCATTTTAACCCATTCTTCATCTTGTACTTACTTCATACAAACATTCACTTCATTGTCAGTGAATTTTCATACTGCCATGAACTTGTTTATAGGGTTTGCTTCATTAATGACTATTAACTCAAATGTTAGCATTGAATGGTCTATGCAAATCATTTGTGAACTCTCAGACCCAGTTACCACAATAAAGCCTTGGCTACGATTTGCATATATTGTTGATCACCAAAATTTACTGTTGTTACGACTCTGAGAATGAAAGCTAATTGAACACTGCAGTTACTTTTAAGATTGTTACTGCCATATATATGCTAAGATAAGAACGACAGGAAATGTAATTAAATTTCAAATTAAAATAACAATGACTATTAACTGAATATCTGTGTTACAGAATGTATTTTTTAAATGATGAATTTGATAAATATCATTACACACCAGTAAATAGTAATTGTAAAAATTAAAACAGTCCCTACACTACAGTTACTCTATAGTTACAGAATGAAATTACACACTTTCAGAGACTTAACTGGACTCCTACAGATATAATTTTATGAATACAGACTGAAGCGGTGAGCGAAAATTTGTACTACGTCCGGGAACCGAACCTGGATCTCCTGCTTACCAGGCAGGTGCATTAGCCACTAAGCCACCTTGGCACAGTGGTCCACACAACTGCACGGATTACCCTGGCACACCTCCCTCCTTGATCCAAATTCTCACTGCCGCCACAGTCTACTTTAAATTCCCCCTTACACACAAGCAGAATTGCTGAGGCTCTCCATGTTGTGGAATAACACCTCAGCATTGAACCTTCATGGCTAATACACCTGCCTAATAAGCACAAGACCCCAGTTCCATTTCCAGCCTTGGTAAAAAATTTCACTCACTGCTTCAGTCTATAGACATACTCTATAAATATTTGAAATATTCTGATGAACTTAAAAGTCACAACACCAAGGAAATTTAAATACGAATTCAATCTACATTCAAACATGAAACAAAGAAATACCTTGTGGCAAACCATGAAGAATGTTTAACGTGAGACTGCGATGCTCTTCATTCTGTGGCATAACCACTATTGCATACAATGTTCCACGGCTTGCTATATTTGCTAGTACCCTACTTAGGGGCACTTCCTCATTTGGGAATAATAAATCAACAGTAAGACCAACTCCTTTCAACCAGTGTTCAATATATTCGGCATATTCCCTGAAACCAGACAAAGCATTGCAAATGTACTTACACAGCAGGCAAAAACCAAAATAGAAACAAACTTGGCTGACTATACTGTTTCACTACTGGATTGACAGGCAGCATTTTCTTTACCCATGTTTGTGAAACTACTGGATATTTCTAAAATGAATGTAAAAAATGAGAGGGCTGGTAGAGTGGGTCATAACAAGCAACTTTCGCATAACAACCCATACCCACAACTCTTCACATTCAGCACCAGGCATCATTTAACAGTGTTACGCACCGCCAGGAAGATAGCATATAATGCGTCATCCGAGTTGACATGGTAGCAGGTCAACATTTTGATTTTCTCAGAAACACTGAGGCAAAAGAAGATGGGGCTCATGTTTTGTGACCTTTATTTGAAAACAGTAATAAAAACTGCTCGAAATTACATCATTCTGCTTGAATGCATTCCAGAAAACAACATCCAAGTGATTATCACACCCTATCAAACACACCTGGCAAAGTGGGGATTACATCAGAAGCTGGCATAATTCACACTTTTAACTCTTTATCTGTCTTGACAGGTATTTCATAAACAACAGATTTGAGGTGTACCAAAACAAAACAAAAAATCAAGGGGCACCAAGCATCGACCGAACATGCAAGCCATGCCAACGGTCCACTGCACCCTATCCAATACCATCCAAATGATTTTGCACCCCATGAGAGAAGTCGGCAAATGCATCATCATGCCAATACCATATATGCTGCCACAGGTGAATGGAGCATGTTCCAACAACTCAGGCAGTGTTTCCCAGACAAAAAAAATCTGCATTCAGTCGTTGGGGGAGCATCTGTGGACCAATCATGTTACTGCCTATCAAACCAGCCCAAATGATGATGGAGTGCTCTTGGTGACCACAAACAAAGGCAGCTAGCGGATTTTTCCTTGTGCACAAATGTTGATTGTGGTTGTTGAAGATACCTTCCTTTGTGAAGGATGGATGCCTCACCTGTAAAAGTACAAAGTATGTGAATTCAGGTGGAATGGCACACTTCCACAAAAACCACAAGCCCACAAAAACCACAAGCAGAAGTCAATGCGGCAAGGAAACTTTTCTGGGTTAAGGACTTGAGCTTCCTGAAGGAAGTAAGGATGCAAATAATTTTCATTCCACACATGACAGACCGTGGATTTGGAAAAGCAGGAATTTTTCCTTATTGCCCTAATGACAGATTCCAGAAGACATAGATACATATGATACTGAATAACAAGATGTTTCTTGGACAAAATGCCACTGAAATAGGTTCACTTTAATCTAACAAAAGGAAAGTCACGGCAAGCAAAGCACTTCATGTTAACTCCAAAAAAAGATACTGTTATAAGGGACTGCAATGAAAATGATACTTACAGTGCTGAAAGCAAGGAGTCCCTATCATGTGATTCTGATTCTACCTCCAGAACACCTAACAGTGATACAGAACATCAAGAGTCAAATTAAAATGAAGGCAAGGTAAATATATACTTGATGGAATAGATGATTTTATTATTGAGTAAATATATTTCATGCTGATAATGTCATAGACTTACTGAAACTGATATTTGCTTGTAAATTTTCCTGAATGCAAGTGTTTTTGAAGCAGTAATTTTGAATTTAATTAACCTACAAAAACTTGTTTCGGATAGAAAATGTAATATGTTGTTGTGAATATACCAATATATATTTTTTAAGCTTTAAAATAGTGATTGGATTCCAATTTGGTTTGTACATACAAAATAAATAAAAATTCAGCTCGCCTTGTGAGGTGAAACTAGTCAACAATTAAAATAATAAGCGCAATTATGAATAAAAAATTAACACGTGAATGTACCATCATCAAGGTTGTACAGTTAACACTTCAAATTCGTATTGCAATATCACTACAGTAAATGAATGATGATAATTCATCAACTCTGAAAGCACTAAGGAGGAAGGGAAAATTCATAAATGAGTCGTTTTAACATCCATTTAATGCAGTTGGGACTTGGACTCGAAAAATGACATAATACGTGGGTAAATGGTAATGATAGGAGTAACTTCAAGGTTCCACCATTTGGGTTGAAATGGCAGTGATAAGGTGACATCCTAGTAAATGTATATCTGTATGTTTTTTCTAGCTCGTTGATTTCGCGTCTGGGGAACTGTGGTCAATTCTGTTCTGTAAGTTCTACCTTTTCAATGTTACAACATAACTTCAATGTTCCAGCACTGAAGCCAAAGAATCATTTTCTCCAGAATGAATTTTCACTCTGCAGTGGAATGATTAAAACTGTATGCCAGACCAGGATTCAAACCTGGCACCTCTGCTTTCTGTGGGCAAGTGCTCTACTGACTGAGCTACCCAAACATAAACCCATGACCCATCCCCACAGCTTTACTTCCACCAGTACCTCATTTTGTACCTTCGAAACTTTACTAGTTCTCCTGCAAAACTAGCACCCCTGGAAGAAAAGATACTACAGAGACATGGCTTAGTGACAGCCTGTGGGATTGTTACCAGAATGCATATTCCCTCTGCAGCAGTGTGTGTGCTGTTTTGAAATTCTGAGTCTGGTCTGACACATGGTTTTAATTCGCCAAGAAGAATTGTCGACAATGTACGCATGCAAAGCATGAAACATTTCTCTTGTCTGGCCTTTTACAGCAAATCCCTGACCAAGAGCACAACTGATGTCCTATAAGTCACTTAAAGTGTCTCATGCAAGACCTAAAGGACAGAGTATACCTCTTTGAGATTACCTGGAGTATGAAAGCTAATGTAAACTCAGCTTATAACATATATGTTAACCAACTGAAATGTCATTTACAGCGACTGGATTGCGTTGACACTGGTATCAAAAGTAGTTTGAACAGTTTCTTTGCTGAAAGCGAATTATTTACAATTGTATTTATAAAGTCAAAATTCATCCCACTGCAAGATCTTTTGCTATGTAGGGCGGTTGTTATGTTTCACATACTTGTCCAAATAGTGTATTCTTGTGCTTTGTCACTGTTTATTTTGATCTAATTCCCAGATACAGTTTTTGTAATTGTAAACATGCTGAAGCACACAACTGCTGCCAACGAGGGAGTTCAAAGCACAAGGTCTTTATGGCCTGATGAAGCTATAGTACTCTATAAATACTGCAACAGCATGATATCATGGGACAGAAGAGATATTGTATTAAACCACATGCAGAGGAGAAGTACAAATGAAATAGATCAAAGAATTCTATTGCGCAAATACAGCTGATTATATACGCTGGTTCATTGTTGGCCTTTGCTACCATCCTACAGTGATCTCTATGTGACTTACATGGTGAACTGGGTGATTCTTTGCATTGTGTTTGGTTTCCCATTTGGACTTTGCCTGTTATGTGTTATCTGCTGCTGCTGCACTATTGCTTGGACCGGGAATAGGACAGGTTTTCATCTTGTGACCTGCCTGGCTCAGCAAATGATGAAGTTATCTGTTTCCATGTTTATGATGCCACATTTATTTCATGTAACAGTTTCAAGTTTTATGTAGAAATAAATGTCAATTGCTGTCTGCAAATATGGTGATGACATGATTGTGAGACAGCACAACCATGATGGTATTTTTGAACTATGAAGTGTTGGGAAGCATGGAAACCACTCAACAGTTAATGTAACAACTTCAGCAGCAGACACTAACACCACAGCACTTTCAAGAACCATTGCATAAAACTCATCAATGGCATCAAGTCCTGCCACCCCGGTGTTTCTGCTGTTTGACAAAGCAAAAAGACAATGAGCATCTCCCAAAGGTGGATGACACTTCATGGAGGCAAGTCAACATACGTTTCTTTGTATCATGTAGTGCAGATATTTGATTCATTAATAGAGCCTTCAACCATTTCATTAGACAGTGTCTGTCATCCTCTCATCAGGCAGAATATGTACACTGCCAACTGATCATTTTGCATCAGAACATGTATATGGCAGCTGCTGGACTAGAACTCCTCCAACACATGGAAAGAAACTCAACCTTACGCAGCCTGGGTTATGGAATTACTAATATTGAGGCACACCTGTAATTTCCCCTCCAAATGTTGTTGTTTGCCCCCAGTGCCTTTTAAAGCAGATACACATAGAACACCCCACTATGATGCTATCTGCCAAATTGCTTCGAAGCAGGACAATGTGGAAGTTTACTGCGTACACCTTTGCAAGTCCGCTGCCTGGAACAACAATGCGACAGCTCAAACAATTTTCAACCAGTGGCAAAATGCTCTGCCCATTACACAGAGAAAGTGCATCGCCGAGTTCTACTGGTAAATAAATGCTGATTAAAAACTTAGTTGGCCAACCTCAGGACCTTGTGATGACCCTAGTATCCTTGCCATGCATTCACTATATTAGTTAAAACTACATTTATGCCTCAGATCAGATATGTAACTTCAAAGCTTTGGATCTCAGTAACAGATAATACTGAATGAAGTTATCCAAGAACATCAATTTAAGAACATACGGAAAATTTTTTGACAATCTGCCATGAACAGAAATTACAGAAGTGGCCAGCCTCACAGCTGGTACTTTTAATACCCACATGACTGTTTTTTAGGGTATTATAATGAACTGCTCACGAACGAATGGTGCTTTTGAGAGTCACCTAAGTCCACCTTACATCACATATAATGCAAAAGAACTGATTTGTTCAATTTGCCTGGGTTGGAGGAAGTGTGTAGTGTTCAAATTTTGACCCTGTACTGCAGGAAAACTACTCCAATAGGTGTAAAAATGGTCACTATATTAGACGATTTTGCAATTGCGAGTAATGACTACCATCAGCTGTAGAATGGAATGACGACAGTGAAAATCTGTGCTGGATCGAGACTTGAACCCAGATTTCCCACTTATCACGAGCAGTGACCTTACCATTTGGCTATCCGTGTACAACTCACGGCCAGACCAAAACTTCCATATGTCGTCAACCATACGTCGGGTGCCATTCACAGGAATAGTTAACTTTTCTTTTTGGTACAGCTGCATTATAATCCCTTATGAATCAGTCAAGATATGACCATCATGACATTCTGCACTTTGGGCACTGAACAGTATTGTATTGTATTTTTTATTGGTCCTGTTGTCTACACAGCGGCTTATGCATAAGACATTGGACAAGTCAAGTTATAAATATACAGGCTGAAAGTCATTTCAAGGCATACATATTTAAGGTTACAATAATACACTTCACACGTAAGTATTTATACAACACATTTCATAAATTTAAATATTCTTCAATGAGGTAAAAGCAGTGATGCTGTAAATATGACTTTAGAGATTTTCCAAATGTATTGACCTCAGTGATAGCTTTTATGTTTTCATGTGAAAAGTACCTTTTTGGCACAGTGCTGTGCTGATTTGAGTCATATGTAAGTTTCTGTTTTGTCTGGTGAAGTGATCATATATATCACAGTTTTTTTGCAGTCTCCAGTCCTTGCCTATTACATTTAATTTAAAGAAGAAAAGAGTTTCCATAATAGATACACATGGTAATGGAGGAATACCAGATTTCTTAAACAGTGGTTTACAACAGTCTCTAGGTTTGCACCCTAACAAGATTCTAATGGCCCTTTTTTTGTAGTTTAAAAGTGCTATTAGCTGCTTTAGAGTTCCCCCAGAAGGTGACCCCATATCTAAGACGAGAATGAAAGCACGCACGATATGTATTCAACACTGTTTTCTCACTACAGCATGATTTCAATGAACAAAGAAGGTAACACGTTTTTCTCAGTTCTGCATTGAGATATTCAATATGCTTATTCCATCTCATGTTACTCTGCAGCCAAAGTCCTAAGAATTTGGTTTCAGTATTTTTATCAACTGGTTCGTCACTGATAGAGGCTGATGGGATAAACATGTCCTTGTTAGGAACATTGTGGAATTTTGGAACAATGGTTTTCTTACTGTTAACCCATACCATCACAATCTTGGTGGTGGCACTTACTTCTGAAAACATTTTTGGGGGTCATATGTAAACAACAGGTTAATTTCCCATTGAATTACCTGTTCATGCCATTCAGTAACCTATCCATTGCAGAGAAACCAGACTCTTGTTTCTCAGTTGAAAAAGGGTCTAGGAACCAAAACAAGATGAGGCTCATATTTTGCTCAAAGCTTTGAATGAATTTGTGTTGCTGATAAACTGTCCTAATGTAAGTTTATCCACTGAATGAAATATACACACGTCAAAACTACTTTTAAAAAGGCGAGTGAACAAAACTATTCCAGAAATCAACTGGACACTTGACTTACATTACCACATATCACAAACACAACAAAAACTTATCAATGTAAGTGCCAACTCCCGGCCAAATTGAGGAATATTCTACACACCTCATGCACACTTCTAAGCTCATTCAAAGGCATTAATAGAGTTGGTCTTCAGCAAAACTGTCTGAGCATTTGTCACAAAGGCTCCTGTTTAAGTTCTTTTTCAGGTCTTGAGTTGCTTGTATGCAGCATGTAGAGTAGGCTGAAAAACCAGTCTCTTGACACAAGGCTAGTATGCATCAACAAACTACATCCAAGCAACTATACAATGTACATTATGCCAGCAGTACTACGATTTGTTATAACATCCAAAAGGTTTGATAAACAAATCAGTTTCATTCTACAGTGACTATTAAGTTCCCAAAGTTTTGAGAGAGAGAGAGAGAGAGAGAGAGAGAGAGAGAGAGAGAGAGAGAGAGAGATACAGTGACTATTAAGTTCCCAAAGTTTTGAGAGAGAGAGAGAGAGAGAGAGAGAGAGAGAGAGAGAGATGTTAAAAGGCAGCTGACTAGTAGAAACTTCAAGCATTACTTTTCTATCAGTCACAATACTTCTACCTGCAGTATGAATGCTGTACTTGTAAGGGTGTCACTTTCAGCAATATAGTGCAATTCATATTTAAGTAATTGCAGTAAATATATGCTTTTATACAGTTACGGATGTAGGTAACAATCATTCTGTGGTACCCGCAAGATTAAATGTAATGCCTCGTAAATTGGAATCAACTTAAAACGTACTTTCACTACAACATTCAAAACTATGATGGCATAACAGTAGAACGATTGCACCACTGATGGATCACTTGGCATCACATAACTGCAGAAGGGTTGCACCATTGACTGAATTCGAGAGCAAGTGTTACACTAGAAAGTGCGAGGAAATAATTCCCTTAAAATCCACATAAATATGCTAAAAATGAAGACAAGGTTTATGCCCCCAGAATTTAGCATCAAAACATAAGGAACGTTAACCGTGCATATGTTAGCACAGTATGATTAAAGTGGAGTCATTCTCTGTAATTTTTCACTGGCAGCTGTTTAATACATTCTGAGCACTGTGCACTGCTATGAGCAATGTGAAACTTTGTATTGGCGTGTGAAACTTTTTCTGATCTAGTGACTTCCTAATAATAATAATAATAATAATAATAATAATAATAATAATAATAAAACTTTCCTGATAAGACACTGGTTGCTTTCATCAAACTATGTAAAACTAAATCAAGCTAAATTTCTATTAATGCTGACCAACCCCCCCCCCCCCCCCCCCCTCCCCTTGACCGAATATTGTCTTGTTTAGTTTTTATTGAAACCACAACAATAACAAAATGAACCCAAATTGGAAAAAAACTGAACAAACTATGCCAGAAAAATACTGATTCCTTTATTAGAGCTCATCCTGATGAGGTAAGCAGACACGATGAGCCTAAAATCCAAACAAGCAGAAAACCCTGCATGAGAAATGTAGACTCACCTCTGACTCTTGTTACAGACAATTATTTCACAATCATTTGTCCGGTCCATTGGCGGAATATTACTTGGTGGTCGGACATCTTTAGGTGGAATGTTCCTTGGTTCTGCCATTCCTGGTCTGAAAGGTGCACCACCAAATGGAGGTTGCTCCTTCCTGAATGGACAAAAATCAGGTCGTTTCCTACTAAAACACGACAAGATTATATAATAAAATGAAAAACGTTCAAAAACATAAAATTTCTGGCATACATAATTATTAAAAAAGTGAACATAATACAACACTGACCCTGTTTATTTACCCTAAAGAGATGTATCAAAATATCATGAACTACAATTATATACAATTACATATATTCATAGCTACTATTTATGAGGCACTACGTCCTGTACAGTTAACAAAAAGCATATTGCCAGAACAATATACCATCTGTCTTGCTGTGAACATTTCTTTTTTATGTAATCATCTGTTATCATTCAGTTGAGAGGCAAGATATTAAAAAACAAAAAGATCAATGAAATGGTGTTGTGAAAAGTCTGTTACGTGGTAGTTCATCACAGTTTACCACTGTTTCCTTGCATCAAACACAGCTAGAAATGTCAAAAATTTGGGGCTGCTACAAATATGTAAGCTGCTACAGCTAGTACTCCAAAAACAAGCTCTGTTCACGGTTTCGAAGTGAGCAATGAAGAGTAGCAGAACTGGCTGCAACAGTATACTCAGTAAACAACTGTAGGTTCAGCTTTCCACTGCTCTAAGCAGTCAGCTTGTTTTATTGGGTCATTTTGTGCATTTCCTTTTGTGTTTAGGGTTTTATATTGTTCATGTGCAACAACTGAATATGGTTTGTTTCACTTTGTCTCCCAATTCTGATAACAGCTTTGTTTATGTTAGTCACATTGCACGTGTAATAGGAATATTGTCAATGCTAATGCTTTCTTCACCTTCAACCTTACATTCGATCACTTTAACATGCTCATTTTGTACACAATCAATAATGTCCATGTGTGATCCTGAAGTAAGTTTTTTGTTCTCAACAACTGCCTGGCAGTTCAAGATCAATAATGCATTATAGAACATCATACACAGACAAGATGTCACTGCTGCTGAAACCTGTGTCACTTTGTTTTCTTCATCTGTTGAATATGGTTGAATGGAACACTGGTGGCCAGACTGGTGCTTTGGTTATGCCAGGTGTACTGAATATGTAACAGTCTTCAGATTTACAGATTTCAAGGATGTTTCAATCTCATTTAAATTCACTGAGTCACTCCATGTCAAATCAACACACCTATTTTACATTATCCTCTTAGATTTTGCTGAAAGTTGGTATACTTATAGTGGGCACTGAGACTAAGAAAAATACCAAATTTCAATTTTTTATCTCAAACAATTCCTGAAATATGGCTATGTAAACTTTTCAAAAACAAGCCAAAAATGTGTGAACGGACTTTTTTTTTTTAATTGTCCTAGGGGCTGCCCTAATTGAGCTAGAGAACTGGGAAAGGTGTCATTTTGCATGCTCTTTCCAGGGATATACAACAAAACATAGCATCTAATTAATAACCTTTTTCAAAATACTAATTAATATTTTTTATTTAATTTTAATTTCTTTTACAAAAGGTACATAATTGAACATTTTCAAAATATTTCCATAACTACTTCATACTATTGTAAATCATGTGGCAAAATATAAATGTGGGATGATGATGGGTTCATTGTTAAAAATAATTATTCTAGACTCTTGTTATTCACTAATGGCCCTTTGACCTTTAACAAACAGGAATTTCTTTAAAATATACCGAAAGGTAAGTAAAAAAAGTATTAGAAATATCAAAACATCACCTTATTAAACCAAAACTAATCAGTATATTTTATAATTAAGTTGATTGCTTATTTTAATTTCATACAACTTCACTAACAGTATACTAACCAATATAACAAAAATAAGAAATTGAGCATTTAACTACAAACTGAAATAAAGTATGAATAAGTGCAAGTATTTACATAATAGTTCTGGTCCATGATGTTTGAAATGGAACTATTAAACAAATTAAATACATAATGCTTTTTGAGTAACAGGTATCTGTACATAGCTAAATTTAACACAATAGGCACTAACAATAATTTTGAAACAGCTTTGGCTTGAAAGCATTTTCCCAATAAATTGTCTTGGAACTTCACAAATTACATTTTAATAAAGCTGACTGGGTTTGGTTTACATCACTTTCATTACGAATGTATGTTCTCCCTGTCGGAGTAAATGGATTGACTTTTGTGAGAACATCCACAACTGACATACACAGGACATCTGCATGTGCACGATAAGAGAGTCACTTAGCTGGTCCACATGGGTCAAGAAAAGTTATTTTCACTTCATCAAGTTCTTCGTTCTTTTCTAAAATGTACCCAAGCCACCAGTTTCTGCCATATGCAGTGGTGACATAGCCTGATACATCTTGTAACATCAGTTTGTCTGGTGATGTAGTTACTTCCCTCTCCCCACTCTGCGTATCACCTGAGAAGTATGTAACTATTAATTTTAATGTAGTGTTGGGAATGAAAATCGTGAAATTGCTGTGTTCATTTGATTGTCAATGCCTCTTCAAGTCGGCTTTTTAAGAATATTTCTGAAGCAGCATAGTCTTCTTGGGTGGAATATGCAAAAATCAACATTTATGATATCTACTGCCCACTCAAATGGATCTTGTGCGGTTTGGATCTGATTTTGGTATGGCCTTTGCAAACTTGCACGAGCTGCCAGTCTCTCTATTGAACCCCCTACTCCATCACAAGGCCCTTTCCCATGTGCTGTGGCTGAAAAGTGCCACTCAGCTTTTATGTTGAAGTCTTCCTCATGAAGGCAAAGGTTCAGGAAGTTTTTCTTATTTTTATACTGAGCAGCAGAACTGTTGGAATAATAGTATACCTTTATTGGAAGGTGTAAACCGCAGTTGTATTGTGCTCCAGGCAATCAGAAACAATGACAAAGCTCATATGCTCAATTTTGTCTTCCTGTTTGTAATATATAACAAAAGGATGAATGGTAATCTTTTGTCTTGCCCAGTGGAAACTCTGAGCTTCATCCTGTAGAACTATACTATAATTTTCTGAAAAATCGCATATGACAACAAATTCAGACTCCACAAGGTTTTCTCTTATGGAGTTAAGGAATGTTCGTTGTTGCTTGGCAATGAAGTCATGCCGAATCAAAGTCGACATCTTACTACAAAATAAATCTATGAATTCTTCAGAAGTTTTCTGAACAATTTCCAGATTACATCGGTCAACTGACATCCACTGTTGGAACTGAACTTGTTCAACTAAGTTTTCATGAAGAGTCTTTTAAAATTTTATGTATGACAGTTTCCCCTGGGCAGTATTCACAGTTTCCCATGTTGCAATCAACTGATGATGGCTTGCAAAGCATTTTTGCAATGCACTGCATATAATTGTTTAAGCTGCTGTTTTTTTACTGTATTTAGTTTGGCATTTTCTATCATTAATTTTATGTTTTGGCGAGTTGTGCACACGCAGATAGTGTGTGTGCCACTCCGGCTAGCTAATACACAATATTTTGGTCACAACTCAGCAAATTTAGAGAAACCTATTTTTATGTTAGGAAACATGTCTTTAAAATGCTTGTAAGCTTCTTAAAGGTTACACAAAATAAGTCTTTTTGATATTTTTATTTCCACTTGTTTCTGTAATTGTCACACAATCTTTAATACCTGGCACTGCCCTGCTAACTTCATCATTTTCATAAAATGAATGTACAGTTTTGACAGTTTCTGTTGGTAAACACTTCCCTGGTTTTGGGTTTGGACCTTCCATGAATCCTCTCTCTTTCAAAATTTTTTTTGGACTGCCGAACAATGTAATTAGGAGCATTAAATTCCCTCATTCTTTTCCTGACACTCCACTTTTCAGGTAAACTTGTAAGGATCATTAACTTTTTTGGTCTACTTACAGAATTTTTAAAGTTTCTTTTAAGATTTTCAAGAACGGATTCATCAGTATCAGTATCTGACGAAGAAATTTCAGGAGCAACAAAAAGTTTACATGTCATTTATGAGATTTTCTTCACTTTTGATTTGGTGTAATGCCTAGATGTTAGTTTTCTCTTGTCAATTGGGGACTCACCTAGTTCTTGAAGTGTTGTGTTAAATGTTTTAACAGTTACTGAAGTTGGAGTGAAGCCAGGGTCTTGGTCTCGGATGATTATCTCTGATCCAGAAGATTCTTCTTTAACACTTTCATCACTGATGGGCTCTGGTGTATTTTTCAATTTGGTTACATCTTTCCTACATTTATCACAAATCTTGGCACCACTTGGTATCTGAGGAAATAATTTGGGGAGCCATGTTGTGACATTTATCAGTTTTTTCTGTCTCTAATAAAATGATTTGACTTCTTCAATGGATTACAACACTGCACTCTTACAGCACTGCACTTTTTAGTTGGTTCAATATTTATACAAAAACCACTTATAAACTGTCCTTCAATGTATAGATTTACTTGAAAATGAACTATTTGGCTCCAGTATGTACACTGTCCTCTACTGACGTACTACCTTAAAGGTCAGTTTGGTCAAACTAGGACCGTTAGTGAAAAACAAGAGTCCGGAATAATTATTTTTAACAATGAACCCATCATCATCCCACATTTATATTTTGCCATGTGATTTACAACAGTATGAAGTAGTTATGGAAATATTTTAAAAATTTTCAATTATGAACTTTTTGTAAAAAAATTGAATCAAAATATTAATTACCATTTTGAAAAAGGTTATTAGTTAGAAGCTATATTTTTTGTCTATCACTGAAAAGAGCATGAAAAAAGCTGCAAAATGACACCTTTCCCAGTTCTCTAGCTCAACTAGGGCAACGCTTAGGGCAATTTTAAAAAAGTCCGTTCACTCATTTTCGGCCAGTTTTTGAAAAGTTTACATGACCATATTTCAGGAATGGTTTGAGATAAAAAATTGCAATTTGGTATTTTTCTTAGTTTCAGCACCCACTACAAGTATACCAACTTTCAGCAGAATCTAAGAGGGTGAGGTAAAATTTTTATTTAAAGTGTGTTGATTTGACATGGAATGACTACTGGTGAAGTGAGCCATTCACGGTGATAAGCCTTGCATGCTCATATGACAAACCAGCAGCTGAATTAATGTGTTTTTAGGTGAAGCCAATTTTGTATTGATGATGGGATTACATGCTTCAAACATCTCGGGCTTACAATCTAGCCTATACAAAGAGGTTTCAGCTTATGTTACATATATCATTTGGATGTGATTAATTCTGTCTTTATTTGTTTAGGTTTCAGCTTATGCTTCCTGAATCATTTGGATGACATAATTCTGTCTTTGTTTTCAAACCCATCTCATTTCCTGGACATTTTACATGGAAGCAAGTGCCATTTCATAACAATTATACACTTGAGCACTTAAGTTTACACATACCATAGCTCTTGAGTAGAATTTAAGGACAATGGGAAGTATATTCACCATTTGTTGGCAGCAAAAAAGTCTTTGTTGCTGGCTAAATTGGAGGCGAAATTTTGCAACTTGGGATTTAATAATTGGCTCAGAAAGTGGCACACCTTCACTTTACTTTATTAAAAGTATTCATTAAGTATATGCCACATTCACTGTTTTTTCATAGTGCTGTCCTGTTTCTGTCCATTACCTCACCATTTTCAACTGGGTTTGCAAAACTTCTAAGTTTAATTCATTCTTTTATCCACACATTGATTGTTCTGTCAGATACAAAACACTCACATGTTAAGCTTGCTTTTGCATCATTCTTCACGTGATCAATAATTTTTAGTTCACTGTTCACAGAACATGCTTTTTGTTTCTATGAGATTGTGATAAGTTATGTCCAAATCTAGACTTTGACTTAAGACAAAAGTGTGAGGTCATCCACATGACTGTTAAAAGGAATCCATTAAACTTCAGTTACATGATAAAATCAATCAAATCAAAGGCTGTAAATTCAATTAAATGTCTAGGAATTACAATTACAAACAGCTTAAAGTGCAAAAAACACGCAGAACATGTTGTTGGAAAGGTAAACCAAATACTTGTTTTCTTGGCAGAACACTTAGATGCTGCAACAGGGCTACTAATGAGACTGCCTATACTAGACTTGCGTATTCTGTTTTGGAGTACTGCTCGGTGGTGTGGGATCCTAACCAGATGGGATTAACGGAGTACATCAAGAATGTTCAAATAAGAGAAGCACATTTTGTATTATTGAGAAATAGGAGAGAGAGAGTCTCAGACATGATATGGGATGGACTTCATTAAAACTAAGGCATTTCTCGCTACGGCAGGACTTTTCACGAAATTCCAAATACCAACTTCCTGCTCTAAATGTGCAATTATTTAGTTGACGACAACCTACACATGGAGAAATGATTGTCATAATAAAATATGGGAAACCAGAGGTCACCTGGAAAGATATAGGTATTTGTTTTTTTCCACACGCAGTACACGAGTGGAATGATAAGAGAATTATTGTGAAGGTGATTCGATGAACCCCCTGCCAGGCACTTAAGTGTGATCTGCAGAGTAGCCACGTAGATGTAGATATAGATGTGCATTATGGCTCTGCTCAGTTCAATTATTGTCAAGAATTGTTAGTAATTCTGCAGATTGCTATAACAACTGTGAGGTGTGTATTCACATTTTAAACCAATGATGTAATAAGATAAATCCGAAGCTGAATTTAGTTACACCTATCTCTCTTGGTTATTGTTTTCAGGGCTTGAAGGTTGCAGGAATAAATGATACTACAAAAATGCTATATGCAGATTGTAATAAGATCTATACAACATATAATCCAAATCCCCAGTATATTGGACTTTTACTATCTTTTGTAAAATCAGCTTAACACAAGATGCCAAAATTTCCTTAACTATCCCCCCTCCCCTTTTTAGCGCAATTTTATAGTTTTCACAGAATTTTCTCACACAAAAGTTCCTACAATAACACTCACGTTCTAGCTAATCAATCCAAAAAAATTCTTTTTTGGCCTGTTATTACAGATGTACACCCAGAAGGCAGAGAGATATTGAATCACCTGTTAATTTTAATAATATGTGACTGAAGGAAGGCAGTCCTCCTCCGCTATGCTCAGCACAGTATTCTATCACTGACAAATAGGTCAAATGTCAGCATTTCTGACTACTCCCCTCCCCCTCTGGTTACCACCTGTATTTTATGAGTGTCAGTTGCTTGTGTGATTGTACTTGAGAATTGTCCTCTTTCTATGGCTGTTACCTTCCAGTATGTCACTGGACTCCAACATCAAATAATTATCTTGAAGATTTAAGTTAATCTGTGCATTCAACAACAGCTGCTACAAAAGAAGACTCACTATCTGTCCACAGATTAATTGAAGAGTATGTACACAGTACCTGTCAGTACATTCAGTCAACTCTTACCACTAGACAGAGGCCTCTTCTAAAACCAAATTTGAGTCTTCACAATCAGCTCAGAAACTAAAGCCACAGCCTACAGATTACATCAATACATGCTTGAGAGTACTAAAATGAGTCACTAGACAGCAGTGTGTGCACATGCTGTTTCAAAACATTCTTTTAGATGAAAATCGTGTAGGTTTGGGACTTGAATGGGTCATAAGTAGTATCTGCAAATCTTGTTGGTAAGACCACTTACCATGAAAAATAGGATTCCAGGTTTGCATCCAGGCTTGGCACAAAGTGTAAATCTATAGAAGTTTTGCATGCTTAAAAAGTTAATTTAGTCAGCAAAGAAGCAAACAAGTGTTACAACTTTTTCAAATAACAGTCAGCTCTAAAAAAAACGTGAGCTATAAAGAAATATGGGGAAAACAATGACATACACTTTCTTTGCTGCAAAATAGATACCTAGCCACATGATCACTTTAATAAGCTACATCCGAACGTGTTGGTTTAAGACACAAAAAAATTTAAAAATTAATTTCCATATACGCTAGGATGGTATGCAGTAGCAGTATGTGGCGTCTTCCATCGGAAGAGCGATTTGATGTATCCCTCTATGTTACTGGGTAGTCTACCTTGTGCATCTCCATTTCAGTGCCCACTACTGTAACCTACATTCACCTGAACCTGCTTACCGTATCAAACATTGACCTACCTCTAACATTTAGGACCCACACTTCCTACATAAGCAAATTAACTATTCCTTCATATCTCAGGATGTATCCTATCAACTGATCCCTTCTCAAGTTTTACCAGAGCACTAATCTCTCCAACTCAATTTAGTACCTTTAATCAATCTCTGTCCATCCAATCTACACCATTCTTCTACAAAACCATGTATCAGAAGCTTCTTATTCTCCTAGTATGTACTACATGTCATCCAGTTTTACTTTCATACACAACCACACTCCAGAAAAATACTTTCAGGTGAGACTTCTAACATGTAAATGTACATTCAATGTAAACATGTTTATCTTGTTCAAGAAAGCTCTTCTTGGTATGCCATTGCATCTTTGTTTGTAATTAGTTATTTTCTTGGTCAAATAGTAAAACTTATCTGGCATCTTCTTTAACTTTTGTTGATGTTTGTCTTAAAACACTCTTTCCAAGGCACTACTCATTTTGTTCAACTGCTCTTCTAAGTCCTCTGCCACAGCCTCCAGACTTACAATGCCTTTTTTATTCACAGTTTTACTGATTGTGTCTGATGGGTTTATGATAGTTAAATGGTTTTGGCTATAATTATCATCATCACAAGTAAAAATACAGAAAAAATGCAAAATTACTATGAAATATAAACAGTTGTTACTACATTAAAAAGTACAAGATAGAGGGAAAAATATACCCAGTATACTGTTTCAAAAGTAACAAGCCAAGTGTCATCTAGCACCCACTGTGGTCATTTAAAATCAAATGGCACGTTTGCTTTTATGTTGTACATTAAAAATGGAACAATTTTTTTTAATATTTTTAAAAAGTCAATTTTCTGATGATATCTTGTGCCCAGTATGTTTGCTGGATCAGCTGATGTAGTGTGGCTGAAGAAGATGGTAGCTTTTATGTGCTTTCAATGAACAAGGGCTGACATAGGTGTTCCTACTTGTCTACACATTCTACAGGTGTGCAGCATGTGGCTGAGCCGTTCCTCCAGGACAACCTAGATCTTAGATAATGTTGTCACACAGGAATAAAGGGAGGAGGGGGGGGGGGGAGGGGAAGATGACAAACACACACACACACACACACACACACACACACACACACACACACACACACACACACACACTTAGCTGGCCAAATCCTGTGTCTTTAACAATTATTGTGTTACTTATGTGGCTCAATTTCTTTGCTTTTTATACATTTATATGCATCCCATCGCAGTAGTGAGCAAATATGGTGACTTCATATTATCAGAGGAGTTGTCCTTATTTATCCAAATTACCTTTGGATATTCTAAACTGCGGCTGATTATATTTCAAATAATGAAAAACAATTATTAAGTTATAGTTTTCAACATAAATAACTTCTTAAGTTGTATTTATTGCACATGTAACCCAAGAATGCACAAGGGCACATTATGAATATAATTGTTCCACTTTTAAAGTATGATGCATCAGGAGGCACAGCAGCTGATTTTAAATGACCACAAGGAGCATTAGATGGCCTCTGATGATTCACTTCTGCAACAGTACTTTTATTTTCTTCTCTTTACCTTGCACTTTGTAATATTTCTATAACCGTTATTATTTAACAGCAATTTTGCATTTTTGTATTTTTTGGATTCTTTTTTCTGATGATGCCTCATTAGAGTCTAAACTGTCATAAGACCACCAAATGCAATTAACATATTTAGGAATAGAAAAGTATTTCTAAAAACCTACTGGACGCTCCCATATTACTATGTGAAATTTCACTGAACTTACAATGTCAGTATTCTCCCTTGTTTCCTAAACTGCTTGTTCTACATACAGCAGGCAGGCTGCAATGCAGTCTCAATCTTTCTTCTGCTACTATCTCTCTTACATGTCCTTAGAATCAAATAACTGCAATCTCATTTTTGCAGGAGACAGATTTGATAAATCTGGCAAATTTCTCTGGAAGAATAGAATATTTTTGTTATACCTTCATGGTTTGTAAGTTTGACTATTCCAATCATCACACATAGAATTTCAACAATGTACAATGAACAGTTCCTTGTTGACAACCATCTTAATTGGTCAGTGTTTCAACTGTAATTCAAAATGGAGAAATCCAAGTTCCGTGCTGTTATTAAACATTTTCATTTGAAGGGTTGGACTCCCGCACAAATCAAAACAGAATTGGATGAAGAACATGCGGACTCTGCACCATCATTGAAGACCATTTACTTTTGGATTAACAAATTTGAACATAATCAGGCAAGCTCTGAAGATGAAGCTTGCTCCAGCCATCCGACTGAGGTCACCATAAAGGAAACCATTGACAAAATCTATGATACAGCAATGCAAGACCACAACATAAAAATTCATGACACTGCTGAGACTGTAGGCATCTCAACTATGTGAGTGCATAGTATCCTGCGTGGAGAATTTGCTATGTAGAAGCTGTGAGCAAGGTGGGTGCCACTATTGTTCACAGTCGACCAAAAGTGCATCAGCCACATTTCAACAAAGACCATTTTGTCAGCTAGCAAGGTGATAGCCGCTGTTTTTTGGGATTCTTGAGGAGTTACCCTCATATGTTACCTGAAAAAGACACGACTATAACTGGAACCTATTATGTTTCATTGTGGGATTATTTGAAATTTGCGTTGGTTGAAAAATGAGCAAGCTTCACACGCAAAAAAGTGCACTTTCACCTGGATAATGCACCATTCCACACATCACTGGTAACAATGGCAAAAGTACATGAACCAGGGTTCCTCATCCACCCTACTCACTAGACTTAGATCTGAGTGACTTTCCAGTTCCCTAACTCAACACTTTGGCTTGCTGGGAACAAATTTCCATAAAATGAGAATATGATAGTTGCAGTCACCAAGTATTTTGCAGAGTTTGACAGAATCAATTTTTCTAATAGTATGGAAAAGCTGGAGGATCACTGACCAAGTGTATATCTCTATGACTGTGACAAGAAGTAATGAGAGTTGCTTAGAAAACAAATGTATCTCAGACTTATCAAACCACCCTCATACATGTTACAAATAATTTTTTGCTCTCTGTATTTTGTTCCTGCTAATTCAGAATTTCAAAAGAATGTACTCCAATCATTAATTTCCAAAGCTCTCTCTAAATCCACAAGTGCTTTAATTGGCAATGCCGCTCTTAACAGACCTATGTATTTCTTGAAGTGTCCCAAAACAAGACACTTCATATCTACAGTACTATGCAGAAGCAGCATCAGGTAAGATTTTTTCCTTCCTCAAAGTGAGAGGAACTGTCTGTGATCATCCTTCTGAATCTCTTGAGATAACTGTGTGTATCTTCAACAAATATCTGAAGACATTTCCTAAAGAGAGAATTTGGAACTCTAAGTTATTTTAGAGGATGAAAGCTGAAGTGTAGTAATTCAAGAAAATATAAAGATAATGATAAGTTGCTATAATTACTACCTTTCTGTAACTATACTTAACATGTGTTTTTGTCAGGTAAGCATTGTCAGTGGTGATGGTGCAGGATTTTTGTGTAGTTAAATTCACAATTTTTTCCCTTGAGTCATGGGTGAGAAATTTCCTGTACCTTCGTTTCCATGTATAAAAGGGTAATTGTGTTGTTTCAAGTAACACACAGGGCTGTATTTTGAATATGGTATTATATGTTAGTGCAAATATTTGTTTGTGTTGTACTGTTATTTGTTTGAGGGACTCCCTGGACAGTGTGCGATTCCTGGACTTTACCAGAAGACACCCTTACATTACAAATATGCTGTGGAGCTTCCAACACAGCATGGATCGCTGAAGGGACACTTCAGAGTAGGTGATGTTGAGAATGGCTAAGGAAGAATGTATACTCAGAGATGTATAGACGAAATCAAATAGAGAAGCTGTCGGTCTGTTTCAGAGCAATTCAGGTATCCACACTGAAAGTACATTTGTAACTGTTTGCACAATAGATGTGATAAAGAATACACAACACTTCAAGTTTAAAACTTTATTAATATATTTTTACACTTTTGGCGCCCAGTCTACTCTCAGTGGTACTACTTTGATCTTACTTTACCTATGTGTTATCTGATTGCATTTTTCATTAATTCTTTTTTACAACTGTGCAGTAAAACCAGTATAATACGTAGCTTGTTCACAACAATTTCAACTTTATTTTGCTCAGACTGGCAGAATGACTGACTGATTGACTAATAAATTGATAGATTAGCTGATGTAAGTTCGGTAACAGCCAATATCAAACTGTGTGACAAGTAGTATAATTTGCGAAAAAGTTCCCAAAGGCCATCACAGATTTTGATGAAATTTTATGTTAATGTTCACACTTGTTCTCAATGAACATTGGTACAATTTTACTTTCAGCAATTTAATGCTTGTAGAGATTAGTCATTTGTTTGACCCCATAGCGCACCTTTCAACCCCCCGAGTTTTCGACAATTTTGAGAAACAAAATTATGCCATCCTGTACAACTTTGTACATTCTGTTGTATGAAATAATAATTAAAAAGACATTGTGAGCAATTTTCACAGAGATAATCTGAAGCAAAATCAGCCAAAAAATGTCTGCCTGAAAAAGATGTTAAGTTTAGCTTTTTATATGGTATGGATACGTGCATGAAGCAGTTAAAACTTTGCATGTGATACTCAAGGTCTTCAACTATAAAATATTATTCTCCTACTGCCTTCCAATAGTTTTCAAACTCAAGTTAAATTTAAAGATTTTTTTTTTTTTTTTTTTTTTGTAAAGATGCCAGAAATGGGTACTTTCAGCCCACCCTGTCATTTATGCCAAAGTGTTTTCTGCAAACACTTTTAAACCATTCTCATTACAAACATCCTAAAAAATAATGACAAGGTGACGGTGCAAGGAAAATGTGTCCATATTCTGCTGGTACTCAAATCTGACATTTCTTATTTTTTACAATTGTTTTGTAGTATCTAAAGAAAGTAGCGGTGTATGTCCTAATGAAGAGGAAGTGAGATTGAATCAGAAAATGAAAAATTGCAAAAAAGTTGTCTTTTTTATTTTTGAACATATCTAACATGTTTAGCTCTATAGGATTCTTTTATAAAAAATGAAAGGGAATTAATAATCTAAGATTTCTCTCTTTTGTGTCTCGAATAATTCGAGGTAGTCACTTGAGTTTCTCAGCATGGCTGTTTGCAATCTGTGAAAAGTGTCCTGGACCAGAAGCTCCATCATCTGCAGCTGCTGCTATTTCATACAGCATGATCCACAGATATTACTGTGTATCAGCATTATAACCACAACAATCAGGTCACTCTGGGCACAAAGCAAATGGTGATAGATGAATTTAATGAAGAATTATGAGCAAAACTTTGGAGTCTGTCAGGCCAATATTACTGCTTGAAAGTCTCCAGGCATGCAGCCAGATTGTTTGGTCATTGTAGAATGAATTTTTGATGGTGTAATGTGCTGTCATCAGGTTGCCCAGGTATGGACCGTGCAATGTGCTCGTTGCAGTTGTGGGGGTAGCTTGCACTCGGGAGTCGAGTGGCAGTCCTCAGTCTGTGCTCCAGCTTTGCCATGCTCTGTGTTCTGTTTCCACTGCGTTTGGAAAATTTTCAGTGCCAGAGCCCACAGTTGACTACGTTGAAATACACTGTCCTCAGTAGCTGGCTTTTGATAGCGTTCTTGCATAAATAGTTCCAATAGTGGAATGTGTTGTGCATAATTTTTGTATCTTCGTATTTCATTTCGCAGTAGGTTTCAAGGCCATGTCCAGCAATTGCTGATCTTGTGGGCTGATGGAAGTCTGTGTACCTTTTACGTTCCACACACTTTTCTTCGTTTGTGCCAATGCTTTGTCCAACATTTACATTCTTGTACTCGTGAGCTATGTAACACACTCCACAGTTCTGGACACCCAGGTCGTCTTATAGTGTCCTTAAAAGGGACTTCGTCTTGTCAGTGGGCGGTACACACATCTGATATTTTATTGTAAATTGCTGTTGATCTTTCCAGATAACTTGCCTGCATCGGAAATGTACGCTATCTTTTTTGGCTGGCCTTTGTAGGGTATTGGCTGTGGTGAGATCTTTTGGCTGAAGGTACACTGAATTTGGTGTTCGCTATAGCCATTTTTCTAGGATACATCCCTGAGGTGGTCCGGTTCCAGTTTTATACTTTCTTCATTGCAGATAACATGAGCTCTGTGGATCAGTGTGTTGAGCAATCCTTCCCTTTGCAATGGGTTATAATAGGTAGAGTGAAGATATTGGTCAGTGTGGGTTTTCTTCCTATAGACATTGTGTCCCAGTGTTCTGTCAAGTTATCCTCTTACCGGAAAAATCAAGAATGGCACCTGACTGCTTTGCTCCATCTTCATGGTGAACTGAATTTGGTTGTGGATAGAGTTGAGGTGTTGAAAGAAAATTGAAGCTCATCTTTCCCATGGGGCTAAATGATAATGTGTCATCAACATACCTTGAAACGACTGTTGGTTTTTAATGGTGCTGAGTCTAGTGTGTTGTCATCAAAGTCTCCCATGTACATATTGGTCACCACAGGTGACAGAGGACTACCCAGACGCAGGTCATCAGTCTGTCCAAAACTAAAAAGTTTGGTGAACGAGGACCAAAATTTCTTTTCAATAAGTTCCTGTGATTCCTTGAGTGGAACTCTGGTGAAAAGTGTCAACAATGAAACTGACCATGAGATCCGAGTGTCATCTGAGTTTTCGGTGACGTTCCACAAACGGGACCAAGTTCATGTGGTGCTCAAATGTGCCAACCAACGGACTCAAAACTAACATCAAGTGTTTCACAAGCTGGCACGTTGGCATTGTTATTTTACTCTCTATTGATCTTCAGGAGTGCGTTCTTTATGCACCTCTGGAAGTTAGTTTTCACATGGCTTAGATTACAGCCTTCCTAATGAAATTTGTTTACAAGAGTGCGCGCGCGCACACACACACACACACACACACACACACACACACACACACACACACACACACACACACACACTTAAAACTGGGCTCCCATTTTTGGCATTTTAACAAAAATCATCGGCTTTTTCCTCAATTTGTGAACTCTTGGAAAGCAGTTGGGAAATAAAATTTCATATTCGAAGACCTTTTGTTAGTAAGTTATCATATGCAACATAGGTTTATCATGCACTTCCTTCCATAGATATAAAAAGTTAAACTTCACATTTTTTCCAAGCAGTTTTTTTTTTATGCCTTTGCTTCAAATTATCTACATGGAAATTGTTCATTTAATCTTTTTTGATATCACTTCACTTAAGAGAATGCAAGAAGTTGTACAGGATGGCCTAGTTGTGGTGGTGGTGGTTAGTGTTTAACGTCCCGTCGACAACGAGGTCATTAGAGACGGAGCGCAAGCTCAGGTTAGGGAAGGATTGGGAAGGAAATCGGCCGTGCCCTTTCAAAGGAAGCATCCCGGCATTTGCCTGAAACGATTTAGGGAAATCATGGAAAACCTAAATCAGGATGGCCGGAGACGGGATTGAACCATCGTCCTCGCGAATGCGAGTCCAGTGAGCTAACCACTGCGCCACCTCGCTCGGTTGGCCTAGTTCTGTTTCTTTTAAGAAAATATTGCCGGACATATTACGCCTCAAAGTTGCCAAAACCTCTGGGATACACTGTCGAAAGCTCCATTATAGGGGTCAAGCAGATGACTGAACCTACACAAATATCAAACTGATAACCACGACACCTTACCAATGTTTTTTGGGAATATGTATAAATGTTCACACAAAATTCCATCAAAGTATGTTATGTTTATACAGGAACCTCTAAACCACTTGGTACGTAATCATCCAATAGTATTACAGAATGAAAGAAGATATGTAAAACATCTATATAAAGCAAGAGCAACACCAAACTTTGCTGATTGTGTTTTCCTTATGAGAAACAAGCACATGGCTCAATATTCTATGTACCTACAATGATGCGCCAAAACATTATGATCACTGCCCGCCACGAGTTTGAATGGCACATGGTGACACTGCAGGTAAGTGACATGGTAAAGAAAGTACATAAGCAGAGCAGAGACTAACTAGGAATCCTTCTAGCAACAGCACAGGGACCCAAATGGGGAAATCCACGTAAGCGAGAATGGGTAGATTGTTATGCCCACTGGGAATAATCATCTCGAAAATGGCAAAGCTGATCAGCTGCTTGCTCGCTGTCATGAGCATCTATGAAAAGTGGTTGAATGACGGTGAAACCACAAATAGGTGACAAAGTGTTCGACATCCATACCTCATCACAGAACATGGAAGGTGGAGGCTGCTGCACTGCACTAAAAAGAAGGATAGGTGGTGCTCTGTGGCAGGTCCGATAACAGTGTAAATGCTGGAGCAGGAACAAGTCTTTCAGCACACACTGTTTAGTGCACATTCTTGACATGGGGCTCCCCAGCAGATGATCTCTACATGTTTCCAGGTTGACCCAAAAATATTTTTTACAACTGCAATGGGAATAGGACCATCGAGACTCGACTTTGGATCAACGGAAACGTGTTGCCTTGAAAGATAAATTGTATTTCTTCTTACACTACTCTGTCCCCCAAGTAAATGGCTGCTTGAACCATGCAGCTGCCATGAGTACAGGCTGGTGGGGACAGTACTACATAATAGGGGACATTCATTTGGGCTTCCATGGGATCTGTGGTAGTAACTGAATGCACCAACCATGAAAACTGTGAACTACAAGAACATTATTACAGATCACCTGCATTCCTTCAAGCCTGATGTCTTCCCTGATGGCAATGGCATCTTCCTGCAGGATAACAGTCCGTGTCACAAAGCCAGAATCTTGTTACAGTGGCTTGAGGAGAATGATGGTGGACTGACGTTGATGTCCAAATTCATCAGATCTGAACCTGATGGAACACATGTGGGATGCTATCAGGCTCCAGCTCCGCACCCACAAACCATAATCCCATAATTCACAGGAACTGCATGACCTGTGGGTAGACACCTTGTGACACATACCTCCGGAAATCTACCACGAACTTTTCGAATCCATGCAATTCAGAATTGCTGCGTACTGTGTTCCAAAAGTAGACAAACAACTATTAAGCAGGTGATTATGTTTTGGCCCATCAGAGTATTTGTTGCACAAAGGATTATGTAATTATCACTAACAATAAAATCAACAGTACAATTATAACAAAAATAAGATGATAATTTTCAATAATTTGCCAAGTTATTTAACATCCCTTTTCTTTCTTTTCCACACAGTAAACAAACATATAATCTATAAAATCATATCAAAAGTAATTTTAAGAGTTGGGAGAAACCTCGTCTGATGTGTGAGATGTATCTGTTATACTATTATGTAGCACAAGCTTCCATTTCAAAAAGTCGGGTTTCTCTTCTAACAGACTAGATTAGACACGAGGAGAAGGTTGTAAAGTAGGGGGACGGAGTGGAAGTTACAATCTGATGTACAAACTGCTGTCAAGAACTGACCTGACAGATGTAGCTGACACTTTACTTGAAATGGCCATGCACTTCCTACCAATAACAAAACAAACTAAATCAGTCCCCATACACTGACTGCATTAATATCTTAACACCTAACAATTATTCATTGTTTTGACACATTAGTAACAGAATAAAAGTTATTTCACCAGTTTATTGGATAAGTAAAGAAAACATAATATCAATTGCATTTCTTACCCAAAACTGCCAATTCTGTCGTCTCTTGTTGGACCGGGCATGAACTTATCTGTGTTTGGAAAGACACCATCGTTCCCAAAACCAGTGTCTCGCCCACCATAATAACTGCGATCACGATCTGTTCCACCTTTATTTGGGTAACTCTCAAACCTAAGAAACAGTAAAAACACATCCCTTTTAATTTAACAGTCAAAATACAGAGATAAATGGTTAAACTATTTGCAACTATTTTGGGTGTGCACGTGCATGTGCACACGCACACACCAATGTTTTCACACTGGAATGCCTGAAGTTACTTCAACCAAACTCATGGCATGAGGAATGGATGAAATGCAAAAAAACATCTGATAGTGTTAACCAATAATTGTCATGGTAGCAAGGTTATTTGGTGACAGCCCCAAAGACAGGAATATGTTGAAATAACAGAATAATTAAAAAATCATACAGAACTGTCTCGATATCAGTGTCACTAGGGTGATTGGCAATAGTTTCAATGATGGTCAGGTCCAATTTTAGTCAAATCAAATACACGTAATTCCATAAAATATCAGGAATATTTTTTTAGAAACAAACAGGATTCTGAAGAGCTTCCAAATACGAACAAAAAATGAAATAAACTATTCTCTCGTACCTTGGCTTTGGGAACCAGTCAGCATAATACAAATAACTTATCAACATTAGATAATGAGCTATTCCTAGAGAAAATAAATACTGCAAACACACCACTGTGTTATTGATCTGATTGATACATACACTCCTGGAAATGGAAAAAAGAACACATTGACACCGGTGTGTCAGACCCACCATACTTGCTCCGGAGACACTGCGAGAGGGCTGTACAAGCAATGATCACACGCACGGCACAGCGGACACACCAGGAACCGCAGTGTTGGCCGTTGAATGGCGCTAGCTGCGCAGCATTTGTGCACCGCCGCCGTCAGTGTCAGCCAGTTTGCCATGGCATACGGAGCTCCATCGCAGTCTTTAACACTGGTAGCATGCCGCGACAGCGTGGACGTGAACCGTATGTGCAGTTGACGGACTTTGAGCGACGGCGTATAGTGGGCACACGGGAGGCCGGGTGGACGTACCGCCGAATTGCTCAACACGTGGGGCGTGAGGTCTCCACAGTACATCGATGTTGTCACCAGTGGTCGGCGGAAGGTGCACGTGCCCGTCGACCTGGGACCGGACCGCAGCGACGCACGGATGCACGCCAAGACCGTAGGATCCTACGCAGTGCCGTAGGGGACTGCACTGCCACTTCCCAGCAAATTAGGGACACTGTTGCTCCTGGGGTATCGGCGAGGACCATTCGCAACCATCCCCATGAAGCTGGGCTACGGTCCCGCACACCGTTAGGCCGTCTTCCGCTCACGCCCCAACATCGTGCAGCCCGCCTCCAGTGGTGTCGCGACAGGAGTGAATGGAGGGACGAATGGAGACGTGTCGTCTTCAGCGATGAGAGTCGCTTCTGCCTTGGTGCCAATGATGGTCGTATGCATGTTTGGCGCCGTGCAGGTGAGCGCCACAATCAGGACTGCATACGACCGAGGCACACAGGGCCAACACCCGGCATCATGGTGTGGGGAGCGATCTCCTACACTGGCCGTACACCTCTGGTGATCGTCGAGGGGACACTGAATAGTGCACGGTACATCCAAACCGTCATCGAACCCATCGTTCTACCATTCCTAGACCGGCAAGGGAACTTGCTGTTCCAACAGGACAATGCACGTCCGCATGTATCCCGTGCCACCCAACGTGCTCTAGAAGGTGTAAGTCAACTACCCTGGCCAGCAAGATCTCCGGATCTGTCCCCCATTGAGCATGTTTGGGACTGGATGAAGCGTCGTCTCACGCTGTCTGCACGTCCAGCACGAACGCTGGTCCAACTGAGGCGCCAGGTGGAAATGGCATGGCAAGCCGTTCCACAGGACTACATCCAGCATCTCTACGATCGTCTCCATGGGAGAATAGCAGCCTGCATTGCTGCGAAAGGTGGATATCCACTGTACTAGTGCCGACATTGTGCATGCTCTGTTGCCTGTGTCTATGTGCCTGTGGTTCTGTCAGTGTGATCATGTGATATATCTGACCCCAGGAATGTGTCAATAAAGTTTCCCTTTCCTGGGACAATGAATTCACGGTGTTCTTATTTCAATTTCCAGGAGTGTATTTCTGAACATGCAAACAATAGCATGTATTCTACATAACTTCCAAAAATTATTTCACCAAAAAATAGGGAAAAACTGAAAATTGGAAAAACAAGAAGGTGAAGTGTACATACACTGGTTGGCTCCATCGAACCGAGGTGCAATTATCTAAGTGACATTGCATCTGCATTGGGGGGGGGGGGGGGGGGGGGGGGGGATATGGAAGTTACATTATTCTTGAAGAATCAAGTTATCCAAGATCACTAGCAATTCTTTTTATTACATTGATCGGTTTCAACAATTCTACACTGTCATCATCAGATCTTGAAACATTATTAGTTGTACATGCTTGTCACAATATCAAAAGTCACACAGCGATGTTGTGTCAAATAAAATGTGGCAGAGACCATCAGCTTGACACAAATAAAATAACACACAATTAAAACATACAACGTGCTGATGTATGTCATGACAATAGCACAACATGCATGTTTTATATGTGTGTTATTTTATTTGTGACAAGCTAATGTCCCCTGTCATATTTTATTTGCTGCAGCATCACTATGTGACTTTCAATATTGTAACAAGCATGGACAACTAGTAATGTTACAAGACCCAATGATCACAGCGTAGATCTCTCAAAACCGGTCATAGTCCTAAAAAACTGCTAACAATCTTGAATTACTTGACTCTTCAAGAATATTAATGCAATTACCTCTTTATGAGAGAGCATTACGATTTTCTGGAAGGCATAAATTCACCTGTGCTATTTAGTAAGTTTGTCTGTCAGCTCTGCTTCAGTTGTTCCTGTCTAAGAAACACTTTCAGGGCACAGACTCCTTGTTATTAAGGTGAGTCAGAACACGCTATATATCAACAATGTTAAATTTTGTTACTTGGTCTCCCTGTCCATCACAAATCAATGTAGTTATGCACACGAAACTCTTACAGGACAATGCACAATATGTTTTTGGTCTGGTTAACTAAAACCATTGCATTTCAGATAGTGGTTTTGGAAATACAATTTTTTTACTATATGGTCACAATTTTTGTATACTTTTTTGGACTTCCTACAAAATAATTTTAATTACCCTAAACATTATGTTTCATTGCAATTCAGTAGATACAGTATATCTAGGTTGCAACACACTCAAAAATCTGAGTTATCTAGTCCAAGTAGTTACCAAGATTTAGGGAATAATGCAACTGAAAGTGTAAATTTTCCGAAACATTGTTAAAGGTAGAAATGAGTATATCACCCTCTTGACCATTTTCCATGGATATGGATATCATTCATTTCTCCCTTCTGAACACCTCAGTGGCCATTTCTGCTGCACATTGCACTGTATCAATGAGAACGTTATCCATCTGCTGAAATTTTCTTATGCAATTTACTCCAAAAATAAATCCGATATGCTGTAGCACTTTCACCGTACTAATGTTGCCACCATTAAAAGCAATAACAGAATCACAGACCCCCGTCTTAGTGTCTTTTTCCAAACAAAAGCATTTTTTGGTTTGCGAATCCATACGAGGTTGTTGAAAGACTCATTCGGATTCTGAGTCTGCCCACGTAGACACTCAACAACTCAGGATGTGCCATGCCTTTGTAAATGGGTTTTATGACTACTGCTGGGATGAAATGTTTCTGGCTGTATGAAGTATTGAGTGCCACGTCATTTGCACTACGAATCTGGTCTGGGAGTCAGAGTTGATGTAATGGTTTGCTATCTGTTGACAGTTTGATTCCTAAAGGCTGTCCCATATTTTAATTGTAATTCATAAATTTTGTCTGCTAGCCTACCCTTTACGGTTTTATGACCAGAAAGTTTCTCGTTTCTCAATCAATTCTATCGACTTAATATATAAGGAAAGACATGTACTCAATAAAGCAACAGAGTGTCAGGCACAACAAGAACACAGATATGTAAATCAGTTAGTAAAACCTTATCTAAACACACAGCAAGGATGGTACACACAACAGCAAAGTTACATACCCAGAGGTAGCAAGTACAGAAATGGAAACAGAAAAAACAAGAGATTTAAAAGAAGTTTTGAAAACAACAGGAGTAACTTCAACACACGAGTGAATTAAAATCCACCATCACATGGCCCTATGCCGAACACAAACAGAAACAGTCTGCTGCAGCAGTCGCCGACACGTGGCAACAACGCCATGCCTTATGCTGTATCGCAGCCGACCTTTGGGCAGCAAAATAACAGCACAACAGCCAATGACACAAACTGGTGAAGTACCCGCACAGTGCAACTAACTGAAATTACTCCAGGTAATGAATTAAGTCACACTACACCGTCAGAAAACACCAACTGATTGTAGCTAAGCCCCAGGCTATTGACCTCCCTGGGAGTGGGGCAAAGCAAAACTACAAACATGTTTTATAAGGTTTGACAAACAAAGTGACATCAAGGAGGAACAAATACAAACAATCATTAAGGTGAGAATATTTAATATTGACACACAGATAATTTTAGATACAGTTTCAACTAACAACCTAATGTCAAATGCATTTTTCTGTGAATTGACGAAGAGAGGCAAATTTCCAAGCTTTCCTGTCCAAAATTGAAAGGTGTAAACTGCTACAGGCATTAAGAATACTTGCTAAAACATCAGGCATTTATTCCATTACAAATTCAACATTTTACAGTGAAGTGTAATTTTTTTTATAATTGACAAACTTATAGTTAATTGTCTTACTGGCATGGACACATTTTGAACATACAAAAATAGATTGACATAGGTAATGGTAAATGCCACTTTTACTTAAAGGATAAGGTTTCTTCTATTGATTTAGTCAAAACACCTGATGAGAGTAACAAAAACAAATCCAGAGTCAAACGTAATAGTACAACATTCCGTTCCAGCTGTATATTTCACAAAAAAATTTGATGCTGAACAAGAAGCAAACACTGAGGTTAGTTACAAAATGGTAGAGCAAAAAATTAGTGAATCACAGATACTAAATGATATGCAGTGACAAGAACTTTCTAACTTGTTATTTAAGTATGCAAATGTTCTCAGTAAGAAGCCAGGAGTAATCAAAGACTATGAATATAAATTTGAAGTCCATCCACATGAAATATTTTGTGTAATGCCATATCCTACGCCATGGGAAAAAATGAGAGACAGTAAGGGAAGACATCTATCATATGATTGTATGGGGAATTATACAACCTTCATTTTCACTCTATTTTAGTCCTATATTACCAGTAAGCAAACCAGATGGCTCTGTAAGATTAGATCTCGATGGTAGAGGTGTCAATAATATTATAGTGCCAGTAGACATAAGACCAGACAACTTGGACGAACAGCTTATAAAGGTTTATAATACAAAGTACTTCAGTATACTCAATCTCAAGACGTCCTACTGGCAAATAAAGCACAACGAAGAAAGTTGAAAATATACAGCATTTGTTTGTGTGGCACAGAAGTTATGAATTTTGTGTTCTACAGCATTTGTTTGTGTGGCGCAGAAGTTATGAATTCTGTGTTCTATCTTTTCGGCTGAACATTAGCGCCAGTGTGTTTATACCTGCATTGGACAAGGTTTTAGGACCAGAATTGCTTATCAAAACCACTGTCTATGTAGACGACCTGCTAATAGCCACACCTATTTGGTTAGAACATATCAGGCTCAAAGAACAGGCACTTCATCGATTTGCAGATTATGGAGTAGCACCAAATTTTAAAAAGTCTAGTTTTGGTAGGGAGCAAGTCAAATTATTAGGACATGTGAGCGAACAAGGTATATTACCCGATCCGAAAAAACGTGATGCCATATGCAATTGTCCCGCTCCAGGGGGGGGGGGGGGGGGGGGCGCTTTTTTAGGACAAGCTTTTTTTCTTTCTTTTTTACCACAGCGACTGGTGAACAGTGAGGCATTGCTCACTTGTTACGAAAAAATAGGTCTTGGTTATGGGACAATAAGTGTCAAGAGAACTTTAATAACATTAAGCAGGCATTAGTCAATGCAAACATTCTTAGCCACCCTGATATGTCCAAGGATTTTTGTCTATGCACAGATGTCTCGCCTCAAGTGCAGGGGCCATGCTTGTTCCAGATGCGAGAAGAGAAAGGTAAAGAAGTACCCAAGGTCATCAGTTTTGCTAGTCGCACATTATCAGAAGCAGGAAGCTCTTACTCTGTGTCAGAATTGGAAAGTTTAGCTGTAATATGAGTGTTTAAAACGTTTGAATATTTTTTGTGGGGCAAGAACAGCAAAGTTTACTATGACCATCGGTCACTGTCATTTATTTTAACATGTAAACTAGTGCACCGTAGATTAGTTAGGTGATTTCCATATTAACAAGAAATCAATTTTGTGATCATTAATATTAAAGGCAGTCACAATCTTATTGAAGATGCCTTGTCCATGTTACCACAAGGTTTAGAGCAATTTGGTGAATTTACAGAGCAAGATGCAGAAATCGAAACATTATTAATGCAAGGTACAATCCAACAGTCTAATTACCATAAGTTTTGTAAGCAAATGAAAATTATGCAACAGCAAGATAGCAGATGGACTAAAGTCATGCAAAACCTTAAGCAAGATGAAGGTGGAAAGGTAAGCAAATAGCATCAGGAGTACAGGGGTGTTTTGTTTCATAGGAAACATGAAAAATCTGATCAATGGTGTGTGTGTGTTCCTGAAGATTATGTCGACGAATTTATACAACATACACATGAAGTATGGGGACATTATGGAGTAGGCAAATGTACAGAAAAAATTCCAACATTTTGTTATTTTCCAAGTTTGAGAAGGCAAGTCCTACAAGTATTAAGAAAATGTGCAATATGTCAAAAATCAAAACAGTCCAATGTGCTACTGAGCTACACCCAACACACACAAAAAAACCTCTAGATATAGTATCCCTAGACATAGCTAGTCCATATCCAAGAAGTAGAGGAGGAATAAGATACGTAGTAACACTATACGATATTTTCTCGAAACATATCAAAATGTATGCCATTAAAAATGCCACAGAAACAAATATCAGGAAGAGAACTGAGAGAGACTATTTGAGAAGAGTAGGTAGACCTAAGACTAACTGATAATGCTTCATATTTTGTTCGCAAAAGTGGAAACAATATATGACCTTGCAGGGCATAAAGTACATATTGGTAAGCTTTCTTCACCCCGAAGCAAGCCCCATAAATGAGTCTTTAAATTCTTTAACTGGTTTATTAGGACATACGCCCCTCACAAACAAACCCGATGGGTGAAATACGTAACTCCTTTCATGCAAGTTGTCAATAACCTTCCACATTCCTCAACAGGTTTCACACCTTACGAATTGATGATCCGGACAAAAACGAATGAGTGGGAGTCACCCATAACATTGGTACCCACTACAGAAAACACTGCAAGACAAAATTAAACAAGCCATGGTTACACCAGAAAACCGATCCGAGTATAAAAAGAATATTTATAATAATAAACTGAAATGTGTTACACAATTTTTTGAAGGGCAACAAGTCCTCTTAAGGATGCACCCTAAATTGACAAAGTTTGGGACGTTGAATAAGAAGTGGAAATTTCTCTATTCAGGACCATATATCATTTTCAAAATACCATACCCTGGGACATACATATTAGTCTATGAGAAAACGGGGAGAGACAAGGGTCTCCACCCTCACAAAGATATAAAAGCTTTTACAGACTGATGGAGCTAGGTAGCATTTTTTCTTTCTACCACAAGATAATTGTACATAACTAAATGTAATTTCTCTTCTGGGGTGTATTTTAAGATAAAGTAATGAGTATAGGCATAATTAATTCTTTTTATTTGCACATGTAGGCACAAAATTAACAGCAATGATAAGTAATAAAACGCTTCATGTGAAGCGAAAGTATAAACAAAATTAACTTATGGCTCAGCTGTCTGCACTCAACAACACAGGCTGACGTCAGTAGTAGGAGAGGGGCATTGACCTGTGTGCATGTGTGACAGACTGGCAGAAGGTGTAACCAAATAGGAATGCAATATGTACATGCATTTGACTTAAATACAAAGTAAACAGAAATACTACGCAATTACATCTACTGCCTGAGAACTAAGGAACCTATTGGTATAAGTACACATAGATTTAATTAAATACTATGCTATATACAACATATTTACAAGCAAAAGGAAGCATTATGAAAAATTATACAAGACATGTAAGCTAAGGACAAACAACAAAATACCGTAAGAACTGTCAAATAATTTTCTTTGCAGAGCAAATGATCATAATGGGTAACAGAATAAACAAATGTCTATGAATTTAAGCAAAGTGTGGAAATATCTGTGGACGGATGTAATGACCAAATGTATCAGTGGCCACCGAGCTCCATAATGCAATTAGTTTTCTGTTACTTTTAAGACTTTTATTTCCGCAACCAGTGCATTGTCACGGCACAGAAGAAGAGAATTACGTCAAGATTAGCAGGTACCAAATTAAGAAAAGGACCACACCTTGAGTAAACAATTTAGTTACACAGATATTTATACAAAGATAATAAGACAAATGAAAAATGAAATATGCATCATCACAGTGCATCTTCGTGAAAATTATCAGTACCTGTTCACTGCAGAGTACACAAACATTTAAGCATGAGATTTTGCAAAACTAATTAATTTTTATCATGTCACATGAAAGCTTGAATAATGACATTTCCAGGTATTTGAGAAAGATAAGTCTATGGTGGTTAAAATGTCATATTTCACAACACTAAGTTGCCAGTGAACTGAAGTAAATAGCTCTAGCATTGAAGAAACAACACAATACTACGTAAATGATTAGTCAGTACACATTATTTTCATGAAACAATAGTTCCTTGGCAACTAGTCCATGACTGTACAATATTTCCTCATAAATCATTGAACCAGTAGATGAGAATTTCCTTTCTTCGCTCCCAAACATCCTATTTCAAATGTTTTTCTCCCTCCTCTACCTATGGGAGAAATGATCTCCCATAAGTGATAAAAAGTATAAATGTATCATTTGCTTGTATTGTATCGTGATAACGTGAATGTAATTAATTTGTATATGTGATGTAAACGAAGAGAAATTGAAGCTAACAAACAAACCGTAGGAACAGAAGCTAGTTAATGAAAATTTGGTATAAGCTATCATGTTATGTGTATCATTGTAACTCAACACTTGTATGAATTTTCATTGGAAACCAAACTCCATGTTAAGAAATGAACTTTAAAGACAAGCAATTTATACTATATTTTGGAAGGCTATATGTATCTCAACAAGTGGATGGTCAAGTGGGGTGACATGAACATGCGTGTGCAACAAAATAATGTCTGAGTATCATGGCTCACAATGCTTGACACATTATCAAGTGAACTATAGTTGTTCCAGGCAGTACTTACCTCATCAACGGATGCTGTTGGTCGGGGTTCTCTCCACTGAAAATGCGAGTATGATGGGTAATAATGACAACTGGGCCGTTAAAATGGAGACCTTCTGCACAGTGTCGGATTTTGAACGATAAGTACACACCCATGGCACCCAGAATTAACACAAACGCCACGGCAATTCTTCAATATGTGATACTCAGGTGAAAGTGTGACGCTCAATGTGAAATTGACAAAACCAAGTGCACACACGTGCGACGCTAGCATCTAACATGTTGACCATTAGCATCTAGCTCTTAGCCACCAAATTGGCCAGTGCGCAAGCGCGAAACCTAGCAGCGAGACTGAAGCAAACTAAACACTGTCAGAGAGCTGAATTCAAATATGTAATGGACTATCATACTGTGTATATAATCTTTTAATTTCTTGTTGAACTCTAACATACAAAGGATAAGCTGACGTATCCATTCTGTTAAATAAAAGAGAAGCCGTCAAATAAAGGGCATCGTCCCCTATTGGTAAATGTAAAGAGGTACAGGGGAAAAAAAAAAAAAAAAAGAAAGAAAAAAAAAAGAAAAAGAGCTGTACGTCTCTATACCATGTCAAAGTGCATTGTGAGGGCAATTGTATAGGTACATGATGAAAGACCCCCCAGAATATCGTACAGTTAAAATTGATTAAAAACAAAAATTTAAACACCGATCGACCATAAGCGTTGGAAAAGACATTAATTATAAATGCATGGTACGGTGCAGACAAATGAAAAAACTTTTTTTTTTTTTTTACACAATTTTGTTTCACACTCTTGTATGCAGAAAAGTTGGGTTAAGAAGTACCGTGCGGCGAATGACTCCCTCAAGCTTTCGCAACCGGCGGTTGCTTCGTCAGGAAAGAGGGAAAGATGAAACGATATGGGCTTTAAGGGAGAGAGTAAGGAGCCATTCCAATGCCAGGAGCGGAAAGACTTACCTTAGGGGGAAAAAGGGATACGTATGCGCGCGCGCGCACACACACATATCCAACCGCACATACACAGACACAAGCAGACATTTGTAAAGGCATTTACGAATGTCTGCTTGTGTGTGTGTGTGTGTGTGTGTGTGTGTGTGTGTGTGTGTGTGTGTGTGTGTGTGTGTGTGGGCGCGTGCGCGAGTATATACCTATCCTTTTTCCCCCCTAAGGTAAGTCTTTCCGCTCCTGGCATTGGAATGGCTCCTTACTCTCTCCCTTAAAGCCCACATCGTTTCATCTTTCCTTCTCCTTCCCTCTTTCCTGACGAAGCAACGGCCGGTTGCGAAAGCTCATAATTTTGTGTGTGTGTTTGGGTGTTATTTTATTGTGCCTGTCTACCGGTGCTTTCCCACTTGGTAAGTCTTGGAATCTTTGTTTTTAATATATTTTTCCCATGTGGATGTTTCTTTCTACCGTTCATTTTAGTGTATCTTTTCACAATTTATATTTTCTGATTTAAATGCCCCATGTATCATATAAACCTGCCCTATATATCATATACGTCCTAGTATTTATGCCATATGATAAATTAATAAAAATATGCCCACGTCTTCGAACTGTATCAGTTTCCTCAAGTTAAGAGCACTCAAACACCACACAACTATCTACCAGTGCAACTGAACCAGAGCAAAGGACCCAAATCATTTGCAGTGCCAAATAATGCGGTGTCAAGTAAAAGTAAGGCGGCATTAAGCAGGCCAGTGAATAATACATGCTTGTTTTGTTAATTTGTTTCGTAACTGATTCTGTTTTCAATGTGATTATTATTTCTTTTAAACAGAAAATGAGTGCCAAGCTCAGTTTTCAGGATCCAAAAACAAAAAAGACAAGTACCTGCACTTCAAGGTGTAGTGTTTTACACCTTCCCTGGTAGTGAGATAACACAATCTGTTTAAGTTTTGTGGTTGCACTGTACTATCTGCTTTATTATTTTTTTGTTCATGGTTCTTTGATATTGCTTAGGCACTCATTTGAGCAAATATATTCCTGCTGGTGACTCACTTTCATTTGTCAATAATGAAAGGAGGAAAACAAAAAAATGTCAAGTCTTGATGCTCTGCTGACAGTTGTGAGATTTTGTACATGATGTTGCTCAATACAGTGATGAGCTAAAATAAAAAAATAAAAAAGTTTTGCACTACCTACATTAAATGATAAATTGTGGAGAGCAGATAGCCAATTTGAAAATTTCTGATATTTTAGCTTCAAGGAAATGAGGAAAGATTTTAAAAAATTGTATGTATCATTTTCTAATCTCATTTCCTCAGCACCACTTGATTTGACTACATTCTATTACCTTTGCTTTACTCTTACTGATGTTCATGCTATAATCTCTTTCCAGGACATTACCACCTCCATTTAACTTGTTTTCCAAGGTCCTCGCCATCTCTGGCAGAATAACAATGTCATTGGTAAACCTCACTTTTTCCTTTCTGCTCGCTGAACTTTAATTTCTTTCCCAAATTTCTCCTTTGTTTCTTTTAATCAATGCTCTTATCAGCCTAGCCCTCAGGTAATTTAAATGAGAAACCACAGTTCTGAAGAATTTCAAGATTTAGCACTGTAAATGACTCTTACAGAGATAGAATAGTGGGCAGGGTATATACTCAGACAAGAAAAAAAAAAAGCAGATTTTTCCTGGCTATCCCAGTTCAAAATACACATTTTTCTGGGCGAAAATACACTTTTTCCTTGGAGCTCTAAAACTTGTCAATTCTTTGAATGGTAAAGATTTTATAAACCAGCATGGAACTTCCCAGTACATTAGGAAATGAAACAGATCAAAAAACATGTTTTGAAAAGATCTTTGATGTGCAGCAACATGTGCACTGCACACTTTCATATTACGAAACTATAAATACGAATTCCACCAAACACAGTACGATAATTTCTGAAGCACTTATATAAAGATAGTGATGCGAATTTGACAGTCAATCATAGCTCATGTCACACGATCTCGCCAGTCAGTGACACCGACACTTTAAGCATAGGTCTTTTTTGGCATGCTTCTCAAACCACCATTTGCAATATTTTCCTGCAACCTGTTAGAAATAGGTTCATTTGAGCAGATGTCAGAGAGCACACATTACTGCACTTATGCAGCTACGGTGACTTAGGAAGCCCGTGTTTGGTGTTTGCTTTGTTCACAGACCGTTTGCCGCATTTCTGTTTGCAATTTTGTGTGTACTGGGGCATCATGTGACCACATGCAGCAATGTGGCATGTTGTTCAGAGAAAACATACAGAGTTATTGCACTCAGAGAAATTGTTTTAGCACGTCCTATCCAGATACGGAATGCAAAATAAGAAAGCAATCTTTGGCAAAATTAAACTCTACAACTCGAAGTACCCTAATTTTTTGCCATGTGGTGACTTTAACTTAAATTATTTTTACTCACACTCTGCAACACCACTATTTAGCATTTTCAATCGTGTTAACATCCACATAGCACTACAAAAAAGCTAATAAAAATGAATACAAATTTCTTGCAAAAGTAAAAAAGAACAGTTGTTTGTATACACCAGAACTTAGGACAGGAAGTTACAATAAGTTTATCAATACTGTTTCAAACAGTAAAAAATTAATAAGGTTATCTGAGAAGCTAAGAAACTGTACTGATGACAGTTTATATTCTGTGCCAGGAATAAATATAAAGCCATGTGTGGAGTTAGAGTGATAAAACACATTGTGCTGTCAGTCTATAATTTATCAACAATAGCTTTCTGTAAATTTATGATGTAAACACAAAAATAAAGAAATAAAGTCAAGCATAGAGTAGGTGTTGAAATGTGTCTTGTGATCAAAAAGCATTTTGTTTCACAAAAGGCAGATTTGTAAAATTCTACTAAAGCTGTCAATATACTTGAAACAAAACATTTTATTCAATACTACTGACTAAATTTGCCTGCTTAGTCATCTTAAAATGAACATTTACGTATGATGTAAATAAAATAGAAAGAAACTTCCACATGGGGAAAATATATTAAAAACAAAGATTCCAAGACTTACCAAGCGGAAAGCGCTGGTAGATAGGCACAATAAATAAAACGCACAAACACACAAACAGAATTTCCAACTTTCGCAACTGGCGGCTGCTTCGTCAGGAAAGAGGGAAGGAAAAGGAAAGATGAAAGGATGTGGGTTTTAACGGAGAGTGTAAGGAGTCATTCCAATCCCGGGAGCGGAAAGACTTACCTTAGGGGGAAAAAAGGATAGGTATATACTCGTGTGCACACACACACACACACACACACACACACACATATCCATCCATACATACACAGAGACAAGCAGACATATTTAAAGGCAAAGAGTATGATCATACAATACAGCATTCAGAGATCTTAAAGTACCGGTATGTCATAAAAGAAACGGAATCGGAGATTACTCCGAGAGCACTGGAATTTCGTAAACCATAATGCATAATTCATCTTAAAGTTTACATTCATACGTCCAGATTCACAGTGACGTATGCCCCTACCTGGTATTAACCTTTACAATGTGGTTTTCAGATTGTTAATTCTTTTTGGAGTATCAGTACTGTATTGTCTCAAGTTTGGATCTCTATTATGGCATAATGCCATAGGTGAAACAAAATATAAAGGTGCAACTGAAATTCAGTGGACAGTTAAAACTAGCTAACAGTTTGGAATGAAACACTTCATTTCAAATAAATTGATTGCCTCTGCAGAAAAGATTAATAGAAACCAAATTTCTATAGCAAACAAACAAAGAGTCCCATGGAGATTATCTCCCATCCCCATATCACTGACTGCTCTGCGTATGAGCAAATGTGACAGCTTGGGCACGCCAGGAAAATTTTTCTGGGACACGTCTGGCTGCTTGCTACTACTGCTCATACAGCTATCAGCCACACTTCAAGCAGCCAGAAGCAGGAGAAGGCACTGCGCATACGCGACTTTAGATCTGCGCATTTGGGCCAGCCCGCTGCCAGTAGTTTAAACAAATCTAAAATTGTGAACAGTTGTGGTATCACATTTATCGAACACAGTTTGTTGTTATAAAGTATTGCACAGTCTTTGTCCTAGAGCCTTTGAGACATTTTGCTGTCAGTAAGGCTTGTGTCTGCACTGTGTTTTGCTGTTGTAAATGGCGAATTCTCTTTGCAACGGAAGTTTTATTTTGGAGTCATTCTCTATTTCACGTTTTATTGTTGCAGGATTACTCTGCAGTAGCAGGCTAAAGTAAAATTCTTTGTTAGAGTATTAGTTTTCACCAGTCAAAATTACAAAAAATTAACAGAAAACTAATGCAACAAATAATTCCCTGAACTCTAGAAAGTCTTCGGTTTTCCAGTTCTTTTCCCAGATGAAAAAATTCCCGGGTTTTTCCCAGATTTCCTGTATATCCTGGGGCATTTACACCCTAGTTGATGATATGCACATAATAATGAGCAATACATTTTATTTCACACATGTTCAACTGCCATTTAAAAGAAACACCTATACTCCATAAGGGCTATAAAAATTTTAAACATTATATGAAATGCATATCACTGTAGTAATACTCCACTAGAGCTGCTTTTGAAATATTTTATTTACTACTACTGGTTTTGGGTGTTAACTCATTCTCAGGTGGGTCCTAGGCACAATCAAGATATAACCTGCATACATCGTGTTATCTCTTACGAGTTGTCAGATGCATTTTCTCTGGTGTTTTGGCAGATATTTGTAATTTTATTTTCACAGCATGTAACTGGAATCAGCAAAAACAAATACTTCTCGCCCCATTTCATGCAACATTCAGTGTCAACAGAAAGCATTGATTTGTTTCATGTTACAAATAAAATGATTAAAGCAGAGTTTTACATACCCTTTCAAAAGGGCATTCCCATATTAGTCTAGTGTGAAATTCGTTTTGTCAATATGCTACTTTATTGTAGGCAATTATGGATTTAATATATCATACACTGAGAACTTTGATGAAATTTTTATCAGTTATGGATAATTTACAATTAAGACAATCCTAAATTTTATGTATGGTATAAATCAATTTTCATCCAAGACATACATTTAATAACTAACCGTATCTCTGAGACACAAACTGTTATAATGAGTCAGGCACAAATATGACAGAACAAAGTACATCATAACTGAAAGAACCATTTTATAATGTATGTAAAAATTACAAGTACAACCAAAACTTGTACATTCAAGCTATAGGCTCCATCTCTCTGAGTATCAAATGCATCAGGAACATTTCAATACTTCTAAAGCTTCTCATATCGACTGATGGTGATGTGACTGTGAAGCAGAAGTGCAAAGAAACACCCATAGCTACAGACCTCAAGTACTGGCAAACAGGGACCATCAAGAACTGTGAAGGGTGGAAAAAAGGGTCACACAAAATTAGCAGAAGGCACTACTTGTAAGTATCAAAGTTCTGCTAGCAGTCCAGCTAGCACGACTGACTGGGGAGTTAAGAAGAATTGGGTACAATGGTCGAGCAGCTCCTTGTAAGCCACACATTTCTGTAGCCAATGCTAAATTATGGTATGGAGGTGTTTAAAGTGATTGGAGTGTGATTCTCTAATTGCACTTAAGAGAAAAATTAATGCAAATGGACACAAACACATTTTACAGCATTGTGCACTGCATACAATTCAGAGAACTTGACTGTTTACATCAGCATGAAGGAGCAACCTGCCATAAAGCATCATCTGTGACAATGGTACATAGACAATAAAATTTCTGAAATGGATGGCGTAAGGAGAGCCCTGACCTGAAGTCAATGGAACACCTTCCAGATGAGTCAAAATGTTAACTTCATTCCAGACCTTAATGTCCAACTTCACTACCCACTCTGGCTTTGGCTCTTGAGGAAGAATGGGCTGCCATTCCTCCACAAACATTCAGACACCCCACCGAAAGTGTTCCAGCAAAGTTCCAGTCATCATAAAAGTGATGGATGGACACACTCCATATCCCACTAATAGGTCTCTGGATACTTTTGCTCATATAGCATATACTTGCAGTCGTCCCTGACCGATCTTTTGTCTGGCCTAAGGTCCATAGAACTGAATATTCATGGGAGTGAACTGTCTTTTTGTTATGTTCCTTAAGGACTGGAATTCCTTGCTAGGAACTATAGTAAATAGCATGGCAGTGCACAATCTACTCAAAAGACAAACCGCATCCTTCAACTTGAAACTATTTAATGGTAGTTAGGAAAGAATACACAACAGAAGACACATTTCAATATAAAAACTCCATGACGGCTCAGAGTAAATCGCCGTCAATGTTAATTCCCCAGTCGGCTGGTGTGGATAGCAGTTTGACACCTGCACTGTAACTGTAACTAACACATGCACGCACACAACACAACCGACATTCCACAACACTGCACTATTCCACAACTCTGCACTGAGAGAGAAGCATGGTTCAGTTGCTTTATCAGCTGCCTCGGGGGAAGCGCGGTGGCACCCAGGAACTGTGCCATGTGCACGCACAGTCAAGATCTCATGCCTGTTAACAGCACTTCTGACAGGTGGTGGCAGTGCTGGTGCCAGTACAGACTGGTTTGCTCATTGAATGTTGGGTTGTCGCTCATCATGTGGAACATACGCTGATTTTACTCTGTTTACAGAGACTGTAATAGGCTTGCCAGTCGTCAGTATCTTGAAGGTGTGCATCCCTCACTGCAACACCTTGTGGAGGCCAGTGTACAGTGGTTGCAGTGAAGGTCCAATTCCGTCTGTGCGGAGCATGATGTGGGAGCATGTCTGCAGTTCCTGTGGCATGTAGGTGGTGGAGTGTCTTGCCTTGAAGTGCAAATTCAGGCAACACGTTCTCTTGGCCAAAGTCCAAAGTCACTGGTATTGGGACTAGTGATTGCAATGGTTGTGATTCTACAAACTCTTCAGGTAGGTAACTCCAGCAAGGTTTCGCTATAAATAAGTTCTGCAGATGAAGCATCTAAATCTGGTTTATATGTTATCCAGAGGCCCAGCGATTCACTGGCAGTGCTGACATCCAATCTGAATCTTGAATCACAACTGCCATTGTCAGTGGCAACGCCAGCACTGTCACAGCATTGCTGGCTGGGTTGTAACTGGTGGTGCACTGCGCCACAGAACTTAGTTAGTAGGGAGCACAGGTCTGACTCGAATTGGCGGCCGTAATCTGTCATCATGTGTAGCAGGCAGCCACAATAGGAAATCCAAATTGCTGTGAAGTGGATGCAAGAGTTTCTGCAGATAGGTTATCCACCAGTGTTCCTTCAGGCCAACATGTACAACAGTCAATCATGGTAAGGAGGTATCATTGTCCACAGGAAGAAGGTAATAGTTCCATGATGTCAGCTTGAAAGTGTGCAAACTGTGTGTTAGTGATTGGAAAGTTCCCAACTGGTGCGCGTATATGACAGCTGGTCTTGCTCCACTGGCATTTGACACCCATGTGGGAGCATTCCCAACAGTTTCTTTCAATTTTTGGCCACACGAGTCAGGGAGAGCAGGCAAACTGTTTGACTTGATGGCCAAGTGACTTAAATTATACATGCTATCAAAGGTGAGCTTGCAAAACTCTACTGGTAAGAATTAGCTTGGTTTACTGGTCGGCCCCAGACACACTGACTTATCTTAATTTCAAAGCGGTTGACAGACAGATGAGATAGTGTCAAAGCTCTTGGTCAGATCTCTCCACCTCCAGAACACTGTGAAACCAATGGTGCTGGAGCTGTTTGAAACACCCTAAATGCAACAGAGACAGTTGGCCACCAAGTAGTCAATACCTGATACATGCAAGATGTCCATGCTGAATCCTGCTACAAAAATGAGTTGGTTGTGTTGGCAAGCTAAGCAGTGGTTGTTATTCTGCCAAAATGCATACATAAGTGGCTTATGGTCCATAAAAATTGTGAACTTCCTTGCTTCCAGTTGCTGGCAGAAGTATTTTATTGCCTCACATATTGCAAGGAGTTCCAGACAGCATGAACTCCACTTGTGTGGAAATGTTGACATTTTATGGCAGTAGAAAGCCAAAGGTTGCCACATACCTTCATGTAATTGTTGCCAAACAGCCCTCATCATTGTTTAAATCGCTGTTTGGCTTATGTCAACTACTGATGTGAGGGGTACTTTTAAGTCCAGGATGCACAAGGGACGCTGCATCAGTTATGCTGAGCCTTGCCGCTTTAAAAGGCGAAATCATGGTGTCAGTCCATGGACTGGTGAAGTCCCCCTTGATTATTGGACCAACGAGCCTGTAATGCTGCCAATTTCGGCAAATGCCAACGTTAAAAATTAATATTATGAAAAAATGCCATAGTAACTACTAAATGGCGTGCGTGTGAGTGTGCTATCTGCAAAATGGCTTTTACTTATCAGGCAGAGCAAGCAAGCCTTCGGATTACATTCGGCATCCTAAAAAGACGTTCTGTGGCTGTTCAAAAACACACTTGACTATATTTAGCACTACATCATATTTATTTAGCCATTCCACAACTTGCATCAAATGTTGCTCAAGCTGTGTCACAGCTGACATGAAGATGAGGATGATATCTAAATATGCTAAAAAGAAGGGTAGTCCTTGCAAAACAAATTTTTAACCAATGCCAAATTTATGCAGCATTTCGGAATCCAAATGTCATACACAGACTCTACAGTAAACCTAATGGGCTAATGACTGCAGTTTTTGGATCATCATCTTCTGCTATGGGTATCTCAGTATGTGCCTTAGCACAGTCTGGTACACTAAAAATTGTTGCACCATGTACCATATAGTTGCAATCTCGAAGTAAAGGAATGGGATACTGATCCGGAACTGTCTAGACATTTAGGACATGGTAATCTCCATTGTTTCTCTTTAGCACAAGATGCAAAGAGGGGGACCATGGACTACTGGATTGACATGTAATTCCCTCTCTCTGAAATGGCACCAAATTCTGGCTTTGCTTTATCATTACTCTGGAGCCATATGTATGGTTGACAGGAGACTGGTGGGCCATCCTCAGTCTTGATGTGATGAACAATATCATGACATTCCTCTTTTGGTGCTCCTAGGGGTAATGTCAAAGCCGGGAGCCATCATGGTAGTTGCACATACTCCGCAACATTCACCTACACAACATTGGGTGACTACTCTGTAGTACAGTGATGGAAGTCAGATATCAACAGACTGGTTATGCAGTCAATCAATCGTTCGTTTGTATGCCGTCAACCAATCGTGCTTTTTCAATGTTCAGTAGCAGGTGGTAGTATGCTAACATATCAGCACCAATAATGGGTTCAGTGACATACGTGAATGTGAAATCCCATACGAACAGCCGCAGATCTCGTTCCATCCGATTGTCACCATAGATCAGTATCGAAGAGTTGTTCACAGCAGATAGACAGAAGGTAGTTCACTGGCCTGCGACAACATAGCAGTCTCCAGGGAAAGATGTACATGCCTAACCCAGTATCCAACAGATATTTGTAGCCCAGCTTCCGGTCACTGACAAAGAGACACTGGGATGTCACTTGTAAATTAGACACATCACCTACAACCAACTGCCGCTAGCATTTGGATACGCACAAGGCAATGCACACTTGTGTGTCTGGTCCCTGAATCTCTTACAGTGCCAGAAAAGGGTGTGTTATTCACAGATAGATGTTGACGAAGTAGCCGAGGAACATCATCTAGATCTGCTGTGCTACCAGCTTCTGTTGCCGCTACTGCCTCACCAGGATAGTAACTCTTGAGTCCTCTTTGTAAGGGCCTCTCAACATTAGCCATCAGACTGTCATAAGCTGCCCATGTGACCACTACTGAGCTACACTGTGACAGTGCGCCAACTGAGGTGGAGAACATAGTCAAAGGAACTGGATTACTCTGCTTTATCGAGACCTCGCTGCATACAGTGACCAGCATACTAACTGGGGAGGAACAATAGCATCCGCAATTCTGCAGGTCAGCTCTGTCACCTGTTTCAGAGGCACTTCCTATGGCTTTCACTGGTGGCAACAGACAACTACTCCGCAATGTGTGCAGCAGGTTGTCTGGCACTGTTTCAGTGTCCACCTTATAGTGCAAATGCTATAAGTAATGGGAAGGTTTCTAGTCCCCTAGATCTTCCTTTTTTACATACACTTTGGCCACGGCAGGGAGGGGGGGGGGGGCGTAATTATGCCTTCCACTCAGTGGCGTAACACTGCTCCAAGCTGGATACTGGCCAAAGTGAATTTGGTGGAGCTGGTTGTAATATCCACGCAGAGAACATTGGTTTCCACTAGTGTGACCCAAAATCCTGGGTTGTATTTACAAAGGAGGGATAGACACAATGCAAGCTGTCAAATGGATGGTATTATCGTCTCTGATGATTCCGTATTATCAGATCTGATTTAGTGACACACACCTGTTGTTTCCCATGCTAGATCACATCAGAGTCACCACTGACCACTGCAGTCATACTAAGTTAATCATTGTGGACTTATCTGTCATCTAGCCTGACGTTTGCAGAATTGAATATTAAAGGGTGTGATCTGTCTTCTCATTATGTTTCATAACGACTAGAGTTCCTTGCTGGAAACTATAGTAAGTAACTTTGTAATAAACAGTCTACTCAAAAGACAAAATGTATCCTGTAATGTGAAACTATTTAATGGTAGTTATGAAATAACACACAAGAGAACATACATCTCAATATAAAAGCTCCAAGAAGCCTCAGAGTAATTCGCCATCGATATCAGCACCCCTGGTGGCTGGTGCAGAAAGTTGTTTGACAGCTACAACACAACCGACACTGCATTACACTACAATGAGAGAGCAATACAACTCAGTCGCTACATACTAACAATATGTGAATTGTATCTCTGTACTGCTTGAAAATGCTCAATACTGGTAGTATCTAAAAAAAAAGCTAGCCAAGTGTGAGAAAGACTTGCAGTCTAAGGGTTCCGTACAAACTCAATTACATGTATAGACAGTTAATACATCCCGGTGTAACGAAACAGGCTGTACTGGGTCGTGTGGAGTTCCCGATACAGAATATTTCATAGTATGCGATACACGCTAAAATAGATGTGGGTAGTGTATAAGGAGACTTCGTAAATAAGGTCATTTAGTGCAACAGTGTGATACAGTTATAACGAAAATGTTACATTGTGTCACAGACCAGTTAATCTATGTCCTTAATAAAGTAAAGTAATGTACAGTTAGGAGAAGTCATTATCACTTTGATATGAATTTCGGGCTGTTTTCAGGAGAGAGATCAAGTTCTGGAATCAGTGTTAATAGTCCATAAATGTCAGTAACCTTCATTCAGTTTTATAATTATAATTCAATTAGAAAAATTCATTGTTTACCATAATGCAAATTAACTGTGTAAACCATTAATTTTCGAAAAGCTTAACATTTATGTATCTTTGCAAGTCAGGACAACATATTCTTAGGGAAATCACCAACTAAAAATCTGCAATTAGAAATTCAGTGCAATGTCCACATATTACGAAAACTAAAAAAGATGTGTTTAAACTGGAGACATAACCTAATTCAGAAAAACAATTTGTATTATAAATAATGTTAAAAGAACGATTAATCAATTTTTTGTAACATGATTTAAAGATTTTGTGATGTATGTAATTATTCCTCATTTTAGCCTTCAAATGTCGTAAAAGATCATTTTGACTGTTCGATTTGTAATTCTTATGATGTAGAAATATTACCAGCTCAAAATTGTTTCACAAAATCACATAATTAATTAAATTATGTAAAGATATTTGAGAATGTTCTGTACTGAATAATAAGACCTTAACTGTTAACTATACGTATGTTTCAAAATTGCACTTGTAAAAGACTGTTAATTTCGGAAATATGCATTATCATTGTTCTCATTTTAATTTCCACTAGAATTCTGTTATGTCAGTTTGCTGGATTAACTTATAGCAATTGTAACATCAAACATGAAATAACATAAAAATGTCAGAGAACGTAATTGTTGAAATATGTATAAGTACCCCTTGTCCAAAGCCTTTGAGTAGTGCAGTTTGAGTATTAGCTGGTGTGTTCCGGATCCTGCGAAGTTGTGACAGTCAGCTGTTGTATATATGTTTGGAAATAAACAAGTGTTGTCAACAGATTAATTCGTGTACGTCTGGGAGTGTCCCAAGACTTTCTGCAGCAAAGTTATCAACTCTGAAAATGTAAAACATGGTACGATCAGCCGTACTATGTTAAACCTGAATTGATGGGATTGCTATGTCAGATTTGGCGAATGGAGCTGATGTGAGAAGTTACATTGGAAGTTGACATTGGAGCTGGACTTCTTAACCTGGTTACTTTTTAAATAGTTTGATGAACTGGGATAGTTAAGTTTTACCACGAATAGAGTATTCTACAATTCGGTACTGGCAAGATATCGGTCCTAAAAATTCGAAGACTTTCGAGACTGTTTTGAGTGTTGTTTTTTTCCCTCCCCCAACTGGCATTTGGAATTGTAATTTTTCATTTATGCTACTAACTCTAGAGTTATACTAACATGATATGCTAATCAGCAAGACTAATAAGGTTCGAGTTAGCTGAATAAAAGTTTGAAGATTGGCGATTGCAATTTTTTGTGATAATTACACTCAGGCATCATTTAAATTTTTTAATTTTAATGACTAAAGTTATGTAATTGTGACAGAAAATTGCTAATAGATACTGAAATCTGATATTCCTCTTCAAGCCACAATGAATTTCAGAATTTTAGCCGGGGACTTAAATTTCCATCAAAACTAAAAGTTTACTAATAAATATTTCGTGTGTGTGTGTGTGTGTGTGTGTGTGTGTGTGTGTGTGTTTTAGAGAGAGAGAGAGAGAGAGAGAGAGAGAGAGAGAGAGATAGAGAGAGAGAGATTACGTATTTACGCCACCATAGCTTCTTCGGAATTAAGTCAGGTGATGCTGAGGGAATTAGATTAGGAAATGAGACACTTGAAGTAGTAAAGGAGTTTTGCTATTTGGGGAGCAAAATAACTGATGATTGTCGAAGTAGAGACTGGCAATGGCATGGAAAGCGTTTCTGAAGAAGAGAAATTTGTTAACATCGAGTATAGATTTACATGTCAGGAAGTCATTTCCGAAAGTACTTGTATGGAGTGTAGCAATGTATGGAAGTGAAACATGGACAATAAATGTGGTGCTACAGAAGAATGTTGAAGATTAAGTGGGTAGATCACGTAACTAATGGGGAGGTATTGGGAAGAAGAAGTTGTAGCACAACTTGACCAGAGGAAGGGATCGGTTGGTAGGACATGTCCTGAGGCATCAAGGGATCACAAATTCAGCATTGGAGGGCAGCGTGGAGGGTAAAAATCGTAGAAGGAGACAAAGAGATGAATACACTAAGCAGATTCAGAAGGATGTGGGCTGCAGTAGGTACTGGGAGATAAAGGGAGCTTGCACAGGATAGATTAGCATGGAGAGCTGCATCAAACCAGTCTCAGGACTGAAGACCACAACAACAACAACAACAACAACAACAACAGCTTCTTCAGTGTTATCCTCACCCATAATCAGGTGAAATTGGGGTCAGATGCAGGTTTATTAGTTTCTATGAAAATCAAAAATTAATTTCAAATGATTATTTGAACCAGATTTGTGAGTGATAACTAAAAGAAAATTGATAACACTGCTTTGTATATTGAAGCTGGAAAAAAGAAATTGCTGATAATCATACCTCTTATAGTGCCTTGGCTTATTATTGGTAACTTGACTTTCAAGGACAAATATAGGTAAGTTACATTTTGGGGTTTAGTTTTAAAATCCATGTTGAAATTTAATACTCTAATCAGACAAGAAATATAGCTTTTTTTGCTACTGTAGTAGTATACTGCGGTGTCTACACATTCTATGGCAACATTACGTAGTCATTGTGGCAAGCTCTGCACCGTAATCAACAGGACCAAAGTTTACACGTTGTCTGCAGTGCTCAGATTATTTAAGCAATCTCTTTTACATGATCTATCTGTCACAGCAACTTTTAGATTACGAGATACAAATGCAATTGACTCCCAACCTGGACTGTCATTAGCTACTACCGGACCCGTCTGCTCTGGGCATCTCACCAAAAAACACCAAATTTAAAAGTGTCTCCTTAAGTTTCAGGAAGTAGTGTGGCACAAGAGGAATGAACAAGAGGATCTGTGATGATGTCAGGCAAAGGGATTGTAGATTTTAGTATATGACAAATTTCAATTGATATATCTACCCATTCCCGAAAAAAGTGGTCTAGACAGGCAGACAGATAACAAATGAGAATTGTTTCCTGTGATGTAACTACAAATTAACAATTTTCGGATTTTTCCCATACCTGTGCTGTGAATTTTGACTCCTTGGCAAATTTCATGATTCTAGGTTAAAGACAAGTGAGTGCGAATGTGAATATCAAAATATGTGACATAATGGCCTTAACTTTTGATTCCATTGACTGCCTTAGAAGCTTAAATTTTCCATGCTGCCAAGGGACCATAGACCTTAGTACATGACATAAATTTTAACTTGATATATCTATCTAAAGAGGCCTTTAAGAGTTGTACAGATTGACTGACAAACAAAGTGATCCTATAAGAGTTCTGTTTTTACAGGCTGAGGTATGGAACCCTAAAAAGCAGTTCTGGTGAATTATTATTATTACAGCAGCAAGCATTTCATAAAAATTGTTAATGCTGCAGGACAGCATATACAAGGAATAAAGTAATGTGGTGAACTTTTGAAGGACTTTCATAACAGTAAACTGACAACTTCCCTATATAACATTAAGAAGAGACATTTTCCATAGCTCTTAAACAATACAGGTGGGGATGATGTGGAGGTTTGTGTATGAGATGAGATGGGGTGGGGAGTGTATTTTTGTCATTTTTTCAACCAAATTTTACCAATTTCATTCAGCCACTTGAAAACAAAACTAGTGGAAGCTTTGCCTGATATGTACTGCATCTACAGTGCAGCAATCGCCAACAGCCTCATCAGCACCGACTACAGACCAGAACAAACTGATACCTTTCATGCTCCCTCTCCAGGTCACGTTCACGATCGCGGTCTCTGTCTCTCTCCCGGTCCCTCCAGTCGGGCCTGTCACCGCGAGACCTGTCATCAACTGGTGATCGGTCCCGGAAAGAGTCTGCGCGATCTGCCGAATCTGCTCTTCTTGGACCCGGTCCATCATTTGGGCGTGGTCTTTTGCCATACACTCTTGCAGGATTCACCTCTGAAACATATTATTTTTCATGCAAATATAAACTGGTGTCCAACAAAGCCTAATCAACCTTTAAGGTTCACTAGTTTAATGTATTGTTTTAGGTTCACTAGTTTAATGTTTTATTTTATTTGGTAAGAAAGTTTTACATACATAACTTTTCTGTTATTAATTCTGGTAAACCAACTGTTAACAGTAATCTTTATGTCACATACGCTAGTCTAACATGTGTTTCACGTCAGCATTCAATTTACTATCAATGAATGGTCATATAAGAAAGCAAGACACAAGCCTACTATCAGGGCTGTTATCAATGAAGCATCTGAGCACATTAAAGAAATGAGGACAGGTTGAATCCCAATCTACTACACCTTTTAATGTGGCATGAAACACCATAATAGGATATACTCCAATGCAGAAAGATCCTTCACGAGACAAAACCTAACACATTATCCTTTCTCCTTAGGATATTAGGTCAGCAAGGTGCACAAGAGTCTTTGAAGAGTTTGGAAATGGACATCTCAGCCAGTAAAAGCACTACCCTTAAAGGGCAAAGCAGTGGTTCTGCACCCTGGTCAGAACTACATCTTTATTTGTCAAAAATTTTAAACAACTTTTCCAATGTGATCTTGCAGGTATTATTAGTGTGAATGATTAATGGTGTATTGCAAGTGTTCTGTTGAGTTGTTGTTTCTGTTTTATACACAAATTTGAAGACCAACCTAGTTGTCTTCTTCAGATGCTGTCAGTTTGCAGGTGGGTGCACCCGCCACCTGGACTCCAACCAAACTGGGAACTATTGTTGGTCTCACACTGCCATTTATAGATGAATTCTATACTCTATGCCCACTACACCCTTTGATGCTCTTTTGTTTTTCAGAGCCCCCCCCTCAGATATTCCATGGAAGGCACATTCTCTTTGTGTTTCCCAGTTATCACCTATCAGCAATTCCACTCTTAGTAGACTTTCGGCCATGGTCTTTTTTGCTCTTTTTACCAATACAGTGCCACTTATACTTCACTATCCAAATGGCTGTGAGCTTCTCTGCAGCTTGTCAGCACTTCAAATTCTGCACAGCTGGGAACCTTAACTCCAAATACATGTGTCAGAAGCATAATCCTTCGCATTAATTTTCCTGGTATTTTATTGCAAACAGGTGACAGCACTTTATACCATTTACTTTGCTGACCGCCCACCTTTTTAGCATCCTTTTTTTTTTAGCACTGTTCTTTTCAATTGATGGAGCCAGACAGACAAGTGGGCTCATTTTCATAAAAAAGGAGCTGTTTCAAATGGCAGTTAACGGTAAAAATTGAAGATAGAGGACTTCAAAAAGGAGTAAAATACGGTGGAAACATTTTTAGTAATACTCTTTACCTTAGAATATCTCCAAACTAAACAACTGTAATGTCCAGGACTTCACGACTCTGTCATAAAATACTTTACATTCTTACAAAAGGAGACATTCCTAAAACTATTTGTTTATGAAAAATTAATGGCCAAACTTCAGAAAATATTTGAGCAGACAAATTTTTTCTCAGCTTTGAATGGCCATAGTAACCAGAATATTCAACATTTAATCCTGCAATTTAGAGGTGTGTTTTTACACTTGGCAGTGAGTTGATGCAGCAAGTTTCACAGAGAGAACACTGTGATCTAATACATAATCATTTGTAAAAAATGATAAAGATCTGCAATGACAAACACAATGTTTTAATCATCCTCACTTCAATGAGCGCAACACCTCAAATATAGTTTCTAATAAATTGCACAGTTACATTTGGTAAGTATTGGAATAAACACATCTTTAGGTGGGGACTCTAGATCAGTTGGCATGGAATGACCCTGCCAAGGACTGGACATGCAGCCAAGAGGCTATAGCAAAAGATCAATGGTGAAAACGAGCCAACAGCAGCGCTATGCATGCACTTTGTCACCAGAACAAGATCCTCTGAGACAGGAGCCTCTATCAGCTGCACTCCTGCAGCAGTTGGTAGCAGAGTCCTGCTTCAACATGGTTTGCATTTAAATTCTCAGAGAGGAGAAAAAGAAAGGGCAGCTAAGTGGTTAAGTCAATGAGGCTCTGTACAGTTACGCCTCACAAAGGAGAATGCATCGTTACCATACAATTCAAATTTTCTTAAACTGAGACTGCTTTTAAGTTGATGGTAAAGGTTAACACGTATGGATTGGAACACATCACTTATAAAAAAAGCTTCTTCACCTTAAGGTTTTTCTAATTTCCTCCACAGCTGATCCAAAACCATTCACATAACACTTTGGTGTGGGTGGGTTTTAGAAAATAAATGTAACATTCCCCACACTTCTGAGTAAGCCTAAAACAACTGGAGAGCACCAAGTGCACTGCATGATCTCTATCAATTCCCCTCCTCCACACTCCAATCCACAACCACTGCACATAGGTCATCTGAAAGTTAATTTATTTTTAATTGGGGGAGGGGGAAGCAGCAGCTCTATCTGCATACCTGAGAATACGTATAGTTACACGTTCAAGAGGAGCAGGGAATGAAAGAATAACTTTACTGTGAAATGAAAACAAAATTAACAAAATGAAATTATTTGGAACTGCATATTTTTTGCACACCTATGGAATTAAAATTAGCTGCTAGGTAACATTCAAGACTGTATCACTCCACGGCATGTACTGTGACAAACTTGGACCCTCCCGAACATGCTGTCTACATGACAGTTGAGGTGCTACTGCTAAAGTGCGTCCCATTCTTCGATGGCCAACTTTCAGAAATTATCCAGTTTGTGAGGAAGGTTCTTACAACAATTCACAACAAGTTTCAATGTTCAATCAGGTCCATGCCGGCAGAGACAGCTGGCCATTCCATTTCATTCATTTCTGCCTCCTGTAGGAAGGAGTTCAAAAGTTAAGCATTGGGTACTCACACATCATTGTCCTGAAAGGAACATACGGCTGAAATTTTGAATGCAGGATTGAAGAACAGGTTTAAGGACCCTTTTTCTGATACTACGCAGCCCTCAAACTATCCTCGGTAGTGATGAGAGGTGTTTTACATTCCTACACAATTCCAGACCAAAACATGACTGCCCTGTGCCTTTTGTGAACCAAAGTAACTGCATACTTAAGATGTGTATTGCTACTTGGCTACCTCCACTCTCTTCCACAATGATCATCAAGCATCATACAAGTTCTGAACTCATTGGCAATGGGAACCCAACACCCTTCCAAGTGTTCTGTTGCAAGCCACCTTCACACAATGTGTAGCAGAGGGCTTTGTGCCGTTTGCACATATCGATGAAAACTTCAACTGGAAGAAGCATATTACTGAGCTTCTAAAAACAATTAAGTTCACCCACTTTTGTTCTTCGCATAATTAGTAATCTTGGAAACAACAAATCAACCTCCTGACACATTTTGCGTATTTCCACACAATAATGTCCCATGGAATAATTTTCTGGGTTAACTCGTCACTTAGAAAGAAAGTACTGATTGCACAAAAGTGAGCAGTAAGAATAATAAGTAGTGATCACCCACTGACATCATGTGGGTATCTCTTCAAGGAACTAGGCATTTTAGCTGCATCATCACAATATATACATTCACTAATGAAATTTGTCATAAATAATCCATCACAATTTGATAAGAGCATTGATGTCTATGCCTACAACACTAGAGGGAGACATGAGCTTCATTACCAATTATTAAAGCTGTCAACATAAAACACCTGACATGTAGGAAAGCAAGTTTTAAATCCAACTTAAAATTATTTCTCCCAGACAACTCCTTCTACTCCAGTGACAAATTTCTATTTAAAAACTGATATGGGGGAGGGGGGGGGGGATTTAAACTTTTTTTATTGTTAACACTGATCCCGCATAAATATCTTGTGAACTGACTTGTTCCACATTTCGACAAGAGAATCGTTCAAAGTAACTAAGTAATAGGTGCCTAGAGGCTGAATTGATTATGTGGAGACAGGTGTGTAATATCTGTGTAGACACAACCTTCCCAGTTATCTCTAAAAAGGCAGCACACAGTACTGGTGTATTCTCCTCACAGTATCTACAATCCATAATTTGTAGATAATGGTTACATTTTCCAGTGCTGCTGACCACAGGTGATCACTACAAGGCAGATTTTCAGCATTATGCACTTCATGACAATATCTTTCATTGCCATGGTATCGCCAATTCATTAGGGTATTTTCCACTATGACAACCCCTCTTATTATAAACTGACAATGTATGCATGGGTTAATCTTGAAACAAATCTGACTTATGTTGACAGACCGAACAGTGTACACAATCCACATTATTCATTCATCATTGAAGACACAGCACACATTGTTGAAATGAATAAAGAACACAGGTTTACTTTTACCATCATTAAACAGACGGTTGCAGGTAGTGATTTCTTGTGGTATAAGAGACTGATAAAGAGGTTTGCAATTAAAAAAATAATTTACAAGTGCAAAACTTTATAAGAGATTGTCATCCTCAAGCTCCTTGCAATGAAGACAAAATCCTTGCTTTCTGTAACAAACTGTTACATTGCAGTGCATGAGAGTAACTGCCTAATACTTTCTCGAACTTATGATAGTAGTAGGGGGACTAGTGGCATGCACTCCAAAAGCCATCACCATTTCCCACCATATTATAAGATAATGTTGTTTATGGATCATTACTGGATGCAGTAAGCATTAATACTACTGAAAACAATATAGAGTGGCCATTTTATCTTCAGTTGGTAGTGTACATATTTGTTCTAGAAAACATTCAGAGCTTTTCATTTCAAATATAAGTTCTGACTTGGATTAGTGTACTGGTAGAAAGATTAGGAGCTAAATAGCGAATCATATTTACAATTTTTTTGTTACTTCTCTCCTGCTCCCAAACAAGACCTTCACCTCCTATTTTGTTGCATACATGAGAAATTCCAAAAGGAAAGTAGTGCGACATATCGCTTTGGTGACGTGGCATGTTCCACAAGCATTACTGAATCAACGAATTATGATAATTGCCATAATAAGTTTATTAAATTAATCAATTGGTATAGCCTGCTGTTTAAAAGTTTGTTTTATCTATGTACATTTATTGTGGAGTGGACAGTCACAGTATAGCTGCAAGCCGGATTGACGATAGCAATCTTACTGTGTTCATGGTATCTGCTGGTTGCGTGGTCTATTCCGTGTCATCTAGTTCTGCCTTGGGAAACATGAGGCAAGGCATGGAAGAAAAACGGCCATGACAATCACAATGGTGTCATGAGAACAGGAAAGAATCATATTTATTTCAAGAATTTGGATACTGCAATGCACCCTTAAATTCCAGACAACCAGTACAGAACATTGCAGACAGCTTGCATTGTATTGCACTTAAATACTAGTGCTGCCACTCTTCCACATTTCCACATCTTCGCATGAACTTGACAAAGACACACTGTAAAAGTTGGACCAACCCTTTATCTTACTCTCATTTCCACTCTTAAAATGTTTCCCAAATCTGACCCACAAAATTAACTTTTAAGGTTGTATTTGTTAAAAGTATGTCAATGTGTGATCCTACGAAGAGGAAAATATGCTGCCTGAAATTAATAAATACAGCTGTAATTGAGTCAGTGTAAGCTGATCGCTTACAGTTGCAGAGGGCTGGATTAGACAGCTTTGTGAGCTTACCTCAGTCAACATAATGTGATCTTGTAAAAGTCTGTATGACAATGCCTCAGCGTTGTCAGAGCTCTGTAGACAGCGACTCTTTTCACCTGCAGAAGTTGGTGCTTCACAGTTAAAAGCTGGCAACAGCATTGCAAGCTGTCAGGGAGCTTCTTGCTTAGTCTTTATTATATGTACTTCCTGTTGCTGGAAGCTCCGTTTTTGTTCTACACAGGATCATCCTTTTCAGAAACCAGCACAATCCCCTTGGTCCTCCAGCATAAATTAGTGTCACTGAAAGGACCTTGTATGGCCCTGCTACAGTCAGATGCCTCTAAAGTTATTTAACAAGTTCTGTTTCCCTTTTTTTATTTAGCAAATGTTTCATTATGCTTTCCCAGTCACAGCAAATTTGGTCCATGTTCCAAATTTCTTGCAACAAGTGCTGTAGGTTGCTGAGCTTATATAGATCTGCATATTTCCAAAAATAAGCTTTGTAATCAGACTGTTGTTTCTGACTGTGTCTCGTGATCCGTGTTTGGATTTATTCTTTCTGCTGCAAGCTTGTTTTCAGTCCAGTGTGTGTCACTGGCTGTTTAAAGAACTCACCCAAAAACAGTTGGAGGTTTTCAGTAATGTTGGTTCCAAGTATCTCATCCTTTTTTAATAACAAAGTACTCTCGTTTAAAAGTGTTTTTAGAAGTATGAGTATAATATATCGTTATATTAATTTCACAAAAAACTTGATCATACAGACTTTTAATTTCTCTCACATAATAATGAATAAATATTTAGGTGAAACCACGACTGAGTAATCAAATTGCCAAACTACAATTGAGCAACTGCTGTCTATGTGAGTAATGGGGCAATCTGAATTCAAATGAATAGACTGCTCGAGAGAATCTTTTATCGAGAACTAGAGTCTCACTGAAATTGCAATGTCTTCAAGTTAAAAGAGAGGTGCGTGGAACCAGAGCTAGCAAACGGAAATGAACTTTTTCGCCTTCTTCTTTTACTAGTAATATAGTAATTTAAAATAATATAGTAATTTCCATTATTGATATGCTATGTGAAAAGATTTGTTTGGTCCAGGTTCTGGGAAAAATAATTGTACTCACTTCGTGTGAGAGACAACACTGTAGTTAGAGAACCAGATCAAGTGACTCTAGCGAATGATAAAAATTTTACAGCACACTCTTCCCAACCCGCCCAAATATTAGGGACGAAATGCTGTTACAACTCTCTCTAATCAGACTAGTAACTCCAAAAGCTAGGATTTAACACTAACAGCAGCCGTTTTCAATTAAAATCTTTTTTCGTCTTTTGACAATTGAGTGTTTGTGACTGCATGATAAAATTTTTTATTGAATTTATACACTCCAGTATCAGTTACCAATTATGCTCTGATTTAAGCTATGTTGATAAATACATGAGGCTACACTTTGTTACTAATTAAGCTTTGCTTTAAGCTATGTGGATAAAAATATGTTGCACATCTTTTGAGCCTCAGCTTATCAAGCAAAAATTTATTACCCCCAAGTAAGTGAAAGTAAAACTTGATTACTGACTGATCCAAGAGTATATAAAACTTAATGACTTAATAAACCATTTTACATTATTTTTAAATGTTATTCCTATCTGCATCCCACAGGTGCAAGGAATGTGTTACCCAACTCTGCATGAAATTATTAGAGGCATCCTAAATCTTTGCCCACACACACACACACACACACACACACACACACACACACACACACACATTACATGTGCTGACAATGGAGTGAGACAGAATACTACACACACCATACACAAAAATCAGATTGTATCAGTTTACTGAATATTACTACATTGTCTACCTGTAGTACCGGAGGCATATCAAAACTTGCATACCAATTTTTCTGCCTCGGAATAATGATCCGTTTTCATTTCTGATTGCTTCGGCTGCGCTACTGTCTCTTTCAAATTGCACAAAGCCAAACTTCCTGTTAACAGAGATTCCTGAAAACATACCAACATATATGTAAAAATGAAAATATTAAACTGGGTATATTTTGTTATTTACAAGAAATATGTTTAACATGGGCAACTTGGGAAAAAATGCAATTTCTCATTCTGAACTTCCCATTATGTCTAGTTTTCTTACCCTTTCAATATTTTTGCACCTGACGAGAATTTCCTCTAATTTCATCTTTGTCTTGTACCCCAACCAATAATCCATTCACAATTCTTTCCTCTCAATTGCTTTTATGTCACTTGCCTCCCACATTTACCTAACACCACATTCATCCTCCACTATCCACATCCCAAACCCCCTTCCTTATAATCAATGTGTTATCTCTTCCACTCTGTTTCCAATTATTCTAAAGCCATGAAGGAATCTATTACTGAGAGCTTGCTCCCTCAGAAATTCCCGGCTACATTACATCACCTTAACCTGTCCCCAAAAACCTGTTATTCTTTACTAACAAATGCAAACATTTTGCACCCAATAATCATAAAGCCGAAATGAAGAAAAAACTACCAATTTCTTCTTTTAGCCTTGCTAAACTCAACCCCACAGTCAATGTGCACAGCGTACTTCAATTTCCAACAAAAACAGTGCCAACACAAAGCTAACATGATCAACATACTCACAGTGTGAGGTGATACACTGCTTAAGACACTGAACTTATTCTCAAGGAACCTAGGTTCAAATCCCTACTGAGGTTTCCTAATTAATATTTTCCCATACATTTTTAACTACACAACAACTTCCTTTTTTGCCGTGTCCAGTTTTAATTCACTTGGTAGCATGTGGCTGTTTGCCCTTCATAATAATGGCAAAGGAAAAGCCAACATTATTAATGGAGTCATCTACAAACTTGAGATACTGCAGTCCCATCAGGTAATCAGTTCACGAAAGTTCCAATGAAGTGATAAGCTACAATGATTAACAGGCAGTTTTCACTAGACATTTTAAACCCATAGACTGCAGCACATGGTTTTCTCCAGAGCAAAGACCACCTGTGACATCTAAAATGCCAATGGAAAATTGAAATCCAATCAACACAGAGCACAACAAAAAAGAAAGTCAATCTAACATTGGACAAGCCAGGATAGGGTATCAGCCTTCTCCTTCTCTAAGGAATTTCCGTGGAATTCACATAAAGCGTAAAAAAATTTCCTGAGTGGAGCTACGAGCTGTTCTTCGGCAATAGCTATGAGGAACAGACAAGTAAACAAATATGAGGCTAACATTAATTCAACATGGATACCAACTATTTCCAAGCATATTTAAAATAAAAAATAGCAAACGACTATCAAAACACCTACATTTATATTAAAATCTTGCTAACAAAAAATCCTTATGTTAAATTTCTGGTAGCAACTAAAATTTTTACAGTCACAATTTATACAACAACAAAAAAATCACTTGATATAAGGAAACAAAAACAACACACACACACACAAAATATGGTAATTCAGGAGATATATAGAAACACACATTCAAATGCAACCTTGTCAAAATTGCAAAGCATTCTGTGAAAAACTTTGAGATTTGTGACTTCGTTCAAATGAACATTAACATCTACTCAAACAAAAATGTGAATGTTTGGTGTTAAAAATCTGAAATCTCTAAGCTCTTCTCCAATTGCTTTAAAATTTTGACAATGTTGCACCTTTTTTTTCTTAAATAGATGTGTAATATATAAAGGGGAAACATCATTATTATTCTTGACTGATTTGCATTAAATTTTTACAAAATACTCCAATTAACATTCAGATGGGCATAGTAAAACACTGTTAGCAAACAAGGAGGTTTATTTATGGCTTATTGGCTTATGTTTAGAACACCACTACAGAATCTAAATGTGCATTAACAATAAATAAGGTTCAAGGTCATGGAGAGGGCGAAGAAGAAATGGACAGAGGTTGGAGGGAATGGAGACAGGATGTGGAGAGAAGATGGATAGAGAGAGCGGAGATGGAAGAAGTTGGGCAGAGATAGGGGAAGGAGAAGATTGACACATGAAAGGGAGAGGAGGTGAGAGACAGACAGACAGACAGACAGACAGACCAGACGAGAGAGAGAGAGAGAGAGAGAGAGAGAGAGAGAGAGAGAGAGAGAGAGAGAGATGGGGAGATGGTAGTGGGCAAAAAGAGGGGGAAGGATGAGGAGCTGGATAAAAAGAGGGGAGGGGGGGAGGAGGAGGAGGGAGACAGTATATCCAATTTCCGCACATATTAGAAATGTGTTCTCTCTCTTTAATTTCTTTCCCATTTACTGAGACAGTCATAGCAATGCAAGGCTGGAAACAGCTAGTAATGTATGTGTGCCTTGATTTTAATGATAACTTCAGTGTGGCTGCACACATGTACAAGGAATATGGAGGCCAGTTCTAAATTTAAAATTACAGTGGTAAACCATGAAATACTGGCTACATGTCATGTCACCTCCAGTAATTGAAAAAGCGAGTTTTTCATTAGCTAGACTGTAATGCAAGTGTAATTAACTTGATAATAATCACATATAGTTTTGTTCCAAAATATGCTTAAAAATGATGTTGTTTGCACCCATGTTGAATTAATGTTAGCTTTATGTTTGTTTCTCTGTCATCTCTTCTGTAGCTACAGGATAAGTTGATATAAAATCTGCAGGCATACCTAATTTTGTATATATACCAAGAACAATTTTCAGTAAATTATGTTTATTGTTGTTCAGTACCACTGCCACAAACTTTTAAAGCATATATACACCAAATGGAAAAAGAGGACCACACAACAACTAATACATAACTGCTCAATAACATTAAGGCAGAAAGTATGCATGCATTATAAAATAACTTAACTACATCTTTGAAAAAGCTCAGAAATATTTAGAAAGTCCTAACTTAACAGGTAAGAATACCAGACATACAGATCACTCTGAAAGTTTCTTTGAGAATTACTTATTTCTGTAACGTCAAAAAGTAATAAATTACGGCTGTACTCAATATTTTCTTTAATTACAAAAGTACTGACTACAGAAGCACTAAACACAAATCGAATGTGCGCACCACAATGTACTGAGTTGTTGTCGGAAAGCTAGTTGAAGTGAATACTCCAACATGAAGGTTACTTTACATTTTCAAACTGGATCTAGGTATAAACAAGTGAACAGAGTGATTTCATTTTAGCACTTCTCATTCCTTGCGTATGATCTTCCACTGAATCAATGAATTCACTTAACTGAGTAATTCTATTGAAAACAAAGTATCCATGAACAGGCACTTCACAAGCTGTGTTTGGATGATGGCTGGAAGGAAAGTCCACCTCTAACAGTACAGCGAGTGTTGAAAACTGATGAGCTGCAGATGCTACATTATCTAATACAAATAATGTAGCATTTGTGGTTCAGTCAACATATGCTTTATATGTCTAGCTCCAACGGCTTTAAAAGTATATTCAACATTACCTGGCAAAAAAAATGTTATCAATTCAACCTACAGACAAAGCAGGCAATCCTGTGTCTACAGCAAATCTTACTGTGTTTATGCGCCAAAAGTGGAGATAGCAAAAGTGTTCAAATGAATAATATGCAAACACTTAGTGGAAGATTGTCACACAGCCTCAATTACACATGAAGATAGAGTGGCAATCTAATTCAAAACAAGGAGTGCTCAAGAATTTTTCCTTCCCATGCTCCATGTGTGTGTTTACATTCTTGTCATTTTAGTGCAATTGTGATACGACATAAGCTACACGAACAATTCTTTTTGCTACGTACAGCAGTTGAAATTTTTATTTCTATGTAAGCTGTGGCTATTATTGTGCTTGTTACATGGATTGTGCTCACAATGTGTGTGAAAGAGTGAATATATTAATAAAATCGTAATTTTTTGCATACAGACTGCTTGGAACTGTGTTCCACCATGTTAGAGAAGTCAATAACATCACATGTAATTACCCTTATGATTTCAGTTTTAAGTTATGATATTCTGACTGTGATATATTTTATTTGGAGACTTTGCTTTCAGTACGTCTGAAAACGACAATCTCGAAACTGAAATCACTTTAAATATTTTCAACAGACACATGCAGAATTCACTATCCAATAATTGTTTGTCAGATATGTATCTGTTCCACATTCCTGCAGAAATATGGTTTTCTGCTCCGCAGTTGCAGTATTATAGAAAAATCAAGGAAGAGTTTAGTTTCCTGTCAATTACGAGGTCACTGGGGACAGAGCAAAAGCTCAGACAGGGTAAGGAGAGATGGAATTTGACTGTCCTTGAAAGGGAATCAACTTGACATTTGCCTTAAGCCATTTAAGGAAACCATATAGAAAAACAATGCAAGCAATATGGAACAAGTATTTCTTTTAACTGTGAATACAATAAAAGTTTTTTTTTTTACAGTTTCTTAAAATATATGTAAAATGTTTCAATAATATTTGCGAAAGTTACTCATGTCTTGCTTTACATTTTTCTTTTCCTTTTTTTTTCCTAGCATAAGAGCTTATGGGAAACAGGAACCGTTTATACAGGTTTATCTCCATAAGGTCTTGTACCAGTGGCATCTCAAACCTTTAGGATCCTAAATGCATTGTGCATTGGAGGTATATAGTAAAAAAGCTGCAGGATATCTTTGTTTTCATTTGCAACATCTACACCTCTTGGGCAAAGTAGTTGTATAAATTCAGTTCAAAAAGTCCTTGAAACTTCCTGGCAAATTAAAACTGTGTGCCAGACCAGAAATCAAATCCAGCAAACATTCCGGGTCCAAGTCCCAGTTTGACATACAGTTTTAATCTGCCAGGAGGTTTCATATCAGCATACACTCCACTGCAGAGTGAAAAATTCTGCTCTGGAAATGATCCCCCCAGGCTATGGCTGAGCCATGTCTCTCCAATGTCCTTTCTTTCAGGACTGCTAATCTCACAAGTTTCACAGAACTTCTATGAAGTTTGGATAGTGGAAGATGAGATACCGGCACAAGTAAAGCTGTGAGGACAAGTCTTGAGTCATGCTGGGGTAGCTCAATTTGTAGAGTAGTTGTTGTTGTTGTTGTTGGGATGTTTAAGGGGGACTAAACAGCTAAGGTCATCAGTCCCCCATTCCAAAAAACCGGCAAAACAAAATTTACGGAACAGGTAAACCCCAAGGGGGGAGGAGACGCCCCTCCCCCCAGTCACTGAAAGAACACCAATGTGTCAGCGAACACTAGAGACAAGAAGAGTACAGACGAACACTGGACAGAAAGAAACGGAAGAAAATAAGAGGGTCGGAGACTGGTTGACTGACCATGGGAACAAAAATTGGGAAAGAGTCAACCATCCGAATACACACATTAAAATCTGCAACCAATGAGACACTCGAGGACAAGATACACAGAAAGGGAAAGGGACAGGTCCCCCCTAAATGGAACCATAAAAAGGACTACCACGGATAAAATTTAAAACGTCGTCAGCCATGGAGGCATCGTCGCATAAAACCAAAGGCAACGTGCGCGGGAGATTAAAAGTCTGCCGGAGGATGCGCAGGCGGGGACACTCCAACAAAATGTGGGCGACCGTCAACCGGGACCCACACTGACACAGGGGGGGATCCTCCTGATGCAAAAGATGTCCGTGCGTCAGGTAGGTATGGCCGATGCGGAGCCGACACAGGATGACAGAGTCCCTGCGAGAAGCCCGCAGGGAGGACTGCCACACATCAGTCGTCTCCTTAACAGCCCGCAGTTTATTCGGAGAAGTCAGGCTACGCCACTCGTCACGCCACATCCGAAGCACCTTACGGCGCAACGCCAGCTGCAAATCACGAGCCGGGAGGCCAATCGCCAAAGTGGGGGCGTCAACCGCCCCTTTGGCCAGCCTGTCGACACGTTCACTCCCCGGGATGCCAACGTGACCTGGCGTCCAAACAAAGACCACCGAACGACGAGAGCGGGTAATGGCAAAAACAGACTCCTGAATAAAGGATACCAGAGGAGAAGAGGTATAGCAGCGGTCGATAGCCTGGAGGCTGCTCAGGGAGTCACTGCAGATGACGATGGACGTACCTGAGCAGGAACGCATATGCTCAAGAGCGCGCAATATGGCCACCAGCTCTGCAGTAAAAACACTGCAGCCAGCCGGCAAGGAGCGCTGTTCAACATGGGCAGCGTGAGCAAAAGCGTAGGCAGGACGACCATCCACCAGGGAACCATCAGTGTAGACAGGCTCACAGCCTGAAAATGAGGCGACGAGCGCAAGAAAACGGTGACGGAGGGACACAGGCGGAACCGAGTCCTTGGGTTACCGTGCCAAGTCCAGGCGGATGGACGGACGGGTCATACACCAGGGAGGCGTGGGTGCACAGGCCCGGAAGGGCGGCAGAAGAGGGAATGACCCCAGCTCCTACAGCAGGGACTGGACACGGACAGCAATGGAAAGCCCAGACCTAGGTCGCCGGTCGGGCAGAGGGAGGACCCTGGCAGGGAAAAGCAGGCGATGATTGGGATGGCCCGGTGAGCAATGCACGTGGACAGCATAGTCGGCGAGCAGTCGGTGGCGGCGAATCCGCAGCGGGGGAACCCTGGCCTCCACGAGCAGACTATCCACGGGGCTCGTACGGAAAGCACCAGTTGCAAGCCGAACCCCACAGTGGTGTATGGGGTCCAACAACGTCAACACTGAGGGCGATGCAGACCCATAGGCCAGGCTCCCATAATCAAGCCTGGACTGCACAAGGGTTCTGTACAATCGCAACAGCGTGCTGCGATCTGCACCCCAAGACGCATGGCTCAGGCAGCGGAGGGCGTTGAGGTACCGCCAGCACTTTTGCTTCAGCTGAGTAATATGAGGAACCCATGTGAGCAGGGCATCAAAGACGAGTCCTAAGAAGCGGCTAGTGTCCACCACTTCAAGTAGGTGACTGTCGAGGTAAAGTTCCGGATGAGGGTGGACCGTCCGACACCTGCAGAAGTGCATAACTCGAGTCTTGGCCGCAGAGAACTGAAATCCATGAGTCAAGAGCCCATGATGCCGCCTTGCGAACGGCTGCTTGCAGCCTGCGTTCGGCGACTCCCGTAGTCGTTGAGCTAAATGAGATGCAGAAGTCGTCGGCATACAAAGAAGGAGACACCGACGACCCCACAGCTGCAGCCAGACCATTAATGGCCACTAGAAATAAGGAAACGCTAAACACCGAGCCCTGCGGGACCCCATTTTCCTGTATATAAGATGAACTAGAGGCGGCACCGACTTGCACCCGGAAAGAGCGGCGCAATAAAAAGTTTTGAAGAAAAGCTGGGAGCTGACCACGAAGACCCCACTCGCGCAACGTAGCAAGGATGTGATGCCTCCATGTTGTGTCATATGCCTTCCGCAGATCAAAAAATACAGCAACGAGATGCTGACGATGGGAAAAGGCCGTACGGATAGCAGATTCCAGCCGCACCAAATTGTCCGCAGCAGACCGGCCCTGACGGAAGCCACCCTGGGATGGAGCGAGGAGACCGCGCGACTCAAGGACCCAACACAAATGCCGCCCCACCATACGTTCGAGCAATTTGCACAAAACGTTGGTTAGTGTAATGGGACGATAGCCGTCCACCGCCAGAGGGTCCGCACCGGGCTTCAAGATGGGAACGATAACACCCTCTCGCCATTGCGACGGGAACACGCCCTCGCTCCAAATGCGGTTAAAGATGGTGAGGATGTGTCTCTGGCAGTCCCTGGAGAGATGCTTCAGCATCTGCGCGTGGATGCAGTCCGGTCCTGGCGCTGTATCAGGGCAATTGGCGAGGGCAGCGAGGAATTCCCTCTCGCTGAAAGGAGCATTGTATTTTTCAGAACGACGTGTGTGGAATGATAACGGCGTCCGCTCGGCGCACTCCTTTAGAGAGCGAAAGGCAGGAGGGTAAGTTGCAGTTGCAGAGCTCGTAGCAAAGTGCGTGGCAAGGTGGTCAGCAATGGTGGCAGCGTCCGTGCAGACAGCGCCGTCCAGGGAGATTCCAGGGACACCCATAGGGGTCTGGTATCCATAAATCCACCGGATGCGGGACCACACGAGCGACGGGGAGACGCGGGAGCCCAAGGATGAAATGTACCTCTCCCAGCATTCCTGCTTACGCCGTGCAATAAGACGACGGGCCAAGGCACGGAGCTTCTTAAAAGCGATGAGGGTCTCCAGAGACGGGTGCCGCTTATGACGCTGGAGAGCCCGCCTACGGTCGCGAATAGCCTCAGCAATCTCCGGCGACCACCAGGGGACAGACTTCCTCCGAGGGAGTCCAGAAGAGCGAGGGATGGCAGTCTCGGCCGCAGAAATAATTGACGAGGTCAAGACACGGACCACCTCGTCAATGTCACCCTGTGGGAGAGAAGCAATGGTGGCAGCGGAAGTAAAAGCCGGCCAGTCAGCCCTGTTGAGAGCCCAGCGGGGCAGGCGCCCAGAAGAATGACACTGGGGCAGTGACAAATAGATGGGAAAATGGTCACTACCACACAGATCAGGATGCACTCTCCAGTGAAGGGATGGGACAAGTCCGGGGCTGCAAAGAGAGAGATCGATGGCCGAGAACGAGCCATGGGCCACACTGAAATGCGTGGGAGCACCGGTGTTCAAGAGGCTAAGGTCGAGCTGAGCCAACACATGCTCCACAGCGCGACCGCGGTCATCGGAGACAGTCCCACCCCATAGAGGGTTGTGGGCATTGAAATCGCCCAGAAGCAGCAATGGCGGCGGGAGTTGAGCCAGCAGCGCAGCCAAGACATGTCGGGGGAGTTGCCCATACGGAGGAACGTAAACAGAGCAAACAGTAATAGCCGGCGAGAGCTCAATCCTGACAGCGACTGCCTCTATAGGCGTCAGAAGGGGTACTGGTGAGCTACAGACAGAGTGGTGAACAAAGAGGCAAACTCCACCTGAAGCTCGTTGACAGTCAGAGCGGTTCTTATAGCATCACCGATAACCGCGAAGGGCAGGGGTCCGCATTGCTGGAAACCAAGTTTCCTGAAGAGCAATGCACAGAACAGGGGAAACACTCAGAAGCATCCGGAGCTCAGGCAGGTGGCGGAAATAACCGCCGCAATTCCACTGGAGAATGGAAGCAGGAAGGGACTGGGAGGGCGTTAAGTCGACTAAGAGGCAGACGGCGCCGCAGAGTCAACGGCCGCCACCGAGCAAGAGTCAGCTGTGTCCATAGGAGAGGTCCCCGAGGGTTCCGTGAGGGCGAGATCCGCGGCAGAGGCGAGGATTTCCACCGCATCCCCAGAGCCAGAGCTATTGACAGCAGGCGGTACTGAAACTGCCGGAGCGTCCTTCTTCTTGGAAACGTTCCGGTCCTTCTTCTCGCGTCTGTCCTTTCGCTTAGAGGGCTGGGAGAGTTTCTCTGAAGGAGCGTCGGAGGCTGACGACGACGCAGAAGCCCTACGACCAGCAGGTGGATGAACCTTCAGCCACTGGCTGACATCCGGCGGGGTAGCAGAAGAAACGGAAGAAGGGAGGGCCCCAAGGGACCCCTTCCGCGAGAGAGGAGCCGGCAGAGACGACGCCGGCGGAGACGACGCCGGCAGAGAAGGGGGAGGGATCGAGCCCCCTAGTTTTGGAGCAGATGTCACTCCTGAAGCATGTGCGGGGGGAGTGACAGAAGGGGGTTTGCCCCCAACTGCTAAGGGGGCAACAGAGGAAGGCTTGCCCCCAGACACGAGGGGGGCAGACAGAGAAGGACGGCCCCGAGGGCCAACTGAAGGCGGCACAGAGGAGGCGACAACTGCCGCCCGCGAGGGCGACGATAACATAGCTGCAGCATAAGAAGTTTGAAGAGGGACAGAATGCAACCTTTCAAATTTCAGTTTTGCCTCGCAATAAGGAAGCCGGTCCAGGGTCTTAAATTCCATAATCTTCCGCTCCTTATGAAGAATGGGGCAGTCCGGCGAGCATGGAGAGTGGTGTTCCCCACAGTTGACACAGACAGGCGGAGGCGCACATGGAGAATCGGGATGAGAGGGGCGTCCGCAATCTCGACATGTGGCGCTGGATGGGCAACGGGAGGACATATGCCCAAACTTCCAGCACTGGAAGCACCGCATCGGGGGAGGGACGTATGGCTTGACGTCACAACGGTAAACCATTACCTTGACCTTCTCAGGCAATACAGCACCCTCGAAGGCCAAGATAAAGGCACCGGTGGCCACCCTGTTGGTCTTGGGTCCTCTGTGCACACGACGGACAAAATGCACACCACGTCGTTCCAAGTCAGCTCTCAGCTCGTCATCGGACTGTAACAAGAGGTCGCGATGGTAAATAATCTCCTGGACCATACTTAAGCTACTGTGGGGAGTGACGGTAACAGGGACGTCTCCCAGCTTATCACACAAGAGCAACGCCCGTGACTGGGCTGGGGAGGACGTCTTGAAGAGGATGGACCCATTCCTCATTTTAGACAAACCCGCCACTTCCCCAAACTAATCCTCCAGGTGTTCCACAAAAAACATAGGCTTTGTCGAAAGAAAGGAGTCACCATCAGTCCTGCTGCAGACAAGGTATTGTGGTACATAAGGCTCCTGCTTGGCACTAGATCTGCATCCCTCCCATGGCGCAGCCAACGAGGGGAACGACTGAGGATCATATTGTGCAGCATCGAATTCAATTTTGCCTCGCTTAGAGACGCTGGTGGCAGTGCGACCACCAGCTTGGTGAGATTTATTGCGCTTCATTGCGCCACATCCGCCCAGATGCCACCTACTCCGAACGAGGGCTCTCCCCAAGGGCGCCACCCAGCCAAAGCAACGGGTACCTGGCCGATATCCCATTGCCCGGAGTCCCCGTGCCCCAGATAAGATGGGCACATACTCCTTGGCATGCATGGGGAGGAAACAGCTCTGGCATCTGTAGTGCGATCCCTGCGTGGTCAGGGGGCTACTACCAAGAGGGTACATGACGACCCCACCACAACGGACTGGCTACCGTGCTGGATTTTAGGTGTTGAAAGGGTCCACAGTTGCCGTGGGCGCTAAGAAGGGGATTGCGCACAAGACGAGGAGGCAACCCAGAAGACATGGGGTGTAAATCCCTCCACACAACAATAGATAGCATGCAAGATGGAGGTGCACGATGGACCAATAGAAAAACACCACGTAAGGCGTCCTTCCCCAAATGGCACGCACTAACAACGGAAATTTTGAAAATGGCAGGTCAAACCCAAGTGGGGACCATCACATAAGGCCGAAACTTTGAAGACTCCTTTTAGTCGCCTCTTACGACAGGCAGGAATACCGCGGGCCTATTCGTACCCCCGAACCCGCAGGGGGGGAATTTGTAGAGCACTTTCATGCAAAAGGCGAAGATCAAAGATTAAAGTCCTGATCTGGCAAAACGTTTTAATCTGCTAAGAACGCCAGCAGCAGACAAGTAGTACCTACTATTGAATTAGGAATATTATGACCTCCAGTAGGTATCCAACCTTTTAACATTTCAATCAGCACTCAATCTGCTACAGAGTGAAAAATACATTATGGAAAAGTCACAATTTGGGCATTTTACTGCCCACAAAGCATCCTATACAATTGTGTGACGGTCACTGGATGATTAAAAAATACAATAAAATGTCTTCTAAACATCACAGATAAAGAAACTATGACCAGCAACATAAAACATGAGTGTGAGAAATTTCATGTAATTACACCTTTGCAGATAAAATACATTAGCAACAATGACATTCATTACTTCACATTAATGTTGCCTTTAGCATGAAAGAGGATTCATAATGGCGCAAAAAAAATTTTTAATCATTTACCCAGTGATATAAAATGTCTGACAAACAGCAAAGTAAAGTTTGGTAACACTCTGAAAAAGTTTCTCCTTGACAACTACTCCTATTCTGTAGAAGAATTTCTATTATTGTAATTTGTAAAAAGTGGTGGGTAGGAACTACTAACATCTTTTTTCATTTCGCAAAAATAAATAAAATAAAGATACAATAATTTAAGAATGTTCAGAATGTAACCATACATACAAATTAATTTGCAATGTATGACTCATTCCACATCACTACAATCTATAATGCAAAATGGTTCAAGGAACACGATACTAACTATTTTAACACTCATATCAAACTCCACATGAAGAGCTTTGCAGTGAAAAAACTGATGTAATGTTGCTTTAAGATTCACTGTACAAATGAGTAATGACATTATTGAAATTTCAGCAAAATAACATCTTGTTGCTGTAATCATCTTCAGTCTGAAGACTGCTTCAATGCAGTTCTACAACTAGTCATCACGTGAAAGTTGCTTCATCTCTGAATAGTTACTACAACATATATCAATTTGAACCTGTTTACTGTATTCATCTATTGGTCTCCCTCTACAATTTTCACACGACACTTCCTTCAAATAAAATGGACAAATTCTCAATGTCTCAGAATGTGTCTGTTTAAGGTGTGTCACAAATTTTCTCTTTCCCCAATTCTCTGCAGTACATCCCAATTAGTTACATAACCTAACCACCTCATCTTCAGCATTCCTCTGCAGCTCCACAGTTCGAAAGTTTCTATTCCCTTCCTGTTTGAACAGCTTATTGTTCACATTTCACTTCCATGTAACGTTACACTTCATATAAACACCTTTAGAAAAAAATTCCTAAAACTTAAGTTTATACTACACATTAATAAATAGCTATTTTTCCAAAATGCTTTGCTTTCTATAGTCAGTCAGCACTATTTTATATCCTCTCTACTTCGGCCAACAGCAACATCAGTTTTTTGTTGCCCAAATAGTAAAACTCTTTTACAAATTTTAGTGTTTCATTTCATAATCAGATTCCCTCAGCATAGCGTGATTTAATTCAGTTACATTCCATTACCCTTATTCCACTTTAATCTCATTGTATGTACTCCTACAAGACACTGTGTATTCCATTCAATTGCTTTTCCAAGTTCTCTTGTCATCAACAAACATCGAAGTCTTTATTTCTTTCTTTGAAATTAAAAACCACCTTTTTCACAAGTTTCAACAGAAATAAGCATTTTCTTGTTCTTTGTCTTCATTTTTTGTTATAGTTCACTCCTTCCAACATTCAACACTTTACCTATTGTTAACGACACGGTAGGTGAAGTTTTCTGTATGTCGAACACCGATTTGTCAAGTGGTATTGTCTAATATTGTATCCCAAACATCCATTGACTTTTGGTTAATGCCCCCCATTTTTATTGTTGCCTTTTAAATTATTGTGCTGCCATCTTTAACTGATGATTTTCTGTACCTTTTGACATGAAATGTATTGTGAGCACAGTGTATAATAAATTGCAGTTGTTCCAAGAAAATGCCTTTTTTCCATGCTGCACATCGAAATTTTTATTTATGCACCCAGACATGTTTCGCCTTTTTTACAAGGCATCTTCAGTGGGTGTCCTGAAATATTACATGATTTGTCCATTTTTACACATAGGTTATGGTTTCACATCTAGGTTATAGATTTAAAAACAGTTCCTTAACTTTTTTTATGAAATGGAAAGGTAGTTACAGGTAACTACTAATTCACTGCATCCAAGCAAATTGCTTTTCCTCATTCGGCAACCAGGTAGACATCTTACAGTTCACTGTTTACGTTACACATCACTGTAACTGCCATCTTTTTAATACAGAGTTTCATTCGTTTTCCTAAGTGATACCAATAACTCAGTTTCAGCATTTAAAAAACACACAAACACACACACAAATATTCAAGCTTTCGCAACCCATGGTTGCTTCATCAGGAAAGAGAGGGAAAGGCGAAAGGATGTGAGTTTTAAGGGAGAGGGCAAGAGTCATTCCAATCACGTGAGCGGAAAGAATTACCTTAGGCGGAAAAAAGGACAGACATGCGCACACGCACACACCCATCCGCACATATACAGACACAGGCAGACATATGTAAATGCAAAGAGGTTGGGCAGAGAGTCTGTGTGTGTGTGTGTGTGTGTGTGTGTGTGTGTGTGTGTGTGTCCCTCCCCCCCAAGGTAAGTCTTTCCGCTCACGGGATTGGAATGACTCTCACCCTCTCCCTTAAAACTCACATCCTTTCGTCTTTCCCTCTTTCCTGATGAAGCAACTGTGGGTTGCGAAAGCTTGAATATTTGTGTGTGTGTTTTTTATTTTATTGTGTCTATCAACATACCAGCACAATATATAGAGACATTCCACATGGGAAAAATATATTAAAAAAGATGCTGTGATTTACCAAACGAGAAAGTGCTGGTAGATAGACACAATAAAAATAACACAAACATTCACACAAATTTCAAGCTTTCGCAAACCACGGTTGCTTCATCAGGAAAGGAGAGGGACAGACAGAAGGATGTGGGTTTTAAGGGAGAGGGTAAGGAGTCATTCCAATCCCGGGAGCGGAAAGACTTACCTTGGGGGGGGGGGGGGGGGGGGGAGGGGCAGGTATACACTCACACGCGGGTACGCACGCGCACACATGTTAAAGTTTTGAGAACATACCTTCACCAAGGAGTCAAGCATATATATCTCGCGAAGAGACTATGGGGATAAAATCAGAGAGATTACAGCCCACACAGAGGCATACCAACAATCCTTTCCACGAACAATACGAGACTGGAATAGAAGGGAGAACCAATAGAGGTACTCGAGGTACCCTCCGCCACACACCATCAGGTGGCTTGCAGAGTATGGATATAGATGTAGATGTTTTGCAGTTTTCCCCACAGTCCTGCACTCACTACATACATACCTTTCTTCCTCAAACTAAGGAGTCCGCAACTCATGGTGTAGTGGCTAGCATTGCTGCCTCTTGATCATGGCGTCCCGGGTTCGATTCCCAACAAGGTCAGGGATTTTCTCCACCCAGGGACTGTGTGTGTGTGTTGTCCTCCTCATTTTATCATTATTCGAAATAAGTGGCACAGCTGGACAGTCTAAAGATTGCTTCTTTGTACGGGCACTGATTCTCACGCAGCTGAGCATGCCACAAATCATCATCATCAAACTAAGTCCTACACTAGTAATATTATTTTAGAAAGGATTGTTCTCTTTGTGAGTCTGCTTTGTACAACTTTCTTGCTCTGTTTGTCGTGCATAATTTTGCTTTGAAGGTAACAGAATTCCTTCACTTCGTCAACTTCATTACCTCTGTTTTTATGTTTGTCTACTTCATGACCCCAATTTTTATGTTTAGTTTATAGACTGTCACATTTCTGTTAATCACTACTGTTGTCTTTATTTACTCCCAATCCATATTCTGTACTCATTAGACTGTTCACTCCATTCAACACATCCTGTAATTTCTCCTTGCTTTTACTGGGATCGCACACCCATCAGTGATTCTTGTCACCAATACCTTTTCACCCCGAATTTTAATTCCACTCTTGAACCCTTCTTTTACTTCTGCCATTGCTTCTACAATGTACAGGCTGAATAGTCTGGTAGAAAGGCTGTGTCCTTGTCTCAAACCACTTTTAATCGCAATTCTTCATTCTTGGCCTTCCAAGTCTTACTGTTCTTGGTTCCTTTGGTTATTTCCCTACAGCTTGAGATGTGGCACGTCAGTTTTGATAAAAAGAATGTATCACGTGTTGTGAGCCTTCACAATGATGAATGATGCTTGTAAGATTTGAAGAGGTTTGCGGTATGTGCAGGTGTGATGAAAAACATGAGAGCATTAAATCTAAAAGGTGGGACCCCAAGTTAGCATCTACATCTGCTGTGCAGGCACTTGGTCCTTCATGTTGCGACTTGGAGGTGTTTAGCAGCTACAGAGAAAAGGGTTATCACAACAACAATGTAAGAGGTGTGACAAGTAAAAATCTAATGAAGTGTCCATTGTACCTTGTCTGAACTAGGATGATGCACACATCAGTCAGTTGTAACATATTTTTTATAACAGTAAAAGTTACTGTGAATAGAAATAGTGAATTTTTCTATTAAGAACAGTTAATACAGGAGTTCAAAATTGAATTCTTCTGCATTATTTAGATAGTCTGGAAGTCTTTCAGCACCCAAACAAATCAATGAGAGACAAAGTTCATAAACTGCAGAAACACAGTTATTTGGCCTTGCTCTGCCAATCTGAAATAGATAGACATCAACGTAGGTGGCCGTCAAAATGTTCATTAGTACATGTCACTATCGAGGCAATGCAGGTGACAATTTTCGCTAATCACACTTCCTTGACCATGTTTCATTTCATTCAGTGATCATGACATGGAGGTGTTGATGGAAGAGAACAATAATTGGAACAAGTTTTTGAGAAAAATTTTTGGTTAGAAAGTGCAAAAATGTGTAGTTGCTCTGGAGAACTGACAACAACAGAGAAAAAGTCTGAGTAGAGACATGGTGCAGTTCTATGGATCAGCTGACATACACAAGAAACGTTAACTTCATATAAATTGCGAAAGAAGAATTTAAAATTTTAACAGAGTTCGAACAACAACAACAACAACAACAACATGGTTGTCTATAACAACAAGATCAACAACTGTAAATACACCCATGCTAAAGCAATACAGGGCACAGCAATAGAAGAAAATTTGTTCAATGACACAGAAGGTTTCCTGTTTGGGATCTGAGGACAACAGGTCTTGCTTCCATTGCCAAGCAGAACATGCTAACCAACTCTAGTGCCTTTATCTTTTCTGAAGTCAAACTGTTCACCATCTAACAGATCCCCAATTTTTTCGATCCTTTGTCAGCAATTTGAATGCCTGAGCTGTTGAGCTGATTGTGCTACAATACTTACATTTGTCTGCCCTTGCTATCTTCAGAAGTGTGTACACGAGGTATGTGAGAAAAAGCCAGATGGTGTGCCCTCAATCTCTCAGATTCTACACAACATGAACATTAATTTGGTTGCCACTTCATCCAATGACTAGAAATTCCAAAAGAACGTCACCTATTCCATCTGCCTGGTTTATTAGAAAGTCTTCCAAAGCTTTTTCAAACTGTTGACCCCAATATTGGACCCGCTTTGTCTTCCAAATTGACTCCCATGGCTTCTTCTATCATGTCAACAGATAGTTCCTTGCCATTCAACGTATTCGTTCCACCCATCTCTCTCTCTCTCTCTCTCTCTCTCTCTCTCTCTCTCTCTCTCTCTCTCTGGTAACAATGAAATTTTGGTTGTGCTCTGATGGTATCTTTTTTTAAAAAATTTCACTGATGCTGTTTTAACTTCTTTATGGCATCATCAATCCTTCCAATGACCATCCACATTGATTTCTTCACATTTTTTATGCAGCCATTTCACTTTGTTTCCCTGCACTTCTTATTTATTTAATTCCTTAATATCTTTTATCACTGTATTCCTGTCATTTCCTGAATATTTCTGTACTACTTTCATTGACCAGTTTCAGTATTTCTTCCATTACAAAAGTTTTCTTCACAGTTACCTTCCTTGTGCCTATATTTGTCTATCCCACTTATGACTGCACTTTTTAGAAATGTTCTTCCCTCTTCAACTGAACAGCCTACCGTAGTATTCATTACCATATTATCCACAGCCTCATAGAACTTCCAAAGCACAACACCATTTCTCAAAACCCCAGAATTCCAGTGTTTCACACTTTGATTTTTCCTATCAATTCTCTTAAAACACAACCCAGTCTTCAACATTGCTAAAATGTGATTTGAATCACTCTGCTCCAGCTTACACCTTAGAATAAAGTGTATGACTTTGTTGTCTCTCTTATCACACTGCAACATATATTACTGTATCTCTGGCCCTTTCCCAAGTTTACCTCTTCCTCTTGTGGTTCTTGAACAGTATTTGCTTGAAATTAATGCACAACTCAATAAGCTTCCTCTTCTTTCATTCTTATTACCAAACGCATATTCCCCCGTAAATCTGTCTTCTGTTCCTTGCCCTACAAACAGCATTTTAATTCTCCATGATTATCAGATTTTCTTCTCTATTACCCATTCATTCAATGTCATACACTTTCCCAATGTATTCAGCCTCTGCTCACAACTTCGGCTCGTATACTTGAACTACTGTTTTTGGCTTGGTTCACTGCTAAGTCTTATGTGAATAATCCTATCATTGTTCACATTATTTCACTCTCTGACTTATCTTCCTACTGATAAATTAAGTGTATGTGATTTCTATTCCAACAGTATTGTTCTATTATATTAACAACAAATAAAAAAAGAGCCAACAAATTAAATAAATACAATGCAGTGTTGACACCAGAGCTATGTACTGAACATACTGTGAACATACAATGTAAGCTTTCATGGCCGGTATTGTCTTCACTTAAAACTTCCGGGCTGATAGGCCGTGGTCGAAGTATAAAACTCTCTCCTGACGTTTCGTCTCTGACTGCGGGAGACATCATTGGAGGTAAAGCGGCAAACTGCATTTCGCCGCTTTACCTCTGAGGATGTCTTCCGCCGTCAGAGACGAAACGTCTGGAGAGAGTTTTATACTTCGACCATGGCCTATCAGCCCGGAAGTTTTAAGTGAATACTGTAAACAGTTTCATATGCATCAGACAGCATGGCATTTTTCTTTACATTTATCAAAGTAAGTCTTTTAAATTCAGCATTCAAGACTGTTTTCACACATCATTTGCTATTTGACTCACATGCATTCCCACACCAAATTTTCATTCTGGTTGGTTTCTTTGTGTTGGCATCCATTAGCAAAACCCTGAAAGACACAGTACAAAGACTAGCAGCAACACATACGAAAGTAATGCACTATGCAGAAACAGGTGGAAACATCAGATATTGTTTGAATAAAGCTTTATCAAAGAATCACAAACTACTCACACCCAATAAATCCTACATTATCAGACCCAAACACATAATAATGGAATGACCAAGTAACAGTACCAGTAATTTATTTGTCCAAGACACATTTTCAATGCTACAGGATCTGCTTGTAATACAAGCAGAAAGTCACATATACTGACATATGAAAACTGACATATGCATCATGAGGAGAGGACAGGATTATGCAAATGCACAGTATTTTCACAGAAAAGCTCAAATAATGCGGTATCAGAGTAGCCGCTGGTAACTGGTTTCCATCCCACATAGCTAAAAGAATGCAGAGAATATCATTAACAAAACCCGAGGAGATAACACAACGAAACAGCATCTTCAAAATAGAGAATAACCACTACTTGTGTACCACAGGGATCAATATTGGCTCCACTCTTGTTATACCTCTGATTACACAGAAACCGTTGCTACAATCCTAATAAAAATGCTAGTTATTCAACATACGAGGCCCTTAACTACAAGTGTGGTAACTAACATTATTCCTGTTCCAAGATATTTAATGATTTAGCTGTCAACATATAGATGATCGTGCTTACAGCAGAAATTTGTCCTGCTACCTATGTGACTGCTATGCGAGTTATAAATTACACCATTTGTTCTGTTAACAGAATTGTTGGACAAGATCCAACCCTACAAAAAAGAGGGAAATATGAGTTAACCACTTGGGGCATGGCACTACAGCAATGGCGTATCAGCTGCCAGCTATGACTGGTTAAGGATCTCACAACAGGGAGTGGACTATCAACATTGACACAGTGAGGTCTTGCCCACTACAGCTGGCAGCAGTAGAATGGGCTGCCGGCAGTGTCAAACAATGGTATTATGGTAATAACTAATACTATAAAGCATTTTACAATATACATAAAATTTTCTTGAATATCACCAACAGATTTTCTGTAAGTGAATTAAAGCAAAATGCATCAAGACACACAGAGGGACCACATGAACATGCTGTCGACACAACATAAGCAAACATACAATACTGCTCAGAAATGAGTGGAAAGACCTATTATTATTGTCTCATTACTAGGGCCCAGATTTTAATTACCTAAAAAACAGTGAAATATGCAAGCATTTATGACCTGAAATTTACATAAATATGACCTTAACAGATAAAATAAAATATGGCTCATACCCCTGTAATAGACCTAGATGCAAGACCTGTCCCATACATCCTCCTACCACCACCTACTCCAGTCTGGTCACCAATATCACCTATCCCATCAAAGGCAGGGCTACCTGTGAAACCAGTCATGTGATTTACAAGCTAAGCTGCAACCACTGTGGTGGCATGACAACCAACAAGCTGTCTGTCCGCATAAACAGCCACCGACAAACTGTGCCCAAAAAACAAGTGGACCACCCTGTAGCTGCACACGCTGCCAAACATGATACCCTCATCTCAATGACTGCTTCACAGCCTTCCCTCCAACACCAGCTTTTCTGAATTGCGCAGGTGGGAACTTTCCCTGCAATACACCCTACGTTCCCACAACCCTCCTAGCCTCAACCTTCGTTAGTCACTGTCCAAACCCATCCAGCCCTCTCCCTGTTCCCATTGCAGCACTACACAGCCGTCATTTCACCACCACACCCAGTCTTTTAATTTATTTTTATTTCTCTCCTTTCCGCTACTTACCCCATTGACCCTCCCAGTGTAGTTTCAGCTCTCTGAGACTGCAGACGTGTGTGCAAGTTGCACTTTCGTGTGTGTGTGTGTGTGTGTGTGTGTGTGTGTGTGTGTGTGTGTGTGTGTGTGTGTGTGTGTGTGTGTGTGTGTGTGTGTGTGTGCGCGCGCGCTTCTGACAAAGGCCTTAATGGCCGAAAGCTAGGACTGTGTGCATGTTTTTATTGTGCCTATCGCAACTCAGCATTTCTGTTATATGGTGAGTAGCAACTTTCCTTCTCTCGTATTGTTACACTCCATCCTGGATTTTCCATTGTTTGACTTAATAGAAGTTTATTTAAAGCATTCTTGTTTGTTTATTTAAGTTTTTATTCACCATAAAGTAATACAAAATTCCCTTCTCAAAACATCGTAAGTATCGTTCTTTCTTTCTATAGGGTTTGTAGCTAATTTGCACCTATTTTTTGAATGTCTGAATGTTTTATTTTCTAAAGACAAAGTACAGTGAAAAGATCATCTGTGCAACGCATGTGCAAGGCAAGTGGCGTACACCATACTGGGGTAGAGAATCTGTAGCCCTCTGACTGCTTCAGCCATATATGAAGCACCATCTGCTCCAACCAGCAAAACGTTGTCTCTTTTCACACCATCTGGCTACAGTAGCTTCAGAGAATTGTTTACTCTATCGAGAGCTTCACACGTTAGTAGGAACATATCTCCAGGGCCAAAACTTTTAGAACTTTGCAATATGTCGCCCACTAATATTCGTAGTTTCATCTATCGACAGCCAGATCTTTTGTTCAGCAATAGTAATTCGTATTTTGTTGAGCACTTCATTGTAGCATACGGATAAATAGGTCTTTCTCAGTGTAGATTCATCTGGAACTGGATGTGTTGTGTATGTCTCCAAGAACCGTCCGAAGTGTGGATTCATCAACTTTTCCAATGGGATGTTGCAGGACACCATCATCTCACACAAATCCTTGCAGAATGATTGCACGGTTGACGATTGACCTGTCTGTTCAAATAATAGCGCTTGCCTGCTGTTATTTTCAGCACTTCGTTTCACACAGCTGTTGTGTTTAGCGGTATTACAGTGTTGTTGCACATTAAAGTACTTTTCTGCACTAACTTTACACCTTACACTTTACAGTTTACAAAATAATATTTTCCCATCAGAACTAAAGAACTTCTCTTCAAATTCTCGAACATACCCTTGCAACTTCATGCTGTCGGAGCACTTTGCTTTAGGCATGTTGAACAAGGCAAATGCTTTATTCAAACTGGTTACTGGGAACACCTGTGCGACTGCGATGAATATTACAGTAGAAGCCGCCTTTATTGGCTCAGAGCGTATTGTCGACTCTGCACAGCAATGTTTTATGTTCATGAAACGAACTGTTGTGGTCCACCGATTTTCTGCTACAGTCCTGAGAAATAAAGCTGTGTACTAATTTATCTGTTAATCTTTCATAATTGCACTCTAAATATTGTCTCGTGAGCAACATATTCATTTTCTTATTCATGTGTCCCTTAAAATACGAGGAAAATGGTACATGTATTTTTGGCAAAAGTTGTCGGACATATGAAGTATTACACTAAAAGTTAGCCGCAATATGACCTATTACTAAAATTTGTTGAAATATGACTTTATATGCACAATCAAAATACAGTTTTCGATACTAATATGCCTAGAATTGTGTATAAATTGTTCTAAAATTCACCCTAGAGTTCAGAAAAAAAACATGATTTCTCATTAAAATCCGGGCCCTACTCATTACACACTGGAAAGTTGCAACAACTTAATCTGGAAGTATGTCTGCAGACTGCTTTCAACCTGAATGATCACATAAAACTAGTTGCAGGTTAGGCAGTTGCTAGGCTGAATCACAGGAAGTATCCTACAGAAACTTAATACATACAAGAAATAGGGGGCTAAAAGACAACCTCATACATTTAATTCAAAAGTACTACTTATCAGTTTGGGACCTTAAGAGATATCTGCAGAATTAATAGAAGATCCAGAAGTAACCCAACTGGAGAAATTTCAGCTTATATGCAGGCAGATCAACAGTCACATGGATCATTTGTGGATGGATTGACAATGGTACACTATAGCATTAGGGAAGCTTCCAATTCCACCCGTCTGCTTTGAGCTACAATGTCATCAACATGGCGGAAAGACCTACTTCCAGCACATGCAAAATGCAATGATGCCATCACTACATACTCATGTCAAAAAACACAAACAAAAATAAAAACAACACAAAAATCTCTCACTCCAAGAATAAAATGAAACCAATGGAACAACTGCAGGAAATAGGAAGTTTAGGGTGGAGGGTGGTGACAAGCTAAACATGAAACACTGCACCAACCAAACAAAACCTCAACTTACAACATGACATTACAGCCACAAAACCAATGTATGTTCCACTTGACCTATATAGCTCAAACGAAGGCTACAATGCCAAAAAACCAACAATTACAACTCCGAAAAGTGGAATCTAACATTTCCGTTGACCTATATAGCTCAAACGCAGCTTACAATACCTAATGACAAACTACTAATTAAAAAAAAAATAATATTAATAAAATTTCACACACCTACATAACTCACAAAATGCCACACAAAACAAAAACCTAAACAACTCAAAAGCCTCAAAATCCCCATAGTCCCTAGACCAATTAAAACAGCCAAAATACCAGAAAAAATTACACACACACACACACACACACACACACACACACAGAAAACGACGACCACAAAAGTGAATCAGACCTAACAAAAATATCAAATGCACAAACAAAAGAAAAAAAATAGACATAATAATTCACTGAAAACAAAGCAAAAACTGCCAAATCCACATTACAACACTGATTACCCAGACTTAAGTAAATCCACTCAAATGAACCAAATAGCACATGTTAAACTCAACAAGTCAACATCAAACACCAGAGGGCGCCATAAAAAACAACACGATGTCTACAAACATGAATCAACTAAAAACACCATTCTATAGTGACATCACACACCACAACACTACTATGTCACAGGTTAAAGCAGACAGGTAGAATCTGGTGCTTCCCATGACATCTGTCACCCTGTAGTGTGAATTGTCTTGCATGTTACAGATATATTGACAGTAAACATGCGCCAAAATGATAAATAATGTCAGTTCATATTTATTTCGCACTGCTGCTCAACAGCAAAGGAAGCAGTGTGCTCAGACTACACTTAACTTCACCAAAGTTGCTGGTTCTTTGGTCATATGCCTATTTGATAAGAGCAAAGAAAACCTTTAGGAGGATTTCTATCTCAAGCCTTCAGGAGGATTTCTGTCTCCAATACAGGTCAGTGAATAGAGCGTACGGTGATGGTGATTACAATGAAATTATTGCTTCTGTTACCCACCTTGAACTATGCGCAACACACCTGACTCCCTATGGCTATACTGCAAAGTACAAAATATTAAGGTTACACTGTGTTAATCATAATCATAAGAATAAATCTGATGTAAACATTATACCACGTATTCTTCTGCTTTTGCTGAATGTCATTGGATTTAGTTTCACACGGAGCGGAAGCTGAGCTGTGTCCAGTACAGTCAAGTATGATCAAAAGGATACACTTTATGTTGTGTTACACGCACATAGACTGAGCGATAATGGGGGACAACAGATTTACTGGCACATCTAATTTTGACAGCACGGACCTACTAGCTGATCAAATTAACATGCATTGATGTGAGCGGTTGCAGTTCAGATGTAAAAAAAGAGACAAGCAGAGAAAGAATATAGCTTCAAACATCCTTTAATTTTTAAAGAAAATGAAATTATTTTCAGGAAGACACTAGCACTACCACATGCTTCTTAGGTGACCAGACGGAAAGCACAAAACACTCTTGTTCTCACCTAAAACAGTATTCTAAGTACAAAGAAGAGTGATGGAACTTGCTAACTTAAACATAGGGTAATTTTTCTGAGCAAGCTGTGTGTGACACAAAAACATACTGAAAGGATCTCACTGCATTGTTAAATACTGACACCACTGAAGGGATTAATTACAGTCAGTCGTCTGCTAACTCTTAGTCTTTCCTTATCTGAACAATTAAAATCGCTCAAAAGAGGAAAGGCCGCTGGTCCTGATGGGATACCAGTTCGATTTTACACAGAGTACGCGAAGGAACTTGCCCCCCTTCTTGCAGCGGTGTACCGTAGGTCTCTAGAAGAGCGAAGCGTTCCAAAGGATTGGAAAAGGGCACAGGTCATCCCCGTTCTCAAGAAGGGACGTCGAACAGATGTGCAGAACTATAGACCTATATCTCTAACGTCGATCAGTTGTAGAATTTTGGAACACGTATTATGTTCGAGTATAATGTCTTTTCTGGAGACTAGAAATCTACTCTGTAGGAATCAGCATGGGTTTCGAAAAAGACGGTCGTGTGAAACCCAGCTCGCGCTATTCGTCCACGAGACTCAGAGGGCCTTAGACACGGGTTCACAGGTAGATGCCGTGTTTCTTGACTTCCGCAAGGCGTTTGACACAGTTCCCCACAGTCGTTTAATGAACAAAGTAAGAGCATACGGACTATCAGATCAATTGTGTGATTGGATAGAGGAGTTCTTAGATAACAGAACGCAGCATGTCATTCTCAATGGAGAGAAGTCTTCCGAAGTAAGAGTGATTTCAGGTGTGCCGCAGGGGAGTGTCATAGGACCGTTGCTATTCACAATATACATAAATGACCTGGTGGATGACATCGGAAGTTCACTGAGGCTTTTTGCAGATGATGCTGTGGTGTATCGAGAGGTTGCAACAATGGAAAATTGTACTGAACTGCAGGAGGATCTGCAGCGAATTGACGCATGGTGCACGGAATGGCAATTGAATCTCAATGTAGAGAAGTGTAATGTGATGCGAATACATAGAAAGATAGGTCCCTTATCATTTAGCTACAAAATAGCAGGTCAGCAACTGGAAGCAGTTAATTCCATAAATTATCTGGGAGTACGCATTAGGAGTGATTTAAAATGGAATGATCATATAAAGTTGATCGTCGGTAAAGCAGATGCCAGACTGAGATTCATTGGAAGAATCCTAAGGAAATGCAATCCGACAACAAAGGAAGTAGGTTACAGTACGCTTGTTCGCCCAATGCTTGAATACTGCTCAGCAGTGTGGGATCCGCACCAGGTAGGGTTGATAGAAGAGATAGAGAAGATCCAACGGAGAGCAGCGCGCTTCGTTACAGGATCATTTAGTAATTGCGAAAGCGTTACGGAGATGATAGATAAACTCCAGTGGAAGACTCTGCAGGAGAGACGCTCAGTAGCTCGGTACGGGCTTTTGTTGAAGTTTCGAGAACATACCTTCACCGAAGAGTCAAGCAGTATATTGCTCCCTCCTACGTATATCTCGCGAAGAGACCATGAGGATAAAATCAGAGAGATTAGAGCCCACACAGAAGCATACCGACAATCCTTCTTTCCACGTACAATACGAGACTGGAATAGAAGGGAGAACCGATAGAGGTACTCAGGGTACCCTCCGCCACGCACCGTCGGGTGGCTTGCGGAGTACGGATGTGGATGGATGGATGGATGTGAACTCAAGAAATACAGTTCTGGAACTGCCGTCTGCTATGTTGATAATGAGCTGATCAATAACAGAATCTATGAAGCCACCAAGGCATCACATTTTCTCCTTCTCTTTTATGATATGCCATTCTACATCCCATCAGCGTTCAGCAGTGACGAGTGAAAAACCTGTGTGCATTAGTTCCAGTCTGGCAACTTAATCTGGTCATTTCTCAAGACAAACCTCATAACTTTGCTCCAAATCATTTCTGTTGGGTTCATATTGTAACTGTACAACAGGAAATGTAAAAATGTAGCCTCTGTATGGGAGTGCCTGATGCTGTGAAAATGATTGTTTTCATGTTTCTATGACACTTATCCTTCCAGCTCATGTGAGACTACATCTATGAGATAAAACAAAGGACATAGCCAAAATAATGAGTATTTTGTTTTTCAGTTTTGGCCTAAAAAACTTAAACTGCTTCATTTTAATTTTATTAATAATTTTTCATAAAATATCAATAATTAAGAATTTACATTTGAAACGAAAACAGCAATTCTGCATGCATTATAAACGAGAAGATGTGTATTATTCACAAAAGAATGTACATGAATTTTACAAGTAGGAGATGAAAGATTTCAAATGGGGGGGGGGGGGGGGGGGGAGAGAGAGATTGACCAATTCCTGGGCCAGATCTGAACCAGCGATCCACGAGGTGAACCTTATTATCAATTTAGTACGGTAGCAATTCCACTGTACATCTAATCTCTATTTGTATCTCAACAGTATCAAATACAGTCCATCAGAAACCTTCAAAGGCAATTTTTTCTGTAAATTTATATAAAAAATGATAAGAACAATCTATTCTCGGCACTCTTTAATCGTGTTCCACAAGCATGCTTCACTATGAAGCAGGAAGCAGCCTTAGCCATTTTTATACTGCGTATTAGCAGCCTGACATACAGAGTACTTTTTAAATAAAAACTACACAGTTAAAGCATGATTAAGAAAAAACGTTGACGGCTGTTAATACATTAGAACATCTTAAAAGTTCCATTGAATGTAACTTAGTAATTAGGTATCTAATACATAGGTAGGACCTACTTCCAAAAGCGCAACACTGTCAGAGCCCATGTGCTAAAGCTTTTGACTAATTATGGTGTTTGTGTTCATTTATATCAGGTTTATTATTATGATGAACAGATTACAGTGTCAAGGCATCACTTACGGCCATGTCAAGAAGAATTAAAATAGGATGTGTGTTTAGTGTAGGGAAAAAGTATACAAATTACTTCAGAAAATCTTATCTATTGCACATTACAACTGTGGAGGAACAAGTTTTCTAAACACACAAAAATTATTAAGAAAGAAATGATATTTCCCTAGTTTTGGCCAGTAACTTGCTACTTATACCAGCATATAAGACAACATACATATGTATATAAAGTAGGTAAAAGTTACAGCAATTGACTAGAGTGGTAAAACAATTAATTGTTAAATATTGGCTTAGAAACTACTTAAATCACCACCCAGACAAGCACTTTTCCTATGCATGTCAATGGACCCATGAAAATTTGTTTTCAATTTAAATGTGTTTAAGACAAATTTTATGAGCATCAAAACTTTTATCAGAAAGTATTTTCATAAGAACAGCCATTGTCTAAACTACTGGCGCCGTCCATTCTTCCTCCTCTTAAGAAATTGTTGCCCCGTCACCTAGTTTAGGGGGTACATGCGCTGATCACGAGAAAAGTACATATTTTTGAAGGTACTTTATTTCTGAAGATACGAGCATAAAATGCAAAAAAAACTTTTGCTTATTGAGTTCAAAAGCCCACATGTAAAATTTTAGAAATGTCTAAATGAATGCCAGCAAAAAATGACATTTTCCTGATTTAACATTTCTTTCTACAGTCCCAGTCAATGGAGCAGCGACAAATGTCGCCATCTTCCCCTGTAGTTTCCTCCATCTTCATCCCATTGTACCCAACACAACTCCTATTTTCACACACCATATCATACTTCAAAAGACGTAGTTGCCTAGCCCATTGATACAGCTTCGGGTGTTACCCGTAACATGGTATAAATCTTCCATTACAAAGTCACTCTGGAAAATTTCTCGCCATTTTGGCACACACAGTAATATGCGATACCTAAAAACAGACAGCCTCAACAGGAAAATTTAGCTTGTTGGGCGCACTAATCAAGATACATAACTGAGAGCAACAGGGACATGTACCATATGCAACATTATGCAAAGCCAGCATTAGCTATCATAGTTAGGATGTATGAAACTGTAAGCGTTACCTATGGGCAAGGAACTCTGATGAAATATATTAAAGTGTCTGCAGCATACTGTCATAGCAACACAAATAAGTTGGCGAAAGCACGCAGTTAATTGATTTTGTTTTCATCCATATGAAAATAAGTACTTTTTTGGTATTCCGTGCAAATATATGCTTATATCTCCAGAAATACATGTTTCCTTCAAAAATAGGTATTTTTCTCGCGATCAGTGCATGTACCCCCTAAACTGCGTAAGTGTCTAAGAAATTAAAAATCTGTCCTTTCAATAAGTTTCAGCACAGAGATTTTCCTTAATAACTGGAACCCCCGTGTTCCAACAGTCTATAATCCCCCGAAGATTCTTATGGAGATAAACTAGAAATTTTAATAGTACGTGTTTCTCGGAATATTGTAGTTTCTTTACATTTAAAACTTTATTCCCCTATGAATAGTTTTCGGCACTTTTTTAACTTTGCTGGGAGAATACTGAAATCCTTATTCTTTGGCAGTCTCAGTATCCCTATAAATAATGGCCAAATATCTCGAGTTAAAAAATGTCACATTTTCATAGTTTGTACTGCATATTACACTACGTTAAAAGCATAGATATAGTAAAAATTATGCATCGGACACCCCTTGAATTTTTCAGTACTGCGCAGATCTAAACATTAGGCTTCACTACTGGTCAACCCAACCAAACTTATCTTCCAACCTAACCTAGATGTTGGGGTGCACTACAGATCAGTCTGTCATACAACTAAGACTTCTGGGCAAGGGAGGTCCAATACATAACTTTAGCGGATAAAATAATGCGAGTTGTCACGGCTATAAGCTACTATCAATTAGTTCTATGTTGTTAATAATACACTATCATAAGGGTAGGATGGGTTGATATACAAAACACTTATAAATTCACCAACTACATCAAAATAATTGTAATTGTATTAATGGCAAAAACTGGAGCCTTGACCCCTTCTGTGGAATATAAAATTTGCTGTCAAATTGCTACAGTGGCATTGAATAGTTGCTACTACTTTCTGACATGACACAGCCCACTAACCCTGTCCATGACAGTAGCTCTGCTAACTGCAGTTCCATCATTCGCACAATGTAGGCATCACAGCTACAACTGCTGGCCTACTATAATACACAGTCCCTCAAATATACAATCTTCCTAGAAAAGTGCCAAAAATGTAGCTAGCAACACATGCGTAATTAATGTGCAATATTATCCATTGTAAAACTACAGGAATATGATTTCAGCTAAAAACGTTGTAGAGCCGCAAAACGTGCTTCCAAGAGCTTAACAGCACGGTGTAGGTGTGCCACGGCTTCTGACCAATCATCGCGTTTGTGTTAGTTTACATCCGACTTATTCTCACGATCAGAAAACCACAGCTACGAGATCTACGGTCCTCAATAATTGCGTGGCCTGTTTCTTAAGCACTATGATTTTAAGCATAAATTTTATAACAGTAAACGAAACAGTCAAGACTTACCAAGAATTGGTCCGTACTTCCCAAACCTTTCTTCTATATCTTGCTTTGAGACATCAGTTGGCGGTATATTTCCAATAAATATTCTAGAGTTGACGGTTGTCGGATCAATCATCATATTGTGAACATCACCTTTCATCACCTGTTCTCTGTAGCTCATATTTACTGGCGAAATGCTGAAACGCCAAGAAGACGTATCTACACGCTTGTAAACACACGTAGCTTTTCCTTGTTTATTCGAGTTATTTCCGAAAGCAAAGACACCCGGTAACTACAAAAACTTAAAATGGCTTCTAAGCGGTGAATGCAATCGATTATCAAACACCCTTAAATTACTACCTTCCTTATTTGAAAACGGCAGTAAACACTCACTCAGCTTTCCCGAAGGTTGCACAACTTTTTATTTCGACTGCTTTCACACCCCACAACAACAAATACCTTTTACAGGCCTCTAATTTGGACCTACAAACAACGCTTTACGGAACAGCATTCCAGAGATTATATGACATATCTGCGCGCTGAAACAGAAGTTCCACTGTGCACAAGGGCCAGTTATTACTCACAAACTTCACATCTTTACAAATAAATATCTTTGGAATAATTAATGCTAAGGATAACGTACTGAAGCGCGATTTATGTTCATGTGTTTCTTGAATCAGAAACAAAGTAAAATTATCAATTATTCAATAGATTTATTGACAGAGGTCCTAGGAAATACTAGGATATTGTAGCGGCACAGGTGCATACCATATATGCCGGAATTTCCACTCATCAGGATGGGTACAGGCTAATGTCGACGTATATCTGCGTAAATGCTAATACCTATACAGCATAAAACATGTTGAACAGTTGATTCCTCATTTTTCATTTTGGACTAACGACCAGACTTCGATCAGACACTCGAGAATTATTCTGGTTCTTTCCAAACATGGTATATGGATGTCAAGGTAGTGGCACTGCGGCACTTGTTGGTTAGGTCAGTGATCTCTATAGAGTATAGTCTGTAGATAGAGATCACTGCTCCAGCTGTGAAAGTTATTACCGTCTGATATTTGGAACGACACTAGCGCCCCTAGCGACTGAAACCAATCCTCAAGATTAATGTTTCTACTTAATTAACAAAACAGTTATTATATTTTCGCGTTCCGTGTATTAACAAATTACCAAGAGACATGACTTATTGGATAATAAACATAAAAACAGCTGAATCTTACTCATGCACGAAGAAATACTTTGGATTATGTGTATAATTGCAGTTTACTCCGCTGAAAAGAGAATGAAAACAAATACCGTATATCATGTATGAGAAGACGTATGGAGTCTGCTGATTCGCTCATTCTTCCATCCCACTCGACTTACTAATCGGGAATATGTTTCTAAATGTAATTACTTTTGCTTTAAAATGGAATGTGTGGCAGACTCCTGGCGTTTGTGCTAAGATATAGCAACAATTGTGGAACTGGTTTCTTCGGTGTTGGAAAACAGTTTATTGCTTTTGAGGTTTTATTATCACGTCTATGTGGCTTTTCCAGTTATAGTTGTGGTGTCTTATTTGTCACGTTAATTAATCAAAATATAGCATTCCATACAAGTTTCCTATGTTCCTAATTCACTGATTTGGCTAGAAATGTAGAGAAGAACAGTTTACGTTTCTGGGTAGGTATGCGATTTCTTTCTGCAAAAGGTCAGCCCTTCTGCTGTTTGGTAATTTTTTTCGTAAATTGACATTCTTCTGTAACTATCTGTAGGTTACAAGAGCACTCTGTCTTCAGGACACAAGTGGCCCATCGGGGCCATCCGACCACCGTGTCATCCTCAGATGAGGATGCGGATAGGAGGGGCGTGTGGTCAGCACGCCCCTCTCCCGGTCGTTAAGATGGTTTTCTTTGACTGGAGCCGCTACTATTCGGTCGAGTAGCTCCTCAAGTAGCATTGCGAGGCTGAGTGCACCCCGAAAAATGGCAACAGCGCATGGCGGCCTGTATGGTCACCTATCCAAGTGTCGGCCACGCCTGACAGCGCTGAACTTCGGTGATCTCACGGGAACCGGTGTATCCACTGCGGCAAGGCCGTTGCCAGGTTAAAAGAGAACTGTGAATAAACTGCGCTGTAATGTACCGTTTCATACATGGAGGTAAAAAAAAATAGCCAGGTCATCTGCCCTGTCGTGTAAGGGAAGGATGGGGTAGGAAGTCGGTCCTTTCAAAGGATCGCTCCCGGTAATTGCCTGCAACGATTTGGGGAAAACCTAAATCAGGATGGCCGGACGCGGGTTTGAACAGTCGTCCTACCAAATGCGAGTCCAGTGTGCTAACCACTGTGCCACTTCGCTTGGTTTTTCTTTTGTATACCTGAATTATTGTTGCACTGTTTACTTTCACTGTAGTGGTTTTATTTCTGTCTCTTGACTTTAGATTAGCCTTACTTTACTCAGTGTTTGTTCTTTCTCTTCTTTCCTGTGCTTTTCATTGCCTTCCAAATCGCCAACGATCTGACATTCGAGCCACACAGTATGTCAGTGGTCCGTCTCCGCACAGCACACAGTTACGTAACCGCGTTGATTGTCTATGAGGCAGCGTCTGGTGCCCCAAATTCTCTCACCGATTATTATTAGTCATTGTTCTCATTTCGTCCCCCTATAAAACAGATTCTGGCTAGAAGAGCCGGAGAGAGCAGTCAGGTGTGCGTGTGTATGATTGTATGAATCATTACTATCATTACTAAAAAGTTACTTTCGTACATGTTAAAGCAAAATATTCGTTTTAAGGGGTCTTAAGCGTTTGAGACCATGTGTGCTGTGCTTCCTTTCTGAAGATGGCTTTGGTTGAAAATTTATGTGGACTCTCTTTTCGTTGTGCCTGCCCTGTGCTTGGTGTGTGAGTAGCAATCTATCCATTTCACAGTATAGTTATTTCGTCATGAAGTGTGTTGTAAATAAACCGCTGCGCTCCAACAAGAACAGTGGAGATGAATAATATGACATTCATTACGCCACATTAAGGTTGTCTGTGTCACAAACAGGTGCTGTTACTGTAATGTAATTTGATGGGTAGAAATTACTGACAATGTCTACCTGCCTTAATAAATAATCAGTATGAAGGCATATTAAAAAGACTACTGATGTCAGTATGTAATGACTCATCTCATATCATTGCGGAAATGATACAAGGTACATGAAGTAAAGTAGCTAACTATTGGTATATCACAAAGTGCGGATAGACTTATATACTTTGAAAACCCCAAATTGAAATTCAAAAGCAAAGTCAAGCAAATGATCAAAGTAGAAGCACATTCAAATTGTGCTATAATTGGTTATTCCTGAAAAAATGACAGAGTTATTGTTGGAAAGGTAGGCCTACATCTCCCACCGGTTAGGCTATCATTACCAAAAAGTTACTTACGTACAAGTTAAAGCAAAATATCCATTTTAAGGGGTCTTAAACGTTTGAGACTATCCCCTGAACCACATTTTACAGCATTCCACAATGCTGGGAGATGTTTAAAACATTATATCGTTTTTTTTACCCTTAAGTTGCTATCATTGGCCATACTGAATGACACATCACAGGTAAGAATTCAAAGCGAGAACATGGGTAAACTGCAGTGAGAGTATGGCACTGACAATCTAATACAACAAGAAGTCTATTCTTCACGGAGGTATTACCTCTATGCCGTTCTGTTTCTTTTAGATTTCAATAATAATTCACTTTGTTGACATGCGCGAGATACGACAGCAGCCCTTGCTTCTTTCCCCGTTGCACACATTTAGGGGCTAACGAAGAACTCGTAGGTAAGTTTTTTGCAAATATGAGCATTAAAAATGATGTGCATACTAGTTGAAAGCTGAAAATGCAAGGAACAAGCAGCAGTACCAGTAAGCAAACAAGCATTGGTTTCAGAGTTCCAGTTTCATTTGCTATCGATACAAGATAAGAGTGGAGTTAAATGAATTGTGAAAGCGTGCTTTTCACATCGCCTCCTTCTGATTCTGATTAACGGAAATATAGCAGTAAAAAAACAAGTTTCGTTAACGAGGCCAAATCTGTCATATTACTAGTGCAAATACGCCTTCAAGAACAGAAAAACGTTCGAAATTGCCTGCCTGATACTACGTTATTCATGTTACCTCTATAAGTTGTAGAATTTAAAACAGTTGTTGCGCGCACACGACAGAAATAATGAACACGAAGCATTTGTAAACAGTAGTTCGGCTTTTGTTTTGGGTACGCCGCAAGCCCCGCCCACTCTGGTTTCAAAACAACGTAAGTCTGTAATGCCACCTTCCCTCTTTTTGTATATCCATGGTTTCATACCTTCCAGGGCCATATATATCTAAATAAAGACAAACGTACCGATTTTTATGGCACTACATTCGCTCCCTATTGTAAAAACTAATGTAATGTAATTACAATAGCCACATATAAGATACCTCGACTTCATTGTCAACAGAATGGTAAAGATGATGCATTTACACCTGTGCGACCTCTCTTGCGCATTTGGCGCAAGCGACCGTTGCACGAAGATGCAAGGCGGTGAATGCAAAGTCACGCATGTCTCTGAAAAGTGCGCACGGGTCATACTTTACATGCGCAAAGTTGTCATTCAGTGCGGTGTCTGACGGGAGCGGTTGTAAATGGGAAATGCCTTTACGGTCGCTCCCAGCAGCTACCGCGCTGAGTGTCAACTTTGAGAATACAAATAATACACAAACCAGACGAGGTGACACGTGCCTCTATTTGCGTGTCAGGTAAGCACAGCCGCAAGGCACACAGATGTAAACGCACCTTTATCCTCGTCGCACAAGAATTACTGCAAACGTGGAGTATTTTGACGTCACATACAATATCGACAATCGATAGGCCAAGCGCCGTATTTATTTTGGCATATTTAGCTCTGAAAACGTATCACTAACACATCACCATTATAATTAAATGTCTAGTGGGAGACAGTCGACAGCCTCGCAGCCTTTGCCTCTCTGTCTGACAGGGATGCTCCTTGTAAACGATACTGTATGGTGTAGCATTAGAACGGTTGTTTTACAGTCTGTGACACCACCTCACGGGTTGCTCTATTGGTGGTATCGTTTTTAGGTGTACTGTGTATGCTGATGATCTGACGTTAACTTTTCGTGACGAACATGATGTCCACAGAGCGAAGGATTGGTTATCCGCTTATGATGAAGTTTTGAGGAGCCATATAAATGTACACAAACCAGTAGCGTTGGATATTGGCACTGGATGATACCTGCAAACGTCGCCCCATTCAGGCTGTGGCATAAAATCAGCTGTCTTGTTATCGACTTCACGGACGACATCCAATGCGCTATGACCCTTAATTAACAGAGCCACTTGCAACGTATCTGTGCTGGACTTGTGGATAATCGACTCCGTGTTTTGGATCTTCATCAGCGGATCTAACTTGTTGATGTCCATCAGGCATCACGAATTCCACATCTAGCGCAAACGCTACCGCTGCCTAAAGACATAGCGTCATGGCGGTGTTCGGTTCAGTTGTCAGCGCGGGAATGATATTTGAGGTTCGATACGACTCCCTCACTCTTCCTACAGAATGCGGCGGAGTTGGCATTGTCAATCTACATGATCGAGGAGTGTCTCAATGGGTTGGTATGCACCTCAAGTTCTGACACTATCTTCCCTTGACTCGCTGGTGGCGCCTACTGAGATAGCGGCGCAGTTTTCCTATTTTGGGAGATTTTATCTGGAGTATAGTTATCTATGGGACGTTCTCCTTGCTTCTCGTTTACCAACAGCCAGTGCCATCTTCCGCACCCCAATTCTCCGTTAGTCGCCTAATGTCGTCGAATTGGAAAGTAGTATGGCGCACAGTGAGCTCGAAACACTAGACCCAAGCGTTCAGACGTACTTCGATCTGGTAGGTGACGGCAAAAAAGTAGGATCCATCGTACCGATTCGCCATTACGTGTGAACAACAGCTGTTAGAACACATACAAACACCAGCTACACTGTGGGCCGGCGGAAGAGATAAGATATTTTGTGCGTCAAATTTTGGCTCCCTTTTTATGAATGTCGCCGCTTATGTCGATTCGTGCACCGTCCTATATCTGGACGCTGTTTATTATAGGAGGACGAGAAACAATGCTGTCACGAGGATCAGACGTCACGCGACTCATTATTTGTTTGGAGGTGTTGTCATACGACTCAAGGAGTTTTGGGACTATTTAAACGATTGTCTTTGTACTATTGTGAAGAATTCTAAGTACAACCAATACTTTTAGAACTTCCTGCAGAGCATCTTCTACAATCCGCCCTGTAGCTAGGTCGTTCTTGGCAAGAGATAATTTTGATGCATTCGCACGCAGAAGATTGAAAAGATGACGGTGCCTGCACGACATTACGAGAAGACATGCCATGAAGATGGAGCGGCGGCGTCCGTGAGCATCGACGCCACATGTCCATCTTCGACAAGTGTTTGCTTTCTTTCTTTCACGCAAGTAGTAGCTATCCCTTCTTCTTTTAAAATCTTGGTGACAGGGGCAGGTAATGGAAAAGGCGTCCTCGTAAAGTGCGGAGCACTGGGAATAAAGAGATAATTGAACTTCCCAACTCTTCTATCTCTTTTGGGAACCATCATCGGCTGCGATGACATGGGGAGTGGAGTGGTTGCCTGCAATGCTGGCGAGAGTTGTCCAGGACTGGGCTCGTCATCTATTGGCTGCACGGTTTGGGAGGATTGCACCAAGCCACCCCACCCCTCATGTTTCTCGTCTCGTCGCCTGAAGCTGGAGTCGGCATAGTCCCACACTAGTTTCAGTCTTTCCACTGATCCTTTGCTGAGGTTCCCATTTTGCAGAGTGTGAAATGCGAGTTTACTTCACCACCAAACCTGGTAGGGTCCCATGTACAGCAGCTGAAGAGGTATCCACACTGTCCCTGTGCGCAGCATGACGTACAGACTATCATCACATTGTGCAAGGAAACAAGTTGTGAGCGATGATGCACAGACAATGGTTGTCCAATCTTTGCCAAGTGGATCTGAATGCTCTGTACCGACAAGTGGACCTCCATTTGGTCTGACAGCAGTGCAGAAGTAAGAAACTCTGCTGGGATCCTTGACAGCTCTCCATATACTATCTTAGCCACAGCGGCGCCGATATCAGCCTTGTAAGTCGTCCGTAACACCAACAGTGCAGAGGAATCGCTTCAGGCCAACTTTCTCGATGGCACATGAGAACTGCTTTCAGCATGCAATGGTGTGGGCCCAATTGTGAGCATCTTTCCTAACCGACGACAACACGAAATGTTCCGTTACCATCTTGACAGTGGTCATTGCCCCGGGTTCGTCAGACTGCGCGCACTGTCGAACACTACCTTTCAAACCTGTGGTGTGATACAGCGGCGCGCTGCCTACCGAGAGACGTTGCACCATAACTTGACACCACAATGAGGCACTTATAACTCCTGGAATCGCAGGCTTGAAGACTGATCTGTCAGTAAGTGTTGCAGTTCATGATTTGCCATTTGTAACTTGGTGAGATCGTCGTACTTCAGGATCGCAACCACGTCGCACACAGAAGAGGTAGTCAGCCAGTATGTTTTCAGCATCCTGAATACGTCGAACATCCGTCGACGGACTGTCGCAAACACAAATTTGATGTACCTGAACTGTCAAGGCAGCACTTATTGCTTGCGTTCTGGAATTCCGATACAAGCGGCTTGTGATGTGTGTAAATTGTCCTTGGACGGCCTTCGACATGACGACAGATGTGCTTCACGCTCTCAAAATTGTCAACAATTCCCTATCGTACGCGCACCACTTTGTTTGCTGTGGTAGCGGCTTCTTTGAAAAATTGCAGGCTAAATGGCGTCAACCACCATAGTGAATGGTGTGACTGGTACCGGGTGACACTGCTTGCTCAAGACTGTACTGTAAAGCGTGGAAGGCCTTGTCCATCTCTGAAACCCACTCCAGTAAATATTTAGTGTAGTGGCCAACAAGAGCGTCAGTAAGAGGTGCCCGAATAGCCGCAGTTGCAGGTAAATGGCAGCAGTAAAAATTCCCCATGGCTAACAGCCATTGCAGTTGGTAATTCCACGGATGTGGCAGCTTACGCAACAAAGCCAACTTTTCCTGCACTGAGGCGATTCCATGACGTGATACTCTACAACTGAGAAAGGTCAGTTCACTTTCATCCACCATACATTGGTAACCTTTGCCATATCTCAGCCACATGCCTGACATGTGATTCTGCAGTACCCGAGTATATCACAAAGTTGTCGCGATACCGAAAACAAAATGCCAATCTCTACAGCACTTGGTCTATGCACCTTTGATGGGTCTGAGCCACATTAAACAACTGCACAAGAACTCGAAAGGCCGGAAGACGTGATCACTGCTGTCTTGAAGTGCTACAGGAATCTGATTACAGACGTTGCAGCAATCCAGGACTGTAAAAACATCAGCGTCGGTCGAAGCATACATCAATTCTTGAATATGTGCAATAGGGTATTTGTCTGGAATGGTCTTGGCATTTAATCCTCAGTAATCCGTGCAAGGAGGCCATGTACCATCTTTCTTTTTAACCAAATGTAGTGGAGAGGCTCAAGCACTGTCTGAACACCCTATGACATCAGAATGCAGCGTCTCTTCAAAAACTGTTTTAATTTGTAGTGTTTTATCTGGTGCAGTTCTATGTATGCGTCGCGAAACCGGCAGCTCTGATATCATATGTGCTTTACACTATGCAGTTGCGTCAGTATCTGTAGAACAGATTGCTGATGTATATTGCTGACCTAATGTATCCGAACTTCTATGGAACTGTTTAAAATCCCACTGAATTTACCACTGTTGGATCCACTTGTGAGTTGGGTTGACATAAATCCATCTAAAGCACAAGATATGAAAGGGAATCTGCTCATAAGATAGGCAAGGAAAGGTCTGCCACTACAAACGTTCACTTGAAAGGAGTAGCAAAACCGAAGTGAATTACCAGCTCCTTGCAACCCAGCGTTCTGATCCTAGAATTATTGACAGCCGCAGTGTGTTACATTGCCTAATGGCTACCGCTGAGAAGCAGCTCTCCAATCAGCCTGATGTTGCTCATACTTTAAGTAACTGGGCTAAGCATAGACCTGTTTAGAAAAGAATAGCTCGATGCACTCATAGGATCGAGTCACACGTCTGTACTTTCATGCCCAGCACCTAACTAGCTGCACTGAAGCTGTGATTATACACTAAAATTTTCTATTCATTGGCTAGTATTGTGAAATAATAAAATAAACAGACACAATAAATAGTGATAAATGAATAATTAATAAAAACTGATGTAGACGACAGAGAGTTATATTGAATAATATTTATTGCAGATAATAAAACACAGATAAATGGAAAGTACAATACAGACAGAAATAACCATATTAAATGCAGTTAAGATGCGTTGAGAAAGTTATGAGAATGGTAGAAGAATCCAAAACCTAAATAGTCATCCAAGATGCACATCCATTTTGTAATCACAACACACGAAAATTCACCAGCTAAAAATAGTAGTGAATGTCCAATATATGATCATCTTTGAAACGGTCCTTTGGTGGAACCAAAGAGATTCAATTTACCTGAGCTTTGAGTGCCTGGAATGTGGCTGACCAATACGGTAGCATGGTGCTCCCCCACCTCGGCGGAGGTGCGAGATGACCTAAAGAACGGCCATGTTTCAGCACTCTGGCGCTGGATCTTGTGTTGGTAAGACCTGTCTGAGGTGTGCTCCACAAAGACAAAAGAGTGGAGAGAATGGTATGCATGTGAAACACTTAAGAGTAGTTTGGAATAATTATTTCTCTATTTCAGGAACTTTTGGGGGGAGAATTAAATGACATGCAGGTAATATTAAGGGGATCATAGTAACCTTCAGAAGTGACCAACGGTCACAATGAAACCACATGCTGCAATAAGTTGAAATACTGGCGAGTGCTACTACTAAGTAGAAATATTTGCGAGTGCTAATACTAAGTTGAATTACTGGCATGTGTACTATAAGTTGGAAGCATTTAAAAAATGGCATGTGCAGGACTTGAAATTAGAGACGAGCACTTCCATGTGATGAGTACTGTGTGAGTCTCGATCTGTGTATGAGACAAAGCATAAAGAGAAGTACTCGTTCAAGGTATCAGTTGAGGACTCGCGTGTGTGATGAATATGACCTTAATATTAGTTTATTTTTCCGTGTGACGCATGATTCAAACTCTAATACTCTGAGAGAGAAGCAAGGTGAGTCAGACGTCTATCCAGCAACGCCACTTGGCTTGCATTGCACAGGAAGACGTGCATATATCCTCCAGAGTTCGTAGTAGGAAAGAAAAGTTACGAAGTGGGGCAGTGTCGTGTGAAACTGGAATGAATACTAATTGAAATGGGAAAGCTGAAAGTGAAGGGATTCTAACGTTGTGACCATTCTTTGTGATGTATTATATGTCGCCAGTGTGATGTATTTCATGTAATTTAAGTATGTGTCGTTTGCATGGGAGAGTAGCAATATACGTTCAGAGGCAGTGGGTTATGCCTGTTCCTTTTTGTACCGCTCAGTCTGGAGTAAATTTTCGTGATGGGTGTGAGAGTCGAAGTGTGAGATATAGCGAAAGATCCACCATCCTATCCAGAAAGTGCTCTGTAGCGTTAGATAATTACGAGACCATAAGATAGAGAATCACCAATGTAAAGCCATGACCACTGGGCGGAATTTCTCGTGTGTAATTGTTGTATAAAATGTAACGGTGTGTTTTGGTTATCTTTGAAACATAATAGAATTTATCAGATAGTGAAAAGAAAAACATTGGTGACCTTGTTCTTCGAATAGTATGTAGTCATGATATCCAGAATTTATAATGTGTGCGCCAGTCATGTTTAGTGCGATGGCCACATGTTGATCAAAGCCATTGGGTAAGAAAGAAAATGTTCTGCCAGTGCGTAGTGAACAATCAGAGTTGTGTAAATTACTAGTAGTCAGATGTGCGTTATCCGTTTCCGTTGCGTAATAATCAAACAGGAGAATAATTTTTAGCTTAATTGTGAGTACTAGAGCTCATAATCAGTCGTTGATGTTACTCGAAAAATAAGAATAAATCCACTCGCTTGGCAGACCACTCATCTTGCAGTCCTGAGTGCTTGATGCCACTGTATGAGCAAGGTATGTGGGTGCCTCTCACAATATATGAGGTATTCATGCTGTATTCATTTGCTATGTTATTGTGGGGAATATGATGCTCTCACACACTTGCATAATGAAAAGGTATAGAAAATGTAATGAATCAAGAAATTAAATAGATACAGAGACGCAGCTTTCAGGGATGATAGCTATAGTGCAATGCTATCATATGATATATCCCTTCTATGTCGGGATGGAATTGCGGTTAGAACTATACATCCAAGTTGTTTCTGCTCGTCTCGCAGTGTCCGCGGGCACCAGGAGGAGTGGTGACGAGGGGGTCGGCGACTGGAAGTCGTGGCTTAAACCTGTCACAAGCGGCAGTAACAGAGAAAATTTGCAGTTGGCCGCATCTTGCCCATAGCACTGAGCACAAGTCCCCCCAGCCCTCTGGATAGCCTGAACAGTAAACTAGTCAGTATGTTGGTAGAGTGGTGACGGAAATGGACGTTTGCCTTGCGTGAGAAGATTCAATACGGCGAGTGTCAGCGTTGGACAGCTGTTCCCGCACATGTAAGCTGATCGGTTCACAGCTGGGCGGCCATTGTGACAGTGTCTCCGGCAGTCGGCGGGCGGCGCGTGCCTCGCGCTTGCGAGTGTGGAAGGCTTTCATCGCCAGATACGTATAGAGGAAACGATGTGGTGGAGGGAGGTGGTGGTGAGTGTTTTAAGCGACCTATTTCATTCCCGTAAATTGTGAAACAACTTATTTGATAGGGTAGTGCAACTGAATTATTTTCCGCCATTTATTCACATCGCAAATGGGCGAGGTCTCCCTCAGTCGCCAGCATTAGCCAATAGGAATATAGCATTCAAATGGCTCTGAACACTATGGGACAACTTCTGAGGTCATCAGTCCGCTAGAACTTAGAACTAATTAAACCTAACTAACCTAAGGACATCGCGTACACCCATGTCTGAGGCAGGATTCGAACCTGCGACCGTAGCGGTCGCACGGTTCCAGACTGTAGCGCCTAGAACCGCTCGGCCACCCTGGCCAGCATACAGTATTCTGAGGAGGGATAAAAACCTCCCTTTGTGTGTTTGGACAGATTGGTTGTCACACAAACAGGAAGTAGCCACTTGAGAGAGAGCGGAGGCGGTTTCCCAGGCATCAAATATCAAAGAATTGTCACTGGACTGGCCATTTGGTGATGCTGAAGGTGTTCTCTGGTTAGGTGAATAGCGAACTACTGCTCAGTGTGCGTTTGGCTGCCTTTGTGATTGCGTGGGTTTGGACAACGCATGGAGGAAGGTGCTTGTGTTCTCAAAGATCTTTTCATACAACCCACCCTATATGTGGCGAGTGCTTCTGAAATTTAATTACTTGATTTGCTTTCATCTGTCTATGCATACTGAGATGGACCATTTAACTCTTTGTGATGTGAACACCAGACAGTACTTCCCTTCGATGTCACTTGGGGCAGTTGAATCACACCGCAAGTCGTCCATGATCGTGGGCACAAGGCTTCCAGACACCCTAGGAAGCAGACGTGTTGTCATAACAGTCCCAGTAAAGTGCAGTAATGGAGTTGTTTTTCTAGCACCATATATCTGCTCAGAGATGTTAGTGGGTGTGTCTTTTAAAGTTTCCATTTGTGATATTCATGTTAGATGGCGTTTTTTGTGAATTTCGTAGAAATAAACGTTCTGCGAAGACCTCTATTAGTGACGTTTTTTGTGATATTGTTGTTCCCACCTTTGATCTGTAGCACTTAATCAGAGTTGGATATTATGTCTGATGTTTATGACAGCAGAAACGTAGTGCTTTGTATCATCTGTTATCTGCCCATACAACCACATAAAGCGTTGCTATAACCTGACTCTTTGTTCAGGGATTAGTGCCACTTCTAGTCTGTGAGCTGTGTGAGCCGGTGCTGTGTGCTGGCCTCTCTCCCGATTTGCATCCACAGCCATACGTGAGGCAGCCAGCATGTCTGCTCTGTGGTTGGTGCGAAGATGCAATCAGAAGATTTTTTTCGCTGGATATGGGTAGTGATGGTGGAGGAGGGTGCTTGTCTAATCATGCATCAGTGCATGCAAGGCTTTGGATATATGACAAGTGTTTTTCCCAGAAATTGCAATATTTCACTCAGTCAATCAATCTGATGAGATATTTCCCACCAAATATACAAGCGATCACATAAAAGTGCCTCAATAATTTTGGGAAACCCATGGGTTGTAGGATCTATGCAGTAAGGAATTTGGCCGAACAGCACCACTATCCACCAGTAGGATGTAGGTGATGTCTTAAAAGTGGAGGTACCGCAATTGAGTCATTTCCCACCAGGGAGGAACCTTATCTTCCACAAACTGATTAAATAAAGGATATGAGCAATATGTCATTAATGCTGATTTGAATTATGTGTTGTAAAATCATTCCTCCCCAGCACACACTGAGACTTTTCTCTGCCAATTTCCAGGAGTATGAGAGGTAGGGTGGGGGAGGTGGGGTAGGTTAGGAGAGGGCTGAGTGGTTTCCGAGGATGGGAAAAGTGGCTGAGATCTGATCAAGCGTGCCTTTTCCTGGAGGAGTGGGGGTGCGAGGTGGGGAAGGTGGGGGATGGGGGTTTCTGAGAAGGGTGGATTATCCCCAGGGGTCATAAATAAAAATCCTTATGTGGTCATAACCCACTTAGTAGAACAATAGGTTCAGAGACAGGGAAGGGAGATTTAATTAATTAGCATATCAGCTTCATATCAAAAGTGTGCTAGGGTCCCCTTTACCATACTACTCATCGGTCAACGATGTGCAGTCGTTGCCATGTTCCCATAAGTTTCTGTTGAACCCCCGACTGACCTGCTAGAACAGGTGGTTCTGCAGTCTTCTCAGGTACATTAATATGGCACTGTGGTCCGGGAACTACTGCTAGTTGGTGTTTTATACAAAGTTCGCGTTGATTGGAGAATCCGCGGTCCATGGCGCTTATTGCGGAACGCTCTTACCATCTAGATAATCACACAGCCTCCTGCATTTCGTAGCCTGCAGCCTAGTCTATGATACCGACATACGGACAATGCGCTGTCTTGAACTTGGGTGCGGTCCTGAGGTGGCGGATTATCAGAACGCCGTGGCTGCGACTGTCTGTCTGGACCCATCAGAAGCACCAACACGTGCAACTGGTCGGACATCTTTTCCAGTGTGGTTTGTAGATCTTGACCATATCCGGCCTTACTCGGTGTTCTCCGAAAAGACGCCGCCGCGCAACATCGTGTATGTTCTTCTGACGCCTCCGATGACTGATTACTATTTATAACATCAGTATTATTTGCGAAAACTGTGTAGACCCTCGGCGCGGTGGCTGATGGGAGGCGACCGTAAATGGGAAATGCTTTTAAGCTACGTTTTCCTAGATGCGGAAACTTACTGCAGCGTGCTGCGGAATACACTCGCATCTTCCGCTGTCCGACGTGGGCCGCAGGACACTGCGTGAAACGTTATCCCAGATGTGGGGCGGTGAGCGTAAAAATGTAAAAAATGAAAGCGATGTCTTTTCTTTTATAATTTGACAATTTGATGTGACAGAGTGATATGTGAACTACCTTTTAACACCTCTTTTTTTTATTCAGTGAAAGCTTTGTGCTGTTGAAACAAATATTTAAGCTTTTAAGAAACGTTGATTTTTCGCCCTACTCAATATTTACCATGCAATATCTCCTAAACCCTGTGTCGGTACAACAACAGTAGTGTATGTAGATAACGTCTGGAAACTTTCTGGCCAATGAAGTGAGTAATTGTGAAGCAATAAATTAAAATCTGACGCGGGACTTTTATCAAGCCAATATCAGAAATGTGATAAGCAACAAACTTTTTTCCCTTTAAGTTTCGCGTGTGTGTGGGGGGGGAGGAGGGGGGGGGGGGTTGAAAGAGAGAAAAAGTATCAGAAATGTTTGAATTTCCAGTCTGTTGCAAGTCAGTGGGTAGGAGAGAGCAGTGCGGCACGACCGTAGTAGCGGAGGTAGCAAAGGCCAAATGTGCAGAGCACTCAGTCCCTGATCTAAAAAGCTATTAATTTTGGCACTTTGAAAGCACATGGAAGTTAGGGAAGAGGAGGAAGACTATGTTATTAGGAAGAGTACTCAGGAAGCGCAAACAATTCATTCTTACATCTTGAAGAAGAAGGATTATATTGTATTTTAGTAAAACAAAGATTTGTTCGACGGTATGGAATGCCTGCACTCACTGCCTTATAATGCAAACGTAACTACGTATAATTAATGAACTGCCCAAGAACTATGTGATATTCTTGGTAGATGTCGGCGGTTATATCAAAACTGAGGGATTCATTATGAGGAGTGGATTCACTGATTATTACAACGGGTTGAATTTTAATCGTCGTTCACAATACTGCTCACAATAACAACATTCAACTCATAAGTATGGTTAATGGCTCAGTGAAAATATATTTACAACCGTGTTACATTGAAGTGACCGGAAACAATAAAAAGCGTTTATTCTTACTTGTTTCATTCATTATTTCTTCCGATTTTGCCAAAATTAACTGATTTCTCATTTGGTTTTTCAACTCGGTGCCAACCACGTTCCACATAATACGCGTTTCGGAAACCAAGACGATAAGCTGCTCATCCTCTGAGGTTTAGGAGCGGTCAGCCGACATTTCTGGTGCACGTTTCAATAATTAGACAGGAAGACCTAGCTTCAGGTGCGACTATACCTGTGCACGATACTAATACTGCAGCCGTCGTCTAGTAGTTCGCTGCTGCCCAATTCGACTTCTCCGAACTCCTCCAAGTAAGCAAATAGTTGCGATCTGCGGGACAGGTAAAGTCCGCAGTGGCTCTGCATTGTTTGCACCATAGAAAAACGGTCTGGCATCATTCCATAGTGTGAGTGGGGAACAAGCTCTCACACGCGTTTTACTCAGTACCTTACGGGAATATCCCGCAGCTATGGAAACGTAACTTAATTAACTTCTCATCTGATAGGAAGGTATACAGACAAATCCGCGGCACGGCCGTGGGCACCCACACGAACCTTCCAGTGCAAACCATTTTGTGAACCGTCTAGCGGAAACCTTTCTAGCCTCCCAAAACACCAAACCCCTGGTCTGAGATCTCCCGTGCCATTTCCCGTTACACCCCAATCCTCCCTCCACCCTCAAGAACCACCTACAAAGGAGTGTCCCCTTCAACACCCAGTACCACAGCGGATTCAATAACTAAACCACATCCTTCGCCAGGGCTTTGATGGCCTATCATTGTGCCCTGAAATGAGGGACCTCTACCGAAGATACTCCCCAAACTTGGTCAATATACCTGACAAGGTACAAACCCTTCGATGAATCAACAGGAAACTTACATGATACTTACGGGATATTTACATGATTTGACAGTTCTGCAGTACTGGTCTTGTATGGTGACTCATTTATTGATGATATTCCTTAATACTGTGAAGAAATGCATGTGATAAATGATGAACACGAATGGTGGGAAGCGAACAACGAAGTAATAAAGTCGCGGGAACTTAATGAGACATGGGAGCTGACAGAGTGCTGACCAAGAATAAGCCAATTGACAGCAAATAGGTCTTCAAAGCTAAACATAATGAATTGGTGAAACATATAAGCTCAAAATATAAGGCAAGCCTTGTAATCAAAGGCTATGTTCAGAGGAAGGGTTGTAATTATGATGAAATGTACGCTCCTACTGCATGTGTGGCTACATTGGGAATGCTGATGTCATCGTCAATGAAGAAAATCTATATATATATATATATATATATATATATATATATATATATATATATATATATACCAAATGGATGTCAAAAATGCTTTTCTGCATGCAGAACTACTTGAAAATGCCTACATGAACATCTGTCGAGGTGTCACAGGTCAAAGGAATCAAATGTTTAGATTAAAAAATGGATTGAAACATGCTCCTGGTACATGGAGTGCAACATTTGATTAGTTTTGTCTAAAGTACAGGACAGTCAAACGTTGACAGATGTTTGTATATGTTAAGTTTGGAAGATAGTGCAATATGTCCTCTGTTACATAACTATGACATTACAAATGATACGAGTAATCCTAATGAGACCAACAAGAATTAAAGGGCTTTGGAAAATTTTCTTGCGAGATATGGCAGAACTTAAATCATTTCTTGGCAGGATTCGAATCTGCGACCGTAGCAAAAGGTAATAGAAGTCGGTACTGCAAGAACGTGGTTTACTGGTGCAGAAACAAGGTGATAAACGATTACATAACTTTGTACGTAGGTGCGATGCTGAAGCGAAGTGTCCTGGCTGGCTGCACCTGATCAAATGGGCTGAAGCAGTCGCGGAGCTCGTAGACCTCGACAGCACTGGCTAGAGGGCGCTGTAGTCTGTGTCTCTCGTAGTGCCAACTTGAGAAAATATAGCGTGGAATCGTTGCTATCGATACCACACAAGTGATAAGAAATAAATTACAAAATACTTCGTCCTACAGTTATAAAGATACAGACAAAACTGAAACCGAGGCAGTGATTGGTTCGATGCTTCTATGTTCCATTCTCAAGCCTGGACGTGAAAACTTGGCATCATTTTTCGCAAATGACTGTAAATGACGTCCCATGTTTCGTGCAACCATCTCTCTAAAACGATGTGAAGTTTCACTGGTGGCTCTCTGATTTGATGGTGCATCTACTCGCCAACAAGGGAAAAGAGATGATCCTGCAGCAGCTGTGTCCAATATTTTCAACATCTTTATTTCTAATTGTCAGGTGGTATATTCGATTGGGGCTCATGCATGTGCTGTTGAGAGTCTAATCCCATTTAGAGCCAGATGCCGATTCAAAATATTCATGCCCAAGAAACCTACTAAATATGGTATAAAAGCCATGTACCTTACAGATGCACATTCTTCATTTCTGTATAATGCTTACTTTTATGTGGGGAAAGATAGTGATAGAGCAACACTATCTGTTGTTGTTGTTGTTGTTGTCTTCAGTCCTGGGACTGGTTTGATGCAGCTCTCCATGCTACTCTATCCTGTGCAAGCTGCTTCATCTCCCAGTACCTACTGCAACCTACATCCTTCTGAATCTGCTTAGTGTACTCATCTCTCGGTCTCCCTCTACGATTTTTACCCTCCACGCTGCCCTCCAATGCTAAATTTGTGATCCCTTGATGCCTCAAAACATGTCCTACCAACCGATCCCTTCTTCTAGTCAAGTTGTGCCACAAACTTCTCTTCTCCCCAATCCTATTCAATACCTCCTCATTAGTTACGTGATCTATCCACCTTATCTTCAGTATTCTTCCGTAGCACCACATTTCGAAAGCTTCTATTCTCTTCTTGTCCAAACTAGTTATCATCCATGTTTCACTTCCATACATGGCTACACTCCAAACAAATACTTTCAGAAACGACTTCCTGATACATAAATCTATATTCGATGTTAACAAATTTCTCTTCTTCAGAAACGCTTTCCTTGCCATTGCCAGTCTACATTTTATATCCTCTCTACTTCGACCATCTGAGGAAGAGAAAAAGTTGCAAAAGCCATCACAGTCTGTGATTCCTCTTTGCAGAAGTATGTACGGAACAAACAGGAATATCACAGAAGACAATTGGTTTGCCTCCATTGAAATGTGTAAGGAACTGCTGAAAAACAGGTTGACATATGTTGGAACTCTAAAATTCAACAAATGAGAAGTTCCAGAAGAGTTTCTTCCCAACCCAAAGAAAGAAGTGGGCTCCAGTATTTATGGTTTTACTAAGGATCTTACACTATTGCCTCTTATTCCAAAACAATCTAAGGCAGTTTTAGCGCTTTCTTCAATGCACCACACTGCGTATACTGATGAAAGTAGCAACAAACCAGAAATTATCGATTTCTATGTTGTTGTGGTCTTCAGTCCTGAGACTGGTTTGATACAGCTCTCCATGCTACCCTATCCTGTACAAGCTCTTCTTCTTCTACCAGTACTCACTGCAACCTACATCCTTCTGAATCTGCTTAGTGTCTTCATCTCTTGGTATCCCTCTACGATTTTTACCCTCCACACTGCGCTCCAATACTAAATTTGTGGTCCCTTGATGCCTGCACTTGATAATGGAGACACGACAAGAAAAATCAAGGCACATTCAAAGGATGTCAGCCAGTGAAAAGCACTGAACAACATAAAATCGTGCTAGATGTTCGAAATCTTCAGGAGAACAGGTGTAAGCTATAGGGAAGACATATTATTTAATGTACACAGGACTCAAGAGGGAATGATAAGAATGCAAGGCCAAGAACAAAGTGATCAGATTAAAAATGCTATGATGCAGTCTTTCACGCAAGCTGTTCAGTCTACAGGCCTCCATCGAAGAAGCGAAGACGGAAATAAATGGAAGTTTTAGGAGTGGGACTAAAATTCAGGATGAAAGGCAACCAGTGATAAATTTCGGTGATTACATTCTAATCATCCGTAAAAGTGAGGAGCACCAGAAATTAAGTTATAGGTAAACTTTACGTCGGTGTTGGGGGCCATGAAGCAGACGAAACAAAGACATTCTGCTACCTTGAAAGCAAAGTAACACATGACCAAAGAAGCGAGGAGGAAATAAAAGACAGACTAAACCAGGTAAAGAGGACATTCCTGGCCAAAAGAAGTCTAGTATCAAATACTAATGTAATTTAAGGAAGAAATTTCTGAGAATGTACGTTTTTCAGCACAAAGTTCTTTGGAAGTGAAGAATGGACCGTGGGAAAAACAAGATAATCGAAGTATTGGAGATGTGGGGCTGTAGGAAGATGTTGAAAATTAGATAGACTAATAAAAGAAATGTAGAGTTTCTTCATAGAATTGGCGAAAAGAGGAACATCTGGAAGACACTGGCAAGAAGAAGGGACAGTATGACAGGTCGTGTGTTAAGGAATCACTTCCTTGCAACTTGAGAGAGCTGTATAGAGTAAGAGAATAAGAATGCTCTGCTCCAGTGTAGAGGCTTGCGAGCCTTTGTTTCATCTTTGTACCTCTCTTAATTCACAGTTAGCAGTATGTGATAACACTGCAGTGCAGTGGAGTGGAGTGGAGTGGAGCTGCCACTTACAGTTCAAATCTCGTACTTAAGAAGAAAGTGGGAGAAACAACATACTACTAAGAAACATAAAGAAAGCCAAAATCATCATGAGGTAGCAGACAAATTGCGAAAGTCTGAAATAACAGTTAGGTCATATAGGCCATAGTAAACAACGAATAGCACAAAACGGTGGCAACATATACTGCAACAGGATGCTCTCCCCCTCCCCTCCCTCCCTGGAACCTTCACAGAAAAGGGCTTCTCCCCTATTAATGTGGACTTTACATATGGTATTATGCCTTCCAGTTCTTGGTGAGTAAAGATGGCCTCTCTTGTTGAGGTATCTTCAAGGTTCCCTTTTTACATTCATTTCTTCCCTCACTGGCAGCAGACGCCGTCAGCATGTGACGGTCAATGGCAGACCAATCCTTCACTGCTCTGTGCGCAAGTGCATGGAACGTTGCTTGAGGTACACCAAACGGATTGGATACTCCAAAAGCCACCCTCATCACTGCAAGAAACCATCTAATGCACTTTCTCCATCAGCTTGTCGATGTGGCCAAAGAAGTGCCTCAGATGATTTCTTGGGGTAGTGAGGCTGGCTATTGGAGTAACCAAGCCATTTGGTGTCCCATAGGCGGCACCTCAGGCAAGGTTCCATGTGCTTTTGCTCAGAGCAGCAAAGGACTGGTCTGCAATCGACTGTCACACACCGACGGCATCTGCTGCCAGTGAGTGAAGGAATGAATGTGAAAAGGGAACCTTGAAGATGCCTCAACAAGAGAGGCCATCTTTACTCACCAAGAACTGGGAGGCATGGGTGCCATATGAGAACACATCAGGAGGGGGATGAAGCCTCCCTCTGTGAAGATTCGTGTCAGAGAGTGTCCTGTTGCAATACAAGTCGCCACTGTTTTGTGCCATTTGTTGTTTACTATGGGCTGTATAACCTTACTGTTGAAACTTCCTTACTGTTGAAACTTCCTGGCAGATTAAAACTGTGTGCCCGACCGAGACTCGAACTCGGGACATTTGCCTTTCGTGGGCAAGTGCTCTACCAACTGAGCTACCGAAGCACGACTCACGCCCAGTACTCACAGCTTTACTTCTGCCAGTACCTCGTCTCCTACCTTCCAAACTTTACAGAAGCTGTGAGTACCGGGCGTGAGTCGTGTTTCGGTAGCTCCGTTGGTAGAGCACTTGCCCGCGAAAGGCAAAGGTCCCGAGATCGAGTCTAGGTCGGGCACACAGTTTTAATCTGCCAAGAAGCTTCATATCAGCGCACACTCCGCTGCAGAGTGAAAATCTCATTCTGGAACCTTACTGTTATTTCAGACTTTCACAATCCAGTAGCTGGCTACACACAAGTGGATTTTAGCGATAGGCCATGGTATTTCTGATGGACTCTGGAAAACCTACAGGTCCTGACTGTGTGTTAATGGATACACGACTTCAGGCCATTACCTGCAGTACTCAGAACTGGCAATCCTGACTCTCAGGCTGAGAACAAATAAGTGAATTTCTGTGAGAGGACATGTTAAGAAAACCTGTGTTTTCCGTGGTTTTCAAGTGGTAGCGAATTTTACTCACTTCAAATATGGTGATGGAGTGTAGCGATGACAACATCAATAAATTTATAAAACTGTTCCAGTCCTAATTGTGAATTGTAAATTCTCGTAAAATATCTAAGCATTTTTACTGATGAAATCCTTTTCACTTGTTCTAAAAATAACATTACAGCAAAATTTATTGTACCAAATACTTTATATCAACTATAAATGCTAACAAAAATGAAATGTATGTATCTACAACTGGATCGACATTATGCTGATTTATTCTCAGGTAAATCTCGTATTTGTCAAGTTCACCATCTCGGACTCTGAATCAGGTCAATATGGTTGGAATACTGCCTTGTGACAGTCTATTTTTTTTTTTACACTCATTTTGTGCCACTTTTCTGTTAAGAGAAATAAGTGCACAGCAAGAAACCACCACCAACTGTGTTAATTTTCTACCAACTTCCTCTTGGCGATTTACATAAACGAGCTACAAAATTCTAAAATGTACTGCAATAAAATACTGTCTAAAAATGCATGCCATTCAACATACTTTGGGTGAGACACATCCGGAATGACGTAATTTTATCAGCTGTGGCCTCTGCAGTCCCGGGGCCACAGGTAAATCACGAAAATCCGCCGATTTATCACACTTACGACAAGACTGGGCATCTGTTTGGAGCTGAGAGGCTAGATCCAACAGGCGAAGCCTGCATGTTAGTGGCAAACGACATGCCTGAGATAGACAGGTCCCATCCATCCAAAACATTAACGGAACCAGCCCGTCACTGAAATCCACGCCTGTGTGGCCAGCTAATCACAGGAACCAGGTCTGCCACGTCACCGCCACAACTGGAGTGCTCGCAGGAGTACATGGGCGATAGATGCACAACTGGCAGGGCATTTGCGTGAGGGTAGTGGTGGGGGTAGTGCCCAGGCACTGTAGGGGAAACGCCGAGTGCTAGAGGACGAGTGCCATTCTAAACAGAAGCCTACGCTCACAATTTTTGTAGATATTTAGTGGAGCCCCTGCATGCCCACAATTGCATGGTCATCATTCAAATCGATCTGCTGTTACCTTTGCTTTGGTTAGTATCTAAAAAGAATTCCGCTGAAAATGCAACAAAAGCAACTATTTATTTTTGCTTGGCTTATTAACCATTTGCAGCTTTCAGAAAAGCGCCATGAGCGACGAATTTTGAATAAAACCTAAATTTTTCTGTTGCCATTTTAAAATTTGCTTCTTTTTCCACAACACAGTGGAGTTCACAGCGTCACATCACTAACATATTGTGCAGACGCAGTTGGTGAGATAATTCTGAAACGGTGGTTTATTGAGTGAGGAACTGACAAAATGTCAGCTCAAGAGCTTATGAAAAGTAAATACTCAGGACCAAAATATAAGTGCAATGTCTTCACTTATGTTGTTCCCAACCCCACAGCATTTCTCGTTTCTCCAGCTAATGGCACTTGAAAATTTCTTTTATCGAAAATCTCTGTAGTTAGTGGAATAAGACAGTAGATAACAAAATTGTGTGTGATAACCATAATTAAGATAGTCTCCTCTTTGTGTGCTGTCATTTGCCAACATTTTATTTCGTTATCTCAGACCCTTTATGAATTAGAAACGTTGCTGGTATTTTATTCTGGCTTTATCACTGGTGCATGTGATTGTAAATGAGTTTGCTGCATCAGATCAATTTTCTCGGGATTGGTGACAGACACGCACATTCACCAAAGTGTAAAGAAAAATTCTGATTGAGAATAATGAATTATTTAGGAATATAGGGGACAATGCACACGCAAAAGGTACAAAGCTTTATTTTGCTAGCTTTTGGAATGGAATTCCTTTATCAAGCTGTAGGAGAAATATGACCAACATGAGCCACATTCCCAAAATAGACAGGCCCCATCCATCTGAAACATCAGACCGTCACTGAAAATCCACTAGCGTGTAGCCCTGCATACCCATCTCATCCCAGTACAATCACTGTGGGCCAGGAAAGAGCCTCCAGTCGAATGAGAACATTGTAGGGAGGTGTGTGTGTGTGTGTGTGTGTGTGTGTGTGTGTGTGTGTGTGTGTGTGTGTGTGTGTGTGTGTGTGTGTGTTCCCTCCTGCTGCAGCTTGAGAGAAGAATTCCATTCCGAAATCTAGCAAAGTAAAGCTCTGTACCTTTTGTGTGTGTATCTGTTGACGATGCAGCACTTCTACCTTTCAGTGAGTTGTCTTCTAAGTAACTCATTAAAAAAATTCACTATATTAGCTAAATTTCATACACAGCAACATACACTGATCAGCCAGAACATTGTGACCACCAACTTACTATCGATATAAATCTGTCCAGGCAATAGCAATGTCACCTAGTGAGCAATGTCACCTGTACAATTTGTCAGGTGTTCAAGGAGTGGGTTGGGCAGCTATTCCTCATTACAAGTGTCAGGTGTCATAGACTGGGCAGACATAAAACACGACAGCTCGTGAACTGTGGTGGAATTAACATCAGACTAATGCTGAGCAGAGATCAAGTGTGACTGCACACACAATGCAACAAACACTCCTAATAATGGGCCCCTACAGCCAGTGACCCATGTATGTGCCAGTATTAACACATCAGCAACTACGACTGATACCGCCACATGACCATCAGCACTGGATTTTAGCACAGTGGTAGAGTGATGCATGGAGCGACGAATCCCGATATCTTCATCATGCCGATGGGAGGGCGCGAATGCATCGCCTTCCAGGGTTATAGCTCCTTGACACCTGTGCTGTGGATGGAGACAAGTTCTTGGCGGCTCCATTATGCTCTGGGGAACATTCACATGGGCATCCACGGGTCCAGTGGAACTTGTGCAAGGCACCATGATGGCCAAGGAGTATCATACACTGGTTGCACACCACGAACACCCCTTCATGACAATCATGTTTCCCAATGGCAGTAGCATTTTTCAACAAGGTAATGTGCCATGTCACAAGGCCAGGAGTGTGATGAAGTGATTCGAGGAACACAGCAGCGAGTTTCTGTTGATATGCTGGCCCCCAATTCACCAGATCTGGATCCAATGGAACACATTGGGGATGTGATTGAGCATGGTGTCAGAGCTCATCACCCCCTTCCCCGGTATTTCGGGGAATTTAGGTGAGTTGTGTGTGCAGATATGGTGCCAATTCCCTCCAGCGACCTACCTCACTGCTTTCATGCCAGGATGTGTCGCCACTATTATCTGTGCCAAAGGTGGACAAATCTGCTATTAAGTAGGTGGTCATAATGCCCCAGCTGATCAGTGTGTTGCGTAATGTTCACCAAATTCACGGTCATAAAGACCGCTAATTTTCATTCCAAACTTTTCCGAATTTTGCGCAGTCTCTTTATTACATGTACATACCACCATAACTATGACCATTAACGAGCTAATGGGCATGACGTCATGAATCTGACATATAAAGGTATAAGTGACGAAAAAATGATTTTTTTTTTTGCGAATAGTTTCTCTAAAATCGTTTGAGAAAGACTGTAGGGCGTCTACCTCTATCATGTGTTTGCAGTACACAGCTGACCAAACAAAAACAGGCAAACGATGTCGGTCTCTCATTTCAAACAAACGAATGAGTGAACTCGCCCAGAACTTCGGACGAAAATTGGTCACTGCGCATTGGCCACTGCATCCTGCACAGACTGTAGCAGCTGGGTTGTTGTGGCACAGCCGAATAGATAGAAAACTATAGTGAGGCAACAACCTGATGACAGTGAAGCCCAATGACCGCGGTATCGGATTGTGGCAGATAATGTGTCTAATAACTATGAAACGATAGGTAAATGTTAATGTTTAGTAATCATAGCTAGAAGCTTAATTATGACGGACGAATACGTGATATACATTGTCTTTCAGCAACGATTGTAACGCATTCAGAACAGGAAGACAGTGTCTGGAAAATTCAGGTTGGACATAAATGTAAGCAAAGAGTTTCAGAGAGCAGAGTTAGTAACAGAAAAAGATCTAAAAAATTTGTTTTTGTATAAATTGTATGTGGCGTATGGTTAAGTTTGTATTTGAAGTGAAATGAACTGTCTCACAATGATCAAACACGGAAACTTTGACTCACGGATTACGTGCATTATGACCTGACCCACCCTGCCAATCAGTCAAATATAGAAACAAGTTGTTGTATAGTCGTAATTTCATGACACTAATACTTAGGATACTGGCTGGTTAAACTACCTATTGGTTAAATTAGTTTACTGTCTGCACGTTATATGGATCCAAACTTTACTTAATGGCTACCCAAGAGGGTTCCATAAACTAGGTTGTACTTTTTACTATGCACATAAATGGCTCCGATTATAATTTGGGTAGTACCATAATTTAAAACAAGTAAACTATCTGTTCACAGGAAACTATAGGTCTTTCTGACTGTAATCTGAATCAGTGTGTATATGTGGGCAAGGAAACAAAAATTCCTGGGCTTCCCAGTTAAAAAAAAGCATTTTTCTCACGTAAAAATACACTTCTTCCAAGATGAAAAACACACATAAGTGACAGTACACTTTCCCCAGAGCTGTTAAAACATGACAGTCCTTTGAATGGTAAAGGTTTTATACATCAGCGAGAAATTTTACAGAACGCAAAAGCTCGGGAATTTTTTTTTTTTTGGAAAGATCTGTGATATGCAGCAACATTTAGGTTACATATTTTCATATTACATACGCTGCATTCATATTACGAAAGTAAAAATTCGGAAGAACACGTTAGTTTCCGAAGGATTGAAATCGAGATCGAAATTCGCTTTTGTAAGCCAATCATAGCTCATGGCACGTGATCTCGCCAGCCAGCGACAGTAGATATTCAGAGAATTGGATACATTACGGCAGCCAACAGTAACATCACTGTAAAGTAGTGCGAACACACAAATAGGAAAAGTTGACGGTTTAAACTAATGTACGAAGTGTAGCTACAAGAAAAGTTAAGCTTTCACATATATTGATCTTTAAGATAAGTAAGCTACAAGAAAAGTTATGCTTTGACATATAATATTGGGCTTTTTGTGTGTGTTACACTTTAAAATACATCACCCAAATATGCGAGTATAATTTTAAATAATAACAATGTCTGGTCTTCTGAGTTCGAAATTCTTCAAAGTGGCTTGTCCTCAATGCGTTAAGTTTTAAATGAGAGTCAAACGCTCTGTGATTTATGAAATTCAATGTATTTTTGCACATGTAACACAATTCATCTTGCGTAAAAGGAAATTTACTTTGAAGCTAACTCTTTTCAAAGCGCCATTCGCAATATTTCCCGGCTGCTTGTTAGAAATAGCTTTGTTTCAGCAGTTGCCAGAGAGTGCAGAAAACAGGCGTTACTGTGCGTCGACAGCAACGATGACGTAGGAATCACGTATGTTCGTGTGTATATGGTATTAAAGAGGTCTTAAATGACGTCATAAAATAGGATACGGTACTCCAAGATCATCGGAATTTCGTAATCCATACTAAAATGCATAGTTCGGTTTACAACGCACATTCATATGTCCAGATTCAGAATGAAGTAGGCCCCAACCTGATATTAAGATTTTCAGTGCTGTTTACAGGATGCAAATTTTTTTGAAGTACCACTACCGTGTAGTCTCATGTTTCGTTCTTTATTATGGCATAACGCCATACGTGCCAGAAGATGAAAATATCCTTTTTTCAAATTCAGTGAACAGGCAACTGCTCGAACGAACTTAATGGCAACAGTTTGTTATGAAGTACTCCACAGTCTTCGTCCTACAGCCTTTGACACATTTTGCTGTTTATCAGTTCTTACCAGCCAAAATTACAAAAATTTAAGACTAAAACAATGAAAAAGTGTTTTTCTTGGTCCTCTCCCGGGTTAAAAAATTCCGCGTTTTTCCCGGAGCGCATACACCGTGTACATTTTATAAAGTGCAAGGAAACGTCTTTTAAAATATCCAGGAAATAACAACGCCTATTGCAACAGTCACAAACTGACTCATTTTACTTTGTAACACTCAGAGGACCTAAAGCGTACGTCACGAATTTGGGCGAAAACATGTTACTTCACAAGCAAACAAATACATCAATGTCCACAAAACATGCCACAGTTACAGCACATATGTAAAAGTATGTACACTAATCTTTAAGATTTTTTGGGATATATGCTTGCATTTATATCCTGAGTATACGGCATACACGATTCCAAAAAGAAATTCAGAAACTGTGTAGCTTATAAAACAACACACTAACTGTTCTCACTTTCAAAACTACAACAGAACGACCTCGCAAAATATGACGGCCGACAGTACAAAACGGTACCGCAGGGAGTCCTGAATAACGTACCACAGCCTCTATAAGGCATGTATTCACTATATCTTTTGCACATGGCTAAAGGTTTGTGTGGCTGTTAGTGCCGCATGGGCCAATCGTTTCTCTTCTCAGTGTTGTCAGTGTTTGGCAGTAGGTTAGAGGCCTCCTGCAGCCTCTGATGGCGGCAGACTGTGTTTTGCCACTACAAGAGTCATCACACACCAAATCTCAGAAATCCTTTTTGAATTCACTTATTGGCACTTGCACATAGTCCAGGTGTCGCCCAGAAGAAGTGGTAGCCACTGCCGTCTCTGCTACTGCCAGCAACCTCGCGGTGCTAGCATTCATTGCTGAGACCACAACTGTTGAGCCAGAGGCAAACGTGTTACAGTGCGAGATGCTGCAGGTCTTAATGGCTGACCACACTGTAGAGCTATTATAGCTTTGAACCTAACGCAACACCAGTAGCTTGAAACATGTAATGAGCTGGCCGTTGCAATTTTTATAGAGCACTGAATGCATTTTCATATGAGGTTACTACTGGCTGCAGTGACAACTAATGTATTTAACACAGGCATCCACCAGGAGGGAGCAGTGGGATGTCCTATCCCTTGATAGCAGAAACGGGGTGATCCACATTTCCTCTTCTAGTTCTCACCAATGACATTTGCCATCCTCTTGTTTTAAATGGTACTTAGGAACACGGCTATGCAGGGAAGTGCTGTAGCATCACATGGGCCACCCTCAGAACAATGACATATGTTGGTAGCTATTTTATTTCCTTACTAAATCTAGTATTACTAATGGGGTAACAATTTTCCTTTTGGGCAATGCTCTTCATCAGAACCCTCTTGGGAACTGGGGTACCTCATTTGCAACAGGATGCACTTGCTGAAACCATGCTCTTGAAATTCCTCTCAAAGGTATTCTGATTTCATCTGTCAGATCAGGTCGATTATCTTTTTCTGATATCTGTAAAAATGTTGATGTGATTTCTGGATGATCCAATAGGCTTTAGCAACATTTCACTACATGTCTTTACATGTCAAGCAACTTATCAACTACTGCACCTTTCCTAACTAATTTCCTGTGCTCAAAAATATCTGCAAAAACACACACTGTATCTAATGAATGAAATATAATTTATCGGGGACATAAAGGAAACTCCAGGATGGAATGTACAGACAATGGAAAATTCAAGATGGAATGTAATTGTTATCAGGCACACAGCTAAGTGTGCTTTAGGGACCATACACTATGGCCACACACCTGTATTCAGAAGGATTCCGAGTTGTGTATTCAATTCTTTTTCATTCTCAAGAATAAAATTCCCAATTCTTTGATGTCTTCAATTCTACCTAACACTATTTTAAAGGTACCTGTGTTCCAGTGGAATACCTATTAGATTCTACGCAGAATTTACAGACCATATTTCCCTTCTTTTGACTATAATGTAAATTCCTCAAAGGACCTTGCCCAGTAATTACAAGAAAGCATTGGTGACTCCAGTTTATAAGAAATGTAACAAGTGATATCCCAAATCAGCTGTTTATTATCTTTCAGAGCCATCTTTGTACATACTCTGAGCTTAAACATAATATAGCTCCTACTGAAAGACATCCAACACACAAACCAGCATGACTCTGAAAACACTAATAATTCAAAATCAAACTCACATGACATCTGAAAGCCATGTATCAATAGTTTATCCTTAACTTCTGAAAAGCACTTGACTCCGTACCACTACATGAAATTTAGATCATTTCTGGCAAACAAAATTTGTGACAGGAATGAGGATTTACTGGTAGCAGTGTTCCAGCACGTTTTCATAGCTGGAGACATGAACTCTTGCTGTTCATGTTGCATATTAATGATCTGCTAGACAATATTCTACAAATTATACAATCATCTCCAATGATGTAGTATTTAAATGTAAAATTTTGCATTTCACAAAACTATAAAACATGTAATACTGATGAGTCACATTTGGAATCAGTCAATGCAAACAAATACCTGAACATAGCAACCTCCAGAGATCTGAAATGTAATGATCACATGCAGACAGTCTTAAGTGAAGCAGTTGGCAGTTTGGTCATCAGTAAATACTAGAAAAATTGAGTTTACAAATTTACAAAACAATCATGCAACACATCCTAGAATACACTAAAGTGTGAGGGGGACCCATACCAAATAGGAATAACTGGGGATACTGCATGTGTTAAGAGAAGGGCAGCATTAATGGTTACAAGTTTGTGTGATCCACAGGATAGCAGCATATGCAAAAAAAACTGACAGTCACTTTAAGACAGATGCCAACTTTCTTCAAAAACATATTTAAAAAGCTTAGACAACCAACTATAAATACTGAAGCTATTAATATAGTATAACACCCTACACATTGTTCCAGTTGGCACAGCAAAGACAAGATCAGACTTCTATAACTGTCATGTATCTGACCAGGTTGTAATTATTATGTGCACAGGTGCCTTTAAGCATTCTGCCTGCACTCCATATGTAAATGGAACAAAGAATCCCATCTACATCTACATGACTACTCTGCAATTCACATTTAAGTGCTTGGCAGAGGGTTCATTGAACCACAATCATACTCTCTCTCTACTTTTCCACTCCCTAACAGCGCGCGGGAAAAACGAACACCTAAACCTTTCTGTTCGAGCTCTGATTTCTCTTATTTTATTTTGATGATCATTCCTACCTATGTAGGTTGGGCTCAACAAAATATTTTCGCATTCGGAAGAGAAAGTTGATGACTGAAATTTCGTAAAAAGATCTCGCCGCGACGAAAAACGTCTTTGCTGTAATGACTTCCATCCCAACTCGTGTATCATATCTGCCACACTCTCTCCCCTATAACGTGATAATACAAAACGAGCTGCACTTTTTTGCACCCTTTCGATGTCCTCCGTCAATCCCACCTGGTAAGGATCCCACACCGCGCAGCAATATTCTAACAGAGGACGAACGAGTGTAGTGTAAGCTGTCTCTTTAGTGGACTTGTTGCGTCTTCTAAGTGTCCTGCCAATGAAACGCAACCTTTGCCTCGCCTTTCCCACAATATTACCTATGTGGTCTTTCAAACTGAAGTTGTTCATAATTTTAACACCCAGGTACTTAGTTGAATTGACAGCCTTGAAAATTGTACTATTTATCGAGTAATCGAATTCCAACGGATTTCTTTTGGAACTCATGTGGATCACCTCACACTTTTCGTTATTTAGCGTCAACTGCCACCTGCCACACCATATGGCAATCTTTTCTAAATCGCTTTGTAACTGATACTGGTCTTCGGATGACCTTACTAGATGGTAAATTACAGAATCATCTCAACCTAAGAGAACTGCTCAGATTGTCACCCAGGTCATTTATATAGATCAGGAACAGCAGAGGTCCCAGGGCGCTTCCCTGGGGAACACCTGATATCACTTCAGTTTTACTCGATGAGTTGCCGTCTGTTACTACAAACTGCGACCTTCCTGACAGGAAATCACGAATCCAGTCGCACAACTGAGACGATACCCCATAGGCCCGCAGCTTGATTAGAAGTCACTTGTGAGGAACGGTGTCAAAAGCTTTCCGGAAATCTAGAAATGCGGAATCAACTTGAGATCCCTGTCGATAGCGGCCATTACTAGCAGCGCTGCAGAAAAGCGATGTTTTCTGAAGCCATGCTGATTACATATCAATAGACCGTTCTCTTCGAGGTGATTCATAATGTTTTAATACAGTATATGCTCCAAAAACCCTACTGCAAACCGACGCCAATGATATAGGTCTGTAGTTAGCTGGATTACTTCTACTACCCTTCTTAAACACTGGTGCGACTTGAGTAATTTTCCAATCTGTAGGTACAGATCTATCGGCGAGCAAGCGGTTGTATATGAGTGCTAAGTAGGGAGATATTGTATCAGCATAATCTGAAAGGAACCTAATCGGTATACAATCTGGATATGAAGACTTGCCCGTATCAAGCGATTTGAGTTGCTTCGCAACCCCTAAGGTATCTACTTCTAAGAAACTCATGCTAGCAGATGTTAGTGTTTCAAATTCTGGAATATTCCATTCGTCTTCCCTGGTGACGGAATTTTGGAAAACTGCGTTCAAGAACTCCGTTTTAGCGGCACAATTGTCGGTAACAGTACCATCGGCAATGCGCAGCGAAGGTATTGACTGCGTCTTGCCGCTTGTGTATTTTACATACGACCAGAACTTCTTCAGATTTTCTACCAAATTTCGAGACAATGTTTCGTTGTGGAACCTACTGAAGGCATCTCGCATCAAAGTCCGTGCCAAACTTCACGCGTCTGTAAATTTTAGCCAATCTTTGGGATTTCGCATTCTTCTGAACTTTGCATGCTTTTTCCATTGCCTCTGCAACAGTTTTTGGACCTGTTTTGTGTACCATGGGGGATCAGTTCCATCTCTTGCCAATTTATGAGGTATGAATCTCTCAATTGCTGTTGCTACTATGTCTTTGAATTTGAGCCACATCTCATCTACATTTGCATAGTTAGTTCAGAAGGAATGGAGATTGTCTTTTAGGAAGGCTTCTAGTCACACTTTATCCGCTTTTTGAAATAAAATTATTTTGCGTTTGTTTCTGATGGATTTGGAAGAAACGGTATTGAACCTAGCTATGACGACATTGTGATCACAGATCCCTGTATCAGTCATGATGCTTTCTATCAGCTATGGATTGTTTGTGGCTAAGAGGTCAAGTGTGTTCACTCACTCTCTTACACTTCACATCAGTTTGCAGAACACAGCTAGAGCTACAATGTTCTCAGGGGTTACAATCTGAACACACAGAATTACCTCAGTAGGATAATAGCAACTGGTCTAGTGGTCCTGAATCTCAATGGCAATCATCATCTTGTAAACAGACACTATTAACATTGACTTAAAATATACAGCAATTGCTGTTCCCATAACATGCCCACTAACAAAGACTGATCAATGTTACTGTGCAGCTCCACTTTCTCGTTCCTCCTCCTGTAGGGCGAGCAACCACAGCACCCACCTGGACAGCACACGGAAGGAACTAGGTTACTGATCCAATGCTCCCATACACTTGTTTGACAGGTGATCCACATGACTTGCCCGACTGTCACACATTTACATTCCCATAATTTTTTGGTGGTACCTGAAAATGAATCGAAGCTTCGAAACTGGTCATGGAATAAATTAAAAAAGTACTGGCAACTGAAGCAATTTGTATTCTATAAATGTGTTCTTTGGCTGCAGATGTTCACTTGAACAAATATTTTGTTACAGTTAGAGGTCAGCATATGCATTGCAGCTCTGTTACCTGCAGAGTTCTCCAACATTGGTTTCATGATTCACTCTTCCAGATAGGCACATACTGTACTGTTCGAAATGGTTGTTCATTTCAAATCTGGAGACTACATTCCTCTTTAGATATATTTAATGGGGCACAAGCCCTAGATGGACGAAGATGGTAATCAACTGTGTCTTTCATCTACATCTACATCTACATCCATACTCCGCAAGCCACCTGACGGTGTGTGACCGTACCAGCATTCTCCTTAACCTTTTCCATCAGGCTATAATAAACGAGGAAGGCAATTCAAACTCCATTCCTTCCAAATGGAAATCCACTGCCTTAAATCACTGTGGCACAGTTCTGTAAAACAGCAAGATCAATCTATCATATTTGTTCTTATATCAATGAAGACTTTTCCTTGTCTGACAACAACAACAATAACAACATACAGGAGGTGACAAGTCATGGGATAACTTCCAACATCACGTTGGACCTCCTTTTGCCTGGCGTAGAACATCAACTCAACAAGTTGTTGAAATACTTAACCATGGTTCCTCTATAGCCATTCATAATTGCGGAAAGCGTTGCCACTCTAGGATTTTTTGCATAATGTATAAAGGGATTTGTATTGTGTGACCTGGGTGGCCCCATCATTCACCCTTATCATCCAGAATGTTTTTCAAACCAATCAATAATAATTGTGGCACAGTGACATAGCACAATATCATTGGGACCATGAATGGCTGCAAATGGTCTCCAAGTAGCTGAACATAACCAATCTCCAGTCAATGATCTGCTCAGTTGGAGCAGAGGGCCCAGTGTATTCCATGTTAACAGCCTACATCACTAGCTTGCTCAGTACTTTCATGAGGGTCTGCACCACCCTCACATCATCTCTTACCAACTGGAATCAGGATACATCCTAACCAAGCACCAGTTTTCCAGCTAACAGTCCAACCAAGAGGGTCAATAGCTCAGAAGACTCACTACAGATGATGTCCTACTGTCAGCAAAGGCGTTTGATTCGGTCATCTGCTGCCATAGCCTATTAACACCACATTTGGCAGCATTGTCCTAACCAGTATGTTTGTCTTACAACTCACATTGATTTCTGTGGTTAATTCACACAGTGCTACTACTGTTAGCATTGACAATTCTATACAAACACTACTGCTATCCGTCATTAAGTGGAGACTGTTAGCCACTGCATTGTCCATGGTGATATGCTGCCTGAAATTTGGTATACTCAGCACACTGTTGATCTCACAATATCACAAAATGGAGTGTTCCATGTGAGTAGTTCCAGCTACCATTCTGCATTCAAAGTCTTAATTCGCATTGCACGGCCAGCCATATTTAACATCTTCTCACATGAATCACCTGAGTAGAAATGACAGCTCTTCCAATGCACTACCATTTTATACCTTGTGTACTTGATGCTTCCACCAACTGTGTAAGTGCATTTCACTACACCATGACTTGGCATCTCAATGTATGTGGAGCCTGTTGGTCCCCTACTTTCATACCAAAATAATGTCAATAGGCAGTCTTCACAACAATTGTAAGATTCAGTGTCCGTTATGAACATGTTACTTCACCACAAATATAACTAGAGTTATACACTGAATTTACACATTTTCGTGGCATTAATAAACTCCACACCTAAAAAAATAGGCTGCAAATCCCATGTGTGGACATACAAAAATATTTTGGAGAGCACTATGGAAATGACAACTGGTGGGAAAGCTTTCGATGCTAACTTTCATGAGACTCTACTGCTAGGCCCAATATAAGGCATTTCTACTACTGATTGACTGCTTAGCATCTAAGCAGAATAGCAGTCAGTGAGGTTCACTGCCACTGACATCTGAAATCCATCCCAACCTAGGACACCCACACACAATTGCAGCAGCCACCTACTCATGCCCATTACATGGAACTATGTCCCATGCATACTGCACTACAAGTCTGTGGTATAATTCTGTTTTAATTCTCTGCACTTTTTGTCAATCTGTGATAAACTGCCAGCACTCAATTTACCAGGTGACACAGGAGACTGGAAGTTTCCAATGAAGAGTATTCTGTCCATTTCAAAATTAACTTATGTTTATGATGAGCCAAGGACCTTGCCACTGGTGGGTAGGCTTGTGTGGCTCAACAATACAAATAGCCACACTGTAGGTTCAACCACAATGGAGGGCTATCTGTTGAGAGGCCAGAACGTGGTGTTCCTGAAGAGAGGCAGCAGGTTTTTCTGTAATTGCAGGGGCAACAGTTTGGATGATCGATTGGTCTAGTAACATCGCTGTACTGATACTGCAAATGGCTGAAAGCAGGACGACACTAAATCTGTAACTGTTCCCAAGGGCATGCGGATTTACTGTATGGTTAAATAAAGGCATCCTCTTGGGTGAAATAGTCCCCCATTTGGATTTTCAGCCAGGGACTACTGGGGAAGACTATGTTCCAGGAGAAACAAAACCAGCATTCTATGGATTAGGGTGTGGTAATCAGGGCCCTTAATCAGACATATCTCAAAAAAATTAAAAAGGAAAGTGGATAGTTTAAAGTTATAGTGAGAATTAGTGAAATCTGCTGGCAGAAGGACTTCTGGATAGTTGAATACAGGGTTATAAATACAAAATCAAATAGGGTTATGCAGGTGCAGGTTTAATAATGGATCAAAAAACAGGAACACAAGAGCCCATGCCTACCACAGCAGTACAAGTTTTTATGCCACCTAGTTCTGCAGATGAAGAGAGAAAAATTGTATGATGAGAAAAGAAATTATTCAGATAGTTGAGACAGACAATTTAATTGTCATGGGGGACCAGAATTCGATAGTAACAAAAGAGAAGGAAAAGTAGTAGGTGAATATGGACTGGGAGAGTGGCAAGGAATCAAAGAGGAAGCCCCTGGTAGAATTTTGCACAGAGCATAACTTGATGATCACTAACACTTTAAGAAACATGAAAAAGGCTGTCTATGCAAAAGAGAGCTGGAGACAGATTTTAAAATTGTACGACTTTTCTGGGACAGACGTGAACTCTGGCCACAATTTATTTGTTATGAACTGTAGATTAAAACTTTAGAAACAGCAAAAAGGTTGGAATTTTAAGATGGTATCTGGATAAACCAACAGAACCAGAGGTTGTAGAGTGTTTCAGAGGGAGCATTAGGGAATGGTTGACAAGAACAGGGTAAGGGAGGGCAATAGAAGAACAGGTAGCTCTGAGAGATTAAATACTGAAGACAGCAGAGGATCGAGTATGTAATAAGACAAAGGGCTAGTATATCACTGGGTAACACAAGATATATTGAATTTAACTGACGAAAGGAGAACATAATAGTGCTGTAAATGAAGCAAAAAAAGAAAGAGAGAGGGGCCGTCGAAAGTGCAAAATGTCGAAGCGGGAATGGCTAGAGGACAAATGTAAGGATGTAGAAGCATTTACCACTAGGGGGTAAGATAGATGTCACCTACAGGAAAATTACAGAGACCTTTGGAGGAACGAGAACCACCTGTGTGAATATCAAGAGCTCAGATGGAAAACCAGTCCTAAGCAAAGAAGGGAAATCAAAGGTGGAATGAGTATTATAGTGTCTACACAAGGGCGATGTACTTGAAGGCAATATAGTAGAAATGGAAGAGGGTGTAGATGAAGATGAAATCGGAGATATAATACTGCGTGAAGAGTTTGACAGAGCACTGGAAGACCTGAGTTGAAACAGTGACCCAGGAGCAGACAACATTCTGTTAGAATTGAGAGCAGCTACGAAGGCAGATGTCTTGCACTTTCTGTGCAGAGAGTAAAGATACATTGTGATGCTGTCAATTTCCTTCCATCAAGTCAAGCACAGACAGCTGATGGCACACTAGCATAAACATCGTTCCACAGTGAACTTTAAGAACTGCATTCTTAGTAACAAGAGGCCTTTTGCGTGTACTCGCACAACCTTCCACAAAAAAATAAATTATGTTGAACTCAATCACAACATTCCCAATCGTATAAAATATAGAAACAAATAATTTCTCTACATTAAGTTCTATAAGGTTTAAGACAACAGACTCAAAGTAAAAGAGCTGTAACTAAAATAAAAACAGGAAAACAAGGTATGTATGCAAAACTTCATGCTATTTTCCGATTTGTAAAAGCTTTCTTGAAAATTCTAATTTATATGTAAGTAACAACGAATATTTTTCCTATTGTAAAACATAAAGCAAATTAAAGCCCAGCGATGACGCTGAAACCTCAACGGAATGTCTCTGGGTGATAGCACAAAAAGAAACAATGTTTTGCTCAAGTCCGATCCCTTCCAAAAGACAAATTTATTTGTATAGCAGACAGAAGAGCTTCAACCTCAAGATGATACACAAGATTATTTTGTCAGTAATCATGACGTAGCTCCATTTTTTCTTTAAATACTGTCAATGTTTGATGTTCCATCTTTTGAACGACTATTTGTTTTGATAAAAACATGAATGTTTGCATTGCTTACATTAGGCACCCACAGTGATCAAATACTTTTAAAGCATTTTCTAGTTTTAATAATATGTGACCATAAGAATGATTTAACGTGTTACTAAAAGTTAATTTCTTTCATTGTGCAACCTGCTATGGAGTTATAGTATACGTACTTAATTGAACTAAATATGTTTTATGAAGAAAATGTCATTATTACGAGGTCAAAGATGAAACTTGAGCTACTAAATTTTTTATACTGCTGCACTCAGTCATTCACAGTCACACAAAGTCATACTTGACAGCAAGAAGTCCATGCCATCGTCTTCACTGATGTAGAGGGATCAGACTCTGCAAGATTTAGATGAATGGTTCCAGATGGAAGTTTTGGCCTGGCTGGCCCTCCCAAGGCTATCAGTAGTTTTGGATTGGAGAGTAGCTGTGAAGGTGGGTCAGGGTCAGGGTCAGGGTCAGATGCACAGAAGCATGCACGTGTGTACCGTGTGACTCTCAGCCAGTCGCACACCAGTGACATTCTTGTCTTTGTTCTGTGCGGGTTGCGCTGTGTTCAGAAATTCTTTTTGTTTCAGTCAGTGTTCGGTGCTGACGGCCTTAATAGTGGTCATGAGTGATAGAAAGCAATCATGCCAAGTGCTATACAAATAGGCAAAAGGAAGTGTTCCACGTGTACCAATACTTTGAGACAATCTTCCGCTGAATCCATGCTGGCACAACGAGTGCGTTCCGTCATGAAATGCCAGGAGCAGCAGACATCAGAGAAGACTGTGGTATTGATTTGAGGACCATTCAGAGAATATCCAGCATAGCTACGACGTTAGTGCAAGCCTGCAGCTCAGCTGTTTTCAGATCACCAGGAAAGCAACACAACCGGGGGCAAAAAATAAATAAAAAATAAAAAAAATTGTAGGTGAGCTAGACAATTTTGCAAAAAGCGTTTTGTGGCGCATAGTGTTCAGCATGTATGCTGAATACGAGTATCCAACAGCAGAAACTTAAGTTTCGCGTATCAAAGAAGATGAAAATTTTAACAGAAGCAAATGGATCATGTCGAGGATACCGAAAGACATGGAGTTCAGGTATTAGAAAATGAATGGTGGTAGAAAATTACTGGAACGAAGTGATACTGTAGCTGCAAGAATAGTGTTTTGAAAACAATGCAGATCAGAGAAGCTGGCACATCTTGAATTTATTACTTAGATGAACAACATTCCATTGGAACCACTGACGGCCTTGGGAGAGCCAGTGCTGACAAAACCCTACCATCTGGTGAACAAGATGTATGAGACAGGCGAAATACCCTCAGACTTCAAGAAGAATATAATAATTCCAGCCCCAAAGAAAGCAGGTGTTGACAGATGTGAAAATTACCAACACAAATTCTTTATATATGAATGCAAAAACTAGTAGAAGCCGACCTCGGGGAATATCAGTTTGGATTCCGTAGAAATGTTGGAATATGTGAGGCAATACTGTCCCTATGACTTACCCTAGAAGCTAGATTAAGGAAAGGCAAACCTACGTTTATAGCATTTGTAGACTTAAGAGAAAGCTTTTGACAATGTTGATTGGAATACCGCCTCAAATTCTAAAGGCAGCAGGGATAAAATACAGACAACAAAATCCTATTTACAATTTGTACGGAAGGGGCATAAAAGTGAAGGGGCATGAGAATGAAGCAGTCGTTGAGAAGGGAGTGAGGCAGGGCCGTAGCCTATCCCCAGGGTTATTAAATCTGTACACTGAGCAAACAGTGAAGGAAACAAACGAAAAATTTGGAGAAGTAATTAAAATCCAGGGAGTTTGACTGTTCAGAGATGTCAAACCCACCCAAAGATGTAAACAACTGTTCACATGTGCAGCACCTATTAGATGGAGGGGGCCTAACAGCCAATCGGTTCCAGTTGTTCCACCAGGAAGGAGGTACATGGCTTGTGTTGTCTGTTAGTTCAACCATGGTCAATACCACAGTTCGTTTGCATCCACATTGTTACTTTGTTCCAGGAAGGGCCCAAGTGTCCCGGCATGTAGGAGTGAATCAAAGCGATGTTCGGACATGGAGGAGACACAAAGAGATAGGAACTGTCAATGACATGCCATGCTCAGGCCACCCCAAGGCAACTACTGCAGTGGATGACTACTACTCACAGATCATGGCTTGGAGGAACCCCGACAGCAATACTACCATGTTAAATAAAGCTTTTTGTACAGCCACAAGAAGTCCTGTTACGATAAACTGTGCACAATAGGCTGCATGATGTGAAACTTCACTCCCGACATCCATGGCGAGGTCCCTTTGCAACCAAGAGAGCATGCCAGTCCGGTACAGATGGGCTCAACAACATGCCGAATGGACCGCTCAGCATTGGCACCACATTCTCTTGACCAATGGGTGTCTCATACGCATTCAACCAGATAATTGTCAGAGACATGTTTGGACACAACTCAGGCTGAATGCCTTAAGACACTGTCCAGCAAGTGCAGCAAGGTGGAGGTCACCTGTTTTCGTATGGCATTACGTGGGGGGCCAACATACGATGCTGGTGGTCATGGAAGGCACCGTAACTACTGTACAATACATGAATACCATCCTCTGATAGCGAAACCATATTGGCGAGGCATTCGTCTTCATGGACAACAATTCACTCCCCCCATTGTGCACATCTTGTGAATAACTTCCTTCAGGATGACACTGCTCAACTAGAGAGGCCAGCGTTTTCTCCAGACATGAACCCTATCGAACATGCCGGGGACAGATTAAAAGGGCTGGTTATTGACATGACACACCAACCACTCTGAGGGATCTGCGCTGAATCGTCGTTGAGGAGAGAGAGAATGTGGACCAACAGTGCCATGATGAACTTGTGGATAGTACGCCACAACAAATACAGGCATGCATCAATGAAAGAGGATGTGCTACTGGGTATTAGAGGTACCCAGTGTGTACAGCAATCTGGACCACCACCACTAAAGGTCTCACTGTATGGTGGTACAACGTGCAATGTGTGGTTTTCATTAGCAATAAAAAGAGTGGAAATGGTGCCTATGTTGATCTCTGTTAATTTCCTGTAAAGGTTCTGGAACTCTCAGAACCGAGGTGATAAAGTTTTGCCTGTGTGTAAAAACCTTGAGATTTACCAATGATATTGTAATTCTGTAATACAGAGCAGAGGACTTGGAAGAGCACATGAACAGAATGGACAGTGTCTTCAAAGGAGGATATGAGATGAACATCAATAAAAGCCAAACAAAGATAATGGAATCTAGTCTAAATCAGGTGATGATGGAATTGAGACTAGGAAACGCAACACTTAGTAGACAAGTTTTACTATTTGGGGAGCAAAATAACTGGTGATGGTCGAAAGAAAGGATATAAAATGTAGACGGGCTATGGCAAAGAAAATGTTTCTAAAGAAAAGAAATTTGTTAACATCGAGTATAGATTTAAGTGTCAGGAAGTCATTTCTGAAAGAATTTGTATGGAGTGTAGCCATGTATGGAAGTGAAACACTGGCAATAAAAAGTTTAGACATGAAGAGAATATAAGCTTTTGAAACGTGGTGCTACAGAAGAATGCTGAAGATTAGATGGGTAGATCATATAACTAATGAGGAAGTTTTGAATAGGATTGGCGAGAAAAGTTTGTGGCACAACTTGACTAGAAGGAATCGCTAGGTAGGACACATTCTAAGGCATCAAGGGATCACCAGTTTAGCATTGAAGTGTGGAGGGTAAAAAATCAGAGACGGGCCAAGAGATGAATACACAACGAAGAAGGATGTAGGTATTTAGTTACTCTGAGATGAAGACAGAGGCACAGGATAGAGTAGGGTGGAAAGATGAAAGATGCATCACATCAAGACGATGGACTGAAGACCAAAACAACACTTTTATTGATATTAAAGCTCATTATGTACCATTTAACGTATACCACAGTTTTTGCGAAAAATAGTGTCATTTTGAATCGATGATCCTTTTCTCCAAACCCCCACCCACAGACCAATGTGTCTGCAGGGATGGCTACAATTTCCTGGATGACTGCATGTTTCAACTGGTTCAAATTTCGCAATTTGTGGTTACACACACTGCTAGAAGTATCTCCACAGAAAGGGGTAACACACTGATAGTTCTGGAGATATGCAAGGCCACAGAACATTGCCAAGAGAGAATCAAGGAAACTGCCACTCAAATATTTGTGGTGTGTGATGTAGCACTAGCGCTATCTTGCTAGAACCAAGTACCTTTTAAAGGGATTCTTCACCTTGTCAGTTCTTGTTCCAAGCAAGCTGAATGAACAGTCAGTCACCCCAATTTCATTGAAAAAAATACAATCCAATAATGTTGAAAGAGCCAATGGCACATATGAGTGACTTACAGTGTGCAAAGGATGCTAGTGAATAAGGTGTGGATCCTAAGGAGCCCAGTACCACAGGTTTTGTTTATTGATGGTCCCACTTAAAGGAAAATGAGCTCATCAATAAAATCACATCATCCAAAATCACTTGGGTCTTTGTGTACAACAAAATCAATTTGTTCGAATGGAATTTTAATATGTGCAAAATATGTCAAAACTGATTCACAACAGACTGCTACCTCACTAGTGTGACATCTCGCTGGCCATCCTGGGCTTCTGATTATTGCTTCCCTTGTCCTTGCACCATTTTCTGGTGTTACACTGGATCTGAATCTGAAGTCTGTACACTACTTCTGTTCCCAACTGATCTGAAGTGTTCCACCCATCATCAGAACTGTCACTACTCTGAACAACTCTGTGTCTACAGAGATTGAATCTTACTCATAGCATTCACTATGTAACTAACACTCACTACTACTAACAAAACTGCCAGACCAACAAACAAGGTTGCAGTACAACTATTCAAGTGTAACTGGAAAGGCAGCTGGTGAGGAGAAGTACTGGCGGTGGTTAGTATTTAACGTCCCGTCGACGAGGTCATTAGAGACGGAGCGCAAGCCTGGGTTAGGGAAGGAAATCGGCCGTGCCCTTTCAAAGGAACCATCCCGGCATTTGCCTGAAACGATTTAGGGAAATCACGGAAAACCTAAATCAGGATGGCCGGAGACGGGATTGAACCGTCGTCCTCCCGAATGCGAGTCCAGTGTGCTAACCACTGCGCCACCTCGCTTGGTGGAGAAGTACTACCTACCCCTATTACAATATCTCTTAGCACTGCACTTTCACTCACAGTACTAGGCAATTCAAAACTATCCATCTGCCATGTGTCACCCACAAAGCTTTAGTTTCACCAAAATTTAAATTTTCACACAATACAAGTTGGTTCTGATGCAACACTGCACTTCTGGCTATGAAACTGCTTGAATTTCTCAATCTCTTTCATATCTGACTACTGATACGTACGTTATCAGATGATAATGCATTTGAAACATGGTGCTACAGAGAATGCTGAAAATCAGGTGGACTGATTAATGAGGTTCTCTGCAACATCAGCAAAGAAAGGAGTATGGAAAAAGGGACAGGATGACAGGAGGTGCTAAGGCATCAGGAAATATCCTCCATGGTACTTTGAAACTGAAGAGGAAAAAATGTAAAACAAGAATAGAGACTGTTACACATACAGCAAATAATTGAGGGTGAAGGGCACAAGTGTTGCTCTGCAATAAAGAGGTTGGCACAGGAAAGGAATTTGCGTGGCAGGCCATATCAAACCAGTCAGAAGACCAAGGAAAAGAAAAAACCCACACAGCCCTACTGTTACATGAATCCAATTTACACTTCTGGTTTTCTTTTTAGAAATTGCAATCAACATTAACATTTACTGAAATGTAAAACCACTTCTTATTTGCAGTGACAACATGTGGAACATCTTCCATGAACTAATCCTACCAAGGCTGGTAAGCTGAGCACTGCCAAACTTATTCCACACTTTCCTTAAAAAGCATTTTACCGCATTTGAAGTACTTCAAAGTACAAGATCAATATTTCAATTAATGTCAATTAAACTCATTAAAATTCACTGATAAGTTTCAAAGCTTCTTCCCTAGATTAAATCCAATTCTACTAATCAAATGCAAATCATCTGATGTGCAACCACCACATTTTGTTTGGTTTTACTATGCTGAGTGCCTTGTTAATATACCCGTAGCACTGTCAAGTATAGCTCATCCATGAATGTCCACAGAAGATCAAACTTTACATTCTGCAGATTTCTAACAATCAAGTTTGGTGGGCAAACAAAAATGTCAAGAAACACCTTTAGTCAGAGAAGCCTTAAGTTCACTGGGGGAAAAAAAACCACTAAAGGAAATTTTTGCAAGAGCAAACAAGTCTTTCGAAAAGACTCTAACCACAATTTTTTTCAAATAACCTATTTCAAAGCACCAACACTTTGTTCTGGCTGCGTAACGATCTTTTAAATTTTCATGTACTTACAAACAAAACAAAATTTTGTTGGTGTGAATTCTGCCAAATACAGGTATTAAATTTTCAGGTCCTGAGGCATGCCTCTACAAGCAACACAGGGAAGCCTGTGTGCCATTGACCAATATTAGGCATATATTACACATTTTAAAAAATAGAATACCAATCACTTTTACTAAACTTTATTTACAAAATATAGCATTATAAAGAAATAGAAGTCATAAATAAAATAATTTGTACTCAATGGTAGTAATATAATGGAAATGTGCTTAAAACGCATAACGTGTGCGAATATCCTCAAGTTTCTTTGAAACTTCACTCGGTGTCCGGTCGAGATCTTCTGCAATACTTTTCTGTTTTGATATGTCTATGGAATTGAACTGCTCACACAGGTCCCCATCCAACACATTCTGAAAAAAAATATTGCAGAAGATGAATGTTAAGCTTACTTCTTGACTGGAACATAATATGAAGCATTTGAAGTTGTCATACCTTTACTGGGTAATAGTATGATCTGAAGGACAAATGATCCCTTCCACACAGAGGTGGGTTTTCTGACCTCATATGCATTTCAAGATGCTGAAAGAAGTCTTGGTCTTCATGGGAAGTGAATGGTACAAGAACACCTACTGTTCCTGATAGTGTAGTATACACCAAGGATTCACTTCCACCTGGGATCAATGTTGCTTTCTAAAGAAAAAAATCAAGAGCAAAGTATGATTAAAATCACCAGCTGAAAATATTTATATTTCCCAAAGAAAGCATATATCCTAGCAATTTACTCCTCACCTGAAGGGACATGCAGATCTCTCCCACATGAAAGTTAGCAACCACACCAGCCTTTTGAGAAGCCCCATTTAGCAAGCCCCTGTCCCAAAGTGCTTTGTTTCCTGTTGGATCTTCATCTACATCATCCGAGATATTACCAGATAGTCTTATCTAAAAAAGAATATGTGTACAATAATGAAGAAACAAACTAACTTTTCGCACAAAAGACTAAGTACTACAACCACATACATTAAACAGAATACTAACTACTAAGGATTAACTAGCCGTGCTATACTGGTGTAAGACCTTTGAACTTTTAAGTGTATTCGTGTGGTGCAACAAGTTTCACATGAACTTAATTGCAGCAGCATATGAAACAAGGTAACTGCAAGAGTGCTAGTGTTCTGCTGGGAAATATGTGAAGGTTTAATGAAAAATAATCTAGCATCCTAGCCTTCCTACAGCATGTCTATTGAAAAAGGTGAGTGAAGCTGTATCTTAAGTACTACAGTAGTAAACAGTTTCTTAGCAATATGATTAGACTTTTCCTTCTTTTGTATCAAAATACTACACCATGTATATTGAATGCACTTTTAATACAGATGAACTAAATTTTCTATAAGACAGAACTACAGGAATGGGAAGTAACTGGAAACGAACCTTCACTACTTTATGAAAAATTTACAACACTGAAATAGAATAAGTAGTAAGTTCTATACAGATTTAAAGCATAGGTTCCCTACCCCAAAATAAGACAAAATATCCATCAAACATGGGGCTCTAAAATGCATAATTTAAGAGTTACGAGCACTTTTTCAACGTAATAAGACATTTCATAATAGCTAAGATGAGCAAGTGCCCATAGCACACTCTAGAGCACATGTTCAGAGTTTTTTCTGGTTTTGATGTAAAGAACATGTCCTCAAAGTCTTTAAAGGGAATTCTGTTACAACCTGTACATCATTTCAAGTCACTCAGTGTCTGGTAACAGCAGATAAAATTTAATAATTTACTGTACCATGTCAAAACCGTGACAATACACAGCCATGATTAAAGCATTACTCATAAAGAAATGAAGAAAACTACTTTCATTTTACACTTCGGTAACATCACAAAGCTTAGCTTAATAACTAGAATTTACAATAATATTCACAAGCCTTGACAAATTTTGAGGAATCCTTTAAGGGTGCTTAATCATGACAGATTAATACTGTTTATCCAGGCTGTTGTAATTTTGTCTAAAGCACCACCAATGTCCACACTATGAACTAATCTGCTGACAGTTCATCTTTAAACACACACAACTGAGTCCCCACCACATTTTTCGTCCCTCTGTAAGGGCTTATATCAAGAAATACGGTAGGGATTTCAATACAGTTACCACTAACAGACTAAAACACAAGGAAGATTTGTGTCTATAATTTATTATCGCTGTGCCAGGCAAGTCGCCTGACTAGATATTTAGTGCTACCCATGTGAAGTCATGACAGGTCCTAGTATCTTACACTTCACTTGTTTGAAAGAACTCCAGTCCCTATTACTTTGAAGAGTTACTGCACTGGTCACCTGAGCCTTAAAAAGCTGCAGCTTCAGTAAGGCTTTTGCACCATTGTGTCAGGTTTAATTTATGGCAGCATGTCACCGTTAGTGGAGTGACTGCCCTTTCCGACAAGACAATCAGTTCCCACAAAATGATTTTGCTGTGACAAATTGAATTTTCTCAAATAACAACAACAACAATAACAACAACAACAACAATAATAATCCACTGCAACATCCTGAATTTGTATAATATAGAAACACAGACTGGTATGTTAAAAGTAGGTTGAATGTTGTGACCTACTTACCACAGCAATATTGCCAAATTTGTCTGCAGTGGCTACAGTATCATAGTCCAAAATAGTTGCTGTAGTTATCCACCGGGGGTGTGTGTCATCAGCAAAAATTATTAACTGGTTTTCACGCCTTTTGTAACGCACCATGAATACGCTCTCTTGTACATCAGATACAAATATCCTCTGACCCATGGCCTGAATGTTAACTATTAAGTTAGGTATATGCTGTGGAAGAAGAATGAATTAGATATGCAATGTTAACAAGGAAAAATCCATCTGATAGTGACAGATCAGAAAGTTGAATATATCACAGTGTATCAAAAGTCTAACATGTGCGAAGCATCATTTCATTAAAAGGCATTATAGTTAATCAAATATTCAAACCTTGTTCTCACACTTCCGGAGTAGTTTTTTTTTGCCCATGTCATACAGACGCAGCATGCGCCCAACCCCAACAAGTACACGTCCTTGGAATGGAGTGATAGCTGTAGGTACTTCATCAACAGGGGTCTTGTGTACTAACTCCATGTTTGTACAGTCCGCATTTAATCTAAAAAGTGCATAATTGCAAAAGAGCAAATGTAATCCATCTTGCATAAATATTCATGTGCATTCACATCCAACAGCAAAAACAATAACTAAAGACAATGACCATCTGTACATATTTAACTGAATGTCCACCTTGATCAGCAAAAGTAAATCATTCAAGTATTAGTTTTTAGCTATATCAGTGTCTGACAGCACTAATACTCCAGCTTTACAGTGTGATAAATTAGCTGTCACTTGACAGGTACAGCAATGCACAGCTCCCACCATCAATAAACCAATGGGAGCCTGGCAATGTTGGCACACAGTATGTTGCCAATTCTGTTACACTGTCCTGCCTAAAGCATTCTGCCAGTCCGCCCTCAGCGACCGGTTGCATAGTGAGATTTTGGTGACTTAGCTTCACTTGCCTATAGATGTGGATGAAAGCAGTTGAAAGAGGAGCAGACAGTCTGCACACCCTGAGGAAACTTACGAAAGTGTCAGGCATGGTGTGATCATAAGCAGTCAGCTGCATGGGCCTCTGCTTCCTTAGGATAGAGTGGTGGAGTGCACTGTAGTTGCTCTACAATTCAACAAAATCAGGGATAGGAAACTGCAAGGAGAAATTCACAAAAGAACAATCAGCACTGTCATAAATTGGACAAAGAGAGGCGCCACGAGTAGGGGCTCCCAAAACAGCTCTCTTCAGGAAGATGCAATTTGTCATCATATACACACAAATTATTGAAGGAATGAGTGTAAATCCTGTTTCAGGGTACTAAAGCATCCTTGTTGCGAGTCATGAGAAAGTCATGATTCTGCTGTCAATTCGTTTGTCGACTAGTTATTAGTGGAATACTAAGATATTGATGCCTGGTGCTGCCACTTTCTTAGAGTGTTAGGAGGAACAAATTTTGACAATATCATTTGGCTTGATGAAACAAGGGTGAATGCAGCACACAGGCTGGAGAGATGATACCATCAGCAGTGTGGTAGCTTTGAATGGAAAAGGAAAAGAATAATTGTAGCACATGCCAGAAATTCAATGGTTTTATTGTCTGCTGTTATTCAGTTCAAACAAGTCCTTTGACTACCATGAAAAAAAGAACCACAATAACTGCTTCAAAAATTAACAACACACTATAATTTTTATGGATAATGTGCCACATCACTCTGTTACACAAGATAGGCACCTATAGAGGCAATGATAAAAAGGACATCATTTATTGTCCACAGAAGTGTAAAATACAGAATCCAACAGTGGCAGAATTATTAGAAAGCAAAAGTATCCAGTTTACATTGTGGACAAAATTGTGAAAAAATACCAGCTCATAAAATGCTCAAATTGCCTCCCTATTATTGCCACTTCAATGCAATAGAACTGTTACAGGCTCAAGTTAATCATCATACTGCTACAGAAAATAATAATGTTAAGTTGACCAAAATGGAACACCTTTTGAAGGAGCATTTGAGAAAGAGCCACAGATGACTGGGAAAAGATAGTGGATAACATCAAAGGAATGATACAGGAAGTGTGGAATAATTTAGGTATGCCACAACAGTGCACCGAAGATGTGATGTGTCACTACAAACAGCAACACTGATACTTACACTGACTCTGAATTAAGCAATTTTTCCTGTTGTCTGATTTGTGAGTAATGTAAAGTACACTTTGAAGAACATCTTACTCCCATTAAATATTGTGCCTGTGAATTTATTTCGATTCATTTCTCTTTCCCAAAGTACGACTAAGGAATACTGTCCATCCATATAATAATAACAATAATAATAATAATAATAATAATAATAATAATAATAATAATAATATGGTAAGTTAGACTGAATGTTAAATATACTTCATCTTATATAGGCACCAAGATGTGACAATAATCTATGAAGATGGAAATTGCGTAGTGGAAATAATGAACTGCAGACTAGTACAACAAAAAGCCTTCTGAAGTAAGTTTCTGGCCATAAAGCCTTCTGAATTACAACACACTCAACACACTTTAGAGTGTGGTCATCTGGGTGATAGTTTCCATTTACATTTGTGTGTTTTTATCTAATTCAGAAGATTTTTGGATAAAAATGTACTTACTTAGTGATCTTTTTGATGTACCTGTCAGCAACTTCATTTCCACTATACAGTGAGTAGTGATCTATCCATTTAATAATATCATCCCATGCTGGATACTTCACTGTTCAGTTTTTACATTCCTGTCAAAGATTATTGCTGGGGATCAAAGTTAGTGCTACCAGCATGACCCTTACACACAGTCAAAGTTCTGGATCACCAGCCTCAAAAAAAGTAAAACGACAACCCTTGAGAACACACAATGTTTATCGCATTCTGTGACAGTAAAGAATTAGTTCACCAAGACTATGTTCCTCCAGATCAAACAGTGAACTAAAGTATTTGAAACATTTGAGAAAAGCAAATCGATGTTGCCACCCTGATTTGTAGCACTCTAGGACTGGTTCTTACTGCTAGACTCCATAATACTGCTTTATCTGTTACTCAGTACCTGGCCAGACAAGTTGTCATTGTCTCCCATATGTGCTGTACCTGCCAAACCTCTCACCTAGTGATTTTTTCTTATTTCCACGAATGAAAAGGCGACTGAACGGAAAGCTTCAAAACATCGGACATATCCCAATGTGATGCGATAAATGAGCTTACAAGCATTGCAGTTGAAAATTTCCCTGTTCACTTATGTCAGAAACATTAGCAACTGTGTATAGACAGCCAAGATGACTACTTCTTAAAAAGACTTGCATTTGTACTTTTCTGACAAAGGTAGTAATACTACAGGGACATTCTGTGGTACTATTATTATAGCCATAATTGTAACTGAAAAATTAAATATGGAAGTTACGACAATCTAATCATAAGCACTAAGAAAGTTTCAGAAAGACAAGTTATCAAGCATGAAGAAACAAAATGACCTCAACTATCTTGAAACGCTGGGCAACAAGTGCACCACCGCAAGCTCCTGTCTGCCACCCACTAATTAACACTGCAGTATCTTTTTCACATTTACTATATAGCACGACATGGTTTAATATGTCTATGTCCTATATTCTTAATTCTGATAGAAACAGTAGGAATATTTTATTTAGGATTTAATTTTGTGCATTTTTACTGCATCTTTAGAACGGGTCCCTACAGCCATGGTCCCTTGAGTGCGCGTAGATATTACAAATCTGGATCTTATGGAAAAATAAATAGAATGACTTCAGTGCTGTAATTATAATCAATGGCTTCAGAGTCCCGGACACAGCTTAATCATCATAGTCACTCATCTTAAAAAATTCTATATATGTATTTCCAATGTTACTTACTTGTAGGTATACAGAAAACCTCCAGCAACTTGTCTTGGATTCAGCTGGTAATCTTTGGCAACACCAACAACTACAAACTGCTGGTTATCTGGTTGATTAGCAAACTTCACCAGGGTTATGCTAGTAAAAAAAACCACAGCATGTATTAATATTTAACAAAATCAAAGTTTTTTAATATTTGCATCAAACCTTGTCAGTACTGCAGGACTATCATCAACAATAACAGACTTTTATTTTATCATCATAAATTATCCTAGAAGATTTACTCCTTCATATCTGAGCTCAACCCCCCCCCCCCCCCCCACACACACACACACACACACACACACTGTATCCAAAATTAAATTCAAGCATACCAAACTATAAACAAAACATACAAATGTTTCTGAATTTCCAACATACCACATGGCAGCTTCATTTTGATCAAGCTTTATGAGCTGTTCTGTTTTTCCCTCCACTGGATCAAGAAGCCTTATAACAGATGCCCACATTCCAGGGCCTGCCTTAGGCGCACTGAATATATTTTCAGGTAGATCTTCATTCAAGAACGCTTCTGCCATTTCGCGAGCAAGTTCTTGCTCTTCTTCTCCAGCTGCTTCCTTCATTTCTTCTGCCATCTGAATACGTCGCTGTTTTTTAGTTTCCTCAGTATAAGCATTATGCTCCGTTTCTGTAATAATCAGATGAGCTGACTCTTGATGAATTACAAATTTACGAGGTGTGTAGTCTACTGGAAACGAAACCTGCAAGGGAAGTAAATTTTTAACTGTTGTGAACCAATACAACTCTAGGACTGTAGTTTAACATTTGAACTGAGCTTAAGTTTCGGCATCCAAATGCAGATTAGGGTGTTACCTGGTTAAACACAGCTCCCAGTTTTTCAAGGGCCAGAATTCTAAGTGTATTGGTTGAAATTGCAACAATACCCTCCGGACATTGCTCAGAAGAAAAACCAGATGCATATTCAAGAGACTCATATGAAAGTGGTGTCAAGTGGAACCTGTTCTGGTAATAGTAACTAAGCCAAGACCTACTGGACATAGCCAACACCTGAAACAAAGAAAATTACAAATTATACAATTATATGTTCGAGCACACATTTAAAAAACCACCACTTTATGCAAAGAGTTTTTATAAAAAAAAAAACACCACTTATGCAGAGTTTTTATAAGGATATTTTAGAAAATGTGTAACAGCACAGTTCAACAACTTGAGCAAGATAAGGTACAATTCATTCTAATGACTATTATACTTGGCAACCACTCACTGAAAACCACTTACAGCTTCACTATCCTGCATTCTGATGCGAAATAATTTCACTGGCCTCGATCCAAGGTATCGAGTACGTGTGTCTGAGAGATCACCAGTCACTGGGTCCAAAACTGTTCTTAGTAACACCCCATTCTGCAAGCCAATGTTGAGATACAAGTGGCTTGCAGCACCTGGACCAGATTCTCCTTCCTGACCCTCGCCAGCTCCCATTTCAACAATACACAAGGATTCTGCTGCTGCAGGTAGTGCTTGCATGCTCAAAGGTGACAAGCAGTCCTGAAAATATATACAGTCTTATGACAGAAAAATTTATGTGGAGAATAAAGGTCAATCTTAAACAGTTACAATCAGTGTAACTTTTTGCAGCAGCAGCAGTCAGATGAAACACGGACAAAATCATCATAATAACAACAACTATCCACAATAACTTCTAAATGTGCATTAGAGGCTATCTCAGACTAGTCTAAGTGCTTAAAATTCAAATTATAACTTACTGATGGATCCAGAGAAATTATCCTGACAGTGTTATCAGCAAGACCAACAGCTAAAAATCGTGATCTTTGTTCACCTGGAGGAACATTTGCAAGTGCCATACAAACTGCTTCAGATGGCATTTCTTTCCTTTCAGTGAATTCATTCAACTGTCCCGTCTATAACAGCAGATAACACCACAATGTAAACAATGTTATCAAGGTAAACAGAACAAACTTCAAGTAATAAAAATTGCTGAACTATTTTTTTATTTTGGTTCTCATCATACACTTATTGACAAACTTAATCCTTCTACAGTCATTTGCAAAAGTTCATTTTTTATAAAGAAACCTTCGTATGATGTTTGCCTTATTACTTCATTTTAATAACTAGCCATGACATGATTTAAGAAGCTTTCTTGGCAGCTTTCTAAAAGTTACAATACATTTCTCCCAGGAGCCACTTTTCTACTGCACAATTTTTCAACAAGCTGATGGTAGCTGCCAACAGCAGATACGAGCACAACACTGAAGATGGAAATACTGTACACATGCTGTCCCCCTCCCCCTTCTTTGGACTGCACCATTACAATAGCTCTCAGCTTAAGAAATAAATAAGCTATTGGAGCAAACTCCAGTCGTCTTACAATAACAGTAAAAATTACACTGACATGTTTGTGCAAAACTACAGCAAACAAATTAGTGAACTGAACCTGTACACACTTGAGTTCACTCCAACTGAAACCGATTTCATATGGAGGCGACAAGTGGGTATTTATTTCTGCACAATCTTGTGACCATCAACAACCATGATGCTGATGGTGTTGCTGTGTGCAGTAGTCTGTCTACAATCAAGTCTGTTTACAACTTACAATGATTACCTAGTCAATTACAAGGAGGACTGAAGGTGTAAACTGGTGAAATTTCGTAAGTGGAATGCTGATAGCAATATACCTAATCACTACACATCACGTCATTACAAAAGTATAAGCAAGTATTACAGAGTGCTTCCTAACTACATTTTTCTGACATCCACCTTCACTCTGCAATACTCTCTCACTCTTTAAATACTGTTACTTTTGTCTGCAACTAAAGTGACTGCAGTTAATATTTGCTGAAATGTAATTTAAATACAGGAAGCACAAAGTCTGGGAACACTTTACTGTACAAGAGCTTAACATTGTACAGATATCATACATATTGCATTTCAAAGAGAAACTCAGTTTTTTTTTTTTTGAACAAGCATTTGATATGCGAACCATGTGTGACCTAAGAGACATCAATATGGTGATCAAATTCTTGCCATACCTGTCAGAGCATGGCATCATCGATTGTGGCCGTCCCTTCCCGTATTCTCACCCAGAGTTCTGCTACATCACATGGTCGAGGTGGTACATACATAAGATCTTTAATGTGTCCCCACAGAAAAAAAAAAAAAAAAAAAAAAAAAAAAAAATCACACCGAGTGAAATATGGTGATCGGGGAGGCCATTTCATGAAACAGCTGACCCCTTCTGTAGCACGGCCAATCCATCAAAATGTCAGCTCTGTGTTCAGATACCCACAAACTTCACAATGAAAATGGGGTGAAGCCCCATCCTGCTGAACGATGAATGGAGAGTTCGATTGCAATTGAGGCATCAGTTATTGCTGCAACATGTCTTAGTCTTTGGACTCCTTATGACTGTCCCTCGTACGCACTCCACATTTGCTTCACTCGCATTGGGACATCTGCTTCTCTTTGCTGGGCACAAGCAACCTGTCCCTAACAGATTTGTTGTGCCAGTGGTAAATGGCCTTTCTTGTTGGTGGCTTCTTACCGTACTTTTTTCTAAACATCCGTTAAACAGCTGTAGCACACTATTTGTTGAGCGCCAACACACAAAAAGCTCACACCGCACCTGAACTCATCATGTTGGCAACTAGCGCTGACTATTGGCAACTTGCTAAACTACGCTGTGGCGGTATACACGGAAAATAACTTTCAGAGTTTTTCTTCAAAATGACATATGTACGATATCTGTACAAAGTTTGGTTCTTGTGCAATAAATAATTGAAAAGTGTTCCCAGATGTTAAGTACACCCAGTATTTGTAAGCCCTCAAGACACTATTCACTATTCCCAGGGCAAGCAATGCAATTTTTCACAAAATCTATCATTTTCTTTAGTAGCTATAGGTGAGCTTCCTCTTGCCAAACTCTGAAGCACAAGAAACACATCAATACAATCTAAAATAAAATTACTCTAACAAAATTAGTTATTATGAAAGTACTCACAGGATCCATCTCGAAATATATAAGTTCACCTCCTGTCAGTGCAATTACAACCTGCCGCTGATTGACAGCACATTTTACAATTGTCTTCTTTCCTGGAGCTGACCATTCATTGACACGTTTATCTGCTCTGATATGTCTGATTCCATTTGGGTAAACCTGGAACATACACAACCTCTATTGGATTCATTTAGATAACATCAGACAACAAATACTGTAGCGCCAAATAGAAGAAAGCATTAATTGGAACACAAATGCCTTTAAATTCTGATAGAGCAGGAAGGCTATTTTCATTTATGCCATCTTGCTTTTGTGCTTAATCCCAAAATTTAGGGAAGAGTTTCTACTGCAATGTCTTTGCACAAACATTGTATGAATCAGCACAAAACAGTATGTTCTGGGTAAATGTTAAAAGATTACAATAACTTGATCTCTGAAGACACCCAAGATCCAGAATTATCTTTTTTGTTAATTGTACAGTGACTGGCACAATAAGCCACAGCTTCAAGTAAAGAATTCAGTTTTATATTTACACATTTTACAGTGTATTGGCACCACTGATTGATGGATAAAAAGTCAACTGTGAAGTACCAGTAACGGAAAGCAGACAAGTATCATGTGTGTAAGGTGTGCTTGCTTCTATGAGTGGATGGTGTGTGTTTTTCTGTATTTTTTGCTGACTAAGGTTGTGGCTGAAAGCTTTGAGTAAGTGTCTGAACTGTGCATGTCTGCAACTTAACGTGTCATCTGTATGGTAAATAGCAATCTGTATTTCCCTTATACTAATAACTTTTACGAGATACTGTCACGTTCTAGAACAGTGATAAGCAGGGTTTTATTCACAGAATTATTCTCATTTAACTCTATAAGGTATTCTTTCAGTAAGAATGTAGAAAAAGTGACTATTCCTGCCATGAAAGTGCTATTTCAACACTTTCCAAATCTGTTGCTTATTACACTTTGCACAGATGTAGTCTGGGCGCACACATTTTCCTGCTCATCACAACTCCACAGTTGGTAAGCACTCTGCCAGCTTCACTCCGGTTATGGTATGATATAAGTGAAGATAAATTAAGAGGAAGAAAAAGAAGTGGAATGAATAATGTGGTCATAAATATTAAGTGAACAGATAAAAGGATAAACCACTGATTGCACACCTGCACTAGAGCATCCTCACCCAATGCTGAGCAGGAAAGTGTTGGCGTAGTGCCCAGGAATCCAGAATCTGTCACTTCTTCTACAGTTTCTCCAATGGAAAGAACCAAAGTTGCATTTACGAATGCCACAATGATATATGCATCATATTCCTCTGAAAAACACGTTAAAAGTTCATCATCAGGCAATTTCAGAAGACAGCATACAGAAAGATTCCAACTACACAAATAAACCACTGTGTTATATGCAATATTACTGAACTGTTAGACCACTTTTCTCTAAACATTAGCACCCTTTATAAAATTACTTCTGATATTTGATTCATCCAGGCCTGCAGTAACTACCCCAACTTATTGTATGACTAAAATTAGTTGCAACTTTTGACATCTGGCTAACCGGAGGTGATGTGCTGCCACTCCCAGGTAACATCAATGGCAAGGAGACTTTCCCTACAGTGCCAAAAGTTCAATCAGTACAGTATAACTGTTACCATGCCATGAATAAATAGTAAAACGTCGTGTGCGCATACTGGTACTCAAGAAAATTTACATCCGAATCTGGACATACGATTGTGAACTATAAGCCAAATTATGCATTTTAGTATAGTTCACGAAATTCCGATGCTCCTGAAGTATCCTTTGATGCCATACGAGCTAGAAAATGGACACTGGAAATGCAGTGAACAGTTGAAACTAGCCAACAGTGTGAAACTAAACACATCGCTTCAAATAAATTGACCACCCAAGCGCAAAATATTAATAAAAGCCAAATCTCTTTACCAAACTGACAAAAACAACTTCATTGTTCTGCAAGGTGATTAATGCTCAACTGTCAGAAAGGTGGAAATAAAACAAACTAACATATTTTAGCCTTCCGTAATTATGCGAACATATTTTAATTAACATTGGTAGCTCCCGGCCACAGAAATCTGTTTTGTTTTCATTTAATGTGAGAGCAATAAACGGAGAGGGAACGGCAAAATCACTAAACAAACAGGTCACGTGGAGACTACCCACCTCCCCACTACAACTCAGACTGCTCTATGCATCAGCCCTGGATGTACGATATTTCCGAACCGGAGCAATTTAGATAGTGGCGCCCAGCCACACATCTGTAGCCAGAAGCGGGAGAAGGTACTACTCATAGGCGACTGTACTACGCATGCGCAAGAGCCCACCCAAAACTGCTCAAATGAATCAAATGTAAGCAGCTGTCATGTCACGCTCAGAGGCAATTTTTTGTTAGGAAGCACTGCACAATCTTCCTAAAGGCTTTGACACACTTTGGTTGGCAGACGCTTGTAAGAGCATTGTGTTTTGTTGTTATATATGGCACATTTCCTTAGCAACTTAAGTTTTTTTTTTATCCCGTTCGTGTTTTTTTTGCTGCAGCATTATTCTGCAGAAGGAGGATACAGTAATATCCTTCGTTAGAGTATTGGTTCTTACCAGTGAAAATCACAAAAATTTAACTGGTAACCAAAACAAAGAAAAGTTCCAGGAATTCTAAAAAATTCCCAGGTTTTCCCCCCGGACGAAAAAATTCCCGAGTTTTTCCAGATCATATACACCCTGCAACAGTAACGGACAATGCACCATACCTCTGTTGTGATGGCTAAAGCTCCAACAATGTAGTGGAAGAAACCGGATATCTTGCTCTGGGTACAAATAAATATTTCATTGGATGAAGTTCAACCTAGCACATACAAGGTGCGAGTTAATGAAACTTTTAGTGCTGTACAAGCCAAAAACTCCATTGTACGAGGTCAATAAACTGGCAAATGCCATAGGACATAGTTTTAGCTGGCTTTTTCTGTATAACATTTAAATCAAACTGAGAATGTATGGGCCTAGGTGAAAAGTAAGCAAGTTTATGCTCAGTGAGGTTGAAATGTTGACAAAAATAGCCATTCCAAATGTCACACCACAGGATTGACCTCGAGCTGTCATCTATACCAAAATGGTAGTTGATGAGGTATGGATTCTTGAAGTACTATTACGAGTTTTGAGTAGTATGTAACTATGACTATTGCCACATTAAAATTGCTTCATTTGCCAAAACACAGCAGAGTTTACAAATACGAATCCCACTAACATCTAGTGCAGCTGGAACTGTCACAGGATCCTAAAACAGTGTTAAACTTGCAAGTCAGGGCAATAGTTTACGAAAAAGCCCATCCACAGAATAAAAACCAAACTTTTGTACTTATGTTGTTTCTCAAGATTGCTGTCTGGCTCAAAATATCCTTCCGGCCTTGTAGAATAATTCGAAGCAATCCCTATTTTCACTGCAAACTTTAGGAATTTCTTGCAGTAGTGTACCTGATATCAAAATATCAGAATAACTATAATCATTTACAAAAGATAGGCAGTTCATCACGAAGCTAAAGAATTAAGCTATAAAATGTACAAGAATCAAGACTTCTGGCTCACTGTTTGTGCAGCCAAGTGAGCCGTATAGATTCTGTGCAGAGCATTACTTGCTTTATCGTCACCTCAGCACATGTTTGCAACTATGCTTACCTCCATTCACTCTACACTGAACTGTCAAAAGTTACAACTAATTTTAAACACCTAATCAGGCAAATAAGGCACATATGGCAACAAGACATATCTCAGTTTAAGTATTTTTGCCACTTGACACATGCATTGTCTTGAGCTTCCTTGCCAAAACTGGTATTTTTCCATGTATCTTTTCTGTAGTTGGTCCAGAGGGTTAGCTTAGTATTATCTTTATACTGTGACCAGTAGAAAAGACACAACACAATGATCTTTCCATCCCACTACATTGCCTTTGCTTTGTTGGGTGGTGATTAAACAATATGCAACATGTTTCCACTGCTATTTCTCAGAGGTACAGTAATGCTAACAAATTTCATCTGCAGTCACAAACAGGCAAAATAAATTTTGTTGGTTTCTCTGAAAACAGGTCAAATTGTTTTGACATTTCCATTTTCATGCATTTCTGATCCTGCATTAAGAGATGTGACACCCACCTAGAAGATAATTTTTCACAACCAATACCACTGTTAAGAAGTGATACGTCCATTTAGATGACATCCCTACTTCAGCAGTTTCTCGCCCCTTTAGATGACATCCCTACTTCAGCAGTTTCTCGCCCCTTTAGTAAGTGATCCCCATGACCATCTTATGCACTTCTGCAATAGTTTTTGGGGTAGGGGGCACATCTTGACCAACCACTATGCAAATCATCTAACCTGTTGCAACCAAAATTAAACTTGTCTGTACATTTGGCGGCAGTTTAACATGGAAAAGCAGAGTCAAACAGTGCATTCTAAAAATCTGCATGCATTGCACTTTGTTTCATATCTTTAAGTAGTACTTAACTACTGCTCAAATCGCAAATTATTTTTTTCTTTTCATTCTAGCAAATCAACAGACAACATCACAGATCTCTACCCAGAACACAGGCAGATAACTTATTTACTCAAAGGATGTGAGGATCTCATTGCACTATTGCAGACATCTGGTGGTGAAGATTAACTAGGAAATTAATGTTTGGTACAGAGAATAGTACAGTAGATCATTAAGGCAATTGGCAGAAATATTCTTGAACTTTTAATTGCTTGTGTGATGCAGTGAATAATAGATGGTCATGTAAACAATTTCTTAACTGCAATGTGAGGCAAATTAAATTAGGCTATACTGTGATCAAACTAAATTCAATGACTGGGGAAAGGCTTTATGGTGTGTGGCAAGCTATCTTTCTTACAACAAGATTTTTCTTTGTATAATTTTTAGTCTTGTACAGTGCTGTAGGTAGTTAAAATACCCTGAAATTATGCTCATTACATAAAAAGCAAGCAGAATTCAAGTATTCCACTACAAGGAACACCTCGGAGTGCCCAACATTCACAGCAAAGTTACCTAAATAGTGATTTAGTGTTGCTGTATAATGCAGTTATTCATTGAACAACACTGACTTGACAACTTTTAATGATCACTAATTTATATGAAAGATTGTAGTGTAGGCACTAACTTCAACACGGCAACCACAAGTGCGAACAAATGTATTTGTACCACCATGGGGAGAGAAGTGCCTGGGAACAGACGCTGCCTCTGTCTCACAGGGCTGGCTGTAGGACAGCAGATCCGCCTTTATGCCCTGGAAGTCTGACTTTAACCGTAAGCTGTATCAGGATTAGTCTCTTCACTCATCTCAAAGGACAAAAACAATGAGTAACACGAAACTACCATATATACTCAAATCTAAGCCGCACCTGAAATTTGAGACACTAGATTTGGAGGTGTGGCCTGAAACTTTTCTCTCCCCTTGAATTTAAACAAAGTTGGTCCATAGTATTATGAGACAATTTAGGTCAAATGAATGACGATAGAGCTACAGTAGTTTGGTTCGAGTTGTAAGCTTAGCAGTGAAGCTTTACCAGGTAGCCATTACTATGCGTCAGGCACTCCGTCCGTATTTATACGGGTACCCTTCCTTTTTCACGTGTTTCATCTGGTTTGAATTGATTGCTTATTTTTCTTTGATCTGATAAGTGCCATTCTCTTTGTTACATGTGTTTACATCACTAAGCTGAAGATTCATTACTGTACTGTCATGCATTGTCGCATTCTGATAATGAATGTTCATGACCTGCCGCCACTCACGGCATGGCTTGCTTTTGTGCACACTACCGCCGCTTACAATTAAAAAGAGAGGAATCGTCTCACTAGCAAAACAATGGCAAGAGACTGCTATTCGTTTTCTTTGCTGCTTTCTTTGATGATGATCAACAAGAACCAAATAATAAGACTGCACATGATCGAAGATGTTCTGAACAATAGTTAAGCGAAAATTTTTCTCTGTTTGAAACACTTTGCAGGCGCCTCTTTCGTACATTACATTCTGCACAGAAATTAGAGTTGTGTTAGATTTAAAAATCTAGTCAATTGCCGTGCTTCATTTCTGACTATCACTATTACACATAAGAATAATACTCTTGTTTCTTAGTTTATTAGGCAGACAGGATTTAAATGAGATAGCAGCAAACACGAAAGTATACACGGCAAAATGTTTATATTCGTATTATTCTTATGGTGAAGAGAATACTGCATGTGATTCACAATTCATGTAAGTTCCTATCTGCAACCATATCTTCTCACATGTAAGAAAAAATTCAGAATGTAGAGTTGACCTTATTGACAAACATCCCAAACAGTCTTATCAGTCAGATTTTCGTAGTACATTGAAATGCTGCAACATTCAAAGATGAACAATACGGAATTTGTATTTACTTTGTTGGATAATGTATGAAAATGCAATGGTCGAAACTCGGGGCGGAGGAAAAAGCTAGTCTCCCACCTTTTTTTTAAAAAAAAATTTATTTACTGACAGAGGTTTTGGCTCCAGTATTTATCTTTGTGCCTGCAAAGCACACCTGTGTAGCACTACACATATTCAACGGCACCTACCAACATTTCTCCGAACTTCCGGTTACTTTGCACTCTATTCTAAGCAGCAGGTGGGTTTTTTTTTTTTTTAATTACAGAAACCGGAAGGCTTAGATACGAGTAAATATTGGTAAGCAGAGTACACACAGGATTTTTTAATGGCCCAACTTTTATCTTAAGCAACAGTTCACGACATATCTACCTGAAACTGCCACATTAAAATGTCCACACAATAATTAAGTCTCAGTTTCTACTAAGAAAGCCATATTTAACGCATCAGAATACTGAAAATAAGTGCTCTTAGAAAACTATTTGCTCAAAAGCAAGTGCTGTCCTAGATTCTTCGTCTACTGCAGCATATTCATTCTCCTCTTATCCAAATTTTTGCAGAATTGTGGAACGAATGCCAGACAAACTATTTTTAACAATATTTATGCCATAGTTTCAGTTAACTCTTGACTGCTATTTGTCTTTCAGATTTGTTCTCCAGCATAATTTTTAATTATTGGAATACAAAAGTTCCACAAAATGCCCAACTTTAAGATTAAACTACAGGCACAGTAAATCAGTATCAACCATGTTATACAGGAGCACATGCTGAATATGCACAATTCTCAAAAACACATTGCTTACATCAAGAAAAATGGGGACACAAAATACTACTTGCAAGAATTAATACAAAGTATATCCTGTCCTGTATAAGCAAACACTACAAAATTTGTTGTTCTGCTTCAGTACAACAGTGATTTGTGTAGTTACCACAGCCTGTTATAGAAAATCAGACAGCAAACTTTTTCAATATTATGTATATTCTTCACCTAACTACCTTTACTAATCTATTATTGAGGTTTCTTCTTATTCAGGTATATATGGAACACAGGAAGAATTATTCTTCGAATGCCTCTGCGAAGAGTAACTATTCTAATAGTACCTTTAGGATCCCTTGGTGAGCAACAATTAGGGGGTTTTAATATATTCCTGGAGTAGACATTTAAAGCCAGTTCTTGAAACTTTGTTAATAGACTTTCTTGGGATAGTTTAAGGCATCTTTAGGAGTCTTCCAGTCCAGTATCTCTTGTCACACCCATGGAATAAATGAACCTGGGACCATTCATGCTGCTCTTCCCTGTTTACATTCAACATCCCCTATTAATCCTATCTGGCACAGGTCCCACACACTTTAGCAATATCTTAGAATCAGTCGCATGTGTGATTTGTAAGCAATCTCCTTTGTAGACTAATTGTACTTCCCCAGTATTCTACCAATAAACTGCCGAAGTCTACCAACTGCCTTACCCACTACTGAACCTATGTGATCATTCCATTTCATATCCCTACAAAATGTTACACCATGGGATTTGTAGGAGTTAGCCAATTCCAACAGTGACAGTCTTAGTATATTACATTTTTCGTTTTGTGCAGTGCAAAATTTTAAATTTCTGAACATTTAGAGCAGGTTGCCATGTCTGCACCATGTTGAAATATTATCAAGAGCTGACTAAATATTTACACAGTTTCTTCCCGGGGCACACCCAAAGTTAATTCTACATCTGACAATGACTATTCAAGATAACATGCTGCATCCTTCCAACCAAAACATCTTCAATCCAGTGAAAAACTGGACTTTATACCACATATGATAGAGCTTTTAACAATATGCATAGGTATAGTTCTGAGTCAAATGGTTTTGGGAATCAAGAAATAATACAGCAGTACCTGGTTGTCTTGATCCAAAGTTTTCAGTGTGTCATGTGACAACTGAGTTTCATATGATTGATGTTTCCAAAACCCACGCCAGTTTGCAATGAGGTCATTCTGTTCAAGATACCTCATTTTGTTTGAGCTCAGCATATGTGGTCACATAATATTAATTGCAATAATTAACATAATGCATAGGATAGATCAATTCTAAAAACAGAATTTATGTGGACATTACCAGGAAGGGCTCACTCACATCTGTATTTTGTAAGTCTTTATAATGTCACAGTATTTGTTGCAAGAACAGCTAATGTACAGAGTAACTATTCAGTACTCTTACTACACACACCTGAATTTTACCCACTGCCTCTGCACAAATGGGAAGTTGGATGAAGTATGTTCTATTTAATTTTGACATTAAGACTCATCACACTGCATTATACTCTTCTGGACATGTCTTCCCATTGGGACTTAATTTGTAACAACATCCAGCATGAATGATGCAGCAACAGGACTAACATATTAATTATACAAATGATGAAAAATTCTGCTAGAATTAGCAGCAAAATATTCCTATGGAAAGAAGCTTGAAACAACAGTTTGGAATATTAACCTGCAGAACAAGGCAAAACTAAAGGTCCAGAACTAGTCCCACCTAGTCCAGCAAATTTTACTTCTCAAGAAGGCTATTTCATAACACACTGCACTGCAGAAGTTTCATTCTGCAACCATGAATACTCCTAAAAGCAACTTTTCAATTTTTACATGTTTTTGAGGTGGTGGCGGAGTACAGCTTGTGAAAACAGTTAAAAATCATGGCTGCACACATGTATTTAATTATTACACAACCAGTTTAGGTCATAAAACGACTATTTTCTGGTGTATTATTGCATAGAAATCTAGTGTCAGCAACCCACAATACTCTGTATTGTCACGTGCTTCCCCAAAGATTTATTGGGTGTTGTAAGTGCTTCTGATTTACGGTTGTTGAGATTTTGGTTTTCAGCATGCTTGTTAGTGGTTGTGGGTTGTTGTGCATATGGTTACAGTTTCACAATATTCAAGATGGTCCATTTAGCGTAAACTAGTTATGTGAAATATTGCCTTGTCCAACAATCATTTTTTTAATAATTTAAAGTTTTGACTGCACAAGCAAATCAATGACCATGCTAAACTGGGTGTAAAAGAATAAACATTTAGCAGCCACAAGCATAAATCAGTGCCTTGTTTTATTATCAGTGCTTGTCAGCAACACGGACCAAAGCATTATCATCACAACGCTTGTGAATGCCAATTCTCCCTCGAAAAAACTTTTGAAAACCGTTCTATTTTAAATGGGTAATATTATTAAAGACATTTATCTCGATATGAATGTGTGTTACAGAATGAAACTTTTGCCTTAATGGGTATATGCTCATTGTCTCAATTGCCCACTCTCGTGGACCCAGTTTAAGAATTGAATAATACAATTATTTTACCCTATTAGTTCTCACCTTATTCAGAAGCTTGCCATATTCTTCAGTTCTACCCAGTGAGGCCGCCTGAAAGAAAAATCAACTGGTGTTTGATAGATTTTATCAATTTCACCAGTCTGTCTATTATTAAGCTCAGAATTCCAAAATACATAATTATAACATATTAACTTAATATATTTTTTAAAATAATAATGGTGCGAACCAATATGTAAGTAAAGCAACATACATTGGCCAATTAATTGGTAAAGAATCTGAACTACTGATTAAAAATTGATCAACTTATTTTCATTGTTAAAATATATACCTAAGAAACTATTGAGTGTGCCTGCTACTACCAAAGACCCAAGTACGAGCAGAACTCTTATTTTCTCTTCTCACTCCTGAATAAAACAGAATTTTGATGAAATCACTTTTTGCCATAGATCAAACTAAAATTGGCTCGAAAAATTGCCGTCAGACCAAATTACACCTCTTATTAATTACTGCTTTTCATTTCCCAATACGTCATTGCTTGTTGCTTAAACAATTTTATTCACTTATATTTCAAGAACTTTTGAGCTTAAGCATCAATACTTTGGGCAATATTTATCCCTCTCTATTAATTTAAGTAACAGGTTTCAACATTTCTCTGATGTCTTATTCCTCTCTAATTCTGCCTTTAGGTATAGTCAGGAATAGTTGGGTGATTATTCAGCTTAACCAGTCTTTATTTTTTTTTAAATTAGGAGATAATCTCTTTAGCGAAATACAGATACAGAAGCATGACAGTGGGAAAAAGTTTGAGGAAGTTTCCTTAAAATGAAGGGTACAGCGAAGAACCATAGGTACAAGCCTAGGCAAAATGGCAGGAAGGGGAGAAAGATGGATTTGTAAATATTCTCTGATTGACAAGGCTGAAAATTCTCAAACTTACGAAGGAAAAAAAAAAAACACCCATGAGGGAGACTTTGTTTAACTAGTAACCATCTTAGTATTAACTTGCACATTTCATGTCCAAACTGAGACTAGAATTTGAAATTTAAGCACACTTCCAACAACCAATACATTCTAATGATGGGATTACAAAGTCTTACAACCTTGTGATATTAATGCTTTACAAGATAAATGCTCACCATCAACTCTTCGTTTCACTGTCCAAACGGCATTGGGGTTGCCTGGAAGTTCTGAAACTGCCATCTCTGACACTTCCAGACCATGTCTAAGGACCCTAACAGTAGAGCGAGGTCCTCTGCCACAAAGCATGTACAACTGTGGTGTATCTTCATTTGCTGTTGGGACAAAAATAGCACTGAAACTACAAACATTCACATTAATGTTACTTATAAATAAAAATTACTTTCCCTCAGCTCTCATAATCTCTGCACACAGGGCAACCCTGCATTTCTACGCAACCCTTACAGGTTTCACAGAATCGCAGCCCCCCTTGCAACGGTTGCTTTCATCATAAGGAACTATGAACTTATGTAAAGAAAATACTTATTACAGTGTAAAACAAAGGAAACTCACCCAAATCTGCTACCTGACAAGCCATTATAGGGGACAAAGAATCAAGTTCATCAACCAGCACCAAGTTCCTCAAATGTCTTGGTGCAAAGAAAAATGTGTCTCCTTCTTCCAAAGGCATTGCAGAGCTAAATTCTGGCTCATCATCGTCATCACCTAAGTGTGCAATCTGGTACAAATAACTGTAAGAAAATTTAAACAATTTTCAGACCAAAAATAAGACTATCATCTAGTATACATTTTCAATAGTTTAGTCACAAATTGTAAAAACTTAAAATCTCACAAAAACAAATTCCATCACTTCAAAATATCACGTGATGGTGAAAAATAACACTTTTTCAAATGAATGTTGACTTCCTATTTGTGTGTACATAGGTCACAATTAAAAATACAGAAACATTGAAAGCACAACACATTACCACACTTAATATGGGGCTGGAATGCCACGAGCAATCAAAAACAGCTTTTAGTCATCCCAGTTTTCAACGTAATCTTTTATCATTCCTTCTGCAAAATGGTGGCAATTCCATGTAGTGATCACACAATATTCTCTTCAAAGTGGACCATAAAGCTACAATATTGAGATCTGGTGACCTGTGGCCAGGGAAGATGCCAAAACTCATCCATGTGCTAACAAACGTCATGGATGATGTGAGCTTTGCGAACAGGGACCCTGTTATCTTTGAACCCATCACCATTGGGGAACAAACACTGTAGCATCGGATAGACCTGAACAGCCAAAATGATTACACAATCATAGACAGTAATGCGACCCTTAAGAGTACCAATGGAATGCCACAACATAGCTGCCCAAATCACCACCAACCCCATCCACATTTCACTCTTAGGATGAAACCAGAAGTTCTGAAGACTGTGCAAGAATACTCATTCAACCAAACAATTTTCTTCCATTCACCATAAACCAGGTTTTATTGCCTCACCACTACACTTTTCTGTTACAGGGATTTACAGTGATGAGTAGTTTTGGAATTCCAGCTCATCCTAAGATTCCCTGCTTTTAGAGCTCAGTGTTGTTTGGCGTTGACAGGGTTCGAGAGTGCAACTTTCAGTTCTGCAGTGAGTCAAGTAGTAGTTTTCATTTTGCCACTGTCACCTTCACTAGCCACCAATCACAATCACATTAACACAGCCCTTTGGTCTGCATTGTCACTGGGTGGATGATTATTTTCCACTTTCTTTGTATGCTGTATAAATCTTTTGATCCAGTGCCTCTTGAAACCACATTGGTGTATGCATGTCTACGTGTTTCCAATTTTAGTCCGATCTCTGTACATTTGCACTATTTTTGACCATTACATCTTAATGCCTGCACATCATATCTCACCATATCAATCAACTGGTGGATCCCACAGATCAGAGTAGCCTTCTCCTTTCCAACCCTCCTCAAATCTCATTTCCCAAGAAGGAACTAACAGTTCCCAAAGTTCATCCTACTTTTATGTATAGACAGTAATCGGAATTACAACTCACCTCCCCCCAAAGCCAAGTTCTGGCCAACAATTTCATCTTTTTGTAACTTAAGACATTTCAAGTAAGCATGAAAACTTTCTTGAGTGGATGGAACCTGTGGAATTCCATGGAGCAGATCTTAATGGAGAGTTAGTAACAAGTTTTCAGATAAATTTTTAAGTTACATTACACTAGAAAATAAACAATTTTTAAAGACACAAAACTATCAGAGAAAAATCAATGAGCTAGTATCAGTTTTAATTATAAAGGGACAGGTTACAGCAAAAAATGAACAAAGTACAAAAGTTTAACAAGCAAATATGGGTGCAACTATGCAGTGAGGAACAAATGGAGAAACTATTAAGTGAAGAACATGTTAAGAGTGCAACCCCACTTCCAGTTAAGGGAAACACCATAGTAGCAAGTCCAAGTATACAATCTGGTATGATATACGGAGAGTATACATGGTTGAGGAGAAAAAATTCCTGGATTTATCCCAGATTTCCTGGTTAAAAATACACTTTCTCCCAGATGAAAATACACCTTTTCTGTGTTAAGTAATAGTATACTTTTTCCTGGAAGTGTAAAACTTATCAATCCTTTCAATGGTTGTGGTTTTATACACCGGCATAGAATTTCCCAGCACTTTTGAAATCGAAACTCAGGGGAGAAAAAAAAAAAAAAAAAGTTTTGGAAAGATAAGTCTGACGTGCAGCGACATGTACACTGCACATTTTCATATTATGAAAGTATAAATTAGAATTCCACCAAAGACCATATGTTACTTTCTGAAGTATTGACATCAAGATTGCAATGAACTTTTGTAAGCCAGCCGTAGCTCATGTCAAGCCATCTCGCCAGCAGATGACAGTGGATCTTCAGAGCATAGGACACATGATGTAGTCAGCCAATAGCAACAACACTTAAGCAGCACAAACACACAAATAGGAAATGGGAATGGTTTAAATTAATATACATAGTGTTGCTACAAGAAAGGAAAACAAAAACTTTCATATATAATATTGGTCTCTAAGATTAACAAGCTGTGAGAGAAGCTAAGCCTTCACACATAATGTTGATCTTTTTTTGCATGTGTTTCACTTTAAGATACATCACAGAAGTGTACCAAGAAAATTTTTTAACAACGAAATAAATGGGCTTGAAAATATTCTAAATGGCCATCCTCAAAGATTGATTTTTGAATGAGAGTCAAACACCTGTGATTTAAAAAAATTCATTGTACATTCTCAAACATAATTCATCTTGCACAACAGGAAATTTATTTTGAAAGTAACGCTTTACAAACAACCATTTGGAATAGTTTCCTATGACCTGTTAGAAATATTCTTTTCAGCAGTTGCCAGAGAGCATCAGATAACAGGTGTTGCCATGCTTGCACAGCTACGATGACGCAGGAAGCCCGTACATATAAAACATAAAAGATCTTACATTATGTCGTAAAGAAAGAAGACATTGGATGATACTCCAAGAGCATGGGAATTTTGCGAACCATACTAAAATGCATTATTCAGCTTGAAGTGCACATTCATATGTATAGATTCACAATGCCATACATGCTACAAGATGAAAATGTGAACTTGAAATGCAGTGAACAGTTGAAACTAGCCAATAGTGTGGAATTAAACACTTTGTTTCAAATAAATTGACCGCCTCAGCATAAAAGATTAATAAAAGACATTTCTTTAACAAACCGACAAAGAACTTCGTTATTCAAGGTGTTAATACTTGATTGTCAGGAATGACATGAGAGCAATGAAGGAAAAAGCAAAATCACTTAATGTAAACAGGGGTCACGTGGAGACTACCACATCCTCACAACAACTCAAGAGTGCTCTGTGTATAAGGTCTGGATCTACGATATTTCTGAACTGGGACAATATTAGATAGTGGCGCTCCCCCTCCCTTGAGCATTTGAGGCAGGACACCAAAAAATTAAGAAATCAACTTTTCAAAAGTATCTTCCATTTTATAGCACACATCTTTCTCAAGAGTCTGATGCATAAAACATATGTCCGAGGGAACATAAGACATGTTATTTGGTCTTAAGTGCGCCGAAGTGCAGTGCCATGCCTCTTCACACAGCATTATTCTATCGCACATCTATATTTGGCTCTGTGGAATTCGAACGTGTAATATTTAGTAATGGGTGCCATCAAACTATATTCAGGCCAGTGGAAATTAACATGTCCTGGAATGCCTCTCCTGGTCCCAGTCAGCCCCTTTTTAAAAAATCTGCAATTAGTACTGGATGGGACTCTTTGTAACTGGCAGAACAAGAACTCTTCAGAAAATTTGCACCCTTTACTGCCTATTAGCTAGTAACTTGCTGCTTTGTGCGACAAAATTGAATATAGGATACATAAAACGCATAATGCCAAGGGACAAGCAAAACAACACATATTTCTTCAATCGTGCCACAGTTTCATATGGCATACTTTCCTTTCTGGAAAAGAATCTAAAAAATGGATCTGAGCACCATAGGACTTAACATCTAGTCATCAGAGCCCTAGAACTTAGAACTACTTAAACCTAACTAACCTAAGGACATCACACACATCCATGCCCGAAGCAGGATTTGAACATGTGACCGTAGCAGTCGCGCTGCTCCGGACTGAGCACCTAGAACCGCTAGACCACTGCGGCCGGTGGAAAAGAATCTATTACCTCATCAAAGTTCATCAACGTTTTGCTACATGAGAAAACGGAAGGTCATTGCCTAATACTAGACTGCGGCCGGTGGAAAAGAATCTATTACCTCATCAAAGTTCATCAACGTTTTGCTACATGAGAAAACGGAAGGTCATTGCCTAATACTAGAAAAGCTGAAAATACAAACAGTACCCAAGACTGATGTGGTTCTTAATCTGATTATGTATATTTTATCACTGCTATACAAAACGAAGTAGGCCTGTTTAATATTGCAGCAATTGTTACACATACCAAATAAACTAGATTTTTTGCACAAATGTTTAATTTTCATGACATTACAGAATATAATTCACGAAGCACCGATATCAAATGCCTATTAGGCCTACTGCAAGCAATAAGTTTTATGTTGGCAAATAGTTTCATATTTCATTCATACTATCTAGCTTCTGAAGCTAGAGATCAAAAAGTAGTTAATATGAAATTTATTTATAAATTTGAAATAATCATTCTTCCATAATTTGTGTGGGTCCCTATTTCTTCTCCTTCCTCGTTCTAACAAACAATCCTGTCATCACTAATTCTTTAACTATTCTTGCCAGTGTCAAAACTTATTCTGTTTAACTTCACTATTCCTGCCACAATCACCAGTTTAGTTTTCCCACATTTATTCTCCAGTCAGGTGTTATTACATGTTCACACAACGCGTTTTCGACGCTACTCGCAGAATAGAACTTCAGTGGCTGCTAGCCGGGGACTACATAACTGGCCCTTAGTCATGTAGCGGTCCAGCCAAACCTTTTCTATCAAAATTTCTTTTTTTTGGATACACAGAAAAGATTATGGAGACTTTGTTGCCTGTTATTCCTGTTAGTTGTTTATAACAATGCTGAGCATTTGCAAATCCAGTCATCCACATGAACAGCGATTGGCATTCTCCCATTTTCGATTTATTCTGCTCAGCTCATATAGACTCGTCCCCAATAAAAGCCAATCAAAAGCAAGCGATTGCAAATCCGCGCATGCCCACTGCGGGGCGCACGAACACAAAATGGCTAGCAGACAACACAGGTGTGCTATTCTTCCTAGTACCGAATATTGTGTTAACGTTGTCATAACACATGACGCCACTTTCCATCAAGCTGACGTGCCCGCCTTCATTGCCCTTGCCTCCTCCTCAACAGTATCAGATGCAGTATGCCCATTTCCATGATTCTCAGCTGAAATGCATAAAATTTTTTACAGTTTCTCTGACTGCATGTTTCCATGCATGCATAATAATGATAGCGTATTTGACTGTATTCTGCAGATTGTCATAAATGCTGCATTATGTCATCTTATTCTCATTCACACTGACATTGTGATTTGGATTTTGCGTTTCATAAAATGAGTTAGAAATAGTGTGTAGTACCACATTGTACTAATACATCTATAACAACATATAAAAAATTGATTCTGAGAGTTTCAAAGCATGCTCTCAGATTCTTGTCTAACCACATACTTGGAAATAGTTACATATTCGGAAAAAATTGTGAATTATTTCTGACAAGAAAAAAAATGTCACTGTCCATTGTTTCATTCACAGCAATTTCAGCTCCAACATATTTCATATTTTGTATCTTTAACACACAGAAATCACGGAATAATTACCGAGGAAGTGTGCTCTTACATGTAAGTAATGACTAATATTACACAAAAAAATAAATAAATAAAATCTTAACTTACACAAGTAACAATGTCTCAGAACATGGTGAATACGTTAAGAGGGAGAGGGGGGGGGGGGGGAAGAATAATTTTTTTTTTAAATCCAGCCATGCGCGAACCTGCGTCTGTTTCGCATTCCCGCGCGCTAACCACTTGGCCACGTCAAACAACAGACAAACAGAGCTCGATTCTTTTAGTATTATGTAAAGGAACGTAGGCTGACCGATGTCAAACGGTGCTGCGTAACTCAAATGCGTGATAGTTTGGAAGATTAGAATATCAGGCTCCACATAATTGCTTTCCGTTGTTACTTGAAAGTTGTAAACACATTTCTATAATTACTAACCCATTTGTGAGAAAAGTACACAAAGGCACTAGTAAAGTCAGTTCACACATAAGCAGGGCCGATGCCTTGATATTTAATGATCTTTAAACTCTTATTTGCATAAAAATAACACGTATTTTGAGAGAATATTGACCGAAAACGTTTCTTTTGGATGTAATCATTCACAGTAGCAACCTAAACCTAACCACAATTCTGACAAAGGAAAATAGTCTATTATGAACTCGCTTTCCAACCGGATGCAACCTCTGGTTATTTCTTTAGTAACACAATTACTAAATCCAATATGTGTAAAATAAGAAATTATAGTTCTATGTAAACCACAGCTCACCGATCAACAGGGCCAGACTGAAATCCAAAACCTCTCAGAACAATTGTTGTAAAATCAGTGGGAGGACTGTTCGGTAAGAAGTCTTCTGCTTACTGAATAGGCTATTTCGATAAAGAACCAAAAATGACGTCACTACTGAGACTAACCTACTACACCAATCAGTATGAACGATACAGAATGGGGACTCTGGCACACATCAAATACACTATGCATGCATTCAAAAGTCGACTTATGATTCATTCAAATTCATATGAGTAATCGATAGACCAATGAATGCTGGATGATTTGTGAAACAAGGTCTTTTTCCTCAATAATATGAATTGCCCCCCCTCACCCCCCCCCCCCGAAACTGTCACCTGGGGCTGATACCTCTGTTTGCCCCAACCCCCTAGTTCCTGGTCTGATGCGCGTACGTGAATACGGCAACTTCAGTGCACCAGTATAATTTTTTCTGATATTTGGCTGCTTGCTGCTATTGATTACACAGCTAACTACCACACTTCTGTAGCCAGAAACTGAAGAATGTACTACTCATACGCAACTCAAATGAACATGCGCGTAAGCTCGCTCGCAACCGCTCAAACAAATCTATTGTAAACAGTAGTGACGACATGGTCATCGGAGGAAATTTGTTATGAAACATTACATAGTCTTCCTAAAGTCTTTGACATATTTTGCTGTTGGCAGACACTTGTATGAGCACTGTGTTGTATATGGTCCATTTCCTTTGCAACTTTAGTTTTTTCCCTTATTCGTGTATTGCTGCAGTACTACTCTGCAATACCGAGATATAATAATATTCTTTGCTAGAGTATTGGTTCTTACCAATCAAAGTTAGAAAAATTTAACTGACAACTAAAACAATGAAAAATTTACGGAATTCTGAAAAATTCCCATTTTTTTCCCAGATCTCCCGGGTCTTATGCACCCTGAGGATACTATCAGGAAATTCATCCAGTATGGTCTACAGCAGTCGCATGCTTGACTGTCTCCTAAGTTGTTTTTATTTTCATCTACAAGTCTGATGGATTTAACCGTATGTAAAATATTCTGTTTACACCTTTTTAACAATGACAGAAGCAGCTCTCTTAAATTGGATGCAGTAGGCCTTTTCGCAGTTTGTATCAGGTAATCATATCTATGTGCTGCCTTTTGAATAATATTCTAACTTATTCCTGCATTGGAGAACAAGTAACCTTATGTTGTTACTTCAGTATCTACCTCTAGTACTGTAACTTAATACATTTGTGGCTTGAAAAATCCTCAGCTCTCATAATCTTTGCACACAGGGCAACCCTGACATTTCTTCCATAGAACCTTACGGTTCCATTTCAGACAGTCAGTCCCCCTTGCAAGAGTACTTGTCATCCTTGGAAATACATAGACTACAACCAAACATATTAATACTGAAAGCTCTTCACTTACTGATTGCCAAATTCTGAAGCAACAAAGAGAAATCCAGTTTTCATAACACACATGGCAGTAGCCACAGGTACAGTATCAAAGTATTTCAGTTTTATTTCTGTAACCATATCTTCATCAGTTTCTAACGTTATTTTGAATATGTCTCCTTGTTCTGTCTGAGCCAAGAAAAAGAACATTGATTTTGTCTTGTGTGTTGCAGAACACACAAAAATCATTCCTCGTTCAGGATCATCTAAATCATTCTGTAAAAAGAAAGCAAAGAACTAGGTTATTTTGTTAAGGAAATGACAAAATTCAGTTCTAAACAGTAACTTAATTACATTTTTCCTTTGCACACACCAATTGATGATCTATTTCCCATGTGAGTCACAATTATTAATGATCAACATGTCAATGTGAGCCACAATTATTAATGATCAACATGTCAATTAAAAAAGCAGCAAATATGACTACATTCAATTCATATTTTAAAGGTCTTCTAACTAAAATCATTTCACATCATATAAATCTTACAAAAGTTAACTAACTACAAAGGTTTTTGGATATAACCAACATTTAAACATAGTAAATTAGCACTGTTTTCCTGAGATACAAAAGTGGAGCAGAATTTAAGACCCTGGTTTGACAGGTAAATTATAAAAACCAACAAAGATTATTTTTATTTCTGAAAATACATCCAATACCATTGTGTTGAAACCAAATGGCCCCTTGTCATTCCTCACCATACTCTATTTCAAGGAGTAAATATTTCTCTAGCATCTCTCAATAGTGTACAGAGTTCAGAGTAAGAGCTGCACGTCGACAGTCAAAAAAGTACAGCTCATTAACACCTGTGGAGGACACGGTGCAACAAACTGTCACTATGGGACCGTGCAGTGGTCTTTGTGGAAGTTCACAAGGGTTTTTAGTCACCCAGTAACAAAAATTTTGCATACTTTTTTGAGCCGGTTAGTGTAAGATTGCTTTGCAAGCATCTGTACATTTCACCCAGTCTTTTGGACTAAATTCTTTAACAACCAACTTATAGGGGTGTACATTTTACTGTCCTGGACAATATTCCGAGAGCAGCTGCATGTTTCCACATAGGGCGCAATGGGAGACTGTTCAATGGATGACTGGATTTGCAAATGCTCAGCATTGTTATAAACAACTAACAGGAATAACAGGCAACAAAGTCTCCATAATCTTTTCTGTGTATCCAAAAAAAAAGAAATTTTGATAGAAAAGGTTTGGCTGGACCGCTACATGACTAAGGGCCAGTTATGTAGTCCCCGGCTAGCAGCCACTGAAGTTCTATTCTGCGAGTAGCATCGAAAACGCGTTGTGTGAACATGTAATAACACCTAACTGGAGAATAAATGTGGGAAAACTAAACTGGTGATTGTGGCAGGAATAGTGAAGTTAATCAGAATAAGTTTTGACACTGGCAAGAATAGTTAAAGAATTAGTGATGACAGGATTGTTTGTTAGAACGAGGAAGGAGAAGAAATAGGGACCCACACAAATTATGGAAGAATGATTATTTCAAATTTATTTATAAATAAATTTGGGCTGATAAGGTGAACGAGGCGGTTCTGCACAGAATCAGAGGAAAGGAATAAATGGAAAACACTGATAAGAAGGGACAGGATGATAGGACACCTGTTAACACATTAGGGAATGACCTTCACAGTAGTAGAGGGGGCTGTAGTTCTCACAAATTCAATAAAAAAAGTCACGGGGCTAAGGCCTCAGGCCAGGTAGACCGTTCACCAGGTGCAAGCAACTTGCGCGTCGATGGGGATGAAAAAATGATGATGATTAGGACAACAACACCCAGTTCCTGAACAAAGAAAATCTCTGACCCAGCCAGGTACCGAACCTGGGCTTTTAGGATTGACATTTGTCGCACTGACCACTCTGCAACCGTGGGCAGACACAAATTCATTATTACTGGTAACACTAACTTCATAGGTATTTAACAATTTCCAGGGATGTTAGATCAAACTTTAAATACAGTGACTTCCAAAAATCTTGTGTAGGAAGCCTAAACCACCACATGAGATACAAATCTCACATGAACGATGCAATAACCTCCAAGTAATATTGCACTGCTTACGACCAACACTCAATAATTTAAGTGTTGGAGATACCCAGTGCAAAAATATAAGCACAGCAAATTTTTTTTAAATTAATCACGCTTATCAATACTAATCCTCAACAGGCACATAAATAAGAAATCTTTGGTAGCTTTCAGACAAACTTTTTCAAGCTAAAATAAAGCGGGCAAGGGTTTCCAGCTTATATTACTGTTGTCTCAATGCATCTATTGTGCAGCAAACGGTAACCTTGATTCCTAGGTAAAAGAGCATTCTATGACATTAACTTAAAAAAAAAATAATAATAATACCCTAACAATCAATCAAATACTGACAACTTACCCTGCGGCGTGGAATAGGACATCTTATGTCATGCTGATCTCCCAAATTCTTGTAAGTAAGATAGTTCTCTGAACATATAAGAACTCCACTTGGACCATCATTGCCACCAGGAACAGAAACTAAAAAATTGGCATGTTCTTCTAAAGGTTCACTGTACTTTCTGACAACATGATTAAGACCTAAATCCAGTTCATAAAAGGTCAGTGTCTGTTGTGTCTTATGGGCTGCTTCCCCTGTTGGGTCCGTATCTGCTTCCTGTATAACAAATGTATTAATCAAAGCTAGATGTAAGTTGCAATATCAGGAAATAAAATATTGCAGAAACCACACAATGAAGGTAAGTCAAATTCAAGTATCACCAACACTGAGGTACAAAACAACCACAGATGTATCAGAGCGTATACTTTGAAAAGAAAGAATTCCTGAATTTCCCCCTTTTTTTAATTCGTACTCTGCAATATTGTTATGTAACTTTTCATCAAGTTTACATCTACACAGCACTGTAAAAAGCTAGTACGATGGAATACATAAAAAAGTTTCTTGTGTAGCTTACACTGGAATAAAGCACAATAAATTGCATGACTATTTCAAAATATGTAAAAAATTAACAAGGTTGTCTGTGAGGCAAACTGTACAACTCCAAAAAAATAAAACATAGTATGCTGCCAGTCTACAATTTAGCATAGAATGGCATTCTATAAATTGAAGACAAACAAATTAAGAAATAACTTCAGGCCTAGAGGAAGCACTAGACAAGTGCCTTGTGATCGAAAAACTCTTTCACAGAAGGCAGAAACCATAACTCTGCTACAGCTGTCATTATATTTGAAACAAAATATTTAGTTCAAAACTACTGACCAAATTTGCCTACTTAGCTTCAAAAAAGTCAATGTTTACATACGTATATAGCATTAAGAGATCTTTCAGTGTCATAAAAGGAACAGGACATCAGACTACTCCAGCAGCATCAGAATTTCATAAACCACACTAAAATGCTTTATTCCACTCTAACTGCACATTTTTATGTCCAGATGCACTTTGAAGTACCTGATATTCAGCTTTTCATGTGGTTTTCGCGATACCAATTTTCTTGGAGATCCAGTACTGTATTCTCATGTATGGTTCTTTATTATGGTGTAACATCATTCGCCCCAGAAAATGAAAATTTGCACTTTAAATTGAACGAGATTGAAAGTGTCTAATAGTAAGGAATGAAACACTTCGTTTCAAATAAACTAACTGCCTCAGTGGAAAAAAAATTTAATATAAGCAAATTTCTCTATCAAACAGACAGAAATAGCTTCATTACGATATTAATGGTTGATTGCTAATAATGTGGCAATAATATAAAATCAGAAAATTGAAAGTACTAACTTATTTTGGTCTTTCACGATTATGAGAATGTATTAATTCACTTGATGGCTCACGGCCACAAATCTGATTTGATTTCATTTGACATGGGAGCTGTACCGAAGAGACCAGCAATATTACAAAGACACAAAACATATACATGGGCCCCACTATAACTCAGATTGCTCTGCACATGTGCGAATCTGGCAGCTTGGACACTCCAAAAAAAAAATTATCCGGGTAGCTTCTGGCTACTTGCTGCCACTGCTCATACAGCAAACAGCCACACTTCAAGTAGCCAGAAGCGGGAGGAAGGCACTGCTCATACACTAATTCAGCACTGCACATGCACACGAGCCCACTGGCAACTGCTCATACGAACCTTAACTAAGAAAAAAATTAATCCAACAGTGCATATCAAAGAACCAATTAGAAGCAGATAGTTACATTTAACTAGCTTTAACTTTATAGGCTGGTTAGAATTTACAGTACATACCTCATAATCAATTTCCAAACAAGCAAACATTGGATTTTCAAAACCAACATCCACTCCAACCATGTGGTAAACTAAAGTGTTACTTTTGTGGGCTTCCAATGGTGAAGAAATGGTAAGCCTTGCCTCAGCATCTCTGTTGAGGATATATACTAACTTCTGCTTCTCTATTGCTCCTGCAATAGATAATTTACATCACAATTACACAAATCATATCCAATTTAACTTCAGGACTAAAAGCTATAACAAATGGCTGTACAACTGAAGGAAATAATAGTAAAAAAAATGTAAAATCCAGTATAGAATGTAGCATTATTATGAAAAGGATAGTTGCTATCACCAAATAGCAAACACGCTGAGTCACAAATGGGCACAACAAGATACTATCACAAAATAAGCTTTCGGCCAAGAAGACCCCCCCTTCCCCTGCCCTCCGTCTAACCTCCTGACTGCCCCTAACTGCCCTATCTTCTCACCACCTTGTACCTGCATCCCCCACCCGTACCCTGTTATCCCTCCCCGTCCCCACCCCAGCCTCCTCCTTACCCCCACCCTGTTACCTCCCCCATTATCCACTGCTCCTCGAAGTGTGGCTTCAGCTACCAGAGACTAGTCATGTGTGAGAGATGCATTTGCACGAGTGTGCACGCCTATCTATTTTTGACAAAGCCCTCGTAGGCTTTTTGTTGTGCCTATCTGCAACTCAACATTTGTTATATGGTGAGTCAACTCTCCTTTTCATAATATTGTTGGAAATAGAAGATTAAGATAATCCACACACTATAGACAAATCCTGTTTAACAATATCAAAAATACCATTGTGATAAAAGATCACACAAAAGGAGTCTGAATACACTGAATATATACACACAATACTAGTTAGTCAAACCAATACATTGAAGCAACCCTCACAACTGTAATATTAGTCAGTTGGTAACAATTTTAGAAGGTTGGTGATGTCAAATACATAAAAGACAGAGTTTGCAGGTAGTTAGCACGTTACAAAAAAGACGACAAAATGAGAAAGCATAGCTACAGACCTAAATATGTCAAGACTATTTTGAAATTAATCCTGCATCTTATCACAAATTTTTGATGTTGACACGACATACAATCTAGAAGTAAAACACATTTGATGGGAAAGGCAATCGCCGTCAACGAGAGATTAGACATTAAATTTGTAGCGACAGGCACAAAATTTGGCACTGTAATATCAGCAAACTATTAGCAGAACTGTTATTGAAACCTAGAGTTATTATATCTGTCTTGCAATTATACAGGGTCGTCAGGAAACAGTCTGGCAAAGTTGTAAGGGTGCTGCTGGAGGGTAGGTTGTGCTGATAATCTTTATGAAAAAAATCTGATATGTTCTGTTGCTTCAGAGTTAATTAGAATTGAAGTTAGTCAATCAGGCAGTTGCACAAAAACTTCAAGGAGCCCTCCAGAGAAGGTGTGGTGCGACATTGATTTTTGGTTGGTTTCCTACAACCAAAGAGCAATGCAAAAATTTGACATGGCAGAGTAGTAAGGACCAAACCCAAGCCAAAGGCTAAGCAGTCTGGTGCACTATCATCTACACTATGTTTACTGGCAGTAATTGTCTCTGGCAGGATGTCTGAATTTGGACATTCAGCAGCCATTTTGGCTATCTTCATGCTAATTAACTTGCAAACTGCAACAATAATAATTCCTCAGCACAACCTACCCTGCAACAGACTTGCAAAGCTTTTCAGACAACCTGACCATTCTGTATATTTCGGTAATCTTATTTCACAGCCATTTCAAATATACAGCAATGCCTTCTACGTTTTCAAATACATGAAGCACTGCCATAGTGAATACTCCATTGACCACCCTAAGGTGCTGGATACTACTATCACTGCACAGCCTATTAAACTGTTGAGATATAAAGAACTTCAACAATTGAACCAGAGGGATTTAATGTTCAAAGACAAACTGAAAATAGTGCACACCACCAATTTGCCTGATCCACACAGCTCTGTCAACATGTAAGTTGCAAATACAAATATTGTCATGTCATCAATTTTCAGCTTCACCACACATCGTACATATCAATAACACTGGGTACTTTTTGGGCCATCAATATGGTCTGTCAATTCTAGTAATAACAATATGTCAATACACACTCTCCGATGAACTACATACACAGTTTAACAGTGTGTGTGTGTGTGTGTGTGTGTGTGTGTGTGTGTGTGTGTTTTTGTGGCCTACACGTGTGTTGAAATTCAGTTAACAAAGGGTTATCAGAGGCCAAATGTTACTCACCAGTTGCATACATTACAATGACTGAGAAATTGTCCCATTTCAATACTAACGTAATATTAACATGTTTTGCCTCTTAGTGACAAAGCTAAAGATGTCCTGAACACTTCCATGCTTTGCTAGACATTGTAATACTGAAAGTGGTATGCCCTTGCCTTTTTCCTGTCTTCAAAGCAGCTCATAAGAAACCAGGAGTTCACCAGCAGCTCTGAGTCAAAGTGCAACTTTTCGTTCATCACATTAATAAAATAATCATAATAGATGAAAACTGATATCTGAGAAAGTCTGGTACTTTTAGGTTTCCAATCTAGCACTCTCAACTAAATTTCTCTTCATGATTATCTTGGTAAAATTATTGCAACAGACTGGGAAAAAAATGCAACCAACAGAAAAGTCAAGGTCCTAGTCCATCCCAGCTACAGCTGCTATGTTAGTCAATCAGAAATCAAAGACAGGACCAATAGAGGCTTAAAACTGCCCAAACAAATCCTCATTTTACACTGATCATTAATGGTAAGTATATACGCAAAAGGGCTGTTGCAATAGTTATCTTTTTCCAGAGCATTTCAATGAACAGCACTCTTTCTGCAGGACAAGTCATTCGTAATTAAGAATGAGAACCGTTTGGAAGAAAATACATCTTTGGGTAAACAGGAATTTTATGAATGTTTCCTGTTAATTTGTTTACTTTTGGACAACTACATGCATACATCAGTGCCTTGTTGTTTTTATCAGTGTATTATCAGCAACACGGACCAAAGCAGTATCATCACAATGCATGCAGTTACCCAATATTACAGGAATTACACAGAATATACAGGGTGATTTAGGAATTTAAAACTCAGCAACGACAAAAGGCAGAGCTAATCACTACCTATAGGCGAATTAAGGGAGCTATAAAGTTTCATTTAGTTGTACATTTGTTCGCTTGAGGCGCTGTTGACTAGGCGTCAGCGTCAGTTGATGCTAAGATGGCGACCGCTCAACAGAAAGCTTTTTGTGTTATTGAGTACGGCAGAAGTGAATCGACGACAGTTGTTCAGCGTGCCTTTCAAACGAGGTATGGTGTTAAACCTCCTGATAGGTGGTGTATTAAACGTTGGTATAAACAGTTTACACAGAATTGGTGTTTGTGCAGAGGGAAAAGTTCTGGACGGCCGAGAACGAGTGATGATTTTGTTCGCAGCCCAGGAAAATCTACTCGCAGAGAGCTGCAAATTCCATAAGCAACTGTATGGAGAGTCCTATGAAAAAGATTAGTTATGAAACCTTATCATCTGAACGTCAACTACCCAAGGCGATGGATCGCCCACCAGGCAGCCCGTGACAGAGCACTTCATTACTGGCCTCCAAGAAGCCCTAATCTTACCCCCTGCAATTTTTTCTTATGGGGGTATGTTAAGGATATGGTGTTTCGGCCACCTCTCCCAGCCACCACTGATGAGAAATAACAGCAGCTATCTAAACTGTTACATCTGATATGCTACAGAGAGTGTGGAACGAGTTGGAGTATCGGGTTGATATTGCTCGAGTGTCTGGAGGGGGCCATATTGAGCATCTCTGAACTTGTTTTTGAGTGAAAAAAAAAAAAAACCTTTTTAAATACTCTTTGTAATGATGTATAACAGAAGGTTATATTATGTTTCTTTCATTAAATACACATTTTTAAAGTTGTGGTATTCTTTTTTAATCACCCTGTAGATTAATTGCATAGAATCACTTTTGTTGCAAACAAATTTATTAAGCAATAAAATAAACGTTAACAAAAGAATGCACACTGCAATAAATTTGAGCCCAATTTATCAGTGTACTGAACAATAAATTTTACTATTGTTAAGGAATAATATTAGCTGTAGGATACACACTATTTCTTTTTGCCCTAAAATACTTCAAATATTCCCTTACATCTACTGCTTCAAAATAATGCAAGCAATGAACAGTATAAAACCTGAAATCTATTATTCACATATTCCTTGCAGACACACTGTGCCATGATTCACACTTTCCCTTGTGGTCAAATTAGACTGAACTCTTTAGCATACAGTACTGAATCTATCATGTCTTTCTGCTTTCATATATGAAGCACAGATCACACACACACACACACACACAAACAAACACACACACACACAAACAAACACACACACACACACACACACACAAACAAACACACACACACACACACACAAACAAACACACACACACACACAAACAAACACACACACACACACAAACAAACAAACAAACAAACAAACAAAAACACACACACACACACACACACACACACACACACACACACACACACACACACACACAAACACAAACACACAAACAAACAAACAAACACAAACAAACAAACAAACAAACACAAACACAAACAAACAAACAAACAAACAAACAAACAAACACAAACAACACACACACACACACACACACACACAAACTTAAAAATGCAACACAGAATGACAAGGGGACGTGGTATTTTATGCAGAGAAGGCTGGTGGTGACCCAAAACCTCTTTCAATATCTATCTGTTTCTAATCTTGGCAGTATTTACGTACAGGGAATACATGTTCTACTGCACATAGTACAGTAAAAAACTGCATGACAATTTAAAAGAAAACCAATATCAGTTTTCAAACAACAAAGTTGCTCTCTTCACATCATTAATTCAGATGTACAATCTGCTGACAAATAGAATGCCATCGTCTGGGTAACAGAATCTGGAAGCATTATTTGATAAATGTTTCCACATTTTACATGACTCGTCATAAATGGCAGGAAGTCGAGTAAAGGAAAAATAATGCAAAACCCGTGAGGTGTTATTACGTACACCATCTGTAACTATGCTAATGCTGTTTATTTACTAGTTCTTCCATCCACTTAAGTTTGTACACCACAATGTGAACGTCTTATGACAGCTCTGACAAAATACAAGAGCAGAGCTGGACAGGGAAGCACTCACTGGAGGGGAAGGCGTGCCAGCCTCCTGTCTTACGAAAGTGAACTGGCAACCCATGAGAAAAATGACAAACTATCTAATGCTTCTGAATACTATTCCATTGCCGAAGACTTCAAGAGCTCTAGTGTTGCGAGCTGATACTGACAATTCATTAACTAAGCCAACTGGGTGGCAGTATGCAGCAGCCAATCAGAATCAATGAATGAATTATTTCTTTCAGCAGAAGATACAAATTGATTATACATATTTAACAACTATGAAAAGGTATTAAAAAATCTGAGTTCCCCAGTCATTAAGAAGGAAACAAAAGAATAAGTTTATTGAGTATGTTTATTAGCTTCAGAAACAATCTGATTTAAAAACCGATAAAGTTTCATAAGCAGTTTGTGTAAAACCATTTGCCGTGCAGCTCAACATAGCCCCCAATGTCCATCTGGCATGTGTTTACGTTTACACGTGAAACCATGTGCAAAATTCAGCTGCTGTAAGCTCTTCATGAAGGTGACAAGCAACAAGTGGAGTTCTGCGACATCTAACTTTTTTTGTGCAGTTTCACATGAAAATATGTATAGTCCATTTTTCTTTGCCAAAAAACAATGTTATAAGAAACATGCACCTCGATATGCTTGAGAACTTTATTTTCCCCCAGTTTGAGACCGATTCGAATGACCATTTACCAACATGATGGGGCACCACTACACTGGTATCTGAAATTGTGGGAATTTTTAAATCAAAGGATTCCTGAATTATGACTCAACTGCACTGGACCAAATGATTCAGCCTTACATTATTCGCCTCCATGGCCACCAGGTGTTTATGACTGTTAATGCACCTCCTGTTACCAACAACAATGAAGGGACATACACTGCAAACAGCAGCTGTGGAAGCTGTAATTCAAGACATGTTTGCTGCATTGTGGGAACAATCTGAATACAGCAGCATCTCAAGGGAGGCATATTGACCACCTATGAAAAGGTATGAAAAAGAAGTTTATCATTCATCAAAAAACATAATTCATTGTATGTATTTATTCGTTTCAGAAATACAGACATGCAAAATCAGATGATTCTTTTTGCTACTCCCTGTGTTTCCAATATGGAGAATCAAAAAATAGTATTAACTTATCTGGTTTTCAAGTTGCTTACCAATATACCTATTACTGGCACACAGGTAAGTCTGGGACCTCTGTTACATTAGAATACGACAGTCTGGTTGTTAAGTTGTCAAAGTCAACAAATGTGAATAGAAGAAAACTAGATGTGCCGTAACTCAAATTGTAGGCCAGGTTGGAATATGATTAGTGATTCGATGAAGCAAACAAATCAACACAAAAATACAACTGTCATAGATTGGACACACAGCCTACACTGAGATCTACATGATCATTTTGATGACCTACTCTTCTGTCTCAATTTCCGGTTTTGACAAAAACTGATGTTGAATTCTAAACTTAATGGAACAAAATACGAACTAACTTTATTTGCAGATCCTTGGTAATTATGAATGATTAACGACAACTGACTATAGGTTCATCCTATTTCACTGCCAACACTCAATACAAAATTGCACAATGTACAAGCTGCATATTTGGAACAGAGATTTGAGATAACATTCTTATACACAATGTAACAATTACGAACTTGGATTATATCAACCCATACAAAAACACCTTTAATGAGCCAGTGCATCTAACATATTTTCAATCTGTAAATTATAATATGAAAGCTGGAGATATAAGCTTAGGAATGATGGACCTGAATGTGACAAAGTTAGTCTCCATGGTGGTAACTAACATTACAAGTGTCCCATGTGCAAGAAAAGACAAACCTGCATTTTAACAGAAACAAAATCCAAAACTTTTTCAAACTATTCAAAGTTACATGCTCAAGCTAGTTTGCATATTTGAATAAAACCAGTTTCTTTCGCCACTTTGCTGAACAATAGACTGGTTCTATAAAACATCACAATCACTGTCTTATGCTCTGAACAGTCAACTAACTTTAACAGCGACAATACAAACTAAATGCAACACACTAACTTACCAATCATCACAGCTCTTCCCTTAGGATCAATAGCCAAGTATTGTCCTGGTACTATCCTCCTACATCCACTCTTCCCAAAAGTTTCCTGATGAACTTTCTCAAAAATATTTTTTGATGGTGAGTACTCTAGAATCACTATTCTTCCTGAATCTGAACCAACTACTATATAATCTGGAATGAACAAGAATTTAAACCGTTACAAAACTGCCAATAAAACAAAGAATATAGCATTCACATTGTTAATGCACTGACAAACCTTTTGTCCCACCAGTAAGACGGAAAGCCATCAGAGACCGAATAATTCCAAACACTTCCACAGTCAGCAATGTATGAACTTTTCCTGTGTTTGGATCCGGTCTCATAAGTTCCAAAGATTTCCCACGGGAAACTAAAATCTCTTGAGTCTTACTGCCACTAAAGTTTCCATGGACAGCATGAGTAATGCCAGTGGCACGCTGTAGTGTTAAATTGTATAGATGCATCTTGTGTTTATCTTATTCTTGGAAACCTGGAACTATTAAATTATGTATGAAATATAAAATCTCTTCACAATATATATCCAACTACTTATGACAATATCTGCATAAATCTTCGATCTCTCAACACTGAAATACTTTACATTAACTTCTGTAGCCAGTTAACCGTTTTCTGTTTGATAAATGTAATGCAAGTCCTAAGCCTGATACATCCCACTAAACAGCATCTGAATTAAATGGAATGAAACACCATAATTATTTTATGCTGAGTATAGGACAATATCATGTGGTTGCTTGAAACAAATCCCAATAATCATTAAATCCAATGCCAACATTTTAAATTTTGCTCATCAGATCATATTCCAATACACGACAGTACAGGTAATTTCTTGCAAGCATTCCATTTCCAGAGATGAAATTAATTATGTAACAATTATAGCAAATAAAAATATGTCAACAACTGATACCAAGGCTCTATCACAATTTGAAAGACTAATCTATAAAATCTGAGTAGTGTATCAATGTTTTTCAATGATTACATTAACCTTCCTAACACAAAGCAGTATTGGATCTGACATTTGTTTTCATTTGCACAGGGAACTGTGCTAGTGTTTATCAAACATATTTTCTTTTATTTTACACATCTGGTTCCATAGGACCAAATTGACAAGCAAGTCTCCAATGTGATGGAATGTGTCAGTGCATTAAATTACAACATAAAAGAAATAACAAAAATCAGTTTTCATCGAACACCTCGACAATAGAAGCGATGCAGGAGGAAATATTTCTGTTTAGATTTGAAAGAGTGTGGATTATTGGTAAGATTTTTGAATCCTTGAAGTAACTTAATGAAAATTGGCGCAGCAGACTACTACACATCTTTCTACAGAGTCAATGAAGTGAGACAAATGCAGGTTAAATTTCTGCCTAATATTAACTGAGTGAAAGCTGCTAATTCATGGGAATAAACTGATATTGTTAACCAGAAAGTGTAGTAAAGAATATACATGTAGGGGGGCCAATGTCAGAATACCCAAACATGGGCCAACATGAGTTTCATGAAGTTACAACACTGTCAGCCCAGACCAACCATTTCTGAGCCAAAATTACCCTTTGAGAATGGTAAGAAATAACCAAAATATAATACTGTATTTCCAAAGGAAAATAAGCAAAGTAGACTACTTTTTGTGTATCACTTCAGATACTTCTAATCACAGCATTAAGTCTAACAAGATTCTGGACATGGACTTTTCACAACAGTTTACTATCTGAACACCTACACATTTGAACTATGCAGTCTCACTAATCATATGCTCATTTCTTTAACTGCACTATTTGAAACAACACCAACATTGCATACAGCATTCTTTATTACCAAGATAGTGTCATCAACAAACAAATATTAACCTCTGGCACTCCTATTAAACTGTGCCCCACTTGGACCCCACATTATAGCCATTCTCAATACTGTGGAGAATGACGTATTGCTGTCTGTTGTTAAAGTATGAGGTGAACCAATTGTGAGCTACTCCTTATTTCCATAACGGTCCAACTTCTGGAGCAATATTTTGTGAACACAAACACCTTAGTTAAAGATGCCTAGCATTCAAAATCTTGGTTAATACATGCAGTACCTCATGGAGAAAAGCAAATATAGCATTTCCAGTTGTTAAGCCACTTCTAAAACCAAACTGTACTTTTCACAGCAAATTATGTGAAATGAAATGATCAATTATTTTTATATACACAGCCTTTTCAATAACAACAGCAAACACTGATGGCATGGATATAAGTCTACAATTGTCTACATTAATCCCCCTGTTATACATCAGTGTTACTACTGAGTAATTTAACTGTTCTGAAAATTGACTATTCCTAAAGGAAAAAAAATAGATAAATATGGCAGGGTACATTGCTAATATGTGCAGCATATGTATTTGCTAGATACTATCACACTCATGAAAGTCCTAGTCTTAGTGATTTAATTACTGACAATCTCCCTCTAGTCAGTACGACACGAGTATTTCCAATATCTGTCTCAGAAAGGCATTATCCAAGAGGGTTAGATTCCCTGCAGTAACTCAGTTTTTATTTAATTCACCAGCTATGTTCAGAAAGTGACATATTTTACATACATATGGCATCAGTAGCAGAAGCATTTTTACCACATACCATCTTTACATCATCAACACTGTGCTGCTGACCAGATACTTCCTTCAAGACTGACCACATGGTTTTAATTTTATCCTGCGAATTACCTATTCTATTCGTGTACTGCAACTCTTCTTTCCTATAACACTTTTGAGCACCTTACAGTACAGTTTGTAATGGGCTACTATAGTTCAACTGTGACTACATGTAACATTTTGATATAATTCCCACTTTCTTCTACAGTATCCCGTTTAGAATGTTCTAATAAAAAGCAATTTTCAAAGAACATGAGAAATATGCTATGGAAAGCATTTTTGTCATCTACATTGTCAGCACAACAAGCCCCCTACCTACTCTAGTACCTTATGGCTATAAAAAAACTTCAATAGTTTGTAATTATACATAATTTTTGTTTAAAACCTTTCAGTGTTTTAATCTGTATCATGGCTGGATTGGCAATTCACCCCTTTACCAACGGAATGCCTACCTAATAAAAATTAAAAATATTATCTATAGTCTTACTACTGTTCCCCTGCACCCTGGTTCGGAAAAAATAGTCTTCATCAGATCGTATGAATTTAGATCATCCAATGTCCTTTTCCCTGCACAATCACATACAAAAGTAACTAAGCAGGGATAACTATCAGCGGTGAACGTGTAAAACCAACTACTACAGGAATTTTACTATGTGTAATCCTACCACAGCCCTCTACACCTGCCACCTGTAAGCTCTACCAACCTTTCATTCCCCTTTACATGCCTGTGATGTGCACATCATGCCAAGTGCAAGCCTAGGTTCGTATGAGCAGTTGCCAGCAGGCTCGTGCGCATGCGCAGAGCTGAATTCCCATATGAGCAGTGCCTTCCTCCCGCTTCTGGCTACTTTAAGTGTGGCGGTTTGCTGTATGAGCAGTGGCAGCCAGAAGCTACCCGGAAAATTTTTCTGGCACACCCAAGCTGCCAGATTCATACATGCTGGACATAGAAATGTCCAATTAGAACGGAATGAAGCATTCTAGTATGGTTTATGAAAATCCAATGCTGCTGGAATAGTCTCTGATGTCCTGTTCCTTTTATGACACTAAAATCTCTTAATGCTATATACATACGAACATATGAACTAAGTAGGCAAATTTGGTCAGTACTTTTGAACTAATTATTTTGTTTTGAATATAAATGACAGCTGTAGCAGAATTTTACAAATCTGGCTTCTGTGAAAGTGTTTTTCAATCACAAGGTATTTGCCTAGTACTTCCTCTAGGCCTGAAGTTATTTCTTAATTTGTGTTTATGTCTTAGATTTATAGAATGCCATTCTATGCTAAATTGTACACACAGCATACAGTGTTTTAACGAGAATATCAACTATCAGTTGTACAGCTTCTTTGCCTCGCAGAAAACCATGTTAATTTTTTCAAATTTTGAAATAGTCCTGAAATTTATTATCCTTTGTTCCGGTGTAAGCTACACAAGAAACTGCATTTGTTGCAAGAAATTTTATGGTACTTCGAGCTGTGGAATCTAATTTTGAAATGATATTTTGCAAAGAACTGCTTCGTTATTTGCATCCTTTGTGTGGGATATGATAAAATGATTGTTCTAAATACAACTCAGTATGTCCTCAACATGGTGCATGATTACACATGCTCACATGATGCCCCAAGAGAAATACAATGAAAAGCGTATGAGCAGAGCAAGCACCAAGCATGGACTGCCTACGTCATCGTAGCTGCGCATGCGCAGTACAGCCTGTTGTCTAGCGCTCTCTGGAAACTTCTCAAACGAACCTCCTATCTACTGAAATGCCTCTGCCACCAGTGGCTTCTCAAACCCCATGTACAACTAACAGCAGCAATGAGGCAGATCATAAAACAGTTTCATGAAGTGCACTTTAGTGCCACCAGTTTGAGTAGGTATCTTTTCCAGGTCGTCATCTACATCACACTCTCCAACCCTACCAAGAATATTCCCAGCTCCACTCACATCACTACCTGATCCTCTTTCAGAAAACTACTACATAACTTTCCTACATTAACAGTCAGTTGGCCCACAATATTTCAGAATGCTGGTGAGTTGGTACTCACTCCCACCACTTCTTCCAAACAATGGCCTACACTCTGTCATGTGATCTAACAGCACAACCTCCTTTACATTCGAAATTGCAGCTGTCTTAAGGTCTGTAACTGCTGAGGTCAGCTGCACATTTCCCCAAACCTACAAGAGTCTCCTCTCCACTAAACTAACAGCCGTCAGATTTGTTGGTGATACAAAAGTACAACTCTCTGAATATCTCCTCCTCCTAAATCAAAAGTACCTGATTTATAAAGGGAAAAACAGTTTAACTGTCATATACAACACGACCTGATATTCCACCTTGTGGCTGGAAGGATAACCTTGTAAAATTCTGTTCAATAAGATTTGTTACGCGCAGAAATATCAGATAAAAAAAAATAGATAATTATCCACTGTAAACACGATGTTCCATGGGGCAATTCCGAGCAAGAGCTTACATACACCCTAAATTTCCTTACACCTCTAACTTTCACATATGTTAATATAACTAGGAACACTAAAATGCTGGCTTTCAATTTCAACTGTGTGGCCTTTAAACACCATTCCCTAAGCAAAACACACACGATTAATTACTAAAGATGTGTTGCTTTACAAAGACACGTGAAAGGAGACCGCTATTCACGCAAACGGTTCTCCACATTACACAAAATGAATCAAATTCAGGCAGCTGCACATCGCTACACTGAGTCGGCAAAAAAATATCTAGCATGTCTAAACTAGTCTCACCCCCTTCCACAATGACAAATTACAGTACAAGTATTTAAACACTGCTTTACAATCCGTTGCCCATAAATAGAAGAAAATGCTTGGGAGCCGATTGGAAAACAATTCCAAATCAAAATGATACACAGACATACAGAATAGCAATAACTGTAACATAACTTCATCAAAATTAAACAATATGGACAGCGAAAATCAACAAAGGAAAACAGCACAGAACGAACTATTTACGAAAAGAACGAATATTAATATATATTAAATCAGAAATCATAAATCATGTATCACCACAGTAAGCACAAAAAACTTATTAGTTACCTCTAAGTTTAAAAACGGCCGTTATGTGCAAAACAATTATCCATTTCCGAGAAAACTTCTACCGTCTGAACGCCACGACACACTTTCTAATATGGCTACCAGCAAAATGAGAAGGAGGCAGACTGCTGCGAACTGATGTAGCACATCTCTGAACGGCAACCGGAAGTACAAACTGGCTTCCATAGGCGTAGCCCCCACCCTCAACGACAGAATCAGAAGTGGGGGATCAACGACCCCTGGGTTCGCTAGAATAAATCGAATAAATGCCAATTTAAATCGGCCGTAATGGTACTTTCCATCAAGTCACAGCATCGTCACGTCGCATCAGCTACCCACACATTAGCGGATTTTAGTGACGGGTCACAGATACTTCGGACGGATCCTGCAAAACCTGCAGGCCCTGCCTGTTGGTTAGTAGGGTATTAGACGATGATTCGCAGCGAATGGTACAGGTGTACCGTGACGATCATTTGGCGCTAGAACGGGTGGAACCAAGAGACTTTGCCGACATATTATTTGTGCTCAGATATAAAAAGCAGTTCTAAACTCCGATTAATTCGCATATGCTCACTAGAGGGTGATATCTCTCGAAGGTGCTGAATAGTCAAAAGGAAGGTTGATATGCGTTGAATCTATCTCTGATAATGACAGAAGCCTCCCATCGTAGAGATCGTTGTATAGCAAGCTGTTTGCTGTGACTTCCGCTTCCAGAACATAGAGAGGCATCTCTGTGTTAGCTGCTGAAATCGTCCGAATGTTAGCCGGAAGTAGTTTGAACCACACCATGTGGCTGGAATTTCCTGGTAACAAATCTGTCCCCATCAACTACTTAAGTTCCTTCAGTAGCTATTTGGGAGACTTGTCTCCTAATTGTTTGCCTCCAAGTAATCTTTGGAATTGTATCTTTTAATCAAAAGTAACAGTTTGCAACACAGTTCTGCTTGAACTTCGTGCATTTCATTTAATTGGGTCTAAACACAATGAAATAGATCGACATTATCCCTCACACTATGTTGTTTGAAGATGCTCTCTGTTTGCACGAACCATAATTTCGGTCTTGTCATTCAGACCGTCGAAATTTTAAAGTGTCTAAGAATCCTACCTTGGGTAAATGTTGGATGTAGCCCAAAGTGGTCACTGGATGATGGGACTTGCCCCGGACTCTTGTGTGGTTGGTGTGCTCTGCTGTGTTTGCTCTTGCTTGTTGCTGCCAACGTTCCTGTTAGCCATTGATGTAGCAATTCCGAATACTTTTGCATACGCTTAATAGGGTCACTGCTGTAAAAGTTTTAGCTTCTAAGGTAAGCATACACCTACCCTGAATCAAACCATGTTTTGAAAAACCCAAGATTATTTCACCACAATTTAACACTTTTACAAGCGTGTCACAGTTGGAGCAGTGTGCATCAAACGGCCAGAGCAAAGTAAAGTGATCTAAAAAATATCAAACACTAATTATATTTCATTGTCCATGACCAATAGGTAGATCGCTGAGGTCGCTACATCCATGTTAACTTGGCTCACTTTAAAGGGAAGGCAGTATAAATAGAAATATGCATGATATAAAATTACACTTATATTGTTGAAATTAAACTGCATTTAAGATTCATAATCTCTGGACAAATTGTAGCCACTCCATGCCAATTTCACAAGTGATAATTTTTGTTGAAACTAGATAATTTCAAACACTTGTAAGGTTTGGGCATTTACTAAAATATAGTTTTCTATAAATTGTCGAAATGAGTTGTGTCAAGCATGAAAAAGAAGTTATCTACCAGACATAATGTTTCATTATATAAATCAGAACGATTCAGCAACGCAAAGAAAGTACACGTGTCAACTGACGCCACATATGAGCAAACAACGAAACACGCGAAATATGCGTTAGAGTAATGGAAAGGTTTCATGACGATCACAACGATCACAAAGTTGCTCCTGCAGAGTAGAGATAGTTTGAAAACGGTTGTAATCGGTCACGATACCTTACCTCGAATTACCGCAATTGGACAGACAGCAATTGCCAGATGCTGTCGCCACAGGTCAACCGATAACTTCGGCCAACAGCTCAGTCACAGCGCGCCGAGTTCCTTCGTCAGTTTTCGGCGGAATCAGATTGGGTTAGGTTACAAACTCTTTTAATGGGACCACACCCTGCCTATCTAACCCATGTTCATTTAGGCAAGTATTTGACCCATTTCTGAAAAAAAACTATTTGATGCAAGACCTTAATATTTATACTGTACGTTACATGAAGATAATAGAGTCAACTGTACTAAAATCTACATTATCCATTTTATACTTTTCAAGAAATACTTTTTTTTAAATTTATTAACAAAATTTTCCACAGAAAATATTTTTTGTGAACTTCCTAATGAGTGAATATTAATGAATGTAGTACCAGAGTCTCTGAAAATTTAATTCATTTATTTATGATAGTTTCTGATGTTATGGGGGATATGTACTGAAAATTTTAGTTTGCAGGAAATTGACTTTAAAGAAAAAAAAACTTTTGATATTTGTTACATACAGTCAATTAAAACTGTTCTTCTGCAAATGATAGCCCTTCCTTGGCCTCTAGTAGGTTTTCCGGTTTCTTTTTCACCTTCCTGGATGTTTGTCTTGTTTTCTTGGCCATATTAGATGCAGACCTGTCTGCATTGGCTATCCTCATTGTATCGGAATGCTGCAACCCAGTGAACATATTTCCACCAGGATTAATTCCAAGCCTTTTCAGTACCCAACACTTTCCACTATTATCAGAATTCAATGTAATAACAGCATCATGCACTCCTAGTTTCATTGTATGCATGCCTATAAATACAGTTTTAAGAAGGTGGTTCCAAATTATGCTGCTGAAACATTCATTTGTGTTCTGTGTCTGCCCATGCAGATATTTCCTTAGAAGGTCAGGATGAGCCAAGTATCTGAAAATAGGTTTAATTGATATAATAATAGCAGCAGGAAGCGAATGCTGGTGAGAATAATATACTCCAGTTGCCTGAGCCCTATTGTATTTGCACCATGAATTTTCTCCTGATAGACACAGTACATGACATAGCTTACCATCAGTAGAGGTCTTATCGAAGAATATGGCCCAAACATCTCTCTTCATTGCCTCCAGATTTTCTTTATTTCTCCTAATTGCGTGCCCACAGTATAGGTGCAAGTTTTCTATTTCAGTCAATAATTTTTCATCTTCTAATTTTTTCCCACTCGTTTCAACAGTTAGTTTTCTCAGCCTTGTTCCCAAACGTTTTCGAACATGGCCAACACATTCTATTTTGCTAATAATGGCGTCTCCATATGTCTTAGAGTTCACCATATTGTTGTATGCCTTACTGTCACCATCGCCCAAATATTTGGTGTACTGTACGGCTCTTGTTTCTACAGAGCGATTAAATATTTGTTGTACACCATGAACTTCCATACCACCACTTATTCCTCTAAAATTAACCACAAGGTTGTGTTCTTTATGTTCATTGACTTTACAACATTTGCAATATTTAGACATTATTTCCACATCTAACACTTTTTCAGTGTCTACACTCGTGGCAGTCACTGCTCCTTTCAGAGAAGTATGCCCTCTTTTCTACCAACTTCCATCAAGTGCAACTGCAATATCCGAACACCCATCATTTTCTTCCACTGCTTCCCTAGCAGCCAGTTTCATGCTTTCCTCACTGACCTCATATGCAGCTTTGTCTAATATTGCAATCAGTTTTTCAAATTTATTGGGTGGTTGATTTAAATGTTCTCCCTGCAGCCATGCCCTTCCCAATATACCGAAGGCCTAAACAAATCTAGTATTGATTTCATAAGGGCCACTTGCATCTGGTTTTAAAGAACTCATAAATGAAATCACAGTTGAGCATTTAATGCTAGGCCTTTTCTCCCACTGGCACTTTCACAAATTTTCACACTCTGTGACTCACCACACTGTCTACATTATACAAATTTAGAATACACATCTGATAATATTCTCAATTTTATAATAATGGTACTGCAGCCCTTGTGACTTACAGTAAATTCGTTGTAACTCTCTTAAAATGATGATAGCTTGTTTGATGATGCACTTGTTGATGAACTACAATTATAAACATCGTTGCCAGGCAACATAACCTCTTGTACATAAAGTTTTCTAAACTTGTTTCCTCTAAATTTTCACTTCTTGAAAATGCCTTTTCGTTTCGTCATCTTCAATAAACACCACAAAACACACGTAAGCAAGCACTGGAAGCGTAAGTATAGCAAGTACTCGCAATCACACTTGAACAAAACTAACTGCTTATTTGAAAGCATGTTGCTTACAAACAGCAGAAGCAAGAGAACACCGACCGTTGCATTCCAAGGATGGCCAACACACTCGGGAGTAAAAAGAAATCCCTAGCGTGCAAAGTAGGGGATAGAAAGATCTAAAATATATGCAGAAAAGTGGGTGACAGACAAGTGAGCAAGGCACATAAACACATGTGGTAGGGAAATGCTCTTTAAATGTTTGAAAAACATTTTTTTCAGTTAATTCCTTTTCAGAGGACTTAAAAAAAAACTTAATTTATCGAAATATGATGAAAACAGAAAATCGATTTTTTTTTACCTGAACCATGGTGTGGTCCCCTTAATCTGGGTTCACACAGGCATTTAATGTGGCGCTACATCTAGGGGTTTTCTGTAGTAGCATCGTGAGAAACCATTCACACAAGACGCCACAAATTCTACATAGTTGCACAGCTTTCAATATGGTATCAATTGAAACCAAATCATATGGGCGGATGGATGGATTGATTGATTTTATTTCGTGTTCCATAACTCTAACTGTGTTGGGTTCACAAGGACGTGAAATGAGTCAGTTTTTTTACAAATACAAATTTATAATCTTATAACATGTACAGATATTTGAGTACACAATTATATAAAAATTTATACAGTAATTTCTTTGATCAGTAATACAGAAAAAAGGCGATATATATTTTCTTAGAATCATTAAAGCAGCATAGAAAAATGGATATAGGCCACAACTGGATATATAGCTCAAGTTAAGTAACATTTTTATTGCCATTATGTCAACTTGTATTATAAATATTAAAATTTCACAATTTATTTGTTTAAAAATTCATCTACGCTGTAAAATGCTTTTGCTAGCAGAAACATTTCTAATGCTTTCTTAAACTTACTCATGTTATGAATCTCTGTATTTATTTCAGGAGGAAGAGTACTGAAGAGCTTTGTTCCAGTGTAGTGGACAACATTTTGCACCAAGCACAGATTTCTATGCTTACTGTGTATGCCATTCTTCTTCTGTGTGTTATGCTCATGATAATTACTGTTAGTTGAAACATCTCTATATTTTTACAGTCTAAATACATAAGAGAAAAAATATATTGCTATGTTATTGTGTATATTTTAAGTTTTCGAAAGCTATTTCTACACAACTCTCTTGGGTGCAATCCACATACAGCTCTTAAAGCTCGCTTATCAGCAATGAACACTTTCCTTGCTAATGGCTGGTTGCCCCAAAAAATAATGAGTGAGTGAAAATAGTTATAGCATGCCACTTTTGCATTGTTAGGTTTAACACATGTATTGATAACCCGCAAAGCATTTATAGCAATGCTAAGCCTCTTACGGAGATCTATAATATGCATAGACCAGTCCATTTTCTTGTCGATGTGGAACTCCAAGAAATTTTGTTGTTTCTGTTCTTTCTATTCGCTGATTACCAAATCTCACACTGATCTCTCTGTCCTTTTCTGCTTCTGTACAGAAGTGAATAAAACTGGTCTTGCTGGAATTTAATGAGAGACCATTTACCTTGAACCAATTAACCACATCTGAGATTATGTGTTTAATGGATTTCTCAAGATTACTGTCTGTTCTACTGCTCATAAGAACTGCGGTATCATCAGCAAATAAAGTAAATTTACACGGCAGCTTGTAGATGATGGTAGATCATTTATAAAAATCAAGAATAATAATGGCCCGAGACAAACCTTCAGAAAAAATAGCAAACAGAATGGGTCTAAAAACTTCAGCTGAAAAAAAATTCTTTAGACATACAAAAAATGCGCCAAAATTCATAGAAACACAAATAGGTAAAATGGATTGAGTAAATAAATATAAATACCTTGGAGAAACTCTACAACAGAATGGACTAGAAAAATCTGAAATAAATGTAAGAATTAACAAACTGCAAAGAGCATATAGTTTGACCAAACATATTTACAACAAGAGATGTATATCTATAAAAACAGAACTAAAACACAACACCACAGTGTTACGATCAGACTGTTTATATGGATCTGAATTCCTAACGATGAGCTATGAGATGGACAAACTAGAGGTACTGGAAAGAAGGATTATACGAAAAATAATGGGTGCAACAAAAACTGCAGATGGCTGGAGAAAAAGAAGTCACGAGATCTACAAAAATATAGAGAAAATATCTGAAGTAATGCCCAAACGAAGATTAATTTTTCCGACAACTCTACTGAATGGATGAAAATAAACTAACAAATCAAGTACTACGATATTTCTGGAAGAAGTAAGGAAAGATCCGGAAAGAAACAACATAAAAGAGTCAGAAATAGCAGAAAGCAACCGTTTTAAAAATAAAATACTAAATTTGGAAGGCTTTCAAAGCAGAAGAAATAAAAAACCGTGAACAACATGGACAGAAGAAAGGAGGAGACTTCGTGAGTGTAAAATGAGGGAATACTGGAAAAAATAGGAAACAAAAAAAAAGGAAGAAGAGGAACTGAAGTTGTTAACATGATCCTAGTTGAGCAATACGATTGTAAAGAAAGAGAAAAAAGAAATGGCACAAGGATTGAGCCCTGAGGCACTCCAAATGTGATGGAAATCCATTCAGTATGTGCAGAAACATTACACACTCCACCTGAGCTATTGAAGACATCATTTTGTTTTCTGTCTTGAAAATACGACTGTAGACAGTTACCTGCAACACCACTTATTCCTACTAATTTTGCTTTTTGCGAGAGAATCAGGTGGTCAACACAGTCAAATACTTTAGACAAATCACAGAAGATACCAAGTACTAGCAATTTCTCATTAAGGTCTCTAGGACTTCATTTGAATTGATGGTGTCTCTTATTGGAAAGCCCTTTTGAAATCCAAATTTGCTCTTGTTGATATCTCTATTCTTCATGAGATGATTAGTAATTCTTACATGTATCAGCTTTTGTAGTTATTATTGAAAGCTGTCAGCAGAGAGATACGTCGACAGTTAGTTAATTCAGTTTCATTGCTCTTCTTGTACAGGGGCTTCACAATGGCATAATTAAGTCTACTGGAAACAACACCTTTTTGAAGGGAAGCATTGAAAATACGACAGAGAATGTCCCTTATCCACACATAAGAATATTTCAATAAATTGTTAGAAATATTATCAACTTCTGCAGAGTTTGAATTTCATCCACAGTGACCGGATTATGGTGCAATTCTGGAATGACTGTACAGCTTCACAAAGAGTTATGGCTTCATCAACAACGGGCTTGCAACCAATCTCTTAAGTTACTGATAGGAAGGGTTTATTAAAAATCTTGGCCACACTTTTTGGGTAATCTTCTAGGGTACCTTCATATCTGATTTCATTTACATCTTCTCTGCTTGTTGTATCTCTTCCTGTTTCTTTTTTTACAATGCTCTAAATTATCATTATTTTATTATACAATTACACTCCTGGAAATGGAAAAAAGAACACATTGACACCGGTGTGTCAGACCCACCATACTTGCTCCGGACACTGCGAGAGGGCTGTACAAGCAATGATCACACGCACGGCACAGCGGACACACCAGGAACCGCGGTGTTGGCCGTCGAATGGCGCTAGCTGCGCAGCATTTGTGCACCGCCGCCGTCAGTGTCAGCCAGTTTGCCGTGGCATACGGAGCTCCATCGCAGTCTTTAACACTGGTAGCATGCCGCGACAGCGTGGACGTGAACCGTATGTGCAGTTGACGGACTTTGAGCGAGGGCGTATAGTGGGCATGCGGGAGGCGGGGTGGACGTACCGCCGAATTGCTCAACAAGTGGTGTGTGAGGTCTCCACAGTACATCGATGTTGTCGCCAGTGGTCGGCGGAAGGTGCACTTGCCCGTCGACCTGGGACCGGACCGCAGCGACTCACGGATGCACGCCAAGACCGTAGGATCCTACACAGTGCCGTAGGGGACCGCACCGCCACTTCCCAGCAAATTAGGGACACTGTTGCTCCTGGGGTATCAGCGAGGACCATTCGCAACCGTCTCCATGAAGCTGGGCTACGGTCCCGCACACCGTTAGGCCGTCTTCCGCTCACGCTCCAACATCGTGCAGCCCGCCTCCAGTGGTGTCGCGACAGGAGTGAATGGAGGGACGAATGGAGACGTGTCGTCTTCAGCGATGAGAGTCGCTTCTGCCTTGGTGCCAATTATGGTCGTATGCGTGTTTGGCACCGTGCAGGTGAGCGCCACAATCAGGACTGCATACGACCGAGGCACACAGGGCCAACACCCGGCATCATGGTGTGGGGAGCGATTTCCTACTCTGGCCGTACACCTCTGGTGATCGTCGAGGGGACACTGAATAGTGCATGGTACATCCAAACCGTCATCGAACCCATCGTTCTACCATTCCTAGACCGGCAAGGGAACTTGCTGTTCCAAGAGGACAATGCACGTCCGCATGTATCCCGTGCCACCCAACGTGCTCTAGAAGGTGTAAGTCAACTACCCTGGCCAGCAAGATCTCCGGATCTGTCCCCCATTGAGCATGTTTGGGACTGGATGAAGCGTCGTCTCACGCGGTCTGCACGTCCAGCACGAACGCTGGTCCAACTGAGGCGCCAGGTGGAAATGGCATGGCAAGCCGTTCCACAGGACTACATCCAGCATCTCTACGATCGTCTCCATGGGAGAATAGCAGCCTGCATTGCTGCGAAAGGTGGATATACACTGTACTAGTGCCGACATTGTGCATGCTCTGTTGCCTGTGTCTATGTGCCTGTGGTTCTGTCAGTGCGATCATGTGATGTATCTGACCCCAGGAATGTGTCAATAAAGTTTCCCCTTCCTGGGACAATGAATTCACGGTGTTCTTATTTCAATTTCCAGGAGTGTATTTATTTTCTTCTCATAATAAAGGGCTTTTCATTTCTGTATTACTTTCTTTAAAATTTTACAGTAACCTATAGTGTTTTCGTTTTTCTACATCTTTAGATAATCTTATTGCAGCATAAGTTTCCCTTTTGGTTCTACATGACCTTCTGTAATCCAAGGCTTACTTTCAGTATTGGAAGCACTGTTTCTGACCCATTTCTTTAGAAATGTTGCTTCAAAAAGAGCACAGAATTCATCAAACAGTTAAATTTAGTATCAATAAGACCAATCTTTTGCCTGGTTGTTCATTACTCTTATGAGTTTCCATTGAAGAAACTGTTTTTTAATAGATTATACCACACAGAGGGAGAATTTGTCCACCATGATCTGAAAGTCCATTTATAACCTGCGTGAAAGTATAGTTCTGATGTCTACTTACATAGTTTCTTGGAAAGCTTATTACCGATATCAGGTTATGTAAGGTCATCCCAATCTCAAAGTCAATTTTATTCTTATTCTCTGTCAAAAAGTTTATACTGAAATCACCTAAAACTACAATACAATTTGTTTTTGCATGTAACCCTGACAGCAGGAGTTCCACTACATGTAAAAAAGTTTTTGTGTTAGCTAATGGTGCCCTGTAGACAACAAGCACTATTATTGTGCAGAAATTAGTTATTATTTCAGTTGCACATGCCTCAAATTATTCTTCTATACAATATTTCTTAATATCTATAGCTTTGTATGCTACACTATTCTTAACATAAATTGCTACTCCACCTTTGTCTTTATTTTCCCTACAGTATTATGTTACTAAACTATAACTTACAATAGATTTCAAAGCACATTTATCAGTAGCATGGTGCTCAGTTAAGCACAAAATCTAAGCATTATTTGTACAATCTGTTTCATTAGTGTTAATAAGTAGTTGATCAGTTTTGCTTAAGATGCCTCTTATATTTTGATGGAATAAAGAACTATCTTCCTCTTGATTTTTATTCTATTACTGCTGGTATTACTTTACTCAGTATCCACTGCAGTCTGCCTTCAGACAGAGAGTGAAGACACTTGACACTACCTACTGTTGTCCCGTTTCTTTCTTCAGCACCACAAATAAAAAATCGTTGAGATGTGAGAGAGGCTCAGTCTTTCTTCCGCTCAACAACCTTTTATTTGGATTGTTTGATGAAGATGTCTTTCCATTTGCTGCATATGGAGTTTCCGTTTTTCCTGTAGATATGACATCTTTTTCTTCTTCAGATGATGTTAATCTTATAGGTGATATCAAAACTTCGGCATAGAAGAGTGTTTTAGATGGACCTTGCGTTTCGATTTGTATGGTAACTGACAATTTATTTTTCTCCTTTACATTTTCAGTACCTGGATGTCCTTGTATTCCCATTTCTAGGATAGTTTGTGACTTGTTTCGCTCTGCTATATTACTAACAAGTTCTCTAATTTGATGACACATAAATCCCTTTCCCTTGTTGTTTAAGTGCATGCCATGCCTGGTATAACGAACCTTTTCATTAGAATGATGTTGACAGCAGTGAGTTTGTTGTATTGAGTTTTTTTAGTAGCCTCATTTTTAGTTTTCATGATGTGAATGCGCCAGGTATTTATGTTCGTTATGTGTGCGGCCATGTTCCATGAGATTATAAAATAATATCTCTGTTTTTTTTGTTTTGTTCTATTGGTTACAGTGTAACGTTTGATTGCAATAAAGAAAGGAGCAATAAGTTATTTTTACTCCAATATATCGTATTTCGCTCTGTGATTTTCTGCCAAACATAATTCAAGACATAAGGTTATGGGCCCAGGTAAATGCATACATACGTATTTGTTTCTGTTCTGTGAACTGATTGCTTTTTATCGGAGTTTTATTGGTGTGAACCATGATGCTCTAGTTCTGGAAACGTGGTATTTCGCTGGTCTATTGTGGAAAACCTTCGTTTTCGTTACGAACTGAATATTATAAGTTTGACTTACATTCAGCCTACACGAAGATCGATAAATTGAAAACGTACAGTATCCAGAAATTTGACAGTAACAATTTCCAACTGTGGAAATATCAGTTGCAAATTATTTTTCATGCTGTTAAAGTACTCGATATCGTCTAGGAGAAACTGAGGTCAAATGAAGCTGGTGAGAGTCAAACCACTTGGGACGACTTAAGTGATGCTCAGTCTATCTACTGCAATGGAATTTGACCAACTGCAGTCTGTTATGATGTGCACAAATGCAGCTGAAATTTGGTCCAGCCTAAGGACTATTCATGAACAGCAATCCACAGTTAATAAAATGGCTTTGAAGCAGTAATTTTTTGATTACAGAATGTTGCCAACAGATACAATTCCACAACACATCAGTCAAGTTGAGTCCTTGGAACAAGCATTAGCTCATATTCGGGAACTTGTTACAGAAGCTGACAAAACGGATAAAATTATGGGAAGTATGCCAGCAAAGATTGCAATTTTTTCAACTACATGGGACTCGCGTGCTGAAGACCAACAAAGGTTCTATAATTTGACTTTAAGATTATTGAAAGAAGAACAAAACTCAACAGTCTTCACAGCAGTTAATGTGAACAAAACATGCAAGTCAAGTTCAAATATCGATAACAAAAGTGCATCTAACATGGTCAACAGAAAAGACGTTGAATGTTATTAACTGTCACAAAAAGGACATTTTAAATTTGAGTGCAGAAAACTTTTAGCAAAACTTAATACGAAAACTGATACATCTGAGCACCAAGCTTTGAGTGCTGAACATGTGTATGTTTTTGCTACAGGTTGCGAAAACATTTGGTTAGCTGACAGTGTTGCATCAAAGTGTATAATTTCACACAAAGGGTGGTTGAACACATTTCAGCCAATTCAGTCAGATGATTAATTTGTTCAGATTGGAGACAACTCGATCATCAAAGCAGAAGGCATTGGATGAATTGAGGTATTGTGATTAGTTGAGGGTAAATTGCAACCTAGGACTTTGGAAAACACATTATATGTTCCTAAGTTAAAGAAAAATTTATTTTCATTGGTAGCAATCACAAAAAGAGGAATCAAAGTTATTTTTGACTACAAGAGAAGGGAAGTTCACAGTTCAGGTATAATTGCAGCAGGAATTATGAAGGACAATCAGTGTTATCAAATGTTGTTTAAATGTCCAGATGTACTACAGGCAAATCGTGCTTTCCTTAATTCCGCCATGTTCTGACATGAGAGACTTGGGCACATTAATTTCAGTGGTCTCAAGAATATGGATGATCTGAACTTAATATCTGGTTTCAGTATGAAGAAAGCTGAAAATCTTCATTATGAAAAGAAAATCTTTTAATTCAAATTTGGAATCAAGATCGAACGTTCCTGGTGAAGTTATTCATGTAGATTTGAGTGGATGGAGGTGCACTATTGTACATAGTCTTCAAGGATGATTTCACTTCATACAGGTTCGTATATTATCTTAAAAGTAAACATGATACTTTCTGTGTGTTTTTGAAATTTCAGAGACTGATTGAAAGAGAAACTGGAAACAAAATCAAAGTTCTAAAAAGTGACAATGGAACCGAATTCATAAACAAGCAATTTGAAGATTATTTCAAGCAAAGTGGTAAACACTTGAGAAAACAAGTTCCTATACAGCGTAGTAGAATGGCTAAATAAAAGTGGAAACAAGAAATTAAAAGAGGAAATGACATTGTAGCGGCACTACCATTTGGGTTAGGAAAAGTCAGTTTTGGTGCAATTTTTCTGAGTGCGCATGTTACAGCCAGGTGCGGGCCTGTTTACAGTGAGTTACGCTCACCAGCAGTTGAGAAGTAAAATAGAAGTCATAGGGGCGTAGAACCACCGGAAAACGTACATGCAGCAGTCTTCATGGCATAAGTCACAGGCAGAAGGGGCACACTGAACAATCTAAGTATTATGAGTACGTGACGCGAAGCATTTAGCAAAACAGAGGCGCATAGCCACATATAAATAGGTGCCGGTTCACTAACAAAGCATTCATGTGTGGCAGCTCTCCTGGATGGCGGGACGTGTCACACGAACGGCTACACATAGCAGCAGATGGGAAACCAGCGTTCCAGTCAATGGCGGGTCACTGGTTCGAACCTCTGAGGCCGACGTGGGGTCTACAGCCAGCTAGCGGTGCGCCACACCATGGCTCGCTACTGTGGGCAGTCATGTTGGCTTCCAAGACACGCCAAAGACATCCTGAGGCGAGGGCACAGATTCGGACGTCGGATTGCAGGCGCTCATTGTCGCCACGTTCTTAGCCATGCCAGTGAGGAAGCGCGCCACGAGTCGCCTTACAACAGGTGGCGCTGAGGCGGCATGGGCGAAGACCGCTGAGTTGACTGCCGGCGCATCCTGACGTCAACACAACTCCATTGCTGTACAAGGCCAACTCACAGTAGGGCCTTGCATGGGTTGCTGAGGCAGCCATTACATGACAAGCTGTTTCATAGACAGCAAAGTGGTGTCCTCAGCATTGCGGGACCTGGTGATGCAGACCGTGAGGAACGGGGCACCTGCAACTGAAAACAATAAATCACTTGGTAAGCTCTAATGAGTCTTAATACTGTGCCTTCTACCTCTTCCCACTGTATTTGGTGTTGCTGTTACATTCGGTGTCAGAAGTTGTCAGTACATTTGGTGTCAGAATAGCGGATTTAGTTGGGGAAGGTAGCACAGTTGACAGTGAAGAATGCACAGTTAAGGAGTGCATTAACATTTAGAAGTGAGTGGGAAACTGCATCGAATCAGTCATTGTAGCTAGGATGCTGCAGCAGCAGATTGAGCCAGCAGCTGCGAGTTTGATTATTCCGTTTTCTGGCAAGGCATCTGAGGATGTGCATTCCTTTGTGGAGGACTTGGAAACATCAGCTGTGATGAATGGTTGGTCAGATGAACAGTTGATACATGTAGCCAAGATAGATTAACGGGTGAAGCAGAGACATTTGTAAGGTGTTCTGAGGCCTTAAGGAAGGCAGGACAGTTTAAGTAGTTGAAGGAGGGGCTTTTAGAAATGTACAAGAAACAGAATAGCAATCGGTACTTTAGGGAGAGGTTGAGCACAATGACAAAGAGACAGGGGGAGATGGTCGAGAGATTTGCGGACAGAATAAGAGAAACTATAAGAGAAATTAACGCGTATACTTACGAGTTGAGTCAGGGCGATGAAGCGAATGGTGTTCTGTTGCAGAACTCTGAGCAAAGGGCACTTGATGTATTTTTGAGGGGCTACCGGCGCATATATCGCGAAAAGTGCATGAAGGGACTCCGAAAAATTTGTATTTGGCCTTCAGCTGGCAATTCAGTGTGAGGAAATAGATGTGGCAATAGGGGTACATGATAGACAAAAGTGTTTACAGTGGGTATGAAATGTGATACATGTGGTCATACAGGACATGTGCAGAGGCAACGTACCCAGTCACCAAGGAATAGAAGAAGGGATGGAAAACAGCAGTGTGGAGGATGGAGAAGTGGAGTTAATAGAGGTATACAATCGTTAAACGGCAGAGGGGACCCAAGACCCACCTAAGGGAGCTACCATTTAATTTAAATGCTACAAGTACCTATGCAGAGGTGGAATGTTCAGTGGTAGGATCCATAGGAACTAAAACGTTTAAGATTTTGTTGGACACAGGGGCATAAGTGTCAGTAGCTACTAAGAGTTTAATGAGACGAAGGAAGTTAGACCCACCACGTTATAGATTGTGTGGAGTGGGGAATAAGGAGTTCATACCTTTGAGGTCAGTGACAGTTGACTTTCGCATAGGGAAAGTCCGATTTGATGCATGCATGGGTAAGCAAGGGCAACGACATGATCTTAGGAGTAGATTTCTTGCGTCAACATCATGCCAAAACTGACCTTGGACAACGAACTGTGGAACTTGGTGGAATGTTATTTCGGCTAGGGGAAACTGTCGTCGATGCAGATGTGTTGCAAGGAGCGTTCAACGTAATGAACAAACCAATTTGAACTTTGTACATTAAAATTAAGGCTTGATTCGCATGAGAGTGTGTCTGGTGGCACCAGGAAGTTGCTATGGGTAAGTGTGGAGTCGAATCTACCTGTTGGTACAGTATGCGTTATTGAACCATTGGAGGATAATGAAGTTTTGGGTCCATTGGGTTGTTTTGTGAAACCTAGTATTGTATGCGTACAGGAGGGAACAACGGGCGAGTAGTTACGTGAATGTGCATAATTTTTGTGCAGTAGACGCGAATTTGAGAAAAGGAGTTTTAGTAGCAAATTTGGATGTGCCAGATAATGAAGACTGGTGTTCGAGAGGTAGGCGAAGCGTTCAACCACTATCTGCTGACAGAACTGCATTGCGTGACAAAATTAAGCATCTGAAAGGAGGAGAAAGAAAGCATATGAAAGAATTGTTGTGGAAATTTAAGGATTTGTTTTTTCCGCCAGGGGCCGATGCCAGCAACTCCATCAGTTCAACATAGGAAACCAACAAGGAATGAAAAACCTGTTTACCGTAAACGATATCTACATCTACATCTACATCCATACTTCGCAAGCCGACTGCCACCATACAGAGTGCCAGGGAATTTGCAGCCGATTGTGGACGATTTCATTGATCAGCAGCTTGCGGACGGTATTATAGAGCAGAGTAATAGTTGCTGGGGAGCGGGCATTGTCGTTGTGCCTAAAAAATCTATGGATGAACTAAGAAATATAGATTTTGTTGTGACTACCAATACCTCAATAATAAAACAGTAAATGACGTATATCCCCTTCCAAACATATCAGAGACTTTGGAACTTTTCTACAATGGATTTGAGAAGTTGTTCTCATCAATTAGTGGTGGCTCCAGAGAATCGTCCAAAAACGGCGTTCTCTTCTCCTGGAGGCCATTATTACCAGTATATTAGAATGCCATTCGGTTTGAAAAACGCTCCAGCAAGGTTTCAGGTGTTGCTAGACAATGTATTCAAGGGCTTGAAACCATGATTGTGGCTTGTCTATTTGGATGACATTATACTGTTTTCAGGTAGTAAGGAGCAACATAGACAGCAGTTAAGGGAAGTCTTTATGAGGTTAAGAGCAGCTCATTTAACGTTGAGCCACGAGAAGTGTCATTTTGCATAGGAAGAAGTGAAATATTTAGGTCATATCATCAGTAAGGATGGGGTGCGAACAGATCCGAGGTTGGTACAAGCAGTAAGAGATTTTCGAGAACTTAAAACAGTTATGGAAGTGCAGTCATTCGTCGCAAATTGCAATTTCTATCGAAATTTCGTGAAGGGTTTTGCAGATTTAGCACAGCGATTGTTATGGAAGGGTGCGAAATTTCAGTGGACAGAAGAGTGTCAAGAAGCGTTTGACAAACTGAAAGAAGTATTAACGTCAAGTCCGGTTCGAGCGTTTCCAGATTTTGAAAAGAAGTTTATACTAGCATGCGATGCATCGAATCAAGCATTAGCGTGTGATCTTAGTCAGGAAATTGATGGGAAAGAACATCCTGTAGCCTATGTGTCTATGCAGTTGAATGCAGCTGACAGGAATTGCTCAATAACAGAGAGGGAGATGCTTAGCGTAATCTATGGAATCACATATTTTAAATGTTATGTATATGGGAGAAGATTTCGGGTAGTGACAGATCATGCTGCGTTGAAGTGGTTGTTGGGGTTGAAGGATTCGTCCACTAGACTCGCTCGATGGGCTGTGAGGCTTAGTGAATTCGACTATGAGGTGGTGCACAAATCTGGGAAGAAGCACAGTAATATGGATGCACCAAGTAGGAGGGTAGCAAAGTAGAAGTCATAGGTTATGATCTAGCGGTATGGCAAGAATTATAGGATGAGGACAACGTTTGTAAATTGTATAAGACACAGTCACAATTTAGTATGTACAACAGTCTTCTGTGCAAGGAAACGAAGTCTGGATTAAGGGTAGTAGTGCCAGAAAAGTTGAGGGATGAGGTTTTATAGGAAGCACATGATCACGTGTTATCTGGTCATGGAGGGTGTAGAGTGAGGAATAGGAGAGTGGCGGATAGGTATTTGTGCAGAGGAAGGAAAGCAGATGTGGATCAGTATGTCAAGAATTGTATACCATGTGCGCAGAGAGCAGATTTGAGTCAGAGACAGATACAGCTACAACGACTGCCGGAAGTGACATGTCAATTCTCTGTGTAGGGGATTGGTATCTTAGGACATTTCAGGCGAACACCATTGGGGAACAGATTCGTTCTGACAATAATACACCATTTTTCGAGGTATGTGAAGATGGTGGCTATGCCAAATCAACAGGCAGCAATGGTCGCACTAGCATTAGTAAACAACTGGATTTTGATGTTAGGTGTACTGGAGACAATAATTACTGACCAAGGGACTAACTTCATGTTAGATTTAATGAAGGAACTGTGTAAATTGTTGAATGTAAAGAGGTTGAGGACGAGCACATTGCATCCTCACGCCAATGGAAGGACAGAATGGGTACATAGAACAATCAGGAAGATGCTGAGTTTTTATGTGGATTTTCATCACCATCAGGGGGGCAAGTATTTGAAGCATATTATATGTGTATATAATACACATGCATTTCCACACAACCACTTGAGTAAGTCAACTTGCATGTGGTAACACCCTATTTGCACTATGTTAGATCAATCTACATGTAACTTACGATAGTTAAAAGGCGTTTAATTTCCTTGAACAGTGTTGCTTGCCACACTGTAGCCTACAAGTTTCAGAAACTGCTGATCGATGGATCTGCTCACGTTCTGCTCTGGTGCATTTTGCAGCACAAACCTAGTATCATTTGTTTACTTATTTGAAAAGTTAATGTCATGCCAAAATAATGGGTTTAGTCCTCAACTAAGTAAATAAACACTTTCGAAAGTGACAAAATATTCTTAAACAATGCGATAGGAGCATCATTCTAGCATTTAACAGCTCTTTATAATCAATTATTTGTAACAGAGTAACACAACATCATGTGAAGTGAGGAAATGAATAACAAAATAGTGTGAATTTGCCAATGTTCATTTCGCTGCGGAACAATCAATGTAACTGTATCTTTTTATTTCAGTATAATAACAATAATTGTTTTGCTTTAGTCATTGAGTGTATAATAGTGAAATGGAAATTTATTTGTAGCTTCAGAGATTTAAAATTACTCCTGACCCTCATTAAAATCCTTTTAAAATGTAACATCATTGAGTAATGACTCTTCTGTGCAACAGAACAGGGGTTACAAAATTAAGTAATACACCAACAAACCAACCTACATTTACAGCACCTGTGGCATACTAGACCCTTGACTAAACCTAGAAATTAAAACAAAGCTGAACTGTAGAGACAAAATACTTACCTTCTGATGTATTCTTTGCATACTGTAGACAGCATAAAAATTTGGAAACAATGGTCTTCAGAATGAAATGCATACATTATAGAGACTGCAGTTGCCACATAATTCAATATTACTTGCAATTTGAGGTGAGCTGGCCCAGCATCTCGCATACTTGTGCTAGAATTTTGTACAGAGAAGGAAATATGGCTCAAAAAGATTTCAAAACTCTGCTCATTCGAAAATGATTACGAAACAATGTCGTCCTCAGCAGATGATCACCTTATTACTTTAGTGTTTTGGATGCTCCCAAACGATTAATATAACATGCCAATTCCCATACGCCATAATATTACATGTGATTTTTATTCATCAAATCACTATAAGCTCTTTGGCTAAAAGCTGCGAAACGTCATAATGAATACTCCACTTGTCACCATCACAAAAGTCGTGTAAGTAGCGTTTCTAACTTCAAAATGTGGAAATGCTAACTTGCGTATAAGCATAGTGGTGGGGGGATGCAAGTGTAAAAAATTACCACCAGTGGAAACCTGGCTTTACAAAGGAAGAAAAGAGAGGACCATCCATTAAAACTGGAATGAAAGCACAGCTTGAAGACATAATGAGTTGCTGCCGTAATTCCTCTGTTAGAAGGGTTACTGCCATGTAAAGGCCAATTCACAGTGGACAGAAGAAACAATACTTTGACTGCAGACATAGTTTGAGAATTAACAATGAATGGCCATACTGCGAAGTCTTCTATCTACAGTTGCAATCTAGTATTATGCTACTCACAAAGTAGTGGGGAGGTGGTTTAGCAATGATACAGAAATTGGGAAGCATGCTTCCACATCATTGGCCATTATTGAAATTACAAAAGAATTGGTAAAACTGCTAAAATTGATATTACTGTCAACTGTGATCCTTATTACAGCACACCAATGGTGTTTCTTCCATCCCATCCACCCACTGGTATGCTGTGATTGACTGATGATTGACTGACAGCACTCATTGGAGATGGAAGGAGAGTCTTAGTGGAATCAGTTACCGAAATAATAATCTTGTATATGACTGAACTATGAGGGAGCAATCGACACAGAACACCTAGCCATCTGCTACTACATCACAGTGATACATGACTTTAAATGTAGAGATCTTAAATCACCCTCAGACAGCTGTTTGGAAACGCTCCACAACACTGCAAAACTTTTCCAGTTTCCATGGATAGTAATGTCTTCCACATTTTTTTGCCAATGAGAAACACTGCATCTGTCTTTTATTTCAATCATCCTGTATGTGTTATGGAAGCAGGAGCAACAGCATAATTTACACCATGCAATGTCCAGTTTTCTGTGAGAGCCAATGGTATAAGATGTGTTAGGTCAGTTTACAATCTGACACAGACCTCGAAATCATGGTGGAAAAAACAAAATGTATGGCAGTGTATATAACTGTAGTCATACACTCCTTGGATGTGTTACACTGGAGAAAACCAATGTATCAAACAACAACACATGGACAGTCTCTTGCGACTGATAATCTGTGGGAAATGTCTTTACACTGGTCTGTAGAAGCGACTTTGATCACGAGCCACCTGCTCCAACGGACTAATACCTGTATATTTAATAGAATCGTCACATGTGCTCGATGCCAGCACGCAAACAGTATTTATTTTCGATATAATGGAAGACAGGGACATGGTAATATACCGATTTTCCTACTGGGTGATGTTAGCAGAGTTTTTATAGTTCGTATTTTTTCTCTGTTGGATGGTACAAAATAACGACGAGGGAGAAAATGTTTTAGTGATGGACATGAATTGCACCCTGAGATACGCAGATCTCCTTCAGACTGCAATACCTGTATGTAGTTTGGAGACGAATCGCAATGCAGTAACAAAATCCTCGTGCTTCTTCCAGTTCCCGTAACTGCTCGTACTATCTTTCCTACTATGTCGTTTTGCAGGAGAGAGGAAGCTTCGTTTGGTGCTAGCCTTAGACATAGTACATGGTTGGTGGAGCTACGACAGCATGTTCTCATTTCCACCGAGTGGTCAAAACACGGTCCCGTCGCATTAACTCAGCTCTTTCTCCATGAGATGCAGGAGATCTTAGATATAGTGCTCTCTTACTTCCATTCAGTTCCGACTTAAATTGGGAAAATCACATGGACGAAGCTGCAGGGAGGGCAGGGCAGAGACGAGGAGCAGTTACAAGATGCAGAGGGACCGTCTAAAAATCCGATTTGCATAATGTTTGTATGTGATACTCAAATGTTGCAAATATGTTTTAATAGGAAGAAGGAGCATCACAAGTTCAAGGTGAGTGTTTTAAGTGACCTATTTTACTCCTTACGTTGTTAAGCAATTAATATGATAGAGCAGTGTAAGTGGCTTATTTCACTCTATTTTTTAATATAGAAATTGCGTCAGCTCTCCCTTTATCTCCAGCATTAGCCAACAGGCACACAGTATTCTGAGAAGAGATGAAAACCTCTGTGTGCATGTTTTGGGTCACTCAGACGAACAGGAAGAGGTCTATTGAGAAAGACAAAGACAGGAAGCGAGTCTGGAACCTGGAGTCAATAGAATACCATCACCTGATGCTTTGTTTGGGCGCCAGAAGATCAAAGGAGACCGATATGTAGTCCGTGCTCGGTGGTAGTCAGTAGCGTTGTCTGTAATTATGACATTGGCAGTGCCCTGACAATAGACACACACATTGGAGACCCCGCCAAATAGTGACAACTACACCGCACTTTATTCCATTCATGATCTGTAGATCCTCTTTTGTAGGGTTTAACTGTCAGTGCAATATGACTGCTGTATGTCTATCGATATGTACAAAATAGTTTGTGGCTGAGGTGCTAGTAATTTGTCTGCCTGCAGAAAGTGGGGGTGCGTTTCGAAATGTGTCATGAACTTGTAGATATGTAATTGTTCTGATATTTCCATCTGTGCTTAGACATCAGTGTGCCTCTAAAACTGAGAAAAATAAAAAATAGCAGCTTTAACACCCCTTACTCGAGCAGCAAATATAAACTTAGCTTCCTCAAGGTTTCCATGAGCGAAGAATAAAAAAGTGCTGCAATTGTTTAAATATTCCATACCGAAATAGACTTCCTGACAAATTCTTTAAATTAACTATATTCCATACAGCATCTTGTATCCCATAGATTGTTTAAATAAACCATATTCCATACACTGCAGTCAATTTCCCAACAAATTCTTTAATTAGTTCAATAATTTTCCAAACATGCCTTGTATCACATAAAATGTTTATATAAACTATATTTCATACACTGCAATCTGTTTCTCGCTAAATCACCAATCAACTGTCTTTTATACACCTATTTCCAGGTGGGAGAGGAAAATGAGTGCTGGGGGTTTTCTGGGGGGAGGGGTTAATTAATTGATCAATTTAATTAATTATTCAATCAAATTGATATCAAAAGTGTGTTTGTATCGGCGAGGAGAGCTCCCAGAGGAGTGGAGAGGAGGATAGGCAGGGGAAGGAGGGAGAGGAGTGGGGATTTCTTGGAAAACCACTTAACGTAACAATAGGTTATGGTCTTGTCAATCAAAACGACGGATTATACCCAGGGAATCATAATCCTCTTAGCAGAACAGGACCCGTCAATCAAATGAGAACAATAGGTTTGCCCCTGAATGTGTATTTGTCCCTCATGTAGGCAACCTGCAATGTGTGTTGATGCCCCTGTTACCCCTCTACAACTAGGTAGTGGGGCAAACAGAAGCAATATTTTGTAGCCAATACCTCGACTAATTTGTTCAACCTCCGATCTGCCTGAAGGACCATCCAGATTATCAAGCCTCAACTGACCTTACTATCTTAGTGTGTTGACTGATTATTAGTACAATACTCATCTCTTCAGATTCAGATCCAACGAGACCACCCTAACCTTATATTTACTGTTGGATTGTGTGTAGAAGCCACTTCCTTTGATATGATGTCACCTTGATAGTGACTTACGATCCAGCAAACAAATACAAAGCAAATCTCAACTCACAGATCGGAGTTAATATTACTTTCAACAGCAAATTGTGAAAACTTACTCTGCCTTAGATTTACATTGGCTCCTTGCCACTTATTTGACAAAATCATCTGACTGAAAGTCGTTGAGATTTGTGTCTCAGAAATGTGTAGTGTGTAAATTTCTGTATTGACATTTAGAAACCCTATAATGAAAGTTTATTCATTTGCACCCTTAGGTGAGATTGAATCTATCATGACATTGACCAAAAACGAAACAAAGAAGTCCGAAGGTGAAAAACATCATTTTAGGCTTGTTAAACTTTGAACACATGTTTCTGGATTATTTAAGCAGTTCTGTGGTGCACCCTATGTGTTGTGTATATTTAACACAGTGGCGGATACAAAAAAACCTCAAGGAGGGGGCACTAAAGATATCTTCAGCTATCTTTACTTTTACTGTAGTAAAAAATAATCAAGTCATATGCAAAGTTTAAGAAAGTTTTATTTGAACTGATTATATACATAAACAAGACAATGCCATCTTATGTTATAGAAAAGTTACCATTGTGGTTCCCTTCCTTAAATTATGAGTTCTATGCCCCTATTCTTACTGAAAAATTGGTTAAATACATCGTCAATAGGACAATCAATGTCAGGGTGCGTGTTCAACAGAGCTAAGCCATTAAGCCGATCCTCCTTCGTTGTCGATCTCAGCCATGTGTTAGTACGCCGCAATGCTGAAAAACTTGTTTCTACTGTAGCAATAGATGCAGATAGATAAGCAACTATTTCACAGAGTGTGTGCAAAGTAAGATAGTCAGCTCTAGGACAAACAGACAATGCTTGCATAACAGAATCATGACCATTAAGGGCGTTTATGCTGGTTTGCTTGAATGGAAGAATCTCTCCCGTTAGTCTGTTTTTAATCACATGGAGTGATTCTTCTTCAAAGACAGGTATTTGAGTTAAGCACTGATTCAATTTATGTGCCAGATCATTATCGTCATGTTTCAGTAGTTGTGAGGGAAACTACTAGCAATTAGAGAGAGCTCGAAGGAGAATATTGGCTTTGGCATCCGTTGTTCTATCCCTTCAGCACTATATTTCTTTAAGAACTTTGTAAACTGCTCCAAGATCAAGTGCGAATTGAATAACAGCATCATATCACTGAAACCGATCTCGTTTCACAGTGTGACTGCACTGAGTGTTTCAGGTGACGCTTCAATGTTACGAATCTCTTGCTAGACACTGTAAAGAAAGATATTACTTCTACAATAGTACCAAGTGAATTTATCACACAGTGCTACTTGTGCTTTGAGAGCTTTCTTTTTTATTGTAGCCACAGCTCCTTTCAATTCTGACATATTAACTGAGCTACCATCACAGCCTATACCCACACAGTTCTCCAGTGACAGATAAAGGCTTTCCATCCCCCTTAGAGTCGCAGTACCTAATACTTCACCAGTAATGCTAAGCTCTTAATCTTGTCTCTCTTGAGGTTCATCGTCAATGTTTCCACTACAATCATTGTCTTTATGGACATCAGCGAGGGTACTGGTAATTCATGGTCACCGTCAACATATCTTGGAACTAAACTCAGTTGGGCGATGTGAGCTATGTCAGTAGCCTCACCGAAAATTATGCTGTTATAACGAGAATCTTTGATTTCCTCCAGTATTCTCGATAACATCACTGTTTCACAGCATGAAATAAGTTTGTTACACTTTGTTTTACTTACGTAAGTGGCGTTTGCTTTAGTGATCACAAAGTGAAGTTTTAGTTATAGGTCTCCAGCGTTAATTCTAAATCTTAGGAGAGCTCTAAAGTTTCCCTCGTTACTCACTATACTTTCATGATCATTTTAGTTTTCTGATAGACTCCCATCATCTCTATGCCGTTGCAGAGGAATATTTTCCTTTCCATAAAATATACTGTTCTCCCTGATGCTTTCCATTATCTCTCTTGACAATTGATTTATGACCTCGAGTTCGCGGTTGTCTCGTGTCGCCAAAAATAATTTTGCATGTGTTGATGCTTCAATGTGGTACTTGAGCTGATAGTGGGTCTCAAGGTCACCATCTTTACCAGTAAGTTTGGTAAACTTTGTTAGTAGTTCAGTCACAAGTTTCTTGGCGATAAAGGATTTCCTTCCTCCAACCATTTCATTATTTACAAATGTTGGGCAGTTAATGCAAAGAAGTCCCTTTTTAACTTCTGAGAACACCGGCCATGAATACCGTTCAAAGTGTTTCTCGTGCACTTGTCTGTGTTCAACCTGTCCACTCTTGTTATGCTCAGAAGTAGGAAAGATACAACCTTTTTCAGGTTTCCTTGGAGCGGTGATTTCCTGATGCTAATATATCCAAATAATTGCCAATATCTGTGGGATTAAAGCAATCAGTCGATAAACATTGTCGTGGATGTTTTAATGAAGTGCTGGGCTCTGCCTGTACATCTGGTGGTGCTTTTGCGGCTGAATGGTGACCAGAATCTTCAGATTTTTCTACTTTTCTTTTTGTTATTACGTAACGATCCATTTTATTATATTGTTACGGTGTAGGTAAATTAGATGCCAATTATTCTCGAATAACACTTTATTTGCATTGAAAAATTCAACACTAGTACACTTAGCACTAAAACACACACAGTCACACTCCGTGTATTTCTAATATCAATAAGCACAACACTGACTGAAGTCTGTAGTAATAGCCAATAATCGCAGTTGTTCACTTTTTATCACTTCCAAGTTATCGCGGCAATTATAGCTTCAAAACTGACTACCTGGCAGCGTCCCTGCTTCCCTTATATGTGTAGCCAGGTTGTTTCAAAAAAATTCGTTGCCAGAATGTTCGCTTCCAGACCTATATGAAGTGTGAACAAATACCTACTCTGAAAACGACAAGCCAATATGTACCTTATGACTATAATGTAAGGGCGAGTTTCCAATGATGACGATATCTGGCCATTTATGTGTGTGGAACTTTTATTATCGGCTCTGTTCCTTTCTAGAGCACTCGATGGAGAGCCTATTTATTAACAATATGTTCTTTGGAGTCTTCTCAAAATTCACTGTTACAGGAGATATATGCATCAATAGTTTTCATACCTAACTCGTATGATAAGTTAGGTGTGGGAAATTATTGTTACGTTATTAGTAAAAGTATTGTTACGAGTCTCATAACAATAGTCTTACTTAGAAATTACTATGATTTACTATTATTAATACTCCACAATCGACTGATCACTCTCCCTCTTGACTAATCTTCACACTTGCGCTTCTAAATGTAAACTAAATTCCTATTCGGCGAATAGTCCATATTTATAACGCTACTCATCGAGGGTTATCTGTACAAGAAAACAATAGAACATTCGCGACTTTTCTTGAACAAATGCCAGACAGAATAAAGTATAGAGATCACTTGAATGGGCACAAATTTTCTCATAGGTATGTGTTAGCTATCTATTTGCCAGACAGAAACGTATAAAATACGATGGCGGGGACGCGCGTCCTACGTAGGAAAGTACAACTACTCGATAACTCGTTTCAGTCGAGTCGACTGACGAAAGCAGCGAACGAAATGCGTGCAGGCTGACTGGCAGGGGCGCTGTGGGTGGCAATGCAGGCAGCCCCGTATGGGGCCATGTGTGTATGAACTGACTTAACAGCTAAATGGTCCTTGGCAACATGGTGAGTGTCCGTGGCTGTTAAAACAACAACATAGGCATTATCAAGATTATGTTTTGATGCTGTCCTTACCATAAAACATATGTGAAATTTGGAACAATAAATACAAGACACTGACGAAATATGTTACACAAATATGTGGTGACTGTTCTTCCAGGCATGTCTGAAAGGACAGACATCAAATGGAATCCACAGCTGTGATACATTATGTGGGAATCTCTAAGTAGCAAGTATGGAGGACATGAACAGGGGCTCCAGATAGGTGAGAATGTGGGTTGGACAAAATATGTTATACGAATATGTGGCGTCTGTTCTTCCTGGCATGTCTGAAAGGACAGACATCAAATGGAATCCACAGCTGTGGTACATATTGTGTAAATTGAAGGAGGCAGGGGAAGAAAAGAAGGGAAATGGAAGGCATTACTGATGTCAGCTGCATCGAGACTTTTTATGGAACCAGCTTCGACAAGTGAAAATGTGTGCTGGACAGGAATTTCAACCTGGATTCTCCTGCTTACAGGGAAGTTGTGTCAACCACTGTCCCACCTGGATGCAAGGTTTGTCACAACTATGCAGACTACCTCGGTATGCCCCCCAGCCTGCCCACGTTCTCACCTAGTGCCAACTATCTGCTGTCGCTGTCCATGTCCTCCACACTCATTATTTTGAGATCCCCACATGAGATGGAATATAATTGTCCATCCACACTGAAGGTGGTGGATTCATTGCTCATCGAAGTGAATCAGTTACATGAATGCGTGGTGTCTGCTCTTTTGGATATGTAACTGATTCACATCGATGGACAATGAATCTACCACCTTCAGTGCTGATGCACAATTATCTTTGGCCTCATGTGGGAATCTCAAGGCAGCAATCATGGAGGATATGGATGGGCACAGAGAATAGGTGGCGCAAGTTGAGAATGTGGGTTGGTGGACAAGTGTTCTGTGCAGTTCTGATAAACACTGTGTCTTGTTGGCACAGTGTCTAATGCAACTGCCTAATAAGCAGGGGACCATGGGTTTGATCCTTGTTTGGCACATATTTTCATGCAGTGCTACTAATTACGCAATAATCCCAATGCAGCTTACATCAGTAATTCCTTCCTTTTCCTTTCATTTCTCCCCCACTCCACCTTCAGTTTACATAGCATGTATCACAGCTACGGTTTCCACATGGTGTCTGTTTTCTTGGACATGTCCAAAAGAACAGACACCACACAGTCCTGTAATTGATTCGTCTTGACATGCAATGAATGTGTGGGTGCACAATTATGTTCAACATTATGTGGGAATCTCAAAGTAGCAAGCATGGAGGACATGAAGAGGGACTCCAGATAGGCTGCACTAGGTGAGAATGTGGGTTGGACAAGAGGCATACCAAGGTACCTGCGCAACTGAAATAAACACTGTGTCTGGGTTATGCATTGGTTAATGCAACTGCCGAGTAAGCAGGAGACTCTGGGTTAGAATCCTGGCCTGGTACACATTTTCACTCGTCGCCACTGATTCCGCAAAAAGCTCTGATACCACTGTCATCAATAATTCTTCCCTTTCCTTTCCTTTCTCCCCCATCCACCTTCAATTTACATAAGGCAAAATATGTATATGTGATGTGGAATACACAATACATCAGTACAAGAAGCAAAGAAATATTTTTACATACATTCAAATAAAAATGAGCCTGCTCTGCCTTTATAGCAAAAGAAACATGCGTTAAATGTCACATATATACTGGTTCACTGATACATGGGTATAGTAGGGTGGGGGGGGGGGGGCAGGTGCATTACTTGACACAGACTCAGGAACGGTATGCAGAATAGTGGCACCCGTCTAGTCGACCTTTGCAGGAAGGGCAGTTCACTATTCTGGAACAGGCAATGTAGAGGACAGGAGGTGGGCCTCCTTTTCACCCTTTACATTTCAGAGAAGGGCTATTATTGCACTGTGATATCTCCATGCTTGACTGATCGTGGCTAACCTCCTCTCAGATCGTTGTTTTGGGACCACAGGTTTGTAACCCAGGACAGCAGTTATCAGTATGAGCTGATGCAACTGGTACTGATCTCTGATGTCGCTTGACAGTGATGATTATGCTTGATTGAGCGCAAAAGGCAATTTATGGGCTAGTTGGCTGACAACCCACTAGCCAAAGACTATATTTCTATGAAAATAGAGGAATCTGATCTGTACTGATATCTGTGACTGATAGCAGTTAGTAAGTTCCCTGTCGTAGAATATGGATTATATTGATGAGGTTGTCTAGAACAGAAAGGTGTGGTGAAGCAAACTGGCTTGACATACTGAGTTTCACCAAGATAAGAGGACATTTAAGTGGTCAGGTTGTTGCTGACTCATTCTGTTAAGACTGACAACTGTAGAACAGAACAGTTACGTGCGACAATGTACCAGCAGAGCTCAGGTTGCAGGAATCCCTTCGATAAAATGCTCTGCCATGGCACAACAGTACTTACCTCGGCTACCACGTCAGTCACCTTGTGGTCACCAGCACATCTCAAGAGACCGTTCCATAGTGCTTTGTTCCACCCCCTTCAGTTCAGCGGCCTGCTGGAGGACATATGACACCAGCCACACCCTCAGCTTGTCAGCTGTATGCTGTGACACCATTGCCTTCTGTTGCATTTCCCTTCGGTTGTGTCGGGCTGCCAGCATGCACAAAGAAGCCAGCAACCACACCCCACTTCGCCACATGAACCTGCAGAATCCTTTACAACTATCCAAGGTACACAGAGTCTCCTATTATCTAATACATGTTCATAAACATTTTTGTCAATAATTACAGTGATGGAGTAACCAAATAGAGCAAATAATAACTTAAAAATGAACACATTCAGTCCAAGATTCTTGAGATAAAATATCTATTTAAGCTAAGTTATGCACATTCTAAGGTGAATTGAATTGTGAATTTTGCCCAGTTCTGAAATCTCAAATTATCTTTCATTGAATTAATGGTCTTAATTATTATTAAATTCTGCACACTGTGTTGCTGATGGTGACAACATTCATCGTTTGCTTAATGCTGATATCCCCAATTAAGAATTGATTAGTTCCATACCCGGAGAGTCATGGTTAGTTCCATAATCAGTTAAATTTATGTTGTTTGTACGGTTCCCCTTATCAAACATCTTCTTTATTTAACATTCTTTCACATTTTCCACTCTCTTTCATCCATTGTGTTTGTGGTGCCATGCCCTCTCATGCAATTATCTCATGGTGTCCCTTGTCATCCCGACCTTCTTGTCCCATGTTTGATGCATGCCTTCATCTAGTCCTCCATCTATACTACTCTCTAATTGATCTATAAGCACCACCGTCTTGACTCGCAAACTTTCCTGTGCTTCCTACTGGCTTTCCCAATTTTCGATTTTTTTCTGATATAGCTTCTCCTCTTCTATACTCTTCTATCGCCACCAGCACCTTCCTTTTAGCTGCCAGACAGCAGCTGTGTTTTCTGTGCTACCCTATTCATTTTTACTACCAAATTTCCATTTCCATGGTTTCTTCTTTCATCTTCTGAATCTCGTTCCATAAACTTTCCTCCTTGTCTGTAATATCTCCTCCATGTCTTCATTCTCTGTCCTCATTGCTCTTAAAACGTCGGTTAACTTGAATTCATTGTCTCCTTACCCACTACGTTTATTTGCGCATCTGCTCTGGATTTTACTGGGTTGATCCACACCCCAACTTCATTTGATTTGCTGTTCCTTTTCTTCTCCTTGGCATTCCTTATTACTGTCTCTTTGCTTCTTTTGTCCTCTACCATTTACTGTCTCCCCATGTACCTTCAGATTCCTGTGGTCTGTGGTACATGTTCTGTACGAACTTCTTTCGTCTTCTCCTGCGTTATGATCTTCTTCCTCTCTTCTTTACTGTCCTTGTACTTCCCACTCTTTCCAACACTTCTTGTGTCATGAGTTCCTGTCTCTGCTCCTGGTCTTTGCAGTCTATCTGTTCAGACCTAGGCTGACAATCATGACTGATGGGAGTTTCTTTCAGCTGATAAATACTGCCTTTAATTTTTTTATTTTTCAAAGTACTGCATGTGTTCCTCCTCCTGCAGTTTCATACTGGTTGGAAAATCACACCGCGCTGCATACGCATAAAGCTCGGAAATCACATATCTGAGAATGAGAATATTAAATTCTGCTGCTCTTATATTTAGCACACTACTTAGTGGAGCAAAGTACAAAACACCTTTCATGAAAAATTCACCAACCCTACATTCCTGTATGGTAATTGCTCTCATGTCAGATGGTGGGTTCACCTTGACTTAACGATACCAATAACAAATATAGATATCCTGGTAATTCCTTACTGACAACGAATCTATGGTCTTCAAATCCTTTAATCTTCTTGTTTAATATCACACTAAATCTTCCTCATGTCTTTCTGCCAATGATACTTCTATCCCAAACTGTAACACCAGCCAAAATCAGTATCTGTTAGCTATCACTTGCTGCTCACTTACTTCCATTTATTCATACACAACCATGCACATCTCTTTCAATCTTGCTCAGAGTGAGAAAGGACAATTTCATAGAACACTGCACTGCCACCACTTACCATGATTCCACCTCCTCAATAAACGTTCTCATACCAATTTACCCTGTTGTCTCTCAGTTACAAAAACATGCTCTAATTTGGATGAAAACGGCATGCAGAATTGGTTGCCATGTCTCACAGTTATTCAACATAAGTTCAACTATAGCTGTTTCAGCTCGAAAAAACAGCAAACATACGTTAAGAAATACATAAAAATATGCCTACAACACTCAAGCTGTAAACATAGGTTTTTAGTGATCATCATGCTCAAATTTTTTCTATGAAAGTTACAGGAAAAAATTCCTTGGAATAAGATGCACTGTAAGGGATTTCATTGCAAAAATATGGAATATTTTTGTTTGTTCCTGAAGGGTGAAAACTGAAACGATGCATACGGCTGTAATGATACCAAAGAAGAAATGATAAATTTATGGTCACATTTAAGCAATTTTTATATAAATTTTCCCAAAAAAATTACAGGCAACAAAGTGAATCGCAACAGTGGTAAAGGAATGTCCAAATAAGAGGAGATTGTATGAATACTCTGAGCAAAATACAAGTCCTGTCTTTATTATTTGCTTCAAAAGAATCAAGCAAAAACTAACAATAATTATTTCAAAGGTAAAAATTATTTTGTAATTCCAAGAATAAAAATAAAGCAGTCTGAGTGGTCTGGAAAAATCTCATCAAATCTCATTTATAGGGAGCAGTGAAACTCTCATGTCTATTTTTTAATTCAGAGATAATACATTACTGTAACAGATAACATTTTGTTTTATATAAGTAATTCTGAGCAAACATAATATTAGAGTCTCCACCAATTTTGATGGACTCTCTGGACTGAGCTGAATGCTTTACATGTGAGCATGCTCCGGGTTCCACAAATTGAAACAAGTGCTGCATAAGAGTTAGATTTCATTTATGGATCTCTCTGCTGCGTTAGGAAAATTGCTATGTGCCAGTGAGTAAGTCACGATATTCTGCAACAAATATAAAGCTGATGTTATTGTATCAAAACTTTTACAGTGTGTTCCACATGCCAACAAGTCTAAACACACATGCCAGCAAGAAGTTAAACTAAGGAAAGATAGGAACACAACAATCAGTCACAGTCAAGCCTGGGAATTTCAAAACTTTCGAGAATGTTTTGATTTTAATTTTGAAGTCAGGCAACAAATGAAAAAGAAATTTTTTTTCATGTGATGGAATTATAATTAACAGTTTTATAATTTTTTCCTTTACCTATATTGTGGAACCTCTCGTCTTGTTGTGTTCCTATCCTTCCTTAGTTAGTTAAAAATTCTTTTCATTTTTCGTTAAAATCTTTAAAAATTGTTAAGTTCACGTGTAGCTGTTAATCCTCACTTATTGAGGAATCGCAACCTGTTTCGCAATTGCATCTTCAGTTTAATTGGGCTGGATTATATTAAACCAGTAAACAAATATGATCTCCTAGCATTCTATAAGGTACATCTCCTGACATTATCAAATGCAATGGGATGTTGAAAGATCCATTAGTAACCTTAGGTAATTATAGGTCATCAGTCAAGTAGACTGGTATTGAGTTCCTGATACTACTTAGAAAAACAGCTGTCTGGGCTGCAATGAGGAAATGATGACACTGTATGCAGACACAGCCCATAGTAACTCACATAACATTGCAGCCGAGATAGCTGTTTTTGAAAGTACTACCAGGAATTCAATATTGGTCTGAATTAGTATGTGCCCCAGTGATGACCTATTGCTATCTAAGATAACTGATGGATCTTTCAATATCCATTGCACTGACATCAAGATCACAGCAAGTGAAGGCGGCATGTTATGTGAAGTGGGCAACAAACTACTAAAACACACAGAAATTAGTGTGATTTGTGAACAATGGTGCAGGAATTTTTTTCACAGTGACAGTGTTGACCTTACCTATAGTGAAGTATGCTTAGTAAATAGCTGTTGTGGTGCTTGTGAAGATAGGTAATACACCAGACTTTTGGAAGTTGCATCTGCAGCGAAATACCAACAGTCTGTAAGTGGAACAAGCTATACTAACAGTGAAAACGCTAAGATAGGTGACGGCATTAGTATCATTAACTAGCACGAAAGTTCACACAAGGAAGCTCACGAAATCAACCTTGTAAACCATGTGGAGTTGAACTACTGGAAACATTAAATAATGCATATGGTGTAAACAATATGAAAAATCAATTTTTTGGAGTAGGCGGCTCTCCATCCAATCTAGACAACGATAACTGTAGGAAACCCAGAAGTATCAGTATAAGATTGAAAGGAATACCTGCAACAGGCGAGAGTATTAAAATCCTAATTATGAACTGGAGAAGCATTTGCAGCAAAGTGCCAGAGTTTAAAGCATTTGAGAAAAGCAGCGTGGCTCGCATAATACTAGGTACACAATGCTGGTTGACAATGAAATTGACAGGAGTGAGATTTTTAGGGAAAATGTAATTGTCTATCGAAAGAATAGGGAAATGGGAGTGTTGTATTTGTCGCAGTAGACAAGAAACTCAAATTCACCAAGATTTGAAGCTGCATGTGAGATTTTTTGGGCAAGACTCAGTATCAGCGATGGCCATTAAATGATAACTGGATTCTTCTATCGTCCACCAGACTCATCTCTTGATGCAACCAAAAACTTTGGAGAAAAACTCCTTCCACGTGTATGTAAGTTTAACAATCATACTGTAATCATTGGTGGAGAATTTAATCATCCAACAATCAGTTTGTAAAATCACAGTTTTGTTAGAGGTGGGCGTTTTAAGACATCCTGTGAAGCTTTACTAAATACATTCCCTGTGAACTACCTAGAACAGATAGTTAGGAACCCCACTCATGTTGGAAATATATTGGATCAAATGGCAACAAATAGACCTAAATTCTTTGAGGATATCCATGTCAAAACTGGTATCAGTGACTATGACACAGTTGTGGCAACAATGATTACCAAAGTGTAAAGGAGAACTTAAACAAGCAAAAAAATGTATAGTAAACTAGATAAAAAAACAGTATTGTCATATCTCAATGAGGACCTTGAAACCTTCAGCACAGGCCAGAAGCATGTAGAGGAGCTCTGGCTCAAGTTTAAACGAATAGTTGACCATGCACTAGATAGGTATGTACCCAGTAGAACAGTTCACAATGGGAGGGAACCTCCATGGTATACTGTCACTGTAAAGATACTTCTAAAGAAACAGAATTTACTACATAACAGATGTAAAACAAAGCTAAGTGCTATGGACAGAGAGATGCTGAATGAAATGCATTTGGCTGTCAAGAGAGGAATGCATGATGCCTTCAATGACTACTGTAGCAGAATATTGTCAAATGATCTTTCACAAAACCCAAAGAAATTCTCGTCATATCTAAAGACTGTTAGTGAAACCAGCGTCCCAAAGCAAAGGCTGAAATGCCAACCATCATGGATTTTGGAAACCCCTGTGAAACCCAGCTTGCACTTTTCTCACATAACATGCTGAATGTTTTGGATCAAGGCAACCAGGTAGATGCAATACTTTAATTTCCGAAAAGCATTTGACTCAGTACCACACGTATGCTAACTGTCAAACGTATGATCATATGGGGTATCAAGTAAAACTTGTGACTGGAGTGAAACTTTTTGGTAGAGAGCAAACAGCATGCTATCCGGGATGGAGAGTCATCATCACTTTGAGTGTGCTCCAGGAACTGTGTTGGGACCCTTGCTGTTCAGGTTGTATATTAATGACCTTGCAGACAATATTAATAGTAAAATCAGGCTTTTTGCACATGATGCAGTTATCTACAATGAAGTACTATCTGAAAGAAGCTGCATAAATATTCAGTCAGATCTTGATAAAATTTTTACATGATGCAGAGATTGGCAACTTCCTCTAAATGTTCAGAAATGTGAAATTGTGCACTACACAAAACAAAAAAACATAGTATCTTATGCCCATAATAGCAATGACTCACTGTTAGAATCGGCCAACTCGTACAAATGCGCAGGTATAATACATTGTAGGAATATGAAATGGAATATTCCCATAGGTTCAGTTGTGGCTAAAGCAGTTGTTAGACTTCGGTTTACTGTAGAATAATGGGGAAGTGCAATCAGTCTACAAAAAAGTTTGCTTACATATCACTCGTATGGGTGTCTGGAATATAGCTCATGTGTGTGGGGCTCTTACCAGATCTGATTAACAGTGGATATTGAACAAATACAGAGAAGGCCCGCATGAATGGCCACAGGACTGTTTAACCCATGGGAGTGTGTCACAGAGATACTGAAGCAACTGAACTGAAAGACTCTTGAGGATAGACATAAACTATTCCGAGAATGTTTGTTAACAAAGTTTCAAGCACGATATTTAAATGATTACTCTAGAAATATACTACAATCCACTATGTACTACAATCCACCATTCTTCCCATGCTCCATATGTGAATGGAACAGGAAGAAACCACAATAACTGGTACAAAAGGATGTTGCAGAGTATATATGTAGTTGTAGATTTTGATGTAACATTATACTATAATTTACTTTGCTTCATCATCATCTTCGTTTCCCTTCTACCCAACATCTTGGCCAGGTTGGGCTAGCAATGGTACTTTACTCGGTTATTTCACCATTCTTCTTCCACAATTTGGTTCCATGGCAGTTTCTCCTTCTTAAATTCATCCGTATTGTATCAATCTGTCTTGTTCTTGGTCTTCCTCTTGGCCTCTTGTCTGCGGTCTTGAATTCCATCATTTTTCTTGGTATTCTTCCCTCTTCCAACCTCTTCACATGCCAAAACCATTTTAATCTATTCTTTTCAATTTTTTCAGTCAGCTTCTCCACTCCAATTTCCTTCCTAACATCTTCATTTTTCACTCTGTCTCTTCTCGTCTTCCCTAGCATAATTCTCAGAAACTTCATTTCACTGGATTGTATCCTACTCTTCTCTCTTCTCGTCATAGTCCAAGTCTCTGAGCTGTAAATTAGTATGAGTGTGAAGTAAGTCTTGTATAGCACCAGCTTGCACCTTCCCCACACCAAGCCCCTCGCACACTGGTAAAATGTACTATTCTGTTGTATTCTTTCGCTTATTTCTGTCTCCAAACGAATATTCTCCATTAATACACTTCCCAAATATTTAAAGTTGTCCCACTATTTCAATATCGCATCCCTTAATATGAATTTGTCCCTTGCCCTCTCTAACCCCTCTGGTTACCACCATGCTCCTGCTTTTCTCCGCATTAAATTTCATTTCATATTTCTTGACCTCACCATTTAGGATGTCTATTTGTTTTTGTACCTCCTTCCTGCTTGTTCCCCACACCACAATATCATCTGCAAATAGTAACAGCTTCGTCTCCCTTCCTCTATGGGTTTCTTTCGTCTCTTTGACTATTTCATCCATCACCATTATAAATAGTAGTGGTGATATCACACTTCCTTGTCATAGTCCCGTAACATTCTTAATCCATTCAGTTCTTCCAAATGGTGTCTGCATACAAATACAGCTTTTTCGTTCATTGCCTGGATGACTTTGAGTGTTTGCTTTTCAACTCCCTTTCTCTACAAGGTTGCCCATACCTTTTCCCTGATAAAACTGTCATATGCTTTCCCGAACTCCCAACGTGTATCCATCAACTGTTACAAACTAAAGATGGGGTCCACTGTTGATCTACCATGTCGAAAGCCATACTGCTCACTCTTCTTTCCAGCATCCTCTCCATTATTTTTGCTACTTGGGATATGAGTGTGATCCTTTGATAATTATCACATACTTTCCTGTCACCCTTCTTGAAAACTGGGTTTATTATTCTCTTTCCCCATTCTTCAGGTACACATTTTTGTATTCAAATGCATAGAATGAGCCTATATAGCCACTGTAGCCCAACTGGTCCAGCTGTCTTTATCATCTCCACAATTATTTCATCTATCCCAGATGCCTTTCCTGTTTTTATTCTTCTCAGAGCTAGTTCCACTTTCAACATCGTTATATCGTCCTCTTCTTCCAGACCCATGCCCAGCTGCTTTACTTCTATTCCCTTTCCATTGTCGTTCTTCACATTTAGTAATTTATCAAAGTACTCTTTCCATCTTTTGCCTACCTCCTCCAGTTGCATTAATAGCTATCCGCTTTCACCATTCACTATCTTTTTGTATGTTTTTTTCCTTCCTCATACTCTTTGTAATTCCATGCATCATCTTCTTACCACTAGTAACATCTTTTTCCAACTCTCAGGTGAATTTCTCCCAGCTTTTCCTCTTTTCTTCTGCTACCATTTTCTTACACTTGTTTTTACTATTCTGGTATTTCCTTTTACTTTCAGCTGTTCGGTCTCTGTTCCATTCATGCCAGGCTTTCTTCTTTCCTTTAAGTGCCTCCTTCACCCTCTCATTCCACTACGGTGTCTCCTTTTCCTTTATCGTTCTGGACCAGACACTCTGCCACAGGTCTTCTCAGCAGAGCTTACAAATGCTTCTTTGAACTTACTCCATTCCTCTTCAACTTTGCTATACTCGGTGTTAGGGATTTTATTTTTAAGTAACACTTTTCTTGTATCATGCCATCCTTTAGTTTCTACACGTTTTTTTTTCCAACCCCTTTCTTCCTTTATGTCTTTCAGTTCATCAAATCTCATCTTTGCTACACCACTCGATGGTCTCCATCAAAAGTCTCTCTTGGGAGTGCAGTTACATCCATCAACTGTGTCCTATTTTTCTTTTCTACCAGAAGATAATCGTTGACTGTCTTCATCTGTCTATCACATCATCTGTATCTCATTATCTTTTGGCTATTCTTTTTACAGAACCATGTGTTGCCCACAATCAGCCTGTTTCTTTCATAGAAATCAACCAGTTTCTCTCCTTCCTCATTTTTCCTGCCATATCCATATGGGCCAATTATCTCCTCCTTCCCTAGCCTTTTTTTGCCTACCTGCCAATTTAGGTCACCCATTACTATTGCTTCCACATCTGTAATTATACTCTTTAATTCTTTAATTCTTTATTTCCTGTTTGTGGTGCATATACCTGGATGAAGTCCTTCACTACATTCCTTGTCCTCAGCCGAATCCTCATCACCCTATCACTTGTGTATTCCACTGCTTCCACATATATACTGGCTTCTGGTCTGCCACTCCAGTAGAGTGTGTAGCCTTTCCTCATTTTCCTTCTTCCTCTTCCCTTCCATCTAACTTCATTAAGTCCCATCAATTATCAGTTCTATTTTCTCCTTTTCCATGAACTCTGTCAACTCTTCCTCCTTCACAGTAAGGGTCATCTCATTTATGATACCCATCATCGTTGTGTTGGTGCCGAGTAGCCCACTTCTCACAGTTCCCCCAGCACCCCAAGAACTGCGTGTCGCCTGCAGGGAGGCTGGTTTTTCTGAGGCTGGTTTTGAAGTACCATTTCATATATAGGCTATTATTACGATGGGGTCGCCACTCCCAAAGGCATTTTAGAGCCGCTGTCTGACATGGAGAACAGACGCTGTTTGTAGCCGCCCCTTTGAAATACAGACGCTACAGGAAGTAAGATACGAAGACTGTTCTTCCGCTTTTCTACCGTTAGGACTTGTAAAATCCTCTTCCACTTTCCAACCGTTGTCTGTCTTCACCTGTTACCCTGGTGAGGGGCCCTTACAGGTTACTATCATCTGGAGCCTGATGTACCCAGGTTTTTTTTTTAACGGGGTTGTTACTCTTCCCCCTCCTCCTTCCTCACCACTTGCAAGATGAGGCCCCGGGCTTGGGACCAGCACTGGCGGAGTTAATTGTATTGGTCAAATAGTCTTACTTAAAAGCTAGCAATGTAGTACGTCAGTTTATAACATTATTATTATGTATTTGCTTTATCTGTGTTGATTATGTGGTCACAGTGACTATTACCTGGACCATATAAGTAAATTAATTTCGCTTTGGCTTCGGAAGTCTGTCTAGGCGGATGCTGGCGCTAGACATTATGTTATAATAGGTAGATGTCTGGCGCCACTTAGTTGGCGTATCGAATCAGAGATGCCAATAATGTGTGGATTTTAGCAGTGATTGTGTTCCGTGTTGTGTGGGTGTTAGCTGACATTTCACCTGTATCAACAGAATTCACGGATCGCTTAAATTCTGTTGTCAACAACTTTGTCATGGTTATGGACGTCGTCACGTCGTGGGTTATTGTACGGCGTTACGATCAAGATAACAAATGTCCACAAGGAACAGATGGCTTCAATTCACCACCCATCCCTATACATTTAAAACATGACTCAAATTTTATGGAAATTAAAACAGAAATAAAAAACTGCTTAGGGCTCCCACAAGATGGTTTTGAAGTGATTAAACTAAGGAATAAAGACGGCACGCTAATAACATTGTCAACTTTACTGCAAGGGAACTCTGCATCAAATCCGTACTACTTGGATATTGCTCGCATTCATCAAAATACCCCAGCTTCCCCGCGAGTGGCATTCTCTCCTACGTATATTGAAACAGTGAAAAATAAGCTCGACAGTCTGGAGAAGCGTGTGTCCTGTGTCGAATCGTTAGTTCCAGAACTCCGCACACATCGCATGGCAACAATAGATCGTACTATGCAACAACTGTCGTCGAAAGTTAATTTCCTAGATAAAAGATTGGAAGAGCTCGCGCCCATGGAATGGAAAGCTCATTTTCCGCACACTTGAAGTGTTTAATTATGTGTTTGGTTTACACTTAACGGTAGGAAGCTTTGTGTGTGTGTGTGTGGCTCTTTTTTTTTTCACTAAGCTGCATTTCTCGTGACACATCAGTTTGTATATTGATGCTAGATAGCATAGCTTAACATAACTAATTTGTATGCTGTTACATATATTTAAGTATATCATTGTAGCTATATGGACACCGAAGTGATGTGTCAGTTACCGTGTGTCACTTACTGCAGCAGGATGTTGTCGCTTGTGCTGAATGATACTAATCTGTACATTGAGAGCTCATCATGTTTCTTGAATAATGGAATTACATAAGTGTTTCAGCATTAATCAAGTACGCCTTTAACCTAGACAACATTTGTAATTGTTACCTAATAATAAAGATTTTTTAACACATTAAATTTTTAGTTTAACACAAGTACCGGTACCTGGCATTCTTTAGAACCAAAACTGGTGTACACTGGTTATCTCACCTTCGAACCCGTCACCAGTTTCGTATTATTATTATTTCAGAGTCTGATAAATTACTTACATTGTTAATATGATAAATTATTTGGTGTTTGACAGCCCTCAGCAATAGTCTTATTTCCTCCACTGCAAATGTGTTTAATAAGTTACTGAAAAAATAATTTTGTATTTTTTTCCAATGCAAATGCTTATTATGAGTTCTGAATGGATGCTAATTAATATTTCCAAGTTGCTGTCAGTGATAGATGTGTCATAATATATTAGCATGGTAATAGATGTTTTGGGATATTACTGTAATGCCATACATAGAGGTCAAAGGGTGTACAATGGATGAGGCTACATATTTGAAGTTTCTATGCATCCAGATGCAAAATAAATTGAGGTGGCACTAGCACATGTATAATATCCAGCACATGGATAATATTCATCATTTCCCACCTTACATAAAGCGAGAAATTGGGAGTCCCTACAAATTAGAAAGAAAACTAAATACATTCATCATTAGCTATTCTATCTACTACTTATTTGAATATGTAGCTTGTAGGACTGAAAACATTCAGTCAGGTAACAATATGGCATGTTTGGTATTAGAGAGCAGCAGCAGATAAAGAATGGCTGCCTTGTATAACTAAGCAGGCAGCAACCTTTATTTTTTTTTTAAAAAAAAAAAAAAAACTGATTTCCTGGATTAAATTCAGCATGCCTAAGAATAATAGTGTTCAGTAGTGCAGTGATAGTTTTGTGTGACTGCTGAATACAAATGAAGTTTCTACAATTTCCCTGTCTTTCATTTTTGTATATCTCGACGTGTTCCATGTTGTGAATGGTTCCTTTCATGGTGGAAATGTAGTGAATTACACTTACATGCCAATAGATATGCTCCATAATGGTATTTGTGGCTAACAAAAGTGAATTTAGGTGAATTCTGAAATTTACAACCACAGTACTGGAAGTGAAAATAATTTTTATATAAACCATGCCTCCCTATCATAGAAACCGGACTGGAGTTTCATTTTTTGGTGCAAAAATCAATAAAAGGTTGCCAGTAGACATCAAGCAGGAAATTAAAACTCTCCAGGCATTCAGAAAGAAAATAGGCGTAAAAGAATACTACATAAGCCACTCCTACAGTTTACCAGAATTTGTGGACAGTACAATGTAAGCTCCACATAGCTCTACACTTCGTTTAAACTGATCTGGACTTCATCAGTACATAGTCACTATTAAACTGTGCAATGTAAATGCTTTGTGTGAAGTACTAAATAAAAGAACAGCTGATTAGTGATTAGTTCAACAGAAAGAGCAGGGGCTTGTCTCAAATAGGGTGCTCTTACTTGTAATATACATATAGCAGCAACCACCTCCCCCTCCCCAATTCTTTAAGGAGTCAACCTCCCGTGTACAAAATGTCATATCCCTCGAACTACGTGTTGTTCAGCAATATAATTTTACATGTACATTCGGTGGTATAAGTGGATACTTACTGTGAATTCATCATTTTGTGAGGGGAGGGGGGGGGGATGTCAGTGGTTAGAAGTTCTGTGAAAGTTTGAAATTATGTATTGTTGTTAGAAGTCACCAAGTGCTCTCATTCTCAAATATAGGATGAATATAGTTCGAGTAAATTGTGTACCATGAGGTGTAGTGAGGGATCTACCGTGATTGGTTCTTTTAATCCTCACTGCAGCGTATTTTAAGAGATGTATTACCAGTTCTTAATAGGATCACAGAAATTATGAAGTGTATTTTGCTCTTTTACAGTGCCATCTAAAAAGGAATACCCACATAATACATTAAGTATACTCATCACAATGACTTTTCATTAACATGTTTGCAGTAAACCAAGAAATAACTAGAGGCAGTAGTTATTTCGTTGTAGGTATGCTGAAGATTCTTGTACTCCATGTAGCTTGCAATGCTATTTTATTTCACAAATTCATTCCCTGATGCTATGCAACTGTCTCATTGTTCCATGATCTGCCCAGTTGCTGCTGCTGGACATCATTTCACATTATATTATTCTATTACATTCTTATTTCCTTTTCTTCATATGATTACAGAGAAAAATGGCAGGTGCAATGCAAACTGTTTTCAAGAGTGGTCTTTAACATTTTTTCCCACCAATGCACCAATATTTGTTGTTGTTGTTGTGGTCTTCAGTCTTGAGACTGGTTTGATGCAGCTCTCCATGCTACTCTATCCTGTGCAAGTTACTTCATCTCCCAGTACCTACTGCAACCTACATCCTTCTGAATCTGCTTAGTGTAGTGATCTCTTGTTCTCCGTCTATGATTTTTACCCTCCACGCTGCCCTCCAATAAGAAATTGGTGATCCCTTGATGCCTCAGAACATGTCCTACCAACCGATCCCTTCTTCTGGTCAAGTTGTGCCACAAACTTCTCTTCTCCCGAATCCGATTCAATACTTCCTCATTAGTTATGTGAACTACCCATCTAATCTTCAGCATTCTTCTGTAGCACCACATTTCGAAAGCTTCTATTCTCTTCTTGTCCAAACTATTTATCGTCCATGATTCACTTCCATACATGGCTACACTCCATACAAATACTTTCAGAAATGACTTCCTGACACTTAAATCTATACTCGATGTTAACAAATTTCTCTTCTTCAGAAACGCGTTCCTTCCCATTGCCAGTCTACATTTTATATCCTCTCTACTTCGACCATCATCAGTTATTTTGCTCCCCAAATAGCAAAACTCCCTTACTACTTTAAGTGTCTCACTTCCTAATCTAATTCCCTCAGCATCACCCGACTTAATTCGACTACATTCCATTATCCTCATTTTGCTTTTGTTGATGATCATCTTATATCCTCCTTTCAAGACATTATCCATTCCGTTCAACTGCTCTTCCAAGTGCTTTGCTGTCTCTGACAGAATTACGATGTCATCGGCGAACCTCAAAGTTTTTATTTCTTCTCCATGGATTTTAATACCTACTCCGAATTTTTCTTTTGTTTCCTTCACTGCTTGCTCCATATACAGATTGAACAACATCGGGGAGAGACTACAGCCTTGTCTCACTCCCTTCCCAACCACTGCTTCCCTTTCATGTCCCTCGACTCTTATAACTGCCATCTGGTTTCTGTACAAATTGTAAAGAGCCTTTCGCTCCCTGTATTTTACCCCTGCCACCTTCACTGTATTTTACCCCTGCCACCTTCAGAAATTGAAAGAGACTATTCCAGTCAATATTGTCAAAAGCTTTCTCTAAGTCTACAAATGCTAGAAACGTAGGTTTGCCCTTTCTTAATCTAGCTTCTAAGATAAGTCGTAAGGTCAGTATTGCCTCACGTGTTCCAACATTTCTACGGAATCCAAATTGATCTTCCCCGAGGTTGGCTTCTACTAGTTTTTCCATTCGTCTGTAAAGAATTCGTGTTAGTATTTTGCAGCTGTGAATTATTAAACTGATAGTTCCTACTTGATCCTCTGCTGCCTTCACTATTTCATTCCTCAGAGCTACCCATTCTTCTTCTACTTTACTTCTTTCCCCCATTCCTGTCAATTGTTCCCTTATGCTGTCCCTGAAACTCTGTATAACCTCTGGCTCCTTCAGTTTATCCAGGTCCCATCTCCTTAAATTCCCACCTTTTTGCAGTTTCTTCAGTTTGAATCTACAGTTCATAACTAATAGATTGTGGTAAGAGTCCACATCTGCCCCTGGAAATGTCTTACAATTTAAAACCTGGTTCCTAAATCTCTGTCTTACCATTATATAATCTATCTGAAACCTTCTAGTATGTCCAGGGTTCTTCCACGTATACAACCTTCTTTCATGATTCTTTAACCAAGTGTTAGCTATGATTACCTTATGCTCTACTGTCGAATTTCAGTCACCCACGACTATTAAATTTTCATCAATTTCTTTATCATATGCAGAGCTAGTTGGCATATAAACTTGTACTACTGTAGTAGACGAGGGCTTTGTGTGTATCTTGGCCACAATAATGTGTTGACTATGCAGTTTGTAGTAGCTTACCCACACTCCTATTTTTTATTCATTATTAAATCTACTCCTGCATTACCCTATTTGATTTTGTATTTATAACCCCGTATTCACCTGACCAAAAGTCTTGTTGCTCCTACCACCGAACTTCACTAATTCCCACTATATCTAACTTTAACCTATCCATTTCCCTTTTTAAATTTTCTAACCTACCTGCCCAATTAAGGGATTTGACATTCCATGCTCCAATTCTTAGAACGCCAGTTTTCTTTCTCCTGATAACGATGTCCTCCCGAGTAGTCCCCGCCCGGAGATCCGAATGGGGGACTATTTTACCTCCGGAATATTTTACCCAAGAGGACGCCATCATCAGTTAATCATAAAGTAAAGCTGCATGCCCTCGGGGAAAATTACGACTGTAATTTCCCCTTGCTTTCAGCCGTTCGCACGTAACTTTGTATGTATGTATGTTTAAATACTGTGAAGTTTTAGTTTTCATTTAGGCCTTCCGAGGAACTGATCTACTAGTTGGGAACTGAACAGTGGAAATTGAGGTAAATATGGACAAGGGGGGGGGGGGGGGGGGGAATGTCTTGTCACCTGACAGCTGTAGATTTACAGACAAAAAATGTGTGGAGAGAACAGAGCTTCCTTTCAAAGGCTGGACTGGAAAGTCATCTGTGATGTGAGGAAAAGGGAGCTATAATAAGCAAGGAATATGGAAATTACTAATAATCCTCTAAACTTCCCTCTCCTCTTATCAATAAATGAATCTAAATTCCAAAAAATAATGTGTCAGTTTTATGTTATTTGCATCTTTATATGTCTATGGCTCCATTTAAGAATTGTTCTGTCTCGTGATAAGATACTAATGAGACACTGAACTAGTTGTAATACCCCTTTCTCATCAGCAAACGGGAAAATTCTGTTTTATATGTGACTAATATCAAACATCATATTGATCATCTGAGGGTCAGACAGGTTGAGAATGAAAACACACAAGATCTCATCACATTAGATTATGATAGGATAACTCAGGCCATATGTACTGGACATGTCAGTGTCCTGTTACCAAAGTTTTGTAGATATTGACTTTGTGAGGCATTGTGAGTACTTTGAGCCATAGTATGCAGAGTCAACTGCAATGGTCAACACTATGTATTGTGAGGGCTGCTGCTCAATACATTGAGGGCTGGATGCTAACATCTATATCTACTTGCTATAGAGTGCAAAACCCGCCATCCCCTTTGAATACATCTGCCAAGTGCACAAGACAATGCAAAAATTAGGAAGGCCACAAGAAGACCACACTGAGCTATCAAAGCATGGGAAATGATTACTCAGGCTGTAGTTAGAGCCTCTGGTCATACCCTTGAAAGGGGATTACTTATGTGAGATGAAATGGAACTCCTGTCATGCCTACCACCATCAAAAGCAAACTTTGTTGACTTTTTCATCTGATAAGGTTTCCTACAGTCGGTGTTGTTATGCTGATGACCAGTAATACTTTGCAGTCAAATATACAACTTGCAACTTGTTACAAATTCTACACAGTATTGTAGATGCTTCACTATTAACTTCATGTTAAGGGCAGAGGTCTTGAGTTGATTACCATGTAAGTAGGGGTCTGTATACATTGTAGTTCTTTCCTAATTATAACAGCATTATGGATGTTGGCTGGGAACAGTACAATTATAGTACATAACTGAACAGAGAATGTTTGGGTTCACCAATTTATAATATGGAAAGAGATAAAGTTGTCCACTTCGTACATTCAGCAGAAATGACACAAGACCAGTGTTGTGAAGATACTACTTGAGGCATTCATTACTGAAGCTGTGTTCAATTGTCGTTCTGAGGGTCTTCAAACCTTGACAGTTGACATACCAGTGACATGTTGGTGGTGAAGGGTGTAGTTATGCATGTGGTCTTTCTGTAGTCATGCATGCATGCTGCCATTATTTGTTCCACCCTTTCTAGGCTTAAGATCTAATTCATAGTCAGAAATCAGGAGCTAGGATTCCACAATAACTAATTTCTGCAACAATGTTTACTTCCTTAGCCAAAACATTTTCCATTTATGCTCGAATGTGCTTTTATCTGAAAAATACCAAGCTACTGTTGATAGTAAGGAATAATATTATCAGCTTCTGTGTGCCATATGAAACTGAGTGGTTCCTACTTGACCTAGATAAATGATTCAGTATAGTAAATGCCGACCTGGAATCTAATAATATGGTATTTAGTTCCTTGACTTGTTAGTAAATTTGTTGGAGACCATATAGTGGTTTGTCAACACTGCTGTTATAGTAATTATGTCAAATAAAAACATAAATGTTTCTTTGCTTTTGGCAATAGAATCCCAATAAACACTTTGGCACCCTTATACCCATAGCAAGGCATCAATACACGTTTGTGAACTGTTCCATTTGGAAAAGTAGTTAAATATGATACTCTGGGTGTGTCTGATGTTAAAAATAAGGTGCTATGATACTTCTGGTAAAATATGGTGCAGCAGTAGTCGTATCAAAGTAGTACGACCTCTGGGTAGAAACATATCTACATACGTACTGAATGAGCTGCTGTGTGGTGTGTCATGGAGAGTGCATAGTGTATCAATTTCATTCCCCCCATTCAATTTCACCCCTCCCCCGCCCCCCCCCCCCCCCACATGAACCATGGACCTTGCCGTTGGTGGGGAGGCTTGCGTGCCTCAGCGATATAGATGGCCGTACCTTAGGTGCAACCACAACGGAGGGGTATCTGTTGAGAGGCCAGACAAACGTGTGGTTCCTGAAGAGGGGCAGCAGCCTTTTCAGTAGTTGCATTGGCAACAGTCTGACTGATTGACTGATCTGGCCTTGTAACAATAACCAAAACGGCCTTGCTGTGCTGGTACTGCAAACGGCTGAAAGCAAGAGGAAACTACAGCCGTAATTTTTCCCGAGGGCATGCAGCTTTACTGTATGATTAAATGATGATGGCGTCCTCTTGGGTAAAATAGTCCCCCATTCAGATCTCCGGGCGGGGACTACTCAAGAGGATGTCATTATCAGGAGAAAGAAAACTGGCGTTCTACGGATTGGAGCGTGGAATGTCAGATCCCTTAATCGGGCAGGTAGGTTAGAAAATTTAAAAAGGGAAATGGATAGGTTAAAGTTAGATATAGTGGGAATTAGTGAAGTTCGGTGGCAGGAGGAACAAGACTTCTGGTCAGGTGACTACAGGGTTATAAACACAAAATCAAATAGGGGTAATGCAGGAATAGGTTTAATAATGAATAGGAAAATAGGAGTGGAGGTAAGCTACTGCAAACAGCATAGTGAACGCATTATTGTGGCCAAGATAGATACGAAGCCCACACCTACTACAGTAGTACAAGTTTATATGCCAACTAGCTCTGCAGATGAAGAAGAAATTGAAGAAATGTACGATGAAGTAAAAGAAATTATTCAGATAGCGAAGGGAGACGAAAATTTAATAGTCATGGGTGACTGGAATTCGAGTATAGGAAAAGGGAGAGAAGTAAACATAGTAGGTGAATATGGATTGGGGCTAAGAAATGAAAGAGGAAGCCGCTTAGTAGAATTTTGCACAGAGCACAACTTAATCATAGCTAACACTTGGTTTAAGAATCATGAAAGAAGGTTGTATACATGGAAGAACCCTGGAGATACTAAAAGGTATCAGATAGATTATATAATGGTAAGACACAGATTTAGGAACCAGGTTTTAAGTTGTAAGACATTTCCAGGGGCAGATGTGGACTCTGACCACAATCTATTGGTTATGACCTGTAGATTAAAACTTAAGAAACTGCAAAAATGTGGGAAATTAAGGAGATGGGACCTGGATAAACTGAACGAACCAGAGGTTGTTCAGAGTTTCAGGGAGAGCATAAGGGAACAATTGACAGGAATAGGGGAAAGAAATACAGTAGAAGAAGAATGGGTAGCTATGAGGAATGAAGACGTGAAGGCAGCAGAGGATAAAGTAGGTAAAAAGACGAGGGCTCCTAGAAATCCTTGGGTAGCAGAAGAAATATTGAATTTAATTGATGAAAGGAGAAAATATAAAAATGCAGTAAATGAAGCAGGCAAAAAGGAATACAAACGTCTCAAAAATGAGATCGACAGGAAGTGCAAAATGGCTAAGCAGGGATGGCTAGAGGACAAATGTAAGGCTGTAGAAGCTTATCTCTCTAGGGGTAAGATAGATACTGCCTACAGGAAAATTAAAGAGACCTTTGGAGAGAAGAGAACCACGTGTATGAATATCAAGAGCTCAGATGGCAACCCAGTTCTAAGCAAAGAAGGGAATGCAGAAAGGTGGAAGGAGTATATAGAAGGTTTATACAAGGGTGATGTACTTGAGGACAATATTATGGAAATGGAAGAGGATGTAGATGAAGACGAAATGGGAGATATGATACTGCGTGAAGAGTTTGACAGAGCACTGAAAGACCTGAGCCGAAACAAGGCCCCTTGAGTAGACAACATTCCATTAGAACTACTGACGGCCTTGGGAGAGCCAGTCATGACAAAACTCTACCAGCTGGTGAGCAAGATGTATGAGACAGGCGAAATACCCTCAGACTTCAAGAAGAATATAATAATTCCAATCCCAAAGAAAGCAGGTGCTGACAGATGTGAAAATTACCGAACTATCAGTTTAATAAGTCACAGCTGCAAAATACTAACGCGAATTCTTTACAGACGAATGGAAAAACTGGTAGATGCAGACCTCGGGGAGGATCAGTTTGGATTCCGTAGAAATGTTGGAACACGTGAGGCAATACTGACCTTACGACTTATCTTAGAAGCTAGATTAAGAAAGGGGAAACCTACGTTTCTAGCATTTGTTGACTTAGAGAAAGCTTTTGACAATGTTGACTGGAGTACTCTTGTTCAAATTCTAAAGGTGGCAGGGGTCAAATACAGGGAGCAAAAGGCTATTTACAATTTGTACAGAAATCAGATGGCGGTCATAAGAGTCGAGGGGCTTGAAAGGGAAGCAGTGGTTGGGAAAGGAGTGAGACAGGGTTGTAGCCTGTCCCCGATGTTATTCAATCTGTATATTGAGCAAGCAGTAAAGGAAACAGAAGAAAAATTTGGAGTAGGTATTAAAATTCATGGAGAAGAAGTAAAAACCTTGAGGTTCGCCGATGACATTGTAATTCTGTCAGAGACGGCAAAGGACTTGAAAGAGCAGTTGAACGGAATGGACAGTGTCTTGAAAGGAGGATATAAGATGAACATCAACAAAAGCAAAATGAGGATAATGGAATGTAGTCAAATTAAATCGGGTGATGCTGAGGGAATTAGATTAGGAAATGAGACACTTAAAGTAGTACAGGAGTTTTGCTATTTAGGGAGTAAAATAACTGATGATGGTCGAAGTAGAGAGGATATAAAATGTAGACTGGCAATGGCATGGAAAGCGTTTCTGAAGAAGAGAAATTTGTTAACATCGAATATAGATTCATGTATCAGGAAGTCGTTTCTGAAAGTATTTGTTTGGAGTGTAGCCATGTATGGAAGTGAAACTTGGACGATAACTAGTTTGGACAAGAAGAGAATAGAAGCTTTTGAAATGTGGTGCTACAGAAGAATACTGAAGATAAGGTGGATAGATCACGTAACTAATGAGGTATTGAATAGGATTGGGGAGGAGAGAAGTTTGTGGCACAACTTGACTAGAAGAAGGGATCGGTTGGTAGGACATGTTTTGAGGCATCAAGGGATCACAAATTTAGCATTGGAGGGTAGCGTGGAGAGTAAAAATCATAGAGGGAGACCGAGAGATGAGTACACTAAGCAGATTCAGAAGGATGTAGGATGCAGTAGGTACTGGGTGATGAAGAAGCTTGCACAGGATAGAGTAGCATGGAGAGCTGCATCAAACCAGTCTCAGGACTGAAGACAACAACATCCTATTTCATCTACAGTTTGAATGTTTGTGGCCGGGGCAGGGGGGGGGGGGGGGAGGAGGAGGAGGAGGCTGTCGGTACCCTTTACGTGGCCCCACATTTCTCTAATTTTAACATAATCATCATTATGCAAGATATGTATTGTAGGCAGTAAAATATTGTGAACTAAAGTGGCCCTATCAGACTACATTGTGGCATCCTAACTGCTACCTTCACTTCTGACAATTCATCTTCAATAAAAAATGACATACTGAGTTCTGTTTACTACAAAGTGGTATGGAACCAAGTCAGGGGCTTTCTGGAACTCAAGAAACAGGGGATCAGTCTGAGTTCCAGTAATTTCTGCTTTCTGAATCTGAAATGAACAGAGCAAGATGTGCTTCCCATGATTAATGGTTGCAGAAACCATGTTGGTTCCACAGGCATCTTTCAGTCTCAAGAAAAGTCATTGTAGGTAAGCACAATATACATTCCATAATTCTGCAAGAAATTTACACGTCAGGTAGGTCCGTACTTCTGTAGTCAGTTCATTCATTCATTACTTCCATAGACTCATTCATAAGTTCCTAGATCCTGTAAAGGAGGACATGGCAGCTAAATGTAATGTATCAAAATAGAAAGAACTGATTCTTTGATAAAAGCTTCTGCATCCTCAGTTAAAACAGCAGAAAACAATCTTCTGTCAGGAGCTTAATACTTTGTTGATCACTTTGGTATTTTGTCATGGACAGAAAATCTGCTTGATGCTGTTCACTGGTGACATAGCAGGAGTTACTGAAAATGAACAGAATCTGAGTCAGATACTGAATGAAATGGAAGATGTGCAGTCTGATGGTTATAAACGGGCACAAACAGAAACCTAAGTTATTGGTAATAGTGTGTGCAGGAAGTGGACATGCTGGACAGCTAAATGTTAAATGCGGGAAATGACACCTGAAGGAATGGGTGAGTGTTGCTATCTCAGCAGTAGAATAGATAAGGATGCCCTATGCACAAAAGACATGGTAAGGCAGACTGCATGGCACTAATAGGAAACACGTATTAACTTCCAAAAATATAACACTCAGGTGAGAAAAATATTCATGAAAAGTTTTGTCCGAGACATAACTTGATGTGGGTATGGAACATGGAGGAAAATGAAATGATTAGGAGTCTCTGAAAGCTGGTGTTACAGGAGGTTGTTGAAGATCAGGTAGATTGATTAAGAATAAATGATCTCCTGAAATGAGTCAAAGAGGAAAAAAAAAAAAAAAAAATGTCTGCAACACAACATAATGAAATGAAGTGATAGGATAAAAACAGTAGTTTAAGGTACAGTAAATGGCAGCAATCACAGTGACAGGCCAATGCATGTGTACACAATGCAGAATATCAATGATGTGGTGTTCAACAGTTATGCTAAAGATAATTTGTAAAAGGAGTGGCCAATGAGATATGTTTTTAATTTTTCCTTTTCAGTTGTTAGGGATTCCAAATTATTTGCTGTATTGTTAGATGTTAAGCATGTTGAATAGTTTTCCACCTGTATACATAACTCCATCCTTAACCCTAGTCTGCACGAAAATAATTTTCTGTATTGTATTATGGTTCTGCCATCACAGTTCAGATGAAACTAATTTTTAATATTAACAGAAAACATGAAGTTGAATGTAAGGATTCCAAAACCCTGAAAGAGACGTCCGCAAGATGAGTGGTTATCTAAATAATGTTCTTACAGTTTACTTCTGACAAATAAAACTTAGCATACTTCCAATTTATGTACCCACATGATACAGGGGTTACCTTTTAGATGGCACTACTGAGATGTGATGTGGCAATAGTTTTAAAATTTGTCATTTGGTATTGTTAAAACAATGGCAGCTGAGAAATTAGCCAAGTGGATTGTTTGCAAAAGAAAAAGTCTTGTTACAAAAAACTGATTTTACCTGAAGGATTTCCTTGGATAGTTTTTAATAAGCCGTAGGTCAACAGCAATGTCATGAGCCTCTTCGTTTAGCTTTTGATAATCAGTTACCTTCAGAAGAGACTAACTGCAGTTGGTTTACACAGTTTCATCACAGTTGTGCTTATGTCACTGGTGGATTTTGACCAAAGCCTGTTGTTCCCAAAAACACTGCTGTGTGAAATATGCTTGAAAAGGACCGGCATGTGACTTACCAAGAGGCACTTTAAGAGTCTAAGTTTCCAGCACAGGTACAATTGCAGGGGAACAAGTCTAGATGAATGGCATCTGCACGGTCTACGAAGAAGATTTATTCGCAAGTGCAGCAGTCGAAAATTTCCCTTCTCTCGCTCAGACCTCTGAACTGACTTATGTAGCCAGTTATTAGACTTGCAACTTTACATGGGCCTTGAACTGGTGACAGGAATTTGTTTCACTAGAGCGTCACAAGAAATATAGCCAAATTCTTGATAATCTCAAGAAACATCTTGGTAAGAGTTGAACTGTCCTGATGTCTCTTGACTGGGTACACAAATTGATTGGTAAGTCACCAAGAGGTTAAGCCACGGATTGACTATTCATGGGTTACATGGTCTTAAACGCAGTTGTTACACAAGCTGAACAGTCACATGTGGAAATTGCATGTAGCAGTATGTTGTTTTAAATGGCTATATTTTTGGTTCATCTGCCACATGTGCTTAATACGAAAATCGTAATCTGTTTATGAAAAGAAAGAGACATAAATCTATACCCACTTTGAATTGGGTTCAGAAAAAAAAGCATTTTATTGTTTTCCACTGAATAAAACTGGATTTTCTTTTCCATTGAATTAGATTGTAATTACTCTTTGTTGTAAACTTTGCACTCAGAATCCTAAATGCTAAACCAGAAAAAAAGAAAATTAAATAGTAGTAGCAGTAATAATAATAATAATAATATGAAGATAAACAGAATAGATACTGCTATAGCGGTCAATAAGATCAAATAAAATAAATCGGAATACGATTTATTCAGCTTCTGATGAAAACAGACCTTATATGCACAGTAATTCCAGTGATATGTGCATGATACGTTGGTCTGTAACCATAATCCTGCATTTCATTGAAGGAATAGTTATCAACATGATATATTGAAGGCAAACATGTGCTGAGGCAAAATAAATTGTGTGTGGAGTGGCAATGAAGTACACCCTGTTACACATAGTATGGTGGCTTGCTGAGCATAGACATAAACGAAAACAATTTCATTTTTCATTAGGGCTGTGGTACTAAGAATACTTCCACAAATACAGCATGATTCCTGCCTAACAGCGAGCAACAGCTGAAGACACTCAGGTTTCCAGATATATGCTGAAAATTTGTGGAACATCTTAGAATCATACACTAACAGCATTCATATTGGAAAGAAAAGTCATATAGTGAATCTGCTTCCAAAATCTGAGGCACAATGTCATCAATGAAGACATGGGAACTGATAGAATCAAATAATAAACACTCATAAAGTGTATTTATGAAGAACAGACATGATATCTGTTTGCTATGGTATAATTTACACTATGTGAATTTGTCAAGTTTTATGTGCCTCCTTCTGTAAGTAGACATATTAATTTTTATTTTCAGCCTTTCCTGTATGTTAATAGTTTCATTGTAATTCATCTCCACACAACCTTCAGTATCCAGTAATTTCACCACACTCGTGAAACAATCAAAAGGCTTCACTCCCAATGCACATAGGCCTACATAAAAAAATAAATCAGACACATACTGTCCTTTCCTGACCCTATTCTGAACCATGACGCAAGAAGGAATTTTTCGCACTAAAAACAAATATTGCCAGAGGTGTAAGAAGTGATCGATGAAAATGTTAAGGATGGCTAGATGTCCAACAATGTCGGTAGAATAACACTTCATCTTTTTTCAACATATTCATTTTCCACCCAATTGCATTATGAGTAACAGCATAACCATTGTTACAATAAGAGTGTAAACAAGATTTTTGAATTGTTGTTGTGGTCTTCAGTCCTGAGACTGGTTTGATGCAGCTCTCCATGCTACTCTATCCTGCGCAAGCTTCTTCATCTCCCAGTACCTACTGCAACCTACATCCTTCTGAATCTGCTTAGTGTATTCATCTCTTGGTCTCCCTCTACGATTTTTACCCTCCAATACTAAATTGGTGATCCCTTGATGCCTCAGAACATGTCCTACCAACCGATCCCTTCTTCTAGTCAAGTTGTGCCACAAACTTCTATTCTCCCCAATCCTATTCAATACTTCCTCATTAGTTATGTGATCTACCCATCTAATCTTCAGCATTCTTCTGTAGCACCACATTTCGAAAGCTTCTATTCTCTTCTTGTCCAAACTATTTATCGTCCAAGTTTCACTTCCATACATGGCTACACTCCATACAAATACTTTCAGAAAAGACTTCCTGACACTTAAATCTATACTCGATGTTAACAAATTTCTCTTCGTCAGAAAGGCTTTCCTTGCCATTGCCATTATACATTTTACATCCTCTCTACTTGGACCATCATCAGTTATTTTGCTCCCCAAATAGCAAAACTCCTTTACTACTTTAAGTGTCTCATTTCCTAATCTAATACCCTCAACATCATCCGACTCAATTCGACTACATTCCATTATCCTCGTTTTGCCTTTGTCGGTGTTCATCTTATACCCTCCTTTCAAGACACTATCCATTCCGTTCAACTGCTCTTCCAAGTTCTAGACACATTAAGTTTAGTAATGATGTACACTTTCTTTCAAATATTCATCCACAGTATAAAAAGATCTCTCTGTCAGGTAATCTTTGAGAACTTGTTTAAATTTTGGCAGTTCTGTATGAACACATTTGATATGTAGTGGGAGAGCATTGAACAGCTTAATGCTGGAGTAGTAAACTCCTTTTTGTACCAGAGTGAGACGTTTCATTTTGACATGTAGATTGTTTTTGTTTCTGGTGTTATAGCCATGGAATTTACTGTTGTCTTGGTAGATAGAATAATTTTTGCACACAAAGGTCAGCAAGGAAAAAATATACTGTGAGGCAGTTGTTAAGATACCTATCTTTCGAAACAAGTGCCTGCAAGTGTGTCTTTGATGGACCCCACACATTATTCTGATTGCTTTTTTTTGGACGGTGAAAACTTTTTTTGCAAGTGGTTGGTTCCCCCAGAACATGATAGCATATGACATCAATGAGTGGAAGTAGGCAACCTTAATGGCGTCAACTTCAGCCACTGAAGAAATTACCCGTAACGCAAATGTTGCCGAGCTAAGTTTCTTACATAGATGTAGAATGTGAACTGACCAATCTATATAAGCACCCAGGAATTTTGTATCTTCAACTTTCTGTATTGGTTGATCTCTACATTTTATGTTAATTTCATTGAGATTACTTTGTGATGTATGGAACCTCATATAATGAGTTATTTGCATTGAGTGAGAGACCATTTGAGGAGAACCAATTTAAGATGTCATTAAAGACAGTATTTGTAGTTTGTTCAAGATTGTGATCTATCAAATCATCAATTAGAATTGTGGTATCATCAGCGAACAGGGTAAATTTGCTGTTTGTCTCAGAACAAAGAGGAAGATCATTGATGAAGATGAGGAACAGCAATGGGCCCAAAACGGAGCCTTGAGGCACCCCACATGTTATTGTGCCCCACTCAGACGAGGCAGGTTTTCCAGAAGAGCCATTTAGCATTACTGTCTGCTTCCGAACCTTCAGATACGATTGCAGCCACAAGCCAACAGTACCACCTAAACCATAGTATTCTGCCTTTTTCAAAAGAATTTGGTGGTTTACACAGTCAAAGGCTTTCGTAAGATCACAAAAAATACCCACTGGAGACATTTTTTTGTTAATGGCTTCCAAAACTTGGTTGCTGAAAGAGAATATTGCCTGTTCGGTACAAAGACCAGCACGAAAACCAAACTGATTTTTGCTTAAGATACTGTGGAAGTTGAGATGATCCACAATCCTCCCGTGTATGAGTTTCTCAAGAATTTTTGAGAAGGTAGTTAATAGGGATATTGGGCGATAGTTTGTTACATCGTTTTTATCACCTTTTTTTAAAGAGAGGAATCACTACAGCCAATTTTAGTCTGTCAGGGACAATCCCTTCTTGTAGGGATGTATTGTAAATGTTGCATAAGACGGGACTAACAAATTTATAACAGTGTTTTAGTATTGTACTAAAAATATTGTCCACACCAGCAGAATTTTTATTTTTTAATGATCTGATTACTCTTATGACTTCACTTACAGTAACTGGAGGTAAAGATAACTGTGGGATTCTGTTGCTAATAGCTTTCTGTAGGAGAGACAATGATTCTTCCATAGAACCATTACAGCCTGTCTTCTCTGCTGCTCTCAAAAAGTGGTTATTAAATATTTCTGCAACCAACTCAGGATTCTTTATGATACTGTCCCCTGTTATAATCTCTACCTGAGACATGTTCTCTGTTTTCCTGCCAGTTTCCCTCTTTATTACATTCCAAACAGTTTTAATTTTATTTTCTGAGCTTTCAATTTCTGATTTTATGCACATACTTTTAGATTTATTTATAACCTTCTTGAGAATGCTACAGTAAAGTTTGCAGTGTTGTCGTTTCTTTGGATCGTTACAAATCCTGAGAGAACTGTATAACATCCTCTTTGTTCTACATGATGTTATTATCCCTGTAGTTATCCAAGACTTCTTGGCATTGCCTGTATGACTATTTCTAACTATTTTTTTTGGGAAAGATGGACTCAAATAAAGACATAAATTCATTTAAAAATGAATTGTACTTTTTGTTTACATCTGTTTTCCTATATACTGGGCTCCAATCTATCTCTTTTAGGCTGTCATTGAATTTCATAAGGCCCTCTGCATTTATTATCCTAAAAGATTTCCAGGAGTGCTCAGGACTGTTGCACACAGTGTCTTTGAGCAGGCTAAAGACACAAAGGTCGCAGGGAGGTAGGTCTGAGCTGCCGGGAAGGTGTTCACCACCAGCCGAGTTGCTCCAACTTTTATTTGGTTAGTGCTGCCGCATGCGGATGTGCATTGTCTTTACTCCCATGTCATTTGCAGTGATATGCCTGTCTAACCTAGCTCACATCACAGTTGTAAGCTCTATTACCCAATGTCAGTGCAAAAAGTCTATATTCAACGAGTCATACTGGACTGTAAAAAACAGTTGCCTTGACCTTGCCCGCTGTGACTTCCCATTATCATCTGCAATTTCAGCAACCATCAAGTGTCAGTCACCCTCAAGAAGTTGAACACAGCAAATGATGACATCTATGTTATTAGTGTAAGTTCGGCGATCATGGCCATCATTTCTCAACATGCTCAGAACCCTCCAGGAATTGCTTCTGCCAAGCAAGCAAGATCTTGAAACTATTCAGTAAATTTCCTGAGGATTTTGCCTGGTTTTACAGCTTGTAGATTGAGAATTATGATGATAGTGTGCTGCACAATGGAGTTGGGTAACTTATTCTGATATTATGATAATGGCTAATGACAGACAAGCAGCCCCACTCCACTGTTTTTCCCATTCCTCACATCCCCGCTTAAAACTGACATGAGTGGGATCTGTTCCACGTCAATATTGCACACACATGGGTAGTGTGTTGGTTATATTTGATTCACTCCAATACATTACAAGAAGTAACTGAGTATGATGTGCTGCGTAAAAGTGTGAAATAAATAGTGACATGAGTAATATAATGTCAATCTATATGAAAATAATTCCGTCTATTTGTATGGGGCAAATTAGCTTATCCAATGACTGTACTCTTACAAGACTTTCATTCTCATCCTGTCCAGTAACTCTCACCTGACCCACGGTTCTGGGTGACTTTTCTGAACTCTACCTATTTTCCTAAACCTCTCCAGCCATTTTCCTTCACCCCCTCTTCCTTCCCCTTCAAACCTTCTGCCAGAAGGAGCCACTGGCTCCAAAAGTTTGCATAATAAATGCTTTTTTTTATTCTTGTGTTCTCCTGCTGCCACTAGACGAACAATTTTTTTTTGTCAATCCAGTTACAACTATATTATGAGAAGGAAAGCTGCTACTCACCATATAGTGGAGATGCTGAGTCACAGGTAGGTACAACAAAAAGACTCACAATTGTGTTGGATCCCATGCTGGATTTTCCATTGTTCAATTACATTGTATCGTGAAATATTTATTATTTTCACTGTTACAGTGAATGGAAAAATTCAGCATTTTAGATTTTTATTGTGCTAATATTTACAAGCTTTAATACAAGTGCCTACAAGTAAAATCATAATTATTCGTCATTTTCAAAGTCAGCTGGATTCTTCTTCAATGTTTCAAGATGTTTCTTCTCCACAAAGTCATACACCAGATAACCAATGATGAAGGCTGGAAAATAGTTACAAATTTGTAAGAATACAGCAAGCATTCAGACACACATAATGTAAATCCAACAGTAATCTTAAAAATGTGTGTTTATACTTAAGAAACACTTTATAAAGGACATATGTACATTTCTCAAGTTCTGCTTGCAAATGAAACAACAGAGAAATTACTTCATATGTGTTTCAGCGAGGTACAGTTTCTACTTAACTAATTGTGCTTATGATGCTGGTGAGAGAGAGGCACAAGGATCTCTAAAAACTTTATACTTAACACAGATCTCTCATCTACAAGTTTGCAAAAGTAATTACCAAGTTCTTTGTCTTGTTTGTTTCAAGGTTTATACAGGGTGTTACAAAAAGGTACGGCCAAACTTTCAGGAAACATTCCTCACACACAAAGAAAGAAAATATGTTATGTGGACATCTACATGACTACTCTGCAATTCACATTTAAGTGCTTGGCAGAGGATTCATCGAACCACAATCATACTATCTCTCTACCATTCCACTACCTAACAGCGCGCGGGAAAAACGAACACCTAAACCTTTCTGTTCGAGCTCTGATTTCTCTTATTTTATTTTGATGATCATTCCTACCTATGTAGGTTGGGCTCAACAAAATATTTTCGCTTTCGGAAGAGAAAGTTGGTGACCGAAATTTCCTAAAAAGATCTCACCGTTACGAAAAACGTCTTTGCAGTAATGACTTCCATCCCAATTCGCATATCATATCTGCCACACTCTCTCCCGTATTACATGATAATACAAAACGAGCTGCCCTTTTTTGCACTCTTTCAATGTCCTCCGTCAATCCCACCTGGTAAGGATCCCACACCGCGCAGCAATATTCTAACAGAGGACGAACGAGTGTAGTGTAAGCTGTCTCTTTAGTGGACTTGTTGCATCTTCTAAGTGTCCTACCAATGAAACACAACCTTTGCCTCGCCTTTCCCACAATATTACCTACGTGGTCTTTCCAACTGAAGTTGTTCGTAATTTTAACACCCAGCTACTTAGTTGAATTGACAGCCTTGAGAATTGTAGTATTTATCGAGTAATCGAACTCCAACGGATTTATTTTGGAACTCATGTGGATCACCTCACACTTTTCATTATTTAGCGTCAACTGCAGCCTGCCACACCATACAGCAATCTTTTCTAAATCGCTCTGCAACTGACACTGGTCTTCGGATGACCTTGCTAGATGGTATATTGCAGCATGATCTGCGAACAACCTAAGAGAACTGCTCAGATTGACACCCAGGTCATTTACATAGATCAGGAATATCAGAGGTTCCAGGATGCTTCCCTGGGGAACACCTGATATCACTTCAGTTTTACTCGATGATTTGCCATCTATTACTATGAGCTGCAACCTTCCTGACAGGAAATCACGAATCCAGTTGCACGTGTCCGGAAACGCTTTATTTTCCATGTTAGAGCTCATTTTATTACTTCTCTTGAAATCACATTAATCATGGAATGGAAACACACAGCAACAGAACCTACCAGTGTGACTTCAAACACTTTGTTACAGGAAATGTTCAAAATGTCCTCCGTTAGCGAGGATACATGCATCCACCCTCCGTCGCATGGAATCCCTGATGCAGCCCTGGAGAACGGCATATTGTATCACAGCCTTCCACAATACAAGCACGAAGAGTCTCTACATTTGGTAACGGGGTTGCGTAGACAAGAGCTTTGAAATGCCCCCATAAATGAAAGTCACAAGGGTTAAGGTCAGCAGAGCGTGGGGGCCATGGAATTGGTCCGCCTCTACCAATCCATCGGTCACCGAATCTGTTGTTGAGAAGCGTACGAACACTTTGACTGAAATATGCAGGAGCTCCATCGTGCATGAACCACATGTGTCGTTCTTGTAAAGGCACATGTTCTAGCAGCACAGGTAGAGTATCCTGTATGAAATCATGATAATGTGCTCCATTGAGCATAGGTGGAAGAAACTAAAATTAGCTCTAACATGGAAATTAAGCGTTTCCAGACACATGTCCACATAACATCTTTTCTTTATTTGTGTGTGAGGAATGTAGCCTGAAAGTTTGGCCGTACCTTTTTGTAACACCCTGCATACTTATTGTTACACTTCAATAAAATTTAGAAGTATCATGATCAATGCTTCCTTAACTAGAATATTATATTCATGACATTATGTTTGAAGCCGTGCAGGAGTAGGTTTAATAATAAATAAAAAAATAGGTGTGCGGTTAAGCTACTACAAACTGCATAGTGAACGCACACAAGTTTATATGCCAACTAGCTCTGCAGATGATGAAGAAATTGATGAAATATATAAAGAGATAAAAGTAATTTTTCAGATAAAAGGGAGACTAAAATTTAATAGTCATGGGTGACTGGAATTAGAGTGTAGGAAAAGGGAGAGAAGGAAACATAGTAGGTGAATATGGATTGGGGATAAGAAATGGAAGAGGAAGCCGCCTGGCAGAATTTTGCACAGAGCATAACTTAATCATAGCTAACACTTGGTTCAAGAATCATGATAGACTGTTGTATACATGGAAGAATCCCAGAGATACTAGAAGGTATCAGATAGATTATATAATGGTAAGACAGAGACTTAGGAACCAGGGTTTAAATTGTAAGACATTTCCAGGGGCAGATGTGGACTGACCACAATCTGTTGGTTATGACCTGTAGATTAAAACTGAAGAAACTGCGAAAAGGTGGGAATTTAAGGAGATGGGACCTGGATAAACTGAAAGAACCAGAGGTTGTACAGAGTTTCAGGGAGAGCATAAGGGAACAATTGACAGAATGGGGGAAAGAAATACAGCAGAAGAAGAATGGGTAGCTCTGAGGGATGAAGTAGTGAAGGCAGCAGAGGATAAAGTAGGTACAAAGACGCGGGCTCCTAGAAATCCTTGGGTAACAGAAGAAATATTGAATTTAATTGATCAAAGGAGAAAATATAAAAATGCAGTAAATGAAGCAGGCAAAATGGAATACAATAGTCTCAAAAATGAGATCGACAGGAAGTGCAAAATCACAAAGCAGGGATGGCTAGAGGACAAATGTAAGGATGTAGAGGCTTATCTCACTAGGGGTAAGATAGATACTGCCTACAGGAAAATTAAAGAGACCTTTGGATAAAAGAGAAGCACTTGTATGAATATCAAGAGCTCAGATGGAAACCCAGTTCTAACCAAACAAGGGAAAGTAGAAAGATGGAAGGAGTATATAGAGGGTCTATACAAGGGCGATGTACTTGTGGACAATATTATAGAAATGGAAGAGAATGTAGATGAAGAGGAAATGGGAGATACGATACTGCGTGAAGAGCTTGACAGAGAACTGAAAGACCTGAGTCAAAACAAGGCCCCGGGAGTAGACAACATTCCATTAGAACTACTGACGGCCTTGGGAGAGCCAGTCCTGACAAAACTCTACCATCTGGTGAGGAAGATGTATGAGGCAGGTAAAGTACCCTCAGACTTCAACAAGAAATAATAATTCCAATCGCAAAGAAAGCAGGTGTTGACAGATGTGAAAATTATTGAACTATCAGTTTAATAAGTCACAGCTGGAAAATACTAACACGAATTCTTTACAGATGAATGGAAAAACTGGTATATGTCGACATCGGGGAAGATCAGTTTGGATTCCGTAGAAATATTGGAACACATGAGCCAATACCGACCTTACGACTTATCTTAGAAGCTAGATTAAGGAAAGGCAAACCTACATTTCTAGCATTTGTAGACTTAAGAGAAAGTCATTTGTAGACTTAAGAGAAAGCATTCGACAATGTTGACTGGAATACTCTCTTCCAAATTCTAAAGGTGGCAGGGGTAAAATACAGGGAGCGAAAAGCTATTTACAATTTGTACAGAAAGCAGATGGCAGTCATAAGAGTCGAGGGACATGAAAGGGAAGCAGTGGTTGGGAAGGGAGTGAGACAGGGCTGTAGTCTCTCCCCGATGTTGTTCAATCTGTATATTGAGAAAGCAGTGAAGGAAACAAAAGAAAAATTCGGAGTAGGTATTAAAGTCCATGGAGAAGAAATAAAAACTTTGATGTTCGCCGATGACATCCTAATTCTGTCAGAGACAGCCAAGGACTTGAAAGAGCATCTGAATGGAATGGACAGTGTTTTGAAAGGAGGATATATGATGAACAACTAAAGCAAAACGAGGATAATGGAGTGTAGTCGAATGAAGTCGGGTGATGCTGAGGGAATTAGATTAGGAAATGAGACACTTAAAGTAGTAAAGGAGTTTTGCTATTTGGGGAGCAAAATAACTGATGATGGTCGAAGTAGAGAGGATATAAAATGTAGACTGGCAATGGCAAGGAAAGCGTTTCTGAAGAAGAGAAATTAAAACTTCCTGGCATATTAAACCTGTGTGACCGACCAAGACTCGAACTCAGGACCTTTGCCTTTCGCGGGCCACAAGTGCTCTACCAACTGAGCTACCGAAGCACGACTCATGCCCGGTACTCACAGGTTTACTTCTGCCAGTACCTCGTCTCCAACCTTCTAAACAAGCTCAGTTGGTAGTGCACTTGCCCGCTAAAGGCAAAGCTCCCAAGTTCGAGTCTCGGTTGGGCACTCAGTTTTAATCTGCACGAAGTTTCATATCAGCGCACACTCCGCTGCAGAGTGAAAATCTCATGCAAGAGAAATTTGTTAACATCGAGTATAGATTTAAGTGTCAGGAAGTCTTTTCTGAAAGTATTTGTATGGAGTGTAGCCACGTATGGAAGTGAAACATGGACGATAGATACTTTGGACAAGAAGAGAATAGAAGCTTTCGAAATGTGGTGCTACAGAAGAATGCTGAAGATTAGATGGGTAGTTCACATAACTAATGAGGAGGTATTGAATAGAATTGGGGAGAAGAGAAGTTTGTGGCACAACTTGACGAGAAGAAGGGATCGGTTGGTAGGACATGTTCTGAGGCATCAAGGGATTACAAATTTAGCATTGGAGGGCAGCGTGGAGGGTAAAAATCGTAGAGGGAGACCAAGAGATGAATACGCTAAGAAGATTCAGAAGGATGTAGGTTACAGTAGGTACTGGGAGATAAAGAAACTTGCACAGGATAGGATTGCATGGAGAGCTGCATCAAACCAGTCTCAGGACTGAAGACCACAACAACAACAACAACATGTTCGAATTAATTTAAAAAACATAAAAACATTTACACTTAAAGGTAATTGTTTCAAAACTGCTTGCCTTATTTACTGAATATTTGCATGACGGTTACATCAGTAATTATTATTACTGGTTAAGGAAAAGTTTTTGAAATGGTATACTAAAAGTAGGTTGTAAGTGAAATTGTTTTCTGTTGAAGTGGTAATACTGAAACCACTGGAATAGCTCCATAATGTATAATCTTTGAGGTCATGTGTTTGGTGGAACACTTGGTTGTCCTACAAGAAGAATTGTAATGAAACTGTTAATAAAATATGAGAAGTCTGAGTCAAATTTTGCAGCATTTCGTCCAATAACATACATAAAGAGTCCTTAAACCTGCAAGCAATAATACCATGCATCCTAGATTAAAGCTGCGCCTATAAATACATCAATAAGGAATAGATCACGAGCATAAGTAAAACAGAAGCACTTTTTTTAATTAGATTAATTTATGATTCGTGGACATTTTAATAATTTTCTTTTATTTGTTGTCAATGTGTGCAAAATATACACAGAAGATAGTTGTGAGATTTGCTACCTAAAATAATTGTACTAAACTGCCATTTTCAGCTTGGTAAGATTAGAGGTTTGTTCAAAATTGCAGCAAACCAACAACTGACTTTAAATACAAGACTCTCCTGATCAACCAAACTACCTCACCCATCGGATTTATCTCTAATATCGTTACTGATCTTTCATTAGGTTATCTCATCAATTTTATTCTGCTGGAATCCAACTTCCCCTATCCACTGTTAGCCCGCACTGGACAATCAAATACATTAAATCATTCACTTCATAACTAGCTTAGCTTGGAAAGTTTTACAGAGCATACTTGTTTGCAAAATTGCATTTTTTAACTTTTTTTAAAGATGTATTTAATTTAGTATTGGAAAAAGGTATACAAATGAAACTTTCTGTTTGAGAATCTTGTTTAGTTAGGTTACTACATGCCAAGTTTTACATTTGTCACTCACACCTGTAGTCCCTGAGATACGAGAAGATAAACTTCGAAAGTTTTTCAAGAGCTGATTTTGCCAAAAATTTTCTGGCTGCAAACGGCACACAAGACTTTTTAAGTTATTTTTAAGAGAAAGCTAAGAGTTGTACTAGATGGCCAAATTTCAAGTGTTTCAACAAAATATTGCATTATACATAACAGCTCAAAGTCACCGAAAAATCATGCCCAGCCTGTGCAACGTTGCGCATGGAGGCAAACAACTGCCTTTGTCTTAGCCAGTATTGCTTCGACAAATGTTAAACTTTGCCAACCGTTATCAGGGACATGTGAGAAAGTTCACATAAAATTTTAACAACATCCATGATGGTCAAGCAGTACGACCTAGGTAAACTACCCTTACGAGACATTAATAGCTTTCATGTTCAAATCATCATGAAGGGTCATGACGGTCTGACTGTCCATCAATTTTACATTTTCCAATAAGAACTGCGCAGGCCTGTTTCTAAAAATCAAAGAACAGGAAATCCAGGATGCAATGTAAGAATATTATGAAAAGGAAAGTTGGTGCTCACCATACGGCAGAGATGCTGAGTCGCAGGTAGGCACAACAATAAGACTGTTTACACACATATTACTGCAGTCTACAGCTACAGTTGCCTTAGACTGCAGTCGTGTATGCGGGAGTTGCATATTGTGTGTGTGTGTGTGTTTTTTGCCTATTTTTGAAGAAGGGCTTACCGGCCGAAAGCTTCACCTGGAACAGTCTTTTTGTTGTGCCTATCTGCAACTCTGTTATATGGTGACCAGCAACTTTCCTCTTTCTAAAAATAGATATTCCTCTAACACTTGCCTGGATTAACATATTATAATTACGCAAATCTAGGAATTTCGTTTTTGCTCCCAGAACACAACTTCATGAATGATTGTTATGCATACTAACCAAAAAATCGATAAAATTTATGCTTCCCTGATATAATGGTCATAACTGAAATCACTATTTTATTGAATAGTCTTGTATCTTCATTTAGTTCAAACAGAATGTTGCTATGGTTGATGTTTACAGCAAAGAGAAGCAGTTGAATGTCTACGCTGAATAACCCAATTGTTCATTGGTCCGACAAAGTTTCCTTCTCTGAATATTACTGCTAAATAATAACAAATCTCACAACTGCTGTGAATGTATATTTCATTTAAACCAGACCATTCTTGTTGTCAATTGTTAAGTATAGAGAGAGCTGCTAGAACTGTAGTAATAGGTAACTCAATATGTACTTACGTGGTGCAACTCTGAAGATGTTATCTCGTATCCTGTTAAAAAGGTTGGGGAGCCCACCACTTAAAATTCCAGCAAATGCTCGCTGTTCAAAGGGTGACAGCCTATAATGTATGATTCCACGCACCTTTGCTAATTCACCAAAGTGCTTCCCCATGTCTAAAAAAGAGAAATTATGACAACAAACAAATTATGTGTAAGGGAAAGAAATTACGAACTACCTGATCTAAAATATGCTTATTACTAATGTTAATATGGATGTGTGTCCACCCTTTGTCATCATAGATCTCTGGTGTGGCACTTTCCATTAGCTGTGAATGTCTTTGAAGGAACAACAGTCCATTCTTCCTCAAGAGCCAAAACCAGAGAAGGTAGTGGTGTTGAATGCTGGAATCTGGAGCAAAGTCTATGTATCTAAGTCATCCCAAAGTTGTTCCATTGGGCTCAGGTTGGGACTTTGGGCAGGTGAGTCAATTTCAGGAAGATTATTGTCCACAAACCAACACGTCACAAATACTGCTTTATGATAGGTTGCATTGCCATGATGATACAACCAATCATTGTCTCTTAACTGTTCCTCTACCGTACGGAGTATACAAGTACAGCAAAATGTTTTCATTTCCACCTGCACTTAGCATTCCATTAAGTGCAATAAGGGGACCACACCCAAACCATGAAAAATATACCCATGCCATAATACCTCTTCAATACTTCACTGCTGGTAGTAAACGTAACAGCAGGTAATGTTCTTCAGGCATTCGCCAAATCCAGTTTCTTACATCAGGTTGCCACAGGGTATGGTACAATTCACCATCACAAATCACTTTATATTTACAACTTTACTTGGCAAGTCACCATGCAGTGTGTGAGTGTGTGGCAGAGGGTACATTGTGTAAGACTGTCACCTTCCCTGTTCCTGTCTTGACTGATTTGTGGGAAGAACGATTGTCAGTAATCCCCTCTGGGTGGCCTCTGATATCTATTTTTTTCTTCATGGTCTTTTCACAAGATATACATAGGATGAAGCAATATATTTGTTTCACTCTTCTAGGAACATATGCCTCCGGAACTTGAACAATAAACCACCCTGTGATCCAGAATGTCTCAGTTGTAGCATCTGCCACTGGAATTAATTGATCATCTCTCTGACACTATCACACTTACTTAAATGAATGTGTAACAAAATGTGCCATTCTTCTTTGGATCTCCTGTTTCTTTTACCAGATGTATCTGTAATCGATCCCACACTGACATGTAAAATTCCAGTTATCCACTGTCCAGTGGTGTCCCTCTTGCACCCAGTTCTAGTGTCTCTTAGGATTGATTGCACAAAATTGTGGCTTATGAGGAGCTGCTTGACCACTGTACCCCATTCTTTGTAGCTTTCTATGCACACCCATTGTGCCAGATGGACTGCTGGTAGCACTCTGGAACACGAGTAATCTTTTTCCAATGATATTGTGCAATTCTTTACAAGCATCCTCTGCAATGCCTGACAGTTCCTGACTGTCAGAGCACGATGCCTGCCTGATCTTTATCTAGCTGTTGTTGTTCCTTCGCATTTCCATTTCACAATCACATCACCAACAGACAACTTGGGAAGCTATAGAAGGATTGAAGTGACCCTGACATCTATTTTCAGGGGACACCCAAAGACTAGACTGCAAGTCAAGTCACTGAGCCCTTATGATGGGAGCAACACTATTTCAGCTATACATTGTTTCCTCATCACTTTTCAGTTCAATGGTAGAAAATTTCAACATGGGAAAATGCAGTCACTATATATATATCCTGCTGAAAGCAATAAAAATACTTTCGTTCTGATTTTGCTCCAAGAACAAGAAGACTACGAGTTAGGTACAGTTTTTGTGGTGAGTGAGTGAAAAATAGAAGGGAGGGACTGCATGAAAACAACCACAAAGGCTTCTTTTTTATGGAGAGGAGAGTGGTTCTAAGAGTGTATTATGAAGGTTGAATTATGGAATGTTCCAAGAGGAAGCTTTGTTTTTCAGATAGCACTTCTGTTTGGGATTTTAATCCCAACACTGACAGAGGTGACCAGTTACCAGAATACAGGTCTGCACACGGTAAAGTAAAGTAACACGGCTCCCCGACCCCTCCCCCCCTCTTACACTACACTTACAAGAGAGTTGGAAAATTATGTGGTTTTACTAACTACTTTCTCTCTTTAGACACTGGCTGACTACACAAGCAATAGCTGGCCTTGTGAGGCTTAGGTTAGAAAGTACCCCAGAAATTTAGTGACAGTGGAAGATTTATCCAACTATCCTAAAAATCTTCAACATTTTCTCCACATCTATGTACTGTCTTTTGTGCCAATTTCTCCTCCCTTCCCTTTGGCTAACATCACTGTCTTTACTCTTTATTGCAACTTGTCTCTCTATATGACTGTATAATAAAGGTACTTGCATGCTATCCATTATTTTAACTATATGGGTATTTTGTTAAATTTTTGGAAGTACAAATTTATAAAAATCAATCTTAAGATCTATGTGATGCTAGACCCCCCCACCCTGAAATCTTGGAGTGGTTATAGACTGATCTGTGGCAGAGGCCAAGGTCTACATTAGGCTTAAATTTGACAAAGACGTGAGCTGTTGAGGCCATGAATGTAAATGCCAAATAAAGATTGTAATAGACTGACCTACAGCACAGTCTAATATTTTCGTCCCCAACACAAACACACTTTTTATCATAAAAACAAACTACAAGGTAGATTAAGAAATTCTGTATCACATAATGGACAAGTATCTGACGAGTATTTTGATGCATATTTTGCAAAATTATATATAAACTACTACAAATACAAGAAAGGTTCACTAAATGATTTTTACTGTGGTTAACACCCCTGAATAACATACTGCCATGTACTGGAACACGTGATGTACTGCATACTGAGCTCTGTTAGTCACCTTCAAATGCGCTGTTTTAACCCGTCTTAAATTAATACAGTAGCACCATCAGGAAAATGGAAATGATAGGAAACAGACAGAAAAGTGATGTATTGCAGTTGCTGTAGCTCCCTCCGCACCAAGTATCTCCCACTAGCAGCCTGTGTGCTGTAAAGATCTTGCTTCCTCTTCCTACTCTCTCCTCCACTGGCATTAAAGGAGAGGGTGAGAATCTATTCAGTGCTGTCTCATAATGTAGCCATAAGTACCAGAGTGATTGAACCTAGAGACAACATTAACGCAATTCAAAATACCATTTGCCTGAATGAGATTTTCACTCTGCAGCGAAGTGTGCGCTGATATGAAACTTCCTGACAGATTAAAACCGTGTGCCCAACCAAGACTCGAACTCGGGACCTTTGCCTTTTGCGGGCAAGTGCTCTACCATCTGAGCTACCGAAGCACGACTCACGCCCGGTACGCACAGCTTCACTTCTGCTGTATTTCGTCTCCTGCCTTCCAAACTTTACACAAGCTCTTCTGCGAACCTTGCAGGACTAGCACTCCTGAAAGAAAAAACTTCTGTATAGTTTGGAAGGTAGGAGACGAGATACAGCAGAAGTAAAGCTGTGAGTACCGGGTGTGAGTCGTGCTTCGGTAGCTCAGATGGTAGAGCACTTGCCCGCGAAAGGCAAAGGTCCCGAGTTCGAGTCTCGGTCAGGCACACAGTCTTAATCTGCCAGGAAGTACCATTTGCCTGTTTATGCACATTGCCTATGATGGAAAACAGGCAGTAAATTTACCAGTCAACTGAATCTAACAATATGTGGTGTCTCTTTGTACCATAATGTAACGATGTAGCAGAAATGAGCTCAAACTGCAAGGGGGAAAAAAAAGACAATATTAATTTTGTTATATTCGTCAGAAGCATGCACAGCACACAATGGTATTACACTGCCTCGACCCTCCCTCCTTTCTGCCATACCTTACCATTGCTGGCCACAATCTTTGGTATCTTCACCACATTAAATTGTAACAGACAAGGCAAGGAGGCACAGCCATTGGACACCAATTCACTTTTTTGTTAATAAATCTGTCAATAAAAGTAAGTGCACCTTATTAATATACATGCTGCACTACAATCACTTTCTGTACTGTACTATTTAAGCCTCACTGAAAATACCCAGCATCTAGTGCTGGCTCTTATTCGCTAATTGCTTTGGTCCACCAAATATCTTATTAAAATCAGTAACATGAAATTTCACATTTGCAACATCACACATTTGTTTAGAATGCATTTACAATCGGTGTTCTGTTACCATAAATGGTAATACAAATAAAATAGTGTATGAGAGCATCAGACTTCTGATACAGTACTCCAGTGATACGGAATTATGCTAATACTACACTGTTTAGGTGTATTACATGGATTCAATTGTTTTGATAAGCTAACCTTTCATCTTAATAATTTCAGCAAACAAGATATTACTGGAACATTTGCGTTGTAATTATCAAATGTGGACAAAGTATTGGCAGGTACTATATATGTTTATATTTTTCAGCAGTGTTATATAATGTCTTTCAGTGTTTACATTTTTTCAAAAGTGTAACACCGAAGTTTCCATATTTCCATTATATCATTACTACACTACTTGCCCACATTGTAAGCTTTTTATAGAGTAGGTGCTTGTACAAATACAGAGCGAGGTGGCTAAGCCAGTGTTAATGAACTGGACTAGCTTTCGGGAGAACTGTTACCAGGCCAGATATCTTCTCTTGGGTTTTCCAAGTTGCTATGATGAATACTGGGAGGATTCCATTGATAAGACCCTAGCCGGCTTCCTGCCCTATCCTTGCTAATTCTATCCTACTTTTATATACGTATATATTTGTGCAATGTTTCTGACACGTCGTAGCACACATACTGTTGTACCGAATAAATAAATCAAAACACGTTTGCGCTGACAAAGCACTCGACGGCACTCTGTCTTTTCTACATTTTCCTTAAGCGAATAAAACAATAATTCAGTAGTTACAAAATTAAAAATACTGGAACTGGGGATGCCAGACTATCTGAAACTGAAAGAGATATGCGTTATTACATTTGTGAACTTAATTGTCCTTAACCAAAATGACAATGTTCGTCATAAAGTTCCACGGTAGCATCTCTCAATCGCGTAATTCAATATCAACTTACCTCTTTATGATCTTCTACCCTTTCACAACCTTCAGCAGAACATCCAGTACGGAGTAATGTGATCGAGACTGGCTACCGATCGACTAGCGATATATCTGATCGGCTATGATCGCACGCAAGACGGAAACAAAGTAATTAATTTAATTTAATTTAATTTATTTGTTTATCCGTCGGTAGACAATAAATATTGTATGGATGTTGTCCAAAAGTACATGTAAATTTATAGGAACAATCTGAGCTAAAGGATACAGACTTTTACATTAAGTAGTACAAAGAATAATGTATACAAAATTGTACAAAAAATGTACAAGAAAATAATACATGGTCATACAAGACACAGTAAAACAACTTTTTATACATGTATACCAACCGTATTGTAACTGGATAGCCTATTTACCCTAAGGCTTTACTTTCGTCTTCACTAAACAGGAAGCCCTTATATTCACTACAATGATTCAGTAAAGATTTTACCACACTCAATCAGCTGTCCATCAGATTTTAAAAAAATTAATAGAAACATTAGGGGATGGGAGACAGTGTTTTCAGTTTTGCCTTAATATAAACATTTCAGAATTATTAATTGGCCTAAATAGTTATTTATCGAATAAAAACACTGTTCAAGTGAAATTCTATAAATTCTACATTAATTCATCTTCTAACTTTCTGATGTTGACTGTCAGTATATTTTTTTGTTTGCTGAGTATGGAGCGCTGAGCCATTTCGAGTATTGTAGTCATGCAAGTCATATTTGTCTGAAAATCTGCAAGGTGGGCCTTAACATATAAAACACATTTGTATATACATACGGAAACTACTGTAAGTACTTTAAGCTTGTTGAATAACGGTTTCCATTGTGTCTGTGGATGACTGTGTTATTATCTGGATAGCCCTCTTCTGAATGTGGTGTGCACATCTCTGTCCGGCACATTTTAAAAGACTGCATTTTATACCGTGATGCAAGGACAAAAGCAGGGGATCTGCCCTGTGTTTTAGCTAATGATGAGACGTCTGTGTCTAGGGTTTTGTGATGTGTCTGGACTCTGGTCTAAACTTTTAGGCTGGAGGTTTTAGTGTATTGCAAAGCGGCTGGCCCTTCCTTTTTCCTTGCTGTCAGGCAGCCACTACCATCTGATATATTGTTTTACCTCCCTCTAACACTTTCTTCCTGGGTTGTCCATGTTTTACTGCTGGTCGCATGCCTCGTCCCACGCTTCAGTGTGGGTAGGTACAAATTTTTCCAAGCTAGTTTCCTGTGTCTTACGTTCTGTTTTATCGTATTGTTCTAAGTCTTTTCTTCACACCCATCTCAATCTGTTTCTGATCGGGAGCTGAAGACCTTGCCAACGTGCGCCCTTAAAACCCTCTCCATCACCCATCACATCTGTAACAGAAACATTTGTTTTAGACGGCAAGCGATGGAACCACAAAATATTATTCAGTATGTTGCAAGAGACTGAAAATAGGCAAAATATGACATCCTGGTACCCTCTGCAGTACAAACATTAGCAAAAATTCTAAGAGCAAAACGAGCTGAGTTACGTTTCTGCATAAGTTTTATTAAATGATCATTAAAATTAAGATTTTCATCTACATGAATCCCCAGCAATTTTGTTGATGGCACTCTGTCTATGGCCTTGACACCCAATAACAGATTAAGATTTACATTTTGACATATTTTCCAAAACTGCATATAATTTGTTTTATTTGATTTAATGTCAACCGGTTTCCATTGAACGAAGTGTGGACATTCTTTATTACTTTGTATTGGTGCACCTATTATCACACTGGTGTCATCTGCGAATAGTATGGCCTTTACTGCTCCATCTGAGGTTTGAAAGTCATTTACGTAGACAAGGAACAATAAGGGACCTAGAATACTGCCTTACAGCACTCCTATTTCCACTTTTTTCGCATCTGATACTAAATTTATTTGTGGTTGGAGTAATCTGACATCAGTCCTACAATCTGTGTTCTGTTTTGTAGGTATGTTTTAAACCACTTTTTCCATGTCCTATGAATACCTAATGCTTCCAGTTTTTCTAAAGGAATGCCATGATTGGCAGTGTCAAATGCTTTGGAGAGATCTAAATTTATTTCTACTACACTGTTGCCTTTTTTTTAGATTTTTGATTATTTGTTCAGTGTAGCACATTAGCACTTTTTCTGTATTTTACCTGCCTGGAAGCCACGCTGACTTCTATTTAGTAACTTATGGTCCTTCAGATACTTATTGATTCTGTGCTTCTTTAATTTTTCTATTATTTTGGAAAATGATGGAAGAAGGGAAATTTGCCAATGATTTTCTTCCTTATACTTTTCGCCTTTTTTGAATAATGGTTTTACTTTTGACATTTTCATCCTTTTTGGAAACACTCCTTCACTAAATGATAAGTTGGCTATGTATGCCAAGAGCCTTGTGAATTTTTGGAACTGTCATTGTTATGATATAAAGAGACACCTCATTTAGTCCTGCTGACATTTTAGGTTTAAAGCTTTTCATTACCTTAAACACTTCATGTTCATCTGCTGAATTATCCTCACGCTATAGGCAGCTTTTAGAAATTCAGGTTTTTCTTGTATTGTAAATTTCGAGCTTAATGAAGTTGCTGCATTTATGAAATAATTGTTTATGTAATTTGCCAAATATTGACCTTTTTAATACTGACTTTTTGTGATTTTGAGAATGATATCCTGGTCTTCGCACCTCTTTCCTGTTTCTGTCTTTGCAGTACCCCATATGCCTTTTGATTTGTTATCAGACTGTCTTATTAAGTTGTCATAACTTAAAAAATTTTGCCTTGGCAATTACTTTTCGATATACTCTCTTGTTATCCTTAACATATTCTATGAACTGTAGATTTGTAGATGTCTTCAATTTAGAATTTAGTCTCTTTAGAGTTCCACAAGAAGTTTTAGTGCCAACTGTGATCCAAGAACTTGGCTTTGTATTGTGATGTGATTCTTGACATCTTCTTTGGAAAGTACATTTCAAAACATCCCATGAAAACTGAAGAAAAAGTGTTATATGCATCATTTGTATTTTTAGAGACAGCACTGCTGCCCAGGACTCACTAGATATTTGTAAATTTTACACAGTTTCCAGTGAAAAATTTTCTTATGTGCATGAAGTACACTTTTTTCTCTTTCTGTGGCATTGAAGGAGTTTTGAGGGCAAGAGCATTAAGGTCTGATAATCCCAAATCAGTATTTGTTACTTCTACTTCTGTGGATTGTACATTTGAAAACATATTATCTATAAAACTATTTGTATTATATGTTGTTCTTATGGGTTCGTGTACATGTGGAAACAGATTGAAACTACATAATAGATTTAGGAATTGATTTTTTAGCCTACTTTCATTCATAAGATTTATGTTGAAATCCCCACAGACATCTACAGTGGCTCTTTCAGTAAAAAGCATAAGGCTTGGGTAAGTTTCATAGGTTTTATCGATTTTGCACTTTGGTCTTGCTGTTATTGCACTTCACATTTGACCACTTTTCCGTAACGGACTAACTATCTTGCATAAGTTTTAGCGTGTTCAGCTCACTATTTTCTTGGTGTATTTTCGAAAGATCTGTTTTCAAACTGCTGATTATGAACTGTAAGCTCGTTATGTGTTTATTCAGTTTCGTAATATCGTCTATACAATATTCACACCATTTTTTTACGACAAAATTTACGTGTTTCTGGAAGATGCTTCACTTTTACTCTAGCCGCCATCTTGAAACCTTTCAGCCGCCATCTTGTAACGAGCATGAAGAACTGCGTGTGATGATCTGCCTGCGTAGATCTTTGTGCGTGGAATAAACTGTCGTAAATCTCGTTCATCCACACGACAAAGTTTCAATTAGAGTGTTTCACTCCAGATCACGTAAGAAACAGATTGGCCGATCACTTGGTCTAGCAGGCAACCATTGTCAGGGAACGGCCACCAGGCGGCAACAGTCTCACGCCCTTACTTCTGGAATCAACCACTAGATGGCACTCCGTTCTGTGAAATATGTGGCAACATCGGCCGAAAGTGTGCAGCGTCCCACTATTTGGCGTCTGTGAAGTACAGCTGTGTCTGACATACCGGTGGTAGAGGATCGAGTCGTCATACTGAGGACCTATGAGTGTATCAACTGTGGAAGGTGTAGACAAACAAATCCTGGACTAAAAATGCTCAGATTTCCTGTCAAAGATAAAGAAAGGTTACGCGAGTGGATTTTAAATTCAGGTAAATCAATAAATTAGTTACGAGTAAGAATTAATTAAGAGCCAGAAGCATTCGATCCTATTTACATTTTGTCGATGTTATATTCGATATAACATGGCAGCCCTTCCTGTACAAGAATCATATCATATAATTTTTAAATGAAATCTTTGCTGCGATTTGGACTTTTTAAAACTGTTTATTCACTTTACTATCGTAATTTTGGGCGTAGAGGCATTTTTGTGTGCAATGTGAAAACTGAACCAATATAACATATGGACAACAAAATGCAAAGCATAGTGTGGTAACATTTGGTAAACAATTTAAGAAGCATTACCTTACAAGACCTTTCCCTTGGTACTTGAAAATGGCTCTAGAGCTGAAATCACAACAGTGAAATAAATGAATAATAGTCGTCATCTAACTGCTAGATCATCGGTCCCTTTAAATCCTGGTATATACTAGAGCGAACGAAGTGAACGAGTGTAAAACCTCGTTTACACTGCTGCAAAAGAGTATTCATAGATAATTCGCCAATACTCACTGCCATTTGTTTATACTTGTGAACAAGCGTTTATGCTGGAATGAAGGGAGGAGAATGGAAGAGAACGAGCATAACATGCAAACTATAGACACAGCCTATTTTAATTTTCTTTATCTGTGCGCTAATAATCCTCACACAGCTTTCACTTGAAAACAACACTACTTATAGTAACAAGTGTGCGCGAGTGCGGATATCCCCAGTAATAACTGTGCTGCAGATAAAAGCCTATGTCTGTTGCGAATATTTAAGGATTATCTTTAAACTGTACAAAGTAAATTTTTAACATAATTATGGTTTGCCGTCTGTGGCTCTTCAAAGTTGACACCGCCAAAATATGTTCGAAAAACACGATTTCCCTTGTATATTACCGCGTTTGCAGCCCCCTTTCAACAACGATCCAAAATTCATCGTTTTGTGCCACTCTTATACCATTTACGATACGTTACATGCAAAGCAAAAGAATTTAAACTTGAAATGACTGTCACTGAAATACGTCTAGCCTTTATTCGCATCATAACCGAGTGCGCATTTGGAAACTTTCTAGTGTTAACCTGCACGTGGAGATCTTTTTTACCACCGTAATCTGTATCAGAAGAGCTGTATAGTAAAGAGGAAATAGACGGCATGGAAGGCGAGTGTAAAACCCTTGCGACTGCAATACAGTCTGCATTTAAACAGTGACTCGCGAGAAATGTATGTGTGTTACTTTTCATTTATTTCATTTCGCATATGATTGTGAAAAATAAACTTGGTTTGTAGAATTACAGGAGCTAATCTACATTCTTAGATTGAAAACTCGGGAAAAACCACAGCCGATCATGAGCTACAGTCAGCAGTGTGAGGAACGCAAATCAGCGTCATTCACGTCACTGAAGATACAGCGTTGCCATTCTGCGAGATGGACTGGTCAGTCAGCATTGAAGCGTCGCCTGTGACATCTGTTGACCGACGGGAAAACTATTTTCACAGTTTCCTGTTCCGCCGTAAGGACGGTCCATCTGTTTCTTACGTGATCTGGGGTTTCACATCCAGTCACGAGCCTCCTGCTCATTCTTGTTGTACACTGCGACAGCAGCGCTCCAATCGGACAGAAAACTACACTTCTGAATATGACTGTGGATGAGTGCCAGAAGTATTGTCTATATTGATTTACAACATAATTTTCACAATAGGGAGGGCATACAGTGCCGCAAAAGCCGGTAATGAGTGAAAAACGAGATCACATTTGTCTTTCTTTGGTTACCTAAGTATCCTGGAAGATATGGAAAGTTACATTACAGGACAGATTATGTTCTAACCTACAGATATTGACCGATGAATGTCGTTTTATTATAAGAGCAAAAAAGACTAGTAAACAGCAAAAGACCTGACGTTTTGGGAAGACGTAGTATATCTACTCAACAATGTTCTGTTTTCTTCCCTACACTTCCACACAAATCAGTGAATGCAGAATGTAGGAATTGGGTATGGAATGCAGCACTTACATTATTTAAAGAATCAAATAAGCCACCATAAGAGTAGGTGCAGGCAAAAACACACAGATGTAATGATAAGCGTCAAAAGCGATAAAACTGTTTCCCAACACATAACAAACCAATTTCATAAATGTTGCTACATCTAGGGCAGTCGCAGCATGAATCATCAATACATTTGCTTTTGAAGGTAAGATATTCAGCCTCCATTTACTGACACATTTGTGTATTAGAAACTCGAGTGAAGTGTATAGCGCATATATAAAGACCCACACACACAGACGGAAATAACAATCACAGCACCAAGAAGGAGTTGTGCGACATAAACGAAAATTGTCAGGTGTACATCTAGATCTGAAAGACGATGTCTGCTCAAATTTCAATCCAGTAATAGTGGCTCTAGTAGCGCCACGCTGAGAATGCAAATGAGGTTTGCTTTAAATAGTCGCTGTAACGGTCGTGAGCGTTTGTTACCTTTCAGATTGGATGTGGGGAGCTGACGTTAGCCAAGAATGCCTGTAAGGTGACAAAGTCGACGTTATCAACACCTCAATGAGTTTTAATGTGGTCGTGTAATAGGACTACGATATTGCAGATATTACGATAATTCAGAAAAACTTGGCAAGCATGTAGTCCCTGTGGATGATTTCTGGTAGCGATGTTCACGAGAAAGTGCGGTCGCAGGATGCGGATGGCCACATTATACTACTCAGAGGAAAGACCATCATCTCCAGCGTCTGGCTCTGGCGCATCGTACTGCATCTGCAGTAGCAATTTGACAGCAGTTGAGCACACAGTGAAACAATGAACTGTTATAAATCGGTTACTTCAAGGACAACTACGAGGCAGTCGCCCTGCAGTGTGCATTCCCCTGACCCCAAACCACTGTCAGTTGGGACTACAGTGGTATTAAGTGAGCGCTCATTGGAGGACAGGGTGAAGGTCTTTTGTGATTTATGATGAAAGCTGGTTGTGCCTTGATACCAGTGATGGCCGTGTGGTGGTTAGAAGGAGGCCAGCCGAGGGCCTGGAACCAACCTGTCTGCATGCTAGACACACTGGACCTACAACTGGAGTTATGATCTGGGGTGCCATTTCGTATGACAACGGGTTCACTCTCATGGTTATCCCACACACATCGACTGCAGATTTGTACGTCAGTCTGGTGATTAAACTATTGTGCTGCCATTCACGAACAGAATTCCAGGGTGTGTTTTTGAACAGGACAAGACTCGCCCACATACTGCTGTTGTAACCCAACATGCTTTTCAGTGTGTCGACATGTTGCCTTGGCCTGTTCGATCACCAGATTTGTCTTCAGTCGATCACATACGAAACATTACTGAAGAACAACTCCAGCGTCATCCACAAACAGCATTAAACAACTCTGTATTGACCTACTAATTGTAACGGGCATGGAACTCCAGCCCACAAACTGACAACTGGTACTTATATAGCACAATGGATGCACATTTGCTTGTTTGCATTCAACATTCTGGCAGATACACTGGTTATTAATGTACCACCATTTAGCATTTTCAGTAGCCTATCTTGCACTTACATTAAACTTTGATCTTGCAGTGTTAATAACTTAAATATGTTATATAGACAAATGTACTCCTGAAAATTCATTACTCTACATTATTTTTTGTACTGCGATTTTTCTGTCAATGTATGTCAAAAATTAAATACCTCAGCTTAAATACTAGTACTTCAATTTGTGGGACATGTAAAGGACTTCACGAAAAAAACCTCACATCCTCTCAAACAACATCTAAATGCCAATACGTTTGCTTAGAGGAGTGCTTTCTTAAAAGATACCGAGTTTGGTACTTGCCACATAACTATAACATCACTGTTCACTGTTTATTTAAAACTATGTTTTATGACATGCCACATAGATTTCTAATGTCTTCCAACTTCATATCTTGAGTCACGTATATGCACAATTAAAGATCATTGAAAAATCTATTACACCAAATAATATTTTATTTGGTTGTATTATTTGATTGGATGGTAACAAAGTTGATGTACAAATTCTAACATTTCTTAATACAGTCACACTGCATATTTATAATCAGATATGGACTTCTGCATTTATTTACATAAATTTTTTTCATTAAATCCACAATGAATGACCATGACTTCACCACCATAGTTGACTGACAACTGCATTCAAAAATAGATACATCCTGAATCGTTAATACCTTTCACAAAACTATCAATTCTCCGCACAGAGCTATTGCATCTGACTAGAGTAAAGCATATACAGAGATAAAAGTCTGTATCTCTCAAAAACAGAAAAGAGTGCATCTGATTGCAATTCTCATCGAATTAACTACTGTGCCTAACAATACTAATTGAAACTGCATGTTGGTAACACAGTAGTGTCAGATAAAAACATCTCACATGGATTTCATGTAGAATAATGACTTGAAATGCTTAGTGAGATGAGTGTCAACTAAGTCTACTTGCAAGACAGGAGTACGGCAAATGATAACAATGTGCAACAAAAAATTGTTCAGTTACATATTTTTATTTACTATGTTGAAAAATATGGTTCCATGCATTTTAAGAGAAATGAGATGCTAATCTTAACTGCATACAAGTGTAACTAAAATACTAAATAGTGGTAATCTTAACTACATACAAGTGTAACTAAAATACTAAATAGTGTACATGTATTATCTCCTTAAGCTTACATACTACATGTGTACAGTTTTAGATCTTGGGAAGGTTATACAATCCATTAATTCTTCCTGAACCTGGATATGCTAATAAGTAGCGACCAGGGTTCTACATTATAGTCGCCACATAGGGACCATGAAATAGTAATTGCCATTTTTCATTCCTTTTTGATAAAACCGATTACATAGCATGGCACTGTATCTCCACTTTGTCACAAGTTTTTTGATTTTATGGTGGCTTTTCCTGTCTGGTTTGAGAATATCAGAGAACAGGCTAATAATAATAGGTAACGATAATAGTATGTGATCACTTTATACAAACTTTGGGTGCTTGACAATGGCTTTTTGCATAAGGTTTGTTCATTGTACATTTGACCAAGACTGACTTTTCTGAAAATATTTCTTTATCGAATTTCATAGATTGAACATTCCAAAGCATTGGTTTATACTGGATCTTTGATAATATTTGTAACACAGAACCTTTATCCATGCCAAGACGCCGTTTAATTGCAACAATAGCTTGCAACATAAATGAAACACAAGATTAAATAATATCACTATAATCACAAGGTATTATACTAATTATATTACATTAATTCTGTTACATTAATTCTGTTGCTGTGTGCAACTACGAGTACGCCTAGACAATAAAATAGAATAATGGCGGTGTGCCAAATAATTATCTGCAGCGATGGCTGATATGCAACCGATATGGATGGCTTACGGAACAAAAAAGATGCAGTCTTCTCGGCAAGACAACTGAACTGTGTAATTATTCTAATGTTCCAGCAGTTGCACACCAAAGTTGATACAACTGCTTATATTAATTAATATCTTAATTAATTCTTTATTTATATTCTGAACTTATATGTACTTTCTTGCAATATATCCATGCCCATCCTGCAAATGTGCCTTTAAATAGCGCCCTGAATTGCGAGGCGAAAGGACGTACCTGCAGGCAAGCTATTCACCCTAAAGCACATCAGTTCAATTTTTACATACATATTCAAATAAAATTCATGGCATACAACATTTGAATGAGATGCGTACAGCCAGGTTGAATTCAGTGTTGATATTGCAGCTGCCATGCATGTGTTCTTTCTGGGTCATGCGTTGCGTCATTGAAGACCAGTGGATTTCCACTCCACAATTTAAGTTCTGTGAAGGCATGGTTGCAACACTTCGGATGGCAAAATGCCGTCAATCCTCAAGTTGTCCAGGTGACAGTGGCCATCTTGTTCTGAGAACATTACATTCCCTGAAGTCCCATCCAAAATTTCTCCACCAGTGGAGTTGTCTTCAATGATTTTGTGCATCGTGACTGTAGGTCCAGTGGTTTAGCATTTCCTTATTTTGCACAGTTGCATCATGGTAAATGTCATTAGGTGATGCACCACAAATGTTATTGCACTTGGCATGCATAGTACTATCATGCTCACAGTTTATCTGGCGATGTACAAATAATATTTGTTAACAAGGTTTTTTTACATAAATACAAATTTCATCATAACCTTTCTCATAGCGATATATAAAGAATAGTTTTTAACAATTTTGCACATGTACTTCATCGTGGTTACAGGCATTGTGGTGTATGTAGAATGTCTTTAAAGCAGTCTCTTTCACATAGATCTCGTGGTTTTACGCATTTTGATAGATGCTACAAATTCTGATCACATTTACATACCAACATATAACGTTTTGCTATAGATCAGTATAGATAATTACATATAAATATATTACACTTTGACTTTATATGAAATACAAGTATTTACATAATTTTACAGACATTACAGAGTTTTGAATCAAATTTTGCATTCGTGCAAAGATGTCACCAGAAATTGGAAAGATAAGTCACGACATCTAGATATTCAGCAAACAAGCCCAAGCAGACATATACTAATGAACAAACGTCTGCATACTAAAGTCAAACCAACAGAATTATTGCGTTATGATTGTGTGTAGAGTGTGTATATGGCCTTGGCTTCACTTACATGTGTTATCCAGTATGAAGTGCATCTGATCCGTTTCTATGTGATAGTGTTGGCTTGTTGTGTGGTTTTGTGTACACGTCAATCAGACAGCAACAGTCCTTGACTGAGGCTATTTATGTTTTCTCAAAAATTTTTTCATCCCACTTGCATAAATGTCATCATAACATTTGCGTTAAAATTTATGTTAATGTTGTTTAGGTACGTTTGCCGAAGTTGGAATCTTTCCTTCCTTCTTCTGCTGCTGGCTGGATCAGATGAAATAAAATTTCTTATGCTACCTAATTTCTTTCTTTTTGTTCTGCAACAGGTATGAACCAGGATGCTGTATGTGGACAGTTACATATGGACCATCACACAACAGACGCCACTGTTTCTTGCATTAGCATGCTGTGTCGGCAAGGTTAGTACTTCTTTTATCTTTTCATTGTGAGACAGATACTGAGATGTAACCTTTCGCAATGGATCGCTCAACTCGTTTGACTCTTTGCGGTCGAACATAAGCTCATTAGGTGTATAGGATGTGTCATACATATATTCAAGTTGTTGTGAACTTCTACAAATAGTGACAAATAACTTACCCCATTAGAATGCTGTGTAGGTATACATGTCCTCATGAATCTGTTCAGTTCTCTGAAAATTCGTTCAGTATGATTAGATTGTGGGTTAAAGTTCGAGATAAAGATGCTCTTAACGCTATTGTCCTTTAGGAATTTCCGCCATGTGTACCCTGTGTAGTACGTGGCATTCTCAGATAAAATTGCCTTGGTTTTTCCACATCAAGAATGCAGTCGTGTGAGAATCGTCTGATGACTGTTACCAATTGGAGATTTTATGCCGTACAGCTTAATATGTTTAGAAAATATGTCATACAATACTAAAATATACTTCACACCACCACTACTTGTTGGATTTGGACCACTGATGTCCATACCTACAGTCTCCAGAGGTTTGCTGGGTAGTATGGAATGTAGATACATCTGTGATATTTCGCTAATACTTAAAACATGCTTATCTTGTCAGAAACCTAAACCTCAGACGGCTTAGATTTCTGACACGATATGCATGTTTTAAGTACATTGTGAATTGTTCGTCCCACATTAGCGAAATAACAATACATGTCATGTTTTGCAAGGCACTTCTTCGTTCCATAATGCCCCCAAACTAGATGTGTGTGCCAGATTAAGTTGTGTCCTGAGTCCTTGCGAATACATACATACTAGTTAGAGCCATCAGGATGACGACAACCAAGTCCTTGGGAATGCAGGGTGGTCCATTGATAGTGACCGGGACAAATATCTCACGAAATAAGCGTCAAACGGAAAAAGTACAAACTCGTCTAGCTTGAAGGTGAAAACCAGATGGCGCTATCGTTGGCCCACTAGATGGCGCTGCCATAGGTCAAACGGATATCAACTGCGTGTTTTTAAATAGAAACCACCATTTTTATTACATATTCGTGTAGTACATAAAGAAATATGAATGTTTTAGATGAACCACTTTTTTCGCTTTGTGATAGATGGCGTTATAATAGTCACAAACGTATAAGTACGTGGTACCACGTAAAATTCCACCAGTGCGGACGGTATTTGCTTTGTGATACATTACCCGGGTGAAAATGGACTGTCTACCAATTGCGGAAAAGATAGATATCGTGTTGATGTATGGCTTTTGTGATCAAAATGCTCAACGGACGTGTGCTATACATGCTGCTCGGTATCCTGGACGACATCATCCAAGTGTCCAGACCGTTCATGGGACAGGTACGTTATTTAAGGAAACGTCAACCACGACCTGCAACAAATAATGATTCCCAAGTAGGTGTTTTAGCTGCAGTCACGGCTAATCTGCACATCAGTAGCAGACAAATTTCGCGAGAATCGGGAATCTCAAAAACGTCGGTGTTGAGAATGCTTCATTAACATTGATTGCACCCGTACCACGTTTCTGTGCACCAGGAATTGCATGGTAACGACTTTGAACGTCAGGAACAGTTATGCCACTGGGCACAAGAGAAATTACGGCACGATGACAGATTTTTTGCACACGTTCTATTTAGCGACGAACCGCCAGTCACTAACAGCGCTAATATCGACTATTGGGCAACGGAAAATCCACGATGGCTGCAACAAGTGGAACATCAGCAACCTTGGCAGATTAATGTACGGTGCATCATTATGGGAGGAAGGATAATTGGTCCCCATTTTATCTATGGCAATCTAAATAGTGTAATGTATGCTGATTTCCTACGTAATGTTCTATCGATGTTACTACAAGATGTTTCACTGCATGACAGAATGGCGACGTACTTACAACATGATGGATGTCCGCACATAGCTCGCGTGCAGTTGAAGCGGTATACGCGAGAGGTATTGAATAGCATATTTCATGACAGGTGAATTGCTCGTCGAAGCACCATGCCACAGCACGCACATTCTTCGGATCTGACATCCCCAGATTTCTGTCAGTGGGGAAAGTTGAAGGATATTTGCTAATGTGATCCACCGACAACGCCTGACAACATGTGTCAGCGCATTTTCAATGCATGTGCGACCATTATGGAAGGCGAACTACTCGCTGCTCAGAGGAATGTTGTTACACGTATTGCCAAATGCATTGAGGTTGACGGACATCGTTTTGAGCATTTATTGCATTAATATGGTATTTACATGTGATCGTGCTGGAACAGCGTGTGTTCTCAGAAATGATAGGTTCACAAAGGTACAGGTATCACATTGGAACAACCGAAATAAAATGTTCAAACGTACCTATCTTCTGTATTTTATTTTAAAAAACCTACCTGTTATCAACTGTTCGTCTAAAATTGTGAGCCATATGTTTGTGACTATTACAGAACCGTCTATCACAAAGAGGTCCAATTAAAACATTCATATTTCCTTACGTACTACACGAATATGTAATAAAAAATGGGGGTTCCTATTTAAAAAAAACGCAGTTGATATCCGTTTGACCTATGGCAGCGACATCTAGTTGGCCAACCATAGCGCCCTCTGGTTCCCCCCTTCAAGCTAGACAAGTGTCGTTCTTTGTAGTTTTTTTCGATTGATGCTTATTTCGTGAGATATTTGGCCCTGTCACTATCAATGGACCACCAGTTAGAGCCATCAGGATGACGACAATAGAATAAAACATCATTGTATATCAGATAATGGCTAGATAGTGGATGGTGAGGTTGATATATGACTAAAGTTCTTACCTTGTTCCAGTGCAGATACCATTTTTGTAAAGCTACCCTGTTTCTACAGAAATCAATGTAATGTTAGTACTATTGTTTATCCTGCATTAGGAGTATTCTGTAGTTGTTCACATTTTCAATATCCGAGTTACAATCATTCAAACATTATGGAAGACGAGACAAAGCATCAGCCATCATGTTGACTTCAATGTATAGAATCTCAAATGAGTAATTCTGCAGAGATAAAGCCCAGCATGTTAGTCTAGGATGAACTGACTTACATGTTAACAAAAACCTCAGTGCTCGGTGATCTGTATAACAAATAATAATTAATCTTTATGAAAGCCCAGACAATAGGAAGAGTTTCAAATTCGGAGGTTGAACAAGTACATTCACATTCACTTAAAGTACAACTTGCAAATCCAATTACAATCAACCCAAGCCACTGCATGACACGTCACACATCATACAAAAATCTAAAGTCTGCATGGTCTAAAATGTTTGCATTGATCAATGCGTGCTTAATGTTATCAAAATCTTGCTGGCACTCCTCAGGCCTGATCCATACCTGAACTTCTTAAGTAAATCTAGGAGATGCTTACTGTTCAGTAATTGTTGTGACAGGAAACGTCAAAAGAAATAACAGGACGACAAAAGAAATAACAGAGTCCTACAAATGACTTCAGTTTTTTTAGTGCGAGGACTAGGAAAATTTCTAACAGTGCCCAACCTACCTGGACCAGGGCGTATACCTTGTGCATCAATTGTGTGTCCATGATACCTAATCTCACTAAAAGCAAATGTTGACTTCTTTCGATTAGGTGTTACACTAGCTGGTGCAAATTTATCCAGAATCTTTTCACCGGTGTCAAGATGTTCACTCCAAGTCTTAGTAGCTATCAAAAGATCATCATAATGTGTAACAGTCTCAAATAACTCCTCACCAAGCACAGGATACAAAGCAGTAATAAAAACGCTTGAACTGCCGCTCAGTCCGAAAGGAAGAACACAGAATTGATGTGTTCGCCCCCTGAATATGAATGCAGTATATTTTTTGGAATCAGGATTGATTGCTACTTGCCGAAACGAATTTGTCAAGTCGATCGTGGAAAAGTACTTAGCATCTAAAAATTTCTGTAATTATTCTTCTAAATTTTCTGGTTTAGTGCGTACAGGTAGTATAATTTCATTTATGGCACGTGAGTCCAACACCACTCTAATACCTCCGTTAGGTTTCTTGACAGCAAGTAATGAACTACAATAGAGAGATGTGGAAGGTTCGAAGATCTTCCACTCAAATATCTGTTTAAGTTCTTGCCACACTGCAGCCCGTTGAGATAGTGGTTCATTATAGGTTTTGTGATAGTGTATATACTTAGATAATACTTGACAAAGCTCATTGCGTTCATCACCAGTAATAGCAGTGGTTTCACATAACATATCTAAATCTGTAATACAATTAGTAACAAGATTCTGGACTACAAGTAATGACCATTGTAATGTTCCATTATCTATATTAATGGTCACAAAAACCTGTTTCATAATTCTACTAGATTTATTACCTATGGCAGTTAAAATCTTACATTTTTGAAAAGGAAACTCTGGGACAGGTTCAAATTCAGCTATTTCCTTATAGAAATTATAAGGCAAAACACTCACAGCCACTCCTGTGTCCAAAACGATACTGGTTGGAATACCTCCTACTATACCTTTGTGTATTTTCCTGCAACAGTTCATCAGAAAAGCTCTCATCATGATTGTATTGTATAAATAACAGTGATTGTTGCTTGAAACTATCTGCTACACAATCAATGTGTTGTTCATCAGTGCGTGTATCAAACAATGATATGATATTGCAGTCCCCCCCCCCCCCCCCCAACTCTTCTTCAGCCACGACCTGGGGCACTGTAGTGTCTGTGCTTAGTTTCACATCGTCGTAATTGGTGCAGGTGATGATACAAGCGATGGTGCAGTTTCACATGACACTTCTATTATGTTTACATTAGGATATTGTGCATTCAGCTCTCAAATCTGTTGTGGCTTTCGTGGTTGAGCACATAGACTTACCTGCCGATTGGTGGGTAAAGACCAGTTTTGATTTTGTTCAGCCTGTGGTGGCATTTGCCACGGACGATGTTGTTATGAGGTGGTGGTCCAGTATTTTGGTACCCATTACCGTAGTTACTGTTCCACTTTTTCTGTTGATTTTGTTCAGGTCGATAACGGGTTTTATTGTTTCGGTTTCTGTATATCTATAATTGTTGTTACGACCCTTCTTTTGTGGGTTGTCGCTTGTTGCGTACGATATATTATGATTGTTGTTCATTTTGGGGAGTGTGTTGATTTTCATCCGTGTATGGGTTTGTAGAAGGAAGCTGTTGATTCTGCTTGTGGCGATACCTGTAAGACACCGCTAGCCCACGCCTCTCGCGGTGTGCGTTTAACCCCATTTAAATGACGCGCCAAGCGCGCGCCCAGCGGCTGTACGATTAATTAAATAATCGACGTGCTAATCACAGTTGAAATCTCTGGTCCAGAGGGACGTGAAGAGGCTGTGGTCCAGAGAGAGAGTAGAGTCAGTCGAGTCTTGTTCAGTCTTAAGAGTCAGTCGAGCTAGAAAGTGTCTTGTGAAACGATCATTCTGTGGATAATATTAGTGTGATGATTTCTTTTATATGTGTTGTGTTGTCTTCTTCGATGAGTAAAAAAAAATATAGGTACAATAAATTTTTGTGATGTCCATCAATAAGTTCATTCCAGTAAAAATAGAACCACTTCCCTTAACCTTTATTCACCCTTTTTTCTTTCTTTCCTTTCAACAAAACAAAAAACAAAAAATTACCACCCTCCCTTATTTTTTTTTTTAATTCCGGACATCACACTGGCGACCGTTTACAGGACGCCAATCTTCGGATTTTACTGGAATGAACTTAACAAGGGCAAATTAAAGTAAAATCATACGTGTAGTAATATTTATTGTCTTGTACATTGGCTAAAAAACTGTAATTTTCTCTTTCATGCCCAATATGAAAACGAGAGCTAACGTTGTTTCAAGATTAACAAGATTTCTGCAAGCTTCAACACAGCGCGGTGAGTAGTGCAAAAGCATTTGTTCTGCTATGCCATTGTCCAGCGTGCGCCTCCCGCCTATGCTAACTTTTATTCCCATTTCCCATGCCTTTCCCTAAACAAGAATCATACCCTTTGTCAATGGAATTTCTATTATTGTAACATTGAAATTCAACAGTAAGATATGCAGAAGTCATTGTTATGAGTCAATCCTGTTTGTTACGTCATGTCACCACTTTCAGATTAGCTATGCGAATACGATTACAACCACAATAATAATTCAGACATTTTTGGAAATTCTATCAAGTAATAGTTATTACCATCTAACTATTTAAATTTTATTTATCTTTTGTACTTTCCAAGCCATCGCCATTCTGGGTGTACTATTTGTTTATTTCACGTTTGTTAATTATTGGCAAAAATGGAACAACAGCAACAGCAAACTGATAACGGTGATGCTACTGTATCATCAGCATCCCCTTTCCTAGGCTTTTCCAGCCCAGAATCTATGGAATTTACTGCAGGTGTATCACATCAAATAATACTAAGTAACGAAAGTAATTCATCAGGTGAAACACCCAATAATCCTGACCCTATGGAAAACGATAGTAGACGTGTCCAACTAGGGATTTCCCACTCCGATCCTAATTTGCACAACTCTAGTGAAAGGAACAATGATCCAAACATTGATCCGAATACAACTTCTTACGCGAAGTATGGATAGCATCCTTAATGAAAGGTTTGATAAACTAGACACTAGATTTGATAAACAGGAACAGAGTACAAAAGAATTAAACAGCAAAATCGATCAATTGTCTTCTGAGGTAACATCTACTCTGGAAAAACAGGCTAACCAAATCTCAGAACTTAATTCAAAAACGACACAATTGACCGAAAGTTTCAACGAATTGTCATGTCGTGTAAACACTCACGAAAATTCCTTTGTTAAATATCAAACAGTGACAAATTCCGAAATGCAGTCATGTAAAACCAAGTTGGATCAGGTCACGAACGCTCAGGCTCAGGTCAACGATCAAGTTCAGAATTTCGTGCAAAATCAAACCACCTCACAAAATAAAATTTCGATGGATATCGAAGGTATTACTCAACAAGTTAGCGTAGTATGCTTACAACAATTAGAAATGAAAGAAAAAATTTCCCATTTGGAGGAAAAAACAGAATCGCTTTCTTTAGAGTGTAACGCAAACATTGCAGAAAAATTAGTGCACGAATGTGGTATTTGCAACAAGCTCATTGAGCAAAGGGTAGAAACCGCTACAAAAGAGATTTTACACCAGGCCATGTCGCAGGTGCAAACCGAGACCAACACTTTAAAAACCCAAATTTCTCAGTTATTAACTCCCGATTCTAACGTAGTTACTGTTCCGCCTACAGACCCACTCACAACGAGTTCACCGCCTAATTTCATTGTGCAGTTTGTTCCACAGTCTAACAGCGAATCACTTGCGAGCGAAAAACATCAAACAGAGCCGCTCTCAGTGATCGCACAAAACAGTAATTCTCAACCACCCTTGTGCCATGAAGTTTCACCAGGGAACAATAGTTCAGGCCCTATAGTGCCTGCCGGTATTGTTGACGGTAACATGATTAAACATGCCTATTTTCCAACGTTCAGTTCCGATGATACCCAAGCGGTGCACCCGATTGTTTTTATTAGGTCTTTTGACGGAATGTTTCCACACAATTGGTCAGATGCGGAAAAGATTTTTTTTGTAAGTAATCTGTTGAGGGAGCGAGCATCCAGATGGGGAGCTGAAATAAAAAGGCAAAATTTAACTTTCAAGCAATTTGAAGAGGCTTTTCTGCAGGAATTCTGGTCAGAACATGAGCAAAAACAACTTCGACGTGAAGTTCACAATCCCGAACCATACAACCCTCGTAAAGAAACTTTGCGTCAATATTTTGAAAGATACCTGGACAAAACACTTTATTGGTCAAAACCGGCCGATCTTGCCGATGTGATTAACACCTTAAAAAGTCATTTACCCCTGCATTACCGGACACAATTAATTGGTGTTCCGGAAACTAACATCAAGAAATTTCTAGATTATTTGAATGAAGTAGACCTTGTGTTTAGAGGAGATTCAGGGAACACTCCACATATTTATAATGCTAATTCCAACTCTCGCCAAAACAATTGCCATAATTTCAATCAAAATAACAACAGCGGTAACATGTGGAATGCAAACCCGCTTCCTCAAAATCAGGGGCAAAAATCACAACAGCCCAACTTCACACAATATTCACAGCAATCTTGCGATCCCCGATTCCAAAATTCCAACAATTACAACAGTTTTGGTAATGGTCAATTTTACCGAAAAAGTAATAGTAATGGCAACAGACGCAATGGTAGTTTCAACAACAATCAGTACTCCAGAGGCAACAACAACCGTAACCGAAACAACAACAATCAAAACAGACGTCAGGATGGAAGATACAACCCTGGTTATTTTGAGAGAAATTCGCCATATCAGCAGAATAATTCAAATTGTCAAAATTCTAGAGTCAGTTATCCACCCCCGCAGTGGGGAAACCCGAACTATACACCACACAACTACAATTATATGTTTCCGAATGCACGACACTTTGTACCAACAAACAATGCTAATAATCAGGACTGCGGTAATCAAACTCCACCGAATACCAAACATGTCCACGAACAAAGGATAAATATTATTGAGGTAAGTGATGACCAAAATGCGTCGCCTAATAACGCGGCGGAAAACATGAGCAGACCGGCGTAAGCGCCCAACCCCCGGTCGAGAACGTGAGCACGGGCGCAAATAATCTTGCAAATTGTTTTTTGAGTTTCCAAGACGGACACACTATGGAACATGACCTTCTTGCCAAGAATAATAAGTCTAGTAATAACGACAAAGTAAAGGTAACGGTTCAGGCAACTGCTGTTTTATCGTTAGAGAAATCCATTGTAGAAGTGTTATTCGACACTGGAGCGTCAGCAAGCGTGATTTCTAGTTCCCTGTACTTGGATCTAGATAAAGGTTCTAAACTTCCGACGTTTCCAGTGCAGAACTGCCGAATCATCGGTGCCACTGGAAACAAATCAAAAAATGTCAAATTACAAGCTCTTCTAACTTTTGTTGTTTCCAACGTGCATGTTCGTTATCATTTCCTTGTTGTGGATAATTTAACAGTTCCATGTCTTTTCGGCATCGATTTCTTAAATCAGTATCGAGCAGTGATTGATTTAGTGAATGGTATCTGTCAATTGACGGTTGAAAAGCAAAGAATTTTGATACCTTTATCTAAAACAATTAATAACAACAATTCTTATCGGGACGTACGTCACTTGAAAGTACAATCTGTGCCCATCACTAATTTTTCTATGACAAACAATTGCAATTCTTCTTACAATGCTGATAGTAAAACTCTGTGGGAAAAGTGTGCCGAAGCCTACCATCTAACTGATTTGCAAAAACAGAATCTCACCTTCTTCAACAATTTTCAGTAGTCTTTCAAGATAAACCTGGTAGCATACGTGGGTATGTGTACAAGATGGATGTCAAACCCCACCTAACATTTTGTCGTACACACTACAATATACCGTGGTCTAAAAAACCAGCGGTTATGCAGGAAATTAACAGAATGCTACGTTGGAAAATCATAGAAAATTCGCACTCGCCGTATTGCAACCCTTTGTTGTCAGTTTCGAAACCCGATGGAAGCGTGCGTCTTGTTCTCGATGCACGCGAAATCAACAAAATTATTATACCGGTAAATACTCGCCCTGTAAATCTGGACGAACAACTCCTGAAATTTCACAACGCCAAATTTCTGACTACTATCGACCTACGATCGTCCTACTACCAGGTTCTTCTACATCCTGAATCACGTAAATATACCGCATTTTTGTGCGAAGGACGATCATACCAATTCCGTGTTTTGCCATTCGGGTTACGAATAAGTGCAGGAATCTTTATCGAGGCGCTTGACGACGTCCTCGGGCCAGATTTACTTTCACAAATCACTCCCTATGTAGATGATTTAGTTGTGGCGACTGCCACCTGGGAAGAACATGTCGATCTTCTAAGACAAATTTTGATTAAATTCGCCGATGCAGGAGTGACAATCAATTTGGAAAAATCAAGGTTCGCCCGACAACAGATTAAGTTCCTTGGCCACATCATCACGCCGGAAGGCATCAGGCCGGACTCTAAAAAGACTGAAGCAATTCGCAACTTTCCTGCACCCCGAACCAAAAAACAACTTAAAGCATTTTTGGGTCTTTCGTCATTTTTCAGAAAGTTCGTGACACAGCAAGCTCTTAACAGCCCACATCTTCTAAATCTTCTAAAGAAAAATTCCCTTTGGCGATGGACTACAGAATGTCAAGCCGATTTTGAAAAAATTAAACAATCATTAATCCACGCACCACTCCTCTGTCATCCGGACATGTCAAAAGACTTCTGCCTATCGACCGATGCGTCATCTTATGGACTTGGGGCCTTTTTGTTTCAACTGTCTGTTGAACATGATCGAACAATAGTAAAACCTATCAGTTTTGCCAGTCGCACCTTAACTGAATGCGAGAGATCGTATTCAGTTACGGAACGCGAGACCCTTGCAATTATTTGGTCTATGCGAAAATTTCAATATTTTCTCTGGGGAAAACATACACGCATCTATACAGACCACCAAGCTTTATCATTTTTACTGTCTTGCAAATTACTTCATTCCCGGCTCACTCGTTGGTGTTTGTCGTTACAAGAATACGATTTCGAAATTATTTACATCTCCGGCGAAACCAATATTGTTGCGGACGCTCTTTCTCGTCTTCCGCACGATGCGAAAAATCTTTCAGATTTGCATCAGCAAACTTCCGACTTTCAGGTCATGTTAATGTATGACGAATCCTACAACCGCTACTATCACCGAATCTGCAGGGATTTTGCACAGTTACAAGATGCCGATCCTAGGTGGACTACAGTAAAAACAAAATTATGTCAGAATTCAAATTCTAATCTTCAAAATTACTACAAGATCAACAATGGTGTACTGTTTCATCGTTCCCATCTCGTGTCAGAGCGTTGGTTGGTATGTTTACCGGAAGCTTATGTTGACGACTTCATTTTGTTCACCCACAAAACCTGGGGACATTATGGCATTAATAAATGTGCCGCCAAGATCCTACGCTTCTGCTATTTTCCTAACATGCGACGTAGAGTCCTGCAGGTCGTTCGCAAATGTATCATTTGCCAGAAGGCAAAATATTTGAACAAACATGCATCAATTAAATTGCATCCCATTCTTCCAAAGCAACCGCTTGATTTGATTTCTGTAGACATTGGCGGACCCTATCCACAATCCCGCGGTGGTGCTAAATACATTTTGGCTATATTGGACGTTTTTACTAAGCATGTGAAATTGTATGCCTTGCGCACAGCCACTGTTGCGGCTATCATTCGACGCTTTTCGGCCGACTACCTAGCCCGCGTCGGAAAACCTGTCGCTGTCCTAACGGACAATGCATCGTACTTTACGAGTGCAAAGTGGAAATCATTTCTGCAAGATTCCGATATTAAACATGTTCTTACTTCCCGATTTCACCCACAGGGTAACCCCGTTGAGCGAATTTTTAAAGAATTTAATCAATTTATGCGCATCCATTCTTCTACAAAACATTCCAAATGGATAGAATACCTCGCTCCGTTCGAGTACATTGTGAACAATTTGCCACATAGTTCAACCGGATTCTCACCTGCCGAGTTATTATCAGACGAACCAGAAAAAAACTCATGGTCAAGTCCCCTGCCTAAGTTGTCTTCGAACGATATTTCTTTGCAGGAAAAGGTAAGGCAAGCTGCCATTACCCTGGCACACACTGCGGAGCTCCGGAAGAAAAAATTTGATAAACGGGTCAGACCGACACGTGTGTTCGAAATTGATGATTTGGTATTGCTCACAACCCATCCCAAATCTACGAGGCTAAAACGTTTGCTTAAGAAATGGCAATTAGTTTACTCAGGTCCATACCGGATCGTCGATATTCCTCACCCTGGATGTTATTTATTAGCATACCCTACAACACAGAAAGTTAAAGGACTTTACGCCCACCACCACTTAAAGCAGTATGTAAAGTAAGAGAAAGAGAAAGGATGTGCTAGTTACAGCTAAAATGTTAGTGTTAATTGTTAGTCAATGCAAAGAATCATAACGCATTAAACTATAGCAAATCTACGTTAAACATTACATGCAATCCAAGAACTATTTAATCTACGTTATATTTACTATGCTACGAATAATTTGACTACTAGCCAAGGACAACGAAGTTAGCGACCAAACTTACTCCTTAAACAGGCATTTTCTAGAACAGGAAACTATGTACAAGAAAAAAGATTTTATTATGTTAATAACTGTGATGAATTTGAGAGCCACCAGAATGCTATACTATACGCCAGCATGAGTGAATGATTGTGCTGAAATGAGTGTGAAAGAATGAATGTGAATTTTAGTTTATAAGGTAGTTTTTATGATGATGATGAGGATTTCGTTGTGTGTGAGCCAATGATGCCACCACGTAGTATTATTTGATGATTTGCGATTTATATTGAAGCTGTTCTATGAGAAGAAAGGTGAATATTAATTATATGAAGCTGTATGAATGAAAACGATACGTGTGTATGAATACTGATAGATGTTAATGAGAAATGATTCGCCGTGTAGGCAATAAAAAAAAAGGAGAAAGAAAAACTTATTTGGTATGTGCCCTATTAAAAAAACCATTATCTCACGCTTGGCATAAAGAGTTTGTGTGCTCTCCATCGTAACAAACGTAAATTTTGTACATAGGTCATTGTGGAGGAAAAATGTTTATCAGCCACAGCGAAATAAATAATCTGCTTACGTAGCGAATAAAAATTGCTGTCGTTATAGAATCTCATACTTTACACAGGCTAATTGTGTAGTACCATGCATGCAGGCTGCCTTCGTAAGATTCGTATTCTACATTTACGAAGGTCGTGTTTAATGGTTACGAACTTATGAACTCACTAACATTAACACTATTTAAAAAAATGTTTTTATCCTGTGAAGTAATTTAGGTGAAATCTAGCACTCATTACTTGATACTGTGAGGACATGGACATATGTATTTGTGTAAGTGGGATAGTATATAAGTTATGCAATTTTATGTCGTTCTGTCTGGACCAGAGTTAAGAAAATGCGACTCTCATAAAACAATTGCTAGGATACGAAGTCTCCTGCTCTCTGCTCATGTTCTCGACCAGGAAACAAAAACTACACGACTACCGGTACGACGTACAATTCACGATTACAAGAAAACATACTTTAGTGTATGAGATTTTTCTTTCTCTTTCAGCAAAGTGGATAAGTTTTTGAAGATTTGTGTGTGAAGCAGTACGACGCAGCTGTCTTCGTGGACACAGCGATTTTCTTGTCTTTATGGAAACTAAAGCGCATTCATTTTCCTTTACCTACAGGAAATTCATATATTTATTTTACTACGTGATACTAAAGTACACCTCTTATGGAAGGATCCTATAGTCATTTATTAGTACGTTTACTGACCGAATTTTTTTCAGGAATATAAACTACTGTGTCATTAAGCGCGTATTTACCTAAACATGACTGATTTAACGAGTGAATTAAACCATATACGGTACTCACATTGATTCTTGCAAAAATCTTTGACTGATTTACAGGAAGTGATTGACAATGATCATTGAATTTCCTTTTGCTTAAACAGCAATTCAGATCAACTTTAAAGGATGAAACTGAATACAACATGAATTGGCTTAAAGTCAGTGACACTTGCGCAATGGCAAAGTTTATGATGCATACGTTACGCAAACAGATACACTATTCGTTGCACACATGTGTGAAAACACTATTGTATTGATGAAGATTTTGTAAATATGAATATAACCCAATCCTTCTATCTTGATCCTACTCCCACCTCCTTGCCCACTGCTGGACGATGGATAGTGGGGTAGTGAGGTTTTTGCACTATTCTTTTGTATATTTTGTCCATTCATAATTTGCAGCACTTAAGGTCTCTCGTCGAGTTTTGCAGAATTCTTGATGGCAGATGCCATAGATTTCAATATTCTGTAAAGAAGGAGATAGTACTCCGTTAGTGCACATGCACAGCAAGAAATAGATGGCACAACCTGAATTTCGTGTACATAAATATGTCATGTCATGTCTAATTGTAAAATTTTGTAAATGTAAACAACTAGCAATCTCAATATAAATCTGAATTTTGTAAAGTTTCACAGGACACGACTAGCAAAACATGTCTAATTGTAAGTTTTTGAAGATGTAAACAACTAGTATTCTCTATATAAATATGAATTTTGGGAGAGTTTCACAGGTCACGACTAGCAAAGTATTTCAATGGCTATGTAGCAACTTAGCTACGAAGAAGTTCATTTGTATTATGTATATTGAATTTCATGTCTATAGTAGGTAATCATTTTATGTATATGTACATGTCCATTTTTTCTATGTAATTTTGAACTTGCCTATTCAAAACTTAAATGTCCTCTTGTGAAGGCTACACACAAAACAGTCTTACTATGTGCACCTAATATTAAAGGAGAAAAGATGCAAAGTGTAATTTTGCTCAAAAGTGAAGTGTCTGTGAAAATGTGTTCTCAGAAGGAACAGGACGTCGAACCTCCCTTCTGAACAGTGTAAAAAAAAATCAAATAGTGTTGATAAAGATAAATCAACCAGTCAAGAGTAAAAATATGATAGAAAAGTGTTTTCCGTACAAAGTGATAAGTTTAATCTCAAATTCTACGATAAAGTGCAATGATGCGTATCACAGTGATCCCTACCTTGGAAAGTGCTTGGAAGTCTGCGTTGTACGGTCTTCGGATGCGGCTACCAGTACTGTCGTGTCTGTCGTAAGGGGTGGCGCCGCCAGACGTGTCACCGCCTATTATACCTCAACAGCGGACCCGAGCGCGAGGCTGTACGCAGTGCCGCGGTGTGTGGTGGATGGACCACTTTATCAAAATTACTGCACTCGTGCACGCACAGCCACTCTTAAACACCAACAATACTGACATGAACTTTGTTGTCATCGACAACTTAAAACCAAATTGTACGACCTTTTGTGTTCTTTTGTCGTAAGCAGATTCATTACCTATTGTCCTGATGTGCAAACTGTAAAGTAAACAAAGTTGTGGTGCTGTGACTTTTACTGTGCTTCGCACGACGCACCACACTGAACTGAGGCAAAGCATAGTGCTCACTGGTCGACACAATAAGAACTGTGAATACAGGGTAGCAGCTATTGTTTTAATAACAGGACTGCCAACGGTGCAGGCATCTCTCTAAAAAAATGAATCATCCATTGATCAATTTCAAAGTAGCTATTTTGTAATGTGCAACAATTTATGTATATTTACTTAAACTTTGTACTTTAGGCTATAATTCTTTATATATGTATGTACTTGTCATATGTTTGAAAATGTTGTATAATGCTGGTGCAAACACTGCACAACCTTGTTCGTCAACTCAAATCTGGTACTGCCGCGAAGTTTGAAAAACTTACGCACCAGTAGAGGGGGCCGTGTGGCGATACCTGTAAGACACCGCTAGCCCACGCCTCTCGCGGTGTGCGTTTAACCCCATTTAAATGACGCGCCAAGCGCGCGCCCAGCGGCTGTACGATTAATTAAATAATCGACGTGCTAATCACAGTTGAAATCTCTGGTCCAGAGGGACGTGAAGAGGCTGTGGTCCAGAGAGAGAGTAGAGTCAGTCGAGTCTTGTTCAGTCTTAAGAGTCAGTCGAGCTAGAAAGTGTCTTGTGAAACGATCATTCTGTGGATAATATTAGTGTGATGATTTCTTTTATATGTGTTGTGTTGTCTTCTTCGATGAGTAAAAAAAATATATATATAGGTAAAATAAATTTTTGTGATGTCCATCAATAAGTTCATTCCAGTAAAAATAGAACCACTTCCCTTCACCTTTATTCACCCTTTTTTCTTTCTTTCCTTTCAACAAAACAAAAAACAAAAAATTACCACCCTCCCTTATTTTTTTTTAAATTCCGGACATCACATGCTGCAGTACGTAACCGACAGCGGCTGGCGCGCTAGGATTAAGTTGGCTAGCCTGCACGTTTTGCATGCCTCTGATGTTAACAGGTTCGTTTGAGCAGTTACCAGCGGGCTCACGCGCATGCGCAGCGCTTTCTCCCACTTTCTGGCTACTGGAAGTGGGGCTGCTTGCTGTATGAGCAGTAGCAGCAAGCTGCCAGATGTTACCCGGAAAAATGTTTCTGGCACAGCCAGATTCGAGCATGTGGAGAACTGTGTGAGTTGGAGTGGAGGCAGTCCGATGTGCATGTTCACTGTTCAAATGATCATTCTCTTGGAAGCTGTTGTGGCGATAGGTCTGCTCTCTTGCTGTTTACGCTTCACAGTCGTGAATTGTAAGGTAAGCATTTTATTTATTCTCATATGAAGTCACCTTTGCTAGAAGGAGTGCGAAGGACTTGCATGTGCTTGAAACGTGAAATTTATTAATACTATTTATTCCAGATGTCCAGCGAATCTGAATCAGATTTTCTGTGGAGCAATGAGGAGCTGGAAATGTTCTAACCGCAAAAAGAGACAAACGATCGAAAATTATGTAGAGAATGGTGCCACACTATAGTGACACGGAATCTGCAGAACATTTTCGGGTGTGGCGTCACGTGGCAGGTGACCTTTGTGAAAGGTTTAGAAATTAAAGATTCTATAATTATCAGGCAGGGGGAATTGGGAAACTGCTCCCAGTGCAGCACATCTTGATATTTTTGTGGTTCGCTGGCCACGAAGCTGCAGGTTTCAGGGATGTCGCAGATAGGTCTATATTTCTGCTCTGCGATGTGTTATACAGCGAATTACTAGCTTCATCAGTGATTTAGGAAGAAAAGTTATAATGTGGCCGTCCGCTGAAGAAAGAGCAGAGATTGAGGCCCATTTCCGGGGAAATGGATTGCCTGGTGTGATTGGGGCAATCGCCGATTCACACATTAGATTTTATAGTCATCAGAAAGATACCCAGTCGTATATGAATAGGAAGAATTATTTTTCCATTCGTCTGCAAGTATTTTCTGATCATAATCGACGAATTAGGGACTTATTTGTCGGATATCCAGGCTCTGTGCATGATAGGAGACTGTTCAGGGCGTCCACATTCTACCAAACACTCGAAGAAAAGTGTGGAGATATTCATCCTTAAAGTGACAGTGCCTATTCCTGCACCAGAAATTAACACCGTTCAGAAATACAGGGCATTTGCCCAGAGTGCAATGTGACTTTAATATGGAACTCTGAAAAAAAAAAAAACAGGTGTGTTGTAGAACATTGTTTTGGCCTGTGGAGCAGTGTTTTAGACAGTTGTATCACTTGAAATTGAGGAGTGTTAAAGGGATGGTGCACTTCATTCAAGCATGCTGTGTTCTACATAACCTCGCCATGGAAGATAACAAAGGTACATATAGCAATAACTGTATCATTTCATTGTTTTACTACATTTATAATAAGCTTAATATATAAACAACTTGTAATTCTTTTGAGTGTATTGAAGTATCTGATCCACACAGGTGAAGAAGATGATGCACCAGCTGAAGAAGTCGGCTTTTACAACAGGGATGACAGAAGTGGCATTGCAAAGAGGAATATGATTGCAGCACAGTTGCAAATGTAAGAGCAGCACCAGATGCCCCATCACTGACATATGGCAACAAATGTAAGTAAAACCCTATTGGATAAAATTATACACTCTGATTAACAGCTTTAGTTACTAGAAATTTGAAGGTTTAGTGTTCAGTGTCTCAGAATTTTATTCATTCATTCTTTATTGATCCACTACTTTTATTTATAATTAACTGCTAAGATATTGCTTGGCCATTTGTTCCCACATACCCCTAGATACGTTTCTTAGGCCGTTTAACTTCCAAAAAATTAATTCCATTACTCATTTTTATATTTTGTCATTTGTCTTACAAAAATTCTTTGCATATTATTGGCCCTAACAAATTTTATTCCTACAGTTTCTTCATAGCTATGTTACCTTTGCATTCATTCTGTCCTATTTTGTGTATAGATTTGATATTTTTCTAATTCATTGCTTGAAATGTGTTTAGAGTTAATATTTGACCAGTCATTAAAATTTTTGGGGGGTCTCTTTCCAATGTAAATTAGCTTTTATTATCGGAGATTGTTCTGTGGAATTCAGTGGTTACTGTTCCAGATTTCTCAGTATAGTTCAGCAAAATGAGGTGCAAATGCTAGGTAATTTAGAGTTCATTATCTTGCCATCCAGATAAACCAGGAGGCTGATTTACAGCTCAATGACTAATATCAAAGTCCCACTCAACTGCCTGGCAGCTAGTTCATTGAACCACTTCCTCTCATGTTCCACTCGAAGCAAGTGGGGAAAAATTCACTTCAATCAATTAGTGTGAGTTCAGATTTCTCATTCATTTCCATGTAGTTGCACATATTTTCACATTTACAAGAGAAAGTTGTCATTTCATGACATCCTCATACCACAAAGTAAAGTACATTTGTTTTAACTGTTGCCACCCAAACTTTCATATGAAACACCTCACTATTTTGTGATAATACAAAACGAGCTGCCTTTAAAATTTTTTTGGGGTATTAAATCATATAAGGATCCCATACTGTGAAGCAGTACTGTGGCAGAGGATTGACAGGTGTACTGTAAGCAACCTCTTTTGCAGTGCTGTTAAAACTTCAGTGTTCTGTCAATCAGATACAGTCTCTCGTTTGCCTCCCCAACATTTTCTGTGTGAGTATTGGCTACAATGCTAGGAAGAGGGCCTGGGACTGTCACACTTTGGCCATCTTTTCATATGATTATTATAAAGGACCTAGGAAATGTCACTCATAAACTGTGCTTTTCCATCTGTTTCATGTTTTAGATTCACCAATTTTGTTTCCTTTTGAAAAGAGAAATTCAATAACTTTCAACATTACTAATTACAGTAGGTTTTGGATTTAAATTTACTCACACCAAAATTAACTGATGCAGTAATTGTTTGACTTTATTATAAATGATTTTAGGAACCACATGTGTTAATCATTTCTTCACATTGCATGCTATGTCCTGTTTCCATACTAAAGTCCTTATGGGATCAACATCTTGTCATAAATGATAGTGTGTTGACTCACTGTTTTTACAGGCTGAAGCTCAGCACATCAGGTGTCACATCTGTGAAGAGCAATGGAGGAGTAGTGATTACAAACTGTAACTGTGTATTTGGTGCATATAGTTAAATTGTAAATGTGACTTGTCTATGTGTTTGTAGTTAAATTGAAATTCTGAACTGTATGTGATTAGATTATAAATTTTAATTGTATACTGTAATATCCTGCTCTCATTTGTCATCCTGATTTGAGTCTTCCATGGTTTCCCCAGATTATGTCAGGTGAATGCCAGGATGGGTCCCTAAGTCCATGGCAGCTGTCGCAATACCCTTTGTGTGCTTATAATATTGGAACAATTAAAGTGTTAAAAAAATGAAACTGAGCTTTTGTCAATTCCTGTCATTTACCACTACTGTCAATGACCTAATTTTATGTTTATAATGAGTATATCTTACAAATCATTAGTGTTAAATGCCTACTTGATTTTATTTTCCTGATTTGACCATCACATAAACATTTTCTCAAAAGTGCAATGTATAACTTGCTTGAATCATACAAGGAGTGTAACTGATCAGATTGCAACTTGTACTGAACCAAACTCTAGACATTAAAACTGCTCTATGTGGACACTGAAACACTTGGAACAAAATGTTAGAAATCCTGCTTCTAGCACCTTGTAGAACAGGAAATAATGCAAGTAATACCAGCAGTGAACACTAATTGATAAAGTTATTCCAGTGTGGTTGAGGTTGCATATTTATTGTTGCTATCATACAGCATGCCAGCATTGATGTAGTACTGCTGAATCTGTTCTGATAATGCTTCTGAGAGGTATCAGATCACAAAAGAAACTGTGTAGTATATCTACATGTACATGGTTACTCTGCAATTCACGCTTAAGTGACTGGTAAAGGGTTCATCGAAACATTTTCATACTACTTCTCTACCATTCCACTCTCGAATGGAGTGTGGCAAAAAGGAACACCTAAATCTTTCCGCTCGAGCTTTGATTTCTCTTATTTTATTATGATGATCATTTCTCCCTACATAGGTGGGTGTCAACAAAATATTTACACATTCGGAAGAGAAAGTTGGTGACTGACATTTCGTAAGTAGATCTCGCAGCAAAGAAAACCGCCTTTGTTTCAGTGTCTGCCACCCTAACTCATGTATCATATCAGTGACACTCTCACTCCTATTGTGCGATAACACAAAACAGGCTGTCCGTCTTTGCACTTTTTCGATGTCCTCCGTCAATCCTACCTGGTAAGGATATCTCACCGTATGGCAATATTCCAGCAGAGGACGAACAAGTGTAATGTACACTGTCTCTTTAGTGGGTTTGTCGCATCTTCTAAGTTTAATAACAGTGAATTGGCTATAAACCACTTATTGTCAGTAAACATGTGATTAGCTGCCTTTTCTAAATTTACATTTGATTTACTATTTATTGCAATTCTTGTATCATCTGAATATAAGACAAAAGTGGCATCTGGTAATGTAACAGATGACAGGTCATTGACATACACAAGAAAAAGTAGTGGACCTAGTACAGAACTTTGGGGACCACCACATGTAATTTCTTCCCAGTCAGATGATGTCCGATTGCCTACTGCTCAAGTTACATAATGACACCCCTTGTTTTCTATTAGTAAGATATGACTGAAACCACTCTGCAGCACTACCAGTGATGCCATATATTTTAATTTACTTAGAAGAATGCTGTGATTTATAGAGTCAAAAGCCTTAGCCAGCTCACAGAATATGTCAGTTGCCTCTAATTTGTTGTCTAATGAATTAAGGACATTTTCACTGTAAGTGTAGACAGCTTTCTCAATATCAGAACCCTTAAGAAACCCAAACTGTGACAGTACAATACTTTCACTAAGGTGCTTAAGTAGACAACTGAACATAAATTTTTAAAAGATTTTTGAAAAAGCTGCAAAAGTGAGATTGGTTGGTAATTTGACAGCATTTTCTTGTCCCCTTTCTTTATTTTGGCATATTTAAGCCAGTCTGGGAATCTTCCTGTGATAAGTGATTGACTACACAAACAACTTAAGATATGACTAAGCTCACATGAACACTCTTTTATTGACTTTGTTGATATGTTATAACCTCCAAAATGCTTTGATTTCAAGAACTTTGATGGATTCTATTTCTTTGGGTGAAGTAAGTGTCAATCCCATTTTACTGAGATTGCTTGTGTGCACTGGTCTGATATTCCATTGTTTGTTACCAGGGTTTCTTTTATTTTTAGAGCTATTTGTTCCTCTTCCATTTCTGGTCCTACCTGCCTCTGATTTTATTTTATTGCTGGATGTATTTATCTTCTTCTCATAATGCTGGTGTTTTTTTCTGGATAACCTTCAATATTTTGCAGTAAGTTTTATAATGACCTATGATGCTAATAGCCCATTTAATGCTGGTTAGTTGCCTAGAATAGTCTCTAAAGATATTATCAATGGCTGTCTTAGAACATTTGTATACCCTAGTTGGGAAATCTACAGTAGAAATTAAATTGAATGTCAACATAACTGATTTTGGTAACTGTTCACTGACAGTGTTTTTCAGGACATCTATCTTAATATCACCAGCAACCATTAGTTCCCTGTTTTTTTCTTTTTAATTTTAGATGAGATAATAAATCTCGAAGACCATTTGTAAACTGGTTGAAATTCCTGAAGGTGCTCTGTATATGGCTATTATTATAAAGGACCCATTATGAAATTCTATCTCTGTTGCACATGCTTCTAAGTGAAATTTATTAATGTCAATATTCTTAAATTTAAAACTGTTTATAACAAAACTACTCCTTTCTCCATATTTTGTGTACAGAAGTAAGAGGCTAACTTAAATTCTGTAAGGTTTAACATATCTATACCAGTGGTCACATGATGTTCAGAGAGGCAGTATATATCAACTGGGTTTGATGGCTAATTCATCAATGCACATAAGTAGTTCATTAATTTTACTTCCAAGCCCTCGAATATTTTGATGCACTAAAGGTAGTTGGCATTTTACATTTACCGAGATGAAATTGGGTGGAAATAAACTTTCTGCTGATTGCTGTACAGTTTTAACCAACAGCAGTGTTCGCTGATCTAATGTTCCACGATTATGCTGTTTGATTTTTTCTCAAACTGAAGGTTTGTTTCAATCTTTACTTCTCTCAGGACTTGACTTCATTCAGTCCTACCTATCTGGGATCTCTTGTAGGGATGGGCTGTTATCGCGCTCGAGAAACGCTTGACGCGAAGGCAATTTCTCGAGAATTTCTAGGGTACGCTCGAGAAGTTGACAGTGCTGCACTCCTTGAGAAATTGCGCAAACCTTCAGTACACGAAGCACTGAGGCGCAGCGGTCGTACGTACGTGCCCGGAAATGTTTGAAATTCGATGACTGATATCAACTGTACTACCGCTATTAATGTGTACTGAAGTATTAGTATATGTCCCATAAGACAAAAATCATAGAATTGTTGTTTAAAACAAAGCACAAAATTCGCATAGAACAGAAGCTTTCTTGTTACAAAATAAATTACCTTGTACATTCTGCATTTATGCATGCATGCTTTAACGTAAAAGAGAAGGGCTATAGCCTTTTATATACAGAAACTGCGTACATACGTTTACTTACTGAGGAAAGAAAGGAAACAAAAGTTATTCAGCAGAAGGCATTTCTACATCCCTTTGCTACACTGCCGTCGACTTTTGTTTAGAAATATGGTTTTATTAACCAATTGGCCTTTTAGTCTGCTTCTTTGTTTGTTTATAAGTAGTTCTGTTTTCGAAAATATTCTTTCACTGGGGACAGAAGTTGCAGGTATTGCAAGATATTTTTTTGCCACGACAGCTAGACCTGGGTAAATGTTTTCATTTTTTTTCCCAGTAGTGTAAAGGATTATCCGTGTGTTGTGGGTACGGTTCTTCCAAACATCGTTGTACCTCCAGGTCTATGCTACCGGAACCGCTGTTCATTAGATTTTTATTGGAAATCTCTTCATCAGAAGAAGCCCATAAGGAACTACTGGCGTTTTGTACGAAATGGTACTCGTGGCTAGTGTCGTTAGCAGCCGAATGAGTAGATCGCACGGTCTCTACCACGTTTGTGCAGTCTGCAATTAGGCTTGCAACGGCATGTTTTGAACGAATGGGATTCGTAAATGGTAACGTTTTGAATCTTGGGTCGACAACTGTGGCAACGGCATGTACTTTGTTTCTATTAATCCTAGCCGGGCTATTAGTGAGTTGTGCAGATGTTGCTGTAGCTCTTGCGCTGTCGTGGTAGTCCACTTCCCATTGCATACAGTTATGATTAGCTGTCTGATTATTGGAATAGCTTTCGGAAGAGAGGTATAGTTTTCCGTTGAGATTTCACTTGTACCACTTCAAACGGCTCTAGTACACATAAACATTCGCTCAAAAGTCGCCACTCGTCAGCTGTGAGGTTCTCTGCTCCTGAATACAAAGTTGATAAACAGGCTACAATGCATTCCTTTTGCTCCACTAGCCGTTGTAGCATATAAAACGTACTGTTCCATCTGGTTTCGGTTTCCTGAATCAATTTATGAACAGGTTTTTTCATTAGGTCCTGGATCTCATGGAGTTTCTCATTAGCATTGTAACTTGTTTTAAAATATCTAACAATTATTCTGACTTTTTCCTGCATTATGCAGAGCTCACTGTTGCTGTTCTTTTCACAACTAAATTGCTGGTGTGTGCTAAACAAGGCACATGTTGCATATCTGTTGCCACTGTGAGTAAGTTGTACGGCTGCCATCATGTTACTGGCGTTGTCAGTTGTGATGCTTACAACTTTGTTTTCAATGTTCCATTTTGAAATCACGTTATCTAACGCCTCACTAATATTTAGCGCTGTATGCTTTTCCGGGAATCGGAATGTCTCGAGAGATAAAGCTTTCAGGCACCAATTAGTGTTAATGAAATGACCAGTTACAGCAATATATGCCTCACTATTGAGTGAGGTCCAAATATCGGTCGTTAAAGAAACACAAGTAGAGTCTTCCACGGCCAAGTTTACAGCCTCTTTCTGTTTATGGTAATCGTCCTCAGTCATGAGGCGCAACTTTTTTCGATTTGGTATCGAGTATTGTGGGTCCAACAGTGAAACAAAACGTCGAAAACCAGTGTCCTCGACGATTGAAAGCTGTTGAAAATCGTCTGTTATCATGGCCACTAGTGCTTCATCTAGCTGTTGTTGCTGTTTAATTCCCTCTATGAAGAGAAACGTAAGATTTAGATCAGTGCTCAAACGAGGCGATACATTATGCTCGAAACTAGTCCAATAAAATTACATATCGTATCCTGCAAAAGCTAGGATAGTATAGGTTTGATTTTGGAGTATGTCGTATGTTATCGGAGTACGATTAAAAATCAATGTTTTTTAAGCATGGCAGACCGCTTCGGACACTATCCGAACTTTTGCACGTAATTCACGTTTTGTACCACACGTACCTGGATATTTTGTCTGCCTCGCACTATTGGAAGAATGAGCCTCTGTGTCCGCGGAGGTCGCTGTTTTATTGCTCGATAAATTGTGCAGTTTAAGATGTCTAATCATGCCCGTTGTATTTTTTGCTACATTACGGAGATTTTTACGACAAATGTTGCAAGTAACGTTCTCCATCCTCCGTAAAGTATTGCCAGCACCATGACGTTCTTTTTCGTGTGTCCATATTGATTTGAATAACAACTTTACTCGAATGAAACCTGAGACATACTAGTTACGAGCACAGCGAGCGTGTTTGTCTAGCGGCGGCATTCAATTCATAAAACAGCGGCGTATGTTGCCGCAGCCAACTGGCGCGCAGCGGCACACGCCACCGAGCCATTTCTCGTGAGCTTCTCGAGAATTGCTTGAGAACTGGAGGCTCGAGAAACACTCGGTGCGCTCGAGACGCCGCGCCTCGCCATCCCATCACTGATCCCTTGTCGGCAGCACTCGTTACTTCATGGGAATAAAGAGCTTGCTGTGTTGCACAAGAAAGATATTTTCTGAATCCGTGTTGGTTATGTATCAACAAGTCATTTTCTTCAAGGTCATTCATGTTAGTCCAGTATATGCTCCAAAATCCAACTGCAAATTGAGGTCAGTGATATGGGTCTCTAATTTAGTGGATTAATCCTATTTCCTTTCTTGAATATTGGTGAGACCTGTGCTACTTTCCAGTCTTTAGCAACAGACATTTTGTCAAGTGAGAAGTTGTATATGATTGCTAACAAAGGTGCTATTGTATCTGCATACTCTGAAAGGAACCTGATTGGTATACCATCTGGACTGGAAGACTTGCCTTTAAGTGATGTTTCACAACACCTAAAATATCTACTTTTTATGTCACTCACGCTAACAGCTGTTCTGGTTTTGAATTCTGGAATATATAAATATCATATGAAAGTAGTTGTAGAATGTGAATACTTTAGGATTAAAGAAGACAGTAATATTGTAAAGCAGAAGTGTTGAGTCATTGATACACACACAGTTATCTGCCTCTGGTAAAACTAATGTTCTATAACCCCCCCGCTCTCCTGGACCAACTGGAGTTTGATTTGGTTAGAAAATTGTCTTAATAAAAAAAAGTACCCCTGTCTCTACTAACAATGTCAATTTTTCAGGTACATTCAGATTTTGTGTGGTGTTCATCTATTTAAAAATGTTTCATGTGCTAGATGGGCTGTTCCAAGATGTTGCTGGTCATTCCTGAAGATCATGTTGCAGATATCACCCTTTGATGGGCGTATTCAAGAAAACGGCAACCAACTACCATTCTACATCTGATCTACAGTACCAGGCGATTGACCACGAAGTCTTCTCGTTAACTCGGCAAAGAACTCATTACTGCTATTACTCTTATTCCCAAAAGAAAAGGAAACTATGTAACTGTATTTGGAACACAAACCTTCTACAGTTGTAAAATATGAACATATGTTTTAGAATCACACTAAAACTTAAAAAAATAAATAAAATGCACTGACTGTGCAAAAGTACCGGACTTTCCTGCAATATTTATTGACATTGCTGCCAGTTATACAAATCTCAACTTTTTCATAAGCTTGGATAATTCGTTATTCAGATAACTGCATATCATTTACTGCACTGCTATTGTGATGAACATTTAAAGAGTGCAAATAATTCAGATGTAAAGGAACTCTATTTTATGGAATTCACTGTCTGACAGATTAATTAATATTTCATAGTGATTGTAATGTCTTTGTGCAAACAAACTTATGTTCTGTCTGCATATTTTCAGCTGTCCATTGTATGAGAAATCCTTATCATTGATTGTAGAATTCATTGACAGATTAATCTGCATTTCACTGTATAACTGTAATGTCTTTATGCAAATAAACATATATTCTGAATGTATATGGTGAGCATTCATTGTATTATGATGAAAAATCCTATATCATTGTGATGTAATCTCTAGATAATGGCTTGTTGCCTACATAACTGAAGGCTCTTAATTTTTGTGGGTTTACATTCAGATGAAACTTAGTGATTCATAAATTCCTGAAAAGAAATGCTTCAGTAAACTTTCATTGATATTAGACAAGTTTTCTGGATCTGGTACAGCATCATAAGACCACTGCAACCATGGCCAACACATTGTCCAGCAGTAATAGTTTCAAATATTAAGACACAGTACCATACCCAGAAAACTTATGTTGAGTCTGTCTGGCCACGGAAGCCTATGCAGTTTCATTGATATTTCTTGAAATAGAATGTACTGAACAGCTGTTATACCACAGTTGTTGGAATCTGAATTTTGTTCTTTATTTTTTTCATAAATAATGAGCTTCTGTAAAAAGCACTTACAGGACACTCATTTCTCATCCACTAATTATTTTGCTATATATAAATTCTTGAAGTTTTTTACTTTCTCTGAATTTTTGTCCAGCTCCTTGTTACTTGGTTAAGTAAAAATTCCATGTGCCTTACACTGCTCTGTTCTTTATATACAGATCTTTCTTGCTCTGAGACACCTCAAAATGGAATGAAATATGAGTGTGAATGTACAAAGTATGCACATTTTAGTGTTTTGATAGACTTATCTGGCCAGACTATCAGATATGCCATCAAAACCACTTGAGAATTTTGTTTTACAATACTGAAGATCTCACCTAGTGCGACTGGATCAAGCAAATGTACCTGGTAACAACTTGAGGTCTGATCAAAGGGGTAGGTGAGGAGGGCGTGTTGCAGCGATGGTTATTGAATGCTTCACATTTCTTTAGGGCTAGAGATGACACTAGATTCTTAATATTATTGAGTGACATTTGCTTTTTTTCTTAAGTGTTATTGTTAACTCTCCACATGGCCACATTAATAATTGCTAAAGTAGAAATAGCCAGTTGCAGTTTCTTGGCTTCATACAGGACCTTGTTGATTGTTTTACAGTTTGAAATAACCACGAGATAACTTGCCTGTAGTTCTGGTGTATATAAACCAACTACATACTTTTGCTAGAAATTTATACTCATTCCCACACAGTTTACTGTGCCATGTAGATGTAATTGTGACTGTAAATGCTATGTCATGATATCGCAATACACACACATTCATCTACCTTCCTGCCTAAATCACAGGCACTGTAAATAACAGGAACTACAGTGCCTCTAATCAAGTAAATTGTTGGCATTAATAGTTTACAAATCAAACTGGGGTAATATTTGCTTGGCAGATTACTACATATAAAGAAATTTGAAAGGAGCTATCAGTGAGAGCACTGAACAACGAAAAAAAATCACAAACATCCAGCATACTCCCACAGTTTCCACTGAGAGAACTGACAAACTGCATAACTTCAGACCGAGATCTTGCAAATATGAATCAAAACACGATTTTTTAAATATTTACAGATATTGGTAAAACAAAATTGTGATACGTCCAGTTACTTTAGAGGTTGAATTGAAGAATTACTTACGCACATAAACAATAAATTGAAGGATACAGAAGATAGGAAGGTCATATACAACAAAAAGCTATGAAACTACAATGCTCACGCCCACGTGGACTCTTAGTATTTAGTAATTAACAGCTGGGTCAGTACAAATGAAACTATCAGAAATCATTTGCCTGGAAAATACTCCATGCAAAGCACTTCAACATACTTTAGTAGCTTTGTATGAATGTCATAAAATGCAGTCTCAGAAAGCAGTAGGCATATTTCGCTCAAAGAATTAAACTAGCCAGAGTCAGAGTGAGAATAAGAAAAAACTAACTTTCGTCGAGTATCCTGATGGCCCTGGAACAGCCTGGACGCAGCCTCCGCCACAACGTCTAAAGAAATCAAAGCACTGTGTTAATGTACATCAAAAACCGTTATGAACTAGAAGTCTTTTGAAGAAGTTCACGTGATGACTGTACGAAGTATCGAAACTTACTTGCACCATCTAGCAAAACCTCAGAGTAAATGTTGTTGTTGTTCTATTTCTTTTATATAGACGAAATCTTTTCGACCTCTCTCTGATTTCTTATTGTTGCCCACTACGCCCTTATAAGTGCGTTAAAACATCGCCATTTGTTTTCACTCTGCGCTGGCGAAAATGTCTTTCCCAAACATTCCTTGACAGAACTGGACATCGCGTCCCATAACTGCTGCTTCCGCTTCAGGTCTCGCCTCTTACCGAGCTGTTCATTATGAATTCTATAGAATTCAATAACTTTGAAGGTAGCTTCCCTGTCCCACAACGGTTCCGGCGTGGGACACGAACGAAAGGGTTCTTGGGTGCGAGGTGAACAAAACCAAGAACTCCTCCACTACATCGTAGTCTGAAAATAACACAAATATAATAGAATTTCCATATTCTCACCCATAATTATCATACACAGAACATTTTTTACAATTAATTAACAAATAATCCCCATAAAAGCCGTTGCTGTTGCTGCTGCACATCGTCGACACTCAACGATAACGGTAACAACTGAAGATCAGCTGAGACACACGTGACTCCAACCAGAAATGGGCCGCCGGGAAGTGTACGAGCAGCGCCAGTAGCAAGCGCTGAAGTTCTACGTCATCGTAGCCGCGCATGCGCAGTAGCTCCTTATTTCTCGCGCTGGAAATCTGCTCTCTGGCAACTGCTCAAAGTTTCAGCAGTTTCGTTTGAGCCTCAAACGAACCTATTCTGGCAGTCGTTTTGTCGTGCGGTACGTTGATCCTCATAAAAAATATCAACATAATCAACCACAGTCAGAAAATATTCTGCATCATTGTCTGGAATGTGCACTAACTTCTCTTTAATGTTAAAAGGCAATCTGGCTTTCAGTGTGCAGAGTATATTGCGCGTAGCTACAGGTTCATCGAGAAAGTGTCCCATATTCAAATATTTGCCAAAATATCGGCGCAAATTGCCATGTTTTGCATTGAAAGGCTCTTGTTCCACAATCTGTTTCTTAAGACGTTCTTGTACCGACTGCGACCAAAATTTGGCCACGAAAGCTCTTTCAAATTGCTCGTATATGACGCATCTGTCGGCTTCATTAGAGTCCCAGACAGCTGGTTGTAACCTACGACGCAAGAAATTCTTGCCGGTCGGAGTGTGCGAGCGGTTCTAGGCGCTACAGTCTGGAACCACGCGACCGCTACGGTCGCAGGTTCCAATCCTGCCTTGGGCATGGATGTGTGTGGTGTTCTTAGGTTAGTTGGGTTTAAGTAGTTCTAAGTTCTAGGTGACTGATGACCACAGCAATTAAGTCCCATTGTACTTAGACCCATTTTGAAGAAATTCTCTTTCGTTCACTCCATTCTCTTGGGAACGTATTTCTAAAATTACGTGACGTTCAGTGCATTTTTCTAGGATGAAAGGTTGAAATTGTCGATGTTGAATCAGACTTTCTTCTTCTTTGGCATTGTAATGTTGACTGCTTTCACTGTAATTGTTGTAGTGATCGGCTGGTGAATGGAAATGAATGTACTGCGCACAAATACCACGACTGTAATTAGGTGTCATATGTATGTCTGTGTACTGTTGTTGTGAGGTGTGTGTTGTGTACAGAGGATACGAGTCATACATATACCGATTTTCATTACCATTATGATCATTAGCATCACTACACTGCTGTCATATGTTATCGCTTAGTTGTTTCTGTTGCGCTGCGTTGGATTGAGCTGCCTCAACTATGACATGTTTATTATTCTTGACAAATTCGGCTACAGTGTCTTGCACAACCGTCGGTAATTTTTCCTCTATACATTGGTCAAAATATTTATTTTTTCTGATCAACACTGTCACGAAATTCTTTATTTTTGCTGGCAAAATGGTTGTCAGTGTGTAATTACAATTTGTCTGTTAGTTCTTTATCCCTAGTGTTAACTTTGCCTTCAGTTACAGTAATGTGTGTTTTTATCGAATCTTGAACTGATGGATGAGATTTGACTTGAGTGGCAACGGCTTCGCATATAGCGTTTAAATGGTTGACTTCAGTTTGAATATCTTTTACATCTTTCGTGGTTTTTTGCTGCTGTAAGATCAATTCGGAAAATTTTGAGTCAAGTTCTGACACTTGGCCGCTCAGTCTCGTGTTAACCTCGTCTACTCTTTCACGCAAAGTGTCAGTACAAGCTTTTAGTGCTCTGAGTTCAGCCTTAATCCCGTCATGTCACGTTTTAAAACTGTCATGTGTTCGTCAATGACCTTTTTGTTGTGAGTCATCTGAATTTTGTTTTTAGTCATTTGCTTGAAAATAGCGTCAAATATGCTGGCAATATTGTCATCTGAAACTTCTCTGCCCCTGCCACGTCGTTTGATGACATCACAGACAAGAATGAGCTCTGAGCTGGATTTAGCTGCTTGACTAGTGGTCAGTCTATTTACGAAATTTCCGTCACTACGCATGTTAACTGCTGATTGATCGTTACTATTGGAGTCAATTCTGGAGTCTTTGTCAATGTTTTGGCCAATGTCCAAGTTGGATTCGGTTTGCTTCTGTTGTCTGTCGTGTTAACACTACGCTACATGTAATGTATATTGCAAGAAAAATCTTTAAACACGTTTGAGAATGAATTCATGAAATTAATTTCGTATGGCAACAATGTTGGCTTAACTAAGCAAGAATTGCAGTTAGTGGTGAAATAATTAACATTAATGGCTGCTTGCCATTTTGCATTCCACATGACACAATCCGGCTATTTTGTGGAATGGTATGACTGTATTGTTGTAATAAACTGTACGAGAAAAATAATTTGGAATAGGCGATCTTGCCCAAAAATGACTGCTATGGTTACAGAAAATTTTTACAAAATTAGAAAGCAAGCTACAATTACTGAAAGTGCTTGGACTAGTATGATAATGTAAAAATGTGATGTCTTACCTTCGATCCAAGTATGCAGTGTAGATTCCAGGTTTCAGCAACAATTCCAATCGTTCGTCTTTTTGTTTGATCTTTACAAATATTCAATGGCAATGACTCATCAGATATAATCCCATTATCCATGCACAAAGAAAAACAATCTAGCAAATACAATTAAAGGTCCTGTCACAGTCGCCAGTTTGAGTTTATCGTGGCTTTTCCTGTCTGGTTTGAGAATATCACAGAACAGACAAATATAAGTTGGTAATGATAATAATGTGTGATCAGTTTATACAAACTTTGGGCACTTGACAATGGCTTTTTGTGTAATGTCCGTTCATTATACATTCGACCGAGACTGATTTTTCTGAAAATATTTCTTTATCGGACTTCGTAGATTGAATAATTCCAAAGCATTGGTTCGTATTGGATCTTTGATAATATTTGTAACACGGAACCTTTAGCCATGTCAAGATGCCATTTAATTGGAACAATAGCTTGCAACATAAATGAAACACAAGATTAAACAATATCACTGTATTCACAAAGTATTTTACAAATTAAATTGCATAGACGCTTACATTAATCTGTTGCTGTGTGCAACTATGAGTACGTCTAGTGAGATTGCGTCTCAGTAAAATAGAATAATGGTGGTGTGCCACATAATTATCTGCAACGATGGCAGATGTGCGTCCGGTCAGGGCGGCTTCCAGAACAAAAAAAAGTGCCGTCTTCTCGGCAAGACAACTGAACTGCGTATTTATTCTAATGTTCCAGCGCTTGCACGTCACAATCGATACAACCGCTTATACTAATTAATATCTTAAGTAATTCTTTATTTATATTCTGAACGTATATCTACTTTTTGCCAATGTATCCGCGCTCATTCCGCAAATGTGCCTTTAAATGTTGATACACCCACTTTGCGTTTATTTCCTTGTCAAACAATCTCTTAGATTGGTTAGCCTTTTCAGTAAGCATCATGACTGCTTGCCATACTTCCTCTTCCCATAGTAGGTTATCATATGGCACTTTCGGAATTGATGAACTCCACTCTTTATCTTCAAATTGGTTCAACAATAACTCTCTTGATGTGTTGTTTGTCGATGTTTGGGGCAATACGTTCATGATCTCCCTGAATTTTACCAAATATTGAAACTAAGTACTGCGTTTATTATGACAGTACGTCCTCATGAATCGATCGAATTAGCGAAATTCGTATTCTGCTGGGCTACCTTCCATATGACAACTAAAATTAGAAGTTTCCTAACACCATTCTGTCATAGGAAATCCCACCTGCTATTGGTATCATCATGTGACAGAATAGCCTCGAGCTTGCCGAGTCTGGGGGATGATCACGCCGAATTTTATTCATAATTGGCTCACTTGAGGCTAATGTGCCACATACATCCATATATACTTCGAAAAAGCGTCATAGTAGAGTACCACGTATTTCACATCTATCTCACTTGTTGGAAGAGGCCTAGTTACATCGATGGCCACGATTTCAAGCGGTTTAGTCGGTATTATGGGGTGTAGTTTATCCCGCCTTGTCATATTTGATAGCTACACTTTTTGAAAAAGTTGACATGCTCGTAACACTTCTTGTTATTTGTGTCCGAGCACACGTCTCTACTCCTCATGGGCCCCAGGCGCTACTGGTATATCAGATAAGCCTCTCTACTGTTGCATTGGGTATACACACAAGCTATGTATGCTTCTATGCATGGGTGCGTCTAATGAGTTTACCTTCTCTCTTTTGATGCCACAGTAACACCTGCGAAAGGGTGAGGACGTCGAACAAGAGAGGTAAGTATTGATGTGGAAGAGAATAGAAATTTTTTCGTCAGGTGGGAATGATATTAATTGCTCGCTTTTAGATTCAAAGTTTTTGTTTTCCCCACCATTCCTAAGCACTGTAAAATGACCAGACTTGCAACAGTGATTCTCAGGCAGACGAAGTGTGGCCTTACATGGAGCGTGCTGGAATTATGGAGTGTGGACGATCGGCCAACATGGCCGATGCAGTGTGATGGCTGATGGGCGTGGTGAGTTTGCCTTCGTGAGTGGATAAAGTATTCCGTGGTTCTCCGGAAGTCGGTATTTAGTACATGTTAGATGGCGTTCTGCCACTTTCGAGTTTTGTGCATCGGTTAAGAGTCAAACCTTGGATGCAAGTGGGGTATTCTAACGTTTCAAGTGACGGTGGGTTCAACAAAGCTGGATGTTCGTTCTTACCATACTGTATTCTTTCCTCACTCTGTATCTAGCTTCTGAAACAGTAGTAACTAGTTGGCAGACAAAACATGAGTCTTTGGTGTGTCTGCAAACTATGTGAGAGTACCACCATCACTGTACATTCCTATACATCGACATCGCCATGTCCTCCCCACTTGAGTATAATCCCCTATCTTTACAGAATTAATATGTTAGTGGGGGCCACAAGTTGCTGTATAATGATTAGCTAAACCATTCATTGTTCATGATCTTGTACTTGGATTGTGCATGACTTGTCAATTAAGCAGCCATGCCTTATGAAATAAAAAATTATTTGTGATGCTAAAACCATCCGATATTCCTTCCAATCTGTCTACTGCCGCCTGTGAGTGAGCAGACACATCCAGTGCATGAGATTTCGAAGTTGACTATCTGGGCCATGATTTAATTGTTCATCCCAAGTGGCAAGGGAGGCAGCTGGGTTGGAGGACCCTACAGAACCTAGTATTAAATTCAGATTGTAAGTTGTCCTGACTGAGAGCTGGAAAGTAACTAGACCTAATATTACTATAAACTTTGTGGTGTCACCGCCAGACACCACACTTGCTAGGTGGTAGCCTTTAAATCGGCCGCGGTCCGGTAGTATACGTTGGACCCGCGTGTCGCCACTATCAGTGATCGCAGACCGAGCGCCGCCACACGGCAGGCCTAGAGAGACTTCCTAACACTCGCCCCAGTTGTACAGCCGACTTTGATAGCGATGGTTCACTGACTTCTACGCTCTCATTTGCCGAGACGATAGTTAGCATAGCCTTCAGCTACGTTATTTGCTACTACCTAGCAAGGCGCCAGTATCCGTACTATTGATATTGTGAATCATGTACCATAAAGAGCGACGTTCTCAGTTAATGGATTAAAGTTAAGTATTCCACCAGCTACGTCCGTTTTTCTCAATTCTAATTCCCTTGTCATGTTCCAGACCTCACGCCAGCCTGCGTGAGCTAAAACGCGTGCATTTCGGCCTCCTTTAGGAACACGGTTGGCTCTCCTGCAAACCACAACATTGGCGACGAGAGTAACGGTGTTCTTATCGATATTGCTCTGATTTACTTGTGTAATGGCTTCTCCACAATCTCCAGATATACTGTCCGAATTTTATCGCTTACAGAATCAGCAGACGCAGGCCTTACTGGATGCTCTTGGACAGCTCGTCCAGAGTCAACGTGCAATGTAAAACGATGCGGCAGCAGCCGCTTCACCGCTAACGCAGCCACAACACGCTGTTGCACCCACTTTTCGCCCTTTTGATGTTGCATTGGAAAGCTGGACGGAGTGGTTACGCCAATTTGGATTCTGTCTCGCCCCCTACAGAATTCAAGGTAACGAACGGCAGCCTTTTCTCCTTTCCTCCGTAGGGTACAAACGTACCGTGTGATAGTCAAATTATTTCCCCGACGCGACGTAGCAACTCTGTCCTACGAAGAAATTTTGTCTGCATTAGATGCATATTTCAAGGAATCAGTCAATGTAGTTGCGAAAAGGTATACCTTCTTTCGTACAAAACGTACGGCAGGTCAGACTAATCGGGAGTGGGTTGCAACCTTGCAAGGCCTTACTAGGGATTGTGCTTTTGAGTGTCAATGTGGACTCCCGTATTCAGATATTATGGTACGTGATGCAATTGCACAGAACGTTTCTGATGTTCGTATAAGGGAACAAATTTTGAAACTAGTAAATCCCTCGCTTCAACAAGTGATGGACATATTGGATCGGCAGGACACACTTGACTTTGCTCAGGAATCATTTGAAACTTTACCAGCAGTGTGTCAGGTTAACCGGCCCGCCGGGCGAGCTGCACGGAGCAGTAAACAGCCCTCGCGCCCGGCCGCGCCGCTGCCGCCAGGCTCTCAGCCACGTGTACCGCGCCGGCACGCAAATGCAGTGATCAAATCATGCTCGCGGTGTGCTACTAAACATTCACGTGAGAACTGCCCGTCACGCCAAGCTATTTGCTTTTACTGTAATAAAAAAGGACATGTTCAGAGTGTTTGCCAGAAAAAACTCAGATCGGAAGCTCAAAACCGGTCCAGGCCCTTTGCTTCGCGCCGGAATCGGAAGCGAACCAAGGATACTCAGGCTCGCGAAACTTCGTCCATGGAAATTCATGTAGTTCATTCCACGCCGCCCAGTGCCACTCTCTCTAACAGTGACTGTGTTTGTCCCAAAAATAGTGTGCGTCGACATCGCCGGAACTCCCGTCAAGTCGCAAGTGATTATGTACCAGTGTCAGTTCACGTTGCACGAGACAGTCGCTCTTGTCGTCAGCAGGACAATAAACTTTTTGTAGACTTGGACATTAACGGCAAAGTGATACCATTCCAGCTCGATACCGGAGCTGCAGTTTCACTGATCAATCAAGACACTTACAAACTGCTGTGCACACCACCGTTGCGTGCCGCAAATGTTAAGCTACGCAGCTATTCAGGTCAACAGATCCCTGTGTTAGGACAGTGCAGCCTTCTTGCCACATACAAAGGACAAACAAAACTTGTGTCATTTTACGTCCTTCGTCCTTCTTCTGCCGTGAACTTGTTTGGTTTCGATTTATTTCAGTTATTTAACTTGTGTATAGTATATCAGGTCCTATCAATGAACCAGACTGTGCCTTCAAACATTTCTCGTCTATGTGAAGAATTTGCAGACATTTTTGTACCAGGCCTCGGTTGTGCTAAGAACATTAGTATTTCAACGAAATTTAACTTAGACAAAATGCAACTCTACATACACCCTATCTCCACCATAACGTTGGAACTACAAAGAACCGATGAAGAGTGTCCATTCTCCACCAAGCTTCTCGCAATTACTGGTGCAACAGAAGCTACCAGAGGGGCTAGCTTCCATCACCAACCTGACAGACAAACAAACCTCAGACCAAGAGGGATAAACCTCTCTGCCCAGGTACACGGATCCTAAGTTGGTCAGCCTGTGCTTCCCTCCTAACGAGAAGCACACATTTCCTGTTCCCAACAGACGACAACCAACTCCGCTCCCACCACAAAATGAACCCAGAAGGATACAAAAAAAAAAAAAAAAAAAAAAACATTCATTCACCCCCATTTACGGACACGCAAGGTAAACTGAGAAAGGAACATGATACATGCAGATCAGGAAATATTAATGCAGTTGCACAAAATCCATAGAATATACGTCGCATAGGCCTAGAACATCAATTACTTCTGCTGTTCACTCCTTCTAGGAAGGTTAACAAGCACAGCTGCCATAATTGAGTAGAATGAAGGAACAGTCTTATGAAATGATTCTACAGAGCTATTTCATCACACCATGCAGGAACACAGTTGCCATGCCGCTACATTACCCAGCTGGCTTTTCTCTTAACAGAAATATTTTTATAAAAATGAATGGTTAAAATCGGCAACAAACACTGTTAAAATCGAGAGAAAATACAAATTTCCTTAGTACTAAAATCCATCACAATTAAAGTTTGCCTGTGGTACTAATTTAGTGAAATTTACTGTCTACCTCATTCAGACTGCAATGGAGCGTTTTTAAATTACGAGCAAAGTGCCACAACAAGAAAATTGATATACATACATCACCATATAGTATATAGGAAATCAGCTACCATATTCAATTAACAAAATTAAAAATTTCTTGAAAGCTACCTGTGATACCAATTTAATGAATTTAAAGTGGACCTCACTCAGTCAGCAAAGGGACATTCATTATTGTTTGCAAAGTAGCACAACAAAATGATAATGCACAAACATCATAACAAAACATGACACATAGACATAATATTCGAAGCATACAGAAAATCATAGTATTAAAAATGTTAAATCCACGTAAACAAAGTGCAGAAATACCAGGAAAAATTAGGGCAAGTAAAATGACAATACATAAAACCCAACTAAGAAATATCTAAGCAAGAAAACGTGAACTTGTTATATGTATACATAACTTTTTATCTACACAAATATGTTCACGAAATAAGTAATCCAATAATTAAGACATTAAATTTCAGAAACATAGATATAAGTTCATAAAAGTTTATCATTTGCATTGTGGAAATATACATGCATACTACTGATAAAGTAACTCTGTTTTTCTTTGATTTGGCCTTTCGAAAGGAAATTGCAAAAAGGTGGGAATTTAAGGAGATGGGACCTGGATGATTTGACTAAACTAGAGGTTGTACAGAGTTTCAGAAGGGGACAATTGAAAGGAATGGGGGAAAGAAATACATTAGAAGAAGAATGGGTAGCTTTGAGGGATGAAGTAGTGAAGGCATCAGAGGATCAAGTAGGTAAAAAGACGAGGGCTAGTAGAAATCCTTGGGTAACAGAAGAAATATTGAATTTAATTGATGAAAGGAGAAAATATAAAAATGCAGTAAATGAAGCAGGCAAAAAGGAATACAAACATCTCAAAAATGAGATCGACAGGAAGTGCGAAATGGCTAAGCAGGCATGGCTAGAGGACAAATGTAAGGATGTAGAGGCTTATCTCACTAGGGGTAAGATAGATACAGCCTACAGGAAAATTAAAGAGACCTTTGGAGAAAAGAGAGCCACTTGTATGAATATCAAGAGCTCAGATGGAAATCTAGTTCTAAGCAAAGAGGAGAAAGCAGAAAGGTGGAAGGAGTATATAGAGGGTCTATACAAGGGTGATGTACTAGAGGACAATATTATGGAAATGGGAGAGGATGTAGATGAAGATGAAATGGGAGATACGATACTGCATGAAGAGTTTGACACAACACTGAAAGACCTGAATTGAAACAAGGCCCAGGGAGTAGACAACATTCCATTAGAACTACTGACGGCCTTGGGAGAGCCAGTTCTGACAAAACTCTACCAACTGGTGAGCAAGATGTATGAGACAGGCGAAATACCCTCACACTTCAAGAAGAATATAATAATTCCAATCCCAAAGAAAGCAGGTATTGGCAGACATGAAAATTACCGAACTATCAGTTTAATAAGTCACAGCTGCAAAATACTAACACAAATTATTTACAGACAAATGGAAAAACTGGTAGAAGCCGACCTCGGGGAAGATCAGTTTGGATTCCGTAGAAATGTTGGAACACGTGAAGCAATACTGACCTTACGACTTATCTTAGAAGAAAGAATAAGGAAAGGCAAACCTACATTTCTAGCATTTTTAGACTTAGAGAAAACTTTTGACAATATTGACTGGAATACTCTCCTTCAAATTCTAAAGGTGGCAGGGGTAAAATACAGGGAGAGAAACGCTATTTACAATTTGTACAGAAACCAGATGGCCGTTATAAGAGTCGAGGGGCATGAAAGGGAAGCAGTGATTGGGAAGGAAGGGAGACAGGGTTGTAGCCTCTCCCCAATGTTATTCAATCTGTATGTTGAGCAAGCAGTAAAGGAAAAAAAAGAAAAATTTGGAGTAGGTATTAAAATCCATGGAGAAGAAACTAAAACTTTGAGGTTAGCCGATGACATTGTAATTCTGTCAGAGACAGCAAAGGACTTGGAAGAGCAATTGAATGGAATGGACAGTGTCTTGAAAGGAGGATATAAGATGAACATCAACAAAAGCAAAACGAGGATAATGGAATGTATGAAACGTCCTCTTCGAACAATTATACAAGACTGTGCTTAAACTGACACACAATTTTTTTAGCGCAATGCAATCTGACTTTCAAAAATCCCTACAGAAAAATGGCCCTGACTAACATTAACCTATACCTTTCACAAATCACTTACCTCACCAAAAATCTTCATTACTCGAACTACTGCAATACAGCAAGCGCCACTACTGCCAGCTAAATAAAAGATTCAAACTACGGAAGGCACTAACTACTGATAGGCATAGTTAGCGAATGAAAGATTTTAATAGAGAACAAACAATGTATTTACCTTAATAGTCATAATATATATATATCAGTTCATGACATCCATTCTTACAAATTTCAAAACTCCGCCACCTCTCTCCCCACATCCACCACTGCTGGCGGCTCACCTCCAACTGCGCAATGCTATGCGCTGTTAACATCCAGCAGCCAAACACTACAATGGCAGACAACAATGCAAACTACCCACAGACTGTGCACAGCACAGCCAGTGATTTTTCATACAGAGCGCTATGTGGCGTTACCAACAAGAAAACCTAAACAGCCTACTTGCATAGCCCCCATGCTGCCCACAAAAATTTTACAAATTGTTTTGTGCAGTGGCCAATAATGATTTGATAAAATTTCTCATAATTACAATAACACAGATCTCAAATGCACACACTTATTGATACAATGTTGGTCAAAAGCTAAAATTTTCTCACAGTCCATTAAGACAGTCCTGATCATTCATCACAGTAAAATTGCAGTGTTTTTTTTCTCAAAGTCTGAGCAGTAAAAGAAAATGCACACGGAAGTAGTGGATTTCCATGAAGTCTTGAAGAACTAGTGTTGTCCTTCCAACAGAAAGACAGTGCTGACTCTTGACATGCAGACAGGTAATAGGCCACAACAGAGCAAACCCACAGCAGAGTCAGTCGAAGTTGAAGGATATTGGTAGGTAGGTCATCACAGAGTAGACCATCTGTAGTCCTGGTAGAGATTACGGTATTGGTGGGCCACCAGAGGTGCAGACCCACTGCAGTCCTTGTGGAAATAATGGTGTTGGTGAGTCATCAAATGTGCAGACCCACTGTAATCCTTGTAGAGACGGCTAGCAGCCAACTGTTGCGACTGTGCAAGTGCACAATCACCATCGAAGAGTCTTGTGGACAATATAGCAAGTCCATAAACCACCACTTGTTCACTCACAAAGAATTTGTTTGAAATGTCCTTAGAACCAGCAATGCTGTTATCCAGTCCCTTGCTGAATTATTAACAGACATGCAAACACTATCTGTCCCTACTTCTCACATATTGTCCATATACTATGACCAACAGAAACGTGTGCAGTGAAATGTAACTTACAAGTTACTTAATTTGATGAACTGGTGTCAATTACAATTTTATAACACAAGAATACAATAACAAAGGTACAAAATACATCATTAAAGAAGATAACATTACAGATAACATTTGTAGTAAAACAGGTTTTACAAAAGAATAGAAATAAACATGCACATCAGTGTTACAAGAATTATGACATAAGTACATATATCAAATAATGAGAATAATTTTCGAAACAGTAATTTCACATACGAGCATTAAAACAGAACAAAATTAATAATGTCTAATATCTTTACAAAGTAAATAACATATTATTAGAAAAATTCTACAACATAACTCGTATCAGCTAAACACATAAAGACAGGAAAAACACAAATATACAAGAGTACACAAACACATAGTGGGATAACACAAAAGGAAAGGACAGGGTTTGTTTTCAGTGTAACATTTGGTACTGCAGTCCAACCCAAAACTTCATTCCATAGATTGTCCCTCTTATTTCAACATTTGAACCAGCCAAAAACAAAATCCTATCCAAGCATGCTTTCTGTATTTATATGTTCACATATTTCTTACCTCATTATTTATTTTCCATCATCTTACCTCAACATTTATTTCCAAGAAAATCCTACCTAAACCTGTTGTCCCTAAGCCCTACTTTTTCTTTGTTCCTATCCTCTCTTAAAATACTTTTTTTGGTCAAACCATTTTCTTATAGCTTCTCAATGCATTCCTACCAATTCATCGCAACTCATTCTCTTATATAGTCTACCCCCTCTTTAGCTAACTTAAATCTACTGAGCTCAGATGCTAAACTAAGGGACGAGGCAATGCAGCAGCACAAAACAATTAATACAAACAGCAATGAAAAAAATGGAAATTGTCAAAGCAAGCAGCAGCAAATCTAAATTACCAAGCAAATGCAACATTACAACTAATATGAGCCAATGTGCAGCAACAAGAAAAATAAATCAGTAGTAACACTAGCTTAACATAGTAATACAAAGTGAAATTTAGTAGCACTATGCCTGGGAAACAGCAGCAGCAAATGCAATAACGTATACCTAAACATGACAATGCTCAAGCAGAAAAAATATTACCGTAGAAACAACTACGCAGATAAGGGAAATGTCTGTTCACATCTTAATGTCGATATAATTAAAGTGGTGCACCACAAGAAGTTATTCTACCAAAAATTATCAAGTACGTGAAAAACATATTCTGTATGCAATTCCTATGAAGGGAAATATCTTTTTGTGCTCCTTCGTTTTCTTTAAAGTACATCATAATGTTATTATTTACTGGATCTGTAGGCATAAAATATTTATACTAGTACATCTACAAAATTTTATTTTAATCAATGCTGCAACGCAGCTAGAAACTAGATATTAAACAAACAAGAAAGACAATAGATGTAAAATGTTTCTCATCATTTCATTAGGCATTTTAGTAAATATCATAAATTAAGAGCTGCACAGTATAATCATATGTTCTCAAGTTTGAGCGTGTCGTATTTGCGATGCTTTCTACAAAGGAATGTCAATAGCGAGGATAATGGCCTCTTTTTTTTCCTGTGCCTCTGAAAGGCACACACTAATGGCTTGTTTCCAGGTGGCTGTCGCGTAGCTGGGTGCCCACGACGCATTACGTGCAGGTGGTCACTTAACTTTCTTACCGAAATATTTACGACACCAGTTCCCGCTACAGTGGCAGTCTCATATAAAAAAAAATCCACAGGTTGAGAATTTGCGTTGCAAATGTGCAGATACAAAATGCTATTGATATAACAGTGTAAAAAAAAGTTTCGTCGCCATTGTGATATATTCACACATTTACATACATTTCATAACTCTTAAAGTACGATTGTTGGTTTCCAAAAACCTTTTTCACAAACCAGACTCCCTAACCACTGCTCATTATTTCTTACCTTATTCGTCGACACTTCTTCAATATTTCATCATAATAAATACATAGCATAATCAAATTCCTCATATAGCATCAGCTTATTGATCATAAACATACCGCAACAGCATAATACATTTAGTCATCGTAATAATAACATCATAACACCTCAGTCAACTCTCAAAATAGTCATAGCTTCCTCCAATAATTTCAAAACCTAAGAAAATTCTCTGCTCATGTCAAACATGTCATTTACCTCAAACGTACTTTAAAAATCATGATCCCATACCAAATATACACTCCTGGAAATTGAAATAAGAGCACAGTGAATTCATTGTCCCAGGAAGGGGAAACTTTATTGACACATTCCTTGGGTCAGATACATCACATGATCACACTGACAGAACCACAGGCACATAGACACAGGCAACAGAGCATGCACAATGTCGGTACTAGTACAGTGTATATCCACCTTTCGCAGCAATGCAGGCTGCTATTCTCCCATGGAGACGATCGTAGAGATGCTGGATGTAGTCCTGTGGAACGGCTTGCCATGCCATTTCCACCTGGCGCCTCAGTTGGACCAGCGTTCGTGCTGGACGTGCAGACCGCGTGAGACGACACTTCATCCAGTCCCAAACATGCTCAATGGGGGACAGATCCGGAGATCTTGCTGGCCAGGGTAGTTGACTTACACCTTCTAGAGCACGTTGGGTGGCACGGGATACATGCGGACGTGCATTGTCCTCTTGGAACAGCAAGTTCCCTTACCGGTCTAGGAATGGTAGAACGATGGGTTCGATGACGGTTTGGATGTACCGTGCACTATTCAGTGTCCCCTCGACGATCACCAGAGGTGTACGGCCAGTGTAGGAGATCGCTCCCCACACCATGATGCCGGCTGTTGGCCCTGTGTGTCTCGGTCGTATGCAGTCCTGATTGTGGCGCTCACCTGCACGGCGCCGAACACGCATACGACCATCATTGGCACCAAGGCAGAAGCGACTCTCATCGCTGAAGACGACACGTCTCCATTCGTCCCTTCATTCACGCCTGTCGCGACACCACTGGAGGCGGGCCGCACGATGTTGGGGCGTGAGCGGAAGACGGCCTAACGGTGTGCGGGACCGTAGCCCAGCTTGATGGAGACGGTTGCGAATGGTCCTCAAACCAGTCTCAGGACTGAGGACCACAACAACAACAACAACTGTCGTCTCAGAGAAACGTCATAAGCCAATTTGTCGACTCAGCTTCTGGTGGTACATCCAATTGTCCATATGTGGAACAGCCCATTCCTGGAGAAATAGACCTAAATCACTCTTTTCATTCTTCTGAATCAGTGGTGCTCCTGGTCATGTGGATACCCTGGCACCAGAGCGACACTAACTAGCCCTTCTTTCTGCTACGCTCTACAGCACACAGCATCGACCAATACGTATTTCCACCAGATTGTCTAGCAGCAACTGCCCACCAGCTATTCCAGTTGATATCATGGCGAAATGGCACCTCAGGAGCGTCCCACAATGGCAGGATCACCCCTCCAAACTCCTGATTCAACTGTTCTTGTCATCTACATCTACATCTACATTCATACTCCGCAAGCCACCCAACGGTGTGTGGCGGAGGGCACTTTACGTGCCACTGTCGTTACCTCCCTTTTCTGTTCTAGTCATGTATGGTTCGCGGGAAGAACGACTGCCGGAAAGCCTCCGTGCGCGCTCGAATCTCTCTAATTTTACATTCGTGATCTCCTCGGGAGGTATAAGTAGGGAGAAGCAATATATTCGATACCTCATCCAGAAACGCACCCTCTCGAAACCTGGCGCGCAAGCTACACTGCGATGCAGAGCGCCTCTCTTGCAGAGTCTACCACTTGAGTTTGCTAAACATCTCCGTCACGCTATCACGGTTACCAAATAACCCTGTGACGAAACGCGCCGCTCTTCTTTGGATCTTCTCTATCTCCTCTGTCAACCCGACCTGCTACGGGTCCCACACTGATGAGCAATACTCAAGTACAAGTCGAACGAGCGTTTTGTAAGCCACCTCATTTGTTGATGGACTACATTTTCTAAGGACTCTCCCAATGAATCTCAACCTGGTACCCGCCTTACCAACAATTAATTTTATATGATCATTCCACTTCAAATCGTTCCGCACGTATATTCTCAGAAGTAAATGCTACCAGTGTTTGTTCCGCTATCATATAATCATACAATAAAGGATCCTTCTTTCTATGTATTCGCAATACATTACATTTGTCTATGTTAAGGGTCAGTTGCCACTGCCTGCACCAAGCGCCTATCCGCTGCAGATCTTCCTGCATTTCGCTACAATTTTCTAATGCTGCAACTTCTCTGTATACTACAGCATCATCCGCGAAAAGCCACATGGAACTTCCGACACTATCTATTAGGTCATTTATATATATTGTGAAAAGCAATGGTCCCATAACAATCCCCTGTGGCACGCCAGAGGTTACCTTAACGTCTGTAGACGTCTCTCCATTGATAACAACATGCTGTGTTCTGTTTGCTAAAAACTCTTCAATCCAGCCACACAGCTGCTCTGATATTCCGTAGGCTCTTACTTTGTTTATCAGGCGACAGAGCGGAACTGTATCGAACGCCTTCCGGAAGTCTAGGAAAATAGCATCTACCTGGGAGCCTGTATCTAATATTTTCTGGGTCTCATGAACAAATAAAGCGAGTTGGGTCTCACACGAACGCTGTTTCCGGAATCCATGTTGATTGCTACAGAGCAGATTCTGGGTTTCCAGAAGTGACATGATACTCGAGCAAAAAACGTGTTCTAAAATTCTACAACAGATCGACGTCAGAGATATAGGTCTACAGTTTTGCGCATTTGCTCGATGACCCTTCTTGAAGACTGGGACTACCTGTGCTCTTTTCCAATCATTTGGAACCTTCCGTTCCTCTAGAGACTTGCAGTACACGGCTGTTAGAAGGGGGGCAAGTTCGCGTACTCTGTGTAAAAACGAATTGGTTTCCCGTCAGGTCCAGTGGACTTTCCTCTGTTGTGTGATTCCAGTTGCTTTTCTATTCCTTGGACACTTATTTCGATGTCAGCCATTTTTTCGTTTGTGCGAGGATTTAGAGAAAGAACTGCAGTGCGGTCTTCCTCTGTGAAACAGCTTTGGAAAAAGGTGTTTTGTATTTCAGCTTTACGCATGTCATCATCTGTTACAATGCCATCATCATCCCGGAGTGTCTGGATATGCTGTTTCGAGCCACTTACTGATTTAACGTAAGACCAGAACTTCCTAGGATTTTCTGTCAAGTCGGTACATAGAATTTTACTTTCGAATTTACTTGTGGCTGAGTGGCTACTCGTGGTTGGTAGGCTGCCCTAGCGCAAAGATGGCGCTAATTAGCTTTTCTGCACACCATCTTAGGTAACAGAGGACATAGATCATTCCACGTTTCTGCCTTCCTTCGATAACACAAACCAGCATCCCCATGAAGCTGTCAGTTTCTCAGGCAACCCCTCTTCTACTCTGCTTTATAATTGTTGTTATCTCAGATGTCCAGGTGGCTGCGGCTTGACGACTGCCCAGACTTTCATGTCCAGCTGCAGCGCCGCCTGTTGTCTGCTGTTTATTTGTGTGCAGCCTCCAAAGTAACTGAACGATTCTGTTAGTGGTTGCTGCAGACACCATTGCCATGACTGGCAGATCCTTTTGAGCTGGCACGAGGTTGGAGAGGGGAAGGTACAGGTGGCTCCCCACCCTTCCTTCTGCTGCAGCCACGTCTCACCGGCGATGCTGAGCAAAATTATTTTCCAGAAACTGCTTTGTCCCACCGTTAGACTTCCACTGTTAACTGGCTCCGCAATTCATTAGCGTGCTCCACCCAAACAACTCTGCACTGACAAATTGAACATATGATAAATTTTATGCAACGAATTCCATTACAAACTCCACAATCTTGCATTATTTCTTAAGGAGTGAGGTTTAGAATGACGCTTTCAACTGTTTTTAACTTTGGTAAAACTTCGCTGGCCCAGTAAGACTTTATAATTGGGCATTCATCTAACTTATATTGAACTATAGAATTGACACACTATAAGCGATCTATCGAAAATAAAACCGGATGACGTAAAATTCTTTATGGCCAAGTCTCTAAACATTACTTGCACCAAAAGGCAAGAAATTTTAGCAGCTGACACTTACAGAACAAACATAAAAATTTTGATGGTAAGACAAATTTCTTAGATGGGTGTTCAGTAATCACTATAAAAATATTAAAACTTGTCTCTAGTGGTTGATGGGTTGATCTTAGTTAGCATTACTGTGTCACAGGATCAAAAAAAGTAATTATTGCATTAAAATTATATATGAGCATTTGCTCACTCATCAAGGAAAATTTATTCTCATAAATCAATAACCATATAAAATTCAAAGGAAAGCAATAGTATGTGCATAATAAAAAAATTATAATTATTATCTAAGCAGTTTGTCAATTTCCTCCTTCAATTATACTGTTATAAGTGACAACTACTTAATCAACTTAAATTATCATACCAGACAAATTTATACAATGTCTTGGCAAAGGAACTGTGTACACATATTTGGAGTAGGATTATAGATAGATTAGAAAAGTCGATTAGGGGCAATTCAACACCTGATAGCTACTTTTAACTACATTCCCACATAGAATCAAATGCAACATCTACTTCTTATAACAGCGAAACACGTCCGCTAATTTTAAGGCGTTAGCGCATTATTTGTGCTCGATGCAGAATACCGCCGTTATCCAGGTTTGTGATTTGCCCCCCCCCCTCTCTCTCTCTCTGGATCGCAACATTCGTTCACGATCTCGACTGAAAACATTTACTGGCATGCCCTTGAACATACATAAATGTCACACATTACTACACTGCTAATATTACATCTATAAAACATTACCTCTGAAATAGTCATTATTAAACAACACGCGATTATTTTACACATTACTTTTTAAGGACTTCACCAATTTATTAATTTAAAATTAATTACTGATTATCATCCTAGCAAATAGATAAGTCTAATCTCTAAACGTTATATCACCATGATCAGCAGTCTCCTGCTCCCTCTTCTTGGTAGACGCGGTGTCAGTTACTGGAACAACAACCCACTCCCAGCAAGTTATCTTGAATATACACTTCAGAACAGAAACACAGTATATCCATACAACTATATTTTGTACACCGTACATCTATATACAAGGGTGAGTCAAATGAAAACTTTAAATTTGTAATAAAAAAATAGAAATTTTGCACTGTTATCCTGTAAGTTGGTAAGTGTGCTACAAACAACGCACAGAATGGCCTGTAGGTGGCAGCATAGTGCAGATGCACACATACCGTCGCAGTATCAGTATAAAAATGGCCGCCCCACTTGCGACTTGTATCAGGGAAGAACAGCGTTCTGTTATTCGGGTTTTGCGCAGTGAAGGTGTGAAACCTACTGAAATTCATCGACAAATGAAGGTTCAGTATGCTGATGCATGCTTGTCAGAGCAACAAGTCTACGAATGGACTTGTGTGTGACTTCATTCTGATACAGCCCCGAATGGTGTCTCGCATATCTGCACCATGGAGATCATCCACATAGTTAGAAACATATGCCTCTGAATCAAATTCTAATTTTGGCAGTATTCTTTTAAATGTTTCCACATCATCTCTGCATCTTGCAACTAGGATGGTGTGGCGCATATGTGTGGGCAACTACGTTAGACAAATTCGGATCAGGTCTGATGGTTCAAATGGGTGATATAAATATTGATTCGCTTGCACCATGTGATCAAATAGACGAGTCGTGCTCGTGAAACCTGAGTTTCTCAAGGAGGGTGTCATAAATATATTATGCTTTATCCTCTCCTGTGCTGCTTCTGACTAGTAGGCCAAAAGGAAAGCTTGTTTAAGGTAACTTGTTAGTGATTGGTTGGTAAAACAGTAAGAATTTTCATAAATTTTAGGGGAGGCTAACTACATAATGTGAACTCTGAATACAAAGAAATTTTAGGATAACGAAGGATGAAGATTATGGTATAAGAATAATTAGAATACCTTTGATATAAACTTTATTATATAAACATTTATGTTCGGCAGTAATTGAAAATTTTTCCTGCCAGTCTATGTTTGAAGTCTATAGACTTATTAACTACTTTTCTTAGATGCTTAAATCTTTGTGCACACATTTTTAACATCGTTATCTAAAAAGTAGAATAAAATAAAATCATTTCAGTCAATAGTTTTTATACTATAAATTAAACAATCAAAATGAAGGTAATTTTTTTACTAATTAATAAGGGTATATTTTTCCTCCTGGTGATAGTAAGCTGATGTCTGTAGTCTAGTTTTCTCCAAATGGTTGCCTGAAATATCACAAAAAATTTCAGACCTCTAGCTCAAATATTTTTTTTGCTTAAAATAAACATACTAGAAAATTTGATTCTTGGGTAATTCAGTTTAAAGGTACATTTCATCTGTTACTCACCTCTGTTGTTCTTGAAACCCTCCAGTTGCAGAATATTCTTGGTTTGTGTGTTCCTCATATTCTCTACTCCTTTTCTTGCTCCTTTTTGCTATTTTGGCCTCTTTAGTTGCCTCAAAAACCCATATTTTCGCCTTTGGCCAATCTCAAGAAATCAGTTGCCATCAGTGTTTGTCTCCCAACAATTCTAAAACATCACATCTGTTAATTGCCCCATCATTAAAGCAGATAACTGCATCTGATGCACCTGATCTCATGGTACTGTAACCAACAAACACAGTTTTAGGCAGGCATTCCCATATCACATGGTTGAAACATTCATTAACATTTTGTGTCTTTACATGTAAGCACCATGACAATAGTTTAGTGTCACTTAGGTCCCTGTATATGGGGTTAATTGCTTCCAAAACTTCAAATGGCAGGGAGTGATGGTGTGCATAAGTCTTATCATTTGCTATTCCTTTTTTGTATCGACACCATGTGTCTGCACCACTGTCGCAGAGAGCATGCTGTGGATGATCGTCTGTGGAAACTTTATGGAAAAAGGTAGCCCATACTGTGTTCGTCATGGCCTCAATATTTCAGTATTCCTTCTTATTGCTAAACCATAACAAATCTGCAGTTTGTCCACCTCTTCCTTAGTAAGACAACCCTGACTACCAGTTGGTTTGCCATCACTGAGCTTTTCCCCCTTCATATCTTTTATTTGCTTATGTAAATGTGTGCTCGTCCTCTTTTGGGCATGACCAGCACACTCCAACTTTTCAATTTTTACAGTTCTTCCAGAAGGCATATTTTCCAACACATTTACAAACCCGTTGCAGTCTCCGTCTCCAAGATACTTCACATGCCGTACACCATAAATCTCTTCTGACCTTTCAAATACTCTGAAAACTCCCTCTGATTCCATTCTACCACTGTACCCAAGAAAATTCTGAACACAAGCATGATACAGGTTATTTCCTTTGCAACCATGACAGTACTATGTCATACATTATACGTCAAACACCTTTCAATTTTCTTCATTGTATAACAGTTTTTTCTGTTGCTTTCTTCATTGACACAGCACTCACTCGACCAAAACTTTCAAGAAGTAACTGTTTGTACTTCTCAAATCTTGTAGGTGGGGGCAAATTCATAATAACACAAAATGTTTGAGCTGCCTTTCTACCCTTTCCAGTACACCTCATTCCATATGCAAGTCTGATATTCTGGATTGTGCAAAGGAAGAGTTTATAACTCTTACTTTGCACAATCCAGAAGAATACCCAGTTTTAGTTACCCTACAGGAATCACAAAACACTTGTAACTTACTAGCCACACCTTTCCTGTCTTCAAAATCTTCGAGGGTTTTAATACCACCTTTCTCCACAAAGCGCACACACACACACAGAGAAACATTCTTTAGAAGTGAACATAGAGCACTCAGTTCAACAATTAGGGAAACACATTCTGTTACAGTATTTTGATCATATTTTATAGAAATGTCACTCTGGGTACTCAAATATTTTAGTTTCTGCCTTGAGGCACTTGGCAGAGTCGACATAACATCCAGTTGGTTTGCGGATGTAATTACACAGTCTCTACTTTCCAACGAGGTAAACCGATTACCAAAAAACTTACTTTTTTGGAGGCGTAACTACTTTCGACAATGACACAGGACCAACAATTCAACAACGTACATAAGTTTGAACACAAACAACTCTCGAAAACCATAGATATACAAAGGAAAACAAAGGAGCATCGGAAAGTGTGTGTGCTAACAGGGCTGCCAACTCAAAAAACGATTACGCAGTGTACAGGTATCTTCTCGAAGTGGCAAAATAATAATGACACCATTTGACATTCGTCCGCAGCGGAAACATGGTCGTTGCCGCATACCGACATATATTTAAATTTGTTTTTAAAGATGTTTCCGATATCCGAATCGATTCATTTAACTACCGTTTTGCTCATAAAACTCTAAATCTTGTTTCAAACCGAAAAAAAAATCGAATTTCTGAAGCAGATTCAGTAGTAAGTGACCTTAAACTCACGGACCACATCACAACAGCGCGCTATAGTTCTCATAAGCATGGTGGGCTCACCTGCTAGGAAACCACACATGAATTCAATTTTATGGATATTGGGCCACGTTGGAGGCAGCGTAAAGTCAAACTGTTCTGTCCAGTAGGTGGGGTGGATTCCGTCAGTTGCGTTTTTAAACACATCGAACTTTCTTTATTAAAAGGAAATGTTTGAAGTCAAATTCCAGCCTTTCTCTTTATGGAGATCGTTCGCGTGATTCTGTTGTTCGTCCCCATATGTTTCCAGTGACATCGTTGTCTCTAGGGTTACATCCGTTCTCATGCTCAGACTCTCTCTCAGAACTTCCATTTCTATGTGCTTTTTAATATTTTCAACATTTCGCGGCCCTGTCAGCAACTGTATAAATATTAATTTTAAATTAACAACAACCTCAGTTGCAATGTTTACCTAGATTTACCTAGGTTTCAGTTGGGATAACCTAACCGTCTTCAGAATAAAAGGAACTACGATTTGTCCATAATGGACAACGTCAAAAACTAAAAACTATAGTATAGTAATACATCGTCATATTGCAGTAACTTGTCTGGAAAACAGCCTCGTCCTCACTTCGCGACTGCAGTACAGCAGCAACGGATGTTGTGCTGGAACTGGCTATAGCCTCGAGAGGGCATGCGCGATAGTGTGTCATGCGTACTTGTTAACACTGGTACCACCAACATGAACTCCTAAACTTAAAATGTTATGAATTGCTCCCTTCACTTTTGACGTCCAACAAATTATTACAAATGTTAAGACAGTCGATATATCTTTGTTCCTTACAGGATAACGTATATGTCAATTTCGTTAGCCGCACCTGGTTATTCATAAAATTTTAGGTTTAGGAGTACATATTGGTACAAGTGTTAACAAGTACGCATGACATACTACAGCGCATGCCCTCTCGAGGCTATAGCCAGTTCCAGTACATCATTCGTTGTCGCCATACTGCGGTCACGAGGTGGGGCCGAGACTGTTTCCCAGATAAGTTACTGCAACATCACTATGTATTACTATATTATAGTTTTTAGTTTTTTACGTTGTCCATTATTGACAAATCGTAGCTCCTTTTATTCTGAAGAAGGTTGGGTTATCCCAACTGAAACCTAGGTAAATCTAGGTAAACATTGCAACTGAGGCTGTTGTTAACTTAAGGTTAATCTATGTGCTTTATTTCGTGAGGTTGACCCTTGACCAAGTTCCACACGCGTTTTGAGGTCCACCGCACGTTCATTTAACTCAGGGTGGTGGTGGTGGTTAGTGTTTAACGTCCCGTCGACAACGAGGTTATTAGAGACGGAGCGCAAGCTCGGGTTAGGGAAGGATTGGGAAGGAAATCGGCCGTGCCCTTTCAAAGGAACCATCCCGGCATTTGCCTGAAACGATTTAGGGAAATCACGGAAAACCTAAATCAGGATGCCCGGAGACGGGATTGAACCGTCGTCTTCCCGAATGCGAGTCCAGTGTGCTAACCACTGCGCCACCTCGCTCGGTTTTAACTCAGGGATTACACAGGGTAACCCTGGCGTTTTGTTAGATATTGTCCATGCTGAAATTTCTGATAGGATTGCACTTTTTCCGTGCTGCTCACTGCAGCCGGCAGAGTATTCTCGGTATTCTCTCTAATCCCTACACCCAAACTGCTGCCTACCATTTCAACGGCCTTCGTGAGTTCATTTCTCAGGTCTTGAATTTCAGAAGAATTTTCACGTTTGCTTCGCTCCAACTCTTGTTGGATGGGCCAATCACGCCGCTTTTCCAGTTCACTGGGGTCGTAATAGCGTCTGGACACCGCGCACTTTCTGCCTGCACTTGGGACAACAGTTCTGCGTGGTCTTCTCATGATTGAGTTTCAAAAGCCTAGAATTTGTCTGTCATTATGCATGCCTGATCTTCGACCACACTAAGCCCTGACTGTTCCGTTTCCGATGTGGCCGAGACGCTGCTACACAACGCTTACCATTTCGCTTGTTACAACCGCTATTTCGCTTCTCAGCGTGGCCTGACGCTTTTTAGACTACTTTCCATGTTTTTCTCTAGCTTTGCATTTTCCGCTTCTAAAATCACCTTAGTAGAGTTATGTACCTCGTCGATTTTACTTGCAAGAGTGCACTGTTCAGTTGGATATTAGTGGATTCGCTACTCTTATCATGAGTACTTGATTTATTATATTGTCTATCGAGATCCTCCATGTCCTCTAATTGCAGACAATCCGGGACTGCACGATTTTCCATTTCTTCAGTTTGGTCAATTGAGTCCAACACCGCCTTTGCTATGAGTTCTAATAGTTCATTTTCTATATTCAGCCCGACATTTTAGAATTAAGAATTCCACACAATAAAAAAAAGAAAAACAACTTACACGCCCACTGACCACGACCACGATATTTTGCAGTACGAGAAAACCCCTTAAAAATCCGACCGTTACCCAATTTTGTCACTCGCAAAACACAATGCAGAGTACAGAATATCACATAAAAATAAAATACATAAACAACAAACAACGACGAGAACAACTTCGCTGTCTTAAACAACACAGAAATTGTTCGAGCGCGGTGAGGAGAGAACTTCACATGTATACTAAACATAAAAACTACGTCTAATTACCAGAAGAATTCAGGCCTAGCTGATCCTAGTGATGGTCGACCATGTGTAAGATGTCCTAACTGAGAACCGGAAAGCAATTAGACCTACTGTAAGAAAAACTGAACTGGGAAATGTTGAGTACTGAGTTTTCTTAAAAAGAATAAATTAACTACGCAATTTAGCAAGAATAATTAGTTATAAATGCATAAATTAGCCACTTCATTGTCCTTAAAGAGACTCTCAGATCTATTTAAGTTTTTAATGAACCAGAGCGTCAAATATTATTTTTTTAAATATAATTAGCAACGTACTAAATTAGCGTTTGATAAAAAACGTACTGGTGGCACAATCTTTATGAAACAATTTTTATTCACCGCAGAACATTCATATTAAGAGAGGAAAGCATTTAACTACATTAAGTACCTGGTGCGTGATTAACAAATTCAGTTACTATGTCTTGCACCTGTGAGAGTAACGAGCAAAAAAAAAAAAAAAAAAAAAAAAAAATCGTGTACTCAACGAGTGACCACTCGGTGAAATCTATCACGCAAGAGTCCGATGAAAGAACAGAAAGTTTTCTCAAGCCACAAAATAGGCGAAATTCCTTGTCAGCATCACTTTAGGAACCGAACAAAATAACTTAGAATAAAATTAACAAGGCTGAGGGCCCCCGATCATTCAAAGCACATGTGATACCCACCGAACTAAATCTTTACAAAAGGTACCATTTAAATCACGAAGATCAGATAATTCTAGAAGTATAATGCGCACAACTCAAATCAGCAAGAGACAAGACGCATTACAGTCCAGTAGTAGAATGGGAGGCTCTTGAATTGCCAGTAAAAGTTACAACCTGACGATAAAAGTACATGAGAGATAGATTCGAAAAATCATGGAAGAACAGAAAAATAAAATCTCTAACACACACGAAGTTTCAATTAGACTCACATTCACACTAGAGATAAGCTCGCTAGGTCAATCTAATCATGTTTGTGGTGGATCCTGCCCTTCACGTAGTTCCAGAGAAACAAGGCAAGGTACGATCTATATAACTATCGAACATAATTGTTAACTAATACTGAAATCTCGTAGCACAAACTGACTGTGAAATTATGAGTATTTCAACGAAATTTAACTTAGGCAACACGTGACTCTACGTACATCTTATCTCCGCCCTAACTTTGAAGCTACATCCGTACTTACCAAGAACCAGACGAAGAGTGTCTGTTCTTCATCGAGATGCTCGCAACTGCTGGTTCAATGGAAGCTCCCAGAGGGGTTTGCTTCCACCACCAAGCAGACAGACAAACAAATCTACGACCAAAAGGGATAAATCTCTCTGCCCAAGTACAGGGATCCTAAGTTGGTCATCTTGTGCTCCCGTTCTAACGAGAAGCACACATCTCCTGCTCCCAGCAGACGACAACCAACTCCGCTCTCACCACAAAATGAACCGAGGATAGGAAAAGACATTCATTCACCCACATTCACGCACACACAATTTAAAGTGAGGAAGGAACATGAAAAGAGCGGATCAGGAAATATAGAACATAATATATTAAAATATTTATGCAATGCCGTAACATCCGTGCATATTACATCGCTTATAGCCTAGAATTTCATTTAGTTCCGCTCTTCATTCCTCTTGGGAAGAAAGATTACGTAGTGAACCACATGAGTCGTAATTGAATAAAATGAAGAAACAGTCTTATGAAACTACTCTACAGAGTCATTTCAAGATTACACCATCAGAAAGTATTTTTAAATCAATTAGTTACTTCACAGAAGTGATTCATTTTAGTTTCCCTACTGGGATAGATATTGTAGATAGAGAAGTATGCCTTCAAGTTTACATCAGTACTAGACGCATTGTATTGTATTGTATGTTAACCGGAGTCCTAGAAACGACGGAGATGATCCGTCCCCGCCGCAGCCGCAGTGGTCCACAACCCCACTACGACTACCGCAGTCCACTTCACCCCTCCGCCGCCCCACACCGAACCCAGGGTTATTGTGCGGTTGGACCCCCGGTGGACCCCCCAGGGAACGTCTCACACCAGACGAGTGTAACTCCTATGTTTGTGTGGTAGAGTAATGGTGGTGTACGCGTACGTGGAGAACTTTGCGCAGCAATCGCCTACATAGTGTAACAGAGGCGGAATAAAGGGAACCATCCCGCATTCGCCGAGGCACATGGAAAACCGCCTAAAAACCATCCACAGACTGGCCGGTTCACCGGACCTCGACACAAGGCCGTGTCGGGGACCAGGCGATCCTTCCCGCCCGGAAAGCCGTGCGTTAGACCGCACGGCCAACCGGGCGGGATCACTAGACGCATAATACCCCCTAGTTTCATTACAGCATGAAGTGCGCTGCTCTGTGGGGTCTTAGAAGGTTCAATCGCTTCCAAATAGAGCATCTTTTAGATCTCTTTGGTCCCAGCCAGTCGCTTAGCCTACCGCACTAAAGAAAGCGTAGCAATACGTCTGGTGTGGATGAATGTCCAATTTACATTCCTATCCACGGATGATTCCGAGCACTCTTCGAAAACTGTAATGTGGACTGTTAACACCCGCTCTAAGTTATCCTGTAGTGCGGTATGAAGGTAACCTGATTCTCACGTTTTGGAACATATAATATCCTGTAATTGTTCCCACCACCTTCCCTCATATGCTGGGCAGGAATTGGGAGCTCACTAACAACACCCTTCCAAGACCTCTTGATGTGGTAATCAAGTCTAATACGACGCAACGCAACCTATTTTGGCAAGGAATTGATGCGTGGAGAGTACCATCAATGCATTGCTCTCGACCAAACAATTAATTCCAGCAAAACATTCGGTTGTTAAATCGGCGACAACGAGTAATGAGTGCTTCCATAACAATTCTCTGAGCCTGATTTTCAATAGAGCCTGAAGTTTTATTGGCTTGGATCTTAGGCTAACAGCTAGAAGGAACCTGCACCCACTCAGGACTTTTTTACACTCATTTATTCCATTACATAGTCTGCCGGACATGCCACTTAGCTGCACGCTTGTGTCCAAAATACTGTAGTGCGAATAGCCGCTTGCACATCGTATTTTGTACGGTGGTTACGGCTGTTGTGCTCATGACATAGTTCGTCCATCATGCTCACATCTTCGTTATAAAATAGTAACTTTAAGTTGGTAACCATGGTCATACAATCCACCGAGACTGAGCCAGCGAGGTCCATGACGGTCTCAATCGGTTTGACGATTTAGTGTGAGGATTGTCGAAGTGAGCCTCTACTAGGTGCACTCCATTCTCACAGCTGCACGAATGGTTCTCACATCTTTCCATATGACGGTCGTCCCACCGACGATTTGATCACCTCTGTTGTAGTTTTGGTCACGATGTTGGTCACATCTATCACGATGGTCATAATTGTCACGTTTCTTGTTCTCATCACGGTGCTGTAGGCTGTGACTGCACGAACAAGACTGGTTGTTAGATCTGCGCCACTCACGTCAGCCCTGGTGATAGCCGGAGCGACCAGTATGCTGATTGTTGTCAGCACACGAGTTCCTTAGTGATTCTGACGCTGCGGCCACGTACGTTGCGCTCTCCATACATCTTCAAAAATCAGAAATTTTTTGTGTACTGCTGACAAGAATCGGGGCAAATCCTCATCTGGCACATTTACCAGTTTTTTGTGCACTGTGACCAGCAGCCCTGAGAATTTGCAATATGTCACTTGTCGTTGTTGGTTCATCCCAATACTTGGTTTTGTTGACATATTTTTCTCTATATCAACGAAGGCTTGTGGGTCTCTCGTTATATTATTCTGGTTTAAAGATTTCTTTACAAAGACGCTCTTGCACGCCCCTCGACCAGTACTTGGCCAGGAATGGCCATTCGAAATCTGAGAAGCATGACATGTATCATGCTTGAACCGTTTCTTCTTGGACTGGCATAAACAGTGGTCATAGCCCAGAACTATGTTTGCCACACCTGAAAATGTTCGTCAGTTGTGCCGATGCAGCGCTGTGGAAATTTCACAATGATATCTGACATCTAGACCCAGAAACATATCTACAACTAGTTTGTCGGGAAAACCTCAAGGAACACGTTAAGGAGTTGTTGCAGCGATTCCGTGGTGTGCGTATATTAACATCAGTGGATTTGGGCACTAATTACTGGCAGGCTGGACTACATACTGAGCGTCAAAAATACATGGAAGTTTTATGTTTTGCACCTTTCTTCTGGATTAGGGAGTTACCGTTCTGACTAGATGTATCTTCAGCTGCCTTCATTACGGGCTGGGTACTGTGATCTTGGAAACACCAAGAGACAGAGTGACGTATGTTGATGACAAACTAGTCGCGGAGAAGACGTGGCCTGAACACATTGTGGTACTGGATCAGCTGCTTAGTGTTTTCAAGTATCAGGGAAATATGGTCGACTCAATGAAGTTGGATTTCAGATGTAAGGAAGTACAATTCTTGGATCATATAATCTCCACAGATAGTATCCTACCATATCCAAGTAAACTCGAAGTACAGTGGTGGACAAAACGAGCGAGACCCCTCGCCTTTTCGTTATGCTGATCCGCACAGCTTTAAAGTCTGCTACACAGCATAACATGTTTTCAATCACGTGTAAAATTATATTAGCGCTGATTTGTGTGTTAAACACAACACCTAAATAAAAGATATAAATGAAAGAAGAAACGCTAATTAGTGTGAACTGTTCTAATAAAAATGAATTTCAGCTTATCGAGATAATATAACTGTTTTAGTAAGACAAAGTACCCCATAGCGTTTCGAATTAGCAAAATATTATGCGCTTTTGGCCGCGAAACGGTCTGTGTCAACGTTCAGACCAGTCATATTGGATTACCATTGCTGACCTACCATGAAAGTGTGCAAATTTAGCAATGCGTGAAGATTCAAAACGGAATTCAGTTACAAATCATTCAGTGCCACACTTAATTCAATTCAGTTATTGACAGAAGCGGAAGAAGTAGGCAGTAACAAGTATGAAATTCTTCAAGTTTCATATTGACATTCACAGGTCGCCGGTACAGAATAAAGGTAACGATAAAACGTATTGGGGGCGCGAGAATTTCTTAAAATTGCTTTTCTGGTAGTCTATCTGCCTCCATCGAGATTAGAACCGAAAACAAACCAGACCTCCCTTGCAGTAGTAAACACCTTTCACTACGCTAGCAGACAACCCAGGCAAACAGCCCTCTATTATTACCCCAGACATAAATAAGCCGGGAATTCCGCAATGAAAATGGCAAAATGATGTGCAGTTGCTGTTGCATAGAGCTTTCTGGACTCAAAAACATGAATTTTCTATCTTTATGTCACCGCTTATGTGAAATCATTCGGGATGTTTATCGAAATAACAAAATACTGTTATTAGCGAGTAAATTTAGTAGGATAATTCTGCACCATCCCAGGAAATAAACGGCGACGTAGCTGCCAAACGTATTCTTCAATGTTTCGAATTCTCCACTAGACTCGCCACAGCCAGAAAACGTTCATTAGCCGAAGTGTTTCTTAAGCTGGCAAGCAATGGGAATGCTCGCACTTCTAAAACGCGGTGGCATTAATACTGGGATCTGAATTGCCACGTGTATAGGCAAATGGATTTTTTTTGCATTCTTGTAAACATGATTTGGATCGAAAGCGTAGCTACGATTGATATGCTGATGTATAGACTGAAACTACAACATTTCGAATAAAGAGTAGGGGGAATTATTTATGCGGCCCTCATCTTCAGTAACTGTCATAGCTATTTTCGTTGTTAGGATTTTGTCACCTAAATCGGTAAAAGTGGAACCCTACTAGTCTCACTTTCTTGACTGTCTATCTGTCTACCCAACCCTTAAGACCCGTGTACCTCGAGTACGGGTAGACATAAAAGCGGAAATGTATCGCACTTTCTGCGGTATACGGTCTCTTGTTGGTGTAAAAAAGTGAGCTATGTCAACGCAATCTAAGGATACGGTCGTTTATGTAAAGAAAATTTACGCGAAAGGTAAAAAAATGTCTCTAGGAACTATGCGACCAAACTGCTTAGGTCATCAGTCCCCTAGACCTAGAACTACTTAAACCTACCTGACCTAAGGACATCACACACATCCAAGCCGCGCGGTCCACGATATGACGCCGTTGAACGCACGGCTAACCCGCGCCGGCAAGCTGTTAATATCATCTGGAGTTTATAAAAAATTATTCATTTCTGGTGAATGATTTTCTGCACAGTTCATTTAAGATAGAATAACTAAAATATATTTGATGTTAGGGAAGACGAAGGACGCCTAATTCATTTCCCCTTGTCCTTATTTATGGTGTTAGATTCGCAATCTGAGCATACGTATTATCCATAAGCACACTTTAGCGCCAAGTCATAGTCATAGATATGCGAATACAACACATTGGCTTATACTTGAGGTACTTCGTTTCCCACGAAGTGATGGCAAACGACTCTCTGATTGTAAAATGTAAACTTTCACGGCCGGAACTGTCATGATTAATAAAATTCTTTTCCGGGCTATTATGTCGTGGTCTGATGGATTTCGCATTGTAACCCAACGTTTCGTCCCCATCTACGGAGGACATCTTCAAGGGGGTTCGTGGCTTCTGTTAACTTCCGAAACACACACTGTCTCACTACTGACTGCAGCAAATTTTTGTTTTCGTGTGCTCCCGCGCATAGGCGTGACGTCACATGTTTTGAATACGCGAGCGCAATTGGCCGTTGTCGGTTGCCGCCGTCCGCTGTTGCTATCATCCCATGCCGGAAGACTGGTACACATCTTCTTCAGCACCGGCATCCAGATGTCATTCAATTTCACGCCCTCCTCCTTCCTATTAAAATTCCTGGGGTGTTTCATAATCTCTATAGACTCTCTGTAAAGCCTTTCATGATATCCGCTTGTGGCTGCCAGTACTTGAGTTCTATCAAAATAAATGTGGTGGTCTCCTGACTGCAAAGCGTGTTCCGCAACAGCTGATCTATCAATCTCTCCCCTTCTACAATTGCCCTTGTGCTCTTCTAGTCGTTTTTTGACCGTTCTTTTTGTGGTACCCACATATACCTCCCCACAACTACACGGGATCCTGTAAATTCCTGCTTTTTTCAGCGGTTTACGAGCATCCTTAGCCAATCTCAGGTGTTCTTGTATCTTCCGGGTAGGTTTGTAAATCACCGCGATATTCCGTTTTTTCAATATTTTCCCTATGCGGTCAGTGACGTCCTTAATAAAAGGCAGGAAAACTTTCGATTTTGCAAGCGCTTGTGCATTGCTATGATTTTCACGCGGCGGTCTTAACGCTCTTTTTATCTCAGCAGCCGAGTAACCATTCCTGAGTAACGCATCAGTGAGGTGTTCCAGTTCCGTATCTAGTAGCCCAGGTTCACAGATGTTCCTCGCTCTATCCGCCAACGTTTTTATTATGCCTCGCTTTTGTTGTGGGTGGTGGTTCGAATCCCGGTGTAGATAACGATCCGTGTGCGTGGGTTTCCGGTAAACTGTATGGCCTAAGCTACCATCCTGTTTCTTGTAAACTAGCACATCCAGAAAATTTAGTCTCCCTTCTGCCTCCTCCTCCATGGTAAACTAAATCTTCGGATTAATACCGTTTAGATGTTTGTGAAAACGGCCTAGTTCCTCTCTGCCATGCCTCCACAACACAAACGTATCATCTACATAGCGGAACCAGATATTCGGTTTTTTGTTCGCAGTTTCTAGAGCCTGCGCCTCGAATTTTTCCATGAAAAAGTTAGCTATAACCGGGCTTAAGGGGCTCCCCATTGCCAAGCCATCAGTCTGTTCGTAGAACTCATCGTTCCATTTGAAATATGTGGTCGTAAGGCAATATTTAAATAGTTCTGCAATGTCGGGAGGAAAAATTCTATTCAGCTGTTGCAACACCTCATTGAGAGGAACCATAGTAAATAGCGATACCACATCGAAACTGACTAACATGTCCTCCGGCTGGACCACTATGCCGCTTAATTTACTGATGAAATGTGCAGAATTCTTGATATAGGAGTCCGATCGTCCCACATGCGGCCGTAATAGCGTTGTCAAAAACTTGGCAATAGAATAGGTGGGCGAACCAATGGCACTCACTATAGGTCTCAGAGGAACAAGTTGTTTATGAACCTTCGGCAAGCCGTAGAGTCTTGGTGGCAGCGCAACTGAATTGAACAGACTTTTCTGAACGTTCTGTTCGATAGAGGACTTCTTAATTAACCGCGTAACCGTTCTAAGAACTTTATCAGTCGGGTCTTTACTCAGCTTCTTGTAAGTCCGCGGATCTAGTAAGTCATTAATCTTGCTGTGATAGTCAGTAACATTCAAAACCACCGTCGCATTTCCCTTGTCAGCGGGGACAATGATAATACTATCGTCCTGATTTAGGCGTTTTATTGCATTCCTCTCAGCCACGGTTAAATTACTTTTTGGAGGCTTTGCGCGAGCTAATACTCTCACAGTTTCTATGCGGATTTCTTCGGCTGTAATCGCGTCCACACTACGAATGCCTGCTTCTACACTGGCGATTATCTCCTCAGTGGACACAACTCGCGGACTAATGGCAAAATTTCCACCCTTGGCAAGCTCAGATCTCTCATCGTCAGATAACAAGTGTTCGGATAAATTGATAACAGTACGGGAAGCGTCTAACTGGCGGATCGTCTGATTAGGATGCAAATTCGTAGTGTGGACGCGATTACAGCCGAAGAAATCCGCATAGAAACTGTGAGAGTATTAGCTCGCGCAAAGCCTCCAAAAAGTAATTTAACCGTGGCTGAGAGGAATGCAATAAAACGCCTAAATCAGGACGATAGTATTATCATTGTCCCCGCTGACAAGGGAAATGCGACGGTGGTTTTGAATGTTACTGACTATCACAGCAAGATTAATGACTTACTAGATCCGCAGACTTACAAGAAGTTGAGTAAAGACCCGACTGATAAAGTTCTTAGAACGGTTACGCGGTTAATTAAGAAGTCCTCTATCGAACAGAACGTTCAGAAAAGTCTGTTCAATTCAGTTGCGCTGCCACCAAGACTCTATGGCTTGCCGAAGGTTCATAAACAACTTGTTCCTCTGAGACCTATAGTGAGTGCCATTGGTTCGCCCACCTATTCTATTGCCAAGTTTTTGACAACGCTATTACGGCCGCATGTGGGACGATCGGACTCCTATATCAAGAATTCTGCACATTTCATCAGTAAATTAAGCGGCATAGTGGTCCAACCGGAGGACATGTTAGTCAGTTTCGATGTGGTATCGCTATTTACTATGGTTCCTCTCAATGAGGTGTTGCAACAGCTGAATAGAATTTTTCCTCCCGACATTGCAGAACTATTTAAATATTGCCTTACGACCACATATTTCAAATGGAACGATGAGTTCTACGAACAGACTGATGGCGTGGCAATGGGGAGCCCCTTAAGCCCGGTTATAGCTAACTTTTTCATGGAAAAATTCGAGGCGCAGGCTCTAGAAACTGCGAACAAAAAACCGAATATCTGGCTCCGCTATGTAGATGATACGTTTGTGTTGTGGAGGCAGGGCAGAGAGGAACTAGGCCGTTTTCACAAACATCTAAACGGTATTAATCCGAAGATTCAGTTTACCATGGAGGAGGAGGCAGAAGGGAGACTAAATTTTCTGGATGTGCTAGTTTACAAGAAACAGGATGGTAGCTTAGGCCATACAGTTTACCGGAAACCCACGCACACGGATCGTTATCTACACCGGGATTCGAACCACCACCCACAACAAAAGCGAGGCATAATAAAAACGTTGGCGGATAGAGCGAGGAACATCTGTGAACCTGGGCTACTGGATACGGAACTGGAACACCTCACTGATGCATTACTCAGGAATGGTTACTCGGCTGCTGAGATAAAAAAGAGCGTTAAGACCGCCGCGTGAAAATCATAGCAATGCACAAGCGCTTGCAAAATCGAAAGTTTTCCTGCCTTTTATTAAGGACGTCACTGACCGCATAGGGAAAATATTGAAAAAACGGAATATCGCGGTGATTTACAAACCTACCCGGAAGATACAAGAACACCTGAGATTGGCTAAGGATGCTCGTAAACCGCTGGAAAAAGCAGGAATTTACAGGATCCCGTGTAGTTGTGGGGAGGTATATGTGGGTACCACAAAAAGAACGGTCAAAAAACGACTAGAAGAGCACAAGGGCAATTGTAGAAGGGGAGAGATTGATAGATCAGCTGTTGCGGAACACGCTTTGCAGTCAGGAGACCACCACATTTATTTTGATAGAACTCAAGTACTGGCAGCCACAAGCGGATATCATGAAAGGCTTTACAGAGAGTCTATAGAGATTATGAAACACCCCAGGAATTTTAATAGGAAGGAGGAGCGCGTGAAATTGAATGACATCTGGATGCCGGTGCTGAAGAAGATGTGTACCAGTCTTCCGGCATGGGATGATAGCAACAGCGGACGGCGGCAACCGACAACGGCCAATTGCGCTCGCGTATTCAAAACATGTGACGTCACGCCTATGCGCGGGAGCACACGAAAACAAAAATTTGCTGCAGTCAGTAGTGAGACAGTGTGTGTTTCGGAAGTTAACAGAAGCCACGAACCCCCTTGAAGATGTCCTCCGTAGATGGGGACGAAACGTTGGGTTACAATGCGAAATCCATCAGACCACGGCATAATAGCCCGGAGAAGAATTTTATTAATCAAAACGACTCTCTGCCACTCCTTCGGCAACTGTAAATATATTTTGGATTATATCTAGCAGCTTTCGGTCGGTAAACAAGTACTTTTCCCGTTGATGCCGTAGAGAAAACCTTTTCGTCCGTGAAAATCATTCGCCTCCAAAACTGGAGAGGTCTGTCCACATTTCAGCAGCAAAAGCAAGGCGGGCCTCACTGTGGGAAACAGTCAATGTCTCTTGCACGGCAGTGCTTCTTCCTCTCAGCCCAACTTCCCTTAGACGACGAATGACGGTCTTACTGCTAACACTGAGACCCAAAGTCTGCTGAATTTGTCGTGCGTTTACAAATGGGTGGTTCTCACTGAAACGGCGTATCTGCCGATCCTGAGCTGCTGCTGTTGTTTTGTGGCGACGGCTACGAGGCCTTCCATTCAGGTTACCACCCTCTTCCTTTCGTATAATCCACCTGGCTACCGTCGACTTGTGAAGACCCATAGTTCTTGCTATTTAGCCATTTGAAAATCCCTCTGTATGGAGCGCTATTACAGATTCCTTGTCTTCCTCAGCCAGATGGGCCATTTAGCGTTGACTGAATGATTCGTCGCAGTTAATACCTGCTCCGAAAACAGCGCTAGTAGGAAACAGACTGCCTCCTCTACGACTGCAGCCATAACGCAATGGCCAAGTGTGTGTGACACGGAAATCGATGGCATAAACGAGATATCGCAAGCCCGTACCCATGTCATTACATAATGGAGCAACTTAGAATCTATAGTTTTTCTCAGAAGGGCTGGTCCGCTCTTGTCATGTCTCATCTTGATAAATATTACATGAAATGAAATATTTACGTTTTACACATACGGCAGGCCTAACGCAAGAAACATTTCTGAAATATCCGAGGCAACCTGAAGAACACTCCGTGAATTTTAGCTGTAAAAGGTTGCCTTATAAGAAGGAAAACGTGTTTATCCTCGCTCGCCGTGTTTCCAAGTAGCACAGTCTACACTGAGGGATATATAGTTCTCGCCGGGTGTAAGAAGCGACTCGACTAGCGAGGGGAACTCGTCAGGGGCCATACGCTGATTGTCCGGAAACTTTGCTCACTGAAGGAGAGGACAAAATAAGCGAACATGTGTTTCGGCTTATCTGCAGACACTCGACCGTTTCCGAGAAAACGACTGTCAAAGTTATCAACGCACTGTTGCTATAGTGTAGATACCTTTTGCACCCTAGAATGCGATTGAAGCGGTGGCTCAGTGGCTACCGCCATTCTCTCTTAACCTTGATTCCTGAGTTCGACACCATATTGTTTTTTTTATTATTTTTTTCCCTCCCTCTCTATCAGAATTATCTACGAATGCTTTTTCCAATTTATGTTGAAATAATGTTGTCGTTATTCGTCAGTTAACTTTCTGTGTAATTAATGAATTAAAAAAATAATGAACGAGTGAGAAAATAATGTGAAATATTTTTGAACCTCCGTAAGGTTGCAAGGACATTCACAAATATTTCACATCATTTTCTCATTCGTTTATATTTTTAACTTCTTTCATTCTACAGTACATTAATTGACGAATAACGACAACACTGTTTCATCATAAATTGGAGTAAACATTCGTAGATAATTCAGAGAGCGAGGGAAAAAAAGGAACAACCGGAATTCGAACTCGCAGCGACGGTAGCTGCTGAGCCACCGCTTCAATGGAATCCTCACACGCTAAAAGGTATCTACACTATAGCAACAGCGCACTGAAAACTTTGACCGCCGTTTTCTCAGAAGCGGTCGAGTGTATGCAGAGAAACCGAGACACGTGTTCGCTTATTTTGGCCCCTCTTTCATGGAGCAAAGTTTCAGCAAGATCGGGGTATGACACTTGGCGGGTCTCCTCGTAAGTGGCGTGTGTTGCGATTCAGTACACAGAATGCGTCCACTTTCCTCGATTACTCATTGACATGTTTGGAAAATTTCGTTCTTGTACTCGCAGTTTGTATCATGAGGGCTGGTTTTTCCTTATATCGATCTACTAATGGACTTTGCTCCTAATTTACTTTACTGTGTACTACACCTACTGGAACGACTTGAACCGGAAATGTTGGTTTATTCGGATAGTCCGCTTCTTAGTTGCCACATTTCGCTACAATATTTTCCTTTGTTTGAAAATGGCAAGTTTAGATGACCACTGCAACTTGGTAACATCAGTAACAATTTAATACTTCGAAACAGTTACGTGTAGTGTACGAGGAGTGTACTGAGGAATACATTAAACAGGAAAGCTGCGTTTCGTAACAATAATTAACTTACGGTTACATGACAAAACACAAGTCGAAATACTGTCAATTCATCTCAGTACCCAGTAAAAGCCCGCATCTCGTGGTCGTGCGGTAGCGTTCTCGCTTCCCACGCGCGGGTTCCCGGGTTCGATTCCTGGCGAGGTCAGGGATTTTCTCTGCCTCGTGATGGCTGGGTGTTGTGTGATGTCCTTAGGTTAGTTAGGTTTAAGTAGTTCTAAGTTCTAGGGGACTGATGACCATAGATGTTAAGTGCCACAGTGCTTTGAACCATTTGAACCCAGTAAAACTTAAACTGGAACGATCGCAAACATACTTTTGTGGGGAAGGCAAATGAAAGACTGCGTTTTATTGGCCGCACACTAAGAATACGCAACAGGTCTGCTGAAAACACTGCCTACACTACGTTTGTCCGTCCGCTGCTAAAGTATTCCTGCGCGGTATGGGAGCCTTGACAGACGTGATTGACGGTGCACGCCAGAAACGTCCAGGGAACGGTAGAAGGATTGTAATGTCACGAAATAGGGGGGGAGAGAGAGAGAGAGAGAGAGAGAGAGAGAGAGAGAGAGAGAGAGAGAGAGAGAGAGAGAGAGACCCAGATTTGATAAGCGAGTTGGTTGACATTCAAGAAAACAAAAGCGTTTCTCGTTGCCGCGAGATCTTTTCCCGAAATTTCAATCACCAACATCTGTTCTGAATGCCAAAACATTATTTCCTCGAGAAATTACACAGGAAGAAATGACCATAGTAATAATGTAATTCAGGGTTCGTAAGAAAAGATTTAAGTGGACCTTTTTTCCGCGCGCTGTTAAAGAGTGGGACGGTAGAGAAATAGTCCGAAGAAGACTCTGCCAGGCACGTAAGTCTGGATTGCAAAGAAATCCTGTAGATGTTGTCATGTAGAAGCAACAACGAAATTATGTTGTAATTGCGACATTTGAGTTACATTTGATTTGAACATCAAAGTTATTTTCAGTTTATTTATTTTTTGTTCATTATTTTCAGCCATAGACAAACATCTAGGTGCGTTAAATTCATACTGAAATTAAGTGGCATGCATAGACCAATAACAATAAATTCTTAACTACTTGTTATGGAACTGCAGTATCTGACAGCGTCTTCAGAAGTGGATATCGCATACGACGTTCGTAGGGTATTTGCAAGTGGATATTGCAGACGACTTTGAACAAGATTTGAATGTAGCTTCGTAAAGGTTCCGTGAACAAACGATCTACGAATACAGTTTATCCTCACTAGACAGTATATATTATCATTATACATGAGGTGAAGAAGTTTTCGCCGGTAGCTGTGGCCGAGCGGTTCTAGGCGCTTCAATCACGAACCGCGCGGCGGCTTCACTCGCAGGTTGGAATCCTACCTCGGGCATGGATGTATGTGATGTCCTTACGTCAGGTAGGTTTAAGTAGTTCTAGCTCTAGGGGACTGATGACCTAAGCAGTTTGGTCGCATAGTTCCTAGAGACATTTTTTTACCTTCCGCGTAAATTTTCTTTACATAAACGGCCGTATCCTTAGATTGCGTTGACATAGCTCACTTTTTTACACCAACAAGAGACCGTATACCGCAGGAAGTGCGATACATTTCCGCTTTTGCGTCTTCCCGTACTCGAGGTACACGGGTCTTAAGGGTGGGGTAGACAGATAGACGGTCAAGAAAGTGAGACTAATAGGGTTCCATTTTTGCCGATTTAGGTGACGATATCCTAACAACGAAAATAGCTATGACAGTTACTGAAGATGAGGGCCGCATAAATAATTCCCCCTACTCTTTATTCGAAATGTTGTAGTTGCAGTCGATACATCTGCATATTAATCGTAGCTACGCTTTCGATCCAAATCACGTTACAGGAGTGCAAATAAAATCCATTTGCCTATACACGTGGTAATTGAGATCCCTGTATTAATGCCACCGCGTTTTAGAAGTGCGAGCATTCCCATTGCTTGCCAGCTTAAGAAACACTTCGGCTGATGAACGTTTTATGGTTGTGGCGAGTCTAATAGAGAATTCGAAACGTCGTAGAAATCGTTTGGCAGCTATGTAGCCGTTTATTTCCTGGGGTGGTGTAGAATTATCCTACTAAATTTACTCGCTAATAACAGTATGTTGTTATTTCGATAAACATCCCGAAAGATTGTCACATAAGCGGTGACATAAAGGTAGAAAATTCATGTTTTTGAGTCCAGAAAGCGCCATGCAACAGAAACTGCAGATCATTTTGCCGTTTTCATTGCGGAATTTCCGGCCTATTCATGGTCAGGTCGGCAACGGTAATCCAGTATGACTGGTCTGAACGTTCACCCTGACCGTCTCGCGGCCGAATGCGCATAATGTTCTCCGAATCCGTAACGATCTGGGGAACTTGTCTTACTAAAACAGTTATGTTATATCGCTAAGCTGAAATTCATTTTTATTAGTACAGATCATACTAATTAGCGTTTCTTCTTTCGTTTATACCTTATATTTACGTGTTGTGTTTAACACACTAATCAGCATTAATATAGTCTTACACATGATTGAAACCAGTTCGACAAAGTTTGATAAGTCCTTCAGTTTGACGCCTGTGCATAGTATGTTGGAAGCACTTCGTCGCCTTGTCTCTTATGCTGCGTAGCAGATTTTAAAGCCGTGCAGATCAGCCCAACGAAAAGCTGAGGTGTCTGTCTCGTTTTGTTCAAATGCCTCTGAACACCATGGGAGTTAACTTCTGAGGTCATCAGTCCCTTAGAACTACGAACTACTTAAACCTAACTAACCTAAGCACATCACACACACCCACGCCCGAGGCAGGATTCGAACCTGCGACAGTAGCGGTAGCGCGGGTCCAGACTGTAGCGCCTAGAACCGCACGGCCAGCAAGTTGTGTCCACGACTGTACATACCTTTCTGAGCCTAATTAAAATGTTTATACAAGAGACAGTCGTGACTACATACTTGTGTCGACTGACGAGAAAGGACGTTGCATGGAGCTGGACAGAAGTTGAGTAGTGACAATTCGAACAGGTCAAAGAAGCATTAGTAAGGGCTGTTCCACCTTCATTTGAGCAAAAAGAAATCTGGCTAACCATGGACGCGTCTTGTAGTGGTCTCAGGGTACATCTTTTCCAAGAGGTGGAACAATATGGTACAAAAGTTAAGTAGACCATAGCGTTTGGTAGTAGCGTTCTGAATATATAACGGAGAAACAACTTATTGACCAAATCAGAGACACTGACGGTAGTCTGGAGTTCACTAAATTCAAATACTTTCGGTGAGAAGAATAAGCAAGGTCTTTAGCAACCACAGAGCTTTAAAATTTCTCATTAGTGCAAAACTGATATATGAACGGTTCTAGCCGGCCGCGGTGGTCTCGCGGTTCTAGGCGCGCAGTCCGGAACCGTGCGACTGCTACGGTCGCAGGTTCGAATCCTGCCTCGGGCATGGATGTGTGTGATGTCCTTAGGTTAGTTAGGTTTAAGTAGTTCTAAGTTCTAGGGGCTAATGACCACAGCAGTTGAGTCCCATAGTGCTCAGAGCCATTTGAACCATTTGAACGGTTCTAATTGGGCTGTACACCTCCAAGAATTTCGATTATGTGTTGTGTAGGTACCAGGCAAGGACAAAATAGTGACGGATGCCTTGTATCGAACACCCACTGGGTTAACCTGAGAAAACGATAATGAGCTCAAGGAGGCAACTTTCGATACTCTGTACATGAAAGGCGTAACGTTTGTGAGCCATTCTTGCTGATACCGGCTTAGATCAGGATAAGGATATCACCTCACACGATGGCGATGCAGCGAATACCATACTGTCATACATGGTTAGAAATAATATGTTGTTCAAGCAGACTAACCACAACGAAAACAGTTGGTTGGTGTGTGTGCCGGAATTTGTTAAGAAGCTCGTGCAGTACATCCACCTGAGCCATGACATTTTCAGACAACACAAACGTATCCGCAAATTCCGAGAGACAATATATTTTCACACTATGACAACTAACACGCGCCTCACATCTTTCTGGCTCTGTCAAGCGTTCGTGTAGACGTAGCTAGTACACAAGGTGCTTCAAAAAGAATGACCTGATTTTGATTAGTAGTAATTACGAAACATGGGACGTACTGGCAAGACAATGTATGATGTCTGAATGAGCGTGACCTAGAGTTTCAGAAAATCGGCGTTAGTTGTCAGTCAGTGCGTCTTCTCAAACTGCAGTCAGTCAGACGTAAGATTGCGCCCATTTAACAAAAGGCGTTTTGTGTGCTGCAGTTTGCAAAGAACGAGTCAGCGATTTCGGTTTAGCGTGCTTTTCGTCGGCGTTTCAGCACTGATCCACCTGTACCCAAAAACGTTCGTCTTTGGTATCACCAATGTGTAGAGACAGGATGCTTGTGGGATGATAAGAGTCGAGGTCTACCTCGCACTTTTGACGACATGGTGGAAAGAATTGTGCAAACTTTTGAGCGGAGTCCAACAAAGTCTGCTTGCTGTACAAGCAGAGAACGTGCCTCAGACGACTGTCCAGCGAGTGCCAAGGCGTCGTCTGGTCTATAAACCAGACAGACTACAACTGGTGCAAGATCTTCAGGTTGGTGATAGAAGGAAATTGGTTGACTTCAGCAATGCTCTGCTAGAGGCCATGGAAGACGATATATTTTATATACTTTTAGTGATGAAGCAACAGTTTATGTTAGCGGTAAAGTAAATCGGCATTATGTGTACGTGTTGGGGCTCCAGAACCCTGATGACGTTAGTGAGCACGAAAGAGTCTTACCTAAAGTGGACATTTTTTTGCTATTTCTCGTGAGAAAGTATACGGTCCCTTCTTTTTTAAGGAAAGCTCAGTGACTGGAATGAGCTACCTTCCAGAATTGGTCTTTCCCACTGTGGCGTTCGCTGTGTTATTCAGTGGTTTGGTATTTAACTAATTTGTAAATGAGAATGATAATCTTATTTTATTACATTGAGTAATTACTCAATAATTTTTCTCCCGGCTAAAGAACTCCAAGTTAACGTTGTGTTAAAGTGTTGTCTGTAAGTTGTGTAAGTGTCACTAAATCACAGTTCATACAACAGATTGTATACAACTATTGATTATGATGGAAACAGTTATCTTCATCAAAATGATCATTAAAACCACCGAATATCAGCCGCACACAACACTGACATATGTTACATGAAACAATATTCTTCGCAACTCGTGTGTAATTAATTTCGGCTCCATAGATCAGCAAGAAAAGTTTGTTATATGGATCGTGCTATGAGCACTGTTTTTAAAGAACCAATCTGATTCGAATTATTTTCATTAAAATGAGCTCGGGACCACCGGTGCACATTTATTTTGGCACATTTTTATTACCTTCGGCATTTATGTTTGCAGAGTTGCGTAATTTGAATTTGCCGCTGAGATAATTGTTAAGATGGCGGCAGGCAATTGATAGAGACTTTCTATTGTTAGAGAAAATAGGATAAGTATTTGAAATGCTCATTAAACTTTGCTTTCATATTGCGCACTATTTAGACCTTTTTTATCAAGCAAACCTTTGAAATTTTCGTAAGGAAAACAGATAAAAACGCGATACATATCGCTATCGTCAATGGCTGCACTCCTTGCAGCGGAAAGAAATAATTATCACAGATAATGCTTATTGAGAGGAATTAAAGTTACAAATAATTATTCGCTCATTATTATAATAATAATGGACTCTATTCTTAGGTAATAATTAACAAATAATTACAATTTCTTAACAGACCTCAGTTTGATGTACGTCTTGCGTCCGCAACCTACAAAAGCCAACCAAAAAAGGTAAAAACAAAGGAAGACAAACGCAGATCGTAAAAAGAATTTACAGTTATCATTGTCTTTGTATGCTACACATCGATATGTCCAATTACATCATAAAACATTATATAAATAATTAACATTTATTTCACTGTTTTTTCATATGTCGGATAGATAATGTTTATAACTGTTAGAGGCATAATTTCCTCTCGTCGCACTGTAGCTAAAATTTATCTCGTGGAAGTTACACCACGACTTCAGGAGGACTCTGATGACTTCATTTTCCAACAGGATGGAGCTCCATAGCACTGGCACAACAATGTACGCCATTTTCCCAGTGACACCCTACCTGAAATCCAGACATGACCCCATGCCATATTTCTTTGTGGGGATATGTGAAGGAAAGTGCGTTCATCTCCTCCGTATCTCATGACACAGAAGTGAAGAACAGAATAAAAGCAGCAACATATTCTGTAAAAGCAGATACATTGTGGAAAGTTTACGACGAATTTAGCTATCTTCGACATATCGGTCATGCTGCTGGTGGACGCAGAGCATTTGTAATCGCATAACTAAAAGTTTAAGATTTTGTGAGTATTTTGCATTCCATCCCGCGTTTTATCAATAAATATGGATTCTTGAAAGTAGATCATTCTTTTTGAAACACCCTATATTTTGGTTACTGTCAAGCCTATTTCAAAGCATGTGATTCTCACCCTTCTCAGAAACACCACTGGGAGACAGTAATCAGGGCTTCCAAGAGTCATTTTCTGTGTGTAGTCGGACGTGTGAAGAGAATACTGACAGACAATGGACCGCAGTTCCTCTGTTGAATCTGGATAAGCTACGAGTACATAGCTTGCGAGAGGATATGAACAATTTACATCTCGCGTGGAACCCATGTGACAGGATCATGAGGTGAATTGTAAATTATGTCCCCTCCACTACCACAACTGAGACAGATCCTGGGATAAACATCTAACTGATTTCCAAGATATCGACGATAATCTGACTCATGACACTTTGAAACTTGGACCGCTGAATCAGTAACTCGCCAATAGAATAAGGGAGACTTAACTATGAACCTATTTGTCGATAAATGTCATCATGAAACAGTGAATCTGGCTCAGGATCGAAAACAGAAAAGGCTAAGAACCACCAAGAAACCCAGAACGGCACAATAACACAAATTCAGTTCGTAGTAGATGAAGCAAGACAAGAAAAAGATCGCGAAAGAGCAAGTTTATGCTCCATAAATTCTTTTACACCTATTATGAACTGCATCGCGTGATGTAAATAATTCATGACAACGTTGTAGAGATCGAGACACACAGGAGCCACAACTCAAAGCGATGGCAACATATTTCAAATCTAACATTATTTATTGATAAGCAGTGCTAGAGGCCAAACAATCAGTCTCACAACCGTGGGTGAATGTACAATAAAGAATGAGAGAGAGCGATATGCAGATGGACGACTTCCTGGTACAGTTTAAACCGTTCAAACATGATGGGAGATGAGATTTTTGACAACTTTAGCCTATAAGAACGATTTTATGTTGCACTTTTGTTATTAGAAGCAGTTTGTGGGAAGTACTGTGCGGTTATTGCTGGTAGCAACGTAGCGGCGAGCCTCTTACGTTTTGCTGCATGCGATGGAGTGCCAAGCCGTGATGATTTTTTTTTATTATTGTGTTTCACTAAATCAGTAACAAGAGGCAATGAGCAATGGTATAGGAAAGGACAGAATGAGGCAATGAGCAATGGTGTAGGAAAGGACAGAATACGACATGCTACTTCAGGTGAAGGTTGGGGATTTGTATGTTTTGTTTGTATTCTTAGCAGAGGATGCGACAGTCATCTGGAGGAAGTCCGTCATTGTAATATTGAATATCGTAGAGAAAGAGAAGCACCCCCTGTGAATGTAATCATTCGGTGAGAAGTACCTTAAAACTAGAGGTACGGTGAGGTCATAAATTCAGGTACAGAAACAATCTACGTAAATCTATCACTTCTGTGATGAATATCATAATAGTGAAACTTCCTGGCAGATTAAAACTGTGTGCTGGACCGAGACTCGAACTCGGGATCTTTGCCTTCCGCGGGCAAGTGCTCTATCAACTGAGCTACCCAAGCACGACTCACACCCCGTCCTCACAGCTTTACTTCTGCCAGTACCTCGTCTCGTACCTTCCAAACTTTACAGAAGCTCTCCTGCGAACCTTGCAGAACTAGCACTAACAGGAGGACGGGGTGCGAGTCGTGCTTGGGTAGCTCAGTTGCCCGCGGAAGGCAAAGATCCCGAGTTCGAGTCTCGGTCCGGCACACAGTTTTAATCCGCCAGGAAGTTTCATATCAGCGCACATTCCGCTGCAGAGTGAAAAACTCATTCTGGAAACATCCCCCAGGCTGTGGCCAAGCCCTGTCTCCGCTGTATCCTTTCTTTCAGGAGTGCTAGTTCTGCTAGGTTCGCAGGAGAGCTTCTGTAAAGTTTGGAAGGTACGAGACGAGGTACTGGCAGAAGTAAAGCTGTGAGGACAGGGTGTGAGTCGTGCTTGGGTAGCTCAGTTGGTAGAGCACTTGCCCGCGGAAGGCAAAGATCCCGAGTTCGAGTCTCGGTCCGGCACACAGTTTTAATCTGCCAGGAAGTTTCATATCAGCGCACACTCCGCTGCAGAGTGACATTCTTATTCTACGTCTAATATTGTTTGATGGTGTAATTATGTAATACGCGTATTTAAACTGTTTTAGCATGTAATTATCTGAACTGTTTCTTATTTAAATTGTTTTGTTAATTAAATTGCATTGTGTATTATTGAGAAAGAGCGGGAAACCGCGCATAGATACATTTTGAGAAAGAGCGGGAAACAGCGCGCAGTAATACATCTGTAATGGTAGCAGGGATTGTCTGCACCAAAAACCATTGTTGGCGGCGAGACCGCACTTTTGTAGCATTGAGCGTTGGAAGCGAGCAGTTGCGAGTAAGATGTGAGACGAGGCAGTCGTAGCTAGCGAGACATGAGAGGAGGTCGCTGTAAGCGAGGTATGAATTAACACTTTGAAAGAAGCGGTGTGCTCGCCAGCCACTCGCTATATGTAGCGCAATGCTAGTTTTTAAGAATTTTTGTAAAGAACTATGCCCCTTGTAATTGTTTGTCAAGATCGTTCTCAGAATATAGTTATGTAATTTTGATGGAAAATTAGGTATGTAGCGCAACGCTACTTTTTAAGAATTTTTGTAAAGAACTATACCCCTTGTAATTGTTTGTCAAGATCGTTCTCAGAATATAGTTAACTTCTACCAGATTAAATGCATTAAGAATTTTCTATCCCAAAATCATTCACGTAAATGCTTTACGGAATTTATTGTTATCTTAAAAGAAAAGTCTAAACTGAGCTTCAGCTTTTATCAAATCTAAATTAACTTCAACTTAAAGAATTCCAGTCACAAAGTATTATGAAACTCCACCAGCAGCTTATAATTATGTTAAAGAGAAGTAAGTATATTCATTCCACAGTTTGCTGTAGCAGTCAGATGGCGATCCAGTATAAATAATTAAAGGTAAGAATCAGTCTTAATAATTTCAGGTAACGACTGAGGACCACGGCGACAACACATTTTATGTTTCGTCGTAATAATCAGCAGGTAGTCTTGACAGAGCAGCAGTTAAAAGAGTTTAAGAGACGCAGCGTTCAGTCAGCAAGCAAACGTTCATCCAATATTAGACGGGAAGGTTTCACTTGGCGATATCCATTCAGTACGACATTTTAGTGAATCTACTGTGGATATGAATATACTGACTTTGATAATAGTGTGAATAAGTTACTGTTAAGTGGCGCAACGCATATACTAAAGTGTATAACTTTTATTCACAGGTCATCGGCAATTCTGTTTGCTTTATTGATTCGGCGTGGAAAAGTGTTTGTTCAGTGTTGAATCCGCTTTGAACAGTGATATATTTTGTTGCGTGTGATGATTATAGACAATGTCCCGCAGAATAATTACTCGTTCTCAAACTGATAAAACTTTTTGTTGCGTGTGATGATTATAGACAATGTCCCGCAGAATAATTACTCGTTCTCAAACTGATAAAACTGTACAAAATACTGACGAGAGATTCTTTTCTGGAATAGGCAGTAATAATACGTGTGAAAACCCTGATTCTGAAACGTTAGGTGAACAGACATTTAATAACTGTAACAATGTGGAAGCGTTTAACGAACAAGTAACTTCAGAAATGCCCACAGACAATGAAACGGTAGTGCAAAATAATTTGGCATTAAATGCAACAGACGGTACACAGTCACAAATTCCGCATAGTAGACATAACAGTTTCAGTAACGAAACCACTACAATGCAGTCAGACAGAGAGACTCCATTAAGCACTGATTTAGATTCAAACGGTACACAGCTACACAACCTGCGTAGCAGATCCAACAGTTCTCATGACCAAAATTCCGAAATTACGGAAAACGTGACGCAGTCACAATCATCTGAGGATGTTCAAATGAACACAGATCTACAGCCTTTAACAACGAATACAAATACACACAGAAGTCAATCCGAAACGGATCCAATAATGGCATTTTTGCTACAAATGAGACAAGACATGAATCAAAACTTTAACAGAGGGTCACAAGAATTAGAAAAAAGGTCACAAGATCTAAAAAACGAAATTAAGGCAGAACACGCACACACAGATCAGAAATTAGACAACATGTACCAAAATCTAAAACACGAAATCAAAGTAGAAATTCAAACAGTCGCTGAAAAATGTTCACAATCAACACAAGAATTACGCGACAAAATTCAAGAAATATCCGATAACCAAGCAACATTTGCAGTTAGTATACGGGAAACAATGACAGAAAACTTTGCTAAACAAAACGCTCAGATTGATGAACGTTTTAACAATCACACAGAAAACTGTTTGATACGTCACCGTAAACTGGTGCGATCGCAGGATAAAGAACGAAAAGAATTACTACAAACAATCACTAAACAGCGTCAGGACGACAAAAAGAAAGTGTTTGCCCAGGGCAAAACATATGTAGACAATCACATACAGTCGATCTCGGAAGAAATCGAAACGGTCAAAGAAACAAATAATCAAATACAAGACAGGCTTACAGAAATCCAAACACAGACAATCGATGTGAAAACTTCTACAGACACTGAAATCCAGAATGTTAAAGATAAATTAACAGAGGACGTTCAGACACTAACTGACAAAATAGAACACATAGAAATTAACCATGACACAGAAAATTTAAAGGCAGATTTTAAGAAAGTCACCAAAAGCAACCGTAAATTACGAAACGAACTGACAGAAAAGATCAATGAACTCACTACAAGAATAGATCTTTTAGATACTAACAATGACGAGAGATCAGACGACACTGCACCAGTCCCAGTGCAACAGAACTCTAATAGTAATAACACGCCATTGACAAATATACAACAAACTATCACAGATCTAAAATCGCGTAATGATTCATTGCATCAGCAAATAAATTCTCTACAGCAAGAGATAGCGGACGCACAAGAAACCGCCGCACATAATCATTTTCAACAGAACACACACCGTTACGAAATGCCTCAGATCCATAATACATATAATGTTGGTAGACTTCAGAGAGTAAGAGATTTTACCCAGGAAGAAAGACACCCGAATCCATATTCAAGACAATACGACAACACTTACACACACAGATATGACAGTTTTGATCACAAACATTTTCTTTCAGTTAGAAAGTTTAAAACATTTAAAAACGACAGGGCGCAAATACATCCTTTGGATTTTATCCAACAGTTCAGGGGAGCACTTCCACCATCATGGCCAGTACAACATAAGTTAGAATTTATTGTCAGTTTTCTTGAAGAAGAACCAGCACGACGAATGCGACCAATTGCTAGACAATGTTTTTCCGTAGAAGCATTTGAGGAAGCATTTTTATCAGCATATTGGTCTGACACTACACAAAACAGCATCAAAGATCGGCTACTTAGTTTGCCAAACTTTGAAAATTCTACCTTTCCAACAATCACACAATTTTTCGAGTACATGGTGGAACAGAACCAGTACCTCAACGAGCCATACAGTCAATCGGCATTAATACAGCTTTGCATTTCAAAACTGCCCAGAGCTTTGAAAGTGTCATTACTGACAGGGCAACAAAAGGACAATGTATCCACTTTTAGAGACATCTTACAACTATTAGAAGCACACCAGGCAGACTACGCATTTGTTAACAAAAATTTTTCACGACAGAACGGAAAACAAACAAACTCAGCTACTTTTGAACAAACACGATTTGGTAATAACAATCCGAGTAAACGCTTTCGCAGCGAAAATGACAACGAAAACAGGAGTAATGAAAAACATTATACTGACACGGTAAATTTATATTCAGGACAGCAACAGAATCCGAGACTTAACACGCAACCGAATAGGTCAAATTTCCATATGAATCATCGCTCAGATAATGCGACCGGGGAAGGCCATTACGCGGGTCGACCGCAAAATGAACAAAAACAAACGTTTCTACGGGGTGCAGGTGGGCTGCCGTCCAGTCACAGTTATAACGACAGGAGAAAAGAAAACGAACACAGACCGCCGAGGACGTTCCACAATGACAATTTTAACGGAAAATACAACAGGGCCCAACAGCTGCGTTACCGTATGAATGTACCAGACACCAGATTTCATCCACCAGACACTGCTAATAATCAAAACGGCAGAACTGTACAGTTGATAGAACACATACCAAACTCCCAAGCTGAAAATCACATATCGGAAGAATTATGACTAGAGAAAACCTGCAATGAATCTCTTAATGTCGATACTATGACATCACACAGAGAAAACATAACGACCGAAAATGCCATTACATTTGACGACGTGAGAGACACATTGTTACAGGAAAAACCAATCCTACAGAAAACAATATATCACCCAATAATAGAGATAAATTTACAGTCGCACAATATTTTAGCGATAATTGATTCAGGTTCACCTATGTGCGTAATTAACGAAGACACATTTAACAGATGCAATAGCAATAATGATTACCCAGTATTTCCTTTAAACAGAACGAAGGTCAAGGGAGCTTTTGCAGGAAAAGGCATTGAAGTTAAAAGACAGACACAATTAACATTTGTTTTTGCAGGGGAAACGTTCCACAGTGATTGTTGGATAGTTCCGAATTTAACAACAGACATGATATTAGGAATAAATTTTCTTGTTCAGTACGATGCGAAGATTGACTTCAAATTGTCATACCTCACACTACAAAAGGAAAACAGGGAAGTGATCGTAAGATTTCAAAACACAGTATCCTCCGAAGAACAAAATATGCACAGGATCGAGATTATTACTGATTCTCAAGATAACGATTGTTATATCGCATTATACACGAACACACTTAATAATGACTTGGTAGAGGAACAGGAGTACAATATGTTCGAGACAATTACACGCAAGGTAGACAATAGTGTAGCAAAATGCGACGCAGAACGCACAGAACTTGAAAATATTCTGGTACAACACAAAGCAGTTTTTGCCAATGTTCCAGGAACAATGACAGGATTTATGTACGAATTTCAGGTGAAACCACACGAGACTTTCAAAGCAAAGCATTATCCAATCCCACACATACACACAGAAGCAGTTAAGAAAGAATTACGAGCAATGATCGATCAAGGAATAATAGAACCAGCAGCCAGCCAATATATAAATCCACTACACATTGTTGAAAAGAAGGATGGATCACTACGTTTAGTTTTAGATTCACGTCAAGTTAATAAAATAATCATTACAGAAACCGACCGACCACAGACGTTAGAAGAGTTACTGCAAAAATTTCATGGCACCTCCATTTATACTACACTCGACCTCAAATCAGGGTTTTGGCAAATCCAACTACACCCAAATTGCCGAAAATATACGGCATTCCTTTGCTTTGGGGAATGCTATCAATTTTGTAAACTTCCGTTTGGACTAACGATTTCGTCTGCCGCCTTTATACGAGGCATGAATACTATTCTACCACAAGATCTGAAAAACAAAATTACTACATATGTCGATGACATTTTAATTGCAGCAGAAAACTGGGAACAACACAATCATACTCTTCAACAATTACTGAATACATTCGAGCAGAATGGTATAACTATAAACTTGCGTAAATCTGAATTTGGTAAAGCGTCAATAAAATTTCTAGAACACATTATCTCACAAACAGGTATCGCACCAGACCCTGACAAATTGCAAGCATTGAAAGACATCGATGTGCCAACAAACAAAAAGGAACTTCGGAGCTTTTTAGGTCTTATCAATTATTTTAGAAAATTTATCCACTACAAAGCATTAGACACGCCCTTGCTATACCAGCTTACAAGTAAAAACACACTTTGGTCATGGAATGAAGACGTTGAAGCTGAATTCGAGAACTTGAAAGAAGCATTATTAAAAGCACCTTTGTTATCACACCCTGACCCAACACAAAACTTTTCCGTTGCAGCAGATAGTTCAACCACAGCACTAGGAGTACATATTTTCCAAGAAATAAAGGAAGAAGATAAGACAGTCGTGAAACACATTGCTTTTGCAAGCAGGATACTTTCTCCAGCAGAGCGCAATTATTCTGTAACAGAATTAGAGACACTATGTGTAATTTACGCTTTTAAGCGATTCCGTCATTTTCTATATGGCCGACATACAACAATATATACCGATCACCGAGCAATCCAGTTTTTATTGTCAGCAAAACTTACGCACGATAGATTAAGCCGCTGGAAATTATACTTACAAGAGTTTGATTTTACCATTATACACATTCCAGGCACGCAGAATACTGTTGCCGACGCATTGTCGAGGTCCATTCACAATAAACGCATGGAGAAAGAAAATACCTTTTGCTACAACAACCATAGTATTATGTATATTAAACAAGTAGCTTTCGAAAACTTTATATCAGCAGCATTACAGGATATAGAGAGAGAACAGCAGAAAGATGAAACACTGAAAGAGATTGTAACGCTTTGGAAAGACAGAAGTAACGCTAAAGTCAGACTTCATTACACTGTACATCAAAATATACTCTTTATTCGATCATACCGAGACGGTAATAATTGGCTTTTATGCATTCCGGAAGGGATCGTAAATAAACTGATATGGTATACACATCTAAGTTATGGACACTACAGAGCGAGGAAATGCTTTCTGATTCTGCGACAAAATTGCCACTTTAATAACATGGAAAAACACATAAGAAAAGTAATAGCATCATGCAAGATATGTCAAAAAGCTAAATCATCAACAGTGTCACACATTCCACCATTGTATCCCATCATACCGGATAAGTTAAGACACATGGCAGCAGTGGATCTTTTCGGTCCAATCCCCAGAACAAATAATGGTTATAGTTATATTTTTGTAGCTGTGGAACTAACATCCAAATTTGTAACATTTTCTCCACTAAGGAAAGCAACAGCAAGAACAGTATCAAGAGCGTTTGTAAGAGATTTTCTATCAGTAGTAGGACGTGTACAGAAGGTTATTTCGGATAACGGTCCGCAGTTTAGGTCAGACGTATGGAAGAAAATGTTAGAAAGTAAGAACATAACACCTATTTACATATCAAGATATCACAGTTCTTCCAACCCATCAGAAAGAATAATGAAAGAGATCGGGAAGTTATGCAGAATTTATTGTCATAAAAGACATACAACATGGGATAAATATATTTTACAGTTTCAAGAAGTGATAAATGCAATACCCAATGAATCTACGATGCTATCACCAACCGTAATACTGACAAATAAAGACCCACCGAACAAAATTACCGAACTAATTACTTTTCCTAAGACGCGTAGGCTTCGACATTGTGAAATAATAGACACAGCATTAGCAAACACTAAAAGAGCTGCAGATCGGCGGAAGAAACAACAGAAGCAGGTAAGTCGACTACAGAAGTACGAGATTGGCGACAAAGTACTGATTCGCACTCATTTTCTTTCCAACAAAGGTAAGCACAGATGCCGTAAATTCGAACTTCTGTATGCAGGCCCTTACAGAGTTCGTAATATTCCACACGCTAATGTAGTGCATGTGGAAACGCTACGTAAGAAGAAATCATTAGGGAATCATCATGTATCCAACGTGAAACATTTCTTGACTTAAAATTTTGCATTTCAGCTGACGAAAGGACGGCGTGACACGTAAGTATGCAACAATGGTAGTTTCAGCGCGCTTCAGTAACAAACAAAGCCGCGACACGCAGCGGGCCGCTAATATTTCACCGTACCTTAAAGAACACAGCAGTACTTAATGATGCTACGCCAGCCAAGACAAATAAAAACACGAGAAACATTTCCTAACTTAAAGAGAACATGCAGACAACGACACGACGTATGAATTTGTGCACTGAGAGCTCATAAATGAAAGAAATTTTTTTTATAACGTGACATAATTACTTAAGAAAATGTCGATTTTTGCAATAGCTAAACTGATAATATAGATCGTTCATTAATCAATTATTTTAGTGGTAACATTAACATGTACTCTTTATTCCAGAATGCAGCATTGTTGTCACACGTCATCAAAATGAAACGTAGTTTTAGTTAGAATAAGGATGTGAATCTTTAGGTCACGCAGATAGCTGACGCTAATTGTCATTACAGAAATTTTATAGGTCATGCTGGGAGCTGACGTGATTTTGCAGCAGTTAATATTATGATAAAGTGTTTTATAGGTCATGCCAGGAGCGGACGAGAAGTACCAGAAGATGTTTATTGAAGTCATGCCGTGCACTGACGATAATTAATACTGAATGTTTTATAATAAGTCATGCCGTGCGCTGACGTTAATTAATGCTGAATGTTTATAACAGGTTATGCAGAGAGATGACACAGATGCAGAAGAAGAATGTGTATGTTATGTTAGTATATAAAAAATGTATAATGCTAAGAAATAATTTTGCTAGCATGTGACACATTGCAACACTATGGATGGGGACCACACATTACAATGTCTAACCAGAATAATGTTTACCTTAATTTTCAGCTGCAAAAGAATACTTTAAATAATTTTATGACAGTAATTTTATTGTATATTATGACCTGACATTTGACGACTCATAACTGACGACTACACCCCTGAATGGAAGATAAAATTTTAGGACAGTAAGTCAAGAAATGCATTGTCAACAAAATTTATAATTAATGATGTAAGAAACTAAGATATGTAAATACAGAATAAGTAATAATGTACTTGTCTATAACAAATCTGTATACTATCAAATACTGAATAAGTAGGAACTTTTATGTCTTTTATATATGGGAATAATTTTCTGGAAGAATTCTTAAATTAAAACTACATATTGTTACAAATTACGACACAACATATTTTGTCATAGGGAAAATTATTTGGTAGTCAAATTATGGTACCAACAATGTCCGTGAACCCATTGCCAAAACAATTTTACCCGTACCTTAATTCCTGTGCATCCCCATGGTTATTGAGCACAGAATCAGTGAATTGTGAAACACGTGACTTCAACCAATGATGTTCTCGACGAGGTGTTTGCATACCTAGATGCACACCACAGCCCGATGTATGTCAATTGGTGCCTGCATACCTAGATACACACCACAGTATGATGTACGACAATAGGTGTTTGCATACCAAGATGCACACCACCAACCTTAATGGACCATTGGAGATGGAACTTAATCCTGATGTGGCTGCGGCAACTCAGGCTATTCGACGACGTACTTAGTGTTTGGGTACACTAAAACTATGGAGCAAGGCGATGATGGAACCACATGGCGAAACCTGGTGTTGTGCTATGTGAGGGAAAGGAACAGACTTTTGAGTGCACAGTTGCCAGTGCTTTGACCATGCTATCCAATTCCTTTTGTACCTTCCTTAATTGTGGTACTAAGAGATGCCAATTTGAATTAAATGTTTCATAATGTAAACTTTCAATTGCTTCATATGATCTGTATATTGATTTTCACATTTACTCTTATTCTTGTTGTTAAATTTAAGGGAACCAAATTTTACTTGATGTACAATTCCTACTAAAACCCTTTCTATTTACATATTCTCTTTATTAGAGATAGACAAATCATTTCGTATGACAGCATTTGTGTATACACTTTGTTCAAACTATTTTCTATAATCAAATTTTATACTTATGTTGAGTCCATATGACTCAACAACGTAGTAAAATTTTAAGAAAGCCGAGTAGCGGCATATGTAATTATGTAATAGGCGTATTTAAACTGTTTTAGCATGTAATTATCTGAACTGTTTCTTATTTAAATTGTTTTGTTAATTAAACTGCATTGTGTATTATTGAGAAAGAGCGGGAAACCGCGCATAGATACATTTTGAGAAAGAGCGGGAAACAGCGCGCAGTAATACATCTGTAATGGTAGCAGGGATTGTCTGCACCAAAAACCATTGTTGGCGGCGAGACCGCACTTTTGTAGCATTGAGCGTTGGAAGCGAGCAGTTGCGAGTAAGATGTGAGACGAGGCAGTCGTAGCTAGCGAGACATGAGAGGAGGTCGCTGTAAGCGAGGTATGAATTAACACTTTGAAAGAAGCGGTGTGCTCGCCAGCCACTCGCTATATGTAGCGCAATGCTAGTTTTTAAGAATTTTTGTAAAGAACTATGCCCCTTGTAATTGTTTGTCAAGATCGTTCTCAGAATATAGTTATGTAATTTTGATGGAAAATTAGGTATGTAGCGCAACGCTACTTTTTAAGAATTTTTGTAAAGAACTATACCCCTTGTAATTGTTTGTCAAGATCGTTCTCAGAATATAGTTAACTTCTACCAGATTAAATGCATTAAGAATTTTCTATCCCAAAATCATTCACGTAAATGCTTTACGGAATTTATTGTTATCTTAAAAGAAAAGTCTAAACTGAGCTTCAGCTTTTATCAAATCTAAATTAACTTCAACTTAAAGAATTCCAGTCACAAAGTATTATGAAACTCCACCAGCAGCTTATAATTATGTTAAAGAGAAGTAAGTATATTCATTCCACAGTTTGCTGTAGCAGTCAGATGGCGATCCAGTATAAATAATTAAAGGTAAGAATCAGTCTTAATAATTTCAGGTAACGACTGAGGGCCACGGCGACAACACATTTTATGTTTCGTCGTAATAATCAGCAGGTAGTCTTGACAGAGCAGCAGTTAAAAGATTTTAAGAGACGCAGCGTTCAGTCAGCAAGCAAACGTTCATCCAATATTAGACGGGAAGGTTTCAATGGCAGTGCAATCGGCAGGACCGATATTGAGCACAAGAGAAGGCAAGACAGGTCGTTTGATCGTGAAGGCAGCTGTCCTGTGAGAACCAGACGACCTTGACGCACTGGAGTTGGGCGAGATCCACATGTCACGGTGAGCAGTTTCTGCTGAGGAGGCGCCGTCTCCCTCAGACCAACCGGGCCTGCACTCAAGGGTTATCACCTGGTCGTCAGTGGCTGCTGTCTCCGCAGGGCAGTGCAACGAGGATCGCCTACACGAATGGGTTTCTTCTTCTACGGCCGGGCCAACCATAGCCAATGGCTCAAATGGCTCTGAGCACTATGGGCTTAACTTCTGGGGTCATCAGTCCCCTAGAACTCAGAACTACTAACCTAAGGACATCAGATACGTCCACGCCCGAGGCAGGATTCGAACCGGCGACCGTAGCGGTCGCGCGGTTCCAGACTGTAACGCCTAGAACCGCTCAGCCACCCCGGCCGGCCTATAGCCATTCACTGAGGGCGCAGCACGTTGGGTGAGAATCACGAGAAGCTCAGGGTTAACAAGTTTCGTTTCATAAGTTGGCTGGAATATTGTTGGAACTATTGAATCGAGGTCTTACAAGCGGCCAGCTGCTTCTTCTGAACGTTGAATTCCAGGTCCAAGGCGGCGTTCGTTTGTAAGATGCGTCGAACTAGAAAAGTACTGCGTCGTTCGGATGTAATATTTTTATTCAGCGAAATAAGACCGACTTTTTTTAAAATATGAGGGTATTCCAGAAGGTATTACGTTACTATGAACACTTATTTCATTACTTAACCATTAATTAACAATAGTTAAACTCAAGAGAGAAAAAAAGACGTAAGTTTTAGATTCTACGACATTTCGCTTTCTTTTTCATTCAGTCCATAAGTATGTACTAATAACTTCGTGAATCAGCCTTAAAATACAGCTACTAACCGCAAATCCGGCTTTGAGCTATTTTTAAACGATAGTGCAAAATGCTGTCATGTACATTGAGAAAACAGAAATTAACGTAGAAAACTTTCGAGCCTATGCCGTTGAAAAAGCCTGGGACTATATCAAAGAGTATACATAGTGCAACCTGCCAACAAGAGTCCATAGACTGCTGATCCATGGACCGCACGTAACTGCTTCTACGCTTTTACCAATAGGTTAGCTCCTGGAAGACGCGCAGATATCAACAAACAAGTTATTAAGACAATATCGCGTAAACTTTGCCCGAAAAGTCTTTTCAAGTGTAAAACTGGAGGCTGTGTGAGACTTATGGCAGCAACTGGTCCCTATATTTCTTCTTTCTGAAAACCATCTCTGGGGAAAGTGAAAACTGCTTATAATCCTCTGCAGTACGCACCAAGAAATCAGATGATTAAGTGGATGCAATTGCCGGTGAGAAAGAAGATAAAGGCGAAAATGAAGATAAAGGCGAAAATGAAGATAAAGACGAAAATGAAGATTAAGAACTCGAAGCACAAGAGGGAGAAGATTAAGTAGACTTATAAAACTTTCAATTTTTGTTACTAATATATATATTTTCTGAAATAAGGACAGTAAAAAAGGCACTTTTGTAATAAAGTTTATCTTAGAAATTGTAAATGTTCACTGAAAACATTTTTTGTCCACTTCATTTGTTCCAAATTCATTGTGCAATGTTGCATCCGCTATTGTGAATTTTTCAATTTTATGTTTAATCCTTATCAGAAGGGTAATATATCCCATCACACCCATTTTTGGCCATATTGGAGCAGTTGCGAAATATTCATCAGTTTTTCAGGATTCTGCCCCACTGTGCACAAGAGACTACAGTCTGCTTGTCTGGCTTAGAACAACCTTGCTGACGCCGACTGTCTGGTCGTCAATGCCACAACCACAACTTTAACTATCGGGGAGGCTGTCAATTGACCTGTGTCACTAGTGATCATGTGTATGGCGACTGCACGAAGAAATGGTTAGCACTTATTATTGGGTGGCCCACACAATGTTTTGCTATACCTATGAACAATACTCACCTCGCACTTGCTTTGAAATTTTTCCTCGATACACAGTTAAGCCATAAGAAAAGTTATAGATATGATAAAGCAGCTGGGGCATACACAATGAAGCGCCAAAGAAACTGGTACGGACATGCGTATTCAAATACGGAGAAATGTGAACAGGGAGAATACGGCGCTGCGGTCGGGAACGCCTATATAAGACAAGTGACTGGCACAGTTGTTAGATCGGTTACCGCTGCTACAGTGGCAGGTTATCAAGATGTGAGTGAGTTTGACCGTGCTATTGTAGCCGGCACACAGGCGGTGGGAGACAGCAACTCCGAGGTAGCAATGAAGAGGGGGTTTTCCCGTACGACCATTTCACGAGTATACCGTGGATATCAGGAATCCGGGAAAACATCAAATCTACGACATCGTTGCGGCCGGAAGAAGATCCTACAAGAATGTGACCAATGACGACTGAATAGAATTGTTCAACGCGACAGAAGTGCAACCATTTCGCAAACTGCTGCAGATTTCAATGCTGTGCCATCAAGTGTCAGTGTGCGAACCATTCAATGAAATATCATCAATATGGACTTCTGGACCCGAAAGCCCTTTCGTGTACCCTCGATGACTACACGACACAAAGTTTTACGCCTCGCCTGGGCCCGTTAGCACCGACATTGGACTGTTTTTGACTGGAAACATGTTGCCTGGTCGGACGAGTCTCGTTTGAAATTGTCTCGAGCGGATGGGCGTGTACAGGTATGGGGACAACCTCATGAATCCATGTATCCTGCATGTCGACAGAGAACTGTTCAAGCTGGTAGATGCTCTGTAATGGTGTGAGGCATGTACAGCTGGAGTGATGTGGGACCCATGATAGTCTAGATATGACTCGGACAGGTGGCACGTATGTAAGCATCCTTTCTGATCACCTACATCCATTCATGTCCACTGTGCATTCCGACGGACTTGGGCAATTTCAGGAGGACAATGGGACACCCAACACGTCCAGAATAGCTACAGAGTGACTCCAAGAACCCTCTTCTGAGTACACTTTTGCTGGCCACCAAACTCCACAGACATGAACCTTATTGAGCATATCTGGAATGCCTTGCAACGTGCTGTTCAGAAGAGATCTTCACCCTCTCGTACTCATACGGATTTATGGACAGCTCTGCAGGATTCATGGTGTCAGTTCCCTCCAGCAGTACTTCAGATATTAGTTGTGTCCATACCGCGTCGTGTTACGGCGCTTTTGCGTGCTCACGGTGACCCTGCACGATATTACGCAGGTGTACAAGTTACTTTGGCTCTTCAGTGTACCCTAATAACTGCGGTGGAAGGGATGGAAAGGAGACTGGACTGGGAAAGAGATAGGAAGGAAACAATGACAGCTAGCTGTACAGGGCATTGCAGCAACACAGCAGCGAGAGTTGAAAAACTGTGTCTGATCGGGGCTCGAACCTGGATGTCCACTTCTGTAGAACGGTTGTCTCAACAGCCTCGGCCATCCGGACACGCCTCCGTCAGACGCAAATTCCCAATTTTCTACTCGCTGCACTGCAATGACGCCGCCCATTAATCTCTTCTCAGATTTCTGCTTCTCGTATGAGTTCGGATGTAGGTTGTTCATCCACACTGAAACTTTCTTATCAAACAGCAGTCGTGCCCATACAGCTACAGAAATGTGTAGTATCTGTTCTGTCGGACATGTCCAAATTGCATTCATTTAAACGCAAGTAATAATGCAGATAAAATGTGAAGGATAACAGTGTAGTTTATTCTACAATTTAACTGCGGGACTACAATATACGCTACTGGCCATTAAAATTGCTACATCACGAAGATGACGTGTTACAGCCGCGAAATTTAACCAACAGGCAGAAGATGCTGTGATATGCAAATGATTAGCCTTTAAGAGAATTCACACAAGGTAGGCAACGGTGGCGACACCTACAACGTGCTGACGTGAGGAAAGTTTCCAACCGATTTCTCATACACAAACAGCAGTTCACCAGCGGTACCTGGTGAAACGTTGTTGTGATGCCTCGTGCAAGAAGGAGCAATGCGTACCATCACGTTTCCGACTTTGATAAAGGTCGGATTGTAGCGTATCGTGATTGCGGTTTATCGTATCGCGACATTGCTGCTCGCATTGGTCGAGATCCAATGACTGTTAGCAGAATATGGAATGGGTGGGATTTTTGGATGAATCCAGGTTCTGCTTACAGCATCATGATGGTCGCATCCGTGTTTGACGACATCGCGGTGAACGCACATTGGAGGCGTGTATTCGTCATCGCAATACTGGCGTATCACCCGGCGTGATGGTACGGGGAGCTATTGGTTACACGTCTCGGTCACCTCTTGTTCGCATTGACTGCACATTGATCAGTGGACGTTACATTTCAGATGTGTTACGACACGTTGCTCTACCCTTCATTCGATCCCTGCGAAACCCTACATTTCAGCAGGATAATCCACGACCGCATGTTGCAGGTCCTGTACGGGCCTTTCTGGATTCAGAAAATGTTAGACTGCTGCCATGGCCAGCACATTCTCCAAATCTCTCATCAACTGAAAACGTCTGGTCAATGGTGGCCGAGCAACTGGCTCGTCACAATACCCCAGTAACTACTCTTGATGAACTGTGGTATCGTGTTGAAGTTGCATGGGCAGCTGTACCTGTACACGCCATCCAAGCTCCGTTTGACTCAAAGCCCAGGCGTATCAAGGCCGTTATTACGGCCAGAGATGGTTGTTCTGGGTACTGATTTCTCAGGATCTATGCACTGAATTTGCGTGAAAATGTAATCACACATCAGTTCTGGTATAATATGTTTGTCCAATGAATACCCGTTTATAATCTGCATTTCTTCTTGGTGTAGCAATTTTAATGGCCATTATTGTAGGAATGACTCAGGAAAAATTAACAGACGCTGCTATAATGCACCGAGAAATAATTACCGCTTTTGTATATGAGAGGAACTGTGACTCAATAAGTTGCGAAACAAGTACTAGCTTGGCCACCGATGAAAGACTATGGTATTAAAACACGCAAAGGAACAACAAAAAACATTATTCATCACATATAGCCCAGGTGACAATATCTGGTACTGCATCTAATTGCTTCTCACACAGTGTGCATATGAAATCTCGCAAACTAAATAGTATATAACAACACAACCTACCACATGAATCGCTTGTGAAAATATGATCAAATGACTGCTTTGTTATCATTGCTCTCTTGCTATTAAAGCAAGCAGATGAAGAACCCAGAATAAATTTCAGAACAGGCATCGTAGGCAAAATAATTGCACAATGTGTACCTACAACCATTAGAGCAAACGAAGAACATACTGAAACGTCCCCTTAGAAAAATTGTGCAAGACTGTGCTTAAACTGACACACAATATTTTTTTAGCGCAACGCAATCTGACTTTCAAAAATCCCTACAAAAGAATGGCCCTGACTAACATTAATCTATACCTTTCACAAATCACTTACCTCACAAAAATCTTCGTTACTCGAACTACTGCAATACAGCGAGCGCCACTACTGCCAGCTAAATAAAAGATTCAAACTACGGAAGGCACTAACTACTGATAGGTATAGTTAGCAAATGAAAGATTTTAATAGAGAACAAACAGTGTATTTACCTTAATAGTCAAAATATATATGGTAGTTCATGACATCCAGTCTTACAAATTTCAAAACTCCGCCATCTCTTTCCCCACGCCCACCACTGCTGGCGGCTCACCTGATTTGGAAGTTTTGCATACACATTTTGCCACATCATGAATACACATAGAACAGCAATGAGACTTATGCTCGTTGTAACTATAAGCATCTTAAAGAAATGCATTCCCTTTGTCCCATCGCTGGAAGTTCAGGCCAATGCGTTGTGGATGATCTCAGCCACTGTTGGGTTGGGTTGGTTTTGGGGAAGGAGACCAGACAGCGAAGTCATCGGTCTCATCGGATTAGGGAAGGGCGGGGAAGGAAGTCGGCCGTGCCCTTTGAAAGGAACCACCCCGGCATTTGCCTGGAGCGATTTAGGGAAATCACGGAAAACCTAAATCAGGATGGCCGGACGCGGGATTGGATCCGTCGTCCTCACGAATGCAAGTCCAGTGTTTAACCACTACGTCACCTCGCTCAATTCAGTCACTGTTCATAGACTTTTTGACAGTGAAAAATTCAATACAATTCCAACACTGCAGAAGTGGGACAAAAGGAAGAAAATTAAATTATTGGACTTTATCTTCACGAAGGTGAGTCCTTTCTTTGACGCAAGATACAAAATGTTCAACGAAAGAGCCAACATCAAGCTCAGATTGTTTCGTCATTGAACAATGGCGATTGCAAGCCTGTTGAAATCGGCATCCTGTGACATAACAACTTACAGTTTTGATTAGTCGAGAATACATACAAATGTGTGCTTCAAATGTGGATAGTAAATAAAATACCTCTACACAATTAATTAAGTAATTGACCAAATAATGTTTTTAGATGAGTGACCCTTACAATATTGCACCAAGATAGAGAATCAAGTGGCAGAAGAAGAACGGGTAACTCGACATTAAGAGAAAGTATTTATTTCACAAAAGCGTTTAATCAGAATAAAAGCTGGATCCACCTGAGATCACCTTGCAGACAAGGAACTCAGAATATTCACAATACCTTCGCCATACATATTTTCACTTATGAAATTTGTTATTAATAACTCATCCCAGTTCAAAAATAATAGCGAAGTGCATGGCCACAACAATAGAAGAAATGATGATCTTCACTATTCTGGTTAAATCTGACTGGCGCAGAAAAGGGTGAATTATGCTGCCACAAAAATCTGCAGTCATTTGCCAAATTGCTTTAAGAGTCTGACGAATATAAACCAACATTTAAAAACAAATTAAAAGAACTTCTGAATGACAACTCTTCCTACTCAATAGACTGATTTTTAGATATGAAATAGTAACGGAAAAAATATTGTGTATTGGAAACTTTGTTAAACTGACACGTCCCACATCACTACGAAATGGCGTATTCATTGTCTATGGAACAAGTATTAATGTAATGTAGCCAATCAGAAATAATTGGTCGTTTGGGACGCTTCTGGTGGCGGAAATGTCAAACCTTATAAGAAACAAACGTATGTGGTGCCTGTTCCGGAATAAGCGTAAACTTTATTAGCAACGCTGGTGACGGAAGATGCACACTAACGAAAGAAAAGATTTACGATTTCCCTCCAGTGTAATATTTTGGTTTTAAACAGATCCTTATCAGATGTAGGGACTAATTATATTCCAAACGGAATTGCTTTTAATATTGTGCGGAATTAATAAAATTAGGAAGCACTTTCGACATAATTCTAATAGTGTCTATTATATATATCTTACAGTGGTAATTAGCAATAAAAACTATGTTAGCGAAGATAAGGGTATCGGTGATATTATGTATTATTTGTTGGTTATCTTTCAGATGCTGGAAAGTATGAGACGGTACTAAATATTAATCTTAAAAAATACCGGTAGGCTTAACTGTAAAACGCTACTGGATTAAGATTATCAAAAATATCGCGATAAACAGACGCAGTCAATTCTGATCTAGAAATATCTAGGAATGTGCTACAACACTCTACATTTAGCTTCCATAGGGACAGTGAGGAAGATATTGATCACAACCCACAGAGGGATTTAAAAATCACTCTTTCGACGACCAGAGCGTGAATGGAACTGAAAGAAGCCCTACTAATTGGTGCTATGGAAAATGCCCTTTGGAAAGCAGTTCAAAGTGATTAGTGAAGTATAGATGTAAATGCAGATTTACGACCCTATGGTTACCCCAGTGACTGGTAAAATATCATGAAATTTTTAACATATGTGTGAGTGTAAGACATGTGTCTGTGTTGAAGGACTGTTTGGTTTTGTTATGTTTTGCCTTGTTTTGTTTTAGGGCGCAAAAACAGTGTCATACGCGCCAATGTCAGAACTGCAAAACACGAAGACAGAGAGGAGTTAAAAACAGCTACGCGTCAATCCCAATCGACGGAAGAGACGCCAGTTAAAAACAGGGTCGTGGAAAAACACACCATCTTGGAACGGAGGTCCAGAATTAAAAATTAAAATGGCCATCGCCATATTGCTACGACGGGTAAAAAGTAAACCGCTGTCGATAGACCGCGCGTGAAAGACTAATCTTTGGCGTAGCCAGAGCTTTAGATCAGGTTGTAATGCAACAGTCTGGTTGTGATTCCACGAAGCCAAAGAGTGTGATAGCGAAAAACCTGTCTGGTCGCTTAGTTTGTTCGATGAATCCTCTGCCAGACACTTAAATGTGATTTGCCGAGTATCCATGTAGATGCCTAAGCTAGGTTGGAAGGCGAAATTTCAGCTGTCAGATGTTAAGCAATAATTATATCGTTTGAAACATGTTTCCGTGGCTGTCCTTAAATATTGAATTTTATAGCTACTCTGCCAGTCTATGTCTGTAACACAGTGTAGAATTCCTTTTTCCCCTGAATGGGACCTGAGCTTTGAGATACAGTAGTGACCTATTTTTCGTTACGTGTATATCATGGCGTGTTGGACTTCTGCTGCTTTCGTTCTGTAATTTCAGTCTGTAAAAGTACGCTGTGTCTTGCAATAGTGTGTTATCGATGAATAACAGTCTTCATATGGTTTGTGATGTGCGACTAGGGTCTCCCGTCGGGCTAACCGTTCGCCGGGTGTAAGTCTTTCGATTTGACGCCAGTTCGGCGACTTGGGTGTCGATGGTGCTGAAATGATAATGATGGTGCTGATGATGATGATGATGATGATGGTGCTGCTGCTGCTGCTGCTGCTGCTGCTGATGATGATGATGATGATGATGATGAAGGTGCTGCTGCTGATGATGATGATGGTGCTGATGATGATGATGATGGTGGTGGTGGTGGTGGTGGTGGTGGTGGTGGTGGTGGTGCTGCTGCTGCTGCGGATGGTGGTGGTGGTGGTGGTGGTGGTGGTGGTGGTGGTGGTGGTGGTGGTGGTGCTGCTGCTGCTGCTGATGGTGGTGATGGTGGTGCTGATGATGATGGTGGTGGTGGTGGTGGTGGTGGTGGTGGTGGTGGTGGTGGTGGTGCTGCTGCTGCTGCTGCTGCTGATGATGATGATGATCACAACACAACATCCAGTCCCTGAGTGGAGAAAAATCTCGGACCCAATCGGGCCCTTAGGATTGACATTCTGTCACTCTGACCACTTTTACCCTCCTTTTTTCATTTTGTTCGATATAGTTCGTTGCGTTTGGTCTAGACGGATGTCACAAGACATCCGTTCAAGTTAATCGTTGATTCCTTTACTCAGTTTTCTTTTATTACAGAGGCCAAGCAGCCCTTTGACAGGACACGCTGATCTACCGTGCCGGCTAAGAAAGGCCGGGAATCGAACCCAGGACCTTCTCCTCACGCGTAATTACGATGCATGTACGCTACCCCTACACCACAGCTAGCTGCCACTCAGATACCGGAGGCGGAGAGGGGGGGGGGGGGGACTATGGTTTGTCGTTAGTTGGAGCTCTCATCACTAAACATCTGATGTTTGATTTCTTTGGGTGATGTCAGTTGCATTGTCTTTGGCTTATTTCGAGAAGTGAATACGTTTCCATCTTTTCAAATACTGTTCGGTTCGAGTGTGTTTCTAGCGTCTTAAAAAACGAACCACGCGTTGATCTGGAGTTTATGTATAGTCTGAAAGACGATAAGCAGTTTCTAGACTGCTCTATGGCGAGTGGATTCTTCGCGAAAGAGAGAAGGTGTGAGGTGTGCCAGTCAGCAATGAAGCTGGTACCGAAGAAGGGTTCGAGTGACAGATCCACACGGAAGTGTCGGGTAAAATGGGACAATGGGGACGAGAAAATTTCTTCAAGGTACCAAACTACCAATAAGTACCATTTTGTTACGGACATACGAGGGACAGTCAAATGGAAGCCCAACATCCTCAACAACGGGACCATGGAATGATTCCATGCAAAAGTAATCATCACACGCGTTAAGACATTCGTCTCACTGGGAGACTAGACAATCATTCCTGTGTTGCAAAACGCGGTCGGCCGCTGACGGATCCACAACCGCACTCATTCTTGCACTTCCTCGTCCGACTGAAACCGACGGCCAAGCATGTCTTTCTTCAGTTCGCCAAAGATGTGAAAATGACACGGTGAAAGATACGGTCTGTATGGAGGACGTTTTAATATTTCCCGACCAAATCACTGAAGCGTAGCCTTTGTCCGACTGTCTGTGTGGGGGACGGCGTTATCGTGTAACAGGAAGATTCCGTCCAACAGTATTCCGGCAGCCCGGAGACAACGGGCAAAGCCAACAGTGGAAACATCCATCTCCCCCACCAAAGAAATCCAAAGCTGTTGAAACGTCTCTGTGAAGTCGTTTCATAAGACTCTTGTCGAATCCGGTACAACTTATTCACTCTACTAACTGATTTTAGCTCAATTCATGACCTCTTCCAGAAAGACTGAGCACTCAAATAAGGCCTATTGAATATTATGTGTGTGTTTTAATGTGGGATTTCGGTTTTGTTTTGTGGGAAACGCTGAGTTGGTCATCGTCTGCTTCTCGTTCGAAGGAGAGCACAGGATGACCAACGTAGGTTTCCAATACCTGAACAGAGAGGCTTACCCATCTTAGTCGAAGGCTGTGTGTGTAAGGTAGCTTTGGTAGCTTCCGCTGCACAGGGAGCTAGGTAATCTCGAAAGAAAAAGCGGCACTCTTCTGTGAACGCTTGGTGAGTACGGATCGTAGCTCTTAAGGGGGGTTTCAGGTGACAGGAAGCAGGTTCAGTTAAGACTTCGTTATGTTTAACTGTTGAAACACTTAAGAGCTCCAGCTTAACTGAAGCGTGTGAAGAGTGATTTTTCCGAATGTGTCGTAAGTATATTGCTCTAAATAGGCGATTTTTGGGTGTTTGAGTTAAAAGTGCGGAAGTTACTTTGTTCATTTTGAACAACGATGAAGTAGAATTTCAAACAGTAAATCTGATTAGGAAACGCTGGTTAGGATCACTTCAACCGTACGTGAGTGTAATACTGTATGGAAGCGAGTATGGTTTTTAATGATTTTTAATCTTATATTTTGTGGAAGTTGCTTTTGTCTTTGTATGCCTATTTTCTGCCACGAGTTTGATAATCAATGACCCTTCTGGCCCACGACGGCACCGCAATAGGCTTTATTTTAACAGTTTGCTTGTTTAATGAGCTACAATTTCTGCAAGAATATCCGTTCTTTCTTGCGCTTTCTACAAAGCAGTACAACAGCTTGGTTCGGAATGCACCACGTGCTCTAGTTCGGACGTTTGCAAGCAGCAGACGCAGTTAGTATGTTGAATAATTATCTCACAACCTCGTGCATTGGTTAAGAGTCTGTCCAGAATAGTGCATGCGTAGAGTCATGATGCGAATCCCACAGATATTTTTTTATGGTATGAATGCAAAGTAGATGACAGTATCATTGTCTCCCACCCCTGTTTTCTGTGTTTCTTCTTGCTGCTCTGTTACATTCTCACGTAATTCTTGCTTAAATATTTCTAGTCAGGCACCAGTTATGTGTAGTTGGGATGTGGAACCAGATACAATAAATCTTAGATACAATACATAATCTACGTGAAAGAAATTCTGTGGTGCTGATCTTACCCACTTAATCCGATTTGCAATCCTGAATTAATCGAGTTGCTTCATGCACGACATGGAGTGCTACTTATCTGGCTACGTAAAGAAATTTGCATACTTTTAATTAAATTATTAAACTAATTAAACTAATAATTTTCCAGCTCCGTTTTTTCTAAATGGTTAGGAAGGGCTTGGGCTGGTGGCGACCCTGAATTTCTGAATTTTGATAATTATTTGTGTGAGAGAAGCAGCTAGAAATGCGAGATGACGTATATGGCTCGATGAGAAACGTCGTAAAGATAGCAATATGTTACACTGTTCACGCAAGTCCCAGAAAGGGGGTGATGACGTTCTCTACGACTGTTCGTCGATTTCCTGGACTTGGGAGCACAATCAATGCGCAGCCCTATGAAGACACTTTGCAGAAACTGCGGCGCGCCATAAAGTCTAAATGCGTCGGACGGGAGCACCCTGTCTGCACGACATCGCCCGCCCCCACGCTGCCAACCTGACGAGGACTACGGGTCAGCGATTTGGTTGGGAAACGCTGCAACGTCGTCCGGTTTCACCGGATGTTTCACCGTGGCTACCTGAAGAACGGACGTCGGTTTCAGTCGGATGGTGAAGTTCAAGCATGGGTACAGTTGTGGCTTTATCAGTGAGCGACTGCGTTTCGCAGGAGATCGCCTTGTCTCCCAGTGATATGAATATCCTAACGCGTGTGGGGGTTATTTGTAAATGGAACCATTTCATGGTCTCATTGTGTGCGTGTTCGGTTTTCATTTGATGTCTCATACTTTTGTTTGCATAAATGTAGCCGGCCGGTGTGGCCGAGCGGTCCTAGTCGCTTCAGTCTGGAACCACGGGACCGCTACGGTGGCAGGTTCGAATTCTGCCTCGGGGATGGATGTGTGTGATATCCTTAGGTTAGTTAGGTTTAAGTAGTTCTAAGTTCTAGGGGACTGATGACCACATCTGTGTAGTCCCATAGTGCTCAGAGCCATTTCACTCATTTTGAACCATAAATGTAACAAAGGGCAAATATTACTAGCTACAACTTGGCACTCCTTGTGTTGTTGATTGTAAAGAACACCATAGGACAAATTGTATTGCCCCGTGTTCACAGAAAAATGAAAAGCTTCGTGAAAAAGATGTAACTGCGAAAACTGGTGACTGACTGCCGAAGTCTGGAGAAAGGAATAATGCAACAGGGAGATGTGTATTCGTAGCTATCGACAGAGGCACTAATATGTGCATTTTGTTGTTTTTCAAGAGAAATCTAAATAGGTACTTTTGGAAATAACTGAAGAAAATACACAACTGGCCATTAAAATTGCTGCACCAAGAAGAAATGCAGATGATAAACAGGTAGTCACTGGACAAATATATTGTACTAGAACTGACATGTGATTACATTTTCACGCAATTTGGGCGCATAGATCCTGAGAAATCAGTACCCAGAACAACCACCTCTGGCCGTAAAAAACGGCTTTGATACTCCTGGGCATTGAGTCACACACAGCTTGGATGGCGTGTACAGGTATAGCTGCCCATGCAGCTTCAACATGATACCACAGTTCGTCAGGAGTAGTGGCTGGCGTATTGTGACGAGCCAGTTGCTCGGCCACCATTGACTAGACGTTTCCAGTTGGTAAGAGATTTGGAGAAAGTGCTGGCCAGGGCAGCAGTAAAACATTTTCTGAATCCAGAAAGGTCCGTACAGGACCTGCAACATGCGGTCGTGCATTATCCTGCTGAAATGTAGGGTTCGCAGGGATCGAATGGGTAGAGCTACGGGTCGTAACATCTTAAATGTAACGTCCACTGTTCAAAGTGCCGTCAGTGCGAACAAGAGGTGACCGAGACGTGTAACCAATGGCATCCCATACCATCACGCCGGGTGGTCCGCCAGTATGGCGATGACGAATACACGCTTCCAATGTGCGTTCACCGCGATAACGCTAAACACAGATGCGACCATCATGATGCTGTAAACAGAACCTGGATTCATCCGAAAAAATGACGTTTAGCCATTCGTACCCCCAGGTTAGTCGTTGAGTACACCATCGCAGGCGCTCCCGTCTGTGATGCAGCGTCAAGGGTAACCGCTGCCATGGTCTCCGAGCTGACAGTCCATGATGCTGCAAACGTCGTCGAACTGTTCGTGCAGGTGGTTGTTGTCTTGCAAACGTCCGCATCTGTTGACTCAGGGATCGAGACGTAGCTGCACGATCCGTTACAGCCATGCGGATAAGATGCCTGTCATCTCGACTGCTAGTGTTACGAGGCTGTTGGGATCCAGCACGGCGTTCCTTATTACCCTCCTGAACCCACTGATTGCATATTCTGCTAACGGTCATTGGATCTCGACCAACCCGAGCAGCAATGTCGCGATACGATAAACCGCAATGTCGACAGGCTACAATCCGACCTTTATCAAAGTTGGAAACGTGATGGTACGCATTTCTCCTCCCTAAAAGAGGCATCACAACAACGTTTCACTAGACAACGCCGGTCAACTGCTGTTTGTGTATGAGAAATGGGTTGGAAACTTTCCTCATATCAGCACGTAGGTGTCGCAACTGGCGCCAACCTTGTGCGAATGCTCTGAAAAACTAATCATTTGCATATCACAGCATCTTCTTCCTGTCGGTTTAATTTCGCGTCTGTAGCACGTCATCTTCGTGGTGTAGCAATTTTAATGGTCAGTAGTGCATTTACCTGGGACAAACATGTCTAATTGTTTCAGTTACTATGAACGCCTAAAACAAAGGCTTCAAACACCTATCTGTAAATCACACTTTTATTTCAAGGATACAAAAAACTGAAGCGCGTACGAACACCAACGAAGGAACGTGGCCTGCTATTAAAAGATCGTTACAAGGAACGAGGCAGTGCAATGAGCTGTTTGGCATTTATTTGAACAGAAGTGGACATAAAATAAAGACGAAATGAACCTTTTTGTGTACTTAGTGATTTGTGCAGCTCGTCTGTACGATGACAACTCCTGATTAAACTTGCTGTTGTACCGCTAACGAAATACAATCAGTAAGTATTTGGTAGTCTAGTTTGCTTCATACACATTCAAAAAGTCTTGACAATTTTCACTTGCATTCGTGTCACGGAGGTACGTTCTAATAGCTGGCCTCTTTTATATTGCATTTGTAGTTGCTCCAGTTCTGTAGTTTAACGTTATATGTTACGTATGGTAAGGTTATTGGATCCTAGTACATATATGAATTGAAACGATAATGTGAAATCATCCCAGAAATTCCGTTGTTTTTGCTGATTCTATCACTATTGCTTCGCTCAAATTTGCTGCAACATGGAAAGTGTAGATAGTATCTTTTCACTTACTAGAGCACCCATTCCCTATTTACCAATCTTATTTTGCCAAATATAGATTCGTATTTTTCCTATTACGCAATTCCCGTCAACCATTTCATTATGCCTAAAACAAATTTCAGTACACTCCTTTCTAGGTTCATTCCAATCGACAGCAAACGTTTCCAAAATAAGTCACATGAAATAATGTGCCTCTTATGCCATACCTAACTGTGTCGAAAATTGTTTATTATCTATTTGTTGTGTGACGATATTCCTATTACTTCCATTGCAGCCATAACTATATTCTTTGTAGATACCAGACTCATTGTATAATGGCACTTCTCACAAGTTCTCTGTTTCATTATAGACGCAGTGGTCTACTTCCAACGGGAGAACATGATTCCTAATCTATAAGGTAAATTGTCAAACCTAGAGTGAATGGTTTTCTTTCATTTTTGTTTCCAGCAGCGTGTGACAACATTATGAGGTCTCTCGTTGGCTGAAAGATTTCCAAGTTCGGGAACTATCTATCGTCCCCAACATTCACTCCGTATTTAAGGCACAATTCTTTTATTAATTTTTTTAAGTGCTAGATAAATGGAGAAATTTTGTTTCATGCGATAGAAAAAACTTTGCCGATTATTTCGTTGTATTACATACGTAGGTAAGTGTCCATGATAGCTACAACACCAAGAATCGCTTCTCTGACTTTTTTTTTATCATGGGGTTCAGTGTCACCTCTACTGGTGATAATCCACAGTAATATCACCAATTACAGTTACATTTTCACAACATCCATGTCCCTTAAAGAAAAAATAAATAAATAAACCACACCTTCAGTACCCTCTGTTCTACGTCTGATGTGCACGGAGAGTCAAGGTGTTAACACAATAGTAATAAGACCCGCAATAATCCTTATTATCTACCTCACTAATATGACAGTTCCGATAAGCAATCACATTACAAGAATCAAAACTCATGCTATTTGTATACTGCATCCAAATGTTAAGAAATCAATGGGGTCCAATACGTAACATTTACCGTACAGTTCAACTAAAGGACAGGGGAGCACAAGTGTTCCGTTCAGTGGAGTCATAATTCGCTTCTTTCTCAGTTTACGGTATATGGAATTCTTGACTAACTACGCAGCTAAAGTTGAGAATGCTATACAAGGAGCCGCACGGGGTAGCCGCGCTGTCTGAGGCGTCCTATCACGGTCCGCGCGGTTTCCCCCGTCGGAGGTTCGAGTCCTCCCTCGGGCATGGGTGTGTTGTCCTTAGCGTAAATTAGTTGAAGTTAGATTAAGTAGTGTGTAAGCTTAGGGACTTATGACCTAAGCAGTTTGGTCCCATAAGACCTTACCACAGACTTACATTTTTTGCTATACAAGGATCTACGCTGGAATAATAATTTTGCTGTGCAATTTTGGATGTGGCATATTCCTGATGTTATCCAAAGAACTGCAGACGCGCACACGCGCACACGCGCACACGCGCACACGCGCACACGCGCACACGCGCACACGCGCACACGCGCACACGCGCACACGCGCACACGCGCACACGCGCACACGCAAAGTGAAGATTCGAACCTCCGGCGGTAAGGACCGCGCAATCCGTGACATTGCTCCTCAAACCACACTGAGAACGTAGTGTTGTATATCATTCCCCGCTTTCATTATCAGTCTTCTATCATCATCAAGATTACTGTACCTGCATCTCCCAAGCAACTGTTATTTACATTCAGTAACATGAGAAAATATATGAGGTCCAAGTTAGCAGTATCAGCCGTGAAAATCAAGGTGCTTATCGTAAACTTCACTTTATCTGAAGCCTATGTGAAATATATTTCAGACATCTATTTTTAATAAATGTGCCTATTTTTCTCATTAGGTGGAAAAGCAGCTCATGAAACCTAAAGGAACGAAAAAAAAGAAAAAAGGAAAAGTTCCTAGCTAGTTTAGCTGAAAAGTCATAGATACCGATGCAGATAAATCCAAGATAATCCCACTTTCCTCGTGAAGTACATGGCTGCAAATTTGGCGCAGTTGTCGGAATGAATACGTCGCGTTAATGGGAAGTTTTTATTCTGTTATGTATCATTGCAGATGTCGTGTTAAGTTGCCACTAGCATCAGCTGCTAATCATGTAAACATAATACATCCTACACAGCCAGACACTGTTCGCGGCTGGCTGCGAATCCGAGATATAAATAATGAGTGGAATGAAAATAGTAGGTAAGGGCATTACTGTGTCTTACTGTCCGCTGCATTCCATAATGAATATGAACGTTCAAGAAGGTCATTAGTAAGTCACGTTAACACACATCTTTTCCATTTTACGAACTGCAAAACGCACTCAGTAAAAAGAAAATGCAACTACAATGTACGCCACAATCTTTGCTTGTTCCTCGTTATAAGTAATATACCTTAATTGGTTGTGTCTTATTCAAACGGTACTTTATTTTATACGTAATGATGTTGAGGTAATTTGGAGTATTAGGTTCTTATTGTAGAACAATTTTTAGTGTCTTATTTGCGGTTATAGGAATGGATTTGTCTGTTGCAATGAATCTTTACGATTTAAGACAAGCTAGGGGCGTAGACATGGTGACCACAATTTGTTTCTTGCAAATGTGTGCTCTCATTGCTGAATACGTCAGATGTCGTGAGTGCGGCGAACATATGCGCCTCACCAGTGTATCAAGTCGCCATACTCACGACTTATTCGTATGGCGCTGCAGCAAAGATCGGTTGTGGCGATCCATTAGACGAGGGAAGTTGTTCGAAAAATCTAAGCTCGCCTCGAGAGGCATTATGAAAATCCCGTACTGTTGGTGTTTGAGATATCCTGTGTGGCTCTGTGTGCATGAATGTCGTGTGAGTAAGCGTACAGTTGTGGATTGGTACTCGTTTTGTAGGGAAGTTTGTGGGGAGTACATGAAATATAGGGGGCCGTGGGAGGGGAGGGGAGGGGAGGGGAGGGGAGGGGAGGGGAGGGGAGGGGAGGGGAGGGGGAGGCGGGGGGGGGGGTGGAGGCGGGGGCGGGGGAGGCGCGGTGTTAGGGTCGAAATTGACGAGTCGCATTTTGGGAAAAGGAAGTACAACAGGGGGGAATTCAGAGTACTACCAAATAGAAGTAAGGAAGTTTTGGTTAGCTTAATCGAAGATCAAGTTGCAGAGGGTTCTATTGTGGTTTCTGACGGGTTTTATTCATATAGGGATTTAGGCGATAGGGGTTCTCAACATCTGGTAGTAAACCACAACATTGAATTTAGATCATTATCCACAGGGTCCTGCACTAACAGTATAGCGGTGAAATCTCTTAGAGGGAAAGGGAAACGTCAGATTTCGACACTTCAAAATGTACTGCCCCAAATATCTCAGCTAATTTCATAGTGGGGAGGGGGGGGGGGGGCGGTGGTTGGTGTGTGTGTGTGTGTGTGTGTGTGTGTGTGTGTGTGTGTGTGTGTGTGTGTGTGTGTGTGTGTTATTCCAGCAATATGTGTATTTTCGTATTGTGAAGAAAGTAATAGAAATTTCTCAGCTGTCGATCTTCTTTCGTTTCCCAGCACTAGTATCAGTACGAAATTTTCCAATGTTTACTTGCTATATTAAAGGCGAAACCCTGGACAACTAAAATTTGTGTCCCTTCCTTTACTTCGCCTTTACACTGTTACTATAGAAGTCAGTTGGTGAGCAAGATACAAATGTTGTGCAAAGCTATATAGCTCAAGTAACGAATGGGATACTATTAGCGTCCAAGGCAACAAAAAAAATCTGTACCCCATAGTGAAGTACGGGATACAAATTGTACATGTGTTGTCTCCGTGTAGTTCAATTGAGGTACAGGTTGCAAATGTAACGTACGTCTATTTCCACCTTTTCGTTACCAGTGTAACATATAAAGTTCAATGGAAGTCTGGTATACATATATTACATACGTAGGTCCTCCTGTCACCAGTAGTACTGATATGTACGTAAGAAAAGACTGTTAGTAATAGCGGAGACGAAATAAACAACACATCTACAATTTGTATCCCGTTCCATTTAGGATATATGAAGCGGACGATACATCGTTCAAGTGAACAACAGAAAAGTAATGCTAGTGTAAACGAAGAAATCGACTTACGACAAACTTATTCCGTACTGTACTTAAGCAACACACTTCGAATGAGCTTTTAATTTGTATCCTGTGTTTCATTTAAGGTTTAGTGAAGCAGGGGATACGTAGTTCAAGTGAACAACAGAACAACAATGCTAGTTACAACTAAGAAATCTACGTAGGCTAAACTTTTATCCCGTACTGCACTTACGCAAAACAGTTTGCGCTTAAGCAGTACAGTTCGAAAGAGTTTCGAGATACAACTGACATACATGTAACGTGATGTATTCTTTGTTAGTAGTATATTTCATTCATTTCTTTCCATTGTATTTTGCGGAGAAACACTAAGAAACAAACACGCGATATCGTTAACGTGAAAATACTACTGGCCCTTATATGTGAAGAACCGTTTTTCTCTCTTGTATTACTTTGTTTCTGAACATTCTTCTCAGCTCTTTCATCTTTGTAATACTTAGTCTCTGGCCAATTCTGACGTCATTGGTCAAAGCCGACGGGTTGTATCCCCTGCTAAACTAGACCCGTTAAATGTAACTGCTTATGTCTGTAGCAGGTACAAAGTTCTGAAGACACACAAAGTATTACACGACTAACAGTATCTTACGTACATATCAGTACTGCTGATGACAAAGACCTACGTATGTAATATCTGTATACCAGACTTCCTTTGAACTCTATATGTACACTGGTAACCCAACGTTTATAGCTTCGTAGTACTAAATGCAGGCAACTTGGCGCTGTTACGTAGAACTGTATGGAACATATTACTCACCTACCCGTACTGATACCATAGAACTTAATTCTCCTTCCTTCTCACCTCTGCAACGGCAACAGGATCACTTACAACTGAATCGGTCCTCGAGAAGTCTCTGATGAGATGCGTTTCCGTGGATATGACCTCAGCAATCGGCGACTGTCATCCACTGTTGCGGGTGCTATGGCTTCTCGTAGCTCGTAGATCGATGCTACGTTATTGTCTTGCTTGAGAGCACGTGATCGTGCATAGAGGAAAGTCGCTTATTGGTCCCTGTGCACTATAACCACTTAAGACAGTTTTGTATCTTATCTGATCGCAAAGCTCTCTTACCATTATCTGATATTTGTTGTCTCTTGTGATTTATATTATATAAGGTATGCAGCTTTAGGGAATAAGCACACTAGACAAAAAATTATTCACCCTAAGGAGACGCTACACTAATATCACCGCTTCTGTAATCTTGCTACTGACCTTCATTCGGCGAAGATGAGCATCCTCAGTCCGCAGTTCGTGGTCATGCGGTAGCGTTCTCGTTTCCCGCGCCCGGGTTCCCGGGTTCGATACCGGCGGGGTCAGGGATTTTCTCTGCCTAGTGACGACTGGGTGTTGTGTGCTGTCCTTAGGTTAGTTAGGTGTAAGTAGTTCTAAGTTCTAGGGGACTGATGACCATAGATGTTAAGTCCCATACTGCTCAGAGCCCTTTGAACCATTTTTTAGCATCCTCAATTTTTTTATGCCATAAAAATTGAAGCCGCAAATTGATGACTAAATTACATGGAGTTCAGAAAATTACGGGGAAGTTGACTGCTACATGTCCCCGCTGTTCCAAATACACTGACGGATAAAAATCACGTAACAAAAAGTAATTAACGCAGAGTTAAAAATTTTGGGAATGCATTTGTCAAGGTAATATACTTAAGTGATCAACATTGCAAGATCGCAGGTTAATGTAAGTGTGAGACAAGCCACTGCAAATTTGAAACGCTGGTGCATTAATAACTGTTGTAACCGCCAGAACGTTGAACGCAAGCATGTAAACGTGGATGTATCGGGTTGTACAGGCGGCAGATGTCAGTTTGTGGGTTGCAGTTCCATGTCTGTTGCACTTGGCCGGTCGGTACAGGGACGGTTAAGGCTGTTTGTCGACGATCCTGGAGTTTCCGTCCGATGATGTTTGACATGCGCTCGAGTGTAGACAGTTCTGGTGGTCGAGGAGGCCAAGCCAACATGTCGACACTCTGTTGAGCATATTGGGTTACAACAGCGGAATGTGAGCGAGGATTATCCTGTTGTAAAACAGCTTTTGGAATGCTGTACATAAATGGCTGCACAAAAGGGTCGAATCACCTGACTGACAAACAAATTTGTACTCTGGGCGCTTGGAATAACCGCAAGAGTGCTCCTGCTGTCATACAAAATCACATCGCAGACCAGAACTCCAGGCTTAGATAACGTGTGTCTAGAACAGAGGTTGGGTGCAGGCTGTCAACTAGCTTGCTGCTAACAAACACACGGCCATCATTGGCACCGAGGAAGAACCAGGTTTTATCAGAAAAAACAACAGACCTCCACGCTGCATTCCAATGAACTCTCGCTTGACACCACTCAAGCTGCAAATGGCGGTGGTTTGGGGTCAGTGGAATGGACGTCACAGAGAACTGTTCTTGAAGTAAGCGATTTGTAACAGTCCGTTGTGTCAACGTGGTGCCAACTACTGCTCAGATTTCTCCTGCTGCAGCAGCAGCAGCAGCAGCAGCAGCAGCTGCTGCTGCTGTTGCAGTTATGATGCACCATAACCATATGCTGAACATTATGGTCTCCCCTCCCGGTACTGCCACGTGTCCGTCCGGAGTCTGGTCTCGTTGCGACCGCAGATTCTCGTGGTCACCGCTGCCAACAATCATGTACAGCGGTGACATTCCTGCTAAGTCTTTCTGCAAATTCGCAGAAGGAACAGCCAACTTTCCGTAGCTCTATTACACAACCTCATTCAAACTGCGTGAGGTGCTCATAATGGCGCCTTTGTCGCCTTAAAGGCATTGCTGAGTAACCAACTCACCACGTCCAATCAAGAAGGTAACTAAAGCTCACGACCGTTACAATGTGTATTTAAAGAAAACCTGATTTGCGTCCTCATACGAGCTTCAGTCTCACGCGACCGGCGCGAAATTTGAACAGACATACTGAATACACGTCTTTCAGATGTAGGAACACGCCTACCAAATTTCGTTTATGCCACAGAGCTCCTCCTTGGCGTTGCGATTTTTTTTCCTTCTGTGTAGTTCCATACGTTTAGTATGGGAATAGGGTCGGGTGATTCACTGTAGCAGTTGCAACAGTGAACCCGAGTCTTCAAACCAGGGACATATGGGCGAAGCCCTGTGAACACGGCTGCTGCTATCTTGGACAATGGGAGTGGCTACGGAATACTTATGAAAATGTTGAAGAAAGGGAAAGACTTGTGACAGAGGATGTTGAAATGAACATCGACGTTCCTGTTCACAGAGACCTGGATGAGGAGCCTCAAGTCTTGGTATTAAAAACACAACCAAAACTTACAATTGAAACGTCCCCTTTGGAAAATTAGCCGGCCGGTGGTGCCAAGCGGTTATAGGCGCTACAGTCTGGAACCGTGAGGCTGCTACAGTCGCAGGTTCGAATCCTGCCTTAGGCATGGATGTGTGCGATGTCCTTAGGTTAGTTAGGTTTAAGTAGTTCTAGGGGACTGATGACCTCAAATATTAAGTCCCGTAGTGCTCAGAGTCATTTGAACCATTTTTTGGAAAATTATGAATTACTGTGCTGGTAAACTACTTTATTTGATACAGAGACAGCTGAGTAAAAGTGAACGTACTCAGACATTTCTCTCTACTTATTCTGATCAATAAACTGACAATATTTTTAGCGCAACGCAGTCTGACTTAATAATCCCTACAAAAGAATGGCCCTACCTAACAATAACCAATACCTTTCATGAATCATTTACCTCACAAAAATCTTCGTTGCTCTAACTACTGCAATACCGCGAACGCCACAACTGCCAGCTAAATAAAAGATTCTAACTACTGAAGGCACTAACTGCTGATAGGCATAGTTAGCAAATGAAAGATTTTGATAGAGAACAAACAATGTATTTACCTTAATAATGTTCAAAAGTCATCATTACACATTTCCTCTTTCTGGTGGATATACGTCCATATCGTCCGCTCTCAAAACTCTGGCATCTCTGTCCCCACATCCACCACTGACGGCTCACCAACTGGACAACGCTACGCGCTGTTCACATCCAATTGGCCAACACTACACAAGCAACTATTCCAACAATGACTCCAACCAGCCACAGACTGCACACAACACAGTCAGTGATTTTCATACAGAGCTCTAAGTGGCGGTACCAACATAAAAACCTAAACAGCCTACTTAATCATCTGCGATTTCAACTACACCCTCCGCACGCAGCAGGTTAAAAGGATCACAGATTCGGTGCACTGGATGCATTGCATCATTTGAAAAGAGGAAGAATTGCAACTTACCGAATCACACTAAATGCCTACAGCCAGTCAATGTCCAGTTTTTGTGTTGTTTGGCCCATCGAAAAATAGTGCAATGTGTTGCTGGAGGGTAATAGCCTTTTGCGACGCACCCGACACCTGGTGTCCGTTGCATGCAGTTCCTTTTGCAATTTTCATTCGGAAACAGAGTTATCACATACTGGTGTGCGAAACTTAAGTATGAAAGTAACTTTTGCATGACATGTCACTGCCAAAACCATATATCGATGAAACTTTCAACATACATAAAACTGCTACAGTGTAGTACAGCACATCAATACCTGAAAAATACGCAATAAGACTAACAGAATGTTCAAATGTGTGTGAATTTCTAAGGGACCAAACTGCTAAGATCATCGGTCCCTAGACTTACACACTACTTTAACTATACTACTGGCCATTAAAATTGCTACACCACGAGCATGACGTGCTACAGACGCCTAATTTAACCGACAGGAAGAAGATGCTGTGATATGCAAATGATTAGCTTTTCAGAGCATTCACACAAGGTTGGAACGGTGGCGACACCTACAACGTGCAGACTTGAGGAAAGTTTCCAACCATTTTCTCATACACAAGCAGCAGTTGACCGGCGTTGCCTGGTAAAACGTTGTGACGCCTCGTGTAAGGAGGAGAAATGCGTACCATCAGGTTTCCAACTTTGATGAAGGTCGGATTGTAGCCTATCGCGATTGCGGTTTATAGTATCGCGACATTGCTGCTCGCGTTGGTCGAGGTCCAATGACTGTTAGCAGAATATGCAATCGGTGGGTTCAGGAGTACCCTTTCTATGAAGAAAAGGTTACACATTAACAAATGTAAATTTCGTGAAGACCAAAAATTTGATACACACAAAATCTATAAATAAACCAGGTATGCAAAAGTAGTCATTACAGATAAAGACAAACACTGGCCCAGAACATTTAAAATCCCCTGCTATCATAACACAATGATACGTATAAATAAATTTACAAACTTCTGAAAAACAACCTTGCGAGAGAGAGAGAGAGAGAGAGAGAGAGAGAGAGAATCTAACTCACTTGATTTTACTGATGGTCTCTCAAAGTGATACTTATCACTACGTGTTGTGACGAGATCAGAAGCGAAAACATAGGCATAACATTTTCCACGGCAAGTCCGAATAAAACATGCAACGAAAAGAGGACACGATTTTACGTAACTCCAACACTCTTGTGTTATTCAGTCACGTGAATTCAACCCGAATGCTCGCAGCTTTTTACAATCTCATGAAGGTGGAAGATGCTGGTCGAATGCACCCACATCAGGTATACAGTACCAGTGTCAATCACTTCTACTTCATGGGCTACCTAGTATGACAGTACGAGATAATATTGCTGTGCGTTGGAAACTGCACGAGGCGACCACCCTCTCTGTTCCGCTCCCATGGAGAGAGAAAGCTGGCCTTCGATCGCCCTTGAGTCCCCAAGGTACTTACGCACGGGGAAACGGTGCGCTATTTATGAAAGGTGTTTGCGAGAAAGCTGTGTCATTAGGACTAGTGATAACATCGTTCTATAATGTTACTTTCTAACCAAATAATTAGGTTTCGTCAAACAAACTAAAATACAAGCTAGACAATAGCTCTCCACAGCTATGGTAGAAAATGTGTTTTAGCATTCACTGTCATCAAACAATACTGGTTCGTTCACAAATAAGCCTACTGAAGTGTGCAGAAACATGCCACACCACCATCTGCCCACATCAGAATTCAGTCCCCGCCAAATTACTTGAAACAAATTCTGATACTCTAACATATTGAAAGCATACTACTTTTCAGATCCAGGACAGTCTCTGGAGAAAATAAGATACCCTTTAAATGAGTTCGTCTCCAAATTTCTTACTATATGAATTGTTGATGAGATCCTGTAACAGTCAATCTTGAATGAACTAAGAAACTGCTTTCTACGGTTTCCATAGGTTATATTATAATATTGCACCCCACGTTAAATTATAAAGCTTGTTACGTCTATTATAACGAAAATATGAAATACGTGGAATGCCTGGTTAGACTTAAGAGAGGACCTTATCACATCTTGATAGGGTAAGTAAATCAATAAAAAAACAAAAAATAGACAAGCTCGACTTGAGAATGACGTGGATGTGTTTTATGGATGGCGGACCTAAAATTTTATATGATCTCTAATCTAGCGAATATCAGTCATTCAAGTTTCGATAATACACTACACCATACGACAGCAATACTTCAGTGATTCTAGATTCTAATAAGGATAAATAAACCTCCCATCATACAAAGACAGGCTCAATTTTTATTATAGCAACAATGTAAACAGTATATTATGCAAGAGCAGAGGTGTAATCAAACAAACTGGCATGTACATGATTCAACTCTGTGGAAAATTATACACTCCTGGAAATTGAAATAAGAACACCGTGAATTCATTGTCCCAGGAAGGGGAAACTTTATTGACACATTCCTGGGGTCAGATACATCACATGATCACACTGACAGAACCACAGGCACATAGACACAGGCAACAGAGCATGCACAATGTCGGCACTAGTACAGTGTATATCCACCTTTCGCAGCAATGCAGGCTGCTATTCTCCCATGGAGACGATCGTAGAGATGCTGGATGTAGTCCTGTGGAACGGCTTGCCATGCCATTTCCACCTGGCGCCTCAGTTGGACCAGCGTTCTTGCTGGACGTGCAGACCGCGTGAGACGACGCTTCATCCAGTCCCAAACATGCTCAATGGGGGACAGATCCGGAGATCTTGCTGGCCAGGGTAGTTGATTTACACCTTCTAGAGCACGTTGGGTGGCACGGGATACATGCGGACGTGCATTGTCCTGTTGGAACAGCAAGTTCCCTTGCCGGTCTAGGAATGGTAGAAAGATGGGTTCGATGACGGTTTGGATGTACCGTGCACCATTCAGTGTCCCCTCGACGATCACCAGAGGTGTACGGCCAGTGTAGGAGATCGCTCCCCACACCATGATGCCGGGTGTTGGCCCTGTGTGCCTCGGTCGTATGCAGTCCTGATTGTGGCGCTCACCTGCACGGCGCCAAACACGCATACGACCATCATTGGCACCAAGGCAGAAGCGACTCATCGCTGAAGACGACACGTCTCCATTCGTCCCTCCATTCACGCCTGTCGCGACACCACTGGAGGCGGGCTGCACGATGTTGGGGCGTGAGCGGAAGACGGCCTAACGGTGTGCGGGACCGTAGCCCAGCTTCACGGAGACGGTTGCGAATGGTCCTCGCCGATACCCCAGGAGCAACAGTGTCCCTAATTTTGCTGGGAAGTGGCGGTGCGGTCCCCTACGGCACTGCGTAGGATCCTACGGTCTTGGCGTGCATCCGTGCGTCGCTGCGGTCCGGTCCCAGGTCGACGGGCACGTGCACCTTCCGCCGACCACTGGCGACGACATCGATGTACTGTGGAGACCTCACGCCCCACGTGTTGAGCAATTCGGCAGTACGTCCACCCGCCCTCGCTCATGCCCACTATACGCCCTCGCTCAGTCCGTCAACTGCACATACGGTTCACGTCCACGCTGTCGCGGCATGCTACCAGTGTTAGACTGCGATGGAGCTCCGTATGCCACGGCAAACTGGCTGACACTGACGGCGGCGGTGCACAAATGCTGCGCAGCTAGTGCCATTCGACGGCCAACACCGCGGTTCCTGGTGTGTCCGCTGTGCCGTGCGTGTGATCATTGCTTGTACAGCCCTCTCGCAGTGTCCGGAGCAAGTATGGTGGGTCTGACACACCGGTGTTAATGTGTTCTTTTTTCCATTTCCAGGAGTGTACAACTATCGACAGTAAAGTTTTGTGGTAGTAAACGTTGTCTAACATGACGCTAACTTGTGGCTACATGAAGCTGAACCAAGTTTCTCGGAGTATGTTCTTACACGACTTGTCATGCTGTACAAAGTGGTGTTTACATGCAACAGTAGTGTCAGGGTGATATAGCTGGAAATACTGAGCATATGGTAAAGAACACCCTTTAATTGAGAATGAATACACAATTTCATTTTTTCCTATATTAAGTTTCTATTACCAGCTAGAGTTAGGAAAACTTAAGAAAATTACAGGATTTCAAGTGTATAATCAACATAATTTTTATGTACACTATATAATTAATAGTAACTTCAAGCAACAAAGTTTATCAATTACTTTTTACCTAATCCCTCAACTTATCCGATAATTATTTTTACACTAATTTTTCTGTCAACCATTATTGGAAGATGACCTGGCTCATGAATAATATTTCATAATACTAAGAAAAACGATTGCCGTTTGCAAACCAGGTCAGAAAACACAAAATTTTAATAGACTGCTTGCATAAAGTTTTATGTATATAGCCAATATCGGAGCATGTCTAAAGCAGCTTAGCAATGAATTCGTATTTCTAGGTAACTACTGCAGTACAATAAAATATATGGCCATAGAATACCATTAGTTAGATTTACTTTAATTGTATCTCTTTGTAAAGGAATATGCATCAGCAGAAACGAAGATCCAAGCTTATATTTTATTTACCGGCCCGAACGTTATGTACATAAGCGTCAGTAAAGACGAGTTTCTCTCTTTAAAACGAGGAACACGACCATCAGTAGAAACTGAAGGGGAAGCAGCAGCTCTTCTTCAGCAAATCAGCTTCGCGAGGGGGGCACTGCTAGCAGGTGTACCCTGTAACAAAAGAATAACATGGTGCATACATAAGCATTTAACCATCCATAATGTGAAGAAAACTAATTTCAACGAAGAAAGATCAACAAACATGTTTAGATGAATTAAAGCAAATTTATCGGATATTTACGAGGGTTGACTGAAAAGTAATGCCTCCAGCATCGTAACACTTCAACAGTTGGCAGCATTGGTATGCGGCAGGTACTGGCTTGTTCTGTAGCCTCTTCTCTACAGTTCCAGTTGGCAGAGAGCCTGAGCGTTGAACGGCTGTGTTGTTACAGTGTTAAGTATGGAACCCTGCGCAGACGGTCGGTCTTTGCGATTTAATCAACGTGCAGTCATTGAATTCATATCAGCAGAAGGTATCACCGCAAAGGAGATTTATCATCAGAGAATGAAAGCGGTTTATGGTTATTGTGCTGATGTGAATACTGTACGTCGTTGGGTGATGAAGTTTAAAAATGTCGAGACGAGAACATCTGACCTGCGTGACAAAGCGCTGGACGTCCTGTGAAAGCAACCACCGAGTTTAACAAGAAAATGTTGACAGTTTGATTCAGGACGATCGTCGATTCACTCAGAAATTGCAAGCACAATCGGCATTTTACAAGAACGTGTGGGTCACATTACTTTGATTGGCTATCGGAAGATCTGTGCACGATGGGTACCCCAGATGCCGACTCCTGAAATGAAAGCGCACAGACTCTAAATTTGCCAGGAACTGCCCTCACATTACGAGAAAGAAGGTGACGCCTTTCTCCATTCAACTGCGACAGGAGAAGAAACAACATTATGCTTCTGATGAGGACGTTGAGAGAACAGACTGTGGTTGCAGAAACCGTGTTCTGTGATGGCTTCAGAAAACTTTTTCATCATTGGCAGAAATGTATCCAATTGGCTGGTGATTATGTGTAAAAGTGAATATTGGTAATTAAAGATCACATTCTAAGAATTATTTCTGCGTTTGATTTATTAAAATATTCCGATCCAAACCCACTTAACGAAGGCGGGGGCATTAATTTTTATTCAACCGTCTTATTTCTGAACTCAGATGATTACTTTTTGCTAACAGGTTGATGGAAGAAGTTTTATCATATAAGCATTCGAGTAGTTACTCGTCAGCAATTTCTATGCCTTTCTGTTCCACTCATGTTCCAACTTTTCGTAAAAATATGAAAATCAAAATTGCAGCCACCAGAGAGCACAAACTGAAGTGCCGGCGTGCTTGTTCAGAGCCGGTGAGTGGCAGTCGCAGGCTTATTATTCGGGTTGGAGTGTACGATAGCGCGACCGATGGTGTGCAAGCACAAACACAAATCCCAAAAATAAAATTTTATACTGGTCTTCAACCTGAATTAAGAATTTGGTACTACAATGATCCTATTGAAAGTGGTCAGTTCTTGGCTGAGGAAGCCAAGCTTTCAGTTTAAATAACCAGCAGTTTTAGTGGAACTTTTACCGCCAACTCACAATTATGTTACAACTTGGCACTTTTTGAAGTATACAAATCATTTCCAGAGACGAAAGAAGTCTTAGGTGATGAAGTGCTAGCACCAGCTGATATTTGAACAAATTTAATATCACAGCTTTTTATTTGTTTGTTTTGTGAATGAAAGTCTGCCGACTATTTGGCTTGAACAGCTAAAACCAAACATTCATTTTTAAATAAGGAGGTATGCGCATTCTACCATTGATCAACGTCACTTATCTGCATAACTTCGCATTTGTTTGCAAACGATGTTTGAAAATTAACGAATCTGAAGTTTCGAAAGGCAACTATCAAAGACAGGAACGACGAGCAGTTACACAAGAAATTTATATGAAATTATTTGGAAAAATGCGAAACATATCTTTGATACAATACACTACCTGGTTGAAAGTATCCGGATTAATGCAGAACTGACCACTAGATGCCACAAGAAGGAGACCCGCCAACATAATTGAGGCAGGGTGACTTGTCAGTAGAGCAGTAACATTACAGTGCTCAATTAGGAAAGCTCAGTGACTTCAAACGTAGACTTGTCATTGGATTTCACCTTGATAACAGATCGATCAGGGACACTTCAAAGCGGCCCAAGTCGACAGTTTGTGATGTGATTGAGAGTTGAAATGCAAAGGAACAATCTTAGTTAAACCAAGACCGAATAAGACCATGTGTACTGATGGGCAGGTACCACTGAGCATAGTGGAGAGTGGTTGTAAGAAGTCATATGAAATCAGTGGAAGTAATTACAGTACTCATGTGTTCGGAAGTGCTACCAGCAGACCAGCTGAGCGTTGGGTATTGTGAAGAATGTGGTACGATGGTCTAGCAGCTCCATGAAAGCCACTCATTTCTACCGTCCACTGAGGGACACCTGAGGCTGTACAATGAGCGACACCAGTGCACAGTGGATGACTCAAAACGAGTCATTTGGAATGATGAATAACTATATATTCTGTTCAATCAGATGGAAAAGTTGGCGTTTGGCGAATGCCTGGAGAATGTTACCTGCCTCGTGTGTAGTACAGTGTAGAGAAGGTGTAAGACTTTTTCGTTGTTCGGATGTGGGCCTTTTATTGCGCATCAGAAAACGGTGAATGGTGAAGGATATGAAGATGTTTTACAGCGTGGAGTAATGCATGTAGTAAGGGAACAGTTTGGAGACAATGACTGCTTTTATTAGCATAAGAATGCGCCCTGTCAAAACAGCATACGCAGAGCAGTAGATTGTGGGCAATAACACCCCTTAGACTGGCCTGCGCAGAGTTCCGACCTGAACCTAATGGAGCACCTTTGATATGAGGTAAAACGTAGCCTCCGCTCTGGATCCTAACGTTCAACATCACTGCCTTCTCTGGTGCAGCTCTTGAGGAACAATGGGCTGACATTCCTCCAGACATTTAGACACACCACTGATAGTGTGCCCAGCAGAGATCTATCTGCTAAGAGGTGAATGGTGGACACATCCCATATTAATGTCCACTAATAGCGGTCCAATTTTTTGATCAAACAGTGTACATCTAAATACATGTAGTGTGTAAAATCAAAAGACCATAAATCCATAATCAGTATCCCAACCAGACAAAATCTTCGTAGACATTGAGAAAACGATCACACCACGACAGCAAGTTGAAGAGACCAGTTTGGTGAAATACTCTGCCCTACTGTGTGAAGTCTGTAACTGCCTGGTGCACATCCTTGTCAGACAGGAATCTCCCACTTAACTGATTAAGTGGCAGTTATGGGACTAAACGCCAAGGTCACCAATCCCGTGAGCAAAAACGTACTTTCGTAAGATAGAGGTGTCTGCTAAGACTGCGCAGAACCAGTCAGAGGGGTCAAACTATAAAGCAAGGAAGCTAAAACGACACACAGTAGAAGTCATAAAAGTGTAGGTCAAATCTAAAAACTGAAAAAACAGGGATAAAAGAGCAGTCTTTGCAAGGGGAGTGGTCATGGGTCTCAGACCAGAAAACTCGAAGAGGCCACAACCACCCTGCTCCTGCTCTAGAAGTAAAGCGAAACCTCATAACTGAAAATGAAAGCTACTTTGACGTAGGAAACTGAGGACTAGTTCAACCATCCATGAATAGTGTCCTAATATTAAAGACAAGATATTTGGAAGGCTAAGAAGGGCCAAAAGAAGGTGACATTCCACCAGTATATGGGATACCGTCAGTCTGGCTCCACAGGCACATTGTGGTAGTGCCTCATTATGCAAGAGAAAACAATGGGTGAGACTAGTATGACCAATGTGTAAATAGCATAAGACAGCTGACTACTCCTGAGAGGAGTTGAAGAAAGATCAGACTGCAGTAATCTCTTTGATCGTGCAGAGTTTATTACTGAGAGCAGTAGTGTACCAGACGTCAGTCCACTTGGGCAAAGAGTGATTTGATGTGGATCCGCATATCTGCACCTGGAATCATGAAAGGTAAAGTGGGGCAAGTGTCTGCCCCTCTATTCAAACGTCAATCAGTTCAGTCCCTGGAATCCCAACATGACTTGGACCCAGAGGAAGACAACTGACCAGTAGGCAAGACCAAGGGCATAGAGAAGATCATAAACTGAAGATACCGAAGTCTGTTGATTGGTTGGATTAAAAGAGGGGAAAAGGGACCAAACTACGAGGTCATCAGTCCCTTCTTCTGAATAAAATGAACAAGACTGACAACTCAAAATGGAATGAAAGGAGAAATCACAAGAACGATGAAGGGCAACATATATGTAAATGGACAGGGTGAAGAGATTAAAACAACAAAGATTAGCATGGTTGGCTAACCATGAGAATAAAAAAGGAGAAGCCAGCTACTCTGCAATACGTTAAAACCTCCACCCAAGAAGCACTAGGGTGTAGGACACAGAGGGACAAAGGACATGAGCTAAAACTTACATCAAATGATAAAACCCACCCTCAAGAATAAAATGTAAAACTAAATCAGCCAATGAGGCGTTTCCAGAAAAAAATTGCGGCAACGAGTCCAGTGGGTAGTCAAAGAGAGACAGCACACCAGAATATGGGCCACTGTCAAATGGACGCCACACTGACACTCAGGTGGGTCTTCACAGTGCAGGAGGAAACCATGGATCGCCCAAGCGTGGCCAATGCAGAGCCAGCAGAGGACAACTGATTCCCTGCGAGAGGCCCACATGGAAGACTTCCACACATTCATAGTCTCCTTAATGACACACCGTTTGTTGGGTGTACTGTTACGCCATTCGCTCTCCTAAAGCCGAAAAACCCTACGGCGCAAGTCAGAACTCTGATCAGATTCAGAGACGCCCATCTCCAGAAGCAGTTTCTACATAGGCTGTTGGGCCAGTCTGTCGCCAGGTTCGTTCTGTAGGGTGCCAACGTGACATGGGGTCCACACAAACACCACTGAATGACGGAACTGGTCCAGGGCATAGACTGACTCCTGGATGGACGGTGCCAAGGGATGGCGAGGGTAGCATTGGTCGATAGCTAGTAGGCTGCTTAAGGAGTCAGTACACAGAAGAAACGATTCTCCTGCACATGAATGGATTTACTGAGAGATGGCCACCAGCTCTGCCGTGAATACACTGCAGCCATCAGGCAAAGAATGCTGTTCAAAATGGCCTCTGTAGACATAGGCAATTACCATCAGCCATCGAGCTGTCGGTGGAAACCACTTCAGAACTCCAAAACACGTCAATAATCGAGAGGAAGTGACAGAGGAGAGTGGCAGGAGTAACCGAGTCCTTAGGGTCATGTGGGAGGTCAAGACGAGTCTGTGGCCTTAGTGTATACCATGGAGGTGTATGTGGACAGACCAGGATGGGAGGTGGCTAAGGAAAGGATTCCAATTCAGACAGAAGGGATCACACACGAACCAAATCATTAGCCCCGACCTGTGCTGCCGATGCAGGAGATGAACTGCTGCGGGTGGAAAAAGGAGTTAATTGAGATGCTCAGGAGAACTACCAATGAGTGCAACGTAACTGGTGAGCAGTTGTGCACATCGGATCTGCAATGGAGGGACTCCAGCCTCCACCAGAACACTTGTCACTGGACTCGTTCTAAAAGCTCCCGTCACTAGGCAAATGCCACAGTGATGCATTGGGCTGAGTACATGCAATGCTGAGGGCGCTGCTGAATCATAAATCAGACTGCTATAGTCAAGGCAGGATTGAACAAGGGCCTTGTAGAGCTGCAGCAGAGTAGAGCTGTCTGCACCCAAGTTGGTGTTGCTCAGGCAGCAGAGGGCATTGAGGTGCTGCCAGCACTTCCGCTAAGGCTGATGAAGGTGAGGTAGACAAGTCAATCGAGCGTCGAAAACCAGTCCTACGAATCGATATGTCTCCACTACAGTGAGTGAATCGTCATGAAGGTAAAGTTCTGATTCCGGATGAATGGTACAACGCCAACAGAAGTGCATGACACATATTAAGTTCACCATGGAGATCGAAACGGATGGGATGATACCTTTCCTAGATGTTTTGATTAGAAGACGAGGTGACGGCGCTTTGGGCCACAGCGTGTATAGGGAGAGACATTGGTTGGTTGGTTGAGGATTAAAGGGACCAAACTGCATTGGTCATCGGTCCCTTGTTTCATAAACACAGAGCACAGTGAAACCATCCATTTGTCATTCGAATCGCAAGATAAAATTCAAAGGGAAGAAAATCCCCACGGTCAATAATAAAGAAACATGGAAAACTGAGCACAGCAACAAAAACATGAAAAGAAAGGCAGAAAGAATTAAAACTGTACAGCAGAGGATCATGAAAATAATAGGATGAGCCAGCCACTCTGCAACACGTTAAAACCTCCACCTAAAAGATTAGGATGGAGTCGAATGACAACATAAAACTAACTAAAAATACAGCTAAAAAGAGGGTGATGTAATAAAATTAATGGAGCTATAAAAGCCGCTTGCGTGAATAAAACGTAAAACCCGATCTGATGATCGCAACGTGGTCGACTGCCGAAATATTTTGTCCTATGCACACTCGTACTAGGCTGTTCACCCGAGATTTAATTCGTCATAAAATACGCCTGAAGAATCACATCACACCGTAACAGACTGGTTACTGTGCTGGATACGAGGTGCAAAGAAGTCCATGCTCATCGTTGGCACAGAAATTGACACTGCATAACACATGGTGGGAAACGCACCCAGGAAGGTGTACTCGCCCAAGAGATGGAGAATGGTCGGGACTTCAATGCCACGACGAGAAGCGGGCTAAAGAGATCCATGTATGGTGGAAACGATGTCCCATGTAAGGCGCCCTTCCCCAATTGGCTCGCTCTGCGGGAAAATTTGGAAAAATGGAGGAAGAACCCTGGAGGGGACCATCACATAAACGCCGAAACATGTGAGACTTTAGTCAGCTCTTATGACAGGCAGGGATACCTTGTGCCTATTCTAACCCGTGGACCCACATGATAAGACACCAAAGGACGACGATACTAGCAGTCTATAGCCTGCAGGCTGTGCAATGACTCAGTACATATTAAAACGCTATGGAGGCAGGCCTGAGTAACGAAATGGAGGGCCCTGTTAATGGCTAATAGCTCCACAGTGAACACACAATATGATCCCAGCAGTAAATGGTGTTCCATGCCGTTAGGAGATGTAAAAGCATATCCCATCTTATCTATCGTTTTATAACTCTTCAAGGATAGAATGTATAAGATGCCAGAATGTCATAGGGATGACAGAGGCTCTAGGGCCAAGGAACAGATCGGTCCTAATCTGTAGTCTAGGCACCAAGGCACCATTCAAGGTGTGTCTAGGGAGGGTATAAGGTTGGAAATGTCCAACATTTGCAAAGAGGATAGCGTACATAGGACAGTCAGGGAATCGTCGAATGGCGACTGCATAAGAAACAAGGAGGTGGCTCTGTCGTATTTATAGAGCGGGAATCCCTGCTTCTGTGAGGAAACTGAATGGGACTGGTGCAAAAGGCACCAACAGCCAGAGCTGCCCCCCCCCCCCCCCCCCCGCCATAATGATGAGCAGGGTCAGATAGTTTCAGATTAGAAGGAGCTGCTGAGCCATAAGCCTGACTATCATAATAGAGTCTGGACAAAACCAGATCACAGTAAATATGGAGTAGCACAGTCTGCACCCCAACATGTGTGGGCCAGTAGGGGGAGAGCATTAAACTTCCACATGCTGGTAATCTTCAGGTGGCGAATATGGGTCAGCCAAATCAGCTTTTCATCAAAAAGGCTCAAGAAAAGGAACTGTGCTACAACATCTAGAAGCTCGTTGCTGCCAAAATAAAGTCCTGAATTGGTGTGTACTGTGGATTGACGGCAAAAATGGGTAACTCGCGTTTTGGAGAGAGAAAACTGGAAGCCATGGGAAAGAACCCAAGTAGAGGCTCATCAGATGGTGCCTTGGAGCTGGCGTTCAGCAGATGCTACTGAGTGGGAGCTGCACTAGATGCAAAAAATCGTCGACATATAATGCCAGAGTAACCAGAGGCCCAACAGAGGTTACAAGCCAATTGATTGAGATGAAGAAGTGTGTCACACTTAACACAGAACTCTGTGGGATACCAAACTCCTGGATCTGAGGGGTACTGAGTGAAGTAGAAACTCTGGGCCAGAAAAGCTGGTGAGATGAAAACTTGTGGATAGAAATCGGAAGAGTGCTGGGAAAGCCCCAGAAATGAAAGGTAATTAAAATGTGATGGCACCAAGCCATGTCGTATGCCTTATGTAGGTCAAAGAAGACCACAACAAATGGGGTTCACCAAAAGCCTGTCAGATTGCTGTTTCCAATCTTAGTAAATGGTCAGTTGTATATTATCGCGCCCCCAGAAGCCACACTGATACAGGGACAAAAGGCCGCGAGATTTGAGTACCCAACATAATTGGAAGCTAATCAATCCTGTAATGTAGTTTACAAAGTTAGTCGGGCTTATCAGTTGCTAGCCTTTTACAGATGTTGGATTCTTCCCAGAGTTAAGTATGGGGATAAATACACTGTCTCGCCATTGCTAGTGAAATGCATCCATGAGCCACAGCTAGTGAAATGCATCCATGAGCCACATGCAGTTGAAGGCTCTGAGTAGATGCTGCTTCTTTGTAATGTTCAAGTGTTGGATCATCTGTTTGTGGGTAGAATCCAGGCCTGGAGCCGAGTCATGTGAAGAGGTGAGAGATGCAGGAAACCACATCCAGTAAAGGGTTCAGTGAAGGCTTCAGCTTTGTGGGGGCTGAGACAGAGGGCAGTTTCTTCAGCTTGTCATTTCTGTTGGAGAAAGGTAGCAGGATAGGAAGAGGACGCTGATGCTATCGCAAAATGTGTCACGAAGTGTTTTGCAAGAACAATGGAGAGCACCCTGTGAGATAAGATCCTGGACAGTTGATTGTCAATGGTGGTCCAGAAAGCTACAGAGCTTAGACTAAACCTGGGATGGAGACGCATACATTCCCAGGGAGGAAACATAGCACTCCAAACACTCCCTTTTTACTCTGCTGAATAAGGTAACAAGCCTTAGCACGGAGACAAGGTTGGTCTCAACAAGGTTGGTATGTGAAGGGTGTAGTTTCAACCATTGCAGCGTGAGGCCGCAGCCTTTGATAGCGACTGCTGCGTCCTTGGTTCACCATGGTGCCAATCGACGACGAGGTGGACCTGCAGATAGAGGGAAAACTGTAGTAGTAGCAGGAGCATGAAGAATAGTGTCAGAGACGTCTCGCACAACCGTATCAATGCAATCCGAGAGAGAGGTGTCAAAGTGTACAGTAGACATATATACATACATATATACATACATACATACAAAAAGGCCAACTGGCCCTGAGGAATGCTCAACGTGGTTGCCTGTCTGCTTGGTGGCGGCAGAGGAACAATAGAATCACCAGAAAGTTATTTTTTGTCTCAAATATCATCATGAGGTGACCAATGTACAAAAACCAGTAGAGAAGGAGATCGTGAGATCGATAGCAGGAAAGGTGCTGTGAGAGCACTGGAATGTGTAGGCGAATTGTCACTGGAGAGTCACAAATCAAAGTCTGTAATAAGTTGGTCAATTAGAAGACCCCAATCGGTTGAAGTGGCCCTCCCCCACAGCAGGTGGTGTACATTGAACTCCCCCACAGAGGAGATATGGGGCTGGGAATTGCTATATTAAGGTAGCCAGTTCAACATAAGGAAGTGACCTACTTGGAGGGAGGTAGACATTGCAAATGGTGATTGCTGGGGTCATTTGCATTCATACCATTGTTGTTTCCAGGTCAGTATGAAGAAGGATCCAGTCACTAATGACATTGGTGTAAACGAAAGTGCAGACCTCTCCAGACACACTCAGAGCCGCCACAGTTCCACCAGAATGCCCAGTAACCATGGAACGTTGGAGAGTGGTCATCACAGAAGTGCGCAAGATAGAATGCAGGTTAAGAGGAAACAAGTTGTAGTTCTGGTAGGTGACGGTAATATGTGCGCAATTCTACTGGATTACCCTGTGGCGCGAGTCCACATGAGACGAAGTCAAGGGTAGCTCGTGTCACTGGGTCAGTGGGTCAGTGGTCACCACCACCAAGGATGTGGTCACCTCCATAAAAACAGTCTGCTTTGGAGTGCCCTGGAATGCCAGAAGCCTCTTCCTTGGACTTGCACTTCTGCCTCAGAGGGGGAGAGGTGGTGTTATCAGTAAGGGAATAGGTGGCAGCTATGTCCAGATTGGACAAAGAGCGAGGAGCTTTGGGGCCCCTCTGAGTATGGGTCCCTTATCAGACTGCAGGCTTCAGATTGCAGGCTTCCTATCTTGAGAACACCAGGGCAGGTTGTTCTGAGAAGAAGCTCCATCTCCCGCAGGAGCCAGATAAGAGCACTAGAGGAGGGAAAGATGTAACTGAGGCAAAGTTAGAGGAGAGATACACAGGGTGAAGTCTTTCAGGGCTCAAATAGCTGAGACAGTCAATTTTTGTTTCCTGAATTCTTTTTTCCTTTGTATACACTGGCAACTCCAGTGAGTGATGAGACTGTAGACCAGAGCTGTTTACCCAGTTAGGCAGTTGGCTGCCAGGACTCTCCACATGAAGACAGAATCCACAATTACCTCACCTCAGACGAGAGCAGCATTGCATTGCTAGGACATCTGGCCAAATTTTAGGTAATGGAAACAACACATGAGAGGTGGAATGTATTGTTTGATGTCACATATGTATACCATTACCGTGACCTTCTAGGGCAGAGTATCCCGCTCAAAGGAAAAAATGTCTATATGATGTTCCTTAGTGCCTTTCTGGCCGAGGCGGAGAAAGAGCTATGGCAGGGAGGAGGAGGAGGAGGAGGAACCAACGCCAAAGACTCTAGGGAGGGAGTTCTTCCCCATCTGACTCAGCACAGTTTCAGACTTAGAGATGAAGGTCAAACCTCAGAGATCAAAACAGAAAAGCTGAAAAGGAGGAAGAAAAGCAAACAAACCACAACTGCAAGACGAAACGAAGTCAGGATAGCTAGACCGACAGAAGTAAGAACACCAAGAGAGGGACAGTAATGGTCAAAGGGAAAGGAATAAGGACAGGGAGGGTGAAAGAGGGTGAAGGTAATACAGCGTCGGAAAGGAAGTTTGCAATAGCTCAGGGACGTACGCAGGCTACACACAGACCCACAAAAGCGCTGTGGGCCCCCTGGGGGCTTCCCCACTTGAGTTGGGGTAACTTCACTACAACATTTGCGATATGGAGACATGCCTCATCATGAAGCAGCAGCATGGAACTTGGCACATAATATCACAACGGTGATTTTCGACAGACAGCTCCCCCATACACACACTTCATTCTCAAACGAATGTCTACTGATGTTTGTCCTTCGCTGCCAAGAAAGGAATAACAGCACATAGGTCCTGAAGCTTTTTGCTCATCCCTTGTGCTTTAGAAAACACGAATTGCTGTTTTGTCGTAGACTATTCCTTTATTTGTCATCTAAGACTAAATGTGGATTTTCAGTTCAGTGATTAAAACAGCGGAATGCAGCAAAATACACAATGAACAAGAGTAACATATGGCTACGCTACATAATTTTCTGTGTATTCAACCTGAGTATAGACCAATACAAAATGGGAAAGAGACCACATTACTCAAATCTTCACCTTGAGCTTTGCCACATGTATCTGGCACCCACGATGATATGGCAAAACAGCGGAGAGTCTTAAGGTTTTGCAAGCAACTCATTTTAAGCTAATGGATATGTGGTAGCCACTTCAGTTGCCTGTCGAAGAGAAGATCCAGAAGATAGTACTGTGTGGTTACCTCTAGGCAATTATAACAGAGCTGCAGTTCTAGGTATACTGTGATACAGCGACAAAAATGCATGAACCATATTTTAGAGAGAAATTTGGAAGCCATGGTAGCGGATTAAACAGAAGGTATTCTGCATGGCTTCTTGGAGTTGACACTAAGAGGCTGTAAATTGGGAGCTGTACCAAATGTAAAAGAGGTAGAATAATAATTTTGCCCATGGAGGCCCTAAGTTCATTATTGACAGCTGTAAGAAAACTAATATCACTCAACACTGAACCCTGAAGGACGCCATTATTATGGGCCTGTGGGGAATTGAGAAAAAGCAGTTGTGTGTATTATTCAAAAAATATGGCGTACACATTTATTTACACAACGAGCATTGCCGCTGGTGAGCTTCCTCGCCCGAGAAGCAATCACTGTGCCAGTCAAAGCATTTTCGTCTTTTTCTGGGAGGAGCTATCTACCAACTGTAAAGTCTTGTTAATCACTTCCAGTCACTCCTCAATAACCCATAACGCAATATACACTCCTGGAAATGGAAAAAAGAACACATTGACACTGGTGTGTCAGACCCACCATACTTGCTCCGGACACTGCGAGAGGGCTGTACAAGCAATGATCACACGCACGACACAGCGGACACACCAGGAACCGCGGTGTTGGCCGTCGAATGGCACTAGCTGCGCAGCATTTGTGCACCGCCGCCGTCAGTGTCAGCCAGTTTGCCGTGGCATACGGAGCTCCATCGCAGTCTAACACTGGTAGCATGCCGCGACAGCGTGGACGTGAACCGTATGTGCAGTTGACGGACTGAGCGAGGGCGTATAGTGGGCATGAGCGAGGGCGGGTGGACGTACTGCCGAATTGCTCAACACGTGGGGCGTGAGGTCTCCACAGTACATCGATGTCGTCGCCAGTGGTCGGCGGAAGGTGCACGTGCCCGTCGACCTGGGACCGGACCGCAGCGACGCACGGATGCATGCCAAGACCGTAGGATCCTACGCAGTGCCGTAGGGGACTGCACCGCCACTTCCCAGCAAATTAGGGACACTGTTGCTCCTGGGGTATCGGCGAGGACCATTCGCAACCGTCTCCGTGAAGCTGGGCTACGGTCCCGCACACCGTTAGGCCGTCTTCCGCTCAGGGGCCCCAACATAGTGCAGCCCACCTCCAGTGGTGTCGCGACAGGCGTGAATGGAGGGACGAATGGAGACGTGTCGTCTTCAGCGATGAGAGTCGCTTCTGCCTTGGTGCCAATGATGGTCGTATGCGTGTTTGGCGCCGTGCAGGTGAGCGCCACAATCAGGACTGCATACGACCGAGGCACACAGGGCCAACACCCGGCATCATGGTGTGGGGAGCGATCTCCTACACTGGCCGTACACCTCTGGTGATCGTCGAGGGGACACTGAATGGTGCACGGTACATCCAAACCGTCATCGAACCCATCTTTCTACCATTCCTAGACCGGCAAGGGAACTTGCTGTTCCAACAGGACAATGCACGTCCGCATGTATCCCGTGCCACCCAACGTGCTCTAGAAGGTGTAAGTCAACTACCCTGGCCAGCAGGATCTCCGGATCTGTCCCCCATTGAGCATGTTTGGGACTGGATGAAGCGTCGTCTCACGCGGTCTGCACGTCCAGCACGAACGCTGGTCCAACTGAGGCGCCAGGTGGAAATGGCATGGCAAGCCGTTCCACAGGACTACATCCATCATCTCTACGATCGTCTCCATGGGAGAATAGCAGCCTGCATTGCTGCGAAAGGTGGATATACACTGTACTAGTGCCGACATTGTGCATGCTCTGTTGCCTGTGTCTATGTGCCTGTGGTTCTGTCAGTGTGATCATGTGATGTATCTGACCCCAGGAATGTGTCAATAAAGTTTCCCCTTCCTGGGACAATGAATTCACGGTGTTCTTATTTCAATTTCCAGGAGTGTACATCAACAGCGGGGACCTATCTGTAGAGGACCCTACCTTGTGCCACTGGAAGAGTCGTATAGGCTTCCTTGACTTACGCATCTACGATTTGTTGCCGCCATTTTGCCCACATCTGGTGGTTCCCAATAGAACTTCACCAGTTTCGTGAGATGATGATGATGCAAGGCTACAAACTCCCGTTATATGAGGAAGCAAGTGATTACTAGAACTCTTATTTTACTCTTAACCATTACACATGCAATGTGGGCTGTCTGGTATACTTTTGAAGCTTTGCTAAGGCTCCAAAATTAACTTGCGCAACTCAGACCCCAGTCATATGGCCCGACTGAATAGTGACGAAATGCTCTTTACAGACACATTCATTATGCACAAAACCTGATAAGAAATTTACCTTAAATTTTTGCTTTCCAGGGAACATTTAGACCATGTGTGGAAAGATGGCAGTGGGAGACATTTGAAAGGCAACTCTGGATGAGAATTTCTTCCAAAGACTGATAACCAACATGGAATACAGGACCTAACGTTAGGTTAACAAAAATCAGCCTCATCTGCAGAACTAAAGCTTATAAGCAGTTGTCAGGAAATATCAGCGTGGATAATATCATACGCAAAGACATGAAAGCTGGAATCCACACAACAAGAAATAATCATGCATTAATGTTGAATTAGATACATGCTACAAAGTAACAGAAAGTAATAAAGCTTCCTCCACCACTATTTAACAACAGCAGAGCTGAAGGTCGTACTGCAAAGGGGCTAAGGTCGAAGTCAAAGTTTTCCCACTAAACCTGATAATTCCCATGACATGTAAAAATTATAAATCAGGGTTCATTCTGAACCGAATTATTTTCCCTACTCATCATATGTACTCTACATGCTGTATCCTCGTGGTGGTCGAACTGCATGGAAGCCGCTACTCTGGTGATAAAGGGACAAAATTTAAATCTCGTGACTGAAATACACAACTCACTTCAAGATCACGAGGTAGGCCTTGGAGGCTAATTCTGACCGTGTTATTACAAACTTGTGTTAGGTTCTGCGTGAGCCACATCACTCGAGATCACCAACCTTATTACACAAAGGAATTAATATCAGTAGCGTCATATTCTCAAATACTCTTAAGAGAAAACACTGTTTTTAAATCAGTGTGAGGTGATTCTCAAGTGAAGAAGCACAATTGCTCATGTATGTGTCCATATTAGTACGAGCAAAGGAGAAAAATGCATACATCACTTGCGAGAATTACTGTAACGAACTAGATAATTCAGAAAATCTCCAGACCGCATCGCGAAATTAAGGAAGTAGTTTTCAAATAGAAAACACGTTTCTCTCCTCACTAAACGATACATAACATGTACTAGAGCACGTTCTGAAGAACATCCATGCCTACCATATCAGAATCCTGTCCAAGAGTGACCTTTTCCAGACACCAGCTAGTGGCCGTTTTCCTGAAAGACCCTTTGTTTTAGGACGACAGGGGTGGAGGATGGGTAGCCAAGTGGTTCAGGAGCCCAAAGAGCAGAGAACTGTCTCATTTCCCGAAAATAAAATTTTTCAACAGCTCAAATAGGCCAGCCAAAGACTGGAATGGAAAAATACGAGAAGACGCAGGCAGGGAAAAGACAGTCAGCAGAAATCGATAAAACTACGAAATTATATGAAACGTGGACTTAATTCTTTCGTTGCAGACAAAGAATGATATTCAGTAAGAACTGAACGTATTTCCATTCCGGGTACAGGCAATGGATGGCTTTCAGTGCACTCAGAAGCTAATATATGTGCCCTCAAGATAGAATGTACGTCGGCATCACACACTGAACTTCCTAGTTACTGGATCTTCAACATATGATTAGAACAAAACGTGCAACCCAGATCATCCACAGGTGGAATGTTGAAGGTACCAAGCAGTAAGGCTAATGGCTTAATATCTCAAATAGTGAAAAAGTTTGAAACTATTCTTACAAGCCTTAATAGTTATTTAGTATGGACGTGAAATATTCATGCCTCAATTAGTAAGTCGTGTAAATAGTACGGAGGTAAACTATACATGTATCAACTACGTATTGCTTGCGTTCCACGTTCATCGTCTTAAATTTTACAAGTATTTTCATTGCTATATAAAATTCACAATCACAGATTTTCAGACCTATGTATGGGGTTACAAAGCTCTATGGTGCTAGGAGAAATGATTTTATATTTTTTTAAAAGTGGTGATTCAAAAATCAATTTAATTAAATTTTTGCTTTCACTCTCGTCTGTGTGAAATTTTTCAGTCTGTTTCAAACATTTTGATGAGATTCTGGATTATCTTAATCCAGACATGTAGGATTTTCTCATACCTGTTTTCTGTCAGTCTCTCGATGTTGTGCATTGATATAACTCCTATAACGCACTGATTTCTTTAGAAGACGCAAGCAGACGAACTGTGATAAGTGGACGTGCGGGTAGTTAATTTAAGTGAGACCCAGGATGGAATCAAGAAGCATTTGTTAGCAAACATTGTAAAACATCTTTTCTCATGGCGTCTCCACGCTCTAGTGACTTACTACAGTGCCATATGGTCCACTTGTCGCCAATGCCTTCGTGGCGACCGATTTCTCACTCGTTGCTTTCGTGCTCTGCAATGTTGTTTAATGCAGCGAAGTACTTCTGCTAGCTGCAGAGACCCGTTAAAAATGTAAAATTTAGAATATAAAATGCTGTCAAAAAGAAAAGGAACCTCACACAACCCCCTCGATGATTTCACAATTGGGTTTCCTTGAAACAAAATTCCGATTTTGAAAATAACAGCGTCACGGTATTTTGTTTCATAGGGATAGTCTGTACATTTTGCTCCTTACGTCTTTTCTATGTAATAAAATTATGTCTTTCCCTACCTTCAGAAACAGATTTTCATCATCATGAGCTACCCTACACACATTTTAAAAATAACCTACGAGATTTGGTATAAATAAATATCAGACACTCACTACTCTTTAGTTGCTTCAGATTACAGTGTTCAAATTTCATTTCCCATGCTCTCGTAACATGGATACCCATTACCAGTTTTAAAGCGACGAACAATGAATATAAAGTACTACAGAAAATGCAGTACTTCAACTCTCAAGAAAATGAAAACAAATTTTGAAATGTTCTCTTTAAATGGAGTTTGTGATGGCAATCATTAGCGGGATTTCATTTTGTTACACTGATACGTATAAAATTAAACATTGCACTCAGATTTTTCATTAGCTTGGTTACCGTCCTACACAAATACGTAAGCGCGTACTTTAACATTTTTGCATTACATGAACACAAAATTGAAGACAGATGTCAATCAGCGACTCATTATCGCTCAAGATATTCACTTACGCTACACATTCGATATTTATCCTCCTTTCATTCTACAACGGCATCTCGCTACCCACCACAACGTAATCATTTACGACTCCATTGTTCTTTTACAGCACACGCCACTGAGACATTATCTCTTTTTAAACCACTTTTCACTAGCTTTTCAAATCTCCTGATCCTGGGTCATGTGCTTCCATTACGTTTCATCATTGGCAGCCACTATTACGCAGTTTCCAATTGAGTCTCGTTCCTGGCTGGCTGGCATCTGGTTATCAAGGTGGCAAATTTGCCGTAGTTCTAAGCATCATCAACTTCATTATTGTTGCACGTAATAAACTTTCTAATAAGCTTTTACACTTACCATGCCGTTTCCATTTTATTTCCACTCAGTGCACAAGTGGCACACGAATGGTTTTCAAAGTTATCAAAACAATACTCCTCAGTTAACCAAACTCTTAAGAGAAAATCCATTCCCCGAAAACAGCAATATTTTTTGTTTGCAAACATCCGAGGACAACATTGTTTACACGTTGTTTGCATGACACCTCTTGTCGTGGCACACCCCAGGTTTGGTCACCTTGGCATTTATACACAAGTCCGCCTTGACAGTTGACCACCACCTCCCAAGTGGCCATGAACAGTGAGTAGCACATCTGCTCACGACGCACTTAATACCCCACCTGACGTCACCTACTTGATACACCAGCCACATGTCCGTTCAACTCTGGTATTCTGCTGTGTTGACACACGATTCTTTAACATTAGTTGCCCTTGCTTATCACATTTTGCCGGCTGGTGTGGCCGAGCGGATCTAAGCGCTTCAGTTTGGAACCGCGCGACCGCTACGGTCGCAGGTTCGAATCCTGCCTCGGGCATGGATGTTTGTGATGTCCTTAGGTTAGTTAGGTTTAAGTAGTTCTAAGTGACTGATGACCTCAGAAGTACCATAGTGCTCAGAGCCATTTGAACCATTTATCTCATCTTCTCTCCGATATCCACTTAATTCTACGTAATATTTGGTCTGTACTATTCTCTATTTATCTTTAACTGTCTGGTATTCACGATTATCACAGCCAAGTAGCTCCCTATTCACTACTGAGGTATCTATCAACGCCGACTACTTTATATAGACCTTTTACCGATTGGTATACAGGAGGTTCCTCTTCTGCCGCCTTTTCGTGACTTACGCTATTCACAACATACTGCCCTTCAAAGTTTTCGTAATACATATTTACCTGGTCCTTAATACTGAATGATTTCTCGGCATTTTTTCATTAATCTTGCACATTTAGGAAACATGTCATGCTGCTTCGAAAGCAATTTTTAAAATCCTTTCACAGCTTTGAAAATTACTTTTATCATGTAAGTAACATTGCACACTTGCATGTCCCTCTTCAACATGTTCGTACTGTTTGAAAAAAACATTCAAAGTCAAATTCTTTACTCCCTCTTATTTAGTTATTTTTTAAAATTTCCTTTACGTTAAATTTTATTCCTGTTTGACACATATTTCAATACAGTTCTGACTATTTTCTCTTTGTGAGGTGATTTCGGCTTTATTGGACTCTTATTGAAAACATTCGCTCATCGTCGTCAAACAGCATCGATTAGCTCTTCTTTGCAATGACCATTAATATTTGCAAATGTTATCATATACTCCTATTTGCCTTAAAAGTCATACTGTCCTCAAAACTCTCTACATCAGCATGGCGCACCAACAAATTCTTTTCTGTAATAAAATTGATAATTAGTATCTTAACACTACGCCAATAGTCTTCAATACTTCTTTATTCCAAATTTCTATTAATAATTATTTCATTGTTCCACGTCACCTACGATTTCATACAGGGTGTTTCAAAAATGACCGGTATATTTGAAATGGCAATAAAAACTAAACGAGCAGCGATAGAAATACACCGTTTGTTGCTATATTCTTCGGACAACAGTACATTTTCAGGCGAACAAACGTTCGAAATACAGTAGTTACAATTTTCAACAACAGATGGCGCTGCAAGTGATGTGAAAGATATAGAAGACAACGCAGCCTGTGACTTCTTTCTGCTGTAAGCGTGTGCTGTTCACAACGTGCAAGTGTGCTGTGGACAACATGGTTTATTCCTTAGAACAGAGAATTTTTCTGGTGTTGGAATTCCACTGCCTAGAACACAGTGTTGTTGCAACAAGACGAAGTTTTCAATGGAGGTTTAACGTTTTAACCAAAGGACCGAAAAGCGATACAATAAAGGATCTGTTTGAAAAATTTCAACGGACTGGGAACGTGACAGATGAAATTGCTGGAAAGGTAGGGCGACCGCGTACGGCAACCACAGAGGGCAACACACAGCTAGTGCAGCAGGTGATCCAACAGCGGCCTCGGGTTTCCATTCGCCGTGTTGCAGCTGTGGTCCAAATGACGCCAACGTCCACGTATCGTCTCATGCGTCAGAGTTTACACCTCTATCCATACAAAATTAAAACGCGGCAACCCCTACCATTGCTGCACGAGAGACATTCGCTAACGATATAGTGCACAGGATTGATGACTGCAATATGCATGTGGGCACCATTTGGTTTACTGACGAAGCTTATTTTTACCTGGACGGCTTCGTCAATAAACAGAACTGGCGCATATGGGGAACCGAAAAGCCCCATGTTGCAGTCCCATCGTCCCTGCATCCTCAAAAAGTACTGGTCTGGGCCGCCATTTCTTCCAAAGGAATCATTGGCCCATTTTTCAGATCCGAAACGATTACTGCATCACGCTATCTGGACATTGTTCGTGAATTTGTGGCGATACAGACTGCCTTAGACGACACTGCGAACACCTCGTGGTTTATGCAAGATGGTGCCCGGCCACATCGCACGGCCGACGTCTTTAATTTCCTGACTGAATATTTCGATGATCGTGTGATTGCTTTGGGCTATCCGAAACATACAGGAGGCGGCGTGGATTGGCCTCCCTATTCGCCAGACATGAACCCCTGTGACTTCTTTCTGTGGGGACACTTGAAAGACCAGGTGTACCGCCAGAATCCAGAAACAATTGAACAGCTGAAGCAGTACATCTCATCTGCATGTGAAGCCATTCCGCCAGACACGTTGTCAAAGGTTTCGGGTAATTTCATTCAGAGACTACGCCATATTATTGCTACGTATGGTGGATATGTGGAAAATATCGTGCTATAGAGTTTCCCAGACCGCAGCGCCATCTGTTGTTGACAATTGTAACTACTGTAATTTCGGAAGTTTGGCTGCCTGAAAATGTATTGTTGTCCCAAGCATATTGCAACAAACGGTGTATTTCTATCGCTGCTCGTTTAGTTTGTATTGTTTCAAATATACCGGTCATTTTTGAAACACCCTGTATCTCTTGCACCAGTAAAATTGGTATCCTCTGTTTTTTAATTGCTCGTAAGATAATGCTTTTATAATGACTCCTAATTTCCTATCGATTACGATGACACTACTGTTTCCATGCCAAAAATCGTAGCACACATACTTCACTGATAATTCTGTTTGATCTTACTGATTGTTTAACTTCTCTTATCCATTTTGTCTATGCCATGACTATTACATCGTCTAACGTAGTGACCTTTCGAACTCTTATCAAGATTCTTGCTGTCAATCGTTATATTGTTTCTCATTATGCAAATGTAAATTATCATCCGTGCTTTCTTTGTGACTATTTTGTCTACATCCCTGAACATACCGACGCCTTCGTACCCATGTGTTCTTCTTCTGGGAAAACCATAACCGTACTTTTCATTCTCGACTGCAGGATCGTTTACTTTACTATGGATTTCGTTCTCATTTTACTTTGACTTCTATCTTATGCCCTTCCAACCGTTACCATCTGCTGCTTTTTCTGATTAAGCAGCCACATGACGCAGCCTCTTCAAAACAATCGCGTTTTTGTTTCTATCGTTACATTTTTAGTGACAAATCTGCGGAAAGTATCAACTTTTAAATATTAACAAAGTTGCTGTTTTTCTTCCTATGGTTACTTGTACTGCACACTTTTCCTTTAGTAACAAGCTTGTAGAAGGTGTCGACTTTCAAAAAGCTGCCTTCATTGCCAACATTTCCACCATTGTTTTAAAATTTTCTATTTACAATTTAACTTTTCCTCTATATTTTCAGGAGAAAGTGAAGTGTTTAAGTTATTTAAATCACTGATTTATACTGAACACCTGATACTTCCGAAACTACCTCCTTTGCAGTACTATCATCAAACTTCTTAACAGAATACACGTTAATAGATGGTGTGGACTGGTTCTGCTCATCTGTGAGAAAGTTGTTATTCGCATTCAATTCTACAAGAGAATTTATTTCAACATTTAGTATTGACTGAACGTGTTCATCTGGGACTATTTACATCAGAGGCTGTCCTACGTTTTTTAGTTTATCACTGACGGCAGCTTGTGAAGCTTTAATAACATTCTCATTTTCACTGATATTTTCATTAGATTACACATCAAGAATTTCACTCTTATTCACTCTACTTCCCGACCTACTTATCACATTACCAAAAAGTTTCGTAGTCTGGTTTTCTCGGCGGAGGTTCGAGTCCTCCCTCGGGAGAGGGTGGGTGTGTGTGTGTGTGTGTGTGTGTGTGTGTGTGTGTGTGTGTGTGTGTGTGTGTGTGTGTGTGTGTGTGTGTGTGTGTGTGTGTGTGTGTTAGTATCTACAGAAGATTCTTCTGTTTATTTGCTAATTGAATCTATTTAAATGTTTTTACGCATGATATCCCTAGCAGATTTCTTTATTTGTCGTTAGTAACCCTAGACGATTCTTCCATTTTCTCATAAAAGCTTGCAGCACTTTTTGCGGATTAAATTTTACTTTTGTTAATTTCATTTGTTGTGATTATATCCTCAGTAATAATTACCTGAGTAATTGTTGTATTTGCATTACCTGCCGAACCTGCGATGCCTTTAGCCATTTCATGCTCCTCATTTGTCGTGAAATCACTCATCTTACATCCCTGACCGTCCTTAGATTTCTCCAGCGGATTGAAGTCACTAATGCCACCTGCTGAATCCAAAACTACTTCTCTCTGCTCTACTCTTTTCACTAAGCTACTCATTCCAACTTATTGGCTTGCCCTAACATTCCTAAGTAGCATACCATTACACATATACTACAAAATAATTATTTACGTTTTCTTATATCTGATGTGAACTTTGACTTATTTTGGGTAAGTTTTATTGCTCTCCCTATAACGTAGCTATTTTTGACTGTGCCGATGTTGCAACCGCGCGTCGAACTCCGGACCTCTGAGTGTCCATCTCCAGTGCACCCTTTCGTTACTGCTGGTATGAAGTGCTTCCTGCGAATCCAGCGTGCAGTGATGCCTCCTCCAGATACGTGACTATCCTCACCACGTTTTCTGCCGCTGTCCCATTTCTTCTTCCTCGCAATGTCTTTTTGATGTTCGAGCGTTTTCACTCACAAAGCTTTCCTTGGCGCGAACTTATTACGTTTCGCGACACAGCTTTTCTGGTTTATGTTAATGAAACAGCGCATTACGTTTTCCTTCCACCTATTTTTTGTGTATCTTGTGATGAAATCTCTCTAAGCAGTTCCTGTAGCGCAATGGATTCTTCAGAAGATGCAAGCAGGCTACCTGTGATGAGTGGACCTGAGAGTAGTTATTTTACTTTAAGTGATCGGAACTTTCTAACAATACCGCACAAGGTTTTTGAAACGATCATCGGGCTGCGCTACAGTTGAAGTCAGTCACCACAGCCAGTTTTCCTGCAGTCACATTCGTTGGCTTCGCCAACTCTCAATCAAACGAGAATACTGGTATACGAAACAATATCCCAAGAAACCCTGTCATTCTCAAGAACATAATACTAGAAACGAATATGAAAACTAGGAACCAACGTTATAACCAATAATAGCCAGATATATGTCGAAAACGAATTTCAATTCAGTTTTTATCGTCCACCAAAACACATGACTGGCTACGACGAATGGAAGCAAACTGCCGACACTAGTATGCAGTGAACGGGTCATCGACATTGGAAGTCCGCTTCAGCCTACCATTTTACTTAGTTGTTCATGGGCGCTAAAGAATCCATTTTGTGTTCCATTAAGTAGAACAAAAATTACAACGGAAAGGTTGAATGCATAAAAAACAGTTAAATGTTCAAGAGAAGATTAGTAGTATAGCGTATCTTAAGGCCCCTACACATGTGCCAACAGACCGACCAACAAATCGAACATGTGTAGCCGTTTTGCTCGACCGGCCAAGCGACTTTTCTTGTCGGGATGTCAGGCGGGTAACGCCACCCGACAGCCAAACCCACCGCCCGTTCTCTCAACACACCCCCACACCCATACAATCCAACAAACTGTTTCGTGTGTACACCTGTCATGCCAACTGCCCGACAGAAGTTAGTCTGAGCCAATGTGTATCGAAAAATTTAAAGACTGAAAATATTTGTGAAACACGCTGTGCGAGGGAAATAGCAATACAGATGCAAGAAATGAATCACTTCTTTTGTTTATTTTAATGAATCCGTAACGGTTTAGTGTGGCACAAACAAAGTACGTCGGCAGTACGTATTTCTGTTTTTGAATTTTATTTCCGATGATTACCGGGAATGAAATCTAAAAACCAAAATATCGACATTCAGTGGATCGTAATTCATACAATACGCTTTCTTCATTGTTATAAGTGTTAAAGGTCCAGCTTATATACAAGCACTCGGCTATGAAAAACAAAGTGTGATATTTTTTTAAATTTCTGACAGTTGCGGCTACCCCGCGCGGCGTTGTTGAATTTGAAATGAGTTTCTTAAACTTACGGGTTATACTCTATGTAACAAACGTAAATAAAATACATACAGAAAAAATTCACACAAAATACATGACTTTTACACGAACGTCTTGTTTTATTTATTTTGATTTACCATGATGTATTTCCTCGGCAACATCACCTTGAAGGTTCAGAAATCATTGTGGCTCATAATTGTGGGGATACAGTAACACTGAATTTGAGGTCGTCTTAACTTCTGCCAGTAGATAGAAATCATAATGTAGCTAACAGCCTCTTACGACTGTACGCTTTTGGTTTGATGATATTCAGCAGATCCAAAATTCTTGACTCCCATTCTCGGATAATTAACAAAATCGTCGTATGCCAACTGCTTAAGCAGCAGTACATGGGTGAATTTTATTCCTTGCATTAGCCACTTCTTTGGTTGGTTGGTTTGTGGGGGTTAAAGGGACCAGACTGCTACGGTCATCGGCCCCTTTTTCCAAATACTAAAAACACCCACAGAGGATAAAAACGATCAACAGACGATAAGACAGACGACACAGAACAAGAGAAACGTAGACAAAGACCAGACAAGACGAACTAAAATCACACAGCGTGTGACGGTGGTTGGCCGACCATACAAACAAAAGGAGAAAAGCCAACCACCGAGAAACACATGAAAAAAATCAGACAAATCGTAGGCCATAGGCCAGAATCAATACAAAAACACACACATTAAGCGATAAAATCCCCCTGCCCGAATAAAACGCAGAACTATGTCCGCTATGGAAGAGTCGTCAGATAAAAGCGCAGAGAGCGTATCAGGCAGCACAAAAGTCTGCCTGAGCACAGTTAAAAGGGCGCACTCCAACAGAATATGGACCACCGTCAAGGACGCCCCACAACGACAAAGAGGGGGATCCTCACGACACAGTAACTAACTGTGCGTGAGTCGTGTGTGGCCAATGCGGAGCCGACAAAGGACGACTGATTCCCTGCGGTTGGCTCGCATGGATGACCGCCACACAGTAGTCGTCTCCTTGATACGGCGGAGTTTGTTTGGCACGGGCAGGTTGCGCCAATCAGTGTCCCACAAATCGAAAACTTTGCGGCGTAATAGTGCCCGCAAATCAGTCGCCGGGAGGCCAACCTCCAGAGATGGTGCACTAGTGGCCTCTTTCGCCAGGCGGTCAACAGTTTCATTTCCGGGTATCCCAACATGGCCCAGGGTCCAAACGAAGACCACAGATCTGCTGCAACGGGTAAGAGTATGCAGGGACTCCTGGATAGCCATCACCAGACGAGAACGAGGGAAACACTGGTCGAGAGCCCGTAAACCACTCAGGGAATCGCTACAGATAACGAAGGACTCACCTGAGCAGGAGCGGATATACTCTAGGCCTCGAAAGATGGCGACCAGCTCAGCAGTGTAAACACTGCAGCCAGCCGGCAACGAACGTTGTTCAAAATGGTCCCCTAGAGTTAGTGCACAACCGACACAATCAGCAACCATCGAACCGTCGGTATAGATAACGCCAGAGCCCTGATACGTGGCCAGAATGGAATAAAAGCGGCGTCGGAAGGCCACCGGAGGGACTGAGTCCTTCGGGCCCTGTGCCAAGTCGAGCCGAAGGCAAGGGCGAGGCACACACCATGGGGGTGTACGCAGAGGGGCCCGGAAAGGAGGTGGTACAGGGAAACACTCAAGCCCGTAGAGAAGCTGTTTGACGTGTATGGCGATCGGACAACCCGACCGGGGCCGACGTTCTGGCAGACGGACGACTGACTGCGGGAACAGGACACGATAATTTGGATGCCCGGGCGAGCTAAAACATGGGCAGAATAAGCAGCCAGTAATTGTTGGCGTCGTAACAGCAGTGGAGGGACACCTGCCTCCACAAGTATGCCGTCCACAGGGCTGGTCTGGAAGGCACCAGTAGCAAGGCGTATCCCGCTGTGGAGGATTGGGTCCAGCAGCTGCAACGCAGATGGGGATGCTGAGCCATAAGCCAGACTCCCATAGTCCAGACAGGACTGGATCAACGCCTGGTAAAGCCGTAGTAGAGTAGATTGGTCGGCGCCCCACCCGGTGTGGCTCAGGCATCGCATAGCGTTTAGATGGCGCCAACACGCCTGTTTGAGCTGCCGAATATGAGGTAGCCAAGTCAACCGGGCATCAAAAACCACCCCCAAAAACCTATGTGACTCCACCACTGAAAGAAGCTCGCCGTCAAGATAAAGCCGCGGCTCCGGGTGAACAGTGCGTCGCCGGCAGAAATGTATAACGCAGGTCTTGGCTGCCGAAAACTGAAAACCATGCACTACAGCCCAAGACTGCGCCTTGCGGATTGCGCCCTGTAGCTGACGTTCAGCAGCTGCAATGCTAATAGAGCTGTAGCAAAGGCAGAAGTCGTCAGCATACAGCGAAGCGGAGACAATTTCCCACGGCCGCAGCGAGCCAGTTAATGGCTATTAAAAACAGACAGACACTTAGAACCCTGTGGCACACCGTTCTCCTGGACTAGGAAGGAACTATATGAGGCCGCGACGTGCACGCAGAAGGTACGATACGACAGAAAATTGCGGATATAGATCGGCAGAGGGCCCCGAAGGACCCATCCACGAAGCGTAGAAAGGATGAGATGACGCCATGTCGTATCATACGCCTTCCGCATGTCGAAAAAGACAGCGACCAGATGCTGACGGCGGGCAAAGGCAGTACGAATGGCCGACTCCAGGCTCACCAGATTGTCGGCGGCGGAGCGGCCTTTACGGAACCCACCCTGAGACGGAGCCAGAAGGCCCCGAGACTCCAGTACCCAATTCAAGCGCCGGCTCACCATCCGTTCAAGCAACTTGCAACGAACGTTGGTGAGGCTAATGGGACGGTAGCTGTCCACCTCCAAAGGGTTCTTCCCCAGTTTCAGAATGGGGACAACAAGACTTTCCCGCCATTGCGACAGAAACTCTCCCTCGACCTAAATGCGGTTGTAAAGGTCGCGGAGGCATCGCTGGCAGTCCACTGAAAGGTGTTTCAGCATCTGAGAGTGGATGCTATCTGGGCCAGGAGCGGTATCAGGACAAGCAGCGAGGGCACTGCGGAATTCCCACTCACTGAATGGAACATTGTACAATTCAGGATGGTGGGTGCGAAAAGAAAGACTGACGTTCTATCCGCTCTTTAATGGAGTGGAAGCCCAAGGCGTAGTTGGCAGAAGCGGAATTCAGAGCAAAGTGCTCTGCCAAGCGGTTTGCAATGACGTCGGAGTCAGTACAAACTGCTCCATTCAGTGAGAGCGCAGGGACGCTGACAGGGGTCCGATAGCCATAGAGGCGGCGAATCTTGGCCCAGACCTGCGATGGAGTGACATGGAGGCCAATGATGGACACATACCGCTCCCAGCACTCCTGCTTGCGTTGGCGGACAATGCGGCGGGCTCGCGCATGCAGCCGTTTGAAGGCGATAAGGTGTTCGATTGAGGGATGTCGCTTGTAACGCTGGAGCGCCCGCCAGCGAGCTTTAATCGCTTCAGCTATCTCAGGCGACCACCATGCACAGTCCGCCGCCGAGGGGACCCAGAAGAACGGGGAATGGCAGATTCGGCGGCAGTAACGATGCCGGTGGTGACCGATTGAACCACTGCATCAATGTCATCGTTAGAGAGAGGCTCAATAGCGGCAGTGGAGGAGAACAAGTCCCAGTCAGCCTTATTCAGAGCCCATCTGTTAGGGCCCCCAGAAGACTGACGCTGTGGTAGTGACAGAAAGATCGGAAAGTGGTCACTACCACAAAGGTCGTCATGCACTCTCCATTGGACAGACGGTAAGAGGCTAGGGCTACAGATCGAAAGGTCAATGGCGGAGTATGTGCCATGCACCACACTGAAGTGTGTGAAGGCACCATCATTTAATATCGAGAGATCGATCTGCGCCAATAAATGCTCAACGATGGTGCCTCGACCTGTTGCCACCGACCCACCCCACAGATGGTTATGGGCGTTTAAGTGGCCCAGTAACAAGGAAGGTGGCGGCAATTGGGCTATCAGAGCAGCCAGGACATGCTGTGCGACATCACCATCCGGTGGAAGGTAAAGACTGCAGACGGTAACAGCCTGTGGCGTCCACACCCGAACAGCGACAGCCTCTAAAGGTGTGTGGAGAGGTACAGACTCGCTGTGAAGAGAGTTCAGGACATAGATGCAGACCCCACCAGACACCCTTTCATAAGCTGCCCAGTTCTTATAATAACCCCGGTAGCCACGGAGGGCGGGGGTTTGTATTGCCGGAAACCAAGTTTCCTGCAGAGCAATGCAGAGGAAAGGGTGAAGGCTGATAAGTTGGCGGAGCTCAGCTAGATGGTGGAAGAAACCGCTGCAGTTCCACTGGAGGATGGTGTTGTCCATGGCTGAGAAAGGCGTGATGGGACTGGGAAGGGAGATTACGCCGCTGGGTCACCTGCTGCCTCTGATTTAGCACCTGTGAGAGTGCTTTCCATGGCGTCTGATGGACCGGCGAGATCGAGGTCCACAATGGACGCCAGAATCTCCACCGCATCCTCAGACACAGAGATGGAAGGTTACGGTGGGACGGCTGCCACCGCGAGTTCCTTGGGCTGAGTTCTTCTTGGGTTTCTCACGCCATTCCTTGGGTCGCACCAACTGGGAGGGCTTCACCGATTCAGTCTCCGGGACGGAGAGGATCGTGAAGCCCTACGACCAGCTGAGTGCGGGCACTTACGCCACTGTCAGTCGTCAGCCTTCCCGCTGGCGGAAACCTGGGAAGAGAGGGACCCAAGGGAACCCTTGCGAGCGTGAGAAGCCGAAGAAGTTGGACACTTCTCCGGCTCAGAAGTGGGGACGGACGTCCCCGATGGGTGGGATGGTGTTGCTCCTGAGGTAGGTGGCGTAGGAGCAACCCGGTGGGTAGAGGCCCCCACTGGCGAGGGGGCAGGAGGAGTTGTACTACTCGTCGATCCAGCCACAATTTGAGAAACAGACGGGGCTAGCACAGGTGTTGTAGCAGCAGCGTAGGAAGATGTCATTCTCACAGGATGGAGTTGGTCGTATTTCCTTTTGGCCTCAGTATAGGTTAGTCGGTCCAGGGTCTTGTATTCCATGATTTTACGCTCTTTCTGGAAAATTCGGCAGTCTGCCGAGCAAGGTGAATGGTGCTCCCCGCAGTTGACACAGATGGGAGGCGGGGCACATGGAGTATTGGGATGTGATGGGCGTCCACAATCTCGACGTGCGAGGCTGGAAGTGCAGCGAGAAGACATGTGGCCGAACTTCCAGCACTTAAAGCACCGCATCGGGGGAGGGATATAGGGCTTAACGTCACATCGGTAGACCATCACCTTGACTTTTTCCGGTAAGTTATCCCCTTCGAAGGCCAAGATGAAGGCACCGGTAGCAATCTGATTTTCCTTCGGACCCCGATGAACGCGCCGGACGAAATGTACACCTCGACGCTCTAAATTGGCGCGCAGCTCTTCATCAGACTGCAAAAGAAGATCCCTATGGTAAATAACTCCCTAGACCATATTTAAACTCTTATGGGGTGTGATCATAACGGCAACATCCCCAACTTGTCACAAGCGAGTAACCGTCGTGACTGGGCAGAGGATGCCGTTTGTATCAGGACTGACCCACAGCGCATTTTTGACAAGCCCTCCACCTCCCCAAACTTGTCCTCTAAATGCTCGACGAAGAACTGAGGCTTTGTGGAGAGAAAAGACTCCCCATCAGCCCTCATACAAACTAAGAAGCGGGGCGAATAACTGCTACTGCCATCCTGAGACTTACGTTCCTCCCACGGTGTGGCCAGGGAGGGGAACGTTTTCGGATCGTACTTCTGAGCGTTAAACTGAGCCCGAGAACGCTTAGAGACTGCTGGCGGCTGGCCACCAGCGAGAGACGATGTACCACGCTTCATTGCGGGTCATCTGCCCTGATGCCACCTACTCCGACGAAGGGCCCTCCCCACGGGCGCCACCCAGCCACGGCAAGAGCCACCTGGCAGGATGGCCATTGCCGGGAGTCCCGATACCCCAGGAGGATAGGTATCTACTCCTTGGCATACGTGGGGAGTTAACGGCGCAGGCATCAGTAGAGCGATCCCTGTGTTGTCAGGGGCCTACAACCAACAGGGTACATGGCGACCCCACCAAAACGGACTGGCTACCGTGCTGGATGTTAGGTAACATGTGGTCCATGGTCGCCGTCGGTGCAGAAAGAGGCACTGCACAGTGCAAGGTATAATCTGAACGCAGAAACAGAGTCATGCCCAAGAGATGGAGAGCGGACAGGAATGCAGTTCAACGGTGTATAAGCTGGCGAAAGGTCTGATCGCAAGATGGACACAATGCACCAAGGAAGGCGCCCTTCCCCAATCGGCTCGCTCTTCGGAAAATTTTGAGAGATGGAGGTCAAACCCAAGAGGGGACCGTCATATAAGGCCGAAAAGTTTGAGACTCCTTTTAGTCACCTCTTACGACAGGCAGGAATACCGCGGGCCTATTCGAACCCCTGAACCCGCAGGGGGAGCCACTTCTTTGTCCACAACTTTCTTTCGGCTTTTTTTGGCCCTGTTTCTAAAACATTCAACGTAAAACTGCATTTTTATTTCTGTGTAAAACTAATCGGGATCTCTTCTAACAAACACAATGAATTTGAGATAAACAGATCACAACAACAGGCTGGCGTTGGGGGTTCAGTTATGTTGTTTGAGGGAAGAGACCGAACAGCGAGGTTCAAAAATGCTCAAATGTGTGTGAAATCTTGTGGGACTTAACTGCTAAGGTCATCAGTCCTTACTTAACCTAAATTATCCAAAGGGCAAACCAAACCCACCCCCCCCCCCCCCACACACACACACACACACACACACACACACACACACACACACACACACACACACACACACACACACACACACACACACACACACACACACACACACCCGGGCTGGGAGGACGCGAACCTCCAGTCCATGACTGCATCGCTCCTAGACCGCCCGGCTAACACCGCGCGGCAAAACAGCGAGGTCATTGGTCTCATCGGATTAGGGAAGGACAGGAAAGGAAGTTGGCCGTGCCCTTTCGAAGGAACCATCACGTCGTTCGCCTGCAGCGATTTAGGGAAATCACGGAAAACGTGAATCAGGATGAGGCTGGCTTGTAATAGCTTTTTTTTGTGGTTTTAGGACGCACAGCTACAATGGTCATTAGCGCTCTGACTAATTTAGGAATGTACCGCGAGGCACAAGGTTAAAACAGCAACTAAAAGGAACAACACTATAAGACGTATTAACAGACATAGGATTAAATAACTACACCATAATCAAACGTCGTTGATAAAACGAAGAACGCGAGCAGCAGCTCCTGGGTCATCCGCTAAAATGGCATCCAGAGTACATGGCAGGCCACGATCAAGACGCAGCGTAGTAAAATCCGGACAGGACGTTAAAATGTGGCGGACCGTCAGCAATTGCCCACATGGACAGAACGGAGCCGGCGCTGCCGTCAGCAGATGGCGATGGCTGAACTGGCAGTGTCCAATTCGTAGCCGGGCCAAAACGACCTCCTCCCGCCGAGAAGGACGTGAGGAGGACGTCCAAGCTACGGGAAGAGCTTTCAAGGTCCGAAGCTTGTTGTCCCTAAGCAGCCCAATCGGCATGTCACAGCGATAAAATGCGCCGACAAATGACCATGCTACAATCTGATGAAGGGACACAATAAGGAGCCGTCCGAGGCTGGAGGATCTCAGTCTTGGCCGCAGCATCTGCAGCTTCGTTCCCAGGGATACCGACATGGCCAGGAACACACACAAAGCTAACTGGAGACCCGTCGTCCACCAGCTGCTGAAGAGAGCGTTGGATCCGGTGCACGAAAGCGTGAACCGGATACGGATCACTGAGGCTCTGGATGGCGCTCAGAGAATCGGAGCAGATGACATAAGCAGAATGTCTGTGGCGGCAGACGTGAAGAACAGCCTGGTAGAGGGCAAAGAGCTCACCTGTGAAGACCGAACAATGGCCATGTAGCCGGTATTTGAAACTGTGCACCGACAATAAAAGAACACCCGACCCCGTCATTGGTCTTAGAGCCATCTGTATAAATGAAGGTCATATTAACGAACTTCGAACGAAGTTCGACAAAACGGGAGTGGTATACTGAACCGGGGGTAACCTTTGGGAGCGAGCGGAGGTCAAGGTGAACGCGAACCTGAGCCTGGAGCCAAGGTGGCGTGTGGCTCTCGCCCACTCTAAAGGTTGCAGGGAGTGAAAAATCAAGGTGTTGAAGGAGGCGACGAAAGTGAACTCCAGGGGGTAGCAGGGCAGAGACATACAACCCGTATTGACGGTCGAGAGAGTCGTCAAAAAAGGAACGATACGATGGGTGGTCGGGCATTGACAGAAGCTGACAGGCGTAACGACAAAGCAGTATATCGCGCCGGTAGGTGAGTGGCAATTCACCGGCTTCAGCATGAAGACTCTCGACGGGACTAGTATAAAACGCTCCGATCGCAAGCCGTAAACCCCGATGTTGTATGGAGTTGAGGCGGCGTAAGATGGACGGCCGTGCAGAGGAGTATACAAAGCACCCATAATCCAGCTTGGAGCGGACGATCGACCGATATAGGCGAAGTAGGACGGTTGATCCGCTCCTCACGACGTGCCACTGAGAACACGGAGGACATTTAGAGAACGGGTACAACGGGCAGCCAAATATGACATGTGGAGACCAACTAAGTTTCCTGTCAAATGTAAGACCTAACAATTTTGTTGTCTCCACGAATGGGAGAGCAACGGGGCCGAGTCTTAAGGACGGTGGGAGAAACTCTTCGTAGCGCCAGAAGTTAATACAGACCGTTTTCTTGGCAGAAAAACGGAAGCCATTGGCGACACTCCAGGAGTAAAGACGGTCAAGAGAACGCTGAAGACAGCGCTCCAGGAAACATGTACACTGCGCGCTGCCATAGATGGTAAAATCGTCCACGAAAAGGGAGCCTGATACATCATCTGGGAGGCAATCCATTATTGGATTGATCGCTGTGGCTCCCCATTTTCCTGGCGAAATGTGTCTGACAGGACAGAACCCACACGTACCCTGAACTGTCGATCCATTAAAAAGGAACGAATAAAAAGAGGGAGGCGACCGCGAAAGCCCCATGTATGCATCGTGCGGAGGAGAATGCCCGCCCTCCAACAGGTGTCGTAAGCCTTCTCCAAATCAAAGAACACAGCCGCGGTCGGGCGCTTCCACAAGAAGTTATTCATAATGAAGGTCAACAAGGTAACCAGATGGTCAACAGCAGAGCGGCGCCTACGAAATCCACATTGTACATCGGTAAGTAGGCGTCGAGATTCGAGCAGCCAAACCAACCGAGAGTTAACCATTCGCTCCATCACCTTACAGACACAGCTGGTAAGCGAGATGGGTCGATAACTGGAAGGCAAGTGCTTGTCCTTCCCCAGCTTAGGAATCGGTACAACAATAGACTCGCGCCAGCATGTGGGAACATGTCCCTCAATCCAGATGCGATTGTAAGTACGAAGAAGGAAACCTTTACCCGCAGGAGAAAGGTTCTTTAGCATCTGAATATGAATAGAATCAGGCCCCGGAGCGGAGGACCTTGACCGGGCAAGTGCATTTTCGAGTTCCCGCATGGTGAATGGGGCATTGTAGTTTTCACAATTCGAGGAGTGGAAATTAGGTGGCCGAGCCTCCTGTGCCTGTTTTCGGGGGAGGAAGGCAGGGGGTAATGAGGAGATCGAAACCTCTGCGAAAAAGCGGCCGAAGGCATTGAAGACATCCTCAGGGGCCACAAGGACGTCATTCGCGACCGTCAAGCCAGAAACTGGTGAGTGGACCTTAGTGCCAGATAGCCGGCGCAGGCTACTCCAGACAACAGAAGCAGTAAAACTGTTGAAGGTGCTTGTGAAAGCAGCCCAGCTGGCTTTCTTGCTTTCTTTAAAAATACGACGACACTGCGCACGTAATCGTTTGTAAGTGATACAATTCGCCACTGTAGGGTGGCATTTAAAGTTCCATAAAGCACGTCGACGAGCACCTAAGGCGTCTCTACATGCTGCGGTCCACCAGGGGACCGGTACGCGGCGTGGAGAGGAAGTAGTGTGAGGGATGGAATATTCAGCAGCAGTGAGAATGACTTCCGTGAGATGTGCGGCCTGCCTATCGCAGCTTGTGAAGGTTTGATCCTGAAAGGTCGCCCTGGAAGTGAAGAGCCCCCAGTCTGCTTTGGAGATGTTCCAACTAGTTGAGCACGGAGAGGGGGTATGATGCAGGAGATGGGTAACACACGGGAAGTGGTCGCTCGAATATGTATCAGAGAGCGCATACCACTCACTCAAACCGGCGTGCAAGTTGGGTAGTACATACAGAGAGGTCTAAATGGGAATAGGTGTGAAATGTGTCTGAAAGGAAAGTAGGGGCGCCAGTATTGAGGCAGACAAGATTGAGCTGGTTGAAAACGTCTGCTAACAGGGAGCCCCTCGGACAAGATGCAGGAGAGCCCCAAAGAGGATGGTGAGCATTGAAGTCTCCAGTTAACAAAAATGGTGCAGGAAGCTGAGAAATAATTTGCAGCATGTCTGCCCTGGTAACGGCAGATGACGATGGAGTGTAAACGGTACAGATGGAAAATGTAAAAGTGGGGAGAGTAAAGCAGACGGCAACTGCCTGCAGGCCAGTGTGCAATGTGATGGGATCTTAGTAGATACCATCGCGGACCAGCAACATAACCCCTCCAAGAGCTGGAATACCTGCCACAGGGGGTAAGTCAAAACGCTCAGAGGTGTAGTGTGCCAAGGCAATTTGATCGCATGGGCGTAGCTTCGTTTCCTGGAGGGCTACGACGAGCGGACGGTGCGAGCAGAGCAGCAATTTCAAGTCCTCTCGGTTGGAACGAATGCTGCGAATATTCCAGTGAGTAAGTGCCATAGTGAGAAGAAGAAGAAGAAGAAGAAGCAAGAAGGGGTCATCTAGAAGGCCGCTGAGGGCCCGGCTTCGAGCGAGCACTGCCGCCGCTAGCAGGAGGCGGACAGTCATCGTCCATTTGTTCTATAGGTTCATCGGCCATCTTGTGAAGATGGCCGGGAGGGGGAGCTTCCTCCGCTGGTGAACGGCCAGATGTTCGGCTACCAGCGGTGCGGCCAGGCGAAACGGATCACGGCCTGGGGCGGCAACCGCTGGGGGCCGCAGGAGGAGAAATGCGCCGTGGCGGGGAAGGAGAACTGTGCTTCCTATGAGCCTTCTTGGAAGGCCGTTTTGTGGAAGGATTGGTCGATGGCTGAGGGTTCGAGGTACATAGAAGGTCTGCACGAGACAGTTCTTTCTTGAAGGTCCGTGCTTCTGACTTCTGGGTCTTCGTCCTGGCAGAAGCTGATAAAGGTGCTTGTGTCGGAGGGGCGACGGGAGGAAGAGGAGACGTCGACCGGGCGATCTTAGCACTGGCCGAACGGACGACCGTAGTGCTGAAGGTCAGATCGCATGTCTGCGTCGCCACCTCCCTGGTAGTCCGAGGAGAGGCGAGGACAGTACTGTACTTTCCCGCTGGGAGCAACGTGGGCTTTCTACTAGCGAATAGCTTGCGAGCAGCCGAGGTGGAGACACTCTTTGACCCGAATTTCTTGGATACAGCGTTCTTCCTTGTAGACGGGACAGTTGCGGGAGGATGCTGCATGGTCACCGCGACAGTTCACACAACGAGGAGACGGAGGTGGACAGTCACCCTCATGGGCATCCCTGCCACAAGTCACACATGTAGCCGCATTGGAACAAGACTGGCGAGTGTGATTAAAACGCTGACACTGGTAGCAGCGCGTAGGTGTCGGGACATAGGGGGCGAACAGAAATAACCTCGTAGCCCGCCTTGATGCGCGACGGCAGCTGAAAACTATCAAAAGTCAAGAAAAGTGTCTGAGTCGGTACAAGGTCATTGTTGACCTTTTTCATGACCCTATGGACAGCCGTCACGCCCTGCTCAGCGAGGAAAGAATCTCTTTGTCAGTCAATCCGTCGAGTGATCTAGTATAGACCACACCACGAGACGAATTCAAAGTGTGGTGAGTCTCCACCCGGACAGGGAATGTGTACGGGACTGTGGCCCGAAGCAGTTTTTGTGCCTGAAAGGCGCTCTCAGTTTCTAGTAACAAGGTACCATTACGCAACCTGGTACAAGACTTGACAGATCCGGCTATGACATCTACGCCTTTCTGGATAACGAAAGGGTTGACAGAGGAAAAATCCTTTCTGTCCTCAGATCGAGAAACTACGAGGAACTGTGGGGCAGGTGGTAGTACTTTTGTCACTGGTGGCTGCTCAAGTTTCCGTTTGTGGGCAGAAGTCGAGAGAGAAGAAGAGAAATCCATTGCGGAGGAATCCTCCATGATTGCCAGTGTCTCCAATGGCGCGCTCCTTCCTTGTGGGGACCCTCTCAGAGGGCACTCCCGCCTTAGGTGATTGTTCACACCTCGGGTCACACCTCCCGAGAAACGGACGGAGGGACCAATCGGCATGGTCGGAAGGTGTCAGCTCAGGCAATCACCCCTCCCTGGGCCTGGCCTTTACCAGGGGGTACATGCGTGCCTGCCTTGTCTACCCAGGGCGGGGAATTACGCGTTACCCCGTCACCGGCTATGCGTGCGAACGCGTGGGTCGGCCTTCAGGCACGCACAGGGAGGAAGGAAGGAGAGAGGGAAAGGAAGGACAGACTGTCTCAAACACCGAAGCGGAGGCAAGGAGGAGGAGGCAAGGAGGAGGAGGCAAGGAGGAGGAGGCAAGGAGGAGGAGGCAAGGAGGAGGAGGCAAGGAGGAGGAGGCAAGGAGGAGGAGGCAAGGAGAAGGAGGCAAGGAGAAGGAGGCAAGGAGAAGGAGGCAAGGAGAAGGAGGCAAGGAGAAGGAGGCAAGGAGAAGGAGGCAAGGAGAAGGAGGCAAGGAGAAGGAGGCAAGGAGAAGGAGGCAAGGAGAAGGAGGCAAGGAGAAGGAGGCAAGGAGAAGGAGGCAAGGAGAAGGAGGCAAGGAGAAGGAGGCAAGGAGAAGGAGGCAAGGAGAAGGAGGCAAGGAGAAGGAGGCAAGGAGAAGGAGGCAAGGAGAAGGAGGCAAGGAGAAGGAGGCAAGGAGAAGGAGGCAAGGAGAAGGAGGCAAGGAGAAGGAGGCAAGGAGAAGGAGGCAAGGAGAAGGAGGCAAGGAGAAGGAGGCAAGGAGAAGGAGGCAAGGAGAAGGAGGCAAGGAGAAGGAGGCAAGGAGAAGAGTAAGTAAGCCAGTGAGATGGAGAAGAACAAAGAAAGGAACCAACCAAAGGAAGGAAGAAACCAGAAGAAGTGAAAAACCAAAATGAACGCAAATGTAGGTCGTGAAACCGTCCGTCTCCGGACGCAGGCGCTAACTACCCCATTGAAGGGGAGGGACTCCTTTTAGTCGCCTCTTACGACAGGCAGGAATACCTCGGGCCTATTCTAACCCCCGGAGCCGCAGTGGGAGTTGTAATAGCTGAAGAGAGTCGGTTGGGTGGCGTGTAAGCCGACACGAAATCGGTTGGTCGGTCGGTCTATGGATTGATGCTTGTGTAGGGGCCTTTTAACATTCAACTGCAATTCATTGTCACCGCAAATGTGAAGAACGAATGTGAGCTATGTAAGACCTTCGCCCAGAGAGAAACCACTCGACCGTCCCAATACTCTGAAGGAGTTACGGAATACGCCTGACTGGGTTTGAACCGGAGGCAGCTGCGGGCTGACCTGGACGTATCGCAGCTGTGGCGCCGCTGGGGCAGCCTAATGCAGAAGGCTGCCAGCAGACAGCGCAAGGGGCTGCAGCCGTTCACAGCTCCGAGGTCGTCGTCGTCGTCCTCTTCTTCTGCGTCTTCCACCGCCTCCGTCGCCATCTCCACTACTTCCCTGCCTCCTTCCGTCTCGGTCGCTTTGAACTCCTCACCCACGTCCAGGGTTACCTCAATGGGGCCTTCTACATCTGGCATTGTTAACTTTGCCAAGAAATGCGCCGAAGGCTGGGCGGACACTTCGCCTGTACAGAAAAAACGAATTGCTCATCACAAGAAACGTACTGACTAAATCCACCTGGGAACAGCCACACAAGACTGCTACAGCGCTGCGGCAGTGGTTCCCAACGTTTCTGAGACCCCCAATAAAGTTTAACACCGTTTCCCACATTTCCTTAACAATGACTATTTATCTACTGCTGAAATAAAACTCACGTGATTTGTATGCTTTGTCCTCAAGCCACAAAATGTTACTGAGGCACGGTTATTTCTAACAATTTTTGTTTATATTCGGCTTAGAGACCAATGAACATCGTTAGTCATTGTTACGTCCAATACAAAAGCAATAAAAAAATCTAAAACATCAAGACGTTACGGAAGAGTATCTAAAAGAAGTCGAAAAGACACCGGAGTCAAGGTAGAAATCAAATCGTCATATTACAGCTTTTAAAAAACTTAAAAAGCGAGCCACAGCTCACACATTATCCGCTAAAATGTCTGACAAAGCGGGCGGCAGCCTGACCCTGAGACGTAAGTGGCTATAATAGGGGCAGAGGAGCAGGAAATGTCTTAATGTCTGGCTACAGAAAGAACAGTTGGGTGCAGGGTCACCACTCAACAGGTGGCTGTGACTAAAGCGGCAGTGCCCTATTCGCAACCGAGCTAACATCACTTCCTTACGGCGAGACGGCCGGGAGGAAGTCGACCGGGCTGTTGGGAGAGGTTTGACTTCTGAGTTTTTTCTGATGAAGGTAACACCAGTGGCCATGCCAAAGTGACGTGGTACGCCGATACAGAAAAGTACAAATATCTTGCAAGGGAACAGAGTAAGAGGCGGACCGACAGATTGACTATGGCCTTGGCTGCAGCATCAGCAGCGTCATCCCCAGGCACACCAACATGGCCAGGAACCCACATGAAGATCACTTTGACTCCCCCATCCGGGAACAAATGGAGGCAGTCCTGGATCTGTCGAATGATGGGATGGACTGGATCGGGATCATCCAGACTCTGAAGGGTACTGAGGAAGTCAGATCACACAGCGAGTGAGCTAGTGCCTGCGGACGTAGAGAACAGCTTGATAGAGGGCAAAAAGATCTGCTGTAAAAATTGTGCACTGGTCGAGAAGCAGGTATGAAATTTATCAGCCCTGACGACAAAAGGACAGCTAACACCATGGGCGGATTTGGAACCATCAATATACAAAAATATGCTATCGGCAAGTTGTGAGCGAAGTTCGAGAAATTTGCAGCGATAGGTCAGCTCGGGAGTCTAATCCTTCGGGAACGAGCTGAGGTCAAAACGAACACAAACCTGTGTCTGAAGCCTAGGTGGTGAAGGGCTCTCCCCCATCTAGAAGGTGGCAGGAAGTGTGAACTGCAGCTGCTGGAGCAGGTGACGAAAGCGGACGCTGAGAAGCCACAGAGAAGAAACCGACACCTCGTACTGGCGGTCAAGAATGTCATAAAAAGAAAGGGCGTGGGGAGACCAACTGAGTTTCCTATCGAACGTAAGCCCTAAGAACTTCGTTGCATCCACGAACAGGACAGCATTTTGGCCCAGTTGCAAGGACGGTGGAAGAAACGCCTTGTACCGCCAGAAGTTGACAAACGGATTTGGTATCAGAAAAGCGGAAACCATTTGTAACACTCGACGAATAGAGACAGTCCAGACAACGCCGAAGACAGCGTTGCAGGAGACACATCCACTGTAATAGATAGCAAAGTCGTCAATGAAAAAAGAGCCAGAAATGCCAGCTGGAAGGCAGGCCATAATGGGGTTGATGGCTATGGCGAAGAGGACGACGCTCAGTGTGGAGCCCTGAGGCACCCCGTTCTCCTATGAAAACGTGTGGGGTAAGGAGGAACCCACATGTACCAGGAAAACTCTGTTAAAAATTCCTGGATGAAAATGGGAAGACGACCACAGAGGCCCCATGTGTGCATATTACGTAGAATACCTGTCCGGCAACAGGTATAATAGGCTTTCTCCAAATCAAAGAAAATGGCCACTGTTTGTCGCTTCTGCAGAAAATCATTCATGATGAACGTCAACAGGGTGACAAAATGATCAACCACTAAGAGGCACTTCCAGAACCCACACTTAATATTAGCAGGAAACTGGTGCGACACCAGCCACCACACTGATCGACCATTGATCATGTGTTCCATCACCTTACAAACGCTACTGGCAAGGGAAATTGGACGATAGCTGGAAGGAAGAGATTTATCTTTACCAGGCTTCGGTAGGGGAACAATAGTAGCTTCACGCCAAAGTGTGGGAAATACACCGTCAATCCAAATATGGTAGGTATCGAGGAGAAAGTTTTCCCACAGGAGGAAGATTGTGCAGCATGAGGACGTGGATTGTATAGAGCCCAGGAGCAGAAGACCTGGATGAGGAGAGAGCACGCTCGAGCTCTCTCATAGTAAAAGGTGTATTGTAGCATTCTCAATTCAAAGAGAGAATGGAGATTACACGAGCCGCCTCCGCCTGTTTCCGAGGAAGGCAGGCAGGATGGTAGTGTGTGGAGCTTGAAACCTCCGCAACGTACCGGCCCAAAGCGTTGGAAACATCGTCAGAGTCGACTATGTCGGTTTCCGCCAGTCAGACCAGGAATCAGTGAGTGGTCGGTAGTCCCGGAAAGCCGGCGCAGGCCACCCCAAACGAGAGGGGACGAGGTAAATCTGTCGAAAGAGGAAACCCAGCACGATTTCTTGCTTTCCTTAATAGTTCGAAAGCACTGCGCACGTAGTTGCTTGTAGCGGACGCAATTCGTTGACGCAAAATGACAGTGAAACACATGAAGCGCACGTCGTCAGGCACGAATCGCATTGCCCCACCCCACAGTCCACCGAGGGACCGGGACCCGACGGGGAGTAGTAGTAGTAGTAGTAGTAGTAGTAGTATGAGGGATAGAGGATTCAGCAGCTGAGATAACGTCCATGAGGTGATCGACCTGACCATCACAGCTGGCAAACGGCTGTTCATCAAAGACTGCCAAGGAGGAATATAGCCTCCAGTCAGAAAGAGAGAATTTCCAATGAACAGGCCACTGTGGCGGGGTATGATTGTACAGGCGAGTCCACACAAGGAAAGTGGTCATTCGAGTAAGTATCGGAAAGAGCACACCACTCAAGACGTCGAGCGAGCTGAGCAGAGCAGGTCAAGAAGTGGGAGTAAGTGTGTGGAATCAGAGAGAAACGTGGCTTCACCAGTGTTAAGGCACACAAGACAGATGATTAAGAAGATGCGCCAAAAGAGAACATCTAGGGCAGGCGACAGGCGAGCCCCAAAGAGGATGATGGGCACTGGTGTCACCAAGGAGCAGAAAGGGTGGAGGAAGCTGAGCAACAAGATGCATCAGGTCCGCCCTAGTGACAGCAGAAGACGAAGGAATATAAATGGTGCAGAGGGAAAAGGTAAATTCAGGAAGGAAAACATGGGCAGCAACTGCTTGCAGGTGAGTGTGCAAGGGGACAGGACGGTGACAAGCATCTCATAGAAGCAGCATGACCCCACCATGAGCAGTAATCCCCGCTGTAAGGGGAAGGTCCATCCGTAGCGAAGTACAATGGGAAAGAGCAAAATGGTCTTGAGGACGTAGCTTGGTTTCTTGGGGACAGACTACAAGTGCACATTGCGATCGCAGGAGCACCTGGAGGTCCGCCCTGTTAGACCAAAGGCCATGGATATTCCATTGTGAAAGGGCCATAAAATTTAGGAACACCGGAGAATGAAGAAGAAACACTCATCACGACTCCCGCTTAGGGCGAGCCGTCGAGGGAGGACAGCCACTGGAATCCACAGGTGGAGGATCTGCGTCCATCAAGTCAGCGGGATCAATGAAGTTTCCCTGGTGTTGGTCAGTTGAAAAGTACTGACGAGTCGAAGAGGGGGAAGACTGTCTGCCTTTGGATGATTGTTTTGGCTTTTGGTGATTGGCAGAAGAGCTAGACAGCTGCTAACTCTAGGTACGCAAGAAATCTTCCCGAGAATATTCCTTTTTGAATTGACGGTTCGCTAGCTGCGTTGCAAACGTCTTCGACGGCAGGGAAAGAGCAGGGCAGGGAAAGAGCAGGGCAGGGAAAGAGCAGGGCAGGGAAAGAGCAGGGCAGGGAAAGAGCAGGGCAGGGAAAGAGCAGGGCAGGGAAAGAGCAGGGCAGGGAAAGAGCAGGGCAGGGAAAGAGCAGGGCAGGGAAAGAGCAGGGCAGGGAAAGAGCAGGGCAGGGAAAGAGCAGGGCAGGGAAAGAGCAGGGCAGGGAAAGAGCAGGGCAGGGAAAGAGCAGGGCAGGGAAAGAGCAGGGCAGGGAAAGAGCAGGGCAGGGAAAGAGCAGGGCAGGGAAAGAGCAGGGCAGGGAAAGAGCAGGGCAGGGAAAGAGCAGGGCAGGGAAAGAGCAGGGCAGGGAAAGAGCAGGGCAGGGAAAGAGCAGGGCAGGGAAAGAGCAGGGCAGGGAAAGAGCAGGGCAGGGAAAGAGCAGGGCAGGGAAAGAGCAGGGCAGGGAAAGAGCAGGGCAGGGAAAGAGCAGGGCAGGGAAAGAGCAGGGCAGGGAAAGAGCAGGGCAGGAGAACAGCCCTACAAGTAAACCTACGCAAACGAGCTGCAAGAGCCCATGGAGGCACGAGACATTTCCCCAAGAGAGCGGAGAAGGACAGAAGGAGATTAGACAAGCAGCACTGAAAGAGAAGCGGTGCTGCAAGGGTTGGGGCCACGAGGTCGCAAAGCACGTACTCACCACAGAACGGTGAGCCCCCTGTGGGATTTGTCATTTGAATACACGTTACATTGAGCATCTGTCAACGCAGAAAACACGAACATTACAGCAAGCAAATGTAAACTTTAAGTTGTCATGTAAATAAAAAATGTTTTTTACGGAAAACTCAGTGCGCGAGTCTGCTTTCAGTGTGTTGTCTTGCTGAAGCCGAAGAACTTTTAGCCTAAATCCACTATATGAAAGCTTTTTCTTGTTAACTGAAAATTCTCAGAACGCAAGCGTTCTCCAAATCATGAAAATACTTGATAATGGATTGTATCACAACTGATAAGGACGACCGGATGAAATGTAAAAGTAAGAGTATAAAAAAATGGCGTGTACTGTTTTTAGTGACTAAAATAGTTTTTGAAAGCGAAACCTCCAATGTGAGTGCATATGTAAGTATATATTAACAGTTTTGAGTTATGGCACTGAGATATGAATTTTCAAATCCGTAAACTATCCACAACTGATGGTTTGTTAGCGAGCACACCTGGCGATGAGGCGCACCGTGGGAATTGCAAGGTCAGGTAAACAAATGGATCAGGGGAGAAACTGAAGTGGCGTAATTGAGGAAGACGTAATTAGGACAATAATGAGAATGAACTGGAGGTGAGCAAGACATGTAAACAGAAAAAAGTGATTATCGATGGACAATCTTTGCTGGATTGAAAACAATACGAAAGGCCGTGACGACGACCAAATAAATCACATTACTGAAACTCTAGAAGTCTCAATAAAGATTAAAGGAAATAAATTTTTGAAAAAATTCAGTCATAATTAAACCGCAATCGAAACTTTTTTTACCCGCCGGAAACTTCCAACGCCAGAAGGTTATCAAAAGGCTGGAGGCAACTGATCTAGGGGGGAAGGTATATGCTACAACCTCTCAAATTCTGTTCTCTTAAAGAGATCCGAGGCTTGTCGGATTGTGTGGTGACACCAAGATTCTCCATGAGTAACCACAATCTCACCTTACCACCCGTGAATATTTCCCCAATTCATGACGTTGAGTTATATCGAAATCACACTTTGTCCAGATATATTCGGCAATCTCTTGTGTGTTACTCATAGGTTATTTGCAGTCCCAGTTACACGAAAGTAGTTCACAAGAAAATCGGATTTAGTCTGCATGACAATGGTCAGATGGTAGGTTGACATAGATTGATCCGTCATAGTACAAGCGGGATACTGCTTGCTTATTGAAGTTTCCCTGTGTTCTGTACTCCTACGACTGGAAGGTGTATGAGCTGTCCAAAGAAAAAAAATAAAAAGAAAATTGCACATTTACGAACTGTACCACGAAAAAGTATAATACGTAGTAGTGGTAAATTTTACTGATTGCGAGAGGGTTAGTGTCAACTTTTAACGTATACCGTGTAGTTACCAACATTTAAAAGTGGGAGGAAATAAGCTCTGATTGCTTAAACCACAAACCCCACCACGGTTTATCACCTGTATAATTCAGACGGAATAAAGTGATAATAGCTGTTCTTCGTATAGAATATTGTCCTTTCGTCATGTGTTCTTACTCCTTCAGGAACAGCTACTAGGTTATAATGGCTGTGATGTGAAAGTAACACCGCACACCTTGAATTCTGAGCAGAGAGCATTAAGTACTTTTGCATGGATTGTACCCTCAATTTTGGGCAAACATATTCAATATTGAGGCAACCAATTTTTAAATCTTGAGTCCGAGATCGGAGACTCCATTATCTTTCATTGGAATGTTTGTAGCGTCGCAGGAAGAGCACTAACGACCACGAAATTTAGTGTCCTAAAACCAAATTTCATCCATGAGAATTCAAAAACTTACTAATACTATAGACATGGCTCATTTCTTACGTCCTATCTAGGTTTTTCTGAGGAAATGATCAATAAAATTCATAGTATCTTGATAGATCGCAGTAAGATATGGGAGTTTATCTTACAATCGACAGTATTCTATCACTGTTACGTCTTCGTGAAGTTTCAACTTAAACCCATTATTACATGTGAGAATTTTGAGTCAAGTAATGTATGCGAATGTTCAAGAAACTAAAACTGTCGTCAGTAAGGAAAGTGAAGGAGACTTTTTTCATTTTGGACACAAAGGATATTACCTTTGCGTCCGCGTTGATTAGATAATCTGACTGGTTAGTAGTACGCAAAATTGGACCATTTCTATAATGAGCTTAACCAGAACAGACCAAGAACAGCGCTCAACAAAGATCGTTCATCAAAAACAAAGCTATCTCGCAGCGACCATTGCGATGGCCAAAGCACACGAGGTATTTCAACACGTAATCAATTCCCATATTACACATTATAAAACCCTTGTTTTATAATGTTAATTTGCGCAGTGAAATTTTTTCCAGCTGAAGCCATTGTTTGTGTTGTAAAATATCTTATGCCAAGACGGAATCTTTTTCCAAGGACATAATCTCGTTCGGTTATCGTACGTTCTGAAATTTTATGTTCAAGAAAATTTAACTGTCTACACTTTTATTGAACTTCTGAGTATAATCTCATCTGCCCGAGTTATGATCGCACATTAAATCACTTCGCCAACACTGATTAACAAGATTAGGTGAGCGTATGTATTGATCTGCCAGTAATTTCGCTCATGAGTATATATGTGCATGCGTACTGAAAATGGAGTAGCACAAACTAAAGGCTATAAAAAAGTTAAACCTCTACATTTCTTAAGATACTGTACAATATCTTTTCTGTGATCCGACTCTTCATCGACCACTATAAGAGCTGATCAGAATTAATTTATTCGTGCCAATCCTTTTGCTCTCCATTTGCAACCTCCAGAAACTTCAACGCGTGTGAAAGGACTCGGGGTAGGATAAGCACTAACTTCCGCTCTTCCGGAAGCCAGATCTGTGTTCATCATTGCACCAAAGCATGCCTTGTCAATTGTCTTCACGGATTTGATACACGAGTTTTCTTTATGTAGTGAAAATCAATTTCGTTGCAGCTTCATACTTTGTACGTACATTAAACCTCAGAATAACTAATTGCACAGACGCGAGACAGAAAATACAACTGCAAGGAAACTGACTTTCATTGGAATAAATAAATACCAGCAGAAAGTCAAACTGATATATGGAACGTAGACTACTACTCGAAGCTATGAGTATTTCATCATGAGTATGACAAAGCAACAACACTTTTAGCAATGTGAACTGAAGTAAAAAAAATATTACACACGGGCTAAACATATTTTACGTTCCTGTTTTACAGCGGATTCGTTTTAATGCTTGCATGAAATGAGCGCTTTGTTTTCATCCTATGCACTTGTCATAGAAAAAGTAGTTTGTGAAAATGTCTTCGTCATTTGAGACACTACAGAGCCTTTCGTTGAAACTACGGAGGGGTTTTTATAACTTACATAACAGCCAAGTTTTATGAGATCCGTCATTCACTCTTACATTAGTGCCGTGTATAAAGTATGCACTCTAGCGTACTTTTTTAAAAGAAACACGTCTATGAGTGGCTTTGAATCAACTTACGAACTAATCGCCTGACCTCAACTGTAATTGATATTCGCCAAATAACAGTGTCTTATTTTCATCATTTCCTCAACTAGCTCTTTTGATGAAAAGTAAAAAGATTATGTAGAATCTTAGCTCTGTTATCCAGAATAGGCACATGGTTTCGAAAGTCTGAAAATAGTTTAATACTGTCATAGGAACGTGACTTCACATGACGTCACGTTTAAGATTCCTACCGACTACAGCTGAACAGCTCTGCGTAGTATTTATTCGAAATGCAGAAAATAAATTACGAGAATTTCACATACCAAACACGCAAGCTATGACAATGTCTACGGTAATGTTACTTTATTCCTTATTGCCAGAGGACAAAACGACCTGATGTTATTGTCATATGTATTGTGTATCATTCTTACCAGCATTTCTGGTTGTTTTACAACAGAAGATCTGTATCAAAACTTTGCAGTGTTATGAAAGTGTGTAAGGACAACAAACTCATCAACACACACCTTCCTATACTACTGCAAGGCCTCTCGTATTACCACGATCCTCTAAATACTTTTAGAGAAAGATAACCAGCAGCGTGGCTCGGAATTGGTGTATCATCGCTACAGAATACTGAGCGAGCATTGTTACTTGAATTTGTCAGTGTCGACCAAAAAGAAACTATTTTTGAATAAAGATAGTAACAAGAAGAAAAGTGAAAACTTAGCACTGATGACGCGATCCCTATCTTATTTGTGCCCTATCCGTCGGCAGGCATCTAAATAATATGACTGCTTCCAGAAAAAAACTTACGTATTTTATTGATAAGGCATACGACTACCGGAACAATATTAATATTTAAAACAGCTATCAGATAAACCTCACAGTTTTGACCGATGATGTATGGTCACAGTTCTCCACTTATTTGAAAAGAGTATATGCCCGAATATCCGCAAAATACGCAGTGTTCGTATACATTATGCAGCTACCGCAAGGATTCAAGTTTCGAAGGGGAGGGGGGTGTTCAGGTAATGTCCACTTCTCGGTAGCTGTGGAAAAAAAAAAAAAAAAAAAAAAAAAAAAAAAAAAAAAAAAAAAAAAAAACGTATTAGGTACACAAACTTCTGTGCATAGCGTTCTACTTTTGGGCTATGGGTGTCATACTGACCCACTCTACTTCGGCCAGTGATGTGACATTTTTGTTTTGAAATCAAGTTTTTGTGAAATTTTACTATAGTGTAGCCCAACATCTAGGTTAGCTTGGAATTAGTGTGTGGTTGCCAAAAATATTTCACTGTACTTTGTCCATTTCATGGTATAATTTTGACTTCATTGAAGAATACGGGCCATAACGACTATGTTAAGTAACGTTTGTCGAAAGTCTTATTGTGCCGGCTACAGACACCGTAAATGTACTTAGAAAAGAATCTTATCGTGTGGAATAACTGTTTCATCCAATTAAAATGCTAATGCTAAATTGAACATATGTTCACTCCAAGCGGTGCTAAATATCAAAAATGTGTAGTTATCTTACCACCCCCCCCCCCCCCCCCCACACACACACAAATTACAGAAATTGCCGGGGAATACACAAAACTGAAGTTCAGCTACTTATATAAACCAGATCCCACAAACAACGGCACGAACCTACACAACGCCTCATTCGTCGAACATTTCCGTAACATTACTTCAAGCAATAACATTTCAATGATACAGTCTTCACCTTTTGTATGAAGGGCCAAAAACAACATATAACCTTCCAAATGCCCTAGGTGAGGATCACAACGTCTTAGAGGCCAACATTTACCGATTTAAAACTTAGGACCTAGCGAGAAATTTTAAAATGCAAATACAAACTCCATTAACACTACAGAACTCATATTTGCCATTAGTTTATTGTGATTAATCGAAACAGCTTTTCAGTAAACAAAATAGTTAGATCACTAATTTATAGAACGCTTTGTTTACCTTACGAAACACAGATGTTAATGCATACTAGTTGTACGTTTGACAGTAATTTCACAAGTACTTCCTCCTTCGTTGACACAGCTATTTGCGGAAGGGAAGTCAACTGCCGGAAAAGGTTCATCGTTAAGAACGTCTTGCACGCGGCATTTAACATCCCAGCATTGTTCATTGAAATGCAGTTCGTCCATGAAGTTACCATGCTTAAATTACGAATCAAATGTTAAGGCACGTATCGAAATTTACCTTGCTGGCGGTAGAAAAATGTTGCTTCTTAAAATGTTTCACGAATTAAGCGGTTGCAAATACTTTATCAAGTACAGTTCGTCGTAAAATCAAGAACGCATGACATCGATACATCTGCTTCTCAGAGCAACGAAGTTCAGAAGCAGTTCAAAGAAAAACACTTTCTACAAACGTGACTTCGTTGTGACGTCAGACGCAATATCGACAGTCGAAGCGGGAGGCGCCATATTCATTTTGGCATATCTAGATGTTCTACGTTATAACTTGCAATATGCCGTTTCAAGGCAATTGCACATTGAAAATTTATCACAAACGCGTAACCGTTATCATTATATGTTAACTAGTAACGCATCAGAGATACAAGGCTTATAGTGATACTACAATAAACGACACAGGAGATTAAAATCACATGGGATATGTCGTGATTTCGGATTCAAAGAATGTAGGTTCGCATCCCGCTATATACATTGCAACTTAGCGTTGTTAACACATTCTGCGACTTTCTTACGAAAATAATACAAAATTGTTTTGAAATATTCAATGTTATTTACATTTCAAACTGCTGACTACGGAAGAATGGATGAAATAAATATGTGGCGATTTCCGAGTTTGTGGTTAGGCAGGAACCTAAGAGAACAGATTAAATTGCAGAAAGTCGAGAGACCAGCGGTATTCCAATATTTCATGAAGAAAGGAGTAGGGTGCGAGTCTGTGACATGCTCATAATCACTGAGCGAAATGTTGACAGAGCCATCTGCTTCCCGCCTGCATATGCTGAACTCAGGAAGAGTTGGAAAAGTGAGCGCCAAGCAGTATAACTGCTGACTGTTCCAATGTCGAACGTAGCTACAGCTCAGGTCCTCATGATTTGATTTTCATGAATATAGACGAGTGAAGCTGGCTGAGTGACTTAGATTTATCTGTAAGCACTCATTTGTAGTCGCCGTCAGACCATTATTTCTCTATTTCTAATAGTTCTATATACAGTCGGAATTTGTGAAGTTCGGCCGAAGAAGGAACAGGACTTTCAGCCACGTGAATACAGAGTTATAAATACAAAATAAAATAGTCGTGATGCAGGAAATGGTTTGAAAATGAATAAGAAACTAGGAATGCAAGTAAGCTACTTCGAACTGCGCAGTGGACGTATTATTGTAGCCAAAATAGACACGAAGCCCACTGTAAGACAGACATTTCCACTGGCAGATGTGGACTTTGATCACAACTTATTGCGAAAACGTAGGAAATTCAGGAGATGGTACCTGAATAAGTTGAAAGGAGCAGAGGTTGAGAGGTTGTTGATAGCTTCAGAAGGAGCGTTAGGTAACGATTGACAATAACAGGTGACAGGAATACAGTAGAAAACGATTTGGTAACTTCGAAAAACGAAACAATGAGGGTAGCAGAGGACCAAACAGATAAAGAGAGAAGGTATAGTGGAAATTCTTGGATAACACGGGAGAAAATGCAGTAACTGATGCAAGCAAAAGTGAATACAGACGCCTAAAACACGAGATAGACAGGAAGTGGAAAGGGGCAAAGCAGGAATGACTAGAAGAGAGATTTTAGGATGTAGAAGTAGATTTCACTAGGGGAAAGATAGATGCCACCTACAGAAAAATTAAAGTGACCGTTCGAGGAAGAGAGAAGCAGCTATATGGAGATCAAGAGCAAAGAAGGGAAAGTTGAAAGGTGGAATGAGTATAGAGAGGGTCTATAAAAGGGAGGTGTATCTGAGGACAATATTATAGAAATTGAAGAGGACGTAGATGAAGATGTGATGCGAGATACGACACTGCGAGAAGAATTTGACAGAGCACTGGAAGACATAAGTGGAAACAAGGCACCGGGAGTAGGCGATAGGCTTTGGAGAGCCAGTCATGAGAATACATTTCCATCTGTTGTGCAAGATGTATGAGATAGGCGAAATACCGTCAGACTTCAAGAAGAAAATAATAATTCCAATTCTAAAGACAGCAAGTGCTGACATTTGTGAATATTACCGAACTATAAGGTTAATGAGTCACGCTTGCAAAATAGTAATATGTGTTCTTTGCAGAAGACTGGAAAAACTGTAGAAGCCGACCTCGGTGAACATGAGTTTGGATTCTGGAGAAATTTAGGAACACGCGAAGCAATACTGACCATACGATTTCTTTTAGTAGATAGGTTAAGGAAAGGCAAAAATACTATTATTGCGTTTGTAGACTTGGAGAAAGATTTTGACAATGTTGACTGGAATACTCTCTTTGAAATTCTGAAGGCAGGAGGGGCAAAATACTGGGAGCGGAAGGCTATTTACAAATTGTACAGAAACCGGAAAGCAGCTGTAAGTACCGAGGTGAATGGAAGAGATGCAGTGGTTGAGAAAGCAATGGGACACCGTTGTAGCCTATCGCGGATGTTATTCAGTCTGTACATTGAGCAAGCGGTAAAGGAAACCAAAGAAAAATTTGGAGTAGGAGTTAAAGTCCACGGAGAAGAAATAAAAGCTTTGGGGTTTGCATCGTTGACACTGTAATTCTCCCAGAGACAGCAAAGGACTTGGAAGAGCATATGAACGGAATGGACATGGTCTTATAACGAGGATATAAGATAACCATCAACAAAACCAAAACAGGTATAATTTTGAATGTAGTCGAATTAAGTAAGTTTGGGCAGCAAAACAACTGATGATGGTCGAAGTAGAGAGGATATAAAATTTAGATTGGCAATGCCTAGAAAAGCATTTCTGAAGAAGAGATGTTTGTTAATGTCGAATATACAGTAGATTTAATAGTTAGGAAGTCTTTCCTGAAACTATTTGTATGGAAGTGAAACGTGGACGATAAAAAGTTTAGACAAGAAGAGAATAGAAGGTTGTGAAACGTCATGATACAGAACAAGAAGATTAGGTGCGTAGATCCCGTAACAGGTGGGGAGCTACTGAATAGAATTGGGGAGAAATCAAATTTATGGCACAACCTGAATAGAACAAATGGTCGGTTGATAGGACACATATTCTGAGGCATCTAGGGATCATCAGTTTAGTACTGGTGGGATGTTTGGAGCGGTGGGGGGGGGGGGGGGGGGAATCGTGGAGGAAGACCAGTAAACGAATACAGTAAGCAGATTGAGAAGCTTGTAAGTTGCAGTAGTTACTAAAGATGCTCGCACAGGACAGAGTAGCATGCAGAGCCGCATCAAACCAGTCTTTGGACCGAAGACCACAATGAAACACAACAAACGTGATGCCAGCCATCAGTTGACAACGAAGTTATTTCATGTAGTAACTTAAATGGCTGCTACCAGTAAAAGCTTAAGACAGTTTATGTTTCTTAAAAAGTAGTTTTCGGAGAAGTCAGACTGGCTCCCAATTTTTTTTCCAAAATCTTAATTATCGTGGTTCATGGTGTGGGTTCCTGTAGTCATGTCCTAGTTCATGAACCACGGGCAACATATGAGTGGCCAAGTAAGTGGTCCCGACAGTCGGGATACCACTTACTTTGGAATAAGGCTGGGCATCTCGGACATATTCTGAGTCGTGGTCACCTTTATGCTCATATGGCAAAGACTACCAAATCCACCGGTTAGTCCCTCAACCGTTAGGGATAAAACTCAATGGGACTCGGGGCAAGTAAGGCTAGCAACCTGCTTCCCCGATACTTTAAATATGATGCTGGCAACAATCAGAGCAAAATGCCTCAGACCTTTGGAGGTGACGGAGTCCCACCTTTAACTGACAAACCAGGGACTCCTAAGATACGATTGGCAAACAAATGGTACTGAGATGGGGAGCTATTAATATCAATGGGGGCTACTGTGGGAAGAAGGTAGAGCTGGCAGAGGCTGCAAGTAAGATGGGGCTGGACGTTTTAGCTGTTAGTGACATTCGGGTAAAGGGTGAGAAAGAAGAGGAAGTGGGAGAATACAAGGTCTACCTGTCAGGAGTCAAAGCAGGAATAGCACAATGGGGTGTAGGGCTTTACATCAGGAAAGAAATGGAACCCAGCGTAGTTGCAGTAAGGTTTGTAAACGAACGACTGATGTGGATAGATTTGACAGTGTCTAGCAAGAAAATTAGGATTGTGTCAGTATATTCGCATTGTGAAGGGACAGATCAAGATGAGATGGATAGTTTTTATTAGGCACTCAGTGATGTAATTGTTAAAGTAAAGGACAAGGACAGTGTTCTGCTCATGGGTGATTTTAATGCCAGGATTGGAAATCGAAGAGAAGGGTATGAAAAGGTTATGGGTAAATTTGGAGAGGATATGGAGGCCAACACGAACGGGAAACAACTATTGGATTTCTGTGCCAGTATGGGCTTAGTAATCACAAACTCCTTTTTTAAACATAAGAAGATTCACCGGTATACTTGGGAAGGCAGGGGAACCAGATCTGTCATTGACTATATAATAACAGATCAGGAATTCAGGAAGGCTGTGAGGGACATACGTGTATTCAGGGGATTCTTTGATGACACTGATCATTATTTAATTCTTTGATGACACTGATCATTATTTAATCTGCAGTGAAATTGGGATTGTGAGGCCGAAAGTGGAGGAGGTCAGGTCCATATGTAGGAGGATAAGAGTGGAGAAACTTCACGATAAGGAAATCAGGCACAAGTACATAGCAGCAATCTCAGAAAGGTACCAGTTAGTTGAATGTAGTCAATTACAGTCATTTGAAAAGGAATGGACAAGGTACAGGGACACAGTACTAGAAGTGGCTAAAGAATGTCTTGGAACAGTAGTGTGTAAAAGTAGGATGAAGCAAACAGCTTGGTGGAATGACACAGTCAAGGCAGCCTGTAAAAAGAAAAAAGAAGGCGTATCAAAAATGGCTACATACCAGAACTCAGGTAGACACAGAAAGTTATGTTGAAGAAAGAAACAAAGCCAAACAGATAATTGCAGCATCCAAGAAGAAATCTTGGGAAGACTTTGGAAACAGGTTGGAGACTATGGGTGAAGCAGCTGGACAAACCATTCTGGAGTGTAATTAGCGGTCTTAGAAAGGGAGGTAAGAAGGAAATGACAAGTATTTTGGACAGGTCAGGAAAACTGTTGGTGAATCCTGTGGATGCCTTGGGCAGATGGAGGGAATATTTCGAAGCGTTACTCAATGTAGGTGAAAATACGATCAGCAATGTTTCAGATTTCGAGGTAGAATGGGATAGGAATGATGATGGAAATAGGATCACGTTTAAGGAAGTGGAGAAAATGGTGAGTAGATTGCAGTGCAATAAAGCAGCTGGGGTGGATGAAATTAAGTCGGAACTCATCAAATACAGTGGAATGTCAGGTCTTAAATGGCTACACAGGATAATTGAAATGGCCTGGGAGTCGGGACAGGTTCCATCAGACTGGACAAAAGCAGTAATCACACCAATCTTTAAACATGGAAACAGAGAAGGTTGTAACAACTACAGAGGTATCTCTTTGATCAGCGTTGTGGGTAAAATCTTCTCAGGTATTGTTGGAAGGAAAGTGCGAGTATTAGTTGAGGACCAATTGGATGAAAATCAGTGTGGGTTTAGGCCTCTTATAGGTTGTCAGGACCAGATCTTTAGCTTATGGCAAATAATGGAGACGTGTTACGATTGGAACAGGGAACTGTATCTATGCTTTATAGATCTAGAAAAAGCATATGACCAGGTTCCTAGGAGGAAGTTATTGTCTATTCTACGGGATTATGGAATAGGAGGCAAACTTTTGCAAGCAATTAAATGTCTTTACATGGATAGTCAGGCAGCAGTTAGAGTTGACGGTAAATTGAGTTCATGGTTCAGAGTAGGGGTTCAGGGGTAAGACAAGGCTGCAACCTGTCTCCACTGTTGTTCATATTATTTATGGATCATATGTTGAAAACAATAGACTGGCTGGGTGAGATCAAAATATGTGAACACAAAATAAGCAGTCTTGCATATGCGGATGACTTAGTTGTGATGGCAGATTCGATTGAAAGTTTGCAAAGTAATATTTCAGAGCTGTCAGTGGAAAGAAATAAAAACGAATTGAGTGCCAAATAGGAGGAACAAAGTTAGAACAGGTGGACAGTTTCAAGTACTTAGGATGCATATTCTCACAGGATGGCAACATAGTGAAAGAACTGGAAGCGAGGTGTAGCAAAGCTAACGCAGTGAGTCCTCAGCTACGATCTACTCTCTTCTGCAAGAAGGAAGTCAGTATCAAGACTAAGTTATCTGTGCACCGTTCAATCTTTCGACCAACTTTGTTGTATGGGAGCGAAAGCTGGGTGGATTCAGGTTACCTTATCAACAAGGTTGAGGTTACGGATATGAAAGTAGCTAGGATGATTGCAGGTACTAGTAGATGGGAACAATGGCAGGAGGGTGTCCACAATGAGGAAATCAAAGAAAAACTGGGAATGAACTCTATAGATGTAGCAGTCAGGGCGAACAGGCTTAGATGGTGGGGTCATGTTACACGCATGGTAGAAGCAAGGTTACCCAATAGACTCATGGGTTCAGCAGTAGAAAGTAGGAAGAGTCGGAGCAGACCAAGGAGAAGGTACCTGGATTTGGTTAAGAATGATTTTGAAGTAATAGGTCTAACATCAGAAGAGGCCCCAGTGTTAGCACTGAATAGGGGATCATGGAGGAATTTTATAAGGGGACTATGCTCCAGGCTGAACGCTGAAAGGCATAATCAGTCTTAAATGATGATGATGATGATGATCTTAATTATCGCTGGAGCTATAATTGCTGGACAACAAGCAACTATCGTAAAGTATACATCGACTATCACATGACTACATTTGTTTCATTTTATTTATTTATTTACTACCTGATAAATCTAGCATTGCCCAGTTAGTCATTTTGCCAGTTTTCTATTTAAAATGAAACAAAAAAATTAACTGAGTTTATACTGAAATATCGAAAAACTTCATTTCATGTATATGTAAAAATACTTTTGAAATTATGAAACAGTCGTACAAAAAATATAAATAATGCACAAATGCGTAAGTACAGTATCCAAATCAAGACACACGATCCCGGACACTTTCTTTATCCTGGCCGCAGAAGCTTCGCGTGTCTACAACGCGATTTTGTAAACGTTACTATGGCAGTGTCTCATAGTTCTGTAGTCGGGTATTGTTTTAGCCCACAGCCATTTGCGCTTCGCATTTGGAAGCTATCGAAGGCACTGACAGGTGACAGGGATTTCTTTAATTTGACTCGACTGTACAAGTGTCTTAGTATTAAAGATTAGTATTAAAACTTCATGTATGATGCGGCAATTTTTCAAGCATCTCAGTTTCTATGATGTCATATCTCTTGTACCACGTGTCATACAATGATTTATTTCTGTAGGTGCTTTCAGCAGCATATCTGGATACTCTATGCGAAATATGTTTCGAACAGAGTCAATAGGAAAGGAGTAAAAATTTAGGCGTCAAGCATTATGCGCCAGTTGTTCTCACATCTCAGTGTTAATGAAGTCATAACTCCTGGTCTATCAGTCATGTAATGATATAATTTCGTAGGTACATTCAGCGGCAAATGTGGATACTGTCTGAAAAGTCTGTTGAGAATATAATTAGTAGAAAAGAAGTAATAAATTTAAATGTCATCCACAATGCTGCATTTTTTTTCGAAGCATCATATCTCCTGAGATATGTGTGGTACCGTGATATACTATTGCAGGTGTGTTTAGAGGCATACATGAATACTATCTGCGAAATGTATTCCCAATACGGTGAGCAGCACAGAAGTAAAACGTGTAAACGTCATGCATGATGCGTCTCTTTTCCACGCTTCTCAAGTTTATAACATTATATCTCTGAACTATGTTAGGTAGGGGGTTCTAACTCTCACAGTGACTGTCGCCGGACAATAAACGATATCAGTACCAATTTTGGTTGGGGACACACACACACACACACACACACACACACACACACACACACATGCGTTGTTTAGTATGTATGGTTTTATTCCTCTATTGAACATTCAGCACAACATTATAGAACATGTCAGATAGATTACAGAAGTGAATACAGAAATTAGGAAAGGGCAGGAAGTCGGCCATGGGCTCATCAGTGGAACCATCCCAGAATTTATCTTAGCAATTTGGGGAAACTGTGGAAAGTCGAAGTGAGGATGACTCGATGAAGTTCTAACTCCACATCTCCAGAATGCGTGTCCAGTGCCAAAACAGTGCTTTAGTCACGTCGTTTCGTATATGACTTGGAAATAAAACCAGAAATACATAAACTACAAGGAGCACTATGAACAAGAAATATGATCACTGATGTAGTTAGAACATGAAACTTTGTTATGCTGCAGTTCCAAAAATCTAAAAAAATGGAAAAAATGACCCAATGCGAGTACGATCTGTAGCAAGTCGATTCATCCTGGGAATCGAGAATATTAATTATTTTTGCTAATTATCGATAGTAGTAGAAATGCTTGGGTAACAGAAGAAATATTAAATTTAATTGATGAAAGGAGAAAATATAAAAATGCAGTAAATGAAGCAGGCAAAAAGGAATACAAACGTCTCAAAAATGAGATCGACAGGAAGTGCAAAATGGCTAAGCAGGTATGGCTAGGGGACCAAAATGTAAGGATGTAGAGGCTTATCTCACTAGGGGTTAGATAGATACTGCCTACAGGATAATTAAGGAGACCTTTGGAGAAAAGAGAACCACTTGTATGAATATCAAGAGCTCAGATGGAAACCCAGTTCTAAGCAAAGAAGGGAAAGCAGAAAGGTGGAAGGGGTATATAGAGGGTCAATACAAGGGCGATGTACGTGAGGACAATATTATTGAAATGGAAGAGAGTGTAGGTGAAGATGAAATAGGGTATATGATACTGCGTGGAGAGTTTGACAGAGCACTGAAAGACCTAAGTCGAAACAAGGCCCCAGGAGTAGACAACATTCCATTAGAACTACTGACAGTCTCGGGAGATTCAGACCTAACAAAACTCTAGTATGTAGTAAGTAAGATGTATGAGACAGGCGAAATACCCTCAGACTTCAAGAAGAATATAACAATTCCAATCCCAAATAAAGCAGGTGTTGACAGATGCGAAAATTACCGAACTATCAGTTTAATAAGTCACAGCTGCAGAATACTAACACCAATTATTTACAGACGAAAGGAAAAACTGGTAGAAGGCGACCTCGGGGAAGATCAGTTTGGATTCCGTAGAAATATTGGAACACGTGAGGCAATACTGACCTTACGACTTATCTTAGAAGAAAGATTAAGGGAAGGCAAACCTACGTTTCTAGCATCTGTGGACTTAGAGAAATCTTTTGACAATGTTGACTGGAATAATCTCTTTCAAATTCTAAAGGTGGCAAGAGTAAAATGCAATGAGCGAAAGGCTATTTACAATTTCTACAGAAACCAGATGGCAGTTATAAGAGTCGAGGGGCATGAAAGGGAAGCAGTGGTCGGGAAGGGAGTAAGACAGGGTTGTAACCTCTCCCCAATGTTATTCCATCTGTATATTGAGCAAGCAGTAAAGGAAACAAAAGAAAAATTCGGAATAGGTATTAAAATCCATGGAGAAGAAATAAAAACTTTGAGGTTCGCCGATGACATTGTTTAATTCTGTCAGAGACAGCAAAGGACTTGGAAGAGCAATTGAACGGAATGGACAGTGTCTTGAAAGGAAGATATAAGATGAACATCAACAATAGCAAAACGAGGATAATGGAATGTAGTCGAATTAAGTCTGGTGATGCTGACGGAATTAGATTAGGAAATGAGACACTTAAAGTAGTAAAGGAGTTTTGCTATTTGGGGAGCAAAATAACTGATGATGGTCGAAGTAGAGACGATATAAAATGTATAATGGCAATGGCAAGGAAAGCGTTTCTGAACAAGAGATATTTGTTAACATCGAGTATAGATTTAAGTGTCAGGAAGTCGTTTCTGAAAGTATTTGTATGGAGTGTAGCCATGTACGGAAGTGAAACACGGACGATAAATAGTTTGGACAAGAAGAGAATAGAAGCTTTTGAAATGTGGTGCTACAGAATAATGCTTCAGATTAGATGGGTAGATCACATAACTAATGAGGAGATTTGAATAGAATTGGGGAGCAGAGGAGTTTGTGGCACAACTTGTCAAGAAGAAGGGACCGGTTGAGAGGACATGTTCTGAGGCATCAAGGGACCACAAATTTAGCATTGGAGGGCAGCGTGGAGGGTAAAAATCATAGAGGGAGACCAAGAGATGAATACACTAAGCAGATTCAGAAGGTTGTAGGTTGCAGTAGGTACTGGGAGATGAAGCAGCTTGCACAGGATAGAGTAGCATGGAGAGCTGCATCAAACCAGTCTCAGGACTGAAGACCACAATAACAACAACATCGATACTGGCAAGATGTTTTCCCGGCAATTCCAGGCCATATCTACATCTATATCTACATGGACATTCTGCAAATCACATTTAAGGGCCTGGCAGAGGTTCATCGAACCGTCTTCACAATTCTCTATTATTTCAATCTCGTATAGTGCGCGGAAAGAATGAACACCTATATCTTTCCTTACGAGCTCTGATTTTCCTTATTTTGTCGTGGTGACCATTCCTTCCCATGTACGTCGGTGTCAACAAAATATTTTCACATTCGGAAGAGAAAGTTGGTGGTTGGAATTTCATGAAAAGATTCCGTCACAACGAAAAACGCCTTTCTTTTAATGATTTCCAGCCCAAATCCTGTATCATTTCTGTGACACTCTCTCCCATATTTCACGATAATACAAAACGTGCTGCTCTTCTTTGAACTTTTTGGATGTACTCCATCAGTCCTATCTGGTAAGGATCCTACACCGTGTAGCAGTATTCTAAAAGACGGACAAGCGTAGTGTAGGAAGTCTCCTTAGTAGGTCGGTTACATTTTCTAAGTGTCCTGTCAATAAAACATATTCTTTGGTCAGCCTTCCTCACAACATTTTCTGTGTGTCCCTTCCAATTTAATTTCTCGTAATTGTAATACCCAGGTATTTAGTTGAATTTACGGCATTTTAATTAGACTGATTTATCGTGTAACAGAAGTTTAACGAGTTTCTTTTAGCACTCATGTGGATGACCTCACACTTTACGTTATTTAGCGTCAACTGCCAAGTTTCGCACCATTCTGTTATTTCTTCTAAACCGTTTTTCAGTTTTTTTGATCTGCTGATGACTTTATTAGCCGATAAACGACAGCGTCATTCGCAAACAAACGAAGACGTTAGCTCAGATTGTCTCCGAAATCGTTTATATAGATAAGGAACAGCAAAGGGCCTATAACACTACCTTGGGGAAGGCCAGAAATCACTTCTGTTTTACTCAATGACTTTCCGTCAATTACTACGAACTGTGACCTCTCTGACAGGAAACCACAAATCCAGTCACATAACTGAGATGATATTCCGTAAGCACGGAATTTCACTACGAGCCACTCGTGTGGTACAGTGTCAAAAGCCTTCCGGAAATCCAGAAATAGGGAATCGATCTGAAATCCCTTGTCAATAGCACTCAACGCTTCGTGTGGATAAAGAGCTAATTGTATTTCACAGGAACGATGTTTTCTAAACACATGTTGACTGTGTGTCAATAGACCGTTTTCCTCGAGGTAATTCATAATGCTCGAACACAATATATGTTCTAAAATCTTGCTGCATATCGACGTTAACGATATGGGCTTGTAATTTAGTGGATTACTGCTACTATCTTTCTTGAATATTGGTGCGACCTGTGCAACTTTCCAGTCTTTAGGTACGGATCTTTCGTCGAGCAAACGGTTGTACGTTGTTTATTATGGAGCCAATGCATCAGCTTACTCCGAAAGGAACCTAGTTGGTATACAGTCTGGATCAGAATACTTGCTTTTATTAAGTGATTTAAGTTGCTTCACTACTCCGAGGATATTTACTTCTACGTTACTCGTGTTGGCAGCTGTTCTCGATACGAATTTTGGAATATTTACTTCGTCTTATTTTGTGAAGGCATTTCGGAAGGCTGTGTTTAGTAACTCTGATTTGGCAACACTGTCTTCGATAGTATCGCTAATGTACCTCACATACGACCAGAATTTCTTTGGATTGTGTGCTAGGTTTCGAGACAAAGTTTCATTGAGAAAACTATTATAGGCATATCGCATTGAAGTCTGCGCTAAATTTCGAGCTTCTGTAAAAGATCGCCAATCTTGGGGATTTTGCGTCTGTTTAAATTCAGCATGTTTGTTTCGTTGTTTCTGCATAAGTGCTCTAACCCGTTTTGTATATCCAGGAGGATCAGCTCCGTCGTTTGTTAATTTATTTGGTAGAAATCTCTCAACTGCTGCCGATACTATTTCCTTGAATCGAAGCCACATCTGGTCTACACTTATATTATTAACTTGGAATGAGTGGAGATTTTCTCTCAGGAAGGCGTCAAGTGAATTTTTATTTGCTTTTTTGAATATGTATATTTTTCGCATATTTTTCGACGATTTGTGGATTACAATATTCAGTCTCGCTACGACAACCCTGTGTTTACTAATCGCTGAATCGGTTTTGATGCTCGTTATAAACTCAGGATTATTTGTTGCTAAAAGGTCAAGTGTGTTTTGACAACCGTTTACTATTCGCGTGGGCTCATGAACTAACTGCTCCAAATAATTTTCAGAGAATGCATTTAGCTCAATTTCGGATGATATTTTATGCGTACCTCCGGAATAGAACATGTATTTTCGCCAACATATCGAGGGTAATTTAAAGCCACCATCGTATGAGTCGGGTACGTGTTTGAAATCAAACTCAAGTTTCCTTTGAACCTTTTAGCAACTGTACCATCAGAAATGGGAGGTCGGTAAAAGGGTCCAATTATTATTTTATTCCGGTTCCCAACTATGATCTCTGCCCATACTAACTCATAGGAATGATCTACTTCAATTTCGAGACAAGTTAAATTACTTCTGACAGCAACAAACACGCCACCGCCAACCGTGTTTAGCCTATCCTTTCGGAACACCGTCAGGTTGTTCGTAAAAATTTTGTCTGAGCTCATATCCGGCTTTAGCCAGCTTTCAGTGCCTGTAACGATTTGAGCATCAGTTCTTTCTATTAGCGCTTGGAGCACTGGTATTTACCCAACACAGGTACGACAATTTACAACTGTTATACCAATGGTTCCTGTATCTACGTTCTTTCTGTGTTCAGCCTGCACCCTTTGTGACTGAAGCCCTTCTTGTGTTTTCCCGATGTCCTCTAACCTAAAAAACCGCCCAGTCCACGCCACACAGCCCCTGCTACCCGTGTAGCCGCCTCCTGCGTATAGTGGACACCTGACCTATTCAGCGGAACCCGAAACCCAACCACCCTATGGCGCAAGTTGAGGAATCTGCAGCCTACAAGGTTGCAGAGCCGTCGGAGGCTCTGATTCAGACCCCCCACTCGGCTCTGCACTAGAGGTCCGCAATCGGCCCTGTCGACTATGCTGCAAATGGTCAGCTCTGTTTTCATCTTGCAAGCAAGACTGGCAGTCTTTACCACTTCTGTTAGCCACTCTAAACCAGAGAGAATCTCTTCTGATCAAAAGTGACATACATTATTGGTACGGAAGTGAGCAACCATCAACAGTTGCCTGCACCCTGTGTTCTTCATGGCATCCGGGAGGACCCTTTCCACATCTGGAATGACTCCACCCGGTATGCACATGGAGTGCACATTGGTTTCCTTGCCCTCCTTGTCAGCCAAGTCCCTAAGGGGCCCCATAACGCCCCTAACGTTGGAGCTCCGAGCTACCAATAATTCCACCCCCTTTAATTGCCCAGATCTTGCAGACTGAATGGTTTTCTCTGAAACAGGACAGGCATCAGCATCTGGCTCAGCGACAGTGTCAGCCACAAACAGCACCTGGAACCTGTTTGTCAGACAAGCCGGGGAGTCTTCCGCCGTCTGTTTCGGCCAGGGGCGACCTCCCACTCGACCACAGGTGAGGGGTCAGCATCGGTGCGAGCAGTAACTGGGTTGGCCACCGGTGAGAACCGATCGGATGACTCGACGTAGTGGACGTCCGTTGGATCCCCACGGCCAGCTCACAACAGTGGTGCCCATCCACTGGTGCCTTGAGCTGTGTAACCGAAGCCATCACAGCCTGAAGCTGAGAGCGAAGTGTCACCAACTCGGCTCGCATCCGCACACAACAATCGCAGTCCCTGTCCATGCTAAAGACTGTGGAAAACTAAACTATGCAGATAAACGGGCTATCGGCACGTGCTGCGCAACTCTACTATAGACCCTGACGAAAACGCACAAACCGTGTCTAGTAATATGCAGATATTCAAAAATCTAACTGCCGAAGCACTCAGGTGAAACTAAATAATTTGCCCCTGATTAGGAACTTGTAATATGTCACAAAATCGGTTTACTTTCCGACGCAAACGAAAAAGCGACCACTGTGGTTATTAGATATTAAATTTACACGCAGAAACTCAAGAAACTAAAGAACTAAAGCACACAGATGAGACAATAAAATTCGCTCCTGGTTAAGAACTCGTAAATGACACAAAAGCGGTTACTTCCCTTTTGCTGCGTCTGTCTCGGTCGGTTACTGCTATTCTGCCTGACTATCAAAATATCTTCAGCAGTTCGCCAGACTAGACTGGATATACACAAATAATCGAGCAGGGGACGTCGGTTTATGTGTGTAGCGAGATAATACTTAATAAAACAGTGACTAGACCTTGCGTTTTATGTTTGTTTGCAGTAATATCCGGTCATTTGTGCTTTTGTTGGATGATAACTGAAATATATGTTAAATGGCGAAAGACATTTTTTATGTCATATAACTACAGTTCAACAAATTTCTGATTTTTTTTTTTTTTTTTTTTTTTGCTTGACTTGTGCTGTGAAACCTCGCTTCTTGCCGAGTTCCATGATATTAGGTCAACGAGAAGTTCCCTATAGGTTTTGATGAGTGAGTTTCGTAGTATCAAAATGAATGCATCTTTTTATTGCACTGATCTAGAAGCTTGCAATTTCTACATCTCCAGGGAACCATAGACCATAGTATGTGACGTAAATTTCAACCTGATACGCAGAACTGTCCCAGAGAAAAAGGGTCTTAAAATACGGACAGACAAACAGGCAAACGGATAAATAAATGACCAAAAAATAGTTTTTCATTTGTATAGCTACAAATGAACGAATTTCGGTACTTGGAAACTTGCTTCTTGTCAAATGGTATGATTCTTCGTCAACGGGAAGCACCTGTAGGTTTTGATGAGCGTATTTTCCAGTCTCAAAATCTGTGAAATAAGTGGTCGTTTCTTTAGACTGAAGTGACACTGAAGCTTAAAATTGTTACACTGCCAAGAGACTACAAATCTTAATATGTGACAGTAATTTGAACTCGACACGTCCACCAGTTCTTGAGGAAAAGACAGACAGACGACAAGGAGATCCGTTCTTACGGATCGAGGCACGGAACCCTAAAAACACAGGAACACCTGCCAATAATGTATCGATCACAACTAATCTTGCAACTGAATCCTTTCTCTGAGCACACACACACACACATACACACACACACACACCACACACACACACTGAGAGAGAGACAGAGAGAGAAAGAGGAGAGAGAGAGAGAGAGAGAGAGAGAGAGAGAGAGAGAGAGAGAGAGGAACAGACAGAAAGACAAAAGAACAAGGAACCAACAGCAGAAACATTATTGTGCAAAGATACGCAGAGCTTAGATGGAACACCTGTTAACAGACTGAAAAGTGCTCAACAATAAACGAGGGCCTAGAATTTCTGTATGTCAATATATTCACATAGACTGTAAAACACTTCTCAACAAGCAATGTTTTTAATTCAGCTCTAAAATCTGTTTCCTTCTCCAAACTATTTATGCATGCTGGCAGTGAATAATGAAGGACGACACCAAAGTGGTTCACCTGTCTTTCAGTACCAGTCGTTGTTTCTCGCTCTACATGGAGGGACCCACAATTGCGACTTTCATGACAATGGAAACTGTTTTTAGTTTGAAGATTTCATTGTTTAGCTTTTGTCATCAGTACACATTTGAATATGTATGGGGAGGATACTGAGCTTCCTTTAAAAAAAAAAAAAAATAGGGGCTTGCGGTAAGATCTTCTAGAGTTATATGACAAGATTCGAGCAGCCTTTTCTGTAATGAAAAAAATTTATTTAATCGACTATTAGTTTCACCCCGAAAAACTGTGCCATAAGCTACAAGGGACTACAGGTAAATATAGTACGTCATTCTAGCACCTTCCAAGGAACATCCTTTTAAATAATTCTCAAAGAAAAACATGCCAAAGTGAGTGGTCGGAAGAGTTTTGTCACATGGTATATCCATTGTAAGTCTTGATAAGCACACATTCCTAAAGGTATTGTAGAACGTACTCTTTTAACACATTCTCGGGCAGCACATGATAAAGTACATGACACACACATACACACACACACACACCACACACACACGGAGAGAGAGAGAGAGAGAGAGAGAGAGAGAGAGAGAGAGAGAGAGAGAGAGACAGAGAGGAACAGACAGAAAGGCAGGGAGATGGAGATAGAAAGTAAACAATATTTAAATTTCGCGCCATACTCATCTGAGAACAAATAAACGCTGATTGGGTTAGGACACACAATAACAACGTATACACTGTGTTTTGGTGAAGTGAAAACCGCTTGTTGCAACCATTACTCTACAAAAAACGTGCAGCATTTGTGTGTGGTGCTCAATAACTCATCAAAACAATAAAGAAAAAGGATCTTCCACAGCAAAACGTAAGTGACAGCAAATATATGTGTGAAATATCGTGCCAACCATAAAGGGTTGTGTTAACTCGCCAATAAAATCGTATTAATATCGTTTAGTTGCAGATCACAAGTTATCAGTATGAGACAAGACACAAATGGCCGTGCAAAACCATATGATGTAAAAGAAAAGTAATGACAATTAAAATATGTTCACATTCTACATTACTGAATAAAGAAAATACAGTGGTGCTGAAACATTTTTGGGCCACATGAAAAACGCTGTTTTGCATTACAGGTGATCATTACGAGGGTGAGTCAAATGAAAACCTTAAATTTGTAATAAAATATCGAAATTTCAAGCCGTTATCCTGTAAGTCGGTAAGCGTGCTACAAACAGCGTGCACAATGGCCTGTAGATGGCAGCATAGTGCAGATACACACATACCATCGCAGTATCGGCATGGCTGCCCTACTTGTGACTTGCACCAGGGAAGAACAGCGTACTGTTATTAGGTTTCTGCGTAGTGAAGGTGCGAAACCTGTTGAAGTTCACTGACGAATGAATGTTCAGTACAGTGATGCATGTTTGTCACAGCAGCAAGTTTACGAATGGAGTAGGAAGTTCGCAAATCGTGTGACTTCAGTGGAAGATACTCCTCGTCCGGGTCAGGCACAACTAATTGTGACTCCACAGAACATTGGAGCACTTGAAAAAAAAACCGTAGAGTCACAGTAAATGACATTGCAGCATATTTACAGATTAGTCATGGGTCAGCACACCACATTGTACATGATGTGCTCCAGTTTCACAAAGTGTCTGCAAGATGGCTGCCACGGCAGCTGACTCCTGAAATGAGAGTACAACGTGTTGATGCTTATGAGGAAATTTTTCGGCGCTTTGAACGAGAACATGATGGCTTTCTTGCAAGAATCGTTACTGGGGGCTAACCCTGGGTTCACTTCCATCAACCGGAAACGAAGAGAGCGAGCAAAGAATGGCGCCATTCCTCATCACCAAAACCAAAGAAGTTTTGTACAGAACCATCAGCAGGGAAGGTTATGCTGACTCTCTTTTGGGACGAAAAGGCGTCATTTTGGAACATTACATGCCTAGAGGGACCACTGTCACCAGTGCATCATACACAGATCTCCTAAAAAATCAACTGCAGCCTGCAATCAAATCAAAGCGACATGGATTGCTGTCAGCAGGTGTCCTTTTGCAACATGACAATGCAAGACACCACACTACCCATACAACAGTTGAAACAATCACAGACCTGCATTTTGAGTGTCTTCCTCATCCACCACACTTACTAGACCAATCCCCAAGTGATTTCCATATGTTTGGACCACTCAAAGACGCAATGGGAGGAAAGCAGTTCCGTCCTGATGAAGAGGTACGCCATGCGGTGAATTAGTGTTTGCATGGACTAACAAAAGAATTTTTTTCTAAAGGAGTTTATGCACTTTGTAGGCGCTGGAGGACTTACATTGAGCGTGGGGGAGATTATGGTGATAAGTTATACAGCTTTGTACCACATCTACACAATAAACAATATTTAAAAAAATATTGAAGGTTTTCATTTGATTCACCCACGTATATCCTGCAAGTTTTACTGCAAACACGGAAAATACAGAGCTGGAAGTCGAGAACATGAATATTAAGGTTTCGTTCGGTCTAAAAACCGTATTCACGATGATTTGTGCAAGCTCTTCGTGTTGTTTATAAAAGATAAGTGTCAACGCCAGCAAAGCTCTTTTGCAGGACGGTTCCTAGTGCGCTTAATTTTCTATGATTAATGTTGGACTGCCGTAAATGCTTTTGCGTCTTCGTAACCCTCAGGAAATCACTGAACATCAGCGAAATTCGCCTAAAACTGTTTTTTTGTAGAATTTCTTATTAAAAAATGAATGGTCCATTCTTGCTTGTATACAATACAGTACTGGAATGAACTACCTTGAAAAATGCCATAGTGGAGGCTTCCTCCACAATTTCAGGACTATAATGATTTCTCATTTCAACAGGATGTAGTTCCACCACATTGGATCAACAACATGCGTCTCTTTCGCAGTGACACTGAGTCTCAGCAATGGACAAGGTGCACAGAACCGCAAGATATATTTTCTTGACCTCCAGCATTTCCAGAAGCAACATTTTCTTGTGAGGGTACGTAAAGAAATGTGTTTTAGTTTCCTTTTAGCTCGTCACATAAACAAACTCAAAGACAGAATTACAGTGGCAGTGACTTCTATCGATGGAGAATATGACATAAAGTGTAAGACACATTTTGGAGTCTTCTAGATTCCAAACAATATCTGTGCGGCTTGTGATGGATACACAAGTATTTGTATCAACATACAACGATATATGTTGGGATTTTGTGGATATTTTGAAATGAGTGGCTGTTTTGATGTTTGTTTTCATCACTAAACATAAATCGTTAAATGAAGCCATTTGTGTATAAACACTGTGTATATCAAAAATGTTCAAATGGTTGTGAAATCTTGTGGGACTTAACTGTGTAGGTCATCAGACCCTAAGCTTACACACTGCTTAACCTAAATTATCCTAAGGACAAACACACACACCCATGCCCGAGGGAGGACTCGAACCTCCACCGGGACCCCTCTGTATATCATTTGACCTTCATAAACTTCCGGAAAAAAGTTAGTACGCCCTTTTAGCGATTTCCAGTCCACTCAAGATATATTGCTTGCACAGTTCATGGAAATAGCACAAGTAGTTTTGGGGTACCAAGTATCATCCCATGTTTTAACACCCATATCAATACGTGGTGTAACTTCCAGTCGATCAAACTGATGGAAACGTTATACCATGCCTGTTCTACCTGTTCACGTAGTTGGGAAAGAGCTGTTGGTTGACGAGTCTCACGAGTTACTTTTCGTCCCTCATATCCCACACTATTGGAGACAAGTTCGGATATCGTGCTGGCCAGGGAAGTCGTTGCACTTCTTGCGGGGCATGTTGAGTTTCATGGGCAGTGTGTGGGCAAGAATTATCTTGTTGGAACAAAATATCATCTACGTGTTGCAAGAGTGGCAAAATAATTGGTCTAACAACATTCTGCACGTACTGAGCCCTGGTTAGCGTTCTCTCCAGAAACACCAAGGATGAACAAGAGTGGTAGAACATTTCACCGCAGACCACAAGGCCTATGGTGGGGCCAGTGAGTTTCTACACGAGACAATGCTCACCAGTTCTGCATCGCAAGTGCAAACAATCGTCGCTTGCATGCAGAATCTGCTTACATTGCTGCAGACCACGCGCTCCATTTCATCGTACAAGTGATCCTCTGACGGCAACAGATGAGCGATGCACATCAATGCAATGGCGTGAGTGGAAGACGGGCTTGAGGTAAGCGTACCTGTAGTCCCACTGCTAATAACCGGTTTGCAACATTTCATGTTGACACGCCTGACCTCACAATCCCTTTTATCTGTGCTGTGGTAGCTGTACGATCTGCCACTGCTGCCCTCACAATAGGACGATGCTGACGGGCGTATGTGTTGCGCGGACGTCCGGAACCTCGTCTACGGGGCTGAGAATGTTCACGTGACAACTGACGCAGCACGTCCAACATGTTTGGAAAGTCTCCGAAAGAACCATCACACCACTCGGAAGGCCACAAGTTGACCCCTTCCAAACTCGCTAAGTCGGCTGTAGCAAGCAAGAGTGCGTATCCTTGGCACAGTTGCCTGCTTGCTTCACATGTCTGCACAGAACTGAGCCTCCTATCTGTGAGCATTCCCTATTAATGACTGGCGCTCTGGTAGCTGCTGCACTATGCTATCTGTTTGTGAACGGCATTGAAACCATTATCAGTACACCTACTATCCCTCAACTGAAATATGCTTTCAACGGATCAAAATTGAGGTCGTCTTTCCAGCTGCACTAATTTTTTCCGGCAGTGTATCTATTGACACACCCATGAAATCTAAAACTCAGTTTTACAGTTGGTTTCTTCCCACACATAAGACTACTAATTAGAGTCCACTGCAGTACATAATACAGGGTGGCGCACCAAATGTGTTACCAATTGTTTCTTTCAAAATTAACGGCGCAAATTAGATATTGCGCTGGGGTCTCTACAGCACTACCAGCAGAGCTTGGAAAAACAAATGAGTTACGAAATAACGTGTAATTCACGATACTGCCGCTAGGAGACTAGTAAGCAGCAATGGCTGACAATGGAAGACTGACGACACAGCAACGATCGGCAATTGTGTTACTTTTTCATGAAACGAAAAGCCTTGTTGTGACTCAGTGGCGTTTTCGACAACAGTTTAACACACAATGGGTCCCTTGCAAGAAGACCATCTACAGGTTGTACGATAAATTTGTACAGGAAGGAACAGTACTGGAAGCGAAGCGACCTCGGCCTAAGCCTGTTTGTTCGCCAGAGAATATTGAAGCAGTACGAGTTGCTGTACAGAGAAGTCCCGGGAAATCGTGTAGAACGGCAACAGTGCAACTGGGAATATCCAGACGCTCCGTTCAACGCATTCTGAAAAGTGACCTCCATATGTAGCCATACAAGATGACCTGTGCACAGAAGCTCACTGAAGAACACAAACAGCAGAGACTACTGTTTGCTCAGTGGGCAGAGGATAGGGGAGAAACTCTCAACAACGTTTGGTTTTCAGACGAGGCGCATTTTCATTTAGACGGTGTGGTTAACAAACAAAATGTACGCTTTTGGGCCACTGAAAACCCACAAGTGCTTCATGAACGACAACATTATGCTCCGAGGATTACAGCGTGGGCAGCCATTTCCAGTCACGGACTTATTTCACCCTTTTTCTTTGAAGAAACTGTGAACAGCTAGCGTTATTTGAGCATGCTTCGCAATAGCTTCATTCCACAGCTTCTTGGTACTGCCTTGCCCTTCAACACGCAGCAAGGCCACATACTGCAAACACTGTGTTGGAGTTTTTACACGAGCATTTCTACATGCAGATCATTTCACTCAGGTTTCCAGGTCGCTTCAATGACGGACAAAATTGGCCCCCCAGTAGTCCAGACCTCAATCCATGTGACCTTTTTCTTTTGGGATACCCAAACGAAAAAATTTTCCCGAAACGTCCACGTGATTTAATGGAGTTCAGCAGACTTATTCTTCAAGCTTTCTGTGAAATTACGGAAGACATGTGCCGTAGAGTAATCACCAACTTCAGTGTTCGTTTGAAGGAAGTTAGGAAACAAAATGGTGGACATACTGAGCATGTGCTGAGTTAGAACAAATCTCCATGGACGGCCGTTCATTGTAGTATATGTTCCTTTCAGATTGTATTGACAATAAAGTTTATATTCAAAAACAAAATGGTAACACATTTCGTGCGCCACCCTGTATAATGAGTTGTGTTTAACACTCCATTACATTATGTTATAGCAATTATATTCCATGGATCTCGTGAAGACGAGTTCTTGGGATGTGGAATAACGGTAAAGATAAATGTTATACTGAAGCTGAATATAAGTGAATGACTTTTTATTATGAAATATTATAGTGTTACAGTGGCAATATTAATTATATTACTACATTAATTTTACGACACACTTGAAGATAATCTGCAGTTGTGTAGAACGAGTTGTCTAACAAAAAGTTCTTTAAGCTAACTACTAAACTACACAATACTGCCTGCAATACAGGTCATAGGCTCTGGAGTTTTGTTGGACACATAAATATTGTTTCTGTAAAGGCTTACGAACAAATAATTCGATTGGATGAAAAATGAGCAGCCAATCGAAAGTAAGAATATACGAGCTAATTTTTAAAGAATAAAAAGGAAGTAATGAAACATCAGTATACCCTTTCTGGGAGACACTTGGTAACTGCACGTGACACAAGACATTTCGACTTCTACTCGAAGGATCGTCAAGACCTTGGTCATAAATGTAAGCGCTGATGTTTAGGCATAATGAGTTTTGAAAGACGTTTAGATTAAATTAGTTTACATTCAGTTTTTCGTTCCACTGACCCAAAAAATGAGGTGATTCTCGTGGGTGTGGAACATGCCAGAAAGTATAACACAAGAAACATGAAAAGTTTAAATATAATACTTTCTATCCTGAACATTTGTCAGGAGATCGTCAAAATATCTGACTACCTTGTAGTTAACTGGAACTCCTAATATTTACAGAATTAATACACTGTGAGAATGAAACATTGTTATGCACTTTTAATAAATTTATCATACACAAAATACCTAAGCTTGACTGTTGTGACCAAGTGCTGTCATAACTGAAATCTTAACAGACATGTTTCTTAAACTGGTCTAATAGTCCCTGTTAAGATATTTATCTATAGAGTAGAAGGAGTTACCTATCAAAAAGTCTTTCAAACTCTCTTTAAACTGTGCTTTGCCTGAACTGCTGGCAACTTGTTGAAAATATGTGTTCCTGAGTATTGGACCCCTTTTTAGATCAATGCAAGTGATTTTAGGACTTTATGAAATTTTTTGTTACTTCTAGTATTGATACTGGAATCTCCCCCCTCCTTCCTACTTTCATCTATTGTCCACATTAAACATTGTCCAGGCCAAGTAATTAATAAGCAAAGTCTTCCATGAAGAACTGAGAGGAGTGAAGATTACAATAAACTTTCTAGTTTACTTGGTTTGTTGGGTTGAGATGGCTCCAGTTTTTCTTGTCTGGTGTCTGATTCTTGAAGCTGAAAATCTCACATCAGGTCCTCACAGTTGATTAGAATTAAATAAATCTGAAGATTATTGTTGCAGCATTTTTTTACGAAAATATATTTTCTCACATTGTAGTATATCATACAGTATTTTGTTTTTTCATATTAACAAAGCCTAAACTATACTGTTCGTAAAAATACGCCCAATCACATCAGAGGTAAACTTACGACTCTCACACTCTGTGGAAATTTAATTTTTCTTAACAAATGAATGTCTACTAGTTTTTGTTACATTATTAATTTGGATTATTTTTGTATAAATAAATCCAGAAATAAATATAGTAAACAGCTCAGGATTGCATAACTAATAATGAAAATTTTAAGTGTGAGAATAATTCGTATTTTTAAATATTTCTAATAAATAATTTTAACTGTACATTCAGAACTAGTGCGAATCGGTCATAACATTGAAACTAAAACATTTTATAAAGTAATTCCATTTCATAAATTTTAGCTTGAAATATAACATACTGTGTATAAAATTATATGAAAGTTTTCAGAAAAGCAACTGAGATAATATTCACCTGTCCAAAATTTAAAAAAAAACTGTTATCGACAACTACTGTTGAGAAAAAGTAATGCTAGAGGAGGATGTATTGAGCTATTGGTTGGAAACAGAGATATATTACTTGCAACAAATTTCATTAAGGAGTAACTATACTGAGAAGCGGCGGTTAGAATACAAAGTCCTTGAACAGATTTCTACATGAATTTACAACATAAGTGATTCTTATCACACGCTTTTGCACGCTAAAAACGTTTGCTCGATGAGTTACCCCAGAATATGGTCCGGTATACCGTAATAAAAAGAAAGTAATCAAAGTATTAAAGTTTTTTTAAATATTTATATCTTCTACATCTGACATCATTCTCGTTGCAAATGCTGACTTTTCCAGGCGCTTCAGCAATTCTGAGGTATGCTCTTCCCAACTAAATGTATTACTAAGTTGTAATCCCAGATATTTAACGCTGTTAAACTCTTCGCTCTACATGTCTTCATACGTTATACACACGCTTTAAGAAGACCTCTTACAGGTTCTGAATTGCATACAGTGGGTACTTTCAATGTCCAATGACAGTGATTTAGCTGGATATCATTTATTAATGTTAGTGAAAATTTTATTAGCAGCTATTTCTAAATCCGTACTTGACTTGCCACTTATTTCAGTGTTAGTATTATCCATTCTAGCTGGCCACAGCTATCACATACATAACTGAAACTGACCACAGATGCTGGCTACAGCTGAATGAAGCAGGAAAGCAGCTATCAACAGACTGGTCCTTGCACGTAAATAGAATGCACTTAGATGCCCAAATAAAAGTAAATCTGTCAATGTTCCGTTTGTAATAAACTGATTAATAACTAACGCTCAAGGAAGTAGCCTAGAGATTTTAGTTAACAGGATACACAATTTATCGACCTTACATCTTGATTCATAATTGAAAAATGCTAGTTCCCCTAAAAAATGGTTCAAATGGCTCTGAGCACTGTGGGACTTAACATCTGAGGTCATCAGTCCCCTAGAACTTAGAACTACTTAAACCTAACTAACCGAAGGACATCACACACATCCGTGCCCGAGGCAGGATTCGAACCTGCGACCGTAGCGGTCACGCGGTTCCAGACTGAAGCGCCTAGAACCGCACGGCCACACCGGTCGGCCTAGTTCCCTAGTTGAAAACTTTTGTGTAAGGTGTTAACCAGTTTCGTAAAAGATAATTAGCATCATATTAAAGGCAGCCCTAAACAGATAATTTACATCGAAATAAAAGTAACAATAATGTACCTTCTTTCTATTTCTGTTGCTGATACTCCTAACGAGTTCGTTTTTATTGGCTGCAAATGCCACTCCAAAGTTTTTATAACTGATATATATATATGACCAAGATTTGCTGCAGTTAAGTGAATTATTTGTAAATTGCAAATGCAATAAATATGAAGTAGCACAATAAAAGAATCATCACATAAATAGCTTGACTGAACCTATCTTGACGAGAACTGTTCACTTACATGTACCCGGCTCCTCTGTGTATTAGTGATAAACCGTCAGAGCCATCATAGAAGTTATGTTAGACCTTATAGCTATAATAATTTATGGCACCATTTTCAAGAAAAGAGAAATATTGACAATGAATAAGATGATAATGAATATAGATATTTTTTTAACTTGACAAAAGACTAAGTGTTTTGAAGTTGTCTTTGAAGTATTTTTCTGTAATTAACACTTATCGTTCTTATAATACACTTCTGTGTTCCAAATATGTTTTTGTAACTCAAATTTCATCAAAGAACAATTCTGTACCTCATTAGTGACAGAATCTATTATCATAAGCTGATTTATTTACTTTGTATGATGCCTATATTTGAAATTATGTGTGTAGCAAATGTAGCTGACCAAAGGCATTGCGTTTATTCTAAGCTCTTATACCTTCGGTTCAGAGTGTGATTTATCTGTAGCCACCAACACTGTCTATTTCAGTTCATTATTTGAAGGGAATATAATGCTAATTGAATGGTATGTAGTGAGTATTGATAAAATTTAATGCTAACACATTTCACTTGAAGCATCTATTGTCATTTTAAGATATTCATTAACTACATTTTTATTAGAACGGTTGTTACTGTTTTTACTTCTATGGTTGTGACCCTGCAAAAAGAAAAAGTAAGTGGAAGAAGATTCTCATGTGCCACCAACGATAAAGCAATCTAATCTCAGATCATTTCTCCTGGACAACTCTCCCTATTTTAGGGACGACTGGTAGAATTTATAGTGTAGTATACAACGATATTTGCTGTTCAATATGTGTTTCACTTGTAACATTAGCAGTGACAGATAATAATATATTTCTTTCTTTTAAATTCAGGCCATCAAGCACTCCAACATGCAACCATACATAAAGGCAAAATCATGCATACACGGCCAGTAACTGACTCATTCTATATTATTTCAATAGAAACTGTTCAAATGGTCTATGTTGCATGTAACTAATAAATGTAAGTCCAAATCGAATTCAAGAATGATGCTGAAGGAAGTTAGGTATGTCTTCTTCAAAAGTACGACCTTGGTGTACATGTTACATCAGGCTGGGAAACCATAAAAACCTAAACATGGATGGCTTGACAATGAAATATACCACTGTCATCCTGAATGTATATTTAAAGTCTTAGTTTCACTTGGTATTTGCAAAATTGGACGAGGTTTTCAACTTCTGACAACATATGTAGAAGATAACTTTAGTAGTATTTTGAAACCCAAAATAGAACCCTATAATTTCCAAGTTTATTTGTTAACCATTTGGATAGTGCTAATAAAAGTTTTTAAAAAACTTTTATTTATTATAGAAAAAGTAATAGTGACTTCAAGAAGGTAAATAATAGTTTCTGTAATACTATTAATTAGCATTGTCTGAATGGTTGATCAATTAACTTGGGTACTATAGGGTTCTAATTGGTTTCTTATGTTTATAACATATTTCAGTAATCTTCCACATATATTGTCAGTAGTTGCAAATTTCGTCAATTTTTACAGACACCAAGCAAGACTAAGACTTTAGACAGACATTGAGATTCAGAAGGACAGAGGTTCACCTGGGTATACATGTTATGCAATATATGGAAACCAAAAAAAAGGTCCAAAATCTGAAAGTCCTGAACACAGTCTGTTCAGAGCGGCTGACTAATATCCAATCTCATTTCGTATCTGCAAAAGGGGACGAAGTTTGCAACTTCTGACAACACATGTGGAAGATTACTTGACAGCTGTAGACAACAGTTGGACACAAGTTGATTGTTTTGAGAAATTGCGCAGTAAAGTCGCAATAAAACCTCACAGTCAAGACATTTCAAGCACATAAATTGTGACTTTTTATTCAAATAAGTCATCGTTTTCAAACACGCTGACAAAAAATTCCCTGCACGAATAAGGACATGTGCAAGATAAACGAAAGTTGGTAGGGGTGTTTGTACATCTGAAAGATGACGTCTGTTATATTTCGCACCAATCACATAAGAGTGGTGCTAGTAACATGCAAGTCAGATTTAAGTAAATTCGTGCTGTAACGGTCTTGGGCGTTAGTTAGATTTGAGATTGGACGTAGTGAGTTCATGTCAGTCAAGTTTGTCTCTAAGAAGACGAAGACGCCATTATCAACAGTTGACTGACTTTGAACGAGGTCGTGTAATAGGGCCACGAGAAGCTGGATTTTCCTTCAGCGATACTGCATAAAGACCTGTCAGAAATGTAGCCACTGTACATGATTGCTGCAGTGTAAGTCACAGGAGGGTATGCTCACAAGAAGACGGACACGTGGCACTATGGAGAGGGAAGATGGTTCAAATGGCTCTGAGCACTAAATAGCTGAGGTCGTCAGTACCCTAGAACAGAACTACTTAAACCTAACTAACTTAAGGACATTACACACATCCATGCCCGAGGCAGGATTCGGACCTGCGACCATAGCGGTAGGGCGGTTCCAGACTGAAGCGCCTAGAACTGCTGGGCCACACCGGCCGACTGAGAGGGAAGACCATCGTGTTAGGGGTGCGGCTGTGGCGCATCATACTGAATCTGCAGCAGCAGTTCAAAGGGCAACGAATTGTTACATATCGGTTACCTCCAGGACACTAAGAGCCAGGTGCCCCATAGCGTGCATTCCACTGTCATTTGTGACTTCAGTGACGTCAAGCGAGAGCTCATCAGAGGGTGGAGTGGAGGTCGTGTTTTCTGATGAAAACCGGTTGTGCCTCGGTGCCAGTGATGGCCTTGTGTGGACTAGGAGGAGGTCAGTTGAGCGCCTACAACTAACCTGTCTGCTATCTAGACAATGTGGACCTACACCTGGACTTATGGACTGGGATGTGGTTTCATTTGAGATCAGGAGCATTCTGACTGCAAATCTGTACGTCAGTCTGGTGAATCGATCTGTTGTGCTGCCGTTCATAACCACCATTCCAGACAGTGTTTAATATCAGGATAACGATCAGCCATATACCGCTATTGTAACCCAGCAAGCTCCAGTGAGTGTCGACATGTTGCCTTGGTCTGCTCGATCACCAGACCTATCTTCAGTCGAGCACGCATAGGACATCATCAGACGAGAACTCCAGCGTCGTTCACAACAAGCATTAACAATACCTGCATTGACCAACCAAGTCCAAAAGACATGGAACTTCATTGTCACACACTGACATCTGACACCCATATGCGACACAATGCTTGCTTGCTTGCGTTCAACATTTTGGAGACTACACCGGTTATTAATGTACCAGCATTGCACACTTACAATGCTTTTTCTCGCGCGTACATTATCCTTTGATCTTGCAACATTAATTCCTTAAGTACGTTATCTAGACAAATGTATTCCCTAAGTTTCATTACTATACATTAATTATTTCTTGGTGTTGGGGATCTTTTTTCTCAGTGTATATTTCATTCTTAACATTTCGTAAATAAATACTTGCAAAACTGAGTGCATTTAATATGGACTAGCATTGAGTTAACAGTTTACTTGCTAATCGCATTAACGATGATTTACTTTGAAACTTCCCAGAAACATAAATTTACAAAGTCCGAATTCTTTCAGTTGTTGATACGAACGATTTGCATTAACAATTTTGCGATGTTTAAGTATAACATCCTCAAAAATTAATCATTGTTCAGCACAATATATAGTTAATTTTATTGTTGCCTTACCACAGCGCTTAAGCAATGTTAGAAATGGCCCTTAACATATATACCATCACCCTGTCATGTAAATTCACATGACCTATGGTAAGGGAGACAACATTGTGTGCTTGCGTAAAGAAATATTGGTATTTACCTGATTAGCAACAATCTTCGAAGTGCATCTGCGCTCAGATCCATATTCAGGAAAGTTACCTGCGTCATCTTCAGGTTAGTAAAAGTCGTGCCTGCAAAGCATTTTCTGGGCGCGAACCCTGAACGGATTATTTTACTACTGAAAGCCATATTTTTAGCAGTTACACTGTTCAATTGTACACATCCTAACAAAACTGCTATTAGCGAGAAAGCGAAATTTGAGGTGCAGCTACGTTTCTCAGTTTATGGTGGAACTATCAACACATCGCTTACTATGCGTTACATGCAAAAACTAAATGTCTTATGGATTGTTCCTTTCCATAGTTTGCTGCTGAGATCACATAATTAAAGTACGTGGCCCAAAATAGAGCCTAATCTGAGTTAACTGATCAACCATTTGTAGAGTGTTAGTTAACAAATCTACAGGAACTTTTACTTACTTTCTTAAAGTCATCACTAGTTCTCCTTTAATACTTGTAGTATTAACATGAACTACAAACATGCTCATAAATTAAGGATAATTGCAGAATGTGGTGTCACACAACGTGGCACTGCAAAAAATTGGCGCAAATAGCATAGGGAGATAGGGAACACACACGACACAGATCTGGAAGTCCACAATATTGGTGATAAGTTGAGAAAACCGTCACGAAACACATGTGATACAAAACGCCACTGTTTCTTGCGCGTGTACCCCGCCATTAATATGGGATATGATCACCGTGCACACATACATAGGCCACACAACGGGTTGGTATACTCTGGATCAGGTGGTCGAGCAGCTGCTAGGGTATAGCCTCCCACTCTTGCACCAGTGCCTGTCGGAGCTCCTGAAGTGTCATAGTAGTTTTAAGACATGCAGCGATACGTCGACCGAGAACATCCCAGACGTCCTCGATGGGGTTTAGGCCTGGAGAACAGGCAGGCCACACCATCTGCCTGATATCTTCTGTTTCAACGTACTCCTCCACGACGGCAGCTCGGTGGGGCCGTGTGTTATCATCCATCAGGAGGAAGATGGGGCCCACTGCACCCCTGAAAAGGCGGACATACTGGTGCAAAATGACGTCCCAATACACCTGACGTGTTACAGTTCCTCTGTCAAAGACATGCAGTGGTGCACGTGCAACAGTCATAATCCCAGCCCACACCACAAACCACGACCTCCATGCAGGTCCCTTTCAAGGACATTAAGTGGTTGGTATCTGGTTCCTGGTTCACGCCAGATGAAAACCCGGCGAGAATCACTGTTCAGACTATACCTGGACTCGTCTGTGAACATAACCTGGGACCACTGTTCCAATGACCACGTACTGTGTTCTTGACACCAGGCTTTAAGGGCTCTACTGTGACCAGGGGTCAGTGGAATGCACCTTGCGGGTCTCCGGGCGAATAAACCATGTCTGTTCAGTCATCTGTAGACTGTATGTCTGGAGACAACTGTTCCAGTGGCTGCAGTAAGATCCCGACCAAGGCTATCTGCAGTACTCCGTGGCCGTCTACGGGCACTTCTGGTGTGTAGCGCCTGGATACGTTTCCTGTCTGCTGGAATCGTTGCCATAACCTTAACATCACTCTTTGTGGTACACGGAGGGCCCTTGCTAAGACCTGCTGTGTTTGACCAATCTCCAGTCGCCCTAGTATTCTACCCCTCATAACGTCATCAATATGTATTCTTTGAGCCATTTTTAACACACAGTCACCATTAGCACGTCTGAAAACGTCTGCACACTTGCTCGCTGCACCATACTCTGACATGCACCAAAACACTTCTGCATATGTGGGCTGCTGCCAGCGCCACCGTGCAACGACTGCAGGTCAAATACACCGTATGGTCATATACCTAGGTGATTTAAACCTGCAAACCGCCCACCAGAGCTTTGCTTCACCATGTATCAGCATTATCCTTAATTTATGAGCATGAGTGTATATCGACCTCATCACTATGTGTGTTGAAAGAACACTGATATGTTACAAGGACGACGCTGCCAATGCTCATCCTTGAGCAGCACTGGTCGTGATTTCTCTAACCTAGGAAAATGGTGATTCATTATGCACATTTTCCATAATTCCCAATTTGAGACTCTGCATTGTATTAGCTAAGTAAGATGAAAACCAATGAGTTACTACATTTGTAATGATGTAATAAACACATCAAAGAAAGTTTTGCATCACTCTGGTTCCCAGAACTCCTGTAGACCGACGTTGACGATGGACACTGTATCATGGACACAGTCCCTCTGACTGTTCAGAGATGTCAGTAAACCCGCCAAAAGATGTAAACAACCACGCATTAGCAGCGCCTATTAGACATAGGGAGCCTGACAGCCGATCATTTCCAGTCATTCCACCAGGAAGAAGCTACAGGGCTCGTGTCATCTGTAGTTCAAACATGCCTAAACAATTAATACTGCAGATCGATCTCGTCCGCATTGTTACTTTGTGCCTGGAAGGGCTCTCAACAAGGGAAGTTTCCAGGCGTCTCGGAGTGAACCAAAGTGACGTTATTCGGACATAGAGGAGATACAGAGAGACAGTAACTGTCGATGACATGCCGCGCCCAGGCCGCTCAAGGGCTACTACTGCATTGAATTGCGGCTCGGCTCAGAGGATACGTGACAGCAACGCCACCATGTCAAATAATGCTTTTTGCACAGCCACAGGACCAACTCAAACTGCGCGCAATAGGCTGCACGTTGCGCAACTTCACTGTCGACGACCATGGCGATGTCCATCTTTGTAACCATCATACCATGCGGTGTGGTACAAATGGCCCCAACAACATGCCAAATGGACACCTCAGGATTGGCATCATGTTCTTTTCACCGATGAGTGCCGAATATGTCTTCAACCAGACAATCGTCGAAGACATGTTTGTAGCCAACCCGGTCAGGCTGAATGCTTTAGACACACTCTCCAGTGAGTATAGCAAGGTGGAGGTTAACTGCTGTTATACTCAGGAGAGGTTTCATGTGCTTACTGTAATGCCCCCAACACCGTAGAAACGCCGGCTTAGACCCTATTGTATGCACTGGCCAAACAATTTCTGTGTCCCGTCTTCAATGTGACAGTGTCAAGGCTAGAATAAACATGTAAAAGTGCATTGGTTTCTAGTTATTTGTACTCAGGAGAGGTTTCATGCTCTTACCGTAATCGTCTCAGTACCATAGAAACGTCGTCATAGAACCTGTTTTATACAACTGCGAAGCAATTTCTGTGTCCCATCTGAGGCAAAAATAAACATGAAAAAGTGCTTCAGTTACAGGTTATTTATACTAAGGAGAGGTGTCATGGGGTTACCGTAACCGCCTCAGTACCATAGAAACATCGCCTTAGACCCTGTTGTATGCAATGGCGAAGCAATTTCTGTGTCCCATCGTCAATATGAGGGTGCCAAGTATAGCACATTGACTGCCATGGTGTAGTTGGGTTACCGACCCCTTGGGGCCATTTACTTTTTTTCAATAACCTGCTTTAGTTTGCTCCAAGTAAACTAGGTATGTGCAGATAAAGTGAAAATATGGCATTTTAGTACCTTTTTTAAATTTTTTGTGTGAGTTACATATGGTTGACATGGCCCCATGGTAAAGGTACCATGTGTCATTTACTATGTCGCTAAGAATTTTAGGTTTGTATTCCTGTCAGTATTCTACAGCATTATTTTTGTACAGTTCCGTTATTGCTTTCCTGCATTGTTGCTACAGTCTTTATTCAGTGTTGTTTGCTCCATAACAAAGTAATATTGTAGCAGACGAAAATGCGTCGTAGAAGTTATGAAGATAAACAAAGGCATGTACAGCAGCTTTTAGATGAAGTTATAGACATAAGTGATGAAGATTCTGCGTTCTTATTTGGTGATAGCTCAGACGAACTTTTACGAGAGGAGATCTGGAGCGAAACAGGAAGTTCTGATGATGGGATCACATCAGTGAAGGTAGGAAGAAGAGTTTTATGTCAACATTAAGTCAAAGAACCAGACTTCACAGCTGTAAAAACCGGGTAACAAAGCACCTCTAACTGTGTTAGTGCCATAACTACTGCAGTTATTTGAGGTTCCATTGAAGTAAGTGTAATATCAGAATGTTCTGAAGATGAAGATGACACACTTAGATCAAATTCTAATGAGATTGTTTGGGGGACAGCTACGGGTAAAAATACGAAATACTTTACATTTATTCATTCCAGTTCTGGTGTAAATGCTTCTGTTGCACTAACTTTCAAAGGCAAGACACCATACGATTTCTTCAAATATTTTGTAACTGACGAAATTTTAGAATATGTGACTCAACAAACTAATTTGCACGCAAAACAAGTATTAGAAAGTCATTCAGTAACTGTTAATTCACGACTGAAAATGTGGACTGATGTCAGCAAAACTGAAATTGAAGAATTTTTTGGATTTTTGTTATGGATGTCACTAAATGTAAAACAGTGGTTTCCAAATTATTGGTCAAGAAATATGCTCTAACACAACAATGTAAAAATGTTTTGTCACGCAATCGTTTTGAACTGCTTTTACGTACGTGGCATTTTTCCGATAAGAACCAGTGCCCACCAGTGCTTATTCAAAATTCAACTTCTTATTGATAAATTACTGCAGAGATTTCAAAGTGCAGTTGTGCCGGAGAAAGAAGTTTGCATTGAGGAAACACTTGTGCCATCTCGAGGAAGACTAAGTTTCATTCAGTATACAAAGTATAAGCGCCATAAATTCGGAACAAAATTGTTCAAACTTTCTCTAAATGGTGGCTACATTTGGAATATGAAAACTGTGAGAAGAATGCGAATCCTGGTGTTCCTCTTGCCACTTCTGTTATGAACCTTATGAGTGGATTACTAAATGAGGGCAGAATCTTATATACAGAAAATTTTTGCACAAGTGTACATCTAGCACACCAGCTTCTTGAACAATCAACACGCATAGCTGGTACTCTAAGACCAAATAGAAAACTGAATCCTCAAGATACTGTACAGGCAAAACTGAAGATGGGGAAACACAAAGCAAAGCAAAATACCACAGGTGTAGTAGTACTGAAATGGAAATATAAGAGGGTTGTTCTGATGCTGAGTACTGTTCATGGAGAAGAAGAAGTAGAAGTTCAAACCAGGAAGAGCACAAAGAAAAAACCAGCAATGATAATTGACTATAATCAGTCAAAGTCTTTTATAGATCTTTCTGACCAAATGAAGCTGTACTCGGATTGTCTGAAGTGGGCTGTGAAATGTCACAGAAAGCTTGGAATTAAATTGTTGACAGGGTCAGCACTGCTAAATGCTCATGTGATTGACCGATACATCAACAACATGAAGATCTCAATCACATAATTCAAAGAGGGAGTGATTTTGAGACTACTCCATACAGAAGATGCTGATATGCCTGAGACATCTCTCACCAAAGCCACAGCGTTAACTGTAGATTGTGCACTTGTGAACATGGGAGCAGCCAGATGTAGGTGTACAGTGGGCTACGAAAAAGTGAAGAATGAATTTGGACGAGAGCAAAATGTCAAGAAATGCGAACAAACTGCATCGAAATATAATAATTGTGACTCATATTTTTGCGTAGAGTGTTATTACATAAAGCACAGTGCATACAGGTGTTAGAGAAACAAATGGCCGAAATTTTTCAGTTTATTTGTTGTTGCAATTAGAGTTGAAGAATGTAAATAATACTGTAGGTGATTTGCAATATACTGAATAAGTAATATGTCAAACTAAATAATAAATAAATAATAAAAAAAGAAAATACCAAGCCATATATAACTCACGAATTCAAATGTCAATAACTATTCTTGGCTCTTGAAAACCGTAGGCCACGAACATGATTTGTTACTGGGGTCATAGCCTGGGGCCATAACACCGAGTCACTGCACGCTACTGTGAGTTACAACTGCACCACCGAGATTTAAATGGAAAATTGACCGTGAGTTGTATTTACTTCACGTGGCCCAAACAGAACACTTTCTGTGAGTTATACTTTACACATGTGGCAGTCAATGTGCTACAATAAACATGCAAAAGTGCATCGCATACATGTTAATTTTACTCAATGGAGGTCTCATGTGCTTACTGCAGTCGCCTCAGTACCATAGAAACGATGGCATAGACCATGTTGTATGCAACGGAGAAGCAATTTTTGTGTTCCATTCAAAATTTGACATCCGCAAGGCTGGAATACACACGCAAAAGTGCATTGATTACAAGTTATTTATACTCTGGAGATGTTTAATGCCCTTACCGTAATCGCCTCGGTACCATAGAAACGTCGGCTTAGACCCTATTGTATGCATTGGTGAAGCAATTTCTGTGTCCCATTGTCAATGTCACAGTCCAAAGGCGGAATAAACATATAAATGTGCATCAGTAACAAGGTATTTATACTCAGGCGAGGTTTCCTGTGCTTACCATAATTGCCGCAGTACCATAGAAATGTCGTCTTGACCCTGTTGTATGCAATGGCGAAGCAATTTCTGTGTCCCATCGTGAATGTGACAGTCGTAAGGCTAGGATAAACATTAAAAACTGCATCTGTTACTACTTATTTATACTCAGGAGAGGTTTCATGCGTTTCTCGTAATGGCCATAGTACAGTAGAAACGAATTTGCTTTCCTCTTGCATGCAACAGGGCCTGATCTGATGTTTATATGGTACAGAGGCAATTACAGTAGGCGCTGAAACCTCCCCTGTGTGTAAATAACTTGAAACTGATGCACTATTGCATGTTTATTCTACCATTGGCACCCTCACATAGACGATGTGACACAGAAATTCCTTCGACATTGCATACAACAGGGTTCAAGTCGACGTTTCTGTGCTATTGAAGCGATTACGGTAAGCGCATGGATCGTCATATGGAAAAGTAATTTCTGTGTCGAATCGTCAATGTGACAGTGACAAGGCTAGATTAAACAAGCGAAAGTGCATCGGTTACAAGTTATTTATACTCAGGAGAGGTTTCATGCTCTTAATGTAATCACCTCAGTAGAATAGAAACGTCTTCTTAGATCCTGTCGCATGTAGTAGCGAAGCAATTTCTTTATCCCATCGTCGATGTGAGAGTACTAACGCTAGAATAAACATGCAAATGTTGGCATAGACTCTGTTATTTTCAGTGACGAAACAGTTTCTGTGTTCCATCGTCAATGTGACACTGCCAAGGCTAGAATAAACATGCAAGAGTGCATAGGTTACAAATTATTTTACTCAGGAGAGGGTTCATGTGACTACCGTAATTGCGTCACTACCATTGAAACATCGGTTTCGACATTGTTGTATGCAATGGCGACGCAATTTGAATGTGCTATAGTCAATGTTAAAATAAACATGCAAAAACGCATCGGTTAGAAGTTATTTATCCTTAACAGAGGTTTCATGTGCTTACCATAATCGCCTCGCCCCCAGGGGCTCCTGAGCTGGGGATTGGTAAGCGCCGCCAGTCCCATGTCATCTTAAGCTCAAGGTGTGCTGCGCGCTGATGAGATGCATGTGTGTTGAGGTGGAACAGTCGTTAGCAGGCAACCTGTGGGGAACCTGCCGCACCTTAGTTGTATAACGCTCACGTAGGGACGCAGGGCTCTGTCTAGGTGTAGTTCCCTAGCTGCTCGTGGGACCGAGATGGAACCCTCGAGCGTTTATTCTTCTCCTCCCAGCATAAAAGGATGGGCCACTGGTAGGTTCCAACACCCAGTCCAACAAGAGGACTCGTGTAGCCAGTCCTCCTGATTCAGTTACTTGTAACAGAACGCATGCTGCTTCGCAGAATGTGTTTCTTATACTTAAAAGAAAGGAGGGAAATTTTGATAAAGTTTCACCATTTTATACACAGAAAGGCTTAGAAGGCATTGCTGGCACCTCAAAATCTGTTAAGCCCTTGCGAAATGGAACCTTGTTGGTTGAAACATGTAGCTCCCAACAAGTCAAGAACCTTCAGAAGGCACAATTCCTTGGGGAGTTTGCGATAGAGACTGAATTTCGCAACACCCAGAAATGCAGCAAAGGTGTTGTGACTTGCAGGGATCTTGTTGACATTCCCCAAGACGAACTGAAAGCTGAATGGTCCCGGGAAGGAATTGTCGACGTGCAACACGTTATGAAATGGGTCGATGGTGCTCTCGTGAAGTCCGATTCATTTATTCTTACTTTCAACAGCACCATATTGCCGGATCATGTGAAGGCAGGTTTCCTACGTTTCAGTGTATGGCCTTATTACCCCAACCCCATGCGGTGTTTTAAATGCCAATACTTTGGACACACTACTCTCGGCTTTAGAGGGGAAGCCACTTGCGGGAAATGTGGTAAAGCCGCACCATGGGGGAGTTGGTTGCTCCTCTGTTCTGGGGATCACCCTGTGTGGAGTAGGGAATGCAGAGTTTTCCTTGAAAACGGAAGATCCAAGAACTTAAAACCACAAAACGCATCCCATATGTCGAAGCAAAGAAAATATTCAAGTCCATGCAGCTGTCCACATTAGCTGCCTCCTTTTCTTTTCTTGTGAAACAGCCAGTCTTGAAAACTGATGCCGCTACACAAACGGAGGTTGCTACTGTCAGCACTAGCACCTGCGTTTGTCAATGCACGTGTGCTGCATCAGTTCCTGTGAAGCCTGATGCCGCCCCGCCTTCTGACCAGGCCGTGGTTTCTGACACGGACCTTACTGCTCCTCCCCAGGTCAAGTCTTGTGCACTGCCCAGCGCTGCTACACCCCTTACTGTTTCTGAGGTTTTGGCCCCAATGCCACATCAGACCAAAAAATCTAAGCCAAATCCAAAGGTAATGACTTGCCCACTGAAGGGGACTGAAGGTATACAGTCTACTGATGTTGATGTCATTCTCTCTGACATCTCTCTCGACTCCTCTTCAGAGGCAATGGAGGTTGATGTCAGACTGGGGCAATCATCTCGCACCAAAACTGAGCCTCCACCTGTTGTGGGCTCTCCTCCCCGACAGAAAGTGAGGATGAAGGTACTCCCACCCTTATAGATGGCTCCCATTATACAGTGGAACATGAATGGATTTCAGACACACGTGGAGGAACTGAAACTCCTAGCACAGCAACGCCGTCGGTGCTTGTGTTTACAGGAAACACATTTAAAACCATCTGATGCTCCTGTACTAAGGGGATATATATTATATCGTAAAGATGACCTGACTGGGGAAAGGGCCAAAGGTGGAGTCACCGTGTTTGTCAATAATGGCCACCACTCCTCTGCTCTCCCCCTGGATACTGACCTACAAGCAGTTGCAGTTGAAATTCATTCACATCAGAGGCTTACCATTTGCTCCCTTTATTTACCTCCTCTGGATGTATTGAACTTAGATGCTCTCACAGATCTTATCGAACAACTCCCCCGCCCATTTCTCGTCCTTGGTGACTTCAATGCCCATCATGTCCTGTGGGGCTCAACTTCTTTTTGCACTCGAGGTAGAGTTTTGGAGAGCCTCCTGACATCTCAAGTGTTGTGCATCCTCAACACTGGTACTCCAACTCATTTCTCTGCTGCTACTGGGTCATTCTCAGCCATTGACCTATCTTTCTGCTCTCCAACCCTGACCGACTCTGTTCACTGGGAGGTCATTGACGACCTTCATTCCAGCGATCACTTCCCCATCCTCATTCATCTCCTGGATGGTGAATTGCTGGAACACAGACCGCCAACATGGATGATTGGCAGGGCTAACTGGTCGCTGTTCAGTCGGTTGGCTGTCTTTGAACGCCACAACAGCGTACAGGAATGAGTGGATCACATCACACTTGTGATCCATCATGCTGCTGACCTGTCCATACCAAAGTCTTTTGGCCCTCTTAAGCGGCACCTTGTACCTTGTTGGACACAAGAGTGCCATTCAGCCATCCGAGACAGGCATGCGGCTCTTCGACGATTTACATGCCGCCCAACAGCGGTCAGTCTTACCGCCTTTCGAATCCCGAGAGCCAGGGCACGCCGTGTCATTAAGAAGAGCAAAAAAAAGGGTCATGGCAGTAGTTCCTTGACTCCATCAACCGTTGCACTTGTTCCACAAAAGTATGGGAAGTCATCTGGAGGATTTCCGGTAAACGACACCCAGAGACATTGCTCAGACACTGGCAGAGTATTTTGCACAAAGTATTGCCACTGCAAACCAGGATCCAGCGTTTCGTCCCTACCGAGCGACTGTCGAAAGAGCAAACTTGGACTTTCTGTCGAACAGTTATGAGGCCTACAACTCCCCTTTCTCCATGTGGGAACTCGAATCAGCACTTACTGAGACTTCTGACACTGCTCTGGGTCACGACCGCATCCGGTACTCCATGCTTCGACTTCTGCCAGTGGCGTCAAAGGAAATCCTCCTCGAATGTTTTAATCTCGTATGGAAGACAGGAGTGTTCCCCACCTCGTGGAGGGAGGCGATTCTCATCTCTCTCCTCAAACCAGGAAAGGACCGCACATGTTCCAGTATTTATCGGAGTATCGCCTTGACGAGCTGTGTCGGAAAGACCCTGGAACGGATGGTTAACCGTCGTCTGGTCTGTCGTCAACCTGACCCTCCTAGAGGCGGCTATTCAGCAGGTTTTCCTCCGTTAGCATCACTGTATCAGTATCCTCTTTGAAATCAGTAAGGCATATATACTACTTGGAGACACTGTATTCTTGCACAACTGCATCAGTGGGCCTTTCTCCCCATTTTCATTCCGTCTTTCCTGTCTGAGCGGTTTCTTCGGACTCGAGATGGTCACACACTGTCTGATCGCTTTGAGCAAGAGAACGGTGTCCCCCAGGGCAGTGTTTTAAGCGTTACCTTCTTTGCCATAGCCATCAACAGTATAATGTCTACAGTGAGGAGTCCAGTACAGGGCTCCTTATTAGTGGAAGACTTTGCTGTTTTCTGTTCCTCCTCCAGTGTTGCAACAGTGAGCTGTCAGTTGCAGCTAACAGTGCGGCGGTTAGACTAGTGGGCTTCTAAGATGGGTTTTCGGTTTTCTACCGATAAGTGTGTTTGCGTTCATTTTAATCGTTCTCGTCGTCTTTTTAATTTGCCTGCCTTGCATTTGGGAGATACTGTCCTACATTTTAGAGACATAGCGCGGTTTCTGGGCCTAATTTTTGACTCCAGGTTGTCTTGGCTGCCACACCTACGAGATTTGAAAGACAGAACCCTGAAGGCACTGAACATCCTCAAGTGCCTCAGCCACAGGTCCTGGGGAGCGGACAGGGCGCTTCTCCTCCAGTTTTATAGAGCTTTTGTGCGTTCACGTCTGGACTACAGGTGCACAGTGTATGGGTCAGCGAGGCAGTCTTATTTGCGGATCCTTGACGCTGTCACCCAGCAGGGATTCGACTGGCCACGGGTGCTTATTGGACCAGTTCCATACCCAACCTCTATGCCGAGGCCGGGGAACCGCCACTTACTGTCCGGCGGCAGCTCCTACTGGTGGGCCATGCTTGTAAGTTTCTTGCAGCTCCAACCTCACCATCATGTTGTTCATGCGCCTCTGGACGGCCTTTCTTCACACCTTACCCAGTCTACGTTGCCGTTTGTGATCTGTGTGCAACGTGTGCTAGAATCCCTCGGTGTGGAGTCTGTACGACCCCAAATCCAGGGTTTTAACAGCCTGCCACCCTGGTTACCGGAGAGGCCCAGAGTGATTTTAGATTTGGTGCAATCCAAGAGAGATTGCACTCCTACCACCGTTTTTAATGCAACATTTTCTGTCATTTTCTTTGAGCACGACGACTATGTAGCTGTTTTTATGGATGGGTCGAAAAAGGGGAATTCCATTGGTTGCTCTGTTGTTTTTCCGGATCTTGTCCTCAAGGTTCGACTGCCTCCGAATTTTACTGTCTTTGATGCAGAATTATCTGCGATCTTGCGGGCACTGGAGCAGATGAGAAATTCTTCCTGTTCTAAATTCCTTGTCTGTTCCGATTCACTAAGTGTCCTTCACTCATTGCAATGTTCGTATCCAGCAGATGCCCTCCACCAAGTACAGCGACGGGGGAAGGTGGTGGCTTTCTGCTGGATTTCGGAGCACGTCGGATTTGTTGAGAATGAAAGGGCAGATCTCGCAGCCAGGGAGGCGTGTCTCGATCCACAAGTATTTCAGTGTGCTATCCCCTGCACGCACTCACCTCGCTGTTGAGCTCAAGAGTCATGCGACAGTGGGAGGATGATTGACTGGAAATGACTGACAATAAGCTCCGTTCAGTCAAGCCCACAACGCGATTGTGGTGTACTTCCTTTCAGCCCCATCGACGGGACGAGGTTCTCCTCACTCGGCTTCGAATAGGCCACAACCCTATGACGCATGGCTTCCTGCTCCGGTTAGAGGACCCTCCAATGTGTAGTGCTTGTGGCGTCCAGGTCACTGTGCGCCACGTTTTATTGGATTGCGTTTTATTTTCTGCCGGGCAGCTGCTGACTTGCCAGCGGACCTGCCATCTCTTTTAGGAAACACTCGAACGAATGTGGTTAAAGTTTTAAAGTTCTGTGCCTTGTCAAATGTTTTTACAAAGATTTTAGGGAGAGGGTCTTAGTTTGCTCACTGGGTGACAAGCTCGCCCATATTTTATTCAGTATAAATTATTTGTTACGTTAATGAACGTTAGACTCGCTGAATCTTAAAACATGAGCATATAAGTTGAACAATGGAATAAACTTTTCATATTAATTTCCTCGGCTAGTCAGTTCACTTTAAAGCAAAAAATCTTTAGTTATTAATTACAATTGCGGCCCACATTCGCGCGAGAGTATTTTTTCTTACCTCCGTTAACCATTGAACTGTAGTCGGAGTCCTGGCTCTGGCTCTCGGCTGTTGTAATGAAAATAAGAATCTTAAAGCTGTGTATTTTCTGCAACGTCGGGCGGCTGTGGAGAAAAATGTATCTTATATTAATAGCGGGCGAGTTTTTCGCTTCCGCTAATTTTTATAAGTTAATATCGCCACGTAATGGCGTCGTTGGCTGCATCGGCCGCTGCGATTGTTGCACTGTAAATTACTCGAATGCAGATTAATTCGAGGAAGGCGGACCCTGAAATCGGGATCACCTCAAAGTGCACAACAATATTAAATCAATATATTATTTGCTTAATTAGTACAAATATGCTTTCATTTGCCAGCACTCGCAAAATGTCCGTCTACACGCAACCAAGACAAGAGAAGAAGTGAAGACGACTAAACAATTAACAAAAGAGCGTATCTTGTCGCCTCTTTAGATAATTTTGTTATATTTCTTTGCCCTCGAAACTTACACAGAGAAATTATTATAATACGGATACACGAGAAAAATGTATATTATTCAATTTTTAAATGACTCTTCTTTATAAATATTTTTTAAAGTCTTTTCTTATTATTCCACTGGGGACGCTATATTGCCCCCCGAAGTGTTTATGTCATAAAAAATGTTCGTGTTTTTTGACATAAATATTTGCTATTTCATGTCCACAGTGTTCACACACACGCAGTTTTTTCCTTTCACAGTCTACATATGTCACATCGTATGTTTTAGTCATTGTACTTAATATTGTTTGTTGCACACAAAGTAATACAGATGAAGTTAAGGACATAGAATACAATTAGTTTGACAGTTATGTTATGACATGTTACATATGTACATTCATTTTGGCTGCTTCTTTTTGTGGTTGCGGCTTATGCAATGTTCGAAGGTATAGGCTTATGCAGTGTTCGAAGGTATACAATTACGAGTGTAATTTTAGCAGTCCTAGAGGTGTCAACTGTTCGCTCCTCATTTGGCGCGGCCGTAGGGAAACCTTGGGGAAAACTTCGCCGCAACAGACTAACCGCTTTGGTTACTTTCGCTTAATTACTTTTGGGATGTCATTGGAGTACAGGATGTGCATATGTTACGAACAATTTTTCGTTGCACTATGCAAAGAAATGAGGTCATTATAACAATTAATATATGGTCGTTATTGACTGCGGTGTCGTTGATGATCTACGCCGCGACGTTTTGCTCGCGACGGCGCCGGTTGATGTGTTCGGTGCTCGCCGTTCGCGGCGGCTGCGGAGAGGTCAACGCCCGCTCGACGCCGGCGTGTCTCTCGCCGTCGCGGATCGTCCGAATTAGCTGATCGGCTGAACATTTGGCGATGCGCTTCTGTCTCGGCCGGGCGGAGTGGGATGATATCCTCCCCTCCCCCCCCCCCCCCCTCCCGCGCTTGTGGCAGGTGTCAGCTCTGCTATGCATCTCCGACGTTGTACATGAAGCATACAGGCAACCAACGTAATATTTCCCTCCCGCTGCAGATAGTTACGCTAGTGCTAAAGAAGCATTTATTAATGCGGCAGTTGTTAAGTTTTCGCCAGTTTCCGAGTGTCAAGCCAGCATTGTCTTGCAGAATACATAACATGGATCCTCTCCCGTGAATGCAGTTTGATGCGACACTGTTTCCATTACATGTCAGTTTTTGTCTTGATAAAATTATTTATGTTTTCGCTGCACTCGCAGGCACTGGTGAGTGTCCCAATACGAGCTTAGCACATACATTAGCGGTTTCTATGGTCGCTGTTTTGCAACACTCCAAATCTCGCATTGTTGTACTCACTGAAATTACAGTCTGTCCGGGTTCACTTCACGTTAACAGTTCACATTTATAAGCAAATTCACAGTTTTTCGTGCGTAATATTGGCGTTTGGCGTCTCCACCGCTGTTGAACGTTCAATACTAGCACTTCACTGTCCGTATCACAGTTTCACCTTCACAGTTTTTCACACTGCTTAAAGCAACTGTTTCGATTAGTTCACAAACACTAATGTATTTCATTCAGTCTGAACTGGATTTTGGCTCGTGCTGGATTTTACCAGTCTCTCGCACTAACTACCACTTTCCATTTTCCACTTGCAGAGTCGTACTTGCCTTCAGACTTTTGACTATACAAATGTATTTCCGTCTCATCTGAGGCAAGTCCCCATGTCATGTCTGCCCACTCATTGCGTACTTGCCCTCCAGAGCCAGGCTCGACTTTACAAAACTTTACCTCTCGCATTATTTTACACGTTTTGTAATCTCGGCCTAGCGTTCAAGTTCCTAGATCAGTGTTAGATTTGTGACTTTTGTTTACACGATAAATTCGTGCAAATCTCTGCCTTTGCAGATGTATATAAAAATTGGTCTACTGCGCTAACTTCTTTAACTCTTTGTAAGTATTTCTTATTATTTCCTTCGTAACTGCCTCCCTATTTGACCACAGGATGGTGTAGTTTGCGTGACAGACAGTATCGTGAGGTACCACTTCGATGTTATAGGTGTAGCCCTCGATAACACCGGGTTTTTCCGAAAACACATTCTCTTAATCTGTAAGTAGCTAAATCAATTCATTTTGTTGTGTTTCAGTCAAATGTTCTGACTCCATGACTTTCATGGCTGTCAGTTTCCTTTTTTCCTCTATGTCTTCAGTAATAAAATCTTTATAATATGCTTGTCTTGTACTTAAGTCAGAATATAAATTCATTACCTGTATTCCTTCGAATCTACGGCAATATTTACCGTGCACTTCCCGTATCCTCAACAATGGCAAAATTACACGTCTACCCTCATTCATAAGGCTTACTTCCCCGCACAAGAGGTCGCTTTTTGCGTCCCTCTGGCGTACAAATTCCATCCCCAGGATGCAAGCAACACCTAATCCCTTAACTACTAGGAACGAGCTTTTCATTGCTTCATTTCCTACCGTAAACTCGACTTGCACCTGGTGCTTTATGATATGAGATTGTGCACCTATTCCACTTGTTACGCGACAGTTCTTCACTGGCAATACTGGTATTCTATTATTTTGACTCAACTACTTGTTAAAATTTGCACTCATGACACTGGTTGACACACCGGTATCGACTATTACCTGTATTGGTGCTCCGTACATATCTGCTTGTAATATAGCCTGCACAACACTTTTGTCGGTTCGGTTACATTTCTGCGGTATGTCTACAAGTTCCTTTTCTACTTTTATTCCCTCATTGTATCTCAGCATACAAAGTTTATGGCTGTCACTACACCATCCTGCAGCCAACAACGGAGAGCGTATTGTGGCTGTCTTCAGTTTAACGGATGAGCATTAGTGGGTTGACAGTTGTCTGTCACTTCCACTAACCTCACATTGTGGTTCCGGTTGTTGTTGGTGCTACTGTTGGCTTGGCCGCCCTGCCTCCCAGCTGGTGTATTATGATACTGTGCACGGATCTGGTTTTGCGGTGGTCGGTTGGAACTTCCTGAGATGTTCTGTGATGGACCTGGATTGGAGTTCCATTGTCGGTTCATTATAACCACGCGTCCATCATGATGCCTCTTCCGATTTTGACGATTATAACCGTTGCCGTTATAACCATTGCCATTGTTCGTGCTTCGATTCTGTTGCCGGTGCCCTTGCCTATTCCCGTTACCATTTGGTACTAAGTTACTACCGTTACTGTGGCTGCTTTTGTAATCGGCTTTTTGTTGATTACAGCCTGCATAGTTCCACCTGTTTTCGGTTTTCATATCTTCGATCAATAAGTCAATAGAATCCACTATTTCCATGAATTGTTCTATATCGTATTCCGGCACATTGATGAAATATCTTTTAATTTCACTGGGCAACTTCATTTTTATTAATCTGATTATGTCGCGATCGGACATGGGCTCGTCCTAGTACCTGGTTTTCTTTATGTACTTTTCAGAATATTTGCGTAACGTTCCCATCCTAGGATTGTACATTTCTGGACTGTACAACTCCTTGCGTAGTCTTTCTTGGACGCTATCGGACCGGAATTTTTGCAAGAATGCACCTTCAAACTGTTGCATGGTTAGACATTTTTCGGACACGTCGGTGGCCCACAGTGCCGCGTCACCTTGAATAAAGAAGACCACGAACTGTAGTCTTTGTCTTTCCGTCCATGTCGTGGGAAACACATTCCTGAAGCTCTTAATGAATACCACAGGGTGGACATTTCGTTTTTCGCTATTGAAGGTGTTGTGGTTGGCAGGAGAGCCAACCGTGTTAGTAAAGGAGGCCGAAATGCACGCGTTTTAGCTCACGCAGGCTGGCGTGAGGTCTGGAACATGGCAAGGGAATTAGAATTGAGAAAAGCGGACGCATCTGGTGGAATACTTAACTTTAATCCATTAATGACGAACGTCGCTCTTGATGGTACATGATTCACAATATCAATAGTACGGATACTGGAGCCTTGCTAGGTCGTAGCAAATAACGTAGCTGAAGGCTGTGCTAACTATCGTCTCGGCAAATGAGAGCGTAGAAGTCAGTGAACCATCGCTAGCAAAGTCGGCTGTACAACTGGGGCGAGTGCTAGAAGTCTCTCTAGACCTGCCGTGTGGCGGCGCTCGGTCTGCAATCACTGATAGTGGCGACACGCGGGTCCGACGTATACTACCGGACCGCGGCCGATTTAAAGGCTACCACCTAGCAAGTGCGGTGTCTGCCGGTGACACCACAGAAGGGTTGCAATGCCCTGTGTTTATCACAGTGTCCTCCTTTTTGCACATCTGATTGCTACCTTATGTGACATTGATTACTTCGTGATGTGCGCTGCAAGGTATCGCATATTATTCGTGCCCATAATTCACATTAGGTTGTGGTTGTAAACTTGCGCCCTGCCTACAGTCTGCGTTATTATAGTAATCAGTACGCGGAGTCGGATTCACTATCTGTCCGCTACTGTTTACATTGCTTTCCAACGCAGACAGTCTTCGCGCGGCCTCCTGTTGCCAATTTGGCAACTCCGCAGTCACACGGGATCTGATCTGCGTTAATTCGGCGTGTAGTGCGGCAGCGCTAGCGTCAATATTTACACCGCGGCCGCAGTCGCTTGTTCTACAACTGTTGTTACATCGCTTTCAATCTTTGCATATATCTCGCGATCTTTTACCTTTAGCAATTTATTTAATTCTTTTTCGACTTTTTGAGCTTGTACTTCCAAATATGTATCAATACTTTTCCGTGCATCTGTTTCCACATGATCCACGCGGTTGGTTAAAAAAAATTGTTCAAATGGCTCTGAGCACTATGGGACTCAACTGCTGTGGTCATTAGTCCCCTAGAACTTAGAACTACTTAAACCTAACTAACCTAAGGACATCACACACATCCATGCCCGAGGCAGGATTCGAACCTGCGACCGTAGCAGTCGCACGGCTCCGGACTACGCGCCTAGAACCGCGAGACCACCGCGGCCGGCGGTTGGTTAAAGTCTGGACATTGTCTTCAAGCCTAGCCTGCGATATCTCTAATTTTTGCACCTCGCCGGCTAAGCTTAGCACAAGATCGGGTATTTCTTTGCGAGCGTCCTGCATCTCGGCCAGTTTTTTGTCTCTTTTGTGCCCTTGCTCATAGAGCATCTGAGCCAGTTTTTCATCCCTTTCTGTCTCTTTCTTTTTCCCTTTCTTTCTGTTCCTTTTGTTGCTCTTGCTCATAGAGTATCTGAGCAAATTTCTGATCTCTCTCCCTATCTCTTTCTTCTAACTTGCGCAGAAATTCTGCTAATGGGTCTGCAATCGCTGAGCACTCTGGTGCCCCGCTTATTCTACCACTCGATTGGCCCCCCTGCCCAGGCAGCGGAGTTGTTATTCTATTCCATTTTGCTGTGGGGCGTCATTCACTGTCCACAGATTGTCGCCCACCGCTTGGGACTCGGTTACGTTTTGCAAATAATCCTCACTATCCATGATAACAGAACTTTGTTCGTCTGGTACGTATGCTTTAGGTTTTCCTGTCGTTCACATAATAAATTCACTTTAAGCCACTGACGAATCTTTAACACTGATACATACACGAATAATTATCCCTTCCAAAAATAAACACATAAATAGACAAATACACATAATTAAATTTGCACTCACTATTTTTTCACCGAAGGTATCTCATGTGCATATGGGTTCGATATTCCGCACAGAACTACACAAGGATGCTTGTACTATAGTCCTTACCTTTGTTATTTCTCTTTCACGTAATCCTTTTTCTTTTCTACACTTTTTCTTCACCAGATCTCCTCAGAATGTGGTTTTGTTGTTGAACATGTAAAATAATTCATATAGGTATTAATATTTTATAACAAATAGTCACATACACTCCTGGAAACTGAAATAAGAACACCGTGAACTCATTGTCCCAGGAAGGCGAAACTTTATTGACACATTCCTGGGGTCAGATACATCACATGATCACACTGACAGAACTACAGGCACATAGACACAGGCAACAGAGCATGCACAATGTCGGCACTAGTACAGTGTATATCCACCTTTCGCAGCAATACAGGCTGCTATTCTCCCATGGAGACGATCGTAGAGATGCTGGATGTAGTCCTGTGGAACGGCTTGCCATGCCATTTCCACCTGGCGCCTCAGTTGGACCAGCGTTTGTGCTGGACGCGCAGACCGCGTGAGACGACGCTTCATCCAGTCCCAAACATGATCAATGGGGGACAGATCCGGAGATCTTGCTGGCCAGGGTAGTTGACTTACACCTTCTAGAGCACGTTGGGTGGCACGGGATACTTGCGGACGTGCATTGTCCTGTTGGAACAGCAAGTTCCCTTGCCGGTCTAGGAATGGTAGAACGATGGGTTCGATGACGGTTTGGATGTACCGTGCACTATTCAGTGTCCCCTCGACGATCACCAGAGATGTACAGCGAGTGTAGGAGATCGCTCCCCACAGCATGATGCCGGGTGTTGGCTCTGTGTGCCTCGGTCGTATGCAGTCCTGATTGTGGCGCTCACCTGCACGGCGCCAAACACGCATACGACCATCATTGGCACCAAGGCAGAAGCGACTCTCATCGCTGAAGACGACACGTCTCCATTCGTCCCTCCATTCACGCCTGTCGCGACACCACTGGAGGCGGGCTGCACGATGTTGGGGCGTGAGCGGAAGACGGCCTAACGGTGTGCGGGACCGTAGCCCAGCTTCATGGAGACGGTTGCGAATGGTCCTCGCCGATACCCCAGGAGCAACAGTGTCCCTAATTTGCTGGGAAGTGGCGATGCGGTCCCCTACGGCACTGCGTAGGATCCTACTGTCTTGGCGTGCATCTGTGCGTCGCTGCGGTCCTGTCCCAGGTCGACGGTCACGTGCACCTTCCGCCGACCACTGGCGACAACATCGATGTACTGTGGAGACCTCACGCCCCACGTGTTGAGCAATTCGGCGGTACGTCCACCCGGCCTCCCGCATGCCCACTATACGCCCTCGCTCAAAGTCCGTCAACTGCACATACGGTTCACGTCCACGCTGTCGCGGCATGCTACCAGTGTTAAAGACTGCGATGGAGCTCCGTATGCCACGGCAAACTGGCTGACACTGACGGCGGCGGTGCACAAATGCTGCGCAGCTAGCGCCATTCGACGGCCAACACCGCGGTTCTTGGTGTGTCCGCTGTGCCGTGCGTGTGATCATTGCTTGTACAGCCCTCTCGCAGTGTTCGGAGTAAGTATGGTGGGTCTGACACACCGGTGTCAATGTGTTCTTTTTTCCATTTCCTGGAGTGTATATAATTACATTCATTACAATAGTATCATATTAATAAATCTCGCATTTTCTTGATCGGGCCCCAAAGCGACGGCGCCAATCTCACGTCCGTCGGCCGACGTAATTTAATATATTATTTACCACAAAAATTTATTGGTAATAAGTTGAACAATGGAATAAACTTTTCCTATTAATTTCCTCGGCTAGTCAATTCTCTTTAAAGCAAAAAATCATTAGTTATTAATTACAATTGCGGCCTACACACGCGCGAGAGTATTTCTTCTTACCTCCGTTAACCATTGCATTGTAGTCGGAGTCCTGGATCTAGCTCTCGGCTGTTGTACTGAAAATAAGAATCTTAAAGCTACGTATTTTCTGTTACGTCGGGCTGCTGTGGGGAAAATGTATCTTATATTAATAGCGGGCGAGTTTTTCACTTCCGCTAATTTTGATAAGGTAATATCGCCATATAATGGCGTCGTTGGCTACATCGGCCGCTTCGATTGTTGCACTGTAAATTACTCGAATGCAGATTAATTCAAGGAAGGAGGACATGAAATCGGCTTCACCTCTTAAAAATTAAAAGTGCACAATAATATTAAATCAATATATTATTTGCTTAATTAGTAGAAATATGCTTTCATTTGCCAGCTCTCGCAAGATGTCCGTCTACACGCAACCAAGAAATGAAAAGAAATGAAGACGACTAAAAAATTAACAAAAAAGCGTATCTTGTCGTCTCATTTTGTTATATTTCTTTGCCCTCGACACTTACACAGAGAAATTATTATAATACGGATACATGAGAAAAATGTATATTATCCAATTTTTAAATGTCTCTTCTCTATAAATACAGTTTTTAAGTCTTTTCTTATTATTTCACTGTGGACGGTATACAAAGCTACAATAAACATGTAAAGGTGCATCAGTTATAAGTAAGTTTTAGTCTGGAGAGGTTTCATTGGCTTTACATAGTCGCCTCAGTCCATACAACGGTCGGCTTGCATCCTGTATTGTGCAACGGCGAAGCAATTTCTGTGCCCCATTGTCAGTGTGAGAGTGGCAAGGCTAGAATAAGCATGCAAAAGTGTATCGGTTACAAGTTATTTATTCTCAGCAGAGATTTTATGTGCATACCGTAATTGCCTCCGTATCATGGAAACGTTGGCTTAGACACTTTTGTATGCAATGGCAAAGCAATTTCTGTGTCTCATTGTCAATATGATGGTGCTAAGCCTAGAATAAATATGAAGAAGTGCATCAGTTACAGTCTCTTTGTACTCAGGAGAGGTTTCATGTTCTTGCCGTTGGACAGTGTTACTAATCAATTCTTTAGAAAATTCAGGTTACAATCTCACCACAGTTATTTAAAGGAAATAGGAAGCCCGGGGTCACTGGTGATGGACAAGCTTGCGATTGTTTTACAATATTTAATTGACCCAAACCAGAATTTATTATAAGCTCCAACTCGGACATTTTCCCTCTTACTGGTGCAATATACAAATTTTCTGTTTAATTGAATTACATAAAAACGAAGAAGAATCATATTTTGCGTCCAAAACCAAAATCATAAATAGCAGGCACGGTGAACAATCAATCATAAACAATCGATCTTGTTTAACCATATCTCAAAAGACTAGTAAACACTATATACTTCCAACCCAAAGTTACACAGCCACATAATACCACAACTTCATTAAAAAACAAAGATCTTAAAGCTTAGTAAAACTGAACTGCCAACCTAAAGGTACACAGTGAAACATACTTATACTAAAAATGCAAAGTGGGCCAACCAAGGTCGCAAAACTGGCACACAGGAAAAATAACATGTTGCACATTCATTAAAGATACACAAGTGATTTACATAAGTGTCAAATAAGAATGGCTAGTAATAACTCAACCATTAAAATAACTTACAGAAACGCTAATATTAAGAAAGTGGTCTCACTTAACCTTAGAGAACAGCGTTAAGGCCCTCAACAGTATTTGGAAGCCATAACGGTATGGCCAGCAGGCAATACGAGCGTTCACTCACCGCAGCCTCTGCACAGGCACACTAGCAGGCGGTATATATTTATCCATATATGAGCGGTCCTGACAAGAGTCCATAACCACACCGACGCCAGGAAACGAGCTGACAACAAATGGCCTGCAGCACAAATAGATTTGCAATGAGAACAAGGTCAAATCACAGCCACACTGGCATATATGATAAGCACGCCCCCAAATTCTTATGGAGCAATAGTCTAGCATTACCAGTCGCCCAGTCAATTAGCAGGAAACCTAGAGATCACTTCCAGTTCCCTTAAGGCACTTTCAACATTAAATAGACGTATCAAATCCTTCCATGACAAATGATTAAACCATCAACTCTATGGCTGCCAGCCGCCAAGCGGTCAATATGTCCTAAAACAAGTTAAAACTTCCATGAAAACCACTTAAAGCACACACTCAACAGATGATGAGAAACGGAATGAAGAACATCATCATCCTTAAAATAGCCACTATGGAACCAAGTGCAGAACCATCTCCGTCAGCTACATATGCCACAATAAGTTTCAACAATCTTCTTAGTTAAACACAATAAAAGTCATATGTAACTTGGAGCTTGCAAATTACAAGCTGGGAAGCTATTCAGCGTGAGTCGACGAACCTACCATAATTTTGCACGTCAAGGCGCCCAATGATTGGCACCGTACATCCGGCGCGACAAAAGACAAGGACCCTGCACATGGGTTAGGGACGCCAATTTGTTTTCAACACATCGTCAATGTGAAGTTCCAAGGGGTACAGTGGTGCTTCGGAATCAAGCACTCGACTCACAATAAAGGTTCCAAGGGCAGAGCGTTTGAAGCGTTATTCCCCTGGACAGAAATTCGAATGGTGCATGTTGTATTCGACCCCGATGCAATTTCAATGTATGATCGTCAATGTGAAAGTCCAAGAGACTGTAAATCTGCAGTGGTCCAACGGATATTATAACTGGACTCCCAGGAATGGTTCTAAGCACAGACACTTTGAAGGGTTACTCTCCTGGATAGAAGTCGGCATGGTGCCTGATGTATTCAATGGCAATGCAATATCTGTGTTTCATCGTCAATGTGAAGGTCCAAGGGTTACAGTAAACCTACAGTAGTGCATCAGAAAATAGTACTGGACTCCAAGGAAAGGTTTCAGGCACAGACCGTTCGAAGCGAAACTCTAACAAAAGTAGGGATTCAATTTCTGTGTTTCATCGTCAATGTGAAGGTCCGGGTGTTGCAGTAAGCCTGCAGTGGTGGATCGGAAAGTACTTCTGGAGTCCAAGGTAAGGTTCCAAGAATAGACTTCTTGAAGCATTACTCGAATGGACAGAAGAAGGCATCGTGCCTGTTGTATTAAATCACTATGGAATTTCTGTGTTTCATGGCCAATGTGAAGGTCCAAGGGTTACAGTAAATCCGCAGTAGTGCATCGGAAACCACTACTTCACTCCCAGAAAACGTACCAAGCAAAACCGTTTGCAGCGTTACTCCACTGCCAAGAGGTCAATATGGTGTCCTTTGTATTCAATCCCGAGACAATTTCTGTGATTAATCGTCAATGTGAAATTCCAAAGGTTACAGTAAACCTTCAGTGGTGCATCGGAAACTACTACTGGACTCCCAGGAAATGTTCCAAGCACAGACCGTATGAACCGTTACTCGCCTTGACAGAAGTTGTCATGGTGCTTGTTGCACTCAATCCCGTCGCAAATATTGTGTTTTATATTTAATGTAATGGTCCAATGAATACAGTAAATCTCCAGTGGTGCATCGGAAAGCTTCCGGAAAGCTTTTGACACCGTTCCTCACAAGCGACTTCTAATCAAGCTGCGGAGCTATGGGGTATCGTCTCAGTTGTGCGACTGGATTCGTGATTTCCTGTCAGGAATGTCGCAGTTCGTAGTAATAGACAGCAAATCATCGAGTAAAACTGAAGTGATATCAGGTGTTCCCCAGGGAAGCGTCCTGGGACCTCTGCTGTTTCTGATCTATGTAAATAACCTGGGTGACAATCTGAGCAGTTCTCTTAGATCGTTCGCAGATGATGCTGTAATTTACCGTCTAGTAAGGTCATCCGAAGACCAGTATCTGTTGCAAAGCGATTTAGAAAAGATTGCTGTATGGTGTGTCAGGTGGCAGTTGACGCTAAATAACGAAATGTGTGAGATGATCCACATGGGTTCCAAAAGAAATCCGTTGGAATTCGATTACTCGATAAATAGTACAATTCTCAAGGCTGTCAATTCAACTAAGTACCTGGGTGTTAAAATTACGAACAACTTCAGTTGGAAGGACCAAATAGATAATATTGTCGGGAAGGCGAGCCAAAGGTTGCGTTTCATTGGCAGGACACTTAGAAGATGCAACAAGTCCACTAAAGAGACAGCTTACACTACACTCGTTCGTCCTCTGTAAGTATATTGCTGCGCGGTGTGGGATCCTTACCAGGTGGGATTGACGGAGGACATCAAAAGGGTGTAAAAAGTGCAGCTCGTTTTGTATTATCACGTTATAGGGGAGACAGTGTGGCAGATATGATACACGAGTTGGGATGGAAGTCATTACAGCATATACGTTTTTCGTCGCGGCGAGACCTTTTTAGGAAATTTCAGTCAGCAACTTTCTCTTCCGAATGCGAAAATATTTTGTTGAGCCCAACCTACATAGGTAGGAATGATCATCAAAATAAAATAAGAGAAATCAGAGCTCGAACAGAAAGGTTTAGGTGTTCGTTTTTCCCGCTCGCTGTTCGGGAGTGGAATAGTAGAGAGATAGTATGATTGTGGTTCGATGAACCCTCTGCCAAGCACTTAAATGTGAATTGCAGAGTAGTCACGTAGATGTAGATGAAACCACTACTGTCGTCCGAGGGATGGTTCCAAGCACAGGCAGTTTGAAGCGATACTGGCGTGGACAGAAGTCGGCATGGTGCCTAAATAATTCAATCCCGATACAATTTCTGTGCGTCATCGTGAATGTGAAGGTCCAAGGGATACAGTAAACCTACAGTGCTGCTTAGGAAACAAATACTGGACTTCCAGGAAATGTTTCAAGCATGGACCATTCTCAGCGTTACTCCCCTGAACAGAAATCGGCATTAAGCGCTTTGTATTCAATCCCGTTACAATTTCTGTGATTCATCGTCAATGTGAAGTTCCAACGGTCACAGTAAACCCTCAGTGATGCATCGGAAACTACTACTGGACTCCCAGGAAATGTTCCAAGCACAGACCATTTGAACCGTTACTCGCCTTGACAGAAGTTGTCATGGTGCCTGTTGTATCCAATCCCGTCGCAATTAATGTGTTTTATATTCAATGTAATGGTCCAATGCTTACAGTAAATATTCAGTGGTGCATCGGAAACCACTACTGCAGTCCGAGGAATGGTTCCAAGCACAGGCCGTTTGAAGCGATACTGGCGTGGACAGAAGTCAGAATAGTGCCCATTGTGTTCAATCCCGATACAATTTCTGTGTTTCATCGTCAATGTGAAGGTCCAAGGGATACAGTAAAAATACAGTGCTGCTTAGGAACCAACTACTGGACTTCCAGGACAGGTTTCAAGCATGGACCATTATCAGCGTTACTCCCCTGAACAGAAATCGGCATTAAGCGCTTTGTATTCAATCCCGATAAAAGTTTTGTGTTTCATCGTCAATGAGAAGGTCCAAGGAATACAGTAATCCTACAGTGCTGCTTAGGAAACAACTACTGGACTTCCAGGAAGTGTTCCAAACACAGACCGTTTGAACCGTTACTCACCTTGACAGAAGTTGTCATGGTGCCTGTTGTATTCAATCCCGTCGCAATTATTGTGTTTTATATTCAATGTAATGGTCCAATGCTTACAGTAAATATTCAGTGGTGCATCGGAAACCACTACTGCAGTCCGAGGAATGGTTCCAAGCAGAGGCAGTTTGAAGCGATACTGGCGTGGACAGAAGTCGGCATGGTGCCTATAGTATTCAATCCCGATACAATTTCTGTGTTTCAACGTCAATGTGAAGGTCCAAGAGTCAGAGTAAACCTACAGTGCTGCTTAGGAAACAACTACTGGACTTCCAGAAAAGGTTTCAAGCATGGATCGTTTTCAGCGTTACTCCCCTGAACAGAAATCTGCATTAAGCCCTTTGTATTCGATCTCGATACAATTTCTGTGATTCAAAGTCAATGTGAAGCTCCAAGGGATACAGTGAACCTGCAGTGCTGCTTAGGAAACAACTACTCGACTCCCAGGAAATGTTCCAAGCACAGACTGATACTCGCCTTGAAGGAAGGTGTCATGGTGGTTGTTGTATTGAATCCCGTAGCAATTAATGTGTTTTGTATTCAATGTAATGGTCCAATGGTTACAGTGATTCTCCAGTGGTGCATCGGAAACCATTACTGCCGTCCGAGGAATGGTTCCAAGCAGAGGCCGTTTGAAGCGATACTGGCATGGACAGAAGTCGGCATTGTGCATATAGTATTCAATCCCGATACAATTTCTGTGTTCCATCGTCAATGTGAAGGTCCAAGAGTCACAGTAAACCTATAGTGCTGCTTAGGAAACAACTACTGGACTTTGTGACGTTACAAAATAAAAGTGAGGTTGTTATTTTTAATGGAAAATTTGTAATTTGAGATTTCGCTTACTGTTTTATCAGTCACAATTAGCGTAATAATCATGGATTTACCATTGTCATAAAATATTGCATTATGAGATGTGAATAGTTTTTACTTGTAGTTTCGCGTAGCTTGAGGCAGTCACAACTAGCGTGCTATTGATTAAGAAGTAGCGTTATCGTGTTTCTAATTACGTCATGACCGTAGATACGATCATACCCGGTTGTGAAGTTATTGTTATGAGAAAACAATTTTCTAGGGGACGAGAAAGTTCTTAAGGGCGCAGAAACGACTATAACATCACACAAAAGGGAAGACCAATATTAAAGCTGATGCAAGATGACGATAAAACAGTTTTCTTTTTATCAATGTAACACGCACATTGGACTGCTGATCTTGGTGTCTGTAATCTTAGCAAAATGCATAATTAAAATGAAAATAGTACTGAGGAGATGATAGGAATGAGCACTGCTAAATAATTCAGTATTCGCAGAACAAATATTTATTATAGCTAAAACATATATCGTACCTTAAGCTTAATACTACAATGCCGGTAGAGGTTTTAGTCCGTATCATGTCCATTGAGCGCTCTTTTATATAGCCATTGGCCTTTTGAGACACCCGTGCGTCGTCACGGTAAGTTATAACAGTTCTTCTTACACTTCACTCAAACTTAGACGGATACCGCCACAAATCTGCGTCCGTCTTACTTAAGAAAAAAACAGTACAAGTCTCTCGTGCTCAAGGCTTCATTTGTTCTCCAGCGAACAAAATAGTGAAGGATCGCATATCTATCTTTCTGTTGATATTGCCGCCGAAAGACGACGAATTACATTATTTAGAAATTCCACCGTCGCTATGCGACGCCTTATTATACATTAATCATTATTTATAAACAAGTATTTGCCTTCTGGCTGAAAGTATTCACTACTCGTATTTGCTGTTTTAATGAAGTCAAAAATAGCGAATATCACATTGCTCCCCAGGAGGAGAGAGGGAATGCCGAAGGATTACCTCGATCCTCACATCCTCATGAGATATTCGTGATTTTTGGTGTGACATTTACATTATGTTACTGGCGTACAAAGTATATAAATTGAAATTACATTTATAAACATGTATCAGATAGTTATCATTTTTCAAAATAAAGTTTTTCGCTCTTTGTTCATCAGTCACTCCATTCCATAATACGAAGATTAACATTTATGTGCATATTTAAGTTTGGTCCATATTTGGTTATAACAATAAGTGAACGTTCATTTCATACTTCAGGGGATAGAATTCAGAAATTACATTCTCTTGAGCTTAACAACTAATATATGAGTACAGTGATTGCTTATTTTCACTAAACTAGAGTGGACAATGTTCGAGCTTCTGTTGACTCATTGTGGTTCAGTCACAGTTTAATAACGTAGCACTACACTTCGTGATGATTTGTTAGCTGTCTACGGCGTTCATCATGCAGTATATTTGTCCTTTCCACTGTGGTGCCAGGAATCCAAGTGGCTTCCCGGGTTTTTATTTACAATATGAAACAGAAGAAGTGGAAAATTATTAGTATAATTTACAACCTATTGGATACATTTGTTAAGGATCGGGACTGGTCTGGAGTTCAGGGTCTTCCTATAGTTCACATTCATTTTCTTTGCCCATCAAGAGACAGGATTATAATTCATTTTAGCAGTGTTCAGGAGTGCCGGTATTAATGGCTTTAAGGTCTGAGTAAGCTAACAATCTACTTCTCACTCATCGTAACTTCAACTCAAGAAAATTGCTTAATTCACGTATGAAAATGAAGTCTCGCAAGTGTGCAAGTGTCTTTCCTCCAGTATGTACGATTGAAGTCATGGCGGTTAGCGGTTTAAAGTTTGGATTGTTTCGTCATCCACACGTCAGCCACTCACAGCGGCTGCACAGTGTTGCGTGAGCTCCAGTACTCAGTATCCGTTCGCGCTCAGGTTGTAACAGAGCTGACGGTCGTCGATCGCTCTTTTTTTTTTGTGAACTTCGTATCACGCGAGTGCATCAATACAAACACCTCGCGCGCATTTTCCATCGGAGGAGCCGGACACTGAAGCTGCCTCCATACTTCCCTGTCAACTGCCTTCCATGAGGTTCACAGGTAAGTGACGACGAATGTTTTAGCTGTCGCTGCACTTAGAACAACACTGAACTTTGCGTTGCACCTGTTGTCGTAGCCTTGACTTCTTTTTACACTTGCAGTACAGCACTACCACTAATACACACTGAACAGTTATTTTTATTATGCACGTCGCACTTTAGTGTGCATCTCACACAGCATTCGTGCTCAGTTCCTTCGTCAATAGCGTTCATTTACAAAACAATCAATTTTGCAGGTTCCCTCCATTGGTACAGAAAGACTTATATACTACTATTTATAAAAGATCACTTACGAGCTAATATTTACAATTAATGGTCACTCATTTTGTTAAGTCCAGTGAACAACTGCTTTATGAATGGACTCTTTATATCTCAAGGTTTACTTTCACTAGTGAATATAAAAATATTCTTTCAAATTTTCTTATAAGGGCTCATCTCCTCATTATGAAAATACAGATTGCGCAACACTCGTTGCATTTATTCTTTAGTGCACCTAAGATCATTTTCTACTGCCACGCAGCATATCTACTACTTAACAAGTACGTATTTAAAGCTGAACCCTTTCTTTTGTGCTTTCCTTTGTGCTTGCCATTTTTTTTTTTTTTATATTTGATGGCAGACTGGATAACAATATGTCTCCCTCTTCGCTTCATGCACACAGCAATCGTTCTCTGTTAAAAAGTAGGGTAACGCGTGTCTACTGTTTTTCGCATGAATGGAATTACCCACATTTCACTGGGTTTACGCAACCTGTCCATAACAAACATTACCAAAGCTAGCGAAGTTCATCGCGCTACGCGTCTCATTTCTCATAAGCACTGCTTTGCCTCCAAGCACACGTGCCTTTTACAGGTCGACACTTGGTCTGGGTTAATGAACCAGTATCAAAAGGAACGGGCACAAGGAAAATGGATTTCATAAGAGGAGTGTCTTAGGAGACATTTTTGCAATAAATTCTGCATGTAAATAAAATTATCCTAATGAACATAGGCACATATATAAATTTCAACCTCTTTCATTACACCATGCTTTTCTACTTCTACGTCTTACTCTGGCTATAGTCAGTATTAAGTTTAAAAACCACTGCATTGCTTGTTCTTTAGATTAGCCTTCAATTATGGTGTTGAATGGTCGCTAGATTACACTACAAATCTTCTGAAAATCTTTACTTGGACTTATTTATGATACAGGAGCTTGCTGTGTGGTTGTTTAGTACCTTGATTCTACTGAAATCAATTCGTCAGCTAACAGTCCTCATATACTCTTTAGATTGGGCTCAGATCACAGGGAAATAGTTTACTTTCATAGCAATTAATGGCCTCGTGGAGTACTTACGCTACATTATTGATGCTTCTTGGTTTGCCTCTATTTGTACTGTATTTCACCTAACTTAGTTTACTACAGCTTACTGTCTCTTTGCGTGAATACATGTGGGTTACCACTTATTTTCTCATTTAACAGTACGCTGTAACTGAATTTTAAGCTAAGATATTTCCTCCACTCCTGTTCACTGTCTGGACGTTTTGAATATGTATTTTTTTTAGCAGGTAAATTGGGCTTTTACAACAGAACTTCAAGTACTTACATTACTAAAAATAAATCTATAAATCTTCTTGTACCTTGGGAGAAGTGCTTATTTACGCAATCTCCTCCATTTCTCACCTTTACATATTCATATAGCTCCGGGCAATCGCCTCGCAAGCACTTCTTTTTTTAATACTAACTTAAAGCTAAATTGAAATTCTTGGTGCAACCTCAATTTCCTGCTTCAGCTTGTTGGAGAAATATCAGTTCAATGTCCATCACTATAAACAATTTTTCCATACTTAACATTTAATACTTAAAGTTTACATGTAGTAGGCGTCACCATGTAGTCCGGGTGCTGTTCAACACAATACTTATCATTAACAGTTCACACAAGGCAATTTCCAGCACGCAAGAGACAAGAAACCAAAACAGATTCTATCTGCAGTTGAGGCTGTGTAAACTTAACTATCTGTTTCAATGGACCAATCGCTCCCGATATGGAGCAACCTTAAATCGGCAATGATAAAACTTTTGAAACAGAAGACACCTGTCTGAAGAGACATGATGACATCACATTGATGTTTGCTCCTGTATCAACAATGGCTGTGACAGGAATGTTGGGCAATAGAAATCTTAATCGAAGCCTGGACCTGTTCATCATAAATGTCATTAATGTCTTGAGCTTCTATGTCAGGTGCAAGGTCATCTCGTAAGTCGGCCTCATGGTCGTATCGTATCACATTAACATACTCAGAATCAGAGTATTCGTTAGTACCCCCACTGCAACCGGCAGCGACATCTAGGAGGCTGAAAGGCGCTGCCTCTAATTTTCCGCAGGATGCTTAGCCTGTTTGTCATTCATGGCCTTAAGTGTTTGTTCCGTTTCATATTGGTGCTGGTTATGTGGTACAAATGCCGGTGCAAAGGGGACAAATCCACTGGGTGCATTTACCTGTGAATAGAATACTTGAGACGGATGATGTCGCCCGATCTTTTGGTTGCCGGCAAAACCATTTCCTTGTGGAGGAAAGTTCGCATTTGGTGCCGTTTGAAAATTGTTCCGCGGTCCTCTATCCTGTGAAAAGTTGTTCTGATGTTGTGCTGGGTAGACTCCGCCTTGCCCATGCCACTTGCTATTTTTCGACCTATAACTTTGATTGCACACTGACCCATTTGAAAAATTACCAATCGTTTGTGGAGAATTTCCATACTGCTCAGGCGCAGAATTAAAGGGTGGGTTTCCGTACTGATGTTGTACCTGGTGGTTGTAAATTGGGTGGTATCTCTGCTGATTACTGTAATTGGTTTTCTGCTTCCGTTGAAAGCTATTGCCGTTTGCGTTTTCATAATGGCTGGCAGGTTGGCAACAGCGGTCGCAGTAGCTCGCTCTCTCCGTCGGCGCATTTTTGTCCGCGTGCGATGCATTCTGCTGGCTGCCAGGGAAGAATTTGCCGCTGCCAACCTTGGAGCGCACATCCTCGCTAATTAAATCTAAGGAATCCAGCACAGAAAGGAATACATCCGTGTCTTCTTCGGACACATTTACTAATTTCTCTCTAATAGACACAGGGAGTTTGCTTTTGAGAATCATAATTACGTCCTTGGAAGAAATCGGAGACTCCCAGAATTTAATTTTTGCTAGATACTTCTCGAAGTATCGCTGAGACTTCCATGCTTCTCATTGAAAATTTCCGCACCATACACCTCCTTCCTTAATCTTTGCTGTACCCCATTACTCCAAAATTTTGCCAAGAACATTTTCTCAAACTCTTCATAATTCCTACACGTGTCTACCATTTCCGTTCCCCATAATGCTGCATCACCGGAAATAAAACCAGTGACGAACTGAATACGCTGTCTGTCTGTCCAGCTCCTGGGAAATATGCCGGAAAAATTCTTTAGGAACACGATGGGGTGTATTTCTAGTTTCTGCGGATGAAAAACAGGAAAAGTGCGATGCTTAATCACACTTTCCTCTTGCATTAAACTCACAATTGTGGTCGGATTATTTATTTTCCCCACTCGAGGCTCAACAGAACCGTTGTTTTGCATGTCCACTACTTGCTGCTTCCACACAGGAAGATCCCGTGTAAGTGTCCTCCGAATCTGTGTCACCCGACTCACCAGGAGCAGCTAACATTCCATATGTTACATCCTTGACTGTCTCTCTAAGCTCCTCCCTGACCTTCTTTTCGATAAAAATATCTTTACCCTTTATCCATTCACCGTAGTGTTCCGACAATGCCTCCGAGTGTGTTTTCACGGTGCTCCGAACCTGTTCTTCGATATTGATTGAGTCTATCTGCCTCGACAGATCCTCTACTACACCTTCAATGTCAGATACTGTATTTTTAACTGAGTTTATTTCTTTGGTAGCTGCCTGAATTTTTGTGTTTAATGTTCCAGATACTTCAGCTATTTCACTTTTCACCTGTTTCTGCATTTTCTGAATTTGATCACTGATCTTAGTTTGCACCTCACCCAAATGGGTACTTAATTCAGCCGTAATTTCCTTATGCAGATCTGTTTTGATTGTGCCTAGCTGTGTTTTTACTGATTCGCTTACAGCATCTAATCGCGCGTTAATAGTCTCATTTTGTGTTTTTACTGATTCGCTTACAGCATCTAATCGGGCGTTAACAGTCTCATTCTGTGTTTTTATAGTCTCATTTACTGCGTCAAACTGTTGTTTCAGCATTTCCATTAACGCACCGAGGTCATTTGTAGCTGCACCGGGCAGAGTTTGGACTTTAGGGTCACTTTCCCCAGTTACAGACATCGTTAGTTCAGTTTCCACACGGAAACCTACCGTTCGCGATCGTAAAGGTTATGGAATACTGTTAACATCTTCACTCCCGTCTCCTGTTTTCACCTGTCTCTGTTTACTATCTGCCATTTTCGTCAGTAAACAACGTGCTACCCAAGGCTTTCGTCGTTTGTTAATGACGTGGTGAGCCCGCTAAGAGCACTGCTCTCGCGTGAGCAACAAATGAAATTCTATCTGGCAAGAAGACAAGATGGAACGTAAACGTTTCAGACAAATGAATGAAGATACTCTTCACTGCAAATTGCACACAATATCCACCATGTTAAAAATGTAATATAGTTATACTAACAATGGAAAAAATTTCTATTATCAGACTACGAAGAATTTTGCTTTGAAAGATAAAATAAAGCAGATTTTTTGTAGCGGGAAGGAGATAGAAAGGATGTGGATCGACTTGGAAAAGCAACGTTGCTACTGAAGCAGTACAATGCGTATGCAAAATTCTGACTTACTTTTTGATGGCTTCGTTACCGCTATGTTGTCTCAGCAGATTCGCGTCTCTTTTATTTTCCTTTCTCTCGATAATTAAACTGCGTTATTGGCCAGCATATTTTCCGTCATTCTCACAGAGAGATGATGTGTACATGAAACGACAGATTATTTATTAAAAAAACCACATAGAAATGTTTCCAACAATTTGAACTAATTTCTGGTCAGGTCCCTGTTCGGGCGCCAAGTGTGACGTTACAAAATAAGAATGAGGTTGTTATTCAATGGAAAATTTGGAATTTGAGATTTCGCTTACTGTTTTATCAGTCACAATTGGCGTAATAATCATGGATTGACCATTGTCATAAAATATTGCATTATGAGATGTGAATAGTTTTTACTTGCAGTTTCGCGTAGCTGGAGGCAGTCACAACTAGCTTGCTATTGACTAAGAAATAGCGTTATCGTCTTTCTAATTACTTCATGACCGTAGATACGATCATACCCGGTTGTGAAGTTATTGTTTTGACAAAACAATTTTCTAGGGGACGAGAAAGTTCTTAAGGGCGCAAAAACGACTATAACATCACACAAAAGGGAAGTCCAATATTAAAGCTGATGCAAGATGACGATAAAACAGTTTTCTTTTTATCAATGTAACACGCACATTGGACTGCTGATCTTGGTGTCTGTAATCTTAGCAAAATGCATAATTAAAATGAAAATAGTACTGAGGAGATGATAGGAATGAGCACTGCTAAATGATTCAGTGTTCCCAGAACAAATATTTATTATAGCTAAAACATATATCGTACCTTAAGCTTAATACTACAATGCCGGTAGAGGTTTTAGTCCGTATCATGTCCATTGAGCGCTCTTTTATATAGCCATTGTCCTTTTGAGACACCCGTGCGTCGTCACGGTAAGTTATAACAGTTCTTCTTACACTTCACTCAAACTTAGACGGAACATGTTTTTATTTATTTAGTAAAATATTAGATCATATCGCCACAAATCTGCGTCCGTCTTACTTAAGAAAAAAACAGTACAAGTCTTTCGCGCTCAAGGTTTCATTTGTTCTCCAGCGAACAAAATAGTGAAGGATCGCATATCTATTTTTCTGTTTATATTGCCGCCCAAAGACGACGAATTACATTATTTAGAAATTCCACCGTCGCTATGCGACGCCTTATTATACATTAATCATTATTTATAAACAAGTATTTGCCTTCTGGCTAAAAGTATTGACTACTCGTATTTGCTGTTTTAATGAAGTCAGAAATAGCGAATATCACAACTTCCAGGAAAGGTTTCAAGCAAGGACCATTTTCAGCGTTACTCCCCTGAACAGAAATCGGCATTAAGCCCTTTGTATTCAATACCGATACAAGTTCTGTGATTCAACGTCAATGTGAAGGTCCAAGGGATACAGTAAACCTACAGTGCTGCTTAGGAAACAACTACTGGACTTCCAGGAAATGCTCCAAGCACAGACCGTTTGAACCGTTAGTCGCCTTGACAGAAGTTGTCATGGTGCGTGTTGTATTCAATCCCGTAGCATTTAATGTGTTTTATATTCAATGTAATGCCCCAATGGTTACAGTAAATCTCCAGTGGTGCATCGGGAACCACTACTGCCGTACGAGGAATGGGTCCAAGCACAGCCGTTTGAAGCGATACTGGCGTGGACAGAAGTCGGCATGGTGCCTAAATAATTCAATCCCGATACAATTTCTGTGCGTCATCGTGAATGTGAAGGTCCAAGGGATACAGTAAACCTACAGTGCTGCTTAGGAAACAAATACTGGACTTCCAGGAAATGTTTCAAGCATGGACCATTCTCAGCGTTACTCCCCTGAACAGAAATCGGCATTAAGCGCTTTGTATTCAATCCCGTTACAATTTCTGTGATTCATCGTCAATGTGAAGTTCCAACGGTCACAGTAAACCCTCAGTGATGCATCGGAAACTACTACTGGACTCCCAGGAAATGTTCCAAGCACAGACCATTTGAACCGTTACTCGCCTTGACAGAAGTTGTCATGGTGCCTGTTGTATTCAATCCCGTCGCAATTAATGTGTTTTATATTCAATGTAATGGTCCAATGCTTACAGTAAATCTCCAGTCGTGCATCGGAAACCACTACTGCAGTCCAAGGAATGGTTCCAAGCACAGGCCGTTTGAAGCGATACTGGCGTGGACAGAAGTCGGCATGGTGCCTATTGTGTTCAATCCCGATACAATTTCTGTGTTTCAACGTCAATGTGAAGGTCCAAGGGATACAGTAAAAATACAGTGCTGCTTAGGAACCAACTACTGGACTTCCAGGACAGGTTTCAAGCATGGACCATTTTCAGCGTTACTCCCCTGAACAGAAATCGGCATTAAGCGCTTTGTATTCAATCCCGATAAAAGTTTTGTGTTTCATCGTCAATGAGAAGGTCCAAGGAATACAGTAATCCTACAGTGCTGCTTAGGAAACAACTACTGGACTTCCAGGAAATGTTCCAAACACAGACCGTTTGAACCGTTACTCACCTTGACAGAAGTTGTCATGGTTCCTGTTGAAATCAATCCCGTCGAAATTAATGTGTTTTATATTCAATGTAATGGTCCAATGGTTACAGTAAATCTCCAGTGGTGCATCGGAAACCACTACTGCCGTCCGAGGAATGGTTCCAAGCACAGGCCGTTTGAAGCGATACTGGCGTGGACAGAAGTCGGCATGGTGCCTATAGTATTCAATCCCGATACAATTTCTGTGTTTCAACGTCAATGTAAAGGTCCAAGAGCCAGTGTAAACCTACAGTGCTGCTTAGGAAACAACTACTGGACTTCCAGGAAAGGTTTCAAGCATGGACCATTTTCAGCGTTACTCCCCTGAACAGAAATAGGCATTAAGGCCATTGTATTCAACCCCGATGCAATTTCTGTGATTCAACGTCAATGTGAAGTTCCAAGGGTCACAGTCAACCTTCAGTGGTGCATCGGAAACAACTACTGGACTCCCAGGAAATGTTCCAAACACAGACCGTTTGAACCGTTACTCGCCTTGACAGAAGTTGTCATGGTGCCTGCTGTATCCAATCGCAATTAATGTGTTTTATGTTCAATGTAATGGTCCAGAGGTTACAGTAAATCTCCAGTCGTGCATCGGAAACCACTACTGCCGTCCGAGGAATGGCTCCAAGCACAGGCCGTTTGAAGCGATACTGGCGTGGACAGAAGTCGGCATGGTGCCTATAGTATTCAATCCCGATTCAATTTCTGTGTTTTATCGTCAATGTAAAGGTCCAAGAGCCAGAGTAAACCTACAGTGCTGCTTAGGAAACAACTACTGGACTTCCAGGAAAGGTTTCAAGCTTGGACCATTTTAAGAGTTACTCCCCTGAACAGATATCAGCAATAACCCCTTTGTATTCAATCCCGATACAATTTATGTGATTCAAAGTCAATGTGAAGGTCCAAGGGATACAGTGAACCTGCAGTGCTGCTTAGGAAACAACTACAGGACTTCCAGGAAATATTCCAAGCACAAACCTTTAGAACCGCTACTCGCCTGACAGAAGTTGTCAAGGTGCCTGTTGTATTCAATCCCGTCTTAATTAATGTGTTTTATATTCAGTGTAATGGCCCAATGTTTACAGTAAATCTGCAGTGGTGCATCGGAAACCACTACTTCCGTACGAGGAGTTGTTCCAAGCACAGGCCGTTTGAAGCGATACTGGCATGGACAGAAGTCTGCATGGTGAATATTGTATTCAATCCCGATACAATTTCTGTGATTCAACGTCAATGTGAAGCTCCAAGGGATACAGTAAACCTACAGTGCTGCTTAGGAAACAACTACTGGACTTCCAGGAAAGGTTTCAAGCTTGGACCATTTTAAGAGTTACTCCCCTGAACAGATATCAGCATTAACCCCTTTGTATTCAATCCCGATACAATTTATGTGATTCAAAGTCAATGTGAAGGTCCAAGGGATACAGTGAACCTGCAGTGCTGCTTAGGAAACAACTACAGGACTTCCAGGAAATGTTCCAAGCACAAACCTTTAGAACCGCTACTCGCCTGACAGAAGTTGTCAAGGTGCCTGTTGTATTCAATCCCGTCTTAATTAATGTGTTTTATATTCAATGTAATGGTCCAATGGTTACAGTAAATCTCCAGTGGTGCATTAAAAACCACTACTGCCGTCCGATTTATGGTTGCAAGCACAGGCCGTTTGAAGCGATACTTGCGTGGACAGAAGTGGCATGGTGTCTATTGTATTCAATCGCGATGCAGTTTCTGTGTTTCAGCGTGAATGTGAAGGTTCAAGAAGGCAATAAAGTTGTACTTTGGCGTCGAATATTGTTACCTGAGTAGAAGGAAATGTTCTAAGCATGGACTGTTAAAATCGTTACTGGCCTTCACATATGTCGCCATGGTACTTGTTGTAATCAATCGCGATGCAGTTTCTTTGTTTCATCGTTAATGTGAACGTTAAAGCGCGGCAAAAACCCTGGCCCTGGGCTACGGATATTGTTCCTTGAGTCCCAGGAAATGTTCAAAGCATGGACTGTTAAAAGCGCTACCGGCCCTCAAATATGTTGCCATGGTGCCTGTTGTAATCAATCGCGATGGAGTTTCTTTGTTTCATCGTTAATCTTCAGGGTCAAGGGAGGCAATAACCCAGGACCTGGGAGTCGGATATTGTTCCTTGAGTCCCAGGTAATGTTCAAAGCATGGACTGTTAAAAGCGTTACTGTCCGTCAAATATGTCGCCATGGTGCCAGTTGTATTCATTCGCAATGCAGCTTCTGTGTTTTATCGATAATGTGAAGGTTTAAGGGAGGCAATAACCCTGGACCTGGGCGTCGGATATTGTTACTTGAGTCCCAGGAAATGTTCAAAGCATGGACTGTTAAAAGCGCTACCGGCCCTCAAATATGTTGCCATGGTGCCTGTTGTAATCAATCGCGATGCAGTTTCTTTGTTTCATCGTTAATCTTCAGGGTCAAGGGAGGCAATAACCCAGGACCTGGGCGTCGGATATTGTTCCTTGAGTCCCAGGTAATGTTCAAAGCATGGACTGTTAAAAGCGTTACTGTCCGTCAAATATGTCGCCATGGTGCCAGTTGTATTCATTCGCAATGCAGCTTCTGTGTTTTATCGATAATGTGAAGGTTTAAGGGAGGCAATAACCCTGGACCTGGGCGTCGGATATTGTTACTTGAGTCCCAGGAAATGTTCAAAGCATGGACGGTTAAAAGCGTTACTGGCCTTCACATATGTCGCCATGGTGCCTGTTGTATCCAAGCGTGATGCAGTTTCTTTGTTTCATTGTTAATGTGAAGATTCAAGGGAGGCAACAACCCCTGACCTGGGCGTCGGATATTGTTCCTTGAGTCCTAGGTAATGTTCAAAGCATGGACTGTTGAAAGCGTTGCTGGCCTTCACATATGTCGCCATGGTGCCTTTAGTATCCAAGCGCGATGCAGTTTCTTTGTTTCATCGTTAATATGAAGGTTCAAGGGAGGCGATAACCATGGACCTGGGCGTCGGATATTGTTCCTTGAGTCCCGGGAAATGTTCAAAGCATGGACTGTTAAAAGCGTTACTGGCCTTCACATATGTCACCATGGTGCCTAATGTATCCAAGTGCGATGCAGTTTCTTTGTTTCATCGTTCATGTGAAGGTTCAAGGGAGGCAATAACCCCTGACCTGTGCGTCGGATATTGTTGCAGGAGTCACAGGTAATGTTCAAAGCATGGACTGTTAAAAGCGTTACTGGTCGCTAAATCTGTTGCCATGGTGCCTGTAGTATTCAATCGCGATGCAGTTTCTGTGTTTCATTGCCAATGGGAAGGTTCAAGTGAGGCAATAACCCTGGACCTGGGCGTCGGATATTGTTCCTTGAGTCCCAGGTAATGTTCAAAGCATGGACTGTTTAAGCGTTACTGGCCCTCACATATGTCGCTAAGGTGCCTGTTGTATCCAAGCGCGATGTTTTTTCTTTGTTTCATCGTTAATGTGAAGTTTCAAGGGAGGCAATAACCCTGGACCTGGGCGTCGGATATTGTTCCTTGAGTCCCAGGAAACGTTCAAATCATGGACTCTTAAAAGCGTTAGTTGCCTGCACATATGTCGCCATGGTGCCTGTTGTAATTAATCGCGATGCAGATTCTGTGTTTCATCGTTAATGTGATGTCGCCATGGTGCCTGTTGTATCCAAGCGCTTGCAGTTTCTTTGTTTCATCGTTAATATGAAGGTTCAAGGGAGTCAATAACCCTGGAGCTGGGCGTCGGATATTGTTGCTTGAGTCCCAGGTAATGTTCAAATCATGGCCTGTTAAAAGCGTTACTGTCCGTGAAATATGTCGCCATTGTGCCAGTTGTAATCAATTGCAATGCAGCTTCTGTGTTTCATCGTTAATGTTAAGATTCAAGGGAGGCAATAACCCTGGACCTGGGCGTCGAATATTGTTACTTGAGTCCCAGGAAATGTTCAAAGCATGGACGATTAAATGCGTTACTGGCCTTCACATATGTCACCATGGTGCCTGTTGTATCCAAGCGTGATGCAGTTTCTTTGTTTCATCGCTAATGTGAAGGTTCAAGAGAGGCAAAAACCCTGGCCCTTGGCGTCGGATATTTTTCCTTCAGTCCCGGGAAATGTTCAAAACATGGACTGTTAAAAACGCTACTGGCCGTCAAATATGTCGCCATGGTGCCTGTTGTAATCAATCGCGATGTAGTATCTGTGTTTCATCGTTAATGTGAAGGTTCAAGGGACGCGAAACACTGGACATGGGCGTCGTATATTGTTACTTGAATCACAGGTAATGTTCAAAGCATGGACTGTTAAAAGCGCTACTGTCCGTCAAATATGTCGCCATGGTGCCTGTGGTATCCTAGCGTGATGCAGATTCTTTGTTTCATCGTTATTGTGAAGGTTCAAGGGAGGCAACAACCCCTGACCTGGGCGGCGGATATTGTTCCTTGAGTCCCAGGTAATGTTCAAAGCATGGACTGTTAAAAGCGTTACTCTCTTTCACATATGTCACCATGGTGCCTAATGTATCCAAGGGCGATGCAGTTTCTTTGTTTAATCGTTAATGTGAAGGTTCAAGGGAGGCAGTAACCCCGGACCTGGGCGTGGGATATTGTTACTTGAGTCCCAGGAAATGTTCAAAGCATGGACGGTTAAAAGCGTTACTGGCCTTCACATACGTCGCCATGGTGCCTGTTGTATCCAAGCGTGATGCAGATTCTTTGTTTCATCGTTAATGTGAAGGTTCAAGGGAGGCAACAATCCCTGACCTGGGCGTCGGATATTGTTCCTTGAGTCCCAGGAAATGTTCAAAGCATGGACTGTTAAAAGCGTTAATGGCCTTCACATATGTCACCATGGTGCCTAATGTATCCAAGGGCGATGCAGTTTCTTTGTTTCATCGTTAATGTGAAGGTTTAAGGGAGGCAATAACCCTGGACCTGGGCGTCGATATTGTTAGTTGAGTCCCGGCAAATGTCCGTCAAATATGTCGCCACTGTGCCTGTTGTAATCAATCGCGATGCAGTTGCTGTGTTTCATCGTTAATGTGAAGGTTTAAGGGAGGCATTAACCCTGGACCTGGGCGTCGGATATTGTTACTTAAGTCACAGGAAATGTTCAAAACATGGACTGTTATAAGCTTTACTGGCCGTGAAATATGTCGCCATGGTGCTTGTAGTATTCAATCGCGATGCAGTTTCTGTGTTTCATCGTCAATGTGAAGGTTTAAGGGAGGCAATAACCCTGGACCTGAGCGTCGGATATTGTTTTTTGAGGCCCAGGAAATGTTCAATGCATGAACAGATAAAAGTGTTACCAGCCGTCAAATATGAAGCCATGGTGCCTTTTGTAATCTATGGCGATGCAGTTTCTGTGTTTCATCGTTATTGTGATGGTTTAAGGGACGCAATAACCCTGGACCTTTGCGTCGGATATTGTTACTAGAGTCCCAGGAAATGTTCAAAGTATGGACTGTCAAAAGCGTTACTGACCTTCACATATATCGCCATGATGCGTGTTGTATTCAATCGCGATGCAGTTTCTGTGTTTCATTGCCAAAGGGAAGGTTCAAGTGAGGCAATAATCCTGGACCTGGGCGTCGGATACTGTTATTTGAGTCCCAGTAAATGTTCAAAGCATGAACTGTTAAAAGCGTTACTGGCCTTCACATATGTCGCGATGATGCGTGTAGTATCCAATCGCGATGAAGTTTCTGTGTTTCATTCCCAATGGGAAGGTTCAAGTGTGGCAATAACCCTGGACCTGGGCGTCCGATATTGTTCTTTGAGTCCCAGAAAATGTTCAAAGCATGGACTGTTAAAAGCGTTACTGTCTTTCACATATGTCGCCATGGTGCCTGTGGTATTCAATCGTGATGCAGTTTCTGTGTTTCATTGCCAATGAGAAGGTTCAAGAGAGGCAATAACCCTGGACCTGGGCGATGGATATTGTTTTTTGAGTCCCATAAAATGTTCAAATCATTGACAGATAAAAGCGTTACCGGCCGTCAAATATGTTGCCATGGTGCATGTTGTAATCAATCGCGATGCAATCTCTGTGTTTCATCGTCATTGTGAAGGTTTAAGCGACGCAATAACCTTTGACCTTTGCGTCGGATATTGTTCCTTGAGTCCCAGGAAATGTTCAAAACATGGAGTGTTAAAAGTGTTACTGGCCGTCACATATGTCGCCATGATGCGTGTAGTATTCAATCGCGATGCAGTTTCTGTCTTTCATTGCCAATGGGAAGGTTCAAGTGAGGCAATAACCCTAGACCTGGGCGTCGGATATTGTTCCTTGAGTCCCAGGTAATGTTCAAAGCATGGACTGTTTAAGCGTTACTGGCCCTCACATATGTCGCTAAGGTGCCTGTTGTATCCAAGCGCGATGCTTTTTCTTTGTTTCATCGTTAATATGAAGTTTAAAGGGAGGCAATAACCCTGGACCTGGGCGTCGGATATTGTTGCTTGAGTCCCAGGTAATGTTCAAATCATGGCCTGTTAAAAGCGTTACTGTCCGTGAAATAAGTCGCCATTGTGCCAGTTGTAATCAATTGCGATGCAGCTTCTGTGTTTCATCATTAATGTGAAGATTTAAGGGAGGCAACAACCCTGCACCTGGGCGTCGAATATTGTTACTTGAGTCCCAGGAAATGTTCAAAGCATGGACGATTAAATGCGTTACTGGCCTTGACATATGTCACCATGGTGCCTGTTGTATCCAAGCGTGATGCAGTTTCTTTGTTTCATCGTGAATGTGAAGGTTCAAGAGAGGCAAAAACCCTGGCCCTTGGCGTCGGATATTTTTCCTTCAGTCCCGGGAAATGTTCAAAACATGGACTGTTAAAAACGATACTGGCCGTCAAATATGTCGCCATGGTGCCAGTTGTAATCAATCGCGATGCAGCTTCTGTGTTTCATCGTTAATGTGAAGGTTTAAGGGAGGCAATAACCCCGGACCTGGGCGTCGGATATTGTTCCTTGAGCCCCAGGAAATGTTCAAAGCATGGACGGTTAAAAGCGTTATTGGCCTTTACATATGTCGCCATGGTGCCTGTTGTATTCAAGCGTGATGCAGATTCTTTGTTTCATCATTATTGTGAAGGCTTAAGGGAGGCAACAACCCCTGACCTGGGCGTCGGATATCGTTCCTTCAGTTCCAGGTAATGTTCAAAGCAAGGATAGTTAAAAGCGTTTCTGGCGTTCACATATGTCGCTATGGTGCCTGTTGTATCCAAGTGCGATGCAGTTTCTTTGTTTCATCGTTAATGTGAAGGTTCAAGGGAGGCAATATCCCCGGACCTGTGCGTCGGATATTGTTCCTTGTGTCCGAGGTAATGTTCAAAGCATGGACGGATAAAAGCGTTACTGGCCTTCACATATGTCGCCATGGTGCCTGTTGTATTCAAGCGTGATGCAGATTCTTTGTTTCATCGGTATTGTGAAGGTTCAAGGGAGGCAACAACCCCTGACCTGGGCGACGGATATTGTTACTTGAATCCCAGGAAATGTTCAAAGCATGGACTGTTAATAGCGTTACTGTCTGTCAAATATGTCGCCATGGTGCTTGTTGTATCCAAGCGCGATGCAATTTCTTTGTTTAATCGTTAATATGAAGGTTCAAGGGAAGCAATAACGCCGGACCTGGGGGTCGGATATTGTTCCATGAGTCCCAGGAAATGTTCAAAGCATGGACTGTTAAAAGCGTTATTGGCTTTCACATATGTCGCGATGGTGCCTGTTGTAATCAATCTCGATGCAGTTTCTTCTTTTCTTCGTTAACGTGAAGTTTTAAGGGAGGCAATAACCCTGGTCCTGGGCGTCGGATATTGTTACTTGAGTCACAGGTAATGTTCAAAGCATGGACTGTTAATAGCGTTACTATCCGTCAAAAATGTCGCCATGGTGCCTGTTGTAATTAGTCGCGATGCAGTTTCTGTGTTTCATCATTAATGTGAAGGTTTAAGGGAGGCAATAACCCTGGACCTGGGCGTCGGGTATTGTTACTTGAGTCACAGGAAATGTTCAAAGCATGGACTGTTAAAACCGTTACTGGCCGTTAAATATGTCGAAATGGTGCCTGTAGTATTCAATCGCGATGCAGTTTGTGTGTTTCATCGTCAATGTGAAGGTTTAAGGGAGGCAATAACCCTGGAGCTGCGGGTCGGATATTGTTTTTTGAGTCCCAGGAAATGTTCAATGCATGGACCGACAAAAGTGTTACCAGCTGTCAATTATGAAGCCATTGTGCCTGTTGTAATCAATGGCGATGCAGTTTCTGTGTTTCATCGTTATTGTGAAGGTCTAAGGGACGCAATAACCCTGGACCTTTGCTTCGGATATTGTTACTTGACTCCCAGGAAATGTTCAAAGCATGGACTGTCAAAAGCGTTACTGGCCTTCACATATGTCGCCATGATGCGTGTAGTATTCAATGGCGATGCAGTTACTGTGTTTCATTGCCAATAGGACAGTCCAAGTGAGGCAATAACCCAGGACCTGGGCGTCGGATATTGTTATTTGACTCCCAGGAAATGTTCAAAGCATGGACTGTTAAAAGCGCTACTGGCCTTTACATATGTCGCCATGATGCGTGTAGTATTGAATCGCGATGCAGTTTGTGTGTTTCTTTGGCAATGGGAAGGTTCAAGTGAGGCAAAAATCCTGGACCTGGGCGTCCGATATTGTTCTTTGAGTCCCAGGAAATGATCAAAGCATGGACAGCTAAAAGCGTTACCGGCCGTCAAATGTGTCGCCATGGTGCCTGTTGTAATCGATCGCGATGCAGTTTCTGTGTTTCATCGTTATTGTGAAGGGTTAAGTGTCGCAATAATCCTCGACCTTTGCGTCGGATATTGTTACTTGAGGCCCAGGAAATGTTTAAAGCATGGACTGTTAAAAGCGTTACTGGCCTTCACATATGTCGCCATGATGCGTGTAGTATTCAATGGCTATGCTGTTTCTGTGTTTCATTGCTAATGGGAAGGTTCAAGTGAGGCAATAACCCTCGACCTGGGCGGCAGATATTGTTATTTGAGTCCCAGGAAATGTTCAAAGCATGGACTGTTAAAAGCGTTACTGGCCTTCACATATGTCGCCATGATGCAAGTTGTATTCAATGGCGATGCAGTTTCTGTATTTCATCGTTATTGTGAAGGTATAAGGGACGCAATAAGCCTGGACCTTTGCGCCGGGTATTGTTACTTGAGGCCCAGGAAATGTTCAAATCATGGACTGTTAAAGCGTTACTGGCCTTCACATATGTCGCCATGATGCTGGTAGTATTCAATGGCGATGCTGTTTCTGTGTTTCATTGCCAATGGGAAGGTTCACGTGAGGCAGTAACCCTGGACCTGGGCGTCAGATATTGTTACTTGAGGCCCAGGATATGTTCAAAGCATGGACTCTTAAAAGCGTTACTGGCCTTCACATATGTCGCCATGATGCGGGTAGTATTCAAAGGCGATGCTGTTCCTGTGTTTCATTGCCAACGGGAAGGTTCAAGTCAGGCAGCAACCCTGGACCTGCGCGTCAGATATTGTTATTTGAGTCCCAGGAAATGTTCAAAGCATGGACTGTTAAAAGCGTTACTGACCTTCACATATGTCGCCATGATGCTTGTAGTACTCAATCGCGATGCAGTTTCTGTGTTTCAATGCCAATGGGAAAGTTCAAGTGAGGCAATAACACTGGATCTGGGCGTCGAATATTGTTCTTTGAGTCCCAGGAAATGTTCAAAGCATGGACTGTTAAAAGCGATATTGGCTCTCACATATGACGCCATGATGCGTGTAGTATTCAATGGATATGCTGTTTCTGTGTTTCATTGCCAACGGCAAGGTTCAAATGAGAGAATAACCCTGGACCTGGGCGTGGGGTGTTGTTATTTGACTCCCAGGAAATGTTCAAAGCATGGACTGTTAAAAGTGTTACTGGCCTTCATATATGTCGCCATGATGCGTGCAGTATTCAATCGCGATACAGTTTCTGTGTTTCATTGTCAAAGGGAAGGTTCAAGTGAAGCAATAACCCAGGACCTGGGCGTCGGATATTGTTATTTGATTCCCAGGAAATGTTCAAAACATGGATTGTTAAAAGCGTCACTGACCTTCACAAATGTCGCCATGATGCATGTAGTATTCAATGGCGATGCAGTTTCTGTGTTTCAAGGCCAATGGGACGGTCCAAGTGAGGCAATGACCCTGGACCTAGGCGTCGGAAATTGTTATATGAGTCCCAGGAAATGTTCAAAGCATGAACTGTTAAAAGCGTTACAGGCCTTTACATGTGTCGAAGTGATGCGTGTAGTATTCAATCGTGATGCAGTTTCTGTGTTTCATTGTCAAAGGGAAGGTTCAAGTGAGGCAATAACCCAGGACCTGGGCGTCGGATATTGTTATTTGAGTCCCAGGAACTGTTCAAAACATGGACTGTTAAAAGCGTTATATTACTTCACATATTTCGCCATGGTGCGTGTAGTATTCAATCGTGATGCAGTTTCTGTGTTTCATCGTTATTGTGAAGGTTTAAGTGACGCAATAATCCTGGACCTTTGCGTCGGATATTGTTACTTGAGGCCCAGGAAATGTTCAAAGCATGGACTGTTAAAAGCGTTACTGGCCTTCACATATGTCGCCATGATAGTTGTAGTATTCAATCGTGATGCAGTTTCTGTTTCAACGTCAATGTGAAGGTTCAAGTGAAGCAGTGACCCTGGACCTTGGCGTCGGATATTGTTACTTGAGTCCCAGGAATTTGTTGAATGCGTGGACTGTTAAAAGCGGTTAATGGCCTTCACATATGTCGCCATAGTGCCTGTACTATTCAATCGCGATGCAGTTTCTTTGTTTCATCGTCAATGTGAAGGTTACAAGATAAGCAGTTTCCCTGGACCAGGCCGTCGGATATTGTTACTTGAGTCCCAGGAAATGTTCAAGGCATGCACTGTTAAATACGTTATTAGCCTTCACATATGTCAGCATATTGCCTGTAGTATTCAATCGCAATTCAGTTTCTATGCTTCATCATCATTGTGAAGGTTCAAGGGAAGCAATGACCCTGGACCTGGCGTTGGATATTGTTAGTTGAGTCCCAGGAAATGTTCAAAGCATGCTCTGTCAAAAGCGTTACTGGCCTTCAAATATGTTTCCATTGTGCCTGTAGTATACAATTGCAATGCAGTTTCTGTGTTTCATTGTCAATGTGAAGGTTCAAGGGAAACAATGACTCTGGGCCTGGACGTCGGATATTGTTACTTGAGTCCCAGGAAATGTTCAAGGCATGCACTGTTAAATACGTTATTGGCCTTCACATATGTCACCATAGTGCATGTAGTATTCAATCGCAATGCAGTTTCTGTGTTTCATCATCACTGTTAAGGTTCAAGGGAAGCAATGCCCGTGGACCTGGGCGTCGCATATTGTTACTTGAGTCCCACAAAATGTTCAAAGCATGGTCTGTTAGAAGCTTTACCGGCCTTCACATATGTCGCCATAGTGCCTGTAGTATTCAATCGCAATGCAGTTTCTGTGTTTCTTCGTCATTGTGAAGGTTCAAGGGAAACAATGACCCTTGACCTGGCCGTCGGATACTCTTACTTCAGTCCCAGGAAATTTTCAAAGCATGGACTGTTAAAAGCGTTACTGGCCGTCACATATGTCACCATAGTGCCTGTAGTATTCAATCGCAATGCAGTTTCTGTGTTTCATCATCATTGTTAAGGTTCAAGGGAAGCAATGACCCTGGACCTGGGCCTCGGTTATTGTTACTTAAGTCCCAGGAAATGTTCAAAGCATGGTCTGTTAAAAGTTTTACCAGCCTTCACATATGTCGCCATAGTGCATCTAGTATTCAATCGCAATGCAGTTTCTGTGTTTCGTTGTCAATGTGAAGGTTCGAGAGATACAATGACCGTGGACCTGGCCGTCGGATACTATTACTTCAGTCCCAGGAAATGTTCAAAGTATGGACTGTTTCAAGCCTTACTGACCTTCACATGTGTTGCCATAGTGCCTGTAGTATTCAATCGAAATATAGTTTCTGTGTTTCTTCGTCAATGTGAAGATTCAAGGGAAACAATGACCCTATACCTGGCCGTCAGATATTGTTACTTGAGTCCCAGGAAATGTTAAAAGCAAGGAGTGTTAAAAGGGTTAGTGGCCTTCACATATGTCGCCATAGTGGCTGTAATATTCAATCGCGATGCAGTTTCTGTGTTCCATCGTCAATGTGAAGGTTCAAGGGAAGCAAAGACCCTGGACCTGGCTGTCGGATATCGTTACTTGAGTCCCAGGAAATGTTCAAATCATTGACTGTTAGATGCGTTACTGGCCTTCACATATGTCGCCATAGTGCCCGTCGTATTCAATCGCGATGCAGTTTCTGTGTTCAGTCGACAATGTATAGGTTCAAGGGAGGCAATGACCGTGGAGCTGGACGTCAGATATTGTTACATGAGTCCAAGGAAATATTCACAGAATGGACTGTTAAAGGCGTTACTGACCTTCACATATGTCGCCATAGTGCCTGTAGTATTCAATCGCGATGCAGTTTCTCTGTTTCATCATCATTGTGAAGGTTCAAGTGCAGGTATGACCCTGGAGATGGACGTCGGTTATAGTTTCTTGAGTCCCAAGAAATGTTTAAAGGATGGACAGTTAAAAGCGTTACTGGCCTTCACATATGTCGCCTTGGTGCCTGTAGTATTCAATCGCGATGCAGTTTCTGTGTTTCCTCGAAGGTTCAAGGGAAGCTATGACTCTGGACCTGGCCGTCGGTTATTGTTAGTTGAGCCCCAGGAAATGTTCAAAGCATGGACTGTTAAAAGCTTCAATGGCCTTCACATATGTAGCCATAGTGCCTGTAGTATTCAATTGCAATGCAGTTTCTGTGTTTCATCGTCAATGTGAAGGTTCAAGTGAAGCAATAACCATGGACCTTTAAATTGTTACTGGCCTTCACATATGTCGCCATAGTGTCGCTAGTATTCAATCGCAATGCAGATTCTGTGTTTCGTTGTCAATGTCAAGGTTCGAGAGATACAGTGACCCTGGACCGGCCGTCTGATACTCTTACTTCATTCCCAGGAAATATTCAAAGCATGCACTGTTAAAGGCGTTACTGACCTTCACATATGTCGCCATAGTGCCTGTAGTATTCAATCGCGATGCAGTTTCTGTGTTTCATCATCACTGTGAAGGTTCTAGGCAAGGTATGACCCTGGAGATGGACGTCGGATATAGTTACTTGAGTCCCAAGAAATGTATAAAGCATAGACAGTTAAAAGCGTTACTGGCCTTCACATATGTCGCCTTGGTGCCTGTAGTATTCAATCGCGATGCAGTTTCTGTGTTTTATCGTCAATGCGAAGGTTCAAATGAAGCTATGACCCTGGACCTGGCCGTCGGATACTCTCACTTCAGTCCCAGAAAATGTTCAAGACATGGTCTGATAATAGCGTTACTGGCCTTCACATATTTCGCCATAGTGCCTGTAGTATTCAATCGCGATGCAGTTTCTGTGTTTCATCATCATTGTTAAGGTTCAAGGGAAGCAATGACCCTGGAGGTTTAAGTCGGATATAGTTACTTGAGTCCCAGGAAATGTTGAAAGCATGGACTGTTAAAAGCTTCAATGGCCTCCACATATGTTGCCATAGTGCCTGTAGTCTTCAATCGCAATGCAGTTTCTGTGTTTCTTCGTCATTGTGAAGGTTCAAGGGAAACAATGACCCTGGACCTGGATGTCGGATATAGTTACTTCAGTCCCAGGAAATGTTCAAATCATGGAGTGTTAAAAGCGTTACTGGCCTTCACATATGTCGCCATAGTGCCTGTAGTGTTCAATCGCGATGCAGTTTCTGTGTCACATCGTCATTGTGAAGGTTGAAGGCAAGCAATGACGCAGGACCTGGCCGTCGGATACTCTTACTTCAGTCCCAGGAAATGTTCAAGACATGGTCTGATAATAGCGTTACCGGCCTTCACATATGTCGCCACAGTGCCTGTAATATTCAATCGCGATGCAGTGTCTGTGTTTCATCGTCAATGTGAAGGTTTAAGGTAAGACATGACACTGGACCTGGCCGTCGGATATTGTTACCTGATTCCTACGAAATGTTCAAAGCATAGACTGTTAAAAGCTTTACTGTCCTTCACATATGTCGCCATAGTGCCTGTAGTATTCAATCGCGATGCAGTTTCTGTGTTTCATCGTCAATGTGAAGGTTAAAGGGATGCAATGGCCTTGGACCTGGCCGTCGGATATTGTTACTTGAGTCCCAGGAAATCTTCAAAGCATGGGCTGTTAAAAGCGTTAATGGCATTCTCATATGTCACCATAGTGCCTGTGGTATTCACTCGCAATGCAGTTTCTGTGTTTCACCATCATTGTTAAGGTTCAAGGGAAGCAATGGCCCTCGACTTGGGCGTCGGATAATGTTACTTGAGTCCCAGGAAATGTTCGAAGCATGGTCTGTTAAAAGCTTTACCGGCCTTCACATATGTCGCCATAGTGAATGTAGTATTCAATCGCGATGCAGTTTCTGTGTTTCATCATCATTGTGAAGGTTCAAGGGAAGGTATTACCCTGCAGACGGACGTCGGATATAGGTACTTGAGTCCCAAGAAATGTTTAAAGCATGGACAGTTAAAAGCTTTACTGGCCTTCACATATGTCGCCATGGTGCCTGTTGAATTCAGTCGCCATGCAGTTTCTGTGTTTCATCGTCAATGTGAAGGTTAAAGCGATGCAATGACCCTATACCTGGCCGTCGGATATTGTTACTTGAGTCCCAGGAAATGTTCAAAGCTTGGAGTGGTAAAAGTGTTACTGGCATTCACATATGTCGCCATAGTGACTGTAGTATTCAATCGCGATGCAGTTTCTGTGTTTCATCGTCAATGTGAAGGTTCAAGGAAAGCAATAACCCTGGACCTGGGCGTTGGATATTGTTACTTGAGTCCCGGGAAATGTTCAAGTCATGGTCTGTTAATAGCGTTACAGGCCTTCACAAATGTCGCCATAGTGCCTGTTGTATTCAATCGCGATGCAGTTTGTGTGTTTCATCTTCAATGTGAAGGTTTAAGGGAAGCAATAACTCAGGACCTGGGCGTCGGATACTCTTACCTCAGTCCCAGGAAATGTTCAAAGCATGGACTGATAACTGCGTTACTGGCCTTCACACATGTCGCCATACTTCCTGTAGTATTCAATCTCGATGCAGTTTCTGTGTTTCATGGTCAATGTGAAGGTTCAAGGGAAGCTATGACCGTGGACATGGTCGTTGGATATTGTTACTTGAATCCCAGGAAATATTCCAAGCATGGACTGTTAAAAGCGTTACAGACTTTCACATATGTCGCCATGGTGCCTGTTGTATTCAATCGCCTTACAGTTTCTGTGTTTCATCGTCAATGTGAAGGTTCAAGGGAAGCAAAGACCCTGGACCTGGCTGTCGGATATCGTTACTTGAGTCCCAGGAAATGTTCAAATCATTGACTGTTAGATGCGTTACTGGCCTTCACATATGTCGCCATAGTGCCCGTAGTATTCAATCGCGATGCAGTTTCTGTGTTCAGTCGACAATGTATAGGTTCAAGGAAGGCAATGACCCTGGAGCTGGACGTCAGATATTGTTACATGAGTCCAAGGAAATATTCAAAGCATGGACTGTTAAAGGCGTTACTGACCTTCACATATGTCGCCATAGTGCCTGTAGTATTGAATCGCGATGCAGTTTCTGTGTTTCATCATCATTGTGAAGGTTCAAGGGAAGGTATGACCCTGGAGATGGACGTCGGTTATAGTTTCTTGAGTCCCAAGAAATGTTTAAAGGATGGACAGTTAAAAGCGTTAGTGGCCTTCACATATGTCGCCTTGGTGCCTGTAGTATTCAATCGCGATGCAGTTTCTGTGTTTCATCGAAGGTTCAAGGGAAGCTATGACTCTGGACCTGGCCGTCGGTTATTGTTACTTGGCCCCAGGATATGTTCAAAGCATGGACTGTTAAAAGCTTCAATGGCCTTCACATATGCAGCCATAGTGCCTGTAGTATTCAATCGCAATGCAGTTTCTGTGTTTCATCGTTAATGTGAAGGTTCAAGTGAAGCAATGACCATGGATCTGGGCGTCGGATATTGTTACTTGAGTCCCAGGAATTTGTTGAATGCGTGGACTGTTAAAAGCGTTAATGGCCTTCACATATGTCGCCATAGTGCCTGTAGTATTCAATAGCGATGCAGTTTCTTTGTTTCATCGTCAATGTGAAGGTTACAAGACAAGCAATGACCTTGGACCGGACCGTCGGATATTGTTACTTGAGTCCCAGGAAATGTTCAAGGCATGCACTGTTAAATACGTTATTGGCCTTCACATATGTCGAAATAGTGCCTGTAGTATTCAATCGCAATTCAGTTTCTATGCTTCATCATCATTGTGAAGGTTCAAGGGAAGCAATGCCCCTGGACCTGGAGTTGGATATTGTTAGTTGAGTCCCAGGAAATGTTCAAAGCATGCTCTGTCAAAAGCGTTACTGGCCTTCAAATATGTTTCCATTGTGCCTGTAGTATTCAATCGCAATGCAGTTTCTGTGTTTCATTGTCAATGTGAAGGTTCAAGGGAAACAATGACCCTGGGCCTGGACGTCGGATATAGTTACTTGAGTCCCAGGAAATACTAAAAGCATGGACTGTTAAAAGCGTTACTGGCCTTCTCATATGTTGCCATTGTGCCCTTAGTATTCATCGCAATGCAGTTTCTGTTTTTCTTCGTCATTGTGAAGGTTCAAGGGAAACAATGACCCTTCACCTGGCCGTCGGATACTCTTACTTCAGTCCCAGGAAATGTTCAAAGCATTGAAAGTTTAAATGTTACTGGCCTTCACATATGTCGCCATAGTGCCTGTAGTATTCAATCGCAATGCAGTTTTTATGTTTCTTTGTCAGTGTGAAGGTTCGAGAGATACAATGACCCTGGACCTGGCCGTCGGATACTCTTACTTCAGTCCCAGGAAATGTTCAAAGCATGGACTGTTTCAAGCCTTACTGGCCTTCACATATGTTGCCATAGTGCCTGTAGTATTCAATCGAAATATACTTTCTGTGTTTCTTCGTCAATGTGAAGGTTCAAGGGAAACAATGACCCTATACCTGGCCGTCGGATATTGTTACTTGAGTCCCAGGAAATGTTCAAAGCTTGCTCTGTCAAAAGCGTTACTGACCTTCACATATGTTGCCATTGTACCTGTAGTATTCAATCGCGATGCAGTTTCTGTGTTACATCGTCATTGTGAAGGTTCAAGTGAAGCAATGACCCAGGACCTGGTCGTCGGATACTCTTACTTCAGTCCCAGAAAATGTTCAAGACGTGGTCTGATAATAGCGTTACCGGCCTTCACATACGTCGCCACAGTGCCAGTAGTATCAATCGCGATGCAGTGTCTGTGTTTCATCGTCAATGTGAAGGTTTAAGGTAAGCAATGACCCTGGACCTGGCCGTCGGATATTGTTACCTGATACCCACGAAATGTTCAAAGCATGGACTGTTAAAAGCTTTACTGGCCCTCACATATGTCGCATTGGTGCCAGTTGTATTCAGTCACCATGCACGTTCTGTGTTTCATCGTCAATGTGAAGGTTAAAGCGATGCAATGGCCTTGGACCTGGCCGTCGGATATTGTTACTTGAGTCCCAGGAAATCTTCAAAGCCTGGGCTGTTAAAAGCGTTAATGGCCTTCTCATATGTCACCATAGTGCCTGTGGTATTCACTCGCAATGCAGTTTCTGTGTTTCACCATCATTGTTAAGGTTCAAGGGAAGCAATGACCCTGGACTTGGGCGTCGGATAATGTTACTTGAGTCCCAGGAAATGTTCAAGGCATGCACTGTTAAATACGTTTTAGCCTTCAAATATGTCAGCATAGTGCCTGTAGTATTCAATCGCAATTCAGTTTCTATGCTTCATCATCATTGTGAAGGTTCAAGGGAAGCAATGACCCTGGACCTGGCGTTGGATATTGTTAGTTGAGTCCCAGGAAATGTTCAAAGCATGCTCTGTCAAAAGCGTTACTGGCCTTCAAATATGTTTCCATTGTGCCTGTAGTATTCAATCGCAATGCAGTTTCTGTGTTTCATTGTCAATGTGAAGGTTCAAGGGAAACAATGACTCTGGGCCTGGACGTCGGATATTGTTACTTGAGTCCCAGGAAATGTTCAAGGCATGCACTGTTAAATACGTTATTGGCCTTCACATATGTCACCATAGTGCATGTAGTACTCAATCGCAATGCAGTTTCTGTGTTTCATCATCATTGTTAAGGTTCAAAGGAAGCAATGCCCGTGGACCTGGGCGTGGGATATTGTTACTTGAGTCCCACAAAATGTTCAAAGCATGGTCTGTTAGAAGAGTTACCGGCCTTCACATATGTCGCCATAGTGCCTGTAGTATTTAATCGCAATGCAGTTTCTGTGTTTCTTCGTCATTGTGAAGGTTCAAGGGAAACAATGACCCTTGACCTGGCCGTCGGATACTCTTACTTCAGTCCCAGGAAATTTTCAAAGCATGGACTGTTAAAAGCGTTACTGGCCGTCACATATGTCACCATAGTGCCTGTAGTATTCAATCGCAATGCAGTTTCTGTGTTTCATCATCATTGTTAAGGTTCAAGGGAAGCAATGACCCTGGACCTGGGCCTCGGTTATTGTTACTTAAGTCCCAGGAAATGTTCAAAGCATGGTCTGTTAAAAGTTTTACCAGCCTTCACATATGTCGCCATAGTGCCTGTAGTATTCAATCGCGATGCAGTTTGTGTGTTTCATCGTCAATGTGAAGGTTCAAGGGAAGCAACGTTCCTGGAGCAGGCTGTCGGATATTGTTACTTGAGTCCCAGGGAATGTTCAAAGCATGGACTGTTAAAATCGTTACTGGACTTCACATATGTCGCCATGGTGCCTGTAGTATTCAATCGCGATGCAGTTTCTGTGTTTCATCGTCAATGTGAAGGTTCAAGGGAAACAATGACCCTACAATGGACGTCGGATATTGTTAGTTGAGTCCCAGGAAATGTTCAAAGCATTGTGTGTTTAAATCGTTACTGGCCTTCACATATGTCGCCATAGTGCATCTAGTATTCAATCGGAATGCAGTTTCTGTGTTTCGTTGTCAATGTGAAGGTTCGAGAGATACAATGACCGTGGACCTGGCCGTCGGATACTATTACTTCAGTCCCAGGAAATGTTCAAAGTATGGACTGTTTCAAGCCTTACTGACCTTCACATGTGTTGCCATAGTGCCTGTAGTATTCAATCGAAATATAGTTTCTGTGTTTCTTCGTCAATGTGAAGATTCAAGGGAAACAATGACCGTATACCTGGCCGTCAGATATTGTTACTTGAGTCCCAGGAAATGTTAAAAGCATGGAGTGTTAAAAGGGTTAGTGGCCTTCGCATATGTCGCCATAGTGGCTGTAGTATTCAATCGCGATGCAGTTTCTGTGTTCCATCGTCAATGTGAAGGTTCAAGGGAAGCAATGACTCTGGACCTGGCCGTCGGTTATTGTGACTTGAGTCCCAGGAAATGTTCAAAGCATGGACTGTTAAAAGCGTTACTGGCCTTTACATATGTTGCCATTGTGCCTGTAGTATTCAATCGCAATGCAGTTTCTGTGTTTCATCGTCAATGTGAAGGTTCAAGGTAAGCAAAGACCCTGGACCTGGCTGTCGGATATCGTTACTTGAGTCCCAGGAAATGTTCAAATCATTGACTGTTAGATGCGTTACTGGCCTTCGCATATGTCGCCATAGTGCCCGTAGTATTCAATCGCGATGCAGTTTCTGTGTTCAGTCGACAATGTATAGGTTCAAGGGAGGCAATGACCCAGGAGCTGGAGGTCAGATATTGTTACATGAGTCCAAGGAAATATTCAAAGCATGGACTGTTAAAGGCGTTACTGTTCTTCACATATGTCGCCATAGTGCCTGTAGTATTCAATCGCGATACAGTTTCTCTGTTTCATCATCATTGTGAAGGTTCAAGGGAAGGTATGACCCTGGAGATGGACGTCGGTTATAGTTTCTTGAGTACCAAGAAATGTTTAAAGGATGGACAGTTAAAAGCGTTACTGGCCTTCACATATGTCGCCTTGGTGCCTGTAGTATTCAATCGCGATGCAGTTTCTGTGTTTCATCGAAGGTTCAAGGGAAGCTATGACTCTGGACCTGGCCGTCGGTTATTGTTACTTGACCCCAGGAAACGTTCAAAGCATGGACTGTTAAAAGCCTCAATGGCCTTCACATATGTAGCCAAAGTGCCTGTAGTATTCAATCGCAATGCAGTTTCTGTGTTTCATCGTCAATGTGAAGGTTCAAGTGAAGCAATGACCATGGACCTGGGCGTCGGATATTGTTACTTGAGTCCTAGGAATTTGTTGAATGCGTGGACTGTTAAAAGCGTTAATGGCCTTCACATATGTCGCCATAGTGCCTGTAGTATTCAATAGCGATGCAGTTTCTGTGTTTCATCGTCAATGTGAAGGTTACAAGACAAGCAATGTCCTTGGACCAGGCCGTCGGATATTGTTACTTGAGTCCCAGGAAATGTTCAAAGCTTGATCTGTCAAAAGCGTTACTGGCCTTCAAATATGTTTCCATTGTGCCTGTAGTATTCAATCGCACTGCAGCTTCTGTGTTTCAATTTGAATGTGAAGGTTCAAGGGAAACAATGACCCTGGGCCTGGACGTCGGATACTCTTACTTCAGTCCCAGGAAATGTTCAAAGCATGGACTGTTTCAAGCCTTACTGGCCTTCACATATGTTGCCATAGTGCCTGTAGTATTCAATCGAAATATACTTTCTGTGTTTCTTCGTCAATGTGAAGGTTCAAGGGAAACAATGACCCTATACCTGGCCGTCGGATATTGTTACTTGAGTCCCAGGAAATGTTCAAAGCTTGCTCTGTCAAAAGCGTTACTGACCTTCACATATGTTGCCATTGTGCCTGTAGTATTCAATCGCGATGCAGTTTCTGTGTTACATCGTCATTGTGAAGGTTCAAGTGAAGCAATGACCCAGGACCTGGTCGTCGGATACTCTTACTTCAGTCCCAGAAATTTTCAAGACGTGGTCTGATAATAGCGTTACCGGCCTTCACAAATGTCGCCACAGTGCCTGTAGTATCAATCGCGATGCAGTGTCTGTGTTTCATCGTCAATGTGAAGGTTTAAGGTAGGCAATGACCCTGGACCTGGCCGTCGGATATTGTTACCTGATACCCACGAAATGTTCAAAGCATGGACTGTTAAAAGCTTTACTGGCCCTCACATAGGTCGCATTGGTGCCAGTTGTATTCAGTCACCATGCACGTTCTGTGTTTCATCGTCAATGTGAAGGTTAAAGCGATGCAATGGCCTTGGACCTGGCCGTCGGATATTGTTACTTGAGTCCCAGGAAATCTTCAAAGCCTGGGCTGTTAAAAGCGTTAATGGCCTTCTCATATGTCACCATAGTGCCTGTGGTATTCACTCGCAATGCAGTTTCTGTGTTTCACCATCATTGTTAAGGTTCAAGGGAAGCAATGACCCTGGACTTGGGCGTCGGATAATGTTACTTGAGTCCCAGGAAATGTTCAAAGCATGGTCTGTTAAAAGCTTTACCGGCCCACACGTATGTCGCCATAGTGCCTGTAGTATTCAATCGCGATGCAGTTTCTGTGTTTCATCGTCAATGTGAAGGTTCAAGGGAAGTTATTACCCTGGAGACGGACGTCGGATATAGGTACTTGAGTCCCAAGAAATGTTTAAAGCATGGACAGTTAAAAGCGTTACTGGCCTTCACATATGTCGCCATGATAGTTGTAGTATTCAATCGTGATTCAGTTTGTGTTTCAACGTCAATGTGAAGGTTCAAGTGAAGCAGTGACCCTGGACCTGGGCGTCGGATATTGTTACTTGAGTCCCAGGAATTTGTCGAATGCGTGGACTGTTAAAAGCGTTAATGGCCTTCACATATGTCGCCATAGTGCCTGTAGTATTCAATCGCGATGCAGTTTCTGTGTTTCATCGTCAATGTGAAGGTTACAAGATAAGCAATTTCCCTGGACCAGGCCGTCGGATATTGTTACTTGAGTCCCAGGAAATGTTCAAAGCATGCTCTGTCAAAAGCGTTACTGGCCTTCAAATATGATTCCATTGTGCCTGTAGTATTCAATCGCAATGCAGTTTCTGTGTTTCATTGTCAATGTGAAGGTTCAAGGGAAACAATGACTCTGGGCCTGGACGTCGGATATTGTTACTTGAGTCCCAGGAAATGTTCAAGGCATGCACTGTTAAATACGTTATTGGCCTTCACATATGTCACCATAGTGCATGTAGTACTCAATCGCAATGCAGTTTCTGTGTTTCATCATCATTGTTAAGGTTCAAGGGAAGCAATGCCCGTGGTCCTGGGCGTCGGATATTGTTACTTGAGTCCCACAAAATGTTCAAAGCATGATCTGTTAGAAGCGTTACCGGCCTTCACATATGTCGCCATAGTGCCTGTAGTATTCAATCGCAATGCAGTTTCTGTGTTTCTTCGTCATTGTGAAGGTTCAAGGGAAACAATGACCCTTGACCTGGCCGTCGGATACTCTTACTTCAGTCCCAGGAAATTTTCAAAGCATGGACTGTTAAAAGCGTTACTGGCCGTCACATATGTCACCATAGTGCCTGTAGTATTCAATCGCAATGCAGTTTCTGTGTTTCATCATCATTGTTGAGGTTCAAGGGAAGCAATGACCCTGGACCTGGGCCTCGGTTATTGTTACTTAAGTCCCAGGAAATGTTCAAAGCATGGTCTGTTAAAAGTTTTACCAGCCTTCACATATGTCGCCATAGTGCCTGTAGTATTCAATCGCGATGCAGTTTGTGTGTTTCATCGTCAATGTGAAGGTTCAAGGGAAGCAACGTTCCTGGAGCAGGCTGTCGGATATTGTTACTTGAGTCCCAGGGAATGTTCAAAGCATGGACTGTTAAAAGCGTTACTGGTCTTCACATATGTCGCCATGGTGCCTGTAGTATTCAATCGCGATGCAGTTTCTGTGTTTCATCGTCAATGTGAAGGTTCAAGGGAAACTATGACCCTACCCTGGACGTCGGATATTGTTAGTTGAGTCCCAGGAAATGTTCAAAGCATTGTGTGTTTAAATCGTTACTGGCAGTCACATATGTCTCCATAGTGCATCTAGTATTCAATCGCGATGCAGTTTCTGTGTTCATCGTCAATGTGAAGATTCAAGGGAATCAATGACCCTATACCTGGCCGTCAGATATTGTTACTTGAGTCCCAGGAAATGTTAAAAGCATGGAGTGTTAAAAGGGTTAGTGGCCTTCACATATGTCGCCATAGTGGCTGTAGTATTCAATCGCGATGCAGTTTCTGTGTTCCATCGTCAATGTGAAGGTTCAAGGGAAGCAATGACTCTGGACCTGGCCGTCGGTTATTGTGACTTGAGTCCCAGGAAATGTTCAAAGCATTGACTGTTAAAAGCGTTACTGGCGTTTACATATGTTGCCATTGTGCCTGTAGTATTCAATCTCAATGCAGTTTCTGTGTTTCATCGTCAATGTGAAAGTTCAAGGGAAGCAAAGACCCTGGACCTGGCTGTCGGATATCGTTACTTGAGTCCCAGGAAATGTTCAAATCATTGACTGTTAGATGCGTTACTGGCCTTCACATATGTCGCCATAGTGCCCATAGTATTCAATCGCGATGCAGTTTCTGTGTTCAGTCGACAATGTATAGGTTCAAGGGAGGCAATGACCCTGGAGCTGGAGGTCAGATATTGTTACATGAGTCCAAGGAAATATTCAAAGCATGGACTGTTAAAGGCGTTACTGACCTACACATATGTCGCCATAGTGCCTGTAGTATTCAATCGCGATGCAGTTTCTCTGTTTCATCATCATTGTGAAGGTTCAAGGGAAGGTATGACCCTGGAGATGGACGTCGGTTATAGTTTCTTGAGTACCAAGAAATGTTTAAAGGATGGACAGTTAAAAGCGTTACTGGCCTTCACATATGTCGCCTTAGTGCCTGTAGTATTCAATCGCGATGCAGTTTCTGTGTTTCATCGAAGGTTCAAGGGAAGCTATGTCTCTGGACCTGGCCTTCGGTTATTGTTACTTGGCCCCAGGAAATGTTCAAAGCATGGACTGTTAAAAGCTTCAATGGCCTTCACATATGTAGCCATAGTGCCTGTAGTATTCAATCGCAATGCAGTTTCTGTGTTTCATCGCCAATGTGAAGGTTCAAGTGAAGCAATGACCATGGACCTGGGCGTCGATATTGTTACTTGAGTCCCAGGAATTTGTTGAATGCGTGGACTGTTAAAAGCGTTAATGGCCTTCACATAAGTCGCCATAGTGCCTGTAGTATTCAATCGCGATGCAGTTTCTGTGTTACATCGTCATTGTGAAGGTTACAAGATAAGCAATGACCCTGGACCGGGCCGTCGGATATTGTTACTTGAGTCCCAGGAAATGTCCAAGGCATGCACTGTTAAATACGTTATTGGCCTTCACATATGTCGAAATAGTGCATGTAGTATTCAATTGCGATGCAGTTTCTGTGTTTCATCGTCAATGTGAAGGTTCAAGGGAAGCAATGGCCTTGGACCTGGCCGTCGCATATTGTAACTTGAGTCCCAGGAAATGTTCAAAGCATTGTGTGTTTAAATCGTTACTGGCCTTCACATATGTCGCCATAGTGCCTGTAGTATTCAATCGCAATGCAGTTTTTATGTTTCTTTGTCAGTGTGAAGGTTCGAGAGATACAGTGACCGTGGACCTGGCCGTCGGATACTCTTACTTCAGTCCCAGGAAATGTTCAAAGCATGGACTGTTTCAAGCCTTACTGGCCTTAACATATGTTGCCATAGTGCCTGTGGTATTCAATCGAAATATACTTTCTGTGTTTCTTCGTCAATGTGAAGGTTCAAGGGAAACAATGACCATATACCTGGCCGTCAGATATTGTTACTTGAGTCCCAGGAAATGTTCAAAGCTTGCTCTGTCAAAAGCGTTACTGACCTTCACATATGTTGCCATTGTGCCTGTAGTATTCAATCGCGATGCAGTTTCTGTGTTACATCGTCATTGTGAAGGTTCAAGTGAAGCAATGACCCAGGACTTGGTCGTCGGATACTCTTACTTCAGTCCCAGAAAATGTTCAAGACGTGGTCTGATAATAGCGTTATCGGCCTTCACATACGTCGCCACAGTGCCTGTAGTATCAATCGCCATGCAGTGTCTGTGTTTCATCGTCAATGTGAAGGTTTAAGGTAAGCAATGACCCTGGACCTGGCCGTCGGATATTGTTACCTGATACCTACGAAATGTTCAAAGCATGGACTGTTAAAAGCTTTACTGGCCCTCACATATGTCGCATTGGTGCCAGTTGTATTCAGTCACCATGCACGTTCTGTGTTTCATCATCAATGTGAAGGTTAAAGCGATGCAATGGCCTTGGACCTGGCCGTCGGATATTGTTACTTGAGTCCCAGGAAATCTTCAAAGCCTGGGCTGTTAAAAGCGTTAATGGCCTTCTCATATGTCACCATAGTGCCTGTGGTATTCACTCGCAATGCAGTTTCTGTGTTTCACCATCATTGTTAAGGTTCAAGGGAAGCAATGACCCTGGACTTGGGCGTCGGATAATGTTACTTGAGTCCCAGGAATTTGTTGAATGCGTGGACTGTTAAAAGCGTTAATGGCCTTCACATGTCTCGCCATAGTGCCTGTAGTATTCAATCGCGATGCAGTTTCTGTGTTTCATCGTCAATGTGAAGGTTACAAGATAAGCAATTTCCCTGGACCAGGCCGTCGGATATTGTTACTTGAGTCCCAGGAAATGTTCAAGGTATGCACTGTTAAATACGTTATTAGCCTTCAAATATGTCAGCATAGTGCCTGTAGTATTCAATCGCAATTCAGTTTCTATGCTTCATCATAATTGTGAAGGTTCAAGGGAAGCAATGACCCTGGACCTGGCGTTGGATATTGTTAGTTGAGTCCCAGGAAATGTTCAAAGCATGCTCTGTCAAAAGCGTTACTGGCCTTCAAATATGTTTCCATTGTGCCTGTAGTATTCAATCGCAATGCAGTTTCTGTGTTTCATTGTCAATGTGAAGGTTCAAGTGAAACAATGACCATGGACCTGGCGGTCGGATATTGTTACTTGAGTCCCAGGAATTTGTTCAATGCATGGACTGTTAGAAGCGTTAATGGCCTTCACATATGTCGCCATAGTGCCTGTAGTATTCAATCGCGATGCAGTTTCTGTGTTTCATCGTCAATGCGAAGGTTCAAATGAAGCTATGACCCTGGACCTGGCCGTCGGATACTCTCACTTCAGTCCCAGAAAATGTTCAAGACATGGACTGATAATAGCGTTACTGGCCTTCACATATTTCGCCATAGTGCCTGTAGTATTCAATCGCGATGCAGTTTCTGTGTTTCATCATCATTGTTAAGGTTCAAGGGAAGCAATGACCCTGGAGGTTGAAGTCGGATATAGTTACTTGAGTCCCAGGAAATGTTGAAAGCAAGGAGTGTTAAAAGCGTTACTGGCCTTCACATATGTCGCCATAGTGCCTGTAGTATTCAATCGCGATGCAGTTTCTGTGTTTCTTCGTCATTGTGAAGGTTCAAGGGAAACAATGACCCTGGACCTGGATGTCGGATATAGTTACTTCAGTCCCAGGAAATGTTCAAAGCAAGGTGTGTTAAAAGCGTTACTGGCCTTCACATATGTCGCCATAGTGCCTGTAGTATTCAATCGCGATGCAGTTTCTGTGTTACATCGTCATTGTGAAGGTTGAAGGCAAGCAATGACGCAGGACCTGGCCGTCGGATACTCTTACTTCAGTCCCAGGAAATGTTCAAGACATGGTCTGATAATAGCGTTACTGGCCTTCACATATGTCGCCACAGTGCCTGTAATATTCAATCGCGATGCAGTGTCTGTGTTTCATCGTCAATGTTAAGGTTTAAGGTAAGACATGACCCTGGACCTGGCCGTCGGATATTGTTACCTGATTCCCACGAAATGTTCAAAGCATAGACTGTTAAAAGGTTTACTGGCCATCACATATGTTTCCATTGTGCCTGTAGTATTCAATCGCAATGCAGTTTCTGTGTTTCATTGTCAATGTGAAGGTTCAAGGGAAACAATGACCCTGGGCCTGGACGGCGGATATAGTTATTTGAGTCCCAGGAAACATTAGAAGCATGGACTGTTAAAAGCTTTACTGGCCTTCTCATATGTTGCCATAGTGCCTGTAGTATTCATCGCAATGCAGTTTCTGTGTTTCATCGTCATTGTGGAGGTTCAAGGGAAGCAGTGACCCAGGACCTGGCCGTCGGATACTCTCACTTCCGTCCCAGGGAATGTTCAAAATATGGTCTGATAATAGCGTTACCGGCCTTCACATATGTCGCCACAGTGCCTGTAGTATTCAATCGTGATGCAGTTTCTGTTTCAACGTCAATGTGAAGGTTACAAGATAAGCAAAGATCCTGGACCGGGCCGTCGGATATTGCTACTTGAGTCCCAGGAAATGTCCAAGGCATGCACTGTTAAATACGTTATTGGCCTTCACATATGTCGAAATAGTGCATGTAGTATTCAATTGCGTTGCAGTTTTTATGTTTCTTTGTCAATGTGAAGGTTCGAGAGATACAATGACCCTGGACCTGGCTGTCGGATACTCTTACTTCAGTCCCAGGAAATGTTCAAAGCATGGACTGTTTCAAGCCTTACTGGCCTTCACATATGTTGCCATAGTGCCTGTAGTATTCAATCGAAATATAGTTTCTGTGTTTCTTCGTCAATGTGAAAGTTCAAGGGGAACAATGACCCTATACCTGGCCGTCGGATATTGTTACTTGAGTCCCAGGAAATGTTCAAAGCTTGCTCTGTCAAAAGCGTTACTGACCTTCACATATGTTGCCATTGTGCCTGTAGTATTCAATCGCGATGCAGTTTCTGTGTTACATCGTCATTGTGAAGGTTCAAGTGAAGCAATGACCCAGGACCTGGTCGTCGGACACTCTTACTTCAGTCCCAGAAAATGTTCAAGACGTGGTCTGATAATAGCGTTACCGGCCTTCACATACGTCGCCACAGTGCCTGTAGTATCAATCGCTATGCAGTGTCTGTGTTTCATCGTCAATGTGAAGGTTAAAGCGATGCAATGACCCTATACCTGGCCGTCGGATATTGTTACTTGAGTCCCAGGAAATGTTCAAAGCTTGGAGTGGTAAAAGTGTTACTGGGATTCACATATGTCGCCATAGTGACTGCAGTATTCAATCGCGATGCAGTTTCTGTGTTTCATCGTCAATGTGAAGGTTCAAGGAAAGCAATAACCCTGGACCTGGGCGTCGGATATTGTTACTTGGTTCCCGGGAAATGTTCAAGTCATGGTCTGTTAATAGCGTTACCGGCCTTCACATATGTCGCCATAGTGCCTGTTGTATTCAATCGCGATGCAGTTTGTGTGTTTCATCTTCAATGTGAAGGTTTAAGGGAAGCAATAACTCCGGACCTGGGCGTCGGATATTCTTACTTCAGTCCCAGGAAATGTTCAAAGCATGGACTGATAACAGCGTTACTGGCCTTCACACATGTCGCCATAGTTCCTGTAGTATTCAATCGCGATGCAGTTTCTGTGTTTCTTCGTCATTGTGAAGGTTCAAGAAAACAATGACCCTGGACCTGGACGGCGGATATAGTTATTTGAGTCCCAGGAAACATTAAAAGCATGGACTGTTAAAAGCTTTACTGGCCTTCTCATATGTTGCCATAGTGCCTGTAGTATTCATCGCAATGCAGTTTCTGTGTTTCATCGTCATTGTGGAGGTTCAAGGGAAGCAGTGACCCAGGATCTGGCCGTCGGATACTCTCACTTCCGTCCCAGGGAATGTTCAAAATATGGTCTGATAATAGCGTTACCGGCCTTCACATATGTCGCCACAGTGCCTGTAGTATTCAATCGTGATGCAGTTTCTGTTTCAACGTCAATGTGAAGGTTACAAGATAAGCAAAGACCCTGGACCGGGCCGTCGGATATTGCTACTTGAGTCCCAGGAAATGTCCAAGGCATGCACTGTTAAATACGTTATTGACCTTCACATATGTCGAAATAGTGCATGTAGTATTCAATTGCGTTGCAGTTTTTATGTTTCTTTGTCAATGTGAAGGTTCGAGAGATACAATGACCCTGGACCTGGCTGTCGGATACTCTTACTTCAGTCCCAGGAAATGTTCAAAGCATGGACTGTTTCAAGCCTTACTGGCCTTCACATATGTTGCCATAGTGCCTGTAGTATTCAATCGAAATATAGTTTCTGTGTTTCTTCGTCAATGTGAAAGTTCAAGGGGAACAATGACCCTATACCTGGCCGTCGGATATTGTTACTTGAGTCCCAGGAAATGTTCAAAGCTTGCTCTGTCAAAAGCGTTACTGACCTTCACATATGTTGCCATTGTGCCTGTAGTATTCAATCGCGATGCAGTTTCTGTGTTACATCGTCATTGTGAAGGTTCAAGTGAAGCAATGACCCAGGACCTGGTCGTCGGACACTCTTACTTCAGTCCCAGAAAATGTTCAAGACGTGGTCTGATAATAGCGTTACCGGCCTTCACATACGTCGCCACAGTGCCTGTAGTATCAATCGCTATGCAGTGTCTGTGTTTCATCGTCAATGTGAAGGTTAAAGCGATGCAATGACCCTATACCTGGCCGTCGGATATTGTTACTTGAGTCCCAGGAAATGTTCAAAGCTTGGAGTGGTAAAAGTGTTACTGGGATTCACATATGTCGCCATAGTGACTGCAGTATTCAATCGCGATGCAGTTTCTGTGTTTCATCGTCAATGTGAAGGTTCAAGGAAAGCAATAACCCTGGACCTGGGCGTCGGATATTGTTACTTGATTCCCGGGAAATGTTCAAGTCATGGTCTGTTAATAGCGTTACCGGCCTTCACATATGTCGCCATAGTGCCTGTTGTATTCAATCGCGATGCAGTTTGTGTGTTTCATCTTCAATGTGAAGGTTTAAGGGAAGCAATAACTCCGGACCTGGGCGTCGGATATTCTTACTTCAGTCCCAGGAAATGTTCAAAGCATGGACTGATAACAGCGTTACTGGCCTTCACACATGTCGCCATAGTTCCTGTAGTATTCAATCTCGATGCAGTTTTTGTGTTTCATCGTCAATGTGAAGGTTCAAGGGAAGCAATGGCCTTGGACCTGGCCGTCAGATATTGTTACTTGAGTCCCAGGAAATGTTCAAAGCTTGCTCTGTCAAAAGCGTTAGTGGTCTTCACATATGTTGCCATTGTGCCTGTAGTATTCAATCGCAATGCAGTTTCTGTGTTTCATCGTCAATGTGAAGGTTCAAGGGAAACAATGACCCTACCCTGGACGTCGGATATTGTTACTTGAGCCCCAGGAAATATTAAAAGCATGGACTGTTAAAAGCGTTACTTGCCTTCTCATATGTCGCCATGGTAGTTGTAGTATTCAATCGTGATGCAGTTTCTGTTTCAACGTCAATGTGAAGGTTCAAGTGAAGCAGTGACCCAGGACCTGGGCGTCGGATATTGTTACTTGAGTCCCAGGAATTTGTTGAATGCGTGGACTGTTAAAAGCGTTAATGGCCTTCACATATGTCGCCATAGTGCCTGTAGTATTCAATAGCGATGCAGTTTCTGTGTTTCATCGTCAATGTGAAGGTTACAAGATAAGCAATGACCCTGGACTGGGGCCGTCGGATATTGTTACTTGAGTCCCAAGAAATGTTCAAGGCATGCACTGTTAAATACGTTATTGGCCTTCACATATGTCGAAATAGTGCATGTAGTATTCAATTGCGATGCAGTTTCTGTGTTTCATCGTCAATGTGAAGGTTAAAGCGATGCAATGGCCTTGGACGCGGCCGTCGGATATTGTTACTTGAGTCCCAGGAAATCTTCAAACCATGGACTGTTAAAAGCGTTACTGGCCTTCACATATGTCAGGATAGTGCCTGTAGTATTCAATCGCAATTCAGTTTCTATGCTTCATCATCATTGTGAAGGTTCAAGGGAAGCAATGACCCTGGACCTGGCGTTGGATATTGTTAGTTGAGTCCCAGGAAATGTTCAAAGCATGCTCTGTCAAAAGCGTTACTGGTCTTCACATATGTTTCCATTGTGCCTGTAGTATTCAATCGCAATGCAGTTTCTGTGTTTCATTGTCAATGTGAAGGTTCAAGGAAAGCAATAACCCTGGACCTGGGCGTCGGATATAGTTACTTGAGTCCCAGGAAATATTAAAAGCGTGGACTGTTAAAAGCGTTACTGGCCTTCACATATGTCGCCATAGTGCCCGTAGTATTGAATCGCGATGCAGTTTCTGTGTTTCATCGTCATTCTGAAGGTTCAATGGAAGTAATGGCACTGGAGCTGGACGTCGGATATAGTTACTTGAGTCCCAGGAAATATTCAAAGCATGGGCTGTTAAAAGCGTTACTGTCCTTCACATATGTCGCCATAGTTCCCGTAGTATTGAATCGCGATGCAGTTTCTGTGTTTCGTCGACATTGTGAAGGTTCAAGGTAAGCAATGACCCTGGAGCTGGACGTCGGATATATTTACTTGAGTCCCAGGAAATATTCAAAGTATGAACTGTTAAAAGCGTTACTGGCCGTCACATATGTCGCCATAGTGCCCGTAGTATTGAATCGCTATGGAGTTTCTGTGTTTCATCGGCAATGTGAATTTTCAAGGGAAGCAATGACCCTGGAGCTGGACGTCGGATATAGTTACTTGAGTCCCAGGAAATATTCAAAGCATGGAGTGTTAAAAGCGTTACTGGCCTTCACATATGTCGCCATAGTGCCAGTAGTATTAAATCGCGATACAGTTTCTGTGTTTCATCGTCATTGTGAAGGTTCAAGGGAAGCAATGACCCTGGAGCTGGACGTCGGATATAGTTACTTGAGTCCCAGGAAATATTCAAAGCATGGACTGTTAAAAGCGTTACTCGCCTTCACATATGTCGCCATAGTGCCCGTAGTATTGAATCGCGATGTAGTTTCTGTGTTTCATCGGCAATGTGGAGTTTCTAGGCAAGCAACGACCCTGGAGCTGGACGTTGGATATAGTTACTTGACTCCCAGGTAATATGCAAAGCATGTACTGTTAAAAGCGTTACTGGCCTTCACATAAGTCGCCATAGTGCCCGTAGTATTGAATCGCGATGCAGTTTCTCTGTTTCATCGTCATTGTGAAGGTTCAAGGGAAGCAAAGACCCTAAAGCTGGACGTCGGATATAGTTACTTGAGTCCCAGGAAATATTCAAAGCATGCACTGTTAAAAGCGTTACTGGCCTTCACATATGTCGCCATAGTACCCGTAGTATTGAATCGCGAGGCAGTTTCTGTGTGTCATCGGCAATGTGAAGGTTCAAGGGAAGCAATCAACCTGGAGCTGGACGTCGGATATAGTTACTTGAGTCCCAGGAAATATTCAAAGCATGGACTGTTAAAAGCGTTACTGGCCGTCACATATGTAGCCATAGTGCCCGTAGTATTGAATCGCGATGCAGTTTCCTTGTTTCATCGTCATTGTGAAGGTTCAAGGGAAGCAATGACCCTGGAGCTGGACGTCGGATATAGTTACTTGAGTCCCAGGAAACATTCAAAGCATGGACTGTTAAAAGTGTTACTGGCCTACACATATGTCGCCATAGTGCCCTTAGTATTGAATTGCGATGCAGTTTCTGTGTTTCATCGTCATTGTGAAGGTTCAAGTGAAGCAATGACCCTGGAGCTGGACGTCGGACATAGTTACTTGAGTCCCAGGAAATATTCAAAGCATGGACTGTTAAAAGCGTTACTGGCCTTCACATATGTCGCCATAGTGCCCGTAGTATTGAATCGCGATGCAGTTTCTGTGTGTCATTGGCAATGTGAACGTTCAAGGGAAGCAATGACCCTGGAGCTGGACGTCGGATATAGTTACTTGAGTCCCAGGAAATATTCAAAGCATGGACTGTTAAAAGCGTTACTGGCCTTCACATATGTCGCCATAGTGCCCGTAGTATTGAATCGCGATGCAGTTTCTGTGTTTGATCGTCATTGCGAAGGTTCAAGGGAAGCAATGACCCTGGAGCTGGACGTCGGATATAGTTACTTGAGTCCTAGGAAATATTCAAAACATGGACTGTTAAAATCGTTACTGGCCTTCACATATGTCGCCATAGTGCGCGTAGTATTGAATCGCGATGCAGTTTCTGTGTTTCATCGTCATTGCGAAGGTTCAAGGGAAGCAATGACCCTGGAGCTGGACGTCGGATATAGTTACTTGAGTCCCAGGAAATATTCAAAGCATGGACTGTTAAAATCGTTACTGGCCTTCACATATGTCGCCATAGTGCCCGTAGTATTGCATCGCGATGCAGTTTCAGTGTTTCATCGTCATTGCGAAGGTTCAAGGGAAGCAATGACCCTGGAGCTGGACGGCGGATATAGTTACTTGAGTCCCAGGAAATATTCAAAGCATGGACTGTTAAAATCGTTACTGGCCTTCACATATGTCGCCATAGAGCGCGTAGTATTGAATCGCGATGCAGTTTCTGTGTTTCATCGTCATTGCGAAGGTTCAAGGGAAGCAATGACCCTGGAGCTGGACGTCGGATATAGTTACTTGAGTCCCAGGAAATATTCAAAGCATGGACTGTTAAAAGCGTTACTGGCCTTCACATATGTCGCCATAGTGCCCGTAGTACTGAATCGCGATGTAGTTTCTGTGTTTCATCGGCAATGTGGAGTTTCTAGGGAAGCAACGACCCTGGAGCTGGACGTTGGATATAGTTACTTGACTCCCAGGTAATATGCAAAGCATGTACTGTTAAAAGCGTTACTGGCCTTCACATAAGTCGCCATAGTGCCCGTAGTATTGAATCGCGATGCAGTTTCTCTGTTTCATCGTCATTGTGAAGGTTCAAGGGAAGCAAAGACCCTAAAGCTGGACGTCGGATATAGTTACTTGAGTCCCAGGAAATATTCAAAGCATGCACTGTTAAAAGCGTTACTGGCCTTTACATATGTCGCCATAGTGCCCGTAGTATTGAATCGCGAGGCAGTTTCTGTGTGTCATCGGCAATGTGAAGGTTCAAGTGAAGCAATCACCCTGGAGCTGGACGTCGGATATAGTTACTTGAGTCCCAGGAAATATTCAAAGCATGGACTGTTAAAAGCGTTACTGGCCGTCACATATGTAGCCATAGTGCCCGTAGTATTGAATCGCGATGCAGTTTCCTTGTTTCATCGTCATTGTGAAGGTTGAAGGGAAGCAATGACCCTGGAGCTGGACGTCGGATATAGTTACTTGAGTCCCAGGAAACATTCAAAGCATGGACTGTTAAAAGTGTTACTGGCCTACACATATGTCGCCATAGTGCCCTTAGTATTGAATTGCGATGCAGTTTCTGTGTTTCATCGTCATTGTGAAGGTTCAAGTGAAGCAATGACCCTGGAGCTGGACGTCGGACATAGTTACTTGAGTCCCAGGAAATATTCAAAGCATGGACTGTTAAAAGCGTTACTGGCCTTCACATATGTCGCCATAGTGCCCGTAGTATTGAATCGCGATGCAGTTTCTGTGTGTCATTGGCAATGTGAACGTTCAAGGGAAGCAATGACCCTGGAGCTGGACGTCGGATATAGTTACTTGAGTCCCAGGAAATATTCAAAGCATGGACTGTTAAAAGCGTTACTGGCCTTCACATATGTCGCCATAGTGCCCGTAGTATTGAATCGCGATGCAGTTTCTGTGTTTGATCGTCATTGCGAAGGTTCAAGGGAAGCAATGACCCTGGAGCTGGACGTCGGATATAGTTACTTGAGTCCCAGGAAATATTCAAAGCATGGACTGTTAAAATCGTTACTGGCCTTCACATATGTCGCCATAGTGCGCGTAGTATTGAATCGCGATGCAGTTTCTGTGTTTCATCGTCATTGCGAAGGTTCAAGGGAAGCAATGACCCTGGAGCTGGACGTCGGATATAGTTACTTGAGTCCCAGGAAATATTCAAAGCATGGACTGTTAAAATCGTTACTGGCCTTCACATATGTCGCCATAGTGCCCGTAGTATTGAATCGCGATGCAGTTTCTGTGTTTCATCGTCATTGTGAAGGTTCAAGTGAAGCAATGACCCTGGAGCTGGACGTCGGACATAGTTACTTGAGTCCCAGGAAATATTCAAAGCATGGACTGTTAAAAGCGTTACTGGCCTTCACATATGTCGCCATAGTGCCCGTAGTATTGAATCGCGATGCAGTTTCTGTGTTTCATCGTCATTGCGAAGGTTCAAGGGAAGCAATGACCCTGGAGCTGGATGTCGGATATAGTTACTTGAGTCCCAGGAAATATTCAAAGCATGGACTGTTAAAATCGTTACTGGCCTTCATATATGTCGCCATAGTGCCCGTAGTATTGAATCGCGATGCAGTTTTTTTGTTTCATCGTCATTGTGAAGGTTCAAGGGAAGCAATGACCCTGGAGCTGGACGTCGGATATAGTTACTTGAGTCCCAGGAAATATTCAAAGCATGGACTGTTAAAAGCGTTACTGGCCTTCACATATGTCGCCATAGTGCCCGTAGTATTGAATCGCGATGCAGTTTCTGTGTTTCATCGTCATTGCGAAGGTTCAAGGGAAGCAATGACCCTGGAGCTGGACGTCGGATATAGTTACTTGAGTCCCAGGAAATATTCAAAGCATGGACTGTTAAAAGCGTTACTGACCTTCACATATGTCGCCATAGTGCCCGTAGTATTGAATCGCGATGCAGTTTCTTTGTTTCATCGTCATTGTGAAGGTTCAAGGGAAGCAATGACCCTGGAGCTGGACGTCGGATATAGTTACTTGTGTCCCAGGAAATATTCAAAGCATGGACTTTTAAAAGCGTTACTGGCCTTCACATATGTCGCCATAGTGCCCGTAGTATTGAATCGCGGTGCAGTTTCTGTGTTTCATCGTCATTGTGAAGGTTCAAGTGAAGCAATGACCCTGGAGCTGGACGTCGGACATAGTTACTTGAGTCCCAGGAAATATTCAAAGCATGGACTGTTAAAAGCGTAACTTGCCTTTACATATATAGCCATAGTGCCCGTAGTATTGAATCGCGATGCAGTTTCTGTGTTTCATCGTCATTGCGAAGGTTCAAGGGAAGCAATGACCCTGGAGCTGGACGTCGGATATAGTTACTTGAGTCCCAGGAAATATTCAAAGCATGGACTGTTAAAAGCGTTACTGGCCTTCACATATGTCGCCATAGTGCCCGTAGTATTTAATCGCGATGCAGTTTCTGTGTTTCATCGTCATTGCGAAGGTTCAAGGGTAGCAATGACCCTGGAGCTGGACGTCGGATATAGTTATTTGAGTCCCAGGAAATATTCAAAGCATGGACTGTTATAAGCGTTACTGGCCTTCACATATGTCGCCATAGTGCCCGTAGTATTGAATCGCGATGCAGTTTCTTTGTTTCATCGTCATTGTGAAGGTTCAAGGGAAGCAATGACCCTGGAGCTGGTCGTCGGATATAGTTACTTGAGTCCCAGGAAATATTCAAAGCATGGACTGTTAAAAGCGTTACTGGCCTTCACATATGTCGCCATAGTGCCCGTAGTATTGAATCGCGATGCAGTTTCTGTGTTTCATTGTCATTGCGAAGGTTCAAGGGAAGCAATGACCCTGGAGCTGGACGTCGGATATAGTTACTTGAGTACCAGGAAATATTCAAAGCATGCACTGTTAAAAGCGTTACTGGCCTTCACATATGTCGCCATAGTGCCCGTAGTATTGAATCGCGAGGCAGTTTCTGTGTGTCATCGGCAATGTGAAGGTTCAAGGGAAGCAATCACCCTGGAGCTGGACGTCGGATATAGTTACTTGAGTCCCAGGAAATATTCAAAGCATGGACTGTTAAAAGCGTTACTGGCCGTCACATATGTAGCCATAGTGCCCGTAGTATTGAATCGCTATGCAGTTTCTTAGTTTCATCGTCATTGTGAAGGTTCAAGGGAAGCAATGACCCTGGAGCTGGACGTCGGATATAGTTACTTGAGTCCCAGGAAATATTCAAAGCATGGACTGTTAAAATCGTTACTGGCCTTCACATATGTCGCCATAGTGCCCGTAGTATTGAATCGCGATGCAGTTTCAGTGTTTCATCGTCATTGTGAAGGTTCAAGGGAAGCAATGACCCTGGAGCTGGACGTCGGATATAGTTACTTGAGTCCCAGGAAATATTCAAAGCATGGACTGTTAAAATCGTTACTGGCCTTCACATATGTCGCCATAGAGCGCGTAGTATTGAATCGCGAAGCAGTTTCTGTGTTTCATCGTCATTGCGAAGGTTCAAGGGAAGCAATGACCCTGGAGCTGGACGTCGGATATAGTTACTTGAGTCCCAGGAAATATTCAAAGCATGGACTGTTAAAAGCGTTACTGGCCTTCACATATGTCGCCATAGTGCCCGTAGTATTGAATCGCGATGTAGTTTCTGTGTTTCATCGGCAATGTGGAGTTTCTAGGGAAGCAACGACCCTGGAGCTGGACGTTGGATATAGTTACTTGACTCCCAGGTAATATGCAAAGCATGTACTGTTAAAAGCGTTACTGGCCTTCACATAAGTCGCCATAGTGCCCGTAGTATTGAATCTCGATGCAGTTTCTCTGTTTCATCGTCATTGTGAAGGTTCAAGGGAAGCAAAGACCCTAAAGCTGGACGTCGGATATAGTTACTTGAGTCCCAGGAAATATGCAAAGCATGGACTGTTAAAAGCGTTACTGGCCTTCACATATATAGCTATAGTGCCCGTAGTATTGAATCGCGATGCAGTTTCTGTGTTTCATCGTCATTGCGAAGGTTCAAGGGAAGCAATGACCCTGGTGCTGGACGTCGGATATAGTTACTTGAGTCCCAGGAAATATTCAAAGCATGGACTGTTAAAAGCGTTACTGGCCTTCACATATGTCGCCATAGTGCCCGTAGTATTGAATCGCGATGCAGTTTCTGTGTTTGATCGTCATTGCGAAGGTTCAAGGGAAGCAATGACCCTGGAGCTGGACGTCGGATATAGTTACTTGAGTCCCAGGAAATATTCAAAGCATGGACTGTTAAAATCGTTACTGGCCTTCACATATGTCGCCATAGTGCGCGTAGTATTGAATCGCGATGCAGTTTCTGTGTTTCATCGTCATTGCGAAGGTTCAAGGGAAGCAATGACCCTGGAGCTGGACGTCGGATATAGTTACTTGAGTCCCAGGAAATATTCAAAGCATGGACTGTTAAAATCGTTACTGGCCTTCACATATGTCGCCATAGTGCCCGTAGTATTGAATCGCGATGCAGTTTCTGTGTTTCATCGTCATTGTGAAGGTTCAAGTGAAGCAATGACCCTGGAGCTGGACGTCGGACATAGTTACTTGAGTCCCAGGAAATATTCAAAGCATGGACTGTTAAAAGCGTTACTGGCCTTCACATATGTCGCCATAGTGCCCGTAGTATTGAATCGCGATGCAGTTTCTGTGTTTCATCGTCATTGCGAGGGTTCAAGGGAAGCAATGACCCTGGAGCTGGATGTCGGATATAGTTACTTGAGTCCCAGGAAATATTCAAAGCATGGACTGTTGAAATCGTTACTGGCCTTCATATATGTCGCCATAGTGCCCGTAGTATTGAATCGCGATGCAGTTTCTTTGTTTCATCGTCATTGTGAAGGTTCAAGGGAAGCAATGACCCTGGAGCTGGACGTCGGATATAGTTACTTGAGTCCCAGGAAATATTCAAAGCATGGACTGTTAAAAGCGTTACTGGCCTTCACATATGTCGCCATAGTGCCCGTAGTATTGAATCGCGATGCAGTTTCTGTGTTTCATCGTCATTGCGAAGTTTCAAGGGAAGCAATGACCCTGGAGCTGGACGTCGGATATAGTTACTTGAGTCCCAGGAAATATTCAAAGCATGGACTGTTAAAAGCGTTACTGGCCTTCACATATGTCGCCATAGTGCCCGTAGTATTGAATCGCGATGCAGTTTCTTTGTTTCATCGTCATTGTGAAGGTTCAAGGGAAGCAATGACCCTGGAGCTGGACGTCGGATATAGTTACTTGAGTCCCAGGAAATATTCAAAGCATGGACTGTTAAAAGCGTTACTGGCCTTCACATATGTCGCCATAGTGCCCGTAGTATTGAATCGCGGTGCAGTTTCTGTGTTTCATCGTCATTGTGAAGGTTCAAGTGAAGCAATGACCCTGGAGCTGGACGTCGGACATAGTTACTTGAGTCCCAGGAAATATTCAAAGCATGGACTGTTAAAAGCGTTACTTGCCTTTACATATATAGCCATAGTGCCCGTAGTATTGAATCGCGATGCAGTTTCTTTGTTTCATCGTCATTGCGAAGGTTCAAGGGAAGCAATGACCCTGGAGCTGGACGTCGGATATAGTTACTTGAGTCCCAGGAAATATTCAAAGCATGGACTGTTAAAATCGTTACTGGCCTTCACATATGTTGCCATAGTGCCCGTAGTATTGAATCGCGATGCAGTTTCTGTGTTTCATCGTCATTGCGAAGGTTCAAGGGAAGCAATGACCCTGGAGCTGGACGTCGGATATAGTTACTTGAGTCCCAGGAAATATTCAAAGCATGGACTGTTAAAATCGTTACTGGCCTTCACATATGTCGCCATAGTGCGCGTAGTATTGAATCGCGATGCAGTTTCTGTGTTTCATCGTCATTGCGAAGGTTCAAGGGAAGCAATGACCCTGGAGCTGGACGTCGGATATAGTTACTTGAGTCCCAGGAAATATTCAAAGCATGGACTGTTAAAATCGTTACTGGCCTTCACATATGTCGCCATAGTGCCCGTAGTATTGAATCGCGATGCAGTTTCTGTGTTTCATCGTCATTGTGAAGGTTCAAGTGAAGCAATGACCCTTGAGCTGGACGTCGGACATAGTTACTTGAGTCCCAGGAAATATTCAAAGCATGGACTGTTAAAAGCGTTACTGGCCTTCACATATGTCGCCATAGTGCCCGTAGTATTGAATCGCGATGCAGTTTCTGTGTTTCATCGTCATTGCGAAGGTTCAAGGGAAGCAATGACCCTGGAGCTGGATGTCGGATATAGTTACTTGAGTCCCAGGAAATATTCAAAGCATGGACTGTTAAAATCGTTACTGGCCTTCATATATGTCGCCATAGTGCCCGTAGTATTGAATCGCGATGTAGTTTCTGTGTTTCATCGTCCTTGTGAAGGTTCAAGGGAAGCAATGACCCTGGAGCTGGACGTCGGATATAGTTACTTGAGTCCCAGGAAATATTCAAAGCATGGACTGTTAAAATCGTTACTGGCCTTCACATATGTCGCCATAGTGCCCATAGTATTGAATCGCGATGCAGTTTCTGTGTTTCATCGCCATTGCGAAGGTTCAAGGGAAGCAATGACCCTGGAGCTGGACGTCGGATATAGTTACTTGAGTCCCAGGAAATATTCAAAGCATGGACTGTTAAAAGCGTTACTGGCCTTCACATATGTCGCCATAGTGCCCGTAGTATTGAATCGCGATGCAGTTTCTGTGTTTCATCGTCATTGCGAAGGTTCAAGGGAAGCAATGACCCTGGAGCTGGACGTCGGATATAGTTATTTGAGTCCCAGAAATATTCAAAGCATGGACTGTTAAAAGCGTTACTGGCCTTGACATATGTCGCCATAGTGCCCGTAGTATTGAATCGCGATGCAGTTTCTTTGTTTCATCGTCATTGTGAAGGTTCAAGGGAAGCAATGACCCTGGAGCTGGACGTCGGATATAGTTACTTGAGTCCCAGGAAATATTCAAAGCATGGACTGTTAAAAGCGTTACTGGCCTTCACATATGTCGCCATAGTGCCCGTAGTATTGAATCGCGATGCAGTTTCTGTGTTTCATCGTCATTGCGAAGGTTCAAGGGAAGCAATGACCCTGGAGCTGGACGTCGGATATAGTTACTTGAGTCCCAGGAAATATTCAAAGCATGGACTGTTAAAATCGTTACTGGCCTTCACATATGTCGCCATAGTGCCCGTAGTATTGAATCGCGATACAGTTTCTGTGTCTCATCGTCATTGTGAAGGTTCAAGGGAAGCAATGACCCTGGAGCTGGACGTCGGATATAGTTACTTGAGTCCCAGGAAATATTCAAAGCATGGACTGTTAAAAGCGTTACTGGCCTTCACATATGTCACCATAGTGTTCGTAGTATTGAATCGCGATGCAGTTTCTGTGTTTCATCGCCATTGCGAAGGTTCAAGGGAAGCAATGACCCTGGAGCTGGACGTCGGATATAGTTACTTGAGTCCCAGGAAATATTCAAAGCATGGACTGTTAAAAGCGTTACTGGCCTTCACATATGTCGCCATAGTGCCCGTAGTATTGAATCGCGATGCAGTTTCTGTGTTTCATCGTCATTGCGAAGGTTCAAGGGAAGCAATGACCCTGGAGCTGGACGCCGGATATAGTTACTTGAGTCCCAGGAAATATTCAAAGCATGGACTGTTAAAAGCGTTACTGGCCTTCACATATGTCGCCATAGTGCCCGTAGTATTGAATCGCGATGCAGTTTCTTTGTTTCATCGTCATTGTGAAGGTTCAAGGGAAGCAATGACCCTGGAGCTGGACGTCGGATATAGTTACTTGAGTCCCAGGAAATATTCAAAGCATGGACTGTTAAAAGCGTTACAGGCCTTCACATATGTCGCCATAATGCCCGTAGTATTGAATCGCGATGCAGTTTCTGTGTTTCATCGTCATTGCGAAGGTTCAAGGGAAGCAATGACCCTGGAGCTGGACGTCGGATATAGTTACTTGAGTCCCAGGAAATATTCAAAGCATGGACTGTTAAAATCGTTACTGGCCTTCACATATGTCGCCATAGTGCCCGTAGTATTGAATCGCGATGCAGTTTCTGTGTGTCATCGGCAATGTGAAGGTTCAAGGGAAGCAATGACCCTGGAGCTGGACGTCGGATATAGTTACTTGAGTCCCAGGAAATATTCAAAGCATGGACTGTTAAAAGCGTTACTGGCCTTCACATATGTCGCCATAGTGCCCGTAGTATTGAATCGCGATGCAGTTTCTGTGTTTCATCGTCAATGTGAAGGTTCAAGTGAAGCAATGACCCTGGAGCTGGACGTCGGATATAGGTACTTGAGTCCCAGGAAATATTCAAAGCATGGACTGTTAAAAGCGTTACTGGCCTTCACATATGTCGCCATAGTGCCCGTAGTATTGAATCGCGATGCAGTTGCTGTGTCTCATCGTCATTGTGAAGGTTCAAGGGAAGCAATGACCCTGGAGCTGGACGTCGGATATAGTTACTTGAGTCCCAGGAAATATTCAAAGCATGGACTGTTAAAAGCGTTACTGGCCTTCACATATGTCGCCATAGTGCCCGTAGTATTGAATCGCGATGCAGTTTCTTTGTTTCATCGTCATTGTGAAGGTTCAAGGGAAGCAATGACCCTGGAGCTGGACGTCGGATATAGTTACTTGAGTCCCAGGAAATATTCAAAGCATGGACTGTTAAAATCGTTACTGGCCTTCACATATGTCGCCATAGTGCCCGTAGTATTGAATCGCGATGCAGTTTCTGTGTTTCATCGCCATTGCGAAGGTTCAAGAGAAGCAATGATCCTGGAGCTGGTCGTCGGATATAGTTACTTGAGTCCCAGGAAATATTCAAAGCATGGACTGTTAAAAGCGTTACTGGCCTTCACATATGACGCCATAGTGCCCATAGTATTGAATTGCGATGCTGTTTCTGTGTTTCATCGTCATTGTGAAGGTTCAAGGGAAACAATGACCCTGGAGCTGGACGTCGTATACAGTTACTTGAGTCCCAGGAAATATGCAAAGCATGGACTGTTAAAAGCGTTACTGGCCTTCACATATGTCGCCATAGTGCCCGTAGTATTTAATCGCGATGTAGTTTCTGTGTTTCATCGTCATTGCGAAGGTTCAAGGGAAGCAATGACCCTGGAGTTGGACGTCGGATACAGTTACTTGAGTCCCAGGAAATATTCAAAGCATGGACTGTTAAAAGCGTTACTGGCCTTCACATATGTCGCCATAGTGCCCGTAGTATTGAATCGCGATGCAGTTTCTTTGTTTCATCGTCATTGTGAAGGTTCAAGGGAAGCAATGACCCTGGAGCTGGACGTCGGATATAGTTACTTGAGTCCCAGGAAATATTCAAAGCATGGACTGTTAAAATCGTTACTGGCCTTCACATATGTCGCTATAGTGCCCGTAGTATTGAATCGCGATGCAGTTTCTTTGTTTCATCGTCATTGTGAAGGTTCAAGTGAAGCAATGACCCTGGAGCTGGACGTCGGATATAGTTACTTGAGTCCCAGGAAATATTCAAAGCATGGACTGTTAAAATCGTTACTGGCCTTCACATATGTCGCCATAGTGCCCGTAGTATTGAATCGCGATACAGTTTCTGTGTCTCATCGTCATTGTGAAGGTTCAAGGGAAGTAATGACCCTGGAGCTGGACGTCGGATATAGTTACTTGAGTCCCAGGAAATATTCAAAGCATGGACTGTTAAAAGCGTTACTGGCCTTCACATATGTCGCCATAGTGCCCGTAGTATTGAATCGCGATGCAGTTTCTGTGTTTCATCGCCATTGCGAAGGTTCAAGGGAAGCAATGACCCTGGAGCTGGACGTCGGATATAGTTACTTGAGTCCCAGGAAATATTCAAAGCATGGACTGTTAAAAGCGTTACTGGCCTTCACATATGTCGCCATAGTGCCCGTAGTATTGAATCGCGATGCAGTTTCTGTGTTTCATCGTCATTGCGAAGGTTCAAGGGAAGCAATGACCCTGGAGCTGGACGTCGGATATAGTTACTTGAGTCCCAGGAAATATTCAAAGCATGGACTGTTAAAAGCGTTACTGGCCTTCACATATGTCGCCATAGTGCCCGTAGTATTGAATCGCGATGCAGTTTCTTTGTTTCATCGTCATTGTGAAGGTTCAAGGGAAGCAATGACCCTGGAGCTGGACGTCGGATATAGTTACTTGAGTCCCAGGAAATATTCAAAGCATGGACTGTTAAAAGCGTTACTGGCCTTCACATATGTCGCCATAGTGCCCGTAGTATTGAATTGCGATGCAGTTTCTGTGTTTCATCGTCATTGTGAAGGTTCAAGGGAGGAAATGACCCTGGAGCTGGACGTCGTATATAGTTACTTGAGTCCCAGGAAATATTCAAAGCATGGACTGTTAAAAGCGTTACTGGCCTTCACATATGTCGCCATAGTGCCCGTAGTATTTAATCGCGATGTAGTTACTGTGTTTCATCGTCATTGTGAAGGTTCAAGTGAAGCAATGACCCTGGAGCTGGACGTCGGACATAGTTACTTGAGTCCCAGGAAATATTCAAAGCATGGACTGTTAAAAGTGTTACTGGCCTTTACATTTATAGCTATAGTGCCCGTAGTATTGAATCGCGATGCAGTTTCTGTGTTTCATCGTCATTGCGAAGGTTCAAGGGAAGCAATGACCCTGGAGTTGGACGTCGGATATAGTTACTTGAGTCCCAGGAAATATTCAAAGCATGGACTGTTAAAAGCGTTACTGGCCTTCACATATGTCGCCATAGTGCCCGTAGTATTGAATCGCAATGCAGTTTCTTTGTTTCATCGTCATTGTGAAGGTTCAAGGGAAGCAATGACCCTGGAGCTCGACGTCGGATATAGTTACTTGAGTCCCAGGAAATATTCAAAGCATGGACTGTTAAAATCGTTACTGGCCTTCACATATGTCGCCATAGTGCCCGTAGTATTGAATCGCAATGCAGTTTCTTTGTTTCATCGTCATTGTGAAGGTTCAAGGGAAGCAATGACCCTGGAGCTCGACGTCGGATATAGTTACTTGAGTCCCAGGAAATATTCAAAGCATGGACTGTTAAAATCGTTACTGGCCTTCACATATGTCGCCATAGTGCCCGTAGTATTGAAACGCGATGCAGTTTCTTTGTTTCATCGTCATTGTGAAGGTTCAAGTGAAGCAATGACCCTGGAGCTGGACGTCGGACATAGTTACTTGAGTCCCAGGAAATATTCAAAGCATGGACTGTTAAAATCGTTACTGGCCTTCACATATGTCGCCATAGTGCCCGTAGTATTGAATCGCGATGCAGTTTCTGTGTTTCATCGCCATTGCGAAGGTTCAAGAGAAGCAATGATCCTGGAGCTGGTCGTCGGATATAGTTACTTGAGTCCCAGGAAATATTCAAAGCATGGACTGTTAAAAGTGTTACTGGCCTTTACATTTATAGCTATAGTGCCCGTAGTATTGAATCGCGATGCAGTTTCTGTGTTTCATCGTCATTGCGAAGGTTCAAGGGAAGCAATGACCCTGGAGTTGGACGTCGGATATAGTTACTTGAGTCCCAGGAAATATTCAAAGCATGGACTGTTAAAATCGTTACTGGCCTTCACATATGTCGCCATAGTGCCCGTAGTATTGAATCGCAATGCAGTTTCTTTGTTTCATCGTCATTGTGAAGGTTCAAGGGAAGCAATGACCCTGGAGCTCGACGTCGGATATAGTTACTTGAGTCCCAGGAAATATTCAAAGCATGGACTGTTAAAATCGTTACTGGCCTTCACATATGTCGCCATAGTGCCCGTAGTATTGAAACGCGATGCAGTTTCTTTGTTTCATCGTCATTGTGAAGGTTCAAGTGAAGCAATGACCCTGGAGCTGGACGTCGGACATAGTTACTTGAGTCCCAGGAAATATTCAAAGCATGGACTGTTAAAATCGTTACTGGCCTTCACATATGTCGCCATAGTGCCCGTAGTATTGAATCGCGATGCAGTTTCTGTGTTTCATCGCCATTGCGAAGGTTCAAGAGAAGCAATGATCCTGGAGCTGGTCGTCGGATATAGTTACTTGAGTCCCAGGAAATATTCAAAGCATGGACTGTTAAAATCGTTACTGGCCTTCACATATGTCGCCATAGTGCCCGTAGTATTGAATCGCAATGCAGTTTCTTTGTTTCATCGTCATTGTGAAGGTTCAAGGGAAGCAATGACCCTGGAGCTCGACGTCGGATATAGTTACTTGAGTCCCAGGAAATATTCAAAGCATGGACTGTTAAAATCGTTACTGGCCTTCACATATGTCGCCATAGTGCCCGTAGTATTGAAACGCGATGCAGTTTCTTTGTTTCATCGTCATTGTGAAGGTTCAAGTGAAGCAATGACCCTGGAGCTGGACGTCGGACATAGTTACTTGAGTCCCAGGAAATATTCAAAGCATGGACTGTTAAAATCGTTACTGGCCTTCACATATGTCGCCATAGTGCCCGTAGTATTGAATCGCGATGCAGTTTCTGTGTTTCATCGCCATTGCGAAGGTTCAAGAGAAGCAATGATCCTGGAGCTGGTCGTCGGATATAGTTACTTGAGTCCCAGGAAATATTCAAAGCATGGACTGTTAAAAGTGTTACTGGCCTTTACATTTATAGCTATAGTGCCCGTAGTATTGAATCGCGATGCAGTTTCTGTGTTTCATCGTCATTGCGAAGGTTCAAGGGAAGCAATGACCCTGGAGTTGGACGTCGGATATAGTTACTTGAGTCCCAGGAAATATTCAAAGCATGGACTGTTAAAATCGTTACTGGCCTTCACATATGTCGCCATAGTGCCCGTAGTATTGAATCGCAATGCAGTTTCTTTGTTTCATCGTCATTGTGAAGGTTCAAGGGAAGCAATGACCCTGGAGCTGGACGTCGGACATAGTTACTTGAGTCCCAGGAAATATTCAAAGCATGGACTGTTAAAATCGTTACTGGCCTTCACATATGTCGCCATAGTGCCCGTAGTATTGAATCGCGATGCAGTTTCTGTGTTTCATCGCCATTGCGAAGGTTCAAGAGAAGCAATGATCCTGGAGCTGGTCGTCGGATATAGTTACTTGAGTCCCAGGAAATATTCAAAGCATGGACTGTTAAAAGTGTTACTGGCCTTTACATTTATAGCTATAGTGCCCGTAGTATTGAATCGCGATGCAGTTTCTGTGTTTCATCGTCATTGCGAAGGTTCAAGGGAAGCAATGACCCTGGAGTTGGACGTCGGATATAGTTACTTGAGTCCCAGGAAATATTCAAAGCATGGACTGTTAAAATCGTTACTGGCCTTCACATATGTCGCCATAGTGCCCGTAGTATTGAATCGCAATGCAGTTTCTTTGTTTCATCGTCATTGTGAAGGTTCAAGGGAAGCAATGACCCTGGAGCTCGACGTCGGATATAGTTACTTGAGTCCCAGGAAATATTCAAAGCATGGACTGTTAAAATCGTTACTGGCCTTCACATATGTCGCCATAGTGCCCGTAGTATTGAAACGCGATGCAGTTTCTTTGTTTCATCGTCATTGTGAAGGTTCAAGTGAAGCAATGACCCTGGAGCTGGACGTCGGACATAGTTACTTGAGTCCCAGGAAATATTCAAAGCATGGACTGTTAAAAGTGTTACTGGCCTTTACATTTATAGCTATAGTGCCCGTAGTATTGAATCGCGATGCAGTTTCTGTGTTTCATCGTCATTGCGAAGGTTCAAGGGAAGCAATGACCCTGGAGTTGGACGTCGGATATAGTTACTTGAGTCCCAGGAAATATTCAAAGCATGGACTGTTAAAATCGTTACTGGCCTTCACATATGTCGCCATAGTGCCCGTAGTATTGAATCGCAATGCAGTTTCTTTGTTTCATCGTCATTGTGAAGGTTCAAGGGAAGCAATGACCCTGGAGCTCGACGTCGGATATAGTTACTTGAGTCCCAGGAAATATTCAAAGCATGGACTGTTAAAAGCGTTACTGGCCTTCACATATGTCGCCATAGTGCCCGTAGTATTGAATCGCAATGCAGTTTCTTTGTTTCATCGTCATTGTGAAGGTTCAAGGGAAGCAATGACCCTGGAGCTCGACGTCGGATATAGTTACTTGAGTCCCAGGAAATATTCAAAGCATGGACTGTTAAAATCGTTACTGGCCTTCACATATGTCGCCATAGTGCCCGTAGTATTGAAACGCGATGCAGTTTCTTTGTTTCATCGTCATTGTGAAGGTTCAAGTGAAGCAATGACCCTGGAGCTGGACGTCGGACATAGTTACTTGAGTCCCAGGAAATATTCAAAGCATGGACTGTTAAAATCGTTACTGGCCTTCACATATGTCGCCATAGTGCCCGTAGTATTGAATCGCGATGCAGTTTCTGTGTTTCATCGCCATTGCGAAGGTTCAAGAGAAGCAATGATCCTGGAGCTGGTCGTCGGATATAGTTACTTGAGTCCCAGGAAATATTCAAAGCATGGACTGTTAAAAGCGTTACTGGCCTTCACATATGTCGCCATAGTGCCCATAGTATTGAATTGCGATGCTGTTTCTGTGTTTCATCGTCATTGTGAAGGTTCAAGGGAAACAATGACCCTGGAGCTGGACGTCGTATACAGTTACTTGAGTCCCAGGAAATATGCAAAGCATGGACTGTTAAAAGCGTTACTGGCCTTCACATATGTCGCCATAGTGCCCGTAGTATTTAATCGCGATGTAGTTTCTGTGTTTCATCGTCATTGCGAAGGTTCAAGGGAAGCAATGACCCTGGAGTTGGACGTCGGATATAGTTACTTGAGTCCCAGGAAATATTCAAAGCATGGACTGTTAAAAGCGTTACTGGCCTTCACATATGTCGCCATAGTGCCCGTAGTATTGAATCGCGATGCAGTTTCTTTGTTTCATCGTCATTGTGAAGGTTCAAGGGAAGCAATGACCCTGGAGCTGGACGTCGGATATAGTTACTTGAGTCCCAGGAAATATTCAAAGCATGGACTGTTAAAATCGTTACTGGCCTTCACATATGTCGCTATAGTGCCCGTAGTATTGAATCGCGATGCAGTTTCTTTGTTTCATCGTCATTGTGAAGGTTCAAGTGAAGCAATGACCCTGGAGCTGGACGTCGGATATAGTTACTTGAGTCCCAGGAAATATTCAAAGCATGGACTGTTAAAATCGTTACTGGCCTTCACATATGTCGCCATAGTGCCCGTAGTATTGAATCGCGATACAGTTTCTGTGTCTCATCGTCATTGTGAAGGTTCAAGGGAAGCAATGACCCTGGAGCTGGACGTCGGATATAGTTACTTGAGTCCCAGGAAATATTCAAAGCATGGACTGTTAAAAGCGTTACTGGCCTTCACATATGTCGCCATAGTGCCCGTAGTATTGAATTGCGATGCAGTTTCTGTGTTTCATCGTCATTGTGAAGGTTCAAGGGAGGAAATGACCCTGGAGCTGGACGTCGTATATAGTTACTTGAGTCCCAGGAAATATGCAAAGCATGGACTGTTAAAAGCGTTACTGGCCTTCACATATGTCGCCATAGTGCCCGTAGTATTTAATCGCGATGTAGTTACTGTGTTTCATCGTCATTGTGAAGGTTCAAGTGAAGCAATGACCCTGGAGCTGGACGTCGGATATAGTTACTTGAGTCCCAGGAAATATTCAAAGCATGAACTGTTAAAAGCGTTACTGGCCGTCACATATGTCGCCATAGTGCCCGTAGTATTGAATCGCGATGCAGTTTCTGTGTTTCATCGTCACTGTGAAGGTTCAAGGGAAGCAATGACCCTGGAGCTGGACGTCGGATATAGTTACTTGGGTCCCAGGAAATATTCAAAGCATGGACTGTTAAAAGCGTTACTGGCCTTCACATATGTCGCCATAGTGCCCGTAGTATTGAATCGCGATGCAGTTTCTTTGTGTCATCGGCAATGTGAAGGTTCAAGGGAAGCAATGACCCTGGAGCTGGACGTCGGATATAGTTACTTGAGTCCCAGGAAATATTCAAAGCATGGACTGTTAAAAGCGTTACTGGCCTTCACATATGTCGCCATAGTACCCGTAGTATTGAATCGCGATGCAGTTTCTTTGTTTCATCGTCATTGTGAAGGTTCAAGTGAGGCAATGTCCCTGGAGCTGGACGTCGGATATAGTTACTTGGGTCCCAGGAAATATTCAAAGTATGGACTGTTAAAAGCGTTACTGGCCTTCACATATATAGCCATAGTGCCCGTAGTATTGAATCGCGATGCAGTTTCTGTGTGTCATCGGCAATGTGAAGGTTCAAGGGAAGCAATGACCCTGGAGCTGGACGTCGGATATAGTTACTTGAGTCCCAGGAAATATTCAAAGCATGGTCTGTTAAAAGCGTTACTGGCCTTCACATATGTCGCCATAGTGCCCGTAGTATTGAATCGCGATGCAGTTTCTGTGTTTCATCGTCATTGTGAAGGTTCAAGGGAAGCAATGACTCTGGAGCTGGACGTCGGATATAGTTACTTGGGTCCCAGGAAATATTCAAAGCATGGACTGTTAAAAGCGTTACTGGCCTTCACATATGTCGCCATAGTGCCCGTAGTATTGAATCGCGATGCAGTTTCTTTGTGTCATCGGCAATGTGAAGGTTCAAGGGAAGCAGTGACCCTGGAGCTGGACGTCGGATATAGTTACTTGAGCCCCAGGAAATATTCAAAGCATGCACTGTTAAAAGCGTTACTGGCCTTCACATATGTCGCCATAGTTCCCGTAGTATTGAATCGCGATGCAGTTTCTTTGTTTCATCGTCATTGTGAAGGTTCAAGGGAGGCAATGACCCTGGAGCTGGACGTCGGATATAGTTACTTGGGTCCCAGGAAATATTCAAAATATGGACTGTTAAAAGCGTTACTGGCCTTCACATATATAGCCATAGTGCCCGTAGTATTGAATCGCGATGCAGTTTCTGTGTGTCATCGGCAATGTGAAGGTTCAAGGGAAGCAATGACCCTGGAGCTGGACGTCGGATATAGTTACTTGAGTCCCAGGAAATATTCAAAGCATGGACTGTTAAAAGCGTTACTGGCCTTCACATATGTCGCCATAGTGCCCGTAGTATTGAATCGCGATGCAGTTTCTGTGTTTCATCGTCATTGTGAAGGTTCAAGGGAAGCAATGACACTGGAGATGGACGTCGGATATAGTTACTTGAGTCCCTGGAAGTATTCAAAGCATGGACTGTTAAAAGCGTTACTGGCCTTCACATATGTTGCCATAGTGCCCGTAGTATTAAATCGCGATGCAGTTTCTGTGTTTCATCGTCATTGTGAAGGTTCAAGGGAAGCAATGACCCTGGAGCTGGACGTCGGATATAGTTACTTGAGTCCCAGGAAACATTCAAAGCATGGACTGTTAAAAGCGTTACTGGCCTTCACATATGTCGCCATAGTGCCCGTAGTATTGAATTGCGATGCAGTTTCTGTGTTTCATCGTCATTGTGAAGGTTCAAGTGAAGCAATGACCCTGGAGCTGGACGTCGAACATAGTTACTTGAGTCCCAGGAAATATTCAAAGCATGGACAGTTAAAAGCGTTACTGGCCTTCACATATGTCGCCATAGTGCCCATAGTATTGAATCGCGATGGAGTTTCTGTGTTTCATCGGCAATGTGAAGGTTCAAGGGAAGCAATCACCCTGGAGCTGGACTTCGGATATAGTTACTTGAGTCCCAGGAAATATTCAAAGCATGGACTGTTAAAAGCGTTACTGGCCTTCACATATGTCGCCATAGTGCCCGTAGTATTGAATCGCGATGCAGTTTCTGTGTGTCATCGGCAATGTGAAGGTTCAAGGGAAGCAATGACCCTGGAGCTGGACGTCGGATATAGTTACTTGAGTCCCAGGAAATATTCAAAGCATTTACTGTTAAAAGCGTTACTGGCCTTCACATATGTCGCCATAGTGCCCGTAGTATTGAATCGCGATGCAGTTTCTGTGTTTCATCGTCATTGTGAAGGTTCAAGTGAAGCAATGACCCTGGAGCTGGACGTCGAACATAGTTACTTGAGTCCCAGGAAATATTCAAAGCATGGACAGTTAAAAGCGTTACTGGCCTTCACATATGTCGCCATAGTGCCCATAGTATTGAATCGCGATGGAGTTTCTGTGATTCATCGGCAATGTGAAGGTTCAAGGGAAGCAATCACCCTGGAGCAGGACTTCGGATATAGTTACTTGAGTCCCAGGAAATATTCAAAGCATGGACTGTTAAAAGCGTTACTGGCCTTCACATATGTCGCCATAGTGCCCGTAGTATTGAATCGCGATGCAGTTTCTGTGTGTCATCGGCAATGTGAAGGTTCAAGGGAAGCAATGACCCTGGAGCTGGACGTCGGATATAGTTACTTGAGTCCCAGGAAATATTCAAAGCATTTACTGTTAAAAGCGTTACTGGCCTTCACATATGTCGCCATAGTGCCCGTAGTATTGAATCGCGATGCAGTTTCTGTGTTTCGTCGTCATTGTGAAGGTTCAAGGGAAGCAATGACCCTGGAGCTGGACGTCGGATATAGTTACTTGAGTCCCTGGAAGTATTCAAAGCATGGACTGTTAAAAGCGTTAGTGGCCTTCACATATGTCGCCATAGTGCCCGTAGTATTGAATCGCGATGCAGTTTCTGTGTTTCATCGTCATTGTGAAGGTTCAAGGGAAGCAATGACCCTGGAGATGGACGTCGGATATAGTTACTTGAGTGCCTGGAAGTATTCAAAGCATGGACTGTTAAAAGCGTTACTGGCCTTCACATATGTCGCCATAGTGCCCGTAGTACTAAATCGCGATGCAGTTTCTGTGTTTCATCGTCATTGTGAAGGTTCAAGGGAAGCAATGATCCTGGAGCTGGACGTCGGATATAGTTACTTGAGTCCCAGGAAACATTCAAAGCATGGACTGTTAAAAGCGTTACTGGCCTTCACATATGTCGCCATAGTGCCCGTAGTATTGAATTGCGATGCAGTTTCTGTGTTTCATCGTCATTGTGAAGGTTCAAGTGAAGCAATGACCCTGGAGCTGGACGTCGAACATAGTTACTTGAGTCCCAGGAAATATTCAAAGCATGGACAGTTAAAAGCGTTACTGGCCTTCACATATGTCGCCATAGTGCCCATAGTATTGAATCGCGATGGAGTTTCTGTGTTTCATCGGCAATGTGAAGGTTCAAGGGAAGCAATCACCCTGGAGCTGGACTTCGGATATAGTTACTTGAGTCCCAGGAAATATTCAAAGCATGGACTGTTAAAAGCGTTACTGGCCTTCACATATGTCGCCATAGTGCCCGTAGTATTGAATCGCGATGCAGTTTCTGTGTGTCATCGGCAATGTGAAGGTTCAAGGGAAGCAATGACCCTGGAGCTGGACGTCGGATATAGTTACATGAGTCCCAGGAAATATTCAAAGTATTTACTGTTAAAAGCGTTACTGGCCTTCACATATGTCGCCATAGTGCCCGTAGTATTGAATCGCGATGCAGTTTCTGTGTTTCATCGTCATTGTGAAGGTTCAAGGGAAGCAATGACCCTGGAGCTGGACGTCGGATATAGCTACTTGAGTCCCTGGAAGTATTCAAAGCATGGACTGTTAAAAGCGTTACTGGCCTTCACATATGTCGCCATAGTGCCCGTAGTATTGAATCGCGATGCAGTTTCTGTGTTTCATCGTCATTGTGAAGGTTAAAGGGAAGCAATGACCCTGGAGATGGACGTCGGATATAGTTACTTGAGTCCCTGGAAGTATTCAAAGCATGGACTGTTAAAAGCGTTACTGGCCTTCACATATGTCGCCATAGTGCCCGTAGTATTAAATCGCGATGCAGTTTCTGTGTTTCATCGTCATTGTGAAGGTTCATGGGAAGCAATGACCCTGGAGCTGGACGTCGGATATAGTTACTTGAGTCCCAGGAAACATTCAAAGCATGGACTGTTAAAAGCGTTACTGGCCTTCACATATGTCGCCATAGTGCCCGTAGTATTGAATTGCGATGCAGTTTCTATGTTTCATTGTCATTGTGAAGGTTCAAGTGAAGCAATGACCCTGGAGCTGGACGTCTAACATAGTTACTTGAGTCCCAGGAAATATTCAAAGCATGGACAGTTAAAAGCGTTACTGGCCTTCACATATGTCGCCATAGTGCCCATAGTATTGAATCGCGATGCAGTTTCTGTGTGTCATCGGCAATGTGAAGGTTCAAGGGAAGCATTCACCCCGGAGCTGGACGTTGGATATAGTTACTTGAGTCCCAGGAAATATTCAAAGCATGGACTGTTAAAAGCGTTACTGGCCTTCACATATGTCGCCATAGTGCCCGTAGTATTGAATCGCGATGCAGTTTCTGTGTGTCATCGGCAATGTGAAGGTTCAAGGGAAGCAATGACCCTGGAGCTGGACGTCGGATATAGTTACTTGAGTCCCAGGAAATATTCAAAGCATGGACTGTTAAAAGCGTTACTGGCCTTCACATATGTCGCCATAGTGCCCGTAGTATTGAATCGCGATGCAGTTTCTGTGTTTCATCGTCATTGTGAAGGTTCAAGGGAAGCAATGACCCTGGAGCTGGACGTCGGATATAGTTACTTGAGTCCCTGGAAGTATTCAAAGCATGGACTGTTAAAAGCGTTACTGGCCTTCACATATGTCGCCATAGTGCCCGTAGTATTGAATCGCGATGCAGTTTCTGTGTTTCATCGTCATTGTGGAGGTTCAAGGGAAGCAATGACCCTGGAGCTGGACGTCGGATATAGTTACTTGAGTCCCAGGAAACATTCAAAGCATGGACTGTTAAAAGCGTTACAGGCCTTCACATATGTCGCCACAGTGCCAGTAGTATTAAATCGCGATACAGTTTCTGTGTTTCATCGTCATTGTGAAGGTTCAAGGGAAGCAATGACCCTGGAGCTGGACGTCGGATATAGTTACTTGAGTCCCAGGAAATATTCAAAGCATGGACTGTTAAAAGCGTTACTGGCCTTCACATATGTCGCCATAGTGCCCGTAGTATTGAATCGCGATGCAGTTTCTGTGTTTCATCGGCAATGTGGAGTTTCAAGGGAAGCAACGACCCTGGAGCTGGACGTCGGATATAGTTACTTGAGTCCCAGGTAATATGCAAAGCATGGACTGTTAAAAGCGTTACTGGCCTTCACATAAGTCGCCATAGTGCCCCTAGTATTGAATCGCGATGCAGTTTCTCTGTTTCATCGTCATTGTGAAGGTTCAAGGGAAGCAAAGACCCTAAAGCTGGACGTCGGATATAGTTACTTGAGTCCCAGGAAATATTCAAAGCATGGTCTGTTAAAAGCGTTACTGGCCTTCACATATGTCGCCATAGTGCCTGTAGTATTGAATCGCGATGCAGTTTCTGTGTGTCATCGGCAATGTGAAGGTTCAAGGGAAGCAATCACCCTGGAGCTGGACGTCGGATATAGTTACTTGAGTCCCAGGAAATATTCAAAGCATGGACTGTTAAAAGCGTTACTGGCCGTCACATATGTAGCCATAGTGCCCGTAGTATTGAATTGCGATGCAGTTTCTGTGTTTCATCGTAATTATGAAGGTTCAACGGAAGCAATGACCCTGGAGCTGGACGTCGGATATAGTTACTTGAGTCCCTGGAAGTATTCAAAGCATGGACTGTTAAAAGCGTTACTGGCCTTCACATATGTCGCCATAGTGCCCGTAGTATTGAATTGCGATGCAGTTTCTGTGTTTCATCGTCATTGTGAAGGTTCAAGTGGAGCAATGACCCTGGAGCTGGACGTCGAACATAGTTACTTGAGTCCCAGGAAATATTCAAAGCATGGACAGTTGAAAGCGTTACTGGCCTTCACATATGTCGCCATAGTGCCCATAGTATTGAATCGCGATGCAGTTTCTGTGTGTCATCGGCAATGTGAAGGTTCAAGGGAAGCATTCACCCTGGAGCTGGACGTGGGATATAGTTACTTGAGTCCCAGGAAATATTCAAAGCATGGACTGTTAAAAGCGTTACTGGCCTTCACATATGTCGCCATAGTGCCCGTAGTATTGAATCGCGATGCAGTTCCTGTGTGTCATCGGCAATGTGAAGGTTCAAGGGAAGCAATGACCCTGGAGCTGGACGTCGGATATAGTTACTTGAGTCCCAGGAAATATTCAAAGCATGGACTGTTAAAAGCGTTACTGGCCGTCACATATGTCGCCATAGTGCGCGTAGTATTGAATCGCGATGCAGTTTCTGTGTTTCAACGTCATTGTGAAGGTTCAAGGGAAGCAATGACCATGGAGCTGGACGTCGGATATAGTTACTTGAGTCCCAGGAAATATTCAAAGCATGGACTGTTAAAAGCGTTACTGGCCTTCACATATGTCGCCATAGTGCCCGTAGTATTAAATCGCGATGCAGTTTCTGTGTTTCATCGTCATTGTGAAGGTTCAAGGGAAGCAATGACCCTGGAGCTGGACGTCGGATATAGTTACTTGAGTCCCAGGAAACATTCAAAGCATGGACTGTTAAAAGCGTTACAGGCCTTCACATATGTCGCCATAGTGCCCGTAGTATTGAATTGCGATGCAGTTTCTGTGTTTCATCGTCATTGTGAAGGTTCAAGTGAAGCAATGACCCTGGAGCTGGACGTCGAACATAGTTACTTGAGTCCCAGGAAATATTCAAAGCATGGACAGTTAAAAGCGTTACTGGCCTTCACATATGTCGCCATAGTGCCCATAGTATTGAATCGCGATGCAGTTTCTGTGTGTCATCGGCAATGTGAAGGTTCAAGGGAAGCAATCACCCTGGAGCTGGACGTCGGATATAGTTACTTGAGTCCCAGGAAATATTCAAAGCATGGACTGTAAAAATCGTTACTGGCCTTAACATATGTCGCCATAGTGCCCGTAGTATTGAATCGCGATGGAGTTTCTTTGTGTCATCGGCAATGTGAAGGTTCAAGGGAAGCAATCACCCTGGAGCTGGACGTCGGATATAGTTACTTGAGTCCCAAGAAATATTAAAAGCATGGACTGTTAAAAGCGCTACTGGCCGTCACATATGTCGCCATAGTGCCTGTAGTATTGAATCGCGATGCAGTTTCTGTGTTTCATCGTCATTGTGAAGGTTCAAGGTAAGTAATGACCCTGGAGCTGGACGTCGGATATAGTTACTTGAGTCCCAGGCAATATTCAAAGCATGGACTGTTAAAAGCGTTACTGGCCTTCACATGTGTCGCCATAGTGCCCGTAGTATTAAATCGCGATTCAGTTTCTGTATTTCATCGTCATTGTGAAGGTTCAAGGGAAGCAATGACCCTGGAGCTGGACGTCGGATATAGTTACTTGAGTCCCAGGAAATATTCAAAGCATGGGCTGTTAAAAGCGTTACAGGCCTTCACATATGTCGCCATAGTTCCCGTAGTATTGAATCGCTATGGAGTTTCTGTGTTTCATCGGCAATGTGAATTTTCAAGGGAAGCAATGACCCTGGAGCTGGACGTCGGATATAGTTACTTGAGTCCCAGGAAATATTCAAAGCATGAACTGTTAAAAGCGTTACTGGCCTTCACATATGTCGCCACAGTGCCAGTAGTATTAAATCGCGATACAGTTTCTGTGTTTCATCGTCATTGTGAAGGTTCAAGGGAAGCAATGACCCTGGAGCTGGACGTCGGATATAGTTACTTGAGTCCCAGGAAATATTCAAAGCATGGACTGTTAAAAGCGTTACTGGCCTTCACATATGTCGCCATAGTGCCCGTAGTATTGAATCGCGATGCAGTTTCTGTGTTTCATCGGCAATGTGGAGTTTCAAGGGAAGCAACGACCCTGGAGCTGGACGTCGGATATAGTTACTTGAGTCCCAGGTAATATGCAAAGCATGGACTGTTAAAAGCGTTACTGGCCTTCACATATGTCGCCATAGTGCCCGTAGTATTGAATTGCGATGCAGTTTCTGTGTTTCATCGTCATTGTGAAGGTTCAAGTGAAGCAATGACCCTGGAGCTGGACGTCGAACATAGTTACTTGAGTCCCAGGAAATATTCAAAGCATGGACAGTTAAAAGCGTTACTGGCCTTCACATATGTCGCCATAGTGCCCATAGTATTGAATCGCGATGCAGTTTCTGTGTGTCATCGGCAATGTGAAGGTTCAAGGGAAGCATTCACCCTGGAGCTGGACGTCGGATATAGTTACTTGAGTCCCAGGAAATATTCAAAGCATGGACTGTTAAAAGCGTTACTGGCCTTCACATATGTCGCCATAGTGCCCGTAGTATTGAATCGCGATGCAGTTTCTGTGTGTCATCGGCAATGTGAAGGTTCAAGGGAAGCAATGACCCTGGAGCTGGACGTCGGATATAGTTACTTGAGTCCCAGGAAATATTCAAAGCATGGACTGTTAAAAGCGTTACTGGCCGTCACATATGTCGCCATAGTGCGCGTAGTATTGAATCGCGATGCAGTTTCTGTGTTTCAACGTCATTGTGAAGGTTCAAGGGAAGCAATGACCCTGGAGCTGGTCGTCGGATATAGTTACTTGAGTCCCAGGAAATATTCAAAGCATGGACTGTTAAAAGCGTTACTGGCCTTCACATATGTCGCCATAGTGCCCGTAGTATTAAATCGCGATGCAGTTTCTGTGTTTCATCGTCATTGTGAAGGTTCAAGGGAAGCAATGACCCTGGAGCTGGACGTCGGATATAGTTACTTGAGTCCCAGGAAACATTCAAAGCATGGACTGTTAAAAGCGTTACAGGCCTTCACATATGTCGCCATAGTGCCCGTAGTATTGAATTGCGATGCAGTTTCTGTGTTTCATCGTCATTGTGAAGGTTCAAGTGAAGCAATGACCCTGCAGCTGGACGTCGAACATAGTTACTTGACTCCCAGGAAATATTCAAAGCATGGACAGTTAAAAGCGTTACTGGCCTTCACATATGTCGCCATAGTGCCCATAGTATTGAATCGCGATGCAGTTTCTGTGTGTCTTCGGCAATGTGAAGGTTCAAGGGAAGCAATCACCCTGGAGCTGGACGTCGGATATAGTTACTTGAGTCCCAGGAAATATTCAAAGCATGGACTGTAAAAATCGTTACTGGCCTTAACATATGTCGCCATAGTGCCCGTAGTATTGAATCGCGATGGAGTTTCTTTGTGTCATCGGCAATGTGAAGGTTCAAGGGAAGCAATCACCCTGGAGCTGGACGTCGGATATAGTTACTTGAGTCAAAGGAAATATTCAAAGCATGGACTGTTAAAAGCGTTACTGGCCTTCACATATGTCGCCATAGTTCCCGTAGTATTGAATCGCGATGCAGTTTCTTTGTTTCATCGTCATTGTGAAGGTTCAAGGGAGGCAATGTCCCTGGAGCTGGACGTCGGATATAGTTACTTGGGTCCCAGGAAATATTCAAAGTATGGACTGTTAAAAGCGTTACTGGCCTTCACATATATAGCCATAGTGCCCGTAGTATTGAATCGCGATGCAGTTTCTGTGTGTCATCGGCAATGTGAAGGTTCAAGGGAAGCAATGACCCTGGAGCTGGACGTCGGATATAGTTACTTGAGTCCCAGGAAAAATTCAAAGCATGGACTGTTAAAAGCGTTACTGGCCTTCACATATGTCGCCATAGTGCCCGTAGTATTGAATCGCGATGCAGTTTCTTTGTTTCATCGTCATTGTGAAGGTTCAAGGGAAGCAATGACCCTGGAGCTGGACGTCGGATATAGTTACTTGAGTCCCAGGAAATATTCAAAGCATGGACTGTTAAAAGCGTTACTGGCCTTCACATATGTAGCCATAGTGCCCGTAGTAGTGAATCGCGATGCAGTTTCTGTGTTTCATCGTCATTGCGAAGGTTCAACTGAAGCAATGACCCTGGAGCTGGACGTCGGATATATTTACTTGAGTCCCAGGAAATATTCAAAGCATGAACTGTTAAAAGCGTTACTGGCCGTCACATATGTCGCCATAGTGCCCGTAGTATTGAATCGCGATGCAGTTTTTGTGTTTCATCGTCACTGTGAAGGTTCAAGGGAAGCAATGACCCTGGAGCTGGACGTCGGATATAGTTACTTGGGTCCCAGGAAATATTGAAAGCATGGACTGTTAAAAGCGTTACTGGCCTTCACATATGTCGCCATAGTGCCCGTAGTATTGAATCGCGATGCAGTTTCTTTGTGTCATCGGCAATGTGAAGGTTCAAGGGAAGCAATCACCCTGGAGCTGGACGTCGGATATAGTTACTTGAGTCCCAGGAAATATTCAAAGCATGCACTGTTAAAAGCGTTACTGGCCTTCACATATGTCGCCATAGTGCCCGTAGTATTGAATCGCGATGCAGTTTCTTTGTTTCATCGTCATTGTGAAGGTTCAAGGGAAGCAATGTCCCTGGAGCTGGACGTCGGATATAGTTACTTGGGTCCCAGGAAATATTCAAAGTATGGACTGTTAAAAGCGTTACTGGCCTTCACATATATAGCCATAGTGCCCGTAGTATTGAATCACGATGCAGTTTCTGTGTGTCATCGGCAATGTGAAGGTTCAAGGGAAGCAATGACCCTGGAGCTGGACGTCGGATATAGTTACTTGGGTCCCAGGAAATATTCAAAATATGGACTGTTAAAAGCGTTACTGGCCTTCACATATATAGCCATAGTGCCCGTAGTATTGAATCGCGATGCAGTTTCTGTGTGTCATCGGCAATGTGAAGGTTCAAGGGAAGCAATGACCCTGGAGCTGGACGTCGGATATAGTTACTTGAGTCCCAGGAAATATTCAAAGCATGCACTGTTAAAAGCGTTACTGGCCTTCACATATGTCGCCATAGTGCCCGTAGTATTGAATCGCGATGCAGTTTCTTTGTTTCATCGTCATTGTGAAGGTTCAAGGGAAGCAATGACCCTGGAGATGGACGTCGGATATAGTTACTTGAGTCCCTGGAAGTATTCAAAGCATGGACTGTTAAAAGCGTTACTGGCCTTCACATATGTCGCCATAGTGCCCGTAGTATTAAATCGCGATGCAGTTTCTGTGTTTCATCGTCATTGTGAAGGTTCAAGGGAAGCAATGACCCTGGAGCTGGACGTCGGATATAGTTACTTGAGTCCCAGGAAACATTCAAAGCATGGACTGTTAAAAGCGTTACTGGCCTTCACATATGTCGCCATAGTGCCCGTAGTATTGAATTGAGATGCAGTTTCTGTGTTTCATCGTCATTGTGAAGGTTCAAGTGAACAATGACCCTGGAGCTGGACGTCGAACATAGTTACTTGAGTCCCAGGAAATATTCAAAGCATGGACAGTTAAAAGCGTTACTGGCCTTCACATATGTCGCCATAGTGCCCATAGTATTGAATCGCGATGGAGTTTCTGTGTTTCATCGGCAATGTGAAGGTTCAAGGGAAGCAATCACCCTGGAGCTGGACTTCGGATATAGTTACTTGAGTCCCAGGAAATATTCAAAGCATGGACTGTTAAAAGCGTTACTGGCCTTCACATATGTCGCCATAGTGCCCGTAGTATTGAATCGCGATGCAGTTTCTGTGTGTCATCGGCAATGTGAAGGTTCAAGGGAAGCAATGACCCTGGAGCTGGACGTCGGATATAGTTACTTGAGTCCCAGGAAATATTCAAAGCATGGACTGTTAAAAGCGTTACTGGCCTTCACATATGTCGCCATAGTGCCCGTAGTATTGAATCGCGATGCAGTTTCTGTGTTTCATCGTCATTGTGAAGGTTCAAGGGAAGCAATGACCCTGGAGCTGGACGTCGGATATAGTTACTTGAGTCCCTGGAAGTATTCAAAGCATGGACTGTTAAAAGCGTTACTGGCCTTCACATATGTCGCCATAGTGCCCGTAGTATTAAATCGCGATGCAGTTTTTGTGTTTCATCGTCACTGTGAAGGTTCAAGGGAAGCAATGACCCTGGAGCTGGACGTCGGATATAGTTACTTGGGTCCCAGGAAATATTGAAAGCATGGACTGTTAAAAGCGTTACTGGCCTTCACATATGTCGCCATAGTGCCCGTAGTATTGAATCGCGATGCAGTTTCTTTGTGTCATCGGCAATGTGAAGGTTCAAGGGAGGCAATGTCCCTGGAGCTGGACGTCGGATATAGTTACTTGGGTCCCAGGAAATATTCAAAGTATGGACTGTTAAAAGCGTTACTGGCCTTCACATATATAGCCATAGTGCCCGTAGTATTGAATCACGATGCAGTTTCTGTGTGTCATCGGCAATGTGAAGGTTCAAGGGAAGCAATGACCCTGGAGCTGGACGTCGGATATAGTTACTTGGGTCCCAGGAAATATTCAAAATATGGACTGTTAAAAGCGTTACTGGCCTTCACATATATAGCCATAGTGCCCGTAGTATTGAATCGCGATGCAGTTTCTGTGTGTCATCGGCAATGTGAAGGTTCAAGGGAAGCAATGACCCTGGAGCTGGACGTCGGATATAGTTACTTGAGTCCCAGGAAATATTCAAAGCATGCACTGTTAAAAGCGTTACTGGCCTTCACATATGTCGCCATAGTGCCCGTAGTATTGAATCGCGATGCAGTTTCTTTGTTTCATCGTCATTGTGAAGGTTCAAGGGAAGCAATGACCCTGGAGATGGACGTCGGATATAGTTACTTGAGTCCCTGGAAGTATTCAAAGCATGGACTGTTAAAAGCGTTACTGGCCTTCACATATGTCGCCATAGTGCCCGTAGTATTAAATCACGATGCAGTTTCTGTGTTTCATCGTCATTGTGAAGGTTCAAGGGAAGCAATGACCCTGGAGCTGGACGTCGGATATAGTTACTTGAGTCCCAGGAAACATTCAAAGCATGGACTGTTAAAAGCGTTACTGGCCTTCACATATGTCGCCATAGTGCCCGTAGTATTGAATTGAGATGCAGTTTCTGTGTTTCATCGTCATTGTGAAGGTTCAAGTGAAGCAATGACCCTGGAGCTGGACGTCGAACATAGTTACTTGAGTCCCAGGAAATATTCAAAGCATGGACAGTTAAAAGCGTTACTGGCCTTCACATATGTCGCCATAGTGCCCATAGTATTGAATCGCGATGGAGTTTCTGTGTTTCATCGGCAATGTGAAGGTTCAAGGGAAGCAATCACCCTGGAGCTGGACTTCGGATATAGTTACTTGAGTCCCAGGAAATATTCAAAGCATGGACTGTTAAAAGCGTTACTGGCCTTCACATATGTCGCCATAGTGCCCGTAGTATTGAATCGCGATGCAGTTTCTGTGTGTCATCGGCAATGTGAAGGTTCAAGGGAAGCAATGACCCTGGAGCTGGACGTCGGATATAGTTACTTGAGTCCCAGGAAATATTCAAAGCATGGACTGTTAAAAGCGTTACTGGCCTTCACATATGTCGCCATAGTGCCCGTAGTATTGAATCGCGATGCAGTTTCTGTGTTTCATCGTCATTGTGAAGGTTCAAGGGAAGCAATGACCCTGGAGCTGGACGTCGGATATAGTTACTTGAGTCCCTGGAAGTATTCAAAGCATGGACTGTTAAAAGCGTTACTGGCCTTCACATATGTCGCCATAGTGCCCGTAGTATTAAATCGCGATGCAGTTTCTGTGTTTCATCGTCATTGTGAAGGTTCAAGGGAAGCAATGACCCTGGAGCTGGACGTCGGATATAGTTACTTGAGTCCCAGGAAATATTCAAAGTATGGACTGTTAAAAGCGTTACTGGCCTTTACATATATAGCCATAGTGCCCGTAGTATTGAATCGCGATGCAGTTTCTGTGTGTCATCGGCAATGTGAAGGTTCAAGGGAAGCAATGACCCTGGAGCTGGACGTCGGATATAGTTACTTGAGTCCCAGGAAATATTCAAAGCATGGACTGTTAAAAGCGTTACTGGCCTTCACATATGTCGCCATAGTGCCCGTAGTATTGAATCGCGATGCAGTTTCTTTGTTTCATCGTCATTGTGAAGGTTCAAGGGAAGCAATGACCCTGGAGCTGGACGTCGGATATAGTTACTTGAGTCCCAGGAAATATTCAAAGCATGGACTGTTAAAAGCGTTACTCGCCTTCACATATGTAGCCATAGTGCCCGTAGTATTGAATCGCGATGCAGTTTCTGTGTTTCATCGTCATTGCGAAGGTTCAAGGGAAGCAATGACCCTGGAGCTGGACGTCGGATATATTTACTTGAGTCCCAGGAAATATTCAAAGCATGAACTGTTAAAAGCGTTACTGGCCGTCACATATGTCGCCATAGTGCCCGTAGTATTGAATCGCGATGCAGTTTCTGTGTTTCATCGTCACTGTGAAGGTTCAAGGGAAGCAATGACCCTGGAGCTGGACGTCGGATATAGGTACTTGGGTCCCAGGAAATATTCAAAGCATGGACTGTTAAAAGCGTTACTGGCCTTCACATATGTCGCCATAGTGCCCGTAGTATTGAATCGCGATGCAGTTTCTTTGTGTCATCGGCAATGTGAAGGTTCAAGGGAAGCAATCACCCTGGAGCTGGACGTCGGATATAGTTACTTGAGTCCCAGGAAATATTCAAAGCATGGACTGTTAAAAGCGTTACTGGCCTTCACATATGTCGCCATAGTTCCCGTAGTATTGAATCGCGATGCAGTTTCTTTGTTTCATCGTCATTGTGAAGGTTCAAGGGAGGCAATGTCCCTGGAGCTGGACGTCGGATATAGTTACTTGGGTCCCAGGAAATATTCAAAGTATGGACTGTTAAAAGCGTTACTGGCCTTCACATATATAGCCATAGTGCCCGTAGTATTGAATCGCGATGCAGTTTCTGTGTGTCATCGGCAATGTGAAGGTTCAAGGGAAGCAATGACCCTGGAGCTGGACGTCGGATATAGTTACTTGAGTCCCAGGAAATATTCAAAGCATGGTCTGTTAAAAGCGTTACTGGCCTTCACATATGTCGCCGTAGTGCCCGTAGTCTTGAATCGCGATGCAGTTTCTGTGTTTCATCGTCACTGTGAAGGTTCAAGGGAAGCAATGACCCTGGAGCTGGACGTCGGATATATTTACTTGGGTCCCAGGAAATATTCAAAGCATGGACTGTTAAAAGCGTTACTGGCCTTCACATATGTCGCCATGGTGCCCGTAGTATTGAATCGCGATGCAGTTTCTTTGTGTCATCGGCAATGTGAAGGGTCAAGGGAAGCAATCAACCTGGAGCTGGACGTCGGATATAGTTACTTGAGCCCCAGGAAATATTCAAAGCATGCACTGTTAAAAGCGTTACTGGCCTTCACATATGTCGCCATAGTTCCCGTAGTATTGAATCGCGATGCAGTTTCTTTGTTTCATCATCATTGTGAAGGTTCAGGGGAGGCAATGACCCTGGAGCTGGACGTCGGATATAGTTACTTGGGTCCCAGGAAATATTCAAAATATGGACTGTTAAAAGCGTTACTGGCCTTCACATATATAGCCATAGTGCCCGTAGTATTGAATCGCGATGCAGTTTCTGTGTGGCATCGGCAATGTGAAGGTTCAAGGGAAGCAATGACCCTGGAGCTGGACGTCGGATATAGTTACTTGAGTCCCAGGAAATATTCAAAGCATGGACTGTTAAAAGCGTTACTGGCCTTCACATATGTCGCCATAGTGCCCGTAGTATTGAATCGCGATGCAGTTTCTGTGTTTCATCGTCATTGTGAAGGTTCAAGGGAAGCAATGACCCTGGAGATGGACGTCGGATATAGTTACTTGAGTCCCTGGAAGTATTCAAAGCATGGACTGTTAAAAGCGTTACTGGCCTTCACATATGTCGCCATAGTGCCCGTAGTATAAAATCGCGATGCAGTTTCTGTGTTTCATCGTCATTGTGAAGGTTCAAGGGAAGCAATGACCCTGGAGCTGGACGTCGGATATAGTTACTTGAGTCCCAGGAAACATTCAAAGCATGGACTGTTAAAAGCGTTACTGGCCTTCACATATGTCGCCATAGTGCCCGTAGTATTGAATTGCGATGCAGTTTCTGTGTTTCATCGTCATTGTGAAGGTTCAAGTGAAGCAATGACCCTGGAGCTGGACATCGAACATAGTTACTTGAGTCCCAGGAAATATTCAAAGCATGGACAGTTAAAAGCGTTACTGGCCTTCACATATGTCGCCATAGTGCCCATAGTATTGAATCGCGATGGAGTTTCTGTGTTTCATCGGCAATGTGAAGGTTCAAGGGAAGCAATCACTCTGGAGCTGGACTTCGGATATAGTTACTTGAGTCCCAGGAAATATTCAAAGCATGGACTGTTAAAAGCGTTACTGGCCTTCACATATGTCGCCATAGTGGCCGTAGTATTGAATCGCGATGCAGTTTCTGTGTGTCATCGGCAATGTGAAAGTTCAAGGGAAGCAATGACCCTGGAGCTGGACGTCGGATATAGTTACTTGAGTCCCAGGAAATATTCAAAGCATGGACTGTTAAAAGCGTTACTGGCCTTCACATATGTCGCCATAGTGCCCGTAGTATTGAATCGCGATGCAGTTTCTGTGTTTCATCGTCATTGTGAAGGTTCAAGGGAAGCAATGACCCTGGAGCTGGACGTCGGATATAGTTACTTGAGTCCCTGGAAGTATTCAAAGCATGGACTGTTAAAAGCGTTACTGGCCTTCACATATGTCGCCATAGTGCCCGTAGTATTAAATCGCGATGCAGTTTCTGTGTTTCATCGTCATTGTGAAGGTTCAAGGGAAGCAATGACCCTGGAGCTGGACGTCGGATATAGTTACTTGAGTCCCAGGAAACATTCAAAGCATGGACTGTTAAAAGCGTTACAGGCCTTCACATATGTCGCCATAGTGCCCGTAGTATTGAATCGCGATGCAGTTTCTTTGTGTCATCGGCAATGTGAAGGTTCAAGGGAAGCAATCACCCTGGAGCTGGACGTCGGATATAGTTACTTGAGTCCCAGGAAATATTCAAAGCATGGACTGTTAAAAGCGTTACTGGCCTTCACATATGTCGCCATAGTGCCCGTAGTATTGAATCGCGATGCAGTTTCTGTGTTTCATCGTCATTGTGAAGGTTCAAGGGAAGCAATGACCCTGGAGATGGACGTCGGATATAGTTACTTGAGTCCCTGGAAGTATTCAAAGCATGGACTGTTAAAAGCGTTACTGGCCTTCACATATGTCGCCATAGTGCCCATAGTATAAAATCGCGATGCAGTTTCTGTGTTTCATCGTCATTGTGAAGGTTCAAGGGAAGCAATGACCCTGGAGCTGGACGTCGGATATAGTTACTTGAGTCCCAGGAAACATTCAAAGCATGGACTGTTAAAAGCGTTACAGGCCTTCACATATGTCGCCATAGTGCCCGTAGTATTGAATTGCGATGCAGTTTCTGTGTTTCATCGTCATTGTGAAGGTTCAAGTGAAGCAATGACCCTGGAGCTGGACGTCGAACATAGTTACTTGAGTCCCAGGAAATATTCAAAGCATGGACTGTAAAAATCGTTACTGGCCTTAACATATGTCGCCATAGTGCCCGTAGTATTGAATCGCGATGCAGTTTCTTTGTGTCATCGGCAATGTGAAGGTTCAAGGGAAGCAATCACCCTGGAGCTGGACGTCGGATATAGTTACTTGAGTCCCAGGAAATATTCAAAGCATGGACTGTTAAAAGCGTTACTGGCCTTCACATATGTCGCCATAGTTCCCGTAGTATTGAATCGCGATTCAGTTTCTGTGTTTCATCGTCATTGTGAAGGTTCAAGGGAAGCAATGACCCTGGAGCTGGACGTCGGATATAGTTACTTGTGTCCCAGGAAATATTCAAAGCATGGACTGCAAAAATCGTTACTGGCCTTCATATATGTCGCCATAGTGCCCGTAGTATTGATTCGCGATGCAGTTTCTGTGTTTCATCGCCATTGCGAAGGTTCAAGAGAAGCAATGATCCTGGAGCTGGTCGTCGGATATAGTTACTTGAGTCCCAGGAAATATTCAAAGCATGGACTGTTAAAAGCGTTACTGGCCTTCACATATGTCGCCATAGTGCCCGTAGTATTGAATTGCGATGCAGTTTCTGTGTTTCATCGTCATTGTGAAGGTTCAAGGGAAGCAATGACCCTGGAGCTGGACGTCGGATATAGTTACTTGAGTCCCAGGAAATATTCAAAGCATGGACTGTTAAAAGCGTTACTGGCCTTCACATATGTCGCCATAGTGCCCGTAGTATTGAATCGCGATGCAGTTTCTGTGTTTCATCGTCATTGTGAAGGTTCAAGGGAAGCAATGACCCTGGAGCTGGACGTCGGATATAGTTACTTGAGTCCCAGGAAACATTCAAAGCATGGACTGTTAAAAGCGTTACTGGCCTTCACATATGTCGCCATAGTGCCCGTAGTATTGAATTGCGATGCAGTTTCTGTGTTTCATCGTCATTGTGAAGGTTCAAGTGAAGCAATGACCCTGGAGCTGGACGTCGAACATAGTTACTTGAGTCCCAGGAAATATTCAAAGCATGGACAGTTAAAAGCGTTACTGGCCTTCACATATGTCGCCATAGTGCCCATAGTATTGAATCGCGATGGAGTTTCTGTGTTTCATCGGCAATGTGAAGGTTCAAGGGAAGCAATCACCCTGGAGCTGGACTTCGGATATAGTTACTTGAGTCCCAGGAAATATTCAAAGCATGGACTGTTAAAAGCGTTACTGGCCTTCACTTATGTCGTCATAGTGCCCGTAGTATTGAATCGCGATGCAGTTTCTGTGTGTCATCGGCAATGTGAAGGTTCAAGGGAAGCAATGACCCTGGAGCTGGACGTCGGATATAGTTACTTGAGTCCCAGGAAATATTCAAAGCATGGACTGTTAAAAGCGTTACTGGCCTTCACATATGTCGCCATAGTGGCCGTAGTATTGAATCGCGATGCAGTTTCTGTGTTTCATCGTCATTGTGAAGGTTCAAGGGAAGCAATGACCCTGGAGCTGGACGTCGGATATAGTTACTTGAGTCCCTGGAAGTATTCAAAGCATGGACTGTTAAAAGCGTTACTGGCCTTCACATATGTCGCCATAGTGCCCGTAGTATTAAATCGTGATGCAGTTTCTGTGTTTCATCGTCATTGTGAAGGTTCAAGGGAAGCAATGACCCTGGAGCTGGACGTCGGATATAGTTACTTGAGTCCCAGGAAACATTCAAAGCATGGACTGTTAAAAGCGTTACAGGCCTTCACATATGTCGCCATAGAGCCCGTAGTATTGAATTGCGATGCAGTTTCTGTGTTTCATCGTCATTGTGAAGGTTCAAGTGAAGCAATGACCCTGGAGCTGGACGTCGAACATAGTTACTTGAGTCCCAGGAAATATTCAAAGCATGGACAGTTAAAAGCGTTACTGGCCTTCACAAATGTCGCCATAGTGCCCATAGTATTGAATCGCGATGCAGTTTCTGTGTGTCATCGGCAATGTGAAGGTTCAAGGGAAGCAATCACCCTGGAGCTGGACGTCGGATATAGTTACTTGAGTCCCAGGAAATATTCAAAGCATGGACTGTAAAAATCGTTACTGGCCTTAACATATGTCGCCATAGTGCCCGTAGTATTGAATCGCGATGCAGTTTCTTTGTGTCATCGGCAATGTGAAGGTTCAAGGGAAGCAATCACCCTGGAGCTGGACGTCGGATATAGTTACTTGAGTCCCAGGAAATATTCAAAGCATGGACTGTTAAAAGCGTTACTGGCCTTCACATATGTCGCCATAGTTCCCGTAGTATTGAATCGCGATGCAGTTTCTTTGTTTCATCGTCATTGTGAAGGTTCAAGGGAGGCAATGACCCTGGAGCTGGACGTCGGATATAATTACTTGAGTCCCAGGAAATATTCAAAGTATGGACTGATAAAAGCGTTACTGGCCTTCACATATATAGCCATAGTGCCCGTAGTATTGAATCGCGATGCAGTTTCTGTGTGTCATCGGCAATGTGAAGGTTCAAGGGAAGCAATGACCCTGGAGCTGGACGTCGGATATAGTTACTTGAGTCCCAGGAAATATTCAAAGCATGGACTGTTAAAAGCGTTACTGGCCTTCACATATGTCGCCATAGTGCCCGTAGTATTGAATCGCGATGCAGTTTCTGTGTTTCATCGTCATTGTGAAGGTTCAAGGGAAGCAATGACCCTGGAGATGGACGTCGGATATAGTTACTTGAGTCCCTGGAAGTATTCAAAGCATGGACTGTTAAAAGCGTTACTGGCCTTCACATATGTCGCCATAGTGCCCGTAGTATAAAATCGCGATGCAGTTTCTGTGTTTCATCGTCATTGTGAAGGTTCAAGGGAAGCAATGACCCTGGAGCTGGACGTCGGATATAGTTACTTGAGTCCCAGGAAACATTCAAAGCATGGACTGTTAAAAGCGTTACTGGCCTTCACATATGTCGCCATAGTGCCCGTAGTATTGAATTGCGATGCAGTTTCTGTGTTTCATCGTCATTGTGAAGGTTCAAGTGAAGCAATGACCCTGGAGCTGGACATCGAACATAGTTACTTGAGTCCCAGGAAATATTCAAAGCATGGACAGTTAAAAGCGTTACTGGCCTTCACATATGTCGCCATAGTGCCCATAGTATTGAATCGCGATGGAGTTTCTGTGTTTCATCGGCAATGTGAAGGTTCAAGGGAAGCAATCACTCTGGAGCTGGACTTCGGATATAGTTACTTGAGTCCCAGGAAATATTCAAAGCATGGACTGTTAAAAGCGTTACTGGCCTTCACATATGTCGCCATAGTGGCCGTAGTATTGAATCGCGATGCAGTTTCTGTGTGTCATCGGCAATGTGAAAGTTCAAGGGAAGCAATGACCCTGGAGCTGGACGTCGGATATAGTTACTTGAGTCCCAGGAAATATTCAAAGCATGGACTGTTAAAAGCGTTACTGGCCTTCACATATGTCGCCATAGTGCCCGTAGTATTGAATCGCGATGCAGTTTCTGTGTTTCATCGTCATTGTGAAGGTTCAAGGGAAGCAATGACCCTGGAGCTGGACGTCGGATATAGTTACTTGAGTCCCTGGAAGTATTCAAAGCATGGACTGTTAAAAGCGTTACTGGCCTTCACATATGTCGCCATAGTGCCCGTAGTATTAAATCGCGATGCAGTTTCTGTGTTTCATCGTCATTGTGAAGGTTCAAGGGAAGCAATGACCCTGGAGCTGGACGTCGGATATAGTTACTTGAGTCCCAGGAAACATTCAAAGCATGGACTGTTAAAAGCGTTACAGGCCTTCACATATGTCGCCATAGTGCCCGTAGTATTGAATCGCGATGCAGTTTCTTTGTGTCATCGGCAATGTGAAGGTTCAAGGGAAGCAATCACCCTGGAGCTGGACGTCGGATATAGTTACTTGAGTCCCAGGAAATATTCAAAGCATGGACTGTTAAAAGCGTTACTGGCCTTCACATATGTCGCCATAGTGCCCGTAGTATTGAATCGCGATGCAGTTTCTGTGTTTCATCGTCATTGTGAAGGTTCAAGGGAAGCAATGACCCTGGAGATGGACGTCGGATATAGTTACTTGAGTCCCTGGAAGTATTCAAAGCATGGACTGTTAAAAGCGTTACTGGCCTTCACATATGTCGCCATAGTGCCCATAGTATAAAATCGCGATGCAGTTTCTGTGTTTCATCGTCATTGTGAAGGTTCAAGGGAAGCAATGACCCTGGAGCTGGACGTCGGATATAGTTACTTGAGTCCCAGGAAACATTCAAAGCATGGACTGTTAAAAGCGTTACAGGCCTTCACATATGTCGCCATAGTGCCCGTAGTATTGAATTGCGATGCAGTTTCTGTGTTTCATCGTCATTGTGAAGGTTCAAGTGAAGCAATGACCCTGGAGCTGGACGTCGAACATAGTTACTTGAGTCCCAGGAAATATTCAAAGCATGGACTGTAAAAATCGTTACTGGCCTTAACATATGTCGCCATAGTGCCCGTAGTATTGAATCGCGATGCAGTTTCTTTGTGTCATCGGCAATGTGAAGGTTCAAGGGAAGCAATCACCCTGGAGCTGGACGTCGGATATAGTTACTTGAGTCCCAGGAAATATTCAAAGCATGGACTGTTAAAAGCGTTACTGGCCTTCACATATGTCGCCATAGTTCCCGTAGTATTGAATCGCGATTCAGTTTCTGTGTTTCATCGTCATTGTGAAGGTTCAAGGGAAGCAATGACCCTGGAGCTGGACGTCGGATATAGTTACTTGTGTCCCAGGAAATATTCAAAGCATGGACTGCAAAAATCGTTACTGGCCTTCATATATGTCGCCATAGTGCCCGTAGTATTGATTCGCGATGCAGTTTCTGTGTTTCATCGCCATTGCGAAGGTTCAAGAGAAGCAATGATCCTGGAGCTGGTCGTCGGATATAGTTACTTGAGTCCCAGGAAATATTCAAAGCATGGACTGTTAAAAGCGTTACTGGCCTTCACATATGTCGCCATAGTGCCCGTAGTATTGAATTGCGATGCAGTTTCTGTGTTTCATCGTCATTGTGAAGGTTCAAGGGAAGCAATGACCCTGGAGCTGGACGTCGGATATAGTTACTTGAGTCCCAGGAAATATTCAAAGCATGGACTGTTAAAAGCGTTACTGGCCTTCACATATGTCGCCATAGTGCCCGTAGTATTGAATCGCGATGCAGTTTCTGTGTTTCATCGTCATTGTGAAGGTTCAAGGGAAGCAATGACCCTGGAGCTGGACGTCGGATATAGTTACTTGAGTCCCAGGAAACATTCAAAGCATGGACTGTTAAAAGCGTTACTGGCCTTCACATATGTCGCCATAGTGCCCGTAGTATTGAATTGCGATGCAGTTTCTGTGTTTCATCGTCATTGTGAAGGTTCAAGTGAAGCAATGACCCTGGAGCTGGACGTCGAACATAGTTACTTGAGTCCCAGGAAATATTCAAAGCATGGACAGTTAAAAGCGTTACTGGCCTTCACATATGTCGCCATAGTGCCCATAGTATTGAATCGCGATGGAGTTTCTGTGTTTCATCGGCAATGTGAAGGTTCAAGGGAAGCAATCACCCTGGAGCTGGACTTCGGATATAGTTACTTGAGTCCCAGGAAATATTCAAAGCATGGACTGTTAAAAGCGTTACTGGCCTTCACTTATGTCGTCATAGTGCCCGTAGTATTGAATCGCGATGCAGTTTCTGTGTGTCATCGGCAATGTGAAGGTTCAAGGGAAGCAATGACCCTGGAGCTGGACGTCGGATATAGTTACTTGAGTCCCAGGAAATATTCAAAGCATGGACTGTTAAAAGCGTTACTGGCCTTCACATATGTCGCCATAGTGGCCGTAGTATTGAATCGCGATGCAGTTTCTGTGTTTCATCGTCATTGTGAAGGTTCAAGGGAAGCAATGACCCTGGAGCTGGACGTCGGATATAGTTACTTGAGTCCCTGGAAGTATTCAAAGCATGGACTGTTAAAAGCGTTACTGGCCTTCACATATGTCGCCATAGTGCCCGTAGTATTAAATCGTGATGCAGTTTCTGTGTTTCATCGTCATTGTGAAGGTTCAAGGGAAGCAATGACCCTGGAGCTGGACGTCGGATATAGTTACTTGAGTCCCAGGAAACATTCAAAGCATGGACTGTTAAAAGCGTTACAGGCCTTCACATATGTCGCCATAGAGCCCGTAGTATTGAATTGCGATGCAGTTTCTGTGTTTCATCGTCATTGTGAAGGTTCAAGTGAAGCAATGACCCTGGAGCTGGACGTCGAACATAGTTACTTGAGTCCCAGGAAATATTCAAAGCATGGACAGTTAAAAGCGTTACTGGCCTTCACAAATGTCGCCATAGTGCCCATAGTATTGAATCGCGATGCAGTTTCTGTGTGTCATCGGCAATGTGAAGGTTCAAGGGAAGCAATCACCCTGGAGCTGGACGTCGGATATAGTTACTTGAGTCCCAGGAAATATTCAAAGCATGGACTGTAAAAATCGTTACTGGCCTTAACATATGTCGCCATAGTGCCCGTAGTATTGAATCGCGATGCAGTTTCTTTGTGTCATCGGCAATGTGAAGGTTCAAGGGAAGCAATCACCCTGGAGCTGGACGTCGGATATAGTTACTTGAGTCCCAGGAAATATTCAAAGCATGGACTGTTAAAAGCGTTACTGGCCTTCACATATGTCGCCATAGTTCCCGTAGTATTGAATCGCGATGCAGTTTCTTTGTTTCATCGTCATTGTGAAGGTTCAAGGGAGGCAATGACCCTGGAGCTGGACGTCGGATATAATTACTTGAGTCCCAGGAAATATTCAAAGTATGGACTGATAAAAGCGTTACTGGCCTTCACATATATAGCCATAGTGCCCGTAGTATTGAATCGCGATGCAGTTTCTGTGTGTCATCGGCAATGTGAAGGTTCAAGGGAAGCAATGACCCTGGAGCTGGACGTCGGATATAGTTACTTGAGTCCCAGGAAATATTCAAAGCATGGACTGTTAAAAGCGTTACTGGCCTTCACATATGTCGCCATAGTGCCCGTAGTATTGAATCGCGATGCAGTTTCTTTGTTTCATCGCCATTGTGAAGGTTCAAGGGAAGCAATGACCCTGGAGCTGGATGTCGGATATAGTTACTTGAGTCCCAGGAAATATTCAAAGCATGGACTGTTAAAAGCGTTACTGGCCTTCACATATGTAGCCATAGTGCCCGTAGTATTGAATCGCGATGCAGTTTCTGTGTTTCATCGTCATTGTGAAGATTCAAGGGAAGCGATGACCCAGGAGCTGGACGTCGGATATAGTTACTTGAGTCCCAGGAAATATTCAAAGCATGGACTGTTAAAAGCGTTACTGGCCTTCACATATGTCGCCATAGTGCCCGTAGTATTGAATCGCGATGCAGTTTCTGTGTTTCGTCGTCATTGTGAAGGTTCAAGGGAAGCAATGACCCTGGAGCTGGACGTCGGATATATTTACTTGAGTCCCAGGAAATATTCAAAGTATGAACTGTTAAAAGCGTTACTGGCCGTCACATATGTCGCCATAGTGCCCGTAGTATTGAATCGCGATGCAGTTTCTGTGTTTCATCGTCACTGTGAAGGTTCAAGGGAAGCAATGACCCTGGAGCTGGACGTCGGATATAGTTACTTGGGTCCCAGGAAATATTCAAAGCGTGGACTGTTAAAAGCGTTACTGGCCTTCACTTATGTCGCCATAGTGCCCGTAGTATTGAATCGCGATGCAGTTTCTTTGTGTCATTGGCAATGTGAAGGTTCAAGGGAAGCAATCACCCTGGAGCTGGACGTCGGATATAGTTACTTGAGTCCCACGAAATATTCAAAGCATGGACTGTTAAAAGCGTTACTGGCCTTCACATATGTCGCCATAGTTCCCGTAGTATTGAATCGCGATGCAGTTTCTTTGTTTCATCGTCATTGTGAAGGTTCAAGGGAGGCAATGACCCTGGAGCTGGACGTCGGATATAGTTACTTGGGTCCCAGGAAATATTCAAAGTATGGACTGTTAAAAGCGTTACTGGCCTTCACATATATAGCCATAGTGCCCGTAGTATTGAATCGCGATGCAGTTTCTGTGTGTCATCGGCAATGTGAAGGTTCAAGGGAAGCAATGACCCTGGAGCTGGACGTCGGATATAGTTACTTGAGTCCCAGGAAATATTCAAAGCATGGTCTGTTAAAAGCGTTACTGGCCTTCACATATGTCGCTATAGTGCCCGTAGTATTGAATCGCGATGCAGTTTCTGTGTTTCATCGACACTGTGAAGGTTCAAAGGAAGCAATGACCCTGGAGCTGGACGTCGGATATAGTTACTTGTGTCCCAGGAAATATTCAAAGCATGGACTGTTAAAAGCGTTACTGGCCTTCACATATGTCGCCATAGTGCCCGTAGTATTGAATCGCGATGCAGTTTCTTTGTGTCATCGGCAATGTGAAGGATCAAGGGAAGCAATGACCCTGGAGCTGGACGTCGGATATAGTTACTTGAGTCCCAGGAAATATTCAAAGCATGCACTGTTAAAAGCGTGACTGGCCTTCACATATGTCGCGATAGTTCCCGTAGTATTGAATCGCGATGCAGTTTCTTTGTTTCATCGTCATTGTGAAGGTTCAAGGGAGGCAATGACCCTGGAGCTGGACGTCGGATATAGTTACTTGAGTCCCAGGAAATATTCAAAGCATGGACTGTTAAAAGCGTTACTGGCCTTCACATATGTCGCCATAGTGCCCGTAGTATTGTATCGCGATGGAGTTTCTGTGTTTCATCGGCAATGTGGATTTTCAAGGGAAGCAATGACCGTGGAGCTGGACGTCGGATATAGTTACTGGAGTCCCAGGAAATATTAAAAGCATGGACTGCTAAAAGCGTTACTGGCCTTCACATATGTCGCCATAGTTCCCGTAGTATTGAATCGCGATGCAGTTTCTGTGTTTCGTCGTCATTGTGAAGGTTCAAGGGAAGCAATGACCCTGGAGCTGGACGTCGGATATATTTACTTGAGTCCCAGGAAATATTCAAAGCATGAACTGTTAAAAGCGTTACTGGCCGTCACATATGTCGCCATAGTGCCCGTAGTATTGAATCGTGATGGAGTTTTTGTGTTTCATCGGCAATGTGGATTTTCAAGGGAAGCAATGACCCTGGAGCTGGACGTCGGATATAGTTACTTGAGTCCCAGGAAATATTCAAAGCATGGACTGTTAAAAGCGTTACTGGCCTTCACATATGTCGCCATAGTGCCGTAGTATTGAATCGCGATGCAGTTTCTTTGTTTCATCGTCATTGTGAAGGTTTAAGTTAAGCAATGACCCTGGAGTTGGACGTCGGATATAGTTACTTGAGTCCCTGGAAGTATTCAAAGCATGGACTGTTAAAAGCGTTACTGGCCTTCACATATGTCGCCATAGTGCCCGTAGTATTAAATCGCGATGCAGTTTCTGTGTTTCATCGTCATTGTGAAGGTTCAAGGGAAGCAATGACCCTGGAGCTGGACGTCGGATATAGTTACTTGAGTCCCAGGAAATAATCAAAGCATGGACTGTTAAAAGCGTTACTGGCCTTCACATATGTCGCCATAGTGCCTGTAGTATTGAATCGCGATGCAGTTTCTTTGTTTCATCGTCATTGTGAAGGTTCAAGGGAAGCAATGACCCTGGAGCTGGACGTCGGATATAGTTACTTGAGTCCCAGGAAATATTCAAAGCATGGACTGTTAAAAGCGTTACTGGCCTTCACATATGTCGCCATAGTGCCCGTAGTATTGAATCGCGATTCAGTTTCTGTGTTTCATCGTCATTGTGAAGGTTCAAGGGAAGCAATGACCCTGGAGCTGGACGTCGGATATAGTTACTTGTGTCCCAGGAAATATTCAAAGCATGGACTGCAAAAATCGTTACTGGCCTTCATATATGTCGCCATAGTGCCCGTAGTATTGATTCGCGATGCAGTTTCTGTGTTTCATCGCCATTGCGAAGGTTCAAGAGAAGCAATGATCCTGGAGCTGGTCGTCGGATATAGTTACTTGAGTCCCAGGAAATATTCAAAGCATGGACTGTTAAAAGCGTTACTGGCCTTCACATATGTCGCCATAGTGCCCGTAGTATTGAATTGCGATGCAGTTTCTGTGTTTCATCGTCATTGTGAAGGTTCAAGGGAAGCAATGACCCTGGAGCTGGACGTCGGATATAGTTACTTGAGTCCCAGGAAATATTCAAAGCATGGACTGTTAAAAGCGTTACTGGCCTTCACATATGTCGCCATAGTGCCCGTAGTATTGAATCGCGATGCAGTTTCTGTGTTTCATCGTCATTGCGAAGCTTCAAGCGAAGCAATGACCCTGGAGCTGGACGTCGGATATAGTTACTTGAGTCCCAGGAAATATTCAAAGCATGGACTGTTAAAAGCGTTACTGGCCTTCACATATGTCGCCATAGTTCCCGTAGAATTGAATCGGGATGCAGTTTCTGTGTTTCGTAGTCATTGTGAAGGTTCAAGGTAAGTAATGACCCTGGAGCTGGACGTCGGATATATTTACTTGAGTCCCAGGAAGTATTCAAAGCATGAACTGTTAAAAGCGTTACTGGCCGTCACATATGTCGCCATAGTGCCCGTAGTATTGAATCGCGATGGAGTTTCTGTGTTTCATCAGCAATGTGGATTTTCAAGGGAAGCAATGACCCTGGAGCTGGACGTCGGATATAGTTACATGAGTCCCAGGAAATATTCAAAGCATGGACTGTTAAAAGCGTTACTGGCCTTCACATATGTCGCCATAGTGCCAGTAGTATTAAATCGCGATACAGTTTCCGTGTTTCATCGTCATTGTGAAGGTTCAAGGGAAGCAATGACCCTGGAGCTGGACGTCGGATATAGTTACTTGAGTCCCAGGAAATATTCAAAGCATGGACTGTTAAAAGCGTTACTGGCCTTCACATATGTCGCCATAGTGCCCGTAGAATTGAATCGCGATGCAGTTTCTGTGCGTCATCGGCAATGTGAAGGTTCAAGGGAAGCAATGACCCTGGAGCTGGACGTCGGATAGAGTTATTGTGTCCCAGGAAATATTCAAAGCATGGACGGCAAAAATCGTTACTGGCCTTCATATATGTCGCCATAGTGCCCGTAGTATTGATTCGCGATGCAGTTTCTGTGTTTCATCGCCATTGCGAAGGTTCAAGAGAAGCAATGATCCTGGAGCTGGTCGTCGGATATAGTTACTTGAGTCCCAGGAAATATGAAAAGCATGGACTGTTAAAAGCGTTACTGGCCTTCACATATGTCGCCATAGTGCCCGTAGTATTGAATCGCGATGCAGTTTCTTTGTTTCATCGTCATTGTGAAGGTTCCAGATAAGCAATGACCCTGGAGCTGGACGTCGGATATAGTTACTTGAGTCCCAAGAAATATTAAAAGCATGGACTGTTAAAAGCGTTACTGGCCGTCACATATGTCGCCATAGTGCCTGTAGTATTGAATCGCGATAAAGTTTCTGTGATTCATCGTCATTGTGAAGGTTCAAGGTAAGCAATGACCCTGGAGCTGGACATCGGATATAGTTACTTGAGTCCCAGGAAATATTCAAAGCATGGACTGTTAAAAGCGTTACTGGCCTTCACATATGTCGCCATAGTTCCCGTAGTATTGAATCGGGATGCAGTTTCTGTGTCTCGTCGTCATTGTGAAGGTTCAAGGTAAGTAATGACCCTGGAGCTGGACGTCGGATATATTTGCTTGAGTCCCAGGAAATATTCAAAGCATGAACTGTTAAAAGCGTTACTGGCCGTCACATATGTCGCCATAGTGCCCGTAGTATTGAATCGCGATGGAGTTTCTGTGTTTCATCGGCAATGTGGATTTTCAAGGGAAGCAATGACCCTGGAGCTGGACGTCGGATATAGTTACTTGAGTCCCAGGAAATATTCAAAGCATGGACTGTTAAAAGCGTTACTGGCCTTCACATATGTCGCCATAGTGCCAGTAGTATTAAATCGCGATACAGTTTCCGTGTTTCATCGTCATTGTGAAGGTTCAAGGGAAGCAATGACCCTGGAGCTGGACGTCGGATATAGTTACTTCAGTCCCAGGAAATATTCAAAGCATGGACTGTTAAAAGCGTTACTGGCCTTCACATATGTCGCCATAGTGCCCGTAGAATTGCATCGCGATGCAGTTTCTGTGCGTCATCGGCAATGTGAAGGTTCAAGGGAAGCAATGACCCTGGAGCTGGACGTCGGATAGAGTTACTTGTGTCCCAGGAAATATTCAAAGCATGGACTGCAAAAATCGTTACTGGCCTTCATATATGTCGCCATAGTGCCCGTAGTATTGATTCGCGATGCAGTTTCTGTGTTTCATCGCCATTGCGAAGGTTCAAGAGAAGCAATGATCCTGGAGATGGTCGTCGGATATAGTTACTTGAGTCCCAGGAAATATGAAAAGCATGGACTGTTAAAAGCGTTACTGGCCTTCACATATGTCGCCATAGTGCCCGTAGTATTGAATCGCGATGCAGTTTCTTTGTTTCATCGTCATTGTGAAGGTTCCAGATAAGCAATGACCCTGGAGCTGGACGTCGGATATAGTTACTTGAGTCCCAAGAAATATTAAAAGCATGGACTGTTAAAAGCGTTACTGGCCGTCACATATGTCGCCATAGTGCCTGTAGTATTGAATCGCGATAAAGTTTCTGTGATTCATCGTCATTGTGAAGGTTCAAGGTAAGCAATGACCCTGGAGCTGGACATCGGATATAGTTACTTGAGTCCCAGGAAATATTCAAAGCATGGACTGTTAAAAGCGTTACTGGCCTTCACATATGTCGCCATAGTTCCCGTAGTATTGAATCGGGATGCAGTTTCTGTGTCTCGTCGTCATTGTGAAGGTTCAAGGTAAGTAATGACCCTGGAGCTGGACGTCGGATATATTTGCTTGAGTCCCAGGAAATATTCAAAGCATGAACTGTTAAAAGCGTTACTGGCCGTCACATATGTCGCCATAGTGCCCGTAGTATTGAATCGCGATGGAGTTTCTGTGTTTCATCGGCAATGTGGATTTTCAAGGGAAGCAATGACCCTGGAGCTGGACGTCGGATATAGTTACTTGAGTCCCAGGAAATATTCAAAGCATGGACTGTTAAAAGCGTTACTGGCCTTCACATATGTCGCCATAGTGCCAGTAGTATTAAATCGCGATACAGTTTCTGTGTTTCATTGTCATTGTGAAGGTTCAAGGGAAGCAATGACCCTAAAGCTGCACGTCGGATATAGTTACTTGAGTCCCAGGAAATATTCAAAGCATGGACTGTTAAAAGCGTTACTGGCCTTCACATATGTCGCCATAGTGCCCGTAGTATTGAATCGCGATGCAGTTTCTGTGTTTCATCGGCAATGTGGAGTTTCAAGGGAAGCAACGACCCTGGAGCTGGACGTCGGATATAGTTACTTGAGTCCCAGGTAATATGCAAAGCATGGACTGTTAAAAGCGTTACTGGCCTTCACATATGTCGCCATAGTGCCCGTAGTATTGAATCGCGATGGAGTTTCTGTGTTTCATCGGCAATGTGGATTTTCAAGGGAAGCAATGACCCTGGAGCTGGACGTCGGATATAGTTACTTGAGTCCCAGGAAATATTCAAAGCATGGACTGTTAAAAGCGTTACTGGCCTTCACATATGTCCCCATAGTGCCCGTAGTATTGAATGGCGATGCAGTTTCTGTGTGTCATCGGCAATGTGAAGGTTCAAGGGAAGCAATGGCCCTGGAGCTGGACGTCGGATATAGTTACTTGAGTCCCAGGAAATATTCAAAGCATGGACTGTTAAAAGCGTTACTGGCCTTCACATATGTCGCCATAGTGCCCGTAGTATTGAATCGCGATGCAGTTTCTTTGTTTCATCGTCATTGTGAAGGTTCAAGGGAAGCAATGACCCTGGAGCTGGACGTCGGATATAATTACTTGAGTCCCAGGAAATATTCAAAGCATGGACTGTTAAAAGCGTTACTGGCCTTCACATATGTAGCCATAGTGCCCGTAGTATTGAATCGCGATGCAGTTTCTGTGTTTCATCGTCATTGCGAAGTTTCAAGGGAAGCAATGACCCTGGAGCTGGACGTCGGATATAGTTACTTGAGTCGCAGGAAATATTCAAAGCATGGACTGTTAAAAGCGTTCTGGCCTTCACATATGTCGCCATAGTGCCCGTAGTATAGAATTGCGATGCAGTTTCTGTGTTTCATCGTCATTGTGAAGGTTCAAGGGAAGCAATGACCCTGGAGCTGGACGTCGGATATAGTTACTTGAGTCCCAGGAAATATGAAAAGCATGGACTGTTAAAAGCGTTACTGGCCTTCACATATGTCGCCATAGTGCCAGTAGTATTAAATCGCGATACAGTTTCTGTGTTTCATCGTCATTGTGAAGGTTCAAGGGAAGCAATGACCCTAAAGCTACACGTCGGATATAGTTACTTGAGTCCCAGGAAATATTCAAAGCATGGACTGTTAAAAGCATTACTGGCCTTCACATATGTCGCCATAGTTCCCGTAGTATTGAATCGGGATGCAGTTTCTGTGTCTCGTCGTCATTGTGAAGGTTCAAGGTAAGTAATGACCCTGGAGCTGGACGTCGAATATATTTGCTTGAGTCCCAGGAAATATTCAAACATGAACTGTTAAAAGCGTTACTGGCCGTCACATATGTCGCCATAGTGCCCGTAGTATTGAATCGCGATGGAGTTTCTGTGTTTCATCGGCAATGTGGATTTTCAAGGGAAGCAATGACCCTGGAGCTGGACGTCGGATATAGTTACTTGTGTCCCAGGAAATATTCAAAGCATGGCCTGCAAAAATCGTTACTGGCCTTCATATATGTCGCCATAGTGCCCGTAGTATTGATTCGCGATGCAGTTTCTGTGTTTCATCGCCATTGCGAAGGTTCAAGAGAAGCAATGATCCTGGAGCTGGTCGTCGGATATAGTTAGTTGAGTCCCAGGAAATATTCAAAGCATGGACTGTTAAAAGCGTTACTGGCCTTCACATATGTGGCCATAGTGCCCGTAGTATTGAATTGCGATGCAGTTTCTGTGTTTCATCGTCATTGTGAAGGTTCAAGGGAAGCAATGATCCTGGAGATGGTCGTCGGATATAGTTACTTGAGTCCCAGGAAATATGAAAAGCATGGACTGTTAAAAGCGTTACTGGCCTTCACATATGTCGCCATAGTGCCCGTAGTATTGAATCGCGATGCAGTTTCTTTGTTTCATCGTCATTGTGAAGGTTCCAGATAAGCAATGACCCTGGAGCTGGACGTCGGATATAGTTACTTGAGTCCCAAGAAATATTAAAAGCATGGACTGTTAAAAGCGTTACTGGCCGTCACATATGTCGCCATAGTGCCTGTAGTATTGAATCGCGATAAAGTTTCTGTGATTCATCGTCATTGTGAAGGTTCAAGGTAAGCAATGACCCTGGAGCTGGACATCGGATATAGTTACTTGAGTCCCAGGAAATATTCAAAGCATGGACTGTTAAAAGCGTTACTGGCCTTCACATATGTCGCCATAGTTCCCGTAGTATTGAATCGGGATGCAGTTTCTGTGTCTCGTCGTCATTGTGAAGGTTCAAGGTAAGTAATGACCCTGGAGCTGGACGTCGGATATATTTGCTTGAGTCCCAGGAAATATTCAAAGCATGAACTGTTAAAAGCGTTACTGGCCGTCACATATGTCGCCATAGTGCCCGTAGTATTGAATCGCGATGGAGTTTCTGTGTTTCATCGGCAATGTGGATTTTCAAGGGAAGCAATGACCCTGGAGCTGGACGTCGGATATAGTTACTTGAGTCCCAGGAAATATTCAAAGCATGGACTGTTAAAAGCGTTACTGGCCTTCACATATGTCGCCATAGTGCCAGTAGTATTAAATCGCGATACAGTTTCTGTGTTTCATTGTCATTGTGAAGGTTCAAGGGAAGCAACGACCCTGGAGCTGGACGTCGGATATAGTTACTTGAGTCCCAGGTAATATGCAAAGCATGGACTGTTAAAAGCGTTACTGGCCTTCACATATGTCGCCATAGTGCCCGTAGTATTGAATCGCGATGGAGTTTCTGTGTTTCATCGGCAATGTGGATTTTCAAGGGAAGCAATGACCCTGGAGCTGGACGTCGGATATAGTTACTTGAGTCCCAGGAAATATTCAAAGCATGGACTGTTAAAAGCGTTACTGGCCTTCACATATGTCCCCATAGTGCCCGTAGTATTGAATGGCGATGCAGTTTCTGTGTGTCATCGGCAATGTGAAGGTTCAAGGGAAGCAATGGCCCTGGAGCTGGACGTCGGATATAGTTACTTGAGTCCCAGGAAATATTCAAAGCATGGACTGTTAAAAGCGTTACTGGCCTTCACATATGTCGCCATAGTGCCCGTAGTATTGAATCGCGATGCAGTTTCTTTGTTTCATCGTCATTGTGAAGGTTCAAGGGAAGCAATGACCCTGGAGCTGGACGTCGGATATAATTACTTGAGTCCCAGGAAATATTCAAAGCATGGACTGTTAAAAGCGTTACTGGCCTTCACATATGTAGCCATAGTGCCCGTAGTATTGAATCGCGATGCAGTTTCTGTGTTTCATCGTCATTGCGAAGTTTCAAGGGAAGCAATGACCCTGGAGCTGGACGTCGGATATAGTTACTTGAGTCGCAGGAAATATTCAAAGCATGGACTGTTAAAAGCGTTCTGGCCTTCACATATGTCGCCATAGTGCCCGTAGTATAGAATTGCGATGCAGTTTCTGTGTTTCATCGTCATTGTGAAGGTTCAAGGGAAGCAATGACCCTGGAGCTGGACGTCGGATATAGTTACTTGAGTCCCAGGAAATATGAAAAGCATGGACTGTTAAAAGCGTTACTGGCCTTCACATATGTCGCCATAGTGCCAGTAGTATTAAATCGCGATACAGTTTCTGTGTTTCATCGTCATTGTGAAGGTTCAAGGGAAGCAATGACCCTAAAGCTACACGTCGGATATAGTTACTTGAGTCCCAGGAAATATTCAAAGCATGGACTGTTAAAAGCATTACTGGCCTTCACATATGTCGCCATAGTTCCCGTAGTATTGAATCGGGATGCAGTTTCTGTGTCTCGTCGTCATTGTGAAGGTTCAAGGTAAGTAATGACCCTGGAGCTGGACGTCGAATATATTTGCTTGAGTCCCAGGAAATATTCAAACATGAACTGTTAAAAGCGTTACTGGCCGTCACATATGTCGCCATAGTGCCCGTAGTATTGAATCGCGATGGAGTTTCTGTGTTTCATCGGCAATGTGGATTTTCAAGGGAAGCAATGACCCTGGAGCTGGACGTCGGATATAGTTACTTGTGTCCCAGGAAATATTCAAAGCATGGCCTGCAAAAATCGTTACTGGCCTTCATATATGTCGCCATAGTGCCCGTAGTATTGATTCGCGATGCAGTTTCTGTGTTTCATCGCCATTGCGAAGGTTCAAGAGAAGCAATGATCCTGGAGCTGGTCGTCGGATATAGTTACTTGAGTCCCAGGAAATATTCAAAGCATGGACTGTTAAAAGCGTTACTGGCCTTCACATATGTGGCCATAGTGCCCGTAGTATTGAATTGCGATGCAGTTTCTGTGTTTCATCGTCATTGTGAAGGTTCAAGGGAAGCAATGACCCTGGAGCTGGACGTCGGATATAGTTACTTGAGTCCCAGGAAATATGAAAAGCATGGACTGTTAAAAGCGTTACTGGCCTTCACATATGTCGCCATAGTGCCCGTAGTATTGAATCGCGATGCAGTTTCTTTGTTTCATCGTCATTGTGAAGGTTCCAGATAAGCAATGACCCTGGAACTGGACGTCGGATATATTTACTTGAGTCCCAGGAAATATTCAAAGCATGAACTGTTAAAAGCGTTACTGGCCGTCACATATGTCGCCATAGTGCCCGTAGTATTGAATCGCGATGGAGTTTCTGTAATTCATCAGCAATGTGGATTTTCAAGGGAATCAATGACCCTGGAGCTGGACGTCGGATATAGTTACTTGAGTCCCAGGAAATATTCAAAGCATGGACTGTTAAAAGCGTTACTGGCCTTCACATATGTCGCCATAGTGCCAGTAGTATTAAATCGCGATGGAGTTTCTGTGTTTCATCGTCATTGTGAAGGTTCAAGGGAAGCAATGATCCTGGAGCTGGACGTCGGATATAGTTACTTGAGTCCCAGGAAATATTCAAAGCATGGACTGTTAAAAGCGTTACTGGATTTCACATATGTCGCCATCGTGCCCGTAGAATTGAATCGCGATGCAGTTTCTGTGCGTCATCGGCAATGTGAAGGTTCAAGGGAAGCAATGACCCTGGAGCTGGACGTCGGATAGAGTTACTTGTGTCCCAGGAAATATTCAAAGCATGGACTGCAAAAATCGTTACTGGCCTTCATATATGTCGCCATAGTGCCCGTAGTATTGATTCGCGATGCAGTTTCTGTGTTTCATCGCCATTGCGAAGGTTCAAGAGAAGCAATGATCCTGGAGCTGGTCGTCGGATATAGTTACTTGAGTCCCAGGAAATATTCAAAGCATGGACTGTTAAAAGCGTTACTGGCCTTCACATATGTCGCCATAGTGCCCGTAGTATTGAATTGCGATGCAGTTTCTGTGTTTCATCGTCATTGTGAAGGTTCAAGGGAAGCAATGACCCTGGAGCTGGACGTCGGATATAGTTACTTGAGTCCCAGGAAATATGAAAACATGGACTGTTAAAAGCGTTACTGGCCTTCACATATGTCGCCATAGTGCCCGTAGTATTGAATCGCGATGCAGTTTCTTTTTGTCATCGGCAATGTGAAGGATCAAGGGAAGCAATGACCCTGGAGCTGGACGTCGGATATAGTTACTTGAGTCCCAGGAAATATTCAAAGCATGCACTGTTAAAAGCGTGACTGGCCTTCACATATGTCGCGATAGTTCCCGTAGTATTGAATCGCGATGCAGTTTCTTTGTTTCATCGTCATTGTGAAGGTTCAAGGGAGGCAATGACCCTGGAGCTGGACGTCGGATATAGTTACTTGAGTCCCAGGAAATATTCAAAGCATGGACTGTTAAAAGCGTTACTGGCCTTCACATATGTCGCCATAGTGCCCGTAGTATTGTATCGCGATGGAGTTTCTGTGTTTCATCGGCAATGTGGATTTTCAAGGGAAGCAATGACCGTGGAGCTGGACGTCGGATATAGTTACTGGAGTCCCAGGAAATATTAAAAGCATGGACTGCTAAAAGCGTTACTGGCCTTCACATATGTCGCCATAGTTCCCGTAGTATTGAATCGCGATGCAGTTTCTGTGTTTCGTCGTCATTGTGAAGGTTCAAGGGAAGCAATGACCCTGGAGCTGGACGTCGGATATATTTACTTGAGTCCCAGGAAATATTCAAAGCATGAACTGTTAAAAGCGTTACTGGCCGTCACATATGTCGCCATAGTGCCCGTAGTATTGAATCGTGATGGAGTTTTTGTGTTTCATCGGCAATGTGGATTTTCAAGGGAAGCAATGACCCTGGAGCTGGACGTCGGATATAGTTACTTGAGTCCCAGGAAATATTCAAAGCATGGACTGTTAAAAGCGTTACTGGCCTTCACATATGTCGCCATAGTGCCGTAGTATTGAATCGCGATGCAGTTTCTTTGTTTCATCGTCATTGTGAAGGTTTAAGTTAAGCAATGACCCTGGAGTTGGACGTCGGATATAGTTACTTGAGTCCCTGGAAGTATTCAAAGCATGGACTGTTAAAAGCGTTACTGGCCTTCACATATGTCGCCATAGTGCCCGTAGTATTAAATCGCGATGCAGTTTCTGTGTTTCATCGTCATTGTGAAGGTTCAAGGGAAGCAATGACCCTGGAGCTGGACGTCGGATATAGTTACTTGAGTCCCAGGAAATAATCAAAGCATGGACTGTTAAAAGCGTTACTGGCCTTCACATATGTCGCCATAGTGCCTGTAGTATTGAATCGCGATGCAGTTTCTTTGTTTCATCGTCATTGTGAAGGTTCAAGGGAAGCAATGACCCTGGAGCTGGACGTCGGATATAGTTACTTGAGTCCCAGGAAATATTCAAAGCATGGACTGTTAAAAGCGTTACTGGCCTTCACATATGTCGCCATAGTGCCCGTAGTATTGAATCGCGATTCAGTTTCTGTGTTTCATCGTCATTGTGAAGGTTCAAGGGAAGCAATGACCCTGGAGCTGGACGTCGGATATAGTTACTTGTGTCCCAGGAAATATTCAAAGCATGGACTGCAAAAATCGTTACTGGCCTTCATATATGTCGCCATAGTGCCCGTAGTATTGATTCGCGATGCAGTTTCTGTGTTTCATCGCCATTGCGAAGGTTCAAGAGAAGCAATGATCCTGGAGCTGGTCGTCGGATATAGTTACTTGAGTCCCAGGAAATATTCAAAGCATGGACTGTTAAAAGCGTTACTGGCCTTCACATATGTCGCCATAGTGCCCGTAGTATTGAATTGCGATGCAGTTTCTGTGTTTCATCGTCATTGTGAAGGTTCAAGGGAAGCAATGACCCTGGAGCTGGACGTCGGATATAGTTACTTGAGTCCCAGGAAATATTCAAAGCATGGACTGTTAAAAGCGTTACTGGCCTTCACATATGTCGCCATAGTGCCCGTAGTATTGAATCGCGATGCAGTTTCTGTGTTTCATCGTCATTGCGAAGCTTCAAGCGAAGCAATGACCCTGGAGCTGGACGTCGGATATAGTTACTTGAGTCCCAGGAAATATTCAAAGCATGGACTGTTAAAAGCGTTACTGGCCTTCACATATGTCGCCATAGTTCCCGTAGTATTGAATCGGGATGCAGTTTCTGTGTTTCGTAGTCATTGTGAAGGTTCAAGGTAAGTAATGACCCTGGAGCTGGACGTCGGATATATTTACTTGAGTCCCAGGAAGTATTCAAAGCATGAACTGTTAAAAGCGTTACTGGCCGTCACATATGTCGCCATAGTGCCCGTAGTATTGAATCGCGATGGAGTTTCTGTGTTTCATCAGCAATGTGGATTTTCAAGGGAAGCAATGACCCTGGAGCTGGACGTCGGATATAGTTACATGAGTCCCAGGAAATATTCAAAGCATGGACTGTTAAAAGCGTTACTGGCCTTCACATATGTCGCCATAGTGCCAGTAGTATTAAATCGCGATACAGTTTCCGTGTTTCATCGTCATTGTGAAGGTTCAAGGGAAGCAATGACCCTGGAGCTGGACGTCGGATATAGTTACTTGAGTCCCAGGAAATATTCAAAGCATGGACTGTTAAAAGCGTTACTGGCCTTCACATATGTCGCCATAGTGCCCGTAGAATTGAATCGCGATGCAGTTTCTGTGCGTCATCGGCAATGTGAAGGTTCAAGGGAAGCAATGACCCTGGAGCTGGACGTCGGATAGAGTTACTTGTGTCCCAGGAAATATTCAAAGCATGGACGGCAAAAATCGTTACTGGCCTTCATATATGTCGCCATAGTGCCCGTAGTATTGATTCGCGATGCAGTTTCTGTGTTTCATCGCCATTGCGAAGGTTCAAGAGAAGCAATGATCCTGGAGCTGGTCGTCGGATATAGTTACTTGAGTCCCAGGAAATATGAAAAGCATGGACTGTTAAAAGCGTTACTGGCCTTCACATATGTCGCCATAGTGCCCGTAGTATTGAATCGCGATGCAGTTTCTTTGTTTCATCGTCATTGTGAAGGTTCCAGATAAGCAATGACCCTGGAGCTGGACGTCGGATATAGTTACTTGAGTCCCAAGAAATATTAAAAGCATGGACTGTTAAAAGCGTTACTGGCCGTCACATATGTCGCCATAGTGCCTGTAGTATTGAATCGCGATAAAGTTTCTGTGATTCATCGTCATTGTGAAGGTTCAAGGTAAGCAATGACCCTGGAGCTGGACATCGGATATAGTTACTTGAGTCCCAGGAAATATTCAAAGCATGGACTGTTAAAAGCGTTACTGGCCTTCACATATGTCGCCATAGTTCCCGTAGTATTGAATCGGGATGCAGTTTCTGTGTCTCGTCGTCATTGTGAAGGTTCAAGGTAAGTAATGACCCTGGAGCTGGACGTCGGATATATTTGCTTGAGTCCCAGGAAATATTCAAAGCATGAACTGTTAAAAGCGTTACTGGCCTTCACATATGTCGCCATAGTGCCCGTAGTATTGAATCGCGATGGAGTTTCTGTGTTTCATCGGCAATGTGGATTTTCAAGGGAAGCAATGACCCTGGAGCTGGACGTCGGATATAGTTACTTGAGTCCCAGGAAATATTCAAAGCATGGACTGTTAAAAGCGTTACTGGCCTTCACATATGTCGCCATAGTGCCAGTAGTATTAAATCGCGATACAGTTTCCGTGTTTCATCGTCATTGTGAAGGTTCAAGGGAAGCAATGACCCTGGAGCTGGACGTCGGATATAGTTACTTCAGTCCCAGGAAATATTCAAAGCATGGACTGTTAAAAGCGTTACTGGCCTTCACATATGTCGCCATAGTGCCCGTAGAATTGCATCGCGATGCAGTTTCTGTGCGTCATCGGCAATGTGAAGGTTCAAGGGAAGCAATGACCCTGGAGCTGGACGTCGGATAGAGTTACTTGTGTCCCAGGAAATATTCAAAGCATGGACTGCAAAAATCGTTACTGGCCTTCATATATGTCGCCATAGTGCCCGTAGTATTGATTCGCGATGCAGTTTCTGTGTTTCATCGCCATTGCGAAGGTTCAAGAGAAGCAATGATCCTGGAGCTGGTCGTCGGATATAGTTACTTGAGTCCCAGGAAATATGAAAAGCATGGACTGTTAAAAGCGTTACTGGCCTTCACATATGTCGCCATAGTGCCCGTAGTATTGAATCGCGATGCAGTTTCTTTGTTTCATCGTCATTGTGAAGGTTCCAGATAAGCAATGACCCTGGAGCTGGACGTCGGATATAGTTACTTGAGTCCCAAGAAATATTAAAAGCATGGACTGTTAAAAGCGTTACTGGCCGTCACATATGTCGCCATAGTGCCTGTAGTATTGAATCGCGATAAAGTTTCTGTGATTCATCGTCATTGTGAAGGTTCAAGGTAAGCAATGACCCTGGAGCTGGACATCGGATATAGTTACTTGAGTCCCAGGAAATATTCAAAGCATGGACTGTTAAAAGCGTTATTGGCCTTCACATATGTCGCCATAGTTCCCGTAGTATTGAATCGGGATGCAGTTTCTGTGTCTCGTCGTCATTGTGAAGGTTCAAGGTAAGTAATGACCCTGGAGCTGGACGTCGGATATATTTGCTTGAGTCCCAGGAAATATTCAAAGCATGAACTGTTGAAAGCGTTACTGGCCGTCACATATGTCGCCATAGTGCCCGTAGTATTGAATCGCGATGGAGTTTCTGTGTTTCATCGGCAATGTGGATTTTCAAGGGAAGCAATGACCCTGGAGCTGGACGTCGGATATAGTTACTTGAGTCCCAGGAAATATTCAAAGCATGGACTGTTAAAAGCGTTACTGGCCTTCAAATATGTCGCCATAGTGCCAGTAGTATTAAATCGCGATACAGTTTCTGTGTTTCATTGTCATTGTGAAGGTTCAAGGGAAGCAATGACCCTAAAGCTGCACGTCGGATATAGTTACTTGAGTCCCAGGAAATATTCAAAGCATGGACTGTTAAAAGCGTTACTGGCCTTCACATATGTCGCCATAGTGCCCGTAGTATTGAATCGCGATGCAGTTTCTGTGTTTCATCGGCAATGTGGAGTTTCAAGGGAAGCAACGACCCTGGAGCTGGACGTCGGATATAGTTACTTGAGTCCCAGGTAATATGCAAAGCATGGACTGTTAAAAGCGTTACTGGCCTTCACATATGTCGCCATAGTGCCCGTAGTATTGAATCGCGATGGAGTTTCTGTGTTTCATCGGCAATGTGGATTTTCAAGGGAAGCAATGACCCTGGAGCTGGACGTCGGATATAGTTACTTGAGTCCCAGGAAATATTCAAAGCATGGACTGTTAAAAGCGTTACTGGCCTTCACATATGTCCCCATAGTGCCCGTAGTATTGAATGGCGATGCAGTTTCTGTGTGTCATCGGCAATGTGAAGGTTCATGGGAAGCAATGGCCCTGGAGCTGGACGTCGGATATAGTTACTTGAGTCCCAGGAAATATTCAAAGCATGGACTGTTAAAAGCGTTACTGGCCTTCACATATGTCGCCATAGTGCCCGTAGTATTGAATCGCGATGCAGTTTCTTTGTTTCATCGTCATTGTGAAGGTTCAAGGGAAGCAATGACCCTGGAGCTGGACGTCGGATATAATTACTTGAGTCCCAGGAAATATTCAAAGCATGGACTGTTAAAAGCGTTACTGGCCTTCACATATGTAGCCATAGTGCCCGTAGTATTGAATCGCGATGCAGTTTCTGTGTTTCATCGTCATTGCGAAGTTTCAAGGGAAGCAATGACCCTGGAGCTGGACGTCGGATATAGTTACTTGAGTCGCAGGAAATATTCAAAGCATGGACTGCAAAAATCGTTACTGGCCTTCACATATGTCGCCATAGTGCCCGTAGTATAGAATTGCGATGCAGTTTCTGTGTTTCATCGTCATTGTGAAGGTTCAAGGGAAGCAATGATCCTGGAGCTGGACGTCGGATATAGTTACTTGAGTCCCAGGAAATATGAAAAGCATGGACTGTTAAAAGCGTTACTGGCCTTCACATATGTCGCCATAGTGCCAGTAGTATTAAATCGCGATACAGTTTCTGTGTTTCATCGTCATTGTGAAGGTTCAAGGGAAGCAATGACCCTAAAGCTACACGTCGGATATAGTTACTTGAGTCCCAGGAAATATTCAAAGCATGGACTGTTAAAAGCATTACTGGCCTTCACATATGTCGCCATAGTTCCCGTAGTATTGAATCGGGATGCAGTTTCTGTGTCTCGTCGTCATTGTGAAGGTTCAAGGTAAGTAATGACCCTGGAGCTGGACGTCGGATATATTTGCATGAGTCCCAGGAAATATTCAAACATGAACTGTTAAAAGCGTTACTGGCCGTCACATATGTCGCCATAGTGCCCGTAGTATTGAATCGCGATGGAGTTTCTGTATTTCATCGGCAATGTGGATTTTCAAGGGAAGCAATGACCCTGGAGCTGGACGTCGGATATAGTTACTTGTGTCCCAGGAAATATTCAAAGCATGGCCTGCAAAAATCGTTACTGGCCTTCATATATGTCGCCATAGTGCCCGTAGTATTGATTCGCGATGCAGTTTCTGTGTTTCATCGCCATTGCGAAGGTTCAAGAGAAGCAATGATCCTGGAGCTGGTCGTCGGATATAGTTACTTGAGTCCCAGGAAATATTCAAAGCATGGACTGTTAAAAGCGTTACTGGCCTTCACATATGTGGCCATAGTGCCCGTAGTATTGAATTGCGATGCAGTTTCTGTGTTTCATCGTCATTGTGAAGGTTCAAGGGAAGCAATGACCCTGGAGCTGGACGTCGGATATAGTTACTTGAGTCCCAGGAAATATGAAAAGCATGGACTGTTAAAAGCGTTACTGGCCTTCACATATGTCGCCATAGTGCCCGTAGTATTGAATCGCGATGCAGTTTCTTTGTTTCATCGTCATTGTGAAGGTTCCAGATAAGCAATGACCCTGGAACTGGACGTCGGATATATTTACTTGAGTCCCAGGAAATATTCAAAGCATGAACTGTTAAAAGCGTTACTGGCCGTCACATATGTCGCCATAGTGCCCGTAGTATTGAATCGCGATGGAGTTTCTGTAATTCATCAGCAATGTGGATTTTCAAGGGAATCAATGACCCTGGAGCTGGACGTCGGATATAGTTACTTGAGTCCCAGGAAATATTCAAAGCATGGACTGTTAAAAGCGTTACTGGCCTTCACATATGTCGCCATAGTGCCAGTAGTATTAAATCGCGATGGAGTTTCTGTGTTTCATCGTCATTGTGAAGGTTCAAGGGAAGCAATGATCCTGGAGCTGGACGTCGGATATAGTTACTTGAGTCCCAGGAAATATTCAAAGCATGGACTGTTAAAAGCGTTACTGGATTTCACATATGTCGCCATCGTGCCCGTAGAATTGAATCGCGATGCAGTTTCTGTGCGTCATCGGCAATGTGAAGGTTCAAGGGAAGCAATGACCCTGGAGCTGGACGTCGGATAGAGTTACTTGTGTCCCAGGAAATATTCAAAGCATGGACTGCAAAAATCGTTACTGGCCTTCATATATGTCGCCATAGTGCCCGTAGTATTGATTCGCGATGCAGTTTCTGTGTTTCATCGCCATTGCGAAGGTTCAAGAGAAGCAATGATCCTGGAGCTGGTCGTCGGATATAGTTACTTGAGTCCCAGGAAATATTCAAAGCATGGACTGTTAAAAGCGTTACTGGCCTTCACATATGTCGCCATAGTGCCCGTAGTATTGAATTGCGATGCAGTTTCTGTGTTTCATCGTCATTGTGAAGGTTCAAGGGAAGCAATGACCCTGGAGCTGGACGTCGGATATAGTTACTTGAGTCCCAGGAAATATGAAAACATGGACTGTTAAAAGCGTTACTGGCCTTCACATATGTCGCCATAGTGCCCGTAGTATTGAATCGCGATGCAGTTTCTTTGTTTCATCGTCATTGTGAAGGTTCCAGATAAGCAATGACCCTGGAGCTGGACGTCGGATATAGTTACTTGAGTCCCAAGAAATATTAAAAGCATGGACTGTTAAAAGCGTTACTGGCCGTCACATATGTCGCCATAGTGCCTGTAGTATTGAATCGCGATAAAGTTTCTGTGATTCATCGTCATTGTGAAGGTTCAAGGTAAGCAATGACCCTGGAGCTGGACATCGGATATAGTTACTTGAGTCCCAGGAAATATTCAAAGCATGGACTGTTAAAAGCGTTACTGGCCTTCACATATGTCGCCATAGTTCCCGTAGTATTGAATCGGGATGCAGTTTCTGTGTCTCGTCTTCATTGTGAAGGTTCAAGGTAAGTAATGACCCTGGAGCTTGACGTCGGATATATTTGCTTGAGTCCCAGGAAATATTCAAAGCATGAACTGTTAAAAGCGTTACTGGCCGTCACATATGTCGCCATAGTGCCCGTAGTATTGAATCGCGATGGAGTTTCTGTGTTTCATCGGCAATGTGGATTTTCAAGGGAAGCAATGACCCTGGAGCTGGACGTCGGATATAGTTACTTGAGTCCCAGGAAATATTCAAAGGATGGACTGTTAAAAGCGTTACTGGCCTTCACATATGTCGCCACATTGCCAGTAGTATTAAATCGCGATACAGTTTCTGTGTTTCATCGTCATTGTGAAGGTTCAAGGGAAGCAATGACCCTAAAGCTGCACGTCGGATATAGTTACTTGAGTCCCAGGAAATATTCAAAGCATGGACTGTTAAAAGCGTTACTGGCCTTCAGATATGTCGCCATAGTGCCCGTAGTATTGAATCGCGATGCAGTTTCTGTGTTTCATCGGCAATGTGGAGTTTCAAGGGAAGCAACGACCCTGGAGCTGGACGTTGGATATAGTTACTTGAGTCCCAGGTAATATGCAAAGCATGGACTGTTAAAAGCGTTACTGGCCTTCACATATGTCGCCATAGTGCCCGTAGTATTGAATCGCGATGGAGTTTCTGTGTTTCATCGGCAATGTGGATTTTCAAGGGAAGCAATGACCCTGGAGCTGGACGTCGGATATAGTTACTTGAGTCCCAGGAAATATTCAAAGCATGGACTGTTAAAAGCGTTACTGGCCTTCACATATCTCCCCATAGTGCCCGTAGTATTGAATGGCGATGCAGTTTCTGTGTTTCATCGTCACTGTGAAGGTTCAAGGGAAGCAATGACCCTGGAGCTGGACGTCGGATATAGTTACTTGTGTCCCAGGAAATATTCAAAGCATGGACTGCAAAAATCGTTACTGGCCTTCATATATGTCGCCATAGTGCCCGTAGTATTGATTCGCGATGCAGTTTCTGTGTTTCATCGCCATTGCGAAGGTTCAAGAGAAGCAATGATCCTGGAGCTGGTCGTCGGATATAGTTACTTGAGTCCCAGGAAATATTCAAAACATGGACTGTTACAAGCGTTACTGGCCTTCACATATGTCGCCATAGTGCCCGTAGTATAGAATTGCGATGCAGTTTCTGTGTTTCATCGTCATTGTGAAGGTTCAAGGGAAGCAATGACCCTGGAGCTGGACGTCGGATATAGTTACTTGAGTCCCAGGAAATATGAAAAGCATGGACTGTTAAAAGCGTTACTGGCCTTCACATATGTCGCCATAGTGCCAGTAGTATTAAATCGCGATACAGTTTCTGTGTTTCATCGTCATTGTGAAGGTTCAAGGGAAGCAATGACCCTAAAGCTGCACGTCGGATATAGTTACTTGAGTCCCAGGAAATATTCAAAGCATGGACTGTTAAAAGCGTTACTGGCCTTCACATATATCGCCATAGTGCCCGTAGTATTGAATCGCGATGCAGTTTCTGTGTTTCATCGGCAATGTGGAGTTTCAAGGGAAGCAACGACCCTGGAGCTGGACGTCGGATATAGTTACTTGAGTCCCAGGTAATATGCAAAGCATGGACTGTTAAAAGCGTTACTGGCCTTCACATATTTTGCCATAGTGCCCGTAGTATTGAATCGCGATGGAGTTTCTGTGTTTCATCGGCAATGTGGATTTTCAAGGGAAGCAATGACCCTGGAGCTGGACGTCGGATATAGTTACTTGAGTCCCAGGAAATATTCAAAGCATGGACTGTTAAAAGCGTTACTGGCCTTCACATATGTCGCCATAGTGCCAGTAGTATTAAATCGCGATACAGTTTCTGTGTTTCATCGTCATTGTGAAGGTTCAAGGGAAGCAATGACCCTAAAGCTGCACGTCGGATATAGTTACTTGAGTCCCAGGAAATATTCAAAGCATGGACTGTTAAAAGCGTTACTGGCCTTCACATATGTCGCCATAGTTCCCGTAGTATTGAATCGCGATGCAGTTTCTTTGTTTCATCGTCATAGTGAAGGTTCAAGGGAGGCAATGACCCTGGAGCTGGACGTCGGATATAGTTACTTGGGTCCCAGGAAATATTCAAAGTATGGACTGTTAAAAGCGTTACTGGCCTTCACATATATAGCCATAGTTCCCGTAGTATTGAATCGCGATGCAGTTTCTGTGTGTCATCGGCAATGTGAAGGTTCAAGGGAAGCAATGGCCCTGGAGCTGGACGTCGGATATAGTTACTTGAGTCCCAGGAAATATTCAAAGCATGGACTGTTAAAAGCGCTACTGGCCTTCACATATGTCGCCATAGTGCCCGTAGTATTGAATCGCGATGCAGTTTCTTTGTTTCATCGTCATTGTGAAGGTTCAAGGGAAGCAATGACCCTGGAGCTGGACGTCGGATATAGTTACTTGAGTCCCAGGAAATATTCAAAGCATGGACTGTTAAAAGCGTTACTGGCCTTCACATATGTAGCCATAGTGCCCGTAGTATTGAATCGCGATGCAGTGTCTGTGTTTCATCGTCATTGCGAAGGTTCAAGGGAAGCAATGACCCTGGAGCTGGACGTCGGATATAGTTACTTGAGTCCCAGGAAATATTCAAAGCATGGACTGTTAAAAGCGTTACTGGCCTTCACATATGTCGCCATAGTGCCCGTAGTATTGAATCGCGATGCAGTTTCTGTGTTTCGTCGTCATTGTGAAGGTTCAAGGGAAGCAATGACCCTGGAGCTGGACGTCGGATATATTTACTTGAGTCCCAGGAAATATTCAAAGCATGAACTGTTAAAAGCGTTACTGGCCGTCACATATGTCGCCATAGTGCCCGTAGTATTGAATCGCGATGGAGTTTCTGTGTTTCATCGGCAATGTGGATTTTCAAGGGAAGCAACGACCCTGGAGCTGGACGTCGGATATAGCTGCTTGAGTCCCAGGAAATATTCAAAGCATGGACTGTTAAAAGCGTTACTGGCCTTCACACATGTCGCCATAGTGCCTGTAGTATTGAATCGCGATGCAGTTTCTTTGTGTCATCGGCAATGTGAAGGTTCAAGGGAAGCAATCACCCTGGAGCTGGACGTCGGATATAGTTACTTGAGTCCCAGGAAGTATTCAAAGCATGGACTTTTAAAAGCGTTACTGGCCTTCACATATGTCGCCATAGTGCCCGTAGTATTGAATCGCGATGCAGTTTCTGTGTTTCATCGTCATTGTGAAGGTTTAAGTTAAGCAATGACCCTGGAGCTGGACGTCGGATATAGTTACTTGAGTCCCAGGTAATATGCAAAGCATGGACTGTTAAAAGCGCTACTGGCCTTCACATATGTCGCCATAGTGCCCGTAGTATTGAATCGCGATGGAGTTTCTGTGTTTCATCGGCAATGTGGATTTTGAAGGGAAGCAATGACCCTGGAGCTGGACGTCGGATATAGTTACTTGAGTCCCAGGAAATATTCAAAGCATGGACTGTTAAAAGCGTTACTGGCCTTCACATATGTCGCAATAGTGCCAGTAGTATTAAATCGCGATACAGTTTCTGTGTTTCATCGTCATTGTGAAGGTTCAAGGGAAGCAATGACCCTAAAGCTGCACGTCGGATATAGTTACTTGAGTCCCAGGAAATATTCAAAGCATGGACTGTTAAAAGCGTTACTGGCATTCACATATGTCGCCATAGTTCCCGTAGTATTGAATCGCGATGCAGTTTCTTTGTTTCATCGTCATTGTGAAGGTTCAAGGGAGGCAATGACCCTGGAGCTGGACGTCGGATATAGTTACTTGGGTCCCAGGAAATATTCAAAGTATGGACTGTTAAAAGCGTTACTGGCCTTCACATATATAGCCATAGTGCCCGTAGTATTGAATCGCGATGCAGTTTCTGTGTGTCATCGGCAAAGTGAAGGTTCAAGGGAAGCAATGGCCCTGGAGCTGGACGTCGGATATAGTTACTTGAGTCCCAGGAAATATTCAAAGCATGGACTGTTAAAAGCGTTACTGGCCTTCACATATGTCGCCATAGTGCCCGTAGTATTGAATCGCGATGCAGTTTCTTTGTTTCATCGTCATTGTGAAGGTTCAAGGGAAGCAATGACCCTGGAGCTGGACGTCGGATATATTTACTTGAGTCCCAGGAAATATTCAAAGCATGGACTGTTAAAAGCGTTACTGGCCTTCACATATGTAGCCATAGTGCCCGTAGTATTGAATCGCGATGCAGTTTCTGTGTTTCATCGTCATTGCGAAGTTTCAAGGGAAGCAATGACCCTGGAGCTGGACGTCGGATATAGTTACTTGAGTCGCAGGAAATATTCAAAGCATGGACTGTTAAAAGCGTTACTGGCCTTCACATATGTCGCCATAGTGCCCGTAGTATTGAATCGCGATGCAGTTTCTGTGTTTCGTCGTCATTGTGAAGGTTCAAGGGAAGCAATGACCCTGGAGCTGGACGTCGGATATATTTACTTGAGTCCCAGGAAATATTCAAAGCATGAACTGTTAAAAGCGTTACTGGCCGTCACATATGTCGCCATAGTGCCCGTAGTATTGAATCGCGATGGAGTTTCTGTGTTTCATCGGCAATGTGGATTTTCAAGGGAAGCAATGACCCTGGAGCTGGACGTCGGATATAGCTGCTTGAGTCCCAGGAAATATTCAAAGCATGGACTGTTAAAAGCGTTACTGGCCTTCACATATGTCGCCATAGTGCCCGTAGTATTGAATCGCGATGCAGTTTCTTTGTGTCATCGGCAATGTGAAGGTTCAAGGGAAGCAATCACCCTGGAGCTGGACGTCGGATATAGTTACTTGAGTCCCAGGAAATATTCAAAGCATGGACTTTTAAAAGCGTTACTGGCCTTCACATATGTCGCCATAGTGCCCGTAGTATTGAATCGCGATGCAGTTTCTGTGTTTCATCGTCATTGTGAAGGTTTAAGTTAAGCAATGACCCTGGAGCTGGACGTCGGATATAGTTACTTGAGTCCCAGGAAGTATTCAAGGCATGGACTGTTAAAAGCGTTACTGGCCTTCACATATGTCGCCATAGTGCCCGTAGTATTAAATCGCGATGCAGTTTCTGTGTTTCATCGTCATTGTGAAGGTTCAAGGGAAGCAATGGCCCTGGAGCTGGACGTCGGATATAGTTACTTGAGTCCCAGGAAATATTAAAAGCATGGACTGCTAAAAGCGTTACTGGCCTTCACATATGTCGCCATAGTTCCCGTAGAATTGAATCGCGATGCAGTTTCTGTGTTTCGTCGTCATTGTGAAGGTTCAAGGGAAGCAATGACCCTGGAGCTGGACGTCGGATATATTTACTTGAGTCCCAGGAAATATTCAAAGCATGGACTGTTAAAAGCGTTACTGGCCGTCACATATGTCGCCATAGTGCCCGTAGTATTGTATCGCGATGGAGTTTCTGTGTTTCATCGGCAATGTGGATTTTCAAGGGAAGCAATGACCGTGGAGCTGGACGTCGGATATAGTTACTTGAGTCCCAGGAAATATTCAAAGCATGGACTGTTAAAAGCGTTACTGGCCGTCACATATGTCGCCATAATGCCAGTAGTATTAAATCGCGATACAGTTTCTGTGTTTCATCGTCATTGTGAAGGTTCAAGGGAAGCAATGACTCTAAAGCTGCACGTCGGATATAGTTACTTGAGTCCCAGGAAATATTCAAAGAATGGACTGTTAAAAGCGTTACTGGCCTTCACATATGTCGCCATAGTGCTCGTTGTATTGAATCGCGATGCAGTTTCTGTGTTTCATCGTCATTGTGAAGGTTTAAGTTAAGCAGTGATCCTGGAGCTGGACGTCGGATATAGTTACTTGAGTCCCAGGAAGTATTCAAAGCATGGACTGTTAAAAGCGTTACTGGCCTTCACATATGTCGCCATAGTGCCCGTAGTATTAAATCGCGATGCAGTTTCTGTGTTTCATCGTCATTGTGAAGGTTCAAGGGAAGCAATGACCCTGGAGCTGGACGTCGGATATAGTTACTTGAGTCCCAGGAAATATTAAAAGCATGGACTGCTAAAAGCGTTACTGGCCTTCACATATGTCGCCATAGTTCCCGTAGTATTGAATCGCGATGCAGTTTCTGTGTTTCGTCGTCATTGTGAAGGTTCAAGGGAAGCAATGACCCTCCAGCTGGACGTCGGATATATTTACTTGAGTCCCAGGAAATATTCAAAGCATGAACTGTTAAAAGCGTTACTGGCCGTCACATATGTCGCCATAGTGCCCGTAGTATTGAATCGTGATGGAGTTTTAGTGTTTCATCGGCAATGTGGATTTTCAAGGGAAGCAATGACCCTGGAGCTGGACGTCGGATATAGTTACTTGAGTCCCAGGAAATATTCAAAGCATGGACTGTTAAAAGCGTTACTGGCCTTTACATATGTCGCCATAGTGCCCGTAGTATTGAATCGCGATGCAGTTTCTTTGTGTCATCGGCAATGTGAAGGTTCAAGGGAAGCAATGACCCTGGAGCTGGACGTCGGATATAGTTACTTGAGTCCCAGGAAATATTCAAAGCATGGAGTGTTAAAAGCGTTACTGGCCTTCACATATGTCGCCATAGTGCCCGTAGTATTGAATCGCGATGCAGTTTCTTTGTTTCATCGTCATTGTGAAGGTTTAAGTTAAGCAATGACCCTGGAGCTGGACGTCGGATATAGTTACTTGAGTCCCAGGAAGTATTCAAAGCATGGACTGTTAAAAGCGTTACTGGCCTTCACATATGTCGCCATAGTGCCCGTAGTATTAAATCGTGATGCAGTTTCTGTGTTTCATCGTCATTGTGAAGGTTCAAGGGAAGCAATGACCCTGGAGCTGGACGTCGGATATAGTTACTTGAGTCCCAGGAAATATTAAAAGCATGGACTGCTAAAAGCGTTACTGGCCTTCACATATGTCGCCATAGTTCCCGTAGTATTGAATCGCGATGCAGTTTCTGTGTTTCGTCGTCATTGCGAAGGTTCAAGGGAAGCAATGACCCTGGAGCTGGTCGTCGGACATATTTACTTGAGTCCCAGGAAATATTCAAAGCATGGACTGTTAAAAGCGTTACTGGCCGTCACATATGTCGCCATAGTGCCCGTAGTATTGAATCGCGATGGAGTTTCTGTGTTTCATCGGCAATGTGGATTTTCAAGGGAAGCAATTACCCTGGAGCTGGACGTCGGATATAGTTACTTGTGTCCCAGGAAATATTCAAAGCATGGACTGTTAAAAGCGTTACTGGCCTTCACATATGTCGCCATAGTGCCAGTAGTATTAAATCGCGATACAGTTTCTGTGTTTCATCGTCATTGTGAAGGTTCAAGGGAAGCAATGACCCTAAAGCTGCACGTCGGATATAGTTACTTGAGTCCCAGGAAATATTCAAAGCATGGACTGTTAAAAGCGTTACTGGCCTTCACAAATGTCGCCATAGTGCCCGTAGTATTGGATCGCGATGCAGTTTCTGTGTTTCATCGGCAATGTGGAGTTTCAAGGGAAGCAACGACCCTGGAGCTGGACGTCGGATATAGTTACTTGAGTCCCAGGAAATATTCAAAGCATGGACTGTTAAAAGCGTTACTGGCCTTCACATATGTCGCCATAGTGCCCGTAGTATTGAATCGCGATGCAGTTTCTTTGTGTCATCGGCAATGTGAAGGTTCAAGGGAAGCAATCACCCTGGAGCTGGACGTCGGATATAGTTACTTGAGTCCCAGGAAGTATTCAAAGCATGGACTTTTAAAAGCGTTACTGGCCTTCACATATGTCGCCATAGTGCCCGTAGTATTGAATCGCGATGCAGTTTCTGTGTTTCATCGTCATTGTGAAGGTTTAAGTTAAGCAATGACCCTGGAGCTGGACGTCGGATATAGTTACATGAGTCCCAGGTAATATGCAAAGCATGGACTGTTAAAAGCGTTACTGGCCTTCACATATGTCGCCATAGTGCCCGTAGTATTGAATCGCGATGCAGTTTCTGTGTTTCATCGGCAATGTGGATTTTCAAGGGAAGCAATGACCCTGGAGCTGGACGTCGGATATAGTTACTTGAGTCCCAGGAAATATTCAAAGCATGGACTGTTAAAAGCGTTACTGGCCTTCACATATGTCGCAATAGTGCCAGTAGTATTAAATCGCGATACAGTTTCTGTGTTTCATCGTCATTGTGAAGGTTCAAGGGAAGCAATGACCCTAAAGCTGCACGTCGGATATAGTTACTTGAGTCCCAGGAAATATTCAAAGCATGGACTGTTAAAAGCGTTACTGGCCTTCACATATGTCGCCATAGTTCCCGTAGTATTGAATCGCGATGCAGTTTCTTTGTTTCATCGTCATTGTGAAGGTTCAAGGGAGGCAATGACCCTGGAGCTGGACGTCGGATATAGTTACTTGGGTCCCAGGAAATATTCAAAGTATGGACTGTTAAAAGCGTTACTGGCCTTCACACATATAGCCATAGTGCCCGTAGTATTGAATCGCGATGCAGTTTCTGTGTGTCATCGGCAAAGTGAAGGTTCAAGGGAAGCAATGGCCCTGGAGCTGGACGTCGGATATAGTTACTTGAGTCCCAGGAAATATTCAAAGCATGGACTGTTAAAAGCGTTACTGGCCTTCACATATGTCGCCATAGTGCCCCTAGTATTGAATCGCGATGCAGTTTCTTTGTTTCATCGTCATTGTGAAGGTTCAAGGGAAGCAATGACCCTGGAGCTGGACGTCGGATATAGTTACTTGAGTCCCAGGAAATATTCAAAGCATGGACAGTTAAAAGCGTTACTGGCCTTCACATATGTAGCCATAGTGCCCGTAGTATTGAATCGCGATGCAGTTTCTTTGTTTCATCGTCATTGCGAAGTTTCAAGGGAAGCAATGACCCTGGAGCTGGACGTCGGATATAGTTACTTGAGTCGCAGGAAATATTCAAAGCATGGACTGATAAAAGCGTTACTGGCCTTCACATATGTCGCCATAGTGCCCGTAGTATTGAATCGCGATGCAGTTTCTGTGTTTCGTCGTCATTGTGAAGGTTCAAGGGAAGCAATGACCCTGGAGCTGGACGTCGGATAAATTTACTTGAGTCCCAGGAAATATTCAAAGCATGAACTGTTAAAAGCATTACTGGCCGTCACATATGTCGCCATAGTGCCCGTAGTATTGAAACGCGATGGAGTTTCTGTGTTTCATCGGCAATGTGGATTTTCAAGGGAAGCAATGACCCTGGAGCTGGACGTCGGATATAGCTGCTTGAGTCCCAGGAAATATTCAAAGCATGGACTGTTAAAAGCGTTACTGGCCTTCACATATGTCGCCATAGTGCCCGTAGTATTGAATCGCGATGCAGTTTCTTTGTGTCATCGGCAATGTGAAGGTTCAAGGGAAGCAATCACCCTGGAGCTGGACGTCGGATATAGTTACTTGAGTCCCAGGAAATATTCAAAGCATGGACTTTTAAAAGCGTTACTGGCCTTCACATATGTCGCCATAGTGCCCGTAGTATTGAATCGCGATGCAGTTTCTGTGTTTCATCGTCATTGTGAAGGTTTAAGTTAAGCAATGACCCTGGAGCTGGACTTCGGATATAGTTACTTGAGTCCCAGGAAGTATTCAAGGCATGGACTGTTAAAAGCGTTACTGGCCTTCACATATGTCGCCATAGTGCCCGTAGTATTAAATCGCGATGCAGTTTCTGTGTTTCATCGTCATTGTGAAGGTTCAAGGGAAGCAATGGCCCTGGAGCTGGACGTCGGATATAGTTACTTGAGTCCCAGGAAATATTAAAAGCATGGACTGCTAAAAGCGTTACTGGCCTTCACATATGTCGCCATAGTTCCCGTAGAATTGAATCGCGATGCAGTTTCTGTGTTTCGTCGTCATTGTGAAGGTTCAAGGGAAGCAATGACCCTGGAGCTGGACGTCGGATATATTTACTTGAGTCCCAGGAAATATTCAAAGCATGGACTGTTAAAAGCGTTACTGGCCGTCACATATGTCGCCATAGTGCCCGTAGTATTGTATCGCGATGGAGTTTCTGTGTTTCATCGGCAATGTGGATTTTCAAGGGAAGCAATGACCGTGGAGCTGGATGTCGGATATAGTTACTTGAGTCCCAGGAAATATTCAAAGCATGGACTGTTAAAAGCGTTACTGGCCGTCACATATGTCGCCATAGTGCCAGTAGTATTAAATCGCGATACAGTTTCTGTGTTTCATCGTCATTGTGAAGGTTCAAGGGAAGCAATGACTCTAAAGCTGCACGTCGGATATAGTTACTTGAGTCCCAGGAAATATTCAAAGAATGGACTGTTAAAAGCGTTACTGGCCTTCACATATGTCGCCATAGTGCTCGTTGTATTGAATCGCGATGCAGTTTCTGTGTTTCATCGTCATTGTGAAGGTTTAAGTTAAGCAGTGATCCTGGAGCTGGACGTCGGATATAGTTACTTGAGTCCCAGGAAGTATTCAAAGCATGGACTGTTAAAAGCGTTACTGGCCTTCACATATGTCGCCATAGTGCCCGTAGTATTAAATCGCGATGCAGTTTCTGTGTTTCATCGTCATTGTGAAGGTTCAAGGGAAGCAATGACCCTGGAGCTGGACGTCGGATATAGTTACTTGAGTCCCAGGAAATATTAAAAGCATGGACTGCTAAAAGCGTTACTGGCCTTCACATATGTCGCCATAGTTCCCGTAGTATTGAATCGCGATGCAGTTTCTGTGTTTCGTCGTCATTGTGAAGGTTCAAGGGAAGCAATGACCCTGGAGCTGGACGTCGGATATATTTACTTGAGTCCCAGGAAATATTCAAAGCATGAACTGTTAAAAGCGTTACTGGCCGTCACATATGTCGCCATAGTGCCCGTAGTATTGAATCGTGATGGAGTTTTAGTGTTTCATCGGCAATGTGGATTTTCAAGGGAAGCAATGACCCTGGAGCTGGACGTCGGATATAGTTACTTGAGTCCCAGGAAATATTCAAAGCATGGACTGTTAAAAGCGTTACTGGCCTTTACATATGTCGCCATAGTGCCCGTAGTGTTGAATCGCGATGCAGTTTCTTTGTGTCATCGGCAATGTGAAGGTTCAAGGGAAGCAATGACCCTGGAGCTGGACGTCGGATATAGTTACTTGAGTCCCAGGAAATATTCAAAGCATGGAGTGTTAAAAGCGTTACTGGCCTTCACATATGTCGCCATAGTGCCCGTAGTATTGAATCGCGATGCAGTTTCTTTGTTTCATCGTCATTGTGAAGGTTTAAGTTAAGCAATGACCCTGGAGCTGGACGTCGGATATAGTTACTTGAGTCCCAGGAAGTATTCAAAGCATGGACTGTTAAAAGCGTTACTGGCCTTCACATATGTCGCCATAGTGCCCGTAGTATTAAATCGTGATGCAGTTTCTGTGTTTCATCGTCATTGTGAAGGTTCAAGGGAAGCAATGACCCTGGAGCTGGACGTCGGATATAGTTACTTGAGTCCCAGGAAATATTAAAAGCATGGACTGCTAAAAGCGTTACTGGCCTTCACATATGTCGCCATAGTTCCCGTAGTATTGAATCGCGATGCAGTTTCTGTGTTTCGCCGTCATTGTGAAGGTTCAAGGGAAGCAATGACCCTGGAGCTGGACGTCGGACATATTTACTTGAGTCCCAGGAAATATTCAAAGCATGGACTGTTAAAAGCGTTACTGGCCGTCACATATGTCGCCATAGTGCCCGTAGTATTGAATCGCGATGGAGTTTCTGTGTTTCATCGGCAATGTGGATTTTCAAGGGAAGCAATTACCCTGGAGCTGGACGTCGGATATAGTTACTTGTGTCCCAGGAAATATTCAAAGCATGGACTGTTAAAAGCGTTACTGGCCTTCACATATGTCGCCATAGTGCCAGTAGTATTAAATCGCGATACAGTTTCTGTGTTTCATCGTCATTGTGAAGGTTCAAGGGAAGCAATGACCCTAAAGCTGCACGTCGGATATAGTTACTTGAGTCCCAGGAAATATTCAAAGCATGGACTGTTAAAAGCGTTACTGGCCTTCACAAATGTCGCCATAGTGCCCGTAGTATTGTATCGCGATGCAGTTTCTGTGTTTCATCGGCAATGTGGAGTTTCAAGGGAAGCAACGACCCTGGAGCTGGACGTCGGATATAGTTACTTGAGTCCCAGGAAATATTCAAAGCATGGACTGTTAAAAGCGTTACTGGCCTTCACATATGTCGCCATAGTGCCTGTAGTATTGAATCGCGATGCAGTTTCTTTGTTTCATCGTCATTGTGAAGGTTCAAGGGAAGCAATGACCCTGGAGCTGGACGTCGGATATAGTTACTTGAGTCCCAGGAAATATTCAAAGCATGGACTGTTAAAAGCGTTACTGGCCTTAACATATGTAGCCATAGTGCCCGTAGTATTGAATCGCGATGCAGTTTCTGTGTTTCATCGTAATTGCGAAGGTTCAAGGGAAACAATGACCCTGGGGCTGAACGTCGGATATAGTTACTTGAGTCCCAGGAAATATTCAAAGCGTGGACTGTTAAAAGCGTTACTGGCCTTCACATATGTCGCCATAGTGCCCGTAGTATTGAATCGCGATGCAGTTTCTGTGTTTCATCGTCATTGTGAAGGTTCAAGGGAAGCAATGACCCTGGAGCCGGACGTCGGATATAGTTACTTGTGTCCCAGGAAATATTAAAAGCATGGACTGCAAAAATCGTTACTGGCCTTCATATATGTCGCCATAGTGCCCGTAGTATTGATTCGCGATGCAGTTTCTGTGTTTCATCGCCATTGCGAAGGTTCAAGAGAAGCAATGATCCTGGAGCTGGTCGTCGGATACATTTACTTGAGTCCCAGGAAATATTCAAAGCATGGACTGTTAAAAGCGTTACTGGCCTTCACATATGTCGCCATAGTGCCAGTAGTATTAAATCGCGATACAGTTTCTGTGTTTCATCGTCATTGTGAAGGTTCAAGGGAAGCAATGACCCTAAAGCTGGACGTCGGATATAGTTACTTGAGTCGCAGGAAATATTCAAAGCATGGACTGTTAAAAGCGTTACTGGCCTTCACATATGTCGCCATAGTTCCCGTAGTATTGAATCGCGATGCAGTTTCTGTGTTTCATCGTCATTGTGAAGGTTTAAGTTAAGCAGTGATCCTGGAGCTGGACGTCGGATATAGTTACTTGAGTCCCAGGAAGTATTCAAAGCATGGACTGTTAAAAGCGTTACTGGCCTTCACATATGTCGCCATAGTGCCCGTAGTATTAAATCGCGATGCAGTTTCTGTGTTTCATCGTCATTGTGAAGGTTCAAGGGAAGCAATGACCCTGGAGCTGGACGTCGGATATAGTTACTTGAGTCCCAGGAAATATTAAAAGCATGGACTGCTAAAAGCGTTACTGGCCTTCACATATGTCGCCATAGTTCCCGTAGTATTGAATCGCGATGCAGTTTCTGTGTTTCGTCGTCATTGTGAAGGTTCAAGGGAACCAATGACCCTGGAGCTGGACGTCGGATATATTTACTTGAGTCCCAGGAAATATTCAAAGCATGAACTGTTAAAAGCGTTACTGGCCGTCACATATGTCGCCATAGTGCCCGTAGTATTGAATCGTGATGGAGTTTTAGTGTTTCATCGGCAATGTGGATTTTCAAGGGAAGCAATGACCCTGGAGCTGGACGTCGGATATAGTTACTTGAGTCCCAGGAAATATTCAAAGCATGGACTGTTAAAAGCGTTACTGGCCTTTACATATGTCGCCATAGTGCCCGTAGTATTGAATCGCGATGCAGTTTCTTTGTGTCATCGGCAATGTGAAGGTTCAAGGGAAGCAATGACCCTGGAGCTGGACGTCGGATATAGTTACTTGAGTCCCAGGAAATATTCAAAGCATGGAGTGTTAAAAGCGTTACTGGCCTTTACATATGTCGCCATAGTGCCCGTAGTATTGAATCGCGATGCAGTTTCTTTGTTTCATCGTCATTGTGAAGGTTTAAGTTAAGCAATGACCCTGGAGCTGGACGTCGGATATAGTTACTTGAGTCCCAGGAAGTATTCAAAGCATGGACTGTTAAAAGCGTTACTGGCCTTCACATATGTCGCCATAGTGCCCGTAGTATTAAATCGTGATGCAGTTTCTGTGTTTCATCGTCATTGTGAAGGTTCAAGGGAAGCAATGAACCTGGAGCTGGACGTCGGATATAGTTACTTGAGTCCCAGGAAATATTAAAAGCATGGACTGCTAAAAGCGTTACTGGCCTTCACATATGTCGCCATAGTTCCCGTAGTATTGAATCGCGATGCAGTTTCTGTGTTTCGTCGTCATTGTGAAGGTTCAAGGGAAGCAATGACCCTGGAGCTGGACGTCGGACATATTTACTTGAGTCCCAGGAAATATTCAAAGCATGGACTGTTAAAAGCGTTACTGGCCGTCACATATGTCGCCATAGTGCCCGTAGTATTGAATCGCGATGGAGTTTCTGTGTTTCATCGGCAATGTGGATTTTCAAGGGAAGCAATTACCCTGAAGCTGGACGTCGGATATAGTTACTTGTGTCCCAGGAAATATTCAAAGCATGGACTGTTAAAAGCGTTACTGGCCTTCACATATGTCGCCATAGTGCCAGTAGTATTAAATCGCGATACAGTTTCTGTGTTTCATCGTCATTGTGAAGGTTCAAGGGAAGCAATGACCCTAAAGCTGCACGTCGGATATAGTTACTTGAGTCCCAGGAAATATTCAAAGCATGGACTGTTAAAAGCGTTACTGGCCTTCACAAATGTCGCCATAGTGCCCGTAGTATTGTATCGCGATGCAGTTTCTGTGTTTCATCGGCAATGTGGAGTTTCAAGGGAAGCAACGACCCTGGAGCTGGACGTCGGATATAGTTACTTGAGTCCCAGGAAATATTCAAAGCATGGACTGTTAAAAGCGTTACTGGCCTTCACATATGTCGCCATAGTGCCTGTAGTATTGAATCGCGATGCAGTTTCTGTGTTTCGTCGTCATTGTGAAGGTTCAAGGGAAGCAATGACCCTAAAGCTGGACGTCGGATATAGTTACTTGAGTCGCAGGAAATATTCAAAGCATGGACTGTTAAAAGCGTTACTGGCCTTCACATATGTCGCCATAGTTCCCGTAGTATTGAATCGCGATGCAGTTTCTGTGTTTCATCGTCATTGTGAAGGTTTAAGTTAAGCAGTGATCCTGGAGCTGGACGTCGGATATAGTTACTTGAGTCCCAGGAAGTATTCAAAGCATGGACTGTTAAAAGCGTTACTGGCCTTCACATATGTCGCCATAGTGCCCGTAGTATTAAATCGCGATGCAGTTTCTGTGTTTCATCGTCATTGTGAAGGTTCAAGGGAAGCAATGACCCTGGAGCTGGACGTCGGATATAGTTACTTGAGTCCCAGGAAATATTAAAAGCATGGACTGCTAAAAGCGTTACTGGCCTTCACATATGTCGCCATAGTTCCCGTAGTATTGAATCACGATGCAGTTTCTGTGTTTCGTCGTCATTGTGAAGGTTCAAGGGAACCAATGACCCTGGAGCTGGACGTCGGATATATTTACTTGAGTCCCAGGAAATATTCAAAGCATGAACTGTTAAAAGCGTTACTGGCCGTCACATATGTCGCCATAGTGCCCGTAGTATTGAATCGTGATGGAGTTTTAGTGTTTCATCGGCAATGTGGATTTTCAAGGGAAGCAATGACCCTGGAGCTGGACGTCGGATATAGTTACTTGAGTCCCAGGAAATATTCAAAGCATGGACTGTTAAAAGCGTTACTGGCCTTTACATATGTCGCCATAGTGCCCGTAGTATTGAATCGCGATGCAGTTTCTTTGTGTCATCGGCAATGTGAAGGTTCAAGGGAAGCAATGACCCTGGAGCTGGACGTCGGATATAGTTACTTGAGTCCCAGGAAATATTCAAAGCATGGAGTGTTAAAAGCGTTACTGGCCTTTACATATGTCGCCATAGTGCCCGTAGTATTGAATCGCGATGCAGTTTCTTTGTTTCATCGTCATTGTGAAGGTTTAAGTTAAGCAATGACCCTGGAGCTGGACGTCGGATATAGTTACTTGAGTCCCAGGAAGTATTCAAAGCATGGACTGTTAAAAGCGTTACTGGCCTTCACATATGTCGCCATAGTGCCCGTAGTATTAAATCGTGATGCAGTTTCTGTGTTTCATCGTCATTGTGAAGGTTCAAGGGAAGCAATGAACCTGGAGCTGGACGTCGGATATAGTTACTTGAGTCCCAGGAAATATTAAAAGCATGGACTGCTAAAAGCGTTACTGGCCTTCACATATGTCGCCATAGTTCCCGTAGTATTGAATCGCGATGCAGTTTCTGTGTTTCGTCGTCATTGTGAAGGTTCAAGGGAAGCAATGACCCTGGAGCTGGACGTCGGACATATTTACTTGAGTCCCAGGAAATATTCAAAGCATGGACTGTTAAAAGCGTTACTGGCCGTCACATATGTCGCCATAGTGCCCGTAGTATTGAATCGCGATGGAGTTTCTGTGTTTCATCGGCAATGTGGATTTTCAAGGGAAGCAATTACCCTGAAGCTGGACGTCGGATATAGTTACTTGTGTCCCAGGAAATATTCAAAGCATGGACTGTTAAAAGCGTTACTGGCCTTCACATATGTCGCCATAGTGCCAGTAGTATTAAATCGCGATACAGTTTCTGTGTTTCATCGTCATTGTGAAGGTTCAAGGGAAGCAATGACCCTAAAGCTGCACGTCGGATATAGTTACTTGAGTCCCAGGAAATATTCAAAGCATGGACTGTTAAAAGCGTTACTGGCCTTCACAAATGTCGCCATAGTGCCCGTAGTATTGTATCGCGATGCAGTTTCTGTGTTTCATCGGCAATGTGGAGTTTCAAGGGAAGCAACGACCCTGGAGCTGGACGTCGGATATAGTTACTTGAGTCCCAGGAAATATTCAAAGCATGGACTGTTAAAAGCGTTACTGGCCTTCACATATGTCGCCATAGTGCCTGTAGTATTGAATCGCGTTGCAGTTTCTTTGTTTCATCGTCATTGTGAAGGTTCAAGGGAAGCAATGACCCTGGAGCTGGACGTCGGATATAGTTACTTGAGTCCCAGGAAATATTCAAAGCATGGACTGTTAAAAGCGTTACTGGCCTTCACATATGTAGCCATAGTGCCCGTAGTATTGAATCGCGATGCAGTTTCTGTGTTTCATCGTAATTGCGAAGGTTCAAGGGAAACAATGACCCTGGGGCTGAACGTCGGATATAGTTACTTGAGTCCCAGGAAATATTCAAAGCATGGACTGTTAAAAGCGTTACTGCCCTTCACATATGTCGCCATAGTGCCCGTAGTATTGAATCGCGATGCAGTTTCTGTGTTTCATCGTCATTGTGAAGGTTCAAGGGAAGCAATGACCCTGGAGCTGGACGTCGGATATAGTTACTTGTGTCCCAGGAAATATTCAAAGCATGGACTGCAAAAATCGTTACTGGCCTTCATATATGTCGCCATAGTGCCCGTAGTATTGATTCGCGATGCAGTTTCTGTGTTTCATCGCCATTGCGAAGGTTCAAGAGAAGCAATGATCCTGGAGCTGGTCGTCGGATATATTTACTTGAGTCCCAGGAAATATTCAAAGCATGGACTGTTAAAAGCGTTACTGGCCTTCACATATGTCGCCATAGTGCCAGTAGTATTAAATCGCGATACAGTTTCTGTGTTTCATCGTCATTGTGAAGGTTCAAGGGAAGCAATGACCCTAAAGCTGGACGTCGGATATAGTTACTTGAGTCCCAGGAAATATTCAAAGCATGGACTGTTAAAAGCGTTACTGGCCTTCACATATGTCGCCATAGTTCCCGTAGTATTGAATCGCGATGCAGTTTCTGTGTTTCATCGTCACTGTGAAGGTTCAAGGGAAGCAATGACCCTGGAGCTGGACGTCGGATATAGTTGCTTGTGTCCCAGGAAATATTCAAAGCATGGACTGCAAAAATCGTTACTGGCCTCCATATATGTCGCCATAGTGCCCGTAGTATTGATTCGCGATGCAGTTTCTGTGTTTCATCGCCATTGCGAAGGTTCAAGAGAAGCAATGATCCTGGAGCTGGTCGTCGGATATAGTTACTTGAGTCCCAGGAAATATTCAAAACATGGACTGTTAAAAGCGTTACTGGCCTTCACATATGTCGCCATAGTGCCCGTAGTATAGAATTGCGATGCAGTTTCTGTGTTTCATCGTCATTGTGAAGGTTCAAGGGAAGCAATGACCCTGGAGCTGGACGTCGGATATAGTTACTTGAGTCCCAGGAAATATGAAGAGCATGGACTGTTAAAAGCGTTACTGGCCTTCACATATGTCGCCATAGTGCCAGTAGTATTAAATCGCGATACAGTTTCTGTGTTTCATCGTCATTGTGAAGGTTCAAGGGAAGCAATGACTCTAAAGCTGCACGTCGGATATAGTTACTTGAGTCCCAGGAAATATTCAAAGCATGGACTGTTAAAAGCGTTACTGGCCTTCACATATGTCGCCATAGTGCTCGTTGTATTGAATCGCGATGCAGTTTCTGTGTTTCATCGTCATTGTGAAGGTTTAAGTTAAGCAGTGATCCTGGAGCTGGACGTCGGATATAGTTACTTGAGTCCCAGGAAGTATTCAAAGCATGGACTGTTAAAAGCGTTACTGGCCTTCACATATGTCGCCATAGTGCCCGTAGTATTAAATCGCGATGCAGTTTCTGTGTTTCATCGTCATTGTGAAGGTTCAAGGGAAGCAATGACCCTGGAGCTGGACGTCGGATATAGTTACTTGAGTCCCAGGAAATATTAAAAGCATGGACTGCTAAAAGCGTTACTGGCCTTCACATATGTCGCCATAGTTCCCGTAGTATTGAATCGCGATGCAGTTTCTGTGTTTCGTCGTCATTGTGAAGGTTCAAGGGAAGCAATGACCCTGGAGCTGGACGTCGGATATATTTACTTGAGTCCCAGGAAATATTCAAAGCATGGACTGTTAAAAGCGTTACTGGCCGTCACATATGTCGCCATAGTGCCCGTAGTATTGAATCGTGATGGAGTTTCAGTGTTTCATCGGCAATGTGGATTTTCAAGGGAAGCAATGACCCTGGAGCTGGACGTCGGATATAGTTACTTGAGTCCCAGGAAATATTCAAAGCATGGACTGTTAAAAGCGTTACTGGCCTTCACATATGTCGCCATAGTGCCCGTAGTATTGAATCGCGATGCAGTTTCTTTGTGTCATCGGCAATGTGAAGGTTCAAGGGAAGCAATGACCCTGGAGCTGGACGTCGGATATAGTTACTTGAGTCCCAGGAAATATTCAAAGCATGGAGTGTTAAAAGCGTTACTGGCCTTCACATATGTCGCCATAGTGCCCGTAGTATTGAATCGCGATGCAGTTTCTTTGTTTCATCGTCATTGTGAAGGTTTAAGTTAAGCAATGACCCTGGAGCTGGACGTCGGATATAGTTACTTGAGTCCTAGGAAGTATTCAAAGCATGGACTGTTAAAAGCGTTACTGGCCTTCACATATGTCGCCATAGTGCCCGTAGTATTAAATCGTGATGCAGTTTCTGTGTTTCATCGTCATTGTGAAGGTTCAAGGGAAGCAATGACCCTGGAGCTGGACGTCGGATATAGTTACTTGAGTCCCAGGAAATATTAAAAGCATGGACTGCTAAAAGCGTTACTGGCCTTCACATATGTCGCCATAGTTCCCGTAGTATTGAGTCGCGATGCAGTTTCTGTGTTTCGTCGTCATTGTGAAGGTTCAAGGGAAGCAATGACCCTGGAGCTGGACGTCGGACATTATTACTTGAGTCCCAGGAAATATTCAAAGCATGGACTGTTAAAAGCGTTACTGGCCGTCACATATGTCGCCATAGTGCCCGTAGTATTGAATCGCGATGGAGTTTCTGTGTTTCATCGGCAATGTGGATTTTCAAGGGAAGCAATTACCCTGGAGCTGGACGTCTGATATAGTTACTTGAGTCCCAGGAAATATTCAAAGCATGGACTGTTAAAAGCGTTACTGGCCTTCACATATGTCGCCATAGTGCCAGTAGTATTAAATCGCGATACAGTTTCTGTGTTTCATCGTCATTGTGAAGGTTCAAGGGAAGCAATGACCCTAAAGCTGCACGTCGGATATAGTTACTTGAGTCCCAGGAAATATTCAAAGCATGGACTGTTAAAAGCGTTACTGGCCTTCACATATGTCGCCATAGTGCCCGTAGTATTGTATCGCGATGCAGTTTCTGTGTTTCATCGGCAATGTGGAGTTTCAAGGGAAGCAACGACCCTGGAGCTGGACGTCGGATATAGTTACTTGAGTCCCAGGAAATATTCAAAGCATGGACTGTTAAAAGCGTTACTGGCCTTCACATATGTCGCCATAGTGCCCGTAGTATTGAATCGCGATGCAGTTTCTGTGTTTCATCGTCATTGTGAAGGTTCAAGGGAAGCAATGACCCTAAAGCTGGACGTCGGATATAGTTACTTGAGTCCCAGGAAATATTCAAAGCATGGACTGTTAAAAGCGTTACTGGCCTTCACATATGTCGCCATAGTTCCCGTAGTATTGAATCGCGATGCAGTTTCTGTGTTTCGTCGTCATTGTGAAGGTTCAAGGGAAGCAATGACCCTGGAGCTGGACGTCGGATATATTTACTTGAGTCCCAGGAAATATTCAAAGCATGGACTGTTAAAAGCGTTACTGGCCGTCACATATGTCGCCATAGTGCCCGTAGTATTGAATCGCGATGCAGTTTCTTTGTTTCATCGTCATTGTGAAGGTTTAAGTTAAGCAATGACCCTGGAGCTGGACGTCGGATATAGTTACTTGAGTCCCAGGAAGTATTCAAAGCATGGACTGTTAAAAGCGTTACTGGCCTTCACATATGTCGCCATAGTGCCCGTAGTATTAAATCGTGATGCAGTCTCTGTGTTTCATCGTCATTGTGAAGGTTGAAGGGAAGCAATGACCCTGGAGCTGGACGTCGGATATAGTTACTTGAGTCCCAGGAAATATTCAAAGCATGGACTGTTAAAAGCGTTACTGGCCGTCACATATGTCGCCATAGTGCCCGTAGTATTGAATCGCGATGGAGTTTCTGTGTTTCATCGGCAATGTGGATTTTCAAGGGAAGCAATTACCCTGGAGCTGGACGTCGGATATAGTTACTTGAGTCCCAGGAAATATTCAAAGCATGGACTGTTAAAAGCGTTACTGGCCTTCACATATGTCGCCATAGTGCCAGTAGTATTAAATCGCGATACAGTTTCTGTGTTTCATCGTCATTGTGAAGGTTCAAGGGAAGCAATGACCCTGGAGCTGGACGTCGGATATATTTACTTGAGTCCCAGGAAATATTCAAAGCATGGACTGTTAAAAGCGTTACTGGCCTTCACATATGTAGCCATAGTGCCCGTAGTATTGAATCGCGATGGAGTTTCTGTGTTTCATCGTAATTGCGAAGGTTCAAGGGAAACAATGACCCTGGAGCTGGACGTCGGACATATTTACTTGAGTCCCAGGAAATATTCAAAGCATGGACTGTTAAAAGCGTTACTGGCCGTCACATATGTCGCCATAGTGCCCGTAGTATTGAATCGCGATGGAGTTTCTGTGTTTCATCGGCAATGTGGATTTTCAAGGGAAGCAATTACCCTGAAGCTGGACGTCGGATATAGTTACTTGTGTCCCAGGAAATATTCAAAGCATGGACTGTTAAAAGCGTTACTGGCCTTCACATATGTCGCCATAGTGCCAGTAGTATTAAATCGCGATACAGTTTCTGTGTTTCATCGTCATTGTGAAGGTTCAAGGGAAGCAATGACCCTAAAGCTGCACGTCGGATATAGTTACTTGAGTCCCAGGAAATATTCAAAGCATGGACTGTTAAAAGCGTTACTGGCCTTCACAAATGTCGCCATAGTGCCCGTAGTATTGTATCGCGATGCAGTTTCTGTGTTTCATCGGCAATGTGGAGTTTCAAGGGAAGCAACGACCCTGGAGCTGGACGTCGGATATAGTTACTTGAGTCCCAGGAAATATTCAAAGCATGGACTGTTAAAAGCGTTACTGGCCTTCACATATGTCGCCATAGTGCCTGTAGTATTGAATCGCGTTGCAGTTTCTTTGTTTCATCGTCATTGTGAAGGTTCAAGGGAAGCAATGACCCTGGAGCTGGACGTCGGATATAGTTACTTGAGTCCCAGGAAATATTCAAAGCATGGACTGTTAAAAGCGTTACTGGCCTTCACATATGTAGCCATAGTGCCCGTAGTATTGAATCGCGATGCAGTTTCTGTGTTTCATCGTAATTGCGAAGGTTCAAGGGAAACAATGACCCTGGGGCTGAACGTCGGATATAGTTACTTGAGTCCCAGGAAATATTCAAAGCATGGACTGTTAAAAGCGTTACTGCCCTTCACATATGTCGCCATAGTGCCCGTAGTATTGAATCGCGATGCAGTTTCTGTGTTTCATCGTCATTGTGAAGGTTCAAGGGAAGCAATGACCCTGGAGCTGGACGTCGGATATAGTTACTTGTGTCCCAGGAAATATTCAAAGCATGGACTGCAAAAATCGTTACTGGCCTTCATATATGTCGCCATAGTGCCCGTAGTATTGATTCGCGATGCAGTTTCTGTGTTTCATCGCCATTGCGAAGGTTCAAGAGAAGCAATGATCCTGGAGCTGGTCGTCGGATATATTTACTTGAGTCCCAGGAAATATTCAAAGCATGGACTGTTAAAAGCGTTACTGGCCTTCACATATGTCGCCATAGTGCCAGTAGTATTAAATCGCGATACAGTTTCTGTGTTTCATCGTCATTGTGAAGGTTCAAGGGAAGCAATGACCCTAAAGCTGGACGTCGGATATAGTTACTTGAGTCCCAGGAAATATTCAAAGCATGGACTGTTAAAAGCGTTACTGGCCTTCACATATGTCGCCATAGTTCCCGTAGTATTGAATCGCGATGCAGTTTCTGTGTTTCATCGTCACTGTGAAGGTTCAAGGGAAGCAATGACCCTGGAGCTGGACGTCGGATATAGTTGCTTGTGTCCCAGGAAATATTCAAAGCATGGACTGCAAAAATCGTTACTGGCCTCCATATATGTCGCCATAGTGCCCGTAGTATTGATTCGCGATGCAGTTTCTGTGTTTCATCGCCATTGCGAAGGTTCAAGAGAAGCAATGATCCTGGAGCTGGTCGTCGGATATAGTTACTTGAGTCCCAGGAAATATTCAAAACATGGACTGTTAAAAGCGTTACTGGCCTTCACATATGTCGCCATAGTGCCCGTAGTATAGAATTGCGATGCAGTTTCTGTGTTTCATCGTCATTGTGAAGGTTCAAGGGAAGCAATGACCCTGGAGCTGGACGTCGGATATAGTTACTTGAGTCCCAGGAAATATGAAGAGCATGGACTGTTAAAAGCGTTACTGGCCTTCACATATGTCGCCATAGTGCCAGTAGTATTAAATCGCGATACAGTTTCTGTGTTTCATCGTCATTGTGAAGGTTCAAGGGAAGCAATGACTCTAAAGCTGCACGTCGGATATAGTTACTTGAGTCCCAGGAAATATTCAAAGCATGGACTGTTAAAAGCGTTACTGGCCTTCACATATGTCGCCATAGTGCTCGTTGTATTGAATCGCGATGCAGTTTCTGTGTTTCATCGTCATTGTGAAGGTTTAAGTTAAGCAGTGATCCTGGAGCTGGACGTCGGATATAGTTACTTGAGTCCCAGGAAGTATTCAAAGCATGGACTGTTAAAAGCGTTACTGGCCTTCACATATGTCGCCATAGTGCCCGTAGTATTAAATCGCGATGCAGTTTCTGTGTTTCATCGTCATTGTGAAGGTTCAAGGGAAGCAATGACCCTGGAGCTGGACGTCGGATATAGTTACTTGAGTCCCAGGAAATATTAAAAGCATGGACTGCTAAAAGCGTTACTGGCCTTCACATATGTCGCCATAGTTCCCGTAGTATTGAATCGCGATGCAGTTTCTGTGTTTCGTCGTCATTGTGAAGGTTCAAGGGAAGCAATGACCCTGGAGCTGGACGTCGGATATATTTACTTGAGTCCCAGGAAATATTCAAAGCATGGACTGTTAAAAGCGTTACTGGCCGTCACATATGTCGCCATAGTGCCCGTAGTATTGAATCGTGATGGAGTTTCAGTGTTTCATCGGCAATGTGGATTTTCAAGGGAAGCAATGACCCTGGAGCTGGACGTCGGATATAGTTACTTGAGTCCCAGGAAATATTCAAAGCATGGACTGTTAAAAGCGTTACTGGCCTTCACATATGTCGCCATAGTGCCCGTAGTATTGAATCGCGATGCAGTTTCTTTGTGTCATCGGCAATGTGAAGGTTCAAGGGAAGCAATGACCCTGGAGCTGGACGTCGGATATAGTTACTTGAGTCCCAGGAAATATTCAAAGCATGGAGTGTTAAAAGCGTTACTGGCCTTCACATATGTCGCCATAGTGCCCGTAGTATTGAATCGCGATGCAGTTTCTTTGTTTCATCGTCATTGTGAAGGTTTAAGTTAAGCAATGACCCTGGAGCTGGACGTCGGATATAGTTACTTGAGTCCTAGGAAGTATTCAAAGCATGGACTGTTAAAAGCGTTACTGGCCTTCACATATGTCGCCATAGTGCCCGTAGTATTAAATCGTGATGCAGTTTCTGTGTTTCATCGTCATTGTGAAGGTTCAAGGGAAGCAATGACCCTGGAGCTGGACGTCGGATATAGTTACTTGAGTCCCAGGAAATATTAAAAGCATGGACTGCTAAAAGCGTTACTGGCCTTCACATATGTCGCCATAGTTCCCGTAGTATTGAGTCGCGATGCAGTTTCTGTGTTTCGTCGTCATTGTGAAGGTTCAAGGGAAGCAATGACCCTGGAGCTGGACGTCGGACATTATTACTTGAGTCCCAGGAAATATTCAAAGCATGGACTGTTAAAAGCGTTACTGGCCGTCACATATGTCGCCATAGTGCCCGTAGTATTGAATCGCGATGGAGTTTCTGTGTTTCATCGGCAATGTGGATTTTCAAGGGAAGCAATTACCCTGGAGCTGGACGTCTGATATAGTTACTTGAGTCCCAGGAAATATTCAAAGCATGGACTGTTAAAAGCGTTACTGGCCTTCACATATGTCGCCATAGTGCCAGTAGTATTAAATCGCGATACAGTTTCTGTGTTTCATCGTCATTGTGAAGGTTCAAGGGAAGCAATGACCCTAAAGCTGCACGTCGGATATAGTTACTTGAGTCCCAGGAAATATTCAAAGCATGGACTGTTAAAAGCGTTACTGGCCTTCACATATGTCGCCATAGTGCCCGTAGTATTGTATCGCGATGCAGTTTCTGTGTTTCATCGGCAATGTGGAGTTTCAAGGGAAGCAACGACCCTGGAGCTGGACGTCGGATATAGTTACTTGAGTCCCAGGAAATATTCAAAGCATGGACTGTTAAAAGCGTTACTGGCCTTCACATATGTCGCCATAGTGCCCGTAGTATTGAATCGCGATGCAGTTTCTGTGTTTCATCGTCATTGTGAAGGTTCAAGGGAAGCAATGACCCTAAAGCTGGACGTCGGATATAGTTACTTGAGTCCCAGGAAATATTCAAAGCATGGACTGTTAAAAGCGTTACTGGCCTTCACATATGTCGCCATAGTTCCCGTAGTATTGAATCGCGATGCAGTTTCTGTGTTTCGTCGTCATTGTGAAGGTTCAAGGGAAGCAATGACCCTGGAGCTGGACGTCGGATATATTTACTTGAGTCCCAGGAAATATTCAAAGCATGGACTGTTAAAAGCGTTACTGGCCGTCACATATGTCGCCATAGTGCCCGTAGTATTGAATCGCGATGCAGTTTCTTTGTTTCATCGTCATTGTGAAGGTTTAAGTTAAGCAATGACCCTGGAGCTGGACGTCGGATATAGTTACTTGAGTCCCAGGAAGTATTCAAAGCATGGACTGTTAAAAGCGTTACTGGCCTTCACATATGTCGCCATAGTGCCCGTAGTATTAAATCGTGATGCAGTCTCTGTGTTTCATCGTCATTGTGAAGGTTGAAGGGAAGCAATGACCCTGGAGCTGGACGTCGGATATAGTTACTTGAGTCCCAGGAAATATTCAAAGCATGGACTGTTAAAAGCGTTACTGGCCGTCACATATGTCGCCATAGTGCCCGTAGTATTGAATCGCGATGGAGTTTCTGTGTTTCATCGGCAATGTGGATTTTCAAGGGAAGCAATTACCCTGGAGCTGGACGTCGGATATAGTTACTTGAGTCCCAGGAAATATTCAAAGCATGGACTGTTAAAAGCGTTACTGGCCTTCACATATGTCGCCATAGTGCCAGTAGTATTAAATCGCGATACAGTTTCTGTGTTTCATCGTCATTGTGAAGGTTCAAGGGAAGCAATGACCCTGGAGCTGGACGTCGGATATATTTACTTGAGTCCCAGGAAATATTCAAAGCATGGACTGTTAAAAGCGTTACTGGCCTTCACATATGTAGCCATAGTGCCCGTAGTATTGAATCGCGATGGAGTTTCTGTGTTTCATCGTAATTGCGAAGGTTCAAGGGAAACAATGACCCTGGGGCTGAACGTCGGATATAGTTACTTGAGTCCCAGGAAATATTCAAAGCATGGACTGTTAAAAGCGTTACTGGCCTCCACATATGTCGCCATAGTGCCCGTAGTATTGAATCGCGATGCAGTTTCTGTGTTTCATCGTCATTGTGAAGGTTCAAGGGAAGCAATGACCCTGGAGCTGGACGTCGGATATAGTTACTTGTGTCCCAGGAAATATTCAAAGCATGGACTGCAAAAATCGTTACTGGCCTTCATATATGTCGCCATAGTGCCCGTAGTATTGATTCGCGATGCAGTTTCTGTGTTTCATCGCCATTGCGAAGGTTCAAGAGAAGCAATGATCCTGGAGCTGGTCGTCGGATATATTTACTTGAGTCCCAGGAAATATTCAAAGCATGGACTGTTAAAAGCGTTACTGGCCTACACATATGTCGCCATAGTGCCCGTAGTATTGAATTGCGATGCAGTTTCTGTGTTTCATCGTCATTGTGAAGGTTCAAGGGAAGCAATGACCCTGGAGCTGGACGTCGGATATAGTTACTTGAGTCCCAGGAAATATGAAAAGCATGGACTGTTAAAAGCGTTACTGGCCTTCACATATGTCGCCATAGTGCCCGTAGTATTGAATCGCGATGCAGTTTCTTTGTTTCATCGTCATTGTGAAGGTTCCAGATAAGCAATGACCCTGGAACTGGACGTCGGATATAGTTACTTGAGTCCCAAGAAATATTAAAAGCATGGACTGTTAAAAGCGTTACTGGCCGTCACATATGTAGCCATAGTGCCCGTAGTATTGAATCGCGATGAAGTTTCTGTGTTTCATCGTCATTGCGAAGGTTCAAGGGAAGCAATGACCCTGGAGCTGGACGTCGGATATAGTTACTTGAGTCCCAGGTAATATTCAAAGCATGGACTGTTAAAAGCGTTACTGGCCTTCACATATGTCGCCATAGTTCCCGTAGTATTGAAACGGGATGCAGTTTCTGTGTTTCGTCGTCATTGTGAAGGTTCAAGGTAAGTAATGACCCTGGAGCTGGACGTCGGATATATTTACTTGAGTCCCAGGAAATATTCAAAGCATGAACTGTTAAAAGCGTTACTGGCCGTCACATATGTCGCCATAGTGCCCGTAGTATTGAATCGCGATGGAGTTTCTGTGTTTCATCGGCAATGTGGATTTTCAAGGGAAGCAATGACCCTGGAGCTGGACGTCGGATATAGTTACTTGAGTCCCAGGAAATATTCAAAGCGTGGACTGTTAAAAGCGTTACTGGCCTTCACATATGTCGCCATAGTGCCAGTAGTATTAAATCGCGATACAGTTTCTGTGTTTCATCGTCATTGTGAAGGTTCAAGGGAAGCAACGACCCTAAAGCTGCACGTCGGATATAGTTACTAGAGTCCCAGGAAATATTCAAAGCATGGACTGTTAAAAGCGTTACTGGCCTTCACATATGTCGCTATAGTGCCCGTAGTATTGAATCGCGATGCAGTTTCTGTGTTTCATCGGCAATGTGGAGTTTCAAGGGAAGCAACGACCCTGGAGCTGGACGTCGGATATAGTTACTTGAGTCCCAGGTAATTTGCAAAGCATGGACTGTTAAAAGCGTTACTGGCCTTCACATATGTCGCCATAGTGCCCGTAGTATTGAATCGCGATGGAGTTTCTGTGTTCCATCGGCAATGTGGATTTTCAAGGGAAGCAATGACCCTGGAGCTGGACGTCGGATATAGTTACTTGAGTCCCAGGAAATATTCAAAGCGTGGACTCTTAAAAGCGTTACTGGCCTTCACATATGTCGCCATAGTGCCAGTAGTATTAAATCGCGATACAGTTTCTGTGTTTCATCGTCATTGTGAAGGTTCAAGGGAAGCAATGACCCTAAAGCTGCACGTCGGATATAGTTACTTGAGTCCCAGGAAATATTCAAAGCATGGACTGTTAAAAGCGTTACTGGCCTTCACATATGTCGCCATAGTTCCCGTAGTATTGAATCGCGATGCAGTTTCTTTGTTTCATCGTCATTGTGAAGGGTCAAGGGAGGCAATGACCCTGGAGCTGGACGTCGGATATAGTTACTTGGGTCCCAGGAAATATTCAAAGTATGGACTGTTAAAAGCGTTACTGGCCTTCACATATATAGCCATAGTGCCCGTAGTATTGAATCGCGATGCAGTTTCTGTGTGTCATCGGCAATGTGAAGGTTCAAGGGAAGCAATGGCCCTGGAGCTGGACGTCGGATATAGTTACTTGAGTCCCAGGAAATATTCAAAGCATGGACTGTTAAAAGCGTTACTGGCCTTCACATATGTCGCCATAGTGCCCGTAGTATTGAATCGCGATGCAGTTTCTTTGTTTCATCGTCATTGTGAAGGTTCAAGGGAAGCAATGACCCTGGAGCTGGACGTCGGATATAGTTACTTGAGTCCCAGGAAATATGAAAAGCATGGACTGTTAAAAGCGTTACTGGCCTTCACATATGTAGCCATAATGCCCGTAGTATTGAATCGCGATGCAGTTTCTGTGTTTCATCGTCATTGCGAAGGTTCAAGGGAAGCAATGACCCTGGAGCTGGACGTCGGATATAGTTACTTGAGTCGCAGGAAATATTCAAAGCATGGACTGTTAAAAGCGTTACTGGCCTTAACATATGTCGCCATAGTGCCCGTAGTATTGAATCGCGATGCAGTTTCTGTGTTTCGTCGTCATTGTGAAGGTTCAAGGGAAGCAATGACCCTGGAGCTGGACGTCGGATATATTTACTTGAGTCCCAGGAAATATTCAAAGCATGAACTGTTAAAAGCGTTACTGGCCGTCACATATGTCGCCATAGTGCCCGTAGTATTGAATCGCGATGGAGTTTCTGTGTTTCATCGGCAATGTGGATTTTCAAGGGAAGCAATGACCCTGGAGCTGGACGTCGGATATAGCTGCTTGAGTCCCAGGAAATATTCAAAGCATGGACTGTTAAAAGCGTTACTGGCCTTCACATATGTCGCCATAGTGCCCGTAGTATTGAATCGCGATGCAGTTTCTTTGTGTCATCGGCAATGTGAAGGTTCAAGGGAAGCAATCACCCTGGAGCTGGACGTCGGATATAGTTACTTGAGTCCCAGGAAGTATTCAAAGCATGGACTTTTAAAAGCGTTACTGGCCTTCACATATGTCGCCATAGTGCCCGTAGTATTGAATCGCGATGCAGTTTCTGTGTTTCATCGTCATTGTGAAGGTTTAAGTTAAGCAATGACCCTGGAGCTGGACGTCGGATATAGTTACTTGAGTCCCAGGAAGTATTCAAGGCATGGACTGTTAAAAGCGTTACTGGCCTTCACATATGTCGCCATAGTGCCCGTAGTATTAAATCGCGATGCAGTTTCTGTGTTTCATCGTCATTGTGAAGGTTCAAGGGAAGCAATGGCCCTGGAGTTGGACGTCGGATATAGTTACTTGAGTCCCAGGAAATATTAAAAGCATGGACTGCTAAAAGCGTTACTGGCCTTCACATATGTCGCCATAGTTCCCGTAGAATTGAATCGCGATGCAGTTTCTGTGTTTCGTCGTCATTGTGAAGGATCAAGGGAAGCAATGACCCTGGAGCTGGACGTCGGATATATTTACTTGAGTCCCAGGAAATATTCAAAGCATGGACTGTTAAAAGCATTACTGGCCGTCACATATGTCGCCATAGTGCCCGTAGTATTGTATCGCGATGGAGTTTCTGTGTTTCATCGGCAATGTGGATTTTCAAGGGAAGCAATGACCGTGGAGCTGGACGTCGGATATAGTTACTTGTGTCCCAGGAAATATTCAAAGCATGGACTGCAAAAATCGTTACTGGCCTTCATATATGTCGCCATAGTGCCCGTAGTATTGATTCGCGATGCTGTTTCTGTGTTTCATCGGCAATGTGGAGTTTCAAGGGAAGCAACGACCCTGGAGCTGGACGTCGGATATAGTTACTTGAGTCCTAGGAAATATTCAAAGCATGGACTGTTAGAAGCGTTACTGGCCTTCACATATGTCGCCATAGTGCCTGTAGTATTGAATCGCGATGCAGTTTCTTTGTTTCATCGTCATTGTGAAGGTTCAAGGGAAACAATGACCCTGGGGCTGAACGTCGGATATAGTTACTTGAGTCCCAGGAAATATTCAAAGCATGGACTGTTAAAAGCGTTACTGGCCTTCACATATGTCGCCATAGTGCCCGTAGTATTGAATCGCGATGCAGTTTCTGTGTTTCGTCGTCATTGTGAAGGTTCAAGGGAAGCAATTACCCTGGAGCTGGACGTCGGATATAGTTACTTGTGTCCCAGGAAATATTCAAAGCATGGACTGCAAAAATCGTTACTGGCCTTCATATATGTCGCCATAGTGCCCGTAGTATTGATTCGCGATGCAGTTTCTGTGTTTCATCGCCATTGCGAAGGTTCAAGAGAAGCAATGATCCTGGAGCTGGTCGTCGGATATATTTACTTGAGTCCCAGGAAATATTCAAAGCATGGACTGTTAAAAGCGTTACTGGCCTTCACATATGTCGCCATAGTGCCCGTAGTATTGAATTGCGATGCAGTTTCTGCGTTTCATCGTCATTGTGAAGGTTGAAGGGAAGCAATGACCCTGGAGCTGGACGTCGGATATAGTTACTTGAGTCCCAGGAAATATGAAAAGCATGGACTGTTAAAAGCGTTACTGGCCTTCACATATGTCGCCATAGTGCCCGTAGTATTGAATCGCGATGCAGTTTCTTTGTTTCATCGTCATTGTGATGGTTCCAGATAAGCAATGACCCTGGAACTGGACGTCGGATATAGTTACTTGAGTCCCAGGAAATATTCAAAGCATGGACTGTTAAAAGCGTTACTGGCCTTCACATATGTCGCCATAGTGCCCGTAGTATTGAATGGCGATGCAGTTTCTGTGTTTCATCGTCACTGTTAAGGTTCAAGGGAAGCAATGACCCTGGAGCTGGACGTCGGATATAGTTACTTGTGTCCCAGGAAATATTCAAACATGGACTGCAAAAATCGTTACTGGAATTCATATATGTCGCCATAGTGCCCGTAGTATTGATTCGCGATGCAGTTTCTGTGTTTCATCGCCATTGCGAAGGTTCAAGAGAAGCAATGTTCCTGGAGCTGGTCGTCGGATATAGTTACTTGAGTCCCAGGAAATATTCAAAGCATGGACTGTTAAAAGCGTTACTGGCCGTCACATATGTCGCCATAGTGCCAGTAGTATTGAATCGCGATTCAGTTTCTGTGTTTCATCGTCATTGTGAAGGTTCAAGGTAAGCAATGACCCTGGAGCTGGACATCGGATATAGTTACTTGAGTCCCAGGAAATATTCAAAGCATGGACTGTTAGAAGCGTTACTGGCCTTCACATATGTCGCCATAGTTCCCGTAGTATTGAATCGGGATGCAGTTTCTGTGTTTCGTCGTCATTGTGAAGGTTCAAGGTAAGTAATGACCCTGGAGCTGGACGTCGGATATATTTGCTTGAGTCCCAGGAAATATTCAAAGCATGAACTGTTAAAAGCGTTACTGGCCGTCACATATATCGCCATAGTGCCCGTAGTATTGAATCGCGATAAAGTTTCAGTGTTTCATCAGCAATGTGGATTTTCAAGGGAAGCAATGACCCTGGAGCTGGACGTCGGATATAGTTACTTGAGTCCCAGGAAATATTCAAAGCATGGACTGTTAAAAGCGTTACTGGCCTTCACATATGTCGCCATAGTGCCAGTAGTATTAAATCGCGATACAGTTTCTGTGTTTCATCGTCATTGTGAAGGTTCAAGGGAAGCAATGACCCTAAAGCTGCACGTCGGATATAGTTACTTGAGTCCCAGGAAATATTCAAAGCATGGACTGTTAAAAGCGTTACTGGCCTTCACATATGTCGCCATAGTGCCCGTAGCATTGAATCGCGATGCAGTTTCTGTGTTTCATCGGCAATGTGGAGTTTCAAGGGAAGCAACGACCCTGGAGCTGTACGTCGGATATAGTTACTTGAGTCCCAGGTAATATGCAAAGCATGGACTGTTAAAAGCGTTACTGGCCTTCACATATGTCGCCATAGTGCCCGTAGTATTGAATCGCGATGGAGTTACTGTGTTTCATCGGCAATGTGGATTTTCAAGGGAAGCAATGACCCTGGAGCTGGACGTCGGATATAGTTACTTGAGTCCCAGGAAATATTCAAAGCATGGACTGTTAAAAGCGTTACTGGTCTTCACATATGTCGCCATAGTGCCAGTAGTATTAAATCGCGATACAGTTTCTGTGTTTCATCGTCATTGTGAAGGTTCAAGGGAAACAATGACCCTAAAGCTGCACGTCGGATATAGTTACTTGAGTCCCAGGAAATATTCAAAGCATGGACTGTTAAAAGCGTTACCGGCCTTCACATATGTCGCCATAGTGCCCGTAGAATTGAATCGCGATGCAGTTTCTGTGCGTCATCGGCAATGTGAAGGTTCAAGGGAAGCAATGACCCTGGAGCTGGACGTCGGATATAGTTACTTGAGTCCCAGGAAATATTCAAAGCATGGACTGTTAAAAGCGTTACTGGCCTTCACATATGTCCCCATAGTGCCCGTAGTATTGAATGGCGATGCAGTTTCTGTGTTTCATCGTCACTGTGAAGGTTCAAGGGAAGCAATGACCCTGGAGCTGGACGACGGATATAGTTACTTGTGTCCCAGGAAATATTCAAAGCATGGACTGCAAAAATCGTTACTGGCCTTCATATATGTCGCCATAGTGCCCGTAGTATTGATTCGCGATGCAGTTTCTGTGTTTCATCGCCATTGCGAAGGTTCAAGAGAAGCAATGATCCTGGAGCTGGTCGTCGGATATAGTTACTTGAGTCCCAGGAAATATTCAAAACATGGACTGTTAAAAGCGTTACTGGCCTTCACATATGTCGCCATAGTGCCCGTAGTATTAAATCGCGATACAGTTTCTGTGTTTCATCGTCATTGTGAAGGTTCAAGGGAAACAATGACCCTAAAGCTGCACGTCGGATATAGTTACTTGAGTCCCAGGAAATATTCAAAGCATGGACTGTTAAAAGCGTTACAGGCCTTCACATATGTCGCCATAGTGCCCGTAGAAATGAATCGCGATGCAGTTTCTGTGCGTCATCGGCAATGTGAAGGTTCAAGGGAAGCAATGACCCTGGAGCTGGACGTCGGATATAGTTACTTGAGTCCCAGGAAATATTCAAAGCATGGACTGTTAAAAGCGTTACTGGCCTTCACATATGTCCCCATAGTGCCCGTAGTATTGAATGGCGATGCAGTTTCTGTGTTTCATCGTCACTGTGAAGGTTCAAGGGAAGCAATGACCCTGGAGCTGGACGTCGGATATAGTTACTTGTGTCCCAGGAAATATTCAAAGCATGGACTGCAAAAATCGTTACTGGCCTTCATATATGTCGCCATAGTGCCCGTAGTATTGATTCGCGATGCAGTTTCTGTGTTTCATCGCCATTGCGAAGGTTCAAGAGAAGCAATGATCCTGGAGCTGGTCGTCGGATATAGTTACTTGAGTCCCAGGAAATATTCAAAACATGGACTGTTAAAAGCGTTACTGGCCTTCACATATGTCGCCATAGTGCCCGTAGTATTGAATTGCGATGCAGTTTCTGTGTTTCATCGTCATTGTGAAGGTTCAAGGGAAGCAATGACCCTGGAGCTGGACGTCGGATATAGTTACTTGAGTCCCAGGAAATATGAAAAGCATGGACTGTTAAAAGCGTTACTGGACTTCACATATGTCGCCATAGTGCCCGTAGTATTGAATCGCGATGCAGTTTCTTTGTTTCATCGTCATTGTGAAGGTTCCAGATAAGCAATGACCCTGAAGCTGGACGTCGGATATAGTTACTTGAGTCCCAAGAAATATTAAAAGCATGGACTGTTAAAAGCGTTACTGGCCGTCACATATGTCGCCATAGTGCCTGTAGTATTGAATCGCGATGCAGTTTCTGTGTTTCATCGTCATTGTGAAGGTTCAAGGTAAGCAATGACCCTGGAGCTGGACATCGGATATAGTTACTTGAGTCCCAGGAAATATTCAAAGCATGGACTGTTAGAAGCGTTACTGGCCTTCACATATGTCGCCATAGTTCCCGTAGTATTGAATCGGGATGCAGTTTCTGTGTTTCGTCGTCATTGTGAGGGTTCAAGGTAAGTAATGACCCTGGAGCTGGACGTCGGATATATTTGCTTGAGTCCCAGGAAATATTCAAAGCATGAACTGTTAAAAGCGTTACTGGCCGTCACATATGTCGTCATAGTGCCCGTAGTATTGAATCGCGATGGAGTTTCTGTGTTTCATCGGCAATGTGGATTTTCAAGGGAAGCAATGACCCTAAAGCTGCACGTCGGATATAGTTACTTGAGTCCCAGGAAATATTCAAAGCATGAACTGTTAAAAGCGTTACTGGCCTTCACATATGTCGCCATAGTGCCCGTAGTATTGAATGGCGATGCAGTTTCTGTGTTTCATCGGCAATGTGGAGTTTCAAGGGAAGCAACGACCCTGGAGCTGGACGTCGGAGATAGTTACTTGAGTCCCAGGTAATATGCAAAGCATGGACTGTTAAAAGCGTTACTGGCCTTCACATATGTCGCCATAGTGCCCGTAGTATTGAATCGCGATGCAGTTTCTCTGTTTCATCGTCATTGTGAAGGTTCAAGGGAGGCAAAGACCCTAAAGCTGGACGTCGGATATAGTTACTTGAGTCCCAGGAAATATTCAAAGCATGGACTGTTAAAAGCGTTACTGGCCTTCACATAAGTCCCCATAGTGCCCGTAGTATTGAATCGCGATGGAGTTTCTGTGTTTCATCGGCAATGTGGATTTTCGAGGGAAGCAATGACCCTGGAGCTGGACGTCGGATATAGTTACTTGAGTCCCAGGAAATATTCAAAGCATGGAGTGTTAAAAGCGTTACTGGCCTTCACATATGTCGCCATAGTGCCCGTAGTATTGAATCGCGATGCAGTTTCTTTGTGTCATCGGCAATGTGAAGGTTCAAGGGAAGCAATCACCCTGGAGCTGGACGTCGGATATAGTTACTTGAGTCCCAGGAAGTATTCAAAGCATGGACTGTTAAAAGCGTTACTGGCCTTCACATAGGTCGCCATTGTGCCCGTAGTATTAAATCGCGATGCAGTTTCTGTGTTTCATCGTCATTATGAAGGTTCAAGGGAAGCAATGACCCTGGAGCTGGACGTCGGATATATTTACTTGAGTCCCAGGAAATATTCAAAGCATGGACAGTTAAAAGCGTTACTGGCCTTCACATATGTCGCCATATTGCCCATAGTATTGAATCGCGATGCAGTTTCTGTGTGTCATCGGCAATGTGAAGGTTCAAGCGAAGCAATGACCCTGGAGCTGGACGTCGGATATAGTTACTTGAGTCCCAGGAAACATTCAAAGCATGGACTGTTAAAAGCGTTACTGGCCTTCACATATGTCGCCATAGTGCCCGTAGTATTGAATCGCGATGCAGTTTTTGTGTTTCATCGTCTTTGTGAAGGTTCAAGTGAAGCAATGACCCAGGAGCTGGACGTCGAACATAGTTACTTGAGTCCCAGGAAATATTCAAAGCATGGACAGTTAAAAGCGTTACTGGCCTTCACATATGTCGCCATATTGCCCATAGTATTGAATCGCGATGCAGTTTCTGTGTGTCATCGGCAATGTGAAGGTTCAAGCGAAGCAATGACCCTGGAGCTGGACGTCAGATATAGTTACTTGAGTCCCAGGAAATATTCAAAGCATGGACTGTTAAAAGCGTTACTGGCCTTCACATATGTCGCCATAGTGCCCGTAGTATTGAATTGCGATGCAGTTTCTGTGTTTCGTCGTCATTGTGAAGGTTCAAGGGAAGCAATGACCCTGGAGCCTGACGTCGAATATATTTATTTGAGTCCCAGGAAATATTCAAAGCATGAACTGTTAAAAGCGTTACTGGCCGTCACATATGTCGCCATAGTGCCCGTAGTATTGAATCGCGATGGAGTTTCTGTGTTTCATCGGCAATGTGGATTTTCAAGGGAAGCAATGACCCTGGAGCTGGACGTCGGATATAGTTACTTGAGTCCCAGGAAATATTCAAAGCATGGACTGTTAAAAGCGTTACTGCCCTTCACATATGTCGCCATAGTGCCCGTAGTATTGAATCGCGATGCAGTTTCTTTGTGTCATCGGCAATGTGAAGGTTCAAGGGAAGCAATCACCCTGGAGCTGGACGTCGGATATAGTTACTTGAGTCCCAGGAAGTATTCAAAGCATGGACTGTTAAAAGCGTTACTGGCCTTCACATATGTCGCCATTGTGCCCGTAGTATTAAATCGCGATGCAGTTTCTGTGTTTCATCGTCATTGTGAAGGTTCAAGGGAAGCAATGACCCTGGAGCTGGACGTCGGATATAGTTACTTGAGTCCCAGGAAATATTTAAAGGATGGACTGTTAAAAGCGTTACTGGCCTTCACATATGTCGCCACATTGCCAGTAGTATTAAATCGCGATACAGTTTCTGTGTTGCATCGTCATTGTGAAGGTTCAAGGGAAGCAATGACCCTAAAGCTGCACGTCGGATATAGTTACTTGAGTCCCAGGAAATATTCAAGGAATGGACTGTTAAAAGCGTTACTGGCCTTCACATATGTCGCCATAGTGCCCGTAGTATTGAATGGCGATGCAGTTTCTGTGTTTCATCGTCATTGTGAAGGTTTAAGTTAAGCAATGATCCTGGAGCTGGACGACGGATATAGTTACTTGAGTCCCAGGAAATATTCAAAGCATGGACTGTTAAAAGCGTTACTGGCCTTCACATATGTCGCCATAGTGCCCGTAATATTAAATAGCGATGCAGTTTCTGTGTTTCATCGTCATTGTGAAGTTTAGAGGGAAGCAATGACCCTGGAGCTGGACGTCGGATATAGTTACTTGAGTCCCAGGAAATATTAAAAGCATGGACTGCTAAAAGCGTTACTGGCCTTCACATATGTCGCCATAGTTCCCGTAGTATTGAATCGCGATGCAGTTTCTGTGCTTCGTCGTCATTGTGAAGGTTCAAGGGAAGCAATGACCCTGGAGCTGGATGTCGGATATATTTACTTGAGTCCCAGGAAATATTCAAAGCATGAACTGTTAAAAGCGTTACTGGCCTTCACATATGTCGCCATAGTTCCCGTAGTATTGAATCGCGATGGAGTTCCTGTGTTTCATCGGCAATGTGGATTTTCAAGGGAAGCAATGACCCTGGAGCTGGACGTCGGATATAGTTACTTGAGTCCCAGGAAATATTCAAAGCATGGACTGTTAAAAGCGTTACTGGCCTTCACATATGTCGACATAGTGTCCGTAGTATTGAATCGCGATGCAGTTTCTGTGTTTCATCGTCATTGTGAAGGTTTAAGTTAAGCAATGACCCTGGAGCTGGACGTCGGATATAGTTACTTGAGTCCCAGGAAGTATTCAAAGCATGGACTGTTAAAAGCGTTACTGGCCGTCACATATGTCGCCATAGTGCCCGTAGTATTGAATCGCGATGGAGTTTCTGTGTTTCATCGGCAATGTGGATTTTCAAGGGAAGCAATGACCCTGGAGCTGGACGTCGGATATAGTTACTTGAGTCCCAGGAAATATTCAAAGGATGGACTGTTAAAAGCGTTACTGGCCTTCACATATGTCGCCACATTGCCAGTAGTATTAAATCGCGATACAGTTTCTGTGTTTCATCGTCATTGTGAAGGTTCAAGGGAAGCAATGACCCTAAAGCTGCACGTCGGATATAGTTACTTGAGTCCCAGGAAATATTCAAAGAATGGACTGTTAAAAGCGTTACTGGCCTTCACATATGTCGCCATAGTGCCCGTAGTATTGAATCGCGATGCAGTTTCTGTGTTTCATCGTCATTGTGAAGGTTTAAGTTAAGCAATGATCCTGGAGCTGGACGACGGATATAGTTACTTGAGTCCCAGGAAGTATTCAAAGCATGGACTGTTAAAAGCGTTACTGGCCTTCACATATGTCGCCATAGTGCCCGTAATATTAAATAGCGATGCAGTTTCTGTGTTTCATCGTCATTGTGAAGGTTAGAGGGAAGCAATGACCCTGGAGCTGGACGTCGGATATATTTACTTGAGTCCCAGGAAATATTCAAAGCATGAACTGTTAAAAGCGTTACTGACCTTCACATATGTCGCCATAGTTCCCGTAGTATTGAATCGCGATGCAGTTTCTGTGCTTCGTCGTCATTGTGAAGGTTCAAGGGAAGCAATGACCCTGGAGCTGGACGTCGGATATATTTACTTGAGTCCCAGGAAATATTCAAAGCATGAACTGTTAAAAGCGTTACTGGCCTTCACATATGTCGCCATAGTTCCCGTAGTATTGAATCGCGATGGAGTTTCTGTGTTTCATCGGCAATGTGGATTTTCAAGGGAAGCAATGACCCTGGAGCTGGACGTCGGATATAGTTACTTGAGTCCCAGGAAATATGAAAAGCATGGACTGTTAAAAGCGTTACTGGCCTTCACATATGTCGCCATAGTGCCCGTAGTATTGAATCGCGATGCAGTTTCTGTGTTTCATCGTCATTGTGAAGGTTTAAGTTAAGCAATGACCCTGGAGCTGGACGTCGGATATAGTTACTTGAGTCCCAGGAAGTATTCAAAGCATGGACTGTTAAAAGCGTTACTGGCCTTCACATATGTCGCCATAGTGCCCGTAGTATTAAATCGCGATGCAGTTTCTGTGTTTCATCGTCATTGTGAAGGATCAAGGGAAGCAATGACCCTGGCGCTGGACGTCGGATATATTTACTTGAGTCCCAGGAAATATTCAAAGCATGGACTGTTAAAAGCGTTACTGGCCGTCACATATGTCGCCATAGTGCCCGTAGTATTGAATCGCGATGGAGTTTCTGTGTTTCATCGGCAATGTGGATTTTCAAGGGAAGCAATGACCCTGGAGCTGGACGTCAGATATAGTTACTTGAGTCCCAGGAAATATTCAAAGCATGGACTGTTAAAAGCGTTACTGGCCTTCACATATGTCGCCATAGTGCCAGTATTATTAAATCGCGATACAGTTTCTGTGTTTCATCGTCATTGTGAAGGTTCAAGGGAAGCAATGACCCTAAAGCTGCACATCGGATATAGTTACTTGAGTCCCAGGAAATATTCAAAGCATGGACTGTTAAAAGCGTTACTGGCCTTGACATATGTCGCCATAGTGCCCGTAGTATTGAATCGCGATGCAGTTTCTGTGTTTCATCGGCAATGTGGATTTTCAAGGGAAGCAATGACCCTGGAGCTTGACGTCGGATATAGTTACTTGAGTCCCAGGAAATATTCAAAGCATGGACTGTTAAAAGCGTTACTGGCCTTCACATATGTCGCCACAGTGCCTGTAGTATTGAATCGCGATGCAGTTTCTTTGTTTCATCGTCGTTGTGAAGGTTCAAGGGAAGCAATGACCCTGGAGCTGGACGTCGGATATAGTTACTTGAGTCCCAGGAAATATTCAAAGCATGGACTGTTAAAAACGTTACTGGCCTTCACATATGTAGCCATACTGCCCGTAGTATTGAATCGCGATGCAGTTTCTGTGTTTCATCGTCATTGCGAAGGTTCAAGGGAAGCAATGACCCTGGGGCTGAACGTCGGATATAGTTACTTGAGTCCCAGGAAATATTCAAAGCATGGACTGTTAAAAGCGTTACTGCCCTTCACATATGTCGCCATAGTGCCCGTAGTATTGAATCGCGATGCAGTTTCTTTGTGTCATCGGCAATGTGAAGGTTCAAGGGAAGCAATCACCCTGGAGCTGGACGTCGGATATAGTTACTTGAGTCCCAGGAAATATTCAAAGCATGGACTGTTAAAAGCGTTACTGGCCTTCACATATGTAGCCATACTGCCCGTAGTATTGAATCGCGATGCAGTTTCTGTGTTTCATCGTCATTGTGAAGGATCAAGTGAAGCAAAGACCCTGGAGCTGGGCGTCGGACATAGTTACTTGAGTCCCAGGAAATATTCAAAGCATGGACTGTTAAAAGCGTTACTGGCCTACACATATGTCGCCATAGTGCCCTTAGTATTGAATTGCGATGCAGTTTCTGTGTTTCATCGTCATTGTGAAGGATCAAGTGAAGCAATGACCCTGGGGCTGAACGTCGGATATAGTTACTTGAGTCCCAGGAAATATTCAAAGCATGGACTGTTAAAAGCGTTACTGCCCTTCACATATGTCGCCATAGTGCCCGTAGTATTGAATCGCGATGCAGTTTCTTTGTGTCATCGGCAATGTGAAGGTTCAAGGGAAGCAATCACCCTGGAGCTGGACGTCGGATATAGTTACTTGAGTCCCAGGAAATATTCAAAGCATGGACTGTTAAAAACGTTACTGGCCTTCACATATGTAGCCATACTGCCCGTAGTATTGAATCGCGATGCAGTTTCTGTGTTTCATCGTCATTGTGAAGGATCAAGTGAAGCAAAGACCCTGGAGCTGGGCGTCGGACATAGTTACTTGAGTCCCAGGAAATATTCAAAGCATGGACTGTTAAAAGCGTTACTGGCCTACACATATGTCGCCATAGTGCCCTTAGTATTGAAATGCGATGCAGTTTCTGTGTTTCATCGTCATTGTGAAGGATCAAGTGAAGCAAAGACCCTGGAGCTGGGCGTCGGACATAGTTACTTGAGTCCCAGGAAATATTCAAAGCATGGACTGTTAAAAGCGTTACTGGCCTTTACATATGTCGCCATAGTGCCCTTAGTATTGAATTGCGATGCAGTTTCTGTGTTTCATCGTCATTGTGAAGGATCAAGTGAAGCAAAGACCCTGGAGCTGGGCGTCGGACATAGTTACTTGAGTCCCAGGAAATATTCAAAGCATGGACTGTTAAAAGCGTTACTGGCCTACACATATGTCGCCATAGTGCCCTTAGTATTGAATTGCGATGCAGTTTCTGTGTTTCATCGTCATTGTGAAGGATAAAGTGAAGCAAAGACCCTGGAGCTGGGCGTCGGACATAGTTACTTGAGTCCCAGGAAATATTCAAAGCATGGACTGTTAAAAGCGTTACTGGCCTACACATATGTCGCCATAGTGCCCTTAGTATTGAATTGCGATGCAGTTTCTGTGTTTCATCGTCATTGTGAAGGATCAAGTGAAGCAAAGACCCTGGAGCTGGGCGTCGGACATAGTTACTTGAGTCCCAGGAAATATTCAAAGCATGGACTGTTAAAAGCGTTACTGCCCTTCACATATGTCGCCATAGTGCCCGTAGTATTGAATCGCGATGAAGTTTCTTTGTGTCATCGGCAATGTGAAGGTTCAAGGGAAGCAATCACCCTGGAGCTGGACGTCGGATATAGTTACATGAGTCCCAGGAAGTATTCAAAGCATGGACTGTTAAAAGCGTTACTGGCCTTCACGTATGTCGCCTTAGTGCCCGTAGTATTCAATCTCGATGCAGTTTCTGTGTTTCATCGTCATTGTGAAGGTTCAAGGGAAGCAATGACCCTGGAGCTGGACGTTGGATATAGTTACTTGAGTCCCAGGAAACATTCAAAGCATGGACTGTTAAAAGCGTTACTGGCCTACACATATGTCGCCATAGTGCCCTTAGTATTGAATTGCGATGCAGTTTCTGTGTTTCATCGTCATTGTGAAGGATCAAGTGAAGCAAAGACCCTGGAGCTGGGCGTCGGACATAGTTACTTTAGTCCCAGGAAATATTCAAAGCATGGACTGTTAAAAGCGTTACTGGCCTTTACATATGTCGCCATAGTGCCTGTAGAATTGAATCGCGATGCAGTTTCTGTGCGTCATCGGCAATGTGAAGCTTCAAGGGAAGCAATGACCCTGGAGCTGGACGTCGGATATAGTTACTTGAGTCCCAGGAAATATTCAAAGCATGGACTGTTAAAAGCGTTACTGGCCTTCACATATGTCGCCATAGTGCCTGTAGTATTGAATGGCGATGCAGTTTCTGTGTTTCATCGTCACTGTGAAGGTTCAAGGGAAGCAATGACCCTGGAGCTGGACGTCGGATATAGTTACTTGTGTCCCAGGAAATATTCAAAGCATGGACTGCAAAAATCGTTACTGGCCTTCATATATGTCGCCATAGTGCCCGTAGTATTGATTCGCGATGCAGTTTCTGTGTTTCATCGATATTGCGAAGGTTCAAGAGAAGCAATGATCCTGGAGCTGGTCGTCGGATATAGTTACTTGAGTCCCAGGAAATATTCAAAGCATGGACTGTTAAAAGCGTTACTGGCCTTCACATATGTCGCCATAGTGCCCGTAGTATTGAATTGCGATGCAGTATCTGTGTTTCATCGTCATTTTGAAGGTTCAAGGGAAGCAATGACCCTGGAGCTGGACGTCGGATATAGTTACTTGAGTCCCAGGAAATATGAAAAGCATGGACTGTTAAAAGCGTTACTGGCCTTCACATATGTCGCCATAGTGCCCGTAGTATTGAATCGCGATGCAGTTTCTTTGTTTCATCGTCATTGTGAAGGTTCCAGATAAGCAATGACCCTGGAGCTGGACGTCGGATATAGTTACTTGAGTCCCAAGAAATATTAAAAGCATGGACTGTTAAAAGCGTTACTGGCCGTCACATATGTCGCCATAGTGCCTGTAGTATTGAATCGCGATGCAGTTTCTGTGTTTCATCGTCATTGTGAAGGTTCAAGGTAAGCAATGACCCTGGAGCTGGACATCGGATATAGTTACTTGAGTCCCAGGAAATATTCAAAGCATGGACTGTTAAAAGCGTTACTGGCCTTCACATATGTCGCCATAGTTCCCGTAGTATTGAATCGGGATGCAGTTTCTGTGTTTCGTCGTCATTGTGAAGGTTCAAGGTAAGCAATGACCCTGGAGCTGGACGTCGGATATATTTACTTGAGTCCCAGGAAATATTCAAAGCATGAACTGTTAAAAGCGTTACTGGCCTTCACATATGTCGCCATAGTGCCCGTAGTATTGAATCGCGATGGAGTTTCTGTGTTTCATCGGCAATGTGGATTTTCAAGGGAAGCAATGACCCTGGAGCTGGACGTCGGATATAGTTACTTGAGTCCCAGGAAACATTCAAAGCATGGACTGTTAAAAGCGTTACTGGCCTTCACATATGTCGCCATAGTGCCAGTAGTATTAAATCGCGATACAGTTTCTGTGTTTCATCGTCATTGTGAAGGTTCAAGGGAAGCAATTACCCTAAAGCTGCACGTCGGATATAGTTACTTGAGTCCCAGGAAATATTCAAAGCATGGACTGTTAAAAGCGTTACTGGCCTTCACATATGTCGCCATAGTGCCCGTAGTATTGAATCGCGATGCAGTTTCTCTGTTTCATCGTCATTGTGAAGGTTCAAGGGAAGCAAAGACCCTAAAGCTGGACGTCGGATATAGTTACTTGAGTCCCAGGAAATATTCAAAGCATTCTCTGTTAAAAGCGTTACTGGCCTTCACATACGTCGCCATAGTGCCCGTAGTATTGAATCGCGATGCAGTTTCTGTGTGTCATCGGCAATGTGAAGGTTCAAGGGAAGCAATGACCCTGGAGCTGGACGTCGGATATAGTTACTTGAGTCCCAGGAAATATTCAAAGCATGGACTGTTAAAAGCGTTACTGGCCTTCACATATGTCGCCATAGTGCCCATAGTATTGAATCGCGATGCAATTTCTGTGTTTCATCGGCAATGTGGAGTTTCAAGGGAAGCAACGACCCTGGAGCTGGACGTCGGATATAGTTACTTGAGTCCCAGGTAATATGCAAAGCATGAACTGTTAAAAGCGTTACTGGCCTTCACATATGTCGCCATAGTGCCCGTAGTATTGAATCGCGATGCAGTTTCTCTGTTTCATCGTCATTGTGAAGGTTCAAGGGAGGCAAAGACCCTAAAGCTGGACGTCGGATATAGTTACTTGAGTCCCAGGAAATATTCAAAGCATGGACTGTCAAAAGCGTTACTGGCCGTCACATATGTAGCCATAGTGCCCGTAGTATTGAATCGCGATGCAGTTTCTGTGTTTCATCGTCATTGTGAAGGTTCAAGGGAAGCAATGACCCTAGAGATGGACGTCGGATATAGTTACTTGAGTCCCTGGAAGTATTCAAAGCATGGACCGTTAAAAGCGTTACTGGCCTTCACATATGTCGCCATAGTGCCCGTAGTATTAAATCGCGATGCAGTTTCTGTGTTTCATCGTCATTGTAAAGGTTCAAGGGAAGCAATGACCCTGGAGCTGGACGTCGGATATAGTTACTTGAGTCCCAGGAAACATTCAAAGCATGGACTGTTAAAAGCGTTACTGGCCTTGACATATGTCGCCATAGTGCCGGTAGTATTGAATTGCGATGCAGTTTCTGTGTTTCATCGTCATTGTGAAGGTTCAAGTGAAGCAATGACCCTGGAGCTGGACGTCGAACATAGTTACTTGAGTCCCAGGAAATATTCAAACCATGGACAGTTAAAAGCGTTACTGGCCTTCACATATGTCGCCATAGTGCCCTTAGTATTGAATCGCGATGCAGTTTCTGTGTGTCATCGGCAATGTGAAGGTTCAAGGGAAGCAATGACCCTGGAGCTGGACGTCGGATATAGTTACTTGAGTCCCAGGAAATATTCAAAGCATGGACTGTTAAAAGCGTTACTGGCCTTCACATATGTCGCCATAGTTCCCGTAGTATTGAATCGCGATGCAGTTTCTTAGTTTCATCGTCATTGTGAAGGTTCAAGGGAGGCAATGACCCTGGAGCTGGACGTCGGATATAGTTACTTGGGTCCCAGGAAATATTCAAAGCATGGACTGTTAAAAGCGTTACTGGCCTTCACATATATAGCCATAGTGCCCGTAGTATTGAATCGCGATGCAGTTTCTGTCTGTCATCGGCAGTGTGAAGGTTCAAGGGAAGCAATGACCCTGGAGCTGGACGTCGGATATAGTTACTTGAGTCCCAGGAAATATTCAAAGCATGGACTGTTAAAAGCGTTACTGGCCTTCACATATGTAGCCATAGTGCCCGTAGTATTGAATCGCGATGCAGTTTCTGTGTTTCATCGTCATTGCGAAGGTTCAAGGGAAGCAATGACCCTGGAGCTGGACGTCGGATATAGTTACTTGAGTCCCAGGAAATATTCAAAGCATGGACTGTTAAAAGCGTTACTGGCCTTCACATATGTAGCCATAGTGCCCGTAGTATTGAATCGCGATGCAGTTTCTGTGTTTCATCGTCATTGCGAAGGTTCAAGGGAAGCAATGACCCTGGAGCTGGACGTCGGATATAGTTACTTGAGTCCCAGGAAATATTCAAAGCATGGACTGTTAAAAGCGTTACTGGCCTTCACATATGTCGCCATAGTTCCCGTAGTATTGAATCGCGATGCAGTTTCTGTGTTTCATCGTCATTGTGAAGGTTTAAGTTAAGCAATGACCCTGGAGCTGGACGTCGGATATAGTTACTTGATTCCCAGGAAGTATTCAAAGCATGGACTGTTAAAAGCGTTACTGGCCTTCACATATGGCGCCATAGTGGCCGTAGTATTAAATCGCGATGCAGTTTCTGTGTTTCATCGTCATTGTGAAGGTTCAAGGGAAGCAATGACCCTGGAGCTGGACGTCGGATATAGTTACTTGAGTCCCAGGAAATATTAAGAGCATGGACTGTTAAAAGCGTTACTGGCCTTCACATATATAGCCATAGTGCCCGTAGTATTGAATCGCGATGCAGTTTCTGTGTTTCATCGTCATTGCGAAGGTTCAAGGGAAGCAATGACCCTGGAGCTGGACGTCGGATATAGTTACTTGAGTCCCAGGAAATATTCAAAGCATGGACTGTTAAAAGCGTTACTGGCCTTCACATATGTCGCCATAGTGCCCGTAGTATTGAATCGCGATGCAGTTTCTGTGTTTCATCGTCACTGTGAAGGTTCAAGGGAAGCAATGACCATGGAGCTGGACGTCGGATATAGTTACTTGAGTCCCAGGAAATATTCAAAGCATGGACTGTAAAAATCGTTACTGGCCTTCACATATGTCGCCATAGTGCCCGTAGTATTGAATTGCGATGCAGTTTTATTTGTGTCATCGGCAATGTGAAGGTTCAAGGGAAGCAGTCACCCTGGAGCTGGACGTCGGATATAGTTACTTGAGTCCCAGGAAATATTCAAAGCATGGACTGTTAAAAGCGTTACTGGCCTTCACATATGTCGCCATAGTTCCCGTTGTATTGAATCGCGATGCAGTTTCTTTGTTTCATCGTCATTGTGAAGGTTCAAGGGAGGCAATGACCCTGGAGCTGGACGTCGGATATAGTTACTTGGGTCCCAGGAAATATTCAAAGTATGGACTGTTAAAAGCGTTACTGGTCTTCACATATATAGCCATAGTGCCCGTAGTATTGTATCGCGATGCAGTTTCTGTGTGTCATCGGCAATGTGAAGGTTCAAGGGAAGCAATGACCCTGGAGCTGGACGTCGGATATAGTTACTTGAGTCCCAGGAAATATTCAAAGCATGGACTGTTAAAAGCGTTACTGGCCTTCACATATGTCGCCATAGTGCCCGTAGTATTGAATCGCGATGCAGTTTCTTTGTTTCATCGTCATTGTGAAGGTTCAAGGGAAGCAATGACCCTGGAGCTGGACGTCGGATATAGTTACTTGAGTCCCAGGAAATATTCAAAGCATGGACTGTTAAAAGCGTTACTGGCCTTCACATATGTAGCCATAGTGCCCGTAGAATTGAATCGCGATGCAGTTTCTGTGTTTCATCGTCATTGCGAAGGTTCAAGGGAAGCAATGACCCTGGAGCTGGACGTCGGATATAGTTACTTGAGTCCCAGGAAATATTCAAAGCATGGACTGTTAAAAGCGTTACTGGCCTTCACATATGTCGCCATAGTGCCCGTAGTATTGAATCGCGATGCAGTTTCTGTGTTTCATCGTCATTGTGAAGGTTTAAGTTAAGCAATGACCCTGGAGCTGGACGTCGGATATAGTTACTTGAGTCCCAGGAAGTATTCAAAGCATGGACTGTTAAAAGCGTTACTGGCCTTCACATATGGCGCCATAGTGCCCGTAGTATTAAATCGCGATGCAGTTTCTGTGTTTCATCGTCATTGTGAAGGTTCAAGGGAAGCAATGACCCTGGAGCTGGACGTCGGATATAGTTACTTGAGTCCCAGGAAATATTAAGAGCATGGACTGTTAAAAGCGTTACTGGCCTTCACATATATAGCCATAGTGCCCGTAGTATTGAATCGCGATGCAGTTTCTGTGTTTCATCGTCATTGCGAAGGTTCAAGGGAAGCAATGACCCTGGAGCTGGACGTCGGATATAGTTACTTGAGTCCCAGGAAATATTCAAAGCATGGACTGTTAAAAGCGTTACTGGCCTTCACATATGTCGCCATAGTGCCCGTAGTATTGAATCGCGATGCAGTTTCTGTGTTTCATCGTCACTGTGAAGGTTCAAAGGAAGCAATGACCCTGGAGCTGGACGTCGGATATAGTTACTTGAGTCCCAGGAAATATTAAAAGCATGGACTGCTAAAAGCGTTACTGGCCTTCACATATGTCGCCATAGTTCCCATAGTATTGAATCGCGATGCAGTTTCTGTGTTTCGTCGTCATTGTGAAGGTTCAAGCGAAGCAATGACCTTGGAGCTGGACGTCGGATATATTTACTTGAGTCCCAGGAATTATTCAAAGCATGAACTGTTAAAAGCGTTACTGGCCGTCACATATGTCGCCATAGTGCCCGTAGTATTGAATCGCGATGGAGTTTCTGTGTTTCATCGGCAATGTGGATTTTCAAGGGAAGCAATGACCCTGGAGCTGGACGTCGGATATATTTACTTGAGTCCCAGGAAATATTCAAAGCATGGACTGTTAAAAGCGTTACTGGCCGTCACATATGTCGCCATAGTGCCCGTAGTATTGAATCGCGATGGAGTTTCTGTGTTTCATCGGCAATGTGGATTTTCAAGAGAAGCAATGACCCTGGAGCTGGACGTCGGATATAGTTACTTGAGTCCCAGGAAATATTCAAAGCATGGACTGTTAAAAGCGTTACTGGCCTTCACATATGTCGCCATAGTGCCAGTAGTATTAAATCGCGATACAGTTTCTCTGTTTCATCGTCATTGTGAAGGTTCAAGGGAAGCAATGACCCTAAAGCTGCACGTCGGATATAGTTACTTGAGTCCCAGGAAATATTCAAAGCATGGACTGTTAAAAGCGTTACTGGCCTTCACATATGTCGCCATAGTGCCCGTAGTATTGAATCGCGATGCAGTTTCTGTGTTTCATCGGCAATGTGGAGTTTCAAGGGAAGCATCGACCCTGGAGCCGGACGTCTGATATAGTTACTTGAGTCCCAGGAAATATTCAAAGCATGGACTGTTAAAAGCGTTACTGGCCTTCACATATGTCGCCATAGTGCCTGTAGTAATGAATCGCGATGCAGTTTCTTTGTTTCATCGTCATTGTGAAGGTTCAAGTGAAGCAATGACCCTGGAGCTGGACGTCGGATATAGTTACTTGAGTCCCAGGAAATATTCAAAGCATGGACTGTTATAAACGTTACTGGCCTTCACATATGTCGCCATAGTGCCCGTAGTATTAAATCGCGATGCAGTTTCTGTGTTTCATCGTCATTGTGAAGGTTCAAGGGAAGCAATGACCCTGGAGCTGGACGTAGGATATAGTTACTTGAGTCCCAGGAAATATTAAGAGCATGGACTGTTAAAAGCGTTACTGGCCTTCACATATATAGCCATAGTGTCCGTAGTATTGAATCGCGATGCAGTTTCTGTGTTTCATCGTCATTGCGAAGGTTCAAGGGAAGCAATGACCCTGGAGCTGGACGTCGGATATAGTTACTTGAGTCCCAGGAAATATTCAAAGCATGGACTGTTAAAAGCGTTACTGGCCTTCACATATGTCGCCATAGTGCCCGTAGTATTGAATCGCGATGCAGTTTCTGTGTTTCATCGTCACTGTGAAGGTTCAAGGGAAGCAATGACCCTGGAGCTGGACGTCGGATATAGTTACTTGAGTCCCAGGAAATATTAAAAGCATGGACTGCTAAAAGCGTTACTGGCCTTCACATATGTCGCCATAGTTCCCATAGTATTGAATCGCGATGCAGTTTCTGTGTTTCGTCGTCATTGTGAAGGTTCAAGCGAAGCAATGACCTTGGAGCTGGACGTCGGATATATTTACTTGAGTCCCAGGAATTATTCAAAGCATGAACTGTTAAAAGCGTTACTGGCCGTCACATATGTCGCCATAGTGCCCGTAGTATTGAATCGCGATGGAGTTTCTGTGTTTCATCGGCAATGTGGATTTTCAAGGGAAGCAATGACCCTGGAGCTGGACGTCGGATATATTTACTTGAGTCCCAGGAAATATTCAAAGCATGGACTGTTAAAAGCGTTACTGGCCGTCACATATGTCGCCATAGTGCCCGTAGTATTGAATCGCGATGGAGTTTCTGTGTTTCATCGGCAATGTGGATTTTCAAGAGAAGCAATGTCCCTGGAGCTGGACGTCGGATATAGTTACTTGAGTCCCAGGAAATATTCAAAGCATGGACTGTTAAAAGCGTTACTGGCCTTCACATATGTCGCCATAGTGCCAGTAGTATTAAATCGCGATACAGTTTCTCTGTTTCATCGTCATTGTGAAGGTTCAAGGGAAGCAATGACCCTAAAGCTGCACGTCGGATATAGTTACTTGAGTCCCAGGAAATATTCAAAGCATGGACTGTTAAAAGCGTTACTGGCCTTCACATATGTCGCCATAGTGCCCGTAGTATTGAATCGCGATGCAGTTTCTGTGTTTCATCGGCAATGTGGAGTTTCAAGGGAAGCATCGACCCTGGAGCCGGACGTCGGATATAGTTACTTGAGTCCCAGGAAATATTCAAAGCATGGACTGTTAAAAGCGTTACTGGCCTTCACATATGTCGCCATAGTGCCTGTAGTAATGAATCGCGATGCAGTTTCTTTGTTTCATCGTCATTGTGAAGGTTCAAGTGAAGCAATGACCCTGGAGCTGGACGTCGGATATAGTTACTTGAGTCCCAGGAAATATTCAAAGCATGGACTGTTATAAACGTTACTGGCCTTCACATATGTCGCCATAGTGCCCGTAGTATTGAATCGCGATGCAGTTTCTGTGTTTCATCGTCATTGCGAAGGTTCAAGGGAAGCAATGACCCTGGGGCTGAACGTCGGATATAGTTACTTGAGTCCCAGGAAATATTCAAAGCATGGACTGTTAAAAGCGTTACTGGCCTTCACATATGTCGCCATAGTGCCCGTAGTATTGAATCGCGATGCAGTTTCTTTGTGTCATCGTCAATGTGAAGGTTCAAGGGAAGCAATCACCCTGGAGCTGGACGTCGGATATAGTTACTTGAGTCCCAGGAAGTATTCAAAGCATGGACTGTTAAAAGCGTTACTGGCCTTCACATATGTCGCCATAGTGCCCGTAGTAATTAATCGCGATGCAGTTTCTGTGTTTCATCGTCATTGTGAAGGTTCAAGGGAAGCAATGACCCTGGAGCTGGACGTTGGATATAGTTACTTGAGTCCCAGGAAACATTCAAAGCATGGACTGTTAAAAGCGTTACTGGCCTTCACATATGTCGCCATAGTGCCCGTAGTATTGAATTGCGATGCAGTTTCTGTGTTTCATCGTCATTGTGAAGGTTCAAGGGAAGCAATGACCCTGGAGCTGGACGTCGGATATAGTTACTTGAGTCCCAGGAAATATTCAAAGCATGGACTGTTAAAAGCGTTACTGGCCTTCACATATGTCGCCATAGTGCCCGTAGTATTGAATCGCGATGCAGTTTCTTTGTTTCATCGTCATTGTGAAGGTTCCAGATAAGCAATGACCCTGGAGCTGGACGTCGGATATAGTTACTTGAGTCCCAAGAAATATTAAAAGCATGGACTGTTAAAAGCGTTACTGGCCGTCACATATGTCGCCATAGTGCCTGTAGTATTGAATCGCGATGCAGTTTCTGTGTTTCATCGTCATTGTGAAGGTTCAAGGTAAGCAATGACCCTGGAGCTGGACATCGGATATAGTTACTTGAGTCCCAGGAAATATTCAAAGCATGGACTGTTAAAAGCGTTACTGGCCTTCACATATGTCGCCATAGTTCCCGTAGTATTGAATCGGGATGCAGTTTGTGTGTTTCGTCGTCATTGTGAAGGTTCAAGGTAAGCAATGACCCTGGAGCTGGACGTCGGATATATTTACTTGAGTCCCAGGAAATATTCAAAGCATGAACTGTTAAAAGCGTTACTCTCCGTCACATATGTCGCCATAGTGCCCGTAGTATTGAATCGCGATGGAGTTTCTGTGTTTCATTGGCAATGTGGATTTTCAAGGGAAGCAATGACCCTAGAGCTGGACGTCGGATATAGTTACTTGAGTCCCAGGAAATATTCAAAGCATGGACTGTTAAAAGCGTTACTGGCCTTCACATATGTCGCCATAGTGCCAGTAGTATTAAATCGCGATACAGTTTCTGTGTTTCATCGTCATTGTGAAGGTTCAAGGGAAGCAATGACCCTAAAGCTGCACGTCGGATATAGTTACTTGAGTCCCAGGAAATATTCAAAGCATGGACTGTTAAAAGCGTTACTGGCCTTCACATATGTCGCCATAGTGCCCGTAGTATTGAATGGCGATGCAGTTTCTGTGTTTCATCGGCAATGTGGAGTTTCAAGGGAAGCAACGGCCCTGGAGCTGGACGTCGGATATAGTTACTTGAGTCCCAGGTAATATGCAAAGCATGGACTGTTAAAAGCGTTACTGGCCTTCACATATGTCGCCATAGTGCCCGTAGTATTGAATCGCGATGCCGTTTCTCTGTTTCATCGTCATTGTGAAGGTTCAAGGGAGGCAAAGACCCTAAAGCTGGACGTCGGATATAGTTACTTGAGTCCCAGGAAATATTCAAAGCATGCACTGTTAAAAGCGTTACTGGCCTTCACATATGTCGACATAGTCCCATAGTATTGAATCGCGATGCAGTTTCTGTGTGTCATCGGCAATGTGAAGGTTCAAGGGAAGCAATCACCCTGGAGCTGGACGTCGGATATAGTTACTTGAGTCCCAGGAAATATTCAAAGCATGGACTGTTAAAAGCGTTACTGGCCTTCACATATGTCGCCATAGTGCCAGTAGTATTAAATCGCGATACAGTTTCTGTGTTTCATCGTCATTGTGAAGGTTCAAGGGAAGCAATGACCCTAAAGCTGCACGTCGGATATAGTTACTTGAGTCCCAGGAAATATTCAAAGCATGGACTGTTAAAAGCGTTACTGGCCTTCACATATGTCGCCATAGTGCCCGTAGTATTGAATCGCGATGCAGTTTCTGTGTTTCATCGGCAATGTGGAGTTTCAAGGGAAGCATCGACCCTGGAGCCGGACGTCGGATATAGTTACTTGAGTCCCAGGAAATATTCAAAGCATGGACTGTTAAAAGCGTTACTGGCCTTCACATATGTCGCCATAGTGCCCGTAGTATTGAATCGCGATGCAGTTTCTTTGTTTCATCGTCATTGTGAAGGTTCCAGATAAGCAATGACCCTGGAGCTGGACGTCGGATATAGTTACTTGAGTCCCAAGAAATATTAAAAGCATGGACTGTTAAAAGCGTTACTGGCCGTCACATATGTCGCCATAGTGCCTGTAGTATTGAATCGCGATGCAGTTTCTGTGTTTCATCGTCATTGTGAAGGTTCAAGGTAAGCAATGACCCTGGAGCTGGACATCGGATATAGTTACTTGAGTCCCAGGAAATATTCAAAGCATGGACTGTTAAAAGCGTTACTGGCCTTCACATATGTCGCCATAGTTCCCGTAGTATTGAATCGGGATGCAGTTTGTGTGTTTCGTCGTCATTGTGAAGGTTCAAGGTAAGCAATGACCCTGGAGCTGGACGTCGGATATATTTACTTGAGTCCCAGGAAATATTCAAAGCATGAACTGTTAAAAGCGTTACTCTCCGTCACATATGTCGCCATAGTGCCCGTAGTATTGAATCGCGATGGAGTTTCTGTGTTTCATTGGCAATGTGGATTTTCAAGGGAAGCAATGACCCTAGAGCTGGACGTCGGATATAGTTACTTGAGTCCCAGGAAATATTCAAAGCATGGACTGTTAAAAGCGTTACTGGCCTTCACATATGTCGCCATAGTGCCAGTAGTATTAAATCGCGATACAGTTTCTGTGTTTCATCGTCATTGTGAAGGTTCAAGGGAAGCAATGACCCTAAAGCTGCACGTCGGATATAGTTACTTGAGTCCCAGGAAATATTCAAAGCATGGACTGTTAAAAGCGTTACTGGCCTTCACATATGTCGCCATAGTGCCCGTAGTATTGAATCGCGATGCAGTTTCTTTGTTTCATCGTCATTGTGAAGGTTCCAGATAAGCAATGACCCTGGAGCTGGACGTCGGATATAGTTACTTGAGTCCCAAGAAATATTAAAAGCATGGACTGTTAAAAGCGTTACTGGCCGTCACATATGTCGCCATAGTGCCTGTAGTATTGAATCGCGATGCAGTTTCTGTGTTTCATCGTCATTGTGAAGGTTCAAGGGAAGCAATGACCCTGGAGCTGGACGTCGGATATAGTTACTTGAGTCCCAGGAAATATTCAAAGCATGGACTGTTAAAAGCGTTACTGGCCTTCACATATGTCGCCATAGTGCCCGTAGTATTGAATCGCGATGCAGTTTCTTTGTTTCATCGTCATTGTGAAGGTTCCAGATAAGCAATGACCCTGGAGCTGGACGTCGGATATAGTTACTTGAGTCCCAAGAAATATTAAAAGCATGGACTGTTAAAAGCGTTACTGGCCGTCACATATGTCGCCATAGTGCCTGTAGTATTGAATCGCGATGCAGTTTCTGTGTTTCATCGTCATTGTGAAGGTTCAAGGTAAGCAATGACCCTGGAGCTGGACATCGGATATAGTTACTTGAGTCCCAGGAAATATTCAAAGCATGGACTGTTAAAAGCGTTACTGGCCTTCACATATGTCGCCATAGTTCCCGTAGTATTGAATCGGGATGCAGTTTGTGTGTTTCGTCGTCATTGTGAAGGTTCAAGGTAAGCAATGACCCTGGAGCTGGACGTCGGATATATTTACTTGAGTCCCAGGAAATATTCAAAGCATGAACTGTTAAAAGCGTTACTCTCCGTCACATATGTCGCCATAGTGCCCGTAGTATTGAATCGCGATGGAGTTTCTGTGTTTCATTGGCAATGTGGATTTTCAAGGGAAGCAATGACCCTAGAGCTGGACGTCGGATATAGTTACTTGAGTCCCAGGAAATATTCAAAGCATGGACTGTTAAAAGCGTTACTGGCCTTCACATATGTCGCCATAGTGCCAGTAGTATTAAATCGCGATACAGTTTCTGTGTTTCATCGTCATTGTGAAGGTTCAAGGGAAGCAATGACCCTAAAGCTGCACGTCGGATATAGTTACTTGAGTCCCAGGAAATATTCAAAGCATGGACTGTTAAAAGCGTTACTGGCCTTCACATATGTCGCCATAGTGCCCGTAGTATTGAATGGCGATGCAGTTTCTGTGTTTCATCGGCAATGTGGAGTTTCAAGGGAAGCAACGGCCCTGGAGCTGGACGTCGGATATAGTTACTTGAGTCCCAGGTAATATGCAAAGCATGGACTGTTAAAAGCGTTACTGGCCTTCACATATGTCGCCATAGTGCCCGTAGTATTGAATCGCGATGCCGTTTCTCTGTTTCATCGTCATTGTGAAGGTTCAAGGGAGGCAAAGACCCTAAAGCTGGACGTCGGATATAGTTACTTGAGTCCCAGGAAATATTCAAAGCATGCACTGTTAAAAGCGTTACTGGCCTTCACATATGTCGACATAGTCCCATAGTATTGAATCGCGATGCAGTTTCTGTGTGTCATCGGCAATGTGAAGGTTCAAGGGAAGCAATCACCCTGGAGCTGGACGTCGGATATAGTTACTTGAGTCCCAGGAAATATTCAAAGCATGGACTGTTAAAAGCGTTACTGGCCTCCACATATGTAGCCTTAGTGCCCGTAGTATTGAATCGCGATGCGGTTTCTGTGTTTCATCGTAATTGCGAAGGTTCAACGGAAGCAATGACCCTGGAACTGGACGTCGGATATAGTTACTTGAGTCCCAGGAAATATTCAAAGCATGGACTGTTAAAAGCGTTACTGGCCTTCACATATGTAGCCATAGTGCCCGTAGTATTGAATCGCGATGAAGTTTCTGTGTTTCATCGTCATTTTGAAGGTTTAAGGGAAGCAATGACCCTGGAGCTGGACGTCGGATATAGTTACTTGAGTCCCAGGAAATATTCAAAGCATGGACTGTTAAAAGCGTTACTGGCCTTCACATATGTCGCCATAGTGCCCGTAGTATTAAATCGCGATACAGTTTCTGTGTTTCATCGTCATTTTGAAGGTTCAAGGGAAGCAATGACACTGGAGCTGGACGTCGGATATAGTTACTTGAGTCCCAGGAAGTATTCAAAGCATGGACTGTTAAAAGCGTTACTGGCTTTCACATATGTCGCCATAGTGCCCGTAGTATTAAATCGCGATGCAGTTTCTGTGTTTCATCGTCATTGTGAAGGTTCAAGGGAAGCAATGACCCTGGAGCTGGACGTCGGATATAGTTACTTGAGTCCCAGGAAACATTCAAAGCATGGACTGTTAAAAGCGTTACTGGCCTACACATATGTCGCCATAGTGCCCTTAGTATTGAATTGCGATGGAGTTTCTGTTTTTCATCGGCAATGTGGATTTTCAAGGGAAGCAATGACCCTGGAGCTGGACGTCGGATATAGTTACTTGAGTCCCAGGAAATATTCAAAGCATGGACTGTTAAAAGCGTTACTGGCCTTCACATATGTCGCCATAGTGCCCGTAGTATTGAATCGCGATGAAGTTTCTGTGTTTCATCGTCATTTTGAAGGTTTAAGGGAAGCAATGACCCTGGAGCTGGACGTCGGATATATTTACTTGAGTCCCAGGAATTATTCAAAGCATTAACTGTTAAAAGCGTTACTGGCCGTCACATATGTCGCCATAGTGCCCGTAGTATTGAATCGCGATGGAGTTTCTGTGTTTCATCGGCAATGTGGATTTTCAAGGGAAGCAATGACCCTGGAGCTGGACGTCGGATATAGTTACTTGAGTCCCAGGAAGTATTCAAAGCATGGACTGTTAAAAGCGTTACTGGCCTTCACATATGTCGCCATAGTGCCCGTAGTATTGAATCGCGATGCAGTTTCTGTGTTTCATCGTCATTGTGAAGGTTTAAGTTAAGCAATGACCCTGGAGCTGGACGTCGGATATAGTTACTTGAGTCCCAGGAAGTATTCAAAGCATGGACTGTTAAAAGCGTTACTGGCCTTCACATATGTCGCCATAGTGCCCGTAGTATTAAATCGCGATGCAGTTTCTGTGTTTCATCGTCATTGTGAAGGTTCAAGGGAAGCAATGACCCTGGAGCTGGACGTCGGATATAGTTACTTGAGTCCCAGGAAATATTAAAAGCATGGACTGCTAAAAGCGTCACTGGCCTTCACATATGTCGCCATAGTTCCCGTAGTATTGAATCGCGATGCAGTTTCTGTGTTTCGTCGTCATTGTGAAGGTTCAAGGAAAGCAATGACCGTGGAGCTGGACGTCGGATATATTTACTTGAGTCCCAGGAAATATTCAAAGCATGGACTGTTAAAAGCGTTACTGGCCGTCACATATGTCCCATAGTGCCCGTAGTATTGAATCGCGATGGAGTTTCTGTGTTTCATCGGCAATGTGGATTTTCAAGAGAAGCAATGACCCTGGAGCTGGACGTCGGATATAGTTACTTGAGTCCCAGGAAATATTCAAAGCATGGACTGTTAAAAGCGTCACTGGCCTTCACATATGTCGCCATAGTGCCAGTAGTATTAAATCGCGATACAGTTTCTCTGTTTCATCGTCATTGTGAAGGTTCAAGGGAAGCAATGACCCTAAAGCTGCACGTCGGATATAGTTACTTGAGTCCCAGGAAATATTCAAAGCATGGACTGTTAAAAGCGTTACTGGCCTTCACATATGTCGCCATAGTGCCCGTAGTATTGAATCGCGATGCAGTTTCTGTGTTTCATCGGCAATGTGGAGTTTCAAGGGAAGCATCGACCCTGGAGCTGGACGTCGGATATAGTTACTTGAGTCCCAGGAAATATTCAAAGCATGGACTGTTAAAAGCGTTACTGGCCTTCACATATGTCGCCATAGTGCCTGTAGTAATGAATCGCGATGCAGTTTCTTTGTTTCATCGTCATTGTGAAGGTTCAAGGGAAGCAATCACCCTGGAGCTGGACGTCGGATATAGTTACTTGAGTCCCAGGAAACATTCAAAGCATGGACTGTTAAAAGCGTTACTGGCCTACACATATGTCGCCATAGTGCCCTTAGTATTGAATTGCGATGCAGTTTCTGTGTTTCATCGTCATTGTGAAGGATCAAGTGAAGCAATGACCCTGGAGCTGGACGTCGGACATAGTTACTTGAGTCCCAGGAAATATTCAAAGCATGGACTGTTAAAAGCGTTACTGGCCTTCACATATGTCGCCATAGTGCCCGTAGAATTGAATCGCGATGCAGTTTCTGTGCGTCATCGGCAATGTGAAGGTTCAAGGGAAGCAATGACCCTGGAGCTGGACGTCGGATATAGTTACTGGAGTGCCAGGAAATATTCAAAGCATGGACTGTTAAAAGCGTTACTGGCCTTCACATATGTCGCCATAGTGCCCGTAGTATTGAATTGCGATGCAGTTTCTGTGTTTCATCGTTACTGTGAAGGTTCAAGGGAAGCATCGACCCTGGAGCTGGACGTCGGATATAGTTACTTGAGTCCCAGGAAATTTTCAAAGCATGGACTGCAAAAATCGTTACTGGCCTTCATATATGTCGCCATAGTGCCCGTAGTATTGATACGCGATGCAGTTTCTGTGTTTCATCGCCATTGCGAAGGTTCAAGAGAAGCAATGATCCTGGAGCTGGTCGTCGGATATAGTTACTTGAGTCCCAGGAAATATTCAAAGCATGGACTGTTAAAAGCGTTACTGGCCTTCACATATGTCGCCATAGTGCCCGTAGTATTGAATTGCGATGCAGTTTCTGTGTTTCATCGTCATTGTGAAGGTTCAAGGTAAGCAATGACCCTGGAGCTGGACGTCGGATATATTTACTTGAGTCCCAGGTAATATGCAAAGCATGGACTGTTAAAAGCGTTACTGGCCTTCACATATGTCGCCATTGTGCCCGTAGTATTGAATCGCGATGCCGTTTCTCTGTTTCATCGTCATTGTGAAGGTTCAAGGGAGGCAAAGACCCTAAAGCTGGACGTCGGATATAGTTACTTGAGTCCCAGGAAATATTCAAAGCATGCACTGTTAAAAGCGTTACTGGCCTTCACATATGTCGACATAGTCCCAAAGTATTGAATCGCGATGCAGTTTCTGTGTGTCATCGGCAATGTGAAGGTTCAAGGGAAGCAATCACCCTGGAGCTGGACGTCGGATATAGTTACTTGAGTCCCAGGAAATATTCAAAGCATGGACTGTTAAAAGCGTTACTGGCCTCCACATATGTAGCCTTAGTGCCCGTAGTATTGAATCGCGATGCGGTTTCTGTGTTTCATCGTAATTGCGAAGGTTCAACGGAAGCAATGACCCTGGAGCTGGACGTCGGATATAGTTACTTGAGTCCCAGGAAATATTCAAAGCATGTACTGTTAAAAGCGTTACTGGCCTTCACATATGTAGCCATAGTGCCCGTAGTATTAAATCGCGATGCAGTTTCTGTGTTTCATCGTCATTTTGAAGGTTTAAGGGAAGCAATGACCCTGGAGCTGGACGTCGGATATAGTTACTTGAGTCCCAGGAAATATTCAAAGCATGGACTGTTAAAAGCGTTACTGGCCTTCACATATGTCGCCATAGTGCCCGTAGTATTAAATCGCGATACAGTTTCTGTGTTTCATCGTCATTTTGAAGGTTCAAGGGAAGCAATGACACTGGAGCTGGAAATCGGATATAGTTACTTGAGTCCCAGGAAGTATTCAAAGCATGGACTGTTAAAAGCGTTACTGGCCTTCACATATGTCGCCATAGTGCCCGTAGTATTAAATCGCGATGCAGCTTCTGTGTTTCATCGTCATTGTGAAGGTTCAAGGGAAGCAATGACCCTGGAGCTGGACGTCGGATATAGTTACTTGAGTCCCAGGAAACATTCAAAGCATGGACTGTTAAAAGCGTTACTGGCCTACACATATGTCGCCATAGTGCCCTTAGTATTGAATTGCGATGCAGTTTCTGTGTTTCATCGTCATTGTGAAGGTTCAAGTGAAGCAATGACCCTGGAGCTGGACGTCGGACATAGTTACTTGAGTCCCAGGAAATATTCAAAGCATGGACTGTTAAAAGCGTTACTGGCCTTCACATATGTCGCCATAGTGCCCATAGAATTGAATCGCGATGCAGTTTCTGTGCGTTATCGGCAATGCGAAGGTTCAAGGGAAGCAATGACCCTGGAGCTGGACGTCGGATATAGTTACTTGAGTCCCAGGAAATATTCAAAGCATGGACTGTTAAAAGCGTTACTGGCCTTCACATATATAGCCATAGTGCCCGTAGTATTGAATCGCGATGCAGTTTCTGTGTTTCATCGTCATTGCGAAGGTTCAAGGGAAGCAATGACCCTGGAGCAGGACGTCGGATATAGTTACTTGTGTCCCAGGAAATATTCAAAGCATGGACTGTTAAAAGCGTTACTGGCCTTCACATATGTCGCCATAGTGCCCGTAGTATTGAATCGCGATGCAGTTTCTTTGTTTCATCGTCATTGTGAATGTTCAAGATAAGCAATGACCCTGGAGCTGGACGTCGGATATAGTTACTTGAGTCCCAAGAAATATTAAAAGCATGGACTGTTAAAAGCGTTACTGGCCTTCACATATGTCGCCATAGTGCCCGTAGTATTAAATCGGGATACAGTTTCTGTGTTTCATCGTCATTTTGAAGGTTTAAGGGAAGCAATACACTGGAGCTGGACGTCGGATATAGTTACTTGAGTCCCAGGAAGTATTCAAAGCATGGACTGTTAAAAGCGTTACTGGCCTTCACATATGTCGCCATAGTGCCCGTAGTATTAAATCGCGATGCAGTTTCTGTGTTTCATCGTCATTATGAAGGTTCAAGGGAAGCAATGACCCTGGAGCTGGACGTCGGATATAGTTACTTGAGTCCCAGGAAACATTCAAAGCATGGACTGTTAAAAGCGTTACTGGCCTACACATATGTCGCCATAGTGCCCTTAGTATTGAATTGCGATGCGGTTTCTGTGTTTCATCGTCATTGTGAAGGTTCAAGTGAAGCAATGACCCTGGAGCTGGACGTCGGACATAGTTACTTGAGTCCCAGGAAATATTCAAAGCATGGACTGTTAAAAGCGTTACTGGCCTTCACATATGTCGCCATAGTGCCCGTAGTATTAAATCGCGATGCTGTTTCTGTGCGTCATAGGCAATGTGAACGTTCAAGGGAAGCAATGACCCTGGAGCTGGACGTCGGATATAGTTACTTGAGTCCCAGGAAATATTCAAAGCATGGACTGTTAAAAGCGTTACTGGCCGTCACATATGTCGCCATAGTGCCTGTAGTATTGAATCGCTATGCAGTTTCTGTGTTTCATCGTCATTGTGAAGGTTCAATTTAAGCAATGACCCTGGAGCTGGACGTTGGATATAGTTACTTGAGTCCCAGGAAATATTCAAAGCATGGACTGTTAAAAGCGTTACTGGCCTTCACATATGTCGCCATAGTTCCCGTAGTATTGAATCGCGATGCAGTTTCTGTGTTTCGTCGTCATTGTGAAGGTTCATGGTAAGCAATGACCCTGGAGCTGGACGTCGGATATATTTACTTGAGTCTCAGGAAATATTCAAAGCATGAACTGTTAAAAGCGTTATTGGCCGTCACATATGTCGCCATAGTGCCCGTAGTATTGAATCGCGATGGAGTTTCTGTGTTTCATCGGCAATGTGGATTTTCAAGGGAAGCAATGACCCTGGAGCTGGACGTCGGATATAGTTACCTGAGTCCCAGGAAATATTCAAAGCATGGACTGTTAAAAGCGTTACTGGCCTTCACATATGTCGCCATAGTGCCAGTAGTATTAAATCGCGATACAGTTTCCGTGTTTCATCGTCATTTTGAAGGTTTAAGGGAAGCAATGACACTGGAGCTGGACGTCGGATATAGTTACTTGAGTCCCAGGAAGTATTCAAAGCATGGACTGTTAAAAGCGTTACTGGCCTTCACATATGTCGCCATAGTGCCCGTAGAATTGAATCGCGATGCAGTTTCTGTGCGTCATCGGCAATGCGAAGGTTCAAGGGAAGCAATGACCGTGGAGCTGGACGTCGGATATAGTTACTTGAGTCCCAGGAAATATTCAAAGCATGGACTGTTGAAAGCGTTACTGGCCTTCACATATATAGCCATAGTGCCCGTAGTATTGAATCGCGATGCAGTTTATGTGTTTCATCGTCATTGCGAAGGTTCAAGGGAAGCAATGACCCTGGAGCTGGACGTCGCATATAGTTACTTGAGTCCCAGGAAATATTCAAAGCATGGACTGTTAAAAGCGTTACTGGCCTTCACATATGTCGCCATAGTGCCCGTAGTATTGAATCGCGATGCAGTTTCTTTGTTTCATCGTCATTGTGAAGGTTCAAGATAAGCAATGACCCTGGAGCTGGACGTCGGATATAGTTACTTGAGTCCCAAGAAATATTAAAAGCATGTACTGTTAAAAGCGTTACTGGCCTTCACATATGTCGCCATAGTGCCCGTAGTATTAAATCGCGATGCAGTTTCTGTGTTTCATCGTCATTTTGAAGGTTTAAGGGAAGCAATGACCCTGGAGCTGGACGTCGGATATAGTTACTTGAGTCCCAGGAAATATTCAAAGCATGGACTGTTAAAAGCGTTACTGGCCTTCACATATGTCGCCATAGTGCCCGTAGTATTAAATCGCGATACAGTTTCTGTGTTTCATCGTCATTTTGAAGGTTCAAGGGAAGCAATGACACTGGAGCTGGACGTCGGATATAGTTACTTGAGTCCCAGGAAGTATTCAAAGCATGGACTGTTAAAAGCGTTACTGGCCTTCACATATGTCGCCATAGTGCCCGTAGTATTAAATCGCGATGCAGTTTCTGTGTTTCATCGTCATTGTGAAGGTTCAATTTAAGCAATGACCCTGGAGCTGGACGTCGGATATAGTTACTTGAGTCCCAGGAAACATTCAAAGCATGGACTGTTAAAAGCGTTACTGGCCTTCACATATGTCGCCATAGTGCCCTTAGTATTGAATTGCGATGCAGTTTCTGTGTTTCATCGTCATTGTGAAGGTTCAAGTGAAGCAATGACCCTGGAGCTGGACGTCGGACATAGTTACTTGAGTCCCAGGAAATATTCAAAGCATGGACTGTTAAAAGCGTTACTGGCCTTCACATATGTCGCCATAGTGCCCGTAGAATTGAATCGCGATGCAGTTTCTGTGCGTCATCGGCAATGCGAAGGTTCAAGGGAAGGAATGACCCTGGAGCTGGACGTCGGATATAGTTACTTGAGTCCCAGGAAATATTCAAAGCATGGACTGTTAAAAGCGTTACTGGCCTTCACATATATAGCCATAGTGCCCGTAGTATTGAATCGCGATGCAGTTTCTGTGTTTCATCGTCATTGCGAAGGTTCAAGGGAAGCAATGACCCTGGAGCAGGACGTCGGATATAGTTACTTGAGTCCCAGGAAATATTCAAAGCATGGACTGTTAAAAGCGTTACTGGCCTTCACATATGTCGCCATAGTGCCCGTAGTATTGAATCGCGATGCAGTTTCTTTGTTTCATCGTCATTGTGAATGTTCAAGATAAGCAATGACCCTGGAGCTGGACGTCGGATATAGTTACTTGAGTCCCAAGAAATATTAAAAGCATGGACTGTTAAAAGCGTTACTGGCCTTCACATATGTCGCCATAGTGCCCGTAGTATTAAATCGCGATACAGTTTCTGTGTTTCATCGTCATTTTGAAGGTTTAAGGGAAGCAATACACTGGAGCTGGACGTCGGATATAGTTACTTGAGTCCCAGGAAGTATTCAAAGCATGGACTGTTAAAAGCGTTACTGGCCTTCACATATGTCGCCATAGTGCCCGTAGTATTAAATCGCGATGCAGTTTCTGTGTTTCATCGTCATTGTGAAGGTTCAAGGGAAGCAATGACCCTGGAGCTGGACGTCGGATATAGTTACTTGAGTCCCAGGAAACATTCAAAGCATGGACTGTTAAAAGCGTTACTGGCCTACACATATGTCGCCATAGTGCCCTTAGTATTGAATTGCGATGCGGTTTCTGTGTTTCATCGTCATTGTGAAGGTTCAAGTGAAGCAATGACCCTGGAGCTGGACGTCGGACATAGTTACTTGAGTCCCAGGAAATATTCAAAGCATGGACTGTTAAAAGCGTTACTGGCCTTCACATATGTCGCCATAGTGCCCGTAGAATTGAATCGCGATGCAGTTTCTGTGCGTCATCGGCAATGCGAAGGTTCAAGGGAAGGAATGACCCTGGAGCTGGACGTCGGATATAGTTACTTGAGTCCCAGGAAATATTCAAAGCATGGACTGTTAAAAGCGTTACTGGCCTTCACATATGTCGCCATAGTGCCCGTAGTATTAAATCGCGATGCAGTTTCTGTGTTTCATCGTCATTGCGAAGGTTCAAGGGAAGCAATGACCCTGGAGCAGGACGTCGGATATAGTTACTTGAGTCCCAGGAAATATTCAAAGCATGGACTGTTAAAAGCGTTACTGGCCTTCACATATGTCGCCATAGTGCCCGTAGTATTGAATCGCGATGCAGTTTCTTTGTTTCATCGTCATTGTGAATGTTCAAGATAAGCAATGACCCTGGAGCTGGACGTCGGATATAGTTACTTGAGTCCCAAGAAATATTAAAAGCATGGACTGTTAAAAGCGTTACTGGCCTTCACATATGTCGCCATAGTGCCCGTAGTATTAAATCGCGATACAGTTTCTGTGTTTCATCGTCATTTTGAAGGTTTAAGGGAAGCAATACACTGGAGCTGGACGTCGGATATAGTTACTTGAGTCTCAGGAAGTATTCAAAGCATGGACTGTTAAAAGCGTTACTGGCCTTCACATATGTCGCCATAGTGCCCGTAGTATTAAATCGCGATGCAGTTTCTGTGTTTCATCGTCATTGTGAAGGTTCAAGGGAAGCAATGACCCTGGAGCTGGACGTCGGATATAGTTACTTGAGTCCCAGGAAACATTCAAAGCATGGACTGTTAAAAGCGTTACTGGCCTACACATATGTCGCCATAGTGCCCTTAGTATTGAATTGCGATGCGGTTTCTGTGTTTCATCGTCATTGTGAAGGTTCAAGTGAAGCAATGACCCTGGAGCTGGACGTCGGACATAGTTACTTGAGTCCCAGGAAATATTCAAAGCATGGACTGTTAATAGCGTTACTGGCCTTCACATATATAGCCATAGTGCCCGTAGTATTGAATCGCGATGCAGTTTCTGTGTTTCATCGTCATTGCGAAGGTTCAAGGGAAGCGATGACCCTGGAGCTGGACGTCGGATATAGTTACTTGAGTCCCAGGAAATATTCAAAGCATGAACTGTTAAAAGCGTTACTGGCCTTCACATATGTCGCCATAGTGACCGTAGTATTGAATCGCGATGCAGTTTCTTTGTTTCATCGTAATTGTGAAGGTTCAAGATAAGCAATGACCCTGGAGCTGGACGTCGGATATAGTTACTTGAGTCCCAAGAAATATTAAAAGCATGGACTGTTAAAAGCGTTACTGGCCGTCACATATGTCGCCATAGTGCCTGTAGTATTGAATCGCTATGCAGTTTCTGTGTTTCATCGTCATTGTGAAGGTTCAATTTAAGCAATGACCCTGGAGCTGGACGTTATATATAGTTACTTGAGTCCCAGGAAATATTCAAAGCATGGACTGTTAAAAGCGTTACTGGCCTTCACATATGTCGCCATAGTTCCCGTAGTATTGAATCGCGATGCAGTTTCTGTGTTTCGTCGTCATTGTGAAGGTTCATGGTAAGCAATGACCCTGGAGCTGGACGTCGGATATATTTACTTGAGTCTCAAAAAATATTCAAAGCATGAACTGTTAAAAGCGTTACTGGCCGTCACATATGTCGCCATAGTGCCCGTAGTATTGAATCGCGATGGAGTTTCTGTGTTTCATCGGCAATGTGGATTTTCAAGGGAAGCAATGATCCTGGAGCTGGACGTCGGATATAGTTACCTGAGTCCCAGGAAATATTCAAAGCATGGACTGTTAAAAGCGTTACTGGCCTTCACATATGTCGCCATAGTGCCAGTAGTATTAAATCGCGATACAGTTTCTGTGTTTCATCGTCATTTTGAAGGTTTAAGGGAAGCAATGACACTGGAGCTGGACGTCGGATATAGTTACTTGAGTCCCAGGAAGTATTCAAAGCATGGACTGTTAAAAGCGTTACTGGCCTTCACATATGTCGCCATAGTGCCCGTAGAATTGAATCGCGATGCAGTTTCTGTGCGTCATCGGCAATGCGAAGGTTCAAGGGAAGCAATGACCGTGGAGCTGGACGTCGGATATAGTTACTTGAGTCCCAGGAAATATTCAAAGCATGGACTGTTAAAAGCGTTACTGGCCTTCACATATATAGCCATAGTGCCCGTAGTATTGAATCGCGATGCAGTTTATGTGTTTCATCGTCATTGCGAAGGTTCAAGGGAAGCAATGACCCTGGAGCTGGACGTCGGATATAGTTACTTGAGTCCCAGGAAATATTCAAAGCATGGACTGTTAAAAGCGTTACTGGCCTTCACATATGTCGCCATAGTGCCCGTAGTATTGAATCGCGATGCAGTTTCTTTGTTTCATCGTCATTGTGAAGGTTCCAGATAAGCAATGACCCTGGAGCTGGACGTCGGATATAGTTACTTGAGTCCCAAGAAATATTAAAAGCATGGACTGTTAAAAGCGTTACTGGCCTTCACATAAGTCGCCATAGTGCCCGTAGTATTAAATCGCGATACAGTTTCTGTGTTTCATCGTCATTTTGAAGGTTTAAGGGAAGCAATACACTGGAGCTGGACGTCGGATATAGTTACTTGAGTCCCAGGAAGTATTCAAAGCATGGACTGTTAAAAGCGTTACTGGCCTTCACATATGTCGCCATAGTGCCCGTAGTATTAAATCGCGATGCAGTTTCTGTGTTTCATCGTCATTGTGAAGGTTCAAGGGAAGCAATGACCCTGGAGCTGGACGTCGGATATAGTTACTTGAGTCCCAGGAAACATTCAAAGCATGGACTGTTAAAAGCGTTACTGGCCTACACATATGTCGCCATAGTGCCCTTAGTATTGAATTGCGATGCAGTTTCTGTGTTTCATCGTCATTGTGAAGGTTCAAGTGAAGCAATGACCCTGGAGCTGGACGTCGGACATAGTTACTTCAGTTCCAGGATATATTCAAAGCATGGACTGTTAAAAGCGTTACTGGCCTTCACATATGTCGCCATAGTGCCCGTAGTATTGAATCGCGATGCAGTTTCTGTGTTTCATCGTCATTGGGAAGGTTCAAGGGAAGCGATGACCCTGGAGCTGGACGTCGGATATAGTTACTTGAGTCCCAGGAAATATTCAAAGCATGGACTGTTAAAAGCGTTACTGGCCGTCACTTATGTCGCCATAGTTCCCGTAGTATTGAATCGTGATGGAGTTTCTGTGTTTCATCGGCAATGTGGATTTTCAAGGGAAGCAATGACCCTGGAGCTGGACGTCGGATATAGTTACCTGGGTCCCAGGAAATATTCAAAGCATGGACTGTTAAAAGCGTTTCTGGCCTTCACATATGTCGCCATAGTGCCCGTAGTATTAAATCGCGATGCTGTTTCTGTGCGTCATAGGCAATGTGAACGTTCAAGGGAAGCAATGACCCTGGAGCTGGACGTCGGATATAGTTACTTGAGTCCCAGGAAATATTCAAAGCATGGACTGTTAAAAGCGTTACTGGCCTTCACATATATAGCCATAGTGCCCGTAGTATTGAATCGCGATGCAGTTTCTGTGTTTCATCGTCATTGCGAAGGTTCAAGGGAAGCGATGACCCTGGAGCTGGACGTCGGATATAGTTACTTGAGTCCCAGGAAATATTCAAAGCATGGACTGTTAAAAGCGTTACTGGCCTTCACATATGTCGCCATAGTGCCCGTAGTATTGAATCGCGATGCAGTTTCTTTGTTTCATCGTCATTGTGAAGGTTCAAGATAAGCAATGACCCTGGAGCTGGACGTCGGATATAGTTACTTGAGTCCCAAGAAATATTAAAAGCATGGACTGTTAAAAGCGTTACTGGCCGTCACATATGTCGCCATAGTGCCTGTAGTATTGAATCGCTATGCAGTTTCTGTGTTTCATCGTCATTGTGAAGGTTCAATTTAAGCAATGACCCTGGAGCTGGACGTTGGATATAGTTACTTGAGTCCCAGGAAATATTCAAAGCATGGACTGTTAAAAGCGTTACTGGCCTTCACATATGTCGCCATAGTTCCCGTAGTATTGAATCGCGATGCAGTTTCTGTGTTTCGTCGTCATTGTGAAGGTTCATGGTAAGCAATGACCCTGGAGCTGGACGTCGGATATATTTACTTGAGTCTCAAAAAATATTCAAAGCATGAACTGTTAAAAGCGTTACTGGCCGTCACATATGTCGCCATAGTGCCCGTAGTATTGAATCGCGATGGAGTTTCTGTGTTTCATCGGCAATGTGGATTTTCAAGGGAAGCAATGACCCTGGAGCTGGACGTCGGATATAGTTACCTGAGTCCCAGGAAATATTCAAAGCATGGACTGTTAAAAGCGTTACTGGCCTTCACATATGTCGACATAGTGCCAGTAGTATTAAATCGCGATACAGTTTCTGTGTTTCATCGTCATTTTGAAGGTTTAAGGGAAGCAATGACACTGGAGCTGGACGTCGGATATAGTTACTTGAGTCCCAGGAAGTATTCAAAGCATGGACTGTTAAAAGCGTTACTGGCCTTCACATATATAGCCATAGTGCCCGTAGTATTGAATCGCGATGCAGTTTATGTGTTTCATCGTCATTGCGAAGGTTCAAGGGAAGCAATGACCCTGGAGCTGGACGTCGGATATAGTTACTTGAGTCCCAGGAAATATTCAAAGCATGGACTGTTAAAAGCGTTACTGGCCTTCACATATGTCGCCATAGTGCCCGTAGTATTGAATCGCGATGCAGTTTCTTTGTTTCATCGTCATTGTGAAGGTTCCAGATAAGCAATGACCCTGGAGCTGGACGTCGGATATAGTTACTTGAGTCCCAAGAAATATTAAAAGCATGGACTGTTAAAAGCGATACTGGCCTTCACATATGTCGCCATAGTGCCCGTAGTATTAAATCGCGATACAGTTTCTGTGTTTCATCGTCATTTTGAAGGTTTAAGGGAAGCAATACACTGGAGCTGGACGTCGGATATAGTTACTTGAGTCCCAGGAAGTATTCAAAGCATGGACTGTTAAAAGCGTTACTGGCCTTCACATATGTCGCCATAGTGCCCGTAGTATTAAATCGCGATGCAGTTTCTGTGTTTCATCGTCATTGTGAAGGTTCAAGGGAAGCAATGACCCTGGAGCTGGACGTCGGATATAGTTACTTGAGTCCCAGGAAACATTCAAAGCATGGACTGTTAAAAGCGTTACTGGCCTACACATATGTCGCCATAGTGCCCTTAGTATTGAATTGCGATGCAGTTTCTGTGTTTCATCGTCATTGTGAAGGTTCAAGTGAAGCAATGACCCTGGAGCTGGACGTCGGACATAGTTACTTGAGTTCCAGGAAATATTCAAAGCATGGACTGTTAAAAGCGTTACTGGCCTTCACATATGTCGCCATAGTGCCCGTAGAATTGAATCGCGATGCAGTTTCTGTGCATCATCGTCATTGTGAAGGTTCAATTTAAGCAATGACCCTCGAGCTGGACGTCGGATATAGTTACTTGAGTCCCAGGAAATATTCAAAGCATGGACTGTTAAAAGCGTTACTGGCCTTCACATATGTCGCCATAGTGCCCGTAGTATTGAATCGCGATGCAGGTTCTGTGTTTCATCGTCACTGTGAAGGTTCAAGGGAAGCAATGACCCTGCAGCTGGATGTCGGATATAGTTACTTGAGTCCCAGGAAACATTCAAAGCATGGACTGTTAAAAGCGTTACTGGCCTTCACATATGTCGCCATAGTGCCCGTAGTATTGAATCGCGATGCAGTTTCTCTGTTTCATCGTCATTGTGAAGGTTCAAGGGAAGCAAAGACCCTAAAGCTGGACGTCGGATATAGTTACTTGAGTCCCAGGAAATATTCAAAGCATGCACTGTTAGAAGCGTTACTGGCCTTCACATATGTCGCCATAGTGCCCGTAGTATTGAATCGCGATGCAGTTTCTGTGTGTCATCGGCAATGTGAAGGTTCAAGGGAAGCAATCACCCTGGAGCTGGACGTCGGATATAGTTACTTGAGTCCCAGGAAACATTCAAAGCATGGACTGTTAAAAGCGTTACTGGCGTTCACATATGTCGCCATAGTGCCCGTAGTATTAAATCGCGATAAAGTTTCTGTGTTTCATCGTCATTTTGAAGGTTTAAGGGAAGCAATTTACTGGAGCTGGACGTCGGATATAGTTACTTGAGTCCCAGGAAGTATTCAAAGCATGGACTGTTAAAAGCGTTACTGGCCTTCACATATGTCGCCATAGTGCCCGTAGAATTGAATCGCGATGCAGTTTCTGTGCGTCATCGGCAATGCGAAGGTTCAAGGGAAGCAATGACCCTGGAGCTGGACGTCGGATATAGTTACTTGAGTCCCAGGAAATATTCAAAGCATGGACAGTTAAAAGCGTTACTGGCCTTCACATATGTCGCCATAGTGCCCGTAGAATTGAATCGCGATGCAGTTTCTGTGCGTCATCGGCAATGCGAAGGTTCAAGGGAAGCAATGACCCTGGAGCTGGACGTCGGATATAGTTACTTGAGTCCCAGGAAATATTCAAAGCATGGACAGTTAAAAGCGTTACTGGCCCTCACATATGTCGCCATAGTGCCCGTAGTATTAAATCGCGATACAGTTTCTGTGTTTCATCGTCATTTTGAAGGTTTAAGGGAAGCAATACACTGGAGCTGGACGTCGGATATAGTTACTTGAGTCCCAGGAAGTATTCAAAGCATGGACTGTTAAAAGCGTTACTGGCCTTCACATATGTCGCCATAGTGCCCGTAGTATTAAATCGCGATGCAGTTTCTGTGTTTCATCGTCATTGTGAAGGTTCAAGGGAAGCAATGACCCTGGAGCTGGACGTCGGATATAGTTACTTGAGTCCCAGGAAACATTCAAAGCATGGACTGTTAAAAGCGTTACTGGCCTACACATATGTCGCCATAGTGCCCTTAGTATTGAATTGCGATGCAGTTTCTGTGTTTCATCGTCATTGTGAAGGTTCAAGTGAAGCAATGACCCTGGAGCTGGACGTCGGACATAGTTACTTGAGTTCCAGGAAATATTCAAAGCATGGACTGTTAAAAGCGTTACTGGCCTTCACATATGTCGCCATAGTGCCCGTAGAATTGAATCGCGATGCAGTTTCTGTGCATCATCGTCATTGTGAAGGTTCAATTTAAGCAATGACCCTCGAGCTGGACGTCGGATATAGTTACTTGAGTCCCAGGAAATATTCAAAGCATGGACTGTTAAAAGCGTTACTGGCCTTCACATATGTCGCCATAGTGCCCGTAGTATTGAATCGCGATGCAGTTTCTGTGTTTCATCGTCACTGTGAAGGTTCAAGGGAAGCAATGACCCTGCAGCTGGATGTCGGATATAGTTACTTGAGTCCCAGGAAACATTCAAAGCATGGACTGTTAAAAGCGTTACTGGCCTTCACATATGTCGCCATAGTGCCCGTAGTATTGAATCGCGATGCAGTTTCTCTGTTTCATCGTCATTGTGAAGGTTCAAGGGAAGCAAAGACCCTAAAGCTGGACGTCGGATATAGTTACTTGAGTCCCAGGAAATATTCAAAGCATGCACTGTTAGAAGCGTTACTGGCCTTCACATATGTCGCCATAGTGCCCATAGTATTGAATCGCGATGCAGTTTCTGTGTGTCATCGGCAATGTGAAGGTTCAAGGGAAGCAATAACCCTGGAGCTGGACGTCGGATATAGTTACTTGAGTCCCAGGAAATATTCAAAGCATGGACTGTTAAAAGCGTTACTGGCCTTCACATATGTCGCCATAGTGCCCGTAGTATTGAATCGCGATGCAGTTTCTGTGTGTCATCGGCAATGTGAAGGTTCAAGGGAAGCAATCACCCTGGAGCTGGACGTCGGATATAGTTACTTGAGTCCCAGGAAACATTCAAAGCATGGACTGTTAAAAGCGTTACTGGCGTTCACATATGTCGCCATAGTGCCCGTAGTATTAAATCGCGATAAAGTTTCTGTGTTTCATCGTCATTTTGAAGGTTTAAGGGAAGCAATTTACTGGAGCTGGACGTCGGATATAGTTACTTGAGTCCCAGGAAGTATTCAAAGCATGGACTGTTAAAAGCGTTACTGGCCTTCACATATGTCGCCATAGTGCCCGTAGAATTGAATCGCGATGCAGTTTCTGTGCGTCATCGGCAATGCGAAGGTTCAAGGGAAGCAATGACCCTGGAGCTGGACGTCGGATATAGTTACTTGAGTCCCAGGAAATATTCAAAGCATGGACAGTTAAAAGCGTTACTGGCCTTCACATATGTCGCCATAGTGCCCGTAGAATTGAATCGCGATGCAGTTTCTGTGCGTCATCGGCAATGCGAAGGTTCAAGGGAAGCAATGACCCTGGAGCTGGACGTCGGATATAGTTACTTGAGTCCCAGGAAATATTCAAAGCATGGACAGTTAAAAGCGTTACTGGCCCTCACATATGTCGCCATAGTGCCCGTAGTATTGAATCGCGATGCAGTTTCTGTGTGTCATCGGCAATGTGAAGGTTCAAGGCAAGCAATCACCCTGGAGCTGGACGTCGGATATAGTTACTTGAGTCCCAGGAAACATTCAAAGCATGGACTGTTAAAAGCGTTACAGGCCTTCACATATGTCGCCATAGTGCCCGTAGAATTGAATCGCGATGCAGTTTCTGTGCGTCATCGGCAATGCGAAGGTTCAAGGGAAGCAAGACCCTGGAGCTGGACGTCGGATATAGTTACTTGAGTCCCAGGAAATATTCAAAGCATGGACTGTTAAAAGCGTTACTGGCCTTCACATATATAGCCATAGTGCCCGTAGTATTGAATCGCGATGCAGTTTATGTGTTTCATCGTCATTGCGAAGGTTCAAGGGAAGCAATGACCCTGGAGCTGGACGTCGGATATAGTTACTTGAGTCCCAGGAAATATTCAAAGCATGGACTGTTAAAAGCGTTACTGGCCTTCACATATGTCGCCATAGTGCCCGTAGTATTGAATCGCGATGCAGTTTCTTTGTTTCATCGTCATTGTGAAGGTTCAAGATAAGCAATGACCCTGGAGCTGGACGTAGGATATAGTTACTTGAGTCCCAAGAAATATTAAAAGCATGGACTGTTAAAAGCGTTACTGGCCTTCACATATGTCGCCATAGTGCCCGTAGTATTAAATCGCGATACAGTTTCTGTGTTTCATCGTCATTTTGAAGGTTTAAGGGAAGCAATACACTGGAGCTGGACGTCGGATATAGTTACTTGAGTCCCAGGAAGTATTCAAAGCATGGACTGTTAAAAGCGTTACTGGCCTTCACATATGTCGCCATAGTGCCCGTAGTATTAAATCGCGATGCAGTTTCTGTGTTTCATCGTCATTGTGAAGGTTCAAGGGAAGCAATGACCCTGGAGCTGGACGTCGGATATAGTTACTTGAGTCCCAGGAAACATTCAAAGCATGGACTGTTAAAAGCGTTACTGGCCTACACATATGTCGCCATAGTGCCCTTAGTATTAAATTGCGATGCAGTTTCTGTGTTTCATCGTCATTGTGAAGGTTCAAGTGAAGCAATGACCCTGGAGCTGGACGTCGGACATAGTTACTTGAGTCCCAGGAAATATTCAAACCATGGACTGTTAAAAGCGTTTCTGGCCTTCACATATGTCGCCATAGTGCCCGTAGAATTGAATCGCGATGCAGTTTCTGTGCGTCATCGTCATTGTGAAGGTTCAATTTAAGCAATGACCCTCGAGCTGGACGTCGGATATAGTTACTTGAGTCCCAGGAAATATTCAAAGCATGGACTGTTAAAAGCGTTACTGGCCTTCACATATGTCGCCATAGTTCCCGTAGTATTGAATCGCGATGCAGTTTCTGTGTTTCGTCGTCATTGTGAAGGTTCAAGGTAAGCAATGACCCTGGAGCTGGACGTCGGATATATTTACTTGAGTCCCAGGAAATATTAAAAGCATGGACTGCTAAAAGCGTTACTGGCCTTCACATATGTCGCCATAGTGCCCATAATATTGAATCACGATGCAGTTTCTGTGTGTCATCGGCAATATGAAGGTTCAAGGGAAGCAATCACCCTGGAGCTGGACGTCGGATATAGTTACTTGAGTCCCAGGAAATATTCAAAGCATGGACTGTTAAAAGCGTTACTGGCCTCCACATATGTAGCCATAGTGCCCGTAGTATTGAATCGCGATGCAGTTTCTGTGTTTCATCGTAATTGCGAAGGTTCAACGGAAGCAATGACCCTGGAGCTGGATGTCGGATATAGTTACTTGAGTCCCAGGAAATATTCAAAGCATGGACTGTTAAAAGCGTTACTGGCCTTCACATATGTCGCCATAGTGCCCGTAGTATTGAATCGCGATGCAGTTTCTGTGTTTCATCGTCACTGTGAAGGTTCAAGGGAAGCAATGACCCTGGAGCTGGACGTCGGATATAGTTACTTGAGTCCCAGGAAATATTCAAAGCATGGACTGTTAAAAGCGTTACTGGCCTTCACATATGTCGCCATAGTGCCCGTAGTATTGAATCGCGATGCAGTTTCTTTGTTTCATCGTCATTGTGAAGGTTCAAGATAAGCAATGACCCTGGAGCTGGACGTCGGATATAGTTACTTGAGTCCCAAGAAATATTAGAAGCATGGACTGTTAAAAGCGTTACTGGCCTTCACATATGTCGCCATAGTGCCCGTAGTATTAAATCGCGATACAGTTTCTGTGTTTCATCGTCATTTTGAAGGTTTAAGGGAAGCAATACACTGGAGCTGGACGTCGGATATAGTTACTTGAGTCCCAGGAAGTATTCAAAGCATGGACTGTTAAAAGCGTTACTGGCCTTCACATATGTCGCCATAGTGCCCGTAGAATTGAATCGCGATGCAGTTTCTGTGCGTCATCGTCATTGTGAAGGTTCAATTAAAGCAATGACCCTCGAGCTGGACGTCGGATATAGTTACTTGAGTCCCAGGAAATATTCAAAGCATGGACTGTTAAAAGCGTTACTGGCCTTCACATATGTCGCCATAGTTCCCGTAGTATTGAATCGCGATGCAGTTTCTGTGTTTCGTCGTCATTGTGAAGGTTCAAGGTAAGCAATGACCCTGGAGCTGGACGTCGGATATATTTACTTGAGTCCCAGGAAATATTAAAAGCATGGACTGCTAAAAGCGTTACTGGCCTTCACATATGTCGCCATAGTTCCCGTAGTATTGAATCGCGATGTAGTTTCTGTGTTTCGTCGTCATTGTGAAGGTTCAAGGGAAGCAATGACCCTGGAGCTGGACGTCGGATATAGTTACTTGAGTCCCAGGAAATATTCAAATCATGCACTGTTAAAAGCGTTACTGGCCTTCACATATGTCGCCATAGTGCCCATAGTATTGAATCACGATGCAGTTTCTGTGTGTCATCGGCAATGTGAAGGTTCAAGGGAAGCAATCACCCTGGAGCTGGACGTCGGATATAGTTACTTGAGTCCCAGGAAATATTCAAAGCATGGACTGTTAAAAGCGTTACTGGCCTCCACATATGTAGCCATAGTGCCCGTAGTATTGAATCGCGATGCAGTTTCTGTGTTTCATCGTAATTGCGAAGGTTCAACGGAAGCAATGACCCTGGACCTGGACGTCGGATATAGTTACTTGAGTCCCAGGAAATATTCAAAGCATGGACTGTTAAAAGCGTTACTGGCCTTCATATATGTCGCCATAGTGCCCGTAGTATTGAATCGCGATGCAGTTTCTGTGTTTCATCGTCACTGTGAAGGTTCAAGGGAAGCAATGACCCTGCAGCTGGATGTCGGATATAGTTACTTGAGTCCCAGGAAACATTCAAAGCATGGACTGTTAAAAGCGTTGCTGGCCTTCACATATGTCGCCATAGCGCCCATAGTATTGAATCGCGATGCAGTTTCTGTGTGTCATCGGCAATGTGAAGGTTCAAGGGAAGCAATCACCCTGGAGCTGGAAGTCGGATATAGTTACTTGAGTCCCATAAAATATTCAAAGCATGGACTGTTAAAAGCGTTACTGGCCTTCACATATGTCGCCATAGTGCCCATAGTATTGAATCGCGATGCAGTTTCTGTGTCATCGGCAATGTGAAGGTTCAAGGGAAGCAATCACCCTGGAGCTGGACGTCGGATATAGTTACTTGAGTCCCAGGAAATATTCAAAGCATGGACTGTTAAAAGCGTTACTGGCCTTCACATATGTCACCAGAGTGCCCGTAGTATTGAATCGCGATGCAGTTTCTGTGTGTCATCGGCAATGTGAAGGTTCAAGGGAAGCAATGACCCTGGAGCTGGACGTCGGATATAGTTACTTGAGTCCCAGGAAATATTCAAAGCATGGACTGTGAAAAGCGTTACTGGCCTTCACATATGTCGCCATAGTTCCCGTAGTATTGAATCGCGATGCAATTTCTTTGTTTCATCGTCATTGTTAACGTTCAAGGGAGGCAATGACCCTGGAGCTGGACGTCGGATATAGTTATTTGGGTTCCAGGAAATATTCGAAGCATGGACTGTTAAAAGCGTTACTGTCCTTCACATATATAGCCATAGTGCCCGTAGTATTGAATCGCGATGCCGTTTCTGTGTGTCATCGGCAATGTGAAGGTTCAAGGGAAGCAATGACCCTGGAGCTGGACGTCGGATATAGTTACTTGAGTCCCAGGAAATATTCAAAGCATGGACTGTTAAAAGCGTTACTGGCCTTCACATATGTCGCCATAGTGCCCGTAGTATTGAATCGCGATACAGTTTCTTTGTTTCATCGTCATTGTGAAGGATCAAGGGAAGCAATGACCCTGGAGCTGGACGTCGGATATAGTTACTTGAGTCCCAGGAAATATTCAAAGCATTCTCTGTTAAAAGCGTTACTGGCCTTCACATATGTCGCCATAGTGCCCGTAGTATTGAATCGCGATGCAGTTTCTGTGTGTCATCGGCAATGTGAAGGTTCAAGGGAAGCAATCACCCTGGAGCTGGACGTCGGATATAGTTACTTGAGTCCCAGGAAACATTCAAAGCATGGACTGTTAAAAGCGTTACTGGCGTTCACATATGTCGCCATAGTGCCCGTAGTATTAAATCGCGATAAAGTTTCTGCTTTTCATCGTCATTTTGAAGGTTTAAGGGAAGCAATACACTGGAGCTGGAAGTCGGATATAGTTACTTGAGTCCCAGGAAGTATTCAAAGCATGGACTGTTAAAAGCGTTACTGGCCTTCACATATGTCGCCATAGTGCCCGTAGAATTGAATCGCGATGCAGTTTCTGTGCGTCATCGGCAATGCGAAGGTTCAAGGGAAGCAATCACCCTGGAGCTGGACGTCGGATATAGTTACTTGAGTCCCAGGAAATATTCAAAGCATGGACTGTTAAAAGCGTTACTGGCCTTCACATATGTCGCCATAGTGCCCGTAGTATTGAATCGCGATGCAGTTTCTGTGTGTCATCGGCAATGTGAAGGTTCAAGGGAAGCAATGACCCTGGAGCTGGACGTCGGATATAGTTACTTGAGTCCCAGGAAACATTCAAAGCATGGACTGTTAAAAGCGTTACTGGCCTTCACATATGTCGCCATAGTGCCCGTAGAATTGAATCGCGATGCAGTTTCTGTGCGTCATCGGCAATGCGAAGGTTCAAGGGAAGCAATGACCCTGGAGCTGGACGTCGGATATAGTTACTTGAGTCCCAGGAAATATTCAAAGCATGGACTGTTAAAAGCGTTACTGGCCTTCACATATATAGCATAGTGCCCGTAGTATTGAATCGCGATGCAGTTTATGTGTTTCATCGTCATTGCGAAGGTTCAAGGGAAGCAATGACCCTGGAGCTGGACGTCGGATATAGTTACTTGGGTTCCAGGAAATATTCGAAGCATGGACTGTTAAAAGCGTTACGGTCCTTCACATATATAGCCATAGTGCCCGTAGTATTGAATCGCGATGCCGTTTCTGTGTGTCATCGGCAATGTGAAGGTTCAAGGGAAGCAATGACCCTGGAGCTGGACGTCGGATATAGTTACTTGAGTCCCAGGAAATATTCAAATCATGGACTGTTAAAAGCGTTACTGGCCTTCACATATGTCGCCATAGTGCCCGTAGTATTGAATCGCGATACAGTTTCTTTGTTTCATCGTCAGTGTGAAGGTTCAAGGGAAGCAATGACCCTGGAGCTGGACGTCGGATATAGTTACTTGAGTCCCAGGAAATATTCAAAGCATTCTCTGTTAAAAGCGTTACTGGCCTTCACATATGTCGCCATAGTGCCCGTAGTATTGAATCGCGATGCAGTTTCTGTGTGTCATCGGCAATGTGAAGGTTCAAGGGAAGCAATCACCCTGGAGCTGGACGTCGGATATAGTTACTTGAGTCCCAGGAAACATTCAAAGCATGGACTGTTAAAAGCGTTACTGGCCTTCACATATGTTGCCATAGTGCCCGTAGAATTGAATCGCGATGCAGTTTCTGTGCGGCATCGGCAATGCGAAGGTTCAAGATAAGCAATGACCCCGGAGCTGGACGTCGGATATAGTTACTTGAGTCCCAGGAAATATTCAAAGCATGGACTGTTAAAAGCGTTACTGGCCTTCACATATGTCGCCATAGTGCCCGTAGTATTGAATCGCGATGCAGTTTATGTGTTTCATCGTCATTGCGAAGGTTCAAGGGAAGCAATGACCTTGGAGCTGGACGTCGGATATAGTTACTTGAGTCCCAAGAAATATTAAAAGCATGGACTGTTAAAAGCGTTACTGGCCTTCACATATGTCGCCATAGTGCCCGTAGTACTAAATCGCGATACAGTTTCTGTGTTTCATCGTCATTTTGAAGGTTTAAGGGAAGCAATACACTGGAGCTGGACGTCGGATATAGTTACTTGAGTCCCAGGAAGTATTCAAAGCATGGACTGTTAAAAGCGTTACTGGCCTTCGCATATGTCGCCATAGTGCCTGTAGTATTAAATCGCGATGCAGTTTCTGTGTTTCATCGTCATTGTGAAGGTTCAAGGGAAGCAATGACCCTGGAGCTGGACGTCGGATATAGTTACTTGAGTCCCAGGAAACATTCAAAGCATGGACTGTTAAAAGCGTTACTGGCCTACACATATGTCGCCATAGTGCCCTTAGTATTGAATTGCGATGCAGTATCTGTGTTTCATCGTCATTGTGAAGGTTCAAGTGAAGCAATGACTCTGGAGCTGGACGGCGGACATAGTTACTTGAGTCCCAGGAAATATTCAAAGCATGGACTGTTAAAAGCGTTACTGGCCTTCACATATGTCGCCATAGTGCCCGTAGAATTGAATCGCGATGCAGTTTCTGTGCGTCATCGTCATTGTGAAGGTTCAATTTAAGCAATGACCCTCGAGCTGGACGTCGGATATAGTTACTTGAGTCCCAGGAAATATTCAAAGCATGGACTGTTAAAAGCGTTACTGGCCTTCACATAGTTCGCCATAGTTCCCGTAGTATTGAATCGCGATGCAGTTTCTGTGTTTCGTCGTCATTGTGAAGGTTCAAGGTAAGCAATGACCCTGGAGCTGGACGTCGGATATAGTTACTTGAGTCCCAGGAAATATTAAAAGCATGGACTGCTAAAAGCGTTACTGGCCTTCACATATGTCGCCATAGTTCCCGTAGTATTGAATCGCGATGCAGTTTCTGTGTTTCGTCGTCATTGTGAAGGTTCAAGGGAAGCAATGACCCTGGAGCTGGACGTCGGATATAGTTACTTGAGTCCCAGGAAATATTCAAATCATGCACTGTTAAAAGCGTTACTGGCCTTCACATATGTCGCCATAGTGCCCATAGTATTGAATCACGATGCAGTTTCTGTGTGTCATCGGCAATGTGAAGGTTCAAGGGAAGCAATCACCCTGGAGCTGGACGTCGGATATAGTTACTTGAGTCCCAGGAAATATTCAAAGCATGGACTGTTAAAAGCGTTACTGGCCTCCACATATGTAGCCATAGTGCCCGTAGTATTGAATCGCGACGCAGTTTCTGTGTTTCATCGTAATTGCGAAGGTTCAACGGAAGCAATGACCCTGGAGCTGGACGTCGGATATAGTTACTTGAGTCCCAGGAAATATTCAAAGCATGGACTGTTAAAAGCGTTACTGGCCTTCACATATGTCGCCATAGTGCCCGTAGTATTGAATCGCGATGCAGTTTCTGTGTTTGATCGTCACTGTGAAGGTTCAAGGGAAGCAATGACCCTGCAGCTGGATGTCGGATATAGTTACTTGAGTCCCAGGAAACATTCAAAGCATGGACTGTTAAAAGCGTTGCTGGCCTTCACATATGTCGCCATAGTGCCCATAGTATTGAATCGCGATGCAGTTTCTGTGTGTCATCGGCAATGTGAAGGTTCAAGGGAAGCAATCACCCTGGAGCTGGACGTCGGATATAGTTACTTGAGTCCCAGGAAATATTCAAAGCATGGACTGTTAAAAGCGTTACTGGCCTTCACATATGTCGCCATAGTGCCCGTAGTATTGAATCGCGATGCAGTTTCTGTGTGTCATCGGCAATGTGAAGGTTCAAGGGAAGCAATCACCCTGGAGCTGGACGTCGGATATAGTTACTTGAGTCCCAGGAAACATTCAAAGCATGGACTGTTAAAAGCGTTACTGGCCTTCACATATGTCGCCATAGTGCCCGTAGTATTGAATCGCGATGCAGTTTCTGTGTGTCATCGGCAATGTGAAGGTTCAAGGGAAGCAATCACCCTGGAGCTGGACGTCGGATATAGTTACTTGAGTCCCAGGAAATATTCAAAGCATGGACTGTTAAAAGCGTTACTGGCCTTCACATATGTCGCCATAGTGCCCATAGTATTGAATCGCGATGCAGTTTCTGTGTCATCGGCAATGTGAAGGTTCAAGGGAAGCAATCACCCTGGAGCTGGACGTCGGATATAGTTACTTGAGTCCCAGGAAATATTCAAAGCATGGACTGTTAAAAGCGTTACTGGCCTTCACATATGTCGCCATAGTGCCCATAGTATTGAATCGCGATGCAGTTTCTGTGTGTCATCGGCAATGTGAAGGTTCAAGGGAAGCAATCACCCTGGAGGTGGACGTCGGATATAGTTACTTGAGTCCCAGGAAATATTCAAAGCATGGACTGTTAAAAGCGTTACTGGCCTTCACATATGTCACCAGAGTGCCCGTAGTATTGAATCGCGATGTAGTTTCTGTGTGTCATCGGCAATGTGAAGGTTCAAGGGAAGCAATGACCCTGGAGCTGGACGTCGGATATAGTTACTTGAGTCCCAGAAAATATTCAAAGCATGGACTGTGAAAAGCGTTACTGGCCTTCACATATGTCGCCATAGTTCCCGTAGTATTGAATCACGATGCAGTTTCTTTGTTTCATCGTCATTGTTAATGTGCAAGGGAGGCAATGACCCTGGAGCTGGACGTCGGATATAGTTACTTGGGTTCCAGGAAATATTCGAAGCATGGACTGTTAAAAGCGTTACCGTCCTTCACATATATAGCCATAGTGCCCGTAGTATTGAATCGCGATGCCGTTTCTGTGTGTCATCGGCAATGTGAAGGTTCAAGGGAAGCAATGACCCTGGAGCTGGACGTCGGATATAGTTACTTGAGTCCCAGGAAATATTCAAAGCATGGACTGTTAAAAGCGTTACTGGCCTTCACATATGTCGCCATAGTGCCCGTAGTATTGAATCGCGATACAGTTTCTTTGTTTCATCGTCATTGTGAAGGTTCAAGGGAAGCAATGACCCTGGAGCTGGACGTCGGATATAGTTACTTGAGTCCCAGAAATATTCAAACATGGACTGTTAAAAGCGTTACTGGCCTTCACATATGTCGCCATAGTGCCCGTAGTATTGAATCGCGATGCAGTTTCTGTGTGTCATCGGCAATGTGAAGGTTCAAGGGAAGCAATCACCTTGGAGCTGGACGTCGGATATAGTTACTTGAGTCCCAGGAAACATTCAAAGCATGGACTGTTAAAAGCGTTACTGGCCTTCACATATGTCGCCATAGTGCCCGTAGTATTGAATCGCGATGCAGTTTCTGTGTGTCATCGGCAATGTGAAGGTTCAAGGGAAGCAATCACCCTGGAGCTGGACGTCGGATATAGTTACTTGAGTCCCAGGAAACATTCAAAGCATGGACTGTTAAAAGCGTTACTGGCCTTCACATATGTCGCCATAGTGCCCGTAGTATTGAATCGCGATGCAGTTTCTGTGTGTCATCGGCAATGTGAAGGTTCAAGGGAAGCAATCACCCTGGAGCTGGACGTCGGATATAGTTACTTGAGTCCCAGGAAATATTCAAAGCATGTACTGTTAAAAGCGTTACTGGCCTTCACATATGTCGCCATAGTGCCCATAGTATTGAATCGCGATGCAGTTTCTGTGTGTCATCGGCAATGTGAAGGTTCAAGGGAAGCAATGACCCTGGAGGTGGACGTCGGATATAGTTACTTGAGTCCCAGGAAATATTCAAAGCATGGACTGTTAAAAGCGTTACTGGCCTTCACATATGTCGCCAGAGTGCCCGTAGTATTGAATCGCGATGCAGTTTCTGTGTGTCATCGGCAATGTGAAGGTTCAAGGGAAGCAATGACCCTGGAGCTGGACGTCGGATATAGTTACTTGAGTCCCAGGAAATATTCAAAGCATGGACTGTGAAAAGCGTTACTGGCCTTCACATATGTCGCCATAGTTCCCGTAGTATTGAATCGCGATGCACTTTCTTTGTTTCATCGTCATTGTGAATGTTCAAGGGAGGCAATGACCCTGGAGCTGGACGTCGGATATAGTTACTTGGGTCCTAGGAAATATTCAAAGCATGGTCTGTTAAAAGCGTTACTGGCCGTCACATATGTCGCCATAGTGCCCGTAGTATTGAATCGCGATGCAGTTTCTTTGTTTCATCGTCATTGTGAATGTTCAAGGGAGGCAATGACCCTGGAGCTGGAAGTCGGATATAGTTACTTGGGTCCCAGGAAATATTCGAAGCATGGACTGTTAAAAGCGTTACTGTCCTTCACATATATAGCCATAGTGCCCGTAGTATTGAATCGCGATGCCGTTTCTGTGTGTCATCGGCAATGTGAAGGTTCAAGGGAAGCAATGACCCTGGAGCTGGACGTCGGATATAGTTACTTGAGTCCCAGAAAATATTCAAAGCATGGACTGTGAAAAGCGTTACTGGCCTTCACATATGTCGCCATAGTTCCCGTAGTATTGAATCACGATGCAGTTTCTTTGTTTCATCGTCATTGTTAATGTTAAGGGAGGCAATGACCCTGGAGCTGGACGTCGGATATAGTTACTTGGGTTCCAGGAAATATTCGAAGCATGGACTGTTAAAAGCGTTACCGTCCTTCACATATATAGCCATAGTGCCCGTAGTATTGAATCGCGATGCAGTTTCTGTGTGTCATCGGCAATGTGAAGGTTCAAGGGAAGCAATCACCCTGGAGCTGGACGTCGGATATAGTTACTTGAGTCCCAGGAAATATTCAAAGCATGGACTGTTAAAAGCGTTACTGGCCTTCACATATGTCGCCATAGTGCCCGTAGTATTGAATCGCGATGCAGTTTCTGTGTGTCATCGGCAATGTGAAGGTTCAAGGGAAGCAATCACCCTGGAGCCGGACGTCGGATATAGTTACTTGAGTCCCAGGAAACATTCAAAGCATGGACTGTTAAAAGCGTTACTGGCCTTCACATATGTTGCCATAGTGCCCGTAGTATTGAATCGCGATGCAGTTTCTGTGTGTCATCGGCAATGTGAAGGTTCAAGGGAAGCAATAACCCTGGAGCTGGACGTCGGATATAGTTACTTGAGTCCCAGGAAATATTCAAAGCACGGACTATTAAAAGCGTTACTGGCCTTCACATATGTCGCCATAGTGCCCGTAGTATTGAATCGCGATGCAGTTTCTGTGTGTCATCGGCAATGTGAAGGTTCAAGGGAAGCAATCACCCTGAAGCTGGACGTCGGATATAGTTACTTGAGTCCCAGGAAATATTCAAAGCATGGACTGTTAAAAGCGTTACTGGCCTTCACATATGTCGCCATAGAGCCCATAGTATTGAATCGCGATGCAGTTTCTGTGTGTCATCGGCAATGTGAAGGTTCAAGGGAAGCAATCACCCTGGAGCTGGACGTCGGATATAGATACTTGAGTCCCAGGAAATATTCAAAGCATGGACTGTTAAAAGAGTTACTGGCCTTCACATATGTCGCCAGCGTGCCCGTAGTATTGCATCGTGATGCCGTTTCTGTGTGTCATCGGGAATGTGAAGGTTCAAGGGAAGCAATGACCCTGGAGCTGGACGTCGGATATAGTTACTTGAGTCCCAGGAAATATTCAAAGCATCGACTGTGAAAAGCGTTACTGGCCTTCACATATGTCGCCATAGTTCCCGTAGTATTGAATCGCGATGCAGTTTCTTTGTTTCATTGTCGTTGTGAATGTTCAAGGGAGGCAACGACCCTGGAGCTGGACGTCGGATATAGTTACTTGGGTCCCAGGAAATATTCGAAGCATGGACTGTTAAAAGCGTTACTGTCCTTCACATATATAGCCATAGTGCCCGTAGTATTGAATCGCGATGCCGTTTCTGTGTGTCATCGGCAATGTGAAGGTTCAAGGGAAGCAATGACCCTGGAGCTGGACGTCGGATATAGTTACTTGAGTCCCAGGAAATATTCAAAGCATGGACTGTGAAAAGCGTTACTGGCCTTCACATATGTCGCCATAGTTCTCGTAGTATTGAATCGCGATACAGTTTCTTTGTTTCATCGTCATTGTGAATGTTCAAGGGAGGCAATGACCCTGGAGCTGGACGTCGGATATAGTTACTTGGGTTCCAGGAAATATTCGAAGCATGGACTGTTAAAAGCGTTACTGTCCTTCACATATATAGCCATAGTGCCCATAGTATTGAATCGCGATGCCGTTTCTGTGTGTCATCGTCACTGTGAAGGTTCAAGGGAAGCAATGACCCTGGAGCTGGACGTCGGGTATAGTTACTTGAGTCCCAGGAAATATTCAAAGCATGGACTGTTAAAAGCGTTACTGGCCTTCACATATGTCGCCATAGTGCCCGTAGTATTGAATCGCGATACAGTTTCTTTGTTTCATCGTCATTGTGAAGGTTCAAGGGAAGCAATGACCCTGGAGCTGGACGTCGGATATAGTTACTTGAGTCCCAGGAAACATTCAAAGCATGGACTGTTAAAAGCGTTACTGGCCTTCACATATGTCGCCATAGTGCCCGTAGTATTGAATCGCGATGCAGTTTCTGTGTGTCATCGGCAATGTGAAGGTTCAAGGGAAGCAATCACCCTGGAGCTGGACGTCGGATATAGTTACTTGAGTCCCAGGAAATATTCAAAGCATGGACTGTTATAAGCGTTACTGGCCTTCACATATGTCGCCATAGTGCCCGTAGTATTGAATCGCGATGCAGTTTCTGTGTGTCATCGGCAATGTGAAGGTTCAAGGGAAGCAGTCACCCTGGAGCTGGACGTTGGATATAGTTACTTGAGTCCCAGGAAACATTCAAAGCATGGACTGTTAAAAGCGTTACTGGCCTTCACATATGTCGCCATAGTGCCCGTAGTATTGAATCGCGATGCAGTTTCTGTGTGTCATCGGCAATGTGAAGGTTCAAGGGAAGCAATCACCCTGGAGCTGGACGTCGGATATAGTTACTTGAGTCCCAGGAAATATTCAAAGCATGGACTGTTAAAAGTGTTACTGGCCTTCACATATGTCGCCATAGTGCCCATAGTATTGAATCGCGATGCAGTTTCTGTGTGTCATCGGCAATGTGAAGGTTCAAGGGAAGCAATCACCCTGGAGCTGGACGTCGGATATAGTTACTTGAGTCCCAGGAAATATTCAAAGCATGGACTGTTAAAAGCGTTACTGGCCTTCACATATGTCGCCAGAGTGCCCGTAGTATTGAATCGCGATGCAGTTTCTGTGTGTCATCGGCAATGTGAAGGTTCAAGGGAAGCAATGACCCTGGAGCTGGACGTCGGATATAGTTACTTGAGTCCCAGGAAATATTCAAAGCATGGACTGTGAAAAGCGTTACTGGCCTTCACATATGTCGCCATAGTTCCCGTAGTATTGAATCGCGATGCAGTTTCTTTGTTTCATCGTCATTGTGAATGTTCAAGGGAGGCAATGACCCTGGAGCTGGACGTCGGATATAGTTACTTGGGTCCTAGGAAATATTCAAAGCATGGTCTGTTAAAAGCGTTACTGGCCGTCACATATGTCGCCATAGTGCCCGTAGTATTGAATCGCGATGCAGTTTCTTTGTTTCATCGTCATTGTGAATGTTCAAGGGAGGCAATGACCCTGGAGCTGGAAGTCGGATATAGTTACTTGGGTCCCAGGAAATATTCGAAGCATGGACTGTTAAAAGCGTTACTGTCCTTCACATATATAGCCATAGTGCCCGTAGTATTGAATCGCGATGCCGTTTCTGTGTGTCATCGGCAATGTGAAGGTTCAAGGGAAGCAATGACCCTGGAGCTGGACGTCGGATATAGTTACTTGAGTCCCAGAAAATATTCAAAGCATGGACTGTGAAAAGCGTTACTGGCCTTCACATATGTCGCCATAGTTCCCGTAGTATTGAATCACGATGCAGTTTCTTTGTTTCATCGTCATTGTTAATGTTAAGGGAGGCAATGACCCTGGAGCTGGACGTCGGATATAGTTACTTGGGTTCCAGGAAATATTCGAAGCATGGACTGTTAAAAGCGTTACCGTCCTTCACATATATAGCCATAGTGCCCGTAGTATTGAATCGCGATGCAGTTTCTGTGTGTCATCGGCAATGTGAAGGTTCAAGGGAAGCAATCACCCTGGAGCTGGACGTCGGATATAGTTACTTGAGTCCCAGGAAATATTCAAAGCATGGACTGTTAAAAGCGTTACTGGCCTTCACATATGTCGCCATAGTGCCCGTAGTATTGAATCGCGATGCAGTTTCTGTGTGTCATCGGCAATGTGAAGGTTCAAGGGAAGCAATCACCCTGGAGCCGGACGTCGGATATAGTTACTTGAGTCCCAGGAAACATTCAAAGCATGGACTGTTAAAAGCGTTACTGGCCTTCACATATGTTGCCATAGTGCCCGTAGTATTGAATCGCGATGCAGTTTCTGTGTGTCATCGGCAATGTGAAGGTTCAAGGGAAGCAATAACCCTGGAGCTGGACGTCGGATATAGTTACTTGAGTCCCAGGAAATATTCAAAGCACGGACTATTAAAAGCGTTACTGGCCTTCACATATGTCGCCATAGTGCCCGTAGTATTGAATCGCGATGCAGTTTCTGTGTGTCATCGGCAATGTGAAGGTTCAAGGGAAGCAATCACCCTGAAGCTGGACGTCGGATATAGTTACTTGAGTCCCAGGAAATATTCAAAGCATGGACTGTTAAAAGCGTTACTGGCCTTCACATATGTCGCCATAGAGCCCATAGTATTGAATCGCGATGCAGTTTCTGTGTGTCATCGGCAATGTGAAGGTTCAAGGGAAGCAATCACCCTGGAGCTGGACGTCGGATATAGATACTTGAGTCCCAGGAAATATTCAAAGCATGGACTGTTAAAAGAGTTACTGGCCTTCACATATGTCGCCAGCGTGCCCGTAGTATTGCATCGTGATGCCGTTTCTGTGTGTCATCGGGAATGTGAAGGTTCAAGGGAAGCAATGACCCTGGAGCTGGACGTCGGATATAGTTACTTGAGTCCCAGGAAATATTCAAAGCATCGACTGTGAAAAGCGTTACTGGCCTTCACATATGTCGCCATAGTTCCCGTAGTATTGAATCGCGATGCAGTTTCTTTGTTTCATTGTCGTTGTGAATGTTCAAGGGAGGCAACGACCCTGGAGCTGGACGTCGGATATAGTTACTTGGGTCCCAGGAAATATTCGAAGCATGGACTGTTAAAAGCGTTACTGTCCTTCACATATATAGCCATAGTGCCCGTAGTATTGAATCGCGATGCCGTTTCTGTGTGTCATCGGCAATGTGAAGGTTCAAGGGAAGCAATGACCCTGGAGCTGGACGTCGGATATAGTTACTTGAGTCCCAGGAAATATTCAAAGCATGGACTGTGAAAAGCGTTACTGGCCTTCACATATGTCGCCATAGTTCTCGTAGTATTGAATCGCGATACAGTTTCTTTGTTTCATCGTCATTGTGAATGTTCAAGGGAGGCAATGACCCTGGAGCTGGACGTCGGATATAGTTACTTGGGTTCCAGGAAATATTCGAAGCATGGACTGTTAAAAGCGTTACTGTCCTTCACATATATAGCCATAGTGCCCATAGTATTGAATCGCGATGCCGTTTCTGTGTGTCATCGTCACTGTGAAGGTTCAAGGGAAGCAATGACCCTGGAGCTGGACGTCGGGTATAGTTACTTGAGTCCCAGGAAATATTCAAAGCATGGACTGTTAAAAGCGTTACTGGCCTTCACATATGTCGCCATAGTGCCCGTAGTATTGAATCGCGATACAGTTTCTTTGTTTCATCGTCATTGTGAAGGTTCAAGGGAAGCAATGACCCTGGAGCTGGACGTCGGATATAGTTACTTGAGTCCCAGGAAACATTCAAAGCATGGACTGTTAAAAGCGTTACTGGCCTTCACATATGTCGCCATAGTGCCCGTAGTATTGAATCGCGATGCAGTTTCTGTGTGTCATCGGCAATGTGAAGGTTCAAGGGAAGCAATGACCCTGGAGCTGGACGTCGGATATAGTTACTTGAGTCCCAGGAAATATTCAAAGCATGGACTGTTATAAGCGTTACTGGCCTTCACATATGTCGCCATAGTGCCCGTAGTATTGAATCGCGATGCAGTTTCTGTGTGTCATCGGCAATGTGAAGGTTCAAGGGAAGCAGTCACCCTGGAGCTGGACGTTGGATATAGTTACTTGAGTCCCAGGAAACATTCAAAGCATGGACTGTTAAAAGCGTTACTGGCCTTCACATATGTCGCCATAGTGCCCGTAGTATTGAATCGCGATGCAGTTTCTGTGTGTCATCGGCAATGTGAAGGTTCAAGGGAAGCAATCACCCTGGAGCTGGACGTCGGATATAGTTACTTGAGTCCCAGGAAATATTCAAAGCATGGACTGTTAAAAGTGTTACTGGCCTTCACATATGTCGCCATAGTGCCCATAGTATTGAATCGCGATGCAGTTTCTGTGTGTCATCGGCAATGTGAAGGTTCAAGGGAAGCAATCACCCTGGAGCTGGACGTCGGATATAGTTACTTGAGTCCCAGGAAATATTCAAAGCATGGACTGTTAAAAGCGTTACTGGCCTTCACATATGTCGCCAGAGTGCCCGTAGTATTGAATCGCGATGCAGTTTCTGTGTGTCATCGGCAATGTGAAGGTTCAAGGGAAGCAATGACCCTGGAGCTGGACGTCGGATATAGTTACTTGAGTCCCAGGAAATATTCAAAGCATGGACTGTGAAAAGCGTTACTGGCCTTCACATATGTCGCCATAGTTCCCGTAGTATTGAATCGCGATGCAGTTTCTTTGTTTCATCGTCATTGTGAATGTTCAAGGGAGGCAACGACCCTGGAGCTGGACGTCGGATATAGTTACTTGGGTCCCAGGAAATATTCGAAGCATGGACTGTTAATAGCGTTACTGTCCTTCACATATATAGCCATAGTGCCCGTAGTATTGAATCGCGATGCCGTTTCTGTGTGTCATCGGCAATGTGAAGGTTCAAGGGAAGCAATGACTCTGGAGCTGGACGTCGGATATAGTTACTTGAGTCCCAGGAAATTTTCAAAGCATGGACTGTTAAAAGCGTTACTGGCCTTCACATATGTTGCCATAGTGCCCGTAGTATTGAATCGCGATGCAGTTTCTGTGTGTCATCGGCAATGTGAAGGTTCAAGGGAAGCAATCACCCTGGAGCTGGACGTCGGATATAGTTACTTGAGTCCCAGGAAATATTCAAAGCATGGACTGTGAAAAGCGTTACTGGCCTTCACATATGTCGCCATAGTGCCCGTAGTATTGAATCGCGATGCAGTTTCTTTGTTTCATCGTCATTGTGAATGTTCAAGTCAGGCAATGACCCTGGAGCTGGACGTCGGATACAGTTACTTGGGTCCCAGGAAATATTCGAAGCATGGACTGTTAAAAGCGTTACTGTCCTTCACATATATAGCCATAGTGCCCGTAGTATTGAATCGCGATGCCGTTTCTGTGTGTCATCGGCAATGTGAAGGTTCAAGGGAAGCAATGACCCTGGAGCTGGACGTCGGATATAGTTACTTGAGTCCCAGGAAATATTCAAACATGGACTGTTAAAAGCGTTACTGCCTTCACATATGTCGCCATAGTGCCCATAGTATTGAATCGCGATGCAGTTTCTGTGTGTCATCGGCAATGTGAAGGTTCAAGGGAAGCAATCACCTTGGAGCTGGACGTCGGATATAGTTACTTGAGTCCCAGGAAACATTCAAAGCATGGACTGTTAAAAGCGTTATTCGCCTTCACATATGTCGCCATAGTTCTCGTAGTATTGAATCGCGATGCAGTTTCTTTGTTTCATCGTCATTGTGAATGTTCAAGGGAGGCAATGACCCTGGAGCTGGACGTCGGATATAGTTACTTGGGTTCCAGGAAATATACGAAGCATGGACTGTTAAAAGCGTTACTGTCCTTCACATATATAGCCATAGTGCCCATAGTATTGAATCGCGATGCCGTTTCTGTGTGTCATCGGCAATGTGAAGGTTCAAGGGAAGCAATGACCCTGGAGCTGGACGTCGGGTATAGTTACTTGAGTCCCAGGAAATATTCAAAGCATGGACTGTTAAAAGCGTTACTGGCCTTCACATATGTCGCCATAGTGCCCGTAGTATTGAATCGCGATACAGTTTCTTTGTTTCATCGTCATTATGAAGGTTCAAGGGAAGCAATGACCCTGGAGCTGGACGTCGGATATAGTTACTTGAGTCCCAGGAAACATTCAAAGCATCGACTGTTAAAAGCGTTACTGGCCTTCACATATGTCGCCATAGTGCCCGTAGTATTGAATCGCGATGCAGTTTCTGTGTGTCATCGGCAATGTGAAGGTTCAAGGGAAGCAATCACCCTGGAGCTGGACGTCGGATATAGTTACTTGAGTCCCAGGAAATATTCAAAGCATGGACTGTTAAAAGCGTTACTGGCCTTCACATATGTCGCCATAGTGCCCGTAGTATTGAATCGCGATGCAGTTTCTGTGTGTCATCGGCAATGTGAAGGTTCAAGGGAAGCAGTCACCCTGGAGCTGGACGTTGGATATAGTTACTTGAGTCCCAGGAAACATTCAAAGCATGGACTGTTAAAAGCGTTACTGGCCTTCACATATGTCGCCATAGTGCCCGTAGTATTGAATCGCGATGCAGTTTCTGTGTGTCATCGGCAGTGTGAAGGTTCAAGGGAAGCAATGACCCTGGAGCTGGACGTCGGATATAGTTACTTGAGTCCCAGGAAATATTCAAAGCATGGACTGTTAAAAGCGTTACTGGCCTTCACATATGTCGCCATAGTGCCTGTAGTATTGAATCGCGATGCAGTTTCTGTGTGTCATCGGCAATGTGAAGGTTCAAGGGAAGCAATGACCCTGGAGCTGGACGTCGGATATAGTTACTTGAGTCCCAGGAAATATTCAAACATGGACTGTTAAAAGCGTTACTGGCCTTCACATATGTCGCCATAGTGCCCGTAGTATTGAATCGCGATGCAGTTTCTGTGTGTCATCGGCAATGTGAAGGTTCAAGGGAAGCAATCACCCTGGAGCTGGACGTCGGATATAGTTACTTGAGTCCCAGGAAATATTCAATGCATGTACTGTTAAAAGCGTTACTGGCCTTCACATATGTCGCCATAGTGCCCATAGTATTGAATCGCGATGCAGTTTCTGTGTGTCATCGGCAATGTGAAGGTTCAAGGGAAGCAATGACCCTGGAGGTGGACGTCGGATATAGTTACTTGAGTCCCAGGAAATATTCAAAGCATGGACTGTTAAAAGCGTTACTGGCCTTCACATATGTCGCCAGAGTGCCCGTAGTATTGAATCGCGATGCAGTTTCTGTGTGTCATCGGCAATGTGAAGGTTCAAGGGAAGCAATGACCCTGGAGCTGGACGTCGGATATAGTTACTTGAGTCCCAGGAAATATTCAAAGCATGGACTGTGAAAAGCGTTACTGGCCTTCACATAGTTCGCCATAGTTCCCGTAGTATTGAATCGCGATGCAGTTTCTGTGTTTCGTCGTCATTGTGAAGGTTCAAGGTAAGCAATGACCCTGGAGCTGGACGTCGGATATATTTACTTGAGTCCCAGGAAATATTAAAAGCATGGACTGCTAAAAGCGTTACTGGCCTTCACATATGTCGCCATAGTTCCCGTAGTATTGAATCGCGATGCAGTTTCTGTGTTTCGTCGTCATTGTGAAGGTTCAAGGGAAGCAATGACCCTGGAGCTGGACGTCGGATATAGTTACTTGAGTCCCAGGAAATATTCAAAGCATGGACTGTTAAAAGCGTTACTGGCCTTCACATATGTCGCCATAGTGCCCGTAGTATTGAATCGCGATGCAGTTTCTGTGTTTCATCGTCACTGTGAAGGTTCAAGGGAAGCAATCACCCTGGAGCTGGACGTCGGATATAGTTACTTGAGTCCCAGGAAATATTCAAAGCATGGACTGTTAAAAGCGTTACTGGCCTCCACATATGTAGCCATAGTGCCCGTAGTATTGAATCGCGACGCAGTTTCTGTGTTTCATCGTAATTGCGAAGGTTCAACGGAAGCAATGACCCTGGAGCTGGACGTCGGATATAGTTACTTGAGTCCCAGGAAATATTCAAAGCATGGACTGTTAAAAGCGTTACTGGCCTTCACATATGTCGCCATAGTGCCCGTAGTATTGAATCGCGATGCAGTTTCTGTGTTTCATCGTCACTGTGAAGGTTCAAGGGAAGCAATGACCCTGCAGCTGGATGTCGGATATAGTTACTTGAGTCCCAGGAAACATTCAAAGCATGGACTGTTAAAAGCGTTGCTGGCCTTCACATATGTCGCCATAGTCCCCATAGTATTGAATCGCGGTGCAGTTTCTGTGTGTCATCGGCAATGTGAAGGTTCAAGGGAAGCAATCACCCTGGAGCTGGACGTCGGATATAGTTACTTGAGTCCCAGGAAATATTCAAAGCATGGACTGTTAAAAGCGTTACTGGCCTTCACATATGTCGCCATAGTGCCCGTAGTATTGAATCGCGATGCAGTTTCTGTGTGTCATCGGCAATGTGAAGGTTCAAGGGAAGCAATCACCCTGGAGCTGGACGTCGGATATAGTTACTTGAGTCCCAGGAAACATTCAAAGCATGGACTGTTAAAAGCGTTACTGGCCTTCACATATGTCGCCATAGTGCCCGTAGTATTGAATCGCGATGCAGTTTCTGTGTGTCATCGGCAATGTGAAGGTTCAAGGGAAGCAATCACCCTGGAGCTGGACGTCGGATATAGTTACTTGAGTCCCAGGAAATATTCAAAGCATGGACTGTTAAAAGCGTTACTTGCCTTCACATATGTCGCCATAGTGCCCATAGTATTGAATCGCGATGCAGTTTCTGTGTCATCGGCAATGTGAAGGTTCAAGGGAAGCAATCACCCTGGAGCTGGACGTCGGATATAGTTACTTGAGTCCCAGGAAATATTCAAAGCATGGACTGTTAAAAGCGTTACTGGCCTTCACATATGTCGCCATAGTGCCCATAGTATTGAATCGCGATGCAGTTTCTGTGTGTCATCGGCAATGTGAAGGTTCAAGAGAAGCAATCACCCTGGAGGTGGACGTCGGATATAGTTACTTGAGTCCCAGGAAATATTCAAAGCATGGACTGTTAAAAGCGTTACTGGCCTTCACATATGTCACCAGAGTGCCCGTAGTATTGAATCGCGATGTAGTTTCTGTGTGTCATCAGCAATGTGAAGGTTCAAGGGAAGCAATGACCCTGGAGCTGGACGTCGGATATAGTTACTTGAGTCCCAGAAAATATTCAAAGCATGGACTGTGAAAAGCGTTACTGGCCTTCACATATGTCGCCATAGTTCCCGTAGTATTGAATCACGATGCAGTTTCTTTGTTTCATCGTCATTGTTAATGTGCAAGGGAGGCAATGACCCTGGAGCTGGACGTCGGATATAGTTACTTGGGTTCCAGGAAATATTCGAAGCATGGACTGTTAAAAGCGTTACCGTCCTTCACATATATAGCCATAGTGCCCGTAGTATTGAATCGCGATGCCGTTTCTGTGTGTCATCGGCAATGTGAAGGTTCAAGGGAAGCAATGACCCTGGAGCTGGACGTCGGATATAGTTACTTGAGTCCCAGGAAATATTCAAGGCATGGACTGTTAAAAGCGTTACTGGCCTTCACATATGTCGCCATAGTGCCCGTAGTATTGAATCGCGATACAGTTTCTTTGTTTCATCGTCATTGTGAAGGTTCAAGGGAAGCAATGACCCTGGAGCTGGACGTCGGATATAGTTACTTGAGTCCCAGGAAATATTCAAACATGGACTGTTAAAAGCGTTACTGGCCTTCACATATGTCGCCATAGTGCCCGTAGTATTGAATCGCGATGCAGTTTCTGTGTGTCATCGGCAATGTGAAGGTTCAAGGGAAGCAATCACCTTGGAGCTGGACGTCGGATATAGTTACTTGAGTCCCAGGAAACATTCAAAGCATGGACTGTTAAAAGCGTTACTGGCCTTCACATATGTCGCCATAGTGCCCGTAGTATTGAATCGCGATGCAGTTTCTGTGTGTCATCGGCAATGTGAAGGTTCAAGGGAAGCAATCACCCTGGAGCTGGACGTCGGATATAGTTACTTGAGTCCCAGGAAATATTCAAAGCATGGACTGTTAAAAGCGTTACTGGCCTTCACATATGTCGCCATAGTGCCCGTAGTATTGAATCGCGATGCAGTTTCTGTGTGTCATCGGCAATGTGAAGGTTCAAGGGAAGCAATCACCCTGGAGCTGGACGTCGGATATAGTTACTTGAGTCCCAGGAAATATTCAAAGCATGTACTGTTAAAAGCGTTACTGGCCTTCACATATGTCGCCATAGTGCCCATAGTATTGAATCGCGATGCAGTTTCTGTGTGTCATCGGCAATGTGAAGGTTCAAGGGAAGCAATGACCCTGGAGGTGGACGTCGGATATAGTTACTTGAGTCCCAGGAAATATTCAAAGCATGGACTGTTAAAAGCGTTACTGGCCTTCACATATGTCGCCAGAGTGCCCGTAGTATTGAATCGCGATGCAGTTTCTGTGTGTCATCGGCAATGTGAAGGTTCAAGGGAGGTAATGACCCTGGAGCTGGACGTCGGATATAGTTACTTGAGTCCCAGGAAATATTCAAAGCATGGACTGTGAAAAGCGTTACTGGCCTTCACATATGTCGCCATAGTTCCCGTAGTATTGAATCGCGATGCAGTTTCTTTGTTTCATCGTCATTGTGAATGTTCAAGGGAGGCAATGACCCTGGAGCTGGACGTCGGATATAGTTACTTGGGTCCCAGGAAATATTCAAAGCATGGTCTGTTAAAAGCGTTACTGGCCGTCACATATGTCGCCATAGTGCCCGTAGTATTGAATCGCGATGCAGTTTCTTTGTTTCATCGTCATTGTGAATGTTCAAGGGAGGCAATGACATTGGAGCTGGAAGTCGGATATAGTTACTTGGGTCCCAGGAAATATTCGAAGCATGGACTGTTAAAAGCGTTACTGTCCTTCACATATATAGCCATAGTGCCCGTAGTATTGAATCGCGATGCCGTTTCTGTGTGTCATCGGCAATGTGAAGGTTCAAGGGAAGCAATGACCCTGGAGCTGGACGTCGGATATAGTTACTTGAGTCCCAGAAAATATTCAAAGCATGGACTGTGAAAAGCGTTACTGGCCTTCACAAATGTCGCCATAGTTCCCGTAGTATTGAATCACGATGCAGTTTCTTTGTTTCATCGTCATTGTTAATGTTCAAGGGAGGCAATGACCCTGGAGCTGGACGTCGGATATAGTTACTTGGGTTCCAGGAAATATTCGAAGCATGGACTGTTAAAAGCGTTACCGTCCTTCACATATATAGCCATAGTGCCCGTAGTATTGAATCGCGATGCAGTTTCTGTGTGTCATCGGCAATGTGAAGGTTCAAGGGAAGCAATCACCCTGGAGCTGGACGTCGGATATAGTTACTTGAGTCCCAGGAAATATTCAAAGCATGGACTGTTAAAAGCGTTACTGGCCTTCACATATGTCGCCATAGTGCCCGTAGTATTGAATCGCGATGCAGTTTCTGTGTGTCATCGGCAATGTGAAGGTTCAAGGGAAGCAATCACCCTGGAGCCGGACGTCGGATATAGTTACTTGAGTCCCAGGAAACATTCAAAGCATGGACTGTTAAAAGCGTTACTGGCCTTCACATATGTTGCCATAGTGCCCGTAGTATTGAATCGCGATGCAGTTTCTGTGTGTCATCGGCAATGTGAAGGTTCAAGGGAAGCAATAACCCTGGAGCTGGACGTCGGATATAGTTACTTGAGTCCCAGGAAATATTCAAAGCACGGACTATTAAAAGCGTTACTGGCCTTCACATATGTCGCAATAGTGCCCGTAGTATTGAATCGCGATGCAGTTTCTGTGTGTCATCGGCAATGTGAAGGTTCAAGGGAAGCAACGGCACTGGAGCTGGACGTCGGATATAGTTACTTGAGTCCCAGGAAATATTCAAAGCATGGACTGTTAAAAGCGTTACTGGCCTTCACATATGTCGCCATAGAGCCCATAGTATTGAATCGCGATGCAGTTTCTGTGTGTCATCGGCAATGTGAAGGTTCAAGGGAAGCAATCACCCTGGAGCTGGACGTCGGATATAGATACTTGAGTCCCAGGAAATATTCAAAGCATGGACTGTTAAAAGAGTTACTGGCCTTCACATATGTCGCCAGCGTGCCCGTAGTATTGCATCGTGATGCCGTTTCTGTGTGTCATCGGGAATGTGAAGGTTCAAGGGAAGCAATGACCCTGGAGCTGGACGTCGGATATAGTTACTTGAGTCCCAGGAAATATTCAAAGCATCGACTGTGAAAAGCGTTACTGGCCTTCACATATGTCGCCATAGTTCCCGTAGTATTGAATCGCGATGCAGTTTCTTTGTTTCATTGTCATTGTGAATGTTCAAGGGAGGCAACGACCCTGGAGCTGGACGTCGGATATAGTTACTTGGGTCCCAGGAAATATTCGAAGCATGGACTGTTAAAAGCGTTACTGTCCTTCACATATATAGCCATAGTGCCCGTAGTATTGAATCGCGATGCCGTTTCTGTGTGTCATCGGCAATGTGAAGGTTCAAGGGAAGCAATGACCCTGGAGCTGGACGTCGGATATAGTTACTTGAGTCCCAGGAAATATTCAAAGCATGGACTGTTAAAAGCGTTACTGGCCTTCACATATGTCGCCATAGTTCTCGTAGTATTGAATCGCGATACAGTTTCTTTGTTTCATCGTCATTGTGAATGTTCAGGGGAGGCAATGACCCTGGAGCTGGACGTCGGATATAGTTACTTGGGTTCCAGGAAATATTCGAAGCATGGACTGTTAAAAGCGTTACTGTCCTTCACATATATAGCCATAGTGCCCATAGTATTGAATCGCGATGCCGTTTCTGTGTGTCATCGGCAAAGTGAAGGTTCAAGGGAAGCAATGACCCTGGAGCTGGACGTCGGGTATAGTTACTTGAGTCCCAGGAAATATTCAAAGCATGGACTGTTAAAAGCGTTACTGGCCTTCACATATGTCGCCATAGTGCCCGTAGTATTGAATCGCGATACAGTTTCTTTGTTTCATCGTCATTGTGAAGGTTCAAGGGAAGCAATGACCCTGGAGCTGGACGTCGGATATAGTTACTTGAGTCCCAGGAAACATTCAAAGCATGGACTGTTAAAAGCGTTACTGGCCTTCACATATGTCGCCATAGTGCCCGTAGTATTGAATCGCGATGCAGTTTCTGTGTGTCATCGGCAATGTGAAGGTTCAAGGGAAGCAATCACCCTGGAGCTGGACGTCGGATATAGTTACTTGAGTCCCAGGAAATATTCAAAGCATGGACTGTTATAAGCGTTACTGGCCTTCACATATGTCGCCATAGTGCCCGTAGTATTGAATCGCGATGCAGTTTCTGTGTGTCATCGGCAATGTGAAGGTTCAAGGGAAGCAGTCACCCTGGAGCTGGACGTTGGATATAGTTACTTGAGTCCCAGGAAACATTCAAAGCATGGACTGTTAAAAGCGTTACTGGCCTTCACATATGTCGCCATAGTGCCCGTAGTATTGAATCGCGATGCAGTTTCTGTGTGTCATCGGCAGTGTGAAGGTTCAAGGGAAGCAATGACCCTGGAGCTGGACGTCGGATATAGTTACTTGAGTCCCAGGAAATATTCAAAGCATGGACTGTTAAAAGCGTTACTGGCCTTCACATATGTCGCCATAGTGCCCGTAGTATTGAATCGCGATGCAGTTTCTGTGTGTCATCGGCAATGTGAAGGTTCAAGGGAAGCAATCACCCTGGAGCTGGACGTCGGATATAGTTACTTGAGTCCCAGGAAATATTCAAAGCATGGACTGTTAAAAGTGTTACTGGCCTTCACATATGTCGCCATAGTGCCCATAGTATTGAATCGCGATGCAGTTTCTGTGTGTCATCGGCAATGTGAAGGTTCAAGGGAAGCAATCACCCTGGAGCTGGACGTCGGATATAGTTACTTGAGTCCCAGGAAATATTCAAAGCATGGACTGTTAAAAGCGTTACTGGCCTTCACATATGTCGCCAGAGTGCCCGTAGTATTGAATCGCGATGCAGTTTCCGTGTGTCATCGGCAATGTGAAGGTTCAAGGGAAGCAATGACCCTGGAGCTGGACGTCGGATATAGTTACTTGAGTCCCAGGAAATATTCAAAGCATGGACTGTGAAAAGCGTTACTGGCCTTCACATATGTCGCCATAGTTCCCGTAGTATTGAATCGCGATGCAGTTTCTTTGTTTCATCGTCATTGTGAATGTTCAAGGGAGGCAACGACCCTGGAGCTGGACGTCGGATATAGTTACTTGGGTCCCAGGAAATATTCGAAGCATGGACTGTTAATAGCGTTACTGTCCTTCACATATATAGCCATAGTGCCCGTAGTATTGAATCGCGATGCCGTTTCTGTGTGTCATCGGCAATGTGAAGGTTCAAGGGAAGCAATGACTCTGGAGCTGGACGTCGGATATAGTTACTTGAGTCCCAGGAAATTTTCAAAGCATGGACTGTTAAAAGCGTTACTGGCCTTCACATATGTCGCCATAGTGCCCGTAGTATTGAATCGCGATGCAGTTTCTGTGTGTCATCGGCAATGTGAAGGTTCAAGGGAAGCAATCACCCTGGAGCTGGACGTCGGATATAGTTACTTGAGTCCCAGGAAATATTCAAAGCATGGACTGTGAAAAGCGTTACTGGCCTTCACATATGTCGCCATAGTGCCCGTAGTATTGAATCGCGATGCAGTTTCTTTGTTTCATCGTCATTGTGAGTGTTCAAGTCAGGCAATGACCCTGGAGCTGGACGTCGGATATAGTTACTTGGGTCCCAGGAAATATTCGAAGCATGGACTGTTAAAAGCGTTACTGTCCTTCACATATATAGCCATAGTGCCCGTAGTATTGAATCGCGATGCCGTTTCTGTGTGTCATCGGCAATGTGAAGGTTCAAGGGAAGCAATGACCCTGGAGCTGGACGTCGGATATAGTTACTTGAGTCCCAGGAAATATTCAAACATGGACTGTTAAAAGCGTTACTGCCTTCACATATGTCGCCATAGTGCCCATAGTATTGAATCGCGATGCAGTTTCTGTGTGTCATCGGCAATGTGAAGGTTCAAGGGAAGCAATCACCTTGGAGCTGGACGTCGGATATAGTTACTTGAGTCCCAGGAAACATTCAAAGCATGGACTGTTAAAAGCGTTATTCGCCTTCACATATGTCGCCATAGTTCTCGTAGTATTGAATCGCGATGCAGTTTCTTTGTTTCATCGTCATTGTGAATGTTCAAGGGAGGCAATGACCCTGGAGCTGGACGTCGGATATAGTTACTTGGGTTCCAGGAAATATACGAAGCATGGACTGTTAAAAGCGTTACTGTCCTTCACATATATAGCCATAGTGCCCATAGTATTGAATCGCGATGCCGTTTCTGTGTGTCATCGGCAATGTGAAGGTTCAAGGGAAGCAATGACCCTGGAGCTGGACGTCGGGTATAGTTACTTGAGTCCCAGGAAATATTCAAAGCATGGACTGTTAAAAGCGTTACTGGCCTTCACATATGTCGCCATAGTGCCCGTAGTATTGAATCGCGATACAGTTTCTTTGTTTCATCGTCATTGTGAAGGTTCAAGGGAAGCAATGACCCTGGAGCTGGACGTCGGATATAGTTACTTGATTCCCAGGAAACATTCAAAGCATCGACTGTTAAAAGCGTTACTGGCCTTCACATATGTCGCCATAGTGCCCGTAGTATTGAATCGCGATGCAGTTTCTGTGTGTCATCGGCAATGTGAAGGTTCAAGGGAAGCAATCACCCTGGAGCTGGACGTCGGATATAGTTACTTGAGTCCCAGGAAATATTCAAAGCATGGACTGTGAAAAGCGTTACTGGCCTTCACATATGTCGCCATAGTTCCCGTAGTATTGAATCGCGATGTAGTTTCTGTGTGTCATCGGCAATGTGAAGGTTCAAGGGAAGCAGTCACCCTGGAGCTGGACGTTGGATATAGTTACTTGAGTCCCAGGAAACATTCAAAGCATGGACTGTTAAAAGCGTTACTGGCCTTCACATATGTCGCCATAGTGCCCGTAGTATTGAATCGCGATGCAGTTTCTGTGTGTCATCGGCAGTGTGAAGGTTCAAGGGAAGCAATGACCCTGGAGCTGGACGTCGGATATAGTTACTTGAGTCCCAGGAAATATTCAAAGCATGGACTGTTAAAAGCGTTACTGGCCTTCACATATGTCGCCATAGTGCCCGTAGTATTGAATCGCGATGCAGTTTCTGTGTGTCATCGGCAATGTGAAGGTTCAAGGGAAGCAATGACCCTGGAGCTGGACGTCGGATATAGTTACTTGAGTCCCAGGAAATATTCAAACATGGACTGTTAAAAGCGTTACTGGCTTTCACATATGTCGCCATAGTGCCCGTAGTATTGAATCGCGATGCAGTTTCTGTGTGTCATCGGCAATGTGAAGGTTCAAGGGAAGCAATCACCCTGGAGCTGGACGTCGGATATAGTTACTTGAGTCCCAGGAAATATTCAAAGCATGTACTGTTAAAAGCGTTACTGGCCTTCACATATGTCGCCATAGTGCCCATAGTATTGAATCGCGATGCAGTTTCTGTGTGTCATCGGCAATGTGAAGGTTCAAGGGAAGGAATGACCCTGGAGGTGGACGTCGGATATAGTTACTTGAGTCCCAGGAAATATTCAAAGCATGGACTGTTAAAAGCGTTACTGGCCTTCACATATGTCGCCAGAGTGCCCGTAGTATTGAATCGCGATGCAGTTTCTGTGTGTCATCGGCAATGTGAAGGTTCAAGGGAAGCAATGACCCTGGAGCTGGACGTCGGATATAGTTACTTGAGTCCCAGGAAATATTCAAAGCATGGACTGTGAAAAGCGTTACTGGCCTTCACATATGTCGCCATAGTTCCCGTAGTATTGAATCGCGATGCAGTTTCTTTGTTTCATCGTCATTGTGAATGTTCAAGGGAGGCAATGACCCTGGAGCTGGACGTCGGATATAGTTACTTGGGTCCCAGGAAATATTCAAAGCATGGTCTGTTAAAAGCGTTACTGGCCTTCACATATGTCGCCATAGTGCCCATAGTATTGAATCGCGATGCAGTTTCTGTGTGTCATCGGCAGTGTGAAGGTTCAAGGGAAGCAATGACCCTGGAGCTGGACGTCGGATATAGTTACTTGAGTCCCAGGAAATATTCAAAGCATGGACTGTTAAAAGCGTTACTGGCCTTCACATATGTCGCCATAGTGCCCGTAGTATTGAATCGCGATGCAGTTTCTGTGTGTCATCGGCAATGTGAAGGTTCAAGGGAAGCAATGAGCCTGGAGCTGGACGTCGGATATAGTTACTTGAGTCCCAGGAAATATTCAAAGCATGGACTGTTAAAAGCGTTACCTGCCTTCACATATGTCGCCATAGTGCCCGTAGTATTGAATCGCGATGCAGTTTCTGTGTGTCATCGGCAATGTGAAGGTTCAAGGGAAGCAATCACCCTGGAGCTGGACGTCGGATATAGTTACTTGAGTCCCAGGAAATATTCAAAGCATGTACTGTTAAAAGCGTTACTGGCCTTCACATATGTCGCCATAGTGCCCATAGTATTGAATCGCGATGCAGTTTCTGTGTGTCATCGGCAATGTGAAGGTTCAAGGGAAGCAATGACCCTGGAGGTGGACGTCGGATATAGTTACTTGAGTCCCAGGAAATATTCAAAGCATGGACTGTTAAAAGCGTTACTGGCCTTCACATATGTCGCCAGAGTGCCCGTAGTATTGAATCGCGATGCAGTTTCTGTGTGTCATCGGCAATGTGAAGGTTCAAGGGAAGCAATGACCCTGGAGCTGGACGTCGGATATAGTTACTTGAGTCCCAGGAAATATTCAAAGCATGGACTGTGAAAAGCGTTACTGGCCTTCACATATGTCGCCATAGTTCCCGTAGTATTGAATCGCGATGCAGTTTCTTTGTTTCATCGTCATTGTGAATGTTCAAGGGAGGCAATGACCCTGGAGCTGGACGTCGGATATAGTTACTTGGGTCCCAGGAAATATTCAAAGCATGGTCTGTTAAAAGCGTTACTGGCCGTCACATATGTCGCCATAGTGCCCGTAGTATTGAATCGCGATGCAGTTTCTTTGTTTCATCGTCATTGTGAATGTTCAAGGGAGGCAATGACCCTGGAGCTGGAAGTCGGATATAGTTACTTGGGTCCCAGGAAATATTCGAAGGATGGACTGTTAAAAGCGTTACTGTCCTTCACATATATAGCCATAATGCCGGTAGTATTGAATCGTGATGCTGTTTCTGTGTGTCATTGGCAATGTGAAGGTTCAAGGGATGCAATGACCTTGGAGCTGGACGTCGGATATAGTTACTTGAGTCCCAGGAAATATTCAAAGCATGGTCTGTTAAAAGCGTTACTGGCCGTCACATATGTCGCCATAGTGCCCGTAGTATTGAATCGCGATGCAGTTTCTGTGTGTCATCGGCAATGTGAAGGTTCAAGGGAAGCAATCACCCTGGAGCTGGACGTTGGATATAGTTACTTGAGTCCCAGGAAATATTCAAAGCATGGACTGTTAAAAGCGTTACTGGCCTTCACATATGTCGCCATAGTGCCCGTAGTATTGAATCGCGATGCAGTTTCTGTGTGTCATCGGCAATGTGAAGGTTCAAGGGAAGCAATCACCCTTGAGCTGGACGTCGGATATAGTTACTTGAGTCCCAGGAAATATTCAAAGCATGGACTGTTAAAAGCGTTACTGGCCTTCACATATGTCGCCATAGTGCCCGTAGTATTGAATCGCGATGCAGTTTCTGTGTGTCATCGGCAATGTGAAGGTTCAAGGGAAGCAATCACCCTGGAGCTGGACGTCGGATATAGTTACTTGAGTCCCAGGAAATATTCAAAGCATGTACTGTTAAAAGCGTTACTGGCCTTCACATATGTCGCCATAGTGCCCATAGTATTGAATCGCGATGCAGTTTCTGTGTGTCATCGGCAATGTGAAGGTTCAAGGGAAGCAATCACCCTGGAGCTGGAGGTCGGATATAGTTACTTGAGTCCCAGGAAATATTCAAAGCATGGACTGTTAAAAGCGTTACTGGCCTTCACATATATAGCCATAGTGCCCATAGTATTGGTTCGCGATGCCGTTTCTGTGTGTCATCGGCAATGTGAAGGTTCAAGGGAAGCAATGACCCTGGAGGTGGACGTCGGATATAGTTACTTGAGTCCCAGGAAATATTCAAAGCATGGACTGTGAAAAGCGTTAATGGCCTTCACATATGTCGCCATAGTGCCCATAGTATTAAATCGCGATGCAGTTTCTGTGTGTCATCGGCAATGTGAAGGTTCAAGGGAAGCAATCACCCTGGAGCTGGAGGTCGGATATAGTTACTTGAGTCCCAGGAAATATTGAAAGCATGGACTGTTAAAAGCGTTACTGGCCTTCACATATATAGCCATAGTGCCCATAGTATTGAATCGCGATGCAGTTTCTGTGTGTCATCGGCAATGTGAAGGTTCAAGGGAAGCAATCACCCTGGAGCTGGAGGTCGGATATAGTTACTTGAGTCCCAGGAAATATTCAAAGCATGGACTGTTAAAAGCGTTACTGGCCTTCACATATATAGCCATAGTGCCCATAGTATTGAATCGCGATGCCGTTTCTGTGTGTCATCAGCAATGTGAAGGTTCAAGGGAAGCAATGACCCTGGAGGTGGACGTCGGATATAGTTACTTGAGTGCCAGGAAATATTCAAAGCATGGACTGTTAAAAGCGTTACTGGCCTTCACATATGTCGCCATAGTGCCCGTAGTATTGAATCGCGATGCAGTTTCTGTGTTTCATCGTCATTGTGAAGGTTTAAGGGAAGCAATGTCCCTGGAGCTGGACGTCGGATATAGTTACTTGAGTCCCAGGAAATATTCAAAGCATGGACTGTTAAAAGCGTTACTGGCCTTCACATATGTCGCCATAGGGCCCGTAGTATTAAATCGCGATGCAGTTTCTGTGTTTCATCGTCATTGTGAAGGTTCAATGGAAGCAATGACCCTGGAGCTGGACGTCGGATATAGTTACTTGAGTCCCAGGAAACATTCAAAGCATGGACTGTTAAAAGCGTTAATGGCCTTCACATATGTCGCCATAGTACCCGTAGTATTGAATCGCGATGCAGTTTCTGCGTGTCATCGGCAATGTGAAGGTTCAAGGGAAGCAATCACCCTGGAGCTGGACGTCGGATATAGTTACTTGAGTCCCAGGAAATATTCAAATCATGGACTGTTAAAAGCGTTACTGGCCTTCACAAATGTCGCCATAGTGCCCATAGTATTGAATCGCGATGCAGTTTCTGAGTGTCATCGGCAATGTGAAGGTTCAAGGGAAGCAATCACCCTGGAGCTGGACGTCGGATATAGTTACTTGAGTCCCAGGATATATTCAAAGCATGGACTGTTAAAAGCGTTACTGGCCTTCACATATGTCGCCAGAGTGCCCGTAGTATTGAATCGCGATGCAGTTTCTGTGTGTCATCGGCAATGTGAAGGTTCAAGGGAAGCAATGACCCTGGAGCTGGACGTCGGATATAGTTACTTGAGTCCCAGGAAATATTCAAAGCATGGACTGTGAAAAGCGTTACTGGCCTTCACATATGTCGCCATAGTTCCCGTAGTATTGAATCGCGATGCAGTTTCTTTGTTTCATCGTCATTGTGAATGTTCAAGGGAGGCAATGACCCTGGAGCTGGACGTCGGATATAGTTACTTGGGTCCCAGGAAATATTCGAAGCATGGACTGTTAAAAGCGTTACTGTCCTTCACATATATAGCCATAGTGCCGGTAGTATTGAATCGTGATGCTGTTTCTGTGTGTCATTGGCAATGTGAAGGTTCAAGGGATGCAATGACCTTGGAGCTGGACGTCGGATATAGTTACTTGGGTCCCAGGAAATATTCGAAGCATGGACTGTTAAAAGCGTTACTGGCCTTCACATATGTCGCCATAGTGCCCATAGTATTGAATCGCGATGCAGTTTCTGTGTGTCATCGGCAATGTGAAGGTTCAAGGGAAGCAATCACCCTGGAGCTGGACGTCGGATATAGTTACTTGAGTCCCAGGAAATATTCAAATCATGGACTGTTAAAAGCGTTACTGGCCTTCACATATGTCGCCGGAGTGCCCGTAGTATTGAATCGCGATGCAGTTTCTGTGTGTCATCGGCAATGTGAAGGTTCAAGGGAAGCAATGACCCTGGAGCTGGACGTCGGATATAGTTACTTGAGTCCCAGGAAATATTCGAAGCATGGACTGTTAAAAGCGTTACTGGCCTTCACATATGTCGCCATAGTGCCCATAGTATTGAATCGCGATGCAGTTTCTGTGTGTCATCGGCAATGTGAAGGTTCAAGGGAAGCAATCACCCTTGAGCTGGACGTCGGATATAGTTACTTGAGTCCCAGGAAATATTCAAATCATGGACTGTTAAAAGCGTTACTGGCCTTCACATATGTCGCCATAGTGCCCATAGTATTGAATCGCGATGCAGTTTCTGTGTGTCATCGGCAATGTGAAGGTTCAAGGGAAGCAATCACCCTGGAGCTGGACGTCGGATATAGTTACTTGAGTCCCAGGAAATATTCAAAGCATGTACTGTTAAAAGCGTTACTGGCCTTCACATATGTCGCCATAGTGCCCATAGTATTGAATCGCGATGCAGTTTCTGTGTGTCATCGGCAATGTGAAGGTTCAAGGGAAGCAATCACCCTGGAGCTGGAGGTCGGATATAGTTACTTGAGTCCCAGGAAATATTCAAAGCATGGACTGTTAAAAGCGTTACTGGCCTTCACATATATAGCCATAGTGCCCATAGTATTAGTTCGCGATGCCGTTTCTGTGTGTCATCGGCAATGTGAAGGTTCAAGGGAAGCAATGACCCTGGAGGTGGACGTCGGATATAGTTACTTGAGTCCCAGGAAATATTCAAAGCATGGACTGTGAAAAGCGTTACTGGCCTTCACATATGTCGCCATAGTGCCCATAGTATTGAATCGCGATGCAGTTTCTGTGTGTCATCGGCAATGTGAAGGTTCAAGGGAAGCAATCACCCTGGAGCTGGAGGTCGGATATAGTTACTTGAGTCCCAGGAAATATTCAAAGCATGGACTGTTAAAAGCGTTACTGGCCTTCACATATATAGCCATAGTGCCCATAGTATTGAATCGCGATGCAGTTTCTGTGTGTCATCGGCAATGTGAAGGTTCAAGGGAAGCAATCACCCTGGAGCTGGAGGTCGGATATAGTTACTTGAGTCCCAGGAAATATTCAAAGCATGGACTGTTAAAAGCGTTACTGGCCTTCACATATATAGCTATAGTGCCCATAGTATTGAATCGCGATGCCGTTTCTGTGTGTCATCAGCAATGTGAAGGTTCAAGGGAAGCAATGACCCTGGAGGTGGACGTCGGATATAGTTACTTGAGTGCCAGGAAATATTCAAAGCATGGACTGTTAAAAGCGTTACTGGCCTTCACATATGTCGCCATAGTGCCCGTAGTATTGAATCGCGATGCAGTTTCTGTGTTTCATCGTCATTGTGAAGGTTTAAGGGAAGCAATGTCCCTGGAGCTGGACGTCGGATATAGTTACTTGAGTCCCAGGAAATATTCAAAGCATGGACTGTTAAAAGCGTTACTGGCCTTCACATATATAGCCATAGTGCCCATAGTATTGAATCGCGATGCCGATTCTGTGTGTCATCGGCAATGTGATGGTTCAAGGGAAGCAATGACCCTGGAGGTGGACGTCGGATATAGTTACTTGAGTCCCAGGAAATATTGAAAGCATGGACTGTGAAAAGCGTTACTGGCCTTCACATATGTCGCCATAGTTCCCGTAGTATTGAATCGCGATGCAGTTTCTTTGTTTTATCGTCATTGTGAATGTTCAAGGGAGGCAATGACCCTGGAGCTGGAAGTCGGATATAGTTACTTGGGTCCCAGGAAATATTCGAAGCATGGACTGTTAAAAGCGTTACTGGCCTTCACATATGTCGCCATAGTGCCCATAGTATTGAATCGCGATGCAGTTTCTGTGTGTCATCGGCAATGTGAAGGTTCAAGGGAAGCAATCACCCTGGAGCTGGACGTCGGATATAGTTACTTGAGTCCCAGGAAATATTCAAATCATGGACTGTTAAAAGCGTTACTGGCCTTCACATATGTCGCCGGAGTGCCCGTAGTATTGAATCGCGATGCAGTTTCTGTGTGTCATCGGCAATGTGAAGGTTCAAGGGAAGCAATGACCCTGGAGCTGGACGTCGGATATAGTTACTTGAGTCCCAGGAAATATTCGAAGCATGGACTGTTAAAAGCGTTACTGGCCTTCACAAATGTCGCCATAGTGCCCATAGTATTGAATCGCGATGCAGTTTCTGTGTTTCATCGTCATTGTGAAGGTTCAAGGGAAGCAATCACCCTGGAGCTGGACGTCGGATATAGTTACTTGAGTCCCAGGAAATATTCAAATCATGGACTGTTAAAAGCGTTACTGGCATTCACATATGTCGCCGGAGTGCCCGTAGTATTGAATCGCGATGCAGTTTCTGTGTGTCATCGGCAATGTGAAGGTTCAAGGGAAGCAATGACCCTGGAGCTGGACGTCGGATATAGTTACTTGAGTCCCAGGAAATATTCGAAGCATGGACTGTTAAAAGCGTTACTGGCCTTCACAAATGTCGCCATAGTGACCATAGTATTGAATCGCGATGCAGTTTCTGTGTGTCATCGGCAATGTGAAGGTTCAAGGGAAGCAATCACCCTGGAGCTGGACGTCGGATATAGTTACTTGAGTCCCAGGAAATATTCAAATCATGGACTGTTAAAAGCGTTACTGGCCTTCACATATGTCGCCGGAGTGCCCGTAGTATTGAATCGCGATGCAGTTTCTGTGTGTCATCGGCAATGTGAAGGTTCAAGGGAAGCAATGACCCTGGAGCTGGACGTCGGATATAGTTACTTGAGTCCCAGGAAATATTCAAATCATGGACTGTTAAAAGCGTTACTGGCCTTCACAAATGTCGTCATAGTGCCCATAGTATTGAATCGCGATGCAGTTTCTGTGTGTCATCGGCAATGTGAAGGTTCAAGGGAAGCAATCACCCTGGAGCTGGAGGTCGGATATAGTTACTTGAGTCCCAGGAAATATTGAAAGCATGGACTGTTAAAAGCGTTACTGGCCTTCACATATATAGCCATAGTGCCCATAGTATTGAATCGCGATGCAGTTTCTGTGTGTCATCGGCAATGTGAAGGTTCAAGGGAAGCAATCACCCTGGAGCTGGAGGTCGGATATAGTTACTTGAGTCCCAGGAAATATTCAAAGCATGGACTGTTAAAAGCGTTACTGGCCTTCACATATATAGCCATAGTGCCCATAGTATTGAATCGCGATGCCGTTTCTGTGTGTCATCAGCAATGTGAAGGTTCAAGGGAAGCAATGACCCTGGAGGTGGACGTCGGATATAGTTACTTGAGTGCCAGGAAATATTCAAAGCATGGACTGTTAAAAGCGTTACTGGCCTTCACATATGTCGCCATAGTGCCCGTAGTATTGAATCGCGATGCAGTTTCTGTGTTTCATCGTCATTGTGAAGGTTTAAGGGAAGCAATGTCCCTGGAGCTGGACGTCGGATATAGTTACTTGAGTCCCAGGAAATATTCAAAGCATGGACTGTTAAAAGCGTTACTGGCCTTCACATATGTCGCCATAGGGCCCGTAGTATTAAATCGCGATGCAGTTTCTGTGTTTCATCGTCATTGTGAAGGTTCAATGGAAGCAATGACCCTGGAGCTGGACGTCGGATATAGTTACTTGAGTCCCAGGAAACATTCAAAGCATGGACTGTTAAAAGCGTTAATGGCCTTCACATATGTCGCCATAGTACCCGTAGTATTGAATCGCGATGCAGTTTCTGCGTGTCATCGGCAATGTGAAGGTTCAAGGGAAGCAATCACCCTGGAGCTGGACGTCGGATATAGTTACTTGAGTCCCAGGAAATATTCAAATCATGGACTGTTAAAAGCGTTACTGGCCTTCACAAATGTCGCCATAGTGCCCATAGTATTGAATCGCGATGCAGTTTCTGAGTGTCATCGGCAATGTGAAGGTTCAAGGGAAGCAATCACCCTGGAGCTGGACGTCGGATATAGTTACTTGAGTCCCAGGATATATTCAAAGCATGGACTGTTAAAAGCGTTACTGGCCTTCACATATGTCGCCAGAGTGCCCGTAGTATTGAATCGCGATGCAGTTTCTGTGTGTCATCGGCAATGTGAAGGTTCAAGGGAAGCAATGACCCTGGAGCTGGACGTCGGATATAGTTACTTGAGTCCCAGGAAATATTCAAAGCATGGACTGTGAAAAGCGTTACTGGCCTTCACATATGTCGCCATAGTTCCCGTAGTATTGAATCGCGATGCAGTTTCTTTGTTTCATCGTCATTGTGAATGTTCAAGGGAGGCAATGACCCTGGAGCTGGACGTCGGATATAGTTACTTGGGTCCCAGGAAATATTCGAAGCATGGACTGTTAAAAGCGTTACTGTCCTTCACATATATAGCCATAGTGCCGGTAGTATTGAATCGTGATGCTGTTTCTGTGTGTCATTGGCAATGTGAAGGTTCAAGGGATGCAATGACCTTGGAGCTGGACGTCGGATATAGTTACTTGGGTCCCAGGAAATATTCGAAGCATGGACTGTTAAAAGCGTTACTGGCCTTCACATATGTCGCCATAGTGCCCATAGTATTGAATCGCGATGCAGTTTCTGTGTGTCATCGGCAATGTGAAGGTTCAAGGGAAGCAATCACCCTGGAGCTGGACGTCGGATATAGTTACTTGAGTCCCAGGAAATATTCAAATCATGGACTGTTAAAAGCGTTACTGGCCTTCACATATGTCGCCGGAGTGCCCGTAGTATTGAATCGCGATGCAGTTTCTGTGTGTCATCGGCAATGTGAAGGTTCAAGGGAAGCAATGACCCTGGAGCTGGACGTCGGATATAGTTACTTGAGTCCCAGGAAATATTCGAAGCATGGACTGTTAAAAGCGTTACTGGCCTTCACATATGTCGCCATAGTGCCCATAGTATTGAATCGCGATGCAGTTTCTGTGTGTCATCGGCAATGTGAAGGTTCAAGGGAAGCAATCACCCTTGAGCTGGACGTCGGATATAGTTACTTGAGTCCCAGGAAATATTCAAATCATGGACTGTTAAAAGCGTTACTGGCCTTCACATATGTCGCCATAGTGCCCATAGTATTGAATCGCGATGCAGTTTCTGTGTGTCATCGGCAATGTGAAGGTTCAAGGGAAGCAATCACCCTGGAGCTGGACGTCGGATATAGTTACTTGAGTCCCAGGAAATATTCAAAGCATGTACTGTTAAAAGCGTTACTGGCCTTCACATATGTCGCCATAGTGCCCATAGTATTGAATCGCGATGCAGTTTCTGTGTGTCATCGGCAATGTGAAGGTTCAAGGGAAGCAATCACCCTGGAGCTGGAGGTCGGATATAGTTACTTGAGTCCCAGGAAATATTCAAAGCATGGACTGTTAAAAGCGTTACTGGCCTTCACATATATAGCCATAGTGCCCATAGTATTGGTTCGCGATGCCGTTTCTGTGTGTCATCGGCAATGTGAAGGTTCAAGGGAAGCAATGACCCTGGAGGTGGACGTCGGATATAGTTACTTGAGTCCCAGGAAATATTCAAAGCATGGACTGTGAAAAGCGTTACTGGCCTTCACATATGTCGCCATAGTGCCCATAGTATTGAATCGCGATGCAGTTTCTGTGTGTCATCGGCAATGTGAAGGTTCAAGGGAAGCAATCACCCTGGAGCTGGAGGTCGGATATAGTTACTTGAGTCCCAGGAAATATTCAAAGCATGGACTGTTAAAAGCGTTACTGGCCTTCACATATATAGCCATAGTGCCCATAGTATTGAATCGCGATGCAGTTTCTGTGTGTCATCGGCAATGTGAAGGTTCAAGGGAAGCAATCACCCTGGAGCTGGAGGTCGGATATAGTTACTTGAGTCCCAGGAAATATTCAAAGCATGGACTGTTAAAAGCGTTACTGGCCTTCACATATATAGCTATAGTGCCCATAGTATTGAATCGCGATGCCGTTTCTGTGTGTCATCAGCAATGTGAAGGTTCAAGGGAAGCAATGACCCTGGAGGTGGACGTCGGATATAGTTACTTGAGTGCCAGGAAATATTCAAAGCATGGACTGTTAAAAGCGTTACTGGCCTTCACATATGTCGCCATAGTGCCCGTAGTATTGAATCGCGATGCAGTTTCTGTGTTTCATCGTCATTGTGAAGGTTTAAGGGAAGCAATGTCCCTGGAGCTGGACGTCGGATATAGTTACTTGAGTCCCAGGAAATATTCAAAGCATGGACTGTTAAAAGCGTTACTGGCCTTCACATATATAGCCATAGTGCCCATAGTATTGAATCGCGATGCCGATTCTGTGTGTCATCGGCAATGTGATGGTTCAAGGGAAGCAATGACCCTGGAGGTGGACGTCGGATATAGTTACTTGAGTCCCAGGAAATATTGAAAGCATGGACTGTGAAAAGCGTTACTGGCCTTCACATATGTCGCCATAGTTCCCGTAGTATTGAATCGCGATGCAGTTTCTTTGTTTTATCGTCATTGTGAATGTTCAAGGGAGGCAATGACCCTGGAGCTGGAAGTCGGATATAGTTACTTGGGTCCCAGGAAATATTCGAAGCATGGACTGTTAAAAGCGTTACTGGCCTTCACATATGTCGCCATAGTGCCCATAGTATTGAATCGCGATGCAGTTTCTGTGTGTCATCGGCAATGTGAAGGTTCAAGGGAAGCAATCACCCTGGAGCTGGACGTCGGATATAGTTACTTGAGTCCCAGGAAATATTCAAATCATGGACTGTTAAAAGCGTTACTGGCCTTCACATATGTCGCCGGAGTGCCCGTAGTATTGAATCGCGATGCAGTTTCTGTGTGTCATCGGCAATGTGAAGGTTCAAGGGAAGCAATGACCCTGGAGCTGGACGTCGGATATAGTTACTTGAGTCCCAGGAAATATTCGAAGCATGGACTGTTAAAAGCGTTACTGGCCTTCACAAATGTCGCCATAGTGCCCATAGTATTGAATCGCGATGTAGTTTCTGTGTTTCATCGTCATTGTGAAGGTTCAAGGGAAGCAATCACCCTGGAGCTGGACGTCGGATATAGTTACTTGAGTCCCAGGAAATATTCAAATCATGGACTGTTAAAAGCGTTACTGGCCTTCACATATGTCGCCGGAGTGCCCGTAGTATTGAATCGCGATGCAGTTTCTGTGTGTCATCGGCAATGTGAAGGTTCAAGGGAAGCAATGACCCTGGAGCTGGACGTCGGATATAGTTACTTGAGTCCCAGGAAATATTCGAAGCATGGACTGTTAAAAGCGTTACTGGCCTTCACAAATGTCGCCATAGTGACCATAGTATTGAATCGCGATGCAGTTTCTGTGTGTCATCGGCAATGTGAAGGTTCAAGGGAAGCAATCACCCTGGAGCTGGACGTCGGATATAGTTACTTGAGTCCCAGGAAATATTCAAATCATGGACTGTTAAAAGCGTTACTGGCCTTCACATATGTCGCCGGAGTGCCCGTAGTATTGAATCGCGATGCAGTTTCTGTGTGTCATCGGCAATGTGAAGGTTCAAGGGAAGCAATGACCCTGGAGCTGGACGTCGGATATAGTTACTTGAGTCCCAGGAAATATTCAAATCATGGACTGTTAAAAGCGTTACTGGCCTTCACAAATGTCGTCATAGTGCCCATAGTATTGAATCGCGATGCAGTTTCTGTGTGTCATCGGCAATGTGAAGGTTCAAGGGAAGCAATCACCCTGGAGCTGGACGTCGGATATAGTTACTTGAGTCCCAGGAAATATTCAAAGCATGGACTGTTAAAAGCGTTACTGGCCTTCACATATGTCGCCGGAGTGCCCGTAGTATTGAATCGCGATGCAGTTTCTGTGTGTAATCGGCAATGTGAAGGTTCAAGGGAAGCAATGACCCTGGAGCTGGACGTCGGATATAGTTACTTGAGTCCCAGGAAATATTCAAAGCATGGACTGTGAAAAGCGTTACTGGCCTCCTATATGTCGCCATAGTTCCCGTAGTATTGAATCGCGATGCAGTTTCTTTGTTTCATCGTCATTGTGAATGTTCAAGGGAGGCAATGACCCTGGAGCTGGACGTCGGATATAGTTACTTGGGTCCCAGGAAATATTCGAAGCATGGACTGTTAAAAGCGTTACTGTCCTTCACATATATAGCCATAGTGCCGGTAGTATTGAATCATGATGCTGTTTCTGTGTGTCATTGGCAATGTGAAGGTTCAAGGGATGCAATGACCTTGGAGCTGGACGTCGGATATAGTTACTTGAGTCCCAGGAAATATTCAAAGCATGGTCTGTTAAAAGCGTTACTGGCCGTCACATATGTCGCCATAGTGCCCGTAGTATTGAATCGCGATGCAGTTTCTGTGTGTCATCGGCAATGTGAAGGTTCAAGGGAAGCAATCACCCTGGAGCTGGACGTTGGATATAGTTACTTGAGTCCCAGGAAATATTCAAAGCATGGACTGTTAAAAGCGTTACTGGCCTTCACATATGTCGCCATAGTGCCCATAGTATTGAATCGCGATGCAGTTTCTGTGTGTCATCGGCAATGTGAAGGTTCAAGGGAAGCAATCACCCTGGAGCTGGACGTCGGATATAGTTACTTGAGTCCCAGGAAATATTCAAATCATGGACTGTTAAAAGCGTTACTGGCCTTCACATATGTCGCCAGAGTGCCCGTGGTATTGAATCGCGATGCAGTTTCTGTGTGTCATCGGCAATGTGAAGGTTCAAGGGAAGCAATGACCCTGGAGCTGGACGTCGGATATAGTTACTTGAGTCCCAGGAAATATTCAAATCATGGACTGTTAAAAGCGTTACTGGCCTTCACAAATGTCGCCATAGTGCCCATAGTATTGAATCGCGATGCAGTTTCTGTGTGTCATCGGCAATGTGAAGGTTCAAGGGAAGCAATGACCCTGGAGCTGGACGTCGGATATAGTTACTTGAGTCCCAGGAAATATTCAAATCATGGACTGTTAAAAGCGTTACTGGCCTTCACATATGTCGCCGGAGTGCCCGTAGTATTGAATCGCGATGCAGTTTCTGTGTGTCATCGGCAATGTGAAGGTTCAAGGGAAGCAATGACCCTGGAGCTGGACGTCGGATATAGTTACTTGAGTCCCAGGAAATATTCAAATCATGGACTGTTAAAAGCGTTACTGGCCTTCACAAATGTCGCCATAGTGCCCATAGTATTGAATCGCGATGCAGTTTCTGTGTGTCATCGGCAATGTGAAGGTTCAAGGGAAGCAATCACCCTGGAGCTGGACGTCGGATATAGTTACTTGAGTCCCAGGAAATATTCAAAGCATGGACTGTTAAAAGCGTTACTGGCCTTCACATATGTCGCCGGAGTGCCCGTAGTATTGAATCGCGATGCAGTTTCTGTGTGTCATCGGCAATGTGAAGGTTCAAGGGAAGCAATGACCCTGGAGCTGGACGTCGGATATAGTTACTTGAGTCCCAGGAAATATTCAAAGCATGGACTGTGAAAAGCGTTACTGGCCTTCACATATGTCGCCATAGTTCCCGTAGTATTGAATCGCGATGCAGTTTCTTTGTTTCATCGTCATTGTGAATGTTCAAGGGAGGCAATGACCCTGGAGCTGGACGTCGGATATAGTTACTTGGGTCCCAGGAAATATTCGAAGCATGGACTGTTAAAAGCGTTACTGTCCTTCACATATATAGCCATAGTGCCGGTAGTATTGAATCATGATGCTGTTTCTGTGTGTCATTGGCAATGTGAAGGTTCAAGGGATGCAATGACCTTGGAGCTGGACGTCGGATATAGTTACTTGAGTCCCAGGAAATATTCAAAGCATGGTCTGTTAAAAGCGTTACTGGCCGTCACATATGTCGCCATAGTGCCCGTAGTATTGAATCGCGATGCAGTTTCTGTGTGTCATCGGCAATGTGAAGGTTCAAGGGAAGCAATCACCCTGGAGCTGGACGTTGGATATAGTTACTTGAGTCCCAGGAAATATTCAAAGCATGGACTGTTAAAAGCGTTACTGGCCTTCACATATGTCGCCATAGTGCCCGTAGTATTGAATCGCGATGCAGTTTCTGTGTGTCATCGGCAATGTGAAGGTTCAAGGGAAGCAATCACCCTTGAGCTGGACGTCGGATATAGTTACTTGAGTCCCAGGAAATATCCAAAGCATGGACTGTTAAAAGCGTTACTTGCCTTCACATATGTCGCCATAGTGCCCATAGTATTGAATCGCGATGCAGTTTCTGTGTGTCATCGGCAATGTGAAGGTTCAAGGGAAGCAATCACCCTGGAGCTGGACGTCGGATATAGTTACTTGAGTCCCAGGAAATATTCAAAGCATGGACTGTTAAAAGCGTTACTGGCCTTCACATATATAGCCATAGTGCCCATAGTATTGAATCGCGATGCCGTTTCTGTGTGTCATCGGCAATGTGAAGGTTCAAGGGAAGCAATGACCCTGGAGGTGGACGTCGGATATAGTTACTTGAGTCCCAGGAAATATTCAAAGCATGGACTGTGAAAAGCGTTACTGGCCTTCACATATGTCGCCATAGTTCCCGTAGTATTGAATCGCGGTGCAGTTTCTTTGTTTCATCGTCATTGTGAATGTTCAAGGGAGGCAATGACCCTGGAGCTGGAAGTCGGATATAGTTACTTGGGTCCCAGGAAATATTCGAAGCATGGACTGTTAAAAGCGTTACTGTCCTTCACATATATAGCCATAGTGCCCGTAGTATTGAATCGCGATGCCGTTTCTGTGTGTCATCGGCAATGTGAAGGTTCAAGGGAAGCAATGACCCTGGAGCTGGACGTCGGATATAGTTACTTGAGTCTTAGGAAATATTCAAAGCATGGACTGTTAAAAGCGTTACTGGCCTTCACATATGTCGCCATAGTACCCGTAGTATTGAATCGCGATGCAGTTTCTGTGTGTCATCGGCAATGTGAAGGTTCAAGTGAAGCAATCACCCTGGAGCTGGACGTCGGATATAGTTACTTGAGTCCCAGGAAATATTCAAAGCATGGAATGTTAAAAGCGTTACTGGCCTTCACATATGTCGCCATAGTGCCCGTAGTATTGAATCGCGATGCAGTTTCTTTGTTTCATCGTAATTGCGAAGGTTCAACGGAAGCAATGACCCTGGAGCTGGACGTCGGATATAGTTACTTGAGTCCCAGGAAATATTCAAAGCATGGACTGTTAAAAGCGTTACTGGCCTTCACATATGTCGCCATAGTTCCCGTAGTATTGAATCGCGATGCAGTTTCTGTGTTTCATCGTCATTGTGAAGGTTTAAGGGAAGCAATGACCCTGGAGCTGGACGTCGGATATAGTTACTTGAGTCCCAGGAAGTATTCAAAGCATGGACTGTTAAAAGCGTTACTGGCCTTCACATATGTCGCCATAGGGCCCGTAGTATTAAATCGCGATGCAGTTTCTGTGTTTCATCGTCATTGTGAAGGTTCAATGGAAGCAATGACCCTGGAGCTGGACGTCGGATATAGTTACTTGAGTCCCAGGAAACATTCAAAGCATGGACTGTTAAAAGCGTTAATGGCCTTCACATATGTCGCCATAGTGCCCGTAGTATTGAATCGCGATGCAGTTTCTGTGTGTCATCGGCAATGTGAAGGTTCAAGGGAAGCAATCACCCTGGAGCTGGACGTCGGATATAGTTACTTGAGTCCCAGGAAATATTCAAATCATGGACTGTTAAAAGCGTTACTGGCCTTCACAAATGTCGCCATAGTGCCCGTAGTATTGAATCGCGATGAAATTTCTGTGTGTCATCGGCAATGTGAAGGTTCAAGGGAAGCAATGACCCTGGAGCTGGACGTCGGATATAGTTACTTGAGTCCCAGGAAATATTCAAAGCATGGACTGTTAATAGCCTTACTGGCCTTCACATATGTCGCCAGAGTGCCCGTAGTATTGAATCGCGATGTAGTTTCTGTGTGTCATCGGCAATGTGAAGGTTCAAGGGAAGCAATCACCCTGGAGCTGGACGTCGGATATAGTTACTTGAGTCCCAGGAAATATTCAAAGCATGGACTGTGAAAAGCGTTACTGGCCTTCACATATGTCGCCATAATTCCCGTAGTATTGAATCGCGATGCAGTTTTTTTGTTTCATCGTCATTGTGAATGTTCAAGGGAGGCAATGACCCTGGAGCTGGACGTCGGATATAGTTACTTGGGTCCCAGGAAATATTCGAAGCATGGACTGTTAAAAGCGTTAGTGTCCTTCACATATATAGCCATATTGCCCGTAGTATTGAATCGCGATGCCGTTTCTGTGTGTCATCGGCAATGTGAAGGTTCAAGGGAAGCAATCACCCTGGAGCTGGACGTCGGATATAGTTACTTGAGTCCCAGGAAATATTCAAAGCATGGACTGTTAAAAGCGTTACTGGCCTTCACATATGTCGCCATATTGCCCGTAGTATTGAATCGCGATGCAGTTTCTGTGTGTCATCGGCAATGTGAAGGTTCAAGGGAAGCAATCACCCTGGAGCTGGACGTCGGATATAGTTACTTGAGTCCCAGGAAATATTCAAAGCATGGACTGTGAAAAGCGTTACTGGCCTTCACATATGTCGCCATAGTTCCCGTAGTATTGAATCGCGATGCAGTTTCTTTGTTTCATCGTCATTGTGAATGTTCAAGGGAGGCAATGACCCTGGAGCTGGAAGTCGGATATAGTTACTTGGGTCCCAGGAAATATTCGAAGCATGGACTGTTAAAAGCGTTACTGTCCTTCACATATATAGCCATAGTGCCCGTAGTATTGAATCGCGATGCCGTTTCTGTGTGTCATCGGCAATGTGAAGGTTCAAGGGAAGCAATGACCCTGGAGCTGGACGTCGGATATAGTTACTTGAGTCTTAGGAAATATTCAAAGCATGGACTGTTAAAAGCGTTACTGGCCTTCACATATGTCGCCATAGTACCCGTAGTATTGAATCGCGATGCAGTTTCTGTGTCATCGGCAATGTGAAGGTTCAAGGGAAGCAATCACCCTGGAGCTGGACGTCGGATATAGTTACTTGAGTCCCAGGAAATATTCAAAGCATGGAATGTTAAAAGCGTTACTGGCCTTCACATATGTCGCCATAGTGCCCGTAGTATTGAATCGCGATGCAGTTTCTTGGTTTCATCGTAATTGCGAAGGTTCAACGGAAGCAATGACCCTGGAGCTGGACGTCGGATATAGTTACTTGAGTCCCAGGAAATATTCAAAGCATGGACTGTTAAAAGCGTTACTGGCCTTCACATATGTCGCCATAGTGCCCGTAGTATTGAATCGCGATGCAGTTTCTGTGTTTCATCGTCATTGTGAAGGTTTAAGGGAAGCAATGACCCTGGAGCTGGACGTCGGATATAGTTACTTGAGTCCCAGGAAGTATTCAAAGCATGGACTGTTAAAAGCGTTACTGGCCTTCACATATGTCGCCATAGGGCCCGTAGTATTAAATCGCGATGCAGTTTCTGTGTTTCATCGTCATTGTGAAGGTTCAATGGAAGCAATGACCCTGGAGCTGGACGTCAGATATAGTTACTTGAGTCCCAGGAAACATTCAAAGCATGGACTGTTAAAAGCGTTAATGGCCTTCACACATGTCGCCATAGTGCCCGTAGTATTGAATCGCGATGCAGTTTCTGTGTGTCATCGGCAATGTGAAGGTTCAAGGGAAGCAATCACCCTGGAGCTGGACGTCGGATATAGTTACTTGAGTCCCAGGAAATATTCAAATCATGGACTGTTAAAAGCGTTACTGGCCTTCACAAATGTCGCCATAGTGCCCGTAGTATTGAATCGCGATGAAATTTCTGTGTGTCATCGGCAATGTGAAGGTTCAAGGGAAGCAATGACCCTGGAGCTGGACGTCGGATATAGTTACTTGAGTCCCAGGAAATATTCAAAGCATGGACTGTTAATAGCGTTACTGGCCTTCACATATGTCGCCAGAGTGCCCGTAGTATTGAATCGCGATGTAGTTTCTGTGTGTCATCGGCAATGTGAAGGTTCAAGGGAAGCAATCACCCTGGAGCTGGACGTCGGATATAGTTACTTGAGTCCCAGGAAATATTCAAAGCATGGACTGTGAAAAGCGTTACTGGCCTTCACATATGTCGCCATAATTCCCGTAGTATTGAATCGCGATGCAGTTTTTTTGTTTCATCGTCATTGTGAATGTTCAAGGGAGGCAATGACCCTGGAGCTGGACGTCGGATATAGTTACTTGGGTCCCAGGAAATATTCGAAGCATGGACTGTTAAAGCGTTACTGTCCTTCACATATATAGCCATAGTGCCCGTAGTATTGAATCGCGATGCCGTTTCTGTGTGTCATCGGCAATGTGAAGGTTCAAGGGAAGCAATGACCCTGGAGCTGGACGTCGGATATAGTTACTTGAGTCCCAGGAAATATTCAAAGCATGGACTGTTAAAAGCGTTACTGGCCTTCACATATGTCGCCATAGTGCCCGTAGTATTGAATCGCGATGCAGTTTCTGTGTGTCATCGGCAATGTGAAGGTTCAAGGGAAGTAATCACCCTGGAGCTGGACGTCGGATATAGTTACTTGAGTCCCAGGAAACATTCAAAGCATGGACTGTTAAAAGCGTTACTGGCCTTCACATATGTCGCCATAACGCCCGTAGTATTGAATCGCGATGCAGTTTCTGTGTGTCATCGGCAATGTGAAGGTTCAAGGGAAGCAATGACCCTGGAGCTGGACGTCGGATATAGTTACTTGAGTCCCAGGAAATATTCAAAGCATGGACTGTTAAAAGCGTTACTGGCCTTCACATATGTCGCCATAGTGCCCGTAGTATTGAATCGCGATGCAGTTTCTGTGTGTCATCGGCAATGTGAAGGTTCAAGGGAAGCAATCACCCTGGAGCTGGACGTCGGATATAGTTACTTGAGTCCCAGGAAATATTCGAAGCATGGACTGTTAAAAGCGTTACTGGCCTTCACATATGTCGCCATAGTGCCCATAGTATTGAATCGCGATGCAGTTTCTGTGTGTCATCGGCAATGTGAAGGTTCAAGGGAAGCAATCACCCTGGAGCTGGACGTCGGATATAGTTACTTGAGTCCTAGGAAATATTCAAAGCATGGACTGTGAAGAGCGTTACTGGCCTTCACATATGTCGCCATAGTTCCCGTAGTATTGAATCGCGATGCAGTTTCTTTGTTTCATCGTCATTGTGAATGTTCAAGGGAGGCAATGACCCTGGAGCTGGACGTCGGATATAGTTACTTGGGTCCCAGGAAATATTCGAAGCATGGACTGTTAAAAGCGTTACTGTTCCTTCACATATATAGCCATAGTGCCCGTAGTATTGAATCGCGATGCCGTTTCTGTGTGTCATCGGCAATGTGAAGGTTCAAGGGAAGCAATGACCCTGGAGCTGGTCGTCGGATATAGTTACTTGAGTCCCAGGAAATATTCAAAGCATGGACTGTTAAAAGCGTTACTGGCCTTCACATATGTCGCCATAGTGCCCGTAGTATTGAATCCCGATGCAGTTTCTTTGTTTCATCGTCATTGTGAAGGTTCAAGGGAAGCAATGACCCTGGAGCTGAACGTCGGATATAGTTACTTGAGTCCCAGGAAATATTCAAAGCATGGACTGTTAAAAGCGTTACTGGCCTTCACATATGTAGCCATAGTGCCCGTAGTATTGAATCGCGATGCAGTTTCTGTGTTTTATCGTCATTGCGAAGGTTCAAGGGAAGCAATGACCCTGGAGCTGGACGTCGGATATAGTTACTTGAGTCCCAGGATATATTCAAAGCATGGACTGTTAAAAGCGTTACTGGCCTTCACATATGTCGCCATAGTGCCCGTAGTATTGAATCGCGATGCAGTTTCAGTATTTCATCGTCATTGTGAAGGTTTAAGGGAAGCAATGACCCTGGAGCTGGACGTCGGATATAGTTACTTGAGTCCCAGGTAGTATTCAAAGCATGGACTGTTAAAAGCGTTACTGGCCTTCACATATGTCGCCATAGTGCCCGTAGTATTGAATCGCGATGCAGTTTCTGTGTTTCATCGTCATTGTGAAGGTTCAATGGAAGCAATGACCCTGGAGCTGGACGTCGGATATAGTTAATTGAGTCCCAGGAAACATTCAAAGCATGGACTGTTAAAAGCGTTACTGGCCTACACATATTTCGCCATAGTGCCCTTAGTATTGAATTGCGATGCAGTTTCTGTGTCTCATCGTCATTGTGAAGGTTCAAGGGAAGCAATGACCCTGGAGCTGGACGTCGGATATAGTTACTTGAGTCTTAGGAAATATTCAAAGCATGGACTGTTAAAAGCGTTACTGGCCTTCACATATGTCGCCATAGTACCCGTAGTATTGAATCGCGATGCAGTTTCTGTGTGTCATCGGCAATGTGAAGGTTCAAGGGAAGCAATCACCCTGGAGCTGGACGTCGGATATAGTTACTTGAGTCCCAGGAAATATTCAAAGCATGGAATGTTAAAAGCGTTACTGGCCTTCACATATGTCGCCATAGTGCCCGTAGTATTGAATCGCGATGCAGTTTCTTTGTTTCATCGTAATTGCGAAGGTTCAACGGAAGCAATGACCCTGGAGCTGGACGTCGGATATAGTTACTTGAGTCCCAGGAAATATTCAAAGCATGGACTGTTAAAAGCGTTACTGGCCTTCACATATGTCGCCATAGTGCCCGTAGTATTGAATCGCGATGCAGTTTCTGTGTTTCATCGTCATTGTGAAGGTTTAAGGGAAGCAATGACCCTGGAGCTGGACGTCGGATATAGTTACTTGAGTCCCAGGAAGTATTCAAAGCATGGACTGTTAAAAGCGTTACTGGCCTTCACATATGTCGCCATAGGGCCCGTAGTATTAAATCGCGATGCAGTTTCTGTGTTTCATCGTCATTGTGAAGGTTCAATGGAAGCAATGACCCTGGAGCTGGACGTCGGATATAGTTACTTGAGTCCCAGGAAACATTCAAAGCATGGACTGTTAAAAGCGTTAATGGCCTTCACATATGTCGCCATAGTGCCCGTAGTATTGAATCGCGATGCAGTTTCTGTGTGTCATCGGCAATGTGAAGGTTCAAGGGAAGCAATCACCCTGGAGCTGGACGTCGGATATAGTTACTTGAGTCCCAGGAAATATTCAAATCATGGACTGTTAAAAGCGTTACTGGCCTTCACAAATGTCGCCATAGTGCCCGTAGTATTGAATCGCGATGAAATTTCTGTGTGTCATCGGCAATGTGAAGGTTCAAGGGAAGCAATGACCCTGGAGCTGGACGTCGGATATAGTTACATGAGTCCCAGGAAATATTCAAAGCATGGACTGTTAATAGCGTTACTGGCCTTCACATATGTCGCCAGAGTGCCCGTAGTATTGAATCGCGATGTAGTTTCTGTGTGTCATCGGCAATGTGAAGGTTCAAGGGAAGCAATCACCCTGGAGCTGGACGTCGGATATAGTTACTTGAGTCCCAGGAAATATTCAAAGCATGGACTGTGAAAAGCGTTACTGGCCTTCACATATGTCGCCATAATTCCCGTAGTATTGAATCGCGATGCAGTTTTTTTGTTTCATCGTCATTGTGAATGTTCAAGGGAGGCAATGACCCTGGAGCTGGACGTCGGATATAGTTACTTGGGTCCCAGGAAATATTCGAAGCATGGACTGTTAAAAGCGTTACTGTCCTTCACATATATAGCCATATTGCCCGTAGTATTGAATCGCGATGCAGTTTCTGTGTGTCATCGGCAATGTGAAGGTTCAAGGGAAGCAATCACCCTGGAGCTGGACGTCGGATATAGTTACTTGAGTCCCAGGAAATATTCGAAGCATGGACTGTTAAAAGCGTTACTGGCCTTCACATATGTCGCCATAGTGCCCATAGTATTGAATCGCGATGCAGTTTCTGTGTGTCATCGGCAATGTGAAGGTTCAAGGGAAGCAATCACCCTGGAGCTGGACGTCGGATATAGTTACTTGAGTCCTAGGAAATATTCAAAGCATGGACTGTGAAGAGCGTTACTGGCCTTCACATATGTCGCCATAGTTCCCGTAGTATTGAATCGCGATGCAGTTTCTTTGTTTCATCGTCATTGTGAATGTTCAAGGGAGGCAATGACCCTGGAGCTGGACGTCGGATATAGTTACTTGGGTCCCAGGAAATATTCGAAGCATGGACTGTTAAAAGCGTTACTGTTCCTTCACATATATAGCCATAGTGCCCGTAGTATTGAATCGCGATGCCGTTTCTGTGTGTCATCGGCAATGTGAAGGTTCAAGGGAAGCAATGACCCTGGAGCTGGACGTCGGATATAGTTACTTGAGTCCCAGGAAATATTCAAAGCATGGACTGTTAAAAGCGTTACTGGCCTTCACATATGTCGCCATAGTGCCCGTAGTATTGAATCCCGATGCAGTTTCTTTGTTTCATCGTCATTGTGAAGGTTCAAGGGAAGCAATGACCCTGGAGCTGGACGTCGGATATAGTTACTTGAGTCCCAGGAAATATTCAAAGCATGGACTGTTAAAAGCGTTACTGGCCTTCACATATGTAGCCATAGTGCCCGTAGTATTGAATCGCGATGCAGTTTCTGTGTTTTATCGTCATTGCGAAGGTTCAAGGGAAGCAATGACCCTGGAGCTGGACGTCGGATATAGTTACTTGAGTCCCAGGAAATATTCAAAGCATGGACTGTTAAAAGCGTTACTGGCCTTCACATATGTCGCCATAGTGCCCGTAGTATTGAATCGCGATGCAGTTTCAGTATTTCATCGTCATTGTGAAGGTTTAAGGGAAGCAATGACCCTGGAGCTGGACGTCGGATATAGTTACTTGAGTCCCAGGTAGTATTCAAAGCATGGACTGTTAAAAGCGTTACTGGCCTTCACATATGTCGCCATAGTGCCCGTAGTATTAAATCGCGATGCACTTTCTGTGTTTCATCGTCATTGTGAAGGTTCAATGGAAGCAATGACCCTGGAGCTGGACGTCGGATATAGTTAATTGAGTCCCAGGAAACATTCAAAGCATGGACTGTTAAAAGCGTTACTGGCCTACACATATGTCGCCATAGTGCCCTTAGTATTGAATTGCGATGCAGTTTCTGTGTCTCATCGTCATTGTGAAGGTTCAAGTGAAGCAATGACCCTGGAGCTGGACGTCGGATATAGTTACTTGTGTTCCAGGAAATATTCAAAGCATGGACTGTTAAAAGCGTTACTGGCCTTCACATATGTCGCCATAGTGCCCGTAGAATTGAATCGCGATGCAGTTTCTGTGCGTCATCGGCAATGTGAAGGTTCAAGGGAAGCAAAGACGCTGGAGCTGGACGTCCGATATAGTTACTTGAGTCCCAGGAAATATTCAAAGCATGGACTGTTAAGAGCGTTACTGGCCTTCACATATGTCGCCATAGTCCCCGTAGTATTGAATCGCGATGCAGTTTCTGTGTTTCATTGTCATTGTGAAGGTTCAAGGGAAGCAATGACCCTGGAGCTGGACGTCGGATATAGTTACTTGAGTCCCAGGAGATATTCAAAGCATGGACTGTTAAAAGCGTTAACGGCCTTCACATATGTCGCCATAGTGCCCGTAGTATTGAATCGCGAAGCAGTTTCTGTGTTTCATCGTCACTGTGAAGGTTCAAGGGAAGCAATGACCCTGGAGCTGGACGTCGGATATAGTTACTTGAGTCCCAGGAAATATTCAAAGCATGGACTGTAAAAATCGATACTGGCCTTCACATATTTCGCCATAGTGCCCGTAGTATTGAATCGCGATGCAGTTTCTGTGTTTCATCGCCGTTGCGAAGGTTCAAGAGAAGCAATGATCCTGGAGCTGGTCGTCGGATATAGTTACTTGAGTCCCAGGAAATATTCAAAGCATGGACTGTTAAAAGCGTTACTGGCCTTCACATATGTCGCCATAGTGCCCGTAGTATTGAATTGCGATGCAGTTTCTGTGTTTCATCAACATTGTGAAGGTTCAAGGGAAGCAATGACCCTGGAGCTTCACGTCGGATATAGTTACTTGAGTCCCAGGAAATATTCAAAGCATGGACTGTTAAAAGCGTTACTGGCCTTCACATATGTCGCCATAGTGCCCGTAGTATTGAATCGCGATGCAGTTTCTTTGTTTCATCGTCATTGTGAAGGTTCAAGATAAGCAATGACCCTGGAGCTGGACGTCGGGTATAGTTACTTGAGTCCCAGGAAATATTCTAAGCATGGACTGTTAAAAGCGTTACTGGCCTTCACATATGTCGCCATAGTGCCCGTAGTATTGAATCGCGATGCAGTTTCTGTGTGTCATCGGCAATGTGAAGGTTCAAGGGAAGTAATCACCCTGGAGCTGGACGTCGGATATAGTTACTTGAGTCCCAGGAAACATTCAAAGCATGGACTGTTAAAAGCGTTACTGGCCTTCACATATGTCGCCATAACGCCCGTAGTATTGAATCGCGATGCAGTTTCTGTGTGTCATCGGCAATGTGAAGGTTCAAGGGAAGCAATGACCCTGGAGCTGGACGTCGGATATAGTTACTTGAGTCCCAGGAAATATTCAAAGCATTGACTGTTAAAAGCGTTACTGGCCTTCACATATGTCGCCATAGTGCCCGTAGTATTGAATCGCGATGCAGTTTCTGTGTGTCATCGGCAATGTGAAGGTTCAAGGGAAGCAATCACCCTGGAGCTGGACGTCGGATATAGTTACTTGAGTCCCAGGAAATATTCGAAGCATGGACTGTTAAAAGCGTTACTGGCCTTCACATATGTCGCCATAGTGCCCATAGTATTGAATCGCGATGCAGTTTCTGTGTGTCATCGGCAATGTGAAGGTTCAAGGGAAGCAATCACCCTGGAGCTGGACGTCGGATATAGTTACTTGAGTCCTAGGAAATATTCAAAGCATGGACTGTGAAGAGCGTTACTGGCCTTCACATATGTCGCCATAGTTCCCGTAGTATTGAATCGCGATGCAGTTTCTTTGTTTCATCGTCATTGTGAATGTTCAAGGGAGGCAATGACCCTGGAGCTGGACGTCGGATATAGTTACTTGGGTCCCAGGAAATATTCGAAGCATGGACTGTTAAAAGCGTTACTGTTCCTTCACATATATAGCCATAGTGCCCGTAGTATTGAATCGCGATGCCGTTTCTGTGTGTCATCGGCAATGTGAAGGTTCAAGGGAAGCAATGACCCTGGAGCTGGACGTCGGATATAGTTACTTGAGTCCCAGGAAATATTCAAAGCATGGACTGTTAAAAGCGTTACTGGCCTTCACATATGTCGCCATAGTGCCCGTAGTATTGAATCCCGATGCAGTTTCTTTGTTTCATCGTCATTGTGAAGGTTCAAGGGAAGCAATGACCCTGGAGCTGGACGTCGGATATAGTTACTTGAGTCCCAGGAAATATTCAAAGCATGGACTGTTAAAAGCGTTACTGGCCTTCACATATGTAGCCATAGTGCCCGTAGTATTGAATCGCGATGCAGTTTCTGTGTTTTATCGTCATTGCGAAGGTTCAAGGGAAGCAATGACCCTGGAGCTGGACGTCGGATATAGTTACTTGAGTCCCAGGAAATATTCAAAGCATGGACTGTTAAAAGCGTTACTGGCCTTCACATATGTCGCCATAGTGCCCGTAGTATTGAATCGCGATGCAGTTTCAGTATTTCATCGTCATTGTGAAGGTTTAAGGGAAGCAATGACCCTGGAGCTGGACGTCGGATATAGTTACTTGAGTCCCAGGTAGTATTCAAAGCATGGACTGTTAAAAGCGTTACTGGCCTTCACATATGTCGCCATAGTGCCCGTAGTATTAAATCGCGATGCACTTTCTGTGTTTCATCGTCATTGTGAAGGTTCAATGGAAGCAATGACCCTGGAGCTGGACGTCGGATATAGTTAATTGAGTCCCAGGAAACATTCAAAGCATGGACTGTTAAAAGCGTTACTGGCCTACACATATGTCGCCATAGTGCCCTTAGTATTGAATTGCGATGCAGTTTCTGTGTCTCATCGTCATTGTGAAGGTTCAAGTGAAGCAATGACCCTGGAGCTGGACGTCGGATATAGTTACTTGTGTTCCAGGAAATATTCAAAGCATGGACTGTTAAAAGCGTTACTGGCCTTCACATATGTCGCCATAGTGCCCGTAGAATTGAATCGCGATGCAGTTTCTGTGCGTCATCGGCAATGTGAAGGTTCAAGGGAAGCAAAGACGCTGGAGCTGGACGTCCGATATAGTTACTTGAGTCCCAGGAAATATTCAAAGCATGGACTGTTAAGAGCGTTACTGGCCTTCACATATGTCGCCATAGTCCCCGTAGTATTGAATCGCGATGCAGTTTCTGTGTTTCATTGTCATTGTGAAGGTTCAAGGGAAGCAATGACCCTGGAGCTGGACGTCGGATATAGTTACTTGAGTCCCAGGAGATATTCAAAGCATGGACTGTTAAAAGCGTTAACGGCCTTCACATATGTCGCCATAGTGCCCGTAGTATTGAATCGCGAAGCAGTTTCTGTGTTTCATCGTCACTGTGAAGGTTCAAGGGAAGCAATGACCCTGGAGCTGGACGTCGGATATAGTTACTTGAGTCCCAGGAAATATTCAAAGCATGGACTGTAAAAATCGATACTGGCCTTCACATATTTCGCCATAGTGCCCGTAGTATTGAATCGCGATGCAGTTTCTGTGTTTCATCGCCGTTGCGAAGGTTCAAGAGAAGCAATGATCCTGGAGCTGGTCGTCGGATATAGTTACTTGAGTCCCAGGAAATATTCAAAGCATGGACTGTTAAAAGCGTTACTGGCCTTCACATATGTCGCCATAGTGCCCGTAGTATTGAATTGCGATGCAGTTTCTGTGTTTCATCAACATTGTGAAGGTTCAAGGGAAGCAATGACCCTGGAGCTTCACGTCGGATATAGTTACTTGAGTCCCAGGAAATATTCAAAGCATGGACTGTTAAAAGCGTTACTGGCCTTCACATATGTCGCCATAGTGCCCGTAGTATTGAATCGCGATGCAGTTTCTTTGTTTCATCGTCATTGTGAAGGTTCAAGATAAGCAATGACCCTGGAGCTGGACGTCGGGTATAGTTACTTGAGTCCCAAGAAATATTAAAAGCATGGACTGTTAAAAGCGTTACTGGCCGTCACATATGTCGCCATAGTGCCTGTAGTATTGAATCGCGATGCAGTTTCTGTGTTTCATCGTCATTGTGAAGGTTCAAGGTAAGCAATGACCCTGGAGCTGGACGTCGGATATAGTTACTTGAGTCCCAGGAAATATTCAAAGCATGGACTGTTAAAAGCGTTACTGGCCTTCACATGTGTCGCCATAGTTCCCGTAGTATTGAATCGCGATGCAGTTTCTGTGTTTCGTCGTCATTGTGAAGGTTCAAGGGAAGCAATGACCCTGGAGCTGGACGTCGGATATATTTACTTGAGTCCCAGGAAATATTCAAAGCATGAACTGTTAAAAGCGTTACTGGCCGTCACATATGTCGCCATAGTGCCCGTAGTATTGATTCGTGATGGAGTTTCTGTGTTTCATCGGCAATGTGGATTTTCAAGGGAAGCAATGACCCTGGAGCTGGACGTCGGATATAGTTACTTGAGTCGCAGGAAATATTCAAAGCATGGACTGTTAAAAGCGTTACTGGCCTTCACATACGTCGCCATAGTGCCAGTAGTATTAAATCGCGATACAGTTTCTGTGTTTCATCGTCATTGTGAAGGTTCAAGGGAAGCAATGACCCTAATGCTGCACGTCGGATATTGTTACTTGAGTCCCAGGAAATATTCAAAGCATGGACTGTTAAAAGCGTTACTGGCCTTCACATATGTCGCCATAGTGCCCGTAGTATTGAATCGCGATGCAGTTTCTTTGTTACATCGTCATTGTGAAGGTTCAAGGGAAGCAATGACACTGGAGCTGGACGTCGGATATAGTTACTTGAGTCCCAGGAAATATTCAAAGCATGGACTGTTAAAAGCGTTACTGGCCGTCACATATGTCGCCATAGTGCCCGTAGTATTGATTCGTGATGGAGTTTCTGTGTTTCATCGGCAATGTGGATTTTCAAGGGAAGCAATGACCCTGGAGCTGGACGTCGGATATAGTTACTTGAGTCGCAGGAAATATTCAAAGCATGGACTGTTAAAAGCGTTACTGGCCTTCACATACGTCGCCATAGTGCCAGTAGTATTAAATCGCGATACAGTTTCTGTGTTTCATCGTCATTGTGAAGGTTCAAGGGAAGCAATGACCCTAATGCTGCACGTCGGATATTGTTACTTGAGTCCCAGGAAATATTCAAAGCATGGACTGTTAAAAGCGTTACTGGCCTTCACATATGTCGCCATAGTGCCCGTAGTATTGAATCGCGATGCAGTTTCTGTGTTTCATCGTCATTGTGAAGGTTCAAGGGAAGCAATGACCCTGGAGCTGGACGTCGGATATAGTTACTTGAGTCCCAGGAAACATTCAAAGCATGGACTGTTAAAAGCGTTACTGGCCTACACATATGTCGCCATAGTGCCCGTAGTATTAAATCGCGATGCAGTTTCTGTGTCTCATCGTCATTGTGAAGGTTCAAGGGAAGCAATGACCATGGAGCTCTACGTCGGATACAGTTACTTGAGTCCCAGGAAATATTCAATCCATGGACTGTTAAAAGCGTTACTGGCCTTCACATATGTCGCCATAGTGCCCGTAGTATTGAATTGCGATGCAGTTTCTGTGTTTCATCGTCATTGTGAAGGTTCAAGTGAAGCAATGACCCTGGAGCTGGACGTCGAACATAGTTACTTGAGTCCCAGGAAATATTCAAAGCATGGACAGTTAAAAGCGTTACTGGCCTTCACATATGTCGCCATAGTGCCCGTAGTATTGAATCGCGATGCAGTTTCTGTGTTTCATCGTCATTGTGAAGGTTTAAGGGAAGCAATGACCCTGGAGCTGGACGTCGGATATAGTTACTTGAGTCCCAGGAAATATTCAAAGCATGGACTGTTAATAGCGTTACTGGCCTTCACATATGTCGCCATAGTTCCCGTAGTATTGAATCGCGATGCAGTTTCTTTGTATCATCGTCATTGCGAAGGTTCAAGGGAGGCAATGACCCTGGAGTTGGACGTCGGATATAGTTACTTGGGTCCCAGGAAATATTCAAAGCATGGACTGTTAAAAGCGTTACTAGCCTTCACATATGTCGCCATAGTGCCCGTAGTATTGAATCGCGATGCAGTTTCTGTGTGTCATCGGCAATGTGAAGGTTCAAGGGAAGCAATGACCCTGGAGCTGGACGTCGGATATAGTTACTTGAGTCCCAGGAAATATTCAAAGCATGGACTGTGAAAAGCGTTACTGGCCTTCACATATGTCGCCATAGTGCCCGTAGTATTGAATCGCGATGCAGTTTCTTTGTTTCATCGTCACTGTGAAGGTTCAAGGGAAGCAATGACCCTGGAGCTGGACGTCGGATATAGTTACTTCAGTCCCAGGAAATATTCATAGCATGGACTGTTAAAAGCGTTACTGGCCTTCACATATGTAGCCATAGTGCCCGTAGAATTGAATCGCGATGCAGTTTCTGTGTTTCATCGTCATTCTGAAGGTTCAAGGGAAGTAATGGTACTGGAGCTGGACGTCGGATATAGTTACTTGAGTCCCAGGAAATATTCAAAGCGTGGACTGTTAAAAGCGTTAACGGCCTTCACATATGTCGCCATAGTGCCCGTAGTATTGAATCGCGATGCAGTTTCTGTGTTTCATCGGCAATGTGAAGGTTCAAGGGAAGCAATGACCCTGGAGCTGGACGTCGGATATAGTTACTTGAGTCCCAGGAAATCATCAGAGCATGAACTGTTAAAAGCGTTACTGGCCGTCACATCTGTCGCCATAGTGCCCGTAGTAATGAATCGAAATGGAGTTTCTGTGTTTCATCGGCAATGTGGATTTTGAAGGAAGCAATGACCCTGGACCTGGACGTCGGATATAGTTACTTGAGTCCGAGGAAATATTCAAAGCATGGACTGTTAAAAGCGTTACTGGCCTTCACATATGTCGCCATAGTGCCCGTAGTATTGAATCGCGATGCAGTTTCTGTGTTTCATCGTCATTGTGAAGGTTCAAGGGAAGCAATGACCCTGGAGCTGGACGTCGGACATAGTTACTAGAGTCCCAGGAAATATTCAAAGCATGGAGTGTTAAAAGCGTTATTGGCCTTCACATATGTCGCCATAGCGCCCGTAGTATTGAATCGCGATGCAGTTTCTGTGTTTCATCTTCATTGTGAAGGTTCAAGGGAAGCAATGACCCTGGAGCTGGACGTCGGACATAGTTACTAGAGTCCCAGGAAATATTCAAAGCATGGACTGTTAAAAGCGTTATTGGCCTTCACATATGTCGCCATAGTGCCCGTAGTATTGAATCGCGATGCAGTTTCTGTGTTTCATCGTCATTGTGAAGGTTCAAGGGAAGCAATGACCCTGGAGCTGGACGTCGGATATAGTTACTAGAGTCCCAGGAAATATTCACAGCATGGACTGTTAAAAGCGTTACTGGCCTTCACATATGTCGCCATAGTGCCCGTAGTATTGAATCGCGATGCAGTTTCTGTGTTTCATCGTCATTGTGAAGGTTCAAGGGAAGCAATGACCCTGGAGCTGGACGTCGGACATAGTTACTAGAGTCCCAGAAAATATTCGAAGCATGGACTGTTAAAAGCGTTACTGGCCTTCACATATGTCGCCATAGTGCCCGTAGTATTGAATCACGATGCAGTATCTGTGTTTCATCGTCATTGTGAAGGTTCAAGGGAAGCAATGACCCAGGAGCTGGACGTCGGACATAGTTACTAGAGTCCCAGGAAATATTCAAAGCATGGAGAGTTAAAAGCGTTATTGGCCTTCACATATGACGCCATAGTGCCCGTAGTATTGAATCGCGATGCAGTTTCTGTGTTTCATCGGCAATGTGAAGGTTCAAGGGAAGCAATGACCCTGGAGCTGGACGTCGGATATAGTTACCTGAGTCCCAGGAAATCATCAGAGCATGAACTGTTAAAAGCGTTACTGGCCGTGACATCTGTCGCCATAGTGCCCGTAGTAATGAATCGAAATGGAGTTTCTGTGTTTCATCGGCAATGTGGATTTTGAAGGAAGCAATGACCCTGGACCTGGACGTCGGATATAGTTACTTGAGTCCCAGGAAATATTCAAACATGGACTGTTAAAAGCGTTACTGGCCTTCACATATGTCGCCATAGTGCCCGTAGTATTGAATCGCGATGGAGTTTCTGTGTTTCATCGTCATTGTGAAGGTTCAAGGGAAGCAATGACCCTGGAGCTGGACGTCGGACATAGTTACTAGAGTCCCAGGAAATATTCAAAGCATGGAGTGTTAAAAGCGTTATTGGCCTTCACATATGTCGCCATAGTGCCCGTAGTATTGAATCGCGATGCAGTTTCTGTGTTTCATCGGCAATGTGAAGGTTCAAGGGAAGCAATGACCCTGGAGCTGGACGTCGGATATAGTTACTTGAGTCCCAGGAAATCATCAGAGCATGAACTGTTAAAAGCGTTACTGGCCGTCACATCTGTCGCCATAGTGCCCGTAGTAATGAATCGAAATGGAGTTTCTGTGTTTCATCGGCAATGTGGATTTTGAAGGAAGCAATGACCCTGGACCTGGACGTCGGATATAGTTACTTGAGTCCCAGGAAATATTCAAAGCATGGACTGTTAAAAGCGTTACTGGCCTTCACATATGTCGCCATAGTGCCCGTAGTATTGAATCACGATGCAGTATCTGTGTTTCATCGTCATTGTGAAGGTTCAAGATAAGCAATGACCCTGGTGCTGGACGTCGGACATAGTTACTAGAGTCCCAGGAAATATTCAAAGCATGGAGTGTTAAAAGCGTTATTGGCCTTCACATATGTCGCCATAGTGCCCGTAGAATTGAATCGCGATGCAGTTTCTGTGTTTCATCGTCATTCTGAAGGTTCAAGGGAAGTAATGGTACTGGAGCTGGACGTCGGATAAAGTTACTTGAGTCCCAGGAAATATTCAAAGCATGGACTGTTAAAAGCGTTACTGGCCTTCACATATGTCGCCATAGTGCCCGTAGTATTGAATCGCGATGCAGTTTCTGTGTTTCATCGGCAATGTGAAGGTTCAAGGGAAGCAATGACCCTGGAGCTGGACGTCGGATATAGTTACTTGAGTCCCAGGAAATCATCAGAGCATGAACTGTTAAAAGCGTTACTGGCCGTCACATCTGTCGCCATAGTGCCCGTAGTAATGAATCGAAATGGAGTTTCTGTGTTTCATCGGCAATGTGGATTTTGAAGGAAGCAATGACCCTGGACCTGGACGTCGGATATAGTTACTTGAGTCCCAGGAAATATTCAAAGCATGGACTGTTAAAAGCGTTACTGGCCTTCACATATGTCGCCATAGTGCCCGTAGTATTGAATCGCGATGCAGTTTCTGTGTTTCATCGGCAATGTGAAGGTTCAAGGGAAGCAATGACCCTGGAGCTGGACGTCGGATATAGTTACTTGAGTCCCAGGAAATCATCAGAGCATGAACTGTTAAAAGCGTTACTGGCCTTCACATATGTCGCCATAGTGCCCGTAGAATTGAATCGCGATGCAGTTTCTGTGCGTCATCGGCAATGTAAGGTTCAAGGGAAGCAAAGACGCTGGAGCTGGACGTCCGATATAGTTACTTGAGTCCCAGGAAATATTCAAAGCATGGACTGTTAAAAGCGTTACTGGCCTTCACATATGTCGCCATAGTCCCCGTAGTATTGAATCGCGATGCAGTTTCTGTGTTTCATTGTCATTGTGAAGGTTCAAGGGAAGCAATGACCCTGGAGCTGGACGTCGGATATAGTTACTTGAGTCCCAGGAAATATTCAAAGCATGGACTGTTAAAAGCGTTAACGGCCTTCACATATGTCGCCATAGTGCCCGTAGTATTGAATCGCGAAGCAGTTTCTGTGTTTCATCGTCACTGTGAAGGTTCAAGGGAAGCAATGACCCTGGAGCTGGACGTCGGATATAGTTACTTGAGTCCCAGGAAATATTCAAAGCATGGACTGTAAAAATCGATACTGGCCTTCACATATTTCGCCATAGTGCCCGTAGTATTGAATCGCGATGCAGTTTCTGTGTTTCATCGCCATTGCGAAGGTTCAAGAGAAGCAATGATCCTGGAGCTGGTCGTCGGATATAGTTACTTGAGTCCCAGGAAATATTCAAAGCATGGACTGTTAAAAGCGTTACTGGCATTCACATATGTCGCCATAGTGCCCGTAGTATTGAATTGCGATGCAGTTTCTGTGTTTCATCAACATTGTGAAGGTTCAAGGGAAGCAATGACCCTGGAGCTGGACGTCGGATATAGTTACTTGAGTCCCAAGAAATATTAAAAGCATGGACTGTTAAAAGCGTTACTGGCCTTCACATATGTCGCCATAGTGCCCGTAGTATTGAATCGCGATCCAGTTTCTTTGTTTCATCGTCATTGTGAAGGTTCAAGATAAGCAATGACCCTGGAGCTGGACGTCGGGTATAGTTACTTGAGTCCCAAGAAATATTAAAAGCATGGACTGTTAAAAGCGTTACTGGCCGTCACATATGTCGCCATAGTGCCTGTAGTATTGAATCGCGATGCAGTTTCTGTGTTTCATCGTCATTGTGAAGGTTCAAGGTAAGCAATGACCCTGGAGCTGGACGTCGGATATAGTTACTTGAGTCCCAGGAAATATTCAAAGCATGGACTGTTAAAAGCGTTACTGGCCTTCACATGTGTCGCCATAGTTCCCGTAGTATTGAATCGCGATGCAGTTTCTGTGTTTCGTCGTCATTGTGAAGGTTCAAGGGAAGCAATGACCCTGGAGCTGGACGTCGGATATATTTACTTGAGTCCCAGGAAATATTCAAAGCATGAACTGTTAAAAGCGTTACTGGCCGTCACATATGTCGCCATAGTGCCCGTAGTATTGATTCGTGATGGAGTTTCTGTGTTTCATCGGCAATGTGGATTTTCAAGGGAAGCAATGACCCTGGAGCTGGACGTCGGATATAGTTACTTGAGTCGCAGGAAATATTCAAAGCATGGACTGTTAAAAGCGTTACTGGCCTTCACATACGTCGCCATAGTGCCAGTAGTATTAAATCGCGATACAGTTTCTGTGTTTCATCGTCATTGTGAAGGTTCAAGGGAAGCAATGACCCTAATGCTGCACGTCGGATATTGTTACTTGAGTCCCAGGAAATATTCAAAGCATGGACTGTTAAAAGCGTTACTGGCCTTCACATACGTCGCCATAGTGCCCGTAGTATTGAATCGCGATGCAGTTTCTTTGTTTCATCGTCATTGTGAAGGTTCAAGGGAAGCAATGACCCTGGAGCTGGACGTCGAACATAGTTACTTGAGTCCCAGGAAATATTCAAAGCATGGACAGTTAAAAGCGTTACTGGCCTTCACATACGTCGCCATAGTGCCCGTAGTATTGAATCGCGATGCAGTTTCTTTGTTTCGTCGTCATTGTGAAGGTTCAAGGGAAGCAATGACCATGGAGCTCTACGTCGGATACAGTTACTTGAGTCCCAGGAAATATTCAATCCATGGACTGTTAAAAGCGTTACTGGCCTTCACATATGTCGCCATAGTGCCCGTAGTATTGAATTGCGATGCAGTTTCTGTGTTTCATCATCATTGTGAAGGTTCAAGTGAAGCAATGACCCTGGAGCTGGACGTCGAACATAGTTACTTGAGTCCCAGGAAATATTCAAAGCATGGACAGTTAAAAGCGTTACTGGCCTTCACATATGTCGCCATAGTGCCCGTAGTATTGAATCGCGATGCAGTTTCTGTGTTTCATCGTCATTGTGAAGGTTCAAGGGAAGCAATGACCCTGGAGCTGGACGTCGGATATAGTTACTTGAGTCCCAGGAAATATTCAAAGCATGGACTGTTAAAAGCGTTACTGGCCTTCACATATGTCGCCATAGTTCCCGTAGTATTGAATCGCGATGCAGTTTCTTTGTATCATCGTCATTGCGAAGGTTCAAGGGAGGCAATGACCCTGGAGTTGGACGTCGGATATAGTTACTTGGGTCCCAGGAAATATTCAAAGCATGGACTGTTAAAAGCGTTACTAGCCTTCACATATGTCGCCATAGTGCCCGTAGTATTGAATCGCGATGCAGTTTCTGTGTGTCATCGGCAATGTGAAGGTTCAAGGGAAGCAATGACCCTGGAGCTGGACGTCGGATATAGTTACTTGAGTCCCAGGAAATATTCAAAGCATGGACTGTGAAAAGCGTTACTGGCCTTCACATATGTCGCCATAGTGCCCGTAGTATTGAATCGCGATGCAGTTTCTTTGTTTCATCGTCATTGTGAAGGTTCAAGGGAAGCAATGACCCTGGAGCTGGACGTCGGATATAGTTACTTCAGTCCCAGGAAATATTCATAGCATGGACTGTTAAAAGCGTTACTGGCCTTCACATATGTAGCCATAGTGCCCGTAGAATTGAATCGCGATGCAGTTTCTGTGTTTCATCGTCATTCTGAAGGTTCAAGGGAAGTAATGGTACTGGAGCTGGACGTCGGATATAGTTACTTGAGTCCCAGGAAATATTCAAAGCATGGACAGTTAAAAGCGTTACTGGCCTTCACATATGTCGCCATAGTGCCCGTAGTATTGAATCGCGATGCAGTTTCTGTGTTTCATCGGCAATGTGAAGGTTCAAGGGAAGCAATGACCCTGGAGCTGGACGTCGGATATAGTTACTTGAGTCCCAGGAAATCATCAGAGCATGAACTGTTAAAAGCGTTACTGGCCGTCACATCTGTCGCCATAGTGCCCGTAGTAATGAATCGAAATGGAGTTTCTGTGTTTCATCGGCAATGTGGATTTTGAAGGAAGCAATGACCCTGGACCTGGACGTCGGATATAGTTACTTGAGTCCCAGGAAATATTCAAAGCATGGACTGTTAAAAGCGTTACAGGCCTTCACATATGTCGCCATAGTGCCCGTAGTATTGAATCGCGATGCAGTTTCTTTGTTTCATCGTCATTGTGAAGGTTCAAGGGAAGCAATGACCCTGGAGCTGGACGTCGGATATAGTTACTTCAGTCCCAGGAAATATTCAAAGCATGGACTGTTAAAAGCGTTACTGGCCTTCACATATGTCGCCATAGTGCCCGTAGTATTGAATCACGATGCAGTATCTGTGTTTCATCGTCATTGTGAAGGTTCAAGGGAAGCAATGACCCAGGAGCTGGACGTCGGACATAGTTACTAGAGTCCCAGGAAATATTCAAAGCATGGAGAGTTAAAAGCGTTATTGGCCTTCACATATGACGCCATAGTGCCCGTAGTATTGAATCGCGATGCAGTTTCTGTGTTTCATCGGCAATGTGAAGGTTCAAGGGAAGCAATGACCCTGGAGCTGGACGTCGGATATAGTTACCTGAGTCCCAGGAAATCATCAGAGCATGAACTGTTAAAAGCGTTACTGGCCGTGACATCTGTCGCCATAGTGCCCGTAGTAATGAATCGAAATGGAGTTTCTGTGTTTCATCGGCAATGTGGATTTTGAAGGAAGCAATGACCCTGGACCTGGACGTCGGATATAGTTACTTGAGTCCCAGGAAATATTCAAACATGGACTGTTAAAAGCGTTACTGGCCTTCACATATGTCGCCATAGTGCCCGTAGTATTGAATCGCGATGCAGTTTCTGTGTTTCATCGTCATTGTGAAGGTTCAAGGGAAGCAATGACCCTGGAGCTGGACGTCGGACATAGTTACTAGAGTCCCAGGAAATATTCAAAGCATGGGGTGTTAAAAGCGTTATTGGCCTTCACATATGTCGCCATAGTGCCCGTAGTATTGAATCGCGATGCAGTTTCTGTGTTTCATCGGCAATGTGAAGGTTCAAGGGAAGCAATGACCCTGGAGCTGGACGTCGGATATAGTTACTTGAGTCCCAGGAAATCATCAGAGCATGAACTGTTAAAAGCGTTACTGGCCGTCACATCTGTCGCCATAGTGCCCGTAGTAATGAATCGAAATGGAGTTTCTGTGTTTCATCGGCAATGTGGATTTTGAAGGAAGCAATGACCGTGGACCTGGACGTCGGATATAGTTACTTGAGTCCCAGGAAATATTCAAAGCATGGACTGTTAAAAGCGTTACTGGCCTTCACATATGTCGCCATAGTGCCCGTAGTATTGAATCACGATGCAGTATCTGTGTTTCATCGTCATTGTGAAGGTTCAAGGGAAACAATGACCCTGGAGCTGGACGTCGGACATAGTTACTAGAGTCCCAGGAAATATTCAAAGCATGGAGTGTTAAAAGCGTTATTGGCCTTCACATATGTCGCCATAGTGCCCGTAGAATTGAATCGCGATGCAGTTTCTGTGTTTCATCGTCATTCTGAAGGTTCAAGGGAAGTAATGGTACTGGAGCTGGACGTCGGATATAGTTACTTGAGTCCCAGGAAATATTCAAAGCATGGACTGTTAAAAGCGTTAACGGCCTTCACATATGTCGCCATAGTGCCCGTAGTATTGAATCGCGATGCAGTTTCTGTGTTTCATCGGCAATGTGAAGGTTCAAGGGAAGCAATGACCCTGGAGCTTGACGTCGGATATAGTTACTTGAGTCCCAGGAAATCATCAGAGCATGAACTGTTAAAAGCGTTACTGGCCGTCACATCAGTCGCCATAGTGCCCGTAGTAATGAATCGAAATGGAGTTTCTGTGTTTCATCGGCAATGTGGATTTTGAAGGAAGCAATGACCCTGGACCTGGACGTCGGATATAGTTACTTGAGTCCGAGGAAATATTCAAAGCATGGACTGTTAAAAGCGTTACTGGCCTTCACATATGTCGCCATAGTGCCCGTAGTATTGAATCGCGATGCAGTTTCTGTGTTTCATCGTCATTGTGAAGGTTCAAGGGAAGCAATGACCCTGGAGCTGGACGTCGGACATAGTTACTAGAGTCCCAGGAAATATTCAAAGCATGGAGTGTTAAAAGCGTTATTGGCCTTCACATATGTCGCCATAGCGCCCGTAGTATTGAATCGCGATGCAGTTTCTGTGTTTCATCGTCATTGTGAAGGTTCAAGGGAAGCAATGACCCTGGAGCTGGACGTCGGACATAGTTACTTGAGTCCCAGGAAATATTCAAAGCATGGACTGTTAAAAGCGTTATTGGCCTTGACATATGTCGCCATAGTGCCCGTAGTATTGAATCGCGATGCAGTTTCTGTGTTTCATCGTCATTGTGAAGGTTCAAGGGAAGCAATGACCCTGGAGCTGGACGTCGGATATAGTTACTAGAGTCCCAGGAAATATTCACAGCATGGACTGTTAAAAGCGTTACTGGCCTTCACATATAACGCCATAGTGCCCGTAGTATTGAATCGCGATGCAGTTTCTGTGTTTCATCGTCATTGTGAAGGTTCAAGGGAAGCAATGACCCTGGAGCTGGACGTCGGACATAGTTACTAGAGTCCCAGGAAATATTCGAAGCATGGACTGTTAAAAGCGTTACTGGCCTTCACATATGTCGCCATAGTGCCCGTAGTATTGAATCACGATGCAGTATCTGTGTTTCATCGTCATTGTGAAGGTTCAAGGGAAGCAATGACCCAGGAGCTGGACGTCGGACATAGTTACTAGAGTCCCAGGAAATATTCAAAGCATGGATAGTTAAAAGCGTTATTGGCCTTCACATATGACGCCATAGTGCCCGTAGTATTGAATCGCGATGCAGTTTCTGTGTTTCATCGGCAATGTGAAGGTTCAAGGGAAGCAATGACCCTGGAGCTGGACGTCGGATATAGTTACCTGAGTCCCAGGAAATCATCAGAGCATGAACTGTTAAAAGCGTTACTGGCCGTGACATCTGTCGCCATAGTGCCCGTAGTAATGAATCGAAATGGAGTTTCTGTGTTTCATCGGCAATGTGGATTTTGAAGGAAGCAATGACCCTGGACCTGGACGTCGGATATAGTTACTTGAGTCCCAGGAAATATTCAAACATGGACTGTTAAAAGCGTTACTGGCCTTCACATATGTCGCCATAGTGCCCGTAGTATTGAATCGCGATGCAGTTTCTGTGTTTCATCGTCATTGTGAAGGTTCAAGGGAAGCAATGACCCTGGAGCTGGACGTCGGACATAGTTACTAGAGTCCCAGGAAATATTCAAAGCATGGAGTGTTAAAAGCGTTATTGGCCTTCACATATGTCGCCATAGTGCCCGTAGTATTGAATCGCGATGCAGTTTCTGTGTTTCATCGGCAATGTGAAGGTTCAAGGGAAGCAATGACCCTGGAGCTGGACGTCGGATATAGTTACTTGAGTCCCAGGAAATCATCAGAGCATGAACTGTTAAAAGCGTTACTGGCCGTCACATCTGTCGCCATAGTGCCCGTAGTAATGAAACGAAATGGAGTTTCTGTGTTTCATCGGCAATGTGGATTTTGAAGGAAGCAATGACCGTGGACCTGGACGTCGGATATAGTTACTTGAGTCCCAGGAAATATTCAAAGCATGGACTGTTAAAAGCGTTACTGGCCTTCACATATGTCGCCATAGTGCCCGTAGTATTGAATCACGATGCAGTATCTGTGTTTCATCGTCATTGTGAAGGTTCAAGGGAAACAATGACCCTGGAGCTGGACGTCGGACATAGTTACTAGAATCCCAGGAAATATTCAAAGCATGGAGTGTTAAAAGCGTTATTGGCCTTCACATATGTCGCCATAGTGCCCGTAGAATTGAATTGCGATGCAGTTTCTGTGTTTCATCGTCATTCTGAAGGTTCAAGGGAAGTAATGGTACTGGAGCTGGACGTCGGATATAGTTACTTGAGTCCCAGGAAATATTCAAAGCATGGACTGTTAAAAGCGTTACTGGCCTTCACATATGTCGCCATAGTGCCCGTAGTATTGAATCGCGATGCAGTTTCTTTGTTTCATCGTCATTGTGAAGGTTCAAGGGAAGCAATGACCCTGGAGCTGGACGTCGGATATAGTTACTTCAGTCCCAGGAAATATTCAAAGCATGGACTGTTAAAAGCGTTACTGGCCTTCACATATGTAGCCATAGTGCCCGTAGAATTAATCGCGATGCAGTTTCTGTGTTTCATCGTCATTCTGAATGTTCAAGCGAAGTAATGGCACTGGAGCTGGACGTCGGATATAGTTACTTGAGTCCCAGGAAATATTCAAAGCGTGGACTGTTAAAAGCGTTACTGGCCTTCACATATGTCGCCATAGTGCCCGTAGTATTGAATCGCGATGCAGTTTCTGTGTTTCATCGGCAATGTGAAGGTTCAAGGGAAGCAATGACCCTGGAGCTGGACGTCGGATATAGTTACTTGAGTCCCAGGAAATCATCAGAGCATGAACTGTTAAAAGCGTTACTGGCCGTCACATCTGTCGCCATAGTGCCCGTAGTAATGAATCGAAATGGAGTTTCTGTGTTTCATCGGCAATGTGGATTTTGAAGGAAGCAATGACCCTGGACCTGGACGTCGGATATAGTTACTTGAGTCCCAGGAAATATTCAAATCAAGGGCTGTTAAAAGCGTTACTGGCCTTCACATATGTCGCCATAGTGCCCGTAGTATTGAATCGCGATGCAGTTTCTGTGTTTCATCGTCATTGTGAAGGTTCAAGGGAAGCAATGACCCTGGAGCTGGACGTCGGACATAGTTACTAGAGTCCCAGGAAATATTCAAAGCATGGAGTGTTAAAAGCGTCATTGGCCTTCACATCAGTCGCCATAGTGCCCGTAGTAATGAATCGAAATGGAGTTTCTGTGTTTCATCGGCAATGTGGATTTTGAAGGAAGCAATGACCCTGGACCTGGACGTCGGATATAGTTACTTGAGTCCCAGGAAATATTCAAAGCATGGACTGTTAAAAGTGTTACTGGCCTTCACATATGTCGCCATAGTGCCCGTAGTATTGAATCACGATGCAGTATCTGTGTTTCATCGTCATTGTGAAGGTTCAAGGGAAGCAATGACCCTGGAGCTGGACGTCGGACATAGTTACTAGAGTCCCAGGAAATATTCAAAGCATGGAGTGTTAAAAGCGTTATTGGCCTTCACATATGTTGCCATAGTGCCCGTAGTATTGAATCGCGATGCAGTTTCTGTGTTTCATCGGCAATGTGAAGGTTCAAGGGAAGCAATGACCCTGGAGCTGGACGTCGGATATAGTTACTTGAGTCCCAGGAAATCATCAGAGCATGAACTGTTAAAAGCGTTACTGGCCGTCACATCTGTCGCCATAGTGCCCGTAGTAATGAATCGAAATGGAGTTTCTGTGTTTCATCGGCAATGTGGATTTTGAAGGAAGCAATGACCCTGGACCTGGACGTCGGATATAGTTACTTGAGTCCCAGGAAATATTCAAAGCATGGACTGTTAAAAGCGTTACTGGCCTTCACATATGTCGCCATAGTGCCCGTAGTATTGAATCACGATGCAGTATCTGTGTTTCATCGTCGTTGTGAAGGTTCAAGGGAAGCAATGACCCTGGAGCTGGACGTCGGCCATAGTTACTAGAGTCCCAGGAAATATTCAAAGCATGGACTGTTAAAAGCGTTATTGGCCTTCACATATGTCGCCATAGTGCCCGTAGTATTGAATCGCGATGCAGTTTCTGTGTTTCATCGTCATTGTGAAGGTTCAAGGGAAGCAATGACCCTGGAGCTGGACGTCGGACATAGTTACTAGAGTCCCAGGAAATATTCAAAGCATGGACTGTTAAAAGCGTTACTGGCCTTCACATATGTCGCCATAGTGCCTGTAGTATTGAATCGCGATGCAGTTTCTGAGTTTCATCGTCATTAAGAAGGTTCAAGGGAAGCAATGACCCTGGAGCTGGACGTCGGACATAGTTACTAGAGTCCCAGGAAATATTCAAAGCATGGACTGTTAAAAGCGTTACTGGCCTTCACATATGTCGCCATAGTGCCCGTAGTATTGAATCGCGATGCAGTTTCTGTGTTTCATCGTCATTGTGAAGGTTCAAGGGAAGCAATGACCCTGGAGCTGGACGTCGGATATAGTTACTTGAGTCCCAGGAAATATTCAAAGCATGGACTGTTAAAACCGTTACTGGCCTTCACATATGTCGCCATAGTGGCCGTAGTATTGAATCGCGATGCAGTTTCTATGTTTCATCGTCATTGTGAAGGTTCAAGGGAAGCAATGACCCTGGAGCTGGACGTCGGACATAGTTACTAGAGTCCCAGGATATATTCAAAGCATGGACTGTTAAAAGCGTTACTGGCCTTCACATATGTCGCCATAGTGCCCGTAGTATTGAATCGCGATGCACTTTCTGTGTTTCATCGTCATTGTGAAGGTTCAAGGGAAGCAATGACCCTGGAGCTGGACGTCGGATATAGTTAGTTGAGTCCCAGGAAATATTCAAAGCATGGACTGTTAAAAGCGTTACTGGCCTTCACATATGTCGCCATAGTGCCTGTAGTATTGAATCGCGATGCAGTTTCTGTGTTTCATCGTCATTGTGAAGGTTCAAGGGAAGCAATGACCCTGGAGCTGGACGTCGGACATAGTTACTAGAGTCCCAGGAAATATTCAAAGCATGGACTGTTAAAAGCGTTATTGGCCTTCACATATGTCGCCATAGTGCCCGTAGTATTGAATCGCGATTCAGTTTCTGTGTTTCATCGTCATTGTGAAGGTTCAAGGGAAGCAATGACCCTGGAGCTGGACGTCGGATATAGTTACTTGAGTCCCAGGAAATATTCAAAGCATGGACTGTTAAAAGCGTTATTGGCCTTCACATATGTCGCCATAGTGGCCGTAGTATTGAATCGCGATGCAGTTTCTGTGTTTCATCGTCATTGTGAAGGTTCAAGGGAAGCAATGACCCTGGAGCTGGACGTCGGACATAGTTACTAGAGTCCCAGGAAATATTCAAAGCATGGACTGTTAAAAGCGTTATTGGCTTTCACATATGTCGCCATAGTGCCCGTAGTATTGAATCGCGATGCAGTTTCTGTGTTTCATCGTCATTGTGAAGGTTCAAGGGAAGCAATGACCCTGGAGCTGGACGTCGGACATTATTACTTGAGTCCCAGGAAATATTCAAAGCATGGACTGTTAAAAGCGTTACTGGCCTTCACATATGTCGCCATAGTGGCCGTAGTATTGAATCGCGATGCAGTTTCTGTGTTTCATCGTCATTGTGAAGGTTCAAGGGAAGCAATGACCCTGGAGCTGGACGTCGGACATAGTTACTAGAGTCCCAGGAAATATTCAAAGCATGGACTGTTAAAAGCGTTACTGGCCTTCACATATGTCGCCATAGTGCCCGTAGTATTGAATCGCGATGCAGTTTCTGTGTTTCATCGTCATTGTGAAGGTTCAAGGGAAGCAATGTCCCTGGAGCTGGACGTCGGATATAGTTACTTGAGTCCCAGGAAATATTCAAAGCATGGACTGTTAAAACCGTTACTGGCTTTCACATATGTCGCCATAGTGCCCGTAGTATTGAATCGCGATGCAGTTTCTATGTTTCATCGTCATTGTGAAGGTTCAAGGGAAGCAATGACCCTGGAGCTGGACGTCGGACATAGTTACTAGAGTCCCAGGAAATATTCAAAGCATGGACTGTTAAAAGCCTTACTGGCTTTCACATATGTCGCCATAGTGGCCGTAGTATTGAATCGCGATGCAGTTTCTGTGTTTCATCGTCATTGTGAAGGTTCAAGGGAAGCAATGACCCTGGAGCTGGACGTCGGATATCGTTACTTGAGTCCCAGGAAATATTCAAAGCATGGACTGTTAAAACCGTTACTGGCCTTCACATATGTCGCCATAGTGGCCGTAGTATTGAATCGCGATGCAGTTTCTATGTTTCATCGTCATTGTGAAGGTTCAAGGGAAGCAATGACCCTGGAGCTGGACGTCGGACATAGTTACTAGAGTCCCAGGAAATATTCAAAGCATGGACTGTTAAAAGCGTTACTGGCTTTCACATATGTCGCCATAGTGGCCGTAGTATTGAATCGCGATGCAGTTTCTATGTTTCATCGTCATTGTGAAGGTTCAAGGGAAGCAATGACCCTGGAGCTGGACGTCGGACATAGTTACTAGAGTCCCAGGAAATATTCAAAGCATGGACTGTTAAAAGCGTTACTGGCTTTCACATATGTCGCCATAGTGGCCGTAGTATTGAATCGCGATGCAGTTTCTGTGTTTCATCGTCATTGTGAAGGTTCAAGGGAAGCAATGACCCTGGAGCTGGACGTCGGATGTAGTTACTTGAGTCCCAGGAAATATTCAAAGCATGGACTGTTAAAACCGTTACTGGCCTTCACATATGTCGCCATAGTGCCTGTTGTATTGAATCGCGATGCAGTTTCTGTGTTTCATCGTCATTGTGAAGGTGCAAGGGAAGCAATGACCCTGGAGCTGGACGTCGGACATAGTTACTAGAGTCCCAGGAAATATTCAAAGCATGGACTGTTAAAAGCGTTACTGGCTTTCAGATATGTCGCCATAGTGGCCGTAGTATTGAATCGCGATGCAGTTTCTATGTTTCATCGTCATTGTGAAGGTTCAAGGGAAGCAATGACCCTGGAGCTGGACGTCGGATATAGTTACTTGAGTCCCAGGAAATATTCAAAGCATGGACTGTTAAAAGCGTTACTGGCTTTCACATATGTCGCCATAGTGGCCGTAGTATTGAATCGCGATGCAGTTTCTATGTTTCATCGTCATTGTGAAGGTTCAAGGGAAGCAATGACCCTGGAGCTGGACGTCGGACATAGTTACTAGAGTCCCAGGAAATATTCAAAGCATGGACTGTTAAAAGCGTTACTGGCTTTCACATATGTCGCCATAGTGGCCGTAGTATTGAATCGAGATGCAGTTTCTAGTTTTCATCGTCATTGTGAAGGTTCAAGGGAAGCAATGAGCCTGGAGCTGGACGTCGGATATAGTTACTTGAGTCCCAGGAAATATTCAAAGCATGGACTGTTAAAACCGTTACTGGGCTTCACATATGTCGCCATAGTGGCCGTAGTATTGAATCGCGATGCAGTTTCTATGTTTCATCGTCATTGTGAAGGTTCAAGGGAAGCAATGACCCTGGAGCTGGACGTCGGACATAGTTACTAGAGTCTCAGGAAATATTCAAAGCATGGACTGTTAAAAGCGTTACTGGCCTTCACATATGTCGCCATAGTGCCCGTAGTATTGAATCGCGATGCAGTTTCTTAGTTTCATCCTCATTGTGAAGGTTCAAGGGAAGCAATGACGCTGGAGCTGGACGTCGGATATAGTTACTTGAGTCCCAGGAAATATTCAAAGCATGGACTGTTAAAAGCGTTACTGGCCTTCACATATGTCACCATAGTGCCTGTAGTATTGAATCGCGATGCAGTTTCTGTGTTTCATCGTCATTGTGAAGGTTCAAGGGAAGCAATGACCCTGGAGCTGGACGTCGGACATAGTTACTAGAGTCCCAGGAAATATTCAAAGCATGGACTGTTAAAAGCGTTACTGGCCTTCACATATGTCGCCATAGTGCCCGTAGTATTGAATCGCGATGCAGTTTCTGTGTTTCATCGTCATTGTGAAGGTTCAAGGGAAGCAATGACCCTGGAGCTGGACGTCGGATATAGTTACTTGAGTCCCAGGAAATATTCAAAGCATGGACTGTTAAAACCGTTACTGGCCTTCACATATGTCGCCATAGTGCCCGTAGTATTGAATCGCGATGCAGTTTCTGTGTTTCATCGTCATTGTGAAGGTTCAAGGGTAGCAATGACCCTGGAGCTGGACGTCGGATATAGTTACTTGAGTCCCAGGAAATATTCAAAGCATGGACTGTTAAAAGCGTTACTGGCCTTCACATATGTCGCCATAGTGGCCGTGGTATTGAATCGCGATGCAGTTTCTATGTTTCATCGTCATTGTGAAGGTTCAAGGGAAGCAATGACCCTGGAGCTGGACGTCGGACATAGTTACTAGAGTCCCAGGAAATATTCAAAGCATGGACTGTTAAAAGCGTTACTGGCTTTCACATATGTCGCCATAGTGGCCGTAGTATTGAATCGCGATGCAGTTTCTATGTTTCATCGTCATTGTGAAGGTTCAAGGGAAGCAATGACCCTGGAGCTGGACGTCGGATATAGTTACTAGAGTCCCAGGAAATATTCAAAGCATGGACTGTTAAAAGCGTTACTGGCCTTCACATATGTCGCCATAGTGCCTGTAGTATTGAATCGCGATGCAGTTTCTGAGTTTCATCGTCATTAAGAAGGTTCAAGGGAAGCAATGACCCTGGAGCTGGACGTCGGACATAGTTACTAGAGTCCCAGGAAATATTCAAAGCATGGACTGTTAAAAGCGTTACTGGCCTTCACATATGTCGCCATAGTGCCCGTAGTATTGAATCGCGATGCAGTTTCTGTGTTTCATCGTCATTGTGAAGGTTCAAGGGAAGCAATGACCCTGGAGCTGGACGTCGGATATAGTTACTTGAGTCCCAGGAAATATTCAAAGCATGGACTGTTAAAACCGTTACTGGCCTTCACATATGTCGCCATAGTGGCCGTAGTATTGAATCGCGATGCAGTTTCTATGTTTCATCGTCATTGTGAAGGTTCAAGGGAAGCAATGACCCTGGAGCTGGACGTCGGACATAGTTACTAGAGTCCCAGGATATATTCAAAGCATGGACTGTTAAAAGCGTTACTGGCCTTCACATATGTCGCCATAGTGCCCGTAGTATTGAATCGCGATGCACTTTCTGTGTTTCATCGTCATTGTGAAGGTTCAAGGGAAGCAATGACCCTGGAGCTGGACGTCGGATATAGTTAGTTGAGTCCCAGGAAATATTCAAAGCATGGACTGTTAAAAGCGTTACTGGCCTTCACATATGTCGCCATAGTGCCTGTAGTATTGAATCGCGATGCAGTTTCTGTGTTTCATCGTCATTGTGAAGGTTCAAGGGAAGCAATGACCCTGGAGCTGGACGTCGGACATAGTTACTAGAGTCCCAGGAAATATTCAAAGCATGGACTGTTAAAAGCGTTATTGGCCTTCACATATGTCGCCATAGTGCCCGTAGTATTGAATCGCGATTCAGTTTCTGTGTTTCATCGTCATTGTGAAGGTTCAAGGGAAGCAATGACCCTGGAGCTGGACGTCGGATATAGTTACTTGAGTCCCAGGAAATATTCAAAGCATGGACTGTTAAAAGCGTTATTGGCCTTCACATATGTCGCCATAGTGGCCGTAGTATTGAATCGCGATGCAGTTTCTGTGTTTCATCGTCATTGTGAAGGTTCAAGGGAAGCAATGACCCTGGAGCTGGACGTCGGACATAGTTACTAGAGTCCCAGGAAATATTCAAAGCATGGACTGTTAAAAGCGTTATTGGCTTTCACATATGTCGCCATAGTGCCCGTAGTATTGAATCGCGATGCAGTTTCTGTGTTTCATCGTCATTGTGAAGGTTCAAGGGAAGCAATGACCCTGGAGCTGGACGTCGGACATTATTACTTGAGTCCCAGGAAATATTCAAAGCATGGACTGTTAAAAGCGTTACTGGCCTTCACATATGTCGCCATAGTGGCCGTAGTATTGAATCGCGATGCAGTTTCTGTGTTTCATCGTCATTGTGAAGGTTCAAGGGAAGCAATGACCCTGGAGCTGGACGTCGGACATAGTTACTAGAGTCCCAGGAAATATTCAAAGCATGGACTGTTAAAAGCGTTACTGGCCTTCACATATGTCGCCATAGTGCCCGTAGTATTGAATCGCGATGCAGTTTCTGTGTTTCATCGTCATTGTGAAGGTTCAAGGGAAGCAATGACCCTGGAGCTGGACGTCGGATATAGTTACTTGAGTCCCAGGAAATATTCAAAGCATGGACTGTTAAAAGCGTTACTGGCTTTCACATATGTCGCCATAGTGCCCGTAGTATTGAATCGCGATGCAGTTTCTATGTTTCATCGTCATTGTGAAGGTTCAAGGGAAGCAATGACCCTGGAGCTGGACGTCGGACATAGTTACTAGAGTCCCAGGAAATATTCAAAGCATGGACTGTTAAAAGCCTTACTGGCTTTCACATATGTCGCCATAGTGGCCGTAGTATTGAATCGCGATGCAGTTTCTGTGTTTCATCGTCATTGTGAAGGTTCAAGGGAAGCAATGACCCTGGAGCTGGACGTCGGATATAGTTACTTGAGTCCCAGGAAATATTCAAAGCATGGACTGTTAAAACCGTTACTGGCCTTCACATATGTCGCCATAGTGGCCGTAGTATTGAATCGCGATGCAGTTTCTATGTTTCATCGTCATTGTGAAGGTTCAAGGGAAGCAATGACCCTGGAGCTGGACGTCGGACATAGTTACTAGAGTCCCAGGAAATATTCAAAGCATGGACTGTTAAAAGCGTTACTGGCTTTCACATATGTCGCCATAGTGGCCGTAGTATTGAATCGCGATGCAGTTTCTATGTTTCATCGTCATTGTGAAGGTTCAAGGGAAGCAATGACCCTGGAGCTGGACGTCGGACATAGTTACTAGAGTCCCAGGAAATATTCAAAGCATGGACTGTTAAAAGCGTTACTGGCTTTCACATATGTCGCCATAGTGGCCGTAGTATTGAATCGCGATGCAGTTTCTGTGTTTCATCGTCATTGTGAAGGTTCAAGGGAAGCAATGACCCTGGAGCTGGACGTCGGATGTAGTTACTTGAGTCCCAGGAAATATTCAAAGCATGGACTGTTAAAACCGTTACTGGCCTTCACATATGTCGCCATAGTGCCTGTTGTATTGAATCGCGATGCAGTTTCTGTGTTTCATCGTCATTGTGAAGGTGCAAGGGAAGCAATGACCCTGGAGCTGGACGTCGGACATAGTTACTAGAGTCCCAGGAAATATTCAAAGCATGGACTGTTAAAAGCGTTACTGGCTTTCACATATGTCGCCATAGTGGCCGTAGTATTTAATCGCGATGCAGTTTCTATGTTTCATCGTCATTGTGAAGGTTCAAGGGAAGCAATGACCCTGGAGCTGGACGTCGGATATAGTTACTTGAGTCCCAGGAAATATTCAAAGCATGGACTGTTAAAAGCGTTACTGGCTTTCACATATGTCGCCATAGTGGCCGTAGTATTGAATCGCGATGCAGTTTCTATGTTTCATCGTCATTGTGAAGGTTCAAGGGAAGCAATGACCCTGGAGCTGGACGTCGGACATAGTTACTAGAGTCCCAGGAAATATTCAAAGCATGGACTGTTAAAAGCGTTACTGGCTTTCACATATGTCGCCATAGTGGCCGTAGTATTGAATCGAGATGCAGTTTCTAGTTTTCATCGTCATTGTGAAGGTTCAAGGGAAGCAATGAGCCTGGAGCTGGACGTCGGATATAGTTACTTGAGTCCCAGGAAATATTCAAAGCATGGACTGTTAAAACCGTTACTGGCCTTCACATATGTCGCCATAGTGGCCGTAGTATTGAATCGCGATGCAGTTTCTATGTTTCATCGTCATTGTGAAGGTTCAAGGGAAGCAATGACCCTGGAGCTGGACGTCGGACATAGTTACTAGAGTCTCAGGAAATATTCAAAGCATGGACTGTTAAAAGCGTTACTGGCCTTCACATATGTCGCCATAGTGCCCGTAGTATTGAATCGCGATGCAGTTTCTTAGTTTCATCCTCATTGTGAAGGTTCAAGGGAAGCAATGACGCTGGAGCTGGACGTCGGATATAGTTACTTGAGTCCCAGGAAATATTCAAAGCATGGACTGTTAAAAGCGTTACTGGCCTTCACATATGTCACCATAGTGCCTGTAGTATTGAATCGCGATGCAGTTTCTGTGTTTCATCGTCATTGTGAAGGTTCAAGGGAAGCAATGACCCTGGAGCTGGACGTCGGACATAGTTACTAGAGTCCCAGGAAATATTCAAAGCATGGACTGTTAAAAGCGTTACTGGCCTTCACATATGTCGCCATAGTGCCCGTAGTATTGAATCGCGATGCAGTTTCTGTGTTTCATCGTCATTGTGAAGGTTCAAGGGAAGCAATGACCCTGGAGCTGGACGTCGGATATAGTTACTTGAGTCCCAGGAAATATTCAAAGCATGGACTGTTAAAACCGTTACTGGCCTTCACATATGTCGCCATAGTGCCCGTAGTATTGAATCGCGATGCAGTTTCTGTGTTTCATCGTCATTGTGAAGGTTCAAGGGTAGCAATGACCCTGGAGCTGGACGTCGGATATAGTTACTTGAGTCCCAGGAAATATTCAAAGCATGGACTGTTAAAAGCGTTACTGGCCTTCACATATGTCGCCATAGTGGCCGTGGTATTGAATCGCGATGCAGTTTCTATGTTTCATCGTCATTGTGAAGGTTCAAGGGAAGCAATGACCCTGGAGCTGGACGTCGGACATAGTTACTAGAGTCCCAGGAAATATTCAAAGCATGGACTGTTAAAAGCGTTACTGGCTTTCACATATGTCGCCATAGTGGCCGTAGTATTGAATCGCGATGCAGTTTCTATGTTTCATCGTCATTGTGAAGGTTCAAGGGAAGCAATGACCCTGGAGCTGGACGTCGGATATAGTTACTTGAGTCCCAGGAAATATTCAAAGCATGGACTGTTAAAAGCGTTACTGGCTTTCACATATGTCGCCATAGTGGCCGTAGTATTGAATCGCGATGCAGTTTCTATGTTTCATCGTCATTGTGAAGGTTCAAGGGAAGCAATGACCCTGGAGCTGGACGTCGGACATAGTTACTAGAGTCCCAGGAAATATTCAAAGCATGGACTGTTAAAAGCGTTACTGGCTTTCACATATGTCGCCATAGTGGCCGTAGTATTGAATCGAGATGCAGTTTCTATGTTTCATCGTCATTGTGAAGGTTCAAAGGAAGCAATGACCCTGGAGCTGGACGTCGGATATAGTTACTTGAGTCCCAGGAAATATTCAAAGCATGGACTGTTAAAACCGTTACTGGCCTTCACATATGTCGCCATAGTGGCCGTAGTATTGAATCGCGATGCAGTTTCTATGTTTCATCGTCATTGTGAAGGTTCAAGGGAAGCAATGACCCTGGAGCTGGACGTCGGACATAGTTACTAGAGTCCCAGGAAATATTCAAAGCATGGACTGTTAAAAGCGTTACTGGCCTTCACATATGTCGCCATAGTGCCCGTAGTATTGAATCGCGATGCAGTTTCTATGTTCCATCGTCATTGTGAAGGTTCAAGGGAAGCAATGACCCTGGAGCTGGACGTCGGACATAGTTACTAGAGTCCCAGGAAATATTCAAAGCATGGACTGTTAAAAGCGTTACTGGCCTTCACATATGTCGCCATAGTGCCCGTAGTATTGAATCGCGATGCAGTTTCTGTGTTTCATCGTCATTGTGAAGGTTCAAGGGAAGCAATGACCCTGGAGCTGGACGTCGGATATAGTTACTTGAGTCCCAGGAAATATTCAAAGCATGGACTGTTAAAAGCGTTACTGGCCTTCACATATGTCGCCATAGTGCCTGTAGTATTGAATCGTGATGCAGTTTCTGTGTTTCATCGTCATTGTGAAGGTTCAAGGGAAGCAATGACCCTGGAGCTGGACATCGGACATAGTTACTAGAGTCCCAGGAAATATTCAAAGCATGGACTGTTAAAAGCGTTACTGGCCTTCACATATGTCGCCATAGTGCCCGTAGTATTGAATCGCGATGCAGTTTCTGTGTTTCATCGTCATTGTGAAGGTTCAAGGGAAGCAATGACCCTGGAGCTGGACGTCGGATATAGTTACTTGAGTCCCAGGAAATATTCAAAGCATGGACTGTTAAAAGCGTTACTGGCCTTCACATATGTCGCCATAGTGCCTGTTGTATTGAATCGCGATGCAGTTTCTGTGTTTCATCGTCATTGTGAAGGTGCAAGGGAAGCAATGACCCTGGAGCTGGACGTCGGACATAGTTACTAGAGTCCCAGGAAATATTCAAAGCATGGACTGTTAAAAGCGTTATTGGCCTTCACATATGTCGCCATAGTGCCCGTAGTATTGAATCGCGATGCAGTTTCTGTGTTTCATCGTCATTGTGAAGGTTCAAGGGAAGCAATGACCCTGGAGCTGGACGTCGGATATAGTTACTTGAGTCCCAGGAAATATTCAAAGCATGGACTGTTAAAAGCGTTATTGGCCTTCACATATGTCGCCATAGTGCCCGTAGTATTGAATCGCGATGCAGTTTCTATGTTTCATCGTCATTGTGAAGGTTCAAGGGAAGCAATGACCCTGGAGCTGGACGTCGGACATAGTTACTAGAGTCCCAGGAAATATTCAAAGCATGGACTGTTAAAAGCGTTACTGGCCTTCACATATGTCGCCATAGTGGCCGTAGTATTGAATCGCGATGCAGTTTCTATGTTTCATCGTCATTGTTAAGGTTCAAGGGAAGCAATGACCCTGGAGCTGGACGTCGGACATAGTTACTAGAGTCCCAGGAAATATTCAAAGCATGGACTGTTAAAAGCGTTACTGGCTTTCACATATGTCGCCATAGTGGCCGTAGTATTGAATCGCGATGCAGTTTCTATGTTTCATCGTCATTGTGAAGGTTCAAGGGAAGCAATGACCCTGGAGCTGGACGTCGGATATAGTTACTTGAGTCCCAGGAAATATTCAATGCATGGACTGTTAAAAGCGTTACTGGCTTTCACATATGTCGCCATAGTGGCCGTAGTATTGAATCGCGATGCAGTTTCTATGTTTCATCGTCATTGTGAAGGTTCAAGGGAAGCAATGACCCTGGAGCTGGACGTCGGACATAGTTACTAGAGTCTCAGGAAATATTCAAAGCATGGACTGTTAAAAGCGTTACTGGCTTTCACATATGTCGCCATAGTGGCCGTAGTATTGAATCGAGATGCAGTTTCTAGTTTTCATCGTCATTGTGAAGGTTCAAGGGAAGCAATGACCCTGGAGCTGGATGTCGGATATAGTTACTTGAGTCCCAGGAAATATTCAAAGCATGGACTGTTAAAACCGTTACTGGCCTTCACATATGTCGCCATAGTGGCCGTAGTATTGAATCGCGATGCAGTTTCTATGTTTCATCGTCATTGTGAAGGTTCAAGGGAAGCAATGACCCTGGAGCTGGACGTCGGACATAGTTACTAGAGTCCCAGGAAATATTCAAAGCATGGACTGTTAAAAGCGTTACTGGCCTTCACATATGTCGCCATAGTGCCTGTAGTATTGAATCGCGATGCAGTTTCTGTGTTTCATCGTCATTGTGAAGGTTCAAGGGAAGCAATGACCCTGGAGCTGGACGTCGGACATAGTTACTAGAGTCCCAGGAAATATTCAAAGCATCGACTGTTAAAAGCGTTACTGGCCTTCACATATGTCGCCATAGTGCCCGTAGTATTGAATCGCGATGCAGTTTCTGTGTTTCATCGTCATTGTGAAGGTTCAAGGGAAGCAATGACCCTGGAGCTGGACGTCGGATATAGTTACTTGAGTCCCAGGAAATATTCAAAGCATGGACTGTTAAATGCGTTACTGGCCTTCACATATGTCGCCATGGTGCCTGTAGTATTGAATCGCGATGCAGTTTCTGTGTTTCATCGTCATTGTGAAGGTTCATGGGAAGCAATGACCCTGGAGCTGGACGTCGGACATAGTTACTGGAGTCCCAGGAAATATTCAAAGCATGGACTGTTAAAAGCGTTACTGGCCTTCACATATGTCGCCATAGTGCCCGTAGTATTGAATCGCGATGCAGTTTCTGTGTTTCATCGTCATTGTGAAGGTTCAAGGGAAGCAATGACCCTGGAGCTGGACGTCGGATATAGTTACTTGAGTCCCAGGAAATATTCAAAGCATGGACTGTTAAAACCGTTACTGGCCTTCACATATGTCGCCATAGTGGCCGTAGTATTGAATCGCGATGCAGTTTCTATGTTTCATCGTCATTGTGAAGGTTCAAGGGAAGCAATGACCCTGGAGCTGGATGTCGGACATAGTTACTAGAGTCCCAGGAAATATTCAAAGCATGGACTGTTAAAAGCGTTACTGGCCTTCACATATGTCGCCATAGTGCCCGTAGTATTGAATCGCGATGCAGTTTCTGTGTTTCATCGTCATTGTGAAGGTTCAAGGGAAGCAATGACCCTGGAGCTGGACGTCGGATATAGTTACTTGAGTCCCAGGAAATATTCAAAGCATGGACTGTTAAAAGCGTTACTGGCCTTCACATATGTCGCCATAGTGCCTGTAGTATTGAATCGCGATGCAGTTTCTGTGTTTCATCGTCATTGTGAAGGTTCAAGGGAAGCAATGACCCTGGAGCTGGACGTCGGACATAGTTACTAGAGTCCCAGGAAATATTCAAAGCATGGACAGTTAAAAGCGTTACTGGCCTTCACATATGTCGCCATAGTGCCCGTAGTATTGAATCGCGATGCAGTTTCTGTGTTTCATCGTCATTGTGAAGATTCAAGGGAAGCAATGACCCTGGAGCTGGACGTCGGATATAGTTACTTGAGTCCCAGGAAATATTCAAAGCATGGACTGTTAAAAGCGTTACTGGCCTTCACATATGTCGCCATAGTGCCTGTAGTATTGAATCGCGATGCAGTTTCTCTGTTTCATCGTCATTGTGAAGGTGCAAGGGAAGCAATGACCCTGGAGCTGGACGTCGGACATAGTTACTAGAGTCCCAGGAAATATTCAAAGCATGGACTGTTAAAAGCGTTATTGGCCTTCACATATGTCGCCATAGTGCCCGTAGTATTGAATCGCGATGCAGTTTCTGTGTTTCATCGTCATTGTGAAGGTTCAAGGGAAGCAATGACCCTGGAGCTGGACGTCGGATATAGTTACTTGAGTCCCAGGAAATATTCAAAGCATGGACTGTTAAAAGCGTTATTGTCCTTCACATATGTCGCCATAGTGGCTGTAGTATTGAATCGCGATGCAGTTTCTGTGTTTCATCGTCATTGTGAAGGTTCAAGGGAAGCAATGACCCTGGAGCTGGACGTCGGACATAGTTACTAGAGTCCCAAGAATATTCAAAGCATGGACTGTTAAAAGCGTTATTGGCCTTCACATATGTCGCCATAGTGCCCGTAGTATTGAATCGCGATGCAGTTTCTGTGTTTCATCGTCATTGTGAAGGTTCAAGGGAAGCAATTACCCTGGAGCTGGACGTCGGACATAGTTACTAGAGTCCCAGGAAATATTCAAAGCATGGACTGTTAAAAGCGTTACTGGCCTTCACATATGTCGCCATAGTGGCGGTAGTATTGAATCGCGATGCAGTTTCTGTGTTTCATCGTCATTGTGAAGGTTCAAGGGAAGCAATGACCCTGGAGCTGGACGTCGGACATAGTTACTAGAGTCCCAGGAAATATTCAAAGCATGGACTGTTAAAAGCGTTACTGGCCTTCACATATGTCGCCATAGTGGCCGTAGTATTGAATCGCGATGCAGTTTCTGTGTTTCATCGTCATTGTGAAGGTTCAAGGGAAGCAATGACCCTGGAGCTGGACGTCGGATATAGTTACTTGAGTCCCAGGAAATATTCAAAGCATGGACTGTTAAAAGCGTTATTGGCCTTCACATATGTCGCCATAGTGCCTGTTGTATTGAATCGCGATGCAGTTTCTGTGTTTCATCGTCATTGTGAAGGTGCAAGGGAAGCAATGACCCTGGAGCTGGACGTCGGACATAGTTACTAGAGTCCCAGGAAATATTCAAAGCATGGACTGTTAAAAGCGTTACTGGTTTCAGATATGTCGCCATAGTGGCCGTAGTATTGAATCGCGATGCAGTTTCTATGTTTCATCGTCATTGTGAAGGTTCAAGGGAAGCAATGACCCTGGAGCTGGACGTCGGATATAGTTACTTGAGTCCCAGGAAATATTCAAAGCATGGACTGTTAAAAGCGTTACTGGCTTTCACATATGTCGCCATAGTGGCCGTAGTATTGAATCGCGATGCAGTTTCTATGTTTCATCGTCATTGTGAAGGTTCAAGGGAAGCAATGACCCTGGAGCTGGACGTCGGACATAGTTACTAGAGTCCCAGGAAATATTCAAAGCATGGACTGTTAAAAGCGTTACTGGCTTTCACATATGTCGCCATAGTGGCCGTAGTATTGAATCGAGATGCAGTTTCTAGTTTTCATCGTCATTGTGAAGGTTCAAGGGAAGCAATGAGCCTGGAGCTGGACGTCGGATATAGTTACTTGAGTCCCAGGAAATATTCAAAGCATGGACTGTTAAAACCGTTACTGGCCTTCACATATGTCGCCATAGTGGCCGTAGTATTGAATCGCGATGCAGTTTCTATGTTTCATCGTCATTGTGAAGGTTCAAGGGAAGCAATGACCCTGGAGCTGGACGTCGGACATAGTTACTAGAGTCTCAGGAAATATTCAAAGCATGGACTGTTAAAAGCGTTACTGGCCTTCACATATGTCGCCATAGTGCCCGTAGTATTGAATCGCGATGCAGTTTCTTAGTTTCATCCTCATTGTGAAGGTTCAAGGGAAGCAATGACGCTGGAGCTGGACGTCGGATATAGTTACTTGAGTCCCAGGAAATATTCAAAGCATGGACTGTTAAAAGCGTTACTGGCCTTCACATATGTCACCATAGTGCCTGTAGTATTGAATCGCGATGCAGTTTCTGTGTTTCATCGTCATTGTGAAGGTTCAAGGGAAGCAATGACCCTGGAGCTGGACGTCGGACATAGTTACTAGAGTCCCAGGAAATATTCAAAGCATGGACTGTTAAAAGCGTTACTGGCCTTCACATATGTCGCCATAGTGCCCGTAGTATTGAATCGCGATGCAGTTTCTGTGTTTCATCGTCATTGTGAAGGTTCAAGGGAAGCAATGACCCTGGAGCTGGACGTCGGATATAGTTACTTGAGTCCCAGGAAATATTCAAAGCATGGACTGTTAAAACCGTTACTGGCCTTCACATATGTCGCCATAGTGCCCGTAGTATTGAATCGCGATGCAGTTTCTGTGTTTCATCGTCATTGTGAAGGTTCAAGGGTAGCAATGACCCTGGAGCTGGACGTCGGATATAGTTACTTGAGTCCCAGGAAATATTCAAAGCATGGACTGTTAAAAGCGTTACTGGCCTTCACATATGTCGCCATAGTGGCCGTGGTATTGAATCGCGATGCAGTTTCTATGTTTCATCGTCATTGTGAAGGTTCAAGGGAAGCAATGACCCTGGAGCTGGACGTCGGACATAGTTACTAGAGTCCCAGGAAATACTCAAAGCATGGACTGTTAAAAGCGTTACTGGCTTTCACATATGTCGCCATAGTGGCCGTAGTATTGAATCGCGATGCAGTTTCTATGTTTCATCGTCATTGTGAAGGTTCAAGGGAAGCAATGACCCTGGAGCTGGACGTCGGATATAGTTACTAGAGTCCCAGGAAATATTCAAAGCATGGACTGTTAAAAGCGTTACTGGCCTTCACATATGTCGCCATAGTGCCTGTAGTATTGAATCGCGATGCAGTTTCTGAGTTTCATCGTCATTAAGAAGGTTCAAGGGAAGCAATGACCCTGGAGCTGGACGTCGGACATAGTTACTAGAGTCCCAGGAAATATTCAAAGCATGGACTGTTAAAAGCGTTACTGGCCTTCACATATGTCGCCATAGTGCCTGTAGTATTGAATCGCGATGCAGTTTCTGTGTTTCATCGTCATTGTGAAGGTTCAAGGGAAGCAATGACCCTGGAGCTGGACGTCGGATATAGTTACTTGAGTCCCAGGAAATATTCAAAGCATGGACTGTTAAAACCGTTACTGGCCTTCACATATGTCGCCATAGTGGCCGTAGTATTGAATCGCGATGCAGTTTCTATGTTTCATCGTCATTGTGAAGGTTCAAGGGAAGCAATGACCCTGGAGCTGGACGTCGGACATAGTTACTAGAGTCCCAGGATATATTCAAAGCATGGACTGTTAAAAGCGTTACTGGCCTTCACATATGTCGCCATAGTGCCCGTAGTATTGAATCGCGATGCACTTTCTGTGTTTCATCGTCATTGTGAAGGTTCAAGGGAAGCAATGACCCTGGAGCTGGACGTCGGATATAGTTAGTTGAGTCCCAGGAAATATTCAAAGCATGGACTGTTAAAAGCGTTACTGGCCTTCACATATGTCGCCATAGTGCCTGTAGTATTGAATCGCGATGCAGTTTCTGTGTTTCATCGTCATTGTGAAGGTTCAAGGGAAGCAATGACCCTGGAGCTGGACGTCGGACATAGTTACTAGAGTCCCAGGAAATATTCAAAGCATGGACTGTTAAAAGCGTTATTGGCCTTCACATATGTCGCCATAGTGCCCGTAGTATTGAATCGCGATTCAGTTTCTGTGTTTCATCGTCATTGTGAAGGTTCAAGGGAAGCAATGACCCTGGAGCTGGACGTCGGATATAGTTACTTGAGTCCCAGGAAATATTCAAAGCATGGACTGTTAAAAGCGTTATTGGCCTTCACATATGTCGCCATAGTGGCCGTAGTATTGAATCGCGATGCAGTTTCTGTGTTTCATCGTCATTGTGAAGGTTCAAGGGAAGCAATGACCCTGGAGCTGGACGTCGGACATAGTTACTAGAGTCCCAGGAAATATTCAAAGCATGGACTGTTAAAAGCGTTATTGGCTTTCACATATGTCGCCATAGTGCCCGTAGTATTGAATCGCGATGCAGTTTCTGTGTTTCATCGTCATTGTGAAGGTTCAAGGGAAGCAATGACCCTGGAGCTGGACGTCGGACATTATTACTTGAGTCCCAGGAAATATTCAAAGCATGGACTGTTAAAAGCGTTACTGGCCTTCACATATGTCGCCATAGTGGCCGTAGTATTGAATCGCGATGCAGTTTCTGTGTTTCATCGTCATTGTGAAGGTTCAAGGGAAGCAATGACCCTGGAGCTGGACGTCGGACATAGTTACTAGAGTCCCAGGAAATATTCAAAGCATGGACTGTTAAAAGCGTTACTGGCCTTCACATATGTCGCCATAGTGCCCGTAGTATTGAATCGCGATGCAGTTTCTGTGTTTCATCGTCATTGTGAAGGTTCAAGGGAAGCAATGACCCTGGAGCTGGACGTCGGATATAGTTACTTGAGTCCCAGGAAATATTCAAAGCATGGACTGTTAAAAGCGTTACTGGCTTTCACATATGTCGCCATAGTGCCCGTAGTATTGAATCGCGATGCAGTTTCTATGTTTCATCGTCATTGTGAAGGTTCAAGGGAAGCAATGACCCTGGAGCTGGACGTCGGACATAGTTACTAGAGTCCCAGGAAATATTCAAAGCATGGACTGTTAAAAGCCTTACTGGCTTTCACATATGTCGCCATAGTGGCCGTAGTATTGAATCGCGATGCAGTTTCTGTGTTTCATCGTCATTGTGAAGGTTCAAGGGAAGCAATGACCCTGGAGCTGGACGTCGGATATAGTTACTTGAGTCCCAGGAAATATTCAAAGCATGGACTGTTAAAACCGTTACTGGCCTTCACATATGTCGCCATAGTGGCCGTAGTATTGAATCGCGATGCAGTTTCTATGTTTCATCGTCATTGTGAAGGTTCAAGGGAAGCAATGACCCTGGAGCTGGACGTCGGACATAGTTACTAGAGTCCCAGGAAATATTCAAAGCATGGACTGTTAAAAGCGTTACTGGCTTTCACATATGTCGCCATAGTGGCCGTAGTATTGAATCGCGATGCAGTTTCTATGTTTCATCGTCATTGTGAAGGTTCAAGGGAAGCAATGACCCTGGAGCTGGACGTCGGACATAGTTACTAGAGTCCCAGGAAATATTCAAAGCATGGACTGTTAAAAGCGTTACTGGCTTTCACATATGTCGCCATAGTGGCCGTAGTATTGAATCGCGATGCAGTTTCTGTGTTTCATCGTCATTGTGAAGGTTCAAGGGAAGCAATGACCCTGGAGCTGGACGTCGGATGTAGTTACTTGAGTCCCAGGAAATATTCAAAGCATGGACTGTTAAAACCGTTACTGGCCTTCACATATGTCGCCATAGTGCCTGTTGTATTGAATCGCGATGCAGTTTCTGTGTTTCATCGTCATTGTGAAGGTGCAAGGGAAGCAATGACCCTGGAGCTGGACGTCGGACATAGTTACTAGAGTCCCAGGAAATATTCAAAGCATGGACTGTTAAAAGCGTTACTGGCTTTCACATATGTCGCCATAATGGCCGTAGTATTGAATCGCGATGCAGTTTCTATGTTTCATCGTCATTGTGAAGGTTCAAGGGAAGCAATGACCCTGGAGCTGGACGTCGGATATAGTTACTTGAGTCCCAGGAAATATTCAAAGCATGGACTGTTAAAAGCGTTACTGGCTTTCACATATGTCGCCATAGTGGCCGTAGTATTGAATCGCGATGCAGTTTCTATGTTTCATCGTCATTGTGAAGGTTCAAGGGAAGCAATGACCCTGGAGCTGGACGTCGGACATAGTTACTAGAGTCCCAGGAAATATTCAAAGCATGGACTGTTAAAAGCGTTACTGGCTTTCACATATGTCGCCATAGTGGCCGTAGTATTGAATCGAGATGCAGTTTCTAGTTTTCATCGTCATTGTGAAGGTTCAAGGGAAGCAATGAGCCTGGAGCTGGACGTCGGATATAGTTACTTGAGTCCCAGGAAATATTCAAAGCATGGACTGTTAAAACCGTTACTGGCCTTCACATATGTCGCCATAGTGGCCGTAGTATTGAATCGAGATGCAGTTTCTAGTTTTCATCGTCATTGTGAAGGTTCAAGGGAAGCAATGAGCCTGGAGCTGGACGTCGGATATAGTTACTTGAGTCCCAGGAAATATTCAAAGCATGGACTGTTAAAACCGTTACTGGCCTTCACATATGTCGCCATAGTGGCCGTAGTATTGAATCGCGATGCAGTTTCTATGTTTCATCGTCATTGTGAAGGTTCAAGGGAAGCAATGACCCTGGAGCTGGACGTCGGACATAGTTACTAGAGTCTCAGGAAATATTCAAAGCATGGACTGTTAAAAGCGTTACTGGCCTTCACATATGTCGCCATAGTGCCCGTAGTATTGAATCGCGATGCAGTTTCTTAGTTTCATCCTCATTGTGAAGGTTCAAGGGAAGCAATGACGCTGGAGCTGGATGTCGGATATAGTTACTTGAGTCCCAGGAAATATTCAAAGCATGGACTGTTAAAAGCGTTACTGGCCTTCACATATGTCACCATAGTGCCTGTAGTATTGAATCGCGATGCAGTTTCTGTGTTTCATCGTCATTGTGAAGGTTCAAGGGAAGCAATGACCCTGGAGCTGGACGTCGGACATAGTTACTAGAGTCCCAGGAAATATTCAAAGCATGGACTGTTAAAAGCGTTACTGGCCTTCACATATGTCGCCATAGTGCCCGTAGTATTGAATCGCGATGCAGTTTCTGTGTTTCATCGTCATTGTGAAGGTTCAAGGGAAGCAATGACCCTGGAGCTGGACGTCGGATATAGTTACTTGAGTCCCAGGAAATATTCAAAGCATGGACTGTTAAAACCGTTACTGGCCTTCACATATGTCGCCATAGTGCCCGTAGTATTGAATCGCGATGCAGTTTCTGTGTTTCATCGTCATTGTGAAGGTTCAAGGGTAGCAATGACCCTGGAGCTGGACGTCGGATATAGTTACTTGAGTCCCAGGAAATATTCAAAGCATGGACTGTTAAAAGCGTTACTGGCCTTCACATATGTCGCCATAGTGGCCGTGGTATTGAATCGCGATGCAGTTTCTATGTTTCATCGTCATTGTGAAGGTTCAAGGGAAGCAATGACCCTGGAGCTGGAGGTCGGACATAGTTACTAGAGTCCCAGGAAATATTCAAAGCATGGACTGTTAAAAGCGTTACTGGCTTTCACATATGTCGCCATAGTGGCCGTAGTATTGAATCGCGATGCAGTTTCTATGTTTCATCGTCATTGTGAAGGTTCAAGGGAAGCAATGACCCTGGAGCTGGACGTCGGATATAGTTACTAGAGTCCCAGGAAATATTCAAAGCATGGACTGTTAAAAGCGTTACTGGCCTTCACATATGTCGCCATAGTGCCTGTAGTATTGAATCGCGATGCAGTTTCTGAGTTTCATCGTCATTAAGAAGGTTCAAGGGAAGCAATGACCCTGGAGCTGGACGTCGGACATAGTTACTAGAGTCCCAGGAAATATTCAAAGCATGGACTGTTAAAAGCGTTACTGGCCTTCACATATGTCGCCATAGTGCCTGTAGTATTGAATCGCGATGCAGTTTCTGTGTTTCATCGTCATTGTGAAGGTTCAAGGGAAGCAATGACCCTGGAGCTGGACGTCGGATATAGTTACTTGAGTCCCAGGAAATATTCAAAGCATGGACTGTTAAAACCGTTACTGGCCTTCACATATGTCGCCATAGTGGCCGTAGTATTGAATCGCGATGCAGTTTCTATGTTTCATCGTCATTGTGAAGGTTCAAGGGAAGCAATGACCCTGGAGCTGGACGTCGGACATAGTTACTAGAGTCCCAGGATATATTCAAAGCATGGACTGTTAAAAGCGTTACTGGCCTTCACATATGTCGCCATAGTGCCCGTAGTATTGAATCGCGATGCACTTTCTGTGTTTCATCGTCATTGTGAAGGTTCAAGGGAAGCAATGACCCTGGAGCTGGACGTCGGATATAGTTAGTTGAGTCCCAGGAAATATTCAAAGCATGGACTGTTAAAAGCGTTACTGGCCTTCACATATGTCGCCATAGTGCCTGTAGTATTGAATCGCGATGCAGTTTCTGTGTTTCATCGTCATTGTGAAGGTTCAAGGGAAGCAATGACCCTGGAGCTGGACGTCGGACATAGTTACTAGAGTCCCAGGAAATATTCAAAGCATGGACTGTTAAAAGCGTTATTGGCCTTCACATATGTCGCCATAGTGCCCGTAGTATTGAATCGCGATTCAGTTTCTGTGTTTCATCGTCATTGTGAAGGTTCAAGGGAAGCAATGACCCTGGAGCTGGACGTCGGATATAGTTACTTGAGTCCCAGGAAATATTCAAAGCATGGACTGTTAAAAGCGTTATTGGCCTTCACATATGTCGCCATAGTGGCCGTAGTATTGAATCGCGATGCAGTTTCTGTGTTTCATCGTCATTGTGAAGGTTCAAGGGAAGCAATGACCCTGGAGCTGGACGTCGGACATAGTTACTAGAGTCCCAGGAAATATTCAAAGCATGGACTGTTAAAAGCGTTATTGGCTTTCACATATGTCGCCATAGTGCCCGTAGTATTGAATCGCGATGCAGTTTCTGTGTTTCATCGTCATTGTGAAGGTTCAAGGGAAGCAATGACCCTGGAGCTGGACGTCGGACATTATTACTTGAGTCCCAGGAAATATTCAAAGCATGGACTGTTAAAAGCGTTACTGGCCTTCACATATGTCGCCATAGTGGCCGTAGTATTGAATCGCGATGCAGTTTCTGTGTTTCATCGTCATTGTGAAGGTTCAAGGGAAGCAATGACCCTGGAGCTGGACGTCGGACATAGTTACTAGAGTCCCAGGAAATATTCAAAGCATGGACTGTTAAAAGCGTTACTGGCCTTCACATATGTCGCCATAGTGCCCGTAGTATTGAATCGCGATGCAGTTTCTGTGTTTCATCGTCATTGTGAAGGTTCAAGGGAAGCAATGACCCTGGAGCTGGACGTCGGATATAGTTACTTGAGTCCCAGGAAATATTCAAAGCATGGACTGTTAAAAGCGTTACTGGCTTTCACATATGTCGCCATAGTGCCCGTAGTATTGAATCGCGATGCAGTTTCTATGTTTCATCGTCATTGTGAAGGTTCAAGGGAAGCAATGACCCTGGAGCTGGACGTCGGACATAGTTACTAGAGTCCCAGGAAATATTCAAAGCATGGACTGTTAAAAGCCTTACTGGCTTTCACATATGTCGCCATAGTGGCCGTAGTATTGAATCGCGATGCAGTTTCTGTGTTTCATCGTCATTGTGAAGGTTCAAGGGAAGCAATGACCCTGCAGCTGGACGTCGGATATAGTTACTTGAGTCCCAGGAAATATTCAAAGCATGGACTGTTAAAACCGTTACTGGCCTTCACATATGTCGCCATAGTGGCCGTAGTATTGAATCGCGATGCAGTTTCTATGTTTCATCGTCATTGTGAAGGTTCAAGGGAAGCAATGACCCTGGAGCTGGACGTCGGACATAGTTACTAGAGTCCCAGGAAATATTCAAAGCATGGACTGTTAAAAGCGTTACTGGCTTTCACATATGTCGCCATAGTGGCCGTAGTATTGAATCGCGATGCAGTTTCTATGTTTCATCGTCATTGTGAAGGTTCAAGGGAAGCAATGACCCTGGAGCTGGACGTCGGACATAGTTACTAGAGTCCCAGGAAATATTCAAAGCATGGACTGTTAAAAGCGTTACTGGCTTTCACATATGTCGCCATAGTGGCCGTAGTATTGAATCGCGATGCAGTTTCTGTGTTTCATCGTCATTGTGAAGGTTCAAGGGAAGCAATGACCCTGGAGCTGGACGTCGGATGTAGTTACTTGAGTCCCAGGAAATATTCAAAGCATGGACTGTTAAAACCGTTACTGGCCTTCACATATGTCGCCATAGTGCCTGTTGTATTGAATCGCGATGCAGTTTCTGTGTTTCATCGTCATTGTGAAGGTGCAAGGGAAGCAATGACCCTGGAGCTGGACGTCGGACATAGTTACTAGAGTCCCAGGAAATATTCAAAGCATGGACTGTTAAAAGCGTTACTGGCTTTCACATATGTCGCCATAGTGGCCGTAGTATTGAATCGCGATGCAGTTTCTATGTTTCATCGTCATTGTGAAGGTTCAAGGGAAGCAATGACCCTGGAGCTGGACGTCGGATATAGTTACTTGAGTCCCAGGAAATATTCAAAGCATGGACTGTTAAAAGCGTTACTGGCTTTCACATATGTCGCCATAGTGGCCGTAGTATTGAATCGCGATGCAGTTTCTATGTTTCATCGTCATTGTGAAGGTTCAAGGGAAGCAATGACCCTGGAGCTGGACGTCGGACATAGTTACTAGAGTCCCAGGAAATATTCAAAGCATGGACTGTTAAAAGCGTTACTGGCTTTCACATATGTCGCCATAGTGGCCGTAGTATTGAATCGAGATGCAGTTTCTAGTTTTCATCGTCATTGTGAAGGTTCAAGGGAAGCAATGAGCCTGGAGCTGGACGTCGGATATAGTTACTTGAGTCCCAGGAAATATTCAAAGCATGGACTGTTAAAACCGTTACTGGCCTTCACATATGTCGCCATAGTGGCCGTAGTATTGAATCGCGATGCAGTTTCTATGTTTCATCGTCATTGTGAAGGTTCAAGGGAAGCAATGACCCTGGAGCTGGACGTCGGACATAGTTACTAGAGTCTCAGGAAATATTCAAAGCATGGACTGTTAAAAGCGTTACTGGCCTTCACATATGTCGCCATAGTGCCCGTAGTATTGAATCGCGATGCAGTTTCTTAGTTTCATCCTCATTGTGAAGGTTCAAGGGAAGCAATGACGCTGGAGCTGGACGTCGGATATAGTTACTTGAGTCCCAGGAAATATTCAAAGCATGGACTGTTAAAAGCGTTACTGGCCTTCACATATGTCACCATAGTGCCTGTAGTATTGAATCGCGATGCAGTTTCTGTGTTTCATCGTCATTGTGAAGGTTCAAGGGAAGCAATGACCCTGGAGCTGGACGTCGGACATAGTTACTAGAGTCCCAGGAAATATTCAAAGCATGGACTGTTAAAAGCGTTACTGGCCTTCACATATGTCGCCATAGTGCCCGTAGTATTGAATCGCGATGCAGTTTCTGTGTTTCATCGTCATTGTGAAGGTTCAAGGGAAGCAATGACCCTGGAGCTGGACGTCGGATATAGTTACTTGAGTCCCAGGAAATATTCAAAGCATGGACTGTTAAAACCGTTACTGGCCTTCACATATGTCGCCATAGTGCCCGTAGTATTGAATCGCGATGCAGTTTCTGTGTTTCATCGTCATTGTGAAGGTTCAAGGGTAGCAATGACCCTGGAGCTGGACGTCGGATATAGTTACTTGAGTCCCAGGAAATATTCAAAGCATGGACTGTTAAAAGCGTTACTGGCCTTCACATATGTCGCCATAGTGGCCGTGGTATTGAATCGCGATGCAGTTTCTATGTTTCATCGTCATTGTGAAGGTTCAAGGGAAGCAATGACCCTGGAGCTGGACGTCGGACATAGTTACTAGAGTCCCAGGAAATATTCAAAGCATGGACTGTTAAAAGCGTTACTGGCTTTCACATATGTCGCCATAGTGGCCGTAGTATTGAATCGCGATGCAGTTTCTATGTTTCATCGTCATTGTGAAGGTTCAAGGGAAGCAATGACCCTGGAGCTGGACGTCGGATATAGTTACTTGAGTCCCAGGAAATATTCAAAGCATGGACTGTTAAAAGCGTTACTGGCTTTCACATATGTCGCCATAGTGGCCGTAGTATTGAATCGCGATGCAGTTTCTATGTTTCATCGTCATTGTGAAGGTTCAAGGGAAGCAATGACCCTGGAGCTGGACGTCGGACATAGTTACTAGAGTCCCAGGAAATATTCAAAGCATGGACTGTTAAAAGCGTTACTGGCTTTCACATATTTCGCCATAGTGGCCGTAGTATTGAATCGAGATGCAGTTTCTATGTTTCATCGTCATTGTGAAGGTTCAAGGGAAGCAATGACCCTGGAGCTGGACGTCGGATATAGTTACTTGAGTCCCAGGAAATATTCAAAGCATGGACTGTTAAAACCGTTACTGGCCTTCACATATGTCGCCATAGTGGCCGTAGTATTGAATCGCGATGCAGTTTCTATGTTTCATCGTCATTGTGAAGGTTCAAGGGAAGCAATGACCCTGGAGCTGGACGTCGGACATAGTTACTAGAGTCCCAGGAAATATTCAAAGCATGGACTGTTAAAAGCGTTACTGGCCTTCACATATGTCGCCATAGTGCCCGTAGTATTGAATCGCGATGCAGTTTCTATGTTCCATCGTCATTGTGAAGGTTCAAGGGAAGCAATGACCCTGGAGCTGGACGTCGGACATAGTTACTAGAGTCCCAGGAAATATTCAAAGCATGGACTGTTAAAAGCGTTACTGGCCTTCACATATGTCGCCATAGTGCCCGTAGTATTGAATCGCGATGCAGTTTCTGTGTTTCATCGTCATTGTGAAGGTTCAAGGGAAGCAATGACCCTGGAGCTGGACGTCGGATATAGTTACTTGAGTCCCAGGAAATATTCAAAGCATGGACTGTTAAAAGCGTTACTGGCCTTCACATATGTCGCCATAGTGCCTGTAGTATTGAATCGTGATGCAGTTTCTGTGTTTCATCGTCATTGTGAAGGTTCAAGGGAAGCAATGACCCTGGAGCTGGACATCGGACATAGTTACTAGAGTCCCAGGAAATATTCAAAGCATGGACTGTTAAAAGCGTTACTGGCCTTCACATATGTCGCCATAGTGCCCGTAGTATTGAATCGCGATGCAGTTTCTGTGTTTCATCGTCATTGTGAAGGTTCAAGGGAAGCAATGACCCTGGAGCTGGACGTCGGATATAGTTACTTGAGTCCCAGGAAATATTCAAAGCATGGACTGTTAAAAGCGTTACTGGCCTTCACATATGTCGCCATAGTGCCTGTTGTATTGAATCGCGATGCAGTTTCTGTGTTTCATCGTCATTGTGAAGGTGCAAGGGAAGCAATGACCCTGGAGCTGGACGTCGGACATAGTTACTAGAGTCCCAGGAAATATTCAAAGCATGGACTGTTAAAAGCGTTATTGGCCTTCACATATGTCGCCATAGTGCCCGTAGTATTGAATCGCGATGCAGTTTCTGTGTTTCATCGTCATTGTGAAGGTTCAAGGGAAGCAATGACCCTGGAGCTGGACGTCGGATATAGTTACTTGAGTCCCAGGAAATATTCAAAGCATGGACTGTTAAAAGCGTTATTGGCCTTCACATATGTCGCCATAGTGCCCGTAGTATTGAATCGCGATGCAGTTTCTATGTTTCATCGTCATTGTGAAGGTTCAAGGGAAGCAATGACCCTGGAGCTGGACGTCGGACATAGTTACTAGAGTCCCAGGAAATATTCAAAGCATGGACTGTTAAAAGCGTTACTGGCCTTCACATATGTCGCCATAGTGGCCGTAGTATTGAATCGCGATGCAGTTTCTATGTTTCATCGTCATTGTTAAGGTTCAAGGGAAGCAATGACCCTGGAGCTGGACGTCGGACATAGTTACTAGAGTCCCAGGAAATATTCAAAGCATGGACTGTTAAAAGCGTTACTGGCTTTCACATATGTCGCCATAGTGGCCGTAGTATTGAATCGCGATGCAGTTTCTATGTTTCATCGTCATTGTGAAGGTTCAAGGGAAGCAATGACCCTGGAGCTGGACGTCGGATATAGTTACTTGAGTCCCAGGAAATATTCAATGCATGGACTGTTAAAAGCGTTACTGGCTTTCACATATGTCGCCATAGTGGCCGTAGTATTGAATCGCGATGCAGTTTCTATGTTTCATCGTCATTGTGAAGGTTCAAGGGAAGCAATGACCCTGGAGCTGGACGTCGGACATAGTTACTAGAGTCTCAGGAAATATTCAAAGCATGGACTGTTAAAAGCGTTACTGGCTTTCACATATGTCGCCATAGTGGCCGTAGTATTGAATCGAGATGCAGTTTCTAGTTTTCATCGTCATTGTGAAGGTTCAAGGGAAGCAATGACCCTGGAGCTGGATGTCGGATATAGTTACTTGAGTCCCAGGAAATATTCAAAGCATGGACTGTTAAAACCGTTACTGGCCTTCACATATGTCGCCATAGTGGCCGTAGTATTGAATCGCGATGCAGTTTCTATGTTTCATCGTCATTGTGAAGGTTCAAGGGAAGCAATGACCCTGGAGCTGGACGTCGGACATAGTTACTAGAGTCCCAGGAAATATTCAAAGCATGGACTGTTAAAAGCGTTACTGGCCTTCACATATGTCGCCATAGTGCCTGTAGTATTGAATCGCGATGCAGTTTCTGTGTTTCATCGTCATTGTGAAGGTTCAAGGGAAGCAATGACCCTGGAGCTGGACGTCGGACATAGTTACTAGAGTCCCAGGAAATATTCAAAGCATCGACTGTTAAAAGCGTTACTGGCCTTCACATATGTCGCCATAGTGCCCGTAGTATTGAATCGCGATGCAGTTTCTGTGTTTCATCGTCATTGTGAAGGTTCAAGGGAAGCAATGACCCTGGAGCTGGACGTCGGATATAGTTACTTGAGTCCCAGGAAATATTCAAAGCATGGACTGTTAAATGCGTTACTGGCCTTCACATATGTCGCCATGGTGCCTGTAGTATTGAATCGCGATGCAGTTTCTGTGTTTCATCGTCATTGTGAAGGTTCATGGGAAGCAATGACCCTGGAGCTGGACGTCGGACATAGTTACTGGAGTCCCAGGAAATATTCAAAGCATGGACTGTTAAAAGCGTTACTGGCCTTCACATATGTCGCCATAGTGCCCGTAGTATTGAATCGCGATGCAGTTTCTGTGTTTCATCGTCATTGTGAAGGTTCAAGGGAAGCAATGACCCTGGAGCTGGACGTCGGATATAGTTACTTGAGTCCCAGGAAATATTCAAAGCATGGACTGTTAAAACCGTTACTGGCCTTCACATATGTCGCCATAGTGGCCGTAGTATTGAATCGCGATGCAGTTTCTATGTTTCATCGTCATTGTGAAGGTTCAAGGGAAGCAATGACCCTGGAGCTGGATGTCGGACATAGTTACTAGAGTCCCAGGAAATATTCAAAGCATGGACTGTTAAAAGCGTTACTGGCCTTCACATATGTCGCCATAGTGCCCGTAGTATTGAATCGCGATGCAGTTTCTGTGTTTCATCGTCATTGTGAAGGTTCAAGGGAAGCAATGACCCTGGAGCTGGACGTCGGATATAGTTACTTGAGTCCCAGGAAATATTCAAAGCATGGACTGTTAAAAGCGTTACTGGCCTTCACATATGTCGCCATAGTGCCTGTAGTATTGAATCGCGATGCAGTTTCTGTGTTTCATCGTCATTGTGAAGGTTCAAGGGAAGCAATGACCCTGGAGCTGGACGTCGGACATAGTTACTAGAGTCCCAGGAAATATTCAAAGCATGGACAGTTAAAAGCGTTACTGGCCTTCACATATGTCGCCATAGTGCCCGTAGTATTGAATCGCGATGCAGTTTCTGTGTTTCATCGTCATTGTGAAGATTCAAGGGAAGCAATGACCCTGGAGCTGGACGTCGGATATAGTTACTTGAGTCCCAGGAAATATTCAAAGCATGGACTGTTAAAAGCGTTACTGGCCTTCACATATGTCGCCATAGTGCCTGTAGTATTGAATCGCGATGCAGTTTCTCTGTTTCATCGTCATTGTGAAGGTGCAAGGGAAGCAATGACCCTGGAGCTGGACGTCGGACATAGTTACTAGAGTCCCAGGAAATATTCAAAGCATGGACTGTTAAAAGCGTTATTGGCCTTCACATATGTCGCCATAGTGCCCGTAGTATTGAATCGCGATGCAGTTTCTGTGTTTCATCGTCATTGTGAAGGTTCAAGGGAAGCAATGACCCTGGAGCTGGACGTCGGATATAGTTACTTGAGTCCCAGGAAATATTCAAAGCATGGACTGTTAAAAGCGTTATTGTCCTTCACATATGTCGCCATAGTGGCTGTAGTATTGAATCGCGATGCAGTTTCTGTGTTTCATCGTCATTAAGAAGGTTCAAGGGAAGCAATGACCCTGGAGCTGGACGTCGGACATAGTTACTAGAGTCCCAAGAATATTCAAAGCATGGACTGTTAAAAGCGATATTGGCCTTCACATATGTCGCCATAGTGCCCGTAGTATTGAATCGCGATGCAGTTTCTGTGTTTCATCGTCATTGTGAAGGTTCAAGGGAAGCAATTACCCTGGAGCTGGACGTCGGACATAGTTACTAGAGTCCCAGGAAATATTCAAAGCATGGACTGTTAAAAGCGTTACTGGCCTTCACATATGTCGCCATAGTGGCGGTAGTATTGAATCGCGATGCAGTTTCTGTGTTTCATCGTCATTGTGAAGGTTCAAGGGAAGCAATGACCCTGGAGCTGGACGTCGGACATAGTTACTAGAGTCCCAGGAAATATTCAAAGCATGGACTGTTAAAAGCGTTACTGGCCTTCACATATGTCGCCATAGTGGCCGTAGTATTGAATCGCGATGCAGTTTCTGTGTTTCATCGTCATTGTGAAGGTTCAAGGGAAGCAATGACCCTGGAGCTGGACGTCGGATATAGTTACTTGAGTCCGAGGAAATATTCAAAGCATGGACTGTTAAAAGCGTTATTGGCCTTCACATATGTCGCCATAGTGCCCGTAGTATTGAATCGCGATGCAGTTTCTGTGTTTCATCGTCATTGTGAAGGTTCAAGGGAGGCAATGACCCTGGAGCTGGACGTCGGACATAGTTACTAGAGTCCCAGGAAATATTCAAAGCATGGACTGTTAAAAGCGTTATTGGCCTTCACATATGTCGCCATAGTGCCCGTAGTATTGAATCGCGATGCAGTTTCTGTGTTTCATCGTCATTGTGAAGGTTCAAGGGAAGCAATGACCCTGGAGCTGGACGTCGGACATAGTTACTAGAGTCCCAGGAAATATTCAAAGCATGGACTGTTAAAAGCGTTACTGGCCTTCACATATGTCGCCATAGTGGCCGTAGTATTGAATCGCGATGCAGTTTCTGTGTTTCATCGTCATTGTGAAGGTTCAAGGGAAGCAATGACCCTAGAGCTGGACGTCGGACATAGTTACTAGAGTCCCGGGAAATATTCAAAGCATGGACTGTTAAAAGCGTTACTGGCATTCACATATGTCGCCATAGTGGCCGTAGTATTGAATCGCGATGCAGTTTCTGTGTTTCATCGTCATTGTGAAGGTTCAAGGGAAGCAATGACCCTGGAGCTGGACGTCGGACATAGTTACTAGAGTCCCAGGAAATATTCAAAGCATGGACTGTTAAAAGCGTTACTGGCCTTCACATATGTCGCCATAGTGCCCGTAGTATTGAATCGCGATGCAGTTTCTGTGTTTCATCGTCATTGTGAAGGTTCAAGGGAAGCAATGACCCTGGAGCTGGACGTCGGACATAGTTACTAGAGTCCCAGGAAATATTCAAAGCATGGACTGTTAAAACCGTTACTGGCCTTCACATATGTCGCCATAGTGCCCGTAGTATTGAATCACGATGCAGTATCTGTGTTTCATCGTCATTAAGAAGGTTCAAGGGAAGCAATGACCCTGGACCTGGACGTCGGATATAGTTACTTGAGTCCCAGGAAATATTCAAAGCATGGACTGTTAAAACCGTTACTGGCCTTCACATATGTCGCCATAGTGCCCGTAGTATTGAATCGCGATGCAGTTTCTGTGTTTCATCGGCAATGTGAAGGTTCAAGGGAAGCAATGACCCTGGAGCTGGACGTCGGATATAGTTACTTGAGTCCCAGGAAATATTCAAAGCATGGACTGTTCAAAGTGTTACTGGCCTTCACATATGTCGCCATAGTGCCCGTAGTATTGAATCACGATGCAGTATCTGTGTTTCATCGTCATTAAGAAGGTTCAAGGGAAGCAGTGACCCTGGACCTGGACGTCGGATATAGTTACTTGAGTCCCAGGAAATATTCAAAGCATGGACTGTTCAAAGTGTTACTGGCCTTCACATATGTCGCCATAGTGCCCGTAGTATTGAATCACGATGCAGTATCTGTGTTTCATCGTCATTAAGAAGGTTCAAGGGAAGCAATGACCCTGGACCTGGACGTCGGATATAGTTACTTGAGTCCCAGGAAATATTCAAAGCATGGACTGTTAAAACCGTTACTGGCCTTCACATATGTCGCCATAGTGGCCCTAGTATTGAATCACGATGCAGTTTCTGTGTTTCATCGTCATTAAGAAGGTTCAAGGGAAGCAATGACCCTGGACCTGGACGTCGGATATAGTTACTTGAGTCCCAGGAAATATTCAAAGCATGGACTGTTAAAACCGTTACTGGACTTCACATATGTCGCCATAGTGCCCGTAGTATTGAATCGCGATGCAGTATCTGTGTTTCATCGGCAATGTGAAGGTTCAAGGGAAGCAATGACCCTGGAGCTGGACGTCGGATATAGTTACTTGAGTCCCAGGAAATATTCAAAGCATGGACTGTTAAAAGTGTTACTGGCCTTCACATATGTCGCCATAGTGCCCGTAGTATTGAATCACGATGCAGTATCTGTGTTTCATCGTCATTAAGAAGGTTCAAGGGAAGCAATGACCCTGGACCTGGACGTCGGATATAGTTACTTGAGTCCCAGGAAATATTCAAAGCATGGACTGTTAAAACCGTTACTGGACTTCACATATGTCGCCATAGTGCCCGTAGTATTGAATCGCGATGCAGTATCTGTGTTTCATCGGCAATGTGAAGGTTCAAGGGAAGCAATGACCCTGGAGCTGGACGTCGGATATAGTTACTTGAGTCCCAGGAAATATTCAAAGCATGGACTGTTAAAAGTGTTACTGGCCTTCACATATGTCGCCATAGTGCCCGTAGTATTGAATCACGATGCAGTATCTGTGTTTCATCGTCATTAAGAAGGTTCAAGGGAAGCAATGACCCTGGACCTGGACGTCGGATATAGTTACTTGAGTCCCAGGAAATATTCAAAGCATGGACTGTTAAAACCGTTACTGGCCTTCACATATGTCGCCATAGTGCTCTTTATTCGCACGAAGTAATGGCCGCTATCGACAGGGGATCTCAAGTTGATTCCGTATTTCTAGATTTCCGGAAAGCTTTTGACACCGTTCCTCACAAGCGACTTCTAATCAAGCTGCGGAGCTATGGGGTATCGTCTCAGTTGTGCGACTGGATTCGTGATTTCCTGTCAGGAAGGTCGCAGTTCGTAGTAATAGACGGCAAATCATCGAGTAAAACTGAAGTGATATCAGGTGTTCCCCAGGGAAGCGTCCTGGGACCTCTACTGTTCCTGATCTATATAAATGACCTGGGTGACAATCTGAGTAGTTCTCTTAGGTTGTTCGCAGATGATGCTGTAATTTATCGTCTAGTAAGGTCATCCGAAGACCAGTATCAGCTGCAAAGCGATTTATAAAAGATTGCTGTATGGTGTGTCAGGTTTCAGTTGACGCTAAATAACGAAAAGTGTGAGATGATCCACATGAGTTCCAAAAGAAATCCGTTGGAATTCGATTACTCGATAAATAGTACAATTCTCAAGGCTGTCAATTCAACTAAGTACCTGGGTGTTAAAATTACAAACAACTTCAGTTGGAAGGACCACATAGATAATATTGTCGGGAAGGCGAGCCAAAGGTTGCGTTTCATTGGCAGGACACTTAGAAGATGCAACAAGTCCACTAAAGAGACAGCTTACACTACACTCGTTCGTCCTCTGTTAGAATATTGCTGCGCGGTGTGGGATCCTTACCAGGTGGGATTGACGGAGGACATCGAGAGGGTGCAAAGAAGGGCAGCTCGTTTTGTATTATCGCGTTATAGGGGAGAGAGTGTGGCAGATATGATACACGAGTTGGGATGGAAGTCATTACAGCATATACGTTTTTCGTCGCGGCGAGACCTTTTTACGAAATTTCAGTCACCAACTTTCTCTTCCGAATGCGAAAATATTTTGTTGAGCCCAACCTACATAGGTAGGAATGATCATCAAAATAAAATAAGAGAAATCAGAGCTCGAACAGAAAGGTTTAGGTGTTCGTTTTTCCCGCTCGCTGTTCGGGAGTGGAATAGTAGAGAGATAGTATGATTGTGGTTCGATGAACCCTCTGCCAAGCACTTAAATGTGAATTGCAGAGTAGTCATGTAGATGTAGATGTAGATAGTGCCCGTAGTATTGAATCGCGATGCAGTTTCTGTGTTTCATCGGCAATGTGAAGGTTCAAGGGAAGCAATGACCCTGGAGCTGGACGTCGGATATAGTTACTTGAGTCCCAGGAAATATTCAAAGCATGGACTGTTCAAAGTGTTACTGGCCTTCACATATGTCGCCATAGTGCCCGTAGTATTGAATCACGATGCAGTATCTGTGTTTCATCGTCATGAAGAAGGTTCAAGGGAAGCAATGACCCTGGACCTGGACGTCGGATATAGTTACTTGAGTCCCAGGAAATATTCAAAGCATGGACTGTTAAAACCGTTACTGGCCTTCACATATGTCGCCATAGTGGCCCTAGTATTGAATCACGATGCAGTTTCTGTGTTTCATCGTCATTAAGAAGGTTCAGGGGAAGCAATGACCCTGGACCTGGACGTCGGATATAGTTACTTGAGTCCCAGGAAATATTCAAAGCATGGACTGTTAAAACCGTTACTGGCCTTCACATATGTCGCCATAGTGGCCCTAGTATTGAATCACGATGCAGTTTCTGTGTTTCATCGTCATTAAGAAGGTTCAAGGGAAGCAATGACCCTGGACCTGGACGTCGGATATAGTTACTTGAGTCCCAGGAAATATTCAAAGCATGGACTGTTAAAACCGTTACTGGCCTTCACATATGTCGCCATAGTGCCCGTAGTATTGAATCGCGATGCAGTTTCTGTGTTTCATCGGCAATGTGAAGGTTCAAGGGAAGCAATGACCCTGGAGCTGGACGTCGGATATAGTTACTTGAGTCCCAGGAAATATTCAAAGCATGGACTGTTAAAAGTGTTACTGGCCTTCACATATGTCGCCATAGTGCCCGTAGTATTGAATCACGATGCAGTATCTGTGTTTCATCGTCATGAAGAAGGTTCAAGGGAAGCAATGACCCTGGACCTGGACGTCGGATATAGTTACTTGAGTCCCAGGAAATATTCAAAGCATGGACTGTTAAAACCGTTACTGGCCTTCACATATGTCGCCATAGTGGCCCTAGTATTGAATCACGATGCAGTTTCTGTGTTTCATCGTCATTAAGAAGGTTCAAGGGAAGCAATGACCCTGGACCTGGACGTCGGATATAGTTACTTGAGTCCCAGGAAATATTCAAAACATGGACTGTTAAAACCGTTACTGGCCTTCACATATGTCGCCATAGTGGCCCTAGTATTGAATCACGATGCAGTTTCTGTGTTTCATCGTCATTAAGAAGGTTCAAGGGAAGCAATGACCCTGGACTTGGACGTCGGATATAGTTACTTGAGTCCCAGGAAATATTCAAAGCATGGACTGTTAATACCGTTTCTGGCCTTCACATATGTCGCCATAGTGCCCGTAGTATTGAATCACGATGCAGTATCTGTGTTTCATCGTCATTAAGAAGGTTCAAGGGAAGCAATGACCCTGGACCTGGACGTCGGATATAGTTACTTGAGTCCCAGGAAATATTCAAAGCATGGACTGTTAAAACCGTTACTGGCCTTCACATATGTCGCCATAGTGGCCCTAGTATTGAATCACGATGCAGTTTCTGTGTTTCATCGTCATTAAGAAGGTTCAAGGGAAGCAATGACCCTGGACCTGGACGTCGGATATAGTTACTTGAGTCCCAGGAAATATTCAAAGCATGGACTGTTAAAACCGTTACTGGACTTCACATATGTCGCCATAGTGGCCCTAGTATTGAATCACGATGCAGTTTCTGTGTTTCATCGTCATTAAGAAGGTTCAAGGGAAGCAATGACCCTGGACCTGGACGTCGGATATAGTTACTTGAGTCCCAGGAAATATTAAAAGCATGGACTGTTAAAACCGTTACTGGCCTTCACATATGTCGCCATAGTGCCCGTAGTATTGAATCGCGATGCAGTTTCTGTGTTTCATCGGCAATGTGAAGGTTCAAGGGAAGCAATGACCCTGGAGCTGGAAGTCGGATATAGTTACTTGAGTCCCAGGAAATATTCAAAGCATGGACTGTTCAAAGTGTTACTGGCCTTCACATATGTCGCCATAGTGCCCGTAGTATTGAATCACGATGCAGTATCTGTGTTTCATCGTCATTAAGAAGGTTCAAGGGAAGCAATGACCCTGGACCTGGACGTCGGATATAGTTACTTGAGTCCCAGGAAATATTCAAAGCATGGACTGTTAAAACCGTTACTGGCCTTCACATATGTCGCCATAGTGGCCCTAGTATTGAATAACGATGCAGTTTCTGTGTTTCATCGGCAATGTGAAGGTTCAAGGGAAGCAATGACCCTGGAGCTGGACGTCGGATATAGTTACTTGAGTCCCAGGAAATATTCAAAGCATGGACTGTTAAAACCGTTACTGGCCTTCACATATGTCGCCATAGTGGCCCTAGTATTGAATCACGATGCAGTTTCTGTGTTTCATCGTCATTAAGAAGGTTCAAGGGAAGCAATGACCCTGGACCTGGACGTCGGATATAGTTACTTGAGTCCCAGGAAATATTCAAAGCATGGACTGTTAAAACCGTTACTGGCCTTCACATATGTCGCCATAGTGGCCCTAGTATTGAATCACGATGTAGTTTCTGTGTTTCATCGTCATTAAGAAGGTTCAAGGGAAGCAATGACCCTGGACCTGGACGTCGGATATAGTTACTTGAGTCCCAGGAAATATTCAAAGCATGGACTGTTAATACCGTTTCTGGCCTTCACATATGTCGCCATAGTGCCCGTAGTATTGAATCACGATGCAGTATCTGTGTTTCATCGTCATTAAGAAGGTTCAAGGGAAGCAATGACCCTGGACCTGGACGTCGGATATAGTTACTTGAGTCCGAGGAAGTATTCAAAGCATGGACTGTTAAAACCGTTACTGGCCTTCACATATGTCGCCATAGTGGCCCTAGTATTGAATCACGATGCAGTTTCTGTGTTTCATCGTCATTAAGAAGGTTCAAGGGAAGCAATGACCCTGGACCTGGACGTCGGATATAGTTACTTGAGTCCCAGGAAATATTAAAAGCATGGACTGTTAAAACCGTTACTGGCCTTCACATATGTCGCCATAGTGCCCGTAGTATTGAATCACGATGCAGTATCTGTGTTTCATCGTCATTAAGAAGGTTCAAGGGAAGCAATGACCCTGGACCTGGACGTCGGATATAGTTACTTGAGTCCCAGTAAATATTAAAAGCATGGACTGTTAAAACCGTTACTTGCCTTCACATATGTCGCCATAGTGCCCATAGTATTGAATCACGATGCAGTATCTGTGTTTCATCGTCATTAAGAAGGTACAAGGGAAGCAATGACCCTGGACCTGGACGTCGGATATAGTTACTTGAGTCCCAGGAAATATTCAAAGCATAGACTGTTAAAACCGTTACTGGCCTTCACATATGTCGCCATAGTGGCCCTAGTATTTAATCGCGATGCAGTTTCTGTGTTTCATCGGCAATGTGAAGGTTCAAGGGAAGCAATGACCCTGGAGCTGGACGTCGGATATAGTTACTTGAGTCCCAGGAAATATTCAAAGCATGGACTGTTAAAAGTGTTACTGGCCTTCACATATGTCGCCATAGTGCCCGTAGTATTGAATCACGATGCAGTTTCTGTGTTTCATCGTCATTAAGAAGGTTCAAGGGAAGCAATGACCCTGGACCTGGACGTCGGATATAGTTACTTGAGTCCCAGGAAATATTCAAAGCATGGACTGTTAAAACCGTTACTGGCCTTCACATATGTCGCCATAGTGGCCCTAGTATTGAATCACGATGCAGTTTCTGTGTTTCATCGTCATTAAGAAGGTTCAAGGGAAGCAATGACCCTGGACCTGGACGTCGGATATAGTTACTTGAGTCCCAGGAAATATTCAAAGCATGGACTGTTAAAACCGTTACTGGCCTTCACATATGTCGCCATAGTGCCCGTAGTATTGAATCGCGATGCAGTTTCTGTGTTTCATCGGCAATGTGAAGGTTCAAGGGAAGCAATGACCCTGGAGCTGGACGTCGGATATAGTTACTTGAGTCCCAGGAAATATTCAAAGCATGGACTGTTAAAACCGTTACTGGCCTTCACATATGTCGCCATAGTGCCCGTAGTATTGAATCACGATGCAGTATCTGTGTTTCATCGTCATGAAGAAGGTTCAAGGGAAGCAATGACCCTGGACCTGGACGTCGGATATAGTTACTTGAGTCCCAGGAAATATTCAAAGCATGGACTGTTAAAACCGTTACTGGCCTTCACATATGTCGCCATAGTGGCCCTAGTATTGAATCACGATGCAGTTTCTGTGTTTCATCGTCATTAAGAAGGTTCAGGGGAAGCAATGACCCTGGACCTGGACGTCGGATATAGTTACTTGAGTCCCAGGAAATATTCAAAGCATGGACTGTTAAAACCGTTACTGGCCTTCACATATGTCGCCATAGTGGCCCTAGTATTGAATCACGATGCAGTTTCTGTGTTTCATCGTCATTAAGAAGGTTCAAGGGAAGCAATGACCCTGGACCTGGACGTCGGATATAGTTACTTGAGTCCCAGGAAATATTCAAAGCATGGACTGTTAAAACCGTTACTGGCCTTCACATATGTCGCCATAGTGCCCGTAGTATTGAATCGCGATGCAGTTTCTGTGTTTCATCGGCAATGTGAAGGTTCAAGGGAAGCAATGACCCTGGAGCTGGACGTCGGATATAGTTACTTGAGTCCCAGGAAATATTCAAAGCATGGACTGTTAAAAGTGTTACTGGCCTTCACATATGTCGCCATAGTGCCCGTAGTATTGAATCACGATGCAGTATCTGTGTTTCATCGTCATGAAGAAGGTTCAAGGGAAGCAATGACCCTGGACCTGGACGTCGGATATAGTTACTTGAGTCCCAGGAAATATTCAAAGCATGGACTGTTAAAACCGTTACTGGCCTTCACATATGTCGCCATAGTGGCCCTAGTATTGAATCACGATGCAGTTTCTGTGTTTCATCGTCATTAAGAAGGTTCAAGGGAAGCAATGACCCTGGACCTGGACGTCGGATATAGTTACTTGAGTCCCAGGAAATATTCAAAACATGGACTGTTAAAACCGTTACTGGCCTTCACATATGTCGCCATAGTGGCCCTAGTATTGAATCACGATGCAGTTTCTGTGTTTCATCGTCATTAAGAAGGTTCAAGGGAAGCAATGACCCTGGACTTGGACGTCGGATATAGTTACTTGAGTCCCAGGAAATATTCAAAGCATGGACTGTTAATACCGTTTCTGGCCTTCACATATGTCGCCATAGTGCCCGTAGTATTGAATCACGATGCAGTATCTGTGTTTCATCGTCATTAAGAAGGTTCAAGGGAAGCAATGACCCTGGACCTGGACGTCGGATATAGTTACTTGAGTCCCAGGAAATATTCAAAGCATGGACTGTTAAAACCGTTACTGGCCTTCACATATGTCGCCATAGTGGCCCTAGTATTGAATCACGATGCAGTTTCTGTGTTTCATCGTCATGAAGAAGGTTCAAGGGAAGCAATGACCCTGGACCTGGACGTCGGATATAGTTACTTGAGTCCCAGGAAATATTCAAAGCATGGACTGTTAAAACCGTTACTGGCCTTCACATATGTCGCCATAGTGGCCCTAGTATTGAATCACGATGCAGTTTCTGTGTTTCATCGTCATTAAGAAGGTTCAAGGGAAGCAATGACCCTGGACCTGGACGTCGGATATAGTTACTTGAGTCCCAGGAAATATTCAAAGCATGGACTGTTAAAACCGTTACTGGCCTTCACATATGTCGCCATAGTGCCCGTAGTATTGAATCGCGATGCAGTTTCTGTGTTTCATCGGCAATGTGAAGGTTCAAGGGAAGCAATGACCCTGGAGCTGGAAGTCGGATATAGTTACTTGAGTCCCAGGAAATATTCAAAGCATGGACTGTTCAAAGTGTTACTGGCCTTCACATATGTCGCCATAGTGCCCGTAGTATTGAATCACGATGCAGTATCTGTGTTTCATCGTCATTAAGAAGGTTCAAGGGAAGCAATGACCCTGGACCTGGACGTCGGATATAGTTACTTGAGTCCCAGGAAATATTCAAAGCATGGACTGTTAAAACCGTTACTGGCCTTCACATATGTCGCCATAGTGGCCCTAGTATTGAATAACGATGCAGTTTCTGTGTTTCATCGGCAATGTGAAGGTTCAAGGGAAGCAATGACCCTGGAGCTGGACGTCGGATATAGTTACTTGAGTCCCAGGAAATATTCAAAGCATGGACTGTTAAAACCGTTACTGGCCTTCACATATGTCGCCATAGTGGCCCTAGTATTGAATCACGATGCAGTTTCTGTGTTTCATCGTCATTAAGAAGGTTCAAGGGAAGCAATGACCCTGGACCTGGACGTCGGATATAGTTACTTGAGTCCCAGGAAATATTCAAAGCATGGACTGTTAAAACCGTTACTGGCCTTCACATATGTCGCCATAGTGGCCCTAGTATTGAATCACGATGTAGTTTCTGTGTTTCATCGTCATTAAGAAGGTTCAAGGGAAGCAATGACCCTGGACCTGGACGTCGGATATAGTTACTTGAGTCCCAGGAAATATTCAAAGCATGGACTGTTAATACCGTTTCTGGCCTTCACATATGTCGCCATAGTGCCCGTAGTATTGAATCACGATGCAGTATCTGTGTTTCATCGTCATTAAGAAGGTTCAAGGGAAGCAATGACCCTGGACCTGGACGTCGGATATAGTTACTTGAGTCCGAGGAAGTATTCAAAGCATGGACTGTTAAAACCGTTACTGGCCTTCACATATGTCGCCATAGTGGCCCTAGTATTGAATCACGATGCAGTTTCTGTGTTTCATCGTCATTAAGAAGGTTCAAGGGAAGCAATGACCCTGGACCTGGACGTCGGATATAGTTACTTGAGTCCCAGGAAATATTAAAAGCATGGACTGTTAAAACCGTTACTGGCCTTCACATATGTCGCCATAGTGCCCGTAGTATTGAATCACGATGCAGTATCTGTGTTTCATCGTCATTAAGAAGGTTCAAGGGAAGCAATGACCCTGGACCTGGACGTCGGATATAGTTACTTGAGTCCCAGTAAATATTAAAAGCATGGACTGTTAAAACCGTTACTTGCCTTCACATATGTCGCCATAGTGCCCATAGTATTGAATCACGATGCAGTATCTGTGTTTCATCGTCATTAAGAAGGTACAAGGGAAGCAATGACCCTGGACCTGGACGTCGGATATAGTTACTTGAGTCCCAGGAAATATTCAAAGCATAGACTGTTAAAACCGTTACTGGCCTTCACATATGTCGCCATAGTGGCCCTAGTATTTAATCGCGATGCAGTTTCTGTGTTTCATCGGCAATGTGAAGGTTCAAGGGAAGCAATGACCCTGGAGCTGGACGTCGGATATAGTTACTTGAGTCCCAGGAAATATTCAAAGCATGGACTGTTAAAAGTGTTACTGGCCTTCACATATGTCGCCATAGTGCCCGTAGTATTGAATCACGATGCAGTTTCTGTGTTTCATCGTCATTAAGAAGGTTCAAGGGAAGCAATGACCCTGGACCTGGACGTCGGATATAGTTACTTGAGTCCCAGGAAATATTCAAAGCATGGACTGTTAAAACCGTTACTGGCCTTCACATATGTCGCCATAGTGGCCCTAGTATTGAATCACGATGCAGTTTCTGTGTTTCATCGTCATTAAGAAGGTTCAAGGGAAGCAATGACCCTCGACCTGGACGTCGGATATAGTTACTTGAGTCCCAGGAAATATTCAAAGCATGGACTGTTAAAACCGTTACTGGCCTTCACATATGTCGCCATAGTGCCCGTAGTATTGAATCGCGATGCAGTTTCTGTGTTTCATCGGCAATGTGAAGGTTCAAGGGAAGCAATGACCCTGGAGCTGGACGTCGGATATAGTTACTTGAGTCCCAGGAAATATTCAAAGCATGGACTGTTAAAACCGTTACTGGCCTTCACATATGTCGCCATAGTGCCCGTAGTATTGAATCACGATGCAGTATCTGTGTTTCATCGTCATGAAGAAGGTTCAAGGGAAGCAATGACCCTGGACCTGGACGTCGGATATAGTTACTTGAGTCCCAGGAAATATTCAAAGCATGGACTGTTAAAACCGTTACTGGCCTTCACATATGTCGCCATAGTGGCCCTAGTATTGAATCACGATGCAGTTTCTGTGTTTCATCGTCATTAAGAAGGTTCAGGGGAAGCAATGACCCTGGACCTGGACGTCGGATATAGTTACTTGAGTCCCAGGAAATATTCAAAGCATGGACTGTTAAAACCGTTACTGGCCTTCACATATGTCGCCATAGTGGCCCTAGTATTGAATCACGATGCAGTTTCTGTGTTTCATCGTCATTAAGAAGGTTCAAGGGAAGCAATGACCCTGGACCTGGACGTCGGATATAGTTACTTGAGTCCCAGGAAATATTCAAAGCATGGACTGTTAAAACCGTTACTGGCCTTCACATATGTCGCCATAGTGCCCGTAGTATTGAATCGCGATGCAGTTTCTGTGTTTCATCGGCAATGTGAAGGTTCAAGGGAAGCAATGACCCTGGAGCTGGACGTCGGATATAGTTACTTGAGTCCCAGGAAATATTCAAAGCATGGACTGTTAAAAGTGTTACTGGCCTTCACATATGTCGCCATAGTGCCCGTAGTATTGAATCACGATGCAGTATCTGTGTTTCATCGTCATGAAGAAGGTTCAAGGGAAGCAATGACCCTGGACCTGGACGTCGGATATAGTTACTTGAGTCCCAGGAAATATTCAAAGCATGGACTGTTAAAACCGTTACTGGCCTTCACATATGTCGCCATAGTGGCCCTAGTATTGAATCACGATGCAGTTTCTGTGTTTCATCGTCATTAAGAAGGTTCAAGGGAAGCAATGACCCTGGACCTGGACGTCGGATATAGTTACTTGAGTCCCAGGAAATATTCAAAGCATGGACTGTTAAAACCGTTACTGGCCTTCACATATGTCGCCATAGTGGCCCTAGTATTGAATCACGATGCAGTTTCTGTGTTTCATCGTCATTAAGAAGGTTCAAGGGAAGCAATGACCCTGGACTTGGACGTCGGATATAGTTACTTGAGTCCCAGCAAATATTCAAAGCATGGACTGTTAATACCGTTTCTGGCCTTCACATATGTCGCCATAGTGCCCGTAGTATTGAATCACGATGCAGTATCTGTGTTTCATCGTCATTAAGAAGGTTCAAGGGAAGCAATGACCCTGGACCTGGACGTCGGATATAGTTACTTGAGTCCCAGGAAATATTCAAAGCATGGACTGTTAAAACCGTTACTGGCCTTCACATATGTCGCCATAGTGGCCCTAGTATTGAATCACGATGCAGTTTCTGTGTTTCATCGGCAATGTGAAGGTTCAAGGGAAGCAATGACCCTGGAGCTGGACGTCGGATATAGTTACTTGAGTCCCAGGAAATATTCAAAGCATGGACTGTTGAAAGTGTTACTGGCCTTCACATATGTCGCCATAGTGCCCGTAGTATTGAATCACGATGCAGTATCTGTGTTTCATCGTCATTAAGAAGGTTCAAGGGAAGCAATGACCCTGGACCTGGACGTCGGATAAAGTTACTTGAGTCCCAGGAAATATTAAAAGCATGGACTGTTAAAACCGTTACTGGCCTTCACATATGTCGCCATAGTGCCCGTAGTATTGAATCGCGATGCAGTTTCTGTGTTTCATCGGCAATGTGAAGGTTCAAGGGAAGCAATGACCCTGGAGCTGGACGTCGGATATAGTTACTTGAGTCCCAGGAAATATTCAAAGCATGGACTGTTCAAAGTGTTACTGGCCTTCACATATGTCGCCATAGTGCCCGTAGTATTGAATCACGATGCAGTATCTGTGTTTCATCGTCATTAAGAAGGTTCAAGGGAAGCAATGACCCTGGACCTGGACGTCGGATATAGTTACTTGAGTCCCAGGAAATATTCAAAGCATGGACTGTTAAAACCGTTACTGGCCTTCACATATGTCGCCATAGTGACCCTAGTATTGAATCACGATGCAGTTTCTGTGTTTCATCGGCAATGTGAAGGTTCAAGGGAAGCAATGACCCTGGAGCTGGACGTCGGATATAGTTACTTGAGTCCCAGGAAATATTCAAAGCATGGACTGTTAAAACCGTTACTGGCCTTCACATATGTCGCCATAGTGGCCCTAGTATTGAATCACGATGCAGTTTCTGTGTTTCATCGTCATTAAGAAGGTTCAAGGGAAGCAATGACCCTGGACCTGGACGTCGGATATAGTTACTTGAGTCCCAGGAAATATTCAAAGCATGGACTGTTAAAACCGTTACTGGCCTTCACATATGTCGCCATAGTGGCCCTAGTATTGAATCACGATGTAGTTTCTGTGTTTCATCGTCATTAAGAAGGTTCAAGGGAAGCAATGACCCTGGACCTGGACGTCGGATATAGTTACTTGAGTCCCAGGAAATATTCAAAGCATGGACTGTTAATACCGTTTCTGGCCTTCACATATGTCCCCATAGTGCCCGTAGTATTGAATCACGATGCAGTATCTGTGTTTCATCGTCATTAAGAAGGTTCAAGGGAAGCAATGACCCTGGACCTGGACGTCGGATATAGTTACTTGAGTCCCAGGAAGTATTCAAAGCATGGACTGTTAAAACCGTTACTGGCCTTCACATATGTCGCCATAGTGGCCCTAGTATTGAATCACGATGCAGTTTCTGTGTTTCATCGTCATTAAGAAGGTTCAAGGGAAGCAATGACCCTGGACCTGGACGTCGGATATAGTTACTTGAGTCCCAGGAAATATTAAAAGCATGGACTGTTAAAACCGTTACTGGCCTTCACATATGTCGCCATAGTGCCCGTAGTATTGAATCACGATGCAGTATCTGTGTTTCATCGTCATTAAGAAGGTTCAAGGGAAGCAATGACCCTGGACCTGGACGTCGGATATAGTTACTTGAGTCCCAGGAAATATTAAAAGCATGGACTGTTAAAACCGTTACTGGCCTTCACATATGTCGCCATAGTGCCCGTAGTATTGAATCACGATGCAGTATCTGTGTTTCATCGTCATTAAGAAGGTACAAGGGAAGCAATGACCCTGGACCTGGACGTCGGATATAGTTACTTGAGTCCCAGGAAATATTCAAAGCATAGACTGTTAAAACCGTTACTGGCCTTCACATATGTCGCCATAGTGGCCCTAGTATTTAATCGCGATGCAGTTTCTGTGTTTCATCGGCAATGTGAAGGTTCAAGGGAAGCAATGACCCTGGAGCTGGACGTCGGATATAGTTACTTGAGTCCCAGGAAATATTCAAAGCATGGACTGTTCAAAGTGTTACTGGCCTTCACATATGTCGCCATAGTGCCCGTAGTATTGAATCACGATGCAGTTTCTGTGTTTCATCGTCATTAAGAAGGTTCAAGGGATGCAATGACCCTGGACCTGGACGTCGGATATAGTTACTTGAGTCCCAGGAAATATTCAAAGCATGGACTGTTAAAACCGTTACTGGCCTTCACATATGTCGCCATAGTGGCCCTAGTATTGAATCACGATGCAGTTTCTGTGTTTCATCGTCATTAAGAAGGTTCAAGGGAAGCAATGACCCTGGACCTGGACGTCGGATATAGTTACTTGAGTCCCAGGAAATATTCAAAGCATGGACTGTTAAAACCGTTACTGGCCTTCACATATGTCGCCATAGTGCCCGTAGTATTGAATCGCGATGCAGTTTCTGTGTTTCATCGGCAATGTGAAGGTTCAAGGGAAGCAATGACCCTGGAGCTGGACGTCGGATATAGTTACTTGAGTCCCAGGAAATATTCAAAGCATGGACTGTTCAAAGTGTTACTGGCCTTCACATATGTCGCCATAGTGCCCGTAGTATTGAATCACGATGCAGTATCTGTGTTTCATCGTCATTAAGAAGGTTCAAGGGAAGCAATGACACTGGACCTGGACGTCGGATATAGTTACTTGAGTCCCAGGAAATATTCAAAGCATGGACTGTTTAAACCGTTACTGGCCTTCACATATGTCGCCATAGTGGCCCTAGTATTGAATCACGATGCAGTTTCTGTGTTTCATCGTCATTAAGAAGGTTCAAGGGAAGCAATGACCCTGGACCTGGACGTCGGATATAGTTACTTGAGTCCCAGGAAGTATTCAAAGCATGGACTGTTAAAACCGTTACTGGCCTTCACATATGTCGCCATAGTGGCCCTAGTATTGAATCACGATGCAGTTTCTGTGTTTCATCGTCATTAAGAAGGTTCAAGGGAAGCAATGACCCTGGACCTGGACGTCGGATATAGTTACTTGAGTCCCAGGAAATATTAAAAGCATGGACTGTTAAAACCGTTACTGGCCTTCACATATGTCGCCATAGTGCCCGTAGTATTGAATCACGATGCAGTATCTGTGTTTCATCGTCATTAAGAAGGTTCAAGGGAAGCAATGACCCTGGACCTGGACGTCGGATATAGTTACTTGAGTCCCAGGAAATATTAAAAGCATGGACTGTTAAAACCGTTACTGGCCTTCACATATGTCGCCATAGTGCACGTAGTATTGAATCACGATGCAGTATCTGTGTTTCATCGTCATTAAGAAGGTACAAGGGAAGCAATGACCCTGGACCTGGACGTCGGATATAGTTACTTGAGTCCCAGGAAATATTCAAAGCATAGACTGTTAAAACCGTTACTGGCCTTCACATATGTCGCCATAGTGGCCCTAGTATTTAATCGCGATGCAGTTTCTGTGTTTCATCGGCAATGTGAAGGTTCAAGGGAAGCAATGACCCTGGAGCTGGACGTCGGATATAGTTACTTGAGTCCCAGGAAATATTCAAAGCATGGACTGTTAAAAGTGTTACTGGCCTTCACATATGTCGCCATAGTGCCCGTAGTATTGAATCACGATTCAGTTTCTGTGTTTCATCGTCATTAAGAAGGTGCAAGGGAAGCAATGACCCTGGACCTGGACGTCGGATATAGTTACTTGAGTCCCAGGAAATATTCAAAGCATAGACTGTTAAAACCGTTACTGGCCTTCACATATGTCGCCATAGTGGCCCTAGTATTTAATCGCGATGCAGTTTCTGTGTTTCATCGGCAATGTGAAGGTTCAAGGGAAGCAATGACCCTGGAGCTGGACGTCGGATATAGTTACTTGAGTCCCAGGAAATATTCAAAGCATGGACTGTTAAAAGTGTTACTGGCCTTCACATATGTCGCCATAGTGCCCGTAGTATTGAATCACGATTCAGTTTCTGTGTTTCATCGTCATTAAGAAGGTGCAAGGGAAGCAATGACCCTGGACCTGGACGTCGGATATAGTTACTTGAGTCCCAGGAAATATTAAAAGCATGGACTGTTAAAACCGTTACTGGCCTTCACATATGTCGCCATAGTGCCCGTAGTATTGAATCGCGATGCAGTTTCTGTGTTTCATCGGCAATGTGAAGGTTCAAGGGAAGCAATGACCCTGGAGCTGGACGTCGGATATAGTTACTTGAGTCCCAGGAAATATTCAAAGCATGGACTGTTCAAAGTGTTACTGGCCTTCACATATGTCGCCATAGTGCCCGTAGTATTGAATCACGATGCAGTATCTGTGTTTCATCGTCATTAAGAAGGTTCAAGGGAAGCAATGACCCTGGACCTGGACGTCGGATATAGTTACTTGAGTCCCAGGAAATATTCAAAGCATGGACTGTTAAAACCGTTACTGGCCTTCACATATGTCGCCATAGTGGCCCTAGTATTGAATCACGATGCAGTTTCTGTGTTTCATCGGCAATGTGAAGGTTCAAGGGAAGCAATGACCCTGGAGCTGGACGTCGGATATAGTTACTTGAGTCCCAGGAAATATTCAAAGCATGGACTGTTAAAACCGTTACTGGCCTTCACATATGTCGCCATAGTGGCCCTAGTATTGAATCACGATGCAGTTTCTGTGTTTCATCGTCATTAAGAAGGTTCAAGGGAAGCAATGACCCTGGACCTGGACGTCGGATATAGTTACTTGAGTCCCAGGAAATATTCAAAGCATGGACTGTTAAAACCGTTACTGGCCTTCACATATGTCGCCACAGTGGCCCTAGTATTGAATCACGATGTAGTTTCTGTGTTTCATCGTCATTAAGAAGGTTCAAGGGAAGCAATGACCCTGGACCTGGACGTCGGATATAGTTACTTGAGTCCCAGGAAATATTCAAAGCATGGACTGTTAATACCGTTTCTGGCCTTCACATATGTCGCCATAGTGCCCGTAGTATTGAATCACGATGCAGTATCTGTGTTTCATCGTCATTAAGAAGGTTCAAGGGAAGCAATGACCCTGGACCTGGACGTCGGATATAGTTACTTGAGTCCCAGGAAGTATTCAAAGCATGGACTGTTAAAACCGTTACTGGCCTTCACATATGTCGCCATAGTGGCCCTAGTATTGAATCACGATGCAGTTTCTGTGTTTCATCGTCATTAAGAAGGTTCAAGGGAAGCAATGACCCTGGACCTGGACGTCGGATATAGTTACTTGAGTCCCAGGAAATATTCAAAGCATGGACTGTTCAAAGTGTTACTGGCCTTCACATATGTCGCCATAGTGCCCGTAGTATTGAATGACGATGCAGTATCTGTGTTTCATCGTCATGAAGAAGGTTCAAGGGAAGCAATGACCCTGGAGCTGGACGTCGGATATAGTTACTTGAGTCCCAGGAAATATTCAAAGCATGGACTGTTAAAACCGTTACTGGCCTTCACATATGTCGCCATAGTGCCCGTAGTATTGAATCACGATGCAGTATCTGTGTTTCATCGTCATTAAGAAGGTACAAGGGAAGCAATGACCCTGGACCTGGACGTCGGATATAGTTACTTGAGTCCCAGGAAATATTCAAAGCATAGACTGTTAAAACCGTTACTGGCCTTCACATATGTCGCCATAGTGGCCCTAGTATTTAATCGCGATGCAGTTTCTGTGTTTCATCGGCAATGTGAAGGTTCAAGGGAAGCAATGACCCTGGAGCTGGACGTCGGATATAGTTACTTGAGTCCCAGGAAATATTCAAAGCATGGACTGTTAAAAGTGTTACTGGCCTTCACATATGTCGCCATAGTGCCCGTAGTATTGAATCACGATGCAGTTTCTGTGTTTCATCGTCATTAAGAAGGTTCAAGGGAAGCAATGACCCTGGACCTGGACGTCGGATATAGTTACTTGAGTCCCAGGAAATATTCAAAGCATGGACTGTTAAAACCGTTACTGGCCTTCACATATGTCGCCATAGTGGCCCTAGTATTGAATCACGATGCAGTTTCTGTGTTTCATCGTCATTAAGAAGGTTCAAGGGAAGCAATGACCCTGGACCTGGACGTCGGATATAGTTACTTGAGTCCCAGGAAATATTCAAAGCATGGACTGTTAAAACCGTTACTGGCCTTCACATATGTCGCCATAGTGCCCGTAGTATTGAATCGCGATGCAGTTTCTGTGTTTCATCGGCAATGTGAAGGTTCAAGGGAAGCAATGACCCTGGAGCTGGACGTCGGATATAGTTACTTGAGTCCCAGGAAATATTCAAAGCATGGACTGTTCAAAGTGTTACTGGCCTTCACATATGTCGCCATAGTGCCCGTAGTATTGAATGACGTTGCAGTATCTGTGTTTCATCGTCATGAAGAAGGTTCAAGGGAAGCAATGACCCTGGAGCTGGACGTCGGATATAGTTACTTGAGTCCCAGGAAATATTCAAAGCATGGACTGTTAAAACCGTTACTGGCCTTCACATATGTCGCCATAGTGGCCCTAGTATTGAATCACGATGCAGTTTCTGTGTTTCATCGTCATTAAGAAGGTTCAGGGGAAGCAATGACCCTGGACCTGGACGTCGGATATAGTTACTTGAGTCCCAGGAAATATTCAAAGCATGGACTGTTAAAACCGTTACTGGCCTTCACATATGTCGCCATAGTGGCCCTAGTATTGAATCACGATGCAGTTTCTGTGTTTCATCGTCATTAAGAAGGTTCAAGGGAAGCAATGACCCTGGACCTGGACGTCGGATATAGTTACTTGAGTCCCAGGAAATATTCAAAGCATGGACTGTTAAAACCGTTACTGGCCTTCACATATGTCGCCATAGTGCCCGTAGTATTGAATGGCGATGCAGTTTCTGTGTTTCATCGGCAATGTGAAGGTTCAAGGGAAGCAATGACCCTGGAGCTGGACGTCGGATATAGTTACTTGAGTCCCAGGAAATATTCAAAGCATGGACTGTTAAAAGTGTTACTGGCCTTCACATATGTCGCCATAGTGCCCGTAGTATTGAATCACGATGCAGTATCTGTGTTTCATCGTCATGAAGAAGGTTCAAGGGAAGCAATGACCCTGGACCTGGACGTCGGATATAGTTACTTGAGTCCCAGGAAATATTCAAAGCATGGACTGTTAAAACCGTTACTGGCCTTCACATATGTCGCCATAGTGGCCCTAGTATTGAATCACGATGCAGTTTCTGTGTTTCATCGTCATTAAGAAGGTTCAAGGGAAGCAATGACCCTGGACCTGGACGTCGGATATAGTTACTTGAGTCCCAGGAAATATTCAAAGCATGGACTGTTAAAACCGTTACTGGCCTTCACATATGTCGCCATAGTGGCCCTAGTATTGAATCACGATGCAGTTTCTGTGTTTCATCGTCATTAAGAAGGTTCAAGGGAAGCAATGACCCTGGACTTGGACGTCGGATATAGTTACTTGAGTCCCAGGAAATATTCAAAGCATGGACTGTTAATACCGTTTCTGGCCTTCACATATGTCGCCATAGTGCCTGTAGTATTGAATCACGATGCAGTATCTGTGTTTCATCGTCATTAAGAAGGTTCAAGGGAAGCTATGACCCTGGACCTGGACGTCGGATATAGTTACTTGAGTCCCAGGAAATATTCAAAGCATGGACTGTTAAAACCGTTACTGGCCTTCACATATGTCGCCATAGTGGCCCTAGTATTGAATCACGATGCAGTTTCTGTGTTTCATCGTCATTAAGAAGGTTCAAGGGAAGCAATGACCCTGGACCTGGACGTCGGATATAGTTACTTGAGTCCCAGGAAATATTAAAAGCATGGACTGTTAAAACCGTTACTGGCCTTCACATATGTCGCCATAGTGCCCGTAGTATTGAATCGCGATGCAGTTTCTGTGTTTCATCGGCAATGTGAAGGTTCAAGGGAAGCAATGACCCTGGAGCTGGACGTCGGATATAGTTACTTGAGTCCCAGGAAATATTCAAAGCATGGACTGTTCAAAGTGTTACTGGCCTTCACATATGTCGCCATAGTGCCCGTAGTATTGAATCACGATGCAGTATCTGTGTTTCATCGTCATTAAGAAGGTTCAAGGGAAGCAATGACCCTGGACCTGGACGTCGGATATAGTTACTTGAGTCCCAGGAAATATTCAAAGCATGGACTGTTAAAACCGTTACTGGCCTTCACATATGTCGCCATAGTGGCCCTAGTATTGAATCACGATGCAGTTTCTGTGTTTCATCGGCAATGTGAAGGTTCAAGGGAAGCAATGACCCTGGAGCTGGACGTCGGATATAGTTACTTGAGTCCCAGGAAATATTCAAAGCATGGACTGTTAAAACCGTTACTGGCCTTCACATATGTCGCCATAGTGGCCCTAGTATTGAATGACGATGCAGTTTCTGTGTTTCATCGTCATTAAGAAGGTTCAAGGGAAGCAATGACCCTGGACCTGGACGTCGGATATAGTTACTTGAGTCCCAGGAAATATTCAAAGCATGGACTGTTAAAACCGTTACTGGCCTTCACATATGTCGCCATAGTGGCCCTAGTATTGAATCACGATGTAGTTTCTGTGTTTCATCGTCATTAAGAAGGTTCAACGGAAGCAATGACCCTGGACCTGGACGTCGGATATAGTTACTTGAGTCCCAGGAAATATTCAAAGCATGGACTGTTAATACCGTTTCTGGCCTTCACATATGTCGCCATAGTGCCCGTAGTATTGAATCACGATGCAGTATCTGTGTTTCATCGTCATTAAGAAGGTTCAAGGGAAGCAATGACCCTGGACCTGGACGTCGGATATAGTTACTTGAGTCCCAGGAAGTATTCAAAGCATGGACTGTTAAAACCGTTACTGGCCTTCACATATGTCGCCATAGTGGCCCTAGTATTGAATCACGATGCAGTTTCTGTGTTTCATCGTCATTAAGAAGGTTCAAGGGAAGCAATGACCCTGGACCTGGACGTCGGATATAGTTACTTGAGTCCCAGGAAATATTCAAATCATGGACTGTTAAAACCGTTACTGGCCTTCACATATGTCGCCATAGTGCCCGTAGTATTGAATCACGATGCAGTATCTGTGTTTCATCGTCATTAAGAAGGTTCAAGGGAAGCTATGACCCTGGACCTGGACGTCGGATATAGTTACTTGAGTCCCAGGAAATATTAAAAGCATGGACTGTTAAAACCGTTACTGGCCTTCACATATGTCGCCATAGTGCCCGTAGTATTGAATCACGATGCAGTATCTGTGTTTCATCGTCATTAAGAAGGTACAAGGGAAGCAATGACCCTGGACCTGGACGTCGGATGTAGTTACTTGAGTCCCAGGAAATATTCAAAGCATAGACTGTTAAAACCGTTACTGGCCTTCACATATGTCGCCATAGTGGCCCTAGTATTTAATCGCGATGCAGTTTCTGTGTTTCATCGGCAATGTGAAGGTTCAAGGGAAGCAATGACCCTGGAGCTGGACGTCGGATATAGTTACTTGAGTCCCAGGAAATATTCAAAGCATGGACTGTTAAAAGTGTTACTGGCCTTCACATATGTCGCCATAGTGCCCGTAGTATTGAATCACGATGCAGTTTCTGTGTTTCATCGTCATTAAGAAGGTTCAAGGGATGCAATGACCCTGGACCTGGACGTCGGATATAGTTACTTGAGTCCCAGGAAATATTCAAAGCATGGACTGTTAAAACCGTTACTAGCCTTCACATATGTCGCCATAGTGGCCCTAGTATTGAATCACGATGCAGTTTCTGTGTTTCATCGTCATTAAGAAGGTTCAAGGGAAGTAATGACCCTGGACCTGGACGTCGGATATAGTTACTTGAGTCCCAGGAAATATTAAAAGCATGGACTGTTAAAACCGTTACTGGCCTTCACATATGTCGCCATAGTGCCCGTAGTATTGAATCGCGATGCAGTTTCTGTGTTTCATCGGCAATGTGAAGGTTCAAGGGAAGCAATGACCCTGGAGCTGGACGTCGGATATAGTTACTTGAGTCCCAGGAAATATTCAAAGCATGGACTGTTTAAACCGTTACTGGCCTTCACATATGTCGCCATAGTGGCCCTAGTATTGAATCACGATGCAGTTTCTGTGTTTCATCGTCATTAAGAAGGTTCAAGGGAAGCAATGACCCTGGACCTGGACGTCGGATATAGTTACTTGAGTCCCAGGAAATCATCAGAGCATGGACTGTTAAAAGCGTTACTGGCCTTCACATATGTCGCCATAGTGGCCCTAGTATTGAATCACGATGCAGTTTCTGTGTTTCATCGGCAATGTGAAGGTTCAAGGGAAGCAATGACCCTGGAGCTGGACGTCGGATATAGTTACTTGAGTCCCAGGAAATATTCAAAGCATGGACTGTTCAAAGTGTTACTGGCCTTCACATATGTCGCCATAGTGCCCGTAGTATTGAATCACGATGCAGTATCTGTGTTTCATCGTCATTAAGAAGGTTCAAGGGAAGCAATGACCCTGGACCTGGACGTCGGATATAGTTACTTGAGTCCCAGGAAATATTCAAAGCATGGACTGTTTAAACCGTTACTGGCCTTCACATATGTCGCCATAGTGGCCCTAGTATTGAATCACGATGCAGTTTCTGTGTTTCATCGTCATTAAGAAGGTTCAAGGGAAGCAATGACCCTGGACCTGGACGTCGGATATAGTTACTTGAGTCCCAGGAAGTATTCAAAGCATGGACTGTTAAAACCGTTACTGGCCTTCACATATGTCGCCATAGTGGCCCTAGTATTGAATCACGATGCAGTTTCTGTGTTTCATCGGCAATGTGAAGGTTCAAGGGAAGCAATGACCCTGGAGCTGGACGTCGGATATAGTTACTTGAGTCCCAGGAAATATTCAAAGCATGGACTGTTCAAAGTGTTACTGGCCTTCACATATGTCGCCATAGTGCCCGTAGTATTGAATCACGATGCAGTATCTGTGTTTCATCGTCATTAAGAAGGTTCAAGGGAAGCAATGACCCTGGACCTGGACGTCGGATATAGTTACTTGAGTCCCAGGAAATATTCAAAGCATGGACTGTTTAAACCGTTACTGGCCTTCACATATGTCGCCATAGTGGCCCTAGTATTGAATCACGATGCAGTTTCTGTGTTTCATCGTCATTAAGAAGGTTCAAGGGAAGCAATGACCCTGGACCTGGACGTCGGATATAGTTACTTGAGTCCCAGGAAATATTCAAAGCATGGACTGTTAAAAGCGTTACTGGCCTTCACATATGTCGCCATAGTGGCCCTAGTATTGAATCACGATGCAGTTTCTGTGTTTCATCGGCAATGTGAAGGTTCAAGGGAAGCAATGACCCTGGAGCTGGACGTCGGATATAGTTACTTGAGTCCCAGGAAATATTCAAAGCATGGACTGTTCAAAGTGTTACTGGCCTTCACATATGTCGCCATAGTGCCCGTAGTATTGAATCACGATGCAGTATCTGTGTTTCATCGTCATTAAGAAGGTTCAAGGGAAGCAATGACCCTGGACCTGGACGTCGGATATAGTTACTTGAGTCCCAGGAAATATTCAAAGCATGGACTGTTTAAACCGTTACTGGCCTTCACATATGTCGCCATAGTGGACCTAGTATTGAATCACGATGCAGTTTCTGTGTTTCATCGTCATTAAGAAGGTTCAAGGGAAGCAATGACCCTGGACCTGGACGTCGGATATAGTTACTTGAGTCCCAGGAAGTATTCAAAGCATGGACTGTTAAAACCGTTACTGGCCTTCACATATGTCGCCATAGTGGCCCTAGTATTGAATCACGATGCAGTTTCTGTGTTTCATCGTCATTAAGAAGGTTCAAGGGAAGCAATGACCCTGGACCTGGACGTCGGATGTAGTTACTTGAGTCCCAGGAAATATTAAAAGCATGGACTGTTAAAACCGTTACTGGCCTTCACATATGTCGCCATAGTGCCCGTAGTATTGAATCACGATGCAGTATCTGTGTTTCATCGTCATTAAGAAGGTTCAAGGGAAGCAATGACCCTGGACCTGGACGTCGGATATAGTTACTTGAGTCCCAGGAAATATTAAAAGCATGGACTGTTAAAACCGTTACTGGCCTTCACATATGTCGCCATAGTGCACGTAGTATTGAATCACGATGCAGTATCTGTGTTTCATCGTCATTAAGAAGGTACAAGGGAAGCAATGACCCTGGACCTGGACGTCGGATATAGTTACTTGAGTCCCAGGAAATATTCAAAGCATAGACTGTTAAAACCGTTACTGGCCTTCACATATGTCGCCATAGTGGCCCTAGTATTTAATCGCGATGCAGTTTCTGTGTTTCATCGGCAATGTGAAGGTTCAAGGGAAGCAATGACCCTGGAGCTGGACGTCGGATATAGTTACTTGAGTCCCAGGAAATATTCAAAGCATGGACTGTTAAAAGTGTTACTGGCCTTCACATATGTCGCCATAGTGCCCGTAGTATTGAATCACGATGCAGTTTCTGTGTTTCATCGGCAATGTGAAGGTTCAAGGGAAGCAATGACCCTGGAGCTGGACGTCGGATATAGTTACTTGAGTCCCAGGAAATATTCAAAGCATGGACTGTTAAAACCGTTACTGGCCTTCACATTTGTCGCCATAGTGGCCCTAGTATTGAATCACGATGCAGTTTCTGTGTTTCATCGGCAATGTGAAGGTTCAAGGGAAGCAATGACCCTGGAGCTGGACGTCGGATATAGTTACTTGAGTCCCAGGAAATATTCAAAGCATGGACTGTTCAAAGTGTTACTGGCCTTCACATATGTCGCCATAGTGCCCGTAGTATTGAATCACGATGCAGTATCTGTGTTTCATCGTCATTAAGAAGGTTCAAGGGAAGCAATGACCCTGGACCTGGACGTCGGATATAGTTACTTGAGTCCCAGGAAATATTCAAAGCATGGACTGTTTAAACCGTTACTGGCCTTCACATATGTCGCCATAGTGGCCCTAGTATTGAATCACGATGCAGTTTCTGTGTTTCATCGTCATTAAGAAGGTTCAAGGGAAGCAATGACCCTGGACCTGGACGTCGGATATAGTTACTTGAGTCCCAGGAAATATTCAAAGCATGGACTGTTAAAAGCGTTACTGGCCTTCACATATGTCGCCATAGTGGCCCTAGTATTGAATCACGATGCAGTTTCTGTGTTTCATCGGCAATGTGAAGGTTCAAGGGAAGCAATGACCCTGGACCTGGACGTCGGATATAGTTACTTGAGTCCCAGGAAATATTCAAAGCATGGACTGTTAAAACCGTTACTGGCCTTCACATATGTCGCCATAGTGCCCGTAGTATTGAATCGCGATGCAGTTTCTGTGTTTCATCGGCAATGTGAAGGTTCAAGGGAAGCAATGACCCTGGAGCTGGACGTCGGATATAGTTACTTGAGTCCCAGGAAATATTCAAAGCATGGACTGTTAAAACCGTTACTGGCCTTCACATTTGTCGCCATAGTGGCCCTAGTATTGAATCACGATGCAGTTTCTGTGTTTCATCGGCAATGTGAAGGTTCAAGGGAAGCAATGACCCTGGAGCTGGACGTCGGATATAGTTACTTGAGTCCCAGGAAATATTCAAAGCATGGACTGTTCAAAGTGTTACTGGCCTTCACATATGTCGCCATAGTGCCCGTAGTATTGAATCACGATGCAGTATCTGTGTTTCATCGTCATTAAGAAGGTTCAAGGGAAGCAATGACCCTGGACCTGGACGTCGGATATAGTTACTTGAGTCCCAGGAAATATTCAAAGCATGGACTGTTTAAACCGTTACTGGCCTTCACATATGTCGCCATAGTGGCCCTAGTATTGAATCACGATGCAGTTTCTGTGTTTCATCGTCATTAAGAAGGTTCAAGGGAAGCAATGACCCTGGACCTGGACGTCGGATATAGTTACTTGAGTCCCAGGAAATATTCAAAGCATGGACTGTTAAAAGCGTTACTGGCCTTCACATATGTCGCCATAGTGGCCCTAGTATTGAATCACGATGCAGTTTCTGTGTTTCATCGGCAATGTGAAGGTTCAAGGGAAGCAATGACCCTGGAGCTGGACGTCGGATATAGTTACTTGAGTCCCAGGAAATATTCAAAGCATGGACTGTTAAAACCGTTACTGGCCTTCACATATGTCGCCATAGTGGCCCTAGTATTGAATCGCGATGCAGTTTCTGTGTTTCATCGGCAATGTGAAGGTTCAAGGGAAGCAATGACCCTGGAGCTGGACGTCGGATATAGTTACTTGAGTCCCAGGAAATATTCAAAGCATGGACTGTTCAAAGTGTTACTGGCCTTCACATATGTCGCCATAGTGCCCGTAGTATTGAATCACGATGCAGTATCTGTGTTTCATCGTCATTAAGAAGGTTCAAGGGAAGCAATGACCCTGGACCTGGACGTCGGATATAGTTACTTGAGTCCCAGGAAATATTCAAAGCATGGACTGTTAAAACCGTTACTGGCCTTCACATATGTCGCCATAGTGGCCCTAGTATTGAATCACGATGCAGTTTCTGTGTTTCATCGTCATTAAGAAGGTTCAAGGGAAGCAATGACCCTGGACCTGGACGTCGGATATAGTTACTTGAGTCCCAGGAAATATTAAAAGCATGGACTGTTAAAACCGTTACTGGCCTTCACATATGTCGCCATAGTGGCCCTAGTATTGAATCACGATGCAGTTTCTGTGTTTCATCGTCATTAAGAAGGTTCAAGGGAAGCAATGACCCTGGACCTGGACGTCGGATATAGTTACTTGAGTCCCAGGAAATATTCAAAGCATGGACTGTTAAAACCGTTACTGGCCTTCACATATGTCGCCATAGTGGCCCTAGTATTGAATCACGATGCAGTTTCTGTGTTTCATCGTCATTAAGAAGGTTCAAGGGAAGCAATGACCCTGGACCTGGACGTCGGATATAGTTACTTGAGTCCCAGGAAATATTCAAAGCATGGACTGTTAAAACCGTTACTGGCCTTCACATATGTCGCCATAGTGGCCCTAGTATTGAATCACGATGCAGTTTCTGTGTTTCATCGGCAATGTGAAGGTTCAAGGGAAGCAATGACCCTGGAGCTGGACGTCGGATATAGTTACTTGAGTCCCAGGAAATATTCAAAGCATGGACTGTTCAAAGTGTTACTGGCCTTCACATATGTCGCCATAGTGCCCGTAGTATTGAATCACGATGCACTATCTGTGTTTCATCGTCATTAAGAAGGTTCAAGGGAAGCAATGACCCTGGACCTGGACGTCGGATATAGTTACTTGAGTCCCAGGAAATATTCAAAGCATGGACTGTTAAAACCGTTACTGGCCTTCACATATGTCGCCATAGTGCCCGTTGTATTGAATCGCGATGCAGTTTCTGTGTTTCATCGGCAATGTGAAGGTTCAAGGGAAGCAAAGACCCTGGAGCTGGACGTCGGATATAGTTACTTGAGTCCCAGGAAATATTTAAAGCATGGACTGTTCAAAGTGTTACTGGCCTTCACATATGTCGCCATAGTGCCCGTAGTATTGAATCACGATGCAGTATCTGTGTTTCATCGTCATTAAGAAGGTTCAAGGGAAGCAATGACCCTGGACCTGGACGTCGGATATAGTTACTTGAGTCCCAGGAAATATCCAAAGCATGGACTGTTAAAACCGTTACTGGCCTTCACATATGTCGCCATAGTGGCCCTAGTATTGAATCACGATGCAGTTTCTGTGTTTCATCGTCATTAAGAAGGTTCAAGGGAAGCAATGACCCTGGACCTGGACGTCGGATATAGTTACTTGAGTCCCAGGAAATATTCAAAGCATGGACTGTTAAAACCGTTACTGGCCTTCACATATGTCGCCATAGTGCCCGTAGTATTGAATCGCGATGCAGTTTCTGTGTTTCATCGGCAATGTGAAGGTTCAAGGGAAGCAATGACCCTGGAGCTGGACGTCGGATATAGTTACTTGAGTCCCAGGAAATATTCAAAGCATGGACTGTTCAATGTGTTACTGGCCTTCACATATGTCGCCATAGTGCCCGTAGTATTGAATCACGATGCAGTATCTGTGTTTCATCGTCATTAAGAAGGTTCAAGGGAAGCAATGACCCTGGAGCTGGACGTCGGATATAGTTACTTGAGTCCCAGGAAATATTCAAAACATGGACTGTTAAAACCGTTACTGGTCTTCACATATGTCGCCATAGTGCCCGTAGTATTGAATCGCGATGCAGTTTCTGTGTTTCATCGTCATTGTGAAGGTTCAAGGGAAGCAATGACCCTGGAGCTGGACGTCGGATATAGTTACTTGAGTCCCAGGAAATATTCAAAGCATGGACTGTTAAAACCGTTACTGGCCTTCACATATGTCGCCATAGTGCCCGTAGTATTGAATCGCGATGCAGTTTCTGTGTTTCATCGGCAATGCGAAGGTTCAAGGGAAGCAATGACCCTGGAGCTGGACGTCGGATATAGTTACTTGAGTCCCAGGAAATATTCAATGCATGGACTGTTAAAACCGTTACTGGCCTTCACATATGTCGCCATAGTGGCCGTAGTATTGAATCGCGATGCAGTTTCTGTGTTTCATCGTCATTGTGAAGGTTCAAGGGAAGCAATGACCCTGGAGCTGGACGTCGGATATAGTTACTTGAGTCCCAGGAAATATTCAAAGCATGGACTGTTAAAACCGTTACTGGCCTTCACATATGTCGCCATAGTGCCCGTAGTATTGAATCGCGATGCAGTTTCTGTGTTTCATCGGCAATGTGAAGGTTCAAGGGAAGCAATGACCCTGGAGCTGGACGTCGGATATAGTTACTTGAGTCCCAGGAAATATTCAAAGCATGGACTGTTAAAACCGTTACTGGCCTTCACATATGTCGCCATAGTGCCCGTAGTATTGAATCACGATGCAGTTTCTGTGTTTCATCGTCATTGTGAAGGTTCAAGGGAAGCAATGACCCTGGAGCTGGACGTCGGATATAGTTACTTGGGTCCCAGGAAATATTCAAAGCATGGACTGTTAAAACCGTTACTGGCCTTCACATATGTCGCCATAGTGGCCGTAGTATTGAATCGCGATGCAGTTTCTGTGTTTCATCGTCATTGTGAAGGTTCAAGGGAAGCAATGACCCTGGAGCTGGACGTCGGATATAGTTACTTGAGTCCCAGGAAATATTCAAAGCATGGACTGTTCAAAGTGTTACTGGCCTTCACATATGTCGCCATAGTGCCCGTAGTATTGAATCGCGATGCAGTTTCTGTGTTTCATCGGCAATGTGAAGGTTCAAGGGAAGCAATGACCCTGGAGCTGGACGTCGGATATAGTTACTTGAGTCCCAGGAAATATTCAAAGCATGGACTGTTCAAAGTGTTACTGGCCTTCACATATGTCGCCATAGTGCCCGTAGTATTGAATCACGATGCAGTATCTGTGTTTCATCGTCATTAAGAAGGTTCAAGGGAAGCAATGACCCTGGAGCTGGACGTCGGATATAGTTACTTGAGTCCCAGGAAATATTCAAAGCATGGACTGTTAAAACCGTTACTGGCCTTCACATATGTCGCCATAGTGCCCGTAGTATTGAATCGCGATGCAGTTTCTGTGTTTCATCGTCATTGTGAAGGTTCAAGGGAAGCAATGACCCTGGAGCTGGACGTCGGATATAGTTACTTGAGTCCCAGGAAATTTTCAAAGCATGGACTGTTAAAACCGTTACTGGCCTTCACATATGTCGCCATAGTGCCCGTAGTATTGAATCGCGATGCAGTTTCTGTGTTTCATCGGCAATGTGAAGGTTCAAGGGAAGCAATGACCCTGGAGCTGGACGTCGGATATAGTTACTTGAGTCCCAGGAAATATTCAAAGCATGGACTGTTAAAACCGTTACTGGCCTTCACATATGCCGCCATAGTGCCCGTAGTATTGCATCACGATGCAGTTTCTGTGTTTCATCGTCATTGTGAAGGTTCAAGGGAAGCAATGACCCTGGAGCTGGACGTCGGATATAGTTACTTGAGTCCCAGGAAATCATCAGAGCATGAACTGTTAAAAGCGTTACTGGCCGTCACATCTGTCGCCATAGTGCCCGTAGTAATGAATCGAAATGGAGTTTCTGTGTTTCATCGGCAATGTGGATTTTGAAGGAAGCAATGACCCTGGACCTGGACGTCGGATATAGTTACTTGAGTCCCAGGAAATATTCAAAGCATGGACTGTTAAAAGCGTTACTGGCCTTCACATATGTCGCCATAGTGCCCGTAGTATTGAATCACGATGCAGTTTCTGTGTTTCATCGTCATTATGAAGGTTCAAGGGAAGCAATGACCCTGGAGCTGGACGTCCGATATAGTTACTTGAGTCCCAGGAAATATTCAAAGCATGGACTGTTAAAACCGTTACTGGCCTTCACATATGTCGCCAAAGTGGCCGTAGTATTGAATCGCGATGCAGTTTCTGTGTTTCATCGTCATTGTGAAGGTTCAAGGGAAGCAATGACCCTGGAGCTGGACGTCGGATATAGTTACTTGAGTCCCAGGAAATATTCAAAGCATGGACTGTTAAAACCGTTACTGGCCTTCACATATGTCGCCATAGTGCCCGTAGTATTGAATCGCGATGCAGTTTCTGTGTTTCATCGTCAATGTGAAGGTTCAAGGGAAGCAATGACCCTGGAGCTGGACGTCGGACATAGTTACTAGAGTCCCAGGAAATATTCAAAGAATGGACTGTTAAATGCGTTACTGGCCTTCACATATGTCGCCATAGTGCCCGTAGTATTGAATCGCGATGTAGTTTCTGTGTTTCATCGTCATTGTGAAGGTTCAAGGGAAGCAATGACCCTGGAGCTGGACGTCGGATATAGTTACTTGAGTCCCAGGAAATATTCAAAGCAAGGACTGTTAAAACCGTTACTGGCCTTCACATATGTCGCCATAGTGCCCGTAGTATTGAATCGCGATGCAGTTTCTGTGTTTCATCGTCATTGTGAAGGTTCAAGGGAAGCAATGACCCTGGAGCTGGACGTCGGATATAGTTACTTGAGTCCCAGTAAATATTCAAAGCATGGACTGTTAAAACCGTTACTGGCCTTCACATATGTCGCCATAGTGCCCGTAGTATTGAATCGCGATGCAGTTTCTGTGTTTCATCGTCATTGTGAAGGTTCAAGGGAAGCAATGACCCTGGAGCTGGACGTCGGATATAGTTACATGAGTCCCAGGAAATATTCAAAGCATGGACTGTTAAAACCGTTACTGGCCTTCACATATGTCGCCATAGTGGCCGTAGTATTGAATCGCGATGCAGTTTCTGTGTTTCATCGTCATTATGAAGGTTCAAGGGAAGCAATGACCCTGGAGCTGGACGTCGGATATAGTTACTTGAGTCCCAGGAAATATTCAAAGCATGGACTGTTAAAACCGTTACTGGCCTTCACATATGTCGCCATAGTGGCCGTAGTATTGAATCGCGATGCAGTTTCTGTGTTTCATCGTCATTGTGAAGGTTCAAGGGAAGCAATGACCCTGGAGCTGGACGTCGGATATAGTTACTTGAGTCCCAGGAAATATTCAAAGCATGGACTGTTAAAACCGTTACTGGCCTTCACATATGTCGCCATAGTGGCCGTAGTATTGAATCGCGATGCAGTTTCTGTGTTTCATCGTCATTGTGAAGGTTCAAGGGAAGCAATGACCCTGGAGCTGGACGTCGGATATAGTTACTTGAGTCCCAGGAAATATTCAAAGCATGGACTGTTAAAACCGTTACTGGCCTTCACATATGTCGCCATAGTGCCCGTAGTATTGAATCGCGATGCAGTTTCTGTGTTTCATCGTCATTGTGAAGGTTCAAGGGAAGCAATGACCCTGGAGCTGGACGTCGGATATAGTTACTTGAGTCCCAGGAAATATTCAAAGCATGGACTGTTAAAACCGTTACTGGCCTTCACATATGTCGCCATAGTGCCCGTAGTATTGAATCGCGATGCAGTTTCTGTGTTTCATCGTCATTGTGAAGGTTCAAGGGAAGCAATGACCCTGGAGCTGGATGTCGGATATAGTTACTTGAGTCCCAGGAAATATTCAAAGCATGGACTGTTAAAACCGTTACTGGCCTTCACATATGTCGCCATAGTGGCCGTAGTATTGAATCGCGATGCAGTTTCTGTGTTTCTTCGTCATTGTGAAGGTTCAAGAGAAGCAATGACCCTGGAGCTGGACGTCGGATATAGTTACTTGAGTCCCAGGAAATATTCAAAGCATGGACTGTTAAAAGCGTTACTGGCCTTCACATATGTCGCCATAGTGGCCGTAGTATTGAATCGCGATGCAGTTTCTGTGTTTCATCGTCATTGTGAAGGTTCAAGGGACGCAATGACCCTGGAGCTGGACGTCGGATATAGTTACTTGAGTCCCAGGAAATATTCAAAGCATGGACTGTTAAAAGCGTTACTGGCCTTCACATATGTCGCCATAGTGGCCGTAGTATTGAATCGCGATGCAGTTTCTGTGTTTCATCGTCATTGTGAAGGTTCAAGGGAAGCAATGACCCTGGAGCTGGACGTCGGATATAGTTACTTGAGTCCCAGGAAATATTCAAAGCATGGACTGTTAAAACCGTTACTGGCCTTCACATATGTCGCCATAGTGGCCGTAGTATTGAATCGCGATGCAGTTTCTGTGTTTCATCGTCATTGTGAAAGTTCAAGGGAAGCAATGACCCTGGAGCTGGACGTCGGATATAGTTACTTGAGTCCCAGGAAATATTCAAAGCATGGACTGTTAAAACCGTTACTGGCCTTCACATATGTCGCCATAGTGGCCGTAGTATTGAATCGCGATGCAGTTTCTGTGTTTCATCGTCATTGTGAAGGTTCAAGGGAAGCAATGACCCTGGAGCTGGACGTCGGATATAGTTACTTGAGTCCCAGGAAATATTCAAAGCATGGACTGTTAAAACCGTTACTGGCCTTCACATATGTCGCCATAGTGGCCGTAGTATTGAATCGCGATGCAGTTTCTGTGTTTCATCGTCATTGTGAAGGTTCAAGGGAAGCAATGACCCTGGAGCTGGACGTCGGATATAGTTACTTGAGTCCCAGGAAATATTCAAAGCATGGACTGTTAAAAGCGTTACTGGCCTTCACATATGTCGCCATAGTGGCCGTAGTATTGAATCGCGATGCAGTTTCTGTGTTTCATCGTCATTGTGAAGGTTCAAGGGAAGCAATGACCCTGGAGCTGGACGTCGGATATAGTTACTTGAGTCCCAGGAAATATTCAAAGCATGGACTGTTAAAAGCGTTACTCTCCTTCACATATGTCGCCATAGTGCCCGTAGTATTGAATCGCGATGCAGTTTCTGTGTTTCATCGTCATTGTGAAGGTTCAAGGGAAGCAATGACCCTGGAGCTGGACGTCGGACATAGTTACTAGAGTCCCAGGAAATATTCAAAGCATGGACTGTTAAAAGCGTTATTGGCCTTCACATATGTAGCCATAGTGCCCGTAGTATTGAATCGCGATTCAGTTTCTGTGTTTCATCGTCATTGTGAAGGTTCAAGGGAAGCAATGACCCTGGAGCTGGCCGTCGGACATAGTTACTAGAGTCCCAGGAAATATTCAAAGCATGGACTGTTAAAAGCGTTACTGGCCTTCACATATGTCGCCATAGTGCCTGTAGTATTGAATCGCGATGCAGTGTCTGTGTTTCATCGTCATTGTGAAGGTTCAAGGGAAGCAATGACCCTGGAGCTGGACGTCGGACATAGTTACTAGAGTACCAGGAAATATTCAAAGAATGGACTGTTAAAAGCGTTACTGGCCTTCACATATGTCGCCATAGTGCCCGTAGTATTGAATCGCGATGCAGTTTCTGTGTTTCATCGTCATTGTGAAGGTTCAAGGGAAGCAATGACCCTGGAGCTGGACGTCGGATATAGTTACTTGAGTCCCAGGAAATATTCAAAGCATGGACTGTTAAAATCGTTATTGGCCTTCACATATGTCGCCATAGTGCCCGTAGTATTGAATCGCGATGCAGTTTCTGTGTTTCATCGTCATTGTGAAGGTTCAAGGGAAGCAATGACCCTGGAGCTGGACGTCGGATATAGTTACTTGAGTCCCAGTAAATATTCAAAGCATGGACTGTTAAAACCGTTACTGGCCTTCACATATGTCGCCATAGTGGCCGTAGTCTTGAATCGCGATGCAGTTTCTGTGTTTCATCGTCATTAAGAAGGTTCAAGGGAAGCAATGACCCTGGAGCTGGACGTCGGATATAGTTACTTGAGTCCCAGGAAATATTCAAAGCATGGACTGTTCAAAGTGTTACTGGCCTTCACATATGTCGCCATAGTGCCCGTAGTATTGAATCACGATGCAGTATCTGTGTTTCATCGTCATTAAGAAGGTTCAAGGGAAGCAATGACCCTGGAGCTGGACGTCGGATATAGTTACTTGAGTCCCAGGAAATATTCAAAGCATGGACTGTTAAAACCGTTACTGGCCTTCACATATGTCGCCATAGTGCCCGTAGTATTGAATCGCGATGCAGTTTCTGTGTTTCATCGTCATTGTGAAGGTTCAAGGGAAGCAATGACCCTGGAGCTGGACGTCGGATATAGTTACTTGAGTCCCAGGAAATATTCAAAGCATGGACTGTTAAAACCGTTACTGGCCTTCACATATGTCGCCATAGTGCCCATAGTATTGAATCGCGATGCAGTTTCTGTGTTTCATCGGCAATGTGAAGGTTCAAGGGAAGCAATGACCCTGGAGCTGGACGTCGGATATAGTTACTTGAGTCCCAGGAAATATTCAAAGCATGGACTGTTAAAACCGTTACTGGCCTTCACATATGCCGCCATAGTGCCCGTAGTATTGCATCACGATGCAGTTTCTGTGTTTCATCGTCATTGTGAAGGTTCAAGGGAAGCAATGACCCTGGAGCTGGACGTCGGATATAGTTACTTGAGTCCCAGGAAATATTCAAAGCATGGACTGTTAAAACCGTTACTGGCCTTCACATATGCCGCCATAGTGCCCGTAGTATTGAATCGCGATGCAGTTTCTGTGTTTCATCGTCATTGTGAAGGTTCAAGGGAAGCAATGACCCTGGAGCTGGACGTCGGATATAGTTACTTGAGTCCCAGGAAATATTCAAAGCATGGACTGTTAAAAGCGTTACTGGCCTTCACATATGTCGCCATAGTGCCCGTAGTATTGAATCGCGATGCAGTTTCTGTGTTTCATCGTCATTGTGAAGGTTCAAGGGAAGCAATGACCCTGGAGCTGGACGTCGGATATAGTTACTTGGGTCCCAGGAAATATTCAAAGCATGGACTGTTAAAACCGTTACTGGCCTTCACATATGTCGCCATAGTGGCCGTAGTATTGAATCGCGATGCAGTTTCTGTGTTTCATCGTCATTGTGAAGGTTCAAGGGAAGCAATGACCCTGGAGCTGGACGTCGGATATAGTTACTTGAGTCCCAGGAAATATTCAAAGCATGGACTGTTCAAAGTGTTACTGGCCTTCACATATGTCGCCATAGTGCCCGTAGTATTGAATCACGATGCAGTATCTGTGTTTCATCGTCATTAAGAAGGTTCAAGGGAAGCAATGACCCTGGAGCTGGACGTCGGATATAGTTACTTGAGTCCCAGGAAATATTCAAAGCATGGACTGTTAAAACCGTTACTGGCCTTCACATATGTCGCCATAGTGCCCGTAGTATTGAATCGCGATGCAGTTTCTGTGTTTCATCGTCATTGTGAAGGTTCAAGGGAAGCAATGACCCTGGAGCTGGACGTCGGATATAGTTACTTGAGTCCCAGGAAATATTCAAAGCATGGACTGTTAAAACCGTTACTGGCCTTCACATATGTCGCCATAGTGCCCATAGTATTGAATCGCGATGCAGTTTCTGTGTTTCATCGGCAATGTGAAGGTTCAAGGGAAGCAATGACCCTGGAGCTGGACGTCGGATATAGTTACTTGAGTCCCAGGAAATATTCAAAGCATGGACTGTTAAAACCGTTACTGGCCTTCACATATGCCGCCATAGTGCCCGTAGTATTGCATCACGATGCAGTTTCTGTGTTTCATCGTCATTGTGAAGGTTCAAGGGAAGCAATGACCCTGGAGCTGGACGTCGGATATAGTTACTTGAGTCCCAGGAAATCATCAGAGCATGAACTGTTAAAAGCGTTACTGGCCGTCACATCTGTCGCCATAGTGCCCGTAGTAATGAATCGAAATGGAGTTTCTGTGTTTCATCGGCAATGTGGATTTTGAAGGAAGCAATGACCCTGGACCTGGACGTCGGATATAGTTACTTGAGTCCCAGGAAATATTCAAAGCATGGACTGTTAAAAGCGTTACTGGCCTTCACATATGTCGCCATAGTGCCCGTAGTATTGAATCACGATGCAGTTTCTGTGTTTCATCGTCATTATGAAGGTTCAAGGGAAGCAATGACCCTGGAGCTGGACGTCCGATATAGTTACTTGAGTCCCAGGAAATATTCAAAGCATGGACTGTTAAAACCGTTACTGGCCTTCACATATGTCGCCATAGTGGCCGTAGTATTGAATCGCGATGCAGTTTCTGTGTTTCATCGTCATTGTGAAGGTTCAAGGGAAGCAATGACCCTGGAGCTGGACGTCGGATATAGTTACTTGAGTCCCAGGAAATATTCAAAGCATGGACTGTTAAAACCGTTACTGGCCTTCACATATGTCGCCATAGTGCCCGTAGTATTGAATCGCGATGCAGTTTCTGTGTTTCATCGTCATTGTGAAGGTTCAAGGGAAGCAATGACCCTGGAGCTGGACGTCGGACATAGTTACTAGAGTCCCAGGAAATATTCAAAGAATGGACTGTTAAATGCGTTACTGGCCTTCACATATGTCGCCATAGTGCCCGTAGTATTGAATCGCGATGTAGTTTCTGTGTTTCATCGTCATTGTGAAGGTTCAAGGGAAGCAATGACCCTGGAGCTGGACGTCGGATATAGTTACTTGAATCCCAGGAAATATTCAAAGCAAGGACTGTTAAAACCGTTACTGGCCTTCACATATGTCGCCATAGTGGCCGTAGTATTGAATCGCGATGCAGTTTCTGTGTTTCATCGTCATTGTGAAGGTTCAAGGGAAGCAATGACCCTGGAGCTCGACGTCGGATATAGTTACTTGAGTCCCAGTAAATATTCAAAGCATGGACTGTTAAAACCGTTACTGGCCTTCACATATGTCGCCATAGTGCCCGTAGTATTGAATCGCGATGCAGTTTCTGTGTTTCATCGTCATTGTGAAGGTTCAAGGGAAGCAATGACCCTGGAGCTGGACGTCGGATATAGTTACTTGAGTCCCAGGAAATATTCAAAGCATGGACTGTTAAAACCGTTACTGGCCTTCACATATGTCGCCATAGTGGCCGTAGTCTTGAATCGCGATGCAGTTTCTGTGTTTCATCGTCATTGTGAAGGTTCAAGGGAAGCAATGACCCTGGAGCTGGACGTCGGATATAGTTACTTGAGTCCCAGGAAATATTCAAAGCATGGACTGTTAAAACCGTTACTGGCCTTCACATATGTCGCCATAGTGGCCGTAGTATTGAATCGCGATGCAGTTTCTGTGTTTCATCGTCATTGTGAAGGTTCAAGAGAAGCAATGACCCTGGAGCTGGACGTCGGATATAGTTACTTGAGTCCCAGGAAATATTCAAAGCATGGACTGTTAAAACCGTTACTGGCCTTCACATATGTCGCCATAGTGGCCGTAGTATTGAATCACGATGCAGTTTCTGTGTTTCATCGTCATTGTGAAGGTTCAAGGGAAGCAATGACCCTGGAGCTGGACGTCGGATATAGTTACTTGAGTCCCAGGAAATATTCAAAGCATGGACTGTTAAAAGCGTTACTGGCCTTCACATATGTCGCCATAGTGGCCGTAGTATTGAATCGCGATGCAGTTTCTGTGTTTCATCGTCATTGTGAAGGTTCAAGGGAAGCAATGACCCTGGAGCTGGACGTCGGATATAGTTACTTGAGTCCCAGGAAATATTCAAAGCATGGACTGTTAAAACCGTTACTGGCCTTCACATATGTCGCCATAGTGCCCGTAGTATTGAATCGCGATGCAGTTTCTGTGTTTCATCGTCATTGTGAAGGTTCAAGGGAAGCAATGACCCTGGAGCTGGATGTCGGATATAGTTACTTGAGTCCCAGGAAATATTCAAAGCATGGACTGTTAAAACCGTTACTGGCCTTCACATATGTCGCCATAGTGGCCGTAGTATTGAATCGCGATGCAGTTTCTGTGTTTCTTCGTCATTGTGAAGGTTCAAGGGAAGCAATGACCCTGGAGCTGGACGTCGGATATAGTTACTTGAGTCCCAGGAAATATTCAAAGCATGGACTGTTAAAAGCGTTACTGGCCTTCACATATGTCGCCATAGTGGCCGTAGTATTGAATCGCGATGCAGTTTCTGTGTTTCATCGTCATTGTGAAGGTTCAAGGGACGCAATGACCCTGGAGCTGGACGTCGGATATAGTTACTTGAGTCCCAGGAAATATTCAAAGCATGGACTGTTAAAAGCGTTACTGGCCTTCACATATGTCGCCATAGTGGCTGTAGTATTGAATCGCGATGCAGTTTCTGTGTTTCATCGTCATTGTGAAGGTTCAAGGGAAGCAATGACCCTGGAGCTGGACGTCGGATATAGTTACTTGAGTCCCAGGAAATATTCAAAGCATGGACTGTTAAAACCGTTACTGGCCTTCACATATGTCGCCATAGTGGCCGTAGTATTGAATCGCGATGCAGTTTCTGTGTTTCATCGTCATTGTGAAAGTTCAAGGGAAGCAATGACCCTGGAGCTGGACGTCGGATATAGTTACTTGAGTCCCAGGAAATATTCAAAGCATGGACTGTTAAAACCGTTACTGGCCTTCACATATGTCGCCATAGTGGCCGTAGTATTGAATCGCGATGCAGTTTCTGTGTTTCATCGTCATTGTGAAGGTTCAAGGGAAGCAATGACCCTGGAGCTGGACGTCGGATATAGTTACTTGAGTCCCAGGAAATATTCAAAGCATGGACTGTTAAAAGCGTTACTGGCCTTCACATATGTCGCCATAGTGGCCGTAGTATTGAATCGCGATGCAGTTTCTGTGTTTCATCGTCATTGTGATGGTTCAAGGGAAGCAATGACCCTGGAGCTGGACGTCGGATATAGTTACTTGAGTCCCAGGAAATATTCAAAGCATGGACTGTTAAAACCGTTACTGGCCTTCACATATGTCGCCATAGTGGCCGTAGTATTGAATCGCGATGCAGTTTCTGTGTTTCATCGTCATTGTGAAGGTTCAAGGGAAGCAATGACCCTGGAGCTGGACGTCGGATATAGTTACTTGAGTCCCAGGAAATATTCAAAGCATGGACTGTTAAAACCGTTACTGGCCTTCACATATGTCGCCATAGTGCCCGTAGTATTGAATCGCGATGCAGTTTCTGTGTTTCATCGTCATTGTGAAGGTTCAAGGGAAGCAATGACCCTGGAGCTGGATGTCGGATATAGTTACTTGAGTCCCAGGAAATATTCAAAGCATGGACTGTTAAAACCGTTACTGGCCTTCACATATGTCGCCATAGTGGCCGTAGTATTGAATCGCGATGCAGTTTCTGTGTTTCTTCGTCATTGTGAAGGTTCAAGGGAAGCAATGACCCTGGAGCTGGACGTCGGATATAGTTACTTGAGTCCCAGGAAATATTCAAAGCATGGACTGTTAAAAGCGTTACTGGCCTTCACATATGTCGCCATAGTGGCCGTAATATTGAATCGCGATGCAGTTTCTGTGTTTCATCGTCATTGTGAAGGTTCAAGGGACGCAATGACCCTGCAGCTGGACGTCGGATATAGTTACTTGAGTCCCAGGAAATATTCAAACCATGGACTGTTAAAAGCGTTACTGGCCTTCACATATGTCGCCATAGTGGCTGTAGTATTGAATCGCGATGCAGTTTCTGTGTTTCATCGTCATTGTGAAGGTTCAAGGGAAGCAATGACCCTGGAGCTGGACGTCGGATATAGTTACTTGAGTCCCAGGAAATATTCAAAGCATGGACTGTTAAAACCGTTACTGGCCTTCACATATGTCGCCATAGTGGCCGTAGTATTGAATCGCGATGCAGTTTCTGTGTTTCATCGTCATTGTGAAAGTTCAAGGGAAGCAATGACCCTGGAGCTGGACGTCGGATATAGTTACTTGAGTCCCAGGAAATATTCAAAGCATGGACTGTTAAAACCGTTACTGGCCTTCACATATGTCGCCATAGTGGCCGTAGTATTGAATCGCGATGCAGTTTCTGTGTTTCATCGTCATTGTGAAGGTTCAAGGGAAGCAATGACCCTGGAGCTGGACGTCGGATATAGTTACATGAGTCCCAGGAAATATTCAAAGCATGGACTGTTAAAACCGTTACTGGCCTTCACATATGTCGCCATAGTGGCCGTAGTATTGAATCGCGATGCAGTTTCTGTGTTTCATCGTCATTGTGAAGGTTCAAGGGAAGCAATGACCCTGGAGCTGGACGTCGGATATAGTTACTTGAGTCCCAGGAAATATTCAAAGCATGGACTGTTAAAAGCGTTACTGGCCTTCACATATGTCGCCATAGTGGCCGTAGTATTGAATCGCGATGCAGTTTCTGTGTTTCATCGTCATTGTGAAGGTTCAAGGGAAGCAATGACCCTGGAGCTGGACGTCGGATATAGTTACTTGAGTCCCAGGAAATATTCAAAGCATGGACTGTTAAAAGCGTTACTGGCCTTTACATATGTCGCCATAGTGCCCGTAGTATTGAATCGCGATGCAGTTTCTGTGTTTCATCGTCATTGTGAAGGTTCAAGGGAAGCAATGACCCTGGAGCTGGACGTCGGACATAGTTACTAGAGTCCCAGGAAATATTCAAAGCATGGACTGTTAAAAGCGTTATTGGCCTTCACATATGTAGCCATAGTGCCCGTAGTATTGAATCGCGATGCAGTTTCTGTGTTTCATCGTCATTGTGAAGGTTCAAGGGAAGCAATGACCCTGGAGCTGGCCGTCGGACATAGTTACTAGAGTCCCAGGAAATATTCAAAGCATGGACTGTTAAAAGCGTTACTGGCCTTCACATATGTCGCCATAGTGCCTGTAGTATTGAATCGCGATGCAGTTTCTGTGTTTCATCGTCATTGTGAAGGTTCAAGGGAAGCAATGACCCTGGAGCTGGACGTCGGACATAGTTACTAGAGTACCAGGAAATATTCAAAGAATGGACTGTTAAAAGCGTTACTGGCCTTCACATATGTCGCCATAGTGCCCGTAGTATTGAATCGCGATGCAGTTTCTGTGTTTCATCGTCATTGTGAAGGTTCAAGGGAAGCAATGACCCTGGAGCTGGACGTCGGATATAGTTACTTGAGTCCCAGGAAATATTCAAAGCATGGACTGTTAAAACCGTTACTGGCCTTCACATATGTCGCCATAGTGGCCGTAGTATTGAATCGCGAGGCAGTTTCTGTGTTTCATCGTCATTGTGAAGGTTCAAGGGAAGCAATGACCCTGGAGCTGGACGTCGGATATAGTTACTTGAGTCCCAGTAAATATTCAAAGCATGGACTGTTAAAACCGTTACTGGCCTTCACATATGTCGCCATAGTGCCCGTAGTATTGAATCGCGATGCAGGTTCTGTGTTTCATCGTCATTGTGAAGGTTCAAGGGAAGCAATGACCCTGGAGCTGGACGCCGGATATAGTTACTTGAGTCCCAGGAAATATTCAAAGCATGGACTGTTAAAACCGTTACTGGCCTTCACATATGTCGCCATAGTGGCCGTAGCATTGAATCGTGATGCAGTTTCTGTGTTTCATCGTCATTGTGAAGGTTCAAGGGAAGCAATGACCCTGGAGCTGGACGTCGGATATAGTTACTTGAGTCCCAGGAAATATTCAAAGCATGGACTGTTAAAACCGTTACTGGCCTTCACATATGTCGCCATAGTGCCCGTAGTATTGAATCGCGATGCAGTTTCTGTGTTTCATCGTCATTATGAAGGTTCAAGGGAAGCAATGACCCTGGAGCTGGACGTCGGATATAGTTACTTGAGTCCCAGGAAATATTCAAAGCATGGACTGTTAAAAGCGTTACTGGCCTTCACATATGTCGCCATAGTGGCCGTAGTATTGAATCGCGATGCAGTTTCTGTGTTTCATCGTCATTGTGAAGGTTCAAGGGAAGCAATGACCCTGGAGCTGGACGTCGGATATAGTTACTTGAGTCCCAGGAAATATTCAAAGCATGGACTGTTAAAACCGTTACTGGCCTTCACATATGTCGCCATAGTGGCCGTAGTATTGAATCGCGATGCAGTTTCTGTGTTTCATCGTCATTGTGAAGGTTCAAGGGAAGCAATGACCCTGGAGCTGGACGTCGGATATAGTTACTTGAGTCCCAGGAAATATTCAAAGCATGGACTGTTAAAACCGTTACTGGCCTTCACATATGTCGCCATAGTGGCCGTAGTATTGAATCGCGATGCAGTTTCTGTGTTTCATCGTCATTGTGAAGGTTCAAGGGAAGCAATGACCCTGGAGCTGGACGTCGGATATAGTTACTTGAGTCCCAGGAAATATTCAAAGCATGGACTGTTAAAACCGTTACTGGCCTTCACATATGTCGCCATAGTGGCCGTAGTATTGAATCGCGATGCAGTTTCTGTGTTTCATCGTCATTGTGAAGGTTCAAGGGAAGCAATGACCCTGGAGCTGGATGTCGGATATAGTTACTTGAGTCCCAGGAAATATTCAAAGCATGGACTGTTAAAACCGTTACTGGCCTTCACATATGTCGCCATAGTGGCCGTAGTATTGAATCGCGATGCAGTTTCTGTGTTTCATCGTCATTGTGAAGGTTCAAGGGAAGCAATGACCCTGGAGCTGGACGTCGGATATAGTTACTTGAGTCCCAGGAAATATTCAAAGCATGGACTGTTAAAACCGTTACTGGCCTTCACATATGTCGCCATAGTGGCCGTAGTATTGAATCGCGATGCAGTTTCTGTGTTTCATCGTCATTGTGAAGGTTCAAGGGAAGCAATGACCCTGGAGCTGGACGTCGGATATAGTTACTTGAGTCCCAGGAAATATTCAAAGCATGGACTGTTAAAAGCGTTACTGGCCTTCACATATGTCGCCATAGTGGCCGTAGTATTGAATCGCGATGCAGTTTCTGTGTTTCATCGTCATTGTGAAGGTTCAAGGGAAGCAATGACCCTGGAGCTGGACGTCGGATATAGTTACTTGAGTCCCAGGAAATATTCAAAGCATGGACTGTTAAAAGCGTTACTGGCCTTCACATATGTCGCCATAGTGCCCGTAGTATTGAATCGCGATGCAGTTTCTGTGTTTCATCGTCATTGTGAAGGTTCAAGGGAAGCAATGACCCTGGAGCTGGACGTCGGACATAGTTACTAGAGTCCCAGGAAATATTCAAAGCATGGACTGTTAAAAGCGTTATTGGCCTTCACATATGTAGCCATAGTGCCCGTAGTATTGAATCGCGATGCAGTTTCTGTGTTTCATCGTCATTGTGAAGGTTCAAGGGAAGCAATGACCCTGGAGCTGGCCGTCGGACATAGTTACTAGAGTCCCAGGAAATATTCAAAGCATGGACTGTTAAAAGCGTTACTGGCCTTCACATATGTCGCCATAGTGCCTGTAGTATTGAATCGCGATGCAGTTTCTGTGTTTCATCGTCATTGTGAAGGTTCAAGGGAAGCAATGACCCTGGAGCTGGACGTCGGACATAGTTACTAGAGTACCAGGAAATATTCAAAGAATGGACTGTTAAAAGCGTTACTGGCCTTCACATATGTCGCCATAGTGCCCGTAGTATTGAATCGCGATGCAGTTTCTGTGTTTCATCGTCATTGTGAAGGTTCAAGGGAAGCAATGACCCTGGAGCTGGACGTCGGATATAGTTACTTGAGTCCCAGGAAATATTCAAAGCATGGACTGTTAAAACCGTTACTGGCCTTCACATATGTCGCCATAGTGCCCGTAGTATTGAATCGCGATGCAGTTTCTGTGTTTCATCGTCATTGTGAAGGTTCAAGGGAAGCAATGACCCTGGAGCTGGACGTCGGATATAGTTACTTGAGTCCCAGTAAATATTCAAAGCATGGACTGTTAAAACCGTTACTGGCCTTCACATATGTCGCCATAGTGCCCGTAGTATTGAATCGCGATGCAGGTTCTGTGTTTCATCGTCATTGTGAAGGTTCAAGGGAAGCAATGACCCTGGAGCTGGACGCCGGATATAGTTACTTGAGTCCCAGGAAATATTCAAAGCATGGACTGTTAAAACCGTTACTGGCCTTCACATATGTCGCCATAGTGGCCGTAGTATTGAATCGTGATGCAGTTTCTGTGTTTCATCGTCATTGTGAAGGTTCAAGGGAAGCAATGACCCTGGAGCTGGACGTCGGATGTAGTTACTTGAGTCCCAGGAAATATTCAAAGCATGGACTGTTAAAACCGTTACTGGCCTTCACATATGTCGCCATAGTGCCCGTAGTATTGAATCGCGATGCAGGTTCTGTGTTTCATCGTCATTGTGAAGGTTCAAGGGAAGCAATGACCCTGGAGCTGGACGCCGGATATAGTTACTTGAGTCCCAGGAAATATTCAAAGCATGGACTGTTAAAACCGTTACTGGCCTTCACATATGTCGCCATAGTGGCCGTAGTATTGAATCGTGATGCAGTTTCTGTGTTTCATCGTCATTGTGAAGGTTCAAGGGAAGCAATGACCCTGGAGCTGGACGTCGGATGTAGTTACTTGAGTCCCAGGAAATATTCAAAGCATGGACTGTTAAAACCGTTACTGGCCTTCACATATGTCGCCATAGTGGCCGTAGTATTGAATCGCGATGCAGTTTCTGTGTTTCATCGTCATTATGAAGGTTCAAGGGAAGCAATGACCCTGGAGCTGGACGTCGGATATAGTTACTTGAGTCCCAGGAAATATTCAAAGCATGGACTGTTAAAAGCGTTACTGGCCTTCACATATGTCGCCATAGTGGCCGTAGTATTGAATCGCGATGCAGTTTCTGTGTTTCATCGTCATTGTGAAGGTTCAAGGGAAGCAATGACCCTGGAGCTGGACGTCGGATATAGTTACTTGAGTCCCAGTAAATATTCAAAGCATGGACTGTTAAAACCGTTACTGGCCTTCACATATGTCGCCATAGTGCCCGTAGTATTGAATCGCGATGCAGGTTCTGTGTTTCATCGTCATTGTGAAGGTTCAAGGGAAGCAATGACCCTGGAGCTGGACGCCGGATATAGTTACTTGAGTCCCAGGAAATATTCAAAGCATGGACTGTTAAAACCGTTACTGGCCTTCACATATGTCGCCATAGTGGCCGTAGCATTGAATCGTGATGCAGTTTCTGTGTTTCATCGTCATTGTGAAGGTTCAAGGGAAGCAATGACCCTGGAGCTGGACGTCGGATATAGTTACTTGAGTCCCAGGAAATATTCAAAGCATGGACTGTTAAAACCGTTACTGGCCTTCACATATGTCGCCATAGTGCCCGTAGTATTGAATCGCGATGCAGTTTCTGTGTTTCATCGTCATTATGAAGGTTCAAGGGAAGCAATGACCCTGGAGCTGGACGTCGGATATAGTTACTTGAGTCCCAGGAAATATTCAAAGCATGGACTGTTAAAAGCGTTACTGGCCTTCACATATGTCGCCATAGTGGCCGTAGTATTGAATCGCGATGCAGTTTCTGTGTTTCATCGTCATTGTGAAGGTTCAAGGGAAGCAATGACCCTGGAGCTGGACGTCGGATATAGTTACTTGAGTCCCAGGAAATATTCAAAGCATGGACTGTTAAAACCGTTACTGGCCTTCACATATGTCGCCATAGTGGCCGTAGTATTGAATCGCGATGCAGTTTCTGTGTTTCATCGTCATTGTGAAGGTTCAAGGGAAGCAATGACCCTGGAGCTGGACGTCGGATATAGTTACTTGAGTCCCAGGAAATATTCAAAGCATGGACTGTTAAAACCGTTACTGGCCTTCACATATGTCGCCATAGTGGCCGTAGTATTGAATCGCGAAGCAGTTTCTGTGTTTCATCGTCATTGTGAAGGTTCAAGGGAAGCAATGACCCTGGAGCTGGACGTCGGATATAGTTACTTGAGTCCCAGGAAATATTCAAAGCATGGACTGTTAAAACCGTTACTGGCCTTCACATATGTCGCCATAGTGGCCGTAGTATTGAATCGCGATGCAGTTTCTGTGTTTCATCGTCATTGTGAAGGTTCAAGGGAAGCAATGACCCTGGAGCTGGATGTCGGATATAGTTACTTGAGTCCCAGGAAATATTCAAAGCATGGACTGTTAAAACCGTTACTGGCCTTCACATATGTCGCCATAGTGGCCGTAGTATTGAATCGCGATGCAGTTTCTGTGTTTCATCGTCATTGTGAAGGTTCAAGGGAAGCAATGACCCTGGAGCTGGACGTCGGATATAGTTACTTGAGTCCCAGGAAATATTCAAAGCATGGACTGTTAAAACCGTTACTGGCCTTCACATATGTCGCCATAGTGGCCGTAGTATTGAATCGCGATGCAGTTTCTGTGTTTCATCGTCATTGTGAAGGTTCAAGGGAAGCAATGACCCTGGAGCTGGACGTCGGATATAGTTACTTGAGTCCCAGGAAATATTCAAAGCATGGACTGTTAAAAGCGTTACTGGCCTTCACATATGTCGCCATAGTGGCCGTAGTATTGAATCGCGATGCAGTTTCTGTGTTTCATCGTCATTGTGAAGGTTCAAGGGAAGCAATGACCCTGGAGCTGGACGTCGGATATAGTTACTTGAGTCCCAGGAAATATTCAAAGCATGGACTGTTAAAAGCGTTACTGGCCTTCACATATGTCGCCATAGTGCCCGTAGTATTGAATCGCGATGCAGTTTCTGTGTTTCATCGTCATTGTGAAGGTTCAAGGGAAGCAATGACCCTGGAGCTGGACGTCGGACATAGTTACTAGAGTCCCAGGAAATATTCAAAGCATGGACTGTTAAAAGCGTTATTGGCCTTCACATATGTAGCCATAGTGCCCGTAGTATTGAATCGCGATGCAGTTTCTGTGTTTCATCGTCATTGTGAAGGTTCAAGGGAAGCAATGACCCTGGAGCTGGCCGTCGGACATAGTTACTAGAGTCCCAGGAAATATTCAAAGCATGGACTGTTAAAAGCGTTACTGGCCTTCACATATGTCGCCATAGTGCCTGTAGTATTGAATCGCGATGCAGTTTCTGTGTTTCATCGTCATTGTGAAGGTTCAAGGGAAGCAATGACCCTGGAGCTGGACGTCGGACATAGTTACTAGAGTACCAGGAAATATTCAAAGAATGGACTGTTAAAAGCGTTACTGGCCTTCACATATGTCGCCATAGTGCCCGTAGTATTGAATCGCGATGCAGTTTCTGTGTTTCATCGTCATTGTGAAGGTTCAAGGGAAGCAATGACCCTGGAGCTGGACGTCGGATATAGTTACTTGAGTCCCAGGAAATATTCAAAGCATGGACTGTTAAAACCGTTACTGGCCTTCACATATGTCGCCATAGTGCCCGTAGTATTGAATCGCGATGCAGTTTCTGTGTTTCATCGTCATTGTGAAGGTTCAAGGGAAGCAATGACCCTGGAGCTGGACGTCGGATATAGTTACTTGAGTCCCAGTAAATATTCAAAGCATGGACTGTTAAAACCGTTACTGGCCTTCACATATGTCGCCATAGTGCCCGTAGTATTGAATCGCGATGCAGGTTCTGTGTTTCATCGTCATTGTGAAGGTTCAAGGGAAGCAATGACCCTGGAGCTGGACGCCGGATATAGTTACTTGAGTCCCAGGAAATATTCAAAGCATGGACTGTTAAAACCGTTACTGGCCTTCACATATGTCGCCATAGTGGCCGTAGTATTGAATCGTGATGCAGTTTCTGTGTTTCATCGTCATTGTGAAGGTTCAAGGGAAGCAATGACCCTGGAGCTGGACGTCGGATGTAGTTACTTGAGTCCCAGGAAATATTCAAAGCATGGACTGTTAAAACCGTTACTGGCCTTCACATATGTCGCCATAGTGCCCGTAGTATTGAATCGCGATGCAGGTTCTGTGTTTCATCGTCATTGTGAAGGTTCAAGGGAAGCAATGACCCTGGAGCTGGACGCCGGATATAGTTACTTGAGTCCCAGGAAATATTCAAAGCATGGACTGTTAAAACCGTTACTGGCCTTCACATATGTCGCCATAGTGGCCGTAGTATTGAATCGTGATGCAGTTTCTGTGTTTCATCGTCATTGTGAAGGTTCAAGGGAAGCAATGACCCTGGAGCTGGACGTCGGATGTAGTTACTTGAGTCCCAGGAAATATTCAAAGCATGGACTGTTAAAACCGTTACTGGCCTTCACATATGTCGCCATAGTGGCCGTAGTATTGAATCGCGATGCAGTTTCTGTGTTTCATCGTCATTATGAAGGTTCAAGGGAAGCAATGACCCTGGAGCTGGACGTCGGATATAGTTACTTGAGTCCCAGGAAATATTCAAAGCATGGACTGTTAAAAGCGTTACTGGCCTTCACATATGTCGCCATAGTGGCCGTAGTATTGAATCGCGATGCAGTTTCTGTGTTTCATCGTCATTGTGAAGGTTCAAGGGAAGCAATGACCCTGGAGCTGGACGTCGGATATAGTTACTTGAGTCCCAGGAAATATTCAAAGCATGGACTGTTAAAACCGTTACTGGCCTTCACATATGTCGCCATAGTGGCCGTAGTATTGAATCGCGATGCAGTTTCTGTGTTTCATCGTCATTGTGAAGGTTCAAGGGAAGCAATGACCCTGGAGCTGGACGTCGGATATAGTTACTTGAGTCCCAGGAAATATTCAAAGCATGGACTGTTAAAACCGTTACTGGCCTTCACATATGTCGCCATAGTGGCCGTAGTATTGAATCGCGATGCAGTTTCTGTGTTTTATCGTCATTGTGAAGGTTCAAGGGAAGCAATGACCCTGGAGCTGGCCGTCGGATATAGTTACTTGAGTCCCAGGAAATATTCAAAGCATGGACTGTTAAAAGCGTTACTGGCCTTCACATATGTCGCCATAGTGGCCGTAGTATTGAATCGCGATGCAGTTTCTGTGTTTCATCGTCATTGTGAAGGTTCAAGGGAAGCAATGACCCTGGAGCTGGATGTCGGATATAGTTACTTGAGTCCCAGGAAATATTCAAAGCATGGACTGTTAAAACCGTTACTGGCCTTCACATATGTCGCCATAGTGGCCGTAGTATTGAATCGCGATGCAGTTTCTATGTTTCTTCGTCATTGTGAAGGTTCAAGGGAAGCAATGACCCTGGAGCTGGACGTCGGATATAGTTACTTGAGTCCCAGGAAATATTCAAAGCATGGACTGTTAAAAGCGTTACTGGCCTTCACATATGTCGCCATAGTGGCCGTAGTATTGAATCGCGATGCAGTTTCTGTGTTTCATCGTCATTGTGAAGGTTCAAGGGACGCAATGACCCTGGAGCTGGACGTCGGATATAGTTACTTGAGTCCCAGGAAATATTCAAAGCATGGACTGTTAAAAGCGTTACTGGCCTTCACATATGTCGCCATAGTGGCCGTAGTATTGAATCGCGATGCAGTTTCTGTGTTTCATCGTCATTGTGAAGGTTCAAGGGAAGCAATGACCCTGGAGCTGGACGTCGGATATAGTTACTTGAGTCCCAGGAAATATTCAAAGCATGGACTGTTAAAACCGTTACTGGCCTTCACATATGTCGCCATAGTGGCCGTAGTATTGAATCGCGATGCAGTTTCTGTGTTTCATCGTCATTGTGAAGGTTCAAGGGAAGCAATGACCCTGGAGCTGGACGTCGGATATAGTTACTTGAGTCCCAGGAAATATTCAAAGCATGGACTGTTAAAACCGTTACTGGACCTCACATATGTCGCCATAGTGGCCGTAGTATTGAATCGCGATGCAGTTTCTGTGTTTCATCGTCATTGTGAAGGTTCAAGGGAAGCAACGACCCTGGAGCTGGACGTCGGATATAGTTACTTGAGTCCCAGGAAATATTCAAAGCATGGACTGTTAAAACCGTTACTGGCCTTCACATATGTCGCCATAGTGGCCGTAGTATTGACTCGCGATGCAGTTTCTGTGTTTCATCGTCATTATGAAGGTTCAAGGGAAGCAATGACCCTGGAGCTGGACGTCGGATATAGTTACTTGAGTCCCAGGAAATATTCAAAGCATGGACTGTTAAAAGCGTTACTGGCCTTCACATATGTCGCCATAGTGGCCGTAGTATTGAATCGCGATGCAGTTTCTGTGTTTCATCGTCATTGTGAAGGTTCAAGGGAAGCAATGACCCTGGAGCTGGACGTCGGATATAGTTACTTGAGTCCCAGGAAATATTCAAAGCATGGACTGTTAAAACCGTTACTGGCCTTCACATATGTCGCCATAGTGTCCGTAGTATTGAATCGCGATGCAGTTTCTGTGTTTCATCGTCATTGTGAAGGTTCAAGGGAAGCAATGACCCTGGAGCTGGACGTCGGATATAGTTACTTGAGTCCCAGGAAATATTCAAAGCATGGACTGTTAAAACCGTTACTGGCCTTCACATATGTCGCCATAGTGCCCGTAGTATTGAATCGCGATGCAGTTTCTGTGTTTCATCGTCATTGTGAAGGTTCAAGGGAAGCAATGACCCTGGAGCTGGACGTCGGATATAGTTACTTGAGTCCCAGGAAATATTCAAAGCATGGACTGTTAAAACCGTTACTGGCCTTCACATATGTCGCCATAGTGCCCGTAGTATTGAATCGCGATGCAGTTTCTGTGTTTCATCGTCATTGTGAAGGTTCAAGGGAAGCAATGACCCTGGAGCTGGATGTCGGATATAGTTACTTGAGTCCCAGGAAATATTCAAAGCATGGACTGTTAAAACCGTTACTGGCCTTCACATATGTCGCCATAGTGGCCGTAGTATTGAATCGTGATGCAGTTTCTGTGTTTCTTCGTCATTGTGAAGGTTCAAGGGAAGGAATGACCCTGGAGCTGGACGTCGGATATAGTTACTTGAGTCCCAGGAAATATTCAAAGCATGGACTGTTAAAAGCGTTACTGGCCTTCACATATGTCGCCATAGTGGCCGTAGGATTGAATCGCGATGCAGTTTCTGTGTTTCATCGTCATTGTGAAGGTTCAAGGGACGCAATGACCCTGGAGCTGGACGTCGGATATAGTTACTTGAGTCCCAGGAAATATTCAAAGCATGGACTGTTAAAAGCGTTACTGGCCTTCACATATGTCGCCATAGTGGCCGTAGTATTGAATCGCGATGCAGTTTCTGTGTTTCATCGTCATTGTGAAGGTTCAAGGGAAGCAATGACCCTGGAGCTGGACGTCGGATATAGTTACTTGAGTCCCAGGAAATATTCAAAGCATGGACTGTTAAAACCGTTACTGGCCTTCACATATGTCGCCATAGTGGCCGTAGTATTGAATCGCGATGCAGTTTCTGTGTTTCATCGTCATTGTGAAGGTTCAAGGGAAGCAATGACCCTGGAGCTGGACGTCGGATATAGTTACTTGAGTCCCAGGAAATATTCAAAGCATGGACTGTTAAAACCGTTACTGGCCTTCACATATGTCGCCATAGTGGCCGTAGTATTGAATCGCGATGCAGTTTCTGTGTTTCATCGTCATTGTGAAGGTTCAAGGGAAGCAATGACCCTGGAGCTGGACGTCGGATATAGTTACTTGAGTCCCAGGAAATATTCAAAGCATGGACTGTTAAAACCGTTACTGGCCTTCACATATGTCGCCATAGTGGCCGTAGTATTGAATCGTGATGCAGTTTCTGTGTTTCATCGTCATTGTGAAGGTCCAAGGGAAGCAATGACCCTGGACCTGGACGTCGGATATAGTTACTTGAGTCCCAGGAAATATTCAAAGCATGGACTGTTAAAAGCGTTACTGGCCTTCACATATGTCGCCATAGTGGCCGTAGTATTGAATCGCGATGTAGTTTCTGTGTTTCATCGTCATTGTGAAGGTTCAAGGGAAGCAATGACCCTGGAGCTGGACGTCGGATATAGTTACTTGAGTCCCAGGAAATATTCAAAGCATGGACTGTTAAAAGCGTTACTGGCCTTCACATATGTCGCCATAGTGGCCGTAGTATTGAATCGCGATGCAGTTTCTGTGTTTCATCGTCATTGTGAAGGTTCAAGGGAAGCAATGACCCTGGAGCTGGACGTCGGATATAGTTACTTGAGTCCCAGGAAATATTCAAAGCATGGACTGTTAAAAGCGTTACTGGCCTTCACATATGTCGCCATAGTGGCCGTAGTATTGAATCGCGATGCAGTTTCTGTGTTTCATCGTCATTGTGAAGGTTCAAGGGAAGCAATGACCCTGGAGCTGGACGTCGGATATAGCTACTTGAGTCCCAGGAAATATTCAAAGCATGGACTGTTAAAACCGTTACTGGCCTTCACATATGTCGCCATAGTGGCCGTAGTATTGAATCGCGATGCAGTTTCTGTGTTTTATCGTCATTGTGAAGGTTCAAGGGAAGCAATGACCCTGGAGCTGGACGTCGGATATAGTTACTTGAGTCCCAGGAAATATTCAAAGCATGGACTGTTAAAACCGTTACTGGCCTTCACATATGTCGCCATAGTGGCCGTAGTATTGAATCGCGATGCAGTTTCTGTGTTTCATCGTCATTGTGAAGGTTCAAGGGAAGCAATGACCCTGGAGCTGGACGTCGGATATAGTTACTTGAGTCCCAGGAAATATTCAAAGCATGGACTGTTAAAAGCGTTACTGGCCTTCACATATGTCGCCATAGTGGCCGTAGTATTGAATCGCGATGCAGTTTCTGTGTTTCATCGTCATTGTGAAGGTTCAAGGGAAGCAATGACCCTGGAGCTGGACGTCGGATATAGTTACTTGAGTCCTAGGAAATATTCAAAGCATGGACTGTTAAAACCGTTACTGGCCTTCACATATGTCGCGATAGTGGCCGTAGTATTGAATCGCGATGCAGTTTCTGTGTTTCATCGTCATTGTGAAGGTTCAAGGGAAGCAATGGCCCTGGAGCTGGACGTCGGATATAGTTACTTGAGTCCCAGGAAATATTCAAAGCATGGACTGTTAAAAGCGTTACTGGCCTTCACATATGTCGCCATAGTGGCCGTAGTATTGAATCGCGATGCAGTTTCTGTGTTTCATCGTCATTGTGAAGGTTCAAGGGAAGCAATGACCCTGGAGCTGGACGTCGGATATAGTTACTTGAGTCCCAGGAAATATTCAAAGCATGGACTGTTAAAACCGTTACTGGCCTTCACATATGTCGCCATAGTGGCCGTAGTATTGAATCGCGATGCAGTTTCTGTGTTTCATCGTCATTGTGACGGTTCAAGCGAAGCAATGACCCTGGAGCTGGACGTCGGATATAGTTACTTGAGTCCCAGGAAATATTCAAAGCATGGACTGTTAAAAGCGTTACTGGCCTTGACATATGTCGCCATAGTGCCCGTAGTATTGAATCGCGATGCAGTTTCTGTGTTTCATCGTCATTGTGAAGGTTCAAGGGAAGCAATGACCCTGGAGCTGGACGTCGGATATAGTTACTTGAGTCCCAGGAAATATTCAAAGCATGGACTGTTAAAAGCGTTACTGGCCTTCACATATGTCGCCATAGTGGCCGTAGTATTGAATCGCGATGCAGTTTCTGTGTTTCATCGTCATTGTGAAGGTTCAAGGGAAGCAATGACCCTGGAGCTGGACGTCGGATATAGTTACTTGAGTCCCAGGAAATATTCAAAGCATGGACTGTTAAAACCGTTACTGGCCTTCACATATGTCGCCATAGTGGCCGTAGTATTGAATCGCGATGCAGTTTCTGTGTTTCATCGTCATTGTGAAGGTTCAAGGGAAGCAATGACCCTGGAGCTGGACGTCGGATATAGTTACTTGTGTCCCAGGAAATATTCAAAGCATGGACTGTTAAAACCGTTACTGGCCTTCACATATGTCGCCATAGTGCCCGTACTATTGAATCGCGATGCAGTTTCTGTGTTTCATCGTCATTGTGAAGGTTCAAGGGAAGCAATGACCCTGGAGCTGGACGTCGGATATAGTTACTTGAGTCCCAGGAAATATTCAAAGCATGGACTGTTAAAACCGTTACTGGCCTTCACATATGTCGCCATAGTGGCCGTAGTATTGAATCGCGATGCAGTTTCTGTGTTTCATCGTCATTGTGAAGGTTCAAGGGAAGCAATGACCCTGGAGCTGGACGTCGGATATAGTTACTTGAGTCCCAGGAAATATTCAAAGCATGGACTGTTAAAACCGTTACTGGCCTTCACATATGTCGCCATAGTGGCCGTAGTATTGAATCGCGATGCAGTTTCTGTGTTTCATCGTCATTGTGAAGGTTCAAGGGAAGCAATGACCCTGGAGCTGGACGTCGGATATAGTTACTTGAGTCCCAGGAAATATTCAAAGCATGGACTGTTAAAACCGTTACTGGCCTTCACATATGTCGCCATAGTGCCCGTAGTATAGAATCGCGATGCAGTTTCTGTGTTTCATCGGCAATGTGAAGGTTCAAGGGAAGCAATGACCCTGGAGCTGGAGTCGGATATAGTTACTTGAGTCCCAGGAAATCATCAGAGCATGAACTGTTAAAAGCGTTACTGGCCGTCACATCTGTCGCCATAATGCCCGTAGTAATGAATCGAAATGGAGTTTCTGTGTTTCATCGGCAATGTGGATTTTGAAGGAAGCAATGACCCTGGACCTGGACGTCAGATATAGTTACTTGAGTCCCAGGAAATATTCAAAGCATGGACTGTTAAAAGCGTTATTGGCCTTCACATATGTCGCCATAGTGCCCGTAGTATTGAATCGCGATGCAGTTTCTGTGTTTCATCGTCATTGTGAAGGTTCAAGGGAAGCAATGACCCTGGAGCTGGATGTCGGACATAGTTACTAGAGTCCCAGGAAATATTCAAAGCATGGACTGTTAAAAGCGTTATTGGCCTTCACATATGTCGCCATAGTGCCCGCAGTATTGAATCACGATGCAGTTTCTGTGTTTCATCGGCAATGTGAAGGTTCAAGGGAAGCAATGACCCTGGAGCTGGACGACGGATATAGTTACTTGAGTCCCAGGAAATCATCAGAGCATGAACTGTTAAAAGCGTTACTGGCCGTCACATCTGTCGCCATAATGCCCGTAGTAATGAATCGAAATGGAGTTTCTGTGTTTCATCGGCAATGTGGATTTTGAAGGAAGCAATGACCCTGGACCTGGACGTCGGATATAGTTACTTGAGTCCCAGGAAATATTCAAAGCATGGACTGTTAAAAGCGTTATTGGCATTCACATATGTCGCCATAGTGCCCGTAGTATTGAATCGCGATGCAGTTTCTGTGTTACATCGTCATTGTGAAGGTTCAAGGGAAGCAATGACCCTGGAGCTGGACGTCGGACATAGTTACTAGAGTACCAGGAAATATTCAAAGCATGGACTGTTAAAAGCGTTATTGGCCTTCACATATGTCGCCATAGTGCCCGTAGTATTGAATCGCGATGCAGTTTCTGTGTTTCATCGTCATTGTGAAGGTTCAAGGGAAGCAATGACCCTGGAGCTGGACGTCGGACATAGTTACTAGAGTCCCAGGAAATATTCAAAGCATGGACTGTTAAAAGCGTTACTGGCCTTCACATATGTCGCCATAGTGCCTGTAGTATTGAATCGCGATGCAGTTTCTGTGTTTCATCGTCATTGTGAAGGTTCAAGGGAAGCAATGACCCTGGAGCTGGACGTCGGACATAGTTACTAGAGTCCCAGGAAATATTCAAAGCATGGACTGTTAAAAGCGTTACTGGCCTTCACATATGTCGCCATAGTGCCCGTAGTATTGAATCGCGATGCAGTTTCTGTGTTTCATCGTCATTGTGAAGGTTCAAGGGAAGCAATGACCCTGGAGCTGGACGTCGGATATAGTTACTTGAGTCCCAGGAAATATTCAAAGCATGGACTGTTAAAAGCGTTACTGGCTTTCACATATGTCGCCATAGTGCCCGTAGTATTGAATCACGATGCAGTTTCTGTGTTTCATCGTCATTGTGAAGGTTCAAGGGAAGCAATGACCCTGGAGCTGGACGTCGGATATAGTTACTTGAGTCCCAGGAAATATTAAAAGCATGGACTGTTAAAAGCTTTACTGGCCTTCACATATGTAGCCATAGTGCGGATTAGTATTGAATCGCGATGCAGTTTCTGTGTTTCATGGTCATTGCGAAGGTTCAAGGGAAGCAATGACCCTGGAGCTGGACGTCGGATATAGTTACTTGAGTCCCAGGAAATATTCAAAGCATGGACTGTTAAATTCGTTACTGGCCTTCACATATGTCGCCATAGTGCCCGTAGTATTGAATCGCGATGCAGTTTCTGTGTTTCATCGTCATTGTGAAGGTTCAAGGGAAGCAATGACCCTGGAGCTGGACGTCGGACATAGTTACTAGAGTCCCAGGAAATATTCAAAGCATGGACTGTTAAAAGCGTTATTGGCCTTCACATATGTAGCCATAGTGCCCGTAGTATTGAATCGCGATGCAGTTTCTGTGTTTCATCGTCATTGTGAAGGTTCAAGGGAAGCAATGACCCTGGAGCTGGCCGTCGGACATAGTTACTAGAGTCCCAGGAAATATTCAAAGCATGGACTGTTAAAAGCGTTACTGGCCTTCACATATGTCGCCATAGTGCCTGTAGTATTGAATCGCGATGCAGTTTCTGTGTTTCATCGGCAATGTGAAGGTTCAAGGGAAGCAATGACCCTGGAGCTGGACGACGGATATAGTTACTTGAGTCCCAGGAAATCATCAGAGCATGAACTGTTAAAAGCGTTACTGGCCGTCACATCTGTCGCCATAATGCCCGTAGTAATGAATCGAAATGGAGTTTCTGTGTTTCATCGGCAATGTGGATTTTGAAGGAAGCAATGACCCTGGACCTGGACGTCAGATATAGTTACTTGAGTCCCAGGAAATATTCAAAGCATGGACTGTTAAAAGCGTTATTGGCCTTCACATATGTCGCCATAGTGCCCGTAGTATTGAATCGCGATGCAGTTTCTGTGTTTCATCGTCATTGTGAAGGTTCAAGGGAAGCAATGACCCTGGAGCTGGATGTCGGACATAGTTACTAGAGTCCACGGAAATATTCAAAGCATGGACTGTTAAAAGCGTTATTGGCCTTCACATATGTCGCCATAGTGCCCGCAGTATTGAATCACGATGCAGTTTCTGTGTTTCATCGGCAATGTGAAGGTTCAAGGGAAGCAATGACCCTGGAGCTGGACGACGGATATAGTTACTTGAGTCCCAGGAAATCATCAGAGCATGAACTGTTAAAAGCGTCACTGGCCGTCACATCTGTCGCCATAATGCCCATAGTAATGAATCGAAATGGAGTTTCTGTGTTTCATCGGCAATGTGGATTTTGAAGGAAGCAATGACCCTGGACCTGGACGTCGGATATAGTTACTTGAGTCCCAGGAAATATTCAAAGCATGGACTGTTAAAAGCGTTATTGGCATTCACATATGTCGCCATAGTGCCCGTAGTATTGAATCGCGATGCAGTTTCTGTGTTACATCGTCATTGTGAAGGTTCAAGGGAAGCAATGACCCTGGAGCTGGACGTCGGACATAGTTACTAGAGTACCAGGAAATATTCAAAGCATGGACTGTTAAAAGCGTTATTGGCCTTCACATATGTCGCCATAGTGCCCGTAGTATTGAATCGCGATGCAGTTTCTGTGTTTCATCGTCATTGTGAAGGTTCAAGGGAAGCAATGACCCTGGAGCTGGACGTCGGATATAGTTACTTGAGTCCCAGGAAATATTAAAAGCATGGACTGTTAAAAGCTTTACTGGCCTTCACATATGTAGCCATAGTGCGGATTAGTATTGACTCGCGATGCAGTTTCTGTGTTTCATGGTCATTGCGAAGGTTGAAGGGAAGCAATGACCCTGGAGCTGGACGTCGGATATAGTTACTTGAGTCCCAGGAAATATTCGAAGCATGGACTGTTAAAAGCGTTACTGGCCTTCACATATGTCGCCATAGTGCCCGTAGTATTGAATCGCGATGCAGTTTCTGTGTTTCATCGTCATTGTGAAGGTTCAAGGGAAGCAATGACCCTGGAGCTGGACGTCGGACATAGTTACTAGAGTCCCAGGAAATATTCAAAGCATGGACTGTTAAAAGCGTTATTGGCCTTCACATATGTAGCCATAGTGCCCGTAGTATTGAATCGCGATGCAGTTTCTGTGTTTCATCGTCATTGTGAAGGTTCAAGGGAAGCAATGACCCTGGAGCTGGCCGTCGGACATAGTTACTAGAGTCCCAGGAAATATTCAAAGCATGGACTGTTAAAAGCGTTACTGGCCTTCACATATGTCGCCATAGTGCCTGTAGTATTGAATCGCGATGCAGTTTCTGTGTTTCATCGTCATTGTGAAGGTTCAAGGGAAGCAATGACCCTGGAGCTGGACGTCGGACATAGTTACTAGAGTACCAGGAAATATTCAAAGAATGGACTGTTAAAAGCGTTACTGGCCTTCACATATGTCGCCATAGTGCCCGTAGTATTGAATCGCGATGCAGTTTCTGTGTTTCATCGTCATTGTGAAGGTTCAAGGGAAGCAATGACCCTGGAGCTGGACGTCGGATATAGTTACTTGAGTCCCAGGAAATATTCAAAGCATGGACTGTTAAAACCGTTACTGGCCTTCACATATGTCGCCATAGTGCCCGTAGTATAGAATCGCGATGCAGTTTCTGTGTTTCATCGGCAATGTGAAGGTTCAAGGGAAGCAATGACCCTGGAGCTGGAGTCGGATATAGTTACTTGAGTCCCAGGAAATCATCAGAGCATGAACTGTTAAAAGCGTTACTGGCCGTCACATCTGTCGCCATAATGCCCGTAGTAATGAATCGAAATGGAGTTTCTGTGTTTCATCGGCAATGTGGATTTTGAAGGAAGCAATGACCCTGGACCTGGACGTCAGATATAGTTACTTGAGTCCCAGGAAATATTCAAAGCATGGACTGTTAAAAGCGTTATTGGCCTTCACATATGTCGCCATAGTGCCCGTAGTATTGAATCGCGATGCAGTTTCTGTGTTTCATCGTCATTGTGAAGGTTCAAGGGAAGCAATGACCCTGGAGCTGGATGTCGGACATAGTTACTAGAGTCCCAGGAAATATTCAAAGCATGGACTGTTAAAAGCGTTATTGGCCTTCACATATGTCGCCATAGTGCCCGCAGTATTGAATCACGATGCAGTTTCTGTGTTTCATCGGCAATGTGAAGGTTCAAGGGAAGCAATGACCCTGGAGCTGGACGACGAATATAGTTACTTGAGTCCCAGGAAATCATCAGAGCATGAACTGTTAAAAGCGTTACTGGCCGTCACATCTGTCGCCATAATGCCCGTAGTAATGAATCGAAATGGAGTTTCTGTGTTTCATCGGCAATGTGGATTTTGAAGGAAGCAATGACCCTGGACCTGGACGTCGGATATAGTTACTTGAGTCCCAGGAAATATTCAAAGCATGGACTGTTAAAAGCGTTATTGGCATTCACATATGTCGCCATAGTGCCCGTAGTATTGAATCGCGATGCAGTTTCTGTGTTACATCGTCATTGTGAAGGTTCAAGGGAAGCAATGACCCTGGAGCTGGACGTCGGACATAGTTACTAGAGTACCAGGAAATATTCAAAGCATGGACTGTTAAAAGCGTTATTGGCCTTCACATATGTCGCCATAGTGCCCGTAGTATTGAATCGCGATGCAGTTTCTGTGTTTCATCGTCATTGTGAAGGTTCAAGGGAAGCAATGACCCTGGAGCTGGACGTCGGACATAGTTACTAGAGTCCCAGGAAATATTCAAAGCATGGACTGTTAAAAGCGTTACTGGCCTTCACATATGTCGCCATAGTGCCTGTAGTATTGAATCGCGATGCAGTTTCTGTGTTTCATCGTCATTGTGAAGGTTCAAGGGAAGCAATGACCCTGGAGCTGGACGTCGGACATAGTTACTAGAGTCCCAGGAAATATTCAAAGCATGGACTGTTAAAAGCGTTACTGGCCTTCACATATGTCGCCATAGTGCCCGTAGTATTGAATCGCGATGCAGTTTCTGTGTTTCATCGTCATTGTGAAGGTTCAAGGGAAGCAATGACCCTGGAGCTGGACGTCGGATATAGTTACTTGAGTCCCAGGAAATATTCAAAGCATGGACTGTTAAAACCGTTACTGGCCTTCACATATGTCGCCATAGTGCCCGTAGTATTGAATCGCGATGCAGTTTCTGTGTTTCATCGTCATTATGAAGGTTCAAGGGAAGCAATGACCCTGGAGCTGGACGTCGGATATAGTTACTTGAGTCCCAGGAAATATTCAAAGCATGGACTGTTAAAAGCGTTACTGGCCTTCACATATGTCGCCATAGTGGCCGTAGTATTGAATCGCGATGCAGTTTCTGTGTTTCATCGTCATTGTGAAGGTTCAAGGGAAGCAATGACCCTGGAGCTGGACGTCGGATATAGTTACTTGAGTCCCAGGAAATATTCAAAGCATGGACTGTTAAAACCGTTACTGGCCTTCACATATGTCGCCATAGTGCCCGTAGTATTGAATCGCGATGCAGTTTCTGTGTTTCATCGTCATTATGAAGGTTCAAGGGAAGCAATGACCCTGGAGCTGGACGTCGGATATAGTTACTTGAGTCCCAGGAAATATTCAAAGCATGGACTGTTAAAAGCGTTACTGGCCTTCACATATGTCGCCATAGTGGCCGTAGTATTGAATCGCGATGCAGTTTCTGTGTTTCATCGTCATTGTGAAGGTTCAAGGGAAGCAATGACCCTGGAGCTGGACGTCGGATATAGTTACTTGAGTCCCAGGAAATATTCAAAGCATGGACTGTTAAAACCGTTACTGGCCTTCACATATGTCGCCATAGTGGCCGTAGTATTGAATCGCGATGCAGTTTCTGTGTTTCATCGTCATTGTGAAGGTTCAAGGGAAGCAATGACCCTGGAGCTGGACGTCGGATATAGTTACTTGAGTCCCAGGAAATATTCAAAGCATGGACTGTTAAAACCGTTACTGGCCTTCACATATGTCGCCATAGTGGCCGTAGTATTGAATCGCGATGCAGTTTCTGTGTTTCATCGTCATTGTGAAGGTTCAAGGGAAGCAATGACCCTGGAGCTGGACGTCGGATATAGTTACTTGAGTCCCAGGAAATATTCAAAGCATGGACTGTTAAAACCGTTACTGGCCTTCACATATGTCGCCATAGTGGCCGTAGTATTGAATCGCGATGCAGTTTCTGTGTTTCATCGTCATTGTGAAGGTTCAAGGGAAGCAATGACCCTGGAGCTGGACGTCGGATATAGTTACTTGAGTCCCAGGAAATATTCAAAGCATGGACTGTTAAAAGCGTTACTGGCCTTCACATATGTCGCCATAGTGCCCGTAGTATTGAATCGCGATGCAGTTTCTGTGTTTCATCGTCATTGTGAAGGTTCAAGGGAAGCAATGACCCTGGAGCTGGACGTCGGATATAGTTACTTGAGTCCCAGGAAATATTCAAAGCATGGACTGTTAAAACCGTTACTGGCCTTCACATATGTCGCCATAGTGCCCGTAGTATTGAATCGCGATGCAGTTTCTGTGTTTCATCGTCATTGTGAAGGTTCAAGGGAAGCAATGACCCTGGAGCTGGATGTCGGATATAGTTACTTGAGTCCCAGGAAATATTCAAAGCATGGACTGTTAAAACCGTTACTGGCCTTCACATATGTCGCCATAGTGGCCGTAGTATTGAATCGCGATGCAGTTTCTGTGTTTCTTCGTCATTGTGAAGGTTCAAGGGAAGCAATGACCCTGGAGCTGGACGTCGGATATAGTTACTTGAGTCCCAGGAAATATTCAAAGCATGGACTGTTAAAAGCGTTACTGGCCTTCACATATGTCGCCATAGTGGCCGTAGTATTGAATCGCGATGCAGTTTCTGTGTTTCATCGGCAATGTGAAGGTTCAAGGGAAGCAATGACCCTGGAGCTGGACGTCGGATATAGTTACTTGAGTCCCAGGAAATATTCAAAGCATGGACTGTTAAAACCGTTACTGGCCTTCACATATGTCGCCATAGTGGCCGTAGTATTGAATCGCGATGCAGTTTCTGTGTTTCATCGTCATTGTGAAGGTTCAAGCGAAGCAATGACCCTGGAGCTGGACGTCGGATATAGTTACTTGAGTCCCAGGAAATATTCAAAGCATGGACTGTTAAAAGCGTTACTGGCCTTCACATATGTCGCCATAGTGGCCGTAGTATTGAATCGCGATGCAGTTTCTGTGTTTCATCGTCATTGTGAAGGTTCAAGGGAAGCAATGACCCTGGAGCTGGACGTCGGATATAGTTACTTGAGTCCCAGGAAATATTCAAAGCATGGACTGTTAAAAGCGTTACTGGCCTTCACATATGTCGCCATAGTGGCCGTAGTATTGAATCGCGATGCAGTTTCTGTGTTTCATCGTCATTGTGAAGGTTCAAGGGAAGCAATGACCCTGGAGCTGGACGTCGGATATAGTTACTTGAGTCCCAGGAAATATTCAAAGCATGGACTGTTAAAACCGTTACTGGCCTTCACATATGTCGCCATAGTGCCCGTAGTATTGAATCGCGATGCAGTTTCTGTGTTTCATCGTCATTGTGAAGGTTCAAGGGAAGCAATGACCCTGGAGCTGGACGTCGGATATAGTTACTTGAGTCCCAGGAAATATTCAAAGCATGGACTGTTAAAACCGTTACTGGCCTTCACATATGTCGCCATAGTGCCCGTACTATTGAATCGCGATGCAGTTTCTGTGTTTCATCGTCATTGTGAAGGTTCAAGCGAAGCAATGACCCTGGAGCTGGACGTCGGATATAGTTACTTGAGTCCCAGGAAATATTCAAAGCATGGACTGTTAAAACCGTTACTGGCCTTCACATATGTCGCCATAGTGCCCGTAGTATTGAATCGCGATGCAGTTTCTGTGTTTCATCGTCATTGTGAAGGTTCAAGGGAAGCAATGACCCTGGAGCTGGACGTCGGATATAGTTACTTGAGTCCCAGGAAATATTCAAAGCATGGACTGTTAAAACCGTTACTGGCCTTCACATATGTCGCCATAGTGGCCGTAGTATTGAATCGCGATGCAGTTTCTGTGTTTCATCGTCATTGTGAAGGTTCAAGGGAAGCAATGACCCTGGAGCTGGACGTCGGATATAGTTACTTGAGTCCCAGGAAATATTCAAAGCATGGACTGTTAAAACCGTTACTGGCCTTCACATATGTCGCCATAGTGCCCGTAGTATAGAATCGCGATGCAGTTTCTGTGTTTCATCGGCAATGTGAAGGTTCAAGGGAAGCAATGACCCTGGAGCTCGAGTCGGATATAGTTACTTGAGTCCCAGGAAATCATCAGAGCATGAACTGTTAAAAGCGTTACTGGCCGTCACATCTGTCGCCATAATGCCCGTAGTAATGAATCGAAATGGAGTTTCTGTGTTTCATCGGCAATGTGGATTTTGAAGGAAGCAATGACCCTGGACCTGGACGTCAGATATAGTTACTTGAGTCCCAGGAAATATTCAAAGCATGGACTGTTAAAAGCGTTATTGGCCTTCACATATGTCGCCATAGTGCCCGTAGTATTGAATCGCGATGCAGTTTCTGTGTTTCATCGTCATTGTGAAGGTTCAAGGGAAGCAATGACCCTGGAGCTGGATGTCGGACATAGTTACTAGAGTCCCAGGAAATATTCAAAGCATGGACTGTTAAAAGCGTTATTGGCCTTCACATATGTCGCCATAGTGCCCGCAGTATTGAATCACGATGCAGTTTCTGTGTTTCATCGGCAATGTGAAGGTTCAAGGGAAGCAATGACCCTGGAGCTGGACGACGGATATAGTTACTTGAGTCCCAGGAAATCATCAGAGCATGAACTGTTAAAAGCGTTATTGGCCTTCACATATGTCGCCATAGTGCCCGTAGTAATGAATCGAAATGGAGTTTCTGTGTTTCATCGGCAATGTGGATTTTGAAGGAAGCAATGACCCTGGACCTGGACGTCGGATATAGTTACTTGAGTCCCAGGAAATATTCAAAGCATGGACTGTTAAAAGCGTTATTGGCATTCACATATGTCGCCATAGTGCCCGTAGTATTGAATCGCGATGCAGTTTCTGTGTTACATCGTCATTGTGAAGGTTCAAGGGAAGCAATGACCCTGGAGCTGGACGTCGGACATAGTTACTAGAGTCCCAGGAAATATTCAAAGCATGGACTGTTAAAAGCGTTATTGGCCTTCACATATGTCGCCATAGTGCCCGTAGTATTGAATCGCGATGCAGTTTCTGTGTTTCATCGTCATTGTGAAGGTTCAAGGGAAGCAATGACCCTGGAGCTGGACGTCGGACATAGTTACTAGAGTCCCAGGAAATATTCAAAGCATGGACTGTTAAAAGCGTTACTGGCCTTCACATATGTCGCCATAGTGCCTGTAGTATTGAATCGCGATGCAGTTTCTGTGTTTCATCGTCATTGTGAAGGTTCAAGGGAAGCAATGACCCTGGAGCTGGACGTCGGACATAGTTACTAGAGTCCCAGGAAATATTCAAAGCATGGACTGTTAAAAGCGTTACTGGCCTTCACATATGTCGCCATAGTGCCCGTAGTATTGAATCGCGATGCAGTTTCTGTGTTTCATCGTCATTGTGAAGGTTCAAGGGAAGCAATGACCCTGGAGCTGGACGTCGGATATAGTTACTTGAGTCCCAGGAAATATTCAAAGCATGGACTGTTAAAACCGTTACTGGCCTTCACATATGTCGCCATAGTGGCCGTAGTATTGAATCGCGATGCAGTTTCTGTGTTTCATCGTCATTGTGAAGGTTCAAGGGAAGCAATGACCCTGGAGCTGGACGTCGGATATAGTTACTTGAGTCCCGGGAAATATTCAAAGCATGGACTGTTAAAAGCGTTACTGGCCTTCACATATGTCGCCATAGTGCCCGTAGTATTGAATCGCGATGCAGTTTCTGTGTTTCATCGTCATTGTGAAGGTTCAAGGGAAGCAATGACCCTGGAGCTGGCCGTCGGATATAGTTACTTGAGTCCCAGGAAATATTCAAAGCATGGACTGTTAAAAGCGTTATTGGCCTTCACATATGTCGCCATAGTGCCCGCAGTATTGAATCGCGATGCAGTTTCTGTGTTTCATCGTCATTGTGAAGGTTCAAGGGAAGCAATGACCCTGGAGCTGGACGTCGGACATAGTTACTAGAGTCCCAGGAAATATTCAAAGCATGGACTGTTAAAAGCGTTATTGGCCTTCACATATGTCGCCATAGTGCCCGTAGTATTGAATCGCGATGCAGTTTCTGTGTTTCATCGGCAATGTGAAGGTTCAAGGGAAGCAATGACCCTGGAGCTGGACGTCGGATATAGTTACTTGAGTCCCAGGAAATATTCAAAGCATGGACTGTTAAAACCGTTACTGGCCTTCACATATGTCGCCATAGTGCCCGTAGTATTGAATCGCGATGCAGTTTCTGTGTTTCATCGGCAATGTGAAGGTTCAAGGGAAGCAATGACCCTGGAGCTGGACGTCGGATATAGTTACTTGAGTCCCAGGAAATATTCAAAGCATGGACTGTTAAAACCGTTACTGGCCTTCACATATGTCGCCATAGTGGCCGTAGTATTGAATCGCGATGCAGTTTCTGTGTTTCATCGTCATTGTGAAGATTCAAGGGAAGCAATGACCCTGGAGCTGGCCGTCGGATATAGTTACTTGAGTCCCAGGAAATATTCAAAGCATGGACTGTTAAAACCGTTACTGGCCTTCACATATGTCTCCATAGTGCCCGTAGTATTGAATCGCGATGCAGTTTCTGTGTTTCATCGTCATTGTGAAGATTCAAGGGAAGCAATGACCCTGGAGCTGGCCGTCGGATATAGTTACTTGAGTCCCAGGAAATATTCAAAGCATGGACTGTTAAAACCGTTACTGGCCTTCACATATGTCGCCATAGTGCCCGTAGTATTGAATCGCGATGCAGTTTCTGTGTTTCATCGTCATTGTGAAGATTCAAGGGAAGCAATGACCCTGGAGCTGGCCGTCGGATATAGTTACTTGAGTCCCAGGTAATATTCAAAGCATGGACTGTTAAAACCGTTACTGGCCTTAACATATGTCGCCATAGTGCCCGTAGTATTGAATCGCGATGCAGTTTCTGTGTTTCATCGTCATTGTGAAGGTTCAAGGGAAGCAATGACCCTGGAGCTGGACGTCGGATATAGTTACTTGAGTCCCAGGAAATATTCAAAGCATGGACTGTTAAAAGCGTTACTGGCCTTCACATATGTCGCCATAGTGCCCGTAGTATTGAATCGCGATGCAGTTTCTGTGTTTCATCGTCATTGTGAAGATTCAAGGGAAGCAATGACCCTGGAGCTGGCCGTCGGATATAGTTACTTGAGTCCCAGGAAATATTCAAAGCATGGACTGTTAAAAGTGTTACTGGCCTTCACATATGTCGCCATAGTGCCCGTAGTATTGAATCGCGATGCAGTTTCTGTGTTTCATCGTCATTGTGAAGGTTCAAGGGAAGCAATGACCCTGGAGCTGGCCGTCGGATATAGTTACTTGAGTCCCAGGAAATATTCAAAGCATGGACTGTTAAAAGCGTTATTGGCCTTCACATATGTCGCCATAGTGCCCGTAGTAATGAATCGAAATGGAGTTTCTGTGTTTCATCGGCAATGTGGATTTTGAAGGAAGCAATGACCCTGGACCTGGACGTCGGATATAGTTACTTGAGTCCCAGGAAATATTCAAAGCATGGACTGTTAAAAGCGTTATTGGCATTCACATATGTCGCCATAGTGCCCGTAGTATTGAATCGCGATGCAGTTTCTGTGTTACATCGTCATTGTGAAGGTTCAAGGGAAGCAATGACCCTGGAGCTGGACGTCGGACATAGTTACTAGAGTCCCAGGAAATATTCAAAGCATGGACTGTTAAAAGCGTTATTGGCCTTCACATATGTCGCCATAGTGCCCGTAGTATTGAATCGCGATGCAGTTTCTGTGTTTCATCGTCATTGTGAAGGTTCAAGGGAAGCAATGACCCTGGAGCTGGACGTCGGACATAGTTACTAGAGTCCCAGGAAATATTCAAAGCATGGACTGTTAAAAGCGTTACTGGCCTTCACATATGTCGCCATAGTGCCTGTAGTATTGAATCGCGATGCAGTTTCTGTGTTTCATCGTCATTGTGAAGGTTCAAGGGAAGCAATGACCCTGGAGCTGGACGTCGGACATAGTTACTAGAGTCCCAGGAAATATTCAAAGCATGGACTGTTAAAAGCGTTACTGGCCTTCACATATGTCGCCATAGTGCCCGTAGTATTGAATCGCGATGCAGTTTCTGTGTTTCATCGTCATTGTGAAGGTTCAAGGGAAGCAATGACCCTGGAGCTGGACGTCGGATATAGTTACTTGAGTCCCAGGAAATATTCAAAGCATGGACTGTTAAAACCGTTACTGGCCTTCACATATGTCGCCATAGTGGCCGTAGTATTGAATCGCGATGCAGTTTCTGTGTTTCATCGTCATTGTGAAGGTTCAAGGGAAGCAATGACCCTGGAGCTGGACGTCGGATATAGTTACTTGAGTCCCAGGAAATATTCAAAGCATGGACTGTTAAAAGCGTTACTGGCCTTCACATATGTCGCCATAGTGCCCGTAGTATTGAATCGCGATGCAGTTTCTGTGTTTCATCGTCATTGTGAAGGTTCAAGGGAAGCAATGACCCTGGAGCTGGCCGTCGGATATAGTTACTTGAGTCCCAGGAAATATTCAAAGCATGGACTGTTAAAAGCGTTATTGGCCTTCACATATGTCGCCATAGTGCCCGCAGTATTGAATCGCGATGCAGTTTCTGTGTTTCATCGTCATTGTGAAGGTTCAAGGGAAGCAATGACCCTGGAGCTGGACGTCGGACATAGTTACTAGAGTCCCAGGAAATATTCAAAGCATGGACTGTTAAAAGCGTTATTGGCCTTCACATATGTCGCCATAGTGCCCGTAGTATTGAATCGCGATGCAGTTTCTGTGTTTCATCGGCAATGTGAAGGTTCAAGGGAAGCAATGACCCTGGAGCTGGACGTCGGATATAGTTACTTGAGTCCCAGGAAATATTCAAAGCATGGACTGTTAAAACCGTTACTGGCCTTCACATATGTCGCCATAGTGCCCGTAGTATTGAATCGCGATGCAGTTTCTGTGTTTCATCGGCAATGTGAAGGTTCAAGGGAAGCAATGACCCTGGAGCTGGACGTCGGATATAGTTACTTGAGTCCCAGGAAATATTCAAAGCATGGACTGTTAAAACCGTTACTGGCCTTCACATATGTCGCCATAGTGGCCGTAGTATTGAATCGCGATGCAGTTTCTGTGTTTCATCGTCATTGTGAAGATTCAAGGGAAGCAATGACCCTGGAGCTGGCCGTCGGATATAGTTACTTGAGTCCCAGGAAATATTCAAAGCATGGACTGTTAAAACCGTTACTGGCCTTCACATATGTCTCCATAGTGCCCGTAGTATTGAATCGCGATGCAGTTTCTGTGTTTCATCGTCATTGTGAAGATTCAAGGGAAGCAATGACCCTGGAGCTGGCCGTCGGATATAGTTACTTGAGTCCCAGGAAATATTCAAAGCATGGACTGTTAAAACCGTTACTGGCCTTCACATATGTCGCCATAGTGCCCGTAGTATTGAATCGCGATGCAGTTTCTGTGTTTCATCGTCATTGTGAAGATTCAAGGGAAGCAATGACCCTGGAGCTGGCCGTCGGATATAGTTACTTGAGTCCCAGGTAATATTCAAAGCATGGACTGTTAAAACCGTTACTGGCCTTAACATATGTCGCCATAGTGCCCGTAGTATTGAATCGCGATGCAGTTTCTGTGTTTCATCGTCATTGTGAAGGTTCAAGGGAAGCAATGACCCTGGAGCTGGACGTCGGATATAGTTACTTGAGTCCCAGGAAATATTCAAAGCATGGACTGTTAAAAGCGTTACTGGCCTTCACATATGTCGCCATAGTGCCCGTAGTATTGAATCGCGATGCAGTTTCTGTGTTTCATCGTCATTGTGAAGATTCAAGGGAAGCAATGACCCTGGAGCTGGCCGTCGGATATAGTTACTTGAGTCCCAGGAAATATTCAAAGCATGGACTGTTAAAAGTGTTACTGGCCTTCACATATGTCGCCATAGTGCCCGTAGTATTGAATCGCGATGCAGTTTCTGTGTTTCATCGTCATTGTGAAGGTTCAAGGGAAGCAATGACCCTGGAGCTGGCCGTCGGATATAGTTACTTGAGTCCCAGGAAATATTCAAAGCATGGACTGTTAAAAGCGTTATTGGCCTTCACATATGTCGCCATAGTGCCCGCAGTATTGAATCGCGATGCAGTTTCTGTGTTTCATCGTCATTGTGAAGGTTCAAGGGAAGCAATGACCCTGGAGCTGGACGTCGGACATAGTTACTAGAGTCCCAGGAAATATTCAAAGCATGGACTGTTAAAAGCGTTATTGGCCTTCACATATGTCGCCATAGTGCCCGTAGTATTGAATCGCGATGCAGTTTCTGTGTTTCATCGGCAATGTGAAGGTTCAAGGGAAGCAATGACCCTGGAGCTGGACGTCGGATATAGTTACTTGAGTCCCAGGAAATATTCAAAGCATGGACTGTTAAAACCGTTACTGGCCTTCACATATGTCGCCATAGTGCCCGTAGTATTGAATCGCGATGCAGTTTCTGTGTTTCATCGGCAATGTGAAGGTTCAAGGGAAGCAATGACCCTGGAGCTGGACGTCGGATATAGTTACTTGAGTCCCAGGAAATATTCAAAGCATGGACTGTTAATACCGTTACTGGCCTTCACATATGTCGCCATAGTGGCCGTAGTATTGAATCGCGATGCAGTTTCTGTGTTTCATCGTCATTGTGAAGATTCAAGGGAAGCAATGACCCTGGAGCTGGCCGTCGGATATAGTTACTTGAGTCCCAGGAAATATTCAAAGCATGGACTGTTAAAACCGTTACTGGCCTTCACATATGTCTCCATAGTGCCCGTAGTATTGAATCGCGATGCAGTTTCTGTGTTTCATCGTCATTGTGAAGATTCAAGGGAAGCAATGACCCTGGAGCTGGCCGTCGGATATAGTTACTTGAGTCCCAGGAAATATTCAAAGCATGGACTGTTAAAACCGTTACTGGCCTTCACATATGTCGCCATAGTGCCCGTAGTATTGAATCGCGATGCAGTTTCTGTGTTTCATCGTCATTGTGAAGATTCAAGGGAAGCAATGACCCTGGAGCTGGCCGTCGGATATAGTTACTTGAGTCCCAGGTAATATTCAAAGCATGGACTGTTAAAACCGTTACTGGCCTTAACATATGTCGCCATAGTGCCCGTAGTATTGAATCGCGATGCAGTTTCTGTGTTTCATCGTCATTGTGAAGGTTCAAGGGAAGCAATGACCCTGGAGCTGGCCGTCGGATATAGTTACTTGAGTCCCAGGAAATATTCAAAGCATGGACTGTTAAAAGCGTTACTGGCCTTCACATATGTCGCCATAGTGCCCGTAGTATTGAATCGCGATGCAGTTTCTGTGTTTCATCGTCATTGTGAAGATTCAAGGGAAGCAATGACCCTGGAGCTGGCCGTCGGATATAGTTACTTGAGTCCCAGGAAATATTCAAAGCATGGACTGTTAAAACCGTTACTGGCCTTCACATATGTCGCCATAGTGGCCGTAGTATTGAATCGCGATGCAGTTTCTGTGTTTCATCGTCATTGTGAAGGTTCAAGGGAAGCAATGACCCTGGAGCTGGACGTCGGATATAGTTACTTGAGTCCCAGGAAATATTCAAAGCATGGACTGTTAAAACCGTTACTGGCCTTCACATATGTCGCCATAGTGGCCGTAGTATCGAATCGCGATGCAGTTTCTGTGTTTCATCGTCATTGTGAAGGTTCAAGGGAAGCAATGACCCTGGAGCTGGCCGTCGGATATAGTTACTTGAGTCCCAGGAAATATTCAAAGCATGGACTGTTAAAAGTGGTACTGGCCTTCACATATGTCGCCATAGTGCCCGTAGTATTGAATCGCGATGCAGTTTCTGTGTTTCATCGTCATTGTGAAGGTTCAAGGGAAGCAATGACCCTGGAGCTGGACGTCGGATATAGTTACTTGAGTCCCAGGAAATATTCAAAGCATGGACTGTTAAAACCGTTACTGGCCTTCACATATGTCGCCATAGTGCCCGTAGTATTGAATCGCGATGCAGTTTCTGTGTTTCATCGTCATTGTGAAGATTCAAGGAAAGCAATGACCCTGGAGCTGGCCGTCGGATATAGTTACTTGAGTCCCAGGAAATATTCAAAGCATGGACTGTTAAAACCGTTACTGGCCTTCACATATGTCGCCATAGTGCCCGTAGTATTGAATCGCGATGCAGTTTTTGTGTTTCATCGTCATTGTGAAGGTTCAAGGGAAGCAATGACCCTGGAGCTGGCCGTCGGATATAGTTACTTGAGTCCCAGGAAATATTCAAAGCATGGACTGTTAAAAGCGTTACTGGCCTTCACATATGTCGCCATAGTGCCCGTAGTATTGAATCGCGATGCAGTTTCTGTGTTTCATCGTCATTGTGAAGATTCAAGGGAAGCAATGACCCTGGAGCTGGCCGTCGGATATAGTTACTTAAGTCCCAGGAAATATTCAAAGCATGGACTGTTAAAACCGTTACTGGCCTTCACATATGTCGCCGTAGTGCCCGTAGTATTGAATCGCGATGCAGTTTCTGTGTTTCATCGTCATTGTGAAGGTTCAAGGGAAGCAATGACCCTGGAGCTGGACGTCGGATATAGTTACTTGAGTCCCAGGAAATATTCAAAGCATGGACTGTTAAAAGCGTTACTGGCCTTCACATATGTCGCCATAGTGGCCGTAGTATCGAATCGCGATGCAGTTTCTGTGTTTCATCGTCATTGTGAAGGTTCAAGGGAAGCAATGACCCTGGAGCTGGCCGTCGGATATAGTTACTTGAGTCCCAGGAAATATTCAAAGCATGGACTGTTAAAAGTGTTACTGGCCTTCACATATGTCGCCATAGTGCCCGTAGTATTGAATCGCGATGCAGTTTCTGTGTTTCATCGTCATTGTGAAGGTTCAAGGGAAGCAATGACCCTGGAGCTGGACGTCGGATATAGTTACTTGAGTCCCAGGAAATATTCAAAGCATGGACTGTTAAAACCGTTACTGGCCTTCACATATGTCGCCATAGTGGCCGTAGTATTGAATCGCGATGCAGTTTCTGTGTTTCATCGTCATTGTGAAGGTTCAAGGGAAGCAATGACCCTGGAGCTGGCCGTCGGATATAGTTACTTGAGTCCCAGGAAATATTCAAAGCATGGACTGTTAAAACCGTTACTGGCCTTCACATATGTCGCCATAGTGCCCGTAGTATTGAATCACGATGCAGTTTCTGTGTTTCATCGTCATTGTGAAGGTTCAAGGGAAGCAATGACCCTGGAGCTGGCCGTCGGATATAGTTACTTGAGTCCCAGGAAATATTCAAAGCATGGACTGTTAAAAGCGTTACTGGCCTTCACATATGTCGCCATAGTGCCCGTAGTATTGAATCGCGATGCAGTTTCTGTGTTTCATCGTCATTATGAAGGTTCAAGGGAAGCAATGACCCTGGAGCTGGACGTCGGATATAGTTACTTGAGTCCCAGGAAATATTCAAAGCATGGACTGTTAAAACCGTTACTGGCCTTCACATATGTCGCTATAGTGGCCGTAGTATCGTATCGCGATGCAGTTTCTGTGTTTCATCGTCATTGTGAAGGTTCAAGGGAAGCAATGACCCTGGAGCTGGCCGTCGGATATAGTTACTTGAGTCCCAGGAAATATTCAAAGCATGGACTGTTAAAGGTGTTACTGGCCTTCACATATGTCGCCATAGTGCCCGTAGTATTGAATCGCGATGCAGTTTCTGTGTTTCATCGTCATAGTGAAGGTTCAAGGGAAGCAATGACCCTGGAGCTGGACGTCGGATATAGTTACTTGAGTCCCAGGAAATATTCAAAGCATGGACTGTTAAAACCGTTACTGGCCTTCACATATGTCGCCATAGTGGCCGTAGTATTGAATCGCGATGCAGTTTCTGTGTTTCATCGTCATTGTGAAGGTTCAAGGGAAGCAATGACCCTGGAGCTGGACGTCGGATATAGTTACTTGAGTCCCAGGAAATATTCAAAGCATGGACTGTTAAAACCGTTACTGGCCTTCACATATGTCGCCATAGTGCCCGTAGTATTGAATCGCGATGCAGTTTCTGTGTTTCATCGTCATTGTGAAGGTTCAAGGGAAGCAATGACCCTGGAGCTGGCCGTCGGATATAGTTACTTGAGTCCCAGGAAATATTCAAAGCATGGACTGTTAAAAGCGTTACTGGCCTTCACATATGTCGCCATAGTGCCCGTAGTATTGAATCGCGATGCAGTTTCTGTGTTTCATCGTCATTATGAAGGTTCAAGGGAAGCAATGACCCTGGAGCTGGACGTCGGATATAGTTACTTGAGTCCCAGGAAATATTCAAAGCATGGACTGTTAAAACCGTTACTGGCCTTCACATATGTCGCCATAGTGCCCGTAGTATTGAATCGCGATGCAGTTTCTGTGTTTCATCGTCATTGTGAAGGTTCAAGGCAAGCAATGACCCTGGAGCTGGCCGTCGGATATAGTTACTTGAGTCCCAGGAAATATTCAAAGCATGGACTGTTAAAACCGTTACTGGCCTTCACATATGTCGCCATAGTGCCCGTAGTATTGAATCGCGATGCAGTTTCTGTGTTTCATCGTCATTGTGAAGGTTCAAGGGAAGCAATGACCCTGGAGCTGGCCGTCGGATATAGTTACTTGAGTCCCAGGAAATATTCAAAGCATGGACTGTTAAAACCGTTACTGGCCTTCACATATGTCGCCATAGTGCCCGTAGTATTGAATCACGATGCAGTTTCTGTGTTTCATCGTCATTGTGAAGGTTCAAGGGAAGCAATGACCCTGGAGCTGGCCGTCGGATATAGTTACTTGAGTCCCAGGAAATATTCAAAGCATGGACTGTTAAAAGCGTTACTGGCCTTCACATATGTCGCCATAGTGCCCGTAGTATTGAATCGCGATGCAGTTTCTGTGTTTCATCGTCATTATGAAGGTTCAAGGGAAGCAATGACCCTGGAGCTGGACGTCGGATATAGTTACTTGAGTCCCAGGAAATATTCAAAGCATGGACTGTTAAAACCGTTACTGGCCTTCACATATGTCGCCATAGTGGCCGTAGTATCGAATCGCGATGCAGTTTCTGTGTTTCATCGTCATTGTGAAGGTTCAAGGGAAGCAATGACCCTGGAGCTGGCCGTCGGATATAGTTACTTGAGTCCCAGGAAATATTCAAAGCATGGACTGTTAAAAGTGTTACTGGCCTTCACATATGTCGCCATAGTGCCCGTAGTATTGAATCGCGATGCAGTTTCTGTGTTTCATCGTCATATTGAAGGTTCAAGGGAAGCAATGACCCTGGAGCTGGACGTCGGATATAGTTACTTGAGTCCCAGGAAATATTCAAAGCATGGACTGTTAAAACCGTTACTGGCCTTCACATATGTCGCCATAGTGGCCGTAGTATTGAATCGCGATGCAGTTTCTGTGTTTCATCGTCATTGTGAAGGTTCAAGGGAAGCAATGACCCTGGAGCTGGCCGTCGGATATAGTTACTTGAGTCCCAGGAAATATTCAAAGCATGGACTGTTAAAACCGTTACTGGCCTTCACATATGTCGCCATAGTGCCCGTAGTATTGAATCGCGATGCAGTTTCTGTGTTTCATCGTCATTGTGAAGGTTCAAGGGAAGCAATGACCCTGGAGCTGGCCGTCGGATATAGTTACTTGAGTCCCAGGAAATATTCAAAGCATGGACTGTTAAAAGCGTTACTGGCCTTCACATATGTCACCATAGTGCCCGTAGTATTGAATCGCGATGCAGTTTCTGTGTTTCATCGTCATTATGAAGGTTCAAGGGAAGCAATGACCCTGGAGCTGGACGTCGGATATAGTTACTTGAGTCCCAGGAAATATTCAAAGCATGGACTGTTAAAACCGTTACTGGCCTTCACATATGTCGCCATAGTGCCCGTAGTATTGAATCGCGATGCAGTTTCTGTGTTTCATCGTCATTGTGAAGGTTCAAGGCAAGCAATGACCCTGGAGCTGGCCGTCGGATATAGTTACTTGAGTCCCAGGAAATATTCAAAGCATGGACTGTTAAAACCGTTACTGGCCTTCACATATGTCGCCATAGTGCCCGTAGTATTGAATCGCGATGCAGTTTCTGTGTTTCATCGTCATTGTGAAGGTTCAAGGGAAGCAATGACCCTGGAGCTGGCCGTCGGATATAGTTACTTGAGTCCCAGGAAATATTCAAAGCATGGACTGTTAAAACCGTTACTGGCCTTCACATATGTCGCCATAGTGCCCGTAGTATTGAATTGCGATGCAGTTTCTGTGTTTCATCGTCATTGTGAAGGTTCAAGTGAACCAATGACCCTGGAGCTGGACGTCGGACATAGGTACTTGAGTCCCAGGAAATATTCAAAGCATGGACTGTTAAAAGCGTTACTGGCTTTCACATATGTCGCCATAGTGCCCGTAGTATTGAATCGAAATGGAGTTTCTGTGTTTCATCGGCAATGTGGATTTTCAAGGAAGCAATGACCCTGGACCTGGACGTCGGATATAGTTACTTGAGTCCCAGGAAATATTCAAAGCATGGACTGTTAAAAGCGTTACTGGCCTTCACATATGTCGCCATAGTGGCCGTAGTATTGAATCGCGATGCAGTTTCTGTGTTTCATGGTCATTGCGAAGGTTCAAGGGAAGCAATGACCCTGGAGCTGGACATCGGATATAGTTACTTGAGTCCCAGGAAATATTCAAAGCATGGACTGTTAATAGCGTTACTGGCCTTCACATATGTCGCCATAGTGCCCGTAGTATTGAATCGCGATGCAGTTTCTGTGTTTCATCGTCATTGTGAAGGTTCAAGGGAAGCAATGACCCTGGAGCTGGACGTCGGACATAGTTACTAGAGTCCCAGGAAATATTCAAAGCATGGAGTGTTAAAAGCGTTATTGGCCTTCACATATGTCGCCATAGTGCCCGTAGTATTGAATCGCGATGCAGTTTCTGTGTTTCATCGGCAATGTGAAGGTTCAAGGGAAGCAATGACCCTGGTGCTGGACGTCGGATATAGTTACTTGAGTCCCAGGAAATCATCAGAGCATGAACTGTTAAAAGCGTTACTGGCCGTCACATCTGTCGCCATAGTGCCCGTAGTAATGAATCGAAATGGAGTTTCTGTGTTTCATCGGCAATGTGGATTTTGAAGGAAGCAATGACCCTGGACGTGGACGTCGGATATAGTTACTTGAGTCCCAGGAAATATTAAAAGCATCTACTGTTAAAAGCGTTATTGGCCTTCACATATGTCGCCACAGTGCCCACAGTATTGAATCGCGATGCAGTTTCTGTGTTTCATCGTCATTGTGAAGGTTCAAGGGAAGCAATGACCCTGGAGCTGGACGTCGGACATAGTTACTAGAGTCCCAGGAAATATTCAAAGCATGGACTGTTAAAAGCGTTATTGGCCTTCACATATGTCGCCATAGTGGCCGTAGTATTGAATCGCGATGCAGTTTCTGTGTTTCATCGTCATTGTGAAGGTTCAAGGGAAGCAATGACCCTGGAGCTGGACGTCGGACATAGTTACTAGAGTCCCAGGAAATATTCAAAACATGGACTGTTAAAAGCGTTACTGGCCTTCACATATGTCGCCATAGTGCCTGTAGTATTGAATCGCGATGCAGTTTCTGTGTTTCATCGTCATTGTGAAGGTTCAAGGGAAGCAATGACCCTGGAGCTGGACGTCGGACATAGTTACTAGAGTCCCAGGAAATATTCAAAGCATGGACTGTTAAAAGCGTTACTGGCCTTCACATATGTCGCCATAGTGCCCGTAGTATTGAATCGCGATGCAGTTTCTGTGTTTCATCGTCATTGTGAAGGTTCAAGGGAAGCAATGACCCTGGAGCTGGACGTCGGACATAGTTACTAGAGTCCCAGGAAATATTCAAAGCATGGACTGTTAAAAGCGTTACTGGCCTTCACATATGTCGCCATAGTGCCCGTAGTATTGAATCGCGATGCAGTATCTATGTTTCATCGTCCTTGTGAAGGTTCAAGGGAAGCAATGACCCTGGAGCTGGACGTCGGATATAGTTACTAGAGTCCCAGGAAATAATCAAAGCATGGACTGTTAAAAGCGTTACGGGCCTTCACATATGTCGCCATAGTGCCCGTAGTATTGAATCCCGATGCAGTTTCTGTGTTTCATCGTCATTGTGAAGGTTCAAGGGAAGCAATGACCCTGGAGCTGGACGTCGGACATAGTTACTAGAGTCCCAGGAAATATTCAAAGCATGGACTGTTAAAAGCGATACTGGCCTTCACATATGTCGCCATAGTGCCCGTAGTATTGAATCGCGATGCAGTTTCTGTGTTTCATCATCATTGTGAAGGTTCAAGGGAAGCAATGACCCTGGAGCTGGACGTCGGATATAGTTACTAGAGTCCCAGGAATTATTCAAAGCATGGAGTGTTAAGAGCGTTATTGGCCTTCACATATGTTGCCATAGTGCCCGTAGTATTGAATCGCGATGCAGTTTCTGTGTTTCATCGACAATGTGAAGGTTCAAGGGAACCAATGACCCTGGAGCTGGACGTCGGGTATAGTTACTTGAGTCCCAGGAAATCATCAGAGCATGAACTGTTAAAAGCGTTACTGGCCGTCACACCTGTCGCCATAGTGCCCGTAGTAATGAATCGAAATGGACTTTGTGTGTTTCATCGGCAATGTGGATTTTGAAGGAAGCAATGACCCTGGACCTGGACGTCGGATATAGTTACTTGAGTCCCAGGAAATATTCAAAGCATGGACTGTTAAAAGTGTTTCTGGCCTTCACATATGTCGCCATAGTGCCCGTAGTATTGAATCACGATGCAGTATCTGTGTTTCATCGTCATTATGAAGGTTCAAGGGAAGCAATGACCCAGGAGCTGGACGTCGGATATAGTTACTTGAGTCCCAGGAAGTATTCAAAGCATGGACTGTTAAAAGTGTTACTGGCCTTCACATATGTCGCCATAGTGCCCGTAGTATTGAATCGCGATGCAGTTCCTGTGTTTCATCGGCAATGTGATGGTTCAAGGGAAGCAATGACCCTGGAGCTGGACGTCGGATATAGTTACTTGAGTCCCAGGAAATCATCAGAGCATGAAGTGTTAAAAGCGTTACTGGCCGTCACATCTGTCGCCATAGTGGCTGTAGTAATGAATCGAAATGGAGTTTCTGTGTTTCATCGGCAATGTGGATTTTGAAGGAAGCAATGACCCTGGACCTGGACGTCGGATATAGTTACTTGAGTCCCAGGAAATATTCAAAGCATGGACTGTTAAAACAGTTACTGGCCTTCACATATGTCGCCATAGTGCCCGTAGTATTGAATCACGTTGCAGTATCTGTGTTTCATCGTCATTGTGAAGGTTCAAGGGAAGCAATGACCCTGGAGCTGGACGTCGGATATAGTTACTTGAGTCCCAGGAAATATTCAAAGCATGGACTGTTAAAAGTGTTACTGGCCTTCACATATGTCGCCATAGTGCCCGTAGTATTGAATCACGATGCAGTATCTGTGTTTCATCGTCATTGTGAAGGTTCAAGGGAAGCAATGACCCAGGAGCTGGACGTCGGATATAGTTACTTGAGTCCCAGGAAATATTCAAAGCATGGACTGTTAAAAGCGTTACTGGCCTTCACATATGTAGCCATAGTGCGGGTAGTATTGAATCGCGATGTAGTTTCTGTGTTTCATGGTCATTGCGAAGGTTCAAGGGAAGCAATGACCCTGGAGCTGGACATCGGATATAGTTACTTGAGTCCCAGGAAATATTCAAAGCATGGACGGTTAAAAGTGTTACTGGCCTTCACATATGTCGCCATAGTGCCCGTAGTAATGAATCGAAATGGAGTTTCTGTGTTTCATCGGCAATGTGGATTTTCAAGGAAGCAATGACCCTGGACCTGGACGTCGGATATAGTTACTTGAGTCCCAGGAAATATTCAAAGCATGGACTGTTAAAACCGTTACTGGCCTTCACATATGTCGCCATAGTGCCCGTAGTATTGAATCACGATGCAGTATCTGTGTTTCATCGTCATTGTGAAGGTTCAAGGGAAGCAATGACCCAGGAGCTGGACGTCGGATATAGTTACTTGAGTCCCAGGAAATATTCAAAGCATGGACTGTTAAAAGCGTTACTGGCCTTCACATATGTAGCCATAGTGCGGGTAGTATTGAATCGCGATGCAGTTTCTGTGTTTCATGGTCATTGCGAAGGTTCAAGGGATCAATGACCCTGGAGCTGGACATCGGACATAGTTACTTGAGTCCCAGGAAATATTCAAAGCATGGACTGTTAAAAGCGTTACTGGCCTTCACATATGTCGCCATAGTGCCCGTAGTAATGAATCGAAATGGAGTTTCTGTGTTTCGTCGGCAATGTGGATTTTCAAGGAAGCAATAACCCTGGAGCTGGACGTCGGATATAGTTACTTGAGTCCCAGGAAAAATTCAAAGCATGGACTGTTAAAAGCGTTACGGGCCTTCACATATGTCGCCATAGTGCCCGTAGTATTAAATCACGATGCAGTATGTGTGTTTCATCGTCATTGTGAAGGTTCAAGGGAAGCAATGATCCAGGAGCTGGACGTCGGATATAGTTACTTGAGTCCCAGGAAATATTCAAAGCATGGACTGTTAAAAGTGTTACTGGCCTTCACATATGTCGCCATAGTGCCCGTAGTATTGAATCACGATGCAGTATCTGTGTTTCATCGTCATTATGAAGGTTCAAGGGAAGCAATGACCCAGGAGCTGGACGTCGGATATAGTTACTTGAGTCCCAGGAAGTATTCAAAGCATGGACTGTTAAAAGTGTTACTGGCCTTCACATATGTCGCCATAGTGCCCGTAGTATTGAATTACGATGCAGTTTCTGTGTTTCATCGTCATTGTGAAGGTTCAAGTGAAGCAATGACCCTGGAGCTGGACGTCGGACATTGTTACTTGAGTCCCAGGAAATATTCAAAGCATGGATTGTTAAAAGCATTACTGGCCTTCACATATGTCGCCATAGTGCCCGTAGTATTGAATCGCGATGCAGTTTCTTTGTTTCATCGTCATTGTGAAGGTTCAAGGGAAGCAATGACCCTGGAGCTGGACGTCGGATATAGTTACTTGAGTCCCAGGAAATATTCAAAACCATGGACTGTTAAAAGCGTTACTGGCCTTCACATATGTAGCCATAGTGCGGGTAGTATTGAATCGCGATGCAGTTTTTGTGTTTCATGGTCATTGCGAAGGTTCAAGGGAAGCAATGACCCTGGAGCTGGACATCGGATATAGTTACTTGAGTCCCAGGAAATATTCAAAGCATGGACTGTTAAAAGCGTTACTGGCTTTCACATATGTCGCCATAGTGCCCGTAGTAATGAATCGAAATGGAGTTTCTGTGTTTCATCGGCAATGTGGATTTTCAAGGAAGCAATGACCCTGGAGCTGGACGTCGGATATAGTTACTTGAGTCCCAGGAAATATTCAAAGCATGGACTGTTAAAAGCGTTACTGGCCTTCACATATGTCGCAATAGTGCCCGTAGTATTGAATTGCGATGCAGTTTTTGTGTTTCATCGTCATTGTGAAGGTTCAAGTGAAGCAATGACCCTGGAGCTGGACGTCGGACATAGTTACTTGAGTCCCAGGAAATATTCAAAGCATGGACTGTTAAAAGCGTTACTGGCCTTCACATATGTCGCCATAGTGCCCGTAGTATTGAATCGCGATGCAGTTTCTTTGTTTCATCGGCAGCCTGAAGGTTCAAGGGAAGAATGACGCTGGAGCTGGCCGTCGGATATAGTTACTTGAGTCCCAGGAAATATGCAAAGCATGGACTGTTAAAAGCGTTACTGGCCTTCACATATGTCGCCATAGTGCCCGTAGTATTGAATCGCGATATAGTTACTCTGTTTCATCGTCATTGTGAAGGTTCAAGGGAAGCAAAGACCCTAAAGCTGGACGACGGATATATTACTTGAGTCCCAGGAAACATTAAAAGCATGGACTGTTAAAAGCGTCACTGGCCTTCACATATGTCGCCATAGTGCCCGTAGTATTTAATCACGATGCAGTTTCTGTGTTTCACCGTCACTGTGAAGGTTTAAGGGAAGCAATGACCCTGGAGCTGGACGTCGGATATAGTTACTTGATTCCCAGGAAATAGTCAAAACATGGACTGTTAAAAGCGTTACTGGCCTTCACATATGTCGCCATTGTGCCCTTAATATTGAATCGCGATGCAGCTTCTTTGTTTCATCGTCATTGTGAAGGTTCAAGGGAAGCAATGACCCTGGAGCTGGACGTCGGATATAGTTACTTGTGTCCCAGGAAATATTCAAAGCATGGACTGTTAAAAGCGTTACTGGCCTTCACATATGTCGCCATAGTGCCCGTAGTATTGAATCGTGATGCAGTTTCTGTGTTTCATCCTCATTGTGAAGGTTCGAGGTAGGCCATGACCCTGGAGCTGGACCTCGGATATAGTTACTTGAGTCCCAGGAAATGTTCTGAGCATGGACTGTTAAAAGCGTTACTGGCCTTCACATATTACGCCATAGTGCCCGTAGTATTGAATCGCGATGCAGTTTCTGTGTTTCATCGTCATTGTGAAGGTTCGAGGTAGGCCATGACCCTGGAGCTGGACGTCGGATATAGTTACTTGAGTCCCAGGAATTGTTCTGAGCATGGACTGTTAAAAGCGTTACTGGCCTTCACATTTGTCGCCATAGTGCCCGTAGTATTGAATCGCGAAGCAGTTTCTGTGTTACATCGTCATTGTGAAGGCTCAAGGGAAGCGAAGACCCTAAAGCTGCACGTCGGATATAGTTACCTGAGTCCCAGGAAATATTAAAAGCATTGACTGTTATAAGCGTTACTGGCCGTCACATATGTCGCCATAGTGCCCGTAGTATTGAATCGCGATGCAGTTTCTGTGTTTCATCGTCATTGTGAAGGCTCAAAGGAAGCAAAGACCCTATAGCTGCACGTCGGATATAGTTACTTGAGTCCCAGGAAATTTTAAAAGCATGGACTGTTAAAAGCGTTACTGGCCTTCACATATGTCGCCATAGTGCCCGTAGTATTGAATTGCGATGCAGTTTCTGTGTTTCATCGTCATTGTGAAGGGTCAAGTGAACCAATGACCCTGGAGCTGGACGTCGGATATAGGTACTTGAGTCCCAGGAAATATTCAAAGCATGGACTGTTAAAAGCGTTACTGGCCTTCACATATGTCGCCATAGTGCCCGTAGTATTGAATTGCGATGCAGTTTCTGTGTTTCATCGTCATTGTGAAGGTTCAAGTGAACCAATGACCCTGGAGCTGGACGTCGGATATAGTTACTTGAGTCCCAGGAAATATGCAAAGCATGGACTGTTAAAAGCGTTACTGGCCTTCACATATGTCGCCATAGTGCCCGTAGTATTGAATCGCGATGTAGTTACTCTGTTTCATCGTCATTGTGAAGGTTCAAGGGAAGCAAAGACCCAAAAGCTGGACGACGGATATATTACTTGAGTCCCAGGAAACATTAAAAGCATGGACTGTTAAAACCGTTACTGGCCTTCACATATGTCGCCATAGTGCCCGTAGAATTAATCACGATGCAGTTTCTGTGTTTCATCGTCACTGTGAATGTTCAAGGGAAGCAATGACCCTGGAGCTGGACGTCGGATATAGTTACTTGATTCCCAGGAAATAGTCAAAACATGGACTGTTAAAAGCGTTACTGGCCTTCACATATGTCGCCATAGTGCCCGTAGTATTGAATCGCGATGCAGTTTCTGTGTTTCATCGTCATTGTGAAGGTTCAAGGGAAGCAATGACCCTGGAGCTGGACGTCGGATATAGTTACTTGTGTCCCAGGAAATATTCAAAGCATGGACTGTTAAAAGCGTTACTGGCCTTCACAAATGTCGCCATAGTGCCCGTAGTATTGAATCGTGATGCAGTTTCTGTGTTTCATCCTCATTGTGAAGGTTCGAGGTAGGCCATGACCCTGGAGCTGGACCTCGGATATAGTTACTTGAGTCCCAGGAAATGTTCTGAGCATGGACTGTTAAAAGCGTTACTGGCCTTCACATATGTCGCCATAGTGCCCGTAGTATTGAATCGCGAAGCAGTTTCTGTGTTACATCGTCATTGTGAAGGCTCAAGGGAAGCAAAGACCCTAAAGCTGCACGTCGGATATAGTTACCTGAGTCCCAGGAAATATTCAAAGCATGGACTGTTATAAGCGTTACTGGCCGTCACATATGTCGCCATAGTGCCCGTAGTATTGAATCGCGATGCAGTTTCTGTGTTTCATCGTCATTGTGAAGGCTCAAGGGAAGCAAAGACCCTATAGCTGCACGTCGTATATAGTTACTTGAGTCCCAGGAAATTTTAAAAGCATGGACTGTTAAAAGCGTTACTGGCCTTCACATATGTCGCCATAGTGCCCGTAGTATTGAATTGCGATGCAGTTTCTGTGTTTCATCGTCATTGTGAAGGTTCAAGTGAACCAATGACCCTGGAGCTGGACGTCGGACATAGGTACTTGAGTCCCAGGAAATATTCAAACATGGACTGTTAAAAGCGTTACTGGCTTTCACATATGTCGCCATAGTGCCCGTAGTAATGAATCGAAATGGAGTTTCTGTGTTTCATCGGCAATGTGGATTTTCAAGGAAGCAATGACCCTGGACCTGGACGTCGGATATAGTTACTTGAGTCCCAGGAAATATTCAAAGCATGGACTGTTAAAAGCGTTACTGGCCTTCACATATGTCGCCATAGTGCCCGTAGTATTGAATTGCGATGCAGTTTCTGTGTTTCATCGTCATTGTGAAGGTTCAAGTGAAGCAATGACCCTGGAGCTGGACGTCGGACATAGTTACTTGAGTCCCAGAAAATATTCAAAGCATGGACTGTTAAAAGCGTTACTGGCCTTCACATATGTCGCCATAGTGCCCGTAGTATTGAATCGCGATGCAGTTTCTGTGTTTCACCGGCAATGTGATGGTTCAAGGGAAGCAATGACCCTGGAGCTGGACGTCGGATATAGTTACTTGAGTCCCACGAAATATGCAAAGCATGGACTGTTAAAAGCGTTACTGGCCTTCACATATGTCGCCATAGTGCCCGTAGTATTGAATCGCGATGTAGTTACTCTGTTTCATCGTCATTGTGAAGGTTCAAGGGAAGCAAAGACCCTGAAGCTGGACGACGGATATATTATTTGAGTCCCAGGAAACATTAAAAGCATGGACTGTTAAAAGCGTTAGTGGCCTTCACATATGTCGCCATAGTGCCCGTAGTACTGAATCGTGATGCAGTTTCTGTGTTTCATCGGCAATGTGAAGGTTCAAGGGAAGCAATGACCCTGGAGCTGGACGTCGGATATAGTTACTTGAGTCCCAGGAAATATTCAAAGCATGAACTGTTAAAAGCGTTACTGGCCGTCACATCTGTCGCCATAGTGCCCGTAGTATTGAATCGCGATGGAGTTTCTGTGTTTCATCGGCAATGTGGATTTTCAAGGAAGCAATGACTCTGGAGCTGGACGTCGGATATAGTTACTTGAGTCCCAGGAAATATTCAAAGCATGGACTGTTAAAAGTGTTACTGGCCTTCACATATGTCGCCATAGTGACCGTAGGATTGAATTACGATGCAGTTTCTGTGTTTCATCGTCATTGTGAAGGTTCAAGTGAAGCAATGACCCTGGAGCTGGACGTCGGACATAGTTACTTGAGTCCCAGGAAATATTCAAAGCATCGACTGTTAAAAGCATTACTGGCCTTCACATATGTCGCCATAGTGCCCGTAGTATTGAATCGCGATGCAGTTTCTGTGTGTCATCGGCAATGTGAAGGTTCAAGGGAAGCAATGACCCTGGTGCTGGACGTCGGATATAGTTACTTGAGTCCCAGGAAATATTCAAAGCATGGACTGTTAAAAGCGTTACTGGCCTTCACATATGTCGCCATAGTGCCCGTAGTATTGAATCGCGATGCAGTTTCTTTGTTTCATCGTCATTGTGAAGGTTCAAGGGAAGCAATGACCCTGGAGCTGGACGTCGGATATAGTTACTTGAGTCCCAGGAAATATTCAAAGCATGGACTGTTAAAAGCGTTACTGGCCTTCACATATGTAGCCATAGTGCGGGTAGTATTGAATCGCGATGCAGTTTCTGTGTTTCATCGTCATTGCGAAGGTTCAAGGGAAGCAATGACCCTGGAGCTGGACATCGGATATAGTTACTTGAGTCCCAGGAAATATTCAAAGCATGGACTGTTAAAATCGTTACTGACCGTCACATCTGGCGCCATAGTGCCCGTAGTAATGAATCGAAATGGAGTTTCTGTGTTTCATCGGCAATGTTGATTTTCAAGGAAGCAATGACCCTGGACCTGGACGTCGGATATAGTTACTTGAGTCCCAGGAAACATTCAAAGCATGGACTGTTAAAAGCGTTACTGGCCTTCACATATGTCGCCATAGTGCCCGTAGTACTTAATCACGATGCAGTTTCTGTGTTTCATCGTCACTGTGAAGGTTCAAGGGAAGCAATGACCCTGGAGCTGGACGTCGGATATAGTTACTTGATTCCCAGGAAATAGTCAAAGCATGGACTGTTAAAAGCGTTACTGGCCTTCACATATGTCGCCATTGTGCCCTTAGTATTGAATCGCGATGCAGTTTCTTTGTTTCATCGTCTTCGTAAAGGTTCAAGGGAAGCAATGACCCTGGAGCTGGAGGTCGGATATAGTTACTTGTGTCCCAGGAAATATTCAAAGCATGGACTGTTAAAAGCGTTACTGGCCTTCACATATGTCGCCATAGTGCCCGTAGTATTGAATCGCGATGCAGTTTCTGTGTTTCATCGTCATTGTGAAGGTTCAAGGGAAGCAATGACCCTGGAGCTGGACGTCGGATATAGTTACTTGAGTCCCACGAAGTATTCAAAGCATGGACTGTTAAAAGCGTTACTGGCCTTCACATATGTCGCCATAGTGCCCGTAGTATTGAATTGCGATGCAGTTTCTGTGTTTCATCGTCATTGTGAAGGTTCAAGTGAACCAATGACCCTGGAGCTGGACGTCGGACATAGTTACTTGAGTCCCAGGAAATATTCAAAGCAATGACTGTTAAAAGCGTTACTGGCCTTCACATATGTCGCCATAGTGCCCGTAGTATTGAATCGCGATGCAGTTTCTGTGTGTCATCGGCAATGTGAAGGTTCAAGGGAAGCAACGACCCTGGAGCTGGACGTCGGATATAGTTACTTGAGTCCCAGGAAATATTCAAAGCATGCACTGTTAAAAGCGTTACTGGCCTTTACATATGTCGCCATAGTGCCTGTAGTATTGAATCGCGATGCAGTTTCTGTGTTTCATCGGCAATGTGGAGTTTCAAGCGAAGCAACGACCCTGGAGCTGGCCGTCGGATATAGTTACTTGAGTCCCAGGAAATATTCAAAGCATGGACTGTTAAAAGCGTTACTGGCCTTTACATATGTCGCCACAGCGCACGTAGTATTGAATCGCGATGCAGTTTCTGTGTTTCATCGGCAATGTGAAGGTTCAAGGGAAGCAATGACCCAGGACCTGGACGTCGGATATAGTTACTTGAGTCCCAGGAAATATTCAAAGCATGGACTGTTAAAAGCGTTACTGGCCTTCACATATGTCGCCATAGTGCCCGTAGTATTGAATTGCGATGCAGTTCCTGTGTTTCATCGTCATTGTGAAGGTTCAAGTGAAGCAATGACCCTGGAGCTGGACGTCGGACATAGTTACTTGAGTCCCAGAAAATATTCAAAGCATGGACTGTTAAAAGCGTTACTGGCCTTCACATATGTCGCCATAGTGCCCGTAGTATTGAATCGCGATGCAGTTTCTGTGTTTCACCGGCAATGTGAAGGTTCAAGGGAAGCAATGACCCTGGAGCTGGACGTCGGATATAGTTACTTGAGTCCCACGAAATATGCAAAGCATGGACTGTTAAAAGCGTTACTGGCCTTCACATATGTCGCCATAGTGCCCGTAGTATTGAATCGCGATGTAGTTACTCTGTTTCATCGTCATTGTGAAGGTTCAAGGGAAGCAAAGACCCTAAAGCTGGACGACGGATATATTACTTGAGTCCCAGGAAACATTAAAAGCATGGACTGTTAAAAGCGTTACTGGCCTTCACATATGTCGCCATAGTGCCCGTAGTATTTAATCGCGATGCAGTTTCTGTGTTTCATCGTCACTGTGAAGGTTCAACGGAAGCAATGATCCTGGAGCTGGACGTCGGATATAGTTACTTGATTCCCAGGAAATAGTCAAAACATGGACTGTTAAAAGCGTAAATGGCCTTCACATATGTCGCCATTGTGCCCTTAGTATTGAATCGCGATGCAGTTTCTTTGTTTCATCGTCATTGTGAAGGTTCAAGGGAAGCAATGGCTCTGGAGCTGGACGTCGGAAATAGTTATTTGAGTCCCAGGAAATATTCAAAGCATGGACTGTTAATAGCGTTACTGGCCTTCACATATGTAGCCATAGTGCGGGTAGTATTGAATCGCGATGCAGTTTCTGTGTTTCATCGTCATTGCGAAGGTTCAAGGGAAGCAATGACCCTGGAGCTGGACATCGGATATAGTTACTTGAGTCCCAGGAAATATTCAAAGCATGGACTGTTAAAAGCGTTACTGGCCTTTACATATGTCGCCATAGTGCCCGTAGTATTAAATCGCGATGCAGTTTCTGTGTTTCATCGTCATTGTGAAGGTTCAAGGGAAGCAATGACCCTGGAGCTGGACGTCGGATATAGTTACTTGAGTCCCAGGAAACATTCAAAGCATGGACTGTTAAAAGCGTTACTGGCCTTCACATATGTCGCCATAGAGCCCGTAGTATTGAATTGCGGTGCAGTTTCTGTCTTTCATCGTCATTGTGAAGGTTCAAGTGAAGCAATGACCCTGGAGCTGGACGTCGGACATAATTACTTGAGTCCCAGGAAATATTCAAAGCATGGACTGTTAAAAGCGTTACTGGCCTTCACATATGTCGCCATAGTGCCCGTAGTATTGAATCGCGAAGAAGTTTCTGTGTTTCATCGGCAATGTGAAGGTTCAAGGGAAGCAATGACCCTGGAGCTGGATGTCGGATATAGTTACTTGAGTCCCAGGAAATATTCAAAGCATGGACTGTTAAAACCGTTACTGGCCTTCACATATGTCGCCATAGTGCCCGTAGTATTGAATCGCGATGTAGTTACTCTGTTTCATCGTCATTGTGAAGGTTCAAGGGAGGCAAAGACCCTAAAGCTGGACGACAGATATATTACTTGAGTCCCAGGAAACATTAAAAGCATGGACTGTTAAAAGCGTTACTGGCCTTCACATATGTCGCCATAGTGCCCGTAGTATTGAATCGCGATGCAGTTTCTGTGTTTCATCGTCACTGCGAACGTTCAAGGGAAGCAATGACCCTGGAGCTAGACGTCGGATATAGTTACTTGATTCCCAGGAAATAGTCAAAGCATGGACTGTTAAAAGCGTTACTGGCCTTCACATATGTCGCCATTGTGCCCTTAGTATTGAATCGCGATGCAGTTTCTTTGTTTCATCGTCATTGTGAAGGTTCAAGGGAAGCAATGAGCCTGGAGCTGGAGGTCGGATATAGTTACTTGTGTCCCATGAAATATTCAAAGCAAGGACTGTTAAAAGCGTTGCTGGCCTTCACATATGTCGCCATATTGCCCGTAGTATTGAATCGCGATGCAGTTTCTGTGTTTCATCGTCATTGCGAAGGTTCAAGGGAAGTAATGACCCTGGAGCTGGACGTCGGATATATTTACTTGAGTCGCTGGAAATATTCAAAGCATGGACTGTTAAAAGCGTTACTGGCCTTCACATATGTCGCCATAGTGCCCGTAGTATTGAATCGCGATGCAGTTTCTGTGTTTCATCGTCATTGCGAAGGTTCAAGGGAAGTAATGACCCTGGAGCTGGACGTTGGATATAGTGACTTGAGTCCCGGAAAATATTCAAAGCATGGACTGTTAAAATCGTTGCAGGCCTTCACATATGTCGCCATAGTGCCCGTAGTATTGAATCGCGATGCAGTTTCTGTGTTTCATCGTCATTGTGAAGGTTCGAAGTAGGCCATGACCCTGGAGCTGGACGTCGGATATAGTTACTTGAGTCCCAGGAAATGTTCTAAGCATGGACTGTTAAAAGCATTACTGGCCTTCACATATGTCGCCATAGTGCCCGTACTATTGAATCGCGAAGCAGTTTCTGTGTTACATCTTCATTGTGAAGGCTCTAGGGAAGCAAAGACCCTAAAGCTGCACGTCGGATATAGTTACCTGAGTCCCAGGAAATATTCAAAGCATGGACTGTTAAAAGCGTTACTGGCCTTCACATATGTCGCCATAGTGCCCGTAGTATTGAATCGCGATGCAGTTTCTGTGTTTCATCGTCATTGTGAAGGTTCGAGGGAAGCAATGACCCTGGAGCTGGACGTCGGATATAGTTACTTGAGTCCCAGGAAATATTCAAAGCATGGACTGTTAAAAGCGTTACTGGCCTTCACATATGTCGCCATAGCGCCCGTAGTATTGAATCGCGATGCAGTTTCTGTGTTTCATCGTCATTGTGAAGGCTCAAGGGAAGCAAAGACCCTAAAGCTGCACGTCGGATATAGTTACTTGAGTCCCAGGAAATATTAAAAGCATGGACTGTTAAAAGCGTTACTGGCCTTCACATATGTCGCCATAGTGCCCGTAGTATTGAATCGCGATGCAGTTTCTGTGTTTAATCGGCAATGTGAAGGTTCAACAATGCAATGGCACTGGAGCTGGACGTCGGAAATAGTTATTTGAGTCCCAGGAAATATTCAAAGCATGGACTGTCAAAAGCGTTACTGGCCTTCACATATGTCGCCATAGTGCCCGTAGTATTGAATCGCGAAGCAGTTTCTGTGTTTCATCGTCATTGTGAAGGTTCAAGGGAAGCAAAGACCCTAAAGCTGCACGTCGGATATAGTTACTTGAGTCCCAGGAAATATTAAAAGCATGGACTGTTAAAAGCGTTACTGGCCTTCACATATGTCGCCATAGTGCCCGTAGTATTGAATCGCGATGCAGTTTCTGTGTTTCATCGGCAATGTTTAGTTTCAAGGGAAGCAACGACCCTGGAGCTGGACGTCGGATATAGTTACTTGAGTCCCAGGAAATATTCAAAGCATGGACTGTTAAAAGCGTTACTGGCCTTCACATATGTCGCCATAGTGCCCGTAGTATTGAATCGCGATGCAGTTTCTTTGTTTCATCGTCATTGTGAAGGTTCAAGGGAAGCAATGACCCTGGAGCTGGACGTCGGATATAGTTACTTGAGTCCCAGGAAATATTCAAAGCATGGACTGTTAAAAGCGTTACTGGCCTTCACATATGTCGCCATAGTGCCCGTAGTATTGTATTGCGATACAGTTTCTGTGTTTCATCGTCATTGTGAAGGTTCAAGTGAAGCAATGACCCTGGAGCTGGATGTCGGACATAGTTACTTGAGTCTCAGGAAATATTCAAAGCATGCACTGTTAAAAGCGTTACTGGCCTTCACATATGTCGCCATAGTGCCCGTAGTATTGAATCGCGATGCAGTTTCTGTGTTTCATCGGCAATGTTTAGTTTCAAGGGAAGCAACGACCCTGGAGCTGGACGTCGGATATAGTTACTTGAGTCCCAGGAAATATTCAAAGCATGCACTGTTAAAAGCGTTACTGGCCTTCACATATGTCGCCATAGTGCCCGTTGTATTGAATCGCGATGCAGTTTCTGTGTTTCATCGTCATTGTGAAGGTTCAAGGGAAGCAATGACCCTGGAGCTGGACGTCGGATATAGTTACTTGAGTCCCAGGAAATATTCAAAGCATGGACTATTAAAAGCGTTACTGGCCTTCACATATGTCGCCATAGTGCCCGTAGTATTGAATCGCGATGCAGTTTCTTTGTTTCATCGTCATTGTGAAGGTTCAAGGGAAGCAATGACCCTGGAGCTGGACGTCGGATATAGTTACTTGAGTCCCAGGAAATATTTAAAGCATGGACTGTTAAAAGCGTTACTGGCCTTCACATATGTCGCCATAGTGCCCGTAGTATTGAATCGCGATGCAGTTTCTGTGTTTCATCGTCATTGCGAAGGTTCAAGGGAAGCAATGACCCTGGAGCTGGACGTCGGATATAGTTACTTGAGTCCCAGGAAATATTCAAAGCATGGACTGTTAAAAGCGTTACTGGCCTTCACATATGTCGCCATAGTGCCCGTAGTATTGAATCGCGATGCAGTTTCTGTGTTTCATCGTCATTGCGAAGGTTCAAGGGAAGCAATGACCCTGGAGCTGGACGTCGGATATAGTTACTGGAGTCCCAGGAAATATTCAAAGCATGGACTGTTAAAAGCGTTACTGGCCTTCACATATGTCGCCATAGTGCCCGTAGTATTGAATCGCGATGCAGTTTCTGTGTTTCATCGTCATTGCGAAGGTTCAAGGGAAGTAATGACCCTGGAGCTGGACGTTGGATATAGTGACTTGAGTCCCGGAAAATATTCAAAGCATGGACTGTTAAAAGCGTTACAGGCCTTCACGTATGTCGCCATAGTGCCCGTAGTATTGAATCGCGATGCAGTTTCTGTGTTTCATCGTCATTGTGAAGGTTCGAGGTAGGCCATGACCCTGGAGCTGGACGTCGGATATAGTTACTTGAGTGCCAGGAAATGTTCTAAGCATGGACTGTTAAAAGCATTACTGGCCTTCACATATGTCGCCATAGTGCCCGTACTATTGAATCGCGAAGCAGTTTCTGTGTTCCATCTTCATTGTGAAGGCTCTAGGGAAGCAAAGACCCTAAAGCTGCACGTCGGATATAGTTACCTGAGTCCCAGGAAATATTAAAAGCATGGACTGTTAAAAGCGTTACTGGCCTTCACATATGTCGCCATAGTGCCCGTAGTATTGAATCGCGATGCAGTTTCTGTGTTTCATCGTCATTGTGAAGGTTCGAGTGAAGCAATGACCCTGGAGCTGGACGTCGGATATAGTTACTTGAGTCCCAGGAAATATTCAAAGCATGGACTGTTAAAAGCGTTACTGGCCTTCACATATGTCGCCATAGCGCCCGTAGTATTGAATCGCGATGCAGTTTCTGTGTTTCATCGTCATTGTGAAGGCTCAAGGGAAGCAAAGACCCTAAAGCTGCACGTCGGATATAGTTACTTGAGTCCCAGGAAATATTAAAAGCATGGACCGTTAAAAGCGTTACTAGCCTTCACATATGTCGCCATAGTGCCCGTAGTATTGAATCGCGATGCAGTTTCTGTGTTTAATCGGCAATGTGAAGGTTCAAGGGATGCAATGGCACTGGAGCTGGACGTCGGAAATAGTTATTTGAGTCCCAGAAAATATTCAAAGCATGGACTGTTAAAAGCATTACTGGCCTTCACATATGTCGCCATAGTGCCCGTAGTATTGAATCGCGAAGCAGTTTCTGTGTTTCATCGTCATTGTGAAGGTTCAAGGGAAGCAAAGACCCTAAAGCTGCACGTCGGATATAGTTACTTGATTCCCAGGAAATATTAAAAGCATGGACTGTTAAAAGCGTTGCTGGCCTTCACATATGTCGCCATAGTGCCCGTAGTATTGAATCGCGATGCAGTTTCTGTGTTTCATCGGCAATGTTTAGTTTCAAGGGAAGCAACGACCCTGGAGCTGGACGTCGGATATAGTTACTTGAGTCCCAGGAAATATTAAAAGCATGGACTGTTAAAAGCGTTACTGGCCTTCACATATGTCGCCATAGTGCCCGTAGTATTGAATCGCGATGGAGTTTCTATGTCTCATCGTCATTGTGAAGGTTCAAGGGAAGCAATGACCCTGGAGCTGGACGTCGGATATAGTTACTTGAGTCCCAGGAAATATTCAAAGCATGGACTGTTAAAAGCGTTACTGGCCTTCACATATGTCGCCATAGTGCCCGTAGTATTGAATCGCGATGCAGTTTCTGTGTTTAATCGGCTATGTGAAGGTTCAAGGGAAGCAATGACCCTGGAGCTGGACGTCGGATATAGTTATTTGAGTCCAAGGAAATATGCAAAACATGGACTGTTAAAAGCGTTACTGGCCTTCACATTTGTCGCCGTAGTGTCCGTAGTATTGAATCGCGATGCAGTTTATGTGTTTCATCGTCATTCTGAAGGTTCAAGGGAAGCTAAGACCCTAAAGCTGGACGACGGATATATTACTTGAGTCCCAGGAAACATTAAAAGCATGGACTGTTAAAAGCGTTACTGGCCTTCACATATGTCGCCATAGTGCCCGTAGTATTTAATCGCGATGCAGTTTCTGTGTTTCATCGTCATTGTGAAGGTTCAAGGGATGCAATGGTACTGGAGCTGGACGTCGGAAATAGTTATTTGAGTCCCAGGAAATATTCAAAGCATGGACTGTTAAAAGCGTTACTGGCCTTCACATATGTCGCCATAGTGCTCGTAGTATTGAATCGCGATTCAGTTTCTTTCTTTCATCGTCATTGTGAAGGTTCAAGGGAAGCAATGACCCTGGAGCTGGAGATTGGATATAGTTACTTGTATCCCAGGAAATATTCAAAGCATGGACTGTTAAAAGCGTTACTGGCCTTCACATATGTCGCCATAGTGCCCGTAGTATTTAATCGCGATGCAGTTTCTGTGTTTCATCGTCATTGCGAAGGTTCAAGGGAAGCAATGACCCTGGAGCTGGACGTCGGATATAGTTACTTGAGTCCCAGGAAATATTCAAAGCATGGACTGTTAAAAGCGTTACTGGCCTTCACATATGTCTCCATAGTGCCCGTAGTATTGAATCGCGATGCAGTTTCTGTGTTTCATCGTCATTGCGAAGGTTCAAGGGAAGCAATGACCCTGGAGCTGGACGTCGGATATAGTTACTTGAGCCCCAGGAAATATTAAAAGCATGGACTGTTAAAAGCGTTACTGGCCTTCACATATGTCGCCAAAGTGCCCGTAGTATTGAATCGCGATGGAGTTTCTGTGTCTCATCGTCATTGTGAAGGTTCAAGGGAAGCAATGACCCTGGAGCTGGACGTCGGATATAGTTACTTGAGTCCCAGGAAATATTCAAAGCATGGACTGTTAAAAGCGTTACTGGCCTCCACATATGTAGCCATAGTGCCCGTAGTATTGAATCGCGACGCAGTTTCTGTGTTTCATCGTAATTGCGAAGGTTCAACGGAAGCAATGACCCTGGAGCTGGACGTCCGATATAGTTACTTGAGTCCCAGGAAATATTCAAAGCATGGACTGTTAAAAGCGTTACTGGCCTTCACATATGTCGCCATAGTGCCCGTAGTATTAAATCGCGATGCAGTTTCTGTGTCTCATCGTCATTGTGAAGGTTCAAGGGAAGGAATGACCCTGGAGCTGGACGTCGGATGTAGTTACTTGAGTCCCAGGAAATATTCAAAGCATGGACTGTTAAAAGCGTTACTGGCCTTCACATATGTCGCCATAGTGCCCGTAGTATTGAATCGCGATGCAGTTTCTTTGTTTCATCGTCATTGTGAAGGTTCAAGGGAAGGAATGACCCTGCAGCTGGACGTCGGATATAGTTACTTGAGTCCCAGGAAATATTCAAAGCATGGACTGTTAAAAGCGTTACTGGCCTTCACATATGTCGCCATAGTGCCCATAGTATTTAATCGCGATGCAGTTTCTGTGTTTCATCGTCACTGTGAAGGTTCAAGGGAAGCAATGGCTCTGGAGCTGGACGTCGGAAATAGTTATTTGAGTCCCAGGAAGTATTCAAAGCATGGACTGTTAAAAGCGTTACTGGCCTTCACATATGTCGCCATAGTGCTCGTAGTATTGAATCGCGATTCAGTTTCTTTGTTTCATCGTCATTGTGAAGGTTCAAGGGAAGCAATGACCCTGGAGCTGGAGGTCGGATATAGTTACTTGTGTCCCAGGAAATATTCAAAGCATGGACTGTTAAAAGCGTTACTGGCCTTCACATATGTCGCCATAGTGCCCGTAGTATTGATTCGCGATGCAGTTTCTGTGTTTCATCGTCATTGCGAAGGTTCAAGGGAAGCAATGACCCTGTAGCTGGACGTCGGATATATTTACTTGAGTCCCAGGAAATATTCAAAGCATGGACTGTTAAAAGCGTTACTGGCCTTCACATATGTCGCCATAGTGCCCGTAGTATTGAATCGCGATGCAGTTTCTGTGTTTCATCGTCATTGTGAAGGTTCAAGAGAAGCAATGACCCTGGAGCTGGACGTGGGATATAGTGACTTAAGTCCCTGAAAATATTTAAAGCATGGACTGTTAAAAGCGTTACTGGCCTTCACATATGTCGCCATAGTGCCCGTAGTATTGAATCGCGATGCAGTTTCTGTGTTTCATCGTCATTGTGAAGGTTCGAGATAGGCCATGACACTGGAGCTGGACGTCGGATATAGTTACTTGAGTCCCAGGAAATGTTCTAAGCATGGAATGTTAAAAGCGTTACTGGCCTTCACATATGTCGCCATAGTGCCCGTAGTATTTAATCGCGATGCAGTTTCTGTGTTTCATCATCACTGTGAACGTTCAAGGGAAGCAATGACCCTGGACCTGGACGTCGGATATAGTTACTTGATTCCCAGGAAATAGTCAAAGCATGGACTGTTAAAAGTGTTACTGGCCTTCACATATGTCGCCATAGTGCCCGTAGTATTGAATCGCGAAGCAGTTTCTGTGTTACATCGTCATTGTGAAGGCTCAAGGGAAGCAACGACCCTAAAGCTACACGTCGGATATAGTTACCTGAGTCCCAGGAAATATTAAAAGCATGGACTGTTAAAAGCGTTACTGGCCTTCACATATGTCGCCATAGTGCCCGTAGTATTGAATCGCGATGCAGTTTCTGTGTTTAATCGTCATTGTGAAGGTTCAAGGGAAGCAATGACCCTGGAGCTGGACGTCGGGTATAATTATTTGAGTCCCCGGAAATAATCAAAGCATGGGCTGTTAAAAGCGTTACTGGCCTTCACATATGTCGCCATAGTACCCGTAGTATTGAATCGCGATGCAGTTTCTGTGTTTCATCGTCACTGGGTTCAAGGGAAGCAATGGCACTGGAGCTGGACGTCGGATATAGTTACTTGAATCCCAGGAAATATTCAAAGCATGGACTGTTAAAAGCATTACTGGCCTTCACATATGTCACCATAGTGCCCGTACTATTGAATCGCGAAGCAGTTTCTGTGTTTCATCGTCATTGTGAAGGCTCAAGGGAAGCAAAGACCCTAAAGCTGCACGTCGGATATAGTTACTTGAGTCCCAGGAAATATTAAAAGCATGGACTGTTAAAAGCGTTACTGGCCTTCACATATGTTGCCATAGTGCCCGTAGTATTGAATCGCGATGCAGTTTCTGTGTTTCATCGTCACTGGGTTCAAGGGAAGCAATGGCACTGGAGCTGGACGTCGGATATAGTTACTTGAATCCCAGGAAATATTCAAAGCATGGACTGTTAAAAGCATTACTGGCCTTCACATATGTCACCATAGTGCCCGTACTATTGAATCGCGAAGCAGTTTCTGTGTTTCATCGTCATTGTGAAGGCTCAAGGGAAGCAAAGACCCTAAAGCTGCACGTCGGATATAGTTACTTGAGTCCCAGGAAATATTCAAAGCATGGACTGTTAAAAGCGTTACTGGCCTTCACATATGTCGCCATAGTGCCCGTAGTATTGAATCGCGATGCAGTTTCTTTGTTTCATCGTCATTGTGAAGGTTCAAGGGAAGCAATGACCCTGGAGCTGGACGTCGGATATAGTTACTTGAGTCCCAGGAAATATTCAAAGCATGGACTGTTAAAAGCGTTACTGGCCTTCACATATGTCGCCATAGTGCCCGTAGTATTGAATCGCGATGCAGTTTCTGTGTTTCATCGTCATTGCGAAGGTTCAAGGGAAGCAATGACCCTGGAGCTGGACGTCGGATATAGTTACTTGAGTCCCAGGAAAAATTCAAAGCATGGACTGTTAAAAGCGTTACTGGCCTTCACATATGTCGCCATAGTGCCCGTAGTATTGAATCGCGATGCAGTTTCTGTGTTTCATCGTCATTGCGAATGTTCAAGGGAAGCAATGACCCTGGAGCTGGACGTCGGATATAGTTACTGGAGTCCCAGGAAATATTCAAAGCATGGACTGTTAAAAGCGTTACTGGCCTTCACATATGTCGCCATAGTGCCCGTAGTATTGAATCGCGATGCAGTTTCTGTGTTTCATCGTCATTGCGAAGGTTCAAGGGAAGTAATGACCCTGGAGCTGGACGTTGGATATAGTGACTTGAGTCCCGGAAAATATTCAAATCATGGACTGTTAAAAGCGTTACAGGCCTTCACATATGTCGCCATAGTGCCCGTAGTATTGAATCGCGATGCAGTTTCTGTGTTTCATCGTCATTGTGAAGGTTCGAGGTAGGCCATGACCCTGGAGCTGGACGTCGGATATAGTTACTTGAGTCCCAGGAAATGTTCTAAGCATGGACTGTTAAAAGCATTACTGGCCTTCACATATGTCGCCATAGTGCCCGTACTATTGAATCGCGAAGCAGTTTCTGTGTTACATCTTCATTGTGAAGGCTCTAGGGAAGCAAAGACCCTAAAGCTGCACGTCGGATATAGTTACCTGAGTCCCAGGAAATATTCAAAGCATGGACTGTTAAAAGCGTTACTGGCCTTCACATATGTCGCCATAGTGCCCGTAGTATTGAATCGCGATGCAGTTTCTGTGTTTCATCGTCATTGTGAAGGTTCGAGTGAAGCAATGACCCTGGAGCTGGACGTCGGATATAGTTACTTGAGTCCCAGGAAATATTCAAAGCATGGACTGTTAAAAGCGTTACTGGCCTCCACATATGTAGCCATAGTGCCCGTAGTATTGAATCGCGACGCAGTTTCTGTGTTTCATCGTAATTGCGAAGGTTCAAGGGAAGCAATGACCCTGGAGCTGGACGTCGGATATAGTTACTTGAGTCCCAGGAAATATTCAAAGCATGGACTGTTAAAAGCGTTACTGGCCTTCACATATGTCGCCATAGTGCCCGTAGTATTTAATCGCGATGCAGTTTCTGTGTTTCATCGTCACTGTGAAGGTTCAAGGGAAGCAATGGCTCTGGAGCTGGACGTCGGAAATAGTTATTTGAGTCCCAGGAAGTATTCAAAGCATGGACTGTTAAAAGCGTTACTGGCCTTCACATATGTCGCCATAGTGCTCGTAGTATTGAATCGCGATTCAGTTTCTTTGTTTCATCGTCATTGTGAAGGTTCAAGGGAAGCAATGACCCTGGAGCTGGAGGTCGGATATAGTTACTTGTGTCCCAGGAAATATTCAAAGCATGGACTGTTAAAAGCGTTACTGGCCTTCACATATGTCGCCATAGTGCCCGTAGTATTGAATCGCGATGCAGTTTCTGTGTTTCATCGTCATTGCGAAGTTTCAAGGGAAGCAATGACCCTGTAGCTGGACGTCGGATATATTTACTTGAGTCCCAGGAAATATTCAAAGCATGGACTGTTAAAAGCGTTACTGGCCTTCACATAGGTCGCCATAGTGCCCGTAGTATTGAATCGCGATGCAGTTTCTGTGTTTCATCGTCATTGTGAAGGTTCAAGAGAAGCAATGACCCTGGAGCTGGACGTGGGATATAGTGACTTGAGTCCCTGAAAATATTTAAAGCATGGACTGTTAAAAGCGTTACTGGCCTTCACATATGTCGCCATAGTGCCCGTAGTATTGAATCGCGATGCAGTTTCTGTGTTTCATCGTCATTGTGAAGGTTCGAGATAGGCCATGACACTGGAGCTGGACGTCGGATATAGTTACTTGAGTCCCAGGAAATGTTCTAAGCATGGAATGTTAAAAGCGTTACTGGCCTTCACATATGTCGCCATAGTGCCCGTAGTATTGAATCGCGATGCAGTTTCTGTGTTTCATCATCACTGTGAACGTTCAAGGGAAGCAATGACCCTGGACCTGGACGTCGGATATAGTTACTTGATTCCCCGGAAATAGTGAAAGCATGGACTGTTAAAAGTGTTACTGGCCTTCACATATGTCGCCATAGTTCCCGTAGTATTGAATCGCGAAGCAGTTTCTGTGTTACATCGTCATTGTGAAGGCTCAAGGGAAGCAACGACCCTAAAGCTGCACGTCGGATATAGTTACCTGAGTCCCAGGAAATATTAAAAGCATGGACTGTTAAAAGCGTTACTGGCCTTCACATATGTCGCCATAGTGCCCGTAGTATTGAATCGCGATGCAGTTTCTGTGTTTAATCGTCATTGTGAAGGTTCAAGGGAAGCAATGACCCTGGAGCTGGACGTCGGATATAATTATTTGAGTCCCCGGAAATATTCAAAGCATGGGCTGTTAAAAGCGTTACTGGCCTTCACATATGTCGCCATAGTACCCGTAGTATTGAATCGCGATGCAGTTTCTGTGTTTCATCGTCACTGGGTTCAAGGGAAGCAATGGCACTGGAGCTGGACGTCGGATATAGTTACTTGAATCCCAGGAAATATTCAAAGCATGGACTGTTAAAAGCATTACTGGCCTTCACATATGTCACCATAGTGCCCGTACTATTGAATCGCGAAGCAGTTTCTGTGTTTCATCGTCATTGTGAAGGCTCAAGGGAAGCAAAGACCCTAAAGCTGCACGTCGGATATAGTTACTTGAGTCCCAGGAAATATTAAAAGCATGGACTGTTAAAAGCGTTACTGGCCTTCACATATGTTGCCATAGTGCCCGTAGTATTGAATCGCGATGCAGTTTCTGTGTTTCATCGTCACTGGGTTCAAGGGAAGCAATGGCACTGGAGCTGGACGTCGGATATAGTTACTTGAATCCCAGGAAATATTCAAAGCATGGACTGTTAAAAGCATTACTGGCCTTCACATACGTCACCAAAGTGCCCGTACTATTGAATCGCGAAGCAGTTTCTGTGTTTCATCGTCATTGTGAAGGCTCAAGGGAAGCAAAGACCCTAAAGCTGCACGTCGGATATAGTTACTTGAGTCCCAGGAAATATTAAAAGCATGGACTGTTAAAAGCGTTACTGGCCTTCACATATGTCGCCATAGTGCCCGTAGTATTGAATCGCGATGCAGTTCCTGTGTTTAATCGGCAATGTGAAGGTTCAAGGGAAGCAATGACCCTGGAGCTGGACGTCGGATATAGTTATTTGAGTCCAAGGAAATATGCAAAGCATGGACTGTTAAAAGCGTTACTGGCCTTCACATTTGTCGCCGTAGGTTCCGTAGTATTGAATCGCGATGCAGTTTCTGTGTTTCATCGTCATTGTGAAGGTTCAAGGGAAGCTAAGACCCTAAAGCTGGACGACGGATGTATTACTTGAGTCCCAGCAAACATTAAAAGCATGGACTGTTAAAAGCGTTACTGGCCTTCACATATGTCGCCATAGTGCCCGTAGTATTGAATTGCGATGCAGTTTCTGTGTTTCATCGTCATTGTGAAGGTTCGAGGTAGGCCATGATCCTGGAGCTGGACATCGGATACAGTTACTTGAGTCCCAGGAAATGTTCTAAGCATGGACTGTTAAAAGCGTTACTGGCCTTCACATATGTCGCCATAGTGACCGTAGTATTGAATCGCGATGCAGTTTCTGTGTTTCATCGGCAATGTTTAGTTTCAAGGGAAGCAACGACCCTGGAGCTGGACGTCGGATATAGTTATTTGAGTCCCAGGAAATATTCAAAGCATGGACTGTTAAAAGCGTTACTGGCCTTCACATATGTCGCCATAGTGCCCGTAGTATTGAATCGCGATGCAGTTTCTTTGTTTCATCGTCATTGTGAAGGTTCAAGGGAAGCAATGACCCTGGAGCTGGACGTCGTATATAGTTACTTGAGTCCCAGGAAATATTCAAAGCATGGACTGTTAAAAGCGTTACTGGCCTTCACATATGTCGCCATAGTGCCCGTAGTATTGAATCGCGATGCAGTTTCTGTGTTTCATCGTCATTGCGAAGGTTCAAGGGAAGCAATGACCCTGGAGCTGGACGTCGGATATAGTTACTTGAGTCCCAGGAAAAATTCAAAGCATGGACTGTTAAAAGCGTTACTGGCCTTCACATATGTCGCCATAGTGCCCGTAGTATTGAATCGCGATGCAGTTTCTGTGTTTCATCGTCATTGCGAAGGTTCAAGGGAAGCAATGACCCTGGAGCTGGACGTCGGATATAGTTACTGGAGTCCCAGGAAATATTCAAAGCATGGACTGTTAAAAGCGTTACTGGCCTTCACATATGTCGCCATAGTGCCCGTAGTATTGAATCGCGATGCAGTTTCTGTGTTTCATTGTCATTGCGAAGGTTCAAGGGAAGTAATGACCCTGGAGCTGGACGTTGGATATAGTGACTTGAGTCCCGGAAAATATTCAAATCATGGACTGTTAAAAGCGTTACAGGCCTTCACATATGTCGCCATAGTGCCCGTAGTATTGAATCGCGATGCAGTTTCTGTGTTTCATCGTCATTGTGAAGGTTCGAGGTAGGCCATGACCCTGGAGCTGGACGTCGGATATAGTTACTTGAGTCCCAGGAAATGTTCTAAGCATGGACTGTTAAAAGCATTACTGGCCTTCACATATGTCGCCATAGTGCCCGTACTATTGAATCGCGAAGCAGTTTCTGTGTTACATCTTCATTGTGAAGGCTCTAGGGAAGCAAAGACCCTAAAGCTGCACGTCGGATATAGTTACCTGAGTCCCAGGAAATATTAAAAGCATGGACTGTTAAAAGCGTTACTGGCCTTCACATATGTCGCCATAGCGCCCGTAGTATTGAATCGCGATGCAGTTTCTGTGTTTCATCGTCATTGTGAAGGTTCGAGTGAAGCAATGACCCTGGAGCTGGACGTCGGATATAGTTACTTGAGTCCCAGGAAATATTCAAAGCATGGACTGTTAAAAGCGTTACTGGCCTTCACATATGTCGCCATAGCGCCCGTAGTATTGAATCGCGATGCAGTTTCTGTGTTTCATCGTCATTGTGAAGGCTCAAGGGAAGCAAAGACCCTAAAGCTGCACGTCGGATATAGTTACTTGAGTCTCAGGAAATATTAAAAGCATGGACTGTTAAAAGCGTTACTGGCCTTCACATATGTCGCCATAGTGCCCGTAGTATTGAATCGCGATGCAGTTTCTGTGTTTAATCGGCAATGTGAAGGTTCAAGGGATGCAATGGCACTGGAGCTGGACGTCGGAAATAGTTATTTGAGTCCCAGGAAATATTCAAAGCATGGACTGTTAAAAGCGTTACTGGCCTTCACATATGTCGCCATAGTGCCCGTAGTATTGAATCGCGATGCAGTTTCTGTGTTTAATCGGCAATGTGAAGGTTCAAGGGATGCAATGGCACTGGAGCTGGACGTCGGAAATAGTTACTTGAGTCCCAGGAAATATTCAAAGCATGGACTGTTAAAAGCGTTACTGGCCTTCACATATGTCGCCATAGTGCCCGTAGTATTGAATCGCGATGCAGTTTCTGTGTTTAATCGGCAATGTGAAGGTTCAAAGGAAGCAATGACCCTGGAGCTGGACGTCGGATATAGTTATTTGAGTCCAAGGAAATATGGAAAGCATGGACTGTTAAAAGCGTTACTGGCCTTCACATTTGTCGCCGTAGGTTCCGTAGTATTGAATCGCGATGCAGTTTCTGTGTTTCATCGTCATTGTGAAGGTTCAAGGGAAGCTAAGACCCTAAAGCTGGACGACGGATGTATTACTTGAGTCCCAGCAAACATTAAAAGCATGGACTGTTAAAAGCGTTACTGGCCTTCACATATGTCGCCATAATGCCCGTAGTATTGAATTGCGATGCAGTTTCTGTGTTTCATCGTCATTGTGAAGGTTCGAGGTAGGCCATGATCCTGGAGCTGGACATCGGATACAGTTACTTGAGTCCCAGGAAATGTTCTAAGCATGGACTGTTAAAAGCGTTACTGGCCTTCACATATGTCGCCATAGTGACCGTAGTATTGAATCGCGATGCAGTTTCTGTGTTTCATCGGCAATGTTTAGTTTCAAGGGAAGCAACGACCCTGGAGCTGGACGTCGGATATAGTTACTTGAGTCCCAGGAAATATTCAAAGCATGGACTGTTAAAAGCGTTACTGGCCTTCACATATGTCGCCATAGTGCCCGTAGTATTGAATCGCGATGCAGTTTCTTTGTTTCATCGTCATTGTGAAGGTTCAAGGGAAGTAATGACCCTGGAGCTGGACGTCGGATATAGTTACTTGAGTCCCAGGAAATATTCAAAGCATGGACTGTTAAAAGCGTTACAGGCCTTCACATATGTCGCCATAGTGCCCGTAGTATTGAATCGCGATGCAGTTTCTGTGTTTCATCGTCATTGTGAAGGTTCGAGGTAGGCCATGACCCTGGAGCTGGACGTCGGATATAGTTACTTGAGTCCCAGGAAATGTTCTAAGCATGGACTGTTAAAAGCGTTACTGGCCTTCACATATGTCGCCATAGTGCCCGTAGTATTGAATCGCGATGCAGTTTCTGTGTTTCATCGTCATTGTGAAGGTTCGAGTGAAGCAATGACCCTGGAGCTGGACGTCGGATATAGTTACTTGAGTCCCAGGAAATATTCAAAGCATGGACTGTTAAAAGCGTTACTGGCCTTCACATATGTCGCCATAGCGCCCGTAGTATTGAATCGCGATGCAGTTTCTGTGTTTCATCGTCATTGTGAAGGCTCAAGGGAAGCAAAGACCCTAAAGCTGCACGTCGGATATAGTTACTTGTGTCTCAGGAAATATTAAAAGCATGGACTGTTAAAAGCGTTACTGGCCTTCACATATGTCGCCATAGTGCCCGTAGTATTGAATCGCGATGCAGTTTCTGTGTTTAATCAGCAATGTGAAGGTTCAAGGGATGCAATGGCACTGGAGCTGGACGTCGGAAATAGTTATTTGAGTCCCAAAAAATATTCAAAGCATGGACTGTTAAAAGCGTTACTGGCCTTCACATATGTCGCCATAGTGCCCGTAGTATTGAATCGCGAAGCAGTTTCTGTGTTTCATGGTCATTGTGAAGGTTCAAGGGAAGCAAAGACCCTAAAGCTGCACGTCGGATATAGTTACTTGAGTCCCACGAAATATTAAAAGCATGGACTGTTAAAAGCGTTGCTGGCCTTCACATATGTCGCCATAGTGCCCGTAGTATTGAATCGCGATGCAATTTCTGTGTTTCATCGTCATTGCGAAGGTTCAAGGGAAGCAATGACCCTGGAGCTGGACGTCGGATATAGTTACTTGAGTCCCAGGAAATATTCAAAGCATGGACTGTTAAAAGCGTTACAGGCCTTATCATATGTCGCCATAGTGCCCGTAGTATTGAATCGCGATGCAGTTTCTGTGTTTCATCGTCATTGTGAAGGTTCAAGGGAAGCAATGACCCTGGAGCTGGACGTCGGATATAGTTACTTGAGTCCCAGGAAATATTCAAAGCATGGACCGTTAAAAGTGTTACAGGCCTTCACATATGTCGCCATAGTGCCCGTAGTATTGAATCGCGATGCAGTTTCTGTGTTTCATCGTCATTCTGAAGGTTCAAGGGAAGCAATGGCACTGGAGCTGGACGTCGGATATAGTTACTTGAGTCCCAGGAAATATTCAAAACATGGACTGTTAAAAGCGTTACTGGCCTTCACATATGTCGCCATAGTGCCCGTAGTATTGAATCGCGATGCAGTTTCTGTGTTTAATCGGCAATGTGAAGGTTCAAGGGAAGCAATGACCCTGGAGCTGGACGTCGGATATAGTTACTTGAGTCCCAGGAAATATGCAAAACATGGACTGTTAAAAGCGTTACTGGCCTTCACATTTGTCGCCATAGTGTCCGTAGTATTGAATCGCGATGCAGTTTATGTGTTTAATCGTCATTGTGAAGGTTCAAGGGAAGCTGAGACCCTAAAGCTGGACGACGGATATATTACTTGAGTCCCAGGAAACATTAAAAGCATGGACTGTTAAAAGCGTTACTGGCCTTCACATATGTCGCCATAGTGCCCGTAGTATTTAATCGCGATGCAGTTTCTGTGTTTCATCGTCATTGCGAAGGTTCAAGGGAAGCAATGACCCTGGAGCTGGACGTCGGATATAGTTATTTGAGTCCCAGGAAATATTCAAAGCATGGACTGTTAAAAGCGTTACTGGCCTTCACATATGTCGCCATAGTGCCCGTAGTATTGAATCGCGATGCAGTTTCTGTGTTTCATCGGCAATGTTTAGTTTCAAGGGAAGCAACGACCCTGGAGCTGGACGTCGGATATAGTTACTTGAGTCCCAGGAAATATTCAAAGCATGGACTGTTAAAAGCGTTACTGGCCTTCACATATGTCGCCATAGCGCCCGTAGTATTGAATCGCGATGCAGTTTCTGTGTTTCATCGTCATTGTGAAGGTTCAAGGGAAGCAATGACCCTGGAGCTGGACGTCGGATATAGTTACTTGAGTTCCAGGAAATATTCAAAGCATGGACTGTTAAAAGCGTTACTGGCCTTCACATATGTCGCCATAGTGCCCGTAGTATTGAATCGCGATACAGTTTCTGTGTTTCATCGTCATTGCGAAGGTTCAAGGGAAGCAATGACCCTGGAGCTGGACGTCGGATATAGTTACTTGAGTCCCAGGAAATATTCAAAGCATGGACTGTTAAAAGCGTTACTGGCCTTCACATATGTCGCCATAGTGCCCGTAGTATTGAATCGCGATGCAGTTTCTGTGTCTCATCGTCATTGTGAAGGTTCAAGGGAAGCAATGACCCTGGAGCTGGACGTCGGATATAGTTACTTGAGTCCCAGGAAATATTCAAAGCATGGACTGTTAAAAGCGTTACTGGCCTTCACATATGTCGCCATAGTGGCCGTAGTATTGAATCGCGATGCAGTTTCTGTGTTTCATCGTCATTGTGAAGGTTCAAGTGAAGCAATGACCCTGGAGCTGGACGTCGGATATAGTTACTTGAGTCCCAGGAAATATTCAAAGCATGGACTGTTAAAAGCGTTACTGGCCTTCACATATGTCGCCATAGTGCCCGTAGTATTAAATCGCGATGCAGTTTCTGTGTCTCATCGTCATTGTGAAGGTTCAAGGGAAGGAATGACCCTGGAGCTGGACGTCGGATATAGTTACTTGAGTCCCAGGAAATATTCAAAGCATGGACTGTTAAAAGCGTTACTGGCCTTCACATATGTCGCCATAGTGCCCGTAGTATTGAATCGCGATGCAGTTTCTTTGTTTCATCGTCATTGTGAAGGTTCAAGGGAAGCAATGACCCTGGAGCTGGACGTCGGATATAGTTACTTGAGTCCCAGGAAATATTCAAAGCATGGACTGTTAAAAGCGTTACTGGCCTTCACATATGTCGCCATAGTGCCCGTAGTATTTAATCGCGATGCAGTTTCTGTGTTTCATCGTCACTGTGAAGGTTCAAGAGAAGCAATGGCTCTGGAGCTGGACGTCGGAAATAGTTATTTGAGTCCCAGGAAGTATTCAAAGCATGGACTGTTAAAAGCGTTACTGGCCTTCACATATGTCGCCATAGTGCTCGTAGTATTGAATCGCGATTCAGTTTCTTTGTTTCATCGTCATTGTGAAGGTTCAAGGGAAGCAATGACCCTGGAGCTGGAGGTCGGATATAGTTACTTGTGTCCCAGGAAGTATTCAAAGCATGGACTGTTAAAAGCGTTACTGGCCTTCACATATGTCGCCATAGTGCCCGTAGTATTTAATCGCAATGCAGTTTCTGTGTTTCATCGTCATTGTGAAGGTTCAAGAGAAGCAATGACCCTGGAGCTGGACGTCGGATATAGTGACTTGAGTCCCGGAAAATATTTAAAGCATGGACTGTTAAAAGCGTTACTGGCCTTCACATATGTCGCCATAGTGCCCGTAGTATTGAATCGCGATGCAGTTTCTGTGTTTCATCGTCATTGTGAAGGTTCGAGGTAGGCCATGACACTGGAGCTGGACGTCGGATATAGTTACTTGAGTCCCAGGAAATGTTCTAAGCATGGAATGTTAAAAGCGTTACTGGCCTTCACATATGTCGCCATAGTGCCCGTAGTATTTAATCGCGATGCAGTTTCTGTGTTTCATCATCACTGTGAACGTTCAAGGGAAGCAATGACCCTGGACCTGGACGTCGGATATAGTTACTTGATTCCCAGGAAATAGTCAAAGCATGGACTGTTAAAAGTGTTACTGGCCTTCACATATGTTGCCATAGTACCCGTAGTATTGAATCGCGAAGCAGTTTCTGTGTTACATCGTCATTGTGAAGGCTCAAGGGAAGCAACGACCCTAAAGCTGCACGTCGGATATAGTTACCTGAGTCCCAGGAAATATTAAAAGCATGGACTGTTAAAAGCGTTACTGGCCTTCACATATGTCGCCATAGTGCCCGTAGTATTGAATCGCAATGCAGTTTCTGTGTTTAATCGTCATTGTGAAGGTTCAAGGGAAGCAATGACCCTGGAGCTGGACGTCGGATATAGTTACTTGAGTCCCCGGAAATATTCAAAGCATGGGCTGTTAAAAGCGTTACTGGCCTTCACATATGTCGCCATAGTGCCCGTAGTATTGAATCGCGATGCAGTTTCTGTGTTTCATCGTCACTGGGTTCAAGGGAAGCAATGGCACTGGAGCTGGACGTCGGATATAGTTACTTGAATCCCAGGAAATATTCAAAGCATGGACTGTTAAAAGCATTACTGGCCTTCACATATGTCACCATAGTGCCCGTACTATTGAATCGCGAAGCAGTTTCTGTGTTTCATCGTCATTGTGAAGGCTCAAGGGAAGCAAAGACCCTAAAGCTGCACGTCGGATATAGTTACTTGAGTCCCAGGAAATATTAAAAGCATGGACTGTTAAAAGCGTTACTGGCCTTCACATATGTCGCCATAGTGCCCGTAGTATTGAATCGCGATGCAGTTTCTGTGTTTCATCGTCACTGGGTTCAAGGGAAGCAATGGCACTGGAGCTGGACGTCGGATATAGTTATTTGAGTCCAAGGAAATATGCAAAGCATGGACTGTTAAAAGCGTTACTGGCCTTCACATTTGTCGCCGTAGTGTCCGTAGTATTGAATCGCGATGCAGTTTCTGTGTTTCATCGTCATTGTGAAGGTTCAAGGGAAGCTAAGACCCTAAAGCTGGACGACGGATATATTACTTGAGTCCCAGCAAACATTAAAAGCATGGACTGTTAAAAGCGTTACTGGCCTTCACATATGTCGCCATAGTGCCCGTAGTATTGAATCGCGATGCAGTTTCTGTGTTTCATCGTCATTGTGAAGGTTCGAGGTAGGCCATGACCCTGGAGCTGGACGTCGGATATAGTTACTTGAGTCCCAGGAAATGTTCTAAGCATGGACTGTTAAAAGCATTACTGGCCTTCACATATGTCGCCATAGTGCCCGTAGTATTGAATCGCGATGCAGTTTCTGTGTTTCATCGTCATTGCGAAGGTTCAAGGGAAGCAATGACCCTGGAGCTGGACGTCGGATGTAGTTACTTGAGTCCCAGGAAATATTCAAAGCATGGACTGTTAAAAGCGTTACTGGCCTTCACATATGTCGCCATAGTGCCCGTAGTATTGAATCGCGATGCAGTTTCTGTGTTTCATCGTCATTGCGAAGGTTCAAGGGAAGTAATGACCCTGGAGCTGGACGTTGGATATAGTGACTTGAGTGCCGGAAAATATTCAAAGCATGGACTGTTAAAAGCGTTACAGGCCTTCACATACGTCCCCATAGTGCCCGTAGTATTGAATCGCGATGCAGTTTCTGTGTTTCATCGTCATTGTGAAGGTTCGAGGTAGGCCATGACCCTGGAGCTGGACGTCGGATATAGTTACTTGAGTCCCAGGAAATGTTCTAAGCATGGACTGTTAAAAGCATTACTGGCCTTCACATATGTCGCCATAGTGCCCGTACTATTGAATCGCGAAGCAGTTTCTGTGTTACATCTTCATTGTGAAGGCTCTAGGGAAGCAAAGACCCTAAAGCTGCACGTCGGATATAGTTACCTGAGTCCCAGGAAATATTAAAAGCATGGACTGTTAAAAGCGTTACTGGCCTTCACATATGTCGCCATAGTGCCCGTAGTATTAAATCGCGATGCAGTTTCTGTGTCTCATCGTCATTGTGAAGGTTCAAGGGAAGGAATGACCCTGGAGCTGGACGTCGGATATAGTTACTTGAGTCCCAGGAAATATTCAAAGCATGGACTGTTAAAAGCGTTACTGGCCTTCACATATGTCGCCATAGTGCCCGTAGTATTGAATCGCGATGCAGTTTCTTTGTTTCATCGTCATTGTGAAGGTTCAAGGGAAGCAATGACCCTGGAGCTGGACGTCGGATATAGTTACTTGAGTCCCAGGAAATATTCAAAGCATGGACTGTTAAAAGCGTTACTGGCCTTCACATATGTCGCCATAGTGCCCGTAGTATTTAATCGCGATGCAGTTTCTGTGTTTCATCGTCACTGTGAAGGTTCAAGAGAAGCAATGGCTCTGGAGCTGGACGTCGGAAATAGTTATTTGAGTCCCAGGAAGTATTCAAAGCATGGACTGTTAAAAGCGTTACTGGCCTTCACATATGTCGCCATAGTGCTCGTAGTATTGAATCGCGATTCAGTTTCTTTGTTTCATCGTCATTGTGAAGGTTCAAGGGAAGCAATGACCCTGGAGCTGGAGGTCGGATATAGTTACTTGTGTCCCAGGAAGTATTCAAAGCATGGACTGTTAAAAGCGTTACTGGCCTTCACATATGTCGCCATAGTGCCCGTAGTATTTAATCGCAATGCAGTTTCTGTGTTTCATCGTCATTGTGAAGGTTCAAGAGAAGCAATGACCCTGGAGCTGGACGTCGGATATAGTGACTTGAGTCCCGGAAAATATTTAAAGCATGGACTGTTAAAAGCGTTACTGGCCTTCACATATGTCGCCATAGTGCCCGTAGTATTGAATCGCGATGCAGTTTCTGTGTTTCATCGTCATTGTGAAGGTTCGAGGTAGGCCATGACACTGGAGCTGGACGTCGGATATAGTTACTTGAGTCCCAGGAAATGTTCTAAGCATGGAATGTTAAAAGCGTTACTGGCCTTCACATATGTCGCCATAGTGCCCGTAGTATTTAATCGCGATGCAGTTTCTGTGTTTCATCATCACTGTGAACGTTCAAGGGAAGCAATGACCCTGGACCTGGACGTCGGATATAGTTACTTGATTCCCAGGAAATAGTCAAAGCATGGACTGTTAAAAGTGTTACTGGCCTTCACATATGTTGCCATAGTACCCGTAGTATTGAATCGCGAAGCAGTTTCTGTGTTACATCGTCATTGTGAAGGCTCAAGGGAAGCAACGACCCTAAAGCTGCACGTCGGATATAGTTACCTGAGTCCCAGGAAATATTAAAAGCATGGACTGTTAAAAGCGTTACTGGCCTTCACATATGTCGCCATAGTGCCCGTAGTATTGAATCGCAATGCAGTTTCTGTGTTTAATCGTCATTGTGAAGGTTCAAGGGAAGCAATGACCCTGGAGCTGGACGTCGGATATAGTTACTTGAGTCCCCGGAAATATTCAAAGCATGGGCTGTTAAAAGCGTTACTGGCCTTCACATATGTCGCCATAGTGCCCGTAGTATTGAATCGCGATGCAGTTTCTGTGTTTCATCGTCACTGGGTTCAAGGGAAGCAATGGCACTGGAGCTGGACGTCGGATATAGTTACTTGAATCCCAGGAAATATTCAAAGCATGGACTGTTAAAAGCATTACTGGCCTTCACATATGTCACCATAGTGCCCGTACTATTGAATCGCGAAGCAGTTTCTGTGTTTCATCGTCATTGTGAAGGCTCAAGGGAAGCAAAGACCCTAAAGCTGCACGTCGGATATAGTTACTTGAGTCCCAGGAAATATTAAAAGCATGGACTGTTAAAAGCGTTACTGGCCTTCACATATGTCGCCATAGTGCCCGTAGTATTGAATCGCGATGCAGTTTCTGTGTTTCATCGTCACTGGGTTCAAGGGAAGCAATGGCACTGGAGCTGGACGTCGGATATAGTTATTTGAGTCCAAGGAAATATGCAAAGCATGGACTGTTAAAAGCGTTACTGGCCTTCACATTTGTCGCCGTAGTGTCCGTAGTATTGAATCGCGATGCAGTTTCTGTGTTTCATCGTCATTGTGAAGGTTCAAGGGAAGCTAAGACCCTAAAGCTGGACGACGGATATATTACTTGAGTCCCAGCAAACATTAAAAGCATGGACTGTTAAAAGCGTTACTGGCCTTCACATATGTCGCCATAGTGCCCGTAGTATTGAATCGCGATGCAGTTTCTGTGTTTCATCGTCATTGTGAAGGTTCGAGGTAGGCCATGACCCTGGAGCTGGACGTCGGATATAGTTACTTGAGTCCCAGGAAATGTTCTAAGCATGGACTGTTAAAAGCATTACTGGCCTTCACATATGTCGCCATAGTGCCCGTAGTATTGAATCGCGATGCAGTTTCTGTGTTTCATCGTCATTGCGAAGGTTCAAGGGAAGCAATGACCCTGGAGCTGGACGTCGGATGTAGTTACTTGAGTCCCAGGAAATATTCAAAGCATGGACTGTTAAAAGCGTTACTGGCCTTCACATATGTCGCCATAGTGCCCGTAGTATTGAATCGCGATGCAGTTTCTGTGTTTCATCGTCATTGCGAAGGTTCAAGGGAAGTAATGACCCTGGAGCTGGACGTTGGATATAGTGACTTGAGTGCCGGAAAATATTCAAAGCATGGACTGTTAAAAGCGTTACAGGCCTTCACATACGTCCCCATAGTGCCCGTAGTATTGAATCGCGATGCAGTTTCTGTGTTTCATCGTCATTGTGAAGGTTCGAGGTAGGCCATGACCCTGGAGCTGGACGTCGGATATAGTTACTTGAGTCCCAGGAAATGTTCTAAGCATGGACTGTTAAAAGCATTACTGGCCTTCACATATGTCGCCATAGTGCCCGTACTATTGAATCGCGAAGCAGTTTCTGTGTTACATCTTCATTGTGAAGGCTCTAGGGAAGCAAAGACCCTAAAGCTGCACGTCGGATATAGTTACCTGAGTCCCAGGAAATATTAAAAGCATGGACTGTTAAAAGCGTTACTGGCCTTCACATATGTCGCCATAGTGCCCGTAGTATTGAATCGCGATGCAGTTTCTGTGTTTCATCGTCATTGCGAAGGTTCAAGGGAAGTAATGACCCTGGAGCTGGACGTTGGATATAGTGACTTGAGTGCCGGAAAATATTCAAAGCATGGACTGTTAAAAGCGTTACAGGCCTTCACATACGTCCCCATAGTGCCCGTAGTATTGAATCGCGATGCAGTTTCTGTGTTTCATCGTCATTGTGAAGGTTCGAGGTAGGCCATGACCCTGGAGCTGGACGTCGGATATAGTTACTTGAGTCCCAGGAAATGTTCTAAGCATGGACTGTTAAAAGCATTACTGGCCTTCACATATGTCGCCATAGTGACCGTAGTATTGAATCGCGATGCAGTTTCTGTGTTTCATCGGCAATGTTTAGTTTCAAGGGAAGCAACGACCCTGGAGCTGGACGTCGGATATAGTTACTTGAGTCCCAGGAAATATTCAAAGCATGGACTGTTAAAAGCGTTACTGGCCTTGACATATGTCGCCATAGTGCCCGTAGTATTGAATCGCGATGCAGTTTCTTTGTTTCAACGTCATTGTGAAGGTTCAAGGGAAGCAATGACCCTGGAGCTGGACGTCGGATATAGTTACTTGAGTCCCAACAAATATTCAAAGCATGGACTGTTAAAAGCGTTACTGGCCTTCACATATGTCGCCATAGTGCCCGTAGTATTGAATCGCGATGCAGTTTCTGTGTTTCATCGTCATTGCGAAGGTTCAAGGGAAGCAATGACCCTGGAGCTGGACGTCGGATATAGTTACTTGAGTCCCAGGAAATATTCAAAGCATGGACTGTTAAAAGCGTTACTGGCCTTCACATATGTCGCCATAGTGCCCGTAGTATTGAATCGCGATGCAGTTTCTGTGTTTCATCGTCATTGCGAAGGTTCAAGGGAAGCAATGACCCTGGAGCTGGACGTCGGATATAGTTACTTGAGTCCCAGGAAATATTCAAAGCATGGACTGTTAAAAGCGTTACTGGCCTTCACATATGTCGCCATAGTGCCCGTAGTATTGAATCGCGATGCAGTTTCTGTGTTTCATCGTCATTGCGAAGGTTCAAGGGAAGTAATGACCCTGGAGCTGGACGTTGGATATAGTGACTTGAGTGCCGGAAAATATTCAAAGCATGGACTGTTAAAAGCGTTACAGGCCTTCACATACGTCGCCATAGTGCCCGTAGTATTGAATCGCGATGCAGTTTCTGTGTTTAATCCGCAATGTGAAGGTTCAAGGGATGCAATGGCACTGGAGCTGGACGTCGGATACAGTTATTTGAGTCCCAGGAAATATTCAAAGCATGGACTGTTAAAAGCGTTACTGGCCTTCACATTTGTCGCCATAGTGCCCGTAGTATTGAATCGCGAAGCAGTTTCTGTGTTTCATCGTCATTGTGAAGGTTCAAGGGAAGCAAAGACCCTAAAGCTGCACGTCGGATGTAGTTACTTGAGTCCCAGGAAATATTAAAAGCATGGACTGTTAATAGCGTTGCTGGCCTTCACATATGTCGCCATAGTGCCCGTAGTATTGAATCGCGATGCAATTTCTGTGTTTCATCGTCATTGCGAAGGTTCAAGGGAAGCAATGACCCTGGAGCTGGACGTCGGATATAGTTACTTGAGTCCCAGGAAATATTCAAAGCATGGACTGTTAAAAGCGTTACAGGCCTTCACATATGTCGCCATAGTGCCCGTAGTATTGAATCGCGATGCAGTTTCTGTGTTTCATCGTCATTGTGAAGGTTCAAGGGAAGCAATGACCCTGGAGCTGGACGTCGGATATAGTTACTTGAGTCCCAGGAAATATTCAAAGCATGGACCGTTAAAAGTGTTACAGGCCTTCACATATGTCGCCATAGTGCCCGTAGTATTGAATCGCGATGAAGTTTCTGTGTTTCATCGCATTCTGAAGGTTCAAGGGAAGCAATGGCACTGGAGCTGGACGTCGGATATAGTTACTTGAGTCCCAGGAAATATTCAAAGCATGGACTGTTAAAAGCGTTACTGGCCTTCACATATGTCGCCATAGTGCCCGTAGTATTGAATCGCGATACAGTTTCTGTGTTTAATCGTCATTGTGAAGGTTCAAGGGAAGCTAAGACCCTAAAGCTGGACGACGGATATATTACTTGAGTCCCAGGAAACAATAAAAGCATGGACTGTTAAAAGCGTTACTGGCCTTCACATATGTTGCCATAGTGCCCGTAGTATTTAATCGCGATGCAGTTTCTGTGTTTCATCGTCATTGTGAAGGTTCAAGGGGTGCAATGGCACTGGAGCTGGACGTCGGATATAGTTATTTGAGTCCAAGGAAATATGCAAAACATGGACTGTTAAAAGCGTTACTGGCCTTCACATTTGTCGCCGTAGTGTCCGTAGTATTGAATCGCGATGCAGTTTATGTGTTTAATCGTCATTGTGAAGGTTCAAGGGAAGCTAAGACCCTAAAGCTGGACGACGGATATATTACTTGAGTCCCAGGAAACAATAAAAGCATGGACTGTTAAAAGCGTTACTGGCCTTCACATATGTCGCCATAGTGCCCGTAGTATTTAATCGCGATGCAGTTTCTGTGTTTCATCGTCATTGTGAAGGTTCAAGGGATGCAATGGCACTGGAGCTGGACGTCGGAAATAGTTATTAGAGTCCCAGGAAATATTCAAAGCATGGACTGTTAAAAGCGTTACTGGCCTTCACATATGTCGCCATAGTGCTCGTAGTATTGAATCGCGATTCAGTTTCTTTGTTTCATCGTCATTGTGAAGGTTCAAGGGAAGCAATGACCCTGGAGCTGGAGGTTGGATATAGTTACTTGTATCCCAGGAAATATTCAAAGCATGGACTGTTAAAAGCGTTACTGGCCTTCATATATGTCGCCATAGTGCCCGTAGTATTTAATCGCGATGCAGTTTCTGTGTTTCATCGTCATTGCGAAGGTTCAAGGGAAGCAATGACCCTGGAGCTGGACGTCGGATATAGTTATTTGAGTCCCAGGAAATATTCAAAGCATGGACTGTTAAAAGCGTTACTGGATTTCACAAAAGTCGCCATAGTGCCCGTAGTATTGAATCGCGATGCAGTTTCTGTGTTTCATCGGCAATGTTTAGTTTCAAGGGAAGCAACGACCCTGGAGCTGGACGTCGGATATAGTTACTTGAGTCCCAGGAAATATTCAAAGCATGGACTGTTAAAAGCGTTACTGGCCTTCACATATGTCGCCATAGTGCCCGTAGTATTGAATCGCGATGCAGTTTCTTTGTTTCATCGTCATTGTGAAGGTTCAAGGGAAGCAATGACCCTGGAGCTGGACGTCGGATATAGTTACTTGAGTCCCAGGAAATATTCAAAGCATGGACTGTTAAAAGCGTTACTGGCCTTCACATATGTCGCCATAGTGCCCGTAGTATTGAATCGCGATGCAGTTTCTGTGTTTCATCGTCATTGCGAAGGTTCAAGGGAAGCAATGACCCTGGAGCTGGACGTCGGATATAGTTACTTGAGTCCCAGGAAATATTCAAAGCATGGACTGTTAAAAGCGTTACTGGCCTTCACATATGTCGCCATAGTGCCCGTAGTATTGAATCGCGATGCAGTTTCTGTGTCTCATCGTCATTGTGAAGGTTCAAGGGAAGCAATGACCCTGGAGCTGGACGTCGGATATAGTTATTTGAGTCCCAGGAAATATTCAAAGCATGGACTGTTAAAAGCGTTACTGGCCTTCACATATGTCGCCATAGTGCCCGTAGTATTGAATCGCGATGCAGTTTCTGTGTTTCATCGTCATTGTGAAGGTTCAAGTGAAGCAATGACCCTGGAGCTGGACGTCGGATATAGTTACTTGAGTCCCAGGAAATATTCAAAGCATGGACTGTCAAAAGCGTTACTGGCCTTCACATATGTCGCCATAGTGCCCGTAATATTAAATCGCGATGCAGTTTCTGTGTCTCATCGTCATTGTGAAGGTTCAAGGGAAGGAATGACCCTGGAGCTGGACGTCGGATATAGTTACTTGAGTCCCAGGAAATATTCAAAGCATGGACTGTTAAAAGCGTTACTGACCTTCACATATGTCGCCATAGTGCGCGTAGTATTTAATCGCGATGCAGTTTCTTTGTTTCATCGTCATTGTGAAGGTTCAAGGGAAGCAATGACCCTGGAGCTGGACGTCGGATATAGTTACTTGAGTCCCAGGAAATATTCAAAGCATGGACTGTTAAAAGCGTTACTGGCCTTCACATATGTCGCCATAGTGCCCGTGGTATTTAATCGCGATGCAGTTTCTGTGTTTCATCGTCACTGTGAAGGTTCAAGGGAAGCAATGGCTCTGGAGCTGGACGTCGGAAATAGTTATTTGAGTCCCAGGAAGTATTCAAAGCATGGACTGTTAAAAGCGTTACTGGCCTTCACATATGTCGCCATAGTGCTCGTAGTATTGAATCGCGATTCAGTTTCTTTGTTTCATCGTCATTGTGAAGGTTCAAGGGAAGCAATGACCCTGGAGCTGGAGGTCGGATATAGTTACTTGTGTCCCAGGAAATATTCAAAGCATGGACTGTTAAAAGCGTTACTGGCCTTCACATATGTCGCCAAAGTGCCCGTAGTATTGAATCGCGATGCAGTTTCTGTGCTTCATCGTCATTGCGAAGGTTCAAGGGAAGCAATGACCCTGTAGCTGGACGTCGGATATATTTACTTGAGTCCCAGGAAATATTCAAAGCATGGACTGTTAAAAGCGTTACTGGCCTTCACATATGTCGCCGTAGTGCCCGTAGTATTGAATCGCGATGCAGTTTCAGTGTTTCATCGTCATTGTGAAGGTTCAAGAGAAGCAATGCCCCTGGAGGTGGACGTCGGATATAGTGACTTGAGTCCCGGAAAATATTTAAAGCATGGACTGTTAAAAGCGTTACTGGCCTTCACATATGTCGCCATAGTGCCCGTAGTATTGAATCGCGATGCAGTTTCTGTGTTTCATCGTCATTGTGAAGGTTCAAGGGAAGCAATGACCCTGGAGCTGGACGTCGGATATAGTTACTTGAGTCCCAGGAAATATTCAAAGCATGGACTGTTAAAAGCGTTACTGGCCTTCACATATGTCGCCATAGTGCCCGTAGTATTGAATCGCAATGCAGTTTCTGTGTTTCATCGTCATTGTGAAGGTTCAAGTGAAGCAATGACCCTGGAGCTGGACGTCGGATATAGTTACTTGAGTCCCAGGAAATATTCAAAGCATGGACTGTTAAAAGCGTTACTGGCCTTCACATATGTCGCCATAGTGCCCGTAGTATTAAATCGCGATGCAGTTTCTGTGTCCCATCGTCATTGTGAAGGTTCAAGGGAAGGAATGACCCTGGAGCTGGACGTCGGATATAGTTACTTGAGTCCCAGGAAATATTCAAAGCATGGACTGTTAAAAGCGTTACTGGCCTTCACATATGTCGCCATAGTGCGCGAAGTATTTAATCGCGATGCAGTTTCTTTGTTTCATCGTCATTGTGAAGGTTCAAGGGAAGCAATGACCCTGGAGCTGGAGGTCGGATATAGTTACTTGTGTCCCAGGAAATATTCAAAGCATGGACTGTTAAAAGCGTTACTGGCCTTGACATATGTCGCCAAAGTGCCCGTAGTATTGAATCGCGATGCAGTTTCTGTGCTTCATCGTCATTGTGAAGGTTCAAGTGAAGCAATGACCCTGGAGCTGGACGTCGGATATAGTTACTTGAGTCCCAGGAAATATTAAAAGCATGGACTGTTAAAAGCGTTACTGGCCTTCACATATGTCGCGATAGTGCCCGTAGTATTGATTCGCGATGCAGTTTCTGTGTTTAATCGTCATTGTGAAGGTTCAAGGGAAGCAATGACCCTGGAGCTGGACGTCGGATATAGTTACTTGAGTCCCCGGAAATATTCAAAGCATGGGCTGTTAAAAGCGTTACTGGCCTTCACATATGTCACCATAGTGCCCGTACTATTGAATCGCGAAGCAGTTTCTGTGTTTCATCGTCATTGTGAAGGCTCAAGGGAAGCAAAGACCCTAAAGCTGCACGTCGGATATAGTTACTTGAGTCCCAGGAAATATTAAAAGCATGGACTGTTAAAAGCGTTACTGGCCTTCACATATGTCGCCATAGTGCCCGTAGTATTGAATCGCGATGCAGTTTCTGTGTTTCATCGTCACTGGGTTCAAGGGAAGCAATGGCACTGGAGCTGGACGTCGGATATAGTTACTTGAATCCCAGGAAATATTCAAAGCATGGACTGTTAAAAGCATTACTGGCCTTCACATATGTCACCATAGTGCCCGTACTATTGAATCGCGAAGCAGTTTCTGTGTTTCATCGTCATTGTGAAGGCTCAAGGGAAGCAAAGACCCTAAAGCTGCACGTCGGATATAGTTACTTGAGTCCCAGGAAATATTAAAAGCATGGACTGTTAAAAGCGTTACTGGCCTTCACATATGTCGCCATAGTGCCCGTAGTATTGAATCGCGATGCAGTTTCTGTGTTTCATCGTCACTGGGTTCAAGGGAAGCAATGGCACTGGAGCTGGACGTCGGATATAGTTACTTGAATCCCAGGAAATATTCAAAGCATGGACTGTTAAAAGCATTACTGGCCTTCACATATGTCACCATAGTGCCCGTACTATTGAATCGCGAAGCAGTTTCTGTGTTTCATCGTCATTGTGAAGGCTCAAGGGAAGCAAAGACCCTAAAGCTGCACGTCGGATATAGTTACTTGAGTCCCAGGAAATATTAAAAGCATGGACTGTTAAAAGCGTTACTGGCCTTCACATATGTCGCCATAGTGCCCGTATTATTGAATCGCGATGCAGTTTCTGTGTTTAATCGGCAATGTGAAGGTTCAAGGGAAGCAATGACCCTGGAGCTGGACGTCGGATATAGTTATTTGAGTCCAAGGAAATATGCAAAGCATGGACTGTTAAAAGCGTTACTGGCCTTCACATTTGTCGCCGTAGTGTCCGTAGTATTGAATCTCGATGCAGTTTCTGTGTTTCATCGTCATTGTGAAGGTTCAAGGGAAGCTAAGGCCCTAAAGCTGGACGACGGATATATTACTTGAGTCCCAGCAAACATTAAAAGCATGGACTGTTAAAAGCGTTACTGGCCTTCACATATGTCGCCATAGTGCCCGTAGTATTGAATCGCGATGCAGTTTCTGTGTTTCATCGTCATTGTGAAGGTTCGAGGTAGGCCATGATCCTGGAGCTGGACATCGGATACAGTTATTTGAGTCCCAGGAAATGTTCTAAGCATGGACTGTTAAAAGCGTTACTGGCCTTCACATATGTCGCCATAGTGACCGTAGTATTGAATCGCGATGCAGTTTCTGTGTTTCATCGTCATTGTGAAGGTTCAAGGGATCAATGACCCTGGTGCTGGACGTCGGATATAGTTACTTGAGTCCCAGGAAATATTCAAAGCATGGACTGTTAAAAGCGTTACTTGCCTTCACATATGTCGCCATAGTGCCCGTAGTATTGAATCGCGATGCAGTTTCTGTTTTTCATCAGCAATGTCGAGTTTCAAGGTAAGCAATGACCCTGGAGCTGGACGTCGGATATAGTTACTTGAGTCCCAGGAAATATTCAAAGCATGGACTGTTAAAAGCGTTACTGGCCTTCACATATGTCGCCATAGTGCCCGTAGTATTGAATCGCGATGCAGTTTCTGTGTTTCATCGTCATTGTGAAGGCTCAAGGAAAGCAACGACCCTAAAGCTGCACGTCGGATATAGTTACCTGAGTCCCAGGAAATATTCAAAGCATGGACTGTTAAAAGCGTTACTGGCCTTCACATATGTCGCCATAGTGCCCGTAGTATTGAATCGCGATGCAGTTTCTGTGTTTCATCGTCATTGTGAAGGTTCAAGGGAAGCAATGACCCTGGAGCTGGACGTCGGATATAGTTACTTGAGTCCCAGGAAATATTCAAAGCATGGACTGTTAAAAGCGTTACTGGCCTTCACATATGTCGCCATAGTGCCCGTAGTATTGAATCGCGATGCAGTTTCTGTGTTTCATCGTCATTGTGAAGGTTCAAGGGAAGCAATGGCACTGGAGCTGGACGTATTATATAGTTACTTGAATCCCAGGAAATATTCAAAGCATGGACTGTTAAAAGCATTACTGGCCTTCACATATGTCACCATAGTGCCCGTACTATTGAATCGCGAAGCAGTTTCTGTGTTTCATCGTCATTGTGAAGGTTCAAGGGAAGCAATGACCCTGGAGCTGGCCGTCGGATATAGTTACTTGAGTCCCAGGAAATATTCAAAGCATGGACTGTTAAAAGCGTTACTGGCCTTCACATATGTCACCATAGTGCCCGTAGTATTGAATCGCGATGCAGTTTCTGTGTTTCATCGTCATTATGAAGGTTCAAGGGAAGCAATGACCCTGGAGCTGGACGTCGGATATAGTTACTTGAGTCCCAGGAAATATTCAAAGCATGGACTGTTAAAACCGTTACTGGCCTTCACATATGTCGCCATAGTGCCCGTAGTATTTAATCGCGATGCAGTTTCTGTGTTTCATCGTCACTGTGAAGGTTCAAGGGAAGCAATGGCTCTGGAGCTGGACGTCGGAAATAGTTATTTGAGTCCCAGGAAGTATTCAAAGCATGGACTGTTAAAAGCGTTACTGGCCTTCACATATGTCGCCATAGTGCTCGTAGTATTGAATCGCGATTCAGTTTCTTTGTTTCATCGTCATTGTGAAGGTTCAAGGGAAGCAATGACCCTGGAGCTGGAGGTCGGATATAGTTACTTGTGTCCCAGGAAATATTCAAAGCATGGACTGTTAAAAGCGTTACTGGCCTTCACATATGTCGCCATAGTGCCCGTAGTATTGAATCGCGATGCAGTTTCTGTGTTTCATCGTCATTGCGAAGGTTCAAGGGAAGCAATGACCCTGGAGCTGGAGGTCGGATATATTTACTTGAGTCCCAGGAAATATTCAAAGCATGGACTGTTAAAAGCGTTACTGGCCTTCACATATGTCGCCATAGTGGCCGTAGTATTGAATCGCGATGCAGTTTCTGTGTTTCATCGTCATTGTGAAGGTTCAAGAGAAGCAATGTCCCTGAAGCTGGACGTCTGATATAGTGACTTGAGTCCCGGAAAATATTCAAAGCATGGACTGTTAAAAGCGTTACTGGCCTTCACATATGTCGCCATAGTGCCCGTAGTATTGAATCGCGATGCAGTTTCTGTGTTTCATCGTCATTGTGAAGGTTCGAGGTAGGCCATGACACTGGAGCTGGACGTCGGATATAGTTACTTGAGTCCCAGGAAATGTTCTAAGCATGGACTGTTAAAAGCGTTACTGGCCTTCACATATGTCGCCATAGTGCCCGTAGTATTTAATCGCGATGCAGTCTCTGTGTTTCATCGTCACTGTGAAGGTTCAAGGGAACAATGACCCTGGACCTGGACGTCGGATATAGTTACTTGATTCCCAGGAAATAGTCAAAGCATGGACTGTTAAAAGCGTTACTGGCCTTCACATATGTCGCCATTGTGCCCGTAGTATTGAATCGCGAAGCAGTTTCTGTGTTACATCGTCATTGTGAAAGCTCAAGGGAAGCAACGAACCTAAAGCTGCACGTCGGATATAGTTACCTGAGTCCCAGGAAATATTAAAAGCATGGGCTGTTAAAAGTGTTACTGCCCTTCACATATGTCGCCATAGTGCCCGTAGTATTGAATCGCGATGCAGTTTCTGTGTTTCATCGTCATTGTGAAGGTTCAAGGGAAGCAATGACCCTGGAGCTGGACGTCGGATATAGTTACTTGAGTCCCAGGAAATATTCAAAGCATGGACTGTTAAAAGCGTTACTGGCCTCCACATATGTCGCCATAGTGCCCGTAGTATTGAATCGCGATGCAGTTTCTGTGTTTCATCGTCATTGTGAAGGTTCAAGGGAAGCAATGGCACTGGAGCTGGACGTCGGATATAGTTACTTGAATCCCAGGAAAAGCATTACTGGCCTTTACATATGTCACCATAGTGCCCGTACTATTGAATCGCGAAGCAGTTTCTGTGTTTCATCGTCATTGTGAAGGCTCAAGGGAAGCAAAGACCCTAAAGCTGCACGTCGGATATAGTTACTTCAGTCCCAGGAAATATTAAAAGCATGGACTGTTAAAAGCGTTACTGGCCTTCACATATGTCGCCATAGTGAAGGTTCAAGGGAAGAAATGGCACTGGAGCTGGACGTCGGATATAGTTACTTGAGGCCCAGGAAATATTCAAAGCATGGACTGTTAAAAGCGTTACTGGCCTTCACATATGTCGCCATAGTGCCCGTAGTATTGAATCGCGATGCAGTTTCTGTGTTTAATCGGCAATGTGAAGGTTCAAGGGAAGCAATGACCCTGGAGCTTGACGTCGGATATAGTTATTTGAGTCCAAGGAAATATGCAAAGCATGGACTGTTAAAAGCGTTACTGGCCTTCACATTTGTCGCCGTAGTGTCCGTAGTATTGAATCGCGATGCAGTTTCTGTGTTTCATCGTCATTGTGAAGGTTCAAGGGAAGCTAAGACCCTAAAGCTGGACGACGGATATATTACATGAGTCCCAGCAAACATTAAAAGCATGGACTGTTAAAAGCGTTACTGGCCTTCACATATGTCGCCATAGTGCCCACAGTATTGAATCGCGATGCAGTTTCTGCGTTTCATCGTCATTGCGAAGGTTCAAGGGAAGCAATGACCCTGGAGCTGGACGTCGGATATAGTTATTTGAGTCCCAGGAAATATTCAAAGCATGGACTGTTAAAAGCGTTACTGGCCTTCACATATGTCGCCATAGTGCCCGTAGTATTAAATCGCCATGCAGTTTCTGTGTTTCATCGTCATTGTGAAGGTAAAACGTAAGCAATGACCCTGGAGCTGGACGTCGGATATAGTTACTTGAGTCCCAGGAAATATTCAAAGCATGGACTGTTAAAAGCGTTACTGGCCTTCACATATGTCGCCATAGTGACCGTAGTATTGAATCGCGATGCAGTTTCTGTGCTTCATCGTCATTGTGAAGGTTCGAGGTAGGCCATGATCCTGGAGCTGGACATCGGATATAGTTACTTGAGTACCAGGAAATGTTCTAAGCATGGACTGTTAAAAGCGTTACTGGCCTTCACATATGTCGCCATTAAGCCCGTAGTATTGAATCGCGATGCAGTTTCTGTGTTTCATCGTCATTCTGAAGGTTCAAGGGAAGAAATGGCACTGGAGCTGGACGTCGGATATAGTTACTTGAGGCCCAGGAAATATTCAAAGCATGGACTGTTAAAAGCGTTACTGGCCTTCACATATGTCGCCATAGTGCCCGTAGTATTTAATCGCGATGCAGTCTCTGTGTTTCATCGTCACTGTGAAGGTTCAAGGGAACAATGACCCTGGACCTGGACGTCGGATATAGTTACTTGATTCCCAGGAAATAGTCAAAGCATGGACTGTTAAAAGCGTTACTGGCCTTCACATATGTCGCCATAGTGCCCGTAGTATTGAATCGCGATGCAGTTTCTGTGTTTCATCGTCATTGTGAAGGTACAAGGGAAGCAATGACCCTGGAGCTGGACGTCGGATATAGTTACTTGAGTCCCAGGAAATATTCAAAGCATGGACTGTTAAAAGCATTACTGGCCTTCACATATGTCACCATAGTGCCCGTACTATTGAATCGCGAAGCAGTTTCTGTGTTTCATCGTCATTGTGAAGGCTCAAGGGAAGCAAAGACCCTAAAGCTGCACGTCGGATATAGTTACTTCAGTCCCAGGAAATATTAAAAGTATGGACTGTTAAAAGCGTTACTGGCCTTCACATATGTCGCCATAGTGCCCGTAGTATTGAATCGCGATGCAGTTCCTGTGTTTCATCGTCATTGTGAAGGTACAAGGGAAGCAATGACCCTGGAGCTGGACGTCGGATATAGTTACTTGAGTCCCAGGAAATATTCAAAGCATGGACTGTTAAAAGCGTTACTGGCCTTCACATATGTCGCCATAGTGCCCGTAGTATTGAATCGCGATGAAGTTTCTGTGTTTCATCGTCATTCTGAAGGTTCAAGGGAAGAAATGGCACTGGAGCTGGACGTCGGATATAGTTACTTGAGGCCCAGGAAATATTCAAAGCATGGACTGTTAAAAGCGTTACTGGCCTTCACATATGTCGCCATAGTGCCCGTAGTATTGAATCGCGATGCAGTTTCATTGTTTCATCGTCATTGTGAAGGTTCAAGGGAAGCAATGACCCTGGAGCTGGAGGTCGGATATAGTTACTTGTATCCCAGGAAATATTCAAAGCATGGACTGTTAAAGGCGTTACTGGCCTTCACATATGTCGCCATAGTGCCCGTAGTATTTAATCGCGATGCAGATTCTGCGTTTCATCGTCATTGCGAAGGTTCAAGGGAAGCAATGACCCTGGAGCTGGACGTCGGATATAGTTATTTGAGTCCCAGGAAATATTCAAAGCATGGACTGTTAAAAGTGTTACTGGCCTTCACATATGTCGCCATAGTGCCCGTAGTATTAAATCGCCATGCAGTTTCTGTGTTTCATCGTCATTGTGAAGGTAAAACGTAAGCAATGACCCTGGAGCTGGACGTCGGATATAGTTACTTGAGTCCCAGGAAATATTCAAAGCATGGACTGTTAAAAGCGTTACTGGCCTTCACATATGTCGCCATAGTGACCGTAGTATTGAATCGCGATGCAGTTTCTGTGCTTCATCGTCATTGTGAAGGTTCGAGGTAGGCCATGATCCTGGAGCTGGACATCGGATATAGTTACTTGAGTACCAGGAAATGTTCTAAGCATGGACTGTTAAAAGCGTTACTGGCCTTCACATATGTCGCCATTAAGCCCGTAGTATTGAATCGCGATGCAGTTTCTGTGTTTCATCGTCATTCTGAAGGTTCAAGGGAAGAAATGGCACTGGAGCTGGACGTCGGATATAGTTACTTGAGGCCCAGGAAATATTCAAAGCATGGACTGTTAAAAGCGTTACTGGCCTTCACATATGTCGCCATAGTGCCCGTAGTATTGAATCGCGATGCAGTTTCTGTGTTTAATCGGCAATGTGAAGGTTCAAGGGAAGCAATGACCCTGGAGCTTGACGTCGGATATAGTTATTTGAGTCCAAGGAAATATGCAAAGCATGGACTGTTAAAAGCGTTACTGGCCTTCACATTTGTCGCCGTAGTGTCCGTAGTATTGAATCGCGATGCAGTTTCTGTGTTTCATCGTCATTGTGAAGGTTCAAGGGAATCTAAGACCCTAAAGCTGGACGACGGATATATTACATGAGTCCCAGCAAACATTAAAAGCATGGACTGTTAAAAGCGTTACTGGCCTTCACGTATGTCGCCATAGTGCCCACAGTATTGAATCGCGATGCAGTTTCTGTGTTTCATCGTCATTCTGAAGGTTCAAGGGAAGCAATGGCACTGGAGCTGGACGTCGGATATAGTTACTTGAGTCCCAGGAAATATTCAAATCATGGACTGTTAAAAGCGTTACTGGCCTTCACATATGTCGCCATAGTGCCCGTAGTATTGAATCGCGATGCAGTTTCATTGTTTCATCGTCATTGTGAAGGTTCAAGGGAAGCAATGACCCTGGAGCTGGAGGTCGGATATAGTTACTTGTATCCCAGGAAATATTCAAAGCATGGACTGTTAAAGGCGTTACTGGCCTTCACATATGTCGCCATAGTGCCCGTAGTATTTAATCGCGATGCAGTTTCTGTGTTTCATCGTCATTGCGAAGGTTCAAGGGAAGCAATGACCCTGGAGCTGGACGTCGGATATAGTTATTTGAGTCCCAGGAAATATTCAAAGCATGGACTGTTAAAAGCGTTACTGGCCTTCACATATGTCGCCATAGTGCCCGTAGTATTAAATCGCCATGCAGTTTCTGTGTTTCATCGTCATTGTGAAGGTAAAACGTAAGCAATGACCCTGGAGCTGGACGTCGGATATAGTTACTTGAGTCCCAGGAAATATTCAAATCATGGACTGTTAAAAGCGTTACTGGCCTTCACATATGTCGCCATAGTGCCCGTAGTATTGAATCGCGATGCAGTTTCATTGTTTCATCGTCATTGTGAAGGTTCAAGGGAAGCAATGACCCTGGAGCTGGAGGTCGGATATAGTTACTTGTATCCCAGGAAATATTCAAAGCATGGACTGTTAAAGGCGTTACTGGCCTTCACATATGTCGCCATAGTGCCCGTAGTATTTAATCGCGATGCAGTTTCTGCGTTTCATCGTCATTGCGAAGGTTCAAGGGAAGCAATGACCCTGGAGCTGGACGTCGGATATAGTTATTTGAGTCCCAGGAAATATTCAAAGCATGGACTGTTAAAAGCGTTACTGGCCTTCACATATGTCGCCATAGTGCCCGTAGTATTAAATCGCCATGCAGTTTCTGTGTTTCATCGTCATTGTGAAGGTAAAACGTAAGCAATGACCCTGGAGCTGGACGTCGGATATAGTTACTTGAGTCCCAGGAAATATTCAAAGCATGGACTGTTAAAAGCGTTACTGGCCTTCACATATGTCGCCATAGTGACCGTAGTATTGAATCGCGATGCAGTTTCTGTGCTTCATCGTCATTGTGAAGGTTCGAGGTAGGCCATGATCCTGGAGCTCTACATCGGATATAGTTACTTGAGTACCAGGAAATGTTCTAAGCATGGACTGTTGAAAGCGTTACTGGCCTTCACATATGTCGCCATTAAGCCCGTAGTATTGAATCGCGATGCAGTTTCTGTGTTTCATCGTCATTCTGAAGGTTCAAGGGAAGAAATGGCACTGGAGCTGGACGTCGGATATAGTTACTTGAGGCCCAGGAAATATTCAAAGCATGGACTGTTAAAAGCGTTACTGGCCTTCACATATGTCGCCATAGTGCCCGTAGTATTTAATCGCGATGCAGTCTCTGTGTTTCATCGTCACTGTGAAGGTTCAAGGGAACAATGACCCTGGACCTGGACGTCGGATATAGTTACTTGATTCCCAGGAAATAGTCAAAGCATGGACTGTTAAAAGCGTTACTGGCCTTCACATATGTCGCCATAGTGCCCGTAGTATTGAATCGCGATGCAGTTTCTGTGTTTCATCGTCATTGTGAAGGTACAAGGGAAGCAATGACCCTGGAGCTGGACGTCGGATATAGTTACTTGAGTCCCAGGAAATATTCAAAGCATGGACTGTTAAAAGCATTACTGGCCTTCACATATGTCACCATAGTGCCCGTACTATTGAATCGCGAAGCAGTTTCTGTGTTTCATCGTCATTGTGAAGGCTCAAGGGAAGCAAAGACCCTAAAGCTGCACGTCGGATATAGTTACTTCAGTCCCAGGAAATATTAAAAGCATGGACTGTTAAAAGCGTTACTGGCCTTCACATATGTCGCCATAGTGCCCGTAGTATTGAATCGCGATGCAGTTCCTGTGTTTCATCGTCATTGTGAAGGTACAAGGGAAGCAATGACCCTGGAGCTGGACGTCGGATATAGTTACTTGAGTCCCAGGAAATATTCAAAGCATGGACTGTTAAAAGCGTTACTGGCCTTCACATATGTCGCCATAGTGCCCGTAGTATTGAATCGCGATGAAGTTTCTGTGTTTCATCGTCATTCTGAAGGTTCAAGGGAAGAAATGGCACTGGAGCTGGACGTCGGATATAGTTACTTGAGGCCCAGGAAATATTCAAAGCATGGACTGTTAAAAGCGTTACTGGCCTTCACATATGTCGCCATAGTGCCCGTAGTATTGAATCGCGATGCAGTTTCTGTGTTTAATCGGCAATGTGAAGGTTCAAGGGAAGCAATGACCCTGGAGCTTGACGTCGGATATAGTTATTTGAGTCCAAGGAAATATGCAAAGCATGGACTGTTAAAAGCGTTACTGGCCTTCACATTTGTCGCCGTAGTGTCCGTAGTATTGAATCGCGATGCAGTTTCTGTGTTTCATCGTCATTGTGAAGGTTCAAGGGAAGCTAAGACCCTAAAGCTGGACGACGGATATATTACATGAGTCCCAGCAAACATTAAAAGCATGGACTGTTAAAAGCGTTACTGGCCTTCACATATGTCGCCATAGTGCCCACAGTATTGAATCGCGATGCAGTTTCTGTGTTTCATCGTCATTCTGAAGGTTCAAGGGAAGCAATGGCACTGGAGCTGGACGTCGGATATAGTTACTTGAGTCCCAGGAAATATTCAAATCATGGACTGTTAAAAGCGTTACTGGCCTTCACATATGTCGCCATAGTGCCCGTAGTATTGAATCGCGATGCAGTTTCATTGTTTCATCGTCATTGTGAAGGTTCAAGGGAAGCAATGACCCTGGAGCTGGAGGTCGGATATAGTTACTTGTATCCCAGGAAATATTCAAAGCATGGACTGTTAAAGGCGTTACTGGCCTTCACATATGTCGCCATAGTGCCCGTAGTATTTAATCGCGATGCAGTTTCTGCGTTTCATCGTCATTGCGAAGGTTCAAGGGAAGCAATGACCCTGGAGCTGGACGTCGGATATAGTTATTTGAGTCCCAGGAAATATTCAAAGCATGGACTGTTAAAAGTGTTACTGGCCTTCACATATGTCGCCATAGTGCCCGTAGTATTAAATCGCCATGCAGTTTCTGTGTTTCATCGTCATTGTGAAGGTAAAACGTAAGCAATGACCCTGGAGCTGGACGTCGGATATAGTTACTTGAGTCCCAGGAAATATTCAAAGCATGGACTGTTAAAAGCGTTACTGGCCTTCACATATGTCGCCATAGTGACCGTAGTATTGAATCGCGATGCAGTTTCTGTGCTTCATCGTCATTGTGAAGGTTCGAGGTAGGCCATGATCCTGGAGCTGGACATCGGATATAGTTACTTGAGTACCAGGAAATGTTCTAAGCATGGACTGTTAAAAGCGTTACTGGCCTTCACATATGTCGCTATTAAGCCCGTAGTATTGAATCGCGATGCAGTTTCTGTGTTTCATCGTCATTCTGAAGGTTCAAGGGAAGAAATGGCACTGGAGCTGGACGTCGGATATAGTTACTTGAGGCCCAGGAAATATTCAAAGCATGGACTGTTAAAAGCGTTACTGGCCTTCACATATGTCGCCATAGTGCCCGTAGTATTGAATTGCGATGCAGTTTCTGTGTTTAATCGGCAATGTGAAGGTTCAAGGGAAGCAATGACCCTGGAGCTTGACGTCGGATATAGTTATTTGAGTCCAAGGAAATATGCAAAGCATGGACTGTTAAAAGCGTTACTGGCCTTCACATTTGTCGCCGTAGTGTCCGTAGTATTGAATCGCGATGCAGTTTCTGTGTTTCATCGTCATTGTGAAGGTTCAAGGGAATCTAAGACCCTAAAGCTGGACGACGGATATATTACATGAGTCCCAGCAAACATTAAAAGCATGGACTGTTAAAAGCGTTACTGGCCTTCACGTATGTCGCCATAGTGCCCACAGTATTGAATCGCGATGCAGTTTCTGTGTTTCATCGTCATTCTGAAGGTTCAAGGGAAGCAATGGCACTGGAGCTGGACGTCGGATATAGTTACTTGAGTCCCAGGAAATATTCAAATCATGGACTGTTAAAAGCGTTACTGGCCTTCACATATGTCGCCATAGTGCCCGTAGTATTGAATCGCGATGCAGTTTCATTGTTTCATCGTCATTGTGAAGGTTCAAGGGAAGCAATGACCCTGGAGCTGGAGGTCGGATATAGTTACTTGTATCCCAGGAAATATTCAAAGCATGGACTGTTAAAGGCGTTACTGGCCTTCACATATGTCGCCATAGTGCCCGTAGTATTTAATCGCGATGCAGTTTCTGTGTTTCATCGTCATTGCGAAGGTTCAAGGGAAGCAATGACCCTGGAGCTGGACGTCGGATATAGTTATTTGAGTCCCAGGAAATATTCAAAGCATGGACTGTTAAAAGCGTTACTGGCCTTCACATATGTCGCCATAGTGCCCGTAGTATTAAATCGCCATGCAGTTTCTGTGTTTCATCGTCATTGTGAAGGTAAAACGTAAGCAATGACCCTGGAGCTGGACGTCGGATATAGTTACTTGAGTCCCAGGAAATATTCAAAGCATGGACTGTTAAAAGCGTTACTGGCCTTCACATATGTCGCCATAGTGACCGTAGTATTGAATCGCGATGCAGTTTCTGTGCTTCATCGTCATTGTGAAGGTTCGAGGTAGGCCATGATCCTGGAGCTGGACATCGGATATAGTTACTTGAGTACCAGGAAATGTTCTAAGCATGGACTGTTAAAAGCGTTACTGGCCTTCACATATGTCGCCATTAAGCCCGTAGTATTGAATCGCGATGCAGTTTCTGTGTTTCATCGTCATTCTGAAGGTTCAAGGGAAGCAATGGCACTGGAGCTGGACGTCGGATATAGTTACTTGAGTCCCAGGAAATATTCAAAGCATGTACTGTTAAAAGCGTTACTGGCCTTCACATATGTCGCCATAGTGCCCGTAGTATTGAATCGCGATGCAGTTTCTGTGTTTAATCGGCAATGTGAAGGTTCAAGGAAAGCAATGACCCTGGAGCTTGACGTCGGATATAGTTACTTGAGTCCCAGGAAATATTCAAAGCATGGACTGTTAAAAGCGTTACTGGCCTTCACATATGTCGACATAGTTCCCGTTGTATTGAATCGCGATGCAGTTTCTGTGTTTCATCAGCAATGGCGAGTTTCAAGGTAAGCAATGACCCTGGAGCTGGACGTCGGATATAGTTACTTGAGTCCCAGGAAATATTCAAAGCATGGACTGTTAAAAGCGTTACTGGCCTTCACATATGTCGACATAGTGCCCGTTGTATTGAATCGCGATGCAGTTTCTGCGTTTCATCGTCATTGTGAAGGTTCAAGGTAAGCAATGACGCTGGAGCTGGACGTCGGATATAGTTACTTGAGTCCCAGGAAATATTCAAAGCATGGACTGTTAAAAGCGTTACTGGCCTTCACATATGTCGCCATAGTGACCGTAGTATTGAATCGCGATGCAGTTTCTGTGTTTCATCGTCATTGTGAAGGTTCAATTGAAGCAATGACCCTGGAGCTGGACGTCGGATATAGTTACTTGAGTCCCACGAAGTATTCAAAGCATGGACTGTTAAAAGCGTTACTGGCCTTCACATATGTCGCCATTAAGCCCGTAGTATTGAATCGCGATGCAGTTTCTGTGTTTCATCGTCATTGTGAAGGTTCAAGGGAAGCAATGACCCTGGAGCTGGACGTCGGATATAGTTACTTGAGTCCCAGGAAATATTCAAAGCATGGACTGTTAAAAGCGTTACTGGCCTTCACATATGTCGCCATAGTGCCCGTAGTATTGAATCGTGATGCAGTTTCTGTGTTTCATCGTCATTGTGAAGGCTCAAGGGAAGCAACGACCCTAAAGCTGCACGTCGGATATAGTTACCTGAGTCCCAGGAAATATTAAAAGCATGGACTGTTAAAAGCGTTACTGGCCTTCACATATGTCGCCATAGTGCCCGTAGTATTGAATCGCGATGCAGTTTCTGTGTTTCATCGTCATTGTGAAGGTTCAAGGGAAGCAATGACCCTGGAGCTGGACGTCGGATATAGTTACTTGAGTCCCAGGAAATATTCAAAGCATGGACTGTTAAAAGCGTTACTGGCCTTCACATATGTCGCCATAGTGCCCGTAGTATTGAATCGCGATGCAGTTTCTGCGTTTCATCGTCATTGTGAAGGTTCAAGGGAAGCAATGGCTCTGGAGCTGGACGTCGGATATAGTTACTTGAATCCCAGGAAATATTCAAAGCATGGACTGTTAAAAGCATTACTGGCATTCACATATGTCACCATAGTGCCCGTACTATTGAATCGCGAAGCAGTTTATGTGTTTCATCGTCATTGTGAAAGCTCAAGGGAAGCAAAGACCCTAAAGCTTCACGTCGGATATAGTTACTTGAGTCCCAGGAAATATTAAAAGCATGGACTGTTAAAAGCGTTACTGGCCTTCACATATGTCGCCATAGTGCCCGTAGTATTGAATCGCGATGCAGTTTCTCTGTTTCATCGTCATTGTGAAGGTACAAGGGAAGCAATGACCCTGGAGCTGGACGTCGGATATAGTTACTTGAGTCCCAGGAAATATTCAAAGCATGGACTGTTAAAAGCGTTACTGGCCTTCACATATGTCGACATAGTACCCGTTGTATTGAATCGCGATGCACTTTCTGTGTTTCATCAGCAATGTCGAGTTTCAAGGTAAGCAATGACCCTGGAGCTGGACGTCGGATATAGTTACTTGAGTCCCAGGAAATATTCAAAGCATGGACTGTTAAAAGCGTTACTGGCCTTCACATATGTCGACATAGTGCCCGTTGTATTGAATCGCGATGCAGTTTCTGTGTTTCATCGTCATTGTGAAGGTTCAAGGGAAGCAATGACCCTGGAGCTGGACGTCGGATATAGTTACTTGAGTCCCAGGAAATATTCAAAGCATGGACTGTTAAAAGCGTTACTGGCCTTCACATATGTCGCCATAGTGACCGTAGTATTGAATCGCGATGCAGTTTCTGTGTTTCATCGTCATTGTGAAGGTTCAAGGGAAGCAATGACCCTGGAGCTGGACGTCGGATATAGTTACTTGAGTCCCACGAAGTATTCAAAGCATGGACTGTTAAAAGCGTTACTGGCCTTCACATATGTCGCCATAGTGCTCGTAGTATTGAATCGCGATTCAGTTTCTGTGTTTCATCGTCATAGTGAAGGTTCAAGGGAAGCAATGACCCTGCAGCTTGAGGTCGGATATAGTTACTTGTGTCCCAGGAAATATTCAAAGCATGGACTGTTAAAAGCGTTACTGGCCTTCACATATGTCGCCATAGTGCCCGTAGTATTGAATCGCGATGCAGTTTCTGTGTTTCATCGTCATTGCGAAGGTTCAAGGGAAGCAATGACCCTGGAGCTGGACGTCGGATATATTTACTTGAGTCCCAGGAAATATTCAAAGCGTGGACTGTTAAAAGCGTTACTGGCCTTCACATATGTCGCCATAGTGCCCGTAGTATTGAATCGCGATGCAGTTTCTGTGTTTCATAGTCATTGTGAAGGTTCAAGAGAAGCAATGACCCTGGAGCTGGACGTCGGATATAGTGACTTGAGTCCCGGAAAATATTCAAAGCACGGACTGTTAAAAGCGTTACTGGCCTTCACATATGTCGCCATAGTGCCCGTAGTATTGAATCGCGATGCAGTTTCTGTGTTTCATCTTCATTGTGAAGGTTCGAGGTAGGCCATGACACTGGAGCTGGACGTCGGATATAGTTACTTGAGTCCCAGGAAATGTTCTAAGCATGGACTGTTAAAAGCGTTACTGGCCTTCACATATGTCGCCATAGTGCCCATAGTATTTAATCGCGATGCAGTTTCTGTGTTTCATCGTCACTGTGAAGGTTGAAGGGAAGCAATGACCCTGGACCTGGACGTCGGATATAGTTACTTGATTCCCAGGAAATAGTCAAAGCATGGACTGTTAAAAGCGTTACTGGCCTTCACATATGTCGCCATAGTGCCCGTGGTATTGAATCGCGAAGCAGTTTCTGTGTTACATCGTCATTGTGAAGGCTCAAGGGAAGCAACGACCCTAAAGCTGCACGTCGGATATAGTTACTTGAGTCCCAGGAAATATTAAAAGCATGGACTGTTAAAAGCGTTACTGGCCTTCACATATGTCGCCATAGTGCCCGTAGTATTGAATCGCGATGCAGTTTCTGTGTTTCATCGTCATTGTGAAGGTTCAAGGGAAGCAATGACCCTGGAGCTGGACGTCGGATATAGTTACTTGAGTCCCAGGAAATATTCAAACATGGACTGTTAAAAGCGTTACTAACCTTCACATATGTCAACATAGTGCCCGTAGTATTGAATCGCGATGCAGTTTCTGTGTTTCATCGTAATTGTGAAGGTTCAAGGGAAACAATGGCACTGGAGCTGGACGTCGGATATAGTTACTTGAATCCCAGGAAATATTCAAAGCATGGACTGTTAAAAGCAATACTGGCCTTCACATATGTCACCATAGTGCCCGTACTATTGAATCGTGAAGCAATTTCTGTGTTTCATCGTCATTGTGAAGGCTCAAGGGAAGCAAAGACCCTAAAGCTGCACGTCGGATATAGTTACTTGAGTCCCAGGAAATATTAAAAGCATGGACTGTTAAAAGCGTTACTGGCCTACACATATGTCGCCATAGTGCCCGTAGTATTGAATCGCGATGCAGTTTCTGTGTTTCATCGTCATTGTGAAGGTACAAGGGAAGCAATGACCCTGGAGCTGGACGTCGGATATAGTTACTTGAGTCCCAGGAAATATTCAAAGCATGGACTGTTAAAAGCGTTACTGGCCTTCACATATGTCGCCATAGTGCCCGTAGTATTGAATCGCGATGCAGTTTCTGTGTTTCATCGTCATTCTGAAGGTTCAAGGGAAGAAATGGCACTGGAGCTGGACGTCGGATATAGTTACTTGAGGCCCAGGAAATATTCAAAGCATGGACTGTTAAAAGCGTTACTGGCCTTCACATATGTCGCCGTAGTGCCCGTAGTATTGAATCGCGATGCAGTTTCTGTGTTTAATCGGCAATGTGAAGGTTCAAGGGAAGCAATGACCCTGGAGCTGGACGTCGGATATAGTTATTTGAGTCCAAGGAAATATGCAAAGCATGGACTGTTAAAAGCGTTACTGGCCTTCACATTTGTCGCCGTAGTGTCCGTAGTATTGAATCGCGATGTAGTTTCTGTGTTTCATCGTCATTGTGAAGGTTCAAGGGAAGCTAAGACCCTAAAGCTGGACGACGGATATATTACTTAAGTCCCAGCAAACATTAAAAGCATGGACTGTTAAAAGCGTTACTGGCCTTCACATATGTCGCCATAGTGCCCGTAGTATTTAATCGCGATGCAGTTTCTTTGTTTCATCGTCATTGTGAAGGTTCAAGGGAAGCAATGACCCTGGAGCTGGAGTTCTAATATAGTTACTTGTATCCCAGGAAATATTCAAAGCATGGACTGTTAAAAGCGTTACTGGCCTTCACATATGTCGCCATAGTGCCCGTAGTATTTAATCGCGATGCAGTTTCTGTGTTTCATCGTCATTGCGAAGGTACAAGGGAAGCAATGACCCTGGAGCTGGACGTCGGATATAGTTATTTGAGTCCCAGGAAATATTCAAAGCATGGACTGTTAAAAGCGTTACTGGCCTTCACATATGTCGCCATAAGCGCGTAGTATTAAATCGCCATGCAGTTTCTGTGTTTCATCGTCATTGTGAAGGTAAAACGTAAGCAATGACCCTGGAGCTGGACGTCGGATATAGTTACTTGATTCCCAGGAAATATTCAAAGCATGGACTGTTAAAAGCGTTACTGGCCTCCACATATGTCGCCATAGTGACCGTAGTATTGAATCGCGATGCAGTTTCTGTGTTTCATCGTCATTGTGAAGGTTCGAGGTAGGCCATGATCCTGGAGCTGGACATCGGATACAGTTACTTGAGTCCCAGGAAATGTTCTAAGCATGGACTGTTAAAAGCGTTACTGGCCTTCGCATATGTCGCCATAGTGACCGTAGTATTGATTCGCGATGCAGTTTCTGTGTTTCATCGTCATTGTGAAGGTTCAAGGGATCAATGACCCTGGTGCTGGACGTCGGATATAGTTACTTGAGTCCCAGGAAATATTCAAATCATGGACTGTTAAAAGCGTTACTGGCCTTCACATATGTCGCCATAGTGCCCGTAGTATTGAATCGCGATGCAGTTTCTGTGTTTCATCAGCAATGTCGAGTTTCAAGGTAAGCAATGACCCTGGAGCTGGATGTCGGATATAGTTACTTGAGTCCCAGGAAATATTCAAAGCATGGACTGTTAAAAGCGTTACTGGCCTTCACATATGTCGACATAGTGCCCGTTGTATTGAATCGCGATGCAGTTTCTGTGCTTCATCGTCATTGTGAAGGTTCAAGGGAAGCAATGACCCTGGAGCTGGACGTCGGATATAGTTACTTGAGTCCCAGGAAATATTCAAAGCATGGACTGTTAAAAGCGTTACTGGCCTTCACATATGTCGCCATAGTGACCGTAGTATTGAATCGCGATGCAGTTTCTGTGTTTCATCGTCATTGTGAAGGTACAAGGGAAGCAATGACCCTGGAGCTGGACGTCGGATATAGTTACTTGAGTCCCACGAAGTATTCAAAGCATGGACTGTTAAAAGCGTTACTGGCCTTCACATATGTCGCCATTAAGCCCGTAGTATTGAATCGCGATGCAGTTTCTGTGTTTCATCGTCATTGTGAAGGTTCAAGGGAAGCAATGACCCTGGAGCTGGACGTCGGATATAGTTACTTGAGTCCCAGGAAATATTCAAAGCATGGACTGTTAAAAGCGTTACTGGCCTTCACATATGTCGCCATAGTGCCCGTAGCATTGAATCGCGATGCAGTTTCTGTGTTTCATCGTCATTGTGAAGGCTCAAGGGAAGCAAAGACCCTAAAGCTGCATGTCGGATATAGTTACTTGAGTCCCAGGAAATAGTCAAAGCATGGACTGTTAAAAGCGTTACTGGCCATCACATATGTCGCCATAGTGCCCGTAGTATTGAATCGCGATGCAGTTTCTGTGTTTCATCGTCATTGTGAAGGTACAGGGGTAGCAATGACCCTGGAGCTGGACGTCGGATATAGTTACTTGATTCCCAGGAAATATTCAAAGCATGGACTGTTAAAAGCGTTACTGGCCTTCACATATGTCGCCATTGTGCCTGTAGTATTTAATCGCGATGCAGTTTCTGTTTTTCATCGTCATTGCGAAGGTTCAAGGGAAGCAATGACCCTGGAGCTGGACGTCGGATATAGTAACTTGAGGCCCAGGAAATATTCAAAGCATGGACTGTTAAAAGCGTTACTGGCCTTCACATATGTCGCCATAGTGACCGTAGTATTGAATCGCGATGCAGTTTCTGTGTTTCATCGTCATTGTGAAGGTTCAAGGGATCAATGACCCTGGTGCTGGACGTGGGATATAGTTACTTGAGTCCCAGGAAATATTCAAAGCATGGACTGTTAAAAGCGTTACTGGCCTTCACTTATTTCGCCATAGTGCCCGTAGTATTGAATCGCGATGCAGTTTCTGTGTTTCATCAGCAATGTCGAGTTTCAAGGTAAGCAATGACCCTGGAGCTGGACGTCAGATATAGTTACTTGAGTCCCAGGATATATTCAAAGCATGGGCTGTTAAAAGCGTTACTGGCCTTCACATATGTCGACATAGTGCATGTAGTATGGAATCGCGATGCAGTTTCTGTGTTTCATCGTCATTGTGAAGGCTCAAGGGAAGCAAAGACCCTAAAGCTGCACGTCGGATATAGTTACTTGAGTCCCAGGAAATATTAAAAGCATGGACTGTTAAAAGCGTTACTGGCCTTCACATATGTCGCCATAGTGCCTGTAGTATTGAATCGCGATGCAGTTTCTGTGTTTCATCGTCATAGTGAAGGTTCAAGGGAAACAATGACCCTGGAGCTGGACGTCGGATATAGTTACTTGAGTCCCAGGAAATATTCAAAGCATGGACTGTTAAAAGCGTTACTGGCCTTCACATATGTCGCCATAGTGCCCGTAGTATTGAATCGCGATGCAGTTTCTGTGTTTCATCGTCATTCTGAAGGTTCAAGGGAAGCAATGGCACTGGAGCTGGACGTCGGATATAGTTACTTGAGTCCCAGGAAATATTCAAAGCATGGACTGTTAAAAGCGTTACTGGCCTTCACATATGTCGCCATAGTGACCGTAGTATTGAATCGCGATGCAGTTTCTGTGTTTCATCGTCATTGTGAAGGTTCAAGGGATCAATGACCCTGGTGCTGGACGTCGGATATAGTTACTTGAGTCCCAGGAAATATTCAAAGCATGGACTGTTAAAAGCGTTACTGGCCTTCACATATGTCGCCATAGTGCCCGTAGTATTGAATCGCGATGCAGTTTCTGTGTTTCATCAGCAATGTCGAGTTTCAAGGTAAGCAATGACCCTGGAGCTGGACGTCAGATATAGTTACTTGAGTCCCAGGATATATTCAAAGCATGGGCTGTTAAAAGCGTTACTGGCCTTCACATATGTCGACATAGTGCATGTAGTATGGAATCGCGATGCAGTTTCTGTGTTTCATCGTCATTGTGAAGGCTCAAGGGAAGCAAAGACCCTAAAGCTGCACGTCGGATATAGTTACTTGAGTCCCAGGAAATATTAAAAGCATGGACTGTTAAAAGCGTTACTGGCCTTCACATATGTCGCCATAGTGCCTGTAGTATTGAATCGCGATGCAGTTTCTGTGTTTCATCGTCATAGTGAAGGTTCAAGGGAAACAATGACCCTGGAGCTGGACGTCGGATATAGTTACTTGAGTCCCAGGAAATATTCAAAGCATGGACTGTTAAAAGCGTTACTGGCCTTCACATATGTCGCCATAGTGCCCGTAGTATTGAATCGCGATGCAGTTTCTGTGTTTCATCGTCATTCTGAAGGTTCAAGGGAAGCAATGGCACTGGAGCTGGACGTCGGATATAGTTACTTGAGTCCCAGGAAATATTCAAAGCATGGACTGTTAAAAGCGTTACTGGCCTTCACATATGCCGCCATAGTGCCCGTAGTATTGAATCGCGATGCAGTTCCTGTGTTTCATCGGCAATGTGAAGGTTCAAGGGAAGCAATGACCCTGGAGCTGGACGTCGGATATAGTTACTTCAGTCCAAGGAAATATGCAAAGCATGGACTGTTAATAGCGTTACTGGCCTTCACATTTGTAGCCGTAGTGTCCGTAGTATTGAATCGCGATGCAGTTTCTGTGTTTCATCCTCATTGTGAAGGTTCAAGGGAAGCAATGACCCTGGAGCTGGACGTCGGATATAGTTACTTGAATCCCAGGAAATATTCAAAGCATGGACTGTTAAAAGCATTACTGGCCTTCACATATATTCGCCATAGTGCCCGTAGTATTGAATCGCAAAGCAGTTTCTGTGTTTCATCGTCATTGTGAAGGCTCAAGGGAAGCAAAGGCCCTAAAGCTGCACGTCGGATTTAGTTAGCTGAGTCCCAGGAAATATTAAAAGCATGGACTGTTAAAAGCGTTACTGGCCTTCACATATGTCGCCATAGTGCCCGTAGTATTGAATTGCGATGCAATTTCTGTGTTTCTTCGTCATTGTGAAGGTTCAAGTGAAGCAATGACCCTGGAGCTGGACGTCGGATATAGTTACTTGAGTCCCAGGAAATATTAAAAGCATGGACTGTTAAAAGCGTTACTGGCCTTCGCATATGTCGCCATAGTGACCGTAGTATTGAATCGCGATGCAGTTTCTGTGTTTCATCGTCATTGTGAAGGTTCAAGGGATCAATGACCCTGGTGCTGGACGTCGGATATAGTTACTTGAGTCCCAGGAAATATTCAAAGCATGGACTGTTAAAAGCGTTACTGGCCTTCACATATGTCGCCATAGTGCCCGTAGTATTGAATCGCGATGCAGTTTCTGTGTTTCATCAGCAATGTCGAGTTTCAAGGTAAGCAATGACCCTGGAGCTGGATGTCGGATATAGTTACTTGAGTCCCAGGAAATATTCAAAGCATGGACTGTTAAAAGCGTTACTGGCCTTCACATATGTCGACATAGTGCCCGTTGTATTGAATCGCGATGCAGTTTCTGTGCTTCATCGTCATTGTGAAGGTTCAAGGGAAGCAATGACCCTGGAGCTGGACGTCGGATATAGTTACTTGAGTCCCAGGAAATATTCAAAGCATGGACTGTTAAAAGCGTTACTGGCCTTCACATATGTCGCCATAGTGACCGTAGTATTGAATCGCGATGCAGTTTCTGTGTTTCATCGTCATTGTGAAGGTACAAGGGAAGCAATGACCCTGGAGCTGGACGTCGGATATAGTTACTTGAGTCCCACGAAGTATTCAAAGCATGGACTGTTAAAAGCGTTACTGGCCTTCACATATGTCGCCATTAAGCCCGTAGTATTGAATCGCGATGCAGTTTCTGTGTTTCATCGTCATTGTGAAGGTTCAAGGGAAGCAATGACCCTGGAGCTGGACGTCGGATATAGTTACTTGAGTCCCAGGAAATATTCAAAGCATGGACTGTTAAAAGCGTTACTGGCCTTCACATATGTCGCCATAGTGCCCGTAGCATTGAATCGCGATGCAGTTTCTGTGTTTCATCGTCATTGTGAAGGCTCAAGGGAAGCAAAGACCCTAAAGCTGCATGTCGGATATAGTTACTTGAGTCCCAGGAAATAGTCAAAGCATAGACTGTTAAAAGCGTTACTGGCCTTCACATATGTCGCCATAGTGCCCGTAGTATTGAATCGCGATGCAGTTTCTGTGTTTCATCGTCATTGTGAAGGTACAGGGGAAGCAATGACCCTGGAGCTGGACGTCGGATATAGTTACTTGAGTCCCAGGAAATATTAAAAGCATGGACTGTTAAAAGCGTTACTGGCCTTCACATATGTCGCCATAGTGAACGTAGTATTGAATCGCGATGCAGTTTCTGTGTTTCATCGTCATTCTGAAGGTTCAAGGGAAGAAATGGCACTGGAGCTGGACGTCGGATATAGTAACTTGAGGCCCAGGAAATATTCAAAGCATGGACTGTTAAAAGCGTTACTGGCCTTCACATTTGTCGCCGTAGTGTCCGTAGTATTGAATCGCGAAGCAGTTTCTGTGTTTCATCGTCATTGTGAAGGTTCAAGGGAAACAATGACCCTGGAGCTGGACGTCGGATATAGTTACTTGAGTCCCAGGAAATATTCAAAGCATGGACTGTTAAAAGCGTTACTGGCCTTCACATATGTCGCCATAGTGCCCGTAGTATTGAATCGCGATGCAGTTTCTGTGTTTCATCGTCATTCTGAAGGTTCAAGGGAAGCAATGGCACTGGAGCTGGACGTCGGATATAGTTACTTGAGTCCCAGGAAATATTCAAAGCATGGACTGTTAAAAGCGTTACTGGCCTTCACATATGCCGCCATAGTGCCCGTAGTATTGAATCGCGATGCAGTTCCTGTGTTTCATCGGCAATGTGAAGGTTCAAGGGAAGCAATGACCCTGGAGCTGGACGTCGGATATAGTTACTTCAGTCCAAGGAAATATGCAAAGCATGGACTGTTAATAGCGTTACTGGCCTTCACATTTGTAGCCGTAGTGTCCGTAGTATTGAATCGCGATGCAGTTTCTGTGTTTCATCCTCATTGTGAAGGTTCAAGGGAAGCAATGACCCTGGAGCTGGACGTCGGATATAGTTACTTGAATCCCAGGAAATATTCAAAGCATGGACTGTTAAAAGCATTACTGGCCTTCACATATATTCGCCATAGTGCCCGTAGTATTGAATCGCAAAGCAGTTTCTGTGTTTCATCGTCATTGTGAAGGCTCAAGGGAAGCAAAGGCCCTAAAGCTGCACATCGGATTTAGTTACCTGAGTCCCAGGAAATATTAAAAGCATGGACTGTTAAAAGCGTTACTGGCCTTCACATATGTCGCCATAGTGCCCGTAGTATTGAATTGCGATGCAGTTTCTGTGTTTCTTCGTCATTGTGAAGGTTCAAGTGAAGCAATGACCCTGGAGCTGGACGTCGGATATAGTTACTTGAGTCCCAGGAAATATTAAAAGCATGGACTGTTAAAAGCGTTACTGGCCTTCGCATATGTCGCCATAGTGACCGTAGTATTGAATCGCGATGCAGTTTCTGTGTTTCATCGTCATTGTGAAGGTTCAAGGGATCAATGACCCTGGTGCTGGACGTCGGATATAGTTACTTGAGTCCCAGGAAATATTCAAAGCATGGACTGTTAAAAGCGTTACTGGCCTTCACATATGTCGCCATAGTGCCCGTAGTATTGAATCGCGATGCAGTTTCTGTGTTTCATCAGCAATGTCGAGTTTCAAGGTAAGCAATGACCCTGGAGCTGGATGTCGGATATAGTTACTTGAGTCCCAGGAAATATTCAAAGCATGGACTGTTAAAAGCGTTACTGGCCTTCACATATGTCGACATAGTGCCCGTTGTATTGAATCGCGATGCAGTTTCTGTGCTTCATCGTCATTGTGAAGGTTCAAGGGAAGCAATGACCCTGGAGCTGGACGTCGGATATAGTTACTTGAGTCCCAGGAAATATTCAAAGCATGGACTGTTAAAAGCGTTACTGGCCTTCACATATGTCGCCATAGTGACCGTAGTATTGAATCGCGATGCAGTTTCTGTGTTTCATCGTCATTGTGAAGGTACAAGGGAAGCAATGACCCTGGAGCTGGACGTCGGATATAGTTACTTGAGTCCCACGAAGTATTCAAAGCATGGACTGTTAAAAGCGTTACTGGCCTTCACATATGTCGCCATTAAGCCCGTAGTATTGAATCGCGATGCAGTTTCTGTGTTTCATCGTCATTGTGAAGGTTCAAGGGAAGCAATGACCCTGGAGCTGGACGTCGGATATAGTTACTTGAGTCCCAGGAAATATTCAAAGCATGGACTGTTAAAAGCGTTACTGGCCTTCACATATGTCGCCATAGTGCCCGTAGCATTGAATCGCGATGCAGTTTCTGTGTTTCATCGTCATTGTGAAGGCTCAAGGGAAGCAAAGACCCTAAAGCTGCATGTCGGATATAGTTACTTGAGTCCCAGGAAATAGTCAAAGCATGGACTGTTAAAAGCGTTACTGGCCTTCACATATGTCGCCATAGTGCCCGTAGTATTGAATCGCGATGCAGTTTCTGTGTTTCATCGTCATTGTGAAGGTACAGGGGAAGCAATGACACTGGAGCTGGACGTCGGATATAGTTACTTGAGTCCCAGGAAATATTAAAAGCATGGACTGTTAAAAGCGTTACTGGCCTTCACATATGTCGCCATAGTGAACGTAGTACTGAATCGCGATGCAGTTTCTGTGTTTCATCGTCATTCTGAAGGTTCAAGGGAAGAAATGGCACTGGAGCTGGACGTCGGATATAGTAACTTGAGGCCCAGGAAATATTCAAAGCATGGACTGTTAAAAGCGTTACTTACCTACACATATGTCGCCATAGTGCCTGTAGTTTTGAATCGCGATGCAGTTTCTGTGTTTAATCGGCAATGTGAAGGTTCAAGGGAAGCAATGACCCTGGAGCTGGACGTCGGATATAGTTATTTGAGTCCAAGGAAATATGCAAAGCATGAACTGTTAAAAGCGTTACTGGCCTTCACATTTGTCGCCGTAGTGTCCGTAGTATTGAATCGCGAAGCAGTTTCTGTGTTTCATCGTCATTGTGAAGGTTCAAGGGAAGCTAAGACCCTAAAGCTGGACGACGGATATATTACTTGAGTCCCAGCAAACATTAAAAGCATGGACTGTTAAAAGCGTCTCTGGCCTTCACATATGTCGCCATAGTGCCCGTAGTATTGAATCGCGATGCAGTTTCTGTGTTTCATCGTCATTGCGAAGGTTCAAGGGAAGCAATGACCCTGGAGCTGGAGGTCGGATATAGTTACTTGAATCCCAGGAAATATTCAAAGCATGGACTGTTAAAAGCGTTACTGGCCTCCACATATGTCGCTATAGTGCCCGTAGTATTTAATCGCGATGCAGTTTCTGTGTTTCATCGTCATTGCGAAGGTTCAAGGGAAGCAATGACCCTGGAGCTGGACGTCGGATATTGTTATTTGAGTCCCAGGAAGTATTCAAAGCATGGACTGTTAAAAGCGTTACTGGCCTTCACATATGTCGCCATAGTGCCCGTAGTATTAAATCGCCATGCAGTTTCTGTGTTTCATCGTCATTGTGAAGGTAAAACGTAAGCAATGACCCTTGAGCTGGACGTCGGATATAGTTACATGAGTCCCAGGAAATATTCAAAGCATGGACTGTTAAAAGCGTTACTGGCCTTCACATATGTCGCCATAGTGACCGTAGTATTGAATCGCGATGCAGTTTCTGTGTTTCATCGTCATTGTGAAGGTTCAAGGGATCAATGACCCTGGTGCTGGACGTCGGATGTAGTTACTTGAGTCCCAGGAAATATTCAAAGCATGGACTGTTAAAAGCGTTACTGGCCTTCACTTATTTCGCCATAGTGCCCGTAGTATTGAATCGCGATGCAGTTTCTGTGTTTAATCAGCAATGTCGAGTTTCAAGGTAAGCAATGACCCTGGAGCTGGACGTCAGATATAGTTACTTGAGTCCCAGGATATATTCAAAGCATGGGCTGTTAAAAGCGTTACTGGCCTTCACATATGTCGACATAGTGCATGTAGTATGGAATCGCGATGCAGTTTCTGTGTTTCATCGTCATTGTGAAGGCTCAAGGGAAGCAAAGACCCTAAAGCTGCACGTCGGATATAGTTACTTGAGTCCCAGGAAATATTAAAAGCATGGACTGTTAAAAGCGTTACTGGCCTTCACATATGTCGCCATAGTGCCCGTAGTATTGAATCGCGATGCAGTTTCTGTGTTTCATCGTCATAGTGAAGGTTCAAGGGAAACAATGACCCTGGAGCTGGACGTCGGATATAGTTACTTGAGTCCCAGAAAATATTCAAAGCATGGACTGTTAAAAGCGTTACTGGCCTTCACATATGTCGCCATAGTGCCCGTAGTATTGAATCGCGATGCAGTTTCTGTGTTTCATCGTCATTCTGAAGGTTCAAGGGAAGCAATGGCACTGGAGCTGGACGTCGGATATAGTTACTTGAGTCCCAGGAAATATTCAAAGCATGGACTGTTAAAAGCGTTACTGGCCTTCACATATGCCGCCATAGTGCCCGTAGTATTGAATCGCGATGCAGTTCCTGTGTTTCATCGGCAATGTGAAGGTTCAAGGGAAGCAATGACCCTGGAGCTGGACGTCGGATATAGTTACTTCAGTCCAAGGAAATATGCAAAGCATGGACTGTTAATAGCGTTACTGGCCTTCACATTTGTAGCCGTAGTGTCCGTAGTATTGAATCGCGATGCAGTTTCTGTGTTTCATCCTCATTGTGAAGGTTCAAGGGAAGCAATGACCCTGGAGCTGGACGTCGGATATAGTTACTTGAATCCCAGGAAATATTCAAAGCATGGAGTGTTAAAAGCATTACTGGCCTTCACATATATTCGCCATAGTGCCCGTAGTATTGAATCGCAAAGCAGTTTCTGTGTTTCATCGTCATTGTGAAGGCTCAAGGGAAGCAAAGGCCCTAAAGCTGCACGTCGGATTTAGTTACCTGAGTCCCAGGAAATATTAAAAGCATGGACTGTTAAAAGCGTTACTGGCCTTCACATATGTCGCCATAGTGCCCGTAGTATTGAATTGCGATGCAGTTTCTGTGTTTCTTCGTCATTGTGAAGGTTCAAGTGAAGCAATGACCCTGGAGCTGGACGTCGGATATAGTTACTTGAGTCCCAGGAAATATTCAAAGCATGGACTGTTAAAAGCGTTACTGGCCTTCACATATGTCGACATAGTGCCCGTTGTATTGAATCGCGATGCAGTTTCTGTGTTTCATCGTCATTGTGAAGGTTCAAGGGAAGCAATGACCCTGGAGCTGGACGTCGGATATAGTTACTTGAGTCCCACGAAGTATTCAAAGCATGGACTGTTAAAAGCGTTACTGGCCTTCACATATGTCGCCATTAAGCCCGTAGTATTGAATCGCGAAGCAGTTTCTGTGTTTCATCGTTATTGTGAAGGTTCAAGGGAAGCAATGACCCTGGAGCTGGACGTCGGATATAGTTACTTGAGTCCCAGGAAATATTCAAAGCATGGACTGTTAAAAGCGTTACTGGCTTTCACATATGTCGCCATAGTGCCCGTAGTATTGAATCGCGATGCAGTTTCTGTGTTTGATCGTCATTGTGAAGCTTCAAGGGAAGCAATGGCACTGGAGCTGGACGTCGGATATAGTTACTTGAATCCCATTAAATATTCAAAGCATGGACTGTTAAAAGCATTACTGGCCTTCACATATGTTGCCATAGTGCCCGTAGTATTGAATCGCGAAGCAGTTTCTGTGTTTCATCGTCGTTGTGAAGGCTCAAGGGAAGCAAAGACCCTAAAGCTGCACGTCGGATATAGTTACTTGAGTCCCAGGAAATATTAAAAGCATGGACTGTTAAAAGCGTTACTGGCCTTCACATATGTCGCCATAGTGCCCGTAGTATTGAATCGCGATGCAGTTTCTGTGTTTCATCGTCATAGTGAAGGTTCAAGGGAAGCAATGACCCTGGAGCTGGACGTCGGATATAGTTACTTGAGTCCCAGGAAATATTCAAAGCATGGACTGTTAAAAGCGTTACTGGCCTTCACATATGTCGCCATAGTGCCCATAGTATTGGATCGCGATGCAGTTTCTGTGTTTCATCGTCATTCTGAAGGTTCAAGGGAAGCAATGGCACTGGAGCTGGACGTCGGATATAGTTACTTGAGTCCCAGGAAATATTCAAAGCATGGACTGTTAAAAGCGTTATTGGCCTTCACATATGCCGCCGTAGTGCCCGTAGTATTGAATCGCGATGCAGTTTCTGTGTTTCATCGGCAATGTGAAGGTTCAAGGGAAGCAATGACCCTGGAGCTGGACGTCGGATATAGTTACTTCAGTCCAAGGAAATATGCAAAGCATGGACTGTTAATAGCGTTACTGGCCTTCACATTTGTCGCCGTAGTGTCCGTAGTATTGAATCGCGATGCAGTTTCTGTGTTTCATCGTCATTGTGAAGGCTCAAGGGAAGCAAAGACCCTAAAGCTGCATGTCGGATATAGTTACTTGAGTCCCAGGAAATAGTCAAAGCATGGACTGTTAAAAGCGTTACTGGCCTTCACATATGTCGCCATAGTGCCCGTAGTATTGAATCGCGATGCAGTTTCTGTGTTTCATCGTCATTGTGAAGGTACAGGGGAAGCAATGACACTGGAGCTGGACGTCGGATATAGTTACTTGAGTCCCAGGAAATATTAAAAGCATGGACTGTTAAAAGCGTTACTGGCCTTCACATATGTCGCCATAGTGAACGTAGTACTGAATCGCGATGCAGTTTCTGTGTTTCATCGTCATTCTGAAGGTTCAAGGGAAGAAATGGCACTGGAGCTGGACGTCGGATATAGTAACTTGAGGCCCAGGAAATATTCAAAGCATGGACTGTTAAAAGCGTTACTTACCTACACATATGTCGCCATAGTGCCTGTAGTTTTGAATCGCGATGCAGTTTCTGTGTTTAATCGGCAATGTGAAGGTTCAAGGGAAGCAATGACCCTGGAGCTGGACGTCGGATATAGTTATTTGAGTCCAAGGAAATATGCAAAGCATGAACTGTTAAAAGCGTTACTGGCCTTCACATTTGTCGCCGTAGTGTCCGTAGTATTGAATCGCGAAGCAGTTTCTGTGTTTCATCGTCATTGTGAAGGTTCAAGGGAAGCTAAGACCCTAAAGCTGGACGACGGATATATTACTTGAGTCCCAGCAAACATTAAAAGCATGGACTGTTAAAAGCGTCTCTGGCCTTCACATATGTCGCCATAGTGCCCGTAGTATTGAATCGCGATGCAGTTTCTGTGTTTCATCGTCATTGCGAAGGTTCAAGGGAAGCAATGACCCTGGAGCTGGAGGTCGGATATAGTTACTTGAATCCCAGGAAATATTCAAAGCATGGACTGTTAAAAGCGTTACTGGCCTCCACATATGTCGCTATAGTGCCCGTAGTATTTAATCGCGATGCAGTTTCTGTGTTTCATCGTCATTGCGAAGGTTCAAGGGAAGCAATGACCCTGGAGCTGGACGTCGGATATTGTTATTTGAGTCCCAGGAAGTATTCAAAGCATGGACTGTTAAAAGCGTTACTGGCCTTCACATATGTCGCCATAGTGCCCGTAGTATTAAATCGCCATGCAGTTTCTGTGTTTCATCGTCATTGTGAAGGTAAAACGTAAGCAATGACCCTTGAGCTGGACGTCGGATATAGTTACATGAGTCCCAGGAAATATTCAAAGCATGGACTGTTAAAAGCGTTACTGGCCTTCACATATGTCGCCATAGTGACCGTAGTATTGAATCGCGATGCAGTTTCTGTGTTTCATCGTCATTGTGAAGGTTCAAGGGATCAATGACCCTGGTGCTGGACGTCGGATGTAGTTACTTGAGTCCCAGGAAATATTCAAAGCATGGACTGTTAAAAGCGTTACTGGCCTTCACTTATTTCGCCATAGTGCCCGTAGTATTGAATCGCGATGCAGTTTCTGTGTTTCATCAGCAATGTCGAGTTTCAAGGTAAGCAATGACCCTGGAGCTGGACGTCAGATATAGTTACTTGAGTCCCAGGATATATTCAAAGCATGGGCTGTTAAAAGCGTTACTGGCCTTCACATATGTCGACATAGTGCATGTAGTATGGAATCGCGATGCAGTTTCTGTGTTTCATCGTCATTGTGAAGGCTCAAGGGAAGCAAAGACCCTAAAGCTGCACGTCGGATATAGTTACTTGAGTCCCAGGAAATATTAAAAGCATGGACTGTTAAAAGCGTTACTGGCCTTCACATATGTCGCCATAGTGCCCGTAGTATTGAATCGCGATGCAGTTTCTGTGTTTCATCGTCATAGTGAAGGTTCAAGGGAAACAATGACCCTGGAGCTGGACGTCGGATATAGTTACTTGAGTCCCAGAAAATATTCAAAGCATGGACTGTTAAAAGCGTTACTGGCCTTCACATATGTCGCCATAGTGCCCGTAGTATTGAATCGCGATGCAGTTTCTGTGTTTCATCGTCATTCTGAAGGTTCAAGGGAAGCAATGGCACTGGAGCTGGACGTCGGATATAGTTACTTGAGTCCCAGGAAATATTCAAAGCATGGACTGTTAAAAGCGTTACTGGCCTTCACATATGCCGCCATAGTGCCCGTAGTATTGAATCGCGATGCAGTTCCTGTGTTTCATCGGCAATGTGAAGGTTCAAGGGAAGCAATGACCCTGGAGCTGGACGTCGGATATAGTTACTTCAGTCCAAGGAAATATGCAAAGCATGGACTGTTAATAGCGTTACTGGCCTTCACATTTGTAGCCGTAGTGTCCGTAGTATTGAATCGCGATGCAGTTTCTGTGTTTCATCCTCATTGTGAAGGTTCAAGGGAAGCAATGACCCTGGAGCTGGACGTCGGATATAGTTACTTGAATCCCAGGAAATATTCAAAGCATGGACTGTTAAAAGCATTACTGGCCTTCACATATATTCGCCATAGTGCCCGTAGTATTGAATCGCAAAGCAGTTTCTGTGTTTCATCGTCATTGTGAAGGCTCAAGGGAAGCAAAGGCCCTAAAGCTGCACGTCGGATTTAGTTACCTGAGTCCCAGGAAATATTAAAAGCATGGACTGTTAAAAGCGTTACTGGCCTTCACATATGTCGCCATAGTGCCCGTAGTATTGAATTGCGATGCAGTTTCTGTGTTTCTTCGTCATTGTGAAGGTTCAAGTGAAGCAATGACCCTGGAGCTGGACGTCGGATATAGTTACTTGAGTCCCAGGAAATATTCAAAGCATGGACTGTTAAAAGCGTTACTGGCCTTCACATATGTCGACATAGTGCCCGTTGTATTGAATCGCGATGCAGTTTCTGTGTTTCATCGTCATTGTGAAGGTTCAAGGGAAGCAATGACCCTGGAGCTGGACGTCGGATATAGTTACTTGAGTCCCACGAAGTATTCAAAGCATGGACTGTTAAAAGCGTTACTGGCCTTCACATATGTCGCCATTAAGCCCGTAGTATTGAATCGCGAAGCAGTTTCTGTGTTTCATCGTTATTGTGAAGGTTCAAGGGAAGCAATGACCCTGGAGCTGGACGTCGGATATAGTTACTTGAGTCCCAGGAAATATTCAAAGCATGGACTGTTAAAAGCGTTACTGGCTTTCACATATGTCGCCATAGTGCCCGTAGTATTGAATCGCGATGCAGTTTCTGTGTTTGATCGTCATTGTGAAGCTTCAAGGGAAGCAATGGCACTGGAGCTGGACGTCGGATATAGTTACTTGAATCCCATTAAATATTCAAAGCATGGACTGTTAAAAGCATTACTGGCCTTCACATATGTTGCCATAGTGCCCGTAGTATTGAATCGCGAAGCAGTTTCTGTGTTTCATCGTCGTTGTGAAGGCTCAAGGGAAGCAAAGACCCTAAAGCTGCACGTCGGATATAGTTACTTGAGTCCCAGGAAATATTAAAAGCATGGACTGTTAAAAGCGTTACTGGCCTTCACATATGTCGCCATAGTGCCCGTAGTATTGAATCGCGATGCAGTTTCTGTGTTTCATCGTCATAGTGAAGGTTCAAGGGAAGCAATGACCCTGGAGCTGGACGTCGGATATAGTTACTTGAGTCCCAGGAAATATTCAAAGCATGGACTGTTAAAAGCGTTACTGGCCTTCACATATGTCGCCATAGTGCCCATAGTATTGGATCGCGATGCAGTTTCTGTGTTTCATCGTCATTCTGAAGGTTCAAGGGAAGCAATGGCACTGGAGCTGGACGTCGGATATAGTTACTTGAGTCCCAGGAAATATTCAAAGCATGGACTGTTAAAAGCGTTATTGGCCTTCACATATGCCGCCGTAGTGCCCGTAGTATTGAATCGCGATGCAGTTTCTGTGTTTCATCGTCATTGTGAAGGTTCAAGGGAAGCTACGACATTAAAGCTGGACGACGGATATATTACTTGAGTCCCAGGAAACATTAAAAGCATGGACTGTTAAAAGCGTTACTGGCCTTCACATACGTCGCCATAGTGCCCGTAGTATTGAATCGCGATGCAGTTTCTGTGTTTCATCGTCATAGTGAAGGTTCAAGGGAAGCAACGGCACTGGAGCTGGACGTCGGATATAGTTACTTGAATCCCAGGAAATATTTAAAGCGTGGACTGTTAAAAGCATTACTGGCCTTCACATATGTCGCCATAGTGCCTGTAGTATTGAATCGCGAAGCAGTTTCTGTGTTTCATCGCCATTGTGAAGGCTCAAGGGAAGCAAAGACCCTAAAGCTGCACGTCGGATATAGTTACTTGAGTCCCAGGAAATATTAAAAGCATGGGCTGTTAAAAGCGTTACTGGCCTTCACATATGTCCCCATAGTGCCCGTAGTATTGAATCGCGATGCAGTTTCTGTGTTTCATCGTCATTCTGAAGGTTCAAGGGAAGCAATGACCCTGGAGCTGGACGTCGGATATACTTACTTGAGTCCCAGGAAATATTCAAAGCATGGACTGTTAAAAGCGTTACTGGCCTTCACATATGTCGCCATAGTGCCCGTAGTATTGAATCGCGATGCAGTTTCTGTGTTTCATCGTCATTGTGAAGGTTCAAGGGAAGCAACGGCACTGGAGCTGGACGTCGGATATAGTTACTTGAATCCCAAGAAATATTCAAAGCATGGACTGTTAAAAGCATTATTGGCCTTCACATATGTCGCCATAGTGCCTGTAGTATTGAATCGCGAAGCAGTTTCTGTGTTTCATCGTCATTGTGAAGGCTCAAGGGAAGCAAAGACCCTAAAGCTGCACGTCGGATTTAGGTACTTGAGTCCCAGGAAATATTCAAAGCATGGACTGTTAAAAGCGTTACTGGCCTTCACATATGTCGCCATAGTGCACGTAGTATTGAATCGCGATGCAGTTTCTGTGTTTAATCGGCTATGTGAAGGTTCAAGGGAAGCAATGACCCTGGAGCTGGACGTCGGATATAGTTATTTGAGTCCAAGGAAATATGCAATGCATGGACTGTTAAAGGCGTTACTGGCCTTCACATTTGTCGCCGTAGTGTCCGTAGTATTGAATCGCGATGCAGTTTCTGTGTTTCATCGTCATTGTGAAGGTTCAAGGGAAGCTAAGACCCTAAAGCTGGACGACGGATATATTACTTGAGTCCCAGGAAACATTAAAAGCATGGACTGTGTTAAAGCGTTACTGGCCTTCACATATGTCGCCATAGTGCCCGTAGTATTGAATCGCGATGCAGTTTCTGTGTTTCATCGTCATTGTGAAGGTTCAAGGGAAGCAACGGCACTGGAGCTGGACGTCGGATATAGTTACTTGAATCCCAGGAAATATTTAAAGCATGGACTGTTAAAAGCATTACTGGCCTTCATATATGTCGCCATAGTGCATGTAGTATTGAATCGCGAAGCAGTTTCTGTGTTTCATCGCCATTGTGAAGGCTCAAGGGAAGCAAAGACCCTAAAGCTGCACGTCGGATATAGTTACTTGAGTCCCAGGAAATATTAAAAGCATGGGCTGTTAAAAGCGTTACTGGCCTTCACATATGTCGCCATAGTGCCCGTAGTATTGAATCGCGATGCAGTTTCTGTGTTTCATCGTCATTCTGAAGGTTCAAGGGAAGCAATGACCCTGGAGCTGGACGTCGGATATACTTACTTGAGTCCCAGGAAATATTCAAAGCATGGACTGTTAAAAGCGTTACTGGCCTTCACATATGTCGCCATAGTGCCCGTAGTATTGAATCGCGATGCAGTTTCTGTGTTTCATCGTCATTCTGAAGGTTCAAGGGAAGCAATGACCCTGGAGCTGGACGTCGGATATTGTTACTTGAGTCCCAGGAAATATTCAAAGCATGGACTGTTAAAAAAGTTACTGGCCTTCACATATGTCGCTATAGTGCCCGTAGTATTTAATCGCGGTGCAGTTTCTGTGTTTCATCGTCATTGTGAAGGTTCAAGGAAAGCAAATACCCTAAAGCTGGACGACGGATATATTACTTGAGTCCCAGGAAACATTAAAAGCATGGACTGTTAAAAGCGATACTGGCCTTCACATATGTTGCCATAGTGCTCGTAGTATTGAATCGCGATTCAGTTTCTGTGTTTCATCGTCATTGTGATGGTTCAAGGTAAGCAATGACCCTGGAGCTGGACGTCGGATATAGTTACTTGAGTCCCAGGAAATATTAAAAGCTTGGACTGTTAAAAGCGTTATTGGCCTTCACATATGCCGCCATAGTGCCCGTAGTATTGAATCGCGATGCAGTTTCTGTGTTTCATCGGCAATGTGAAGGTTCAAGGGAAGCAATGACCCTGGAGCTGGACGTCGGATATAGTTACTTCAGTCCAAGGAAATATGCAAAGCATGGACTGTTAATAGCGTTACTGGCCTTCACATTTGTCGCCGTAGTGTCCGTAGTATTGAATCGCGATGCAGTTTCTGTGTTTCATCGTCATTGTGAAGGTTCAAGGGAAGCAATGACCCTGGAGCTGGACGTCGGATATAGTTACTTGAATCCCAGGAAATATTCAAAGCATGGACTGTTAAAAGCGTTACTGGCCTTCACATATGTCGCCATAGTGCCCGTAGTATTGAATCGCGAAGCAGTTTCTGTGTTTCATCGTCATTGTGAAGGCTCAAGGGAAGCAAAGACCCTAAAGCTGCACGTCGGATTTAGTTACCTGAGTCCCAGGAAATATTAATAGCATGGACTGTTAAAAGCGTTACTGGCCTTCACATATGTCGCCATAGTGCCCGTAGTATTGAATCGCGATGCAGTTTCTGTGTTTCATCGTCATTCTGAAGGTTCAAGTGAAGCAATGACCCTGGAGCTGGACGTCAGATATAGTTACTTGAGTCCCAGGAAATATTCAAAGCATGGACTGTTAAAAGCGTTACTGGCCTTCACATATGTCGCCATAGTGCCCGTAGTATTGAATCGCGATGCAGTTTCTGTGTTTCATCGTCATTGTGAAGGTTCAAGGGAAGCAACGGCACTGGAGCTGGACGTCGGATATAGTTACTTGAATCCCAAGAAATATTCAAAGCATGGACTGTTAAAAGCATTATTGGCCTTAACATATGTCGCCATAGTGCCTGTAGTATTGAATCGCGAAGCAGTTTCTGTGTTTCATCGTCATTGTGAAGGCTCAAGGGAAGCAAAGACCCTAAAGCCGCACGTCGGATTTAGGTACTTGTGTCCCAGGAAATATTCAAAGCATGGACTGTTAAAAGCGTTACTGGCCTTCACATATGTCGCCATAGTGCACGTAGTATTAAATCGTGATGCAGTCTCTGTGTTTAATCGGCTATGTGAAGGTTCAAGGGAAGCAATGACCCTGGAGCTGGACGTCGGATATAGTTATTTGAGTCCAAGGAAATATGCAATGCATGGACTGTTAAAGGCGTTACTGGCCTTCACATTTGTCGCCGTAGTGTCCGTAGTATTGAATCGCGATGCAGTTTCTGTGTTTCATCGTCATTGTGAAGGTTCAAGGGAAGCTACGACATTAAAGCTGGACGACGGATATATTACTTGAGTCCCAGGAAACATTAAAAGCATGGACTGTTAAAAGCGTTACTGGCCTTCACATACGTCGCCATAGTGCCCGTAGTATTGAATCGCGATGCAGTTTCTGTGTTTCATCGTCATAGTGAAGGTTCAAGGGAAGCAACGGCACTGGAGCTGGACGTCGGATATAGTTACTTGAATCCCAGGAAATATTTAAAGCGTGGACTGTTAAAAGCATTACTGGCCTTCACATATGTCGCCATAGTGCCTGTAGTATTGAATCGCGAAGCAGTTTCTGTGTTTCATCGCCATTGTGAAGGCTCAAGGGAAGCAAAGACCCTAAAGCTGCACGTCGGATATAGTTACTTGAGTCCCAGGAAATATTAAAAGCATGGGCTGTTAAAAGCGTTACTGGCCTTCACATATGTCCCCATAGTGCCCGTAGTATTGAATCGCGATGCAGTTTCTGTGTTTCATCGTCATTCTGAAGGTTCAAGGGAAGCAATGACCCTGGAGCTGGACGTCGGATATACTTACTTGAGTCCCAGGAAATATTCAAAGCATGGACTGTTAAAAGCGTTACTGGCCTTCACATATGTCGCCATAGTGCCCGTAGTATTGAATCGCGATGCAGTTTCTGTGTTTCATCGTCATTCTGAAGGTTCAAGGGAAGCAATGACCCTGGAGCTGGACGTCGGATATTGTTACTTGAGTCCCAGGAAATATTCAAAGCATGGACTGTTAAAAAAGTTACTGGCCTTCACATATGTCGCTATAGTGCCCGTAGTATTTAATCGCGATGCAGTTTCTGTGTTTCATCGTCATTGTGAAGGTTCAAGGAAAGCAAATACCCTAAAGCTGGACGACGGATATATTACTTGAGTCCCAGGAAACATTAAAAGCATGGACTGTTAAAAGCGTTACTGGCCTTCACATATGTTGCCATAGTGCTCGTAGTATTGAATCGCGATTCAGTTTCTGTGTTTCATCGTCATTGTGATGGTTCAAGGTAAGCAATGACCCTGGAGGTGGACGTCGGATATAGTTACTTGAGTCCCGGAAAATATTCAAAGCATGGACTGTTAAAAGCGTTACTGGCCTTCACATATGTCGCCATAGTGCCTGTAGTATTGAATTACGATGCAGTTTCTGTATTTCATCGTCCTTGTGAAGGTTCAAGGGAAGCAATGACCCTGGTGCTGGACGTCGGATATAGTTACTTGAGTCCCAGTAAATATTCAAAGCATGGACTGTTAAAAGCGTTACTGGCCTTCACATATGTCGCCATAGTGCCCGTAGTATTGAATCGCGAAGCAGTTTCTGTGTTTCATCGTCATTGTGAAGGTTCAAGGGACGCAATGACCCTGGAGCTGGACGTCGGATATAGTTACTTGAGTCCCAGGAAATATTAAAAGCATGGACTGTTAAAAGCGTTACTGGCTTTCACATGTATCGCAATAGTACCCGTAGTATTGAATTGAGATGCAGTTTCTGTGTTTCATCGTCCTTGTGAAGATTCCAGGGAAGCAATGTCCCTGGAGCTGGACGTCGGATATAGTTACTTGAGTCGCAGTACATATTCAAAGCATGGTCTGTTAAAAGCGTTACAGGCCTTCACATATGTCGCCATAGTGCCCGTAGTATTGAATCGCGATGCAGTTTCTGTGTTTCATCGTCATTCTGAAGGTTCAAGGGAACTAATGGCACTGGAGCTGGACGTCGGATATAGTTACTTGAGTCCCAGGAAATATTCAAAGCATGGACTGTTAAAAGCGTTACTGTATTTCACATATGTCGCCATAGTGCCCGTAGTATTGAATCGCGATGCAGTTTCTGTGTTTAATCGGCAATGTGAAGGTTCAAGGGAAGCAATGACCCTGGAGCTGGACGTCGGATATAGTTATTTGAGTCCAAGGAAATATGCAAAGCATGGACTGTTAAAAGCGTTACTGGCCTTCACATTTGTCGCCGTAGTGTCCGTTGTATTGAATCGCGATGCAGTTTCTGTGTTTCATCGTCATTGTGAAGGTCGAAGGGAAGCTAAGACCCTAAAGCTGGACGACGGATATATTACTTGAGTCCCAGGAAACATTAAAAGCATGGACTGTTAAAAGCGTTACTGGCCTTCACATATGCCGCCATAGTGCCCGTAGTATTGAATCGCGATGCAGTTTCTGTGTTTCATCGGCAATGTGAAGGTTCAAGGGAAGCAATGACCCTGGAGCTGGACTTCGGATATAGTTACTTCAGTCCAAGGAAATATGCAAAACATGGACTGTTAAAAGCGTTACTGGACTTCACATTTGTCGCCGTAGTGTCCGTAGTATTGAATCGCGATGCAGTTTCTGTGTTTCATCGTCATTGTGAAGGTTCAAGGGAAGGAATGACCCTGGAGCTGGACGTCGGATATAGTTACTAGAGTCCCAGGAAATATTCAAAGCATGGACTGTTAAAAGCATTACTGGCCTTCACATATGTCGCCATAGTGCCCGTAGTATTGAATCGCGATGCAGTCTCTGTGTTTCATCGTCATTGTGAAGGTTCAAGGGAAGCAATGACCCTGGAGCTGGACGTCGGATATAGTTACTTGAATCCCAGGAAATATTCAAAGCATGGACTGTTAAAAGCATTACTGGCCTTCACATATGTCGCCATAGTGCCCGTAGTATTGAATTACGATGCAGTTTCTGTATTTCATCGTCCTTGTGAAGGTTCAAGGGAAGCAATGACCCTGGTGCTGGACGTCGGATATAGTTACTTGAGTCCCACTAAATATTCGAAGCATGGACTGTTAAAAGCGTTACTGGCCCTACATATGTCGCCATAGTGCCCGTAGTATTGAATCGCGATGCAGTTTCTGTGTTTCATCGTCATTGTGAAGGTACGAGGTAGGCCATGATCCTGGAGCTGGACATCGGATACAGTTACTTGAGTCCCAGGAAATGTTCTAAGCATGGACTGTTAAAAGCGTTACTGGCCTTCACATATGTCGCCATAGTGCCCGTAGTATTGAATCGCGATGCAGTTTCTGTGTTTCATCGTCATTCTGAAGGTTCAAGGGAAGTAATGGCACTGGAGCTGGACGTCGGATATAGTTACTTGAGTCCCAGGAAATATTCAAAGCATGGACTGTTAAAAGCGTTACTGGCCTTCACATATGTCGCCATAGTGCCCGTAGTATTGAATCGCGATGCACTTTCTGTGTTTAATCGGCAATGTGAAGGTTCAAAAGAGGCAATGACCCTGGAGCTGGACGTCGGATATAGTTATTTGAGTCCAAGGAAATATGCAAAGCATGGACTGTTAAAAGCGTTACTGGCCCTCACATTTGTCGCCGTAGTGTCCGTAGTATTGAATCGCGATGCAGTTTCTGTGTTTCATCGTCATTGTGAAGGTTGAAGGGAAGCTAAGACCCTAAAGCTGGACGACGGATATAATACTTGAGTCCCAGGAAACATTAAAAGCATGGACTGTTAAAAGCGTTACTGGCCTTCACATATGTCGCCATAGTGCCTGTAGTATTTAATCGCGATGCAGTTTCTGTGTTTCATCGTCATTGTGAAGGTTCAAGGGGTGCAATGGCACTGGAGCTGGACGTCGGAAATAGTTATTTCAGTCCCAGGAAATATTCAAAGCATGGAATGTTAAAAGCGTTACTGGCCTTCACATATGTCGCCATAGTGCCCGTAGTATTGAATCGCGATGCTGTTTCTTTGTTTCATCGTCATTGTGAAGGTTCAAGGGAAGCAATGACCCTGGAGCTGGACGTCGGATATAGTTACTTGAGTCCCAGGGAATATTCAAAGCATGGACTGTTAAAGCGTTACTGGCCTTCACATATGTCGCCATAGTGCCCGTAGTATTGAATCGCGATGCAGTTTCTGTGTTTCATCGTCATTGTGAAGGTTCAAGGGAAGCAATGACCCTGGGGCTGGACGTCGGATATAGTTACTTGAGTCCCAGGAAATATTCAAAGCATGGACTGTTAAAAGCGTTACTGGCCTTCACATATGCCGCCATAGTGCCCGTAGTATTGAATCGCGATGCAGTTTCTGTGTTTCATCGGCAATGTGAAGGTTCAAGGGAAGCAATGACCCTGGAGCTGGACTTCGGATATAGTTACTTCAGTCCAAGGAAATATGCAAAGCATGGACTGTTAAAAGCGTTACTGGCCTTCACATTTGTCGCCGTAGTGTCCGTAGTATTGAATCGCGATGCAGTTTCTGTGTTTCATCGTCATTGTGAAGGTTCAAGGGAAGCAATGACCCTGGAGCTGGACGTCGGATATAGTTACTTGAATCCCAGGTAATATTCAAAGCATGGACTGTTAAAAGCATTACTGGCCTTCACATATGTCGCCATAGTGCCCGTAGTATTGAATCGCGATGCAGTTTCTGTGTTTCATCGTCATTGTGAAGGCTCAAGGGAAGCAAAGACCCTAAAGCTGCACGTCGGATATATTTACTTGAGTCCCAGGAAATATTAAAAGCATGGACTGTTAAAAGCGTTACTGGCCTTCACATATGTCGCCATAGTGCCTGTAGTATTGAATCGCGATGCAGTTTCTGTGTTTCATCGTCATTGTGAAGGTACAATGGAAGCAATGACCCTGGAGCTGGACGTCGGATATAGTTACTTGAGTCCCAGGAAATATTCAAAGCATGGACTGTTAAAAGCGTTACTGGCCTTCACATATGTCGCCATAGTGTCCGTAGTATTGAATCGCGATGCAGTTTCTGTGTTTCATCGTCATTCTGAAGGTTCAAGGGAAGCAATGGCACTGGAGCTGGATGTCGGATATAGTTACTTGAGTCCCAGGAAATATTCAAAGCATGGACTGTTAAAAGCGTTACTGGCCTTCACATATGTCGCCGTAGTGTCCGTAGTATTGAATCGCGATGCAGTTTCTGTGTTTCATCGTCATTGTGAAGGTTCAAGGGAAGCAATGACCCTGGTGCTGGACGTCGGATATAGTTACTTGAATCCCAGGAAATATTCAAAGCATGGACTGTTAAAAGCATTACTGGCCTTCACATATGTCGCCATAGTGCCCGTAGTATTGAATCGCGATGCAGTTTCTGTGTTTCATCGTCATTGTGAAGGCTCAAGGGAAGCAAAGACCCTAAAGCTGCACGTCGGATATATTTACTTGAGTCCCAGGAAATATTAAAAGCATGGACTGTTAAAAGCGTTACTGGCCTTCACATACGTCGCCATAGTGCCCGTAGTGTTGAATCGCGATGCAGTTTCTGTGTTTCATCGTCATTGTGAAGGTACAAGGGAAGCAATGACCCTGGAGCTGGACGTCGGATATAGTTACTTGAGTCCCAGGAAATATTCAAAGCATGGACTGTTAAAAGCGTTACTGGCCTTCACATATGTCGCCATAGAGCCCGTAGTATTGAATCGCGATGCAGTTTCTGTGTTTCATCGTCATTGTGAAGGTTCAAGGGAAGCAATGACCCTGGAGCTGGACGTCGGATATAGTTATTTGAGTCCCAGGAAATATTCAGAGCATGGACTGTTAAAAGCGTTACTGGCCTTCACATATGTCGCCATAGTGCCCGTAGTATTGAATCGCGATGCAGTTTCTTTGTTTTATCGTCATTGTGAAGGTTCGAGGTAGGCCATGACCCTGGAGCTGGACGTCGGATATAGTTACTTGAGTCCCAGGAAATGTTCTAAGCATGGACTGTTAAAAGCGTTACTGGCCTTCACATATGTCGCCATAGTGCCCGTAGTATTGAATCGCGATGCAGTTTCTGTGTTTCATCGTCATTGTGAAGGTTCAAGGGAAGCAATGACCCTGGAGCTGGAGGTTGGATATAGATACTTGTATCCCAAAAAAATATTCAAAGCATGGACTGTTAAAAGCGTTACTGGCCTTCACATATGTCGCCATAGTGCCCGTAGTATTTAATCGCGATGCAGTTTCTGTGTTTCATCGTCATTGCGAAGGTTCAAGGGAAGCAATGACCCTGGAGCTGGACGTCGGATATAGTTATTTGAGTCCCAGGAAATATTCAAAGCATGGACTGTTAAAAGCGTTACTGGCCTTCACATATGTCGCCATAGTGCCCGTAGTATTGAATTGCGATGCAGTTTCTGTGTTTCATCGTCATTGTGAAGGTTCAAGTGAAGCAATGACCCTGGAGCTGGACGTCGGACATAGTTACTTGAGTCCCAGGAAATATTCAAAGCATGCACTGTTAAAAGCGTTACTGGCCTTCACATATGTCGCCATAGTGCCCGTAGTATTGAATCGCGATGCAGTTTCTGTGTTTCATCGGCAATGTTTAGTTTCAAGGGAAGCAACGACCCTGGAGCTGGACGTCGGATATAGTTACTTGAGTCCCAGGAAATATTAAAAGCATGGCCTGTTAAAAGGGTTACTGGCCTTCACATATGTCGCCATAGTGCCCGTTGTATTGAATCGCGATGCAGGTTCTGTGTTTCATCGGCAATGTGAAGGTTCGAGGGAAGCAATGACCCTGGAGCTGGACGTCGGATATAGTTACTTGAGTCCCAGGAAATCATCAGAGCATGAACTGTTAAAAGCGTTACTGGCCGTCACATCTGTCGCCATAGTGCCCGTAATAATGAATCGAATGGAGTTTCTGTGTTTCATCGGCAATGTGGATTTTCAAGTAAGCAATGACCCTGGACCTGGACGTCGGATATAGTTACTTGAGTCCCAGGAAATATTCAAAGCATGGACTGTTAAAAGCGTTACTGGCCTTCACATATGTCGCCATAGTGCACGTAGTATTAAATCGCGATGCAGTTTCTGTGTTTCATCGTCATTGTGAAGGTTCAGGGAAGCAATGACCCTGGAGCTGGACGTCGGATATAGTTACTTGAGTCCCAGGAAACATTCAAAGCATGGACTGTTAAAAGCGTTACTGGCCTTCACATATGTCGCCATAGTGCCCGTAGTATTGAATCGCGATCCAGTTTCTGTGTTTCATCGGCAATGTGAAGGTTCAAGGGAAGCAATGACCCTGGAGCTGGACGTCGGAAATAGTTACTTGAGTCCCAGGAAATATGCAAAGCATGGACTGTTAAAAGCGTTACTGGCCTTCAGATATTTCGCCATAGTGCCCGTAGTATTGAATCGCGATGTAGTTACTCTGTTTCATCGTCATTGTGAAGGTTCAACGTAAGCAAATAACCTAAAGCTGGACGACGGATATATTACTTGAGTCCCAGGAAACATTAAAAGCATGGACTGTTAAAAGCGTTACTGGCCTTCACATATGTCGCCATAGTGCCCGTAGTATTTAATCGCGATGCAGTTTCTGTGTTTCATCGTCACTGTGAAGGTTCAAGGGACGCAATGGCTCTGGAGCTGGACGTCGGAAATAGTTATTTGAGTCCCAGGAAGTATTCAAAGCATGGACTGCTAAAAGCGTTACTGGCCTTCACATATGTCGCCATAGTTCTCGTAGTATTGAATCGCGATTCAGTTTCTTTGTTTCATCGTCATTGTGAAGGTTCAAGGGAAGCAATGACCCTGGAGCTGGAGGTCGGATATAGTTACTTGAGTCCCAGGAAATGTTCTAAGCATGGACTGTTAAAAGCGTTACTGGCCTTCACATATGTCGACATAGTGCCCGTAGTAATTAATCGCGATGCAGTTTCTGTGTTTCATCGTCACTGTGAAGGTTCAAGGGAAGCAATGGCACTGGAGCTGGACTTCGGATATAGTTACTTGATTCCCAGGAAATAGTCAAAGCATGGACTGTTAAAAGCGTTACTGGCCTTCACATATGTCGCCACAGTACCCGTAGTATTGAATCGCGATGCAGTTTCTATGTTTCATCGTCATTGTGAAGGTTCAACGGAAGCAATGACCCTGGAGCTGGACGTCGGAAATAGTTATTTGAGTCCCAGGAAGTATTCAAAGCATGGACTGTTAAAAGCGTTACTGGCCTTCACATATGTCGCCATAGTGCCCGTAGTATTGACTCGCGATGCAGTTTCTGTGTTTCATCGTCATTGTGAAGGTTCAAGGGAAGCAATGACCCTGGAGCTGGACGTCGGATATAGTTACTTGAGTCCTAGGAAATATTCAAAGCATGGACTGTTAAAAGCGTTACTGGCCTTCACATATGTCGCCATAGTGCCCGTAGTATTGAATCGCGATGCAGTTTCTGTGTTTCATCGTCATTGTGAAGGTTCAAGGGAAGCAACGGCACTGGAGCTGGACGTCGGATATAGTTACTTGAATCCCAGGAAATATTCAAAGCATGGACAGTTAAAAGCATTACTGGCCTTCACATATGTCGCCATAGTGCCTGTAATATTGAATCGCGAAGCAGTTTCTGTGTTTCATCGTCATTGTGAAGGATCAAGGGAAGCAAAGACCCTAAAGCTGCACGTCGGATATAGTTACTTGAGTCCCAGGAAATATTAAAAGCATGGACTGTTAAAACCGTTACTGGCCTTCACATATGTCGCCATAGTGCCCGTAGTATTGAATCGCGATGCAGTTTCTGTGTTTCATCGTCATTGTGAAGGTTCAAGGGAAGCAATGAGCCTGGAGCTGGACGTCGGATATAGTTACTTGAGTCCCAGGAAATATTCAAAGCATGGACTGTTAAAAGCGTTACTGGCCTTCACATATGTCGCCATAGTGCCCGTAGTATTGAATCGCGATGCAGTTTCTGTGTTTCATCGTCATTGTGAAGGTTCAAGTGAAGCAACGACCCTGGAGCTGGACGTCGGATATAGTTACTTGAGTCCCAGGAATTATTCAAAGCATGGACTGTTAAATGGGTTACTGGCCTTCACATATGTCGCCATAGTGCCCGTAGTATTGAATCGCGATGCAGTTTCTGTGTTTCATCGGCAATGTGAAGGTTCAAGGGAAGCAATGACCCTGGAGCTGGACGTCGGATATAGTTACTTGAGTCCCAGGAAATCATCAGAGCATGAACTGTTAAAAGCGTTACTGGCCGTCACATCTGTCGCCATAGTGCCCGTAATAATGAATCGAATGGAGTTTCTGTGTTTCATCGGCAATGTGGATTTTCAAGGAAGCAATGACCCTGGATCTGGACGTCGGATATAGTTACTTGAGTCCCAGGAAATATTCAAAGCATGGACTGTTAAAAGCGTTACTGGCCTTCACATATGTCGCCATAGTGCCCGTAGTATTAAATCGCGATGCAGTGTCTGTGTTTCATCGTCATTGTGAAGGTTCAGGGAAGCAATGACCCTGGAGCTGGACGTCGGATATAGTTACTTGAGTCCCAGGAAACATTCAAAGCATGGACTGTTAAAAGCGTTACTGGCCTTCACATATGTCGCCATAGTGCCCGTAGTATTGAATTGCGATGCAGTTTCTGTGTTTCATCGTCATTGTGAAGGTTCAAGTGAAGCAATGACCCTGGAGCTGGACGTCGGACATAGTTACTTGAGTCCCAGGAAATATTCAAAGCATGGACTGTTAAAATCGTTACTGGCCTTCACATATGACGCCATAGTGCCCGTAGTATTGAATCGCGATCCAGTTTCTGTGTTTCATCGGCAATGTGAAGGTTCAAGGGAAGCAATGACCCTGGAGCTGGACGTCGGATATAGTTACTTGAGTCCCAGGAAATATGCAAAGCATGGACTGTTAAAAGCGTTACTGGCCTTCACATAGTTCGCCATAGTGCCCGTAGTATTGAATCGCGATGTAGTTACTCTGTTTCAGCGTCATTGTGAAGGTTCAAGGAAAGCAAATAACCTAAAGCTGGACGACGGATATATTACTTGAGTCCCAGGAAACATTAAAAGCATGCACTGTTAAAAGCGTTACTGGCCTTCACATATGTCGCCATAGTGCCCGTAGTATTTAATCGCGATGCAGTTTCTGTGTTTCATCGTCACTGTGAAGGTTCAAGGGAAGCAATGGCTCTGGAGCTGGACGTCGGAAATAGTTATTTGAGTCCCAGGAAGTATTCAAAGCATGGACTGTTAAAAGCGTTACTGGCCTTCACATATGTCGCCATAGTGCCGGTAGTATTGAATCGCGATGCAGTTTCTGTGTTTCATCGTCATTGTGAAGGTTCAAGGGAAGCAATGACCCTGGAGCTGGACGTCGGATATAGTTACTTGAGTCCTAGGAATTATTCAAAGCATGGACTGTTAAAAGCGTTACTGGCCTTCACATATGTCGCCATAGTGCCCGTAGTATTGAATCGCGATGCAGTTTCTGTGTTTCATCGTCATTGTGAAGGTTCAAGGGAAGCAACGGCACTGGAGCTGGACGTCGGATATAGTTACTTGAATCCCAGGAAATATTCAAAGCATGGACTGTTAAAAGCATTACTGGCCTTCACATATGTCGCCATAGTGCCTGTAGTATTGAATCGCGAAGCAGTTTCTGTGTTTCATCGTCATTGTGAAGGCTCAAAGGAAGCAAAGACCCTAAAGCTGCACGTCGGATATAGTTACTTGAGTCCCAGGAAATATTAAAAGCATGGACTGTTAAAAGCGTTACTGGCCTTCACATATGTCGCCATAGTGCCCGTAGTATTGAATCGCGATGCAGTTTCTGTGTTTCATCGTCATTGTGAAGGTTCAAGGGAAGCAATGACCCTGGAGCTGGACGTCGGATATAGTTACTTGAGTCCCAGGAAATATTCAAAGCATGGACTGTTAAAAGCGTTACTGGCCTTCACATATGTCGCCATAGTGCCCGTAGTATTGAATCGCGAAGCAGTTTCTGTGTTTCATCGTCATTGTGAAGGCTCAAGGGAAGCAATGACCCTGGAGCTGGAGGTTGGATATAGTTACTTGTATCCCAGGAAATATTCAAAGCATGGACTGTTAAAAGAGTTACTGGCCTTCACATATGTCGCTATAGTGCCCGTAGTATTTAATCGCGATGCAGTTTCTGTGTTTCATCGTCATTGCGAAGGTTCAAGGGAAGCAATGACCCTGGAGCTGGACGTCGGATATAGTTACTTGAGTCCCAGGAAATATTCAAAGCATGCACTGTTAAAAACGTTACTGGCCTTCACATATGTCGCCATAGTGCCCGTAGTATTGAATCGCGATGCAGTTTCTGTGTTTCATCGGGAGTGTTTAGTTTCAAGGGAAGCAACGACCCTGGAGCTGGACGTCGGATATAGTTACTTGAGTCTCAGGAAATATTCAAAGCATCGACTGTTAAAAGCGTTACTGGCCTTCACATATGTCGCCATAGTGCCCGTAGTATTGAATCGCGATGCAGTTTCTTTGTTTCATCGTAATTGTGAAGGTTCAAGGGAAGCAATGACCCTGGAGCTGGACGTCGGATATAGTTATTTGAGTCCCAGGAAACATTCAAAGCATGGACTGTTAAAAGCGTTACTGGCCTTCACATATGTCGCCATAGTGCCCGTAGTATTGAATTGCGATGCAGTTTCTGTGTTTCATCGTCATTGTGAAGGTTCAAGGGAAGCAATGACCCTGGAGCTGGACGTCGGACATAGTTACTTGAGTCCCAGGAAATATTCAAAGCATGGACTGTTAAAAGCGTTACTGGCCATCACATATGACGCCATAGTGCCCGTAGTATTGAATCGCGATCCAGTTTCTGTGTTTCATCGGCAATGTGAAGGTTCAAGGGAAGCAATGACCCTGGAGCTGGACGTCGGATATAGTTACTTGAGTCCCAGGAAATATGCAAAGCATGGACTGTTAAAAGCGTTACTGGCCTTCACATATGTCGCCATAGTGCCCGTAGTATTAAATCGCGATGAAGTTTCTGTGTTTCATCGTCATTGTGAAGGTTCAAGGGAAGCCATGGCTCTGGAGCTGGACGTCGGAAATAGTTATTTGAGTCCCAGGAAGTATTCGAAGCATGGACTGTTAAAAGCGTTACTGGGCTTCACATATGTCGCCATAGTGCCAGTAGTATTGAATCGCGATGCAGTTTCTGTGTTTCATTGGCAATGTGAAGGTTCAAGGGAAGCAATGACCCTGGAGCTGGACGTCGGATATAGCTACTTGAGTCCCAGGAAATCATCAGAGCATGAACTGTTAAAAGCGTTACTGGCCGTCACATCTGTCGCCATAGTGCCCGTAATAATGAATCGAATGGAGTTTCTGTGTTTCATCGGCAATGTGGATTTTCAAGGAAGCAATGACCCTGGACCTGGACGTCGGATATAGTTACTTGAGTCCCAGGAAATATTCAAAGCATGGACTGTTAAAAGCGTTACTGGCCTTCACATATGTCGCCATAGTGCCCGTAGTATTAAATCGCGATGAAGTTTCTGTGTTTCATCGTCATTGTGAAGGTTCAAGGGAAGCAATGACGCTGGAGCTGGACGTCGGATATAGTTACTTGAGTCCCAGGAAATATTTAAAGCATGGACTGTTAAAAGCGTTACTGGCCTTCACATATGTCGCCATAGTGCCCGTAGTATTAAATCGCGATGCAGTTTCTGTGTTTCATCGTAATTGTGAAGGTTCAAGGGAAGCAATGACCCTGGAGCTGGACGTCGGATATAGTTACTTGAGTCCCAGGAAACATTCAAAGCATGGACTGTTAAAAGCGTTACTGGCCTTCACATATGTCGCCATAGTGCCCGTAGTATTTAATCGCGATGCAGTTTCTGTGATTCATCGTCACTGTGAAGTTCCAAGGGAAGCAATGGCTCTGGAGCTGGACGTCGGAAATAGTTATTTGAGTCCCAGGAAGTATTCAAAGCATGGACTGTTAAAAGCGTTACTGGCCTTCACATGTTTCGCTATAGTGCCCGTAGTATTGAATCGCGATGTAGTTTCTGTGATTCATCGTCACTGTGAAGATTCAAGGGAAGCAATGGCTCTGGATCTGGACGTCGGAAATAGTTATTTGAGTCCCAGGAAGTATTCAAAGCATGGACTGTTAAAAGCGTTACTGGCCTTCACATATTTCGCCATAGTGCCCGTAGTATTGAATCGCGATGTAGTTACTCTGTTTCATCGTCATTGTGAAGGTTCAAGGAAAGCAAATACCCTAAAGCTGGACGACGGATATATTACTTGAGTCCCAGGAAACATTAAAAGCATGGACTGTTAAAAGCGTTACTGGCCTTCACATATGTCGCCATAGTGCCCGTAGTATTGAATCGCGATGTAGTTACTCTGTTTCATCGTCATTGTGAAAGTTCAAGGAAAGCAAATACCCTAAAGCTGGACGACGGATATATTACTTGAGTCCCAGGAAACATTAAAAGCATGGACTGTTAAAAGCGTTACTGGCCTTCAGATATGTCGCCATAGTGCCCGTAGTATTGAATCGCGATGTAGTTACTCTGTTTCATCGTCATTGTGAAGGTTCAAGGAAAGCAAATACCCTGAAGCTGGACGACGGATATATTACTTGAGTCCCAGGAAACATTAAAAGCATGGACTGTTAAAAGCGTTACTGGCCTTCACATATGTCGCCATAGTGCCCGTAGTATTTAATGGCGATGCAGTTTCTGTGATTCATCGTCACTGTGAAGGTCCAAGGGAAGCAATGGCTCTGGAGCTGGACGTCGGAAATAGTTATTTGAGTCCCAGGAAGTATTCAAAGCATGGACTGTTAAAAGCGTTACTGGCCTTCACATATTTCGCCATAGTGCCCGTAGTATTGAATCGCGATGTAGTTACTCTGTTTCATCGTCATTGTGAAGGTTCAAGGAAAGCAAATACCCTAAAGCTGGACGACGGATATATTACTTGAGTCCCAGGAAACATTAAAAGCATGGACTGTTAAAAGCGTTACTGGCCTTCACATATGTCGCCATAGTGCTCGTAGTATTGAATCGCGATTCAGTTTCTTTGTTTCATCGTCATTGTGAAGGTTCAAGGGAAGCAATGACCCAGGAGCTGGAGGTCGGATATAGTTACTTGTGTCCCAGGAAATATTCAAAGCATGTACTGTTAAAAGCGTTACTGGCCTTCACATATGTCGCCATAGTGCCCGTAGTATTGAATCGCGATGCAGTTTCTGTGTTTCATCGTCATTGTGAAGGTTCAAGAGAAGCAATGACCCTGGAGCTGGACGTCGGATATAGTGACTTGAGTCCCCGAAAATATTCAAAGCATGGACTGTTAAAACCGTTACAGGCCTTCACATATGTCGCCATAGTGCCCGTAGTATTGAATCGCGATGCAGTTTCTGTGTTTCATCGTCATTGTGAAGGTTCGAGGTAGGCCATGACACTGGAGCTGGACGTCGGATATAGTTACTTGAGTCCCAGGAAATGTTCTAAGCATGGACTGTTAAAAGCGTTACTGGCCTTCACATGTGTCGCCATAGTGCCCGTAGTATTTAATCGCGATGCAGTTTCTGTGTTTCATCGTCACCTTGAAGGTTCAAGGGAAGCAATGGCCCTGGAGCTGGACGTCGGATATAGTTACTTGATTCCCAGGAAATAGTCAAAGCTTGGACTGTTAAAAGCGTTACTGGCCTTCACATATGTCGCCATAGTGCCCGTAGTATTGAATCGCGAAGCAGTTTCTGTGTTACATCGTCATTGTGAAGGCTCAAGAAGAGCAACGACCCTAAAGCTGCACGTCGGATATAGTTACCTGAGTCCCAGGAAATATTCAAATCATGCACTTTTAAAAGCGTTACTGGCCTTCACATATGTCGCCATAGTGCCCGTAGTATTGAATCGCGATGCAGTTTCTGTGTTTCATCGTCATTGTGAAGATTCAAGGGAAGCAATGGCACTGGAGCTGGACGTCGGATATAGTTACTTTAATCCCAGGAAATATTCAAAGCATGGACTGTTAAAAGCATTACTGGCCTTCACATATGTCACCATACTGCCCGTACTATTGAATCGCGATGCAGTTTCTGTGTTTCATCGTCATTCTGAAGGTTCAAGGGAAGCAATGGCACTGGAGCTGGACGTCGGATATAGTTACTTGAGTCCCAGGTAATATTCAAAGCATGGACTGTTAAAAGCGTTACTGGCCTTCACATATGTCGCCTTAGTGCCCGTAGTATTGAATCGCGATGCAGTTTCTGTGTTTCATCGTCATTCTGAAGGTTCAAGGGAAGCAATGGCACTGGAGCTGGACATCGGATAAAGTTACTTGAGTCCCAGGAAATATTCAAAGCATGGACTTTTAAAAGCGTTACTGGCCTTCACATATGCCGCTATAGTGCCCGTAGTATTGAATCGCGATGCAGTTTCTGTGTTTAATCGGCAATGTGAAGGTTCAAGGGAAGCAACGACCCTGGAGCTGGACGTCGGATATAGTTATTTGAGTCCAAGGAAATATGCAAAGCATGGACTGTTAAATGCGTTACTGGCCTTCACATTTGTCGCCGTAGTGACCGTAGTATTGAATCGCGATGCAGTTTCTGTGTTTCATCGTCATTGTGAAGGTTCAAGGGAAGCAAAGACCCTAAAGCTGGACGACGGATATATTACTTGAGTCCCAGCAAACATTAAAAGCATGGACTGTTAAAAGCGTTACTGGCCTTCACATATGTCGCCATAGTGCACATAGTATTGAATCGCGATGCAGTTTCTGTGTTTCATCGTCATTGTGAAGATTCAATGGAAGCAATGACCCTGGAGCTGGACGTCGGATATAGTTACTTGAGTCCCAGGAAATATTCAAAGCATGGACTGTTAAAAGCGTTACTGGCCTTCACATATGTCGCCATAGTGCCCGTAGTATTGAATCACGATGCAGTTTCTGTGTTTCATCGTCATTGTGAAGGTTCAAGGGAAGCAATGACCCTGGAGCTGCACGTCGGATATAGTTACTTGAGTCCCAGGAAGTATTCAAAGCATGGACTGTTAAAAGCGTTACTGGCCTTCACATATGTCGCCATAGTGCCCGTAGTATTGAATCGCGATTCAGTTTCTGTGTTTCATCGTCATTGTGAAGGTTCAAGGGAAGTAATGACCCTGGAGCTGGACGTCGGATGTAGTTACTTGAGTCGCAGAAATTATTCAAAGCATGGACTGTTAAAAGCGTTACTGGCCTTCACATATGTCGCCATAGTGCCCGTAGTATTGAATCGCGATGCAGTTTCTGTGTTTCATCGTCATTGCGAAGGTTCGAGGTAGGCCATGACCCTGGAGCTGGACGTCGCATATAGTTACTTGAGTCCCAGGAAATGTTCTAAGCATGGACTGTTAAAAGCGTTACTGGCCTTCACATATGTCGCCATAGTGCCCGTAGTATTGAATCGCGAAGCAGTTTCTATGTTACATCGTCATTATCAAGGCTCAAGGGAAGCAAAGACCCTAAAGCTGCACGCCGGATATAGTTACCTGAGTCCCAGGAAATATTAAAAGCATGGACTGTTAAAAGCGTTACTGGCCTTCACATATGTCGCCATAGTGCCCATAGTATTGAATCGCGATGTAGTTTCTGTGTTTCATCGTCATTGTGAAGGTTCAAGGGAAGCAATGACCCTGGAGCTGGACGTCGAATATAGTTACTTGAGTCCCAGGAAGTATTCAAAGCATGGACTGTTAAAAGCGTTACTGGCCTTCACATATGTCGCCATAGTGCCCGTAGTATTGAATCGCGATGCAGTTTCTGTGTTTCATCGTCATTGTGAAGGTTCAAGGGAAGCAATGACCCTGGAGCTGGACGTCGGATATAGTTACTTGAGTCCCAGGAAATATTCAAAGCATGGACTGTTAAAAGCGTTACTGGCCTTCACATATGTCGCCATAGTGCCCGTAGTATTGAATCGCGATGCAGTTTCTGTGTTTCATCGTCATTGCGAAGGTTCGAGGTAGGCCATGACCCTGGAGCTGGACGTCGGATATAGTTACTTGAGTCCAAGGAAATATGCAAAGCATGGACTGTTAAATGCGTTACTGGCCTTCACATTTGTCGCCGTAGTGACCGTAGTATTGAATCGCGATGCAGTTTCTGTGTTTCATCGTCATTGTGAAGGTTCAAGGGAAGCAAAGACCCTAAAGCTGGACGACGGATATATTACTTGAGTCCCAGCAAACATTAAAAGCATGGACTGTTAAAAGCGTTACTGGCCTTCACATATGTCGCCATAGTGCCCATAGTATTGAATCGCGATGTAGTTTCTGTGTTTCATCGTCATTCTGAAGGTTCAAGGGAAGCAATGGCACTGGAGCTGGACGTCGGATATAGTTACTTGAGTCCCAGGTAATATTCAAAGCATGGACTGTTAAAAGCGTTACTGGCCTTCACATATGTCGCCTTAGTGCCCGTAGTATTGAATCGCGATGCAGTTTCTGTGTTTCATCGTCATTCTGAAGGTTCAAGGGAAGCAATGGCACTGGAGCTGGACATCGGATAAAGTTACTTGAGTCCCAGGAAATATTCAAAGCATGGACTTTTAAAAGCGTTACTGGCCTTCACATATGCCGCTATAGTGCCCGTAGTATTGAATCGCGATGCAGTTTCTGTGTTTAATCGGCAATGTGAAGGTTCAAGGGAAGCAACGACCCTGGAGCTGGACGTCGGATATAGTTATTTGAGTCCAAGGAAATATGCAAAGCATGGACTGTTAAATGCGTTACTGGCCTTCACATTTGTCGCCGTAGTGACCGTAGTATTGAATCGCGATGCAGTTTCTGTGTTTCATCGTCATTGTGAAGGTTCAAGGGAAGCAAAGACCCTAAAGCTGGACGACGGATATATTACTTGAGTCCCAGCAAACATTAAAAGCATGGACTGTTAAAAGCGTTACTGGCCTTCACATATGTCGCCATAGTGCACATAGTATTGAATCGCGATGCAGTTTCTGTGTTTCATCGTCATTGTGAAGATTCAATGGAAGCAATGACCCTGGAGCTGGACGTCGGATATAGTTACTTGAGTCCCAGGAAATATTCAAAGCATGGACTGTTAAAAGCGTTACTGGCCTTCACATATGTCGCCATAGTGCCCGTAGTATTGAATCACGATGCAGTTTCTGTGTTTCATCGTCATTGTGAAGGTTCAAGGGAAGCAATGACCCTGGAGCTGCACGTCGGATATAGTTACTTGAGTCCCAGGAAGTATTCAAAGCATGGACTGTTAAAAGCGTTACTGGCCTTCACATATGTCGCCATAGTGCCCGTAGTATTGAATCGCGATTCAGTTTCTGTGTTTCATCGTCATTGTGAAGGTTCAAGGGAAGTAATGACCCTGGAGCTGGACGTCGGATGTAGTTACTTGAGTCGCAGAAATTATTCAAAGCATGGACTGTTAAAAGCGTTACTGGCCTTCACATATGTCGCCATAGTGCCCGTAGTATTGAATCGCGATGCAGTTTCTGTGTTTCATCGTCATTGCGAAGGTTCGAGGTAGGCCATGACCCTGGAGCTGGACGTCGCATATAGTTACTTGAGTCCCAGGAAATGTTCTAAGCATGGACTGTTAAAAGCGTTACTGGCCTTCACATATGTCGCCATAGTGCCCGTAGTATTGAATCGCGAAGCAGTTTCTATGTTACATCGTCATTATCAAGGCTCAAGGGAAGCAAAGACCCTAAAGCTGCACGCCGGATATAGTTACCTGAGTCCCAGGAAATATTAAAAGCATGGACTGTTAAAAGCGTTACTGGCCTTCACATATGTCGCCATAGTGCCCATAGTATTGAATCGCGATGTAGTTTCTGTGTTTCATCGTCATTGTGAAGGTTCAAGGGAAGCAATGACCCTGGAGCTGGACGTCGGATATAGTTACTTGAGTCCCAGGAAGTATTCAAAGCATGGACTGTTAAAAGCGTTACTGGCCTTCACATATGTCGCCATAGTGCCCGTAGTATTGAATCGCGATGCAGTTTCTGTGTTTCATCGTCATTGTGAAGGTTCAAGGGAAGCAATGACCCTGGAGCTGGACGTCGGATATAGTTACTTGAGTCCCAGGAAATATTCAAAGCATGGACTGTTAAAAGCGTTACTGGCCTTCACATATGTCGCCATAGTGCCCGTAGTATTGAATCGCGATGCAGTTTCTGTGTTTCATCGTCATTGCGAAGGTTCGAGGTAGGCCATGACCCTGGAGCTGGACGTCGGATATAGTTACTTGAGTCCCAGGAATGATTCTAAGCATGGACTGTTAAAAGCGTTACTGGCCTTCACATATGTCGCCATAGTGCCCGTAGTATTGAATCGCGAAGCAGTTTCTGTGTTACATCGTCATTATGAAGGCTCAAGGGAAGCAAAGACCCTAAAGCTGCACGTCGGATATAGTTACCTGAGTCCCAGGAAATATTAAAAACATAGACTGTTAAAAGCGTTACTGGCCTTCACATATGTCGCCATAGTGCCCGTTGTATTGAATCGCGATGCAGTTTCTGTGTTTCATCGTCATTGTGAAGGTTCAAGGGAAGCAATGACCCTGGAGCTGGACGTCGGATATAGTTACTTGAGTCCCTGGAAATAGTCAAAGCATGGACTGTTAAAAGCATTACTGGCTTTCACATATGTCGCCATAGTGCCCGTAGTATTGAATCGCGAAGCAGTTTCTGTGTTTCATCATCATTGTGAAGGCTCAAGGGAAGCAAAGACCCTAAAGCTGCACGTCGGATATAGTTACTTGAGTCCCAGGAAATATTCAAAGCATGGACTGTTAAAAGCGTTACTGGCCTTCACATATGTCGCCATAGTGCCCGTAGTATTGAATCGCGATGCAGTTTCTGTGTTTCATCGTCATTCTGAAGGTTCAAGGGAAGCAATTGCTCTGGAGCTGGACGTCGGATATAGTTACTTGAGTCCTAGGAAATATTCAAAGCATGGACTGTTAAAAGCGTTACTGGCCTTCACATATGTCGCCATAGTGCCCGTAGTAATGAATCGCGAAGCAGTTTCTGTGTTTTATCATCATTGTGAAGGCTCAAGGGAAGCAAAGAACCTAAAGCTGCACGTCGGATATAGTTACTTGAGTCCCAGGAAATATTCAAAGCATGGACTGTTAAAAGCGTTACTGGCCTTCACATATGTCGCCATAGTGCCCGTAGTATTGAATCGCGATGCAGTTTCTGTGTTTCATCGTCATTGTGAAGGTTCAAGGGAAGCAATGACCCTGGAGCTGAACGTCGGATATAGTTACTTGAGTTCCAGGAAATATTCAAAGCATGGACTGTTAAAAGCGTTACTGGCCTTCACATATGTCGCCATAGTGCCCGTAGTATTGAATCGCGATGCAGTTTCTGTGTTTCATCGTCATTCTGAAGGTTCAAGGGAAGCAATGGCTCTGGAGCTGGACGTCGGATATAGTTACTTGAGTCCCAGGAAATAGTCAAAGCATGGACAGTTAAAAGCGTTACTGGCCTTCACATATGTCGCCATAGTGCCCGTAGTATTGAATCGCGATGCAGTTTCTGTGTTTAATCGGTAATGTGAAGGTTCAAGGGAAGCAATGACCCTGGAGCTGGACGTCGGATATAGTTATTTGAGTCCAAGGAAATATGCAAAGCATGGACTGTTAAAAGCGTTACAGGCCTTCACATATGTCGCCATAGTGCCCGTAGTATTGAATCGCGAAGCAGTTTCTGTGTTTCATCGTCATTGTGATGGCTCAAGGGAAGCAAAGACCATAAAGCTGCACGTTGGATATAGTTACTTGAGTCCCAGGAAATATTAAAAGCATGGACTGTTAAAAGCGTTACTGGCCTTCACATATGTCGCCATAGTGCCCGTAGTATTGAATTGCGATGCAGTTTCTGTGTTTCATCGTCATTGTGCAGGTTCAGGTGAAGCAATGACCCTAGAGCTGGACGTCGGACATAGTTACATGAGTCCCAGGAAATATTCAAAGCATGGACTGTTAAAAGCGTTACTGGCCTTCACATATGTCGCCATAGTGCCCGTAGTATTGAATCGCAATGCAGTTTCTGTGTGTCATCGGCAATGTGAAGGTTCAAGGGAAGCAACGACCCTGGAGCTGGACGTCGGATATAGTTACTTGAGTCCCAGGAAATATTCAAAGCATGCACTGTTAAAAGCGTTACTGGCCTTCACATATGTCGCCATAGTGCCCGTAGTATTGAATCGCGATGCAGTTTCTGTGTTTCATCGGCAATGTGGAGTTTCAAGGGAAGCAACGACCCTGGAGCTGGACGTCGGATATAGTTACTTGAGTCCCAGGAAATATTCTAAGCATGGACTGTTAAAAGCGTTACTGGCCTTCACATATGTCGCCATAGTGCCCGTAGTATTGAATCGCGATGCAGTTTCTGTGTTTCATCGGCAATGTGAAGGTTAAAGGGAAGCAATGACCCTGGAGCTGGACGTCGGATATAGTTACTTGAGTCCCAGGAAATCATCAGAGCATGAACTGTTAAAAGCGTTACTGGCCGTCACATCTGTCGCCATAGTGCCCGTAATAATGAATCGAAATGGAGTTTCTGTGTTTGATTGGCAATGTGGATTTTCAAGGAAGCAATGACCCTGGACCTGGACGTCGGATATAGTTACTTGAGTCCCAGGAAATATTCAAAGCATGGACTGTTAAAAGCGTTACTGGCCTTCACATATGCCGCCATAGTGCCCGTAGTATTAAATCGCGATGCAGTTTCTGTGTTTCATCGTCATTGTGAAGGTTCAAGGGAAGCAATGACCCTGGATCTGGACGTCGGATATAGTTACTTGAGTCCCAGGAAACATTCAAAGCATGGACTGTTAATAGCGTTACTGGCCTTCACATATGTCGCCATAGTGCCCGTAGTATTGAATCGCGATGCAGTTTCTGTGTTTCATCAGCAATGTGAAGGTTCAAGGGAAGCAATGACCCTGGAGCTGGACGTCGGATATAGTTACTTGAGTCCCAGGAAATAGTCAAAGCATGGGCTGTTTAAAGCGTTACTGGCCTTCACATATGTCGCCATAGTGCCCGTAGTATTGAATCGCGATGCAGTTTCTGTGTTTCATCGTCATTGTGAAGGTTCAAGGGAAGCAATGACGCTGGAGCTGGACGTCGGATATAGTTACTTGAGTCCCAGGAAATATTCAAATCATGGACTGTTAAAAGAGTTACTGCCTTCACATATGTCGCCATACTGCCCGTAGTATTGAATCGCGATGCAGTTTCTGTGTTTCATCGTCATTGTGAAGGTTCAAGGGAAGCAATGACCCTCAAGCTGGACGTCGGATATAGTTACTTGAGTCCCAGGAAATATTCAAAGCATGGACTGTTAAAAGCATTTCTGGCCTTCACATATGTCGCCATAGTGCCCGTAGTATTGAATCGCTAAGCAGTTTCTGTGTTTCATCGTCATTGTGAAGGTTCAAGGGAAGCAATGACCCTGGAGCTGGACGTCGGATATAGTTACTTGAGTCCCAGGAAGCATTCAAAGCATGGATTGTTAAAAGCGTTACTGGCCTTCACATATGTCGCTATAGTGCCCGTAGTATTGAATTGCGATGCAGTTTCTGTGTTTCATCGTCATTGTGAAGGTTCAAGTGAAGCAATGACCCTGGAGCTGGACGTCGGATATAGTTACTTGAGTCCCAGGAAATATTCAAAGCATGGACTGTTAAAAGCGTTACTGGCCTTCACATATGTCGCCATAGTGCCCGTAGTATTGAATCGCGATGCAGTTTCTGTGTTTCATCAGCAATGTGAAGGTTCAAGGGAAGCAGTGACCCTGGAGCTGGACGTCGGATATAGTTACTTGAGTCCCAGGAAATAGTCAAAACATGGACTGTTAAAAGCGTTACTGGCCTTCACATATGTCGCCATAGTGCCCGTAGTATTGAATCGCGATGCAGTTTCTGTGACATCGTCATTGTGAAGGTTCAAGTGAAGCAATGACCCTGGAGCTGGACGTCGGACATAGTTACTTGAGTCCCAGGAAATATTCAAAGCATGGACTGTTAAAAGCGTTACTGGCCTTCACATATGTCGCCATAGTGCCCGTAGTATTGAATCGCGATGCAGTTTCTGTGTATCATCAGCAATGTGAAGGTTCAAGGGAAGCAATGACCCTGGAGCTGGACGACGGATATATTACTTGAGTCCCAGGAAACATTAAAAGCATGGACTGTTAAAAGCGTTACTGGCCTTCACATATGTCGCCATAGTGCCCGTAGTATTGAATCGCGAAGCAGTTTCTGTGTTTCATCGTCATTGTGAAGGCTCAAGGGAAGCAAAGACCCTAAAGCTGCACGTCGGATATAGTTACTTGAGTCCCAGGAAATATTAAAAGCATGGACTGTTAAAAGCGTTACTGGCCTTCACATATGTCGCCATAGTGCCCGTAGTATTGAATCGCGATGCAGTTTCTGTGTTTCATCGTCATTGTGAAGGTTCAAGGGAAGCAATGACCCTGGAGCTGGACGTCGGATATAGTTACTTGAGTCCCAGGAAATATTCAAAGCATGGACTGTTAAAAGCGTTACTGGCCTTCACATATGTCGCCATAGTGCCCGTAGTATTGAATCACGATGCAGTTTCTGTGTTTCATCGTCATTGTGAAGGTTCAAGGGAAGCAATGACCCTGGAGCTGGACGTCGGATATAGTTACTTGAGTCCCAGGAAGTATTCAAAGCATGGACTGTTAAAAGCGTTACTGGCCTTCACATATGTCGCCATAGTGCCCGTAGTATTAAATCGCGATTCAGTTTCTGTGTTTCATCGTCATTGTGAAGGTTCAAGGGAAGTAATGACCCTGGAGCTGGACGTCGGATGTAGTTACTTGAGTCGCAGAAATTATTCAAAGCATGGACTGTTAAAAGCGTTACTGGCCTTCACATATGTCGCCATAGTGCCCGTAGTATTGAATCGCGATGCAGTTTCTGTGTTTCATCGTCATTGCGAAGGTTCGAGGTAGGCCATGACCCTGGAGCTGGACGTCGCATATAGTTACTTGAGTCCCAGGAAATGTTCTAAGCATGGACTGTTAAAAGCGTTACTGGCCTTCACATATGTCGCCATAGTGCCCGTAGTATTGAATCGCGAAGCAGTTTCTATGTTACATCGTCATTATCAAGGCTCAAGGGAAGCAAAGACCCTAAAGCTGCACGCCGGATATAGTTACCTGAGTCCCAGGAAATATTAAAAGCATGGACTGTTAAAAGCGTTACTGGCCTTCACATATGTCGCCATAGTGCCCATAGTATTGAATCGCGATGCAGTTTCTGTGTTTCATCGTCATTGTGAAGGTTCAAGGGAAGCAATGACCCTGGAGCTGGACGTCGGATATAGTTACTTGAGTCCCAGGAAGTATTCAAAGCATGGACTGTTAAAAGCGTTACTGGCCTTCACATATGTCGCCATAGTGCCCGTAGTATTGAATCGCGATGCAGTTTCTGTGTTTCATCGTCATTGTGAAGGTTCAAGGGAAGCAATGACCCTGGAGCTGGACGTCGGATATAGTTACTTGAGTCCCAGGAAATATTCAAAGCATGGACTGTTAAAAGCGTTACTGGCCTTCACATATGTCGCCATAGTGCCCGTAGTATTGAATCGCGATGCAGTTTCTGTGTTTCATCGTCATTGCGAAGGTTCGAGGTAGGCCATGACCCTGGAGCTGGACGTCGGATATAGTTACTTGAGTCCCAGGAATGATTCTAAGCATGGACTGTTAAAAGCGTTACTGGCCTTCACATATGTCGCCATAGTGCCCGTAGTATTGAATCGCGAAGCAGTTTCTGTGTTACATCGTCATTATGAAGGCTCAAGGGAAGCAAAGACCCTAAAGCTGCACGTCGGATATAGTTACCTGAGTCCCAGGAAATATTAAAAACATAGACTGTTAAAAGCGTTACTGGCCTTCACATATGTCGCCATAGTGCCCGTTGTATTGAATCGCGATGCAGTTTCTGTGTTTCATCGTCATTGTGAAGGTTCAAGGGAAGCAATGACCCTGGAGCTGGACGTCGGATATAGTTACTTGAGTCCCTGGAAATAGTCAAAGCATGGACTGTTAAAAGCATTACTGGCTTTCACATATGTCGCCATAGTGCCCGTAGTATTGAATCGCGAAGCAGTTTCTGTGTTTCATCATCATTGTGAAGGCTCAAGGGAAGCAAAGACCCTAAAGCTGCACGTCGGATATAGTTACTTGAGTCCCAGGAAATATTCAAAGCATGGACTGTTAAAAGCGTTACTGGCCTTCACATATGTCGCCATAGTGCCCGTAGTATTGAATCGCGATGCAGTTTCTGTGTTTCATCGTCATTCTGAAGGTTCAAGGGAAGCAATGGCTCTGGAGCTGGACGTCGGATATAGTTACTTGAGTCCTAGGAAATATTCAAAGCATGGACTGTTAAAAGCGTTACTGGCCTTCACATATGTCGCCATAGTGCCCGTAGTAATGAATCGCGAAGCAGTTTCTGTGTTTTATCATCATTGTGAAGGCTCAAGGGAAGCAAAGAACCTAAAGCTGCACGTCGGATATAGTTACTTGAGTCCCAGGAAATATTCAAAGCATGGACTGTTAAAAGCGTTACTGGCCTTCACATATGTCGCCATAGTGCCCGTAGTATTGAATCGCGATGCAGTTTCTGTGTTTCATCGTCATTGTGAAGGTTCAAGGGAAGCAATGACCCTGGAGCTGAACGTCGGATATAGTTACTTGAGTTCCAGGAAATATTCAAAGCATGGACTGTTAAAAGCGTTACTGGCCTTCACATATGTCGCCATAGTGCCCGTAGTATTGAATCGCGATGCAGTTTCTGTGTTTCATCGTCATTCTGAAGGTTCAAGGGAAGCAATGGCTCTGGAGCTGGACGTCGGATATAGTTACTTGAGTCCCAGGAAATAGTCAAAGCATGGACAGTTAAAAGCGTTACTGGCCTTCACATATGTCGCCATAGTGCCCGTAGTATTGAATCGCGATGCAGTTTCTGTGTTTAATCGGTAATGTGAAGGTTCAAGGGAAGCAATGACCCTGGAGCTGGACGTCGGATATAGTTATTTGAGTCCAAGGAAATATGCAAAGCATGGACTGTTAAAAGCGTTACAGGCCTTCACATATGTCGCCATAGTGCCCGTAGTATTGAATCGCGAAGCAGTTTCTGTGTTTCATCGTCATTGTGATGGCTCAAGGGAAGCAAAGACCATAAAGCTGCACGTTGGATATAGTTACTTGAGTCCCAGGAAATATTAAAAGCATGGACTGTTAAAAGCGTTACTGGCCTTCACATATGTCGCCATAGTGCCCGTAGTATTGAATTGCGATGCAGTTTCTGTGTTTCATCGTCATTGTGCAGGTTCAGGTGAAGCAATGACCCTAGAGCTGGACGTCGGACATAGTTACATGAGTCCCAGGAAATATTCAAAGCATGGACTGTTAAAAGCGTTACTGGCCTTCACATATGTCGCCATAGTGCCCGTAGTATTGAATCGCAATGCAGTTTCTGTGTGTCATCGGCAATGTGAAGGTTCAAGGGAAGCAACGACCCTGGAGCTGGACGTCGGATATAGTTACTTGAGTCCCAGGAAATATTCAAAGCATGCACTGTTAAAAGCGTTACTGGCCTTCACATATGTCGCCATAGTGCCCGTAGTATTGAATCGCGATGCAGTTTCTGTGTTTCATCGGCAATGTGGAGTTTCAAGGGAAGCAACGACCCTGGAGCTGGACGTCGGATATAGTTACTTGAGTCCCAGGAAATATTCTAAGCATGGACTGTTAAAAGCGTTACTGGCCTTCACATATGTCGCCATAGTGCCCGTAGTATTGAATCGCGATGCAGTTTCTGTGTTTCATCGGCAATGTGAAGGTTAAAGGGAAGCAATGACCCTGGAGCTGGACGTCGGATATAGTTACTTGAGTCCCAGGAAATCATCAGAGCATGAACTGTTAAAAGCGTTACTGGCCGTCACATCTGTCGCCATAGTGCCCGTAATAATGAATCGAAATGGAGTTTCTGTGTTTGATTGGCAATGTGGATTTTCAAGGAAGCAATGACCCTGGACCTGGACGTCGGATATAGTTACTTGAGTCCCAGGAAATATTCAAAGCATGGACTGTTAAAAGCGTTACTGGCCTTCACATATGCCGCCATAGTGCCCGTAGTATTAAATCGCGATGCAGTTTCTGTGTTTCATCGTCATTGTGAAGGTTCAAGGGAAGCAATGACCCTGGATCTGGACGTCGGATATAGTTACTTGAGTCCCAGGAAACATTCAAAGCATGGACTGTTAATAGCGTTACTGGCCTTCACATATGTCGCCATAGTGCCCGTAGTATTGAATCGCGATGCAGTTTCTGTGTTTCATCAGCAATGTGAAGGTTCAAGGGAAGCAATGACCCTGGAGCTGGACGTCGGATATAGTTACTTGAGTCCCAGGAAATAGTCAAAGCATGGGCTGTTTAAAGCGTTACTGGCCTTCACATATGTCGCCATAGTGCCCGTAGTATTGAATCGCGATGCAGTTTCTGTGTTTCATCGTCATTGTGAAGGTTCAAGGGAAGCAATGACGCTGGAGCTGGACGTCGGATATAGTTACTTGAGTCCCAGGAAATATTCAAATCATGGACTGTTAAAAGAGTTACTGCCTTCACATATGTCGCCATACTGCCCGTAGTATTGAATCGCGATGCAGTTTCTGTGTTTCATCGTCATTGTGAAGGTTCAAGGGAAGCAATGACCCTCAAGCTGGACGTCGGATATAGTTACTTGAGTCCCAGGAAATCATCAGAGCATGAACTGTTAAAAGCGTTACTGGCCGTCACATCTGTCGCCATAGTGCCCGTAATAATGAATCGAAATGGAGTTTCTGTGTTTGATTGGCAATGTGGATTTTCAAGGAAGCAATGACCCTGGACCTGGACGTCGGATATAGTTACTTGAGTCCCAGGAAATATTCAAAGCATGGACTGTTAAAAGCGTTACTGGCCTTCACATATGCCGCCATAGTGCCCGTAGTATTAAATCGCGATGCAGTTTCTGTGTTTCATCGTCATTGTGAAGGTTCAAGGGAAGCAATGACCCTGGATCTGGACGTCGGATATAGTTACTTGAGTCCCAGGAAACATTCAAAGCATGGACTGTTAAAAGCATTTCTGGCCTTCACATATGTCGCCATAGTGCCCGTAGTATTGAATCGCTAAGCAGTTTCTGTGTTTCATCGTCATTGTGAAGGTTCAAGGGAAGCAATGACCCTGGAGCTGGACGTCGGATATAGTTACTTGAGTCCCAGGAAGCATTCAAAGCATGGATTGTTAAAAGCGTTACTGGCCTTCACATATGTCGCTATAGTGCCCGTAGTATTGAATTGCGATGCAGTTTCTGTGTTTCATCGTCATTGTGAAGGTTCAAGTGAAGCAATGACCCTGGAGCTGGACGTAGGATATAGTTACTTGAGTCCCAGGAAATATTCAAAGCATGGACTGTTAAAAGCGTTACTGGCCTTCACATATGTCGCCATAGTGCCCGTAGTATTGAATCGCGATGCAGTTTCTGTGTTTCATCAGCAATGTGAAGGTTCAAGGGAAGCAGTGACCCTGGAGCTGGACGTCGGATATAGTTACTTGAGTCCCAGGAAATAGTCAAAACATGGACTGTTAAAAGCGTTACTGGCCTTCACATATGTCGCCATAGTGCCCGTAGTATTGAATCGCGATGCAGTTTCTGTGTTTCATCGTCATTGTGAAGGTTCAAGTGAAGCAATGACCCTGGAGCTGGACGTCGGACATAGTTACTTGAGTCCCAGGAAATATTCAAAGCATGGACTGTTAAAAGCGTTACTGGCCTTCACATATGTCGCCATAGTGCCCGTAGTATTGAATCGCGATGCAGTTTCTGTGTATCATCAGCAATGTGAAGGTTCAAGGGAAGCAATGACCCTGGAGCTGGACGACGGATATATTACTTGAGTCCCAGGAAACATTAAAAGCATGGACTGTTAAAAGCGTTACTGGCCTTCACATATGTCGCCATAGTGCCCGTAGTATTGAATCGCGAAGCAGTTTCTGTGTTTCATCGTCATTGTGAAGGCTCAAGGGAAGCAAAGACCCTAAAGCTGCACGTCGGATATAGTTACTTGAGTCCCAGGAAATATTAAAAGCATGGACTGTTAAAAGCGTTACTGGCCTTCACATATGTCGCCATAGTGCCCGTAGTATTGAATCGCGATGCAGTTTCTGTGTTTCATCGTCATTGTGAAGGTTCAAGGGAAGCAATGACCCTGGAGCTGGACGTCGGATATAGTTACTTGAGTCCCAGGAAACATTCAAGGCATGGACTGTTAAAAGCGTTACTGGCCTTCACATATGTCGCTATAGTGCCCGTAGTATTGAATTGCGATGCAGTTTCTGTGTTTCATCGTCATTGTGTAGGTTCAAGTGAAGCAATGACCCTGGAGCTGAACGTCGGACATAGTTACTTGAGTCCCAGGAAATATTCAAAGCATGGACTGTTAAAAGCGTTACTGGCCTTCACATATGTCGCCATAGTGCCCGTAGTATTGAATCGCGATGCAGTTTCTGTGTTTCATCAGCAATGTGAAGGTTCAAGGGAAGCAATGACCCTGGAGCTGGACGTCGGATATAGTTACTTGAGTCCCAGGAAATAGTCAAAGCATGGACTGTTAAAAGCGTTACTGGCCTTCACATATGTCGCCATAGTGCCCGTAGTATTGAATCGCGATGCAGTTTCTGTGTTTCATCGTCATTGTGAAGGTTCAAGGGAAGCAATGACCCTGGAGCTGGACGTCGGATATAGTTATTTGAGTCCAAGGAAATATGCAAAGCATGGACTGTTAAAAGCGTTACTGGCCTTCACATTTGTCGCCATAGCGTCGTAGTATTGAATCGCGATGCAGTTTCTATGTTTCATCGTCATTGTGAAGGTTCAAGGGAAACAATGACCCTGGAGCTGGAGGTCGGATATAGTTACCTGTATCCCAGGAAATATTCAAAGCATGGACTGTTAAAAGCGTTACTGGCCTTCACATATGTCGCCATAGTGCCCGTAGTATTTAATCGCGAAGGAGTTTCTGTATTTCATCGTCATTGCGAACGTTCAAGTTAAGCAATGACCCTGGAGCTGGACGTCGGATATAGTTATTTGAGTCCCCGGAAATATTTAAAGCATTGACTGTTAAAAGCGTTACTGGCCTTCACATATGTCGCCGTAGTGCCCGTAGTATTAAATTGCCATGCAGTTTCTGTGTTTCATCGTCACTGTGAAGGTAAAAGGTAAGCAATGACCCTGGAGCTGGACGTCGGATATAGTTACTTGAGTCCCAGGAAATATTCAAAGCATGGACTGTTAAAAGCGTTACTGGCCTTCACATATGTCGCCATAGTGACCGTAGTATTGAATCTCGATGCAGTTTCTGTGTTTCATCGTCATTGTGAAGGTTCGAGGTAGGCCATGATCCTGGAGCTGGACATCGGATACAGTTACTTGAGTCCCAGGAAACGTTCTAATCATGGACTGTTAAAAGCGTTACTGGCCTTCACATATGTCGCCATAGTGCACGTAGTATTGAATCGCGATGCAGTTTCTGTGTTTCATCGTCTTTGTGAAGGTTCAAGGGATCAATGACCCTGGTGCTGGACGTCGGATATAGTTACTTGAGTCCCAGTAAATATTCAAAGCATGGACTGTTAAAAGCGTTACTGGCCTTCACATATGTCGCCATAGTGCCCGTAGTATTGAATCGCGATGCAGTTTCTGTGTTTCATCGGCAATGTCGAGTTTCAAGGTAAGCAATGACCCTGGAGCTGGACGTCGGATATAGTTACTTGAGTCCCAGGAAGTATTCAAAGCATGGACTGTTAAAAGCGTTACTGGCCTTCACATATGTCGCCATAGTGCCCGTAGTATTGAATCGCGATGCAGTTTCTGTGTTTCATCGTCATTGTGAAAGTTCAAGGGAAGCAATGACCCTGGAGCTGGTCGTCGGATATAGTTACTTGAGTCCCAGGAAATATTCAAAGCATGGACTGTTAAAAGCGTTACTGGCCTTCACATATGTCGCCATACTGCCCGTAGTATTGAATCGCGATGCAGTTTCTGTGTTTCATCGTCATTGTGAGGTTCAAGGGAAGCAATGGCACTGGAGCTGGACGTCGGATATAGTTACTTGAATCCCAGGAAATATTCAAAGCATGGACTTTTAAAAGCATTACTGTCCTTCACATATGTCGCCATAGTGCCCGTAGTATTGAATCGCGGAGCAGTTTCTGTGTTTCATCGTCATTGTGAAGGCTCAAGGGAAGCAAAGACCCTAAAGCTGCACGTCGGATATAGTTACTTGAGTCCCAGGAAATATTAAAAGCATGGACTGTTAAAAGCGTTACTGGCCTTCACATATGTCGCCATAGTGCCCGTTGTATTGAATCGCGATGCAGTTTCTGTGTTTCATCGTCATTGTGAAGGTTCAAGGGAAGCAATGACCCTGGAGCTGGACGTCGGATATAGTTACTTGAGTCCCAGGAAATATTCAAAGCATGGACTATTAAAAGCGTTACTGGCCTTCACATATGTCGCCATAGTGCCCGTAGTATTGAATCGCGAAGCAGTTTCTGTGTTTCATCGTCATTCTGAAGGTTCAAGGGAAGCAATGGCACTGGAGCTGGACGTCGGATATAGTTGCTTGAGTCTCAGGACATATTCAAAGCATGGACTGTTAAAAACGTTACTGGCCTTCACATTTGTCGCCATAGTGCCCGTAGTATTTAATCGCGAAGCAGTTTCTGTGTTTCATCGTCATTGTGAAGGTTCAAGGGAAGCAATGACCCTGGAGCTGGACGTCGGATATAGTTACTTGATTCCCAGGAAATATTCAAAGCATGGACTGTTAAAAGCGTTACTGGCCTTCACATATGTCGCCATTGTGCCTGTAGTATTTAATCGCGATGCAGTTTCTGTGTTTCATCGTCATTGCGAAGGTTCAAGGGAAGCAATGACCCTGGAGCTGGACGTCGGATATAGTTATTTGAGTCCCAGGAAATATTCAAGGCATGGACTGTTAAAAGCGTTACTGGCCTTCACATATGTCGCCATAGTGCCCGTAGTATTAAATCGCCATGCAGTTTCTGTGTTTCATCGTCATTGTGAAGGTAAAACGTAAGCAATGACCCTGGAGCTAGACGTCGGATATAGTTACTTGAGTCCCAGGAAATATTCAAAGCATGGACTGTTAAAAGCGTTACTGGCCTTCACATATGTCGCCATAGTGCCCGTTGTTATGAATCGCGATGCAGTTTCTGTGTTTCATCGACATTGTGAAGGTTCAAGGGAAGCAATGACCCTGGAGCTGGACGTCGGATATAGTTACTTGAGTCCCACGAAGTATTCAAAGCATGGACTGTTAAAAGCGTTACTGGCCTTCACATATGTCGCCATAGTGCCCGTAGTATTGAATCGCGATGCAGTTTCTGTGTTTCATCGTCATTGTGAAGGTTCAAGGGAAGCAATCACCCTGAAGCTGGACGTCGGATATAGTTACTTGAGTCCCAGGAAATATTCAAAGCATGGACTGTTAAAAGCGTTACTGGCCTTCACATATGTCGCCATAGTGCCCGTAGTATTGAATCGCGATGCAGTTTCTGTGTTTCATCGTCATTGTGAAGGTTCAAGGGAAGCAATGGCACTGGAGCTGGACGTCGGATATGGTTACTTGAATCCCAGGAAATATTCAAAGCACGGACTGTTAAAAGCATTACTTGCCTTCACATATGTCGCCATAGTGCCCGTAGTATTGAATCGCGAAGCAGTTTCTGTGTTTCATCGTCATTGTGAAGGCTCAAAGGAAGCAAAGGCCCTAAAGCTGCACGTCGGATATAGTTACTTGAGTCCCAGGAAATATTAAAAGCATGGAATGTTAAAAGCGTTACTGGCGTTCACATATGTCGCCATAGTGCCCGTAGTATTGAATCGCGATGCAGTTTCTGTGTTTCATCGTCATTCTGAAGGTTCAAGGGAAGCAATGACCCTGGAGCTGGACGTCGGATATAGTTACTTGAGTCCCAGGAAATATTCAAAGCATGGACTGTTAAAAGCGTTACTGGCCTTCGCTTATGTCGCCATAGTGCCCGTAGTATTGAATCGCGATGCAGTTTCTGTGTTTCATCGTCATTCTGAAGGTTCAAGGGAAGCAATGGCACTGGAGCTGGACGTCGGATATACTTACTTGATTCCCAGGAAATAGTCAAAGCATGGACTGTTAAAAGCGTTACTGGCCTTCACATATGTCGCCATAGTGCCCGTAGTATTGAATCGCGAAGCAGTTTCTGTGTTACATCGTCATTGTGAAGGCTCAAGGGAAGCAAAGACCCTAAAGCTGCACGTCGGATTTAGTTACCTGAGTCCCAGGAAATATTAAACCATTGACTGTTAAAAGCGTTACTGGCCTTCACATATGTCGCCATAGTGCCCGTAGTATTGAATCGCGATGCAGTTTCTGTGTTTCATCGTCATTGTGGAGGTTCAAGGGAAGCAATGACCCTGGAGCTGGACGTCGGATATAGTTACTTGAGTCCCAGGAAATATTCAAAGCATGGACTGTTAAAAGCGTTACTGGCCTTCACATATGTCGCCATAGTGCCCGTAGTATTGAATCGCGATGCAGTTTCTGTGTTTCATCGCCATTGTGAAGGTTCAAGGGAAGCTAAGACCCTAAAGCTGGACGACGGATATATTACTTGAGTCCCAGGAAACATTGAAAGCATGGACTGTTAAAAGCGTTACTGGCCTTCACATATGTCGCCATAGTGCCCGTAGTATTGAATCGCGATGCAGTTTCTGTGTTTCTTCGTCATTCTGAAGGTTCAAGGGAAGCGATGGCACTGGAGCTGGACGTCGGATATAGTTGCTTGAGTCTCAGGACATATTCAAAGCATGGACTGTTAAAAGCGTTACTGGCCTTCACATTTGTCGCCATAGTGCCCGTAGTATTTAATCGCGAAGCAGTTTCTGTGTTTCATCGTCATTGTGAAGGTTCAAGGGAAGCAATGACCCTGGAGCTGGACGTCGGATCTAGTTACTTGATTCCCAGGAAATATTCAAAGCATGGACTGTTAAAAGCGTTACTGGCCTTCACATATGTCGCCATTGTGCCTGTAGTATTTAATCGCGATGCAGTTTCTGTGTTTCATCGTCATTGCGAAGGTTCAAGGGAAGCAATGACCCTGGAGCTGGACGTCGGATATAGTTATTTGAGTCCCAGGAAATATTCAAAGCATGGACTGTTAAAAGCGTTACTGGCCTTCACATATGTCGCCATAGTGCCCGTAGTATTAAATCGCCATGCAGTTTCTGTGTTTCATCGTCATTGTGAAGGTAAAACGTAAGCAATGACCCTGGAGCTAGACGTCGGATATAGTTACTTGAGTCCCAGGAATTATTCAAAGCATGGACTGTTAAAAGCGTTACTGGCCTTCACATATGTCGCCATAGTGCCCGTTGTTATGAATCGCGATGCAGTTTCTGTGTTTCATCGACATTGTGAAGGTTCAAGGGAAGCAATGACCCTGGAGCTGGACGTCGGATGTAGTTACTTGAGTCCCACGAAGTATTCAAAGCATGGACTGTTAGAAGCGTTACTGGCCTTCACATATGTCGCCATAGTGCCCGTAGTATTGAATCGCGATGCAGTTTCTGTGTTTAATGGGCAATGTGAAGATTCAAGGGAAGCAATGACCCTGGAGCTGGACGTCGGATATAGTTATTTGAGTCCAAGGAAATATGCAAAGCATGGACTGTTAAAAGCGTTACTGGCCTTCACATTTGTCGCCGTAGTGTCCGTAGTATTGAATCGCGATGCAGTTTCTGTGTTTCATCGTCATTGTGAAGGTTCAAGGGAAGCTAAGACCCTAAAGCTGGACGACGGATATATTACTTGAGTCCCAGAGAACATTAAAAGCATGGACTGTTAAAAGCGTTACTGGACTTCACATATGTCGCCATAGTGACCGTGGTATTGAATCGCGATGCAGTTTCTGTGTTTCATCGTCATTCTGAAGGTTCAAGGAAAGCAATGGCACTGGAGCTGGACGTCGGATATAGTTACTTGAGTCCCAGGAAATATTCAAAGCATGGACTGTTAAAAGCGTTACAGGCCTTCACATATGTCGCCATAGTGCCCGTAGTATTGAATCGCGAAGCAGTTTCTGTGTTTCATCGTCATTGTGATGGCTCAAGGGAAGCAAAGACCCTAAAGCTGCACGTTGGATATAGTTACTTGAGTCCCAGGAAATATTCAAAGCATGGACTGTTAAAAGCGTTACTGGCCTTCTCATATGTCGCCATAGTGCCCGTAGTATTGAATTGCGATGCAGTTTCTGTTTTTCATCGTCACTGTGAAGGTTCAAGGGAAGCAATGGCACTGGAGCTGGACGTCGGATATACTTACTTGATTCCCAGGAAATAGTCAAAGCATGGACTGTTAAAAGCGTTACTGGCCTTCACATATGTCGCCATAGTGCCCGTAGTATTGAATCGCGAAGCAGTTTCTGTGTTACATCGTCATTGTGAAGGCTCAAGGGAAGCAAAGACCCTAAAGCTGCACGTCGGATTTAGTTACCTGAGTCCCAGGAAATATTAAACCATTGACTGTTAAAAGCGTTACTGGCCTTCACATATGTCGCCATAGTGCCCGTAGTATTGAATCGCGATGCAGTTTCTGTGTTTCATCGTCATTGTGGAGGTTCAAGGGAAGCAATGACCCTGGAGCTGGACGTCGGATGTAGTTACTTGAGTCCCACGAAGTATTCAAAGCATGGACTGTTAGAAGCGTTACTGGCCTTCACATATGTCGCCATAGTGCTTGTAGTATTGAATCACGATGCAGTTTCTGTGTTTAATGGGCAATGTGAAGATTCAAGGGAAGAAATGACCCTGGAGCTGGACGTCGGATATAGTTATTTGAGTCCAAGGAAATATGCAAAGCATGGACTGTTAAAAGCGTTACTGGCCTTCACATTTGTCGCCGTAGTGTCCGTAGTATTGAATCGCGATGCAGTTTCTGTGTTTCATCGTCATTGTGAAGGTTCAAGGGAAGCTAAGACCCTAAAGCTGGACGACGGATATATTACTTGAGTCCCAGAGAACATTAAAAGCATGGACTGTTAAAAGCGTTACTGGACTTCACATATGTCGCCATAGTGACCGTGGTATTGAATCGCGATGCAGTTTCTGTGTTTCATCGTCATTCTGAAGGTTCAAGGAAAGCAATGGCACTGGAGCTGGACGTCGGATATAGTTACTTGAGTCCCAGGAAATATTCAAAGCATGGACTGTTAAAAGCGTTACAGGCCTTCACATATGTCGCCATAGTGCCCGTAGTATTGAATCGCGAAGCAGTTTCTGTGTTTCATCGTCATTGTGATGGCTCAAGGGAAGCAAAGACCCTAAAGCTGCACGTTGGATATAGTTACTTGAGTCCCAGGAAATATTCAAAGCATGGACTGTTAAAAGCGTTACTGGCCTTCTCATATGTCGCCATAGTGCCCGTAGTATTTAATCGCGATGCAGTTTCTGTTTTTCATCGTCACTGTGAAGGTTCAAGGGAAGCAATGGCACTGGAGCTGGACGTCGGATATACTTACTTGATTCCCAGGAAATAGTCAAAGCATGGACTGTTAAAAGCGTTACTGGCCTTCACATATGTCGCCATAGTGCCCGTAGTATTGAATCGCGAAGCAGTTTCTGTGTTACATCGTCATTGTGAAGGCTCATGGGAAGCAAAGACCCTAAAGCTGCACGTCGGATTTAGTTACCTGAGTCCCAGGAAATATTAAACCATTGACTGTTAAAAGCGTTACTGGCCTTCACATATGTCGCCATAGTGCCCGTAGTATTGAATCGCGATGCAGTTTCTGTGTTTCATCGTCATTGTGGAGGTTCAAGGGAAGCAATGACCCTGGAGCTGGACGTCGGATATAGTTACTTGAGTCCCAGGAAATATTCAAAGCATGGACTGTTAAAAGCGTTACTGGCCTTCACATATGTCGCCATAGTGCCCGTAGTATTGAATCGCGATGCAGTTTCTGTGTTTCATCGCCATTGTGAAGGTTCAAGGGAAGCTAAGACCCTAAAGCTGGACGACGGATATATTACTTGAGTCCCAGGAAACATTGAAAGCATGGACTGTTAAAAGCGTTAATGGCCTTCACATATGTCGCCATAGTGCCCGTAGTATTGAATCGCGATGCAGTTTCTGTGTTTCTTCGTCATTCTGAAGGTTCAAGGGAAGCGATGGCACTGGAGCTGGACGTCGGATATAGTTGCTTGAGTCTCAGGACATATTCAAAGCATGGACTGTTAAAAGCGTTACTGGCCTTCACATTTGTCGCCATAGTGCCCGTAGTATTTAATCGCGAAGCAGTTTCTGTGTTTCATCGTCATTGTGAAGGTTCAAGGGAAGCAATGACCCTGGAGCTGGACGTCGGATCTAGTTACTTGATTCCCAGGAAATATTCAAAGCATGGACTGTTAAAAGCGTTACTGGCCTTCACATATGTCGCCATTGTGCCTGTAGTATTTAATCGCGATGCAGTTTCTGTGTTTCATCGTCATTGCGAAGGTTCAAGGGAAGCAATGACCCTGGAGCTGGACGTCGGATATAGTTATTTGAGTCCCAGGAAATATTCAAAGCATGGACTGTTAAAAGCGTTACTGGCCTTCACATATGTCGCCATAGTGCCCGTAGTATTAAATCGCCATGCAGTTTCTGTGTTTCATCGTCATTGTGAAGGTAAAACGTAAGCAATGACCCTGGAGCTAGACGTCGGATATAGTTACTTGAGTCCCAGGAATTATTCAAAGCATGGACTGTTAAAAGCGTTACTGGCCTTCACATATGTCGCCATAGTGCCTGTTGTTATGAATCGCGATGCAGTTTCTGTGTTTCATCGACATTGTGAAGGTTCAAGGGAAGCAATGACCCTGGAGCTGGACGTCGGATGTAGTTACTTGAGTCCCACGAAGTATTCAAAGTATGGACTGTTAGAAGCGTTACTGGCCTTCACATATGTCGCCATAGTGCCCGTAGTATTGAATCACGATGCAGTTTCTGTGTTTCATCGTCATTGTGAAGGTTCAAGGGAAGCAATCACCCTGAAGCTGGACGTCGGATATAGTTACTTGAGTCCCAGGAAATATTCAAAGCATGGACTGTTAAAAGCGTTACTGGCCTTCACATATGTCGCCATAGTGCCCGTAGTATTGAATCGCGATGCAGTTTCTGTGTTTCATCGTCATTGTGAAGGTTCAAGAGAAGCAATGGCACTGGAGCTGGACGTCGGATATAGTTACTTGAATCCCTGGAAATATTCAAAGCACGGACTGTTAAAAGCATTACTTGCCTTCACAGATGTCGCCATAGTGCCCGTAGTATTGAATCGCGAAGCAGTTTCTGTGTTTCATCGTCATTGTGAAGGCTCAAGGGAAGCAAAGGCCCTAAAGCTGCACGTCGGATATAGTTACTTGAGTCCCAGGAAATATTAAAAGCATGGAATGTTAAAAGCGTTACTGGCGTTCACATATGTCGCCATAGTGCCCGTAGTATTGAATCGCGATGCAGTTTCTGTGTTTCATCGTCATTCTGAAGGTTCAAGGGAAGCAATGACCGTGGAGCTTTACGTCGGATATAGTTACTTGAGTCCCAGGAAATATTCAAAGCATGGACTGTTAAAAGCGTTACTGGCCTTCGCGTATGTCGCCATAGTGCCCGTAGTATTGAATCGCGATGCAGTTTCTGTGTTTCATCGTCATTCTGAAGGTTCGAGGGAAGCAATGGCACTGGAGCTGGACGTCGGATATAGTTACTTGAGTCCCAGGAAATATTCAAAGCATGGACTGTTAAAAGCGTTACTGGCCTTCACATATGCCGCCATAGTGCTCGTAGTATTGAATCGCGATGCTGTTTCTGTGTTTCATCGGCAATGTGAAGGTTCAAGGGAAGCAATGACCCTGGAGCTGGTCGTCGGATATAGTTACTTCAGTCCAAGGAAATATGCAAAGCATGGACTGTTAAAAGCGTTACTGGCCTTCACATTTGTCGCCGTAGTGTCCGTAGTATTGAATCGCGATGCAGTTTCTGTGTTTCATCGTCATTGTGAAGGTTCAAGGGAAGCAATGACCCTGGAGCTGGACGTCGGATATAGTTACTTGAATCCCAGGAAATATTCAAAGCATGGACTGTTAAAAGCATTACTGGCCTTCACATATGTCGCCATAGTGCCCGTAGTATTCAATCGCGAAGCAGTTTCTGTGTTTCATCGTCATTGTGAAGGCTGAAGGGAAGCAAAGACCCTAAAGCTGCACGTTGGACATAGTTACTTGAGTCCCAGGAAATATTCAAAGCATGGACTGTTAAAAGCGTTACTGGCCTTCACATATGTCGCCATAGTGCCCGTAGTATTGAATCGCGATGCAGTTTCTGTGTTTCATCGTCATTCTGAAGGTTCAAGGGAAGCAATGACCCTGGAGCTGGACGTCGGATATAGTTACTTGAGTCCCAGGAAATGTTCTAAGCATGGACTGTTAAAAGCGTTACTGGCCTTCTCATATGTCGCCATAGTGCCCGTAGTATTTAATCGCGATGCAGTTTCTGTGTTTCATCGTCACTGTGAAGGTTCAAGGGAAGCAATGGCACTGGAGCTGGACGTCGGATATACTTACTTGATTCCCAGGAAATAGTCAAAGCATGGACTGTTAAAAGCGTTACTGGCCTTCACATATGTCGCCATAGTGCCCGTAGTATTGAATCGCGAAGCAGTTTCTGTGTTACATCGTCATTGTGAAGGCTCAAGGGAAGCAAAGACCCTAAAGCTGCATGTCGGATTTAGTTACCTGAGTCCCAGGAAATATTAAACCATTGACTGTTAAAAGCGTTACTGGCCTTCACATATGTCGCCATAGTGCCCGTAGTATTGAATCGCGATGCAGTTTCTGTGTTTCTTCGTCATTGTGAAGGTTCAAGGGAAGCAATGACCCTGGAGCTGGACGTCGGATATAGTTACTTGAGTCCCAGGAAATATTCAAAGCATGGACTGTTAAAAGCGTTACTGGCCTTCACATATGTCACCATAGTGCCCGTAGTATTGAATCGCGATGCAGTTTCTGTGTTTCATCGTCATTGTGAAGGTTCCAGGGAAGCAATGGCACTGGAGCTGGACGTCGGATATAGTTACTTGAGTCCCAGGAAATATTCAAAGCATGGACTGTTAAAAGCGTTACTGGCCTTCACATATGCCGCCATAGTGCCCGTAGTATTGAATCGCGATGCAGTTTCTGTGTTTCATCGGCAATGTGAAGGTTCAAGGGAAGCAATGACCCTGGAGCTGGACGTCGGATATAGTTACTTCAGTCCAAGGAAATATGCAAAGCATGGACTGTTAAAAGCGTTACTGGCCTTCACATTTGTCGCCATAGTGTCCGTATTATTGAATCGCGATGCAGTTTCTGTGTTTCATCGTCATTGTGAAGGTTCAAGGGAAGCAATGACCCTGGAGCTGGACGTCGGATATAGTTACTTGAATCCCAGGAAATATTCAAAGCATGGACTGTTAAAAGCATTACTGGCCTTCACATATGTCGCCATAGTGCCCGTAGTATTGAATCGCGAAGCAGTTTCTGTGTTTCATCGTCATTGTGAAGGTTCAAGGGAAGCAAAGACCCTAAAGCTGCACGTCGGATATAGTTACTTGAGTCCCAGGAAATATTAAAAGCATGGACTGTTAAAAGCGTTACTGGCCTTCACATATGTCGCCATAGTGCCCGTAGTATTGAATCGCGATGCAGTTTCTGTGTTTCATAGTCATTGTGAAGGTTCAAGGGAAGCAATGAACCTGGAGCTGGACGTCGGATATAGTTACTTGAGTCCCAGGAAATATTCAAAGCATGGACTGTTAAAAGCGTTACTGGCCTTCACATATGTCTCCATAGTGCCCGTAGTATTGAATCGCGATGCAGTTTCTGTGTTTCATCGTCATTCTGAAGGTTCAAGGGAAGCAATGGCACTGGAGCTGGACGTCGGATATAGTTGCTTGAGTCTCAGGAAATATTCAAAGCATGGACTGTTAAAAGCGTTACTGGCCTTCACATTTGTCGCCATAGTGTCCGTAGTATTTAATCGCGATGCAGTTTCTGTGTTTCATCGTCATTGTGAAGGTTCAAGGGAAGCAATGACCCTGGAGCTGGACGTCGGATATAGTTACTTGATTCCCAGGAAATATTCAAAGCATGGACTGTTAAAAGCGTTACTGGCCTTCACATATGTCGCCATTGTGCCTGTAGTATTGAATCGCGATGCAGTTTCTGTTTTTCATCGTCATTGCGAAGGTTTAAGGGAAGCAATGACCCTGGAGCTGGACGTCGGATATAGTTATTTGAGTCCCAGGAAATATTCAAAGCATGGACTGTTAAAAGCGTTACTGGCCTTCACATATGTCGCCATAGTGCCCGTAGTATTAAATCGCCATGCAGTTTCTGTGTTTCATCGTCATTGTGAAGGTAAAACGTAAGCAATGACCCTGGAGCTAGACGTCGGATATAGTTACTTGAGTCCCAGGAAATATTCAAAGCATGGACTGTTAAAAGCGTTACTGGCCTTCACATATGTCGCCATAGTGCCCGTTGTATTGAATCGCGATGCAGTTTCTGTGTTTCATCGACAATGTGAAGGTTCAAGGGAAGCAATGACCCTGGAGCTGGACGTCGGATATAGTTACTTGAGTCCCACGAAGTATTCAAAGCATGGACTGTAAAAAGCGTTACTGGCCTTCACATATGTCGCCATAGTGCCCGTAGTATTGAATCGCGATGCAGTTTCTGTGTTTCTTCGTCATTGTGAAGGTTCAAGGGAAGCAATGACCCTGGAGCTGGACGTCGGATATAGTTACTTGAGTCCCTGGAAATATTCAAAGCATGGACTGTTAAAAGCGTTACTGGCCTTCACATATGTCGCCATAGTGCCCGTAGTATTGAATCGCGATGCAGTTTCTGTGTTTCATCGTCACTGTGAAGGTTCCAGGGAAGCAATGGCACTGGAGCTGGACGTCGGATATAGTTACTTGAGTCCCAGGAAATATTCAAAGCATGGACTGTTAAAAGCGTTACTGGCCTTCACATATGCCGCCATAGTGCCCGTAGTATTGATTCGCGATGCAGTTTCTGTGTTTCATCGGCAATGTGAAGGTTCAAGGGAAGCAATGACCCTGGAGCTGGACGTCGGGTATAGTTACTTCAGTCCAAGGAAATATGCAAAGCATGGACTGTTAAAAGCGTTACTGGCCTTCACATTTGTCGCCATAGTGCCCGTAGTATTGAATCGCGATGCAGTTTCTGTGTTTCATCGTCATTCTGAAGGTTCAAGGGAAGCAATGGCACTGGAGCTGTACGTCGGATATAGTTACTTGAGTCCCAGGAAATATTCAAAGCATGGACTGTTAAAAGCGTTACTGGCCATCACATATGTCGCCATAGTGCCCGTAGTATTGAATCGCGATGCAGTTTCTGTGTTTAATCGGCAATGTGATGGTTCAAGGGAAGCAATGGCACTGGAGCTGGACGTCGGATATAGTTTCTTGAGTCCCAGGAAATATTCAAAGCATGGACTGTTAAAAGCGTTACTGGCCTTCACATATGTCGCCATAGTGCCCGTAGTATTTAATCACGATGCAGTTTCTGTGTTTCATCGTCATTGTGAAGGTTCAAGGGAAGCAATGACCCTGGAGCTGGACGTCGGATATAGTTACTTGATTCCCAGGAAATATTCAAAGCATGGACTGTTAAAAGCGTTACTGGCCTTCACATATGTCGCCATTGTGCCTGTAGTATTTAATCGCGATGCAGTTTCTGTTTTTCATCGTCATTGCGAAGGTTCAAGGGAAGCAATGACCCTGGAGCTGGACGTCGGATATAGTTATTTGAGTCCCAGGAAATATTCAAAGCATGGACTGTTAAAAGCGTTACTGGCCTTCACATATGTCGCCATAGTGCCCGTAGTATTAAATCGCCATGCAGTTTCTGTGTTTCATCGTCATTGTGAAGGTAAAACGTAAGCAATGACCCTGGAGCTAGACGTCGGATATAGTTACTTGAGTCCCAGGAAATATTCAAAGCATGGACTGTTAAAAGCGTTACTGGCCTTCACATATGTCGCCATAGTGCCCGTTGTATTGAATCGCGATGCAGTTTCTGTGTTTCATCGACAATGTGAAGGTTCAAGGGAAGCAATGACCCTGGAGCTGGACGTCGGATATAGTTACTTGAGTCCCACGAAGTATTCAAAGCATGGACTGTAAAAAGCGTTACTGGCCTTCACATATGTCGCCATAGTGCCCGTAGTATTGAATCGCGATGCAGTTTCTGTGTTTCTTCGTCATTGTGAAGGTTCAAGGGAAGCAATGACCCTGGAGCTGGACGTCGGATATAGTTACTTGAGTCCCAGGAAATATTCAAAGCATGGACTGTTAAAAGCGTTACTGGCCTTTACATATGTCGCCATAGTGCCCGTAGTATTGAATCGCGATGCAGTTTCTGTGTTTCATCGTCATTGTGAAGGTTCCAGGGAAGCAATGGCACTGGAGCTGGACGTCGGATATAGTTACTTGAGTCCCAGGAAATATTCAAAGCATGGACTGTTAAAAGCGTTACTGGCCTTCACATATGCCGCCATAGTGTCTGTATTATTGAATCGCGATGCAGTTTCTGTGTTTCATCGTCATTGTGAAGGTTCAAGGGAAGCAATGACCCTGGAGCTGGACGTCGGATATAGTTACTTAAATCCCAGGAAATATTCAAAGCATGGACTGTTAAAAGCATTACTGGCCTTCACATATGTCGCCATAGTGCCCGTAGTATTGAATCGCGAAGCAGATTCTGTGTTTCATAGTCTTTGTGAAGGTTCAAGGGAAGCAATGAACCTGGAGCTGGACGTCGGATATAGTTACTTGAGTCCCAGGAAATATTCAAAGCATGGACTGTTAAAAGCGTTACTGGCCTTCACATATGTCGCCATAGTGCCCGTAGTATTGAATCGCGATGCAGTTTCTGTGTTTATTCGGCAATGTGATGGTTCAAGGGAAGCAATGGCACTGGAGCTGGACGTCGGATATAGTTTCTTGAGTCCCAGGAAATATTCAAAGCATGGACTGTTAAAAGCGTTACTGGCCTTCACATATGTCGCCATAGTGCCCGTAGTATTGAATCGCGATGCAGTTTCTGTGTTTAATCGGCAATGTGAAGGTTCAAGGGAAGCAATGACCCTGGAGCTGGATGTCGGATATAGTTATTTGAGTCCAAGGAAATATGCAATGCATGGACTGTTAAAAGCGTTACTGGCCTTCACATTTGTCGCCGTAGTGTCCGTAGTATTGAATCGCGATGCAGTTTCTGTGTTTCATCGTCATTGTGAAGGTTCAAGGGAAGCTAAGTCCCTAAAACTGGACGACGGATATATTACTTGAGTCCCAGGAAACATTAAAAGCATGGACTGTTAAAAGCGTTACTGGCCTTCACATATGTCGCCATAGTGCCCGTAGTATTGAATCGCGATGCAGTTTCTGTGTTTCATCGTCATTGTGAAGGTTCAAGGGAAGCAATGACCCTGGAGCTGGACGTCGGATATAGTTACTTGAGTCCCAGGAAATATTCAAAGCATGGACTGTTAAAAGCGTTACTGGCCTTCACATATGTCGCCATAGTGCCCGTAGTATTGAATCGCGATGCAGTTTCTGTGTTTCATCGTCATTCTGAAGGTTCAAGGGAAGCAATGGCACTGGAGCTGGACGTCGGATATAGTTACTTGTGTCCCAGGAAATATTCAAAGCATTTACTGTTAAAAGCGTTACTGGCCTTCACATATGTCGCCATAGTGCATGTAGTATTGAATCGCGATGCAGTTTCTGTGTTTCATCGTCATTGTGAGGTTCAAGGGAAGCAATGGCACTTGAGCTGGACGTCGGATATAGTTACTTGAATCCCAGGAAATATTCAAAGCATGGACTGTTAAAAGCGTTACTGGCCTTCACATATGCCGCCATAGTGCCCGTAGTATTGAATCGCGATGCAGTTTCTGTGTTTCATCGGCAATGTGAAGGTTCAAGGGAAGCAATGACCCTGGAGCTGGACGTCGGATATAGTTACTTCAGTCCAAGGAAATATGCAAAGCATGGACTGTTAAAAGCGTTACTGGCCTTCACATTTGTCGCCATAGTGTCCGTATTATTGAATCGCGATGCAGTTTCTGTGTTTCATCGTCATTGTGAAGGTTCAAGGGAAGCAATGACCCTGGAGCTGGACGTCGGATATAGTTACTTAAATCCCAGGAAATATTCAAAGCATGGACTGTTAAAAGCATTACTGGCCTTCACATATGTCGCCATAGTGCACGTAGTATTGAATCGCGAAGCAGATTCTGTGTTTCATAGTCATTGTGAAGGTTCAAGGGAAGCAATGAACCTGGAGCTGGACGTCGGATATAGTTACTTGAGTCCCAGGAAATATTCAAAGCATGGACTGTTAAAAGCGTTACTGGCCTTCACATATGTCGCCATAGTGCCCGTAGTATTGAATCGCGATGCAGTTTCTGTGTTTCATCGTCATTCTGAAGGTTCAAGGGAAGCAATGGCACTGGAGCTGTACGTCGGATATAGTTACTTGAGTCCCAGGAAATATTCAAAGCATGGACTGTTAAAAGCGTTACTGGCCTTCACATATGTCGCCATAGTGCCCGTAGTATTGAATCGCGATGCAGTTTCTGTGTTTAATCGGCAATGTGATGGTTCAAGGGAAGCAATGGCACTGGAGCTGGACGTCGGATATAGTTTCTTGAGTCCCAGGAAATATTCAAAGCATGGACTGTTAAAAGCGTTACTGGCCTTCACATATGTCGCCATAGTGCCCGTAGTATTGAATCGCGATGCAGTTTCTGTGTTTAATCGGCAATGTGAAGGTTCAAGGGAAGCAATGACCCTGGAGCTGGATGTCGGATATAGTTATTTGAGTCCAAGGAAATATGCAATGCATGGACTGTTAAAAGCGTTACTGGCCTTCACATTTGTCGCCGTAGTGTCCGTAGTATTGAATCGCGATGCAGTTTCTGTGTTTCATCGTCATTGTGAAGGTTCAAGGGAAGCTAAGTCCCTAAAACTGGACGACGGATATATTACTTGAGTCCCAGGAAACATTAAAAGCATGGACTGTTAAAAGCGTTACTGGCCTTCACATATGTCCCCATAGTGCCCGTAGTATTAAATCGCCATGCAGTTTCTGTGTTTCATCGTCATTGTGAAGGTAAAACGTAAGCAATGACCCTGGAGCTAGACGTCGGATATAGTTACTTGAGTCCCAGGAAATATTCAAAGCATGGACTGTTAAAAGCGTTACTGGCCTTCACATATGTCGCCATAGTGCCCGTTGTATTGAATCGCGATGCAGTTTCTGTGTTTCATCGACAATGTGAAGGTTCAAGGGAAGCAATGACCCTGGAGCTGGACGTCGGATATAGTTACTTGAGTCCCACGAAGTATTCAAAGCATGGACTGTTAAAAGCGTTACTGGCCTTCACATATGTCGCCATAGTGCCCGTAGTATTGAATCGCGATGCAGTTTCTGTGTTTCTTCGTCATTGTGAAGGTTCAAGGGAAGCAATGACCCTGGAGCTGGACGTCGGATATAGTTACTTGAGTCCCAGGAAATATTCAAAGCATGGACTGTTAAAAGCGTTACTGGCCTTCACATATGTCGCCATAGTGCCCGTAGTATTGAATCGCGATGCAGTTTCTGTGTTTCATCGTCATTGTGAAGGTTCCAGATAAGCAATGGCACTGGAGCTGGACGTCGGATATAGTTACTTGTGTCCCAGGAAATATTCAAAGCATGGACTGTTAAAAGCGTTACTGGCCTTCACATATGCCGCCATAGTGCCCGTAGTATTGAATCGCGATGCAGTTTCTGTGTTTCATCGGCAATGTGAAGGTTCAAGGGAAGCAATGACCCTGGAGCTGGACGTCGGATATAGTTACTTCAGTCCAAGGAAATATGCAAAGCATGGACTGTTAAAAGCGTTACTGGCCTTCACATTTGTCGCCATAGTGTCCGTATTATTGGATCGCGATGCAGTTTCTGTGTTTCATCGTCATTGTGAAGGTTCAAGGGAAGCAATGACCCTGGAGCTGGACGTCGGATATAGTTACTTAAATCCCAGGAAATATTCAAAGCATGGACTGTTAAAAGCATTACTGGCCTTCACATATGTCGCCATAGTGCCCGTAGTATTGAATCGCGAAGCAGATTCTGTGTTTCATAGTCATTGTGAAGGTTCAAGGGAAGCAATGAACCTGGAGCTGGACGTCGGATATAGTTACTTGAGTCCCAGGAAATATTCAAAGCAAGGACTGTTAAAAGCGTTACTGGCCTTCACATATGTCGCCATAGTGCCCGTAGTATTGAATCGCGATGCAGTTTCTGTGTTTATTCGGCAATGTGATGGTTCAAGGGAAGCAATGGCACTGGAGCTGGACGTCGGATATAGTTTCTTGGGTCCCAGGAAATATTCAAAGCATGAACTGTTAAAAGCGTTACTGGCCTTCACATATGTCGCCATAGTGCCCGTAGTATTGAATCGCGATGCAGTTTCTGTGTTTAATCGGCAATGTGAAGGTTCAAGGGAAGCAATGACCCTGGAGCTGGATGTCGGATATAGTTATTTGAGTCCAAGGAAATATGCAATGCATGGACTGTTAAAAGCGTTACTGGCCTTCACATTTGTCGCCGTAGTGTCCGTAGTATTGAATCGCGATGCAGTTTCTGTGTTTCATCGTCATTGTGAAGGTTCAAGGGAAGCTAAGTCCCTAAAACTGGACGACGGATATATTACTTGAGTCCCAGGAAACATTAAAAGCATGGACTGTTAAAAGCGTTACTGGCCTTCACATATGTCGCCATAGTGCCCGTAGTATTGAATCGCGATGCAGTTTCTGTGTTTCATCGTCATTGTGAAGGTTCAAGGGAAGCAATGACCCTGGAGCTGGACGTCGGATATAGTTACTTGAGTCCCAGGAAATATTCAAAGCATGGACTGTTAAAAGCGTTACTGGCCTTCACATATGTCGCCATAGTGCCCGTAGTATTGAATCGCGATGCAGTTTCTGTGTTTCATCGTCATTCTGAAGGTTCAAGGGAAGCAATGGCACTGGAGCTGGACGTCGGATATAGTTACTTGTGTCCCAGGAAATATTCAAAGCATGGACTGTTAAAAGCGTTACTGGCCTTCACATATGTCGCCATAGTGCCCGTAGTATTGAATCGCGATGCAGTTTCTGTGTTTCATCGTCATTGTGAGGTTCAAGGGAAGCAATGGCACTTGAGCTGGACGTCGGATATAGTTACTTGAATCCCAGGAAATATTCAAAGCATGGACTTGTAAAAGCATTACTGGCCTTCACATATGTCGCCATAGTGCCCGTAGTATTGAATCGCGAAGCAGTTTCTGTGTTTCATCGTCATTGTGAAGGCTCAAGGGAAGCAAAGACCCTAAATCTGCACGTCGGATATAGTTACTTGAGTCCCAGGAAATATTAAAAGCATGGACTGTTAAAAGCGTTACTGGCCTTCACATATGTCGCCATAGTGCCCGTTGTATTGAATCGCGATGCAGTTTCTGTTTTTCATCGTCATTGCGAAGGTTTAAGGGAAGCAATGACCCTGGAGCTGGACGTCGGATATAGTTATTTGAGTCCCAGGAAATATTCAAAGCATGGACTGTTAAAAGTGTTACTGGCCTTCACATATGTCGCCATAGTGCCCGTAGTATTAAATCGCCATGCAGTTTCTGTGTTTCATCGTCATTGTGAAGGTAAAACGTAAGCAATGACCCTGGAGCTAGACGTCGGATATAGTTACTTGAGTCCCAGGAAATATTCAAAGCATGGACTGTTAAAAGCGTTACTGGCCTTCACATATGTCGCCATAGTGCCCGTTGTATTGAATCGCGATGCAGTTTCTGTGTTTCATCGACAATGTGAAGGTTCAAGGGAAGCAATGACCCTGGAGCTGGACGTCGGATATAGTTACTTGAGTCCCACGAAGTATTCAAAGCATGGACTGTTAAAAGCGTTACTGGCCTTCACAAATGTCGCCATAGTGCCCGTAGTATTGAATCGCGATGCAGTTTCTGTGTTTCTTCGTCATTGTGAAGGTTCAAGGGAAGCAATGACCCTGGAGCTGGACGTCGGATATAGTTACTTGAGTCCCAGGAAATATTCAAAGCATGGACTGTTAAAAGCGTTACTGGCCTTCACATATGTCGCCATAGTGCCCGTAGTATTGAATCGCGATGCAGTTTCTGTGTTTCATCGTCATTGTGAAGGTTCCAGGGAAGCAATGGCACTGGAGCTGGACGTCGGATATAGTTACTTGAGTCCCAGGAAATATTCAAAGCATGGACTGTTAAAAGCGTTACTGGCCTTCACATATGCCGCCATAGTGCCCGTAGTATTGAATCGCGATGCAGTTTCTGTGTTTCATCGGCAATGTGAAGGTTCAAGGGAAGCAATGACCCTGGAGCTGGACGTCGGATATAGTTACTTCAGTCCAAGGAAATATGCAAAGCATGGACTGTTAAAAGCGTTACTGGCCTTCACATTTGTCGCCATAGTGTCCGTATTATTGAATCGCGATGCAGTTTCTGTGTTTCATCGTCATTGTGAAGGTTCAAGGGAAGCAATGACCCTGGAGCTGGACGTCGGATATAGTTACTTAAATCCCAGGAAATATTCAAAGCATGGACTGTTAAAAGCATTACTGGCCTTCACATATGTCGCCATGGTGCCCGTAGTATTGAATCGCGAAGCAGATTCTGTGTTTCATAGTCATTGTGAAGGTTCAAGGGAAGCAATGAACCTGGAGCTGGGCGTCGGATATAGTTACTTGAGTCCCAGGAAATATTCAAAGCATGGACTGTTAAAAGCGTTACTGGCCTTCACATATGTCGCCATAGTGCCCGTAGTATTGAATCGCGATGCAGTTTCTGTGTTTCATCGTCATTCTGAAGGTTCAAGGGAAGCAATGGCACTGGAGCTGTACGTCGGATATAGTTACTTGAGTCCCAGGAAATATTCAAAGCATGGACTGTTAAAAGCGTTACTGGCCTTCACATATGTCGCCATAGTGCCCGTAGTATTGAATCGCGATGCAGTTTCTGTGTTTAATCGGCAATGTGATGGTTCAAGGGAAGCAATGGCACTGGAGCTGGACGTCGGATATAGTTTCTTGAGTCCCAGGAAATATTCAAAGCATGGACTGTTAAAAGCGTTACTGGCCTTCACATATGTCGCCATAGTGCCCGTAGTATTGAATCGCGATGCAGTTTCTGTGTTTAATCGGCAATGTGAAGGTTCAAGGGAAGCAATGACCCTGGAGCTGGATGTCGGATATAGTTATTTGAGTCCAAGGAAATATGCAATGCATGGACTGTTAAAAGCGTTACTGGCCTTCACATTTGTCGCCGTAGTGTCCGTAGTATTGAATCGCGATGCAGTTTCTGTGTTTCATCGTCATTGTGAAGGTTCAAGGGAAGCTAAGTCCCTAAAACTGGACGACGGATATATTACTTGAGTCCCAGGAAACATTAAAAGCATGGACTGTTAAAAGCGTTACTGGCCTTCACATATGTCGCCATAGTGCCCGTAGTATTGAATCGCGATGCAGTTTCTGTGTTTCATCGTCATTGTGAAGGTTCAAGGGAAGCAATGACCCTGGAGCTGGACGTCGGATATAGTTACTTGAGTCCCAGGAAATATTCAAAGCATGGACTGTTAAAAGCGTTACTGGCCTTCACATATGTCGCCATAGTGCCCGTAGTATTGAATCGCGATGCAGTTTCTGTGTTTCATCGTCATTGTGAGGTTCAAGGGAAGCAATGGCACTTGAGCTGGACGTCGGATATAGTTACTTGAATCCCAGGAAATATTCAAAGCATGGACTTGTAAAAGCATTACTGGCCTTCACATATGTCGCCATAGTGCCCGTAGTATTGAATCGCGAAGCAGTTTTTGTGTTTCATCGTCATTGTGAAGGCTCAAGGGAAGCAAAGACCCTAAATCTGCACGTCGGATATAGTTACTTGAGTCCCAGGAAATATTAAAAGCATGGACTGTTAAAAGCGTTACTGGCCTTCACATATGTCGCCATAGTGCCCGTTGTATTGAATCGCGATGCAGTTTCTGTGTTTCATCGTCATTGTCAAGGTTCAAGGGAAGCAATGACCCTGGAGCTGGACGTCGGATATAGTTACTTGAGTCCCAGGAAATATTCAAAGCATGGACTATTAAAAGCGTTACTGGCCTTCACATATGTCGCCATAGTGCCCGTAGTATTGAATCGCGATGCAGTTTCTGTGTTTCATCGTCATTCTGAAGGTTCAAGGGAAGCAATGGCACTGGAGCTGGACGTCGGATATAGTTGCTTGAGTCTCAGGAAATATTCAAAGCATGGACTGTTAAAAGCGTTACTGGCCTTCACATTTGTCGCCATAGTGTCCGTAGTATTTAATCACGATGCAGTTTCTGTGTTTCATCGTCATTGTGAAGGTTCAAGGGAAGCAATGACCCTGGAGCTGGACGTCGGATATAGTTACTTGATTCCCAGGAAATATTCAAAGCATGGACTGTTAAAAGCGTTACTGGCCTTCACATATGTCGCCATTGTGCCTGTAGTATTTAATCGCGATGCAGTTTCTGTTTTTCATCGTCATTGCGAAGGTTCAAGGGAAGCAATGACCCTGGAGCTGGACGTCGGATATAGTTATTTGAGTCCCAGGAAATATTCAAAGCATGGACTGTTAAAAGCGTTACTGGCCTTCACATATGTCGCCATAGTGCCCGTAGTATTAAATCGCCATGCAGTTTCTGTGTTTCATCGTCATTGTGAAGGTAAAACGTAAGCAATGACCCTGGAGCTAGACGTCGGATATAGTTACTTGAGTCCCAGGAAATATTCAAAGCATGGACTGTTAAAAGCGTTACTGGCCTTCACATATGTCGCCATAGTGCCCGTTGTATTGAATCGCGATGCAGTTTCTGTGTTTCATCGACATTGTGATGGTTCAAGGGAAGCAATGACCCTGGAGCTGGACGTCGGATATAGTTACTTGAGTCCCACGAAGTATTCAAAGCATGGACTGTTAAAAGCGTTACTGGCCTTCACATATGTCGCCATAGTGCCCGTAGTATTGAATCGCGATGCAGTTTCTGTGTTTCATCGTCATTGTGAAGGTTCAAGGGAAGCAATGACCCTGAAGCTGGACGTCGGATATAGTTACTTGAGACCCAGGAAATATTCAAAGCATGGACTGTTAAAAGCGTTACTGGCCTTCACATATGTCGCCATAGTGCCCGTAGTATTGAATCGCGAAGCAGTTTCTGTGTTTCATCGTCATTGTGAAGGCTCAATGGAAGCAAAGACCCTAAAGCTGCACGTCGGATATAGTTACTTGAGTCCCAGGAAATATTAAAAGCATGGACTGTTAAAAGCGTTACTGGCCTTCACATATGTCGCCATAGTGCCCGTAGTATTGAATCGCGATGCAGTTTCTGTGTTTCATCGTCATTGTGAAGGTTCAAGGGAAGCAATGACCCTGGAGCTGGACGTCGGATATAGTTACTTGAGTCCCAGGAAATATTCAAAGCATGGACTGTTAAAAGCGTTACTGGCCTTCACATATGTCGCCATAGTGCCCGTAGTATTGAATCGCGATGCAGTTTCTGTGTTTCATCGTCATTCTGAAGGTTCAAGGGAAGCAATGGCACTGGAGCTGGACGTCGGATATAGTTACTTGAGTCCCAGGAAATATTCAAAGCATGGACGGTTAAAAGCGTTACTGGCCTTCACATATGTCGCCATAGTGCCCGTAGTATTGAATCGCGATGCAGTTTCTGTGTTTCATCGTCATTGTGAGGTTCAAGGGAAGCAATGGCGCTGGAGCTGGACGTCGGATATAGTTACTTGAATCCCAGGAAATATTCAAAGCATGGACTTGTAAAAGCATTACTGGCCTTCACATATGTCGCCATAGTGCCCGTAGTATTGAATCGCGAAGCAGTTTCTGTGTTTCATCGTCATTGTGAAGGCTCAAGGGAAGCAAAGACCCTAAAGCTGCACGTCGGATATAGTTACTTGAGTCCCAGGAAATATTAAAAGCATGGACTGTTAAAAGCGTTACTGGCCTTCACATATGTCGCCATAGTGCCCGTTGTATTGAATCGCGATGCAGTTTCTGTGTTTCATCGTCATTGTGAAGGTTCAAGGGAAGCAATGACCCTGGAGCTGGATGTCGGATATAGTTATTTGAGTCCAAGGAAATATGCAATGCATGGACTGTTAAAAGCGTTACTGGCCTTCACATTTGTCGCCGTAGTGTCCGTAGTATTGAATCGCGATGCAGTTTCTGTGTTTCATCGTCATTGTGAAGGTTCAAGGGAAGCTAAGTCCCTAAAACTGGACGACGGATATATTACTTGAGTCCCAGGAAACATTAAAAGCATGGACTGTTAAAAGCGTTACTGGCCTTCACATATGTCGCCATAGTGCCCGTAGTATTGAATCGCGATGCAGTTTCTGTGTTTCATCGTCATTGTGAAGGTTCAAGGGAGGCAATGACCCTGGAGCTGGACGTCGGATATAGTTACTTGAGTCCCAGGAAATATTCAAAGCATGGACTGTTAAAAGCGTTACTGGCCTTCACATATGTCGCCATAGTGCCCGTAGTATTGAATCGCGATGCAGTTTCTGTGTTTCATCGTCATTCTGAAGGTTCAAGGGAAGCAATGGCACTGGAGCTGGACGTCGGATATAGTTGCTTGAGTCTCAGGAAATATTCAAAGCATGGACTGTTAAAAGCGTTACTGGCCTTCACATTTGTCGCCATAGTGTCCGTAGTATTTAATCGCGATGCAGTTTCTGTGTTTCATCGTCATTGTGAAGGTTCAAGGGAAGCAATGACCCTGGAGCTGGACGTCGGATATAGTTACTTGATTCCCAGGAAATATTCAAAGCATGGACTGTTAAAAGCGTTACTGGCCTTCACATATGTCGCCATTGTGCCTGTAGTATTTAATCGCGATGCAGTTTCTGTTTTTCATCGTCATTGCGAAGGTTCAAGGGAAGCAATGACCCTGGAGCTGGACGTCGGATATAGTTATTTGAGTCCCAGGAAATATTCAAAGCATGGACTGTTAAAAGCGTTACTGGCCTTCACATATGTCGCCATAGTGCCCGTAGTATTAAATCGCCATGCAGTTTCTGTGTTTCATCGTCATTGTGAAGGTTCAAGGGATCATTGACAATGGACCTGGACGACGGATATTGTTACATGAATCCCAGGAAATATTCAAAGCATGGACTGTTAAAAGCGTTACTGGCCTTCACATATGTCGCCATAGTGCCCGTTGTATTGAATCGCGATGCAGTTTCTGTGTTTCATCGACAATGTGAAGGTTCAAGGGAAGCAATGACCCTGGAGCTGGACGTCGGATATAGTTACTTGAGTCCCACGAAGTATTCAAAGCATGGACTGTTAAAAGCGTTACTGGCCTTCACATATGTCGCCATAGTGCCCGTAGTATTGAATCGCGATGCAGTGTCTGTGTTTCTTCGTCATTGTGAAGGTTCAAGGGAAGCAATGACCCTGGAGCTGGACGTCGGATATAGTTACTTGAGTCCCAGGAAATATTCAAAGCATGGACTGTTAAAAGCGTTACTGGCCTTCACATATGTCGCCATAGTGCCCGTAGTATTGAATCGCGATGCAGTTTCTGTGTTTCATCGTCATTGTGAAGGTTCCAGGGAAGCAATGGCACTGGAGCTGGACGTCGGATATAGTTACTTGAGTCCCAGGAAATATTCAAATCATGGACTGTTAAAAGCGTTACTGGCCTTCACATATGCCGCCATAGTGCCCGTAGTATTGAATCGCGATGCAGTTTCTGTGTTTCATCGGCAATGTGAAGGTTCAAGGGAAGCAATGACCCTGGAGCTGGACGTCGGATATAGTTACTTCAGTCCAAGGAAATATGCAAAGCATGGACTGTTAAAAGCGTTACTGGCCTTCACATTTGTCGCCATAGTGTCCGTATTATTGAATCGTGATGCAGTTTCTGTGTTTCATCGTCATTGTGAAGGTTCAAGGGAAGCAATGACCCTGGAGCTGGACGTCGGATATAGTTACTTAAATCCCAGGAAATATTCAAAGCATGGACTGTTAAAAGCATTACTGGCCTTCACATATGTCGCCATAGTGCCCGTAGTATTGAATCGCGAAGCAGATTCTGTGTTTCATAGTCATTGTGAAGGTTAAAGGGAAGCAATGAACCTGGAGCTGGACGTCGGATATAGTTACTTGAGTCCCAGGAAATATTCAAAGCATGGACTGTTAAAAGCGTTACTGGCCTTCACATATGTCGCCATAGTGCCCGTAGTATTGAATCGCGATGCAGTTTCTGTGTTTCATCGTCATTGTGAAGGTTCAAGGGAAGCAATGGCACTGGAGCTGTACGTCGGATATAGTTACTTGAGTCCCAGGAAATATTCAAAGCATGGACTGTTAAAAGCGTTACTGGCCTTCACATATGTCGCCATAGTGCCTGTAGTATTGAATCGCGATGCAGTTTCTGTGTTTAATCGGCAATGTGAAGGTTCAAGGGAAGCAATGGCACTGGAGCTGGACGTCGGATATAGTTACTTGAGTCCCAGGAAATATTCAAAGCATGGACTGTTAAAAGCGTTACTGGCCTTCACATATGTCGCCATAGTGCCCGTAGTATTGAATCGCGATGCAGTTTCTGTGTTTAATCGGCAATGTGAAGGTTCAAGGGAAGCAATGACCCTGGAGCTGGATGTCGGATATAGTTATTTGAGTCCAAGGAAATATGCAATGCATGGACTGTTAAAAGCGTTACTGGCCTTCACATTTGTCGCCGTAGTGTCCGTAGTATTGAATCGCGATGCAGTTTCTGTGTTTCATCGTCATTGTGAAGGTTCAAGGGAAGCTAAGTCCCTAAAACTGGACGACGGATATATTACTTGAGTCCCAGGAAACATTAAAAGCATGGACTGTTAAAAGCGTTACTGGCCTTCACATATGTCGCCATAGTGCCCGTAGTATTGAATCGCGATGCAGTTTCTGTGTTTCATCGTCATTGTGAAGGTTCAAGGGAAGCAATGACCCTGGAGCTGGACGTCGGATATAGTTACTTGAGTCCCAGGAAATATTCAAAGCGTGGACTGTTAAAAGCGTTACTGGCCTTCACATATGTCGCCATAGTGCCCGTAGTATTGAATCGCGAGGCAGTTTCTGTGTTTCATCGTCATTCTGAAGGTTCAAGGGAAGCAATGGCACTGGAGCTGGACGTCGGATATAGTTACTTGTGTCCCAGGAAATATTCAAAGCATGGACTGTTAAAAGCGTTACTGGCCTTCACATATGTCGCCATAGTGCCCGTAGTATTGAATCGCGATGCAGTTTCTGTGTTTCATCGTCATTGTGAGGTTCAAGGGAAGCAATGGCACTTGAGCTGGACGTCGGATATAGTTACTTGAATCCCAGGAAATATTCAAAGCATGGACTTGTAAAAGCATTACTGGCCTTCACATATGTCGCCATAGTGCCCGTAGTATTGAATCGCGAAGCAGTTTCTGTGTTTCATCGTCATTGTGAAGGCTCAAGGGAAGCAAAGACCCTAAATCTGCACGTCGGATATAGTTACTTGAGTCCCAGGAAATATTAAAAGCATGGACTGTTAAAAGCGTTACTGGCCTTCACATATGTCGCCATAGTGCCCGTTGTATTGAATCGCGATGCAGTTTCTGTGTTTCATCGTCATTGTGAAGGTTCAAGGGAAGCAATGACCCTGGAGCTGGACGTCGGATATAGTTACTTGAGTCCCAGGAAATATTCAAAGCATGGACTATTAAAAGCGTTACTGGCCTTCACATATGTCGCCATAGTGCCCGTAGTATTGAATCGCGATGCAGTTTCTGTGTTTCATCGTCATTCTGAAGGTTCAAGGGAAGCAATGGCACTGGAGCTGGACGTCGGATATAGTTGCTTGAGTCTCAGGAAATATTCAAAGCATGGACTGTTAAAAGCGTTACTGGCCTTCACATATGTCGCCATTGTGCCTGTAGTATTTAATCGCGATGCAGTTTCTGTTTTTCATCGTCATTGCGAAGGTTCAAGGGAAGCAATTACCCTGGAGCTGGACGTCGGATATAGTTATTTGAGTCCCAGGAAATATTCAAAGCATGGACTGTTAAAAGCGTTACTGGCCTTCACATATGTCGCCATAGTGCCCGTAGTATTAAATCGCCATGCAGTTTCTGTGTTTCATCGTCATTGTGAAGGTAAAACGTAAGCAATGACCCTGGAGCTAGACGTCGGATATAGTTACTTGAGTCCCAGGAAATATTCAAAGCATGGACTGTTAAAAGCGTTACTGGCCTTCACATATGTCGCCATAGTGCCCGTTGTATTGAATCGCGATGCAGTTTCTGTGTTTCATCGACATTGTGAAGGTTCAAGGGAAGCAATGACCCTGGAGCTGGACGTCGGATATAGTTACTTGAGTCCCACGAAGTATTCAAAGCATGGACTGTTAAAAGCGTTACTGGCCTTCACATATGTCGCCATAGTGCCCGTAGTCTTGAATCGCGATGCAGTTTCTGTGTTTCATCGTCATTGTGAAGGTTCAAGGGAAGCAATGACCCTGAAGCTGGACGTCGGATATAGTTACTTGAGTCCCAGGAAATATTCAAAGCATGGACTGTTAAAAGCGTTACTGGCCTTCACATATGTCGCCATAGTGCCCGTAGTATTGAATCGCGAAGCAGTTTCTGTGTTTCATCGTCATTGTGAAGGCTCAATGGAAGCAAAGACCCTAAAGCTGCACGTCGGATATAGTTACTTGAGTCCCAGGAAATATTAAAAGCATGGACTGTTAAAAGCGTTACTGGCGTTCACATATGTCGCCATAGTGCCCGTAGTATTGAATCGCGAAGCAGTTTCTGTGTTTCATCGTCATTGTGAAGGCTCAATGGAAGCAAAGACCCTAAAGCTGCACGTCGGATATAGTTACTTGAGTCCCAGGAAATATTAAAAGCATGGACTGTTAAAAGCGTTACTGGCGTTCACATATGTCGCCATAGTGCCCGTAGTATTGAATCGCGATGCAGTTTCTGTGTTTCATCGTCATTGTGAAGGTTCAAGGGAAGCAATGACCCTGGAGCTGGACGTCGGATATAGTTACTTGAGTCCCAGGAAATATTCAAAGCATGGACTGTTAAAAGCGTTACTGGCCTTCACATATGTCGCCATAGTGCCCGTAGTATTGAATCGCGATGCAGTTTCTGTGTTTCATCGTCATTCTGAAGGTTCAAGGGAAGCAATGGCACTGGAGCTGGACGTCGGATATAGTTACTTGAGTCCCAGGAAATATTCAAAGCATGGACTGTTAAAAGCGTTACTGGCCTTCACATATGTCGCCATAGTGCCCGTAGTATTGAATCGCGATGCAGTTTCTGTGTTTCATCGTCATTGTGAGGTTCAAGGGAAGCAATGGCACTGGAGCTGGACGTCGGATATAGTTACTTGAATCCCAGGAAATATTCAAAGCATGGACTTGTAAAAGCATTACTGGCCTTCACATATGTCGCCATAGTGCCCGTAGTATTGAATCGCGAAGCAGTTTCTGTGTTTCATCGTCATTGTGAAGGCTCAAGGGAAGCAAAGACCCTAAAGCTGCACGTCGGATATAGTTACTTGAGTCCCAGGAAATATTAAAAGCATGGACTGTTAAAAGCGTTACTGGCCTTCACATATGTCGCCATAGTGCCTGTTGTATTGAATCGCGATGCAGTTTCTGTGTTTCATCGTCATTGTGAAGGTTCAAGGGAAGCAACGACCCTGGAGCTGGACGTCGGATATAGTTACTTGAGTCCCAGGAAATATTCAAAGCATGGAGTATTAAAAGCGTTACTGGCCTTCACATATGTCGCCATAGTGCCCGTAGTATTGAATCGCGATGCAGTTTCTGTGTTTCATCGTCATTCTGAAGGTTCAAGGGAAGCAATGGCACTGGAGCTGGACGTCGGATATAGTTGCTTGAGTCTCAGGAAATATTCAAAGCATGGACTGTTAAAAGCGTTACTGGCCTTCACATTTGTCGCCATAGTGTCCGTAGTATTTAATCGCGATGCAGTTTCTGTGTTTCATCGTCATTGTGAAGGTTCAAGGGAAGCAATGACCCTGGAGCTGGACGTCGGATATAGTTACTTGAGTCCCAGGAAATATTAAAAGCATGGACTGTTAAAAGCGTTACTGGCCTTCACATATGTCGCCATAGTGCCCGTAGTATTGAATCGCGATGCAGTTTCTGTGTTTCATCGTCATTGTGAAGGTAAAACGTAAGCAATGACCCTGGAGCTAGACGTTGGATATAGTTACTTGAGTCCCAGGAAATATTCAAAGCATGGACTGTTAAAAGCGTTACTGGCCTTCACATATGTCGCCATAGTGCCCGTTGTATTGAATCGCGATGCAGTTTCTGTGTTTCATCGACATTGTGAAGGTTCAAGGGAAGCAATGACCCTGGAGCTGGACGTCGGATATAGTTACTTGAGTCCCACGAAGTATTCAAAGCATGGACTGTTAAAAGCGTTACTGGCCTTCACATATGTCGCCATAGTGCCCGTAGTATTGAATCGCGATGCAGTTTCTGTGTTTCATCGTCATTGTGAAGGTTCAAGGGAAGCAATGACCCTGAAGCTGGACGTCGGATATAGTTACTTGAGTCCCAGGAAATATTCAAAGCATGGACTGTTAAAAGCGTTACTGGCCTTCACATATGTCGCCATAGTGCCCGTAGTATTGAATCGCGATGCAGTTTCTGTGTTTCATCGTCATTGTGAAGGTTCAAGGGAAGCAATGGCACTGGAGCTGGACGTCGGATATAGTTACTTGAATCCCAGGAAATATTCAAAGCACGGACTGTTAAAAGCATTACTTGCCTTCACATATGTCGCCATAGTGCCCGTAGTATTGAATCGCGAAGCAGTTTCTGTGTTTCATCGTCATTGTGAAGGCTCAAGGGAAGCAAAGACCCTAAAGCTGCACGTCGGATATAGTTACTTGAGTCCCAGGAAATATTAAAAGCATGGACTGTTAAAAGCGTTACTGGCGTTCACATATGTCGCCATAGTGCCCGTAGTATTGAATCACGATGCAGTTTCTGTGTTTCATCGTCATTCTGAAGGTTCAAGGGAAGCCATGACCCTGGAGCTGGACGTCGGATATAGTTACTTGAGTCCCAGGAAATATTCAAAGCATGGACTGTTAAAAGCGTTACTGGCCTTCGCGTATGTCGCCATAGTGCCCGTAGTATTGAATCGCGATGCAGTTTCTGTGTTTCATTGTCATTCTGAAGGTTCAAGGGAAGCAATGGCACTGGAGCTGGACGTTGGATATAGTTACTTGAGTCCCAGGAAATATTCAAAGCATGGACTGTTAAAAGCGTTACTGGCCTTCACATATGTCGCCATAGTGCCCGTAGTATTGAATCGCGATGCAGTTTCTGTGTTTCATCGTCATTGTGAGGTTCAAGGGAAGCAATGGCACTGGAGCTGGACGTCGGATATAGTTACTTGAATCCCAGGAAATATTCAAAGCATGGACTTGTAAAAGCATTACTGGCCTTCACATATGTCGCCATAGTGCCCGTAGTATTGAATCGCGAAGCAGTTTCTGTGTTTAATCGTCATTGTGAAGGCCCAAGGGAAGCAAAGACCCTAAAGCTGCACGTCGGATATAGTTACTTGAGTCCCAGGTAATATGAAAAGCATGGACTGTTAAAAGCGTTACTGGCCTTCACATATGTCGCCATAGTGCCCGTTGTATTGAATCGCGATGCAGTTTCTGTGTTTCATCGTCATTGTGAAGGTTCAAGGGAAGCAACGACCCTGGAGCTGGACGTCGGATATAGTTACTTGAGTCCCAGGAAATATTCAAAGCATGGAGTATTAAAAGCGTTACTGGCCTTCACATATGTCGCCATAGTGCCCGTAGTATTGAATCGCGATGCAGTTTCTGTGTTTCATCGTCATTCTGAAGGTTCAAGGGAAGCAATGGCACTGGAGCTGGACGTCGGATATAGTTGCTTGAGTCTCAGGAAATATTCAAAGCATGGACTGTTAAAAGCGTTACTGGCCTTCACATTTGTCGCCATAGTGTCCGTAGTATTTAATCGCGATGCAGTTTCTGTGTTTCATCGTCATTGTGAAGGTTCAAGGGAAGCAATGACCCTGGAGCTGGACGTCGGAATTAGTTACTTGATTCCCAGGAAATATTCAAAGCATGGACTGTTAAAAGCGTTACTGGCCTTCACATATGTCGCCATTGTGCCTGTAGTATTTAATCGCGATGCAGTTTCTGTGTTTCATCGTCATTGCGAAGGTTCAAGGGAAGCAATGACCCTGGAGCTGGACGTCGGATATAGTTATTTGAGTCCCAGGAAATATTCAAAGTATGGACTGTTAAAAGCGTTACTGGCCTTCACATATGTCGCCATAGTGCCCGTAGTATTGAATCGCGATGCAGTTTCTGTGTTTCATCGTCATTGTGAAGGTAAAACGTAAGCAATGACCCTGGAGCTAGACGTCGGATATAGTTACTTGAGTCCCAGGAAATATTCAAAGCATGGACTGTTAAAAGCGTTACTGGCCTTCACATATGTCGCCATAGTGCCCGTTGTATTGAATCGCGATGCAGTTTCTGTGTTTCATCGACATTGTGAAGGTTCAAGGGAAGCAATGACCCTGGAGCTGGACGTCGGATATAGTTACTTGAGTCCCACGAAGTATTCAAAGCATGGACTGTTAAAAGCGTTACTGGCCTTCACATATGTCGCCATAGTGCCCGTAGTATTGAATCGCGATGCAGTTTCTGTGTTTCATCGTCATTGTGAAGGTTCAAGGGAAGCAATGACCCTGAAGCTGGACGTCGGATATAGTTACTTGAGTCCCAGGAAATATTCAAAGCATGGACTGTTAAAAGCGTTACTGGCCTTCACATATGTCGCCATAGTGCCCGTAGTATTGAATCGCGATGCAGTTTCTGTGTTTCATCGTCATTGTGAAGGTTCAAGGGAAGCAATGGCACTGGAGCTGGACGTCGGATATAGTTACTTGAATCCCAGGAAATAATCAAAGCACGGACTGTTAAAAGCATTACTTGCCTTCACATATGTCGCCATAGTGCCCGTAGTATTGAATCGCGAAGCAGTTTCTGTGTTTCATCGTCATTGTGAAGGCTCAAGGGAAGCAAAGACCCTAAAGCTGCACGTCGGATATAGTTACTTGAGTCCCAGGAAATATTAAAAGCATGGACTGTTAAAAGCGTTACTGGCGTTCACATATGTCGCCATAGTGCCCGTAGTATTGAATCACGATGCAGTTTCTGTGTTTCATCGTCATTCTGAAGGTTCAAGGGAAGCCATGACCCTGGAGCTGGACGTCGGATATAGTTACTTGAGTCCCAGGAAATATTCAAAGCATGGACTGTTAAAAGCGTTACTGGCCTTCGCGTATGTCGCCATAGTGCCCGTAGTATTGAATCGCGATGCAGTTTCTGTGTTTCATTGTCATTCTGAAGGTTCAAGGGAAGCAATGGCACTGGAGCTGGACGTTGGATATAGTTACTTGAGTCCCAGGAAATATTCAAAGCATGGACTGTTAAAAGCGTTACTGGCCTTCACATATGTCGCCATAGTGCCCGTAGTATTGAATCACGAAGCAGTTTCTGTGTTTCATCGTCATTGTGAAGGCTCAAGGGAAGCAAAGACCCTAAAGCTGCACGTCGGACATAGTTACTTGAGTCCCAGCAAATATTCAAAGCATGGACTGTTAAAAGCGTTACTGGCCTTCACATATGTCGCCATAGTGCCCGTAGTAATGAATCGCGATGCAGTTTCTGTGTTTCATCGTCATTCTGAAGGTTCAAGGGAAGCAATGACCCTGGAGCTGGACGTCGGATGTAGTTACTTGAGTCCCAGGAAATATTCAAAGCATGGACTGTTAAAAGCGTTACTGGCCTTCACATATGTCGCCATAGAGCCCGTAGTATTGAATCGCGATGCAGTTTCTGTGTTTCATCGTCATTCTGAAGGTTCAAGGGAAGCAATGGCACTGGAGCTGCACGTCGGATATAGTTACTTGAGTCCCAGGAAATATTCAAAGCATGGACTGTTAAAAGCGTTACTGGCCTTCACATATGTCGCCATAGTGCCCGTAGTATTGAATCGCGATGCAGTTTCTGTGTTTAATCGGCAATGTGAAGATTCAAGGGAAGCAATGACCCTGGAGCTGGACGTCGGATATAGTTATTTGAGTCCAAGGAAATATGCAAAGCATGGACTGTTAAAAGCGTTACTGGCCTTCACATTTGTCGCCGTAGTGTCCGTAGTATTGAATCGCGATGCAGTTTCTGTGTTTCATCGTCATTGTGAAGGTTCAAGGGAAGCTAAGTCCCTAAAACTGGACGACGGATATATTACTTGAGTCCCAGGAAACATTAAAAGCATGGACTGTTAAAAGCGTTACTGGCCTTCACATATGTCGCCATAGTGCCCGTAGTATTGAATCGCGATGCAGTTTCTGTGTTTCATCGTCATTGTGAAGGTTCAAGGGAAGCAATGACCCTGGAGCTGGACGTCGGATATAGTTACTTGAGTCCCAGGAAATATTCAAAGCATGGACTGTTAAAAGCGTTACTGGCCTTCACATATGTCGCCATAGTGCCCGTAGTATTGAATCGCGATGCAGTTTCTGTGTTTCATCGTCATTCTGAAGGTTCAAGGGAAGCAATGGCACTGGAGCTGGACGTCGGATATAGTTACTTGAGTCCCAGGAAATATTCAAAGCATGGACTGTTAAAAGCGTTACTGGCCTTCACATATGTCGCCATAGTGCCCGTAGTATTGAATCGCGATGCAGTTTCTGTGTTTCATCGTCATTGTGAGGTTCAAGGGAAGCAATGGCACTTGAGCTGGACGTCGGATATAGTTACTTGAATCCCAGGAAATATTCAAAGCATGGACTTGTAAAAGCATTACTGGCCTTCACATATGTCGCCATAGTGCCCGTAGTATTGAATCGCGAAGCAGTTTCTGTGTTTCATCGTCATTGTGAAGGCTCAAGGGAAGCAAAGACCCTAAAGCTGCACGTCGGATATAGTTACTTGAGTCCCAGGAAATATTAAAAGCATGGACTGTTAAAAGCGTTACTGGCCTTCACATATGTCGCCATAGTGCCCGTTGTATTGAATCGCGATGCAGTTTCTGTGTTTCATCGTCATTGTGAAGGTTCAAGGGAAGCAATGGCACTGGAGCTGGACGTCGGATATAGTTGCTTGAGTCTCAGGAAATATTCAAAGCATGGACTGTTAAAAGCGTTACTGGCCTTCACATTTGTCGCCATAGTGTCCGTAGTATTTAATCGCGATGCAGTTTCTGTGTTTCATCGTCATTGTGAAGGTTCAAGGGAAGCAATGACCCTGGAGCTGGACGTCGGATATAGTTACTTGATTCCCAGGAAATATTCAAAGCATGGACTGTTAAAAGCGTTACTGGCCTTCACATATGTCGCCATTGTGCCTGTAGTATTTAATCGCGATGCAGTTTCTGTTTTTCATCGTCATTGCGAAGGTTCAAGGGAAGCAATGACCCTGGAGCTGGACGTCGGATATAGTTATTTGAGTCCCAGGAAATATTCAAAGCATGGACTGTTAAAAGCGTTACTGGCCTTCACATATGTCGCCATAGTGCCCGTAGTATTAAATCGCCATGCAGTTTCTGTGTTTCATCGTCATTGTGAAGGTAAAACGTAAGCAATGACCCTGGAGCTAGACGTCGGATATAGTTACTTGAGTCCCAGGAAATATTCAAAGCATGGACTGTTAAAAGCGTTACTGGCCTTCACATATGTCGCCATAGTGCCCGTTGTATTGAATCGCGATGCAGTTTCTGTGTTTCATCGACATTGTGAAGGTTCAAGGGAAGCAATGACCCTGGAGCTGGACGTCGGATATAGTTACTTGAGTCCCACGAAGTATTCAAAGCATGGACTGTTAAAAGCGTTACTGGCCTTCACATATGTCACCATAGTGCCCGTAGTATTGAATCGCGATGCAGTTTCTGTGTTTCATCGTCATTGTGAAGGTTCAAGGGAAGCAATGACCCTGAAGCTGGACGTCGGATATAGTTACTTGAGTCCCAGGAAATATTCAAAGCATGGACTGTTAAAAGCGTTACTGGCCTTCACATATGTCGCCATAGTGCCCGTAATATTGAATCGCGATGCAGTTTCTGTGTTTCATCGTCATTGTGAAGGTTCAAGGGAAGCAATGGCACTGGAGCTGGACGTCGGATATAGTTACTTGAATCCCAGGAAATATTCAAAGCACGGACTGTTAAAAGCATTACTTGCCTTCACATATGTCGCCATAGTGCCCGTAGTATTGAATCGCGAAGCAGTTTCTGTGTTTCATCGTCATTGTGAAGGCTCAATGGAAGCAAAGACCCTAAAGCTGCACGTCGGATATATTACTTGAGTCCCAGGAAACATTAAAAGCATGGACTGTTAAAAGCGTTACTGGCCTTCACATATGTCGCCATAGTGCCCGTAGTATTGATTCGCGATGCAGTTTCTGTGTTTCATCGTCATTGTGAAGGTTCAAGGGAAGCAATGACCCTGGAGCTGGACGTCGGATATAGTTACTTGAGTCCCAGGAAATATTCAAAGCATGGACTGTTAAAAGCGTTACTGGCCTTCACATATGTCGCCATAGTGCCCGTAGTATTGAATCGCGATGCAGTTTCTGTGTTTCATCGTCATTGTGAAGGTTCAAGGGAAGCAATGACCCTGGAGCTGGACGTCGGATATAGTTACTTGAGTCCCAGGAAATATTCAAAGCATGTACTGTTAAAAGCGTTACTGGCCTTCACATATGTCGCCATAGAGCCCGTAGTATTGAATCGCGATGCAGTTTCTGTGTTTCATCGTCATTCTGAAGGTTCAAGGGAAGCAATGGCACTGGAGCTGCACGTCGGATATAGTTACTTGAGTCCCAGGAAATATTCAAAGCATGGACTGTTAAAAGCGTTACTGGCCTTCACATATGTCGCCATAGTGCCCGTAGTATTGAATCGAGATGCAGTATCTGTGTTTAATCGGCAATGTCAAGATTCAAGGGAAGCAATGACCCTGGAGCTGGACGTCGGATATAGTTATTTGAGTCCAAGAAAATATGCAAAGCATGGACTGTTAAAAGCGTTACTGGCCTTCACATTTGTCGCCGCAGTGTCCGTAGTATTGAATCGCGATGCAGTTTCTGTGTTTCATCGTCATTGTGAAGGTTCAAGGGAAGCTAAGACCCTAAAGCTGGACGACGGATATATTACTTGAGTCCCAGGAAACATTAAAGGCATGGACTGTTAAAAGCGTTACTGGCCTTCACATATGTCGCCATAGTGACCGTAGTATTGAATCGCGATGCAGTTTCTGTGTTTCATCGTCATTCTGAAGGTTCAAGGGAAGCAATGGCACTGGAGCTGGACGTCGGATATAGTTACTTGAGTCCCAGGAAATATTCAAAGCATGGACTGTTAAAAGCGTTACTGGCCTTCACATATGTCGCCATAGTGCCCGTAGTATTGAATCGCGATGCAGTTTCTGTGTTTCATCGTCATTGTGAAGGTTCGAGGTAGGCCATGACCCTGGAGCTGGACGTCGGATATAGTTACTTGAGTCCCAGGAAATGTTCTAAGCATGGACTGTTAAAAGCGTTACTGGCCTTCTCATATGTCGCCATAGTGCCCGTAGTATTTAATCGCGATGCAGTTTCTGTGTTTCATCGTCACTGTGAAGGTTCAAGTGAAGCAATGGCACTGGAGCTGGACGTCGGATATACTTACTTGATTCCCAGGAAATAGTCAAAGCATGGACTGTTAAAAGCGTTACTGGCCTTCACATATGTCGCCATAGTGCCCGTAGTATTGAATCGCGAAGCAGTTTCTGTGTTTCATCGTCATTGTGAAGGCTCAAGGGAAGCAAAGACCCTAAAGCTGCACGTCGGATATAGTTACTTGAGTCCCAGGAAATATTAAAAGCATGGACTGTTAAAAGCGTTACTGGCCTTCACATATGTCGCCATAGTGCCCGTTGTATTGAATCGCGATGCAGTTTCTGTGTTTCATCGTCATTGTGAAGGTTCAAGGGAAGCAATGACCCTGGAGCTGGACGTCGGATATAGTTACTTGAGTCCCAGGAAATATTCAAAGCATGGACTATTAAAAGCGTTACTGACCTTCACATATGTCGCCATAGTGCCCGTAGTATTGAATCGCGATGCAGTTTCTGTGTTTCATCGTCATTCTGAAGGTTCAAGGGAAGCAATGGCACTGGAGCTGGACGTCGGATATAGTTGCTTGAGTCTCAGGAAATATTCAAAGCATGGACTGTTAAAAGCGTTACTGGCCTTCACATTTGTCGCCATAGTGTCCGTAGTATTTAATCGCGATGCAGTTTCTGTGTTTCATCGTCATTGTGAAGGTTCAAGGGAAGCAATGACCCTGGAGCTGGACGTCGGATATAGTTACTTGATTCCCAGGAAATATTCAAAGCATGGACTGTTAAAAGCGTTACTGGCCTTCACATATGTCGCCATTGTGCCTGTAGTATTTAATCGCGATGCAGTTTCTGTGTTTCATCGTCATTGCGAAGGTTCAAGGAAAGCAATGACCCTGGAGCTGGACGTCGGATATAGTTATTTGAGTCCCAGGAAATATTCAAAGCATGGACTGTTAAAAGCGTTACTGGCCTTCACATATGTCGCCATAGTGCCCGTAGTATTAAATCGCCATGCAGTTTCTGTGTTTCATCGTCATTGTGAAGGTAAAACGTAAGCAATGACCCTGGAGCTAGACGTCGGATATAGTTACTTGAGTCCCAGGAAATATTCAAAGCATGGACTGTTAAAAGCGTTACTGGCCTTCACATATGTCGCCATAGTGCCCGTTGTATTGAATCGCGATGCAGTTTCTGTGTTTCATCGTCATTGTGAAGGTTCAAGGGAAGCAATGGCACTGGAGCTGGACGTCGGATATAGTTACTTGAATCCCAGGAAATATTCAAAGCACGGACTGTAAAAAGCATTACTTGCCTTCACATATGTCGCCATAGTGTCCGTAGTATTGAATCGCGAAGCAGTTTCTGTGTTTCATCGTCATTGTGAAGGCTCAAGGGAAGCAAAGACCCTAAAGCTGCACGTCGGATATAGTTACTTGAGTCCCAGGAAATATTAAAAGCATGGACTGTTAAAAGCGTTACTGGCCTTCACATATGTCGCCATAGTGCCCGTAGTATTGAATCGCGATGCAGTTTCTGTGTTTCATTGTCATTCTGAAGGTTCAAGGGAAGCTATGACCCTGGAGCTGGACGTCGGATATAGTTATTTCAGTCCAAGGAAATATGCAAAGCTTGGACTGTTAAAAGCGTTACTGGCCTTCACATTTGTCGCCGTAGTGTCCGTAGTATTGAATCGCGATGCAGTTTCTGTGTTTCATCGTCATTGTGAAGGTTCAAGGGAAGCTAAGACCCTAAAGCTGGACGACGGATATATTACTTGAGTCCCAGGAAACATTAAAAGCATGGACTGTTAAAAGCGTTACTGGCCTTCACATATGTCGCCATAGTGCCCGTAGTATTGATTCGCGATGCAGTTTCTGTGTTTCATCGTCATTGTGAAGGTTCAAGGGAAGCAATGACCCTGGAGCTGGACGTCGGATATAGTTACTTGAGTCCCAGGAAATATTCAAAGCATGTACTGTTAAAAGCGTTACTGGCCTTCACATATGTCGCCATAGAGCCCGTAGTATTGAATCGCGATGCAGTTTCTGTGTTTCATCGTCATTCTGAAGGTTCAAGGGAAGCAATGGCACTGGAGCTGCACGTCGGATATAGTTACTTGAGTCCCAGGAAATATTCAAAGCATGGACTGTTAAAAGCGTTACTGGCCTTCACATATGTCGCCATAGTGCCCGTAGTATTGAATCGAGATGCAGTTTCTGTGTTTAATCGGCAATGTCAAGATTCAAGGGAACCAATGACCCTGGAGCTGGACGTCGGATATAGTTATTTGAGTCCAAGAAAATATGCAAAGCATGGACTGTTAAAAGCGTTACTGGCCTTCACATTTGTCGCCGCAGTGTCCGTAGTATTGAATCGCGATGCAGTTTCTGTGTTTCATCGTCATTCTGAAGGTTCAAGGGAAGCAATGGCACTGGAGCTGGACGTCGGATATAGTTACTTGAGTCCCAGGAAATATTCAAAGCATGGACTGTTAAAAGCGTTACTGGCCTTCACATATGTCGCCATAGTGCCCGTAGTATTGAATCGCGATGCAGTTTCTGTGTTTCATCGTCATTGTGAAGGTTCGAGGTAGGCCATGACCCTGGAGCTGGACGTCGGATATAGTTACTTGAGTCCCAGGAAATGTTCTAAGCATGGACTGTTAAAAGCGTTACTGGCCTTCTCATATGTCGCCATAGTGCCCGTAGTATTTAATCGCGATGCAGTTTCTGTGTTTCATCGTCACTGTGAAGGTTCAAGTGAAGCAATGGCACTGGAGCTGGACGTCGGATATACTTACTTGATTCCCAGGAAATAGTCAAAGCATGGACTGTTAAAAGCGTTACTGGCCTTAACATATGTCGCCATAGTGCCAGTAGTATTGAATCGCGAAGCAGTTTCTGTGTTACATCGTCATTGTGAAGGCTCAAGGGAAGCAAAGACCCTAAGGCTGCACGTCGGCTTTAGTTACCTGAGTCCCAGGAAATATTAAACCATTGACTGTTAAAAGCGTTACTGGCCTTCACATATGTCGCCATAGTGCCCGTAGTATTGAATCGCGATGCAGTTTCTGTGTTTCATCGTCATTGTGAAGGTTCAAGGGAAGCAATGACCCTGGAGCTGGACGTCGGATATAGTTACTTGAGTCCCAGGAAATATTCAAAGCATGGACTGTTAAAAGCGTTACTGGCCTTCACATATGTCGCCATAGTGCCCGTAGTATTGAATCGCGATGCAGTTTCTGTGTTTCATCGTCATTGTGAAGGTTCCAGCGAAGCAATGGCACTGGAGCTGGACGTCGGATATAGTTACTTGAGTCCCAGGAAATATTCAAAGGATGGACTGTTAAAAGCGTTACTGGCCTTCACATATGTCGCCATAGTGCCCGTAGTATTGAATCGCGATGCAGTTTCTGTGTTTCATCGGCAATGTGAAGGTTCAAGGGAAGCAATGACCCTGGAGCTGGACGTCGGATATAGTTACTTGAATCCCAGGAAATATTCAAAGCATGGACTGTTAAAAGCATTACTGGCCTTCACATATGTCGCCATAGTGCCCGTAGTATTGAATCGCGAAGCAGTTTCTGTGTTTCATCGTCATTGTGAAGGCTCAAGGGAAGCAAAGACCCTAAAGCTGGACGTCGGATATAGTTACTTGAATCCCAGGAAATATTCAAAGCATGGACTGTTAAAAGCATTACTGGCCTTCACATATGTCGCCATAGTGCCCGTAGTATTGAATCGCGAAGCAGTTTCTGTGTTTCATCGTCATTGTGAAGGCTCAAGGGAAGCAAAGACCCTAAAGCTGCACGTCGGATATAGTTACTTGAGTCCCAGGAAATATTAAAAGCATGGACTGTTAAAAGCGTTACTGGCCTTCACATATGTCGCCATAGTGCCCGTAGTATTGAATCGCGAAGCAGTTTCTGTGTTTCATCGTCATTGTGAAGGTTCAAGGGAAGCAATGACCCTGGAGCTGGACGTCGGATATAGTTACTTGAGTCCCAGGAAATATTCAAAGCATGGACTGTTAAAAGCATTACTGGCCTTCACATATGTCGCCATAGTGCCCGTAGTATTGAATCGTGAAGCAGCTTCTGTGTTTCATCGTCATTGTGAAGGCTCAAGGGAAGCAAAGACCCTAAAGCTGCACGTCGGATATAGTTACTTGAGTCCCAGGAAATATTAAAAGCATGGACTGTTAAAAGCGTTACTGGCCTTCACATATGTCGCCATAGTGCCCGTAGTATTGAATCGCGAAGCAGTTTCTGTGTTTCATCGTCATTGTGAAGGCTCACGGGAAGCAAAGACCCTAAAGCTGCACGTCGGATATAGTTACTTGAGTCCCAGGAAATATTAAAAGCATGGACTGTTAAAAGCGTTACTGGCCTTCACATTTGTCGCCGCAGTGTCCGTAGTATTGAATCGCGATGCAGTTTCTGTGTTTCATCGTCATTCTGAAGGTTCAAGGGAAGCAATGGCACTGGAGCTGGACGTCGGATATAGTTACTTGAGTCCCAGGAAATATTCAAAGCATGGACTGTTAAAAGCGTTACTGGCCTTCACATATGTCGCCATAGTGCCCGTAGTATTGAATCGCGATGCAGTTTCTGTGTTTCATCGTCATTGTGAAGGTTCGAGGTAGGCCATGACCCTGGAGCTGGACGTCGGATATAGTTACTTGAGTCCCAGGAAATGTTCTAAGCATGGACTGTTAAAAGCGTTACTGGCCTTCTCATATGTCGCCATAGTGCCCGTAGTATTTAATCGCGATGCAGTTTCTGTGTTTCATCGTCACTGTGAAGGTTCAAGTGAAGCAATGGCACTGGAGCTGGACGTCGGATATACTTACTTGATTCCCAGGAAATAGTCAAAGCATGGACTGTTAAAAGCGTTACTGGCCTTAACATATGTCGCCATAGTGCCAGTAGTATTGAATCGCGAAGCAGTTTCTGTGTTACATCGTCATTGTGAAGGCTCAAGGGAAGCAAAGACCCTAAAGCTGCACGTCGGCTTTAGTTACCTGAGTCCCAGGAAATATTAAACCATTGACTGTTAAAAGCGTTACTGGCCTTCACATATGTCGCCATAGTGCCCGTAGTATTGAATCGCGATGCAGTTTCTGTGTTTCATCGTCATTGTGAAGGTTCAAGGGAAGCAATGACCCTGGAGCTGGACGTCGGATATAGTTACTTGAGTCCCAGGAAATATTCAAAGCATGGACTGTTAAAAGCGTTACTGGCCTTCACATATGTCGCCATAGTGCCCGTAGTATTGAATCGCGATGCAGTTTCTGTGTTTCATCGTCATTGTGAAGGTTCCAGCGAAGCAATGGCACTGGAGCTGGACGTCGGATATAGTTACTTGAGTCCCAGGAAATATTCAAAGGATGGACTGTTAAAAGCGTTACTGGCCTTCACATATGTCGCCATAGTGCCCGTAGTATTGAATCGCGATGCAGTTTCTGTGTTTCATCGTCATTGTGAAGGTTCAAGGGAAGCAATGACCCTGGAGCTGGACGTCGGATATAGTTACTTGAATCCCAGGAAATATTCAAAGCATGGACTGTTAAAAGCATTACTGGCCTTCACATATGTCGCCATAGTGCCCGTAGTATTGAATCGCGAAGCAGTTTCTGTGTTTCATCGTCATTGTGAAGGCTCAAGGGAAGCAAAGACCCTAAAGCTGGACGTCGGATATAGTTACTTGAATCCCAGGAAATATTCAAAGCATGGACTGTTAAAAGCATTACTGGCCTTCACATATGTCGCCATAGTGCCCGTAGTATTGAATCGCGAAGCAGTTTCTGTGTTTCATCGTCATTGTGAAGGCTCAAGGGAAGCAAAGACCCTAAAGCTGCACGTCGGATATAGTTACTTGAGTCCCAGGAAATATTAAAAGCATGGACTGTTAAAAGCGTTACTGGCCTTCACATATGTCGCCATAGTGCCCGTAGTATTGAATCGCGAAGCAGTTTCTGTGTTTCATCGTCATTGTGAAGGTTCAAGGGAAGCAATGACCCTGGAGCTGGACGTCGGATATAGTTACTTGAGTCCCAGGAAATATTCAAAGCATGGACTGTTAAAAGCATTACTGGCCTTCACATATGTCGCCATAGTGCCCGTAGTATTGAATCGCGAAGCAGCTTCTGTGTTTCATCGTCATTGTGAAGGCTCAAGGGAAGCAAAGACCCTAAAGCTGCACGTCGGATATAGTTACTTGAGTCCCAGGAAATATTAAAAGCATGGACTGTTAAAAGCGTTACTGGCCTTCACATATGTCGCCATAGTGCCCGTAGTATTGAATCGCGAAGCAGTTTCTGTGTTTCATCGTCATTGTGAAGGCTCACGGGAAGCAAAGACCCTAAAGCTGCACGTCGGATATAGTTACTTGAGTCCCAGGAAATATTAAAAGCATGGACTGTTAAAAGCGTTACTGGCCTTCACATATGTCGCCATAGTGCCCGTAGTATTGAATGGCGATGCAGTTTCTGTGTTTCATCGTCATTGTGAAGGTTCAAGGGAAGCAATGACCCTGGAGTTGGACGTCGGATATAGTTACTTGAGTCCCAGGAAATATTCAAAGCATGGACTGTTAAAAGCGTTACTGGCCTTCACATATGTCGCCATAGTGCCCGTAGTATTGAATCGCGATGCAGTTTCTGTGTTTCATCGTCATTCTGAAGGTTCAAGGGAAGCAATGGCACTGTAGCTGGACGTCGGATATAGTTACTTGAGTCCCAGGAAATATTCAAAGCATGGACTGTTAAAAGCGTTACTGGCCTTCACATATGTCGCCATAGTGCCCGTAGTATTGAATCGCGATGCAGTTTCTGTGTTTAATCGGCAATGTGAAGGTTCAAGGGAAGCAATGACCCTGGAGCTGGACGTCGGATATAGTTATTTGAGTCCAAGGAAATGTGCAATGCATGGACTGTTAAAAGCGTTACTGGCCTTCACATTTGTCGCCGTAGTGTCCGTAGTATTGAATCGCGATGCAGTTTCTGTGTTTCATCGTATTTGTGAAGGTTCAAGGGAAGCTAAGTCCCTAAACTGGACGACGGATATATTACTTGAGTCCCAGGAAACATTAAAAGCATGGACTGTTAAAAGCGTTACTGGCCTTCACATATGTCGCCATAGTGCCCGTAGTATTGAATCGCAATGCAGTTTCTGTGTTTCATCGTCATTCTGAAGGTTCAAGGGAAGCAATGGCACTGGAGCTGGACGTCGGATATAGTTACTTGAGTCCCAGGAAATATTCAAAGCATGGACTGTTAAAAGCGTTACTGGCCTTCACATATGTCGCCATAGTGCCTGTAGTATTGAATCGCGATGCAGTTTCTGTGTTTCATCGTCATTGTGAAGGTTCAAGGGAAGCAATGACCCTGGAGCTGGACGTCGGATATAGTTACTTGAGTCCCAGGAAATATTCAAAGCATGGACTGTTAAAAGCGTTACTGGCCTTCACATATGTCGCCATAGTGCCCGTAGTATTGAATCGCGATGCAGTTTCTGTGTTTCATCGTCATTGTGAAGGTTCAAGGGAAGCAATGACCCTAAAGCTGGACGTCGGATATAGTTACTTGAGTCCCAGGAAATATTCAAAGCATGGACTGTTAAAAGCGTTACTGGCCTTCACATATGTCGCCATAGTGCCTGTAGTATTGAATCGCGATGCAGTTTCTGTGTTTCATCGTCATCCTGAAGGTTCAAGGGAAGTAATGGCACTGGAGCTGGACGTCGGATATAGTTACTTGAATCCCAGGAAATATTCAAAGCATGGACTTGTAAAAGCATTACTGGCCTTCACATATGTCGCCATAGTGCCCGTAGTATTGAATCGCGAAGCAGTTTCTGTGTTTCATCGTCATTGTGAAGGCTCAAGGGAAGCAAAGACCCTAAAGCTGCACGTCGGATATAGTTACTTGAGTCCCAGGTAATATTAAAAGCATGGACTGTTAAAAGCGTTACTGGCCTTCACATATGTCGCCATAGTGCCCGTTGTATTGAATCGCGATGCAGTTTCTGTGTTTCATCGTCATTGTGAAGGTTCAAGGGAAGCAACGACCCTGGAGCTGGACGTCGGATATAGTTACTTGAGTCCCAGGAAATATTCAAAGCATGGAGTATTAAAAGCGTTACTGGCCTTCACATATGTCGCCATAGTGCCCGTAGTATTGAATCGCGATGCAGTTTCTGTGTTTCATCGTCATTCTGAAGGTTCAAGGGAAGCAATGGCACTGGAGCTGGACGTCGGATATAGTTGCTTGAGTCTCAGGAAATATTCAAAGCATGGACTGTTAAAAGCGTTACTGGCCTTCACATTTGTCGCCATAGTGTCCGTAGTATTTAATCGCGATGCAGTTTCTGTGTTTCATCGTCATTGTGAAGGTTCAAGGGAAGCAATGACCCTGGAGCTGGACGTCGGATATAGTTACTTGATTCCCAGGAAATATTCAAAGCATGGACTGTTAAAAGCGTTACTGGCCTTCACATATGTCGCCATTGTGCCTGTAGTATTTAATCGCGATGCAGTTTCTGTGTTTCATCGTCATTGCGAAGGTTCAAGGGAAGCAATGACCCTGGAGCTGGACGTCGGATATAGTTATTTGAGTCCCAGGAAATATTCAAAGTATGGACTGTTAAAAGCGTTACTGGCCTTCACATATGTCGCCATAGTGCCCGTAGTATTGAATCGCGATGCAGTTTCTGTGTTTCATCGTCATTGTGAAGGTAAAACGTAAGCAATGACCCTGGAGCTAGACGTCGGATATAGTTACTTGAGTCCCAGGAAATATTCAAAGCATGGACTGTTAAAAGCGTTACTGGCCTTCACATATGTCGCCATAGTGCCCGTTGTATTGAATCGCGATGCAGTTTCTGTGTTTCATCGACATTGTGAAGGTTCAAGGGAAGCAATGACCCTGGAGCTGGACGTCGGATATAGTTACTTGAGTCCCACGAAGTATTCAAAGCATGGACTGTTAAAAGCGTTACTGGCCTTCACATATGTCGCCATAGTGCCCGTAGTATTGAATCGCGATGCAGTTTCTGTGTTTCATCGTCATTGTGAAGGTTCAAGGGAAGCAATGACCCTGAAGCTGGACGTCGGATATAGTTACTTGAGTCCCAGGAAATATTCAAAGCATGGACTGTTAAAAGCGTTACTGGCCTTCACATATGTCGCCATAGTGCCCGTAGTATTGAATCGCGATGCAGTTTCTGTGTTTCATCGTCATTGTGAAGGTTCAAGGGAAGCAATGGCACTGGAGCTGGACGTCGGATATAGTTACTTGAATCCCAGGAAATAATCAAAGCACGGACTGTTAAAAGCATTACTTGCCTTCACATATGTCGCCATAGTGCCCGTAGTATTGAATCGCGAAGCAGTTTCTGTGTTTCATCGTCATTGTGAAGGCTCAAGGGAAGCAAAGACCCTACAGCTGCACGTCGGATATAGTTACTTGAGTCCCAGGAAATATTAAAAGCATGGACTGTTAAAAGCGTTACTGGCGTTCACATATGTCGCCATAGTGCCCGTAGTATTGAATCACGATGCAGTTTCTGTGTTTCATCGTCATTCTGAAGGTTCAAGGGAAGCCATGACCCTGGAGCTGGACGTCGGATATAGTTACTTGAGTCCCAGGAAATATTCAAAGCATGGACTGTTAAAAGCGTTACTGGCCTTCGCGTATGTCGCCATAGTGCCCGTAGTATTGAATCGCGATGCAGTTTCTGTGTTTCATTGTCATTCTGAAGGTTCAAGGGAAGCAATGGCACTGGAGCTGGACGTTGGATATAGTTACTTGAGTCCCAGGAAATATTCAAAGCATGGACTGTTAAAAGCGTTACTGGCCTTCACATATGTCGCCATAGTGCCCGTAGTATTGAATCACGAAGCAGTTTCTGTGTTTCATCGTCATTGTGAAGGCTCAAGGGAAGCAAAGACCCTAAAGCTGCACGTCGGACATAGTTACTTGAGTCCCAGGAAATATTCAAAGCATGGACTGTTAAAAGCGTTACTGGCCTTCACATATGTCGCCATAGTGCCCGTAGTAATGAATCGCGATGCAGTTTCTGTGTTTCATCGTCATTCTGAAGGTTCAAGGGAAGCAATGACCCTGGAGCTGGACGTCGGATGTAGTTACTTGAATCCCAGGAAATATTCAAAGCATGGACTGTTAAAAGCGTTACTGGCCTTCACATATGTCGCCATAGAGCCCGTAGTATTGAATCGCGATGCAGTTTCTGTGTTTCATCGTCATTCTGAAGGTTCAAGGGAAGCAATGGCACTGGAGCTGCACGTCGGATATAGTTACTTGAGTCCCAGGAAATATTCAAAGCATGGACTGTTAAAAGCGTTACTGGCCTTCACATATGTCGCCATAGTGCCCGTAGTATTGAATCGCGATGCAGTTTCTGTGTTTAATCGGCAATGTGAAGATTCAAGGGAAGCAATGACCCTGGAGCTGGACGTCGGATATAGTTATTTGAGTCCAAGGAAATATGCAAAGCATGGACTGTTAAAAGCGTTACTGGCCTTCACATTTGTCGCCGTAGTGTCCGTAGTATTGAATCGCGATGCAGTTTCTGTGTTTCATCGTCATTGTGAAGGTTCAAGGGAAGCTAAGTCCCTAAAACTGGACGACGGATATATTACTTGAGTCCCAGGAAACATTAAAAGCATGGACTGTTAAAAGCGTTACTGGCCTTCACATATGTCGCCATAGTGCCCGTAGTATTGAATCGCGATGCAGTTTCTGTGTTTCATCGTCATTGTGAAGGTTCAAGGGAAGCAATGACCCTGGAGCTGGACGTCGGATATAGTTACTTGAGTCCCAGGAAATATTCAAAGCATGGACTGTTAAAAGCGTTACTGGCCTTCACATATGTCGCCATAGTGCCCGTAGTATTGAATCGCGATGCAGTTTCTGTGTTTCATCGTCATTCTGAAGGTTCAAGGGAAGCAATGGCACTGGAGCTGGACGTCGGATATAGTTACTTGAGTCCCAGGAAATATTCAAAGCATGGACTGTTAAAAGCGTTACTGGCCTTCACATATGTCGCCATAGTGCCCGTAGTATTGAATCGCGATGCAGTTTCTGTGTTTCATCGTCATTGTGAGGTTCAAGGGAAGCAATGGCACTTGAGCTGGACGTCGGATATAGTTACTTGAATCCCAGGAAATATTCAAAGCATGGACTTGTAAAAGCATTACTGGCCTTCACATATGTCGCCATAGTGCCCGTAGTATTGAATCGCGAAGCAGTTTCTGTGTTTCATCGTCATTGTGAAGGCTCAAGGGAAGCAAAGACCCTAAAGCTGCACGTCGGATATAGTTACTTGAGTCCCAGGAAATATTAAAAGCATGGACTGTTAAAAGCGTTACTGGCCTTCACATATGTCGCCATAGTGCCCGTTGTATTGAATCGCGATGCAGTTTCTGTGTTTCATCGTCATTGTGAAGGTTCAAGGGAAGCAATGGCACTGGAGCTGGACGTCGGATATAGTTGCTTGAGTCTCAGGAAATATTCAAAGCATGGACTGTTAAAAGCGTTACTGGCCTTCACATTTGTCGCCATAGTGTCCGTAGTATTTAATCGCGATGCAGTTTCTGTGTTTCATCGTCATTGTGAAGGTTCAAGGGAAGCAATGACCCTGGAGCTGGACGTCGGATATAGTTACTTGATTCCCAGGAAATATTCAAAGCATGGACTGTTAAAAGCGTTACTGGCCTTCACATATGTCGCCATTGTGCCTGTAGTATTTAATCGCGATGCAGTTTCTGTTTTTCATCGTCATTGCGAAGGTTCAAGGGAAGCAATGACCCTGGAGCTGGACGTCGGATATAGTTATTTGAGTCCCAGGAAATATTCAAAGCATGGACTGTTAAAAGCGTTACTGGCCTTCACATATGTCGCCATAGTGCCCGTAGTATTAAATCGCCATGCAGTTTCTGTGTTTCATCGTCATTGTGAAGGTAAAACGTAAGCAATGACCCTGGAGCTAGACGTCGGATATAGTTACTTGAGTCCCAGGAAATATTCAAAGCATGGACTGTTAAAAGCGTTACTGGCCTTCACATATGTCGCCATAGTGCCCGTTGTATTGAATCGCGATGCAGTTTCTGTGTTTCATCGACATTGTGAAGGTTCAAGGGAAGCAATGACCCTGGAGCTGGACGTCGGATATAGTTACTTGAGTCCCACGAAGTATTCAAAGCATGGACTGTTAAAAGCGTTACTGGCCTTCACATATGTCACCATAGTGCCCGTAGTATTGAATCGCGATGCAGTTTCTGTGTTTCATCGTCATTGTGAAGGTTCAAGGGAAGCAATGACCCTGAAGCTGGACGTCGGATATAGTTACTTGAGTCCCAGGAAATATTCAAAGCATGGACTGTTAAAAGCGTTACTGGCCTTCACATATGTCGCCATAGTGCCCGTAATATTGAATCGCGATGCAGTTTCTGTGTTTCATCGTCATTGTGAAGGTTCAAGGGAAGCAATGGCACTGGAGCTGGACGTCGGATATAGTTACTTGAATCCCAGGAAATATTCAAAGCACGGACTGTTAAAAGCATTACTTGCCTTCACATATGTCGCCATAGTGCCCGTAGTATTGAATCGCGAAGCAGTTTCTGTGTTTCATCGTCATTGTGAAGGCTCAATGGAAGCAAAGACCCTAAAGCTGCACGTCGGATATAGTTACTTGAGTCCCAGGAAATATTCAAAGCATGGACTGTTAAAAGCGTTACTGGCCTTCACATATGTCGCCATAGAGCCCGTAGTATTGAATCGCGATGCAGTTTCTGTGTTTCATCGTCATTGTGAAGGCTCAAGGGAAGCAAAGACCCTAAAGCTGCACGTCGGATATAGTTACTTGAGTCCCAGGAAATATTAAAAGCATGGACTGTTAAAAGCGTTACTGGCCTTCACATATGTCGCCATAGTGCCCGTTGTATTGAATCGCGATGCAGTTTCTGTGTTTCATCGTCATTGTGAAGGTTCAAGGGAAGCAATGGCCCTGGAGCTGGACGTCGGATATAGTTACTTGAGTCCCAGGAAATATTCAAAGCATGGACTATTAAAAGCGTTACTGACCTTCACATATGTCGCCATAGTGCCCGTAGTATTGAATCGCGATGCAGTTTCTGTGTTTCATCGTCATTCTGAAGGTTCAAGGGAAGCAATGGCACTGGAGCTGGACGTCGGATATAGTTGCTTGAGTCTCAGGAAATATTCAAAGCATGGACTGTTAAAAGCGTTACTGGCCTTCACATTTGTCGCCATAGTGTCCGTAGTATTTAATCGCGATGCAGTTTCTGTGTTTCATCGTCATTGTGAAGGTTCAAGGGAAGCAATGACCCTGGAGCTGGACGTCGGATATAGTTACTTGATTCCCAGGAAATATTCAAAGCATGGACTGTTAAAAGCGTTACTGGCCTTCACATATGTCGCCATTGTGCCTGTAGTATTTAATCGCGATGCAGTTTCTGTGTTTCATCGTCATTGCGAAGGTTCAAGGAAAGCAATGACCCTGGAGCTGGACGTCGGATATAGTTATTTGAGTCCCAGGAAATATTCAAAGCATGGACTGTTAAAAGCGTTACTGGCCTTCACATATGTCGCCATAGTGCCTGTAGTATTAAATCGCCATGCAGTTTCTGTGTTTCATCGTCATTGTGAAGGTAAAACGTAAGCAATGACCCTGGAGCTAGACGTCGGATATAGCTACTTGAGTCCCAGGAAATATTCAAAGCATGGACTGTTAAAAGCGTTACTGGCCTTCACATATGTCGCCATAGTGCCCGTTGTATTGAATCGCGATGCAGTTTCTGTGTTTCATCATCATTGTGAAGGTTCAAGGGAAGCAATGGCACTGGAGCTGGACGTCGTATATAGTTACTTGAATCCCAGGAAATATTCAAAGCACGGACTGTAAAAAGCATTACTTGCCTTCACATATGTCGCCATAGTGCCCGTAGTATTGAATCGCGAAGCAGTTTCTGTGTTTCATCGTCATTGTGAAGGCTCAAGGGAAGCAAAGACCCTAAAGCTGCACGTCGGATATAGTTACTTGAGTCCCAGGAAATATTAAAAGCATGGACTGTTAAAAGCGTTACTGGCCTTCACATATGTCGCCATAGTGCCCGTAGTATTGAATCGCGATGCAGTTTCTGTGTTTAATCGGCAATGTGAAGGTTCAAGGGAAGCCATGACCCTGGAGCTGGACGTCGGATATAGTTATTTCAGTCCAAGGAAATATGCAAAGCTTGGACTGTTAAAAGCGTTACTGGCCTTCACATTTGTCGCCGTAGTGTCCGTAGTATTGAATCGCGATGCAGTTTCTGTGTTTCATCGTCATTGTGAAGGTTCAAGGGAAGCTAAGACCCTAAAGCTGGACGACGGATATATTACTTGAGTCCCAGGAAACATTAAAAGCATGGACTGTTAAAAGCGTTACTGGCCTTCACATATGTCGCCATAGTGCCCGTAGTATTGATTCGCGATGCAGTTTCTGTGTTTCATCGTCATTGTGAAGGTTCAAGGGAAGCAATGACCCTGGAGCTGGACGTCGGATATAGTTACTTGAGTCCCAGGAAATATTCAAAGCATGGACTGTTAAAAGCGTTACTGGCCTTCACATATGTCGCCATAGTGCCCGTAGTATTGAATCGCGATGCAGTTTCTGTGTTTCATCGTCATTGTGAAGGTTCAAGGGAAGCAATGACCCTGGAGCTGGACGTCGGATATAGTTACTTGAGTCCCAGGAAATATTCAAAGCATGTACTGTTAAAAGCGTTACTGGCCTTCACATATGTCGCCATAGAGCCCGTAGTATTGAATCGCGATGCAGTTTCTATGTTTCATCGTCATTCTGAAGGTTCAAGGGAAGCAATGGCACTGGAGCTGCACGTCGGATATAGTTACTTGAGTCCCAGGAAATATTCAAAGCATGGACTGTTAAAAGCGTTACTGGCCTTCACATATGTCGCCATAGTGCCCGTAGTATTGAATCGAGATGCAGTATCTGTGTTTAATCGGCAATGTCAAGATTCAAGGGAAGCAATGACCCTGGAGCTGGACGTCGGATATAGTTATTTGAGTCCAAGAAAATATGCAAAGCATGGACTGTTAAAAGCGTTACTGGCCTTCACATTTGTCGCCGCAGTGTCCGTAGTATTGAATCGCGATGCAGTTTCTGTGTTTCATCGTCATTGTGAAGGTTCAAGGGAAGCTAAGACCCTAAAGCTGGACGACGGATATATTACTTGAGTCCCAGGAAACATTAAAAGCATGGACTGTTAAAAGCGTTACTGGCCTTCACATATGTCGCCATAGTGACCGTAGTATTGAATCGCGATGCAGTTTCTGTGTTTCATCGTCATTCTGAAGGTTCAAGGGAAGCAATGGCACTGGAGCTGGACGTCGGATATAGTTACTTGAGTCCCAGGAAATATTCAAAGCATGGACTGTTAAAAGCGTTACTGGCCTTCACATATGTCGCCATAGTGCCCGTAGTATTGAATCGCGATGCAGTTTCTGTGTTTCATCGTCATTGTGAAGGTTCGAGGTAGGCCATGACCCTGGAGCTGGACGTCGGATATAGTTACTTGAGTCCCAGGAAATGTTCTAAGCATGGACTGTTAAAAGCGTTACTGGCCTTCTCATATGTCGCCATAGTGCCCGTAGTATTTAATCGCGATGCAGTTTCTGTGTTTCATCGTCACTGTGAAGGTTCAAGTGAAGCAATGGCACTGGAGCTGGACGTCGGATATACTTACTTGATTCCCAGGAAATAGTCAAAGCATGGACTGTTAAAAGCGTTACTGGCCTTCACATATGTCGCCATAGTGCCCGTAGTATTGAATCGCGAAGCAGTTTCTGTGTTTCATCGTCATTGTGAAGGCTCAAGGGAAGCAAAGACCCTAAAGCTGCACGTCGGATATAGTTACTTGAGTCCCAGGAAATATTAAAAGCATGGACTGTTAAAAGCGTTACTGGCCTTCACATATGTCGCCATAGTGCCCGTTGTATTGAATCGCGATGCAGTTTCTGTGTTTCATCGTCATTGTGAAGGTTCAAGGGAAGCAATGACCCTGGAGCTGGACGTCGGATATAGTTACTTGAGTCCCAGGAAATATTCAAAGCATGGACTATTAAAAGCGTTACTGACCTTCACATATGTCGCCATAGTGCCCGTAGTATTGAATCGCGATGCAGTTTCTGTGTTTCATCGTCATTCTGAAGGTTCAAGGGAAGCAATGGCACTGGAGCTGGACGTCGGATATAGTTGCTTGAGTCTCAGGAAATATTCAAAGCATGGACTGTTAAAAGCGTTACTGGCCTTCACATTTGTCGCCATAGTGTCCGTAGTATTTAATCGCGATGCAGTTTCTGTGTTTCATCGTCATTGTGAAGGTTCAAGGGAAGCAATGACCCTGGAGCTGGACGTCGGATATAGTTACTTGATTCCCAGGAAATATTCAAAGCATGGACTGTTAAAAGCGTTACTGGCCTTCACATATGTCGCCATTGTGCCTGTAGTATTTAATCGCGATGCAGTTTCTGTGTTTCATCGTCATTGCGAAGGTTCAAGGAAAGCAATGACCCTGGAGCTGGACGTCGGATATAGTTATTTGAGTCCCAGGAAATATTCAAAGCATGGACTGTTAAAAGCGTTACTGGCCTTCACATATGTCGCCATAGTGCCCGTAGTATTAAATCGCCATGCAGTTTCTGTGTTTCATCGTCATTGTGAAGGTAAAACGTAAGCAATGACCCTGGAGCTAGACGTCGGATATAGTTACTTGAGTCCCAGGAAATATTCAAAGCATGGACTGTTAAAAGCGTTACTGGCCTTCACATATGTCGCCATAGTGCCCGTTGTATTGAATCGCGATGCAGTTTCTGTGTTTCATCGTCATTGTGAAGGTTCAAGGGAAGCAATGGCACTGGAGCTGGACGTCGGATATAGTTACTTGAATCCCAGGAAATATTCAAAGCACGGACTGTAAAAAGCATTACTTGCCTTCACATATGTCGCCATAGTGTCCGCAGTATTGAATCGCGAAGCAGTTTCTGTGTTTCATCGTCATTGTGAAGGCTCAAGGGAAGCAAAGACCCTAAAGCTGCACGTCGGATATAGTTACTTGAGTCCCAGGAAATATTAAAAGCATGGACTGTTAAAAGCGTTACTGGCCTTCACATATGTCGCCATAGTGCCCGTAGTATTGAATCGCGATGCAGTTTCTGTGTTTAATCGGCAATGTGAAGGTTCAAGGGAAGCTATGACCCTGGAGCTGGACGTCGGATATAGTTATTTCAGTCCAAGGAAATATGCAAAGCTTGGACTGTTAAAAGCGTTACTGGCCTTCACATTTGTCGCCGTAGTGTCCGTAGTATTGAATCGCGATGCAGTTTCTGTGTTTCATCGTCATTGTGAAGGTTCAAGGGAAGCTAAGACCCTAAAGCTGGACGACGGATATATTACTTGAGTCCCAGGAAACATTAAAAGCATGGACTGTTAAAAGCGTTACTGGCCTTCACATATGTCGCCATAGTGCCCGTAGTATTGATTCGCGATGCAGTTTCTGTGTTTCATCGTCATTGTGAAGGTTCAAGGGAAGCAATGACCCTGGAGCTGGACGTCGGATATAGTTACTTGAGTCCCAGGAAATATTCAAAGCATGTACTGTTAAAAGCGTTACTGGCCTTCACATATGTCGCCATAGAGTCCGTAGTATTGAATCGCGATGCAGTTTCTGTGTTTCATCGTCATTCTGAAGGTTCAAGGGAAGCAATGGCACTGGAGCTGCACGTCGGATATAGTTACTTGAGTCCCAGGAAATATTCAAAGCATGGACTGTTAAAAGCGTTACTGGCCTTCACATATGTCGCCATAGTGCCCGTAGTATTGAATCGAGATGCAGTTTCTGTGTTTAATCGGCAATGTCAAGATTCAAGGGAAGCAATGACCCTGGAGCTGGACGTCGGATATAGTTATTTGAGTCCAAGAAAATATGCAAAGCATGGACTGTTAAAAGCGTTACTGGCCTTCACATTTGTCGCCGCAGTGTCCGTAGTATTGAATCGCGATGCAGTTTCTGTGTTTCATCGTCATTCTGAAGGTTCAAGGGAAGCAATGGCACTGGAGCTGGACGTCGGATATAGTTACTTGAGTCCCAGGAAATAGTCAAAGCATGGACTGTTAAAAGCGTTACTGGCCTTCACATATGTCGCCATAGTGCCCGTAGTATTGAATCGCGATGCAGTTTCTGTGTTTCATCGTCATTGTGAAGGTTCGAGGTAGGCCATGACCCTGGAGCTGGACGTCGGATATAGTTACTTGAGTCCCAGGAAATGTTCTAAGCATGGACTGTTAAAAGCGTTACTGGCCTTCTCATATGTCGCCATAGTGCCCGTAGTATTTAATCGCGATGCAGTTTCTGTGTTTCATCGTCACTGTGAAGGTTCAAGTGAAGCAATGGCACTGGAGCTGGACGTCGGATATACTTACTTGATTCCCAGGAAATAGTCAAAGCATGGACTGTTAAAAGCGTTACTGGCCTTAACATATGTCGCCATAGTGCCAGTAGTATTGAATCGCGAAGCAGTTTCTGTGTTACATCGTCATTGTGAAGGCTCAAGGGAAGCAAAGACCCTAAAGCTGCACGTCGGCTTTAGTTACCTGAGTCCCAGGAAATATTAAACCATTGACTGTTAAAAGCGTTACTGGCCTTCACATATGTCGCCATAGTGCCCGTAGTATTGAATCGCGATGCAGTTTCTGTGTTTCATCGTCATTGTGAAGGTTCAAGGGAAGCAATGACCCTGGAGCTGGACGTCGGATATAGTTACTTGAGTCCCAGGAAATATTCAAAGCATGGACTGTTAAAAGCGTTACTGGCCTTCACATATGTCGCCATAGTGCCCGTAGTATTGAATCGCGATGCAGTTTCTGTGTTTCATCGTCATTGTGAAGGTTCCAGCGAAGCAATGGCACTGGAGCTGGACGTCGGATATAGTTACTTGAGTCCCAGGAAATATTCAAAGGATGGACTGTTAAAAGCGTTACTGGCCTTCACATGTGCCGCCGTAGTGCCCGTAGTATTGAATCGCGATGCAGTTTCTGTGTTTCATCGGCAATGTGAAGGTTCAAGGGAAGCAATGACCCTGGAGCTGGACGTCGGATATAGTTACTTGAATCCCAGGAAATATTCAAAGCATGGACTGTTAAAAGCATTACTGGCCTTCACATATGTCGCCATAGTGCCCGTAGTATTGAATCGCGAAGCAGTTTCTGTGTTTCATCGTCATTGTGAAGGCTCAAGGGAAGCAAAGACCCTAAAGCTGGACGTCGGATATAGTTACTTGAATCCCAGGAAATATTCAAAGCATGGACTGTTAAAAGCATTACTGGCCTTCACATATGTCGCCATAGTGCCCGTAGTATTGAATCGCGAAGCAGTTTCTGTGTTTCATCGTCTTTGAGAAGGCTCAAGGGAAGCAAAGACCCTAAAGCTGCACGTCGGATATAGTTACTTGAGTCCCAGGAAATATTAAAAGCATGGACTGTTAAAAGCGTTACTGGCCTTCACATATGTCGCCATAGTGCCCGTAGTATTGAATCGCGAAGCAGTTTCTGTGTTTCATCGTCATTGTGAAGGTTCAAGGGAAGCAATGACCCTGGAGCTGGACGTCGGATATAGTTACTTGAGTCCCAGGAAATATTCAAAGCATGGACTGTTAAAAGCATTACTGGCCTTCACATATGTCGCCATAGTGCCCGTAGTATTGAATCGCGAAGCAGCTTCTGTGTTTCATCGTCATTGTGAAGGCTCAAGGGAAGCAAAGACCCTAAAGCTGCACGTCGGATATAGTTACTTGAGTCCCAGGAAATATTAAAAGCATGGACTGTTAAAAGCGTTACTGGCCTTCACATATGTCGCCATAGTGCCCGTAGTATTGAATCGCGAAGCAGTTTCTGTGTTTCATCGTCATTGTGAAGGCTCACGGGAAGCAAAGACCCTAAAGCTGCACGTCGGATATAGTTACTTGAGTCCCAGGAAATATTAAAAGCATGGACTGTTAAAAGCGTTACTGGCCTTCACATATGTCGCCATAGTGCCCGTAGTATTGAATGGCGATGCAGTTTCTGTGTTTCATCGTCATTGTGAAGGTTCAAGGGAAGCAATGACCCTGGAGTTGGACGTCGGATATAGTTACTTGAGTCCCAGGAAATATTCAAAGCATGGACTGTTAAAAGCGTTACTGGCCTTCACATATGTCGCCATAGTGCCCGTAGTATTGAATCGCGATGCAGTTTCTGTGTTTCATCGTCATTCTGAAGGTTCAAGGGAAGCAATGGCACTGGAGCTGGACGTCGGATATAGTTACTTGAGTCCCAGGAAATATTCAAAGCATGGACTGTTAAAAGCGTTACTGGCCTTCACATATGTCGCCATAGTGCCCGTAGTATTGAATCGCGATGCAGTTTCTGTGTTTAATCGGCAATGTGAAGGTTCAAGGGAAGCAATGACCCTGGAGCTGGACGTCGGATATAGTTATTTGAGTCCAAGGAAATGTGCAATGCATGGACTGTTAAAAGCGTTACTGGCCTTCACATTTGTCGCCGTAGTGTCCGTAGTATTGAATCGCGATGCAGTTTCTGTGTTTCATCGTCATTGTGAAGGTTCAAGGGAAGCAATGACCCTAAAGCTGGACGTCGGATATAGTTACTTGAGTCCCAGGAAATATTCAAAGCATGGACTGTTAAAAGCGTTACTGGCCTTCACATATGTCGCCATAGTGCCTGTAGTATTGAATCGCGAAGCAGTTTCTGTGTTTCATCGTCATCCTGAAGGTTCAAGGGAAGTAATGGCACTGGAGCTGGACGTCGGATATAGTTACTTGAGTCCCAGGAAATATTAAAAGCATGGACTGTTAAAAGCGTTACTGGCCTTCACATAAGTCGCCATAGTGCCCGTAGTATTAAATCGCGATGCAGTTTCTGTGTTTAATCGGCAATGTGAAAGTTCAAGGGAAGCTATGACCCTGGAGCTGGAGGTCGGATATAGTTACTTGAGTCCCAGGAAGTATTCAAAGCATGGACTGTTAAAAGCGTTACTGGCCTTCACATATGTCGCCATAGTGCCCGTAGTATTGAATCGCGATGCAGTTTCTGTGTTTCATCGTCATTGTGAAGGTTCAAGGGAAGCAATGACCCTGGAGCTGGACGTCGGATATAGTTACTTGAGTCCCAGGAAATATTCAAAGCATTGACTGTTAAAAGCGTTACTGGCCTTCACATATGTCGCCATACTGCCCGTAGTATTGAATCGCGATGCAGTTTCTGTGTTCATCGTCATTGTGAAGGTTCAAGGGAAGCAATGGCACTGGAGCTGGACGTCGGATATAGTTACTTGAATCCCAGGAAATATTCAAAGCATGGACTGTTAAAAGCATTACTGGCCTTCACATATGTCGCCATAGTGCCCGTAGTATTGAATCGCGAAGCAGTTTCTGTGTTTCATCGTCATTGTGAAGGCTCAAGGGAAGCAAAGACCCTAAAGCTGCATGTCGGATATAGTTACTTGAGTCCCAGGAAATATTCAAAGCATGGACTGTTAAAAGCGTTACTGGCCTTCACATATGTCGCCATAGTGCCCGTAGTATTGAATCACGATGCAGTTTCTGTGTTTCATCGTCATTGTGTAGGTTCAAGGGAAGCAATGACCCTGGAGCTGGACGTCGGATATAGTTACTTGAATCCCAGGAAATATTCAAAGCATGGACTGTTAAAAGCATTACTGGCCTTCACATATGTCGCCATAGTGCCCGTAGTATTGAATCGCGAAGCAGTTTCTGTGTTTCATCGTCATTGTGAAGGCTCAAGGGAAGCAAAGACCCTAAAGCTGCACGTCGGATATAGTTACTTGAGTCCCAGGAAATATTCAAAGCATGGACTGTTAAAAGCATTACTGGCCTTCACATATGTCGCCATAGTGCCCGTAGTATTGAATCGCGAAGCAGTTTCTGTGTTTCATCGTCATTGTGAAGGCTCAAGGGAAGCAAAGACCCTAAAGCTGCACGTCGGATATAGTTACTTGAGTCCCAGGAAATATTAAAAGCATGGACTGTTAAAAGCGTTACTGGCCTTCACATATGTCGCCATAGTGCCCGTAGTATTGAATCGCGAAGCAGTTTCTGTGTTTCATCGTCATTGTGAAGGTTCAAGGGAAGCAATGACCCTGGAGCTGGACGTCGGATATAGTTACTTGAGTCCCAGGAAATATTCAAAGCATGGACTGTTAAAAGCATTACTGGCCTTCACATATGTCGCCATAGTGCCCGTAGTATTGAATCGCGAAGCAGTTTCTGTGTTTCATCGTCATTGTGAAGGCTCAAGGGAAGCAAAGACCCTAAAGCTGCACGTCGGATATAGTTACTTGAGTCCCAGGAAATATTAAAAGCATGGACTGTTAAAAGCGTTACTGGCCTTCACATATGTCGCCATAGTGCCCGTAGTATTGAATGGCGATGCAGTTTCTGTGTTTCATCGTCATTGTGAAGGTTCAAGGGAAGCAATGACCCTGGAGCTGGACGTCGGATATAGTTACTTGAGTCCCAGGAAATATTCAAAGCATGGACTGTTAAAAGCGTTACTGGCCTTCACATATGTCGCCATAGTGCCCGTAGTATTGAATCGCGATGCAGTTTCTGTGTTTCATGGTCATTCTGAAGGTTCAAGGGAAGCAATGGCACTGGAGCTGGACGTCGGATATAGTTACTTGAGTCCCAGGAAACATTCAAAGCATGGACTGTTAAAAGCGTTACTGGCCTTCACATATGTCGCCATAGTGCCTGTAGTATTGAATCGCGAAGCAGTTTCTGTGTTTCATCGTCATTCTGAAGGTTCAAGGGAAGTAATGGCACTGGAGCTGGACGTCGGATATAGTTACGTGAGTCCCAGGAAATATTCAAAGCATGGACTGTTAAAAGCGTTACTGGCCTTCACATATGTCGCCATAGTGCCCGTAGTATTGAATCGCGATGCAGTTTCTGTGTTTAATCGGCAATGTGAAAGTTCAAGGGAAGCTATGACCCTGGAGCTGGAGGTCGGATATAGTTACTTGAGTCCCAGGAAGTATTAAAAGCATGGACTGTTAAAAGCGTTACTGGCCTTCACATATGTCGCCATAGTGCCCGTAGTATTGAATCGCGATGCAGTTTCTGTGTTTCATCGTCATTGTGAAGGTTCAAGGGAAGCAATGACCCTGGAGCTGGACGTCGGATATAGTTACTTGAGTCCCAGGAAATATTCAAAGCATGGACTGTTAAAAGCGTTACTGGCCTTCACATATGTCGCCATACTGCCCGTAGTATTGAATCGCGATGCAGTTTCTGTGTTTCATCGTCATTGTGAAGGTTCAAGGGAAGCAATGGCACTGGAGCTGGACGTCGGATATAGTTACTTGAATCCCAGGAAATATTCAAAGCATGGACTGTTAAAAGCATTACTGGCCTTCACATATGTCGCCATAGTGCCCGTAGTATTGAATCGCGAAGCAGTTTCTGTGTTTCATCGTCATTGTGAAGGCTCAAGGGAAGCAAAGACCCTAAAGCTGCATGTCGGATATAGTTACTTGAGTCCCACGAAATATTAAAAGCATGGACTGTTAAAAGCGTTACTGGCCTTCACATATGTCGACATAGTGCCCGTAGTATTGAATCACGATGCAGTTTCTGTGTTTCATCGTCATTGTGTAGGTTCAAGGGAAGCAATGACCCTGGAGCTGGACGTCGGATATAGTTACTTGAATCCCAGGAAATATTCAAAGCATGGACTGTTAAAAGCATTACTGGCCTTCACATATGTCGCCATAGTGCCCGCAGTATTGAATCGCGAAGCAGTTTCTGTGTTTCATCGTCATTGTGAAGGCTCAAGGGAAGCAAAGACCCTAAAGCTGCACGTCGGATATAGTTACTTGAGTCCCAGGAAATATTAAAAGCATGGACTGTTAAAAGCGTTACTGGCCTTCACATATGGCGCCATAGTGCCCGTAGTATTGAATGGCGATGCAGTTTCTGTGTTTCATCATCATTGTGAAGGTTCAAGGGAAGCAATGACCCTGGAGCTGGACGTCGGATATAGTTACTTGAGTCCCAGGAAATATTCAAAGCATGGACTGTTAAAAGCGTTACTGGCCTTCACATATGTCGCCATACTGCCCGTAGTATTGAATCGCGATGCAGTTTCTGTGTTTCATCGTCATTCTGAAGGTTCAAGGGAAGCAATGGCACTGGAGCTGGACGTCGGATATAGTTACTTGAGTCCCAGGAAATATTCAAAGCATGGACTGTTAAAAGCGTTACTGGCCTTCACATATGTCGCCATAGTGCCCGTAGTATTGAATCGAGATGCAGTTTCTGTGTTTAATCGGCAATGTGAAGGTTCAAGGGAAGCAATGACCCTGGAGATGGACGTCGGATATAGTTATTTGAGTCCAAGGAAATATGCAATGCATGGACTGTTAAAAGCGTTACTGGCCTTCACATTTGTCGCCGTAGTGTCCGTAGTATTGAATCGCGATGCAGTTTCTGTGTTTCATCGTCATTTCGAAGGTTCAAGAAAAGCTAAGTCCCTAAAGCTGGACGACGGATATATTACTTGAGTCCCAGGAAACATTAAAAGCATGGACTGTTAAAAGCGTTACTGGCCTTCACATATGTCGCCATAGTGCCTGTAGTATTGAATCGCGATGCAGTTTCTGTGTTTCATCGTCATTGCGAAGGTTCAAGGGAAGCAATAACCCTGGAGCTGGACGTCGGATATAGTTACTTGAGTCCCAGGAAATGTTCTAAGCATGGACTGTTAAAAGCGTTACTGGCCTACACATATGTCGCCATAGTGCCCGTAGTATTTAATCGCGATGCAGTTTCTGTGTTTCATCGTCACTGTGAAGGTTCAAAGGAACCAATGGCACTGGAGCTGGACGTCGGATATACTTACTTGATTCCCAGGAAATAGTCAAAGCATGGACTGTTAAAAGCGTTACTGGCCTTCACATATGTCGTCATAGTGCCCGTAGTATTGAATCGCGAAGCAGTTTCTGTGTTACATCGTCATTGTGAAGGCTCAAGGGAAGCAAAGACCATAAAGCTGCACGTCGGATTTAGTTACCGGAGTCCCAGAAATATTAAAAGCATGGACTGTTAAAAGCGTTACTGGCCTTCACATATGTCGCCATAGTGCCCGTAGTATTGAATCGCGATGCAGTTTCTGTGTTTCAGCGTCATTGTGAAGGTTCAAGGGAAGCAATGACCCTGGAGCTGGACGTCGGATATAGTTACTTGAGTCCCAGGAAATATTCAAAGCATGGACTGTTAAAAGCATAACTGGCCTTCACATATGTCGCCATAGCGCCCGTAGTATTGAATCGCGATGCAGTTTCTGTGTGTCATTGTCATTGTGAAGGTTCAAGGGAAGCAACGGCACTGGAGCTGGACGTCGGATATAGTTACTTGAATCCCAGGAAATATTCAAAGCATGGACTGTTAAAAGCGTTACTGGCCTTCACATATGTCGCCATAGTGCCTGTAGTATTGAATCGCGAAGCAGTTTCTGTGTTTCATCGTCATTGTGAAGGCTCAAGGGAAGCAAAGACCCTAAAGCTGCACGTCGGATATAGTTACTTGAGCCCCAGGAAATATTAAAAGCATGGACTGTTAAAACGGTTATTGGCCTTCACATATGTCGCCATAGTGCCCGTAGTATTGAATCGCGATGCCGTTTCTGTGTTTCATCGTCATTTCGAAGGTTCAAGAAAAGCTAAGTCCCTAAAGCTGGACGACGGATATATTACTTGAGTCCCAGGAAACATTAAAACATGGACTGTTAAAAGCGTTACTGGCCTTCACATATGTCGCCATAGTGCCTGTAGTATTGAATCGCGATGCAGTTTCTGTGTTTCATCGTCATTGCGAAGGTTCAAGGGAAGCAATGACCCTGGAGCTGGACGTCGGATATAGTTACTTGAGTCCCAGGAAATGTTCTAAGCATGGACTATTAAAAGCGTTACTGGCCTTCACATATGTCGCCATAGTGCCCGTAGTATTGAATCGCGATGCAGTTTCAGTGTTTCATCGTCTTTCTGAAGGTTCAAGGGAAGTAATGGCACTGGAGCTGGACGTCGGATATAGTTACTTGAGTCCCAGGAAATATTCAAAGCATGGATTGTTAAAAGCGTTACTGGCCTTCACATATGTCGCCATAGTGCCCGTAGTATTGAATCGCGATGCAGTTTCTGTGTTTAATCGGCAATGTGAAGGTTCAAGGGAAGCTATGACGCTGGAGCTGGAGGTCGGATATAGTTACTTGAGTCCCAGGAAGTATTCAAAGCATGGACTGATAAAAGCGTTACTGGCCTTCACATATGTCGCCATAGTGCCCGTAGTATTTAATCGCGATGCAGTTTCTGTGTTTCATCGTCATTGTGAAGGTTCAAGGGAAGCAATGACCCTGGAGCTGGACGTCGGATATAGTTACTTGAGTCCCAGGAAATATTCAAAGCATGGACTGTTAAAAGCGTTACTGGCCTTCACATATGTCGCCATAGTGCCCGTAGTATTAAATCGCGATGCAGTTTCTGTGTTTCATCGTCATTGTGAAGGTTCAAGGGAAGCAATGACCCTGGAGCTGGACGTCGGATATAGTTACTTGAGTCCCAGGAAATATTCAAAGCATGGACTGTTAAAAGCGTTACTGGCCTTCACATATGTCGCCATAGTGCCCGTAGTATTGAATCGCGAAGCAGTTTCTGTGTTTCATCGTCATTGTGAAGGCTCAAGGGAAGCAAAGACCCTAAAGCTGCACCTCGGATATAGTTACTTGAGTCCCAGGAAATATTAAAAGCATGGACTGTTAAAAGCGTTACTGGCCTTCACATATGTCGCCATAGTGCCCGTACTATTGAATCACGATGCAGTTTCTGTGTTTCATCGTCATTGTGAAGGTTCAAGGGAAGCAATGACCCTGGAGCTGGACGTCGGATATAGTTACTTGAGTCCCAGGAAATATTCAAAGCATGGACTGTTAAAAGCGTTACTGGCCTTCACATATGTCGCCATAGTGCCCGTAGTATTGAATCGCGATGCAGTTTCTGTGTTTCATCGTCATTCTGAAGGTTCAAGGGAAGCAATGACCCTGGAGCTGGACGTCGGATATAGTTACTTGAGTCCCAGGAAATATTCAAAGCATGGACTGTTAAAGGCGTTACTGTCCTTCACATATGCCGCCATAGTGCCCGTAGTATTGAATCGCGATGCAGTTTCTGTGTTTCATCGGCAATGTGAAGGTTCAAATGAAGCAATGACCCTGGAGCTGGACGTCGGATATAGTTACTTCAGTCCAAGGAAATATGCAAAGCATGGACTGTTAAAAGCGTTACTGGCGTCCACATTTGTCGCCGTAGTGTCCGTAGTATTTAATCGCGATGCAGTTTCTGTGTTTCATCGTCATTGTGAAGGTTCAAGGGAAGCAATGTCCCTGGAGCTGGAAGTCGGATATAGTTACTTGAGTCCCAGGAAATATTCAAAGCATGGACTGTTAAAAGCGTTACTGGCCTTCACATATGTCGCCATAGTGCCCGTAGTATTGAATCGCGATGCAGTTTCTGTGTTTCATCGTCATTGTGAAGGTTCAAGGGAAGCAATGGCACTGGAGCTGGACGTCGGATATAGGTACTTGGATCCCAGGAAATATGCAAAGCTTGGACTGTTAAAAGAGTTACTGGCCTTCACATTTGTCGCCGTAGTGTCCGTAGTATTGAATCGCGATGCAGTTTCTGTGTTTCATCGTCATTGTGAAGTTTCAAGGGAAGCTAAGACCCTAAAGCTGGACGACGGATATATTACTTGAGTCCCAGGAAACATTAAAAGCATGGACTGTTAAAAGTGTTACTGGCCTTCACATATGTCGCCATAGTGCCCGTAGTATTGAATCGCGATGCAGTTTCTGTGTTTCATCGTCATTGTGAAGGTTCAAGGGAAGCAATGACCCTGGAGCTGGACGTCGGATATAGTTACTTGAGTCCCAGGAAGTATTCAAAGCATGGACTGTTAAAAGCGTTACTGGCCTTCACATATGTCGCCATAGTGCCCGTAGTATTGAATCGCGATGCAGTTTCTGTGTTTCATCGTCATTGTGAAGGTTCAAGGGAAGCAAAGACCCTAAAGCTGCACGTCGGATATAGTTACTTGAGTCCCAGGAAATATTAAAAGCATGGACTGTTAAAAGCGTTACTGGCCTTCACATATGTCGCCATAGTGCCCGTAGTATTGAATCGCGATGCAGTTTCTGTGTTTAATCGGCAATGTGAAGGTTCAAGGGAAGCTTGACCCTGGAGCTGGACGTCGGATATAGTTATTTGAGTCCAAGGAAATATGCAAAGCATGGACTGTTAAAAGCGTTACTGGCCTTCACATTTGTCGCCGTAGTGTCCGTAGTATTGAATCGCGATGCAGTTTCTGTGTTTCATCGTCATTCTGAAGGTTCAAGGGAAGCAATGGCACTGGAGCTGGAGGTCGGATATAGTTATTTGTATCCCAGGAAATATTCAAAGCATGGACTGTTAAAAGCGTTACTGGCCCTAGCTTATGTCGCCATAGTGCCCTTAGTATTTAATCGCGATGCAGTTTCTGTGTTTCATCGTCATTGTGGAGGTAAAAGGTAAGCAATGACCCTGGAGCTGGACGTCGGATATAGTTACTTGAGTCCCAGGAAATATTCAAAGCATGGACTGTTAAATGCGTTACTGGCCTTCACATATGTCGCCATAGTGCCCGTAGTATTGAATCGCGATGCAGTTTCTGTGTTTCATCGTCATTGTGAAGGTTCAAGGGAAGCAAAGACCCTAAAGCTGCACGTCGGATATAGTTACTTGAGTCCCAGGAAATATTAAAAGCATGGACTGTTAAAAGCGTTACTGGCCTTCACATATGTCGCCATAGTGCCCGTAGTATTGAATCGCGATGCAGTTTCTGTGTTTAATCGGCAATGTGAAGGTTCAAGGGAAGCTATGACCCTGGAGCTGGACGTCGGATATAGTTATTTGAGTCCAAGGAAATATGCAAAGCTTGGACTGTTAAAAGCGTTACTGGCCTTCACATTTGTCGCCGTAGTGTCCGTAGTATTGAATCGCGATGCAGTTTCTGTGTTTCATCGTCATTGTGAAGGTTCAAGGGAAGCTAAGGCCCTAAAGCTGGACGACGGATATATTACTTGAGTCCCAGGAAACATTAAAAGCATGGACTGTTAAAAGCGTTACTGGCCTTCACATATGTCGCCATAGTGCCCGTTGTATTGAATCGCGATGCAGTTTCTGTGTTTCATCGTCATTGTGAAGGTTCAAGGGAAGCAATGACCCTGGAGCTGGACGTCGGATATAGTTACTTGAGTCCCAGGAAGTATTCAAAGCATGGACTGTTAAAAGCGTTACTGGCCTTCACATATGTCGCCATAGTGCCCGTAGTATTGAATCGCGATGCAGTTTCTGTGTTTCATCGTCATTGTGAAGGTTCAAGGGAAGCAAAGACCCTAAAGCTGCACGTCGGATATAGTTACTTGAGTCCCAGGAAATATTAAAAGCATGGACTGTTAAAAGCGTTACTGGCCTTCACATATGTCGCCATAGTGCCCGTAGTATTGAATCGCGATGCAGTTTCTGTGTTTAATCGGCAATGTGAAGGTTCAAGGGAAGCTTGACCCTGGAGCTGGACGTCGGATATAGTTATTTGAGTCCAAGGAAATATGCAAAGCATGGACTGTTAAAAGCGTTACTGGCCTTCACATTTGTCGCCGTAGTGTCCGTAGTATTGAATCGCGATGCAGTTTCTGTGTTTCATCGTCATTGTGAAGGTTCAAGGGAAGCTAAGACCCTAAAGCTGGACGACGGATATATTACTTGAGTCCCAGGAAACATTAAAAGCATGGACTGTTAAAAGCGTTACTGGCCTTCACATATGTCGCCATAGTGCCCGTTGTATTGAATCGCGATGCAGTTTCTGTGTTTCATCGTCATTGTGAAGGTTCAAGGGAAGCAATGACCCTGGAGCTGGACGTCGGATATAGTTACTTGAGTCCCAGGAAGTATTCAAAGCATGGACTGTTAAAAGCGTTACTGGCCTTCACATATGTCGCCATAGTGCCCGTAGTATTGAATCGCGATGCAGTTTCTGTGTTTCATCGTCATTGTGACGGTTCAAGGGAAGCAATGGCACTGGAGCTGGACGTCGGATATAGTTACTTGAATCCCAGGAAATATTCAAAGCATGGACTGTTAAAAGCATTACTGGCCTTCACATATGTCGCCATAGTGCCCGTAGTATTGAATCGAGATGCAGTTTCTGTGTTTAATCGGCAATGTGAAGGTTCAAGGGAAGCAATGACCCTGGAGATGGACGTCGGATATAGTTATTTGAGTCCAAGGAAATATGCAATGCATGGACTGTTAAAAGCGTTACTGGCCTTCACATTTGTCGCCGTAGTGTCCGTAGTATTGAATCGCGATGCAGTTTCTGTGTTTCATCGTCATTTCGAAGGTTCAAGAAAAGCTAAGTCCCTAAAGCTGGACGACGGATATATTACTTGAGTCCCAGGAAACATTAAAAGCATGGACTGTTAAAAGCGTTACTGGCCTTCACATATGTCGCCATAGTGCCTGTAGTATTGAATCGCGATGCAGTTTCTGTGTTTCATCGTCATTGCGAAGGTTCAAGGGAAGCAATAACCCTGGAGCTGGACGTCGGATATAGTTACTTGAGTCCCAGGAAATGTTCTAAGCATGGACTGTTAAAAGCGTTACTGGCCTACACATATGTCGCCATAGTGCCCGTAGTATTTAATCGCGATGCAGTTTCTGTGTTTCATCGTCACTGTGAAGGTTCAAGGGAACCAATGGCACTGGAGCTGGACGTCGGATATACTTACTTGATTCCCAGGAAATAGTCAAAGCATGGACTGTTAAAAGCGTTACTGGCCTTCACATATGTCGTCATAGTGCCCGTAGTATTGAATCGCGAAGCAGTTTCTGTGTTACATCGTCATTGTGAAGGCTCAAGGGAAGCAAAGACCATAAAGCTGCACGTCGGATTTAGTTACCGGAGTCCCAGAAATATTAAAAGCATGGACTGTTAAAAGCGTTACTGGCCTTCACATATGTCGCCATAGTGCCCGTAGTATTGAATCGCGATGCAGTTTCTGTGTTTCAGCGTCATTGTGAAGGTTCAAGGGAAGCAATGACCCTGGAGCTGGACGTCGGATATAGTTACTTGAGTCCCAGGAAATATTCAAAGCATGGACTGTTAAAAGCATAACTGGCCTTCACATATGTCGCCATAGCGCCCGTAGTATTGAATCGCGATGCAGTTTCTGTGTGTCATTGTCATTGTGAAGGTTCAAGGGAAGCAACGGCACTGGAGCTGGACGTCGGATATAGTTACTTGAATCCCAGGAAATATTCAAAGCATGGACTGTTAAAAGCGTTACTGGCCTTCACATATGTCGCCATAGTGCCTGTAGTATTGAATCGCGAAGCAGTTTCTGTGTTTCATCGTCATTGTGAAGGCTCAAGGGAAGCAAAGACCCTAAAGCTGCACGTCGGATATAGTTACTTGAGCCCCAGGAAATATTAAAAGCATGGACTGTTAAAACGGTTATTGGCCTTCACATATGTCGCCATAGTGCCCGTAGTATTGAATCGCGATGCCGTTTCTGTGTTTCATCGTCATTTCGAAGGTTCAAGAAAAGCTAAGTCCCTAAAGCTGGACGACGGATATATTACTTGAGTCCCAGGAAACATTAAAAGCATGGACTGTTAAAAGCGTTACTGGCCTTCACATATGTCGCCATAGTGCCTGTAGTATTGAATCGCGATGCAGTTTCTGTGTTTCATCGTCATTGCGAAGGTTCAAGGGAAGCAATGACCCTGGAGCTGGACGTCGGATATAGTTACTTGAGTCCCAGGAAATGTTCTAAGCATGGACTATTAAAAGCGTTACTGGCCTTCACATATGTCGCCATAGTGCCCGTAGTATTGAATCGCGATGCAGTTTCAGTGTTTCATCGTCTTTCTGAAGGTTCAAGGGAAGTAATGGCACTGGAGCTGGACGTCGGATATAGTTACTTGAGTCCCAGGAAATATTCAAAGCATGGATTGTTAAAAGCGTTACTGGCCTTCACATATGTCGCCATAGTGCCCGTAGTATTGAATCGCGATGCAGTTTCTGTGTTTAATCGGCAATGTGAAGGTTCAAGGGAAGCTATGACGCTGGAGCTGGAGGTCGGATATAGTTACTTGAGTCCCAGGAAGTATTCAAAGCATGGACTGATAAAAGCGTTACTGGCCTTCACATATGTCGCCATAGTGCCCGTAGTATTTAATCGCGATGCAGTTTCTGTGTTTCATCGTCATTGTGAAGGTTCAAGGGAAGCAATGACCCTGGAGCTGGACGTCGGATATAGTTACTTGAGTCCCAGGAAATATTCAAAGCATGGACTGTTAAAAGCGTTACTGGCCTTCACATATGTCGCCATAGTGCCCGTAGTATTAAATCGCGATGCAGTTTCTGTGTTTCATCGTCATTGTGAAGGTTCAAGGGAAGCAATGACCCTGGAGCTGGACGTCGGATATAGTTACTTGAGTCCCAGGAAATATTCAAAGCATGGACTGTTAAAAGCGTTACTGGCCTTCACATATGTCGCCATAGTGCCCGTAGTATTGAATCGCGAAGCAGTTTCTGTGTTTCATCGTCATTGTGAAGGCTCAAGGGAAGCAAAGACCCTAAAGCTGCACCTCGGATATAGTTACTTGAGTCCCAGGAAATATTAAAAGCATGGACTGTTAAAAGCGTTACTGGCCTTCACATATGTCGCCATAGTGCCCGTACTATTGAATCACGATGCAGTTTCTGTGTTTCATCGTCATTGTGAAGGTTCAAGGGAAGCAATGACCCTGGAGCTGGACGTCGGATATAGTTACTTGAGTCCCAGGAAATATTCAAAGCATGGACTGTTAAAAGCGTTACTGGCCTTCACATATGTCGCCATAGTGCCCGTAGTATTGAATCGCGATGCAGTTTCTGTGTTTCATCGTCATTCTGAAGGTTCAAGGGAAGCAATGACCCTGGAGCTGGACGTCGGATATAGTTACTTGAGTCCCAGGAAATATTCAAAGCATGGACTGTTAAAGGCGTTACTGTCCTTCACATATGCCGCCATAGTGCCCGTAGTATTGAATCGCGATGCAGTTTCTGTGTTTCATCGGCAATGTGAAGGTTCAAATGAAGCAATGACCCTGGAGCTGGACGTCGGATATAGTTACTTCAGTCCAAGGAAATATGCAAAGCATGGACTGTTAAAAGCGTTACTGGCGTCCACATTTGTCGCCGTAGTGTCCGTAGTATTTAATCGCGATGCAGTTTCTGTGTTTCATCGTCATTGTGAAGGTTCAAGGGAAGCAATGTCCCTGGAGCTGGAAGTCGGATATAGTTACTTGAGTCCCAGGAAATATTCAAAGCATGGACTGTTAAAAGCGTTACTGGCCTTCACATATGTCGCCATAGTGCCCGTAGTATTGAATCGCGATGCAGTTTCTGTGTTTCATCGTCATTGTGAAGGTTCAAGGGAAGCAATGGCACTGGAGCTTGACGTCGGATATAGGTACTTGGATCCCAGGAAATATGCAAAGCTTGGACTGTTAAAAGAGTTACTGGCCTTCACATTTGTCGCCGTAGTGTCCGTAGTATTGAATCGCGATGCAGTTTCTGTGTTTCATCGTCATTGTGAAGTTTCAAGGGAAGCTAAGACCCTAAAGCTGGACGACGGATATATTACTTGAGTCCCAGGAAACATTAAAAGCATGGACTGTTAAAAGTGTTACTGGCCTTCACATATGTCGCCATAGTGCCCGTAGTATTGAATCGCGATGCAGTTTCTGTGTTTCATCGTCATTGTGAAGGTTCAAGGGAAGCAATGACCCTGGAGCTGGACGTCGGATATAGTTACTTGAGTCCCAGGAAGTATTCAAAGCATGGACTGTTAAAAGCGTTACTGGCCTTCACATATGTCGCCATAGTGCCCGTAGTATTGAATCGCGATGCAGTTTCTGTGTTTCATCGTCATTGTGAAGGTTCAAGGGAAGCAAAGACCCTAAAGCTGCACGTCGGATATAGTTACTTGAGTCCCAGGAAATATTAAAAGCATGGACTGTTAAAAGCGTTACTGGCCTTCACATATGTCGCCATAGTGCCCGTAGTATTGAATCGCGATGCAGTTTCTGTGTTTAATCGGCAATGTGAAGGTTCAAGGGAAGCTTGACCCTGGAGCTGGACGTCGGATATAGTTATTTGAGTCCAAGGAAATATGCAAAGCATGGACTGTTAAAAGCGTTACTGGCCTTCACATTTGTCGCCGTAGTGTCCGTAGTATTGAATCGCGATGCAGTTTCTGTGTTTCATCGTCATTCTGAAGGTTCAAGGGAAGCAATGGCACTGGAGCTGGAGGTCGGATATAGTTATTTGTATCCCAGGAAATATTCAAAGCATGGACTGTTAAAAGCGTTACTGGCCCTAGCTTATGTCGCCATAGTGCCCTTAGTATTTAATCGCGATGCAGTTTCTGTGTTTCATCGTCATTGTGGAGGTAAAAGGTAAGCAATGACCCTGGAGCTGGACGTCGGATATAGTTACTTGAGTCCCAGGAAATATTCAAAGCATGGACTGTTAAATGCGTTACTGGCCTTCACATATGTCGCCATAGTGCCCGTAGTATTGAATCGCGATGCAGTTTCTGTGTTTCATCGTCATTGTGAAGGTTCAAGGGAAGCAAAGACCCTAAAGCTGCACGTCGGATATAGTTACTTGAGTCCCAGGAAATATTAAAAGCATGGACTGTTAAAAGCGTTACTGGCCTTCACATATGTCGCCATAGTGCCCGTAGTATTGAATCGCGATGCAGTTTCTGTGTTTAATCGGCAATGTGAAGGTTCAAGGGAAGCTATGACCCTGGAGCTGGACGTCGGATATAGTTATTTGAGTCCAAGGAAATATGCAAAGCTTGGACTGTTAAAAGCGTTACTGGCCTTCACATTTGTCGCCGTAGTGTCCGTAGTATTGAATCGCGATGCAGTTTCTGTGTTTCATCGTCATTGTGAAGGTTCAAGGGAAGCTAAGACCCTAAAGCTGGACGACGGATATATTACTTGAGTCCCAGGAAACATTAAAAGCATGGACTGTTAAAAGCGTTACTGGCCTTCACATATGTCGCCATAGTGCCCGTTGTATTGAATCGCGATGCAGTTTCTGTGTTTCATCGTCATTGTGAAGGTTCAAGGGAAGCAATGACCCTGGAGCTGGACGTCGGATATAGTTACTTGAGTCCCAGGAAGTATTCAAAGCATGGACTGTTAAAAGCGTTACTGGCCTTCACATATGTCGCCATAGTGCCCGTAGTATTGAATCGCGATGCAGTTTCTGTGTTTCATCGTCATTGTGAAGGTTCAAGGGAAGCAAAGACCCTAAAGCTGCACGTCGGATATAGTTACTTGAGTCCCAGGAAATATTAAAAGCATGGACTGTTAAAAGCGTTACTGGCCTTCACATATGTCGCCATAGTGCCCGTAGTATTGAATCGCGATGCAGTTTCTGTGTTTAATCGGCAATGTGAAGGTTCAAGGGAAGCTTGACCCTGGAGCTGGACGTCGGATATAGTTATTTGAGTCCAAGGAAATATGCAAAGCATGGACTGTTAAAAGCGTTACTGGCCTTCACATTTGTCGCCGTAGTGTCCGTAGTATTGAATCGCGATGCAGTTTCTGTGTTTCATCGTCATTGTGAAGGTTCAAGGGAAGCTAAGACCCTAAAGCTGGACGACGGATATATTACTTGAGTCCCAGGAAACATTAAAAGCATGGACTGTTAAAAGCGTTACTGGCCTTCACATATGTCGCCATAGTGCCCGTTGTATTGAATCGCGATGCAGTTTCTGTGTTTCATCGTCATTGTGAAGGTTCAAGGGAAGCAATGACCCTGGAGCTGGACGTCGGATATAGTTACTTGAGTCCCAGGAAGTATTCAAAGCATGGACTGTTAAAAGCGTTACTGGCCTTCACATATGTCGCCATAGTGCCCGTAGTATTGAATCGCGATGCAGTTTCTGTGTTTCATCGTCATTGTGACGGTTCAAGGGAAGCAATGGCACTGGAGCTGGACGTCGGATATAGTTACTTGAATCCCAGGAAATATTCAAAGCATGGACTGTTAAAAGCATTACTGGCCTTCACATATGTCGCCATAGTGCCCGTAGTATTGAATCGCGAAGCAGTTTCTGTGTTTCATCGTCATTGTGAAGGCTCAAGGGAAGCAAAGAACCTAAAGCTGCACGTCGGATATAGTTACTTGAGTCCCAGGAAATATTAAAAGCATGGACTGTTAAAAGCGTTACTGGCCTTCACATATGTCGCCATAGTGCCCGTAGTATTGAATCGCGATGCAGTTTCTGTGTTTCATCGTCATTGTGAAGGTTCAAGGGAAGCAATGACCCTGGAGCTGGACGTCGGATATAGTTACTTGAGTCCCAGGAAATATTCAAAGCATGGACTGTTAAAAGCGTTACTGGCCTTCACATATGTCGCCATACTGCCCGTAGTATTGAATCGCGATGCAGTTTCTGTGTTTCATCGTCATTGTGAAGGTTCAAGGGAAGCAATGGCACTGGAGCTGGACGTCGGATATAGTTACTTGAATCCCAGGAAATATTCAAAGCATGGACTGTTAAAAGCATTACTGGCCTTCACATATATCGCCATAGTGCCCGTAGTATTGAATCGCGAAGCAGTTTCTGTGTTTCATCGTCATTGTGAAGGCTCAAGGGAAGCAAAGAACCTAAAGCTGCACGTCGGATATAGTTACTTGAGTTCCAGGAAATATTAAAAGCATGGACTGTTAAAAGCGTTACTGGCCTTCACATATGTCGCCATAGTGCCCGTAGTATTGAATCACGATGCAGTTTCTGTGTTTCATCGTCATTGTGAAGGTTCAAGGGAAGCAATGACCCTGGAGCTGGACGTCGGATATAGTTACTTGAGTCCCAGGAAATATTCAAAGCATGGACTGTTAAAAGCGTTACTGGCCTTCACATATGTCGCCATAGTGCCCGTAGTATTGAATCGCGATGCAGTTTCTGTGTTTCATCGTCATTCTGAAGGTTCAAGGGAAGCAATGGCACTGGAGCTGGACGTCGGATATAGTTACTTGAGTCCCAGGAAATATTCAAAGCATGGACTGTTAAAGGCGTTACTGGCCTTCACATATGCCGCCATAGTGCCCGTAGTATTGAATCGCGATGCAGTTTCTGTGTTTCATCGGCAACGTGAAGGTTCAAATGAAGCAATGACCCTGGAGCTGGACGTCGGGTATAGTTACTTCAGTCCAAGGAAATATGCAAAGCGTGGACTGTTAAAAGCGTTACTGGCCTCCACATTTCTCGCCGTAGTGTCCGTAGTATTGAATCGCGATGCAATTTCTGTGTTTCATCGTCATTGTGAAGGTTCAAGGGAAGCAATGTCCCTGGAGCTGGAAGTCGGATATAGTTACTTGAGTCCCAGGAAATATTCAAAGCATGGACTGTTAAAAGCGTTACTGGCCTTCACATATGTCGCCATAGTGCCCGTAGTATTGAATCGCGATGCAGTTTCTGTGTTTCATCGACATTATGAAGGTTCAAGGGAAGCAATGGCACTGGAGCTGGACGTCGGATATAGGTACTTGGATCCCAGGAAATATTAAAAGCATGGACTGTTAAAAGCATTACTGGCCTTCACATATGTCGCCATAGTGCCTGTAGTATTGAATCGCGAAGCAGTTTCTGTGTTTCATCGTCATTGTGAAGGCTAAAGGGAAGCAAAGACCCTAAAGCTGCACGTCGGATATAGTTACTTGAGTCCCAGGAAATATTAAAAGCATGGACTGTTAAAAGCGTTACTGGCCTTCACATATGTCGGCATAGTGCCCATAGTATTGAATCGCGATGCAGTTTCTGTGTGTCATCGGCAATGTGAAGGTTCAAGGGAAGCTATGACCCTGGAGCTGGACGTTGGATATAGTTATTTGAGTCCAAGGAAATATGCAAAGCATGGACTGTTAAAAGCGTTACTGGCCTTCACATTTGTCGCCGTAGTGTCCGTAGTATTGAATCGCGATGCAGTTTCTGTGTTTCATCGTCATTGTGAAGGTTCAAGGGAAGCTAAGACCCTAAAGCTGGACGACGGATATATTACTTGAGTCCCAGGAAACATTAAAAGCATGGACTGTTAAAAGCGTTACTGGCCTTCACATATGTCGCCATAGTGCCCGTAGTATTGAATCGCGATGCAGTTTCTGTGTTTCATGGTCATTCTGAAGGTTCAAGGGAAGCAATGGCACTGGAGCTGGAGGTCGGATATAGTTACTTGTATCCCAGGAAATATTCAAAGCATGGACTGTTAAAAGCGTTACTGGCCCTAGCATATGTCGCCATAGTGCCCTTAGTATTTAATCGCGATGCAGTTTCTGTGTTTCATCGTCATTGTGGAGGTAAAAGGCAAGCAATGACCCTGGAGCTGGACGTCGGATATAGTTACTTGAGTCCCAGGAAATATTCAAAGCATGGACTGTTAAATGCGTTACTGGCCTTCACATATGTCGCCATAGTGCCCGTAGTATTGAATCGCGATGCAGTTTCTGTGTTTCATCGTCATTGTGAAGGTTCAAGGGAAGCAAAGACCCTAAAGCTGCACGTCGGATATAGTTACTTGAGTCCCAGGAAATATTAAAAGCATGGACTGTTAAAAGCGTTACTGGCCTTCACATATGTCGCCATAGTGCCCGTAGTATTGAATCGCGATGCAGTTTCTGTGTTTAATCGGCAATGTGAAGGTTCAAGGGAAGCTATGACCCTGGAGCTGGACGTCGGATATAGTTATTTGAGTCCAAGGAAATATGCAAAGCTTGGACTGTTAAAAGCGTTACTGGCCTTCACATTTGTCGCCGTAGTGTCCGTAGTATTGAATCGCGATGCAGTTTCTGTGTTTCATCGTCATTGTGAAGGTTCAAGGGAAGCTAAGACCCTAAAGCTGGACGACGGATATATTACTTGAGTCCCAGGAAACATTAAAAGCATGGACTGTTAAAAGCGTTACTGGCCTTCACATATGTCGCCATGGTGCCCGTAGTATTGAATCGCGATGCAGTTTCTGTGTTTCATCGTCATTGTGAAGGTTCAAGGGAAGCAATGACCCTGGAGCTGGACGTCGGATATAGTTACTTGAGTCCCAGGAAGTATTCAAAGCATGGACTGTTAAAAGCGTTACTGGCCTTCACATATGTCGCCATAGTGCCCGTAGTATTGAATCGCGATGCAGTTTCTGTGTTTAATCGTCATTGTGAAGGTTCAAGGGAAGCAAAGACCCTAAAGCTGCACGTCGGATATAGTTACTTGAGTCCCAGGAAATATTAAAAGCATGGACTGTTAAAAGCGTTACTGGCCTTCACATATGTCGCCATAGTGCCCGTAGTATTGAATCGCGATGCAGTTTCTGTGTTTAATCGGCAATGTGAAGGTTCAAGGGAAGCTTGACCCTGGAGCTGGACGTCGGATATAGTTATTTGAGTCCAAGCAAATATGCAAAGCATGGACTGTTAAAAGCGTTACTGGCCTTCACATTTGTCGCCGTAGTGTCCGTAGTATTGAATCGCGATGCAGTTTCTGTGTTTCATCGTCATTCTGAAGGTTCAAGGGAAGCAATGGCACTGGAGCTGGAGGTCGGATATAGTTACTTGTATCCCAGGAAATATTCAAAGCATGGACTGTTAAAAGCGATACTGGCCCTAGCATATGTCGCCATAGTGCCCTTAGTATTTAATCGCGATGCAGTTTCTGTGTTTCATCGTCATTGTGGAGGTAAAAGGTAAGCAATGACCCTGGAGCTGGACGTCGGATATAGTTACTTGAGTCCCAGGAAATATTCAAAGCATGGACTGTTAAAGGCGTTACTGGCCTTCACATATGCCGCCATAGTGCCCGTAGTATTGAATCGCGATGCAGTTTCTGTGTTTCATCGGCAACGTGAAGGTTCAAATGAAGCAATGACCCTGGAGCTGGACGTCGGATATAGTTACTTCAGTCCAAGGAAATATGCAAAGCGTGGACTGTTAAAAGCGTTACTGGCCTCCACATTTCTCGCCGTAGTGTCCGTAGTATTGAATCGCGATGCAGTTTCTGTGTTTCATCGTCATTGTGAAGGTTCAAGGGAAGCAATGTCCCTGGAGCTGGAAGTCGGATATAGTTACTTGAGTCCCAGGAAATATTCAAAGCATGGACTGTTAAAAGCGTTACTGGCCTTCACATATGTCGCCATAGTGCCCGTAGTATTGAATCGCGATGCAGTTTCTGTGTTTCATCGTCATTGTGAAGGTTCAAGCGAAGCTAAGACCCTAAAGCTGGACGACGGATATATTACTTGAGTCCCAGAAAACATTAAAAGCATGGACTGTTAAAAGCGTTACTGGCCTTCACATATGTCGCCATAGTGCCCGTAGTATTGAATCGCGATGCAGTTTCTGTGTTTCATCGTCATTGTGAAGGTTCAAGGGAAGCAAAGACCCTAAAGCTGCACGTCGGATATAGTTACTTGAGTCCCAGGAAATATTAAAAGCATGGACTGTTAAAAGCGTTACTGGCCTTCACATATGTCGCCATAGTGCCCGTAGTATTGAATCGCGATGCAGTTTCTGTGTTTAATCGGCAATGTGAAGGTTCAAGGGAAGCTATGACCCTGGAGCTGGACGTCGGATATAGTTATTTCAGTCCAAGGAAATATGCAAAGCTTGGACTGTTAAAAGCGTTACTGGCCTTCACATTTGTCGCCGTAGTGTCCGTAGTATTGAATCGCGATGCAGTTTCTGTGTTTCATCGTCTTTGTGAAGGTTCAAGGGAAGCTAAGACCCTAAAGCTGGACGACGGATATATTACTTGAGTCCCAGGAAACATTAAAAGCATGGACTGTTAAAAGCGTTACTGGCCTTCACATATGTCGCCATAGTGCCCGTAGTATTGATTCGCGATGCAGTTTCTGTGTTTCATCGTCATTGTGAAGGTTCAAGGGAAGCAATGACCCTGGAGCTGGACGTCGGATATAGTTACTTGAGTCCCAGGAAGTATTCAAAGCATGGACTGTTAAAAGCGTTACTGGCCCTAGCATATGTCGCCATAGTGCCCTTAGTATTTAATCGCGATGCAGTTTCTGTGTTTCATCGTCATTGTGGAGGTAAAAGTAAGCAATGACCCTGGAGCTGGACGTCGGATATAGTTACTTGAGTCCCAGGAAATATTCAAAGCATGGACTGTTAAATGCGTTACTGGCCTTCACATATGTCGCCATAGTGCCCGTAGTATTGAATCGCGAAGCAGTTTCTGTGTTTCATCGTCATTGTGAAGGTTCAAGGGAAGCAAAGACCCTAAAGCTGCACGTCGGATATAGTTACTTGAGTCCCAGGAAATATTAAAAGCATGGACTGTTAAAAGCGTTACTGGCCTTCACATATGTCGCCATAGTGCCCGTAGTATTGAATCGCGATGCAGTTTCTGTGTTTAATCGGCAATGTGAAGGTTCAAGGGAAGCTATGACCCTGGAGCTGGACGTCGGATATAGTTATTTGAGTCCAAGGAAATATGCAAAGCTTGGACTGTTAAAAGCGTTACTGGCCTTCACATTTGTCGCCGTAGTGTCCGTAGTATTTAATCGCGATGCAGTTTCTGTGTTTCATCGTCATTGTGAAGGTTCAAGGGAAGCTAAGACCCTAAAGCTGGACGACGGATATATTACTTGAGTCCCAGGAAACATTAAAAGCATGGACTGTTAAAAGCGTTACTGGCCTTCACATATGTCGCCATAGTGCCCGTTGTATTGAATCGCGATGCAGTTTCTGTGTTTCATCGTCATTGTGAAGGTTCAAGGGAAGCAATGACCCTGGAGCTGGACGTCGGATATAGTTACTTGAGTCCCAGGAGGTATTCAAAGCATGGACTGTTAAAAGCGTTACTGGCCTTCACATATGTCGCCATAGTGCCCGTAGTATTGAATCGCGATGCAGTTTCTGTGTTTCATCGTCATTTTGAAGGTTCAAGGGAAGCAAAGACCCTAAAGCTGCACGTCGGATATAGTTACTTGAGTCCCAGGAAATATTAAAAGCATGGACTGTTAAAAGCGTTACTGGCCTTCACATATGTCGCCATAGTGCCCGTAGTATTGAATCGCGATGCAGTTTCTGTGTTTAATCGGCAATGTGAAGGTTCAAGGGAAGCTTGACCCTGGAGCTGGACGTCGGATATAGTTATTTGAGTCCAAGGAAATATGCAAAGCATGGACTGTTAAAAGCGTTACTGGCCTTCACATTTGTCGCCGTAGTGTCCGTAGTATTGAATCGCGATGCAGTTTCTGTGTTTCATCGTCATTGTGAAGGTTCAAGGGAAGCTAAGACCCTAAAGCTGGACGACGGATATATTACTTGAGTCCCAGGAAACATTAAAAGCATGGACTGTTAAAAGCGTTACTGGCCTTCACATATGTCGCCATAGTGCCCGTGGTATTGAATCGCGATGCACATTCTGTGTTTCATCGTCATTCTGAAGGTTCAAGGGAAGCAATGGCACTGGAGCTGGAGGTCGGATATAGTTACTTGTATCCCAGGAAATATTCAAAGCATGGACTGTTAAAAGCGTTACTGGCCTTAGCATATGTCGCCATAGTGCCTTTAGTATTTAATCGCGATGCAGTTTCTGTGTTTCATCGTCATTGCGAAGGTTCAAGGGAAGCAATGACCCTGGAGCTGGACGTCGGATATAGTTATTTGAGTCCCAGGAAATATTCAAAGCATGGACTGTTAAAAGCGTTACTGGCCTTCACATATGTCGCCATAGTGCCCGTAGTATTAAATCGCCATGCAGTTTCTGTGTTTCATCGTCATTGTGAAGGTAAAAGGTAAGCAATGACCCTGGAGCTGGACGTCGGATATAGTTACTTGAGTCCCAGGAAATATTCAAAGCATGGACTGTTAAAAGAGTTACTGGCCTTCACATATGTCGCCATAGTGCCCGTAGTATTGAATCGCGATGCAGTTTCTGTGTTTCATCGTCATTGTGAAGGTTCAAGGGAAGCAATGACCCTGGAGCTGGACGTCGGATATAGTTACTTGAGTCCCAGGAAGTATTCAAAGCATGGACTGTTAAAAGCGTTACTGGCCTTCACATATGTCGCCATAGTGCCCGTAGTATTGAATCGCGATGCAGTTTTTGTGTTTCATCGTCATTGTGAACGTTCAAGGGAAGCAATGACCCTGGAGCTGGACGTCGGATATAGTTACTTGAGTCCCAGGAAATATTCAAAGCATGGACTGTTAAAAGCGTTACTGGCCTTCACATATGTCGCCATACTGCACGTAGTATTGAATCGCGATGCAGTTTCTGTGTTTCATCGTCATTGTGAAGGTTCAAGGGAAGCAATGGCACTGGAGCTGGACGTCGGATATAGTTACTTGAATCCCAGGAAATATTCAATGCATGGACTGTTAAAAGCATTACTGGCCTTCACATATGTCGCCATAGTGCCTGTAGTATTGAATCGCGAAGCAGTTTCTGTGTTTCATCGTCATTGTGAAGGCTCAAGGGAAGCAAAGACCCTAAAGCTGCTCGTCGGATATAGTTACTTGAGTCCCAAGAAATATTAAAAGCATGGACTGTTAAAAGCGTTACTGGCCTTCACATATGTCGCCATAGTGCCCGTAGTATTGAATCACGATGCAGTTTCTGTGTTTCATCGTCATTGTGAAGGTTCAAGGGAAGCAATGACCCTGGAGCTGGGCGTCGGATATAGTTACTTGAGTCCCAGGAAATATTCAAAGCATGGACTGTTAAAAGCGTTACTGGCCTTCACATATGTCGCCATTGTGCCCATAGTATTGAATCGCGATGCAGTTTCTGTGTTTCATCGTCATTCTGAAGGTTCAAGGGAAGCAATGGCACTGGAGCTGGACGTCGGATATAGTTACTTCAGTCCCAGGAAATATTCAAAGCATGGACTGTTAAAGGCGTTACTGGCCTTCACATATGCCGCCATAGTGCCCGTAGTATTGAATCGCGATGCAGTTTCTGTCTTTCATCGGCAATGTGAAGGTTCAAATGAAGCAATGACCCTGGAGCTGGACGTCGGATATAGTTACTTGAGTCCAAGGAAATATGCAAAGCATGGACTGTTAAAAGCGTTACTTGCCTCCACATTTGTCGCCGTAGTGTCCATAGTATTGAATCGCGATGCAGTTTCTGTGTTTCATCGTAATTGTGAAGGTTCAAGGGAAGCAATGACCCTGGAGCTGGACGTCGGATATAGTTACTTGAGTCCCAGGAAGTATTCAAAGCATGGACTGTTAAAAGCGTTACTGGCCTTCACATATGTCGCCATAGTGCCCGTAGTATTGAATCGCGATGCAGTTTCTGTGTTTCATCGTCGTTGTGAAGGTTCAAGGGAAGCAATGGCACTGGAGCTGGACGTCGGATATAGGTACTTGGATCCCAGGAAATATTCAAAGCATGGACTGTTAAAAGCATTACTGGCCTTCACATATGTCGCCATAGTGCCTGTAGTATGAATCGCGAAGCAGTTTCTGTGTTTCATCGTCATTGTGAAGGCTCAAGGGAAGCAAAGACCCTAAAGCTGCACGTCGGATATAGTTACTTGAGTCCCAGGAAATATTAAAAGCAAGGACTGTTAAAAGCGTTACTGACCTTCACATATGTCGCCATAGTGCCCGTAGTATTGAATCGCGATGCAGTTTCTGTGTTTAATCGGCAATGTGAAGGTTCAAGGGAAGCTGTGACCCTGGAGCTGGACGTCGGATATAGTTACTTGAGTCCCAGGAAATATTCAAAGCATGGACTGTTAAAAGCGTTACTGGCCTTCACATATGTCGCCATAGTGCCCGTTGTATTGAATCGCGATGCAGTTTCTGTGTTTCATCGTCATTGTGAAGGTTCAAGGGAAGCAATGACCCTGGAGCTGGACGTCGGATATAGTTACTTGAGTCCCAGGAAGTATTCAAAGCATGGACTGTTAAAAGCGTTACTGGCCTTCACATATGTCGCCATAGTGCCCGTAGTATTGAATCGCTTTCAATTTCTGTGTTTCATCGTCATTGTGAAGGTTCAAGGGAAGCAATGACCCTGGAGCTGGATGTCGGATATAGTTACTTGAGTCCCAGGAAATATTAAAAGCAAGGGCTGTTAAAAGCGTTACTGGCCTTCACATATGTCGCCATAGTGCCTGTAGTATTGAATCGCGATGCAGTTTCTGTGTTTCATCGTCATTGTGAAGGTTCAAGGGAAGCAATGGCACTGGAGCTGGACGTCGGATATAGTTACTTGAATCCCAATAAATATTCAAAGCATGGACTGTTAAAAGCATTACTGGCCTTCACATATGTCGCCATAGTGCCCGTAGTATTGAATCGCGAAGCAGTTTCTGTGTTTCATTGTCATTGTGAAGGCTCAAGGGAAGCAAAGACCCTAAAGCTGCACGTCGGATATAGTTACTTGAGTCCCAGGAAATATTGAAAGCATGGACTATTAAAAGCGTTACTGGCCTTCACATATGTCGCCATAGTGCCCGTAGTATTGAATCGCGATGCAGTTTCTGTGTTTCATCGTCATTGTGAAGGTTCAAGGGAAGCAATGACCCTGGAGCTGGACGTCGGATATAGTTACTTGAGTCCCAGGAAATATTCAAAGCATGGACTGTTAAAAGCGTTACTGGCCTTCACATATGTCGCCATAGTGCCCGTTGTATTGAATCGCGATGCAGTTTCTGTGTTTCATCGTAATTGTGAAGGTTCAAGGGAAGCAATGACCCTGGAGCTGGACGTCGGATATAGTTACTTGAGTCCCAGGAGGTATTCAAAGCATGGACTGTTAAAAGCGTTACGGGCCTTCACATATGTCGCCATAGTGCCCGTAGTATTGAATCGCGATGCAGTTTTTGTGTTTCATCGTCATTCTGAAGGTTCAAGGGAAGCAATGGCACTGGAGCTGGAGGTCGGATATAGTTACTTGTATCCCAGGAAATATTCAAAGCATGGACTGTTAAAAGCGTTACTGGCCTTAGCATATGTCGCCATAGTGCCCTTAGTATTTAATCGCGATGCAGTTTCTGTGTTTCATCGTCATTGTGGAGGTAAAAGGTAAGCAATGACCCTGGAGCTGGACGTCGGATATAGTTACTTGAGTCCCAGGAAATATTCAAAGCATGGACTGTTAAAAGCGTTACTGGCCTTCACATATGTCGCCATAGTGCCCGTTGTATTGAATCGCGATGCAGTTTCTGTGTTTCATCGTCATTGTGAAGGTTCAAGGGAAGCAATGACCCTGGAGCTGGACGTCGGATATAGTTACTTGAGTCCCAGGAAGTATTAAAAGCATGGACTGTTAAAAGCGTTACTGGCCTTCACATATGTCGCCATAGTGCCCGTAGTATTGAATCGCGATGCAGTTTCTGTGTGTAATCGGCAATGTGAAGGTTCAAGGGAAGCTATGACCCTGGAGCTGGATGTCGGATATAGTTATTTGAGTCCAAGGAAATATGCAAAACATGGACTGTTAAAAGCGTTACTGGCCTTCACATTTGTCGCCGTAGTGTCCGTAGTATTGAATCGCGATGCAGTTTCTGTGTTTCATCGTCATTGTGAAGGTTCAAGGGAAGCTAAGACCCTAAAGCTGGACGACGGATATATTACTTGAGTCCCAGGAAACATTAAAAGCATGGACTGTTAAAAGCGTTACTGGCCTTCAGATATGTCGCCATAGTGCCCGTAGTATTGAATCGCGATGCACATTCTGTGTTTCATCGTCATTCTGAAGGTTCAAGTGAAGCAATGGCACTGGAGCAGGAGGTCGGATATAGGTACTTGTAACCCAGGAAATATTCAAAGCATGGACTGTTAAAAGCGTTACTGGCCTTAGCATATGTCGCCATAGTGCCCTTAGTATTTAATCGCGATGCAGTTTCTGTATTTCATCGTCATTGCGAAGGTTCAAGGGAAGCAATGACCCTGGAGCTGGACGTCGGATATTGTTATATGAGTCCCAGGAAATATTCAAAGCATGGACTGTTAAAAGCGTTACTGGCCTTCACATATGTGGCCATAGTGCCCGTAGTATTAAATCACCATGCAGTTTCTGTGTTTCATCGTCATTGTGAAGGTAAAATGTAAGCAATGACCCTGGAGCTGGACGTCGGATATAGTTACTTGAGTCCCAGGAAATATTCAAAGCATGGACTGTTAAAAGCGTTACTGGCCTTCACATATGTCGCCATAGTGCCCGTAGTATTGAATCGGGATGCAGTTTCTGTGTTTCATCGTCATTGTGAAGGTTCAAGGGAAGCAATGACCCTGGAGCTGGACGTCGGATATAGTTACTTGAGTCCCAGGAAGTATTCAAAGCATGGACTGTTAAAAGCGTTACTGGCCTTCACATATGTCGCCATAGTGCCCGTAGTATTGAATCGCGATGCAGTTTCTGTGTTTCATCGTCATTGTGAAGGTTCAAGGGAAGCAAAGACCCTGGAGCTGGACGTCGGATATAGTTACTTGAGTCCCAGGAAATATTCAAAGCATGGACTGTTAAAAGCATTACTGGCCTTCACATATGTCGCCATAGTGCCCGTAGTATTGAATCGCGAAGCAGTTTCTGTGTTTCATCGTCATTGTGAAGGCTCAAGGGAAGCAAAGACCCTAAAGCTGCACGTCGGATATAGTTACTTGAGTCCCAGGAAATATTAAAAGCATGGACTGTTAAAAGCGTTACTGGCCTTCACATATGTCCATAGTGCCCGTAGTATTGAATCGCGATGCAGTTTCTGTGTTTCATCGGCAATGTGAAGGTTCAAATGAAGCAATGACCCTGGAGCTGGACGTCGGATATAGTTACTTGAGTCCAAGGAAATATGCAAAGCATGGACTGTTATAAGCGTTACTGGCCTCCACATTTGTCGCTGTAGTGTCCGTAGTATTGAATCGCGATGCAGTTTCTGTGTTTCATCGTCATTGTGAACGTTCAAGGGAAGCAATGTCCCTGGAGCTGGAAGTCGGATATAGTTACTTGAGTCCCAGGAAATATTCAAAGCATGGACTGTTAAAAGCGTTACTGGCCTTCACATATGTCGCCATAGTGCCCGTAGTATTGAATCGCGATGCAGTTTCTGTGTTTCATCGTCATTGTGAAGGTTCAAGGGAAGCAATGGCACTGGAGCTGGACGTCGGATATAGTTACTTGAATCGCAATAAATATTCAAAGCATGGACTGTTAAAAGCATTACTGGCCTTCACATATGTCGCCATAGTGCCCGTAGTATTGAATCGCGAAGCAGTGTCTGTGTTTCATTGTCATTGTGAAGGCTCAAGGGAAGCAAAGACCCTAAAGCTGCACGTCGGATATAGTTACTTGAGTCCCAGGAAATATTAAAAGCATGGACTATTAAAAGCGTTACTGGCCTTCACATATGTCGCCATAGTGCCCGTAGTATTGAATCGCGATGCAGTTTCTGTGTTTCATCGTCATTGTGAAGGTTCAAGGGACGCAATGACCCTGGAGCTGGACGTCGGATATAGTTACTTGAGTCCCAGGAAATATTCAAAGCATGGACTGTTAAAAGCGTTACTGGCCTTCACATATGTCGCCATAGTGCCCGTTGTATTGAATCGCGATGCAGTTTCTGTGTTTCATCGTAATTGTGAAGGTTCAAGGGAAGCAATGACCCTGGAGCTGGACGTCGGATATAGTTACTTGAGTCCCAGGAAGTATTCAAAGCATGGACTGTTAAAAGCGTTACTGGCCTTCACATATGTCGCCATAGTGCCCGTAGTATTGAATCGCGATGCAGTTTCTGTGTTTCTTCGTCATTGTGAAGGTTCAAGGGAAGCAATGACCCTGGAGCTGGACGTCGGATATTGTTATTTGGGTCCAAGGAAATATGCAAAGCATGGACTGTTAAAAGCGTTACTGGCCTTCACATATGTCGCCATAGTGCCCGTAGTATTGAATCACGATGCAGTTTTTGTGTTTCATCGGCATTCTGAAGGTTCAAGGGAAGCAATGGCACTGGAGCTGGACGTCGGATATAGTTACTTGAGTCCCAGGAAATATTCAAAGCATGGACTGTTAAAAGCGTTACTGGCCTTCACATATGCCGCCATAGTCCCCGTAGTATTGAATCGCGATGCAGTTTCTGTGTTTCATCGGCAATGAGAAGTTTCAAGGGAAGCAATGACCCTGGAGCTGGACGTCGGATATAGTTACTTCAGTCCAAGGAAATTTGCAAAGCATGGACTGTTAAAAGCGTTACTGGCCTTCACATTTGTCGCCATAGTGTCCGTAGTATTGAATCGCGATGCAGTTTCTGTGTTTCATCGTCATTGTGAAGGTTCAAGGGAAGCTAAGACCCTAAAGCTGGACGACGGATATATTACTTGAGTCCCAGGAAACATTAAAAGCATGGACTGTTAAAAGCGTTACTGGCCTTCACATATGTCGCCATTGTGCATGTAGTATTGAATCGCGATGCAGTTTCTTTGTTTCATCGTCATTGTGAAGGTTCAAGGGAAGCAATGACCCTTGAGCTGGAGGTCGGATATACTTACTTGCGTCCCAGGAAATATTCAAAGCATGGACTGTTAAAAGCGTTACTGGCCTTCACATATGTCGCCATAGTGCCCGTAGTATTTAATCGCGATGCAGTTTCTGTGTTTCATCGTCATTGCGAAGGTTCAAGGGAAGCAATGACCTTGGAGCTGGTCGTCGGATATAGTTTCTTGAGTCCCAGGAAATATTCAAAGCATGGACTGTTAAAAGCGATACTGGCCTTCACATATGTCGCCATAGTGCCCGCAGTATTAAATCGCCATGCAGTTTCTGTGTTTCATCGTCATTGTGAAGGTAAAAGGTAAGCAATGACCCTGGAGCTGGACGTCGGATATAGTTACTTGAGTCCCACGAAATATTCAAAGCATGGACTGTTAAAAGCATTACTGGCCTTCACATATGTCGCCATAGTGCCCGTAGTATTGAATCGCGATGCAGTTTCTGTGTTTCATCTGCAATGTCGAGTTTCAAGGGAAGCAATGACCCTGGAGCTGGACGTCGGATATAGTTATTTGAGTCCCAGGAAATATTAAAAGCATGGACTGTTAAATGCGTTCTGGCCTTCACATATGTCGCAATAGTGCCCGTAGTATTGAATCGCGATGCAGTTTCTGTGTTTCATCGTCATTGTGAAGGTTCAAGGGAAGCAATGGCACTGGAGCTGGACGTCGGATATAGTTACTTGAGTCCCAGGAAATATTCAAAGCATGGACTGTTAAAAGCGTTACTGGCCTTCACATATGTCGCCATAGTGCCCGTAGTATTGAATCGCGAAGCAGTTTCTGTGTTTCATTGTCATTGTGAAGGTTCAAGGGAAGCAAAGACCCTAAAGCTGCACGTCGGATATAGTTATTTGAGTCCAAGGAAATATGCAAAGCATGGACTGTTAAAAGCGTTACTGGCCTTCACATTTGTCGCCGTAGTGTCCGTAGTATTGAATCGCGATGCAGTTTCTGTGTTTCATCGTCATTGTGAAGGTTCAAGGGAAGCTAAGACCCTAAAGCTGGACGACGGATATATTACTTGGGTCCCAGGAAATATTAAAAGCATGGACTGTTAAAAGCGTTACTGGCCTTCACATATGTCCCCATAGTGCCCGTAGTATTGAATCGCGATGCAGTTTCTGTGTTTCATCGTCATTCTGAAGGTTCAAGGGAAGCAATGGCACTGGAGCTGGAGGTCGGATATAGTTACTTGTATCCCAGGAAATATTCAAAGCATGGACTGTTAAAAGCGTTACTGGCCTTCACATATGTCGCCAAAGTGCCCGTAGTATTTAATCGCGATGCAGTTTCTGTGTTTCATCGTCATTGCGAAGGTTCAAGGGAAGCAATGACACTGGAGCTGGACGTCGGATATTGTTATTTGAGTCCCAGGAAATATTCAAAGCATGGACTCTTAAAAGCGTTACTGGCCTTCACATATGTCGCCATAGTTCCCGTAGTATTAAATCGCCATGCAGTTTCTGTGTTTCATCGTCATTGTGAAGGTAAAAGGTAAGCAATGACCCTGGAGCTGGACGTCGGATATAGTTATTTGAGTCCAAGGAAATATGCAAAGCATGGACTGTTAAAAGCGTTACTGGCCTTCACATATGTCGCCATAGTGCCCGTAGTATTAAATCGCCATGCAGTTTCTGTGTTTCATCGTCATTGTGAAGGTAAAAGGGAAGCAATGACCCTGGAGCTGGACGTCGGATATAGTTACTTGAGTCCCAGGAAATATTCAAAGCATGGACTGTTAAAAGCGGTACTGGCCTTCACATATGTCACCATAGTGCCCGTAGTATTAAATCGCCATGCAGTTTCTGTGTTTCATCGTTATTGTGAAGGTAAAAGGTAAGCAATGACCCTGGAGCTGGACGTCGGATATAGTTACTTGAATCCCAGGAAATATTAAAAGCATGGACTGTTAAAAGCATTACTACCTTCACATATGTCGCCATAGTGCCCGTAGTATTGAATCGCGAAGCAGTTTCTGTGTTTCATCGTCATTGTGAAGGATCAAGGGAAGCAAAGACCCTAAAGCTGCACGTCGGATATAGTTACTTGAGTCCCAGGAAATATTAAAAGCATGGACTGTTAAAAGCGTTACTGGCCTTCACATATGTCGCCATAGTGCCCGTAGTATTGAATCGCGATGCAGTTTCTGTGTTTCATCGTCATTGTGAAGGTTCAAGGGAAGCAATGACCCTGGAGCTGGAAGTCGGATATAGTTACTTGAGTCCCAGGAAATATTCAAAGCATGGACTGTTAAAAGCGTTACTGGCCTTCACATATGTCGCCATAGTGCCCGTAGTATTGAATCGCGATGCAGTTTCTGTGTTTCATCGGCATTGTGAAGGTTCAAGGGAAGCAATGGCACTGGAGCTGGACGTCGGATACACTTACTTGAGTCCCAGGAAATATTCAAAGCATGGACTGTTAAAAGCGTTACTGGCCTTCACATATGCCGCCATAGTGCCCATAGTATTGAGTCGCGATGCAGTTTCTGGGTTTCATCGGCAATGTGAAGGTTCAAGGGAAGCAATGACCCTGGAGCTGGACGTCGGATATAGTTACTTCAGTCCAAGGAAATATGCAAATCATGGACTGTTAAAAGCGTTACTGGCCTTCACATTTGTCGCCGTAGTGTCCGTAGTATTGAATCGCGATGCAGTTTCTGTGTTTCATCGTCATTGTGAAGGTTCAAGGGAAGCTAAGACCCTAAAGCTGGACGACGGATATATTACTTGAGTCCCAGGAAACATTAAAAGCATGGACTGTTAAAAGCGTTACTGGCCTTCACATATGTAGCCATTGTGCATGTAGTATTGAATCGCGATGCAGTTTCTTTGTTTCATCGTCATTGTGAAGGTTCAAGGGAAGCAATGGCACTGGAGCTGGACGTCGGAAATAGTTATTTGAGTCCCAGGAAATATACAAAGCATGGACTGTTAAAAGCGTTACTGGCCTTCACATTTGTCGCCATAGTGCCCGTAATATTGAATCGCGATGCAGTTTCTTTGTTTCATCGTCATTGTGAAGGTAAAAGGTAAGCAATGACCCTGGAGCTGGACGTCGGATATAGTTACTTGAGTCCCAGGAAATATTCAAAGCATGGACTGTTAAAAGCATTACTGGCCTTCACATATGTCGCCATAGTGCCCGTAGTATTGAATCGCGATGCAGTTTCTGTGTTTCATCTGCAATGTCGACTTTCAAGGGAAGCAATGACCCTGGAGCTGGACGTCGGATATAGTTACTTGAGTCCCAGGAAATATTCAAAGCATGGACTGTTAAAAGCGTTACTGGCCTTCACATATGTCGCCATAGTGCCCGTTGTATTGAATCGCGATGCAGTTTCTGTGTTTCATCTGCAATGGAGAGTTTCAAGGGAAGCAATGACCCTGGAGCTGGACGTCGGATATAGTTACTTGAGTCCCAGGAAATATTCAAATCATGGACTGTTAAAAGCGTTACTGGCCTTCACATATGTCGCCAAAGTGCCCGTAGTATTTAATCGCGATGCAGTTTCTGTGTTTCATCGTCATTGCGAAGGTTCAAGGGAAGCAATGACACTGGAGCTGGACGTCGGATATAGTTATTTGAGTCCCAGGAAATATTCAAAGCATGGACTCTTAAAAGCGTTACTGGCCTTCACATATGTCGCCATAGTGCCCGTAGTATTAAATCGCCATGCAGTTTCTGTGTTTCATCGTCATTGTGAAGGTAAAAGGTAAGCAATGACCCTGGAGCTGGACGTCGGATATAGTTACTTGAGTCCCAGGAAGTATTCAAAGCATGGACTGTTAAAAGCGTTACTGGCCTTCACATATGTCGCCATAGTGCCCGTAGTATTGAATCGCGATGCAGTTTCTGTGTTTCATCGTCATTGTGAAGGTTCAAGGGAAGCAATGACCCTGGAGCTGGACGTCGGATATAGTTACTTGAGTCCCAGGAAATATTCAAAGCATGGACTGTTAAAAGCGTTACTGGCCTTCACATATGTCGCCATAGTGCCCGTAGTATTGAATCGCGAAGCATTTTCTGTGTTTCATTGTCATTGTGAAGGTTCAAGGGAAGCAAAGTCCCTAAAGCTGCACGTCGGATATAGTTATTTGAGTCCAAGGAAATATGCAAAGCATGGACTGTTAAAAGCGTTACTGGCCTTCACATATGTCGCCATAGTGCCCGTAGTATTAAATCGCCATGCAGTTTCTGTGTTTCATCGTCATTGTGAAGGTAAAAGGGAAGCAATGACCCTGGAGCTGGACGTCGGATATAGTTACTTGACTCCCAGGAAATATTCAAAGCATGGACTGTTAAAAGCGTTACTGGCCTTCACATATGTCACCATAGTGCCCGTAGTATTAAATCGCCATGCAGTTTCTGTGTTTCATAGTCATTGTGAAGGTAAAAGGTAAGCAATGACCCTGGAGCTGGACGTCGGATATAGTTACTTGAATCCCAGGAAATATTAAAAGCATGGACTGTTAAAAGCATTACTACCTTCACATATGTCGCCATAGTGCCCGTAGTATTGAATCGCGAAGCAGTTTCTGTGTTTCATCGTCATTGTGAAGGATCAAGGGAAGCAAAGACCCTAAAGCTGCACGTCGGATATAGTTACTTGAGTCCCAGGAAATATTAAAAGCATGGACTGTTAAAAGCGTTACTGGCCTTCACATATGTCGCCATAGTGCCCGTAGTATTGAATCGCGATGCAGTTTCTGTGTTTCATCGTCATTGTGAAGGTTCAAGGGAAGCAATGACCCTGGAGCTGGACGTCGGATATAGTTACTTGAGTCCCAGGAAATATTCAAAGCATGGACTGTTAAAAGCGTTACTGGCCTTCACATATGTCGCCATAGTGCCCGTAGTATTGAATCGCGATGCAGTTTCTGTGTTTCATCGGCATTGTGAAGGTTCAAGGGAAGCAATGGCACTGGAGCTGGACGTCGGATACACTTACTTGAGTCCCAGGAAATATTCAAAGCATGGACTGTTAAAAGCGTTACTGGCCTTCACATATGCCGCCATAGTGCCCATAGTATTGAGTCGCGATGCAGTTTCTGTGTTTCATCGGCAATGTGAAGGTTCAAGGGAAGCAATGACCCTGGAGCTGGACGTCGGATATAGTTACTTCGGTCCAAGGAAATATGCAAAGCATGGACTGTTAAAAGCGTTACTGGCCTTCACATTTGTCGCCGTAGTGTCCGTAGTATTGAATCGCGATGCAGTTTCTGTGTTTCATCGTCATTGTGAAGGTTCAAGGGAAGCTAAGACACTAAAGCTGGACGACGGATATATTACTTGAGTCCCAGGAAACATTAAAAGCATGGACTGTTAAAAGCGTTACTGGCCTTCACATATGTAGCCATTGTGCATGTAGTATTGAATCGCGATGCAGTTTCTTTGTTTCATCGTCATTGTGAAGGTTCAAGGGAAGCAATGGCACTGGAGCTGGACGTCGGAAATAGTTATTTGAGTCCCAGGAAATATTAAGAGCATGGACTGTTAAAAGCGTTACTGGCCTTCACATATGTCGCCATAGTGCCCGTAATATTGAATCGCGATGCAGTTTCTTTGTTTCATCGTCATTGTGAAGGTTCAAGGGAAGCAATGACCCTGGAGCTGGAGGTCGGATATAGTTACTTGAGTCCCAGGAAATATTCAAAGCATGGACTGTTAAAAGCGTTACTGGCCTTCACATATGTCGCCATAGTGCCCGCAGTATTAAATCGTCATGCAGTTTCTGTGTTTCATCGTCATTGTGAAGGTAAAAGGTAAGCAATGACCCTGGAGCTGGACGTCGGATATAGTTACTTGAGTCCCAGGAAATATTCAAAGCATGGACTGTTAAAAGCATTACTGGCCTTCACATATGTCGCCATAGTGCCCGTAGTATTGAATCGCGATGCAGTTTCTGTGTCTCATCTGCAATGTGGAGTTTCAAGGGAAGCAATGACCCTGGAGCTGGACGTCGGATATAGTTACTTGAGTCCCAGGAAATATTCAAAGCATGGACTGTTAAAAGCGTTACTGGCCTTCACATATGTCGCCATAGTGCCCGTTGTATTGAATCGCGATGCAGTTTCTATGTTTCATCGTCATTGTGAAGGTTCAAGGGAAGCAATGACCCTGGAGCTGGACGTCGGATATAGTTACTTGAGTCCCAGGAAGTATTCAAAGCATGGACTGTTAAAAGCGTTACTGGCCTTCACATATGTCACCATAGTGCCCGTAGTATTGAATCGCGATGCAGTTTCTTTGTTTCATCGTCATTGTGAAGGTTCAAGGGAAGCAATGACCCTGGAGCTGGACGTCGGATATAGTTACTTGAGTCCCAGGAAATATTAAAAGCATGGACTGTTAAAAGCGTTACTGGCCTTCACATATGTCGCCATAGTGCCCGTAGTATTGAATCGCGATGCAGTTTCTGTGTTTCATCGTCATTGTGAAGGTTCGAGGTAGGCCATGACCCTGGAGCTGGACTTCGGATATAGTTACTTGAGTCCCAGGAAATGTTCTAAGCATGGACTGTTGAAAGCGTTACTGGCCTTCACATTTGTCGCCGTAGTGTCCGTAGTATTGAATCGCGATGCAGTTTCTGTGTTTCATCGTCATTGTGAAGGTTCAAGGGAAGCTAAGACCCTAAAGCTGGACGACGGATATATTACTTGAGTCCCAGGAAACATTAAAAGCATGGACTGTTAAAAGCGTTACTGGCCTTCACATATGTAGCCATTGTGCATGTAGTATTGAATCGCGATGCAGTTTCTTTGTTTCATCGTCATTGTGAACGTTCAAGGGAAGCAATGGCACTGGAGCTGGACGTCGGAAATAGTTATTTGAGTCCCAGGAAATATTCAAAGCATGGACTGTTAAAAGCGTTACTGGCCTTCACATTTGTCGCCATAGTGCCCGTAATATTGAATCGCGATGCAGTTTCTTTGTTTCATCGTCATTGTGAAGGTAAAAGGTAAGCAATGGCCCTGGAGCTGGACGTCGGATATAGTTACTTGAGTCCCAGGAAATATTCAAAGCATGGACTGTTAAAAGCATTACTGGCCTTCACATATGTCGCCATAGTGCCCGTAGTATTGAATCGCGATGCAGTTTCTGTGTTTCATCTGCAATGTCGACTTTCAAGGGAAGCAATGACCCTGGAGCTGGACGTCGGATATAGTTACTTGAGTCCCAGGAAATATTCAAAGCATGGACTGTTAAAAGCGTTACTGGCCTTCACATATGTCGCCATAGTGCCCGTTGTATTGAATCGCGATGCAGTTTCTGTGTTTCATCTGCAATGTAGAGTTTCAAGGGAAGCAATGACCCTGGAGCTGGACGTCGGATATAGTTACTTGAGTCCCAGGAAATATTCAAATCATGGACTGTTAAAAGCGTTACTGGCCTTCACATATGTCGCCAAAGTGCCCGTAGTATTTAATCGCGATGCAGTTTCTGTGTTTCATCGTCATTGCGAAGGTTCAAGGGAAGCAATGACACTGGAGCTGGACGTCGGATATAGTTATTTGAGTCCCAGGAAATATTCAAAGCATGGACTCTTAAAAGCGTTACTGGCCTTCACATATGTCGCCATAGTGCCCGTAGTATTAAATCGCCATGCAGTTTCTGTGTTTCATCGTCATTGTGAAGGTAAAAGGTAAGCAATGACCCTGGAGCTGGACGTCGGATATAGTTACTTGAGTCCCAGGAAGTATTCAAAGCATGGACTGTTAAAAGCGTTACTGGCCTTCACATATGTCGCCATAGTGCCCGTAGTATTGAATCGCGATGCAGTTTCTGTGTTTCATCGTCATTGTGAAGGTTCAAGGGAAGCAATGACCCTGGAGCTGGACGTCGGATATAGTTACTTGAGTCCCAGGAAATATTTAAAGCATGGACTGTTAAAAGCGTTACAGGCCTTCACATATGTCGCCATAGTGCCCGTAGTATTGAATCGCGATGCAGTTTCTGTGTTTCATCGTCATTGTGAAGGTTCAAGGGAAGCAATGGCACTGGAGCTGGACGTCGGATATAGTTACTTGAATCCCAGGAAATATTCAAAGCATGGACTGTTAAAAGCGTTACTGGCCTTCACATATGTCGCCATAGTGCCCGTAGTATTGAATCGCGAAGCATTTTCTGTGTTTCATTGTCATTGTGAAGGTTCAAGGGAAGCAAAGTCCCTAAAGCTGCACGTCGGATATAGTTATTTGAGTCCAAGGAAATATGCAAAGCATGGACTGTTAAAAGCGTTACTGGCCTTCACATATGTCGCCATAGTGCCCGTAGTATTAAATCGCCATGCAGTTTCTGTGTTTCATCGTCATTGTGAAGGTAAAAGGGAAGCAATGACCCTGGAGCTGGACGTCGGATATAGTTACTTGAGTCCCAGGAAATATTCAAAGCATGGACTGTTAAAAGCGTTACTGGCCTTCACATATGTCACCATAGTGCCCGTAGTATTAAATCGCCATGCAGTCTCTGTGTTTCATCGTCATTGTGAAGGTAAAAGGTAAGCAATGACCCTGGAGCTGGACGTCGGATATAGTTACTTGAATCCCAGGAAATATTAAAAGCATGGACTGTTAAAAGCATTACTACCTTCACATATGTCGCCATAGTGCCCGTAGTATTGAATCGCGAAGCAGTTTCTGTGTTTCATCGTCATTGTGAAGGATCAAGGGAAGCAAAGACCCTAAAGCTGCACGTCGGATATAGTTACTTGAGTCCCAGGAAATATTAAAAGCATGGACTGTTAAAAGCGTTACTGGCCTTCACATATGTCGCCATAGTGCCCGTAGTATTGAATCGCGATGCAGTTTCTGTGTTTCATCGTCATTGTGAAGGTTCAAGGGAAGCAATGACCCTGGAGCTGGACGTCGGATATAGTTACTTGAGTCCCAGGAAATATTCAAAGCATGGACTGTTAAAAGCGTTACTGGCCTTCACATATGTCGCCATAGTGCCCGTAGTATTGAATCGCGATGCAGTTTCTGTGTTTCATCGGCATTGTGAAGGTTCAAGGGAAGCAATGGCACTGGAGCTGGACGTCGGATACACTTACTTGAGTCCCAGGAAATATTCAAAGCATGGACTGTTAAAAGCGTTACTGGCCTTCACATATGCCGCCATAGTGCCCATAGTATTGAGTCGCGATGCAGTTTCTGTGTTTCATCGGCAATGTGAAGGTTCAAGGGAAGCAATGACCCTGGAGCTGGACGTCGGATATAGTTACTTCGGTCCAAGGAAATATGCAAAGCATGGACTGTTAAAAGCGTTACTGGCCTTCACATTTGTCGCCGTAGTGTCCCTAGTATTGAATCGCGATGCAGTTTCTGTGTTTCATCGTCATTGTGAAGGTTCAAGGGAAGCTAAGACACTAAAGCTGGACGACGGATATATTACTTGAGTCCCAGGAAACATTAAAAGCATGGACTGTTAAAAGCGTTACTGGCCTTCACATATGTAGCCATTGTGCATGTAGTATTGAATCGCGATGCAGTTTCTTTGTTTCATCGTCATTGTGAAGGTTCAAGGGAAGCAATGGCACTGGAGCTGGACGTCGGAAATAGTTATTTGAGTCCCAGGAAATATTCAAAGCATGGACTGTTAAATGCGTTACTGGCCTTCACATATGTCGCCATAGTGCCCGCAGTATTAAATCGTCATGCAGTTTCTGTGTTTCATCGTCATTGTGAAGGTAAAAGGTAAGCAATGACCCTGGAGCTGGACGTCGGATATAGTTACTTGAGTCCCAGGAAATATTCAAAGCATGGACTGTTAAAAGCATTACTGGCCTACACATATGTCGCCATAGTGCCCGTAGTATTGAATCGCGATGCAGTTTCTGTGTCTCATCTGCAATGTGGAGTTTCAAGGGAAGCAATGACCCTGGAGCTGGACGTCGGATATAGTTACTTGAGTCCCAGGAAATATTCAAAGCATGGACTGTTAAAAGCGTTACTGGCCTTCACATATGTCGCCATAGTGCCCGTTGTATTGAATCGCGATGCAGTTTCTATGTTTCATCGTCATTGTGAAGGTTCAAGGGAAGCAATGACCCTGGAGCTGGACGTCGGATATAGTTACTTGAGTCCCAGGAAATATTCAAAGCATGGACTGTTAAAAGCGGTACTGGCCTTCACATATGTCGCCATAGTGCCCGTTGTATTGAATCTCGATGCAGTTTCTGTGTTTCATCGTCATTGTGAAGGTTCAAGGGAAGCAATGACCCTGGAGCTGGATGTCGGATATAGTTACTTGAGTCCCAGGAGGTATTCAAAGCATGGACTGTTAAAAGCGTTACTGGCCTTCACATATGTCGCCATAGTGCCCGCAGTATTAAATCGCCATGCAGTTTCTGTGTTTCATCGTCATAGTGAAGGTAAAAGTTAAGCAATGTCCCTGGAGCTGGACGTCGGATATAGTTACTTGAGTCCCAGGAAATATTCAAAGCATGGACTGTTAAAAGCGTTACTGGCCTTAGCATATGTCGCCATAGTGCCCGTAGTATTGAATCGCGATGCAGATTCTGTGTTTCATCGGCAATGTCGAGTTTCAAGGGAAGCAATGACCCTGGAGCTGGACGTCGGATATAGTTACTTGAATCCCAGGAAATATTCAAAGCATGGACTGTTAAAAGCGTTACTGGCCTTCACATATGTCGCCATAGTGCACGTTGTATTGAATCGCGATGCAGTTTCTGTGTTTTATCGTCATTGCGAAGGTTCGAGGTAGGCCATGCCCCTGGAGCTGGACTTCGGATATAGTTACTTGAGTCCCAGGAAATGTTCTAAGCATGGACTGTTAAAAGCGTTACTGGCCTTCACATATGTCGCCATAGTGCCCGTAGTATTGAATCGCGAAGCAGTTTCTGTGTTACATCGTCATTATGAAGGCTCAAGGGAAGCAAAGACTCTAAAGCTGCATGTCGGATATAGTTACCTGAGTCCCAGGAAATATTAAAAGCATGGACTGTTAAAAGCGTTACTGGCCTTCACATATGTCGCCATAGTGCCTGTAGTATTGAATCGCGATGCAGTTTCTGTGTTTCATCGTCATTGTGAAGGTTCAAGGGAAGCAATGACCCTGGAGCTGGACGTCGGATATAGTTACTTGAGTCCCAGGAAATATTCAAAGCATGGACTGTTAAAAGCGGTACTGGCCTTCACATATGTCACCATAGTGCCCGTAGTATTGAATCGCGATGCAGTTTCTTTGTTTCATCGTCATTGTGAAGGTTCAAGGGAAGCAATGACCCTGGAGCTGGACGTCGGATATAGTTACTTGAGTCCCAGGAAATATTAAAAGCATGGACTGTTAAAAGCGTTACTGGCCTTCACATATGTCGCCATAGTGCCCGTAGTATTGAATCGCGATGCAGTTTCTGTGTTTCATCGTCATTGTGAAGGTTCGAGGTAGGCCATGACCCTGGAGCTGGACTTCGGATATAGTTACTTGAGTCCCAGGAAATGTTCTAAGCATGGACTGTTAAAAGCGTTACTGGCCTTCACATATGTCGCCATAGTGCCGGTAGTATTGAATCGCGATGCAGTTTCTGTGTTACATCGTCATTATGAAGGCTCAAGGGAAGCAAAGACCCTAAAGCTGCATGTCGGATATAGTTACCTGAGTCCCAGGAAATATTAAAAGCATGGACTGTTAAAAGCGTTACTGGCCTTCACATATGTCGCCATAGTGCCCGTAGTATTGAATCGCGATGCAGTTTCTGTGTTTCATCGTCATTGTGAAGGTTCAAGGGAAGCAATGACCCTGGAGCTGGACGTCGGATATAGTTACTTGAGTCCCATTAAATATTCAAAGCATAGACTGTTAAAAGCGTTACTGCCTTCACATATGTCGCCATAGTGCCCGTAGTATTGAATAGCGATGCAGTTTCTGTGTTTCATCGTCATTGTGAAGGTTCAAGGGAAGCAATGACCCTGGAGCTGGACGTCGGATATAGTTACTTGAGTCCCAGGAAATATTCAAAGCATGGACTGTTAAAAGCGGTACTGGCCTTCACATATGTCGCCATAGTGCCCGTTGTATTGAATCTCGATGCAGTTTCTGTGTTTCATCGTCATTGTGAAGGTTCAAGGGAAGCAATGACCCTGGAGCTGGATGTCGGATATAGTTACTTGAGTCCCAGGAAGTATTCAAAGCATGGACTGTTAAAAGCGATACTGGCCTTCACATATGTCGCCATAGTGCCCGCAGTATTAAATCGCCATGCAGTTTCTGTGTTTCATCGTCATAGTGAAGGTAAAAGTTAAGCAATGTCCCTGGAGCTGGACGTCGGATATAGTTACTTGAGTCCCAGGAAATTTTCAAAGCATGGACTGTTAAAAGCGTTACTGGCCTTAGCATATGTCGCCATAGTGCCCGTAGTATTGAATCGCGAAGCAGTTTCTGTGTTACATCGTCATTATGAAGGCTCAAGGGAAGCAAAGACCCTAAAGCTGCACGTCGGATATAGTTACCTGAGTCCCAGGAAATATTAAAAGCATGGACTGTTAAAAGCTTTACTGGCCTTCACATATGTCGCCATAGTGCCCGTAGTATTGAATCGCGATGCAGTTTCTGTGTTTCATCGTCATTATGAAGGTTCAAGGGAAGCAATGTCCCTGGAGCTGGTCGTCGGATATAGTTACTTGAGTCTCAGGAAATATTCAAAGCATGGACTGTTAAAAGCGTTACTGCCTTCACATATGTCGCTATACTGCCCGTAGTATTGAATCGCGATGCAGTTTCTGTGTTTCATCGTCATTGTGAAGGTTCAAGGGAAGCAATGACCCTGGAGCTGGACGTCGGATATAGTTACTTGAGTCCCAGGAAATATTCAAAGCATGGACTGTTAAAAGCATTACTGGCCTTCACATATGTCGCCATAGTGCCCGTAGTTTTGAATCGCGATGCAGTTTCTGTGTTTCATCGTCATTGCGAAGGTTCAAGGGAAGCAATGACCCTGGAGCTGGACGTCGGATATAGTTACTTGAGTCCCAGGAAATATTCAAATCATGGACTGTTAAAAGCGTTACTGGCCTTCACATATGTCGCCATAGTGCCCGTAGTATTGAATCGCGATGCAGTTTGTGTGTTTCATCGTCATTCTGAAGGTTCAAGGGAAGCAATGGCACTGGAGCTGGACGTCGGATATAGTTATTTGAGTCCCAGGAAATATTCAAAGCATGGACTGTTAAAAGCGTTACTGGCCTTCACATATATCGCCATAGTGCCCGTAGTATTGAATCGCGATGCAGTTTCTGTGATTCATCGTCATTGCGAAGGTTCGAGGTAGGCCATGACCCTGGAGCTGGACTTCAGATATAGTTACTTGAGTCCCAGGAAATGTTCTAAGCATGGACTGTTAAAAGCGTTACTGGCCTTCACATATGTCGCCATAGTGTCCGTAGTATTGAATCGCGATGCAGTTTCTGTGTTTCATCGTCATTGTGAAGGTTCAAGGGAAGCAATGACCCTGGAGCTGGACGTCGGATATAGTTACTTGAGTCCCAGGAAATATTCAAAGCATGGACTGTTAAAAGCATTACTGGCCTTCACATATGTCGCCATAGTGCCCGTAGTATTGAATCGCGAAGCAGTTTCTGTGTTTCATCATCATTGTGAAGGCTCAAGGGAAGCAAAGACCCTAAAGCTGCACGTCGGATATAGTTACTTGAGTCCCAGGAAATATTAAAAGCATGGACTGTTAAAAGCGTTACTGGCCTTCACATATGTCGCCATAGTGCCTTTAGTATTGAATCACGATGCAGTTTCTGTGATTCATCGTCATTGCGAAGGTTCGAGGTAGGCCATGACCCTGGAGCTGGACGTCGGATATAGTTACTTGAGTCCCAGGAAATGTTCTAAGCATGGACTGTTAAAAGCGTTACTGGCCTTCACATATGTCGCCATAGTGCCCGTAGTATTGAATCGCGAAGCAGTTTCTGTGTTACATCGTCATTATGAAGGCTCAAGGGAAGCAAAGACCCTAAAGCTGCACGTCGGATATAGTTACCTGAGTCCCAGGAAATATTAAAAGCATGGACTGTTAAAAGCTTTACTGGCCTTCACATATGTCGCCATAGTGCCAGTAGTATTGAATCGCGATGAAGTTTCTGTGTTTCATCGTCATTGTGAAGGTTCTGGGGAAGCAATGGCCCTGGAGCTGGACGTCGGATATAGTTACTTGAGTCCCAGGAAATATTCAAAGCATGGACTGTTAAAAGCGTTACTGGCCTTCACATATGTCGCCATAGTGCCCGTAGTATTGAATCGCGATGCAGTTTCTGTGTTTCATCGTCATTCTGAAGGTTCAAGGGAAGCAATGACCCTGGAGCTGGACGTCGGATATAGTTACTTGAGTCCCAGGAAATATTCAAAGCATGGACTGTTAAAAGCGTTACTGGCCTTAACATATGTCGCCATAGTGCCCGTAGTATTGAATCGCAATGCAGTTTCTGTGTTACATCGTCATAATGAAGGCTCAAGGGAAGCAATGGCCATGGAGCTGGACGGCGGATATAGTTACCTGAGTCCCACGAAATATTAAAAACATGGACTGTTAAAAGCTTTACTGGCCTTCACATATGTCGGCATAGTGCCCGTAGTATTGAATCGCGATGTAGTTTCTGTGTTTCATCGTCATTGTGAAGGTTCAGGGAAGTAATGACCCTGGAGCTGGACGTCGGATATAGTTACTTGAGTCCCAGGAAATATTCAAAGCATGGACTGTTAAAAGCGTTACTGGCCTTCACATATGTCGCCATAGTGCCCGTAGTATTGAATCGCGATGCAGTTTCTGTGTTTCATCGTCATTCTGAAGGTTCAAGGGAAGCAATGACCCTGGAGCTGGACGTCGGATATAGTTACTTGAGTCCCAGGAAATATTCAAAGCATGGACTGTTAAAAGCGTTACTGGCCTTCACATATGTCGCCATAGTGCCCGTAGTATTGAATCGCGATGCAGTTTCTGTGTTTCATCGTCATTGCGAAGGTTCAAGGGAAGCAATGACCCTAGAGCTGGACGTCGGATATAGTTACTTGAGTCCCAGGAAATATTCAAAGCATGGACTGTTAAAAGCGTTACTGGCCTTCACATATGTCGCCATAGTGCCCGTAGTATTGAATCGCGATGCAGTTTGTGTGTTTCATCGTCATTCTGAAGGTTGTAGGTAAGCAATGGCACTGGAGCTGGACGTCGGATATAGTTACTTGAGTCCCAGGAAATATTCAAAGCATGGACTGTTAAAAGCGTTACTGGCCTTCACATATGTCGCCATAGTGCCCGTAGTATTGAATCGCGAAGCAGTTTCTGTGTTACATCGTCATTATGAAGGCTCAAGGGAAGCAAAGACCCTAAAGCTGCACGTCGGATATAGTTACTTGAGTCCCAGGAAATATTCAAAGCATGGACTGTTAAAAGCGTTACTGGCCTTCACATATGTCGCCATAGTGCCCGTAGTATTGAATCGCGATGCAGTTTCTGTGTTTCATCGTCATTGTGAAGGTTCAAGGGAAGCAATGACCCTGGAGCTGGACGTCGGATATAGTTACTTGAGTCCCAGGAAATATTCAAAGCATGGACTGTTAAAAGCGTTACTGGCCTTCACATATGTCGCCATAGTGCCTGTAGTATTGAATCGCGATGCACTTTGTGTGTTTCATCGTCATTCTGAAGGTTGTAGGGAAGCAATGGCACTGGAGCTGGACGTCGGAAATAGTTACTTGAGTCCCAATAAATATTCAAAGCATGGACTGTTAAAAGCGTTACTGGCCTTCACATATGTCGCCATAGTGCCTGTAGTATTGAATCGCGATGCAGTTTCTGTGTTTCATCGTCATTGTGAAGGTTCAAGGGAAGCAATGACCCTAAAGCTGCACGTCGGATATAGTTACTTGAGTCCCAGGAAATATTAAAAGCATGGAGTGTTAAAAGCGTTACTGGCCTTCACATATGTCGCCATAGTGCCCGTAGTATTGAATCGCGATGCAGTTTCTATGTCTCATCGGTAATGTGGAGCTTCAAGGGAAGCAATGACCCAGGAGCTGGACGTCGGATATAGTTACTTGAGTCCCAGGAAATATTCAAAGCATGGACTGTTAAAAGCGTTACTGGCCTTCACATATGTCGCCATAGTGCCCGTAGTATTGAATCGTGATGCAGTTTCTGTGTTTCATCGTCATTGCGAAGGTTGAAGGAAGGCAATGACCCTGGAGCTGGACGTCGGATATAGTTACTTGAGTCCCAGGAAATATTCAAAGCATGGACTGTTAAAAGCATTACTGGCCTTCACATATGTCGCCATAGTGCCCGTAGTATTGAATCGCGAAGCAGTTTCTTTGTTTCATCATCATTGTGAAGGCTCAAGGGAAGCAAAGACCCTAAAGCTGCACGTCGGATATAGTTACCTGAGTCCCAGGAAATATTAAAAGCATGGACTGTTAAAAGCTTTACTGGCCTTCACATATGTCGCCATAGTGCCCGTAGTATTGAATCGCGATGCAGTTTCTGTGTTTCATCGTCATTGTGAAGGTTCAAGGGAAGCAATGACCCTGGAGCTGGACGTCGGATATAGTTACTTGAGTCCCAGGAAATATTCAAAGCATGGACTGTTAAAAGCGTTACTGGCCTTCACATATGTCGCCATAGTGCCCGTAGTATTGAATCGCGAAGCAGTTTCTGTGTTACATCGTCATTATGAAGGCTCAAGGGAAGCAATGACCCTGGAGCTGGACGTCGGATATAGTTACTTGAGTCCCAGGAAATATTAAAAGCATGGACTGTTAAAAGCGTTACTGGCCTTCACATATGTCGCCATAGTGCCCGTAGTACTGAATCGCGATGCAGTTTCTGTGTTTCATCGTCATTGCAAAGGTTCGAGGTAGGCCATGACCCTGGAGCTGGACTTCGGATATAGTTACTTGAGTCCCAGGAAATGTTCTAAGCATGGACTGTTAAAAGCGTTACTGGCCTTCACATATGTCGCCATAGTGCCCGTAGTATTGAATCGCGATGCAGTTTCTGTGTTTCATCGTCATTGTGAACGTTCAAGGGAAGCAATGACCCTGGAGCTGGACGTCGGATATAGTTACTTGAGTCCCAGGAAATATTCAAAGCATGGACTGTTAAAAGCGTTACTGGCCTTCACATATGTCGCCATAGTGCCCGTAGTATTGAATCGCGAAGCAGTGTCTGTGTTACATCGTCATTATGAAGGCTCAAGGGAAGCAAAGACCCTAAAGCTGCACGTCGGATATAGTTACTTGAGTCCTGGGAAATATTAAAAGCATGGACTGTTAAAAGCGTTACTGGCCTTCACATATGTCGCCATACTGCCCGTAGTATTGAATCGCGATGCAGTTTCTGTGTTTCATCGTCATTGTGAAGGTTCAAGGGAAGCAATGACCCTGGAGCTGGACGTCGGATATAGTTACTTGAGTCCCAGGAAATATTCAAAGCATGGACTGTTAAAAGCGTTACTGGCCTTCACATATGTCGCCATAGTGCCCGTAGTATTGAATCGCGATGCAGTTTCAGTGTTTCATCGTCATTGTGAAGGTTCAAGGGAAGCAATGACCCTGGAGCTGGACGTCGGATATAGTTACTTGAGTCCCAGGAAATATTCAAAGCATGGACTGTTAAAAGCGTTACTGGCCTTCACATATGTCGCCATAGTGCCCGTAGTATTTAATCGCGATGCAGTTTCTGTGTTACATCGTCATTATGAAGGCTCAAGGGAAGCAATGACCCTGGAGCTGGACGGCGGATATAGTTACCTGAGTCCCAGGAAATATTAAAAGCATGGACTGTTAAAAGCTTTACTGGCCTTCACATATGTCGCCATAGTGCCCGTAGTATTGAATCGCGATGCAGTTTCTGTGTTTCTTCGTCATTGTGAAGGTTCAGGGAAGCAATGACCATGGAGCTGGACGTCGGATATAGTTACTTGAGTCCCAGGAAATATTCAAAGCATTGACTGTTAGAAGCGTTACTGGCCTTCACATATGTCGCCATAGTGCCCGTAGTATTGAATCGCGATGCAGTTTCTGTGTTTCATCGTCATTGCGAAGGTTCAAGGGAAGCAATGACCCTAGAGCTGGACGTCGGATATAGTTACTTGAGTCCCAGGAAATATTCAAAGCATGGACTGTTAAAAGCTTTACTGGCCTTCACATATGTCACCATAGTGCCCGTAGTATTGAATCGCGATGCAGTTTGTGTGTTTCATCGTCATTCTGAAGGTTGTAGGGAAGCAATGGCACTGGTGCTGGACGTCGGATATAGTTACTTGAGTCCCAGGAAATATTCAAAGCATGGACTGTTAAAAGCGTTACTGGCCTTCACATATGTCGCCATAGTGCCTGTAGTATTGAATCGCGATGCAGTTTCTGTGTTTCATCGTCATTGTGAAGGTTCAAGGAAAGCAATGACCCTAAAGCTGCACGTCGGATATAGTTACTTGAGTCCCAGGAAATATTAAAAGCATGGACTGTTAAAAGCGTTACTGGCCTTCACATATGTCGCCATAGTGCCCGTAGTATTGAATCGCGATGACGTTTCTGTGTCGCATCGGTAATGTGGAGTTTCAAGGGAAGCAATGACCCTGGAGCTGGACGTCGGATATAGTTACATGAGTCCCAGGAAATATTCAAAGCATGGACTGTTAAAAGCATTACTGGCCTTCACATATGTCGCCATAGTGCCCGTAGTATTGAATCGCGATGCAGTTTCTGTGTTTCATCGTCATTGTGAAGGTTCAAGGGAAGCAATGACCCTGGAGCTGGACGTCGGATATAGTTACTTGAGTCCCAGGAAATATTCAAAGCATGGACTGTTAAAAGCGTTACTGGCCTTCACATATGTCGCCATAGTGCCCGTAGTATTGAATCGCGATGCAGTTTCTGTGTTTCATCGTCATTGTGAAGGTTCAAGGGATGCAATGACCCTGTAACTGGACGTCGGATATAGTTACTTGAGTCCCAGGAAATATTAAAATCATGGACTGTTAAAAGCGTTACTGGCCTTCACATATGTCGCCATAGTGCCCGTAGTATTGAATCGCGATGCAGTTTCTGTGTTTCATCGTCATTGCAAAGGTTCGAGGTAGGCCATGACCCTGGAGCTGGACTTCGGATATAGTTACTTGATTCACAGGAAATGTTCTAAGCATGGACTGTTAAAAGCGTTACTGGCCTTCACATATGTCGCCATAGTGCCCGTAGTATTGAATCGCGATGCAGTTTCTGTGTTTCATCGTCATTGTGAAGGTTCAAGGGAAGCAATGACCCTGGAGCTGGACGTCGGATATAGTTACTTGAGTCCCAGGAAATATTCAAAGCATGGACTGTTAAAAGCGTTACTGGCCTTCACATATGTCGCCATAGTGCCCGTAGTATTGAATCGCGAAGCAGTTTCTGTGTTACATCGTCATTATGAAGGCTCAAGGGAAGCAAAGACCCTAAAGCTGCACGTCGGATATAGTTACCTGAGTCCCAGGAAATATTAAAAGCATGGACTGTTAAAAGCGTTACTGCCTTTACATATGTCGTTATACTGCCCGTAGTATTGAATCGCGATGCAGTTTCTGTGTTTCATCGTCATTGTGAAGGTTCAAGGGAAGCAATGACCCTGGAGCTGGACGTCGGATATAGTTACTTGAGTCCCAGGAAATATTCAAAGCATGGACTGTTAAAAGCATTACTGGCCTTCACATATGTCGCCATAGTGCCCGGAGTATTGAATCGCGAAGCAGTTTCTGTGTTTCATCAACATTGTGAAGGCTCAAGGGAAGCAAAGACCCTAAAGCTGCACGTCGGTCATAGTTACTTGAGTCCCAGGAAATATTCAAAGCATGGACTGTTAAAAGCGTTACTGGCCTTCACATATGTCGCCATAGTGCCCGTAGTATTGAATCGCGATGCAGTTTCTGTGATTCATCGTCATTGCGAAATTTCGAGGTAGGCCATGACCCTGGAGCTGGACGTCGGATATAGTTACTTGAGTCCCAGGAAATGTTCTAAGCATGGACTGTTAAAAGCGTTACTGGCCTTCACATATGTCGCCATAGTGCCCGTAGTATTGAATCGCGAAGCAGTTTCTGTGTTACATCGTCATTATGAAGGCTCAAGGGAAGCAAAGACCCTAAAGCTGCACGTCGGATATAGTTACCTGAGTCCCAGGAAATATTAAAAGCATGGACTGTTAAATGCTTTACTGGCCTTCACATATTTCGCCATAGTGCCCGTAGTATTGAATCGCGAAGCAGTTTCTGTGTTTCATCATCATTGTGAAGGCTCAAGGGAAGCAAAGACCCTAAAGCTGCACGTCGGATATAGTTACTTGAGTCCCAGGAAATATTAAAAGCATGGACTGTTAAAAGCGTTACTGGCCTTCACATATGTCGCCATAGTGCCCGTAGTATTGAATCGCGATGCAGTTTCTGTGTTTCATCGTCATTGTGAAGGTTCAAGGGAAGCAATGACCCTGGAGCTGGACGTCGGATATAGTTACTTGAGTCCCAGGAAATATTCAAAGCATGGACTGTTAAAAGCGTTACTGGCCTTCACATATGCTGCCATAGTGCCCATAGTATTGAATCGCGATGCAGTTTGTGTGATTCATCGTCATTCTGAAGGTTCAAGGGAAGCAATGGCACTGGAGCTGGACGTCGGATATTGTTACTTGAGTCCCAGGAAATATTCAAAGCATGGACTGTTAAAAGCGTTACTGGCCTTCACATATGTCGCCATTGTGCCTGTAGTATTGAATCACGATGCAGTTTCTTTGTTTCATCGTCATTGTGAAGGTTCAAGGGAAGCAATGGCACTGGAGCTGGACGTCGGAAATAGTTATTTGAGTCCCAGGAAATATTCAAAGCATGGACTGTTAAAAGCGTTACTGGCCTTCACATATGTCGCCATAGTGCCCGTAGTATTGAATCGCGATGCAGTTTCTGTGTTTCATCGGCAATGTCGAGTTTCAAGGTAAGCAATGACCCTGGAGCTGGACGTCGGATATAGTTACTTGAGTCCCAGGAAGTATTCAAAGCATGGACTGTTAAAAGCGTTACTGGCCTTCACATATGTCGCCATAGTGCCCGTAGTATTGAATCGCGATGCAGTTTCTGTGTTTCATCGTCATTGTGAAGGTTCAAGGGAAGCAATGATCCTGGAGTTGGTCGTCGGATATAGTTACGTGAGTCCCAGGAAATATTCAAAGCATGGACTGTTAAAAGCGTTACTGGCCTTCATATATGTCGCCATAGTGCCCGTAGTATTGAATCGCGATGCAGTTTCTGTGTTTCATCGTCATTGCGAAGGTTCAAGGGAAGCAATGACCCTGGAGCTGGACGTCGGATATAGTTACTTGAGTCCCAGGAAATGTTCTAAGCATGGACTGTTAAAAGCGTTACTGTCCTTCACATATGTCGCCATAGTGCCCGTAGTATTTAATCGCGAAGCAGTTTCTGTGTTACATCGTCATTGTGAAGGCTCAAGGGAAGCAAAGACATTAAAGCTGCACATCGGATATAGTTACCTGAGTCCCAGGAAATATTAAAAGCATGGACTGTTAAAAGCGTTACTGGCCTTCACATACGTCGCCATAGTGCCCGTAGTATTGAATCGCGAAGCAGTTTCTGTGTTTCATCGTCATTTTGAAGGTTCAAGGGAAGCAATGACCCTGGAGCTGGACGTCGGATATAGTTACTTGAGTCCCAGGAAATATTCAAAGCATGGACTGATAAAAGCGTTACTGGCCTTCACATATGTCGCCATAGTGAACGTAGTATTGAATCGCGAAGCAGTTTCTGTGTTTCATCGTCATTGTGAAGGCTCAAGGGAAGCAAAGACCGTGGAGCTGGATGTCGGATATAGTTACTTGAGTCCCAGGAAATATTAAAAGCATGGACTGTTAAAAGCGTTACTGGCCTTCACATATGTCGCCATAGTGCCCGTTGTATTGAATCGCGATGCAGTTTCTGTGTTTCATCGTCATTGCAAAGGTTCGAGGTAGGCCATGACCCTGGAGCTGGACTTCGGATATAGTTACTTGATTCACAGGAAATGTTCTAAGCATGGACTGTTAAAAGCGTTACTGGCCTTCACATATGTCGCCATAGTGCCCGTAGTATTGAATCGCGATGCAGTTTCTGTGTTTCATCGTCATTGTGAAGGTTCAAGGGAAGCAATGACCCTGGAGCTGGACGTCGGATATAGTTACTTGAGTCCCAGGAAATATTCAAAGCATGGACTGTTAAAAGCGTTACTGGCCTTCACATATGTCGCCATAGTGCCCGTAGTATTGAATCGCGAAGCAGTTTCTGTGTTACATCGTCATTATGAAGGCTCAAGGGAAGCAAAGACCCTAAAGCTGCACGTCGGATATAGTTACCTGAGTCCCAGGAAATATTAAAAGCATGGACTGTTAAAAGCGTTACTGCCTTTACATATGTCGTTATACTGCCCGTAGTATTGAATCGCGATGCAGTTTCTGTGTTTCATCGTCATTGTGAAGGTTCAAGGGAAGCAATGACCCTGGAGCTGGACGTCGGATATAGTTACTTGAGTCCCAGGAAATATTCAAAGCATGGACTGTTAAAAGCATTACTGGCCTTCACATATGTCGCCATAGTGCCCGGAGTATTGAATCGCGAAGCAGTTTCTGTGTTACATCGTCATTATGAAGGCTCAAGGGAAGCAAAGACCCTAAAGCTGCACGTCGGATATAGTTACCTGAGTCCCAGGAAATATTAAAAGCATGGACTGTTAAATGCTTTACTGGCCTTCACATATGTCGCCATAGTGCCCGGAGTATTGAATCGCGAAGCAGTTTCTGTGTTACATCGTCATTATGAAGGCTCAAGGGAAGCAAAGACCCTAAAGCTGCACGTCGGATATAGTTACCTGAGTCCCAGGAAATATTAAAAGCATGGACTGTTAAATGCTTTACTGGCCTTCACATATTTCGCCATAGTGCCCGTAGTATTGAATCGCGAAGCAGTTTCTGTGTTTCATCATCATTGTGAAGGCTCAAGGGAAGCAAAGACCCTAAAGCTGCACGTCGGATATAGTTACTTGAGTCCCAGGAAATATTAAAAGCATGGACTGTTAAAAGCGTTACTGGCCTTCACATATGTCGCCATACTGCCCGTAGTATTGAATCGCGAAGCAGTTTCTGTGTTACATCGTCATTATGAAGGCTCAAGGGAAGCAAAGACCCTAAAGCTGCACGTCGGATATAGTTACCTGAGTCCCAGGAAATATTAAAAGCATGGACTGTTAAAAGCGTTACTGCCTTTACATATGTCGTTATACTGCCCGTAGTATTGAATCGCGATGCAGTTTCTGTGTTTCATCGTCATTGTGAAGGTTCAAGGGAAGCAATGACCCTGGAGCTGGACGTCGGATATAGTTACTTGAGTCCCAGGAAATATTCAAAGCATGGACTGTTAAAAGCATTACTGGCCTTCACATATGTCGCCATAGTGCCCGGAGTATTGAATCGCGAAGCAGTTTCTGTGTTACATCGTCATTATGAAGGCTCAAGGGAAGCAAAGACCCTAAAGCTGCACGTCGGATATAGTTACCTGAGTCCCAGGAAATATTAAAAGCATGGACTGTTAAATGCTTTACTGGCCTTCACATATTTCGCCATAGTGCCCGTAGTATTGAATCGCGAAGCAGTTTCTGTGTTTCATCATCATTGTGAAGGCTCAAGGGAAGCAAAGACCCTAAAGCTGCACGTCGGATATAGTTACTTGAGTCCCAGGAAATATTAAAAGCATGGACTGTTAAAAGCGTTACTGGCCTTCACATATGTCGCCATACTGCCCGTAGTATTGAATCGCGATGCAGTTTCTGTGTTTCATCGTCATTGTGAAGGTTCAAGGGAAGCAATGACCCTGGAGCTGGACGTCGGATATAGTTACTTGAGTCCCAGGAAATATTCAAAGCATGGACTGTTAAAAGCGTTACTGGCCTTCACATATGCTGCCATAGTGCCCATAGTATTGAATCGCGAAGCAGTTTCTGTGTTACATCGTCATTGTGAAGGCTCAAGGGAAGCAAAGACATTAAAGCTGCACATCGGATATAGTTACCTGAGTCCCAGGAAATATTAAAAGCATGGACTGTTAAAAGCGTTACTGGCCTTCACATACGTCGCCATAGTGCCCGTAGTATTGAATCGCGAAGCAGTTTCTGTGTTTCATCGTCATTGTGAAGGCTCAAGGGAAGCAAAGACCCTGGAGCTGGATGTCGGATATAGTTACTTGAGTCCCAGGAAATATTAAAAGCATGGACTGTTAAAAGCGTTACTGGCCTTCACATATGTCGCCATAGTGTCCGTTGTATTGAATCGCGATGCAGTTTCTGTGTTTCATTGTCATTGTGAAGGTTCAAGGGAAGCAATGACCCTGGAGCTGGACGTCGGATATAGTTACTTGAGTCCCAGGAAATATTCAAAGCATGGACTGTTAAAAGCGTTACTGGCCTTCACATATGTCGCCATAGTGCCCGTAGTATTGAATCGCGATGCAGTTTCTGAGTTTCATCGTCATTGCAAAGGTTCGAGGTAGGCCATGACCCTGGAGCTGGACTTCGGATATAGTTACTTGACTCACAGGAAATGTTCTCAGCATGGACTGTTAAAAGCGTTACTGGCCTTCACATATGTCGCCATAGTGCCCGTAGTATTGAATCGCGATGCAGTTTCTGTGTTTCATCGTCATTGTGAAGGTTCAAGGGAAGCAATGACCCTGGAGCTGGACGTCGGATATAGTTACTTGAGTCCCAGGAAATATTCAAAGCATGGACTGTTAAAAGCGTTACTGGCCTTCACATATGTCGCCATAGTGCCCGTAGTATTGAATCGCGAAGCAGTTTCTGTGTTACATCGTCATTATGAAGGCTCAAGGGAAGCAAAGACCCTAAAGCTGCACGTCGGATATAGTTACCTGAGTCCCAGGAAATTTTAAAAGCATGGACTGTTAAAAGCTTTACTGGCCTTCACATATGTCGCCATAGTGCCCGTAGTATTGAATCGCGATGCAGTTTCTGTGTTTCATCGTCATTATGAAGGTTCAAGGGAAGCAATGACCCTGGAGCTGGTCGTCGGATATAGTTACTTGAGTCTCAGGAAATATTCAAAGCATGGACTGTTAAAAGCATTACTGCCTTCACATATGTCGCTATACTGCCCGTAGTATTGAATCGCGATGCAGTTTCTGTGTTTCATCGTCATTGTGAAGGTTCAAGGGAAGCAATGACCCTGGAGCTGGACGTCGGATATAGTTACTTGAGTCCCAGGAAATATTCAAAGCATGGACTGTTAAAAGCATTCCTGGCCTTCACATATGTCGCCATAGTGCACGTAGTATTGAATCGCGATGCAGTTTCTGTGTTTCATCGTCATTGCGAAGGTTCAAGGGAAGCAATGACCCTGGAGCTGGACGTCGGATATAGTTACTTGAGTCCCAGGAAATATTCAAATCATGGACTGTTAAAAGCGTTACTGGCCTTCACATATGTCGCCATAGTGCCCGTAGTATTGAATCGCGATGCAGTTTGTGTGTTTCATCGTCATTCTGAAGGTTCAAGGGAAGCAATGGCACTGGAGCTGGACGTCGGATATAGTTATTTGAGTCCCAGGAAATATTCAAAGCATGGACTGTTAAAAGCGTTACTGGCCTTCACATATATCGCCATAGTGCCCGTAGTATTGAATCGCGATGCAGTTTCTGTGATTCATCGTCATTGCGAAGGTTCGAGGTAGGCCATGACCCTGGAGCTGGACTTCGGATATAGTTACTTGAGTCCCAGGAAATGTTCTAAGCATGGACTGTTAAAAGCGTTACTGGCCTTCACATATGTCGCCATAGTGTCCGTAGTATTGAATCGTGATGCAGTTTCTGTGTTTCATCGTCATTGTGAAGGTTCAAGGGAAGCAATGACCCTGGAGCTGGACGTCGGATATAGTTACTTGAGTCCCAGGAAATATTCAAAGCATGGACTGTTAAAAGCATTACTGGCCTTCACATATGTCGCCATAGTGCCCGTAGTATTGAATCGCGAAGCAGTTTCTGTGTTTCATCATCATTGTGAAGGCTCAAGGGAAGCAAAGACCCTAAAGCTGCACGTCGGATATAGTTACTTGAGTCCCAGGAAATATTAAAAGCATGGACTGTTAAAAGCGTTACTGGCCTTCACATATGTCGCCATAGTGCCCTTAGTATTGAATCACGATGCAGTTCCTGTGATTCATCGTCATTGCGAAGGTTCGAGGTAGGCCATGACCCTGGAGCTGGACGTCGGATATAGTTACTTGAGTCCCAGGAAATGTTCTAAGCATGGACTGTTAAAAGCGTTACTGGCCTTCACATATGTCGCCATAGTGCCCGTAGTATTGAATCGCGAAGCAGTTTCTGTGTTACATCGTCATTATGAAGGCTCAAGGGAAGCAAAGACCCTAAAGCTGCACGTCGGATATAGTTACCTGAGTCCCAGGAAATATTAAAAGCATGGACTGTTAAAAGCTTTACTGGCCTTCACATATGTCGCCATAGTGCCAGTAGTATTGAATCGCGATGAAGTTTCTGTGTTTCATCGTCATTGTGAAGGTTCAGGGGAAGCAATGACCCTGGAGCTGGACGTCGGATATAGTTACTTGAGTCCCAGGAAATATTCAAAGCATGGACTGTTAAAAGCGTTACTGGCCTTCACATATGTCGCCATAGTGCCCGTAGTATTTAATCGCGATGCAGTTTCTGTGTTACATCGTCATTATGAAGGCTCAAGGGAAGCAACGGCCATGGAGCTGGACGGCGGATATATTTACTTGAGTCCCAGGAAATATTAAAAACATGGACTGTTAAAAGGTTTACTGGCCTTCACATATGTCGTCATAGTGCCCGTAGTATTGAATCGCGATGCAGTTTCTGTGTTTCATCGTCATTGTGAACGTTCAGGGAAGTAATGACCCTGGAGCTGGACGTCGGATATAGTTACTTGTGTCCCAGGAAATATTCAAAGCATTGACTGTTAAAAGCGTTACTGGCCTTCACATATGTCGCCATAGTGCCCGTAGTATTGAATCGCGATGCAGTTTCTGTGTTTCATCGTCATTGCGAAGGTTCAAGGGAAGCAATGACCCTAGAGCTGGACGTCGGATATAGTTACTTGAGTCCCAGGAAATATTCAAAGCATGGACTGTTAAAAGCGTTACTGGCCTTCACATATGTCGCCATAGTGCCCGTAGTATTGAATCGCGATGCAGTTTGTGTGTTTCATCGTCATTCTGAAGGTTGTAGGTAAGCAATGGCACTGGAGCTGGACGTCGGATATAGTTACTTGAGTCCCAGGAAATATTCAAAGCATGGACTGTTAAAAGCGTTACTGGCCTTCACATATGTCGCCATAGTGCCCGTAGTATTGAATCGCGAAGCAGTTTCTGTGTTACATCGTCATTATGAAGGCTCAAGGGAAGCAAAGACCCTAAAGCTGCACGTCGGATATAGTTACTTGAGTCCCAGGAAATATTCAAAGCATGGACTGTTAAAAGCGTTACTGGCCTTCACATATGTCGCCATAGTGCCCGTAGTATTGAATCGCGATGCAGTTTCTGTGTTTCATCGTCATTGTGAAGGTTCAAGGGAAGCAATGACCCTGGAGCTGGACGTCGGATATAGTTACTTGAGTCCCAGGAAATATTAAAAGCATGGACTGTTAAAAGCGTTACTGGCCTTCACATATGTCGCCATAGTGCCTGTAGTATTGAATCGCGATGCAGTTTTGTGTGTTTCATCGTCATTCTGAAGGTTGTAGGGAAGCAATGGCACTGGAGCTGGACGTCGGAAATAGTTACTTGAGTCCCAGGAAATATTAAAAGCATGGACTGTTAAAAGCGTTACTTGCCTTCACATATGTCGCCATAGTGCCTGTAGTATTGAATCGCGATGCAGTTTCTGTGTTTCATCGTCATTGTGAAGGTTCAAGGGAAGCAATGACCCTAAAGCTGCACGTCGGTTATAGTTACTTGAGTCCCAGGAAATATTAAAAGCATGGAGTGTTAAAAGCGTTACTGGCCTTCACATATGTCGCCATAGTGCCCGTAGTATTGAATCGCGATGCAGTTTCTGTGTTTCATCGTCATTGTGAAGGTTGAAGGAAGGCCATGACCCTGGAGCTGGACGTCGGATATAGTTACTTGAGTCCCAGGAAATATTCAAAGCATGGACTGTTAAAAGCATTACTGGCCTTCACATATGTCGCCATAGTGCCCGTAGTATTGAATCGCGAAGCAGTTTCTTTGTTTCATCATCATTGTGAAGGCTCAAGGGAAGCAAAGACCCTAAAGCTGCACGTCGGATATAGTTACCTGAGTCCCAGGAAATATTAAAAGCATGGACTGTTAAAAGCTTTACTGGCCTTCACATATGTCGCCATAGTGCCCGTAGTATTGAATCGCGAAGCAGTTTCTTTGTTTCATCATCATTGTGAAGGTTCAAGGGAAGCAATGACCCTGGAGCTGGCCGTCGGATATAGTTACTTGAGTCCCAGGAAATATTAAAAGCATGGACTGTTAAAAGCGTTACTGGCCTTCACATATGTCGCCATAGTGCCCGTAGTATTGAATCGCGATGCAGTTTCTGTGTTTCATCGTCATTGCAAAGGTTCGAGGTAGGCCATGACCCTGGAGCTGGACTTCGGATATAGTTACTTGAGTCCCAGGAAATGTTCTAAGCATGGACTGTTAAAAGCGTTACTGGCCTTCACATATGTCGCCATAGTGCCCGTAGTATTGAATCGCGATGCAGTTTCTGTGTTTCATCGTCATTGTGAAGGTTCAAGGGAAGCAATGACCCTGGAGCTGGACGTCGGATATAGTTACTTGAGTCCCAGGAAATATTCAAAGCATGGACTGTTAAAAGCATTACTGGCCTTCACATATGTCGCCATAGTGCCCGTAGTATTGAATCGCGAAGCAGTTTCTGTGTTTCATCATCATTGTGAAGGCTCAAGGGAAGCAAAGACCCTAAAGCTGCACGTCGGATATAGTTACTTGAGTCCCAGGAAATATTAAAAGCATGGACTGTTAAAAGCGTTACTGGCCTTCACATATGTCGCCATAGTGCCCGTAGTATTGAATCGCGATGCAGTTTCTGTGTTTCATCGTCATTCTGAAGGTTCAAGGGAAGCAATGACCCTGGAGCTGGACGTCGGATATAGTTACTTGAGTCCCAGGAAATATTCAAAGCATGGACTGTTAAAAGCGTTACTGGCCTTCACATATGTCGCCATAGTGCCCGTAGTATTGAATTGCGATGCAGTTTCTGTGTTACATCGTCATTATGAAGGCTCAAGGGAAACAATGGCCATGGAGCTGGACGGCGGATATAGTTACCTGAGTCCCAGGAAATATTAAAAACATGGACTGTTAAAAGCTTTACTGGCCTTCACATATGTCGTCATAGTGCCCGTAGTATTGAATCGCGATGCAGTTTCTGTGTTTCATCGTCATTGTGAAGGTTCAGGGAAGTAATGACCCTGGAGCTGGACGTCGGATATAGTTACTTGAGTCCCAGGAAATATTCAAAGCATTGACTGTTAAAAGCGTTACTGGCCTTCACATATGTCGCCATAGTGCCCGTAGTATTGAATCGCGATGCAGTTTCTGTGTTTCATCGTCATTGCGAAGGTTCAAGGGAAGCAATGACCCTAGAGCTGGACGTCGGATATAGTTACTTGAGTCCCAGGAAATATTCAAAGCATGGACTGTTAAAAGCGTTACTGGCCTTCACATATGTCGCCATAGTGCCCGTAGTATTGAATCGCGATGCAGTTTGTGTGTTTCATCGTCATTCTGAAGGTTGTAGGTAAGCAATGGCACTGGAGCTGGACGTCGGATATAGTTACTTGAGTCCCAGGAAATATTCAAAGCATGGACTGTTAAAAGCGTTACTGGCCTTCACATATGTCGCCATAGTGCCCGTAGTATTGAATCGCGAAGCAGTTTCTGTGTTACATCGTCATTATGAAGGCTCATGGGAAGCAAAGACCCTAAAGCTGCACGTCGGATATAGTTACTTGAGTCCCAGGAAATATTCAAAGCATGGACTGTTAAAAGCGTTACTGGCCTTCACATATGTCGCCATAGTGCCCGTAGTATTGAATCGCGATGCAGTTTCTGTGTTTCATCGTCATTGTGAAGGTTCAAGGGAAGCAATGACCCTGGAGCTGGACGTCGGATATAGTTACTTGAGTCCCAGGAAATATTAAAAGCATGGACTGTTAAAAGCGTTACTGGCCTTCACATATGTCGCCATAGTGCCTGTAGTATTGAATCGCGATGCAGTTTGTGTGTTTCATCGTCATTCTGAAGGTTGTAGGGAAGCAATGGCACTGGAGCTGGACGTCGGAAATAGTTACTTGAGTCCCAGGAAATATTCAAAGCATGGACTGTTAAAAGCGTTACTGGCCTTCACATATGTCGCCATAGTGCCCGTAGTATTAAATCGCGATGCAGTTTCTGTGTTTCATCGTCATTGTGAAGGTTCAAGGGAAGCAATGACCCTGGAGCTGGACGTCGGATATAGTTACTTGAGTCCCAAGAAATATTCAAAGCATGGACTGTTAAAAGCGTTACTGGCCTTCACATATGTCGCCATAGTGCCCGTAGTATTGAATCGCGATGCAGTTTCTGTGTTTCATCGTCATTGTGAAGGTTCAAGGGAAGCAATGACCCTGGAGCTGGACGTCGGATATAGTTACTTGAATCCCAGGAAATGTTCTAAGCATGGACTGTTAAAAGCGTTACTGGCCTTCACATATGTCGCCATAGTGCCCGTAGTATTGAATCGCGATGCAGTTTCTGTGTTTCATCGTCATTGTGAAGGTTGAAGGAAGGCCATGACCCTGGAGCTGGACGTCGGATATAGTTACTTGAGTCCCAGGAAATATTCAAAGCATGGACTGTTAAAAGCATTACTGGCCTTCACATATGTCGCCATAGTGCCCGTAGTATTGAATCGCGAAGCAGTTTCTTTGTTTCATCATCATTGTGAAGGCTCAAGGGAAGCAAAGACCCTAAAGCTGCACGTCGGATATAGTTACCTGAGTCCCAGGAAATATTAAAAGCATGGACTGTTAAAAGCTTTACTGGCCTTCACATATGTCGCCATAGTGCCCGTAGTATTGAATCGCGATGCAGTTTCTGTGTTTCATCGTCATTGTGAAGGTTCAAGGGAAGCAATGACCCTGGAGCTGGACGTCGGATATAGTTACTTGAGTCCCAAGAAATATTCAAAGCATGGACTGTTAAAAGCGTTACTGGCCTTCACATATGTCGCCATAGTGCCCGTAGTATTGAATCGCGATGCAGTTTCTGTGTTTCATCGTCATTGTGAAGGTTCAAGGGAAGCAATGACCCTGGAGCTGGACGTCGGATATAGTTACTTGAGTCCCAGGAAATATTAAAAGCATGGACTGTTAAAAGCGTTACTGGCCTTCACATATGTCGCCATAGTGCCCGTAGTATTGAATCGCGATGCAGTTTCTGTGTTTCATCGTCATTGCAAAGGTTCGAGGTAGGCCATGACCCTGGAGCTGGACTTCGGATATAGTTACTTGAGTCCTAGGAAATGTTCTAAGCATGGACTGTTAAAAGCGTTACTCGCCTTCACATATGTCGCCATAGTGCCCGTAGTATTGAATCGCGATGCAGTTTCTGTGTTTCATCGTCATTCTGAAGGTTCAAGGGAAGCAATGACCCTGGAGCTGGACGTCGGATATAGTTACTTGAGTCCCAGGAAATATTCAAAGCATGGACTGTTAAAAGCGTTACTGGCCTTCACATATGTCGCCATAGTGCCCGTAGTATTGAATCGCGAAGCAGTTTCTGTGTTACAGCGTCATTATGAAGGCTCAAGGGAAGCAAAGACCCTAAAGCTGCACGTCGGATATAGTTACTTGAGTCCCAGGAAATATTAAAAGCATGGACTGTTAAAAGCGTTACTGGCCTTCACATATGTCGCCATACTGCCCGTAGTATTGAATCGCGATGCAGTTTCTGTGTTTCATCGTCATTGTGAAGGTTCAAGGGAAGCAATGACCCTGGAGCTGGACGTCGGATATAGTTACTTGAGTCCCAGGAAATATTCAAAGCATGGACTGTTAAAAGCGTTACTGGCCTTCACATATGTCGCCATAGTGCCCGTAGTATTTAATCGCGATGCAGTTTCTGTGTTACATCGTCATTATGAAGGCTCAAGGGAAGCAATGACCCTGGAGCTGGACGGCGGATATAGTTACCTGAGTCCCAGGAAATATTAAAAGCATGGACTGTTAAAAGCTTTACTGGCCTTCACATATGTCGCCATAGTGCCCGTAGTATTGAATCGCGATGTAGTTTCTGCGTTTCATCGTCATTGTGAAGGTTCAGGGAAGCAATGACCATGGAGCTGGACGTCGGATATAGTTACTTGAGTCCCAGGAAATATTCAAAGCATGGACTGTTAAAAGCGTTACTGGCCTTCACATATGTCGCCATAGTGCCCGTAGTATTGAATCGGGATGCAGTTTCTGTGTTTCATCGTCATTGCGAAGGTTCAAGGGAAGCAATGACCCTAGAGCTGGACGTCGGATATAGTTACTTGAGTCCCAGGAAATATTCAAAGCATGGACTGTTAAAAGCTTTACTGGCCTTCACATATGTCACCATAGTGCCCGTAGTATTGAATCGCGATGCAGTTTGTGTGTTTCATCGTCATTCTGAAGGTTGTAGGGAAGCAATGGCACTGGAGCTGGACGTCGGATATAGTTACTTGAGTCCCAGGAAATATTCAAAGCATGGACTGTTAAAAGCGTTACTGGCCTTCACATATGTCGCCATAGTGCCTGTAGTATTGAATCGCGATGCAGTTTCTGTGTTTCATCGTCATTGTGAAGGTTCAAGGGAAGCAATGACCATAAAGCTGCACGTCGGATATAGTTACTTGAGTCCCAGGAAATATTAAAAGCATGGACTGTTAAAAGCGTTACTGGCCTTCACATATGTCGCCATAGTGCCCGTAGTATTGAATCGCGATGCAGTTTCTGTGTTTCATCGTCATTCTGAAGGTTGTAGGTAAGCAATGGCACTGGAGCTGGACGTCGGATATAGTTACTTGAGTCCCAGGAAATATTCAAAGCATGGACTGTTAAAAGCGTTACTGGCCTTCACATATGTCGCCATAGTGCCCGTAGTATTGAATCGCGAAGCAGTTTCTGTGTTACATCGTCATTATGAAGGCTCAAGGGAAGCAAAGACCCTAAAGCTGCACGTCGGATATAGTTACTTGAGTCCCAGGAAATATTAAAAGCATGGAGTGTTAAAAGCGTTACTGGCCTTCACATATGTCGCCATAGTGCCCGTAGTATTGAATCGCGATGCAGTTTCTGTGTCTCATCGGTAATGTGGAGTTTCAAGGGAAGCAATGACCCAGGAGCTGGACGTCGGATATAGTTACTTGAGTCCCAGGAAATGTTCTAAGCATGGACTGTTAAAAGCGTTACTGGCCTTCACATATGTCGCCATAGTGCCCGTAGTATTGAATCGCGATGCAGTTTCTGTGTTTCATCGTCATTGTGAAGGTTGAAGGAAGGCCATGACCCTGGAGCTGGACGTCGGATATAGTTACTTGAGTCCCAGGAAATATTAAAAGCATGGACTGTTAAAAGCATTACTGGCCTTCACATATGTCGCCATAGTGCCCGTAGTATTGAATCGCGAAGCAGTTTCTTTGTTTCATCATCATTGTGAAGGCTCAAGGGAAGCAAAGACCCTAAAGCTGCACGTCGGATATAGTTACCTGAGTCCCAGGAAATATTAAAAGCATGGACTGTTAAAAGCTTTACTGGCCTTCACATATGTCGCCATAGTGCCCGTAGTATTGAATCGCGATGCAGTTTCTGTGTTTCATCGTCATTGTGAAGGTTCAAGGGAAGCAATGACCCTGGAGCTGGACGTCGGATATAGTTACTTGAGTCCCAGGAAATATTCAAAGCATGGACTGTTAAAAGCGTTACTGGCCTTCACATATGTCGCCATAGTGCCCGTAGTATTGAATCGCGATGCAGTTTCTGTGTTTCATCGTCATTGTGAAGGTTCAAGGGAAGCAATGACCCTGGAGCTGGACGTCGGATATAGTTACTTGAGTCCCAGGAAATATTAAAAGCATGGACTGTTAAAAGCGTTACTGGCCTTCACATATGTCGCCATAGTGCCCGTAGTATTGAATCGCGATGCAGTTTCTGTGTTTCATCGTCATTGTGAAGGTTCAAGGGAAGCAATGACCCTGGAGCTGGACGTCGGATATAGTTACTTGAGTCCCAGGAAATATTCAAAGCATGGACTGTTAAAAGCGTTACTGGCCTTCACATATGTCGCCATAGTGCCCGTAGTATTGAATCGCGAAGCAGTTTCTGTGTTACATCGTCATTATGAAGGCTCAAGGGAAGCAAAGACCCTAAAGCTGCACGTCGGATATAGTTACTTGAGTCCCAGGAAATATTAAAAGCATGGACTGTTAAAAGCGTTACTGGCCTTCACATATGTCGCCATACTGCCCGTAGTATTGAATCGCGATGCAGTTTCTGTGTTTCATCGTCATTGTGAAGGTTCAAGGGAAGCAATGACCCTGGAGCTGGACGTCGGATATAGTTACTTGAGTCCCAGGAAATATTCAAAGCATGGACTGTTAAAAGCCTTACTGGCCTTCACATATGTCGCCATAGTGCCCGTAGTATTGAATCGCGATGCACTTTCAGTGTTTCATCGTCATTGTGAAGGTTCAAGGGAAGCAATGACCCTGGAGCTGGACGTCGGATATAGTTACTTGAGTCCCAGGAAATATTCAAAGCATGGACTGTTAAAAGCTTTACTGGCCTTCACATATGTCACCATAGTGCCCGTAGTATTGAATCGCGATGCAGTTTGTGAGTTTCATCGTCATTCTGAAGGTTGTAGGGAAGCAATGGCACTGGAGCTGGACGTCGGATATAGTTACTTGAGTCCCAGGAAATATTCAAAGCATGGACTGTTAAAAGCGTTACTGGCCTTCACATATGTCGCCATAGTGCCTGTAGTATTGAATCGCGATGCAGTTTCTGTGTTTCATCGTCATTGTGAAGGTTCAAGGGAAGCAATGACCCTAAAGCTGCACGTCGGATATAGTTACTTGAGTCCCAGGAAATATTAAAAGCATGGACTGTTAAAAGCGTTACTGGCCTTCACATATGTCGCCATAGTGCCCGTAGTATTGAATCGCTATGACGTTTCTGTGTCTCATCGGTAATGTGGAGTTTCAAGGGAAGCAATGACCCTGGAGCTGGACGTCGGATATAGTTACTTGAGTCCCAGGAAATATTCAAAGCATGGACTGTTAAAAGCATTACTGGCCTTCACATATGTCGCCATAGTGCCCGTAGTATTGAATCGCGAAGCAGTTTCTGTGTTTCATCATCATTGTGAAGGCTCAAAGGAAGCAAAGACCCTAAAGCTGCACGTCGGTTATAGTTACCTGAGTCCCAGGAAATATTAAAAGCATGGACTGTTAAAAGCTTTACTGTCCTTCACATATGTCGCCATAGTGCCTGTAGTATTGAATCGCGATGCAGTTTCTGTGTTTCATCGTCATTGTGAAGGTTCAAGGGAAGCAATGACCCTGGAGCTGGACGTCGGATATAGTTACTTGAGTCCTAGGAAATATTCAAAGCATGGACTGTTAAAAGCGTTACTGGCCTTCACATATGTCGCCATAGTGCCCGTAGTATTGAATCGCGATGCAGTTTCTGTGTTTCATCGTCATTGTGAAGGTTCAGGGGATGCAATGACCCTGGAACTGGACGTCGGATATAGTTACTTGAGTCCCAGGAAATATTAAAAGCATGGACTGTTAAAAGCGTTACTGGCCTTCACATATGTCGCCATAGTGCCCGTAGTATTGAATCGCGAAGCAGTTTCTGTGTTTCATCGTCATTATGAAGGCTCAAGGGAAGCAAAGACCCTAAAGCTGCACGTCGGATATAGTTACCTGAGTCCCAGGAAATATTAAAAGCATGGACTGTTAAAAGCGTTACTGCCTTTACATATGTCGTTATACTGCCCGTAGTATTGAATCGCGATGCAGTTTCTGTGTTTCATCGTCATTGTGAAGGTTCAAGGGAAGCAATGACCCTGGAGCTGGACGTCGGATATAGTTACTTGAGTCCCAGGAAATATTCAAAGCATGGACTGTTAAAAGCATTACTGGCCTTCACATATGTTGCCATAGTGCCCGTAGTATTGAATCGCGAAGCAGTTTCTGTGTTTCATCAACATTGTGAAGGCTCAAGGGAAGCAAAGACCCTAAAGCTGCACGTCGGATATAGTTACTTGAGTCCCAGGAAATATTCAAAGCATGGACTGTTAAAAGCGTTACTGGCCTTCACATATGTCGCCATAGTGCCCGTAGTATTGAATCGCGATGCAGTTTCTGTGATTCATCGTCATTGCGAAATTTCGAGGTAGGCCATGACCCTGGAGCTGGACGTCGGATATAGTTACTTGAGTCCCAGAAAATGTTCTAAGCATGGACTGTTAAAAGCGTTACTGGCCTTCACATATGTCGCCATAGTGCCCGTAGTATTGAATCGCGAAGCAGTTTCTGTGTTACATCGTCATTATGAAGGATCAACGGAAGCAAAGACCCTAAAGCTGCACGTCGGATATAGTTACCTGAGTCCCAGGAAATATTAAAAGCATGGACTGTTAAATGCTTTACTGGCCTTCACATATTTCGCCATAGTGCCCGTAGTATTGAATCGCGAAGCAGTTTCTGTGTTTCATCATCATTGTGAAGGCTCAAGGGAAGCAAAGACCCTAAAGCTGCACGTCGGATATAGTTACTTGAGTCCCAGGAAATATTCAAAGCATGGACTGTTAAAAGCGTTACTGGCCTTCACATATGTCGCCATAGTGCCCGTAGTATTGAATCGCGATGCAGTTTCTGTGTTTCATCGTCATTGTGAAGGTTCAAGGGAAGCAATGACCCTGGAGCTGGACGTCGGATATAGTTACTTGAGTCCCAGGAAATATTCAAAGCATGGACTGTTAAAAGCGTTACTGGCCTTCACATATGCTGCCATAGTGCCCATAGTATTGAATCGCGGTGCAGTTTGTGTGTTTCATCGTCATTCTGAAGGTTCAAGGGAAGCAATGGCACTGGAGCTGGACGTCGGATATTGTTACTTGAGTCCCAGAAAATATTCAAAGCATGGACAGTTAAAAGCGTTACTGGCCTTCACATATGTCGCCATTGTGCCTGTAGTATTGAATCACGATGCAGTTTCTTTGTTTCATCGTCATTGTGAAGGTTCAAGGGAAGCAATGGCACTGGAGCTGGACGTCGGAAATAGTTATTTGAGTCCCAGGAAATATTCAAAGCATGGACTGTTAAAAGCGTTACTGGCCTTCACATATGTCGCCATAGTGCCCGTAGTATTGAATCGCGATGCAGTTTCTGTGTTTCATCGTCATTGTGAAGGTTCAAGGGAAGCAATGACCCTGGAGCTGGACGTCGGATATAGTTACTTGAGTCCCAGGAAGTATTCAAAGCATGGACTGTTAAAAGCGTTACTGGCCTTCACATATGTCGCCATAGTGCCCGTAGTATTGAATCGCGATGCAGTTTCTGTGTTTCATCGTCATTGTGAAGGTTCAAGGGAAGCAATGTTCCTGGAGCTGGTCGTCGGATATAGTTACTTGAGTATCAGGAAATATTCAAAGCATGGACTGTTAAAAGCGTTACTGGCCTTCACATATGTCGCCATAGTGCCCGTAGTATTGAATCGCGATGCAGTTTCTGCGTTTCATCGTCATTGCGAAGGTTCAAGGGAAGCAATGACCCTGGAGCTGGACGTCGGATATATTTACTTGAGTCCCAGGAAATATTCAAAGAATGGACTGTTAAAAGCGTTACTGGCCTTAACATATGTCGCCATAGTGCCCGTAGTATTGAATCGCGATGCAGTTTCTGTGTTTCATCGTCATTGTGAAGGTTCAAGGTTAGCAATGAACCTGGAGCTGGACGTCGGATATAGTGACTTGAGTCCCGGAAAATATTCAAAGCATGGACTGTTAAAAGCGTTACAGGCCTTCACATATGTCGCCATAGTGCCCATAGTATTGAATCGCGATGCAGTTTCTGTGTTTCATCGTCATTGTGAAGGTTCGAGGTAGGCCATGACCCTGGAGCTGGACGTCGGATATAGTTACTTGAGTCCCAGGAAATGTTCTAAGCATGGACTGTTAAAAGCGTTACTGGCCTTCACATATGTCGCCATAGTGCCCGTAGTATTTAATCGCGAAGCAGTTTCTGTGTTACATCGTCATTGTGAAGGCTCAAGGGAAGCAAAGACATTAAAGCTGCACATCGGATATAGTTACCTGAGTCCCAGGAAATATTAAAAGCATGGACTGTTAAAAGCGTTACTGGCCTTCACATACGTCGCCATAGTGCCCGTAGTATTGAATCGCGAACCAGTTTCTGTGTTTCATCGTCATTGTGAAGGTTCAAGGGAAGCAATGACCCTGGAGCTGGACGTCGGATATAGTTACTTGAGTCCCAGGAAATATTCAAAGCATGGACTGATAAAAGCGTTACTGGCCTTCACATATGTCGCCATAGTGCCCGTAGTATTGAATCGCGATGCAGTTTCTGTGTTTCATCGTCATTCTGAAGGTTCAAGGGAAGCAATGGCACTGGAGCTGGACGTCGGATATAGTTACTTGAATCCCAGGAAATATTCAAAGCATGGACTGTTAAAAGCGTTACTGGCCTTCACATATGTCGCCATAGTGAACGTAGTATTGAATCGCGAAGCAGTTTCTGTGTTTCATCGTCATTGTGAAGGCTCAAGGGAAGCAAAGACCCTGGAGCTGGATGTCGGATATAGTTACTTGAGTCCCAGGAAATATTCAAAGCATGGACTGTTAAAAGCGTTACTGGCCTCCACATATGACGCCATAGTGCCCGTAGTATTGAATCGCGATTCAGTTTCTGTGTTTCATCGTCATTGTGAAAGTTCAAGGGAAGCTAAGACCCTAAAGCTGGACGACGGATATATTACTTGAGTCCCAGGAAACATTAAAAGCATGGACTGTTAAAAGCGTTACTGGCCTTCACATATGTCGCCATAGTGCCCGTAGTATTGAATCGCGATGCAGTTTCTGTGTTTCATCGGCAATGTCGAGTTTCAAGGTAAGCAATGACCCTGGAGCTGGACGTCGGATATAGTTACTTGAGTCCCAGGAAGTATTCAAAGCATGGACTGTTAAAAGCGTTACTGGCCTTCACATATGTCGCCATAGTGCCCGTAGTATTGAGTCGCGATGCAGTTTCTGTGTTTCATCGTCATTCTGAAGGTTCAAGGGAAGCAATGGCACTGGAGCTGGACGTCGGATATAGTTACTTGAGTCCCAGGAAATATTCAAAGCATGGACTGTTAAAAGCGTTACTGGCCTTCACATATGTCGCCATAGTGAACGTAGTATTGAATCGCGAAGCAGTTTCTGTGTTTCATCGTCATTGTGAAGGCTCAAGGGAAGCAAAGACCCTAAATCTGCACGTCGGATATAGTTACTTGAGTCCCAGGAAATATTAAAAGCATGGACTGTTAAAAGCGTTACTGGCCTTCACATATGTCGCCATAGTGCCCGTTGTATTGAATCGCGATGCAGTTTCTGTGTTTCATCGTCATTGTGAAGGTTCAAGGGAAGCAATGACCCTGGAGCTGGACGTCGCATATAGTTACTTGAGTCCCAGGAAATATTCAAAGCATGGACTGTTAAAAGCGTTACTGGCCTTCACATATGTCGCCATAGTGCCCGTAGTATTGAATCGCGATGCAGTTTCTGTGTTTCATCGTCATTCTGAAGGTTCAAGGGAAGCAATGATCCTGGAGCTGGACGTCGGATATAGTTACTTGAGTCCCAGGAAATATTCAAAGCATGGACTGTTAAAAGCGTTACTGGCCTTCACATATGTCGCCATAGTGCCCGTAGTATTGAATCGCGATGCAGTTTCTGTGTTTAATCGGCAATGTGAAGGTTCAAGGGAAGCAATGACCCTGGAGCTGGACGTCGGATACAGTTATTTGAGTCCAAGGAAATATGCAAAGCATGGACTGTTAAAAGCGTTACTGGCCTTCACATATGACGCCATAGTGCCCGTAGTATTGGATCGCGATTCAGTTTCTGTGTTTCATCGTCATTGTAAAAGTTCAAGGGAAGCTAAGACCCTAAAGCTGGACGACGGATATATTACTTGAGTCCCAGGAAACATTAAAAGCATGGACTGTTAAAAGCGTTACTGGCCTTCACATATGTCGCCATAGTGCCCGTAGTATTGAATCGCGATGCAGTTTCTGTGTTTCATCGGCAATGTCGAGTTTCAAGGTAAGCAATGACCCTGGAGCTGGACGTCGGATATAGTTACTTGAGTCCCAGGAAGTATTCAAAGCATGGACTGTTAAAAGCGTTACTGGCCTTCACATATGTCGCCATAGTGCCCGTAGTATTGAATCGCGATGCAGTTTCTGTGTTTCATCGTCATTGTGAAGGTTCAAGGGAAGCAATGACCCTGGAGCTGGTCGTCGGATATAGTTACTTGAGTCCCAGGAAATATTCAAAGCATGGACTGTTAAAAGCATTACTGGCCTTCACATATGTCGCCATAGTGCCCGTAGTATTGAATCGCGAAGCACTTTCTGTGTTTCATCGTCATTGTGAAGGCTCAAGGGAAGCAAAGACCCTAAAGCTGCACGTCGGATATAGTTATTTGAGTCCCAGGAAATATTAAAAGCATGGACTGTTAAATGCGTTACTGGCCTTCACATATGTCGCCATAGTGCCCGTAGTATTGAATCGCGATGCAGTTTCTGTGTTTCATCGTCATTCTGAAGGTTCAAGGGAAGCAATGGCACTGGAGCTGGACGTCGGATATAGTTACTTGAGTCTCAGGAAATATTCAAAGCATGGACTGTTAAAAGCGTTACTGGCCTTCACATACGTCGCCATAGTGCCCGTAGTATTTAATCGCGATGCAGTTTCTGTGTTTCATCGTCATTGTGAAGGTTCAAGGGAAGCAATGACCCTGGAGCCGGACGTCGGATATAGTTACTTGATTCCCAGGAAATATTCAAAGCATGGACTGTTAAAAGCGTTACTGGCCTTCACATATGTCGCCATTGTGCGTGTAGTTTTGAATCGCGATGCAGTTTCTGTGTTTCATCGTCATTGTGAAGGTTCAAGGGAAGCAATGGCACTGGAGCTGGACGTCGGAAATAGTTATTTGAGTCCCAGGAAATATTCAAAGCATGGACTGTTAAAAGCGTTACTGGCCTTCACATATGTCGTCATAGTGCCCGTAGTATTGAATCGCGATGCAGTTTCTGTGTTTCATCGTCAGTGTGAAGGTTCAAGGGAAGCAATGATTTTGGAGCTGGTCGTCGGATATAGTTACTTGAGTCCCAGGAAATATTCAAAGCATGGACTGTTAAAAGCGTTACTGGCCTTCACATATGTCGCCATAGTGCCCGTAATATTGAATCGCGATGCAGTTTCTGTGTTTCATCGTCATTGTGAAGGTTCAAGGGAAGCAATGATCCTGGAGCTGGTCGTCGGATATAGTTACTTGAGTCTCAGGAAATATTCAAAGCATGGACTGTTAAAAGCGTTACTGGCCTTCACATATGTCGCCATAGTGCCCGTAGTATTGAATCGCGATGCAGTTTCTGTGTTTCATCGTCATTGTGAAGGTTCAAGGGAAGCAATGACCCTGGAGCTGGACGTCGGATATAGTTACTTGATTCACAGGAAATATTCAAAGCATGGACTGTTAAAAGCGTTACTGGCCTTCACATATGTCGCCATAGTGCCCGTAGTATTGAATCGCGATGCAGTTTCCTTGTTTCATCGTCATTGTGAAGGTTCAAGGGAGGCAATGACCCTGGAGCTGGAGGTCGGATATAGTTACTTGAGTCCCAGGAAATATTAAAAGCATGGACTGTTAAAAGTGTTACTGGCCTTCACATATGTCGCCATAGTGCCCGTAGTATTGAATCGCGATGCAGTTTCTGTGTTTCATCGTCATTGCGAAGGTTCAAGGGAAGCAATGACCCTGGAGCTGGACGTCTGATATAGTTACTTGAATCCCAGGAAATATTCAAAGCATGGTCTGTTAAAAGCGTTACTGGCCTTCACATATGTCGCCATAGTGCCCGCAGTATTAAATCGCCATGCAGTTACTGTGTTTCTTCGTCATTGTGAAGGTAAAAGGTAAGCAATGACCCTGGAGCTGGACGTCGGATATAGTTACTTGAGTCCCAGGAAATATTCAAAGCATGGACTGTTAAAAGCGTTACCGGCCTTCACATATGTCGCCATAGTGCCCGTAGTATTGAATCGCGATGCAGTTTCTGTGTTTCATCGGCAATGTGAAGGTTCAAGGGAAGCAATGACCCTGGAGCTGGACGTCGGATATAGTTACTTGAGTCCCAGGAAATATTCAAAGCATGGACTGTTAAAAGCGATACTGGCCTTCACATATGTCGCCATAGTGCCCGTAGTATTGAATCGCGATGCAGTTTCTGTGTTTCATCGTCATTGTGAAGGTTCAAGGGAAGCAATGACCCTGGAGCTGGTCGTCGGATATAGTTACTTGAGTCCCAGGAAATATTCAAAGCATGGACTGTTAAAAGCATTACTGGCCTTCACATATGTCGCCATAGTGCCCGTAGTATTGAATCGCGAAGCACTTTCTGTGTTTCATCGTCATTGTGAAGGCTCAAGGGAAGCAAAGACCCTAAAGCTGCACGTCGGATATAGTTACTTGAGTCCCAGGAAATATTAAAAGCATGGACTGTTAAATGCGTTACTGGCCTTCACATATGTCGCCATAGTGCCCGTAGTATTGAATCGCGATGCAGTTTCTGTGTTTCATCGTCATTCTGAAGGTTCAAGGGAAGCAATGGCACTGGAGCTGGACGTCGGATATAGTTACTTGAGTCTCAGGAAATATTCAAAGCATGGACTGTTAAAAGCGTTACTGGCCTTCACATATGTCGCCATAGTGCCCGTAGTATTTAATCGCGATGCAGTTTCTGTGTTTCATCGTCATTGTGAAGGTTCAAGGGAAGCAATGACCCTGGAGCCGGACGTCGGATATAGTTACTTGATTCCCAGGAAATATTCAAAGCATGGACTGTTAAAAGCGTTACTGGCCTTCACATATGTCGCCATTGTGCGTGTAGTTTTGAATCGCGATGCAGTTTCTGTGTTTCATCGTCATTGTGAAGGTTCAAGGGAAGCAATGGCACTGGAGCTGGACGTCGGAAATAGTTATTTGAGTCCCAGGAAATATTCAAAGCATGGACTGTTAAAAGCGTTACTGGCCTTCACATATGTCGCCATAGTGCCCGTAGTATTGAATCGCGATGCAGTTTCTGTGTTTCATCGTCAGTGTGAAGGTTCAAGGGAAGCAATGATTTTGGAGCTGGTCGTCGGATATAGTTACTTGAGTCCCAGGAAATATTCAAAGCATGGACTGTTAAAAGCGTTACTGGCCTTCACATATGTCGCCATAGTGCCCGTAATATTGAATCGCGATGCAGTTTCTGTGTTTCATCGTCATTGTGAAGGTTCAAGGGAAGCAAGATCCTGGAGCTGGTCGTCTGATATAGTTACTTGAGTCTCAGGAAATATTCAAAGCATGGACTGTTAAAAGCGTTACTGGCCTTCACATATGTCGCCATAGTGCCCGTAGTATTGAATCGCGATGCAGTTTCTGTGTTTCATCGTCATTGTGAAGGTTCAAGGGAAGCAATGACCCTGGAGCTGGACGTCGGATATAGTTACTTGATTCACAGGAAATATTCAAAGCATGGACTGTTAAAAGTGTTACTGGCCTTCACATATGTCGCCATAGTGCCCGTAGTATTGAATCGCGATGCAGTTTCTGTGTTTCATCGTCATTGCGAAGGTTCAAGGGAAGCAATGACCCTGGAGCTGGACGTCTGATATAGTTACTTGAATCCCAGGAAATATTCAAAGCATGGTCTGTTAAAAGCGTTACTGGCCTTCACATATGTCGCCATAGTGCCCGCAGTATTAAATCGCCATGCAGTTACTGTGTTTCTTCGTCATTGTGAAGGTAAAAGGTAAGCAATGACCCTGGAGCTGGACGTCGGATATAGTTACTTGAGTCCCAGGAAATATTCAAAGCATGGACTGTTAAAAGCGTTACCGGCCTTCACATATGTCGCCATAGTGCCCGTAGTATTGAATCGCGATGCAGTTTCTGTGTTTCATCGGCAATGTGAAGGTTCAAGGGAAGCAATGACCCTGGAGCTGGACGTCGGATATAGTTACTTGAGTCCCAGGAAATATTCAAAGCATGGACTGTTAAAAGCGATACTGGCCTTCACATATTTCGCCATAGTGCCCGTAGTATTGAATCGCGATGCAGTTTCTGTGTTTAATCGGCAATGTGAAGGTTCATGGGAAGCAATGAGCCTGGAGCTGGACGTCGGATACAGTTATTTGAGTCCCAGGAAATATTAAAAGCATGGACTGTTAAAAGCGTTACTGGCCTTCACATATGTCGCCATAGTGCCCGTTGTATTGAATCACGATGCAGTTTCTGTGTTTCATTGTCATTGTGAAGGTTCAAGGGAAGCAATGACCCTGGAGCTGGACGTCGGATATAGTTACTTGAGTCCCAGGAAATATTCAAAGCATGGACTGATAAAAGCGTTACTGGCCTTCACATATGTCGACATAGTGCCCGTAGTATTGAATCGCGATGCAGTTTCTGTGTTTCATCGTCATTCTGAAGGTTCAAGGGAAGCAATGGCACTGGAGCTGGACGTCGGATATAGTTACTTGAATCCCAGGAAATATTCAAAGCATGGACTGTTAAAAGCGTTACTGGCCTTCACATATGTCGCCATAGTGAACGTAGTATTGAATCGCGAAGCAGTTTCTGTGTTTCATCGTCATTGTGAAGGCTCAAGGGAAGCAAAGACCCTAAAGCTGCACGTCGGATATAGTTACTTGAGTCCCAGGAAATATTAAAAGCATGGACTGTTAAAAGCGTTACTGGCCTTCACATATGTCGCCATAGTGCCCGTTGTATTGAATCGCGATGCAGTTTCTGTGTTTCATCGTCATTGTGAAGGTTCAAGGGAAGCAATGACCCTGGAGCTGGACGTCGGATATAGTTACTTGAGTCCCAGGAAATATTCAAAGCATGGACTGTTAAAAGCGTTACTGGCCTTCACATATGTCGCCATAGTGCCCGTAGTATTGAATCGCGATGCAGTTTCTGTGTTTCATCGTCATTCTGAAGGTTCAAGGGAAGCAATGATCCTGGAGCTGGACGTCGGATATAGTTACTTGAGTCCCAGGAAATATTCAAAGCATGGACTGTTAAAAGCGTTACTGGCCTTCACATATGTCGCCATAGTGCCCGTAGTATTGAATCGCGATGCAGTTTCTGTGTTTAATCGGCAATGTGAAGGTTCAAGGGAAGCAATGACACTGGAGCTGGACGTCGGATACAGTTATTTGAGTCCAAGGAAATATGCAAAGCATGGACTGTTAAAAGCGTTACTGGCCTTCACATATGACGCCATAGTGCCCGTAGTATTGGATCGCGATTCAGTTTCTGTGTTTCATCGTCATTGTGAAAGTTCAAGGGAAGCTAAGACCCTAAAGCTGGACGACGGATATATTACTTGAGTCCCAGGAAACATTAAAAGCATGGACTGTTAAAAGCGTTACTGGCCTTCACATATGTCGCCATAGTGCCCGTAGTATTGAATCGCGATGCAGTTTCTGTGTTTCATCGGCAATGTCGAGTTTCAAGGTAAGCAATGACCCTGGAGCTGGACGTCGGATATAGTTACTTGAGTCCCAGGAAGTATTCAAAGCATGGACTGTTAAAAGCGTTACTGGCCTTCACATATGTCGCCATAGTGCCCGTAGTATTGAATCGCGATGCAGTTTCTGTGTTTCATCGTCATTGTGAAGGTTCAAGGGAAGCAATGACCCTGGAGCTGGTCGTCGGATATAGTTACTTGAGTCCCAGGAAATATTCAAAGCATGGACTGTTAAAAGCATTACTGGCCTTCACATATGTCGCCATAGTGCCCGTAGTATTGAATCGCGAAGCACTTTCTGTGTTTCATCGTCATTGTGAAGGCTCAAGGGAAGCAAAGACCCTAAAGCTGCACGTCGGATATAGTTACTTGAGTCCCAGGAAATATTAAAAGCATGGACTGTTAAAAGCGTTACTGGCCTTCACATATGTCGCCATAGTGCCCGTAGTATTGAATCGCGATGCAGTTTCTGTGTTTCATCGTCATTCTGAAGGTTCAAGGGAAGCAATGGCACTGGAGCTGGACGTCGGATATAGTTACTTGAGTCTCAGGAAATATTCAAAGCATGGACTGTTAAAAGCGTTACTGGCCTTCACATATGTCGCCATAGTGCCCGTAGTATTGAATCGCGATGCAGTTTCTGTGTTTCATCGGCAATGTCGAGTTTCAAGGTAAGCAATGACCCTGGAGCTGGACGTCGGATATAGTTACTTGAGTCCCAGGAAGTATTCAAAGCATGGACTGTTAAAAGCGTTACTGGCCTTCACATATGTCGCCATAGTGCCCGTAGTATTGAATCGCGATGCAGTTTCTGTGTTTCATCGTCATTGTGAAGGTTCAAGGGAAGCAATGATCCTGGAGCTGGTCGTCGGATATAGTTACTTGAGTCCCAGGAAATATTCAAAGCATGGACTGTTAAAAGCGTTACTGGCCTTCACATATGTCGCCATAGTGCCCGTAATATTGAATCGCGAAGCAGTTTCTGTGTTTCATCGTCATTCTGAAGGTTCAAGGGAAGAAATGGCACTGGAGCTGGACGTCGGATATAGTTACTTGAGTCTCAGGAAATATTCAAAGCATGGACTGTTAAAAGCGTTACTGGCCTTCACATATGTCGCCATAGTGCCCGTAGTATTGAATCGCGATGCAGTTTCTGTGTTTCATCGTCATTGTGAAGGTTCAAGGGAAGCAATGACCCTGGAGCTGGACGTCGGATATAGTTACTTGATTCACAGGAAATATTCAAAGCATGGACTGTTAAAAGCGTTACTGGCCTTCACATATGTCGCCATTGTGCCTGTAGTATTGAATCGCGATGCAGTTTCTTTGTTTCATCGTCATTGTGAAGGTTCAAGGGAAGCAATGGCACTGGAGCTGGACGTCGGAAATAGTTATTTGAGTCCCAGGAAATATTCAAAGCATGGACTGTTAAAAGCGTTACTGGCCTTCACATATGTTGCCATAGTGCCCGTTGTATTGAATCGCGATGCAGTTTCCTTGTTTCATCGTCATTGTGAAGGTTCAAGGGAAGCAATGACCCTGGAGCTGGAGGTCGGATATAGTTACTTGAGTCCCAGGAAATATTCAAAGCATGGACTGTTAAAAGTGTTACTGGCCTTCACATATGTCGCCATAGTGCCCGTAGTATTTAATCGCGATGCAGTTTCTGTGTTTCATCGTCATTGCGAAGGTTCAAGGGAAGCAATGACCCTGGAGCTGGACGTCTGATATAGTTACTTGAATCCCAGGAAATATTCAAAGCATGGTCTGTTAAAAGCGTTACTGGCCTTCACATATGTCGCCATAGTGCCCGCAGTATTAAATCGCCATGCAGTTTCTGTGTTTCTTCGTCATTGTAAAGGTAAAAGGTAAGCAATGACCCTGGAGCTGGACGTCGGATATAGTTACTTGAGTCCCAGGAAATATTCAAAGCATGGACTGTTAAAAGCGTTACTGGCCCTCACATATGTCGCCATAGTGCCCGTAGTATTGAATCGCGATGCAGTTTCTGTGTTTCATCGGCAATGTGAAGGTTCAAGGGAAGCAATGACCCTGGAGCTGGACGTCGGATATAGTTACTTGAGTCCCAGGAAATATGCAAAGCATGGACTGTTAAAAGCGATACTGGCCTTCACATATTTCGCCATAGTGCCCGTAGTATTGAATCGCGATGTAGTTACTCTGTTTCATCGTCATTGTGAAGGTTCAAGGAAAGCAAATACCCTAAAGCTGGACGACGGATATAATACTTGAGTCCCAGGAAACATTAAAAGCATGGACTGTTAAAAGCGTTACTGGCCTTCACATATGTCGCCATAGTGCCCGTAGTATTGAATCGCGATGCAGTTTCTGTGTTTCATCGGCAATGTGAGTTTCAAGAGAAGCAATGACCCTGGAGCTGGACGTCGGATATAGTTACTTGAGTCCCAGGAAATATTCAAAGCATGGACTGTTAAAAGCGTTACTGGCCTTCACATATGTCGCCATAGTGCCCGTAGTATTGAATCGCGATGCAGTTTCTGTGTTTCATCGTCATTCTGAAGGTTCAAGGGAAGAAATGGCACTGGAGCTGGACGTCGGATATAGTTACTTGAGTCCCAGGAAATATTCAAAGCATGGACTGTTAAAAGCGTTACTGGCCTTCACATATGTCGCCATAGTGCCCGTAGTATTGAATCGCGATGCAGTTTCTGTGTTTCATCGGCAATGTGAGTTTCAAGAGAAGCAATGACCCTGGAGCTGGACGTCGGATATAGTTACTTGAGTCCCAGGAAATATTCAAAGCATGGACTGTTAAAAGCGTTACTGGCCTTCACATATGTCGCCATAGTGCCCGTAGTATTGAATCGCGATGCAGTTTCTGTGTTTCATCGTCATTGCGAAGGTTCAAGGGAAGCAATGACCCTGGAGCTGGACGTCGGATATAGTTACTTGAGTCCCAGGAAATATTCAAAGCATGGACTGTTAACAGCTTTACTGGCCTTCACTTATGTCGCCATAGTGCCCGCAGTATTAAATCGCCATGCAGTTTCTGTGTTTCTTCGTCATTGTGAAGGTGAAAGGTAAGCAATGACCCTCGAGCTGGAGGTCGGATATAGTTACTTGAGTCCCAGGAAATATTCAAAGCATGGACTGTTAAAAGCGTTACTGGCCTTCACATATGTCGCCATAGTGCCCGTAGTATTGAATCGCGATGCAGTTTCTGTGTTTCATCGTCATTGCGAAGGTTCAAGGGAAGCAATGACACTGGAGCTGGACGTCGGATATAGTTACTTGAGTCCCAGGAAATATTCAAACATGGACTGTTAAAAGCGTTACTGGCCTTAACATATGTCGCCATAGTGCCCGTAGTATTGAATCGCGATGCAGTTTCTGTGTTTCATCGTCATTGTGAAGGTTCGAGGTAGGCCATGACCCTGGAGCTGGACGTCGGATATAGTTACTTGAGTCCCAGGAAATGTTCTAAGCATGGACTGTTAAAAGCGTTACTGGCCTTCACATATGTCGCCATAGTGCCCATAGTATTGAATCGCGAAGCAGTTTCTGTGTTTCATCGTCATTGTAAAGGTTCAAGGGAAGCAATGACCCTGGAGCTGGACGTCGGATATAGTTACTTGAGTCCCAGGAAGTATTCAAATCTTGGACTGTTAAAAGCGTTACTGGCCTTCACATATGTCGCCATAGTGCCCGTAGTATTGAATCGCGATGCAGTTTCTGTGTTTCATCGTCATTCTGAAGGTTCAAGGGAAGCAATGACCCTAAAGCTGCACGTCGGATATAGTTACTTGAGTCCCAGGAAATATTAAAACCATGGACTGTTAAAAGCCTTACTGGCCGTCACAAACGTCGCCATAGTGCCCGTAGTATTGAATCGCGATGCAGTTTCTGTGTTTCATCGTCATTGTGAAGGTTCAAGGGAAGCAATGGCACTGGAGCTGGACTTCGGATATAGTTACTTGAGTCCCAGAAAATATTCAAAGCATGGACTGTTAAAAGCGTTACTGGCCTTCACATATGTCGCCATAGTGCCCGTAGTATTGAATCGCGATGCAGTTTCTGTGTTTCATCGTCATTCTGAAGGTTCAAGGGAAGCAATGACCCTAAAGCTGCACGTCGGATATAGTTACTTGAGTCCCAGGAAATATTAAAACCATGGACTGTTAAAAGCGTTACTGGCCGTCACAAACGTCGCCATAGTGCCCGTAGTATTGAATCGCGATGCAGTTTCTGTGTCTCATCGGCAATGTAGAGTTTCAAAGGAAGCAATGACCCTGGAGCTGGACGTCGGATATAGTTACTTGAGTCCCAGGACATATTCAAAGCATGGTCTGTTAAAAGCGTTACTGGCCTTCACATATGTCCCCATAGTGCCCGTAGTATTGACTCGCGATGCAGTTTCTGTGTTTCATCGTCATTGTGAAGGTTCAAGGGAAGCAATGACCCTGGAGCTGGACGTCGGATATAGTTACTTGAGTCCCAGGAAATGTTCAAAGCATGGACTGTTGAAAGCGTTTCTGGCCTTCACATATGTCGCCATAGTGCCCGTAGTATTGAATCGCGATGCAGTTTCTGTGTTTCATCGTCATTGTGAATGTTCAAGGGACGCAATGACACTGGAGCTGGACGTCGGATATAGATACTTGAGTCCCAGGAAATATTGAGAACATGGACTGTTAAATACATTACTGGCCTTCACATATGTCGCCATAGTGCCCATAGTATTCAATCTCGATGCAGTTTCTGTGTTTCATCGTTATTGTGAAGGTTCAAGGGAAGCAATGACCCTGGAGCTGGATGTCGGATATAGTTACTTGAGTCCCACGAAATATTCAAAGCATGGACTGTTAAAAGCGTTACTGGCCTTCACATATGTCGCCATTGTGCCCGTAGTATTGAATCGCGATGCAGTTTCTGTGTCTCATCGTCATTGTGAAGGTTCAAGGGAAGCAATAACCCTGGAGCTGGACGTCGCATGTAGTTACTTGAGTCCCAGGAAATATTCAAAGCATGGACTGTTAAAAGCGTTCTGGCCTTCACATATGTCGCCATAGTGCCCGTAGTATTGAATCGCGATGCAGTTTCTGTGTTTCATCGTCATTGTGAAGGTTCAAGGGAAGCAATGGCACTGGAGCTGGACGTCGGAAATAGTTATTTGAGTCGCAGGAAATATTCGAAGCATGGACTGTTAAAAGCGTTACTGGCCTTCACATATGTTGCCATAGTGCCCGTTGTATTGAATCGCGATGCAGTTTCCTTGTTTCATCGTCATTGTGAAGGTTCAAGGGAAGCAATGACCCTGGAGCTGGAGGTCGGATATAGTTACTTGAGTCCCAGGAAATATTCAAAGCATGGACTGTTAAAAGTGTTACTGGCCTTCACATATGTCGCCATAGTGCCCGTAGTATTTAATCGCGATGCAGTTTCTGTGTTTCATCGTCATTGCGAAGGTTCAAGGGAAGCAATGACCCTGGAGCTGGACGTCTGATATAGTTACTTGAATCCCAGGAAATAATCAAAGCATGGTCTGTTAAAAGCGTTACTGGCCTTCACATATGTCGCCATAGTGCCCGCAGTATTAAATCGCCATGCAGTATCTGTGTTTCTTCGTCATTGTGAAGGTAAAAGGTAAGCAATGACCCTGGAGCTGGACGTCGGATATAGTTACTTGAGTCCCAGGAAATATTCAAAGCATGGACTGTTAAAAGCGTTACTGGCCCTCACATATGTCGCTATAGTGCCCGTAGTATTGAATCGCGATGCAGTTTCTGTGTTTCATCGGCAATGTGAAGGTTCAAGGGAAGCAATGACCCTGGAGCTGGACGTCGGATATAGTTACTTGAGTCCCAGGAAATATGCAAAGCATGGACTGTTAAAAGCGATACTGGCCTTCACATATTTCGCCATAGTGCCCGTAGTATTGAATCGCGATGTAGTTACTCTGTTTCATCGTCATTGTGAAGGTTCAAGGAAAGCAAATACCCTAAAGCTGGACGACGGATATAATACTTGAGTCCCAGGAAACATTAAAAGCATGGACTGTTAAAAGCGTTACTGGCCTTCACATATGTCGCCATAGTGCTCGTAGTATTGAATCGCGATGCAGTTTCTGTGTTTCATCGTCATTGTGAAGGTTCAAGGGAAGCAATGATCCTGGAGCTGGTCGTCGGATATAGTTACTTGAGTCCCAATAAATATTCAAAGCATGGACTGTTAAAAGCGTTACTGGCCTTCACATATGTCGCCATAGTGCCCGTAGTATTGAATCGCGATGCAGTTTCTGTGTTTCATCGTCATTCTGAAGGTTCAAGGGAAGAAATGGCACTGGAGCTGGACGTCGGATATAGTTACTTGAGTCCCAGGAAATATTCAAAGCATGGACTGTTAAAAGCGTTACTGGCCTTCACATATGTCGCCATAGTGCCCGTAGTATTGAATCGCGATGCAGTTTCTGTGTTTCATCGGCAATGTGAGTTTCAAGAGAAGCAATGACCCTGGAGCTGGACGTCGGATATAGTTACTTGAGTCCCAGGAAATATTCAAAGCATGGACTGTTAAAAGCGTTACTGGCCTTCACATATGTCGCCATAGTGCCCGTAGTATTTAATCGCGATGCAGTTTCTGTGTTTTATCGTCATTGTGAAGGTTCAAGGGAAGCAATGACCCTGGAGCTGGACGTCGGATATAGTTACTTGATTCCCAGGATATATTCAAAGCATGGACTGTTAAAAGCGTTACTGGCCTTCACATATGTCGCCATTGTGCCTGTAGTATTGAATCGCGAAGCAGTTTCTTTGTTTCATCGTCATTGTGAACGTTCAAGGGAAGCAATGGCACTGGAGCTGAACGTCGGAAATAGTTATTTGAGTCCCAGGAAATATTCAAAGCATGGACTGTTAAAAGCTTTACTGGCCTTCACATATGTCGCCATAGTGCCCGTAGTATTGAATCGCGAAGCAGTTTCTGTGTTTCATCGTCATTGTGAAGGTTCAAGGGAAGCAATGACCCTGGAGCTGGACGTCGGATATAGTTACTTGAGTCCCAGGAAATATTCAAAGCATGGACTGTTAAAAGCGTTACTGGCCTTCACATATGTCGCCATAGTGCCCGTAGTATTGAATCGCGATGCAGTTTCTGTGTTTCATCGTCATTGCGAAGGTTCAAGGGAAGCAATGACCCTGGAGCTGGACGTCGGATATAGTTACTTGAGTCCCAGGAAATATTCAAAGCATGGACTGTTAAAAGCTTTACTGGCCTTCACTTATGTCGCCATAGTGCCCGCAGTATTAAATCGCCATGCAGTTTCTGTGTTTTTTCGTCATTGTGAAGGTAAAAGGTAAGCAATGACCCTGGAGCTGGAGGTCGGATATAGTTACTTGAGTCCCAGGAAATATTCAAAGCATGGACTGTTAAAAGCGTTACTGGCCTTCACATATGTCGCCATAGTGCCCGTAGTATTGAATCGCGATGCAGTTTCTGTGTTTCATCGTCATTGCGAAGGTTCAAGGGAAGCAATGACCCTGGAGCTGGACGTCGGATATAGTTACTTGAGTCCCAGGAAATATTCAAACATGGACTGTTAAAAGCGTTACTGGCCTTAACATATGTCGCCATAGTGCCCGTAGTATTGAATCGCGATGCAGTTTCTGTGTTTCATCGTCATTGTGAAGGTTCGAGGTAGGCCATGACCCTGGAGCTGGACGTCGGATATAGTTACTTGAGTCCCAGGAAATGTTCTAAGCATGGACTGTTAAAAGCGTTACTGGCCTTCACATATGTCGCCATAGTGCCCATAGTATTGAATCGCGAAGCAGTTTCTGTGTTTCATCGTCATTGTAAAGGTTCAAGGGAAGCAATGACCCTGGAGCTGGACGTCGGATATAGTTACTTGAGTCCCAGGAAGTATTCAAATCTTGGACTGTTAAAAGCGTTACTGGCCTTCACATATGTCGCCATAGTGCCCGTAGTATTGAATCGCGATGCAGTTTCTGTGTTTCATCGTCATTCTGAAGGTTCAAGGGAAGCAATGACCCTAAAGCTGCACGTCGGATATAGTTACTTGAGTCCCAGGAAATATTAAAACCATGGACTGTTAAAAGCGTTACTGGCCGTCACAAACGTCGCCATAGTGCCCGTAGTATTGAATCGCGATGCAGTTTCTGTGTTTCATCGTCATTGTGAAGGTTCAAGGGAAGCAATGGCACTGGAGCTGGACTTCGGATATAGTTACTTGAGTCCCAGAAAATATTCAAAGCATGGACTGTTAAAAGCGTTACTGGCCTTCACATATGTCGCCATAGTGCCCGTAGTATTGAATCGCGATGCAGTTTCTGTGTTTCATCGTCATTCTGAAGGTTCAAGGGAAGCAATGACCCTAAAGCTGCACGTCGGATATAGTTACTTGAGTCCCAGGATATATTAAAACCATGGACTGTTAAAAGCGTTACTGGCCGTCACAAACGTCGCCATAGTGCCCGTAGTATTGAATCGCGATGCAGTTTCTGTGTCTCATCGGCAATGTGGAGTTTCAACGGAAGCAATGACCCTGGAGCTGGACGTCGGATATAGTTACTTGAGTCCCAGGACATATTCAAAGCATGGTCTGTTAAAAGCGTTACTGGCCTTCACATATGTCCCCATAGTGCCCGTAGTATTGAATCGCGATGCGGTTTCTGTGTTTCATCGTCATTGTGAAGGTTCAAGGGAAGCAATGACCCTGGAGCTGGACGTCGGATATAGTTACTTGAGTCCCAGGAAATGTTCAAAGCATGGACTGTTGAAAGCGTTTCTGGCCTTCACATATGTCGCCATAGTGCCCGTAGTATTGAATCGCGATGCAGTTTCTGTGTTTCATCGTCATTGTGAATGTTCAAGGGACGCAATGACACTGGAGCTGGACGTCGGATATAGATACTTGAGTCCCAGGAAATATTGAGAACATGGACTGTTAAATACATTACTGGCCTTCACATATGTCGCCATAGTGCCCATAGTATTCAATCTCGATGCAGTTTCTGTGTTTCATCGTTATTGTGAAGGTTCAAGGGAAGCAATGACCCTGGAGCTGGATGTCGGATATAGTTACTTGAGTCCCACGAAATATTCAAAGCATGGACTGTTAAAAGCGTTACTGGCCTTCACATATGTCGCCATTGTGCCCGTAGTATTGAATCGCGATGCAGTTTCTGTGTCTCATCGTCATTGTGAAGGTTCAAGGGAAGCAATAACCCTGGAGCTGGACGTCGCATGTAGTTACTTGAGTCCCAGGAAATATTCAAAGCATGGACTGTTAAAAGCGTTACTGGCCTTCACATATGTCGCCATAGTGCCCGTAGTATTGAATCGCGATGCAGTTTCTGTGTTTCATCGTCATTGTGAAGGTTCAAGGGAAGCAATGACCCTGGAGCTGGACGTCGGATATAGTTACTGGAGTCCCAGGAAATATTCAAATCATGGACTGTTAAAAGCGTTACTGGCCTTCACATATGTCGCCATAGTGTCCGTAGTATTGAATCGCAATGCAGTTTCTATGTCTCATCGGCAATGTGGAGTTTCAAGGGAAGCAATGACCCTGGAGCTGGACGTCGGATATAGTTACTTGAGTCCCAGGAAATATTCAAAGCATGGATTGTTAAAAGCGTTACTGGCCTTCACATATGTCGCCATAGTGCCTGTAGTATTGAATCGCGAAACAGTTTCTGTGTTTCATCGTCATTGTGAAGGTTTAAGGGAATCAATGACCCTGGAGCAGGACGTCGGATATAGTTACTTGAGTCCCAGGAAATATTCAAAGCATGGACTGTTAAAAGCGTTACTGGCCTTCACATATGTCGCCATAGTGCCTGTAGTACTGAATCGCGATGCAGTTTCTGTGTTTCACCGTCCATGTGAAGGTTCAAGGGAAGCAATGACTCAGGACCTGGCGGTCGGATATTGTTACTTGAGTCCCAGGAAATCATCAGAGCATGGACTGTTAAAAGCGTTACTGGCCTTCACATATGTCACCATGGTGCCTGTTCTATTGAATCGCGATGCAGTTTCTGTGTTTCATCGTCAATGTGAAGGTTAAATGGAAGCAACGATACTGGACTTGGCCGTCGGATATTGTTAGGTGAGTCAAAGGAAATGTTCAATGCATGGACTGTTAAAAGCGTTACTGGCCTTCACATATGTCGCCATAGTGCCCGTAGTATTGAATCGCGATGCAGTTTCTGTGTTTCATCGTCATTGTGAAGGTTTAAGGGAATCAATGACCCTGGAGCAGGACGTCGGATATAGTTACTTGAGTCCCAGGAAATATTCAAAGCATGGACTGTTAAAAGCGTTACTGGCCTTCACATATGTCGCCATAGTGCCTGTAGTACTGAATCGCGATGCAGTTTCTGTGTTTCACCGTCCATGTGAAGGTTCAAGGGAAGCAATGACTCAGGACCTGGCGGTCGGATATTGTTACTTGAGTCCCAGGAAATCATCAGAGCATGGACTGTTAAAAGCGTTACTGGCCTTCACATATGTCACCATGGTGCCTGTTCTATTGAATCGCGATGCAGTTTCTGTGTTTCATCGTCAATGTGAAGGTTAAATGGAAGCAACGATACTGGACTTGGCCGTCGGATATTGTTACGTGAGTCAAAGGAAATGTTCAATGCATGGACTGTTAAAAGCGTTACTGGCCTTCACATATGTCGCCATAGTGGCTGTAGTATTCTATCGCGATGCAGTTTCTGTGTTTCATCGTCAATGTGAAGGTTCAAGTGAAGCAATGACCCTGGAGCTGGACGTCGGATATAGTTACTTGAGTCCCAGGAAATATTCAAAGCATGGATTGTTAAAAGCGTTACTGGCCTTCACATATGTCGCCATAGTGCCCGTAGTATTTAATCGCGATGCAGTTTCTGTGTCTCATCGGCAATATGGAGTTTCAACGGAAGCAATGACCCTGGAGCTGGACGTCGGATATAGTTACTTGAGTCCCAGGACATATTCAAAGCATGGTCTGTTAAAAGCGTTACTGGCCTTCACATATGTCCCCATAGTGCCCGTAGTATTGAATCGCGATGCAGTTTCTGTGTTTCATCGTCATTGTGAAGGTTCAAGGGAAGCAATGACCCTGGAGCTGGACGTCGGATATAGTTACTTGAGTCCCAGGAAATGTTCAAAGCATGGACTGTTGAAAGCGTTTCTGGCCTTCACATATGTCGCCATAGTGCCCGTAGTATTGAATCGCGATGCAGTTTCTGTGTTTCATCGTCATTGTGAATGTTCAAGGGACGCAATGACACTGGAGCTGGACGTCGGATATAGATACTTGAGTCCCAGGAAATATTGAGAACATGGACTGTTAAATGCATTACTGGCCTTCACATATGTCGCCATAGTGCCCGTGGTATTGAATCGCGATGCATTTCTGTGTTTCATCGTCATTGTGAAGGTTCAAGGGAAGCAATGACCCTGGAGCTGGACGTCGGATATAGTTACTGGAGTCCCAGGAAATATTCAAATCATGGACTGTTAAAAGCGTTACTGGCCTTCACATATGTCGCCATAGTGTCCGTAGTATTGAATCGCAATGCAGTTTCTATGTCTCATCGGCAATGTGGAGTTTCAAGGGAAGCAATGACCCTGGAGCTGGACGTCGGATATAGTTACTTGAGTCCCAGGAAATATTCAAAGCATGGATTGTTAAAAGCGTTACTGGCCTTCACATATGTCGCCATAGTGCCTGTAGTATTGAATAGCGAAACAGTTTCTGTGTTTCATCGTCATTGTGAAGGTTTAAGGGAATCAATGACCCTGGAGCAGGACGTCGGATATAGTTACTTGAGTCCCAGGAAATATTCAAAGCATGGACTGTTAAAAGCGTTACTGGCCTTCACATATGTCGCCATAGTGCCTGTAGTACTGAATCGCGATGCAGTTTCTGTGTTTCACCGTCCATGTGAAGGTTCAAGGGAAGCAATGACTCAGGACCTGGCGGTCGGATATTGTTACTTGAGTCCCAGGAAATCATCAGAGCATGGACTGTTAAAAGCGTTACTGGCCTTCACATATGTTACCATGGTGCCTGTTCTATTGAATCGCGATGCAGTTTCTGTGTTTCATCGTCAATGTGAAGGTTAAATGGAAGCAACGATACTGGACTTGGCCGTCGGATATTGTTACGTGAGTCAAAGGAAATGTTCAATGCATGGACTGTTAAAAGCGTTACTGGCCTTCACATATGTCGCCATAGTGGCTGTAGTATTCTATCGCGATGCAGTTTCTGTGTTTCATCGTCAATGTGAAGGTTCAAGTGAAGCAATGCCCCTGGAGCTGGACGTCGGATATAGTTACTTGAGTCCCAGGAAATATTCAAAGCATGGATTGTTAAAAGCGTTACTGGCCTTCACATATGTCGCCATAGTGCCCGTAGTATTGAATCGCGATGCAGTTTCTGTGTCTCATCGGCAATGTGGAGTTTCAACGGAAGCAATGACCCTGGAGCTGGACGTCGGATATAGTTACTTGAGTCCCAGGACATATTCAAAGCATGGTCTGTTAAAAGCGTTACTGGCCTTCACATATGTCCCCATAGTGCCCGTAGTATTGAATCGCGATGCAGTTTCTGTGTTTCATCGTCATTGTGAAGGTTCAAGGGAAGCAATGACCCTGGAGCTGGACGTCGGATATAGTTACTTGAGTCCCAGGAAATGTTCAAAGCTTGGACTGTTGAAAGCGTTACTGGCCTTCACATATGTCGCCATTGTGCCCGTAGTATTGAATCGCGATGCAGTTTCTGTGTCTCATCGTCATTGTGAAGGTTCAAGGGAAGCAATAACCCTGGAGCTGGACGTCGCATGTAGTTACTTGAGTCCCAGGAAATATTCAAAGCATGGACTGTTAAAAGCGTTACTGGCCTTCACATATGTCGCCATAGTGCCCGTAGTATTGAATCGCGATGCAGTTTCTGTGTTTCATCGTCATTCTGAAGGTTCAAGGGAAGCAATGACCCTGGAGCTGGACGTCGGATATAGTTACTGGAGTCCCAGGAAATATTCAAATCATGGACTGTTAAAAGCGTTACTGGCCTTCACATATGTCGCCATAGTGTCCGTAGTATTGAATCGCAATGCAGTTTCTATGTCTCATCGGCAATGTGGAGTTTCAAGGGAAGCAATGACCCTGGAGCTGGACGTCGGATATAGTTACTTGAGTCCCAGGAAATATTCAAAGCATGGATTGTTAAAAGCGTTACTGGCCTTCACATATGTCGCCATAGTGCCTGTAGTATTTAATCGCGAAACAGTTTCTGTGTTTCATCGTCATTATGAAGGTTTAAGGGAATCAATGACCCTGGAGCAGGACGTCGGATATAGTTACTTGAGTCCCAGGAAATATTCAAAGCATGGACTGTTAAAAGCGTTACTGGCCTTCACATATGTCGCCATAGTGCCTGTAGTACTGAATCGCGATGCAGTTTCTTTGTTTCACCGTCCATGTGAAGGTTCAAGGGAAGCAATGACTCAGGACCTGGCGGTCGGATATTGTTACTTGAGTCCCAGGAAATCATCAGAGCATGGACTGTTAAAAGCGTTACTGGCCTTCACATATGTCACCATGGTGCCTGTTCTATTGAATCGCGATGCAGTTTCTGTGTTTCATCGTCAATGTGAAGGTTAAATGGAAGCAACGATACTGGACTTGGCCGTCGGATATTGTTACGTGAGTCAAAGGAAATGTTCAATGCATGGACTGTTAAAAGCGTTACTAACCTTCACGTATGTCGCCATAGTGGCTGTAGTGTTCTATCGCGATGCAGTTTCTGTGTTTCATCGTCAATGTGAAGGTTCAAGTGAAGCAATGACCCTGGAGCTGGACGTCGGATATAGTTACTTGAGTCCCAGGAAATATTCAAAGCATGGATTGTTAAAAGCGTTACTGGCCTTCACATATGTCGCCATAGTGCCCGTAGTATTGAATCGCGATGCATTTTCTGTGTCTCATCGGCAATGTGGAGTTTCAACGGAAGCAATGACCCTGGAGCTGGACGTCGGATATAGTTACTTGAGTCCCAGGACATATTCAAAGCATGGTCTGTTAAAAGCGTTACTGGCCTTCACATATGTCCCCATAGTGCCCGTAGTATTCAATCTCGATGCAGTTTCTGTGTTTCATCGTTATTGTGAAGGTTCAAGGGAAGCAATGACCCTGGAGCTGGACGTCGGATATAGTTACTTGAGTCCCAGGAAATATTCAAAGCATGGACTGTTAAAAGCGTTACTGGCCTTCACATATGTCGCCATTGTGCCCGTAGTATTGAATCGCGATGCAGTTTCTGTGTCTCATCGTCATTGTGAAGGTTCAAGGGAAGCAATAACCCTGGAGCTGGACGTCGCATGTAGTTACTTGAGTCCCAGGAAATATTCAAAGCATGGACTGTTAAAAGCGTTACTGGCCTTCACATATGTCGCCATAGTGCCCGTAGTATTGAATCGCGATGCAGTTTCTGTGTTTCATCGTCATTGTGAAGGTTCAAGGGAAGCAATGACCCTGGAGCTGGACGTCGGATATAGTTACTGGAGTCCCAGGAAATACTCAAATCATGGACTGTTAAAAGCGTTACTGGCCTTCACATATGTCGCCATAGTGTCCGTAGTATTGAATCGCAATGCAGTATCTATGTCTCATCGGCAATGTGGAGTTTCAAGGGAAGCAATGACCCTGGAGCTGGACGTCGGATATAGTTACTTGTGTCCCAGGAAATATTCAAAGCATGGACTGTTAAAAGCGTTACTGGCCTTCACATATGTCCCCATAGTGACCGTAGTATTAAATCGCGATGCAGTTTCTGTGTTTCATCGTCATTGTGAAGGTTTAAGGGAAGCAATGACCCTGGAGCTGGACGTCGGATATAGTTACTTGAGTCCCCAGAAAATATTCAAAGCATGGACTGTTAAAAGCGTTACTTGCCTTCACATTTGTCGCCATAGTGCCTGTAGTACTCAATCGCGATGCAGTTTCTGTGTTTCACCGTCCATGTGAAGGTTCAAGGGAAGCAATGACTCAGGACCTGGCGGTCGGATATTGTTACTTGAGCCCCAGGAAATCATCAGAGCATGGACTGTTAAAAGCGTTACTGGCCTTCACATAAGTCGCATTGGGCCTGTTCTATTGAATCGCGATGCAGTTTCTGTGTTTCATCGTCAATGTGAAGGTTAAAGGGAAGCAATGATACTGGACTTGGCCGTCGGATATTGTTACGTGAGTCAAAGGAAATGTTCAAAGCATGGACTGTTAAAAGCGTTACTGGCCTTCACATATGTCGCCATAGTGGCTGTAGTATTCTATCGCGATGCAGTTTCTGTGTTTCATCGTCAATGTGAAGGTTCAAGTGAAGCAATGACCCTGGACCTGGACGTAGGATATTGTTACTTGAGTCCCAGGAAATATTCAAGGCATGGACTGTTAAAAGCGTTACTGGCCTTCACATATGTCGCCATGGTGGTTGTAGTATTCAATCGCGATGCAGTTTCCGTGTTTCATCGCCAGTGTGAAAATCCAAGGGAAGCAATGACCCTGGACCTTGCCGTCGGATATTGTTACATGAGTCCCAGGAAATGTTCAAAGCATGGACTGTTAAAAGCGTTACTGGTCTTCACATATGGCGCCATAGTGCCTGCAGTATTCAATCGCGATGCAGTTTCTGTGTTTCATCGTCATTGTGAAGGTTCAAGGGATCATTGACAATGGACCTGGACGACGGATATTGTTACATGAATCCCAGGAAATATTCAAAGCATGGACTGTTAAAAGCGTTACTGGCCTTCACATATATCGCCATAGTGCCCGTAGTATTGAATCGCGATGCAGTTTCTGTGTTTCATCGTCATTGTGAAGGTTCAAGGGAAGCAATGACCCTGGAGCTGGACGTCGGATATAGTTACTTGAGTCCCAGGAAATATTCAAAGCATGGACTGTTAAAAGCGTTACTGGCCTTCACATATGTCCCCATAGTCCCCGTAATATTAAATCGCGATGCTGTTTCTGTGTTTCATCGTCAATCTGAAGGTTCAAGGGAAGCAATGACCCTGGAGCTGGACGTCTGATATAGTTACTTGAGTCCCAGGAAATATTCAAAGCATAGACTGTTAAAAGCGTTACTGGCCTTCACATTTGTCGCCATAGTGCCTGTAGTAATCAATCGCGATGCAGTTTCTGTGTTTCACCGTCCATGTGAAGGTTCAAGGGAAGCAATGACTCAGGACCTGGCGGTCGGATATTGTTACTTGAGTCCCAGGAAATCATCAGAGCATGGACAGTTTAAAGCGTTACTGGCCTTCACATATGTCACCATGGTGCCTCTTCTATTGAATCGCGATGCAGTTTCTGTGTTTTATCGTCAATGTGAAGGTTAAAGGGAAGCAATGATACTGGACTTGGCCGTCGGATATTGTTACGTGAGTCAAAGGAAATGTTCAAAGCATGGACTGTTAAAAGCGTTACTGGCCTTCACATATGTCGCCATAGTGGCTGTAGTATTCTATCGCGATGCAGTTTCTGTGTTTCATCGTCAATGTGAAGGTTCAAGTGAAGCAATGACCCTGGAGCTGGACGTCGGATATAGTTACTTGAGTCCCAGGACATATTCAAAGCATGGTCTGTTAAAAGCGTTACTGGCCTTCACATATGTCCCCATAGTGCCCGTAGTATTGAAACGCGATGCAGTTTCTGTGTCTCATCGTCATTGTGAAGGTTCAAGGGAAGCAATAACCCTGGAGCTGGACGTCGCATGTAGTTACTTGAGTCCCAGGAAATATTCAAAGCATGGATTGTTAAAAGCGTTACTGGCCTTCACATATGTCCCCATAGTGACCGTAGTATTGAATCGCGAAGCAGTTTCTGCGTTTCATCGTCATTGTGAAGGTTCAAGGGAAGCAATGACCCTGGAGCTGGACGTCGGATATAGTTACTTGAGTCCCAGGAAATATTCAAAGCATGGACTGTTAAAAGCGTTACTGGCCTTCACATATGTCGCCATAGTGCCCGTAGTATTGAATCGCGATGCAGTTTCTGTGTTTCATCGTCATTGTGAAGGTTTAAGGGAATCAATGACCCTGGAGCAGGACGTCGGATATAGTTACTTGAGTCCCAGGAAATATTCAAAGCATGGACTGTTAAAAGCGTTACTGGCCTTTACATATGTCGCCATAGTGCCTGTAGTACTGAATCGCGATGCAGTTTCTGTGTTTCACCGTCCATGTGAAGGTTCAAGGGAAGCAATGACTCAGGACCTGGCGGTCGGATATTGTTACTTGAGTCCCAGGAAATCATCAGAGCATGGACTGTTAAAAGCGTTACTGGCCTTCACATATGTCACCATGGTGCCTGTTCTATTGAATCGCGATGCAGTTTCTGTGTTTCATCGTCAATGTGAAGGTTAAATGGAAGCAACGATACTGGACTTGGCCGTCGGATATTGTTACGTGAGTCAAAGGAAATGTTAAATGCATGGACTGTTAAAAGCGTTACTGGCCTTCACATATGTCGCCATAGTGGCTGTAGTATTCTATCGCGATGCAGTTTCTGTGTTTCATCGTCAATGTGAAGGTTCAAGTGAAGCAATGACCCTGGAGCTGGACGTCGGATATAGTTACTTGAGTCCCAGGAAATGTTCAAAGCATGGACTGTTGAAAGCGTTTCTGGCCTTCACATATGTCGCCATAGTGCCCGTAGTATTGAATCGCGATGCAGTTTCTGTGTTTCATCGTCATTGTGAATGTTCAAGGGACGCAATGACACTGGAGCTGGACGTCGGATATAGATACTTGAGTCCCAGGAAATATTGAGAACATGGACTGTTAAATGCATTACTGGCCTTCACATATGTCGCCATAGTGCCCATAGTATTCAATCTCGATGCAGTTTCTGTGTTTCATCGTTATTGTGAAGGTTCAAGGGAAGCAATGACCCTGGAGCTGGACGTCGGATATAGTTACTTGAGTCCCAGGAAATATTCAAAGCATGGACTGTTAAAAGCGTTACTGGCCTTCACATATGTCGCCATTGTGCCCGTAGTATTGAATCGCGATGCAGTTTCTGTGTCTCATCGTCATTGTGAAGGTTTAAGGGAATCAATGACCCTGGAGCAGGACGTCGGATATAGTTACTTGAGTCCCAGGAAATATTCAAAGCAAGGACTGTTAAAAGCGTTACTGGCCTTCACATATGTCGCCATAGTGCCTGTAGTACTGAATCGCGATGCAGTTTCTGTGTTTCACCGTCCATGTGAAGGTTCAAGGGAAGCAATGACTCAGGACCTGGCGGTCGGATATTGTTACTTGAGCCCCAGGAAATCATCAGAGCATGGACTGTTAAAAGCGTTACTGGCCTTCACATAAGTCGCATTGGGCCTGTTCTATTGAATCGCTATGCAGTTTCTGTGTTTCATCGTCAATGTGAAGGTTAAAGGGAAGCAATGATACTGTACTTGGCCGTCGGATATTGTTACGTGAGTCAAAGGAAATGTTCAAAGCATGGACTGTTAAAAGCGTTACTGGCCTTCACATATGTCGCCATAGTGGCTGTAGTATTCTATCGCGATGCAGTTTCTGTGTTTCATCGTCAATGAGAAGGTTCAAGTGAAGCAATGACCCTGGACCTGGACGTAGGATATTGTTACTTGAGTCCCAGGAAATATTCAAGGCATGGACTGTTAAAAGCGTTACTGGCCTTCACATATGTCACCATGGTGGTTGTAGTATTCAATCGCGATGCAGTTTCCGTGTTTCATCGCCAGTGTGAAAATCCAAGGGAAGCAATGACCCTGGACCTTGCCGTCGGATATTGTTACATGAGTCCCAGGAAATGTTCAAAGCATGGACTGTTAAAAGCGTTACTGGTCTTCACATATGGCGCCATAGTGCCTGCAGTATTCAATCGCGATGCAGTTTCTGTGTTTCATCGTCATTGTGAAGGTTCAAGGGATCATTGACAATGGACCTGGACGACGGATATTGTTACATGAATCCCAGGAAATATTCAAAGCATGGACTGTTAAAAGCGTTACTGGCCTTCACATATATCGCCATAGTGCCCGTAGTATTGAATCGCGATGCAGTTTCTGTGTTTCATCGTCATTGTGAAGGTTCAAGGGAAGCAATGACCCTGGAGCTGGACGTCGGATATAGTTAATTGAGTCCCAGGAAATATTCAAAGCATGGACTGTTAAAAGCGTTACTGGCCTTCACATATGTCCCCATAGTCCCCGTAATATTAAATCGCGATGCTGTTTCTGTGTTTCATCGTCAATCTGAAGGTTCAAGGGAAGCAATGACCCTGGAGCTGGACGTCTGATATAGTTACTTGAGTCCCAGGAAATATTCAAAGCATAGACTGTTAAAAGCGTTACTGGCCTTCACATTTGTCGCCATAGTGCCTGTAGTAATCAATCGCGATGCAGTTTCTGTGTTTCACCGTCCATGTGAAGGTTCAAGGGAAGCAATGACTCAGGACCTGGCGGTCGGATATTGTTACTTGAGTCCCAGGAAATCATCAGAGCATGGACAGTTAAAAGCGTTACTGGCCTTCACATATGTCACCATGGTGCCTCTTCTATTGAATCGCGATGCAGTTTCTGTGTTTTATCGTCAATGTGAAGGTTAAAGGGAAGCAATGATACTGGACTTGGCCGTCGGATATTGTTACGTGAGTCAAAGGAAATGTTCAGAGCATGGACTGTTAAAAGCGTTACTGGCCTTCACATATGTCGCCATAGTGGCTGTAGTATTCTATCGCGATGCAGTTTCTGTGTTTCATCGTCAATGTGAAGGTTCAAGTGAAGCAATGACCCTGGAGCTGGACGTCGGATATAGTTACTTGAGTCCCAGGAAATATTCAAAGCATGGACTGTTGAAAGCGTTACTGGCCTTCACATATGTCGCCATAGTGCCCGTAGTATTGAATCGCGATGCAGTTTCTGTGTTTCATCGTCAATCTGAAGGTTCAAGGGAAGCAATGACACTGGAGGGGGACGTCGGATATAGTTACTTGAGTCCCAGGAAATATTCAAAGCATGGTCTGTTAAAAGCGTTACTGGCCTTCACATATGTCGTTATAGTGCCCGTAGTATTGAATCGCGATGCAATTTCTGTGCTTCATCGTCAATGTGAAGGTACAGAGGAAGCAATGACCCTCGACCTGGCCGTCGTATTTTGTGACTTGAGTCCCAAAAAAATGTTCAAAGCATGGACTGTTAAAAGCGTTACTGGCCTTCACATATGTCCACATAGTGCCCGTAGTATTGAATCGCGATGCAGTTTCTGTGTTTCTACGTCATTGTGAAGGTTCAAGGGAAGCAATGACCCTGGAGCTCGACGTCGGATATAGTTACTTGAGACCGAGAAAATATTCAAAGCATGGACTGTTAAAAGCGTTACTGGCCTTCACATATGTCGCCATAGTGCCCGTAGTATTGAATCGCGATGCAGTTTCTGTGTCTCATCGGCAATGTGGAGTTTCAAGGGAAGCAATGACCCTGGAGCTGGACGTCGGATATAGTTACTTGAGTCCCAGGAAATGTTCAAAGCATGGACTGTTAAAAGCGTTTCTGGCCTTCACATATGTCGCCATAGTGCCCGTAGTATTGAATCGCGATGCAGTTTCTGTGTTTCATCGTCATTGTGAATGTTCAAGGGACGCAATGACCCTGGAGCTGGACGTCGGATATAGATACTTGAGTCCCAGGAAATATTGAGAACATGGACTGTTAAATGCATTACTGGCCTTCACATATGTCGCCATAGTGCCCATAATATTCAATCTCGATGCAGTTTCTGTGTTTCATCGTTATTGTGAAGGTTCAAGGGAAGCAATGACCCTGGAGCTGGACGTCGGATATAGTTACTTGAGTCCCAGGAAATATTCAAAGCATGGATTGTTAAAAGCGTTACTGGCCTTCACATATGTCCCCATAGTGCCCGTAGTATTGAATCGCGAAGCAGTTTCTGTGTTTCATCGTCATTGTGAAGGTTCAAGGGAAGCAATGACCCTGGAGCTGGACGTCGGATATATTTACTTGAGTTCCAGGAAATATTCAAAGCATGGACTGTTAAAAGCGTTACTGGCCTTCACATATGTCGCCATAGTGCCCGTAGTATTGAATCGCGATGCAGTTTCTGTGTTTCATCGTCATTGTGAAGGTTTAAGGGAAGCAATGACCCTGGAGCTGGACGTCGGATATAGTTACTTGAGTCCCAGGAAATATTCAAAGCATGGACTGTTAAAAGCGTTACTGGCCTTCACATATGTCGCCATAGTGCCCGTAGTATTGAATCGCGATGCAGTTTCTGTGTTTCATCGTCATTGTGAAGGTTTAAGGGAATCAATGACCCTGGAGCAGGACGTCGGATATAGTTACTTGAGTCCCAGGAAATATTCAAAGCATGGACTGTTGAAAGCGTTACTGGCCTTCACATATGTCGCCATAGTGCCCGTAGTATTGAATCGCGATGCAGTTTCTGTGTTTCATCGTCAATCTGAAGGTTCAAGGGAAGCAATGACTCAGGACCTGGCGGTCGGATATTGTTACTTGAGTCCCAGGAAATCATCAGAGCATGGACTGTTAAAAGCGTTACTGGCCTTCACATATGTCACCATGGTGCCTGTTCTATTGAATCGCGATGCAGTTTCTGTGTTTCATCGTCAATGTGAAGGTTAAATGGAAGCAACGATACTGGACTTGGCCGTCGGATATTGTTACGTGAGTCAAAGGAAATGTTCAATGCATGGACTGTTAAAAGCGTTACTGGCCTTCACATATGTCGCCATAGTGGCTGTAGTATTCTATCGCGATGCAGTTTCTGTGTTTCATCGTCAATGTGAAGGTTCAAGTGAAGCAATGACCCTGGAGCTGGACGTCGGATATAGTTACTTGAGTCCCAGGAAATATTCAAAGCATGGACTGTTGAAAGCGTTACTGGCCTTCACATATGTCGCCATAGTGCCCGTAGTATTGAATCGCGATGCAGTTTCTGTGTTTCATCGTCATTGTGAAGGTTTAAGGGAATCAATGACCCTGGAGCAGGACGTCGGATATAGTTACTTGAGTCCCAGGAAATATTCAAAGCATGGACTGTTAAAAGCGTTACTGGCCTTCACATATGTCGCCATAGTGCCTGTAGTACTGAATCGCGATGCAGTTTCTGTGTTTCACCGTCCAAGTGAAGGTTCAAGGGAAGCAATGACTCAGGACCTGGCGGTCGGATATTGTTACTTGAGTCCCAGGAAATCATCAGAGCATGGACTGTTAAAAGCGTTACTGGCTTTCACATATGTCACCATGGTGCCTGTTCTATTGAATCGCGATGCAGTTTCTGTGTTTCATCGTCAATGTGAAGGTTAAATGGAAGCAACGATACTGGACTTGGCCGTCGGATATTGTTACGTGAGTCAAAGGAAATGTTCAAAGCATGGACTGTTAAAAGCGTTACTGGCCTTCACATATGTCGCCATAGTGGCTGTAGTATTCTATCGCGATGCAGTTTCTGTGTCTCATCGTCAATGTGAAGGTTCAAGTGAAGCAATGACCCTGGAGCTGGACGTCGGATATAGTTACTTGAGTCCCAAGAAATATTCAAAGCATGGATTGTTAAAAGCGGTACTGGCCTTCACATATGTCGCCATAGTGCCCGTAGTATTGAATCGCGATGCAGTTTCCGTGTCTCATCGGCAATGTGGAGTTTCAACGGAAGCAATGACCCTGGAGCTGGACGTCGGATATAGTTACTTGAGTCCCAGGACATATTCAAAGCATGGTCTGTTAAAAGCGTTACTGGCCTTCACATATGTCCCCATAGTGCCCGTAGTATTGAATCGCGATGCAGTTTCTGTGTTTCATCGTCATTGTGAAGGTTCAAGGGAAGCAATGACCCTGGAGCTGGACGTCGGATATAGTCACTTGAGTCCCAGGAAATGTTCAAAGCATGGACTGTTGAAAGCGTTTCTGGCCTTCACATATGTCGCCATAGTGCCCGTAGTATTGAATCGCGATGCAGTTTCTGTGTTTCATCGTCATTGTGAATGTTCAAGGGACGCAATGACACTGGAGCTGGACGTCTGATATAGATACTTGAGTCCCAGGAAATATTGAGAACATGGACTGTTAAATGCATTACTGGCCTTCACATATGTCGCCATAGTGCCCATAGTATTCAATCTCGATGCAGTTTCTGTGTTTCATCGTTATTGTGAAGGTTCAAGGGAAGCAATGACCCTGGAGCTGGACGTCGGATATAGTTACTTGAGTCCCAGGAAATATTCAAAGCATGGACTGTTGAAAGCGTTACTGGCCTTCACATATGTCGATATAGTGCCCGTAGTATTGAATCGCGATGCCGTTTCTGTGTTTCATCGTCAATCTGAAGGTTCAAGGGAAGCAATGACACTGGAGGGGGACGTCGGATATAGTTACTTGAGTCCCAGGAAATATTCAAAGCATGGTCTGTTAAAAGCGTTACTGGCCTTCACATATGTCGCCATAGTGCCCGTAGTATTGAATCGCGATGCAATTTCTGTGCTTCATCGTCAATGTGAAGGTACAGAGGAAGCAATGACCCTCGACCTGGCCGTCGTATTTTGTGACTTGAGTCCCAAAAAAATGTTCAAAGCATGGACTGTTAAAAGCGTTACTGGCCTTCACATATGTCCACATAGTGACCGTAGTATTGAATCGCGATGCAGTTTCTGTGTTTCTACGTCATTGTGAAGGTTCAAGGGAAGCAATGACCCTGGAGCTCGACGTCGGATATAGTTACTTGAGACCGAGAAAATATTCAAAGCATGGACTGTTAAAAGCGTTACTGGCCTTCACATATGTCGCCATAGTGCCCGTAGTATTGAATCGCGATGCAGTTTCTGTGTCTCATCGGCAATGTGGAGTTTCAAGGGAAGCAATGACCCTGGAGCTGGACGTCGGATATAGTTACTTGAGTCCCAGGAAATGTTCAAAGCATGGACTGTTAAAAGCGTTTCTGGCCTTCACATATGACGCCATAGTGCCCGTAGTATTGAATCGCGATGCAGTTTCTGTGTTTCATCGTCATTGTGAATGTTCAAGGGACGCAATGACACTGGAGCTGGACGTCGGATATAGATACTTGAGTCCCAGGAAATATTGAGAACATGGACTGTTAAATGCATTACTGGCCTTCACATATGTCGCCATAGTGCCCATAATATTCAATCTCGATGCAGTTTCTGTGTTTCAGCGTTATTGTGAAGGTTCAAGGGAAGCAATGACCCTGGAGCTGGACGTCGGATATAGTTACTTGAGTCCCAGGAAATATTCAAAGCATGGACTGTTAAAAGCGTTACTGGCCTTCACATATGTCGCCATTGTGCCCGTAGTATTGAATCGCGATGCAGTTTCTGTGTTTCATCGTCATTGTGAAGGTTTAAGGGAAGCAATGACCCTGGAGCTGGACGTCGGATATAGTTACTTGAATCCCAGGAAATATTCAAAGCATGGACTGTTAAAAGCGTTACTGGCCTTCACATATGTCGCCATAGTGCCCGTAGTATTGAATCGCGATGCAGTTTCTGTGTTTCATCGTCATTGTGAAGGTTTAAGGGAATCAATGACCCTGGAGCAGGACGTCGGATATAGTTACTTGAGTCCCAGGAAATATTCAAAGCATGGACTGTTAAAAGCGTTACTGGCCTTCACATATGTCGCCATAGTGCCTGTAGTACTGAATCGCGATGCAGTTTCTGTGTTTCACCGTCCAAGTGAAGGTTCAAGGGAAGCAATGACTCAGGACCTGGCGGTCGGATATTGTTACTTGAGTCCCAGGAAATCATCAGAGCATGGACTGTTAAAAGCGTTACTGGCTTTCACATATGTCACCATGGTGCCTGTTCTATTGAATCGCGATGCAGTTTCTGTGTTTCATCGTCAATGTGAAGGTTAAATGGAAGCAACGATACTGGACTTGGCCGTCGGATATTGTTACGTGAGTCAAAGGAAATGTTCAAAGCATGGACTGTTAAAAGCGTTACTGGCCTTCACATATGTCGCCATAGTGGCTGTAGTATTCTATCGCGATGCAGTTTCTGTGTTTCATCGTCAATGTGAAGGTTCAAGTGAAGCAATGACCCTGGAGCTGGACGTCGGATATAGTTACTTGAGTCCCAAGAAATATTCAAAGCATGGATTGTTAAAAGCGGTACTGGCCTTCACATATGTCGCCATAGTGCCCGTAGTATTGAATCGCGATGCAGTTTCTGTGTCTCATCGGCAATGTGGAGTTTCAACGGAAGCAATGACCCTGGAGCTGGACGTCGGATATAGTTACTTGAGTCCCAGGACATATTCAAAGCATGGTCTGTTAAAAGCGTTACTGGCCTTCACATATGTCCCCATAGTGCCCGTAGTATTGAATCGCGATGCAGTTTCTGTGTTTCATCGTCATTGTGAAGGTTCAAGGGAAGCAATGACCCTGGAGCTGGACGTCGGATATAGTTACTTGAGTCCCAGGAAATGTTCAAAGCATGGACTGTTGAAAGCGTTTCTGGCCTTCACATATGTCGCCATAGTGCCCGTAGTATTGAATCGCGATGCAGTTTCTGTGTTTCATCGTCATTGTGAATGTTCAAGGGACGCAATGACACTGGAGCTGGACGTCTGATATAGATACTTGAGTCCCAGGAAATATTGAGAACATGGACTGTTAAATGCATTACTGGCCTTCACATATGTCGCCATAGTGCCCATAGTATTCAATCTCGATGCAGTTTCTGTGTTTCATCGTTATTGTGAAGGTTCAAGGGAAGCAATGACCCTGGAGCTGGACGTCGGATATAGTTACTTGAGTCCCAGGAAATATTCAAAGCATGGACTGTTGAAAGCGTTACTGGCCTTCACATATGTCGATATAGTGCCCGTAGTATTGAATCGCGATGCCGTTTCTGTGTTTCATCGTCAATCTGAAGGTTCAAGGGAAGCAATGACACTGGAGGGGGACGTCGGATATAGTTACTTGAGTCCCAGGAAATATTCAAAGCATGGTCTGTTAAAAGCGTTACTGGCCTTCACATATGTCGCCATAGTGCCCGTAGTATTGAATCGCGATGCAATTTCTGTGCTTCATCGTCAATGTGAAGGTACAGAGGAAGCAATGACCCTCGACCTGGCCGTCGTATTTTGTGACTTGAGTCCCAAAAAAATGTTCAAAGCATGGACTGTTAAAAGCGTTACTGGCCTTCACATATGTCCACATAGTGACCGTAGTATTGAATCGCGATGCAGTTTCTGTGTTTCTACGTCATTGTGAAGGTTCAAGGGAAGCAATGACCCTGGAGCTCGACGTCGGATATAGTTACTTGAGACCGAGAAAATATTCAAAGCATGGACTGTTAAAAGCGTTACTGGCCTTCACATATGTCGCCATAGTGCCCGTAGTATTGAATCGCGATGCAGTTTCTGTGTCTCATCGGCAATGTGGAGTTTCAAGGGAAGCAATGACCCTGGAGCTGGACGTCGGATATAGTTACTTGAGTCCCAGGAAATGTTCAAAGCATGGACTGTTAAAAGCGTTTCTGGCCTTCACATATGACGCCATAGTGCCCGTAGTATTGAATCGCGATGCAGTTTCTGTGTTTCATCGTCATTGTGAATGTTCAAGGGACGCAATGACACTGGAGCTGGACGTCGGATATAGATACTTGAGTCCCAGGAAATATTGAGAACATGGACTGTTAAATGCATTACTGGCCTTCACATATGTCGCCATAGTGCCCATAATATTCAATCTCGATGCAGTTTCTGTGTTTCAGCGTTATTGTGAAGGTTCAAGGGAAGCAATGACCCTGGAGCTGGACGTCGGATATAGTTACTTGAGTCCCAGGAAATATTCAAAGCATGGACTGTTAAAAGCGTTACTGGCCTTCACATATGTCGCCATAGTGCCCGTAGTATTGAATCGCGATGCAGTTTCTGTGTTTCATCGTCATTGTGAAGGTTTAAGGGAATCAATGACCCTGGAGCAGGACATCGGATATAGTTACTTGAGTCCCAGGAAATATTCAAAGCATGGACTGTTAAAAGCGTTACTGGCCTTCACATATGTCGCCATAGTGCCTGTAGTACTGAATCGCGATGCAGTTTCTGTGTTTCACCGTCCATGTGAAGGTTCAAGGGAAGCAATGACTCAGGACCTGGCGGTCGGATAATGTTACTTGAGTCCCAGGAAATCATCAGAGCATGGACTGTTAAAAGCGTTACTGGCCTTCACATATGTCACCATGGTGCCTGTTCTATTGAATCGCGATGCAGTTTCTGTGCTTCATCGTCAATGTGAAGGTTAAATGGAAGCAACGATACTGGACTTGGCCGTCGGATATTGTTACGTGAGTCAAAGGAAATGTTCAATGCATGGACTGTTAAAAGCGTTACTGGCCTTCACATATGTCGCCATAGTGGCTGTAGTATTCTATCGCGATGCAGTTTCTGTGTTTCATCGTCAATGTGAAGGTTCAAGTGAAGCAATGACCCTAGAGCTGGACGTCGGATATAGTTACTTGAGTCCCAAGAAATATTCAAAGCATGGATTGTTAAAAGCGTTACTGGCCTTCACATATGTCGCCATAGTGCCCGTAGTATTGAATCGCGATGCAGTTTCTGTGTCTCTTCGGCAATATGGAGTTTCAACGGAAGCAATGACCCTGGAGCTGGACGTCGGATATAGTTACTTGAGTCCCAGGACATATTCAAAGCATGGTCTGTTAAAAGCGTTACTGGCCTTCACATATGTCCCCATAGTGCCCGTAGTATTGAATCGCGATGCAGTTTCTGTGTTTCATCGTCATTGTGAAGGTTCAAGGGAAGCAATGTCCCTGGAGCTGGACGTCGGATATAGTTACTTGAGTCCCAGGAAATGTTCAAAGCATGGACTGTTGAAAGCGTTTCTGGCCTTCACATATGTCGCCATAGTGCCCGTAGTATTGAATCGCGATGCATTTTCTGTGTTTCATCGTCATTGGGAATGTTCAAGGGACGCCTTGACACTGGAGCTGGACGTCGGATATTGATACATGAGTCCCAGGAAATATTGAGAACATGGACTGTTACATGCATTACTGGCCTTCACATATGTCGCCATAGTGCCCATAGTATTCAATCTCGATCCAGTTTCTGTGTTTCATCGTCATTGTGAAGGTTCAAGGGAAGCAATGACCCTGGAGCTGGACGTCGGATATAGTTACTGGAGTCCCAGGAAATATTCAAATCATGGACTGTTAAAAGAGTTACTGGCCTTCACATATGTCGCCATAGTGTCCGTAGTATTGAATCGCAATGCAGTTTCTATGTCTCATCGGCAATGTGGAGTTTCAAGGGAAGCAATGACCCTGGAGCTGGACGTCGGATATAGTTACTTGTGTCCCAGGAAATATTCAAAGCATGGACTGTTAAAAGCGTTACTGGCCTTCACATATGTCCCCATAGTGCCCGTAGTATTAAATCAGGATGCAGTTTCTGTGTTTCATCGTCATTGTGAAGGTTTAAGGGAAGCAATGACCCTGGAGCTGGACGTCGGATATAGTTACTTGAGTCCCCAGAAAATATTCAAAGCATGGACTGTTAAAAGCGTTACTTGCCTTCACATTTGTCGCCATAGTGCCTGTAGTACTCAATCGCGATGCAGTTTCTGTGTTTCACCGTCCATGTGAAGGTTCAAGGGAAGCAATGACTCAGGACCTGGCGGTCGGATATTGTTACTTGAGCCCCAGGAAATCATCAGAGCATGGACTGTTAAAAGCGTTACTGGCCTTCACATAAGTCGCATTGGGCCTGTTCTATTGAATCGCGATGCAGTTTCTGTGTTTCATCGTCAATGTGAAGGTTAAAGGGAAGCAATGATACTGGACTTGGCCGTCGGATGTTGTTACGTGAGTCAAAGGAAATGTTCAAAGCATGGACTGTTAAAAGCGTTACTGGCCTTCACATATGTCGCCATAGTGGCTGTAGTATTCTATCGCGATGCAGTTTCTGTGTTTCATCGTCAATGTGAAGGTTCAAGTGAAGCAATGACCCTGGACCTGGACGTAGGATATTGTTACTTGAGTCCCAGGAAATATTCAAGGCATGGACTGTTAAAAGCGTTACTGGCCTTCACATATGTCGCCATGGTGGTTGTAGTATTCAATCGCGATGCAGTTTCCGTGTTTCATCGCCAGTGTGAAAATCCAAGGGAAGCAATGACCCTGGACCTTGCCGTCGGATATTGTTACATGAGTCCCAGGAAATGTTCAAAGCATGGACTGTTAAAAGCGTTACTGGTCTTCACATATGGCGCCATAGTGCCTGCAGTATTCAATCGCGATGCAGTTTCTGTGTTTCATCGTCATTGTGAAGGTTCAAGGGATCATTGACAATGGACCTGGACGACGGATATTGTTACATGAATCCCAGGAAATATTCAAAGCATGGACTGTTAAAAGCGTTACTGGCCTTCACATATATCGCCATAGTGCCCGTAGTATTGAATCGCGATGCAGTTTCTGTGTTTCATCGTCATTGTGAAGGTTCAAGGGAAGCAATGACCCTGGAGCTGGACGTCGGATATAGTTACTTGAGTCCCAGGAAATATTCAAAGCATAGACTGTTAAAAGCGTTACTGGCCTTCACATTTGTCGCCATAGTGCCTGTAGTAATCAATCGCGTTGCAGTTTCTGTGTTTCACCGTCCATGTGAAGGTTCAAGGGAAGCAATGACTCAGGACCTGGCGGTCGGATCTTGTTACTTGAGTCCCAGGAAATCATCAGAGCATGGACTGTTAAAAGCGTTACTGGCCTTCACATATGTCACCATGGTGCCTGTTCTATTGAATCGCGATGCAGTTTCTGTGTTTTATCGTCAATGTGAAGGTTAAAGGGAAGCAATGATACTGGACTTGGCCGTCGGATATTGTTACGTGAGTCAAAGGAAATGTTCAAAGCATGGACTGTTAAATGCGTTACTGGCCTTCACATATGTCGCCATAGTGGCTGTAGTATTCTATCGCGATGCAGTTTCTGTGTTTCATCGTCAGTGTGAAGGTTCAAGTGAAGCAATGACCCTGGAGCTGGACGTCGGATATAGTTACTTGAGTCCCAGGAAATATTCAAAGCATGGACTGTTGAAAGCGTTACTGGCCTTCACATATGTCGCCATAGTGCCCGTACTATTGAATCGCGATGCAGTTTCTGTGTTTCATCGTCAATGTGAAGGTTCAAGGGAAGCAGTGACACTGGAGGGGGACGTCGGATATAGTTACTTGAGTCCCAGGAAATATTCAAAGCATGGTCTGTTAAAAGCGTTACTGGCCTTCGCATATGTCGCCATAGTGCCCGTAGTATTGAATCGCGATTCAATTTCTGTGCTTCATCGTCAATGTGAAGGTACAGAGGAAGCAATGACCCTCGACCTGGCCGTCGTATTTTGTGACATGAGTCCCAAAAAAATGTTCAAAGCATGGACTGTTAAAAGCGTTACTGGCCTTCACATATGTCCCCATAGTGCCCGTAGTATTGAATCGCGATGCAGTTTCTGTGTTTCTACGTCATTCTGAAGGTTGAAGGGAAGCAATGACCCTGGAGCTCGACGTCGGATATAGTTACTTGAGACCGAGAAAATATTCAAAGCATGGTCTGTTAAAAGCGTTACTGGCCTTCACATATGTCGCCATAGTGCCCGTAGTATTGAATCGCGATGCAGTTTCTGTGTCTCATCGGCAATGTGGAGTTTCAAGGGAAGCAATGACCCTGGAGCTGGACGTCGGATATAGTTACTTGAGTCCCAGGACATATTCAAAGCATGGTCTGTTAAAAGCGTTACTGGCCTTCACATATGTCCCCATAGTGCCCGTAGTATTGAATCGCGATGCAGTTTCTGTGTTTCATCGTCATTGTGAAGGTTCAAGGGAAGCAATGACCCTGGAGCTGGACGTCGGATATAGTTACTTGAGTCCCAGGAAATGTTCAAAGCATGGACTGTTGAAAGCGTTTCTGGCCTTCACATATGTCGCCATAGTGCCCGTAGTATTGAATCGCGATGCAGTTTCTGTGTTTCTACGTCATTGTGAAGGTTCAAGGGAAGCAATGACCCTGGAGCTCGACGTCGGATATAGTTACTTGAGACCGAGAAAATATTCAAAGCATGGACTGTTAAAAGCGTTACTGGCCTTCACATATGTCGCCATAGTGCCCGTAGTATTGATTCGCGACGCAGTTTCTGTGTCTCATCGGCAATGTGGAGTTTCAAGGGAAGCAATGACCCTGGAGCTGGACGTCGGATATAGTTACTTGAGTCCCAGGAAATATTCAAAGCATGGACTGTTAAAAGCGTTACTGGCCTTCACATATGTCGCCATAGTGACTGTAGTACTGAATCGCGATGCAGTTTCTGTGTTTCACCGTCCATGTGAAGATTCAAGGGAAGCAATGACTCAGGACCTGGCGGTCGGATATTGTTACTTGAGTCCCAGGAAATCATCAGAGCATGGACTGTTAAAAGCGTTACTGGCCTTCACATATGTCACCATGGTGCCTGTTCTATTGAATCGCGATGCAGTTTCTGTGTTTCATCGTCAATGTGAAGGTTAAAGGGAAGCAACGATACTGGTCTTGGCCGTCGGATATTGTTACGTGAGTCAAAGGAAATGTTCAATGCATGGACTGTTAAAACCGTTACTGGCCTTCACATATGTCGCCATAGTGGCTGTAGTATTCTATCGCGATGCAGTTTCTGTGTTTCATCGTCAATGTGAAGGTTCAAGTGAAGCAATGACCCTGGAGCTGGACGTCGGATATAGTTACTTGAGTCCCAGGAAATATTCAAAGCATGGACTGTTAAAAGCGTTACTGGCCTTCACATATGTCGCCATAGTGCCCGTAGTATTGAATCACGATGCAGTTTCTGTGTCTCATCGGCAATGTGGAGTTTCAAGGGAAGCAATGACCCTGGAGCTGGACGTCGGATATAGTTACTTGAGTCCCAGGACATATTCAAAGCATGGTCTGTTAAAAGCGTTACTGGCCTTCACATATGTCCCCATAGTGCCCGTAGTATTGAATCGCGATGCAGTTTCTGTGTTTCATCGTCATTGTGAAGGTTCAAGGGAAGCAATGACCCTGGAGCTGGACGTCAGGTTATAGTTACTTGAGTCCCAGGAAATGTTCAAAGCATGGACTGTTGAAAGCGTTTCTGGCCTTCACATATGTCGCCATAGTGCCCGTAGTATTGAATCGCGATGCAGTTTCTGTGTTTCATCGTCATTGTGAATGTTCAAGGGACGCAATGACACTGGAGCTGGACGTCGGATATAGATACTTGAGTCCCAGGAAATATTGAGAACATGGACTGTTAAATGCATTACTGGCCTTCACATATGTCGCCATAGTGCCATAGTATTCAATCTCGATGCAGTTTCTGTGTTTCATCGTTATTGTGAAGGTTCAAGGGAAGCAATGACCCTGGAGCTGGACGTCGGATATATTTACTTGAGTTCCAGGAAATATTCAAAGCATGGACTGTTAAAAGCGTTACTGGCCTTCACATATGTCCCCATAGTGCCCGTAGTATTGAATCGCGAAGCAGTTTCTGTGTTTCATCGTCATTGTGAAGGTTCAAGGGAAGCAATGACCCTGGAGCTGGACGTCGGATATATTTACTTGAGTTCCAGGAAATATTCAAAGCATGGACTGTTAAAAGCGTTACTGGCCTTCACATATGTCGCCATAGTGCCCGTAGTATTGAATCGCGATGCAGTTTCTGTGTTTCATCGTCATTGTGAAGGTTTAAGGGAAGCAATGACCCTGGAGCTGGACGTCGGATATAGTTACTTGAGTCCCAGGAAATATTCAAAGCATGGACTGTTAAAAGCGTTACTGGCCTTCACATATGTCGCCATAGTGCCCGTAGTATTGAATCGCGATGCAGTTTCTGTGTTTCATCGTCATTGTGAAGGTTTAAGGGAAGCAATGACCCTGGAGCTGGACGTCGGATATAGTTACTTGAGTCCCAGGAAATATTCAAAGCATGGACTGTTAAAAGCGTTACTGGCCTTCACATATGTCGCCATAGTGCCTGTAGTACTGAATCGCGATGCAGTTTCTTTGTTTCACCGTCCATGTGAAGGTTCAAGGGAAGCAATGACTCAGGACCTGGCGGTCGGAAATTGTTACTTGAGTCCCAGGAAATCATCAGAGCATGGACTGTTAAAAGCGTTACTGGCCTTCACATATGTCACCATGGTGCCTGTTCTATTGAATCGCGATGCAGTTTCTGTGTTTCATCGTCAATGTGAAGGTTAAAGGGAAGCAACGATACTGGACTTGGCCGTCGGATATTGTTACGTGAGTCAAAGGAAATGTTCAATGCATGGACTGTTAAAAGCGTTACTGGCCTTCACATATGTCGCCATAGTGGCTGTAGTATTCTATCGCGATGCAGTTTCTGTGTTTCATCGTCAATGTGAAGGTTCAAGTGAAGCAATGACCCTGGAGCTGGACGTCGGATATAGTTACTTGAGTCCCAGGAAATATTCAAAGCATGGACTGTTGAAAGCGTTACTGGCCTTCACATATGTCGCCATACTGCCCGTAGTATTGAATCGCGATGCAGTTTCTGTGTTTCATCGTCATTGTGAAGGTTCAAGGGAAGCAATGACCCTGGAGCTGGACGTCGGATATATTTACTTGAGTCCCAGGAAATATTCAAAGCATGGACTGTTAAAAGCGTTACTGGCCTTCACATATGTCGCCATTGTGCCCGTAGTATTGAATCGCGATGCAGTTTCTGTGTCTCATCGTCATTGTGAAGGTTCAAGGGAAGCAATAACCCTGGAGCTGGACGTCGCATGTAGTTACTTGAGTCCCAGGAAATATTCAAAGCATGGACTGTTAAAAGCGTTACTGGCCTTCACATATGTCGCCATAGTGCCCGTAGTATTGAATCGCGATGCAGTTTCTGTGTTTCATCGTCATTGTGAAGGTTCAAGGGAAGCAGTGACCCTGGAGCTGGACGTCGGATATAGTTACTGGAGTCCCAGGAAATATTCAAATCATGGACTGTTAAAAGCGTTACTGGCCTTCACATATGTCGCCATAGTGGCTGTAGTATTCTATCGCGATGCAGTTTCTGTGTTTCATCGTCAGTGTGAAGGTTCAAGTGAAGCAATGACCCTGGAGCTGGACGTCGGATATAGTTACTTGAGTCCCAGGAAATATTCAAAGCATGGACTGTTGAAAGCGTTACTGGCCTTCACATATGTCGCCATAGTGCCCGTACTATTGAATCGCGATGCAGTTTCTGTGTTTCATCGTCAATGTGAAGGTTCAAGGGAAGCAGTGACACTGGAGGGGGACGTCGGATATAGTTACTTGAGTCCCAGGAAATATTCAAAGCATGGTCTGTTAAAAGCGTTACTGGCCTTCGCATATGTCGCCATAGTGCCCGTAGTATTGAATCGCGATTCAATTTCTGTGCTTCATCGTCAATGTGAAGGTACAGAGGAAGCAATGACCCTCGACCTGGCCGTCGTATTTTGTGACATGAGTCCCAAAAAAATTTTCAAAGCATGGACTGTTAAAAGCGTTACTGGCCTTCACATATGTCCCCATAGTGCCCGTAGTATTGAATCGCGATGCAGTTTCTGTGTTTCTACGTCATTCTGAAGGTTGAAGGGAAGCAATGACCCTGGAGCTCGACGTCGGATATAGTTACTTGAGACCGAGAAAATATTCAAAGCATGGTCTGTTAAAAGCGTTACTGGCCTTCACATATGTCGCCATAGTGCCCGTAGTATTGAATCGCGATGCAGTTTCTGTGTCTCATCGGCAATGTGGAGTTTCAAGGGAAGCAATGACCCTGGAGCTGGACGTCGGATATAGTTACTTGAGTCCCAGGACATATTCAAAGCATGGTCTGTTAAAAGCGTTACTGGCCTTCACATATGTCCCCATAGTGCCCGTAGTATTGAATCGCGATGCAGTTTCTGTGTTTCATCGTCATTGTGAAGGTTCAAGGGAAGCAATGACCCTGGAGCTGGACGTCGGATATAGTTACTTGAGTCCCAGGAAATGTTCAAAGCATGGACTGTTGAAAGCGTTTCTGGCCTTCACATATGTCGCCATAGTGCCCGTAGTATTGAATCGCGATGCAGTTTCTGTGTTTCTACGTCATTGTGAAGGTTCAAGGGAAGCAATGACCCTGGAGCTCGACGTCGGATATAGTTACTTGAGACCGAGAAAATATTCAAAGCATGGACTGTTAAAAGCGTTACTGGCCTTCACATATGTCGCCATAGTGCCCGTAGTATTGATTCGCGACGCAGTTTCTGTGTCTCATCGGCAATGTGGAGTTTCAAGGGAAGCAATGACCCTGGAGCTGGACGTCGGATATAGTTACTTGAGTCCCAGGAAATATTCAAAGCATGGACTGTTAAAAGCGTTACTGGCCTTCACATATGTCGCCATAGTGCCTGTAGTACTGAATCGCGATGCAGTTTCTGTGTTTCACCGTCCATGTGAAGATTCAAGGGAAGCAATGACTCAGGACCTGGCGGTCGGATATTGTTACTTGAGTCCCAGGAAATCATCAGAGCATGGACTGTTAAAAGCGTTACTGGCCTTCACATATGTCACCATGGTGCCTGTTCTATTGAATCGCGATGCAGTTTCTGTGTTTCATCGTCAATGTGAAGGTTAAAGGGAAGCAACGATACTGGACTTGGCCGTCGGATATTGTTACGTGAGTCAAAGGAAATGTTCAATGCATGGACTGTTAAAAGCGTTACTGGCCTTCACATATGTCGCCATAGTGGCTGTAGTATTCTATCGCGATGCAGTTTCTGTGTTTCATCGTCAATGTGAAGGTTCAAGTGAAGCAATGACCCTGGAGCTGGACGTCGGATATAGTTACTTGAGTCCCAGGAAATATTCAAAGCATGGACTGTTAAAAGCGTTACTGGCCTTCACATATGTCGCCATAGTGCCCGTAGTATTGAATCACGATGCAGTTTCTGTGTCTCATCGGCAATGTGGAGTTTCAAGGGAAGCAATGACCCTGGAGCTGGACGTCGGATATAGTTACTTGAGTCCCAGGACATATTCAAAGCATGGTCTGTTAAAAGCGTTACTGGCCTTCACATATGTCCCCATAGTGCCCGTAGTATTGAATCGCGATGCAGTTTCTGTGTTTCATCGTCATTGTGAAGGTTCAAGGGAAGCAATGACCCTGGAGCTGGACGTCAGGTTATAGTTACTTGAGTCCCAGGAAATGTTCAAAGCATGGACTGTTGAAAGCGTTTCTGGCCTTCACATATGTCGCCATAGTGCTCGTAGTATTGAATCGCGATGCAGTTTCTGTGTTTCATCGTCATTGTGAATGTTCAAGGGACGCAATGACACTGGAGCTGGACGTCGGATATAGATACTTGAGTCCCAGGAAATATTGAGAACATGGACTGTTAAATGCATTACTGGCCTTCACATATGTCGCCATAGTGCCCATAGTATTCAATCTCGATGCAGTTTCTGTGTTTCATCGTTATTGTGAAGGTTCAAGGGAAGCAATGACCCTGGAGCTGGACGTCGGATATAGTTACTTGAGTCCCAGGAAATATTCAAAGCATGGATTGTTAAAAGCGTTACTGGCCTTCACATATGTCCCCATAGTGCCCGTAGTATTGAATCGCGAAGCAGTTTCTGTGTTTCATCGTCATTGTGAAGGTTCAAGGGAAGCAATGACCCTGGAGCTGGACGTCGGATATATTTACTTGAGTTCCAGGAAATATTCAAAGCATGGACTGTTAAAAGCGTTACTGGCCTTCACATATGTCGCCATAGTGCCCGTAGTATTGAATCGCGATGCAGTTTCTGTGTTTCATCGTCATTGTGAAGGTTTAAGGGAAGCAATGACCCTGGAGCTGGACGTCGGATATAGTTACTTGAGTCCCAGGAAATATTCAAAGCATGGACTGTTAAAAGCGTTACTGGCCTTCACATATGTCGCCATAGTGCCCGTAGTATTGAATCGCGATGCAGTTTCTGTGTTTCATCGTCATTGTGAAGGTTTAAGGGAAGCAATGACCCTGGAGCTGGACGTCGGATATAGTTACTTGAGTTCCAGGAAATATTCAAAGCATGGACTGTTAAAAGCGTTACTGGCCTTCACATATGTCGCCATAGTGCCTGTAGTACTGAATCGCGATGCAGTTTCTTTGTTTCACCGTCCATGTGAAGGTTCAAGGGAAGCAATGACTCAGGACCTGGCGGTCGGAAATTGTTACTTGAGTCCCAGGAAATCATCAGAGCATGGACTGTTAAAAGCGTTACTGGCCTTCACATATGTCACCATGGTGCCTGTTCTATTGAATCGCGATGCAGTTTCTGTGTTTCATCGTCAATGTGAAGGTTAAAGGGAAGCAACGATACTGGACTTGGCCGTCGGATATTGTTACGTGAGTCAAAGGAAATGTTCAATGCATGGACTGTTAAAAGCGTTACTGGCCTTCACATATGTCGCCATAGTGGCTGTAGTATTCTATCGCGATGCAGTTTCTGTGTTTCATCGTCAATGTGAAGGTTCAAGTGAAGCAATGACCCTGGAGCTGGACGTCGGATATAGTTACTTGAGTCCCAGGAAATATTCAAAGCATGGACTGTTGAAAGCGTTACTGGCCTTCACATATGTCGCCATACTGCCCGTAGTATTGAATCGCGATGCAGTTTCTGTGTTTCATCGTCATTGTGAAGGTTCAAGGGAAGCAATGACCCTGGAGCTGGACGTCGGATATATTTACTTGAGTCCCAGGAAATATTCAAAGCATGGACTGTTAAAAGCGTTACTGGCCTTCACATATGTCGCCATTGTGCCCGTAGTATTGAATCGCGATGCAGTTTCTGTGTCTCATCGTCATTGTGAAGGTTCAAGGGAAGCAATAACCCTGGAGCTGGACGTCGCATGTAGTTACTTGAGTCCCAGGAAATATTCAAAGCATGGACTGTTAAAAGCGTTACTGGCCTTCACATATGTCGCCATAGTGCCCGTAGTATTGAATCGCGATGCAGTTTCTGTGTTTCATCGTCATTGTGAAGGTTCAAGGGAAGCAGTGACCCTGGAGCTGGACGTCGGATATAGTTACTGGAGTCCCAGGAAATATTCAAATCATGGACTGTTAAAAGCGTTACTGGCCTTCACATATGTCGCCATAGTGTCTGTAGTATTGAATCGCAATGCAGTTTCTATGTCTCATCGGCAATGTGGAGTTTCAAGGGAAGCAATGACCCTGGAGCTGGACGTCGGATATAGTTGCTTGTGTCCCAGGAAATATTCAAAGCATGGACTGTTAAAAGCGTTACTGGCCTTCACATATGTCCCCATAGTGCCCGTAGTATTAAATCGCGATGCAGTTTCTGTGTTTCATCGTCATTGTGAAGGTTTAAGGGAAGCAATGACCCTGGAGCTGGACGTCGGATATAGGTACTTGAGTCCCCAGAAAATATTCAAAGCATGGAGTGTTAAAAGCGTTACTTGCCTTCACATTTGTCGCCATAGTGCCTGTAGTACTCAATCGCGATGCAGTTTCCGTGTTTCACCGTCCATGTGAAGGTTCAAGGGAAGCAATGACTCAGGACCTGGCGGTCGGATATTGTTGCTTGACACCCAGGAAATCATCAGAGCATGGACTGTTAAAAGCGTTACTGGCCTTCACATATGTCACCATGGTGCCTGTTCTATTGAATCGCGATGCAGTTTCTGTGCTTCATCGTCAATGTGAAGGTTAAAGGGAAGCAACGATACTGGACTTGGCCGTCGGATATTGTTACGTGAGTCAAAGGAAATGTTCAATGCATGGACTGTTAAAAGCGTTACTGGCCTTCACATATGTCGCCATAGTGGCTGTAGTATTCTATCGCGATGCAGTTTCTGTGTTTCATCGTCAATGTGAAGGTTCAAGTGAAGCAATGACCCTGGAGCTGGACGTCGGATATAGTTGCTTGTGTCCCAGGAAATATTCAAAGCATGGACTGTTAAAAGCGTTACTGGCCTTCACATATGTCCCCATAGTGCCCGTAGTATTAAATCTCGATGCAGTTTCTGTGTTTCATCGTTATTGTGAAGGTTCAAGGGAAGCAATGACCCTGGAGCTGGACGTCGGATATAGTTACTTGAGTCCCAGGAAATATTCAAAGCATGGATTGTTAAAAGCGTTACTGGCCTTCACATATGTCGCCATAGTGCTTGTAGTATTGAATCGCGAAGCAGTTTCTGTGTTTCATCGTCATTGTGAAGGTTCAAGGGGAAGCAATGACCCTGGAGCTGGACGTCGGATATATTTACTTGAGTTCCAGGAAATATTCAAAGCATGGACTGTTAAAAGCGTTACTGGCCTTCACATATGTCGCCATAGTGCCCGTAGTATTGAATCGCGATGCAGTTTCTGTGTTTCATCGTCATTGTGAAGGTTCAAGGAAAGCAATGACCCTGGAGCTGGACGTCGGATATAGTTACTTGAGTCCCAGGAAATATTCAAAGCATGGACTGTTAAAAGCGTTACTGGCCTTCACATATGTCGCCATTGTGCCCGTAGTATTGAATCGCGATGCAGTTTCTGTGTCTCATCGTCATTGTGAAGGTTCAAGGGAAGCAATAACCCTGGAGCTGGACGTCGCATGTAGTTACTTGAGTCCCAGGAAATATTCAAAGCATGGACTGTTAAAAGCGTTACTGGCCTTCACATATGTCGACATAGTGCCCGTAGTATTGAATCGCGATGAAGTTTCTGTGTTTCATCGTCATTGTGAAGGTTCAAGGGAAGCAATGACCCTGGAGCTGGACGTCGGATATAGTTACTGGAGTCCCAGGAAATACTCAAATCATGGACTGTTAAAAGCGTTACTGGCCTTCACATATGTCGCCATAGTGACCGTAGTATTGAATCGCAATGCAGTTTCTATGTCTCATCGGCAATGTTGAGTTTCAAGGGAAGCAATGACCCTGGAGCTGGACGTCGGATATAGTTACTTGAGTCCCAGGAAATATTCAAAGCATGGACTGTTAAAAGCGTTACTGGCCTTCAAATATGTCCCCATAGTGCCCGTATTATTAAATCGCGATGCAGTTTCTGTGTTTCATCGTCATTGTGAAGGTTTAAGGGAAGCAATGACCCTGGAGCTGGACGTCGGATATAGTTACTTGAGTCCCCAGAAAATATTCAAAGCATGGACTGTTAAAAGCGTTACTTGCCTTCACATTTGTCGCCATAGTGCCTGTAGTACTCAATCGCGATGCAGTTTCTGTGTTTCACCGTCCATGTGAAGGTTCAAGGGAAGCAATGACTCAGGACCTGGCGGTCGGATATTGTTACTTGAGCCCCAGGAAATCATCAGAGCATGGTCTGTTAAAAGCGTTACTGGCCTTCACATATGTCGCCATGGTGCTTGTAGTATTCAATCGCGATGCAGTTTCCGTGTTTCATCGCCAGTGTGAAAATCCAAGGGAAGCAATGACCCTGGACCTTGCCGTCGGATATTGTTACATGAGTCCCAGGAAATGTTCAAAGCATGGTCTGTTAAAAGCGTTACTGGTCTTCACATATGGCGCCATAGTGCCTGCAGTATTCAATCGCGATGCAGTTTCTGTGTTTCATCGTCATTGTGAAGGTTCAAGGGATCATTGACAATGGACCTGGACGACGGATATTGTTACATGAATCCCAGGAAATATTCAAAGCATGGACTGTTAAAAGCGTTACTGGCCTTCACATATATCGCCATAGTGCCCGTAGTATTGAATCGCGATGCAGTTTCTGTGTTTCATCGTCAATCTGAAGGTTCAAGGGAACCAATTAAATTTCTACCTTGAAGTTGGATATTGTTACTTGAGTCCCACGAATTGTTCAAAGCATGGACTGTTAAAAGTGCTACTGGCCTTCACATATGTCGCCATGGTGCCTGTTGTATTCAATCGGCATGCAGTTTCTGTGTTTCATCGTCAGTGTGAAGGTACAAGGGAAGCAATGGCCTTGGACCTGGCTGTCAGGAACTGTTATTTGAGTCCCAGGAAATGTTCAAAACATGGACTGTTAAAATCGTTACTTGCCTTCACATTTGTCGCCATAGTGCCTGTAGTACTCAATCGCGATGCAGTTTCTGTGTTTCATCGTCAATGTGAAGGTAAAAGGGAAGCAATGATACTGGACTTGGCCGTCGGATATAGTTACTAGAGTCCCAGGAAATATGCAAAGCATGGACTGTTAAAGGCGTTACTGGCCTTCACATATGTCGCCATAGTGGCTGTAGTATTCTATCGCGATGCAGTTTCTGTGTTTCATCGTCAATGTGAAGGTTCAAGTGAAGCAATGACCCTGGTCCTGGACGTCGGATATTGTTACTTGAATCCCAGGAAATATTCAAACATCGACTGTTATAAGCGTTACTGGCCTTCACATATGTCGCCATGGTGCTTGTAGTATTTAGTCGCGATGCAGTTTCTGTGTTTCATCGTCAATGTGATGGTTCAAGGGATCATTGACAATGGACCTGGACGACGGATATTGTTACATGAATCCCAGGAAACATTCAAAGCATGGACTGTTAAAAGCGTTACTGGCCTTCACATATGTCGCCATACTGCCCGTAGTATTGAATCGCGATGCAGTTTCTGTGTTTCATCGTCATTGTGAAGGTTCAAGGGAAGCAATGACCCTGGAGCTGGACGTCGGATATATTTACTTGAGTCCCAGGAAATATTCAAAGCATGGACTGTTAAAAGCGTTACTGGCCTTCACATATGTCGCCATTGTGCCCGTAGTATTGAATCGCGATGCAGTTTCTGTGTCTCATCGTCATTGTGAAGGTTCAAGGGAAGCAATAACCCTGGAGCTGGACGTCGCATGTAGTTACTTGAGTCCCAGGAAATATTCAAAGCATGGACTGTTAAAAGCGTTACTGGCCTTCACATATGTCGCCATAGTGCCTGTAGTAATCAATCGCGATGCAGTTTCTGTGTTTCATCGTCATTGTGAAGGTTCAAGGGAAGCAATGACCCTGGAGCTGGACGTCGGATATAGTTACTTGAGTCCCAGGAAATATTCAAATCATGGACTGTTAAAAGCGTTACTGGCCTTCACATATGTCGCCATAGTGTCCGTAGTATTGAATCGCAATGCAGTTTCTATGTCTCATCGGCAATGTGGAGTTGCAAGGGAAGCAATGACCCTGGAGCTGGACGTCGGATATAGTTACTTGTGTCCCAGGAAATATTCAAAGCATGGACTGTTAAAAGCGTTACTGGCCTTCACATATGTCCCCATAGTGCCCGTAGTATTAAATCGCGATGCAGTTTCTGTGTTTCATCGTTATTGTGAAGGTTTAAGGGAAGCAATGACACTGGAGCTGGACGTCGGATATTGTTACTTGAGTCCCCAGAAAATATTCGAAGCATGGACTGTTAAAAGCGTTACTTGCCTTCACATTTGTCGCCATAGTGCCTGTAGTACTCAATCGCGATGCAGTTTCTGTGTTTCACCGTCCATGTGATGGTTCAAGGGAAGCAATGACTCAGGACCTGGCGGTCGGATATTGTTACTTGAGCCCCAGGAAATCATCAGAGCATGGACTGTTAAAAGCGTTACTGGCCTTCACATAAGTCGCATTGGGCCTGTTCTATTGAATCGCGATGCAGTTTCTGTGTTTCATCGTCAATGTGAAGGTTAAAGGGAAGCAATGATACTGGACTTGGCCGTCGGATATTGTTACGTGAGTCAAAGGAAATGTTCAAAGCATGGACTGTTAAAAGCGTTACTGGCCTTCACATATGTCGCCATAGTGGCTGTAGTATTCTATCGCGATGCAGTTTCTGTGTTTCATCGTCAATGTGAAGGTTCAAGTGAAGCAATGACCCTGGACCTGGACGTAGGATATTGTTACTTGAGTCCCAGGAAATATTCAAGGCATGGACTGTTAAAAGCGTTACTGGCCTTCACATATGTCGCCATGGTGGTTGTAGTATTCAATCGCGATGCAGTTTCCGTGTTTCATCGCCAGTGTGAAAATCCAAGGCAAGCAATGACCCTGGACCTTGCCGTCGGATATTGTTACATGAGTCCAGGGAAATGTTCAAAGCATGGACTGTTAAAAGCGTTACTGGTCTTCACATATGGCGCCATAGTGCCTGCAGTATTCAATCGCGCTGCAGTTTCTGTGTTTCATCGTCATTGTGAAGGTTCAAGGGATCATTGACAATGGACCTGGACGACGGATATTGTTACATGAATCCCAGGAAATATTCAAAGCATGGACTGTTAAAAGCGTTACTGGCCTTCACATATATCGCCATAGTGCCCGTAGTATTGAATCGCGATGCAGTTTCTGTGTTTCATCGTCATTGTGAAGGTTCAAGGGAAGCAATGACCCTGGAGCTGGACGTCGGACATAGTTACTTGAGTCCCAGGAAATATTCAAAACATGGACTGTTAAAAGCGTTACTGGCCTACACATATGTCCCCATAGTCCCCGTAATATTAAATCGCGATGCTGTTTCTGTGTTTCATCGTCACTCTGAAGATTCAAGGGAAGCAATGACCCTGGAGCTGGACGTCTGATATAGTTACTTGAGTCCCAGGAAATATTCAAAGCATAGACTGTTAAAAGCGTTACTGGCCTTCACATTTGTCGCCATAGTGCCTGTAGTAATCAATCGCGATGCAGTTTCTGTGTTTCACCGTCCATGTGGAGGTTCAAGGTAAGCAATGACTCAGGACCTGGCGGTCGGATATTGTTACTTGAGTCCCAGGAAATCATCAGAGCATGGACTGTTAAAAGCGTTACTGGCCTTCACATATGTCACCATGGTGCCTGTTCTATTGAATCGCGATGCAGTTTCTGTGTTTTATCGTCAATGTGAAGGTTAAAGGGAAGCAATGATACTGGACTTGGACGTCGGATATTTTTACGTGAGTCAAAGGAAATGTTCAAAGCATGGACTGTTAAAAGCGTTACTGGCCTTCACATATGTCGCCATAGTGGCTGTAGTATCCTATCGCGATGCAGTTTCTGTGTATCATCGTCAATGTGAAGGTTCAAGTGAAGCAATGACCATGGAGCTGGACGTCGGATATAGTTACTTGAGTCCCAGGAAATATTCAAAGCATGAGCTGTTGAAAGCGTTACTGGCCTTCACATATGTCGCCATAGTGCCCGTAGTATTGAATCGCGATGCAGTTTCTGTGTTTCATCGTCAATCTGAAGGTTCAGGGGAAGCAATGACACTGGAGGGGGACGTCGGATATAGTTACTTGAGTCCCAGGAAATATTCAAAGCATGGTCTGTTAAAAGCGTTACTGGCCTTCACATATGTCGCCATAGTGCCCGTAGTATTGAATCGCGATGCAATTTCTGTGCTTCATCGTCAATGTGAAGGTACAGAGGAAGCAATGACCCTCGACCTGGCCGTCGTATTTTGTAACTTTAGTCCCAAAAAAATGTTCAAAGCATGGACTGTTAAAAGCGTTACTGGCCTTCACATATGTCCCCATAGTGCCCGTAGTATTGAATCGCGATGCAGTTTCTGTGTTTCTACGTCATTGTGAAGGTTCAAGGGAAGCAATGACCCTGGAGCTCGACGTCGGACATAGTTACTTGAGACCGAGAAAATATTCAAAGCATGGACTGTTAAAAGCGTTACTGGCCTTCACATATGTCGCCATAGTGCCCGTAGTACTGAATCGCGATGCAGTTTCTGTGTCTCATCGGCAATGTGGAGTTTCAAGGGAAGCAATGACTCTGGAGCTGGTTGTCGGATATAGTTACTTGAGTCCCAGGAAATGTTCAAAGCATGGACTGTTAAAAGCGTTTCTGGCCTTCACATATGTCGCCATAGTGCCCGTAGTATTGAATCGCGATGCAGTTTCTGTGTTTCATCGTCATTGTGAATGTTCAAGGGACGCAATGACACTGGAGCTGGACGTCGGATATAGATACTTGAGTCCCAGGAAATATTGAGAACATGGACTGTTAAATGCATTACTGGCCTTCACATATGTCGCCATAGTGCCCATAATATTCAATCTCGATGCAGTTTCTGTGTTTCATCGTTATTGTGAAGGTTCAAGGGAAGCAATGACCCTGGAGCTGGACGTCGGATATAGTTACTTGAGTCCCCGGAAATATTCAAAGCATGGATTGTTAAAAGCGTTACTGGCCTTCACATATGTACCCATAGTGCCCGTAGTATTGAATCGCGAAGCAGTTTCTGTGTTTCATCGTCATTGTGAAGGTTCAAGGGAATCAATGACCCTGGAGCTGGACGTCGGATATATTTACTTGAGTTCCAGGAAATATTCAAAGCATGGACTGTTAAAAGCGTTACTGGCCTTCACATATGTCGCCATAGTGCCCGTAGTATTGAATCGCGATGCAGTTTCTGTGTTTCATCGTCATTGTGAAGGTTTAAGGGAAGCAATGACCCTGGAGCTGGACGTCGGATATAGTTACTTGAGTCCCAGGAAATATTCAAAGCATGGACTGTTAAAAGCGTTACTGGCCTTCACATATGTCGCCATAGTGCCCGTAGTATTGAATCGCGATGCAGTTTCTGTGTTTCACCGTCCATGTGAAGGTTCAAGGGAAGCAATGACTCAGGACCTGGCGGTCGGATATTGTTACTTGAGTCCCAGGAAATCATCAGAGCATGGACTGTTAAAAGCGTTACTGGCCTTCACATATGTCACCATGGTGCCTGTTCTATTGAATCGCGATGCAGTTTCTGTGTTTCATCGTCAATGTGAAGGTTAAAGGGAAGCAATGACCCTGGAGCTGGACGTCGGATATATTTACTTGAGTTCCAGGAAATATTCAAAGCATGGACTGTTAAAAGCGTTACTGGCCTTCACATATGTCGCCATAGTGCCCGTAGTATTGAATCGCGATGCAGTTTCTGTGTTTCATCGTCAATGTGAAGGTTAAAGGGAAGCAACGATACTGGACTTGGCCGTCAGATATTGTTACGTGAGTCAAAGGAAATGTTCAATGCATGGACTGTTAAAAGCGTTACTGGCCTTCACATATGTCGCCATAGTGGCTGTAGTATTCTATCGCGATGCAGTTTCTGTGTTTCATCGTCAATGTGAAGGTTCAAGTGAAGCAACGACCCTGGAGCTGGACGTCGGATATAGTTACTTGAGTCCCAGGAAATATTCAAAGCATGGACTGTTAAAAGCGTTACTGGCCTTCACATATGTCGCCATAGTGCCCGTAGTATTGAATCGCGATGCAGTTTCTGAGTCTCATCGGCAATGTGGTGTTTCAAGGGAACCATTGCCCCTAGAGCTGGACGTCGGATATAGTTACTTGAGTCCCAGGACATATTCAAAGCATGGTCTGTTAAAAGCGTTACTGGCCTTCACATATGTCCCCATAGTGCCCGTAGTATTGAATCGCGATGCAGTTTCTGTGTTTCATCGTCATTGTGAAGGTTCAAGGGAAGCAATGACCCTGGAGCTGGACGTCGGATATAGTTACTGGAGTCCCAGGAAATATTCAAATCATGGACTGTTAAAAGCGTTACTGGCCTTCACATATGTCGCCATAGTGTCCGTAGTATTGAATCGCAATGCAGTTTCTATGTCTCATCGGCAATGTGGAGTTTCAAGGGAAGCAATGACCCTGGAGCTGGACGTCGGATATAGTTACTTGTGTCCCAGGAAATATTCAAAGCATGGACTGTTAAAAGCGTTACTGGCCTTCACATATGTCCCCATAGTGCCCGTAGTATTAAATCGCGATGCAGTTTCTGTGTTTCATCGTCATTGTGAAGGTTTAAGGGAAGCAATGACCCTGGAGCTGGACGTCGGATATAGTTACTTGAGTCCCCAGAAAATATTCAAAGCATGGACTGTTAAAAGCGTTACTTGCCTTCACATTTGTCGCCATAGTGCCTGTAGTACTCAATCGCGATGCAGTTTCTGTGTTTCACCGTCCATGTGAAGGTACAAGGGAAGCAATGACTCAGGACCTGGCGGTCGGATATTGTTACTTGAGCCCCAGGAAATCATCAGAGCATGGACTGTTAAAAGCGTTACTGGCCTTCACATAAGTCGCATTGGGCCTGTTCTATTGAATCGCGATGCAGTTTCTGTGTTTCATCGTCAATGTGAAGGTTAAAGGGAAGCAATGATACTGGACTTGGCCGTCGGATATTATTACGTGAGTCAAAGGAAATGTTCAAAGCATGGACTGTTAAAAGCGTTTCTGGCCTTCACATATGTCGCCATAGTGGCTGTAGTATTCTATCGCGATGCAGTTTCTGTGTTTCATCGTCAATGTGAAGGTTCAAGTGAAGCAATGACCCTGGACCTGGACGTAGGATATTGTTACTTGAGTCCCAGGAAATATTCAAGGCATGGACTGTTAAAAGCGTTACTGGCCTTCACATATGTCGCCATGGTGCTTGTAGTATTCAAACGCGATGCAGTTTCCGTGTTTCATCGCCAGTGTGAAAATCCAAGGGAAGCAATGACCCTGGACCTTGCCGTCGGATATTGTTACATGAGTCCCAGGAAATGTTCAAAGCATGGACTGTTAAAAGCGTTACTGGTCTTCACATATGTCCCCATAGTGCCCGTAGTATTGAATCGCGAAGCAGTTTCTGTGTTTCATCGTCACTGTGAAGGTTCAAGGGAAGCAATGACCCTGGAGCTGGACGTCGGATATATTTACTTGAGTTCCAGGAAATATTCAAAGCATGGACTGTTAAAAGCGTTACTGGCCTTCACATATGTCGCCATAGTGCCCGTAGTATTGAATCGCGATGCAGTTTCTGTGTTTCATCGTCATTGTGAAGGTTTAAGGGAAGCAATGACCCTGGAGCTGGACGTCGGATATAGTTACTTGAGTCCCAGGAAATATTCAAAGCATGGACTGTTAAAAGCGTTACTGGCCTTCACATATGTCGCCATAGTGCCCGTAGTATTGAATCGCGATGCAGTTTCTGTGTTTCATCGTCATTGTGAAGGTTTAAGGGAATCAATGACCCTGGAGCAGGACGTCGGATATAGTTACTTGAGTCCCAGGAAATATTCAAAGCATGGACTGTTAAAAGCGTTACTGGCCTTCACATATGTCGCCATAGTGCCTGTAGTACTGAATCGCGATGCAGTTTCTGTGTTTCACCGTCCATGTGAAGGTTCAAGGGAAGCAATGACTCAGGACCTGGCGGTCGGATATTGTTACTTGAGTCCCAGGAAATCATCAGAGCATGGACTGTTAAAAGCGTTACTGGCCTTCACATATGTCACCATGGTGCCTGTTCTATTGAATCGCGATGCAGTTTCTGTGTTTCATCGTCAATGTGAAGGTTAAAGGGAAGCAACGATACTGGACTTGGCCGTCGGATATTGTTACGTGAGTCAAAGGAAATGTTCAATGCATGGACTGTTAAAAGCGTTACTGGCCTTCACATATGTCGCCATAGTGGCTGTAGTATTCTATCGCGATGCAGTTTCGGTGTTTCATCGTCAATGTGAAGGTTCAAGTGAAGCAATGACCCTGGAGCTGGACGTCGGATATAGTTACTTGAGTCCCAGGAAATATTCAAAGCATGGACTGTTAAAAGCGTTACTGGCCTTCACATATGTCGCCATAGTGCCCGTAGTATTGAATCGCGATGCAGTTTCTGTGTCTCATCGGCAATGTGGAGTTTCAAGGGAAGCAATGACCCTGGAGCTGGACGTCGGATGTAGTTACTTGAGTCCCAGGACATATTCAAAGCATGGTCTGTTAAAAGCGTTACTGGCCTTCACATTTGTCCCCATAGTGCCCGTAGTATTGAATCGCGATGCAGTTTCTGTGTTTCATCGTCATTGTGAAGGTTCAAGGGAAGCAATGACCCTGGAGCTGGACGTCGGATATAGTTACTTGAGTCCCAGGAAATGTTCAAAGCATGGACTGTTGAAAGCGTTTCTGGCCTTCACATATGTCGCCATAGTGCCCGTAGTATTGAATCGCGATGCAGTTTCTGTGTTTCATCGTCATTGTGAATGTTCAAGGGACGCAATGACACTGGAGCTGGGCGTCGGATATAGATACTTGAGTCCCAGGAAATATTGAGAACATGGACTGTTAAATGCATTACTGGCCTTCACATATGTCGCCATAGTGCCCATAGTATTCAATCTCGATGCAGTTTCTGTGTTTCATCGTTATTGTGAAGGTTCAAGGGAAGCAATGACCCTGGAGCTGGACGTCGGATATAGTTACTTGAGTCCCAACAAATATTCAAAGCATGGATTGTTAAAAGCGTTACTGGCCTTCACATATGTCCCCATAGTGCCCGTAGTATTGAATCGCGAAGCAGTTTCTGTGTTTCATCGTCATTGTGAAGGTTCAAGGGAAGCAATGACCCTGGAGCTGGACGTCGGATATATTTACTTGAGTTCCAGGAAATATTCAAAGCATGGACTGTTAAAAGCGTTACTGGCCTTCACATATGTCGCCATAGTGCCCATAGTATTTAATCGTGATGCAATTTCAGTGCTTCATCGTCAATGTGAAGGTACAGAGGAAGCAATGACCCTCGACCTGGCCGTCGTATTTTGTGACTTGAGTCCCAAAAAAATGTTCAAAGCATGGACTGTTAAAAGCGTTACTGGCCTTCACATATGTCCCCATAGTGCCCGTAGTATTGAATCGCGATGCAGTTTCTGTGTTTCTACGTCATTGTGAAGGTTCAAGGGAAGCAATGACCCTGGAGCTGGACGTCGGATATAGTTACTTGAGTCCCAGGAAATATTCAAAGCATGGATTGTTAAAAGCGTTACTGGCCTTCACATATGTCCCCATAGTGCCCGTAGTATTGAATCGCGAAGCAGTTTCTGTGTTTCATCGTCATTGTGAAGGTTCAAGGAAAGCAATGACCCTGGAGCTGGACGTCGGATATATTTACTTGAGTTCCAGGAAATATTCAAAGCATGGACTGTTAAAAGCGTTACTGGCCTTCACATATGTCGCCATAGTGCCCGTAGTATTGAATCGCGATGCAGTTTCTGTGTTTCATCGTCAATGTGAAGGTTTAAGGGAAGCAATGACCCTGGAGCTGGACGTCGGATATAGTTACTTGAGTCCCAGGAAATATTCAAAGCATGGATTGTTAAAAGCGTTACTGGCCTTCACATATGTCCCCATAGTGCCCGTAGTATTGAATCGCGAAGCAGTTTCTGTGTTTCATCGTCATTGTGAAGGTTCAAGGAAAGCAATGACCCTGGAGCTGGACGTCGGATATATTTACTTGAGTTCCAGGAAATATTCAAAGCATGGACTGTTAAAAGCGTTACTGGCCTTCACATATGTCGCCATAGTGCCCGTAGTATTGAATCGCGATGCAGTTTCTGTGTTTCATCGTCATTGTGAAGGTTTAAGGGAAGCAATGACCCTGGAGCTAGCCGTCGGATATAGTTACTTGAGTCCCAGGAAATATTCAAAGCATGGACTGTTAAAAGCGTTACTGGCCTTCACATATGTCGCCATAGTGCCCGTAGTATTGAATCGCGATGCAGTTTCTGTGTTTCATCGTCATTGTGAAGGTTTAAGGGAAGCAATGACCCTGGAGCTGGACGTCGGATATAGTTACTTGAGTCCCAGGAAATATTCAAAGCATGGACTGTTAAAAGCGTTACTGGCCTTCACATATGTCGCCATAGTGCCTGTAGTACTGAATCGCGATGCAGTTTCCGTGTTTCACCGTCCATGTGAAGGTTCAAGGGAAGCAATGACTCAGGACCTGGCGGTCGGATATTGTTACTTGAGTCCCAGGAAATCATCAGAGCATGGACTGTTAAAAGAGTTACTGGCCTTCACATATGTCACCATGGTGCCTGTTCTATTGAATCGCGATGCAGTTTCTGTGTTTCATCGTCAATGTGAAGGTTAAAGGGAAGCAACGATACTGGACTTGGCCGTCGGATATTGTTACGTGAGTCAAAGGAAATGTTCAATGCATGGACTGTTAAAAGCGTTACTGGCCTTCACATATGTCGCCATAGTGGCTGTAGTATTCTATCGCGATGCAGTTTCTGTGTTTCATCGTCAATGTGAAGGTTCAAGTGAAGCAATGACCCTGGAGCTGGACGTCGGATATAGTTACTTGAGTCCCAGGAAATATTCAAAGCATGGACTGTTGAAAGCGTTACTGGCCTTCACATATGTCGCCATACTGCCCATAGTATTGAATCGCGATGCAGTTTCTGTGTTTCATCGTCATTGTGAAGGTTCAAGGGAAGCAATGACCCTGGAGCTGGACGTCGGATATATTTACTTGAGTCCCAGGAAATATTCAAAGCATGGACTGTTAAAAGCGTTACTGGCCTTCACATATGTCGCCATTGTGCCCGTAGTATTGAATCTCGATGCAGTTTCTGTGTCTCATCGTCATTGTGAAGGTTCAAGGGAAGCAACAACCCTGGAGCTGGACATCGCATGTAGTTACTTGAGTCCCAGGAAATATTCAAAGCATGGACTGTTAAAAGCGTTACTGGCCTTCACATATGTCGCCATAGTGCCCGTAGTATTGAATCGCGATGCAGTTTCTGTGTTTCATCGTCATTGTGAAGGTTCAAGGGAAGCAATGACCCTGGAGCTGGACGTCGGATATAGTTACTGGAGTCCCAGGAAATATTCAAATCATGGACTGTTAAAAGCGTTACTGGCCTTCACATATGTCACCATGGTGCCTGTTCTATTGAATCGCGATGCAGTTTCTGTGTTTCATCGTCAATGTGAAGGTTAAAGAGAAGCAACGATACTGGACTTGGCCGTCGGATATTGTTACGTGAGTCAAAGGAAATGTTCAATGCATGGACTGTTAAAAGCGTTACTGGCGTTCACATATGTCGCCATAGTGGCTGTAGTATTCTATCGCGATGCAGTTTCGGTGTTTCATCGTCAATGTGAAGGTTCAAGTGAAGCAATGACCCTGGAGCTGGACGTCGGATATAGTTACTTGAGTCCCAGGAAATATTCAAAGCATGGACTGTTAAAAGCGTTACTGGCCTTCACATATGTCGCCATAGTGCCCGTAGTATTGAATCGCGATGCAGTTTCTGTGTCTCATCGGCAATGTGGAGTTTCAAGGGAAGCAATGACCCTGGAGCTGGACGTCGGATGTAGTTACTTGAGTCCCAGGACATATTCAAAGCATGGTCTGTTAAAAGCGTTACTGGCCTTCACATTTGTCCCCATAGTGCCCGTAGTATTGAATCGCGATGCAGTTTCTGTGTTTCATCGTCATTGTGAAGGTTCAAGGGAAGCAATGACCCTGGAGCTGGACGTCGGATATAGTTACTTGAGTCCCAGGAAATGTTCAAAGCATGGACTGTTGAAAGCGTTTCTGGCCTTCACATATGTCGCCATAGTGCCCGTAGTATTGAATCGCGATGCAGTTTCTGTGTTTCATCGTCATTGTGAATGTTCAAGGGACGCAATGACACTGGAGCTGGGCGTCGGATATAGATACTTGAGTCCCAGGAAATATTGAGAACATGGACTGTTAAATGCATTACTGGCCTTCACATATGTCGCCATAGTGCCCATAGTATTCAATCTCGATGCAGTTTCTGTGTTTCATCGTTATTGTGAAGGTTCAAGGGAAGCAATGACCCTGGAGCTGGACGTCGGATATAGTTACTTGAGTCCCAACAAATATTCAAAGCATGGATTGTTAAAAGCGTTACTGGCCTTCACATATGTCCCCATAGTGCCCGTAGTATTGAATCGCGAAGCAGTTTCTGTGTTTCATCGTCATTGTGAAGGTTTAAGGGAATCAATGACCCTGGAGCAGGACGTCGGATATAGTTACTTGAGTCCCAGGAAATATTCAAAGCATGGACTGTTAAAAGCGTTACTGGCCTTCACATATGTCGCCATAGTGCCTGTAGTACTGAATCGCGATGCAGTTTCTGTGTTTCACCGTCCATGTGAAGGTTCAAGGGAAGCAATGACTCAGGACCTGGCGGTCGGATATTGTTACTTGAGTCCCAGGAAATCATCAGAGCATGGACTGTTAAAAGCGTTACTGGCCTTCACATATGTCACCATGGTGCCTGTTCTATTGAATCGCGATGCAGTTTCTGTGTTTCATCGTCAATGTGAAGGTTAAAGGGAAGCAACGATACTGGACTTGGCCGTCGGATATTGTTACGTGAGTCAAAGGAAATGTTCAATGCATGGACTGTTAAAAGCGTTACTGGCCTTCACATATGTCGCCATAGTGGCTGTAGTATTCTATCGCGATGCAGTTTCGGTGTTTCATCGTCAATGTGAAGGTTCAAGTGAAGCAATGACCCTGGAGCTGGACGTCGGATATAGTTACTTGAGTCCCAGGAAATATTCAAAGCATGGACTGTTAAAAGCGTTACTGGCCTTCACATATGTCGCCATAGTGCCCGTAGTATTGAATCGCGATGCAGTTTCTGTGTCTCATCGGCAATGTGGAGTTTCAAGGGAAGCAATGACCCTGGAGCTGGACGTCGGATGTAGTTACTTGAGTCCCAGGACATATTCAAAGCATGGTCTGTTAAAAGCGTTACTGGCCTTCACATTTGTCCCCATAGTGCCCGTAGTATTGAATCGCGATGCAGTTTCTGTGTTTCATCGTCATTGTGAAGGTTCAAGGGAAGCAATGACCCTGGAGCTGGACGTCGGATATAGTTACTTGAGTCCCAGGAAATGTTCAAAGCATGGACTGTTGAAAGCGTTTCTGGCCTTCACATATGTCGCCATAGTGCCCGTAGTATTGAATCGCGATGCAGTTTCTGTGTTTCATCGTCATTGTGAATGTTCAAGGGACGCAATGACACTGGAGCTGGGCGTCGGATATAGATACTTGAGTCCCAGGAAATATTGAGAACATGGACTGTTAAATGCATTACTGGCCTTCACATATGTCGCCATAGTGCCCATAGTATTCAATCTCGATGCAGTTTCTGTGTTTCATCGTTATTGTGAAGGTTCAAGGGAAGCAATGACCCTGGAGCTGGACGTCGGATATAGTTACTTGCGTCCCAACAAATATTCAAAGCATGGATTGTTAAAAGCGTTACTGGCCTTCACATATGTCCCCATAGTGCCCGTAGTATTGAATCGCGAAGCAGTTTCTGTGTTTCATCGTCATTGTGAAGGTTCAAGGGAAGCAATGACCCTGGAGCTGGACGTCGGATATATTTACTTGAGTTCCAGGAAATATTCAAAGCATGGACTGTTAAAAGCGTTACTGGCCTTCACATATGTCGCCATAGTGCCCGTAGTATTTAATCGTGATGCAATTTCAGTGCTTCATCGTCAATGTGAAGGTACAGAGGAAGCAATGACCCTCGACCTGGCCGTCGTATTTTGTGACTTGAGTCCCAAAAAAATGTTCAAAGCATGGACTGTTAAAAGCGTTACTGGCCTTCACATATGTCCCCATAGTGCCCGTAGTATTGAATCGCGATGCAGTTTCTGTGTTTCTACGTCATTGTGAAGGTTCAAGGGAAGCAATGACCCTGGAGCTGGACGTCGGATATAGTTACTTGAGTCCCAGGAAATATTCAAAGCATGGATTGTTAAAAGCGTTACTGGCCTTCACATATGTCCCCATAGTGCCCGTAGTATTGAATCGCGAAGCAGTTTCTGTGTTTCATCGTCATTGTGAAGGTTCAAGGAAAGCAATGACCCTGGAGCTGGACGTCGGATATATTTACTTGAGTTCCAGGAAATATTCAAAGCATGGACTGTTAAAAGCGTTACTGGCCTTCACATATGTCGCCATAGTGCCCGTAGTATTGAATCGCGATGCAGTTTCTGTGTTTCATTATCATTGTGAAGGTTTAAGGGAAGCAATGACCCTGGAGCTAGCCGTCGGATATAGTTACTTGAGTCCCAGGAAATATTCAAAGCATGGACTGTTAAAAGCGTTACTGGCCTTCACATATGTCGCCATAGTGCCCGTAGTATTGAATCGCGATGCAGTTTCTGTGTTTCATCGTCATTGTGAAGGTTTAAGGGAAGCAATGACCCTGGAGCTGGACGTCGGATATAGTTACTTGAGTCCCAGGAAATATTCAAAGCATGGACTGTTAAAAGCGTTACTGGCCTTCACATATGTCGCCATAGTGCCTGTAGTACTGAATCGCGATGCAGTTTCTGTGTTTCACCGTCCATGTGAAGGTTCAAGGGAAGCAATGACTCAGGACCTGGCGGTCGGATATTGTTACTTGAGTCCCAGGAAATCATCAGAGCATGGACTGTTAAAAGCATTACTGGCCTTCACATATGTCACCATGGTGCCTGTTCTATTGAATCGCGATGCAGTTTCTGTGTTTCATCGTCAATGTGAAGGTTAAAGGGAAGCAACGATACTGGACTTGGCCGTCGGATATTGTTACGTGAGTCAAAGGAAATGTTCAATGCATGGACTGTTAAAAGCGTTACTGGCCTTCACATATGTCGCCATAGTGGCTGTAGTATTCTATCGCGATGCAGTTTCTGTGTTTCATCGTCAATGTGAAGGTTCAAGTGAAGCAATGACCCTGGAGCTGGACGTCGGATATAGTTACTTGAGTCCCAGGAAATATTCAAAGCATGGACTGTTGAAAGCGTTACTGGCCTTCACATATGTCGCCATACTGCCCATAGTATTGAATCGCGATGCAGTTTCTGTGTTTCATCGTCATTGTGAAGGTTCAAGGGAAGCAATGACCCTGGAGCTGGACGTCGGATATATTTACTTGAGTCCCAGGAAATATTCAAAGCATGGACTGTTAAAAGCGTTACTGGCCTTCACATATGTCGCCATTGTGCCCGTAGTATTGAATCTCGATGCAGTTTCTGTGTCTCATCGTCATTGTGAAGGTTCAAGGGAAGCAACAACCCTGGAGCTGGACATCGCATGTAGTTACTTGAGTCCCAGGAAATATTCAAAGCATGGACTGTTAAAAGCGTTACTGGCCTTCACATATGTCGCCATAGTGCCCGTAGTATTGAATCGCGATGCAGTTTCTGTGTTTCATCGTCATTGTGAAGGTTCAAGGGAAGCAATGACCCTGGAGCTGGACGTCGGATATAGTTACTGGAGTCCCAGGAAATATTCAAATCATGGACTGTTAAAAGCGTTACTGGCCTTCACATATGTCACCATGGTGCCTGTTCTATTGAATCGCGATGCAGTTTCTGTGTTTCATCGTCAATGTGAAGGTTAAAGAGAAGCAACGATACTGGACTTGGCCGTCGGATATTGTTACGTGAGTCAAAGGAAATGTTCAATGCATGGACTGTTAAAAGCGGTACTGGCGTTCACATATGTCGCCATAGTGGCTGTAGTATTCTATCGCGATGCAGTTTCTGTGTTTCATCGTCAATGTGAAGGTTCAAGTGAAGCAATGACCCTGGAGCTGGACGTCGGATATAGTTACTTGAGTCCCAGGAAATATTCAAAGCATGGACTGTTAAAAGCGTTACTGGCCTTCACATATGTCGCCATTGTGCCTGTAGTATTGAATCGCGATGCAGTTTCTGTGTCTCATCGGCAATGTGGAGTTTCAAGGGAAGCAATGACCCTGGAGCTGGACGTCGGATATAGTTACTTGAGTCCCAGGACATATTCAAAGCATGGACTGTTAAAAGCGTTACTGGCCTTCACATATGTCCCCATAGTGCCCGTAGTATTGAATCGCGATGCAGTTTCTGTGTTTCATCGTCATTGTGAAGGTTCAAGGGAAGCAATGACCCTGGAGCTGGACGTCGGATATAGTTACTTGAGTCCCAGGAAATGTTCAAAGCATGGACTGTTGAAAGCGTTTCTGGCCTTCACATATGTCGCCATAGTGCCCGTAGTATTGAATCGCGATGCAGTTTCTGTGTTTCATCGTCATTGTGAATGTTCAAGGGACGCAATGACACTGGAGCTGGACGTCGGATATAGATACTTGAGTCCCAGGAAATATTGAGAACATGGACTGTTAAATGCATTACTGGCCTTCACATATGTCGCCATAGTGCCCATAGTATTCAATCTCGATGCAGTTTCTGTGTTTCATCGTTATTGTGAAGGTTCAAGGGAAGCAATGACCCTGGAGCTGGACGTCGGATATAGTTACTTGAGTCCCAGGAAATATTCAAAGCATGGATTGTTAAAAGCGTTACTGGCCTTCACATATGTCGCCATAGTGCCTGTAGTATTGAATCGCGAAGCAGTTTCTGTGTTTCATCGTCATTGTGAAGGTTCAAGGGAAGCAATGACCCTGGAGCTGGACGTCGGATATAGTTACTTGAGTCCCAGGAAATATTCAAAGCATGGACTGTTAAAAGCGTTACTGGCCTTCACATATGTCGCCATAGTGCCCGTAGTATTGAATCGCGATGCAGTTTCTGTGTTTCATCGTCATTGTGAAGGTTCAAGGGAAGCATTGACCCTGGAGCTGGACGTCGGATATAGTTACTGGAGTCCCAGGAAATATTCAAATCATGGACTGTTAAAAGCGTTACTGGCCTTCACATATGTCCCCATAGTGCCCGTAGTATTAAATCGCGATGCAGTTTCTGTGTTTCATCGTCATTGTGAAGGTTTAAGGGAAGCAATGACCCTGGAGCTGGACGTCGGATATAGTTACTTGAGTCCCCAGAAAATATTCAAAGCATGGACTGTTAAAAGCGTTACTTGCCTTCACATTTGTCGCCATAGTGCCTGTAGTACTCAATCGCGATGCAATTTCTGTGTTTCACCGTCCATGTGAAGGTTCAAGGGAAGCAATGACTCACGATCTGGCGGTCGGATATTGTTACTTGAGCCCCAGGAAATCATCAGAGCATGGACTGTTAAAAGCGTTACTGGCCTCCACATAAGTCGCATTGGGCCTGTTCTATTGCATCGCGATGCAGTTTCTGTGTTTCATCGTCAATGTGAAGGTTAAAGGGAAGCAATGATACTGGACTTGGCCGTCGGATATTGTTACGTGAGTCAAAGGAAATGTTCAAAGCATGGACTGTTAAAAGCGTTACTGGCCTTCACATATGTCGCCATAGTGCCCGTAGTATTGAATCGCGATGCAGTTTCTGTGTTTCATCGTCATTGTGAAGGTTTAAGGGAAGCAATGACCCTGGAGCTGGACGTCGGATATATTTACTTGAGTTCCAGGAAATATTCAAAGCATGGACTGTTAAAAGCGTTACTGGCCTTCACATATGTCGCCATAGTGCCCGTAGTATTTAATCGTGATGCAATTTCAGTGCTTCATCGTCAATGTGAAGGTACAGAGGAAGCAATGACCCTCGACCTGGCCGTCGTATTTTGTGACTTGAGTCCCAAAAAAATGTTCAAAGCATGGACTGTTAAAAGCGTTACTGGCCTTCACATATGTCCCCATAGTGCCCGTAGTATTGAATCGCGATGCAGTTTCTGTGTTTCTACGTCATTGTGAAGGTTCAAGGGAAGCAATGACCCTGGAGCTGGACGTCGGATATAGTTACTTGAGTCCCAGGAAATATTCAAAGCATGGATTGTTAAAAGCGTTACTGGCCTTCACATATGTCCCCATAGTGCCCGTAGTATTGAATCGCGAAGCAGTTTCTGTGTTTCATCGTCATTGTGAAGGTTCAAGGAAAGCAATGACCCTGGAGCTGGACGTCGGATATATTTACTTGAGTTCCAGGAAATATTCAAAGCATGGACTGTTAAAAGCGTTACTGGCCTTCACATATGTCGCCATAGTGCCCGTAGTATTGAATCGCGATGCAGTTTCTGTGTTTCATTATCATTGTGAAGGTTTAAGGGAAGCAATGACCCTGGAGCTAGCCGTCGGATATAGTTACTTGAGTCCCAGGAAATATTCAAAGCATGGACTGTTAAAAGCGTTACTGGCCTTCACATATGTCGCCATAGTGCCCGTAGTATTGAATCGCGATGCAGTTTCTGTGTTTCATCGTCATTGTGAAGGTTTAAGGGAAGCAATGACCCTGGAGCTGGACGTCGGATATAGTTACTTGAGTCCCAGGAAATATTCAAAGCATGGACTGTTAAAAGCGTTACTGGCCTTCACATATGTCGCCATAGTGCCTGTAGTACTGAATCGCGATGCAGTTTCTGTGTTTCACCGTCCATGTGAAGGTTCAAGGGAAGCAATGACTCAGGACCTGGCGGTCGGATATTGTTACTTGAGTCCCAGGAAATCATCAGAGCATGGACTGTTAAAAGCGTTACTGGCCTTCACATATGTCACCATGGTGCCTGTTCTATTGAATCGCGATGCAGTTTCTGTGTTTCATCGTCAATGTGAAGGTTAAAGGGAAGCAACGATACTGGACTTGGCCGTCGGATATTGTTACGTGAGTCAAAGGAAATGTTCAATGCATGGACTGTTAAAAGCGTTACTGGCCTTCACATATGTCGCCATAGTGGCTGTAGTATTCTATCGCGATGCAGTTTCTGTGTTTCATCGTCAATGTGAAGGTTCAAGTGAAGCAATGACCCTGGAGCTGGACGTCGGATATAGTTACTTGAGTCCCAGGAAATATTCAAAGCATGGACTGTTGAAAGCGTTACTGGCCTTCACATATGTCGCCATACTGCCCATAGTATTGAATCGCGATGCAGTTTCTGTGTTTCATCGTCATTGTGAAGGTTCAAGGGAAGCAATGACCCTGGAGCTGGACGTCGGATATATTTACTTGAGTCCCAGGAAATATTCAAAGCATGGACTGTTAAAAGCGTTACTGGCCTTCACATATGTCGCCATTGTGCCCGTAGTATTGAATCTCGATGCAGTTTCTGTGTCTCATCGTCATTGTGAAGGTTCAAGGGAAGCAACAACCCTGGAGCTGGACATCGCATGTAGTTACTTGAGTCCCAGGAAATATTCAAAGCATGGACTGTTAAAAGCGTTACTGGCCTTCACATATGTCGCCATAGTGCCCGTAGTATTGAATCGCGATGCAGTTTCTGTGTTTCATCGTCATTGTGAAGGTTCAAGGGAAGCAATGACCCTGGAGCTGGACGTCGGATATAGTTACTGGAGTCCCAGGAAATATTCAAATCATGGACTGTTAAAAGCGTTACTGGCCTTCACATATGTCACCATGGTGCCTGTTCTATTGAATCGCGATGCAGTTTCTGTGTTTCATCGTCAATGTGAAGGTTAAAGAGAAGCAACGATACTGGACTTGGCCGTCGGATATTGTTACGTGAGTCAAAGGAAATGTTCAATGCATGGACTGTTAAAAGCGGTACTGGCGTTCACATATGTCGCCATAGTGGCTGTAGTATTCTATCGCGATGCAGTTTCTGTGTTTCATCGTCAATGTGAAGGTTCAAGTGAAGCAATGACCCTGGAGCTGGACGTCGGATATAGTTACTTGAGTCCCAGGAAATATTCAAAGCATGGACTGTTAAAAGCGTTACTGGCCTTCACATATGTCGCCATTGTGCCCGTAGTATTGAATCGCGATGCAGTTTCTGTGTCTCATCGGCAATGTGGAGTTTCAAGGGAAGCAATGACCCTGGAGCTGGACGTCGGATATAGTTACTTGAGTCCCAGGACATATTCAAAGCATGGACTGTTAAAAGCGTTACTGGCCTTCACATATGTCCCCATAGTGCCCGTAGTATTGAATCGCGATGCAGTTTCTGTGTTTCATCGTCATTGTGAAGGTTCAAGGGAAGCAATGACCCTGGAGCTGGACGTCGGATATAGTTACTTGAGTCCCAGGAAATGTTCAAAGCATGGACTGTTGAAAGCGTTTCTGGCCTTCACATATGTCGCCATAGTGCCCGTAGTATTGAATCGCGATGCAGTTTCTGTGTTTCATCGTCATTGTGAATGTTCAAGGGACGCAATGACACTGGAGCTGGACGTCGGATATAGATACTTGAGTCCCAGGAAATATTGAGAACATGGACTGTTAAATGCATTACTGGCCTTCATATATGTCGCCATAGTGCCCATAGTATTCAATCTCGATGCAGTTTCTGTGTTTCATCGTTATTGTGAAGGTTCAAGGGAAGCAATGACCCTGGAGCTGGACGTCGGATATAGTTACTTGAGTCCCAGGAAATATTCAAAGCATGGATTGTTAAAAGCGTTACTGGCCTTCACATATGTCGCCATAGTGCCTGTAGTATTGAATCGCGAAGCAGTTTCTGTGTTTCATCGTCATTGTGAAGGTTCAAGGGAAGCAATGACCCTGGAGCTGGACGTCGGATATAGTTACTTGAGTCCCAGGAAATATTCAAAGCATGGACTGTTAAAAGCGTTACTGGCCTTCACATATGTCGCCATAGTGCCCGTAGTATTGAATCGCGATGCAGTTTCTGTGTTTCATCGTCATTGTGAAGGTTCAAGGGAAGCAATGACCCTGGAGCTGGACGTCGGATATAGTTACTGGAGTCCCAGGAAATATTCAAATCATGGACTGTTAAAAGCGTTACTGGCCTTCACATATGTCCCCATAGTGCCCGTAGTATTAAATCGCGATGCAGTTTCTGTGTTTCATCGTCATTGTGAAGGTTTAAGGGAAGCAATGACCCTGGAGCTGGACGTCGGATATAGTTACTTGAGTCCCCAGAAAATATTCAAAGCATGGACTGTTAAAAGCGTTACTTGCCTTCACATTTGTCGCCATAGTGCCTGTAGTACTCAATCGCGATGCAATTTCTGTGTTTCACCGTCCATGTGAAGGTTCAAGGGAAGCAATGACTCACGATCTGGCGGTCGGATATTGTTACTTGAGCCCCAGGAAATCATCAGAGCATGGACTGTTAAAAGCGTTACTGGCCTCCACATAAGTCGCATTGGGCCTGTTCTATTGAATCGCGATGCAGTTTCTGTGTTTCATCGTCAATGTGAAGGTTAAAGGGAAGCAATGATACTGGACTTGGCCGTCGGATATTGTTACGTGAGTCAAAGGAAATGTTCAAAGCATGGACTGTTAAAAGCGTTACTGGCCTTCACATATGTCGCCATAGTGCCCGTAGTATTGAATCGCGATGCAGTTTCTGTGTTTCATCGTCATTGTGAAGGTTTAAGGGAAGCAATGACCCTGGAGCTGGACGTCGGATATAGTTACTTGAGTCCCAGGAAATATTCAAGGCATGGACTGTTAAAAGCGTTACTGGCCTTCACATATGTCGCCATGGTGCTTGTAGTATTCAATCGCGATGCAGTTTCCGTGTTTCATCGCCAGTGTGAAAATCCAAGGGAAGCAATGACCCTGGACCTTGCCGTCGGATATTGTTACATGAGTCCCAGGAAATGTTCAAAGCATGGACTGTTAAAAGCGTTACTGGTCTTCACATATGGCGCCATAGTGCCTGCAGTATTCAATCGCGATGCAGTTTCTGTGTTTCATCGTCATTGTGAAGGTTCAAGGGATCATTGACAATGGACCTGGACGACGGATATTGTTACATGAATCCAAGGAAATATTCAAAGCATGGACTGTTAAAAGCGTTACTGGCCTTCGCATATATCGCCATAGTGCCCGTAGTATTCTATCGCGATGCAGTTTCTGTGTTTCATCGTCAATGTGAAGGTTCAAGTGAAGCAATGACCCTGGAGCTGGACGTCGGATATAGTTACTTGAGTCCCAGGAAATATTCAAAGCATGGACTGTTAAAAGCGTTACTGGCCTTCACATATGTCGCCATAGTGCCCGTAGTATTGAATCGCGATGCAGTTTCTGTGTTTCATCGTCATTGTGAAGGTTCAAGGGAAGCAATGACCCTGGAGCTGGACGTCGGATATATTTACTTGAGTCCCAGGAAATATTCAAAGCATGGACTGTTAAAAGCGTTACTGGCCTTCACATATGTCGCCATTGTGCCCGTAGTATTGAATCTCGATGCAGTTTCTGTGTCTCATCGTCATTGTGAAGGTTCAAGGGAAGCAACAACCCTGGAGCTGGACATCGCATGTAGTTACTTGAGTCCCAGGAAATATTCAAAGCATGGACTGTTAAAAGCGTTACTGGCCTTCACATATGTCGCCATAGTGCCCGTAGTATTGAATCGCGATGCAGTTTCTGTGTTTCATCGTCATTGTGAAGGTTCAAGGGAAGCAATGACCCTGGAGCTGGACGTCGGATATAGTTACTGGAGTCCCAGGAAATATTCAAATCATGGACTGTTAAAAGCGTTACTGGCCTTCACATATGTCACCATGGTGCCTGTTCTATTGAATCGCGATGCAGTTTCTGTGTTTCATCGTCAATGTGAAGGTTAAAGAGAAGCAACGATACTGGACTTGGCCGTCGGATATTGTTACGTGAGTCAAAGGAAATGTTCAATGCATGGACTGTTAAAAGCGTTACTGGCCTTCACATATGTCGCCATAGTGGCTGTAGTATTCTATCGCGATGCAGTTTCTGTGTTTCATCGTCAATGTGAAGGTTCAAGTGAAGCAATGACCCTGGAGCTGGACGTCGGATATAGTTACTTGAGTCCCAGGAAATATTCAAAGCATGGACTGTTAAAAGCGTTACTGGCCTTCACATATGTCCCCATAGTGCCCGTAGTATTGAATCGCGATGCAGTTTCTGTGTTTCATCGTCATTGTGAAGGTTCAAGGGAAGCAATGACCCTGGAGCTGGACGTCGGATATAGTTACTTGAGTCCCAGGAAATGTTCAAAGCATGGACTGTTGAAAGCGTTTCTGGCCTTCACATATGTCGCCATAGTGCCCGTAGTATTGAATCGCGATGCAGTTTCTGTGTTTCATCGTCATTGTGAATGTTCAAGGGACGCAATGACACTGGAGCTGGACGTCGGATATAGATACTTGAGTCCCAGGAAATATTGAGAACATGGACTGTTAAATGCATTACTGGCCTTCACATATGTCGCCATAGTGCCCATAGTATTCAATCTCGATGCAGTTTCTGTGTTTCATCGTTATTGTGAAGGTTCAAGGGAAGCAATGACCCTGGAGCTGGACGTCGGATATAGTTACTTGAGTCCCAGGAAATATTCAAAGCATGGATTGTTAAAAGCGTTACTGGCCTTCACATATGTCGCCATAGTGCCTGTAGTATTGAATCGCGAAGCAGTTTCTGTGTTTCATCGTCATTGTGAAGGTTCAAGGGAAGCAATGACCCTGGAGCTGGACGTCGGATATATTTACTTGAGTTCCAGGAAATATTCAAAGCATGGACTGTTAAAAGCGTTACTGGCCTTCACATATGTCGCCATAGTGTCCGTAGTATTGAATCGCGATGCAGTTTCTGTGTTTCATCGTCATTGTGAAGGTTTAAGGGAAGCAATGACCCTGGAGCTGGACGTCGGATATAGTTACTTGAGTCCCAGGAAATATTCAAAGCATGGACTGTTAAAAGCGTTACTGGCCTTCACATATGTCGCCATAGTGCCCGTAGTATTGAATCGCGATGCAGTTTCTGTGTTTCATCGTCATTGTGAAGGTTCAAGGGAAGCAATGACCCTGGAGCTGGACGTCGGATATAGTTACTGGAGTCCCAGGAAATATTCAAATCATGGACTGTTAAAAGCGTTACTGGCCTTCACATATGTCCCCATAGTGCCCGTAGTATTAAATCGCGATGCAGTTTCTGTGTTTCATCGTCATTGTGAAGGTTTAAGGGAAGCAATGACCCTGGAGCTGGACGTCGGATATAGTTACTTGAGTCCCCAGAAAATATTCAAAGCATGGACTGTTAAAAGCGTTACTTGCCTTCACATTTGTCGCCATAGTGCCTGTAGTACTCAATCGCGATGCAATTTCTGTGTTTCACCGTCCATGTGAAGGTTCAAGGGAAGCAATGACTCACGATCTGGCGGTCGGATATTGTTACTTGAGCCCCAGGAAATCATCAGAGCATGGACTGTTAAAAGCGTTACTGGCCTTCACATAAGTCGCATTGGGCCTGTTCTATTGAATCGCGATGCAGTTTCTGTGTTTCATCGTCAATGTGAAGGTTAAAGGGAAGCAATGATACTGGACTTGGCCGTCGGATATTGTTACGTGAGTCAAAGGAAATGTTCAAAGCATGGACTGTTAAAAGCGTTACTGGCCTTCACATATGTCGCCATAGTGCCCGTAGTATTGAATCGCGATGCAGTTTCTGTGTTTCATCGTCATTGTGAAGGTTTAAGGGAAGCAATGACCCTGGAGCTGGACGTCGGATATAGTTACTTGAGTCCCAGGAAATATTCAAGGCATGGACTGTTAAAAGCGTTACTGGCCTTCACATATGTCGCCATGGTGCTTGTAGTATTCAATCGCGATGCAGTTTCCGTGTTTCATCGCCAGTGTGAAAATCCAAGGGAAGCAATGACCCTGGACCTTGCCGTCGGATATTGTTACATGAGTCCCAGGAAATGTTCAAAGCATGGACTGTTAAAAGCGTTACTGGTCTTCACATATGGCGCCATAGTGCCTGCAGTATTCAATCGCGATGCAGTTTCTGTGTTTCATCGTCATTGTGAAGGTTCAAGGGATCATTGACAATGGACCTGGACGACGGATATTGTTACATGAATCCAAGGAAATATTCAAAGCATGGACTGTTAAAAGCGTTACTGGCCTTCGCATATATCGCCATAGTGCCCGTAGTATTGAATCGCGATGCAGTTTCTGTGTTTCATCGTCATTGTGAAGGTTCAAGGGAAGCAATGACCCTGGAGCTGGACGTCGGATATAGTTACTTGAGTCCCAGGAAATATTCAAGGCATGGACTGTTAAAAGCGTTACTGGCCTTCACATATGTCCCCATAGTCCCCGTAATATTAAATCGCGATGCTGTTTCTGTGTTTCATCGTCAATCTGAAGGTTCAAGGGAAGCAATGACCCTGGAGCTGGACGTCTGATATAGTTACTTGAGTCCCAGGAAATATTCAAAGCATAGACTGTTAAAAGCGTTACTGGCCTTCACATTTGTCGCCATAGTGCCTGTAGTAATCAATCGCGATGCAGTTTCTGTGTTTCACCGTCCATGTGAAGATTCAAGGGAAGCAATGACTCAGGACCTGGCGGTCGGATATTGTTACTTGAGTCCCAGGAAATCATCAGAGCATGGACTGTTAAAAGCGTTACTGGCCTTCACATATGTCACCATAGTGCCTGTTCTATTGAATCGCGATGCAGTTTCTGTGTTTCATCGTCAATGTGAAGGTTAAAAGGGAAGCAACGATACTGGACTTGGCCGTCGGATATTGTTACGTGAGTCAAAGGAAATGTTCAATGCATGGACTGTTAAAAGCGTTACTGGCCTTCACATATGTCGCCATAGTGGCTGTAGTATTCTATCGCGATGCAGTTTCTGTGTTTCATCGGCAATGTGAAGGTTCAAGTGAAGCAATGACCCTGGAGCTGGACGTCGGATATAGTTACTTGAGTCCCAGGAAATATTCAAAGCATGGACTGTTAAAAGCGTTACTGGCCTTCACATATGTCGCCATAGTGCCCGTAGTATTGAATCGCGATGCAGTTTCTGTGTCTCATCGGCAATGTGGAGTTTCAAGGGAAGCAAAGACCCTGGAGCTGGACGTCGGATATAGTTACTTGAGTCCCAGGACATATTCAAAGCATGGTCTGTTAAAAGCGTTACTGGCCTTCACATATGTCCCCATAGTGCCCGTAGTATTGAATCGCGATGCAGTTTCTGTGTTTCATCGTCATTGTGAAGGTTCAAGGGAAGCAATGACCCTGGAGCTGGACGTCGGATATAGTTACTTGAGTCCCAGGAAATGTTCAAAGCATGGACTGTTGAATGCGTTTCTGGCCTTCACATATGTCGCCATAGTGCCCGTAGTATTGAATCGCGATGCAGTTTCTGTGTTTCATCGTCATTGTGAATGTTCAAGGGACGCAATGACACTGGAGCTGGACGTCGGATATAGATACTTGAGTCCCAGGAAATATTGAGAACATGGACTGTTAAATGCATTACGGGCCTTCACATATGTCGCCATAGTGTCCGTAGTATTGAATCGCAATGCAGTTTCTACGTCTCATCGGCAATGTGGAGTTTCAAGGGAAGCAATGACCCTGGAGCTGGACGTCGGATATAGTTACTTGAGTCCCAGGAAATATTCAAAGCATGGACGGTCAAAAGCGTTACTGGCCTTCACATATGTCCCCATAGTGCCCGTAGTATTAAATCGCGATGCAGTTTCTGTGTTTCATCGTCATTGTGAAGGTTTAAGGGAAGCAATGACCCTGGAGCTGGACGTCGGATATAGTTACTTGAGTCCCCAGAAAATATTCAAAGCATGGACTGTTAAAAGCGTTACTTGCCTTCACATTTGTCGCCATAGTGCCTGTAGTACTCAATCGCGATGCAGTTTCTGTGTTTCACCGTCCATGTGAAGGTTCAAGGGAAGCAATGACTCAGGACCTGGCGGTCGGATATTGTTACTTGAGCCCCAGGAAATCATCAGAGCATGGACTGTTAAAAGCGTTACTGGCCTTCACATAAGTCGCATTGGGCCTGTACTATTGAATCGCGATGCAGTTTCTGTGTTTCATCGTCAATGTGAAGGTTAAAGGGAAGCAATGATACTGGACTTGGCCGTCGGATATTGTTACGTGAGTCAAAGGAAATGTTCAAAGCATGGACTGTTAAAAGCGTTACTGGCCTTCACATATGTCGCCATAGTGGCTGTAGTATTCTATCGCGATGCAGTTTCTGTGTTTCATCGTCAATGTGAAGGTTCAAGTGAAGCAATGACCCTGGACCTGGACGTAGGATATTGTTACTTGAGCCCCAGGAAATATTCAAGGCATGGACTGTTAAAAGCGTTACTGGCCTTCACATATGTCGCCATGGTGCTTGTAGTATTCAATCGCGATGCAGTTTCCGTGTTTCATCGCCAGTGTGAAAATCCAAGGGAAGCAATGACCCTGGACCTTGCCGTCGGATATTGTTACATGAGTCCCAGGAAATGTTCAAAGCATGGACTGTTAAAAGCGTTACCGGTCTTCACATATGGCGCCATAGTGCCTGCAGTATTCAATCGCGATGCAGTTTCTGTGTTTCATCGTCATTGTGAAGGTTCAAGGGATCATTGACAATGGACCTGGACGACGGATATTGTTACATGAATCCCAGGAAATATTCAAAGCATGGACTGTTAAAAGCGTTACTGGCCTTCACATATATCGCCATAGTGCCCGTAGTATTGAATCGCGATGCAGTTTCTGTGTTTCATCGTCATTGTGAAGGTTCAAGGGAAGCAATGACCCTGGAGCTGGACGTCGGATATAGTTACTTGAGTCCCAGGAAATATTCAAAGCATGGACTGTTAAAAGCGTTACTGGCCTTCACATATGTCCCCATAGTCCCCGTAATATTAAATCGCGATGCTGTTTCTGTGTTTCATCGTCAATCTGAAGGTTCAAGGGAAGCAATGACCCTGGAGCTGGACGTCTGATATAGTTACTTGAGTCCCAGGAAATATTCAAAGCATAGACTGGTAAAAGCGTTACTGGCCTTCACATTTGTCGCCATAGTGCCTGTAGTAATCAATCGCGATGCAGTTTCTGTGTTTCACCGTCCATGTGAAGATTCAAGGGAAGCAATGACTCAGGACCTGGCGGTCGGATATTGTTACTTGAGTCCCAGGAAATCATCAGAGCATGGACTGTTAAAAGCGTTACTGGCCTTCACATATGTCACCATGGTGCCTGTTCTATTGAATCGCGATGCAGTTTCTGTGTTTTATCGTCAATGTGAAGGTTAAAGGGAAGAAATGATACTGGACTTGGCCGTCGGATATTGTTACGTGAGTCAAAGGAAATGTTCAAAGCATGGACTGTTAAAAGCGTTACTGGCCTTCACATATGTCGCCATAGTGGCTGTAGTATTCTATCGCAATGCACTTTCTGTGTTTCATCGTCAATGTGAAGGTTCAAGTGAAGCAATGACCCTGGAGCTGGACGTCGGATATAGTTACTTGAGTCCCAGGAAATATTCAAAGCATGGACTGTTGAAAGCGTTACTGGCCTTCACATATGTCGCCATAGTGCCCGTAGTATTGAATCGCGATGCAGTTTCTGTGTTTCATCGTCAATGTGAAGGTTCAAGGGAAGCAATGACACTGGAGGGGGACGTCGGATATATTTACTTGAGTTCCAGGAAATATTCAAAGCATGGACTGTTAAAAGCGTTACTGGCCTTCACATATGTCGCCATAGTGCCCGTAGTATTGAATCGCGATGCAGTTTCTGTGTTTCATCGTCATTGTGAAGGTTTAAGGGAAGCAATGACCCTGGAGCTGGACGTCGGATATAGTTACTTGAGTCCCAGGAAATATTCAAAGCATGGACTGTTAAAAGCGTTACTGGCCTTCACATATGTCGCCATAGTGCCCGTAGTATTGAATCGCGATGCACTTTCTGTGTTTCATCGTCATTGTGAAGGTTTAAGTGAATCAATGACCCTGGAGCAGGACGTCGGATATAGTTACTTGAGTCCCAGGAAATATTCAAAGCATGGACTGTTAAAAGCGTTACTGGCCTTCACATATGTCGCCATAGTGCCTGTAGTACTGAATCGCGATGCAGTTTCTGTGTTTCACCGTCCATGTGAAGGTTCAAGGGAAGCAATGACTCAGGACATGGCGGTCGGATATTGTTACTTGAGTCCCAGGAAATCATCAGAGCATGGACTGTTAAAAGCGTTACTGGCCTTCACATATGTCACCATGGTGCCTGTTCTATTGAATCGCGATGCAGTTTCTGTGTTTCATCGTCAATGTGAAGGTTAAAGGGAAGCAACGATACTGGACTTGGCCGTCGGATATTGTTACGTGAGTCAAAGGAAATGTTCAATGCATGGACTGTTAAAAGCGTTACTGGCCTTCACATATGTCGCCATAGTGGCTGTAGTATTCTATCGCGATGCAGTTTCTGTGTCTCATCGGCAATGTGGAGTTTCAAGGGAAGCAATGACCCTGGAGCTGGACGTCGGATATAGTTACTTGAGTCCCAGGACATATTCAAAGCATGGTCTGTTAAAAGCGTTACTGGGCTTCACATATGTCCCCATAGTGCCCATAGTATTGAATCGCGATGCAGTTTCTGTGTTTCATCGTCATTGTGAAGGTTCAAGGGAAGCAATGACCCTGGAGCTGGACGTCGGATGTAGTTACTTGAGTCCCAGGAAATGTTCAAAGCATGGACTGTTGAAAGCGTTTCAGGCCTTCACATATGTCGCCATAGTGCCCGTAGTATTGAATCGCGATGCAGTTTCTGTGTTTCATCGTCATTGTGAATGTTCAAGGGACGCAATGACACTGGAGCTGGACGTCGGATATAGATACTTGAGTCCCAGGAAATATTGAGAACATGGACTGTTAAATGCATTACTGGCCTTCACATATCTCGCCATAGTGCCCATAGTATTCAATCTCGATGCAGTTTCTGTGTTTCATCGTTATTGTGAAGGTTCAAGGGAAGCAATGACCCTGGAGCTGGACGTCGGATATAGTTACTTGAGTCCCAGGAAATATTCAAAGCATGGATTGTTAAAAGCGTTACTGGCCTTCACATATGTCGCCATAGTACCTGTACTATTGAATCGCGAAGCAGTTTCTGTGTTTCATCGTCATTTTGAAGGTTCAAGGGAAGCAGTGACCCTGGAGCTGGACGTCGGATATAGTTACTTGAGTCCCAGGAAATATTCAAATCATGGACTGTTAAAAGCGTTACTGGCCTTCACATATGTCGCCATAGTGTCCGTAGTATTGAATCGCAATGCAGTTTCTATGTCTCATCGGCAATGTGGAGTTTCAAGGGAAGCAATGACCCTGGAGCTGGACGTCGGATATAGTTACTTGAGTCCCAGGAAATATTCAAAGCATAGACTGTTAAAAGCGTTACTGGCCTTCACATATGTCCCCATAGTGCCCGTAGTATTAAATCGCGATGCAGTTTCTGTGTTTCATCGTCATTGTGAAGGTTTAAGGGAAGCAATGACCCTGGAGCTGGACGTCGGATATAGTTACTTGAGTCCCCAGAATATATTCAAAGCATGGACTGTTAAAAGCGTTACTTGCCTTCACATTTGTCGCCATAGTGCCTGTAGTACTCAATCGCGATGCAGTTTCTGTGTTTCACCGTCCATGTGAAGGTTCAAGGGAAGCAATGACTCACGATCTGGCGGTCGGATATTGTTACTTGAGCCCCAGGAAATCATCAGAGCATGGACTGTTAAAAGCGGTACTGGCCTTCACATAAGTCGCATTGGGCCTGTTCTATTGAATCGCGATGCAGTTTCTGTGTTTCATCGTCAATGTGAAGGTTAAAGGGAAGCAATGATACTGGACTTGGCCGTCGGATATTGTTACGTGAGTCAAAGGAAATGTTCAAAGCATGGACTGTTAAAAGCGTTACTGGCCTTCACATATGTCGCCATAGTGGCTGTAGTATTCTATCGCGATGCAGTTTCTGTGTTTCATCGTCAATGTGAAGGTTCAAGTGAAGCAATGACCCTGGACCTGGACGTAGGATATAGTTACTTGAGTCCCAGGAAATATTCAAGGCATGGACTGTTAAAAGCGTTACTGGCCTTCACATATGTCGCCATGGTGCTTGTAGTATTCAATCGCGATGCAGTTTCCGTGTTTCATCGCCAGTGTGAAAATCCAAGGGAAGCAATGACCCTGGACCTTGCCGTCGGATATTGTTACATGAGTCCCAGGAAATGTTCAAAGCATGGACTGTTAAAAGCGTTACTGGTCTTCACATATGGCGCCATAGTGCCTGCAGTATTCAATCGTGATGCAGTTTCTGTGTTTCATCGTCATTGTGAAGGTTCAAGGGATCATTGACAATGGACCTGGACGACGGATATTGTTACATGAATCCAAGGAAATATTCAAAGCATGGACTGTTAAAAGCGTTACTGGCCTTCGCATATATCGCCATAGTGCCCGTAGTATTGAATCGCGATGCAGTTTCTGTGTTTCATCGTCATTGTGAAGGTTCAAGGGAAGCAATGACCCTGGAGCTGGACGTCGGATATAGTTACTTGAGTCCCAGGAAATATTCAAAGCATGGACTGTTAAAAGCGTTACTGGCCTTCACATATGTCCCCATAGTCCCCGTAATATTAAATCGCGATGCTGTTTCTGTGTTTCATCGTCAATCTGAAGGTTCAAGGGAAGCAATGACCCTGGAGCTGGACGTCTGATATAGTTACTTGAGTCCCGGGAAATATTCAAAGCATAGACTGTTAAAAGCGTTACTGGCCTTCACATTTGTCGCCATAGTGCCTGTAGTAATCAATCGCGATGCAGTTTCTGTGTTTCACCGTCCATGTGAAGATTCAAGGGAAGCAATGACTCAGGACCTGGCGGTCGGATATTGTTACTTGAGTCCCAGGAAATCATCAGAGCATGGACTGTTAAAAGCGTTACTGGCTTTCACATATGTCACCATGGTGCCTGTTCTATTGAATCGCGATGCAGTTTCTGTGTTTCATCGTCAATGTGAAGGTTAAAAGGGAAGCAACGATACTGGACTTGGCCGTCGGATATTGTTACGTGAGTCAAAGGAAATGTTCAATGCATGGACTGTTAAAAGCGTTACTGGCCTTCACATATGTCGCCATAGTGGCTGTAGTATTCTATCGCGATGCAGTTTCTGTGTTTCATCGGCAATGTGAAGGTTCAAGTGAAGCAATGACCCTGGAGCTGGACGTCGGATATAGTTACTTGAGTCCCAGGAAATATTCAAAGCATGGACTGTTAAAAGCGTTACTGGCCTTCACATATGTCGCCATAGTGCCCGTAGTATTGAATCGCGATGCAGTTTCTGTGTCTCATCGGCAATGTGGAGTTTCAAGGGAAGCAAAGACCCTGGAGCTGGACGTCGGATATAGTTACTTGAGTCCCAGGACATATTCAAAGCATGGTCTTTTAAAAGCGTTACTGGCCTTCACATATGTCCCCATAGTGCCCGTAGTATTGAATCGCGATGCAGTTTCTGTGTTTCATCGTCATTGTGAAGGTTCAAGGGAAGCAATGACCCTGGAGCTGGACGTCGGATATAGTTACTTGAGTCCCAGGAAATGTTCAAAGCATGGACTGTTGAAAGCGTTTCTGGCCTTCACATATGTCGCCATAGTGCCCGTAGTATTGAATCGCGATGCAGTTTCTGTGTTTCATCGTCATTGTGAATGTTCAAGGGACGCAATGACACTGGAGCTGGACGTCGGATATAGATACTTGAGTCCCAGGAAATATTGAGAACATGGACTGTTAAATGCATTACGGGCCTTCACATATGTCGCCATAGTGCCCATAGTATTCAATCTCGATGCAGTTTCTGTGTTTCATCGTTATTGTGAAGGTTCAAGGGAAGCAATGACCCTGGAGCTGGACGTCGGATATAGTTACTTGAGTCCCAGGAAATATTCAAAGCATGGATTGTTAAAAGCGTTACTGGCCTTCACATATGTCGCCATAGTGCCTGTAGTATTGAATCGCGAAGCAGTTTCTGTGTTTCATCGTCATTGTGAAGGTTCAAGGGAAGCAATGACCCTGGAGCTGGACGTCGGATATATTTACTTGAGTTCCAGGAAAAATTCAAAGCATGGAATGTTAAAAGCGTTACTGGCCTTCACATATGTCGCCATAGTGCCCGTAGTATTGAATCGCGATGCAGTTTCTGTGATTCATCGTCATTGTGAAGGTTTAAGGGAAGCAATGACCCTGGAGCTGGACGTCGGATATAGTTACTGGAGTCCCAGGAAATATTCAAAGCATGGACTGTTAAAAGCGTTACTGGCCTTCACATATGTCGCCATTGTGCCCGTAGTATTGAATCGCGATGCAGTTTCTGCATCTCATCGTCATTGTGAAGGTTCAAGGGAAGCAATAACCCTAGAGCTGGACGTCGCATGTAGTTACTTGAGTCCCAGGAAATATTCAAAGCATGGACTATTAAAAGCGTTACTGGCCTTCACATATGTCGCCATAGTGCCCATAGTATTGAATCGCGATGCAGTTTCTGTGTTTCATCGTCATTCTGAAGGTTCAAGGGAAGCAATGACCCTGGAGCTGGACGTCGGATATAGTTACTGGAGTCCCAGGAAATATTCAAATCATGGACTGTTAAAAGCGTTACTGGCCTTCACATATGTCGCCATAGTGTCCGTAGTATTGAATCGCAATGCAGTTTCTATGTCTCATCGGCAATGTGGAGTTTCAAGGGAAGCAATGACCCTGGAGCTGGACGTCGGATATAGTTACTTGAGTCCCTGGAAATATTCAAAGCATGGACTGTCAAAAGCGTTACTGGCCTTCACATATGTCCCCATAGTGCCCGTAGTATTAAATCGCGATGCAGTTTCTGTGTTTCATCGTCATTGTGAAGGTTTAAGGGAAGCAATGACCCTGGAGCTGGACGTCGGATATAGTTACTTGAGTCCCCAGAAAATATTCAAAGCATGGACTGTTAAAAGCGTTACTTGCCTTCACATTTGTCGCCATAGTGCCTGTAGTACTCAATCGCGATGCAGTTTCTGTGTTTCACCGTCCATGTGAAGGTTCAAGGGAAGCAATGACTCAGGACCTGGCGGTCGGATATTGTTACTTGAGCCCCAGGAAATCATCAGAGCATGGACTGTTAAAAGCGTTACTGGCCTTCACATAAGTCGCATTGGGCCTGTTCTATTGAATCGCGATGCAGTTTCTGTGTTTCATCGTCAATGTGAAGGTTAAAGGGAAGCAATGATACTGGACTTGGCCGTCGGATATTGTTACGTGAGTCAAAGGAAATGTTCAAAGCATGGACTGTTAAAAGCGTTACTGGCCTTCACATATGTCGCCATAGTGGCTGTAGTATTCTATCGCGATGCAGTTTCTGTGTTTCATCGTCAATGTGAAGGTTCAAGTGAAGCAATGACCCTGGACCTGGACGTAGGATATTGTTACTTGAGTCCCAGGAAATATTCAAGGCATGGACTGTTAAAAGCGTTACTGGCCTTCACATATGTCGCCATGGTGCTTGTAGTATTCAATCGCGATGCAGTTTCCGTGTTTCATCGCCAGTGTGAAAATCCAAGGGAAGCAATGACCCTGGACCTTGCCGTCGGATATTGTTACATGAGTCCCAGGAAATGTTCAAAGCATGGACTGTTAAAAGCGTTACTGGTCTTCAAATATGGCGCCATAGTGCCTGCAGTATTCAATCGCGATGCAGTTTCTGTGTTTCATCGTCATTGTGAAGGTTCAAGGGATCATTGACAATGGACCTGGACGACGGATATTGTTACATGAATCCCAGGAAATATTCAAAGCATGGACTGTTAAAAGCGTTACTGGCCTTCACATATATCGCCATAGTGCCCGTAGTATTGAATCGCGATGCAGTTTCTGTGTTTCATCGTCATTGTGAAGGTTCAAGGGAAGCAATGACCCTGGAGCTGGACGTCGGATATAGTTACTTGAGTCCCAGGAAATATTCAAAGCATGGACTGTTAAAAGCGTTACTGGCCTTCACATATGTCCCCATAGTCCCCGTAATATTAAATCGCGATGCTGTTTCTGTGTTTCATCGTCAATCTGAAGGTTCAAGGGAAGCAATGACCCTGGAGCTGGATGTTTGATATAGTTACTTGAGTCCCAGGAAATATTCAAAGCATAGCCTGGTAAAAGCGTTACTGGCCTTCACATTTGTCGCCATAGTGCCTGTAGTAATCAATCGCGATGCAGTTTCTGTGTTTCACCGTCCATGTGAAGATTCAAGGGAAGCAATGACTCAGGACCTGGCGGTCGGATATTGTTACTTGAGTCCCAGGAAATCATCAGAGCATGGACTGTTAAAAGCGTTACTGGCCTTCACATATGTCACCATGGTGCCTGTTCTATTGAATCGCGATGCAGTTTCTGTGTTTTATCGTCAATGTGAAGGTTAAAGGGAAGCAATGATACTGGACTTGGCCGTCGGATATTGTTACGTGAGTCAAAGGAAATGTTCAAAGCATGGACTGTTAAAAGCGTTACTGGCCTTCACATATGTCGCCATAGTGGCTGTAGTATTGAATCGCGATGCAGTTTCTGTGTTTCATCGTCATTGTGAATGTTCAAGGGACGCAATGACACTGGAGCTGGACGTCGGATATAGATACTTGAGTCCCAGGAAATATTGAGAACATGGACTGTTAAATGCATTACGGGCCTTCACATATGTCGCCATAGTGCCCATAGTATTCAATCTCGATGCAGTTTCTGTGTTTCATCGTTATTGTGAAGGTTCAAGGGAAGCAATGACCCTGGAGCTGGACGTCGGATATAGTTACTTGAGTCCCAGGAAATATTCAAAGCATGGATTGTTAAAAGCGTTACTGGCCTTCACATATGTCGCCATAGTGCCTGTAGTATTGAATCGCGAAGCAGTTTCTGTGTTTCATCGTCATTGTGAAGGTTCAAGGGAAGCAATGACCCTGGAGCTGGACGTCGGATATATTTACTTGAGTTCCAGGAAAAATTCAAAGCATGGAATGTTAAAAGCGTTACTGGCCTTCACATATGTCGCCATAGTGCCCGTAGTATTGAATCGCGATGCAGTTTCTGTGATTCATCGTCATTGTGAAGGTTTAAGGGAAGCAATGACCCTGGAGCTGGACGTCGGATATAGTTACTGGAGTCCCAGGAAATATTCAAAGCATGGACTGTTAAAAGCGTTACTGGCCTTCACATATGTCGCCATTGTGCCCGTAGTATTGAATCGCGATGCAGTTTCTGCATCTCATCGTCATTGTGAAGGTTCAAGGGAAGCAATAACCCTAGAGCTGGACGTCGCATGTAGTTACTTGAGTCCCAGGAAATATTCAAAGCATGGACTATTAAAAGCGTTACTGGCCTTCACATATGTCGCCATAGTGCCCGTAGTATTGAATCGCGATGCAGTTTCTGTGTTTCATCGTCATTCTGAAGGTTCAAGGGAAGCAATGACCCTGGAGCTGGACGTCGGATATAGTTACTGGAGTCCCAGGAAATATTCAAATCATGGACTGTTAAAAGCGTTACTGGCCTTCACATATGTCGCCATAGTGTCCGTAGTATTGAATCGCAATGCAGTTTCTATGTCTCATCGGCAATGTGGAGTTTCAAGGGAAGCAATGACCCTGGAGCTGGACGTCGGATATAGTTACTTGAGTCCCTGGAAATATTCAAAGCATGGACTGTCAAAAGCGTTACTGGCCTTCACATATGTCCCCATAGTGCCCGTAGTATTAAATCGCGATGCAGTTTCTGTGTTTCATCGTCATTGTGAAGGTTTAAGGGAAGCAATGACCCTGGAGCTGGACGTCGGATATAGTTACTTGAGTCCCCAGAAAATATTCAAAGCATGGACTGTTAAAAGCGTTACTTGCCTTCACATTTGTCGCCATAGTGCCTGTAGTACTCAATCGCGATGCAGTTTCTGTGTTTCACCGTCCATGTGAAGGTTCAAGGGAAGCAATGACTCAGGACCTGGCGGTCGGATATTGTTACTTGAGCCCCAGGAAATCATCAGAGCATGGACTGTTAAAAGCGTTACTGGCCTTCACATAAGTCGCATTGGGCCTGTTCTATTGAATCGCGATGCAGTTTCTGTGTTTCATCGTCAATGTGAAGGTTAAAGGGAAGCAATGATACTGGACTTGGCCGTCGGATATTGTTACGTGAGTCAAAGGAAATGTTCAAAGCATGGACTGTTAAAAGCGTTACTGGCCTTCACATATGTCGCCATAGTGGCTGTAGTATTCTATCGCGATGCAGTTTCTGTGTTTCATCGTCAATGTGAAGGTTCAAGTGAAGCAATGACCCTGGACCTGGACGTAGGATATTGTTACTTGAGTCCCAGGAAATATTCAAGGCATGGACTGTTAAAAGCGTTACTGGCCTTCACATATGTCGCCATGGTGCTTGTAGTATTCAATCGCGATGCAGTTTCCGTGTTTCATCGCCAGTGTGAAAATCCAAGGGAAGCAATGACCCTGGACCTTGCCGTCGGATATTGTTATATGAGTCCCAGGAAATGTTCAAAGCATGGACTGTTAAAAGCGTTACTGGTCTTCAAATATGGCGCCATAGTGCCTGCAGTATTCAATCGCGATGCAGTTTCTGTGTTTCATCGTCATTGTGAAGGTTCAAGGGATCATTGACAATGGACCTGGACGACGGATATTGTTACATGAATCCAAGGAAATATTCAAAGCATGGACTGTTAAAAGCGTTACTGGCCTTCACATATATCGCCATAGTGCCCGTAGTATTGAATCGCGATGCAGTTTCTGTGTTTCATCGTCATTGTGAAGGTTCAAGGGAAGCAATGACCCTGGAGCTGGACGTCGGATATAGTTACTTGAGTCCCAGGAAATATTCAAAGCATGGACTGTTAAAAGCGTTACTGGCCTTCACATATGTCCCCATAGTCCCCGTAATATTAAATCGCGATGCTGTTTCTGTGTTTCATCGTCAATCTGAAGGTTCAAGGGAAGCAATGACCCTGGAGCTGGATGTTTGATATAGTTACTTGAGTCCCAGGAAATATTCAAAGCATAGCCTGGTAAAAGCGTTACTGGCCTTCACATTTGTCGCCATAGTGCCTGTAGTAATCAATCGCGATGCAGTTTCTGTGTTTCACCGTCCATGTGAAGATTCAAGGGAAGCAATGACTCAGGACCTGGCGGTCGGATATTGTTACTTGAGTCCCAGGAAATCATCAGAGCATGGACTGTTAAAAGCGTTACTGGCCTTCACATATGTCACCATGGTGCCTGTTCTATTGAATCGCGATGCAGTTTCTGTGTTTTATCGTCAATGTGAAGGTTAAAGGGAAGCAATGATACTGGACTTGGCCGTCGGATATTGTTACGTGAGTCAAAGGAAATGTTCAAAGCATGGACTGTTAAAAGCGTTACTGGCCTTCACATATGTCGCCATAGTGGCTGTAGTATTCTATCGCGATGCAGTTTCTGTGTTTCATCGTCAATGTGAAGGTTCAAGTGAAGCAATGACCCTGGAGCTGGACGTCGGATATAGTTACTTGAGTCCCAGGAAATATTCAAAGCATGGACTGTTGAAAGCGTTACTGGCCTTCACATATGTCGCCATAGTGCCCGTAGTATTGAATCGCGATGCAGTTTCTGTGTTTCATCGTCAATGTGAAGGTTCAAGGGAAGCAATGACACTGGAGGGGGACGTCGGATATAGTTACTTGAGTCCCAGGAAATATTCAAAGCATGGACTGTTAAAAGCGTTACTGGCCTTCACATATGTCGCCATAGTGCCCGTAGTATAGAATAGCGATGCAATTTCTGTGCTTCATCGTCAATGTGAAGGTACAGAGGAAGCAATGACCCTCGACCTGGCCGTCGTATTTTGTGACTTGAGTCCCAAAAAAATGTTCAAAGCATGGACTGTTAAAAGCGTTACTGGCCTTCACATATGTCCCCATAGTGCCCGTAGTATTGAATCGCGATGCAGTTTCTGTGTTTCTACGTCATTGTGAAGGTTCAAGGGAAGCAATGAAACTGGAGCTCGACGTCGGATATAGTTACTTGAGACCGAGAAAATATTCAAAGCATGGACTGTTAAAAGCGTTACTGGCCTTCACATATGTCGCCATAGTGCCCGTAGTATTGAATCGCGAAGCAGTTTCTGTGTTTCATCGTCATTGTGAATGTTCAAGGGACGCAATGACACTGGAGCTGGACGTCGGATATAGATACTTGAGTCCCAGGAAATATTGAGAACATGGACTGTTAAATGCATTACTGGCCTTCACATATGTCGCCATAGTGCCCGTAGTATTCAATCTCGAAGCAGTTTCTGTGTTTCATCGTTATTGTGAAGGTTCAAGGGAAGCAATGACCCTGGAGCTGGACGTCGGATATAGTTACTTGAGTCCCAGGAAATATTCAAATAATGGATTGTTAAAAGCGTTACTGGCCTTCACATATGTCCCCATAGTGCCCGTAGTATTGAATCGCGAAGCAGTTTCTGTGTTTCATCGTCATTGTGAAGGTTCAAGGGAAGCAATGACCCTGGAGCTGGACGTCGGATATATTTACTTGAGTTCCAGGAAATATTCAAAGCATGGACTGTTAAAAGCGTTACTGGCCTTCACATATGTCGCCATAGTGTCCGTAGTATTGAATCGCGATGCAGTTTCTGTGTTTCATCGTCATTGTGAAGGTTTAAGGGAAGCAATGACCCTGGAGCTGGACGTCGGATATAGTTACTTGAGTCCCAGGAAATATTCAAAGCATGGACTGTTAAAAGCGTTACTGGCCTTCACATATGTCGCCATAGTGCCCGTAGTATTGAATCGCGATGCAGTTTCTGTGTTTCATCGTCATTGTGAAGGTTTAAGGGAATCAATGACCCTGGAGCAGGACGTCGGATATAGTTACTTGAGTCCCAGGAAATATTCAAAGCATGGACTGTTAAAAGCGTTACTGGCCTTCACATATGTCGCCATAGTGCCCGTAGTATAGAATAGCGATGCAATTTCTGTGCTTCATCGTCAATGTGAAGGTACAGAGGAAGCAATGACCCTCGACCTGGCCGTCGTATTTTGTGACTTGAGTCCCAAAAAAATGTTCAAAGCATGGACTGTTAAATGCGTTACTGGCCTTCACATATGTCCCCATAGTGCCCGTAGTATTGAATCGCGATGCAGTTTCGTTGTTTCTACGTCATTGTGAAGGTTCAAGGGAAGCAATGAAACTGGAGCTCGACGTCGGATATAGTTACTTGAGACCGAGAAAATATTCAAAGCATGGACTGTTAAAAGCGTTACTGGCCTTCACATATGTCGCCATAGTGCCCGTAGTATTGAATCGCGAAGCAGTTTCTGTGTTTCATCGTCATTGTGAATGTTCAAGGGACGCAATGACACTGGAGCTGGACGTCGGATATAGATACTTGAGTCCCAGGAAATATTGAGAACATGGACTGTTAAATGCATTACTGGCCTTCACATATGTCGCCATAGTGCCCGTAGTATTCAATCTCGAAGCAGTTTCTGTGTTTCATCGTTATTGTGAAGGTTCAAGGGAAGCAATGACCCTGGAGCTGGACGTCGGATATAGTTACTTGAGTCCCAGGAAATATTCAAATAATGGATTGTTAAAAGCGTTACTGGCCTTCACATATGTCCCCATAGTGCCCGTAGTATTGAATCGCGAAGCAGTTTCTGTGTTTCATCGTCATTGTGAAGGTTCAAGGGAAGCAATGACCCTGGAGCTGGACGTCGGATATATTTACTTGAGTTCCAGGAAATATTCAAAGCATGGACTGTTAAAAGCGTTACTGGCCTTCACATATGTCGCCATAGTGTCCGTAGTATTGAATCGCGATGCAGTTTCTGTGTTTCATCGTCATTGTGAAGGTTTAAGGGAAGCAATGACCCTGGAGCTGGACGTCGGATATAGTTACTTGAGTCCCAGGAAATATTCAAAGCATGGACTGTTAAAAGCGTTACTGGCCTTCACATATGTCGCCATAGTGCCCGTAGTATTGAATCGCGATGCAGTTTCTGTGTTTCATCGTCATTGTGAAGGTTTAAGGGAATCAATGACCCTGGAGCAGGACGTCGGATATAGTTACTTGAGTCCCAGGAAATATTCAAAGCATGGACTGTTAAAAGCGTTACTGGCCTTCACATATGTCGCCATAGTGCCCGTAGTATAGAATAGCGATGCAATTTCTGTGCTTCATCGTCAATGTGAAGGTACAGAGGAAGCAATGACCCTCGACCTGGCCGTCGTATTTTGTGACTTGAGTCCCAAAAAAATGTTCAAAGCATGGACTGTTAAAAGCGTTACTGGCCTTCACATATGTCGCCATAGTGCCCGTAGTATTGAATCGCGAAGCAGTTTCTGTGTTTCATCGTCATTGTGAATGTTCAAGGGACGCAATGACACTGGAGCTGGACGTCGGATATAGATACTTGAGTCCCAGGAAATATTGAGAACATGGACTGTTAAATGCATTACTGGCCTTCACATATGTCGCCATAGTGCCCGTAGTATTCAATCTCGAAGCAGTTTCTGTGTTTCATCGTTATTGTGAAGGTTCAAGGGAAGCAATGACCCTGGAGCTGGACGTCGGATATAGTTACTTGAGTCCCAGGAAATATTCAAATAATGGATTGTTAAAAGCGTTACTGGCCTTCACATATGTCCCCATAGTCCCCGTAATATTAAATCGCGATGCTGTTTCTGTGTTTCATCGTCAATCTGAAGGTTCAAGGGAAGCAATGACCCTGGAGCTGGATGTCTGATATAGTTACTTGAGTCCCAGGAAATATTCAAAGCATAGACTGGTAAAAGCGTTACTGGCCTTCACATTTGTCGCCATAGTGCCTGTAGTAATCAATCGCGATGCAGTTTCTGTGTTTCACCGTCCATGTGAAGATTCAAGGGAAGCAATGACTCAGGACCTGGCGGTCGGATATTGTTACTTGAGTCCCAGGAAATCATCAGAGCATGGACTGTTAAAAGCGTTACTGGCCTTCACATATGTCACCATGGTGCCTGTTCTATTGAATCGCGATGCAGTTTCTGTGTTTTATCGTCAATGTGAAGGTTAAAGGGAAGCAATGATACTGGACTTGGCCGTCGGATATTGTTACGTGAGTCAAAGGAAATGTTCAAAGCATGGACTGTTAAAAGCGTTACTGGCCTTCACATATGTCGCCATAGTGGCTGTAGTATTCTATCGCGATGCAGTGTCTGTGTTTCATCGTCAATGTGAAGGTTCAAGTGAAGCAATGACCCTGGAGCTGGACGTCGGATATAGTTACTTGAGTCCCAGGAAATATTCAAAGCATGGACTGTTGAAAGCGTTACTGGCCTTCACATATGTCGCCATAGTGCCCGTAGTATTGAATCGCGATGCAGTTTCTGTGTTTCATCGTCAATGTGAAGGTTCAAGGGAAGCAATGACACTGGAGGGGGACGTCGGATATAGTTACTTGAGTCCCAGGAAATATTCAAAGCATGGACTGTTAAAAGCGTTACTGGCCTTCACATATGTCGCCATAGTGCCCGTAGTATAGAATAGCGATGCAATTTCTGTGCTTCATCGTCAATGTGAAGGTACAGAGGAAGCAATGACCCTCGACCTGGCAGTCGTATTTTGTGACTTGAGTCCCAAAAAAATGTTCAAAGCATGGACTGTTAAAAGCGTTACTGGCCTTCACATATGTCCCCATAGTGCCCGTAGTATTGAATCGCGATGCAGTTTCTGTGTTTCTACGTCATTGTGAAGGTTCAAGGGAAGCAATGAAACTGGAGCTCGACGTCGGATATAGTTACTTGAGACCGAGAAAATATTCAAAGCATGGACTGTTAAAAGCGTTACTGGCCTTCACATATGTCGCCATAGTGCCCGTAGTATTGAATCGCGAAGCAGTTTCTGTGTTTCATCGTCATTGTGAATGTTCAAGGGACGCAATGACACTGGAGCTGGACGTCGGATATAGATACTTGAGTCCCAGGAAATATTGAGAACATGGACTGTTAAATGCATTACTGGCCTTCACATATGTCGCCATAGTGCCCGTAGTATTCAATCTCGAAGCAGTTTCTGTGTTTCATCGTTATTGTGAAGGTTCAAGGGAAGCAATGACCCTGGAGCTGGACGTCGGATATATTTACTTGAGTTCCAGGAAATATTCAAAGCATGGACTGTTAAAAGCGTTACTGGCCTTCACATATGTCGCCATAGTGTCCGTAGTATTGAATCGCGATGCAGTTTCTGTGTTTCATCGTCATTGTGAAGGTTTAAGGGAAGCAATGACCCTGGAGCTGGACGTCGGATATAGTTACTTGAGTCCCAGGAAATATTCAAAGCATGGACTGTTAAAAGCGTTACTGGCCTTCACATATGTCGCCATAGTGCCCGTAGTATTGAATCGCGATGCAGTTTCTGTGTTTCATCGTCATTGTGAAGGTTTAAGGGAATCAATGACCCTGGAGCAGGACGTCGGATATAGTTACTTGAGTCCCAGGAAATATTCAAAGCATGGACTGTTAAAAGCGTTACTGGCCTTCACATATGTCGCCATAGTGCCCGTAGTATAGAATAGCGATGCAATTTCTGTGCTTCATCGTCAATGTGAAGGTACAGAGGAAGCAATGACCCTCGACCTGGCCGTCGTATTTTGTGACTTGAGTCCCAAAAAAATGTTCAAAGCATGGACTGTTAAAAGCGTTACTGGCCTTCACATATGTCCCCATAGTGCCCGTAGTATTGAATCGCGATGCAGTTTCTGTGTTTCTACGTCATTGTGAAGGTTCAAGGGAAGCAATGAAACTGGAGCTCGACGTCGGATATAGTTACTTGAGACCGAGAAAATATTCAAAGCATGGACTGTTAAAAGCGTTACTGGCCTTCACATATGTCGCCATAGTGCCCGTAGTATTGAATCGCGAAGCAGTTTCTGTGTTTCATCGTCATTGTGAATGTTCAAGGGACGCAATGACACTGGAGCTGGACGTCGGATATAGATACTTGAGTCCCAGGAAATATTGAGAACATGGACTGTTAAATGCATTACTGGCCTTCACATATGTCGCCATAGTGCCCGTAGTATTCAATCTCGAAGCAGTTTCTGTGTTTCATCGTTATTGTGAAGGTTCAAGGGAAGCAATGACCCTGGAGCTGGACGTCGGATATAGTTACTTGAGTCCCAGGAAATATTCAAATAATGGATTGTTAAAAGCGTTACTGGCCTTCACATATGTCCCCATAGTGCCCGTAGTATTGAATCGCGAAGCAGTTTCTGTGTTTCATCGTCATTGTGAAGGTTCAAGGGAAGCAATGACCCTGGAGCTGGACGTCGGATATATTTACTTGAGTTCCAGGAAATATTCAAAGCATGGACTGTTAAAAGCGTTACTGGCCTTCACATATGTCGCCATAGTGTCCGTAGTATTGAATCGCGATGCAGTTTCTGTGTTTCATCGTCATTGTGAAGGTTTAAGGGAAGCAATGACCCTGGAGCTGGACGTCGGATATAGTTACTTGAGTCCCAGGAAATATTCAAAGCATGGACTGTTAAAAGCGTTACTGGCCTTCACATATGTCGCCATAGTGCCCGTAGTATTGAATCGCGATGCAGTTTCTGTGTTTCATCGTCATTGTGAAGGTTTAAGGGAATCAATGACCCTGGAGCAGGACGTCGGATATAGTTACTTGAGTCCCAGGAAATATTCAAAGCATGGACTGTTAAAAGCGTTACTGGCCTTCACATATGTCGCCATAGTGCCCGTAGTATAGAATAGCGATGCAATTTCTGTGCTTCATCGTCAATGTGAAGGTACAGAGGAAGCAATGACCCTCGACCTGGCCGTCGTATTTTGTGACTTGAGTCCCAAAAAAATGTTCAAAGCATGGACTGTTAAAAGCGTTACTGGCCTTCACATATGTCGCCATAGTGCCCGTAGTATTGAATCGCGAAGCAGTTTCTGTGTTTCATCGTCATTGTGAATGTTCAAGGGACGCAATGACACTGGAGCTGGACGTCGGATATAGATACTTGAGTCCCAGGAAATATTGAGAACATGGACTGTTAAATGCATTACTGGCCTTCACATATGTCGCCATAGTGCCCGTAGTATTCAATCTCGAAGCAGTTTCTGTGTTTCATCGTTATTGTGAAGGTTCAAGGGAAGCAATGACCCTGGAGCTGGACGTCGGATATAGTTACTTGAGTCCCAGGAAATATTCAAATAATGGATTGTTAAAAGCGTTACTGGCCTTCACATATGTCCCCATAGTGCCCGTAGTATTGAATCGCGAAGCAGTTTCTGTGTTTCATCGTCATTGTGAAGGTTCAAGGGAAGCAATGACCCTGGAGCTGGACGTCGGATATATTTACTTGAGTTCCAGGAAATATTCAAAGCATGGACTGTTAAAAGCGTTACTGGCCTTCACATATGTCGCCATAGTGTCCGTAGTATTGAATCGCGATGCAGTTTCTGTGTTTCATCGTCATTGTGAAGGTTTAAGGGAAGCAATGACCCTGGAGCTGGACGTCGGATATAGTTACTTGAGTCCCAGGAAATATTCAAAGCATGGACTGTTAAAAGCGTTACTGGCCTTCACATATGTCGCCATAGTGCCCGTAGTATTGAATCGCGATGCAGTTTCTGTGTTTCATCGTCATTGTGAAGGTTTAAGGGAATCAATGACCCTGGAGCAGGACGTCGGATATAGTTACTTGAGTCCCAGGAAATATTCAAAGCATGGACTGTTAAAAGCGTTACTGGCCTTCACATATGTCGCCATAGTGCCTGTAGTACTGAATCTCGATGCAGTTTCTGTGTTTCACCGTCCATGTGAAGGTTCAAGGGAAGCAATGACTCAGGACCTGGCGGTCGGATATTGTTACTTGAGTCCCAGGAAATCATCAGAGCATGGACTGTTAAAAGCGTTACTGGCCTTCACATATGTCACCATGGTGCCTGTTCTATTGAATCGCGATGCAGTTTCTGTGTTTCATCGTCAATGTGAAGGTTAAAGGGAAGCAACGATACTGGACTTGGCCGTCGGATATTGTTACGTGAGTCAAAGGAAATGTTCAATGCATGGACTGTTAAAAGCGTTACTGGCCTTCACATATGTCGGCATAGTGGCTGTAGTATTCTATCGCGATGCAGTTTCTGTGTCTCATCGGCAATGTGGAGTTTCAAGGGAAGCAATGACCCTGGAGCTGGACGTCGGATATAGTTACTTGAGTCCCAGGACATATTCAAAGCATGGTCTGTTAAAAGCGTTACTGGCCTTCACATATGTCCCCATAGTGCCCATAGTATTGAATCGCGATGCAGTTTCTGTGTTTCATCGTCATTGTGAAGGTTCAAGGGAAGCAATGACCCTGGAGCTGGACGTCGGATGTAGTTACTTGAGTCCCAGGAAATGTTCAAAGCATGGACTGTTGAAAGCGTTTCAGGCCTTCACATATGTCGCCATAGTGCCCGTAGTATTGAATCGCGATGCAGTTTCTGTGTTTCATCGTCATTGTGAATGATCAAGGGACGCAATGACACTGGAGCTGGACGTCGGATATAGATACTTGAGTCCCAGGAAATATTGAGAACATGGACTGTTAAATGCATTACTGGCCTTCACATATCTCGCCATAGTGCCCATAGTATTCAATCTCGATGCAGTTTCTGTGTTTCATCGTTATTGTGAAGGTTCAAGGGAAGCAATGACCCTGGAGCTGGACGTCGGATATAGTTACTTGAGTCCCAGGAAATATTCAAAGCATGGATTGTTAAAAGCGTTACTGGCCTTCACATATGTCGCCATAGTACCTGTACTATTGAATCGCGAAGCAGTTTCTGTGTTTCATCGTCATTGTGAAGGTTCAAGGGAAGCAATAACCCTGGAGCTGGACGTCGCATGTAGTTACTTGAGTCCCAGGAAATATTCAAAGCATGGACTGTTAAAAGCGTTACTGGCCTTCACATATGTCGCCATAGTGCCCGTAGTATTGAATCGCGATGCAGTTTCTGTGTTTCATCGTCATTTTGAAGGTTCAAGGGAAGCAGTGACCCTGGAGCTGGACGTCGGATATAGTTACTTGAGTCCCAGGAAATATTCAAATCATGGACTGTTAAAAGCGTTACTGGCCTTCACATATGTCGCCATAGTGTCCGTAGTATTGAATCGCAATGCAGTTTCTATGTTTCATCGGCAATGTGGAGTTTCAAGGGAAGCAATGCCCCTGGAGCTGGACGTCGGATATAGTTACTTGTGTCCCAGGAAATATTCAAAGCATGGACTGTTAAAAGCGTTACTGGCCTTCACATATGTCCCCATAGTACCCGCAGTATTAAATCGCGATGCATTTTCTGTGTTTCATCGTCATTGTGAAGGTTTAAGGGAAGCAATGACCCTGGAGCTGGACGTCGGATATAGTTACTTGAGTCCCCAGAAAATATTCAAAGCATGGACTGTTAAAAGCGTTACTTGCCTTCACATTTGTCGCCATAGTGCCTGTAGTACTCAATCGCGATGCAGTTTCTGTGTTTCACCGTTTATGTGAAGGTTCAAGGGAAGCAATGACTCAGGACCTGGCGGTCGGATATTGTTACTTGAGCCCCAGGAAATCATCAGAGCATGGACTGTTAAAAGTGTTACTGGCCTTCACATAAGTCGCATTGGGCCTGTTCTATTGAATCGCGATGCAGTTTCTGTGTTTCATCGTCAATGTGAAGGTTAAAGGGAAGCAATGATACTGGACTTGGCCGTCGGATATTGTTACGTGAGTCAAAGGAAATGTTCAAAGCATGGACTGTTAAAAGCGTTACTGGCCTTCACATATGTCGCCATAGTGGCTGTAGTATTCTATCGCGATGCAGTTTATGTGTTTCATCGTCAATGTGAAGGTTCAAGTGAAGCAATGACCCTGGACCTGGACGTAGGATATTGTTACTTGAGTCCCAGGAAATATTCAAGGCATGGACTGTGAAAAGCGTTACTGGCCTTCACATATGTCGCCATGGTGCTTGTAGTATTCAATCGCGATGCAGTTTCCGTGTTTCATCGCCAGTGTGAAAATCCAAGGGAAGCAATGACCCTGGATCTTGCCGTCGGATATTGTTACATGAGGCCCAGGAAATGTTCAAAGCATGGACTGTTAAAAGCGTTACTGGTCTTCACATATGGCGCCTTAGTGCCTGCAGTATTCAATCGCGATGCAGTTTCTGTGTTTCATCGTCATTGTGAAGGTTCAAGGGATCATTGACAATGGACCTGGACGACGGATATTGTTACATGAATCCCAGGAAATATTCAAAGCATGGACTGTTAAAAGCATTACTGGCCTTCACATATATCGCCATAGTGCCCGTAGTATTGAATCGCGATGCAGTTTCTGTGTTTCATCGTCATTGTGAAGGTTCAAGGGAAGCAATGACCCTGGAGCTGGACATCGGATATAGTTACTTGAGTCCCAGGAAATATTCAAAGCATGGACTGTTAAAAGCGTTACTGGCCTTCACATATGTCCCCATAGTCCCCGTAATATTAAATCGCGATGCTGTTTCTGTGTTTCATCGTCAATCTGAAGGTTCAAGGGAAGCAATGACCCTGGAGCTGGACGTCTGATATAGTTACTTGATTCCCAGGAAATATTCAAAGCATAGACTGGTAAAAGCGTTACTGGCCTTCACATTTGTCGCCATAGTGCCTGTAGTAATCAATCGCGATGCAGTTTCTGTGTTTCACCGTCCATGTGAAGGTTCAAGGGAAGCAATGACTCAGGACCTGGCGGTCGGATATTGTTACTTGAGTCCCAGGATATCATCAGAGCGTGGACTGTTAAAAGCGTTACTGGCCTTCACATATGTCACCATGGTGCCTGTTCTATTGAATCGCGATGCAGTTTCTGTGTTTTATCGTCAATGTGAAGGTTAAAGGGAAGCAATGATACTGGACTTGGCCGTCGGATGTTGTTACGTGAGTCAAAGGAAATGTTCAAAGCATGGACTGTTAAAAGCGTTACTGGCCTTCACATATGTCGAAATAGTGGCTGTAGTATTCTATCGCGATGCAGTTTCTGTGTTTCATCGTCAATGTGAAGGTTCAAGTGAAGCAATGACCCTGGAGCTGGACGTCGGATATAGTTACTTGAGTCCCAGGAAATATTCAAAGCATGGACTGTTGAAAGCGTTACTGGCCTTCACATATGTCGCCATAGTGCCCGTAGTATTGAATCGCGATGCAGTTTCTGTGTTTCATCGTCAATGTGAAGGTTCAAGGGAAGCAATGACACTGGAGGGGGACGTCGGATATAGTTACTTGAGTCCCAGGAAATATTCAAAGCATGGTCTGTTAAAAGCGTTACTGGTCTTCACATATGTCGCCATAGTGCCCGTAGTATTGAATCGCGATGCAATTTCTGTGCTTCATCGTCAATGTGAAGGTACAGAGGAAGCAATGACCCTCGACCTGGCCGTCGTATTTTGTGACTTGAGTCCCAGGAAATATTCAAAGCATGGTCTGTTAAAAGCGTTTCTGGCCTTCACATATGTCGCCATAGTGCCCGTAGTATTGAATCGCGATGCAGTTTCTGTGTTTCATCGTCATTGTGAATGTTCAAGGGACGCAATGACACTGGAGCTGGACGTCGGATATAGATACTTGAGTCCCAGGAAATATTGAGAACATGGACTGTTAAATGCATTACTGGCCTTCACATATGTCGCCATAGTGCCCATAGTATTCAATCTCGATGCAGTTTCTGTGTTTCATCGTTATTGTGAAGGTTCAAGGGAAGCAATGACCCTGAAGCTGGACGTCGGATATAGTTACTTGAGTCCCAGGAAATATTCAAAGCATGGATTGTTAAAAGCGTTACTGGCCTTCACATATGTCCCCATAGTGCCCGTAGTATTGAATCGCGATGCAGTTTCTGTGTTTCATCGTCATTGTGAAGGTTCAAGGGAAGCAATGACCCTGGAGCTGGACGTCGGATATAGTTACTTGAGTCCCAGGAAATATTCAAAGCATGGACTGTTAAAAGCGTTACTGGCCTTCACATATGTCGCCATAGTGCCCGTAGTATTGAATCGCGATGCAGTTTCTGTGTTTCATCGTTATTGTGAAGGTTTAAGGGAATCAATGACCCTGGAGCAGGACGTCGGATATAGTTACTTGAGTCCCAGGAAATATTCAAAGCATGGACTGTTAAAAGCGTTACTGGCCTTCACATATGTCGCCATAGTGCCTGTAGTACTGAATCGTGATGCCGTTTCTGTGTTTCACCGTCCATGTGAAGGTTCAAGGGAAGCAATGACTCAGGACCTGGCGGTCGGATATTGTTACTTGAGTCCCAGGAAATCATCAGAGCATGGACTGTTAAAAGCGTTACTGGCCTTCACATATGTCACCATGGTGCCTGTTCTATAGAATCGCGATGCAGTTTCTGTGTTTCATCGTCAATGTGAAGGTTAAAGGGAAGCAACGATACTGGACTTGGCCGTCGGATGTATTTACGTGAGTCAAAGGAAATGTTCAATGCATGGACTGTTAAAAGCGTTACTGGCCTTCACATATGTCGCCATAGTGGCTGTAGTATTCTATCGCGATGCAGTTTCTGTGTTTCATCGTCAATGTGAAGGTTCAAGTGAAGCAATGACCCTGGAGCTGGACGTCGGATATAGTTACTTGAGTCCCGGGAAATATTCAAAGCATGGACTGTTAAAAGCGTTACTGGCCTTCACATATGTCGCCATAGTGCCCATAGTATTGAATCGCGATGCAGTTTCTGTGTCTCATCGGCAATGTGGAGTTTCAAGGGAAGCAATGACCCTGGAGCTGGACGTCGGATATAGTTACTTGAGTCCCAGGACATATTCAAAGCATGGTCTGTTACAAGCGTTTCTGGCCTTCACATATGTCCCCATAGTGCCCGTAGTATTGAATCGCGATGCAGTTTCTGTGTTTCATCGTCATTGTGAAGGTTCAAGGGAAGCAATGACCCTGGAGCTGGACGTCGGATATAGTTACTTGAGTCCCAGGAAATATTCAAAGCATGGATTGTTAAAAGCGTTACTGGCCTTCACATATGTCGCCATAGTGCCTGTAGTATTGAATCGTGAAACAGTTTCTGTGTTTCATCGTCATTGTGAAGGTTCAAGGGAAGCAATGACCCTGGAGCTGGACGTCGGATATAGTTACTTGAGTCCCAGGAAGTATTCAAAGCATGGACTGATAAAAGCGTTACTGGCCTTCACATATGTCGCCATTGTGCCCGTAGTATTGAATCGTGATGCAGTTTCTGTGTCTCATCGTCATTGTGAAGGTTCAAGGGAAGCAATAACCCTGGAGCTGGACGTCGCATGTAGTTACTTGAGTCCCAGGAAATATTCAAAGCATGGACTGTTAAAAGCGTTACTGGCCTTCACATATGTCGCCATAGTGCCCGTAGTATTGAATCGCGATGCAGTTTCTGTGTCTCATCGGCAATGTGGAGTTTCAAGGGAAGCAATGACCCTGGAGCTGGACGTCGGATATAGTTACTTGAGTCCCAGGACATATTCAAAGCATGGTCTGTTAAAAGCGTTACTGGCCTTCACATATGTCCCCATGGTGCCCGTAGTATTGAATCGCGATGCAGTTTCTGTGTTTCATCGTCATTGTGAAGGTTCAAGGGAAGCAATGACCCTGGAGCTGGACGTCGGATATATTTACTTGAGTTCCAGGAAATATTCAAAGCATGGACTGTTAAAAGCGTTACTGGCCTTCACATATGTCGCCATAGTGCCCGCAGTATTGAATCGCGATGCAGTTTCTGCGTTTCATCGTCATTGTGAAGGTTTAAGGGAAGCAATGACCCTGGAGCTGGACGTCGGATATAGTTACTTGAGTCCCAGGAAGTATTCAAAGCATGGACTGTTAAAAGCGTTACTGGCCTTCACATATGTCGCCATTGTGCCCGTAGTATTGAATCGTGATGCAGTTTCTGTGTCTCATCGTCATTGTGAAGGTTCAAGGGAAGCAATAACCCTGGAGCTGGACGTCGCATGTAGTTACTTGAGTCCCAGGAAATATTCAAAGCATGGACTGTTAAAAGCGTTACTGGCCTTCACATATGTCGCCATAGTGCCCGTAGTATTGAATCGCGATGCAGTTTCTGTGTTTCATCGTCATTGTGAAGGTTCAAGGGAAGCAATGACCCTGGAGCTGGACGTCGGATATAGTTTCTGGAGTCCCAGGAAATATTCAAATCATGGACTGTTAAAAGCGTTACTGGCCTTCACATATGTCGCCATAGTGTCCGTAGTATTGAATCGCAATGCAGTTTTTATGTCTCATCGGCAATGTGGAGTTTCAAGGGAAGCAATGACCCTGGAGCTGGACGTCGGATATAGTTACTTGTGTCCCAGGAAATTTTCAAAGCATGGACTGTTAAAAGCGTTACTGGCCTTCACATATGTCCCCATAGTGCCCGTAGTATTAAATCGCGATGCAGTTTCTGTGTCTCATCGTCATTGTGAAGGTTTAAGGGAAGCAATGACCCTGGAGCTAGACGTCGGATATAGTTACTTGAGTCCCCAGAAAATATTCAAAGCATGGACTGTTAAAAGCGTTACTTGCCTTCACATTTGTCGCCATAGTGCCTGTAGTACTCAATCGCGATGCAGTTTCTGAGTTTCACCGTCCATGTGATGGTTCAAGGGAAGCAATGACTCAGGACCTGGCGGTCGGATATTGTTACTTGAGCCCCAGGAAATCATCAGAGCATGGACTGTTAAAAGAGTTACTGGCCTTCACATAAGTCGCATTGGGCCTGTTCTAATGAATCGTGATGCAGTTTCTGTGTTTCATCGTCAATGTGAATGTTAAAGGGAAGCAATGATACTGGACTTGGCCGTCGGATATTGTTACGTGAGTCAAAGGAAATGTTCAAAGCATGGACTGTTAAAAGCGTTACTGGCCTTCACATATGTCGCCATAGTGGCTGTAGTATTCTATCGCGATGCAGTTTCTGTGTTTCATCGTCAATGTGAAGGTTCAAGTGAAGCAATGACCCTGGACCTGGACGTAGGATATTGTTACTTGAGTCCCAGGAAATATTCAAGGCATGGACTGTTAAAAGCGTTACTGGCCTTCACATATGTCGCCATGGTGCTTGTAGTATTCAATCGCGATGCAGTGTCCGTGTTTCATCGCCAGTGTGAAAATCCAAGGGAAGCAATGACCCTGGACCTTGCCGTCGGATATTGTTACATGAGTCCCAGGAAATGTTCAAAGCATGGACTGTTAAAAGCGTTACTGGTCTTCACATATGGCGCCATAGTGCCTGCAGTATTCAATCGCGATGCAGTTTCTGTGTTTCATCGTCATTGTGAAGGTTCAAGGGATCATTGACAATGGACCTGGACGACGGTTATTGTTACATGAATCCCAGGAAATATTCAAAGCATGGACTGTTAAAAGCGTTACTGGCCTTCACATATATCGCCATAGTGCCCGTAGTATTGAATCGCGATGCAGTTTCTGTGTTTCATCGTCATTGTGAAGGTTCAAGGGAAGCAATGACCCTGGAGCTGGACGTCGGATATAGTTACTTGAGTCTTAGGAAATATTCAAAGCATGGACTGTTAAAAGCGTTACTGGCCTTCACATATGTCCCCATAGTCCCCGTAATATTAAATCGCGATGCTGTTTCTGTGTTTCATCGTCAATCTGAAGGTTCAAGGGAAGCAATGACCCTGGAGCTGGACGTCTGATATAGTTACTTGAGTCCCAGGAAATATTCAAAGCATAGACTGTTAAAAGCGTTACTGGCCTTCACATTTGTCGCCATAGTGCCTGTAGTAATCAATCGCGATGCAGTTTCTGTGTTTCACCGTCCATGTGAAGGTTCAAGGGAAGCAATGACTCAGGACCTGGCGGTCGGATATTGTTACTTGAGTCCCAGGAAATCATCAGAGCATGGACTGTTAAAAGCGTTACTGGCCTTCACATATGTCACCATGGTGCCTGTTCTATTGAATCGCGATGCAGTTTCTGTGTTTTATCGTCAATGTGAAGGTTAAAGGGAAGCAATGATACTGGACTTGGCCGTCGGATATTGTTACGTGAGTCAAAGGAAATGTTCAAAGCATGGACTGTTAAAAGCGTTACTGGCCTTCACATATGTCGCCATAGTGGCTGTAGTATTCTATCGCGATGCAGTTTCTGTGTTTCATCGTCAATGTGAAGGTTCAAGTGAAGCAATGACCCTGGAGCTGGACGTCGGATATAGTTACTTGAGTCCCAGGAAATATTCAAAGCATGGACTGTTGAAAGCGTTACTGGCCTTCACATATGTCGCCATAGTGCCCGTAGTATTGAATCGCGATGCAGTTTCTGTGTTTCATCGTCAATGTGAAGGTTCAAGGGAAGCAATGACACTGGAGGGGGACGTCGGATATAGTTACTTGAGTCCCAGGAAATATTCAAAGCATGGTCTGTTAAAAACGGTACTGGCCTTCACATATGTGGCCATAGTGCCCGTAGTATTGAATCGCGATGCAATTTCTGTGCTTCATCGTCAATGTGAAGGTACAGAGGAAGCAATGACCCTCGACCTGGCCGTCGTATTTTGTGACTTGAGTCCCAAAAAAATGTTCAAAGCATGGACTGTTAAAAGCGTTACTGGCCTTCACATATGTCCCCATAGTGCCCGTAATATTAAATCGCGATGCAGTTACTGTGTTTCATCGTCATTGTGAAGGTTCAAGGGAAGCAATGACCCTGGAGCTCGACGTCGGATATAGTTCCTTGAGACCGAGAAAATATTCAAAGCATGGACTGTTAAAAGCGTTACTGGCCTTCACATATGTCGCCATAGTGCCTGTAGTATTGAATCGCGATGCAGTTTCTGTGTTTCATCGTCATTGTGAAGGTTCAACGGAAGCAATGACCCTGGAGCTGGACGTCGGATATAGTTACTTGAGTCCCAGGAAATGTTCAAAGCATGGACTGTTAAAAGCGTTTCTGGCCTTCACATATGTCGCCATAGTGCCCGTAGTATTGAATCGCGATGCAGTTTCTGTGTTTCATCGTCATTGTGAATGTTCAAGGGAAGCAATGACCCTTGAGCTGGACGTCGGATATAGTTACTTGATTCCCAGGAAATATTCAAAGCATGGATTGTTAAAAGCGTTACTGGCCTTCACATATGACCCCATAGTGCCCGTAGTATTGAATTGCGATGCAGTTTCTGTGTTTCATCGTCATTGTGAAGGTTCAAGGGAAGCAATGACCCTGGAGCTGGACGTCGGATATATTTACTTGAGTTCCAGGAAATATTCAAAGCATGGACTGTTAAAAGCGTTACTGGCCTTCACATATGTCGCCATAGTGCCCGTAGTATTGAATCGCGATGCAGTTTCTGTGTTTCATCGTCATTGAGAAGTTTTAAGGGAAGCAATGACCCTGGAGCTGGACGTCGGATATAGTTACTTGAGTCCCAGGAAATATTCAAAGCATGGACTGTTAAAAGCGTTACTGGCCTTCACATATGTCGCCATAGTGCCCGTAGTATTGAATCGCGTTGCAGTTTCTGTGTTTCATCGTCATTATGAAGGTTTAAGGGAATCAATGACCCTGGAGCAGGACGTCGGATATAGTTACTTGAGTCCCAGGAAATATTCAAAGCATGGACTGTTAAAAGCGTTACTGGCCTTCACATATGTCGCCATAGTGCCTGTAGTACTGAATCGCGATGCAGTTTCTGTGTTTCACCGTCCATGTGAAGGTTCAAGGGAAGCAATGACTCAGGACCTGGCGGTCGGATATTGTTACTTGAGTCCCAGGAAATATTCAAAGCATGGACTGTTGAAAGCGTTACTGGCCTTCACATATGTCGCCATAGTGCCCGTAGTATTGAACCGCGATGCAGTTTCTGTGTTTCATCGTCAATGTGAAGGTTCAAGGGAAGCAATGACACTGGAGGGGGACGTCGGATATAGTTACTTGAGTCCCAGGAAATATTCAAAGCATGGTCTGTTAAAAGCGTTACTGGCTTTCACATATGTCGCCATAGTGCCCGTAGTATTGAATCGCGATGCAATTTCTGTGCTTCATCGTCAATGTGAAGGTACAGAGGAAGCAATGACCCTCGACCTGGCCGTCGTATTTTGTGACTTGAGTCCCAAAAAAATGTTCAAAGCATGGACTGTTAAAAGCGTTACTGGCCTTCACATATGTCCCCATAGTGCCCGTAATATTAAATCGCGATGCAGTTTCTGTGTTTCTACGTCATTGTGAAGGTTCAAGGGAAGCAATGACCCTTGGAGCTCGACGTCGGATATAGTTACTTGAGACCGAGAAAATATTCAAAGCATGGACTGTTAAAAGCGTTACTGGCCATCACATATGTCGCCATAGTGCCCGTAGTATTGAATCGCGATGCAATTTCTGTGCTTCATCGTCAATGTGAAGGTACAGAGGAAGCAATGACCCTCGACCTGGCCGTCGTATTTTGTGACTTGAGTCCCAGGAAATATTCAAAGCATGGTCTGTTAAAAGCGTTTCTGGCCTTCACATATGTCGCCATAGTGCCCGTAGTATTGAATCGCGATGCAGTTTCTGTGTTTCATCGTCATTGTGAATGTTCAAGGGACGCAATGACACTGGAGCTGGACGTCGGATATAGATACTTGAGTCCCAGGAAATATTGAGAACATGGACTGTTAAATGCATTACTGGCCTTCACATATGTCGCCATAGTGCCCATAGTATTCAATCTCGATGCAGTTTCTGTGTTTCATCGTTATTGTGAAGGTTCAAGGGAAGCAATGACCCTGAAGCTGGACGTCGGATATAGTTACTTGAGTCCCAGGAAATATTCAAAGCATGGATTGTTAAAAGCGTTACTGGCCTTCACATATGTCCCCATAGTGCCCGTAGTATTGAATCGCGATGCAGTTTCTGTGTTTCATCGTCATTGTGAAGGTTCAAGGGAAGCAATGACCCTGGAGCTGGACGTCGGATATAGTTACTTGAGTCCCAGGAAATATTCAAAGCATGGACTGTTAAAAGCGTTACTGGCCTTCACATATGTCGCCATAGTGCCCGTAGTATTGAATCGCGATGCAGTTTCTGTGTTTCATCGTTATTGTGAAGGTTTAAGGGAATCAATGACCCTGGAGCAGGACGTCGGATATAGTTACTTGAGTCCCAGGAAATATTCAAAGCATGGACTGTTAAAAGCGTTACTGGCCTTCACATATGTCGCCATAGTGCCTGTAGTACTGAATCGTGATGCCGTTTCTGTGTTTCACCGTCCATGTGAAGGTTCAAGGGAAGCAATGACTCAGGACCTGGCGGTCGGATATTGTTACTTGAGTCCCAGGAAATCATCAGAGCATGGACTGTTAAAAGCGTTACTGGCCTTCACATATGTCACCATGGTGCCTGTTCTATAGAATCGCGATGCAGTTTCTGTGTTTCATCGTCAATGTGAAGGTTAAAGGGAAGCAACGATACTGGACTTGGCCGTCGGATGTATTTACGTGAGTCAAAGGAAATGTTCAATGCATGGACTGTTAAAAGCGTTACTGGCCTTCACATATGTCGCCATAGTGGCTGTAGTATTCTATCGCGATGCAGTTTCTGTGTTTCATCGTCAATGTGAAGGTTCAAGTGAAGCAATGACCCTGGAGCTGGACGTCGGATATAGTTACTTGAGTCCCGGGAAATATTCAAAGCATGGACTGTTAAAAGCGTTACTGGCCTTCACATATGTCGCCATAGTGCCCATAGTATTGAATCGCGATGCAGTTTCTGTGTCTCATCGGCAATGTGGAGTTTCAAGGGAAGCAATGACCCTGGAGCTGGACGTCGGATATAGTTACTTGAGTCCCAGGACATATTCAAAGCATGGTCTGTTACAAGCGTTTCTGGCCTTCACATATGTCCCCATAGTGCCCGTAGTATTGAATCGCGATGCAGTTTCTGTGTTTCATCGTCATTGTGAAGGTTCAAGGGAAGCAATGACCCTGGAGCTGGACGTCGGATATAGTTACTTGAGTCCCAGGAAATATTCAAAGCATGGATTGTTAAAAGCGTTACTGGCCTTCACATATGTCGCCATAGTGCCTGTAGTATTGAATCGTGAAACAGTTTCTGTGTTTCATCGTCATTGTGAAGGTTCAAGGGAAGCAATGACCCTGGAGCTGGACGTCGGATATAGTTACTTGAGTCCCAGGAAGTATTCAAAGCATGGACTGATAAAAGCGTTACTGGCCTTCACATATGTCGCCATTGTGCCCGTAGTATTGAATCGTGATGCAGTTTCTGTGTCTCATCGTCATTGTGAAGGTTCAAGGGAAGCAATAACCCTGGAGCTGGACGTCGCATGTAGTTACTTGAGTCCCAGGAAATATTCAAAGCATGGACTGTTAAAAGCGTTACTGGCCTTCACATATGTCGCCATAGTGCCCGTAGTATTGAATCGCGATGCAGTTTCTGTGTCTCATCGGCAATGTGGAGTTTCAAGGGAAGCAATGACCCTGGAGCTGGACGTCGGATATAGTTACTTGAGTCCCAGGACATATTCAAAGCATGGTCTGTTAAAAGCGTTACTGGCCTTCACATATGTCCCCATGGTGCCCGTAGTATTGAATCGCGATGCAGTTTCTGTGTTTCATCGTCATTGTGAAGGTTCAAGGGAAGCAATGACCCTGGAGCTGGACGTCGGATATATTTACTTGAGTTCCAGGAAATATTCAAAGCATGGACTGTTAAAAGCGTTACTGGCCTTCACATATGTCGCCATAGTGCCCGCAGTATTGAATCGCGATGCAGTTTCTGCGTTTCATCGTCATTGTGAAGGTTTAAGGGAAGCAATGACCCTGGAGCTGGACGTCGGATATAGTTACTTGAGTCCCAGGAAGTATTCAAAGCATGGACTGTTAAAAGCGTTACTGGCCTTCACATATGTCGCCATTGTGCCCGTAGTATTGAATCGTGATGCAGTTTCTGTGTCTCATCGTCATTGTGAAGGTTCAAGGGAAGCAATAACCCTGGAGCTGGACGTCGCATGTAGTTACTTGAGTCCCAGGAAATATTCAAAGCATGGACTGTTAAAAGCGTTACTGGCCTTCACATATGTCGCCATAGTGCCCGTAGTATTGAATCGCGATGCAGTTTCTGTGTTTCATCGTCATTGTGAAGGTTCAAGGGAAGCAATGACCCTGGAGCTGGACGTCGGATATAGTTTCTGGAGTCCCAGGAAATATTCAAATCATGGACTGTTAAAAGCGTTACTGGCCTTCACATATGTCGCCATAGTGTCCGTAGTATTGAATCGCAATGCAGTTTTTATGTCTCATCGGCAATGTGGAGTTTCAAGGGAAGCAATGACCCTGGAGCTGGACGTCGGATATAGTTACTTGTGTCCCAGGAAATTTTCAAAGCATGGACTGTTAAAAGCGTTACTGGCCTTCACATATGTCCCCATAGTGCCCGTAGTATTAAATCGCGATGCAGTTTCTGTGTCTCATCGTCATTGTGAAGGTTTAAGGGAAGCAATGACCCTGGAGCTAGACGTCGGATATAGTTACTTGAGTCCCCAGAAAATATTCAAAGCATGGACTGTTAAAAGCGTTACTTGCCTTCACATTTGTCGCCATAGTGCCTGTAGTACTCAATCGCGATGCAGTTTCTGAGTTTCACCGTCCATGTGATGGTTCAAGGGAAGCAATGACTCAGGACCTGGCGGTCGGATATTGTTACTTGAGCCCCAGGAAATCATCAGAGCATGGACTGTTAAAAGAGTTACTGGCCTTCACATAAGTCGCATTGGGCCTGTTCTAATGAATCGTGATGCAGTTTCTGTGTTTCATCGTCAATGTGAATGTTAAAGGGAAGCAATGATACTGGACTTGGCCGTCGGATATTGTTACGTGAGTCAAAGGAAATGTTCAAAGCATGGACTGTTAAAAGCGTTACTGGCCTTCACATATGTCGCCATAGTGGCTGTAGTATTCTATCGCGATGCAGTTTCTGTGTTTCATCGTCAATGTGAAGGTTCAAGTGAAGCAATGACCCTGGACCTGGACGTAGGATATTGTTACTTGAGTCCCAGGAAATATTCAAGGCATGGACTGTTAAAAGCGTTACTGGCCTTCACATATGTCGCCATGGTGCTTGTAGTATTCAATCGCGATGCAGTGTCCGTGTTTCATCGCCAGTGTGAAAATCCAAGGGAAGCAATGACCCTGGACCTTGCCGTCGGATATTGTTACATGAGTCCCAGGAAATGTTCAAAGCATGGACTGTTAAAAGCGTTACTGGTCTTCACATATGGCGCCATAGTGCCTGCAGTATTCAATCGCGATGCAGTTTCTGTGTTTCATCGTCATTGTGAAGGTTCAAGGGATCATTGACAATGGACCTGGACGACGGTTATTGTTACATGAATCCCAGGAAATATTCAAAGCATGGACTGTTAAAAGCGTTACTGGCCTTCACATATATCGCCATAGTGCCCGTAGTATTGAATCGCGATGCAGTTTCTGTGTTTCATCGTCATTGTGAAGGTTCAAGGGAAGCAATGACCCTGGAGCTGGACGTCGGATATAGTTACTTGAGTCTTAGGAAATATTCAAAGCATGGACTGTTAAAAGCGTTACTGGCCTTCACATATGTCCCCATAGTCCCCGTAATATTAAATCGCGATGCTGTTTCTGTGTTTCATCGTCAATCTGAAGGTTCAAGGGAAGCAATGACCCTGGAGCTGGACGTCTGATATAGTTACTTGAGTCCCAGGAAATATTCAAAGCATAGACTGTTAAAAGCGTTACTGGCCTTCACATTTGTCGCCATAGTGCCTGTAGTAATCAATCGCGATGCAGTTTCTGTGTTTCACCGTCCATGTGAAGGTTCAAGGGAAGCAATGACTCAGGACCTGGCGGTCGGATATTGTTACTTGAGTCCCAGGAAATCATCAGAGCATGGACTGTTAAAAGCGTTACTGGCCTTCACATATGTCACCATGGTGCCTGTTCTATTGAATCGCGATGCAGTTTCTGTGTTTTATCGTCAATGTGAAGGTTAAAGGGAAGCAATGATACTGGACTTGGCCGTCGGATATTGTTACGTGAGTCAAAGGAAATGTTCAAAGCATGGACTGTTAAAAGCGTTACTGGCCTTCACATATGTCGCCATAGTGGCTGTAGTATTCTATCGCGATGCAGTTTCTGTGTTTCATCGTCAATGTGAAGGTTCAAGTGAAGCAATGACCCTGGAGCTGGACGTCGGATATAGTTACTTGAGTCCCAGGAAATATTCAAAGCATGGACTGTTGAAAGCGTTACTGGCCTTCACATATGTCGCCATAGTGCCCGTAGTATTGAATCGCGATGCAGTTTCTGTGTTTCATCGTCAATGTGAAGGTTCAAGGGAAGCAATGACACTGGAGGGGGACGTCGGATATAGTTACTTGAGTCCCAGGAAATATTCAAAGCATGGTCTGTTAAAAACGGTACTGGCCTTCACATATGTGGCCATAGTGCCCGTAGTATTGAATCGCGATGCAATTTCTGTGCTTCATCGTCAATGTGAAGGTACAGAGGAAGCAATGACCCTCGACCTGGCCGTCGTATTTTGTGACTTGAGTCCCAAAAAAATGTTCAAAGCATGGACTGTTAAAAGCGTTACTGGCCTTCACATATGTCCCCATAGTGCCCGTAATATTAAATCGCGATGCAGTTACTGTGTTTCATCGTCATTGTGAAGGTTCAAGGGAAGCAATGACCCTGGAGCTCGACGTCGGATATAGTTCCTTGAGACCGAGAAAATATTCAAAGCATGGACTGTTAAAAGCGTTACTGGCCTTCACATATGTCGCCATAGTGCCTGTAGTATTGAATCGCGATGCAGTTTCTGTGTTTCATCGTCATTGTGAAGGTTCAACGGAAGCAATGACCCTGGAGCTGGACGTCGGATATAGTTACTTGAGTCCCAGGAAATGTTCAAAGCATGGACTGTTAAAAGCGTTTCTGGCCTTCACATATGTCGCCATAGTGCCCGTAGTATTGAATCGCGATGCAGTTTCTGTGTTTCATCGTCATTGTGAATGTTCAAGGGAAGCAATGACCCTTGAGCTGGACGTCGGATATAGTTACTTGATTCCCAGGAAATATTCAAAGCATGGATTGTTAAAAGCGTTACTGGCCTTCACATATGACCCCATAGTGCCCGTAGTATTGAATTGCGATGCAGTTTCTGTGTTTCATCGTCATTGTGAAGGTTCAAGGGAAGCAATGACCCTGGAGCTGGACGTCGGATATATTTACTTGAGTTCCAGGAAATATTCAAAGCATGGACTGTTAAAAGCGTTACTGGCCTTCACATATGTCGCCATAGTGCCCGTAGTATTGAATCGCGATGCAGTTTCTGTGTTTCATCGTCATTGAGAAGTTTTAAGGGAAGCAATGACCCTGGAGCTGGACGTCGGATATAGTTACTTGAGTCCCAGGAAATATTCAAAGCATGGACTGTTAAAAGCGTTACTGGCCTTCACATATGTCGCCATAGTGCCCGTAGTATTGAATCGCGTTGCAGTTTCTGTGTTTCATCGTCATTATGAAGGTTTAAGGGAATCAATGACCCTGGAGCAGGACGTCGGATATAGTTACTTGAGTCCCAGGAAATATTCAAAGCATGGACTGTTAAAAGCGTTACTGGCCTTCACATATGTCGCCATAGTGCCTGTAGTACTGAATCGCGATGCAGTTTCTGTGTTTCACCGTCCATGTGAAGGTTCAAGGGAAGCAATGACTCAGGACCTGGCGGTCGGATATTGTTACTTGAGTCCCAGGAAATATTCAAAGCATGGACTGTTGAAAGCGTTACTGGCCTTCACATATGTCGCCATAGTGCCCGTAGTATTGAACCGCGATGCAGTTTCTGTGTTTCATCGTCAATGTGAAGGTTCAAGGGAAGCAATGACACTGGAGGGGGACGTCGGATATAGTTACTTGAGTCCCAGGAAATATTCAAAGCATGGTCTGTTAAAAGCGTTACTGGCTTTCACATATGTCGCCATAGTGCCCGTAGTATTGAATCGCGATGCAATTTCTGTGCTTCATCGTCAATGTGAAGGTACAGAGGAAGCAATGACCCTCGACCTGGCCGTCGTATTTTGTGACTTGAGTCCCAAAAAAATGTTCAAAGCATGGACTGTTAAAAGCGTTACTGGCCTTCACATATGTCCCCATAGTGCCCGTAATATTAAATCGCGATGCAGTTTCTGTGTTTCTACGTCATTGTGAAGGTTCAAGGGAAGCAATGACCCTTGGAGCTCGACGTCGGATATAGTTACTTGAGACCGAGAAAATATTCAAAGCATGGACTGTTAAAAGCGTTACTGGCCATCACATATGTCGCCATAGTGCCCGTAGTATTGAATCGCGATGCAGTTTCTGTGTTTCATCGTCATTGTGAAGGTTCAAGGGAAGCAATGACCCTGGAGCTGGACGTCGGATATAGTTACTTGAGTCCCAGGAAATGTTCAAAGCATGGACTGTTGAAAGCGTTTCTGGCCTTCACATATGTCGCCATAGTGCCTGTAGTATTGAATCGCGATGCAGTTTCTGTGTTTCATCGTCATTGTGAATGTTCAAGTGACGCAATGACACTGGAGCTGGACGTCGGATATAGATACTTGAGTCCCAGGAAATATTGAGAACATGGACTGTTAAATGCATTACTGGCCTTCACATATGTCGCCATAGTGCCCATAGTATTCAATCTCGATGCAGTTTCTGTGTTTCATCGTTATTGTGAAGGTTCAAGGGAAGCAATGACCCTGGAGCTGGACGTCGGATATAGTTACTTGAGTCCCAGGAAATATTCAAAGCATGGATTGTTAAAAGCGTTACTGGCCATCACATATGTCGCCATAGTGCCTGTAGTATTGAATCGCGAAGCAGTTTCTGTGTTTCATCGTCCATGTGAAGGTTCAAGGGAAGCAATGACTCAGGACCTGGCGGTCGGATATTGTTACTTGAGTCCCAGGAAATCATCAGAGCATGGACTGTTAAAAGCGTTACTGGCCTTCACATATGTCACCATGGTGCCTGTTCTATTGAATCGCGATGCAGTTTCTGTGTTTCATCGTCAATGTGAAGGTTAAAGGGAAGCAACGATACTAGACTTGGCCGTCGGATATTGTTACGTGAGTCAAAGGAAATGTTCAAAGCATGGACTGTTAAAAGCGTTACTGGCCTTCACATATGTCGCCATAGTGGCTGTAGTATTCTCTCGCGATGCAGTTTCTATGTTTCATCGTCAATGTGAAGGTTCAAGTGAAGCAATGACTTTGGAGCTGGACGTCGGATATAGTTACTTGAGTCCCAGGAAATATTCAAAGCATGGACTGTTGAAAGCGTTACTGGCCTTCACATATGTCGCCATAGTGCCCGTAGTATTGAATCGCGATGCAGTTTCTGTGTTTCATCGTCATTGTGAAGGTTCAAGGGAAGCAATGACACTGGAGGGGGACGTCGGATATAGTCACTTGAGTCCCAGGAAATATTCAAAGCATGGTCTGTTAAAAGCGTTACTGGCCTTCACATATGTCGCCATAGTGCCCGTAGTATTGAATCGCGATGCAATTTCTGTGCTTCATCGTCAATGTGAAGGTACAGAGGAAGCAATGACCCTCGACCTGGCCGTCGTATTTTGTGACTTGAGTCCCAAAAAAATGTTCAAAGCATGGACTGTTAAAAGCGTTACTGGCCTTCACATATGTCCCCATAGTGCCCGTAGTATTGAATCGCGATGCAGATTCTGTGTTTCTACGTTATTGTGAAGTTTCAAGGGAAGCAATGACCCTGGAGCTCGACGTCGGATATAGTTACTTGAGACCGAGAAAATATTCAAAGCATGGACTGTTAAAAGCGTTACTGGCCTTCACATATGTCGCCTTAGTGCCCGTAGTATTGAATCGCGATGCAGTTTCTGTGTCTCATCGGCAATGTGGAGTTTCAACGGAAGCAATGACCCTGGAGCTGGACGTCGGATATAGTTACTTGAGTCCCAGGACATATTCAAAGCATGGCCTGTAAAAGCGTTACTGGCCTTCACATATGTCGCCATAGTGCCTGTAGTATTGAATCGCAATGCAGTTTCTGTGTTTCATCGTCATTGTGAAGGTTCAAGGGAAGCAATGACCCTGGAGCTGGACGTCGGATATAGTTAATTGAGTCCCAGGAAATGTTCAAAGCATGGACTGTTATAAGCGTTTCTGGTATTCACATATGTCGCCATAGTGCCCGTAGTATTGAATCGCGATGCAGTTTCTGTGTTACATCGTCATTGTGAATGTTCAAGGGACGCAATGACACTTGAGCTGGACGTCGGATATAGATACTTGAGTCCCAGGAAATATTAAGAAGATGGACTGTTAAATGCATTACTGGCCTTCACATATGTCGCCATAGTGCCCATAGTATTCAATCTCGATGCAGTTTCTGTGTTTCATCGTTATTGTGAAGGTTCAAGGGAAGCAATGACCCTGGAGCTGGACGTCGGATATAATTACTTGAGTCCCAGGAAATATTCAAAGCATGGATTGTTAAAAGCGTTACTGGCCCTCACATATGTCCCCATAGTGCCCGTAGTATTGAATCGCGAAGCAGTTTCTGTGTTTCATCGTCATTGTGAAGGTTCAAGGGAAGCAATGACCCTGGAGCTGGACGTCGGATATATTTACTTGAGTTCCAGGAAATATTCAAAGCATAGACTGTTAAAAGCGTTACTGGCCTTCACATATGTCGCCATAGTGCCCGTAGTATTGAATCGCGATGCAGTTTCTGTGTTTCATCGTCATTGTGAAGGTTTAAGGGAAGCAATGACCCTGGAGCTGGACGTCGGATATAGTTACTTGAGTGCCAGGAAATATTCAAAGCATGGACTGTTAAAAGCGTTACTCGCCTTCACATATGTCGCCATAGTGCCCGTAGTATTGAATCGCGATGCAGTTTCTGTGTTTCATCGTCATTGTGAAGGTTTAAGGGAATCAATGACCCTGGAGCAGGATGTCGGATATAGTTACTTGAGTCCCAGGAAATATTCAAAGCATGGACTGTTAAAAGCGTTACTGGCCTTCACATATGTCGCCATAGTGCCTGTAGTAATGAATCGCGATGCAGTTTCTGTGTTTCACCGTCCATGTGAAGGTTCAAGGGAAGCAATGACTCAGGACCTGGCGGTCGGATATTGTTACTTGAGTCCCAGGAAATCATCAGAGCATGGACTGTTAAAAGCGTTACTGGCCTTCACATATGTCACCATGGTGCCTGTTCTATTGAATCGCGATGCAGTTTCTGTGTTTCATCGTCAATGTGAAGGTTAAAGGGAAGCAACGATACTGGACTTGGCCGTCGGATATTGTTACGTGAGTCAAAGGAAATGTTCAATGCATGGACTGTTAAATGCGTTACTGGCCTTCACATATGTCGCCATAGTGGCTGTAGTATTCTATCGCGATGCAGATTCTGTGATTGATCGTCATTGTGAAGGTTCAAGGGAAGCAATGACCCTGGAGCTGGACGTCGGATATAGTTACTTGAGTCCCAGGAAATATTCAAAGCATGGACTGTTAAAAGCGTTACTGGCCTTCACATATGTCGCCATAGTGCCCGTAGTATTGAATCGCGATGCAGTTTCTGTGTCTCATCGGCAATGTGGAGTTTCAAGGGAAGCAATGACCCTGGAGCTGGACGTCGGATATAGTTACTTGAGTCCCAGGACATATTCAAAGCATGGATTGTTAAAAGCGTTACTGGCCTTCACATATGTCCCCATAGTGCCCGTAGTATTGAGTCGCGATGCAGTTTCTGTGTTTCATCGTCATTGTGAAGGTTCAAGGGAAGCAATGACCCTGGAGCTGGACGTCGGATATAGTTACTTGAGTCCCAGGAAATGTTCAAAGCATGGACTGTTGAAAGCGTTTCTGGCCTTCACATATGTCGCCATAGTGCCCGTAGTATTGAATCGCGATGCAGTTTCTGTGTTTCATCGTCATTGTGAATGTTCAAGGGACGCAATGACACTGGAGCTGGACGTCGGATATAGATACTTGAGTCCCAGGAAATATTGAGAACATGGACTGTTAAATGCATTACTGGCCTTCACATATGTCGCCATAGTGCCCATAGTATTCAATCTCGATGCAGTTTCTGTGTTTCATCGTTATTGTGAAGGTTCAAGGGAAGCAATGACCCTGGAGCTGGACGTCGGATATAGTTACTTGAGTCCCAGGAAATATTCAAAGCATGGATTGTTAAAAGCGTTACTGGCCTTCACATATGTCGCCATAGTGCCTGTAGTATTGAATCGCGAAGCATTTTCTGTGTTTCATCGTCATTGTGAAGGTTCAAGGGAAGCAATGACCCTGGAGCTGGACGTCGGATATATTTACTTGAGTTCCAGGAAATATTCAAAGCATGGACTGTTAAAAGCGTTACTGGCCTTCACATATGTCGCCATAGTGCCCGTAGTATTGAATCGCGATGCAGTTTCTGTGTTTCATCGTCATTGTGAAGGTTTAAGGGAAGCAATGACCCTGGAGCTGGACGTCGGATATAGTTACTTGAGTCCCAGTAAATATTCAATGCATGGACTGTTAAAAGCGTTACTGGCTTTCGTATATGTCACCATAGTGCCTGTATTACTGAATCGCGATGCAGTTTCTGTGTTTCACCGTCCATGTGAAGGTTCAAGGGAAGCAATGACTCAGGACCTGGCGGTCGGATATTGTTACTTGAGTCCCATTAAATCATCAGAGCATGGACTGTTAAAAGCGTTACTGGCCTTCACATATGTCACCATGGTGCCTGTTCTATTGATTCGCGATGCAGTTTCTGTGTTTCATCGTCAATGTGAAGGTTAAAGGGAAGCAACGATACTGGACTTGGCCGTCGGATGTTGTTACGTGAGTCAAAGGAAATGTTCAATGCATGGACTGTTAAAAGCGTTACTGGCCTTCACATATGTCGCCATAGTGGCTGTAGTATTCTATCGCGATGCAGTTTCTGTGTTTCATCGTCAATGTGAAGGTTCAAGTGAGGCAATGACCCTGGACCTGGACGTCGGATATAGTTACTTGAGTCCCAGGAAATATTCAAAGCATGGACTGTTAAAAGCGTTACTGGCCTTCACATATGTCGCCATAGTGCCCGTAGTATTGAATCGCGATGCAGTTTCTGTGTTTCATCGTCATTGTGAAGGTTCAAGGTAAGCAATGACCCTGGACCTGGACGTCGGATATAGTTACTTGAGTCCCAGGAAATATTCAAAGCATGGACTGTTAAAAGCGTTACTGGCCTTCGCATATGTCGCCATAGTGCCCGTAGTATTGAATCGCGATGCAGTTTCTGTGTTTCATCGTCATTGTGAAGGTTCAAGGTAAGCAATGACCCTGGAGCTGGACGTCGGATATAGTTACTTAAGTCCCAGGAAATATTCAAAGCATGGACTGTTAAAAGCGTTACTGGCCTTCGCATATGTCGCCATAGTGCCCGTAGTATTGAATCGCGATGCAGTTTCTGTGTTTCATCGTCATTGTGAAGGTTCAAGGGAAGCAATGACCCTGGAGCTGGACGTCGGATATAGTTACTTGAGTCCCAGGAAATATTCAAAGCATGGACTGTTAAAAGCGTTACTGGCCTTCACATATGTTGCCATAGTGCCTGTAGTATTGAATCGCGATGCAGTTTCTGTGTTTCATCGTCATTGTGAAGGTTTAAGGGAAGCAATGTCCCTGGACCTGGACGTCGGATATTGTTACTTGAATCTCAGTAAATATTCAAAACATCGACTGTTACAAGCGTTAATGGCCTTCACATATGTCGCCATGGTGCTTGTAGTATGCCATCGCGATGCAGTTTCGGTGTTTCATCGCCAGTGTGAAAATCCAAGGGAAGCAATGACCCTGGACATTGCCGTCGGATATTGTTACATGAGTCCCAGGAAACGTTCATAGCATGGACTGTTAAAAGCGTTACTGGCCTTCACATATGTCGCCATAGTGGCTGTAGTATTCTATCGCGATGCAGTTTCTGTGTTTCATCGTCAATGTGAAGGTTCAAGTGAAGCAATGACCCTGGAGCTGGACGTCGGATATAGTTACTTGAGTCCCAGGAAATATTCAAAGCATGGACTGTTAAAAGCGTTACTGGCCTTCACATATGTCGCCATAGTGCCCGTAGTATTGAATCGCGATGCAGTTTCTGTGTCTCATCGGCAATGTGGAGTTTCAAGGGAAGCAATGACCCTGGAGCTGGACGTCGGATATAGTTACTTGAGTCCCAGGACATATTCAAAGCATGGTCTGTTAAAAGCGTTACTGGCCTTCACATATGTCGCCATAGTGGCTGTAGTATTCTATCGCGATGCAGTTTCTGTGTTTCATCGTCAATGTGAAGGTTCAAGTGAAGCAATGACCCTGGAGCTGGACGTCGGAAATAGTTACTTGAGTCCCAGGAAATATTCAAAGCATGGACTGTTAAAAGCGTAAATGGCCTTCACATATGTCGCCATGGTGCTTGTAGTATGCAATCGCGATGCAGTTTCTGTGTTTCATCGCCAGTGTGAAAATCCAAGGGAAGCAATGACCCTGGACCTTGCCGTCGGATCTTGTTACATGAGTCCCAGGAAATGTTCAAAGCATGGACTGTTAAAAGCGTTACTGGCCTTCACATATGTCGCCATAGTGCCTACAGTATTGAATCGCGATGCAGTTTCTGTGATTCATCGTCATTGTGAAGGTTCAAGGGAAGCAATGACCCTGGAGCTGGACGTCGGATATAGTTACTTGAGTCCCAGGAAATATTCAAAACATGGACTGTTAAAAGCGTTACTGGCCTTCACATATGTCGCCATAGTGCCCGCAGTATTGAATCGCGATGCAGTTTCTGTGTCTCATCGGTAATGTGGAGTTTCAATTGAAGCAATGACCCTGGAGATGGACGTCGGATATAGTTACTTGAGTCCCAGGAAATATTCAAAGCATGGACTGTTAAAAGCGTTACTGGCCTTCACATATGTCGCCATAGTGCTTTAGTATTGAATCGCGATGCAGTTTCTGTGTTTCATCGTCATTGTGAAGCTTCAAGGGAAGCAATGACCCTGGAGCTGGACGTCGGATATAGTTACTTGAGTCCCAGGAAATATTCAAAGCATGGACTGTTAAAAGCGTTAATGGCCTTCACATATGTCGCCATGGTGCTTATAGTATGCAATCGCGATGCAGTTTCTGTGTTTCACCGCCAGTGTGAAAATCCAAGGGAAGCAATGACCCTGGACCTTGCCGTCGGATCTTGTTACATGAGTCCCAGGAAATGTTCAAAGCATGGACTGTTAAAAGCGTTACTGGCCTTCACATATGTCGCCATAGTGCCTACAGTACTGAATCGCGATGCAGTTTCTGTGATTCATCGTCATTGTGAAGGTTCAAGGGAAGCAATGACCCTGTAGCTGGACGTCGGATATAGTTACTTGAGTCCCAGGAAATATTCAAAGCATGGACTGTTAAAAGCGTTATTGGCCTTCACATATGTCGCCATAGTGCCCGTAGTATTGAATCGCGATGCAGTTTCTGTGATTGATCGTCATTGTGAAGGTTCAAGGGAAGCAATGACCCTGGACCTGGACGTCGGATATAGTTACTTGAGTCTTAGGAAATATTCAAAGCACGGACTGTTAAAAGCGTTACTGGCCTTCACATATGTCGCAATAGTGCCCGTAGTATTGAATCGCGATGCAGTCTCTGTGTTTCATCGTCATTGTGAACGTTCAAGGGAAGCAATGACCCTGGAGCTAGACGTCGGATATAGTTACTTTAGTCCCAGGAAATATTCAAAGCATGGACTGTTAAAAGCGTTATTGGCCTTCACATATGTCCCCATAGTGCCCATAGTATTGAATCGCGATGCAGTTTCTGTGTTTCATCGTCATTGTGAAGGTTCAAGGGAAGCAATGACCCTGGAGCTGGACGTCGGATATAGTTACTTTAGTCCCAGGAAATATTCAAAGCATGGACTGTTAAAAGCGTTACTGGCCTTCACATATGTCCCCATAGTGCCCGTAGTATTGAATCGCGATGCAGTTTCTGTGTTTCATCGTCATTGTGAAGGTTCAAGGGAAGCAATGACCCTGGAGCTGGACGTCGGATATAGCTACTTGAGTCCCAGGAAGTATTCAAAGCATGGACTGTTAAAAGCGTTACTGGCCTTCACATATGTCGCCATAGTGCCTGTAGTATTGAATCGCGATGCAGATTCTGTGTTTCATCGTCATTGTGAAGGTTCAAGGGAAGCAATGACCCTGGAGCTGGACTTCGGATATAGTTACTTGAGACCGAGAAAATACTCAAAGCATGGACTGTTAAAAGCGTTACTGGCCTTCACATATGTCGCCATAGTGCCCGTAGTATTGAATCGCGATGCAGTTTCTGTGTCTCATCGGTAATGTGGAGTTTCAAGGGAAGCAATGACCCTGGAGCTGGACGTCTGATATAGTTACTTGAGTCCCAGGAAATATTCAAAGCATGGAATGATAAAAGCGTTACTGGCCTTCACATATGTCGCCATAGTGCCTGTAGTATTGAATCGCGATGCAGTTTCTGTGTTTCATCGTCATTGTGAAGCTTCAAGGGAAGCAATGACCCTGGAGCTGGACGTCGGATATAGTTACTTGAGTCCCAGGAAATATTCAAAGCATGGACTGTTAAAAGCGTTAATGGCCTTCACATATGTCGCCATGGTGCTTGTAGTATGCAATCGCGATGCAGTTTCTGTGTTTCATCGCCAGTGTGAAAATCCAAGGGAAGCAATGACCCTGGACCTTGCCGTCGGATCTTGTTACATGCGTCCCAGGAAATGTTCAAACCATGGACTGTTAAAAGCGTTACTGGCCTTCACATATGTCGCCATAGTGCCTACAGTATTGGATCGCGATGCAGTTTCTGTGATTCATCGTCATTGTGAAGGTTCTAGGGAAGCAATGACCCTCGAGCTGGACGTCGGATATAGTTACTTTAGTCCCAGGAAATATTCAAAGCATGGACTGTTAAAAGATTTACTGGCCTTCACATATGTCGCCATAGTGCCCGTAGTATTGAATCGCGATGCAGTTTCTGTGTTTCATCGTCATTGTGAACGTTCAAGGGAACCAATGACCCTAGAGCTAGACGTCGGATATAGTTACTTTAGTCCCAGGAAATATTCAAAGCATGGACTGTTAAAAGCGTTACTGGCCTTCACATACGTCCCCATAGTGCCCGTAGTATTGAATCGCGATGCAGTTTCTGTGTTTCATCGTCATTGTGAAGGTTCAAGGGAAGCATTGACCCTGGAGCTGGACGTCGGATATAGTTACTTGAGTCCCAGGAAATATTCAAAGCATGGACTGTTAAATGCGTTACTGGCCTTCACATATGTCGCCATAGTGCCTGTAGTATTGAATCGCGATGCAGTTTCTGTGTTTCATCGTCATTGTGAAGGTTCAAGGGAAGCAATGACCCTGGAGCTGGACTTCGGATATAGTTACTTGAGACCGAGAAAATATTCAAAGCATGGACTGTTAAAAGCGTTACTGGCCTTCACATATGTCGCCATAGTGCCCGTAGTATTGAATCGCGATGCAGTTTCTGTGTCTCATCGGTAATGTGGAGTTTCAAGGGAAGCAATGACCCTGGAGCTGGACGTCGGATATAGTTACTTGAGTCCCAGGAAATATTCAAAGCATGGAATGATAAAAGCGTTACTGGCCTTCACATATGTCGCCATAGTGCCTGTAGTATTGAATCGCGATGCAGTTTCTGTGTTTCATCGTCATTGTGAAGGTTCAAGGGAAGCATTGGCCCTGGAGCTGGACGTCGGATATATTTACATGAGTCCCAGGAAATATTCAAAGCATGGACTGTTAAAAGCGTTACTGGCCTTCACATATGTCGCCATGGTGCTTGTAGTATGCAATCGCGATGCAGTTTCTGTGTTTCATCGCCAGTGTGAAAATCCAAGGAAAGCAATGACCCTGGACCTTGCTGTCGGATCTTGTTACATGCGTCCCAATAAATGTTCAAAGCATGGACTGTTAAAAGCGTTACTGGCCTTCACATATGTCGCCATAGTGCCTACAGTATTGAATCGCGATGCAGTTTCTGTGATTCATCGTCATTGTGAAGGTTCAAGGAAAGCAATGACCCTGTAGCTGGACGTCGGATATAGTTACTTCAGTCCCAGGAAATATTCAAAGCATGGACTGTTAAAAGCGTTACTGGCCTTCACATATGTCGCCATAGTGCCCGTAGTATTGAATCGCGATGCAGTTTCTGTGATTGATCGTCATTGTGAAGGTTCAAGGGAAGCAATGACCCTGGAGCTGGACGTCGGATATAGTTACTTGAGTCCCAGGAAATATTCAAAGCATGGACTGTTAAAAGCGTTACTGGCCTTCACATATGTCGCCATAGTGCCCGTAGTATTGAACCGCGATGCACTTTCTGTGTTTCATCGTCATTGTGAACGTTCAAGGGGAGCAATGACCCTGGAGCTAGACGTCGGATATAGTTACTTTAGTCCCAGGAAATATTCAAAGCATGGACTGTTAAAAGCGTTATTGGCCTTCACATATGTCGCCATAGTGCCTGTAGTATTGAATCGCGATGCAGTTTCTGTGTTTCATCGTCATTGTGAAGGTTCAAGGGAAGCAATGACCCTGGAGCTGGACTTCGGATATAGTTACTTGAGACCGAGAAAATATTCAAAGCATGGACTGTTAAAAGCGTTACTGGCCTTCACATATGTCCCCATAGTGACCGTAGTATTGAATCGCGATGCAGTTTCTGTGTTTCATCGTCATTGTGAAGGTTCAAGGGAAGCATTGACCCTGGAGCTGGACGTCGGATATAGTTACTTGAGCCCCAGGAAATATTCAAAGCATGGACTGTTAAAAGCGTTACTGGCCTTCACATATGTCCCCATAGTGCCTGTAGTATTGAATCACGACGCAGTTTCTGTGTTTCATCGTCATTGTGAAGGTTCAAGGGAAGCAATGACCCTGGAGCTGGACGTCGGATATGGTTACTTTAGTCCCAGGAAGTATTCAAAGCATGGACTGTTAAAAGCGTTACTGGCCTTCCCATATGTCCCCATAGTGCCCGTAGTACTGAATCGCGATGCAGTTTCTGTGTTTCATCGTCATTGTGAAGGTTCAAGGGAAGCATTGACCCTGGAGCTGGACGTCGGATATAGTTACTTTAGTCCCAGGATATATTCAAAGCATGGACTGTTAAAAGCGTTACTGGCCTTCACATATGTCCCCATAGTGCCCGTAGTATTGAATCGCGATGCAGTTTCTGTGTTTCATCGTCATTGTGAAGGTTCAAGGGAAGCAATGACCCTGGAGCTGGACGTCGGATATAGTTACTTTAGTCCCAGGAAATATTCAAAGCATGGACTGTTAAAAGCGTTACTGGCCTTCACATATGTCGCCATAGTGCCTACAGTATTGAATCGCGATGCAGTTTCTGTGATTCATCGTCATTGTGAAGGTTCAAGGGAAGCAATGACCCTGTAGCTGGACGTCGGATATAGTTACTTGAGTCCCAGGAAATATTCAAAGCATGGACTGTTAAAAGCGTTACTGGCCTTCACATATGTCGCCATAGTGCCCGTAGTATTGAGTCGCGATGCAGTTTCTGTGTTTGATCGTCATTGTGAAGGTTCAAGGGAAGCAATGACCCTGGAGCTGGACGTCGGATATAGTTACTTGAGTCCCAGGAAATATTCAAAGCATGGACTGTTAAAAGCGTTACTGGCCTTCACATATGTCCCCATAGTGCCTGTAGTATTGAATCGCGATGCAGTTTCTGTGTTTCATCGTCATTGTGAAGGTTCAAGGGAAGCAATGACCCTGGAGCTGGACTTCGGATATAGTTACTTGAGACCGAGAAAATATTCAAAGCATGGACTGTTAAAAGCTTTACTGGCCTTCACATATGTCGCCATAGTGCCCGTAGTATTGAGTCGCGATGCAGTTTCTGTGTTTGATCGTCATTGTGAAGGTTCAAGGGAAGCAATGACCCTGGAGCTGGACGTCGGATATAGTTACTTGAGTCCCAGGAAATATTCAAAGCATGGACTGTTAAAAGCGTTACTGGCCTTCACATATGTCCCCATAGTGCCTGTAGTATTGAATCGCGATGCAGTTTCTGTGTTTCATCGTCATTGTGAAGGTTCAAGGGAAGCAATGACCCTGGAGCTGGACTTCGGATATAGTTACTTGAGACCGAGAAAATATTCAAAGCATGGACTGTTAAAAGCTTTACTGGCCTTCACATATGTCGCCATAGTGCCCGTAGTATTGAATCGCGATGCAGTTTCTGTGATTGATCGTCATTGTGAAGGTTCAAGGGAAGCAATGACCCTGGAGCTCGACGTCGGATATAGTTACTTGAGACCGAGAAAATATTCAAAGCATGGACTGTTAAAAGCGTTACTTGCCTTCACATATGTCGCCATAGTGCCCGTAGTATTGAATCGCGATGCAGTTTCTGTGTCTCATCGGCAATGTGGAGTTTCAAGGGAAGCAATGACCCTGGAGCTGGACGTCGGATATAGTTACTTGAGTCCCAGGACATATTCAAAGCAAGGACTGTTAAAAGCGTTACTGGCCTTCACATATGTCGCCATAGTGCCTGTAGTATTGAATCGCGATGCAGTTTCTGTGTTTCATCGTCATTGTGAAGGTTCAAGGGAAGCAATGACCCTGGAGCTCGACGTCGGATATAGTTACTTGAGACCGAGAAAATATTCAAAGCATGGACTGTTAAAAGCGTTACTGGCCTTCACATATGTCGCAATAGTGCCCGTAGTATTGAATCGCGATGCAGTTTCTGTGTCTCATCGGCAATGTGGAGTTTCAAGGGAAGCAATGACCCTGGAGCTGGACGTCGGATATAGTTACTTGAGTCCCAGGACATATTCAAAGCAAGGACTGTTAAAAGCGTTACTGGCCTTCACATATGTCGCCATAGTGCCTGTAGTATTGAATCGCGATGCAGTTTCTGTGTTTCAACGTCATTGTGAAGGTTCAAGGGAAGCAATGACCCTGGAGCTGGACGTCGGATATAGTTACTTGAGTCCCAGGAAATATTCAAAGCATGGACTGTTGAAAGCGTTACTGGCCTTCACATATGTCGCCATAGTGCCCGTAGTATTCAATTGCGATGCAGTTTCTGTGTTTCATCGTCATTGTGAATGTTCAAGGGAAGCAATGACCCTCGAGCTGGACGTCGGATATAGTTACTTTAGTCCCAGGAAATATTCAAAGCATGGACTGTTAAAAGCGTTACTGGCCTTCACATATGTCGCCATAGTGCCTACAGTATTGAATCGCGATGCAGTTTCTGTGATTCATCGTCATTGTGAAGGTTCAAGGGAAGCAATGACCCTGTAGCTGGACGTCGGATATAGTTACTTGAGTCCCAGGAAATATTCAAAGCATGTACTGTTAAAAGCGTTACTGGCCTTCACATATGTCGCCATAGTGCCTGTAGTATTGAGTCGCGATGCAGTTTCTGTGATTGATCGTCATTGTGAAGGTTCAAGGGAAGCAATGGCCCTGGAGCTGGACGTCGGATATAGTTACTTGAGTCCCAGGAAATATTCAAAGCATGGACTGTTAAAAGCGTTACTGGCCTCACATATGTCCCCATAGTGCCCGTAGTATTGAATCGCGATGCAGTTTCTGTGTTTTATCGTCATTGTGAAGGTTCAAGGGAAGCAATGACCCTGGAGCTGGACGTCGGATATAGTTACTTTAGTCCCAGGAAATATTCAAAGCATGGACTGTTAAAAGCGTTACTGGCCTTCACATATGTCGCCATAGTGCCTACAGTATTGAATCGCAATGCAGTTTCTGTGATTCATCGTCATTGTGAAGGTTCAAGGGAAGCAATGACCCTGGAGCTGGACTTCGGATATAGTTACTTGAGACCGAGAAAATATTCAAAGCATGGACTGTTAAAAGCGTTACTGGCCTTCACATATGTCGCCATAGTGCCCGTAGTATTGAATCGCGATGCAGTTTCTGTGTTTCATCGTCATTGTGAAGGTTCAAGGGAAGCATTGACCCTGGAGCTAGAAGTCGGATATAGTTACTTTAGTCCCAGGAAATATTCAAAGCATGGACTGTGAAAAGCGTTACTGGCCTTCACATATGTCCCCATAGTGCCCGTAGTATTGAATCGCGATGCAGTTTCTGTGTTTCATCGTCATTGTGAAGGTTCAAGGGAAGCAATGACCCTGGAGCTGGACGTCGGATATAGTTACTTTAGTCCCAGGAAATATTCAAAGCATGGACTGTTAAAAGCGTTACTGGCCTTCACATATGTCGCCATAGTGCCCGTAGTATTGAATCGCGATGCAGTTTCTGTGTTTCATCGTCATTGTGAAGGTTCAAGGGAAGCAATGACCCTGGAGCTGGACGTCGGATATAGTTACTTTAGTCCCAGGAAATATTCAAAGCATGGACTGTTAAAAGCGTTACTGGCCTTCACATATGTCGCCATAGTGCCCACAGTATTGAATCGCGATGCAGTTTCTGTGATTCATCGTCATTGTAAAGGTTCAAGGGAAGCAATGACCCTGGAGCTGGACTTCGGATATAGTTACTTGAGACCGAGAAAATATTCAAAGCATGGACTGTTAAAAGCGTTACTGGTCTTCACATATGTCGCCATAGTGCCCGTAGTATTGAATCGCGATGCAGTTTCTGTGTTTCATCGTCATTGTGAAGGTTCAAGGGAAGCATTGACCCTGGAGCTGGACGTCGGATATAGTTACTTTAGTCCCAGGAAATATTCAAAGCATGGACTGTTAAAAGCGTTACTGGCCTTCACATATGTCCCCATAGTGCCCGTAGTATTGAATCGCGATGCAGTTTCTGTGTTTCATCGTCATTGTGAAGGTTCAAGGGAAGCAATGACCCTGGAGCTGGACGTCGGATATAGTTACTTTAGTCCCACTAAATATTCAAAGCATGGACTGTTAAAAGCGTTACTGGCCTTCACATATGTCGCCATAGTGACCGTAGTATTGAATCGCGATGCAGTTTCTGTGATTGATCGTCATTGTGAAGGTTCAAGGGAAGCAATGACCCTGGAGCTGGACGTCGGATATAGTTACTTGAGTCCCAGGTAATATTCAAAGCATGGACTGTTAAAAGCGTTACTGGCCTTCACATATGTCCCCATAGTGCCTGTAGTATTGAATCGCGATGCAGTTTCTGTGTTTCATCATCATTGTGAAGGTTCAAGGGAAGCAATGACCCTGGAGCTGGCCTTCGGATATAGTTACTTGAGACCGAGAAAATATTCAAAGCATGGACTGTTAAAAGCGTTACTGGTCTTCACATATGTCGCTATAGTGCCCGTAGTATTGAATCGCGATGCAGTTTCTGTGTTTCATCGTCATTGTGAAGGTTCAAGGGAAGCATTGACCCTGGAGCTGGACGTCGGATATAGTTACTTTAGTCCCAGGAAATATTCAAAGCATGGACTGTTAAAAGCGTTACTGGCCTTCACATATGCCCCCATAGTGCCCGTAGTATTGAATCGCGATGCAGTTTCTGTGTTTCATCGTCATTGTGAAGGTTCAAGGGAAGCAATGTCCCTGGAGCTGGACGTCGGATATGGTTACTTTAGTCCCAGGAAATATTCAAAGCATGGACTGTTAAAAGCGTTACTGGCCTTCACATATGTCGCCATAGTGCCCGTAGTATTGAGTCGCGATGCAGTTTCTGTGAATGATCGTCATTGTGAAAGTTCAAGGGAAGCAATGACCCTGGAGCTGGACGTCGGATATAGTTACTTGAGTCCCAGGAAATATTCAAAGCATGGACTGTTAAAAGCGTTACTGGCCTTCACATATGTCGCCATAGTGCCCGAAGTATTGAGTCGCGATGACGTTTCTGTGATTGATCGTCATTGTGAAGGTTCAAGGAAAGCAATGACCCTTGAGCTTGACGTCGGATATAGTTACTTTAGTCCCAGGAAATATTCAAAGCATGGACTGTTAAAAGCGTTACTGGCCTTCACATATGTCGCCTTAGTGCCCGTAGTATTCAATCTCGATGCAGTTTCTGTGTTTCATCGTTATTGTGAAGGTTCAAGGGAAGCAATGACCCTGGAGGTGGACGTCGGATGTAGTTACTTGAGTCCCAGGAAATATTCGGAACATGGACTGATAAAAGCGTTACTGGCCTTCACATATGTCGCCTTAGTGCCCGTAGTATTCAATCTCGATGCAGTTTCTGTGTTTCATCGTTATTGTGAATGTTCAAGGGAAGCAATGACCCTGGAGGTGGACGTCGGATGTAGTTACTTGAGTCCCAGGAAATATTCAAAGCATGGACTGTTAAAAGCGTTACTGGCCTTCACATATGTCGCCATAGTGCATACAGTATTGAATCGCGATGCAGTTTCTGTGATTCATCGTCATTGTGAAGGTTCAAGGGAAGCAATGACCCTGTAGCTGGACGTCGGATATAGTTACTTGAGTCCCAGGAAATATTCAAAGCATGGACTGTTAAAAGCGTTACTGGCCTTCACATAAGTCGCCATAGTGCCCGTAGTATTGAGTCGCGATGCAGTTTCTGTGATTGATCGTCATTGTGAAGGTTGAAGGGAAGCAATGACCCTGGAGCTGGACGTCGGATATAGTTACTTGAGTCCCAGGAAATATTCAAAGCATGGACTGTTAAAAGCGTTACTGGCCTTCACATATGTCGCCATAGTGCCCGTAGTATTGAATCGCGATGCAGTTTCTGTGATTGATCGTCATTGTGAAGGTTCAAGGGAAGCAATGACCCTGGAGCTGGACGTCGGATATAGTTACTTGAGTCCCAGGAAATATTCAAAGCATGGACTGTTAAACGCGTTACTGGCCTTCACATATGTCGCCATAGTGCCTGTAGTACTGAATCGCGATGCAGTTTCTGTGTTTCATCGTCATTGTGAAGGTTCAAGGGAAGCAATGACCCTGGAGCTGGACGTCGGATATAGTTACTTGAGTCCCAGGAAATATTCAAAGCATGGACTGTTAAAAGCGTTACTGGCCTTCACATATGTTGCCATAGTGCCCATAGTATTGAATCGCGATGCAGTTTCTGTGTTTCATCGTCATTGTGAAGGTTCAGGGGACGCAATGACACTGGAGCTGGACGTCGGATATAGTTATTTGAGTCCCAGGAAATATTCAGAACATGGACTGTTAAAAGCGTTACTGGCCTTCACATATGTCGCCATAGTGCCCGTAGTATTCAATCTCGATGCAGTTTCTGTGTTTCATCGTTATTGTGAAGGTTCAAGGGAAGCAATGACCCTGGAGGTGGACGTCGGATATAGTTACTTGAGTCCCAGGAAATATTCAAAGCATGGACTGTTAAAAGCGTTACTGGCCTTCACATATGTCGCCATAGTGCCCGTAGTATTGAATCGCGATGCAGTTTCTGTGTTTCATCGTCATTGTGAACGTTCAAGGGAAGCAATGACCCTGGAGCTAGAAGTCGGATATAGTTACTTGAGTCCCAGGAAATATTCAAAGCATGGACTGTTAAAAGCGTTACTGGCCTTCACATATGTCGCCATAGTGCCCGTAGTATTGAATCGCGATGCAGTTTCTTTGTTTCATCGTCATTGTGAAGGTTTAAGGGAAGCAATGACCCTGGAGATGGACGTCGGATATAGTTACTTGAGTCCCAGGAAATATTCAAAGCATGGACTGTTAAAAGCGTTACTGGCCTTCACATATGTCGCCATAGTGCCTGTAGTACTGAATCGCGATGCAGTTTCTGTGTTTCACCGTCCATGTGAAGGTTCAAGGGAAGCAATGACTCAGGACCTGGCGGTCGGATATTGTTACTTGAGTCCCAGGAAATCATCAGAGCATGGACTGTTAAAAGTGTTACTGGCCTTCACATATGTCACCATGGTGCCTGTTCTATTGAATCGCGATGCAGTTTCTGTGTTTCATCGTCAATGTGAAGGTTAAAGGGAAGCAACGATACTGGACTTGGCCGTCGGATATTATTAGGTGAGTCAAAGGAAATGTTCAATGCATGGACTGTTAAAAGCGTTACTGGCCTTCACATATGTCGCCATAGTGGCTGTAGTATTCTATCGCGATGCAGTTACTGTGTTTCATCGTTATTGTGAAGGTTCAAGGGAAGCAATGACCCTGGAGCTGGACGTCGGATATAGTTACTTGAGTCCCAGGAAATATTCAAAGCATGGACTGTTAAAAGCGTTACAGGTCTTCACATATGTCGCCATAGTGCCCGTAGTATTGAATCGCGATGCAGTTTCTGTGTTTCATCGTCATTGTGAAGGTTCAAGGGAAGCAATGACCCTGGAGCTGGACGTCGGATATAGTTACTTTAGTCCCAGGAAATATTCAAAGCATGGACTGCTAAAAGCGTTATTGGCCTTCACATATGTTGCCATAGTGCCCATAGTATTGAATCGCGATGCAGTTTCTGTGTTTCATCGTCATTGTGAAGGTTCAGGGGACGCAATGACACTGGAGCTGGACGTCGGATGTAGTTACTTGAGTCCCAGGAAATATTCAGAACATGGACTGATAAAAGCGTTACTGGCCTTCACATATGTCGCCTTAGTGCCCGTAGTATTCAATCTCGATGCAGTTTCTGTGTTTCATCGTTATTGTGAAGGTTCAAGGGAAGCAATGACCCTGGAGGTGGACGTCGGATGTAGTTACTTGAATCCCAGGAAATATTCAAAGCATGGACTGTTAAAAGCGTTACTGGCCTTCACATATGTCGCCATAGTGCCTGTAGTATTGAATCGCGATGCAGTTTCTGTGTTTCATCGTCATTGTGAAGGTTCAATTGAAGCAATGAGCCTGGAGCTGGACTTCGGATATAGTTACTTGAGACCGAGAAAATATTCAAAGCATGGACTGTTAAAAGCGTTACTGGCCTTCACATATGTCCCCATAGTGCCCGTAGTATTGAATCGCGATGCAGTTTCTGTGTTTCATCGTCATTGTGAAGGTTCAAGGGAAGCAATGACCCTGGAGCTGGACGTCGGATATAGTTACTTTAGTCCCAGGAAATATTCAAAGCATGGACTGTTAAAAGCGTTACTGGCCTTCACATATGTCGCCATAGTGCCTACAGTATTGAATCGCGATGCAGTTTCTGTGATTCATCGTCATTGTGAAGGTTCAAGGGAAGCAATGACCCTGGAGCTGGACTTCGGATATAGTTACTTGAGACCGAGAAAATATTCAAAGCATGGACTGTTAAAAGCGTTACTGGCCTTCACATATGTTGCCATAGTGCCCATAGTATTGAATCGCGATGCAGTTTCTGTGTTTCATCGTCATTGTGAAGGTTCAGGGGACGCAATGACACTGGAGCTGGACGTCGGATATAGTTATTTGAGTCCCAGAAAATATTCAGAACATGGACTGTTAAAAGCGTTACTGGCCTTCACATATGTCGCCTTAGTGCCCGTAGTATTCAATCTCGATGCAGTTTCTGTGTTTAATCGTTATTGTGAAGGTTCAAGGGAAGCAATGACCCTGGAGGTGGACGTCGGATATAGTTATTGAGTCCCAGGAAATATTCAAAGCATGGACTGTTAAAAGCGTTACTGGCCTTCACATATGTCCCCATAGTGCCCGTAGTATTGAATCGCGATGCAGTTTCTGTGTTTCATCGTCATTGTGAAGGTTCAAGGGAAGCAATGACCCTGGAGCTGGACGTCGGATATAGTTACTTTAGTCCCAGGAAATATTCAAAGCATGGACTGTTAAAAGCGTTACTGGCCTTCACATATGTCGCCATAGTGCCTACAGTATTGAATCGCGATGCAGTTTCTGTGATTCATCGTCATTGTGAAGGTTCAAGGGAAGCAATGACCCTGGAGCTGGACTTCGGATATAGTTACTTGAGACCGAGAAAATATTCAAAGCATGGACTGTTAAAAGCGTTACTGGTCTTCACATATGTCGCCATAGTGCCCGTAGTATTGAATCGCGATGCAGTTTCTGTGTTTCATCGTCATTGTGAAGGTTCAAGGGAAGCATTGACCCTGGAGCTGGACGTCGGATATAGTTACTTTAGTCCCAGGAAATATTCAAAGCATGGACTGTTAAAAGCGTTACTGGCCTTCACATATGTCCCCATAGTGCCCGTAGTATTGAATCGCAATGCAGTTTCTGTGTTTCATCGTCATTGTGAAGGTTCAAGGGAAGCAATGACCCTGGAGCTGGACGTCGGATATAGTTACTTTAGTCCCACTAAATATTCAAAGCGTGGACTGTTAAAAGCGTTACTGGCCTTCACATATGTCGCCATAGTGCCCGTAGTATTGAGTCGCGATGCAGTTTCTGTGTTTCATCGTCATTGTGAAGGTTCAAGGGAAGCAATGACCCTGGAGCTGGACGTCGGATATAGTTACTTGAGTCCCAGGAAATATTCAAAGCATGGACTGTTAAAAGCGTTACTGGCCTTCACATATGTCCCCATAGTGCCTGTAGTATTGAATCGCGATGCAGTTTCTGTGTTTCATCGTCATTGTGAAGGTTCAAGGGAAGCAATGACCCTGGAGCTGGACTTCGGATATAGTTACTTGTGACCGAGAAAATATTCAAAGCATGGACTGTTAAAAGCGTTACTGGTCTTCACATATGTCGCCATAGTGCCCGTAGTATTGAATCGCGATGCAGTTTCTGTGTTTCATCGTCATTGTGAAGGTTCAAGGGAAGCATTGACCCTGGAGCTGGACGTCGGATATAGTTACTTTAGTCCCAGGAAATATTCAAAGCATGGACTGTTAAAAGCGTTACTGGCCTTCACATATGTCCCCATAGTGCCCGTAGTATTGAATCGCGATGCAGTTTCTGTGTTTCATCGTCATTGTGAAGGTTCAAGGGAAGCAATGACCCTGGAGCTGGACGTCGGATATAGTTACTTTAGTCCCAGGAAATATTCAAAGCATGGACTGTTAAAAGCGTTACTGGCCTTCACATATGTCGCCATAGTGCCCGTAGTATTGAGTCGCGATGCAGTTCCTGTGATTGATCGTCATTCTGAAGGTTCAAGGGAAGCAATGACCCTGGAGCTGGACGTCGGATATTGTTACTTGAGTCCCAGGAAATATTCAAAGCATGGACTGTTAAAAGCGTTACTGGCCTTCACATATGTCCCCATAGTGCCCGTGGTATTGAGTCGCGATGCAGTTTCTGTGATTGATCGTCATTGTGAAGGTTCAAGGGAAGCAATGACCCTGGAGCTTGACGTCGGATATAGTTACTTTAGTCCCAGGAAATATTCAAAGCATGGACTGTTAAAAGCGTTACTGGCCTTCACATATGTCGCCATAGTGCCTACAGTATTGAATCGCGATGCAGTTTCTGTGATTGATCGTCATTGTGAAGGTTCAAAGGAAGCAATGACCCTGGAGCTGGACGTCGGATATAGTTACTTGAGTCCCAGGAAATATTCAAAGCATGGACTGTTAAAAGCGTTACTGGCCTTCACATATGTTGCCATAGTGCCCATAGTATTGAATCGCGATGCAGTTTCTGTGTTTCATCGTCATTGTGAAGGTTCAGGGGACGCAATGACACTGGAGCTGGACGTCGGATATAGTTATTTGAGTCCCAGGAAATATTCAGAACATGGACTGATAAAAGCGTTACTGGCCTTCACATATGTCGCCTTAGTGCCCGTAGTATTCAGTCTCGATGCAGTTTCTGTGTTTCATCGTTATTGTGAAGGTTCAAGGGAAGCAATGACCCTGGAGGTGGACGTCGGATGTAGTTACTTGAGTCCCAGGAAATATTCAAAGCATGGACTGTTAAAAGCGTTACTGGCCTTCACATATGTCCCCATAGTGCCCGTAGTATTGAATCGCGATGCAGTTTCTGTGTTTCATCGTAATTGTGAAGGTTCAAGGGAAGCAATGACCCTGGAGCTGGACGTCGGACATAGTTACTTTAGTCCCAGGAAATATTCAAAGCATGGACTGTTAAATGCGTTACTGGCCTTCACATATGTCGCCATAGTGCCAACAGTATTGAATCCCGATGCAGTTTCTGTGATTCTTCGTCATTGTGAAGTTTCAAGGGAAGCAATGACCCTGTAGCTGGACGTCGGATATAGCTACTTGAGTCCCAGGAAATATTCAAAGCATGGACTGTTAAAAGCGTTACTGGCCTTCACATATGTCCCCATAGTGCCCGTAGTATTGAGTCGCGATGCAGTTTCTGTGATTGATCGTCATTGTGAAGGTTGAAGGGAAGCAATGACCCTGGAGCTGGACGTCGGATATAGTTACTTGAGACCGAGAAAATATTCAAAGCATGGACTGTTAAAAGCGTTACTGGCCTTCACATATGTCGCCATAGTGCCCGTAGTATTGAATCGCGATGCAGTTTCTGTGATTGATCGTCATTGTGAAGGTTCAAGGGAAGCAATGCCCTGGAGCTGGACGTCGGATATAGTTACTTGAGTCCCAGGAAATATTCAAAGCATGGACTGTTAAATGCGTTACTGGCCTTCACATATGTCGCCATAGTGCCCGTAGTATTGAGTCGCGATGCAGTTTCTGTGTTTCATCGTCATTGTGAAGGTTCAAGGGAAGCAATGACCCTGGAGCTGGACGTCGGATATAGTTACTTGAGTCCCAGGAAATATTCAAAGCATGGACTGTTAAAAGCGTTACTGGCCTTCACATATGTCCCCATAGTGCCTGTAGTATTGAATCGCGATGCAGTTTCTGTGTTTCATCGTCATTGTGAAGGTTCAAGGGAAGCATTGACTCTGGAGCTGGACGTCGGATATAGTTACTTTAGTCCCAGGAAATATTCAAAGCATGGACTGTTAAAAGCGTTACTGGCCTTCACATATGTTGCCATAGTGCCCATAGTATTGAATCGCGATGCAGTTTCTGTGTTTCATCGTCATTGTGAAGGTTCAGGGGACGCAATGACACTGGAGCTGGACGTCGGATATAGTTATTTGAGTCCCAGGAAATATTCAGAACATGGACTGATAAAAGCGTTACTGGCCTTCACATATGTCGCCTTAGTGCCCGTAGTATTCAGTCTCGATGCAGTTTCTGTGTTTCATCGTTATTGTGAAGGTTCAAGGGAAGCAATGACCCTGGAGGTGGACGTCGGATGTAGTTACTTGAGTCCCAGGAAATATTCAAAGCATGGACTGTTAAAAGCGTTACTGGCCTTCACATATGTCCCCATAGTGCCCGTAGTATTGAATCGCGATGCAGTTTCTGTGTTTCATCGTAATTGTGAACGTTCAAGGGAAGCAATGACCCTGGAGCTGGACGTCGGACATAGTTACTTTAGTCCCAGGAAATATTCAAAGCATGGACTGTTAAATGCGTTACTGGCCTTCACATATGTCGCCATAGTGCCTACAGTATTGAATCCCGATGCAGTTTCTGTGATTCTTCGTCATTGTGAAGTTTCAAGGGAAGCAATGACCCTGTAGCTGGACGTCGGATATAGCTACTTGAGTCCCAGGAAATATTCAAAGCATGGACTGTTAAAAGCGTTACTGGCCTTCACATATGTCCCCATAGTGCCCGTAGTATTGAGTCGCGATGCAGTTTCTGTGATTGATCGTCATTGTGAAGGTTGAAGGGAAGCAATGACCCTGGAGCTGGACGTCGGATATAGTTACTTGAGTCCCAGGAAATATTCAAAGCATGGACTGTTAAAAGCGTTACTGGCCTTCACATATGTCGCCATAGTGCCTGTAGTATTGAATCGCGATGCAGTTTCTGTGTTTCATCGTCATTGTGAAGGTTTAAGGGAAGCAATGACCCTGGAGCTGGACTTCGGATATAGTTACTTGAGACCGAGAAAATATTCAAAGCATGGACTGTTAAAAGCGTTACTGGCCTTCACATATGTCGCCATAGTGCCCGTAGTATTGAATCGCGATGCAGTTTCTGTGATTGATCGTCATTGTGAAGGTTCAAGGGAAGCAATGCCCTGGAGCTGGACGTCGGATATAGTTACTTGAGTCCCAGGAAATATTCAAAACATGGACTGTTAAAAGCGTTACTGGCCTTCACATATGTCCCCATAGTGCCCGTAGTATTGAATCGCGATGCAGTTTCTGTGTTTCATCGTCATTGTGAAGGTTCAAGGGAAGCAATGACCCTGGAGCTGGACGTCGGATATAGTTACTTTAGTCCCAGGAAATATTCAAAGCATGGACTGTTAAAAGCGTTACTGGCCTTCACATATGTCGCCATAGTGCCTACAGTATTGAATCGCGATGCAGTTTCTGTGATTCATCGTCATTGTGAAGGTTCAAGGGAAGCAATGACCCTGGAGCTGGACTTCGGATATAGTTACTTGAGACCGAGAAAATATTCAAAGCTTGGACTGTTAAAAGCGTTACTGGTCTTCACATATGTCGCCATAGTGCCCGTAGTATTGAATCGCGATGCAGTTTCTGTGTTTCATCGTCATTGTGAAGGTTCAAGGGAAGCATTGACCCTGGTGCTGGACGTCGGATATAGTTACTTTGGTCCCAGGAAATATTCAAAGCATGGACTGTTAAAAGCGTTACTGGCCTTCACATATGTCCCCATAGTGCCCGTAGTATTGAATCGCGATGCAGTTTCTGTGTTTCATCGTCATTGTGAAGGTTCAAGGGAAGCAATGACCCTGGAGCTGGACGTCGGATATAGTTACTTTAGTCCCACTAAATATTCAAAGCGTGGACTGTTAAAAGCGTTACTGGCCTTCACATATGTCGCCATAGTGCCCGTAGTATTGAGTCGCGATGCAGTTTCTGTGTTTCATCGTCATTGTGAAGGTTCAAGGGAAGCAATGACCCTGGAGCTGGACGTCGGATATAGTTACTTGAGTCCCAGGAAATATTCAAAGCATGGACTGTTAAAAGCGTTACTGGCCTTCACATATGTCCCCATAGTGCCTGTAGTATTGAATCGCGATGCAGTTTCTGTGTTTCATCGTCATTGTGAAGGTTCAAGGGAAGCAATGACCCTGGAGCTGGACTTCGGATATAGTTACTTGTGACCGAGAAAATATTCAAAGCATGGACTGTTAAAAGCGTTACTGGTCTTCACATATGTCGCCATAGTGCCCGTAGTATTGAATCGCGATGCAGTTTCTGTGTTTCATCGTCATTGTGAAGGTTCAAGGGAAGCATTGACTCTGGAGCTGGACGTCGGATATAGTTACTTTAGTCCCAGGAAATATTCAAAGCATGGACTGTTAAAAGCGTTACCGGCCTTCACATATGTCCCCATAGTGCCCGTAGTATTGAATCGCGATGCAGTTTCTGTGTTTCATCGTCATTGTGAAGGTTCAAGGGAAGCAATGACCCTGGAGCTGGACGTCGGATATAGTTACTTTAGTCCCAGGAAATATTCAAAGCATGGACTGTTAAAAGCGTTACTGGCCTTCACATATGTCGCCATAGTGCCGGTAGTATTGAGTCGCGATGCAGTTCCTGTGATTGATCGTCATTCTGAAGGTTCAAGGGAAGCAATGACCCTGGAGCTGGACGTCGGATATTGTTACTTGAGTCCCAGGAAATATTCAAAGCATGGACTGTTAAAAGCGTTACTGGCCTTCACATATGTCGCCATAGTGCCCGTGGTATTGAGTCGCGATGCAGTTTCTGTGATTGATCGTCATTGTGAAGGTTCAAGGGAAGCAATGACCCTGGAGCTTGACGTCGGATATAGTTATTTAGTCCCAGGAAATATTCAAAGCATGGACTGTTAAAAGCGTTACTGGCCTTCACATATGTCGCCATAGTGCCTACAGTATTGAATCGCGATGCAGTTTCTGTGATTGATCGTCATTGTGAAGGTTCAAAGGAAGCAATGACCCTGGAGCTGGACGTCGGATATATTTACTTGAGTCCCAGGAAATATTCAAAGCATGGACTGTTAAAAGCGTTACTGGCCTTCACATATGTTGCCATAGTGCCCATAGTATTGAATCGCGATGCAGTTTCTGTGTTTCATCGTCATTGTGAAGGTTCAGGGGACGCAATGACACTGGAGCTGGACGTCGGATATAGTTATTTGAGTCCCAGGAAATATTCAGAACATGGACTGATAAAAGCGTTACTGGCCTTCACATATGTCGCCTTAGTGCCCGTAGTATTCAGTCTCGATGCAGTTTCTGTGTTTCATCGTTATTGTGAAGGTTCAAGGGAAGCAATGACCCTGGAGGTGGACGTCGGATGTAGTTACTTGAGTCCCAGGAAATATTCAAGCATGGACTGTTAAAAGCGTTACTGGCCTTCACATATGTCCCCATAGTGCTCGTAGTATTGAATCGCGATGCAGTTTCTGTGTTTCATCGTAATTGTGAAGGTTCAAGGGAAGCAATGACCCTGGAGCTAGAAGTCGGACATAGTTACTTTAGTCCCAGGAAATATTCAAAGCATGGACTGTTAAATGCGTTACTGGCCTTCACATATGTCGCCATAGTGCCTACAGTATTGAATCCCGATGCAGTTTCTGTGATTCATCGTCATTGTGAAGGTTCAAGGGAAGCAATGACCCTGGAGCTGGACGTCGGATATAGCTACTTGAGTCCCAGGAAATATTCAAAGCATGGACTGTTAAAAGCGTTACTGGCCTTCACATATGTCCCCATAGTGCCCGTAGTATTGAGTCGCGATGCAGTTTCTGTGATTGATCGTCATTGTGAAGGTTGAAGGGAAGCAATGACCCTGGAGCTGGACGTCGGATATAGTTACTTGAGTCCCAGGAAATATTCAAACCATGGACTGTTAAAAGCGTTACTGGCCTTCACATATGTCGCCATAGTGCCTGTAGTATTGAATCGCGATGCAGTTTCTGTGTTTCATCGTCATTGTGAAGGTTTAAGGGAAGCAATGACCCTGGAGCTGGACTTCGGATATAGTTACTTGAGGCCGAGAAAATATTCAAAGCATGGACTGTTAAAAGCGTTACTGGCCTTCACATATGTCGCCATAGTGCCCGTAGTATTGAATCGCGATGCAGTTTCTGTGATTGATCGTCATTGTGAAGGTTCAAGGGAAGCAATGCCCTGGAGCTGGACGTCGGATATAGTTACTTGAGTCCCAGGAAATATTCAAAGCATGGACTGTTAAAAGCGTTACTGGCCTTCACATATGTCGCCATAGTGCCCGTAGTATTGAATCGCGATGCAGTTTCTGTGTTTCATCGTCATTGTGAACGTTCAAGAGAAGCAATGACCCTGGAGCTAGACGTCGGATATAGTTACCTTAGTCCCAGGAAATATTCAAAGCATGGACTGTTAAAAGCGTTATTGGCCTTCACTTATGTCCCCATAGTGCCCGTAGTATTGAATCGCGATGCAGTTTCTGTGTTTCATCGTCATTGTGAAGGTTCAAGGGAAGCATTGACCCTGGAGCTGGACGTCGGATATAGTTACTTGAGTCCCATGAAATATTCACAGCATGGACTGTTAAAAGCGTTACTGGATTTCACATATGTCGCCATAGTGCCCGTAGTATTGAATCGCGATGCAGTTTCTGTGTTTCATCGTCATTGTGAAGGTTTAAGGGAAGCAATGACCCTGGAGCTGGACGTCGGATATAGTTACTTGAGTCCCAGGAAATATTCAAAGCATGGACTGTTAAAAGCGTTACTGGCCTTCACATATGTCGCCATAGTGCCCGTAGTATTGAATCGCGATGCAGTTTCTGTGTTTCATCGTCATTGTGAAGGTTTAAGGGAAGCAATGACCCTGGAGCTGGACGTCGGATATAGTTACTTGAGTCCCAGGAAATATTCAAAGCATGGACTGTTAAAAGCGTTACTGGCCTTCACATATGTCGCCATAGTGCCTGTAGTACTGAATCGCGATGCAGTTTCTGTGTTTCACCGTCCATGTGAAGGTTCAAGGGAAGCAATGACTCAGGACCTGGCGGTCGGATATTGTTACTTGAGTCCCAGGAAATCATCAGAGCATGGACTGTTAAAAGTGTTACTGGCCTTCACATATGTCACCATGGTGCCTGTTCTATTGAATCGCGATGCAGTTTCTGTGTTTCATCGTCATTGTGAAGGTTCAAGGGAAGCAATGACCCTGGAGCTGGACGTCGGATATAGTTACTTGAGTCCCAGGAAATATTCAAAGCATGGACTGTTAAAAGCGTTACTGGCCTTCACATATGTCGCCATAGTGCCCGTAGTATTGAATCGCGATGCAGTTTCTGTGTTTCATCGTCATTGTGAAGGTTCAAGGGAAGCAATGAACCTGGAGCTGGACGTCGGATATAGTTACTTGAGTCCCAGGAAATGTTCAAAGCATGGACTGTTAAAAGCGTTTCTGGGCTTCACATATGTCGCCATAGTGCCTACAGTATTGAATCGCGATGCAGTTTCTGTGTTTCATCGTCATTGTGAATGTTCAAGGGACGCAATGACACTGGAGCTGGACGTCGGATATAGATACTTGAGTAACAGGAAATATTGAGAACATGGACTGTTAAATGCATTACTGGCCTTCACATATGTCGCCATAGTGCCCATAGTATTCAATCTCGATGCAGTTTCTGTGTTTCATCGTTATTGTGAAGGTTCAAGGGAAGCAATGACCCTGGAGCTGGACGTCGGATATAGTTACTTGAGTCCCAGGAAATATTCAAAGCATGGATTGTTAAAAGCGTTACTGGCCTTCACATATGTCGCCATAGTGCCCGTAGTATTGAATCGCGATGCAGTTTCTGTGTTTCATCGTCATTGTGAAGGTTTAAGGGAAGCAATGACCCTGGAGCTGGACGTCGGATATAGTTACTTGAGACCGAGAAAATATTCAAAGCATGGACTGTTAAAAGCGTTATTGGCCTTCACTTATGTCCCCATAGTGCCCGTAGTATTGAATCGCGATGCAGTTTCTGTGTTTCATCGTCATTGTGAAGGTTCAAGGGAAGCATTGACAGTGGAGCTGGACGTCGGATATAGTTATTTGAGTCCCAGGAAATATTCAAAGCATGGACTGTTAAAAGCGTTACTGGCCTTCACATATGTCGCCTTAGTGCCCGTAGTATTCAATCTCGATGCCGTTTCTGTGTTTCATCGTTATTGTGAAGGTTCAAGGGAAGCAATGACCCTGGAGGTGGACGTCGGATATAGTTACTTGAGTCCCAGGAAATATTCAAAGCATGGACTGTTAAAAGCGTTACTGGCCTTCACATATGTCGCCATAGTGCCCGTAGTATTGAATCGCGATGCAGTTTCTGTGTTTCATCGTCATTGTGAACGTTCAAGAGAAGCAATGACCCTGGAGCTAGACGTCGGATATAGTTACTTTAGTCCCAGGAAATATTCAAAGCATGGACTGTTAAAAGCGTTATTGGCCTTCACTTATGTCCCCATAGTGCCCGTAGTATTGAATCGCGATGCAGTTTCTCTGTTTCATCGTCATTGTGAAGGTTCAAGGGAAGCATTGACCCTGGAGCTGGACGTCGGATATAGTTACTTGAGTCCCATGAAATATTCACAGCATGGACTGTTAAAAGCGTTACTGGATTTCACATATGTCGCCATAGTGCCCGTAGTATTGAATCGCGATGCAGTTTCTGTGTTTCATCGTCATTGTGAAGGTTGAAGGGAAGCAATGACTCAGGACCTGGCGGTCGGATATTGTTACTTGAGTCCCAGGAAATCATCAGAGCATGGACTGTTAAAAGTGTTACTGGCCTTCACATATGTCACCATGGTGCCTGTTCTATTGAATCGCGATGCAGTTTCTGTGTTTCATCGTCATTGTGAAGGTTCAAGGGAAGCAATGACCCTGGAGCTGGACGTCGGATATAGTTACTTGAGTCCCAGGAAATATTCAAAGCATGGACTGTTAAAAGCGTTACTGGCCTTCACATATGTCGCCATAGTGCCTACAGTATTGAATCGCGATGCAGTTTCTGTGATTCATCGTCATTGTGAAGGTTCAAGGGAAGCAATGACCCTGGAGCTGGACTTCGGATATAGTTACTTGAGACCGAGAAAATATTCAAAGCATGGACTGTTAAAAGCGTTACTGGTCTTCACATATGTCGCCATAGTGCCCGTAGTATTGAATCGCGATGCAGTTTCTGTGTTTCATCGTCATTGTGAAGGTTCAAGGGAAGCATTGACCCTGGAGCTGGACGTCGGATATAGTTACTTTAGTCCCAGGAAATATTCAAATCGTGGACTGTTAAAAGCGTTACTGGCCTTCACATATGTCGCCATAGTGCCCGTAGTATTGAGTCGCGATGCAGTTTCTGTGTTTCATCGTCATTGTGAAGGTTCAAGGGAAGCAATGACCCTGGAGCTGGACGTCGGATATAGTTACTTGAGTCCCAGGAAATATTCAAAGCATGGACTGTTAAAAGCGTTACTGGCCTTCACATATGTCCCCATAGTGCCTGTAGTATTGAATCGCGATGCAGTTTCTGTGTTTCATCGTCATTGTGAAGGTTCAAGGGAAGCAATGACCCTGGAGCTGGACTTCGGATATAGTTACTTGTGACCGAGAAAATATTCAAAGCATGGACTGTTAAAAGCGTTACTGGTCTTCACATATGTCGCCATAGTGCCCGTAGTATTGAATCGCGATGCAGTTTCTTTGTTTCATCGTCATTGTGAAGGTTCAAGGGAAGCAATGACCCTGGAGCTGGACGTCGGATATAGTTACTTTAGTCCCACTAAATATTCAAAGCGTGGACTGTTAAAAGCGTTACTGGCCTTCACATATGTCGCCATAGTGCCCGTAGTATTGAGTCGCGATGCAGTTTCTGTGTTTCATCGTCATTGTGAAGGTTCAAGGGAAGCAATGACCCTGGAGCTGGACGTCGGATATAGTTACTTGAGTCCCAGGAAATATTCAAAGCATGGACTGTTAAAAGCGTTACTGGCCTTCACATATGTCGCCATAGTGCCCGTAGTATTGAGTCGCGATGCAGTTTCTGTGTTTCATCGTCATTGTGAAGGTTCAAGGGAAGCAATGACCCTGGAGCTGGACGTCGGATATAGTTACTTGAGTCCCAGGAAATATTCAAAGCATGGACTGTTAAAAGCGTTACTGGCCTTCACATATGTCGCCATAGTGCCTGTAGTACTGAATCGCGATGCAGTTTCTGTGTTTCATCGTCATTGTGAAGGTTCAAGGGAAGCAATGCCCTGGAGCTGGACGTCGGATATAGTTACTTGAGTCCCAGGAAATATTCAAAGCATGGACTGTTAAAAGCGTTACTGGCCTTCACATATGTCGCCATAGTGCCTGTAGTACTGAATCGCGATGCAGTTTCTGTGTTTCATCGTCATTGTGAAGGTTCAAGGGAAGCAATGACCCTGGAGCTGGACGTCGGATATAGTTACTTGAGTCCCAGGAAATATTCAAAGCATGGACTGTTAAAAGCGTTCCTGGCCTTCACATATGTTGCCATAGTGCCCATAGTATTGAATCGCGATGCAGTTTCTGTGTTTCATCGTCATTGTGAAGGTTCAGGGGACGCAATGACACTGGAGCTGGACGTCGGATATAGTTATTTGAGTCCCAGGAAATATTCAGAACATGGACTGTTAAAAGCGTTACTGGCTTTCACATATGTCGCCTTAGTGCCCGTAGTATTCAATCTCGATGCCGTTTTTGTGTTTCATCGTTATTGTGAAGGTTCAAGGGAAGCAATGACCCTGGAGGTGGACGTCGGATATAGTTACTTGAGTCCCAGGAAATATTCAAAGCATGGACTGTTAAAAGCGTTACTGGCCTTCACATATGTCGCCATAGTGCCCGTAGTATTGAATCGCGATGCAGTTTCTGTGTTTCATCGTCATTGGGAACGTTCAAGAGAAGCAATGACCCTGGAGCTAGACGTCGGATATAGTTACTTTAGTCCCAGGAAATATTCAAAGCATGGACTGTTAAAAGCGTTATTGGCCTTCACTTATGTCCCCATAGTGCCCGTAGTATTGAATCGCGATGCAGTTTCTGTGTTTCATCGTCATTGTGAAGGTTCAAGGGAAGCATTGACCCTGGAGCTGGACGTCGGATATAGTTACTTGAGTCCCATGAAATATTCAAAGCATGGACTGTTAAAAGCGTTACTGGCCTTCACATATGTCGCCATAGTGCCTGTAGTATTGAATGGCGATGCAGTTTCTGTGTGTCATCGTCATTGTGAAGGTTTAAGGGAAGCAATGACCCTGGAGCTGGACGTCGGATATAGTTACTTGAGTCCCAGGAAATATTCAAAGCATGGACTGTTAAAAGAGTTACTGGCCTTCACATATGTCCCCATAGTGCCCGTAGTATTGAATCGCGATGCAGTTTCTGTGTTTCATCGTCATTGTGAAGGTTCAAGGGAAGCAATGACCCTGGACCTGGACGTCGGATATAGTTACTTTAGTCCCAGGAAATATTCAAAGCATGGACTGTTAAAAGCGTTACTGGCCTTCACATATGTCGCCATAGTGCCTACAGTATTGAATCGCGATGCAGTTTCTGTGATTCATCGTCATTGTGAAGGTTCAAGGGAAGCAATGACCCTGGAGCTGGACTTCGGATATAGTTACTTGAGACCGAGAAAATATTCAAAGCATGGACTGTTAAAAGCGTTACTGGTCTTCACATATGTCGCCATAGTGCCCGTAGTATTGAATCGCGATGCAGTTTCTGTGTTTCATCGTCATTGTGAAGGTTCAAGGGAAGCATTGACCCTGGAGCTGGACGTCGGATATAGTTACTTTAGTCCCAGGAAATATTCAAAGCGTGGACTGTTAAAAGCGTTACTGGCCTTCACATATGTCGCCATAGTGCCCGTAGTATTGAGTCGCGATGCAGTTTCTGTGTTTCATCGTCATTGTGAAGGTTCAAGGGAAGCAATGACCCTGGAGCTGGACGTCGGATATAGTTACTTGAGTCCCAGGAAATATTCAAAGCATGGACTGTTAAAAGCGTTACTGGCCTTCACATATGTCCCCATAGTGCCTGTAGTATTGAATCGCGATGCAGTTTCTGTGTTTCATCGTCATTGTGAAGGTTCAAGGGAAGCAATGACCCTGGAGCTGGACTTCGGATATAGTTACTTGTGACCGAGAAAATATTCAAAGCATGGACTGTTAAAAGCGTTACTGGTCTTCACATATGTCGCCATAGTGCCCGTAGTATTGAATCGCGATGCAGTTTCTGTGTTTCATCGTCATTGTGAAGGTTCAAGGGAAGCAATGACCCTGGAGCTGGACGTCGGATATAGTTACTTTAGTCCCACTAAATATTCAAAGCGTGGACTGTTAAAAGCGTTACTGGCCTTCACATATGTCGCCATAGTGCCCGTAGTATTGAGTCGCGATGCAGTTTCTGTGTTTCATCGTCATTGTGAAGGTTCAAGGGAAGCAATGACCCTGGAGCTGGACGTCGGATATAGTTACTTGAGTCCCAGGAAATATTCAAAGCATGGACTGTTAAAAGCGTTACTGGCCTTCACATATGTCGCCATAGTGCCCGTAGTATTGAGTCGCGATGCAGTTTCTGTGTTTCATCGTCATTGTGAAGGTTCAAGGGAAGCAATGACCCTGGAGCTGGACGTCGGATATAGTTACTTGAGTCCCAGGAAATATTCAAAGCATGGACTGTTAAAAGCGTTACTGGCCTTCACATATGTCCCCATAGTGCCTGTAGTATTGAATCGCGATGCAGTTTCTGTGTTTCATCGTCATTGTGAAGGTTCAAGGGAAGCAATGACCCTGGAGCTGGACGTCGGATATAGTTACTTTAGTCCCAGGAAATATTCAAAGCATGGACTGTTAAAAGAGTTACTGGCCTTCACATATGTCGCCATAGTGCCGGTAGTATTGAGTCGCGATGCAGTTCCTGTGATTGATCGTCATTCTGAAGGTTCAAGGGAAGCAATGACCCTGGAGCTGGACGTCGGATATTGTTACTTGAGTCCCAGGAAATATTCAAAGCATGGACTGTTAAAAGCGTTACTGGCCTTCACATATGTCGCCATAGTGCCCGTGGTATTGAGTCGCGATGCAGTTTCTGTGATTGATCGTCATTGTGAAGGTTCAAGGGAAGCAATGACCCTGGAGCTTGACGTCGGATATAGTTACTTTAGTCCCAGGAAATATTCAAAGCATGGACTGTTAAAAGCGTTACAGGTCTTCACATATGTCGCCATAGTGCCTACAGTATTGAATCGCGATGCAGTTTCTGTGATTGATCGTCTTTGTGAACGTTCAAAGGAAGCAATGACCCTGGAGCTGGACGTCGGATATAGTTACTTGAGTCCCAGGAAATATTCAAAGCATGGACTGTTAAAAGCGTTACTGGCCTTCACATATGTTGCCATAGTGCCCATAGTATTGAATCGCGATGCAGTTTCTGTGTTTCATCGTCATTGTGAAGGTTCAGGGGACGCAATGACACTGGAGCTGGACGTCGGATATAGTTATTTGAGTCCCAGGAAATATTCAGAACATGGACTGATAAAAGCGTTACTGGCCTTCACATATGTCGCCTTAGTGCCCGTAGTATTCAGTCTCGATGCAGTTTCTGTGTTTCATCGTTATTGTGAAGGTTCAAGGGAAGCAATGACCCTGTAGCTGGACATCGGATGTAGTTACTTGAGTCCCAGGAAATATTCAAGCATGGACTGTTAAAAGCGTTACTGGCCTTCACATATGTCCCCATAGTGCTCGTAGTATTGAATCGCGATGCAGTTTCTGTGTTTCATCGTAATTGTGAAGGTTCAAGGGAAGCAATGACCCTGGAGCTAGAAGTCGGACATAGTTACTTTAGTCCCAGGAAATATTCAAAGCATGGACTGTTAAATGCGTTACTGGCCTTCACATATGTCGCCATAGTGCCTACAGTATTGAATCGCGATGCAGTTTCTGTGATTCATCGTCATTGTGAAGGTTCAAGGGAAGCAATGACCCTGTAGCTGGACGTCGGATATAGCTACTTGAGTCCCAGGAAATATTCAAAGCATGGACTGTTAAAAGCGTTACTGGCCTTCACATATGTCCCCATAGTGCCCGTAGTATTGAGTCGCGATGCAGTTTCTGTGATTGATCGTCATTGTGAAGGTTGAAGGGAAGCAGTGACCCTGGAGCTGGACTTCGGATATAGTTACTTGAGACCGAGAAAATATTCAAAGCATGGACTGTTAAAAGCGTTACTGGCCTTCACATATGTCGCCATAGTGCCCGTAGTATTGAATCGCGATGCAGTTTCTGTGATTGATCGTCATTGTGAAGGTTCAAGGGAAGCAATGCCCTGGAGCTGGACGTCGGATATAGTTACTTGAGTCCCAGGAAATATTCAAGCATGGACTGTTAAAGGCGTTACTGGCCTTCACTATGTTGCCATAGTGCCCATAGTATTGAATCGCGATGCAGTTTCAGTGTTTCATCGTCATTGTGAAGGTTCAGGGGACGCAATGACACTGGAGCTGGACGTCGGATATAGTTATTTGAGTCCCAGGAAATATTCAGAACATGGACTGTTAAAAGCGTTACTGGCCTTCACATATGTCGCCTTAGTGCCCGTAGTATTCAATCTCGATGCCGTTTCTGTGTTTCATCGTTATTGTGAAGGTTCAAGGGAAGCAATGACCCTGGAGGTGGACGTCGGATATAGTTACTTGAGTCCCAGGAAATATTCAAAGCATGGACTGTTAAAAGCGTTACTGGCCTTCACATATGTCGCCATAGTGCCCGTAGTATTGAATCGCGATGCAGTTTCTGTGTTTCATCGTCATTGTGAACGTTCAAGAGAAGCAATGACCCTGGAGCTAGACGTCGGATATAGTTACTTTAGTCCCAGGAAATATTCAAAGCATGGACTGTTAAAAGCGTTATTGGCCTTCACTTATGTCCCCATAGTGCCCGTAGTATTGAATCGCGATGCAGTTTCTGTGTTTCATCGTCATTGTGAAGGTTCAAGGGAAGCATTGACCCTGGAGCTGGACGTCGGATATAGTTACTTGAGTCCCATGAAATATTCACAGCATGGACTGTTAAAAGCGTTACTGGATTTCACATATGTCGCCATAGTGCCCGTAGTATTGAATCGCGATGCAGTTTCTGTGTTTCATCGTCATTGTGAAGGTTTAAGAGAAGCAATGACCCTGGAGCTGGACGTCGGATATAGTTACTTGAGTCCCAGGAAATATTCAAAGCATGGACTGTTAAAAGCGTTACTGCCCTTCACATATGTCGCCATAGTGCCCGTAGTATTGAATCGCGATGCAGTTTCTGTGTTTCATCGTCATTGTGAAGGTTTAAGGGAAGCAATGACCCTGGAGCTGGACGTCGGATATAGTTACTTGAGTCCCAGGAAATATTCAAAACATGGACTGTTAAAAGCGTTACTGGCCTTCACATATGTCGCCATAGTGCCTGTAGTACTGAATCGCGATGCAGTTTCTGTGTTTCACCGTCCATGTGAAGGTTGAAGGGAAGCAAAGACTCAGGACCTGGCGGTCGGATATTGTTACTTGAGTCCCAGGAAATCATCAGAGCATGGACTGTTAAAAGTGTTACTGGCCTTCACATATGTCACCATGGTGCCTGTTCTATTGAATCGCGATGCAGTTTCTGTGTTTCATCGTCATTGTGAAGGTTCAAGGGAAGCAATGACCCTGGAGCTGGACGTCGGATATAGTTACTTGAGTCCCAGGAAATATTCAAAGCATGGACTGTTAAAAGCGTTACTGGCCTTCACATATGTCGCCATAGTGCCCGTAGTATTGAATCGCGATGCAGTTTCTGTGTCTCATCGGCAATGTGGAGTTTCAAGGGAAGCAATGACCCTGGAGCTGGACGTCGGATATTGTTACTTGAGTCCCAGGACATATTCAAAGCATGGTCTGTTAAAAGCGTTACTGGCCTTCACATATGTCCCCATAGTGCCCGTAGTATTGAATCGCGATGCAGTTTCTGTGTTTCATCGTCATTGTGATGGTTCAAGGGAAGCAATGAACCTGGAGCTGGACATCGGATATAGTTACTTGAGTCCCAGGAAATGTTCAAAGCATGGACTGTTAAAAGCGTTTCTGGCCTTCACATATGTCGCCATAGTGCCCGTAGTATTGAATCGCGATGCAGTTTCTGTGTTTCATCGTCATTGTGAATGTTCAAGGGACGCAATGACACTGGAGCTGGACGTCGGATATAGATACTTGAGTAACAGGAAATATTGAGAACATGGACTGTTAAATGCATTACTGGCCTTCACATATGTCGCCATAGTGCCCATAGTATTCAATCTCGATGCAGTTTCTGTGTTTCATCGTTATTGTGAAGGTTCAAGGGAAGCAATGACCCTGGAGCTGGACGTCGGATATAGTTACTTGAGTCCCAGGAAATATTCAAAGCATGGATTGTTAAAAGTGTTACTGGCCTTCACATATGTCGCCATAGTGCCCGTAGTATTGAATCGCGATGCAGTTTCTGTGTTTCATCGTCATTGTGAAGGTTCAAGGGAAGCATTGACCCTGGAGCTGGACGTCGGATATAGTTACTTGAGTCCCATGAAATATTCAAAGCATGGACTGTTAAAAGCGTTACTGGCCTTCACATATGTCGCCATAGTGCCCGTAGTATTGAATCGCGATGCAGTTTCTGTGTTTCATCGTCATTGTGAAGGTTTAAGGGAAGCAATGCCCTGGAGCTGGACGTCGGATATAGTTACTTGAGTCCCAGGAAATATTCAAAGCATGGACTGTTAAAAGCGTTACTGGCCTTCACATATGTCGCCATAGTGCCTGTAGTACTGAATCGCGATGCAGTTTCTGTGTTTCATCGTCATTGTGAAGGTTCAAGGGAAGCAATGCCCTGGAGCTGGACGTCGGATATAGTTACTTGAGTCCCAGGAAATATTCAAAGCATGGACTGTTAAAAGCGTTACTGGCCTTCACATATGTCCCCATAGTGCCCGTAGTATTGAATCGCGATGCACTTTCTGTGTTTCATCGTCATTGTGAAGGTTCAAGGGAAGCATTGACCCTGGAGCTGGACGTCGGATATAGTTACTTGAGTCCCAGGAAATATTCAAAGCATGGACTGTTAAAAGCGTTCCTGGCCTTCACATATGTTGCCATAGTGCCCATAGTATTGAATCGCGATGCAGTTTCTGTGTTTCATCGTCATTGTGAAGGTTCAGGGGACGCAATGACACTGGAGCTGGACGTCGGATATAGTTATTTGAGTCCCAGGAAATATTCAGAACATGGACTGTTAAAAGCGTTACTGGCCTTCACATATGTCGCCTTAGTGCCCGTAGTATTCAATCTCGATGCCGTTTTTGTGTTTCATCGTTATTGTGAAGGTTCAAGGGAAGCAATGACCCTGGAGGTGGACGTCGGATATAGTTACTTGAGTCCCAGGAAATATTCAAAGCATGGACTGTTAAAAGCGTTACTGACCTTCACATATGTCGCCATAGTGCCCGTAGTATTGAATCGCGATGCAGTTTCTGTGTTTCATCGTCATTGTGAACGTTCAAGAGAAGCAATGACCCTGGAGCTAGACGTCGGATATAGTTACTTTAGTCCCAGGAAATATTCAAAGCATGGACTGTTAAAAGCGTTATTGGCCTTCACATATGTCCCCATAGTGCCCGTAGTATTGAATCGCGATGCAGTTTCTGTGTTTCATCGTCATTGTGAAGGTTCAAGGGAAGCATTGACCCTGGAGCTGGACGTCGGATATAGTTACTTGAGTCCCATGAAATATTCAAAGCATGGACTGTTAAAAGCGTTACTGGCCTTCACATATGTCGCCATAGTGCCTGTAGTATTGAATCGCGATGCAGTTTCTGTGTGTCATCGTCATTGTGAAGGTTTAAGGGAAGCAATGACCCTGGAGCTGGACGTCGGATATAGTTACTTGAGTCCCAGGAAATATTCAAAGCATGGACTGTTAAAAGCGTTACTGGCCTTCGCATATGTCGCCATAGTGCCCGTAATATTGAATCGCGATGCAGTTTCTGTGTTTCATCGTCATTGTGAAGGTTTAAGGGAAGCAATGACCCTGGAGCTGGACGTCGGATATAGTTACTTGAGTCCCAGGAAATATTCAAAGCATGGACTGTTAAAAGCGTTACTGGCCTTCACATATGTCGCCATAGTGCCTGTAGTACTGAATCGCGATGCAGTTTCTGTGTTTCACCGTCCATGTGAAGGTTCAAGGGAAGCAATGGCTCAGGACCTGGCGGTCGGATATTGTTACTTGAGTCCCAGGAAATCATCAGAGCATGGACTGTTAAAAGTGTTACTGGCCTTCACATATGTCTCCATGGTGCCTGTTCTATTGAATCGCGATGCAGTTTCTGTGTTTCATCGTCAATGTGAAGGTTAAAGGGAAGCAACGATACTGGACTTGGCCGTCGGATATTGTTACGTGAGTCAAAGGAAATGTTCAATGCATGGACTGTTAAAAGCGCTACTGGCCTTCACATATGTCGCCATAGTGGCTGTAGTATTCTATCGCGATGCAGTTTCTGTGTTTCATCGTTATTGTGAAGGTTCAAGGGAAGCAATGACCCTGGAGCTGGACGTCGGATATAGTTACTTGAGTCCCAGGAAATATTCAAAGCATGGATTGTTAAAAGCGTTACTGGCCTTCACATATGTCGCCATAGTGCCCGTAGTATTGAATCGCGATGCAGTTTCTGTGTTTCATCGTCATTGTGAAGGTTCAAGGGAAGCAATGACCCTGGAGCTGGACGTCGGATATATTTACTTGAGTTCCAGGAAATATTCAAAGCATGGACTGTTAAAAGCGTTACTGGCCTTCACATATGTCGCCATAGTGCCTACAGTATTGAATCGCGATGCAGTTTCTGTGATTCATCGTCATTGTGAAGGTTCAAGGGAAGCAATGACCCTGGAGCTGGACTTCGGATATAGTTACTTGAGACCGAGAAAATATTCAAAGCATGGACTGTTAAAAGCGTTACTGGTCTTCACATATGTCGCCATAGTGCCCGTAGTATTGAATCGCGATGCAGTTTCTGTGTTTCATCGTCATTGTGAAGGTTCAAGGGAAGCATTGACCCTGGAGCTGGACGTCGGATATAGTTACTTTAGTCCCAGGAAATATTCAAAGCGTGGACTGTTAAAAGCGTTACTGGCCTTCACTTATGTCCCCATAGTGCCCGTAGTATTGAATCGCGATGCAGTTTCTGTGTTTCATCGTCATTGTGAAGGTTCAAGGGAAGCATTGACCCTGGAGCTGGACGTCGGATATAGTTACTTGAGTCCCATGAAATATTCAAAGCATGGACTGTTAAAAGCGTTACTGGCCTTCACATATGTCGCCATAGTGCCTGTAGTATTGAATGGCGATGCAGTTTCTGTGTGTCATCGTCATTGTGAAGGTTTAAGGGAAGCAATGACCCTGGAGCTGGACGTCGGATATAGTTACTTGAGTCCCAGGAAATATTCAAAGCATGGACTGTAAAAGAGTTACTGGCCTTCACATATGTCCCCATAGTGCCCGTAGTATTGAATCGCGATGCAGTTTCTGTGTTTCATCGTCATTGTGAAGGTTCAAGGGAAGCAATGACCCTGGACCTGGACGTCGGATATAGTTACTTTAGTCCCAGGAAATATTCAAAGCATGGACTGTTAAAAGCGTTACTGGCCTTCACATATGTCGCCATAGTGCCTACAGTATTGAATCGCGATGCAGTTTCTGTGATTCATCGTCATTGTGAAGGTTCAAGGGAAGCAATGACCCTGGAGCTGGACTTCGGATATAGTTACTTGAGACCGAGAAAATATTCAAAGCATGGACTGTTAAAAGCGTTACTGGTCTTCACATATGTCGCCATAGTGCCCGTAGTATTGAATCGCGATGCAGTTTCTGTGTTTCATCGTCATTGTGAAGGTTCAAGGGAAGCATTGACCCTGGAGCTGGACGTCGGATATAGTTACTTTAGTCCCAGGAAATATTCAAAGCGTGGACTGTTAAAAGCGTTACTGGCCTTCACATATGTCGCCATAGTGCCCGTAGTATTGAGTCGCGATGCAGTTTCTGTGTTTCATCGTCATTGTGAAGGTTCAAGGGAAGCAATGACCCTGGAGCTGGACGTCGGATATAGTTACTTGAGTCCCAGGAAATATTCAAAGCATGGACTGTTAAAAGCGTTACTGGCCTTCACATATGTCCCCATAGTGCCTGTAGTATTGAATCGCGATGCAGTTTCTGTGTTTCATCGTCATTGTGAAGGTTCAAGGGAAGCAATGACCCTGGAGCTGGACTTCGGATATAGTTACCTGTGACCGAGAAAATATTCAAAGCATGGACTGTTAAAAGCGTTACTGGTCTTCACATATGTCGCCATAGTGCCCGTAGTATTGAATCGCGATGCAGTTTCTGTGTTTCATCGTCATTGTGAAGGTTCAAGGGAAGCAATGACCCTGGAGCTGGACGTCGGATATAGTTACTTTAGTCCCACTAAATATTCAAAGCGTGGACTGTTAAAAGCGTTACTGGCCTTCACATATGTCGCCATAGTGCCCGTAGTATTGAGTCGCGATGCAGTTTCTGTGTTTCATCGTCATTGTGAAGGTTCAAGGGAAGCAATGACCCTGGAGCTGGACGTCGGATATAGTTACTTGAGTCCCAGGAAATATTCAAAGCATGGACTGTTAAAAGCGTTACTGGCCTTCACATATGTCGCCATAGTGCCCGTAGTATTGAGTCGCGATGCAGTTTCTGTGTTTCATCGTCATTGTGAAGGTTCAAGGGAAGCAATGACCCTGGAGCTGGACGTCGGATATAGTTACTTGAGTCCCAGGAAATATTCAAAGCATGGACTGTTAAAAGCGTTACTGGCCTTCACATATGTCCCCATAGTGCCTGTAGTATTGAATCGCGATGCAGTTTCTGTGTTTCATCGTCATTGTGAAGGTTCAAGGGAAGCAATGACCCTGGAGCTGGACGTCGGATATAGTTACTTTAGTCCCAGGAAATATTCAAAGCATGGACTGTTAAAAGAGTTACTGGCCTTCACATATGTCGCCATAGTGCCGGTAGTATTGAGTCGCGATGCAGTTCCTGTGATTGATCGTCATTCTGAAGGTTCAAGGGAAGCAATGACCCTGGAGCTGGACGTCGGATATTGTTACTTGAGTCCCAGGAAATATTCAAAGCATGGACTGTTAAAAGCGTTACTGGCCTTCACATATGTCGCCATAGTGCCCGTGGTATTGAGTCGCGATGCAGTTTCTGTGATTGATCGTCATTGTGAAGGTTCAAGGGAAGCAATGACCCTGGAGCTTGACGTCGGATATAGTTACTTTAGTCCCAGGAAATATTCAAAGCATGGACTGTTAAAAGCGTTACTGGCCTTCACATATGTCGCCATAGTGCCTACAGTATTGAATCGCGATGCAGTTTCTGTGATTGATCGTCTTTGTGAACGTTCAAAGGAAGCAATGACCCTGGAGCTGGACGTCGGATATAGTTACTTGAGTCCCAGGAAATATTCAAAGCATGGACTGTTAAAAGCGTTACTGGCCTTCACATATGTTGCCATAGTGCCCATAGTATTGAATCGCGATGCAGTTTCTGTGTTTCATCGTCATTGTGAAGGTTCAGGGGACGCAATGACACTGGAGCTGGACGTCGGATATAGTTATTTGAGTCCCAGGAAATATTCAGAACATGGACTGATAAAAGCGTTACTGGCCTTCACATATGTCGCCTTAGTGCCCGTAGTATTCAGTCTCGATGCAGTTTCTGTGTTTCATCGTTATTGTGAAGGTTCAAGGGAAGCAATGACCCTGTAGCTGGACATCGGATGTAGTTACTTGAGTCCCAGGAAATATTCAAGCATGGACTGTTAAAAGCGTTACTGGCCTTCACATATGTCCCCATAGTGCTCGTAGTATTGAATCGCGATGCAGTTTCTGTGTTTCATCGTAATTGTGAAGGTTCAAGGGAAGCAATGACCCTGGAGCTAGAAGTCGGACATAGTTACTTTAGTCCCAGGAAATATTCAAAGCATGGACTGTTAAATGCGTTACTGGCCTTCACATATGTCGCCATAGTGCCTACAGTATTGAATCGCGATGCAGTTTCTGTGATTCATCGTCATTGTGAAGGTTCAAGGGAAGCAATGACCCTGTAGCTGGACGTCGGATATAGCTACTTGAGTCCCAGGAAATATTCAAAGCATGGACTGTTAAAAGCGTTACTGGCCTTCACATATGTCCCCATAGTGCCCGTAGTATTGAGTCGCGATGCAGTTTCTGTGATTGATCGTCATTGTGAAGGTTGAAGGGAAGCAGTGACCCTGGAGCTGGACTTCGGATATAGTTACTTGAGACCGAGAAAATATTCAAAGCATGGACTGTTAAAAGCGTTACTGGCCTTCACATATGTCGCCATAGTGCCCGTAGTATTGAATCGCGATGCAGTTTCTGTGATTGATCGTCATTGTGAAGGTTCAAGGGAAGCAATGCCCTGGAGCTGGACGTCGGATATAGTTACTTGAGTCCCAGGAAATATTCAAGCATGGACTGTTAAAGGCGTTACTGGCCTTCACTATGTTGCCATAGTGCCCATAGTATTGAATCGCGATGCAGTTTCAGTGTTTCATCGTCATTGTGAAGGTTCAGGGGACGCAATGACACTGGAGCTGGACGTCGGATATAGTTATTTGAGTCCCAGGAAATATTCAGAACATGGACTGTTAAAAGCGTTACTGGCCTTCACATATGTCGCCTTAGTGCCCGTAGTATTCAATCTCGATGCCGTTTCTGTGTTTCATCGTTATTGTGAAGGTTCAAGGGAAGCAATGACCCTGGAGGTGGACGTCGGATATAGTTACTTGAGTCCCAGGAAATATTCAAAGCATGGACTGTTAAAAGCGTTACTGGCCTTCACATATGTCGCCATAGTGCCCGTAGTATTGAATCGCGATGCAGTTTCTGTGTTTCATCGTCATTGTGAACGTTCAAGAGAAGCAATGACCCTGGAGCTAGACGTCGGATATAGTTACTTTAGTCCCAGGAAATATTCAAAGCATGGACTGTTAAAAGCGTTATTGGCCTTCACTTATGTCCCCATAGTGCCCGTAGTATTGAATCGCGATGCAGTTTCTGTGTTTCATCGTCATTGTGAAGGTTCAAGGGAAGCATTGACCCTGGAGCTGGACGTCGGATATAGTTACTTGAGTCCCATGAAATATTCACAGCATGGACTGTTAAAAGCGTTACTGGATTTCACATATGTCGCCATAGTGCCCGTAGTATTGAATCGCGATGCAGTTTCTGTGTTTCATCGTCATTGTGAAGGTTTAAGAGAAGCAATGACCCTGGAGCTGGACGTCGGATATAGTTACTTGAGTCCCAGGAAATATTCAAAGCATGGACTGTTAAAAGCGTTACTGCCCTTCACATATGTCGCCATAGTGCCCGTAGTATTGAATCGCGATGCAGTTTCTGTGTTTCATCGTCATTGTGAAGGTTTAAGGGAAGCAATGACCCTGGAGCTGGACGTCGGATATAGTTACTTGAGTCCCAGGAAATATTCAAAACATGGACTGTTAAAAGCGTTACTGGCCTTCACATATGTCGCCATAGTGCCTGTAGTACTGAATCGCGATGCAGTTTCTGTGTTTCACCGTCCATGTGAAGGTTGAAGGGAAGCAAAGACTCAGGACCTGGCGGTCGGATATTGTTACTTGAGTCCCAGGAAATCATCAGAGCATGGACTGTTAAAAGTGTTACTGGCCTTCACATATGTCACCATGGTGCCTGTTCTATTGAATCGCGATGCAGTTTCTGTGTTTCATCGTCATTGTGAAGGTTCAAGGGAAGCAATGACCCTGGAGCTGGACGTCGGATATAGTTACTTGAGTCCCAGGAAATATTCAAAGCATGGACTGTTAAAAGCGTTACTGGCCTTCACATATGTCGCCATAGTGCCCGTAGTATTGAATCGCGATGCAGTTTCTGTGTCTCATCGGCAATGTGGAGTTTCAAGGGAAGCAATGACCCTGGAGCTGGACGTCGGATATTGTTACTTGAGTCCCAGGACATATTCAAAGCATGGTCTGTTAAAAGCGTTACTGGCCTTCACATATGTCCCCATAGTGCCCGTAGTATTGAATCGCGATGCAGTTTCTGTGTTTCATCGTCATTGTGATGGTTCAAGGGAAGCAATGAACCTGGAGCTGGACATCGGATATAGTTACTTGAGTCCCAGGAAATGTTCAAAGCATGGACTGTTAAAAGCGTTTCTGGCCTTCACATATGTCGCCATAGTGCCCGTAGTATTGAATCGCGATGCAGTTTCTGTGTTTCATCGTCATTGTGAATGTTCAAGGGACGCAATGACACTGGAGCTGGACGTCGGATATAGATACTTGAGTAACAGGAAATATTGAGAACATGGACTGTTAAATGCATTACTGGCCTTCACATATGTCGCCATAGTGCCCATAGTATTCAATCTCGATGCAGTTTCTGTGTTTCATCGTTATTGTGAAGGTTCAAGGGAAGCAATGACCCTGGAGCTGGACGTCGGATATAGTTACTTGAGTCCCAGGAAATATTCAAAGCATGGATTGTTAAAAGTGTTACTGGCCTTCACATATGTCGCCATAGTGCCCGTAGTATTGAATCGCGATGCAGTTTCTGTGTTTCATCGTCATTGTGAAGGTTCAAGGGAAGCATTGACCCTGGAGCTGGACGTCGGATATAGTTACTTGAGTCCCATGAAATATTCAAAGCATGGACTGTTAAAAGCGTTACTGGCCTTCACATATGTCGCCATAGTGCCCGTAGTATTGAATCGCGATGCAGTTTCTGTGTTTCATCGTCATTGTGAAGGTTTAAGGGAAGCAATGCCCTGGAGCTGGACGTCGGATATAGTTACTTGAGTCCCAGGAAATATTCAAAGCATGGACTGTTAAAAGCGTTACTGGCCTTCACATATGTCGCCATAGTGCCTGTAGTACTGAATCGCGATGCAGTTTCTGTGTTTCATCGTCATTGTGAAGGTTCAAGGGAAGCATTGACCCTGGAGCTGGACGTCGGATATAGTTACTTGAGTCCCAGGAAATATTCAAAGCATGGACTGTTAAAAGCGTTCCTGGCCTTCACATATGTTGCCATAGTGCCCATAGTATTGAATCGCGATGCAGTTTCTGTGTTTCATCGTCATTGTGAAGGTTCAGGGGACGCAATGACACTGGAGCTGGACGTCGGATATAGTTATTTGAGTCCCAGGAAATATTCAGAACATGGACTGTTAAAAGCGTTACTGGCCTTCACATATGTCGCCTTAGTGCCCGTAGTATTCAATCTCGATGCCGTTTTTGTGTTTCATCGTTATTGTGAAGGTTCAAGGGAAGCAATGACCCTGGAGGTGGACGTCGGATATAGTTACTTGAGTCCCAGGAAATATTCAAAGCATGGACTGTTAAAAGCGTTACTGACCTTCACATATGTCGCCATAGTGCCCGTAGTATTGAATCGCGATGCAGTTTCTGTGTTTCATCGTCATTGTGAACGTTCAAGAGAAGCAATGACCCTGGAGCTAGACGTCGGATATAGTTACTTTAGTCCCAGGAAATATTCAAAGCATGGACTGTTAAAAGCGTTATTGGCCTTCACTTATGTCCCCATAGTGCCCGTAGTATTGAATCGCGATGCAGTTTCTGTGTTTCATCGTCATTGTGAAGGTTCAAGGGAAGCATTGACCCTGGAGCTGGACGTCGGATATAGTTACTTGAGTCCCATGAAATATTCAAAGCATGGACTGTTAAAAGCGTTACTGGCCTTCACATATGTCGCCATAGTGCCTGTAGTATTGAATCGCGATGCAGTTTCTGTGTGTCATCGTCATTGTGAAGGTTTAAGGGAAGCAATGACCCTGGAGCTGGACGTCGGATATAGTTACTTGAGTCCCAGGAAATATTCAAAGCATGGACTGTTAAAAGCGTTACTGGCCTTCGCATATGTCGCCATAGTGCCCGTAATATTGAATCGCGATGCAGTTTCTGTGTTTCATCGTCATTGTGAAGGTTTAAGGGAAGCAATGACCCTGGAGCTGGACGTCGGATATAGTTACTTGAGTCCCAGGAAATATTCAAAGCATGGACTGTTAAAAGCGTTACTGGCCTTCACATATGTCGCCATAGTGCCTGTAGTACTGAATCGCGATGCAGTTTCTGTGTTTCACCGTCCATGTGAAGGTTCAAGGGAAGCAATGGCTCAGGACCTGGCGGTCGGATATTGTTACTTGAGTCCCAGGAAATCATCAGAGCATGGACTGTTAAAAGTGTTACTGGCCTTCACATATGTCTCCATGGTGCCTGTTCTATTGAATCGCGATGCAGTTTCTGTGTTTCATCGTCAATGTGAAGGTTAAAGGGAAGCAACGATACTGGACTTGGCCGTCGGATATTGTTACGTGAGTCAAAGGAAATGTTCAATGCATGGACTGTTAAAAGCGCTACTGGCCTTCACATATGTCGCCATAGTGGCTGTAGTATTCTATCGCGATGCAGTTTCTGTGTTTCATCGTTATTGTGAAGGTTCAAGGGAAGCAATGACCCTGGAGCTGGACGTCGGATATAGTTACTTGAGTCCCAGGAAATATTCAAAGCATGGATTGTTAAAAGCGTTACTGGCCTTCACATATGTCGCCATAGTGCCCGTAGTATTGAATCGCGATGCAGTTTCTGTGTTTCATCGTCATTGTGAAGGTTCAAGGGAAGCAATGACCCTGGAGCTGGACGTCGGATATATTTACTTGAGTTCCAGGAAATATTCAAAGCATGGACTGTTAAAAGCGCTACTGGCCTTCGCATATGTCGCCATAGTGCCCGTAGTATTGAATCGCGATGCAGTTTCTGTGTTTCATCGTCATTGTGAAGGTTTAAGGGAAGCAATGACCCTGGAGCTGGACGTCGGATATAGTTACTTGAGTCCCAGGAAATATTCAAAGCGTGGACTGTTAAAAGAGTTACTTGCCTTCGCATCTGTCGCCATAGTGCCTGTAGTACTGAATCGCGATGCAGTTTCTGTGTTTCACCGTCCATGTGAAGGTTCAAGGGAAGCAATGACACAGGACCTGGCGGTCGGATATTGTTACTTGAGTCCCAGGAAATCATCAGAGCATGGACTGTTAAAAGCGTTACTGGCCTTCACATATGTCACCATGGTGCCTGTTCTATTGAATCGCGATGCAGTTTCTGTGATTCATCGTCGTTGTGAAGGTTAAAGGGAAACAACGATACTGGACTTGGCCGTCGGATATTGTTACATGAGTCAAAGGAAATGTTCAATGCATGGACTGTTAAAAGCGTTACTGGCCTTCACATATGTCGCCATAGTGGCTGTAGTATTCTATCGCGATGCAGTTTCTGTGTTTCATCGTCAATGTGAAGGTTCAAGTGAGGCAATGACACTGGACCTGGACGTCGGATATAGTTACTTGAGTCCCAGGAAATATTCAAAGCATGGACTGTTAAAAGCGTTACTGGCCTTCACATATGTCGCCATAGTGCCCGCAGTATTGAATCGCGATGCAGTTTCCGTGTCTCATCGGTAATGTGGAGTTTCAAGGGAAGCAATGACCCTGGAGCTGGACGTCGGATATAGTTACTTGAGTCCCAGGAAATATTCAAAGCATGGACTGTTAAAAGCGTTATTGGCCTTCACATATGTCGCCATAGTGCCTGCAGTATTGAATCGCGATGCAGTTTCTGTGTTTCATCGTCATTGTGAAGCTTCAAGGGAAGCAATGACCCTGGAGCTGAACGTCGGATATAGTTACTTAAGTCCCAGGAAATATTCAAAGCATGGACTGTTAAAAGCGTTAATGGCCTTCACATATGTCGCCATGGTGCTTGCAGTATGCAATCGCGATGCAGTTTCTGTGTTTCATCGCCAGTGTGAAAATCCAAGGGAAGCAATGACCCTGGACCTTGCCGTCGGATCTTGTTACATGAGTCCCAGGAAATGTTCAAAGCATGGACTGTTAAAAGCGTTACTGGCCTTCACATATGTCGCCATAGTGCCTACAGTATTGAATCGCGATGCAGTTTCTGTGTTTCATCGTCATTGTGAAGGTTCAAGGGAAGCAGTCACCCTGTAGCTGGACGTCGGATATAGTTACTTTAGTCCCAGGAAATATTCAAAGCATGGACTGTTGAAAGCGTTACTGGCCTTCACATATGTCGCCATAGTGCCTGTAGTATTGAATCGCGATGCAGTTTCTGTGTTTCATCGTCATTGTGAAGGTTCAAGGGAAGCAATGACCGTGGAGCTAGACGTCGGATATAGTTACTTTAGTCCCAGGAAATATTCAAAGCATGGATTGTTAAAAGCGTTATTGGCCTTCACATATGTCCCCATAGTGCCCGTAGTATTGAATCGCGATGCAGTTTCTGTGTTTCATCGTCATTGTGAAGGATCAAGGGAAGCAATGACCCTGGAGCTGGACGTCGGATATAGTTACTTTAGTCCCAGGAAATATTCAAAGCATGGACTGTTAAAAGCGTTACTGGCCTTCACATATGTCCCCATAGTGCCCGTAGTATTGAATCGCGATGCAGTTTCTGTGTTTCATCGTCATTGTGAAGGTTCAAGGGAAGCATTGACCCTGGAGCTGGACGTCGGATATAGTTACTTGAGTCCCAGGAAATATTCAAAGCATGGACTGTTAAAAGCGTTACTGGCCTTCACATATGTCGCCATAGTGCCTGTAGTATTGAATCGCGATGCAGTTTCTGTGTTTCATCGTCATTGTGAAGGTTCAAGGCAAGCAATGACCCTGGAGCTGGACTTCGGATATAGATACTTGAGACCGAGAAAATATTCAAAGCATGGACTGTTAAAAGCGTTACTGGACTTCACATATGTCGCCATAGTGCCCGTAGTATTGAATCGCGATGCAGTTTCTGTGTCTCATCGGTAATGTGGAGTTTCAAGGGAAGCAATGACCCTGGAGCTGGACGTCGGATATAGTTACTTGAGTCCCAGGAAATATTCAAAGCATGGAATGATAAAAGCGTTACTGGCCTTCACATATGTCGCCATAGTGCCTGTAGTATTGAATCGCGATGCAGTTTCTGTGTTTCATCGTCATTGTGAAGCTTCAAGGGAAGCAATGACCCTGGAGCTGGACGTCGGATATAGTTACTTGAGTCCCAGGAAATATTCAAAGCATGGACTGTTAAAAGCGTTAATGGCCTTCACATATGTCGCCATGGTGCTTGTAGTATGCAATCGCGATGCAGTTTCTGTGTTTCATCGCCAGTGTGAAAATCCAAGGGAAGCAATGACCCTGGACCTTGCCGTCGGATCTTGTTACATGCGTCCCAGGAAATGTTCAAAGCATGGACTGTTAAAAGCGTAACTGGGCTTCACATATGTCGCCATAGTGCCTACAGTATTGAATCGCGATGCAGTTTCTGTGATTCATCGTCATTGTGAAGGTTCAAGGGAAGCAATGTCCCTGTAGCTGGACGTCGGATATAGTTACTTGAGTCCCAGGAAATATTCAAAGCATGGACTGTTAAAAGCGTTACTGGCCTTCACATATGTCGCCATAGTGCCCGTAGTATTGAATCGCGATGCAGTTTCTGTGTTTCATCGTCATTGTGAACGTTCAAGGGAAGCAATGACCCTGGAGCTGGACGTCGGATATAGTTACTTGAGTCCCAGGAAATATTCAAAGCATGGACTGTTAAAAGCGTTACTGGCCTTCACATATGTCACCATAGTGCCTGTAGTATTGAATCGCGATGCAGTTTCTGTGTTTCATCGTCATTGTGAAGCTTCAAGGGAAGCAATGACCCTGGAGCTGGACGTCGGATATAGTTACTTGAGTCCCAGGAAATATTCAAAGCATGGACTGTTAAAAGCGTTAATGGCCTTCACATATGTCGCCATGGTGCTTGTAGTATGCAATCGCGATGCAGTTTCTGTGTTTCATCGCCAGTGTGAAAATCCAAGGGAAGCAATGACCCTGGACCTTGCCGTCGGATCTTGTTACATGAGTCCCAGGAAATGTTCAAAGCATGGACTGTTAAAAGCGTTACTGGCCTTCACATATGTCGCCATAGTGCCTACAGTATTGAATCGCGATGCAGTTTCTGTGATTCATCGTCATTGTGAAGGTTCAAGGGAAGCATTGACTCTGGAGCTGGACGTCGGATATAGTTACTTGAGTCCCAGGAAATATTCAAAGCATGGACTGTTAAAAGCGTTACTGGCCTTCACATATGTCGCCATAGTGCCTGTAGTATTGAATCGCGATGCAGTTTCTGTGTTTCATCGTCATTGTAAAGGTTCAAGGGAAGCAATGACCCTGGAGCTGGACTTCGGATATAGTTACTTGAGACCGAGAAAATATTCAAAGCATGGACTGTTAAAAGCGTTACTGGCCTTCACATATGTCCCCATAGTGCCCGTAGTATTGAATCGCGATGCAGTTTCTGTGTTTCATCGTCATTGTGAAGGTTCAAGGGAAGCATTGACCCTGGAGCTAGACGTCGGATATAGTTACTTTAGTCCCAGGAAATATTCAAAGCATGGATTGTTAAAAGCGTTATTGGCCTTCACATATGTCCCCATAGTGCCCGTAGTATTGAATCGCGATGCAGTTTCTGTGTTTCATCGTCATTGTGAAGGATCAAGGGAAGCAATGACCCTGGAGCTGGACGTCGGATATAGTTACTTTAGTCCCAGGAAATATTCAAAGCATGGACTGTTAAAAGCGTTACTGGCCTTCACATATGTCCCCATAGTGCCCGTAGTATTGAATCGCGATGCAGTTTCTGTGTTTCATCGTCATTGTGAAGGTTCAAGGGAAGCATTGACCCTGGAGCTGGACGTCGGATATAGTTACTTGAGTCCCAGGAAATATTCAAAGCATGGACTGTTAAAAGCGTTACTGGCCTTCACATATGTCGCCATAGTGCCTGTAGTATTGAATCGCGATGCAGTTTCTGTGTTTCATCGTCATTGTGAAGGTTCAAGGCAAGCAATGACCCTGGAGCTGGACTTCGGATATAGATACTTGAGACCGAGAAAATATTCAAAGCATGGACTGTTAAAAGCGTTACTGGACTTCACATATGTCGCCATAGTGCCCGTAGTATTGAATCGCGATGCAGTTTCTGTGTCTCATCGTCATTGTGAAGCTTCAAGGGAAGCAATGACCCTGGAGCTGGACGTCGGATATAGTTACTTGAGTCCCAGGAAATATTCAAAGCATCGAATGATAAAAGCGTTACTGGCCTTCACATATGTCGCCATAGTGCCTGTAGTATTGAATCGCGATGCAGTTTCTGTGTTTCATCGTCATTGTGAAGCTTCAAGGGAAGCAATGACCCTGGAGCTGGACGTCGGATATAGTTACTTGAGTCCCAGGAAATATTCAAAGCATGGACTGTTAAAAGCGTTAATGGCCTTCACATATGTCGCCATGGTGCTTGTAGTATGCAATCGCGATGCAGTTTCTGTGTTTCATCGCCAGTGTGAAAATCCAAGGGAAGCAATGACCCTGGACCTTGCCGTCGGATCTTGTTACATGCGTCCCAGGAAATGTTCAAAGCATGGACTGTTAAAAGCGTAACTGGGCTTCACATATGTCGCCATAGTGCCTACAGTATTGAATCGCGATGCAGTTTCTGTGATTCATCGTCATTGTGAAGGTTCAAGGGAAGCAATGTCCCTGTAGCTGGACGTCGGATATAGTTACTTGAGTCCCAGGAAATATTCAAAGCATGGACTGTTAAAAGCGTTACTGGCCTTCACATATGTCACCATAGTGCCCGTAGTATTGAATCGCGATGCAGTTTCTGTGTTTCATCGTCATTGTGAACGTTCAAGGGAAGCAATGACCCTGGAGCTGGACGTCGGATATAGTTACTTGAGTCCCAGGAAATATTCAAAGCATGGACTGTTAAAAGCGTTACTGGCCTTCACATATGTCACCATAGTGCCTGTAGTATTGAATCGCGATGCAGTTTCTGTGTTTCATCGTCATTGTGAAGCTTCAAGGGAAGCAATGACCCTGGAGCTGGACGTCGGATATAGTTACTTGAGTCCCAGGAAATATTCAAAGCATGGACTGTTAAAAGCGTTAATGGCCTTCACATATGTCGCCATGGTGCTTGTAGTATGCAATCGCGATGCAGTTTCTGTGTTTCATCGCCAGTGTGAAAATCCAAGGGAAGCAATGACCCTGGACCTTGCCGTCGGATCTTGTTACATGAGTCCCAGGAAATGTTCAAAGCATGGACTGTTAAAAGCGTTACTGGCCTTCACATATGTCGCCATAGTGCCTACAGTATTGAATCGCGATGCAGTTTCTGTGATTCATCGTCATTGTGAAGGTTCAAGGGAAGCATTGACTCTGGAGCTGGACGTCGGATATAGTTACTTGAGTCCCAGGAAATATTCAAAGCATGGACTGTTAAAAGAGTTACTGGCCTTCACATATGTCGCCATAGTGCCTGTAGTATTGAATCGCGATGCAGTTTCTGTGTTTCATCGTCATTGTAAAGGTTCAAGGGAAGCAATGACCCTGGAGCTGGACTTCGGATATAGTTACTTGAGACCGAGAAAATATTCAAAGCATGGACTGTTAAAAGCGTTACTGGCCTTCACATATGTCCCCATAGTGCCCGTAGTATTGAATCGCGATGCAGTTTCTGTGTTTCATCGTCATTGTGAAGGTTCAAGGGAAGCATTGACCCTGGAGCTAGACGTCGGATATAGTTACTTGAGTCCCAGGAAATACTCAAAGCATGGACTGTTAAAAGCGTTACTGGCCTTCGCATATGTCGCCATAGTGCCCGTAATATTGAATCGCGATGCAGTTTCTGTGTTTCATCGTCATTGTGAAGGTTTAAGGGAAGCAATGACCCTGGAGCTGGACGTCGGATATAGTTACTTGAGTCCCAGGAAATATTCAAAGCATGGACTGTTAAAAGCGTTACTGGCCTTCACATATGTCGCCATAGTGCCTGTAGTACTGAATCGCGATGCAGTTTCTGTGTTTCACCGTCCATGTGAAGGTTCAAGGGAAGCAATGACTCAGGACCTGGCGGTCGGATATTGTTACTTGAGTCCCAGGAAATCATCAGAGCATGGACTGTTAAAAGTGTTACTGGCCTTCACATATGTCTCCATGGTGCCTGTTCTATTGAATCGCGATGCAGTTTCTGTGTTTCATCGTCAATGTGAAGGTTAAAGGGAAGCAACGATACTGGACTTGGCCGTCGGATATTGTTACGTGAGTCAAAGGAAATGTTCAATGCATGGACTGTTAAAAGCGCTACTGGCCTTCACATATGTCGCCATAGTGGCTGTAGTATTCTATCGCGATGCAGTTTCTGTGTTTCATCGTTATTGTGAAGGTTCAAGGGAAGCAATGACCCTGGAGCTGGACGTCGGATATAGTTACTTGAGTCCCAGGAAATATTCAAAGCATGGATTGTTAAAAGCGTTACTGGCCTTCACATATGTCGCCATAGTGCCCGTAGTATTGAATCGCGATGCAGTTTCTGTGTTTCATCGTCATTGTGAAGGTTCAAGGGAAGCAATGACCCTGGAGCTGGACGTCGGATATATTTACTTGAGTTCCAGGAAATATTCAAAGCATGGACTGTTAAAAGCGCTACTGGCCTTCGCATATGTCGCCATAGTGCCCGTAGTATTGAATCGCGATGCAGTTTCTGTGATTGATCGTCATTGTGAAGGTTCAAGGGAAGCAATGACCCTGGAGCTGGACGTCGGATATAGTTACTTGAGTCCCAGGAAATATTCAAAGCGTGGACTGTTAAAAGAGTTACTTGCCTTCGCATCTGTCGCCATAGTGCCTGTAGTACTGAATCGCGATGCAGTTTCTGTGTTTCACCGTCCATGTGAAGGTTCAAGGGAAGCAATGACACAGGACCTGGCGGTCGGATATTGTTACTTGAGTCCCAGGAAATCATCAGAGCATGGACTGTTAAAAGCGTTACTGGCCTTCACATATGTCACCATGGTGCCTGTTCTATTGAATCGCGATGCAGTTTCTGTGATTCATCGTCGTTGTGAAGGTTAAAGGGAAGCAACGATACTGGACTTGGCCGTCGGATATTGTTACATGAGTCAAAGGAAATGTTCAATGCATGGACTGTTAAAAGCGTTACTGGCCTTCACATATGTCGCCATAGTGGCTGTAGTATTCTATCGCGATGCAGTTTCTGTGTTTCATCGTCAATGTGAAGGTTCAAGTGAGGCAATGACACTGGACCTGGACGTCGGATATAGTTACTTGAGTCCCAGGAAATATTCAAAGCATGGACTGTTAAAAGCGTTACTGGCCTTCACATATGTCGCCATAGTGCCCGCAGTATTGAATCGCGATGCAGTTTCCGTGTCTCATCGGTAATGTGGAGTTTCAAGGGAAGCAATGACCCTGGAGCTGGACGTCGGATATAGTTACTTGAGTCCCAGGAAATATTCAAAGCATCGACTGTTAAAAGCGTTATTGGCCTTCACATATGTCGCCATAGTGCCTGCAGTATTGAATCGCGATGCAGTTTCTGTGTTTCATCGTCATTGTGAAGCTTCAAGGGAAGCAATGACCCTGGAGCTGGACGTCGGATATAGTTACTTAAGTCCCAGGAAATATTCAAAGCATGGACTGTTAAAAGCGTTAATGGCCTTCACATATGTCGCCATGGTGCTTGCAGTATGCAATCGCGATGCAGTTTCTGTGTTTCATCGCCAGTGTGAAAATCCAAGGGAAGCAATGACCCTGGACCTTGCCGTCGGATCTTGTTACATGAGTCCCAGGAAATGTTCAAAGCATGGACTGTTAAAAGCGTTACTGGCCTTCACATATGTCGCCATAGTGCCTACAGTATTGAATCGCGATGCAGTTTCTGTGTTTCATCGTCATTGTGAAGGTTCAAGGGAAGCAGTGACCCTGTAGCTGGACGTCGGATATAGTTACTTTAGTCCCAGGAAATATTCAAAGCATGGACTGTTGAAAGCGTTACTGGCCTTCACATATGTCGCCATAGTGCCTGTAGTATTGAATCGCGATGCAGTTTCTGTGTTTCATCGTCATTGTGAAGGTTCAAGGGAAGCAATGACCGTGGAGCTAGACGTCGGATATAGTTACTTTAGTCCCAGGAAATATTCAAAGCATGGACTGTTAAAAGCGTTATTGGCCTTCACATATGTCCCCATAGTGCCCGTAGTATTGAATCGCGATGCAGTTTCTGTGTTTCATCGTCATTGTGAAGGATCAAGGGAAGCAATGACCCTGGAGCTGGACGTCGGATATAGTTACTTTAGTCCCAGGAAATATTCAAAGCATGGACTGTTAAAAGCGTTACTGGCCTTCACATATGTCCCCATAGTGCCCGTAGTATTGAATCGCGATGCAGTTTCTGTGTTTCATCGTCATTGTGAAGGTTCAAGGGAAGCATTGACCCTGGAGCTGGACGTCGGATATAGTTACTTGAGTCCCAGGAAATATTCAAAGCATGGACTGTTAAAAGCGTTACTGGCCTTCACATATGTCGCCATAGTGCCTGTAGTATTGAATCGCGATGCAGTTTCTGTGTTTCATCGTCATTGTGAAGGTTCAAGGCAAGCAATGACCCTGGAGCTGGACTTCGGATATAGATACTTGAGACCGAGAAAATATTCAAAGCATGGACTGTTAAAAGCGTTACTGGACTTCACATATGTCGCCATAGTGCCCGTAGTATTGAATCGCGATGCAGTTTCTGTGTCTCATCGGTAATGTGGAGTTTCAAGGGAAGCAATGACCCTGGAGCTGGACGTCGGATATAGTTACTTGAGTCCCAGGAAATATTCAAAGCATGGAATGATAAAAGCGTTACTGGCCTTCACATATGTCGCCATAGTGCCTGTAGTATTGAATCGCGATGCAGTTTCTGTGTTTCATCGTCATTGTGAAGCTTCAAGGGAAGCAATGACCCTGGAGCTGGACGTCGGATATAGTTACTTGAGTCCCAGGAAATATTCAAAGCATGGACTGTTAAAAGCGTTAATGGCCTTCACATATGTCGCCATGGTGCTTGTAGTATGCAATCGCGATGCAGTTTCTGTGTTTCATCGCCAGTGTGAAAATCCAAGGGAAGCAATGACCCTGGACCTTGCCGTCGGATCTTGTTACATGCGTCCCAGGAAATGTTCAAAGCATGGACTGTTAAAAGCGTAACTGGGCTTCACATATGTCGCCATAGTGCCTACAGTATTGAATCGCGATGCAGTTTCTGTGATTCATCGTCATTGTGAAGGTTCAAGGGAAGCAATGTCCCTGTAGCTGGACGTCGGATATAGTTACTTGAGTCCCAGGAAATATTCAAAGCATGGACTGTTAAAAGCGTTACTGGCCTTCACATATGTCGCCATAGTGCCCGTAGTATTGAATCGCGATGCAGTTTCTGTGTTTCATCGTCATTGTGAACGTTCAAGGGAAGCAATGACCCTGGAGCTGGACGTCGGATATAGTTACTTGAGTCCCAGGAAATATTCAAAGCATGGACTGTTAAAAGCGTTACTGGCCTTCACATATGTCACCATAGTGCCTGTAGTATTGAATCGCGATGCAGTTTCTGTGTTTCATCGTCATTGTGAAGCTTCAAGGGAAGCAATGACCCTGGAGCTGGACGTCGGATATAGTTACTTGAGTCCCAGGAAATATTCAAAGCATGGACTGTTAAAAGCGTTAATGGCCTTCACATATGTCGCCATGGTGCTTGTAGTATGCAATCGCGATGCAGTTTCTGTGTTTCATCGCCAGTGTGAAAATCCAAGGGAAGCAATGACCCTGGACCTTGCCGTCGGATCTTGTTACATGAGTCCCAGGAAATATTCAAAGCATGGACTGTTAAAAGCGTTACTGGCCTTCACATATGTCGCCATAGTGCCTACAGTATTGAATCGCGATGCAGTTTCTGTGATTCATCGTCATTGTGAAGGTTCAAGGGAAGCATTGACCCTGGAGCTGGACGTCGGATATAGTTACTTGAGTCCCAGGAAATATTCAAAGCATGGACTGTTAAAAGCGTTACTGGCCTTCACATATGTCGCCATAGTGCCTGTAGTATTGAATCGCGATGCAGTTTCTGTGTTTCATCGTCATTGTAAAGGTTCAAGGGAAGCAATGACCCTGGAGCTGGACTTCGGATATAGTTACTTGAGACCGAGAAAATATTCAAAGCATGGACTGTTAAAAGCGTTACTGGCCTTCACATATGTCCCCATGGTGCCCGTAGTATTGAATCGCGATGCAGTTTCTGTGTTTCATCGTCATTGTGAAGGTTCAAGGGAAGCATTGACCCTGGAGCTAGACGTCGGATATAGTTACTTGAGTCCCAGGAAATACTCAAAGCATGGACTGTTAAAAGCGTTACTGGCCTTCACATATGCCCCATAGTGCCCGTAGTATTGAATCACGATGCAGTTTCTGTGTTTCATCGTCATTGTGAAGGTTCAAGGGAAGCAATGACCCTGGAGCTGGACGTCGGATATAGTTACTTTAGTCCCAGGAAATATTCAAAGCATGGACTGTTAAAAGCGTTACTGGCCTTCACATATGTCCCCATAGTGCCCGTAGTATTGAATCGCGATGCAGTTTCTGTGTTTCATCGTCATTGTGAAGGTTCAAGGGAAGCATTGACCCTGGAGCTGGACGTCGGATATAGTTACTTGAGTCCCAGGAAATATTCAAAGCATGGACTGTTAAAAGCGTTACTGGCCTTCACATATGTCGCCATAGTGTCTGTAGTATTGAATCGCGATGCAGTTTCTGTGTTTCATCGTCATTGTGAAGCTTCAAGGGAAGCAATGACCCTGGAGCTGGACTTCGGATATAGTTACTTGAGACCGAGAAAATATTCAAAGCATGGACTGTTAAAAGCGTTACTGGCCTTCACATATGTCGCCATAGTGCCCGTAGTATTGAATCGCGATGCAGTTTCTGTGTTTCATCGTCATTGTGAAGGTTCAAGGGAAGCATTGACCGTGGAGCTGGACGTCGGATATAGTTACTTGGGTCCCAGGAAATATTCAAAGCATGGACTGTTAAAAGCGTTACTGTCCTTCACATATGTCCCCATAGTGCCCGTAGTATTGAATCGCGATGCAGTTTCTGTGTTTCATCGTCATTGTGAAGGTTCAAGGGAAGCAATGACCCTGGAGCTGGACGTCGGATATAGTTACTTTAGTGCCAGGAAATATTCAAAGCATGGACTGTTAAAAGCGTTACTGGCCTTCACATATGTCGCCATAGTGCCTACAGTATTGAATCGCGATGCAGTTTCTGTGATTCATCGTCATTGCGAAGGTTCAAGGGAAGCAATGACCCTGTAGCTGGACGTCGGATATAGTTACTTGAGTCCCAGGAAATATTCAAAGCATGGACTGTTAAAAGCGTTACTGGCCTTCACATATGTCGCCATAGTGCCCGTAGTATTGAATCGCGATGCAGTTTCTGTGATTGATCGTCATTGTGAAGGTTCAAGGGAAGCAATGACCCTGGAGCTGGACGTCGGATATAGTTACTTGAGTCCCAGGAAATATTCAAAGCATGGACTGTTCAAAGCGTTACTGGCCTTCACATATGTCGCCATAGTGCCCGTAGTATTGAATCGCGATGCAGTTTCTGTGATTCATCGTCATTGTGAAGGTTCAAGGGAAGCAATGACCCTGGAGCTGGACGTCGGATATAGTTACTTGAGTCCCAGGAAATATTCAAAGCATGGACTGTTAAAAGCGTTACTGGCCTTCACATATGTCGCCATAGTGCCTGTAGTATTGAATCGCGATGCAGTTTCTGTGTTTCATCGTCATTGTGAAGGTTCAAGGGAAGCAATGACCCTGGAGCTTAGCTTCGGATATAGTTACTTGAGACCGAGAAAATATTCAAAGCATGGACTGTTAAAAGCGTTACTGGCCTTCACATATGTCGCCATAGTGCCCGTAGTATTGAATCGCGATGCAGTTTCTGTGTCTCATCAGTAATGTGGAGTTTCAAGGGAAGCAATGACCCTGGAGCTGGACGTCGGATATAGTTACTTGAGTCCCAGGAAATATTCAAAGCATGGACTGTTAAAAGCGTTACTGGCCTTCACATATGTCGCCATAGTGCCTGTAGTATTGAATCGCGATGCAGTTTCTGTGTTTCATCGTCATTGTGAAGCTTCAAGGGAAGCATTGACCCTGGAGCTGGACGTCGGATATAGTTACTTGAGTCCCAGGAAATATTCAAAGCATGGACTGTTAAAAGCGTTACTGGCCTTCACATATGTCGCCATAGTGCCCGTAGTATTGAATCGCGATGCAGTTTCTGTGTTTCATCGTCATTGTGAAGGTTCAAGGGAAGCATTGACCCTGGAGCTGGACGTCGGATATAGTTCTTGAGTCCCAGGAAATATTCAAAGCATGGACTGTTAAAAGCGTTACTGGCCTTCACATATGTCGCCATAGTGCCCGTAGTATTGAATCGCGATGCAGTTTCTGTGATTGATCGTCATTGTGAAGGTTCAAGGGAAGCAATGACCCTGGAGCTGGACGTCGGATATAGTTACTTGAGTCCCAGGAAATATTCAAAGCATGGACTGTTAAAAGCGTTACTGGCCTTCACATATGTCCCCATAGTGCCCGTAGTATTGAATCGCGATGCAGTTTCTGTGTTTCATCGTCATTGTGAAGGTTCAAGGGAAGCAATGACCCTGGAGCTTTACTTCGGATATAGTTACTTGAGACCGAGAAAATATTCAAAGCATGGACTGTTAAAAGCGTTACTGGAATTCACATATGTCGCCATAGTGCCTGTAGTATTGAATCGCGATGCAGTTTCTGTGTTTCATCGTCATTGTGAAGGTTCAAGGGAAGCAATGACCCTGGAGCTTTACTTCGGATATAGTTACTTGAGACCGAGAAAATATTCAAAGCATGGACTGTTAAAAGCGTTACTGGAATTCACATATGTCCCCATAGTGCCCCTAGTATTGAATCGCGATGCACTTTCTGTGTTTCATCGTCATTGTGAAGGTTCAAGGGAAGCAATGACCCTGGAGCTGGACGTCGGATATAGTTACTTTAGTCCCAGGAAATATTCAAAGCATGGACTGTTAAAAGCGTTACTGGCCTTCACATATGTCCCCATAGTGCCCGTAGTATTGAATCGCGATGCAGTTTCTGTGTTTCATCGTCATTGTGAAGGTTCAAGGGAAGCATTGACCCTGGAGCTGGACGTCGGATATAGTTATTTGAGTCCCAGGAAATATTCAAAGCATGGACTGTTAAAAGCGTTACTGGCCTTCACATATGTCGCCATAGTGCCCCTAGTATTGAATCGCGATGCAGTTTCTGTGATTGATCGTCATTGTGAAGGTTCAAGGGAAGCAATGACCCTGGAGCTGGACGTCGTATATAGTTACTTGAGTCCCAGGAAATATTCAAAGCATGGACTGTTCAAAGCGTTACTGGCCTTCACATATGTCGCCATAGTGCCCGTAGTATTGAATCGCGATGCAGTTTCTGTGATTCATCGTCATTGTGAAGGTTCAAGGGAAGCAATGACCCTGGAGCTGGACGTCGGATATAGTTACTTGAGTCCCAGGAAATATTCAAAGCATGGACTGTTAAAAGCGTTACTGGCCTTCACATATGTCGCCATAGTGCCTGTAGTATTGAATCGCGATGCAGTTTCTGTGTTTCATCGTCATTGTGAAGGTTCAAGGGAAGCAATGACCCTGGAGCTGGGCTTCGGATATAGTTACTTGAGACCGAGAAAATATTCAAAGCATGGACTGTTAAAAGCGTTACTGGCCTTCACATATGTCGCCATAGTGCCCGTAGTATTGAATCGCGATGCAGTTTCTGTGTCTCATCAGTAATGTGGAGTTTCAAGGGAAGCAATGACCCTGGAGCTGGACGTCGGATATAGTTACTTGAGTCCCAGGAAATATTCAAAGCATGGACTGTTAAAAGCGTTACTGGCCTTCACATATGTCGCCATAGTGCCTGTAGTATTGAATCGCGATGCAGTTTCTGTGTTTCATCGTCATTGTGAAGCTTCAAGGGAAGCAATGACCCTGGAGCTGGACGTCGGATATAGTTACTTAAGTCCCAGGAAATATTCAAAGCATGGACTGTTAAAAGCGTTAATGGCCTTCACATATGTCGAAATGGTGCTTGTAGTATGCAATCGCGATGCAGTTTCTGTGTTTCATCGCCAGTGTGAAAATCCAAGGGAAGCAATGACCCTGGACCTTGCCGTCGGATCTTGTTACATGAGTCCCAGGAAATGTTCAAAGCATGGACTGTTAAAAGCGTTACTGGCCTTCACATATGTCGCCATAGTGCCTACAGTATTGAATCGCGATGCAGTTTCTGTGTTTCATCGTCATTGTGAAGGTTCAAGGGAAGCAATGACCCTGTAGCTGGACGTCGGATATAGTTACTTTAGTCCCAGGAAATATTCAAAGCATGGACTGTTAAAAGCGTTACTGGCCTTCACATATGTCGCCATAGTGCCCGTAGTATTGAATCGCGATGCAGTTTCTGTGTTTCATCGTCATTGTGAACGTTCAAGGGAAGCAATGACCCTGGAGCTAGACGTCGGATATAGTTACTTTAGTCTCAGGAAATATTCAAAGCATGGACTGTTAAAAGCGTTATTGGCCTTCACATATGTCCCCATAGTGCCCGTAGTATTGAATCGCGATGCAGTTTCTGTGTTTCATCGTCATTGTGAAGGTTCAAGGGAAGCAATGACCCTGGAGCTGGACGTCGGATATAGTTACTTTAGTCCCAGGAAATATTCAAAGCATGGACTGTTAAAAGCGTTACTGGCCTTCACATATGTCCCCATAGTGCCCGTAGTATTGAATCGCGATGCAGTTTCTGTGTTTCATCGTCATTGTGAAGGTTCAATGGAAGCATTGACCCTGGAGCTGGACGTCGGATATAGTTATTTGAGTCCCAGGAAATATTCAAAGCATGGACTGTTAAAAGCGTTACTGGCCTTCACATATGTCGCCATAGTGCCTGTAGTATTGAATCGCGATGCAGTTTCTGTGTTTCATCGTCATTGTGAAGGTTCAAGGGAAGCAATGACCCTGGAGCTGGACTTCGGATATAGTTACTTGAGACCGAGAAAATATTCAAAGCATGGACTGTTAAAAGCGTTACTGGCCTTCACATATGTCGCCATAGTGCCCGTAGTATTGAATCGCGATGCAGTTTCTGTGATTGATCGTCATTGTGAAGGTTCAAGGGAAGCAATGACCCTGGAGCTGGACGTCGGATATAGTTACTTGAGTCCCAGGAAATATTCAAAGCATGGACTGTTAAAAGCGTTACTGGCCTTCACATATGTCGCCATAGTGCCTGTAGTATTGAATCGCGATGCAGTTTCTGTGTTTCATCGTCATTGTGAAGGTTCAAGGGAAGCAATGACCCTGGAGCTTTACTTCGGATATAGTTACTTGAGACCGAGAAAATATTCAAAGCATGGACTGTTAAAAGCGTTACTGGCCTTCACATATGTCGCCATAGTGCCCGTAGTATTGAATCGCGATGCACTTTCTGTGTTTCATCGTCATTGTGAAGGTTCAAGGGAAGCATTGACCCTGGAGCTGGACGTCGGATATAGTTACTTGAGTCCCAGGAAATATTCAAAGCATGGACTGTTAAAAGCGTTACTGGCCTTCACACATGTCCCCATAGTGCCCGTAGTATTGAATCGCGATGCAGTTTCTGTCTTTCATCGTCATTGTGAAGGTTCAAGGGACGCAATGACCCTGGAGCTGGACGTCGGATATAGTTACATTAGTCCCAGGAAATATTCAAAGCATGGACTGTTAAAAGCGTTACTGGCCTTCCCATATGTCCCCATAGTGCCTGTAGTATTGAATCGCGATGCAGTTTCTGTGTTTCATCGTCATTGTGAAGGTTCAAGGGAAGCAATGACCCTGGAGCTTTACTTCGGATATAGTTACTTGAGACCGAGAAAATATTCAAAGCATGGACTGTTAAAAGCGTTACTGGCCTTCACATATGTCGCCATAGTGCCCGTAGTATTGAATCGCGATGCAGTTTCTGTGTTTCATCGTCATTGTGAAGGTTCAAGGGAAGCATTGACCCTGGAGCTGGACGTCGGATATAGTTACTTGAGTCCCAGGAAATATTCAAAGCATGGACTGTTAAAAGCGTTACTGGCCTTCACATATGTCGCCATAGTGCCCGTAGTATTGAATCGCGATGCAGTTTCTGTGTTTCATCGTCATTGTGAAGGTTCAAGGGAAGCATTGACCCTGGAGCTGGACGTCGGATATAGTTCTTGAGTCCCAGGAAATATTCAAAGCATGGACTGTTAAAAGCGTTACTGGCCTTCACATATGTCGCCATAGTGCCCGTAGTATTGAATCGCGATGCAGTTTCTGTGATTGATCGTCATTGTGAAGGTTCAAGGGAAGCAATGACCCTGGAGCTGGACGTCGGATATAGTTACTTGAGTCCCAGGAAATATTCAAAGCATGGACTGTTAAAAGCGTTACTGGCCTTCACATATGTCGCCATAGTGCCTGTAGTATTGAATCGCGATGCAGTTTCTGTGTTTCATCGTCATTGTGAAGGTTCAAGGGAAGCAATGACCCTGGAGCTTTACTTCGGATATAGTTACTTGAGACCGAGAAAATATTCAAAGCATGGACTGTTAAAAGCGTTACTGGAATTCACATATGTCCCCATAGTGCCCGTAGTATTGAATCGCGATGCACTTTCTGTGTTTCATCGTCATTGTGAAGGTTCAAGGGAAGCATTGACCCTGGAGCTGGACGTCGGATATAGTTACTTGAGTCCCAGGAAATATTCAAAGCATGGACTGTTAAAAGCGTTACTGGCCTTCACACATGTCCCCATAGTGCCCGTAGTATTGAATCGCGATGCAGTTTCTGTCTTTCATCGTCATTGTGAAGGTTCAAGGGACGCAATGACCCTGGAGCTGGACGTCGGATATAGTTACATTAGTCCCAGGAAATATTCAAAGCATGGACTGTTAAAAGCGTTACTGGCCTTCCCATATGTCCCCATAGTGCCCGTAATATTGAATCGCGATGCAGTTTCTGTGTTTCATCGTCATTGTGAAGGTTCAAGGGAAGCATTGACCCTGGAGCTGGACGTCGGATATAGTTACTTGAGTCCCAGGAAATATTCAAAGCATGGACTGTTAAAAGCGTTACTGTCCTTCACATATGTCGCCATAGTGCCTGTAGTATTGAATCGCGATGCAGTTTCTGTGTTTCATCGTCATTGTGAAGCTTCAAGGGAAGCAATGACCCTGGAGCTGGACTTCGGATATAGTTACTTGAGACCGAGAAAATATTCAAAGCATGGACTGTTAAAAGCGTTACTGGCCTTCACATATGTCGCCATAGTGCCCGTAGTATTGAATCGCGATGCAGTTTCTGTGTTTCATCGTCATTGTGAAGGTTCAAGGGAAGCATTGACCCTGGAGCTGGACGTCGGATATAGTTACTTGAGTCCCAGGAAATATTCAAAGCATGGACTGTTAAAAGCGTTACTGGCCTTCACATATGTCCCCATAGTGCCCGTAGTATTGAATCGCGATGCAGTTTCTGTGTTTCATCGTCATTGTGAAGGTTCAAGGGAAGCAATGACCCTGTAGCTGGACGTCGGATATAGTTACATTAGTGCCAGGAAATATTCAAAGCATGGACTGTTAAAAGCGTTACTGGCCTTCACATATGTCGCCATAGTGCCTACAGTATTGAATCGCGATGCAGTTTCTGTGATTCATCGTCATTGTGAAGGTTCAAGGGAAGCAATGACCCTGTAGCTGGACGTCGGATATAGTTACTTGAGTCCCAGGAAATATTCAAAGCATGGACTGTTAAAAGCGTTACTGGCCTTCACATATGTCGCCATAGTGCCCGTAGTATTGAATCGCGATGCAGTTTCTGAGATTGATCGTCATTGTGAAGGTTCAAGGGAAGCAATGACCCTGGAGCTTGACGTCGGATATAGTTACTTGAGTCCCAGGAAATATTCAAAGCATGGACTGTTAAAAGCGTTACTGGCCTTCACATATGTCGCCATAGTGCCCGTAGTATTGAATCGCGATGCAGTTTCTGTGTTTCATCGTCATTGTGAACGTTCAAGGGAAGCAATGACCCTGGAGCTGGACGTCGGATATAGTTACTCGAGTCCCAGGAAATATTCAAAGCATGGACTGTTAAAAGCGTTACTGGCCTTCACATATGTCGCCATAGTGCCTGTAGTATTGAATCGCGATGCAGTTTCTGTGATTCATCGTCATTGTGAAGGTTCAAGGGAAGCAATGACCCTGTAGCTGGACGTCGGATATAGTTACTTGAGTCCCAGGAAATATTCAAAGCATGGACTGTTAAAAGCGTTACTGGCCTTCACATATGTCGCCATAGTGCCCGTAGTATTGAATCGCGATGCAGTTTCTGAGATTGATCGTCATTGTGAAGGTTCAAGGGAAGCAATGACCCTGGAGCTGGACGTCGGATATAGTTACTTGAGTCCCAGGAAATATTCAAAGCATGGACTGTTAAAAGCGTTACTGGCCTTCACATATGTCGCCATAGTGCCCGTAGTATTGAATCGCGATGCAGTTTCTGTGTTTCATCGTCATTGTGAACGTTCAAGGGAAGCAATGACCCTGGAGCTGGACGTCGGATATAGTTACTCGAGTCCCAGGAAATATTCAAAGCATGGACTGTTGAAAGCGTTACTGGCCTTCACATATGTCGCCATAGTGCCCGTAGTATTGAACCGCGATGCAGTTTCTGTGTCTCATTAGTAATGTGGAGTTTCAAGGGAAGCAATGACCCTGGAGCTGGACGTCGGATATAGTTACTTGAGTCCCAGGAAATATTCAAAGCATGGACTGTTAAAAGCGTTACTGGCCTTCACATATGTCGCCATAGTGCCTGTAGTATTGAATCGCGATGCAGTTTCTGTGTTTCATCGTCATTGTGAAGCTTCAAGGGAAGCAATGAGCCTGGAGCTGGACGTCGGATATAGTTACTTAAGTCCCAGGAAATATTCAAAGCATGGACTGTTAAAAGCGTTAATGGCCTTCACATATGTCGCCATGGTGCTTGTAGTATGCAATCGCGATGCAGTTTCTGTGTTTCATCGCCAGTGTGAAAATCCAAGGGAAGCAATGCCCCTGGACCTTGCCGTCGGATGTTGTTACATGAGTCCCAGGAAATGTTCAAAGCATGGACTGTTAAAAGCGTTACTGGCCTTCACATATGTCCCCATAGTGTCTACAGTATTGAATCGCGATTCAGTTTCTGTGTTTCATCGTCATTGTGAAGGTTCAAGGGAAGCAATGACCCTGTAGCTGGACGTCGGATGTAGTTACTTTAGTCCCAGGAAATATTCAAAGCATGGACTGTTAAAAGCGTTACTGGCCTTCACATATGTCGCCATAGTGCCCGTAGTATTGAATCGCGATGCAGTTTCTGTGTTTCATCGTCATTGTGAAGGTTCAAGGGAAGCAATGACCCTGGAGCTAGACGTCGGATATAGTTACTTTAGTCTCAGGAAATATTCAAAACATGGACTGTTAAAAGCGTTATTGGCCTTCACATATGTCCCCATAGTGCCCGTAGTATTGAATCGCGATGCAGTTTCTGTGTTTCATCGTCATTGTGAAGGTTCAAGGGAAGCAATGACCCTGGAGCTGGACGTCGGATATAGTTACTTTAGTCCCAGGAAATATTCAAAGCATGGACTGTTAAAAGCGTTACTGGCCTTCACATATGTCCCCATAGTGCCCGTAGTATTGAATCGCGATGCAGTTTCTGTGTTTCATCGTCATTGTGAAGGTTCAAGGGAAGCAATGACCCTGGAGCTGGACGTCGGATATAGTTACTTTAGTCCCAGGAAATATTCAAAGCATGGACTGTTAAAAGCGTTAATGGCCTACACATATGTCGCCATGGTGCTTGTAGTATGCAATCGCGATGCAGTTTCTGTGTTTCATCACCAGTGTGAAAATCCAAGGGAAGCAATGACCCTGGACCTTGCCGTCGGATCTTGTTACATGCGTCCCAGGAAATGTTCAAAGCATGGACTGTTAAAAGCGTTACTGGCCTTCACATATGTCGCCATAGTGCCTACAGTATTGAATCGCGATGCAGTTTCTGTGTCTCATCGTCATTGTGAAGGTTCAAGGGAAGCAATGACCCTGTAGCTGGACGTCGGATATAGTTACTTGAGTCCCAGGAAATATTCAAAGCATGGACTGTTAAAAGCGTTACTGGCCTTCACATATGTCGCCATAGTGCCCGTAGTATTGAATCGCGATGCAGTTTCTGTGTCTCATCAGTAATGTGGAGTTTCAAGGGAAGCAATGACCCTGGAGCTGGACGTCGGATATAGTTACTTGAGTCCCAGGAAATATTCAAAGCATGGACTGTTAAAAGCGTTACTGGCCTTCACATATGTCGCCATAGTGCCTGTAGTATTGAATCGCGATGCAGTTTCTGTGTTTCATCGTCATTGTGAAGGTTCAATGGAAGCAATGACCCTGGAGCTGGACGTCGGATATAGTTACTTGAGTCCCAGGAAATATTCAAAGCATGGACTGTTAAAAGCGTTACTGGCCTTCACATATGTCCCCATAGTGCCCGTAGTATTGAATCGCGATGCAGTTTCTGTGTTTCATCGTCATTGTGAAGGTTCAAGGGAAGCAATGACCCTGGAGCTGGACGTCGGATATAGTTACTTTAGTCCCAGGAAATATTCAAAGCATGGACTGTTAAAAGCGTTACTGGCCTTCCCATATGTCCCCATAGTGCCCGTAGTATTGAATCGCGATGCAGTTTCTGTGATTGATCGTCATTGTGAAGGTTCAAGGGAAGCAATGACCCTGGAGCTGGACGTCGGATATAGTTACTTGAGTCCCAGGAAATATTCAAAGCATGGACTGTTAAAAGCGTTACTGGCCTTCACATATGTCGCCATAGTGCCCGTAGTATTGAATCGCGATGCAGTTTCTGTGTTTCATCGTCATTGTGAAGGTTCAAGGGAAGCATTGACCCTGGAGCTGGACGTCGGATATAGTTACTTGAGTCCCAGGAAATATTCAAAGCATGGACTGTTAAAAGCGTTACTGGCCTTCACATATGTCCCCATAGTGCCCGTAGTATTGAATCGCGATGCAGTTTCTGTGTTTCAACGTCATTGTGAAGGTTCAAGGGAAGCAATGACCCTGTAGCTGGACGTCGGATATAGTTACATTAGTGCCAGGAAATATTCAAAGCATGGACTGTTAAAAGCGTTACTGGCCTTCACATATGTCGCCATAGTGCCTACAGTATTGAATCGCGATGCAGTTTCTGTGATTCATCGTCATTGTGAAGGTTCAAGGGAAGCAATGACCCTGTAGCTGGACGTCGGATATAGTTACTTGAGTCCCAGGAAATATTCAAAGCATGGACTGTTAAAAGCGTTACTGGCCTTCACATATGTCGCCATAGTGCCCGTAGTATTGAATCGCGATGCAGTTTCTGAGATTGATCGTCATTGTGAAGGTTCAAGGGAAGCAATGACCCTGGAGCTTGACGTCGGATATAGTTACTTGAGTCCCAGGAAATATTCAAAGCATGGACTGTTAAAAGCGTTACTGGCCTTCACATATGTCGCCATAGTGCCCGTAGTATTGAATCGCGATGCAGTTTCTGTGTTTCATCGTCATTGTGAACGTTCAAGGGAAGCAATGACCCTGGAGCTGGACGTCGGATATAGTTACTCGAGTCCCAGGAAATATTCAAAGCATGGACTGTTAAAAGCGTTACTGGCCTTCACATATGTCGCCATAGTGCCTGTAGTATTGAATCGCGATGCAGTTTCTGTGATTCATCGTCATTGTGAAGGTTCAAGGGAAGCAATGACCCTGTAGCTGGACGTCGGATATAGTTACTTGAGTCCCAGGAAATATTCAAAGCATGGACTGTTAAAAGCGTTACTGGCCTTCACATATGTCGCCATAGTGCCCGTAGTATTGAATCGCGATGCAGTTTCTGAGATTGATCGTCATTGTGAAGGTTCAAGGGAAGCAATGACCCTGGAGCTGGACGTCGGATATAGTTACTTGAGTCCCAGGAAATATTCAAAGCATGGACTGTTAAAAGCGTTACTGGCCTTCACATATGTCGCCATAGTGCCCGTAGTATTGAATCGCGATGCAGTTTCTGTGTTTCATCGTCATTGTGAACGTTCAAGGGAAGCAATGACCCTGGAGCTGGACGTCGGATATAGTTACTCGAGTCCCAGGAAATATTCAAAGCATGGACTGTTGAAAGCGTTACTGGCCTTCACATATGTCGCCATAGTGCCCGTAGTATTGAATCGCGATGCAGTTTCTGTGTCTCATTAGTAATGTGGAGTTTCAAGGGAAGCAATGACCCTGGAGCTGGACGTCGGATATAGTTACTTGAGTCCCAGGAAATATTCAAAGCATGGACTGTTAAAAGCGTTACTGGCCTTCACATATGTCGCCATAGTGCCTGTAGTATTGAATCGCGATGCAGTTTCTGTGTTTCATCGTCATTGTGAAGCTTCAAGGGAAGCAATGAGCCTGGAGCTGGACGTCGGATATAGTTACTTAAGTCCCAGGAAATATTCAAAGCATGGACTGTTAAAAGCGTTAATGGCCTTCACATATGTCGCCATGGTGCTTGTAGTATGCAATCGCGATGCAGTTTCTGTGTTTCATCGCCAGTGTGAAAATCCAAGGGAAGCAATGCCCCTGGACCTTGCCGTCGGATGTTGTTACATGAGTCCCAGGAAATGTTCAAAGCATGGACTGTTAAAAGCGTTACTGGCCTTCACATATGTCCCCATAGTGTCTACAGTATTGAATCGCGATTCAGTTTCTGTGTTTCATCGTCATTGTGAAGGTTCAAGGGAAGCAATGACTCTGTAGCTGGACGTCGGATGTAGTTACTTTAGTCCCAGGAAATATTTAAAGCATGGACTGTTAAAAGCGTTACTGGCCTTCACATATGTCGCCATAGTGCCCGTAGTATTGAATCGCGATGCAGTTTCTGTGTTTCATCGTCATTGTGAAGGTTCAAGGGAAGCAATGACCCTGGAGCTAGACGTCGGATATAGTTACTTTAGTCTCAGGAAATATTCAAAACATGGACTGTTAAAAGCGTTATTGGCCTTCACATATGTCCCCATAGTGCCCGTAGTATTGAATCGCGATGCAGTTTCTGTGTTTCATCGTCATTGTGAAGGTTCAAGGGAAGCAATGACCCTGGAGCTGGACGTCGGATATAGTTACTTTAGTCCCAGGAAATATTCAAAGCATGGACTGTTAAAAGCGTTACTGGCCTTCACATATGTCCCCATAGTGCCCGTAGTATTGAATCGCGATGCAGTTTCTGTGTTTCATCGTCATTGTGAAGGTTCAAGGGAAGCAATGACCCTGGAGCTGGACGTCGGATATAGTTACTTTAGTCCCAGGAAATATTCAAAGCATGGACTGTTAAAAGCGTTAATGGCCTACACATATGTCGCCATGGTGCTTGTAGTATGCAATCGCGATGCAGTTTCTGTGTTTCATCACCAGTGTGAAAATCCAAGGGAAGCAATGACCCTGGACCTTGCCGTCGGATCTTGTTACATGCGTCCCAGGAAATGTTCAAAGCATGGACTGTTAAAAGCGTTACTGGCCTTCACATATGTCGCCATAGTGCCTACAGTATTGAATCGCGATGCAGTTTCTGTGTCTCATCGTCATTGTGAAGGTTCAAGGGAAGCAATGACCCTGTAGCTGGACGTCGGATATAGTTACTTGAGTCCCAGGAAATATTCAAAGCATGGACTGTTAAAAGCGTTACTGGCCTTCACATATGTCGCCATAGTGCCCGTAGTATTGAATCGCGATGCAGTTTCTGTGTCTCATCAGTAATGTGGAGTTTCAAGGGAAGCAATGACCCTGGAGCTGGACGTCGGATATAGTTACTTGAGTCCCAGGAAATATTCAAAGCATGGACTGTTAAAAGCGTTACTGGCCTTCACATATGTCGCCATAGTGCCTGTAGTATTGAATCGCGATGCAGTTTCTGTGTTTCATCGTCATTGTGAAGGTTCAAGGGAAGCAATGACCCTGGAGCTGGACGTCGGATATAGTTACTTGAGTCCCAGGAAATATTCAAAGCATGGACTGTTAAAAGCATTACTGGCCTTCACATATGTCCCCATAGTGCCCGTAGTATTGAATCGCGATGCAGTTTCTGTGTTTCATCGTCATTGTGAAGGTTCAAGGGAAGCAATGACCCTGGAGCTGGACGTCGGATATAGTTACTTTAGTCCCAGGAAATATTCAAAGCATGGACTGTTAAAAGCGTTACTGGCCTTCCCATATGTCCCCATAGTGCCCGTAGTATTGAATCGCGATGCAGTTTCTGTGTTTCATCGTCATTGTGAAGGTTCAAGGGAAGCATTGACCCTGGAGCTGGACGTCGGATATAATTACTTGAGTCCCAGGAAATATTCAAAGCATGGACTGCTAAAAGTGTTACTGGCCCTCACATATGTCCCCATAGTGCCCGTAGTATTGAATCGCGATGCAGTTTCTGTGTTTCATCGTCATTGTGAAGGTTCAAGGGAAGCAATGACCCGGGAGCTGGACGTCGATATAGTTACTTTAGTGCCAGGAAATATTCAAAGCATGGACTGTTAAAAGCGTTACTGGCCTTCACATATGTCGCCATAGTGTATACAGTATTGAATCGCGATGCAGTTTCTGTGATTCATCGTCATTGTGAAGGTTCAAGGGAAGCAATGACCCTGTAGCTGGACGTCGGATATAGTTACTTGAGTCCCAGGAAATATTCAAAGCATGGACTGTTAAAAGCGTTGCTGGCCTTCACATATGTCCCCATAGTGCCCGTAGTATTGAATCGCGATGCAGTTTCTGTGATTGATCGTCATTGTGAAGGTTCAAGGGAAGCAATGACCCTGGAGCTGGACGTCGGATATAGTTACTTGAGTCCCAGGAAATATTCAAAGCATGGACTGTTAAAAGCGTTACTGGCCTTCACATATGTCGCCATAGTGCCCGTAGTATTGAGTCGCGATGCAGTTTCTGTGTTTCATCGTCATTGTGAACGTTCAAGGGAAGCAATGACCCTGGAGCTGGACGTCGGATATCGTTACTTTAGTCCCAGGAAATATTCAAAGCATGGACTGTTAAAAGCGTTACTGGCCTTCACATATGTCGCCATAGTGCCCGTAATATTGAGTCGCGATGCAGTTTCTGTGATTGATCGTCATTGTGAAGGTTCAAGGGAAGCAATGACCCTGGAGCTGCACGTCGGATATAGTTACTTGAGTCCCAGGAAATATTCAAAGCATGGACTGTTAAAAGCGTTACTGGCCTTCACATATGTAGCCATAGTGCCTGTAGTATTGAATCGCGATGCAGTTTCTGTGTTTCATCGTCATTGTGAAGGTTCAAGGGAAGCAATGACCCTGGAGCTGGACTTCGGATATAGTTACTTGAGACCGAGAAAATATTCAAAGCGTGGACTGTTAAAAGCGTTACTGGCCTTCACATATGTCGCCATAGTGCCTACAGTATTGAATCGCGATGCAGTTTCTGTGATTCATCGTCATTGTGAAGGTTCAAGGGAAGCAATGACCCTGTAGCTGGACGTCGGATATAGTTACTTGAGTCCCAGGAAATATTCAAAGCATGGACTGTTAAAAGCGTTACTGGCCTTCACATATGTCGCCATAGTGCCTGTAGTATTGAATCGCGATGCAGTTTCTGTGTTTCATCGTCAATGTGAAGCTTCAAGGGAAGCAATGACCCTGGAGCTGGACGTCGGATATAGTTACTTGAGTCCCAGGAAATATTCAAAGCATGGACTGTTAAAAGCGTTACTGGCCTTCACATATGTCGCCATGGTGCTTGTAGTATGCAATCGCGATGCAGTTTCTGTGTTTCATCGCCAGTGTGAAAATCCAAGGGAAGCAATGACCCTGGACCTTGCCGTCCGATCTTGTTACATGAGTCCCAGGAAATGTTCATAGCATGGACTGTTAAAAGCGTTACTGGCCTTCACATATGTCGCATAAGTGCCTACAGTATTGAATCGCGATGCAGTTTCTGTGATTCATCGTCATTGTGAAGGTTCAAGGGAAGCAATGACCCTGTGGCTGGACGTCGGATATAGTTACTTGAGTCCCAGGAAATATTAAAGCATGGACTGTTAAAAGCGTTACTGGCCTTCACATATGTCGCCATAGTGCCCGTAGTATTGAATCGCGATGCAGTTTCTGTGATTGATCGTCATTGTGAAGGTTCAAGGGAAGCAATGACCCTGGATCTGGACGTCGGATATAGTTACATGAGTCCCAGGAAATATTCAAAGCATGGACTGTTAAAAGCGTTACTGGCCTTCACATATGTCGCCATAGTGCCCGTAGTATTGAATCGCGATGCAGTTTCTGTGTTTCATCGTCATTGTGAACGTTCAAGGGAAGCAATGACCCTGGAGCTGGACGTCGGATATAGTTACTTTAGTCCCAGGAAATATTCAAAGCATGGACTGTTAAAAGCGTTACTGGCCTTCACATATGTCGCCATAGTGCCCGTAGTATTGAATCGCGATGCAGTTTCTGTGTTTCATGGTCATTGTGAAGGTTCAAGGGAAGCAATTACCCTGGAGCTGGGCTTCGGATATAGTTACTTGAGACCGAGAAAATATTCAAAGCATGGACTGTTAAAAGCGTTACTGGACTTCACATATGTCGCCATAGTGCCCGTAGTATTGAATCGCGATGCAGTTTCTGTGTCTCATCAGTAATGTGGAGTTTCAAGGGAAGCAATGACCCTGGAGCTGGACGTCGGATATAGTTACTTGAGTCCCAGGAAATATTCAAAGCATGGACTGTTAAAAGCGTTACTGGCCTTCACATATGTCGCCATAGTGCCTGTAGTATTGAATCGCGATGCCGTTTCTGTGTTTCATCGTCATTGTGAAGCTTCAAGGGAAGCAATGACCCTGGAGCTGGACGTCGGATATAGTTACTTGAGTCCCAGGAAATATTCAAAGCATGGACTGTTAAAAGCGTTAATGGCCTTCACATATGTCGCCATGGTGCTTGTAGTATGCAATCGCGATGCAGTTTCTGTGTTTCATCGCCAGTGTGAAAATCCAAGGGAAGCAATGACCCTGGACCTTGCCGTCGGATCTTGTTACATGAGTCCCAGGAAATGTTCAAAGCATGGACTGTTAAAAGCGTTACTGGCCTTCACATATGTCGCATAAGTGCCTACAGTATTGAATCGCGATGCAGTTTCTGGGATTCATCGTCATTGTGAAGGTTCAAGGGAAGCAGTCACCCTGTAGCTGGACGTCGGATATAGTTACTTTAGTCCCAGGAAATATTCAAAGCATGGACTGTTAAAAGCGTTACTGGCCTTCACATATGTCGCCATAGTGCCCGTAGTATTGAATCGCGATGCAGTTTCTGTGATTCATCGTCATTGTGAAGGTTCAAGGGAAGCAATGACCCTGGAGCTGGACGTCGGATATAGTTACTTGAGTCCCAGGAAATATTCAAAGCATGGACTGTTAAAAGCGTTACTGGCCTTCACATATGTCGCCATAGCGCCTGTAGTATTAAATCGCGATGCAGTTTCTGTGTTTCATCGTCATTGTGAAGGTTCCAGGGAAGCAATGACCCTGGAGCTGGACTTCGGATATAGTTACTTGAGACCGAGAAAATATTCAAAGCATGGACTGTTAAAAGCGTTACTGGCCTTCACATATGTCCCCATAGTGCCCGTAGTATTGAATCGCGATGCAGTTTCTGTGTTTCATCGTCATTGTGAAGGTTCAAGGGAAGCATTGACCCTGGAGCTTGACGTCGGATATAGTTATTTGAGTCCCAGGAAATATTCAAAGCATGGACTGTTAAAAGCGTTACTGGCCTTCACATATGTCGCCATAGTGCCTACAGTATTGAATCGCTATGCAGTTTCTGTGATTCATCGTCATTGTGAAGGTTCAAGGGAAGCAATGACCCTGTAGCTGGACGTCGGGTATAGTTACTTGAGTCCCAGGAAATATTCAAAGCATGGACTGTTAAAAGCGTTACTGGCCTTCACATATGTCGCCATAGTGCCCGTAGTATTGAGTCGCGATGCAGTTTCTGTGATTGATAGTCATTGTGAAGGTTCAAGGGAAGCATTGACCCTGGAGCTGGACGTCGGATATAGTTACTTGAGTCCCAGGAAATATTCAAAGCATGGACTGTTAAAAGCGTTACTGGCCTTCACATATGTCCCCATAGTGCCCGTAGTATTGAATCGCGATGCAGTTTCTGTGTTTCATCGTCATTGTGAAGGTTCAAATGAAGCATTGACCCTGGAGCTGGACGTCGGATATAGTTACTTGAGTCCCAGGAAATATTCAAAGCATGGACTGTTAAAAGCGTTACTGGCCTTCACATATGTCCCCATAGTGCCCGTAGTATTGAATCGCGATGCAGTTTCTGTGTTTCATCGTCATTGTGAAGGTTCAAGGGAAGCATTGACCCTGGAGCTGGACGTCGGATATAGTTACTTGAGTCCCAGGAAATATTCAAAGCATGGACTGTTAAAAGCGTTACTGGCCTTCCCATATGTCCCCATAGTGCCCCTAGTATTGAATCGCGATGCAGTTTCTGTGTTTCATCGTCATTGTGAAGGTTCAAGGGAAGCATTGACCCTGGAGCTGGACGTCGGATATAGTTACTTGAGTCCCAGGAAATATTCAAAGCATGGACTGTTAAAAGCGTTACTGGCCTTCACATATGTCGCCATAGTGCCCGTAGTATTGAATCGCGATGCAGTTTCTGTGTTTCATCGTCATTGTGAAGGTTCAAGGGAAGCAATGACCCTGGAGCTGGACGTCGGATATAGTTACTTTAGTCCCAGGAAATATTCAAAGCATGGACTGTTAAAAGCGTTACTGGATTTCCCATATGTCCCCATAGTGCCCGTAGTATTGAATAGCGATGCAGTTTCTGTGTTTCATCGTCATTGTGAAGGTTCAAGGGAAGCATTGACCCTGGAGCTGGACGTCGGATATAGTTACTTGAGTCCCAGGAAATATTCAAAGCATGGACTGTTAAAAGCGTTAATGGCCTTCACATATGTCGCCATGGTGCTTGTAGTATGCAATCGCGATGCAGTTTCTGTGTTTCATCGCCAGTGTGAAAATCCAAGGGAAGCAATGACCCTGGACCTTGCCGTCCGATCTTGTTACATGAGTCCCAGGAAATGTTCATAGCATGGACTGTTAAAAGCGTTACTGGCCTTCACATATGTCGCATAAGTGCCTACAGTATTGAATCGCGATGCAGTTTCTGTGATTCATCGTCATTGTGAAGGTTCAAGGGAAGCAATGACCCTGTGGCTGGACGTCGGATATAGTTACTTGAGTCCCAGGAAATATTAAAGCATGGACTGTTAAAAGCGTTACTGGCCTTCACATATGTCGCCATAGTGCCCGTAGTATTGAATCGCGATGCAGTTTCTGTGATTGATAGTCATTGTGAAGGTTCAAGGGAAGCAATGACCCTGGATCTGGACGTCGGATATAGTTACATGAGTCCCAGGAAATATTCAAAGCATGGACTGTTAAAAGCGTTACTGGCCTTCACATATGTCGCCATAGTGCCCGTAGTATTGAATCGCGATGCAGTTTCTGTGTTTCATCGTCATTGTGAACGTTCAAGGGAAGCAATGACCCTGGAGCTGGACGTCGGATATAGTTACTTTAGTCCCAGGAAATATTCAAAGCATGGACTGTTAAAAGCGTTACTGGCCTTCACATATGTCGCCATAGTGCCCGTAGTATTGAATCGCGATGCAGTTTCTGTGTTTCATGGTCATTGTGAAGGTTCAAGGGAAGCAATTACCCTGGAGCTGGGCTTCGGATATAGTTACTTGAGACCGAGAAAATATTCAAAGCATGGACTGTTAAAAGCGTTACTGGACTTCACATATGTCGCCATAGTGCCCGTAGTATTGAATCGCGATGCAGTTTCTGTGTCTCATCAGTAATGTGGAGTTTCAAGGGAAGCAATGACCCTGGAGCTGGACGTCGGATATAGTTACTTGAGTCCCAGGAAATATTCAAAGCATGGACTGTTAAAAGCGTTACTGGCCTTCACATATGTCGCCATAGTGCCTGTAGTATTGAATCGCGATGCCGTTTCTGTGTTTCATCGTCATTGTGAAGCTTCAAGGGAAGCAATGACCCTGGAGCTGGACGTCGGATATAGTTACTTGAGTCCCAGGAAATATTCAAAGCATGGACTGTTAAAAGCGTTAATGGCCTTCACATATGTCGCCATGGTGCTTGTAGTATGCAATCGCGATGCAGTTTCTGTGTTTCATCGCCAGTGTGAAAATCCAAGGGAAGCAATGACCCTGGACCTTGCCGTCGGATCTTGTTACATGAGTCCCAGGAAATGTTCAAAGCATGGACTGTTAAAAGCGTTACTGGCCTTCACATATGTCGCATAAGTGCCTACAGTATTGAATCGCGATGCAGTTTCTGGGATTCATCGTCATTGTGAAGGTTCAAGGGAAGCAATGACCCTGTAGCTGGACGTCGGATATAGTTACTTGAGTCCCAGGAAATATTCAAAGCATGGACTGTTAAAAGCGTTACTGGCCTTCACATATGTCGCCATAGTGCCCGTAGTATTGAATCGCGATGCAGTTTCTGTGATTCATCGTCATTGTGAAGGTTCAAGGGAAGCAATGACCCTGGAGCTGGACGTCGGATATAGTTACTTGAGTCCCAGGAAATATTCAAAGCATGGACTGTTAAAAGCGTTACTGGCCTTCACATATGTCGCCATAGCGCCTGTAGTATTGAATCGCGATGCAGTTTCTGTGTTTCATCGTCATTGTGAAGGTTCCAGGGAAGCAATGACCCTGGAGCTGGACTTCGGATATAGTTACTTGAGACCGAGAAAATATTCAAAGCATGGACTGTTAAAAGCGTTACTGGCCTTCACATATGTCCCCATAGTGCCCGTAGTATTGAATCGCGATGCAGTTTCTGTGTTTCATCGTCATTGTGAAGGTTCAAGGGAAGCATTGACCCTGGAGCTTGACGTCGGATATAGTTATTTGAGTCCCAGGAAATATTCAAAGCATGGACTGTTAAAAGCGTTACTGGCCTTCACATATGTCGCCATAGTGCCTACAGTATTGAATCGCTATGCAGTTTCTGTGATTCATCGTCATTGTGAAGGTTCAAGGGAAGCAATGACCCTGTAGCTGGACGTCGGGTATAGTCACTTGAGTCCCAGGAAATATTCAAAGCATGGACTGTTAAAAGCGTTACTGGCCTTCACATATGTCGCCATAGTGCCCGTAGTATTGAGTCGCGATGCAGTTTCTGTGATTGATAGTCATTGTGAAGGTTCAAGGGAAGCATTGACCCTGGAGCTGGACGTCGGATATAGTTACTTGAGTCCCAGGAAATATTCAAAGCATGGACTGTTAAAAGCGTTACTGGCCTTCACATATGTCCCCATAGTGCCCGTAGTATTGAATCGCGATGCAGTTTCTGTGTTTCATCGTCATTGTGAAGGTTCAAGGGAAGCATTGACCCTGGAGCTGGACGTCGGATATAGTTACTTGAGTCCCAGGAAATATTCAAAGCATGGACTGTTAAAAGCGTTACTGGCCTTCACATATGTCCCCATAGTGCCCGTAGTATTGAATCGCGATGCAGTTTCTGTGTTTCATCGTCATTGTGAAGGTTCAAGGGAAGCATTGACCCTGGAGCTGGACGTCGGATATAGTTACTTGAGTCCCAGGAAATATTCAAAGCATGGACTGTTAAAAGCGTTACTGGCCTTCCCATATGTCCCCATAGTGCCCGTAGTATTGAATCGCGATGCAGTTTCTGTGTTTCATCGTCATTGTGAAGGTTCAAGGGAAGCAATGACCCTGTAGCTGGACGTCGGATATAGTTACTTGAGTCCCAGGAAATATTCAAAGCATGGACTGTTAAAAGCGTTACTGGCCTTCACATATGTCGCCATAGTGCCCGTAGTATTGAATCGCGATGCAGTTTCTGTGATTGATCGTCATTGTGAAGGTTCAAGGGAAGCAATGACCCTGGAGCTGGACGTCGGATATAGTTACTTGAGTCCCAGGAAATATTCAAAGCATGGACTGTTAAAAGCGTTACTGGCCTTCACATATGTCGCCATAGTGCCCGTAGAATTGAATCGCGATGCAGTTTCTGTGTTTCATCGTCATTGTGAAGGTTCAAGGGAAGCATTGACCCTGGAGCTGGACGTCGGATATAGTTACTTGAGTCCCAGGAAATATTCAAAGCATGGACTGTTAAAAGCGTTACTGGCCTTCACATATGTCCCCATAGTGCCAGTAGTATTGAATCGCGATGCAGTTTCTGTGTTTCATCGTCATTGTGAAGGTTCAAGGGAAGCAATGACCCTGGAGCTGGACGTCGGATATAGTTACTTGAGTCCCAGGAAATATTCAAAGCATGGACTGTTAAAAGCGTTACTGGCCTTCACATATGTCCCCATAGTGCCCGTAGTATTGAATCGCGATGCAGTTTCTGTGTTTCATCGTCATTGTGAAGGTTCAAGGGAAGCATTGACCCTGGAGCTGGACGTCGGATATAGTTACTTGAGTCCCAGGAAATATTCAAAGCATGGACTGTTAAAAGCGTTACTGGCCTTCACATATGTCCCCATAGTGCCCGTAGTATTGAATCGTGATGCAGTTTCTGTGTTTCATCGTCATTGTGAAGGTTCAAGGGAAGCATTGACCCTGGAGCTGGACGTCGGATATAGTTACTTGAGTCCCAGGAAATATTCAAAGCATGGACTGTTAAAAGCGTTACTGGCCTTCCCATATGTCCCCATAGTGCCCGTAGTATTGAATCACGATGCAGTTTCTCTGTTTCATCGTCATTGTGAAGGTTCAAGGGAAGCATTGACCCTGGAGCTGGACGTCGGATATAGTTACTTTAGTCCCAGGAAATATTCAAAGCATGGACTGTTAAAAGCGTTACTGGCCTTCACATATGTCGCCATGGTGCTTGTAGTATGCAATCGCGATGCAGTTTCTGTGTTTCATCGCCAGTGTGAAAATCCAAGGGAAGCAATGACCCTGGACCTTGCCGTCGGATCTTGTTACATGAGTCCCAGGAAATGTTCAAAGCATGGACTGTTAAAAGCGTTACTGGCCTTCACATATGTCGCATAAGTGCCTACAGTATTGAATCGCGATGCAGTTTCTGTGATTCATCGTCATTGTGAAGGTTCAAGGGAAGCAATGACCCTGGAGCTGGACGTCGGATATAGTTACTTGAGTCCCAGGAAATATTCAAAGCATGGACTGTTAAAAGCGTTACTGGCCTTCACATATGTCGCCATAGTGCCTGTAGTATTGAATCGCGATGCCGTTTCTGTGTTTCATCGTCATTGTGAAGCTTCAACGGAAGCAATGACCCTGGAGCTGGACGTCGGATATAGTTACTTGAGTCCCAGGAAATATTCAAAGCATGGACCGTTAAAAGCGTTACTGGCCTTCACATATGTCGCCATAGTGCCCGTAGTATTGAATCGCGATGCAGTTTCTGTGATTGATCGTCATTGTGAAGGTACAAGGGAAGCAATGACCCTGGAGCTGGACGTCGGATATAGTTACTTGAGTCCCAGGAAATATTCAAAGCATGGACTGTTAAAAGCGTTACTGGCCTTCACATATGTCGCCATAGTGCCCGTAGTATTGAATCGCGATGCAGTTTCTGTGTTTCATCGTCATTGTGAAGGTTCAAGGGAAGCATTGACACTGGAGCTGGACGTCGGATATAGTTACTTGAGTCCCAGGAAATATTCAAAGCATGGACTGTTAAAAGCGTTACTGGCCTTCACATATGTCCCAATAGTGCCCGTAGTATTGAATCGCGATGCAGTTTCTGTGTTTCATCGTCATTGTGAAGGTTCAAGGGAAGCAATGACCCTGGAGCTGGACGTCGGATATAGTTACTTGAGTCCCAGGAAATATTCAAAGCATGGACTGTTAAAAGCGTTACTGGCCTTCACATATGTCCCCATAGTGCCCGTAGTATTGAATCGCGATGCAGTTTCTGTGTTTCATCGTCATTGTGAAGGTTCAAGGGAAGCATTGACCCTGGAGCTGGACGTCGGATATAGTTACTTGAGTCCCAGGAAATATTCAAAGCATGGACTGTTAAAAGCGTTACTGGCCTTCACATATGTTGCCATAGTGCCCGTAGTATTGAATCGCGATGCAGTTTCTGTGTTTCATCGTCATTGTGAAGGTTCAAGGGAAGCAATGACCCTGGAGCTGGACGTCGGATATAGTTACTTGAGTCCCAGGAAATATTCAAAGCATGGACTGTTAAAAGCGTTACTGGCCTTCACATATGTCCCCATAGTGCCCGTAGTATTGAATCGCGATGCAGTTTCTGTGTTTCATCGTCATTGTGAAGGTTCAAGGGAAGCAATGACCCTGGAGCTGGACGTCGGATATAGTTACTTGAGTCCCAGGAAATATTCAAAGCATGGACTTTTAAAAGCGTTACTGGCCTTCACATATGTTGCCATAGTGCCCGTAGTATTGAATCGCGATGCAGTTTCTGTGTTTCATCGTCATTGTGAAGGTTCAAGGGAAGCAATGACCCTGGAGCTGGACGTCGGATATAGTTACTTGAGTCCCAGGAAATATTCAAAGCATGGACTGTTAAAAGCGTTACTGGCCTTCACATATGTCGCCATAGTGCCCGTAGTATTGAGTCGCGATGCAGTTTCTGTGATTGATAGTCATTGTGAAGGTTCAAGGGAAGCAATGACCCTGGAGCTGGACGTCGGATATAGTTACTTGAGTCCCAGGAAATATTCAAAGCATGGACTGTTAAAAGCGTTACTGGCCTTCACATATGTCGCCATAGTGCCCGTAGTATTGAATCGCGATGTAGTTTCTGTGTTTCATCGTCATTGTGAAGGTTCAAGGGAAGCATTGACCCTGGAGCTGGACGTCGGATATAGTTACTTGAGTCCCAGGAAATATTCAAAGCATGGACTGTTAAAAGCGTTACTGGCCTTCACATATGTCCCCATAGTGCCCGTAGTATTGAATCGCGATGCAGTTTCTGTGTTTCATCGTCATTGTGAAGGTTCAAGGGAAGCAATGACCCTGGAGCTGGACGTCGGATATAGTTACTTTAGTCCCAGGAAATATTCAAAGCATGGACTGTTAAAAGCGTTACTGGCCTTCACATATGTCGCCATAGTGCCTGTAGTATTGAATCGCGATGCAGTTTCTGTGTTTCATCGTCATTGTGAATGTTCAAGGGAAGCAATGACCCTGGAGCTGGACTTCGGATATAGTTACTTGAGACCGAGAAAATATTCAAAGCATGGACTGTTAAAAGCGTTACTGGCCTTCACATATGTCGCCATAGTGCCCGTAGTATTGAATCGCGATGCAGTTTCTGTGTTTCATCGTCATTGTGAAGGTTCAAGGGAAGCATTGACCCTGGAGCTGGACGTCGGATATAGTTACTTTAGTCCCAGGAAATATTCAAAGCATGGACTGTTAAAAGCGTTACTGGCCTTCACATATGTCACCATAGTGCCTGTAGTATTGAATCGCGATGCAGTTTCTGTGTTTCATCGTCATTGTGAAGGTTCAAGGGAAGCAATGACCCTGGAGCTGGACGTCGGATATCGTTACTTTAGTCCCAGGAAATATTCAAAGCATGGACTATTAAAAGCGTTACTGGCCTTCACATATGTCGCCATAGTGCCCGTAATATTGAGTCGCGATGCAGTTTCTGTGATTGATCGTCATTGTGAAGGTTTAAGGGAAGCAATGACCCTGGAGCTGGACGTCGGATATAGTTACTTGAGTCCCAGGAAATATTCAAATCATGGACTGTTAAAAGCGTTACTGGCCTTCACATATGTCGCCATAGTGCCCGTAGTATTGAGTCGCAATGCAGTTTCTGTGATTGATAGTCATTGTGAAGGTTCAAGGGAAGCAATGACCCTGGAGCTGGACGTCGGATATAGTTACTTGAGTCCCAGGAAATATTCAAAGCATGGACTGTTAAAAGCGTTACTGGCCTTCACATATGTCCCCATAGTGCCTGTAGTATTGAATCGCGATGCAGTTTCTGTGTTTCATCGTCATTGTGAAGGTTCAAGGGAAGCAATGACCCTGGAGCTGGACTTCGGATATAGTTACTTGAGACCGAGAAAATATTCAAAGCATGGACTGTTAAAAGCGTTACTGGCCTTCACATATGTCGCCATAGTGCCCGTAGTATTCAATCGCGATGCAGTTTCTGTGATTGATCGGCATTGTGAAGGTTCAAGGGTAGCAACGACCCTGGAGCTGGACGTCGGATAGAGTTACTTGAGTCCCAGGAAATATTCAAAGCATGGACTGTTAAAAGCGTTACTGGCCTTCACATATGTCGCCATAGTGCCTGTAGTACTGAATCGCGATGCAGTTTCTGTGTTTCATCGTCATTGTGAAGGTTCAAGGGAAGCAATGACCCTGGAGCTGGACGTCGGATATAGTTACTTGAGTCCCAGGAAATATTCAAAGCATGGACTGTTAAAAGCGTTACTGGCCTTCACATATGTTGCCATAGTGCCCATAGTATTGAATCGCGATGCAGTTTCTGTGTTTCATCGTCATTGTGAAGGTTCAGGGGACGCAATGACACTGGAGCTGGACGTCGGATATAGTTATTTGAGTCCCAGGAAATATTCAGAACATGGACTGTTAAAAGCGTTACTGGCCTTCACATATGTCGCCTTAGTGCCCGTAGTATTCAATCTCGATGCAGTTTCTGTGTTTCATCGTTATTGTGAAGGTTCAAGGGAAGCAATGACCCTGGAGGTGGACGTCGGATATAGTTACTTGAGTCCCAGGAAATATTCAAAGCATGGACTGTTAAAAGCGTTACTGGCCTTCACATATGTCGCCATAGTGCCCGTAGTGTTGAATCGCGATGCAGTTTCTGTGTTTCATCGTCATTGTGAAGGTTCAAGGGAAGCAATGACCCTGGAGCTGGATGTCGGATATAGTTACTTGAGTCCCAGGAAATATTCAAAGCATGGACTGTTAAAAGCGTTACTGGCCTTCACATATGTCCCCATAGTGCCTGTAGTATTGAATCGCGATGCAGTTTCTGTGTTTCATCGTCATTGTGAAGGTTCAAGGGAAGCAATGACCCTGGAGCTGGACGTCGGATATAGTTACTTGAGTCCCAGGAAATATTCAAAGCTTGGACTGTTAAAAGCGTTACTGGCCTTCACATATGTCGCCATAGTGCCCGTAGTATTGAGTCGCGATGCGGTTTCTGTGATTGATCGTCATTGTGAAGGTTCAAGGGAAGCAATGACCCTGGAGCTGGACGTCGGATATAGTTACTTGAGTCCCAGGAAATATTCAAAGCATGGACTGTTAAAAGCGTTACTGGCCTTCACATATGTCGCCATAGTGCCCGTAGTATTGAGTCGCGATGCAGTTTCTGTGATTCATCGTCATTGTGAAGGTTCAAGGGAAGCAATGACCCAGGAGCTGGACGTCGGATATAGTTACTTGAGTCCCAGGAAATATTCAAAGCATGGACTGTTAAAAGCGTTACTGGCCTTCCATATGTCGCCATAGTGCGTACAGTATTGAATCGCGATGCAGTTTCTGTGTTTCATCGTCATTGTGAAGGTTCAAGGGAAGCAGTGACCCTGGAGCTGGACTTCGGATATAGTTACTTGAGACCGAGAAAATATTCAAAGCATGGACTGTTAAAAGCGTTACTGGCCTTCACATATGTCGCCATAGTGCCCGTAGTATAGAGTCGCGATGCAGTTTCTGTGATTGATCGTCAGTGCGAAGGTTCAAGGGAAGCAATGACCCTGGAGGTGGACGTCGGATATAGTTACTTGAGTCCCAGGAAATATTCAAAGCATGGACTGTTAAAAGCGTTACTGGCCTTCACATATGTCACCATAGTGCCTGTAGTATTGAATCGCGATGCAGTTTCTGTGTTTCATCGTCATTGTGAAGGTTCAAGGGAAGCAATGACCCTGGAGCTGGACTTCGGATATAGTTACTTGAGACCGAGAAAATATTCAAAGCATGGACTGTCAAAAGCGTTACTGGCCTTCACATATGTCGCCATAGTGCACGTAGTATTGAATCGCGATGCAGTTTCTGTGATTGATCGTCATTGTGAAGCTTCAACGGAAGCAATGACCCTGGAGCTGGACGTCGGATATAGTTACTTGAGTCCCAGGAAATATTCAAAGCATGGACTGTTAAAAACGTTACTGGCCTTCACATATGTCCCCATAGTGCCCGTAGTATTGAATCGCGATGCAGTTTCTGTGTTTCATCGTCATTGTGAAGGTTCAAGGGAAGCAATGACCCTGGAGCTGGACGTCGGATATAGTTACTTTAGTCCCAGGAAATATTCAAAGCATGGACTGTTAAAAGCGTTACTGGCCTTCACATATGTCGCCATAGTGCCCGTAGTATTGAGTCGCGATGCAGTTTCTGTGATTGATCGTCATTGTGAAGGTTCAAGGGAAGCAATGACCCTGGAGCTGGACGTCGGATATAGTTACTTGAGTCCCAGGAAATATTCAAAGCATGGACTGTTAAAAGCGTTACTGGCCTTCACATATGTAGCCATAGTGCCTGTAGTATTGAATCGCGATGCAGTTGCTGTGTTTCATCGTCATTGTGAAGGTTCAAGGGAAGCAATGACCCTGGAGCTGGACTTCGGATATAGTTACTTGAGACCGAGAAAATATTCAAAGCATGGACTGTTAAAAGCGTTACTGGCCTTCGCATATGTCGCCATAGTGCCCGTAGTATTGAATCGCGATGCAGTCTCTGTGTTTCATCGTCATTGTGAAGGTTCAAGGGAAGCATTGACCCTGGAGCTGGACGTCGGATATAGTTACTTTAGTCCCAGGAAATATTCAAAGCATGGACTGTTAAAAGCGTTACTGGCCTTCACATATGTCCCGATAGTGCCCGTAGTATTGAATCGCGATGCAGTTTCTGTGTTTCGTCGTCATTGTGAAGGTTCAAGGGAAGCAATGACCATGGAGCTGGACGTCGGATATAGTTACTTTAGTCCCAGGAAATATTCAAAGCATGGACTGTTAAAAGCGTTACTGGCCTTCACATATGTCGCCATAGTGCCTACAGTATTGAATCGCTATGCAGTTTCTGTGATTCATCGTCATTGTGAAGGTTCAAGGGAAGCAATGACCCTGTAGCTGGACGTCGGATATAGTTACTTGAGTCCCAGGAAATATTCAAAGCATGGACTGTTAAAAGCGTTACTGGCCTTCACATATGTCGCCATAGTGCCCGTAGTATTGAGTCGCGATGCAGTTTCTGTGATTGATAGTCATTGTGAAGGTTCAAGGGAAGCAATGACCCTGGAGCTGGACGTCGGATATAGTTACTTGAGTCCCAGGAAATATTCAAAGCATGGACTGTTAAAAGCGTTACTGGCCTTCACATATGTCCCCATAGTGCCTGTAGTATTGAATCGCGATGCAGTTTCTGTGTTTCATCGTCATTGTGAAGGTTCAAGGGAAGCAATGACCCTGGAGCTGGACTTCGGATATAGCTACTTGAGACCGAGAAAATATTCAAAGCATGGACTGTTAAAAGCGTTACTGGCCTTCACATATGTCGCCATAGTGCCCGTAGTATTCAATCGCGATGCAGTTTCTGTGATTGATCGGCATTGTGAAGGTTCAAGGGAAGCAACGACCCTGGAGCTGGACGTCGGATAGAGTTACTTGAGTCCCAGGAAATATTCAAAGCATGGACTGTTAAAAGCGTTACTGGCCTTCACATATGTCCCCATAGAGCCTGTAGTATTGAATCGCGATGCAGTTTCTGTGTTTCATCGTCATTGTGAACGTTCAAGGGAAGCAATGACCCTGGAGCTGGACGTCGGATATAGTTACTTGAGTCCCAGGAAATATTCAAAGCATGGACTGTTAAAAGCGTTACTGGCCTTCACATATGTCGCCATAGTGCCCGTAGTATTGAGTCGCGATGCAGTTTCTGTGATTGATCGTCATTGTGAAGGTTTAAGGGAAGCAATGACCCTGGAGCTGGACGTCGGATATAGTTACTTGAGTCCCAGGAAATATTCAAAGCATGGACTGTTAAAAGCGTTACTGGCCTTCACATATGTCGCCATAGTGCCCGTAGTATTGAGTCGCGATGCAGTTTCTGTGATTCATCGTCATTGTGAAGGTTCAAGGGAAGCAATGACCCTGGAGCTGGACGTCGGATATAGTTACTTGAGTCCCAGGAAATATTCAAAGCATGGACTGTTAAAAGCGTTACTGGCCTTCACATATGTCGCCTTAGTGCCCGTAGTATTGAATCGCGATGCAGTTTCTGTGTTTCATCGTCATTGTGAAGGTTCAAGGGAAGCAATGACCCTGGAGCTGGACGTCGGATATAATTACTTGAGTCCCAGGAAATATTCAAAGCATGGACTGTTAAAAGCGTTACTGGCCTTCACATATGTTGCCATAGTGCCCATAGTATTGAATCGCGATGCAGTTTCTGTGTTTCATCGTCATTGTGAAGGTTCAGGGGACGCAATGACACTGGAGCTGGACGTCGGATATAGTTATTTGAGTCCCAGGAAATATTCTGAACATGGACTGTTAAAAGCGTTACTAGCCTTCACATATGTCGCCTTAGTGCCCGTAGTATTCAATCTCGATGCAGTTTCTGTGTTTCATCGTTATTGTGAAGGTTCAAGGGAAGCAATGACCCTGGAGCTGGACGTCGGATATAGTTACTTGAGTCCCAGGAAATATTCAAAGCATGGACTGTTAAAAGCGTTACTGGCCTTCACATATGTCGCCATAGTGCCTACAGTATTGAATCGCGATGCAGTTTCTGTGTTTCATCGTCATTGTGAAGGTTCAAGGGAAGCAATGACCCTGGAGCTGGACTTCGGATATAGTTACTTGAGACCGAGAAAATATTCAAAGCATGGACTGTTAAAAGCGTTACTGGCCTTCACATATGTCGCCATAGTGCCCGTAGTATTGAGTCGCGATGCAGTTTCTGTGATTGATCGTCAGTGTGAAGGTTCAAGGGAAGCAATGACCCTGGAGCTGGACGTCGGATATAGTTACTTGAGTCCCAGGAAATATTCAAAGCATGGACTGTTAAAAGCGTTACTGGCCTTCACATATGTCACCATAGTGCCTGTAGTATTGAATCGCGATGCAGTTTCTGTGTTTCATCGTCATTGTGAAGGTTCAAGGGAAGCAATGACCCTGGAGCTGGACGTCGGATATCGTTACTTTAGTCCCAGGAAATATTCAAAGCATGGACTGTTAAAAGCGTTACTGGCCTTCACATATGTCGCCATAGTGCCCGTAATATTGAGTCGCGATGCAGTTTCTGTGACTGATCGTCATTGTGAAGGTTCAAGGGAAGCAATGACCCTGGAGCTGCACGTCGGATATAGTTACTTGAGTCCCAGGAAATATTCAAAGCATGGACTGTTAAAAGCGTTACTGGCCTTCACATATGTAGCCATAGTGCCTGTAGTATTGAATCGCGATGCAGTTTCTGTGTTTCATCGTCATTGTGAAGGTTCAAGGGAAGCAATGACCCTGGAGCTGGACTTCGGATATAGTTACTTGAGACCGAGAAAATATTCAAAGCGTGGACTGTTAAAAGCGTTACTGGCCTTCACATATGTCGCCATAGTGCCTGTAGTATTGAATCGCGATGCAGTTTCTGTGATTGATCGTCATTGTGAAGGTTCAAGGGAAGCAATGACCCTGGAGCTGGACGTCGGATATAGTTACTTGAGTCCCAGGAAATATTCAAAGCATGGACTGTTAAAAGCGTTACTGGCCTTCACATATGTCGCCATAGTGCCTGTAGTACTGAATCGCGATGCAGTTTCTGTGTTTCATCGTCATTGTGAAGGTTCAAGGGAAGCAATGACCCTGGAGCTGGACGTCGGATATAGTTACTTGAGTCCCAGGAAATATTCAAAGCATGGACTGTTAAAAGCGTTACTGGCCTTCACATATGTTGCCATAGTGCCCATAGTATTGAATCGCGACGCAGTTTCTGTGTTTCATCGTCATTGTAAAGGTTCAGGGGACGCAATGACACTGGAGCTGGACGTCGGATATAGTTATTTGAGTCCCAGGAAATATTCAGAACATGGACTGTTAAAAGCGTTACTGGCCTTCACATATGTCGCCATAGTGCCCGTAGTATTGAATCGCGATGCAGTTTCTGTGTTTCATCGTCATTGTGAAGGTTCAAGGGAAGCATTGACCCTGGAGCTGGACGTCGGATATAGTTACTTGAGTCCCATGAAATATTCAAAGCATGGACTGTTAAAAGCGTTACTGGCCTTCACATATGTCACCATAGTGCCCGTAGTATTGAATCGCGATGCAGTTTCTGTGTCTCATCGGTAATGTGGAGTTTCAAGGGAAGCAATGACCCTGGAGCTGGACGTCGGATATAGTTACTTGAGGCCCAGGAAATATTCAAAGCATGGAATTATAAAAGCGTTACTGGCCTTCACAATTGTCGCCATAGTGCCTGTAGTACTGAATCGCGATGCAGTTTCCGTATTTCATCGTCATTGTGAAGGTTCAAGGGAAGCAATGACCCTGGAGCTGGACGTCGGATATAGTTACTTGAGTCCCAGGAAATATTCAAAGCATGGACTGTTAAAAGCGTTACAGGCCTCCACATATGTCGCCATAGTGCCAATAGTATTGAATCGCGATGCAGTTTCTGTGTTTCATCGTCATTGTGAAGGTTCAGGGAACGCAATGACACTGGAGCTGGACGTCGGATATAGTTATTTGAGTCCCAGGAAATATTCAGAACATGGACTGTTAAAAGCGTTACTGGCCTTCACATATGTCGCCTTAGTGCCCGTAGTATTCAATCTCGATGCAGTTTCTGTGTTTCATCGTTATTGTGAAGGTTCAAGGGAAGCAATGACCCTGGAGCTGGACGTCGGATATAGTTACTTGAGTCCCAGGAAATATTCAAAGCATGGACTGTTAAAAGCGTTACTGGCCTTCACATATGTCGCCATAGTGCCCGTAGTATTCTATCGCGATGCACTTTCTGTGTTTCATCGTCAATGTGAAGGTTCAAGGGAAGCAATGACCCTGGACCTGGACGTCGGATATTGTTACTTGAATCCCAGTAAATATTCAAAACATCGACTGTTATAAGCGTTAATGGCCTTCACATATGTCGCCATGGTGCTTGTAGTATGCAATCGCGATGCAGTTTCTGTGTTTCATCGCCATTGTAAAGGTTCAGGGGACGCAATGACACTGGAGCTGGACGTCGGATATAGTTATTTGAGTCCCAGGAAATATTCAGAACATGGACTGTTAAAAGCGTTACTGGCCTTCACATATGTCGCCTTAGTGCCCGTAGTATTCAATCTCGATGCAGTTTCTGTGTTTCATCGTTATTGTGAAGGTTCAAGGGAAGCAATGACCCTGGATGTGGACGTCGGATATAGTTACTTGAGTCCCAGGAAATATTCAAAGCATGGACTGTTAAAAGCGTTACTGGCCTTCACATATGTCGCCATAGTGCCCGTAGTATTGAATCGCGATGCAGTTTCTGTGTTTCATCGTCATTGTGAAGGTTCAAGGGAAGCATTGACCCTGGAGCTGGACGTCGGATATAGTTACTTGAGTCCCATGAAATATTCAAAGCATGGACTGTTAAAAGCGTTACTGGCCTTCACATATGTCGCCATAGTGCCTGTAGTATTGAATCGCGATGCAGTTTCTGTGTTTCATCGTCAATGTGAATGATAAAGGGAAGCAATGATACTGGACTTGGCCGTCGGATATTGTTACGTGAGTCAAAGGAAATGTTCAATGCATGGACTGTTAAAAGCGTTACTGGCCTTCACATATGTCGCCATAGTGCCCGTAGTATTCTATCGCGATGCACATTCTGTGTTTCATCGTCAATGTGAAGGTTCAAGGGAAGCAATGACCCTGGACCTGGACGTCGGATATTGTTACTTGAATCCCAGTAAATATTCAAAACATCGACTGTTATAAGCGTTAATGGCCTTCACATATGTCGCCATGGTGCTTGTAGTATGCAATCGCGATGCAGTTTCTGTGTTTCATCGCCAGTGTGAAAATCCAAGGGAAGCAATGACCCTGGACCTTGCCGTCGGATCTTGTTACATGAGTCCCAGGAAATGTTCAAAGCATGGACTGTTAAAAGCGTTACTGGCCTTCACATATGTCGCCATAGTGCCTGCAGTATTGAATCGCGATGCAGTTTCTGTGATTCATCGTCATTGTGAAGGTTCAAGGGAAGCAATGACCCTGGAGCTGGACGTCGGATATAGTTACTTGAGTCCCAGGAAATATTCAAAGCATGGACTGTTAAAAGCGTTATTGGCCTTCACATATGTCCCCATAGTGCCCGTAGTATTGAATCGCGATGCAGTTTCTGTGTTTCATCGTCATTGTGAAGGTTCAAGGGAAGCATTGACCCTGGAGCTGGACGTCGGATATAGTTTCTTGAGTCCCAGGAAATATTCAAAGCATGGACTGCTAAAAGCGTTACTGGCCTTCACATATGTCGCCATAGTGCCTGTAGTATTTAATCGCGATGCAGTTTCTGTGTCTCATCGGTAAGGTGGAGTTTCAAGGGAAGTAATGACCCTGGAGCTGGACGTCGGATATAGTTACTTGTGTCCCAGGAAATATTCAAAGCATGGAATGATAAAAGCGTTACTGGCCTTCACAATTGTCGCCATAGTGCCTGTAGTACTGAATCGCGATGCAGTTTCTGTGTTTCATCATCATTGTGAAGGTTCAAGGGAAGCAATGACCCTGGAGCTGGACGTCGGATATAGTTACTTGAGTCCCAGGATATATTCAAAGCATGGACTGTTAAAAGCGTTACTGGCCTTCACATATGTCACCATGGTGCCTGTTCTATTGAATCGCGATGCAGTTTCTGTGTTTCATCGTCAATGTGAATGTTAAAGGGAAGCAATGATACTGGACTTGGCCGTCGGATATTGTTACGTGAGTCAAAGGAAATGTTCAATGCATGGACTGTTAAAAGCGTTACTGGCCTTCACATATGTCGCCATATTGGCTGTAGTATTCTATCGCGATGCAGTTTCTGTGTTTAATCGTCAATGTGAAGGTTCAAGGGAAGCAACGACCCTGGAGCTGGACGTCGGATAGAGTTACTTGAGTCCCAGGAAATATTCAAAGCATGGACTGTTAAAAGCGTTACTGGCCTTCACATATGTCGCCATAGTGCCTGTAGTACTGAATCTCGATGCAGTTTCTGTGTTTCATCGTTATTGTGAAGGTTCGAGGGGAGCAATGACCCTGGAGGTGGACGTCGGATATAGTTACTTGGGTCCCAGGAAATATTCAAAGCATGGACTGTTAAAAGCGTTACTGGCCTTCACATATGTCGCCATAGTGCCCGTAGTATTGAATCGCGATGCAGTTTCTGTGATTGATCGTCATTGTGAAGGTTCAAGGGAAGCAATGACCCTGGAGCTGGACGTCGGATATAGTTACTTGAGTCCCAGGAAATATTCAAAGCATGGACTGTTAAAAGCGTTACGGGACTTCACATATGTCCCCATAGTGCCTGTAGTATTGAATCGCGATGCAGTTTCTGTGTTTCATCGTCATTGTGAAGGTTCAAGGGAAGCAATGAGCCTGGAGCTGGACGTCGGATATAGTTACTTGAGTCCCAGGAAATATTCAAAGCATGGACTGTTAAAAGCGTTACTGGCCTTCACATATGTCCCCATAGAGCCTGTAGTATTGAATCGCGATGCAGTTTCTGTGTTTCATCGTCATTGTGAACGTTCAAGGGAAGCAATGACCCTGGAGCTGGACGTCGGATATAGTTACTTGAGTCCCAGGAAATATTCAAAGCATGGACTGTTAAAAGCGTTACTGGCCTTCACATATGTCGCCATAGTGCCCCTAGTATTGAGTCGCGATGCAGTTTCTGTGATTGATCGTCATTGTGAAGGTTCAAGGGAAGCAATGACCCTGGAGCTGGACGTCGGATATAGTTACTTGAGTCCCAGGAAATATTCAAAGCATGGACTGTTAAAAGCGTTACAGGCCTTCACATATGTCGCCATAGTGCCCGTAGTATTGAGTCGCGATGCAGTTTCTGTGATTCATCGTCATTGTGAAGGTTCAAGGGAAGCAATGACCCTGGAGCTGGACGTCGGATATAGTTACTTGAGTCCCAGGAAATATTCAAATCATGGACTGTTAAAAGCGTTACTGGCCTTCACATATGTCGCCTTAGTGCCCGTAGTATTGAATCGCGATGCAGTTTCTGTGTTTCATCGTCATTGTGAAGGTTCAAGGGAAGCAATGACCCTGGAGCTGGACTTCGGATATAGTTACTTGAGACCGAGAAAGTATTCAAAGCATGGACTGTTAAAAGCGTTACTGGCCTTCACATATGTCGCCATAGTGCCTGTAGTATTGAATCGCGATGCAGTTTCTGTGATTGATCGTCATTGTGGAGGTTCAAGGGAAGCAATGACCCTGGAGCTGGACGTCGGATATAGTTACTTGAGTCCCAGGAAATATTCAAAACATGGACTGTTAAAAGCATTACTGGCCTTCACATATGTCGCCATAGTGCCTGTAGTACTGAATCGCGATGCAATGTCTGTGTTTCATCGTCATTGTGAAGGTTCAAGGGAAGCAATGACCTTGGAGCTGGACGTCGGATATAATTACTTGAGTCCCAGGAAATATTCAAAGCATGGACTGTTAAAAGCGTTACTGGCCTTCACATATGTTGCCATAGTGCCCATAGTATTGAATCGCGATGCAGTTTCTGTGTTTCATCGTCATTGTGAAGGTTCAGGGGACGCAATGACACTGGAGCTGGACGTCGGATATAGTTATTTGAGTCCCAGGAAATATTCAGAACATGGACTGTTAAAAGCGTTACTAGCCTTCACATATGTCGCCTTAGTGCCCGTAGTATTCAATCTCGATGCAGTTTCTGTGTTTCATCGTTATTGTGAAGGTTCAAGGGAAGCAATGACCCTGGAGCTGGACGTCGGATATAGTTACTTGAGTCCCAGGAAATATTCAAAGCATGGACTGTTAAAAGCGTTACTGGCCTTCACATATGTCGCCATAGTGCCTTTAGTATTGAATCGCGATGCAGTTTCTGTGTTTCATCGTCATTGTGAAGGTTCAAGGGAAGCAATGACCCTGGAGCTGGACTTCGGATATAGTTACTTGAGACCGAGAAAATATTCAAAGCTTGGACTGTTAAAAGCGTTACTGGCCTTCACATATGTCGCCATAGTGCCCGTAGTATTGAGTCGCGATGCAGTTTCTGTGATTGATCGTCAGTGTGAAGGTTCAAGGGAAGCAATGACCCTGGAGCTGGACGTCGGATATAGTTACTTGAGTCCCAGGAAATATTCAAAGCATGGACTGTTAAAAGCGTTACTGGCCTTCACATATGTCACCATAGTGCCTGTAGTATTGAATCGCGATGCAGTTTCTGTGTTTCATCGTCATTGTGAAGGTTCAAGGGAAGCAATGACCCTGGAGCTGGACGTCGGATATCGTTAATTTAGTCCCAGGAAATATTCAAAGCATGGACTGTTAAAAGCGTTACTGGCCTTCACATATGTCGCCATAGTGCCCGTAATATTGAGTCGCGATGCAGTTTCTGTGATTGATCGTCATTGTGAAGGTTCAAGGGAAGCAATGACCCTGGAGCTGGACGTCGGATATAGTTACTTGAGTCCCAGGAAATATTCAAAGCATGGACTGTTAAAAGCGTTACTGGCCTTCACATATGTAGCCATAGTGCCTGTAGTATTGAATCGCGATGCAGTTTCTGTGTTTCATCGTCATTGTGAAGGTTCAAGGGAAGCAATGACCCTGGAGCTGGACTTCGGATATAGTTACTTGAGACCGAGAAAATATTCAAAGCGTGGACTGTTAAAAGCGTTACTGGCCTTCACATATGTTGCCATAGTGCCCATAGTATTGAATCGCGACGCAGTTTCTGTGTTTCATCGTCATTGTAAAGGTTCAGGGGACGCAATGACACTGGAGCTGGACGTCGGATATAGTTATTTGAGTCCCAGGAAATATTCAGAACATGGACTGTCAAAAGCGTTACTGGCCTTCACATATGTCGCCTTAGTGCACGTAGTATTCAATCTCGATGCAGTTTCTGTGTTTCATCGTTATTGTGAAGGTTCAAGGGAAGCAATGACCCTGGATGTGGACGTCGGATATAGTTACTTGAGTCCCAGGAAATATTCAAAGCATGGACTGTTAAAAGCGTTACTGGCCTTCACATATGTCGCCATAGTGCCCGTAGTATTGAATCGCGATGCAGTTTCTGTGTTTCATCGTCATTGTGAAGGTTCAAGGGAAGCATTGACCCTGGAGCTGGACGTCGGATATAGTTACTTGAGTCCCATGAAATATTCAAAGCATGGACTGTTAAAAGCGTTACTGGCCTTCACATATGTCGCCATAGTGCCCGTAGTATTGAATCGCGATGCAGTTTCTGTGTCTCATCGGTAATGTGGAGTTTCAAGGGAAGCAATGACCCTGGAGCTGGACGTCGGATATAGTTACTTGACGCCCAGGAAATATTCAAAGCATGGAATTATAAAAGCGTTACTGGCCTTCACAATTGTCGCCATAGTGCCTGTAGTACTGAATCGCGATGCAGTTTCCGTATTTCATCGTCATTGTGAAGGTTCAAGGGAAGCAATGACCCTGGAGCTGGACGTCGGATATAGTTACTTGAGTCCCAGGAAATATTCAAAGCATGGACTGTTAAAAGCGTTACAGGCCTCCACATATGTCGCCATAGTGCCAATAGTATTGAATCGCGATGCAGTTTCTGTGTTTCATCGTCATTGTGAAGGTTCAGGGAACGCAATGACACTGGAGCTGGACGTCGGATATAGTTATTTGAGTCCCAGGAAATATTCAGAACATGGACTGTTAAAAGCGTTACTGGCCTTCACATATGTCGCCTTAGTGCCCGTAGTATTCAATCTCGATGCAGTTTCTGTGTTTCATCGTTATTGTGAAGGTTCAAGGGAAGCAATGACCCTGGAGCTGGACGTCGGATATAGTTACTTGAGTCCCAGGAAATATTCAAAGCATGGACTGTTAAAAGCGTTACTGGCCATCACATATGTCGCCATAGTGCCTGTAGTATTGAATCGCGATGCAGTTTCTGTGTTTCATCGTCAATGTGAATGATAAAGGGAAGCAATGATACTGGACTTGGCCGTCGGATATTGTTACGTGAGTCAAAGGAAATGTTCAATGCATGGACTGTTAAAAGCGTTACTGGCCTTCACATATGTCGCCATAGTGCCCGTAGTATTCTATCGCGATGCACTTTCTGTGTTTCATCGTCAATGTGAAGGTTCAAGGGAAGCAATGACCCTGGACCTGGACGTCGGATATTGTTACTTGAATCCCAGTAAATATTCAAAACATCGACTGTTATAAGCGTTAATGGCCTTCACATATGTCGCCATGGTGCTTGTAGTATGCAATCGCGATGCAGTTTCTGTGTTTCATCGCCAGTGTGAAAATCCAAGGGAAGCAATGACCCTGGACCTTGCCGTCGGATCTTGTTACATGAGTCCCAGGAAATGTTCAAAGCATGGACTGTTAAAAGCGTTACTGGCCTTCACATATGTCGCCATGGTGCCTGCAGTATTGAATCGCGATGCAGTTTCTGTGATTCATCGTCATTGTGAAGGTTCAAGGGAAGCAATGACCCTGGAGCTGGACGTCGGATATAGTTACTTGAGTCCCAGGAAATATTCAAAGCATGGACTGTTAAAAGCGTTATTGGCCTTCACATATGTCCCCATAGTGCCCGTAGTATTGAATCGCGATGCAGTTTCTGTGTTTCATCGTCATTGTGAAGGTTCAAGGGTAGCATTGACCCTGGAGCTGGACGTTGGATATAGTTTCTTGAGTCCCAGGAAATATTCAAAGCATGGACTGCTAAAAGCGTTACTGGCCTTCACATATGTCGCCATAGTGCCTGTAGTATTTAATCGCGATGCAGTTTCTGTGTCTCATCGGTAAGGTGGAGTTTCAAGGTAAGCAATGACCCTGGAGCTGGACGTCGGATATAGTTACTTGTGTCCCAGGAAATATTCAAAGCATGGAATGATAAAAGCGTTACTGGCCTTCACAATTGTCGCCATAGTGCCTGTAGTACTGAATCGCGATGCAGTTTCTGTGTTTCATCGTCATTGTGAAGGTTCAAGGGAAGCAATGACCCTGGAGCTGGACGTCGGATATAGTTACTTGAGTCCCAGGATATATTCAAAGCATGGACTGTTAAAAGCGTTACTGGCCTTCACATATGTCGCCATAGTGCCTATAGTATTGAATCGCGATGCAGTTTCTGTGTTTCATCGTCATTGTGAAGGTTCAGGGGACGCAATGACACTGGAGCTGGACGTCGGATATAGTTATTTGAGTCCCAGGAAATATTCAGAACATGGACTGTTAAAAGCGTTACTGGCCTTCACATATGTCCCCATAGTGCCCGTAGTATTGAATCGCGATGCAGTTTCAGTGTTTCATCGTCATTGTGAAGGTTCAAGCGAAGCAATGACCCTGGAGCTCGACGTCGGATATAGTTACTTGAGACCGAGAAAGTATTCAAAGCATGGACTCTTAAAAGCGTTACTGGCCCTTCACATATGTCACCATGGTGCCTGTTCTATTGAATCGCGATGCAGTTTCTGTGTTTCATCGTCAATGTGAATGTTAAAGGGAAGCAATGATACTGGACTTGGCCGTCGGATATTGTTACGTGAGTCAAAGGAAATGTTCAATGCATGGACTGTTAAAAGCGTTACTGACCTTCACATATGTCGCCATATTGGCTGTAGTATTCTATCGCGATGCAGTTTCTGTGTTTAATCGTCAATGTGAAGGTTCAAGGGAAGCAGTGACCCTGGAGCTGGACGTCGGATATAGTTACTTGAGTCCCAGGAAATATTCAAAACATGGACTGTTAAAAGCGTTACTGGCCTTCACATATGTCGCCATAGTGCACGTAGTATTGAATCGCGATGCAGTTTCTGTGATTGATCGTCATTGTGAAGGTTCAAGGGAAGCAATGACCCTGGAGCTGGACGTCGGATATAGTTACTTGAGTCCCAGGAAATATTCAAAGCATGGACTGTTAAAAGCGTTACTGGCCTTCACATATGTCGCCATAGTGCCCGTAGTATTGAATCGCGATGCAGTTTCTGTGTTTCATCGTCATTGTGAAGGTTCAAGGGAAGCAATGGCCCTGGAGCTAGACGTCGGATATAGTTACTTTAGTCCCAGGAAATATTTAAACCATCGACTGTTAAAAGCGTTATTGGCCTTCACATATGTCCCCATAGTGCCCGTAGTATTGAATCGCGATGCAGTTTCTGTGTTTCATTGTCATTGTGAAGGTTCAAGGGAAGCATTGACCCTGGAGCTATACGTCGGATATAGTTACTTGAGTCCCAGGAAATATTCAAAGCATGGACTGTTAAAAGCGTTACTGGCCTTCACATATGTCGCCATAGTACCTGTAGTATTCAATCGCGATGCAGTTTCTGTGTTTCATCGTCATTGTGAAGGTTCAAGGGAAGCAATGACCCTGGAGCTGGACTTCGGATATAGTTACTTGAGACCGAGAAAATATTCAAAGCATGGACTGTTAAAAGCGTTACTGGCCTTCACATATGTCGCCATAGTGCCCGTAGTATTGAATCGAGATGCAGTTTGTGTGCTTCATCGTCAATGTGAAGGTACAGAGGAAGCAATGACCGTCGACCTGGCCGACGTATTTTGTGACTTGAGTCCCAAAAAAATGTTCAAAGCATGGACTGTTAAAAGCGTTACTGGCCTTCACATATGTCCCCATAGTGCCCGTAGTATTGAATCGCGATGCAGTTTCTGTGATTGATCGTCATTGTGAAGGTTCAAGGGAAGCAATGACCCTGGAGCTGGACGTCGGATATAGTTACTTGAGTCCCAGGAAATATTCAAAGCATGGCTTGTTAAAAGCGTTACTGGCCTTCACATATGTCGCCATAGTGCCCGTAGTATTGAGTCGTGATGCAGTTTCTGTGATTGATCGTCATTGTGAAGGTTCAAGGGAAGCAATGACCCTGGAGCTGGACGTCGGATATAGTTACTTGAGTCCCAGGAAATATTCAAAGCATGGACTGTTAAAAGCGTTACTTACCTTCACATATGTCGCCATAGTGCCCGTACTATTGAGTCGCGATGCTGTTTCTGTGATTGATCGTCATTGTGAAGGTTCAAGGGAAGCAATGACCCTGGAGCTGGACGTTGGATATAGTTACTTGAGTCCCAGGAAATATTCAAAGCATGGACTGTTAAAAGCGTTACTGGCCTTCACATATGTCGCCATAGTGCCTGTAGTATTGAATCGCGATGCAGTTTCTGTGTTTCATCGTCATTGTGAAGGTTCAAGGGAAGCAATGACCCTGGAGCTGGACTTCGGATATAGTTACTTGAGACCGAGAAAATATTCAAAGCATGGACTGTTAAAAGCGTTACTGGCCTTCACATATGTCGCCATAGTGCCCGTAGTATTGAGTCGCCATGCTGTTTCTGTGATTGTTCGTCATTGTGAAGGTTCAAGGGAAGCAATGACCCTGGAGCTGGACGTCGGATATAGTTACTTGAGTCCCAGGAAATATTCAAAGCATGGACTGTTAAAAGCGTTACTGGCCTTCACATATGTCGCCATAGTGGCTGTAGTATTGAATCGCGATGCAGTTTCTGTGTTTCATCGTCATTGTGAAGGTTCAAGGGAAGCAATGACCCTGGAGCTGGACTTCGGATACAGTTACTTGAGACCGAGAAAATATTCAAAACATGGACTGTTAAAAGCGTTACTGGCCTTCACATATGTCGCCATAGTGCCCGTAGCATTGAATCGAGATGCAGTTTGTGTGCTTCATCGTCAATGTGAAGGTACAGAGGAAGCAATGACCGTCGACCTGGCCGACGTATTTTGTGACTTGAGTCCCAAAAAAATGTTCAAAGCGTGGACTGTTAAAAGCGTTACTGGCCTTCACATATGTCCCCATAGTGCCCGTAGTATTGAATCGCGATGCAGTTTCTGTGATTGATCGTCATTGTGAAGGTTCAAGGGAAGCAATGACCCTGGAGCTGGACGTCGGATATAGTTACTTGAGTCCCAGGAAATATTCAAAGCATGGACTGTTAAAAGCGTTACTGGCCTTCACATATGTCGCCATAGTGCCCGTAGTATTGTATCGTGAAGCAGTTTCTGTGTTTCATCGTCATTGTGAAGGTTCAAGGGAAGCAATGACCCTGGAGCTGGACGTCGGATATATTTACTTGAGTTCCAGGAAATATTCAAAGCATGGACTGTTAAAAGCGTTACTGGCCTTCGCATATGTCGCCATAGTACCTGTAGTATTGAATCGCGATGCAGTTTCATTGTTTCATCGTCATTGTGAAGGTTCAAGGGAAGCAATGACCCTGGAGCTGGACTTCGGATATAGTTACTTGAGACCGAGAAAATATTCAAAGCATGGACTGTTAAAAGCGTTACTGGCCTTCACATATGTCGCCATAGTGCCCGTAGTATTGAATCGCGATGCAGTTTCTGTGATTGATCGTCATTGTGAAGGTTCAAGGGAAGCAATGACCCTGGAGCTGGACGTCGGATATAGTTACTTGAGTCCCAGGAAATATTCAAAGCATGGACTGTTAAAAGCGTTACTGGCCTTCACATATGTCGCCATAGTGCCCGTAGTATTGAGTCGTGATGCAGTTTCTGTGATTGATCGTCATTGTGAAGGTTCAAGGGAAGCAATGACCCTGGAGCTGGACGTCGGATATAGTTACTTGAGTCCCAGGAAATATTCAAAGCATGGACTGTTAAAAGCGTTACTGGCCTTCACATATGTCGCCATAGTGCCCGTAGTATTGAGTCGCGATGCAGTTTCTGTGATTGATCGTCATTGTGAAGGTTCAAGGGAAGCAATGACCCTGGAGCTGGACGTCGGATATAGTTACTTGAGTCCCAGGAAATATTCAAAGCATGGACTGTTAAAAGCGTTACTGGCCTTCACATATGTCGCCATAGTGCCCGTAGTATTGAGTCGCGATGCTGTTTCTGTGATTGATCGTCATTGTGAAGGTTCAAGGGAAGCAATGACCCTGGAGCTGGACGTTGGATATAGTTACTTGAGTCCCAGGAAATATTCAAAGCATGGACTGTTAAAATTGTTACTGGCCTTCACATATGTCGCCATAGTGCCTGTAGTATTGAATCGCGATGCAGTTTCTGTGTTTCATCGTCATTGTGAAGGTTCAAGGGAAGCAATGACCCTGGAGCTGGACTTCGGATATAGTTACTTGAGACCGAGAAAATATTCAAAGCATGGACTGTTAAAAGCGTTACTGGCCTTCACATATGTCGCCATAGTGCCCATAGTATTGAGTCGCGATGCAGTTTCTGTGATTGATCGTCATTGTGAAGGTTCAAGGGAAGCAATGACCCTGGAGCTGGACGTCGGATATAGTTACTTGAGTCCCAGGAAATATTCAAAGCATGGACTGTTAAAAGCGTTACTGGCCTTCACATATGTCGCCATAGTGCCTGTAGTATTGAATCGCGATGCAGTTTCTGTGTTTCATCGTCATTGTGAAGGTTCAAGGGAAGCAATGACCCTGGAGCTGGACTTCGGATACAGTTACTTGAGACCAAGAAAATATTCAAAGCATGGACTGTTAAAAGCGTTACTGGCCTTCACATATGTCGCCATAGTGCCCGTAGTATTGAGTCGCGATGCAGTTTCTGTGATTGATCGTCATTGTGAAGGTTCAAGGGAAGCAATGACCCTGGAGCTGGACGTCGGATATAGTTACTTTAGTCCCAGGAAATATTCAAAGCATGGACTGTTAAAAGCGTTACTGGCCTTCACATATGTCGCCATAGTGCCTGTAGTATTGAATCGCGATGCAGTTTCTGTGTTTCATCGTCATTGTGAAGGTTCAAGGGAAGCAATGACCCTGGAGCTGGACTTCGGATATAGTTACTTGAGACCGAGGAAATATTCAAAGCATGGACTGTTAAAAGCGTTACTGGCCTTCACATATGTCGCCATAGTGCCAGTAGTATTGAGTCGCGATGCAGTTTCTGTGATTGATCGTCATTGTGAAGGTTCAAGGGAAGCAATGACCCTGGAGCTGGACGTCGGATATAGTTACTTGAGTCCCAGGAAATATTCAAAGCATGGACTGTTAAAAGCGTTACTGGCCTTCACATATGTCGCCATAGTGCCCGTAGTATTGAGTCGCGATGCAGTTTCTGTGATTGATCGTCATTGTGAAGGTTCAAGGGAAGCAATGACCCTGGAGCTGGACGTCGGATATAGTTACTTGAGTCCCAGGAAATATTCAAAGCATGGACTGTTAAAAGCGTTACTGGCCTTCACATATGTCGCCATAGTACCTGTAGTATTCAATCGCGATGCAGTTTCTGTGTTTCATCGTCATTGTGAAGGTTCAAGGGAAGCAATGACCCTGGAGCTGGACTTCGGATATAGTTACTTGAGACCGAGAAAATATTCAAAGCATGGACTGTTAAAAGCGTTACTGGCCTTCACATATGTCGCCATAGTGCCCGTAGTATTGAATCGAGATGCAGTTTCTGTGCTTCATCATCAATGTGAAGGTACAGAGGAAGCAATGACCCTCGACCTGGCCGACGTATTTTGTGACTTGAGTCCCAAAAAAATGTTCAAAGCATGAACTGTTAAAAGCGTTACTGGCCTTCACATATGTCCCCATAGTGCCCGTAGTATTGAATCGCGATGCAGTTTCTGTGATTGATCGTCATTGTGAAGGTTCAAGGGAAGCAATGACCCTGGAGCTGGACGTCGGATATAGTTACTTGAGTCCCAGGAAATATTCAAAGCATGGACTGTTAAAAGCGTTACTGGCCTTCACATATGTCGCCATAGTGCCCGTAGTATTGTATCGTGAAGCAGTTTCTGTGTTTCATCGTCATTGTGAAGGTTCAAGGGAAGCAATGACCCTGGAGCTGGACGTCGGATATATTTACTTGAGTTCCAGGAAATATTCAAAGCATGGACTGTTAAAAGCGTTACTGGCCTTCACATATGTCGCCATAGTACCTGTAGTATTGAATCGCGATGCAGTTTCATTGTTTCATCGTCATTGTGAAGGTTCAAGGGAAGCAATGACCCTGGAGCTGGACTTCGGATATAGTTACTTGAGACCGAGAAAATATCCAAAGCATGGACTTTTAAAAGCGTTACTGGCCTTCACATATGTCGCCATAGTGCCCGTAGTATTGAATCGCGATGCAGTTTCTGTGATTGATCGTCATTGTGAAGGTTCAAGGGAAGCAATGACCCTGGAGCTGGACGTCGGATATAGTTACTTGAGTCCCAGGAAATATTCAAATCATGGACTGTTAAAAGCGTTACTGGCCTTCACATATGTCGCCATAGTGCCCGTAGTATTGAGTCGCGATGCAGTTTCTGTGATTGATCGTCATTGTGAAGGTTCAAGGGAAGCAATGACCCTGGAGCTGGACGTCGGATATAGTTACTTGAGTCCCAGGAAATATTCAAAGCATGGACTGTTAAAAGCGTTACTGGCCTTCACATATGTCGCCATAGTGCCCGTAGTATTGAGTCGCGATGCAGTTTCTGTGATTGATCGTCATTGTGAAGGTTCAAGGGAAGCAATGACCCTGGAGCTGGACGTCGGATATAGTTACTTGAGTCCCAGGAAATATTCAAAGCATGGACTGTTAAAAGCGTTACTGGCCTTCACATATGTCGCCATAGTGCCCGTAGTATTGAGTCGCGATGCAGTTTCTGTGATTGATCGTCATTGTGAAGGTTCAAGGGAAGCAATGACCCTGGAGCTGGACGTCGGATATAGTTACTTGAGTCCCAGGAAATATTCAAAGCATGGACTGTTAAAAGCGTTACTGGCTTTCACATATGTCGCCATAGTGCCTGTAGTATTGAATCGCGATGCAGTTTCTGTGTTTCATCATCATTGTGAAGGTTCAAGGGAAGCAATGACCCTGGAGCTGGACTTCGGATATAGTTACTTGAGACCGAGAAAATATTCAAAGCATGGACTGTTAAAAGCGTTACTGGCCTTCACATATGTCGCCATAGTGCCCGTAGTATTGAATCGCGATGCAGTTTCTGTGATTGATCGTCATTGTGAAGGTTCAAGGGAAACAATGACCCTGGAGCTGGACGTCGGATATAGTTACTTGAGTCCCAGGAAATATTCAAAGCATGGACTGTTAAAAGCGTTACTGGCCTTCACATATGTCGCCATAGTGCCCGTAGTATTGAGTCGCGATGCAGTTTCTGTGATTGATCGTCATTGTGAAGGTTCAAGGGAAGCAATGACCCTGGAGCTGGACGTCGGATATAGTTACTTGTGTCCCAGGAAATATTCAAAGCATGGACTGTTAAAAGCGTTACTGGCCTTCACATATGTCGCCATAGTGCCTGTAGTATTGAGTCGCGATGCAGTTTCTGTGATTGATCGTCATTGTGAAGGTTCAAGGGAAGCAATGACCCTGGAGCTGGACGTCGGATATAGTTACTTGAGTCCCAGGAAATATTCAAAGCATGGACTGTTAAAAGCGTTACTGGCCTTCACATATGTCGCAATAGTACCTGTAGTATTGAATCGCGATGCAGTTTCTGTGTTTCATCGTCATTGTGAAGGTTCAAGGGAAGCAATGACCCTGGAGCTGGACGTCGGATATAGTTACTTGAGTCCCAGGAAATATTCAAAGCATGGATTGTTAAAAGCGTTACTGGCCTTCACATATGTCGCCATAGTGCCTGTAGTATTGAATCGCGATGCAGTTTCTGTCTTTCATCGTCATTGTGAAGGTTCAAGGGAAGCAATGACCCTGGAGCTGGACTTCGGATATAGTTACTTGAGACCGAGAAAATATTCAAAGCATGGACTGTTAAAAGCGTTACTGGTCTTCACATATGTCGCCATAGTGCCCGTAGTATTGAGTCGCGATGCAGTTTCTGTGATTGATCGTCATTGTGAAGGTTCAAGGGAAGCAATGACCCTGGAGCTGGACGTCGGATATAGTTACTTGAGTCCCAGGAAATATTCAAAGCATGGACTGTTAAAAGCGTTACTGGCCTTCACATATGTCGCCATAGTACCTGTAGTATTGAATCGCGATGCAGTTTCATTGTTTCATCGTCATTGTGAAGGTTCAAGGGAAGCAATGACCCTGGAGCTGGACTTCGGATATAGTTACTTGAGTCCCAGGAAATATTCAAAGCATGGACTGTTAAAAGCGTTACTGGCCTTCACATATGTCGCCATAGTGCCCGTAGTATTGAGTCGCGATGCAGTTTCTGTGATTGATCGTCATTGTGAAGGTTCAAGGGAAGCAATGACCCTGGAGCTGGACGTCGGATATAGTTACTTGAGTCCCAGGAAATATTCAAAGCATGGACTGTTAAAAGCGTTACTGGCCTTCACATATGTCGCCATAGTGCCCGTAGTATTGAGTCGCGATGCAGTTTCTGTGATTGATCGTCATTGTGAAGGTTCAAGGGAAGCAATGACCCTGGAGCTGGACGTCGGATATAGTTACTTGAGTCCCAGGAAATATTCAAAGCATGGACTGTTAAAAGCGTTACTGGCCTTCACATATGTCGCCATAGTGCCTGTAGTATTGAATCGCGATGCAGTTTCTGTGTTTCATCATCATTGTGAAGGTTCAAGGGAAGCAATGACCCTGGAGCTGGACTTCGGATATAGTTACTTGAGACCGAGAAAATATTCAAAGCATGGACTGTTAAAAGCGTTACTGGCCTTCACATATGTCGCCATAGTGCCCGTAGTATTGAATCGCGATGCAGTTTCTGTGATTGATCGTCATTGTGAAGGTTCAAGGGAAACAATGACCCTGGAGCTGGACGTCGGATATAGTTACTTGAGTCCCAGGAAATATTCAAAGCATGGACTGTTAAAAGCGTTACTGGCCTTCACATATGTCGCCATAGTGCCCGTAGTATTGAGTCGCGATGCAGTTTCTGTGATTGATCGTCATTGTGAAGGTTCAAGGGAAGCAATGACCCTGGAGCTGGACGTCGGATATAGTTACTTGAGTCCCAGGAAATATTCAAAGCATGGACTGTTAAAAGCGTTACTGGCCTTCACATATGTCGCCATAGTGCCTGTAGTATTGAGTCGCGATGCAGTTTCTGTGATTGATCGTCATTGTGAAGGTTCAAGGGAAGCAATGACCCTGGAGCTGGACGTCGGATATAGTTACTTGAGTCCCAGGAAATATTCAAAGCATGGACTGTTAAAAGCGTTACTGGCCTTCACATATGTCGCAATAGTACCTGTAGTATTGAATCGCGATGCAGTTTCTGTGTTTCATCGTCATTGTGAAGGTTCAAGGGAAGCAATGACCCTGGAGCTGGACGTCGGATATAGTTACTTGAGTCCCAGGAAATATTCAAAGCATGGATTGTTAAAAGCGTTACTGGCCTTCACATATGTCGCCATAGTGCCTGTAGTATTGAATCGCGATGCAGTTTCTGTCTTTCATCGTCATTGTGAAGGTTCAAGGGAAGCAATGACCCTGGAGCTGGACTTCGGATATAGTTACTTGAGACCGAGAAAATATTCAAAGCATGGACTGTTAAAAGCGTTACTGGTCTTCACATATGTCGCCATAGTGCCCGTAGTATTGAGTCGCGATGCAGTTTCTGTGATTGATCGTCATTGTGAAGGTTCAAGGGAAGCAATGACCCTGGAGCTGGACGTCGGATATAGTTACTTGAGTCCCAGGAAATATTCAAAGCATGGACTGTTAAAAGCGTTACTGGCCTTCACATATGTCGCCATAGTACCTGTAGTATTGAATCGCGATGCAGTTTCATTGTTTCATCGTCATTGTGAAGGTTCAAGGGAAGCAATGACCCTGGAGCTGGACTTCGGATATAGTTACTTGAGACCGAGAAAATATTCAAAGCATGGACTGTTAAAAGCGTTACTGGCCTTCACATATGTCGCCATAGTGCCCGTAGTATTGAATCGCGATGCAGTTTCTGTGATTGATCGTCATTGTGAAGGTTCAAGGGAAGCAATGACCCTGGAGCTGGACGTCGGATATAGTTACTTGAGTCCCAGGAAATATTCAAATCATGGACTGTTAAAAGCGTTACTGGCCTTCACATATGTCGCCATAGTGCCCGTAGTATTGAGTCGCGATGCAGTTTCTGTGATTGATCGTCATTGTGAAGGTTCAAGGGAAGCAATGACCCTGGAGCTGGACGTCGGATATAGTTACTTGAGTCCCAGGAAATATTCAAAGCATGGACTGTTAAAAGCGTTACTGGCCTTCACATATGTCGCCATAGTGCCTGTAGTATTGAGTCGCGATGCAGTTTCTGTGATTGATCGTCATTGTGAAGGTTCAAGGGAAGCAATGACCCTGGAGCTGGACGTCGGATATAGTTACTTGAGTCCCAGGAAATATTCAAAGCATGGACTGTTAAAAGCGTTACTGGCCTTCACATATGTCGCCATAGTGCCCGTAGTATTGAGTCGCGATGCAGTTTCTGTGATTGATCGTCATTGTGAAGGTTCAAGGGAAGCAATGACCCTGGAGCTGGACGTCGGATATAGTTACTTGAGTCCCAGGAAATATTCAAAGCATGGATTGTTAAAAGCGTTACTGGCCTTCACATATGTCGCCATAGTGCCTGTAGTATTGAATCGCGATGCAGTTTCTGTGTTTCACCATCATTGTGAAGGTTCAAGGGAAGCAATGACCCTGGAGCTGGACTTCGGATATAGTTACTTGAGACCGAGAAAATATTCAAAGCATGGACTGTTAAAATCGTTACTGGCCTTCACATATGTCGCCATAGTGCCCGTAGTATTGAATCGCGATGCAGTTTCTGTGATTGATCGTCATTGTGAAGGTTCAAGGGAAACAATGACCCTGGAGCTGGACGTCGGATATAGTTACTTGAGTCCCAGGAAATATTCAAAGCATGGACTGTTAAAAGCGTTACTGGCCTTCACATATGTCGCCATAGTGCCCGTAGTATTGAGTCGCGATGCAGTTTCTGTGATTGATCGTCATTGTGAAGGTTCAAGGGAAGCAATGACCCTGGAGCTGGACGTCGGATATAGTTACTTGAGTCCCAGGAAATATTCAAAGCATGGACTGTTAAAAGCGTTACTGGCCTTCACATATGTCGCCATAGTGCCTGTAGTATTGAGTCATGATGCAGTTTCTGTGATTGATCGTCATTGTGAAGGTTCAAGGGAAGCAATGACCCTGGAGCTGGACGTCGGATATAGTTACTTGAGTCCCAGGAAATATTCAAAGCATGGACTGTTAAAAGCGTTACTGGCCTTCACATATGTCGCAATAGTACCTGTAGTATTGAATCGCGATGCAGTTTCTGTGTTTCATCGTCATTGTGAAGGTTCAAGGGAAGCAATGACCCTGGAGCTGGACGTCGGATATAGTTACTTGAGTCCCAGGAAATATTCAAAGCATGGATTGTTAAAAGCGTTACTGGCCTTCACATATGTCGCCATAGTGCCTGTAGTATTGAATCGCGATGCAGTTTCTGTCTTTCATCGTCATTGTGAAGGTTCAAGGGAAGCAATGACCCTGGAGCTGGACTTCGGATATAGTTACTTGAGACCGAGAAAATATTCAAAGGATGGACTGTTAAAAGCGTTACTGGTCTTCACATATGTCGCCATAGTGCCCGTAGTATTGAGTCGCGATGCAGTTTCTGTGATTGATCGTCATTGTGAAGGTTCAAGGGAAGCAATGACCCTGGAGCTGGACGTCGGATATAGTTACTTGAGTCCCAGGAAATATTCAAAGCATGGACTGTTAAAAGCGTTACTGGCCTTCACATATGTCGCCATAGTACCTGTAGTATTGAATCGCGATGCAGTTTCATTGTTTCATCGTCATTGTGAAGGTTCAAGGGAAGCAATGACCCTGGAGCTGGACTTCGGATATAGTTACTTGAGACCGAGAAAATATTCAAAGCATGGACTGTTAAAAGCGTTACTGGCCTTCACATATGTCGCCATAGTGCCCGTAGTATTGAATCGCGATGCAGTTTCTGTGATTGATCGTCATTGTGAAGGTTCAAGGGAAGCAATGACCCTGGAGCTGGACGTCGGATATAGTTACTTGAGTCCCAGGAAATATTCAAATCATGGACTGTTAAAAGCGTTACTGGCCTTCACATATGTCGCCATAGTGCCCGTAGTATTGAGTCGCGATGCAGTTTCTGTGATTGATCGTCATTGTGAAGGTTCAAGGGAAGCAATGACCCTGGAGCTGGACGTCGGATATAGTTACTTGAGTCCCAGGAAATATTCAAAGCATGGACTGTTAAAAGCGTTACTGGCCTTCACATATGTCGCCATAGTGCCCGTAGTATTGAGTCGCGATGCAGTTTCTGTGATTGATCGTCATTGTGAAGGTTCAAGGGAAGCAATGACCCTGGAGCTGGACGTCGGATATAGTTACTTGAGTCCCAGGAAATATTCAAAGCATGGACTGTTAAAAGCGTTACTGGCCTTCACATATGTCGCCATAGTGCCCGTAGTACTGAGTCGCGATGCAGTTTCTGTGATTGATCGTCATTGTGAAGGTTCAAGGGAAGCAATGACCCTGGAGCTGGACGTCGGATATAGTTACTTGAGTCCCAGGAAATATTCAAAGCATGGACTGTTAAAAGCGTTACTGGCCTTCACATATGTCGCCATAGTGCCTGTAGTATTGAATCGCGATGCAGTTTCTGTGTTTCATCATCATTGTGAAGGTTCAAGGGAAGCAATGACCCTGGAGCTGGACTTCGGATATAGTTACTTGAGACCGAGAAAATATTCAAAGCATGGACTGTTAAAAGCGTTACTGGCCTTCACATATGTCGCCATAGTGCCCGTAGTATTGAATCGCGATGCAGTTTCTGTGATTGATCGTCATTGTGAAGGTTCAAGGGAAGCAATGACCCTGGAGCTGGACGTCGGATATAGTTACTTGAGTCCCAGGAAATATTCAAAGCATGGACTGTTAAAAGCGTTACTGGCCTTCACATATGTCGCCATAGTACCTGTAGTATTGAATCGCGATGCAGTTTCATTGTTTCATCGTCATTGTGAAGGTTCAAGGGAAGCAATGACCCTGGAGCTGGACTTCGGATATAGTTACTTGAGACCGAGAAAATATTCAAAGCATGGACTGTTAAAAGCGTTACTGGCCTTCACATATGTCGCCATAGTGCCCGTAGTATTGAATCGCGATGCAGTTTCTGTGATTGATCGTCATTGTGAAGGTTCAAGGGAAGCAATGACCCTGGAGCTGGACGTCGGATATAGTTACTTGAGTCCCAGGAAATATTCAAATCATGGACTGTTAAAAGCGTTACTGGCCTTCACATATGTCGCCATAGTGCCCGTAGTATTGAGTCGCGATGCAGTTTCTGTGATTGATCGTCATTGTGAAGGTTCAAGGGAAGCAATGACCCTGGAGCTGGACGTCGGATATAGTTACTTGAGTCCCAGGAAATATTCAAAGCATGGACTGTTAAAAGCGTTACTGGCCTTCACATATGTCGCCATAGTGCCTGTAGTATTGAGTCGCGATGCAGTTTCTGTGATTGATCGTCATTGTGAAGGTTCAAGGGAAGCAATGACCCTGGAGCTGGACGTCGGATATAGTTACTTGAGTCCCAGGAAATATTCAAAGCATGGACTGTTAAAAGCGTTACTGGCCTTCACATATGTCGCCATAGTGCCCGTAGTATTGAGTCGCGATGCAGTTTCTGTGATTGATCGTCATTGTGAAGGTTCAAGGGAAGCAATGACCCTGGAGCTGGACGTCGGATATAGTTACTTGAGTCCCAGGAAATATTCAAAGCATGGATTGTTAAAAGCGTTACTGGCCTTCACATATGTCGCCATAGTGCCTGTAGTATTGAATCGCGATGCAGTTTCTGTGTTTCACCATCATTGTGAAGGTTCAAGGGAAGCAATGACCCTGGAGCTGGACTTCGGATATAGTTACTTGAGACCGAGAAAATATTCAAAGCATGGACTGTTAAAATCGTTACTGGCCTTCACATATGTCGCCATAGTGCCCGTAGTATTGAATCGCGATGCAGTTTCTGTGATTGATCGTCATTGTGAAGGTTCAAGGGAAACAATGACCCTGGAGCTGGACGTCGGATATAGTTACTTGAGTCCCAGGAAATATTCAAAGCATGGACTGTTAAAAGCGTTACTGGCCTTCACATATGTCGCCATAGTGCCCGTAGTATTGAGTCGCGATGCAGTTTCTGTGATTGATCGTCATTGTGAAGGTTCAAGGGAAGCAATGACCCTGGAGCTGGACGTCGGATATAGTTACTTGAGTCCCAGGAAATATTCAAAGCATGGACTGTTAAAAGCGTTACTGGCCTTCACATATGTCGCCATAGTGCCTGTAGTATTGAGTCATGATGCAGTTTCTGTGATTGATCGTCATTGTGAAGGTTCAAGGGAAGCAATGACCCTGGAGCTGGACGTCGGATATAGTTACTTGAGTCCCAGGAAATATTCAAAGCATGGACTGTTAAAAGCGTTACTGGCCTTCACATATGTCGCAATAGTACCTGTAGTATTGAATCGCGATGCAGTTTCTGTGTTTCATCGTCATTGTGAAGGTTCAAGGGAAGCAATGACCCTGGAGCTGGACGTCGGATATAGTTACTTGAGTCCCAGGAAATATTCAAAGCATGGATTGTTAAAAGCGTTACTGGCCTTCACATATGTCGCCATAGTGCCTGTAGTATTGAATCGCGATGCAGTTTCTGTCTTTCATCGTCATTGTGAAGGTTCAAGGGAAGCAATGACCCTGGAGCTGGACTTCGGATATAGTTACTTGAGACCGAGAAAATATTCAAAGGATGGACTGTTAAAAGCGTTACTGGTCTTCACATATGTCGCCATAGTGCCCGTAGTATTGAGTCGCGATGCAGTTTCTGTGATTGATCGTCATTGTGAAGGTTCAAGGGAAGCAATGACCCTGGAGCTGGACGTCGGATATAGTTACTTGAGTCCCAGGAAATATTCAAAGCATGGACTGTTAAAAGCGTTACTGGCCTTCACATATGTCGCCATAGTACCTGTAGTATTGAATCGCGATGCAGTTTCATTGTTTCATCGTCATTGTGAAGGTTCAAGGGAAGCAATGACCCTGGAGCTGGACTTCGGATATAGTTACTTGAGACCGAGAAAATATTCAAAGCATGGACTGTTAAAAGCGTTACTGGCCTTCACATATGTCGCCATAGTGCCCGTAGTATTGAATCGCGATGCAGTTTCTGTGATTGATCGTCATTGTGAAGGTTCAAGGGAAGCAATGACCCTGGAGCTGGACGTCGGATATAGTTACTTGAGTCCCAGGAAATATTCAAATCATGGACTGTTAAAAGCGTTACTGGCCTTCACATATGTCGCCATAGTGCCCGTAGTATTGAGTCGCGATGCAGTTTCTGTGATTGATCGTCATTGTGAAGGTTCAAGGGAAGCAATGACCCTGGAGCTGGACGTCGGATATAGTTACTTGAGTCCCAGGAAATATTCAAAGCATGGACTGTTAAAAGCGTTACTGGCCTTCACATATGTCGCCATAGTGCCCGTAGTATTGAGTCGCGATGCAGTTTCTGTGATTGATCGTCATTGTGAAGGTTCAAGGGAAGCAATGACCCTGGAGCTGGACGTCGGATATAGTTACTTGAGTCCCAGGAAATATTCAAAGCATGGACTGTTAAAAGCGTTACTGGCCTTCACATATGTCGCCATAGTGCCCGTAGTACTGAGTCGCGATGCAGTTTCTGTGATTGATCGTCATTGTGAAGGTTCAAGGGAAGCAATGACCCTGGAGCTGGACGTCGGATATAGTTACTTGAGTCCCAGGAAATATTCAAAGCATGGACTGTTAAAAGCGTTACTGGCCTTCACATATGTCGCCATAGTGCCTGTAGTATTGAATCGCGATGCAGTTTCTGTGTTTCATCATCATTGTGAAGGTTCAAGGGAAGCAATGACCCTGGAGCTGGACTTCGGATATAGTTACTTGAGACCGAGAAAATATTCAAAGCATGGACTGTTAAAAGCGTTACTGGCCTTCACATATGTCGCCATAGTGCCCGTAGTATTGAATCGCGATGCAGTTTCTGTGATTGATCGTCATTGTGAAGGTTCAAGGGAAGCAATGACCCTGGAGCTGGACGTCGGATATAGTTACTTGAGTCCCAGGAAATATTCAAAGCATGGACTGTTAAAAGCGTTACTGGCCTTCACATATGTCGCCATAGTGCCCGTAGTATTGAGTCGCGATGCAGTTTCTGTGATTGATCGTCATTGTGAAGGTTCAAGGGAAGCAATGACCCTGGAGCTGGACGTCGGATATAGTTACTTGAGTCCCAGGAAATATTCAAAGCATGGACTGTTAAAAGCGTTACTGGCCTTCACATATGTCGCCATAGTGCCCGTAGTACTGAGTCGCGATGCAGTTTCTGTGATTGATCGTCATTGTGAAGGTTCAAGGGAAGCAATGACCCTGGAGCTGGACGTCGGATATAGTTACTTGAGTCCCAGGAAATATTCAAAGCATGGACTGTTAAAAGCGTTACTGGCCTTCACATATGTCGCCATAGTGCCTGTAGTATTGAATCGCGATGCAGTTTCTGTGTTTCATCATCATTGTGAAGGTTCAAGGGAAGCAATGACCCTGGAGCTGGACTTCGGATATAGTTACTTGAGACCGAGAAAATATTCAAAGCATGGACTGTTAAAAGCGTTACTGGCCTTCACATATGTCGCCATAGTGCCCGTAGTATTGAATCGCGATGCAGTTTCTGTGATTGATCGTCATTGTGAAGGTTCAAGGGAAGCAATGACCCTGGAGCTGGACGTCGGATATAGTTACTTGAGTCCCAGGAAATATTCAAATCATGGACTGTTAAAAGCGTTACTGGCCTTCACATATGTCGCCATAGTGCCCGTAGTATTGAGTCGCGATGCAGTTTCTGTGATTGATCGTCATTGTGAAGGTTCAAGGGAAGCAATGACCCTGGAGCTGGACGTCGGATATAGTTACTTGAGTCCCAGGAAATATTCAAAGCATGGACTGTTAAAAGCGTTACTGGCCTTCACATATGTCGCCATAGTGCCTGTAGTATTGAGTCGCGATGCAGTTTCTGTGATTGATCGTCATTGTGAAGGTTCAAGGGAAGCAATGACCCTGGAGCTGGACGTCGGATATAGTTACTTGAGTCCCAGGAAATATTCAAAGCATGGACTGTTAAAAGCGTTACTGGCCTTCACATATGTCGCCATAGTGCCCGTAGTATTGAGTCGCGATGCAGTTTCTGTGATTGATCGTCATTGTGAAGGTTCAAGGGAAGCAATGACCCTGGAGCTGGACGTCGGATATAGTTACTTGAGTCCCAGGAAATATTCAAAGCATGGACTGTTAAAAGCGTTACTGGCCTTCACATATGTCGCCATAGTGCCTGTAGTATTGAATCGCGATGCAGTTTCTGTGTTTCATCATCATTGTGAAGGTTCAAGGGAAGCAATGACCCTGGAGCTGGACTTCGGATATAGTTACTTGAGACCGAGGAAATATTCAAAGCATGGACTGTTAAAAGCGTTACTGGCCTTCACATATGTCGCCATAGTGCCCGTAGTATTGAATCGCGATGCAGTTTCTGTGATTGATCGTCATTGTGAAGGTTCAAGGGAAACAATGACCCTGGAGCTGGACGTCGGATATAGTTACTTGAGTCCCACGAAATATTCAAAGCATGGACTGTTAAAAGCGTTACTGGCCTTCACATATGTCGCCATAGTGCCCGTAGTATTGAGTCGCGATGCAGTTTCTGTGATTGATCGTCATTGTGAAGGTTCAAGGGAAGCAATGACCCTGGAGCTGGACGTCGGATATAGTTACTTGAGTCCCAGGAAATATTCAAAGCATGGACTGTTAAAAGCGTTACTGGCCTTCACATATGTCGCCATAGTGCCTGTAGTATTGAGTCGCGATGCAGTTTCTGTGATTGATCGTCATTGTGAAGGTTCAAGGGAAGCAATGACCCTGGAGCTGGACGTCGGATATAGTTACTTGAGTCCCAGGAAATATTCAAAGCATGGACTGTTAAAAGCGTTACTGGCCTTCACATATGTCGCAATAGTACCTGTAGTATTAAATCGCGATGCAGTTTCTGTGTTTCATCGTCATTGTGAAGGTTCAAGGGAAGCAATGACCCTGGAGCTGGACGTCGGATATAGTTACTTGAGTCCCAGGAAATATTCAAAGCATGGATTGTTAAAAGCGTTACTGGCCTTCACATATGTCGCCATAGTGCCTGTAGTATTGAATCGCGATGCAGTTTCTGTCTTTCATCGTCATTGTGAAGGTTCAAGGGAAGCAATGACCCTGGAGCTGGACTTCGGATATAGTTACTTGAGACCGAGAAAATATTCAAAGCATGGACTGTTAAAAGCGTTACTGGTCTTCACATATGTCGCCATAGTGCCCGTAGTATTGAGTCGCGATGCAGTTTCTGTGATTGATCGTCATTGTGAAGGTTCAAGGGAAGCAATGACCCTGGAGCTGGACGTCGGATATAGTTACTTGAGTCCCAGGAAATATTCAAAGCATGGACTGTTAAAAGCGTTACTGGCCTTCACATATGTCGCCATAGTACCTGTAGTATTGAATCGCGATGCAGTTTCATTGTTTCATCGTCATTGTGAAGGTTCAAGGGAAGCAATGACCCTGGAGCTGGACTTCGGATATAGTTACTTGAGACCGAGAAAATATTCAAAGCATGGACTGTTAAAAGCGTTACTGGCCTTCACATATGTCGCCATAGTGCCCGTAGTATTGAATCGCGATGCAGTTTCTGTGATTGATCGTCATTGTGAAGGTTCAAGGGAAGCAATGACCCTGGAGCTGGACGTCGGATATAGTTACTTGAGTCCCAGGAAATATTCAAATCATGGATTGTTAAAAGCGTTACTGGCCTTCACATATGTCGCCATAGTGCCCGTAGTATTGAGTCGCGATGCAGTTTCTGTGATTGATCGTCATTGTGAAGGTTCAAGGGAAGCAATGACCCTGGAGCTGGACGTCGGATATAGTTACTTGAGTCCCAGGAAATATTCAAAGCATGGACTGTTAAAAGCGTTACTGGCCTTCACATATGTCGCCATAGTGCCCGTAGTATTGAGTCGCGATGCAGTTTCTGTGATTGATCGTCATTGTGAAGGTTCAAGGGAAGCAATGACCCTGGAGCTGGACGTCGGATATAGTTACTTGAGTCCCAGGAAATATTCAAAGCATGGACTGTTAAAAGCGTTACTGGCCTTCACATATGTCGCCATAGTGCCCGTAGTATTGAGTCGCGATGCAGTTTCTGTGATTGATCGTCATTGTGAAGGTTCAAGGGAAGCAATGACCCTGGAGCTGGACGTCGGATATAGTTACTTGAGTCCCAGGAAATATTCAAAGCATGGACTGTTAAAAGCGTTACTGGCCTTCACATATGTCGCCATAGTGCCTGTAGTATTGAATCGCGATGCAGTTTCTGTGTTTCATCATCATTGTGAAGGTTCAAGGGAAGCAATGACCCTGGAGCTGGACTTCGGATATAGTTACTTGAGACCGAGAAAATATTCAAAGCATGGACTGTTAAAAGCGTTACTGGCCTTCACATATGTCGCCATAGTGCCCGTAGTATTGAATCGCGATGCAGTTTCTGTGATTGATCGTCATTGTGAAGGTTCAAGGGAAACAATGACCCTGGAGCTGGACGTCGGATATAGTTACTTGAGTCCCAGGAAATATTCAAAGCATGGACTGTTAAAAGCGTTACTGGCCTTCACATATGTCGCCATAGTGCCCGTAGTATTGAGTCGCGATGCAGTTTCTGTGATTGATCGTCATTGTGAAGGTTCAAGGGAAGCAATGACCCTGGAGCTGGACGTCGGATATAGTTACTTGAGTCCCAGGAAATATTCAAAGCATGGACTGTTAAAAGCGTTACTGGCCTTCACATATGTCGCCATAGTGCCTGTAGTATTGAGTCGCGATGCAGTTTCTGTGATTGATCGTCATTGTGAAGGTTCAAGGGAAGCAATGACCCTGGAGCTGGACGTCGGATATAGTTACTTGAGTCCCAGGAAATATTCAAAGCATGGACTGTTAAAAGCGTTACTGGCCTTCACATATGTCGCAATAGTACCTGTAGTATTGAATCGCGATGCAGTTTCTGTGTTTCATCGTCATTGTGAAGGTTCAAGGGAAGCAATGACCCTGGAGCTGGACGTCGGATATAGTTACTTGAGTCCCAGGAAATATTCAAAGCATGGATTGTTAAAAGCGTTACTGGCCTTCACATATGTCGCCATAGTGCCTGTAGTATTGAATCGCGATGCAGTTTCTGTCTTTCATCGTCATTGTGAAGGTTCAAGGGAAGCAATGACCCTGGAGCTGGACTTCGGATATAGTTACTTGAGACCGAGAAAATATTCAAAGCATGGACTGTTAAAAGCGTTACTGGTCTTCACATATGTCGCCATAGTGCCCGTAGTATTGAGTCGCGATGCAGTTTCTGTGATTGATCGTCATTGTGAAGGTTCAAGGGAAGCAATGACCCTGGAGCTGGACGTCGGATATAGTTACTTGAGTCCCAGGAAATATTCAAAGCATGGACTGTTAAAACCGTTACTGGCCTTCACATATGTCGCCATAGTACCTGTAGTATTGAATCGCGATGCAGTTTCATTGTTTCATCGTCATTGTGAAGGTTCAAGGGAAGCAATGACCCTGGAGCTGGACTTCGGATATAGTTACTTGAGACCGAGAAAATATTCAAAGCATGGACTGTTAAAAGCGTTACTGGCCTTCACATATGTCGCCATAGTGCCCGTAGTATTGAATCGCGATGCAGTTTCTGTGATTGATCGTCATTGTGAAGGTTCAAGGGAAGCAATGACCCTGGAGCTGGACGTCGGATATAGTTACTTGAGTCCCAGGAAATATTCAAATCATGGACTGTTAAAAGCGTTACTGGCCTTCACATATGTCGCCATAGTGCCCGTAGTATTGAGTCGCGATGCAGTTTCTGTGATTGATCGTCATTGTGAAGGTTCAAGGGAAGCAATGACCCTGGAGCTGGACGTCGGATATAGTTACTTGAGTCCCAGGAAATATTCAAAGCATGGACTGTTAAAAGCGTTACTGGCCTTCACATATGTCGCCATAGTGCCCGTAGTATTGAGTCGCGATGCAGTTTCTGTGATTGATCGTCATTGTGAAGGTTCAAGGGAAGCAATGACCCTGGAGCTGGACGTCGGATATAGTTACTTGAGTCCCAGGAAATATTCAAAGCATGGACTGTTAAAAGCGTTACTGGCCTTCACATATGTCGCCATAGTGCCCGTAGTATTGAGTCGCGATGCAGTTTCTGTGATTGATCGTCATTGTGAAGGTTCAAGGGAAGCAATGACCCTGGAGCTGGACGTCGGATATACTTACTTGAGTCCCAGGAAATATTCAAAGCATGGACTGTTAAAAGCGTTACTGGCCTTCACATATGTCGCCATAGTGCCTGTAGTATTGAATCGCGATGCAGTTTCTGTGTTTCATCATCATTGTGAAGGTTCAAGGGAAGCAATGACCCTGGAGCTGGACTTCGGATATAGTTACTTGAGACCGAGAAAATATTCAAAGCATGGACTGTTAAAAGCGTTACTGGCCTTCACATATGTCGCCATAGTGCCTGTAGTATTGAATCGCGATGCAGTTTCTGTCTTTCATCGTCATTGTGAAGGTTCAAGGGAAGCAATGACCCTGGAGCTGGACGTCGGATATAGTTACTTGAGTCCCAGGAAATATTCAAAACATGGACTGTTAAAAGCGTTACTGGCCTTCACATATGTCGCAATAGTACCTGTAGTATTGAATCGCGATGCAGTTTCTGTGTTCCATCGTCATTGTGAAGGTTCAAGGGAAGCAATGACCCTGGAGCTGGACGTCGGATATAGTTACTTGAGTCCCAGGAAATATTCAAAGCATGGATTGTTAAAAGCGTTACTGGCCTTCACATATGTCGCCATAGTGCCTGTAGTATTGAATCGCGATGCAGTTTCTGTCTTTCATCGTCATTGTGAAGGTTCAAGGGAAGCAATGACCCTGGAGCTGGACTTCGGATATAGTTACTTGAGACCGAGAAAATATTCAAAGCATGGACTGTTAAAAGCGTTACTGGTCTTCACATATGTCGCCATAGTGCCCGTAGTATTGAGTCGCGATGCAGTTTCTGTGATTGATCGTCATTGTGAAGGTTCAAGGGAAGCAATGACCCTGGAGCTGGACGTCAGATATAGTTACTTGAGTCCCAGGAAATATTCAAAGCATGGACTGTTAAAAGCGTTACTGGCCTTCACATATGTCGCCATAGTGCCTGTAGTATTGAGTCGCGATGCAGTTTCTGTCTTTCATCGTCATTGTGAAGGTTCAAGGGAAGCAATGACCCTGGAGCTGGACTTCGGATATAGTTACTTGAGACCGAGAAAATATTCAAAGCATGGACTGTTAAAAGCGTTACTGGCCTTCACAATTGTCGCCATAGTGCCTGTAGTACTGAATCGCGATGCAGTTTCTGTGATTGATCGTCATTGTGAAGGTTCAAGGGAAGCAATGACCCTGGAGCTGGACGTCGGATATAGTTACTTGAGACCGAGAAAATATTCAAAGCATGGACTGTTAAAAGCGTTACTGGCCTTCACATATGTCCCCATAGTGCCCGTAGTATTGAATCGCGATGCAGTTTCTGTGTTTCATCGTCATTGTGAAGGTTCAAGGGAAGCATTGACCCTGGAGCTTGACGTCGGATATAGTTATTTGAGTCCCAGGAAATATTCAAAGCATGGACTGTTAAAAGCGTTACTGGCCTTCACATATGTCGCCATAGTGCCTACAGTATTGAATCGCTATGCAGTTTCTGTGATTCATCGTCATTGTGAAGGTTCAAGGGAAGCAATGACCCTGTAGCTGGACGTCGGATATAGTTACTTGAGTCCCAGGAAATATTCAAAGCATGGACTGTTAAAAGCGTTACTGGCCTTCACATATGTCGCCATAGTGCCCGTAGTATTGAGTTGCGATGCAGTTTCTGTGATTGATAGTCATTGTGAAGGTTCAAGGGAAGGAATGACCCTGGAGCTGGACTTCGGATATAGTTACTTGAGACCGAGAAAATATTCAAAGCATGGACTGTTAAAAGCGTTACTGGCCTTCACATATGTCGCCATAGTGCCCGTAGTATTGAGTCGCGATGCAGTTTCTGTGATTGATCGTCATTGTGAAGGTTCAAGGGAAGCAATGACCCTGGAGCTGGACGTCGGATATAGTTATTTGAGTCCCAGGAAATATTCAAAGCACGGACTGTTAAAAGCGTTACTGGCCTTCACATATGTCGCCATAGTGCCCGTAGTATTGAATCGCGATGCAGTTTCTGTGTTTCATCGTCATTGTGAAGGTTCAAGGGAAGCAATGACCCTGGAGCTGGACTTCGGATATAGTTACTTGAGACCGAGAAAATATTCAAGGCATGGACTGTTAAAAGCGTTACTGGTCTTCACATATGTCGCCATAGTGCCTATAGTATTGAGTCGCGATGCAGTTTCTGTGATTGATCGTCATTGTGAAGGTTCAAGGGAAGCAATGACCCTGGAGCTGGACGTCGGATATAGTTACTTGAGTCCCAGGAAATATTCAAAGCATGGACTGTTAAAAGCGTTACTGGCCTTCACATATGTCGCCATAGTGCCTGTAGTATTGAATCGCGATGCAGTTTCTGTCTTTCATCGTCATTGTGAAGGTTCAAGGGAAGCAATGACCCTGGAGCTGGACTTCGGATATAGTTACTTGAGACCGAGAAAATATTCAAAGCATGGACTGTTAAAAGCGTTACTGGTCTTCACATATGTCGCCATAGTGCCCGTAGTATTGAGTCGCGATGCAGTTTCTGTGATTGATCGTCATTGTGAAGGTTCAAGGGAAACATTGACCCTGGAGCTGGACGTCGGATATAGTTACTTGAGTCCCAGGAAATATTCAAAGCATGGACTGTTAAAAGCGTTACTGGCCTTCACATATGTCGCCATAGTGCCTGTAGTATTGAATCGCGATGCAGTTTCTGTGTTTCATCGTCATTGTGAAGGTTCAAGGGAAGCAATGACCCTGGAGCTGGACTTCGGATATAGTTACTTGAGACCGAGAAAATATTCAAAGCATGGACTGTTAAAAGCGTTACTGGCCTTCACATATATCGCCATAGTGCCCGTAGTATTGAGTCGCGATGCAGTTTCTGTGATTGATCGTCATTGTGAAGGTTCAAGGGAAGCAATGACCCTGGAGCTGGACGTCGGATATAGTTACTTGAGTCCCAGGAAATATTCAAAGCATGGACTGTTAAAAGCGTTACTGGCCTTCACATATGTCGCCATAGTGCCCGTAGTATTGAATCGCGATGCAGTTTCTGTGTTTCATCGTCATTGTGAAGGTTCAAGGGAAGCAATGACCCTGGAGCTGGACTTCGGATATAGTTACTTGAGACCGAGAAAATATTCAAAGCATGGACTGTTAAAAGCGTTACTGGCCTTCACATATGTCGCCATAGTGCCCATAGTATTGAGTCGCGATGCAGTTTCTGTGATTGATCGTCATTGTGAAGGTTCAAGGGAAGCAATGACCCTGGAGCTGGACGTCGGATATAGTTACTTGAGTCCCAGGAAATATTCAAAGCATGGACTGTTAAAAGCGTTACTGGCCTTCACATATGCCGCCATAGTGCCAGTAGTATTGAATCGCGATGCAGTTTCTGTGTTTCATCGTCATTGTGAAGGTTCAAAGGAAGCAATGACCCTGGAGCTGGACTTTGGATATAGTTACTTGAGACCGAGAAAATATTCAAAGCATGGACTGTTAAAAGCGTTACTGGCCTTCACATATGTCGCCATAGTGCCCGTAGTATTGAATCGCGATGCAGTTTCTGTGTTTCATCGTCATTGTGAAGGTTCAAGGGAAGCAATGGCCCTGGAGCTAGACGTCGGATATAGTTACTTTAGTCCCAGGAAATATTCAAACCATCGACTGTTAAAAGCGTTATTGGCCTTCACATATGTCCCCATAGTGCCCGTAGTATTGAATCGCGATGCAGTTTCTGTGTTTCATCGTCATTGTGAAGGTTCAAGGGAAACATTGACCCTGGAGCTGGACGTCGGATATAGTTACTTGAGTCCCAGGAAATATTCAAATCATGGACTGTTAAAAGCGTTACTGGCCTTCACATATGTCGCCATAGTACCTGTAGTATTCAATCGCGATGCAGTTTCTGTGTTTCATCGTCATTGTGAAGGTTCAAGGGAAGCAATGACCCTGGAGCTGGACTTCGGATATAGTTACTTGAGACCGAGAAAATATTCAAAGCATGGACTGTTAAAAGCGTTACTGGCCTTTATATGTCGCCATAGTGCCCGTAGTATTGAATCGAGATGCAGTTTCTGTGGTTCATCGTCAATGTGAAGGTACAGAGGAAGCAATGACCCTCGTCCAGGCCGACGTATCTTGTGACTTGAGTCCCAAAAAAATGTTCAAAGCATGGACTGTTAAAAGCGTTACTGGCCTTCACATACGTCCCCATAGTGCCCGTAGTATTGAATCGCGATGCAGTTTCTGTGATTGATCGTCATTGTGAAGGTTCAAGGGAAGCAATGACCCTGGAGCTGGACGTCGGATATAGTTACTTGAGTCCCAGGAAATATTCAAAGCATGGACTGTTAAAAGCGTTACTGGCCTTCACATATGTCGCCATAGTGCCCGTAGTATTGTATCGTGAAGCAGTTTCTGTGTTTCATCGACATTGTGAAGGTTCAAGGGAAGCAATGACCCTGGAGCTGGACGTCGGATATATTTACTTGAGTTCCAGGAAATATTCAAAGCATGGACTGTTAAAAGCGTTACTGGCCTTCACATATGTCGCCATAGTACCTGTAGTATTGAATCGCGATGCAGTTTCATTGTTTCATCGTCATTGTGAAGGTTCAAGGGAAGCAATGACCCTGGAGCTGGACTTCGGATATAGTTACTTGCGACCGAGAAAATATTCAAAGCATGGACTGTTAAAAGCGTTACTGGCCTTCACATATGTCGCCATAGTGCCCGTAGTATTGAATCGCCATGCAGTTTCTGTGATTGATCGTCATTGTGAAGGTTCAAGGGAAGCAATGACCCTGGAGCTGGACGTCGGATATAGTTACTTGAGTCCCAGGAAATATTCAAAGCATGGACTGTTAAAAGCGTTACTGGCCTTCACATATGTCGCCATAGTGCCCGTAGTATTGAGTCGCGATGCAGTTTCTGTGATTGATCGTCATTGTGAAGGTTCAAGGGAAGCAATGACCCTGGAGCTGGACGTCGGATATAGTTACTTGAGTCCCAGGAAATATTCAAAGCATGGACTGTCAAAAGCGTTACTGGCCTTCACATATGTCGCCATAGTGCCTGTAGTATTGAATCGCGATGCAGTTTCTGTGTTTCATCGTCATTGTGAAGGTTCAAGGGAAGCAATGACCCTGGAGCTGGACTTCGGATATAGTTACTTGAGACCGAGAAAATATTCAAAGCATGGACTGTTAAAAGCGTTACTGGCCTTCACATATGTCGCCATAGTGCCTGTAGTATTGAGTCGCGATGCAGTTTCTGTGATTGATCGTCATTGTGAAGGTTCAAGGGAAGCAATGACCCTGGAGCTGGACGTCGGATATAGTTACTTGAGTCCCAGGAAATATTCAAAGCATGGACTGTTAAAAGCGTTACTGGCCTTCACATATGTCGCCATAGTGCCCGTAGTATTGAGTCGCGATGCAGTTTTTGTGATTGATCGTCATTGTGAAGGTTCAAGGGAAGCAATGACCCTGGAGCTGGACTTCGGATATAGTTACTTGAGTCCCAGGAAATATTCAAAGCATGGACTGTTAAAAGCGTTACTGGCCTTCACATATGTCGCCATAGTGCCCATAGTATTGAGTCGCGATGCAGTTTCTGTGATTGATCGTCATTGTGAAGGTTCAAGGGAAGCAATGACCCTGGAGCTGGACGTCGGATATAGTTACTTGAGTCGCAGGAAATATTCAAAGCATGGACTGTTAAAAGCGTTACTGGCCTTCACATATGTCGCCATAGTGCCCGTAGTATTGAGTCGCGATGCAGTTTCTGTGATTGATAGTCATTGTGAAGGTTCAAGGGAAGCAATGACCCTGGAGCTGGACTTCGGATATAGTTACTTGAGACCGAGAAAATATTCAAAGCATGGACTGTTAAAAGCGTTACTGGCCTTCACATATGTCGCCATAGTGCCCGTAGTATTGAGTCGCGATGCAGTTTCTGTGATTGATCGTCATTGTGAAGGTTCAAGGGAAGCAATGACCCTGGAGCTGGACGTCGGATATAGTTACTTGAATCCCAGGAAATATTCAAAGCATGGACTGTTAAAAGCGTTACTGGCCTTCACATATGTCGCCATAGTGCCCGTAGTATTGAATCGCGATGCAGTTTCTGTGTTTCATCGTCATTGTGAAGGTTCAAGGGAAGCAATGACCCTGGAGCTGGACTTCGGATATAGTTACTTGAGACCGAGAAAATATTCAAGGCATGGACTGTTAAAAGCGTTACTGGTCTTCACATATGTCGCCATAGTGCCCATAGTATTGAGTCGCGATGCAGTTTCTGTGATTGATCGTCATTGTGAAGGTTCAAGGGAAGCAATGACCCTGGAGCTGGACGTCGGATATAGTTACTTGAGTCCCAGGAAATATTCAAAGCATGGACTGTTAAAAGCGTTACTGGCCTTCACATATGTCGCCATAGTGCCCGTAGTATTGAGTCGCGATGCTGTTTCTGTGATTGATCGTCATTGTGAAGGTTCAAGGGAAGCAATGACCGTGGAGCTGGACGTCGGATATAGTTACTTGAGTCCCAGGAAATATTCAAAGCATGGACTGTTAAAAGCGTTACTGGCCTTCACATATGTCGCCATAGTGCCCGCAGTATTGAGTCGCGATGCAGTTTCTGTGATTGATCGTCATTGTGAAGGTTCAAGGGAAACATTGACCCTGGAGCTGGACGTCGGATATAGTACTTGAGTCCCAGGAAATATTCAAAGCATGGACTGTTAAAAGCGTTACTGGCCTTCACATATGTCGCCATAGTGCCTGTAGTATTGAATCGCGATGCAGTTTCTGTGTTTCATCGTCATTGTGAAGGTTCAAGGGAAGCAATGACCCTGGAGCTGGACTTCGGATATAGTTACTTGAGACCGAGAAAATATTCAAAGCATGGACTGTTAAAAGCGTTACTGGCCTTCACATATGTCGCCATAGTGCCCGTAGTATTGAGTCGCGATGCAGTTTCTGTGATTGATCGTCATTGTGAAGGTTCAAGGGAAGCAATGACCCTGGAGCTGGACGTCGGATATAGTTACTTGAGTCCCAGGAAATATTCAAAGCATGGACTGTTAAAAGCGTTACTGGCCTTCACATATGTCGCCATAGTGCCCGTAGTATTGAATCGCGATGCAGTTTCTGTGTTTCATCGTCATTGTGAAGGTTCAAGGGAAGCAATGACCCTGGAGCTGGACTTCGGATATAGTTACTTGAGACCGAGAAAATATTCAAAGCATGGACTGTTAAAAGCGTTACTGGCCTTCACATATGTCGCCATAGTGCCCATAGTATTGAGTCGCGATGCAGTTTCTGTGATTGATCGTCATTGTGAAGGTTCAAGGGAAGCAATGACCCTGGAGCTGGACGTCGGATATAGTTACTTGAGTCCCAGGAAATATTCAAAGCATGGACTGTTAAAAGCGTTACTGGCCTTCACATATGTCGCCATAGTGCCAGTAGTATTGAATCGCGATGCAGTTTCTGTGTTTCATCGTCATTGTGAAGGTTCAAAGGAAGCAATGACCCTGGAGCTGGACTTTGGATATAGTTACTTGAGACCGAGAAAATATTCAAAGCATGGACTGTTAAAAGCGTTACTGGCCTTCACATATGTCGCCATAGTGCCCGTAGTATTGAATCGCGATGCAGTTTCTGTGTTTCATCGTCATTGTGAAGGTTCAAGGGAAGCAATGGCCCTGGAGCTAGACGTCGGATATAGTTACTTTAGTCCCAGGAAATATTCAAACCATCGACTGTTAAAAGCGTTATTGGCCTTCACATATGTCCCCATAGTGCCCGTAGTATTGAATCGCGATGCAGTTTCTGTGTTTCATCGTCATTGTGAAGGTTCAAAGGAAACATTGACCCTGGAGCTGGACGTCGGATATAGTTACTTGAGTCCCAGGAAATATTCAAATCATGGACTGTTTAAAGCGTTACTGGCCTTCACATATGTCGCCATAGTACCTGTAGTATTCAATCGCGATGCAGTTTCTGTGTTTCATCGTCATTGTGAAGGTTCAAGGGAAGCAATGACCCTGGAGCTGGACTTCGGATATAGTTACTTGAGACCGAGAAAATATTCAAAGCATGGACTGTTAAAAGCGTTACTGGCCTTTATATGTCGCCATAGTGCCCATAGTATTGAATCGAGATGCAGTTTCTGTGCTTCATCGTCAATGTGAAGGTACAGAGGAAGCAATGACCCTCGTCCAGGCCGACGTATTTTGTGACTTGAGTCCCAAAAAAATGTTCAAAGCATGGACTGTTAAAAGCGTTACTGGCCTTCACATACGTCCCCATAGTGCCCGTAGTATTGAATCGCGATGCAGTTTCTGTGATTGATCGTCATTGTGAAGGTTCAAGGGAAGCAATGACCCTGGAGCTGGACGTCGGATATAGTTACATGAGTCCCAGGAAATATTCAAAGCATGGACTGTTAAAAGCGTTACTGGCCTTCACATATGTCGCCATAGTGCCCGTAGTATTGTATCGTGAAGCAGTTTCTGTGTTTCATCGACATTGTGAAGGTTCAAGGGAAGCAATGACCCTGGAGCTGGACGTCGGATATATTTACTTGAGTTCCAGGAAATATTCAAAGCATGGACTGTTAAAAGCGTTACTGGCCTTCACATATGTCGCCATAGTACCTGTAGTATTGAATCGCGATGCAGTTTCATTGTTTCATCGTCATTGTGAAGGTTCAAGGGAAGCAATGACCCTGGAGCTGGACTTCGGATATAGTTACTTGAGACCGAGAAAATATTCAAAGCATGGACTGTTAAAAGCGTTACTGGCCTTCACATATGTCGCCATAGTGCCCGTAGTATTGAATCGCCATGCAGTTTCTGTGATTGATCGTCATTGTGAAGGTTCAAGGGAAGCAATGACCCTGGAGCTGGACGTCGGATATAGTTACTTGAGTCCCAGGAAATATTCAAAGCATGGACTGTTAAAAGCGTTACTGGCCTTCACATATGTCGCCATAGTGCCCGTAGTATTGAGTCGCGATGCAGTTTCTGTGATTGATCGTCATTGTGAAGGTTCAAGGGAAGCAATGACCCTGGAGCTGGACGTCGGATATAGTTACTTGAGTCCCAGGAAATATTCAAAGCATGGACTGTCAAAAGCGTTACTGGCCTTCACATATGTCGCCATAGTGCCTGTAGTATTGAATCGCGATGCAGTTTCTGTGTTTCATCGTCATTGTGAAGGTTCAAGGGAAGCAATGACCCTGGAGCTGGACGTCGGATATAGTTACTTGAGTCCCAGGAAATATTCAAAGCATGGACTGTTAAAAGCGTTACTGGCCTTCACATATGTCGCCATAGTGCCTGTAGTACTGAATCGCGATGCAGTTTCTGTGTTTCATCGTCATTGTGAAGGTTCAAGGGAAGCAATGACCCTGGAGCTGGACGTCGGATATAGTTACTTGAGTCCCAGGAAATATTCAAAGCATGGACTGTTAAAAGCGTTACTGGCCTTCACATATGTTGCCATAGTGCCCATAGTATTGAATCGCGATGCAGTTTCTGTGTTTCATCGTCATTGTGAAGGTTCAGGGGACGCAATGACACTGGAGCTGGACGTCGGATATAGTTATTTGAGTCCCAGGAAATATTCAGAACATGGACTGTTAAAAGCGTTACTGGCCTTCACATATGTCGCCATAGTGCCCGTAGTATTGAGTCGCGATGCAGTTTCTGTGATTGATCGTCATTGTGAAGGTTCAAGGGAAGCAATGACCCTGGAGCTGGACGTCGGATATAGTTACTTGAGTCCCAGGAAATATTCAAAGCATGGACTGTTAAAAGCGTTACTGGCCTTCACATATGTCGCCATAGTCCCTGTAGTATTGAATCGCGATGCAGTTTCTGTGTTTCATCGTCATTGTGAAGGTTCAAGGGAAGCAATGACCCTGGAGCTGGACTTCGGATATAGTTACTTGAGACCGAGAAAATATTCAGAGCATGGACTGTTAAAAGCGTTACTGGCCTTCACTTATGTCGCCATAGTGCCCGTAGTATTGAGTCGCGATGCAGTTTCTGTGATTGATCGTCATTGTGAAGGTTCAAGGGAAGCAATGACCCTGGAGCTGGACGTCGGATATAGTTACTTGAGTCCCAGGAAATATTCAAAGCATGGACTGTTAAAAGCGTTACTGGCCTTCACATATGTCGCCATAGTGCCCGTAGTATTGAGTCGCGATGCAGTTTCTGTGATTGATCGTCATTGTGAAGGTTCAAGGGAAGCAATGACCCTGGAGCTGGACGTCGGATATAGTTACTTGAGTCCCAGGAAATATTCAAAGCATGGACTGTTAAAAGCGTTACTGGCCTTCACATATGTCGCCATAGTGCCCGTAGTATTGAGTCGCGATGCAGTTTCTGTGATTGATTGTCATTGTGAAGGTTCAAGGGAAGCAATGACCCTGGAGCTGGACGTCGGATATAGTTACTTGAGTCGCAGGAAATATTCAAAGCATGGACTGTTAAAAGCGTTACTGGCCTTCACATATGTCGCCATAGTGCCTGTAGTATTGAATCGCGATGCAGTTTCTGTGTTTCATCGTCATTGTGAAGGTTCAAGGGAAGCAATGACCCTGGAGCTGGACTTCGGATATAGTTACTTGAGACCGAGAAAATATTCAAAGCATGGACTGTTAAAAGCGTTACTGGCCTTCACATATGTCGCCATAGTGCCTGTAGTATTGAATTGCGATGCAGTTTCTGTGATTGATCGTCATTGTGAAGGTTCAAGGGAAGCAATGACCCTGGAGCTGGACGTCGGATATAGTTATTTGAGTCCCAGGAAATATTCAAAGCATGGACTGTTAAAAGCGTTACTGGCCTTCACATATGTCGCCATAGTGCCTGTAGTACTGAATCGCGATGCAGTTTCTGTGTTTCATCGTCATTGTGAAGGTTCAAGGGAAGCAATGACCCTGGAGCTGGACGTCGGATATAGTTACTTGAGTCCCAGGAAATATTCAAAGCATGGACTGTTAAAAGCGTTACTGGCCTTCACATATGTGACCATAGTGCCCGTAGTATTGAGTCGCGATGCAGTTTCTGTGATTGATCGTCATTGTGAAGGTTCAAGGGAAGCAATGACCCTGGAGCTGGACGTCGGATATAGTTACTTGAGTCGCAGGAAATATTCAAAGCATGGACTGTTAAAAGCGTTACTGGCCTTCACATATGTCGCCATAGTGCCTGTAGTATTGTATCGCGATGCAGTTTCTGTGTTACATCGTCATTGTGAAGGTTCAAGGGAAGCAATGACCCTGGAGCTGGACTTCGGATATAGTTACTTGAGACCGAGAAAATATTCAAAGCATGGACTGTTAAAAGCGTTACTGGCCTTCACATATGTCGCCATAGTGCCTGTAGTATTGAATCGCGATGCAGTTTCTGTGATTGATCGTCATTGTGAAGGTTCAAGGGAAGCAATGACCCTGGAGCTGGACGTCGGATATAGTTATTTGAGTCTCAGGAAATATTCAAAGCATGGACTGTTAAAAGCGTTACTGGCCTTCACATATGTGACCATAGTGCCCGTAGTATTGAGTCGCGATGCAGTTTCTGTGATTGATCGTCATTGTGAAGGTTCAAGGGAAGCAATGACCCTGGAGCTGGACGTCGGATATAGTTACTTGAGTCGCAGGAAATATTCAAAGCATGGACTGTTAAAAGCGTTACTGGCCTTCTCATATGTTGCCATAGTGCCCATAGTATTGAATCGCGATGCAGTTTCTGTGTTTCATCGTCATTGTGAAGGTTCAGGGGACGCAATGACACTGGAGCTGGACGTCGGATATAGTTATTTGAGTCCCAGGAAATATTTAGAACATGGACTGTTAAAAGCGTTACTGGCCTTCACATATGTCGCCTTAGTGCCCGTAGTATTCAATCTCGATGCAGTTTCTGTGTTTCATCGTTATTGTGAAGGTTCAAGGGAAGCAATGACCCTGGAGCTGGACGTCGGATATAGTTACTTGAGTCCCAGGAAATATTCAAAGCATGGACTGTTAAAAGCGTTACTGGCCTTCACATATGTCGCCATAGTGCCCGTAGTATTGAATCGCGATGCAGTTTCTGTGTTTCATCGTCATTGTGAACGTTCAAGGGAAGCAATGACCCTGGAGCTAGACGTCGGATATAGTTACTTTAGTCCCAGGAAATATTCAAAGCATGGACTGTTAAAAGTGTTATTGGCCTTCACATATGTCCCCATAGTGCCCGTAGTATTGAATCGCGATGCAGTTTCTGTGTTTCATCGTCATTGTGAAGATTCAGGGCACGCAATGACACTGGAGCTGGACGTCGGATATAGTTATTTGAGTCCCAGGAAATATTCAGAACATGGACTGTTAAAAGCGTTACTGGCCTTCACATATGTCGCCTTAGTGCCCGTAGTATTCAATCTCGATGCAGTTTCTGTGTTTCATCGTTATTGTAAAGGTTCAAGGGAAGCAATGACCCTGGAGCTGGACGTCGGATATAGTTACTTGAATCCCAGTAAATATTCAAAACATCGACTGTTATAAGCGTTAAAGGCCTTCACATATGTCGCAATGGTGCTTGTAGTATGCAATCGCGATGCAGTTTCTGTGTTTCATCGCCAGTGTGAAAATCCAAGGGAAGCAATGACCCTGGACCTTGCCGTCGGATCTTGTTACAGGAGTCCAAGGAAATGTTCAAAGCATGGACTGTTAAAAGCGTTATTGGCCTTCACATATGTGACCAGAGTGCCCGTAGTATTGAATCGCGATGCACTTTCTGTGTTTCATCGTCATTGTGAAGGTTCAAGGGAAGCAATGACCCTGGAGCTCGACGTCGGATATAGTTACTTGAGACCGAGAAAATATTCAAAGCATGGACTCTTAAAAGCGTTACTGGCCTTCACATATGTCACCATGGTGCCTGTTCTATTGAATCGCGATGCAGTTTCTGTGTTTCATCGTCAATGTGAATGTTAAAGGGAAGCAATGTTACTGGACTTGGCCGTCGGATATTGTTGCGTGAGTCAAAGGAAATGTTCAATGCATGGACTGTTAAAAGCGTTACTGGCCTTCTCATATGTCGCCATAGTGGCTGTAGTATTCTATCGCGATGCAGTTTCTGTGTTTAATCGTCAATGTGAAGGTTCAAGGGAAGCAATGACCCTGGACCTTGCCGTCGGATCTTGTTACATGAGTCCCAGGAAATGTTCAAAGCATGGACTGTTAAAAGCGTTACTGGCCTTCACATATGTCGCCATAGTGCCCGTAGTATTGAGTCGCGATGCAGTTTCTGTGATTGATCGTCATTGTGAAGGTTCAAGGGAAGCAATGACCCTGGAGCTGGACGTCGGATATAGTTACTTGAGTCCCAGGAAATATTCAAAGCATGGACTGTTAAAAGCGTTACTGGCCTTCACATATGTCGCCATAGTGCCCGTAGTATTGAGTCGCGATGCAGTTTCTGTGATTGATCGTCATTGTGAAGGTTCAAGGGAAGCAATGACCATGGAGCTGGACGTCGGATATATTTACTTGAGTCCCAGGAAATATTCAAAGCATGGACTGTTAAAAGCGTTACTGGCCTTCACATATGTCGCCATAGTGCCTGTAGTATTGAATCGCGATGCAGTTTCTGTGTTTCATCGTCATTGTGAAGGTTCAAGGTAAGCAATGACCCTGGAGCTGGACTTCGGATATAGTTACTTGAGACCGCGAAATATTCAAAGCATGGACTGTTAAAAGCGTTACTGGCCTTCACATATGTCGCCATAGTGCCCGTAGTATTGAGTCGCGATGCAGTTTCTGTGATTGATCGTCATTGTGAAGGTTCAAGGGAAGCAATGACCCTGGAGCTGGACTTCGGATATAGTTACTTGAGTCCCAGGAAATATTCAAAGCATGGACTGTTAAAAGCGTTACTGGCCTTCACATATGTCGCCATAGTCCCTGTAGTATTGAATCGCGATGCAGTTTCTGTGTTTCATCGTCATTGTGAAGGTTCAAGGGAAGTAATGACCCTGGAGCTGGACTTCGGATATAGTTACTTGAGACCGAGAAAATATTCAAAGCATGGACTGTTAAAAGCGTTACTGGCCTTCACATATGTCGCCATAGTGCCCGTAGTATTGAGTCGCGATGCAGTTTCTGTGATTGATCGTCATTGTGAAGGTTCAAGGGAAGCAATGACCCTGGAGCTGGACGTCGGATATAGTTACTTGAGTCCCAGGAAATATTCAAAGCATGGACTGTTAAAAGCGTTACTGGCCTTCACATATGTCGCCATAGTGAATGTAGTATTAAATCGCGATGCAGTTTCTGTGATTGATCGTCATTGTGAAGGTTCAAGGGAAGCAATGACCCTGGAGCTGGACGTCAGATATAGTTACTTGAGTCCCAGGAAATATTCAAAGCATGGACTGTTAAAAGCGTTACTGGCCTTCACATATGTCGCCATAGTGCCTGTAGTACTGAATCGCGATGCAGTTTCTGTGTTTCATCGTCATTGTGAAGGTTCAAGGGAAGCAATGACCCTGGAGCTGGACGTCGGATATAGTTATTTGAGTCCCAGGAAATATTCAAAGCATGGACTGTTAAAAGCGTTACTGGCCTTCACATATGTTGCCATAGTGCCCATAGTATTGAATCGCGATGCAGTTTCTGTGTTTCATCGTCATTGTGAAGGTTCAGGGGACGCAATGACACTGGAGCTGGACGTCGGATATAGTTATTTGAGTCCCAGGAAATATTCAGAACATGGACTGTTAAAAGCGTTACTGGCCTTCACATATGTCGCCATAGTGCCCGTAGTATTGAGTCGCGATGCAGTTTCTGTGATTGATCGTCATTGTGAAGGTTCAAGGGAAGCAATGACCTTGGAGCTGGACGTCGGATATAGTTACTTGAGTCCCAGGAAATATTCAAAGCATGGACTGTTAAAAGCGTTACTGGCCTTCACATATGTCGCCATAGTCCCTGTAGTATTGAATCGCGATGCAGTTTCTGTGTTTCATCGTCATTGTGAAGGTTCAAGGGAAGCAATGACCTTGGGGCTGGACTTCGGATATAGTTACTTGAGACCGAGAAAATATTCAAAGCATGGACTGTTAAAAGCGTTACTGGCCTTCACATATGTCGCCATAGTGCCCGTAGTATTGAGTCGCGATGCAGTTTCTGTGATTGATCGTCATTGTGAAGGTTCAAGGGAAGCAATGACCCTGGAGCTGGACGTCGGATATAGTTACTTGAGTCCCAGGAAATATTCAAAGCATGGACTGTTAAAAGCGTTACTGGCCTTCACATATGTCGCCATAGTGCCCGTAGTATTGAGTCGCGATGCAGTTTCTGTAATTGATCGTCATTGTGAAGGTTCAAGGGAAGCAATGACCCTGGAGCTGGACGTCGGATATAGTTACTTGAGTCCCAGGAAATATTCAAAGCATGGACTGTTAAAAGCGTTACTGGCCTTCACATATATCGCCATAGTGCCTGTAGTATTGAATCGCGATGCAGTTTCTGTGATTGATCGTTATTGTGAAGGTTCAAGGGAAGCAATGACCCTGGAGCTGGACTTCGGATATAGTTACTTGAGACCGAGAAAATATTCAAAGCATGGACTGTTAAAAGCGTTACTGGCCTTCACATATGTCGCCATAGTGCCTGTAGTATTGAATCGCGATGCAGTTTCTGTGATTGATCGTCATTGTGAAGGTTCAAGGGAAGCAATGACCCTGGAGCTGGACGTCGGATATAGTTATTTGAGTCCCAGGAAATATTCAAAGCATGGACTGTTAAAAGCGTTACTGGCCTTCACATATGTCGCCATAGTGCCTGTAGTACTGAATCGCGATGCAGTTTCTGTGTTTCATCGTCATTGTGAAGGTTCAAGGGAAGCAATGACCCTGGAGCTGGACGTCGGATATAGTTACTTGAGTCCCAGGAAATATTCAAAGCATGGACTGTTAAAAGCGTTACTGGCCTTCACATATGTTGCCATAGTGCCCATAGTATTGAATCGCGATGCAGTTTCTGTGTTTCATCGTCATTGTGATGGTTCAGGGGACGCAATGACACTGGAGCTGGACGTCGGATATAGTTACTTGAGTCCCAGGAAATATTCAGAACATGGACTGTTAAAAGCGTTACTGGCCTTCACATATGTCGCCTTAGTGACCGTAGTATTCAATCTCGATGCAGTTTCTGTGTTTCATCGTTATTGTGAAGGTTCAAGGGAAGCAATGACCCTGGAGCTGGACGTCGGATATAGTTACTTGAGTCCCAGGAAATATTCAAAGCATGGACTGTTAAATGCGTTACTGGCCTTCACATATGTCGCCATAGTGCCCGTAGTATTGAATCGCGATGCAGTTTCTGTGTTTCATCGTCATTGTGAACGTTCAAGGGAAGCAATGACCCTGGAGCTAGACGTCGGATATAGTTACTTTAGTCCCAGGAAATATTCAAAGCATGGACTGTTAAAAGAGTTATTGGCCTTCACATATGTCCCCATAGTGCCCGTAGTATTGAATCGCAATGCAGTTTCTGTGTTTCATCGTCATTGTGAAGGTTCAGGGCACGCAATGACACTGGAGCTGGACGTCGGATATAGTTACTTGAGTCCCAGGAAATATTCAGAACATGGACTGTTAAAAGCGTTACTGGCCTTCACATATGTCGCCTTAGTGCCCGTAGTATTCAATCTCGATGCAGTTTCTGTGTTTCATCGTTATTGTGAAGGTTCAAGGGAAGCAATGACCCTGGAGCTGGACGTCGGATATAGTTACTTGAATCCCAGTAAATATTCAAAACATCGACTGTTATAAGCGTTAATGGCCTTCACATATGTCGCAATGGTGCTTGTAGTATGCAATCGCGATGCAGTTTCTGTGTTTCATCGCCAGTGTGAAAATCCAAGGGAAGCAATGACCCTGGACCTTGCCGTCGGATCTTGTTACAGGAGTCCCAGGAAATGTTCAAAGCATGGACTGTTAAAAGCGGTTCTGGCCTTCACATATGTCGCCATAGTGCCTGCAGTATTGAATCGCGATGCAGTTTCTGTGATTCATCGTCATTGTGAAGGTTCAATGGAAGCAATGACCCTGGAGCTGGACGTCGGATATAGTTACTTGAGACCGAGAAAATATTCAAAGCATGGACTGTTAAAAGCGTTACTGGCCTTCACATATGTCGCCATAGTGCCCGTAGTATTGAATCGAGATGCAGTTTCTGTGCTTCATCGTCATTGTGAACGTTCAAGGGAAGCAATGACCCTGGAGCTAGACGTCGGATATAGTTACTTTAGTCCCAGGAAATATTCAAAGCATGGACTGTTAAAAGAGTTATTTGCCTTCACATATGTCCCCATAGTGCCCGTAGTATTGAATCGCAATGCAGTTTCTGTGTTTCATCGTCATTGTGAAGGTTCAGGGCACGCAATGACACTGGAGCTGGACGTCGGATATAGTTACTTGAGTCCCAGGAAATATTCAAAGCATGGACTGTTAAAAGCGTTATTGGCCTTCACATATGTCCCCAGAGTGCCCGTAGTATTGAATCGCGATGCACTTTCTGTGTTTCATCGTCATTGTGAAGGTTCAAGAGAAGCAATGGCACTGGAGCTAGACGTCGGATATAGTTACTTTAGTCCCAGGAAATATTCAAACCATCGACTGTTAAAAGCGTTATTGGCCTTCACATATGTCCCCATAGTGCCCGTAGTATTGAATCGCGATGCAGTTTCTGTGTTTCATCGTCATTGTGAAGGTTCAAGGGAAGCATTGACCCTGGAGCTGGACGTCGGATATAGTTACTTGAGTCCCAGGAAATATTCAAAGCATGGACTGTTAAAAGCGTTACTGGTCTTCACATATGTCGCCATAGTACCTGTGGTATTGAATCGCGATGCAGTTTCTGTGTTTCTTCGTCATTGCGAAGGTTCAAGGGAAGCAATGACCCTGGAGCTGGACTTCGGATATAGTTACTTGAGACCGAGAAAATATTCAAAGCATGGACTGTTAAAAGCGTTACTGGCCTTCACATATGTCGCCATAGTGCCCGTAGTATTGAATCGAGATGCAGTTTCTGTGCTTCATCGTCAATGTGAAGGTACAGAGGAAGCAATGACCCTCGACCTCGCCGACGTATTTTGTGACTTGACTCCCAAAAAAATGTTCAAAGCATGGACTGTTAAAAGCGTTACAGGCCTTCACATATGTCCCCATATTGCCAGTAGTATTGTATCGTGAAGCAGTTTCTGTGTTTCATCGTCATTGTGAAGGTTCAAGGGAAGCAATGACCCTGGAGCTGGACGTCGGATATATTTACTTGAGTTCCAGGAAATATTCAAAGCATGGACTGTTAAAAGCGTTACTGGCCTTCACATATGTCGCCATAGTACCTGTAGTATTGAATCGCGATGCTGTTTCATTGTTTCATCGTCATTGTGAAGGTTCAAGGGAAGCAATGACCCTGGAGCTGGACTTCGGATATAGTTACTTGAGACCGAGAAAATATTCAAATCATGGACTGTTAAAAGCGTTACTGGCCTTCACATATGTCGCCATAGTGCCCGTAGTATTGAATCGCGATGCAGTTTCTGTGATTGATCGTCATTGTGAAGGTTCAAGGGAAGCAATGACCCTGGAGCTGGACGTCGGATATAGTTACTTGAGTCCCAGGAAATATTCAAAGCGTGGACTGTTAAAAGCGTTACAGGCCTTCACATATGTCGCCATAGTGCCCGTAGTATTGTATCGTGAAGCAGTTTCTGTGTTTCATCGTCATTGTGAAGGTTCAAGGGAAGCAATGACCCTGGAGCTGGACGGCGGATATATTTACTTGAGTTCCAGGAAATATTCAAAGCATGGACTGTTAAAAGCGTTACTGGCCTTCACATATGTCGCCATAGTGCACGTAGTATTGAATCGCGATGCAGTTTCTGTGATTGATCGTCATTGTGAAGGTTCAAGGGAAGCAATGACCCTGGAGCTGGACGTCGGATATAGTTACTTGAGTCCCAGGAAGTATTCAAAGCATTGACTGTTAAAAGCGTTACTGGCCTTCACATATGTCGCCATAGTGCCCGTAGTATTGAATCGCGAAGCAGTTTCTGTGTTTCATCGTCATTGTGAAGGTTCAAGGGAAGCAATGGCCCTGGAGCTAGACGTCGGATATAGTTACTTTAGTCCCAGGAAATATTCAAACCATCGACTGTTAAAAGCGTTATTGGCCTTCACATATGTCCCCATAGTGCCCGTAGTATTGAATCGTGATGCAGTTTCTGTGTTTCATCGTCATTATGAAGGTTCAAGGGAAGCAATGACCCTGGAGCTGGACTTCGGATATAGTTACTTGAGACCGAGAAAATATTCAAAGCATGGACTGTTAAAAGCGTTACTGGCCTTCACATATGTCGCCATAGTGCCCGTAGTATTGAATCGCAATGCAGTTTCTGTGTTTCATCGTCATTGTGAAGGTTCAGGGCACGCAATGACACTGGAGCTGGACGTCGGATATAGTTATTTGAGTCCCAGGAAATATTCAGAACATGGACTGTTAAAAGCGTTACTGGCCTTCACATATGTCGCCATAGTGCCCGTAGTATTCAATCTCGATGCAGTTTCTGTGTTTCATCGTTATTGTGAAGGTTCAAGGGAAGCAATGACCCTGGAGCTGGACGTCGGATATAGTTACTTGAATCCCAGTAAATATTCAAAACATCGACTGTTATAAGCGTTAATGGCCTTCACATATGTCGCAATGGTGCTTGTAGTATGCAATCGCGATGCAGTTTCTGTGTTTCATCGCCAGTGTGAAAATCCAAGGGAAGCAATGACCCTGGACCTTGCCGTCGGATCTTGTTACAGGAGTCCCAGGAAATGTTCAAAGCATGGACTGTTAAAAGCGTTACTGGCCTTCACATATGTCGCCATAGTGCCTGCAGTATTGAATCGCGATGCAGTTTCTGTGATTCATCGTCATTGTGAAGGTTCAATGGAAGCAATGACCCTGGAGCTGGTCGTCGGATATAGTTACTTGAGTCCCAGGAAATATTCAAAGCATGGACTGTTAAAAGCGTTATTGGCCTTCACATATGTCCCCAGAGTGCCCGTAGTATTGAATCGCGATGCACTTTCTGTGTTTCATCGTCATTGTGAAGGTTAAAGAGAAGCAATGGCACTGGAGCTAGACGTCGGATATAGTTACTTTATTCCCAGGAAATATTCAAACCGTCGACTGTTAAAAGCGTTATTGGCCTTCACATATGTCCCCATAGTGCCCGTAGTATTGAATCGCGATGCAGTTTCTGTGTTTCATCGTCATTGTGAAGGTTCAAGGGAAGCATTGACCCTGGAGCTGGACGTCGGATATAGTTACTTGAGTCCCAGGAAATATTCAAAGCATGGACTGTTAAAAGCGTTACTGGCCTTCACATATGTCGCCATAGTACCTGTGGTATTGAATCGCGATGCAGTTTCTGTGTTTCTTCGTCATTGCGAAGGTTCAAGGGAAGCAATGACCCTGGAGCTGGACTTCGGATATAGTTACTTGAGACCGAGAAAATATTCAAAGCATGGACTGTTAAAAGCGTTACTGGCCTTCACATATGTCGCCATAGTGCCCGTAGTATTGAATCGAGATGCAGTTTCTGTGCTTCATCGTCAATGTGAAGGTACAGAGGAAGCAATGACCCTCGACCTCGCCGACGTATTTTGTGACTTGAGTCCCAAAAAAATGTTCAAAGCATGGACTGTTAAAAGCGTTACAGGCCTTCACATATGTCCCCATAGTGCCCGTAGTATTGTATCGTGAAGCAGTTTCTGTGTTTCATCGTCATTGTGAAGGTTCAAGGGAAGCAATGACCCTGGAGCTGGACGTCGGATATATTTACTTGAGTTCCAGGAAATATTCAAAGCATGGACTGTTAAAAGCGTTACTGGCCTTCACATATGTCGCCATAGTACCTGTAGTATTGAATCGCGATGCAGTTTCATTGTTTCATCGTCATTGTGAAGGTTCAAGGGAAGCAATGACCCTGGAGCTGGACTTCGGATATAGTTACTTGAGACCGAGAAAATATTCAAATCATGGACTGTTAAAAGCGTTACTGGCCTTCACATATGTCGCCATAGTGCCCGTAGTATTGAATCGCGATGCAGTTTCTGTGATTGATCGTCATTGTGAAGGTTCAAGGGAAGCAATGACCCTGGAGCTGGACGTCGGATATAGTTACTTGAGTCCCAGGAAATATTCAAAGCGTGGACTGTTAAAAGCGTTACTGGCCTTCACATATGTCGCCATAGTGCCCGTAGTATTGTATCGTGAAGCAGTTTCTGTGTTTCATCGTCATTGTGAAGGTTCAAGGGAAGCAATGACCCTGGAGCTGGACGTCGGATATATTTACTTGAGTTCCAGGAAATATTCAAAGCATGGACTGTTAAAAGCGTTACTGGCCTTCACATATGTCGCCATAGTGCACGTAGTATTGAATCGCGATGCAGTTTCTGTGATTGATCGTCATTGTGAAGGTTCAAGGGAAGCAATGACCCTGGAGCTGGACGTCGGATATAGTTACTTGAGTCCCAGGAAGTATTCAAAGCATTGACTGTTAAAAGCATTACTGGCCTTCACATATGTCGCCATAGTGCCCGTAGTATTGAATCGCGAAGCAGTTTCTGTGTTTCATCGTCATTGTGAAGGTTCAAGGGAAGCAATGGCCCTGGAGCTAGACGTCGGATATAGTTACTTTAGTCCCCGGAAATATTCAAACCATCGACTGTTAAAAGCGTTATTGGCCTTCACATATGTCCCCATAGTGCCCGTAGTATTGAATCGTGATGCAGTTTCTGTGTTTCATCGTCATTATGAAGGGAAGCATTGACCCTGGAGCTGGACGTCGGATATATTTACTTGAGTTCCAGGAAATATTCAAAGCATGGACTGTTAAAAGCGTTACTGGCCTTCACATATGTCGCCATAGTGCCCGTAGTATTGAATCGCGATGCAGTTTCTGTGTTTCATCGTCATTGTGAATGTTCAAGGGAAGCAATGGCCCTGGAGCTAGACGTCGGATATAGTTACTTGAGTCCCAGGAAATATTCAAAGCATGGACTGTTAAAAGCGTTACTGGCCTTCACATATGTCGCCATAGTGCCCGTAGTATTGTATCGTGAAGCAGTTTCTGTGTTTCATCGTCATTGAGAAGGTTCAGGGGAAGCAATGACCTTGGAGCTGGACGTCGGATATATTTACTTGAGTTCCAGGAAATATTCAAAGCATGGACTGTTAAAAGCGTTACTGGCCTTCACATATGTCGCCATAGTGCCCATAGTATTGAATCGCGATGCAGTTTCTGTGTTTCATCGTCATTGTGAAGGTTCAGGGCACGCTATGACACTGGAGCTGGACGTCGGATATAGTTATTTGAGTCCCACGAAATATTCAGAACATGGACTGTTAAAAGCGTTACTGGCCTTCACATATGTCGCCTTAGTGCCCGTAGTATTCAATCTCGATGCAGTTTCTGTGTTTCATCGTTATTGTGAAGGTTCAAGGGAAGCAATGACCCTGGAGCTGGACGTCGGATATAGTTACTTGAGTCCCAGGAAATATTCAAAGCATGGACTGTTAAAAGCGTTATTGGCCTTCACATATGTCCCCATAGTGCCCGTAGTATTGAATCGCGATGCAGTTTCTGTGTTTCATCGTCAATGTGAAGGTTCAAGGGAAGCAATGACCCTGGACCTGGACGTCGGATATAGTTACTTGAGTCCCAGGAAATATTCAAAGCATGGACTGTTAAAAGCGTTACTGGCCTTCACATATGTCGCCATAGTGCCTGCAGTAATGAATCGCGATGCAGTTTCTGTGATTCATCGTCATTGTGAAGGTTCAATGGAAGCAATGACCCTGGAGCTGGACGTCGGATATAGTTACTTGAGTCCCAGGAAATATTCAAAGCATGGACTGTTAAAAGCGTTATTGGCCTTCACATATGTCCCCATAGTGCCCGTAGTATTGATTCGCGATGCAGTTTCTGTGTTTCATCGTCATTGTGAAGGTTCAAGGGAAGCATTGACCCTGGAGCTGGACGTCGGATATAGTTTCTTGAGTCCCAGGAAATATTCAAAGCATGGACTGTTAAAAGCGTTACTGGCCTTCACATATGTCGCCATAGTGCCCATAGTATTGAATCGCGATGCAGTTTCTGTGTTTCATCGTCATTGTGAAGGTTCAGGGGACGCAATGACACTGGAGCTGGACGTCGGATATAGTTATTTGAGTCCCAGGAAATATTCAGAACATGGACTGTTAAAAGCGTTACTGGCCTTCACATATGTCCCCATAGTGCCCGTAGTATTGAATCGCGATGCAGTTTCTGTGTTTCATCGTCATTGTGAAGGTTCAAGGGAAGCAATGACCCTGGAGCTGGACGTCGGATATAGTTACTTGAGTCCCAGGAAATATTCAAAGCATGGACTGTTAAAAGCGTTACTGGCCTTCACATATGTTGCCATAGTGCCCATAGTATTGAATCGCGATGCAGTTTCTGTGTTTCATCGTCATTGTGAAGGTTCAGGGGACGCAATGACACTGGAGCTGGACGTCGGATATAGTTATTTGAGTCCCAGGAAATATTCAGAACATGGACTGTTAAAAGCGTTACTGGCCTTCTCATATGTCGCCATAGTGGCTGTAGTATTCTATCGCGATGCAGTTTCTGTGTTTAATCGTCAATGTGAAGGTTCAAGGGAAGCAATGACCCTGGACCTTGCCGTCGGATCTTGTTACATGAGTCCCAGGAAATGTTCAAAGCATGGACTGTTAAAAGCGTTACTGGCCTTCACATATGTCGCCATAGTGCCTGCAGTATTGAATCGCGATGCAGTTTCTGTGATTCATCGTCATTGTGAAGGTTCAGGGCACGCAATGACACTGGAGCTGGACGTCGGATATAGTTACTTGAGTCCCAGGAAATATTCAAAGCATGGACTGTTAAAAGCGTTACTGGCCTTCACATATGTCGCCATAGTGCACGTAGTATTGAATCGCGATGCAGTTTCTGTGATTGATCGTCATTGTGAAGGTTCAAGGGAAGCAATGACCCTGGAGCTGGACGTCGGATATAGTTACTTGAGTCCCAGGAAATATTCAAAGCATGGACTGTTAAAAGCGTTACTGGCCTTCACATATGTCGCCATAGTGCCCGTAGTATTGAATCGCGATGCAGTTTCTGTGTTTCATCGTCATTGTGAAGGTTCAAGGGAAGCAATGGCCCTGGAGCTAGACGTCGGATATAGTTACTTTAGTCCTAGGAAATATTCAAACCATCGACTGTTAAAAGCGTTATTGGCCTTCACATATGTCCCCATAGTGCCCGTAGTATTGAATCGCGATGCAGTTTCTGTGTTTCATCGTCATTGTGAAGGTTCAAGGGAAGCATTGACCCTGGAGCTTACGTCGGATATAGTTACTTGAGTCCCAGGAAATATTCAAAGCATGGACTGTTAAAAGCGTTACTGGCCTTCACATACGTCGCCATAGTACCTGTAGTATTGAATCGCGATTCAGTTTCTGTGTTTCTTCGTCATTGTGAAGGTTCAAGGGAAGCAGTGACTCTGGAGCTGGACTTCGGATATAGTTACTTGAGACCGAGAAAGTATTCAAAGCATGGACTGTTAAAAGCGTTACTGGCCTTCACATATGTCGCCATAGTGCCCGTAGTATTGAATCGAGATGCAGTTTCTGTGATTGATCGTCATTGTGAAGGTTCAAGGGAAGCAATGACCCTGGAGCTGGACGTCGGATATAGTTACTTGAGTCCCAGGAAATATTCAAAGCATGGACTGTTAAAAGCGTTACTGGCCTTCACATATGTCGCCATAGTGCCCTTAGTATTGTATCGTGAAGCAGTTTCTGTATTTCATCGTCATTGTGAAGGTTCAAGGGAAGCAATGACCCTGGAGCTGGACGTCGGATATATTTACTTGAGTTCCAGGAAATATTCAAAGCATGGACTGTTAAAAGCGTTACTGGCCTTCACATATGTCCCCATAGTGCCCGTAGTATTGTATCGTGAAGCAGTTTCTGTGTTTCATCGTCATTGTGAAGGTTCAAGGGAAGCAATGACCCTGGAGCTGGACGTCGGATATATTTACTTGAGTTCCAGGAAATATTCAAAGCATGGACTGTTAAAAGCGTTACTGGCCTTCACATATGTCGCCATAGTACCTGTAGTATTGAATCGCGATGCAGTTTCTGTGTTTCATCGTCATTGTGAAGGTTCAAGGGAAGCAATGGCCCTGGAGCTAGACGTCGGATATAGTTACTTTAGTCCCAGGAAATATTCAAACCATCGACTGTTAAAAGCGTTATTGGCCTTCACATATGTCCCCATAGTGCCCGTAGTATTGAATCGCGATGCAGTTTCTGTGTTTCATCGTCATTGTAAAGGTTCAAGGGAAGCATTGACCCTGGAGCTGGACGTCGGATATATTTACTTGAGTTCCAGGAAATATTCAAAGCATGGACTGTTAAAAGCGTTACTGGCCTTCACATATGTCGCCATAGTGCACGTAGTATTGAATCGCGATGCAGTTTCAGTGATTGATCGTCATTGTGAAGGTTCAAGGGAAGCAATGACCCTGGAGCTGGACGTCGGATATAGTTACTTGAGTCCCAGGAAATATTCAAAGCATGGACTGTTAAAAGCGTTACTGGCCTTCACATATGTCGCCATAGTGCCCGTAGTATGAATCGCGATGCAGTTTCTGTGATTGATCGTCATTGTGAAGGTTCAAGGGAAGCATTGACCCTGGAGCTGGACGTCGGATATAGTTACTTGAGTCCCAGGAAATATTCAAAGCATGGACTGTTAAAAGCGTTACTGGCCTTCACATATGTCGCCATAGTACCTGTAGTATTGAATCGCGATGCAGTTTCTGTGTTTCATCGTTATTGTGAAGGTTCAAGGGAAGCAATGACCCTCGTGCTGGACTTCGGATATAGTTACTTGAGACCGAGAAAATATTCAAAGCATGGACTGTTAAAAGCGTTACTGGCCTTCACATATGTCGCCATAGTGCCCGTAGTATTGAATCGCGATGCAGTTTCTGTGATTGATCGTCATTGTGAAGGTTCAAGGGAAGCAATGACCCTGGAACTGGACGTCGGATATAGTTACTTGAGTCCCAGGAAATATTCAAAGCATGGACTGTTAAAAGCGTTACTGGCCTTCACATATGTCGCCATAGTGCCCGTAGTATTGTATCGTGAAGCAGTTTCTGTGTTTCATCGTCATTGAGAAGGTTCAAGGGAAGCAATGCCCTTGGAGCTGGACGTCGGATATATTTACTTGAGTTCCAGGAAATATTCAAAGCATGGACTGTTAAAAGCGTTACTGGCCTTCACATATGTCCCCATAGTGCCCGTAGTATTGAATCGCGATGCAGTTTCTGTGTTTCATCGTTATTGTGAAGGTTCAAGGGAAGCAATGACCCTGGAGCTGGACGTCGGATATAGTTACTTGAGTCCCAGGAAATATTCAAAGCATGGACTGTTAAAAGCGTTACTGGCCTTCACATATGTCGCCATAGTGCCCGTAGTATTGTATCGTGAAGCAGTTTCTGTGTTTCATCGTCATTGTGAAGGTTCAAGGGAAGCAATGACCCTGGAGCTGGACGTCGGATATATTTACTTGAGTTCCAGGAAATATTCAAAGCATGGACTGTTAAAAGCGTTACTGGCCTTCACATATGTCGCCATAGTACCTGTAGTATTGAATCGCGATGCAGTTTCTGTGTTTCATCGTCATTGTGAAGGTTCAAGGGAAGCAATGACCCTGGAGCTGGACTTCGGGTATAGTTACTTGATTTCGAGTAAATATTTAAAGCATGGACTGTTAAAAGCGTTACTGGCCTTCACATATGTCGCCATAGTGCCCGTAGTATTGAATCGCGATGCAGTTTCTGTGATTGATCGTCATTGTGAAGGTTCAAGGGAAGCAATGACCCTGGAGCTGGACGTCGGATATAGTTACTTGAGTCCCAGGAAATATTCAAAGCATGGACTGTTAAAAGCGTTACTGGCCTTCACATATGTCGCCATAGTGCCCGTAGTATGAATCGCGATGCAGTTTCTGTGTTTCATCGTCATTGTGAAGGTTCAAGGGAAGCAATGACCCTGGAGCTGGACGTCGGATATAGTTACTTGAGTCCCAGGAAATATTCAAAGCATGGACTGTTAAAAGCGTTACTGGCCTTCACATATGTCGCCATAGTGCCCGTAGTATTGAATCGCGATGCAGTTTCTGTGTTTCATCGTCATTGTGAAGGGTCAAGGGAAGCAATGACCCTGGAGCTGGACTTCGGATATAGTTACTTGAGACCGAGAAAATATTCAGAACATGGACTGTTAAAAGCGTTACTGGCCTTCACATATGTCGCCTTAGTGCCCGTAGTATTGAATTGCGATGCAGTTTCTGTGATTGATCGTCATTGTGAAGGTTCAAGGGAAGCAATGACCCTGGAGCTGGACGTCGGATATAGTTACTTGAGTCCCAGGAAATATTCAAAGCATGGACTGTTAAAAGCGTTACTGGCCTTCACATATGTCGCCATAGTGCCCGTAGTATTGAATCGCGATGCAGTTTCTGTGTTTCATCGTCATTGTGAAGGTTCAAGGGAAGCAATGACCCTGGAGCTGGACTTCGGATATAGTTACTTGAGACCGAGAAAATATTCAGAACATGGACTGTTAAAAGCGTTACTGGCCTTCACATATGTCGCCTTAGTGCCCGTAGCATTCAATCTCGATGCAGTTTCTGTGTTTCATCGTTATTGTGAAGGTTCAAGGGAAGCAATGACCCTGGAGCTGGACGTCGGATATAGTTACTTGAGTCCCAGGAAATATTCAAAGCATGGACTGTTAAAAGCGTTACTGGCCTTCACATATGTCGCCATAGTGCCCGTAGTATTGAATCGCGATGCAGTTTGTGTGTTTCATCGTCATTGTGAAGGTTCAAGGGATTCAATGACCCTGGAACTGGACGTCGGATATATTTACTTGAGTTCCAGGAAATATTCAAAGCATGGACTGTTAAAAGCGTTAATGGCCTTCACATATGTCGCCATAGTGCCCGTAGTATTGAATCGCGATGCAGTTTCTGTGTTTCATCGCCATTGTGAAGGTTCAAGGGAAGCAATGACCCTGGAGCTGGACGTCGGATATAGTTACTTGAGTCCCAGGAAATATTCAAAACATGGGTTGTTAAAGGCGTTACTGTCCGTCACATATGTCGCCATAGTGCCCGTAGTATTGAATCGCGATGCAGTTTCTGTGATTCATAGTCATTGTGAAATTTCAAGGGAAGCAATGAACCTGGAGCTGGACGTCGGATATAGTTACTTGAGTCCCAGGCAATATTCAAAGCATGGACTGTTAAAAGCGTTTCTGGCCCTTACATATGTCGCCATAGTGCCCGTAGTATTGAATCGCGATGCAGTTTCTGTGTTTCATCGTCATTGTGAAGGTTTAAGGGACGCAATGACACTGGAGCTGGACGTCGAATATAGTTACTTGAGTCCCAGGAAATATTCAGAACATGGACTGTTAAATGTATTACTGGCCTTCACATATGTCGCCTTAGTGCCCGTAGTATTCAATCTCGATGCAGTTTCTTTGTTTCATCGTCATTGTAAAGGTTCAAGGGAAGCATTGACCCTGGAGCTGGACGTCGGATATATTTACTTGAGTTCCAGGAAATATTCAAAGCATGGACTGTTAAAAGCGTTACTGGCCTTCACATATGTCGCCATAGTGCACGTAGTATTGAATCGCGATGCAGTTTCTGTGATTGATCGTCATTGTGAAGGTTCAAGGGAAGCAATGACCCTGGAGCTGGACGTCGGATATAGTTACTTGAGTCCCAGGAAATATTCAAAGCATGGACTGTTAAAAGCGTTACTGGCCTTCACATATGTCGCCATAGTGCCCGTAGTATGAATCGCGATGCAGTTTCTGTGATTGATCGTCATTGTGAAGGTTCAAGGGAAGCATTGACCCTGGAGCTGGACGTCGGATATAGTTACTTGAGTCCCAGGAAATATTCAAAGCATGGACTGTTAAAAGCGTTACTGGCCTTCACATATGTCGCCATAGTACCTGTAGTATTGAATCGCGATGCAGTTTCTGTGTTTCATCGTTATTGTGAAGGTTCAAGGGAAGCAATGACCCTCGTGCTGGACTTCGGATATAGTTACTTGAGACCGAGAAAATATTCAAAGCATGGACTATTAAAAGCGTTACTGGCCTTCACATATGTCGCCATAGTGCCCGTAGTATTGAATCGCGATACAGTTTCTGTGATTGATCGTCATTGTGAAGGTTCAAGGGAAGCAATGACCCTGGAACTGGACGTCGGATATAGTTACTTGAGTCCCAGGAAATATTCAAAGCATGGACTGTTAAAAGCGTTACTGGCCTTCACATATGTCGCCATAGTGCCCGTAGTATTGTATCGTGAAGCAGTTTCTGTGTTTCATCGTCATTGAGAAGGTTCAAGGGAAGCAATGACCCTGGAGCTGGACTTCGGGTATAGTTACTTGATTTCGAGAAAATATTTAAAGCATGGACTGTTAAAAGCGTTACTGGCCTTCACATATGTCGCCATAGTGCCCGTAGTATTGAATCGCGATGCAGTTTCTGTGATTGATCGTCATTGTGAAGGTTCAAGGGAAGCAATGACCCTGGAGCTGGACGTCGGATATAGTTACTTGAGTCCCAGGAAATATTCAAAGCATGGACTGTTAAAAGCGTTACTGGCCTTCACATATGTCGCCATAGTGCCCGTAGTATGAATCGCGATGCAGTTTCTGTGTTTCATCGTCATTGTGAAGGTTCAAGGGAAGCAATGACCCTGGAGCTGGACGTCGGATATAGTTACTTGAGTCCCAGGAAATATTCAAAGCATGGACTGTTAAAAGCGTTACTGGCCTTCACATATGTCGCCATAGTGCCCGTAGTATTGAATCGCGATGCAGTTTCTGTGTTTCATCGTCATTGTGAAGGGTCAAGGGAAGCAATGACCCTGGAGCTGGACTTCGGATATAGTTACTTGAGACCGAGAAAATATTCAGAACATGGACTGTTAAAAGCGTTACTGGCCTTCACATATGTCGCCTTAGTGCCCGTAGTATTGAATCGCGATGCAGTTTCTGTGATTGATCGTCATTGTGAAGGTTCAAGGGAAGCAATGACCCTGGAGCTGGACGTCGGATATAGTTACTTGAGTCCCAGGAAATATTCAAAGCATGGACTGTTAAAAGCGTTACTGGCCTTCACATATGTCGCCATAGTTCCCGTAGTATTGAATCGCGATGCAGTTTCTGTGTTTCATCGTCATTGTGAAGGTTCAAGGGAAGCAATGACCCTGGAGCTGGACTTCGGATATAGTTACTTGAGACCGAGAAAATATTCAGAACATGGACTGTTAAAAGCGTTACTGGCCTTCACATATGTCGCCTTAGTGCCCGTAGCATTCAATCTCGATGCAGTTTCTGTGTTTCATCGTTATTGTGAAGGTTCAAGGGAAGCAATGACCCTGGAGCTGGACGTCGGATATAGTTACTTGAGTCCCAGGAAATATTCAAAGCATGGACTGTTAAAAGCGTTACTGGCCTTCACATATGTCGCCATAGTGCCCGTAGTATTGAATCGCGATGCAGTTTCTGTGTTTCATCGTCATTGTGAAGGTTCAAGGGATTCAATGACCCTGGAACTGGACGTCGGATATATTTACTTGAGTTCCAGGAAATATTCAAAGCATGGACTGTTAAAAGCGTTAATGGCCTTCACATATGTCGCCATAGTGCCCGTAGTATTGAATCGCGATGCAGTTTCTGTGTTTCATCGTCATTGTGAAGGTTCAAGGGAAGCAATGACCCTGGAGCTGGACGTCGGATATAGTTACATGAGTCCCAGGAAATATTCAAAACATGGGTTGTTAAAAGCGTTACTGTCCGTCACATATGTCGCCATAGTGCCCGTAGTATTGAATCGCGATGCAGTTTCTGTGATTCATAGTCATTGTGAAATTTCAAGGGAAGCAATGAACCTGGAGCTGGACGTCGGATATAGTTACTTGAGTCCCAAGAAATATTCAAAGCATGGACTGTTAAAAGCGTTTCTGGCCCTTACATATGTCGCCATAGTGCCCGTAGTATTGAATCGCGATGCAGTTTCTGTGTTTCATCGTCATTGTGAAGGTTTAAGGGAAGCAATGACACTGGAGCTGGACGTCGAATATAGTTACTTGAGTCCCAGGAAATATTCAGAACATGGACTGTTAAATGTATTACTGGCATTCACATATGTCGCCTTAGTGCCCGTAGTATTCAATCTCGATGCAGTTTCTGTGTTTCATCTTTATTGTGAAGGTTCAAGGGAAGCAATGACCCTGGAGCTGGACGTCGGATATAGTTACTTGAGTCCCAGGAAATATTCAAAGCATGGACTGTTAAAAGCGTTACTGGCCTTCACATATGTCCCCATAGTGCCCGTAGTATTGAATCGCGATGCAGTTTCTGTGTTTCATCGTCATTGTGAAGGTTCAAGGGAAGCAATGACCCTGGAGCTGGACTTCGGATATAGTTACTTGAGACCGAGAAAATATTCAAAGCATGGACTGTTAAAAGCGTTACTGGCCTTCACATATGTCCCCATAGTGCCCGTAGTATTGAATTGCGATGCAGTTTCTGTGTTTCATCGCCATTGTGAAGGTTCAAGGGAAGCAATGACCCTGGGGCTGGACTTCGGATATAGTTACTTGAGACCGAGAAAATATTCAAAGCATGCACTGTTAAAACCGTTACTGGCCTTCACATATGTCGCCATAGTGCCCGTAGTATTGAATCGCGATGCAGTTTCTGTGTCTCATCGGTAATGTGGAGTTTCAAGAGAAGCAATGACCCTGGAGCTGGACGACGGATATAGTTACTTGAGTACCAGGAAATATTCAAAGCATGGACTGTTAAAAGCGTTACTGGCCTTCACATATGTCGCCATAGTGCCCATAGTATTGAATCGCGATGCAGTCTCTGTGTTTCATCGTCATTGTGAAGGTTCAGGGGACGCAATGACACTGGAGCTGGACGTCGGATATAGTTATTTGAGTCCCAGGAAATATTCAGAACATGGACTGTTAAAAGCGTTACTGGCCTTCACATATGTCGCCTTAGTGCCCGTAGTATTCAATCTCGATGCAGTTTCTGTGTTTCATCGTTATTGTGAAGGTTCAAGGGAAGCAATGACCCTGGAGCTGGACGTCGGATATAGTTATTTGAGTCCCAGGAAATATTCAGAACATGGACTGTTAAAAGCGTTACTGGCCTTCACATATGTCGCCTTAGTGCCCGTAGTATTCAATCTCGATGCAGTTTCTGTGTTTCATCGTTATTGTGAAGGTCCAAGGGAAGCAATGACCCTGGAGCTGGACGTCGGATATAGTTACTTGAGTCCCAGGAAATATTCAAAGCATGGACTGTTAAAAGCGTTACTGGCCTTCACATATGTCGCCATAGTGCCCGTAGTATGAATCGCGATGCAGTTTCTGTGTTTCATCGTCATTGTGAAGGTTCAAGGAAAGCAATGACCCTGGAGCTGGACGTCGGATATAGTTACTTGAGTCCCAGGAAATATTCAAAGCATGGACTGTTAAAAGCGTTACTGGCCTTCACATATGTCGCCATAGTGCCCGTAGTATTGAATCGCGATGCAGTTTCTGTGTTTCATCGTCATTGTGAAGGGTCAAGGGAAGCAATGACCCTGGAGCTGGACTTCGGATATAGTTACTTGAGACCGAGAAAATATTCAGAACATGGACTGTTAAAAGCGTTACTGGCCTTCACATATGTCGCCTTAGTGCCCGTAGTATTGAATCGCGATGCAGTTTCTGTGATTGATCGTCATTGTGAAGGTTCAAGGGAAGCAATGACCCTGGAGCTGGACGTCGGATATAGTTACTTGAGTCCCAGGAAATATTCAAAGCATGGACTGTTAAAAGCGTTACTGGCCTTCACATATGTCGCCATAGTGCCCGTAGTATTGAATCGCGATGCAGTTTCTGTGATTGATCGTCATTGTGAAGGTTCAAGGGAAGCAATGACCCTGGAGCTGGACGTCGGATATAGTTACTTGAGTCCCAGGAAATATTCAAAGCATGGACTGTTAAAAGCGTTACTGGCCTTCACATATGTCGCCATAGTGCCCGTAGTATGAATCGCGATGCAGTTTCTGTGTTTCATCGTCATTGTGAAGGTTCAAGGGAAGCAATGACCCTGGAGCTGGACGTCGGATATAGTTACTTGAGTCCCAGGAAATATTCAAAGCATGGACTGTTAAAAGCGTTACTGGTCTTCACATATGTCGCCATAGTGCCCGTAGTATTGAATCGCGATGCAGTTTCTGTGTTTCATCGTCATTGTGAAGGGTCAAGGGAAGCAATGACCCTGGAGCTGGACTTCGGATATAGTTACTTGAGACCGAGAAAATATTCAGAACATGGACTGTTAAAAGCGTTACTGGCCTTCACATATGTCGCCTTAGTGCCCGTAGTATTGAATCGCGATGCAGTTTCTGTGATTGATCGTCATTGTGAAGGTTCAAGGGAAGCAATGACCCTGGAGCTGGACGTCGGATATAGTTACTTGAGTCCCAGGAAATATTCAAAGCATGGACTGTTAAAAGCGTTACTGGCCTTCACATATGTCGCCATAGTTCCCGTAGTATTGAATCGCGATGCAGTTTCTGTGTTTCATCGTCATTGTGAAGGTTCAAGGGAAGCAATGACCCTGGAGCTGGACTTCGGATATAGTTACTTGAGACCGAGAAAATATTCAGAACATGGACTGTTAAAAGCGTTACTGGCCTTCACATATGTCGCCTTAGTGCCCGTAGCATTCAATCTCGATGCAGTTTCTGTGTTTCATCGTTATTGTGAAGGTTCAAGGGAAGCAATGACCCTGGAGCTGGACGTCGGATATAGTTACTTGAGTCCCAGGAAATATTCAAAGCATGGACTGTTAAAAGCGTTACTGGCCTTCACATATGTCGCCATAGTGCCCGTAGTATTGAATCGCGATGCAGTTTCTGTGTTTCATCGTCATTGTGAAGGTTCAAGGGATTCAATGACCCTGGAACTGGACGTCGGATATATTTACTTGAGTTCCAGGAAATATTCAAAGCATGGACTGTTAAAAGCGTTAATGGCCTTCACATATGTCGCCATAGTGCCCGTAGTATTGAATCGCGATGCAGTTTCTGTGTTTCATCGTCATTGTGAAGGTTCAAGGGAAGCAATGACCCTGGAGCTGGACGTCGGATATAGTTACATGAGTCCCAGGAAATATTCAAAACATGGACTGTTAAAAGCGTTACTGTCCGTCACATATGTCGCCATAGTGCCCGTAGTATTGAATCGCGATGCAGTTTCTGTGATTCATAGTCATTGTGAAATTTCAAGGGAAGCAATGAACCTGGAGCTGGACGTCGGATATAGTTACTTGAGTCCCAAGAAATATTCAAAGCATGGACTGTTAAAAGCGTTTCTGGCCCTTACATATGTCGCCATAGTGCCCGTAGTATTGAATCGCGATGCAGTTTCTGTGTTTCATCGTCATTGTGAAGGTTTAAGGGAAGCAATGACACTGGAGCTGGACGTCGAATATAGTTACTTGAGTCCCAGGAAATATTCAGAACATGGACTGTTAAATGTATTACTGGCATTCACATATGTCGCCTTAGTGCCCGTAGTATTCAATCTCGATGCAGTTTCTGTGTTTCATCTTTATTGTGAAGGTTCAAGGGAAGCAATGACCCTGGAGCTGGACGTCGGATATAGTTACTTGAGTCCCAGGAAATATTCAAAGCATGGACTGTTAAAAGCGTTACTGGCCTTCACATATGTCCCCATAGTGCCCGTAGTATTGAATCGCGATGCAGTTTCTGTGTTTCATCGTCATTGTGAAGGTTCAAGGGAAGCAATGACCCTGGAGCTGGACTTCGGATATAGTTACTTGAGACCGAGAAAATATTCAAAGCATGGACTGTTAAAAGCGTTACTGGCCTTCACATATGTCCCCATAGTGCCCGTAGTATTGAATTGCGATGCAGTTTCTGTGTTTCATCGCCATTGTGAAGGTTCAAGGGAAGCAATGACCCTGGGGCTGGACTTCGGATATAGTTACTTGAGACCGAGAAAATATTCAAAGCATGCACTGTTAAAACCGTTACTGGCCTTCACATATGTCGCCATAGTGCCCGTAGTATTGAATCGCGATGCAGTTTCTGTGTCTCATCGGTAATGTGGAGTTTCAAGAGAAGCAATGACCCTGGAGCTGGACGACGGATATAGTTACTTGAGTACCAGGAAATATTCAAAGCATGGACTGTTAAAAGCGTTACTGGCCTTCACATATGTCGCCATAGTGCCCATAGTATTGAATCGCGATGCAGTCTCTGTGTTTCATCGTCATTGTGAAGGTTCAGGGGACGCAATGACACTGGAGCTGGACGTCGGATATAGTTATTTGAGTCCCAGGAAATATTCAGAACATGGACTGTTAAAAGCGTTACTGGCCTTCACATATGTCGCCTTAGTGCCCGTAGTATTCAATCTCGATGCAGTTTCTGTGTTTCATCGTTATTGTGAAGGTTCAAGGGAAGCAATGACCCTGGAGCTGGACGTCGGATATAGTTATTTGAGTCCCAGGAAATATTCAGAACATGGACTGTTAAAAGCGTTACTGGCCTTCACATATGTCGCCTTAGTGCCCGTAGTATTCAATCTCGATGCAGTTTCTGTGTTTCATCGTTATTGTGAAGGTTCAAGGGAAGCAATGACCCTGGAGCTGGACGTCGGATATAGTTACTTGAGTCCCAGGAAATATTCAAAGCATGGACTGTTAAAAGCGTTACTGGCCTTCACATATGTCGCCATAGTGCCCGTAGTATGAATCGCGATGCAGTTTCTGTGTTTCATCGTCATTGTGAAGGTTCAAGGAAAGCAATGACCCTGGAGCTGGACGTCGGATATAGTTACTTGAGTCCCAGGAAATATTCAAAGCATGGACTGTTAAAAGCGTTACTGGCCTTCACATATGTCGCCATAGTGCCCGTAGTATTGAATCGCGATGCAGTTTCTGTGTTTCATCGTCATTGTGAAGGGTCAAGGGAAGCAATGACCCTGGAGCTGGACTTCGGATATAGTTACTTGAGACCGAGAAAATATTCAGAACATGGACTGTTAAAAGCGTTACTGGCCTTCACATATGTCGCCTTAGTGCCCGTAGTATTGAATCGCGATGCAGTTTCTGTGATTGATCGTCATTGTGAAGGTTCAAGGGAAGCAATGACCCTGGAGCTGGACGTCGGATATAGTTACTTGAGTCCCAGGAAATATTCAAAGCATGGACTGTTAAAAGCGTTACTGGCCTTCACATATGTCGCCATAGTGCCCGTAGTATTGAATCGCGATGCAGTTTCTGTGTTTCATCGTCATTGTGAAGGTTCAAGGGAAGCAATGACCCTGGAGCTGGACTTCGGATATAGTTACTTGAGACCGAGAAAATATTCAGAACATGGACTGTTAAAAGCGTTACTGGCCTTCACATATGTCGCCTTAGTGCCCGTAGCATTCAATCTCGATGCAGTTTCTGTGTTTCATCGTTATTGTGAAGGTTCAAGGGAAGCAATGACCCTGGAGCTGGACGTCGGATATAGTTACTTGAGTCCCAGGAAATATTCAAAGCATGGACTGTTAAAAGCGTTACTGGCCTTCACATATGTCGCCATAGTGCCCGTAGTATTGAATCGCGATGCAGTTTCTGTGTTTCATCGTCATTGTGAAGGTTCAAGGGATTCAATGACCCTGGAACTGGACGTCGGATATATTTACTTGAGTTCCAGGAAATATTCAAAGCATGGACTGTTAAAAGCGTTAATGGCCTTCACATATGTCGCCATAGTGCCCGTAGTATTGAATCGCGATGCAGTTTCTGTGTTTCATCGTCATTGTGAAGGTTCAAGGGAAGCAATGACCCTGGAGCTGGACGTCGGATATAGTTACTTGAGTCCCAGGAAATATTCAAAACATGGGTTGTTAAAAGCGTTACTGTCCGTCACATATGTCGCCATAGTGCCCGTAGTATTGAATCGCGATGCAGTTTCTGTGATTCATAGTCATTGTGAAATTTCAAGGGAAGCAATGAACCTGGAGCTGGACGTCGGATATAGTTACTTGAGTCCCAGGAAATATTCAAAGCATGGACTGTTAAAAGCGTTTCTGGCCCTTACATATGTCGCCATAGTGCCCGTAGTATTGAATCGCGATGCAGTTTCTGTGTTTCATCGTCATTGTGAAGGTTTAAGGGACGCAATGACCCTGGAGCTGGACGTCGGATATAGTTACTTGAGTCCCAGGAAATATTCAAAGCATGGACTGTTAAAAGCGTTACTGGCCTTCACATATGTCGCCATAGTGCCCGTAGTATGAATCGCGATGCAGTTTCTGTGATTGATCGTCATTGTGAAGGTTCAAGGGAAGCATTGACCCTGGAGCTGGACGTCGGATATAGTTACTTGAGTCCCAGGAAATATTCAAAGCATGGACTGTTAAAAGCGTTACTGGCCTTCACATATGTCGCCATAGTACCTGTATTATTGAATCGCGATGCAGTTTCTGTGTTTCATCGTTATTGTGAAGGTTCAAGGGAAGCAATGACCCTCGTGCTGGACTTCGGATATAGTTACTTGAGACCGAGAAAATATTCAAAGCATGGACTGTTAAAAGCGTTACTGGCCTTCACATATGTCGCCATAGTGCCCGTAGTATTGAATCGCGATGCAGTTTCTGTGATTGATCGTCATTGTGAAGGTTCAAGGGAAGCAATGACCCTGGAACTGGACGTCGGATATAGTTACTTGAGTCCCAGGAAATATTCAAAGCATGGACTGTTAAAAGCGTTACTGGCCTTCACATATGTCGCCATAGTGCCCGTAGTATTGTATCGTGAAGCAGTTTCTGTGTTTCATCGTCATTGAGGAGGTTCAAGGGAAGCAATGCCCTTGGAGCTGGACGTCGGATATATTTACTTGAGTTCCAGGAAATATTCAAAGCATGGACTGTTAAAAGCGTTACTGGCCTTCACATATGTCCCCATAGTGCCCGTAGTATTGAATCGCGATGCAGTTTCTGTGATTGATCGTCATTGTGAAGGTTCAAGGGAAGCAATGACCCTGGAGCTGGACGTCGGATATAGTTACTTGAGTCCCAGGAAATATTCAAAGCATGGACTGTTAAAAGCGTTACTGGCCTTCACATATGTCGCCATAGTGCCCGTAGTATTGTATCGTGAAGCAGTTTCTGTGTTTCATCGTCATTGTGAAGGTTCAAGGGAAGCAATGACCCTGGAGCTGGACGTCGGATATATTTACTTGAGTTCCAGGAAATATTCAAAGCATGGACTGTTAAAAGCGTTACTGGCTTTCACATATGTCGCCATAGTACCTGTAGTATTGAATCGCGATGCAGTTTCTGTGTTTCATCGTCATTGTGAAGGTTCAAGGGAAGCAATGACCCTGGAGCTGGACTTCGGGTATAGTTACTTGATTTCGAGAAAATATTTAAAGCATGGACTGTTAAAAGCGTTACTGGCCTTCACATATGTCGCCATAGTGCCCGTAGTATTGAATCGCGATGCAGTTTCTGTGATTGATCGTCATTGTGAAGGTTCAAGGGAAGCAATGACCCTGGAGCTGGACGTCGGATATAGTTACTTGAGTCCCAGGAAATATTCAAAGCATGGACTGTTAAAAGCGTTACTGGCCTTCACATATGTCGCCATAGTGCCCGTAGTATGAATCGCGATGCAGTTTCTGTGTTTCATCGTCATTGTGAAGGTTCAAGGGAAGCAATGACCCTGGAGCTGGACGTCGGATATAGTTACTTGAGTCCCAGGAAATATTCAAAGCATGGACTGTTAAAAGCGTTACTGGCCTTCACATATGTCGCCATAGTGCCCGTAGTATTGAATCGCGATGCAGTTTCTGTGTTTCATCGTCATTGTGAAGGGTCAAGGGAAGCAATGACCCTGGAGCTGGACTTCGGATATAGTTACTTGAGACCGAGAAAATATTCAGAACATGGACTGTTAAAAGCGTTACTGGCCTTCACATATGTCGCCTTAGTGCCCGTAGTATTGAATCGCGATGCAGTTTCTGTGATTGATCGTCATTGTGAAGGTTCAAGGGAAGCAATGACCCTGGAGCTGGACGTCGGATATAGTTACTTGAGTCCCAGGAAATATTCAAAGCATGGACTGTTAAAAGCGTTACTGGCCTTCACATATGTCGCCATAGTGCCCGTAGTATTGAATCGCGATGCAGTTTCTGTGTTTCATCGTCATTGTGAAGGTTCAAGGGAAGCAATGACCCTGGAGCTGGACTTCGGATATAGTTACTTGAGACCGAGAAAATATTCAGAACATGGACTGTTAAAAGCGTTACTGGCCTTCACATATGTCGCCTTAGTGCCCGTAGCATTCAATCTCGATGCAGTTTCTGTGTTTCATCGTTATTGTGAAGGTTCAAGGGAAGCAATGACCCTGGAGCTGGACGTCGGATATAGTTACTTGAGTCCCAGGAAAGATTCAAAGCATGGACTGTTAAAAGCGTTACTGGCCTTCACATATGTCGCCATAGTGCCCGTAGTATTGAATCGCGATGCAGTTTCTGTGTTTCATCGTCATTGTGAAGGTTCAAGGGATTCAATGACCCTGGAGCTGGACTTCGGATATAGTTACTTCAGACCGAGAAAATATTCAAAGCATGGACTGTTAAAAGCGTTACTGGCCTTCACATATGTCGCCATAGTGCCCGTAGTATTGAATCGCGATGCAGTTTCTGTGTTTCATCGTCATTGTGAAGGTTCAAGGGAAGCAATGACCCTGGAGCTGGACGTCGGATATAGTTACTTGAGTCCCAGGAAATATTCAAAACATGGGTTGTTAAAAGCGTTACTGTCCGTCACATATGTCGCCATAGTGCCCGTAGTATTGAATCGCGATGCAGTTTCTGTGATTCATAGTCATTGTGAAATTTCAAGGGAAGCAATGAACCTGGAGCTGGACGTCGGATATAGTTACTTGAGTCCCAGGAAATATTCAAAGCATGGACTGTTAAAAGCGTTTCTGGCCCTTACATATGTCGCCATAGTGCCCGTAGTATTGAATCGCGATGCAGTTTCTGTGTTTCATCGTCATTGTGAAGGTTCAAGGGAAGCAATGACACTGGAGCTGGACGTCGAATATAGTTACTTGAGTCCCAGGAAATATTCAGAACATGGACTGTTAAATGTACTACTGGCCTTCACATATGTCGCCTTAGTGCCCGTAGTATTCAATCTCGATGCAGTTTCTGTGTTTCATCTTTATTGTGAAGGTTCAAGGGAAGCAATGACCCTGGAGCTGGACGTCGGATATAGTTACTTGAGTCCCAGGAAATATTCAAAGCATGGACTGTTAAAAGCGTTACTGGCCTTCACATATGTCCCCATAGTGCCCGTAGTATTGAATCGCGATGCAGTTTCTGTGTTTCATCGTCATTGTGAAGGTTCAAGGGAAGCAATGACCCTGGAGCTGGACTTCGGATATAGTTACTTGAGACCGAGAAAATATTCAAAGCATGGACTGTTAAAAGCGTTACTGGCCTTCACATATGTCCCCATAGTGCCCGTAGTATTGAATTGCGATGCAGTTTCTGTGTTTCATCGTCATTGTGAAGGTTCAAGGGAAGCAATGACCCTGGGGCTGGACTTCGGATATAGTTACTTGAGACCGAGAAAATATTCAAAGCATGCACTGTTAAAACCGTTACTGGCCTTCACATATGTCGCCATAGTGCCCGTAGTATTGAATCGCGATGCAGTTTCTGTGTCTCATCGGTTATGTGGAGTTTCAAGAGAAGCAATGACCCTGGAGCTGGACGACGGATATAGTTACTTGAGTACCAGGAAATATTCAAAGCATGGACTGTTAAAAGCGTTACTGGCCTTCACATATGTCGCCATAGTGCCCATAGTATTGAATCGCGATGCAGTCTCTGTGTTTCATCGTCATTGTGAAGGTTCAGGGGACGCAATGACACTGGAGCTGGACGTCGGATATAGTTATTTGAGTCCCAGGAAATATTCAGAACATGGACTGTTAAAAGCGTTACTGGCCTTCACATATGTCGCCTTAGTGCCCGTAGTATTCAATCTCGATGCAGTTTCTGTGTTTCATCGTTATTGTGAAGGTTCAAGGGAAGCAATGACCCTGGAGCTGGACGTCGGATATAGTTACTTGAGTCCCAGGAAATATTCAAAGCATGGACTGTTAAAAGCGTTACTGGCCTTCACATATGTCGCCTTAGTGCCCGTAGTATTCAATCTCGATGCAGTTTCTGTGTTTCATCGTTATTGTGAAGGTTCAAGGGAAGCAATGACCCTGGATCTGGACGTCGGATATAGTTATTTGAGTCCCAGGAAATATTCAGAACATGGACTGTTAAAAGCGTTACTGGCCTTCTCATATGTCGCCTTAGTGCCCGTAGTATTCAATCTCGATGCATTTTCTGTGTTTCATCGTTATTGTGAAGGTTCAAGGGAAGCAATGACCCTGGAGCTGGACGTCGGATATAGTTATTTGAGTCCCAGGAAATATTCAGAACATGGACTGTTAAAAGCGTTACTGGCCTTCACATATGTCGCCATAGTGCCCGTAGTATTGAATCGCGATGCAGTTTCGGTGTTTCATCGTTATTGTGAAGGTTCAAGGGAAGCAATGACCCTGGAGCTGGACGTCGGATATAGTTATTTGAGTCCCAGGAAATATTCAGAACATGGACTGTTAAAAGCGTTACTGGCCTTCACATATGTCGCCTTAGTGCCCGTAGTATTCAATCTCGATGCAGTTTCTATGTTTCATCGTTATTGTGAAGGTTCAAGGGAAGCAATGACCCTGGAGCTGGACGTCGGATATAGTTACTTGAGTCCCAGGAAATATTCAAAGCATGGACTGTTAAAAGCGTTACTGGCCTTCACATATGTCGCCATAGTGCCCGTAGTATTGAATCGCGATGCAGTTTCTGTGTTTCATCGTCATTGTGAAGGTTCAAGGGAAGCAATGACCCTGGAGCTGGACTTCGGATATAGTTACTTCAGACCGAGAAAATATTCAAAGCATGGACTGTTAAAAGCGTTACTGGCCTTCACATATGTCGCCATAGTGCCCGTAGTATTGAATCGCGATGCAGTTTCTGTGTTTCATCGTCATTGTGAAGGTTTAAGGGAAGCAATGACCCTGGAGCTGGACTTCGGATATAGTTACTTGAGACCGAGAAAATTTTCAAAGCATGGACTGTTAAAAGCGTTACTGGCCTTCACATATGTCGCCATAGTGCCCGTAGTATTGAATCACGATGCAGTTTCTGAGTCTCATCGGTAATGTGGAGTTTCAAGGGAAGCAATGACCCTGGAGCTGGACGTCGGATATAGTTACTTGAGTCCCAGGAAATATTCAAAGCATGGACTGTTAAAAGCGTTACTGGCCTTCACATATGTCGCCATAGTGCCCATAGTATTGAATCGCGATGCAGTTTCTGTGTTTCATCGTCATTGTGAAGGTTCAGGGGACGCAATGACACTGGAGCTGGACGTCGGATATAGTTATTTGAGTCCCAGGAAATATTCAGAACATGGACTGTTAAAAGCGTTACTGGCCTTCACATATGTCGCCTTAGTGCCCATAGTATTCAATCTCGATGCAGTTTCTGTGTTTCATCGTTATTGTGAAGGTTCAAGGGAAGCAATGACCCTGGAGCTGGACGTCGGATATAGTTACTTGAGTCCCAGGAAATATTCAAACCATGGACTGTTAAAAGCGTTACTGGCCTTCACATATGTCGCCATAGTGCCCGTAGTATTGTATCGCGAAGCAGTTTCTGTGTTTCATCGTCATTGTGAAGGTTCAAGGGATTCAATGACCCTGGAGCTGGATGTCGGATATATTTACTTGAGTTCCAGGAAATATTCGAAACATGGACTGTTAAAAGCGTTACTGGCCTTCACATATGTCGCCATAGTGCCCGTAGTATTGAATCGCGATGCAGTTTCTGTGTTTCATCGTCATTGTGAAGGTTCAAGGGAAGCAATGACACTGGAGCTGGACGTCGGATATAGTTACTTGAGTCCCAGGAAATCTTCAGAACATGGACTGTTAAATGTATTACTGGCCTTCACATATGTCGCCATAGTGCTCATAGTATTCAATCTCGATGCAGTTTCTGTGTTTCATGGTTATTGTGAAATTTCAAGGGAAGCAATGACCCTGGAGCTGGACGTCGGATATAGTTACTTGAGTCCCAGGAAATATTCAAAGCATGGACTGTTAAAAGCGTTACTGGCCTTCACATATGTCGCCATAGTTCCCGTAGTATTGAATCGCGATACAGTTTCTGTGTTTCATCGTCATTGTGAAGGTTCAAGGGAAGCAATGACACTGTAGCTGGAAATCGGATATAGTTACTTGAGTCCCAGGAAATATTCAAAGCATGGATTGTTAAAAGCGTTACTGGCCTTCACATATGTCGCCATAGTGCCCATAGTTTTGAATCGCGATGGACTTTCTGTGTTTAATCGTCATTGTGAAATTTTAAGGGAAACAATGATCCTGGAGCTGGACGTCGGATATAGTTACTTGAGTCGCATAAATATTCAAAGCATGGACTGTTAAAAGCGTTACTTGCCTTCATATATGTCGCCATAGTAACCATAGTATTGTATCGCGATGCAGTTTCTGTGTTTCATCGTCATTGTGAAGGTTCAAGCGAAGCAATGACACTGCAGCTGGACGTCGGATATAGTTACTTGAGTCCCAGGAAATATTCAAAGCATGTACTGTTAAAAGCATTACAGGCCTTCACATATGTCGCCATAGTGCCCGTAGTATTGAATCGCGATGCAGTTTCTGTGTCTCATCGGTAATGTGGAGTTTCAAGGGAAGCAATGACCCTGGAGCTGGACGTCGGATATAGTTACTTGAGTCCCATAAATATTCAAAGCATGGACTGTTAAAAGCGTTACTTGCCTTCATATATGTCGCCATAGTGCCCGTAGTATTGAATCGCGATGCAGTTTCTGTGTCTCATCGGTAATGTGGAGTTTCAAGCGAAGCAATGACACTGCAGCTGGACGTCGGATATAGTTACTTGAGTCCCAGGAAATATTCAAAGCATGTACTGTTAAAAGCGTTACTGGCCTTCACATATGTCGCCATAGTGCCCGTAGTATTGAATCGCGATGCAGTTTCTGTGTTTCATCGTCATTTTGAAGGTTCAAGGGATGCAATGACCCTGGAGCTGGACGTCGGATATAGTTACTTGAGTCCCATAAATATTCAAAGCATGGACTGTTAAAAGCGTTACTTGCCTTCATATATGTCGCCATAGTAATCATAGTATTGTATCGCGATGCAGTTTCTGTGTTTCATCGTCATTGTGAAGGTTCAAGGGAAGCAATGACCCTGGAGCTGGACGTCGGATATAGTTACTTGAGTCCCAGGAAATATTCAAAGCATGGGCTGTTAAAACCGTTACTGGCCTTCACATATGTCGCCATAGTTCCCGTAGTATTGAATCGCGATACAGTTTCTGTGTTTCATCGTCATTGTGAAGGTTCAAGGGAAGCAATGACCCTGGAGCTGGACGTCGGATATAGTTACTTGAGTCCCAGGAAATATTCAAAGCATGGGCTGTTAAAACCGTTACTGGCCTTCACATATGTCGCCACAGTGCCCGTAGTATTGAATCGCGATGCAGTTTCTGTGTTTCATCGTCATTGTGAAAATTCAAGGGAAGCAATGTCCCTGGAGCTGGACGTCGGATATAGTTACTTGAGTCCTAGGAAATATACAAACCATGGACAGTTAAAAGCGTTACTGGCCTTCACATATGTCGCCATAGTGCCCATAGTTTTGAATCGCGATGGAGTTTCTGTGTTTAATCGTCATTGTGAAATTTTAAGGGAAACAATGATCCTGGAGCTGGACGTCGGATATAGTTACTTGAGTCGCATAAATATTCAAAGCATGGACTGTTAAAGGCGTTACTTGCCTTCATATATGTCGCCATAGTAACCATAGTATTGTATCGCGATGCAGTTTCTGTGTTTCATCGTCATTGTGAAGGTTCAAGCGAAGCAATGACACTGCAGCTGGACGTCGGATATAGTTACTTGAGTCCCAGGAAATATTCAAAGCATGGACTGTTAAAAGCGTTTCTGGCCCTTACATATGTCGCCATAGTGCCTGTAGTATTGAACCGCGATGCAGTTTCTGTGTTTCATCGTCATTGTGAAGGTTTAAGGGACGCAATGACACTGGAGCTGGACGTCGAATATAGTTACTTGAGTCCCAGGAAATATTCAGAACATGGACTGTTAAATGTATTACTGGCCTTCGCATATGTCGCCTTAGTGCCCGTAGTATTCAATCTCGATGCAGTTTCTGTGTTTCATCGTTATTGTGAAGGTTCAAGGGAAGCAATGACCCTGGAGCTGGACGTCGGATATAGTTACTTGAGTCCCAGGAAATATTCAAAGCATGGACTGTTAAAAGCGTTACTGGCCTTCACATATGTCCCCATAGTGCCCGTAGTATTGAATCGCGATGCAGTTTCTGTGTTTCATCGTCATTGTGAAGGTTCAAGGGAAGCAATGACCCTGGAGCTGGACTTCGGATATAGTTACTTCAGACCGAGAAAATATTCAAAGCATGGACTGTTAAAAGCGTTACTGCCCTTCACATATGTCCCCATAGTGCCCGTAGTATTGAATTGCGATGCAGTTTCTGTGTTTCATCGTCATTGTGAAGGTTCAAGGGAAGCAATGACCCTGGAGCTGGACTTCGGATATAGTTACTTGAGACCGAGAAAATATTCAAAGCATGCACTGTTAAAACCGTTACTGGCCTTCACATATGTCGCCATAGTGCCCGTAGTATTGAATCGCGATGCAGTTTCTGTGTCTCATCGGTAATGTGGAGTTTCAAGAGAAGCAATGACCCTGGAGCTGGACGACGGATATAGTTACTTGAGTACCAGGAAATATTCAAAGCATGGACTGTTAAAAGCGTTACTGGCCTTCACATATGTCGCCATAGTGCCCATAGTATTGAATCGCGATGCAGTCTCTGTGTTTCATCGTCATTGTGAAGGTTCAGGGGACGCAATGACACTGGAGCTGGACGTCGGATATAGTTATTTGAGTCCCAGGAAATATTCAGAACATGGACTGTTAAAAGCGTTACTGGCCTTCACATATGTCGCCTTAGTGCCCGTAGTATTCAATCTCGATGCAGTTTCTGTGTTTCATCGTTATTGTGAAGGTTCAAGGGAAGCAATGACCCTGGAGCTGGACGTCGGATATAGTTACTTGAGTCCCAGGAAATATTCAAAGCATGGACTGTTAAAAGCGTTACTGGCCTTCACATATGTCGCCTTAGTGCCCGTAGTATTCAATCTCGATGCAGTTTCTGTGTTTCATCGTTATTGTGAAGGTTCAAGGGAAGCAATGACCCTGGATCTGGACGTCGGATATAGTTATTTGAGTCCCAGGAAATATTCAGAACATGGACTGTTAAAAGCGTTACTGGCCTTCTCATATGTCGCCTTAGTGCCCGTAGTATTCAATCTCGATGCATTTTCTGTGTTTCATCGTTATTGTGAAGGTTCAAGGGAAGCAATGACCCTGGAACTGGACGTCGGATATAGTTATTTGAGTCCCAGGAAATATTCAGAACATGGACTGTTAAAAGCGTTACTGGCCTTCACATATGTCGCCTTAGTGCCCGTAGTATTCAATCTCGATGCAGTTTCTGTGTTTCATCGTTATTGTGAAGGTTCAAGGGAAGCAATGACCCTGGAGCTGGACGTCGGATATAGTTACTTCAGTCCCAGGAAATATTCAAAGCATGGACTGTTAAAAGCGTTACTGGCCTTCACATATGTCGCCATAGTGCCCGTAGTATTGAATAGCGATGCAGTTTCGGTGTTTCATCGTTATTGTGAAGGTTCAAGGGAAGCAATGACCCTGGAGCTGGACGTCGGATGTAGTTATTTGAGTCCCAGGAAATATTCAGAACATGGACTGTTAAAAGCGTTACTGGCCTTCACATATGTCGCCTTAGTGCCCGTAGTATTCAATCTCGATGCAGTTTCTATGTTTCATCGTTATTGTGAAGGTTCAAGGGAAGCAATGACCCTGGAGCTGGACGTCGGTTATAGTTACTTGAGTCCCAGGAAATATTCAAAGCATGGACTGTTAAAAGCGTTACTGGCCTTCACATATGTCGCCATAGTGCCCGTAGTATTGAATCGCGATGCAGTTTCTGTGTTTCATCGTCATTGTGAAGGTTCAAGGGAAGCAATGACCCTGGAGCTGGACTTCGGATATAGTTACTTCAGACCGAGAAAATATTCAAAGCATGGACTGTTAAAAGCGTTACTGGCCTTCACATATGTCCCCATAGTGCCCGTAGTATTGAATCGCGATGCAGTTTCTGTGTTTCATCGTCATTGTGAAGGTTCAAGGGAAGCAATGATCCTGGAGCTGGACTTCGGATATAGTTACTTGAGACCGAGAAAATATTCAAAGCATGGACTGTTAAAAGCGTTACTGGCCTTCACATATGTCGCCATAGTGCCCGTAGTATTGAATCGCGATGCAGTTTCTGTGTTTCATCGTCATTGTGAAAATTCAAGGGAAGCAATGACCCTGGAGCTGGACGTCGGATATAGTTACTTGAGTCCCAGGAAATATTCAAAGCATGGACTGTTAAAAGCGTTTCTGGCCCTTACATATGTCGCCATAGTGCCCGTAGTATTGAATCGCAATGCAGTTTCTGTGTTTCATCGTCATTGTGAAGGTTCAAGGGACGCAATGACACTGGAGCTGGACGTCGGATATAGTTACTTGAGTCCCAGGAAATATTCAAAGCATGGACTGTTAAAAGCGTTTCTGGCCCTTACATATGTCGCCATAGTGCCCGTAGTATTGAATCGCGATGCAGTTTCTGTGTTTCATCGTCATTGTGAAGGTTCAAGGGAAGCAATGACACTGGAGCTGGACGTCGGATATAGTTACTTGAGTCCCAGGAAATATTCAAAACATGGGTTGTTAAAAGCGTTACTGTCCGTCACATATGTCGCCATAGTGCCCATAGTATTGAATCGCGATGCAGTTTCTGTGATTCATCGTCATTGTGAAATTTCAAGGGAAGCAATGACCCTGGAGCTGGACGTCGGATATAGTTACTTGAGTCCCAGGAAATATTCAAAGCATGGACTGTTAAAAGCGTTTCTGGCCCTTACATATGTCGCCATAGTGCCCGTAGTATTGAATCGCGATGCAGTTTCTGTGTTTCATCGTCATTGTGAAGGTTCAAGGGACGCAATGACACTGGAGCTGGACGTCGGATATAGTTACTTGAGTCCCAGGAAATCTTCAGAACATGGACTGTTAAAAGTGTTACTGGCCTTCACATATGTCGCCATAGTGCCCATAGTATTCAATCTCGATGCAGTTTCTGTGTTTCATGGTTATTGTGAAGGTTCAAGGGAAGCAATGACCCTGGAGCTGGACGTCGGATATAGTTACTTGAGTCCCAGGAAATATTAAAAGCATGGATTGATAAAAGCGTTACTGGCCTTCACATATGTCGCCATAGTGCCCATAGTTTTGAATCGCGATGGACTTTCTGTGTTTAATCGTCATTGTGAAATTTTAAGGGAAACAATGATCCTGGAGCTGGACGTCGGATATAGTTACTAGAGTCGCATAAATATTCAAAGCATGGACTGTTAAAAGCGTTACTTGCCTTCATATATGTCGCCTTAGTAACCATAGTATTGTATCGCGATGCAGTTTCTGTGTTTCATCGTCATTGTGAAGGTTCAAGCGAAGCAATGACACTGCAGCTGGACGTCGGATATAGTTACTTGAGTCCCAGGAAATATTCAAAGCATGTACTGTTAAAAGCGTTACAGGCCTTCACATATGTCGCCATAGTGCCCGTAGTATTGAATCGCGATGCAGTTTCTGTGTCTCATCGGTAATGTGGAGTTTCAAGGGAAGCAATGACCCTGGAGCTGGACGTCGGATATAGTTACTTGAGTCCCAGGACATATTCAAAGCATGGACTGTTAAAAGCGTTACTGGCCTTCACATATGTCGCCATAGTGCCCGTAGTATTGAATCGCGATGCAGTTTCTGTGTTTCATCGTCATTTTGAAGGTTCAAGGGATGCAATGACCCTGGAGCTGGACGTCGGATATAGTTACTTGAGTCGCATAAATATTCAAAGCATGGACTGTTAAAAGCGTTACTTGCCTTCATATATGTCGCCATAGTAATCATAGTATTGTATCGCGATGCAGTTTCTGTGTTTCATCGTCATTGTGAAGGTTCAAGGGAAGCAATGACCCTGGAGCTGGACGTCGGATATAGTTACTTGAGTCCCAGGAAATATTCAAAGCATGGGCTGTTAAAACCGTTACTGGCCTTCACATATGTCGCCATAGTTCCCGTAGTATTGAATCGCGATACAGTTTCTGTGTTTCATCGTCATTGTGAAGGTTCAAGGGAAGCAATGACACTGTAGCTGGACGTCGGATATAGTTACTTGAGTCCCAGGAAATATTCAAAGCATGGATTGTTAAAAGCGTTACTAGCCTTCACATATGTCGCCATAGTGCCCGTAGTATTGAATCGCGATGCAGTTTCTGTGTTTCATCGTCATTGTGATAATTCAAGGGAAGCAATGACCCTGGAGCTGGACGTCGGATATAGTTACTTGAGTCCCATAAATATTCAAAGCATGGACTGTTAAAAGCGTTACTGGCCATCACATATGTCGCCATAGTGCCCGTAGTATTGAATCGCGATGCAGTTTCTGTGTTTCATCGTCATTGTGAAAATTCAAGGGAAGCAATGACCCTGGAGCTGGACGTCGGATATAGTTACTTGAGTCCTAGGAAATATACAAACCATGGACAGTTAAAAGCGTTACTGGCCTTCACATATGTCGCCATAGTGCCCATAGTTTTGAATCGCGATGGAGTTTCTGTGTTTAATCGTCATTGTGAAATTTTAAGGGAAACAATGATCCTGGAGCTGGACGTCGGATATAGTTACTTGAGTCGCATAAATATTCAAAGCATGGACTGTTAAAAGCGTTACTTGCCTTCATATATTTCGCCATAGTAACCATAGTATTGTATCGCGATGCAGTTTCTGTGTTTCATCGTCATTGTGAAGGTTCAAGCGAAGCAATGACACTGCAGCTGGACGTCGGATATAGTTACTTGAGTCCCAGGAAATATTCAATGCATGGACTGTTAAAAGCGTTACTGGCCTTCACATATGTCGCCATAGTGCCCGTAGTATTGAATCGCGATGCAGTTTCTGTGTCTCATCGGTAATGTGGAGTTTCAAGGGAAGCAATGACCCTGGAGCTGGAAGTCGGATATAGTTACTTGAGTCCCAGGAAATATTCAAAGCATGGACTGTTAAAAGCGTTACTGGCCTTCACATATGTCGCCATAGTGCCCGTAGTATGGAATCGCGATGCAGTTTCTGTGTTTCATCGTCATTTTGAAGGTTCAAGGGATGCAATGACCCTGGAGCTGGACGTCGGATATAGTTACTTGAGTCCCATAAATTTTCAAAGCATGGACTGTTAAAAGCGTTACTTGCCTTCATATATGTCGCCATAGTAATCATAGTATTGTATCGCGATGCAGTTTCTGTGTTTCATCGTCATTGTGAAGGTTCAAGGGAAGCAATGACCCTGGAGCTGGACGTCGGATATAGTTACTTGAGTCCCAGGAAATATTCAAAGCATGGACTATTAAAAGCGTTACTGGCCTTCACATATGTCGCCATAGTGCCCGTAGTATTGAATCGCGATGCAGTTTCTGTGTTTCATCGTCATTGTGAAGGTTCAAGGGAAGCAATGACCCTGGAGTTGGACTTCGGATATAGTTACTTGAGACCGAGAAAATATTCAAAGCATGGACTGTTAAAAGCGTTACTGGCCTTCACATATGTCCCCATAGTGCCCGTAGTATTGAATCGCCATGCAGTTTCTGTGTTTCATCGTCATTGTGAAGGTTCAAGGGAAGCAATGACACTGGAGCTGGACGTCGGATATAGTTACTTGAGTCCCAGGAATTATTCAAAACATGGGTTGTTAAAAGCGTTACTGTCCGTCACATATGTCGCCATAGTGCCCGTAGTATTGAATCGCGATGCAGTTTCTGTGATTCATCGTCATTGTGAAATTTCAAGGGAAGCAATGACCCTGGAGCTGGACGTCGGATATACACTCCTGGAAATGGAAAAAAGAACACATTGACACCGGTGTGTAAGACCCACCATACTTGCTCCGGACACTGCGAGAGGGCTGTACAAGCAATGATCACACGCACTTCACAGCGGACACACCAGGAACCGCGGTGTTGGCCGTCGAATGGCGCTAGCTGCGCAGCATTTGTGCACCGCCGCCGTCAGTGTCAGCCAGTTTGCCGTGACATACGGAGCTCCAGCGCAGTCTTTAACACTGTTAGCATCCCGCGACAGCGTGGACGTGAACCGTATGTGCAGTTGACGGACTTTGAGCGAAGGCGTATAGTGGGCATGCAGGAGGCCGGGTGGACGTACCGCCGAATTGCTCAACACGTGGAGCGTTAGGTCTCCACAGTACATCGATGTTGTCGCCAGTGGTCGGCGGAAGGTGCACTAGCCCGTCGACCTGGGACCGGACCGCAGCGACGCACGGATGCACGCCAAGACCGTAGGATCCTACGCAGTGCCGTAGGGGACCACACCGCCATTTCCCAGCAAATTAGGGACACTGTTGCTCCTGGGGTATCGGCGAGGACCATTCGCAACCGTCTCCATGAAGCTGGGCTACGGTCCCGCACACCGTTAGGCCGTCTTCCGCTCACGCCCCAACATCGTGCAGCCCGCCTCCAGTGGTGTCGCGACAGGCATGAATGGAGGGACGAATGGAGACGTGTCGTCTTCGGCGATGAGAGTCGCTTCTGCCTTGGTGCCAATGATGGTCGTATGCGTGTTTGGCTCCGTGCAGGTGAGCGCCACAATCAGGACTGCATACGACCGAGGCACACAGGGCCAACACCCGGCATCATGGTGTGGGGAGCGATCTCCTACACTGGCCGTACACCTCTGGTGATCGTCGAGGGGACACTGAATAGTGGACGGTACATCCAAACCGTCTTCGAACCCATCGTTCTACCATTCCTAGACCGGAAAGGGAACTTGCTGTTCCAACAGGACAATGCACGTCCGCATGTATCCCGTGCACACCCAACGTGCTCTAGAAGATGTAAGTCAACTACCCTGGCCAGCAAGATCTCCGGATCTGTCCCCCATTGAGCATGTTTGGGACTGGATGAAGCGTCGTCTCACGCGGTCTGCACGTCCAGCTCGAACGCTGGTCCAACTGAGGCGCCAGGTGGAAATGGCATGGCAAGCCGTTCCACAGGACTACATCCAGCATCTCTACGATCGTCTCCATTGGAGAATAGCAGCCTGAATTCCTGCGAAAGGTGGATATACACTGTACTAGTGCCGACATTGTGCATGCTCTGTTGCCTGTGTCTATGTGCCTGTGGTTCTGTCAGTGTGATCATGTGATGTATCTGACCCCAGGAATGTGTCAATAAAGTTTCCCCTTCCTGGGACAATGAATTCACGGTGTTCTTATTTCAATTTCCAGGAGTGTAGTTACTTGAGTCCCAGGAAATATTCAAAGCATGGACTGTTAAAAGCGTTTCTGGCCCTTACATATGTCGCCATAGTGCCCGTAGTATTGAATCGCGATGCAGTTTCTGTGTTTCATCGTCATTGTGAAGGTTCAAGGGACGCAATGACACTGGAGCTGGACATCGGATATAGTTACTTGAGTCCCAGGAAATATTCAGAACATGGACTGTTAAATGTATTACTGGCCTTCACATATGTCGCCATAGTGCCCGTAGTATTCAATCTCGATGCAGTTTCTGTGTTTCATGGTTATTGTGAAGGTTCAAGGGAAGCAATGACCCTGGAGCTGGACGTCGGATATAGTTACTTGAGTCCCAGGAAATATTCAAAACATGGGTTGTTAAAAGCGTTACTGTCCGTCACATATGTCGCCATAGTGCCCGTAGTATTGAATCGCGATGCAGTTTCTGTGATTCATCGTCATTGTGATATTTCAAGGGAAGCAATGACCCTGGAGCTGGACGTCGGATATAGTTACTTGAGTCCCAGGAAATATTCAAAGCATGGACTGTTAAAAGCGTTTCTGGCCCTTACATATGTCGCCATAGTGCCCGTAGTATTGAATCGCGATGCAGTTTCTGTGTTTCATCGTCATTGTGAAGGTTCAAGGGACGCAATGACACTGGAGCTGGACGTCGGATATAGTTACTTGAGTCCCAGGAAATATACAGAACATGGACTGTTAAATGTATTACTGGCATTCACATATGTCGCCATAGTGCCCGTAGTATTCAATCTCGATGCAGTTTCTGTGTTTCATGGTTATTGTGAAGGTTCAAGGGAAGCAATGACCCTGGAGCTGGACGTCGGATATAGTTACTTGAGTCCCAGGAAATATTCAAAGCATGGACTGTTAAAACCATTACTGGCTTCACATATGTCGCCATAGTTCCCGTAGTATTGAATCGCGATACAGTTTCTGTGTTTCATCGTCATTGTGAAGGTTCAAGGGAAGCAATGACACTGTAGCTCGACGTCGGATATAGTTACTTGAGTCCCAGGAAATATTCAAAGCATGGATTGTTAAAAGCGTTACTGGCCTTCACATATGTCGCCATAGTGCCCGTAGTATTGAATCGCGATGCAGTTTCTGTGTTTCATCGTCATTGTGAAAATTCAAGGGAAGCAATGACCCTGGAGCTGGACGTCGGATATAGTTACTTGAGTCACATAAATATTCAAAGCATGGACTGTTAAAAGCGTTACTTGCCTTCATATATGTCGCCATAGTAATCATAGTATTGTATCGCGATGCAGTTTCTGTGTTTCATCGTCATTGTGAAGGTTCAAGCGAAGCAATGACACTGCAGCTGGACGTCGGATATAGTTACTTGAGTCCCATAAATATTCAAAGCATGGACTGTTAAAAGCGTTACTGGCCTTCACATATGTCGCCATAGTTCCCGTAGTATTGAATCGCGATACAGTTTCTGTGTTTCATCGTCATTGTGAAGGTTCAAGGGAAGCAATGACACTGTAGCTCGACGTCGGATATAGTTACTTGAGTCCCAGGAAATATTCAAAGCATGGATTGTTAAAAGCGTTACTGGCCATCACATATGTCGCCATAGTGCCCGTAGTATTGAATCGCGATGCAGTTTCTGTGTTTCATCGTCATTGTGAAAATTCAAGGGAAGCAATGACCCTGGAGCTGGACGTCGGATATAGTTACTTGAGTCCTAGGAAATATACAAAGCATGGACAGTTAAAAGCGTTACTGGCCTTCACATATGTCGCCATAGTGCCCATAGTTTTGAGTCGCGATGCAGTTTCTGTGTTTAATCGTCATTGTGAAATTTTAAGGGAAACAATGATCCTGGAGCTGGACGTCGGATATAGTTACTTGAGTCCCATAAATATTCAAAGCATGGACTGTTAAAAGCGTTACTTGCCTTCATATATGTCGCCATAGTAAACATAGTATTGTATCGCGATGCAGTTTCTGTGTTTCATCGTCATTGTGAAGGTTCAAGCGAAGCAATGACACTGCAGCTGGACGTCGGATATAGTTACTTGAGTCCCAGGAAATATTCAAAGCATGGACTGTTAAAAGCGTTACTGGCCTTCACATATGTCGCCATAGTGCCCGTAGTATTGAATCGCGATGCAGTTTCTGTGTCTCATCGGTAATGTGGAGTTTCAAGGGAAGCAATGACCCTGGAGCTGGACGTCGGATATAGTTACTTGAGTCCCAGGAAATATTCAAAGCATGGACTGTTAAAAGCGTTACTGGCCTTCACATATGTCGCCATAGTGCCCGTAGTATTGAATCGCGATGCAGTTTCTGTGTTTCATCGTCATTTTGAAGGTTCAAGGGATGCAATGACCCTGGAGCTGGACGTCGGATATAGTTACTTGAGTCCCATAAATATTCAAAGCATGGACTGTTAAAAGCGTTACTTGCCTTCATATATGTCGCCATAGTAATCATAGTATTGTATCGCGATGCAGTTTCTGTGTTTCATCGTCATTGTGAAGGTTCAAGGGAAGCAATGACCCTGAAGCTGGACGTCGGATATAGTTACTTGAGTCCCAGGAAATATTCAAAGCATGGACTGTTAAAAGCGTTACTGGCCATCACATATGTCGCCAGAGTGCCAGTAGTATTGAATCGCGATGCAGTTTCTGTGTTTCATCGTCATTGTGAAGGTTCAAGGGAAGCAATGACCCTGGAGCTGGACTTCGGATATATTTACTTGAGACCGAGAAAATATTCAAAGCATGGACTGTTAAAAGCGTTACTGGCCTTCACATATGTCCCCATAGTGCCCGTAGTATTGAATCGCCATGCAGTTTCTGTGTTTCATCGCCATTGTGAAGGTTCAAGGGAAGCAGTGACACTGGAGCTGGACGTCGGATATAGTTACTTGAGTCCCAGGAAATATTCAAAACATGGGTTGTTAAAAGCGTTACTGTCCGTCACATATGTCGCCATAGTGCCCGTAGTATTGAATCGCGATGCAGTTTCTGTGATTCATCGTCATTGTGAAATTTCAAGGGAAGCAATGACCCTGGAGCTGGACGTCGGATATAGTTACTTGAGTCCCAGGAAATATTCAAAGCATGGACTGTTAAAAGCGTTTCTGGCCCTTACATATGTCGCCATAGTGCCCGTAGTATTGAATCGCGATGCAGTTTCTGTGTTTCATCGTTATTGTGAAGGTTCAAGGGACGCAATGACACTGGAGCTGGACGTCGGATATAGTTACTTGAGTCCCAGGAAATATTCAGAACATGGACTGTTAAATGTATTACTGGCCTTCACATATGTCGTCATAGTGCCCGTAGTATTCAATCTCGATGTTGTTTCTGTGTTTCATGGTTATTGTGAAGGTTCAAGGGAAGCAATGACCCTGGAGCTGGACGTCAGATATAGTTACTTGAGTCCCAGGAAATATTCAAAGCATGGACTGTTAAAAGCGTTACTGGCCTTCACATATGTCGCCATAGTTCCCGTAGTATTGAATCGCGATGCAGTTTCTGTGTTTCATCGTCATTGTGAAGGTTCAAGGGAAGCAATGACACTGTAGCTGGACGTCGGATATAGTTACTTGAGTCCCAGGAAATATTCAAAGCATGGATTGTTAAAAGCGTTACTGGCCTTCACATATGTCGCCATAGTGCTCGTAGTATTGAATCGCGATGCAATTTCTGTGTTTCATCGTCATTGTGAAAATTAAAGGGAAGCAATGACCCTGGAGCTGGACGTCGGATATAGTTACTTGAGTCCCATAAATATTCAAAGCATGGACTGTTAAAAGCGTTACTGGCCATCACATATGTCGCCATAGTGCCCGTAGTATTGAATCGCGATGCAGTTTCTGTGTTTCATCGTCATTGTGAAAATTCAAGGGAAGCAATGACCCTGGAGCTGGACGTCGGATATAGTTACTTGAGTCCTAGGAAATATACAAAGCATGGACAGTTAAAAGCGTTACTGGCCTTCACATATGTCGCCATAGTGCCCATAGTTTTGAATCGCGATGCAGTTTCTGTGTTTAATCGTCATTGTGAAATTTTAAGGGAAACAATGATCCTGGAGCTGGACGTCGGACATAGTTACTTGAGTCCCATAAATATTCAAAGCATGGACTGTTAAAAGCGTTACTTGCCTTCATATATGTCGCCATAGTAACCATAGTATTGTATCGCGATGCAGTCTCTGTGTTTCATCGTCATTGTGAAGGTTCAAGCGAAGCAATGACACTGCAGCTGGACGTCGGATATAGTTACTTGAGTCCCAGGAAATATTCAAAGCATGGACTGTTAAAAGCGTTACTGGCCTTCACATATGTCGCCATAGTGCCCGTAGTATTGAATCGCGATGCAGTTTCTGTGTTTCATCGTCATTTTGAAGGTTCAAGGGATGCAATGACCCTGGAGCTGGACGTCGGATATAGTTACTTGAGTCCCATAAATATTCAAAGCATGGACTGTTAAAAGCGTTACATGCCTTCATATATGTCGCCATAGTAACCATAGTATTGTATCGCGATGCAGTTTCTGTGTTTCATCGTCATTGTGAAGGTTCAAGGGAAGCAATGACCCTGGAGCTGGACGTCGGATATAGTTACTTGAGTCCCAGGAAATATTCAAAGCATGGACTGTTAAAAGCGTTACTGGCCTTCACATATGTCGCCATAGTGCCCATAGTATTGAATCGCGATGCAGTTTCTGTGTTTCATCATGATTGTGAAGGTTCAAGGGAAGCAATGACCCTGGAGCTGGACTTCGGATATAGTTACTTGAGACCGAGAAAATATTCAAAGCATGGACTGTTAAAAGCGTTACTGGCCTTCACATATGTCGCCATAGTGCCCGTAGTATTGAATCGCGATGCAGTTTCTGTGTCTCATCGGTAATGTGGAGTTTCAAGGGAAGCAATGACCCTGGAGCTGGACGTCGGATATAGTTACTTGAGTCCCAGGAAATATTCAAAGCATGGATTGTTAAAAGCGTTACTGGCCTTCACATTTGTCGCCATAGTGCCCATAGTATTGAATCGCGATGCAGTCTCTGTGTTTCATCGTCATTGTGAAGGTTCAGGGGACCCAATGACACTGGAGCTGGACGTCGGATATAGTTATTTGAGTCCCAGGAAATATTCAGAACATTGACTGTTAAAAGCGTTACTGGACTTCACATATGTCCCCATAGTGCCCATAGTATTGAATCGCGATGCAGTTTCTGTGTTTCATCGTCATTGTGAAGGTTCAAGCGAAGCAATGACACTGCAGCTGGACGTCAGATATAGTTACTTGAGTCCCATAAATATTCAAAGCATGGACTGTTAAAAGCGTTACTGGCCTTCACATATGTCCCCATAGTGCCCGTAGTATTGAATCGCGATGCAGTTTCTGTGTTTCATCGTCATTGTGAAGGCTCAAGGGAAGCAATGACACTGGAGCTGGACGTCGGATATAGTTATTTGAGTCCCAGGAAATATTCAAAGCATGGACTGTTAAAAGCGTTACTGGCCTTCACATATGTCGCCTTAGTGCCCGTAGTATTCAATCTCGATGCAGTTTCTGTGTTTCATCGTTATTTTGAAGGTTCAAGGGAAGCAATGACCCTGGAGCTGGACGTCGGATATAGTTACTTGAGTCCCAGGAAATATTCAAAGCATGGACTGTTAAAAGCGTTACTGGCCTTCACATATGTCGCCATAGTGCCCATAGTATTGAATCGCGATGCACTCTCTGTGTTTCATCGTCATTGTGAAGGTTCAGGGGACGCAATGACACTGGAGCTGGACGTCGGATATAGTTATTTGAGTCCCAGGAAATATTCAGAACATGGACTGTTAAAAGCGTTACTGGCGTTCACATATTTCGCCTTAGTGCCCGTAGTATTCAATCTCGATGCAGTTTCTGTGTTTCATCGTTATTAAGAAGGTTCAAGGGAAGCAATGACCCTGGAGCTGGACGTCGGATATAGTTACTTGAGTCCCAGGAAATATTCAAAGCATGGACTGTTAAAAGCGTTACTGGCCTTCACATATGTCGCCATAGTGCCCGTAGTATTGAATCGCGATGCAGTTTCTGTGTTTCATCGTCATTTTGAAGGTTCAAGGGATGCAATGACCCTGGAGCTGGACGTCGGATATAGTTACTTGAGTCCCAGGTAATATTCAAAGCATGGACTGTTAAAAGCGTTACTGGCCTTCACATATGTCGCCATAGTGCCTGTAGTATTGAATCGCGATGCAGTTTCTGTGTTTCATCGTCATTTTGAAGGTTCAAGGGATGCAATGACCCTGGAGCTGGACGTTGGATATAGTTACTTGAGTCCCAGGAAATATTCAAAGCATGGACTGTTAAAAGCGTTACTGGCCTTCACATATGTCGCCATAGTGCCCGTAGTATTGAATCGCGATGCAGTTTCTGTGTTTCATCGTCATTTTGAAGGTTCAAGGGATGCAATGACCCTGGAGCTGGACGTCGGATATAGTTACTTGAGTCCCATAAATATTCAAAGCATTGACTGTTAAAAGCGTTAAATGCCTTCATATATGTCGCCATAGTAACCATAGTATTGTATCGCGATGCAGTTTCTGTGTTTCATCGTCTTTGTGAAGGTTCAAGGGATGCAATGACCCTGGAGCTGGACGTCGGATATAGTTACTTTAGTCCCATAAATATTCAAAGCATGGACTGTTAAAAGCGTTAAATGCCTTCATATATGTCGCCATAGTAACCATAGTATTGTATCGCGATGCAGTTTCTGTGTTTCATCGTCATTGTGAAGGTTCAAGGGAAGCAATGACCCTGGAGCTGGACGTCGGATATAGTTACTTGAGTCCCAGGAAATATTCAAAGCATGGACTGTTAAAAGCGTTACTGGCCTTCACATTTGTCGCCATAGTGCCCATAGTATTGAATCGCGATGCAGTCTCTGTGTTTCATCGTCATTGTGAAGGTTCAGGGGACGCAATGACACTGGAGCTGGACGTCGGATATAGTTATTTGAGTCCCAGGAAATATTCAGAACATGGACTGTTAAAAGCGTTTCTGGACTTCACATATGTCCCCATAGTGCCCATAGTATTGAATCGCGACGCAGTTTCTGTGTTTCATCGTCATTGTGAAGGTTCAAGGGAAGCAATGACCCTGGAGCTGGACTTCGGATATAGTTACTTGAGACCGAGAAAATATTCAAAGCATGGACTGTTAAAAGCGTTACTGGCCTTCACATATGTCGCCATAGTGCCCGTAGTATTGAATCGCGATGCAGTTTCTGTGTCTCATCGGTAATGTGGAGTTTCAAGGGAAGCAATGACCCTGGAGCTGGACGTTGGATATAGTTACTTGAGTCCCAGGAAATATTCAAAGCATGGACTGTTAAAAGCGTTACTGGCCTTCACATATGTCGCCTTAGTGCCCGTAGTATTCAATCTCGATGCAGTCTCTGTGTTTCATCGTCATTGTGATGGTTCAGGGGACGCAATGACACTGGAGCTGGACGTCGGATATAGTTATTTGAGTCCCAGGAAATATTCAGAACATGGACTGTTAAAAGCGTTACTGGACTTCACATATGTCCCCATAGTGCCCATAGTATTGAATCGCGATGCAGTTTCTGTGTTTCATCGTCATTGTGAAGGTTCAAGCGAAGCAATGACACTGCAGCTGGACGTCGGATATAGTTACTTGAGTCCCATATATATTCAAAGCATGGACTGTTAAAAGCGTTACTGGCTTTCACATATGTCCCCATAGTGCCCGTGGTATTGAATCGCGATGCAGTTTCTGTGTTTCATCGTCATTGTGAAGGCTAAAGGGAAGCAATGACCCTGGAGCTGGACTTCGGATATAGTTACTTGAGACCGAGAAAATATTCAAAGCATGGACTGTTAAAAGCGTTACAGGCCTTCACATATGTCGCCATAGTGCCCGTAGTATTGAATCGCGATGCAGTTTCTGTGTCTCATCGGTAATGTGGAGTTTCAAGGGAAGCAATGACCCTGGAGCTGGACGTCGGATATAGTTACTTGAGTCCCAGGAAATATTCAAAGCATGGACTGTTAAAAGCGTTACTGGCCTTCACATTTGTCGCCATAGTGCCCATAGTATTGAATCGCGATGCAGTCTCTGTGTTTCATCGTCATTGTGAAGGTTCAGGGGACGCAATGACACTGGAGCTGGACGTCGGATATAGTTATTTGAGTCCCAGGAAATATTCAGAACATGGACTGTTAAAAGCGTTACTGGCCTTCACATATGTCGCCTTAGTGCCCGTAGTATTCAATCTCGATGCAGTTTCTGTGTTTCATCGTTATTGTGAAGGTTCAAGGGAAGCAATGACCCTGGAGCTGGACGTCGGATATAGTTATTTGAGTCCCAGGAAATATTCAGAACATGGACTGTTAAAAGCGTTACTGGCATTCACATATGTCGCCTTAGTGCCCATAGTATTCAATCTCGATGCAGTTTCTGTGTTTCATCGTTATTGTGAAGGTTCAAGGTAAGCAATGACCCTGGAGCTGGACGTCGGATATAGTTATTTGAGTCCCAGGAAATATTCAGAACATGGACTGTTAAAAGCGTTACTGGCCTTCACATATGTCGCCTTAGTGCCCGTAGTATTCAATCTCGATGCAGTTTCTGTGTTTCATCGTTATTGTGAAGGTTCAAGGGAAGCAATGACCCTGGAGCTGGACGTCGGATATAGTTACTTGAGTCCCAGGAAATATTCAAAGCATGGACTGTTAAAAGCGTTACTGGCCTTCACTTATGTCGCCATAGTGCCCGTAGTATTGAATCGCGATGCAGTTTCTGTGTTTCATCGTTATTGTGAAGGTTCAAGGGAAGCAATGACCCTGGAGCTGGACGTCGGATATAGTTATTTGAGTCCCAGGAAATATTCAGTACATGGACTGTTAAAAGCGTTACTGGCCTTCACATATGTCGATTTAGTGCCCGTAGTATTCAATCTCGATGCAGTTTCTGTGTTTCATCGTTATTGTGAAGGTTCAAGGGAAGCAATGACCCTGGAGCTGGACGTCGGATATAGTTACTTGAGACCGAGAAAATATTCAAAGCATGGACTGTTAAAAGCGTTACTGGCCTTCGCATATGTCCCCATAGTGCCCATAGTATTGAATCGCGATGCAGTTTCTGTGTTTCATCGTCATTGTGAAGGTTGCAAGGGAAGCAATGACCCTGCAGCTGGACTTCGGATATAGTTACTTGAGACCGAGAAAATATTCAAAGCATGGACTGTTAAAAGCGTTACTGGCCTTCACATATGTCGCCATAGTGCCCGTAGTATTGAATCGCGATGCAGTTTCTGTGTCTCATCGGTAATGTGGAGTTTCAAGGGAAGCAATGACCCTGGAGCTGGACGTCGGATATAGTTACTTGAGTCCCAGGAAATATTCAAAGCATGGACTGTTAAAAGCGTTACTGGCCTTCACATATGTCGCCATAGTGCCCATAGTATTGAATCGCGATGCAGTCTCTGTGTTTCATCGTCATTGTGAAGGTTCAGGGGACGCAATGACACTGGAGCTGGACGTCGGATATAGTTATTTGAGTCCCAGGAAATATTCAGAACATGGACTGTTAAAAGCGTTACTGGCCTTCACATATGTCGCCTTAGTGCCCGTAGTATTCAATCTCGATGCAGTTTCTGTGTTTCATCGTTATTGTGAAGTTTCAAGGGAAGCAATGACCCTGGAGCTGGACGTCGGATATAGTTACTTGAGTCCCAGGAAGTATTCAAAGCATGGACTGTTAAAAGCGTTACTGGCCTTCACATATGTCGCCATAGTGCTCGTAGTATAGTATCGCGAAGCAGTTTCTGTGTTTCATCGTCATTGTGAAGGTTCAAGGGATTCAATGATCCTGGAGCTGGACGTCGGATATATTTACTTGAGTTCCAGGAAATATTCAAAGCATGGACTGTTAAAAGCGTTACTGGCCTTCACATATGTCGCCATAGTGCCCGTAGTATTGAATCGCGATGCAGTTTCTGTGTTTCATCGTCATTGTGAAGGTTCAAGGGACGCAATGACACTGGAGCTGGACGTCGGATATAGTTACTTGAGTCCCAGGAAATATTCAGAACATGGACTGTTAAATGTATTACTGGCCTTCACATATGTCGCCATAGTGCCCGTAGTATTCAATCTCGATGCAGTTTCTGTGTTTCATGGTTATTGTGAAGGTTCAAGGGAAGCAATGACCCTGGAGCTGGACGTCGGATATAGTTACTTGAGTCCCAGGAAATATTCAAAGCATGGACTGTTAAAAGCGTTACTGGCCTTCACATATGTCGCCATAGTGCCCGTAGTATTGAATCGCGATGCAGTTTCTGTGTTTCATCGTCATTGTGAAAATTCAAGGGAAGCAATGACCCTGGAGCTGGACGTCGAATATAGTTACTTGAGTCCCATAATTATTCAAAGCATGGACTGTTAAAAGCGTTCCTGGCCATCACATATGTCGCCATAGTGCCCGTAGTATTGAATCGCGATGCAGTTTCTGTGTTTCATCGTCATTGTGAAAATTCAAGGGAAGCAATGACCCTGGAGCTGGACGTCGGATATAGTTACTTGAGTCCTAGGAAATATACAAAGCATGGACAGTTAAAAGCGTTACTGGCCTTCACATATGTCGCCATAGTGCCCATAGTTTTGAATCGCGATGGAGTTTCTGTGTTTCATCGTCATTGTGAAGGTTCAAGGGAAGCAATGACCCTGGAGCTGGACTTCGGATATAGTTACTTGAGACCGAGAAAATATTCAAAGCATGGACTGTTAAAAGCGTTACTGGCCTTCACATATGTCCCCATAGTGCCCATAGTATTGAATCGCGATGCAGATTCTGTGTTTCATCGTCATTGTGAAGGTTCAAGGGAAGCAATGACCCTGGAGCTGGACTTCGGATATAGTTACTTGAGACCGAGAAAATATTCAAAGCATCGACTGTTAAAAGCGTTACTAGCCTTCACATATGTCCCCATAGTGCCCATAGTATTGAATCGCGATGCAGTTTCTGTGTTTCATCGTCATTGTGAAGGTTCAAGCGAAGCAATGACACTGCAGCTGGACGTCGGATATAGTTACTTGAGTCCCAGGAAATATTCAAAGCATGGACTGTTAAAAGCGTTACTGGCCTTCACATATGTCGCCTTAGTGCCCGTAGTATTCAATCTCGATGCAGTCTCTGTGTTTCATCGTCATTGTGATGGTTCAGGGGACGCAATGACACTGGAGCTGGACGTCGGATATAGTTATTTGAGTCCCAGGAAATATTCAGAACATGGACTGTTAAAAGCGTTACTGGACTTCACATATGTCCCCATAGTGCCCATAGTATTGAATCGCGATGCAGTTTCTGTGTTTCATCGTCATTGTGAAGGTTCAAGCGAAGCAATGACACTGCAGCTGGACGTCGGATATAGTTACTTGAGTCCCATAAATATTCAAAGCATGGACTGTTAAAAGCGTTACTGGCTTTCACATATGTCCCCATAGTGCCCGTGGTATTGAATCGCGATGCAGTTTCTGTGTTTCATCGTCATTGTGAAGGCTAAAGGGAAGCAATGACCCTGGAGCTGGACTTCGGATATAGTTACTTGAGACCGAGAAAATATTCAAAGCATGGACTGTTAAAAGCGTTACAGGCCTTCACATATGTCGCCATAGTGCCCGTAGTATTGAATCGCGATGCAGTTTCTGTGTCTCATCGGTAATGTGGAGTTTCAAGGGAAGCAATGACCCTGGAGCTGGACGTCGGATATAGTTACTTGAGTCCCAGGAAATATTCAAAGCATGGACTGTTAAAAGCGTTACTGGCCTTCACATTTGTCGCCATAGTGCCCATAGTATTGAATCGCGATGCAGTCTCTGTGTTTCATCGTAATTGTGAAGGTTCAGGGGACGCAATGACACTGGAGCTGGACGTCGGATATAGTTATTTGAGTCCCAGGAAATATTCAGAACATGGACTGTTAAAAGCGTTACTGGCCTTCACATATGTCGCCTTAGTGCCCGTAGTATTCAATCTCGATGCAGTTTCTGTGTTTCATCGTTATTGTGAAGGTTCAAGGGAAGCAATGACCCTGGAGCTGGACGTCGGATATAGTTATTTGAGTCCCAGGAAATATTCAGAACATGGACTGTTAAAAGCGTTACTGGCATTCACATATGTCGCCTTAGTGCCCATAGTATTCAATCTCGATGCAGTTTCTGTGTTTCATCGTTATTGTGAAGGTTCAAGGTAAGCAATGACCCTGGAGCTGGACGTCGGATATAGTTATTTGAGTCCCAGGAAATATTCAGAACATGGACTGTTAAAAGCGTTACTGGCCTTCACATATGTCGCCTTAGTGCCCGTAGTATTCAATCTCGATGCAGTTTCTGTGTTTCATCGTTATTGTGAAGGTTCAAGGGAAGCAATGACCCTGGAGCTGGACGTCGGATATAGTTACTTGAGTCCCAGGAAATATTCAAAGCATGGACTGTTAAAAGCGTTACTGGCCTTCACATATGTCGCCATAGTGCCCGTAGTATTGAATCGCGATGCAGTTTCTGTGTTTCATCGTTATTGTGAAGGTTCAAGGGAAGCAATGACCCTGGAGCTGGACGTCGGATATAGTTATTTGAGTCCCAGGAAATATTCAGTACATGGACTGTTAAAAGCGTTACTGGCCTTCACATATGTCGACTTAGTGCCCGTAGTATTCAATCTCGATGCAGTTTCTGTGTTTCATCGTTATTGTGAAGGTTCAAGGGAAGCAATGACCCTGGAGCTGGACGTCGGATATAGTTACTTGAGACCGAGAAAATATTCAAAGCATGGACTGTTAAAAGCGTTACTGGCCTTCGCATATGTCCCCATAGTGCCCATAGTATTGAATCGCGATGCAGTTTCTGTGTTTCATCGTCATTGTGAAGGTTGCAAGGGAAGCAATGACCCTGCAGCTGGACTTCGGATATAGTTACTTGAGACCGAGAAAATATTCAAAGCATGGACTGTTAAAAGCGTTACTGGCCTTCACATATGTCGCCATAGTGCCCGTAGTATTGAATCGCGATGCAGTTTCTGTGTCTCATCGGTAATGTGGAGTTTCAAGGGAAGCAATGACCCTGGAGCTGGACGTCGGATATAGTTACTTGAGTCCCAGGAAATATTCAAAGCATGGACTGTTAAAAGCGTTACTGGCCTTCACATATGTCGCCATAGTGCCCATAGTATTGAATCGCGATGCAGTCTCTGTGTTTCATCGTCATTGTGAAGGTTCAGGGGACGCAATGACACTGGAGCTGGACGTCGGATATAGTTATTTGAGTCAGAGGAAATATTCAGAACATGGACTGTTAAAAGCGTTACTGGCCTTCACATATGTCGCCTTAGTGCCCGTAGTATTCAATCTCGATGCAGTTTCTGTGTTTCATCGTTATTGTGAAGTTTCAAGGGAAGCAATGACCCTGGAGCTGGACGTCGGATATAGTTACTTGAGTCCCAGGAAGTATTCAAAGCATGGACTGTTAAAAGCGTTACTGGCCTTCACATATGTCGCCATAGTGCTCGTAGTATAGTATCGCGAAGCAGTTTCTGTGTTTCATCGTCATTGTGAAGGTTCAAGGGATTCAATGATCCTGGAGCTGGACGTCGGATATATTTACTTGAGTTCCAGGAAATATTCAAAGCATGGACTGTTAAAAGCGTTACTGGCCTTCACATATGTCGCCATAGTGCCCGTAGTATTGAATCGCGATGCAGTTTCTGTGTTTCATCGTCATTGTGAAGGTTCAAGGGACGCAATGACACTGGAGCTGGACGTCGGATATAGTTACTTGAGTCCCAGGAAATATTCAGAACATGGACTGTTAAATGTATTACTGGCCTTCACATATGTCGCCATAGTGCCCGTAGTATTCAATCTCGATGCAGTTTCTGTGTTTCATGGTTATTGTGAAGGTTCAAGGGAAGCAATGACCCTGGAGCTGGACGTCGGATATAGTTACTTGAGTCCCAGGAAATATTCAAAGCATGGACTGTTAAAAGCGTTACTGGCCTTCACATATGTCGCCATAGTGCCCGTAGTATTGAATCGCGATGCAGTTTCTGTGTTTCATCGTCATTGTGAAAATTCAAGGGAAGCAATGACCCTGGAGCTGGACGTCGAATATAGTTACTTGAGTCCCATAATTATTCAAAGCATGGACTGTTAAAAGCGTTCCTGGCCATCACATATGTCGCCATAGTGCCCGTAGTATTGAATCGCGATGCAGTTTCTGTGTTTCATCGTCATTGTGAAAATTCAAGGGAAGCAATGACCCTGGAGCTGGACGTCGGATATAGTTACTTGAGTCCTAGGAAATATACAAAGCATGGACAATTAAAAGCGTTACTGGCCTTCACATATGTCGCCATAGTGCCCATAGTTTTGAATCGCGATGGAGTTTCTGTGTTTAATCGTCATTGTGAAATTTTAAGGGAAACAATGATCCTGGAGCTGGACGTCGGATATAGTTACTTCAGTCGCATAAATATTCAAAGCATGGACTGTTAAAAGCGTTACTTGCCTTCATATATTTCGCCATAGTAACCATAGTATTGTATCGCGATGCAGTTTCTGTGTTTCATCGTCATTGTGAAGGTTCAAGCGAAGCAATGACACTGCAGCTGGACGTCGGATATAGTTACTTGAGTCCCAGGAAATATTCAATGCATGGACTGTTAAAAGCGTTACTGGCCTTCACATATGTCGCCATAGTGCCCGTAGTATTGAATCGCGATGCAGTTTCTGTGTCTCATCGGTAATGTGGAGTTTCAAGGGAAGCAATGACCCTGGAGCTGGAAGTCGGATATAGTTACTTGAGTCCCAGGAAATATTCAGAACATGGACTGTTAAATGTATTACTGGCCTTCACATATGTCGCCATAGTGCCCGTAGTATTCAATCTCGATGCAGTTTCTGTGTTTCATGGTTATTGTGAAGGTTCAAGGGAAGCAATGACCCTGGAGCTGGACGTCGGATATAGTTACTTGAGTCCCAGGAAATATTCAAAGCATGGACTGTTAAAAGCGTTACTGGCCTTCACATATGTCGCCATAGTGCCCGTAGTATTGAATCGCGATGCAGTTTCTGTGTTTCATCGTCATTGTGAAAATTCAAGGGAAGCAATGACCCTGGAGCTGGACGTCGAATATAGTTACTTGAGTCCCATAATTATTCAAAGCATGGACTGTTAAAAGCGTTCCTGGCCATCACATATGTCGCCATAGTGCCCGTAGTATTGAATCGCGATGCAGTTTCTGTGTTTCATCGTCATTGTGAAGGTTCAAGGGAAGCAATGACCCTGGAGCTGGACTTCGGATATAGTTACTTGAGACCGAGAAAATATTCAAAGCATGGACTGTTAAAAGCGTTACTGGCCTTCACATATGTCCCCATAGTGCCCATAGTATTGAATCGCGATGCAGATTCTGTGTTTCATCGTCATTGTGAAGGTTCAAGGGAAGCAATGACCCTGGAGCTGGACTTCGGATATAGTTACTTGAGACCGAGAAAATATTCAAAGCATCGACTGTTAAAAGCGTTACTAGCCTTCACATATGTCCCCATAGTGCCCATAGTATTGAATCGCGATGCAGTTTCTGTGTTTCATCGTCATTGTGAAGGTTCAAGCGAAGCAATGACACTGCAGCTGGACGTCGGATATAGTTACTTGAGTCCCAGGAAATATTCAAAGCATGGACTGTTAAAAGCGTTACTGGCCTTCACATATGTCGCCATAGTGCCCGTAGTATTGAATCGCGATGCAGTTTCTGTGTTTCATCGTCATTGTGAAGGTTCAAGGGAAGCAATGACCCTGGTGCTGGACTTCGGATATAGTTACTTGAGACCGAGAAAATATTCAAAGCATGGATTGTTAAAAGCGTTACTGGCCTTCACATATGTCGCCATAGTGCCCGTAGTATTGAATCGCGATGCAGTTTCTGTGTCTCATCGGTAATGTGGAGTTTCAAGGGAAGCAATGACCCTGGAGCTGGACGTCGGATATAGTTACTTGAGTCCCAGGAAATATTCAAAGCATGGACTGTTAAAAGCGTTACTGGCCTTCACATATGTCGCCATAGTGCCCATAGTTTTGAATCGCGATGGAGTTTCTGTGTTTAATCGTCATTGTGAAATTTTAAGGGAAACAATGATCCTGGAGCTGGATGTCGGATATAGTTACTTGAGTCCCATAAATATTCAAAGCATGGACTGTTAAAAGCGTTACTTGCTTTCATATATGTCGCCATAGTAACCATAGTATTGTATCGCGATGCAGTTTCTGTGTTTCATCGTCATTGTGAAGGTTCAAGCGAAGCAATGACACTGCAGCTGGACGTCGGATATAGTTACTTGAGTCCCAGGAAATATTCAAAGCATGGACTGTTAAAAGCGTTACTGGCCTTCACATATGTCGCCATAGTGCCCGTAGTATTGAATCGCGATGCAGTTTCTGTGTTTCATCGTCATTTTGAAGGTTCAAGGGATGCAATGACCCTGGAGCTGGACGTCGGATATAGTTACTTGAGTCCCATAAATATTCAAAGCATGGACTGTTAAAAGCGTTACTTGCCTTCATATATGTCGCCATAGTAACCATAGTATTGTATCGCGATGCAGTTTCTGTGTTTCATCGTCATTGTGAAGGTTCAAGGGAAGCAATGACCCTGGAGCTGGACGTCGGATATAGTTACTTGAGTCCCAGGAAATATTCAAAGCATGGACTGTTAAAAGCGTTACTGGCCTTCACATATGTCGCCATAGTGCCCGTAGTATTGAATCGCGATGCAGTTTCTGTGTATCATCATGATTGTGAAGGTTCAAGGGAAGCAGCGACCCTGGAGCTGGACTTCGGATATTGTTACTTGAGACCGAGAAAATATTCAAAGCATGGACTGTTAAAAGCGTTACTGGCCTTCACATATGTCGCCATAGTGCCCGTAGTATTGAATCGCGATGCAGTTTCTGTGTCTCATCGGTAATGTGGAGTTTCAAGGGAAGCAATGACCCTGGAGCTGGACGTCGGATATAGTTACTTGAGTCCCAGGAAATATTCAAAGCATGGACTGTTAAAAGCGTTACTGGCCTTCACATATGTCGCCATAGTGCCCATAGTATTGAATCGCGATGCAGTCTCTGTGTTTCATCGTCATTCTGAAGGTTCAGGGGACGCAATGACACTGGAGCTGGACGTCGGATATAGTTATTTGAGTCCCAGGAAATATTCAGAACATGGACTGTTAAAAGCGTTACTGGCGTTCACATATTTCGCCTTAGTGCCCGTAGTATTCAATCTCGTGCAGTTTCTGTGTTTCATCGTTATTAAGAAGGTTCAAGGGAAGCAATGACCCTGGAGCTGGATGTCGGATATAGTTACTTGAGTTCCAGGAAATATTCAAAGCATGGACTGTTAAAAGCGTTACTGGCGTTCACATACGTCGCCATAGTGCCCGTAGTATTGAATCGCGATGCAGTTTCTGTGTTTCATCGTCATTTTGAAGGTTCAAGGGATGCAATGACCCTGGAGCTGGACGTCGGATATAGTTACTTGAGTCCCAGGTAATATTCAAAGCATGGACTGTTAAAAGCGTTACTGGCCTTCACATATGTCGCCATAGTGCCCGTAGTATTGAATCGCGATGCAGTTTCTGTGTTTCATCGTCATTTTGAAGGTTCAAGGGATGCAATGACCCTGGAGCTGGACGTTGGACATAGTTACATGAGTCCCAGGAAATATTCAAAGCATGGACTGTTAAAAGCGTTACTGGCCTTCACATATGTCGCCATAGTGCCCGTAGTATTGAATCGCGATGCAGTTTCTGTGTTTCATCGTCATTGTGAAGGTTCAAGGGAAGCAATGACCCTGGAACTGGACTTCGGATATAGTTACTTGAGACCGAGAAAATAATCAAAGCATGGACTGTTAAAAGCGTTACTGGCCTTCACATATGTCCCCATAGTGCCCGTAGTATTGAATCGCGATGCAGTTTCTGTGTTTCATCGTCATTGTGAAGGTTCAAGGGAAGCAATGACCCTGGAGCTGGACTTCGGATATAGTTACTTGAGACCGAGAAAATATTCAAAGCATGGACTGTTAAAAGCGTTACTGGCCTTCACATATGTCGCCTTAGTGCCCGTAGTATTGAATCGCGATGCAGTCTCTGTGTTTCATCGTCATTGTGAAGGTTCAAGGGAAGCAATGACCCTGGAGCTGGACGTCGGATATAGTTACTTGAGTCCCAGGAAATATTCAAAGCATGGACTGTTAAAAGCGTTACTGGCCTTCACATATGTCGCCATAGTGCCCGTAGTATTGAATCGCGATGCAGTTTCTGTGTATCATCATGATTATGAAGGTTCAAGGGATGCAATGACCCTGGAGCTGGACGTTGGACATAGTTACATGAGTCCCAGGAAATATTCAAAGCATGGACTGTTAAAAGCGTTACTGGCCTTCACATATGTCGCCATAGTGCCCGTAGTATTGAATCGCGATGCAGTTTCTGTGTTTCATCGTCATTGTGAAGGTTCAAGGGAAGCAATGACCCTGGAACTGGACTTCGGATATAGTTACTTGAGACCGAGAAAATAATCAAAGCATGGACTGTTAAAAGCGTTACTGGCCTTCACATATGTCCCCATAGTGCCCGTAGTATTGAATCGCGATGCAGTTTCTGTGTTTCATCGTCATTGTGAAGGTTCAAGGGAAGCAATGACCCTGGAGCTGGACTTCGGATATAGTTACTTGAGACCGAGAAAATATTCAAAGCATGGACTGTTAAAAGCGTTACTGGCCTTCACATATGTCGCCTTAGTGCCCGTAGTATTGAATCGCGATGCAGTCTCTGTGTTTCATCGTCATTGTGAAGGTTCAAGGGAAGCAATGACCCTGGAGCTGGACGTCGGATATAGTTACTTGAGTCCCAGGAAATATTCAAAGCATGGACTGTTAAAAGCGTTACTGGCCTTCACATATGTCGCCATAGTGCCCGTAGTATTGAATCGCGATGCAGTTTCTGTGTCTCATTGGTAATGTGGAGTTTCAAGGGAAGCAATGACCCTGGAGCTGGACGTCGGATATAGTTACTTGAGTCCCAGGAAATATTCAAAGCATGGACTGTTAAAAGCGTTACTGGCCTTCACATATGTCGCTATAGTGCCCATAGTATTGAATCGCGATGCAGTCTCTGTGTTTCATCGTCATTGTGAAGGTTCAAGGGAAGCAATGACCCTGGAGCTGGACGTCGGATATAGTTACTTGAGTCCCAGGAAATATTCAAAGCATGGACTGTTAAAAGCGTTACTGGCCTTCACATATGTCGCCATAGTGCCCGTAGTATTGAATCGCGATGCAGTTTCTGTGTATCATCATGATTATGAAGGTTCAAGGGAAGCAGTGACCCTGGAGCTGGACTTCGGATATAGTTACTTGAGACCGAGAAAATATTCAAAGCATGGACTGTTAAAAGCGTTACTGGCCTTCACATATGTCGCCATAGTGCCCGTAGTATTGAATCGCGATGCAGTTTCTGTGTCTCATCGGTAATGTGGAGTTTCAAGGGAAGCAATGACCCTGCAGCTGGACGTCGGATATAGTTACTTGAGTCCCAGGAAATATTCAAAGCTTGGACTGTTAAAAGCGTTACTGGCCTTCACATATGTCGCCATAGTGCCCATAGTATTGAATCGCGATGCAGTCTCTGTGTTTCACCGTCATTGTGAAGGTTCAGGGGACGCAATGACACTGGAGCTGGACGTCGGATATAGTTATTTGAGTCCCAGGAAATATTCAGAACATGGACTGTTAAAAGCGTTACTGGCCTTCACATATGTCGCCTTAGTGGCCGTAGTATTCAATCTCGATGCAGTTTCTGTGTTTCATCGTTATTTTGAAGGTTCAAGGGAAGCAATGACCCTGGAGCTGCACGTCGGATATAGTTACTTGAGTCCCAGGAAATATTCAAAGCATGGACTGTTAAAAGCGTTACTGGCCTTCAGATATGTCGCCATAGTGCCCATAGTATTGAATCGCGATGCACTCTCTGTGTTTCATCGACATTGTGATGGTTCAGGGGACGCAATGACACTGGAGCTGGACGTCGGATATAGTTATTTGAGTCCCAGGAAATATTCAGAACATGGACTGTTAAAAGCGTTACTGGCGTTCACATATTTCGCCTTAGTGCCCGTAGTATTCAATCTCGATGCAGTTTCTGTGTTTCATCGTTATTAAGAAGGTTCAAGGGAAGCAATGACCCTGGAGCTGGACGTCGTATATAGTTACTTGAGTCCCAGGAAATATTCAAAGCATGGACTGTTAAAAGCGTTACTGGCGTTCACATACGTCGCCATAGTGCCCGTAGTATTGAACCGCGATGCAGTTTCTGTGTTTCATCGTCATTTTGAAGGTTCAAGGGATGCAATGACCCTGGAGCTGGACGTCGGATATAGTTACTTGAGTCCCAGGTAATATTCAAAGCATGGACTGTTAAAAGCGTTACTGGCCTTCACATATGTCGCCATAGTGCCCGTAGTTTTGAATCGCGATGCAGTTTCTGTGTTTCATCGTCATTTTGAAGGTTCAAGGGATGCAATGACCCTGGAGCTGGACGTTGGATATAGTTACTTGAGTCCCAGGAAATATTCAAAGCATGGACTGTTAAAAGCGTTACTGGCCTTCACATATGTCGCCATAGTGCCCGTAGTATTGAATCGCGATGCAGTTTCTGTGTTTCATCGTCATTGTGAAGGTTCAAGGGAAGCAATGACCCTGGAGCTGGACTTCGGATATAGTTACTTGAGACCGAGAAAATATTCAAAGCATGGACTGTTAAAAGCGTTACTGGCCTTCACATATGTCGCCTTAGTGCCCGTAGTATTCAATCTCGATGCAGTTTCTGTGTTTCATCGTTATTGTGAAGGTTCAAGGGAAGCAATGACCCTGGAGCTGGACGTCGGATATAGTTATTTGAGTCCCAGGAAATATTTAGAACATGGACTGTTAAAAGCGTTACTGGCCTTCACATATGTCGCCTTAGTGCCCGTAGTATTCAATCTCGATGCAGTTTCTGTGTTTCATCGTTATTGTGAAGGTTCAAGGTAAGCAATGACCCTGGAGCTGGACGTCGGATATAGTTACTTGAGTCCCAGGAAATATTCAGAACATGGACTGTTAAAAGCGTTACTGGCCTTCACATATGTCGCCTTAGTGCCCGTAGTATTCAATCTCGATGCAGTTTCTGTGTTTCATCGTTATTAAGAAGGTTCAAGGGAAGCAATGACCCTGGAGCTGGACGTCGTATATAGTTACTTGAGTCCCAGGAAATATTCAAAGCATGGACTGTTAAAAGCGTTACTGGCGTTCACATACGTCGCCATAGTGCCCGTAGTATTGAATCGCGATGCAGTTTCTGTGTTTCATCGTCATTTTGAAGGTTCAAGGGATGCAATGACCCTGGAGCTGGACGTCGGATATAGTTACTTGAGTCCCAGGTAATATTCAAAGCATGGACTGTTAAAAGCGTTACTGGCCTTCACATATGTCGCCATAGTGCCCGTAGTATTTAATCGCGATGCAGTTTCTGTGTTTCATCGTCATTTTGAAGGTTCAAGGGATGCAATGACCCTGGAGCTGGACGTTGGATATAGTTACTTGAGTCCCAGGAAATATTCAAAGCATGGACTGTTAAAAGCGTTACTGGCCTTCACATATGTCGCCATAGTGCCCGTAGTATTGAATCGCGATGCAGTTTCTGTGTTTCATCGTCATTGTGAAGGTTCAAGGGAAGCAATGACCCTGGAGCTGGACTTCGGATATAGTTACTTGAGACCGAGAAAATATTCAAAGCATGGACTGTTAAAAGCGTTACTGGCCTTCACATATGTCGCCTTAGTGCCCGTAGTATTCAATCTCGATGCAGTTTCTGTGTTTCATCGTTATTGTGAAGGTTCAAGGGAAGCAATGACCCTGGAGCTGGACGTCGGATATAGTTATTTGAGTCCCAGGAAATATTCAGAACATGGACTGTTAAAAGCGTTACTGGCGTTCACATATTTCGCCTTAGTGCCCGTAGTATTCAATCTCGATGCAGTTTCTGTGTTTCATCGTTATTAAGAAGGTTCAAGGGAAGCAATGACCCTGGAGCTGGACGTCGTATATAGTTACTTGAGTCCCAGGAAATATTCAAAGCATGGACTGTTAAAAGCGTTACTGGCGTTCACATACGTCGCCATAGTGCCCGTAGTATTGAATCGCGATGCAGTTTCTGTGTTTCATCGTCATTTTGAAGGTTCAAGGGATGCAATGACCCTGGAGCTGGACGTCGGATATAGTTACTTGAGTCCCAGGTAATATTCAAAGCATGGACTGTTAAAAGCGTTACTGGCCTTCACATATGTCGCCATAGTGCCCGTAGTATTGAATCGCGATGCAGTTTCTGTGTTTCATCGTCATTTTGAAGGTTCAAGGGATGCAATGACCCTGGAGCTGGACGTTGGATATAGTTACTTGAGTCCCAGGAAATATTCAAAGCATGGACTGTTAAAAGCGTTACTGGCCTTCACATATGTCCCCATAGTGCCCGTAGTATTGAATCGCGATGCAGTTTCTGTGTTTCATCGTCATTGTGAAGGTTCAAGGGAAGCAATGACCCTGGAGCTGGACTTCGGATATAGTTACTTGAGACCGAGAAAATATTCAAAGCATGGACTGTTAAAAGCGTTACTGGCCTTCACATATGTCGCTATAGTGCCCATAGTATTGAATCGCGATGCAGTCTCTTTGTTTCATCGTCATTGTGAAGGTTCAGGGGACGCAATGACACTGGAGCTGGACGTCGGATATAGTTATTTGAGTCCCAGGAAATATTCAGAACATGGACTGTTAAAAGCGTTACTGGCCTTCACATATGTCGCCTTAGTGCCCGTAGTATTCAATCTCGATGCAGTTTCTGTGTTTCATCGTTATTGTGAAGGTTCAAGGGAAGCAATGACCCTGGAGCTGGACGTCGGATATAGTTACTTGAGTCCCAGGAAATATTCAAAGCATGGACTGTTAAAACCGTTACTGGCCTTCACATATGTCGCCTTAGTGCCCGTAGTATTCAATCTCGATGCAGTTTCTGTGTTTCATCGTTATTGTGAAGGTTCAAGGGAAGCAATGACCCTGGAGCTGGACGTCGGATATAGTTATTTGAGTCCCAGGAAATATTCAGAACATGGACTGTTAAAAGCGTTACTGGCCTTCACATATGTCGCCTTAGTGCCCGTAGTATTCAATCTCGATGCAGTTTCTGTGTTTCATCGTTATTGTGAAGGTTCAAGGTAAGCAATGACCCTGGAGCTGGACGTCGGATATAGTTACTTGAGTCCCAGGAAATATTCAGAACATGGACTGTTAAAAGCGTTACTGGCCTTCACATATGTCGCCTTAGTGCCCGTAGTATTCAATCTCGATGCAGTTTCTGTGTTTCATCGTTATTGTGAAGGTTCAAGGGAAGCAATGACCCTGGAGCTGGACGTCGGATATAGTTACTTGAGTCCCAGGAAATATTCAAAGCATGGACTGTTAAAAGCGTTACTGGCCTTCACATATGTCGCCATAGTGCCCGTAGTATTGAATCGCGATGCAGTTTCTGTGTTTCATCGTTATTGTGAAGGTTCAAGGGAAGCAATGACCCTGGAGCTGGACGTCGGATATAGTTATTTGAGTCCCAGGAAATATTCAGTACATGGACTGTTAAATGCGTTACTGGCCTTCACATATGTCGCCTTAGTGCCCGTAGTATTCAATCTCGATGCAGTTCCTGTGTTTCATCGTTATTGTGAAGGTTCAAGGGAAGCAATGACCCTGGAGCTGGACGTCGGATATAGTTACTTGAGTCCCAGGAAATATTCAAAGCATGGACTGTTAAAAGCGTTACTGGCCTTCACATATGTCGCCATAGTGCCCGTAGTATTGAATCGCGATGCAGTTTCTGTGTTTCATCGTCATTGTGAAGGTTCAAGGGAAGCAATGACCCTGGAGCTGGACTTCGGATATAGTTACTTGAGACCGAGAAAATATTCAAAGCATGGACTGTTAAAAGCGTTACTGGCCTTCACATATGTCCCCATAGTGCTTATAGTATTCAATCGCGATGCAGTTTCTGTGTTTCATCGTCATTGTGAAGGTTCAAGGGAAGCAATGACCCTGGAGCTGGACTTCGGATATAGTTACTTGAGACCGAGAAAATATTCAAAGCATGGACTGTTAAAAGCGTTACTGGCCTTCACATATATCGCCATAGTGCCCGTAGTATTGAATCGCGATGCAGTTTCTGTGTCTCATCGGTAATGTGGAGTTTCAAGGGAAGCTATGACCCTGGAGCTGGACGTCGGATATAGTTACTTGAGTCCCAGGAAATATTCAAAGCATGGACTGTTAAAAGCGTTACTGGCCTTCACATATGTCGCCATAGTGCCCATAGTATTGAATCGCGATGCAGTCTCTGTGTTTCATCGTCATTGTGAAGGTTCAGGGGACGCAATGACACTGGAGCTGGACGTCGGATATAGTTATTTGAGTCCCAGGAAATATTCAGAACATGGACTGTTAAAAGCGTTACTGGCTTTCACATATGTCGCCTTAGTGCCCGTAGTATTCAATCTCGATGCAGTTTCTGTGTTTCATCGTTATTGTGAAGTTTCAAGGGAAGCAATGACCCTGGAGCTGGACGTCGGATATAGTTACTTGAGTCCCAGGAAATATTCAAAGCATGGACTGTTAAAAGCGTTACTGGCCTTCACATATGTCGCCTTAGTGCCCGTAGTATTGTATCGCGAAGCAGTTTCTGTGTTTCATCCTCATTGTGAAGGTTCAAGGGATTCAATGACCGTGGAACTGGACGTCGGATATAGTTACTTGAGTCCCATAAATATTCAAAGCATGGACTGTTAAAAGCGTTACTTGCCTTCATATATGTCGCCATAGTAACCATAGTATTGTATCGCGATGCAGTTTCTGTGTTTCATCGTCATTTTGAAGGTTCAAGCGAAGCAATGACACTGCAGCTGGACGTCGGATATAGTTACTTGAGTCCCAGGAAATATTCAAAGCATGGACTGTTAAAAGCGTTACTGGCCTTCACATATGTCGCCATAGTGCCCGTAGTATTGAATCGCGATGCAGTTTCTGTGTTTCATCGTCATTGTGAAGGTTCAAGGGATGCAATGACCCTGGAGCTGGACGTCGGATATAGTTACTTGAGTCCCAGGAAATATTCAAAGCATGGACTGTTAAAAGCGTTACTGGCCTTCACATATGTCGCCATAGTGCCCGTAGTATTGAATCGCGATGCAGTTTCTGTGTTTCATCGTCATTGTGAAGGTTCAAGGGAAGCAATGACCCTGGAGCTGGACTTCGGATATAGTTACTTGAGACCGAGAAAATATTCAAAGCATGGACTGTTAAAAGCGTTACTGGCCTTCACGTATGTCCCCATAGTGCCCATAGTATTGAATCGCGACGCAGTTTCTGTGTTTCATCGTCATTGTGAAGGTTCAAGGGAAGCAATGACCCTGGAGCTGGACTTCGGATATAGTTACTTGAGACCGAGAAAATATTCAAAGCGTGGACTGTTAAAAGCGTTACTGGCCTTCACATATCTCGCCATAGTGCCCGTAGTATTGAAACGCGATGCAGTTTCTGTGTCTCATCGGTAATCTAGAGTTTCAAGGGAAGCAATGACCCTGGAGCTGGACGTCGGATATAGTTATTTGAGTCCCAGGAAATATTCAGAACATGGACTGTTAAGAGCGATACTGGCCTTCACATATGTCGCCATAGTGCCCGTAGTATTCAATCTCGATGCAGTTTCTGTGTTTCATGGTTATTGTGAAGGTTCAAGGGAAGCAATGACCCTGGAGCTGGACGTCGGATATAGTTACTTGAGTCCCAGGAAATATTCAAAGCATGGACTGTTAAAAGCGTTACTGGCCTTCACATATGTCGCCATAGTTCCCGTAGTATTGAATCGCGATGCAGTTTCTGTGTTTCATCGTCATTGTGAAGGTTCAAGGGAAGCAATGACACTGTAGCTGGACGTCGGATATAGTTACTTGAGTCCCAGGAAATATTCAAAGCATGGATTGTTAAAAGCGTTACTGGCCTTCACATATGTCGCCATAGTGCCCGTAGTATTGAATCGCGATGCAGTTTCTGTGTTTCATCGTCATTGTGAAAATTCAAGGGAAGCAATGACCCTGGAGCTGGACGTCGGATATAGTTACCTGAGTCCCATAAATATTCAAAGCATGGACTGTTAAAAGCGTTACTGGCCTTCACATACGTCTCCATAGTGCCTGTAGTATTGAATCGCGATGCAGTTTCTGTGTTTCATCGTCATTGTGAAAATTCAAGGGAAGCAATGACCCTGGAGCTGGACATCGGATATAGTTACTTGAGTCCTAGGAAATATTCAAAGCAAGGACAGTTAAAAGCGTTACTGGCCTTCACATATGTCGCCATAGTGCCCATAGTTTTGAATCGCGATGGAGTTTCTGTGCTTAATCGTCATTGTGAAATTTTAAGGGAAACAATGACCCTGGAGCTGGACGTCGGATATAGTTACTTGAGTCCCATAAATATTCAAAGCATGGACTGTTAAAAGCGTTACTTGCCTTCATATATGTCGCCATAGTAACCATAGTATTGTATCGCGATGCAGTTTCTGTGTTTCATCGTCATTTTGAAGGTTCAAGCGAAGCAATGACACTGCAGCTGGACGTCGGATATAGTTACTTGAGTCCCAGGAAATATTCAAAGCATGGACTGTTAAAAGCGTTACTGGCCTTCACATATGTCGCCATAGTGCCCGTAGTATTGAATCGCGATGCAGTTTCTGTGTTTCATCGTCATTGTGAAGGTTCAAGGGATGCAATGACCCTGGAGCTGGACGTCGGATATAGTTACTTGAGTCCCAGGAAATATTCAAAGCATGGACTGTTAAAAGCGTTACTGGCCTTCACATATGTCGCCATAGTGCCCGTAGTATTGAATCGCGATGCAGTTTCTGTGTTTCATCGTCATTGTGAAGGTTCAAGGGAAGCAATGACCCTGGAGCTGGACTTCGGATATAGTTACTTGAGACCGAGAAAATATTCAAAGCATGGACTGTTAAAAGCGTTACTGGCCTTCACGTATGTCCCCATAGTGCCCATAGTATTGAATCGCGACGCAGTTTCTGTGTTTCATCGTCATTGTGAAGGTTCAAGGGAAGCAATGACCCTGGAGCTGGACTTCGGATATAGTTACTTGAGACCGAGAAAATATTCAAAGCGTGGACTGTTAAAAGCGTTACTGGCCTTCACATATCTCGCCATAGTGCCCGTAGTATTGAAACGCGATGCAGTTTCTGTGTCTCATCGGTAATCTAGAGTTTCAAGGGAAGCAATGACCCTGGAGCTGGACGTCGGATATAGTTATTTGAGTCCCAGGAAATATTCAGAACATGGACTGTTAAGAGCGATACTGGCCTTCACATATGTCGCCTTAGTGCCCGTAGTATTCAATCTCGATGCAGTTTCTGTGTTTCATCGTTATTGTGAAGGTTCAAGGGAAGCAATGACCCTGGAGCTGGACGTCGGATATAGTTACTTGAGTCCCAGGAAATATTCAGAACATGAACTGTTAAAAGCGTTACTGGCCTTCACATATGTCGCCATAGTGCCCGTAGTATTGAATCGCGATGCAGTTTCTGTGTTTCATCGTCATTTTGAAGGTTCAAGGGATGCAATGACCCTGGAGCTGGACGTCGGATATAGTTACTTGAGTCCCAGGAAATATTCAAAGCATGGACTGTTAAAAGCGTTACTGGCCTTCATATATGTCGCCATAGTGCCCGTAGTATTGAATCGCGATGCAGTTTCTGTGTTTCATCGTCATTTTGAAGGTTCCAGGGATGCAATGACCCTGGAGCTGGACGTCGGATATAGTTACTTGAGTCCCAGGAAATATTCAAAGCATGGACTGTTAAAAGCGTTACTGGCCTTCACATATGTCGCCATAGTGCCCGTAGTATTGAATCGCGATGCAGTTTCTGTGTTTCATCGTCATTGTGAAGGTTCAAGGGAAGCAATGACCCTGGAGCTAGACTTCGGATATAGTTACTTGAGACCGAGAAAATATTCAAAACATGGACTGTTAAAAGCGTTACTGGCCTTCACATATGTCCCCATAGTGCCCGTAGTATTGAATCGCGATACAGTTTCTGTGTTTCATCGTCATTGTGAAGGTTCAAGGGCAGCAATGACCCTGGAGCTGGACTTCGGATATAGTTACTTGAGACCGAGAAAATATTCAAAGCATGGACTGTTAAAAGCGTTACTGGCCTTCACATATGTCGCCATAGTGCCCGTAGTATTGAATCGCGATGCAGTTTCTGTGTCTCATCGGTAATGTGGAGTTTCAAGGGAAGCAATGACCCTGGAGCTGGACGTCGGATATAGTTACTTGAGTCCCAGGAAATATTCAAAGCATGGACTGTTAAAAGCGTTACTGGCCTTCACATATGTCGCCATAGTGCCCATAGTATTGATTCGCGATGCAGTCTCTGTGTTTCATCGTCATTGTGAAGGTTCAGGGGACGCAATGACACTGGAGCTGGACGTCGGATATAGTTATTTGTGTCCCAGGAAATATTCAGAACATGGACTGTTAAAAGCGTTACTGGCCTTCACATATGTCGCCTTAGTGCCCGTAGTATTCAATCTCGATGCAGTTTCTGTTTTTCATCGTTATTGTGAAGGTTCAAGGGAAGCAATGACCCTGGAGCTGGACGTCGGATATAGTTACTTGAGTCCCAGGAAATATTCAAAGCATGGACTGTTAAAAGCGTTACTGGCCTTCACATATGTCGCCATAGTGCCCGTAGTATTGTATCGTGAAGCAGTTTCTGTGTTTCATCGTCATTGTGAAGGTTCAAGGGATTCAATGACCCTGGAGCTGGACTTCGGATATAGTTACTTGAGACCGAGAAAATATTCAAAGCGTGGACTGTTAATAGCGTTACTGGCCTTCACATATGTCGCCATAGTGCCCGTAGTATTGAAACGCGATGCAGTTTCTGTGTCTCATCGGTAATCTGGAGTTTCAAGGGAAGCAATGACCCTGGAGCTGGACGTCGGATATAGTTACTTGAGTCCCAGGAAATATTCAAAGCATGGATTGTTAAAAGCGTTACTGGCCTTCACATATGTCGCCATAGTGCCCATAGTATTGAATCGCGATGCAGTCTCTGTGTTTCATCGTCATTGTGAAGGTTCAGGGGACGCAATGACACTGGAGCTGGACGTCGGATATAGTTATTTGAGTCCCAGGAAATATTCAGAACATGGACTGTTAAAAGCGTTACTGGCCTTCACATATGTCCCCATAGTGCCCATAGTATTGAATCGCGATGCAGTTTCTGTGTTTCATCGTCATTTTGAAGGTTCAAGCGAAGCAATGACACTGCAGCTGGACGTCGGATATAGTTACTTGAGTCCCATAAATATTCAAAGCATGGACTGTTAAAAGCGTTACTGGCCTTCACATATGTCCCCATAGTGCCCGTAGTATTGAATCGCGATGCAGTTTCTGTGTTTCACCGTCATTGTGAAGGTTCAAGGGAAGCAATGACCCTGGAGCTGGACTTCGGATATAGTTACTTGAGACCGAGAAAATATTCAAAGCATGGACTGTTAAAAGCGTTACTGGCCTTCACATATGTCGCCATAGTGCCCGTAGTATTGAATCGCGATGCAGTTTCTGTGTCTCATCGGTAATGTGGAGTTTCAAGGGAAGCAATGACCCTGCAGCTGGACGTCGGATATAGTTACTTGAGTCCCAGGAAATATTCAAAGCATGGACTGTTAAAAGCGTTACTGGCCTTCACATATGTCGCCATAGTGCCCATAGTATTGAATCGCGATGCAGTCTCTGTGTTTCATCGTCATTGTGAAGGTTCAGGGAACGCAATGACACTGGAGCTGGACGTCGGATATAGTTATTTGAGTCCCAGGAAATATTCAGAACATGGACTGTTAAGAGCGTTACTGGCCTTCACATATGTCGCCTTAGTGCCCGTAGTATTCAATCTCGATGCAGTTTCTGTGTTTCATCGTTATTGTGAAGGTTCAAGGGAAGCAATGACCCTGGAGCTGGACGTCGGATATAGTTACTTGAGTCCCAGGAAATATTCAGAACATGAACTGTTAAAAGCGTTACTGGCCTTCACATATGTCGCCATAGTGCCCGTAGTATTGAATCGCGATGCAGTTTCTGTGTTTCATCGTCATTTTGAAGGTTCAAGGGATGCAATGACCCTGGAGCTGGACGTCGGATATAGTTACTTGAGTCCCAGGAAATATTCAAAGCATGGACTGTTAAAAGCGTTACTGGCCTTCATATATGTCGCCATAGTGCCCGTAGTATTGAATCGCGATGCAGTTTCTGTGTTTCATCGTCATTTTGAAGGTTCCAGGGATGCAATGACCCTGGAGCTGGACGTCGGATATAGTTACTTGAGTCCCAGGAAATATTCAAAGCATGGACTGTTAAAAGCGTTACTGGCCTTCACATATGTCGCCATAGTGCCCGTAGTATTGAATCGCGATGCAGTTTCTGTGTTTCATCGTCATTGTGAAGGTTCAAGGGAAGCAATGACCCTGGAGCTAGACTTCGGATATAGTTACTTGAGACCGAGAAAATATTCAAAGCATGGACTGTTAAAAGCGTTACTGGCCTTCACATATGTCCCCATAGTGCCCGTAGTATTGAATCGCGATACAGTTTCTGTGTTTCATCGTCATTGTGAAGGCTCAAGGGCAGCAATGACCCTGGAGCTGGACTTCGGATATAGTTACTTGAGACCGAGAAAATATTCAAAGCATGGACTGTTAAAAGCGTTACTGGCCTTCACATATGTCGCCATAGTGCCCGTAGTATTGAATCGCGATGCAGTTTCTGTGTCTCATCGGTAATGTGGAGTTTCAAGGTAAGCAATGACCCTGGAGCTGGACGTCGGATATAGTTACTTGAGTCCCAGGAAATATTCAAAGCATGGACTGTTAAAAGCGTTACTGGCCTTCACATATGTCGCCATAGTGCCCATAGTATTGATTCGCGATGCAGTCTCTGTGTTTCATCGTCATTGTGAAGGTTCAAGGGATGCAATGACACTGGAGCTGGACGTCGGACATAGTTACTTGAGTCCCAGGAAATATTCAGAACATGGACTGTTAAATGTATTACTGGCCTTCACATATGTCGCCATAGTGCCCGTAGTATTCAATCTCGATGCAGTTTCTGTGTTTCATGGTTATTGTGAAGGTTCAAGGGAAGCAATGACCCTGGAGCTGGACGTCGGATATAGTTACTTGAGTCCCAGGAAATATTCAAAGCATGGACTGTTAAAAGCGTTACTGGCCTTCACATATGTCGCCATAGTTCTCGTAGTATTGAATCGCGATGCAGTTTCTGTGTTTCATCGTCATTGTGAAGGTTCAAGGGAAGCAATGACACTGTAGCTGGACGTCGGATATAGTTACTTGAGTCCCAGGAAATATTCAAAGCATGGATTGTTAAAAGCGTTACTGGCCTTCACATATGTCGCCGTAGTGCCCATAGTTTTGAATCGCGATGGAGTTTCTGTGTTTAATCGTCATTGTGAAATTTTAAGGGAAACAATGACCCTGGAGCTGGACGTCGGATATAGTTACTTGAGTCCCATAAATATTCAAAGCATGGACTGTTAAAAGCGTTACTTGCCTTCATATATGTCGCCATAGTAACCATAGTATTGAATCGCGATGCAGTTTCTGTGTTTCATCGTCATTGTGAAGGTTCAAGCGAAGCAATGACACTGCAGCTGGACGTCGGATATAGTTACTTGAGTCCCAGGAAATATTCAAAGCATGGACTGTTAAAAGCGTTACTGGCCTTCACATATGTCGGCATAGTGCCTGTAGTATTGAATCGCGATGCAGTTTCTGTGTTTCATCGTCATTTTGAAGGTTCAAGGGATGCAATGACCCTGGAGCTGAATGTCGGATATAGTTACTTGAGTCCCAGGAAATATTCAAAGCATGGACTGTTAAAAGCGTTACTGGCCTTCACATATGCGCCATAGTGCCCGTAGTATTGAATCGCGATGCAGTTTCTGTTTTTCATCGTCATTGTGAAGGTTCAAGGGACGCAATGACACTGGAGCTGGACGTGGGATATATTTACTTGAGTCCCAGGAAATGTTCAAAGCATGGACTGTTAAAAGCGTTACTGGCCTTCACATATGTCGCCATAGTGCCCATATTATTGAATAGCGATGCAGTTTCTGTGTTTCATCGTCATTGTGAAATTCAAGGGAAGCAATGACCCTGGAGCTGGACGTCGGATATAGTTACTTGAGTCCCAGGAAATATTCAAAGCATGGACTGTTAAAAGCGTTACTGGCCTTCACATATGTCGCCATAGTGCCCGTAGTATTGAATCGCGATGGAGTTTCTGTGTTTCATCGTCATTGTGAAGGTTCAAGGGAAGCAATGACACTGGAGGTTGACGTCGGATATAGTTACTTGAGTTCCAGGAAATATTCAAAGCATGGACTGTTAAAAGCGTTACTGGCCTTCACATATGTCGCCATAGTGCCCGTGGTATTGAATCGAGATGCAGTTTCTGTGTTTCATCGTCAATGTGAAGGTACAGAGGAAGCAATGACCCTCGACCTGGCCGTCGTATATTCTGACTTGAGTCTCAAAAAAATGTTCAAAGCGTGGACTGTTAAAAGCGTTACTTGCCTTCACATATGTTGCCATAGTTTCTGTAGTATTCAATTGCAATGTGAAGGTTCAAGGGAAGCAATGTAATTGGACCTGGAAATCGGATATTGTTACTTGAGTTCCAAGAATTCTTCAAATCGTGGACTGTTAAATGCGTTACTGGCTTTCACATATGTCGCCATGGTGGCTGTTGTATTCAATCGCCATGCAGTTTCTCTGTTTCATCGTCAGTGTGAAGGTTCAAGGGAAGCAAAGACCTAGGACCTGGCCGTCGGACATTGTTACTTGAGTCCCAGGAAATGTTCAAAGCATGGACTGTTAAAATCGTTACTTGCCTTCAGATATGTCGCCATAGTGCCTGTAGTATTCAATCGCGATGCAGTTTCTGTTTATCAGCATCAATGTGAAGGTTCAAGGGAAGCAATGACTCAGGACCTGGCGGTCGGATATTATTACTTGAGTCCCAGGAAATGTTCAAATCATTGACTGTTAGAAGCGTTACTGGCCTTCACATATGTCGCCATAGTGCCTGTAGTATTAAATCGCGATGCAGTTTCTGTGTTTCATCGTCAATGTGAAGGTACAAGGGAAGCAATGACCCTGGACCTGGATATCGGATACTGTTACTTGAGTCCCAGGAAATTTTCAAGCATCGACTGTTCAAGGCTTTACTGGGCTCCACATATGTCGCCATGGTGCCTGTAGTATTCAATCGAGATGCAGTTTCTGTGTTTCATCGTCAATGTGAAGGTTCAAGGGAAGCAATGACCCTGCAACTGCACGTCGGATATTGTTACTTGAGTCCCAGGAAATATTCAAGGCATGGTCTGTTAAAGGGGTTACTGGCCTTCACATATGTCGCCATAGTGCCTGTAGTATTCAATCGCGATGCAGTTTGTGTGTTTCATCGTGAATGTGAAGCTTCAAGGGAAACTATGAGCCTGGACCTGGCCGTCTGGTACTCTTACTACAGTCCCAGGAAATGTTCAAAGCATGGACTGTTAACAGCGTTACTGGCCTTCACAATGTCGCCATAGTGCCTGTAGTATTCAATCGCGATGCAGTTTCTGTGTTTCATCGTCAATGTGAAGGTTCAAGGGAAGCAATGACCTTGCACCTTGCCGTCGGAGATTGTTACTTGAGTCCCAGGAAATCTTCACAGCATCGACTGTTATAAGCGTTACTAGCCTTCACATATGTCGCCATTGAAAAAACACAAGAATTCATCTCACAAAATAACATTACAAAATTAAAATCAGACCCAACAAACAGATTCCAGACAAAAGTAAAAAACACTCTGAAAAATATTGACATTGTACTGGATAACACAGAGAAAAGAAAGTTGACACAGATGAGTCGCACTGCACCTGCCCTCCGAAGCCAACCAAAAATCCACAAACCGAATCTTCCTATGAGACCAATACTAGATTTCAGAAAATCCCCCACTTACAAGCTTGCAGGATACATGGTAAAACTACTGTCTGAAAATTTCAAAATACAAGAAGACAGAACCATTAAAAACACTACACAGCTAATACAACAAATAAAAGATATAGAAATTCCAGACACAGCAACACTCCTCTCATTTGATATAGAAAACATGTATTCCAACATACCAGTACCAGAAAGAATAAAAATCATAGATAAGAACCTGAAAACGTATAGTCAACTCCCCAATGAACAGATTAAGGAAATACACACATTAATAAAGCTCATAACAGAACAAAACTACTTCCAGTTCAATAATGAATTTTATTTACAAGAAGATGGATTACCAATGGGGGCCCCAGTTTCAGGAGCCTTAGCAAATATTTTTGTAAACCACATTGAACAGATCATTTTCACAAAAATAGCAGCAAAAGAATACAACATATTATATTGGTTCAGGTATATGGATGACATCCTTTGTTTAATAGATGAACCACAAACAAAAATTGAGAAACTACATACTGACATCAACAAGATACATAAAAATATAAAATTCACAATTGAAAAAGAACAGAACAACCAAATAAACTTTCTGGATATAACAATCAAAAAACAAAACAATAAGCATACATTTGAAATTTACCGTAAACCCACAGCTACGGACATTATCATTCCGCAATCCTCGAACCACCCACATTCACAAAAGCAAGCAGCACTTCGACATATGATCCATAGACTCAACACAACACCACTCACCAAAGAAAGCTACCAAACAGAACTGGACATAATAATGCAGATAGCACAAAATAATGGTTACAATAATAATACAGTCACAAAGCTAAACAACAAAATTAAAAGTAAAATAAAAGCAGAAAGCACCAAAACAAAGACAACACCACAGAACCAAACACAAACACACAGTCCCATAACAACTACACAGGATGATCAGAAAAAGAGGAAAGAAAACACAAGATGGTACACAATGACATATAAACACAAACTCACCCATAAAATCACCAACATTTTCAAAAGACAGGGAATAAATATAGCATACACAACAGACAATTCTATACAAAAATACACTCCAAAACTGACAAAAAACATAGACATATCCCAGAAAGCAGGTATATATCAATTACAGTGTAACACTTGTGATGGCAGATACATACGGCAAACAGGCAGGACATTTGATATCAGATACAAAGAACACATGAGAGCCTAGAAATATGGGAAAAACCACTCCACATTTGCAGAACACCTAAGAGAAAATGACCACAAACCAACCACTAGAGAAGATGACATGAAAATAATTAGACTCAACAATAAAAAACACCTCCTAACCATGCAAGAAAATTATCACATACAGAAAACCAAAGCAGAAAAGAAAATCCTGTTGAATGACCAAATACAGATGGCAAACAGTTCATTATTTACACTAATAGATAAAATAATAGAATAACACACCCAAAAGGATTACAGCACCAAACATCAAACATATCTGTCACCAAAGTTTTCAACCACTCGCTAATAAGCTAGTACACACACACACACACACACACACACACACACACACAAAATTACACTCATGAACTGACTCTCTCTCTCTCTCGCTCTCTCTCATACACACACGAACACGGTATAAACAGCACAAATAGAAGGTAGTTTCAAACACATACTTTGATAGGTTGGCAACAAATACGTGAACATGCCAAAGAGGGGGAAACGCGAAATGGAGTCGCAATATTTACGTTTGTGAAAGGCAGTGTCACACGAAATAGTTGTGTCGAGTGTCAAAACCACAAGATTTCACCACGAAAAGTGCGAGAAACATGGGAAACAGTGTAAGGAAGGCCAGAACTCGAAGTTATGAGTATGTGGCAGTGAAAAAAGTGGTAGTGCGACCTCTACACCAGATGTGAGAAAACGCAGATCAGCAAATTGTAAGTAACTACTTTTTTACAAAAATCGCGACGTGAACTGTTTAATAATCTAAAACTAAACAAAAATGTATCTTTGTAGATCCCACTGATGATGCCTTAAAACAAGAAAAGGCGAAACGCGTATGGGAGAAATAAACTAAATAGCAGCAGCAAAAGGCAGTTTAATTTACAAAACAAGGATATTATTACCTGAGTCCCAGGAAATATTCAGAGCATGGACTGTTAAAAGCGTTAATGGCCTTCACATATGTCGCCATGGTGCCTGTTGTATTCAATCGTGATGCAGTTTCTTAGTTTCACCGTTAATATGAAGCGTCAGGGGAGGCAATTACCCTGGACCTGGCAGTGGATATTGTTACTTGAGTCCCAGGAAATGTTCAAAGCATGGACTGTTAAAAGCGTTACTAGCCTTCACAAATGTCGCTGTAGTGCCTGTAGTATTCAATCGCGATGCATTTTCTGTGTTTCATCGTCAATGTGAAGGTTAAAGGGAAGCAATGACCCTGGACCTGCCGGTGGATATCGTTACTTGAGTCCCAGGAAACAGTTCAAATCATTAACTGTTAGAAGCGTTACTAGCCTTCACATATGTCGCCATAGTGCCTGTAGTATTCAATCGCGATGCAGTTTCTGTGTTTCATCGTAAATGTGAAGGTACAAGGGAAGCAATGACCCTGGACCTGGACATCGGATACTGTTACTTGAGTCCCAGGAAATTTTCAAGCATCGACTGTTCAAGGCGTTACTGGGCTCCACATATGTCGCCATGGTGCCTGTAGTATTCAGTCGAGATGCAGTTTCTGTGTTTCATCCTCAATGTGAAGGTTCAAGGGAGAGCAATGATACTGGACTTGGCCGTCAGTTATTGTTAGTTGAGTCAAAGGAAATGTTCCAAGCATGGACTGTTAAAAGCGTAACTGGCCTTCACATATGTCGCCATAGTGCCTGTAGTATTCAATCCCGATGCAGTTTCTGTGTTTCATCGACATTGTGGAGGTTCAAGGGAAGCAATGACCCTGGAGCTGGACGTCGGATATTGTTACTTGAGTCCCAGGAAATTTTCAAAGCGTGGACTGCTAAAGGCGTTCCTGGCCTCCACATATGTCGCCATAGTGTCTGTAGAATACAAACGCGATGCAATTTCTGTGTTTCATCGTCAATGTGAAGGTTCAAGGGAAGCAATGATACTGGACTTGGCCGTCAGTTATTGTTAGTTGAGTCAAAGGAAATGTTCAAAGCATGGACTCTTAAAAGCGTTACTGGCCTTCACATATGTCGCCATAGTGCCTGTAGTATTCAATCGCGATGCAGTTTGTGTGTTTCATCGTGAATGTGAAGCTTCAAGGCAAACAATGAGCCTGGACCTGTCCGTCAGGTACTCTTACTACAGTCCCAGGAAATTTTCAAATAATGGACTGTTAACAGCGGTACTGGCCTTCACATATGTCGCCATAGTGCCTGTAGTATTCAATCGCGATGCAGTTTCCGCGTTTCATCGTCAATGTGAAGGTTCAAGGGAAGCAATGATACTGGACTTGGCCGTCAGTTATTGTTAGTTGAGTCAAAGGAAATGTTCAAAGCATGGACTCTTAAAAGCGTTACTGGCCTTCACATATGTCGCCATAGTGCCTGTAGTATTCAATCGCGATGCAGTTTCTGTGTTTCATCGACATTGTGGAGGTTCAAGGGAAGCAATGACCCTGGAGCTGGACGTCGGATATTGTTACTTGAGTCCCAGGAAATTTTCAAAGCGTGGACTGCTAAAGGCGTTCCTGGCCTCCACATATGTCGCCATAGTGCCTGTAGAATACAAACGCGATGCAATTTCTGTGTTTCATCGTCAATGTGAAGGTTCAAGGGAATGAATGATACTGGACTTGGCCGTCAGTTATTGTTAGTTGAGTCAAAGGAAATGTTCAAAGCATGGACTCTTAAAAGCGTTACTGGCCTTCACATATGGCGCCATAGTGACTGTAGTATTCAATCGCGTTGCAGTTTCTGAGTTTCGTCGTCAATGTGAAGGTTCAAGGGAAGCAATGACCCTGGACCTGGTCGTCGGATATTGTTATTTGAGTCCCACGAAGTTTTCAAAGCATGGACTGTTAAAGGCGTTACTGGCCTCCACATATGTCGCCATAGTACATGTAGTACTCAATCGCAATGCAGCTTCTGTGTTTCATCGTCAATGTGAAGGTTCAAGGGAAGCAATGGCCATGGACCTGGCCGTCGGATATTGTTACTTGAGTCCCAGGAAATATTCAAAGCATGGACTGGTAAAAGCGTTACTGGCCTTCACATATGTCTCCATGGTGCCTGTAGTATTCAATCGCGATACAGTTTCTGTGTTTCATCGTCATTGTGAAGGTTCAAGGGAAGCAATGACCCCGGAACCTGGACGTCGGATATCGTTGCTGGAGGCCCAGGAAATGCTCAAATCATTGACTGTTAAAAGCGTTACTGGCCTTCACATATGTCTCCATGGTGCCTGTAGTATTCAATCGCGATGCAGTTTCTGTGTTAAATCGTCAATGTGAAGGTTCAAGGGAAGCAATGACCTTGGAACTGCACGCCGGATATTGTTACTTGAATCCCAGGAAATATTCAAAGCATGGACTGTAAAAAGCGTTACTGGCCTTCACATATGTCGCCATGGTGCTTGTAGTATTCAATCGCGATGAAGTTTATGTGTTTCATCGTCAATGTGAAGGTCCAAGGGAAGCAATGTCCCTGGACCTGGCCGTCGGATATTGTTACTTGAGACCCAGGAAATTTTCAAAGCGTGGACTGCTAAAGGCGTTCCTGTCCTCCACATATGTCCCCATAGTGCCTGTAGAATTCAATCGCGATGCAGTTTCTGTGTTTCATCGTCAATGTGAAGGTTCAAGGGAAGCAATGGCCTTGGAACTGCACGTCGGATATTGTTACTTGAGTCCCGGGAAATATTCAAAGCATGGACTGTTAAAGGCGTTACTGGCCTTCACATATGCCGCCATAGTGCCTGTAGTATTCAATCGCGATGCAGTTTCTGTGTTTCATCGACATTGTGGAGGTTCAAGAGAAGCAATGACCCTGGAGCTGGACGTCGGATATTGTTACTTGAGACCCAGGAAATTTTCAAAGCGTGGACTGCTAAAGGCGTTCCTGTCCTCCACATATGTCCCCATAGTGCCTGTAGAATTCAATCGCGATGCAGTTTCTGTGTTTCATCGTCAATGTGAAGGTTCAAGGGAAGCAATGGCCTTGGAACTGCACGTCGGATATTGTTACTTGAGTCCCGGGAAATATTCAAAGCATGGACTGTTAAAGGGGTTACTGGCCTTCACATATGTCGCCATAGTGCCTGTAGTATTCAATCGCGATGCAGTTTGTGTGTTTCATCGTGAATGTGAAGCTTCAAGGGAAACAATGAGCCTGGACCTCGCCGTCAGGCACTCTTCCTACAGTCCCAGGAAATGTTCAAAGCATGGACTGTTAACAGCGCTACTGGCCTTCACATATGTCGTCATAGTGCCTGTAGTATTCAATCGCGATGCAGTTTCTGTGTTTCATCGTCAATGTGAAGGTTCAAGGGAAGCAATGACCCTGGAGCTGGCCGTCGGAGATTGTTACTTGAGTCCCAGGATATCTTCAAAGCATGGTCTGTTAAAAGCTTTATCCTCCTTCACATGCGTCGCCATAGTGCATGTAGTATTCAATCGCGATGCAGTTTCTGTGTTTCATCGTCAATGTGAAGGTTCAAGGGAAGCAATGAAATTTCTACCTGGAAGTTCGATATTGTTACTTGAGTACCACGAACTGTTCAAAGTATGGACTGTTAAAACTGCTACTGGCCTTCACATATGTCGCCATGGTGCCTGTTGTATTGAATCGCGATGCAGTTACTGTGGTTCATCGTCAATGTGAGGGTTAAAGGGAAGCAATGATACGACACTTGGCCGTCGGATATTGTTACTTGAGTCAAAGGAAATGTTCAAAGCATGGACTGTTAAAAGCGTTACTGGACTTCACAAATATCGCTATAGTGCCTGTAGTATTCAATCGCGATGCAGTTTCTGTGTTTCATCGTCAATGTGAAGGTTCAAGTGAAGCAATGACCCTGGACGTGGACGTCGGATATTGTTACTTCAGTCCCAGGAAATGTTCAAAGCATGGACTGTTAAAAGCGTTAACAGCCTTCACATATGTCTCCATAGTGCCTGTAGTATTCAATCGCGATGCAGTTTCTGTGTTTCATCGTCAATGTGAAGGTTCAAGGGACGCAAGGATACTAAACTTGGCCGTCAGTTATTGTTAGTTGAGTCAAAGGAAATGTTCAAAGCATGGACTGTTAAAGGCGTTACTAGCCTTCACATATGTCGCCAAAGTGCCTGTAGTATTCAATCGCGATGCAGTTTCTGTGTTTCATCGTCAATGTGAAGCTACAAGGGAAGCAACGACCCTGGATCTGGACATCGGATACTGTTACTTGAGTCCCAGGAAATTTTCAAGCATCGACTGTTCAAGGCGTTACTGGGCTCCACATATGTCGCCATGGTGCCTGTTGTATTCAATCGCGATGCAGTTTCTGTGTTTCATCGTCAATGTGAAGGTTCAAGGGAAGCAATGAACCAGGAACTTGCCGTCGGAGATTGTTACTTGAGTCCCAGGATATCTTTAAAGCATGGTCTGTTAAAAGCGTTATCCTCCTGCATATGCGTCGCCATAGTGCATGTAGTATTCAGTCGCGATGCAGTTTCTGTGTTTCATCGTCAATGTGAAGGTTCAAGTGAAGCAATGACCCTGGACCTGGACGTCGGATATTGTTACTTGAGTCCCAGGAAATTTTCAAAGCATGGACTGTTAAATGCGTTACTGGCCTCCAAATATGTCGCCATAGTGCCTGTAGTATTCAATCGCGATGCAGTTTCTGTGTTTCATCGTCAATGTGAAGCTACAAGGGAAGCAATGACCCTGGATCTGGACATCGGATACTGTTACTTGAGTCCCACGAACTGTTCAAAGTATGGACTGTTAAAAGTGCTACTGGTCTTCACATATGTCGCCATGGTGCTTGTAGTATTCAATCGTGATGCAGTTTCTGTGTTTCATCGCCAGTGTGAAAATCCAAGGGAAGCAATGACCCTGGACCTGGCCGTCGGATATTTTTACTTGAGTCCCAGGAATGTGTTACAAGCATGGGCTGTTAAAAGCGTTACTGGCCTTCACTTATGTCGGCATAGTGCCTGTAGTGTTCAACGCGATGCAGTTTCTTAGTCTCAACGTCAATGTGAAGTTTCAAGGGAAGCAATGACCTGGGACCTTGCCGTCGGATATTGTTACTTGAGTCCCAGGAAATGTTTAAAGCATGGACTGTTAAAAGCGTACCTGGCCTTCACATATGTCGCCATAGTGCCTGTAGTATTCAATCGCGATGCAGTTTCTGTGTTTCATCGTCAATGTGAAGGTTCAAGTGAAGCAATGACCTTGGACCTGGCAGTCGGACATTGTTACTTGAGTCCCAGGAAATGTATAAAGCATGAACTGTTAAAAGCGTTACTACCCTTCACATATGTCGCCATAGTGCCTGTAGTATTCAATCGCGATGCAGTTTATGTGTTTCATGGACAATGCGGAGATTCAAGGGAGGCAATGACCCTGGACCTGGGCGTCGGATATTGTTACTTGAGTCCCAGGAAATGTTCAAAGCATGGACTGTTAAAAGCGTTACTAGCCTTCACATATGTCTCCATAGTGCCTGTAGTATTCAATCGCGATGCAGTTTCTGTTTTTCATCGTCAATGTGAAGGTTCAAGGGATCATTGACCCTGGACCTGGACGACGGATATTGTAACATGAATCTCAGGAAATTTTCAAAGCATGGACTGTTAAAAGCGTTACTGGGCTTCACATATGTCGCCATAGTGACTGTAGTATTCAATCGCGATGCAGTTTCTGAGTTTCATCGTCAATGTGAAGGTTCAAGGGAAGCAATGACCCTAGACCTGGACGTCGGATATTGTTACTTGAGTCCAACGAAGTTTTCAAACATGGACTGTTAAAAGCGTTACTGGCCTCCACATATGTCGCCATAGTGCATGTAGTACTCAATCGCAATGCAGTTTCTGTGTTTCATCGTAAATGTGAAGGTTCAAGGGTAGCAAGGGCCCTGGACCTGGACGTCGGATATTGTTACTTGAATCCCAGGAAATATTCAAATCATGGACTGTTAAAAGCGTTACTGGCTTTCACATATGTCGCCTTGGTGCCTGTTATATTCAATTACGATGCAGTTTCTGTGTTTCATCGGCAATGTGAAGGTTCAAGGTACGCAATATCCCTCGACCTGGCCGGCGGATATTGTTACTTGGGTCCTTGTAAATTTTCAAAGCATGGGCTGTTAAAATCGTTACTGGGCTTCACATATGTCGCCATGGTGCCTGTAGTATTCAATCGCGAAGCAGTTTCGGTAATTCATTGTTAATTTGAAGGTTCGAGGGATGCAAAAAGTCTGGACCTTGCCGTCGGATACTGTTACTTGTGTCCAAGGAAATGTTAAAAGCATGGACTGTTAAAAGTGTTCCTGACCTTCACATATGTCGACATAGTGCCTGTTGTATTCAATCGCGATGCAGTTTCTGTCTTTCATCATCAATGTGAAGGTTCAAGTGAGGCAATAACACTGGATCTGTGCGCCAGATATTGTTACTTGAGTCCCAGGAAATATTCAAAGCACAGACTGTTAATAGCGTTACTGGCCTTCAGATATGTCGCCATTGTGCATGTAGTATTCAATCGCGATGCAGTTTCTGTGTTTCATATTTAATTTGATGGTTTAGGGGAGGCCTAAACCCTGGACCTGGCCGTCGGATATTGTTCTTGAGTCCCAGGAAATGTTCAAAGCATGGACTTTTAAAAGCGTTACTGGCCTTCACATATGTTGCCATGGTGCCAGTAGTATTCAATCGCGATGCAGTTTCTGTGTTTCATCATCAATGTGATGGATCAAGGGAGGCAATGACTGTGGACCTGGGCGTCGGAAATTATTACTTGAGTCTCAGGAAATATTCAAAGCATGTACTGTTAAAACCGCTACTGGCCTTCACGTACGTCGCCATGGAGCATGTTGTATTCAATCGCGATGCTGTTTCTGTGATTCATCGTCAATGTGAATGTTCAAGTGAGGCAATAACACTGGACCTGCACGTCGGATATTGTTACTAGAGTCCCAGGAAATGTTCAAATCATGGACTGTTGAATGCGTGACTGGCCTTCACATATGTCCCCATTGTGCCTGATGTATTCAATCGCGATGCAGTTTCCGTGTTTCATCACCAATGTGAAGGTTCAAGGTAGGTAATTTACTTTCACCTGGGCGTCGGATATTGTTCTTGAGTCCCAGGAAATGTTCAAACCATGGACTTTTAAAAGCGTTACTGGCCTTCACATATGTCGCCGTGGTGCCTGTAGTATTCAATTGCGATGCAGTTTCTGTGTTTCATCGCCAATGGGTAGTTACAAGTGAGGCAATAACACCGGACCTGTGCGTCCAATGTTCTTACTTGATTCCAACGAAATGTTCAAAGCATTAACTCATAAAAGCGTTACTGGCCTTCACATATGTCGCCATGGTGCCTGCTGTATACAATCGCGATGCAGTTTCTGTGTTTCATCGTCAATGTGAAGGTTCAAAGGAGGTAATAACCCCAGACCTGGGCGTCAGATATTGTTACTTGAGTCCCAGGAAATGTTCAAAACATGGACTGTTAGTATCGTTATTATCCATCACATATGTCGCCATGGTGCCTGTAGTATTCAATCGCGATGCAGTTTCTCTGTTTCATCGTCAATGTGTAGGTTCAAGAGATACAATGACCCTGGACCTGGGCGTCTGATCTTGTTACTTGAGTCGCAGGAAATGTTCAAACTTGGTCTGTTAATAACGTTACTGGCCTTCACATATCTCGCCATGGTGCCTGTAGTATTCAATCGCGATGCAGGTTCCGTGTTTCATCGTCAATGTGAAGGTTCAAGTGAGGCAATAAAACTGGAACTGGGCGTCGGATATTGTTACTTGAGTCCCAAGAAATGTTCAAAGCATTGACTGTTAAAAGCTTTACTGGCCTTAACATACGTCGCCATTGTACCTCTAGTATTCAATCTCGATGTAGTTTCTGTGTTTCATCGTCAATGTGAAGGTTCAAGGGAGGCAATAACGCTGGACATGTAAGACGTATATTATTACTTGAGTCCCAGTAAATTTTCAAAGAATCGCCTGTTAAAAGCGTTACTGGCCTTCACATGTATCGCCATGGTGCCTGCAGTATTGAAACGCGATGCAGTTCCTGTGTTTCATCGTCAATGTGATGGATCAAGGGAGGCAATAACGCTGGACATCTACGTCGGATATTATTACTTGAGTCCCAGTAAATCTTCAAAGAATCGCCTGTTAAAAGCGTTACTGGCCTTCATATGTGTCGCCATGGTGCCTGCAGTATTGAAACGCGATGCAGTTCCTGGTCGTCGGATATTGTTACTTGAGTCCCAGGAAATGTCAAATGCATGGACTGTTGAAAGCGTTTCTGGCCTTCACATGTGTCGCCATTGTGCCTGTTGTATTCATTCGCGATGCAGTTTCTGTGTTTCATCGTCAAAGTGAAGGTTCAAGTGAGGCAATAACACTGGATTTGGGCGTCGGATATATTTACTTCAATCCCACAAAATGTGCATAGCATGGACTGTTAAAAGCGTTACGGGCCTTCACATATGGCGCCATGGATCCTGTTGTATTAAATCACGATACATTTTCTGTGTTTCATCATCAATGTGACGGTTCAAGGGAGGCAACAACCCTGGACCTGGGACTCGGATATTGATACTTGAGTCCCGGGAAATGTTCAAGGCATGGACTGTTAAAAGCGTTTCTCGCCTTTACATATGTCGCCATAGTGCCTGTTGTATACAATCGCGATGCAGTTTCGGTGTTTCAACGTCTATGTGAAGGTTCAAGTGAGGCAATAACACTGGACCTGGGACTCCGATATTGTTACTTGAGTCCCGGGAAATGTTCAAGGCATGGACTGTTAAAAGCGTTTCTGGCCTTCACATGTGTCGCCATTCTGCCTGTTGTATTCAATCGCGATGCAGTTCCAGTTTTATCGTCAATGTGAAAGTTCAAGGTAGGCAATATCCATCGACCTGGGCTTCGGATATTGTTATTTAAGTCCATGTAAATGTTCAAAGCAACGACTGTTAAAATCGTTACTGGCCTTCACATATGTCACCATGGTGCCTGTAGTATTCAATGGCGAAGCAGTTTCTCTGTTTCATCGTCAATGTGTAGGTTCAAAGGAGGCAATAACCCTGGAAATGGGCGTCGGATATTGTTACTTGAGTCCCAGGAAATGTTCAAACTTGGTCTGTTAATAGCGTTACTTTCCTTCACGTATGTCGGCATAGTGCCTGTAGTATTCAATCGCGATGCACTTTCTGTGGTTCATCATCAATGTGAAGGTTCAAGTGAGGCAATAACACTGGACCTGGGCGTCGGATATTGTTACTTGAGTCCCAGGAAATGTTCAAAACATGGACTGTTAAATGCGTTACTGGCCTTCACATATGTCGCCATGGTGCCTGTAGTATTCAATCGCGATGCAGTGTCTCTGTTTCATCGTCAATGTGTAAGTTCAAGGGAGGCAATGACCCTGGACCTGGGTGTCGGATATTGTTACTTGAGTCCCTGTAAATGTTCAAAGCATGGGCTGTTAAATGCGTTACTGGCCTTCACATGTGCCGCCATGGGGCTGTTGTATTCAATCGCGATACAGTTTCTGTGTTTCATCGTCAATGTTAATGATCAAGGGAGGCAATTACCCTGGACCTGGGCGTCGGATATTGTTACTTGAGTCCCAGGAAATTTTCAAAGCGTAGACTGTTATAAACGTTACTGGCCTTTACATATGTCGCCATGGTGCCTGTTCTATTCAATCGCGATCGAGTTTCTGTGGTTCATCGTCAATGTGTAACTCCAAGGGATGCAATAATCCTGCTGCTGTGCGTCAGATATTGTTACTAGATTCCAAGGAAAGGTTCAAAACATAGACTGTTTAGAGGGTTACTTCCCTTGGCAGATGTATTCATGGTGCCTGTGGTATTCAATCGAGATGCATTTTTTAAGTTTCATCGTCAATGTGAATGTTCATGGAATGCAATAAACCTGCCGCTTAGAGTCGGATATTCTTACTAGAGTCCTAGAAAAGGTTCAAAGCACAGACTGTGTTAAGCGTTACTCGCGTTGACAGATGTCTCCATGGGGCCTGTTCTATTCAATCGCAGTGCAGTTTCTACGTTTCATCGTCAATGTGAAGGTCCAAGGAATGCAATCAACCTGCAACTGTCGTCGGATCCTGTTACTGGACTCTGAGGAAAGGTTGGAAGCACAGATAGTTTAAAGCGTTAATCGCCGTTACTGATGTCTGCAAGGTGCTTGTTGTATTCAATAGCGAGCAGCTTATGTGTTTCACCTTCAATGTGAAAGTCCAAGGAATGCAACAAACCTGCCGCTGTGCGTCGGATATTGTTACTGGACTCTCAGGAAAGGTTCACAGCAAAGACTGTTTGAAGTGTTACTCGCCTAGCCATATGTCGCCGTGGTGCCTGTAGTATTTATTCGCGATGCAGTTTTTAAGTTTCATCGTCAACTTGAAGGTCCAAGGAATACAATAAACATGCCGGTGTGCTTCGGATAAATTTATTGGACTCCCAGGAAAGGTTCAAATCACAGACTGTTTAAAGCGTTACTTCGCTTGACAGATGTCTGCATGGTGCCTGTAGTATTCAATCGCGATGCAGTTTCTGTGTTTCAACATGAATGTGAAGGTCCATGGAATGCAATAAACATGCCGTTGTGCGTCGGATATTATTACTGGATTACCAGGCAAGGTTCAAAGCACAGACTGATTAAAGCGTTGCTTGGCTTGTCTGATGTCTGCAAGGTGCCTGTTGTATTCAATCGCGACGCAGTTTCTGTGTTTGACCGTCAATGTGAAGGTGCAAAGAATGCAATGAACCTGCCGCCGTGCGTCGGATATTGTTACAGAACTCCCAGGAAAATTTCAAAGCACATCCTGTTTATTTCGTTACTCCCCTAAACATATGTTGATATGGTGAATGAAGTATTTAATCGCGATGCAGTGTCTGTGTTTCATCGTCAATGTGAACGTCTAAGTAATGCAATAAATCTGACGCTGTGCGTCGGATATTGTTACTGGACTCCAAGGAAATGTTCAAAGCACAGACTGTTTAAAAAGTTATTCGCCTTGACATAGATCGCCATGGTGACTGTAGATTCAATCGGGATGCAGTTTCTGTGTTTCATTGTCAATGGGAATGTCCAAGAGCTCCAGTACACCTGTCACGGTCCATCAGATATTGTTACTGGACTGCCATTAACGGTTCAAAGCACAGACCGTTAAGGCGTTACTCGCCTTTACAGAAGTCGCCTTGGTGCTTCTTTTGTTCAATCGCGATGCAGTTTCCGTGACTCATCGTCAATGTGAAGGTCTAAGGGTAGCAGTAAACCTGTACTGGTGCATCGGAAAGTACTACTAAACTCCCAGTATATGTCCCAATCGCAGACCGGCTTAGGCGTTACTCGCCTGGACAGAACTCGGCATGGTGGCTATTGTACTCACTGGAGATGTAGTTAATGTGTTTCATCGTCAGTATGAAGAAACAGGGGTTACAGTAAACTTGGCGCTGTCCATCGAATATTGTTGCTTGACTCCCAGGAATGATTCAAATCAGATGCGGCTTGTTGCGTGACTCGCCTGATCAGAAGTCACCACGTTTCCTGTTATATTCAATCTCGATGCAGTTTCTGTGTTTCATCGTCAATATGGAAGTCCAAGCGTTATAGTATACCTCCAGTCGTGCATCGGAAATTACTAGTTACTCCCAATGAAGGAACAAACTGCAGACCGTATCAGGCGTCACTCGCCTGGACAGAAGTCAGCATGGAGCCTTTTGTATTCAATCACGTTGCAGTTTCTGTTTTTCATCGTCAGTGGGAATGTCAAAGAGTTACAGTAAACCCCTCGCTGTCCATCGGATATTGTTCCTGGACTCCCAGGAACGGTTCAAGTCACAGACCGTTCAAAGCTTTGCTCGCCTGAATAGAAGTCGGTGCCTGTTGTGTTCAATAGCGATGCAGTTTCTGTGTTTCATCTTCAATGGGAATGTTAAAGAGTTACAGTAAACCTGTCGCTGTCCATCGGATATTCTTACTGTACTCCCAGGAACGGTTCAAACCATAGACCGTTTAAAGCATTACTAACCTGGACAGAAGTCGGCATGGTGCCTGTTGTGTTCAGTCGCGATGCAGTATCTGTGACTCGACGTCAATGTGAAGGTCTAAGGGTAACAGTAAGCCTGTACTGGTGCATCGGAAACTACTACAAGACTCCCAGCAACCGCAAACGGTATTAGGCGTTTCTCGCCCAGACAGAAGTTGGCTTGGTGCCTGTTGTATTCAACCCGATTCAGTTTCTGGGTATCATCGTCAATGTGAACGCCCAAGAGTTACAGTTAATCTGCCGCTGTTCATCGGAGATTGTTACTGGACTCCCAGGAATGGTTCAAATGACAGACTGTTTATAGCGTTACTCGTACGGACAGAAGGCGTCATGGTGCCTGGTGAATTCAATCATGATGCTGTTTATGTGTTTCATCGTCAATATGAAGGTCCTATGGTTACAGCAACCTGCATGGGTGCATCGTAAAGTAGTAGTAGACTCCCAGTAAATGTTCTAACCACCGACCGCATCAGGCGCCCCTCGACAGGACCGAAGTCGCCATGTTGCCTGTTGCATTCATTCCCGATCCAGTTTCTCAGTTTCATCGTCAATATGAAGGTCCAAGGGTTACTGTAAATCTGCCACTGTCCATCAGATATTGTTTCTGGACTCCCGGGAATGGTTCAAAGCGTTACTCGTCTGGATTGAAGTCGTGATGTTGCCTGTTGTATTCAGCCCCGACTCAGTTTCTGTGTTTCATCGTCTATGTGAAGGTCCAAGGGATAGAGTAACCTGCCGCTGTCCATCGGTTATTGTTACTGGACTCCCAGAAAAGGTTCAAATAAATGACAGATTTAAGCGTTAAGCGCCTGGACAGAAGTCGTCATGTCGCGTGTCATATTCATTCACGAATCAGTTCCCGTGTTTCATAATCTGTGGGAATGTCCAACTGTAACAGTCAACCTGCCGCTGTCCATCGGATAGTGTTACTGAACTCCCAGGAATTGTTCAAATCACAGACCATGAAATCATGTCTCGCTTGGATAGAAGTCGGCATGGTGCCTGTTGTACTTAATCACGATGCATTTTCTGTGTTTCATCGTCAATGTGAAGGTCCAATGGTTACAGTAAATTTGTCGCTGTCCATCGGATATTGTTACTGGACTCCCATCAACTTTTCAAAGCACAGCCCATTTAAAGCGTTACACGCCTGGACAGAAGTTGGCACTGTGCCTGTTGTATGTAATCACGATGCAGTTGCTGTGTTCATCGTCAATGTGAAGGTCCAATTTTTACAGTAAACCTGCTGCTGTCCATCGGATATTGTTACTGGACTCCCAGGAATGGTCCAAAGCACAGATCCTAAAATCGTTTCAACTGGACAGAAGTCGCCATGGTGCCTGTTGTATTCAACCACAAAGCAGTTTCTGTGTTTCGTCGCCGATGTGAAAGACCAAGGGTTACAGAAATCATACCACTCTACATCGCATAAATTTACTGGACTCCCACGAATGAATCGAAGCACAGACCGTTCAGAGACTTATTCGCCTAGACAGAAGTTGGCATTGTGCCTGTTGTGTTCAATCACGATGCAGTTTCTGTGTTCCATCGTCAATGGGAATGTGCAAGTGTTACAGTAAACCTGCACCTGTTTATCGGATAGTGTTACTGAACTCCCAGGAATGGTTCAAAGCACAGACCGTGAAATCGTTTTCACCTGGACAGAAATCGGCATGGCGCCTGTTGTATTCAATCACCATGCAGTTTCTGTGTTTCGTCGCCAATGTGAAGAACCAAGGGTTACAGAAAACATGCCACTCTACATCGTGTAATGTTACTGGACTCCCACGAATGAATCAAAGGACAGTCCGTTTAAGGAGTTATTCGCCTGGACAAAAGTTGGCATGGTGCCTGTTGTATTCAATCAGGATGCAGTTTCTGTGTTTCATCGTCTATGTGAAGGTCCAAGGATTACAGTAAACCTCCCGCTGTCCATCGGATACTGCTACTGAACTCCCCCGAATTGTTCATAACACAGACCGTTGACAGCGTTACTCGCCTGGATTGATGTCGGCATGTTGCCTGTCATATTCAATCACGAATCAGTTCCTGTGTTTCATAATCAATGGGAATGTCCAAGTGTTACAGTCAACCTGCCGCTGTCCATCGGATAGTATTACTGAACTCCCAGGAATGGTTCAAATCACAGACCGTGAAATCGTGTCTCGCTTGGATAGAAGTCGGCATGGCGCCTGTTGTACTTCATCACGATGCAGTTTCTGTGTTTCATCGTCAGTGTGGAAGTGTAAGGGTTAAAGTAAACATGACGCAGTCCATCCGATATTGTTACTTGTCTCCCAGGAAATGTTCAAAGCACAGACCATTTAAAACGTTAATCGCCTTGACCGAAGTCGGCTTTGTTGCCTGTTGTATTCAATTTCGATTAAGTTTCTGTGTTTCATCGTCAATGTGAAGGACCAAAGCTTACAGTAAACCTCCCACTGTCCATCAGATATGGTTACTGGCCTCCCAGGAAAAAATACACAGACCTTTAAAATCATTACTCACCTGGACTGATGTGGGGATGGGCCTGTTCTATTCAATTGCGACGCAGTTTCTGTGTTTCATCGTCAATAGGAAGGTCCAAGGGATACAGTAAACCTGCGGCTGTCCATCGGATATTGTTTATAGACTCCCAGAAATGGTTCAAAGCACAGACCTTTTAAAGCATTACTCAAAACAAACAAAAAATGGCTCTGAGCACTATTGGACTTAACATTTATGGTCATCAGTCCCCTAGAACTTATAACTACTTAAACCTAACGACAACACACAACAACCAGCCATCACGAGGCGGAGAAAATCCCTAACCCCGCCGGGAATCGAACCCGGGAACCCGGACGCGTGAAGCGAGAACGCTACCGCACGACCACGAGATGCAGGCAAGTATTACTCGCTTTGATAGAAGTGGGATTGTGCCATTTGTATTCACGCGCAATGTAGTTTCTGTGTTTCAACGTCAATGTGAAGATCTAAGGGATACAGTAAACCAGCCGCTAACCATCAGGTTTTATTACTGGCTCAAAGCACAGAGCGTTTAATGCGTTACTCGCCTGCACCGAAGAAGGCATGGTGGCTCTTGTATTCAGTTGTGATGCAGTTTCTATGTTTCATCGTCAATGTGAAGGTCCAATGGTTACAGTAAATCTGTCGCTGTCCATCGGATATTGTTACTGGACTCCCATCAATTTTTCAAAGCACAGACCACTTAAAGCGTTACATGCCTGGACAGAAGTTGGCATGGTGCCTGTTGTATGTAATCAAGATGCGGTTTTTGTATTTCATCGTCTATGTGAAAGTGCAAGGGTTACAGTAAACCTGCAGGGGTGCATCGGAAACTACTAGTAGACTCCCAGTAAACGTTCAAACCACCGACCGCATCAGGCGCCACTCCCCAGGACAGAAGTCGCCATGTTGCCTGTTGCATTCATTCGCGATCCAGTTTCTGAGTTTCATCGTCAATATGAAGATCCAAGGGTTACTGTAAATCTGCCGCAGTCCATCAGATATTGTTACTGGACTCCCGGGAATGGTTCAAAGCGAAGACCGTTTAACGTGTTACTCTCCTGGTCAGAAGTCGGCATGGTGCCTGTTGTATTCAATCGCGATGCAGTTTCTGTGTTTCATTGTCAATGTGAAGGTCCAATGGTTACAGTAAATTTGTCGCTGTCCATCGGATATTGTTACTGGACTCCCAGGCATGGTTCAAAGCACAGACCCTAAAATCGTTCTCGACTGTACAGAATTCGCCATGGTGCCTGTTGTATTCAACCACAAAGCAGTTTCTGTGTTTCGTCGCCGATGTGAAAGTCCAAGGGTTACAGAAATCATACCACTCTACATCGCATAATGTTACTGGACTCCCACGAATGAATCGAAGCACAGACCGTTCAGAGACTTATTCGCCTGGACAGAAGTTGGCATTGTGCCTGTTGTGTTCAATCACGATGCAGTTTCTGTGTTTCATCGTCTATGTGAAAGTCCGATGGTTACAGTAAACCTGCAGGGGTGCATCGCAAACTACTACTTATCTCCCAGTAAAGGTCCTAATCGCAGACTGTGTTAGGCGTTACTCGCCTGGAAAGAAGTTTGCATGGTGCCTGTTGTATTCAATCACGATGCAGTTTCTGTGTTTCATCGTCAATGGGAATGTGCAAGTGTTACAGTAAACCTGCACCTGTTTATCGGATAGTGTTACTGAACTCCCAGGAATGGTTCAAAGCACAGACCGTGAAATCGTTTTCACCTGGACAGAAATCGGCATGGCGCCTGTTGTATTCAATCACCATGCAGTTTCTGTGTTTCGTCGCCAATGTGAAGAACCAAGGGTTACAGAAAACATGCCACTCTACATCGTATAATGTTACTGGACTCCCACGAATGAATCAAAGGACAGTCCGTTTAAAGAGTTATTCGCCTGGACAAAAGTTGGCATGGTGCCTGTTGTATTCAATCAGGATGCAGTTTCTGTGTTTCATCGTCTATGTGAAGGTCCAAGGATTACAGTAAACCTCCCGCTGTCCATCGGATATTGCTACTGAACTCCCCCGAATTGTTCATAACACAGACCGTTGACAGCGTTACTCGCCTGGATTGATGTCGGCATGTTGCCTGTCATATTCAATCACGAATCAGTTCCTGTGTTTCATAATCAATGGGAATGTCCAAGTGTTACAGTCAACCTGCCGCTGTCCATCGGATAGTATTACTGAACTCCCAGGAATGGTTCAAATCACAGACCGTGAAATCGTATCTCGCTTGGATAGAAGTCGGCATGGCGCCTGTTGTACTTAATCACGATGCAGTTTCTGTGTTTCATCGTCAGTGTGAAAGTGTAAGGGTTAAAGTAAACATGACGCAGTCCATCCGATATTGTTACTTGTCTCCCAGGAAATGTTCAAAGCACAGACCATTTAAAACGTTAATCGCCTTGACCGAAGTCGGCTTTGTTGCCTGTTGTATTCAATTTCGATTAAGTTTCTGTGTTTCATCGTCAATGTGAAGGACCAAAGGTTACAGGAAACCTCCCACTGTCCATCGGATATGGTTACTGGCCTCCCAGGAAAAAATACACAGACCTTTAAAATCATTACTCACCTGGACTGATGTGGGGATGGGCCTGTTCTATTCAATTGCGACGCAGTTTCTGTGTTTCATCGTCAATAGGAAGGTCCAAGGGATACAGTAAACCTGCGGCTGTCCATCGGATATTGTTTATAGACTCCCAGAAATGGTTCAAAGCACAGACCTTTTAAAGCATTACTCAAAAATCCATTCCGACAGTTGTTGCAGGGCCGTACATGCCAACGGGTAACATTCAGTTGCGGTACTGACGTGCAAATTTTAGCCTTCGTCGCCAATGAAATGTATTCAACATGGATGCACGTATCGGACGCCTGCTGCAGGGGCCCGTACGCAGCAGTGTTCGCTGAACGAACGTTGAGGAGACATCGGTGGTAGCCCCGTGGTTCACCTGGGCAGTCGTTCGCTCAGCAATTGCAGGTCCATTCGCCCTTTTACATCTGAGCAGCCGTCGTTCACCATGTAATCTGCGGCCCTTGGGCACCATCGTGGACTCGGCACCGTTTTTGGATAGCACCATTTTGTCAAGCATGTTGTACATTACCTCGGTGGCATTCGGACGGTTTAGAAACTTAGGCGTTTCGGAAATGGTTCCGCTCTTGGCCCGCAAGCCAATGATTGTGCCCTTTTGGAGGTCAGATTGATAAACCGCCCCGTTTCCGCATTAGAACAACGACTGCACTGTTCTCTGGGTCTCCCCCCCTCCATCCAACTGCTTTGTATACCCTCCACTGCTGGTTGAGGAGACATTATTGGTAGTCTCGTGGTTCACCTGGGTGGTCGTCTGTCATTGTTACTGCACGTTGACGTCGAACATAGGCGGTAGTCACATTACTGATACTAAAATGTAGACATTCACGGCCGGAAATATCCATTATAATTATCCGGGCTGTTATGCCGTGGTCGGTTGATCAATTCTGTGTCAATTCCCAACGTTTCGTCTCCGACTGCGGGAGACATCTTCAAGGTGGTCCGTAGCTCGATGGAAGGTCCAACACACCCACTGGCTCGCTACTGACTGCCGCTAAATTCCGTGTAGACGGCAAATTACATTTCCTCGATGTGCTTGTTTTTAGAAACGAAAATGGCAGTTTGGGCCACTCAGTACACCGCAAACCCACGCACACGTACCGTTATTTGCACCGGGATTCGAACCACCACCCACAACAGAAGCGGGGTATTATCAAGACGTTAACGGACAGAGCTAGAAATATCTGTGAACCTAAGTTGCTCGGCGCTGAGATGAAACATCTCCACAATGCACTAATGAAGAACGGATATTCGTCCGTCGAAATAAAACGTGCGTTGAGGCAGGCACGCAGAAATCATAGTGACGTACAGGCTACTGCGAAATCTAAGGTTTTCCTGCCGTTTGTTAAAAATGTAACGGAAAGAATAGGGTGGATCTTGACGAAGCGGAATATTGCCGTAATTTACAAGCCCACCAGGAAGATACAGGAAAACCTTTAAGCCTGCCAAGGACTCTCGCAAACCATTGGAAAAAGCTGGAGTGTATAGGATCCCATGCAGCTGTGGAGATGTTTATGTGGGTACCACTAAAAGAACTGTTTCTAAGCGTTTGGAAGAGCACAAGGGCAATTGTAGAAGAGGAGAAACGGAACGATCAGCTGTTGCGGAGCATGCTTTCCAGCCAGGGAACCACAATATTCGTTTCGAGGAGACGCAAGTACTAGCGGCCACAAGCGGATATTACGAAAGACTCTACAGCACGCTGATCCAGCTCGTCGGCTCCGTTGTGAGTGGTCCCGCCGAAAACGGCTTGCCACTAGTCGCAAGGATGTGAGCGACCCTGTAGCTTGCTCGAATTGCAGATTCAGTAGTGTTTTTTCCGCTCTTCACCTGAAAATTATAAACGCATTACAGAACACGAATTATGTTCCATGTTTTGATACCCTCCGTATTAGGAAACCGTTTTTAAACTTAGATTCTCCTGGTATGTCGTTCTTAAGCCTGGCTACCAGTTCTCTGCGGGCAACGCCTTCTACCTGATCGTAGTGCGCTGCGTGAAGACGTGTTTAATGTCGTTGTATATTGTACCTCTTCGCAGAATTAAATACTTTATGACATACAAGAAACTGCGGACGACCATTCCTCTCAGTGAATAGAAAGGTATCCTCCAATAGAGGTACAGGGCTCCCGCGGCTAGTCATAGCTGTCATTGAACACGGATTATTGCGTCAGTTGCGGCTGCATGCGGCCTGGGGGCAGTGAGTACGCTTCCCCCTCCATGGAGCTCGGTTGGGACAGCCTGCTCTACAGGGAGGCAATCGAAATCGCTAAACACCTTAATAATTTCAATCGAAAGAAGGAGGGCGGGAATTTAAACGGTTTATGGATGCCGGTGTTAAAGAAGATGTGTGATGGGTGATGGCAAAGGCGATCGACGGCGACGGACAGCGGCCAATTGCACTGACGTTTTCAAAACACGTGACGTCACGCCGCGGCGTGGGAGCGCGCGGACACGGAATTTAGCGGTAGTCAGTAGCGAGCCAGTGGGTGTGTTGGACCTTCTATCGAGCTACGGACCCCCTTGAAGATGTCTCCCGCAGTCGGAGATGAAACGTTGGGAATTGACACAGAATTGATCAACCGACCACGGCATAACAGTCCGGATAATTATAATGGATAGTCACATTACTGTGACTGGACTGACAACATTGATCATTTTTCCATATTTACTGTTGTGAATGGCTCTCTTGGAATTGTTTTTAACTCTTCCTCGCCACTTATAGTAACAAAACGCGAACTTTTTAACTCATCACGTCAGCACTTACATGTTGTTTACCAGATTGCTGAATAACCTTAAACTGACTTAGTCTCAAAGCCCACCTTGTTAGTCTGGAACTTGGGCCTTTTAAGGTGAATCTCCATTTTAATGCGTCATGGTCTCTAATCACTGTAAGAGGAGGTGGATGAGACAAGTGTTTAACGTTCCGTCGACAGGAGGTCATTAGTGACGTAGCACAAATTCGGATTACGGAAGGACGGGAAAGGAAATTGGCCGTGTACTTTCAAAGGAACCATCGCGGTATTTGTCTAAAGCGATAAAGGAAAATCGCAGAAAACCTACATGGGGATGGTTGGACGCGCATTTTAACTGTCATCCTCCCAAATGTGAATCCATTCTGATAGCCACTGCGCTACCTTGATTAGTATGATTGTAATATTGTTGTATTAATTTGATGTGAAAGCGGTGCTGATAGACAATAAAAGCGGGTTAAAAGTTGTCAGCTGTCTGGGGAAGTTAACCTTGTATTACTGAGCAACTGTTTCACCAGGTATCCAGTCTAGCTTACCAAATTTCCAACCAGACTAACATTAATTATAATCTTTTAATACTCATACTAAAACCGGTAATATATATATGAAAAAGAGAATTTAAATAAAAAGAAATAAATCAGATTAAAATTGGAAATTTATTTTAACATTGATCATTGAAATTTCAGCATGTTAAACTTGAGTCATAACTAAGCTGGTGCCTTATTTAGGATTGTGAAAATGTGAGTTTGTAATCTTACGGAACACATCAAATAGGGAGCCAAGATTGGGGACTACAAACAACACTGCATTCATAAAATAACACACGAAAAACGTTGAAACTTATGCAAGAGGAAATTAACCACAACCAACCGATTCAAGTTTCACCCAAAGAAGTAACGTTCGTAGCGCAACCCTGTCCGTCATGTAATTACCACACACTGGTATACTAAATTCATACTAACTCTCTGAGAAATGTTCCCGAAAAGAATAGCTGAGGGCTACTTTGATGATTACACCACATGCTTCACGTGGTCAACTTGGTTTACACAAAGAGTGTAACTCCACAAAGCAATTTACAAAAGAAAAACCTCGAACTAGTTACTATCGTCTTACTATTAACCTGATGGTCAAACAATTGTATGAGCTCGTGGTACTGGTCTCACAAAGTACACGGGGACGTGGGTTGAACATAAAGAAAAGTTGCTATATTGAAAAATATTGTTAAGACGAGACGTTATAATTTCACGCACAATCGCATTTAAGATTGATGATCTTAGTTAGAGTTTCTGATCAACACGTGGTTCCACTTTACTCACAAAGTAGTGACAAAGCAATTACTGGAAGATATTCTGAAGTTGACACTCGAAATACACTGCGTTGCAATTTAAGATAACATTAGATATTTTAAAGCTAAAACCTGAAATAAAGGTGATTAAATTTTCAGTTAGGCTGAACTTAAGAAATCCATTGTCCTGCGGACTTAGCAGACACGCGCTGAGCCGGAGATCTTACCACTTCAGACGCTCGCCGCGGACAGACCGACCTGCGCTCCTACCAAGCGTGCTTCCGTATACAAAACGGAAGTGGCCAGAGGGGCAGCTTCCTATACCAACATGACAAGGGACGGACAGAACCATACTAAGGATAGAAACCTCTTTGCTTTTAGAAAGCATAGCTACCTGTTCCGACGTTGGTCCTACTGTTCTCTAGCAGACAGGCTTGTCTGCTACCCTCAAGCATGCAACTAGAAATACATTTGCTCATTCATCCTCTCACATAGAAGGGAAGGGGGATGACAGTATCTTATCATATACAGTACATAAAAGAAAGCGGATGTAGGTTCCGTATGAGACTGTGTGACATGAATTACATATATGAATTAGATATAAACTGTGCTTCAAAGTGTAGTAGTGTGACAGATCGTTCTTGTTTATGTGTAAAAGTAACGCGTTCCACTACTCACTCTCCTCGCAGATAGTCAGAAACGCCACAGTAAATTTAGAAGAGGAATTTATGCCGTAAATTACAACAGATTTAAGAAATTAACATGAAAGGAATCCAACAGCGACCTTTCATGATCACTGTAAATTTTCTTCCTGACAAGAAATATCTGTCATGTATTATACCAAGAACTAAAGCACGAAGCTCCTTTCCTTCTGTAGTGTAATTACACGCTGCCTTATTTCATAGTCTGGAACCATATGATGTTGGGTGTTAATGGCTGTCAGTTTCTTGAGAAGAAATAGCACATCAGCAAAGCTTCAAGGCTCTGATGTGGGAATGAAGGCCTTACCGAAATCTGGACAGGCTAACACTGGAGCTGTAATTAGAGCGATTTTAAGTACTTCCATTCCCTTTTTGCATTCTGTCGACCAACTAAATGTATTTCCCTTTTTGAGTAGCTGTGGTACATGCTGTATTTGCATAATTGGCTATGAAACGTCTGGTTGTAGTTCCTTTAAATTCTGTGGTTCAGAAAAGTTAAACTTCTTGATGGCTTCAATTTATTTTGGATCAGGGTAGACACCTTCATTGCTTATAACATCGAATGTAGTTCACTTGACTTTGTGAAAAATGACATATATCTATTGATAAAGACAGATTTGCGCGACTTATATGCTCCAAAATTGTTTGAAATACCTCAGTATGGTGCATTGAATTTACACTGAAAACTATTACGTCGTCCAGGTATGCAAGAGCCTGTGTTGATGTGCGCCCTCATAAAACTGAATCCATCGGGTGCTAAAAGGTGACTGGCGCATTGCGATGTCCAAATGGCATATGGAAGTATTTATGTGCCCCTGTTGCTGCAACAAATGAAGTTTTCGCTTGATCATCCGGACTCACTGTCAGTTTATGTTATCCATTTGTTAGATAGTAAACCGAAAAAATACATCTGCCCCAGTGCTTCGGGGTATCTACCAAGTTCGTTAATGAGTAAATGTCTGGTGTGGTTGCTGCATTTAGAGCTTGGTAATCCACGCAAAAACGGAACTGTGATTCTCCAGAAACAGACTTCTTTTTAACAATAACAACTGGTGAAGACCAATCTGTATTTGCAGGACCTTGCTTCTAGTAGTTCTTTAGCCATTTCTTCTCTTCGACTGAATGGTGTCCTGTAGGGTTCCCGACTGATCGGTGCTGCATTTCCAGTATGTACACGACGCTCAACCAAATGAGTGACAGGGAAACTTGAAACTTCTCGGAAAAGATCGTCAGACTGCTATAAAATAGGCGCTAAAAGTTGCTGCTCCTCAACTGTCAAATCTTCTATCTTTCACCGAATGGTGTTCTTAATTTCGTCTCCTTGTTGCAATTTTCCAGTACCACTATAAAAATCTGTCTTCGTAATTGCGATATTTGAAACCTCATTTGGAATCTGTATCACATCACTTTACTTATGCTAGACAATTTAGGAACCATCATAACTGCGCATTTTGTCTGGTGACTCACAGTTATCGGCCGTTTTTTACATTGGGGCGACTTCGACATAGATCGTTTTTACTGCTCCCTGGAGAATTTTCTGATGCTGATGAATTTGTACACCAACTCCGGGGGTTTGAACTGATGAATCGGTTGGGTGGTCCAATCCCACAACGTGAGTATTGATGCACCTCTGCTTGCAATCTCGAAAATGATTTTCTAGGCTGCATTTACTACGCCCTAGTCTGATATTTCCTTCTGTGACAAAGATCTCAGCCCCGTTAGCATACAAGAAAATAAATCCAAGTACACCGTTACAGCATATTTCATTATTTGGAACTACTTGTAGCCTCACTGTTTCTTTTTCTTGACCTAAATACAATTCAGTATCTAACTCTTCAAGGTTACTTACCTTCCCGCCGTTTAATCTGTGTCCCTTCGAACATGGCAGTCTTAACTTATCCCTTTTGTCAAAGTAACAGCACATTAGTGAGGTCTGTGCTCCTGTCAGTAAGTAGCTTGATTTCTCGTCCACGACATACAGCACCAACCACAAAGTCATTGTCGATCTCATTTTGTGCTGCAGCAAACAGGAAACACTAGTAATAGGGCAAACTATTTTTCAGGACAATTTGTTAGTGTGGGTTGCCTAGATTCAGGGGCAACCCTATTGTTCTCTTTTGAATGACAGGTCCTTAATCTGTTGTTCTGCTAAGAGGAGCATGACCCCCTGGGGATAATCCATCCTTTTGATTGGCAGATTCTTAAGCTATTGTTCAGTTAAGTGGGTTTCATTATCACCTCACCTCTCCCCCTCCTCCCCCACACCTCTGGAAAAAAATGGTTCAAATGGCTCTGAGCACTATGGGACTTAACATCTGTGGTCATCAGTCCCCTAGAATTTATAACTACTTAAACCTAACTAACCTAAGGATAGCACACAACACCCATCCATCACGAGGCAGAGAAAATCCCTGACCCCGCCGGAAATCGAACCCGAGCGTGGGAAGCGAGAAATTGGTAGGAAACAGACTCATTCTGTGCTGCAGAGGAAGGTTCTCACGACACTAAATTCAAGTCAGTCAGTAATATATTGATATATGTTCTCTCTTTAATTAGTTTGCAGGAGGTAGGCTTCCCCCACTTGGGTAGACATCATGAGAGCACCCTCCACCCTCGCTCCCCATGAAATAATAACCGTAATCACTAGGGAATGGAATGAAGTGCAGTGTAGTAGTCTGGAGTCTCCCGGTTGTGTGTCTATCCTCAGGGCGCAGGGCGAAGATCACATTATTAAATGCCATCAACAATGGGCCGGATACCGGCCTCTTTTTAGCTCATGATCCCCAAATGAAGCATCAAGTGGCGGCATTCTGTAGATCGAGCAATTCCAAACTCGCTTCATGTCTCTGTTTCTCTCAAGAGGCCATGCCCTTCTTGTCTGTGTGAAACATCTCCACACACGAAGATGGAGGTTTTCATCTCTCCTCAAAATACAGTATTCATATTGGCTAATGCTGGAGACAAAGGGAAGCTGACGCAATTTCGATATCAAAAATAGAGTGAAATAAACCATTTGCACTACCCTGTCAAATTAATTGTTTAACAATTTACAGGAGTCAAATACATTCACTTCCACCTTACAATGATCCTTCTTCATAATGAAACATATTTTCAACGTTTGAATATAACATGCAAACCTTATGCAGATCAGGTAATGAAATTTCCGAGGTCTTGTACACATCGATGTTTGAGAGCATAAATATCCTCCTCCATCACATTTCCACTCAACATATGTGGTGAAAAAAAAAGTCCTGACAGTCATGAAGTGGGCCATCCACTGACTGCAAGATAGCTCCATCTGTGCCAGCTGGGAGAGGGAGACCCACACCTGCGCCGGTCATGCCTGCCCGTACCAATTGCATGCATGCACCCAGTACAACTATCAGAAACCATAAATTTATCAATCAGGCATTTCGCATCGTGATTGGGCTTCTAAAAGTGTTATAGAGTTTCTAAATTAGTTCTCTCCACTACACTTGCAAGGAGGGAGGTAGGTTCGACTGAGTGATAGAATGGTGACAACAGAAAATGCCATTGCAAGCAGAGCCCACTGCAGTGTATTGAGAAGCACTAGCGACATGCTGCCGCAGCTAGATGTCACAGATTGCTATCAATTGGGAATCTGATGTCGCGATTGTGTTTTCCCTGAATTGCTTCCTTCCGCTACATTTGGAAGAAGAATGAGGAGAAAGTTTCCACTGCATGATGGGGCAGGGACAACCTCAAATGCCACTGCAAGAAAGAGTCCACTCGATGTATTGAGAAGTGCTAAACACGATGCACTTAAACCATGACCCAGTCTGCAGCAGCAGTTACCATAGGTAGATGTCGGAGTATGCTGAAACATTGGAATATCTCGCGCACTCACCTCCCAGACGTCCAAACACAGTGCGCCCGTCGACTCGTACACCAGCGCTAGCGTTCGGGGACCAGAAGAAACTAGAGCCGCAGCCGCGGATGGGCATGTATGCCAGCTTGCACCATCCCTGGCGAAAATCCAAAGTATAGCAACAGTCGTTTCGTACCCATATGAAACTGAATACTAGATTTACATCCATGATGTGGCAGAGAAATGGGCTACTTTGGAAACATCTTTGTTCGTCTAGAGGAGGGTACCGAAACAGGTTTTCCATCGATGGTCATGTTTCACCACACATGAGTTGGAAGTCCTCTGATGACTGTGATTTGGAATGGTTTGCTTTTAACGATCGCAGGTAGATAGTGCTCTATGTCGCACACAGATCACACAGTTGTATACGAGTTGATTGCAGGTTGTACCCCACAAGTGATGCGGCTCGAGAGAACAACGGTAAAATTTTTTAAATGAGTGATAAATGACCTGCAGCAACATCTCCCTCTCAACCGATCACTCCATCTACTTCCTATCGTGCTTTAAAGCAGATCCATGTTACGAGGGTCGGTCAAAAAGTAGTGCCTCCCATTTTTTTCTACTTAAAAAAATTAAGTTAAGTGAAAAATTTGAATTTGGCGCCATTCCTCAAACCTTCTTCTGCAATCCACTGCAGTAGTAACTTTCTGTGTCAACAGGTGGCAGCATAGCAGAAGTTTGTAAGATGGCCGACATCGATGTTCGTTTGAGACAGCGTTGTGTGATTGAATTCTTGAATGCAGAAGGTGAAACGCCCATATGCATTCATGAAAGACTGAAGAAGGTGTATGGTGTTGTGACAGTGGATGTCAGCACTGTTAGACGATGGGTTCGTCGTTGTAAGGAAGCTGAAGGGCAAACACCGTTGACTGACGAAAAGCGGAGCGGCAGGCCGGTGAGTGCAGTGACTCCACACAACATTCAGCAAGTTGATGACATCATTCGTGGTGACCGTCGGGTGACTGCAGATGAAGTGTGTCGCATTATTTCTCTTAGTAAAGGCAGTGTGATCACGATTATTAAACAATTGGGGTACTCAAAAGTTTGTGCACGGTGGGTTCCAAGAATGTTAACCGATCAGAATAAAGAGGCAAGGAAAACAATAGCCTCCCAACACTTGCAGCGCTTCTGTTTGGAGGGAGATGAGTTTCTGAAAAAAATTGTGACCGGGGACGAAACATGGGTGCATTTTTTTGAACCCGAATCAAAGAGGCAGTCAATGGAGTGGCGTCACACAAGCTCGCCGAGGAAGAAAAAATTCAAAACTGTGCGATCGGCAGGGAAAGTTATGGCAACAGTTTTCTGGGATACAGAGGGTGTGATTCTGGTTGATTTTTTGGAGCAGGGATGCACAATAAATTCTGTTCAATACGTCACAACCCTCAAAAAACAAAAAACTTAAAGCACGTCTTCAGCGAGTTCGCCCAACAAAATCAATGGCAGATGTTCTTCTTTTGCATGACAATGCAAGACCACACACCAGTCGTCACACCTCTGACGAGATTGTCAAAAGTTTTGCCTCATCCCCCATACAGCCCTGACCTGGCACCATCAGACTTCCATCTGTTCAGGCCACTAAAAGAAGCTCATCGTGGGATTCATTTTGAAGATGAGGAGGCCGTCAAAACATCCGTGCGTCAATGGCTTAGGAAGCAGAGCTGTGATTTTTACCGTTCTGGGATACATGCCCTTGTTCAAAGATGGTCCAAAACTGTAGAGATGGGCGGAGATTACATTGAAAAATGACAAAATGATCCTCAATGTTGTGGTTTTCAACCTATGTAATTGCATTTAAATTTCCTGACAATTAAACGTAGAAAAAAAATAGGAGGCATTACTTTTTGACTGACCCTCGTAGTTTAGAGGCAGATGGCTCTTTTTTGCAGGAAAACATCAAAGATAGCAGTTGACTTGCAAGTGTCAGTATAGCCTCAATAGACATACAGTAGGATGTTACCATGCAGCAACTGTTTGTTTGCTGACGCCGCAAGGTTGTGATTAGCGAAGAATACAGAGAAGCACATTGTAAATACTGTTCAAACACCTAAATAGTCCTGCACAGGATCAAACACGCAATCCATCCTGTAGCTGTATACTGCAGTCGCCCCAAGTGGTAATACAACGCTCTTTAGCTAAGGACACTTAATAAAAATTTATAAAGCGATTGCCGATAACTTTGAGATCATACTTGGGCTTGTGAGCCGACGTGTGTACATTTATTACTGTATATTTGGCGATCCACTTTAAGCATCCTATTCCAATCGTCGTATCACTGTTGATGAAGAATGACTGTTTGCTTGGCTCTCGGTGCTTCCATGTCAATGTTTCTTCACATTCCTCTTTCTGTCGCATACTCCTTCCCGTGTACATTAATTACCTGCACCAAGCAGACGACGTGCGAGTACTCCCGCATTTCGGCGTATTTTCCCTCCGTCCATTTTTATCCATTTTATATCACATCTACACATGCAGTCATAACACCACTTTTTGTTCCATATCCTAAAATTGCTTGTAAGTGTAGTACAGTTGCCAAACCTTGCGTAAATGCATTATCTTTCCCGTCAGACGGTATAGTACAGCACTGTGCTCAAGTTCATCCAGTTATCTCCAACCTATCCTATATGCATGCAAGTGGATCATCGGGGAGAGGGCAAGTCATGCATCTCTGGAAACCTTTGTAGTGTTTGGGTTACAGAGAATCGATGTTTCCTTTGATATGTGAGGTAGTGATTTTATCACTTTATAGTTTGCCGCCATAGTTTATCGTAGATAAACTTGCATGGGGAATGTATATCGTGCGCTGGGGATATATTTCTTACATTGGAGTATTAACAGCATTCAATTGCGTATGAATAATAGGACAGAAGCTGCACTGCTTTAGCGTTATAGCATGTTTTAAGTGCAGAACTGTGTTGCCTTAGGAATGCATGTATTTGTTATCTCTTACCAATACCTTCTTGGTACTGAACTCACACACTAGAAAAATTCTTCTAAATCGATAGCGCAGTAGATTTACGTAAAATGCTTCAAACTATGTCCGTCTAGCTCTCCATCATCCATACACCATATGCTTCTTCTTCATAACCATCTGTTATATCATCACAACACTTTCATATCTACTACACACCGATAAGAGGTGCTAACCTTTTCGATATGTGCGGATCTGGAGACATCTTGTGCATTTAGTACAGTGTGGGGATTGCCGTGGAACAGCAGTTACAGACTCTGCTTGCTCTGCTCCTTTACGAGATGTGGAACGTGGCTGTTTACTTCTAGTTAACTGCAAATTAGATCGGCAATTATTCTAAGAATGCGAGAATGCTCTGTGACTCCCATCCACATAGGGAAAGACGGGCGATCATAATTGTAAATTAAGCCCTGTTATCGAGGTGCTAGAAATATGTAGATCACTGTCTGGTATATTTTGGAGTGTGTGTATGTGTATATACAGGGTGTTACAAAAAGGTATGGCCGAACTTCCAGGAAACGTTCCTCACACACAAATAAAGAAAAGATGTTATGTGGACATGTTTCCGGAAACGCTTAATTTCCATGTTAGAGCACATTTTAGTTTCGTCAGTATGTACTGTACTTCCTCGATTCACCGCCATGATTTCATACGGGATACTCTACCTATGCTGCTGGAATATGTGCCTTTACAAGTACGACACAACATGTGGTTCATGCACGATGGAGCACCTGCACATTTCAGTCGAAGTGTTCGTACGCTTCTCAACAACAGATTCGGTGACCAATGGATTGGTAGAGGCGGACTAATTCCATGGCCTCCACGCTCTCCTGACCTCAACCCTCTTGACTTTCATTTATGGGGGCATTTGAAAGCTCTTGTCTACGCAACCCCTGTACCAAATGTAGAGACTCTTCGTGCTCGTATTGTGGACAGCTGTGATACAATACGCCATTCTCCAGGGCTGCATCAGCGCATCAGGGATTCCATGTGACAGAGGGTGGATGCATGTATCCTCGCTAACGGAGGACATTTTGAACATTTCCTGTAATAAAGTGTTTGAAGTCACGCTGGTACATTCTGTTGCTGTGGGTTTCCATTCCATGATTTATATGATTTGAAGAGAAGTAATAAAATGAACTCGAACTTGGAAAGTAAGCGTTTCCGGACACATGTCCACATAACATATTTTCTTTCTTTGTGTATGAGGAATGTTTCCTGAAAGTTTGACCGTACCTTTTTATAACACCCTGTATATGTCATGTCTATATTCGCAATCTAAGATATGGTAGTGGAAGGGTGGTTTAGCGGTGATAGAGAAAGCAGGAAGCATGCTGCCATGTCACTGGTCGGCGTTGAAAGACTCGTGAAATTGCTAAAATTGATTGCGCTATCAACTGTGACACTTATTACATTACATCGACGATGTCTTTTCCATCCCGTCCGCCCACTGGTACGCCGTTGATTAGCACATAATGATTGATTGACATCACTTGTTTGAGATGGGGAAGTCCTGGTGGAGGGGCAAAAACTTCCGGAGATGGCTAGCACCGAAACAGTGCAATACGAGGAATCATTCGAAACAGAACACTGAGCCATCTGCTACCCTATCACTGTCAAAGATGAGTTTAAATGTAGAGGTCATCAGTCATATTCCGACAGCTGTTTGGGAACAGTCCACAATGCCGGAAAACTCTTCCAGTTTCTTTACGTTGTGACTGTCTTTTATTTTAATCATCCAGTACGCATGTTGTAGGAGCAGCAGCAACATGATTTACACCATACTATGTCCGGTTCACTATGAGAGCCAAGGGACGAAACATGTTAAGGTCACTTTAGCACCTGAAACATACCTCGAAAGCGTGATAGAAAAAAAATGTATGAGTGTGTAGAAAGCTGTAGTAATACAGTGCTTGGATCTGTTACAGCAGAAAAAAAAACAGCGTCTCAGACAACAAAGCAGGGACCTTCTCTTGCGAATTATAGTCTGTGGGAGGCTCCAATGGATCAATACCTGTAATTTAATAGGATCGCCACATGCCAGGATATAGCTATATATAACTGAAGACAGAGATGGGGAAAAATCTTCTCGAATTCTCTGGCGGATGGTATTAGCGAAGCTGTTATAGTTCCCAGTTATTCTCTGTTGGATGGTACAAAATAATGATAATAGAATGTTTGGGTGACAGAGTGAATGCTCCCTGAGAGACGCATATCGCCTTTGGAGTGCAGTATGTATTTGTAGTTCAAAGACACACATAATGCAGTAGGAAAACCCTCGTCCTTCTTCCAGTGCCCATACTGCCTTTTAGACTACCTGGTGTTATAGGAGAAAGCTTCAATTTGGCGCTGACCTTATACATTATACACCATATGCAGAGATACGACAAAATTCCCCATTTCCACAGAGTGGTCAATAAAGATGGTCCTGTTGCATTAACTCAACTCAACTACTTTCTCCACGGGATGCAGAAGGTGATAGATATCGTGCTCTCTGACTTCTGCTCAGTTTCGACATAAATTGGGACGATCACAGTGACTAAGCTGCACGAAGGGCGGAGCAGAGACTGAGGAACTGTTACGAGATGGAGAGGCACCGTTTAAAGCCACGTTGGGGTTTTGCTGTAGCAGATAGGTTGGAAAAAGGTGATTTGTTTCGGGTTATGAGAGTGGTACGAATGTGATTCACCGGTGGTTGTAACCGTTAAAAGACATCTCCACAGGATCCAACGCAAGCATGTGGTTCATAGGAGAGACTTCACTCCAAATCGCAGACAGCATTTCTACCAGAATGCGAAACGCTATCAGCAACTCTTGTGTCTGCATGTAGACCCAAGACCACTTTTTATGCAGGTGACGGTAACACAGTCGTTGTGATCGTGTTTTTAATAGTGCGGTCTTTAAACGAAATGTATGTTACCAGCGGGAGAATCCTTCTGTGGTCACTTCAGAAAAACTTCTCGACATGCAAAGTGACTCTCATGATCAATTTAATTAATTAGCCTATGAATCTGATATCAGTGACATGCCGCCTGCTGGGTAGAGGCAATGGCTATGGAACCACAGATATGATTCTTAACTTGACGTTTTCTTTCGTTGGGATGATATCTTTCCACAATATTTGAATCTCTCACCTGTACAGGGAAAGACGACCATCGTAATAAAATCAAATGTACTACCAAATTTATAAAGTGATACGCAGTATAAACCTTATACACACATCAAAAAAAGTTTTGTATCACCCCAGTTCCCAGACCTCCTGAAGATAGACGTTGACTGTGGATATTGTAGCACAGACACAGTCCCTTTGACTGTTCAGAGATGTCACTAAACCCGCCTAAAGATGTAAACAACCATGCATAAGCACCGCCTATTAGACGGAGGGGCGTCCGACAGCCAATCAGTTACAGTCATTCCACCAGCAAAGAGGTAAACAGCTCATGTTGTCTGTAGTTCAACCATGCCTAGACAGTCAATACCGCGGTTCCATTGAGTCGGCATTGCCATTTTTTTGCCAGGAAGGGCTCTCAACAAGGGAAGCGAAGTGTCCAGGTCTCTCAGAATGAACCAAAGTGATGTTGTTCAGACATGGAGGAGGTACAGAGAGACAGGAACTATCAATGACATTCCTAGCTCAGGCCACCCACGAGCTACTACTAAAGTGGATGACCGCTACCTACGGATTATGGCTCGTAGGAACCCTGGCAGCAATGCCACCGTGTCGAATAATGCTTTTCGCGCAGCCACAGGAAGTCATGTTACGACTCAAACTGCGCGTAATAGGCTTCTTGGTGCACGGCTTCACTCCCAACATCCATCTTTGCCACAACGACACCATGCAGCACGGTACAGACCGGCCCAACAACATGCCGAATGGATTGCTCAGGATTGGCATCACGTTCCCTTCACTGATGAGTGCCACATATGCCTTCAACCAGACAATTGGTGGAGATATGTTTGGAGGCAATGTGGGCAGGCTGAACGCCTCAGACACACCGTCCAGGGAGTGCAGCAAGGTGGAGGTTCCCTGCTGTTTTGGGGTGGCATTACGTGGGGCTAATATATGCCGCAGGTGGTAATGGAAGGCGCTGTAATGGCTGCACGATGCGTGAATGCTATCCTCCAACTGATAGTGCCACCATATTGGCAGCATATTGGTGAGGCATTCGTCTTCATGGACGACAATTGGCACCACTATTGTGCACATTTCATGAATGACTACCTTCAGGATAACGGCATCGCTAAACTAGAGTGGCCAGCATGTTCTCCAGACATGAACCCTATCGAACATGCCTGGCATAGATTGAAGAGGGTTATTTATGGATGACGTGACCCACCAACCACTCTGAGGGATCTATGCCAAATCGCCATTGAGAAGTGGGATAGTCTGGACCAACAGTATCTTGATGAACTTGTGGATAGTGTTCCACGACGAATACTGGCATGCATCAATGCGAGAGGACTTGCTACTGGGGATTACAGGTACCGGTGTGTACAGCAATCTAGACCACCACTTCTGAAGGTCTCACTGTATGGTGGTGCAATATCAAATGTGTGGTTTTCTTGACCAATAAAAAGGGCGGAAATGATGTTTATGTTGATCTTCATTCCAATTTTCTGTACAGATTCCTGAACTCTCGGAACCGAGGTGACTAAATTTTTTTTCTTTTTTTGTGTTTAGTTAGAACTTCTCTATGCTGTTACCTTAACAGAGAATCTGAAAGTGAGGACGCATCCTGTGGCTGTGGTAGATCTTAGCAGTCCATCATGAGAGAAAAGTGAACTTAATATTCTAGTCCTATGATGTAGGACATGACAGATAAGAAAAGATGTTTTTCTACCTGATAAGAGAATACTTAGAAGGAATGTAGCCCATGTCAAATTCGTGGTGTACGGCAAACAACATCGCTGCCTCAGATTGGGTAAAGTAGATTTTTTAATCTGGTGGGTCTATGTTGGGGTTGGAATTGTTTAGAAATACTGTATATGTCCAAGCTGCCGCTGCTTGTTTTGCAGTGAACTGCAGCTGGCTGCAGTAGCAGTCACGAGGATTTGGGAACTGGAAGTAACAGATTATCTCAGCCTGGGTCGGGTACAAAGAATGTGCCAACCTGACTGATCTTACCCACAGCAGCTAGCGCTGGCAAAGTGGCCAATGTACTAGGTGGCGCGACATATGTGTTATGTGAGCGAAAATTCAAAATGATGGGTTTTTACACTGGATGTATAGATAACATCCGAATTCCTACAACTCCAGACATTCCCAGATGCTTTCCATGGCCAGATGTGGTGCACTCTGGCATACAGGCATCTCCATGACTGCGGCTGTATCCATGACTGTTGTTCCCTCCGGTCCCTGAATGCTGGTGCCAGGGTTGTAATAGTGGACAGACACACCATGTATGGACACTGGGATGTGTGAGTGTATCAGCGATCTCTCACATGTACCCATGGCAACTGCTACTAACTGGGTCATGGTTTAAATGTGTCATAGTTAGGCCTTCTCATTACATCGTTTTCTCTCTATTCTGTCACGCAGTACATCCGTCCACCCTCCTTCTGAATGTAGTGGAGAGAACCAATGTAGGAAATCTGTAGTACTTTTGAAAACCCAATACCGACATGAAATTCCTGATTGATCAATTTACTGTTTCTGATAGTTGTACTGGGTGCATGCATGCATTTATTTCGGGCGAACATGGCCGGTGCAGATGTGGGTCTCTCTCTCCCATCCAGCGTGGATGGGGCTATTCTGCAGTTAATCATCAGAATTTTTGTTCACCATATATGTGGAGTGGAAACGTTGTGGGCGAGGAGGGTGTTTATGCTCCCCAACATCGATGTGTACAAGACCTTGGATGTTTTTAGTGCTACGATCTATTTGTGACAGAAATTTCATTACTTGATCTGCATACATTTGTGTGTGATACTCAAACGTTAAAAATATGTTTTATTATGAATAAGGATCATCGTAAGATGGAAGTGAGTGTATTCTGTGATCTATTTGAATCCTGTAAATTGTTAGTTAATTTGGCAGGGTAGTGTAAATGGATTATTTCACTCTATTTTTGATATAGAAATTGCATCAGCTTCCCCTTTGTCTCCAGCATTAGCCAATATGAGTACAGTATTCTGAGGAGAGATGAAATCGTCCACCTTTGTGTTTGGAGATGTTGGTTCACTCAGGCAAGGAGGGAGTTGCCTCTTGAGAGAAACTGAGATATGAAGCAAGTTTGGAATTTGTCGATCAATAGAATGCCGCCACTTGATACTACATTTGGGGATCATGACCTCAAAACAGGCCGATATCCAGCCCTTAGTTGATGGTATTTAGTAACGTGATCTGCAATTAGGACATTGGGCTGTTTTGATCTTCGTGGCAGCGCCCTGATGGTAAATACACAATTGGGAGACGCCAGATGGTGGCTACTATACTGCACTACATTCTATTCCCTAGTGATTACAATCGTTATGTCATGGGGAGCGAGGGTGGAGGGTGCTGTGATGATGTCCACCCAAGTGGGAGAAGCCTGTCTCCTGCAAACTAATTAAAGAAAAAATATATATCAATATATTATTGACTTTGACTTGAATTTCGTGTCGTGAGAACCTTCCTCTCCAGCACAGAATGAGTCTGTTTCCTATCAATTTTTTCGATGATGGGTGGGGAGTGAGGAGGTGAAGGGAAAGGGCGTGGGACAGTCTCTGGTGGTGGCATTGTGCACTAGCTCAGTTAATCAGTACATGTCAAGGTGGGCACACACATGAAAAGTCTCCAAAAGATGACATCTCCAATCTGCAGCAGTGTAATTACATAACTAGGACATATAGTTTCTGGATGTGAGCTTTTCCCGCCAAATAAAAGTGAGATCGAGCCCCTGCAAATAGAATTTTATAAATAAACAGTATATCCTATGCTATACAATTGAATTTCGTGTCATGAGATCCTTTCTCTCCAGGACAGACGGCAGCTTAGAGCCCATGGTGCAATCCATTCTTAGTCTGGCATTGCTTGGCAGGAGTTTTCACATGCATCAGTATTCCACAAGGAGTTACCAGGTTAACACTACATTTTTGTGGTTTGCTCTGATCGCAACTGGTGGTGCGTGCAGGCCCAACAGTGGGATGCTACATGAGGAGAAAGAGAGAAAGCACAGAAATTTCTCGGGTACTAACTATAATGCTTTTGTTTGAGGATTAGCATAACATCTGGTCTGTCAGTCATGGATCCTGAGTGGACGTCTTCTGGCCACTTGCGCATGGCATGGCTGCTCGTAGGAACCCTGGCAGCAATGCCACCGTGTCGAATAATGCTTTTCGCGCAGCCACAGGAAGTCATGTTACGACTCAAACTGCGCGTAATAGGCTTCTTGGTGCACGGCTTCACTCCCAACATCCATCTTTGCCACAACGACACCATGCAGCACGGTACAGACCGGCCCAACAACATGCCGAATGGATTGCTCAGGATTGGCATCACGTTCCCTTCACTGATGAGTGCCGCATATGCCTTCAACCAGACAATTGGTGGAGACATGTTTGGAGGCAATGTGGGCAGGCTGAACGCCTCAGACACACCGTCCAGGGAGTGCAGCAAGGTGGAGGTTCCCTGCTGTTTTGGGGTGGCATTACGTGGGGCTAATATATGCCGCAGGTGGTAATGGAAGGCGCTGTAATGGCTGCACGATGCGTGAATGCTATCCTCCAACTGATAGTGCCACCATATTGGCAGCATATTGGTGAGGCATTCGTCTTCATGGACGACAATTGGCACCACTATTGTGCACATTTCATGAATGACTTCCTTCAGGATAACGGCATCGCTAAACTAGAGTGGCCAGCATGTTCTCCAGACATGAACCCTATCGAACATGCCTGGCATAGATTGAAGAGGGTTATTTATGGATGACGTGACCCACCAACCACTCTGAGGGATCTATGCCAAATCGCCATTGAGAAGTGGGATAGTCTGGACCAACAGTATCTTGATGAACTTGTGGATAGTGTTCCACGACGAATACTGGCATGCATCAATGCGAGAGGACTTGCTACTGGGGATTACAGGTACCGGTGTGTACAGCAATCTAGACCACCACTTCTGAAGGTCTCACTGTATGGTGGTGCAATATCAAATGTGTGGTTTTCTTGACCAATAAAAAGGGCGGAAATGATGTTTATGTTGATCTTCATTCCAATTTTCTGTACAGATTCCTGAACTCTCGGAACCGAGGTGACTAAATTTTTTTTCTTTTTTTGTGTTTAGTTAGAACTTCTCTATGCTGTTACCTTAACAGAGAATCTGAAAGTGAGGACGCATCCTGTGGCTGTGGTAGATCTTAGCAGTCCATCATGAGAGAAAAGTGAACTTAATATTCTAGTCCTATGATGTAGGACATGACAGATAAGAAAAGATGTTTTTCTACCTGATAAGAGAATACTTAGAAGGAATGTAGCCCATGTCAAATTCGTGGTGTACGGCAAACAACATCGCTGCCTCAGATTGGGTAAAGTAGATTTTTTAATCTGGTGGGTCTATGTTGGGGTTGGAATTGTTTAGAAATACTGTATATGTCCAAGCTGCCGCTGCTTGTTTTGCAGTGAACTGCAGCTGGCTGCAGTAGCAGTCACGAGGATTTGGGAACTGGAAGTAACAGATTACGGGTACAAAGAATGTGCCAACCTGACTGATCTTACCCACAGCAGCTAGTGCTGGCAAAGTGGCCAATGTACTAGGTGGCGCGACATATGTATTATGTGAGCGAAAATTCAAAATGATGGGTTTTTACACTGGATGTATAGATAACATCCGAATTCCTACCACTCCAGACATTCCCAGATGCTTTCCATGGCCAGATGTGGTGCACTCTGGCATACAGGCATCTCCATGACTGCGGCTGTATCCATGACTGTTGTTCCCTCCGGTCCCTGAACGCTGGTGCCAGGGTTGTAATAGTGGACAGACACACCATGTATGGACACTGGGATGTGTGAGTGTATCAGCGATCTCTCACATGTACCCATGGCAACTGCTACTAACTGGGTCATGGTTTAAATGTGTCATAGTTAGGCCTTCTCATTACATCGTTTTCTCTCTATTCTGTCACGCAGTACATCCGTCCACCCTCCTTCTGAATGTAGTGGAGAGAACCAATGTAGGAAATCTGTAGTACTTTTGAAAACCCAATACCGACATGAAATTCCTGATTGATCAATTTACTGTTTCTGATAGTTGTACTGGGTGCATGCATGCATTTATTTCGGGCGAACATGGCCGGTGCAGATGTGGGTCTCTCTCTCCCATCCAGCGTGGATGGGGCTATTCTGCAGTCAATCATCAGAATTTTTGTTCACCATATATGTGGAGTGGAAACGTTGTGGGCGAGGAGGGTGTTTATGCTCCCCAACATCGATGTGTACAAGACCTTGGATGTTTTTAGTGCTACGATCTATTTGTGACAGAAATTTCATTACTTGATCTGCATACATTTGTGTGTGATACTCAAACGTTAAAAATATGTTTTATTATGAATAAGGATCATCGTAAGATGGAAGTGAGTGTATTCTGTGATCTATTTGAATCCTGTAAATTGTTAGTTAATTTGGCAGGGTAGTGTAAATGGATTATTTCACTCTATTTTTGATATAGAAATTGCATCAGCTTCCCCTTTGTCTCCAGCATTAGCCAATATGAGTACAGTATTCTGAGGAGAGATGAAATCGTCCACCTTTGTGTTTGGAGATGTTGGTTCACTCAGGCAAGGAGGGAGTTGCCTCTTGAGAGAAACTGAGATATGAAGCAAGTTTGGAATTTGTCGATCAATAGAATGCCGCCACTTGATACTACATTTGGGGATCATGACCTCAAAACAGGCCGATATCCAGCCCTTAGTTGATGGTATTTAGTAACGTGATCTGCAATTAGGACATTGGGCTGTTTTGATCTTCGTGGCAGCGCCCTGATGGTAAATACACAATCGGGAGACGCCAGATGGTGGCTACTATACTGCACTACATTCTATTCCCTAGTGATTACAATCGTTATGTCATGGGGAGCGAGGGTGGAGGGTGCTGTGATGATGTCCACCCAAGTGGGAGAAGCCTGTCTCCTGCAAACTAATTAAAGAAAAAATATATATCAATATATTATTGACTTTGACTTGAATTTCGTGTCGTGAGAACCTTCCTCTCCAGCACAGAATGAGTCTGTTTCCTATCAATTTTTTCGATGATGGGTGGGGAGTGAGGAGGTGAAGGGAAAGGGCGTGGGACAGTCTCTGGTGGTGGCATTGTGCACTAGCTCAGTTAATCAGTACATGTCAAGGTGGGCACACACATGAAAAGTCTCCAAAAGATGACATCTCCAATCTGCAGCAGTGTAATTACATAACTAGGACATATAGTTTCTGGATGTGAGCTTTTCCCGCCAAATAAAAGTGAGATCGAGCCCCTGCAAATAGAATTTTATAAATAAACAGTATATCCTATGCTATACAATTGAATTTCGTGTCATGAGATCCTTTCTCTCCAGGACAGACGGCAGCTTAGAGCCCATGGTGCAATCCATTCTTAGTCTGGCATTGCTTGGCAGGAGTTTTCACATGCATCAGTATTCCACAGGGAGTTACCAGGTTAACACTACATTTTTGTGGTTTGCTCTGATCGCAACTGGTGGTGCGTGCAGGCCCGACAGTGGGATGCTACATGAGGAGAAAGAGAGAAAGCACAGAAATTTCTCGGGTACTAACTATAATGCTTTTGTTTGAGGATTAGCATAACATCTGGTCTGTCAGTCATGGATCCTGAGTGGACGTCTTCTGGCCACTTGCGCATGGCATGGCTGCTGATGGACATGTCGTTTCGCAGGGCCCCGGTGCACCCCAACTACAGGCAGCCTATGCTAGTGGCATTCTGTGTGGGCCAGAGGACAGTGCATGCTTGATTGAAAGACTTTTAACAGTGTAATTACGTGTGATGATTGTTTCATGACAGTATTCCTTGTGCAATCGGAATGTAAAAGCATCACAACTGTTTAAATATTCCATATAGCATCTTCTATCAAGTAAATTTTTAAACTGTAAATTTTTGACACATTGTCTTAATTGTTTAAGCAATATTCCATACCATGCAATCGATATCCTTCCAGCCACCAAATTTCTTACAAATGAATAACTATATTGCATACACCATCTTATATTCCATAAATTGTTTAAATAAACAATATTCCATACATTGTCTAAATAGTTTAAACAATTTTCCATACACTGCAATCGATTTCCCTATAAATGGCCTATCAACTGGCTCTTTTTGCACCAATTTTCACATTGGGGGAGGGGAGGGAGAATGCTGGCAGAATTCCCTGAAGGTGAGGGGTTAATTAATTGATAGATTTAATAATATCAAATTTATATCAAAAGTGTGCTTGTATTGGTGAGGGGAGTTATCAGAGAGGTGTGGAGGAGGAGCAGGAGGAGGAGGAAGAGGAGGAGGACGAGGAGGAGGAGGAGGAGGAGGAGAGGAGAGGTGAGTGGCATAGGAAACCAATTAACTGAACAATAGGTTAAGGACCTGTCAATCACAAGGACAGACTATCCCCAGGGGGTCATAATCCTCTTAGCAGAACAATAGGTTAATGACTTGTCAATCAAAAGAGAACAATATGTTTGCTCCTGAATGTAGGCAACCCACATTAACAAATTGTCCTGAAACATAGTTCACCCTACTACTAATACTGTCTTCAGAAGGGACAGACAGTGTGGTGGCAAGTACACACCTCTGTCGTTCAGTGATCCGTCAAGTTGTCTAGCATTACTTTTTCTTTTACTGCAATAATCTCTCAATATGTGATCCTGTATCCCACAACTGGATCAAATCCGATTCTCCTTACTGCCTTTATGGTTGTGACCAGGCTTCTTACGTCTGTAACATTCTACATTTGTGTTGGACACGTGACACACTCTTTTTGGTATACCATTTGACTGTCTTAATGCTTCCACAAGGCCAGCAGATACTTCTACTGATCCCTGAAACGTTTACATCGCAGCAGTCGGACTGCTTTGCTCACTGCCTCGCCATACAGTCCGTGGATGAACATACCCAGAGGTCTCCAATCGGCTTTGAACAGGTGAACACGATTCTGATTCTCGTCTTCTACCAGCTCGTACCTTTGAGCGCTAATTTCGAAGTCTATCGGCAGACTGCCCAATAAATTCGTCCTGTCTTATCAGCAGACTATTAAGTTGCTCTATGTATAATCTGATGGTATTTTTGAGTTTGAATATCTGAACAACTGTTGTTATTGAAAGTCTCTTCGGGTTTGCTGCCGGATCCTAAAATCAACTTGACTCGATATTTCGGCGATCCAGCTGTTCACCATCTTCAGGAAATGCTGCTGCTGCTGATGAGTCCCGCTGAGAACTGACGCAAGATTGCAGTGCGACGTCCTATATAGGTCACCGTTCAGTACACGGCGCATGCGCCGCTCATCACGGTTTCTGCCTTACAAAACATGGAGGTGGTGCCGTCCTTAGTGAAACACTGCTGGCAACGATATATCGCAATCAAGGCTGCACCAAAGAGCGTTCAGTTTTGATGCGAGATAATACAGGATTCCAAGTTTTGCTAAGAGAAAACCCATTGTCTCTGTTGACTAAATTATCAGCCAACCTAATTTCAATTGCCTCTTTATAGACACTATTCCAAAAACCGGAAATGTTGGCAATCACAACAGCTTCCTAAACTTTCATTTTGTGTCCCTCATTTAAGCAGTGTTTTGCTACGGCCGATTTTTCCCGCTGTTTTAGCCTCGTGTGACGGCGATGTTCCACACACCTGTCATGCACTGTGCGAATAGAACGACCAACGTAAGCTTTCCCACACTGACACGGGATTTTGTACACCTCGGGTTTCTTAAGTCCCAAATCATCCTTCACAGAGCCAAGAAGAGCCCTAATCTTAGAAGGTGGACGGAACACATTCTTAATGTTAAAATTCCTTAAAATTCGTCCAATCTTAAACGATAAGCCTCCAGCATAAGGAAAAAAGGTCACAGATCTATGTTCCTCTTCGTACGCCTCCGGAGATGGTCCAAATTCCATAGCCCGACGAATCTGTTTCTCGGGAATCCTGTATTACCTCGCATCAAAAGTGAACGCTCTTCGGTGCGGCCTTGATTGCGATATATCGTTGCCAGTAGTGTTTCACTAAGGGCGGCGCCACCTCCCTGTTTTGGAAGGCAGAAACCGTGATGGGCGGCGCATGCGCCGTGTACTGAACGGTGACCTATATAGGACGTCGAATTGCAATCTTGCGTCAGTTCTCAGCGGGACTCGTCAGCAGAAGCAGCATTTCCTGAAGATGGTGAACAGCTGGATCGCCGAAATATCGAGTCAAGTTGATTTTAGGATCCGGCAGCAAACCCGAAGTGACTTTCAAGACTTATTACGCCGGGAAAACCTACGTAATCACAACTGTCGCTATTAATTCATTGCAACTTTATGATTTCACGCAAGTGGGCTCCGTGCTAATGAAGTCTTGTGTGGCTCCCCGAATTCTTAATTTCGCAACTAGTAATTCATCTGAATCAGTCCGCGAACCCAGCAAGGCAGATCCTTCGAGTTCCTGCAAGAATACTTTTACGTCTTTCTCGAGTTTCCTGCTAAACACTGGTACTGATGGCAATAATGAGAAATTCCTTATAGAACCAGCACTGTAAGAGTTCTCATTTCACAAGTCATGTGAAAGGCTGCGGTCACTTCTGTCTGTTTTTAAGCGCTGAATCTCGTTTCGCAAATCGTCTGTATAACTCGGATTAGATTCTGCCATATTGATTAATGTACACTAACAAAATCACTCTACCACAGAAAAAGTTTTACAAATGCATCACTGCCTTTCGTACGGCGCCAGATTTGAGTAAACAAACCTGAATTCCAGCGTTGGATGTCCTCCTAACATCGGATGATGTTGATGTTCACGGAGGACAAAGACGCTTTAAACAACAAGATATCATCGACACTTGCGAAAAAAAAAAGCCAAAGCTCAGAAGCACATGTGACGTGTAAAGTGAGTTAATGATGTCTCACTGGCGCCAGATGTCACCACAATTCTAATCAACGCCACGGTGGACGTGTCACACGATGGCAAGGTCGTCACAGCCCCTCTCATCCGCATTTCATCACTTGTTTTGACATCTCTGCGATGGAGGTCAGAATCGCAACGCCCAACATTGAAATCAAGCTGTTTCGTTATGGATGACCGAGATAAACATTTCAAACACATCGCAGCTCAGAATCTAAACGAAAAAGCCTCAGATGGTAGGATAAAGGGCGTCAATGAAACCACTCATTTCCATGGGGCGATGATTCCCACACATTTCTCCATTGAAAATTATAGTTCACAGTGTGATGAGCAACAGTTTAAGATATTCTTGACAACCTCTGACACTGCCGACACCCTCGGACTTTTCAACCCTTCTCCATGGACGTTGTGGGGTGCAACCCTATTGACCATGATCGCACACGTTTGGAGTGCAGCACGGCCGGAATTTTTGCTCTCGTGTACAAACTGAAACCACTAGAGACCATTTAAAAGCATTCGATGAAATCCTTATGCCACTGCAGTGCTCCTATTTCACGCCCTTCTGTGACGTGGTCCAGGAGAGGTGCGACATTGACACATATAAGAATAAAATAGCAAATGATCCTTGTAGGAGTCCACAGTTTCGCAGAATTCTTGCTGGCACCAGTCCACATTTATTGAGAATTTTAAAAACGTACCTTCACAGAAATTTTAAAAATGTACCTTTACAGAAAAAAAACTGAAGTAGCCTGAGGTGCCTGTCGATAGACAACCACGTGGCACATCTCCAAGTACAAGCCTGCAGGCGGCTAGGAGTAGTTCGCAGGCTTTCTCTGTAAGGCACATTTTTAAAGTTCTTGATAAATACGAGCAGGTGCCATCCAGGTTTTGCCGAAGTGGGCGGGTCTTAGAGTGAGCCTTTGCCGTTTTCTTCATACATTTTTCATTGTGGCCTCTCTCCATGTTCATCCCACAAGAGGGCGTTAAACAGGAACATTAATAAAGTAAATCTTGCCGTATTTCTCTGCAATTTTGTAGCACTGCGACGTCTCTGTATACAAGTACAACAGCATCATTCATGAAATGCCTCATGGAACTTCAGACTTCATCCACTAGGTCATTTATATATATTGTCAAAAGTAATGTTCCTGTAAACCCTCGCGGCATGCCCAAAGTTACTTTTATGCCTATAGTGTTGTCTCTGATGAGAATGACGTGCTGTGTTCTGTTTGCTAGAAACTGCAGCACAGAGCCATACCAAGATCATCCTATGCCGTTGGCAGAACTGCCAAAGCTGCATGACCCCCCCCCCCCCCCACCTTTTCCTAGAAAAATTGCATCTCTACTTCTTCTACAAAGGTTTAGTAAATTTTGTAATCTGTAACGTAGATTTTCTATAATATAATAATAAATTATTACTTATATGAGCTATATACATGAGAAATATTGCCTGCAATAAATTAAATGTATCACTTTACTAAATAGATTGAGTAACTTTCTTATACAATTGAGAGTAAAACAAAATCTATGTCTTGTTGTTTATGGCAGCTACTGTACATTGATTTTAGTCCAGTCTATACAAAGAACAACTTTTATTTGTTCTTCTAAAATTATTAATAGTGCAAAAAATATCAACAGGAAATAAAAGAAACTATGGCTATAATTAAAGGCTAAGAACACATTCCTTGAAACGTCTCCATAAGAGTCGTCCCATTGGTTTTATTGAGCTGACTTTGGTTTTCCAATATTTCTTGGCACCTTCTTTGGTGCATATCTGTCCTTTGAACACGCTTTATTTGACAGCCACAGAAGCATTTCAGTATTTAGCTCTTCTTATTTTTCAATCTTTTTTATTTCACGCACCTGTATGTCTATTGAGTGTTTATGTACTCTCATAACGATGTTTCATTTCTTGAGGGAGAAATACATCCATGGCAGAGGCAGGCGACTATTCAAATTTGGCACATCTTTGAAATATAGAAAGGACTTGTGCCATAACTATGTTCATTATGCATCTAAGCTATGTTTGTGTGTTTCCTTTCATACTACTTCTCTCATCTGCTTGAGATAGCGCATGAATGTTTGTATTTGATACTTCAGAATGCCTTGATACAGGGGTACAGTTTCTTGGATGTTGATGCCAGTTCAACCAGCTTTTATGTAGAGTTTGGGTAGAGCTATGCTGGGTCAATGAGGAGTTAGTGGCCACTGGTCAACAGCTATTTTGTAGGTTGGCACTTGTTTTCTCTAACCATTTCCAGCACTACCTGGGTACGCTAGTCTGGTAGTGCGGAACCTCGTGAAGATGTTCTTCCTGGTCATCTCTAATGGAGTAATTGAGGAAGCTGGAATGTATAAGACTTAGCTTAATTTGGGGTTGTAATGCGTTTCTTTCAGGTATAAGCATCGAAAAATCATGCTGGATAATTCATGCCAGGCAGCGAGTAGTATCATCAGTGTTAATACTAGAAAAGGACCATCCATAATACCTCTCGAAATAGGGTAATATTTTTCTTTGAAAGATCACGTGTTGATACCATATATATCAGTTTAGGTTGTGCACTAAGCTTCTCTAATTTATCTAAGAAAAAGGGAATAGGTTCATGATCATATGCTGCTTTGACATTGAGAAATACCACAACCCTAATTTGTTGTATCAATACTGACAGTATATAAATTGTTTATGATCCCTTTCGCTTTTCTGAACCATATTGACTCTCGGGCGTTAATTGAGAGCTTTCCAGCCCACACTGTAGTTTTCTTTTAATAATACGCTCCCGAGTTTTCGTGATACATGATAATAATGCTATCGGTCGATATCTGGAATACAAATTAAGAGTCTCTTCCTGTTTTTAATATTGGTAGAATGCGTCGTCAAGGATAGTCCTCTTCATAGCTCAATGGATGGCTACTGTTTTCGCCTATAGCTGTTTGCGTTTCGCAGGTGAAAGCTGTCAAAAGGGCTGCCAAGTTTCAGGGATTTCCTCAACTAGGCTAAGTAGCAAAGAGTACATGTACAGTATTAAAACTTTATGCATGATGCGACATTATTCGGACATCTCAGTGTTTATGACGTCATATCTCTTGAACTATGTATGGTACCAAAATATAATTCTGTAGATGCATTTAGTGGCATTTGTGGAATTTGCGAATAGACTTAGTACATAAGTACCGTAATAAATTTAAACGTCATGCATGATGCGGCAGTTTTTCGCGCATCTCATGTTTATGATGTCATATCCGCTGAACAATGATAGGTAGGTAGTCCTTAGTCCCACAGCGGTTGTTGCCTGACATTGAGGAATATATGTACCAAGTTTGGTGACTCAATCGGTGCAGCGGTTTAGGAAGAGATGTGGAATAAACTCACATTCATGCATACATTTTATCATATGTATGGATTCCGTTTCTCTACGTTGATCTCTTGATCTACCGCAACTTAGCAGTGGGAGTGTGTTGTAACCAAGCTATGTCTAAATTCCGTTAGTTTGCGTTTCTTACGTGTGAATTCGTTTTGAGTTCTGCATATGTTCATGCCAGAATTCTGCTTTTGTTGTTCATTTTCACTGAATTCTCGCGATCTCCGTGTTTCTTGTAGTGTGCGGGATTGTGTGACAGCATCCATGTGTTTCTCAAAATGGCGTACAGAGCCTTTAGCTCTGGTACTCTATCTACTTTTGTTGTAGCCATTTAGTAGTCTTCTGTGTGACCGTGATTTCCTTTTCAAATAATATTTTTCGCGAGTTCATTGTTTTGCAATGTTTCTTATGTGAGTTACATCACATGTGTTTCGACCCATGGGAGCTTCCAGACCGATGTAACGATTCCTCGTTTTGCTCTGAATAATAAATTAAACTTCTTGGTAAACGTGGTATTTATAGGAAGTTCAGTGGTTTTAATGCATGTTTACTGAAGCAGAACCTTTTTCATTGCTGAGCCGTATAGTAGTTGATGTACTATGGGACGAGAAATTCAAAAAACATTGCCAGATAATTTGTCTATTCAGGAGACGATATCCAATCTTCACCCTCAAGTTGCATTGTCTCGAATGAAACCGAGAGTGTCTGGCATTTTCACTAAAATTTACAAAACTCACTCATACAGCGACAAGAATAAAACAGAATGGGAAAGGAATCAGTTACAAAATAAGTCTTGGCCGAATGTAACCAACTCCATTGAATTTTATACTAAGGTATTTCAAGATTTTGATTCCACTGGAGAAAAGCGTTTTCGAAATATAGCCAAATTTTCAACGGCACTACTAACGCTACCAATATAAAACGCAAGTGTCGAAAATGCTTTTTCGACATACAGTTTAATTAAAAATAAATTACACAGTAATCTGTCTCTTGAAGTACTTCAAAGTATCATGATGGTAAGATTTATATTGCTGGGGTTTGTGTGTCAAATTCGTTCAATCAACTCGTATGCTCGAATTATTCAGTATTTATGATCACAAACATGTTATTGTTGTTGTGGTGGTGTTCAGTCCTGATACTGGTTTGATGCAGCTCTCCATACAGTAAAGCTGCATGCCGAAGGGAAAAATTACATCTGTAGTTTCCCATTGCTTTCAGCCGTTTGCAGTAGCAGCACAGCAAGGCCATTTTGGTTAGTGTTGCAAGGCCAGATCAGTCAATCATCCAGACTGTTGCCCCTGCAACTACTGAAAAGGCTGCTGCCTCTCTTCAGCAACCACGTTTGTCTGGCCTCTCAACAGATACCCCTCCGTTGTGGTTGCACCTACGGTACAGCTATCTGTGCCGTATCACAAACACGCAGGCGGTAAAATGCAACATGGTACTCAAGCCTTTGATGTTTTGTAAGTTGAAATCGGGGCACATTTTTATTATTTCCGAAATATTTTTGTTCCATGTTAGAAATTAGAAGAATTCGTATTGTGCATTATTTTTCCCCATTATCATTACTGTCTTAGCTTTCAGATTTACTGACCTTGAAGATTGTTAAAAAACAGCATTACTAAATTTTTCATATAATGAATCAAACATCCTTACATAAAAATGTCTATTTTTATATCAATTATCATCATCACAATGCTTATCATAATAGGGTATTTAGATTATAAGTTGCATTGTATAAAATACAACTATGTAAATAAAATTATCTTTCTTCCTGCAAGAATATTTTTATTAATAGTTCTACGTTTCTATCAAACAAATAAGCCTATTCAGAATTTTAGGGGGTTTGAAGGAAAATTTAGGGGGATTTCGAATTGCTCCTATGGGGAACGTCTTTTAGGAGTTGGCAACACTGGCACACGATCGGTATGCTTAGTAGAAGTTGGTAGCAATGTCGTAGACAGGGGAAAACTTTTCTCATGTATTTATATCTACTTCATTTTGCTTCTCTTGTTGGCTATGTACACACACGATTTTTCTTTTTTTTGTGTGTACACGTCTATGGCATCGTTCCTTTAGAATAATATAAGCTTCATTGGCGTCCTCGTCTAATTAATTTAAATATTAGTACTTCAATGTTCTAAGTCCATGTATTAATATTAGGCCTATGATCGTTCAATAAAACAGTTGCATTATAATTATGAACATCCACATTCCTATTACTTTCTCTATGAAGAAATTGTGTCTGTCTAGTTCTGTTTTTTCACTCGTATCCATTACTGTCATCCTTCTACGCCGCACAGTCTAAAACAAGTATAGTTTTCGTATAATAAGGAAAGTCAGAAGTCATAGTTATTCAAAATGAAGAAAATAAAAATTAGGAAGTTACTTCGAAGTTTCTGGTAACGATGGCACATGACCACAAAGTTATTCCCGCAGAAGAGTAAACAAAATAATGGCGCCAATATACAGAGTTAGTTACAGATTTCACTACTACAACATTTTGATTTCCATTGCTGACCTCATCGATCTAGCAGTTGTTACAATGTAACTACCCGGTATGCGTGTGTTACTGCAAATGAACCATGTAAACATGAACATCCCTAGAATGCGATTTAATGAAAAGATGTTACTTTCATGTATCATTTCTACCATAGTAATTATCAATCTCTTTATTCATCCATTAACAATACACATTGAATGGATGTATTCAATTGCAGTAAAATTTCTTACATTTAATTTGTTTCAAAAACTTGGATCATAAATACAAGTACTTTATATCAGTATACAAAAACAATATTACTTTTCCATATTCAGATATTCGTCAATGTTATAAAATCTATGTGTTACTAAAAATTGTTTAAGATCTACATTGAATTTATGAAATTCTTTAATTTTCTTTATTGTAGCGGGAATTGCACTAAAAAGTATTTTGGGCTGGTAGTTTACACTTTTTTGGCAGAGCGCTGCTTTGTGGGTGTCTCTGTGAAAAACAACCCTGTTCCTTGTTTAACGTTTATGAAACTGATTATTTAATGTTGAAAATTCCTCGTGAGTTTTCAGAGAGCATACACATTCATTGATATGTGACTGTGGGCTTTCCCGGCATAAACTGTTGACGAATGTTTCTCGGGTCTCCAGCCAGGTGGTAGCGTTGATATAATGCGACGTTTCGGGAAGTGTCATACTACCCATCTTCTGGCGAAATGTCGAGATTCGCAGATAGCGTGGTATTTACGAGGGAAATCCCAAAAGTAAGGTTTCCTATTTTTTTTATAAGTACATAGACCTGTATATTTCTACAATGGCTTACATCCGTTTACAGCTTGAACATTTAGCTATTTTTGGACATAATACCCATTTCTGTCGATGCATTTTTGTAGACGCTGTGGCAGTTTTTGTATGCCCATGTCATACCAGCTAGCCGCCTTGCTGTTCAGAAAGTTATGAAACTCTTCTTTCACCTCGTCATCGGAGCTGAATCGCTTGGACCACAATTAATGCTGATAGGTACTGTGGGACTCCTGAAAAAACTCAAACAAAACCGAACAGGAATCTTGAGCAAGAGCGTACACATTCTCCATGACAACACTCACCCACACATCGCTCGGTAAACCGTTGCTCTCCTGCAGCAGTTTCAGTGCAACATAATCACCCACCCACTCTATAGTACTTACTTGGCACCCAGTGACTATCACCTGTTCCCTAGGTTAAAATAACATTTGGCCGAAAAGCAATTCAGCTCCGACGACGAGGTGAAAGAAGAGGTTCATAACTTTCTGAACAGCATGGCGGTGAGCTCGTATGACATGGGCATGCAAAAACTGCCACAGTGTCTACAAAAATGCATAGACAGAAATGATAATTATGTCGAAAAATAGCTAAATGTTCAAGCTGTAAACTGATGTAAAACATTGTAAAAATAAACAGGTCTATATACTTATAAAAAACTGGAGACCTTACTTTTGGGATTACCCCCGTATACGCGCGGTCACCCACCCACCCACCCCACCCCCCACCCCTACTAGACCTCGGGAGGCTGCGGTGTACCGGCATCTTGCGAGCACTGGTGGGGGTAGCGGTCCCCCCCACCCACCCCCTCCGACGTCCTTGTTCGGTTCTCGGTGTAAGCATTCTGTCTGCGTCTGCGGCTGAGGACGTTGATGGGCGCGCTCCCGACGGATTGCTATCGCAGGGTCCCATGCAGCACAGACTGGTATTCCTCATCCCTGTTGACCAGGTTGTTGTGAATTCTTATTTCTAGAGATTCTTTGATAATACTTTCCCAGAATCCAGATGCCCAGCACAGCACCTTCATGTTTTCGAAGTTGAAGATGTGTTCTTCATTTATGGTGTGTTCCGCTGTGCCTGATTTTTCTGTGTGACCTAGTCCCACACATCTGATATGTTCTTCACAGCGTTTAGATATACAGCGCTGTTTCTGTCCAATGTTTACCACATTTCATGGGATGCTGTACATTCCTGGTGCGTTAAGTTTCAGCAGGTTTCTGGCAGAACCTAAGAGCTCCCTCGTCTTCAGTGGTGGGTGGAGAAAGGTTTCAATATTGTATTTGCCCAGAAGTTGTGCAATTTTGGCCGAGAGCGGACCCACGAACAGAAGGAACAGAAGGAACACGAACCGTTTATCTTCTTCTTCTTCTTCTTCTGGGGTTGTCCCTCTTCCTTTTAAGCGACCTGTTGATCTGCACTTTACTGTAGACATTTTGGTAGAAGACTTCCCTCAGGTACTGCAGCTCAGATGGTAGGCTGTCTTTGTTGCATATGGCATGAGCCCTATGCACCACGGTGGTCAGTACTGTTTGTCTTTGTGCTGGATGGTGGCAGCTCGTTACATGAAGGTATAGGTCTGTGTTTTCTTCCTATGTACTGCATGGCCTAGTGAACCATCATCCTTCCTCTTGATTAGTATGTCAAGGAAGGGGAGTCATCCATTTTCCTCCATTTCCATCGTAAAGTTGATATTCAGATGGATGCTGTTCAGGTGCTCCAGAAACTCATCTAGCGCGTGTTTGCCATGAACCCACACAACAAAAGTGTCGTCAACACAGTGGAAGAAGTGCTTTAGTTTCTGTCTGGCAGTTTGAAGGACCACCTCCTCGAAATGTTCTATGCAGAGGTTTACAATTGTAGGAGCCAGTGGAGAGTTAGGTGAGTATTTATACTGGTAGAACTATGTTTCATTACCTTGTACGGAATTCCGTCAATACCACAAGATATTTTATTTTTTAGTTTATTAATAGTATTTCTAACTTCACATTCTGTTACTGGGTACAGAAACATTGTCTTTTTACAAGCTGGTACTTTTATGTTTTTGTTGTTACACAGACTTTTAATTAGGTTCGGTGCTATATTCACATAATGTTCATTAAATATATTGGCTATCTGTTGACCATCTTCTATCACGTTACCCTCACTTTAAATTTTGAAATTATGGGTCTTGGTTTTGCATTTTCCTATGCTATTTTCTATAACCTTCCAAATTGATTTTGATTTATTGCTTCCCTTGTTAATCCACGAATCACTGCTTAGCCTTTTTGCGGCCTGTAAAACTTTCCTATAGACCCTTCTATATTTCCTATAGTATGGTCTTACTGTTGTATTTATTTTAACGTGTTTTCTTAGGTTTCTAAGCGTGACTGCTAATTTTTTAATCCCTTTTGCTACCCATGCGTATGTCTTCTCACTGACTAATTCTTTTTAATGGGAATGTCACATTGTAGCAATATTTTTAATCAGTAAGGAAACTGTCATACGTTTTTCCTACATCATCAGTTTGCTCTATGCCCCACTGCCCTTTTTAGCATACTATTAAGGACCCTTATGTTGTTTTAATTAATAAGTCTTCTTTGCACATATTTTTCAGTGACTTCACATTTCTTATTGTTTTCATTCCTTATCATTTTTAAATATATATAGTCAGAAAAGCTTGTGTCTGTTACTTCAATATTGTACTCACAGCTTTGTTTGTTGGTAAATATCTGATCAAGTGTTGTTTCAGACCCATCCCCATATCTGGTAATTACCTGTATAGTAGGTTGCATATTGTATGAGTTAAACAGATTTAATAATTGTATATTGTTCTTATTACTTTCGTTAAAGTTATTGTTTAAGTCACCAATAACTATTGTGCATTTTGACCTGTCTCTCAATTCATTTAAAATATCATTTATATAATATAGTAATTAGGTAAGGTCACCTGATGGGGACCTATAGATGCAAGCAATGATATTTTGACAGCTGTAAGTTCACAAAAGAAAACATTCAAAATCTTTTTCTGCACACATCACCTTGCTAAGTTTTACCGCTTTAGATTTAACATTGCTTCTAACATATATGCATACACCTCCACATTTATAAGTTTCGCTGCAAAAACTACTTATTAATTCAAAGTCTGGTATATCTGCTGCACAAATCGGAGTGTCCCGAAGCCAGTGCTCATTTATACATAGCACAAAAACCTCCATATGATTACAGTTTAAAATTACTTCCAGCTCACATGTTTTGTTGCCTACTCGTTGGACATTCTGATACAGCAAAGTCAAGCCACCTAGATTTGGTACACAGCTCACCTTAGTGTCCCCTTGAAGCGCAGGTTTCTCATAATCCAACTTTGTAGTTAATGGTGGGGGTTGAAGATTAATAGGCCTAGATCAAGACTTGTAAGAATAAGTCTTGTTCATCACTGCATGTTTCCCTGCTTGAGACTTTGGATTGTTTTCTGCAGTTTTAATCTATCACTTACAACCTTTTCAATAGCCTGGCATAAAGCTAATGGAACAGAGTAATTAAAGTGCTGGCCATGTTTTGTGTAATAGTCCCTTTTGAAAGGGCTTACGTTTATTACTGTCACATTATTAAAAATGATCACAGATTTGGTTGTATCTAGTATTAGTTTTTGATACTTCTTTCTTTATACACGAAGCTTCAGTCAAGTCATGTTGATATGGTATGTTCACTATGATGCATTTGTATGTGTGAGTCTAGCTAGTGTTCTCTTGAGGGCAGAGGTTGCATCAGATGCTTGATTTTTGATGACATCATTGATCCACCAATTACAACAACAAAATGTTTAGTGGACAATTCTGGGAAGTCAGTTTTACTAATTGGTATGCAGGGCGAAGTTTGTAGCACTTCAATTTTGGATGTTCACCTATTTGAGATTTTAACACATGACAGAGAAGGTATCATCAAGAGTTCTGAATATGGAATTAATTACTTCCTTTTGCCACTCTTAACAGCTTCGTACACAAGATTTTCTTTGTGCACACGTATGGCCAAGTACCTTTCAAATTGTATAAGTTTTATTGTCCTCTTTGTATAATTCATATTAAAAATCAGTGCTTCAATTTTCGTGTTCATGTGTTAATGTTATGATGACAGCTCGCTTCTGGAAGAGAGCACTCTTATATGCAATAAATATTGACTACAACAAAACATACTTTCCTTAAATTAATAAGTTTCCAGACTCTTTTAGAAAAGGAAAAAAGAAAATATTAGAAGGGGCAGGACGTGAATCAACAAATCAGCTGTACTTGACTTCTTAACCCAATATTCTACACTGTTTGCCACCGAGGACACTAGAAATGTCACATTCAGTTTTGTATTTAGACACCTCAAATACTTAAACTCCCATTGTGTTTTTAGCTTATATTTAATTATAGCAAATCCTAAAATAATGACGATCCTCAATATTTGAAGCAGCATATATAACTAGGATCTCCCACTGTTGTTGGAGGGAGTGCCATGGCAGACGTGTGGAGGGAGGAAGCCCACAGATTCTGTTCGGGAGTGCTGGAAATAGCCCTAGCTGGAATCACAATCTGCCTTTCGGCGAGTTTGTTGGACAGATACACCAGTAGCAGCGGGGGCTGTTTTCTGCTGCATCTTGTTATCAACCAATCTTTGGTATCCTTTGCAGCCTCGGTAATTCGTCGGATGTTTGCCTTCACAGTTTCCACAAATGGGATCTGTCTTCTTTTCCTTTTCACTTAAACTAGTCAAATGTGGTCCTGCACATTTTACACTTCTTTGTTTCAGACTGTAATTCTAGCTGGTGTGACAAACGTTGGCACTGTCCAGGGCCCACATGCTTGTTATATTTTCCTCTCCTCAGCTAGAAGCCAAGAATCAGTCTGACACTGAAAAGTCTCTTCACCTCATCACTGTTTTAAGAGCTCAGCAAGAAAGTTTGGTTCTTTCTTATGCCCTTCCCCTTTTCTCATTGTGGAGCTAGTTTGGTAAATTAGTACATGTTCGTGACCTCAAACCCTCCCGCCACTAGTGCAGCCTGTATTTCACTGGAAACCTCATCAATCAATAGATCCCTGATGACTTCTTGTAACGCCTGCTTTGGCTCCACAGTGTATGAGTGGAACTCGATCTCCTGCTTTTTTTAGTTCCTTTTAGAGTTTATGATAGACTTCTATTGACTTTACCTGCAACTTAGTCATTCTGGGGTGGTAGACTGTAAAACTACTATGTTCTGCAAATATCAGTCTTTTTCTTTGCAACTATATTATTTCACTTCTTAAATTTTCTTTTCTGGAGCTTTGAGCTTATAAGTAAACATCACTTCCAAGAAAAATTGCTGTTATGGGACACGCTGCAGGAGTTTCAAGGTTTGTGTCAGTGCTGGAATTTCCATTCATTTTTTCAACCTGAAAGTAACACATAGGCATTACTTTAATTGGAGACAGTAAGGTGTATTAAAATTTCATTTATACAAATGTCCCAATTTACGCCCAGAACTATATGTTCACTCTAACATATTATGTAACATGAATCATATTCATTCAATACGTGATGATTCATCAAGTGTCACAAAGAAACTTTTGCTAACCTTCGTCCTAAGTATGAGATATGTTTCAGATTTTCCATTCTGTAACTGTTGGTGCAGAATGTCTTCATCATGTCATCCAGCAGTAAGTACAACAATGTATCACAAACACTAATTTGAGAAATGTGGGTCTACTTGCACAAATTCCTCATGACTGAACAACAGGCTACTTACACATGGTGCCAGAGCACTCAAGTACTTTTAACTTCTATTTTTTTCCGTAGTGTAGTGAGATGTGGCTTTCATTCCAACTTTAAAAACAATTTCGGTATGTTAACTACATTTAGTACACAGCAAGATATAACATAAAATGAACCAAACGTAAAGTAGCCACTGACCACATTTTTTACTGAAAATCCTTCAAATTTTATGCTGTAGAATACTTGGAAACAAAGTATAACAGTAATGATGATCAATATCGAAAAAACAGACACTTCATCATTAAGCTGTGATGTGAAACTATGAGATATGAAACAAACCAATAGTGTGCGACAGTTTCCTCAGAATCAAATGAGAGGTATTATACAGAAGTACAGAAAATGTGCAAATGCAAAATAAATCATTTTTAATTTTTTACGGGAAAAGGAGAACCTCTACTAATCTCAAGAGTTGATGTAGTTTTGCTTCATTTACACACACTATTTTTTTTTACAGTTTAATAACATTTCACTGTTTACAGCAAGAAAATCAAAAAACTCAATTTTCTCATGTAGTGCTATCAGCTGCTTTGTAGGAACTGCTCATTATATGTTTCTAACTAACAGTACATCAAATAACTGTTTACCCATTGGAAAGCCCAGTAGCTGAAACACGCAGTTAACAAAACGTATCTCTCTGCCTTTGGTTAACTCGGTTACATTATGGGGGACTTCGCACAGCCGCACTAAATTTTGGCTCATGGATTGCAGTCAAGTTCCATTCCACATACTCCCTGTTCTATGACGAAGCTACACCATCTGTCAGACGTTTTTCGTGTCACCTTGCGATACTGCCTTATGTTTGTCCCTCATCTTCATACGGCAGCTATTCACATTAGAGCCAGTTCTACCCTTGGTAAATGAGGGTATCCACGCCCCATGTAATGGGACATTCTCCTCTAGCATTACTTTTCTTCAGCAGTAATTTTTGAATTTTAGACATGTCAATATTATCTAAGTTGCTTTTCTGAAAACTTTCATACAATTTTATACATAGTATGTCATATTTCAAGCAAAACTTTATGACAAGGAAGTACTTTATAAAATATTTTAGTTTTGATGTTATAATTGTAGTGTCACCGCCAGACACCACACTTGCTAGGTGGTAGCCTTTAAATCGGCCGCGGTCCGGTAGTATACGTCGGACCCGCGTGTCGCCACTATCAGTGATTGCAGACCGAGCGCCGCCACACGGCAGGTCTAGAGAGACTTCCTAGCACTCGCCCCAGTTGTACAGCCGACTTTGCTAGCGATGGTTCTCTGACTTCTACGCTCTCATTTGCCGAGACGATAGTTAGCATAGCCTTCAGCTACGTCATTTGCTACGACCTAGCAAGGCGCAGTATCCGTACTATTGATATTGTGAATCATGTACCATAAAGAGCGACGTTCTCCATCAATGGATTAAAGTTAAGTATTCCACCAACTACGTCCGTTTTTCTCAATTTTAATTCCCTTGTCATGTACCAGACCTCACGTCAGCCTGCGTGAGCTAAAACGCGTGCATTTCGGCCTCCTTTAGGAACATTGTTGGCTCTCCTACCAACCACAACATTGGCGACGAGGCAAAACCGCATTCGTATCGATATTGCCCTGATTTACTTGTGTAATGGCTTCTCCACAATCTCCAGATGTACTGTCCGAATTTTATCGCTTACAGAATCAACAGACGCAGGCCTTACTGGATACCCTTGGACAGCTCATCCAGGGTCAACGTGCGATGCAAAACGATGCGGCAGCAGCCGCTTCACCGCTAACGCAGCCACAACACGCTGTTGCACAAACTTTTCGACCTTTTGATGCTGCACTGGAAAGCTGGACGGAGTGGTTACGCCAATTTGGATTCCATCTCGCCGCCTACAGAATTCAAGGTAACGAGCGGCAGCCTTTTTTATTATCGTCGGTCGGCGTGACCACATACCGTGTGATAGTCAAATTATTTCCCCGAAGCGACGTAGCAACTTTGTCCTACGAAGAAATTTTGTCTGCATTAGATGCATATTTCAAAGAATCAGTCAATGTAGTTGGAAAAAGGTATACCTTCTTTCGTACAAAACGTACAGCAGGTCAGACTAATCGGGAGTGGGTTGCAACCTTGCAAGGCCTTACTAGGGATTGTGCTTTTGAGTGTCAATGTGGACTCCCTTATTCATTTACTATGGTACGTGATGCAATTGCACAGAACGTTTCTGATCCAGAATGAGATTTTCACTCTGCACCGGAGTGTGCGCTGATATGAAACTTCCTGGCAGATTAAAACTGTGTGCCCGACCGAGACTCGAACTCGGGACCTTTGCCTTTCGCGGGCAAGTGCTCTACCATCTGAGCTACCGAAGCACGACTCACGCCCGGTACACACAAAGGCAAAGGTCCCGAGTTCGAGTCTCTGTCGGGCACACAGTTTTAATCTGCCAGGAAGTTTCATATCAGCGCATACTCCGCTGCAGAGTGAAAATCTCATTCTGGAAACATCCCCCAGACTGTGGCTAAGCCATGTCTCCGCTATATCCTTTCTTTCAGGAGTGCTAGTTCTGCAAGTTTCGCAGAAGAGCTTCTGTAAAGTTTGGAAGGTAGGGGACGAGATACTGGCAGAAGTAAAGCTGTGAGTACCGGGCGTGAGTCGTGCTTCGGTAGCTCAGATGGTAGAGCACTTGCCCGCGAAAGGCAAAGGTCCCGAGTTCGAGTCTCGGTCTGGCACAGTTTTAATCTGCCAGGAAGTTTCAACGTTTCTGATGTTCGTATAAGGGAACAGATTTTGAAACTAGTAAATATCTCCCTTCAACAAGTGATGGACATATTGGATCGGCAGGACACACTTGACTTTGCTCAGGAATCATTTGAATCTTCGCCAGCAGTGTGTCAGGTTAACCGGCCCGCCGGGCGCGCTGCACGGAGCAGTAAACAGCCCTCGCGCCCAGCTGCGCCGCTGACGCCAGGCTCTCAGCCACGTGTACCGCGCCGGCAAGCAAATGCAGTGATCAAATCATGCCCGAGGTGTGCTACTAAACATTCGCGTGAGAATTGCCCGTCACGCCAAGCTATTTGCTTTTATTGTAACAAAAAAGGACATGTTCAGAGTGTTTGTCAGAAAAAGCTCAGATCGGAAGCTCAAAACCGTTCTAGGCCGTTTGCTTCGCGCCGGAATCTGAATCGAACCAAGGATACTCCGGCTCGCGAAACTTCGCCCATGGAAATTCATGTAGTTCATTCCACTCCGCCCAGTGCCACTATCTCTAACAGTGACTGTGTTCGTTCCAACAATAGTGTGCGTCGACATCGCCGGAACTCCCGTCAAGTCGCAAGTGATAATGTACTAGTGTCAGTTCACGTTTCACGAGACAGTCGCTCTTGTCGTCAGCAGGACAATAAACTTTTTGTAGACTTGGACATTAACGGCAAAGTGATACCATTCCAGCTCGATACCGGAGCTGCAGTTTCACTGATCAATCAAGACACTTACAAACTGCTGGGCACGCCTCCGTTGCGTGCCGCAAATGTTCAGTTAACAAGCTACTAAGGGCAACGTATCCCTGTGTTAGGACAGTGCAGCCTTCTTGCAACATACAAAGGACAAACAAAACTTGTGTCATTTTATGTCCTTCGTTCTTCTTCTGCAGTGAACTTGTTTGCTTTCGATTTATTTCAGTTGTTTAACTTGTCTACAGTAAATAAGGTCATATCAGTGAAGCAGACTGTGTCTTCAGACAGTGTTTCTCGTCTATGTGAAGAATTTGCAGACATTTCTGCACCGGGCCTCGGTTGCGCTAAGAACTATAAAGCACATTTGGAACTGAAAGTAAACGCGCAACCGAAATTTTTCAGAGCGCGCAATGTTCCCCACGCATTGCGTGATGAGGTCGCAAAAACATTACACGATTTAGAATCTCAAGGAGTAATTGAACGTGTGCAAGCTTCTCTATGGGCATCACCCTTCGTAATTTTGCCAAAACCGTCCGGCAAATTGAGACTTTGTGTGGACTTTAAGGCAACAGTGAATCCACAACTAGTGATTGCAACTTTTCCTTTACCCCGCCCGGAAGATCTTTTGACAAACTGTGCCCGGGTAAATATTTTTCGAAGTTCGACCTAGCAGATGCGTACTTGCAAATACCGGTGGACGAAGAATCCCAGCGCGTTTTGGAGGCAAACACGCATCTGGGTTTGTATCGATTTAAACGACTGCCATTCGGGTGTGCATCCGCCCCTGCATTGTTTCAGCAATATCTACAAACTGTTTGTGCGTCGGTCCCTACTGCAGCAAATTATCTGGACGATATTGTGATCTCCGGAAAGACGGAACAAGAAGATTTGGCTAATCTCAGAACTAATCTCAGAACATTGTTTCAGGTCTTGTGACAAATGGTCTTCGCTTGCGGAAGACAAATGTGTGTTTTTTGCTCTGGACTTACCATACCTGGGACATGTAATCAATTCCCAAGGCATACATCCCAGTCCCACGCACCTTTGTGCCATTCTAGACTTGCCTTCGCCGCAGAATTTGAAGCAGCTACAGAGTGTGCTGGGAATAATCAACTATTATAATAAATATATTGCACATGCCTCTTCCATTTCAGTTCCGCTCCATCGCTTACGCCGTAAAGGTGTTCCGTTTGTCTGGACGACGGAATGCGAACGCGCCTTTCGCCAGTTGAAAACGGCCTTGCTTTCCAATACTTGCCTTACGCCATTCGATCCCCAGAAGCCCCTTTTGTTGATGGTGGATGCATCGGATTTCGGGATCGGTGCTGTGCTGGCACACAAAGATGGATCGCACGATCGCCCTATTGCCTTTGCGTCCAAATTGCTCTCGTCTGCGCAAAGAAATTATTCACAGATCGAGAAAGAAGCATTGGCTCTCGTATTTGGTGTTACTAAGTTTCATGATTTCTTGTATGGTCATCACTTTACCATAATCACAGATCACAAGCCTGTACCTCCACGTACAGCGCAGAAATTCATTCGTTGGTCTATTTTCCTCTCGCAGTACCGCTACGATATCGTGTATCGGTCCACTGCTAAGCACGGAAACGCCGATGCGTTGTCCCGCTTACCTGTTGCTGAGGATAGGGCATTCGATTCCTCCGAACTTGCTTGCATGTTCATTGATGCGGAAACCGATGACGTAGTCGAATCGTTTCCGATTGATTTTCGTCGTGTAGCTACAGCCACAGCTACCGACCCTGTCCTTGCTCCCTTTCTGCGTTTTGTTGCTACACAATGGCCCTTGTCCTAGTCACGGATCGGGGACCCGTTGGTTCGCCGATTTTTGGCTCACAAGGAGAGACTTTTTGTAAGACGTGGTGTTTTGCTGTTGCGTTCTGATAATGATCAGTCCAGGGTCGTGGTCCCACGTTCGTTACAGTCCTCTGTCTTACAGCTTCTCCACCAAGGACATTGGGGTATAGTGAGAACGAAACAACTTGCTCGTCAGCACTGTACTTGGTTCGGAATCGATGCCGCGATTACGAATATGTGCTCTTCTTGCATGGTGTGTGCCGAACAACAATCAGCACCACTTCAGAAATTCTTTGCATGGCCAAAAGCCACTTCCCCTTGGCAACGCTTACACATCGATTTTGATGGTCCATTTTGGAATGCTCGATGGTTGGTTGTGGTTGATTCATTCAGTAATTTTCCTTTCGTTGTCCGGATGTCTTCCACGATGTCATCTGCCACCATCCAAGCGTTGTCTGCTATCTTTTGCATTGAAGGTCTTCCACAGACTACTGTTTCCGACAATGGCCCACAATTCATGTCCGCAGAATTTCAGTCATTCTGCAAGGCCAATGATATTCAACATCAGACGTCCACGCCGTTTTCGCCACAGTCAAACGGTGCCGCTGAACGATTGGTCCAGACTTTCAAGTCACAGGTGTTGAAGTTGAAAGAGTCGTATTCTCGAGAGGACGCGTTATTGCTCTTTTTGTCCTCGTATCGCTCTCAGCCTCGAGATGGTCGCTCGCCGGCTGAGTTGCTCCACGGTCGTCATCATCGAACCTTGATGTCTTTGCTACATCCGCCGCACCAGGTTCCTGTGCCACAGCAGACACCTGCTTTTGCTCCAGGCGACGTTGTCTACTATCGCGACTATCGAGGTTCACGGCGTTGGCTCGAAGGGCTATCCTTCGCTACCTCGGACACGCTATGTATTGGGTTTTAAGGGCCTCTGGTAAGGTGCATCGGCATCTCAATCAGTTGCGCCTCTGTCGTCGCACGGAATCTGCCACTCGCCATCTGCTTTCAGCGACAGTGCCGTCCGGTCAGCGCCCTGGGGACCCATCTACTGGCTCGCCTCAGCCCCAGGTGTTACCGACGCTGCCTTCCATTTTGCCCCATGGCGACGAGCTGGCGCCACCGCCGCCGCCGCTGCCTGTTCTCCCGCCGGCGACGCCCGCAGACGACGCGTCACTGCCATCGCCGGGCGCCTTCCTGAGTCCACCAATCGCTTCCCGTGACCAGTTGTCCTCCAACATGGAACTCTTGCCCGCTCCGGACCATATGTCGTCTTCGCCCGTCGGGTGCCCTGGCCCGATGGAGGTCGACCCTTCAGCCCCTCCTGTCTCTCTACGGGCGCATACACCACATGTTGGTGTGCACCCTGGAGCAGGTTTTCAGGCGTTTCCTAGCTCCCCACGGTCCGAATGGCAGGGTGCGGGTAGCACAGCCTCGCCTGTTGTTAGGCTCCCCACCTCGTCGCATACGTCAACATGCGGTCCTCCCCACGGCGGGTGGAAGCCTTATGCCACAACCGTACGCCGATTTGTGGGGAAGGAATGTGGTGTCACCGCCAGACACCACACTTGCTAGGTGGTAGCCTTTAAATCGGCCACGGTCCGGTAGTATACGTCGGACCCGCGTGTCGCCGCTATCAGTGATTGCAGACCGAGCGCCGCCACACGGCAGGTCTAGAGAGACTTCCTAGCACTCGCCCCAGTTGTACAGCCGACTTTGCTAGCGATGGTTCACTGACTTCTACGCTCTCATTTGCTGAGACGATAGTTAGCATAGCCTTCAGCTACGTTATTTGCTACGACCTAGCAAGGCGCCAGTATCCGTACTATTGATATTGTGAATCATGTACCATAAAGAACGACGTTCTCCATCAATGGATTAAAGTTAAGTATTCCACCAGCTACGTCCGTTTTTCTCAATTTTAATTCCCTTGTCATGTACCAGACCTCACGTCAGCCTGCGTGAGCTAAAACGCGTGCATTTCGGCCTCCTTTAGGAACATTGTTGGCTCTCCTGCCAACCACAATAATAATTAATAAGTACTAGTTCTGAATGTACCGTTAAAATTATTTTTTTAGAAAAATTTGAAATTACAAATTACTTGCACACTTAAAGTTTCTATTATTAACTATGCAATCCTGTACTGTTTACTATGTTTATTTCTGGATTCAGTTACCAAATAATAATCAAAATTAACAATGTAACAGAAGCTGGTAGGAATCCATTTGTTAAGAAAAATTGTAAGCCCTTTGGAATATGGTTATTTCCGCAAAGTGTGAGAGTCGCAAGCTTGCCTCTGATGTGACCAGACATATTGTTGTATAATATGTGTGAACAATGTAATTACAGCTTTGTTAATGTGAATAATCAAAATACTGTATGATACACTAAAATGTGAGAAAATCAATGGAAAATATATTTACATAAGAAATTCTGCAATAACAATCTTCCAATTTATTTAGTTCAAACCAACTGTGAGAACCTGATGTTAGATTTTCAGCTTCAAGAATCAGACCCCTAGACGAGAAGAACTGGAGCCATCTCAACACGATAAGCTAAGTAAACTTTATAGTTTGTTGTAATCTTCTCTCAAATCTTCATAAAGGACTTTGCTTATTAATTTCTTGGACTGGGCATTTTTTAATGTGGACCATAGATGGAAGAAGGAGGGAGACTAAAAGTGCAATGGGCACTGGCTTGAAAATGCCCTACACCATGGAAGGAGGAGGGAGGATGCGCCAAGAAAAGAAAAGGTGGTGGCAAAGGCGACTGCAAAGTGACCACCTCTGTTTTGCAATTCATGCCCACAACCTCCACACTCACCCATATACCAGCAAGCGGTAACACTACATTTGCAACATGCGAATCTATCAGATAGAAACATGACAACTCTGCTCCAGGAAGGTTACAAAACAAGGTAATTTTGCCAAAACGCTACAAAAACTCCAGAGGGAGAGTCCTAAGGTAGCAGCAGCAGTATTAGGGCGACAAACTCCACAAACGCTTCCACTGTGTCCGTCCACCAGTCGATCTGCGTCCTCTGACAACACATCTTTAAAATCTCAAGCCTGCCTCTTGTGACATATAGTGGTCAATTCTGCATTGAATATGGATGTCCGAATACTTTTGATCAGATATGGGACCATTCTCTGTTTACACACCCTTTAACATACACACAACTTGTTAGAATTTTCTGTAAATATAATTTTACTTTCGTATTCGTTCAATGCTCATGCTTGGCTCTCCTTACACTAATTTTGGTATTGTTCAGTTTTGTCTGCGGCATTTTGGCTGCTTTTAAATTTGAGTTGCAGCTCATTTCTAACGATCTGTCAAACTACGGTGAGTTTTAAACTTCCTGGCAGATTAAAACTGTGTGCCGGACCGAGACTCGAACTCGGGACCTTCGCCTTTCACGGGCAAGTGCTCTACCAACTGAGCTACCCAAGCATGACTCACGCCCCGTCCTCACTGCTTTACTTCTGCCAGTACCTCGCCTCCTACCTTCCAAACATACAGAAGCTCTCCTGCGAACCTTGCAGAACTAGCACTCCTGAAAGAAAGGATATTGCACAGATATGGCTTAGCCACAGCCTAGGGGATGTTTCCAGAATGAGATTTTCACTCTGCAGCGGAGCGTGCGGTGATATGAAACTTCCTGGCAGATTAAAACTTGGTAGAGCACTTGCCCGCGAAAGGCAAAGGTCCCGAGTTCGAGTCTCGGTCCGGCACACAGTTTTATTCTGCCAGGAAATTTCATATTAGCGCACACTCCGCTGCAGAGTGAAAACCTCATTACAGTGGATTTTTTCATCCCTCACAACTTTGATTGACACATACATGTCTAAGGTGCATTGTACAATACATTTCAACTGTTGTCTATTGATGCTCAACATTTTAGACCCTGTAGACGAATTTTTCTAGTTGAATGCTCAAGTAATCTTAAATCGGATTTTTGTCGCTCTTGCTGAACAGAAATATCTCACCACTTACATTCAGTTTCCTACATACAACCATATTCAGTGTTTCTGTAACTGCCTTAAAACAACTCATTCCCTGTCCTAACACTAATTAAATTGAAAAGTTTGGGTCTGCTGGTGACCAGGAGATCTAATATGTTGTCTTCAAGAGTCACTTTTCTGATTAGCTGCCCGATGTAATTTTTGGATAACGCATTTGCAACAGTTTTACATGAGTACCTTTTCCCACTACCCGCCTTAATCATTTGTCTCCCAGCCTACAGCTGACAAATTGAAATCTCCTACTTAATACTATAACATGGCCAGAAAATTTATGCAAAATATTCTCCAAGTTTTTCCTCAAATTTTTCACCACTACTGCTCCAGAGGCAAGGCTTTATAAAAGTATCTGATGACCATTTCTGATTGTTTAACACTTATCTGCACTCAAATATTCACAGTAATAACCTATACTAACCTCATTATATATTATCACATTTTTACAGCTGTTAATATGACTCCACGATTGGTGTTCAACCTATCTTTGCAATACATATTCCAACCAGCATTTAGAAATTCACTGCTATTAACATATGGCTTCAGCCACTTTTCGGTCCCTTGTACCACTTGGACATTTACAAGTAAAGCTACTTCTGGGGACCTTAGACTCTCCTGTACCTGGTGTCTCAAACCTTTTGGTCAAACTGAAAGAGGTGATAGTGGGTCCACAACGGATTACCGTATTTACTCGAATCTAAGCCGCCCTTGAATCTAAGCCGCACCTGAAAAATGAGACTCGAAATCAAGGAAAAAAATTTTCCCGAATCTAAGCCACACCTGAAATTTGAGACTCGAAATTCAAGGGGAGATAAAAGTTTTAGGCCACACCTCCAAATCGAAACGAAGTTGGTCCATTATGATACGAGACACAATTTAGGTCGAATGAATGACGATCCAGCTACAGTAGTTTGGTTCGAGTCGTAAGCTTAGCAGTTAAGCTTTACCAGGTAGCCATTGCTATGCGTCAGGCGCTCCGTCCGTATTTATAGGGGTACCCTTCCTTTTTCACGTACTTCGTCTGGTCTGAATTGATTGCTTATTTTTCTTTGATCTGATAAGTGCCGTTCTCTTTGTTATAGGTGTTTACGTCATTCTACGCTGAAAATGCATTACTGTACTGTGTCATGCATTGTTTGTCGCATTCTGATAATGAGTGTTTACGGCCTGTCTCCGCTCGCGGCATGGCTTGCTCTTGTGCGCGCTACCGCCGCTTTATAGACTGCGTATGATGGAAGATGTTCTGAACGAAAGTTTAGCGAACATTTTTCTCCGTTTGAAAATCTTTGCAGGCGCCTCTTTAGTACATTATATTCTGCACAGAAATTAGAGTCATCTTAGATTTAAAAATCTAGTCAATTGCCGCGATTCATTTCTGACTGTATCACTATTAGGCACAAGAATAGTACGAATATAAACATCACATGACATGTATATTCTTCCGTGTTTGCTGTTGTCTCGCTCTAGTTTCGTAGTTTATTAGGCAGACAGGATTTAAATGAGACAGCAGCAAACACGAAAGAATACATGGCAAAATGTTTATATTCGTATTATTCTTATGGTGAAGAGAATACTGCATGTGACTCACAATTCATAAAAGTTCCTAGTAGCAACCATCTCTTCTCACAGGTAGGAAAAAAATTCAGGACGTAGAGTTTCCCATATTGACAAAGATCCCAAACAGTCTTACCAGTCTGATTTTCGTAGTACATTGAAATACTGCTAGAAGATGAACAATATGAAATTTGTATTTACTTCATTGGATAATGTATGAAAATGCAGTGGTCGAAACTCGGGGCGGAGAAAAAAAGCTCGTTTTCCACCTTTTTTAAAAAAATTATTTACTGACGAAGACGTTTTGGTGCCAGTATTTATCTTTGTGCCTGCAAAACATGCCTGTTGTAGCGCTACATATACTCGATGGCAGAAGTTACACTCCTGGAAATGGAAAAAGAACACATTGACACCGGTGTGTCAGACCCACCATACTTGCTCCGGACACTGCGAGAGGGCTGTACAAGCAATGATCACACGCACGGCACAGCGGACACACCAGGAACCGCGGTGTTGGCCGTCAAATGGCGCTAGCTGCGCAGCATTTGTGCACCGCCGCCGTCAGTGTCAGCCAGTTTGACGTGGCATACGGAGCTCCATCGCAATCTTTAACACTGGTAGCAAGCCGCGACAGCGTGGACGTGAACCGTATGTGCAGTTGACGGACTTTGAGCGAAGGCGTATAGTGGGCATGCGGGAGGCTGGGTGGACGTACCGCCGAATTGCTCAACACGTGGGGCGTGTGGTCTCCACAGTACATCGATGTTGTCGCCAGTGGTCGGCGGAAGGTGCACGTGCCCGTCGACCTGGGACCGGACCGCAGCGACGCACCGATGCACGCCAAGACCGTAGGATCCTACGCAGTGCCGTAGGGGACCGCACCGCCACTTCCCAGCAAATTAGGGACACTGTTGCTCCTGGGGTATCGGCGACGACCATTCGCAACCGTCTCCATGAAGCTGGGCTACGGTCCCGCACACCGTTAGGCCGTCTTCCGCTCACGCCCCAACATCGTGCAGCCCGCCTCCAGTGGTGTCGCGACAGGCGTGAATGGAGGGACGAATGGAGACGTGTCGTCTTCAGCAATGAGAGCCGCTTCTGCCTTGGTGCCAATGATGGTCGTATGCGTGTTTGGCGCCGTGCAGGTGAGCGCCACAATCAGGACTGCATACGACCGAGGCACACACGGCCAACACCCGGCATCATGGTGTGGGGAGCGATCTCCTACACTGACCGTAAACTTCTGGTGATCGTCGAGGGGACACTGAATAGTGCATCGTTCTACCATTCCTAGACCGGCAAGGGAATCTGCTGTTCCAACAAGACAATTCACGTCCGCATGTATCCCGTGCCACCCAACGTGCTCTAGAAGGTGTAAGTCAACTACCCTGGCCAGCAAGATCTCCGGATCTGTCCTCCATTGAGCATGTTTGGGACTGGATGAAGCGTCGTCTCACGCGGTCTGCACGTCCAGCACAAACGCTGGTCCAACTGAGGCGCCAGGTGGAAATGGCATGGCAAGCCGTTCCACAGGACTACATCCAGCATCTCTGCGATCGTCTCCATGGGAGAATAGCAGCCTGCATTGCTGCGAAAGGTGGATATACACTGTACTAGTGCCGACATTGTGCATGCTCTGTTTCCTGTGTCTATGTGCCTGTGGTTCTGTCAGTGTGATCATGTGATGTATCTGACCCCAGGAATGTGTCAATAGTTTCCCCTTCCTGGGACAATGAATTCACGGTGTTCTTATTTCAATTTCCAGGAGTGTAGTTGTAGCGCCCCCCCCCCCCCCCCCCATAAACCATGGACCTTGCCGTTGGTGGGGAGGCTTGCGTGCCTCAGCGATACAGATGGCCGTACCGTAGGTGCAACCACAACGGAGGGGTATCTGTTGAGAGGCCAGACAAACGTGTGGTTCCTGAAGAGGGGCAGCAGCCTTTTCAGTAGTTGCAGGGGCAACAGTCTGGATGATTGACTGATCTGGCCTTGTAACATTAACCAAAACGGCCTTGCTGTGCTGGTACTGCGAACGGCTGAAAGCAAGGGGAAACTACAGCTGTAATTTTTCCCGAGGACATGCAGCTTTACTGTATGATTAAATGATGATGGCATCCTCTTGGATAAAATATTCCGGAGGTAAAATAGTCCCCCATTCGGATCTCCGGGCGGGGACTACTCAGGAGGATGTCGTTATCAGGAGAAAGAAAACTGGCGTTCTACGGATCGGAGCGTGGAATGTCAGATCCCTTAATCGGGCAGGTAGGTTAGAAAATTTAAAAAGGGAAATGGATAGGTTAAAGTTAGATATAGTGGGAATTAGTGAAGTTCGGTGGCAGGAGGAACAAGACTTCTGGTCAGGTGACTACAGGGCTATAAACACAATATCAAATAGGGGTAATGCAGGAGTAGGTTTAATAATGAATAGGAAAATTGGAATGCGGGTAAGCTACTACAAACAGCATAGTGAACGCATTATTGTGGCCAAGATAGATACGAAACCCACACCTACTACAGTAGTACAAGTTTATATGCCAACTAGCTCTGCAGATGATGAAGAAATTGAAGAAATGTACGATGAAATAAAAGAAATTATTCAGATAGTGATGGGAGACGAAAATTTAATAGTAATGGGTGACTGGAATTCGAGTATAGGAAAAGGGAGAGAAGGAAACATAGTAGGTGAATATGGATTGGGGCTAAGAAATGAAAGAGGAAGCCGCCTAGTAGAATTTTGCACAGAGCACAACTTAATCATAGCTAACACTTGGTTTAAGAATCATGAAAGAATGTTGTATACGTGGAAGAACCCTGGAGATACTAAAAGGTATCAGATAGATTATATAATGGTAAGACAGGGATTTAGGAATCAGGTTTTAAGTTGTAAGACATTTCCAGGGGCAGATGTGGACTCTGACCACAATCTATTGGCTATGACCTGTAGATTAAAACTGAAGAAACTGCAAAAATGTGGGAAATTAAGGAGATGGGACCTGGATAAACTGAAAGAACCAGAGGTTGTACACAGTTTCAGGGAGAGCATAAGGGAACAATTGACATGACTAGGGGAAAGAAATACAGTAGAAGAAGAATGGGTAGCTCTGAGGGATGAAGTAGTGAAGGCAGCAGAGGATAAAGTAGGTACAAAGACGAGGGCTGCTAGAAATCCTTGGGTAATAGAAGAAATATTGAATTTAATTGATGAAAGGAGAAAATATAAAAATGCAGTAAATGAAGCAGGCAAAAAGGAATACAAACGTCTCAAAAATGAGATCGACAGGAAGTGCAAAATGGCTAAACAGGGATGGCTAGAGGACAAATGTAAGGAAGTGGAGGCATATCTCACTAGGGTAAGATAGATACTGCCTACAGGAAAATTAAAGAGACCTTTGGAGATAAGAGAACCACGTGTATGAATATCAAGAGCTCAGATGGCAACCCAGTTCTAAGCAAAGAAGGGAAGGCAGTAAAGGTGGAAGGAGTATATAGAAGGTTTATACAAGGGCGATGTACTTGAGGACAATATTATGGAAATGGAAGAGGATGTAGATGAAGATGAAATGGGAGATACGATACTGCGTGAAGAGTTTGACAGAGCACTGAAAGACCTGAGTCGAAACAAGACCCCCAGAGTAGACAACATTCCATTAGAACTACTGACGGCCTTGGGAGAACCAGTCCTGACAAAACTCTACCAGCTGGTGAGCAAGATGTATGAGACAGGCGAAATACCCTCAGACTTCAAGAAGAATATAATAATTCCAATCCCAAAGAAAGCAGGTGCTGACAGATGTGAAAATTACCGAATCATCAGTTTAATAAGCCACGGCTGCAAAATACTAACGCGAATTCTTTACAGACTAATGGAAAAACTGGTAGATGCGGACCTCGGGGAGGATCAGTTTGGATTCCGTCGAAATGTTGGAACACGTGAGGCAATACTGACCTTACGACTTATCTTAGAAGAAAGATTAAGAAAAGGCAAACCTACGTTTATAGCATTTGTAGACTTAGAGAAAGCTTTTGACAATGTTGACTGGAATACTCTTTTTCAAATTCTAAAGGTGGCAGGGGTAAAATACAGGGAGCGAAAGGCTATTTATAATTTGCACAGAAACCAGATGGCAGTCATAAGAGTCGAGGGGCATGAAAGGGAAGCAGTGGTTGGGAAAGGAGTGAGACAGGGTTGTAGCCTCTCCCCGATGTTATTCAATCTGTATATTGAGCAAGCAGTAAAGGAAACAAAAGAAAAATTTGGAGTAGGTATTAAAATTCATGGAGACGAAGTAAAAACTTTGAGGTTCGCCGATGACATTGTAATCCTGTCAGAGACGGCAAAGGACTTGGAAGAGCAGTTGAACGGAATAGAAAGTGTCTTGAAAAGAGGATATAAGATGAACATCAACAAAAGCAAAACGAGGATAATGGAATGTAGTCAAATTAAATCGGGTGATGCTGAGGGAATTAGATTAGGAAATGAGACACTTAAAGTAGTAAAGGAGTTTTGCTATTTAGGAAGTAAAATAACTGATGATGGTCGAAGTAGAGAGGATATAAAATGTAGACTGGCAATGGCAAGGAAAGCGTTTCTGAAGAAGAGAAATTTGTTAACATCGAATATAGATTTATGTATCAGGAAGTCATTTCTGAAAGTATTTGTTTGGAGTGTAGCCATGTATGAAAGTGAAACATGGACGATAAATAGTTTGGACAAGAAGAGAATAGAAGCTTTCGAAATGTGGTGCTACAGAAGAATGCTGAAGATAAGGTGGATAGATCACGTAACTAATGAGGAGGTATTGAATAGGATTGGGGAGAAGAGAAGTTTGTGGCACAACTTGACTAGAAGAAGGGATCGGTTGGTAGGACATGTTTTGAGGCATCAAGGGATCACAAATTTAGCATTGGAGGGCAGCATGGAGGGTACAAATCGTAGAGGGAGACCGAGAGATGAGTACACTAAACAGATTCAGAAGGATGTAGGTTGCAGTAGGTACTGGGAGATGAAGCAGCTTGCACAGGATAGAGTAGCATGGAGAGCTGCATCAAACCAGTCTCAGGACTGAAGACAACAACAACAACAACAACAACAACAACAACAACAATTGTAGCGGCACCTACCAATATTTTTCAGAACTTCTGCTTACTTTGCACTCGATTCTAAGCTGCCGCCGGTGTTTTGGATTACAAAAACCGTAAAAAAAGTGCGGCTTAGATTCGAGTAAATACGGTATATGAGGTAGAGAACCAACAGTCAGAAATGTATGTTTGTTGCCTTTTGGTTCAAATGGCTCTGAGCACTATGGGACTTAACATCTGTGGTCATCAGTCCCCTAGAACTTAGAACCACTTAAACCTAACTAACCTAAGGACATCACACACATCAATGCCCGAGGCAGGATTCGAACCTGCAACCGTAGCAGTCGCGCGGTTCCGGACTGAGTGCCTAGAACTGCGAGACCACCACGGCCGGCTTTGTTGTTTTTTGGTCACACATATCATACATCATATAAGAACAATGTAGCTCACAGTAATTGTTTAAAGTGACGACCACCAACCTCAGGGCACGTATTGCAATGGAACATGCAGTTCTGTTGTACACTGTAACAGAAAGCAGGTGATAAACAGCGTACACTACTGACTACCAGATATACTGTACACAACATAGCTCATAGCAAGTGTGTCATGTGACAACCACACGCATCTCATCAATGCATTAATCTGTGCCATACACACACTGCTATCCCTGGTGTCAGTTGGCCATCGATTTGTCCATAGTGAGCTACGTAACTGTATATGTACACGACACTTAGTCAAAGATGGAACATTACTTGGCCCAGGAGGTGGCACAGAGGCATTTTTTGTACGGCAGGATGTAGTGCCCATAAATCAGCACGAATGTACAAAGAACACTTCCCAAAAGGCATCATCCTAATAGGAAGAATCAACTTAAGAAATATGGGGTCATTCACACCACAAAAAGCTGGCCAAGGTTCCTGCCAAAGACACATCTGCACACCTAACTTTGAGGACATTGTGTCGGGTCGTGTGGCCGACAGCCCAGCAATAATCAGCCATCACTTTACCAGTGAAATGCACATTTCAGAGGATACAGTGTGGAGAGAACTGGGGGAAGGGACTATCAATGTTGGCTACCTCGGTACTCAAGTTGTACGTTATACACCATTTAAAGTGGATTCTCACTGTTTAGTAATATGTAAATATATGTGCTATTGTGTATTATATTTGTGCCATGTAACAAGCATCTGTGAGCAATATGTGTAAGGACATGTGCTTTTAAATATTTTAGTAATGACAAACGTTTATAATGCACTGAGTTTTACCCACTTGACATCTTGTGCATGAAGTTCAGTGAAAAATGAACATTTCACTACAAAAAAAATGTTTAAGACCTGAAGATGACAGCTAAGACTTGAAACTGGGTGTCTTGAATAAAGGATATTTCGTGTGATCTTGGGTTTTGAATGATTTGTAAGAAAGAAATGTAAAGTCTTCAGTAATGAAGTGGGATACCTAGGCCATATCACCAATGAAGGCTGAATCCAATCAACCGATGCTAGGGTGAAAGCAATAAAATAGCTGCCTCATACAAAGAACATCAAAAAACTAGAATCTTTCATTGTAAAAGTAAATTACTACAACAAATTCATCAAGGGATTGGTTTGAATCACTGCACAACTAAACCAGCTTTAAAAGAAAACTGCACATTACAAATGAATCATGCAGCAAGAAACAGAACTTTAAGAGTTCAAGAAGAAAATTATTAATGGAATGAAACTGTTGCACTTTGACTCTACTCTAACTGTGGTATCAGCTACTGATGCATCATTGTATGGAATCTGAGCAATATTGTCTCACAAGTACCCATATGAAACAGAAAAATTCATCACCTTTGATTCTGGACAGCTACAGCCAGACTGAAAAGGAATCACTTTTCAAAAGCTACAGTGTCAAAAAATTTCTCTGGTATTTGTATGGAAAAGTTTGAACTGATCACAGACCACATGCCTCTGGCTTCAGTATTTCATCCAAGCAAGCAGATATCAGTAATTGTAGTTCAGAGACTGCAAAGATTGGATATAACAATGAAATCCAATACAGGTCCACAGAAGACCATGGCAATATTCATGCCTTATCAATTTGCTCACTGGTTTGGGTGAAAAATTCCATGTACCTGAAGACTTCTGCTTGCAACTTTATGAAGAAATTAGTAAACAGATAAATTCATTTCCAGCTGATCATGAAAAATTGTAAAGGCATGAACAAATGATGCAGCACTATTTCCCAAGAAACACAACTTTTTGCACCCATATTTTGACAAAAGGATTCCAATGGCTTGTTACTTCCCCAGACAGATTTTACAAGGGTTATATCCGAAAGGTAATTTGGAAGATAGTTCATGATGGACACTGGGGCACTGTCAGAATGAAGCAAATAGCAAGAAGATGTTGTTGGTGGCCAAAAAAGGACAAAGGAATTGAAGAAATGGTGTGATGAACTTTATCAATAGATAAAACAAAATCGAAAAATGGATTTTCAGAGTAAGTCCCAAGAACAGAACCATAGGAAAGGATTCACAATGATCATGCTGGATCATTCTAGATAGCATCCTGGTTCGTAAGAGTGGACACATATTCATAGTCCTCGTATATGAGAGTTGCCCAAAAAGCAATGCAACACATTTTCCCCCCCTTCTTCAAAAATTCTTTATTGAGCATAATAAGAATTACACACACTAAAGAATGGCGTTTTATCTACAAATCCTATTTTTCCACATAATCTCCATCCCATTCTATGACCTTCCTACAGTGCGAAACAAGGGTGTGTATGCGATGTCGGTACCAATCCATGTCCTGATGGTGGTGCCAGTGCTTCACTGTGTGAATCACCTTCTCATGATCCTCAAAATGTCTTCTACAAATGGAATCCTGTAATGGCACAAACAAGCGGAAGTCCGAGGGGGCTAGGTCAGGGCCATAGGGTGGATGGGGGAACACCCTCCAATTCTGTTTTGTGACGTGTTCAGCAGTCCTAAGACTTGTGTGGGGCCGAGCATTATCATGTTGCAGCAAAATGTCTCCTGGGTTTCTGAGGTCACCGGAAGCATGTCTTAAGTTTTGTTAATGTGTTGACATATGCTTCTGAATTAATGGTACCACACCACATCAGTGAGAATCACATCTTCACAGTCCCAGAACACTGTTATCATGACCTTACTGGCAGAAGCAGTTGCTTTAAATTTTTTCGTCTGTAGGAAGTCCATTCCATCAACTGTCATTTCCTTTTGGTCTCAAAATGGTGAACCTAGGTTTCATCACCCATCACAATCAATCCAGGAAAAGAAGGCCTCCCCCTCAGATTCAAAATTTTGCAACAAATGCTTTTTCTGTGCGATTTGGGATCCAGTATTAGACCCTGCGAGACCCATCTTGCACACAATTTTGAATAGCCAAGAGCATGGATAATTGCATTCACACTTCCTTTGCTGATTGACAAATGCAGCACCAACTGACAAGTCGTAATCCATCTGTCCTCGCGAATGATAATGTCATCTCGCTGCAACATGTCAAGCATGACAGCTGTGGATGTCTCCCTGAATGCTGCAAATAGTGGAGCTCTGCCGAACAGCCTTCTGATGACATCACCCTCTGTGCCCAATGACTAACTGTGCTTTCTTCAACAGCAGATGCTCCATAGACTTTGCAAAAGCATTTGTCAATATTCCCCAGTTTGTTTCTCTACAGTGAGAAATTCAATGACGGCACATTGCTTGTAACATAATTTACCTACAGGTGCCATTTTGTAACTGTCCTGCAGCTACGCTATCTGTTGGGAGTGACGGAAACTTGGTGTGCTCGCTCAGGAAAAACTGTGGTGCATTACTGTCTGAGCAACCCTCGTATATGTATTTGACATAACGTCAACTACAGAAGCCACTTTTTTGTCACAGGATTCCCCAAGACCATTGTTTCTGACAATGGGGCACAATTTGTATCAAAGAAATTAGAAGATTTCTAAGGTAGGAATGGTATGGAACACATGACTACAGTTCCATTTCTACAGTTCCATTTCACACAGCTTTGAATGGTGGAGCAGAAAAATCTGTCAGACCTTTCAAAGAAGAAGCCATGAAAAAGGCTAATCAAGAAGGAGAGAACAAGCAAGATGCTCTCCAGAAAATTCACAACTCCAAATCCAATAACTGGATAACCACCTACTGATCTGCATGGCTGTCAGCCAAGTACCACATTGTAGCTGATTCTCACATCAAAATAAGTTACAAACCCAAAGAAGAGATCCTAGTTCCAGATCAGTTATCAGCTATATGACAAAAATTTCTCAAATGCGTTGTCAGTTGGTTCACCATGGATCATTGGCAGTGTAATCAAACAGCTGGGAAATATCCTATACATCATGAAACTGCCTAACCGACCTGTCTATAGGCATCAAAATCAGCTCAGAAAATGGAGCATTTTTAAGAATACTGGACAATACAGAACTGAAGACGAATGACACTTAATTCGACTAGCTCCTGAACCAACAGTACAACAGAATAAAAATGGACACAGGGATAACACTTCACGGACTGGACCAGAAAATATACAGATTGAGGTGAAACATAATGAACTTTAAGAAATCAACAAGGATTCGTTGAAGTGAGTACACGACAGCCCATCCCGAAATTAGCTGGATACGAAATGTTATGTGTCAAGTGTTCTACATTTTTAAAGAATTTCTATCCAGGTATAGAAGTGCCATGACTATCAGTACTGTATTCAATTGTTAATTTGCCGTGCTTGCGTATTTAACAGAACGTATGACAGCACAAACCTATTGCTTTGTGCTCTGTGTTAATAAATATGCATATTACTCTATAGGTTGTTTCAATACTTACATTAATTACAACTAATGTGGCCACTAAGTAATAAACATGTTATCTGTTAACAAAGTGAGTGGCACAAGGTCACATAGAAAAGCCAAATTATTGCATAACTTTAAGACAAAGTGATTCTACAAAACAATTGTCTCTCTCTCTCTTTCTCTCTCTCTCTCTCTCTCTCTCTCTCTCTCTCTCTCTCTCTCTCTCTCTCTCTCTCTCTCTCTCCTGTTCTTTTTAAACAAATGTTTAACATCATGAGAGCATTTGTATTTAACTAATTTATCTTATTGAGCACAATACACAGTTTGTCGCCATTTTGTATGGCATCATCATTAATTAAAATGGAGTTAAAAATCATCATCAAATATAGTAACACTAATAAAATATGACACTAACAAGTAGTACCATTATCAACATCATTTCAGTCTAGCATTGATGACTCAGTATAAAACCAATCACAGTTATCGAAACCAATCACAGTTTTTGCAATAATGACACTATCACTGAAAACAAAGTATAATAATGCATTAATATCAACATGTATCTAGTGAAGGTCGTGAAAATTCTGTCCATAGTTTTTCAAATTCACTAACAAATGGTTGAACAATATCTGTCTGTGAAGTAACAATGACATTGTCCCAGTTGCCACTTATGGCCTGTAATGTCCAATTGAATGAGCCGGTTGCGAGAAGTTCATCATCCACAATGAAAAATTTGTGGTGCATCAAGTATGGAGATTTCTTCATACGAACTGGTATACCTGCACAACAGTTTAAATCAGTTCAATAAAATTAAATATATGAAACATATTTTAAAATGTGTACTCCACCAAAGAGCTTAAAGTAAATATGAAAAATAAATCTTTAAGCTTGGTCCCTTTTTAGTGCGTATTACTCAAAAATACATCCATCAATATTTGCCAGTAATGCTTCAAATAACAGCACAAATAGCTAGTTTCCTAGGCTCAATTTTCTTTTAAGTGGCCAGTCTCCAGAGTGTTAATGGCAATTAACAATCACTGTATGCTTATGGAATAGTATGATTTTGAAAATGAGGCAGATTTTGGAATGGGTGCAACAGCTGCTTTGCAGATGATATTGGACTCACCCACTACTGGACACTGTGGCCGTCTTCTACCACAGGCAGCTGTCTGTAAAGCACATAACCAGCTTTACTGGGCATCCATTACTAAAGCTTTCACTGAAAATCTGCTCTCACTGCTAGGTGGTTTAAGCTAGCTAAGTGGTCACTGGAACATAAGTCATTTTCCACTTTCTATAAAGCTTTATCTGCAAGGGCAAGAGTGCGTACTGTGAGGTCTATGATAAAGAATAACCTCACTTCAGTTCTTAAATGTGGAATTTTTCACATTTTTATAGTGCCAGGTCTTCTAATAGAAGCTTAACAGAAAGCATGTGAAAACTCTAAATCAATAGTGTGATTTTTGGGGAAATTTTAAGTTTATTGTAATTATAGGCTTATGGAAATAGAGTTTGTAGCACTAGACAAGAAACTAAAATCACTGAAACAGAAATGAAGCTGCATGCAAGATTCTTTGAGCAAGACCCAGTATCAAAGATGAACATCTATACAAATATAAATTGAAATACACCACTACACTTTACTGTCTGTATGTGAAGACTAATCTCTGGAACTACTGTATGGATTTTGGTACATTTTTCCCAAATAGACAAACTGATTCACAAGGAAGGTTTGTTTATACAAATTACTAGTGCTACACCAGACAAGATGTCCAGCTGTCGATGCATAGAACTACCTGTACAAATCCAGGAGGGTTACTAGTAATCTTATAATTGGAGTTTCTATCGATCACTACTCATCCCCAGATGTAACAACACATAATCTTTGGAGGAGACCCTAAAACTAAAAACTAAACTTCTCCCGAACAGGCCATGAAGGCTCAAAAGTACCGACCGGCTGCCATGTCGTCCTCAGCCCACAGGCATCACTGGATGCGGATATGGAGGGGCATGTGATCAGCACACCGCTCTCCCAGCCGTACGTCAGTTTCTGAGACCAGAGCCGCCACTTCTCAATCAGAGGAGACTCTACTATCCAACAATCAGTCGGGATCTTTCAGTTTTGTTATTGGTGAGCATGGCAATACATCTTGTGAAACATTTAATTGATAATTATCTAGAACAGACAGTTTCTGTGCTCACTCATGATAGAAATATATTGAATCTAATGGCAACAAGTAGATCAGACTTCCTTGAGGATGTCCACTAGGAAAATTGTATCAGCGAGCATGAAGAAGTTGTAGCGACAATGATCGTCACAGTACAAAGGGCAACTACAACAGTGAGAAAGATTTACATGTTCAGTAAATTACATGAATAGGCAGTAGTATCTCAATGAGGAACTTTAAACATTTAACTCTGGACAGGGGCATATAGAAAAACTATGGCTCAAGTTTAGAAGATTAGTTGACCAATCACGGGATAGATATTTACCTAATGGAACAGTTCATGATGGGAGGGACACTCCATGATTTACAATCACCGTAAAGAAAATAATGAAATAGAGACTACTGCGCAACAGGTGTAAAACAAAACACGGGTACACAGAGAATGATTCTTTCTCTTCTGCTTCAGTGCTCAACTATCAGGCTTGCTAGTAGCAGCTTGCCATACACTTCTGTCTATCGCCTTCCTCTTGATATTATGTGTGGTATCCTCTATGATCTGGTTGATGTATGCTAGTCTCAGTCTGCATCTTGTATCCTTCCCTTCTACTGTTCCTTCAATAGTAATTCTGATGATATCACCGTGTCTCAGGAGATAGCTGATCCATGTGTCCCTCCTGTGTTTGATGGGCTGTGGAGCACCTCTTTCTTTGATATTTTGTCTACCCAGGAAATCTTGAGCAATAGACAGAATACAAATATATATGGGGTGAGAATTCTGTCTGCAACATCTCCTGCAGCTCAAGTCACATGATTTTGGGAAGGGAATCTTAGCCCATATAGCTCTTAGTGTACTTTGAGTGTTATTACTTCGCTGCTACAGATAGGTGACCTTCAGAAATACCATCAAACTTTGAGTATGTGTTTTACAAACACCTTAAAAATTTAATACCAGGAACTGAGTTGGCTTAAAGAAGTGAAAAGCAATGGTATTGCACTTTGTCACCACAGTGTCACAGCGCAGATTAACCCCCTCCCCCTTTTTTTTGTAGTGGAATAAGAAGTGAAAGCCAACAATATTTTCTTATGTTTTCAATTGCACTTGTTCTTATTGTCAGATTAATTATGTTACAATGACACTGTAGAGGAAACTGTCTCATGCAGAAAAACTTAAGATACACACAAGGGTTTGAGAACCTGCATAAAGTGGAGGAATTAATGAGACTGTCATGTATAAATTTTATCTGCATATGAACATAGCACAAATACATAAACACTGACTGGCCGTTTACTCAAACACACTTGCAAATTTATCTAGCATTTGTCCTGTAAACATATGGCCATAAAATCACAGAATTTATCTCTACACAGAAGACTTTATAATGCCGTGCCTCAATATTTTTCAGCATATCAGTATGACATTTACAGTTATATATTTGTTGTACACATCTATGAAAAAGTAATTGGTCTCTTTACATCTGTAGCAACGATAACGCGCAGAAAAACAAACTGTGCTCACTTCATAGATGTACGTACTCTACGACATTAGACAGTGTGACGCTAAATGAAACAATCCGCTGTCAAGGGGACAATGTGTTAAGCCTTCACTGACTACTGCAGCAAAGAAATTCATAGCTAAAGGTGTCTAGTGGTACCAAAGTTAGTCTCCAAACACTTGTGAATGTGACAAACTGCAACTGAGGGTAGCAAAGCAAAGACAGAAATGATGAACTTCATTCAGGGTTCTTTACAAAATAAAACCAAAAGTATTACCCCACTTTAATTCTTTTTCCATTGCAAAGATGACTGAAACAAATATTAGTGTCAGCAGCATTGAAAAACTGTGAAAACTGAACAAAGCCTCATGGCCCAACAGATTCCCTGTCACAATTCTACACCAAATTTGTGGCCGAATTATCTCCTCTTAACCATAATATACCATAAATTCCTCCAACAAAAATCTGTGACTGGAAGAAAGTACAGGTAACACAAGAAGGGCAGCAGGAAAAACTACTGTAAAAACTGCTGTCAAATATCCTTGACATTCATTTGTTGTAGAATTTTAGAACACATTCTGATCTCAAAAGAAATGACCTATCTTGAACAGAATGACCGCATCTATCGGAACCAGCAAGGATTAAAAAAAAATATATCAGTCATTCAAAACCCAAATTATACTTTTTTCCTCCTTACATTCTGAAAGTCATAGATCAACGCAGTGAGACAGGCGCAGTATTTCTCAAGTTCCAAAAATCATTTGATTTAGTATCAAGCATACACTACTACACGTGTATGGAATTATCAAGTAAAGTTTATCACCAGACTGAGGATTTTTTGGTAGGAAGGACAAAGCATGGTAGCCAGGATGGGGAGTTAAACAGATTTAGACATAAAGAGGTGACAGACTTAAAAATACTAAGGAAATGCAATCAGTCCACAAAGGAGATTGTTTCCAAAACATTCATGTGGCCCATGCTAGAATAGTGCTACAGTGTATAAGAATCAAACCAAGTACAGCTATCAGGGAATTTTGAATTTAAATATGAAAAAGACAGTACAAATGATAACTAGTTTGTCTGACCCATGTGAAAATGCCACAGAGATTCTGAAAGAACTGAACTGGCCAATGTTTGACAATAGAAGTAAACTATCTCATGAGCAAGTTACAAGAACCAATTGTAAGTGATGAATCTAAGAAGCCCCAATAATCACGCCCTTAGCGATCACAAAGACAAGATTAGACTAATTACAGTATGCACAGAGGCATTTAAGCAATAATTCTTCCCACACTCCATATGTGAATGGAAAGGGAAAAAGCTCTAATAACTGGCACAATGGAAAGTACACTCTGACATGCACTTCATAATGGCTTGCAGAATATGGATGTAGTAAAAACATAATCTGGGATGCAAGTGATGGAGGAACCAGAAAGCATGCATTCTAAGCACTGGTACTTCAACTGCAATAAATGGTGGGCAAATTCTTGAATGAGGTCTAAGAGGACTTGATCTTTTAACTCTCTGTGAGTGGGTAAGAGGCACAGCACACTGGTATTACAAGTGAAATATGCTCCGATACAGCTGTAAATTTTAGCCAAGGGGTAACTGTTATGGCTGAGGTTCATCAAGAATCGCCCAAAAAGAACAGAAGCACCACCTATAAGAAAGTAGATCGTGTCATTTTGTAGGCCACTGCCATTCACGTGAATTTGGTCTGCACTGTTTTGTTGTGGGAAGCATAAAGTTGAAATATTTTAATGTCTTAGTTTAAATGATACATCTGGTGCCTTCATTTATTACTTCCAAAAATTATACATTGTTACTGATTAAAAGGCATCCACTAAATAAACAAGGCATTCATATGATACACACAACAGCAAAAAGAGAAATTTCAAAAGCACACTAAAATGCAATATAAGAACACATTACAGTAAACTACAAGCATGACATACCAACTTTTCTCCAATACGGAATTTTGGAGCCTTTATTGTCCGCCATTCCAGTTTCAGCAATGACACGAACTCTGACTCCTCGAGAATGCACAGTCTTCACAGCATCGGCAATATCTTGGATGGTGATCATATATATGCATATGTCTAATGTTCTTTTTGCACTTTGCAAGAATTTTATCAACCTTCTGCAAGGAAATTTGTACCAATTACAAACTTTAAACATCTTATAGCAAATACATATGTCATTGATTATGTGAATGTGACCTACTTCAAAAAAATATGTTATATGACTGAAGCAGGTATTGGTTTCTTAGTGATTTTCTAATGCTTCTGTGACTAAGTATGCTGCTGAACTGTTGCACAAACAAGAGAGCACTAACAATATAATATTCTTCATGGCTTTGTTAAACCATCATTACCCACATCACAATGAAAATGTGAAGTTATGTAAACACTGGAGTTCTTATAAGCTATAAGCATACATGTCTGACTACACTTATTACAAATATTGTAACTTATTCTGTATTTACTAGGTAGAAGAAAGTGGGTAATTTTAGATGAAAAAATTCTCGTATCACACACACACACACACACACACACACACACACACACACACACACACACACACACACAGAGGTTACACAATTGGCATTTGTCATTATTCATTCAGTATCTCCACAGCTTATCTTAAAAATAACAAACATTTAAATCATACTCAATGACTCAAAAGTCATTTATGTTACTGTTTTCTTGATTCGTTAGTATATAAGGATAAATGGGTCATACGTTGTTTGTTCATGTAGTGGTTTCACTCCAGGACACTAAAGGGGGGAAAATGTTACATTGCTATTAAACTATCATAAAGTGTAGTACCCACATTTTATTCAATGGAAGTCAAAATTTATAGGTTTTGCATTATTTAATTACAATTACATCTCCAATGGTTTGTTGAATACCAAGTTAAGTACAAAATTTCCTATTCCTTAACCATACTGAAATCATAAATTTATGGGAGTTTAGTAACCTATGGTAAATGAAATTGCACACAATGCTAACAGCAACCTCGGACTTCTCACAGACAAAAGCAGTTATCTGTAATGAAACAGGCTACTGTCTGAAAAAGCTACACAAATGTTTAGTCTGATTTTGATATGATTTCATAGTGGTGACAATACCATTTAACGACAGTTTTCATTCTCTTTCTTATGCTATACAACAAAACATAAGATAATGTAAGAAAATTCTTTTCAAAACAAAATTTAAAATTTTAATTTAATTTTTTTCAAAAAGTACATATTTTTAAATTTCCATGTATTGTTAGTGTTGCTGTAAATCACAGGCGAAAATATAATTATGGGATGATAATTTCTTCATTACTAAAAAAAAAGAAGACTGGAGCTCTATTTCCAATAATTCAGCTGTGTTCTCACGTTAATTATTACATTACTAATATTGACATTTTTGTGAAAATAAACATGATCACCATTGTGATAAAGATTAAAGTAAATAGTCCACAGTGAAACTACCTATTGACAGGATCTGTTTATCATTTTCAATTTGAAAAAGCTTCATTCATTTGGTACACACCACTTTCAAGTAAAGAATAAGTTCTTCCAGCAGAAGTCAAAGGATTTATGTACACAAGAAAATCCATTACTGATACTCAGAGAATATCAGAATATAAATGGCACAGCTGGATGAAGAAAAGTTATTTTCACTTCATCAAGTTCTTCATTTTTCTGTAAAATATATCCAATCAACAGTTTGCTAGACAGACAAAAGTTGTTTTGTTTTAGGGCTCAAAAACAACTGGGGTCATACATGCCCAAGGCGAAATTATGGAACAAGTGAGACAGAGGAGTTAAAAAATGACTACATGTCAACCCCAATTGACATAAGAGAAGACAGCTAAAAACAGGGATGTGGAGAAAGGGCTACAACAGACACCATATGGAAACAGATGTCCAGAACTAAAAATTAAATGGCCTTTGCCATATTGCGACGATGGATAAAAAGTAAAACCCGGTCGACATCTCGTGCGTTGCTTGCTAAAATAGCCGATAGCTCAGATGGCAAACTCAAGTGGAAACAAAAACGGTTAAACAATGGGCATTACATCAGGAAATGGTGGACAGTTAAAAGTCGGGGGCAATGTGTACACTTAACAAATCACGATGGCTAAAACACAGTGCCCAATACCGAACGTAGTTAAAAATGACCTCCTGCCGGCAGGAGCGCCGAGAGGAGGTAATCCAAGCTGCTTGGAGAGGCTTAATAATCTGGAGTTTATTCCTTTGAAGAGAGGACCAATGGCAATGCCAAAGTGACATCACCTACTGACAGACGGCAACACATAAATCATCGAATGGTGTATAGGAACTAGCGGGCTGAGGTACAAGGACTGCAGTCCTTGTACCTGAGCCTTCGCAGCAGCAGCATCAGTAGCCTCGTTTCCTGACGGACTGACATGACCAGGAAACCATATAAACATCACAGTGGCCCTAACAAGAGTGAGCAAGTGACTTTTTGATGGACATGGCGCACTAAGGAATGGCCAGTATACAGTGCATACTGACTTTGAATGGCACTGAGGGAGTCTGAGCAGAGGTCACAAATGAAAAGCCTCTGTTGCAAGGTGTACCCCATGGCCTGATACAGGGCAAAGAGGTCGGTTGTAAATACAGAGCAGTGTTCCAGAAGCCAATATCTAAAAACGTCAGCACCAGTACGAAGCTACACCCGACACCATGGTCAGGCCGAGAGCCATCAGTGTACAGAAAGGTACTATCACGAAGTTTCATGCGAAGGTCGTGAAACTGAAGGCGATAGAGCAAGGCTGGAGTAGTGTCCTTAGGAGGCAAATGAAGGCCAAGGTCAATACAGGCCGCCGCATGAAGTCAGGGTGGTGAAGGGTTCACACCCACCAGGAAAGTTGCAGGTAGTGTGAAGTTAAACCGCCAGAGCAAGTGCCGAAAGCGGACTCCAGGAGGTAACGGAGAAGAATGACATTCCCCATAATGGCGATCAAACGAGTCATCGAAGAAGGAGGCATAAGATGAGTGGCCACGCGTACCAGACAAACAGCATGCATACATGCTAAGGAGAAAGTCACGGCAGTAGGACAGTGGTAGTTCAGCAGGTTTATCACACAGACTCTGAACTGGGCTAGTTTAAAAGGCGGTAGTAGCCAATGGGTGGATAGTGTTGAAACGGTGTAAGAGGAACAGACATACAGATGCACAAACAAAGCACCCATAGTCTAGTTTCTAACGGACAAGCGACTGGTACAAATAGAGGAGGGTGGTTTGATCTGCATCCCAGCAAGTACCATTGAGGACACATAGGACACTGAGGGAATGCACATGGAGAGCTGCCAAGTAAGACACTTGGTTAGGCCAAGAGAGTTTCATACTGAGCGTTGGCCCCAGGAATTTCATACTTTCAACAAACAGAAGAGCAACAGGCTCAAGATGTAAAGATGGTGGGAGAAACAAAGTGCACCACCAGAAATTCATACAGATAGTTTTGTCAGTGGAAAAACGAAAGCGATTGTTGATCGTCCAGGAGCAAAGATGATCAAAACATCGATGAAGACACTGCTTAGTGAAACAATTCCATGGAGAACTACAACAGATGGCAAAATTATCAACAAAAAGGTAGCCAGAGATGCCTGGGGTGGCGGGAGGGGGGGGGGGGGGCGGTCGAAGGAGGAGGGGGGGTTAATGGTGATAGCGAAGAGGACGACCCTCAGGATGGAACTCTGAGGCACAACATTTTCCTGGATAAAGGTGTCCAACAAAGCAGAACCCACAAGCACCTTGAAAACTCAGTATTTTTAAAAGTCCTGACGAAAATTGCACAGGGTGCCATGGAAGCCCCATGTGTAGAGAGTACAGAGGATACCAGTTCTCCAGCAGGTGTCGTAGGCCTTCTCCAAATCGAAAATCACGACCACTAGTTGGTTGATTTAAGAGGGGGGGGGGGGGGGGGGGGGGGAAGGACCAAACTGCTATGTCATCAGTCCCTTGTTCCAATTAAAACAAAGCCACAAGAATGAGAATGAAACAAAACGAGGAGAAAGTAGAGACCACAGGAACAAAAGAAGGATAACAAACACTACAATAGACAAAATAAGACAAGAAAACCACAGAGAGGTGCAAGAAAACAGATTACCATGGCTGGCTGACCACAAGAAGAAAAAGGAGGAGCCAACCACTCTGCAACAACACATTAAAACCTCCATCCTAAAAGCACTTCGGTGGAGAACACAGAGGGACAAAGGACATGCGCTAAAACTTGGATCAAATGATAAAACCCACCTTCACATATAAAACATAAAACCAAATCAGCCGAGGAGTTGTTGTCTGCTAAAATCAATGATAACGAATCCGGCAACCAAAGATGATGTCAAGGGCAGCCAAAGTAGGACAGCATAACAGTATATGGGCCACCATCAACTGCTGGGCCACCATCAACTGCGTGCCGCTCCGGCACTGAGGTGAGTCACCATGGCGTAGGGGGTAGCCGTGTGTCATCCAAATGTGGCCAATGTGGAGCTGGCAAAGAACCACAGAGTCCCGGCAAGAGGCCCACATGGAAGACTTCCACACATTTGTAGTCTCCTTAATGGCTCGCAGTTCGTTGTGCATACTGAGACTATGCCATTCCATCTCTCAAAGCCAAATAACCTGGTGGCGTAATAATGAATGCAGATCAGTGATCAACAGAAGCAGTTTCCGTGTAGCCTGTTTGGTCAGCCTGTCAGCAAGTTCATTTCCTGGGATTCCAATGTGACCCGGGGCACAGACATACATCTTTGAATGACTGGATTGTTCCAGAGCATAGATGGACTCCTGGATGGTCGCTACCAAAGGATGGCGAGGGTAGCACTGGTCAATAGCTTGTAAGCTACTCAGGGAGTCAGTACAGAGAAGAAATGACTCACCAGAGCATGAACGGGTGTACTAAAGTGCACGAGATATGGCCACCAGCTCTGCAGTGAATACACTGCAGCGATTGGGCAAGGAATGCTGTTCAATATGGCCTCTGTGGATGTAGGCAAAGCCAACATGACCATCAGCCATCGACCCATCAGTGTAAACCACTTCAGAGCCCCAGAACATGTCAAGTGCAGAGCGGCGGGGTTAACTGAGTCCTTAGGGCCATGAGAAAGGTCCAGGCAAAGCTTCGGCCTAGGTTTACACCATGGAGGTGTACGTGAATAAAGGTGAGTAGAGGTGGTAAAGGGGAGGACTCCAGTTCGGACAGAAGGGATCAGACGCGAACCGTAATCATAAGCCCTGACCTGAGCCACCAATGTGGGAGATGAACAGCAGTGGTTGGGAAAAGGAGACGGTAATTCGGATGCTCAGGAGAACTACGGATGTGTGCAATGTAATTGGTGAGCAGTTGTGCACGCCTAACCTGTAATGGAGGAACTCCGGCCTCCACCAGAATGCTGGTCACCAGACTCGTCCTAAAAGCCCCCGTTGCTAGTTGAACACCACAGTGGTGCACTGGGTCAAGTAAATGCAACTGTGAGGGCACTGCTGAACCATAAACCAGACTCCCATAGTGAAGGAGGGGCTGAACAAGGGCTCTGTAGAGATGCAGCAGCATAGAGCGATCTGCACCCCAGTTGGTGTTGCTCAGGCAGTGCAGGACACTGTCATGCTGCCAGCACTTCCACTTAAGCTGACGAAGGTGAGGAAGGAAAGTCAATCAGGACTCTAAAGCCAGTCCGAAGAATCAATATGTCTCCACTATAGTGAGTGGATCGGTCTGGTTCCGGATGAACGGTACGACACCAACAGAAGTGCATGACACACGATTTCGCAGCTGAAAACTGGAAGCTGTGGGCTAGAGCCCATGACTGTGCCTTGTGAATGGCTCCCTGTAGGTGCCACTCAGCGACACCAGTACTGGAGGAGCAGTACGAAATGCATAAGTCGTCTACATACATAGAAGGTGAGACAGATGGCCCTAAAGCTGCTGCTAGGCCATTAATGGCCAATAAAATTAGAGGGACGCTCAATACACAGCCCTGCGGATACCCATTCTCCTGGATATGGGGGGAACTATGGGTGACACCATCTTGGATATGGAAAGTACGGAGCAACAGGAAATTTTGTATAAAAATCTGAAGCGGCTCCGGAGACCCCACTCATATAATGTGGCAAGGATATGATGTCACCAGGTCGTGTCATAAGCTTTTTGTAAATCAAAAAACGACAGCAACCAGATGTTGGTCTCTGGAAAAGGCTATTCAGATGGTAGACTCAAGGGACATAAGATTATCAGTGGTAGAGCGACCCTGGCAGAAACTGCCCTGGCATAGTGTCAGTAGTGACTCCACTACCAAACACAACTGCCATCTTACCATACATTCTAGCAGCTTACAAAGAATGTTGGTAAGGCTAATGAGCCAATAGCTGTCCACATCAAGTGGGTTTTTACCAGGTTTGAGCACAGGAATGATGGTGCTCTCCCGCCATTGTGATGGAAAGATGCCACCGCACCAGTTCCAGTTGAGGATGACGAGGAGATGTCACAGTATTTTTTGCAGATTTGTTTAACTTTCAAAGTGTCTGCAGATTTTTTTATTCCCTGTGTTACCCATGTCTTTGTTTTAGTTTTTAATTTTGACTTGTTTAATAGGAAATGCGATATCATAACAATGCCAATAATTTGCTGGAAATTACTCAAATTTTTTATCTACATTACAAGTTGATTCTCTGTCCCAAGTTATAGCGTTTAACACGTGATTAAAAACACTAACGCTGTCTTTATTTACAAATCTTTTCTCTCTGTATTTTTCATATACCACTGGATCCTTAATAGATATATTATATAAAGTTAATGTGACTGCATTATGATCCGAGAACCCCATCTCTATTGCTTCAGTGATATGCTCACACTTATTCTTATTGGCAGCAAACACTTGATCAATTATTGTTTCAGACCCATTTAAAAATCTAGTGTCTTCTGTTACTGTTGCTGTGCACCAGGGAAATGTGTTGGGACCCTTGCTGTTTATGTTGTACATTAATGAACTTGCAGACAATATCAACAGTAACGTTAGGACTTTTGTAGATGATGCAGTTATCTATAAAGAAGTACTATATGAAAGAAGCTGAATAAATATTCAGTCGGATCTTGATATGATTTCAAAGTGGTGAAAAGATTGGCAATTTGCTTTAAATGTTCAGATATGTAAAATTGTTCACTTCACAAAATGAAAAAATGTAATAGCCTATGACTACGACATCAATGAGCCACTGTTGGAATCAGCCAACGGAAGTGTCCGACTCAACCTGTCTACTTTCACCCATGACATAATGGTGTGGGGTGTGATGTCATTACAGTGCAGAGCTTATGAGTTGGTTGTTTTTGTAGATGTCGTGTTGTATTTTATGGTGCCCTCTGGTAGTGGATGTGGACATGCTGAGTTTATCTTGTGTATTGCATTGATTTGAGCTTTGACTGTCTTGGTGCAAACATGATTCTGAGATTAGGTAGTTGGTGTGGTAACGTGGGTTGTGGAAGTGTTCTCAGTAAGTGATTAAGATTCTTCTTTGTTTATGTGTTTGGTACTTTTGCTAATTAGTTTGGTGTTTGCTGTGCGGAAAGAAGTCTAACTTTTTTTTATTGTTTTTACATTAGGTATGGATATGACAGAGAAGTTCACGAGTGTATCACTACATTCTGAGATGGGTGATTATAAGATGTCTGTCATACAGTTTCTGCGAACGTTCAGTCTTTTTTAAATTAATATAGTGAATATAAGGTATTTGGGTTTTTGAGTTGTGGGGGTTTTGGTTCCACTATTCGGAGTTGTAGGTGTTGGTTTTTTTGAATTGATAATTGTGGTTGAGCTATATAGATCAAGGGAAACGTCCAATTACTGTGGTTTTGTTGATGTAGCGGAATGCTCTAATTTAAATTCTCTTTTATATTATTTGTTACAGCGTTGTGTGGTGTTTTCTTTTATTGTTGTATATTTGGCTTGTCTCCGCCCTAAACCCCCAATTTTCCACAGTTGTCCTGTTAGTTCCCTTATATTTTTGGAGGAAGGCGTTATTGTCTCATTTTTATTTTTGTTTGTGTTTGTTGGCATATGTCCGTAGTGACATCATTGCCGTCATTCCTTATATGCTGGAAGTAGCCATTTCAAGCTATATTGATGACTTCGTGTGTCAAAGCAGACGAGTGGAATTGGACGTTTCTGTAATTTTACAGAGAGTATGTCCCATTGTATCAGTTATTAAGGTTTCTTCCCATTTTACTCATGTATGCAATGTGGGATGAATGATTGTTTATATGCCTCTGTGTGAACAGTAATTATTGTAATCTTATCCTCATGATCCCAGGTGAGGAATACATAGGGAATTGCAGTACATTCCTGGAGTCATAATTTAAAGACGGTCCTTAAAACTTCGTTAAGACTTTCTTGGGGTAGTTTACCTCTACCTTCAAGAGTCTTTCAATTCAGTCCATTCAGTATCTCTGTGACTCTCTCCTACAGATCAAGCAAACGTGTGACCATTCAGGCTGCCCTTCTCTGTGTATGTTCTATATCCCTTGTTAGTCTAGTTTGGTACAAGTCCCTTACACTTGAGCAATATTCTAGGGCGGTTCACATGAATGATTTGTCAGCAATCTCCTTTGTAGACCGATCACACTTCCCCAGTACTCTACCAAGGAACCGATGTCTACCACTTGCTGCTTCCGCAACTGATCCTATGTGAGCATTCCGTTTCATATCCCTAAAAAGTGTTACACCCCACTGATTTGCAGGCTGTAGATGTAGATGAGTATTGGTGTAACAATTAACTTAAGCACACAGTTGAATTATTGGAAATAAAGCTTCAGTCTTCATTGTTTTTTACTAATAAAGAAATTATCATCGCAATTTACGTTTTGGCCTGTAATTTACAACAGTACAGGCTACTCAAGGAATAAATTGGGAAATTTTAAAATACATACTTTTTAAAATAAATTGAAAGTTTTAAATTTTGTTTTGAAAACCATTTTCTTTTATTAACCTGTATATTATTGTACAAAACTGCCATTTCCTGTATTTAGGTCCATTTATAACTTTGCAGCTCTGTGACGATTTGACATATCTCAGTAAAATTTCGTATTTTTCACAGTCTATAACAACAATAAATTTGAACCAAATTTCAAGAAGCTCTAAGATGATGAGGTTTAAACCCCGTATTGATTTGAGATAGAATAACCCAAAGTGAAGTAATGTATCATGGCACATATGTTAAACTATCGTAAGTTTAGTGTACTTGGTGTACTAAACAGTAATTCGTTTAACCAGTGATCTGTACACATGTCTAATGAACTCAAAATAAATAATAACATAAGCTCAGTTGTAGACATGAGGAAGATTTCCGGCTACTGGGAGGATACTGGAATAATACAGCCAATTTATAAAGCAGACTTTTGACAGATCTCTTCTACTTCCCATCTTAGAATATTGCTGAAGTGTGTGGAGCCCACAACAAATGTCTCTAACAGAGGTTTTTTGATGTATACAAAGAGGGGCAGCACAAATGGTTACAGGTTTGTGTGAACCACAGGAGTCACAAGGAACTGAACTGGCAGACTCTTGAAGATAGACACACACTGTCCTGTGAGAGCTTTCTGAGAAAGTTGCTAGAACTAAGTGATGAATCTAGAAATACACAACACCCTTTGTACGTTAGTAAGAATGAATGTGTAATCATGTGTTTATTGTCTTTTTGTATATAAATGGGTTCGGATATGTATACTGTCTGTGGGAATCATATCGGGGGTATCAGTTATAAGAATAGTAAATGTTACTCAGACTGAATGTGAAATCATGGTTAATTTCTGTATTCTCCTTACGTGAAAAACTTGTAATGTTTATTTCCGCATTCTATTTTGACTTGTTCTATGTGTACATAATAAATAAAATATAGCTTCCATACGGTCCGCGAATGAAAAATTAGATTAATTCACCATGGGCAAGTGGTTGATAGCAAGCATTCCTCCAGTACTGCGGACGTGAATGAAATGGGAAAAAGCTTTAAAACTTGTACAACGAGAAATGCCCTCTGCCATGCAATTCACAATGGTTGTGTGTCTGTAGCCGAATACAACGGAGCTACGCAGACATACAGAATGCAAACAAGAATTTACAACAGGATAAACTTTGCATGTACAACTGCTTTATTTTAAATTAAAATAATTTAATTGACACACCTCAATTTGTAGTCTGAACAGTCTTCATTTCCACAACTACCACAGCGATAAATGTGTTGTCGACAATTCACACCTTTATCAGTAAAAAATATAACCTCATTCACTACCGGGTAATTCTTTCTAGTGGGTTTCCTTGGCTTATAATACTTCTTGTAACTGTACCAAATAAGTTCCGACAGTATAACACTGATTACAATGGCACCAAGCACTTTTGGCTTAAAAGAGGACAATTTCTCCATTTGCTCGTCTGCACTTTTTTGACTTACGCGCCTCTACCTTACTTTAGCATACCGCGTTCAAAGTTCTTATTTGAAAGATTTTACAAAAGTGAGGATTGTATAATCAACTAGCTTCATAGCGCTCCCCTTTAATTTCATGTAATTTTAATGCTTTTCATAAAGCTTATTGGTCTTCTTTTTATAATATTGTGATTTCGTGGTTCTTGTGGGTTGGGGGGGGGGGGGGGGGAGTTTAAAAATAATGGTACATTTAGGTCTGTGGGGAACTTTCACCACGGAGCAAGGCACTGGATCAGGGAAGTTTAGTGGATATAGACTGTTCACAGTCTAAATCACTGTGACATACAGCAACAGTAGCGATTTCATCGAAGTGGTCAGAATACCACTGTCTTCAAAACACTTAAACCAGCGAGCAGTACACTTGAAGCTGTTGCGTTATTCACGGTTTGACGCTGACACAAGAATATGTAAACAAATTGTTGAGAATAACAATTTCCGAAGAAGAAAGGTTCTAGCATAAAAAGCACGAAAGACCGCAGCAATTAGAACACAGAGGGCAGTGGGCAAGAACACGTAAACTGTAAGAAGATACACGATCACAAATCTACGAATTCCGGGAACTCAGTCTCCGGTAAAACAGTGGTGGTGGTGGTGGTTACTGTTTAACGTCCCGTCGACAGCAAGGTCATTAGAGACGGAGGGCAAGCTCGGGTTAGGGAAGGATGGGAAAGGAAATCGGCCGTGCCCTTTCAAAGGAACCATTCCGGCATTTGCCTGAAACGATTTAGGGAAATCATGGAAAACCTAAACCAGGATGGCTGGAGACGGGATTGAACCGTCGTCCTCCCGAATGCGAGTCCAGTGTGCTAACCACTGCGCCACCTCTCTCGGTGGTAAAACAGTCACGATGACACCAGAAATATCTGTAAGAGACGTACTTCAGCAAAATGAACAACTGGATAAGCTGCCTTTGCTCAAATCAGTATGAAGCTGGCTTAATAAGGAATCAAATTCACTCCATATTGCCAGGGATACGTATTATCAAGATACTCATTCTGTGATAATTAGGGGATATCAGTTAAATGCATGAGCTCTAAAAGTGATGGGAAAGGTCTGGAAAAATCTCACCAGGTCTCATGGAGGTGGATGAAAAATCTCACATCAACTTTCTAATTGAGAGAATATTCATTATTATAACAGATAATTGTTGTTTTGTATAATTAAGCCTGAGCATAGAAAATATTAAAGTGCCCACCAATCTTTATGACCTCTCTGAACTAAACTGAATATTTCAATGTGTCCATTTACAGGATTCCGTCATTTGAAACAAGTGCCTACAAGTGATAGATTTCATTTGGGGAGTTCTCCGGTGCACTGGTCGAAATCACTGCATGTCTGAGAGTCAGTCCTGGCATTCAGTAACGCATATAAAGCTGATTTTTTTTGTGTTCAATACGAGTTTCTTAAGCGGCATGTCGACAGGTTGAAACACACATCTGAACAAAAAGTTAAATGTTTGTGGTAGGAAGCTAAGCTGAAATTCTCTGATAAAAATTCTCTTAGTGATCATGTTAATCGAGAGACTGAAAAGCTACATAATCATATGGTTCAAAGGAATGTGTAAATAATGTTGTCTTTCATATAGCGAATTTTGTGGAAGGGAAATTTAAAGAGTCCACACCATCTAAGAACATTGGGATATGAGGAAGATCTGGTTGGAAAGGAGGATGTGAAGGTTGAGCGAATGCATACAGGGACAATAATAGTTTCTATTATTGCTTCAGTAGATACATCATTAACTGTTTTTTGAAACTGCAGATGTTATTTAGTTATCTAATACAATGAGAGAGATTATTCATGAGTCAGTTTCCTGCTACTGAAAAGGACTTCGAGAAAGTGATTGATTAGTGGTGAAGTGGAACATAAAGTATTTAAGTATTTTGTTATGATGGAAATGAGTGTTTCTTCCATGTTGTTTAGACAAGAACATAAAGGTCAGGGAGAGATATGAGATACAGTTTATGTTGATAAGACAGTAAAGGAGACGGAGTGCATGGAAATCTCTATGTTTCTTTTTCACACACCCACGGTCACTGTGCATATGATTCTGAAATATGATCAAGGAGTCGAACGACACTGATATATCGAAACCAGGCGTTCATCACCAAATACAGATGCCACGATATATCCTGAGAATGTCTATGCAGGAAATATCGTTGTAATCAATAATTGGAAGTATAAGTGTTTTTACAAGTTTCTTTTTCAGGTCAAGAGTGAAGCCCTTTCTAAATTTTTGTAGAGCATCAAAAGACACGGATGCCTTCTTGTGCATTGCAGTTACATATCCAGTCCAGTTCCGATTTTCATCAGTTATTACTCCTAGACTCTTTGCTAAGGGTGAGATGTTGATATTTGTTCCATTTAGGATTAAAGATGGTAGGAATTCCCAATATTTCAGTCTAATGAGCCTAGATGACCAACTAGTACCACTTGGGTTTGGGAGTGTTAATTTTTAATCCTATATTCTGTGCCCACATACAGGTCAATGCTGAAATTCTTGATGACTGTCTTCAGAGTTACTGGTTTTGCATTTAGAGACAATTGGAAGTCATCAGTATACATGTAACATTTGCAGTAGGACAAAAGTGATACCGCAACACTGACATAGAATGAAAAGAGTATAGAACTTAATACCAAGCCCTGAGCGACGCCCGATACTACCTGCCTTCTTGTGATTTTGTAGTGCTGGACATGATGAATTGCTGATGAGACATCAGGTGTGAGTGAAACCATTGCACTGCACTAGGAGAGAAATTTAGGGTGTTAAGTTTGGAAAGTAAATTGTTGAATTTGGTAGTGCTAAAGGGTTTCCTGAAATCTAAAAATCACATGACAGTCGCCTCTTGTCGACCCACAGCAAGCCTGCGGTCATTTGTTAGCTTTATTAAGTCAGATGTTACACTGCGATGTTTACTAAAACCTGACTGATATTCGTCTAGTAACATGTTTGTAGTTAAATAGTTTAAAGGCACATTTTTGTTTAATAAAGCATGAAAACCAATGCAAGTTATCTTGTGTGTGATCGCCGGTGAGACACAGAAAGGATGTCTAGTCTTTTGTTTATTACTTCTTCTGTTATCTGTTTTCTGGAATGGAGTCGAGGGAGAGCCTTGCGCGTTAGACTGGCCGCTCTAATTTAAACTCTTTAATTGCATAAAAAGTCACTGCATACTGCAGGGCACATACTCGCGCATACTAGTAATTATATAAGGAAATTTCCACTGCACACGGACAAGACACTGACGTGCGGATAATCAACATATCACTAGTGATTAATATTGTATTCCCAATATAAGTAGCATAGTGCACTTCAGTAATTATAGTAATGATTAACGCTATTGTGATTTCATTATTTGTTTAATCCATGATCCTAAAATTTCAACATGATATGTAAACCACATATTGCCGGTTTCAGTCTCTGTTGTCGTGTGTGCCGTGTGTACATTCTCGGATGTATCTCGTCGTGATAACATTCATATGACTTCATACCAAAGTTCCTTGCAGTAAGTACTTCATCACTTTGAAAAGAAAATATTTTCCATTGGTTTTCAATGTTCATTGTACTTACCTGCAAGGAACTTTGGTATGCAGTCATATGAACGTTATCACAACGAGATACATCCGAGAATGTACGCGCGGCAACAGAGACTGACACCGGCAACTATGCGAGACAGAGTATCTAGCAATGATCACGGCTTGGCAGCAACCTACAGTGAAGCACATGCACACAGACTACAATAACAGACTATGGTCAACAAAGGGACATAATCAGGCAACTTAAAGGCCGGCTAAGAACTTGAATTGTGAAAATGTAAATAAATGATATCATAATGTAATATATCATAATGTAATCATAATGTAATATGTTGTTATGTTTAAGGAATTGTATGAGTATTTATTATTTATTATTATTTTTATTTTGTCATCCCACTTGGGAAAGTTTGCTTGTCTAAAGATGTGATGTTTTGCCTCACAACTTTGGGAGCGGTTTAAAGGCACATTTTTAGCCATAGCATAAAAATCTATTTTTTTAATCAGATAACCCTGTTTAACAAAGCATGAAAGTCAATGCAAGTTATCTTGAGCACAGTCACATGCGATCACTGGTGAGACACAGAAAGGATGTCTAGTCTTTTGTTAATTACTTCTACTGTTATCTGTTCTGGAATGGAGTCGAGGGAGAGACTGGCCACTCTAATTTAAACTCTTTAATTTTATAAAAAGTCATTGCGTACTGCAGGGCACATAGTCGCTCATACTAGTAATTATATAAGGAAATTTACACTGCACACAAACGAGATACCGATGTCCGGATAATCAACATATAACTAGTGATTAATATTGTATTCCCAATTTAAGTAGCATAGTGCACTTCAGTAATTATAGTAATTATTAACGCTATTATGATTTCATTATTTGTTTAATTCATGATCCTAAAATTTCAACATTATATGTAAACTGTATTTTCAGTATTTATCTCATTTTAGCTCAGAAATAATGTGGCCCACAAACCTCCTTCTTACTGCGATGAAATTCTCAATGCATATGTCTGATGCCACCTTATCATGGTTTAAATATATTAACCGATTTTTAAATATTTCCATCCTTCTCAATTCAGTTCAACGAAAATTATAAAAAACTAAAATAATATAAATAATCATATTTACATATGTATATATTTTTTATTTAATTGTTTACAATAGGTTGTTAACCAGTCATGGTCTACATATTCTAAGGCCTTGGACAGTGCAGGAAGATTGCAAATCGGACAGTAATCAGAGGGTGTTACGTACATCACCTACAGACGCCATTTTGAAACTGTCCTGCAGCTATGCTATCTGTCAGAAGTGACAGAAACTTGGTGCGGTCACTTCGCATTCGTAGCATAGTTTTTGCCTGAGAAAAAAATTCGGATCATTACTTTCTGGGCAACCCTCGTACTTTCCAATTTTGCACACATATTTCTCGAGCAAAAGCAGTGATATTCTGCTGTGTCATTTCAGAAATCTCTACTTCAGACATTGAAAGGGTGACAAGAAAATTGATTTTTGTTCATTTCACTTCCGTTTTACTCATATATTCTCTTGTCATGCAAAAGAACGCCATCGGATGCAAAAGAAATCAGTAAATTAGGTACTAAATTGCCCAAAAGAATTAAAGGGTCACTTCTTTGTAATCTCGCCTTTTCGGCTCTACGGTGCCTACAACCTTCCTCTGTAACAGTGCAAAATCGTGGCCCCTGCGACGTTACTGTGGGGCTCAGCTGTGCTTCAAACAGCAAGGTGTAGGCGCATGTGAAAAAAGGTCAGAGCACAAAAGTTCATGTGAGGTGTTTAATCTATCATATTGGCACCAAATGTGCCCAGCACTACTGTGGAAGGTGATCATATCCCGCCTTACTCACATCTGACCGTTTTTCTTGATGCCACTGCAACAGAGGGCAGAACTGTGATGCCCAGCGTTGAAATCAGGCGCTTTTCCTTAGGGTGGCTGAGGAAAACATTTCAGGCCCACCGCCGCTCAGAATGTACACAAAAAGTCCTCAGGAGATGGTTTTAGGCGCTTCAATAAAGCTACCTTGACTTTGAAACGTCCATTTACAGATCTTTCACGCTCGAAAACATAAATTTTCAGTGCAAAATGCAACAGAACGACATTTCTTGACAGAACTGACACTCCTTTGTCTAAGGACGTCGTTGGGCTGCTGTCCCATTGAACATGATCTGATACCCTTTGAATCGTTGCATAACAGCAAGTTTTGCTAAGTTCTACAAAGTGTAATGACTAGGGACGGTTCAAAACCACTGAACGAAATTTGAACACGTTCTAAAGTGCCAAAGATTATTTATGCTTTTTCAGCCCTCCTGTTTCATGCCTTCCTATGGCATGGTAATGGGGAGGGGGGATTACGACATTGACACAAGCATAAATAAAATGTCGAAGAGGCTTTCTAAGACATCCCCAGTGTACGGGAAACCCCTTCGACACCTCTCAGACTCCACTTCCTTGCAGGTTAGTAGAACAGCAGCATAATGCCACTCAGCAGAACGGTGTCAAGGGATTGTTTGCTCGCAGGCAACTACTACTTGGTCAAGGGTTGTCTCTGGCCAGGAATATTTTTAAAGTGCTTAACAAAGCTACACATGTGGCACCAATGGTGTTGGTGAACTGGGAGATTTAAATAGGTCCTTTTTACATATCAATGTTGATTAGATTAGATCAGATTAGTTTAGTTTTTCATTCCATAGATCCATGCTCAGGAGATCCTCGTGGATGCGGAACATGTCAATTTTTTTAAGCTGAAATAACAATACTAGTAGTATGAGTATATACAATACATCATTTTTTAAGCTGAAATAACAATACTAATGTTATGAGTATATACAATACATCATTTGTTTCTATTTAAAAAAATTCGTCAATGGAGTAGAAGGAGTTGGTCACTAGTAAGTCCTTTTAAACTGATCTTTATTGGTAACTAAAATTTTTATGTGTGCATGCAAATCATTGAAGATAAGTGTTACTGTGTAGTGGACCCGTTTTTGAACTAAAGTAAGTGCTTTAAATCCTTGTGCAGATCGTTTTTGTTCCTGGTATCGTATGTATGAACTGAGCTGTTTGTTGGAAAAAGAAATATATTATTTAGGACAAATTTCACTAAGGAGGAAATATACTGAGAGGCAGTAGTTAGTATACCCAGTTCTTTGAAGAGATTTCTACAGGACGTCTGTGAATTTAATCCACAAATAATATGTATTACACGCTTTTGGACTCTGAAAACTTTTGGTTGACTTGTAGAGTTACCCCAAAATATTATACCTTATAACATTATGGAATGAAAGTAGGCAAAGTATGCAAGCTTTTTCATTTTTATGTCGCCCATGTCTGCTAACACTCGAATTGCAAATACAGATTTGTTAAGGTGTTTCTGCAGTTCTGTGGTGTACTCCTCTCAACTGAATTTATTATCAAGTTGTAACCCCAGGAATTTAAGACTATCAACGTCTTCTATCTGCTCTTCTTCATACTTTATGCATATGCTGGGTGGAAACCTCTTACAGGTTCTGAATTGCATATAGTGAGTCTTTTCGAAGTTTAATGTCAGTGAGTTGACTTTAAACCATTTATTAATATCCATGATAATATCATTAGCAGATCTTTCTAGAACTACACTCGACATACTATTTATTGCAATGCTTGTGTCATCTGCAAACAAAACGAATTCTGTTTCTGACAGTGTAACTGATGAGAGATCATTAATGTACACAAGAAAAAGCAATGCCCTAAGATGGATACTTGTGGGACATCACATGTAATTTCTTCCCATTCTGATGGTGACTGATGACTTAATTCACGAGTCCCTTGCACTGACACCCTTTGTTTCCTGTTAGCGAGGTATGACTTGAACCATTTTGAAGCACTGCCCGTGACACCATAGAATTCTAATTTATTTAAAAGTATGTTGTGGTTCACACAATCAAATGCCTTTGACAAATCACAGAAAATACCTGCTGCTTGTAATTTGTTATTTAATGAATTACGTACATTTTCACTGAAGGTGTAAATAGCCTTCTAGGTATCAGAAACCTTCAGAAATCCAAACTGTGTTCTTGATAATATGTTATTTGTGGTCAGATGGTTGAGTAGCTGCCTGTAGATTACTTTTTCTAAAAATTTTTAGATTGCTGGCAAAAGTGAAATCGGTCTGTATTTTGACGGTATCTATTCCCTTTCTTGAATAGAGACTTAACAACTGCATATTTTAGCTAGTCAGCCAATGTCCCAGTTATAATTGACTGGTTACACAAGTAACTTAGAATTGTACTAAACTCACAAGAACATGCCTTAATTAACTTTGTTGATATTTCATCATAACCACTAGAATGCTTTGTTTTTAAAGATTTTATAATGGAAGTTATTTCCTTTGGTGAAGTGAGTGACATATTCATGTACGTGAAACTATTTGTAAAGGGTAGTTTCAGATATTCAAGGGCATTATTTACTGATCCTGACAATCCCATTCTATCAGTAACGGATATGAAGTACTTGTTAAATAGATGTGCCACACTATGCCCATCGGTTACTAATGTGTCATCTACCCTTAATGCTATTTGCTCCTGTTCATTTCTGGTTCTACTAGTTTCCTCCCTCACTATATCCCATATTGTTTTTATTTTGTTCCCTGACATTGCTATCTTCTTCTCGTAGTACATTTGTTTAGATGTCTGAATTACTTTTTTAAATATTTTACAGTATTCCTTGTATTTAGATAAGTCATCAGCATTGGAACTATTCTGGGTTGACAGATACATTTTCTTTTATATCTTACAGGAAACCTTTATTCCTTGTGTAATCCATGGTTTTATTATAGACCTCTGTTTAATTTGGGTAACTTTTAGAGGAAAACAGTTTTCAAACATGGTACTGACATTGTTCATGTCATGAACACTATAAACATCCTTCCAGTTCATATCTTTGATCAGTTTTCTAAAACTCTCAATTTTTGGTTGATTGCCGCCACCTCCCCCACTATCACAACACAAGAGGGCTGGAAAAGCATCAACTGATGCTGTGGATCGTGTTTGAATTTGTTGAATGGTTTTGAACCATCCCTAGTGACTCCATCCTGCATACTATAACAAACGTTGTGCTTGTGCTACATTCCAAAGCGGTCATATCACGTACAGTTGGATTGGAACTGCATGATGTCCTTACAGTAGTGTTGAATCGTCTAGGGAGTGGCAGCAGTGTCAAAGATTATCAAGAACGTCGTTGGGTTGCACATTGCACTGCAAACTGTTTTTTGGCCGCTAAATGTGTTGAAATGAATGCCTGAAAGGAAGAAGTTGTTGCATTGATGCCTTTGAAGTCACCACCTGAGGCCTTTACTTGTTGTCTGTGAGCCACACCGTGTCTGAAATGTGTTCCTCAGTCACCCTAAAGAAAACCCTGTAATTTTCAAAGCTGGGCATTGTGGTTCTGACCTCCATTGCAGAAACATCAAGAGAAAGGTTGACCTTCCCGTCGTGTTACACGTCCATGGCTGCGCTGGGCACAATTGTGGTGAAAGTTGGTGCCAATGTGACATCACTGACCCAGCTTACACGTCACTTGAACTTCGAGCTCTGGTCTTTTTTCACATTTGCCGTTGTCACGCTTACTGAAGCGGTACCTAGCCAAACGGTGACATTGCAGGATGTCATGCTTTGGAACCATTACAGAGGAAGAATATAGATTCCTTTGGGACAATTTCAAACTTCTGCTTCACAATGATGGAAAGTGACAAAGTTTCAAAAAAGTGACCTTTTAACACTTTTGCACAGAGTATGTTGCCACTAACTATGGCATTCATAATGCGGCATAGTGGACAGCATCGTTCTTTGTCGTTCTCTGGGTCACCACACAAAGAGAGTCGGAGAAAGAAGTATGATGGTTGCCAAATGTTGTCCCTATGGCAGTAGTGGAAGACCACCATGTGCTCGCCTCCCTCATATGCCAGATAGCAAGAGAAGAGATACAGCAACGTATGGCAGCTAGAAATGTGACAGCCGCCATATAAGTCGACCTGATGTTTCAGGAGGTGATAGAAAATGTTCAAGAAGAGGTGTATCGATCATTGACACCCACCTCGGTCACAAGTCGAAAGCGCCATGAAGAATGAATCAAGTCAGCTCAAACCAATGCCGCTACAGTCAAACAACAACCCAGAATTCGACCAATCCAAATACAATCAACCCTCCCACAAATTATAATGCATAGCAGAAAAACAGACATTTGGAGGACAGAGAACAAGCTGTTTTTTTTTCCACTGACCACACCTTTGTAGCATTGTACGCTACTGCAGAGAGAGAAGACGAGTGTTCGACGTCTATTACACTGCAAGACGTCAACCAACACAACAGCTGTGTTCACGCCAGTCGACTGCAGACGATTATACACTCCTGGAAATTGAAATAAGAACACCGTGAATTCATTGTCCCAGGAAGGGGAAACTTTATTGACACATTCCTGGGGTCAGATACATCACATGATCACGCTGACAGAACCACAGGCACATAGACACAGGCAACAGAGCATGCACAATGTCGGCACTAGTACAGTGTATATCCACCTTTCGCAGCAATGCAGGCTGCTATTACCCCATGGAGACGATCGTAGAGATGCTGGATGTAGTCCTGTGGAACGGCTTGTCATGCCATTTCCACCTGGCGCCTCAGTTGGACCAGCGTTCGTGCTGGACGTGCAGACCGCGTGAGACGACGCTTCATCCAGTCCCAAACATGCTCAATGGGGGACAGATCCGGAGATCTTGCTGGCCAGGGTAGTTGACTTACAACGTCTAGAGAACGTTGGGTGGCACGGGATACATGTGGACTTGCATTGTCCTGTTGGAACAGCAAGTTCCCTTGCCGGTCTAGGAATGGTAGAACGATGGGTTCGATGACGGTTTGGATGTACCGTGCACTATTCAGTGTCCTCTCGACGATCACCAGAGGTGTACGGCCAGTGTAGGAGATCGCTCCCCACACCATGATGCCGGGTGTTGGCCGTGTGTGCCTCGGTCGTATGCAGTCCTGATTGTGGCGCTCACCTGCACGGCGCCAAACACTCATTCGACCATCATTGGCACCAAGGCAGAAGCGACTCTCATCGCTGAAGACGACACATCTCCATTCGGCCCTCCATTCACGCCTGTCGCGACACCACTGGAGGCGGGCTGCACGATGTTGGGGCGTGAGTGGAAGACGGCCTAACGGTGTGCGGGACCGTAGCCCAGCTTCATGGAGACGGTTGCGAATGGTCCTCGCCGATACCCCAGGAGCAACAGTGTCCCTAATTTGCTGGGAAGTGGCGGTGCGGTCCCCTACGGCACTGCGTAGGATCCTACGGTCTTGGCGTGCATCCGTGCGTCGCTGCGGTCCGGTCCCAGGTCGACGGGCACGTGCACCTTCCGCCGACCACTGGCGACAACATCGATGTACTGTGGAGACCTCACGCCCCACGTGTTGAGCAATTCGGCGGTACGTCCACCCTGGCTCCCGCATGCCCACTATACGCCCTCGCTCAAAGTCCGTCAACTGCACATACTGTTCACGTTCACGCTGTCGCTGCATGCTACCAGTGTTAAAGACTGCGATGGAGCTCCGTATGCCACGGCAAACTGGCTGACACTGACGGCGGCGGTGCACAAATGCTGTGCAGCTAGCGCCATTCGACGGCCAACACCGCGGTTCCTGGTGTATCCGCTGTGCCGTGCGTGTGATCATTGCTTGTACAGCCCTCTCGCAGTGTCCGGAGCAAGTATGGTGGGTCTGACACACCGGTGTCAATGTGTTCTTTTTTCCATTTCCAGGAGTGTATTCGACCTGTGGGACTAAGGCCATCGCCGTACCATAGAAAAGGTTGCTCCCCAAGATGCTATAGCTGTTACACATCGCTTTGCGGAGGCACCAGCCGCTCGCCTAGCAACCAAATTCAGGAAACGTAAGTGAGGTGACCACCTAAGGAGGTGAGGCCGCCAAGGGTGAAAATCTTTGATGGATGACAGCCACAAAGACGTAAGGAATATCATTGACCACGAACCTGTTTGGGTGCCAGCCGGTTCAGGGATTTCTTTTTCTATAGTATCGAAAGCCTATCATGTTCAGCTAAAGAAGAATATGTTCTATGATACAGAAACGATAGCGCTGAGGATCGCAAAAGGAAAGTAATCCAGCAGACACAACATGTGGCGAAAGTATAACTATCATCGACAAAATACAGTCTTTCGAAGTTGTAGTTTTAGCGCAAAATAGTCATAATGTTATTTCAGATGGGACTTCCTCCAGGTATCACAAGCAGCTATATACAGTGTAAGATCAGAGCTCCAGACTGAGAAAGCCATTCCAATAAGCAAAAGGAGCAAAGATCTCTCTCGGCAGTTGACTTGTATTGAAGATGTCACTATCCTGTTGTCATCAATATTGCATGTTCCAGTCCTCAATGGAGGTGCTTAGTTAAACTGTGAAGCTTCCGTCGATTGCGATAAAGCTATTAAGGCCCACAAAAGAAATCTACATGCTACCTAAAATCATCAGCACCATAGGTGGTCAAGGGGAACTGTGGATCACTAGTGGTCATGAGCAGCCCAACACATCACTGCCTGAACATGTCCAAGAAGGGCAGCTTAATGTCATTCACGAAGAAGTGTGCCCCTCAACCACAATAGATAACGCAGGGGAGAAAGCTGTTGTCGAATTGCCAATGGGATCCGGGCTAACCAAGGAACAATGTCGGCGAGTGACAGCTGTACTGCATCAATTTTCGGGTACTTTCGAATCAGGAGTGGAAAAAAGACAGACCAAGTGGCGCATGGTAAAACACCACATCAACACTGGGTATCATCCACCAGTCAGCCAGTGTTCGTATAAGTTGCCGTTGTCTGAACGATGGATAAATCCAGAGGAATGGAAATTTCACTCAGCAGTGGTGTGTGCACTGATATGCAACATCTCACAGATTAAAACTGCATGCCAGAGTGAGGCTAGAATTCGGGATCCTTGTCTTTCACGAGCAGAAGCTCTACCATCTAAGCTATCTGTACTAGACTCACTACCTGTCACCACAGCTTTACTTTGCCAGAAGTTGGAGGGTAAGATGGAAGGTACTGATGGAAATAAAGCTTTGATCACGAGTCGTGGGTTGGAGATCGATATCTTAGTTAGTAGAGCAGGTGCATTCAAAAGGCAATGATCCAGAGTTAGAGTCCCAGTCTGGAAAATTGTATTAATCTGCCACAAGTTTCAATCCTGGAGGAAGTGCAGAAGATGTAAGATGACATCACTGAACATTCATAGTGTCCTTGTGAAGAATAAGGACGACACATGCCGTTTCTACATCAACTACTGATGATTGAACAAAATCACAAAGTAAGATATCTATCCATTCCCGCACATTATGACACCCTAGGCTGTTTGAAAGGAACAAAATATTTCTAAACTACAAACATTCAGACACGCTACTGGCAAATCGATGTTTATTATATGGACCAGGAGTAGATTGCCTCACAACTCCTTGTAGCCTCTATGAGTTTAATGTTATGTCATCTGGACTGTGTAATGCTCCAACCACCTTCAAACATATGATGGACAACCTACTTCTACACCTTATATGGATGATGTGTCTTTGTAGTATGGATGACATTTCCGTTCTTTAAAGAGATTTTAAGAACATCTAAGACAGCTGAGGCAATCATGTTGAAATTTGTTTGACTGCAGGTTCCTAAATGAAGCCTAAAAAGTGTCCAAGAAATACAAATATTGGGACACATAGAGAATGGCGAGGAAATCCGCCCCGATCCCGAAAAAATAAAATCAGTCACAAAAAATTTCAACTGTTCAGCACATTTGTGATGCGAGTAGTTTTCTCGGAAACAGCTAATACTATCAGTGATTCAGGAAGGACTTCTCTACCAAGGCATATACCTTGCATGAACTAGTGCAAAGAAACATCAAATATTACTGGAGCGAGTTACAAGACAGATATTTCGTTATCCTAAAGGATGCACTAACATCTTTTCCAGTTCTAGAATAGTATTACAAGAATGCCAAGACAGAACTTTACACTGACGCAAAAGGTTATGGAATAGGATCAGTCCTAGTCCAAATTCAGGAAGATGCTGTAAAGGTGATGCCTTATGCTTCCAGAGTACTGTCTAAGTCTAGCATGAACTAATCTACAACTGAGAAAGGGTGTCTTGCAGTTGTTTGGGCTATCAACAAGTTCCAGCAATGTTTATTTGACAAAGCACTCACTGTTGTGACAGGCCACAGTTCTCTCTGTTGGCTGATGACCAGAAGAATCCGTCAGGTCGACTGGTGAGATGGGAACTGGGGCTTCAGAAGTATGACATCACAGTGGTACACAAAAGGGGATGCTAACACAAGAACACTGACTGGTTTTCAAGAAATCCTTTGGGGGAGCACAGCAAGATGGATGAAATCTCAGTCATCGCTGCATTAAAGCACACTGTTGCTGAACAGAGGGAAGATCTTGTGAAAACCATAGAATCCTTGGAGAAAGAGAGCTGACCAAAGCAGAATTGCAACTAATTACAGACCTTTGTGTAAGGGGAACTATGATCCAATGGGGCAGAAATGGTTACTCATCAATCCGGCTCATCTGTGGTCAGCTATACTGTAGTTCTCTACAAGACGCAAACATATGGTCACCTAGGATTTGTGAAGACTATACACATAATCAGACTCAGGTATCACTGAACAATCCTTTACCCATCCGCTAGACACTATATGAGTTACTCTAAGGGATGTCACAATGGAAGCACATCTCACTTACTTCCAGGGCATCTGGTATCAATCCTGCCCGCAGCAGAGCCGTTGCCTTGAACTGAAATCGACCTCTTGGGGGAGGTCCCCCCAGTTGACAAACAATAATCGATGGATAATAGTCTGCCCTGACTACCTCAACCACTATGCTGACACTAAGGCTGTGCTGATGAAGCTCTGAAAATTTTAAAATTCGTTGTATGAGATACCATTTTGATAAGTGGAGCATTCTGTGAGATGATCTCCAATCATAGAAAAGTTATATACTTAACATTAGTACCCTAGATAATTTCACTTTATGATATCAATCATAGGATGACAACTACCTACCATTCACAGACGAATGGCCTCACTGAACGCTTATTTGAGATGGTAATAGATTCGGTCTTGATGCTGATGTCGGACACAGAAATGGGCATACAGTACTAGTCCCCATGACATTTACAAACTACACAGCGAAGCAAGATAGTACAGAATTCACACCATTGTTTCTGTTCCACGAGCATGAGGCCGAAGCAACAATAAATCCACAGTTCCCATTTCATTTTGACGATACTCAGAATGAACATGTGAAGTACCTCACCAGCAGTACTGAAGAAGCAAGACATTTGGCTCATGTATGGACCCTGGAGGCCCAGGAGAAGGACTGAGAACACCAAAGTTCCAAGCACTGAACAGAGAGACACAGCCCAGGAGACGTGATATGGATATTTACGTCTGTGTGGGAAGTAGGACTACCTCAAACTCACTAAAGCTCTGCTTTTCGCGATATCTTTTCCTTCATCGCTTGTCGTATATTACATATGAAGTTGAGGTTTATGATCCACCATCAAGAAGATAAAAGCATCGAGACATTGCCCATGTCCTGCATATGAAGCCGTATTATAATCTAGAAGTGCAAACCGAAAACCGAATCGACAGTTGCAAAGTTTCGAGGGAGAGGTTACTATTGGTGCTCATCTTAGTTAAGAGGATATAGCAACACGACAGTAGTGGGGCAACAACACATTGCTAGTTACCTACATTAGGGCTAAGTATACATTCAGGGGCAAACCTATTGTTCTCCTTTGATTGAGACGTCCTTCATCTATTGTTCTGCTAAGAGAATTATGACCCATTGGGGATAAGTCATCCTTTTGACTGACGGGTCCTTAATTTATTGTTTGGTTATGTAGTTTTCCATGTCACCCCTCCCCTCCCACCCTCTCAAAGAATTGACACCACTTCTGATATCAAATCAATTGACTAATAAATTAAATTTATTTAAAAAATTGACGAAAACAGCTCAATTGTGTCACCTTCGGTATTCAGGGGCTGCTTCATGTTATTGAATAGTGCCCATGACTCTCTAATATTTGACTGACTAATTAATTAATTATTTAAATCGATATCTCTCAGTTTTCCTTGCCCCCTCCCAGAAAATAATGGTTGATCGATCCCATTGTATGGAATATTGTTTAAACAATTTAGACTGTTGTGGTTGGCAGGAGAGCCAACACCGTGTTACTAGAGGAGGTCGAAAGGCACGCGTTTTAGCTCACGCAGGCTGGTGTGAGGTCTGGAACAGGACAAGGAAATTAGACTTCAGAAAACGGACGTAGCTGGTGGAATACTTAAATTTAATCCATTAATGACGAACGTCGCTCTTGACGGTACATGATTCATAATATCAATAGTCGGCTGTACAACAGGGGCGAGTGCTAGGAAGTCTCTCTAGACCGGCAGATTTAAAGGCTACCACCTGGCAAGTGTGGCGGTGACACCACATAGACAATGTGTGAAATATTGTTTAATTTAAAAAAATTAACAAAGGAGTGTATAGAATGTAGTTTATTTAGAGAATTTGTCAGGAAATCGGTAGCTGTTTGTGGAATGTTTAAGCAATTGCTGAAGGAAACACGAAATTACACCGTCACAGGTCACTTCAACATATCTCAAACCTCTAATCATGTCTCGCTACCCCTTCCCCAGCCACACACTCCAGGGCCCACGTTAGCAGTAGGGCCCAGAGAAGTAGCGGCGTGCTCGAGCATGCGCTAATCTTAAGCACATTTCCTGTCTGCATTCACAGACATCTCCAGTGGTCTGTATGCATGAACCAACCTGTCGGATACCAACATACACTCCTGGAAATTGAAATAAGAACACCGTGAATTCATTGTCCCAGGAAGGGGAAACTTTATTGACACGTTCCTGGGGTCAGATACATCACATGATCACACTGACAGAACCACAGGCACATAGACACAGGCAACAGAGCATGCACAATGTCGAAACTAGTACAGTGTATATTCACCTTTCGCAGCAATGCAGGCTGCTATTCTCCCATGGAGACGAGCGTAGAGATGCTGGATGTAGTCCTGTGGAACGGCTTGCCATGCCATTTCCACCTGGCGCCTCAGTTGGACCAGCGTTCGTGCTGGACGTGCAGACCGCGTGAGACGACGCTTCATCCAGTCCCCAACATGCTCAATGGGGGACAGATCCGGAGATCTTGCTGGCCAGGGTAGTTGACTTACACCTTCTAGAGCACGTTGGGTGGCACGGGATACATGCGGACGTGCATTGTCCTGTTGGAACAGCAAGTTCCCTTGCCGGTCTAGGAATGGTAGAACGATGGGTTCGATGACGGTTTGGATGTACCGTGCACTATTCAGTGTCCCCTCGACGATCACCAGAGGTGTACCGCCAGTGTAGGAGATCGCTCCCCACACCATGATGCCGGTTGTTGGCCCTGTGTGCCTCGGCCGTATGCAGTCCTGATTGTGGCGCTCACCTGCATGGCGCCAAACACGCATACGACCATGATTGGCACCAAGGCAGAAGCGACTCTCATCGCTGAAGACGACACATCTCCATTCGTCCCTCCATTCACGCCTGTCGCGACACCACTGGAGGTCCGGGCTGCACGATGTTGGGGCGTGAGCGGAAGACGGCCTAACGGTGTGCGGAACCATAGCCCAGCTTCATGGAGACGGTTGCGAATGGTCCTCGCCGATACCCCAGGATCAACCGTGTCCCTAATTTGTTGGGAAGTGGCGGTGCGGTCCCCTACGGCACTGCGTAGGATCCTACGTTCTTGGCGTGCATCCATGCGTCCCTGCGGTCCGGTCCCAGGTTGACGGACACGTGCACCTTCCGCCGACCACTGGCGACAACATCGATGTACTGTGGAGACCTCACGCCCCACGTGTTGAGCAATTCGGCGGTACGTCCACCCGACCTCCCGCATGCCCACTATACGCCCTCGCTCAAAGTCCGTCAACTGCACATACGTTTCACGTCCACGCTGTCGCGGCATGCTACCAGTGTTAAAGACTGCGATGGAGCTCCGTATGCCACGGCAAACTGGCTGACACTGACGGCGGCGGTGGACAAATGCTGCGCAGCTAGCGCCATTCGACGGCCAACACCGCGGTTCATGGTGTGTCCGCTGTGCCGTGCGTGTTATCATTGCTTGTACAGCCCATCTCGCAGTGTCCGGAGCAAGTATGGTGGGTCTGACACACCGGTGTCAATGTGTTCTTTTTTCCATTTCCAGGAGTGTATATGAGATAACTTCCTTCCAAAGCACGTACCTGAGAGGGAATCGATCCAGAAATACTGCTGAAGCTAACAGATAATTAATTTCTGGTCACATGATTGAGATGTATGGCATATAAGGCAGACATGCTAGATATTTCACACACACAAAATTATGATGTCACAAAACTGGTAGCAGTCTGACTCGAAATATCCTTTAAAAAAAGATCGTTGTATACAAAGAGAGAGGGAGAGAGAGAACGAGAAAGAGAGAGAGAGACAGAGCTATAGTTTGCTTTGTAGATCACATAGGAACTAGCATGATACATTTAACTCCACCATGGACTCTAAACTGCCCCAGCCTGCCTGATGCACTTTTCTTGTGGTACACTTCACGAACTGCTTCAGAAGATATTAAATCTGGTGCGGAATATCACACCTTGAAGATGTCATAAATGTTGCTTCAGAAGATGAGCCACAGGAAATATGAATTAAATCGTTAAGATAGGCATCTAAACAATTTGCATTATATAGGTATGAAAAGGGGGTTTTGAGAGTCTGGCATACTAGGATATTAGTCAATTTTCGGGTTTTTCTATTATCCCCATAGACAAACTGTAGAACGTTATTAAACACAACACAACAATTGTAGTGTACATTGTAAGTTAACTGACGTCACATGGAGGCAAGTGCACTGAATAAATACTGTTTTTTGGTGCATATCACACATAAACACTCTTCCACAGGGTCGAATACACGATCCATTCTGTAGTTGTATATTGTAGCCTCCAACCTGGTAATGACATGCTGCTTAGCCAAGACTGAGAAAAGCTTATAAGTTGTTCTCTGTCTGCATACAGTTTCAATTATCTACCTGTAAATTTCGCAGAGACTCTTAACTCTGACTCCTACAAAGTATTGCACAGAAATGTCATCTTGAAGAAGGAGAAACTTATTTTTCTCAGTCTATAATATTGTTCTCCACAATACTGTCTGATATAGATATCACCGAACTGGAATTGGTTCCTATAAATAATGTTATACCAGCGGTCCTAAGAAAAATAACCAGTGTATCAAACAGACTTAAACTATTCCTCATTAAAGAAATTACTCTTTTAAGTGCAGTTAATGTATTAACTGTATGGAAAGGAAAACTGGAAATGGAGGACCTCGAAGTAAAGAAATGAAAACTAGAGTATATGGAGAAGATAACTGCCGTAACAGAAGAATATAAGCTGCAATTGGAAAAGGAAGAAGCTACTGCGGATGTGTAGGCCAGGTTTACATAAGGATTTAAACATACTGTTTGGAGAAATCTGGCTATGAAGGGAGAATATAAAATATTGGTATTTACAGTAAACAGCAATGGGAACTGGTCACTTTTGAGTACTGGCTGAAATCAATGGAGTCGAGAATGTTTACTATGTTAAGGGTTACACAAAAAATGTGTGTAACAAGCTCTATTCTCATTTGGATCGACTTAAAAACGATTGTTATATTCCATCTAACGTAAGTGTGGTAAGCTGGGTGTTGTCCACCTAGCAACTGAACAGCAATTTGCCAAGTTTAAAGCTGACAGAATAACTACATTTAATGGACACTCGTTTGCAAAAGTTGTAAACTTAAAGCTCTACACAGAAATCCCGCAAGAATGTGGAGCAGAAGAGTTGCAGACATACACACAAGAAGATTTGGAAAGCTTTAAAACAGTGTCATGGAGGAGATAAGAGGAAATATTAAAATTCCCAAATTCTCTCGTCTACAAGAACTGCAGGAAGAAACTGAACTAAGCCATAAAACGAGTATTCTACAGGTACAGGAAGAAAACAAGATATGTATCAGAATTCGAGAATTTACCTTCCCTGCATTTGTCAAATTATTAGCTGGAGAAAGACATAAATGATTCAGATGTGGATTTTAAGTTATAAGTTAAAAATTAAATTGGACTTTTTTATTTGTTATTGAGTTGTGCCTCTATGGACTGTATGGTAACAACCAATTTCATTTTACTGTCTAGATCTTGTTCTTGTTCCAGCTTTGACTTCCTGCCAGTATCTTCTGAGCCCACCAAGGGGGGCCTGTTTATGCTCTTCTGACAATGGTCCTCTCTGTCTTTTGGGCATTGATGCCATTTTAAAACCTTGGTAGTTGTTCACCAACCTTCTAAATTAGTTCCTGTCAGGAATTTCTCTCTCTGAAATACCGATCTGCCTAAAATCTTTTTCACATTCTTCAAACCATCTAGGCCTTGTTTTCTTAGATTGGATGAAACTCGATATTCTTTTTATTAGTCGGTCACCGTCCATCCTCATGAGATGACCGTAAAGTGACAATCATCTCTTCTTTTGGATGCTGTGATAGGACATTATGAACTACATCTAACAAAAAAAGGAAAGAGCTGTTTTCTGTGTGTAAAAGTATATGCAAAAGTAAATAAAGATTTTGTATGAGAATATTTAGCTGTCTTATTCGCTAATCTACAAAAAAATTCAAAGCATTTCCTATATAGAAGTATTTATGCGCATGCATTTCGTATGTGGGAAGCGGTTGGTTGGATGACTTTGAAATGTAGTTGAAAGGAGGTAGCTGAAAGTACAGTGAGCCCCTTTTTACCTACAAGTGGGAAATGCTTCTCCATTGAACACGTAGTGCAGACATTAAACAATCATGTCCGTCATCCCAGTCTAGCAGCTAGACACTGATGAAATAATTTTCCCACCATTTTTCCCCTGACCTCCATCTTGGATTACATCATGGAAGGGAAGAGGGGGAGGGCAAACTGCGTCCTCTGGTGGTGGTGTTGTGAACTAGGTCAGTTGGACTCTGTACCTCCTGGCGAACACACTGAAGGGAACTACTGTCTATGATGACCCAAATTGTTTAAATAAACAGTGCATACGAAATAAAGACTTATGTCCATCCTATCTGTCAGCCCAGCACAGATTGACTCCTTTTGCTGCCAATTTCCAGATGGTGGAGGGGTGGGGAGGAGAGGGGGAGGGGGACACATTGAGTTAGATTAGTGGAGGTAGCCCAATTGACCTATTTTTCCACGAAAATTTGAACGCCTCACCATGATGTCATTGTAACATTGTAACATCTACTGCCGCCGTCTTGAATAGATTTGGCATCAACGCACAGGTGGGCCACGCCAGTTTTGCCCTGATACTTATGACTGGAAGGTGAGGATTTGCCAGTGTCATCATTCAGTGGACTGTTGACAAGATCTGTACCTAGGGTGCTGTAGTCGGCTCCAGTGAGAATTTCTGAAACAGTAAGTCACTTTTTCTCCAGATGAGGGGGCAGTGCCGCGAGTTATGGCGATCACAGTGTGGTGCCATGGTTAGCATCACATTATAGCGAGCTGTCTGTCAGCAGGTGTTAGTTATTTAGTATATCTTGTGTTTAATTATTGTATCCTGTGTCTGTAATGTTTGTACATTCTGGAGTATTCAGTGTATGTATAAATACCAGCATTCTAGAATATTCGATGTTTGTATAAACAGCAATTCTCTCTGTGTAAGAATACAGGTGTCTTCTGGCTAAATATTGGCGTCACTCATAAACATGCTCTCCATGTCAGTTGTAAGTGTTGTACTTCATTGACAACTCTGCTTTCAGATATAGACTTGATTCTGGTTTGGATGTGACATTACTAGCCAAATCGTTAAATGAGTGTAATTCGTAAAATCAAGTCTTCTTAACAATGTAGATGCCTATTGAAGAAAGTTTACATCCCTTGCTTAGACATGCCACTGCTAATAAATATTGTTTATGAATAAAGCATGTATGAACAAAGCAAATTGATATTAAAATATGGTATATACCTACATCACAATCTGTTATTGTTGTTGTTGTGGACTTCAGTCCTGAGACTGGTTTGATGCAGCTCTCCATGCTACTCTATCCTGTGCAAGCTCCGTTATCTCCCAGTACCTACTGCAGCCTACATCCTTCTGAATCTGCTTAGTGTATTCATCTCTTGGTCTCCCTCTACGACTTTTACCCTCCACGCTACCCACCATTACTAAATTGGTGATCCCTTGATGCCTCAGAATATCCCCTACCAACCGATCCCTTCTTCTAGTCAAGTTGTGCCACAAACTCCTCTTCTTCCCAACCCTATTCGGTACCTCCTCATGTGATCTACCCATCTAATCTTCAACATTCTTCTGTAGCACCACATTTCGAAGGCTTCTATTCTCTTCATGTCTAAACTATTTATCGTCCATGTTTCACTTCCATACAAGGCCACACTCCATACAAGTACTTTCAGAAACGACTTCCTGACACTTAAATCAATACTCGATGTTAACAAATTTCTCTTCTTCAGAAACGCTTTCCTTGCCATTGCCAGTCTACATTTTATATCCTCTCTACTTCGACCATCATCAGTTATTTTGCTTTAAGTTTCTCATTTCCTAATCTAATTCCTTTAGCATCATCTGACTTAATTCGACTACATTCCATTATCCTTTTGTTGATGTTCATCTTATACCCTCCTTTCAAGACACTGTCCATTCTGTTCAACTGCTCTTCCAAATCCTTTGCTGTCTCTGACAGAATTACAATGTCATCGGCGAACCTCAAAGTTGTTATTTCTTCTCCATGGATTTTAATACCTACTCCGAACTTTTCTTTTGTTTCCCTTACTGCTTGCTGAATATACAGATTGAAAAACATCGGGGAGAGGCTACAACCCTGTCTCACTCCCTTCCCAGCCACTGCTTCCCTTTCATGTCCCTCGACTCGTATACCTGCCATCTGGTTTCTGTACAAATTGTAAATAGCCTTTCGCTCCCTGTATTTTACCCCTGCCACCTTCAGAATTTGAAAGAGAGTATTCCAATCAGCAGTCTCTTCAAATTCTAGATACGTAGGTTTGCCTTTCCTTAATCTTAAGAGACGTCGTAGGGTCAGTATTGCCTCACATGTTCCAACATTTCTACGGAATCCAAAATGATCTTCCCCAAGGTCGGCTTCTACCAGTTTTTCCATTCGTCTGTCAAGAATTCGCGTTAGTATTTTGCAGCTGTGACTTATTAAACTGAAGTTCGGTAATTTTCACATCTGTCAACACCTGCTTTCTTTGGGATTCGAATTATTATATTCTTCTCGGAGTCTGAGAGAATTTCGCCAGTCTCATACATCTAGCTCACCAAATGGTAGAGTTTTTTCAGAACTGACTCTCCCAAGGCTGTCAGTAGTTCTAATGGCATCTTGTCTACTCCCAGGGCCTTGTTTCGATTTAGGTCTTTCAGTGCTCTGTCAAACTCTTCATGCAGTATCATATCTCCCATTTCATCTTCAACTACATTCTCTTCCATTTCCATAATATTGTCCATCTATATACCCCTCCCACCTTTCTGCATTCCCTTCTTTGTTTAGAACTGGGTTTCCATCTGAGCTCTTAATATTCATGCAAGTGGTTCTCTTTTCTCCAAAGGGCTCTTTAATTTTCCTGTAGGCAGTATCTATCTTACCCCTCGTGAGATAAGCCTCTACATCCATACATTGGTCCTCTAGCCATCCCTACTTAGCCATTTTGCACTTCCTGTGGATCTCATTTTTGAGACGTTGGAATTCCTTTTTGCCTGCTTTATTTACTGCATTTTTATATTTTCTCCTTTCATCAATTAAATTCAGTATCTCTTCTGTTACCCAAGGATTTCTACTAGCCCTCGTCTTTTTACCTACTTGATCCTCTACTTCCTTCACTATTTCATCCCTCAAAGCTACCCATTCCTCTTCTATTGTATTTCTTTCCCCCATTCCTGTCAATTGTTCCCTTATGCCCTCCCAGAAACTCTGTACAACCTCTGATTCTTTCAGTTTATCCATGTCCAATCTCCTTAAATTCCCACCTTTTTACAGTTTCTTCAGTTGTAATCTACAGTTCATAACCAATAGATTGTGGTCAGAGACACATCTGCCTCTGTAAATGTCTTACAATTTAAAACCTTGTTCCTAAATCTCTGTTTTACCATTATATAATATATTTGATACCTTCTAGTATCTCCAGGGGTCTTCCATGTATACATTCATCTTTCATGATTCTTGAACCAAGTGTTAGCTGTGATTACGTTATGCTCTGTGCAAAATTCTACCAGACGGCTTCCTCTTTCATTTCTTAGCTCTAATCCATATTCGGCTACAACGTTTCTTTCTGTTCCTTTTCCTACTGTCGAATTCCAATCACCCGTGACTATTAAATTTTCGTCTCCCTTCAGTACCTGAAAAATTTCTTTTATCTCATCATACATTTCATCAATTTCTTCATCATCTGCAAAGCTAGTTGGCATATAAACTTGTACTACTGTAGTAGACATGGGCTTCGTGTCTATGTTGGCCACAATAATGCGTTCACTATGCTGTTTGTAGTAGCTTACCCACACTCCTATTTTTTTATTCATTATTAAACCTACTCCTGCATTACTTGTATTTGATTTTGTATTTATAACCCTGTATTCACCTGGCCAAAAGTCTTGTTCCTCCTGCCATCGAACTTCACTAATTCCCACTATATCTAATTTTAACCTATCTATTTCCCTTTTTAAATTTTCTAACCTACCTGCCCGATTAAGGTATCTGATATTCCACACTCCAATCCATAGAACGTCAGTTTTCTTTCTCCTTATAACGACGTCCTCTTGAGTAGCCGCCGCCCAGAGATCCGAATGGGGGACTATTTTACCTCTGGAATATTTTACACAAGAGGATGCCATCATCATTTAATCATACAGTAAAGCTGCATGCCCTCGGGAAAAAATACATCTGTAGTTTTCCCTTGCTTTCAGCCATTCGCAGTACCACAACAGCAAGGTCGTTTTGGTTAGCGTTACACGGCCAGATCAGTCAATCATCCAGACTATTGCCCCTGCAACTACTGAAAAGGCTGCTGCCCCTCTTCAAGAACCACAAATTTGTCTGGCCTCTCAGCAGATACCCCCCCCCCCCCCCCCACGGTACAGCTATCGGTATCGTTGAGGCACGAAAGCCTCCCCACAAACGGCAAGGTCCCTGGTTCATGGGGGGTGGGGACATCACAAAATTTTTGTTACCATTTGCGGAAACAAAACCACAAGAGAAATTGTAGAATTTGTAACGTACAGGGTGTTCGAAAGGTCTTTCCCTGTTTACATAAATTGATAATTCAGGCTAGAAGTAAAATACAAATATGAAACTGCTGTCTAATTGTTTACAAACTATGAAAGTTTTTTTCACACATCAGTAAACTTCCACATGAGCAACCTTGGTAGCACGTAACACATCTAGGCGATATTCAATTTCTGTCCACACATTAGCCCACATCACTGAAGGGATCAATTCAACGACTGTGCTTATCCGTTGCCGCAGGGTTTCAAGATCTGATACATGTGTTTGGTGGACCTCATCCTTGACATAACCCTATTAAAAGAAGTCTAATGCGGTTATATCAGGAAAGCGTGGAGTCCAAACCGTTGGACCATCACGACCAATCAATCACCCAGGAAATGTCGTATCGAGATAGGCATGTACGTCCAAACCTCTATGAGGCAGTGCACCATCTTGCTGAAACAAGACATCGGGGTGATATTGAAGCAGCTGAGGAACAGCATACAGTTGCAACATGTCCAGATACGCTGCAGATGTGATGACAGCGTCAGTGAAGAAGAATGCCCCCTATAATGGATCGTCCAATAGCGCGCACCAAACATTCACCTTTGGACTGCCTCTGGTGCACTCCATGACCTCGCTAGGGGGTTGTGAACCACAAATGCGCACATTATGGCGATTCACTACTCCACTGACAAAAAAAAGTCGCTTTGTCGGAAAAGGCAATTCGTCTGAGATAACCATCATCGTCCTCAATACGTGATAGCATTTCGACCGCAAACTCATATCGACGTGCACTGTCATTGGACAACAAGGCCTGAACGATTTGCACTTTGTATGCACGAAACAATAAACGTTTGTGTAAAATGTCATGGAGAGAGCTTTTTGGCATCTGTAATTCACGTGAAGCCCTGCACACCGATTTCTTCGGACTTCGCAGAAAAGACTGCCTTACAGCTTCCACCCTGTCTGCTGAGGTACTTGGTCGACCAGACCTCGGAAGGTCAGCAACCGATCCTCATACCAGGCTTTAACGCTCTTGACATCAGGTGAATTCCTTCCAAATGTTGTCTGGACGTGTCTCTGCACTGTGGTTGGTGATTGAGTCTCATGGTACCACATGACACATAGTGCCTTCTCCTGATTGGTTAACGTGGCTCTTGGGCAATGCACCTCGTCCGCTACTTATGTACTGCGAAAAAAACTTTGATAGTTTAAACAATTCGACACAAGTTTCATATTTGTATCTTACTTCTAGCCTGAGTTATCAATTTATGTAATCAGGGAAAGTCTTTTCTGACACCCTGTATGTGAAGAAAGCAATTATTTTGGTTATATATGCCTCTTCTAACGAAGCACAGTCCATGCATGATAATGTGACCAACGAGCAATGACCAATATACGTCCAAAACGGTTGACAAGTTCATTTATTGGTCTGGAAGGGGATGCCGACAGTATTTGCCACCTTTTGGCCGGTCGGTGATGACGGAATTAAGGCACACACCCTACAATCTTCCCAAATTATTTTACAGAAACTCTTCGGAAAACAATTGTTTTTGCTTTATTTGTAGTTTTACATGTCAGGTTCATGACGATGTGCCCATCATTTCATTGATGGTCATAATTACTGTGATATTTACGTGGAAGTAAGACACAGCAAGAAATACGAAAAAGTCTTCAGTGAAAAATAGGGGTCGCTATGATATTGCATTTGGTACATATTACATAATATATAGCTGCACAACAAATTTAACTAACATATTGAAATTTTCTTTAGACTTGGTTGGAGGTCTGTATCTGTCACCAGTCTCGAGAAACGTGATCTGACATAGCACACTTATTTACGATCGCACCACGCCAGCGCTAAAGCCAAGATGAAATATCCACAACTTTCTTCTTATTTAATAAACTGCTTTACATACCGAAATGAGATTTTGGCAAATGATAGCACGCAAATAGAAGATTTTGAAGTGTGGTTATTATGCAAAACTACATTATCTGCCTTGTTATTCCACTAACTAGAGACTTTTTCGATGAAAGAATGTAATTTTGAAGGGCCATCGATAGCTGGAGAAACAAGAAATGTTATGGGTTTTGGAACACATCACACATTTATTTTGAGCCGAAGATGTGCTTTTTAATGAGATACTCACCTCGCTTTTCCTGAGTTCTTCACTTAATAAGATTAATAGACCACTGTTTCAGAATTCTCTCGCAACTGCGTCTGCACAACATGTTAGTGAGGCGAGACTGTGTAAACTCCGCTGTGTTTCGGCAAAAGCAGCAAGTTTTAACACAGAAGAAATGTGTAAGTTTCACTCGAAATTCGCTACCTGTGACGCTTCTCTGAAAGTTACAAATGGTTAACAATACAGGTGAAAATAAATCACTGGATATTCTGCTGAATGCTTTTCAGATGCTAACCAAATCAGAGGTGAGGGATCTTTTTGGATGGTCACCATGCAAGTGTGGGGGCGGAAACAACATTGAACGTAGGCTTCAGTTTGGAACGGCAAATCCCCTACAGCGCACCACTATCGCGATCCCCATGGATTCCCTGCCGTTTGTGCGTCTACAGACCACTGTATTCTGTGTGGCCTCTACTGCGACATCCTGCTGATCTATAAGGGACAGTCAAATGAAAACGAGGCAGATGGGACAAATGTAAGTAAACTAACTGTTTATTATTTCAAAAGTAATCGCCATAACTGTTAATCCATTTATCCCATTATAAGACAAGATGATCATTGCCTTCATAGAAGAATGTTTGCGGTCGCTTGCAGAAACATGATTATACCCAGGCGTGCACCTCTTCGTCTGAAGCAAATCTATGACCACAAATATCTGTCTTCAAGGCTTCAAAAATATGATAACTGTATGGGGAAGATTCGAGACTGTGTGGATGATGTGTAAGAGCGAATCTTCTGCAGTGAAGTCGAAACCACCATGGCAACATCAGAGAGGGCATTATCCTGGAACAGAGTGATGACGTCCATCAACTTTCCTGGAAGTTTGTGCTTCATAGCGCGCTTCTATTTTTGCAAAGTGTCCACGTACCACTGTGGTGCTGTGTTTCAGAGAGCCGGTATGCAGTGGATCCCTGTAGTCAAAGATAAAGGTCATCATGGCTATCCCGGAGCTATCACACCTGTTGCTTCAGCTATTCAGCAGAGTTTTGCTGAAAAGCATCACGCATGCAATCCTGATCTCTCACCACGTAATTTCCATATTTTTTTGCCGCCAAGAAAAACATTTGTGGCTATAGATTTTCTTCAGAGAAAGAGGTGTTTGCCTGCACCATCATGGTTCTGTAGACAACAAAAAACATTTTTCCATAAGGGCATTGACTGTCTTGTATCACAGAGGGATAAATGAACTATTAGTTATAGCAATTAATTTTGAAAAAATAAACAGTTTACTTATTTTAGCCCATGTATCTCGTTTTATTTGAATGCCCCTCGTGCAGTTTTCTATTTAAGTTAATATTGTGGTCCTTGACATAAGATTTATAACCTGAAATTGGTAAATAATCCTTAACCATTTACACACCTTCAAAGCTTTTGTATTAGTGCAGCATGGTGGACGGCAACTGCAGGTAGTCAGTATTGAAATGCTGGAAGCAAAATTATGTATACTGATGGAGATTCAAGTTGATTTTGAGTTAGTATAAGTGCAGCTAGAAATTGAAGATTAAGTTGCAGATCATAGCAAAGACAGTACATAATTTGGGGATTCATGGGACTTCATTGACTTTACTGTCAACAGTTTAAAGATGAGGTGTGATCACCTACCACAGTCTAGGTTCAAATGGCTCTGAGCACTATAGGACTAAACATCTAAGATCATCAGTCCCCTAGAACTTAGAACTACTTAAACCTAACTAACCTAAAGACATCACACACATCAAAGCCCGAGGCAGGATTCGAAACTGCGACCGTAGCGGTGGCGCGGTTACAGACTGTAGCGCCTAGAATCACTCGACCACCCTGGCCAGCTCACAGTCTAGGGAATCATCAAATACTTCAGGCAGTGTCATCTCTTGGTCAGCCTTTGAAGGCAACTACCTTAAGAAGCATCAAACAGAAATGCCTTTTCAGTTTAATTATGAAGCATAACCAATTGAGAATTTAATTTTTTCAGTTCTACTTTATGAGTTGAGATAAAGGATCTCCTTAAAGATATATGTCACATCAGAAACTTCGACTTGACTTGGTACGAAAGACAATGTTGCTTGAAAGCTTATCATGGAGAGATGTGAAAACCCAAATTATTTACGGACATGCATGCAAAGCCTTCGTTAGCCTTGCCTCCTACAGTCAGCACTAATGCAGGCCAGTAACTACAGTCACTTAATTAATTATTTATGTAGTCATTTGAAAGCCTTAGAGGCTCTTAACCTGACTTCTCAGTTCACGCAGTGATTCTATCAGACGCTATTTTGCGAGCCACAGCTAGGCATGAGTGGGAGATATAAACGTCTGAGTCCATTCGCTACTTTAAATCGACTGCTCACCTTTCTGGAGACAAAACGTCAGGCACTTGAGCTGATCAGATTCAGGGACAACACCTCAAAGGATTTGCAACTAATTTAAATAACATAAATCAAATGAGACATTTGAGGCACATTAGGTGACACTTACAGTAAAGGGAGTAACAAATTTTGTAACATACCTCATGCTATCACTAAATGCAAGAGGTTTCAAGCACTCTATATCGACAATCGATAGGCATTTATTACAAAAAATAAGATGGACTTTGTGTGAATCTGCCAGATCACATTACAAGTAAGGTCAAGGCTCCTACCTGTAAGGTACGTGATGTGAAGCACAACATATTGTTCCACAAGTGAGTTGATGCAAGATGTAGTCAAACTGGTGGCTCCAGAAGCTGTTCCCTGATCCATCACACAAGTAAGGGAAAACCAGATGATAGTTGTAATACCTTGTTGGCAACAGTTGTTGTCAAGATTATAGACAGAAAGGCTAAACAGCAACTTGTACAATGTCAGTACGTAGTGTGAGACAGCTATCTTTTATACAAAAGCGTGGCATGGCCAAGAAACTGAATTTGAAACTCAGTAAAACGTCATTTCCTGTGAACTGCATAAACAAATGCATGACTGTTTCTGTCTCATGCACTTGTAATGTCGATATCTCTCATACAATTAATATCTCGCATTGTAAGCACTTGTGTTATAATTGACTATGTCACCAGTGTGTTGCAATTATAGACAATGGAGGTAGAATAATCATTTTGATTGACAATTTGTAATCTCGACCTCTGCAAGCGTGCCAAAATAGATATGATTCTGATGACAAATGTTTTCTTTAATGTTATTGTAAACATTAGTTTAATTCAATACAAATAATATCATGACTCACTGACCTATACAACAGCATGTTTTTTTCCACATAAATTGCCATATATTTTCCATAAAAGGACATGTATTGCAAGATGTGACCCTGGCTGTGAGTAAATTAATAAAAATAGAAATCAAATAATTAACCCTGAGGTGCAATTGGTACTACTGGATGCTAAGAAGGACTGACATGTTTCTAAATAGACGCATCTTCCGACAGCTTCATCCAAAATTCTTGAAAAACTAATGTATTCAAGAGCACTATCACATATTTGTAAAAATGAAGTATTAACAAAATGTCAAGTTTGGTTTTCAGAAAAGCTTCTCAACAGAAAATGCTATATATGCGCTCACTGATCAAATATTAAATTCATTGAATAACTGAACATCACCCATTGGGATATTTTGTGATCTCTCAAAGGCTTCTGATTGTGTGAATCATGAAATTCTTCTAGATAAGCTTAAGTATTGCGGTATGAGTGGGACAGTGCACAAATCGTGTAACGCATACTTAACTAGAAAACTGCAGAACGTTGAAATTAACAGTACAGATAGTCTGAAAAAACCAGCAGAGTCCTTTAACTGGGAAAGTATCAAGAATGGTGTCCCACAGGGTTCAGTCTCGGGCCCTTATTGTTCTTAATATATATCAACGTCTTGCCACTCTATATTAAAGTTACTCCTCTTTGCTGGTGATACAAGTATAGTAATCCCACCCAAGGAGCAAAAATGAGCTGAGAAAATTACAAATAATGTCTTTTAAAAACTATTAAGTGGTTCTCTGCAAATTTACTATCACTAAATTTTGAGAAAACAGATTTTATAAAATTCTATACAGGAAATGCCATAACACCATTGATAAATATAGACTATGAACGGAAGTCTGTTGCTAAGGTAGAATACTCAAAATTTCTGGGTGTGTGTATTGATGAGAAATTGAATTGGAAGAAACACATCGATGACCTATGAAACCGTTATGTTTGGCTACTTATGCTATCAGGGTTATTGCAAATTTTGGTGATAAGCATATTGGTAAATTAACCTAATAGGCCTATTTTCAATCACTGCTTTCAGTAATAGCTGGAGCCCACCCAATTTAAGGAACTCACGATATTCACAGTACCTTCACAATACATATATTCACTTATGAACTTTTTAATTAATAACCCATCCTAAAACAACAGTGAAGTGCCTAATAGTATTAACAGTCTGACAGACAGCCAACAACTATGTAATAGCAAGTTAAAAGAATTTCTGAATGACAAGTGCTTCTACTCAAAAGATGAATTCTTTGATATGAAGTAGTAACTGTAAAAAAATTAATTATTTTGTGTAAAGAAAACTTACGTTGAAGTGACACATTCCACATCATTATGAAATGTCTTATTCATGTTATATGGAACAAGGATTAATGTATGTATGTATGCATGTATGTATCTTTTATTTTTGTTTTTATTTGCTTGGTTTATGTTTTAGTTTTTCAGATAACATTTATTAATGGTGTTGAAAATTTGACTTTCTTCAGAAAGACAACCATTTCGACATAATCGTTACAAGTCATCTCAACTTGTCTTCAACATTCAGTATTCATTTAGTGTACATTTTCTTGCAGCCACTTCTATGCCTAGTGTAACAGCGATTTTCCTAACAGTCGCAACACAATATCTTTAAACACATTGGTCAACTCTAACCATCTCTGTGCCGCAGTGCAAACATATGTGTGCCTATCATACATGTGACAAAAGCCATTATGTCGCATTAGTGAGTGTTTGTAAGTGTACCATAAGCTTGAACGTCCAGTGAGAGTCTTCAGTTCATTAACCTCTCACGGCAAAGCAGATCGTTAATTGCTAGATAAACTCTAAACCCTTATACTATCACTACTATAAATAAATGGTCGCTTTAATGACAGGAGACGCGAAGTCGACCAGGTATCGTATACACTGCAACCCTTGACGTAGTTTGTTATTGCTAATGATTAGTCCATTGAGTAAGTAATATTAAATTACATGTTTACCTGCCTAAGGAGTACAGTAACCAAACAAAAGTGAACTAATAGGAATTAAACACGTAATACTTACCCGTACCAACTGTCGATTGATAATCGCACCTCATGTCATACAAAATACTTATTTTCATTAGGAAGAAATACATCAATTACATTGTCATATGTTTGCAACCTGGGCCTCGACAATCACTTCTCTTTGTGTTGGTATAGTTGCCAATCAGTCACAGTCAAACTCTGCAGTGAGTTTCCTCTTGAAATAACCCAAAAAGATTCAAGGCACAATCATGTTCAATCCATACAGGACAGTAATCAGTATCAAACAATCCATAACCTCAGTTGATCAGCATTGCATGCTCATAACAAATACAAATGGATATGCCTATTATGCCCCAAAAACTTTATCCTACAGTATAGAATACCCATGGATTGCCCAACTAAGCAACTGGTGTGCACCCTTGTAATTATTACTCAAATCACTTTGGATTAGCATGTGTAAAAATCCCTTACTAGTAACAAAAACTTGGAAAACTAACATGTGCTATACTACACAACAAATCACGTGCACACCCACCCAACTACCTACCAACACACACGCACACACACACACACACACACACACACACACACACACACACACACACACACACACACACACACACTTGTCACTGCAGCTAGGAAGAAAGTTTTTGGTCTAAAATCTGACCTGACTCATTTACTTTGTTAAATCATTGCCACTGCAAGTATCCAAGGTGCTAAGACATGTGGCTACAGGTTTGATCCACACTATATGTACTTTCACCTGTTCACAGAAACGGCTGCAGTCTTCAGCTGAAGTTTACAATGGTACTTCCATGATACAACCTCCAGGACGTGAAACCAATATTCCTACAGCAAAGGCTGTTATCCTGTCAGTTTCCAGAAGGAAGTCGTCGCCTGGAAAGCAATCAGCAACCAGGTCGTCAGCTACTGGGAAGGTGTGACATACAGACCAGTTCCACTCTTATCCAATTCTGTAACTCTAGAGATTTATTACATGTGGCTACGGTTACCTATAATTATGCATGCACTGATGGATAAAGTCAGGTTCTTCTTCTGCTCAATAATTTGTCTGGACCAGTTGGAAGAAACTACTATCAATTGTGTGGCCGACTACACAAATGGTGTTCCTATTTCTTCAATTTGAACAGGTACTGCCGATCTCATGTCATTTAATTTTCTGTGGACAACTTTGAACTTAGTTTTCGTTATTATTCATCTCCTGTTCAGCATATATATTTTCTTGCATCAGCAACTGCTGCCAGTCTCATGAACTGTAATGAGAATACTGACTGTATTGTCTTAGTTTGTGTCGACAATTTTTATCATGAGTCATGTGGGCACTTTCCTATATTTTTCAAGGGAGTTCAACATGCCCACAGTGGACAAAAATTCACCGACATCATTGTCAGAATCTATAATTAGCTTTTCCCTGACATTCAATGGGTGCTTTCCCTTTAGTATATATAGTACATCAGTAGATGCCATTTTCTGCTCCCAGAATTTAGTATTAGATATTTTTCTAAGGGGCATACAATGTGCCTTGCTTGCTGCAAAGTTGAACACTTCTTTCCTTAGCCTATGCTGATGAAACTTCAACCAGTACTTGCATAGGTAAGATTTTTCAGTGGTGTCATATGTTGAATACATTTCTGATGCTTCAGTGGTCTATAGTGTTGAGTAGCCCTCATATGTCCACTGCAAATTTAATCTTATGGATTTAGTTCCAGTTATTCAGAATGACACCTCTAAAAGCTTTTATAAATACCAGAGGAAGGATTTTCTCTTCGCCCAGTGTAAAGATAACAAAGTACCTCTGTCACAGCATGTTTTTCCATAAAGTAGGCAGGAAAACAGGGTATTGTCCTGACAGTGAATCACACTTGGGCATTCACAACATTGTTTGGTTTGTTGATAGCTCCAGTTTTACTTTAATGTGACTATTGTAGTTACTGACAACATTGGATGTGTTGTCCTCGTCAAAAATAGATGTACCTTATTCCAACTATTTCATATTATTTTTTAGTTCATTGATTTCTTTGTTCATGTTGTTCATGAAATCGTTGTGGCTAAACTTTACGCCATTACATCGTTTTGCCACTGTTTCAGCAATGCACACTTCTACATCATGCAAATGTTCATGCAGCCTCATTCTGAATTGGTGTGTTATAATAATAAAAATATACATATATGAATGGAAAGAAAAATTTAAAATGTCGATATTATTGCGTTGTTAGAAATGTTCTGCTCATACAAATTAGGCTAATTAGACTTCCTCTCTCACATTTCAATTGTAGAAGCAGGCAGCTGACTTCAAGGACACCAGTGTGTGTCAAAATATGAAGAAAATCCTCCTTACTTAGATCCACTTCACTTCTATAAAAGCCACTTGCGATGAGACGAGCGGTCTAAGGTGCTGCAGTCACGGACTGTGCAGGTAGTAATGGCGGAGGTTCGGGTCCTCCCTCGGGCATGGGTGTGTGTGATTGTCCTTAGGATAATTTAGGTTAAGTAGTGTGTAAGCTTAGGAACTGATGACCTTAGCAGGTAAGTCCCATAAGATTTCACACACATTTGAACATTTGAACTTCAATAAAAAATCCTTAATACTGTTGTTAAGTTCTCTACTATTTATACACTCCTACAATATATAACACTCTTAATACTTCATACTTTAAGCTATACAACTTCACCATCCTTCTACATTTGAGAGAGTGGAAAACAAAATCATATTCAAAGAAAAATGAATGATGATTTTTTTTCATTTGTCTGTGCCTTACCGCACATTCGTAATTAATATCTTTGCTGATGCTTGTGGTCAATTGCTGTTTAATTTTTTTGTTTTTAATAAATTTTAACTTTACTATTCTGGTCAGGTTTCACCATGTACCTACACAACTGTCCAAACACTGTATGTTGATGTGGTACGGAGAGGTACAGTGTTTATGTATGTGTGTAACTTATATTTAAATTCACCAATAGGGGTCGATGCCCTTTATTTATAGGCTTCTCTTTTATTTAAGGGGATGAATATGTTTATCCTATGTATATTAGAGTTCTACAAGATAATAAAGGATTATTTACATAATCTGATAGTCCATTACATATTTGAATTTAGTGTGCTGACAACAATCTTCAGTTTACTTCGGCCTCACTGCTGGGTTTCGCACTTGTGTACTGGCAGGTTTGGCGGCTGCGTGCCAGCAAGCGTAATCTACACTAACATACTGAAAGTGTCCCATAGAACAGATAGTGCCTTTCTGGACAACACCACAAAGAAGCGACTTAAATTTAAACTTATTACATCCATAATGGTTGCCAAACTGCAATTGTGATATAAATTGGCAGGTTTTGTGTAAGTATCTACACCTACATATACGTGATTACTCTGCTATTCACAATAAAGTGACTGGCAGAGGGTTCAATGAACAACCTTCAAGTTATCTTTCTTCCATTCCACTCTCAAATGGCATGTAGGAAAATCGAGCACTTAAATTTTTCTGTGGGAGCTTGATTTCTCTTATTTTATCGTGATGATCATTTCATAACATGCAATCAGTCACTTTTTTATTTTGATATGATTTATTGAACCATTAATTAAATTACAAGCCACTGCAGGCTCATCATCACATGCCGGTGTTATAGGGACATTCTATTCTGCACAATGTGTAGCTAGAAAAGTGTACATCAAACTTTTTTGCACAGAAGCCAATAGTGACAATGTGTGGCTGAAGACGTACAAGTCTTATTTTTAATTGGTAGCCTATTAAAGTACTATGTTATGAGTCCCAACAGTCTAGCTATGGTAAGAGCACAATAAGTTGGCCGCTGGCCCCCAACTACTGATTGTCAAAAGTCAGCTTTAACTGGAACACTTCATGTTGACTGTGATCTGTTTCAGATTGCTGCAACCTCTGTGATCTGACAGTTGTGATACTATACTAGAGTGGAGAAGTGTTGTTGGTTTCACTATGTGTGCAAAGGACTTTGATTAATAATAGTATTTGTACTTAAATTTAAATGCACTACTGAATATGAGACACAATCTCAAAAGGTTACTAAATGATTTAAATACCAGTTTTCTTCTATTCATTGTGTTGTATTACAATAGCCTTAATTGCTTCAAAGTCCGTTGCTACATATAAGTACCACATTTGAAGATGAAATCTTATGTAATGTGCATTCATGAATCCATATCACTACTGTGGCAAAATTTATACCACAGCAGGCGATTGTTACAAGTTGTGCACACATGAGTTGTCAGTACAATGCAACATTCCCACTCTCACATTCTCATAACCACAGTGGCCAGCCACAGTGTCATGCATCTTTTGTGGCCTGTCCAAAGCCTTCGACACAGTAAATCATGACCTGCTTCTCCAAAAATTGGCACGCTATGGTTTTCAAGGCAAATATCTTAGCTGGATGCCAACATACTTGGCAAACAGAAAACAAAGAGTACTTATTTATATCAACAGCAAGAAATTTCTCTCTGGCTGGAAACACACTCAATTAGGTGTTCCACAAAGTTCAATATTAGGGCCACTACTTTTTCTGTATTACATTAATGATATGCCATGTGAGGTCCAGTCTGATACTATCCTCTATGCAGATGACTCAACAGCTGTAGTCTGTTGTAAAAATGAGGAAGACCTTATTCGTTATATTGAACAGATACTTGAGGACGTGGAGGCGTGGGTCAAAAACAATAACTTGACATTAAATTTTACAAAAACAGAAATTGTTCATTTCACCACAAAACAATCTGCTCAGTCTATAAATGATATAAGGTATATGGACAAAAAATTAGAGACTGCAGACTGTGTCAAATTCCTTGGCGTATTAGTCAATAAAAACCTGTTATGGAGTCACCATGTGAACAACATACTAGGTCGACTGAATAGCCTTCTTTATATTAAGAATATATTGTATAGTATTACTAATTTAGATGTAAGAAAAACTATATATAATGCATATTTCGTTTCAGTCATTAGGTATAGTATAATTTTCTGGGGGTCTGAAAAAACAAATTTACTTAGAGCTTTTAGACTACAAAAAAGAATCATCTGAGCAATGGTGGGAGCAAAACCAAAGCAACATTGTAAACCTTTATTCTTAAAACTAGGTCTAATGAGCATTCCAAGCGTATACATCTATGAAACTCTCACTTTCACGAAAAGAAACCCACAACTTCCTGAGGGCAACTTCTTCTTGCATCAATATGATACTAGATATAGAACGAGCTACATGTTACCTACCCACCACTTAAAATCATAAAAAGAAACCCAATACTATATGGGCATGAAATTTGTAAATAAAATATGAAAATATATGGATGACCAAAATGTAAAATGTACCAAAAGAGACCTGGAAAAATATTTGAAAGATAAATGTTACTATAGAGTAGAAGATTTCGTGAATGACAACAATGCATTATAATTGTAATTAAAATAGCCTCTTTGAAGATGTTACACCATATATATTATTAGTTTATTGTCTATTTTTAGTATTATTATATATATAGTGTAAAATTGACAAGTCACCTATGTCACAACTTTTGATTGTATAAGGCATGTTATGTGATAATAAAAACTGAATTGAATGGAATTGAACCTTCTTACCCCACTACCCCAGAGGTAAGTGGCAAACTTAACTTTGCTCTTGGCTGAATATACCAATGTTAATTAAAATTAAGCACATCTCAAGATATTACTGATTCTGTAAAGTAATTTTATTTGATACTGAGAAAAAAACTACACTCTTAAGAAGTTAGTTGACATTTTTGAATGTGGCTGTGGGTTTAAGATGTTTTTTTTATTATAAAATACAGATGAGAATGGCAGGCCATATGAATACTTGAGTCGTGGTGCATACTGCATACAGGCTACAGTTTGATGACTACTGAGCAAGGCTCTAGTGTAGTAGTCATTGGACTGCCTCATGATGTACGTGACAAATTGCTTCCAAAATTGTACATTTTACCAGTCTACACACTCACATACACAATATTTTGGTGGTATTGGTTTCTCAATTTACTGCAAATGATACAGCTCTATCTGATGAGTCTGCAGCAGTTTGAAAACTAGTTAACGGTGCGACAAATCATATCAAATTTAAGCTACTGTTTGCATGCTATTCCACCGTAAACAACATCAAACTTAAATTACCATGGGAGTCAACAATCCTCAGTAAGGAATTCAGTGTCATCTTGGACGCCCTCAGTTTATCCAGAGGGCTCTAAGAACAGACAATTATATATTGATGAGATTCTTAATCGAGCTGAAGGTGATAAAATACCACTATATAATCAAAACAAATAATTTTAACATGCACCATATCCAAGAGGAAATACAGTAACTACGGTATCAAAACAAAATCACTGCCTTTATCTGGATCAAAGCTCAAAGCAGAATTATGGGCAATGAGCAGTGTACACAGGAACAGTGCGGTACACTCAAATGCCACCTAGCTACTTCCTTTATGTATTCGAAATATAAATAAGGAATCAGTGGAGCATGTGACTGAGACTCTCATATGAAAGTAAGGAGGAAATCTATTCCAGAATTATACAATCGGTTTCAGCAAATCGTGATGTGAACATGTGCTCATTATTGCTTGTGTCACATTTAATCATGGACGAGTAGACACACACTTCGTTCGAACCCTTATGGCTCTTTCTTCCCTCTGCGAGTGTGGCGTGCACAATGTTAACCATCTTCTCCTTGATTGCTCTAGACAGTACCAAGAGTGAACGCATCTGCTACAATCATTCGTCACAGCCTATGTTGTCTCACGCACAAATGTAAAAATCTTGTTAAACACAAATGAATTCTCAATATATTATCATTGACATCAATTTATAGTAAAAGGCAAAATTTCCGTTACCTTGTATTGCTTTTAGGAAGTATTTAAGTTAATATGAAACCAACGTTTCGGCTATGGTTACTGTGACTTTGTTCTGAGTCTTCCAGTGTCACACAGATATACCCAGAAGAAGGTAATTGTAACCACGGCCGAAACGTTGGTATCATGAGTAACAACTTCTTACAGTATGAATCGGTACCTGTATATTGAAGTAATGAATAAGAATACAGCTGTAATGTATCTTCTATGTGATGTACACTATGTGTAACAATATTATATGTATACATGTTTTTCATCATTTGCTTGGCTTGTTCAATATCATGTTGTACACTGAAAGACACAGAGAATCAATAAAGGTACAGTACAGTACAGAAAACTTTCATGTTAACTGACCCTGGTCGCGGAAGGCTACGCAAGTATTAAAGAATTTATTCAAGTGTTTTTATGTTATTTATCGCATTGTGTTCCTACCAGTGATGGATTTTGTGCGTGAGTTGAAGATTATGTGGATAATTCCCGAAGATGAATGATTCAGTTTTAAAAAGTACCATCTTTGTTGTGTCTGTTTAGTCAAAGAGTAGCAAAGTCTCATATTACACCTTCGACCATATGGTCGAAGCACTACACCTATGTGTAGCGATAAATGCTAAGCAGAGTATATAGTCAAGGCAATTGTTTGTTTGTAGCGGAGAAGCCGCTGGATGTTTTGAGCTGATTTGAAGTAAGATATACAATGTCACGCGTAAAAAGTACGGTAAACGACAAAATGTAGTTCAGGAAGTTTATATATGCCCAGTTTGAAGACGTTACTTTCCAGCTGCAAGAACGTCATGTAAATAGTAATTAATGACCGTTCTTACCATAAGTATTCGCTTATGACTGTTTTGACTACTGCGTGTAACACCAATGCGACAAAGCTGAAGACAACTTCCTTGGCGAAATCGTTCTTTTATTCCGTTCTATTGCTTTAGCGCAGTAAATGATTAGTGCGTCTTCGTAATGAGTTCAGTTGCAAAGTATAGAGAGAATTTCCGTTTCTCACTATTAGGGTTCTACGAAGTAATTATTGGCTTGATCGACGAAACTGTCATCGTACTCTGAAAAGTAATATATTTGGGATTATGCTATATAGTAAATGGTTAAGAAACTCATTACGATTTACGGTTAGTCTGTTACCAGGTAAAACGCTCTTGGACGTATCCTGTTTTTAAACAACTAATACGACTTTCACACATCAGATTTAAAGGTTTGAGTTTCAGTCATTGGTCGGTCTTCTAATATTTTTCTGACCATCACTTTTTCATGTCACTAATTTGAGTATTTGAATAATGCTGTTTACAGTTCATTTCCTGTAACTGGCAGCGTTAGTCAGTGCTAAGAGAGAATGTAGGTAAGGGCATACCTCTTACAATAGAATCATGCATAATAAAACACTGTTGTGGTGTTCAAACCAACTCTTGGGTTGAGAATGGTTTTTACCTTACTTTGGTATTACAACGATGGGATATTGAAAGTAAAAGTAATGTCGTGGAATATAATGACTGTTAAACTTCCTTACAAAAACTCAGTATTTTTTTGGTTTGTGGATGTAACCACTGTTACTGTTCTCATGTTGCATGCAGAACAGACCTTACTGGAATTTCAGTATTGTGAAAAGAAAAAAAGTAGAGAGACTGAAAACACATATGTATATTGTTTTGTTGTGAACTGAAATAGGATCCATGGACAAATAATTGTATGTGTACAATCTTTCATGCCATGCATAAGAAAATACACGAGGTACTTCGATGTCACCACAAAATGATTTGAATTGTACACTAACTGCTGTTGACAGGTGTATGTGCAAGAAGACAACATAGTTCATTTCTTTGTCTGAAGCTATAGTAAAATGAATGTAAACAATGTTGCAACTTGACATATGTTAATTGTCTATGATATATTGCATATGTGTTAGTACTACATTGCAACAAATGTTTGATGCATCTTCAATCATTCTTAATCAAATGCTCTGCTTCCAACATATCCAAGCTGCAAAGTACCAGATATAAAGGGTGAACCCAGATTGTTGCTATTGACAGAACTTGATCTCCAGATCCCTTCTGCTTTATCCTATGACATAATGTATAAAACACATACTTTGTTGATCAGTGCATCACTTAAATCTGTGTCAATGCCTGTGACTTCCCTTGTCCTCCAGGGGTTCAAATGCTCGTAAACATAGCTCTGGTTGCTATTGATTCACTAAATAAAGTGTTAAATTGTCACTCATCCACAATGACCTCTCTCACATATTGAAAAAAATTTCATACATTCTGAGTAGCCACATAATACTCCCTCTTGTGTTGAACTGTCTTTTTTTTTTACTTTTATTTCTTTAATTAAAATATTTGTTCTTGAAGTTGTGCCTGACTGAGCTCAGATGGAAACCCAGTTCTAAACAAAGAAGGAAAAGCAGAAAGGTGGAAGGAGTATATAGAGGGTCTATACAAGGCCGATGTACTTGAGGACATTATTATGGAAATGGAAGAGGATGGAGATGAAATGGGAGATACGATACTGCGTGAAGAAAGACCTGAGTCGAAACAAGGCCCCCAGAGTAGACAACATTCCATTGGAACTACTGACGGCGTTGGGAGAGCCAGTCCTGCAAAAACTCTACCATCTGATGAGCAAGATGTATGAAACAGGCGAAATACCCGCAGACTTCAAGAAGAATATAATAATTCCAATCCCAAAGAAAGCAGGTGTTGACAGATGTGAAAATTATCGAACAATCAGTTTAATAAGCCATGGCTGCAAAATACTAACGCAAATTCTTTACAGACGAATGGAAAAACTAGTAGAAGCCGACCTCGGGGAAGATCAGTTTGGATTCCATAGAAATACTGGAACACGTGAGGCAATACTGACCTTACGACTTATCTTAGAAGAAAGATTAAGAAAAGGCAAACCTACATTTCTAGCATTTGTAGACTTAGAGAAAGCTTTAGACAATGTTGACTGGAATACTCTCTTTCAAATTCTAAAGATGGCAGGGGTAAAATACAGGGAGCGAAAGGCTATTTACAATTTGTACAGAAACCAGATGGCAATTATATGAGTCGAGGGACATGAAAGGGAAGCAGTGGTTGGGAAGGGAGTAAGACAGGGTTGTAGCCTCTCCCCGATGTTATTCAATCTATATATAGAGCAAGCAGTAAAGGAAACAAAAGAAAAATTTGGAGTAGGTATTAAAATCCATGGAGAAGAAATAAAAACTTTGAGGTTCGCCGATGACATTATAATTCTGTCAGATACAGCAAAGGACTTGGAACAGCAGTTGAACGGAATGGATTGTGTCTTGAAAGGAGGATATAAGATGAACATCAACAAAAGCAAAACGAGGATAATGGAATGTAGTCGAATTAAGTCGGGTGATGTTGAGGGAATTAGATTAGGAAATGAGACACTTAAAGTAGTAAAGGAGTTTTGCTATTTGGGGAGCAAAATAACTCATGATGGTCGAAGTAGAGAGGATATAAAATGTAGACTGGCGATGGCAAGGAAAGCGTTTCTGAAGAAGAGAAATTTGTTAACATCGAGTATAGATTTAAGTGTCAGGAAGTCATTTCTGAAAGTATTTGTATGGGGTGTAGCCATGTATGGAAGTGAAATATGGACGATAAATAGTTTGGACAAGAAGAGAATAGAAGCTTTTGAAATGTGGTGCTACAGAAGAATGTTGAAGATTAGATAGGTAGATCACATAACTAATGAGGAAGTATTTAATAGGATTGGGGAGAAGTGAAGCTTGTGGCACAAATTGACCAGAAGAAGGGATTGGTTGGTAGGACATGTTCTGAGGCATCAATGGATTGGAGGGCAGCGTGAGGGTAAAAATCATAGAGGGAGACCAAGAGATGAATACACTAAGCAGATTCAGAAGGATGTGGGTTGTAGTAGGTACTGGGAGATGAAGAAGCTTGCACATGATAGAGTAGCATGGAGAGCTGCATCAAACCAGTCTCAGGACTGAAGACCACAACAACAAGTAATTCGATAAGTACAGTTCATCTTTCTGCAGCAAAACTGTTTCCTTGGGCCCTGGTATGTGACATTTACAAGAATAGTGGTAAAAGATGTTAATAAGAAAAGTGTGTGATAAGTGTCTCATCTTTTATCTCGCCATTCTTAAAGAGATATTGTAACTGTGGCTTGTTTTAGTGACCCAGGAAAATTTCTCTATGTTGGTGATGCGTAAAAGGATGTGTGTATTTAACCCAAATTTAAATTTGTTATGAAATTTTCAAATGTTCTCTCATGTTGCCATATTTTTGACTTAGAAGATCTACTGTAATTTTAAATCTGAATCATTCCACATCATATTGAGAGGTCACAATTATGAGCCATGAAACATTCAAATAACTGAAGTAACTAACTTGCTTTTTCAACCAAATTGGAACCATGTACTTATGGCACTGGATATTCACTCAGGTTGAGTAGTGTCCTAATCTTCAGACTCTAGTCATCCTGTGCTGATTAACTTATGTTACACAGTAATAAAAGAATGCCTTTATATGTTTCAGTTTCCCAGAACCATGTCACCTGATGGCAGGTACACTGGTACTGTTCCGAAGACTAGTACACATAAGGGGTCTACACGGAGAGATACATCTGCTTTGCGAAGGCAGGAACACAGAAGCAATGTACCTAATAACCTTGTAAGTTCTAGCTGAGCTTCTGTTTGGCTAAGAGACTGGAACTAAAGCAATTTTTGATATCTTGTCATTTTTCCTTTGATGAACTTTAACATCTCTGAAGCATTGCGACCATGTTGTATAATGCAGAGATTGCTGGTTTGGTTAGGTGTTTATTTGTGAAGTGTTTGTTGCAAATGTTGATGCTGAATGTTTTGGTTAGGAATTTACCCTAGGCATTTGGCTGTGAAGTGTGCACGTATGGCAAATCTTGAAGCAGGATTTAAATTCGACAACACATAGATCGCTTCCTCCATTAGCACCAGTATTAGGTGATGCTACAGTTATTGTGGGACAGTCCACAGCAAAAACTACATGAATGGTTATGAGTTGTGATGTATTGTATTGGCCTCTTGCTGGAAACAGCAAAATGATATCCCACTACAGTCCCCCCCTCCCACTTCCCACCCTCCCCCACTCCCATCCCTGGCCCCTGCAACCGACGTCAAGTTGCGAACAGTAGAAACCATTTGCTATGAGCACTTGGGTCAATGTTGCCCTTTAAAGTGCACCACTGCTATAAAATGCCTAAAAATGTTGTCCTTTGTATGAGAGATAAATACAAAGTTAATTAACAGTTTGAGAAATGAGAATCTGCACACTCAGAATAGAGTTTATTGTGTTTATAGGGTATCTGTCTATGTGGTATTGTTATTTTGGAGGAGTGGGTTCAAATCCCTAGCCAACCACCCTGCCACCTTTCTCTTGTTTCGCAAATCACTTCAGGCAATTGCTTGAGTAGTGCCTGCTTGACAAGAGAGTGAGAACAGATTGAGATATTCTATAATATGATTACCCTCTTCAGTAAACCCTTATTTTTTTGTGTAAGCACACACATGCAAGTGGCGATTTTTTGCAGGCTGAAAACTTCTGAGAGCCTTTACAGACAGCTGGCATTACACCTAGCATTGTTGGCAGAAGGCAGCCCATAGATAGCTGTGGAGGGTACCAACAGCCGGTTCATCGCTGCTATTTCTCTGTGGGATAAAGATCTCTCAACACTGCCCAAAATTCTCTCTCATTTTGCTATCTATATTGGCATAGCTTTACTATGGCTATGAATAAAAACTGTTTTCTACTCCAAATTGTACATCCATTAGTTTACTTTCTTTTTGAGATTTTCAACATCTCAGCATAAAGATGTCATGTTTTAGCACATTTTATATATAGATTATCACTTACTTCACTGATCTCTATCACACCACCGCTACCTCCTCATCCTCCCACCCTCCCCCTGTTCTTCCCACCACTTCACCGTTGCTACTGTGGCTCAGTCTTCTCCTCTGTTCTCAATGTTTTCTTCCTTTCCATTTAACCACTTCTCCCTTCACCTTCCCTTCAGTCTCTTACGCATCATTTGCATCTCGTGCATTTTCCTTGGCATCCTCATCCATTCCCTTCAGAAGTCTTTTCCTGTAGGGATTCCTCATCTCTCTAAATCTTTTCTTTCTCCTCTTCTCTATTTTTGTTACACTTATCCACCTTCTCAAAAACTTTATTTCACTTGATCGCATTTTACTTTTTTCTCTTTCCTTTGTGACCCAAGTTTCTGCCGTGTATAACAGAACTGGTATATAATATATCCCATTCTTAGTTTCCAGGGGGATGTGTCTGTTCCACATCATTCCTCTCACATTTCTCATTAAGCAATCAGTTTATCTTTCTTATTCATGTACCTGTTTGTCATAGCTTCCATTGTCCTGTGATCTACTCCCCTGCTTCTTGAAACTTTCCACCATTTTCAGCTGCTCGCCACCCAGTGAAATGTTTACCATAGGTCTACCCGTTTTTACTTGTTGTGACCACCAGTGCACAACTCATCGCAATACGATTTAGGCCACACTCTTGCACAATTTGTGCCCAAACATCCAATTGCTTCTTTTTTCCCCACTCTGATGTTCCCCCACAACACCAGGTTATCAGTAGACAACGTTGCTGTCTTCCTGTCTCCTGTCTTGCCACTTTCATCTTTATCACATCAGTCACCACGACGAAAACTAATGGAGATAGCGAACATCCTTGTATCCGGTAGTTTTCTGCTTGTCATCCTTTTCTCTCCATTTTCCTCTTTACCACAACTTACATTTCCCTGGTACAATTCTGTTGTTCTTAGTACAGTCTGCTTCTCTACCCCATTCCTTCTTATTTTCTCATCTGTTACAAAATACAAGTTATGACTATCCAGGACTGAGTTTCTGAAGGTCTCGCTATGAAAATGTAATGAACTGATCTTATTATGTTTGTAGTGTGTGCTATCCACAGACTGTTGTATCATTGTAATATGAAAATTGCTCCACTGAAATGCACAAAGTGCATCTGAAATGATCTGAATTTTATTGGCACTGTGGTGATTCTACTGACTCGTTTTCCAAATCATTTTTGTGATACCTTGACCAAAAATCATCTCCAGGAAATGTTCACTCATGCCGGAAGTCACAGATTCGGAGAGAAATTGCTGCAGGTGAAGTGTACAAGCTGTGTTGTCCATGCCTGCTGCAAATTCCCAAAACAGTGATTTGCCTTCAGAATCACTTTAAAATAATTACATATAAATGTTTCTCTTCCTTTTGCATGGAGAGATAACAAGGCTACTGTTCGGAAGGAACTGAGTGAACTCATGCATTGTGTCCACTAAACCAAGTGAGATGAAACTTGCAGTAGTGTAAAAGCTTATTAAAAACAAACATGGAAATTTCCGGGCAGGAATATCAACAATATTAAGAAAAGGAGAGACCTGTTGAGTTGCAGACATGCACAATGAAAAGACTGTTTGTTATGGTTATACCTTTTGGCCAGAGCCTCCTGCAGCAAAGAAAGCACACACACTTTTACACAAGCAAGCACATCTAATACACACATAACCATTACTACTGTCAGGGTCATGCCAGTGGTAGCAATCACATGTGTATAAAGTGTGTTTGCTTGCTTTGGTGAATGTGTGTGTGTTTTCTTTCGCTGTAGAAGGATTTGACTGAAAGCTGTAATGTGTAACAGTCTCTTCATTTTGCTGTCTGCAGCTCAACGGATCATCTATAAAAACATATTGTCAGCCATTTTTATTGACAGTTAAAAAATCTACAGTAGTAAACAATCCCTTTGCCAAAGGACTTGCTGAGGCCTTTTCACATGAACACTCGTATAGAAAGATATCTGCAACAACTTATTGCGACATACACCTACCGTCCAGGCACAAAGGAATATCCCTTTTGGTATTTTCTCACACCTTCCAAACTAATTTTGTACTGACTACTCAGTGAATGTCATATCTTTGTACTTCTTGATTTTAATATACTGTTCTATGAACCATCTCTCTGCAGATTATCCAGTTGTCAGACACTGCAATATTAAATATATTGCATTATCCCAAGCTGCAATGAATTTGATGCATGTTATGTAAAAAATTCAATCGAGTTGGCAGCACAATAATATTAACAAATACTTCTCTTCTGTTTCTGTAGAGATTGAATTTCACTCTTCATGATCCATTGTAGTTTCCTCTAGGATTCATTATTTGAAAATTTTAAGCAGTGATCGTTCTTGGTTGTGGATAAATCAAATAAAATGGAACTTCCTTTGCATCATTTTCACAGCAAATTGTTCTGTTATCTTTGTGACCACAAAATATGTCTAATACTTGCTATGAACAACTGTTTTGTACTGCCTCAGCCATGTTGGAGGTAATTGTGAATTGTGAATTGTGTTTTATTCATCTCATGACGTACATTTGCAATCCATTTGGTTTGCGTACAGGAGACATGTCAAAAATTTATAAAACAATTACAATGATTTTTACATTAATTAATGATAGCACTATAATAAATAACAACACTATAAGGATATTTCTTGGAACATGTAACACATTGTACCCAGCTCAAATTTCCAGATTGTCCTGCATGAATTCATCCACTGAGTAATAACACTTCATTGTCAGTACCTCATATAGCTTTCTTTTAAGTGAACCTAAATTCATCTGCATCAACTTGTTCCCTTTTAATTTATTAAAAATTTTCATTCCCATGTATTGAGGTCCCTGGGCAAACAGTCTGAGGCGGTGGGTGGGGAGCATAAAATTTTCTTTGTTTCTGGTATCATGTGAATGGACAAAATGGTTTCCCTCAAATAAGTCGCGTCTGGAGTACAAAAATATAATAATCTCATATATGTATAAGGATGGCAGAGTTAATATTTTGAGTTTCCTAAATAATGGTCGACATGGTTCTTTGTGATTGGCAGTGCACATATTTCGTATGATTTTTTTCTGTATTTTTAGTATCCGCACTATGTTTGTCGAGTTACCCCAAAAAACAATACCATACCTAATAATGGATTCAAAGTAGCTTGTATATGCTACTTTCCGCGTGTCAATGTCCGTTGCAGTTGATAATATTTGCATTGCAAATGCAAAGCTGCTCAATTTGTTTGCAAGGTATTCAATGTGTGCCTGCCACCTCAAATTTTCATCTACTTTTAGACCTAAGAATTTGACTGAGTCAACTTCTTCTATAACTTGGTTGTTGTGTACAATCTTAATTTGCTCACATTTTGACTGTTTGGTTTTGAACTGCATCACGTGAGTCTTAGATATGTTTAGATTCAGCCCATTTAGCTGAAACCAAGTTTCTAAGGTACTGAGGGTACTGATCACAGATTTGAGAATTTTTTCTGAATCCTGATCTTCAACTAAGACAGAAGTATCATCTGCGAACAGAACTGATGGGGAGCTGATATTTAATGGTAAGTCATTAACATAAAAGAGAAATAGGACTGGGCCTAATATGGAGCCTTGTGGAACACCCTGAGTAATTTTTTTCCAGTCAGAAAAATAATATGCGCCATTTGAAGAAATGCTAACTCTTTGCTTTCTGTTGGATAAGTAGGATTTAAGCCATTGTAGGGCACTGCCGCCAATGCCATACTTTTCAAGTTTGTAAACAAGCAATGCGTGGTTTACGGAATCGAATGCCTTTGTGAGGTCGCAGAAAATTCCTGCCACCTTATTTCTCTTGTCTAATGACGTACTTATTTTCTCAATGAAACTGTTAACTGCATCTACGGTGTTTTTCCCTTGCTGAAAACCAAATTGATTGTTTAGAATAACAGAATATTTTGCAATGAAGTTTTGGATTTGAGCAACAGCAAGTTTTTCAAATATTTTAGATAGGACTGGGAGAATTGAGATAGGACGATAATTTCCCATGATCTCTCTTGATCCCTTCTTGAAGAGTGGTTTGACTTCAGCATATTTCAGTACCTCTGGGAAACAGCCCTCTTCAAAACATTGATTTATTATCTGAGCTAGTGGGTTTGCAATTCTATTGTGTACCACTTTAATAACTTTGGTGGGTATTCTATCCCAACCTGCAGATTTTTTGTTTCTTAATGTTAAAATAGCATTTTCTACATCCTCAAAAGAAACTTTTGAGAATTTTGTAAAGTTTTCAGAGTTTTTGCCTAGGCCAAAGGGATTTACTTTGTTGTGATAATCTGCTACATCTACATCAGATTTTGCTACATTTATAAAGAATTCATTAAAGTACTCTGGTATTTGAGTTGGATTTACAACAGTTTTTCCTTCAATGTCAATTTTTGGAATTTCTTGGTTACAGGCTTTAACACCTAACTCAGATTTAATGACTGACCACACAGCCTTTGTCTTATTTTTATGATTTAAAATTAACCTGTTGTTTGCCAGTTGTTTTGCTGCCTTGACAACTCTTTTAAATATGGTTTTATAGAGTCTAACATATTTAATGAAATTTATATCTTTATTATATTTTAGTTCTCTGTGCAGTTGCCTTTTCCTTACACTGGAAATTTTTATGCCCTGGGTAATCCACTTTACTGTATTTGTTATCTTATTGCTGCAGAGTCTAGGTGGAAATGTTTCATTAAAGTCTGCAAGAAAACTATTTAGGAATTTCTCAAAGTTTTTATCACTTGAGTTACCATAATCAAAAGGCCATGTTTTATCTCTTAGCTTCTCACTAAATGTTAGCAAGTTTTCTTTGCTAAAGTTCCTGCTCATATGGGTTCTTGTATGTGAAATGTTTGTGTCTGTCTGTGGCAGCTCAATAAACAATACATAATGATCTGAAATACCTAGATCTACACAAAATTTATACACATCTTCATATACATAATTAGTTAGAACATTGTCAATGCATGTTGCTGATTGCCCATTGTCCCTGGTAGATTCAAAGAAATTCAATTTGAAACCATATTTCTTAACTAAGTCAGTGAACCTTGAAGCTTGGCTACTATTACATGTGATATCAATATTAAAATCAGCAGCTATTACAACTTTTTTCTTTGTTTCTCTACAAAGGTCTTCTAGCATAATTTGAAGCTTAGATAAGAATAGTTCTGTTGTTGATGTCCCTGGAATTCTGTATATTGAGATTATTATAACATTTGCTAGCGAGTCCACTATTTCTACACAACAGCTCTCGAACACACATTCTTCATTTAAATAATTAAAACAGTTTCTGGTCTCATAATTTATGTCATTGTGTAGAAGTATACATGAGCCTCCACGTAACTTGTTTCTTCTACAAAAGCTACTTGCTAATCTGAAGTTCCCTATTTTGTTCAGAATTTTAATTGTCCCCTCAGTCAACCAGTGTTCATTTAAACAAACAACTTTAATATTTGCATATTCTGACAGAATGATTTCCAATTCATCTATTTTGGAGCTTTTATTATTAGAAGCATCAGTGTTTAAGCCATTTATATTCCAGTGGATAACATACCTACTTTGACTATTTCTTACAGGCTTTAGCATATTTCTTGCCAGATAATGGTTTGGTTTTTTCTTTCTTAATGCTACACACGTTTTTTCACCCCCATCACTACTTATAAGTTTCCCTTATTTTTTATGATCTGGCAAGTATCTAAGAACATCTTACTGAATATTTTTGAGCCCAACCTGTTCAGATGTAGACCATCTTTGGCAAGACACTTTGCACTTAGAAATTTGTTGGGATCAATAAAAACGACTCCTAGCTTATTGCACTGTTCTTTAATATCGCCGTTTATTCGCTGCACATAGCTGTCACTCACCGATCTCCTGTACACAATGCCACTTATTATTATTCTGGAATTCGGGTAAAAAAAGAATAAAAATATTACAAATTAATGTTTAAAGATTGATCTAGCTTTATATTTGCAATTGTTTTAACTTTCTGAGTATGTTTCTTCTTATAAATGTGGTCAAGTAGATTGTAATTATAAAACTTGTCTTATAGCTTTTTACAGTATGAGGTTCAGTGTCTCAATGGTAAAGTGTCAGGTCATGAATCTAAAAGTCTCGGTTTCAATCGCCAGTCAGTCGTACAATTTTTTTCTGTCACTTATTTCATCTCATGCAATGTTTTTTGTTGTGAAAAATCCCGAGTTGCACCATGCTTTGGAATCCTCGTTAATTGTTGGCCCCCTATAACTGCAGGGGTAAGACAGATCAAAGGTTGGAGACAGACAACAGCATACCATCTCGAACAAGACCATTCGTAGTGAAGCAGTGTGGTATTCAAAACAATCTTCAGATTGATAGCTACTTTACTTTTTACTTAGCTTCTTACTGTATTTTTATGATATATTATTTTGATAACTGTGGAAAATATAATATCAATTGATTGTTATGAAACCCGTGACATAGTGAAGCATATATCTTAGAAATATTACAAATGGAAGTGTTTGTCACATGTATGCACAATTTTTACGTCTACCAGAAATTATACTGTGACATGACTGTATTTAATTAAACAGAACCACACCTATTTAGGCTCTTCCACACAGAATTAATGTTACTATATTAATGACTATGTACTAAATAAGTACCATACAAATCTAAACTGGATAATTAATTCACACTGTGAGAGTAGTCACGTCATCTACGAACTATACGTCAGGAGATTCACACCATTCTATGCAATATCACTGTAAACTATCCACACATTGATGCATGGTCACCAACAGACTGTTGCAAAAGACCAGCTGGGACTAAACAGCGTTGTTTTAGATTTTGTTGATGTTAACTGCTTCGTAACCCATCTGAATCCTTCCCCTTTTTCATTATTGTGCCATTGGGAACACTTCTTCCAACATATCCTGCATTCTACCAATCCCCTGTGCCTAAGTTCCTAAGTTTGCAGTAGTTCATGCTCTTCACATACCTTCCCCCCCCCTCCCCCCCCCTCCCCCCTCCACTATTGTACCCACCTTGTCGCATCTCCCTACAGCCACACTTCCTGCTGCATCCCTAGCTCATCCGTATGTCTTTCTTTAACTCCGAGGTCTCTACCTTCCACCCGTATTCTATCTTCATAGCATTTCTTGTAATAGCTGGGTGTCATTTCACTTGTGTCCTTGCATAGGTATTATCCTTACCTCCTCCAGGTACTGTATGAGCACAGCCTTAACCTTAACCGTACACCTACTGTTCATTTGTCTATACTGTGGCTCTTCTATGTTCCCAATCCCTGTTCCAACCAAAATTGCAATGTGTCCCAATCAGCTTTCATCACCAGGATCAGTTGTCCTGCAATCTGCCATCTGTTAACAGCAAGCATTTAGGATTTGGCAGGGACTGTCCAGAACATCCTGTCACACCCATTGTGAGGACAATAGTCTAAAATCTATCAGTAAAATTTATGGTTACTTGTGTTCCACTCACTTGGCAGCCACATTATGTATTTATCTATTTACCACAGAAGTTATGTAGACTGAGTACTAGAAATTTCTAATAGCTAAACGGGTGATAGACTTGAATGAGTGTGAATTTTATTAATCAATTGAATTTATTTGTGCAAGTATGTCTGTAGAGACAGTTAACTCTTGGCACTCTGAACAAATCACAGATTATGCTTGCAGAAGAGTCACAAAGGAATAAGAATTAATCTGCACATGGTGAAGATATTATATTATGGCTGTGCCTGTCTAGAAAGTTCTGTTGTGTTAAATATTACGAAATAAAATTGAATGTAGTTCCAGCCTATTGAAACCCAAAATATAAAAGAATACCTCCTAATTCAATATAATTCCGATTGGGTGGGCAGAAAGTAAGCACAAGCATATACATCAAAATTATGTGATATTGTGATTTAAGGACTTACCCTTTTACTTTTTCCTGTTGTTCAATATTGTTGTAGCTTTGTCTGTAGACCCATTTTATTTCCTATTAATAGTATACTATCTCCTTTTTTCATCTTTATTTCTGCTTATTTTGCTCTTAATTGCCCCCTTTTGATTCTTTTATTTGTCATTCATTGTTATTTGGAATTTTTTAATTTTTCTTATGTTCAGGTTGCTACTTATAAAAATATGACATTTCAAAATATATACAGTCTGTGAGTAGCCGTTATTTTTGAAACATATTATATTTCTATGTATGAAATATGTCCAAACTAACAGCATTTTCTGTGAGAGAAACACTGTATAATAAGCAAAATTTTGCAAATTAGCATTTCCTTTTAATTATTTTAAAAGCTGGCTATGGATAACTGATGTAATGATTGCACTTTTTTGTATTGCCCCATGCCCTTTTCCCCAGCTGAACATCTGTCATTGTTTGGATATTTATAAAATCTTTTGTTTTTTAGTGAGTGTGTGGTTTCTTTTTGTAAGCACCCACTTTTTTCAATAAAGGGGTATAAAGAGCCTAGGGTAGTAATTAAATTTCAATAGCACTCAACATCTGCATTTAGCCAGGCAGTTGATTGCAGATCCTGTTAAATTTGCTGGCTGCAGACCATCATGATATACAGGTGGTCTGTGAGCTAAAAGTAGCCCAAGAAAGCTCTCATTCTATAATTATCTCTTGGAGGGGATAGGTGCCAGATCTTGGCAGTGCGCTGGTGCCATGTGCTGACAGAGAACGTGCCACATGTACTCATTTCCTGACACCCGTGTGTAGTTTCTTCAGACAGTTAAAAGCAGGACCAAGTATATAATTATATTTATACATACTGGTAAATATCTGCCTTTTTAAAATTTGTATTGATTAGTAGTAATTCTTTTTATAAAAGTACTTAATGTGTATCTGGTAGATGTATTCTTGAAGAGCTATTGCATTATAAATTGTATTAATCTTGCAATGGATAATGTTGTAACTTAATCATAATTATTTGTCTTTCTATTGAATATTGTACAAACATTGTAGCTACGTCGATATTCATAGGTAGTGCATCACTAAGAAATGAAACAGCAGTCTTTGACTGTATGGCAAATGAACAAGCACTATCAGGTGCAAAATTATATATATTTACACCTCTTTTTACTGGGAATGAGAGTTATAGAACATTTATACATAAGGCAGAATATAAAATAAGATTACTACTTAAGCTTTTTTTTAAAATCACTGTCTTTGAAGTAAAAGAGATTTAACATACTGAAAAACCTTAAGTGGGGAACACTAATTTGTATGTCAGATGGTGATTGCTAAAACACAAGCACTAATGAACTCTTAGCTGTTTAACATTTAAAAGTAAGAAACAACTAATAATTCAGAATAATATTGTAAAAAGAAAACAAATGAGAAGCAGCACTTTGTTGAAATGTTTAGTACATATCAAAGCCACACAAGGCTGTAATAGTGAAAACAAATTTTCAGTTTGATTTACTCTTTCTTATATACACGTAAAAGGTATACTGGTTATTTATATTCTTTGCAAGTCGGCAACCTACTCTGTGTTGCAGTCATTTCACAACTTGTTACAGCACTTCCTGGCTGCTTATGAGTCATTTGTCTATATTTGGTGACATTTGAAGACATATTTGTTTGTACATTTACGTTCACATTCCCAGAATTATGGTTGCAGCTAAAGAATAAAACAGGCAAATTGTTTGTTAGCTATTAATTACCTCTGTTGCTGGAAATGCGTGTGTGTAGTTACTTTCGAATCTTGTTGACAGTGTAGAAGTTGTTTCTACTTTGACTCAGTATTCTCCCTGTAAATATCATCTAAAACACGTTTGTTGGTGTGATTATTATCTAGAGCCAGTTTTTGAAGGTGGTTTCATAAGTCTGGTAAAAAAGCAGGAAAAAATGTTCGTTTCATAAGCAACTCATCTTACTTCTCAACATAGTCTACTTTAAAGGATCTGCTCTATGTTCAGCAGTCCTTCAGCCTTTTTGTCCCATTGGAAAATAGGTTCTGTCAAACTCTTACTCATTGACTGCAACTGTCACTTCCTCATTCAATGAAAATTTCTTCCCATCAAGCCCAAGTTTCAAGTTAAGGAACAGAAGAAGTCACTTGGGACTAAGTGAATGAGGAACCAATTCAAAATGTGGTTCATGCAGTTTCACCATTTTTATCACTGATGTGTGGGATGATGCATTATCCTGGTGAAAAAGCACTTTTTTTGGTGTCAACCTAAGACTTTTGCAGCCAGTGCAACTTTTAGACAATCCAACAATGGAGCGTAATAGGGTGGATCCAGTAGTGGTTCGCGTTTTGTCCTGGTAATCTATGAAGGTTATTCCTTGAGAATCCCAAAAACAGTGGCCATCACCTTACCAACCAAAAACACACTCTTTACCTTCTTTGATGCACTTTCACCAGCCTTTGTCCATTGTTTTGACTGCTGTTTTGACTCTAGTGTGTAATAATGGATCCAGGTCTCATCAGCAGTCACAAATTTGCACAAAAGATCTTGCGGGTGCCATTAAATATCACTAGACATTGTGTTTAAATGTGCTGGATGTGCTTGTGGTTGACTGTGAGCAATCGCAGCACCCATCTCACACACAGCTTCTTCATAGCCAGTTGTCCATGCAGGATAATATGCACTCACATAGTTGAGGTGCCTACAACAACTGGATGACCGGAGTGCACTTTATCTTTGGTGCTTGTCTGACAATGTTTAAATTCATTAATGCAAAAGTAAATGGTCTTCAGTGATGATAACAAGTCCACACGAACACCATCCAATTCTGTTTTAATTTATGTGGTACCCCAATCTTTCAAATGGTTAATAACAGCATGAAACTGTTTTCTCTATTTTCAATCGTAGTCGACTCTTGACCAATTCAGATGGTTGTCAACAGTTAACTGTACACTGGCCATTGTTGAAATTCTTTGTACAAACCTTAGAATGATCAAGCTTACCAGTCATAAAGATGTAACAAGAATGTTCCATTCTTTCGGGGAAATTTACCATATCAAGCCATCATCTTACAACTGTATATTGTAGCAAGAGAAAAGGCATTTCAGTTTGTTTCCAGAATTGAATGAAGGTATGCAGTGAGAACTTGTCATTGGTTGGTGTAGTTTTAAACAGGTGTGATCAGTAAGCAACTTGATGACTGTGAGCAAGTATGACAATAAACCATAAGGTTCAAGTCTTTACCACTCTTTATGGAGAGAAAAACGACTACAGTGAGAAGTTCTTTTTGCTGAAAAGTGACTTGACTTGAGAATAAACAATCACAGTTCAGTTTCTGTTTATTATAACAGATTTTGCCAGATGACAAAAAATACACTCCTGGAAATTGAAATAAGAACACCGTGAATTCATTGTCCCAGGAAGGGGAAACTTTATTGACACATTCCTGGGGTCAGATACATCACATGATCACACTGACAGAACCACAGGCACATAGACACAGGCAACAGAGCATGCACAATGTCGGCACTAGTAAAGTGTATATCCACCTTTCGCAGCAATGCAGGCTGCTATTCTCCCATGGAGACGATCATAGAGATGCTGGATGTAGTCCTGTGGAACGGCTTGCCATGCCATTTCCACCTGGCGCCTCAGTAGGACCAGCGTTCGTGCTGGATGTGCAGACCGCGTGAGACGATGCTTCATCCAGTCCCAAACATGCTCAATGGGGGACAGATCCGGAGATCTTGCACCTTCTAGAGCACGGTGGGTGGCGCGGGATACATACGGACGTGCATTGTCCTGTTGGAACAGCAAGTTCCCTTGCCGGTCTAGGAATGGTAGAACGATGGGTTCGATGATGGTTTGGATGTACCATGCACTATTCAGTGTCCCCTCGACGATCACCAGAGGTGTACGGCCAGTGTAGGAGATCGCTCCCCACACCATGATGCCGGGTATTGGCCCAGTGTGCCTCGGTCATATGCAGTCCTGATTGTGGCGCTCACCTGCATGGCGCCAAACACGCATACGACCATCATTGGCACCAAGGCAGAAGCGACTCTCATCGCTGAAGACGACAAGTCTCCATTCGTCCCTCCATTCACGCCTGTCGCGACACCACTGGAGGCGGGCTGCACGACGTTGGGGCGTGAGTGGAAGACGGCCTAACAGTGTGCGGGACCGTAGCCCAGCTTCATGGAGACGGTTGCGAATGGTCCTCGCCGATACCCCAGGAGCAACAGTGTCCCTAATTTGCTGGGAAGTGGCGGTGCGGTCCCCTACGGCACTGCGTAGGATCCTACGGTCTTGGCGTGCATCCGTGCGTCGCTGCGGTCCGGTCCCAGGTCGACGGGCACGTGCACCTTCCGCCGACCACTGGCGACAACATCGATGTACTGTGGAGACCTCACGCCCCACGTGTTGAGCAATTCCGCGGTACGTTCACCCGGCCTCCCGCATGCCCACTATACGCCCTCGCTCAAAGTCCGTCAACTGCACATACGGTTCACGTCCACGCTTTTGCTGCATGCTACCAGTGTTAAAGACTGCGATGGAGCTCCGTATGCTACGGCAAACTGGCTGACGCTGACGGCGGCGGTGCACAAATGCTGCGCAGCTAGCGCCATTCGACGGCCAACACCGCGGTTCCTGGTGTGTCCACTGTGCCGTGCTTGTGATCATTGCTTGTACAGCCCTCTCGCAGTGTCCGGAGCAAGTATGGTGGGTCTGACACACCGGTGTCAATGCGTTCTTTTTTCCATTTCCAAGAGTGTACAATTTCAGTTCTAAACCAGAGCTTGGAAAACCTGCCAAAATCCTAGAAGTCTCTCTGTTTTCTTCAATATCACCATCACTGTGGTAAAACATTGGCCATAATGAGTAGTTGAGTATCAGAATATTTCGATAAATTTATTCCAGACCACAAGTAAAATACTAAACTAAAATTAATAAGTGCAAACAAATGGTAGTATGACATATTGTTTGTGTAACCATAGATTTCTCATTTAGTTGCTGTGAGATTTTTACTATAGGAATTACTGGGAGAAATGAACTTGAAAAATCTAATACCTGGCATGGAAAATTTACACATTGATTATTTTAGCGTGATATCCTGATTCATAATATATATGTGTGTTACATTGTGCAATGTGAAGTGGGGCATTCGAGAATGTTTGGGTACTTACCATTATATTGTAATTAATTGTAGACATCACAGTTGGATATTGACATCTACATATGTCTGCTTGCCACCTAACTCTTTGTGACAATGGATACTTTGTACACCACTATTTTTTTCCCATTCTTTTCTTCCATTTGTGGATGAGCATGGGAAGAACTACCATCAGTAAGCCTCTTCATGAACTGAATTTCCCAGATTTTACTGTCATTGTCATTTCATGAAACATATATGGGACAAAGTAGTATATGTTGTTTGACTCGTTTTGGAATGTGCATTCTCAGAATTTTAACAGTAAATATGCCTGTGAGGTATAATGTCTCTCTTGCAGTGTCTACCACTGGAGTTAGATTAGTAAAATCATGAAATCTCATGACTGATGATCTCAGAAGACTATTGTGTCACATCAGGAATTGTGAACTATATATGTATGTGTGCAGAATAATTGCTCCCCCTGCCCCACTCCCTTTTTTTCTAGCACTCTATATTTCGGCATATGTGTTGCTCGATGTTACAACTCACCTTCTCTTTAATTTAAGGCTTTTTCATTTCATGCCAAAAACCCTCTCATTTGTCTGCATTGATGATTGCATCTATGTGTAAATATATGCATTGAATAACTTTGCATTGTTAACATCAATGAAATGTGTATTACTTGAAAGTATCTCACTCAGAACAACATTCTTCCCTGTCCTCACAATTCACACATTGTTCCTAAATGTTACATTCCCAAACTGTTTGCTTATTGTCTCTCTGTAAATTTTCTGGGTGAACATGGGATTTATTCATTTTAAATGCAATGAACCCATCTCGGCCATTCATTCTCTGTTCAGATCCTGAGACACACCTCAGAATCTCTCACCTAAAAGCACCTTCTTCCACAATCTCCTTCCCTCTCTCCCTCTCCTTTCCCTGATCAGTCATCATCTCCTACCCAATGTTTATAGCCCAACTTACTATATCAAGTACTTTCACTATCACTCCACCATTTGTACTCTATTGACATTCAGCTTCCTGCTCATCACTGTTGACACCACCTCCCAATACGACTACATCATCTACTGTTATGATCTTGCTGACATCAAATGCTACCTCTTGCAATATCCTAATGACTTAAAACGTACCACCTCCCTACTTATACAAATGACTAACAGTATTCTCACTCATAACTACTTCAACTTTGATGATAAGATTTGAATAGCTGTGGTCACTTGCATGGCCCTCTATAAGCCAACCTATTGATGAAGTTCATAGTGGAATCTTTCCTAGGCACTCGGAATCCACAACCTTTTATATTTATGTGGTTCACATTCATTATTGGTGTTTTCATATTCATAATAGTTCCCTTTTCCCCACCTCACACACACACACACACACACACACAGTGACCGTTCATCTAATTAACATGGTCATTGCACCATACAAGTCATTTTGGAGTTTTGTCGTGTTTGCTAAATACTTACATTTTCAATGAAAAGGAAGAAAATGTTATGTATGAATAACTGTGTGTATGTCAAATAGGCATGTAAAGCTTGATGCAAGATGGTGTCACTCTTCATTTTAGGTATCTCAAGATAGCAGATATACAGGCAGCATATCGCAGCACAGTCAAAGGCATACACGAAAAGCCAGCAATACTCGAACTGAGAGTTTAGATCCAGGTAAGGCTTGATACCTCCTAATCTACTAGTTATTCCAGAAAAATCATTAACAAAACAGTTATTTTTCCATTTGAAGTATTTCATTATGCTGTAGAAAATGCGACTAGTGTACAAAAATAAAATATTTTCTCCATGAATATGGGCTGTAGCAGTGTGCAGAGCATTTGTACAAATTACTTGTATTAGTATTTAAACACACACACACACACACACACACACACACACACTCACTCACTCACTCACTCACTCACTCACTCACTTTGTGCCCTCACTCCATTTCTTTTGCTTAGAAAGATAGAAATGGTCATATAAATATTCTCTTCAAATGGTTCCTGTAACACTTGTAAATATCTCTTATCATTATGACAGTACAGTAATGGCAGTTTTAGGGTGGAAACAAATAAAAAAAAAGATGAAAGATCTCATGTATCTGATTGATAAGTAGAACGTAAATCCTTGTAACAGTCCAGATAAGTTACTAGCCTTCCAGCTACCACTTTTATCATCATTAAAGTACACACTCTCAAATACAACCACAGATATCCAACTACTTCCAGTCACAGCTGCTGTTTTAGAATAGCTGACAGACAAATGGGTATAGAGGAGAAAGACATATAGAAACAGAGAAGAGTTAAAATGTACAGGCCAAGAACGGGGTGGGAAAGTAAGGGGATGCACAATGAATGGGGAGGCAATTTTCACTCAGTGGTAGTTCTAAAGTGAGGCCTGAAAAAAGGTGATATTCACAAAACTAGGAAGAGATAGGGGAGGAGCAAGTTCAAAAATGATTAGAGAGGAATAGTGAAGATTAGGTGAAAGATCTGGGAAAATTTGTCTTGGGGATTGTGTGAATGGGAGATATAATGGAGGGAAAGTCCCCATCAATGTACATGGCATAAGAAAAAATGTGAAGCACCCAGAATTACAGGAGATAATTCTATGCAACTTCTTGGACCGACATGGTATGTGATGTTATTTCAGTGATTACAAAATCAAGTCAAATTTATAAAGAACATGACAGTGTGGCCTGGATCTGTACACTGATTTGGTTGGGAAGTGTGCCATGAAGCTATTCTATCCTCTCATGAGGCAAGCCAGGCCTCAACTATTGTAACTGATCCTTGATGTCCTGGATACTGGCTTTGGAACAGAGCAGACGCCCACACATGTTCTATCGGGGACAGATCTAGGGATCTTACTGACCATGGGAGTTTCTCCACATCACACAGACACTTCATAGAACAATGAAAACAATCAATTATTGACAAAATAATTTAATTGGATAGATAAAAAATCTACTCACCAAGCAGTGGCAGAACACACACTTAAAAGACTGTTGTAATTTGCAAGCTTTCTGAGCCAGTGGCTCCTCCTGCAGGCAGAAGAGTCAAAGCAGAAGAAAGAAGAGTGAAGGAAAATGAGTGGAAAGGTCTAGGAAAAGGGGTAGATTTCAGGAAAGTCACACAGAAGTGCAGGTCAGTGGAGACTTACCATACAGGATGAGAAGGAAAGACTGATTGTTGGTAACTGCATCGGATGAGATTTGAAAACCTGGTAGCTTAAAAGTGGAGGATAGGATAATATGCAAGACAGAGATTACTACTAAAACATCATGCATGAGTTAATAAGAGTGAAAATGTAAGTGCATTGTACATAACAGAGATGGGAGGAGGTGGTGAGCAATAGATGGAAAAGACAATAAAAGATATAGAAAACTCAAACGGAGTAAAGCAAGGAGTAGTTACAGTGCAAAAATGCTGAGACAGAAGAAATTAACGTAAATTAAGGCTAGTTGGGTGGTGAAAATCAAAGACATGTTGTAGCGATAGTTCCCAACTGCGGAGTTCTGAGAAACTGGTGTCTGGGGGAAGAATCCAGATGGCTCGAGTGGTGAAACAAGCACCAAGGTCAAATGTCACGTTGTAGAGCATGCTATGCAACAGGATATTGTGAGTTGCCAGTATTTGACCTCAGCCTGTCCCCATTCATCCCAATTGATAATTTGGTGGTAGTCAAGCCGATGTGGAAGGCCGGACTGTGTTTACATAATAGCTTATGTATGACGTGTTGTTTCGCAGATTACTCTGCTGTTGGTAGTATATGTAATCGTAGAGGTACACGATGTGTGGATGAGCGTTGTCCTGTTCAAAAAAAGGAACCAGGGTACTGTCACATAAGGGGTAACTCATGAGGATGCAGGATGTCCATGAGGTATTGTTGTGCCCTCAGAGATCCTCCAGTCACTACCAATACTGACCTGAAGTCCTACCCGATGGCTCCCCACAACGTGACACCAGGGGTAAACTGCTGTGGCCCACCAAAACATTGAAAGAATATGCCCCCACACTAGGTCGATGTTGATAATCTGAGGTAGTGCAGACCCATTATTTATCACTAAACACAATTGAATGCCACTCATTAGCAGCTTCCTGATTGTGTCATCATTCCAAATGGCTGGCCACTGTGGCCGAGCGGTTTTAGGCACTTCAGTCCGGAACCGCGCTGCTGCTACAGTAGCAGGTTTGAATCCTGTCTCGGGCATGGATGTGTGTGATGTCCTTAGGTTAGTTAGGTTTAGGTAGTTCTAAGTCTAGGGGACTGATGACCTCAGATGTTAAGTCCCATAGTGCTTAGAGCCATTTGAACCATTTGATCATTTCAAATGCATCTGTTTTTGTTGTGTTAGTGGCAGCCTATACTTGGGGCGATAATTCCCTAATTGGCTGCTGCTAGTCCCCATCCAAAATGCTGATACATTACTTGCTATCAAATGGCACAGACGTGAAGGGGATGCACTGTGCCTGGTGCACATTGTGGTGGTCAGAAGTGATTGACCAGAACTTTGACGAAGAGTATTTCTGCCCTCTCTTTCCCATGCAGTCCAACATTAAGCTACTGTCACATCTGAATGCCCCACAAACTAGGACGTTGCATGATTTGACCAGATAGTGAGAAACTGACTCTGGGAGCGAAAGGAGGGGGGGGGGGGGGGGGGGGTATCAAAAATTCAAGGGTATTGAAGCAGGTATTGAAATTATTGGTGTTACATGCATTATGGTCAGGAACTCGGTGGCTTACTTTGTCATTAGTGGCAATATTGTGGTGGCCACACATGTGGGTAGACAGCTGATTAGTTGTCATCCCCACACAGAATACAGCACAGTAACTGCATAGCTCATACGAATCATAGCTGCTTTTACATGTTGCCGTATTTGTTGTAGGACTGTGATAGTAGGTATTGGGTGGTTGTATAGGAGAGGTCTTTCACATTAGGTAGTTCACTGAGGATTGACTCGTGTTGCAGAATCTGGTGCAGAGCATTGGGGTGAATAGGCTGTTATTTAGAATAGGTGAGTGATGGAATTTTGGGTAGGGTGTCCCTACTCTTGATGCATGGTGAGAGGTTGTTTAATCCCTGGTAAAGCACGTATTTGAACATTACAAGGCCTTGGTAATATTAAGTGATAAAGAAGTACTCATCATTGAATAGGTTACAGTGGCCATGTGTTTATTGGTGTCACAGGAAAAGGTAGCATGAGAAGTTTGTTTCAAGACTAGCTTGACAGGATACTGTGCAGATGCAGTGTAAATGATTACCATTGTCATAGGACAGCGATTTCTTAATGTGAAGCAGATGGCAGTTGTCAAAAAAGGAGAGACTGTTGATGGCTTTATTGGATTTGATATGGAAAAAGTTTTTATGGCCTCATGTAAGAGTAGAGATCAACATTTAAGAATATAGCTAGTTGTGTTCTCTCCTCTGCAGCAGCACTGTCCTGGGACTGATAGTGTCAGCATAGTGACCAAGGACCATAGCTCATGCTTTTATCAACCACTTTCTTATCACCTTGCCTTTGGAGCCAAGCCTGGGCCCTGCCAGCCTATAACAGACTGCAGGAGGGGAGGGAATGTGAAGACAGCACATAGTGGAAGACAGTCAGTCATCACTAACAGCTGAAAATAGCATTGCTGAAACATTGCACCATCTGGACTGTGCCACCAGGATGAATATCCGAGAAGAGTTCAAAAAAGAATGTTTATTAATCACTGAAAGATGAATGTCTAAAATGTTTTCATTTAGTGTAACTGGACAAAGTCAATAATTTTTTACTTGTTATTGGGAATAAAATATGTTTCGTTGCCCTTTTCCTGCTTTACAAGCCAAAAATAACAATATTTATGATGAAAAGCTCTCGGGTTTCCAGTTGGGTTACAGGTTTAAGGTACCATGACATTTTCCCAAGTGCTGTACTCATCGTCTTCTGGTGAAGCTTTTCATCAGTAGTATATGCCGTGAAAATCTATATTCACACAAACAGTATTCCTGTTATTCTTAATTCATATGTGGCCTTAAAATCATTTCAAAATATATTTGAATCCTAGTATATCAAAAACCTGCAATGAAAACAGAACATAGTGAGCTCAGTCCATCTTTTTGGACTTTCCAAACTGTGTGTCGAACCAAAAGGAAGTCTGACGGGGGAATGGTGCAATTCAGCATATTAAAACCAGCCACAAAATTTTTCCCATAGTTAGAATACAACCATATAAATGCCCTGTTAATATTTTATCTGCTTAGCTTCATTGCGAGTTTTCAAACTGTTGAAAATTTCCAATATCATTTTTCACCAGGTGGCAGGAGAAACATATATCCCTAGTGTGGCCGGAGCAGACATTGCATATGCTACACAGTTGGTGCACAGTTTTGGCTGGCAGCAAATCAATAAACAGATAGTATTATACAACCAGATCATAAAGATTGACAGCTAGTTGTCTCTTGAATTTGCAATGTATCCTCTATACAGTTTCACAGGGACTTCGAAGACAATATTAAACTAATTACAGCACACACAGAAGAATTTAAACAGTCAACCCTAATTACAGCACTCACAGAGAAATTTAAGCAGTCAGTCTTCCCATGCTCCATTAGTGAATGGAACAGGAAGAAACCTCTGCCATGCAGTACACAGTGATTTTGGGGTATGGATGTTGACTTAGATGTAAACAACAATAGGTATTAGTCATTTTTATGGTATTAGTAATTGTTAACAATGGGAATAAAACTGAATTAATATTCAAAAACAAAGATTCCAAGACTTACCAAGCGGGAAAGCGCCGGTAGATAGGCACAATGAATAAAACACACAAACACACACACAGAATTTGAGCTTTCGCAACTGGTTGCTGCTTCGTCAGGAAAGAGGGAAGGAAAAGGAAAGATGAAAGGATGTGGGTTTTAAGGGAGAGGGTAAGGAGTCATTCCAATCCCGGGAGCGGAAAGACTTACCTTAGGGCGAAAAAAGGATAGGTATATACTCGCGCGTGCACACACACACACACACACACACACACACACACACACACACACACACACGCATGCTTATCCATCCATACATACTGTGTATGTATGGATGGATAAGCGTGTGTGTGTGTGTGTGTGTGTGTGTGTGTGTGTGTGTGTGTGTGTGTGTGTGTGTGTGTGTGTGTGTGTGTGTGTGCGTGTGTGTGCGTGCGAGTATATACCTATCCTTTTTTCCCCCTAAGGTAAGTCTTTCCGTTCCCGGGATTGGAATGACTCCTTACCCTCTCCCTTAAAACCCACATCCTTTCACCTTTCCTTTTCCTTCCCTCTTTCCTGACGAAGCAGCCACCGGTTGCGAAAGCTCAAATTCTGTGGGTGTGTTTTATTCATTGTGCCTATCTACCGGCGCTTTCCCGCTTGGTAAGTCTTGGAATCTTTGTTTTTAATATATTTTTCCCATGTGGAAGTTTCTTTCTATTTTATTTACATCATCATTAATTTGAATTAATATTCATTGTGTTTTCTCTAATAGAATCTGTCATTGTGCAGGTACCAGTTTATCACTGTAATGCGGAATCAATTTAATGTACAAAGATGAAATATGAGGAATGTGGTGTGTACGCAACATTGTGTAAGTCTTCTTAAGACCTACACATGTGTGATTTGCCACTTTTATATGACACTAATTCAAGTGGTGATAAGAATGTTATGTCAAATGATGGGGGGGGGGGGGGGGACATACGTAAGTTTGTTCTGTAAAATGTGATTGTGAATTGCACAAATGGAGGAAAGAATTACATACAAAACTGATGTGCACCAAAATGAAACTCCGAAAAGGGTGCGAGAACACTTTTTGAAAGATTTAGAACTGTTTGTGTGAAACACAGTGGACCATTTGATGCATACTTTCGAGACAGGGCTCTCCGAATTGCTAGTTAAATAGACTTATATGATATCCATGCTTCCTCGAACTGGTTAAACAACCTCAAGAACTCATATGGTATTTGTAGCTGAAGTGAAGAGGAAGTGTGCTTTTATCCACACGACTGCTTATCAGTCAGATCTTATAAAGCAACTACCCTTTGTTGTTTTGCAGTGAAAAAATAGGCAGGTAATTGTGCAATCAATGATTGTATACAAAAACACCAGTGATAAGTATGAGTGAATTGCTATATCCCCATCATTATATCAGCATTTAGGAATCTCACAAAAAGTTTGGATAGTTAAAAAAAACAACAACAGTTTACTTGCTATAGTGTTATTGTCAGTAGTAGTATTTTTCAGTGTTTAATTCGAAATGTCTTCTTTCCAGCTGCAAAAAATAATTTGTTGCTTTTGTTGGCTTGGACATAATGACCCAACTATCTTTCAGGTCGACAACAAAGAGACTGTGTATATAATATGGATTCCCCCCAGAATATTAAGTTGATTAGAAAATTGCCAAACAGTATAATTTCCGATAGCTCATCATCATCTAAGGCTTATCAATGGAAAAGTATTCTTAAACTTTGGTCATTTGTGCATTCTCAGTTTGCATTGCTACGTTTTGTAAACTTGACCAGCTACGCTTCGTCCACAGAACAGCAGCTGGGGCTGTTTCTTACTCTGTTCAGATTTTGTCTAAACAAAATAAGTAATTACAATGAAGTGCCTAAATATATAAACTTTTTGATTGTGGAGTGTGCCTGGCGTGAGGAAAAATATTTACTTTCCTCACTCAATAGACACTTTGCATTTTTGTACAGGCAATAAGCTATATAAAAGAAACTGTTTCATTGTGAGTAAAATGTATAAAATTCCAAATTATTCTAAGAACTTTGCTACAAGACTTGTTAGAGCAAGATGTGCATGTATGTACTTTTCCGTTTCAACAAATTTAATTCCTGATTGAAATAATGGAAGACATATGTAACATGATATTAAAACATGGCATGGGTTTTGTTTACTGCTAGTTACCTGTGGAACAATTACATCTGCAACAGCTTAGCTGTCGGTATGAGCCATAATGATCCAAAAAACTAATGATATGTGATATTTATTGTCTCACTTAAGTTACTGAAATTCCCTCTTGTCCCGCACTATAGGCTGCACACTCTCGTCATAGCTGGTTCTGCTCATTCGCCACTAGGCAGGGAGGCTGTACAATACTGATAACAGCACATCTGCATCTGGCAGAAATGAATAAGTTAAACAGGACTTTTTAAAATATTTGCCGTCTGTCTCAGGAGCTAAAATTCTGACAATGCCATCTTTTTGGTGTATTCTTTTGATGTAAAACATTTCGAGACTGGTTTCAACATGTTGGATTGCACTATTCCTTTGTGAGACTCCAGGAGAAATGACGAATAAACTTTACTGTGGACAATCCACTCTTCCTTTCACCAATAATGCGAAAGTAAACTGTGAACTAAAAACAAATTGCCCAGAGACTCATCACAAACAGTGACCATATTTATAGGGGTGTTCAATAAGTAATGCAACACATTTTTTTGCTTGGCTAAATCCAGTTGAAAAAATGGGGAATTTGTTGTGGAACATCATGGAGTATTGTCTCTCCAGCACCTGTAGTTTCAAGAAGTTCCAGTAGGTGGCAGCACTGTACGAGGGCTGTTCAAAAAGTAAGGTGACTTTTCAAATTGAGTGGGCAACATACATTCGATTATCGCCCTTTTTTTGTGCAGTATACTTTATTTGTTTTTGACAGATAGAAAGACATGTTTTAGTGTACTTGGCGATTTCCGATCATAAAAAATGGAGCAAGGAATTTGCATTAAATTTTGTGTGAAAAATGGAATCAAGTGCTCTAAAACACTTGAAATGTTGACAGTGGCATATAGTGAATCTGCTCTAAGTTAAAAAAAAAATGTTAATAAGTGGTACAAGCTCTTCCAAAATGGCCGAGAAGATGCCAATTACAAACCTCGCTCTGGACATCCCAACACATCAACAACAGATGATAACTTCGAAGCTGTGAAGAAAATTGTTTCGGAAAATCAGCAGATTACTGTAAGAGAAGTTGCTGAGGATGTTGGCAAATTGATCAACTTGTGCCGTGCAATTTTTTGGACGTTTTGGGCATGAGGCCTGTGTTAGTGAAGTTGGTTCCAAAACTTCTCAATTTTGATCAGAAGAACCGTCGCATGAGCGTTGCTCAGAAGCTCTTGAATGACGTCAATGATGATCCTGATTTGCTCAAAAGGGCCATAACTGGTGACGAAACATAGGTTTACGGTTATGAAGTCGAAACCAAAGCCCAATCGTCTCAATGAAAGCATACCAGGGAACCAAGACCAAAAAGAGCATGCGAAATTGGATCAAATGTCGAAGTCTCAATGTCATACGGTAAATAAGTAGTATTACCTTGATGTTATGCACTGCTTGCGAGAAGCAATATGCAAAAAAAGTCCGGAATTGTGGAAAAACAACTCATGGTTTTTGCATCATAACAGTGCACTTGCTCACTCATTGTTGCTTGTGAGAGATTTTTTGGGCCAAAAACAGCACAACAATCATGCCTCACCACCATATTCTCTGGATTTAGCCCCCCTGTGACTTTTTCCTGTTGCCAACACTGAAGAGACCTATAAAAGGATGAAGATTTTCAGTGATTAATGAAATAAAAACTGTATCACTGGAAGTGCTGAAGGCTGTACGAAAAAGTGCCTATGAGAAGTGTTTCGAGAATTGGTAGAAGCGTTGGCACAAGTATATTGTATCTGATGGCGATTACTTTGAAGGGCACAACATGAATATTGATGAATAAATAAATATTTGTTCATAAAAATAAAGAGTCACCTTACTTTTTGAACACATCTCGTACGTAGCCTCCAAAATGGCATCTGTAATAGAGGTGTGTTCCAAGCAGAGAGTTGTCATTTAGTTTCTTTTGATGGAACACCAAACCATCGGAGATATTCGAAGGCACTTGCAGAATTCCCGTGGAGACCTGGCTGTGAACAAAAGCATGGTGAGTCATTGAGCAAGGCATCTGACACCATCGCAAGCTGTCTGGTCTTTCATGTGGCAGCTGGCCGCACACAGTTGTGACTCGTGCATCATTGAAATGAGCTGACACTCTTATTCAAGTTGATTGATGAATCGCAATATTACACCTTGCTGCAAAAGTGGATGTCTCTGTTGGTAGTGCTGACACACTCATCCGTCATTTGGGGTACTCAAAGGTGTCTGCACGCTTGGTTGCTCAATGTCTGACAGAAGACCATAAAGAGCAAAGACAGATAATCTGTGTGGAATTGCATGCACTTTATGAGGCAGATTGTAACAATTTTTTGCCAAATATCGTCACAGGTAATGAAACACAGGTTCATTACTTTGTACTGGAAACAAAATGGCAGTCCATGATGTGACACCACACCACCTCTCCACTGAGGAAAAATTTCAAAGCTGCACCCTCAGCCAGTTAAGTCACGGCGATGATCACTTGGGACTCTGAAGGGGTTATTCTGTTTGATGTTCTTACTTGTGGTGCAACAATTAACTCTGAAGTGTATTGTGCTAACCTCAGGAAATTGAAGAAACAACTTCAGCATGTTCATCATCACAAAAATGCAAATGAATTTTTCCTTCTCCATGATAGTGTAAGGCCTCACAAAAGTGTGTGTACCTGAGACCAGCTCACAAAACTTTATTGGACAATTTGTCCTTATCCACCCTACTGTCCGGATCTTACTCCTTCTGACTTCCATCTGTTTAGCTTAATGAAGGATGCACTCTAAGGGAAGCAGTACATGGATGATGGGCGGGTTATTGGTGCAGCAAGACGTTGCCTCCAATGTCAACCAGTAGAGTGATACCATGTGGGCATACATGCCCTCCCTGTAAGGTGGCATAGGGCCAACACATTGAAAAATAGTGTTTTGTAATCGGAATAGTGGGGAATAATATGGTGTACTGGAACACGGAATAAAATATTCAGAAAAAAAGTTTTGCATTGCTTATTGAACATCCCTCTCAGAATGATTAAAATAACCTTTATAGCTTCAGGTAAAGAAACATTTTCTATCACATTTCTTGGCATAACATATGAATGGAAGAATATCCAGTGAAGACATTAATTTGAAAGTATAGAGACATGTCTTTAAAATCAAAGGCTCAGCAAAAATATGTAAACTCGAAAGATTGCAGCTTTAGTGATTGAGAAACATAAAATGATAATTTATCATTATTTTATCTTTTCTGTGTAGAATTTTGTGAAGAAGGCTTACATATTAATATAATTTTAATTAGGTCCTGTTGACTGTACTAGTATTGGGACACATCATCTCCTGCACGCTGAAGAATTACAGGTGAGGGAGATAACAATAATTATGCACATCTTATTATAATCTACTGATGATTCAGTGTACAAATAACACACAAAGTCTTTATGTTGAAGGGAAATTGGAGTGTCCACAATTTTCTCCCAGCAACCATGAATGGCCACGAAGCAACAGCAGCTCGCAATATGGTTCAAGATAAGGACAGTAAGAGTAATATATCCAAGGTAATAAATTGAAGTTAGGAATTCTTAAACAATTTAGTCAATATCATTACAGTTGCAGTATAAACATGTTCTTCATGATGTGCTTATAGCTGCAAAATATTACGAGGAACAGCTCCTTATGATATAGTGTTATTATCCTAATATTGTACCACACTTTATGTTATGATGTGAATTCAGTCTCACTTTGTTGTCATTATTTCTTCAGTCTTTCTTTTTTTTCCTCCAAAAATATTTCATTGTCATCATCTACATACTTATGCAAATTTAATTTTCCAGCTTGCTTAGCCTGTGTAATTTTCTAGTAATTGACTGCTTCAATTGACTTTTACTTTGCCTTAGATCCCTATCTTTATAACTATCTGTATAAACTCCTTCATGAGTATTATTATTGCATCTATTACACAGACAATGTGTACACAGGTGTCTGTGTATGTGCGGATGGATATGTGTGTGTGTGTGTGTGTGTGCGAGTGTACACCTCTCCTCTTTTCCCCCTAAGGTAAGTCTTTCCCCTCCCGGGATTGGAATGACTCCTTACCCTCTCCCTTAAAACCCACATCCTTTCGTCTTTCCCTCTCCTTCCCTCTTTCCTGAAGAAGCAACCATCGGTTGCGAAAGCTAGTAATTCTGTGTGTGTGTTTTGTTCATTGTGCCTGTCTGCCGGCGCTTTCCCGCTTGGTAAGTCTTGGAATCTTTGTCTTTAATATATTTTTCCCATGTGGAAGTTTCTTTCAACTTATATTAAAGACAAAGATTCCAAGACTTACCAAGCGGGAAAGCGCCGGCAGACAGGCACAATGAACAAAACACACAAACACACACACAGAATTACTAGCTTTCGCAACCGATGGTTGCTTCTTCAGGAAAGAGGGAAGGATGAAAGGATGTGGGTTTTAAGGGAGAGGGTAAGGAGTCGTTCCAATCCTGGGAGCGGAAAGACTTCCCTTAGGGGGAAAAAAAGACAGGTGTACGCGCGCGCGCCCACACACACACACACACACACACACACACACACACACACACGGGATATGTGTGTGTGTGCGCGCGAGTGTACACCTGTCCGTTTTTCCCCCTAAGGTAAGTCTTTCCGCTCCCGGGATTGGAATGACTCCTTACCCTCTCCCTAAAACCCACATCCTTTCGTCCTTCCCTCTCCTTCCCTCTTTCCTGAAGAGGCAATCGTCTATATATATATACTCGTCTCCTTTCTTATGGTAATGAATGTAATTTGAGAATAGTCTTCAGCTATAAACCTGCTTCCTTTGCTTGTGTTCAATAATTTTTAAACAGCTTTGTGAACCGAGTAAGTGGAAGTGCCCTACTTATTCTTAAATTTTAATACTTGAAATTTATACTGATCACTGAATTTGTAGATTTTAAGATGTAGCAGTAAGAACGTCTCAGGGGACAATGAAATTTATTTTTCTTTCTGCAATTAGTGAGGAAGACATTGGAGAAATGTTAAAATCAAACAATGGAAAATCGAGGATGGAATGTAACAATATTAGAGAAGGAAAGTTGCTACTCACCATATAGCGGAGATGCTGAGTCGCGATAGGCACAACAAAAAGATTGACACAATTATAGCTTTCAGCCATTAAGGCCTTTGTCAGCAATAGACATACATTCACACACATGTGCGCGCGTGCTCCCATGCACACACACACACACACACACACACACACACACACACACACACACACACACACACACACAAATGCAACTTGCACACACGTCTCCAGTCTCAGATAACTGAAACCACACTGCAAGCAGCAGCACCAGTGCATGATGGGAGTGGCGATTGGGTGGGGGTAAGGAGGAGGCTGGGGTGGGGATGGGGAGGGATAGTATGGTGGGGGTGGCGGACATTGAAGTGCTGCAGTTTAGACGGAGGGTAGGAGAGAAGGTGAAGAGGGGTAAGGGAGGGGGGAGAAAGTAGCAGAAAGGAGAGAAATTAAAAGACTGGGTGTGGTAGTGAAATTATGGCTGTTTAGTGCTGGAATGGGAACAGGGAGGGGGGAAACTCTGCCTGCAATGCATCCTATGGTCCCGTAACCCTCTTGGTCTCAACCTTCATTAGTCTCTGTCCTCACCCATCCAGCCCCTCCCTGTTCCCAATCCAGCACTACACAGCTGTCATTTCACCGGCACACCCTGTCTTTTTATTCCTCTCCTTTCTGCTTCTTACTCCCAACCCCCCCCTACCTTCTCTCCTGCCCTCCGTCTAAACTGCAGCACTTCAATTTCCGTCACCCCCACCATACTATCCCTCCCCATCCCCGCCCCAGCCTCCTCCTTACCCCCACCCAGTCGCCACTCCCATCATGCACTGGTGCTGCTGCTTGCAGTGTTGTTTCAGTTACCTGAGACTGCAGACGTGTGAGCAAGTTGCGTTTGCTTGTGTGTGCGTGCGTGCGTGCATGCACGTATGTGTGCGCATGTGTGTGAATGTATGTCTATTGCTGACAAAGGCCTTAATGGCTGAAAGCTATAATTGTGTCAATCTTTTTGTTGTGCCTGTCGCGACTCAGCATATCCACTATATGGTGAGTAGTAACTTTCTGTCTCTAATATTGGAGAAATGTTAATTTTTTTGGCTTATGATTTTTACAGCTTCTAAGCAACGTGATTCACAATGAATTCACATTCTTTACATGAATGCTGTAATGTGTGTTTGACTGTCTACACATCATTTGGCGTTGCTCTTTGTCAAAAGTATGGAAAGAAAATAATTGTTTTTGCAGCCTGATCGTGCCCAAGTTGTTAGTCGTCTGAATCAGATTCGAGACTACATTAAACAAACAACCACATTGATGGATGCCTTGAAAGCCTCAGGTGACCCGGTAAGTGTATATAGTATTTGTGGACTCATATCTCAGAATTAAACAAAAAGCTAGCCTTAAACGCACTTTTGAAAAGGGTAAGTATCTTATTTGCATCCATTGACAGAAAGGTGAGCAGTGTCTTAGCACCAATATGATTAATGCATCTAAGGAAAACAGTTATTGGTATTTCATGTCATCGAGTTCCATGGACAAAACTGCACTGATCATTCATTGAAGAACAGGATAGGTGGATGTACATAAATGTTTATACAATTATCTGCTAGGCATTCATATTCCTCTCACTGCTGTAAAAATATATAAATTCTGCCATGAAGAGATGGATGTTGCTGTTACCGACAGCTTTGTATTTTCTACATCTAAGTGCATTATTGAAGCTTCATTCATTTGGGCTGGCTAACGTCTAACTTTTTGTGTAGAAATGACATGTTCAGTATAATGTATGTTGTCCTTCTGACTAGGACAACTCATTAGAATTTTTTATTTTAGTTTAGTTTAGTTTATTTATTTTATTTATTTATTTATTTATTTATTTATTTATTTACTTTTTGCCGAATATGAATTATTTAGGAAAATCAGTTTGAATTATGTAGAAATGTAGGAATGTACAAGGCAATACTGACCTTGTGAACTATCCTAGAAGATATGTTGAAGTAAATCAAATCTACATTTATTGCATTTTTATATTTAGAGAAAGCTTTTCACAGTGCTGACTGGGCTGCACCCTTTGAAAATTTGCAGGTAGCAGGGATAATGTACACAAAGTGAAACGTTATTTACAGTTTGTATAGAAACCAGACTGCAGTTATAAGAGTCGTAGGACATGAAAGGAAAGCAGTTGTTGAAGTGGGAGTGAGAAAAGATTGTGGCCTGAGGTGTGCTAATGACACTGTAATTTTATCAGACGCAGCAAGGAACTTGGAAGAGCAGTTGAACAGAATAAGTAGTGGCTTGAAAAAGATGTTATCAGAAGAACATCATAAGATGAACATCAACAAAAAGTAAAACATTGATAATGGAATATAGTTGTATGAAAGAAGGCAATACAGAGGGTGCTAGAACAGGAAATGAGAATCTAAAACTAGTACACGCTTTTTGCTATTTGGCCAGCAAAATAGCTGATGTTGGTCATTTAGTAGAGAGGCTATAAATGCAGACTGGCAGTAGCAAGGAAAAGCATTTCTGAAAAAGAGGAATTTGTTAACATCTAATATTAATGTAAGTGTTAGGAAGTTTTTTATGAAGGGATTTGTCAGGAATGTAGATTTGGTTGGAAGTGAAACGTGGATGATAAGGAGCTTCTGAAATGGGGTGCTTTCAAAGAATGCTGAAGACAAGATGAGTAGATCGAATAACAATGGAGGAGGTGCTGAAACAAATTGGGGAAAAAAGTAATTTGTGGCACAACTTAACTGAAAAAAAGGATTGTTTGATGGGGCACATCATGAGGCGTCAAGGAATTCTCGCTTTGGTAATGGAAGTGTGGGGTGGGGGTAAAATTGTGGAGGGAGATCAAGGGTTGGCTACGGTAAGCAGGTTCAAATAGATTTATGTTAGTTGTTATGCAGAGATAACAAGACTTCCACAGGATGACTGGCTTGGAGAGCTGTGTCAAACCAGGCTTCAGAGTGAAAATAACAACACTCTGTATGTATATTTCAGATGTTCATTTTCAGTATCTCATTTACCACATATGTGGTCAGCTGTTTAAAAATTTGAGAAAGGTAATGGTTTGATCATCAGTCACATTAATAAAAATATAAAAAGTTATGTGATGGAAATAAACAGATTTTGTTTACAATTTTATTTTTACATTTTTTTCTAATACTTAAACAGGGCTGCACTATTTTTGTATGAAAAGGAAAATCAATTGAGAAAAATTAAGAGACAAAATAGCTAGGTGGCCATCAGGAGACGAAATATTTAGTATTGCTGACAGCTACTATTCTATCCTTTGAAACTGTTAGTTCTTTCTTCAAGAAGGAGAGAGAAATATATTGGGGAAGGTTACCAGTGAGAGTAGGTTCCTTGGACCCCAGGATGAGGGGTAGACTCTTATTTTTGGAGAGATGTGTTTTTCTAATGCATGGTGTTAGCATTTTGTTGCAAACTTTGGGTATGGACTTCAGATAACTAATCCATAAAAATAGAGCTTTGTTAGCAGCTTGTTTTGTGAACTTGGCTATTCTTCAGATATAAACAAGATCACCGTACTGTATGTTTCAGTGCGCATGCGCGCGCACACACACGAACACACACACACACACACACACACACACACACACACACACACACACACACACACACGTACGTTCTATAATGTTTACTTTTGTGCAAATTTAATTGCTTTTTCCATAGCGCCAAGAAGCACAACGTCAGAAGTTGTCAGGAATGGTGGAAGATTTGCGTGACAGTGAGAGCAAACTCCAGTTGTTGGCTGACAAGCTCGAACGTGCTGAACGTCGTCTTTCACACTGCGAGCGCCAGGTCAGTTAATCAGCATTGACGGTCATTACAGAATTGTCTAATCTGTAATTGTAATTTTAGATGTATCCTATAAATTTATTTTAATCATATTTTCTTCCACCAAAGCTTAGATTTATAATTATTCATAAGATTCTTTTCTTGTAAATTATAGATTGCAGCGATCAGTCATCCTTTTTAAATTTTATTGTGTAGATCTAGATTTCGGCTGGAAGCTAGCCATTCTCAATGCACTATTATTTTTGCTCAATGCATGTAATGCCTGTTTGTCATGCTTCATCCACAGATCATTGAATACTCAGTGAATCTAGATATGCACAATAAAATTTAAAAAGAACAGCTGATCGCTGCAATCTAGAATTTACAAGTTAATATAACAGTCATGAATGCAGCAGATTTCTGAATGGAAGCTGATGAAAATTCTTTTCTGAAAGGTTTGAGTTCCAAGTGACTTAATGATTGTGTTAACAGTGGAATTTTAGAATATGCTCTTTTTTTTCCTATTGTTAACAATGAAATGCAGTATCCTTATGTATGTATACAGCTGGAAGATCTGCAGTACATTTATAATGTTGAAGGTCTTTTTAAGTTTGTCATGTGGCTTATCTTTGTAACTTGATTCATCACCTTTGAATTCCCTAGCTCTCTCCCTTGTTAAAAACTGACTGGTTTGAATGGTCAATTTTTTTACAAAGAATTTTTTTTTAATTAACTGGTCTTATTTGAATACATTTAGAACATATTTGTGTGACTTAAGGTATCAGAATATGTGCCTGCATTTTTCAAATTCAGAAGAGAATTTGGAATAGATTAATAATAAATCTGCAGTACATTTACATGATATATGTTTTAACAGAACAGTTCAGAGACTGGTAGTTGCGCCTCATCCACTCGAAGTTATAGTCATTCAGAAGAACGTGAGAGACGGGTGAGTTTGAGTCTTACTTTTTCCGGATAATTGTGGATCTAATGCATAATTTTATTTACAAGTTTAAACATGATTTTGATAGTAACGTTTTATAATAATGGAGTTTCATCACTTCTATCATATGCTCTCCACATCCTGTAGCTACTCTGGAGAGTTCATGTTGCATGAAAAAAACTTAAGGTTTATTTGAATATTGCACATTTACTTATAGTATTCATTTTCAGAGGTTAAATATGAACATCTGTATTTTGAAGCAGTTTCAGTGGAAGTGCTTGCACAAGATTTACACTTACATAGCCATATTTTCTTTCATTACAGAGAAGGGTTTTTGGAAGTCTTCATTCTCTCATAGCGTACTGGCTTCGTGATTAATGTTTTATGTAGCTTTCCTAGAGGTTCTCAGCTGTTGTCAGGATGGTTCCTTCAGCAAGACCACAGTGTATTCCTGGCCATTAAATCCTAATGTATCTATTATACTTAATTTCTTCCTTTCTATCAGTTCTCGGTTTAGAATTTTTCAGTCATTTGTTTTGTGTTTTATCCAGCATTTTTTCTCATTTTCTGTATCCTTTTTCTTTCTTCTTCCTGTCATATCTGTACTTTAACTGTCTGAATAAATACTTGTTACTAATTTCTTTTTCAACATATAGGTACTTTCTACTCTACTCCTTTGCTAATGATGTTAGTGACAGTCTTTTGCATGCATGTAATGTTTTAATGTAGGAATGAAAATTAGCTGTCTTCTTATGCCCTCTTGCCTGTTTTGATTTACCTCTCTCCTCTAACCATTTCAACTTTTTCTAAACTTAGTAATACAACTCCTCTTTCAGAACTTCATAATTCAGTTTCTTGGTGGTTTTACTCTCAGTATCTTCCAAGTATAGTGTGTTTTAATGTGGGATCTAGAATCAACTGTCTTCTTGCAGTTTCCGGCTTGCCTTTATTTACTTTTCTCTTTCTTTCACCACCTCGTCATTTTCTTAACTTATTACAGAAACTACTGTTACAAAAACCTCATAATTTGGTATTGGTTCTGATCTTTTTTTCTTTACCAGAATATGCTTTCATGTTTTAAGGGGCATAATGGCCATTTTTAATCATATTTATGTCAGCAGCTTTTGTTCTTCTGTTCCTACTTTTGAGAATAGCTGTAGCTGTAAATTATTTAGATATTTGTGAAATGATGCGAGAAATGTGTAGAACTGGGAAACAAATATATCTGTGTCGAGAGTCCTCAGTAATAATACCCCATACCCTCCCTCTCCTTTCCTCCCTGCCTCCTTCCCACACCTCTTCCCCCCCTGCACCCCCCTGCCTCTCTCTCTGAAATTAACTGGAGGATAGTAGAAAATAAAGCTCAATTTTTTTGCAAGCTGCAAAGAGTAAAGATGGATCATTTAGTAGTAAAAGAAAATCGTGATGGAACGTAAATAATTACAAAGTAATGGTAACAACAAACTAGATAGTACAGCAAGAAATTGTCAGAAGACGTGTGAACAAAACTGAGAGCTGTGGCAGCATATCCTTTTCAAGCTAGAGTGCCCCCCCCCCCCCCTTTATCCCTCTCCTCCCCCTCATCCACCACACACACACACACACACACACACACACACACACACACACACACACACACTTGTGGTTACATTGTGCTAGATGAATACCTAGTTATACCATAACAACAATGTGGGAAAAGACAGATTGCTACATGCCATAAAGAAGACATGTTAAGTTCCAGACAGGTGCATTTAAGACACTTTCATAAAACTTTTGGCCACAGAAACACACACCATTCATACTCTCAAGCAAGCACATCTTATGCACACATGACCACCAACTTCAGCATCTTGGGCTGAAGTGCAACTATCACGTGGGATGCAAGCGCAATCTGGAGGAGGTGCGGAAGGGATGGTGGTGTACAAGGAAGGGGAAAGATGAATGCTGTCTAGTGGAATGTTCAGGTACTACAATGCTAACAAATGCATCATCAAGAGGTTGTGGGGCAGGGAGTTGGGGAAAAAAGTAGCGAAAAAGGAGAGGAGTGGGGAAAGATGGGCAGGTGTACTGGCAGAGGGTGGCAAGTATGCAGGGTGGGAGGTGAAAGTGGGGAGGAGATGACAGGAGAGAGGGGATGGAAACTGTTGGCTGGAAGGTGTGGGGACAGTATGTCACCGTAGATTGAGGCTGGGATAATTACTGGAGTGAAGACTGTGTTGCAAGTGTAACTCCCATTCTTGGGAATTACCCAAAAGGAGTGTCCCTTTCATAACCCAGTACCACACTGGACTGAAACAACTGAACCACACCCTTTTCCAGGGTTTTGATTACCTATCATCATGCCATGAAATGAGGGACATCTACTCTTGATACTTCTCACTCCTCCTAAAGTGGCATCCTGTCACCTACTCAACCTTCACAACATCCTATGCCAATCTCAATCTCAACCCTTGGGGCCACAAGACCTGCTCAATCCACCCACCCAGTACTTCCTATTTGAATCCTGTCACAGGTTTATCCTAACCCATCATGGGTCAGGCCACCTGTGAAAAGCAGCCATGTCATTTACCAACTCTGCTGGAATCATTGCACAGCTTTCTGTATTGGTATGATTACCAACCAGCTGTCCACAGGATGAATAGCCACTGCCAAACTGTGGCCAAGAGGAAAGTAGACCACCCTATAGCTGAACACACCATACTTGATTTCAATGGCTACTTCATTACCCGAGCCATCTATATCCTATCCTCCACCACCATCTTTTCTGACCTGCACAGATGGGAGTTATTCTCACAATACATTCTCTGTTCCTGTAATTAAGGCGGCCTCAACCTAAGGTAACATACTGTCCCCACACTCTTCACTCAACAGTTTCCACCCCCCTCCAGTTATAAACCATATAGTCCAGCAGAATTATTATTTTTTTAGGCTTTATTATTATTTATTTAAAGAATTTACATGTGTACTATCTGCCTTTTGGGTCAACTGCAGATCAAATTTTGGAAATCCCACAACATTTCCTCGAGGCAACTGGCGACATCGTTAGGTGGTGGTTGTTAGTTATTGGAGGCAAGTAGCAACTGCCGGTATCCACACTATAAAAGTCTGTTATAGAGACATTGTTGAAAGTCACGCATGTGCGATGGAGTTAGTTGCAGAGGGTTGATGATAGTGTGTTCAGTGCCTCGAACTGGGAGCCGAGCAGTGGGCTCCTAAGTTTGTGCCAGGTTGCCATTACTGGTGCAGAGTATTGCTGTGACTGGAAGCCAACCACAATTAGTAGCTAGGTGGATCCTCCACTATGTTGTGGTGTAACTATCATAAGAAATTCTTGTTTTTCTCCATATGAATGACTGATTTTTAATAGGTACTTAAGAGTTTTTTTTCGTAGTTTCAAGAAAAACAAAGAAAACTTGTTTTCTCTTTTGTGCTGTTAAATGCTGCACTGGTAGAATTGCATACTAGAATATACACATAGATCTACAATTAGATACATTTTTTACAGATTATACCTAATGGGAAAACAAAAAAAAATATTTTACCTTGCTGACTAAGGTCCATTTTAACACTCTGTAAAATTTAATGTGTAGTTTTACTTGAAAATAATGTAGGTCTTTATTAAATAAACAGTTATATCTGTTAGCCCATATTATGCACACATTTCTTTAATAGCCAAAGAATATCATCACATTACAGAGACCTTTTTTCAGAACTTTATTCATCGTCATCGAGAGAAACATCAGCTACTGGCCAGTATAAAAGCAAATCGTAATAGCTTTTGTGTTCTTCTACAATATGTGGCACACTTTTTAATTTTGATTTTTTTGATAGGTATTTTTCCTTCTGGATAAGCTTCTTCACAAAATAATGATATTTGGAAATATGAAACTGCACCCTTTTATTTCTTGGAAGGTATCTGGTTTCAAGAGAGGCTGTTGACTTTTAATAATAAGTAGGGCCACCAAGTAGAGTGCCCAATGATCATGTGTGTTTCGAGCCGCCTAATTGCCCTTGCATGTTTTTTCTCAGCATTAGCTATAAACTCACAAACTTCATGCCGAGTATAGATACTGTCTTCTTTCCTAATGGAATGTTTTATCATGCTGAACTTGGCGGTCACATGGAGTGTCTATGTAAAAGGAAAAACTGTTCAATCCTTTTAAACCTGCATGTATCGGTTATTGCCCTGGACAATTATCCAAAAATAGGTGTAGCTCAGTAAGTTTCATGGGCACATGCTGTTTAACGTAGTCCAACAGGAACAAAGCAACTTAATCATTTCCTTTGTGGGTCTGTCCTTTATGGTAAATGCAGTAATGGGCTAAATCTGTATTCATGTTGAAAATACAAAAAATGTTCATTGTGAGCTGCCACGAGTAATAAATTTCTTCAATAGGGATGTTCGGTAGACTTACATTTTGCATATAGTCAAATACAAGGCCTAAAATGTTTCCATTTTCTTTACTCTTTCTAGCTCACCTCATGTGCACCATTAATTCTACAGTTGCGACTCTTTTTGAGGTGTCATGTAAATAAGGACTATGTTTGTACCTTTTTCTCCTCACAAAGGTGACAGGCGTCAATTTGTGGATTTCCAAACTTTATGTTAAAATTTTCTTTAAAATATGCGTGTTTTCTTTGAAATATGTGTTAAAAATGCATACTTGGTATTTGTACAAGATTATTTCACCTTATACAAATCACACATTTTCTTGATGGGCACTTCAGATGACAAATACGTTTGTATCAGATGCATAGTGTGTTTTGTACGCAGGGAATGACCTTATATGTTCATGTAACATCATTATTTCATTAGGACCAATTTTTCTTGCACAAGGATATCTGCTAAATTTGTTGTGTGGCGATTTTCCTTCCAGAAGTAACTGTTTAATACGCTTAATTTGCTTCTTCATCACATCATATAGCCTAAAAAAAGTCTCCCAACCTTAGTTTCATGGAGAATCACATGGCATTTATACTAGTGCATCCTCAAAGGATTGTCATCACTCCTTGAATGGTGTTGCTTAACATTAGTCACCTCTATCATCCTCTGTAAATGCAAATCTTGCTCATCTTTAGATTGCAAATCAGCGTATAAAGAACTGTATATCAAGGCTTTTTCTGTGTCAACGAACTTGGTGAAACAGTTTTTCTTGCACCTGACACTAAATAAAGAGAGATTTAGGTCTAGGTAATTAATAAGATTGAAAGGAGCAATAATTCTGTTTGTTCCCACTACTAAAGTTAAGTTTTTTCCTTCTTCTCTTAGATAAAAAGCATATTGGTACAAACATTTGCTGTTAGGAGGGCAAATGTACAAACCAATGTATTCATTGGGATAAATCATCTATCTGTATCTTTAATATCTATACCAGTAAGTTTCTGTAAACTGCAACAGTATGTTTTACAGTAATTACTTCTTACCTGCAAGGCGAACTGATTGATCTTGATCAGAGCTGCTGTCCTCTGTGTCCAGTGTATTCTTTACATTGCAATTTCAGCTTCTTAACAACACTCCTTTTGTAGGCTTCTGGATGAGCCTTCCTCTTTCATGTTTTTAATGGATGTCATTTAAATTACTGCTTTCACTCATATTGTAATAATTACTGTTAGTAGCACTACAGTAATGTTATCTCCACTGGGGCGAAGATATTCAACTGCAGAAAATAATTTGTAGTGCTACCACGAGTTGAGTGTTAAAAAGATTGAGAGGCAGTGATTTAGGTACCTTTTGACACTTACTCAATAAAAGTGACTAATTGTAAAATGTAAAATGATCCATGACTGAGGCATGTTTTGACACTCAGACCTGTGTAAACCCCTATCAATACCTAAAAGTGCAATTACCTCAAAAAGTAAAAAAATTGACTTAACCACCTTTTAAAAATCACCCACTCATATCTAATGGTGGCAAGTGTAGAGTGCCAGACCCAAGAGAAGTATAATTAACATATCCACTGATAAGGACTGAAGAATCAATTTACTTTTTGTAACACATATCATTTTCTTGTATTCCAGAGCACATCATTGGTAAGAGCTGCTGCCACAGCAAAACACAATGAGTTAAAGCTTATGGTAGAGGAGTCTCAGAGAAAGGTAAGACAATTTGAGAATATATTTACTCCATAATGTGTATATTTCGGCTTCTGCCAGTACATTAAGTGCACTTCATGTTCAAAGGCAAGCTTGATTTTTTTTTTTTTTTTTTTTTTTTTTTTAAGCCTTCTGTATCATCTTCCAATTTCCTCACTGATCAGACATTAAATCATAATCTTTCTTCCCTTCTTATGCAGTATACTTAAGTCTTGCACATTTTTTCCTTTTTTCCCTCTCCAGCTGACATTTGTTTCTGAGGTAACATTGTTTAATTTTCTAGAGTTAATAAAACTAATTTTAATGAAAAACCTTTAAAAAATGTGGCATATGCCATATAACTACACAGTTCAAAAGTGGACTGCAAATATTGTCAAGAGGTATTTTACATTGTAAGGAAAAATAGATTGTGACTCACTGTAAATGTGACGCATCGAGTTGTAGATGGGCACAAGAAAAGACACTTACATTGTGCTTGTCTGCAACTCAATGTGTCAGTTTTACCATGAGTAGCAATCTGTCTTTTCTTTCATTGTTGCTATTCCAACCAAGGGTGTGCATTGCTTTACCAAGAGGTATTATAAACAGTTAAGTAAAAAAAAATGGAAGTTTATACAAGTCATTATGAGAACTATTACTTTACTGCTAGAACTGAAATATCTGAAGTTAAGCTAATAGAAAAATAAAATATGAAAGATTGAGAATTGTTCAGTGTGAATGTTGCTTTATTTTACAAATGACCTGTAGATGGCACAGTTAAAATATGAACTTACTGTTGTTCTAAAATATGTCGTTGTTGTTGGGATAATGGCAGCTCAGATATTGTCTGAACACTTTGTTTACATTGTGCATTTAAAGAAATAGTGCTATAAAAAATAAAAATTTCAAATGGCACTTTTTGTTGCTTGATGATATTATTTTTGTAAAAGTGTAACTTGACAACTGTGCCTCATAACAGTGTGTTCAAATTTTGGTAAGCAGTCGCTGTCAGAAAATACCTTTTACAATTAATCTGAGTCATTTTGTTAATGTCCGTCAGTGTTTTCATGAAGGTCGACCAGAATCGAATGTTGCTAAAAAAGAGAAGGTGATTAGCCATGAGGTAGAGGTGACCTTAGGCATACTGAAGATTGCAGTACATTCGATTTGGCACAAAAGATCTGCAATCACTTCTGCATAGTGTAAGGAAAGTCCAAAAATAGGCTTCTGTCAATTAGTGTACGGAAATGGTCAAAAAATTCAACACAGGAAGATCAAAATCCATATGCAATGTGTTAACTGGAGGTTGGTTGACGGCAGAAGGGAGGGAGGGGTTGCGAGGAATGGAGGAAGCAAGCATGGTCCTGACACAGACCACTACAGAGTGATGACCTGTACCTCCCACTGTGTAGGCACTTTAACGTGGCCTTCATGCTTCCACGAAATCAGAAGTACCCATGAAGGTAAAGGTTGCTGAAATATTTTAGTAATCAAAATTGATATCATCTTATATATCGACACATGTAATAAAAATCCTAAGTGCAACAATTATTTACATGTATCAGCAAGCAAGAAAATAGCACAAAGCAGAGTGACAGTGTTGTGAGGATTGTTGCTATTCACCAGACAGTGGAAATGCTGAGTTGCAGATAGATACAACAAAAAGTCAGTCAAACAAAGCTTTCAGCCAAACAGGCCTTAATCAGAGTTAGACAGCATACACACACAGGGACTGTGATCGGGTGTGTGTTTTTTGTCTATTTCTAATGAAGATCTGTTTGACCAAAACTTTGTTTGACAGTCTTTCTGTTGTGCCTTTCTGTGACTCAGCATTTCAGCTGCTGGGTGAGTAGCAACTATCCTTTTTTATAATATTTTCATTATTCCATCCTGGATTTCTCATTGTAGAGTGACAGCAACACAGCAGTCAACAAGGACTACATCTACATTTAGATCTACTTACATACATACTTCGCAAGCCAACGTACAGTGCGTGACAGAGGGTATCCTGTACCACAACTAGTTGTTTCCTTTCCTGTTCCACTCGCAGATAGTGCAAGGACAAATGCCTGTCTGTATGTCTCCATATGAACCCTAATTTCTTGTATCTTATCTTTGTGGTTCCTACACAAAATATACGTTGGCGGCAATAGGATTGCTCTGCAGTCAACTTCAAATGCTGGTCCTCTAAACTTTCTCAGTAGTGTTTTTTCAAAATGAATGTCTTCTTCCCTTCAGGGATTCCCACTTGAGCTCTTGAAGAATATCCGTAACACACGCATGTAGATCGAACCTACCGATAACAAATCTAGCAGCTCGCCTCTGAATTGCTTTCATGTGTACTTCCAGTCCGACCTGGTGTGAATCCCAGACACTAGAGCATTATTCAAGAACAGGTCACACTATCACCTCAGGGTGCTGCTGAATCTGCATTTTTGATGTACCTGCATCAGATTGAGAAAACATTGTTTCCATGGTTGGTTTGAATGCATACAGAAGCATATAAATTTTAAAGGTGAATATATTGAGTAACAATAAGATACTTTGTACCAAAAAAGTTTTTAGTTCATTGTTTTTGTAAATAATTAAAATGAATTCTCAAGTGCTTCTGTCAAAGACTTGACCATTGCAGTCAAGAAAATTCATGACATCCAGAAACAGTTGGGCCCAGTGTGCCAATATTGATAATTTTTTAGAGTAGCAAATGAGGTGCAAAGATGGCACATTGAATTGCAGAAACTGGTGGTGAGAATGAAATAAAATAACTTCTCAATTTGCACGGCTTTTTGACATATCTCTTTTTAAATAAAGATTTGTTCCCAGTCTTGATAGCAGTGCTGAAAGGCTCCATTGCTAGTGTCTTTAACATGTTGGTCACATTAATTTTAATGTTCTCCAAGTCTCAAAATGACATCCTTTTACAACATTTTTCAGTTTCATTAAAATAAAAAAGTTATGAGGGCTCAGATCAGGTGAACGGCGGAGGGTTGTTGTATAATGCAGCATCCACTTGTCCACAATGTCAGATCTGTCAGTTCACCCTTTTTTCCTGATCCCCTCAAGGACATCTTTGTAAAACTCTTGGTTCACAGTTTGTCCTTGAGGAACAAATTCATTATTCACAATATCCCTATTTTCATAAAAGCAGGACAACATTGTTTTGTTCTGATTTGCCCATTCGAGCTTTCTTTGGTTGAGAAGATGTCTCAGTGTGTCTCTCCTCACATTGCTGCTTTGTCCATGGATCTTACTCAAAGGTCTGGACTCGTCACCTGTGATCACATGACTGGATCGTTTGTGGTCTTTGGCAGTCCTCTCAGAACATCAGCAGACATGTTCTTTCGATTGTACTTCTGCTCAGTTGTGAGGTTTTTCAGCACCATTTTGGCACATACCTTATGCAAGTGCAAAACTTCACACAAAATTTGATGTATGGGGAAAGTGTTTAAATTTAACAGGTTACCCATGAGCCTTATTTATAAATGTTGGACTGATATCATAAGAACATGCACACATTCATCATTTTGGTCAGTTTTTGACTCTTGAGGTCTCCTTGAGTGAGGTTTACCGTTTATGTATTTTTGGTCTTCCATAAATGATTTGTACCAGCAAAAAACTTGTGCTGTTGAAAAGTAATATTTCCCATAGGCCTGTTTCAACTTTTCAACAGTCACATTGAAAGATTCTTCATGTTTAACATACAACTTGATTGGATAGTGTTGCTCTAAATTCCGCTGTTCCATTTTTGTAACACACAACAAAACTACTACACTGATGGCAGTCTCAAAAAGCACGTAACAGCTGTACAGAGCTGAAACTCTGACTGAGCATCGATCACACCAGACTACACGAGCAGAATGACACAGCATTGCCAGATTGTTTGCAGTATTGTCAGTCTCATTACTTTTCTCACACACCTCATATGCTCCCTGTCAAACAGTTTTTATTTTATGACCCTCAATAGCCGTTCTCTAGTAGTAGTGTGTTGGGAATGTACAGTGGCAGAAACCCAACAGCAGAACATAGTTTTGTTCTAAAGGAGAAGACAACAAACATTTAAAGATCTTCATAGAGCTCAGAGTGCAGCAAAAGTGTCTCATTTCCTGCGGCATCAATCGCCTGCAAATACAGGGAAAGAAGCTCTGAGCTGCAAGGAGAGGAAAGACGTCTGGTAAACTGCAACTACAAGGATGTGACAATTAGAAAATGTGCAAAAATAATGGAACAATAGCTGAGAGTGTCCACAACTTTTTAGGAGATCATTTGAACCCGTCTCAAGTACATGTATTCTGAATTCCAAACACCTCACTCGCTTTTGAAAATGGAACTGAATTCATGTTTTCTGAATTTGAAATAGTGTGTTGTGTAAGAAGGGGATTATGTTAGAAAACCATTATCGTTGCCAGTGAATCCCTAAACTTGTCTGAAAAAGCACATGTAAAAAAAATAAAAAAAAGCAAAGCTTATGTCATTACATTTTTTATTATTGCGGCACTGTGTCTACACAGGTTGCCAGATATCAGAGTACTGCTGCAGACACACTAACTCCCAGTGTGTTTTTAACCAGCAGATGAGATACCATATAACAGTGAGAACTCATTGAGAGGTGGAAGCTCCACCAGTAAATATACATCTTCAGATTGTGTCACCAGTTACTATCTTTCTTCTCAGAAAAGAAATTTTTTTGATCATCTGCACCTGTCTCCATCTGCAGATTTAATATTGACCTATACAACTTTTGTCTATATTTCAAATTGCCCAAATTGATATGAGTGTGAAGCACAAATTTGGAAATATATTTAAGTATGTCTTCTTACTCTGGATGAGAAGCTAAGACAAATACATATCTCTTAATTGTGATTTGAAAGAAGGGGAAGATACTAAATTCAATTGATTTTTAAGTCAGATTCAGGTAGGAATAGATTGAAATATTTAAGCAGAGATGAAAGTGCTTGCACAGGATAGACTAATGTGGAGAGTTACATTCGGCCATTCTTTGGACTAAAATCACAATGACAGAGTTATAGCTTCGATGTGTCTTTATTGTGAATAACACTCATATCAGATTTGAATTTTCAGAACTAATAGATAGTGTGTTAGAGAGTTTTATTTAACCTGGAGTGCCCATGTGGGATATTGTTTCATTGTAGGTCACTTGGCATCTCACAGACGCCAACAGCATTCTTCCTTTAACAAAGTACAATTAGTTCAATCTGTAAACATTTATGAGTTAAAAGTACTAATTAAGTGAAATGAGGTGTATAAATTCTGACCAATGGAATATATTTTATTATTCCCAACATTCCATTGGTTTTCTTCCATTCTTTGTTGCTCCTTTCACTCCTGGTAATTGACTGACGATGTTTTGTTGTCGAATGCAAACAGTTTTTGGTGGTCACGTTCTTGACCTTTTTGTAGAATTTGTCTTTTCTAGAAAACATTCGTCAACATGAGTATGACTTCACTATCACTGGAGTCTGCACCCTGCTCAGTATTTTCTTCTCTTATTTCCACATTGTCTTCTTCCACATCACTATAATTACCAAAATCATCATCTGAGTGATCATTTTCCTTGAACAACAGCAAGAGTACTGTTTCTCTGGCACATTGCATTTTCCAGATTATAAGGCTTCTGTGAGCTCATATTGGATCTGAAGATAAGTTATGGCATTAAAAACAAATATTAAAAACTGTTAGATTAAATAAAAAACAAAATATTTACCCTTAGTATCGGCAAAGATCATGTGGCGTCTGGTAGACTCCAACTTTGGTAACAACCTTTTCCCTCCAACACTGTATTGCAGCTGATGCATTGTTAATGAGCAAAATATGTTTGGATTTAGTTAACTAGAAGGTAAATGGTATCACAAGAGTGCCACTGTATCTGATGAACAATAATGTGTAAATGAAGTGTGTCTGGTGTCTGTGGGACACCAAGTGACCACTTGAGCATTAATGTGGAGGACTACATCTAGTCAAGATCTAAACGTACCTTACGAGCAGTACAACAGAATTCTCCACCATACCATCAGAAAATGGACCTTGTTATGCAAATAAAAGTTAAAATTTTCATGTACAAAGTTAACTAAACTTTGATCATTACTAGGTATGAAATGAATCATCTCTGTAAGGTAAATTATATTTAACTGCTTTGTGGCATTATCGGTGAGACAGCTCATGTTAGGTTCAAATCATTGCCCACCAAATCCAACAATTTATTCCTACAAGTAAAACAACAACAACAACAACAAAATGGGACCAGTTACATTTACTTAGTCAGGTGTTGCATACTTCACTGGTAGACTTCAATTTTGGCAATATAGCTGTCCGAGAGATCACAAAAGTAATTATCTCACTTAAAAGCAGCAATTCTTCAGGCTGTGATGGTGTTTCAACAAAAGTACTGAAATTTTGTGCTGATTTGATAGTAGTCACCTCTAGTAACCTATGTGATCAGTTGGTGAGCCAAAGTCTACTTCTTGATAGGCTGAAATATGCAATATCAATAACCATTTATAAAAGTGGATGTAACAGGTGACCTCTAATTATAGTACCATCCCCCTCCCTTCTGTGTTTTCATCTAGTAAAGATAGCTTAAAGTAAAACAAGATTGATAAAATGTAGTCATTTCTTAGAGTTTTAAATTAGAAAATTAGACACTGGAAAGTCTGCTGCAGTTTCAGGGGGAAATGTCTCGTTAGCATGAGCTACTTGGGAGACAGAAGATGCATTTGATAATAATACTTTCAAATTCTCTATTTTTACATTGTTGTACAAAATGTAATAATGTTCTGGGATCTTGTGTTATATGCAGCAGTTAGACAGAGATGAACTAGTGCAGAAAGCAGCATCAAACCAGTCTACAGCAGCACCCTGCAATGTATTCCTAAATGAAAGTCCCTAGGTATTGTAGAAAACATTTTCTCTCCCCATCCTCTTCCATTTCTATTTTTTAAAGAAAGAAAACCAGAAGATAATTACATACAAAAGAAATTATACATTGTATAAAATTACCAAACCTTATTTTTGCATTTTGTGGCAGAAAAATTAAGTGTGTTGTTTTATTCCAAATTACTGGTTGTCGTGTTAAAGAGATGCAGTGCCTGTTCTTATGTAGGTACAAACCTATGACATGTTTATTGTGCCTTTAAAATAGTGATGAATCAAGATTTGACAAGGAAACACTCTTCATATTGTTTGAAGAAAATTTAATACCCAAGATCACTACTATTTATTTTGGAGGAACAGTTTCAGCAGTTAAGACTGTCATTTTCTGATCTCTAAAAAATTTGTTCTTATACATCCTGTTCATTAGACAACACTTTTTTGAAAATCAGAAGATCTGTTGCAACCAGTCACTAGGAATAAATAGTACTAAATGCAATCTTGGCTATTAAATTTTCTTCAAAGCAGCTACAGGTCACTCCTTATTTCTAATTATGAGAAATTTTGACTTCATATTGTTATTTAACTGTACACCAATGAACCAAAATATAGCGTCTTGGTCCACCATTGGAATGCAGTACAGTAGTGATTCTGTGTGACATGGATTTGACAATTCATTGGTAGGTTTCTGAAGATATGTGGTACTAGACATTTATGCACAGATAATGCTGTTCCCGTGCATTATGGTCTTGTGATTTGTGGGTATGGAGCTGGTACCAGATAGCACTTCAGATGTGTTCCATTGGATTCAGATTGGGCAAATTTGATGATGGTGACATTGTGAAGTCACTATCATGCTCCTCAAAACACTGGAGGTCAGTTCGTTCTTGTGACAAAAGACAGTGATCGTGCAGGAAGGTGTTGCTGCCGTCATTGAAGACATCAAACTTGAAGGAATGATGTTCACATAGTCCATAGCTGTTAGTTGCCTTCAATTACTAGCACAGGTCTCATGGAAGCCTAGATGAATGTCTCCCATAGCATAAGACTGGCCCAACTGGCTTGCATCCACAGCATGGTGCATGTTTTGAGCAGCAGTTAGATTGGATGAAGGCCATAGCCAGACACGACCTTTGTCTGGTGTAACAAGTGACATGATTCATTTGATCGGGGACTTGTTTCCATTGATCTGCAGTTCGATCTCAATGAGCATGTGTCTGCTGCCCTAATAGTTGATGATGTTGGATCCATGTGGGCATGCAGAGGGACTGTCTGATGCAGAGTTCCATTTTCAACCGTGTGTACTGAACAGTGGTCACTAAAACAGTTGTGTCTGCACTGTCATCATATCTGCCACAGATTGGCATCTATCTTGCTATATTGAATGGGTAAGCCTATGACCTTAATGAGCCATCTGCATCAGCCCCCTGGTGTGTTCTGATGAGCTGCCAAAGAAACAGTATTATGTAAGCAATCACAAATGAGTGTTTGGCCCATTCCATAACCTGCATAACTGTTGTCCATCCAATGTGTTCAGTTCTATGTGCAACTGGTACTTCATTGAATCTTACGTTGGCTCTACAAAGCATTCCATAAGTCCTGTTTTTTGTAGTTGTAGCACCATACTTTAATCACTTTCCATAAATGCTCATGACAGTAGCGCACAAACAGCCAACCAGTTTCTCAGTTTCTGAGATGGCCATTTCCAGCCTTTGTGCCATAACAATCTGCACTTTATCTTATGTCAGCGAATTTCCCAGTTTGCAGCCTGTATCATCAGTTGAATAATTCCTCATTTGTCTCTGCTGTAGCTGTAGCACCATCCTTTAATCACTTTCCATAAATGCTCATGACAGTAGCGCACGAACAGCCAACCAGTTTCTCAGTTTTTGCAATGGTCATTTCCAGCCTTTGTGCCGTAATGATCTGCACTTTATCTTATGTCAGTGAATTTCCCAGTTTGTAGCCTGGATCATCAGTTGAATGATTCCTCATTTGTCTCTGCTCTGCATGTACACAAACACACCCGCTGTGCCGCGAGGTGGCACTAGGTCTTGCAGCAGGCACTGGTCATAATGTTCAGCTCATCAGTGTGTGTTTTTCTATGTCCACATACATGCTCTGCAAGCTATTGTGTGTTGCATTGCTGAGGTTACCTTGTACCACTAGTCATTTCCTTTCCTGTTCCGCTCTAAAATGGAGCAAGGGAAAAATGACTGTCCTTATGCTTCTGTACAAGCCCTGATTTCCCTTGTCATGTCTTACCTTCATGGTCTGTACACAAACTGTATGTTGGTGGCAGTAGAATCATTCTGCAATCAGCTTAGAATGATGATTTCAGTATTCATGCTATAGCACTAATTTTAATGACTAGAACATAGATAAGATGTTTGTTTTTACATATATTAAAATTTGCTGCAAAATATGAAAGAATAAGTCATCTGAATTATATGTGTGAAATTAATTACTCTTCCTTATTTCTTTCCTCTCTCACACACTTTTTTTTTAAAAAAAATAAAAACTTAATATGAAGTGAAATATTTCTGTTGTTACTTTAATGATTTCCTAAAAAGCTTGGTAGTTTGTATCTTGTGTTTGTGTTATTACATTCGGAAAGTGTATGTTGAGATAAATTTTTGTCTTCATTAAGTGCAACTTTAAAAATATTTGCCATAGACATAAATAATTATATATTGCTGTTTTACACAGCTGCAGGCACTACAAGAACATCAGGCAGCCCTGGTGGCACTGCAGCAGAAAGCAAAAGAACAGTTACAACAAGCAAAGGCAGCACAAGTAAGAACAGTGTTATGAGATTTTTTATAGTTGCAGCAGCAGAGACAAATAGTTGATGAAGTTGAAAATAAATATTTTATGAATATGTAAAGGACAGCCTATGCTATTCTATTGTTAATTGATATATCATGATAAGTTATGAGATGCAAGTTCAAAAACTTTGTGCCCATGATGCATTTTTTCCTCATTTATTTATGTGCACCCCTTTGTCAACTTACATTGTAGAGCCCTGTCATTTGATTAGTGCATTTTTAAAGGAATTGTTCTAGTGTGGTAATTATTGTAGTAGTGATAAATGAACTATCGAAAGAGAAATATAAGGTAGTTTAATTTAATCACAGGAAATGCTTATAGTGTAGTTACAGTGTGAGGGAGAATAGCTGAACACCTATCTAAAGTGCTGTGGAGATACATACGAACAACTAATGGTGAATAAGGGAACTGTGAAAGAGCATGCACTTCTCTGTCTTCTTTAACCACAATTAAGAGACTGTAGGAAATTCATACGTTTATGTCGCTGTGCACTACACTATCGAGTGACAGAATTTTTCCCTGTCCATTTGACTGTCCATATTAATAGAGTACAATATAACCACTGGTTTGTTTACCTGTACTATATCTTATTATTTCAGAATACTGTATCTTCAATAGAATCGGGAATTGGCACAGGTGATCAGCCACAAAGTAGCTCGGATGTCCTCAGAGATGTGCAGAATCTTCAGCATCGAATATCAGTCTTGCATGAATTTTATGACAACAGAAATCAGGTATTTTTTCTTTCTTTCTCGACTTCATCAGTATATTAAGATTATTTTGATAAAATTGTCTGCTTATTTGTTATACAAATATTTGTTGATAGACTGGTAGACATAATTTAAAAAATCCATATAACTTTCTTATTTTATGATTTTAGTGTTGATGTTAATATCTTTATTGTTGTAGATAGTAGAGCTGTTGGGTGAACGGGACGAAGCATTACTTTCTGAGCACACAGTTTTACAAGACAAGTTGACAGAACTGCAAGTGAAGAAACGACACATGGATCAGTTGTTGGCACAGTTCTCAGCTCTAAACAATTCAGATGCTAACGGTAAGAAGAGTCCTTATTATCAGTTCAAAGAACCAGACGTTGTATTAGATGAAATACTTCAACTCTTGTGGATTGCTAAACAAATAGGATCCAGAGAACATCATTGCCTGCATCCTTTGCTTTCCATTGTTTGTCATTGCCTGCACTGATTAACTACCTAGACAGTATTTTCAACAAATCATATAATAAGGAAATTTTTCTCAGTCTGTTCTCTGTATGCCTGGAGAGAGCAAACATGTCAAACAACTAGTTCATTTCAAACAGTGGAAACTCTAGGTAGGAATATCAACTACTAGTTCATTTCATCTGATGTTATTTTGGTTCTCATTGCACATAAGATCATTAATTTAAACAATGACTTTGCCTCCAAAATGTAACGCATGTTGTGTTGGTTGACAGTTCCTATGTTTTCTGTGAATCATTCTGCTCTGCAAGTGAAAATACTTTCAGCAGTTTTTTTTGCTGCTGGTGAGCTGAGGTTGGTTATCGGAATAACAATTCAACGATTTAAGGAAATCTTGAAAAGGGTAGACTGGGAGGATGTTTATCGGGAACCTGATGCAAATGTTAAATTTAACTTATTCCATGATAAACTTGTGGGTATATTTGAAAACAGTTTTCCTAAGAAATTAGTGAATCATAATTCAAATAAACTTGATAAAAAACCATGGCTGACTAAAGGGATTAAAATTTCTTGTAGCCGGAAATGGGAACTATACCAAGACACTAGAATAAGTCGAGCTGAAGAAAAGCTCAACCATTATAAGAAATATTGTAATACACTCCTGGAAATGGAAAAAAGAACACATTGACACAGGTGTGTCAGACCCACCATACTTGCTCCGGACACTGCGAGAGAGCTGTACAAGCAATGATCACACGCACGGCATAGCGGACACACCAGGAACCGCGGTGTTGGCCGTCGAATGGCGCTAGCTGCGCAGCATTTGTGCACCGCCGCCGTCAGTATCAGCCAGTTTGCCGTGGCATACGAAGCTCCATCGCAGTCTTTTAACACTGGTAGCAATCCGCGACAGCGTGGGCGTGAACCGTATGTGCAGTTGACGGACTTGACAAAGTTAAAACAATATGGAATATAGTTAAAAGGGAAACAGGACAACCAAGGTCACAGGACAGGACAACCAAGGTCACAGGACAACAGTATTACTGTTAAGCACAATGAAAAGCTTATAAATGAAAAATCACAGGTTGAAAATATTTTTAGTAATCATTTTATAAATGTAGTGGAAAATATAGGCACCAGCTGCTCACCCGATAGGGCAGAACTCTATATGAAAGAGGCATTCCCGGTGCAAACAAATGAAATTGAAATCCTACCCACCTCACCGTCTGAAATTAAGAAAATAATAAATTCACTTAAGAATTAAAACTCACATGGAACTGATGGTATCTCCAATAGAATACTAAAATCTTGTCCACACCTGATAAGTCGAGTTCTTAGCCACATATGTAATAGCTCATTGAGTCAGGGAATATTTCCCGACAGATTGAAATATGCCATAGTTAAACCCTTGTATAAAAACGGTGACAAGACAGACGTCAACAATTATCGTCCTATTTCACTTCTGACGTCCTTCTCAAAAGTGTTTGAAAAAGTAATGTACTCAAGAGTCACTTTACACATTAGTGGGAATAACGTTTTAACAAAATGTCAGTTCGATTTTCAGAAAGGTGTTTCAACAGATAGTGCTATACTCGCTTTCACTGATCAAATTTTAAATGCTCTGGATAGTAGAACATCACCAATTTGGATTTTCTGTGATCTCTCTAAGGCTTTTGATTGTGTGGATCATGAAATCCTCTTAGATAAGCTGAAGTACTATGGAATGAATGGTTCAGTACACAGATGGTTCACTTCATATTTAACTGGTAGAATGCAGAAGGTTGAAACAGTAAACCCACATAGTACACAAAGGGCATCAGATTATCCAGACTGGGGATGTATCAAGAATGGGGTAACACAGGGTTCTGTCTTGGGGCTTTTATTGTTTTTAATATATGTTAATGACTTGCCTAATTATATTCATGATGATGCAAACTTGGTTCTCTTTGCAGATGATACAAGTATTGTAATCAAGCCTAAAAAGCAAGAATCAGCTGAGGAAAATGCAAATAATGTTTTTCAAAGAGTTATTAGGTGGTTGTCCGCAAATGGACTTTCATTGAACTTTGAAAAAACACTGTACATACAGTTCAGTACAGGGAAAGGCATAACACCGAAAATAAATATAGAGTGTGGGGGAAAATCTTTAGCTAAAGCAGATTGTTCAAAATTTCTGGGTGTCTGTATTGATCAGAATTTAAACTGGAAGACACACATTGACAATCTACTGAAACGATTGAGCTCAGCTACCTATGCTATTAGTGTCATTGCAAATTTTGGAGACAAGCACATCAGTAAGTTAGCTTACCATGCATATTTTCATTCGTTGCTTTCTTACGGAATCATCTTTTGGGGCAATTCATCTCTAAGAAAGAAGGTATTTATTGCACAAAAACGTGTTATCAGAATAATGTCTGGGGCTCATCCAAGATCATCTTGTAGACAATTATTTAAAGAATTAGGGATATTGCCAGTAGCTTCACAATATATATACAGCCTAATGAAATTTGTTGTTAGTAACCCAGATCACTTCAGAATTAATAGCACAGTCCACAGCTACAATACTAGGAGACAGGGTGACCTTCACTACCGTTCATTGAATTTGACATTGGCACAAAAGGGGGTGAATTATACTGCCACAAAGATTTTTGGTCAATTGCCAAACAATATCAAAAGTCTGACAGACAACCAATCGGCATTCAAAAGTTAGTTAAGGGAATTCCTGAATGACAACTCCTTCTACTCCATAGATGAATTTTTAGACATAGGCCAAAGAAATACAGTAAGCATTAACAATTGTACCATATATAAGACTAACAATGATTATTTGGGATAAATGAATCTTGTGTACTTTGACACGTTCCACATCATTACAAAAGAATCGTGTTCATGATCCATGGAACAAGTAATATAACTAACTAAACTAAAAGAGCTTCTTGTTGATTATCTCTGTTTTGGCCATTTTAAGCTTCGGTCCCTATTTTAAATAAAACTGACTTCTGTTAACAAAAACAAGCAAAGGTGCTGACTTTTGTTAACGTCATTTTAAGTGTGTACTTGTACTATACCACAAATCTGAAATTTGTACTTTCATTTTATAAATCTCTAAAATTTGTTCCAGCATTAATGGTAATGACCATTTGTCAAAAGTTAAAAATTTGCACTAGCATGAGGGTTGCAAATCTGAGTTTCGCCTTTCACAGATAGTGCTTTGCCAACTGAGTCATCTAAATACATCTTGTATGCTTATAATTTTGTTGATAATAGGCTACATTATTTGCAGAAGACAGAGAACCAGTCTTCATTGGAAATTAGTTTTCATATCTCACAAATATTTGAACTGATTCCTGACTAGCCCCTATAGTATATATTGTCCATGTTACGTTTGTTGTTGTTCATCTTATAACCTCTTTTGGAGGCTTTATCCATTCCATTCAACTGATCTTCCAAATCATTTTCCATCTCTGACAGAATTTCAGTGTCATTGGCAAACCTCATTTTTTATTTCTTCTTTGTAAACTTTTAGTCTCCTTTTCAAATTTCTCCTTGCTTTCTTTTACTGCTTATTCATTTACATATAACATTGGGGAGAGTTTAAACACTGTCTTACTTCCTTCTCACGGCATCCTTTTTGTGTCCCTTGGCTCTTGTTTATAGATATCTTTTCACTCTCTGTATTTTATTCCTGATACCTTCAGAATTTCAAAGAGTATATGCTAGTCAACATTGTCAAAAGCTTTCCCTAAACATACAAATGTGTTAAATCTAAGATAAGTCATAGAGCCAGTATTGCATCTCTTGTTCCTCAGTTTTTCCAGAACCCTAAGTGATCTACTGAGTCAGGCGACACAGTGGTTAGCACATTGGACTTGCATACAGGATGACAATGATTCAAACCCACAGCCGGCCATCCTTTGAAAGGGAATAGCCAATTTATTTCCCTGTTCTTAACACCATCCGAGTTTGTGCTGTCTCTAATGACCTTGATGTCGATGGATGTTAAACCCAACCTGCCTTCCTTCCTTCTTAACTGTACTCTTACTTCGACTTTTGTGAATTTTTTCATTCTTCTGTAAATAATTCGTCTCAGTATTTTGAAACTGTGACTTATTAACCTGATAATTGTGTAATAATTACACCATTCAGCATTTGATTTACTTGGAATAGGGGTTACATTGTTCCTAAAGTCTGAGGGTATCTTGCATGTCTCATAAATATTGCATACCAGGTGGGATAGTGTTGTCATAGCTGGCTGTCCCAAGGATGTCAGTAATTCCAAGAGAGTGTTGTCTACTCCTGGAGCCTTGTTTTGAACTGAGTCTTTCAATGTTTTATCCAATTCTCCTAGCAGTATTACAATTCCCACCTCTCCTTTATGTATGTTCTCTTACTTTTCTATAACATTATCTTCAAGTCTGTTTCATTAGTATAGATCCTCTGTATATTCCTCCCTCCTTTCAGCTTTCCCTTCTTTGCATAGTACACACTTGCCATCTATGCTCTTAATATTGTATTGTATATATTGGTTCTGTGTTCTACAAAAGAATCTTTTGCATAAGACATTGAACAACCCAAGTTCTTCATATATTTCTGAAAGTGATTTCTAGGCATACTTATTTAAAATTTCAATAAAACACTTTATACATTAAGTATTTATATAACACACTTTATAAATTAAATGGAGTAAAAACAGTGATGCTGTAAATATGACTTTAGAGATTTTTCAAAGGTTTTGACCTTAGTAACATCTTTTACGTAAATGGTACATTTTCAGGAAGTTTGTTGTAAAGTTTAACTGCTTTGTGGAAAGTACCTTTTTGACACAAAGATGTGCTGATTTGGGTATATCTAAATTTTTGTGATGTCTGGTGAAGTGATCATGTACATCACTTTTTTTTTGCAGTCTACAATCCTTATCTATTACATTTATCTTGAAAAATGTAAAGTTTTCCATAATCTACACACGTGGTAATGGAGGAGTACCATATATCTTAAATAGAGGTTTGCAATATTACTAATATTAAAATATTATATTACATTTTTTGGAGGTGGGGAAGTTAATTTGAAATATTGAGTTTAATATTAGCTGTGGTTGATATCTTCTTCAAATATTCCTGATTGAAATTAATCTAACTCCCCAAAAGACATTTACAAGTTGTTAAACAGTTAGTAAGTAATATTATAAAACTTTTAACCGTGCCTGCTGGTGGCAGAGCTTCTGAAATGGTAAAATGGTCCATAGAAAAATTTTACTTACTTATTAATTGATTTGCATTCTGCCATTCAGAATAAAATTACCATCAGCGTGATGACAATGTTGACTGGTGACATTGTTCAGAGGCCAGTGACTGATCTCAAAATTATGCAGTTAGTATAATTATATTGCCTGGATACTGTCAGAAAAGTTCAATAAAGAGATCTCAGGGATGCTGAAACAAAAGTTTGATAAAGTAAATGTTTTTTGAACACTAGTAACATTCGGCTGTGGGCACCAAACAATTCAGCAGCAACTCTCCTTCACTGTGGCCTGAGAAGTTCTAAAATGCCACATAATAAATTGAGAGATGTAGCTTTAATGGAAGAGGAAAGTAGGTTTCTTGATTCAAACATACCTGTTACCATTAAATTAACATAATTTTTCAAACAAAAGTTACAGATACGAGAGCAACACTTATGTTTTATGAGGTAGCAATCAATAACAAACGAAAGAGAGAGAGAGAGAGAGAGAGAGAGAGAGAGAGAGAGAGAGAGAGAGAGAGAGAGAGAAAACAGGAGCGCAACTCTTGCTTTTATACAGTCAAAACAAATTACCGCAACTGCCTTCAACTTGCTTTACAGAGCATCTTTTATGAAGTTTTGAGATATAAACATTTCTCTGTAACATTCTTTATATGAACATTAAAAATATATTTTTTATATTAAACTATGACCTTTTCTTTTTAATTTACAGATTTATTTACACAGAGAAAATTTACTCTTAATGGATTTTAGCATTAATTAAATGTTTGGGGCATATTTTATTAATTATTCAAAAAGCAACATTTCAAGAGTCTCTAGGTTTGCATCCAAATAAGATTCTAATGGCCCTTTTTGTAGTTTGAAAGTACTGTTGGCTGTTTTAGGGTTTTCACAGAAAGTGGTTCCATATTTAAGGAGAGAACAGAAGTAGGCATGATATGCGTTCATTACTCTTTTCTTATTGCAGCATGATTTTAGTGTGCAAAGAAGGTAACATGTCTTACTAAGTTCTGCATTAAGATATTCAAAATGCTTATTCCATTTTACATTGCTCAGCAGCCCAAGTCTAGGAATTTTATTTCAGTACTGTTACTAACTAGTTCGTCATTGATAGATAAACATGCCCTTGTTTGGAGTATTGTGGAATTTTAGTGCATGTTTTTTTACTATGTATTACAAGCCCATTTTTCTATGCCCAGGTGCCAAGTTGTTTCGGTCAGTGTTTACTCATTGCTGTATTGTTCTTTGCTTTCTCCTTTTAGTAGAATTTTTGGGTCATCTAAATGTGATTGTTTTATGTGCATCCACATTTGAGATCATTTTTAACAGTGTCCCATTACTGATCCTTGGGGTACACCATATGTAAATTGTTTGTTGTCTGATAAGTGTTCAGATACTGTTATTAGGTGGATATTTGTGCACTTCATGCACACTGCCTGCTTACGATTGCACTGGAAGGAACTGATCCAATTGTCTGACAGAACTTGAATACTGCATTTTTCAAGCTTTGACAGCAGAATCTTATGGTCCACATTGCAAAAGACTTGACAGGTCACTATTGATTCCTGTTTCTTGTCCATCAGGCTTAATATGGAATTGATGCACTCATAAATAGCAGTTGTCATTGATCTCTTACATCTGAATCCATGTTGTTCATTGCATAGGATATTGTTTTTATTCACATATTTCATAAGGTCATCATATATAACTTTTCCTAATACTTTTGAAATGCAGGAGAAAATTGTGAAGGGTCTCCAGCTATTTACATTACCTTTCTCACCTCTTTTCTGGACTTGAATGACTTTAGATGTTGTCAATAAATCAGGAAAAGTGCCTACTTGAAATGACCTCACATAAATGTGTAAATATTTCAGTTAGGTTTGATGCACTCATCCTTAAGATTGTTGCAGGGACACCATCAGCACCTGCAGAGATGGAATTTTTTTAGTCCTTTTCTTGCGTTAGCTACTTCATCTTGTGAGACAGAACTGATTAGTTTTGACCCTCTACAAGCACTGCCTGCCTGCTTTTGTATTCATTGGTTTGGGTGTCCTTATGTAAGTCTGATTATGTCATATTATCACAAACACCTGCGAAAAAAATGTTGAAGGTGTTAGCTACTATTAAGAGGTTTGTTACTGTTTTTTATTCTTTTGTAATAGTGTTGTATTTTTGCAGGGTAGCCAGTGTTCACCATATTCTTTTTTGTAACACTCCACATATCCTCCCTTTATTTACTGAATTATAAATGCACTCATCATTATGCTGAATGAAATTTGCGGCAATATGAAACTTCCTGGCAGATTAAAAGTGTGTTCCAGACCGAGACTCGAACTCGGGACCTTTGCCTTTCATGGGCAAATGCTCTACCATCTGTACTACCCAAACATGACTTGCGACACATCCTCACAGTTTCAATTCTGCCAGTACCTCGTCTCCTACCTTCCAGACTTCACAGAAGCTCTTCTCTGAACCTTGCAGAAAGGCAAAGGTCAGTTCAAGTCTCTGTTGGCACACAGTTTTAATGTGCCAGGAAGTTTCATATTGGCGTACACTCCGCTGCAGAGTGAAAATCTCATTCTGGAAACATCCCCCAGGCTGTGGCTAAGCCATGCCTCCGCAATATCCTTTCTTCCAGGAGTGCTAGTTCTGCAAGGTTCACAGAAGAGCTTCTGTGTAGTTTCGAAGGTAGGAGATGAGATACTGACAGAATTGAAGCTGGGAGGACAGGTCGTAAGTCGTGCTTGGGTAGCTCAGATGGTAGAGCACTTGCCCGCAGAAGGCAAAGATCCCAAGTTTGAGTCTGAGTCCGGCACACAGTTTTAATCTCCCAAGAAGTTTCTCATCATTATGCATTATTTTTGCTGCTCTTGGAGTATTTTTTATAGTACATATGTATTTCAAGTGAAGAATTTTTTGACTTAACATATTTCATGTAGCAGTCTTTTCTTCTAGCATGAAACCTCTATTCCCCTTGTCATCTAGCTGTTAGTTCTACAATTCCTTATTATGGTTACAGTTTTCAGTGGGAAGGCAATTTGAAAGAACTGGGTTATGTATCAACGAAGGGATTGAATTTTCCATTTATGTTATTAATTTTTCAAGCCTGTGACTATTTTCCTCTCTGTAATAAGCTGTTGAAGTATTGAAAGTCTCTTCGGGTTTGCTGCTGGATCCTAAAATCAATTGGATTCAATATTTCGGTGATCCAACTATTCACCATCTTCAGGAGAACACTGCTTCTGCTGATGAGTCCTGCAGTTCTCAGCGGCACTGATCAGTAGAAGCAGCATTCTCCTGAAGATGGCGAACAGTTGGATCACCAAAATATTGAATCAAGTTGATTTTATGATCCAGCAGCAAACTTGGCGAGACTTTCAAGCCTTATTATGCCAGGAAAGCGTACAAAGTCACATCTGTTGAAGTAGTTTACATTATCCTGATTATACCTTCTACTTATGGTTCTTAAAGACTTGTTGTTAATACTACTGCCTTTCATTTTTAAGTTTAATATTTGAGCAATATGGTCACTGAAACCTGCAGTGAGAATTGTTAGTGAAGTGTTGTGCAAACTTTTCATGATTAGAAATTGATCGAAAACTGTTTCACAAGTTCTTTTACTCAGGTAACAACCTTTACTTCAGCTGTAAAATTATAGGCTGTTGCAAGCTTCAAAAGAGCCTCTGTATCTACTGTTTTTGAGGAAATCAGTATTGAAGTTCCCATAGATCATCGACTCACAATCAGGACACACAATGCTGAGATATCCTTTAGTTGATGAATTAACAGTATGTTAATTTCATTGATGGTATTATGCATTGATTACACGTTATGGTGATAAATATTTAGATTGGGAGTATTCACAACTTGGTTGTTGGGAGTCACATTTATAGCATCACATACCTTCAGTTTAAATTAGGATCGCCAGTTGTGTTGTGCTCATTTTACTTTCCTCGCTGTTGTCAGTAGGTCTGCTAGATTGTTCTGTTGCTTAAAAGTCTTTCTATAATTGTTTCACTGACATGATCACAAACAAACCTTTTCCCTTCATTGTTTAAATGCATTCCATGCTTTGCATGCAGATTTCAATGCAGCTTGCTTATATCCAGTATGTTGCACTTGGCATATTGTGAACACAGTTTCCTTATTGTGAAGTTTGTTTTCTGAATGTCTTTGTTTACGTAAGAACTGTAAATTAGAACATGCCTATGAAGTAGTTTTTCAACTAATGTGTTTCTGCATTTGTTAGCTTCTAGAAAATACTGGAGCATTTTCAGGCAAACCTCTGCTTCATTTTTTGCATCATTTGATCCCATTATACAGATGATATTGTCATTTTCCTGCATTAGTTTCACACCTGAATTAGAGTCTATTTTTCAATATACTAGTCACCACTATGTTGTGATTTTTCTCTTGGAGCGTGCTGGATAGATTTCTGCCATAACACTCTGTTACTAAAAGTGCACGACTATTTTTCCTTGATGATCTGTGTTTATTATTGGCATTAGCTGCAAAAACACCATTCATTTTCAGTCCACTGATTTTTACAAGCTTACGATTATTTGGAGAGTCGTTATCACAATAACTTGTTTGCAAACCATCATGTTTGTTTTTATCAGAAAATGTATCAGTTTTTGCAGAGTTTGTTACTTGTGCAGTTGAAGAACTGCCTTTAAGTGACACTTTAATCCACCCTGACAATTTGCTACTTTTGACTTGTGTAACTTCACTGTGTTGGCTTCAGTTGCACATCTTGATTTTCTTTCTTGAATGAAGTTATACCTCTTTAAAGCATTGAGTAAGAATTTTAAGCTTGAAATTCATTCATTTAGTGCTGTTATTTCAATGTTACAATTTTTACAAAATCAATTTTTAGCCATATAACTGTAACTTTTTTCAAGTTTGAATCACACACTTCTACAATCGTGGACGTCTTGACCAAAGATTCATCCAGGTACTTTTTTTTTTTTTATTTTTTTTTTAAAGAGTTCTTTACCTTTCTGTAGTGGTATCCATTTTTCCCATAGTTACACATGAGTTTACAGCAGAGCTGTCCCAGCACCCTGGGCTGTTGTGAGGCTAATAAATTCAGAATGTAGCACAAATCAAAAACTTGTAATCAAATAATACAAAACAATCTTCTCTTCATTGTGTGTAACCATAGAGCATGTCATCGAGTGATCGTGTGTTGAATTCCACTATTTTGTGCATGTAACTTCTAATTGTGGCACTAGATGTCATCTTCATCTGCGGTACATTGGCAAACATTATCGGTCCACACATTAACAAGCTGTTTGAGCAGCAATAATGGGAGATTGCACACTTATCCTTCAGCCTATTTCTTTGTTTTGTTTGTGATGTGTTGTTATTTTACTTTTTTCAAAGTGATGTAATTTATGGAAGTCATCAGAAATGTTGGAAGGAGACCTTTGGCAGTTAATGAAACATTGGATGCAGAGCAACAGAACAGTCAAATAGCGCATTTCAAATCTCTGCTCTGTGCCATCATGCAGCAGCTAGAACGCAAATGCGAGGCTGTTTAGTTAAGAATACTTAAGAATGGGGTTCATGTGGTGTGGAGATGAAGGATGTCCTACACTGAAGCGTTTGATATGTGTAGAGAAACTTTCCAGTGGAAGCATGCTAGTGAATAAACTGCTGCAATGTATTTCAACAAAACACAAACATTTACGAGGAAAAAGTTTTGACTATTTGAAATAAATTTTAAAACAAATACTCAGCAGAGTTCTTTATTTAATAAGACATTTGGGACATCTGATAAAACTGAAGAAGCCAGTTGTCTTGTAGCTGAGAGTATTACAAAAGATGCATTACCTCATGTAGTTGCAGAGAGAACCATCAAACCAGCTTGGTGTGCTATAGTGTTTGGCACTGCCTATGAACCTGATGTAAAAAAAATTCTGTTCACTGGTAATGTATTCAGGGCATGTCTGAAAACATTGAATATTCTGTTAAAACTCAGATTGGTTCAGTTGGATGAATCTACTGAGGTAACTGGCCTAGATCATTTTTTATTTGCTTCATTAATGAAATAAACATAGTTAAACAGTATCTCTATTGCAAGGAAATGCCCCTAACTACCAAGGGCAAAGACAGTTTTGAAATAATGAATGGATACATCCAGGGGCGATTCTAGTAGTCGGTGAAAAGGGGGGGGGGTACTAATGGGGGGTGGAGGGGGTTTGGGAAAATGGAATATTGCTTAACAAAAGGAGAGTAGGGGTCCTCCACTGACAAACTGGTAAAATTTGGTTTTGCTGAAAGTAGTTTTTGGTAACTGTTTTGGAGTTCAGGGTAAGAAATGTATATTAATAAATAATGAGACACCCATTTTAAGTTAAATGATATTTATGGTTTAGATAGTAAGCTATTTGCCACTCTTATTCTTTTGTTGGAAATACATTGCAACCTATATTGCTACATAATTATAAAAGACGATTGAATCTGTTGGATTCTGAAGTCATTTTATCCAGAGTAATATGATAATGATGCTCCATTGGGGGGGGGGGGGGGGGGAGGGGTTGCTATAGGCTCCCCCCCCCCTCCCCTCCCCCCACATTGCCACTGCCCCTGGATACATGGAGACAATGAATTTTGTTGTGGAAGAATTGTGTCAGCATTTGCACAGATGGTGCCCTGTAAGTTCTAGGTTCTGTAAAAGGATTCATTACACTTTCGAAACAATGAAATGAAAACTTTTATTATTACATACTGCTTTATTTATAGGTATGTGTCCATAGCAAAAATCAGTGGAAAGCATCTGAAATCAGTTTTGGATAATACTGTTGAAATGTTGAATTAAGTTAAGAGCAAACATCTCAAATCAAGACTTTTCACTCAGATATGTTATGAGCTAGGAACACTGCATTGTAACCTCCTCTTTCATAAGTAAGTCCACTGGCTGTCTGGAGGGAGAATATTTAGTCATGTGTATTTTAAGGAATTGGATGTAATGCTTCTGTTTGATCAAGAAAACAAAACTGAGTTTGTGGATGCATTGAAAGACAAGCTCTGGAGCACAGAACGGTTCCCTCAACAAGACAAATGCTGGTCTACAAGGTAAGGGCTGAGATCTCCTGACCACTACATACAAAATTGCAACCCTAAGAGACAAAAGTTGAGGAACTGTTGAGAGAAACAAAAGAAAACAATTTCAAAATGTTCCCATTGACATCTAAATGTGCAGTTAGTAACAAAATGCATCTAATGACTTGTGTTCATTAAGTGCAATTTAAAGAGAGGTTATATGCATATTTTCCAACATTAGATATAAACCAGGATGACTGGACAAGAAATCCTTTCACACTTTCCAATACTTGTTAACTTCAACTTGTTGAGGAAGAGCAACTGGCAGGCCTGAAGAACTATCATACTTTAATCTTAAGTACCAAGAATCAGATTTATGCAGCTTCTGGAGTTTTATTCTTCTGCCTAAGTAAAAGAGCACTCATCACTTTGCTGCAGTTTTCTACAATGCATTCATGTGAAAGTGTGTTTTGTATTATGACATATAAAAACAAATAAATATTGAACTTTGAGAAAGTCGGATGAGGAAATGCGTGTGAATTTGCCCTAGATCCCAGATAACATAAGACAGATTTGTAATGCTTGTCAAGCTCATGAGTTGTCATTGAATTCATAGTTGTATTGAAAAGTTTTGGATTTGTGGAAAGATGTTTAATGTATAATTACACTGTACTTAGAAATTGAACAGAAATATTTATATTTCTTTAAATATTAATCCCTTTCATTAATATTAATGATAGAGTGCCTCGTGAAATTGTAGCTATTAGGAGGGTGTCACTATGAGGAAAAAAAGCTCTGGCCACTAGTATTGCATTTCTCTTTCCTGTTTTACACTTCATATCAAACGCATTTATTTGGATGTTTTATTTCCTTTTTCCTGCTTCATTCGCTATATTTAATATTTTCTCCTATTGTTAGTTAAATTCAATTTCTCTTGTGTTATCCAAGGATGCCTACTGGGTGTTGTCTATTTGCATATTTGATTCTCTGTTATCTTTGCTATTTCATCTCTCAAAGTTATTCATTCATCTTCTGTTGCCTAATGCTGTATTTGAAGCTCTCAATAATGTCTTGTTCTCTCAATGCCCAGACTGGCTTGCCATCTTGGGCAACAAAACAGCTTGTAGAATACCATCAATGTACTGCTGTGCTGTAAGGGTGCCATGGATGACAACCATAGAGGTCTTGCTATGAAGGGAATTGACACTCCAGACCATCATTGCTGGTGGTTGGGCAATATGATGGGCGATAGTGAGGTTGTTATCCCTTTGCTGTCCTGGACGTCTCCAGATGTGTCTTTGCTGGTTATCGGGGCTCAGCGTGAAATGGGACTCATCACTGAAGACAGATCAATTCCAGTCAGTGAGATTCCAGACCAAAGATTCCCTGGATGACGATGGGATACTGACTTGACTGTTGCTCCCCGTATGGCCCAACAGCCAGGAGTGATGCTCTGGGGTGCCATTTCTTGTTGTCATCTGCAGCACTCGTGCAGCACAGCAGTACATCAGTGATATTATATGCCCCATTTTCTTGCCCTCATAGTAAGCTATCCTGGGTGTACATTTCAGCTAGGTAATGCCCACCACTCACTTCGAGAGTTTCTACCTCTTGTCTTTGTGCTTTCCAAACACTACCTTGTCCAGCAAGGTTGCCAGATCTCTCCCAAACTGAGAAAGTTTCGAGCATTGTGGGCAGGGCCCTCCAACCATCTTGGGATTTTGACGATCCAACAGATCTATTGGACAGAATTTGGCACGATATTCCTCAGAAGGACATCCAAGAACTCAATCAGTGCGAAGCCAAATAACTGCTTTAAAAATATGTAAATGTACAATACTATGAGGTGCATATGAGTATTCTTAGGTTGATGTAGCCTGTGTTATTAAACTGAAAATCAGTTGGTTGTATACATAGATCACATTACTATAGTTGGTAACTTCTTGTTGAGTGTTTTGAATGATCTTGAGCGACACATTGTTGTTCTTTGTTTCCAGATGAGGCTGGTGAGACAGGCAGTTTAGCAGAAGGTAGTGATGGTGATGTGGATGTGGTCGTGGAGCAGGTCCAAAACAGAATGGCTGAGTTCTCATCACTTAAAAGCCAGCTGGCTCATCTTCAGAATGTTGTTGCCACTATTAATCTTGACTCATCTGGTGGGGTAAGAAGTTATTGAAACATTAAAATTGGGGGAAATAATGTAATAATAGTGCACATCTTATGTATGTCATTTACTTTATATAAAATAATAAGGTTTTTTATTCATGTTTCATGAAATATGAAATATAGAATATAAACAAGCATACCTAAAATGAAATAATATAAATAAATTGTATTGATCTTTCCTTTCTGAATTGAAACTATTCATCTTCATTGGGAATTTCTGAAATTGTGTTCAGAGTCATGTTTATTAGTGAAAGAAAAAGTATTTTTACCACCCAGTGTTCATTCTACTCTCACAGCTAATGTAGTTTTAAATAAATTCTCAGTTGGAACATGCAGAGGACTTCTGTAAGTTGCATAAGTAACATATAAATGTCTTTTCTTAGGTCGAAACCTGTTTCAACAACAAAAGTATGTGTGATGCTTAGGTTGTAGACAATATGTTTATATTCTCGAATAATTGATTGCAAGGGTGGTACCCCAAGTGAGCAAATGTTTTACCACTGTATTTAACCTTGCATATAACCTGTTCACTGAACTAATAAAATTTATACCACAATAAGTTGTAGAGTCTGTGGTGTTATCAGTCTTGAACAAACTTCTGATTTTTCCATGTGTCTGACATTGCACTTGTTCGGTAACAGGCATTGATTATTTCTAGCAGCCTCCAGTGTAGCATCATGCCTACATATTTTATTAATTTATTTACCTATTTTAGTAGTTTTTTGTTTTTAATTTTTTGCAAGGATCATTGAAGCTCATTCATTATAATGAAGTCAGTTCCTCCTCCTGCTGACAGGTTTTTCTGTCTTTCTGCTGCAGTGATTGATTCATGGATATTTGTGTAACACATCTATTCTTACCTTATTCCTATTGTCCACGCGTCAAAAAATTTTTATTCAAGATATTGGCTGCCATGAATTCAATTGGCTTCCATGTTCTTGTTGTGCATATTTAATTTTTTTAGCATTATTTTCTTTTTCATTTCAGCTTCCTCCACTGTCCTCAAATATTTGTTGAAGATGGAGTATTTACGCACCTTTCTTTCACTGTTTCTTCAATTACCTTCTTACAGATCCTTAGACTAGTACACATGCTACTGCATTTACTACTGATATGTTCCAAAATGCTGCACATAAAAATGGGATTTTACCAGGGCTTGGATCTCAGGTTCTGTTGGTGATAAAAAGATAGTGTCAAGTGTTTTGGATAGCCCTTTGGCTGGGAAACCTTTGTGTACCAAACAGAAGGATCATCTTACTGTAACCATCCTATTGTACTGGGTCAAAGTTTGAATATTACACACTTCCTCCAACTTAGGCAAATGGAGCATTAAATGTTATCTACAGTGTGCTTTAAGTGGCTTATTGAGGCACCATTTAGTTCATAGGTGATTCCCGAGAAATAAAAAAAAGTGTTTTTCACCATTTTTTTCTCTGTCAGCAGTGGATATCTAAATAACTAAATGCAGCAAATGTCTCAACTTTTAATAGTATATTTTGTAGGTATTTATCTGGAAATGCTATCTTCTTGTTTCAAAAATCTTCATCTGTTATCGAGAAACACCCCAAAAACATGGTTTTTGGGTACCAAAACTGAGCTGTGGATACCAAGATGGCTATGCAAAACAAGTGGCTAAAATTTTTACAATATATTCCTAAGATCACAATCTTGAACATCCTTGAGAATTTTATTGATGTCTTTATCCATTTTTGACATACAACGATTCAAAGTTACCCTACCTGTGCATGTGAAATATGCACGTGAAATCCAGTGTGAGGCAAAAACTTAGTTTATAAAGTGATACAGCGCAGAGAAATACACAGTACTGTGTGTTTGTCATCAAAAGGATTCTGGAACCACATGCTGTAGTAGTCAGTATCACTGGGGAAGAGATGGAAAAGTAATTAATACTGGAACATAATAGACTGTGGGTGTGATATAGAAATAGCAAATGAAACCATGGCAGTGTGAGAGAAAAAGAGGGATTCAGTGGCAGTGGAACATAGTTGAAAGTGACAGAACAGTGCTAGGAAAAGAGTGAAGGGAACAATGCGAGTGCAAGAGGAATAAAGATCAGGAGCAAGTGGAAATTGGTGACAGCCAGTTATAATAAGAGATAGAGTCTGTGACAGTGACAACAAGGAAGAGAGAGATGGTGACAGTGAGAAGAGACGGTAGCAGTGGCAAGGAATGAACTAAATAGTAATAGTAAGAGGTAGCAGGAGGAAGACAGTGACAGTGACAGTGACGGTGAGAGGAGACAGTAGCATGTTGTTCCAGAATGGAGGGGTCTGTGGCTGTGAGACAGGAGACATTGGCAGTTAGAGAGGCACAAAGGGATAGTGACAATGAATTGGGCCAAATGAGTGAGTGGCAAGTGGAAGAGGGTAGGTATGAGCAACTTACAGCAATGGACTAGTTGGTGTGGCCGAGTTACAATTAGGAGAGCCTGTGGGAGTAAGAGTTGAGTTCCGTGTCAAAAAGAGCATGAATATGTTTGCATGCCAGCATTTTTGGGAAGATTTTTAAAAGTTCTGCATAAGGTAGGATGAGGCACCTGGTACCCTACTTTTCAGTCATTGTCTAAACAGTAGCATATGCACCCTTTTTGTGCTCCAATAGGAGCATTTTTCCACTGGTCTCTTTTAATTGTTTTTATTCAGGATTTCCGGTGTTGCTTTTTCTCTGTAGTGGTGAACATTGAGTCATTCTGTCTCCAAATTGTTTGTAATAGATATTCTTAGATTCAGTGTTCTTATTTATGATTCTTTCTTTTCACAAATGCAATTTGTATGGTTCATACAGTGTGCCCTTCCAGAAGTCAGAGACTACAATCAATATTTAGCTATATGAGCCAGTGATAAGTCCTCTGAAGATTTGCACATCTGTAAATTAAGACTTTGTCCTATTATTTCTAAGGGAATAGTTGATTTGTAAATATAATTTTTCCTGAAAAAAATTGTTGTGACTCATAAATGATTACCTCATCTGAACTGTTTGAATTTGTTACCATTATTATTGCAGCCACCTTCCATAAATGATTTAATTACTCTTGATATTGATGTGTTAAATATTATTAAATTGTCTGTGTTAAATATTATGATGAGATGCATGAAAAATTGCCACATGTGCATGACATTTAAATTTATTATTTCTTCACTATTAACTCTATTTGCAACACATTTTGTGGAAGTCTCCTTAAATAATGCTGAGTGTACTTACAAAATTATATCATTGTGTAACACATAGATCAGGAGATATCACGTCATCAACACTGAGATGCATGAAAAACTGTTGCAATGTTGTCATAAACACTGAGACCTGTGAAAAAATGCCGCATCGTGCATGAAGTTTTAATACATTTATTCTTTACTTCTATGACACTCATACAGATGGTCAACTTAAAGAAGTCCCTGACACCTGGCAACAGCTTTGACATCTTTCAGCTGTGAAGCAAAAACCACTGTAGGCAGAAACAGGAGCGATCTGTTGAGTTGTGAATAGGCTTTGCCACAGGGACGCTAACAAAATCACATTCTAGACACGCAAAACAACTGCATCACTTTCATCTCAAGAGACTGCAATTTCCAGAGAGACTTTCATTTGCCATAAAAAGTAACAAATCATTGGGGCAAACTATTAAATAATGGAGATTGGATTTGACATCTCCATGTTTTCCTCATGGACAGTGTTATGTTACTTGCTCAAGAATGGACTCACCCGAGAAGTTATTCATTGTAGCTCCTGGATATGTAATTGAAAATATCATTTATAATCAAGTTCTGAGTTAAACAAACAGTACAGAGAGTTTGTATTTTACATACTACAAGGGCTCTCTAGAAAGTAACAGATGTTTTTAAATAAAAAGTTAACAATATGGAAAAACCAAATTTTATTATATGTGTATTAAAGACAAACTCATAAGCTGTTTCTCTACATAATTGCCATTCTGATTGAGACACACTTATCATATCGTGGCACAAGTTTGTCAATACTGTCTCTGCAGAAATCTGCCACCTACGATTGCAACTACTGGTTTATACCAGCATACAGTTTGGTGTCAGTGTCAAGGTGTTGTGTAAAGAGCCATGTCTTCATTACTGTGAAGAGATGGTAGTCTGTTGGTGTCAAATCTGGGCTGTATGGTGGATGAACAGACAACTCCCGTCCAAAACCCTGTAGGAGCTCTTGGGACGATTGGCCATGTATTGACGTGCATTGTTGTGAAAAAAAAAATTGCACTAAATTTCCGCCAATCTTTGTTCTTTATTACCCACCTTAACATTGTCAGTGTTTGACAGTACCTCTCTGAGTTAATTATTGTCCCATGTTCGAGGAAATCGATGAGAATCACTCTCTGAGTCCAGAAACACAGTTGCCATGATGTTTCTTGCCAACTGCATTTGCAAACATTTCCTCGATTCAGTGGGAGAATGCATATCTTCATTTCATTAACTGCATCTTTGTTTCACAATACCATTTTTCTCGTAATCTTTGATGGAGGTCAGTGCTGCAACCGGTCTGTTTTTTGTGGTTTTCCATTAGGATTTTTGGAAACCACAGAGCCAAAAATTTGTTTTGACCAAGCTCCTCTGCCACACTTTCATGCACCAAACTCTGCGAAATTTGGGGGAAATGTTCCAAAAGTTCTGTAATCATGAAATGAACAATTACACAAATGTTGTCATTGATTTTCATCAGCAGTTCATCAGTCACAAGGGTAGACCTACCACTGCGGTCCTGGTACAGCTGTTTTTAAAATTAGTGCACTGTTGCCACACTCGGCTTCACTCATTATTCCTTTTCTGTACACATTACAAAAGTTGTAATAAGTTTCAATTGGTTTGCAGTTTTTGCCAACAAAAGCCTAATCATAGACTGCACATCACAAGTGACAAGATTTTCTGTTGCAACAAACATTTTAACATGTCGCAGAAAGCAAAGTATCAGAGACACAAATCACATGCTACCACCACTGGATGCATACTGAGTGTAGGAATGTTGTGGCACCAAGATGGTGAGTGTAGCCCTGCTCACTGCTGTGATAGACCAAAATGCCAGTTGCTTTCTGTATAGCCCTCTTATGTTTCTCAATTTGGCTGCCTTATTATACATTTGTAGGTTGATATATTTCTTTGTATGACTGTTTCATAATTTTGAAGGTGTTTTCACGCATACATGGAAATGAAGTTTCTTTGATATTACACAACACAGTTTTTTTTTTTTTTTTTAAATATAAAGTTGGCAAAATGAATACCTAGGCAATGCTGTGTTTGTCAGCTAGTTTACAATATCAGAAAAAAATTAAATTTACCTGTAAAATAAATCAAAAGACAAAGTTGGATATTGCTATTCTTTTGAACAGTGGTTTCTACTTTACAATAAAAACCGAGTGTAATCCACAAACTAATACATTTTACTTAAATGAGCTCTATTAGAGCATACATTTTATAATCTTGGAATTACAGAATCAGTGGGAAGTTAGTGTCTGCAGGAAATAGCTAATATTTCGTAAAATAATTGGTCTGTTTTATTGAAACAAAGTGTTTTATGACTGGTATAGTAGCAGTTTTTTTTTTTCAATGGAAATTCTGCATGGATGTCATTTTTGTAGTTGCTTGGGTGCATTCTCAACTGACTTCAAATGGAACTCTTGTGATACATAGGTGAGAACATGCTAGGTGTCAGCTTCCAAATCATCAAATCATCTAACATACATGATTTTGTCTCATAAACTCCCTTCTTCACCCATCCACACAAGTAAATGTGCACATTGTGTGACCAGATCTTTGCATTGGGCACTCTTGAGGACCACAGAGCCCAACCAACAGCTCACATAATCTTTGTCGAGCCGTTCATGTACGTTGATTGCAAAATGCAGTGGTGCACCTTGTTGTATAAAGATGAGGTCAGTAATATTCTCATACATGGACACATTTGGCAAAATCTGTTTTATAGTGTGGCTAGCTACTGATCTGAGTTTAATTGTGTTTCCAAGAAGGAATGGATTGCTAAGTTGTGTCGATGTCATACTGCACGGCACTATTCATTACCTTAGACTGATGTTGCATTTTCTCATTGGTGGCATGTGGAGAATCTTGTGCCCAGTAATGGGAATTGTGACTGTTTATATTCTGCCATATGAAACACGGCTTCATCACTTCAGATTATGTTTGACAATAACTACTGGGAGAAGTCTCTGAACGAGCATACCATGATTTCACCATACTCCATGAGATGGTCACAACAGCGTGGAGTGTTTTTTTCCCCGGCCCCGTATGAACACTTCCTGCACAAATTGGTCATTTTCCTCAGACATTGACATCCTAGGATAACCACTTCTAGCAATGTCCTATATTCATTAGCTTTGTGTGGCAGCTTCTGATGTCCATGGAAGCAAAGTAAAAAGATGCTCATGCACAGGCCACCACCATTTCTGTTCCAGTATCACTGAATGCTACGCTTGATGTAAAGAGGCCACCTCAGCATTTCTCATTCAGCGACAGACATTTAACCCTGGAGATCAAATTGTACAATTGTACAGAAAGAATCACAATTCCTTTTAAACAAATATATTAATTTTTATTAAAGTTGTTTCACATTTACAATAGTCACTTGCTTCTTCCTGCCCACACTGGATACATTTCAATTCAAGATTTACATCTCAATTGTCCCTTATTTCTCATTTTATAAGGCTTCTCTGTCATGCTTCATTTCCTTTCAATTTCTCTCATTTTAACATGTTCAAGCAATGTGAACTCCAGGTAGTAACATCAACAATGCAGTAAAAGACAGACCCGACGTACCATGAAGAAGGCAGACCAAGTTGCAGACAGGCACAATTAAAAAACACTCACATATACCTTTTAGCCACAGGCTTTGTCAGTAAAACACACACACACACACACACACACACACACACACACACACACGTGTGCGCGTGCAAGCAAGCATGCATGCCTCCGGCATACAATTGCCAACTCCAGCATGTTGCGAGAATGCAACATTGTCAGCATTGTGACCTGAGATGCTGGAGTGGGTGGTCGTGTGTGCTTGTGCATCTTTGACTGATGAAGGCTGTGGTTGAAAGCTATATGTGAGTGTCTTGTAATTGTGCATTCTGCAACTTGACATGTCTTCTTCACTGTAATTAGCAGACTGTTTCTGCCTACATTGTTTAACGTGTTCAGGTTATTTATTTTATTATTCGCTGTTGGTTGTTGTTGCTGTTGTCTTGAACTAACATTTTTTCTTCTCCGTGTGTCTTCTCGCATAGAAAATTTATTTTGGATTTCTCTCTCATCTCTGTTCTCATGTCATATTTAGATTTCAATTATTTGTTAGTCATTTGGCGGAAAGAAAAGCAGTAGACTTCATTAATAACAATGTTTCTCAACATAAAATTTTCCATAAATGTATTATTACAAAGTTATAATTGTATTTGACTTATGAAGGAATTATTCTAACGAATAAAATGGATTTGCTCATAAGAAACTATGAAGTTTTTCCTTAAAAAATTTGACAGCCATACATTGGGTGAATTTGAGATTTGGTTACACACTTTCAGTACTGTATAATCATGGCAGTTTTTAGTTTCTGCCAATCTTTTTTGGTAAGACTAGAGATGTACAGGTTCTGGTATTGTACTTATATCGTTGATTTATTACAGATATGTTCAGTAGTTACGCAAATACATCATCGACATAGTAAGAATATGTTAATTACTATTAAGATCTCAGATTTATCTAACAAAGGCCTTCAGTGTGTTCTTGCCTTCACTTTGATTGCATTCATCTGATTTATAAGAAAAACATTTATGTTTTTGCAGTTTTCCCTTAGTACTAATCCTTAGCTTAACACAAATTTTAAAAATGCAAAATATGCTGTACTTTCGTATCCTCAAGTTCCAGAGGCCACCAAAGTCCTCAGTAGATATTTCATAAGAATTCCAGGTAATTTTGTTGTTAAGTGTTGATAGCTTGAACAACGTAGTCATGGCTTTTTGTCATTTAAATAGTAAATCATATGTATCAAACCAAGCTGCAGCTTTTTATTTAACCAGATTCATGTTGTTTATAATGTCATCTGCTACATATATCACAGAAACAAATGTTGTATTATCTGGGTGATGTGGGTGAATAAATGGATATGTTTGATCATGTGTATGATCAGATAGTAGGTTTGTTCAACAGAGAGAGAAAATGGTGGATGTATCAAGAGCCTTAATTCATTCTACATAAACATTGCACACATGAGAAACTTACCTACACCCCATGACAGACCTCCCCCAGGTGCTCAGCGACCCCGGGGTCCTGAGCTGGGGACTGGTCTGCGCCACCAGTGTCCTGTCACCGTAACCCCCGGACATGCTTCAGCGACCACCGTACGACGCGATGGTGAAATGTTGTGTGCTGTGGGGAATGGTAATCTTGGCTTGACCGCCTGGATTGTGAGGAAGGCCAACCTCTATAAAAACCCCTCAATCTTTCGGTGTGCTCCGCGCCTAGAAGATGCATGGCTGTTGGGGTGGAACAGTCGCAAGCTGGCAACCTCTGGGGCACCTGCTGCACCCCAGTTGTATAAGGCTTACTCAGGCACGCGGGGCTCTGTCTGAGCGGACTTTTAGTTCCCTAGCTGCTCGTGTGACCGCAATGGACCCTTCGACCTCTACATTTCCCCCTCCCAGTGGCTTGGGTGGGCCACTGGTAGGAAAACACACCCCATCGAAAAAGTGGATACGCGCTGCGAGTCCTCCAGCGCCTGGTGTTGCTAGAGATTTAACAGAATGTAGTAACGGAGCACATGCTGATAATCAGAATGTGTTTTTCATTATTAAAAGGAAGGAGGGTAGCTTTGAGAGGGTTTCTCCCTTTTACATCCACAAGGGTCTTGAGGGAATTGCAGGAACACTGAAATCTGTAAAGCGACTGCGCAATGGGACTCTGTTAGTTGAGACTTCTAGTTCCCGTCAAGTCGCTGCCCTTCGGAAAGCAACCTGTCTAGGAGAGTACACTGTCGAGACCGAGCTCCACTCCACTTTGAATTATAGTAAGGGTGTTGTGATGTGTAGGGACTTGGTGGATATCCCCATAGACGAGTTAAAATCTGAGTGGGCTGACGAAGGTATTGTTGACGTGCAAAATATTATGAAACGAGTCAATGGGGACCTCGTCAAGTCTGACTCGTTTATTCTCACGTTCAGTTGCCCGAGACTCCCAGAGCATGTTAAAGCGGAGTTCTTACGTTTGCCAGTACGGCCATATTTCCCCAGCCCAATGTGCTGTTTTAAATGTCAGCGCTTTTGGCATACTACGTTGGGGTGCAATGGGATAGCCACTTGTGGTAAATGTGGTCAGCCTGCCCATGACGGAGCCGATTGTTCATCGCCTGTGAAGTGCGTGAATTGCTCTGGGAGTCACCCTGTCTGGAGCTGGATCTGCCCCATCTATCTCGAAGAACGGAAGGTACAGGAGATTAAAACATCTAAGCGCATCCCCTATGGTGAGGCCAAGAAGCTCTTTAAGGCCATGCAACCTCCTGTGTTTTCAACATCTTTCGCTTCCGCTCTCAAAAAACCGGTACAACTGGCCACTGTTGCTACGCAAACGGAGGTTGCTAATGTTAGCACTAATACCTGTGCTTGCCAGTGCACATGTGCTGCTGCGGTTGTTTTGCAATCTGCGGCTCTCCCCGCTACATCGAACAAGGCCGTGGTTGCTGACATTGGGGTACTTCCTGCTTCTCCCCATATGGCGCCTTCTGCCCAGGCGAGTAAACCTCCAGCTTTTGACAAGGCTCTGCATTCTAAGCCCCCCAAGACAAAGCCTCAGAAGGTGAAGGTTTTGCCACCTGAGGAGACTAGTCAGCGTCGGTCCGATGACGAGGCCATCGTACCGTCTGACATCTCCCATGGGTCGTCATCGGAGCTTATGGACATTGATGTCGACCGGGGGCGATCTTCTCGCCCCAGGAATAAATCTCCGGCCAGTACGGTCTCTCCTCCAAAGCACAGAGGCAGGGTGAAAGTTCAGCCACCCTGATCACTGGCTCCCAAGTGGAACCTGAATGGGTTCAGGAGGAATGTGGCCGAATTACAACTCCTTATACGAGAGTGCCCCTTGTGCATATGTCTCCAAGAGACTCATTTTCGGGCCACTGATGCTCCTTCTTTACGGGGCTATACCGTATATCGAAAAGATGATCTGACGGGGGAAAGGGCAAAGGGTGGTGTTGCGGTTTTTGTCCGTGAAATGCACCCCTCATCTGAGCTCCCTCTCGTCTCGACTTGCAAGCAGTTGCAGTTGACATTCTTGTGGGTCGGAGGCTCACAGTCTGTTCAGTTTATTTACCGCCTCTGGATGCGATAGACTCTGAGGCTCTCACGGACCTTATTAGCCAACTCCCCCGCCCATTTCTTCTTCTGGGGGACTTCAACGCTCATAATGTCTTTTGGGGCTCTCTGACTACTTGCCCCAGGGGTCGCATTCTGGAAAGCCTCATGATGTCTGAAGAACTGTGCCTCCTCAACTCTGGTGCTCCCACTCATTTCTGTACTGCTTCCGGGTCGTCATCGGCTATTGACCTTTCCTTTTGCTCTCCAGCACTCGCGGATTCTGCTCTGTGGGAGGCTGCACCTGACCTCCATTCTAGTGACCACTTCCCCCTTTGGATTCGCCTCCTGGATGAGGCTGTCGCATTACCAGTGCCGCCCCGGTAGCACCTCTGCAGAGCTGACTGGACACTTTTCAGCCAACTGGCTGTTTTGGAACACCGTGCCAGCGTCCACGAATGGGTAGACCATGTTACAGCCGTGATCTCCCATGCTGCTGAATTGTCAATCCCACAGTCATCAGGTCATCCCAAGAGGCGCCCTGTCCCTTGGTGGACCACTGAGTGCCGCTCAGCCATCCGAGCCCGCTGTGCAGCTCTGCGCCGCTTCAAGTGCCGTCCCACAGCTGACAATCTTGCGGCCTTTCGGGTGGCAAGGGCCAGAGCGCGGCGAGTGGTTAAAGAGAGCAAACGACGGTCATGGCAATCGTTCTTGAACTCCATCTCTCGCTCCACTAGTTGTATGAAAGAATGGGAAGCCATCAGCCAGCTACCTGTCACGGCATTGCTGCATCACGGATGTCTCCTCACGGCGCCGAGAGACATTGCCCAGACACTGGCCATGCATTTTGCGGACTCTACCGCCACTATTAACTGTGATCCAGATTTCTGCCACTACCGCACTGCCATCGAGAGGGGTCACTTGGACTTCCGGTCTCTAAATTCTGAACCCTATAACTGCCCCTTCACAATGTGGGAACTGGATTCTGCGCTGTCTGTGGCTCATGATACTGCGCCTGGTCATGATCAAATCTGGTACAGCACGCTGCGGCACTTGTTGCTGCCATCCAAGGAAGTTCTCCTGAACTGTTTCAATATGATATGGTTATCCGGCACGTACCCTGACTCGTGGAGGGAGGCGATTTTGATTCCCCTGCTCAAACCAGGGAAGGACTGAACGCATCCCAGTAGTTATCGCAGTATTGCTTTGACGAGCTGTGTTGGGAAGACGTTGGAACGCATGGTCAACCAGCACCTGGTTTGGCTGCTCGAGACCAGGCAGTTCCTTAGCCCCTCTCAGTGTGGCTTTCGGAGATGTCGTTCCACTATAGACAATTTGACCCTGCTTGAGGCCGCCATCCTACAGGCCTTCCTACGTAATCAGCATTGTCTAGGGGACTTCTTTGACATTAATAAGTCGTATGACACTACTTGGCGCCGCCTTATCCTCAATCAACTCCATGAGTGGGGCTTTCATGGCCGTCTCCCCATCTTCATTCGGTCCTTTCTTTCTCACCGCCTCTTTCGGTATCTGGTTGGTAATGTGCTATCTGATTTGTACGTGCAGGAGAATGGTGTTCCTCAGGGCAGCATTTTAAGTGTCACCCTCTTTGCCGTCGCTATTAACAGTATCACGTCCACTATCCGGAGTCCTGCCCAATGCTCCTTGTTTGTGGACGATTTTGATGTTTTCTGTTCTTCCTCCAGTCTTGTCACTGCTAGTGGGCAGTTGCAGCTTACGATAAAGCACTTAGAGGCATGGACTACAAAGACGGGTTTTACCTTTTCTGCAGACAAATCTGTGTGTGTTCATTTTAATCGTTCTCGGCATCTTTTTACCTCCCCTGAATTGCGTCTGAGGGACACCGTTCTTCCTTTTAGAGACACTGTGAGGTTCCTGGGCCTCACTTTTGATTCCAAGTTGTCGTGGTTGCCTCACCTTAAAGACCTCAAGGTGCGGGCCCTGAAGGCACTGAATATTTAGAAGTGTCTGAGCCATCGGTCCTGGGGAGCAGATCGGGCGCGTTTGCTGCAGTTTTATAGGGCTTTCGTCCGTTCGCGTCTTGACTGTGCTTGCACCGTGTATGGGTCAGCAAGGCCTTCGTATCTGAAGATCCTTGACCCAGTACACCATGAGGGTATCAGGCTGGCCACTAGGCCTTCCATACCAGTCCAATCCCCAGCCTGTGTGATGAGGCAGGGGAACCGCCGCTCGCCATCCGGCGAAAACTCCTCATGGTGCGACGGGTGTGTCATTTCCTTGCCTGTCCTACCTCCCCTGGGTACCCTACCGTAGCTCGACCGCCTATGGAACGTCTCTTTTCCAGTCGTCCCAGGGCAACGAGACCATTTGGGATTCGTGCCAAGCATTTGCTTGAGTCCCTTGGTGTGGAGCATGTGGCCCCCCAACGACAAGGTTTTACTCGCCTGCCTCCCTGGTTGCTCCAGAGGCCCAGCATCCTTCTAGACTTGTCGGAGAACCGGGGGAACTGCACTCCGGCGTTTGTTTTTACCTCCTTGTTTTACGATATTTTAAACCAGCATCCGGACCATGTACCTGTATTCACAGATGGCTCTAAACAGGGGGACTCTGTTGGTTGTGCTGTTGTTTTCCCTGATCGAGTCGTCAAGTTACAGCTTCCTGCGGCGTTTACCATCCTCGATGCTGAATTGTTTGCAATCTTGCGGGCATTGGAGCAGATGAGATGTGTTCCCAGTCTTAAGTTCCTCATCTGTTCTGACTCCCTGAGTGCCCTTCAGACCATGCAACACTTGTACCCAGCGGATACGGTCGTCCAGAACATCCATGATTCCCTACTCCACCTGCAACGGCAGGGGAAGGAGGTTTCTTTCTGCTGGGTGCCGGGGCACGTGGGTTTTAGGGGAAACGAACTGGCGGATGTGGCTGCCAAAGATGCATGTTCGCTCCCTCATGTTGTTGAATGTGCCGTCCCCCTCCATGCTGTAACCTTCCTTTTGTGTTTTCGTGTTATGCATCAATGGGAAGAGGAGTGGCTGGCAGTTTCTGACAATAAGCTGTGTCTGGTAAAGGCCACTACGCGACCATGGCGTATGTCCTACCAGTCATACAGGCGGGATGAGGTTCTCCTCACTCGCCTCCGCATCGGGCACAATCCCTTAACGCATGGTTTTTTACTCTGGTGGGAGGACCCCCCAATCTGCAGTGCTTGTAGCGTCCAGATTACTGTGCGCCACATTTTACTTGACTGTCTTTTGTTCTCTGACCAGCGGGCGGTGGTTTCTTTGCCACCGGATTTGCCCTCTATTTTGTAAGACGACGCAGCGACTGTGGTTAAGGTCTTACGGTTTTGTGTCCTGTCCAATCTGTTGCCTCGGATTTTAGGGAGAGGGTTTTAATGTGCTGCTGGGTGACTGGCTCACCCAGGTTTTAGGTAAGTGGTCCACCAGTCACGATTACCTCCTTGTTTCCCTTCGGTTTCTGTTCTCTTTTCCTTGTGTTTCCTTTCCATTTTTAGTGTGTTTCTTCTCCTCTTGTTTTGCCTCTGTATGTGAGCATTTGGAACTGCGTCAGGCCTGTGTCTTTTAGCTGTTCTCCTTGTTCGGTGTCCATCTTCGTCCCTTCACCGCATGTGTTCCTGTTTCTATGCGTTTGGGCGCTGATGACCACGCTGTTTAGCACCTGTAAACCTCAAACACACACACACACACACACACACACACACACACACACACACACACACACACACGACAGACCAGTGCCACATTGCACACACACACACGACAGACCAGTGCCACATTGCCAAGTGGGATGCATTGCCAAATTGTGTATTTTGACATATTTGTATCCTCCTACCAATGTGTACTACAACTCATATGGCCATGCAGCCTTTTTTCAGTATTTGGGAGTATCTGATGGTACTGTCCTTGTGCTCATGGTGATCTGTATGCCAGGTGACACAATGAACAGAGGCACACATGTGGGACAGTGACTTCCGTACACCATAGTGAGAAGATGGTTCTGGATAGTACATCTGCTCAAACGTTGTTGTTGTCCATCATTTAATTGGCAAAGGTTTTTTGCACTGTGGTTTGTCTTCCAAGTGTTATAAACTTGCAGTAAATGCTTGACACAATGACAAGTAAATAGCTCTGTGCCTGCATAATGTTGTAGATGGAATTTCTCACACAGTGTGGCCACAAACAGATGTGCTGATATTGCTTGTCTTGCCCATTCTGCACTTTATTCTTGTGTCAACTGCCAATACACTTGTCAGAGGAGATCAGTAATGTGACACTCCAAACTATTTTGTTTGCTGTGATGATAAGAGCGTTCCCTTTCCATCATAACAGCTATCTCTAATTCAGTTTCTTATAAGCATATGTTTCAGAGAAAATAATCTTGCTTCTCTTGTTGCTATCAGTTTTATTGAAAATCCTACTGTGCTTGATGAACTTGGTAATTTGAATAGCTGTATAACATTACTTCTTGGTACATTTCATGATTTGAACAAGCAAATCACTGTGACTTCTCTTAACCCACAAACAAGCCACCACCTTAGTGCAGTAACTATTAATATGAGCCATAATATTTTCTTTGTGTGTGTGTGTGGGGGGGGGGGGGGGGGGGGATGATAATATGTTAGTTTCAGATAGGTACTCTTTCTGTTTACTGGTGGGATTTATTTGTGTTGTAAATACCAGTATAACACAGTTTATTTGTACAATACTAGCAAATACAGGATACTGAGCTCAAAGCCCAAAATCATAGCCATGTCCAGGAAAAAATCCAGATTTCACTGCTTTCAAGTAGCCCCTGACGACAATGATGATGGAGGGAGTCAGCAAAATCTTGGAATTTTACCCAAACCTGACATGACAAGTTGAACAAGAACCTTTTTCCCAAGGTATCCATAACAAAAGACTTCATAGTCATACTGCATTTTTCTGCTTGGACTCACAATACAATAATATTATGAACATGATAAAGATAAGTTGTATAATGGGAGAATATTTCAATTGACGTGCTTTACACCCAGTAACAAGTCCACCTAGCTACTTAAAAGTCAGTCAGTAATTAAGAATGGAGAAATTTGTGTGAGAAGAGAACAGAAATGTGGTGTTGCAGAAGAATGCTGAAGACAGAGTGGGAGATCAGGTAATGGAGGTACTGAATCAGAGTGTGGGAAAAAAATTATGGTACATCTTGACTAAAATAAGGGACTAATTGACAAACATATCCTGAAACATTAAAAAAATTGTAAATTTACCAATGGAGGGGAGTGTGGGAAGTGAAAATTGTAGAGACAGGCCAAGACTGAATACAGTAAGCAGATTCAGGTGGATGTAGAGTGCAATAGTTATGAAGAAACTAACGTGGATAGCTGCATTAAACTGGTCTGCAGACTGAAGAAAACAGCAAAAACAACACACGGTCTTACATTCAGAACAGTCTGGGACAGTGTAAAACAATCAGTGGGATAATGAAGGACTCCAGTTTACAGGAAATTAATCATTGAAGATACATTCCAGGAACATCTGGTGAAGGATCTAGCCTATATACACAACCATATTACCACTATCACTACATAGAGGGACTGCTGAAAAGTAGTAACAACTGCAAGAAATTCCATTGAGTTCTAGGTGACGATTTCAGAGACTCAGATAATGCAAGAGTCTGTAATTGAAGCAGGAAAGTAGGTTCTGAATAACTTGCTGATAAAATTTATTGTGTCCTGGATCTATGTTTTGATGGTAATCTTGCTATGCAGTAAGCACTGGATGTTTGAAACAGAACTATAATAATATACAAATGATACTTACTGCATTTGCACTTTTTAGGACAGAGACAATCCTGAGCAGAATGAAGCAGAGCAGGAGAATGAACTTGCAGTAAATCTTTGTGTTCGTAACAAACCTGATAACATCAGCAGTGAAGGTGAACGGGAGAGAGCACGTGACATCCACAATAAAGCAATGTAAGTTTCAGTTAAAATAAATACTAATTATGTTTGCTCTTTGTTTATAATTACTGGCCTGCTTTTAGTTACAGATTAGAACAGTCCATGTTAAAAATTACACGTGTAAGCTTCATTTTACATTTTGTTGCTAATTTAGAAGACTTTTGAAGAAAGCTTAGAAGCATTACCATGTTTGGCAATTGAGACAACAACTCATTTTTATAAAACTGTGGATAGATATCACAAATCATACAGTCACTTAAAAATATACTCTTCTGTGTAAAATAGTGTAGAGTGTTAGTCACCACATAGAAGAGGCATTGAAGGCATTGAATGCCAAACAGGCACATTTAAAGTTCATTCAAATGTAAATTAACCCATTGGACTAAGTTTGTCTTCAGAGGAAGGAACACACACACACACACACACACACACACACACACACACACACACACACACCAGGTCACTGTCATCTCAGGATGCTATAATCTGATAGCTATTTTCAAATACACACAGTGGACCTTGATGTTCACAAAATACAGCGTTCCTGTGTGTGTGTGTGTGTTTTTGTGTGTGTGTTTTGAATCACTGTTACAAGGGAATTATCCAATGCGGCATGTCAAAGCCTGCCCTGAAATTTTTCACCCAGTAAAATATGCCAAAAGAAATATGCTGTCAACATTTTGACTGCTAAGGAAACGAAAAATGTTAAAAGCTACACATTTCTGCTGCATGAAGAACCACTTATAAAAAGTGGTTTGTAATGCCCTTGCTGCCCAGTGTGCAAGTCGATGAATGAGTAGACAGGATAATGTAGTGCCACATAGCAGAAAGTCCAAAGTGAACACACATGAATTTTAAGCATGTAAACCATACCACAAATGTTTCAAATCATTAATAGTTTGAATAACTGGCAGTTCATATTGACAGCTAAACTGTTGCAGATATAATTATTACACAAGTGACTAGCAGAGGAAAGCAAATCTAGGCAGCGTATGATGATACATTACAGACAACTTCCATCAGTCAGAACTATACTTTGGTGCATGAAATACGAGTATTTTATAACAATTTCTGCAGTGTAGTGCTTATGATAATGTTTGAATAATTGCACCGTTTACTAACAATGAAACAGTTCCTTGTTTATTCAATGTACTTACCACAAAAATGCAAAATGTCTATTGGATGACAAAATAAACTTTTCATTACATCAGACATACCTGATAAAATAAAAATTAATGCAGTCAGGCACTCCACAGTAATTGTTAGTTGTATTTAGACAGAATTAGGATGGAGTAATAAATGGCTGTGGCCATTGTTCTGGATATTGTACTGCATATCTGGCATACCTGATAAAATTTATAAAACATGGTGATGCAAACTGACAGTGCAGAAATGACTGAAGTTTAACAATAATGTTCCACTAATAAACTGGAAATGACAAAGAGATGTCAGTAATTACATTGTCTGACAATTTACTAAAAAATACTTTAGACTCAACACAAAAATTTCTTTTTTAAGAGGCTGAATCACACTATTAGTTCCAGGTGGAATCTGAATTATATTAACAGCCTTTTCATCAGCATCCTACAGCCAGAGGTGCCATTATGTCCAGACCAAGAGCCCAGCAAAAGCAGTGAGTTATTTTCCGCAACTGGTAAGAAGAGGTTTCAGATGTAATATTGAAAATTCTCCTCTCCCATTTTTCCAGATTGTGCAAGATATCTGCAACTAAACAGTCTTTTTTTTTTTAAAATTTTGGTTCTAGTTTGCTATGAGGTACCTGAAAATAGATATAAACCTGTGGAAACAGTAATTCACTGATACTTATCAGTGCAAAAACCTGAGTGATTGCCTTTTATACACAGAATTTTAGGAGATAATGAGAAGCTTTGTCTTCATATCAGCTACAAATTTTTCTATAGTACTCGTATTTCTGATCAATGATATGTCCTCTACACATTTGGTTGAAGTAAACCTTGTAATTTTGCTACTTCCTATTCACTATAATGTTCCGAATCCGTTTAACCAGATCAAAGAAGCATGGACATCAGTAATGTTCATCTCATGTGCAAGTCAGAGTGTCCAGACTCACAGATCTTGCTTGGTACTGTTGTGCAGATGTTACAACACAAAACCGGCTTTGCATATTGCTTATCTTAAGCATTTTCTTTCCTTTTCTTTGCCATTCAAAGCATAGGTACCACAGTTCATAGAACCATCAATTTCCTGATCTTCTAATGTTTCCACAATGTCTAATGAAATGTCGACATCATTCAAATGAATGTCCAAGAAATTAACTAATAAATAACACATTTGTAGGTCTTTAGGAGAAATAGGTGATTTTGGTTGCATACCACATTCTTCATACTCATCTTTGTGAGGTTGAAAACATTACTTGGAAACCACATTACTGTGAAACTCTGGAACCTGCACAAAGACAGATGCTTTGAGCAAAAATGAGGTATGTTCAGAAAATTCTGGAACTTTGTTCAAAAATTTTTTCTGTGCTTATTTTTTTACTTATTGTGCATGGTGTCTTTCAAAATACTCTCCTCTACAATTGATACACCACTCCCAATCCCATTTTGACTTCTGGAAGCAGTCCTGGTATACCTCTTGTTAGATTGCATGAAGCACCACTTTCAAATTTTATCTTGTCTTTTGTTGCAAATCTTCATCTATTCTACGGGTTTTTCAACTTTGGAAATAAAAATAAGTCCACAGGCCAGGCCTGGAGAGTACGGATGATGAGGCAGCATAGTGATCTCTTTTTTTTTTTTGTGTAATAGTCACTACCAACAGGGATGAATGTGCGGGTGCTTTATCGTGATGCGGGAGCCATGAATTGTTTCGCTACATTTCAGGCCAATTCCTTCTCATATTTTCTTACAGGCATTGCAGCACGTCCCACTTCATTAAAAGTTTGTCCCTGTGGCATGAACTCATGGTGAACTAATCCTTAAAAGTCAAAGAAAACTATCAGTGTGTCTTTGTCATTTGACCTCACTTGAGCTTTTTTTGGTCTTGGAGAACCTCTCCTGACCCATCGTGAAAATTGATCTGTGGTCTCAACACCACAACTGTAGACCCGCGCGTCATTACCATTTATGATTCCCTTAAGAAATATCTCATTCTCATCTGCGTGGTCCAAAAGCTTGTAACAGATTGCAAGACGAAGGTCTTTCTGGTCTTGACTCATGAGCCATGGGGCGAGCTGGCAGCAACACAATGCATTCCAAGATGCTGTGTCAGGATTTCGTGACATGATCAGACTGAACTGTTACATTCTTCTGCAATCTCTTTGTCAGTCATTCTTCGATTGGTACGTACATTTTTGTTTACATTCCTGACATGAGCATTGTCAGTAGACATGAAAGGGTGTCCTGAACGAGAGTCATCTTTAACTTCCGTCCAGCCATCCTTAAACCATGTGAACCATTCATAACACTGAGTATCGCTTAAGTACTCATCACCATAGGCTTCCTGCATTATTTGGTGTGTCTGTGTAAAGGTTTTCTTGAGTTTCACACAAAATTTAATGCAGACATCAGTTCTCTAATTCTGCCATCTTGAAGTTTGCAAACTGTGTGACTCAAAGTTCTTCTCAATACGGAACTGAACAATAACTTAACAGACATACAAAAATGAAACTTCCTGCAGTTACACATTAAACACACGTGTGTGCTGGGATGCCAACCGCATTTCACTCCAACATGCCATTGGTGCAAAATTACGAATGATCCAGAATTTTTTGAACAGACCTTGTAGAAACACAAAGTAAAATTAATTTGGTTTTATCTCCATTGATAGCAGTTGGTGATACAGCAAAGGCAACCGCTAAGTTATTATGGATATTAAACAGGTTGCAAATTTCAGCAAATAGTAACTGTGAACAAACCTGTCAGAGAAGCTATCAACGGAAACTGAAATTCGCTTTGTTCAAATTACGATTGTGTTGTGATTTGTTATCCATTCACCAGTGCTCTGTCAGCCGAGGCTGTACACCTGCGCTGTTGCACATGTTCTGTCTGCTACAGCCATGATAGGGGTATACAATTCTCCAGCCACCTAGTGCGCTACAAATTTGACCATTTTTAACATTTAAAAAAAAATACTTGTAGTGTGTCTTAGCAGCTAAAATTTTGTAATTGCTTTCTTTCTGCAATTCTTTACTGTATAAAGAATTTGATGACAGTTTTTGACATGTCAGATCGGACAATTCCTTTCATAGTTATGCAGGAGTTGAAGAAGGGAACAGAGAGATATGTGTAATTGTATTTTCTTTTAAATTTAGTTATGTGGTTAGTATTTGAGATTTACTTCTTACTATACTCTTATGTCAAAAGTTAAGGTGTGGCCTGTATACATACATGGCCTATATAAATCCAAATATGGCACACAGCCAACAAGAAAAATTATTCTTGCTTCCCATTCTATAAAATTTTCTTCTGCAACCCAAGGTTATCCTCTGTTCAGTTTTCATTAAGATGCTTGCTTTCTTAGGTTTTTCACAGATTTAATTTGTCTCTGTGTCTGTGGTACTGGCATTTTACAGAAAAGGAGCCAATCTAAGTTTAGTTTTGACAGTACTCTGAGCTAGCAGTGGTAATTGTTTGCTGAAATGCTGTGTCTTCCTTTTTTTTTAACAGACCGAAATGTAGATGGACAGAAAAACATAAAATTGGTGTTTGATACTTCATTTATTGCTGTATGATTGTATTTTATTATTTGTTGGTTTACATAATATGTTTCACTCTTATTTACAAACTCAACTTTAAAATTGCTTGCATTACCTTCTTTTCCCTATATACAGAATGAATACATTAATAAAAATTAAGTCTTTGAATAAAATAGTAATGCAGTTTTTCTTTCTGCACGTACAGCAAACTACAAGAAGCAAGGGCACGGCTGCAACATTTGCAACAGCTTCTTGCAACAGTAGTTGATTTCCAGAGCAGTGGACAGTCTGTGCCTCAACATTACCTTGACCAGCTGGCACAAGAGACAGCTAGTGATGATGGGAGCAAAGAAGCAGCTCCCCATGACAGGTGAGACCATCAACAATAACTTGTTGGACTCTGAAGCATGCTACTCTACTAATGTTAGCTATCTCATTCTTGAAACTTTTAGAATATTTTTTTTCTGATACAGTCATGACAGTGCCATATTGTCCAATAATAAGATATGAAATGGACATTATTTTTTCAGATACATCAGTATTTACGATTCAGCAACTGTAAAGTGTGCCATGCACTCATATGTGCATGTTGTTCTAATCAGTGTTACTGGGAACATTACAGTTCTGGCAATTGACTGCTATTAGTTGTAAATATGGAATAAAGAGTTCTGTCAGAATGTAAATAATTTAGAAGTAAACTTTACTACTCGTGAACAGTAATGGCGTTGTGATGCCAACAGCCACATATTGTCTAAATCAACAGTAGGCATGTGGTAAAAAAGCACTAAGAACACTGAAGTATATCTAATTTTAAATATTACACCCAAAAATTTAAAAAAATGGGACAATGTAGTAGAAAACTGTGGATGTTATATAAGAGTTGGATGATTTCAGTGTCAAGAGTTTTGGTAGACAGACTGTTGTCATATTTAACACAATAACCTCCCTCACTAAAATTTACCTCTCTCATACCAGATTATTAAAATTATTTGTTTTATTTCTAAATGGTAGGGGTAGTTTGTTAAAGAGTAGGTTGCCTATGTTTCCAATCCCATCATAATTTCTCCTCAATGTTTTGCCCATCTGATTAATGTTTGCTGTGGATTGCTTTGGTGATCTTTTAATAATTTTTTCATCAGCCCTTTTTGTGCAATGAAATTTTTCTGTGAGCAGCTCCCAAATGGGATGCCGTATGGTATTACTGAATGTGTAAGTTCATGGTACACAATTTTTAGAGTGTATCACATGATTGGCTGAAGATTCTAAATGCACAGCAGAGACTACCTGGATTTTTCTAGCATACTCGTATGTATATCACTTTATTGGCTCCAGATTCTAAATGTATAGCAGAAACTACCTGGATTTTTTTTAGCAATTTCTCTCTGTGCCGGTCCTGTTAATGTGTTCTGTCAGTTCATATGCCCAAAAACGATGTGCCTGGTACTTATTCAATTTCTTTGACATCAATTTTTGAGTGTTTAATATAGGCAGAGGGCTTCTGGATAGACAGAGCAGCATATTAGCTGTCTTGCTTGTGTTCACCAATGATTTATTCTTGTACAGTCAGGGCAGGAACTTTCAGTTGTACTCTTCGGTTTGTATTTTAATTGCACGATTGAGTTGAATGGGAGGAGCAAATTTTTGACATCTGTAAATAATACAGAAGTTGTTGTTGTTGTTGTTGTTGTTGTTGTTGTTGTCTTCAGTCCAGAGACTGGTTTGATGCAGTTCTCCATGCTATTCTGTCCTGTGCAAGCTTCTTCATCTCCCAGTACATACTGCAGCCTACATCCTTCTGAATCTGTTTAGTGTATTCATCTCTTGGTCTCCTTCTACGATTTTTACCCTCCACGCTCCCCTCCAATACTAAATTGGTGATCCCTCGATGCCTCAGAATATGTCCTACCAATTGATCCCTTCTTCTAGACAAGTTGTGCCACAAATTTCTCTTCTTCCCAATTCTATTCAGTACCACCTCATTAGTTATGTGATCTACCCATCTAACTTCAGCATCCTTCTGTAGCGCCACATTTCGAAAGCTTCTATTCCCTTCTTGTCTAAACTATTTATCGTCCACGTTTCACTTCCATAAATGGCTACACTACATACAAATACTTTCAGAAAAGACTTCTTGACACTTAAATCTATACTTGATGTTAACAAATTTCTCTTCTTCATAAACGCCTTTCTTGCCATTGCCAGTCTACATTTTATATCCTTCCTACTTCGACCATCATCAGTTATTTTGCTCCCCAAATAGCAAAACTCATTTACTACTTTAAGCATCTCATTTCCTACTCTAATACCGTCAGCATCACCCGATTTAATTCGACTACATTCCATTACTCTTGTTTTGCTTTTGTTGATGTTCATCTTATATCCTCCTTTCAAGACACTGTCCATTTCATTAAGCTGCTCCTCCAGGTCCTTTGCGGTCTCTGACAGAATTACAATGTCATTGGCGAACCTCAAAGTTTTAATTTCTTCTCCATGGATTTTAATACCTACTCCAAATTTTTCTTTTGTTTCCTTTACTACTTGCTCAATATATAGATTGAATAACATCAGGGATAGGCTACAACCCTGTCTCACTCCCTTCGCAACCACTGCTTCCCTTTCATGCCCCTTGACTCGTATAACTGCCATCTGGTTTCTGTACAAATTGTAAATGGCCTTATACTCCCTGTATTTTATCCCTGTCACCTTCAGAATTTGAAAGAGAGTATTCCAGTTAACATTGTCAAAAGCTTTCTCTAAGTCTACAAATGTTAGAAATGTAGGTTTGCCTTTCCTTAATCTATTTTCTAAGATGAGGGGTAGGGTCAGTATTGCCTCACGTGTTCCAACATTTCTACGAAATCCAAACTGGTCTTCCCCGAGGTCGGCTCCTACCAGTTTTTCCATTTGTCTGTAAGGAAATCGTGATAGTATTTTGCAGCCGTGGCTTACTAAACTGATAGTTCGCTAATTTTCACATCTGTCAACACCTGCTTTCTTTGAGACTGGAATTATCTATCATCTTCTTCTTGAAGTCTGAGGGTATTTCGCTTGTCTCATACATCTTGCTCACCAGATGGTAGAGTTTTGTCAGTGCTGGCTTTCCCAAGGCTATCAGTAGTTCTAATGGAATGATGTTTACTCCCGGGGCCTTGTTTTGACTTAAAGTCTTTCAGTGCTCTGTCAAACTCTTCATGCAGTATCATATCTCCCATTTCATCTTCATCTACATCTTCTTACATTTCCTTAATACTGTCATCAAGAACATCGCCCTTGTATAGACTGTCTATATACTGCTTCCACTTTTCCGCTTTCCATTCTTTGCTTAAAACTGGGTTTCCATTTGGGCTCTTGGTATTCATGCAAGTGGTTCTCTTTTCTCCAAGGTCTCTCTAATTTTACTCTAGGCAGTATCTATCTTACCCTTAGTGATATACGACTCTACATCCTTACATTTATCCTCTAGCCATCCCTGCTTAGCCATTTTGCACTTCCTGTCAATCTCATTTTTGAGGCATTTATAGTCCTTTTTGCCTGCTTCATTTATGGCATTTTTTTTATTTTCTCCTTTCATCAATTAACATCAGTATCTCTTCTGTTACCCAAGGATTTATACTAACCCTCATCTTTTTACCTACTTGATCCTCTACTGCCTTCACTATTTAATCTTTCAAAGCTATCCATTCTTCTTCTACTGTATTTCTTTCCCCCAATCTTGTCATCTTTCCCAAATGCTCTCCCTGAAACACTCTGCAACCTCTGGTTCTGTTAGTTTATCCAGGTCCCATCTCCTTAAATTCCCATCTTTTTGCAGTTTCTTTAGGAATCTACAGTTCATAACCAATATATTGTGGTCAGAGTCCACATCTGCCCCGGTAAATGTCTTACAATTTAAAACATGGTTCCTAAATCTCTTGTCTTACCATTATATAATCTATCTGAAACCTGTCAGTCTCTCTATGGTTCTTCCATGTATACAACCTTCTTTCATGTTTCTTAAACCAAGTGTTAGCTATGATTAAGTTATACTCTGTGCAAAATTCTACCTGGCAGATTTCTCTTTCATTCCTTACCCCATTCCATATTCACCTACTATGTTTCCTTCTCTTCCCTTTCCTACAATCGAATTCCAGTCACCCATGACTATTAAATTTTCGATTCCCTTCACTATCTGAATAATTTCTTTTATCTCATCATACTTTTCATCTATCTCTTTGTCATCTGTGGAGCTCTAGTCGGCATATAAACTTGTACTACTGTGGTAGACGTGGGCTTCGTGTCTATCTTGGCCACAATAATGCATTCACTATGCTGTTTGTAGTAGGTTACCCGCACTGCTATTTTTTAATTCATTATTAAGCCTACTCCTGCATTACCCCTATTTGATTTTGTATTTATAACCCTGTATTCACCTGACCAAAAGTCTTGTTCCTCCTGCCACCAAACTTCACTAATACCCATTATATCTAACTTTAACCTATCCATTTCCCTTTTTAAATTTTCTAACCTACCTGCCCAATTAAGGGATCTGACATTCCACACTCTGAGCCGTAGAAGGCCAGTTTTCTTTCTCCTGATAACGACATCCTCTTGAGTAGTCCCCGCCCAGAAATCCGAATGGGGGACTATTTTACCTCCAGAATATTTTACCCAAGTGGACGCCATCATCATTTAACCATATAGTAAAGCTGCATGCTCTCGGGAAGAATGATATTCGGGAACCACATGTTTGTCTGGCCTCTCAATAGACACCCCTCCGTTGTGGTTGCACCTACGGTACGGCTATCTGTATCGCTGAGGCACGCAAGCCTCCCCACCAATGGCAAGGTCCATGGTTCATGGGGGGAAAGGGGTAGGGGAATTACCGAAGTAGTACTATGGAAATTTAATAAAACATAGGAAGAGCAGAGGGCCCCTTTCACTGAGCCCTGTATGTCTCCACAGTTTCTCAGGGCTTTATCCGAGTAACTCTTTTCAGATTATGGCTGTGTGATTTCAGCCATTTGCTTTTGGTTGATGAGGTGTGATTGAAGCCACTGATTTTCAGTGCCTCTGATGCTACAAGATTCTAGCTTCCAAAGCAACAGTGAGTGATTAATGAGTCCAAAAGCCTTACTTAAATCAGTGAAAAATCCAGAGTAAAATCCCTCCTGATTGATGGATTTAAGACTCTGCTCATGGAATTTATTAAGAGTGAATAATTAACGGGTCAGTGATTCCATTTTATCAATAAATGCTGTTATTTGACTGTAGATAACTTTTTCGATTATCTTAGATTTAGCTATATCTTAAATATAGCTGAGAGACAACAATAGTTTACATTTTGACTTCTCTCATTTTTGAAGACTGCAGTTACGTTAGAGGCCTTTAATGCTTCTGGGAAACTTGCTGTGTGTGAGGATGTGACAGTCCCACAGAAGGATTTTTTATAGTGTTGGATACCATCAGTTCCACATGAGTCAGATGATTTAGAGTCTCTTACAATTTTAATACCTATTGTTCAGTTACCAGAGCAGGAAAAGTAGACCTATCTGATGTTGGGAATGAAGTTTTATATGATTCTCCTGCTACAGTGATTCTTCACAGTGCATTATCAGCAATCTTTGGTAAATGTAGTTAAATTATTTTTTTTCTGCTTTGCATCTGAAGTTTTTTTATCATTTAACTTAAGGTATTCAGGTGAGTCCTATTTGGCTTTGGTTTCTGTGGTACCACTGGCAACTTCCCAAAAGACGTTTAGTTGCATTAAGTTGATAGTATGCTGATGGTTTGAGGTATTTTTTGCATTTGATGTGACTGCGTTGAGAAACTTTTTATTCTTTTTAAAGTATCTTTGAAAATTCAAGTCGCTATTTATTGTACTTCCTATGCAAAGTTCATTCTTGGTTGCCTAGGAGATGATATTCCCTTAGTGATCCACTCCATGCATCCAGTGATTCATAAAGAATTTCCTATATATCATACAAGTAAAAAAGTGGCACTTTAAAATAACATGAACTTTCCTTTTAGTGTCACCCTCATGATAAAATTTTTCCATATCTCTTGCAGTTACTTAATTAAAATGAAATTGTTGGAGTCTATGATACTATTTTTTATGTGCTCTTTGGTACTGAGGGTCTGTTGGCAGCCATATGTGTCAGTTTTACTTTAAGTAAGAGGCCGTCATGGTCAGAAAGCTAGTTGGATAAATTTTGTAAACTGAGTACTAGGGTAGAAATAAGATCAACAAATATGACATGAGTTTAACTGCAGGAAGTGGGTGTTAGTCTTGTGGATACCTTGACCATGTTTGCCATAGAAAATGTACTCAATAAATTATTTACGTCAGTTGATTCCTGTGACTCAACTGCAAAGTGTATATTAAAATCACTACATAATATGATTATTTTTTCTTTGGCGATATAGAGGCTCATATCTTGCTCCACCCTTCTCAGAAATACTGACGTGTTATCAGTTGATGGTGTTCAGTGAATGCAGATGATTCTGTTAGTGGAGCAGCTGAATTTGCAATTATTGCTGAATAAAGAAAACACAAACATTACAAATTTAAAAATTTTGCATTTTTATGTTTCAGTCCAGCAGAGGTGACTTCACAGGCAGAACAGGAAAGGCATTCATTTGAAAGGCCTCCTCTGAAAGAAAAACGAACTAACACACAGGTACTCTATGACTATGATTTGATGTCTACATTTGGATCTACATACATAATCTGCAAACCACTGTGAAGTGTGTGGCAGATGGTTCTTTGCATGGTAACACACATTAGGGTTTGTTCTACAAACATATATAGAGCACTGGAAGAATGACTGCTTAAATGCCTCTGTGTGATCTGTAATTAGTCAAATTTTGTCTTCACGCTCCATATGGGAGCAATAAATAAGGGAGATGAGGAATAAGTCTAGATGCTTCACTTAATATAAGTTCTTGAATGTTGTAACTACGCTTTCATGTGATAATTTACTACTACCTAAAAGAATCTGCCAACTCAAGTTTTCCAGCAGATCTGTGACCACTAGTACTGCCCTTACACACATCCAGTATCCTCTGATGGTTCTACTAGAATACTTATCTATGTGGTTACCATTTCCTCTTTCACCTCTGACAATAAGATGTATGTGTAAAATGACACATTGCATCATGGTTCATAGCCCACATTAAACCATAGGTCCCCCTATAACTGGCTGAGTAAGTTAGTTCAAGGATCAAGGGAAGGTAAGGGTGTATGACCTCCAATAACACCATACTGGCGAAACGCTGCCTTGTTTAAACCACCCTTTGGGTGGGGGACAACTTCACATTTTTAATTTGGCGCCTAGTACAATGTTCACAGGAATAGAAGTATGTTACAGATATATTGTGTAAAATGTTTTATAGTCCTTTCCATCATGATTTTTTTTTTCCCAGAAAAACTTGTTAAAGACTGTCTCTCCTTTTCCCGGTTCCTACAGTGGAAACACTTTTTTGCCACCAATCCTTCCAAACAAACTCAACCAAAGACCATCATTGAACCCTGCCAAACTCAGTTTACTCCTCCATCCAAGTGTGATCCACCCCCACTGCTCCCAAATCATCCTCAGTTAACTTTCTAGAATTTCTTAACCTTGATCCTTGCCTCACCATCATTCCCCAGATCCATCAATGTGCAAGCTAATCTTACATCTGGAGAAAGCACTGCAATCCACAATGCTTGTAATCCTTACCCTCATGCCAGAATCTCTCGCTAGAGTCTTATCTCCCTCCTCATCTGTACCACTTCCTGCACTCCTACCTTCTACATGCTTCCTAAAGTCCATAAACCCAACCACCCAGGATGCCCCTTAGTGGCTGGTTACTGTGCCTCCACTCAGAGAATTTCTGCTTTCATAGACCAACATCTACAGCTCATTACCTACAACCTACAATCCACCAACTGTCTACAGTTCTTTTTCCTTTACCACATGGTACCTTGCTGATCACTTTTGATGCCACCTCTCTTTACACTAACATCCCGAATGCTCATGGCCTTGACATGACTAAACACCATCTTTTGCAACCCCTGATGGATTGAAAACCTTCTTCCTGGTCACCATGACCAACAATATCCTGACCTACAATTGCTTCTCCTTTGAAGACATTGCCTACAAGCAGTCAGGGTACAGCAGAGGGCACCTGCATAGCACCATCCTATGCCAACCTATTCGTGGGCCATTTAGAGGAATCCTTTCTAACCCACCCTGTATCCTAAACCCCTCACCTGGCACAGATTCACAGATGACGTCTTTGCGATCTAGATCGAGAGTGAGGAGGCCCTGTCGACATTCCTCCAGAACCTCAACACCTTCTTCCCCATTCACTTCACCTGGTTCTCCTCACCTCAACAAGCCATTTTCCTCGATATTGACCCCCCACCTCAAAGATGGCTACCTCCGTCCATATTAAACCTACAACCACTAACAATGCCTCCTCTTAGACAGCTTCCACTCATTCCATACCAAGAAATCCCTTCCATACAGCCTAGCCACCCATTGTTGCCGCATCTATAGTGAAGAGTAGTCCCTCTTGAAATATACCAAGGATCTCACTGTGGCCTTCACAGACCTTAATTACCCTCCCAACCATGTACAGAAATAGATATCCTATGCATTATCTCTCCATTCACTCCCCACTTCCCAAAGGCCCACCATCTGGCAACAGAGGAGCATTCCCTTTATGACTTGGTACCACCTAGCAGCGGAGCAACTGAACCACATTTTGTGGCAGGGTTTCAACTATCTCTCGTCTTGCCCTGAAATGAGGAATGTTCTACCCAGCATCCTTCCCCCAATTCCCACAGTGGTATTCCAACCCCACCAAACCTATTCAATATCCTCGTCCATCCTTGCACAACTCCTGCACCCAGCCCCTTGCCTCATGGCTCATACCCTGGTAATAGACCTAGATGCAAGACCTGTCCCATACACCCTCCCACCACCTTCTACTCCAGTCTTGTCACTAGTATCACCTATCCCATCAAAGGCAGGGCTACCTGTGACACCAGTCACGTGATGTATAAGCTAAGCTGCAACCAATGTGCTGCGTTCTACATGGGCATGACTACCAACAAGCTGTCTGTATGCATGAATGGTGACAAACTGTGGCCAAGATACAGGTGGATCGCCCAGTTGCTGACCGCACTACCCAATACAACATTCTGAATCTTAATGACTGCTTCACAGCCTGTGGCATCGGGATCCTTCCTACCAATGCCAGCTCCTCTGAATTGCTAGGTGGGAATTCTTCCTGCAATATATCCTGTTTTCCCTTAAGCTTCCTGGCCTCAACCTTTCTTAGTAATTGTCCTTCACCCCCCTTTCCTGCTTCCACTCCAGCACTTCAAAGCCCTCTACTCCATCAACATGCTCACAATCTTTTTACTTCTCTCCCTTTGGATTTAGAAGAGGAATAGGAACAGGAGATGCTATTGGCCTGTTAAGAACTTTAGGGGAAAGATGTATGGAAAAAGGTAGAGAAATCTTTGCTGTTTTATAGATTTAGAAAGGGCTTTTGACAGAGTCCAGTGGAACAAGCTGATGTATATTTTGAAGAGGAAAGGAATAGATTGAAAAAAGAGACAACCGATACAGAATCTACATTTACAGCAGAAAATAAGGATAAGGATTGGAAATGAAATATCAGGAGGAAGCAGCATTGGATGAGGTGTTAGACAAGGTTGTTGCCTTTCCCCACTGTTGTTTAATGCACACTTTGAAGAGATTATTGGGGAAGGCTTAGATGGGAAAAGAGGAATATGTATTGGTGGAAAGAGAATAGAAAGTATAAGAGTTGCTGATGACATAGTATTAGTGGCAGAAAGTGAGCGGTCAGTGACATGCTGAAAGATCTGAATGAAGCTTGTTTGGAATATGGGATGCAAATAAACACAGCAAAACAAAAGAGTATGGTCATCAGTACAAGACACAGACTGTCCAATATTTAAATAGGACAATCTACTATTACCCAAGTAATTGCATTTAAATATCTTGGAAGCACAATAACTGAAGACTTGAGATGTCACCAGGAAGTGAAAACTCGAATTGCCATAGCGGAGGAGGCATTCAACAGAAAGAGGAGACTTGTGTAACAAATTAGATAAAGGTCTAAGGAAAAGCCCTGGCAAATGTTTTGTTTGGAGTGTGGCACTATATGGGGCAGAAACATGGACACTGAGACAAGAGGATGAAAAAAGGTTAGAAGCATTTGAGATGTGGATATGGAGGAGAATGGAGAGAATAAGGTGGATGGGAAGAGTGACTAATGAAAGAGTGTTGGAAAGGGTTGGTGAGAGATGATGTCTGCTGAAGGTTATAAGAGAAAGGAAAAAGAACTCTTTGGGACATTAATTGAGAAGGGAGTGCTTGCTAGCAGATGCTTTGTAAGGATTGGTTTGTGGGAGAAGACTGAGAGGAAGAAGGGGATACAAGATGATAGATGTCATAAAGGGAAGAGAAAATTATGCAGACCTGAAGAGGATGGCAGAAGACTGGACAGCCTGGAGAACTACCATGTGAAAACCTGCCTTTTGGCAGAACACATGATGATGATGATGATAATGATGATGATGATGATGTACATAAATTCACACACACACAAGCACACAGACGCCCAAACATACACTCCCACGGCCACAGCAAGTCTTGCCGCAGTTACGGGAGTGTACATTTTTACTTCAGTGTTGAAACCTAACCTCTGTCAGCCCACTTACCCAATAGTGAAATGATATTCTATGTGTTAGTCAGGAACTCACTAACAAACTTTTTAGAAGGATGATAAGTCATACTAACTTGTACATACAGGATACTTTTTTTCCTTAGGAACATAAACATTTTAATACTTCATTTATGAGTCACTTGTATGACTGAGAGACATTTGTCATGTCCACAACACAGCATTGCCAAACTGTTGTTAAGTATGATTCTGGTTTTCAAGCTCACATAGTGACTGAAAAGACAAGAGTAGATGTATGACAGTGCACGCCAAGATTTTAAAGCAGTCATTCTTTCTATGCTCCGTAAACAAATGGAACAGGAAGAATACCTAATAAATGCACAATGTGAAAAATATCTGCCACATACTTCATAGTGGTTTGCAAAGTATAGGTGTGGATGTAACATTTGTAAAAGTCACGCTAAAAAGAACATGTTCTTTAACAGAATTTATACCTCTACTTTCTACTTCCATAATCTCCATACACTATATGTATTTATGTCATTGCTAATAGGTAAAGTCTACCTTTGGTGTGACATGGACAGGTTGGAACTGGCTCTTTCTGACACTTAAGCATTATTTATTTTTTTTTGAGGGCATCCTATCAGATGTAATTGTATCATTAGTGTTGTAATCAGTCAAGTTTTTGGAGTTTTGAGGGACAGATGTTTTAAGTGTCTATGCCTGAAATATCCTTGCTCCCTAAAACCAATCATTTTACTCCTTTTTCACACATATAATTGTAAAGTTCATATATTTACAGGCTGATGCACAACGATTACAAGCAAGACGGCGTGAATTGGAACAGTTGATGCAAAAGGATCAGTGCCAGTCATCATCTGTGAATCAGAGTGAACCAGGTAGGCATGTTTACATTGTTGGCTAGTGTTCCATAGAACATGTGCATCACAATGTCCCATATCTCTCAGTTTTCTTCAGTATTTAGTAATTAGATCCATTTCTTTTGCAGCAGTCATGGTTTACAGTTATGTCATTTTTTTTTTTAAATTTAGTGTTTTGTTCTTGCTTATATTTCAGTTATGGATGTTAAGACAGTTGGCCATGATATGGGTCAGTACTGAACAGAATTAAACTATCTCGGAATAAAAAATCAAACGGAATATGTATCATTTACATCTGCATCTGCATCTACATTGATACTCCACAAGCCATGGCGGAAGGTACCCTTTACCACTACTTGTCATTTCTCATATTTTACCTTCATGATCCTTATGCTCAATGTATGTTGCAAGCAACAGAATCCTTCTGCAGTCAGCTTCAAATGCCGGTTCTCTAAAGTTTCTCAATAGTGTTCATCAAAACGAACATTGCTTTCCCTCCATGGATTCCCATTTGAGTTCCTGAAACACTTCCATAACACTTGTTTGTTGTTCTGGTGTATCAGCAACAAACCTAACAGCCCACCTCTAAGTTATTTCAGTGTCTTCCTTTAATGTGATCTGGCACAGATCCCAAACACTCAAGCAATACTCAACAATAGGTCGCATTGACGTCCTACATGCAGTCTTCTTTACAGGTGAACCACACTTTCACAGAATTCTCCCCAAAAACTGAAGTTCATGACCATTTGCCTTTCCTACCACAATCCTCACAAGCTCGTTCCACCTCATATCACTTTTCTACATTATGCCCAGATATTTAACTGACTTGACTGTGTCAGGCAAGATGTTAGTAATGCTGTATCCACACATGGCAGGTTTGAGCTTCCTACTCATGTGCATTGACTTATATTCTTTCCACATTTAAGGCTAGCTGCCATTCATTACACCAACTGGAAATTTTGTCCAAGTCATCTTGTTTCACCCTACAGTCACTCAACTTTGACACCTTACCGTGCACCATGGGATCATCAGCTAATGACCGCAGATTGCTGCCCACCCTGTCTGCCAAATCATATATGTATATAGAGAATTATAGTGGTCCTATCACACTTTCCTGGGGCATATAGTTCTTTTCTTATTTTACAGAATAGTTGGAAAAATTGCACTTTCCTCCCTAGTTCAGTCCCAAAACTGGGAATCTGTTGAATTTTTTACTGTATGCTGGAAATGTCTTGAGACTGTGTAATGCACTTATTCTATATCTTAGTTGGATAAACGGAATACGTTTTCAAATAGTTTTCTTTTCTCTGTATAGTGAACAATACCTACAGTTCCATCAGATCATATTTTTGAGATTCACAAAGTATGAAAGAGGGCATGTGTTTAACTTAAGTTTAAGAATTAGAATAGTGCAATTGATATAAAACATTTGACACATTGAATGGATACAGAGAAGGGTAGCGCAGATGTTCTCGGAATTGTTTGACCCAAAGGAGAATGTCACAGAGATGTTGAAAGAAGTGAAGTTGCAGACTCTTGAAGATAGACAGAAACTATTGCAAGAAAACTACTAAAAAGTTTCATGAACTGGCTTTAAATTATGACTGTATGAATATAGTAAAACCTCCTAAGGATCACTCGCATAGGAATTGTAAGCACAAGATTAGATTAATTACAGCACACAGAGAGGTATTTGAACAGTCATTCTTCCTGCACTCCATATGTGAATGGAATGGGAGAAAGCCCTTATAACTGGTACAGCGGGATTTACCCTCTGGCTTTACCCTCTGGCATCAACTTCACAGTGGTTCACAGAGTTTGGATGCAGATGTAGAAAGGAATTCACACCTACTCAGCACACTGCCTGCCACAGGGAAAGGAGCACTACAGAAGAAACAGGATCTATCCTCCACACACATTGCTGGTAGAGCTTGCACAAGATAAGGTGGCAATAGTACAAAAAAGTCCACCTAGTTGCCTGTCACCTGTTGACGTGGGCACTTCGAGCATTCTTATTCCCATTGCTATCTTTTCACTGCATGTGACAATGCATCTTCACACGCCATAGGTGTGGAGGAAGTTCTTCATAACCAGGTACGCTTGGCTATCTGCAATGTCACTGAATTAATATTCGCACATATTACTCTGCTCGGTTTTGTGAGCTCTACTCCACCACATGTTGTCCAGAAATATCCACTGCACTCAACTTATATGACTGTGTGGTATGGTTTCACAAGCTCCTCCATTCTCGTTCTGTTTTTATTGATGGAGACAACACCTTGCAGGCCTTTTATGTGTATGGTGACACATGCACATTATAAAGGCCTACATGTGCAACACATGGTTTCAGCTTAGTATGACCGCAAGTGTGTCCACACCACTGTTTTCATGCAAGACATTATGACATCACATGTCACTTCCCAGGTGAAGATAGCCTTTGAGAAACTTTCAGTGATGACCACATCATTTCTAGGCAACTTCAAGATGTGAAGCCTTCCAGATCCCCCAATCTAACTTTTTACGATTTCTGGTTGTGGGGATGTCTGAAAGCTGTGTCTGTCAGGAGTATATCTGGACTCTTCATTATCTGAAGGAAAGCATATGGCAACTGATTACACTGGATATGCTGGAAGTAACTGTCGACTGTGCCGTGTTATGGATGCAGCATGTTGTTGAATAGGGAGACCATACTGAACCCATGTTGTAACCTGTGACCACATCTTATTAAACATGCCAGAACCACCATTATTATGTGTTTGACTATTCAGCTGCTTTTGTGCACCCACGTCACATTCTGACTGCTTAAAGCACCATATACCCCACAAGCACACTGTTTAATGAACATACAATGTTTAAGGGCCCTGTGATGTATACAGCCGACACTATGACACTCGGAACACTGTCAGTTTAATTATAACCGCCCAGTATGATAGTTTGCTGTAGCTTATAATAAGGTACGCTTGATACGTGTTTCTCTATGGGCCTCATGTTGAACTGCACCTCCATTACCACGTGGTGGTTGTTCAAGCCAGAGCCCCCACCATTCCCAGCATCTGCTTCCCCACCACTGAGCGAGAGGAGAGGATGTTTAGGAGGATGACAGTTCAAATCTGACGCCCCTAAATTGCTCTAGGCAAGTGCCAGGATGTTGTCTTTGAAAAGGGCACAGCCAATTTCCCCCCCCCCCCCTTCCCTCCCCTATTATATTCCAATCTGAGCTTGTGCTCCATCTCTAATGACCGCATTGTAGACAGGATGTTAAACTCTAATCTTTCTCTTTCTCTTTTCACTTCCCAGGTGCACTATTTGTGCAAATATGAATTAGTTGGCAGAAGAAAATGCTAACCCACAAATGTAGATTTTAAGTTGCTGCTTTTATAGTTTTGGTTAAATTTGTAAATGACACAAATAAAATATGATGAAACAAATAGTAGACAGCTGTGTTTTAGCACTACATAAGGAAAAATTTGCCACCAGAATGTTGTACATTCATAAACACCAAAATGTGATGAAACTAACCCTTACTAACTCTCTTGAGTATTAGCAGTTTCTGCCTGAAAATACTATTTTATCACTTTTTTTTAAATTACCAGTGCTTTTTGCGTAAAACTACTAATACTTTCGCAAGACAGACACATATAGTGGTACACTGAGTTAATCTTATCAATATAGTGCATTGTAACAGTCAGTCACAGCATTCAAAGCAGCAGTCTGCGTGGAGAGTATGCTATGTGACTGTAGAAGATTGTGATGTGTTTTATAGTGATCATTATAAGATTGATCATTGACAGTGAAAGTAAGGACATCTAAAGGCACTGTAATGTAAATTTGAGTTTGTACTACTGCTTTTATGAGTGTTATTTGAAATCTGCTTTTATGAGTGTTCTTGAAACAAAACGTCTGGAGCAGCATGTACTTTTAGTATAAGTTGATTAAAGTTTGGGTCCATTTTTGCTCTAACTTAGGACTATAATTTGGTTTAGTCATTATGAGTTTCATGGAAGTTTCTAGACATATGGTTGTGTCTAGGAGTATGTGAAATTGAAATTGCTTCATATATATCTCATGAAATGATGATGGTTGAAAACAATATGTCTCAATGATTCCAAAGTGAAATCACCTCTTTAAAAAATTGATTGTTAACTTTTTGCCAATTTCTTCTTGTGTTTGTTGCGTTCTTTGGTAATAAAGATTAATTTGTGAAAAATTGTATTTTTTTAATGTTGTTGGGACTCGAAGGTTATACTGAGGGTTAGCACTTCCACCTGACAACCCCTTCGTTTGAGCCAAGCTATTTTGTGCACACTGTCATATATGTATATTAGTGCTAGTTCCCACCAGTGGAGTTTCTCAGAACCCTGCAGGTGGGAACTGGTGCTAAAACATGTCCTTAGTGCTGGCCTTAATCTACATTAATTTCTTTGGTCTCAGAATTTCTTCACAGTGACTATTTCTTTCTTCAGTCCCTTTTAGTCTTCTACATCTTTTTTTTTTTCTAATCTGCCTTTTTCACCGTCTCCCTCCCACCTCTTATCACATACAATATGTGTAGCTTTTTGTTCTTATTAACTCGTGCACAATGTTTTAGCACTAATTCCTGTCTTGCCTATTATCCTGTCTTCCACTTTTAAGCTCTCAGGTTTTTAGGTCTCATCCGGTGCAATCCCCAACAGTCTTTCCTTCTCATCCCATCTGGTAAGTCTCCCCTGACCCATGCTTCTGGTGACTTTTCTGAACTCTACCCCTTTTTTTAAATATCATTGATCCTTTTCCTTCACTGCTCTTCCTTCCCCTTCAGTCCTTGTGCCAGAAGAAGGAGCCACTTGCTCCAAAAGCCAGCACACTGTAATACCTTTTATATGTGTGTAGTCCTGCTGGTGCTTCGTGTGTAGATTTTTTATCTATCCACTTAACTTATATTTAAAAAATTAATTATTTTTGTGGATATCTGTATTAGCTTGGCACATAAGTTCATAGTGTTTTCCATAAGTTTAATAAACACAACAGATACACATAACACCCACTCAAATAATCAATAACAGTCTCCTTCGCTGTGTACAAGACTGAGATAAATTTTCAATTCTAAAACAGTAGAAATCATGTGATTTTGAGATTAATAACTCACCGAGTCGTGTTCGGAGCGCATTTTCATCTGGACAGGAAGTTCCTTAAAGATTATTCAATGGAGAGCAGAAAGATGAAAACCTGAGGTCACAAGATCAGGTGAATAAGGTGGAAGCAACTTCCTGACCCAACTCCTGGATACTGTTTTTTGTCACTCTAGCAGAATGCAGGTGGGCGTTATTGTGGAGTAGCTTCAATTTCTTAGTTGTTGACAATAAATGTTAGCAGTGATGGTTGCATCTTGGGGAAGCATTTCGTAGTACACCACACTGTCGCTGTTCCACCAAATGCATAGCATTATCTTTTGTGGATGCCCACAGGTCTTTGGACAGGGAATTGCTGCTTTGTTTGTGCTCATCCATTCATTTCTTTTCCTTATGTTAGCATAAAGATTCCACTGCTCATCACCATTACAGTACCAGATAGGAATGGTCAGTGGACAGAAACGATCGGTGTTGTTGACGAGCCAGTCGAAGATGAGCAAGTGGAGATGCACATCTGGCCACCCACTGGTTTTTGTTCATTTGGCATAGAGTATGTGGTCCTTGTACATAATATTTTTTAACCTTCCCCATTGCATAAAAATGTCGTACGATCGTGAGATGATCACAGTTCATCACATTTGCCAGTTCTCGAATACATTAACATGGATCATTGTGAATGAATGCGGTTAAATGATCTTCATCAAACCCCGAATGTCTTTCAGAATGTGGAGGGTTACTAATGTCAAAGTGATCCTCCTTAAAATCAAAACACCATCCTTTTGCTGTGCTCTGTCCAGTGGCATTATCACCATACATGGCACAAACGTTTGTGGCTGTCTCTGCTGCTGTGACTCCTTTGAATTTAAACAGAAAAATGTCGGCAATGTTCTTATTTCTCTGCTTGGCACTCAATTTTCTAGTGTCCACAGCTCTATCTCCATATGACAGTTTATTTTTACAAGCCTGTCTTGATCACACAAGTACCATGAACTCACATGTTTAACTTGACGATGATTTACATCAGAATATTTTAATTACCTGAAGATGGCAGTAGCCAAAACCAGTAATAAAGTGTAAGAAACCTGTGTAATCAAGATGAACTTGTAAAAATAAAATGCCAAAAAATGATTGCAGACTCATTTACAGACTTTGTCTTTAATGAATAACTCCATAAGACAGAACAATAATATGGAAACTCAGCTAAAAATAGTGAACTGCAAATAAAAAAAAAGACAATCAATAAATAAACCCTCAGCAACTGGAATACCAATAAGCAAAACAAAAGCCCTATGAACTTATGCACCAACCTAATACTTTGCATTTTGTGTTGATCATCTGTGTAATCGTAGGTAACACACACACATTACTATATAGTGTAAACTTTCTTCTCTGACAAATCACAGATGGCTCCTGTGATGGGTGAGGAGTTTATTCTTCACATTTTTCAAAATGAAAAAATCAACCACACTACACAGAATTGACTATTTTACTGTTAGAGATGAGCAAAGTTTGTGGTGGTTGGACACAGTATGCAAGTGGCTCAAAAATCTTCTGACTTATCCCGATTCAGAAATAGGAAGATAAATGATCAATAAAAGTTCAACAAATAGTATATTTTCCTTAAATGATCATGTCTTTTGATGAAGTACAATATAAAAAAAATTAACATTCTGTCTTTTTCCTTTCTGTACTGCCCATAAGCAGTGCACGTCTTTTTTGAAAAATGATGGTTTCTGTGTAGCAGATGAACCAAAACTTGCTCTTCCCTTCATTGTATTTTAATATTCATCCTTGTTGTAATGAATTACACAATTTCCATGTAAAATAGCTATCGTTCAACTCCATGTGTATTTTGGGAAACAAAATGAAACTTCCTTATAGATTAAAACTTTGTCACATAGGGATTCTAATCCATATCCTCATATTTTCCGATTAATGCCAATATTAGTTTAACTATTCAAGCATATTTTATATGGTTTAACATAAAGAAAGCTTCAGTCATTCAGAATGAAGCCATAAGTTAGTTGTAATGCAGAGCAGACAGTTAAATTGGTAATAAAATTGTAAACAAAAGGCAAGGGTCCCAGCATGAATTACAGTACATCACAAAGTTTTAATACAGCAGAAAAGTTCTGACTGGGAAGCTGCATAGATTCTGTACCTCATCATAAATACTCTTTTAAAAAGGTGAATATCAACCAGTGAGTCTTTTCTGTTCTTAAAGGTTGTGGCACTGGTGATACTGGCACAAGTAATGCGACATGGGGGAACTCCACACAGATTACTCTGGAGGACCTGGATGATGGCAGGGCAGGATTCTCTAGGTAAGTAGAAATATTAATGTGCGAAGTATATGTATTGTAATTGTGTGTGAAAAAAAAATATTTGTGTTTATACAGTGCCTTTTAGCTTTGCATTGATATTTAGTCTAAAATTACTGCCATTTTGACTCGGTGCAATCTTGTGTGCAGCTATTGCAAGGCAGTGGAAAATCACAGTCACAGTGATGCTAAAATACTGTAAAATATAATACGTAGGCCATTGGAGAATATGGAGAGCAAAATTGAACTAAAAAATATTCCAATGGTTATTTATGTTGGACCGCTCATCATCCTTCCACATTAACTCTGTTTCTATTTCTGGAACATATGATACATGACGTCATTCATGTTATTATTACAAATTGATACCAGAGTTAAATTAACAAAAATGATTTGCAATCAGGCACAGACAATAATAATTCGTGAAATAACAGTTAAGGGAGGTGTAGCTTACCGAACCAGATGTTATGGAAAGCAAGTGAAAATGTTGGCAACTAATCATTAGGAAACCAGATTAAAGAGGGATAGGGCTCTCAAGGTTTATGTAGTTATTAAAGATTTCAGGCTGGCAACCACTGGAATAGAGCCAGATCAAAAAATATGGTGAAAAATAGAATAAGCAGTAAAACCAGAAACTGTTTGCAGAATGTGTTTTTTTGTTGTGCGGAGACAAAATGGAAACCTTAAGAAAAAGTCACAGAAGTATAGAAAGACATTGCATAATAGAGGAAATGCTTCAGATGAGGGATATGGTCAGCAAAAGCATCCGCTTCTGACTGGCTGCCATCTGCATACAATTAAGTCTCTTTAAGAATATCCTGTTGGTATCAGAGCTGCACAATACCATGAATCTTAGTAAGGGTGTTGTAGCATGCAAAGACAGTATTCATTTAAATATAGACAACTGCAAGTGGAGTGCAGATGAGAAAGTATTACAGATTCCCAAAATAAAAGTAATGTAAACTAACACAATCTGCAAAGTAAAATTTGTGACCCAAATTTAGAATCATTTCTAATTGAAATGGGGGTCAGGCAAGGTGATGAATTATCTCCATTCATTCTCAGTCTAGTACAAGATAAGCTCCTCAAAACATGAGAGAAAGAGATACCTGGAATACACATGGAAACAAAATGTAAGACTCTATATTAACAGTGCTCAGAGATCTTTGAAGTTGATTTTCACAAATGTTTTTGAGAATGGTATTACTATATTTACCTGAGTATAAGATGACCTTGAATGTAAGACAGCCACCCCTTTCCGTAAAAGACTCTTTGAGAAAAATTTATTTTTAACATATTCTGATTAATTAAAATCACAAACTGTTTTATTGATGTACAGTATTTGCTAAAAAGCTAACACTATACATATTCTAAACTGTTTTCTTTTCTGCCTCTTTTGCTTACTAACCCTGTAGTCTGTGGTATCACTATTTTTAATCATCACCACCATCACCCTAAGAGCACAGCTGTGAAATTTGTATCTTTGTTGTCACAAATATTCGGCTGTTTCTTCCGAATGTGTTGCAGTCTCAAGGTTGTGGCTACAGTGGGACCTGAGAACACAGCCGTTTTTTTCTGAATACATATTGGAGTTCGCTCCTGTACTGATGTGAGAATGTTCCAATATCTCTTGCTTCCAAGCATATCACTTGCCTGCTGTTCTGTCATTGGCTGTGTAGAACCAGCTGACACACTTCCTTTCATTCCTGTTGTACGTCAAGGTGATCATCGACAACATTACAGTGAAAAACACTTAAGTACAACCCTGTCTAGACATTTACTGACTCCTGCAGAAAGGAATACTGTTGTTGAGTATGTTTCCAATTTTAAAGGCAGTTCGATCCGACTAAAAGTGAATTCAGGCAAACTGCAGTTTAAATGTGGTAGATGTTCATAAAATTCCAAAATACATGGTATAGATTTCCATAGTTGGCAACACAATGAAATTTGCTGCTCCCATACCGTTCCCCTCCATCTGATCAACATAGCTCTCAGCCATGCTGGTGTACTTTGTCCCCTTCCAAACCTTCAGTAGCGCTGAGCTTGAGTCACTATGAAAGTCAGACTGCAATATCTTCTGATGTGCAGGTCATATATAACAACACCAACTAATACATAAATAAAGGAGTAGAGTTATGATTCAGCCCCATTCGTGAGCTTTCACGATCTAGTGATGTATGTTGGTGGTATTTCCATAATGGATCTTGCTGCTGTTTAATTTATTATCGCAATAACAGTTACTTTCAGCTTAATATGATTTATTTCTTTGTTAGACATTTCATTCTGTATTAACTTTCCTTATTGTTTCAACTGAATGTCTGGCACTCATGTTCTAAATCTGATTAAAAGATGGTAATGTTTTACTGGGTATTCTAATAGGTGAACAGTGACTGATATTTCTTGTTTGCAGTCCACTTAGTAATTCATTACAGTCTCTCATAACCAAATAAAATAGTGGTCTGGGTCTGAATCAACTAATGTTTTATCAGGGACAACATTTCCATTTTTGAGTGTTACCTTTACTTAAAAAGTGACATTAATTTTTGTATGTGGTATCCATTAATGTATGAGAATGTTTATTGCAAACCTGTTCAAGTACAACAAAAGTCTGTTAGACGATAGAATTTAATGCTATTTTTGCCTGTGTTTCACAAAATTACCAAATTTTAATCAGAGCAGTAGGCTGTTGTAGTGGCTAGTCCATAGTTTCTCATGTGTCTCTTGCAGTAGTGCCACATGAGTCAGTGTTCTAGCAATGTCAATACTGTATCAAGCTGTTTGGCATATTAGGAAATCTCAAACCTGTTGGAATGCGAGTATCGTTTGTCGAGCCCTACCCTTCCGAATTCTTCAAAATAAATCTGCACATGACCTCTGTAGCTAAAGCTATAAATGTGAGGCTACACATGTATACTCCACAAAACACCTTAGCACCAATAGTTTAATCTGCAAATATAAGATGACCCTGTATTTTTCGAATGATGAATTTGGCTGAAAACCACGTCTTACAGTCGGGTGAATACAGTATACTGCTTTATGAAATGGTTTTAGGGCACTGGCCTTCAAACCATACAAGAAAGAAGAAAACCAAAAAGGGCAGAGCAGTTTTTAAGGTCCCTGTTGTGACTCGCCGAACTTTCAAAGTGTCGCCACGCAGTTACGCGCGTCCTCTACATGAGGCACTGTCTGCCAGCCATGCAGCAGCAGCAGCGCCACCTAAGCGGCCGGCCGGCCAGCCAGCCAGCGGCCACTAGACTTGGACTCATTTCTGATTTGACTGTTAAAATGTACACCCATCCTACTTTGTTTACTTGATCTGTGACTTACTTGTATTGTGTCGTCCTTGAGATATATTTGTTCAAATTGACGTTATAACAATTGGCGAATAGGTAGTGAATTTTTCTTTTTCATCATTGACCCACAGGTTTCCATGGCTACCTTAGAGCACCTATTGCAAGGTTTCATAGAACAGTAAACGCTTCTCACAAATGCGATTCGTGAGTTTGTTGCGGCATCAAATGCGGAGCATCTCTCATCTTTGTGTCTCCCTACTTTTCCTCCTTATGATGGTTACGAAAAATGTCTTTGACAGCACTTCTTGGCATTTCATGTCGCGGACGACCAAACATGTAAGTCTCTGTTCCTTTCCTGGATTTCACCTCAAATGTATGGGTTGTTGTCACAATTGGCTCCTTTGAAAGATCCTACATCTTTGTTCTTTGCTGAAATGTGCTCATTTTTTTCCGTATATTTTCAAAAGCATACGCATGTGGTAGCCTTTCGTGTTGTCTTTTATCGTTGTCACAAACAACCAAATCAATCCAATCGCGCTTGGCCTGCTGAACTTCACGGCCTCAGTCGAAAGTATCAATTTGTTACTGACGTTCACAAAGAATCCTGCACCGATTCCATGGTACCGGTTGCTATTATCCGGTCGGCGCCCGACAAAGAAGTTAGGCAATGTGCCCTTCAGTTGGCAAATCCAACTATAGATGAAGTCCTATCCATCGCTGAGTCTTTTCAAATTTCTCACGCCACGGGAGCACAAATAGAGGCAGGGGGTGACGTCGCCAGACATATAACCTCTGTGCGCTGTTGACAAAGCGTGCAGCGTGTCCTCGCCAGCTGACGTGGCTGCAGTACGCTCCCAAGCGCAGCCTCGGCCTAACCGTAAACAAACCACTAAGAAACTGCAGCAAATCCCATGGCAACTTCCCTCATGTCTGCGGTGTTTTACGGAACATTCACGAGAAGATTGTCCACAACTTTTGGCCGTGTGTCACAAATGCAAAAAAAGGGTCATGTGTCATCCGTTTGCAAATCAGACGTATCTTCAGTTGGGTTCTCCAACCAACTTTTGGCCGTGTGTCACAAATGCAAAAAAAGGGTCATGTGTCATCCGTTTGCAAATCAGACGTATCTTCAGTTGGGTTCTCCAGCCCTGTGTCCTGTCACTAGGCAATTACAGACTTACAATAAACAAGAAGATTTCTCCCTTGGGACAATTTGATGCTAACATATCTTACAAATCTGTCATTCACACTGTTCCCATATTTGTGGTTGACCATAGTGATCCGGAGAATCTTTTTGGTTTCGATGCCTTTTGCGTTTTTGGGTTGTCCATAGATGACTCTGTCAATATTGTCTCTGATGCTATTCCTTATGCTCAATTGGATTCCTTGTTGACGACATTTTCGTCCATTTTTCTTGTGAGTCAGGCTGTGCAAACGACTTTGAAGCTCATATCACGCTCAAACCCACTGCTCGGCCTAAGTTTTTTCGGGCTCGGCCCATTCCTGTGGCTCTTCGTGATCGGGTCAAACGGGAGCTGGATCGTCTCACTGCTTCAAGGGTCTTGCTTCCTGTCACTTCCAGTGAGTGGTCCTCTCCTATCGTTATCGTTGCTAAGCCCAATGGTGATATTCATTTCTGTGACGATTTCAAAGCTACTGTAAATGCTCAATGCCTCATCGACACTTACCTTATGCCTCGACCTGAAGAATTGTTCACTAAACTTGCTGAAGGCAAGTATTTTTCTAAACTTGACCTGTCAGAAGCTTATCATCAACTTTCTCTTGACGCTGCTTCCCGGCAATTTCTGGTCCTTAACACGCCTTTCGGCCTCTTTCAATACCAACGATTGCCATTCGGAGTTTCCAGTGCCCCTGCTCTCTTTCAGCGATTCTTGGAACAATTATTGCTCACTGTCCCTGGGTGTGTAAATTACATGGACGGCATTGTTGTCACTGGCTCCACCACTGAAGAACATCTTCAGAATCTCTGCACACTTTTTAATGTCTTACAGACTGCTGGTCTTAAGTGTAATCCTCGGAAATCAAAATTTTTTTCAGGCATCTATCACGTACTTGGGGTCTCAACTCTCTTGGGATGGTATTCGTGCACTTTAGCAAACTGTCGCTGCGATCGATGCCCTTCCTCGCCCTACATCTTTTAAGGAACTGCAGGCCTTCTTGGGGAAAAATAGCATACTATCACAGGTTTTTACCGTCTGCTGCTTCGGTGGCTCAGCCATTGCATCGCCTGTTGCATAAAAACGTGCCTTTTCACTGGTTCGTGTCATGTGATGGGGCTTTCCAGAAATTGAAGACTATGCTAAAACAGGCCCCGTGCCTGGCTGCTTATCGACCTGGCCAATATCTTGTTCTTGCCACGGACGTCTCTCAATACGGGGTTGGTGCAGTCCTTGTGCACCTTTTTTCTGACGGTTCTGAACAACCCATTGCTTATGCCTTCAAAACTCTCACGGATGACCAACGAAAGTATTCTCAAATTGGAAAAGAAGCTTTGGCCATTATTTATGCTCTTTATAAGTTTGGTTTTTTTCTCTATAGATCCAAATCATCTTTTTACGTATCACAAACCATTTGTTTCCTTGTTTCATCCATCAACGTCACTTCCCGACAATGCTGCACACCACCTCCAGCGTTGGGCTCTTTACTTGTCTCGTTTCAATTATGAGATTCATTTTCGGCTGACAGCTCACTATGTGAATGCTGATGCACTGTCTCGCCTTCCCATGGGTCCTGATCTGGCATCTGATAGGGATGAACTTTTGTGTTTCCACCTGGATGTTGCCGAGCTGTGGGTTGTGGATGGGTTCCCCATCACTGGGGACCAGCTGGCGGCTGCTATGGGTTCTGATCCTACCCTTTCCTGGGTTTTATGCTGTATTCAGGAGGGTTGGCCAGATCGTCCGTCCGCTAAGACTAATGATCCATTGCGGAACTACTACACTTTGTGTTACAGCCTTACGGCTAGGGATGGTGTTATCCTTCTTTCCACTGACAATGCTTCGCCGCATGTTGTGGTACTTGCGTCTTTGCGTGCTTTGGTCTTGCGCCTCCTTCACAAAGGGCAATGGGGTGTCTCTCGCACCAAACCTCTGGCGTGCTGTAATGTGTACTGGCCCGGCATCAACTCTGAAATCACACACACGGTCGCTGCCTGCGGCGCTTGTGTGTCACAGGCCACTGCCCGGAAGTCACCTTTGTCACCGTGGCCTTCACCTGAGAAGCGTATTCATGCTAACTTCACGCGACCTTTTTTAAGTACTTATTGGCTTCTCGTTATTGACGCCTACTCTAACTTTCTTTTCATTGTGCGTTGCACGTCGCCTACCACCATGGCAACCACCAATGCTCTAGCTTGCATTTTCTCTTTCGAAGGCCTTCCCTCTACTCTTGTTACTGATAATGGTCCGCAATTTGCCTCTTCCGATTTTGCGGACTTTTGTGCCCATCACGGTGTCATGCACATCACAGCCCCTCCGTTCCATCCACAGTCAAACGGTGAGGCTGAACATCTGGTCCGCACATTTAAGGCTCAGATGAGGAAACTCCTGACTTCTTCTGCTGCTGATGATGATGTGCTTCTCCAATTTATGGCTTCTTACCATTTCACCCCTATGGGTGACCACAGCCCGGCTGAGCTCTTACATGGCCGACAGCCCCACATGCTACTTCACCTTCTGCAGCCTTCCACCTGATGACCGCGGGTGTCTTCGCTTGGCCGGCACACCGCCGGCAACCTTGTATGGGTACGGGGATATGGCAGGCGGCCAAAATGGACTCCTGGCCGCATCTTACGACACCGTGGCCGATGCCTGTATGTAATCCAGATGGACACGGGTGTTGCAGTGCGTCATTCGGACCAGCTTTGGTCTCATGTGCCGGCATCGCCTGTTCCCGATTCTGCTACACCACCTTCGGCTCTACCTGACACTCGGGATACTGGAATCTCTCATTACTCTCAATGCAGTCCTCTCACCATCATCTCGGTGCCAGCACAAGAACTGACGCCAACAGGAGACGTGCCCGTGCAGGAACCAGATGACCACCATCTGTCAGAACAACTCAACTCGCCTCCTCCTCCTACGGATGCGGACACATCGTCCATGTCTCCTGTTATAACAACTGGACTTGCCGCAATGGGCAGATTGGTGCACGGGGCCCCTAGCAGATGCGACCCCCACGTCTCTTGTCATTTCGACCCGTTATCATCGGAGACACGTCCGTCCGTACAGGAAGCCGCCTCCTCGAGACTTTACGGCCAGTCAAACAACACCTATGGATGTTAGCAATCTACAGGCCACCTCCATCAAGACATGTGCAAAAACTTCAAAGGGGGGAAAAGTGTTGTGACTCGCCGATCTTTCAAAGTGCCGCCATGCAGTCACGCACGTCGACTACATATGGCGCTATCTGCCAGCCATGCAACAGCAGTGCCACCTAAGCGGCCAGCCAGCCAGCGGCCGCTAGACTTGGACTCAGTTATGATTTGACTGTTAAAGTGTACACCCGTCTTACTTTGTTTACTTGATCTGTGACTTAAATCTATTGTGTCGTCCTTGAAGTATATTTGTTCAACTTGACGTTATAACAGTCCCTTTGTCAGTCGGAATGATTTGTTTCCTGTATATCTTGCTGTCTACAACTGAACCCCATTTCCAAAAGTAAGACTTTGTCTTGTCATAACCAAGCTTTCAGCCACAGATTAATCCAAATACTTGTGGTGTTTAGACTGTCTTTTTTATATCTGCCATATCTGAATACTTATATTGAAATTTAGCTAGCACATTTGCAAATCAGTGAAACCTCTTTACTCATTAGAAGCCTGGAACAATAAACATAGCTGTAATTCAGCTCATATGATTGATGTGCAACAGCTGGCTCTTATTCTGTCAGTCTGTCTGTAAAAATGTAATGTGATAAGACAGTTGAAGTTGATAGGAAATTATATTGTCCGTTTGCAATAACCCATCTGTGCAGTACGACTGTGACAGCATCAGTTGTATGAGTTTCTGTCAGATATATTTCAAATGCTCTCAGTCAATGCATAGCAGCATTGAGTTTTCTTTACTAGATTGTAAAAGTCTCATCACATATCTGTGCATTAGTTTCAGTCATTATGTTCATAAAATAAATGTGCCATTCTTGAGAAACAAAGCATAGAACGATACTGAATTACAACTACATTATCAGCTGCAATTATTGTCCAAAGGTAAATGTAACCAACACCTAAAAGATCTGAGTGTTTTGATTGCAGCAAACAACCAGATGGCTCATTCTCTGATTGGCTGTCAGTATGGTACCTGTAAACAACTAGCTGCCATTTGCTTTCTTATTCTGTTTTAGTTTGACATCACAATTTACTCACAGGAGATACATTTATTTTAACTGCAGTTCAATAAGAAATAATTGTTTACTTGGTGTGCACAACATTTTAGAAACCTTGTAGGATCTACTGTGATCTTTCAAGCTTTTGTGGCGTTATGAAATTATTGGTTTCCCACCTGGGATCCTACTGTTTCAGATATTGTTCTTTAATTTTTAATAACCTCCCCCTATTTCGTAGTGTGTGTGTGTGTGTGTGTGTGTGTGTGTGTGTGTATGTGTGTGTGTGTGTTTTCTTTGTTCTTGAATTGTTATTAAATCTTTTGCATTTTTATTTCACTTTACCTGTATTCTTGTTGCATATTTTTATTCATTTGCAGTGATGATAACCTGTGTGAAGAAAACAATGACATCCCCTCAGTTTCTTCCCAGCGTAATGCAAGACTCAGTTGCAGTGGCAGTAATCGCAAAGATATATTAGAGCATAACACATCTTCTTCAAACAGGTATGTAAAGCGCACAAAAATTTACCAGACAATATATTAGTCATCCTCTTAATCCTTTTGCTGCTACAGATGTGCTCTCTGCATTCTGTGCTGAGGGCGGCTTGTATTATGGCTGTACTGCTCGCTCAGTGCTGGGAAAAATTTGATCTTTGCCCATCTTACAGGGAGATATCTTCACATGGCAAAGGACTGAATTTCTTTTCATTATCTGCCGTAGTTACTGTGCTCCATCAAATTCAGTAAATCACCGCGCAAAGTTTTTAAAGATTTTGCAGAGGTAAAAATGTATTGTGTAAACTTTACGTATGGTTGATTTTAGCTTGTATAGGTTGAGCCAAAAAGATCTTTACGAGACAGTGCAGCACCTGATTTCCTCATGGAAATTTGAAGTTTCTTTGATAATCCCTTTCCAGGTCAGTGGATTGGCCTTGAAACTAAACAATTTAGTTGACCTGAAAATTCGAATATATACTGCCGTTGCACAAGTTACGCATGATTAGCTGCAAAGAGTGTGAGAAAACTTCAAGTTGTTTGCTACAAAATGACACATCTACCAATTCTATAAGCTATCTCAATAAATTTCTATATCACTCCAAAGTTTTAAAGTCCTTTTTGACCCACCCTTTTACATTGCAGCAAATGAAATGTAGATAAAATATGGATATTTTATTTAAAATTGAAAGCAGGACGGTATCTTATTTAGTTCTTGAGTTATTGGGTTTTATATCTAATTGGCAGTTGTGCACAACATGCCCGTTCACATCCTTGTGCATTGCGAATCACGGTCATAACAATTATCACATCTCATAAATGATTCAAGATATTAAAATGAGGTTTTTGGGAAATGATAACATAATGGGGCACATATGTTGTATAATAAATACTCATAGCTTTTTAAATCACTGAGCTATGGCAGTACCTTGTCCACAGCAGTGAGAGGTGGGTGGCTCAAGACACATACAGACGTCCATAGCACTGCAGAAAAACCCAACCAGTGCACCTGTACACATGCACAGCACCAGGGAAACAGTGTAGCAGGATGTGTATACACACCCACAACAGTGAAAGGGTTAAGAGAGCATGCTGTTCGCTTTGGAGCACTGTGGATTTTTTTAAATTTATTTATTTATCTTTATTCATCCAAGGATGATCTTACGGTGATATTAGATTTGTCAGAGTAATAAAGTGTGATTCAATAGAACAAAATATACAAAACACAGCATACATAACATCCTGAATGAGAATGTGACAGGTAGTCTGTGAGCATAGAACAGGTGGTTGGGGGTGGCCTTGATTGAGGAACCATTCTGGCACTTGCCTTAGTGACCTAGTGAGACCACAGAAACCCCAAGTCACGATGGCTAGATAGAACAACTCCATCCTCCCGAATGTGAGGTTAGCATCTTAACAGCTGCACTGCCTCATTCGGTAGGTCCCCATTGTATACTTGATTTACACATAATATGTTTCAACTGACTTGTAATGTAAAACATAGTTTCATTCTTCATTGCTGCACACATTAAGGACATCCACTGACACTCCAGACTATGGAGATGCTGCTGTGCTCCCTTGCACCAACTCCAGATGCTGTTCTTGCACATTCAACTAAACTTCTCTGTCCACATGAAAAACTGAGTCAGCGAACCTTATTATCATGGATATGATGGTAAACTGCTATGAGGTGGTCACAAAACCTTGCCCACCACTGATGTATGTCCTGACAGTGAAATTATATGTACACGTCAGTCGAGTGTATGGAATCAGTGGAACCAGCAGTAAAATGGATTGACATGGAGGTGTCATGAAGCGGCAAAATGGAGCTAATGTGTGTAGACATGGCCTTGGCCAAACCATGAAGGAAGTTGCTCAATTTGTTGGTGTGTCAGCATGGACTGTCTAATATGTCTACAAGGAATGGTGTACCACTCACAGCCAAGTAATGGTAAAAACATTCTAACTAACGGGCCTGGAGGTGAGTGCCATGTCTTGTCAGTGACTAATGGTTACAATCCTGACTGGAACTGCTGCCACCCTTGAAGGCAATCTCAGCAATTTGCCAAGTGAACAGTAGGGAGGGAGTTGCATGCTGTAGGCATTGGGGTCTGGGTATCTAGCAGAAGGCCGTTGCTCACAGCACCACATAAAGTTGCATCTCTTGGGCCAAAAACTACACAGATTGGACAGTAGCTGACTGGAGATATGCAGTGTGGTTCAGTGAGTCAGTTCTTTGTAAATGACACAAGGTGTCAAGTGCACCAAAGACCCAGTGAGAGTTTTAACTCACTGTGTGTGGAGGATGTAGCTCATGCAGGAGGTGGAGGGATGCAGTTCATGCCGGAAGTGGCACTGTGATGTTTTGAAAGTGTTTGCATCCTCGTGATGAACTAGCTGTGGATGCTCCTGTGTTCCAAGATGGTAACAATGAAGTCCACAGGGATGCATGCATATGATTGTAGTTTGTCAAACATCCAGCCTTCCTATTGCACCTCGACTGGCCCATTAAATCGCCCAATCTTAATCCCTGTGGAAATGTCCAGGCCTGTTTGGAACAGTCGGAGAAATGAAATGCAGCAGTCAACATCTCCACAATTTGGCTGCTCTGTGGGATCTAATCATCAATGGCTGCCTTCAGCTGTACACGGAATACCCGAAGAAACTTGTAAACTCTCTTCCTTACTGAATTAAGGCCATTATCAATGTTAGAGATGGTGGTTTGTGGGTGTGGTATATTAGCATGATGTCACCTGGGATGAATAATTGTTTATTAAGTGTGCTTATTGCTAGTTATCTGATCAGTTTTTTGTACATTGTTGTGCCTTGTAATTGCATATTTTAATTCTTGGATTACCACCTCTGTAGCTAAATGGTTGGCATAGCTTCATTTGGTATGGAAGGGCCCATGTTTCATCCCTGGTGCCTCATCAGGCTTTTTCCTGAGGTAGGGAAGTCTGGTACAAGGTCCACCCAACCTTCGTGAGACCAAATGAGGAACAGCTTGAATAAAGAAGCAGCGGCATCATCAGAATTCATCTACTGTCAGTGACTACTGGAGGGATTAGCAATATGTTGATCACATGCCCCCCCCCTTCCCCCCCCCCCCCCCCCCCCCAAAAAAAAATCATAGATCACACCTCATACTGTCTTGTAGGTAGCAGTCGGCCATTCAGAGCAGACCTAAAGCCTAATCCATGAGTGATTTTTACCGTTTTTCTGTAATCCTTGGATAAAATGTGAGATATTGAATTTAGTTGACAACAGGAGAATATATAAATGAAGCAAAAGGGAATATGAAAAGATAAATTCTGTAGTTCACATCACGTGAACAGGCTTCTGCCATGACTACATGCTAAATGCAGCCTTTTATCTACTGCAACACGAACAGAAAGAAGTGGAGGAAGAGGAAGTTCATAGTCGTCACATTGCATCCCGCTGCCTTTTAACCCCATGAAATATTCCCAGTACTCAATTTGATAGATTTTATAGGAGGCTAAATGGACTTGGGACCACCCTAGAGGTACTAGAATTAGGAAAACTCCCCCCTCCTACTCAAGATTGAACCGAGGACCTCCAGTACTGGAATTTACTGCTCTACCTCCCGGACCACCACAGCAACAAAAGGGAATTTAGACAACAAAAAACAAGATTGATGGGAATTACAAAATAGATAGGAGAGAAATGGGATTCTGTAGAAGCATATGTAACTATGGGAATGGTAGTCACTGCGTGTAGGCAAATTATAGAAGCCTTTGAAAAAGAGAGAAGCAAGGCCTTAGATGGCAAGACAGTACTAAACAAAGATGGGAAGGGTGAAAAGTAAAATAAATATATAGGAAGGCTGTGCAAAGAAAAGATACTCCAATACAGTATTGCGGAAATGAAGGGGAGAGTACTTGGAGATCAGCTGGGGGATGTGATACTGCAAGAACATCCCTTCCCCCAAAGTGATGGACTGTCGTCGTGTAGAAAATGTGAGGACGACGAGGGAGGCCAAAGGGTGCGTGCTGGACTGGAAGCTGTGGCTGCGGGGGATGTCAAGCTTCCGATCATACTCCACCATCCGGCCTTCACTATGCCAGAAACATCCTTTGGAAAATGACCAGAATGGTATGCATCCACTTCCAGAGGCCAATAACCAGATGTGGAAAGCATTGGCAGCTGCGGTGTGGGCAGGTCCAGCTCAATCGGTAGGATGAGAGGATGTGGAGGAGGTGAAGGCTCTGTCTCTATAGGGTTGTCCCATGGCGTCGTGATGACACCTTCTAGTGGCTGCTGTGGCCGCACTGTTCTCGGGATTCATGAATCTGGGGGAAGAGACACAGAAAGATCACTGTGCACATGACAGCGGTGAAGTTGATTGTGATCTCAACACTGCAAGCCATCTGGACCTGTAACGAGATACATGCAAGCAACAAGTGGATGGATGAGCTCGCCTCGTGCCCACTGTCTGCTGCCACTAAAAACCTTGTAAAAGTCAATATCATGCAGCGCGAAGTGATACTTTTGTCCTTCCTTCGGTGCCAGATGCTGAGGAAGGTGGAGCAGTGTCCATTGGCGGCGGCCGTGAAGCAGTTCTGCCGGGGATGGTCCATCTCGTGGGTGAGAACAATAAGAGATGAGAAACAGTTGCAATGCTTGATCCCTGGTGTGTGCAGAGCAAAGTTTGGCCATCTGCTGCTCGAAGTTTTCGACAAAACGTTCTGTTTCACCGTTTGACTGTGGATGGAACAGTGCACTAGTTAGATGCTGTATGCCCTGCATTCACAGAATGCTTCGAATTCATTTGACATGAACTGAGAGCCGTTGTCTGACACTATGATTTCAGGTAAAAAATAGAGGACAACACCTGAATTGTACTACATGACGTTGTCGAGTTCATTGGCACAGTAAAAGGAAACTTGCTGTATGAGTAGCCACAATCAACCAACGAGTGATTCAAACAGGTCGTGCAAAGTCTGTGTGCACATGTTGCCACAGTGATTGTGACTTCGGCCAGGCAGAGAATTTTTGTGCCAGATTAGACTGATTTTTCCTACATGTGTGACACTGCGACATCATCATCTCCCATTTAGGTGTCCGTACCCTGCCAAGTACAGTGTCGACATGCTAACTATTTCGTACGAACAGTCCACCAGTGTCCTTGGTGAAGTAACAGCCACACTTCTTTTTGCAAAGCTTTAGGAATCAACACACGTGACTGTCCACTGTCATTTTGAATAAGAATCACTCCTTTCTGTATAGCGAGGCTGTGTCAACATGCAAAGTATCAGTGCACCACAGAGTTCTTTATGCTGTGCAAGGAACAAGGCCAAGATGTGCAATTGCCTGTTAGCAAAATGTTCAAATCTGAATCAGCTTCCGTTGCCTGTGCAATTTTCCTTTAGCGGAAAAGATTGAATCAGTTCAGAATCTTGAGCATCGATGTGACAACAGGATGTAGCAGAAGTGTCAAAATCTGTATCAGGGCAAATTGAAAGACGTGAAAGTGCGTCTGTGTTACCCTGTTGAGCTGTCAGGCAATACACAATCTCGTACTGGTATTGAGACAACAACAAAGCCCATGTTTGCAATTTTTGGGCAGTTCATGTAGGAACCGGTTTCATCGGTTGAAACAAGGACTGTCTTGTCCATTATAAGCCATCAGTTGCCGTCTAGTTTTAGACAGGCATGGGGAGCCTAACAGTTCATGTGTGTGACGATTTTGCAATGTGACAGAGGCACTCATGTCCAATTGAAATTTTACACGTTTCCCCACAAAGAAGCAAATGAACAAAAAGTGTGATGGAATGGTGTATCACTGGAGAAATTTTTTCCATGCCAGTTTCGCAAATGCCTGTTGCAGACTTTGAATATACTGCATTAATGACATTGGGCTTGTGACTGGATTTTTGTGAGTGGGCCAAATTCTTAGTTTGTTCCATTGCAGACATACAGATTATACATATCCTTTCTTGCCACAAGTGTAACACTGAGCTCATTGGAAGGGGCAGTTTTGGCATTTGTGCCTTGAATAGCACTGAGGGCAAGACTTAATTCTGTTCGCCTGTGTAGCGAGCTGCTTACGCGAAGTGGAGCATTGTTTACTCAAAGTGCTGGCTCCTCAAATTTATCAGCTGACAGGGCACCTGAATCCTTCTGATCTAATATTTACACTACCTGCTGAGATGATGGATTGGACTGTTTCAAAATCTATTCTCTAAGTTTGGCATGAGGTACATCGTACATGATCGCATCACGCAACATAACATCTGAAGAACGTTTGAATTTGCATTTCCTTGTCATACCGTGCAAATCTGTTACCCACTCACGATAAGATTGCTGTGACCGCTTTTTGCAATTAAAGGATCAATACCTAGCTGCTACCACATTTATTTGTTTGTCATAATAGTTAGTTAATGAATCTACAACCTGATTATATGAAAGTTCACTTGGAGTAGCATTAGGATGTAACTTCTGGATAAGTTTGAACACTGCACTGCCTACCATGGACAAGAGATAGGGAAGTTTCACAGTACCTGGTATGTTACGAGCTTCAAACTATTGCAACCACTCGAGCCATTCCTCTTCTTGTTCATGAAACTGGTGAAAAGTTGGTATAGCTGCTGTAGGTTTTGCTTGTTCCATCAGGTATGCAATGTTGGCCAGTAACTGCTCCACTGTGTTGAGCAGTGTAGATATTTGAGTCTGGAACTGAAACATCTGCATTACATGTGTTGCATCTAACGCTGGCAGCTGCGGCACCTGAGCAGGGGTGGGATAGGTGGGATGGGCATGTTGGAAGAGACAAATACAAGAAACAGACAAGACAAGCAAAGAAAAAACAACAAAAGAAAAGAAAATTTCTGTATTGCCCACCTGAAAACACTGCTTAGCAAAAACCTGATAAGAGACCGTTAAAGGAAGTAAACACCCATGAAAAGTAAGGACAAGAGAGAATTAAGGCACCAGCAAAATACAAAAGGAAATTCAATGGCCACTAGGCGCTGGGTTCTTCTTATAACTCGTCGCCATATGTCGTATCCTGCCCACTCATCTAATATAGGCTGCATAAGAAGCTGTTTTCTCAGATAGCTAAACAACATTTCACGCAAATCTTATTAATGGAGTTTATTACAGCAAGTTAAATTGACAATCTTAACTTTGCGTTTTCACAAACAGGTGTTGCAAGCAATTGGCGACATGCAAATAATCAATGTCCTTTGGCACATACAATTTCAGTGCAAGCGAAACACAACAGTTCATTAGTGCCGGCTAAAGCATTTGGATGATTGTTGGTCTTCTAGTGCGGCTGCGGTTAGGCAGAGTGGCGCTTATGTTCTCTTTGTATGGGGCCGCTCGCACATGCTATTGACTGACGTCATATCACAGCCCTCCCTGCTGTAATGTTCCAGGCCGACATGCCTGCGCTTGATGTTATACCGGAACAGAAGGGATAAAATAAAAGGAACAAACACCATATGGGAAACAAAGTGCGATTATGAGACAGGGTCATAGCCTTTCACCAATGTTGTTCAATCTTTCGTTAAGGACAAGCAGTAAACGAAACAAGTTTGGGAAAGGAAATGAAGTCCAGGGAGAATACATAAAAATTCTTAGGTTTTCCAATGGCATTACAGTTCTGTCAGACAGTAAAGGACTTGGAAGATCAATTAAACAGAATGGTTTGAAAAGATGTTATAAAATGAACAGTGACACAAGTAACACAAGGTAATGGAGAATATAAAAACTAAATCAGGTGATATGGAGAAATCTAGGTTAGGGAATGACACACCAAAAATAATGGAAGAATTTGTCTGTTTGGGTATCAAAATAACTGACTTTGGCTGAAGCGTAAAGTTTATGAAATGCTGACCAGCAATAGAAAGAAAAGAATTTCTGAAAGTATTTGTCTGGGGTGTAGCATTGCACGGAAGGAAACCATGGACAGTAAGCAGTACAGATAAAAAGAAAAATGCGCAGTTTTGAATATGGTGCTACAAAAGAATGCTGCAGATTAGATGGGTAGACTGGATGATTATTGAAGAGTCACTGAATTGAACTGGGGAGAAATTAATTATGGCACATCTTGAGTAGAAAAAGTAGTTTGTCAGGGCACATATTTTAGGTATCAAGAAACAATTACTTTGATTATGGAGGAAAGTATGTTGGGTAATAACTGAAAAGAGAGAACAAGGCTTGGACTACAGTAAAAAGATTCAACTGGATGTATGTTGCAGTAGTTATGAATAGATGAAGAGACTTGCATAGGACAGAATACCATGGAGAGCATCAAAGCCATTTTGGTCTGAAGACCACAACAACAACATGTAACAAGTGGCTGCGTGACACACTTCACATCACAAAATTTATTTGCAAATCTTATATATAAAAGTTGTAAATTAACTAACTGCTGTTTTGTATCTTTCTAGGGATGCAGTAGATATGTCTTTGGATTCAAGTATGCCTGGATCTGCTGCTCGTCCAAGTTCACAGAATATCTGGAGGAAAATCTCTTCTGGTAAGTACATGTATTTCCCTTTTTCATTCCTATTTTTGATATTATAGGAAAGTGTAAAATAGCGTTTTGGGGCAGAAATAATAAATTTGAATGTAATCCTTTTGGGTATTATGCTGGGTTGTACTGCATAACTGAATAAGACTTACTGTAATCGTCAGAAAGCAATGTTGCTATGATGTGAAAGTAGCTGTGATGTAGATATAAGAAGGTACACACTTTGTTTGTTTATTGAGTTAAGAAAATAAAAAAGTTAGTGTTATTTTATTTATTTCTTTATTTATTTTGCAGAAATCTGCATACTGCAGCATATTCTGTGATTTGCCAAATAAATGGTTTCACCATTTCATTTGCCATCAGTCTTCTGACTCATTTGATGCATCTCACCATAAGCTTCTCCCCTGTGCCAACCTCTTGTTCTCAGAATATCACTTAAAATCATCATCCTTGATTCTTTGTTGAATATATTCTAATCTGTCTTCCCCTATACTTTTTGTCCCCTGTGGCTGAACATCTAAACACAGATCAGAAATTTATCTTCTCAGTGTTTCTAACATTGTATCTGGTTCAGAGTGCCATTTTCTCGCAGTGGGGGAATAGTATCATTAGCCTGATCCTGAAGCCAGGAAAGGACCCTTCTTCCATTGATAGCTGCCACCTAACCAGCCTTACTTATGTACTATGTAAATTACTCGAGAGGATGGTGGTATGTTGACTGCGCTGGATACTCAGGTTTTTGTTTTTTATGTACCTACCAGTGTGCTTCCTGGAAAGACCAGTGTGCAGCAGAGCACCTGGTCAGATTAGAAATGATAATACTGCTAGCCTTTGCTAAAGACCTCTGCATCTTTTCACCTACATCATGGTACTGTTTTATCTTGACCACAATCCATGGCTGGGGCATTTGTGACACTTTGCTGATATTTATCAACTATTTCTTGTTACAACAATCATTCATAGTTACCGTATTTACTCGAATCTAAGCCGCACTTTTTTTCCGGTCTTTGTAATCCAAAAAACTGCCTGCGGCTTAGAATCAAGTGCAAAAAAGCGGAAGTTCTGAAAAATGTTGGTAGGTGCCACCAAAACTAACTTGTGCCGTTGAATATACATACCGCTATACAGGCATGATTTGTAGGCACAGATATAAATACTGGTGCCAAAACCTCCTCGTCAGTAAATAAATTTTTTAAAAAAAGTGGAAGACGAGCTTTCTTTTTCTTCACCGCGAGTTTCAACCACTGCATTTTCATACATTATCCAACGAAGTAAATACAAATTCCGTATTGTTCATCTTCGAATGTAGCAGAATTTCAATGGACTACAAAAATCCAACTGGCAAGACTGTTAGGGATGTTTGTCAATATGGCCAAACCTACATTCTGAATTTTTTCCTACCTGTGAAAAGAGATGGTTGCTAATAGGAACCTGATGAAATGTGAATCACATACCGTATTATCTTCACCATAAGAATAATATGAATTTAAACATTTTTCCATGTATTCTTTAATGTTTTTGCTACCTCATTTAAATCCTGTCTGCCTAATAAACTACGAAACTTGAGTGAGACGACAGCAAATGTGGCAGAATATACGTATTGTGTCATGTTTATGTTCGTATTATTCTTATGCCTAATAGTGATACAGTCAGAAATGAAGCATGGCAACTGACTAGATTTTTAAACTTAATTTGACTCAAATTTCTGTGCAGAATTTGATGTACTAAAGAAGCAGCCACAAAGATTTTCAAACGGAGAAAAATTTTCGCCTAACTCTCGTTCTGAACATGTTCTATCATACGCAGTCTATTTTATCAAAGAAAGCAGCAGTGTAAGTAACAACAAATAGCAGTCTCTTGCCATTGTTTCACTAATGAGATGATTCCTCTCCTCTTTTTTTTTCAATTGTAAGCGGCGGTAGCGCGCACAAAAGCAAGCCATGCCACGAGCGGCGACACGCCATAAACACGCACTATCAGAATGCGACAAACAATGCATGACGCAGTACAGTAATGCATTTTCTGCTTAGAATGACATAAACACCTATAACAAATAAAACGGCACTTACCAGATCAAAGCAAAATAAGCTATCGATTCAAACCAGACGAAGCACGTGAAAAAGGAAGGGTACCCGAATAAATATGGATGGAGCGCCTGACGCATAGCAGTGGCTACCTGGTAAAGCTTAACTGCTAAGATTACGACTCGAACCAAACTACTGTATCGTCTTTCATTCGACCTAAATTGGGTCTCATATTACAATGGACCAACTTTGTTACAATTTGGAGGTGCGGCCTAAAACTTTTCTCTCCCCTTGAATTTCGAGTCTCAAATTTCTGGTGCGGCTTAGATTCGAGTAAATATGATTGTCAGAATACATCTCAGCTCCACCCAAATGCAGTGTTGTGTGTTCAGAGTCACCCTTTTCCTTATAGCTATTTCTGGACTTACATAATATGTGGGACCAACGGTCACTCCTGCCCTCTATGTAAATGACTTTTGCATTTGGTACAGCTCTCAGTCCTTGGCGATGACCAAATGTTATCTTGAAGAATCCTTGTCTTTCGTGCACACCCATGGCTTTCATTTTTCTCCGCAAAAAATGGATCACCCACTTTTGTCACCCTCCCATGACCTACCCAGATCTAGAACTTTTCCTAGGAATCCAGTGTCTCAAAGTAGTGTATATTTCCGCTTTCTGGTCATATTATATGATAATAAATTGATGTGGCTGTCCCACATCTGCCATTTCAAATTAAGTTGCATGCAGAAACTGAATGCACATCAATTTCTAGTCATGCCTCTTGGGGTACAGATCACTCCACTCTGTTGCATTTCTGCACGACTATAGTTTTATCATGATTGAACCCTGGAATCCAGTATAGGATTCAGTGGCACCACTAGCATTGTAACTGCCACACTCAGTTCACCATTGCGCCCAGTAGACAGCAGACTGTCTTCTGGCCTAAACTGGGGTCCCTTGTGATTTTGCCATCACCACCTGTTACTCAGCTAGGTTTCTACTGACTTTCAATTGCCTTGCCACCCCAACCATTGCATTCTTTTCCCTCTGCAAGAATTCCAACCATGTGATGCCTGACCTGAAGGAGGCCTCCAAGTTGAATAAGACTGGAAATACTCCCCTCCCACTCCTCTCCCTCGTCCTCCCCATGCTCCTGCACCTACCCCCACCCCTATCCCTTTCCCTATCCCTATCCCCAATCCCTCCACCCCCACACCTCACACCCACCCCCAGCTCTCCCCCAACACCGCCCCCCCTTTTCACGCCAATGCACCCCCACATCTCACCTCCCACCTCTCACCCCTCATCCAACTGTATGCACGGAATGCTTCTGCATCCTTCCCTGTTGATATGCAGCAGTTCTTTCTCATCTCGTCTAAGATTGTGCGCCATCTCTGTTCATGTTAAACTCTTTATCTGCTGTTTGTGTTTATAAAAGCTGCAGCAACCAGAAGTAATGTACCATAGGAACAATCTAAAAAACAGACACATATAGGAAACAAATCACTCGCACTATAAAGTAGTTTTATTGTTGTCACCACAGAAGAATGATACACTACGATAATTATTAGGTAATGAAGCTTCCACGTGTAAGAATACTAGGTTTCGTACAGTGCATCACAGTTTGGCTGGTGTGTTATTGTATCTTCTCCTGTCTCAGACAAGAAGAATTGATTAAGTATGAAGATCTCAGTACTATCAGTGTCATATTCAGATGTGAAAGTTTGCTACATTGTGTCGTATTATTTCCACAAATGGTAACTGTGAGAGCCTTAAACGTGAAATTGGTGTTGGCTTTGTGTTATTTATATGTTTCATAGGTCATGACGCGGAATGAGTCAGTTTGCAAGATATGTATGCTTGATTAGTGTTAACATTAGTGAACACATTATTTTTTAGTCCTGCTCATGCCACAACAGTCAAAAACTAGTGAGAGTGGGTGCCGTGCAGCATGAAAACATTGAGGAAAAAGTCTTCATAAAAGTACAGCTCACTGAAGAACAGTTTGTTACAGAAGACCTGTTACTAATCGGTACACCTTTGTCTGTATTCACAATCTCTCTGCAGTTGGCAAGAATGGTGGGCAAAAACCACAGCAGAAACAATAATCAGCAGAAAAACAAACAAGTCTCTTTACAAGATTGCCATTGATATATCTGCACTGACACTGTTATTCTTAGTGAGTGACTGCCAAGTGTCATATAACAGAGGTTCCTATTGTCCTTTTTAATCATTTTATTGCAAGTTACTGTGCTATGTTGTTGTTCCCTAAGTTCAGCAGTGCACTGACTTCACATATACATGGCTGTTCTTGTGGCATACTCTGTACTCGTTCCAAAGTGGGAGTAATGTAAACTAGCTATCTGTTTCCCAAAAACTTTGTACCATGTCTGAAGTCTATCAGTTGTTTGTAACACATTCTTTGCAAGGATTTTCTTTTAACTGCTTTCAGATCCAGTGAGTTACCATTATTTTTACTGCTAAATAACCATATTATATTTGGAGAGTTCTCTCACATATGCCTTCTGTATAAATTACATTATTTAAATTCTAGTCCTGGATACTAAAGACTTTCTTAGTGCCCGCTGATTCGCTCACGTAGACGGTATGGCCTGCAGAGATTTTTTTGTTTTATTTAATAGGATTTTTATGTTGTTCACCATGTGCAATAACTTCTAAGCTTTTCCCACTAGTTGAGGCCATATAAGCATGGCCTTTTCTGACCAAAATAGCGATAGTCCAAGGTTTTTCTTAATCATGCCTTTTGCTTTCTTGTGGAGGTATTCCCGTAGCACCTTTTATCGCCTAACAAATATTTTATTACATCTAATTGAAAAGTGTCATAAATTTAGCTTTAAAATTTTTTAATGTAACAAAATATTTTCTTAAAAGATTTTCATCCTCTATTGCTCTCCCTTCGGTGTTGAATTTCTGGAAACACTGGCACACACATTTTGTATTGCTAACCAAGGAGTCAAATTCCAGTTGTCACAGATGTAACCTTGAAAATCCTTTCTGTAGTTCTTTAGTAATCATTTATCTTCAAAATAACTCCCACCCACTATTTTACCTCCTTAGTGGTTGTATTTCCAAAAATAGTGAAACACAATTTTTTAATTTTCTGACTGAGAAACCAAATGCCAGTTTTCGTAGTTTTTGCTTCAACATTCCCTTAGTAGCGACATACTTTCAAAAAACCTTTCATCCACTATTTCGCCCCATTGGTAGTAGAATTTCAGACAATCCCTTATTATAAGACGCTACAGTAAAAGATCCACACCTTCTCCAAACGTCAAGTTTCTATCCTTAGCAGTTTGGGCTGGACGATGATGGTTTAGTGAAGCAGTTTGACCCTATTTGAACCCATTGGGGTTGAATTTCCAAAAACGGTGACATGTATATGTTTTATGCAACTCACACACATATGACCTCAGTCTCTGGCTGTTGTGGCCTCAGCAGCCAGAGGCTGCAGGTGTGTGTGTGTGTGTGTGTTTGTTCTATCTCCAACAAAGGCCTTGTTGGTCAAAAGCTCATTTTCTGACAGTCTTTTTGTTGTGCCTATCTGCGAATCACCATTTTCTCTATACGATGAGTAGCAACTAACCTTTTCATAATATTGTTACATTCCATCTTGGATTTTCCATTGTTGAGAGAAGCCAAGCACAAATGTCCATAGATTTAGCTTCAAAAATGCTTGCACAATGAAATATTTCCATAAAAGCTTTCATCCTGTGTTTCACCCCTATGGGGGTTAAATCTTTTTTGTTTCTGACTGAGAAAGCAAATCTAAAGTTTTGTAGATTTAGCTCTAAAAATGCTTTCATAATAAAATACTTTTGTAAAAAATCTCACCCCCTATTTCACCCTATTAGGGATTCAGTTTCTAGAAGCACTGAAAGACTTACTTTTTATTTCTAATTGAGAAGTGAGATACTGATGCCCATAGATGTAGCTTTAAAAATGCTTTACTAGTTCTTTAATAATGATATATTTTCAAAGAGAAGTTTTCACCTGCATAAGGTTGAATTTAAAAAAAATGCTGGAATACATATTTCTGACCAAGAAACCAAATACCAGTTTTCGTAGGTCTAGCTTCAAAATTATTTTAATAGTGACATACTTTCAAAAAGCCTTTCATCCACTATTTCACCCTCTTAGGAGTGGTATTTCGGACAATCCCTTCTTATAATATGCTAACAGTATATGAATACGGTGTCCGAAAGAGCGTATACAATTGGTGATCTTGCAGCTCTCGAAGAATGAAATACAATGAAATCCAGACCTTTGTAGCTGCTTACAGGCATTGATAAATATCAACGGGGACAGTTGAAAATGTGTGCCCCAAACAGGATTCTAACCCAGGATCTCCTGCTAAAATTGCACATTTGTAGTGCCTCTGCTCACTATAATCATTACTTGTGGCAGGGGCACTACAAATGTAGTATTTGGACAATAAGTTGGAAATGTGGGTCTCACGGGGACCGTGCCAGAGAGAAGTCCCTGTAGTCATACTATCCTCTGTGTCCTCGCTGGCTCAGTCGAATAGAGCATCTGCAATTTTAGCAGGAGATCCTGGGTTAGAATCCTGGTTGGGGCACACATTTTCAACTGTCCCCGTTGATATTTATCAATGCCTGTAAGCAGCTACAAAGGTCTGGATTTCACTGTAATTTCATGCTAGCAGTATAAGATCCACATCTTCTCCCAATTTTAAGGTTCTATCCATAATGGTGTGGGTTGGGCGATATGAGTCAGTCAGTCAGGACATTGCCTTTTATGTTCAGAGATTTTCGTATATACAGAGGTATTTATAATTTCCAAAGAGAAGTGTATAACTGATGTTGACTAAGACACATTCTTTGAAATTTTAAAGTTATCAGACAGAAAATACAGCGAGTAAGGTTATATACAACTTCTACAGAAACCAGACTAGTTACAAGAACTAAATGACATTAAAGGAGGACTTTGACAGTAACTTGTCAAAGTTCAAATGGATATGTCAAGAGAGATGCTCACAGTATAAATATACTTTTGGAACTGAAGGCTCAGTTAACTATTGTACAGCATAAAGTTGTTAAGTCTAAAACTGCAAGTGTTGATTCTTGATATACATTCTCCTACTAGAGAAAACTGCGAAACAGTTGATATACCTCAACAGTGCAAAAACTTGATGATTTACTGATAACATTGGAATTGTATCAGAGACAGCAAAGGATTTGGGAGATCATTTGAATGAAATGGCTGTGTTTTATTATTACAAGGCAAGGAGGTGCTAGGGAACTATTAGAAGCCAGAAGAGGCTCTTAATGACAGGGTCAAAATGCAATTAATTATCGTAAACAAAACTGAGAGAGAGAGAGAGAGAGAGAGAGAGAGAGAGAGAGAAGGAAGCAGTGTTATAATGGTGAACAAAAGAGGTAGACAATAGAAGGAGAGGAAAGGATGAAGTCTAAACTGCACAGTTTTTTGGTGGGACTAATTGAGTTAAAGTCAAAGGATTGTGAATGAAGGATGTGCTTAAGGAACAGATCCTACCTTTCCAGAGGAGCTCATATTGAGACAAAGGTATTGATGCTAGAGCTGTTGAAGCCATTGGTTTTGTGATCTGTAACATGTTCAGCAATGAAGTAGCCAATTTTTCAGTGTCACGGTTTGATAGTTTGTCATTTAAGTGGCTGAACTTGCCATACACACTTTGAATGCTGCACAGTAATTGCAGTACAGGTGGTATGTGTTACATCTACTTCAACACGTAGTCCCACCTCCAGTTTGGTAGCAAGATGAACTGGCATTTGAAGCTGACTGCCGGACGATGCTACTACCGCCAACATACATTGCGTGTAAGGGCCATGAAGATAAGATATGAGAAGAGACTGGTCTTGGTTGTGCTTTTGCAGAAGGAAATGAATGACCCATGGAGCACAGGATTGATTGCATGCATAATTGAAGTTATATACATATGAGGGGGATATTAGTCACAATCTGCAGGATACAGTCAAAGGCAAGTAACTGAAATGTTCCATTTTGTGTTGCTTGTACTGCAGACATCACAGACTTTGAGAGGTGGATGTTGATGAGGATGGAGAAGATAAATTGGACAGAAAGAATTAAGAATGAAGAAGTATTAAGACTGGTCAGTGAGAAAAGACAAATATTACAGGCAATTTTAAAGAGAAAAGATGTGGTTAGGACATTGCCTAAGTAGTAGTCAGTGCTTACTGAAGACACCTTGGAACAAATGGTGAAAAGAAAAAGAAAAGAGGAAGGAAAAGATAGAGGTTGATAGATGAGGCGAAAGTGCAAAACAGCTATGTAATGACTAAAAGAAGAACAGAAGTCAGAAATTGATGGAGAGCCCATGTTATAGAGAGATCTGCCTAACGGGCAGAACACTGAAATAAAAGTACTGCAATGTACTGAAGACAGACAATTGACGTTCATATTTTATGTACTGCCATTTCTGAAATAAATTATAAAATTTGCTGATGCACATTAGCTAACTACAGCTGGTGAATGAAAACATGGAAACACAAAAAACATAACACATTACCATGCCCAATTTGGTGCAGCAAGTCCTTTGCCATTCAAAACAGTTTCCAGTCTTCTTGGAATGGATAAATACAGATCCTGTATTATCAAGGGAATCATGTACCATTTGTCCCACAAAATAGTGGCAAGTTGAAGTAACCATGATTGAGGTGGATAGCAATCATGCCCCCATCTTTCAGAAGTAGACCACGAAGGCTCAATTATATTGAAATCTGGCGACTGTTGGCCAGAGGAGATGTGATTCTTCATCCTGGTACTCAAAACCAGTCCTGGACAATGAGAGCTGTGTGAACAGGGGCCCTCTCATCTTAGAATACAGCCTCACCATTGAGGAACAAACATTGTACCATAGGATGGGCCTGATCAGCTAAAATGGTCACATAATTCATGGCCATAATGCAATGTAGCAGATTACCTGTGGAGCCTGTGGAATACTACGACATGACTGCCCAAATCATCACCGAACCTCAATCATGTTTCACTCTTGGGATGTAAACTTAGCCACACATTGTAAATAGTGTCCAACCAGACTCATATACTCAAGTGGCTTTCTTCCGTTGGTCCATAGTCCAAGTTTTACAGCTTTGGCACTATGTTGTCCTGCTACAGACATTTGAGTCAGTGTTGAGCAGTTTTGGACTTTGGGCTCACTGCGCAATTCCCTATTTATGGAGCTCCTTTCATTCAGATTTGGTGCTCACGGGGTTCATGGGTGCGACATTCAGTTCTACAGTGAATTTTGGAACTGTCATTCTTATTTATTGTCATAATCTTCTTCAGTGACCATCTGTCACAATCACTCAACACACTCTTTTGTTTGCATTATGACTTAGTGTATGATATTAACCGCTTTTGCTGTATGTAGTATAAATCTTTGATACAGAGCACCTTGAAACACCAAACACTTTGGCTACCTTCATTACGGAAGCACCTACTATACAAACACCAGTATTTTGGCTATGTTCAAATTCACTTAACTCCATATAGTGCACTCACAATGACACAGGATACTGTTCTGACCACACTTGCAATATATTGCCGACACTGTGCAGGTGCCATTCTTGGTCAAATATGACAGTGCAACATGCAGACATGGCTAGAACCTGCATTTATGTTTAAGCATGCAATTCTTGTGGTTTCTATATTTTTGTTCAACCTCTGTAAGCTAAACCAAATTTATTATTATTTTTTATTTGCACATCAAGTTCCGTAGGACCAAATTGAGAATCAAATCTCCAAGATCATGGAACATGTCAGTACATGAAATTACAACATAAAAGTAGTAACAGATAAAAATAAAATGTTCATGAACCCCTAATTTTTCAAGGAACTCCTCGACAGAATAGAAGGAGTGACCCATGAGAAAACTCTTCAGTTTCGATTTGAAAGCGTGTGGATTACTGCTAAGATTTTTGAGTGCAAGTGGTAGCTTATTGAAAATGGATGCAGCAGTATACTGCACACCTTTCTGCACAAGAGCTGAGGAAGTCCGATCCAAATGCAGGTTTGATTTCTGCCAAGTATTAACTGAGGGAAAGCTGCTTATTCTTGGGAATAAGCTAATATTGTTAACAAGAAATGACGGTAAGGAAATATTGAGAGGCCAATGTCAAAATACCCAGACTCGTGAACAGGAGTCGGCAAGAGGTTGCTGAACTTACACCACTGATTGGCCGAACCGGCCATTTCTGATCCAAAAATATCATTTTAGAATGGGAAGAATTACCGCAAAATATAATACTATATGACATAAGCGAATGAAAATAAGCAAACTAGACTAATTTTCGTGTCGAAAGATTACTCTTCAGATTCCATTCTAACAGTAAAAATAGCAGCATTACATGTTAGAACAAGATCCTAAACGTGGGCTTTTCACTACAGTATCTACCAACATCCTTTTTCTTGCACCGTCATATACAAAATTTATATTGAAGTCACAACATATAGTTAATTTCTGGTACTTCCTGAAAAGTGAATAAAGGACCCTCTCTAGCTTGAGTAGAAATGCTCTGAAGCCAGAGTTAGGGGACTTATAAACAACAACAATTAAAAGTTTAGTTTCACTAAATTCAACTGTCGCTGCACAACATTCAAAGATCTGTTCTGTGCAGTGTTGTGATAAGTCTATGGGCTCAAATGAAATACTGTATTTTACATACATAGCCACTCCCACACCCCGCAAGGAACTCCTTGAAAAACAGCCAGCTAATCTGTCTCCTAGTAAAGAAAGTCTCTGAATTGTCATATTATTTAAGTGGTGGTCCGACATACCAATAATTTCAGAGTCAACGTCTATAAGCAGTTCACTAACTTTATCTCTAATACATCTTATATTCTGATGAAATATACTAATTCCTTCGCTACTTGGAAACATGACATCCTCTGTAGGCGAGCCCTTAGTTAGAGGGATTTCCTTTATATCAGCTGACTTCAATCTAAAAAAAAGGTGCAGCTTTAACACCAACTGCTACAGGAATTTTTCCATGAGTGCTCCCACCACCACCACCCACTGCCCTGTCACCTATAATCTTTGCCAGCCTCCCCTCCTCATATCTATTTAGGTGCAGGCCATGCCTAGTGAAACCTGATCTACTGATAGACTCGACTGGCACCACTGAAATGTGACCCACGCCTTCTGCCATCAGTGCCCCCTCCAGCCCCATGTTAACATGCCTAAGAGCCGCATTAAGATGGGGCTGATCATGACGCTGAAACAGTTGCACAAAATGAACATTAGTGCCGCCAATATTTTTTTGTTGGAATTGCAAAATGCTGTAGGTTTGACTAATCGACTCCGTCCAGTTTTCCCACCCTTTCAGTGTATTTATTCATCCCCCTCCCCTCTGTCTCCCTCTCTTTCTCTTACTGTCTCACATTGTGACACACATTGTTGTATTTTGCTTGAAGTAATTCTAAATATTACATAATATATTTCTTGTGGCTTTGATTGAATGATAAAAGTATGCACTATTATTTGCTGATGAGTTTATTAGTTCCTTGTTATATTTCTGAACCCTAAATTAACTGTTTAAGATAACAACATTTGAACTCTTTATGGTCCTGTATAGTAAAAAGCTTGAAACATATTTAGGAAGCAATAATGCTGCACCAAGAGCAGTTTGGACTCCTTCATCACAGCACTGTAATGTTCCTGAGGACACTGGTAGCACAGCAAATTTTGGAACAAATCATGATGGAGAAGCCAATTCTACCAACCACAGCAATTACAATCCATGGCAACATGCTCTTTTGGTGAGTGGAAAACTAGTCCTGCAGCTTGTGCTTATTTCAAGGCAGCCTTAACTATATAGAGAGTGTATGAAGGTGAATAGTTAAATATTACATTTAATCAAAGATGAAAAATTCTTATTAGTTGACAGAGGTATGTATTGATACATCTAATGCCAAATAAATTTGAGATTTCTCAAAAATATGTTGTCAGTAAGTAAAGTATGAAACTTTGAATTTCTCCTGGTGTATAAAATGTTCAGCCAAAACCGGCCGACTTATAGAAATGCAGCCTGATGTCATGTTAAACAACCACCCATATTTCAACAGGTGAACACACCCTCATTTTGAAGGCACAAATGCAATGAGACAGTCCGGACAAGGAAACTTAAACCCTCAGTATATGCCATATTGTGGTTCTTGGTAGGTTTAGCCACCACCACCACCACCACCACCACCACCACCACCATCATGAACAGTTTCCAGACCCGGGCTGAGTCTGTTTGGAACATAAGCGTCACCATCTAGTCCTGTTTTCCCCACAATATTTCTGTTTTCACTCTGGTCCGGTCCTAGCCTCTTTTTTTCAACACACCCCTCCACATCTTTCAGACGTCTAGCCCTTGGTCTTTCTCTTTGCATCTTCATTTCATGTGTCTTCTTGGGAATCCTCTTGTTTTCCATTCCCTTTAAGAGCCCATACAATCTTAGCCTTAATGTTTCTAGCCTGCTTTGCAAGGGTTCCTTTCTCACTATTTCCCTTGAACCTTACTTCACCTTGTCTATCCTATCCTACTTCTTAGGAACTTTATTTTGTGTGCCTTTAATGTGTTTACATCTTTTTTCTTCATTTCCAACATTTCAGATGCATAGGTCAGTATTGAGATGTAGTAAGTTCTATACTTTACTTTTTTTTTCTTTTCCTCTGTCGCACTTCCCAAATGCTTGACACTTTCCACCTTCTTCAGCTGTTCACCTCGAATCTTTATTCCACTAGTTGGGTTAGCTTGCTTTCTATTTCTAACAAGGGTCTCACAGTTGTGTACGTAAAATTTCATTCCATACTGTCTGCCAAGCATCCAGCTGTTACTGAATCTAATCCTTCCTATTTCCCCAGATCATCAAGACACCTGTGAATACCACTGCTTTCATTTGGTCTTCTCCAGTTTTCTCTGCCACCTTAATTATTCTCTCACACAAGGCCACAATGAAGAGGAGAAGTGAATGCACTGTCCTGTTTCACATCACTTGTTTGCTTGAACCAATGTGTCCTTTCATTTCCCACTTCCACACAACTCATACTTCCACAGTCTCCTCCACTCTGTTAGGTGGATAACGGGGCTCCGGTGAAGCTGTGATAGGCCTAGCAAGCCAACAGTGAATCAACAACCAGCTTTCAACATGGAAATAGCCTCAGAAAGGATGTGCCGAGGGTTGTAAATTGAAAATGGCCAAGTGTATAATCATGGGCATTAAGATATAATTTTTATTAATTAAACTTAGAAAATTTTTTGCCCCCATTGAATAGAAAATTGTAGACTGCATCTCAAGGAAGACATTGTTATGACATGTCTCCTATTATTGTGCATGAATTGCCAGTTCCTGTACAGATGTTCAGTTTTCTACAGGTGCTGAGTGGTGTCTAGGATTGATATCAGAGCAGTAGGTATCCAAAGGAGTTGGAAATGAGTCAGAAAGTTTAATAGACAAAATATGAGTATGGAGTAGATTTGGGCCTCAACTGGAGTTGAACAGGCCACCAGCCAGCTAGAATTGTCATGGTAGATGTCAGTCAGCAAAGGAACAGAGTCCAAAGACCATTAGGAGAGAGGGGAGAGGACAAGATGTCCTGCCAAGCTGAGAGCCGTAGCCAGAGAGAACTAATGTCTCTTGACCGTTGCTTCTGGTCACATCCTGCAGTCAGCACATTATTCCTCCCATAATCACCTCATTGGTTGCCCAGATGCTGTCCAGGAAAACTTTGTCCACATTCTTTACCAGAACAAACAGCATTTTCGCTAAGGTGGTGACCGCATCTTGCACGTATGCCACCAGAAATTAGAGCATAAGTACTGACAGCAAAAATTTTAAATAGAAAAAGATTTAAAACTGACCAGGCTGATGGTGGCCAGCACATAGAATTCAGCAAGGTTTGGGTTGGGTTTTTTGTCTCTTGGGCAGGTTTTTGAAGGCAAGAATTACATTATATCCTTGCAAAGTTCTATGAGGCTCTCCTCATTTCAATTTATTCCACAGTGAACAGGATACTGCCCACAGTGTTTTGAAATTTACTCTCCTTACTGATTCTCACATTACAATCCCAGTACAGGATGACCGTATACTTTCCGGGAATCTTATAGTTAAGAACCCCCAGTTCCTCCCAGAATTAATTTGCTCCATGTGGATCATTTCCTTGAACTGTCTTCATTAGTCTATTTTTTCTACGATGTTTGTAGTTATCAGATGGTTGCTGCTGATTTTTCTCCTAGCCAATACTTTTTTAGGTACTGTATACACTTCAGTTTTTATTTCCCATTTATCATGATTATTCTCTGGAGCTTTATTTTTCATTGTATTTGTTTGGGCATTGAACAGGAAAATAACTTCTTCCTCATTTAGCTCTCCTGTGTTCCACTTAAATAGAGATTTCATTTTTAGCTTTTTAAACTTAAAATTGCACTCTGATAGAACTATGTTGCTGTGTGTTCAGTCCAGTGTAACTTCTGCTGTTTTTAATTTGATTGCTAAATCATTGTTTCGCTAACACAGGATGAGGTAAATAAAAGTGGCCTGAAAGAGTGGAAATGATTGTATGTGAATGTATGCATATTACCACCCCCTGTGATGCACACACCACTTGTATGCCTGCCACGTGATCCACACCAATTCAGAGTGTAATGTGGGCTGTGTCAGTGTGAGTGGAGCAATGCAAAGTGAACAGGATCTCAGGGGGAGAAGTTTAATGGTGACAAAGTGCCAGCAAAGAGTGCCATGCAGTGCTTAAACTGAAAATGGTGTGTGATAGGATCTATTTTGAACAAGTCAAAAACAATTTCGAATTGTTCTTGCACACCAGAAAATGTGGCTGCAGTTCACTACAAACTGCTTCTGACTCCTACCAAATCAACCAGATGCTTGTCACGGCAGCAGAGAAACTGCATAGCTCCCATGAAACACCATTGCATCAGAAGATTGGGGCTTGGTGTGCAGTGTCTGCATGCCGCATTATTGGTCGCGTCTTCTTTCATCAGACGCTGACTTCGGTGCATTACATTACCAACATTTTCAAACTATTTGCTGTAGCATTAATGGAGAAGGAAGAGAGCTATAATTAGTTCCAAAAGAAAGCAGCAACTGCTGATAACAGCCAGCCGAACCATGGTGTACATTTACACCATCTTCACATCTGACACAGTTGTTAGTAGAGGTCAGTCTGGTTGCAGTCCTACCTGGCCACTCATGTCACCTGATCTGTCACTGTGCGATTACTTTGTGTTGGGAGCCCTCAAGTCTAAGGTGTATCGCAACAATACTCATAGTCTTTGAGAACTGTGGCAGAACATTTTAGATGAGATTGCAATTCCAGCAGTCCAGCTTCGATCTGCCTTCAGACACTTGCTGACCAGGGCCAAAAGTGTCAAGAGATGAATGGTGGTCATTTTCAACATCTGCTGTAGTCTGGTAAGTACTGTACTTCATTTTCTCTTTGTACCCTTTAACTATGTTCTCTGGGCCACTTTTATTTGCCCCACCCTATAAGTAATTGATTTGATATATTCATTCACTATCTTGTGGCTACCCTGCATACATTCGTCTTGGATATTAATTGATAATCTACTAATCAGTCATCCCTCTTTTTTTCTTTTTCACATGCCAAATGGTCTCACTTATGTCTTCTCTTCATATACTGACAGTGGCAGTCGTATTGGTAGTATATCATCAAGAATTCCCCAGGGAATGTGATATGGCTGTTCTTGTACTCTATGTGCATAAATGATCTGATGGGCAGAATGAGCTGGAATCTGCAACTGTTTGTTGATTACACTGTAGTATATGAGTAAGTGTTGTCATCAAGTTACTGTAGGAGGATACAGGATGACTTGAAAGAATTTCTATTTGGTGTGATGAATGGCAGTTTGCTCTAAATGTTAAGTTAATGCATATGGATAAGGAAAACAATCCTCTAATGTTCGAATATGTTATTAATGGTCTGCTGCTTGGCAGTCATGTTGATTAAATACTTAGGCATAACATTGCAAAGCAATCCGAAATGGAACAAGTGTTTAAGGTCGGTAGTAGGGAAGGCCATTGATCAACTTTGGTTTGTTAGAAGATTTTGAGGAAAGTGGGCCTCCTGCATAGAGGAGACAACTTGCACGACACCATTGTGACCCATTCTCCAAAAATTATTTCGAACAGTTAGTCCACGAACCCATGCGAATTGTAAATGGTTGCAAAAACACACTTGACCTCTTAGCCACAAACAACCAGAGCTAACAGGGAGCATCATGACTGATACAGGGATTAGTGATCACAAGGTCGTTGTAGCTAGGCTCAATACTGTTTCTTCCAAATCCACCAGAAACAAACGCAAAATAATTTTATTTAAAAAAGCGGATAAAGTGTCACTAGAAGCCTTCCTGAGAGACAATCTCCATTCCTTCCGAACTGACTATGCAAATGTAGCCGAGATGTGGCTCAAATTCAAAGATATAGTAGCAACAGCAATTGAGAGATTCGAACCTCATAAATTGGTAAGAGATGGAACTGATCCCCCATGGTACACAAAACAGGTCCGAAAACTGTTGCAGAGGCAATGGAAAAAGCATGCAAAAGCATGCAAAGTTCAGAAGAACGCAAAATCCCAAAGATTGGCTAAAATTTACAGACGCGTGAAATTTGGTACAGACTTCAATGCGAGATGCCTTTATAGGTTCCACAACGAAACACACACACACACACACACACACACACACACACACACACACTTCCAACAGCTGTTTTTTAATGAGTCCATAATTTTACATTAATTTACACTGTTCTGTTGTAAGCAGGATTCCTCCTCTTTAGTCAGTTTTCCCCCAAATAATAACTTTAGTGCTCATTGATTATATTAATTAATTGTATTTCATGCAGAATATCATGTGATTAAAAAGGCACAGGTGAACCATAAATTTCTTTTTGGTAGAACAGCAGGAGTCATGATGTAATAGTTTGTTGCATTGATCCATGCAGGTATTAATTCGCCATTGAGGTGCTCATTTAGCAATAGAACCATGAACAGGCTGAAGATCAGAACTTATAGTAAGTTTTAATCTCATTAAGTTAGTAGAAACACTTGATGGAACTGGTAATTACAATGTCTTCAATATGCTAATTTCAGATTAAGTGGCCTGAAAAAGAATAGAGCACTCTTTTTTTTATGCTATTTTTCAGTGAGGACTTCTGTTTATCATGACTTAATATAATTTTGCTTAAAGGTGTATGTCGCAAATGATATCTATGTTCAGTATGCTATTTTTGCACAGCTGGAACAGCAACAGCAACAACAACACCAGCAGTACAATGCAAATAGTTATTACCAACAACTTTGGGCAGCAAGTCAAGTGCAACAACAGCAAGTTTTGCTTACAACTGTTAATCAGTGCTGTCAAATGCTATGGTCTCAACAGCGGGAAATTGCATCACTACGTGCTGCTGTCAGTGCAGTAAGTATTAAAAATCACTTTCGGTATTCTTTAATTCATATAAAAATATTACATCATAAAATTTCAGTATAAAATTTTGCATTTTTCCTAATTTTCTCAGTAATAAACTTTTATATACTTAGAAGTATATAATAGACATATATACGTTAATCCTTGTTCCATAGATCATGAATATGACATTTTGTCATGATATGGAACATGTCACTTTAACATAAATTTTCTTTACACAAAATAATTAATTAATTAATTTTTTTCTGTTACTACTTCATATCTAAGACTTCATCTATTGAGTAGGAGTAGTTCACATTCAGAAACTCTTTTAATTTGCTTTTAAATGTTGGTTGGCTATCTCTCAGACTTTTAATACTATTTGGCAAATGACCAAAGATTTTTGTGGCAGCATAATTCACCCCTTTCTGTGCCAAAGTGAGATTTAATCCATAATAGTGTCTATCATCCTTTCTTTTTGTGTTGTAGCTATGCACTTCACTGTTATTTCTGTTATTTTTGAATTGGGTTGGGTTATTAATGACAAATTTCATAAGTGAACATATGTATTGTGAAGGTACTGTGAATATCCCATGTTCCTTAAATAAATGTCTACAAGGTGGTCTTGGGTAGGCTCCAGCTATTATTCTGATTACACACGTTTGTGCAATGAATACTTTCTCTTAATGACAAATTGTTCCAAATTTTGATGCCATATGAAAGCAGTGTATGAAAATAGGCATAGTAGACTAATTGGTTGCACAGGTCACACCAATATTCAAGAAAGTTCGTAGGAGTAAGCCACTAAATTACAGGCCCATACCGTTAATGTCGATATGCTGTAAGGTTTTAGAACTTATATTGTGCTCAAACATTATGAATTACCACGAAGAAAATGGTCTTTTGACACACAGTCAACGTGGGTTTAGAAAACATCATTCCTGTGTAACACAACCAGCTCTTTATTCACATGAATTGGTGGATGCTATTGACAAGGGATATCAGATCATTTCTGGATTTTCGGAATGGTTTTGACACTGTACCACACAAGCAGCTCGTAGTGAAATTGCGTGCTTATGGAATATCGTCTCACTTATGTGACGGGATTTGCGATTTCCTGTCAGAGAGGTCACAGTTCATAGTAACTGACGTAAAGTCATCGAGTTAAACAGAAGTGATTTCTGGCGTTCCCCGAGGTAGTGTTATAGGCCCTTTGCTGTTCCTTATCTATATTAATGATTTTGGAGACAATCTGAGCAGCCACCTTCAGTTGTTTGCAGATGACGCTGTCGTTTATCGAATAATGAAGTCATCAGAATATGAAAACAAACTGCAAAACGTTTTAGAAAAGATATCTGAATGTTGCGAAAAGTGGCAGTTGACCCTAAATAATGAAAAGTGTGAGGTCATCCACATGAGTGCTAAAAGGAACTAATTAAACTTCAGTTACATGATAAATCAGTCTAATTTAAAAGCCATAAATTCAACTAAATACCTAGGTATTACAATTATGAACAACTTAAATTGGAAGTAACACACAAAATTTTTTGTGGGGAAGGCTAACCAAAGACTGCGTTTTATTGGCAGGACACTTAGAAAATGTAACAGATCTACTAAGGAGACTGCCTACACTACGCTTGTCTGTCTTCTTTTAGAATACTGCTGCGGAGTGTTGCATCCTTACCAGGTAGGACTGATAGAGTACATCGAAAAAGTCCAATGAAAGGCAGCACGTTTTGTATTATCACAAAATGTGGGAGAGAGTGTCACAGAAATGATACAGGATTTGGGCTGGACATCATTAAAAGAAAGGCGTTTTTCGTTTCGATGAAATCTTCTCACCAAATTCCAATCACCAACTTTCTCCTCCGAATGCAAAATTATTTTGTTGACGCCGACCTACATAGGGAGGAATGATCACCTAGATAAAATAAGGGAAATGAGAGCTCGTGCGGAAAGATGTAGGTGTTCATGCTTTCCGCGCACTATACGAGATTGAAATAATAGAGAATTGTGAAGGTGGCTGGATGAACCCTCTGCCAGGCACTTAAATGTGATTTGCAGAGCATCCATGTAGACGTAGATGTACTGATATGCTTATCACCAAAATTTTCAATAACCCTAATAGCATAAGTAGCCGAACCTAACTGTTTCAGCAGATTATTGATGTGTTTCTTCCAATTCAATTTCTCATCAGTGCACAGTGCAAATTTTGAGTATTCTGACTTAGCAACTGACTTTCATTAATAGTCAATATTTATCAATGTTGTTATGCCATTTACTGTGCAGAATTGTATAAACTGTTTTTTCAAAATTTAGTGAGAGTCCATTTGCAGAGAACCACTTAATAATTTTCTGAAACATTATTTGCAATTACCTCATCTGATTCTTGCTTCTTGGGTGTGATTACTGTACTTGTATCATCAGCAAAGAGAACTAGCTTTGCATCTTCATGAATATATAGTGACAAGTTGTTAATGACACGATTTGTGATACCTCTTCAGTTAAAGGGCTCTGCTGGTTTTTGCAGATTATCTGTACTGTTAATTTCAACCTTCTGCGTTCTTCCAGGTAAGTATGAACTAAACCATTTGTGCACTGTCCCACTCATACCACAAAACCTGAGCTTATCTAGAAGAATTTCATGATTCACGCAATCAAAAGCCTTTGAGAGATCACAAAATATCCCAATGGGGTGATATTTGGTTATTCGATGCATTTAATATTTGATCAGTAACAGCATTTATAGCATTTTCTGTTGGAAATTGTTCTGTTTCAAAAATTTTGGATAAAGCTGTCAGAAGTGAGATTGGGTAGTAGTTGTTAGCATCAGATCTATCCCGTTTTTTATGCAATGGTTTAACAATAGTGTATTTTGGTCTATCTGGAAAAATGCCCTGTTTCAGTGAGCTACTACATATGTGACTGAGAATCCTACTTATTTGTTGGGAACAAGCTTTTGGTACTCTGTTTCAATTGCCATCAATTTCATGTGAGCTTTTTCGTGTGAGTTAATTTATTATTTTCCTAATTTCAGTAGGAGAGGCGAGTTGAGTTTCAGTTTTATCAAATTGCATAGGTACTGCCTCTTCCATAAACTGCCTTCCATTTTTTAATGAATAGCAGGATCCTATTTTATCTACAACACTTCAAAATGATTATTAATAATGTTTTCTAATTCTGACTTCATTGTGTTTGATAGAAATATGGTATTTTTGTGCTCTTGATTGCCCTGTTTCCCTTTTCACAGTAGTCCAGATTGTTTTAATTTTATTATCAGATATGCTAATCTCAGACATAATGCACATACTTGTGGACTTTTAATAACTTTCCTTAATACAGTGCAATAGTTTTTATAATGTTTCACTGTTTCGGGATCATTACTCCTCCTAGCTGTAAGGTACATTTCCCTTTTCTGTTTACAAGATATTTTTATCCCTTTAGTAAGCCATATTCTCACAAAGGTACATCTCATCCCAGTCTAACTGTTGCAAGTTTTCCCTAAAAATTTGGAATTGTAAAATCATTCATGGAACATGCTATTTTGGAGGGCTGTTTTGCATTACTGTATGGAGCTATATCATATACTGTAATTAGCCGTGTGTCATAATCAGACAGACCATTCTTAACAGGAAAAGTTTTTATTTGATTAAATTTATCTTGGTCTATGAGAATGTTATCTATCAATGTGCTGCTTTCATGCAGCACCCCAGTAGGAAAATCAATAATTGATGCCAAATTGAAAGAACCAAGTAATACTTCAAGGTCAAGCTTTCTGTCTGACTCTTTCAGAAAATGTACGTTGAAATCCCCACAAACAATAATTTGCTTTGACAGATAGCACAAAAAAGAATCAAGTTTTTCAAAAATATTTAAAAATTTCTGAATGGGGACCTATACACGGGTACAATTATGAAAGTGCCTTTGTTTAGTTTAAGCTCAAATGCACATGCTTCTATATGTTGCTCTATAATGTCTCTTCTTACATGTGCTGAAAGATTATATCTACCTACATTTACCATTTCCATAGCTGTGACTATATGATGTTCAGACAGGCATAGTACATTTATTTCACCCTCAATTTCTAAATCTATTCTGATGCAATATATTAACATTATTTTTCACTGTGCTTTTATGTGAATCTTGTGACATACTAACATTATTTTTCACTATACTGTTATGAGATTCTAGTCATATTTTCACATCTCTAGCAACTGCCTCTCTGAATTTCTCATTAAGTCTAATTTCAATCAATGCAGAATGACTGGAAACTGATCTTAGCTTGAAAAAGTACTCCCATGAGTTTCAGTGCAATACTCCCCCCCCCCCCTCCCCCCCCCCCCCCCCCCCCCCCCCCCCCTCTCTCTCTCTCTCTCTCTCTCTCTCTCTCTCTCTCTCTCTCTCTCTCTCTCTCTCTCTCTCTCTCTCTCTCTCTCTCTCTTTTAAAGATTTTGCTATCATCCCAGCCAGTTTACCCCTTTCCTTTCCTATTGAGGTGCAGGCCATATCTTGTGAAGTCCCACCTACCAATACCATCAACAGATACCAAACCTATGGCTGACAAAGTAGCCTCCCAAAGCAGCTGATCTAGCTCCATATTGACCCTCCTGACAGAGTTGTTCAGTTGGGGCCAGTCATACCGCATCAAAGCAGGAACCAAGCCGCCATTTGTATGGTTCATTGCAAATGTTATTTTTACCCGGTCACACTCAGTATTGTAGCCCTGATCCCTATCAATACTGTTTCCGCTCCACCAACTACCACAACTTGATCCTGCTTTGTAAAACCCTTGCACAATGATCCTACATTCTCTATCACTTGGCTAAGACATGCGCTGGGCTTGAAAATACTTGTGACCTGGTACCTGTCACCTAATTTTTCCTGCATGATCTGGGCCACACCTCTTCCATGGCTGCTACCTAACAACAGAACTTTCCTCCTACTTTCTACTTTTTTTGCAACGGTTGGTTTCCTAGTGAAATTTTGTTGAGTGCTGACTACGCTTACATCTACTTGATCCTCTTCCTTAGCTGACTGAGGTAGCAAAGCAAATCTGTTGTTTGTGCCAATGATGAAACTGTTCTCTTTTTATGGACGCAGTTCCTTGCCACCACTTCCCACCTGTCTTCACCCTCCTCCCCCCTTAACCTCATCAATTCCTACCTAGCACTATCCAGTTTAGCCTGAAGGGCTCTAAGCTTCCCTTCCTGTTATGCTATTTTCCTATCCATTGAACATAATCTGCAATACCATGGAAGAGACCCGTTTACTTCCCCGATTCCCATGCCACTACATTCACCCCAGTGTAACCATCTGCCACACAGCTGCACAGAACCCCAGAACTGATTTTCCTATGGCAGCTCAAACACTTTTTGCTCATGGTTGTATACAACATTTTTTACAAAATTTACGTAGGCAACAACAGTAATATTCTATTAACTACAGATCACAAAAGTCACTAAAGTTATGTGGAACACTAATATACATGTATACTATTAATATAGTAATGTAATGAAGTTAAATTAGTGTTCAAAATCAAAACTTGTATACTCGAAAAATTAGACCTAAGATCGTGTATGTGCGATATGTACTTTGTGCGTTTTGAAAGGAAATAAAAGATAGAACTTAAAACCTGCACTTCCCTGAATAGATACGGCGCTATTAAATATATGTGTGATGAAAACAACCTAAATTATTGACTTAATGCTTAAAGAATGTATGTAAACCTATGTCTAAAGTACACGGAAACCGGTTCTCATTTTATGTTTTTGTTTCTTTCCAAGAAATACTTTGCAACAAATGAAACCTTCAGTAGATAATATAAAACACACTCTAATTAACTTTGTTGTGGTGTAATAGTAGCTTAATTGACAGTTATTATAAAATTACTGACTTATCTTCATGAGCTTAATATTCAAGCATGTGCAATCTGTGCCAGTGCAGCCAACATGTGTTTTCTATATTTTAAGCTCAAGCCGCTGTTTGTCAGATGGTCACATTGCTGATCATTTATGAATGTGGCTGCCTAAGAGGAACTACTCAGTACTACTTTTGGTGTAATTAAATTTGCAGTACAGTAAATACATTAACAAGAAATGATGCCTGAGTTTACTGTTCATATCCATATGTCTCTTCATAAAAGCTCTGTTGCAATTCATATATTCATGTCTTTGTCAGGCATTATCATGCATATTGTTGTTTAACTTCAATTCAGCTTTACTTGTATTAGAAACCCACTGTGTTACGAAGCTTGTATTCTATGAGTTCCCAAATCACATAATATTTGGTAATATTGTGGTTTGAGACTGTGTGTCATTTGTTTACTTGTTCATTGGCCACCTGCCAGTTTTATTATAAAATTTGTTTGTACATACCATTAACATTATTTTTTAGCTCGTTGGTGTCATTACTTATTTAAGAGTCTTATTCGTATCTTATCTCTCAAAACTCATTTTCAGAAAGTCGGTAGATGAGTTTTGTGTATCTGCATTTTTTTCTGTTGCTGCAGCATAACAACTCTGAATTAAACTAAACATTAATAAAAAAAATTGTCACTTGACTAACTAGTAAGAAAAATATTGCCAGGGGACTGGATGATGCAATCATTGCCAGTGTAACATCATTGTGTTTATGGGGAAGTGAAGAATTTGGTTTTACTACCAGTCTTGCAGAACATGTGCTGCACAGCAATCACATTTAGGTTTTTGAGAGACAGACATAGGTTTTGACTCTTTTGAATAGACTCATGAGTACTACCAGTAACATCTAACAAACAATATATGTTTTGTTCTTTTTCTTAATAATATCTAGTAAAGATACCTCTCCATTTATTCAATTGAACTTCTATGGCTTTCCTCAGAAAAGATTTACAGTGACATTGATATTCAAGAACTGCACAAGTTCTATACTTGCTCACTTGCTGGAATATGAGTTGATAGTTGCATCTATAGAATCATGAGATGGCAGGCATAATATTTGAATGCAGTGAGTACACAATGAGTGTATGAATGCAGTGAGTACCAGTACGGTATCAGTCTGAGAAAACATGTAAGGTGACTGTCACAGACAAAATCACATGGCTGTCTAAGAAGAGCTCTTCATTACTTCTTTCAGTGTAATTAGATTTGCAGTTCAATAAATATATTAACAGTAAAAGCTGCCTGAATTTCTAGTTCATATCCATATGTCTCTTTATAAGAAGTTCTGTTGTAATTCACATGTTGCATGGCTTTACCACAGACAAAATTGAAGTACACTATTTGTTTGGAGAGAAGAGATGAAATCTATGGTCACATATAAATGAATAAGTGTACTTTTTGGTAAGTCTATGTAAGAACTGATTGAAGGCATCATCTGCAGCATAGAAATTATCTAGACGAATCTGAGGAGGGACTAACATCTATGTCATGAAAACATAGGTGCCATGATGGTGGTGGTGGTAGTAGTAGTAGTAGTAGTAGTAGTAGTAGTAGCATTTATTCATCCTTTGATCATTTTGTACAGCAGCATGGACATGCCACTAAGGAGGACACTGAATGTAGATTGCGTAACTGGAAAAAGAGTTTTTTGTCCTAATTATGTACAACAAGTACAATGTAAATTGTATATTCTATCTCATATCTTGTCAATGACGCCACTTCACACATTATTTTACTCTTCAGTTACTAGCACACTTCAACAGCTTTTGGAATGCCCAATGCCCGAAACAATCAAAACAGAAACCACACCAGGTCAGATCAGTCTTTATAGAAAACTCGTAGTAAAACATGTGTATAAGTGAACTAAATGACAAGACTGTGTGAATGTGAATAATTTTTGTATGACTTGCTGTAAAAACTATTATATATTATCATCCTCATCAAAACTTTATTAAATATACCTAACAATGGAAAGTCCAGGATGGAATAACAACCGTATTATAAAAAGGATAAATTTCTATCACCATATTGAGGAGATACTGAGTTGCAGAGAGGACCGACATAAAGCCTGCCAGACATTCAAGCTTTTGAACAAAAGGCTGTCTTCTGAAGTTTAAAAACAAACACTCATTCACACAGGCACAACTCTCACAAGGATACTACTGCCTGTGGCTGGCAACACCTGCTGGGAGAAGCAATCTGGTGCAGGGTGGGTGGTGGCTGTAAGGAAGTGGCTGGTGTGGAGAGACGGAGGGGAAGGAATAGCTGGGCAGGGGTGAGGGAATGTGCTGTGCTGCTTGTTGGAGCATACAGGGACATAGTGGAGTAGGATAGATTTGTTGGGTGCAATTGGGAGGCTTAGTAGACAGGAGGTGGGGCGGGGGGGGGGGGGGGGGGAATGGAAAAGGAGAGAAATAAGGCTAGTGGGTATGTTGGTGGAATAGAAGGCTATGTAGTGCTGGAGTGGGAGCAGGGAAGGAGATGGGTAGGTGAAGGATAGTTGCGAGTTGTGCTTAGGTGAAGGTGTGTGTGTTTTCTACTTCAGAAGAACGCAGGAGCTTAGATGTATGGCAGCTTTTGTATTTGCTTGTCTGTGATTCTCCATCCTCTCCTAAATTCAGAGCAGGAAAAAAAATTAGTACACCTTTTCAGAGGTTTCTAACTCGATCAAGATTTTTGCTGCAACAGTGCATATGGAGTACATGAAATGATTACGTTTACAGATCAGTAGCAGAAGCAGTCTGTGGTACCAAGTATCTACCAATGCTGAAACACACATATTAGTACAAGTTATAGCCTCCATGGGCAGCAATGCTGCCAGTGCCTCTGGCACCCATCGTACAGATGGTGAATGCTGTCCTTGGATACATTATGCCACATCTGCTCGACCTATTTACATAGTTTGGTAAGAGTTGTTGGTTGCTGAGTTGGTTGAGTCTCTTCTTGTGCCATCATATTCGACAAGTGTTCAGTTGGAGACAAGTCCAGATATCGTACTGACCAGGGGTGTTGCTGCATGTCCTGCAGAGCATGAAGAGTTTCACTGGCAGTGTCGGTGAACATAATCCTGTTGGAAGGACACGTCACCTTCCTGTTGAAAGAATGGTAAAAGTACGGATCTAATAACATTCTACATGTAGAAAATGCTGGTTAACGTCTTCTCCACACCCCAGACCATAAGGCTTGGGGTAGAGCTGCATTTCTTGGACAAATGCACTCTACAAGACTGAGTTCACCAGGTCTACGCCGTACGTGCAAACAGTCATCACCTGAATGCAAGCAGAATCTGCTTTCATCGCCAAAGACCACAGCACACCATTCCATCGTCCAAGTGATCCTCTGATGGACCAGTCAAGTCATGCATGTCGATGCTGTGGCGTGAGAGGAAGATCAGCTAGAGACGTGCGTGCTCGTAGTCCTACTGCTAATAACCGTCCGCAACAGTTCATGTTGACACATCTGTGCTCACAAGCACTCTTATCTGTGCTGTGGTAGCTGTACAATCTGCCACTGCTGCCCTTACAATATGACGATTCTGGTGGGCATCTCTGCTGCACGGATGTCCAGAACCTCATCTACAGGTATGAGAATGCTGATGTGACCACTGATATCAGGATCGTTGCACAACTGACACAGCATATCCAACTTTCGTATCAGTTGTCTGAAACGACTATCTTACCACTCGGCAGACCACAATTTGACCCCTTTCATACTTGCTCAGTTGAGTTGGCTGTAGGAAGCACAAATGCATCTCTATGACATCGTTGTCTGCTTGCTTTGTGTGTTTGCAGAACACTGTCTGCAAGCTTTATTTATTAAAGGACAGACTCAGATGGCACTCTGGCAACTGTGCGACTACGCTACCTGTTGGTGGATGATTTTGAAACCATTACTAGTACATCTAATATTGCCCAGGTGGCATGTGCCATCATCAGATCAAAATTGAAGTCATCTTTCCAGGTGTACTAATTTTTTTTCCAGCAGTACTTAGCTAATGTTTTTACTTTCTTTGTTTCTACAGCCAATACACTGGAGTGTGTTATAGGTTTATACAGCTTGTTTCTTTGATACAGAGCCTTTGTATGTACTTCTCCATGAAAATTGTTCATATTTCTAGTTTCATAATTGCAACCTTTGTGTATGCACAGTCCTACAAGTTCAAAATAAAAAGTTTTTAAAATTGTTCCTGCATGATTCACTATTTGGATGGATTACTAGTTTCAGTTCACCATCTTCAGATCGTAAAACATTTTTGATTAGTGTTGGTGCCATTACAGCTTCATACACCATTAAAATCTTTCTAAAAATGACAGCATCCATACATGATATAGTTGAAAGCAGCTTCTCATCGTTTTGACCAGTATAATTGAACGATGGTCATAAATCATGTTTCTCTCTTCAGCCTGCCCAGTTTTCTCCCTTTTGCACCATGACCCCCACTGCATGCCCTGAAACTTGAGCCATGATTGGTTGTTTCAAAGTAACTCTAGAAGTGCTGTGTTTGACTCTGCTAGCTTTCAACTAGCTATGTGATCAGCTGCAGGGTAATCTCTTTGGTCAAACAGCAAGGTTGCAATATAAATGTAACAAGGCTCTCAACGTACAGGGAGGTGTGATGTGCCAGTAGCGAACATTGAGATGCCAGCAGTGAGGTTGCAGCATAAACATAGCCTTATACTCTGCAAGACTACATCCCATTCACTACTCTCCTTATCATTAATTATCACCTCAAAAAAAATCAGTGAGCAACAATGAAACGTGGTGATGATGGTTGGCCTTCTCTGCATATCTGCCTACTGGTGCAACACATTTTTCCCAATGACAGATGACTTGGCAGAGACCCAGGCTTCACAAGCCTTCATTTTGCTCCTTGAAAATCACCTCATCCTCATTTGTGAACTGCTTGCCATGCAGTGATTTCTTCATCCAAGGACAGAAGATGATGTCACTGGGTGTCATATCAGAAGGACGGGGTAAGGCAAAATATGGTAGCCCGCAGAAACAGCAGGTGTGACTTTGACTTGAGCATAATAAACTGGAGCATTGTCACGGAGCAAAAACACCCCTTTGCAGCTTCCCATGACACTTCTTCTTCGGAGCCTCTGGTAACCTCATCAAGAAATTTCTGTGTTATCCTAATCTATTAGCACCAATCCCTAGCAACACAAAAAAAACATTCAGCATTACCTTGCCTGATAATGGCTGGATCTTAACTTGGTTGAGAGTGATGTTTAAGCCAAGGGTTTCTGCTGCTTTCTTTGCTCCTCTGTATCGTAGTCATAGTGATAAACTCAGCAGTTGCCCGTGGTGATTAAGTGGCTAAAGTAGTAGTCTGGTTTGGTGTAACAGAGCTGCAACATACCCACTGTTGCCGCAGTTCAGTAGGCTTTCTGAAAGGGTGGGAGCAGTTGCAGAAATCAGTGGGCAGCAATCTTTGTTATGTTTGAAATGTCATGCAAGATGTTGAACTCTGATCCGTAACAGATCTTCACTTTCTCTGGCATCACATCAGTTGAGATATGCAGGTCATCTAGCCCCAGCACATGCACTTCTCTTCTGATTCCCTGTTCTTCACAGAGAGATGGCCTGCTGTTTCGTCCTTTGTCATTCAGACTTGTTTGACCACACTAGAAGCATCTGCACCATCTAAACATTGTGTCATATGATTGTGCATTGTTGTACTCTTTCACCAACTCAGCATGGATTGTTACAGCATTGTTCCCCATCAAATGCAGAAAACAAACTGTTTCACAGTACTCCATTCTATCAGTGGGCTGTACCACTTTGTTTTGGCTTCTGTAGCAGGGTGCTACTGTAGCATGGCACATGTACACCTATGATGTAATGTATTCTAAGCTAATTGTTTGCTCTTAGAGATGGAAGAAAATCCTTCGCTGGCCACAGTGGCTGAGCAATTCTAGGCGCTTCAGTCCGGAACCATGCAACTGCTATGGTCGCAGGTTCGAACCCTGCCTCGGGCATGGATGTGTGTGATGTCCTTAGGTTAGTTAGGTCGAAGTAGTTCTAAGTTCTAGGGAACTCATGACCTCAGTTGTTAAGTCCCATAGTGCTCAGAGCCCTTTGAACCATTTTGAAAATACTTCTTATTTTTTAATTTTATAAATAAATTATGAACAAATTACAGGTATATAACGGAGAATAATTTAAATGCAAGTTTTATATGTTTCATCACTTTTTCAGTTGATTTCTGTTAGTGTATTATGCCCTACATTTGTACCATATTTTTGTGACATCACTTTGTGAAGTTCTCGTACAGGTATGTTAAATACTTTAATATTAGTTGTGATACCGTGAATAAAAGTTTGATTTATGCAGAACACATTTATTAAAGAAAATGGCTGGTCTCTCACTATACAAAAGTGTTACCCTCGTGGCCACCAAGGCCACAATGCCTGTTCCTTGCTCTTAAAGACTGTTCCAGCACCCCTTGTTTGACATCACATCCATCAGCCACAGAGGATGCATTCACTACAACATTGCAACTTAAAATATATCTTTGACTACATATGTAGCTATTTACTCTATTTAAGTGGAAGCTATCACTTGTGTTGTCACAACTTTATATTGTTTTCAAATTTTTGATCAGAAAAAACAGCAAGAGTTGCATCTTGCTGGGGGAAAGGGGGGGGGGGGGGGAGATAAAAAGTAATTGGCATAAATCTGTGCTCATCAAAAACTAGGTTGATGAACTTCTGCACTTACAACAGTTCAAGATGACAATGTACTGATAGTCATGTACATCTAAATTTTAAGTTAAAACAAGTATGCTGTTTCAACAAAACAGACTTTAAGACCTTTTCTTTCACAGCTACAACAAGAACGAGTCGGGACCAGATTGGAGACACAGCTGCCTCTTTCAAATGAGCTTCTGAATGAGTCTTCCACAATTCAGAACGCCAAACCTGTTCCTGCTGTTAATAATGGTGGTCCATACAGTTCTGGATTGCCTACAGATAGCGTTGCAAGTGCACACTCACTCCCTAACTTGGTGGTTCCTTCAGCAGCTCCTGTTCATACTCTCCCTCTTCCTGTACCAGTGCCAGCTCCACCTCCTCCACCATCTTCTGTTGTGCGATCACCACAAGCACTGAATAACCAAGTACCACCAGGAAACCGCGCCAATAACTACTGGGACAATTTCCGGAGGTAAATGATCAAATCTGAAAAGTATTTACATTTACCGTTGTCTTAATATTTTTTGCACACCTAATTACCATTTGACTGATATTTCTGATCATTTTCTGATATGCAAAAATTGTATACTTCAGTTTTATTGTCGAAGTGTAAATGATCCTTCTGTTTATCTTCTTCGATATGCCAATATATTCTTGTATAATATTCATGTCTCAGGAATATTTATTTCCATTGTACCTACCAGTATGTTAAGAAGAAAAGAATGTTTTAAAATATGCAGTCTTGTTATTTTGTTCATCCATAAAGTGTAATTTACTGAAACTAAGTTGAAGATGGATATATTATCATCATCAGATGTATGCATTAGTTGTCTTAACAAAATTGTATGTATATTTCAGGCGATTGTTGTGTTAAAATAATGTCATATTGAGTACCAGATTTTTACCTGGTCATGTTTCTGAGAAGTAGCATTTAGCAAATGAGTCCTCTTCATATCTGTCACACAAGGAACCTATTTTAAAATATCTGCATGTTGCATCCTCTTAATTTATATGTGTAATTTGTACAGCACCCAGTACATTCGCTAGTTTTCTTGTACATTCATAGTTGCTCTTGGAGGGAGAATTGGAAACTGTGTTGCAATTCGTAATGGGACAACACTGATATCAAAATGTTGTATGTAGGCTCTGTTAAAAACTGGAATTACGTTCTGATACTGAGTGTAATATGTTTAAAATAAAGTAAAGAATGGGAGTGTAGTAACTTTTCCATTGTGTCAGCCTACTGTGCTATAAACTGAGATTTTCCACAAAACAGTTATTTCTTTCCAACTATCATTTTGACTGGAGTGACCTAAAAGGTGTAGAAATTACACAAGAGGTCATATTTTGATTAGACTGTACAACTGCTAATTTCATGATGTATCCTAAAATTAATTTTGAAGTGGAAGTTGGTACCAGCTGGCTTTGAGATGAATCAGTATTACATAATTAGACACATTAAGTAAATTTCTCATATTTACCCAGTTCTGCAGAATCCATGTGCAGGACTGTAACTAGCAAAAAGTATAGAGATCTTACAGCAATAATGTGTCTCTCTTCATCCTAGTTGGTTCTATGTGGGAAAGTAACACAAGATATTGATTCTGTTCAGCTGCCCTTTACATACTTCCAGTAGTGTACTTGAGATGTAGGTGCTCACCTTTAATGTTTTTGGGCAACTGGTTATTTATTTCAGTCAGAATGAATGTTTAAAATTAATAATTGAAGGCAATTTACTCATTAAAAATGAATGTCAAATATCCCATATCTGATGGGAAGATGTAATGAAATGCAGAATGCCTTGGTACCTGTAGTTTTCACTGACTATTCTCAAATAAAACAAATGAAAAAAGATAAAAAGAGGTTGATATGCCACTCAGAATGTGAGGCGAGAGACTACTGTGTTAAGTCAAAAGAAAAAGAAGTGGGTTATCTACAGAATAATGTGTGTGTGTGAAATTCACAAATCTCACCTCGGATTCCAGAACCTTCTTTGACATTTTAGTACTTCAACATGTTCTGTTAAACCTTCATCTTTGGCTTGAATGGTCACTCCTCCCTTCTTACAGAAGAAAGTTCATTTCAGTTACTGCAAAAGACATAACTTTTGTTTTTCTGAATTATTGATCTATTGTGTTCTGATTATTACAATTGTGTAATTTCAAGATTTTCTAAATTGAATTTTTCTGGGTGGCATATATCAGTGTAGTCACTACAATTAGTACTGAGTTGTGCAGTTCATTCATATGATAATTGACAGTTGATTATGTTGCCTGCTGTTACTTAACAGATATTTTCAGGGAACTTCCATGGTACCAGAATTGTATATTTTTTTCCATGCTTAATTGCAAAGTTATAGAAACATTGTTATATCACCAGATTCATGTAGAACTGTTACTCAGTTCATAAAGTTAACACAAAGGTTTGGCATGGCAACAAATCTGTCAACATTTAGCCCACATGTAAACTATTTTTCTACTGCCTGTACCTAAAGACGGGTTTTAGAAAACATGAAGTGTTTAATATAAAGCCAACTTTTTAAATTTGTTAGGCATATTATTACTTTGCAGCAATTTAGTAGTATACTTTCTCTGTACAGTGATGCCCACACTGAATCACTGTAAGTTACTGCCCTTCAAATGTTCTTCTGTTCTTTTCAATATTAATTGCTTTGTAATTATTTTCCCCTTCTGAACCACTGATGTATTTGGGTTGATTATTTTAATTAAACTAAGATTATATTTTTTCTTGGATGTGAGGAAGGAATACAACCAAAGAAATATATGGTGGTAAATTTTTTGTTGAAACTATACACAAATCAGGGTGTTTATACACCAGGACAACTAGGAGGAAGTTTGGGAAAAATGTGGAAATTTTTCATCTGGGAAAAACCCAAGAATTTTACAGAATTATAGGAAGTTTTCATTGTTTGACCTTTCAGTTACATTTTTGTAATTTTGGCTGATAAGAATAGGTACTGTAACAAAGAATTTTATGTTAGCCTGCTACTGCAAAATAATACTACAGCAATAAAACATAAATGAGAGAATAACACCAAAATGAAACTCTATTTGTAAAGAAAATGTGCCATTTAAACAACAAAACACAGTGCACACACCAACACCTGCTGACAGCAAAATGTAGTCTATGCAGTACATCATAACAATAGACTACTTTTCAGTGAGTGCGATGTCACAACTGTTTACATTTCTTACAGGTCACAGAAAAATATTGTGAATGGTGGTCTGAGAAGTATTACTGTCAAAGTAAACACCCTTTTACGCAGGATGAATTATGTTACATGTGAGAGTGTGCAATGAATTTCTTAAGTCACAAATTGTTTGACTCTCGTTCAAAACTTAACTCTTTGAGGACCAGCCACTGACAAAAATTTCCAGCCCAGAAGACCAGCCATTTGTGCCATTATTTAAAATGTGCACATATGTGTTTGATATATGTTATTTAAAGGGTAACATATGCTAAAAGACCAATGTTATATATGAAAGTTTAGCTTTTCTTGTAGCTATACCAATACATATTAATTTAAAACTGTAACTTTTCCTGTTTGTGTCTTCACGCTACTTAAGTCCTGTTGCTATTGGCTGACTACGTCATGTACCATATGCTCTGAATATCTGCTGTCAGTGGCTGGCGAGATCATGTGATATGAGCTATAATTGTCTGAAAAAAGTAATCTAGATTTCAGTGCCTCAGAAGCTACTGTGCTGTAGCTAGCGGAATTCGTATTTATTCTTTTGTAATATGAAAATATGCAGTGTACAAGTCGCCATGCATTGTTTTTTGCTGGGTTTCATTTGCTAAAGTGCCGGGAAGTTCTGTACCCATGTGACCATGCTGGAGGTAGGTGTGATTGTGCAGCAAACCTTACAATAATTCAACAGACTTTCACACATTTCCTTACAAGACTGCAAAACTGATTGTTTCAATATAGAATCCCAGAGTGATTTGTAACAAAAACAAACATTTCATCATCTCCCACAATCTCTCAGAATTCCCTGAGAATTCTATTCTTTATCAAACAATTTTAGCGAAAGATGTTAGTTTAACAAATTTGGTTCTTTTGCTTCTTACAAGCTTATAACACAGTTTTACCGTTGGACTGGCTATCTTATCACTGTTAGTCAAACTGTGTTGTATTTTGAAGTTAAATGGATTCATTAAATCTCAACTCACTTGTGGAAAACAATACTATATTATTAATCTTCTGAAAACTTACCAGGGTATGTATCAAGAAATAAAATTTCACAGATTTTTTCCAGATTTCTTGCTTAAAAATATGCTTTATCCGAGGTGAAAATACTCTAATACACTGTACCCCAGGTGGAAATATGCTATACCTCAGGTGAAAGTGTTAAGTGACATTATATTTTCCCTCGATTATTTTCCCTCGAAGCTGTAAAATTTATCAATCCATTGAATGGTAAAGGTTTACCTCCAGCATGGTCACAGGCCTCGGGTATCTCTGTTATTTTCTGTGTGTTGTCTGGGTCTAGGTTCCTTTCCTATTGCATGATTGAGAGTGCAACTGGAAGTAATGCGCATGTGAGTATTTGTCACATAGCTGTGGAGTCGTTATTAACACAAAAGCAATATGTTTGTATGCTGATTTGTATTTGAACTCTTGCAGTTTATAGATGGACTTGAGTATTCAGGCTTTGGTTCTTTTACACTAATTTCGGTGCAAATTAGTACTTTGCCAACTTTCTTACAGTTTAGGCATTAAATTAACAATGATCGGAGTGTGATAAGTATGTATTTAAGGTTATCACACAATGACACAGCACAGCAGAAAATAATGGTGGGCAGTATATTAGTCAGTATTTTGTTTGATTATGAGGTACTGTAACTATTTACCAGGTGGATTGAAAGTGAGAAATTTGGTCACTGTTCAAATTTTAGATACTGTGTAAATACGTTCCACCTTTTAATCAGTTTTAGAACAAATTGGTGACATTCGGATGGAACAAGAAATAAAATTAATCTGGAATAAAATGTCAACAAAATGAAATAAATCATATTAAATTAATTATCAATGAAATTGTCTGTAATTGTTACACAAGTGTAATTGTTACACAAGGATACATTAAAATGTATCCTTGTGATACATTACAATGTGGAAACCCAGTTCTAAGCAAAGAAGGGAAAGCAGAAAGATGGAAGGAGTATATAGAGGGTCTACACAGGGGCGCTGTTCTTGAGGACAATATTATGGAAATGGAAGAGGAAATAGATGAAGATGAAATGGGAGATATGATATTGTGTGAAGAGTTTGACAGAGCACTGAAAGACCTAAGTCGAAACAAGGCCCCGGGAGTAGACTACATTCCATTAGAACTACTGACAGCCTTGGGAGAGCCAGTCCTGACAAAACTCTATCATCTGGTGAGCAAGATGTATGAGACAGGCGAAATTCCCTCCGACTTCAAGAAGAATATAATAATTCCAATCCCAAAGGAAGCAGGTGTTGACAGATGTGAAAATTATCGAACTATCAGTTTAATAAGTCACAGCTGCAAAAGACTAACGCGAATTCTTTACAGACGAATGGAAAAACTGGTAGAAGTCGACCTTGGGGAACATCAGTTTGGATTCCGTAAAAATGTTGGAACATGTGAGGCAATACTGACCGTATGAATTATCTTAGAAGAAAGATTAAGGAAAGGCAAACCTACGTTTCTAGCATTTGTAGACTTAGAGAAAGCTTTTGACAATGTTGACTGGAATACTCTCTTTCAAATTCTGAAGGTGGCATGGGTAAAATACAGGGAGCGAAAGGCTATTTACAATTTGTACAGAAAGCAGATGGCATTTATAAGACTCGAGGGACATGAAAGGGAAGCAGTGGTTGGGAAGGGAGTGAGACAGGGTTGTAGCCTATCCCCGATGATATTCAATCTGTATATTAAGCAAGTAGAAAAGGAAACAAAAGAAAAGTTCAGAGTAGGTATTAAAATACATGGAGAATAAATAAAAACTTTGAGGTTCGCCGATGACATTGTAATTCTGTCAGAGACAGCAAAGGACTTGGAAGAGCAGTTGAATGGAATGGACAGTGTCTTGAAAGAAGGATATAAGATGAACATCAACAAAAGCAAAACGAGGATAATGGAATGTAGTCGAATTAAGTCGGGTGTTGCTGAGGGAATTAGATTAGGAAATGGGACACTTTAAGTAGTAAAGGAGTTTTGCTATTTGGGGAGCAACATAACTGACGATGGTCGAAATAGAGAGGATATGAAATGCAGACTGGCAATGGCAAGGAAAGCGTTTCTGGAGAAGAGAAATTTGTTAACATCGAGTATAGATTTAAGTGTCAGGAAGTCATTTATGAAAGTATTTGTATGGAGTGTAGCCATGTATGGAAGTGAAACATGGACAATAAATAGTTTAGACAAGAAGGGAATAGAAGCTTTCGAAATGTGGCGCTACAGAAGGATGCTGAAGATTAGATGGGTAGATCACATAACTAATGAGGAGGTATTGAATAGAATTGGGGAGAAGAGGAGTTTGTGGCACAACTTGACCAGAAGAAGGGATCGGTTGGTAGGACATGTTCTGGGGCATCAAGGGATCACCAATTTAGTACTGGAGGGCAGTGTGGAGGGTAAAAATAATAGAGGGAGACCAAGGGATGAATACACTAAGTAGATTTAGAAGGCTGTAGGCTACAGTAGTACTGACTTTCCTGAGGATTCTGATGAATGTGGAATGTGGAGCAATGGGTGAGCAGCAATTTGAGTCATGAAGCTAACTATGGGAACCTACACCGTGTACTTTGGTTTTTTATGAACATCTATCATGCTTAAACTGCAGTTTGCCTGAGTCTATTTGAATTGCCTTTAAAACTGGACAAATACACAACAGTGATATACACTTCTGCAGGAGATGGTAAAAGTCTAGACAGAGGCGAGTGGCAGGTGGCATACTTACAAGTATGTATTCGTGCAACAGTGTTGTCGTGCTCACTGTGAGGTATGAAGGGAGTGAAAGAGGGTGTGTCAGCTGCTGGTTCTGCGCAGCCATTGAGATGGCGTCGAGAAGACTGTAAGCTTTGAAGCAAGAGACATTGTAACATTTGCACGTCGGTATAGAAGTGAAATTTGATACGTATTTGGCAAAAAACAGTTGCATTCTCGAGTTCCCCTGTAATCACAACCTCAGATATCACAACATAATCAGAAGAAACAGCAAAACATTAGTAGCAATGAAGATATGAGTTTCACATCTGTTCTTTTTTGACGATGGTGGTGATAAAAAGTAGTGATACCAAAGACCACAGGTTTAAAAAACAAAATAGGTAGTGAAGATAAAAATTAATGTAAACCATTTATTTTTGTTTATTTTATTTCTTCTTGTTTTATCAAAATGTAGACAATCAATAAATGGCATAAGTTTAAAATAGATATAATGATAAAATTTTAGGCAGATACTTAATGTCAATAAAACAGTTTGTAATTTTGATTAGTCATAATATATTTTAAATAATTTTTTCCCAAGAAGCCTCATAACAAAGGGTCATCTTATTTTCATGGTTGTCTCATACTTGGGTAAATACAGTAGTGCCACGGGGAGCTCGAAGGTAGGGCACAGTCACCAGCCGTGGGAGTCAGAAATGTAATGCTTGTTGTGGGTACTTTCCTAGCTGCAAAACTGAGCTCAAGGTGCATGACATGGCTGTATTATCTTACCAGCCAAGACAACAATATGTCTGCACTCTAGGATGCCAGATGTATGGGGCTGCTGGGATCATGCCTGGCATTAATTATGCCCAATCTGAACCCATCGTTTCCATGTGTGCATGACAGTTATGGGATCCTGACCTGAGTGTGCAGCAATGTTGTGGAACAACAAACCAGAGTCTTGATTGACCACAATTCTGCCACAGTCAAATTCCAATATATGCTGGTGGACATTTCTTCTTTTTATATGAATTCACAAAGTAACAACAGTAAAATGGGATATCCAGATGAGAAACTTACTGCGTGATGTTAACTGACTCCTCCCTCTCTTCTTGGTAGAGCAAATTCGTGATTATAAGTGTAAACTACAGTATTGTGTATGTTCTACAGTACTGGGATAATATTTCCTTATATACTGTATTTTGTCCTTGGTGGCGAGTGTTCATCAGAGACAGGGGTATCATCATGAGTGTCAGAGGGAACTGTGAAAGGACCGCTGTTATTTTCTATATTCATAAATAATCTGGTGAGCAGGGTGGGCAGCATTCTGTGGTTGTTTGCCAATTGTGCTGCGGTGTACAGGAACGTGTCAAAGATGAGTGACTGTAAGGTGGTGCAAGAAGACTTTGACAAAATATCCAGTTTGTGTGATGAATGGCAACTGGCTCTAAATGTAAGTTAATATGGATGAGTAGGGAAAACAAACTTGTAATGATTGGATACAGCATTAGTAGTGTTCCACTTGACACAGTTATGTCATTTAAGTATCTGGCAGCAATCTGAAGTTGGATGAGCATGTAAGAATTGTAGTAAGAGAGGTGAATGATGGACTTTAGTTTATTGGGTGAATTTTAAAAAAGTGTAGCTCATCTGCCAAGGAGACCACATATAGGATGCTAGTGCAACTTAACCTCAAGTACTGCTCATGTGTTTGGGATCCATACTAGGTTGGATTAAAGGAAGACATTGAAGCATTTGAGAGTGGGGGGGGGGGGGGGGGGGCTGCTATTTTTGTTACTGGTAGGTCTGGACAACATGCAAGTGTTGTGTAGGTGCTTTCGGAACTCAAATGGGATATCTTGGAGAGAAAAGGTGATGTTCTTTATGAGGAAGACTATTAAGAAAATTTAGAGCACCAGCATTTGAAGCCAGCCGCAGAAAGTTCCTACTGCCGCCAACATAAATTTCACAAAGATAAGATACGAGAAAGTAGGGCTCTTACAGAGGTATATAGACGGTTGTTTTTCGCTTGCTACTTTGTGAGGTTGTGCTGAAATGTTAATCATTAGCATATCCAAGCTGTAGCACACTTCATGCCAATCTGGCATTTGTTGCATATCATGATCATGGTGTTGCAATTTTAATGGCCAGCAGTATACCTCGTGGCTTTATTTGCCATTGTGGCTGCATGTTTCTGTGAAATTACTCCCTGATTTCAGCCTTTGGAAGTATTTCAATTTGAAATTTGTGAATGGCATTTTACTACTTTTTTTAATTCTGATAAAAGGTGGTCTGTTGTTTGCATTAACATTTATTTTTGTTTTCTACAGTTGAATTCACAAAGATACCCACCAGTAATTAGTTGTCAGCAGCTTTGCGGTTGCTTTTTTGTTATTGTAACAAAAGACAAATCCACATCGTATTTGGAAATGGTTGGTTACTGCTGTGAACCACACAGATGTTTTGAAATACTTAAAAGTAGTCCCACCAGAATAGTCAAATAATACAATTTTTACACTGATGAGCCAAAACATTATGAGCATATGCTCACTGTGAGGTTAAATGCCTTGTGGTGGTGTTGCAGGCAAGTGACACAGTAAGGAAAGAATGTAAGCAGAAGATAGATGAATGGGCACTCATTATAGTGAAGATGTGGGCTGCAGATGCAGAAATCCATTCATACGAGAAGTTTTGACAAAGGGCACATTGTTGTGTAGATATAGCTATAAACGAGAATCTGTGAAATGATGAAGCTGATTGGCTGTTGGCATACTGCTGTCATAAGCACCTATGGAAAGTGGGTGAAGGATGGTGAAATAACGAGTAGACCATATGGTATTGGAGACTATGTCTCCTCACAAAATGTAGAGTCCAGAGGATGCCCCTCTGTGTAATCCGGGATAGGTAGTGATCTGTGGCAGATCTGATGACAGAGTACAGCACAGGTACAGGCACAAGTATTTCAGAGCACACCATACAAAGGCCGTTGTTGAACGGAGAGCTCCACATCACACGACCCCTACATGTTCCTGTGTTGACCCAACGGCATCACCCATTATGGTTTCAGTGGGCGCAGCATCAGTGAGTTTTCAGCATAGATCAATAGAAATGTGTCGCCTGTCAAAGAATTGCATGTCTTGTTACACCAGATTGACGGTTGGGTCCTAAATGCTGTCATCCAGGCGAATGGCTGCACAAAACATACACAGCACCACAAATGCAGGCTAATGAGTGCAGAATTATACCGTGGGGTACATTGAGTTGGGCTTCCATGGGATCTGTGGTGGTAATCAAAGGCATTATGGTTACAGTGAACAACATGAACATTATTGCAGATTGATTCATGCATGAAGTCTCCCTCTACGGCGATGACACCTTTCAGCAGGATAACTGTCCAGGTTGCAATGTCAGAATTGTGTTACAGTGCCTGATCTGTACCCATTGAGACACATATCTGGTGCTAGCTGCATGCCCATTAACCACGATCTCATAATTTGCAGGAATTGCTTGACCTGTGTAGACATCTGGCGGTGCCGCATACTTCTTGAATCCTGTCAAGGACTTTTAGAATCCATGTCAAGCAGAATCCATGTTGTATTGTGTTTGAAAAGTGGAACAACACACTATTAAACTGATGGTCACAATGTTCTGGCTTATCGGTGTATATCTAGTATGTGTTTTCGCAGCATAAATGAAGTTTTGAATAAAACACGTTAACTTTATCTGCAGAATGGAAAAGTATTACAGTTGAACATTATTTCTTTAACAACAACAACAAGAAAATCATCAGTTTTTGTACATATATTGTTTTCAGTGATAGATGAATTTGGAATCATCACTAATAAGTAGTGTGGTAACTATAAAACTTTCAATTGAGACCCTGGTAGCTTATATGGTAAAACTTACTCTCACATATAACAAAAATTGGTTCAGGGAACTTGGAATTTCTACCTGAAAAGACCTGGAAGTCTCAGGTATTTTTTTTTCTTAAAGCACAGTTACTCTTTATATAATAAATTTAAAAAATTCTGAAAAAATATGATTTAGCTTTTCTTCATTTGCCTAAATGTTTTTACTGAGCTCCAACACATAATAACTATCTTCTTCCTTTCCATACTGCGCTGTGTGCTGAATGAGTACCATCCTCCCCACCAGTTTGGCAGTGCTCAGGACGTGTAACAAGGTTGCACACGTAATTGCAAAACAGACAATGAAGTGAATGTCTAGATCATAAGTAACAACTGTGATGGTGGAAGGCTGGTCATATCACAGAGCCCATGAAACAATAATCACAGAGTTATTTTGATTACTATGTCAATCAAAGTGTACTGATTGCCTGTTAATAATTCTAGAGGTATAATGGCATTTGTTTCATACAACTGTAATTTCTGTACATCAGGACATTTTTTCAGTTGTTTGTTTTCTGTATTTAAATGCTGATTTATCATATTTTTATTTACATATGACATTAGCAATAGCTATATTAAAATCTACACAAGATGGTATTCAGATTTTACAGTGCATTTACACAATAAACCAAACGGTGAAGGAAAATGTCAGTGAAGAATAGAATGATTGTAGTTATAATAGATGTTGAATGAAAGCCACTGAAGGAATTTAATGGCTATATGAACTTTTCAATACAATGGTACTGTTAAAACTTAAAGGATTGTCAGAATAAGTGTGCAAACCATTTATCTTACTTTTGAAATTAGTTTTATGTTCAGTTGACTCACTTCTGCATTGGCACAGGCTGGAAATAGGCAGAATCTGAAGTCGAGAAAAAGAAAGAATAGTGCAATCAGATTGTGCAGTATCATTATCTAACAGATCTTCATACAGAAAAAAAGATAGTCTCGATGCAGAAGGAGTACTTTGAGAATGACTGTACTAGTACAGCACTAATTGTACATAGAAAAAGTACTTAAGAGTCTTAAACATATGGTGAGGTAGGAAAAAGTTAAAGAAAGAACTGGAACTTCCACAGACTTGAGGAACTGCCAGGAGAGGTTGTTTACATCACAATAAGATATGTAGACCTGCTACTCATTGCACTGGAATGAAGGTAAGGTAGTGAGAATCTTTGTGGCACTGATGCAAAGTTACTTCTAAAAGCATTAAACTATCAAAAATGTTGAAAGTTTAATTGCTACACTTCACTCCAAAACACCATTGGGTAATTTTTTAAAGGAAACCATTTTGACTGTAGAAATTATTTATTTCGCAATTGCAATTTCAGCTGTTGGGCCATTTTCAAGTGGCACTGCAAAAAATTTTGCTTCGCCACATGTCAGACTTTAAAATCCTCTGGCATGTATAAATGGGAACTGTGTGTTAGAACATTGGTGTGTAGTGACCTATTTGAAGGATGTTGACATCAGTAACATTTTACGATGTTCAGAGCTTCGCACTCATGTGATGTTATGGTATGTCTACAATGAAAAGGCTTATTTTTGACAATGACGTGTATATATGTTAGAGGATTTTAAAGTCTGACATATGGTGAAGCAAAATGTTTTACAGTACCACTTGAAAATTGTGCAAAGGCCGAAACTGCAGTTGTGAGCCAACTGTGGTGACCTAGCGGTTCTAGGCACTTCAGTCCGGAACCACGCGACTGCTACGGTTCTAGGTTCGAATCCTGTCTCAGGCATGGATGTGTGTGATGTCCTTAGGTTAGTTAGGTTTACGTAGTTCTAAGTTCTAGGGGACTGATGACCTCAAATGTTAAGTCCTATAGTGCTCAGAGCTATATGCAGTTGTGAAATAAATAATTTCTGCAGTCAACAGCAAATATCATGTCCTTTTAAAAAGTCCATGTGACTCTGAACCCCAACTGGACAATTGCTGTGTACTGCGACAAACTATGTTCTGCGTACAAATAGACCAGTTCCGATACTTATTTTGTACATTCAGTCTCAAGGCAGCTTTCCCACCCTTTTTCCTCAGAAACATAAGTCATACAAAAATGAACTATCACTTTTCACACCTGAAATCCTGGAATCCATGGATCGAGATGGTCAGATGGATGCAGAATTTCTTGACTTGCAGAAAGCATTTCATTCAGTATCACACCAATACCAAAGCTCATTAATACAAGTATGATCAATTGAAATTTGTGAATGGATTGATCAAACAATGGAAAATCTAGGACGGAATATAACAAATGTAAAAGTGGTGGTTTTAGTTGCCTGAGACTGCAGTCGTGTGTGAGAGTTGCGTTTACACGAGTGTGTTTGTATTGTTGATAAAGGCCATTGGCCAAAAGCTATAAGTGTGAAAATCTTTTTGTTGTGCCTATCTGTGACTGAGAATCTCTGCTTTATTGTGATTGGATTGGGAATTTCCTTTTGAGGGCATGAAATGTTATCTTGAAATGTTATGTAGAGTTACTGAAAGATGTAGAAATGACTTTGGGTGTGTACTAAGCCTTACTGTTCATGTTTGTATTAGTGACCTAGCAGAGAATGTCAGCAGTAACTTCATACTTTTTGCGGATGGTGTGGTTATCAATAATGAGGCAGTACTATATATGAAAAAAAGCTGCAGAAGTATATAGTCAAATCCTGATAAATTTTCAAACTGGCACAAAATTGTCAACTTGTTTTGGATGTTCAGAAACGTAAAATTGTGTGTTTCATATAGTATAGTATTTCAGTGACTACAGTGTCAGTGAGTCACAAATGTAATTAACCAACTCAGACTAATATGTGGGTGTAACAGTTTTTGGGGACATTGACTGGAATTATCGTGTAATCTCAGTTGTAAGTTAAACAGCTGCAGACCACAGTTAATTGATAGGATATTAGGACACTGTAGTCAGTCCACAAAGGGAATTGCTATCAAAGCACTTCTGTGATCCACCCTAGAGTATTTCGCATATACAGGAAAGGGCAAAATGAATAGTCACAAGTTTGTTTACATCACAGGAGATAATCATAGAAAAATCCAAAAAAGTGAACTGGCAGACACACACATCACCTCTCAGTGCCCTAATTTAAATGTCTCAAGAATGAGTACTAAATGAGAAATGAAGCTCCCTTTATATTCCCATAGAAACCAAGAAGACAGTATTAGATTAGTTACAGTGCACACTTTGGTACTCGAGCAGACCTCTGCTGTGCATTTTGCAGTGGTTTATTAAGTATGGATGTAGATATAGACCAACTCTATCATTGGAATTTCACTTATGATATATTTTTTGTAACTCAGATGACTTTCCTTGACTTCTTGTTGGAGCCAGCAAGTTCTCAGCCTCGTATACATTATTGCTTCCACTTATCTTCTTGTTTATCCAGCCCCTCCTCTGGCATCCACAATCTGTTTCAGTTGTCCTCAACTACATTTGTGGTGGACCACTGTTTCCCTGAATCAGCCACACTAATTATCTTAGTTGCTGTATTTGGACAACTGTTGGTTTCTTGGTGGGATCTATATGAACAGCAGTCTCATTGCACACAGTGCCCATTTTTTTCATAAACTGCTTAAAAAAATGGTCAAATGGTACATGAGCTTCATTACAGTTGACCAGTGGCTCACTAGCACAGGGAGAGTCAGTAATGAATAGCATGAAGTTCTGTGTGTTGTAGATTGCAAAGTTTTCAATTAAAGTGAATAGCCCAGCATTGATTTTATTAGCTTGAAACAAGTGGAAGGCCTAGAAACACCCTGAGGACTGTTGATGAAACAGGTATTTTCATTGGTATGTTTCTGAGGGCTACCAGACACACTTAACCAATCAGGGAACAATGTCTTGTTTGCACTAATCACCTTCTTTAACATTACAATTCCCCCCCCCCCCCCCCTTGCACTCCTTACCACCTCCTCTCCTTCCTTTCTCCCCACACCTACCTCACCCCCCACCACTTTTCTTTTCTCTGCGTCTTCTGACTACAGATCAATCTACATTTGTTTTGTAATAGTGGAACTGAGTGTCACTCCTTCCACCTTTTGAATATAAACTACAGAAATTAAGTAATGATAGTATACAAGCAGAAATTTTGATCTATTCATTTTCTAGTGAGTCTATATAATCTAGAAAGTAGAATGAACTGAATGCTACAGCTATAAAATAATGAATGTTGCTGTGCTTAGTGGATCCTGATAATTAATGTCAACTGAAGCTGGAAAAACAGCCCTCAATGCAGTTTCTGTGTAACAGCCCTACCTATTGAGGCATAGTCTGTCTTGAAGTGTCAGGTCTTGTACACAGTTTACTATCTGCACATAAAACGTGTATGAGACTTCCACAAATAATTTTAGACTGTGATTTACATGCACAAAGCTCCTCATTTACATCTGTAGTTAGATGTAGATTAGATTAGATTTCTGTGAGATATAAGATCAATTTAATATGAAAGTTGAGGTCCAAAGGAAGCAAAACTGAATCTGTAGTAGTCATGTGAGGGAATAAAATTAGAAACAATTATTCTGTTGATTGTATTTTTCCTGGTTCATATTTTATTTGCTCATTTCAATTCTGAATTCAGTTTTGTCTCCTTGTAGGAGTTTTACAAGAGAGTAAATGTTTGTGTTACTGTAATCATGTAGATTTAGAATTTCTTGCAATACTGTGGGGTGGGGAGTCTGAGTTATCTCAGTGTCGTTACCTGTGTTTGTTAATGCTGTGTAGTGAAATATTTATCTTGCATTCAAATTATTGCTGTTTCTAGATTTTTATTGCCATCTGTATATCAGGTCTAGTCCTAAGTAGTTCTGTGATCGACATACTATGTCGAAATGACAATGACAATGGCATTACTGAACTGTTAAGAGTACAGATGCAAAGTTCTCTGGGTCTGAGCCCTGTAAGGCTCATTGAAAAGGTGCAATTTTACATGAATGTTCTTTTCAAGTAGCTATTGTGGATGGAAACTCAAGAATTTGCTAGAAAAGACAATATCACACTGAGAGTACAGGTATTTTGAATTCTCTACTCCAGATTGAAACTTCCTGGCAGATTAAAACTGTGTGCCGGACTGAGACTCAAACTCGGGACCTTTGCCTTTCGCGGGCTAGTTCTCTGCCATCTGAGCTACTCAAGCACGACTCATGACCCGTCCTCACAGCTTCAATTCTGCCAGTACCTTGTCTCCTACCTTCAAAACCTCACAGAAGCTCTTCTGCAAACCAGATCTACTCCAGATTGTTTGTGGGTGATTGAAAACTATGTAGAGTAATAATGATACCTGAATCTATGGAGATAGACTTCTGTACGGTGCAGTCTGTCTTATATGCTCATAAATGTACGGCAAACAAATGTTTACAATTTGAGAAAGAAATGATGATTTGCTCAAGAGAAAGAGCTTCGCAAACTGAGCTAGTCAGTAATGTGTTGCTTCACTTCTGGCCCTTATGCAAGCATTTATTCAGCTTGACATTGATTGCTAAGGTCCTTAGGGATATTACATCAAATTCTGTCCAATTGATGTGTTAGGTTGGCAGAATCCCAAGCTGGTTGGAGGGTCCTTCCCATAATGCTCCATACATTTTCTGTTGGGGAGAGATCTGGCAATCTTGCTGGTCAAGCATGATGACAAGCAGTAGAAACTCTTGCCATGTGCAGATTGGCATTATCTAGCTGAAATATAAGCTTAGGTTGGCTTGCTATTAAGGGCAAGAACACATATGGGTAGAATGTTGTTGTTGTACCAATGTGCTCTAAGGGTACCACAGATGACAACAAATTGGTAATGTTCTGAAATGAAATGCCAACCTGCACATGGCAAGAGTTTCTACTGCTTGTCATCATGCTTGACAAGTGTGATTCCAACTTTCATTTGGTTATCAGTTACGGAAGTGATTTAATTTTTGTTAAGTAGTTTTTATTATCACTTCGTTTGTCTAGATTAAGATTTAAAACTGAGAGATCTCAATTTCTCCATATAAGTACGAAATAAATATTGTATTTCACATTGTGACGTTTGAGTCACAGCTCCCGTACAAAATAAGTAACCTTAGTAGTAATAAACTGTTTCTAACATTTTAAACTAATTTATTACGTTAATTATAGTGCTCTTCAAGCGTACCATTAAAAGTTTTTTTCTTACTCGCGTATTTTCACAGTAATCAAGCAAAGTTCGTTTTGTTTACATATCGCGGCCAGGCTGAACTTTTGAGCTTCCAAATTAAACTTCATACCGCAATTTTAAGTGCATTTACTGATAGTTTAGTGTGCCAAATACGTTTGCTGCCCCTTTATATCTGTAGAGTATCGTCATCTCTTAAGTAATTTCCAGTAAGAAACTTCTGAACCATTGTTTACATTGTCGCGAGTGGGCCTAATTTTTTGTACACGTATTTTCATTGTTTTCCGGTAACTTAATTGTCTTTCTGTCACTAAAATCGATTTGTACCATGAGTGCAAAGAGCCTGACGTCCCGTAGAATCGTTAGCTCCGGGGTCTGGTGTGATGGATGTAGTAACTTTTTTCATTGGGGAGATTGTGGGAATTGGGAAAATGAGTGAGACTCATCAGTGGTTCTGTAGGCTATGCAGTAGAGATAGAAAGATTGTGGAACAGGAGGAGAAAATTGCTGCCCTTCAGGCTGAGTTAGATGAGGCTAGACGAGAACTGTGCAGGTTAAGGGGGGAGAAGGGTAAACAGGGGTGGGAAGTGGCAACAGGCATAAGGAACAGGCCAAGAAATTCTTCTGACACCTTTGTTATTAATATACAAAATAGGTTTGACCTGTTGCCTCAGTCGGAAACTGATGAGCCTCTCACAGAAGTAGATGTAGACAGGGCTCAACAAGCTTTCAGCAGCAAATTGAATAAGAAGGTAGGGAAGTGTGCAAAGAGAAAGAAAGTCTTTTTGCTAGGTAGTTCGCATGCTAGGGGTGTGGGCCAACTTCTGCAGGATGAATTAGGGTCAGAATACCAGGTCACAAGTTTTTTTCAAACCTAGTGCTGGACTGGGGCAAGTTACAGAGGATTTAGGTTCACTATGTAGAGGCTTTACTAAGGAAGATACCGTGGTTATTGTGGGTGGACCGGGCAACAGTATTGATAGAGATCCGGGGTACAACATAGAGTGTGACCTGGCAAATATTGCATCGGCATCGAGTCATACCGGTGTTGGGTTTGTGTCGGTTATGGAGCGCCACGACCGGCCTCATTTGAGCTCTTCTGTCAGGAGAGTTAATTTGGAGTTGGAACGGCTACTTGGATCTGATGCGGGGTCACACATTGGTGTGGTTCCTGTTGATTCACTCTGTAGGTGGGACTATACTAGACATGGCCTACACCTCAACAAGAAGGGGAAGGGTAAACTGGCTGGGCTGATAGCAGGAAATTTAAAGGGGGGAGGAACTACATCTCATGGTGGTAACTCTTTTTTATTGTAAGATCAGTGTCCAGTGGGAAACTCAGCCAGGCAAGTACTAAAGATGTTAAAAAAGTTCAAGATACTCACAAAAGTAAAATGAAAAATGTTAGTATATTTCATCAAAATATTGGGGGATTGAAGAATAAAATTGATGAGCTTCTGCTTTGTTTAGAAGATATAGAAACTGAGAATGTAATAGATGTACTATGCCTGTCTGAGCATCACATTGTCACTGATATGCAAAAGGTTAGCATCAATGGGTACAAATTAGCTGCACATGTAATTAGAGGTAATATGATGAGAGGAGGAGTTGCCATATATGTCAAAAGCTTCCACAGCGCAAAACATTTAGAAACTAAAAAATTTTGTTTAGAGCAACATATGGAAGCATGTGCCACTGAATTAAAACTAAATGATGGCACTTTCATAATTGTAACAGTGTATAGGTCCCCCTCAGGGAATTTCCAGCTATTTCTAGAAAACTTGGATGCTTTGTTGTGCTATCTGTCAGACAGGGGGAAGCAAATTATCATTTGTGGGGATTTCAATGTGGATTCCCTGAAAGAGTGTGATAGGAAGAATGACCTTGTAGTATTACTCAGTTCTTTCAATTTGAGCTCCGTCATTGATTTTTCCTACTCGGATAACAAAGAACAGCAGGACATTAATAGATAACTTTTTTATAGACCTAGATAAGTTTAAGGACAGAAATGCTTATCCTGTTGAGAATGTTCTTTCAGATCATGGTGCACAGCTAGTTACAGTACATGGCATAGCTCCATGCAGTATATCAAATCAGAATTTCAAAGCAGTGCGTTCAATTAACAATATAAATACTGCAAACTTTAGGGAAAGACTAAAGGAGCTAGATTGGGATGAAGTGTATATGGAACCCGATGCAAACTTGAAATATAACTTATTTCACAATACATTTTTAAGGGTATTTGAAAATTGTTTTCCCAAGAAAACAGTGAAACATAATTCCAAGAAAACATATAAAAAACCTTGGCTAACTAAGGGAATAAGAATATCTTGCAACCGTAAAAGAGAACTGTATCTAACAGCAAGAGGGAGTACTGACCCCGAAATTGTTCAATATTATAAAAACTATTGTGCGGTACTAAGAAAAGTTATTAAAAAGTCCAGAAGCATGTGTATCATGTCTGAGATCAGTAACTCTGATAATAAAATTAAAGCAATTTGGAATATTATTGAAATGGAAACAGGGCAACCAAGAGCACAGGAAGACTTTAGTGCCATAAAACTGAATGACAAGTGTACTAACAAACAATCTGAAATTGGAAATATTTTCGATAATCATTTTTTAAATGTTGTGGAGAAAGTAGGATCTAGATCTTCACTAGAAGAGGCAAGGCTTCTAATAGAAGAGGCCATACCTGTGCAGTTTGAAACAACTGTATTTCAACGAACCTCTCCCTCTGAAATCAGTAAAATAATAAACTCACTGAAAAGTAAAAGCTCTTACGGAATTGATGGCATTTCCAGCAAGATACTTAAAGCTTGTTCCCCACAGGTAAGTAGGATTCTCAGCCACGTATGTAATACCTCTTTGGAGCAGGGTGTTTTCCCCGATAGACTGAAATATGCCATTGTAAAACCATTGCATAAAAAGGGGGATACGTCGGATGTCAACAACTATCGCCCAATCTCTCTTCTGACAGCTCTATCAAAAATTTTTGAGAAAGTAATGTATTCAAGAGTAGCCTTCCATATATGTAAGAATAAAGTACTAACAAAATGTCAGTTTGGTTTTCAGAAAGGCATTTCAACAGAAAATGCTATATATGCTTTCACTGATCAAATATTAAATGCTCTGAATAACCGGACATCAGCCATTGGTATTTTTTGTGATCTCTCAAAGGCCTTTGACTGTGTAAATCATGGAATTCTTTTAGATAAGCTAAATCATTATGGTTTGAGGGGTGCAGTGCACAAATGGTTTAATTCATACTTAACTGGAAGAATGCAGAAAGCTGAAATAAGTGGTTCATGTAATGTTAATACAACAGCTGATTCCTCAAACTGGGGGGGCTATCAAGCACGGGGTCCCACAGGGTTCGGTCTTAGGTCCTTTACTGTTCTTGATATACATTAATGACTTACCATTCCATATTCATGAAAATGCAAAGTTAGTTCTTTTTGCTGATGATACAAGTATAGTAATAACATCCAAAAACCAAGAACTAAGTGATGTAATTGTAAATGATGTTTTTCACAAAATTATTAAGTGGATCTCAGCAAACGGACTCTCTTTAAATTTTGATAAAACACAGTATATTCAGTTCCCTACAGTAAATGGCACAACTCCAGTAATAAATATAGACTTTGAACAGAAGTCTGTAGCTAAGGTAGAATTTTCAAAAATTTTAGGTGTGTCCATTGATGAGAGGTTAAACTGGAAGCAACACATTGATGGTCTGCTGAAACGTCTGAGTTCGGCTACGTATGCTATTAGGGTTATTGCAAATTTTGGTGATAAGAATCTCAGTAAATTAGCTTACTATGCCTACTTTCATTCACTGCTTTCGTATGGTATCATATTCTGGGGTAATTCATCGTTGAGTAGAAAAGTATTCATTGCTCAAAAACGTGTAATCAGAATAATTGCTGGAGCCCACCCAGGTCATCTTGCAGACATCTATTTAAGGATCTAGGGATCCTCACAGTAACCTCACAGTATATATATTCACTTATGAAATTTGTTGTTAATAATCCAGCCCAGTTCAAAAGTAATAGCAGTGTGCATAGCTATAACACCAGGAGAAAGGATGATCTTCACTATGCAGGGTTAAATCTGACTTTGGCACAGAAGGGGGTAAATTATGCTGCCACAAAAGTCTTTGGTCACCTACCAAACAGCATCAAAAGCCTGACAGATAGTCAACCAACATTTAAAAATAAATTAAAAGAATTTCTAGATGACAACTCCTTCTACTCATTGGCTGAATTTTTAGATATAAATTAAGGGAGGGAAAAAACTAACTTAAGCATTAGTGTCATGCAATATTTTGTGTAATGTTATATCTTGTACAGACATCTTTCATTAACCTGACACGTTCCACATCATTACGAAGTGTCGTATTCATGATCTGTGGAACAAGTATTAATCTAATCTAATCTGAAATGGCACCCCAGGCCATCACTCCTGATTGTCAGACTTTATAGCAGGTGACAGTCAGGTTGGTATCCCATCAATGTCTGGGGCATCTCCAGACATGTATTTGCTGGTCATTGGGGCTTTTAATGTCATTGACTGGACTGGAATTTTCAGTGATGAGTCATGCTTTGAATTGGTCACTGATGACCAGCAAAGATGTATCTGGGATGCCCCAAATAGCAGTGGGATACCAACCTGACTGCCCCCCCCCCCTCCCCCTCATACAGCCTGGCAGCCAGGTGTGATTATCTGGAATGCCATTTCATTTCATAGCAGGTCCCCTTTGGTTATCATCCACAGCCCCCTTACAGTACAGCAGTACATTGACGATATTCTATGCCTCGTTTTGTTGCCCTTCGTTGTAAGCCATCCTAGGGTTATATTTCAGTCAGATAATGCGCTTCTGCACATGGCAAGAGTTTCTACTGTTGTCTTCATACTTGCCAAACTGTACCTTGGCCATCAAGTTCACCATATCTGTCCCCAGCTGAGAACATTTGGAGCATTATGGGATGGGCTCTCCAACCAACTTGGGATTTTAATGATCTAACATGCCAATTTCACAAAACATGGCACAATGTCCCCCGGGAGGACATCCACTGACTCTGTCAATCAGTGCTAAGCCAAATAACTGCTTGCATAAGGGCCAGAGATGGAACAATGCATTACTGACTTGCTCAGTTTGTAAGGCTCTTTCTCTTGAATAAATCACCCAATTTTTCTGAAATTGTAATCATCTTTTTCTGTGTGTGGTTTTTTTGTGCCTTAGAATGTACTTCTGATACATGTTAATAGGTAATGAGTACTATCCTAGGTATACGATTTGAAGATTACCTCATTTGCTTTCAAAGCTATTTTGTTAACAAACTATAATTATCCAGATTTTTTCTACTTTGTGACAGTAAACATTGCCACAAAAATACATCCAGACACACTTTTTCAAAATTTACATTCTAGTCATACCAGGGTAAGCTAAAAGGTGTATCATTAGCCTTAAGACTGGAATCAGTTTTCAGTGAGATTTTATCAAATCTGGAAGTTATTGGTGAGTAATTCCAAATCTGCATGTTCTATGGCCTGATATTTTTAACCATGTTTGCTGTATTTCATTTATAATTTCCTGTGTTCATTGCATGGCCACAGCAGCATCCAAACAATACATATTAATCTAAAAGTTATTTTGTTGTTGCTCTTATACACGATTCTTCAGAAATTAAGTAAAAATTGACAGTCAGAGCATGATATTCATATAACAAAAGCGTGTATATGCACCAGGGTGTTCATGACAATATCCGTATTCAATAAGGTCAACTGTAGCTTGAGATACATTTAGCATGTTGCCAGTGTCACTTTGTTTCATTATATAACGGCAGTTCCTTTTGCTGTTACCAGAGGGCACACTTACTGGCAGGTATCTCGCTCTAGTGGGAATTTAGAAAGCTATGAAGAGAAAGAGTCCTTTGTTGTCCATTATTGGATGTGTATGAAGGTTCAGTCTTTGACATAAAACCTAGTCAGAAACCAGGCACGAAAGATGCTAAGTCCAAGCCACTCACTTCAGGCAGCAATAAAGAGGCTGCTTGTGAGAGTCATAAGGCCAGCCATCTCACAAACTCATAAGACTACTGTGTGGAAGTTTTGGAGGAATTTTTGTCTTCTGCTCAAGGTCTATTTGCTTGTGATCTAGTGGTAAATGTTGTGCTGGGTAAATGCCGAGTCGAGAGTCCAGTCCCACTCCTTCCTTGATTTTTTAAAAATCACATTTTGTTAATATGCTAACATTACCAGTCTGATACACCCACAAGTATAATTTATTTCACTTTCTGCCCTAAGAGTAAAACCAAAACCTTCCAAAAACATTTTCAAAAAAGGAGATTGTGGCTGACTGTCCATCTCAGAACACTGTCTGCTCAATAGCTTGCCTTCAATGAAAAGAGGCTAGCCCTTGGCCACCATACTGCAGTTAGTATCTGTCCAGGTGATCATGACACAACATACGGAACCTTGTAACTTTGATCTACAGCCCATACTGCTGCACTCGCTTCAACAGATATAAAATTATTTATTATTGTAGTGTGAAATTCTACAGGTAATACCTTTTAGTAGCAACAGTGGTTTGGTCATTTCTCATGCACCAAAGAATCTGAGAATTATTTAAGTGTGTAATTCACTATAATGATGAGAATTTACTTACTGGAAAAAATAATAAATACCAGATGGTTGTAATAAAACTTCCCCTATTTAACACATTGTATCATGGAAACTAATTACTGTACAAGAACTTAACTTGGTAGCATTAATTTCAAGGACATTAGGGAAGAGAAAGAATGCAGAATCAGTTCAATTGAAACACTTTTAGTGTGCTGTTCCAGTTCATCTAACCATTACATACCCGTACCATTACTACTACAAAAGGGGCTCAATATGGCACCCATCAGTGCCCAGAAGAGTATGAAAGTGCAGGGTTGCATTCTGCACAGCAGAATTAAGCATGTCCTTATGTATACTGGCTACCTCTCTTGGTATGATGTGCTTCAGATCAGCACATGTGTGAATGTTCCCCTGATAAGCCCTGTCCTTCACCTATTCTCACTACCAGAAATCACAAGGAGTGAGATCAGTTGATCATGCTGGCCAAGCATTTGGAAATGATCAGCTAATAATTCAGTTGTTTCCATCTGTGTTTCAGAGAAGCAGGTGAACTTCACAAACGATGTGTGGTGGAGCCCCATCTTACACGAAAACTGTTGCGGTCAGTGCGTCTCTCTCCTATAGGGCGGGTATCACATGCTGGTGAAGCATATTGCAGTAATGCTGGCCAGCCACACTTCATGTCTTTGGTCCTCAAGTACTGAACTGTTCAGAAAATAATGGGCCATTGATGAATATAGCCATGAAGCCACAGCATACGGTGACATGTTCACCATACAGAGGAACTTCATGCACAGTGACTGGAGGTGAAGATCCCCACACTCGGCAATTCTGCGTGTTCGTCTCACCCATCAGAGAAAAATGAGCTTTGCCTGTCAATAGGATGGTCCAGGGCCAGCCCTCATCAACTTCAATCCTTGCGAGAAGGCAGAGAGTGAAGTCAACATGTCATTGTGTGTCCTGTGGTGCAAGCTACTGTACGATATGGATCTTGTATTGATGCCATTTGAGAATGATTCGAAGCACCTTCCTTAAAGTGGACCATGGGATATTCTACTGTCGTGACATAGCATGCGCACTGCCTGACGATCGGGAATTGCATGCATCGTCGTCTGCCATAGCAGCAGTGATTTCATCAACCAGCTGTGATGCAACTGGTTGTTGGCCTCTTCCCAGAGTGATATCCAATTTTCCAAAATGGTTCAAATGGCTCTAACCACTACGGGACTTAACATCTGAGGTCATCAGCCCCCTAGACTTAGAACTACTTAAACCTAACTAACCTAAGGACATCACACACATCCATGCCCAAGGCAAGATTCGAACCTGTGATCGTAGCAGCAGCGTGGTTCCAAACTGAAGCACCTAGAACTGCTTGGCCACAGCCCAATTTTCCAGTTGATTCAAACTTCTTCATCATGCTCCACAAAGCAGGTGGAGAAAGAGAACCCTTCCATAATCATTTCAGCCGTCAATATTCTCAAAGTACAGCGGCAGCATTACTGTTGTTTTGATAATAGAGCTTCACCAATAAGCCTCACTCCTTTTGTCCAATCTTGTGTTGACATGCCAACAAGTGCACTTTGATTTGTCAAGTGTGTGAGACTGTGAATCATGATGACCAATCACCGAATATGGTGACCTTAGTTGGAACTGGACGGTGGTGCTGTGATGCATGGCAATCATGCACCCCGTACTCTGGACACTAATGCTACCAAGTTTGGTACTTGTACAGTAATTAGTTTCCATATTATAACCTCTTAAATAGGAAAAGTTTAATTATAACCACCCAGTTGATTGGTCAATAAGTGAGTAGCAGTTTTTATGATTTGATGTTGCTCATGTCATCGCTCTGAGTATATTTATCCAATATTGCAGTCGTAGTGTTGTTCTTGCAGTTATGTATTTAATGTTGCATACTTTGGTTTTAATAGCCCACTGAAGGCAGCTCAAAACATTTATTCCAAGCATGGGGTGAGTGATAATGGAGAAGTCATGTCAGAAAATAGTTTTCTCAATTCAAGGAGGGCCATTTTAACATGAATTATTTCCCACACTTAGAAAGACTCTATGAAGAACATTTAAACAGATGGATTTGTTATGGTATACATAAGTGTACCTTATAAGTGGCAAAAGTGATGAAATATGACCGTTTAACATTTGTGCAGTATTTGCCTTCAATGCATAAGGTTCATGGAACACTCCTATCCCACATGGTTCAGGCATGGCTTTACATCATCTTTACCTCCAAATCAGTAAAGTTATACACGTGTTGAATCAAAAAACCATCTGAATGCAGTATGACTGTTGCAGATAATGAGAGAATATACTGTTGATGATTAATTTTTCTCCTGTTTCACCTATTATATTCAGTAAACATAATTAAAAATGGTATAAAAATGTGCTGTGTACTAATGCAAATGAATTACAAATTATCACAATAACCTGATGCCAAAAATCCATTTTGATAAAACAAAATATATCTGAGGCAAAAATCAATCATTGGAAAATCGAGGATGGAACGTAACAGTATTATGAAAAGCAAAGTTGCTACTCCCCATATAGTGGAGATGGTGCGTCGCAAATATGTACAATAAAAAAAAAAACTGTGACAAATAAAGCTTTCAGTCTGTAATGCCTTTATCAAAACCGCTCACACATACACACACACACACACACACACACACACACACACACACACACACACACACACACACACACGGGACTTGCACACATGTGACTGCAACAGTAGTACGGCTACAGCTGACCGAGACTGCAGTCTGTGTGTGCGTGCGTGTGCGCACGTGGGCGTGTGCGCGCTTCTGCCATCTGTTTTTGATGTAGCCCTTACAGGCCAAAAGCTTTATTTGTGACAGTCTTTTTGCTGTGCGTATCTGTGAGTCAGCATCCCTGCTATATGGTGTGTAGCAACTTTCCTTTTCATAATATTAAAAAAAATCCTTTAATTGAGCTTGCCCCCGACTTCACTAATTAGTAAGATGTGAAAACATTTGACTTCAAAATGGTCTGTGATTATGCAGCCCTGTGTTATATTCAACTAGCATTTCAGAACTGCAAGGAAGTCTGCAAATCTGGTATAAAGCATCCTAGTCAACAAATTTTTCAAGTAGAATAATGCAGATGTTTACAACTCTGTAATTCTACAGTGTCATAAGTTTTTCTCTTTCATATGTATGGGCCATTGCATTGAGATTTCAAGAAGACTTATGGTGGAGAAGTTATCTGTAGATTTTCTCCCTAATGTTTTATACAGAAGCTTGTAGCTCAGTGAGACAACAAGAAAAAAGGTGGTAAAGTATACTAGGTCTCGGGCAAGATTATAATTGAAGAAATTGTCAGTCTCTACTCCGTAAGTGACCACATTACCACTGAGTTAGCAAGCCACTGCTGGTTTCATCCTAATTTCTTTGCCACAGTGATGTTTAAGAGAGATTAATGAATGGCATGAAAGGTGGGATTAGTTATAGCTTCTGCATGGAACAGTCTTCATGAGCTCAAAAACTTGAATTTACTACCTCTGTGTCACACCTTAGGTGAGAATCATTCAAAACATTTAATTGAAATGACAAGGGAATTTAGCAGGATAATTCTACACCAGTATAGATAATAACTTAATCATCACAAAGTTATCATATATATTCTGTTAGGATGCCAAGTTTGAATTACACTAGTATCAAGAATACTATGCTTTTGTTGTCAAGGAACACCAAGCACTATCTGAACATGCCTTGAAGGCCCAACAGTACCACCTGGCCGCCTTGTCATCCTCAGACTGTAGGTTTCACTGGATGCGGATACAGAGGGGCACGTGGTCAGCACGCTGCTCTGCTAGCCGTTTGAGGGGAAGAAAGCATGTGCTTCAAAGGGGTGGTGCAGGCAGCTTCTGAGTTGACCAAGTAAAAAAAATACCAAAAGAATAGGTCAGTGAGTTTTACTCCTAATTCTGTAACTGGCGTTAGGGGACTAAAGTGTAGTTACGATTAATATTCAGATGCACAAACTGCAACCAGAATTCTATAAATTAAAAGCAGGGTGAATCATTAGGTTGGCTCTCTGCGTCAGTAAATGTAATTATTTCTGCTTGCCTGTCTTAAACTAACTGCAAACTGAAAAACTCATACATCTGATATAATTTGCCTTTTTTATCATCACTAATGGGTATATGCTAAACAGTATGAGTTATCGCACATTTTGCTCTTTTGATAATTGTAGCCTTAAAACAGATTTTCTTAAGAATGCTTTCATTGGCACTACCTCCAATATAGAGAAACATACACAGAGAGAGAGAGAGAAATGCAGCACTGATTGCTAAACAAGGACATCTACAGAGAGACTTTATAATCTACAAATAACATAAAATCGCAAACCGAGAAACTAAACTGAGCAAGGAAAAATGCCCAATGCCCAAAAAGCACTGTGCAGAAATAAAAATAGAAAATAAGTGCGGTGAAAGTTCATGACAGCAGAAGCCATAGTCATCTGAACATGTGAAAAGGAACACAAACTGGTGACAGTAATGTTTAGGATGTGTCATTCATAGGGAATACTAGAATTCAATCTATAATAATCAAAAAATAGTCTTCTCTTAATGATTACAGTATAGTCACTGATGATGGTTTGTCAATAAATATGAACAACATGAGAAATATTTTCTTGAACTTACAGTACAGTTACAAGAAAGAGAAACCAAAATAACAGTAAGAGGTTCACCAAGCCATGCATGATTGGATTCTATCCAGGACGTTATGGTTGGAATTTGCTTTTTATTTAATTTGTTTCAAACTAAAAAACTCTCTGGGCTAACAGAATATTCATGGGAGAATTATCTAGAAGCAATTATTAGAACAGACTGTTAGGATAAGTAGTACTGTGCTTGCAGCTGAATATGATGGAATCATTGACAATAATTTTAATTTCATTCCATGTGCAGACACTGTAAAAAATGAGTCCTGAATTGCTTTCACTGTGTTGCCTGGCCTATCAAATTCATTAAGTGTTGTGTGGGCTGACAAACTGAATGCATTCATGTGGAAAGCTCGTCATATGTAAGGTTCTTTGTGTTTTTTCCTTCTTTTCTTTTAATAAAAAAAATAAAAAATAGAGCTTGGATTGGCATTTACACACAGCAAACCACAGCAGCATTAGGGGATATGAATACAGTTGTAGAGATGGGTAGACAATTCTTGTATTGGTGGAGGCTATATAAATGCTGCTGGTCCATTACACGAAACCACTACTATTTTTTTGAAAATAGTTTTATATCCCAGACATAATTTCATGATATGAAAATCCCAATGCCTTTGTAACAAGGTAACAAAATTTCGAATAACAGGGTGATTTTAGTTGTTGGGTAAACTTCTGAACTGATTTCAAAATCCCTGAACTATTGACTAAAAGCTTCTCTTGTGTTGAAAGCGATTTATAAGTTTTCTGGCAACCTCCATACAGTATCTTGTTGAAGCTGTCACAGTTTTCTACTTTGGGAATACCAAGCCCTTTTATAAAATGTCATTTATCAGTCTATATGGACCAGATGATAGTAGAGTAATTGGTCCTAATCACTTTTAAATTGGTACCTGAATTGTGTTTTCTCTTAAAAAAAAAAAGAGATGAACATTGGGGGGAGAGGTGGGGGGGGGGGGGGGGGGGGTTCTCTGTGTATCTACCCTCTTTAGCAGATTTATGCTCTTCTGTTGCGTTTCTGAAGCACTACTTGACTATGACAAGGGTCTGCACATAGATGCAGAGAATTTTAAGGTCAGAGGCAGTTAATGTATTACTAACTGGTGAGGCGTTGGGCTGGCGAAAATTATCGGTACTTTTTGCTGTAATAACATGGACTTCCATCATAAGATAAGGCATAATTCATTTGTGTTAGTACAGTGCACATTTTTATAAAAAAAATTATTAGTATGTGGAATGTAATAGGAAAATATTAAGAGAGAAATTAATCATCAAAAATATATTTTCTCACATTATTGAAAAGAGTCGTACAACTCTCTGGTTTCTTATTATTTCCTGCCTGGTTTGGAGTTAAAGACAATGTGAAGCCAAGTTTGAAATTATTGGGTAGGAGTGCTCCATGAGCCAAATGTTAACATTCAAGCAAAACTGCATATATGATCATTTCTTGATTTTCCTTGCTTGGAATTAGAGCTTGCAGTACCCCAACATATGAATTTTTAACACTGCCTATTGAATGCAATTATCATACAAGTGTTAAATAGTTGCACTTCATCACAGTTGGATACACAGGCACTTGAAATGAGAAAACTGTGTTGTGATTCTCCACCTCATATAACTGCTTATTAGTTTCAAAACAAATGATACACCACAAATGTCAAGACTTTTTCCACTGACACATCATTTACTAATGCTGAAACAATGTTCATACCCTTCAGACATGCAAAATTCTGTATGCATCTGTATGCACAATACTAGGATTTCAAATCAAAAAAATATGTTCGTAATAGCCTGTGTGACAACATACAGGGAAAAAAGCTATGAACATATGCACCAATTCCCACCTGCCCCTTGGGGAATTCTTACATACTTTAATACCTATTCTAAAAACAAAGATGATGTAACTTACCAAACGAAAGTGTTGGCATGTTGATAGACACACAAACAAACACACACACAAAAGTCAGGCTTTTGCAACCAACGGTTGCTTCGTCAGGAAAGAGGGAAGGAGAGGGAAAGACGAAAGGATGTGGGTTTTAAGGGAGAGGGTAAGGAGTCATTCCAATCGCGGGAGCAGAAAGACTTACCTTAGAGGGAAGAAAGGACAGGTATACACTCGCGCACACACACATATATCCATCTGCACATATACAGACACAAGCAGACATTTGTAAAGGCAAAGAGTTTGGACAGAGATGTCAGTCGAGGCAGAAGTACAGAGGCAATGATGTTGTTGAATGACAGGTGAGGTATGAGCGGCGGCAACTTGAAATTAGCGGAGATTGAGGCCTGGTGGATAAAGGGAAGAGAGGCTATACTGAAGGGCAAGTTCCCATCTCTGGAGTTCTGACAGGTTGGTGTTAGTGGGAAGTATCCAGATAACCCAGACGGTGTAACACTGTGCCAAGATGTGCTGGCCGAGCACCAAGGCATGTTTAGCCACAGGGTGATCCTCATTACCAACAAACACTGTCTACCTGTGTCCATTCGCATTTCACACTGTTGACCGTTTGTGCAGGTAGCTGGACTTAAGACTGTGAGGGTGGCTGAGTATATTGGAGTCGTCGTGGGGCCTAGCTGGTTGCCAGTGTTTATGTCAGAAACTGTATATTCCTCACTAAAATAACTTTGTGACACAAGTTTCAACATGGGGAGTGGTGAGGTCCAGGTGCCACTTGGCTGCAGTTCTTTCTCAAGCTGTGTTGTCTGTTTGGCAGGTTCGAATGGAATTGTATCCACACTGGGAGCAATACCCCACTGGAATCTGGAAATCATGAACCTATTTTATATAAACACACACACCAACCAATCACAACATTATTTTATTAGTTTTATTAGCTTTTTTTATTCCAGTGGCCTGTAGTAAGCACAAGGAGTCAAAGATCTTGGATATTGTATACAGAGTTTCAGGATAAAACACAGGAGATATGAACAGAGAAGATTAGCAGTTTCCAGAAGAAAATGTTACTAAGGATTCATGTATATCCACCCATCAGTTGTCTGTAAAACGAGTAGTTTATTTCCATGTTTTGTATTGTGAACAGTGTTCATCACTTGGTTTGCATATTTCTCTTCCAAGAATGGATGCAAGTATTCTTTCTTTACTATGGTGATGGTAGAGACTTTCAGTCACCTTGTATACTACATGATCATATGTATTCTCCCAAGGAATGTGAACAATATGAGACAGAATTAGACAATCAGCCACAAATACAAATGAGGCAGTGGACTCTAAAGCAAAGCTAAAAAAATAAATCTTATCTCATGCAAATGGGCTGCAGTGATGTTCCATGAAATTTAAACATTCTTCAGTATTACTTTGCTTATGTGTGTCGTTGTTTTGCCAGAGTCTGTGATTATTAGACAACAGATCCATTTTCATATTCAGGATTTCCAAGCAACTTAAACTGCCGATTCATGATTGAATTTGTGCTATATTTTCCGCATTTCATCTAACAGACATTGCTGCATATGCCAGCATAGGTGAAGAAAAGTGTGACCCACTTCATAAAGTGAGACATTGCTTTGTTTCCTTCATAACAAAATCCTGACATCAGTGTTACTGGAATCAAAGCTTAACATCATCACTGACTACAATAAAAACAAAATTGGTGTTTACATAGGAGATCAGTTCTACAACTATTGTGCATTTTATTGAAAGCCTGCTAAGTGCTGGAAAGAGCTATTTTTCCACTTACTTATTATCTTAGCAACTTCACCTTATGTAAAGAAATGACTGTGAGGAATGTGTTGACAGATACCGTATTTACTCGAATCTAAGCCGCAGTTTTTTTCCGATTTTTGTAATCCAAAAAACCGCTTGCGGCTTAGAATCGAGTGCAAAGTAAGTGGAAGTTCTGAAAAATGTTGGTAGATGCCGCCACAACTAACTTCCGCAGTCGAATATATGTAGCGCTACACAGGCATGCTTTGCAGGCACAAAGATAAATACTGGCGCAAAAACCTCTGCGTCAGTAAAAAAAAAAAAAAAATAATGGAAGACGAGCTTTTTTCTCCACCCCGTGTTTTGACCACTGCATAGAGATGGTTCCTAATAGGAACTTTTATGAATTGTGAATCACATGTAGTATTCTCTTCAAGATAAGAATAATACGAATATAAACATTTTGCCATGTATTCTTTCATGTTTGCTGCTATCTCATTTAAATCTTGTCTGTCTAATAAACTACGAAACTAGGGTAAGACAACAGCAAACACGGAAGAATATACATATCATGTCATGTTTGTATTCATATTATTCTTATGCCTAATAGTGATACAGTCAGAAATGAAGCACGGCAGTTGACTAGATTTTTAAACTTTAAGATGACTCTAATTTCTGTGCAGAATGTACTGTACTAAATAGGCGCCTGCAAAGATTTTCAAATGGAGAAAATTCTTTTGTTAAACTCTCCTTCACAACATCTTCTATCATACGCAGTCTATTATTTGGTTCTTGTTTTAATTGTAAGCGGTGTTAGCGTGAACAAAACCAAGCCATACAGCGAGCGGCGACATGTCGTTAACACTCATTATCAGAATGCGACAAACAATGCATGACACAGTACAGTAATGCATTTTCAGCTTAGAATGACGTAAACACCTATAACAAAGAGAAAGGCACTTATCAGATCAAAGAAAAATAAGCAATCAATTCAAACTAGACGAAGCACGTGAAAAAGTAAGGCTACCCGTATAAATACGGACGGAGCGCCTGACGCATAGCAATTGCTACCTGGCAAAGCTTAACTGCTAAGCTTACGACTCGAACCAAACTACTGTAGCTGTAGCGTCATTCATTCGACATAAATTGTGTGTCTCATCTTACAATGGAATAACTTTGTTTCGATTCGGAGGTGGTCGCCTAAAACTTTTCTCTCTCGTTGAATTTCGAGTCTCAAATTTCAGGAGCGGCTTGGATTCGGGAAATTCTCTTTTTTTTTTTTTTTTTCTCCTTGATTCCGAGTCTCATTTTTCAGGTGCGACTTAGATTCGAGTGCGGCTTAGATTCGAGTATGGTAATGGATGTGAAGATAACAGAGAAAAATTGACTGGAAAAAGAGGATATATTTTTAGTGACAGCCTACTTTATACACAGGAAGGGGCAGTATGTTTATGCATAATGTTGCAGAGGGACTTTCACCTACTGCAAACAAAATTAGTAAACTGGCTGCTGCAAAATTTACTAAGATTGTGGGAGAAATACTTACAAGTGCATTAAGAAGGAGAGTAGTTTAAAATAATATTTTTACTACGCAAGAGAGAGAAAGCACATAATTTTTTCTTTTGATTCTCAATTATGGCAGTTACATATACTAAAATAAACTTATTCGCTTAATATACATGCTTATTCGCTTAATACAAATACTTTCCCTTTGAAATAGTGTGACGGTCATCTTCCAGTAACATTTCTATATTTTGCAATGTCATTTAAAAGCAGCAGATTCATAGCATAATACTGGTTGAAGGCTGTGTCAAAGTGTTAATCGCTCAGTCAGAATGGCATATAAAGAAATGTGAGAGATTACTTACAAACAGCAGTTTTCACACAGCATAAATTCATGCCAATTTGAAAGTTTGCAAGAGATAACATTTGAGATTTTTCTATGTGCATCAAACCATAAAAACTATTGAAATCACGTAATGTAACTGTCTCACATGCAGGTACTTTCCAAAATTATAATTAATTGTTAGAGCACAAACACCTATTGATTTGTCACTTGCACTTTGTAACTTACCTTGTGACTTTCATGTTTGAAATCAATACTGAATTTGTATTTTAAATTTCACAACATTAGTTTATGCTCCTAATAATGATAAGCTTATGCTGCTGCCAATGCTTATAGACATAAATTGTGTCTTCCATTAATATCCTTTTTCTTTAGTACACTATTTTTCTTTAATATTCATGTTTACATGATGACTAGTTTCTGCAAAACCAAAATGTGTGGTACACAAGTCGTATGAATTGCTTCAAAAGAAAATTCAGTTGGGAAAACTATAAACTTACAAGAAAGAGCCAGTACTTAAATTCAGCAGGTGGAACTCTCAACACTATAAATAGGTACATATAAAATCACAAGAAACTCTCATAAATTTTGAAACAGTGGAAAATCCAGTATGGAATGTTACAATACTAGAGAAGGAAAGTTGCTACTCACCATATAGCGGAGATGCTGAGTCGCGAAAGGGCCAACAAAAAGATTGACACAGTTATAGCTTTCAGCCATTAAGGCCTTTGTCAGCAGCAGACACACACACTTACACTTACGCAAACGCAACTTGCACATACGTCTGCAGTCTCAGAGATCTGAAACCGCACTGTGAGCAGCAGCACCAGTACATGATGAAAGTGGCGAGGGGGAGGAGGTGAGGGGCTAGGAGGAGGCTGGGGCAGGGAGGGGGAGGGATAGTATGGTGGGAGTGGTGGACAGTGAAGTGTTGCAGTTTAGACAGAGGGCAGGAGAGAAGGTGCGGAGGGGGTAAGTAGCGGAAAGGAGAGAAATAAAAAGAAATTAAAAGACTGGGTGTGGTGGTGAAATGACGGCTGTGGACTGCTGGAATGGGAACAGGAAGGGGGCTGGATGGGTGAGGACAGTGATTAACGAAGGTTAAGGCCAGGAGGGTTACGGGAATGTAGGATGTATTGCAGGAAAAGTTTCCACCTTCATATTTCAGAAAAGCTGGTGTTGGTGGTGTTCAGCAACAGGGTGGTCCATTTGTTTTTTGGCCAGAGTTTGTTGGTGGCCGTTCATGCAGACAGACAGCTTGTTGGATGTCATGCCCACATAGAATGCAGCACAGTGGTGGCAGCTTTGCTTGTAAATCACATCACTGGTTTCACAGGTAGTCCTGCCTTTGATGGGATAGGTGATGTTAGTGACCAGACTGGAGTAGATGGTGGTAGGAGGATGTACCCATTCCAGCACTACACAGCCATCATTTCACCGCCACACCCAGTCTTTTAATTTCTTTTTATTTCTCTCCTTTCCACTACATACGCCTTCCCCCCTTCGCACCTTTTCTCCTGCCCTCCGTCTAAACTACAACCCTTCTCTGTCCACCACTCCCACCATACTATCCCACATCCTCCCCACCCCAACCTCCTCCTTACCCCCACCCAGTCGCCACTCCCATCATGCACTGGTGCTGCTGCTCGCAGTGTGGTTTCAGCACTCTGAGACTGCAGACGTGTGTGCAAGTTGCATTTGTGTGTGTGTGTGTGTGTGTGTGTGTGTGTGTGTGTGTGTGTGTGTGTGTGTGTGTGTGCGCGCGCGCGCGCGCGCGTGCGTGTGTGTGTGCGTGCGTGCGTGCGTGCGCACGCGTGCGCGCCTGTCTACTGACGAAGGCCTTAATGGCCAAAAGCCATAATTGTATAATTGTGTGAATCTTTTTGTTGTGCCTATTGCGACTCAGCATCTCCGCCATATGGTGAGTAGCAACTTTCCTTCTCTAGTATTAGCATAAATTCTGGAAATATCAATTCCTTCCTTGGGGAGAAAAGTGGAATATGTTAGAAAGTAGGGGCAAGTCACTCAGTCTCTAGAATGAGAAGTCCTACCAGTTTCCCCTCATCTTAGGTGTGCATGACCTGCTCCTTTTTTATAACTTCCCCCAACCTAAAGCGTTTTCCTCCGTGACAAAGATGATAATCATTCTTAAACCTGGGATAGTGTCTTGTACTTTTATATTTATCTGCTGGCAATACTAAAAATTTTACCTCCTCTAGTTAAGTATTGGCAAGCCGTTTTGTGTTGTAATTTTCACAGTTGTACTAATTGTGTTCTGAAATTATTGTTATAAGGTGTTAAAATTTTTGGCTACCAGTTTCTGATGTACTGCATAAGTTGTTCACATCCACAATCATTAAATACTTGCAATGAGCCCATTTTGCATGTCAGATTTGTGTGTAAACTAAATAGTGTTGTTTGTAGTTTGAAGTGTGTGTTATAGTTACTGTTAATACAGTTATAAGTTACTGACAAAATGTCATAGTCTCTAGATATGTTCATAATGCCACATTAATGTGTGGTAATAAAATGTGAGAAACTACTTTGAGAATTTGGGAGAGTTTTGTGCTTAGTGTATTCTCAACATTAATGGCTCCTTGGTGACTAACTGCCTTAACAATTTTTTTTCTCTTCAGCTACTCTAGGCAAAATCTTTTGTCAACATCTACAAAAACAAATGAACTGCTCTCTGAACGATCTCGAAATGCTTTACATTCTTCTTGTCGTCAAGCGAGCCAGCAAAAACCAGTAGCATCCTCAGCCATTTCTCCAGATCATTCTGTTGTAGCAGCAAGTTCATCATCATTGTAAGTTTCTTCTGTGATATTAGTGTAGTATAATAATGTACACAGTTAATTATACATTCCCAATATTAAAGAGAAAGTGAATCTGCTATGTGTTTTAATAATTCTTGTATAACAAAAGTTAAAAATCATAAAGTTATTATCATTTAGAAACACAACTAATGCAGACATTGTGGGTATAGTATGGTGGTTTATGATTTTCATTATTTGATAAAATCTACTGTATGTGTACTGCTGAAAATAGTGTTAATTAGCCATAATGAATTGGACTTAAATTTACAAGTTTGCTTTGAATGTACATTAATTCTTTTTCCATTTCTCACGTGAGAGGAAACTATGCCAATAGATTTTTTGTGAATTCTGTGGACAATTTTTTACGCACTGTCATGCAAAATTATCTGCTCTCTAATGAGCCTCTCAGTTTAAGAGATTACTAGGTAACTGTGTCCCAACATACACACAGTATTCACAGTCAGTGAGCATTTAGAAAATGTTCTGATAAAATTACTGAACAACATTAATGTGAATCAACTGAATGTACAAGAATTCCATTCTGCTTTTACATATATACGCATAGTGCAAGGACCATGAATACATTTATTGTAAACAATTTGAATAACATTTCATGCAGTTTTTCCCATTCCTGCTAATCATTCATGGTGCTGATTTTATTGATGTGCTGAAAATTTCAGTCTGTAGACATAATTAGTTATATTTATGCTGGTTACCTCTGTGTCTTTGTACATCTCTCTCTCTCTCTCTCTCTCTCTCTCTCTCTCTCTCTCTCTCTCCCTCCCTCCCTCCCTCCCTCCCTCCCTCTCCCCCTCCCTCCTTCCCTCCCCCCCCCCCCACCCCTGCCAAAAATGAATATGGTGGAAAGTGTTATTGCCTGTGTAAAGAATGCATTGCCTGGTACATGATGATTCTAATAGTGCTTTGCTTCATTTCTATTATTGAAGAACCTCAAAAACTTGCAGTTGTACTTTTATGATATAATGTACTGTGATCAATGTTTGTTCTTCAAGTGGAAGACTGATAGTTTGATTACTTTTAGGGAACATTTGTGTGCAATATTTACACTCCCACTCATTCAGGGCTACTACAGAGGTATGCAATTTAATCTGTAAAAATCTACACTTTCAATAAATATCTACTTTCTGGACCCCATTAATTAATCTGCACATGCCCATCATTAACACTTTAGGAATGTATCAGGAGCTGATTTTACAAAACTGTCAAGTGGCTGTTGGTGGTAATTAAAAAGATGTTGGTGAAGAAATTTCCATTCTGTTGGTATTGCAATTTTAACTGTCAGCTGAGCATCTTTAAATACCTCATGAATGCTCCTCTGAACCAGTTTCATGGATGTACTGAGGTTTCCTTCAGACATTGTGAGTGATGCAATAGTTAAGACACTGGGTGCATATTTTAAATGAGTGGTGTTCAACAAGGATGATTCCTTTGAAAAGGACACAGTGTAGCAAACATGACTTATGTTTATGTCAGTGGCTGCATAGCCATAGTGTAGCAAAGTTTAAATTCGGTGATTTGGTTATTTTGCAACTATATCAACTAAGTCATGCTAATTGCCAGTAAATTAGCATATTGCACAAATGTTCTCACATTTATTTCGACAAAATTGGCTTATATAACTGAGGATATGTATTTTGACAATGACTTGGGTTCTACTCCAAGTTTAATGATTTATAATACCACTTGATAATGACCTAAGGCCAAAACCTAGATAGTGAAATAAAACCTGTTGTACAGTCAAATGACAGTTACATCTTTCAGAAACTTAATTTATACTCCCTCACATGTCTAACTTTCAAGTAAAACTCCTTTTAATTTTTCTCTCTGTCCTTACATTACTTAATATATTTATCTGACCGATGCCTGTAGAATAAATATCGGAAACCATGCAGAACATAATTTAAGAGACCGTCGGTGTAAAAATTGCTGTTGTAGGTGAGTGGTTGTAGCAATTATTCGTAGAATGAATGGGAGAATTGGTACATAATTTACACAGTTGTGAACAACAGACTCATATTTTTTGCAACCTGAATGTTAGAGGGGATGATAATGCTCTTGCAACAAACTAACTCGACTCATTAAAAGAGCCCTTGTGAAATTCTTACTGGTTGAGTAAGTGAGACAAGTACAATTTTAGGGGTTGTGTCTTCAGCAGAAGAAGTCTTAAGTAAAAGATCATTCTCAACAACAGTTAGCATTCGCTCACTATTTGACACCTCCCCATACAGGACTTTCTTGATGTTCTGTGTGTTTTTGGGCCATTGTGGTACGTTTATTCATTTTCTACATAAAAATCAGTGTTATGAGACAAAAAGAAAAACACACAGTAATTTCCCAGAAGACGTGATAGAATTTACAATCTTCCACATTCTTAGAAAGTGCATAGCTTATGCACCACAATAGACAATGTTTCACGCGTGAAAAGTTCTGTATCAAATTAAATCAATGTTATGGATTGCCGTGGTGCAGAAGATCTTCTGCATAATACAATTGTGCCTGTGCCACCTTAATAGTGAGGTAAGTACCTTTTCTTCTTTCTATGATTAAAAATTCTGAAACAGCTACCATGTTCACAAAATGTTGCTAAGGTGGTTTGGTAGTCCTTTCTTCTGCAACTGCCTTGTTTTATATAGTGTAGTGTCGCTCTTCTTTTTAATGTGCCTGCTTATCACCTAGAATCTAAGTTTACTTTTAAATCAGAAAAAGCACAGGTGTGAAATTTTGCCAACAATTGTGACAGTACTGTTCATATTGTGAGATTTGATTTCCATCGATGAAGCTTTAGTTTCCGTCTTCACAGGCCCTGCAAAGAGAAGTTGAACACTAAATGTCTTGATGGAAATGTTGGAAATGTTAGTTTGCCTGGAAGGTGGCCTATTCAAGATCATACCAACAATTCATCAGGGAATACGGGACATCAAGTAAATCGGCATAAACAAAAGTAAGTTTAATCGTAGAATGCAGTCTTTCATGGCTGGCATTTGCATAGTTGCTAATATTTGTTTTATGGGCAATAGACCATGGCCCAAGGCTTATTCTATGCCTAATGTTTTATCTTCCAATGCTGGAACATCTTCAGATGCTTTAATGACTCAGAAAGCAGTTGCAGTCTCACACAAACTCAGTAAGCCAAACTGTTTACATTTATCCATGAACAACCAGTTTGTGACATTATCAGATCACTGCCTAGCTCAACGTCATGCCAATGTATGTTATGGAGCTTGTACTGGGTAAGAGTTGGTCTGTTTGTTTTGCTTAGCTCTAAGGCTCACAACATCAATAGTTTAAAGAACCGAACTATGGAAGTAGATTCTGCAGTAGCAATGAATAGACAGGAGGAGAAATTCAGTAGACTGCAAAAGAAGAAAGTAACTTTCCTACCTTCATATGTGAATCATACTGTTATTAATAGGTTTGACTGGGATCTGTCTAAGAATGAAATAGATGTGCCTGCCAAACGCGGAAACTACGTGGCTGCACTCCATAGAATACTAATGGAAGACACTGTTGCTAATATTGAAATTGAAATCTATATTTTGCCTAAAGCAACTTCAGATGAATTATGCATAGAATTAGGTAGGATATTTCTTAGGAGCAAACTACCTTACAGAAACCTAAGGAAAAATGAGAGAAAGCTTGCTGAGGTTTAAATTCTGATAAAGATATTCTAATTCTTCCGGCAGATAAAGGTGATGCTGCTGTGGTAAGTAAAAATGAAGACTACTGCAGTAAACCATGACGGTACAGAGAACTTAAAGGAAATTCCACAATTTCAGTTCTTAGGAGAACTAATAAGCTAATAAAGGACTCTTCAGTTTCTCCCATTGACAAGAAGAATCTCATCAAATAAGGAGCACTATCACAAAGTTCATGAAGTTTACCAAAAATTCACAAATATGGTATTCCATTAAGACCAATTGTTAGTGCTACCAATTGTCCAACCTATGGGATTTTGAAACACTTAACCACTCTCCTATAGCCATTTGTTGTCAAACTGACACTTATATTAAAGATTCTAGACTTATCTCAAAAAATTAAAGTCTTTCAGTTTGAATCCAAGTGATGTTATGATCAGTTCCAATGTTGTATCTCTGTGTATTATGATTCCTTGTAACAAGGCCGTGTCGCAGTTGGAAAGTATTTTTGCAAAGGATATATTAGATTTCTTTAAACATTGTCTAACATCAACTCACTTTCAGTGAGAGGACAAATTGCGTGAACTGACTGATGGTGAGGCTATGGATAACCCATTCAGTGCAGTTGTAAAGAATTATTATATGGAAAAATGTGAAGAAGCAGCCCATCAGATGGTGAAGAAAAAACCCTCATGGTGGGTTTGGTTGATGAATGACACTTTCGTTTTATGACCTCATGGAGAAAAAGAACTCTGAGAATTTCTAAATTTTCTGAATAATATCAATTATAATATGAAGTTCACTATGGAAAAAGCGAAAGGAGGTCAGTTATCATTTTTTAGTGTACAGCTACTTTGGAAAGTTGATGGAGCTTTAGGGTATAAGGTCTACAGGAAGCCCATTCACGTGGATAGAAACATTCCTAGAACTTCCAGTCACCATCCCAAGCAGAAAAGAAGAGTTATCAAAACAATGGTGGACATGGCTAAAAGATTCTGTACTTGGCGGACAAGCTTGATCATTTAAGAACTGCCTTCAGAAGAAGTGGCTGTGCCGACAGAGGGATAAATAGGGCACTACCCCTAAAAGATCTAGAGCTTTTAACAAAAAAAGAGCCAACTAAAGGGAGTGTTTTCCTTCCACTTGTAAAAACTGTCACTCAGAAAACACAGAATTGATACAGTGTTTAAACTAACAAGAGGTGCACGAACATTTGAATACATCAAAAGATCTTTGCCCATGGCTTGCCGCAGCAGGAGTTTATAAAATCCCTTGCATGTGCAGTCATGTGTACATAGGAACTGCAAAAAGAAGCGTGTACATGCATCTTAAGGAACACAAGAGAAATTGTCACCTGTGCAATATGGATAAGTCCACAGTAGCAGATTGTGCTGTGGCACCAGGGAACCATCAAATTTATTTTTCTGACTCTGTGGTTTTATTAAGATCTAATAATTACTGTGCTAGGGTGTACAGAGAGGCTGTAGAAATTTAAAAGCACAAAAACAGTTTTAACAGAAAAGAAAAATGATTGAAATTAGTTGTGGGTGTTGGTGGCAAATAAAACAAACAGCACCAACTATTTCTTTCTACAAGCTCTATAACATTTGTCAGTATGACTTCACATTCCTAGGTAGTAGTCCGATGATGTAAAATCCAACTGTTGCATGGATACTTGTAAACAATTTGCTTTGCAAAGCTTATTTCAGACTAATTGATTTCTGAGTTGTTAAAGCCTCTGATAATGTCTCTAGCATTGGAAGACAAAAATATTAGACAAAGAATTATGTCTTTGTCCACAGCCTTATGCTCATAAAACAAATGTCAGCAATAAAAGTAAGTTTGTATTCCTGCAAGTTTCCCTGCATATTACTTCATCACACCAGACAGTATTGTTTGATCTCTAAGTATGAATTTGATTGTCTACTTCTATGATGATCATGACAAGTCAACCCCTTAAGTCCACACTGGTGAAAGTAATCAGTCAGTAGAACCATTTATGTTTGATTGTGATAAGGAAAGAAGGGGATTCAGCAGGCTGGTAATGGAGGCCCAGAGTGTTAGTGCCTCAGTCTTGTAGATGGCTATCTTGTAGCGTGTTTAAAAGTTGCTTTAATTAGTGTTTGTTGCACTGTGTATACTTGTCCATGTGAGAAATATAATTTTTTTTAAATTCACTCCACAACAATTGAATGTTTGCCCCTGAGATTTATTTATAGTCATATTGCACACTTGTCTTACCAAAAACTGAAGCCTTGTAAAGCTCGGAATGCTAAGTTAATTGCAATGAGTAGAATTTGTCGTATGAATACTGACTTGTCTCTTTCTTCTCTGTTTAATATTTTCACTTTTGTGAAGTTGTTTAAAATATTTTTTGGCAAGGGCATGCCAGTTACATATAGCAAATGTAGGAATTTTGTTGGAAAGTTTATTCTTTCATCTTGGTTTATCATTGTATTAATGGACTAAAAAGTTTTTTCCTCACTTGTATTGTACTCTATATTCACTGATGTGTTTGTTGAACTATGTCAATTTTTGACGCTAGAGTTGTTCACCCACACAACTATTCTTTTTTTTACGTAGTTCCTCTCTATAAGCGGATACAGTTTTTTCACGAATTCTTCCTCTGTCTTTACTGCACTGCACGGCTTATAAATTGAAGGCAGTTTTACAAGAGTATGGATCAGTGTGGTATGAGCCATTTCCAAGCTGTATTCTAGAACATATGAAAACATTTGTTAACATTCATGAGTATTTATAAAAGCTCAAGAACATTAGGCAGCAATATCAAATTTTTTTCTCTTGAAAAATACAGGGTATCTCAAAAGGTATGGTTCAACATTAATGTTTTACAGCATCCAAACTAATTAAGATATTTATACCATGCTTGGCTTACATGAGACACTATCCTTAAAAGTTTTTATGCCATTTCTTCAATGTCAACGTGAATGCCTTTTGTGGCATGTTCAGCATTGATCCAGTCTGTATTCGAGTTCTATCCGTACTCAGTGCAACATATCTACATTCGTTTTGGCAGTGGCATTGTGTTTGTTTACTTTACTACAGATGTGGAATGTTTTCTCAGCAGAAAATGTTATGTTGTTATAAAATTTCCATCCTTCTCTAAATAGTGAAAAACATCCACAGTGAATTGCATATGTTGTGGCTTGTTGCCTGGTTTCAGTGCATCCGGCTATTACACTCAGGATGGACACATCTGTAACCGTTTCTGAAGAACTCTGTGCATGGCCACTCTAGGGATTTGTAGCATCTGCGATACCTTTTAAACAGCCTCCTGCCGTGAACGTAGAGCCAACCATATCTGTACTGTGTTGGCTTAACTTGTTCCAGGTCATCCAGTATTATGCGTCACATCAATGCTTCCTGTCTGCATAAAATGCCTGTACCAGCAGTGTGTTGGCGTTCATGAGGGTCGGTGCTTCCGGTGTTGGAAGTTCCTTTGAACCTGTGTGTCCGATTTGGTCTGAATAAACCATTTCAAACACTGAGCCATTTCTTGAACTGTTGTTATGCTTCACTCACAGCAACCTGGAACACTCACAAACAAGACATTGTGAATGTTTCTATCATGTAAGCCAAACATGATGTGAATATTTTAATTAGTTTGGACACTATAACACATTGAAGTTGTAAGATATCTTTTGATATACGCTGCACATTGATGCTAAAGAGATAGATGGTGTCACAATGAGCACCATGGTGTGATGGGACCACATCAAACACTCATATCTCCATAACCACAGGAGCTACCACTGCATTATTACTGTAGTGCACAGTGAAGCAACAAAATGTAGCCCCAAACATAAAGACTAGTAATTGCAATGGGCGGTTTTGGTTGTATTGCCAACTTTACCCACAATTTCACTTCTTTATCACACTGGTAGTAACTGAAGTTATGTTTGGACTCCCGTATGGCTTAATTGCACATATTTTGCAATGAGAGAAAGACGTATGTGCTAATTTAAATCCTCAGAGTCTTTGAGAAGAAGTTACCTATTGTCAATTATTATTCCGTTCTGTGTAGTACAATATTCTTTTCTTTACTTGTAGGAAGTCATCCATGGAGCAGTCACTTGGTGAAGTTTTATACTCTGAATTTACTGCACTAGTTGCTGCAAATGAGAACCAACATCATTTCCTCTTACAGCTGTTTGAAAATTTGAAACAAGTCAATTCAGAACCACTGCGCCAGGGCACTCTTCAAGTGTTACAAAATTTTCTTTCCCAGCAATCTCACAACAATAATCCTTTGGTAGGTATTTTAGATGTATATTTCGAATTTTTACCTATACATAATTGATAAAAAAATATATTTAGTGTGTTGTTTATTTCTTTATTATAATGCTGCAAATACACTCCTGGAAATTGAAATAAGAACACCGTGAATTCATTGTCCCAGGAAGGAGAAACTTTATTGACACATTCCTGGGGTCAGATACATCACATGATCACACTGACAGAACCACAGGCACATAGACACAGGCAACAGAGCATGCACAATGTTGGCACTAGTACAGTGTATATCCACCTTTCGCAGCAATGCAGGCTGCTATTCTCCCATGGAGACAATCGTAGAGATGCTGGATGTAGTCCTGTGGAACGGCTTGCCATGCCATTTCCACCTGGCGCCTCAGTTCGACCAGCGTTCGTGCTGGATGTGCAGACCGCGTGAGACGGCGCTTCATCCAGTCCCAAACATGCTCAATGGGGGACAGATCCGGAGATCTTGCTGGCCAGGGTAGTTGACTTACACCTTCTAGAGCACGTTGGGTGGCACGGGATACATGCGGACGTGCATTGTCCTGTTGGAACAGCAAGTTCCCTTGCCGGTCTAGGAATGGTAGAACGATGGGTTCGATGACGATTTGGATGTACCGTGCACTATTCAGTGTCCCCTCGATGATCACCAGAGGTGTACGGCCAGTGTAGGAGATCGCTCCCCATACCATGATGCCGGGTGTTGGCGCTGTGTGCCTCGCTCGTATGCAGTCCTGATTGTGGCGCTCTCCTGCACGGCGCCAAACACGCATACGACCATCATTGGCACCAAGGCAGAAGCGACTCTCATCGCTGAAGACGACACGTCTCCATTCGTCCCTCCATTCACACCTGTCGCGACACCACTGGAGGCGGGTTGCACGATGTTGGGGCGTGAGCGGAAGACGGCCTAACGGTGTGCGGGACCGTAGCCCAGCTTCATGGAGACGGTTGCGAATGGTCATCGCCGATACCCCAGGAGCAACATTGTCCCTAATTTGCTGGGAAGTGGCGGTGCGGTCCCCTACGGCACTGCGTAGGATCCTACGGTCTTGACGTGCATCCGTGCGTCGCTGCGGTCCGGTCCCAGGTCGACGGGCACGTGCACCTTCCGCCGACCACTGGCCACAACATCGATGTACTGTGGAGACCTCACGCCCCACGTGTTGAGCAATCCGGCGGTACGTCCACCCGGCCTCCCGCATGCCCACTATACGCCCTCGCTCAAAGTCCGTCAACTGCACATACGGTTCACGTCCACGCTGTCGCGGCATGCTACCAGTGTTAAAGACTGCGATGGAGCTCTGTATGCCACGGCAATCTGGCTGACACTGACAGCGGCGGTGCACAAATGCTGCGCAGCTAGCGCCATTCGACGGCCAACACCGCGGTTCCTGGTGAGTCCGCTGTGCCGTGCGTGTGATCATTGCTTGGACAGCCCTCTCGCAGTGTCCAGAGCAAGTACGGTGGGTCTGACACACCGGTGTCAATGTGTTCTTTTTTCCATTTCCTGGAGTGTATTTTACTCAAGACATATCATATGTTCCTTAAAAGTAGCCAGTCTGGTTTGCCCCATGAAAGCATGTATTACTGAGCTGTTTGTTTTCACAAAAGTCAGTGTTGGGTAAATTACCTTTGAGGCAACCAAATTCAGATGAACTAACCTACTCTTCCACATCTACACCTATCTTTTTAATATATATATAAAGTTGAGAATACGTGTGTGTGTGTGTGTGTGTGTGTGTGTGTGTGTGTGTGTGTGTGTGTGGGAACTCCTCCCAGACATACAGCCTTAGAGGACCAACATAGGGAGAGCTTATAATGCTGTAGCTATAATACATGTGTAGATACAGATGTGGTGTTTTTAACCCCCTGCCATATGGGCTACCCTCATGACAGGTATGTTTTGTGGAAATAGTATTGACCTGCTCTCCAGAGCAGCCTACATGTCAAGCCCCTATGGAGAAAAGAGTAGGCAATGCGCTATTACCTCCTCCCCCAGCGCACCATTCATGTGGAGCATGTGTTGGTCTCACCGCAGATTTCTAGTACTGAGCCACACACAATTGATTAAACCAATTTAAATATCGATGTATGAAGATCAAAAAATCATTTGTTGACCTTGATATGTAGACTGCCCTGCAAAACAGGTCTATAAATCATGCTGATTAAACTCCCGCACAACACACCTCTCATGTGGGGCAGCATACACATCAGCAGCTGAAAAATTGTTTCTGGCCATATCTCCATTCCTATGGGAAGTAGGTTAAAACCTCCATGCAGCGTGTTGTTTGTGTGCCACATTAGGTTGAAATCAATAGAGGGGTATGAAAGGAGATGCCAGACATACATAAAAAACTACACTCCATCCAAACAGGCCATGGAAGGCCAAATGGTACTGACCAGCCACCATGTCATCCTCATCCCACAGGTATCACTCGATGCGGATACGGAGGGTCATGTGGTCAGCACACCGTTCTCCTGGCCGTATGTCAGTTTTCGAGACCAGAGCTGCTACTTCTCAAACAAGTAGCTCCTCATTTTGCCTCACAAGGGCTCAGTGTAGCCCGCTGGCCAACAGCGCTTGGCAGTCTGGATGGTCACTCATCCCAATGCTACTTCACTGATCTGACGGGAACTGGTGTTACCAATGCGGCAAGGCCGTGCGCTACACACACACGCACACGCACACACACACACACACACACACACACACACACACACACACACACACACACACACACACACACACACACACACACACACACACACTGTGTGTGTGTGTGTGTGTGTGTGTGTGTGTGTGTGTGTGTGTGTGTCTATATATTTTCCTCCCTCTCTGCCCATCTCCTCTTCTCCTCCCTGTCTGCCCCCCCCCCCTCCAAGTGCCACAACTGCACTTGTGTGATGGTACTCCACTCCAACTATCCTTGTGTCCCAAACTCAAACTCCACAATCCACCAGTAGTTGTCAGAAATTGATATAGATATGAAATGCAGACACAACATATGGCATGTAAGGTTACATTCAATATTAGATGTACTGTTCCCAGTTGCCATGATGTATAAACTGGTGGTTGATATCCCTCTGCTACATGCCACATATACACTGAAGAGCCAGAGAAGCCAGTACACCTGCCTGAAATCGTGTAGGGCCCTCCATAATGTTGAAAGTGCTTAATAATGTTCATGTCTCAGGGCTTTGGTGGCCAGTGGAAGTGTTTTAACTCAGAAGAGTGTTCCTGGAGCAACTCTGTAGCAATTCTGGATGTGTGGGGTGTCACATTGCACTGCCAGAATTGCCCAAGTCTATCAGAATGCACTATGGACATCAGACAGGATGCTTACATATGTGTCACCTGTCAAAGTCATATCTAGATGTATCAGGGGTCACGTATAACTGCCAGCCTGTCATCCATGTGGAGCACATGTTGGTCTCACCGTGGATTTCTAGCACTGAGCCACACACAATTGATTTCATCAAAGTGTACGGACCTGAAGATGGCGTAGATGTAACGTCAAAACTAGTAGCCAAATAAATATAAAATCTTAAGTACAACTGGAGGAGTTACGTTTTTAACAAAAACAGTTTTTTTGTCCCCAGCATGTAGGCTGCCCTGTGTGACTGGCCTGTAGTGTTCGATTTGTACAGGCCTGCTTTATCGACCTGTTTTTCAGGGGCTACATCTTCAGATGGGCATGGCTGGGGTATTGTTGAGATGGATGGAGAGGATGGACAGAGAGAGAGTGTGGCAAGAGGGGATGGATGGGATGAATGGAAGCAGGAGGCAATGGACAGTGAGAGGGGATGGACAAAGAGAGGTGATAGGAAGGGGGCACAGAGATAGGGAGGCAGAAATGGATAGGGAGAGAGCAATGAGGAGAGGGGATGGGTAGGGAGAAGGGTCAAGAGGTGATGGACAAATAGGTAGAGTAGGAGTATGAGGAGAGGGACAGACAGCAGGAGGGAGAAAAGGAGGGGTTGGACTATGTGTTGGGCGGGGGGGGGGGGGGGGGGGGGAGGTTGGTATGGACCGAGAAGGAGAAGCCGGTGAAGGTGCAATTGATCTGTTGAATGTGTACGCACATAAAACTGCCGGAAATAGGCTAGTATATGTATTAAGCTCGTGCAAGTGTTGGTAAGAGCTTCTCTTAATGAATGTAGCTGAGAATATGTAAGTATGTGTGGGAACTCCACCCATGCCCATGGACGAAGTGGGTCAGATTTGACACACGAACTTTTTGCCCCAAGAGGACCAACTTAGTGAGGTTTCTAATGCTCTAACACCAATACTTATGGAGATGCAGACGTGTTTTTAAGCTCCTGCCATACTGACTTGCACTGCACAACAGATGTGTTGTGAGGGAATAATAATAACCTGCATTATCAACCTACATTGCAGTGCAGCCTACATGTCAAGGGGAAGAAAGGGTTCTCCAGTTCCTGATGTGTAGACTGCCCATCGGGGGGCGAGCCCTTGGCATATAGGGTGTGCAACACGAGACATGAGTTGTGGGTGTAGTACCAGCCTGCTTCATTGACCTCTTTTTGTAGGGACAGTTCATGCAGATGAGGGCAGGCAAGGGAGGGAATGGTTAGGGGGAGGAGCGGGCAGATGAGTAGGAAGAGAGGCAGTAGGAAGAGATTTACAGGCAGAGGGAGGGAAGGAGGAGAGTGACAGGAAGAGAGAGGGTGGGGAATGAGATGGACAGATAGGAAGACAAGGAGGTGATGTGTAGATAAGAGAGGTGTATGTATATATGTGTGTGTCTAGCATTTCCTCCTAAATTTCTTAATCAATTCCAACCAAATTTGGTACGTAAACATCAAACTTTCTGAGTATCAGCACTATGGATCTTGTAACATCCTAGCCCCAGTAGGAGCACAGATATGGAAAGAAACATTGTGTTTTGTTTTTGACAGCCCCTGTCATATATGTTGCCCTGCACAAGAGGTGCATTGTGTGGAAATATTATCACTGTGCCTTTCAGTCTGTTTTGTAAGGCAGCCTACAGTCAGGAGCAAGGAACAATTTTCCTGCCTCCAACATATAGACTGCCCTGCACAAAAGGCATGTTGCGTTGAGTAGTATCGGCCTGCTTTATCTATCTGCTTTACATGGCAGCCTATGTGTGGGTTCGTTTTCAAGCCCCTGATGTGTAGGCTCCTATGCATGACAGGCATAGTGTGGTAGTATCTGCCAGCTGTATAATGGACACAGGTGGGCGAAGATTGAGGTGGATAGAGGACGGGATGGACAGAGAAAGGTGCAGGAGGTGATGGAAAGAGAGATGGGACATAGGGAGATGGGCAGAGAGAGAGAACGGGGGCGTGGGGGGGGGGGGGGGGGGGGGGGGGGTTGCAGGTGGTGTTTGGCAGAGAGAGAGGGGAAGATGAGGAGTTGGACAAGAGAGATGGGGGAGAGGAGGAAATGGACAGAGAAAGGGGGCAGAGGAGATGTGGACACGTAGAGAGGGACAGGTAGAGATGGACAGTTAGTGGGGGGGGGAGGGGGGAGGTGGGCATGGGCAGAGGGAGCCAGAGAGAGTAGGTGGAGGGGATGGACAAAGAGAGGAGGAAATGAAGAGTCAGAGAGAGTGGAGAGGAGGAAATGGACAGATGCAGTGGGGGTAGGAGGATGAGGTGCACAGAGAGACCTGGGAGGAAGAGGTTGACACGGGGGTTGGGAATATGTGCAACATACATGCTGAATACCAATGGAGGTTAAACAATGGAATAAAGGCTAATTATTTACTTTTGCCTCTTCTTATCACAGTATTACTTTGTTGTACTCAATTAAAGATAATATTGATCTAAGAGACAGTGACAGAAACTCAATATGGTACAGAACTAATGGTTCCACTATGTATACAGATGTCCTTTAAAATTACAGCATCGTGAAGATGATCAGCAACAGATGTTAAATGTACACAAAGTGTGCTACAGAGCTGAATATGCTAATTTCACCACAACCAAATAAACTGGTAAGGAATTATGCTATCTAAATCCTGTATTTAGGCTCTCTCAATCAGATGTTACATTTAAATACAGTTTGTGTCAAAAAAGTGTTATGCCTTAAGAAGGAGAAATGTCTACCAGGGAAAGATCTCACACTGAGATTTTTATTCGGGAGTTATATTTGAGTATAGCTTGATTAAAAATAGTGTTATGCCTTAAGAAGGAGAAATATCTACCAGCATGTTTCAAAATTAGATAGCCTGAGGATCGCACCCCAAGAGACTGAGGTTTATTGTTGCGCAGTATTGCTACTCACTTTGGTCAGGATCCTTCAATTGAATTGGTCATCTCAAAAAGTTCATGAGTCCCAAAAGTAAAGTTTTGCAGAAGAATGCACAAACTTTCTACAGTGTAAACCATCTGTGTATTTATTACTGTTACAATGTCATTGGTTTTTGAATCTTTAAGGACTGCTTAGCATTGTGTATTTTTGTTTTGTTATATGTAGCTTAACATAAAATTAAAATTTTAAACATTTCTGACTTATAACTTTTTGCAGTCAACAACTATTTATTATCTTAAATGAAACCTATACTTGCACATGCATGTTGATTTTATTAAAATTCAATCAATATGGTGAACTGCAAACTCAAATGAGACTATTACTATTTCATTCACATCATCATAGTTTGTTCCTACACTGTCAGCTATTCTTGCATTTTCATTCACATCATCATAGTTCATTCCTGTACTGTTGGCTATTCTTGCAGTTGCTCTTAAAATTCCGTATACTTTGGTGGATATACCTTTTTACTTTCAGTATGTCTCATATTTTATTGACATTGATGGGCACCTGTTTTTCAGGATGTGCTAACTCATCGGGAAGTCTAGGATCCTTATTGAAACTGTAAAGGAGCTGAAATGTTTTTGTGGGAGCACCATGAATGAACAACTCTTGTTTTCCCTTGTCCAGGATAATGTGTATAATACTCAAAACTCACCCATTTAGAAGAGGAAAAAGAAATTTTATGTTCCGTAGAAAATTTTCCCATATTTGATTCAAAGAGACAAGATTTTTTAAAACTAGACAAACCACCAATTTGTAAATGCTTCTATAAAGATGCCATCAACAGGTTCCACTGATAGCTCTTTGATCATTGTCACACTCTTAAAATGTGTAGGTCCTGTGATGATGACTCACGAACTATCTTTTGTTCCTGTACAGGGAAGTATTCTTTCATCTTCTTAAATCTTCCATCTGATACGAATGTTAAACAAAAGTGAATCATTGTGTTATTCTTATTCAAACTGGCCCACCTGTTGGGATCCCCAGGGGGTCGACAACTCTTTTTGTGGATATGTGCGTAGCGAGCACGGGACCCCGAGCTAATGTGGCCCTCCTTCCTTTCCAGGCTGTATACCTTCCTTTTCCGCATCCTCCCCTATTCCCCATCTTCGCCCCCACTCCCCTCACCTCTGGCTCTTTCCTTCCCTTTCTCCCCCTCTGGGAGTATGGTTTGTGCCTACGTCCGGAGGCAGACGCTCGTAAATGTAACGCATTCTTCACCTTCTCTGCTTGTATGTCTTCATCCTTCCTTTGTCCTTCTCTTTTCCTTACCTCTTCTCTTTACCCTTTTCTGTGCTGCGGCATTTGAGACCTCTCTTCTTTCCTTTCCCTTTCTTTGTTTTTCCCTTTCTCTTTCTTCCTCCCTGTGCGTGTCTGAAGGTCGACCCATGCATTTTCGTGCGTAGCCGGTGACGGGGTAATGCGTAATTCCCCACCCTGGGTAGACAGGTAGGACACGTACGTACCCCCTGGTAACGGCCTTCCGAAAGTGCCGATTGGTCCCTCCGTCCTTTTCTCGGGGCGTGTGACCTGAGGTGTGAACAATCACCTTAGGCGGGAGTGCCCTCAGAAAGGGCCCCCACAAGGGAGGAGCACGCCATCGGAGACACCGGTAATCGTGGGGGATTCTTCCGCAATGGTTTCCTCATCTTCCACTTTGTCTGCTCACAAGCGTAAGTTCACTGAGTTTCAGCCACAGACAGTTCTTCCATCATTGCCACAGTTCCTTGTTGTTTCTTGGTTTAATTATTAATTATTCAGAACGGTGTCGACACCATTGCTGGTCTTGTAAAGTTTTGTTCCAGGTTACGGAATGGCACATTGTTGTTAGAAACAGTCAGTGCCCTCCAGGCACAAAAATTGCTGTGTACTTCACTTCTCCACACCTTACCTGTCGGGTTGAAGAGCACCGCACTTCAAATTCCTCACATGGAGTCATTTATACACACTCCCTCGACGGATTGTCTGATGAGGAAATTCAGCACTACCTGTCAGACCAGGGCGTAACAGCTGTTCATAGAGTTATGAAAAGGGTTGACACGAACATCGTTCCAACCCGTACTGTCTTTTTGACATTTGATAGAGTTCAACTCCCATCGAAAATAAAAGCGGGCTATGAGATAATTTCCGTTCGCCGCTACGTTCCAAACCCTACGCATTGCTATCGGTGGCAGCGGTTCAATCACACCAGCGAGTCCTGTTCCAACCCGGCCAAATGTGTTACGTGTGGCAAGGATGCCCATGATGGTGCTTGTCCACCTCCATCCCCTCGTTGCATCAACTGTATGGGTGATCACACTACTTCCTCTCGAGATTGCCCCATTTTTAAAGACGAAAAGCTCATTCAGGAAATCAGAGTGAAGGAAAAGGTGTTGACCTTTGCTGCTTGAAAATTATTTGCAAGTCGAAAGTCCACTGTGCCTCAAACAGGAAAATACAGCACTGTCCTTGCCTCTCCTCGGACAACAAAGGAGGTGGCCACACAGACTTGTGATTTCACCTTTAGTGACACGGTCGTCAGATCGGCCAGCATGAAGATCGCCCGTTCAACCTCCCCACTTTCGCCTGCTCCATTTATGGCTCACCCTTCATCGGGTTCTGCTAAATCTTGATCCCAAACATCATGGTTCCAAGAAAGCTAGTAAGAAACCCAGTTCCTCTCCTTCTCCGCCACGGCGCGTCTCATCTACAGCACCACCTGGCAGTAACCGCCCACACCCTCGGCAGTCTTCTGTGTCGCCGAGGCGCACTGCTGACGGCCGATTAACCGGCCGATCGCTGGTGGCAGGAGCTGCTCCTGAACAACCTATGGATCAGGATCTTTTGCCTTCGGCTGAGTGCCGTTCTACACTTCCGGTCACTAGCTCTGAGCAGTCATTGTGTTGACGGCAACCTTGGCCACATTCTTCTGTTTTCTGTCACCCTATGTCCATTATCTATTGCAATATCCGCGACATTTGAGCCAATCGGGATGAATTGACGATCCTCTTGCAATCCTACTTGCCGGTCATCTTCTGTCTTCAGGAAACAAAGCTGCATCCCCACGACCGCTTCGTTTTCCCCCATTTTCAGTCAGTCCGATTTGATCTCCCCTCTGTTGAAGGCACTCCAGCACATGGAGGACTCATGATTCTTCTCCATAATACTCTCCATTATCACCCAATCCCCTTAAACACTTCCTTCCAAGCAGTCTCTGCCCATCTTTCCCTTTCTGGAAACACCTTCTCTCTTTGTACTGTATACATTCCATCGTCCACATCAGTGACACGAGCTGATCTCCTTCATCTTCTTGGTCAGCTTCCACCCCCCTATTTGCTGGTTGGGGACTTCAATGCCCACCACCTGCTTTGGGGATCTCCACATCCATGTCCGCATGGCTCACTATTGCTAGACATCTTCCACCAAGCGGATCTTGTTTACCGCAACACTGGGGACCCTACATTTTTGTCTGCCTCCACGACAACTTTACCGCACTTGGACCTTTCGGTCGGTACCGTTCCACTAGCTCGGCGCTTTGCATGGTTCACCCTTGCTGATACACACTCGAGTGACCACTTTCCATGTGTCCTTCGATTGCAGCCACAACTACCATATATGCGCCAGAGACACTGGAAGTTTGTCCAACCCGATTGGACACTTTTTTCGTCTCTAGCAACATTCGATGACCGTCAGTTTCCTAGCTTTGACGATGAGGTCACTCATATTGCAGACGTTATTCTTACAGCTGCGGAATGTTCAATACCACGCACCTCCGAATTGCCCCGGCGCCCCCCAGTTCCTTGGTGGAACGAGGCATGCCCTGACGCAATACATGAGCGGCGACGTGCTCTTCGCGTTTTCAGACGCCATCCTACTTTGGCCAACTGTATCCGCTATAAGCAGTCCCGTGCGCGATGCCGTCACGTCATCCGCAATAGCAAGAAGGCAAGCTGGAAATTCTTTACTAGCTCATTTAACACCTTCACTCCCTCCTGGGAAGTTTGGAGTAGGATTCAATGGTTATCTGGCGCGCCTAGTTTCTCCCCGGTCTTTGGGCTCACTGTTGCAATTTCTAACTCATTGGGTCAACACTTTGCTGAGATTTTGAGCTTTTCAAATTACCAGCACTTCTCCTGAAGAAACGTGCAGCGGAAGTGCGACATCTTGCTTCTCCTCTTAAAATCGCGAAAGCTATAATACTGTTTTCTCCATGCGGGAACTCCAACATGCACTCTCTTCTTCTCACTCCTCCACCCCAGGACCGGATGGTATCCACATCCAAATGTTGCTGCATTTATCAACCCATAGTCTGTGCTACCTCCTTCGCCTTTATAACCGAATTTGGACCGACAGTACTTTTCCCAGATGATGGCGGGAAGCTATCGTCGTTCCTGTTCCGAAACTTGGAAAGGACAAACATCTCCCCTCTAGCTATCGCCCCACTTCTCTCACCAGTAGTGTATGTAAGGTTTTGGAGCAAATGGTTAATTGTCGTTTAGCTTGGTGGCTGGAGTGCCGCAGTCTTTAAACACCTGCCCAATGCGGTTTCTGAAAGCATCGTTCTGCAGTTGACCATCTTGTTGCTCTCTCCACTTATATCATGAACAATTTTCTCCGGGAGCCCCAAACAGTAGCAATATTTTTTGATCTGGAGAGAGCATACGATACTTGTTGGAGGACAGGCATCCTCTGCACACTGTTCTCTTGGGGCTTTCAAGGGCGGCTACCCCTTTTTCTTCGCAAATTTATGGCAGAGCGTACATTTAGAGTGCAGGTGAACACCACTCTCTCCCGTACTTTCTCCCAAGAAAACGAGGTACCCCAGGGATCTGTGCTGAGTGTTGTACTGTTTACCATTGCCATAAATCCAATTATCGACTGTCTCCCTCCCAATGTCTCAGACTCCATCTTTGTGGACGATTTTGCGATCTACTATAGCTCTCAATGGACCAGCCTTCTTGAACGACGTCTTCAAGGCTGTCTCGATCGCCTCCACTCTTGGAGCCTCGAAACAGGCTTCCGCTTTTCTCCCAGTAAGACCGTTCATGTTAATTTTTGGCATTTTACAGAGTTTCTTCCACCCTCTTTACATCTAGGACCTGTCAACCTTCTGTTTTTGGACGGCGCTAAATTCTTGGGTCTTCTGTTTGACAGAAAACTGTGCTGGTCCTCCCACGTTTCCTATCTTTCTACTCGCTGTCTGTGATCCCTCAACACCCTTCGTGTCCTGAATGGTACTTCCTGGGGAGCGGACCAAGTGGTCCTTCTCCGCCTCTATCGCGCCTTAGTGCGCTCGAAATTGGACTATGGAAACATAGTTTACTCCTCTGCTCGGCCGTCTATTCTTCGGCGTCTCGACTCTATCCACCACTGCGGATTACGTTTAGTGTCTGGAGCTTTTTACACCAGCCCTGTGGAAAGCCTTTATGCTGAGACTGCTGAACCTCCGCTGTCCAATCGGCAGGCAGTCCTACTGAGTCGTTATGCTAGTCATCTGTCTTCCATGCCTGCTAATCCACCCCATGACATTTTTTTCGACGCCTTCTTCGATGTAGGGTATGCAGGCCGCACTTCCTCCCTACTACCACCGGGAGTCCACATCCATCAACTGCTCCATTCTCTTTCCTTCCGCTTTCCTAAAACCTTCTTCACAACTTGGGGTACAGCACCGCCTTGGCTCCGTCCCCGGATCTGCCTGCTCCGTGACCTTTGTCAATTTCCCAAGGATGGTACCCCTTCACTTGTTTATCGTCGGGCATTTGTTGCTCTATGTGCACAAATGAAGGAAGCCACATTTATTTACACTGATGGCTCGAAAATATCGTTAGGTGTAGGGCGTGCCTATATTGTTGGTGACACCCCAAATCGATTTCGGCTTCCCGACCAGTGTTCGGTTTATACTGCGGAGCTTTACGCTGTTCTCCAGGCTGTCCAATACATCCGCTGCCATCAGCGGATACAGTATGTTATCTGTTCAGATTCTCTCAGCTCTCTCCTCAGTCTACAAGCTCTCTACCCTGTCCACCCTCTGATCCACTGGATTCAGGACTGCCTGCACTTGCTCCAGTTAGGGGGCGTCTCGGTGGCGTTCCTCTGGATCACAGGACACGTTGGTATCTGTGGAAATGAGGTGGCCGATATAGCGGCCAAGGCTGCAGCAGTCTCTCTTCTTCGGCCAGCTATTCGATCGATTCCCTTCGCCGATCTACAGAGTGTTTTATGTCGTCGTGTTGTTCTTTTATGGCACGCACATTGGTTGACACTTCCCCATAATAAATTTCTTGGACCTCTTCCTCCCGAATGCGTTGTCAGGAGGAGGTAATTTTAACCAGACTCTGCATAGGGCACTGTCTTTTTAGCCATCAACATCTTTTAAGTGGCGATTCCCCCCCCCACTCTGTCCCCACTGCTCTCAGCTGTGGATGGTAAGACACCTTTTAATTGAGTGCCCCTATTTTACTCCGTTACGCACCTGTCTACAGCTGTCGCCTGATATATCGTCCATTTTAGCAGATGACAAGCGCTCGGCCAATCGCGTTCTCAATTTTATTAGTGCCAGTAAGATGACATCAGTCGTTTGAGCTCTTTTTGGGGCCAACCAACCCCTTTCTGTAGTGGATTTTTAAGCTTTCCTTCTGCTTTTAGTTTCTCCAATTTTTTGAGTTTCGTTCCCATTGCTGCTGGTTTCCATTTTCGTTTTTTACCGTTTCCTAAGTCACAGACGCTAATGACCATAGCAGTTTTGCACCCCCCCCCCCCCCCCCCCCCCCCAAAAAAAAAAAAAAAACACCTGTTGGAGAACAGATGAAGCTAATTCTCTTCTTTTGGGATATTTTTCTGGATGTGATGGTACAGAAATAAGCAAACTTCATTTCCACATTTCTTGACTGTGCATTCATGGTACCTATAAGAGTGTGAGTCTTTATTTTTCATATTGTGTGTGTCAAAATTATTGAGCTATAGCTCTTTGTTCTTTTTTTTTCCAAGTAAAAGATATCCTGAACAGGAATAGTTAATGGTAAATTTCACATGTAGTCAAACTTCAGCCCACAGACATTACTTCCCTTTTTACCGTGTTATGAAACTTTACTAATTTTACTGTGAAATTTGTTGGACCTTCTGTGGTGAACAACTAATTGCATTGTCACAATTTGTCAACCTTAACAAGAAAAAGTACACATGAAAGCAGCAAGGGGCCACCAACGTCTTTTGCTTTCAGCTAAATACACTTCATTATAGTCACTGCAAGAAGGACATGGCTCAGTGACTCATGACCTTTCTGCACTGAGTGACGCCACTTGACAGTTGACTACTTCCTTTCTTGTCTTTAGTAATCTGGCTATCTGTATCACCCAGTTCCAATATATAACTCATTTTTGTAAAAAAGTTGACTCGGGGTCTTTCTGCAATGATCAATTAATTTGTAATCCAAACTTGGAATCAGTTGGTCCAGGAGACCCATTCTCAGTGCCATGCATGATCTAAATGATACACACACACACACACACACACTTGGCCATACAGCCATGTCCTGTAGCATGAATCAGGAAATGGGTCTGTTTACATGAAGATAGGTATCGAGATGAACAGTCTAATGATGTCTGAATACCATGAGATGCCAGCACAGTGACTATTGTTGCAGCAGAGAGAGGTGTGTCAAAACTGGCACATCCAATAACAACACATAACACAGGAATGGCACCACATTGTCTTTTCAGATGAGTCCCAGTTCTGTATATAGCCTCACAGTGGACATATTCAATGTGTGGGAACTCCAAGAAGAATGAAAGTTGCCAGATTGTGTTTGTCTCGCAGGTGGTGTGATGGAATGAGGTGTCATTGAATATGCTACATGATCACTTCTGGTTCTCATTCGCATGGCCAGTAATTTGGATGCTGGGCACTACATTCCCGATGTGTTAAGACTAGTGGCTGTGGCTGATGTTCGATGTGTCCATGCCATGATCTTTCATTGAGATAAAATAAGATAACAATTGGCCCATTTTTTCATGGTTTCCCATTATACAGAGGGCCTCAGGCTCTGGCCAGCACATTCTTGTGATTTCTCATGCAATGAAAACATTTCGTCAAGGACTGTTGAGAGACTGGCACGGCAGTTGATGGTATCTGGCTCGGAGCTGAAGCCGCATGCAGTGACATACTATTATGTCATACGAGCTCACTTTGACTTAGTGCCCAGCCAAGTTAAGAGTTGGCAGCTTGGTGTACTAAATTTTGTTCCCTGTATACCTCCATATTACCTACAAACCTAATCATGTATCCTTCCCTCTGTATTGTATACACACAATAGGTAAAATTTCATTATTTGCTATCATTCCTGGCAGTTTAATTGTAATGAGCAGTAGTGTATTTGTGAGGGCCCCCCACCTCTCCGCTCATCATTGAGATGTTATAAAGATGATAGTTGTGATGAAAAATTCAAGCTGAAGTATTCTTTAGTACTCTCTAACACTCCTTACCAAAAATGTGTACATTTACTTATGGTTGAAGTTTTTCATATGAACTCCTTTAACCATGTGCCATGAGCTATAACTAAGTATTCTACATGTAGCCAGAATAATGGCCATAATCATTGTGTCACAACAGTGATATCATTTTGTGTACTAATGCAAAGCACTGCAACCCATCTAGATTTGGTGACTAACTCAGGAGTGAGGCTGCAACATAACAGTGTTAATAGTCACTTGGCACATTGTCATGGTGCTGGAGTTACTTTTATACAACAAACCTACACTATTTTGAGATTTATTTTAATAATATACTTAGATATGAAACCCTGATTTTACAGCTATTTACATATGAATGTTAGTATATGGTTGGTGGATGCTATATGTACCTCACATGCTGGAAAGGATTTTCTTGATGAGACTTTTTGGGGATTAAAGAGAAAACCCATTCTCAGACACAGGGCATGGAAAATCCGACAAAACAGAATAAGAGAGCAATAAAACATAATTACTGGTAACAGACAGGCCATAAATGTAACATGTGATTGTTGACAATAGACAGGATATGAAACTTTGAGGACTCTGGTGTGGTAGGCAGGAAAGGTCAGTTAATCAGAGGCAACAGTCAGGTTTATTGAAAATACAAATATATTTGAAATAAATGTCAGTGGTAATATAAATACAGGAAAGAAAAATTATGGAGACTGTGGGAGAGCAGTGAATGAAGAAAAAGAAGATGCAGAATACAAATCTGAAATAAAAACTAGAACTTTAATAAATATGAAAAACTGAGAAAATAATAACAGATATGAGGGAAGGAGGAAGGTGCAGAAATGAAAATGAAATAAATGCATGCTGCACTTAGTTTGCAGCTGTGACCTAGTAGCCCTGTACTGAAATGAGAAAGCTTGTTGATTAATATCGCTCTCTCTCTCTCTCTCTCTCTCTCTCTCTCTCTCTCTCTCTCTCTCTCTCTCTCTCTCTCTCTCTCTCTCTCTCTCTCTCTGATAAAATAGTTCACTCAGTGACTGCATGACTGCAGGTATAACCCTTAATGTCAAAGAAATGATTTAAGTGTTTAAGTAAGAATGTTTGGGATGACTAGGATGTTGTGATTTGAAGAGTGATAGAATGGTACTGTGAATATCATCATAAGTGTAATTAATATCAATCTTGTTTCGGGAAACTGAACTTATGATATGATCACTATATCAGTTAGTTTGCCAGACAGGAATTACAATTGTGGACAAAGTCACATTTCATTTGAACAAAATACTATATAATTTTCTTTCTTTCCAGAATAGCACCCAGTCAACTGAAACGCCACATCCACAAAGTGATACAAGAACTACTGAAAATGCCACTACTGAAAGTTTTCCATTGAGCACTGGGGATGTTGTTATTAAGGTACAGTTTCTGAAACACAAACAAGTTTGCTAGTTTTCTGTTTTCATGCAAGTGTTATCTGTGATATATATTATATATGGTAAATTGACTAAAAGAGGATGGGGGATCTTTGTAGTTTATAACTATTTCTTTAATGATATAATAGGTTTAGCGAAAGCCATAAAAGCTTGTCATTTTTGTTTTGTTTGAAGGTATATCAGCCTGGTGAACGATAAGTGTTCAAAATGTTACACAAAATTTTAGATGGGGCAGGTAGACGTTTCAGAAACTATCTGTATGTCTGAAATATCTTTACAGATTAAAAATACATAGCATACTCTTAGTGTCAGGGTAAACTCTCAGAACAAAGCACAGGAGGATGAACAGAAGGTGTAAAAATAAAAAGCCACATTTCAGTTTCATGAGGGATCCAACTTTAGTTTGTCACCATGAGATCTTCATCAACTTCAAAAGCTGAAGAAATGTCAGAGGCACCATCTATATGAACGCAATGAGGATTTCTTAAATTCTGTGTTTTTATTTTATTATACATATTACATTTCTCCCCTGTAAAAGCACTAAAATCACTAAAAAACCAAATTGTCATCTGACTTTAGTAACTAACATAAAAATTGAGTTATACTTCTGGTTTACAACCTCAAGTTTTCATTGAGCAGTCAAAGCATGGAGACTACAGTGACATCTGTCCATTGCTTCTTTGAGTCACATGTTGCTGAAAGAATAAGATCTGACTAGAAGTTGCTGTTGATTTTCTTTCTTGTGATTGCATCAGTGGACTATATTCTTCATCTTTCTCAAAACTTCAAAAGTTTGTCTCATGTTAGCTTCTACTTTTAGTGTAATTCTAGTGCCCAAAATATATCCTGTCTTTACACTGTTTTGCAGGTGATGTGTAATATGAGTGATTGTGGTTGACATTATTGATTTACTTATAAATAATGAACAGGAAGCTTATGAAATATTGAAATTAGTGCACTTGTTTCTATAATGAACTGATATCACAAAATATTCATTTATTACTCTGATAGCAGAGATCAGACAGTGATTTGCATGCCTACGATTCCACTTCAGTTGATGTAGGAAGTATATGTGGGAAATTTAGGATATTTTACAGTGTGTAAGTACTCATGAGTGGTTGAATTATTGACACATACCTAGTAGCATAAACATCACCATTATGATCTGACCATGGTGGAAACACATCATCACATGGAGTTCACTAGATACCAAAGGTGTAAAGATGAGTCAAAGTTCCACATTCTGGCCCTGGATGGACCTGTCAGGTCCAAATGCCTATTTTGTCATCCTCTGCCAATGGCGTCATTACATGCAGTATAGAAGGGCATGTGATCAGCACACCACTCTCTGGGTTGTTGCTGGGTTTCTTGACCATTGAGTTGCTCCTCAGTTGGGCTCATGAGGCTGAGTGCATCTCGTACCAGTCCTCCCACTAAGGAAAAAATCTCAGGCAGTACTGAGAATCGAACCCAGGTTCTTCAGCATGGCGCTCAGCTGTGCAGACCACTCAGCTACAGAGGCAGACATACCAAAAGTGTTGGAGAGTATAATTCATAACCAGTCAGCTGCCACTAACATCTTGCAGGCATTGGTGTAACCAGGTCCAAGGTGCACACTTATTGATATTGATATATGATGTAGTACATATGCTCAATAAGATTTAGGTCTTGTGTCCTATTGTTTGTTGGTGATAGATGATGGCAGATGTATCAGGGGCCCCAATCACCCAGATGAACATTCTCTACATACAAGAGAGTACCTCCAGTAATTAACTGAATGGAGTCCTATTGACAATCTATATCCAGTGTCTCTTGTGGTTTTCAAGATATTCTTATCCTCCCATTGGTGTGTACCGGTGGATACCACAGCCTAGGCAACCAGTATCCATTTCAGCGTGCTACCCACATTAATCTCTTTGCTGTGGGGCACGTGATGAGCAGAGGCACCTGTGTTGGTTGTGGCTTTGCATCCAACAGTGGTAGAATGGTTGTGGGTTGCATGGTTGTTGACAGGTTATTGTTGTACATTATTAAGATGCCAAGTGACTTGTAGCACTGTGACCCGTACATCCACTTGTTACAAATTTCAATAATTGATATGAACATGTGTGTCATTAACACATTATTGCTAAGTGCAGTTGACGGTAGTGGTGTGAATTTTTGTAAATTGATATACTCATCTTACACACTCTGCATCAGAGCGCTGTGAAGTGACATATCAAACTATTCTATTTGCTGCTACAGCACATCTATTTTTCCAGTGTAAAAGCTGTTTCTAATTCACTTACTTGTGAGTCTGTATGTGACATTCATTTTGTCCCTTGATTGCAATTTACATATTTCTGCATTAGTTCCATAATTTTTTGCATGTTGTCAGCTACAGAAATATATAAAATTTGCCACTTGTCCTTCAGCTGTCACTGTTTCTGCATGAGAGTAAGATGTAATTTTAAAATGTTCCACATATCAAATTTTCTGCATAACCTTTTGTGTTCAGATTTCTTTTTGGTAGCTCTATGGATTACCTCTTACACTCCAATGTATCAGGCAGACATTCTGTAAGGGTAATAATTGTATACATGGTTTTATTATTCACTGTCTTTAAGTGTTCACGACATTATCTAATTGTATGTTGTTCAGCATTGTAACTATGAAAACATTGTCTTTTTCAGAGTGAAGTTCCCGGCTGTTCAGATTTGTTTTCTTGTGAATATGATGACAATATTGAGGTGAGTTCTAGCAAGTCAAGAAACAATATATTAATTATGGAAGGAATAAACATTACTACGCAATGAATTGTTGAAACATTGAGAGATTCACAGGCTTGTAAACAAGACAGGATTACTCGCTGCCTGGTCGCCCCCCCTCCCCCAAAATTGTGAAACATTGGTGGTCTTAAGCTGTATGCAGTAGCACAGATTTACTAATCGTTACATTATGGAAAAAAGATTAGTGTCACCATCACATAACTTAATTACTACTCATATCAAAATTAAGGGGATGGAAGCTGTACCAAATCATTGCCCCACTTCTTAATTCAACTCTGAGCACTACCCTCATTCAGCCAGAGGATTAAATCCTCACAAAAGTTACCAAATAGTTGGCCTGCCAGAATATTCACATCAATCTAGTACCACAGTTATCAGTTAATCAGCAAACTTAAAGTTCTTTGTTCCAGTATTACTACCTTAAGCTCACAATACCTCAGAGCACAAATAGAAGTTTTCAGGTAACGTATAGATCCAGTAGTGCAGCATTTTATGACTTGTACCTCACTATAATATTGCTCTTTCTGTTAAGCTCTCATTCCCAGCTGCAGTGTCATGAATTGCACAATACATGCAGTACCCAATATTGCCTAGTTCAAATTTGATAAATATAGTTACACCACATTTGTTGTATACAGTCATCTTTTGCATTACTCAATCATGTCTGTCAGCTCTATTATTTTACTTACCTTTCTTACCTCATTAACTAGTGGAGAGCATTCTAAAAAAAAAAAAAAAAAAAAAAAAAAAGTTTTTAAAAATTAAAAATTAAAAAAAATCCCTATTGCAGAGACAGGCTCCCTAACCATTAAGACGCTAGCATTATTCATTATTTTATTATTTCATCATTGCTTCATTAACTAATAAATAAACACCTGCTCTGCTTATTCAATACAAAATTGATTCTACTGAAAAATACTCCACAGTAACACAGCCTTATGCTAAGGTGAACTTAACTCATTTCTGATCAGATGAAATTATCACTTAGAAAAACTATTATTTTACGGTATTCCATCAAATTGCTTAAGATTATAGCCTGAAGGTTGGTATATATATACAAATTTTGCTTATACATTTCGTAGATTACTCCAGTTAACTATGTTTGAAGTTGGTATTCCTTAATGTTAGAAAATGCTGTACCATGACACAGATGGATAGTTATCTCCATATACTGATTGCTCTGAACACAAACACTTCTATTATGCCATAGTTAATATTAAGATCTAGTATTCAAGATGGTTTTTACTGCATATTGCCTCTGCTGCTGCACCAATGATTACTTCAGATGTTAATTATAGTTTTCAGATAATTCCTGCCCCGAAATGAGATCCATCCTTCATGAAATCCTCCCCACTCCACCAAGAGTGTCTTTCCGCCGTCCACCTAACCTTCGTAACCTCTTGGTTCATCCCTATGAAATCCCCAAACCACCTCCCCTACCCTCTGGCTCCTACCCTTGCAACCGCCCCCGGTGCAAAACCTGTCCTATGCACCCTCCCACCACCACCTACTCCAGTCCTGTAACCCGGAAGGTGTACACGATCAAAGGGAGAGCCACATGTGAAAGCACCCACGTGATTTACCAACTGACCTACCTGCACTGTGATGCTTTCTATGTGGGAATGACCAGCAACAAACTGTCCATTCGCATGAATGGACACAGGCAGACAGTGTTTGTTGGTAATGAGGATCACCCTGTGGCTAAACATGCCTTGATGCACGGCCAGCACATCTTGGCACAGTGTTACACCGTCCGAGTTATCTGGATACTTCCCACCAACACCAACCTATCCGAACTCCGGAGATGGGAACTCGCCCTTCAGTATATCCTCTCTTCTCGATATCCGCCAGGCCTCAACCTCCGCTAATTTCAAGTTGCCGCTGCTCATACCTCACCTGTCTTTCAACAACTTCTTTGCCTCTGTACTTCCGCCTCGAATGACATCTCTGCCCTTAACTCTTTGCCTTTAAATATGTCTGCTTGTGTCTGTGTATGTGCGGATGGATATGTGTGTGTGTGTGCGAGTGTACACCTGTCCTTTTTTTCCCCTAAGGGAAGTCTTTCCGCTCCCGGGATTGGAATGACTCCTTACCCTCTCCCTTAAAACCCACATCCTTTCATTTTTCCCTCTCCTTCCCTCTTTCCTGACGAAGCAACTGCCAGTTGCGAAAGCTTGTAATTCTGTGTGTGTGTTTGTGTGTTTTGTTCATGTGCCTGTCTGCCGGCGCTTTCCCGCTTGGTAAGTCTTGGAATCTTTGTTTTTAATATATATATATATATATATATATATATATATATATATATATATATATATATATATATATATATATATATATATATAACACTGGAGAAACCTTTTCTAAAATATTCCTACTGTATAAAATTACATAAAAATCAAAGACAGAATGTTTCTGATTCACTTGTAAACTACAGATAGGATAGGAGAAGAGTTTGACTGCCTCAGGAAACATGAAAAATGAAACAGACAGCTGAGGTAAGCATTATTGTCACATAATAAATCCAACACAGAATGTTGAACCCCCTACTTGCTATTTACACAAGAAATTAGTCCCAAATATTACATCAATGCTAAGATTTTGAATCACCAAGAAATTGCATTCCAACAACTGTCCCACCAATTTCACAGTTAATAGTAATTCTTGTTTCACACTCTTTGATAGCTTACCAGTAGCACCAATAATTTTTATTCCAGAAACATGCATCACCACTATACCATAGATTCAAAAAATGCCTGTGAAGTGCCATTCAAATCCTACCACTACCCAGTAAACACATAACATGTATAACTTGTACACTTGTTGTTGTTACAGGGTACCACACTTCCTTTTTACTTATCACATTGCCATCATTATAGATAATAAATTCAAATACCCCATCCTCATCACTACTGGATTCGACGTTGCTATCATTATTACAACTAATGTCAGAATCAGATCCACTGTCACTTTCTCTATGCTTTAGATGTTGTACCTCTTCCATGTTTATCTCCATTTCAGTCAATTTTGAATCTACATTTCATTTAATTTTAGCAGTTTTTCCTCTACCACTACTGCACCCTTGGTTTCTACCTCCGTTTCAAAATCATTTTTAATCTGATCGATTTGGTTCTCTAGTTTAACCCTATTTTCGGCACAAAATTTCCTGGCAGCTTTGACTTCACCTTTATACTGTTTTTTTCCCCAATAGCCTCCACCCTCCTACTATAGTCATCACAAAGTTAATTTCTCTCTTCTACACATTTACTGCTCATTAATGTTAATTTCTCAATAGTATTCTGCTCTACTCTCTTTATCTTCTCATCACAATCTTTAACTACCACCTCGATCCTCTTATTTAATTCTGAAAGATTAGATCTGACTACCTTAATCTCCTTCTTAATTTCTTTCTTCAGTTCATCCTTTAAGCTAACAATGTCATTTCTAATGCTATTCATTTCCTTCTCCACCCTACTAATGTCTTCTTTCATATTACTAATGTCTTCTTTCATACACATACCACTCAAACTACACATAATTTGCTTTAACATTACTTCCACTTTTCTGTCTGCCATAAACTTTTGCCCTTGGTGATTTTCATTACTAGTTTCCTCCTCCTTAACTTTAACGATCTCATCCACTTTAGTACTGTTTTTGTCCATTTCGCTCACATCACCATACAATGCATATGACACTTTTATCATTCCATCTACAATAGGGCTTTCATCCCCATCATCCAAAGTTACATTCATACCTGATTTATACCCACTATCATCTACAGGACCAGTCCCCATTAAGTTTTTCTGTTCATTTAAAACTTAACCTCTACAGCCTTGTTTTCAAGGACATCACTCTCGTGTTGTCCATTCTCCTCCATCTCACTGTCATGTTTGTTAAGGCCAGTCATTATGTATCACTTAATATAAAACAGCTTTTGTCATGAAATTAACTTATTCTTATTCACCCATCTCCTGCTACACAGCTGCAGTTGTCATCTCGATTTGTCGTCTGCACAGCTGCTGCAAGTTGTAATTCTCTCGGCGAGGTTTCTTGTTTATCCTGGTCAGCTGTGTCCACCAACATGCTGACTGGCTGCTCTTTTACTCAGTGGCGCCTTCCATAGAACCTGCTTGCCTATTGGCTGCTGTCCTACTGTGGCCAGGAAACCCAAGCGCTGATTGGCTGTTGCACTCCCTTCATTTAATTCACTGTAAACCGCTCAAGTTCACTGTCAGAGTTCGCAAGTCCTAGTTTATTGTGCCCATATAAAAAGTCCTCACCTGGGGCACCATATGTGATGTTCACCTGATTTATTTCTTCGTTTGTTGTTCTCAGTGTCATTGTACTGCATTGCTACACTGCTGAAAAATGGGGTTTGGAAGTTGAGCATTGACTACTATAAATGATGTGGCCGACAGTTGCACATTTGCGCTTCACAGTTCTTTACTTTCACTGTCACAACCTTTCCCCCCTTCCACTATACACAGTTAATCTGGCCAGTTAACTATTGTTTAACTTTCGATAACCCTCATTAATAGGTTGCATGCAAACTTCCACATACTGCTATAATAGTTTACTGTTGAACATCTATGAGCAGTAAAAGCCTAACCACACATTTCACAGTCTTTCAAATAAATTGAACAGACACTGTCATTGTTTTTACACAGAGCCTAATTGTGACAAACTTATTTCACAGTTAAGTTGCAGCATTGTTGTTGTTCTAACCAACACAGGTTTCTTGTCTGAAACTCGGCTGTGGACTGAGTGGCCCGGGACAAAAAATCGGGCCCTTATATATCCTTACAATAATAGGCACTGAAACCACACATTGTTTGATGTGTAATTTACAGAAATTACAATTAAAACTTAACTCATGAAATTAAGTGAATACGGCAAAAAATTGTATCTTTTTAACCGTTTCTTCTACTACAAGAGTTAGGCTGAATTATTTGTTTAAATGATGAAATTAACAGATATTGTTTCGCAAACATTATTTTTGACAAAATTGTTAATTACTTTGGAATCAATGAAGGGCTGGCTTTCTAACATGTTTTCGAATAGAGCCAAGTAGATACTTTAAGATTAGTAGTATTTCATCTTCCAAATGTTTACAATTATTACAGAATTTATATTTGAATATAATAGAGGGAAACATTCCACGTGGGAAAAATATACCTAAAAACAAAGATGATGTGTCTTACCAAACAAAAGTGCTGGCAGGTCGATAGACACACAAACATACACACAAAATTCTAGCTTTCGCAACCAACAGTTGCTTCTTCAGGAAGGAGGGAAGGAGAGGGAAAGACGAAAGGATGTGGGTTTTAAGGGAGAGGGTAAGGAGTCATTCCAATCCCGGGAGCGGAAAGACTTACTTTAGGGGGAAAAAAAGACAGGTGTACACTCGCGCGCACACACACACTCTCACACACACACACACACACACACACACACACACACATCCGCACATATACAGACACAAGCAGACAGTTCAGTGGCAGCATTCCTGCCAAGTCTCTCTGCAGTATCATGGAAGGGATGTCCAGCTTCTCTTAGCCCTATTATATGACCTCGTTAAAACGTAGGGAGATGTTTGTTATGAAGCAAGCTGAGATACTTTTACTTCCTCTCTTGTTTTGGCATATGCCTCCTTAAAATTCATTTTTTCATTTCTGAGTAATCAACATAACATCCTTTCGTCTTTCCCTCTCCTTCCCTCCTTCCTGAAGAAGCCACCGTTGGTTGCGAAAGCTAGAATTTTGTGTGTATGTTTGTGTTTGATTGTGTGTCTATCAATCTGCCAGTGCTTTTGTTTGGTAAGTCACATCATCTTTGTTTTTAGAATTTATATTTGTTTATAAGTCAACAGTAGAATTTTAAGTTAGAAAGCAGTTACTGATTTCATCCTATAACAAAAGTATTAGCTAGGAATAGTCAAAATAAATTAGAAAATCAATTACATACATAAAACTAAGCACACAATTAGATCTGGTGTTATATTCTTTAAAACTGAGGGAAAACCTTTCTCTTTTATGAAAATGTAGATTATACTCAAGTATGTTATGTCGATTACTCAGAAATGAAAAAATGAATTTTATGGAGGCATGTGCCAAAACAAGAGAAGAAGTAAAAGTATCTCAGCTTTGCTTCATTACAAACATCTCCCTAAGTTTTAATGAGGTCATATAATAGGGCTAGGAGAAGCTGGACATCCCTTCCATGATACTGCAGAAAGACTTGGCAGGAATGCTGCCACTGAACTGATTATTGGTAACAGTGGTCACAGGAAGGATGGTTTATGGCTCTGTCACATCATACTGCATCTGCAGCAGCAATTTGAGCAGCAGTTGGCACCACAGTGACACGATGAACTGTTACAAATCAGTTACTTCAAGGACAGCTCTGAGCCAGATGCCCTATAGTGAGCATTCTACTGACCCCAAACCAACAGCATTTGTGACTTCAGTGGTGTCAAGCAGGAGCTCATTGGAAAGCACAGTGGAGGTCTGTTATCATTTCTGATAAAAGCTGGTTCTGCCTTGGTGTCAGTGACAGCTGTGTGTTGGTTAGGAGGAGGCCAATTGAGGGCTGCAACCAACCTGTCTGTGTGCTAGACACACTGAACCTACACCTGGAGATGTGGTCTGAGATGCTGTTTCGTATGACAGCAGGAACACTCTCATGGTTACCCACACAACCTATCTGCAAATTTGTATGTCAATCCAGTCTATCTGTTGTGCTGAACAGCACTCCAGGGGGTGTTTTGCAAAAGTTAACACTAGCCCACGTACCACTGTTTTAACTCAACATGCTCTGTAGAATGTTTACCTGTAGCCTTCCATTCCTTGATCACTTGATCTGCCTCCAATCAAGCACCTACGGGACATCATCGGATGACAACTCCAGCATTGCCTACAAACAGCATTAACTGTCACTGTGTTGGCCAACAAAGTGCAACAGGCATGGAACTCCTTCCCACAAACTGACATCCAGCACCTGTACAATGCAATGCATGCGTGTTTGCATGCTACATTCTGCCAGTTACACTGTTTATTAATCTACCAGTATTTCATATTTACAGCGGTTTATCTCATATTTACATTGCCCTGTGATCATGCAATGTTAATCACTTAAATATTTTACCTAGACGAATGTATTCCCAAAATTTGATTGTATTAATTATTTCTTGATGTTGTGATACCTCTGTGTGTGTGTGTGTGTGTGTGTGTGTGTGTGTGTGTGTGTGTACACGCGCGCGCTGTTGTATATACATGCGTGCGCGTGCCCACACACACACACACACACACACACACACACACACACACACACACACACACACACAGGCAGAAATGGAAAGTGTTAAAGCATGTAGCACCAGTTCTGTATTTACCACAGACGTTCATCACATAATGAGCATTAAATGATTGAATTTCCATTCCATTTGTAACTGCTGTCTGTCATCTACATCAGTCCAATGTGTGATTACTTGCATACCTGAATATGCTCTTGTGTTCATTGTGGCATGGAAATAAACAACCTCCAAATCTTTTTTTGAGGAATTTGTTGACATACTTGAAACATTTGCTGCGTCAATACATGAAGAATGCTTGCTGGACGCTTTCCCTCAACTCTGAGAATTGCTCTGTGATGACATACCATGGGACTGGGCAGCGTAGTTAATTATCCTTACAATCTTTAAAGCATTTGTGGCGGTAACTGTTATGTGGGACCATGCATCATCCTGTTGGAATGTGCCATTTGGTACCTTGGTCATGAAGGTTTATGGTAAGAGGATTTACCATTTTTACCACATACTGGCAGTTATTCAGCCTCCCTTCAACAATTCCTGAGGGAATCCTATTGTCATTTCAAATAGTTTCCCAGACCATCTTCTAGAAGATGAATGTACATGGGTCTAGAAAATTACTGCTTCCCATGACCTATGTCCAAGGACAATGAAATCAATCTGACCACCACAAACAGAACCCAGAATCAATGCTGAATAGCACAGAATACTACTCACTGTTCCAGATGACTGGCTCTACACATGCAAGTCTCTTTACTATGTCCAAGGACAATGAAATCAATCTGACCACCACAAACAGAACCCAGAATCAATGCTGAATAGCATAGAATACTACTCACTGTTCCAGATGACTGGCTCTACACATGCAAGTCTCTTTATTCTGTGGATGGTGTCAGTGGTAAACATTGCTTGGCTACTTGAGATCTCAAACCAGCTTCCAGTAACCTGCTCAGGGTGATACTCTACCTGTATCCTCTATCTGAATTTTAGCTGTTGTCATTGTCTATTCATCAGAGATAGACATAAAAACCTGTGATCTTCTTGTGATGTAGTCCTTCTGGAAGGACCCATGCCTACTCCTCTTGTCACATTGTTGTCCTCACTCTGTCCAGCCACCAATCATTATGCAGTCATTGAAGTACAGCCAAATGTCTCTGGAGTGTATCAGCATAATCGTCTCATGTTCTTCACTGGCAGTGGTTCGACCTTTCTCTGAGCCCAAGAGTTAGTGATAAGCTCCTCATATACATTCTCTGAGCTTCTTATCTTACATTCTCCTCCTGAGAAATTCTAGGAATGGTAGACTTATTCAGTAGCATATATACTCATCCCTATCTTCCTCTGTAGCAATTATATATATCTTGAATCACTGGTGACAGAACTGCTGCTAGAAAACATGAAAGTTAAACAGGCTAACATTATTTTTCCATTTCATGCAAGATAGTGGGGTGTTCTGACAATAATGCATTATCAATAATAGAAAATTTTATTTCACAGTAGAGTGTTTTCTATCGTACATTTGTAAAATGATGATAATTGAGCATTTTATTTTGCTGTAAAAGGTACTCTACAATACATTTATGGTGTTCCATTGAATGTGTAAAACAACTTGCATGAGCTTTATTGTTCTTCATTTCTCTGTTGTTAAGTCAGATAAGAGGCCAAATTTATCCATCAAGTCAATCACTAATTATGTTGAAACCAGAGTAGGGTGTGACAAAGAGCAGTCTGGAATATTGAAGTCTGTTTGGGTTAAGAATATATTACTTAATAATATTCCATCTTCAGTCACAATATTTTCTAGTTACTGTCCAGAGCATTTCAGAGTCACAATTCCGTTTTGAAGAACTGTGTAGACACAATGTTTGCTTCAGTCTTTCATTATCAGTAACAGAAAGGCCCAGTTGTTAGATTTCAAGAAAACATCTCAGGCAGGATTAATGAGAGAAATAAAGTATTTTAACATGCTGCCTTTGTTTGACCACATAGCATTTGTCTTCTGCATTGTGGAAAACTTCCACATTTACACTTACATTTTGAATGATTTAACATGTTTATGAATGTACTACATGACTCAGATGATTCATACTTAACATACGTAACAATGATGTGATGGAGTATTCAGTTACACTTTCTGCTCTGAACAAGAAACTTGTAATGCTGAAAGCTAGGAGTGCATTCAGCAAACAATAATAATTCCGCTTTTTAAGTTGTGTTATAGTGAACTTCTCTGAGAAAACACATTTTCAAGAGGCTCAGGGTAATTTCAGACAAGGTGTAAAATTAGCTTGTGAATGAACTACTTTCATTCAACAAAAAGACATTTGCTGCTTTCAAGTATAATGAGGAATTGTTAAATTGAATCTTTCTTACCTTTAAATACCAGTGTTATAGATAGTGAGGTGGCACACCATGACTGAATAGATCTTCATTCCCTTTGCAATATCTGTATCGGTTACATTATGGGTTGTTTTTTTAACTATCATGTTATCATTGTACATGGGCTTCAAAATTCACAAGATAGTTTTGACTGCTTTTGTACTGCTTTACCATTTTATTAGAGTAATTCTAATAAAGACAGAGAGCCATTTCTGATTTTGATTCCACAATCAGATGCAATCATTACCAAAATTCTATGAACAAACACTTTTTTGTAATTTAATAACATTGTGGTATTTTTGCTGTCTACTTTATCTGTGAACTGTGTGACAACAGATATTATTAGAATGGAAATGTTGATCCATTTTTTTTGTATTTGTTCTGATTTTCAACAAGTTTTAAAAGCCTGCACTTGTGTTATCCCAGGGAGCAGCAGCATTGGCGCCTCAACAAGCTGTGTGGAACAATAAGGATGCCTTTGACCTCACTGTAAGTACTTTATAGTAGCTGTCAGAAACGTGTTGGTTGTTTTCACCCCCCTCCCCCCCCCCCCCCCACACACACACACACACACACACACACACACACACTTGTGGAGCTACACTGTGGCAGGTGGACACGCAATTGTGTATATACCCGGCACAGTATAGGTGCAAAAGTTTTCATTCGCTTTTGGTGTGCCTGTCAACAATGAATCAACACTTATGCTGTTTGGTGAGTTGCCTCTGATACTCAAAATTATTTATGTTCTGCCAGAAGTTCCCTGCTGTATCATTTTCACAGTATTTTATGATGCTTCTCAAGTAAATTTGAAGAAAATGGCCTCGTATGTACCACTGTATGTGTGCTGTAATCAAACTAAAAACTTTTTGTTTTTAAGTGATCAATCCATAGCCGGAGTTACAAGAAAATTGGACAATTGTGTTAAAATGTACAGTAAATAATGGTACCACTTAGGGCAATAACAACAAGGGATAAGAAAGATCACCGGTTCAGACAGTGTATATGTCTTGGAGGGGTCGGGGGGCCCACATTCAGTACATTGCAGAGGTTGTTCCAGCAGCCATAGAGGGTGTATCAGTTTTGATGTTCAGTTGTAAACTGCTGGATACTTTGAAAAAACTTAAAATAATTTACCATAACACAATCAAATTTGAATTTCATTTTATATACTTTTTTATTGTCCAAACTGATGGTGATCAATTTTTAATTAATGAACTTCATACTTGCAACATAACAGATCAGTAAGCTACACAGACTTCAGCTTGTGTGAATCAAACAAGTGGCTTTCATACATAATTCATACACAGTAAGCGTACAAGGGTGCTGATTTTGATGACTGACTCTGTGAACATTGATCAATGGAAACACTTAGTAGCGTGAATGGACATTACATAGCACATATATATTTCGTGACTATTCTGTGAGGGCATAAATACTAGGTTCTGTTTTTATGAGTGTCTTTTTGAACATGTGCTTTTATTCCCAGGGTTTAACAAAGCCCAGCAAGAATTCCTTAAACTTGAATATTCTTATTGAAATATTTAAATAACTAGCATGTTACCCTTGTAAAAGCATACAGAACAATTGAGGCTACAAAACAATAAATAACAATGGATTTTTGAAAAGATTACATATGAAGATTCAGATGGCACAACTCCAGTAATAAATATAGACTTTGAACAGAAGTCGGTAGCTAAGGTAGAATTTTCAAAATTTTTAGGTGTGTCCATTGATGAGAGGTTAAACTGGAAGCAACACACTGATGGTCTGCTGAAACGTCTGAGTTCGGCTATGTATGCTATTAGGGTTATTGCAAATTTTGGTGATAAGAATCTCAGTAAATTAGCTTACTATGCCTACTTTCATTCACTGCTTTCGTATGGTATCATATTCTGGGGTAATTCATCGTGGAGTAGAAAAGTATTCATTGCTCAAAAACGTGTAATCAGAATAATTGCTGGAGCCCACCCACGGTCATCTTGCAGACATCTCTTTAAGGATCTAGGGATCCTCACAGTAACCTCACAGTATATATATTCACTTATGAAATTTGTTGTTAATAATCCAGCCCAGTTCAAAAGTAATAGCAGTGTGCATAGCTATAACACCAGGAGAAAGGATGATCTTCACTATGCAGGGTTAAATCTGACTTTGGCACAGAAGGGGGTAAATTATGCTGCCACAAAAGTCTTTGGTCACCTACCAAACAGCATCAAAAGCCTGACAGATAGTCAACCAACATTTAAAAATAAATTAAAAGAATTTCTAGATGACAACTCCTTCTACTCATTGGCTGAATTTTTAGATATAAATTAAGGGAGGGAAAAAAACTAACTTAAGCATTAGTGTCATGCAATATTTTGTGTAATGTAATATCTTGTACAGACATCTTTCATTAACCTGACACATTCCACATCATTACGAAGTGTCGTATTCATGATCTATGGAACAATTATTAATCTAATCTAATCAGTATTCTCTGATCTTTCTATAACGACAGTTTTGAATGAAGATATTTTCATAGTTATTCATTGTTCAGAAAAACAAGGTACTTGTTAGAAAGAAGGAAATGAGGACTGTCAAGTAAGATATTCCAATCCTAAAACTGTTGTTAATGGGTTGAAATTTTAAAGTGCATGTGGTTTTCACATGAATCCTACATTTTGAATACCTCTTGACATAAAGCATGTGAACATGAATTTTTTCACTAATGTTACTAGCTGCATGTAAACTATAAAGTGAATAATAAAGTTCAGAAAAATACCAGCCAAAAAAGAATTTGGTGATTTCTTATATTCCTGATATACTGAGGTGATACAAGTCTTGGGATAGTAATATACAGATGACAATAGTATTGCGCATACAAGGCATGAAAGGGCTGTACATTGGTGGATATGTCATTTGTACTTAGGTGATTCATGTGAAAAAGTGTCCAATATGACTATGGCCACTCGATGGGAATTAATAGACTTTGAATGGAAAATAGCTGTTGGAGCTAGATGTCTGGGACATTCCATTTCAGAAATTGGCTGGGAATTCAATATACTGAGATCCACAGAGTCAAGAGTGTGTAAGAATATCACATTTTAGGCATTACCTCTCACCATTCACCCAAAGATGGGATTTTAAAATCACAAAACCAGTCGTGGTTTGAATAAATAACTAGTATATTTGAAGCGGAACTCTCTAAATTAATTGTTCTACATCAGATACATGCCAGTGTTATTAGATGATAGTTTTTTGGGTCACTTCTGCTACCTTGACGGTAGGTTAGTGTGATCTTTGTTTTTTTGGAACCACAGGGACCTATCATGTTTTAAAGGAAGGAAGGAAGGAAGATTAGGATTATTGACATTGAAGTTATTAAAAACAGAGCACAAGCTTGGACTTTTACAAGAATGGAGAAGGAAATTGGCCCTACCTTTTCAAAGGAACCGTCAAGGCATTTGCCTGGAGTGATTTTGGGAAATCAAGGGAAACAGAAATCTGAATGGCTGGAAGTGGATTTGAAATGTTATCCCCACAAATGTGAGTCCATTGTGATAACCACTGCACCATCTCACTTGGTCTATGTGCTATTAATATTAGTTGGGAGAGGTGGCTAACTCTGCTGCAAGTTCTGTTATTGAATCTGACAGATTCTATTAGGTCCTGGGCCCTGTAAAATTTAAATGAGTTCAGCTGTTTCTCAACATCACTGACAATAATATCTGTGTCATACATATATGCAGTGGTGCGTGATTTAAACTGGAGCAATGTTCTTGGATGTTGATTTGTAAAGAAGTGAAAAATGAACAGTTGTTGTTGTTGTTGTGGTCTTCAGTCCTGAGACTGGTTTGATGCAGCTCTCCATGTTACTCTATCTTGTGCAAGCTTCTTCATCTCCCAGTACCTACTGCAACCCACATCCTTCTGAATCTGCTTAGTGTAGTCATCTCTTGATCTCCCTCTACGATTTTTACCCTCCACGTTGCCCTCTAATACTAAATTGGTGATCCCTTGATGCCTCAGAACATGTCCTACCAACTGATCCCTTCTTCTGGTCAAGTTGTGCCACAAACTTCTCTTCTCTCCAATCCTATTCAATACTTCCTCATTAGTTATGTGAACTACCCATCTCATCTTCAGCATTCTTCTGTAGCACCACATTTCGAAAGCTTCTATTCTCTTTTTGTCCAAACTAGTTATCGTCCATGTTTCACTTCCATACATCTACCCTCCATACAAATACTTTCAGAAACGACTTTCTGACTCTTAAATCTATACTCGATGTTGACATATTTCTCTTCTTCAGAAACGCTTTCCTTGCCATTGCCAGTCTACATTTTATATCCTCTCTACTTCGACCATCATCAGTTATTTTGCTCCCCAAATAGCAAAACTCCTTTACTAATTTAAGTGTCTCATTTCCTAATCTAATTCCCTCAGCATCACCCGACGTAATTAGACTACATTCCATTAACCTCGTTTTGCTTTTGTTGATGTTCATCTTATATCCTCCTTTCAAGACACTGTCCATTCCATTCAACTGCTCTTCCAAGTCCTTTGCTGTCTCTGACAGAATTACAATGTCATCAGCGAATCTCAAAGTTTTTATTTCTTCTCCGTGGATTTTAATACCTACTCCGAGTTTTTCTTTTGTTTCCTTTGCTGCTTGCTCAATATACAGATTGAATAACATCGGGGAGAGGCTACAACCCTGTCTTACACCCTACCCGACCACTGCTTCCCTTGCATACCCCTCGACTCTTATAACTGCCATCTGGTTTCTGTATAAATTGTAAATAGCCTTTCGCTCCCTGTATTTTACCCATGCCACCTTCAGAATTTGAAAGAGAGTATTCCAATCAACATTGTCAAAAGCTTTATCTAAGTCTACAAATGCTAGAAACGTAGGTTTGCCCTTCCTTAATCTAGCTTCTAAGGTAAGTCATAGGGACAGTATTGCCTCACGTGTTCCAACATTTCTACGGAATCCAAACTGATCTTCCCCGAGGTCGGCTTCTACTAGTTTTTGCATTCATCTATAAAGAAATCACTTTAGTATTTTGCAGCTGTGACTTATTAAACTGATAGTTCGGTAATTTTCACATCTGTCAACACCTGCTTTCTTTGGGATTGGAATTATTATATTCTTCTTGAAGTCTGAGGGTATTTCGCCTGTCTCATACATCTTGCTCACCAGATGGTAGAGTTTTGCCAGGACTGGCTCTCGCAAGGCCGTCAGTAGTTCTATTGGAATGTTGTCTACTCCGGGGGCCTTGTTTCGACTCAGGTCTTTCAGTGCTCTGTCAAACTCTTCACGCAGTATTGTATCTCCCATTTCATCTTCATCTACATCCTCTTCCATTTCCATAATATTGTCCTCAAGTACATCACCCTTGTATAGACCCTCTATATACTCCTTCCACCTTTCTGCTTTCCCTTCTTTGCTTAGAACTGGGTTTCCATCTGAGCTCTTGATATTCATACAAGTGGTTCTCTTCTCTCCAAAGATCTCTTTAATTTTCCTGTAGGCAGTTTCTATCTTACTCCTAGTGAGATAAGCCTCTACATCCTTACATTTGTTCTCTAGCCATGCCTGCTTAGCCATTTTGCATTTTCTGTCGATCTCATTTTTGAGACGTCTGTATTCCTTTTTGCCTGCTTCATTTACTGCATTTTTATATTTTCTCCTTTCATCAATTAAATTCAATATTTCTTCTGTTACCCAAGGATTTCTACTAGCCTTCATCTTTTTACCTACTTGATCCTCTGCTGCCTTCACTACTTCATCCCTCAAAGCTACCCATTCTTCTTCTACTGTATTTCTTTTCCCCATTCCTGTCAATTGTTCCCTTATGCTCTCCCTGAAACTCTGTGCAACCTCTGGTTCTTTCAGTTTATCCAGGTCCCATCTCCTTAAATTCCCACCTTTTTGCAGTTTCTTCAGTTTTAATATACAGGTCATAACCAATAGATTGTGGTCAGAGTCCACATCTGCCCCTGGAAATGTCTTACAATTTAAAACCTGGTTCCTGAATCTCTGTCTTACCATTATATAATCTATCTGAAACCTGTCAGTATCTCCAGGCTTCTTCCATGTATACAGCAAAAAATGAACAGTATAACACTCTAAAACTCTCCAACCCCCCTCCCCCCCCCCCCCCCCCCCCCACACACACACACACATCACTGCCGTATAAAAATTGAAGTGTACAGAAGGGGAGGAGTAAACGAAATGAAATGGTTGGGAAGGGTGTCATAAAGCTGTTGTGTTCTTTCCTGAGGCAAGCTAACCCACAACTTTTGTAACTGGTCTTGGGTATCCTGGATACTGGCACTAGAATGGAGGTGATGTCCAAGCTGGTTTAACACATGTTATGTTGAAAAATGGCCCCACAGTACTGTCACATGAGAGGTAACATATGACGATGCAGGATGTCTGTGATGTATCATTGTGCTGTAAGAGTTCTCTCAGTCACTATTAGTCATGACCTGACCTTATACCCAGTGGCTTCCCACACCATGACACAAGGAGTAACAATGTTGTGCCTAACAAATTCATTGGGAACTGGGACCTCTGTCCATGTCGCTGCCATACTCACCAACAATGGCTATTTAGGATAGTGCACAACCGCAATTCGTTACTGAACACAATGCAGTGCCATTCATTAGGCATATACACTTCCTCATAATGGCACCACTACAAAGACAGCCTTTTGTGTTGTGTTAACAGCAGCCAACACATGGGATGGTAATTCCCTAGTCCACCTGCTGCTAGTCTTCAACCAATTGTGCAGGATAGCACAGAATGTTGCAGGGCTTGCATTACTAGTTCTTGGATGGGAGGTGCAAAAGTGAAGGGATACAATGTTCTCGGTGCACTATCCTCCCTTGTGACTTGGCCCACCTAAACATTGATGATGGGGACACCTGCCATTAGGTTTCGATGCAGCACACTGTCACACCTGAATTTCCCACAAATCGCACAGGTGATGCTTGTCAGCTGGAGACCCACAATGAGGCTCCTTTCAAAATTTGACAGGTGCTGATGACAGTGTCTCACACAAATATGGAGTAAATCTGTTATACACAGTGATCACTCAACATCTGATGCTGTTCATGCTACTTACATACCCTAACACTGTCTTGGAATCTCTGAAGTCTTTTGTTGAAGCCTTTAACTCAGCTCAGAACAATGGGGCCAAGATTAGTTTTGAGGAGAGTGTTGGAGATTAGAAGTTTTGTTGTAACTCTGTGAACAACCCTGGTCTTCCCAACCTTCTCTGTCAGTCACTTGAACAATTCTGATATAATCTCAGAGCTCAGTCAACTGCTATTAGTTGTTAGTTGCATGCTATTTCCTTGAAACATAGTAAAATCCAATAGCACCACTTGCTATAATACCACTGCCAACATATATAGGTTTTTTCTGTCTTTTCTATATGCAATACATCTACAATGTGGTGACAAAAGTTAAGGGGTGCCTACTAATATCATATCGGATCTCCTTTTGTGCAGCACCATGTGGCAACTTGACGTGGTACGGACTCAACAAGTCATTGGACGTTCCCTGCAGAAATATTGAGTGGTGCTTCCTCTATAGTTGTCCAAACTGAGAGAAGTGTTGCCGGTGCACAATTTTGTGCACGAACTGATCTCTTAATTATGTCCCATAAATGTTTGATAAGATTCATGTCAGGTGATCTCTGTGGCCAGATCATTTGCTCAAGTTGCCCGGAATGTTTTTCAAACCAATCGCAAACAATTGTAGCCCAATGACATGGCGCATATCCAGTAATAAAAATTTTATTGTTGTTTGGGAATGTGAAGTCCAGGAATGACTGCAAATGGTCTTCGAGCAGCTGAACATAACCATTTCCAGTCAGTGATCAATCAGTACAGTTGGACCAGAGGACACAGTCCATTCCTTGCACAGTGGCTTGTTGACAATCTGGGTTCATGGCTTCATGGGGTCTGCACTACACTTGAACCTTACTTTCAGCTCTTACCAACTAAAATTGGATCTCATCTGACCAGACCACACTTCTCTAGTTGTCTAGGATCCAGCCGACATGGCCATGCTGTTAGCAAAGGCACTTGCATTGATTGCATGTTATCATAGACTACTGAAGCCAAATTTCACAACAGTGTCCTAACAGATACATTCATCTTATGCCCCACACCGATTTCTATGGTTTTTCACATGGTGCTGCTTGTCTGTTAGCACTGACAACTCTACACAAATAGTGCTGCTCTCAGACAGTAAGTGAAGGCCAGTTATGGTTTCAATAAATGGTTAGTACAACTGATACAGATATCTAAAAAAAGTTATTTATCATACCTCTCAGTTGTAGATGTTCTACATACAAACTTTGTTGTAGAATATTAAAACACTTTCTGAACTCAAACATAATGAAGTATTTAGAACAAAGTAAACTTGTCTTTGCCATTGGACATGGATTTTGTAAACAATGGGCACGCAAGCATCACCTAACGCTCTTTTCACATGGCAGCGTGAAACTCATGTATCGGGGCAGTCGGGTACATGCTGTATTTCTTTACTTCTAAAAACCATTTAACTCAGTACCACATCAACACTTATTAATAAAACTGATATGGGTATAATTAAAATCTGTGACTGAATTGAGGATTTTTTGTTAGGGAGGATGTAGCACATTCTCTTTCATCAACTGGTGTAAAAGTACTTTGAGTGTACCCAAGGGAAGTGTACTGGGATCCTTATCATTTATATAGTTCGTTGATAGGCTGGTGCACAAATTTGATTGTAACCTCAGACTTTTTGAAACGAACCAGTTATCAGTAATGAAGAACTATCTGAAAAAAAACCTGTGCAAATATTCAGTCAGGTCTGTGGAAGATTTCAAAGTGGTACAAAAATTGGCAATTTCACTTAAATGTTTAGAAATGAAAATTTTGCCATTCACAAAATGCAAAATGTAGTATACTGTGACTAAAATATTAGTAAGCCCAGTTGAAACTGACAAATTCATTCAAATTGCTCTGTCTAACAATCTGCAATGGATATGAAATCAACTGATAACATAGGCTAAGTTGTAGGGAAATTAGGTGAAAGACTTTTGTTCATTGGCAGGATACTGGGAAATGGTAATCAATCGACAAAGTAATGCTGAAGTTTATACAAAGGACTGACAAGTGATATGGAATGTATACAGAGAAGGGAAATAGGAACGATTACAGCCTTGTTTGACTCTTGGAAGCGCATCATGAAATGGTGAAAACCCTCAACCTGAAATGCTTGCAGATAGATGTGAACTAACCTGCGAAGATTTGAGAAGGAGTATTAAGTGACCAATTGGGAATATACTACAGCTCCGATGGATTCCTTCGATAGGAACTGCGAAGGCAGCTTTAGACTAACTACAGCCTGCACAGAGCCACTGAAGCAGCTATTCTTCCTGCATTCAATATTGGAATGGAATGGAAAGGAACTTTAATGGGTTTAGGGGGTTAGTGGGAGTCTCCCCAAACCCTTTGCACTCACACTCCTTCCTAACAGCATCCCCTTCTATTCTGTCACCTGCTCTCAATCCACACCACAAGTCATCGTCCCGCTGTGCTTCACGAACTCACTGGCTCTGGTGCCTGTTTGTTTCATTTCCATCCTGTGCGTCTGCTGCCTCCCTCCCTTTGCATTCCTATCTTGCACACCTGGTGCCTTCCTCCAAACCATCCTCCGTCCTTTCTCCAAGTCCTTCTCCCCTCACCTTGACACTTTTCTTACCTCACCCATCCCCCACACCACAACCCTTCATCCCAGTTCCCCAGTTTACATGCCAAACTGCAGTACTCACAATGTGGATTCAGCTGCTTTGTTGTAACTGTATGTGTGTGTGTGTGTGTGTGTGTGTGTGTGTGTGTGTGTGTGTTTGTGTGTGTGTGTGTGGGCGCGTGTGTGTATGTGCACATATGTGCTTGTGTGTTTGTGCCTGTGTGGGCGGTCATCTAAGTGCTAAAAAAGTTTTTTTATTTTTTTATGTGTGCCTGTCAATGATTCAAGGTGAGTTGTTTCCTTTACTTCTACCTTTGATATTACATGATTTTTCTAAAATTGTCTGCTGTCTCCAATTCCCTTCCACATATACACCCTTCTTTCATTGTTCACAAATCAAGTATCCACAATGATTAAGTTGTACTCTGTGCAAAATTCTGTCAGCCAGCTGCCTCTTACATTCCTTTTTCCCCGTCTTCTACTATTTTTCCTTCTCTTCCTTTCCACACTGTCAAATTCCATCCAATATCACAATTAAATTATCATCTGTGTGCTGTATTCTGTACATTCTTTATTTTTTTTTAATTGTTTCCTTAATTATTAATATCACCTTTTCAAAAATTAGACATATAACCATTGTTATTGATGAGTCTTCCTTTTTTCCAGTTGCAAGTTGGCTATGGGCAAAAGCTGGACTGGGAAGTGCAAGCAGTTCTAGTTGATATTATTCCTTTTCTAAAAGCTCATCTAGATGATATATGCACTCCTGCACTACTAGAAGCAGTACGAGAGTTGGCAGTGCATCTGCCACCTACACTTTCTGTTGCATCTAATGTTGTAGCGACCACTGCTGCTGGAGGTTCTCATGGGCAGCTTGATGCTTTGCTGGAGGACGCTTTACTCAAATTTCAAGGTTGTCGGTGAGTAAAACCTTGACCAGGACAATCATTACGGTCCCTATTTTATTACATCAAATTATTCACTTAATTCAGAACGTACCTATTTGCTTGCACGGAAAGTGTGTTCTGCCTCTCACAGTAAGTGTTAGCTCCCGTAGTGCAGAATAGAACCTTATCATCATATCTTTAATAGAAGTGTAGTGTTCTCTAAATTAAAGTCACACCAGCAATACATCAAGCTTAAATTGGCCTGAGTGAAAGGTAGTTGTTGCTCTACAAAATGTAAATTGCTTATGCAGTGCTGTAAACATTAATATATGGATGCAGCTAGTAATCCTCATTTGAGTCTTGTAAAAATACAACACGTGTTAAGACTCCTGCAATCATTTGACTGATAGCTTTTTATATCATCAACAACTTGTCTGTCTCAGGAAACTGTTCTAAGTTGGGATTATACATAATGAATTCAGCAGTTGCCGTATTCGTAAATAATTTTTCAGAGCTCAGTAAAAAGACATAATGCGTTCGAACACTATTGCTATCGAACACTATTGCTATAGTACTTAGTTATATGACAACAGAATAAATTCAACCATTATTCATTTGTTTCCCACATGTGCAATTAGTGTGTTTGCTGCATCTGCAGTCTAAAAGAACCATTTTTCTCAGCATATTTAGATGTGTGTGATTGATACTGATGTAGTTCATAAGGAAATTGGTAACTACAGTATATAAAATTATATGTTTTATAACATTCTTCCACACTTATTCATCAGTTGTCAGTTTCTACTAGAGGTGACTTGTTCTCTTCGATTGCACTTGATACTTTCAGCAGCACAGTGAAGGCGTGCATTTTGCGTGTGCCTGTTTTGCTGAAGTTGAATGTTGTGTGAAAGTGCATACTTTCCCCCTCTTGTTCAGAATCTGATGCACAGTATGTCTGATAACAGCCAAGCAAGATCGACCTTTGTGTGAATCACGCAGGTATTTAGTTGTGTGTTTCTTGCTGTGATGTCTGTTTACAATAAAAGAAGCATAGTTCTATGTGCGTATTCTGGGCATCAAAGTCAGGAGATTATGTAGATAAAAATACAAGAACAAGCAAATTGTTGTGTGGAAATGTGTGTCAATGGCAGTGAAGTTTGTTGTTCTTTTGTGTAGCCAGTTGTGGGTGAAAAGTCAGAATTTGAACAATTCCAAGCAGCTAATAAGTGGTATTATTGTGCTATTTCTACAATTCAGAAAATTCTGCTGTGTGGGAGAAAAAATAATAAAATTTAACATAACTACGTGGTCACTAAGTATATATCTACATCTACGTGATTACTCTGCAATTCACATTTAAGTGCTTGGCAGAGGGTTCATCAAACCACAATCATACTATCTCTCTACCATCCCACTCCCGAACAGCACGCGGGAAAAACGAACACGTAAACCTTTCTGTTCAAGCTCTGATTTCTCTTATTTTATTTTGATGATCATTACTACCTATGTAGGTTGGACTCAACAAAATATTTTCGCATTCGGAAGAGAAAGCTGGTGACTGAAATTTCGTAAATAGATCTCACCGCAACGAAAAACGTCTTTGCTTTAATGACTTCCATCCCAACTCGCGTATCATATCTGCCACACTCTCTCCCCTATTACGTGATAATACAAAACGAGCTGCCCCTTTTTGCACCCTTTCGATGTCCTCCGTCAATCCCACCTGTTAAGGATCACACACCGCGCAGCAATATTCTAACAGAGGACGAACGAGTGTAGTGTAAGCTGTCTCTTTAGTGGACTTGTTGCATCTTCGAAGTGTCCTGCCAATGAAACACAACTTTTGGCTCACCTTTCCCACAATATTATCTATGTGGTCTTTCCAACTGAAGTTGTTCGTAATTTTTACACCCAGGTACTTAGTTGAATTGACAGCCTTGAGAATTGTACTATTTATCGAGTAATCAAATTCCAACGGATTTCTTTTGGAACTCATGTGGATCACCTCACACTTTACGTTATTTAACGTTAACTGCCACGTGCCACACCATACAGCAATCTTTTCTAAATCGCTTTGCAACTGATACTGGTCTTTGGATGACCTTACTAGACGGTAAATTACAGCATCATCTGCGAACAACCTAAGAGAACTGCTCAGATTGTCACCCAGGTCATTTATATAGATCAGGAACAGCAGAGATCCCAGATCGCTTCCCTGGGGAACACCTGATATCACTTCAGTTTTACTCGATGATTTGCCGTCTATTACTATGAACTGTGACCTTCCTGACAGGAAATCACGAATCCAGTCGCACAACTGAGACGATACCCCATAGGCCCGCAGCTTGATAAGAAGTCGCTTGTGAGGAAAGGTGTCAAAAGCTTTCCGGAAATCTAGAAATACGGAATCAACTTGAGATCCCCTGTCGATAGCGGCCATTACTTCATGCGAATAAAGAGCTAGTTGCGTTGCACAAGAACGATGTTTTCTGAAACCATGCCGATTATGTATCAATAGATCATTCCCTTCGAGGTGATTCATAATGTTTGAATACAGTATATGCTCCAAAACCCTACTGCAAACCGATGTCAATGATATAGGTCTGCAGTTCGATAGATTACTCCTACTACCCTTCTTAAACACTGGTGCGATCTGCGCAATTTTCCAAACTGTAGGTACAGATCCATCGGTGAGCGAGCGGCTGTATATGATTGCTATGTAGGGAGGTATTGTATCAGCGTAATCTGAAAGGAACCTAATCGATATACAATCTGGACCTGAAGACTTGCCCGTATCAAGCGATTTGAGTTGCTTCGCAACCCCTAAGGTATCTACTTCTAAGAAACTCATGCTAATAGCTGTTTGTGTTTCAAATTCTGAAATACTCCATTCGTCTTCCTTGGCAAAGGAATTTAGGAAAACTGCGTTCAATAACTCCGCTTTAGTGGCACAGCTGTCGGTAACAGTACCATCGGCACTGCACAGCGCAGGTATTGACTGCGTCTTGCCGCTTGTGTGCTTTACATGCAACCAGAATTTCTTCGGATTTTGTACCAAATTTCGAGACAATGTTTCGTTGTGGAACCTATTAAAGGCATCTCGCATTGAAGTCCGTGCCAAATTTCGCACTTCTATAAATTTTAGCCAATTTTCAGGATTTTGCATTCTTCTGAACTTTGCAAGCTTTTTCTGTTGCCTCTGCAACAGTGTTCGGAACTGTTTTGTGTGCCATGGGGGATCAGTTCCATCTCTTACCAATTTGTGAGGTATGAATCTCTCAATTGCTGTTGCTACTACATCTTTGAATTTGAGCCACATCTCGTCTACATTTGCATAGTCAGTTCGGAAGGAATGGAGATTGTCTCTTAGGAAGGCTTCTAGTGACACTTTATCTGCTTTTTTAAATAAAATTATTTTGCGTTTGTTTCTGGCGGATTTGGAAGAAACGATATTGAGCCTAGCTACAACTACCTTGTGATCACTAATCCCTGTATCAGTCATGATGCTCTGTATTAGCTCTGGATTGTCTGTGGCTAAGAGGTCAAGTGTGTTTTCGCAACCATTTACAATTTGCGTAGGTTTGTGGACTAACTGCTCAAAATAATTTTCGGAGATAGCATTTAAGACAATCTCGGAAGATGTTTTCTGCCTACCACCAGTTTTGAACAAGTATTTTTGCCAACATATCGAGGGAAGGTTGAAATCCCCACCAACTATAACCATATGAGTGAGGTATTTATTTGTTACGAGACTCAAATTTTCTCTGAACTGTTCAGCAACTATATCATCGGAGTCTGAGGGTCGGTAGAAGGAGCCAATTATTAACTTAGTTTGGCTGTTAAGTATAACCTCCATCCATACCACCAATTCTGCCTAATCTATCATTCCTGTCAAATATTTTGCCGTTTCAGGAACAATCACAAAAATGTTCTGCTTTCAAATCCAAAATACACGTAATCACTTTAAAGGTAATGTGGCATTATGCTTTGTCTTAATCTCTAGAGAAATTGCAATACACATAATCTTATCTTGCCTGGAAATACCCATAATCAATTTTTCAAGTAGAATACCTAAGACTTGCAGTGACATTTTATTGAAAACACATTGATGTGACAAGTTGACATTATAATTCAAGTGTGTTCATTGCATCTATTCAGCCAGCTTGGATACATACCCATTTGTTCCTGCATATCTGCACTCAAATTCTTCATTCCTATATATTTAAAAGAGGATTCATCATTTCTTCTTGTGCTTTCCTTCCCTCCAGGTTAAGCTCACATTTCATCCATAAGAGCCTTGACATGTACCACATTTCCTGGGGTTGTGTGAGAAGTTCATTGATGAAATTTTCCTGTGTTAGTCATTAAAGCCTTCATATGTTGGCCTATTGACAATCAAACATGTTTCATTTAGCATCTCTGGATTAATAGTTCTGCGTCTTGTTATACATCTAAGTTACATATTTATCCAGTGATTGTTCAACTATTCTCCTAAATCCACAGTTCCCCTACATGCTCCTTGCCAAACTAAATGTTTCAAACTCCTCCTTGAACTGTGACATTATGCGTCTTTATCTGGTTTACCAAACAGGTAAGTCCTTCTATGTGTTTTATAGCCTTTTCTGCTTTGGTGGTCATTGTTGCTAGAACTTTTTCAAGATCACTGATACTGCTTTCAACATGAACATCTCAAAGAAATCCAGTCTACTTTTTGCCATTAGATGTAATATATTTCTGAACTAATTGTTCTAGATAGTTTTGAGAGAAGGCCTGTAGTATTATTTCACAGGATGTCGTGTCATTCCCACAACTTTAAAAAAAGTGTAACTATTGCAGTTGATTTTTGAATAAACATCTCAGTCTTTCTCTTCCAATGATTACAGTATGGTAGGGGAACATACGCACCAGCGAGCTGAGATTTTCTCTGAAACTTCAGTTACATCGGTTACACAATTAAAATTTTTTACCCACTCAGTTGATTTAAGGAGAGGAGCTTGTATAGGTGGTCGGAGAGTGGAATGTATAAAATTTGCAAACAACATTGTTGTGACGGCAGAGAGTGCAAGAGAGATGGAACACATGTTAGATGATCTAAACTCAACAGTCAAAGAATATGGAATGAAGATTAACAAAGAGAAAACAAAAAGCATGGTAATTGGAGGAAAGAGGAGAAAATGTTGTATGAAAATGGGGGAGAGGAAATAGAGCAAGTGAATAACTTCAATTACTTGGGAAGTGTAATAATGGATGATATGTATTGCTCAACAGAAATTAGGAAAGGAATTGCAATGGCTAAAGAAAGATTCAAGAGGAAACAGAAATTACTTTGTGGACCACTAAACATAGATCTGAGGAAAAGACTTGCCAAATGTTGCATCTGGAGCATTGCACTATATGGTGCAGAGACCTGGACATTGAGTAAGGAAGATGAAAGAAGATTGAAGGCACTAGAGATGTGGATATGGAGAAGAATGGAAAAAGTGAGATGGGAAGACTGAGTAAGGAATGAAGAAATATTAAGAAGAGTTGGAGAAGAAAGAAACATGCTGAAAGTTATCAGAAAGAGAAAACGGAACTGGATTGGATACTGTTTGAGGAGGGAATGTTTATTGAAGGAAGGAACAGAAGGGATGGTGAATGGAAAAAGGGGAAGATGACAAAGAAGATATCAAATGCTGGACAATACAAAAGGAGACAAATATTCAGAAATGAAAAGACTGGCTATGGACAGAGAAAAGTGGAAGAGGCTTAACCCATGACGAGACCTGACCGTACTACTACTACTACTACTACTACTACTACTACTAAGTTGGTACTGATCTTGTTCAATCTCACAAGGAGCTTCAGCTTCTATCTCAGTGAATTTGAGTTTCTTTCTTAGTGTGAAAGTAACATTACCTCCATTTTTTGTCAGCCTATACTATCAATAGACACTTAGATTCACCCCAAAAATGTCAGTGCTGTTAATTTTGGTTTTTAGCAGACAGCATAATTTGTGGCACAATATGGATAAAAGTGGAATCTATTGATCATACATATCCTGAGCTATCCATGAATTGTAAGACTGCTAGTGAAAGGAACTATGGTGGTTAAAAATTGTAGAAGGCAACCAAGCTTGACTACAGGTAGCGGGTTGAAATGGACATAACTAGCAGTAGTTTTCCAGATATGAAGAGGCTCTTGCAGGATAGGCTATCATAGAGGGATGTATGAAACCAGTCTTCAGCCTAAAGTCCACAACTGTCTCTCTGCACCTAGAATTATGTGAATTCAAATTTATTTTGGGAGCACTTTCTGGTACATGATTGCAAATACCTCCCCAGTTAATCATTGGAATTGGAATAGTCTCAAGGGGTGGTTGGGGGGCATTTGGGGTAAAGAGTGGGAGATGTCTCTAGAGTTTATACTAACACTCTGGTGCTCATACAGCTATTATTATCTGACTGGATGGAGTGTCACCTAATCAAAAAGAATACCTTGTCTGCACCATTCATACTTCCCTGGGTAGCAGTCTCTGATGTGTTGTCCATCCCTGACCCATTCAACGGGACTCTACAGTTTACAACACTATGACACAAATCTAGGAAGTTGCAGCGTAGCTTGTCACAGAATATTTAATAATTATTTTTCATTCCTTCAGCTTGACTCAGAACCAAGCGGGCAGTGATCTGTGCTGGAGGCAATGTTGCAGATACTGAACTTTGTTGAAATTCCAAGGGCAAGACTGGTTTCCCAACCCTATTTGCAAGTCACTGGAATGATCTGAGAATGACATCAGATTCCAGAAGGTAGGCATCATTTGTTTCAGCATGCACCACAGTCTGCAGCTGACTGCATCCTAATCCTTCAGTAGATACTGAAACAGTCTGTTCAACATGTTTGATGAGGCCTCTGGCCATACACACTTAGTGCACCTGGTGTTCTTTCCCATTCCTTTCTGTGGTAGCATTGTTACTTCTCGTTGTGCTTGCCTCCCTCTGACACATGATGAGGCAGGCTTCCTAACAGATGAAATGTGTCTCATTGGCTCAAGTTCAGTTTCAGGGTGAGACGACAACACCTCACACTTGTTGGCTATAGAATGAGTGACACACCCCAAGTTCTCCTTGATCCCTACCTCCCCTACTCTGGACCCCAAAGTCTTCCACTGACATGTCACTCACAGTCGGGTAGATGTGTAGTGATGGATGCTATACTTCCTGGATATGGGACGGTATGCTCAGAATAGTATAGTACCTGTTCTATCTCATGTGTATCTCTTTCTATCTATTCTCTGCAGCTTCCAATCAATTGACAGCTCAGTCAGTTGTTTATGCACAACATGTAATCTCTCCTTCGTCTGAAAATAGCATTGTGGCATGTGCAATGTTTTACACAGTAGTAAACAAATAAATATTAATTTTTGAATAGACCATCAACATAGACGCCAACCATCAACGAAATAGTAGAAATTATCAAGACACTGAAAAACAATAGAGCCCCAGGAGAAGATGGAATTATTGCAGAACTATGGAAACTAAATGATAGAAGATGAACAGGAAAAATTCACAAAATCGTATTAAACATTTGGGAAACAGAACAGATCCCTTCTGAGTGGAAATGCGTTCTCATCCATCCACTCCACAAAAAAGGGGACAAAACTGAACCAAATAATTACAGGGGTATCTCACTCGTACCTGTCACATATAAAATCCTATCAAAAGTTCTCATGAATAGATTAGAAGAACAAGCTGACCCACAAATAGGAAAATACCAGGCTGGTTTTCGCAAGGAACAATCATGCATAGAGCAGATCTGGAATCTGAATATGATTCTCCAGATGAGAAACACCCAAAACACAGTGGTTACTTTTGTAGATTTTAAAAAGGCCTACGACTCAATAGTAGCGCTTTGCAAGACACTGGAAGAATTCAGCATTGACAGAAAGACAAGAGCAATCATTCGGGAAACATTAACTGACACAGACACCAAGGTTAAATTTATGGGGGATATCTCGGAACCATTTGATGGTTCAAATGGCTCTGAGCACTATGGGACTTAACATCTATGGTCATCAGTCCCCTAGAAATTAGAACTACTTAAACCTAACTAACCTAAGGACAATACACAACACCCAACCATCACGAGGCAGAGAAAATCTCTGACCCCGCCGGGAATCCAACCCGGGCGCGGGAAGCGAGAACGCTACCGCACGACCACGAGATGCGGGCAAACCATTTGAAATCCAAACTGGAGTGCAACAGGGTGACGGACATTCACCATTACTCTTTAATATCATTCTTGAAAAAATTATCAGGACATGGGAAAAAGAAGTCAAAGGAATCCAAATCGGTATTAGAAAAGATAATAGATTCAATGTGAAGTGTTTAGCTTTTGCGAATGACCTTGCAATCCTCACAAATAATAGAAAAGAAGCCACTAACGCCATAGAGAAGTTACACGAAATTGCACAAAGAACTGGCCTGCAAATCTCATATGAGAAAACGCAGTACATAGAAAGACTGCCACAAGGCAAATTGCCTATTGTGAGAACCCATGGGAAAATCGTACATGTACCACATTTTAAGTACCAGGGAGAAATCATCCAGCCATCAGGGATCAACCTAAAAGCCAATGAGGAAAGAATTAAAAAAAACTACAGAAAGCATATAAACTCATGTGGAACTATTATAACAAAAAGTCCATATCCATTAATGCAAAATTGAGGCACTACAACACTGTCGTACTTCCGGAGGCACTGTATGCATCTGAAACAACACAAATAGGTGGGCAAACTAAAATCAAAGAAATAGAGAAACAAGAAAGGAAAATTCTCAGGACAATTTTTGGCCCGATACAAGAGCAAGGAATCTGGAAGAAGAGACCAACATCAGAATTATAAAAATACACAGACAAGATTACAGATACAATAAGGAAAAGAAGAATGCAGTTCTATGGACATATCCACAGGATGAATGAAAACAGAATTTCAAAGCGAATTCTTAAAGTCATCAACTCAGGCAGGGGAAAAACAAAATGGATAAAAGAAGTTGAAGAGGACCTCAGACAAACACACATAACAGTAAACGATGCAGAAAATAGAACTGAATTCAGGAACATCATCAAAAAACACAAATTTGACCCCACAACACAGAAGAGACCAGGATGCAAATAGTCAGCGGAGCGAAAGAAACAACACAGTGAACACATGAAGAAAATTTGGGCTCAGAAAAAACATAAACAATCATCATAAAGGAATTCAAGTTCAAACGCTCTCTTAAATGGGAATAATCGAAAATAATAATAATAATAATAATAATAATAATTTCTGAATAGAAAATAGCTTCAAGAACTGAAGTGATTAACACCCAATAAAACACTAAAACAACAGCAAAATTTAGAATAAAATTTTCTGCTGCTTTGAAGCTGCTTGGAATTTTTAGTCCTGAAATTTTTTCCCCTGCATTATGCTCACTAACGGACTTTTAAAGAGGGGAAATTTATGACAGGTGCAATCTATACACATTGCTATTTTAAGATGAAACTTGTAAAAAACAGTAAGTCAGTTATAATATGCATAGGACACTATTATACCACACCAACAATGAGGATTTGTGTTACAAGAATTTGAAAATGTGAAATGAAAACTCACATGCACATATAAAAAAAGATGCCAGATAAGTTGAAGAGAAATAAAATCACATTGATACTGGTACACTTTTATGTTATTTATGTCCTAATTACTCATGAAGATTTTTAACGCATACTCTGTGGTCCATTTTGTTATTCTGTGTTTAATATGTGTTTTGTTGAACTCATTTTCTGTTGGAATCAAGACACTCCTCATTTTGACACAGTGTATAATTGCACATTTACTGTTTTACTGTGTTAAGAGAGCAATAATATGAACTGGAACAAAGAATAAATCAAAATAACAAATGCTATATAGCTTCTATCAATCTAGAAATACCTTTTGGTAGTGGCAGCTGAAGGCATCTTTCAAAGAAATGAGACAGAAATGTTTATATAGTATAAACTATGGGTATCTCTTATTGAACAGTTATGAAGATACAATTACAGCACATAATTTCCAAAAGGATGCCCTGAATTCAACCCCCCAGTTTCAAGAAACAAAATCAAATATAATTTTCTAGTGTGAAATAGAGCTCTGCCAGGCTTCAGTAGTCTATTTACATATAATGAAAAGTATGATTGATTTTAACAGCAGTGATATAGTATGTGTCATGTATTCAGCTCTATATAGGAAAAAAAATGCTTAATTTGTAACACACGTGCTACTGTTCTTGGAGGAAAGGCATCTTATTTTCTCATTCTTTCCAGACTGCGAGATGTTGGGGAAGAATTGCTCACTGCAATTGCTGAAGTTGTGCAGAGTGAACTGACCTTTTTGCGTTTTGTGGACACTGTTCGGAGAGACGAGGTAAATTAGAATGACAAAAGTGCTATTGTTAGTGCTAGTGTGATATTTGCTCACCTCTCCAAATCACTTTGTAAACATTCTTTTCTTCTTTGTTGTAAGTTTGTTATCAAGCCAATATTTCATTACTCTGATACTGTTATGTTGAGACCACAATCAAATCCAAATCCGAAGGCAGTGTTGTTAATGGAGCACAACATTTAGAACTGAAAGCATGTTTATTACCAAGGGAGAGTGCAGCTGTATATACAAACTGAATGTTCCAGAATGCTGGTCTTTATACAAACAACAAATATTACAGAATGTGCAGTACAACAATTGCAAACATAAGCTATTTGGAGAATTTTCCAGGTATGATAACTACTAAATAGCAACTAATTTCTGGTCAGGTTTGAACTGGTGACCTGCAGCACACCAACGAGCAGTGCTAACCACTATGCTGTGCTGCATGCTTCATAGCTTGTGGCATTGCTCCCTCTCCCGGCGAAACAGCAACTTGCCATTTCAGAAGTTCTCATTGTAGCTGCCTGCAGCACTCTGAATTCAGACCTCATCAGTGGTCCTCTGTACGGCAGGATTGACTGAGCGTCGCATTCTCGTTGTGTTGTTACATCCTCTTCATTATGACGAGCATGAAAGGCAGCACCTCACACCAAAGATTTGTGATTGTCAAGTAGGTCTTCAGTTTCGTAGAACCTCCCATCATTGACCTGCACCTCTGGACTGTATTAGGGCTATGTAGGGCGGATATGGACAATGTCTCTGCACTTTTATCTTCTTGATGAACGGCCTCAATGCTTGACTTCATATGTGACATCTGACAAGTGATGAAGGATACAATAATGGCCTAAAGTTGCACTTTAGTAACTTTTCAGATAGTCCTACTTTCCACACAGGCATAAAAATCCATACAAAGTCCTTGCAAAGTCTCATTGCTTGAAGTTTTGCATTGTAGTGCTCTCAGTCTTTCTCACAGGCATCTGGGGTCCATATGCAAGCCAGCTGCATTGCTTTTTCAGTTCTGTTGATGAGGTATTTCACACAGTCATACTGAGTATCATCTGGTTGAAATGGGTACAGTGTATCCATTCTCATTTTAGCTTCACAACTGTGGATCAGGAAGAACGGTGTGAAATATCTTTAGTGCCTTGCATTGCTGTGTTGTTTGCGAATGTCACAGCAGGCTGTATTCTATGCCAAACACTCTGTTTGACATCGCTATACAAAGAGAGTATATTTGCCAGTGTTGCCAATGTCTTATGTTAAAGCATTCTGTGCAGCCATTCATCCTGTGGGTAATGTCAGAGTGTATAATAATTTTGGATGCTAGTCTTGACCAGAAACCTTTTCCACAATCAGAGGTTACCACACAGGTTGGTCTGTGCTTCAAAATGACATCTTCTGCAATGAATTTTGCAATTACTGGAGTTTTGTCAGTTGGCACAGCTTTAGTGACAGCATAGTAAATGAAGTAGTCAGTGCAGATTATCATCCATCGATTTCCGTTTGTCGACTTTGGGGAAAATCTGCAAGAGTTTGATCCCAATTCAGTGGAATAACACTGCTGCAGGCAAGATTGGTACCACATGCCCCAGGGATAATTATTGCATGTGCTTCCATCTCTGTCATTCCTTACACATAGTGTCTCAACAGATCAGAAGAGACCTGGGGAGTGGTATCTGCATCTGATACTGTCTAGAGTCTCCATGAATCCCAGGTGACCGGACGTGGGAGCATCATGGAAATAATTCAAGATAGCTGGCTGTAGAGGAACTGGGGTGATGAGCAACCATTGGATCTTGGCTCCTCTTACATGATGTTCTGTTTATGAACTGGAATTCTCCTTTGATTGGTTCCTCCTCTTTGAATGCTTCTTTGGTTTTCATCAGTGCTGGAATTTCCCTCTGTTCATCAGCAGTGTCAGTTAATGTGTCGATGTCTCAGATTTCATCCATGCTGCTGTGTACCGTGAAAAGATTCCCTGAAAAGCATTCATCATTCTTGTGCTTTCTTCCATTTTTGTATAGCATTGTGATGTACTCCTGAAGTCTCAGTGCCCATCTTGCCAGTCGACCCAATGGATCCTTCAGGCTTGTCAGCCAACAGAGAGAATGGTGGTCCACCAAAATGATGAATGGTTTGCCAAATGAATATGGTTGGAGCTTTAAATGGCCCAAACAATAGCAAGATGTTGTAGAGCAGTTCATCTTTGACTTGGAGAGTGCTCTAGAACAATAAGCTACTGTCTTTTCAGCATCTTCCTGAATTTGTACTAAAACTGCCCCTATCCCAAAACTGCTATCATAGGTGTGAATTTCTGTCTCAGCATTCTAGCATGCTAGAACTGGAGATGATGATAGTGCCTCCTTAAGATAAGGAAAACTCTTTCTTCCTCCTCATTCCAGGAAAATTTGGAACTTTGCTGCCATAGTTCTTGCAAGGGATGTACCTTGATACAGATGTCCTTCATGATATGAAATGCCATAGTACAAGCACTTTTTGAGAAAACTTTACACTTCGCAAATATGTTGAGGAGTCAGAAAATCTCTGACTGTTGTTATTTTCCCTGGACTGGGATGGACTAAGTTGCCATACATTATATGTCCAAGATTTTTTCAATGAAGAGACACTTCGTTTGGATTCGGGTGAGGATGCTCTAATATGGCTGTCTTAGATGTTCTTCAAATGTCTCCAAAACTATAACGACGTTATCCAGGTAGCACAGACACATCATCCATTGAAGGTGTAGAAGCTGGTTGTCCACCACATTGTTGAAGGTGACTGGAGCATTACACACTCCAAATGGCGTAACTTTAAACCCACAGAAGCCATCAAGAGTTATGAAGGCAGCCTCTTGCCAGTTAGCCTCGTCAACATTGTTTTACCAGTAGTCTGTCTGCATGTTCGTAGCTGAGAAATACTTTGATCCTTTTTAAGAAGTCTAGGATGTCATCAGTGCATGGCAATGGATAGACTGCTTTCTTTGTGAGTGATAGCATAAAGGACTCCAAGAAAATACAGTGATCTAATTTTGCACATCTTCTTCACTTCCTTCCATATTATATGTTGTTCAACCAAGGACATTCTATGTGAATGCTGGTTATTTGGTGGATAATGCCTAGTGCTGATATGATTTACCAAGGGCCGTATGATCTGTCTTTTCTCCACTGTGGATTTAAAAACATCCAAAAATTGACTCAGAATGGCTATAACTTTCAACATTGTTCTTGAATTAAGACAGATCCAATTGGCAATTCGATAATAGCATCCTCTGTAGTGGTAGTGGAGCAGAACATGTTGCTGATGACACTGAGCTGCCCTTCCTTTGACCTCAGTGCCCAGAAACATTGACTATGTGTGCTTGTGCTTGTGTGAATGTGTATGTGTTTCTATTTCAGAAGAAAGATTTTGTGTGAAAGCTTAAATATTTTAGCATTTTCCTCTGTGTCATGATTAGCAATCTACCATTTCAATATGGATGTTATTCTATCCTGAAATTTCCATTTTTGCTTATTTATTTCCTGTCATTTTTGATAAGATACTGTAATAATCGTTGATTGTGGAACTTATAAATTTGTAAGTGGTATATAAATAAGTGACTATACTATTACATGCAGAAATGCAACACATCTGTTGAAATAATTATGTTGTTCAAACTACACATACTCAGATGACTAATACAGTGACAGCCCCTGCCTACTCCTTATTACCTTCATTCTCATGCGGATGATGGTGAAGTCATGTACTATCACTTATAGTGATCCCTCTTAAGAATTTTTATCATCCACAACGTGCTGTTGTAATTTCATATGGAAATATTTATTTGATACATCTCACATTTGTTTCAGCATCTGCTATACTCACTCTTCTGGGAATTTGTTCAGTTGTGAATTATTGCAACCACTGAGACATGACTAATGTAAAAGTGATATGCTACTTCATTAATGACACAGCCTCACTTAAACTTTTCTGTCTATTCATACTTATTTGTCTTGACCAAAGCACCTGTGCACAAGTTTCCACAAAATGCTGACCATGGAAACAATTTTAGACTTAAGAGAGTAAACCATTGTAGCTTCTTATTGTGGTTTCCATGTGAACCATGCATTGTTGCAGTAAAATATTCTTTTATGTTTAGCTGCACCATTACAAACATTACATTGCGTTATACTGATACAACACTGGGTAGATGATTGCATTCATAGTTACACATTTTATATCTTCATGCTAATAATTGAAGTAATGCAGCGTATTACACTCATGCACTTGTGTCACAAGGAAGGAACAATTAACTGTCTTTTTTACATTTGATGTAGACCTGTACATACCCCCAAGGAAAGTTCTTTATGTTACAAGTATAGATTATTAGTTAATTTTTATAACTGTATCGTATATGTGGTATTCAGATCAAATATTTTGCACAAAGTAACATAATTATCATCCTATTTCCTTTTTGTTGATTTGTTGTTCCCAGGAGCCACCTGGACCTGTGACCACTGAGAATATTGCAGAGACTTTCAGCGTAGCAGACAATCCGGTATGTACAAAACAAAGTTTAAATATAATACTTTCTCACACAAAACAGACCAAAAACTCCATCTAATTTATAAATCACATTTTAAATAATAATCCTTTAATATCTATCAATCAAAATAATACAAATTTATGGAATCTTCCGTTCTTAACATTTCTCAGCCAAATCTGAAGCTGTTGAAAATAGATATAATAGATCTCACGGAGTAGCAGGGATATAACTTGTGTAGAAACCAGACTGCAGTTATAGGAGTAGAAGGACATAGAGGCAGTAATTGAGAAGGAGTGAGACAGGGTTGTAGATTTCCCCTGATATTGTTCTGTCTGTATGTTTGGCAGACACCAAAAGAAACCAAGGAGAACTTTGGAAAGACTATTAAAGTTCATGGTAAAGAAAGGTCTCTTTTGTCATTGTAATTCTGTAAGAGACAGTGAAGGACCTGGTACAGCAGTTGAGCAGAATGGGTAGTATCTTGCTTAGCAGGAAAAGCATTAGAAAAAGAGGAATTTTTTAGCATCTAATGTAAGTTTATACATTAGGTAGCCTTTTCTGAAGGTATTTGTCTGTGGTGTAGCCTTGTACAAAAGTGAAATGTGGACAATAAGCTGTTCAGGCAAGAAGTGAACAGAAGCTTGTGAAATGTGGCACTATAGAAGAATACTGAGGTTTAGATGGGTAGATAGAAAAATGAATGAGGACGTTCTAAAACAAATTGGGCAAAAAGAAATTTATTGCATGTCTTAACTAAAAAAAGGGATCGATTGATAGGGTGGATACTGAGATATCGAGGAATAATCAGTATGGTAATAGAGGGAAATATGAGGGTTAAAACATGTGGAGGAAAGCCAAGAGATGAATACAGTGAGCAGATTCAAATGGATGTTTGCAGTACTTATTCAGAGATGAAGAGGCTTGCACGGAGTAGACTACCATGCAGAGCTGCATCAAACCAGTCTCCAGTCTGAAGACAACAACAACAACAACAACAACAACAACACATGTTGATGAAATATTTGCAAATATGAAATGAGGTCCAATTACCTCTGAAGTATGATTTTCTATGTATGTCACATTATATCAAATATTACTATCTGCAGTTGGAGGTGGCAGTGGTATATTAGAAGCCTTTTAACCACCTGAATTTGTTCAGCAGGGGGAGAATACCTTGTAACTTCTGATAAGTAGCCTGTGTGGCAGTGACTTCAGTTTAATTTGAAATCTCTCTCCAAATTGTATGGACTGATTCTACAATCTACTGTTGATGGTGATCCATTGGTCTGTTCTATTAGTGCTTTGTGAGATTAACGGGCAGCTTCCTGACACCAGATTTCGCTTGGTTCTTTTTATTTTTTTCCCCCAGTTTCTTCAATAATTTGACTTTACATTTCACAAAAGCTTAGTATAGTGGGACAACATCTAAGTGTTTCACTTGTGATGTGTCATTGATGTATGCTTACCTATTCCTTCTTAATAATGTTTTCTGGTTTTGATTTGTAACAAAACAATAATCAAATATTTTCTGTGGCCACCACTATAATCAGGCAGTGGGCAACCTTGATGAGAGGGAAAATATGCTATGCACATTGGGAACAGTTTTGATGTCAAGGAGATTACTATCTTTACATCTGAAGATATCATCTAATATCTCAGTAGTATCCTGGAACTGGATAAATAGTGTTACTTGGACACTAGCGAATAAGGCAGATCACCAAATGAAGCTTCATCAAACTAAAAAGTATGACCACATAATCTTCCAAATGTTGTAAGAAGATACACCATTGTGATGCATTGTATTTACTCTTGCTTGAGAGATTCTGGGTGGTACAGCGATCTCTGTTTTAGAGAAACATCTGAAATTGACACCTACATCCAGGACTGCTCCAATCCAAGACACTGCAAAGACACTGCAACTGGAGTAGAATGGGAAGTATCAAGACTCCTTAGGAAATTAGGTGGAATGCCTGCCACTTTCTGGCTCAGTCTCCAAATGGTCACAAATAGTAAACTCAGCATCATGTCATTATGAAGTACTACTCTCCATGACTTAAGACAAGACAAGGATATGTTTATTTTGCTAATGCCACTGTCATCATCTGTCCTGTACTGAATGTAATGGCAAGGTATTCAATTATTCTCCATATTGCCACATAAATAATGACCCCAATGGACCAGACTCAGAGGAAAACCTAGACCTTTCTCAAGATGAGTTCACATTCACCCTTGCCAGTAAGGGCTTGTGCTAATAAGACACTATCAAAAATCCGCATGGACTTTGTAATTAAGCATCTTACATCACTACTGACACTCCTTGTATACAAATCTCTGAACAAGTAGATGAGGTTACATAGGGAGGCCTCACTCTCCCATGATGTTTTTATTATTATTATTATTATTATTATTATTTTTTTTTATTTTATTTAGAGGAAACAATTTAGCAACACACTACACAATGTTGTAATATATTGCAGACTTTCCTTGACAGAGCACGTCGTCTCTGATACTGATAGTCTGTTAGGTGAGCTTCCGTATCCAAGATCTGAAAACAATTTTCCGACAGAGCAGCTATTCTAAAGAACAAATTTGTCACATATTCCACCAGGTGCAACCAGCTTGAGCAGCAAAATGAAGAACTGGAAGCACCCACTATCAAGGGTTTCGCATCATATATTGGTGTTATTTTCTCAAAAATTGGGAGAATCCACCAGTAGCATAACATTAAATGTATATTTTGTCCAATTGCAAAACTGAGGAACTTGTTGGGCCCATCAAAGATTGTACTGTCATAAGACATGATGCGTATATGAGAGCCAATGTCATTGTTGATTGTCTTATAGTGACTAGACATTCTGCACAGTGCAAGACCAGAGTGATGAAGAGCTTTATCATATTCACTTAGACCAACCAGATAAATGTACAGTAGATGAGATTGCCTTTCTGCAGGGAGTGATGTACGAGAAGACAAAGATTATGCCTTCAGTTTCATACTTAAGGGATTGTGTGATAAAGAAAGCTGTATGTGTTTCTACAGATGATAACCTTATCAAAAGGGACTCAGAATTAAAGGACCAGGAAATGATAGTAATTGTAACAGCAGAAATTCTAAAAGGTTGTGGAAGAGAGACACAATTGGCATTATTTAAACTGATGGAAAAAGGCAAGAAGAAGGAAAGTAGCAGTAATCACTAATCCACCCACTACACAAAAAAACATGATGAAACTGATCTCAATGACATTAGGAAGGGTGAGCAGGGGGCAGCGGGTACATCCTTAGTCCATGTAGTGTACAAAATCTTTTCTGCAGCTCTTTCCCGAAGAATTGAAGAAGAGCTGGATGCAGAATCAGGAGAATATCAGGCAGAATTAGAAAAGGGATTGGTCATGGGCAGAATAAATCAGTTATCTGAAGCTAATATTTAAAGAAAGGTTTGAAATAGGTAAGTTATTGTGTGGATTTGTACATTTTAAAAAGCGGTATGTCTCTGTACACAGGCTAATTTTATTCAAAACCCTGGAAGAATTTGCAATAAATAAGAAAACACAGTAACATTTTAAAGAAACATTAACAAATGCAAAATCCACCTAAAAATCATGGGAGAAATTTCAAGCCTATTTGACATAAAGGCAGGAATTAGACTACTCAGTGGCTAGCAACAATTTCATGTAAATACATACTTAAAAAAGTGACCAGAGAATGGAGGAAGAAATTGGAAGAATCTAACATAAAAGAATGTAATACAATTTGGCATGAAAAGGGATAATCTCAAAACTTATTGCTAAGCATATGCATATGTTTTAGCAGTTCTGGCAGGCACAAAGATGGATAGAAACACATTGAACAGCAGGAAAAGTGGGACTAGAAATCTCATTCAAAATAATGGAAGTAATGAGAAACAACAAGATTACACTATCAAAATCAAACACAAAGTATGGAAATAACAGGAGAGGAGACACATTTGAGTATCTAGGACTAGTCATCCAGCACAGTGGAGGGGTGAAAGAAGCCACCAGGGCAAGGTTGCAGAAGAAGCGCTTATCATTTCATTTAACAAAAGATGTTTACAATAAATATCATTCTTTAGAAACACAAAAATTCATCATTACTAGACTAATTTGGCCTGAATACACATGTGCAATCAGAAACACTATTTTGGGATCAATAAAAGAAAATTAATAAAACAGACAAAATTAGGAAAAGAAGATTAATGCCATGTAGGCACATCCAAAGAAAAAGTTGTAGCAAACTGACTAAAGGAAGTTTTGCAGCATATTCAAATACTGAAAAGCAAACCAAACTGGGTTAGGAAATTTTATAAAGGCGTAGAACAAACAGGCATAGATAAGCAAGAAATTGAAGACAGAACAAAACGCAGAAACAAAATTAAGAAGTGGGAAAATTTCTGAGACAGAGCTGTCCAAGAAAAAGAGGAGACTCATGATTCCATTTAAGTACAGTTAGAAATCCAGTGCTTGGTGCCAGATATTAAGAAAACCAAGAATTTCTGAGGACACCCCTGCTGCACCATAGTGGAGGACCCACCTTGCTACCAGCTTTGGTTTGTTTCCTGGAAGTTGTGCCACCCAGCAGAAGCACTGGTTACCCAGTATGTGTATATAGAAGACCACCCCTTGCTTCCCGATAGGGATCTGTGGGATTGCTGCCACCATCCATCTGGAAACAGATGAGATACCCGCATTGTGCAAACCAGTAGCAACTTGATGATGTTGAAGCATTGTGTCGATTAAATATTGTAAAATTTACACAATGTGATCTGACAGCAAACCTGAGAAGCAACATTTTTCCACTAACAGTGATTCTACTTAAGAATATTCCATCATCCACAAAGTGCTGTTCAATAAATTCATACCAATATGCAAATTTTTACATTTTGCCTTAACTTGTTCCAGTACCAGCTGTACATACTCATTTGGGAACTCATTCAATCATGAATTATATCAGCTGTGACTAATGTAAAAGTGATTTGCCACTTCATTAACTGTGCACTCTTCCTTACCCCTTTCAGACCCGATTTTTTTCTGGTGGAAAGAAAATTTTTATTTATGTGGTAATGCTTGTAGGTGATTTTTTAATGATTTTAGATTTATACAAAAATATGCACCTATTTTGAAAACATATTTTAGTGACGTAGCTTCTTATTATGATGTACAATAACTTATTACAGAATATTCTCTATTGTAATAAATAGTGAAATGATCATTCAGTAATTACCCTGCAAAATGACAATAGCAATATTCAATTATAAAGTGGAATATAGTGAACTAACCATATCTGTGTATTCTGGTGGTCATGGACTGTTGCGTAATGTCAGAACGAGCTGCGCACTGCTATATCGACTTGCTGATACTTTCATAGGGATGCCCTACATTTGGCAGCAATTGCACATGATGAAAAGGTTGATCATTCATGAATGTGTACCTCAGCTTTCCATTGGAAAAAATACTTCTGTTATAGCTAAGGCACAGCAAAAGTTAATGTAGAAAATTGTAGCCAAATGGTCTGAAAGGGTTAAACTTTTCTATCTATTTACAGGTATCTGTCTTGACCAGATCACCTTGTCTGTAATGTGCAGAAGGTCTCCAGAAAGTATTGGCCATGGAGACAATTTCAGACTGAAGAGAATGAACCACTGTACTTTCATATTATGATTTGTATGTGGACCTTGCACTGTTGTAATAAAATACTCTTGGGTAGATGCTTGCATTCACAGCTTTGTTTTCATCTATTCTTGCTTTTGCTGAATTATTGTAAGATGTATCAGTTTACAAAGCACTGAAATAAGAAAACTTTCCATTTTTATTTGATGCAGAGTTGTTTATATTTCCAAGGAATGTTTTCACTAGTTTTAAACATGTGGATTAATAGTTGTCCTTCATACTATTATTGAATTTACAATAATTTGATTTAATTGTTTGCTCACTGCAGTATCGTTATCATTGTATTTTCATTTTGTTATTTGTTTTCGCAAGGAACCAGCTGATCCTGTGACCACTGACAATATAGCAGAGAATTTTACCACAGCAAACAACCAGGTGTGTGCCAAAAAGTGTAAATATAGTACTTCCTCACACCAGAAAGATCAAAAACTTCATACACTGCATCCTTCACATCTTAAATAATAGACATTTAATACATACAAATCAAACTAATAAAAAAGTATCAAACAACAGAAAATACGGGATGAAATAACAATACTAATAATAGAAGTCAATCAATGGAAAATCTAGGATGGAATGTGACAATATTATGAAAAGGAAAGTTACTACTCACCATATAATGGAGATGCTGAGTCACAGATAGTCACAATGAAAAGGCTGTCAGAAATAAGCTTTCGGCCAGTATGACCTTCATCAAACTGTCATCTATTTTTGACAAAGATTGTGCTGGCTGAAAGCTTGTTTGTAACTCAGCAGCTCCGCTATATGGTGAGTAGCAACTTCCATTTTCATAATATTGATACTAATATTAGGCTAGATTTTTATGGAGGAGGCACTGAATGGCACATCATATTAATTAAATAAAGTGTGACACTTTGGATTCAGAGCAATTCTCGGCCAAACCTGTAGGTTGTTAGTGTTTTATCCTTCATAAATGGAAATAATACATGTGGCTAAACTGCTTGCAGATATGAATCCTGGACTAATTACTGCTGCAATATGTTTGTTTTTGCTTCTGTCACATTATATCTGATGATAATCTAGGTTTGTGCATGATTTCTTAATCATGGTGATACAGCAATATGAGTGTAACTTGTACATTAGAAGACATTTTAACCACTTAAATTTTGTTCAACAATGGGAGGAGACCTCGTAGCTTATACCTTCTGATCAACATATTGTGTGGCAGTTTGGAAATTAATTAAAAATTTTTCCAAGGTGTTATAGGAGCTGCTAGCACAGACTACTGTTGTTAATAATCTGTTGGCCCGTTTCATTGTTGCTCAGTGAGAGGAGCAGGCAGTTTCTTGACATCAGGTTTCACCTGTTCGTTCCCAGCTTATTCAACAATTCAGTGTAACATTTCACAAATACTTAATATAGTTGATCATTCTTCATGTATGATGTCATTTATATATTGAAAGCATGCAGACTCAAATTGATTTCGCTACAAGAGAAAGATTTCAGATATCCCTTTGCTAGAATTCTTGTCTCCTATTCTTCTGAGAGGGCTAAGCCTGATGCGCTCCTTGTTCTTTCAAACATTCTTGAAGAAGTTTAGTTAGCAGTTTTCTCTAGATAGTGTTTTCTGGTTTTCCTCTGTAACAAAATAACAATCTAATATTAGAGTGCTATTTTACACTGCCAGGGGAGGGGGAATTAGTGGAGTGGATCTGGAAAGACAATGTTGACTTTGATCTGATTACGGCATATTCAGTTTGGGTCAGTAGATGTTCCGACAGTGGTTTCAAAGACAGCTGCCAACAGATAGCATAGTGGCATAGCTACCAGTGTGGTATGTGTGTCTACCCTTCAATAGGGTATGCTCAAAGCCAGAAGGCTCATGGTGGTGCAGATGCGTGAAGCAAGCAGTTAGCCCTGCCATGGAGATACATTCGTGCTTCCTACAGCCAAGTGAGCAGGTGTGGAAGATGTCAAATTGTGCTCTTCCGAGTGGCAGGATGCTCCTTCTGGAGAATTGCCACACAAATTGGATGTGTGGTGTCATTTGTTTAACAATGCTGGTATCAATGATCATGAGAACATTCTCACCTCCATAGATGAGGTTCTGGATGTCCACGCAGCACAGATACCCAGCAGGATTGCCATGCTATAAGGGCAACAGTGGCAGATCATACAGATACCGCAGCACAAATAAGAGGACTTGTGAACCCAGACATGTCAACATGAACTGTTGCAAACCAGTTATTAGCATTGGGACTATGGGCACACCCACCTCCTGCCCATCTTCCACTCACATCACCACATTGACATGCATGGTTCGACCGGTGCTGTCAAAGGATCACTAGGAAAATGGAATAACATGCCATGATCCTCAGTGATGAAAGCAGATTCTGCCTGCATGCAAGTTGTTATCATTGGCTCATATGAGACAGACCTGATGAGTGCTGCCTCTTAGAGTGCATTGATCCAAGACACACTGGCACCACCCCTGGCCTTATACTTTGGGGTGTGATAAACTACAGCCCTCATTCACGTATGGTGTTTCTGGAGCAGACACTAACCAGCTCTTGGTCGTTAGAAGTGTTCCTTTGCCATCATTTCAACAGGAAGGTGATGTGTTATTCCAGCAGGATAGTCCTCACCCACACACCACCTGTGAAACTCAACATGCTCTGCAAGATGTGCAGCAACTTTACTGACCAGCATGATCTTCAGGCTTGTCTCCAACTGACCGCGTGTGGGATATGATGGGATGAGAAGTGACACATGCAACTCAACTACACGAATGGGCTTAGAAGGTGTGGCATAATGTATCTCAGGACAGTATTCACATCTCTATGATCACCTAGATGTCATAGTCAATGCCTGCATTGCCACGTGTGACAGCTACACCATATACTGATGTGGGTGTTTCAGCATGGGTTAATACCTGGTGCCTGAGAACCACTTGTACTACTCATCTGCAAATGTAATCGTTTCATGTACTCCACCTTGCAACAATAAATCTTCAGTCAATTGGAAACCTTCAAAATGGAACCCCCCCAGCATGTATGTGGCTTCCCAGAGGCATCATACACAGGTTACTAATGTATCACATGTGTCATACTGGACATTTCTCATGGAAATTGCCAGCCAGTCACCTAAACCTATCCCTGTAGTAAGGTATCCTAATTAACTGTGCAGACCAGGTCTAAGAGCTCAATTTTGTCCTCTCTATAAATAATCAATATGTGCCCAGAATTTATCTTTGAGTCTGCAGCAAATACTTCCTAACTGATCAAAACTGTATATTGGTCTGGGACCTGAAACCAGAACTTTGTGTTTGCAGGCAGGATTTGTACTCATGCATGAGCCCGAGCCACTCCATTGTGCTGTCAGAAATGAAACTTTTGGAGGTGTGTCATGAGTTATACCTGGACAGCACAATCAGTGAGAATATTGCTTGCAAAAGGCAACATTTTGGATTCAAAGCCTGGTCTGGCACACAGTTTCAAACTGCCAGGATGTTTAAATCAGTATGTGATCAGTTTCATTTGCCTTGACTATTGCTGCCACATGCTTCAGAATTGGACACAGCAGTGTCATTTACAGGATATCTCGAAGGTCGTGTGGGAATCTTGTCATTGAGTTTAGCAGCAGGTAGCATCACTCTGATCTTCCATTTTTGACACATTGGTGTACATTGGGAACCTATTAAGTATGACACATAGGTAACTGGCCATGTTTTCTTGTTGTGCAATTCCATTCTTGCATGTTCATCTGCTGTGGAAGCACATGGGCTAGGCATCTCCTTGTGGCAAGTGATTGGCTTTCCATTACAATGAAGGTCAGTCTCCTCTAGTGTATGCGTATATGCAATGCAGTAAATGAATTTTTTTTACTGAAACTTCCTGGTAGATTAAAACTGTGTGCTGAACTGAGACTCTAACTCGGGACCTTTGCCTTTCGTGGCCAAGTGCTCTACCATGTGAGCTACCCAAGCCCAACTCACAACCCGTCCTCACAGCTTTACTTCTGCCAGTACCTCATCTCATACCTTCTGAACTTCACAGAAGCTCTCCTGGAAACGTTGCAGGACTAGCACTCCTGGAAGAAAGGCTATTCCAGAGACATGGCTTAGCCACAGTCTTGATCCAGCACACAGTTTTAATCTGCCAGGAATTTTCATATCAGTGCACACACTGCTGCAGAGTGAAAATTTCATTCTAGAAACATCCCCCAGGCTGTGGTTAATCCATGTCTACGCAATATCCTTTCTTCCAGGAGTGCGAGTTCTGCGAGGTTGCAGGAGAACTTCTGTGAAGTTTGAAAAGTAGGAAACGAGGTACTGGTGGAAGTAAAGCTGTGAGAACAGGTCATGAATCGTGCTTGGATAGCTCAGATGGTGGAGCACTCACCCATGAAAGGCATAGGTCCCAAGTTCGATTCTTGGTCTGGCACACAGTTTTAATCTGCCAGGAAGTTTCATATCAGTGCACACTCCACTGCAGAGTGAAAATTTCATTATGGAATTTTTTTTATTGTTAATGATTTTGCTTAGTCACAATATTTTATTTGTGCTGTTCCTCTTGCATTCCCATTTCCCACCTGATAACCCATTTGTACCTGTTGTGGGGACCTCAGAGTGCTCTGCCCTTTTATACGTACAGAATTTGAAGATCAGTGCTCAGAAAGATATAGGTGTTTATTTTTTCCGTGCTCCGTTTGAGAGTGGAATAATAGAGAATTATTGCGAAGGTGGTTCAGTGCACCCTTTGCCAGGCACTTAAGTGTATTTGCAGAGTATCCATTGAGATTTGGATACTAAAGCAGCAAATGATTTTTTTCCTAAACAGTGTAATAATGTGGAGACTTGTTCAGTATGTGATACAGACTTTCAGAGATACAGAATTTGGTATATTCTCTTGCATGTATGTACATTTTTTGTTTTTAGAAATACCCTTAAGGCTGAACAACCAGTGTTGAATCAAGACAGCATTGGCATCCACATTCTGACAGTATTGACATGTTATTGCTGAGTCACTAATGTTGGTTAACATTGTTCTTATTATGAAGTGACACAAAACATGGGATGACATCTATTTACTTCCCTAAAGAGTGGTGTTTCCATGCTGTGTGAATGGAGCTAAAAAAAGTCAACTGTGATGTATAATATTAAAGTCTTGGTTTAATATGTTGGTCAGATAATTGTTCAAAAATGTGCATGTATAACATTTGTTAGTGTTTAAGTTAATGAAATAAGTTATATTTGACATTAGCTTCACACTTTATACAGATATAAAATAATAAGTTTTATAAATGAGTACATTTTGCTGAACACAGACTCTGTACTTTTAATCAGTGCTGTGTGTACTGCACGTCCTTAAACTGGCCCTGACAGACAGCTTGATACCAAACTCTGTGAACCATTGAATTTTCTTAATATGAATTGCACGAGAAGCATACATTCTTGTATTAAAATAGTAATATAATAATAAATAATAATAAATAAAATGCACCAGATAAATATGTTATTGATTCGTACTAACACGAAGCTGGATGTATGCATGCACCCGTAGCTATGTTTTTATCTCTTCTTGGTCATACTGAACTGATGTAACATGTACCATTTTTCACAGCCCGGAAAGAAAGAACACTTAACCTTCAATTTTTCATTTGATGTAGACTTGTTGATATTTCCAAGGAATATTTACACCTGCTTTAAACATATTTAATAGTTAATTTTATACATGTTTTGAATGTATAATAATCAGATATAATTATTGACTCACTGTAACATCATTATTATCCTTTTGTCTGATTTAATTTCCCCAGGAAGCAACTGAACCTGCCAGCACTGAAAATAATGCAGAGAGTTTTTCTTCAGCAATCAATCAGGTATGTGCCAAACAATGTTTAAATACAATACCTTTACACACCAGACTGGCCAAAATCTGTGGCTGCAGTTTCCAGCACTTCTCAAATGATAGTCTCTGTTATCAACAACTCAAATTAATAATAATAGTAATAAAGTTACACTTTGAATTTTGAACAATTTTCAAGTGTACCTGTTGGTTGTTGATGATTTTTGCTTCATAAATGGAAATACTTGGAAGTAGAAACTGTGGTCTGGAATGATATCATGGGATACTGCTGACAGCAATTCATCTGATAGTCCCATTACTACTTCGTGAAAGAAAAACATTGTTTTCTGACACCAGGTTTCACCTAGTTCTTTCTGTTTGTTTCCACGTTCATCCACAAATCAACAGTACATTTCACAAGAACATGGTATAGTTAAATTTAAATAGTATTTCAACATACACATGTAACGCATCATTTATAGGTTGAAGGCATGGAGATCAAACTGATTTTGTTCCTATATTGCCTAATAGCAATGCACGGGAACTGTCTTTGTAGAAGTTATTGTATTGTGTACTTTTGACATTGTTTCAGACATTCCTGATAAAGCATACCAGCCCTTTTCCCTTAATGGTCTGCTTTGATTTTGATCTTTAACAAAAACAGTCTAATATTAGCTTGTTATAAGAATGATCATAGCTTGCTATCAGGTGTGGCCATTTAGTGCTATTGTAATGTTGTACCCTGTGGCAAGAGTTGCAGATATGTCAGCTCTTGTAATATTCTACATTTGCTGTAGAAGTCACCAGCTATTCACCTAAATGTATCCCAGAGCTAAACAATGGAAGTCAAAAGTAGACAAAACGCAGAAAGTGCCCCCCCCCCCCCCACACACACACACACACACACACACAGACAGAGAGAGAGAGATATGCAACTCACGCACATATGACCACAGTCTCTGGCAGCTGAAGCCATCACAGTCTCTGGCAGCTGAAGCCAGACTGCGAGCAGCAGCACATGATGGGAGAGGCAGCTGAGTGGTGGGTGTAAGGAGCAGCCAGAGGTGCGGAGGGGAAGGGGAAGATATATCAGGATAAGGGTGGGGAACGGTAAAGTGCTGCTTGTGGGAGCATACAGGGATGAGGTGGATAGAGGGTAGGGCAGCCAGCTGCATTTTTGGAGGTAAGATGGAGGATTTGGGGGGGAGGGGGGCTAGCAGAAAAAGTAGAGAAGTAAAAAGACTGAGGGGGTGTTGGTGGAATAGAGGACTGTGTAGTGTTGGCATGGGAATAGGGAAGGATCTAGGTGGGTAAGGACAATGACTGTTGCAGGTTGAGGCCAGGAGGGTTACAGGAACATAGGATGTATTGTAGTGAGAGTTCCCACCTGTGGACTGCAGAAAAGCTGGTGTTGATGGGAAGGATCCAGATGGCACTGGCTGTGTAGTAGTCATTTCAATGAAGAACGTTGTGTTGGGCAGCATGCTCAGCAACAGGATGGTCAACTGTTTCTGGGCCAGAGTTTGTCGGTGCCCATTCGTGCAGACAGCCAGTTTGTTTGTTGTTATGCCCACGTTGAATGCACTACAGTGGTTGGAACTTAGCTTGTATATCACATGACTGATTTCACAGGTAACCCTGCCTTTCATAGGATAGGTGGTATTTGTGACCGGACTGGAGTATGTTGTGGTGGGAAGATGTATAGGACAGGTCTTGCATCTAGGTCTATTACAGGGATATGAGTCATTAGGCAAGGGGTTGGGAGCAGGGGTTGTGCAGGGATGGATGGGAATATTACATAGGCCCAGTGGACAACGGAATACCTCTGTGGGAGTGGTAGGAAAGATAGTGGGTAGGACATTTCTTATTTCAGGGCACAACAGGAAGTAATCGAAACTGTGGTGGAGAATGTAATTTAATTGCTCCAGTGTTAGGTGGTACAGAATCGTGAGGGGAATGCTCCTCTTTGGTTGTATGGTGGGACTTTGGATGGTGGTGGGTGACTGGAAAGATAAGGCATGGGAGTTATGTTTTTATACTAGGTTGGGAAGATAATTACAGTCTGTGAAGGCTTCAGTGAGACCCTTGGTGTATTTTGAGAGTGACTGCTTGTCACTACAGATGTGACAGCCAAGGGTGGCCAGGCTTTGTTGAAGGGGAGATATTGCTGATGATTGGCAGATTAGGTATGGACAAAGGTACTAAGGTAGCTATCTATGAGGTGGAGGTCAACATCAAGGAAGGTGGCTTGTTGGATGAGTAGGACCAAGTGAAGCAAAAGGGGGAGAAGGTGTTCAGGTTCTGGAGGAATGTGGAATGGGTGTCCTCACTCTCAATCCAGATCACAAAGATGTCATAAGTGAATCTGAACCAGGAAAGGGGTCTGGGTTTCTGGGTGTTTAGGAAGGATTCTTCTAAATGATCCATGAATAGTTTGGCATATCATGCCGCCGTGTAGGTGCCCATTTCTGTACCCCAGATTTGTTTGTAAGTAATGCCTTCAAAGGAGAAGTTAATGTGAGTGAGGATATAATTGGTCATGCTAACTAGGAAGGAAATTGTTGATTTGGGAACCATCAGGTGTTGGGGAAGGTGGTGTTCAATAGCATTAAGGTCACAGGCATTAGGGATGTTAGTGTAAAGGGAGGTGGCAGCAATAGTAACAAGCAGGGCACCATATGGTAAAGGCACAGGAACAGTGGAGAGTCGTTGGAGGAAATATTGGTATTTTTTATGTAGGAGTGTAGTTACAGGTAATAGGCTGAAGGTGTTAGTCTATGAGATTATAAGGTTGGGATCAGTTTCTAGGTGGTGGAGTGTGGTTCTTTCTGCAGATGTAAGATTAATATGCATGTTAGGGGGGGGGGGGGGGGGGGGGGGGGGATGGTGAGGGAAGGTTTGAGGTTAAGAAATTCTGGAAAGTTGACATGGTGATTTGGGGGCAGTGGTATGTATGATGTTTGGACGGAGGAGTGAACTGAGTCAGGCAGGATACAACACTAGTCTTTGGTTGAGTCTGATTGGTAAAGTTGGTGGTGAGAAAGTGTTTCCGCTGTAGGGACTGGTAGAAGGAGATAAGGTCTTTAAAAAGGTTGGAGTTTCTTGTAGAGGTGGTGGATAGTGGTAGCCCAAGGTGAGAGTAGGAAGTGAACAGGGTGGAGAGTGTTTTGAGGTGGCATTGTGTATGTTACTTTAATTCCTGGAGGGCAAGAGTTTCAATGTGTGTTACTAGATCCATTTTTAGGATTGCATAGCAGGAGAATTTTACAGATGAAGAGAAGGTATTGCAGGGAGGTTTGCATCTGATTGATTTGGTTTTGCAGCACTGTGTTGGTGAGAGTTAAGAATTGGCAAATCTGAACAGATGGAGGTCATTGTGGAAGAAAGACGGCAGGCGGAGATGGGTAATCTGATGGTAAGGCCATTTGGGGGATTCCGTGAGCCAAGCAACAACAAAGGAACAGTGTGTGGGACTGGCTTCTGGCTCTGGATAAGAGAACTACTCTGCATTGACGCAGATGGAAGGAGCAAGGATCCATCTGTAAAAATACATAAATAACGTAGAATTATGTCTGAAAAAATCGCAGCTGAAGCAAGGAGAAAACAAGATGAAATCTGAGGGAATAGGCTGATAGTGAAAGACAAAAACCAACTGAAATTGGTGGGAAGACACATTGAGACCTGCAACTCAGCATCTCCGCTATGTTATGAGTAGAAGCAGTAAAGTGTGCATGAATAAAACAGATAAGTGACTCTCTAACACCCCCGCTCTCCCCCCCCCCCCCCCCCCCCTCCAGTCCAGAAACACCATCAATGCCACCCATGAGCATATTACAAATGTACAACAGATAAGGGACTCTCTACACCCCCGCTCTCCCCCCCCCCCCCCCCCCCCTCTCCAGTCCAGAAACACCATCAATGCCACCCATGAGCATATTACAAATGTACTTTCAGAAATTTCAGCACCAAATCAGCCTGGTGGCTTTTCTAGCACATGAGGGTACATTTGTAATGCACTCAGTAATGTTTGGTGGATAGCACTGAGGGTGTTGCCAAATATGGGGGTCTTACAGCACCCTTTTCTCACATGATCAGCACACAGAAGGGCAGAAAACATTAAGAGTTGAAAAAGCATAAGTACCCTTTGAGGTTTTGTATCACATTCAGATTTCATTGAATGGTTTTGAACATTCCCTGGTGGTTCTGTCCTGTAAACAAGAGCAAAAATTGTGGCCCTACTGCACTCCAGTGCAATCTTGTTCAGTGGAGATGTAGCCCCACAATCACCTTAGAGTAAGACTGAAATGTCTGATGGTGTCAGTAATGTCAACGGTTGCCAAGGACATCTTCCTGTTGCTCATCACAATGTGAACTGCTATTTTCTGCCACGAGATGTGTGGGAATTGACACTCCAAGGGAATGGATGGTTTTATTGATGTCCTTCATGCCACCCTTTGAGGTCTTTTCATGTCAGTTCTTTGTGACAATGTGTCTCAGATGTTTTCCTCAGCCACCTGTGAGAAAACTGCATGATTTCAACACTAGGAGTCACAGTTCTGATCATCACAGAGATGTCAGAAGGAGGGGTGAAGTGTGTATAAGAGGATCTGTGACAACCTTCTCATCCTGCGATACATTCACAATGGTGTTAGGGAGAATTGTGGTGAAATTTGATGCCAATGTGACATCATCAACCCACTTTACTGTTCACATGAGCTATTGAGCTATGGCCTTTTTTTGCATGTGATGACACTTCACTGTTTGAAGCTTCGCCAAGTCAAAGGGTGGCGTCACAGGGCCCCACACTTTTGCACCATTGCAGAGGGAAGATGTAGGCACCTTTGAGCCAAATTTGAAACTTATACATTGCAATGGGAGACAATTAGGGGTTTTTGAAAAAGTAATCCTTCAACATTGTTGTGCGGTGTATGTGTGTAGGACATCTTTCCTTTCCTCTTCAGAGGTAATGGGTTTACAGTCCCATGACAACAGCGTCATGCCAATCAGGAGAGCAGTGCAGGCACCTTGTAACGTTAAAGTCATCTCTGACAATGATTTTACAATGTTATGTACAAAGTTATTTAAAATCTACCAGCTGCAACAGTCCATGATAGGACCTGCAGGCAGCGACCAAAGTGGTCTCACTACCAGAAGTGTTAACTGCTGATACATTGCAGTGGCAAATATAGTTTGTTGTGCTGACATTTATGTCTAGTGTGAGATGCTTCTCTGTGACTTCTGCCTCAAAGAGGAATTGCTAGAATTCTCTGACTTTTATGCAAATACCACTGTTATTCCACACGCAGAATATGATTCCACAATATCACTCAGCCATTTTGGGCTTCAATGGTTTTCCCAGTGGCAGTGAAGATATCTGACATTATTGCAGTGACAGTTTGCTGTGGCATTTTCATGAGCTTGGTAACTGATATGAGAAGGTTCAGATGGGCAGTGCTAGGCTGCAACAGTCACCAACAGGAGCATTATTTTGCTCTTGCTAGGAGAACCTTGTGGTTTATTGATAGCATCAACACTGTGTGAAAGCTGTCAATGTGTGTTTCAAAAGCTGTAAATTTTAGAAGGCTGTGATAATAACTTCCCGTGTGCCACTCAGTTTCCTGGCTGCTTCTGGCAGCATCTAAAGTAGCCTGATAGCAGGCTGTGCTGGTTGACTTCACCAGCACAGCATAGTTCAGGCCTGTTCAGGCTTTTGCTGCACTGCCGCCACCAATCTGTGTTAGCATTTGCCCCTTCTTTTTAACTTCAACATACTTTTATACCTCATATGCTGCAAGCTCACCATGTACTTCCTCCTGCAGAGTACATACATAGGTAAAACTCACTTCGCCCACTTCTAAGGTATGTGGCAGTGCTTGCCTACTTGATGAGGGCTTGGCACTGGAGCTATGTAGGAGACTGTGTTTACTACTTAGTTACTCAGTTGTCACAGATATGGCGGTAATCTGGGTGACCTGAAACAATATTCTCTTTGTGTCATTGGTGTCAGCAACAAGTACATAGCAATGTCACCTCCCTCACCATTCGGGATCTCATTTACATGACATTGCATGCACTGAAGTCCATCACCTAGATGTTCTTCTTGAGCTCACTAGTTTCAGAACTGGAAGTTTCAAGGTCTTCTGAAAATTGTCATTAAGGATGTGTTGTCCTGGCTGCCAAACATACAAAGCATCATCTCCTTTTCTTATATGATATCCATCAGTTTCTTGTAGTATTCGGGATACAAAAGAGGCATTTTGCAGGACTTCCTGCCTGTGGCTCTTACCATGAAATTTGCATCGGCTGTTGTAGTCACAGGATCATACAGCTTTTTGTGCACGCTTTTTAAATCTGTGATGGCCATAAGTTGTGCAAGTCCTAGGTGGTGCCAGTCCTTTAGATGGTGGTCCATCCGTCACCGCCCATTGCTTGTAGTGGTAGGTGTGGTGACTTACATTCACAGGGTACTTATCTTTCAGTCTCCTTTTAAGTTCAGGATTATTTTTAATAGTGTTATCAGTGTGGCAAATTTACTTCTATAGATAGTGAGCATTATTAAAATCAAGCTTCTTTTTTCCCCTGTTCCTAAGTATGATACATGGTTTACAGTGGCATCCCTCCATTACAGAAGAAGACGTCATTAAATGAATGCGATTATTTCCATACAGGGCCAAGAAAAAAATTTTAAACCTAGAAATCTGTTAAATGTTTTATTGTGATTGCTGACTTAGTGAATTGTTCTGTGTATTCCACATTAGTACAGTCAGTACTATACTGACGCTGGCAGAGATAACGAGGGAGAGGGGAAAGAGACAGATATTTGCAAAGGAAGGAATTGTAATCAGGGTGTAACTTGTTTATCAGTGATGGGTAGAGAAGTTTTTCAGTATTAATCACATAATTTTCATTCTACAGAATTTCTGTTTATTGTAATGTCATTGTGAGGCAACTGCTTTCCCCACAGGAGAATGAAACCTTCACATTAAGTGTCATTTTTATTATTGACTGTTTCTATTTATCAAGTGTAGAAACCTTTTTAGTATTACGTATTCCATCAAATGAAGGCATGAAATTCAGTATTGCTGACTCAACAATATTTTGTTGCCCGTAACTATAATACTTGTATTAAGTCTTCGTGAACTGTAAAATAGCAGTACATTTCATTGCAATGGTAAAAATGTAAGGAAAAGATAGATTGCTGCTTACTGTAAAGATGACACATTAAGTTGCAGACAGGCACAGTTAAGACACTTACACATTAGTTTTCAGCCACAGCTTTCACCAGAAAAAGAAAGAGAAACGTACATTATTCATTCATACAAGATAGCACATCTCATGCGCATATGACCACCAGCTCCAACAGTTTGGACCAGAAAGTAACTGTCATGTAGAACAAAAGCAGCAATCGGGAGAGGGTGGTGGAAGGAGGGCAGAGAGCACTGCTGGAAGATTGTGCAGGGGCTAGATTGCCAGCAGGCACAGCGTTGGGAGGCTGTGAGGCAGGGAGATGGAGAAAAACAGAGCGAAAAAGGAGAGGAGCAGGGAAAGTTGGGTAGGTGTGTTGGCAGAGGACAGTATACAAAAAGGATAGGAGACGAGAACAGGCTGGAGGTGGTGGACAGAGGGGGTGGAAACTGCTGGGTGGAGGGTGTGGGAGCAGGTATGTTACTGTAAGTTGAGGCTGGGATAATTTGTTAGCAGAAAATGTGTTGTAAGGATAGCTCCCATCTGTGCAGGTCAGGAAAGCTGGTGGTGGAGGGAAGGATCCAGATAGCTGTTTCACTATTCGAGCCATCTGGATCCTTCCCTCCACCACCAGCTTTCCTGAACTGCACAGATGGGCATTATCCTTACAACACATTCTCGGCCTCCAGAATTATCCCAATCTCAATCTATGGTAACATATTGCACCCACACCCTCCACCCAGCAGTTCTGAACCCCTCTGTCCATCACCTCCTGCCTATTTTCATCTCCCGCTCTCTTTGTGTGCTGCCTCTAACACCTCACCTGCCCATCTTTCTCTGCTGCTCTCCTTTTTTGCTCCAATTTTCCCACACCTCCCAGCTCCATAGCATCACGATGCTGTGTGTCTTGGGAGTCTATAGCCTGCACACTCTGTCAGATGGTTCTCCTTTCTCCCCCTCTCATACAATGCTCTCCCTTCCCCTGTCCTGCCCCCTTCAGATTGCTCCTTTCATTCAATGTCACAGTTGCATTCTGGCTCAAGCTGCCAGAGTTGGCAGTCGTGTGTGTGAGAGGTGTGCTTAACTGTGTAAATGAAAGGTGTATGTCTCTCTTGTTCTGATGAAGGCTGTGGCTGAAAGCTAATGTGTAAGTGTCTTTTAATTGTGCCTGTTTGCAATTTAACATGTTATCTTTATAGTAAGTAGCAGTCTATTTTTTTCCTTGCATTGTTGACACTCCAACTGGAGTTTCCCTTGTTTCATTGTAATGATATTCATTTGTTGTGTCTATCTGTCTCACATATCACACGTAACAATCATAGTATTAATATTTACAGGGCCATGGTGAAACTGTGGCACCAGAGGACTGCAATCGTGATTTGGCAGAAGCTGACCAGTCATGCCCTGATGACTGTGTTGATGTCCAACCCCATATATCTGATTCTGCCGTACCTACTGAATGCAGTAATGAAGTAAGAAAATATTACTAACATTAAACTTGTTGGACCTGTAATCCACAAAAACATTTAAACAGTGGAAACTAACTCTGTTGTCATTGTAGTTATTTGAGACACACAAGGAAGCTAAAAATCGTTTTATCTACCATAGGCTTTTTTAATTACTGTAGCAAGTCAAACATTTATTTCAACATTTATTTAGGATTGCTAACTAGTCATAACTCACATCCATTTTTAAATACAGTTTATATCAGTGACATATTTCAAATAAATATGTGTTACAAGGGAGTAGAAATTTGTTCCTACATACTAGTCATATTATCTTAGGTAAATGTACAATAACAACTAATACAACTAAAAGCACAAAAACCACACATAGTTAATATTAGGTCCATGGATTATTTTACAATGATATCTCTCAGTCTCGCCACCCCTCTTCCCTTCTCTATCCACTCCTTGACCACCTCCACTTTCCTTTCTTTTCACCCACTACCTATCCGGAAAACCTGGAATTCCCAGGCAATTGCCTTATACGTGGGTAAATCAGGGAATTCTCAGAGAATTTCAGGAATTTCATACAATTTCAGGGAATTCTTTGATTTTAACCTTTGTTGTAATTTGATTTCATTCAGTTTTGTAAATCACTAATTTTAAAATACTTGAGAAGGAAAGTTGCTACTCACCGTATAGTGGAGATGCTGAGTTGTGATTCACACAATTATAGCTTTCCACCATTACAGCCTTTGTCAGCAATAGGCACACATACACACACACGCATACCCACGCACACGCACACACACACACACACACACACACACACACACACACACACGCATACACCCTCATGCAAAAGCAACTTGCACACACATCTTCAGTCTCAGACAACTGAAACCACACTGCAAGCAGCAGCCGTGGGAGAGGCGACTGGGTGGGGCTAAGGTGGAGGCTGGAGCAGGGAGGGGGAGGTATAGTACGGTGGGGGTGGCAGACAGTGAAGTGCTGCAGTTTAGATGGAGGGCAGGAGAGAAGGTGGGGTGGGGGTAAGAAGCGGAAAGGAGATAAATAAAATGAAATTAAAAGAGAAGGTGTGGCGATGAAATGACGACTGTGTAGTGCTGGAATGGGAACAGGGAGGTGGCTGGATGGGTGAGAACAGTGACTAACGAAAGTTGAGGCCTGGAGCATTACAGGAATGTAGGATGTATTGCAGGGAAAGTTCCTACCTGCGCAATTCAGAAAAGTTGGTGTTGGTGGGAAGGATCTGTACAACACAGGCTGTGAAGATTGTCTGTGGCCATTCATGCGGGCAGACAGCTTGTTGGTTGTCATGCCTACACAGAATGCAGCACAGTGGTTGCAGCTTAGCTGATTTCACAGGTAGCCCTGCTTTGGTGGTATAGGTGGTGATATAGTGACTGGACTGGAGTAGGTGGTGATAGGAGGATGTATGGGACAGGTCTATTACAGGGGTATGAGCCATGAGGTAAAGGAATGGGAGCAGGAGTTGTGTAAGGATGGATGAGTATATTGTGTAGGTTCAGTGGATGGTGGAATACCACTGTAGGAGGGTTGTGAAGGATAGTGGGCAGGACATTTCTCATTTCAGGACACTACGAGAGGTAATCGAAACCGTGGCGAGAATGTAATTCAGTTGCTCCAGTCCTGGATGGTACTGAGCTACGAGGAGAATGCTCCTGTGTTGCCGGACTGTGTGACTTTGTGAGGTGATGGGAGACTGGAAATATAAGGCATGGGAGATTTGTTTTTGTACAAGGTTGAGAGGATAATTATGGTCAGTGAAGGCTTCAGTGAGACCCTCAGTATATTTTGAGAGGGACTGCCCGTAACCACAAATGCAACAACCACTGGTGGCTAGGCTGTACAGAAGGGACTTCTTGGTATGGATTGGGTGGCAGCTCTCGAAGTGGAGGTATTTCTGGTGGTTAGTAGGTTTGATATGGACGGAGGTACTGATGTAGCCATCTCTGAGGTGGAGGTCAATATCTTGGAAGATGGCTTCTTGGGTTGAATAGGACCAGTTGAAGCAAATTGGGGAGAAGTTGTTGACGTTCTGGAGGAATGTGGATAGGGTGTCCTCACCCTCAATCTAGGTAGCAAAGATGTCATCAGTGAATCTGAACAAGGTGAGGGGTATAGGATCCTAAGTTTTTAGGAAGGATCCCTCTTGATGGCCCATGAATCGGTTGGCATAGGATGGTGCCATGCAGGTGCCCAAAGCCTTACCCAGATTTGCTTGTAGGTAATGCCTTCAAAGGAGAAGTAATTGTAGGTGACGGTGTAGTTGGTCATGGTGACTAGGAAGGAGGTTGTTGGTTTGGAGTTCATAGGGCATCTGGAAAGCTAGTGTTCAATAGCAGTAAGGCCATTGGCATTAGGTATGTTAGTATACGGGGTGGTGGCGTCAATAGTGACGAGCAGGGCTCTGTGTCGTAAAGGGACAGGAACTGTGGAGTGTTGGTGGAGGAAATGGTTGGTACCTTTTATATAGGAGGATAGGTTCTGGGTAATACGTTGAAGGTGTTGGTCTACAAGAGCAGAGATTCTCTCAGTGGGGGCACAGTAACCACCCACAATGGGTCACAGTGGGTGGTTGGGTGTATGAACTTTAGGAAGCATGTAGGAGGTGGGAGTGAGGGGAGTGCAAGGGGTAAGTAGGGAGATGTACTCTGGGGAGAGGTTCTGGGATGTGGGCATAAGGATTTGAGTAGTGACTGGAGATCTTGCTGGATTACTTGAATGGGGTCACTGTGGCAAGGTTTGTAGGTGGAAGTACCTGACAGCTGATGGAGTCCTTCTGCCAGGTAATCCTTGCTGTTCAAAACAATGGTGGTGGAGCCTTTGTTTGCAGGTAGGATTATAAGGACGGGTTCTTTTGCAGATGTGAGGCTAGTTACCATGTTGAGGGATTTGGAGAACGATGGTGAGGCAAGGTTCGAGATTAAGAAATTCCGGAATGTTAACATGGGGTGGTTTGGGGGCAGTGGGGGTTGATCATGGTTGGATAGAGGAGTGAACTGAGTTGGGCAAGGTTCAGTTTTGGTCTTTGGTTGAGTCTGATTGGTCGGGTTGATGGCAAAAAAATGTTTCCACTGAAGAGACCGGGAGAAGGAGAGAAGGTCTTTAACAAGTCCTGCATGACTGAATTTGGGAGTGGGGCAAAAGGTGAGGCCTTTGGAAAGGACTGATATTTCTGTGGGTTAAGGCTTTTTGAGGAAAGGTTCATGACTGTGTTGCAGGTCTGTTTAGGTTCCGGGTTCTGTGTGGTGGTGGCGGGAGGGAATTTTGGAGGGTGGGGTCAGTGTAGTATGTCTGCAAGACAGGATTTGTCAGCTATGAGCGGATGTGGGGGAGGTTTGGAGTATGTTGTTGAGGTGGTGAACAGTGGTACTCCGAGGTGGGAATAGGACAAATGTTGATGGCGTTGAGACAGCAACCAAGCACAAATGTATTTAAGTTCCTTTATTTAAAGGGTACGGTTACCAGTTTCCAATCATACGATTCATTGTCAGATGGCTTTCATGCTTTCATTACGACATGTGCTGTGTTTTTTACTGATTAGTTATCCTAAAATATAAATGATACATAATTAAAAGCACATCACAAAGATGGTAGAGTTACAGATTTGCATTGGGATGTGACTCATGTGAAGTGTCGTTTTGGAGTACTTGTTTTCATAGTTTTTATCCAGTAGACAACATTTTTAGTTTTTGCCGCATTCACATCAGTGCACACGTAAACTTGCATAACTGAGTGCTTCAGATTTGTCACTGAATGCATTTCCACCACATTTCTATCATTGCACAAGTAAAATTGTGTCACTGAGCACTTCAGCTTAGTCACAGAACAGACTTCTAACATGCATCCCAGTGAGAAAAATAATTTTTTGAAATTTTTCAGGAAAGCGGTGTTAACCAGCTCAGTTTGTTCATTAATGATATAGTGTGTGTGTGTGTGTGTGTGTGTGTGTGTGTGTGTGTGTGTGTGTGTGCGTGTGTGTGTGTGTGTATTTCTATTTGGCTGTGCATGGAGTTTTGGTGCTGAGGGACTCATTGTTATACAGTTATGTGCTTCATATTTGTTCAGCAAAAAGTTACAGTTTTGTAGTAGCTTACGGAGTTTAGTTTGTAATTTTATTGTAGGATCTGACTTTATTTCAGCAATATTGCCACTATGGAAAAATTGTAAGGTTTTCTTTATGTATTATCTTTCATGCATTACGATTAAAGAATTTCCCTTGTCGGCCTTTACTATGAGTGCTTTACTTTCAGATAGTTTCCTGTTAATATTTTTCAAGTTTGGATAAGACAATATTTTGTTCTTTATCTACTGTATCATCTACGTGCTGTAGGGTGTGTGAGAATTGTAAGGGTGAGAGGCTGTGTCCTACCTGCAGATTCAAGTTGTACATGACATGTTTAAGTTTTCTTTTTTCTTATATTGCATTTTTATCTCTGTTTTTAGCCGACAAAGGAAATTCTTAAATCGTAATGCATGAAAGAGAATACATAAAGAAAACCTTACAATTTTCCCATAGCGACAATATTAGTAAAATAAAGTCAGATCCTACAATAAAATTCCAAACTAAACTCCGTAAGCTACTACAAAACTGTAACTTGTTACTGAACAAATATGAAGTACGTAACTGTATAACAATGAATCCCTCAGCATCAAAACTGCATGCACAGCCAAAGATTCATAAAGAAAATTGTCCTATTTGCCTGATTGTTAACTCAAGAAACAGCCCTCCATACTTCATCACCTCATTACCAAATACTATACATTTGAAAATTACTACACCATACATAACACACATGAACTCATAAGCTTAATTAAAGACATCCACATACCACCAACAGCTAAATTAGCATCACTAGTCAACATAGTCAACCTATACACTAACATCCCTGTCAAAGAGACTATTAACATTATAAGAAACAATCAGCTTAAATATAAGAAAATTAGTATTGCACAGATCTATGAACTCATAGAAATACCTACACTTATTCTAGAGCATAATTACTTTAGCTTCAACAACAAGCTGTACGAAGAACATGATGGTTTGACAATGGGAAGTAGCTTAGCTGGGCTATTGGCTGATATTTACATTAACCATATAGAGCAAAAATTTTCTCAAACAACCAGCACATCTCAAACAAAATTATCTACTATTGAAGATATGTTGATGATACAATCTTGCTTTTAGATGGTACAGAAAATGAAATTGATATATTAGAAGCAAAGCTAAGCAAAATGCGCAAAAATATTAAATTCACAATTGAACATGAAACGAATAAAAGCATTAACTTACTTGACCTGAAGATTTGTAATGACATCAATTTAGTATTTACGGAAAACCTATCACCACAGATGTTAGTATTGACAACTTATCGTGCCACCCTCGCCAACAAAAAATGGCATGTTTCAGAGCCATGGTACATGGAATTAAAACAATCCCAACAAGTGATACAGACCAACAAAATGAAATCAGTATAATTAAAACAGTTGCTCATAATAATGGATATAAACCCACAATAATAGAAAAACTCCACAAAAAAAACACAGTCGCACTAAACAGCACCATCTACACAACATGCACTCCAAGCCAAATCAGTGTGCCACAGAAGCCAAACCTAAATATGCTGCTCGCCCTTACATAGGCTCACTATCATGCCAAATAGTAAACTTATTTAAAAACAAAAATATTACAATCAGTTTCTCCACAAATAATAAATTAGAACTATAAGTAATCCATGATGTAAACACCTCCAAGAGTCCCTACAGTAAATCGGGAATAAGCTCAAATGTGATACATGACCAAAATTCTACATTGGACGGACAAGCACTTGCCCCGCGAAAGGCAAAGGTCTCGAGTTTGAGACTTGATCCAGCACACAGTTTTAATCTGCCAGGAAGTTTCATATCAGCGCACACTCCACTGCAGAGTGAAAATTTCATTCTGGAAACATCCCTCAGGCTATGGCTAAGCCATGTCTCCACAGTATCCATTCTTTCAGGAGTGCTAGTTCTGCAAGGTTTGGAGGAGAGCTTCTTTAAAGTTGGGAATGTAGAGACGAGGTACTGGCAGAAGTAAAGCTGTGACGATGGGTCATGAGTCGTGCTTGGGTAGCTCAGATGGTAGAGCACTTGCCCGCCAAAGACAAAGGTCCTGAGTTCATGTCTCGGTCAGGCACACAGTTTTAATCTGCCAGGAAGTTCCAGACAAGAAGAAGTTATGAAGTTAGAAAGAACACATTGATGCTTTAAGGCTTGACAACTTGAATAAATCTGCGTTTGCAGCCCATATTGCTGGAGAAAACCATTCAGTGAGAAACATTGAGAACAACTTAAAATTTTTACACCTGACAGAAAAGGGAGCCACTACGAATATATTGAAAGAAATAGAAAGACACACACACACACACACACACACACACACACACACACACAGCATTCCAGACTATATCCTTAATGAACAAACTGAGCTGGCTAACACCCCAATCCTGAAAAATTTCCAAAAATTAATTTTCACCCTTTGAATAAAGGAACTTAAAATAAATTTGTGGCTGGTTACTGTCTCAACACTATCAACATTTGTCTTCAAATAACAGCCACGGTCTGGTGTAGTGGTTAGACACTGGACTCGCATTCGGGAGGACGACGGTTCAATCCTGCGTCCGGCCATCCTGATTTAGGTTTTCCATGATTTCCCTAAATCACTCCAGGCAAATGCCAGGATGGTTCCTCTGAAAGGGCATGGCCGACTTCCTTCCCTAATCCGATGAGACCGATGACCTCGCTGTCTGGTCTCCTTCCCCAACCAACCAACCAACCAACCAACAGCCACAGTCTCCAGCCATGTCATCATATGACAAAATCGCGGGAATAGGAAGTGAGCAAGATGGAGAGCTTTCTGAGGTGGTTGTGCATGTTGCTCAAGTTCTTGCAAGGCAAGCGTTTCATTGTGTGTTATGGGTTTCAGGAATTTGGGATTACATAGCAGGAGAATTTTGTGGATAGGGAGAAGATACTGCAAAGAGAATTGAACTTGGTTAATATAGTTTTGCAGGACTATGTTGGTGTGGGCTAAGGATTGGCAGAGTCTGAACAGGTGGAGGTCATTGTGGAAAGAGGTTGGCAGCCAGAGATGCGTAATTTAATGGTAAGGCCATTAGGGGGAGATTTCATGAGACAAGCAACAACGCAGAAACAGTACGTGGTACGTGGGACTGGAATCTGGCTAGTCCCTACCACCTCCCACAGGTACAGTCCAGCAACGGAGGAACGTTGCCCTTGTAACTCAGTAACATCTGGGACTGGAGCAACTGAATTACAATCTCTGCCAGGGTTTCGATTACCTCTTGTCGTGCCCTGAAATGAAAAATGTCCTAGCCACTATCCTTCTCACCCCTCCTATGGTGGTATTTCGCTGTCCACTGAACCTACGTAATATACTTGTCCATCCTCACACAACCCCTGCTCCGAATCCACCACCTCATGGCTCATACCCCTGTAATATACCTGTCCCATACATCCTCCTACCATCACCTACTCCAGTCCAGTCACTAACATCACCTATCCCATCAAAGGCAGTGCCACCTGTGAAACCAGTCACGTGATTTACAAGCTAATCTGCAACCACTGTGCTGCAATCTATGTAGGCATCACAACCAACTAGCTGTCTGCCCACATGAATGGCCACCGACAAAAAAAGTGGATCACCCTGTTCCTAAACACACTGCCAAACATGATATCCCTCATCTCAGTGACTGCTTCACAGCCTGTGTCGTATAGATCCTTCCCACCAACACCAGCTTTTCTTAATTGCGCAGGTAGGAACTTTCCCTGCAACACATCCTACAATCCCGTAACGCTCCTGGCCTCAACTTTCACTAGCCACTGTCCTCACCCATCCAGCACCCTCCCTGTTCCCATTCCAGCACTACACAGCCATCATTTCTCCGCCACACCCCATCTTTTAATTTGTTTTTATTTCTCTCCTTTCCGCTACGTACCCCCTCCCCCTTCCCCCCTTCTCTCCTGGCCTCTGTCTAAACTGCAGCACTTCACTGTCTGCCACCCCCACCATACTATCCAGTCGCCACTCCCATCATGCACTGCTGCTGCTGCTCGCAGTGTGGTTTTAGTTGTCTGAGACTGAAGACATGTGTGAAAGCTGTGCTTGCATGAATGTGTGTGTATGTGTTTCTATTGCTGACAAAGGCCTTAATGGCTGAAAGCTATAATTGCGTGAATCTTTTTGTTGAGCCTATCGCGACTCAGCATCCCTACTATATGGTGAGTAGCAACTTTCATTCTCTAATATTGTTACATTCCATCCTGGATTTTCCATTGTTTTATTATAAAATGCTTGATATTTCGAAGTGTGTTAACTATATGAATATTGTTCTATATCAATTATCGATGTTTAAAAATCATGGTCACTCAGCAGCTTATGGCCCCAATATTAATTAATCAGTTATCCAGGGCCTTATTATGACACCATGTTGCACATCATACCTGAAATTCTCTGGGATTTTTTTCTGAAATTTGGTTAGGCATCATTGTGTGTGTGTGTGTGTGTGTGTGTGTGTGTGTGTGTGTGTGCGCGCGCGCCTTGTACTAGAAGAAGAGCCAGAGAGCTTGAAAGTTAGTGAACACTGCTTTCTGTTATGTGTGTTCATGTGCCAACATCTTTCTGCTATAGGTGAGTGATACCTTTTCCTTATTTTATTTATTATTCCATCCAGGAATTTCCATTATTGCTGTTATTGATATGAGTTTGCCATTTATAGTTACTGAGGTGCACTTTTAATTTTTTGCTCAGTTCTGTTTGTTATTAACACCTGCAAACACAACTTGTGATATTGGCATTTTTAACAAGTATCTGATGAATTCTTTGGTTTGCTTTAATTAGTTGTGTATCCCGTAAGTCATATTTAATTTATGTATTGTGATGTGCAGTGTGTCAATCAAACAAAAGTAGTATACATTTTTTTTTAATTTCAACAAATATTTTTGTGTGTTAACCTGTTGATTTTTTTATTGATTACCTATTTCTATGCACGAATTACCTGTGCTGCTGAAGGACAGTTTAGAAAAATGACTCCAGTGAGCATTTTGTAGCATTTCTATTATGTGTTAGATATTTTACTTATGTGGTTCAATTGTTGAAGTGTTCACAGTTGTCTATTTAAGTCCTTTCCATGTTAGAGTTAGCTCAATTAGAAAATTGTATATTATTTTTATTTTTGTGGCACTGAGACTCAAATGGATTCTTAAAAGCAAATTTCACCAGCAAATAAGTGTACTGTGTGGCTGTATTAGACATTCCTGAATGTTTAAAAGGATTTCCAAGAAGGTGGATGTTGTGAACTCTGCATATAATTTGAATTAATTTGCACAGCAAAGACTATTTTGCTGAAGTGAAAAGTTATCCAAAAATACCTTGAAGAACACAGATGAATGAAAGCATAAAAAAGTCAGCTTGATAATGTTGTTCCACTCAGAGTCAGCTATGCTTCTGGCAAAAATATCTGAGGTCCACTAGTGGTGGTGCAAAAAATCTCCAGGTAGCAATAATTGAACAAGTTTGTTTATCAAATATTAATTGCACATCCACTCTGATGTGGACTGAAATGATAAAATAAATCACTTCTTGAAATAGAGGAATAACACTTGTGGTGGCTGTATGCTGGTTAAATTGTCATTAAACACACACTTTCTAAAAGTCAACGCCCTGCAGAAAGCTCAGTGTTAAAGTACAAACTGAATAAACAAAGCTTCAGTCCCATGGGGAAACAAAATTGTCTAAGCCCTGTGTATAGGCCACAGACACTCTTTAATCCCCAGCTGGCATCTCCGTGGATCATGAAGTCAGACGTGAAAAGTAGCAAAATCATGGAGGTGGCTCTCAAATGAGAACTGTGATTGATGGAGTCCTTGCAGAATTGGCACCTGCCTCAGGAAAATCATTTGGAGTGAACTGATCTGGTATGGCCTGAGTGCTGCCCTTGAATGCCACTGAGTGCTAGAATACAGCAGAGTCTATTATTAATCAAGTGTCTTGCGGAAGAGAAGAGGTCTGTGCGACCCACAACCTCTAGTGATGCTTGGATTCCTGCTAGTGGACAGTTGGAATGTGGCCATTTCTTCCACAAAATTATCCCCTGTATATTAGACATCTCCAATGCACTGATGTGATTTTGGTTGGTGACACTGTAGGTGTTAAGCCTTTGCTCAGCAGTAACTAGCGTGAATTGATCATTGACTGTCTGATGTACTTTATACATTCAGTATTTTTCCTTAAAACCCTTTTTTTATTGTTAATGTTACTTCTTTCAAAACAAGGAATATAACCAGTCTAGCTGATTAATCTTTATTTTCAGTTGCAGGTTGGCTATGGACAAAAGCTGGACTGGGAAGTGCAAGCAGTTCTAGTTGATATTATCCCTTTTCTAAAAGCCCATCTGGATGATATATGCACTCCAGCATTGCTAGAAGCTGTGCGAGAGTTGGCAGTGCATCTGCCACCTACACTTTCTGTTGCATCTAATGTTGTAGCCACCACTGCTGCTGGAGGTTCTCATGGGCAGCTTGATGCTTTGCTAGAGGACGCTTTACTCAAATTTCAAGGTTGTCGGTGAGTAAAACCGTGACCAGGACAATCATTACGGTCCCTGTTTTATTGCGTCAAATAATTCATTTAGTTCACAAATTACTTACATGCTTGTACAGAAAGCATGTACCATCTCCCACATGTTGATTATTCTAATGAAGAACAGAACATTGTTAGCATATCTGTGATAGAAGTGAAAAATGGAGCATTTTTCGTTTAGCATGCTGTGGTAGTCATAAACATAATGACACACCAGCATTAAAATACTTAACTGATATAATTAAGAGTTAGTTGTTGGCCTACAAAGTGTAAATTTCTTGTATAGTAATGTAAAATTGAATATATGAATTCAGCTATTAACCCTCAGTTGAGCCATATATAAGTACATGAGACTCTTGAGCCATCATAATAATATTATTCTGTTGTCATCTCACTGACAACTTTCTGTCTTTACAACCAATTGTTATCTATCTCATAAAATTTTTCAGATATATGATTACATGTAAACAATTAACTCAGTAGCCATTGTATTTGAAATTGTTTTTCAGAGCTCAGTAAACTGGCAAAATAGTTTAGCACATTGTTGCTGTACTAAATAGTTATGCAGTAATAGAATTAATTCCACCATTATTTATTTGTTGTTACAAATGCTAATAACATGGTAGCTGCATGTGAGGTCATGAGAGACAGGTTTTCTCAGTTTTGTTTGTTGATACTGATTTGGTTCATAAAGGAATAAGTAAGTGCAGTATCTAAAATATAATTTAGAAGAGACTTTAACAATTATTCAACACTATGTCAATCTTAAGGTCCAGCCACAGGATGGTTTTTTTCTGTTCAGGTTTTGAGCATACACTTGGTGCTTTGAGCACCACCATGAAGGTATGTGTTTTGCACCTTTCTTGTCAGAGTGAATGACATATCTGAAAGTGCTTGGCTTCCCCTTCTTGGCGAGAATCTGATGACCTATTTGACTGACTGTGAGTAAGTGTAGTCAGCTTGTTTGTGAAGTGCACATGACCCTGATAATGTTTCATTGTGTGTTTCTCATCACAACATTTATTGGCAATAAAAAAGTCTGCAGGAGTTCACAAAACACGACAATTTTATTTTGGATATAAATTCAGAAGATTATCTTCATAAAAATGTGTGAACAAACAAATGAATAGACAAAAAATTTATACATTTACAGTCATAAAAAGCTTGCATGAATGTAATTTTAAATAAAATTTTTGGCACAGGAATGCGAACCAATGACAATGAAATATCTTGTTACTTTGAGTGGAGCTTTTCTCTCCTTTTTTTATTTTTTTATTTTATTTTTTTTTATTTTATTTTATTTTTTATTTTTTTTATTTTTTTTTTTTTTATTTTTTTTTATTTTTTTTTTTATTTTATTTTTTTTTTTTTTGCAAAAAGTAATAATCTGCACTATTTCACAGTGATTCCAAATAACTTATAATTTAATAAGTTATGTTATTGCTGCACCTCGGAAAACACTTCTGTGGAACAGTTTCATTATAGGATAAAAGTAATTAAATGCTATGAAACATAATAGACACTAAAATATGTCCATTGTGTGTTTTGCAGTTTTGAGAGCAATCATAGAAATGTTTTGTTTTCAAACTTGATATACAAGTAATCACTTTACAGATAATGAAGCATTGTGGGTGGCTGTTCCTTATCTCAGTAGAAATTGCATTACTCATAATGTTATTTTGCCTAGAAATAACCATTATCAGTTTTTCAAGCAGACTATGAAAAACCTGTATTGACATTTTATTTCAGTGATTCTGACACAATAGCTTGACACTGCAGTGCATATCTGTGTATTGCTTCTATAACTGCTGTAATGTAATATTTGCGGCAACTCCAAAAGGTGTTGCTTGACGATATTTAGTCTAATTTTTTAATTACCAAGAACACACGCCACTTGGCCTTCTTAAGACTTCTTTATTGACTTTTACTTAGCAGCTATCCCAGAATCATCACATCTTTGCTACCAAAGAATACACAAAGAATAAATAAAATTTTAAAGATATTACATCATGTTATCAGTTATCAGTTAATGGTTTTGGCAACTTCATAAAATATAAATATTCCATCTAGATTTCATCACTGTTGCCTTTACACTACTCCCTCACCAGTAACATGGTTACGAATTAATACATGGTGATGAATGAATTTTCTTAAAAAAAAATCAGCACAACATTAACAGAAAACAATAAAAAACATATTGGAATGACAAAAGATATGATACAAAATAATTACAAAAACCTTTTACAATGTCTGGTATGATATTTGATTAATTCTCCACAGAGACAGCTGCTCTAAGAATCGAGGTGGGAACCTTATAATCCATCCTGACTTCGATACTCTGATATTTGGAGATGGTTCCTCTGTGGGATGTTGTGGTTCAGTGTCCTTGGAAAAGTTTGGAAGTTCCTTCTCTGATTACCATTTTTCTTGCAGGAGATAAGCTGGTTGAAGTCTGTCCACTGACACATTTATGTGTTTGCGTTTCCTTTTAATAGTGAAATATTTTTCATGTCATGAAATGACAGGAAAGGGACCATCATATGTAGGTTCTAATGGTTGTCTAACCGTGTCACAACTCAGGTAGTGGACGGGATCCCTCTGGTGTTATCCAGTACCCCAGGAATTCAATTTCATTCACTCCAAAGGTTGATTTTGATATGTTGATTCAAAGTCCATAATTAGACAATCGTTCCAGGACTAGTTTCAGGTGTGTTCAGTGTTCTTCAATACTGCAATACTGGATGAGGCAATTAAAATGTCATCGAGGTAAGGAAACACAAAATCTAGTCCAAACATAACTTCCTTAATGAATCGCTGGAATGTTGAAGGTGCATTCCGCAGGCCAAAGCTCATGACATTAAATTGATACAGTCCAAATGGTGTGATTACAGCTGTTTTCTTCTTCAGCAATAGGTATTTGATAATAGACCTTAAAGAGATCGATTTTAGAAAATATGTTTTTGCCTTTTAGAATACAATGGAAATCTCCTATTCTAGGTATAGGATAACGGTCTGGAATTGTTCTTTCATTTAACCATCTATAATCTCCACACGGACGTATTGAGCCATCCTTCTTAGGTACAACATGGAGAGGACTTGCCCATTCAGATTTAGGTGGTCTAATGATGCCATTGTCTAACATGAAATTAAATTCTTATTTTGCCATCGCCATGCGCTTTGGGTCTAATTGTCTTGCCGTAGAAGACACAGGCAGGCGTTCAGTGGTAATATAGTGTTTGACATAATGTTTAATTTCGCTAGGTACCAAATTAGGTTTAACTATGTCTGGATACTGTAACAGTAGATCTGTAAATTTTGTGTTTTGGCTCATGGTGCTCAGGACGTTTTCCTCTGAGATTGACATAACTTTACCCTGAGCATTGAACTTGGTTACATCATCTATTAATCTTTTATTATGGACATCTACTAATAATTGAAATTTATTCAAAAAAATCGGCACCCAGGATAGCTTTATTGATCTTCGCAGCTATAAATGGGCATTGAAATTGACATCGCAATCCCTGATCAATAGTACAAAGTTCGATTCCGTATGTAGGAATTTTGGTACCATTTGCTCCATACAATTTATATGGTGACTCAACATTAACATTTGCATGAGCAGGAATTACAGAAACATCTGCCCCACTATCAACACAAAATTGCAATCCTGTTTTTTTGTCAGTTACAAATAAGCGGGTTTTGCAGCAATGGACTTGAGCAGCAGAACTTGCTGCTAATTCAGCTGCTGGGTCGCGTTTCCCTTTTCAGTCCAGCTACACGGAAGTGTGCATTTTTCAGGCTTGCAGTTCTGCCCAAAGTGAAAGTGGTAATAACGGTACTTGCCCTTGGGGTTGTATTTATTTCGAGACTTACTATGACTTCTTTTACATTGCTGCTCACAGCTACTGTTACGAGACCTGCCTCGATAACCAGTTGACAGCACGGCCATTTGTTGCTCTAGTCCCGAAATTCTTGTCATCATTGTTGTTGTTGCAGTCTTCAGTCTTGAGACTGGTTTGATGCAGCTCTCCATGCTACTCTATCCTGTGCTAGCTTCTTCATCTCCCAGTACCTACTGCAACCTACATCCTTCTGAATCTGCTTAGTGTATTCATCTCTTGGTCTCTCTCTACGATTTTTACCCTCCACACAGCCCTCCAATACCAAATTGGTGTTTCCTTGATGCCTCAGAACATGTCCTACCAACCGATCCCTTCTTCTGGTCAAGTTGTGTCACAAACTTCTCTTCTCCCCAATCCTATTTGATACTTCCTCATTAGTTATGTGATCTACCCACCTAATCTTCAGCATTCTTCTGTAGCACCACATTTCGAAAGCTTCTATTCTCTTCTTGTCCAAACTATTTATCGTCCATGTTTCACTTCCATACATGGCTACACTCCATACAAATACTTTCAGAAATGACTTCCTGACACTTAAATCTATACTCGATGTTAACAAATGTCTCTTCTTCAGAAACGCTTTCCTTGCCATCGCCAGTCTACATATTATATCCTCTCTACTTCGACCATCATTAGTTATTTTGCTCCCCAAATAGCAAAACTCCTTTACTAATTTAAGTGTCTCATTTCCTAATCTAATTCCCTCAGCATCACCCGACGTAATTAGACTACATTCCATTAACCTCGTTTTGCTTTTGTTGATGTTCATCTTATATCCTCCTTTCAAGACACTGTCCATTCCATTCAACTGCTCTTCCCAGTCCTTTGCTGTCTCTGACAGAATTACAATGTCATCAGCGAATCTCAAAGTTTTTATTTCTTCTCCGTGGATTTTAATACCTACTCCGAATTTTTCTTTTGTTTCCTTTGCTGCTTGCTCAATATACAGATTGAATAACATCGGGGAGAGGCTACAACCCTGTCTTACACCCTACCCGACCACTGCTTCCCTTGCATACCCCTCGACTCTTATAACTGCCATCTGGTTTCTGTATAAATTGTAAATAGCCTTTCGCTCCCTGTATTTTACCCATGCCACCTTCAGAATTTGAAAGAGAGTATTCCAGTCAACATTGTCAAAAGCTTTCTCTAAGTCTACAAATGCTATAAACGTAGGTTTGCCTTTCCTTAATCTTTCTTCTAAGATAAGTCGTAGGGTCAGTATTGCCTCACGTGTTCCAGTGTTTCTACGGAATCCAAACTGATCTTCCCCGAGGTCGGCTTCTACTAGTTTTTCCATTCATCTGTAAAGAATTCGTGTTAGTATTTTGCAACTGTGGCTAATTAAATTGATTGTTCGGTAATTTTCGCATCTGTCAACACCTGCTTTCTTTGGGATTGTAATTATTATATTCTTCTTGAAGTCTGAGGGTATTTCGCCTGTTTCATACATCTTGCTCACCAGATGGTAGAGTTTTGTCAGGACTGGCTCTCCCGAAGCCATCAGTAGTTCCAATGGAATGTTGTCTACTCCGGGGGCCTTGTTTCGACTCAGGTCTTTCAGTGCTCTGTCAAACTCTTCGCGCAAAATCATATCTCCCATTTCATCTTCATCTACATCCTCTTCCATTTCCATAATATTGTCCTCAAGTGCATCGCCCTTGTATAGACCCTCTATATACTCCTTCCACCCCCACCCCCCCGGAGATCCGAATGGGGGACTATTTTACCTCCAGAATATTTTACCCAAGAGGATGCCATCATCATGTAATCATAGAGTAAAGCTGCATGCCCTTGGGAAAAATTACGGCCATAGTTTCCCCTTGCTTTCAGCCATTCGCAGTACCAGCACAGCAAAGCCGTTTTTGTTATTGTTACAAGGCCAGATTAGTCAATCATCCAGACTGTTGCCCTTGCAACTACTGAAAAGGCTGCTGCCCCTCTTCAGGAACCACACGGTTGTCTGGCCTCTCAACAGATACCCGTCCATTGTGGTTGTACCTACAGTACGGCTATCTGTATCGCTGAGGCACGCAAGCCTCCCAACCAACGGCAAGGTCCATGGTTCATGTGGGGTTCTTGTCATCAAGTCACCCATTGTTATCCAAACATCCTGTTGGCTACAAGCACCACTTTTCATGATGAACAATTCATTACGGGGATTTATTTCTGTTATTCTGTCAGCCATTATAGCCACCTTTTCGAGTCCCTCGTCACTGACAATTAAAATGTTCCTTATAGAATCTGGAAGTTTTTCTAGCCAAAGTGTCTTTAGGACTTTTTCTGACACATCTACACCTGCCAAGGCTTGCATTTTGCATAATAACTGACTAGGTTTTTGGTCTCCCAAATCAATTCCAGTAACTAATCTCTTAATACACATATCTTCACTTTCTTTGAAAATATTCTGTAGACATTCCGTAGCCAATGAATATTTATTCACATCTGTGCCACAAATGATGGCCCAAATATTCTCGATGTATTTTGGTTCTAATTGTGACACTAGGTGGTTAAATTTAGTTTCTTCTGTGACAATTTTGCAAAAGATGAACTGTGCTTCTGCTTGATAGAACCAAATTTCAGGTTTTTCTCTCCAAAAAGGCGGAATTTTGATGCTAACCTTGTTTGCTTCGAGGCGATCTTCGGAAACGCTCCCGTTTGTAGTCATATCTTCTTATTATCACGTCGGGGTAACCAAATATAACTGCTGTAACGTAATATTTGCAACAGTTCCAAAAGATGTTGCTTGACAATATTTAGTCTAACTTTAAATCACCAAGAACACACGCCACTTGGCCTGCTTAAGACTTCTTTATTGACTTTTGCTTAGTAGCTATCCCAGAATCATCACTTCTTTGCTACCAAAGAATAAATAAAAAAAATAAAATTTTAAAGATACTACATCATATTATCCGTAATGAACTATAACTATTAACAGTCTTGGTAACTTCATAAAATATAAAAATTCCCTTTAGATTTCATCACTGTTGCCTTTACACTTCCATTCAGGTAAATCTGACATATGTACTATCTGTTCCCATGCATCTATGCCAGCACATGAACTCGAAGCATTGTATGCAGGCATTTTTATAGCAATATATCTTTCTAGTAATACCATTATTTATTTTATTTTGTTTTACAATATTAATTTAAAATTTTTTAATGGTATTAAATGGCTAAAGAGGATTTGTCCAGTGAAAGAATGGACATACGAAAGGAAATCGGAAACATTGGGAGAGGGGGAAGGGGGGGGGGGGGTGGAGAATGTAAACATTGGTGCAATTGTATGCTGAAGTATATCCTGTTTGTAGCAAGCTGTCACTATTGGTCTTCACAAAATAGTATTAAATTTAAAAAAAAATGGAAATGTGTAAAATAAAATATGCCAAAAAAAGCAGCAAACTGGTAAGAGAAACACATTAAACATTTCAGCAGAGGTGACACACAGCCACTGTGTTACTACGAGGCAGCTTGTGTGTGTAAGTGGGATCAGCCAAAGGAATGTTCCGTGAATACTACATTTCAATGCATTTCACCCTTTTCACATTTTGCTCCATTAAAAGCTTTGCGGTGTGAATCAAAATAGTTTACAGTTCTTTAAATGATATTTTTGAAAACTGCAACAAGATGCAGTGTTTCTGTGCAAGATTTGGTTTACAGATGAAGCATCCTTTACAAACCCTGAGAAAATCAGTCATTGCAATTCACACTACTGGTCAGCTGAAACTCCACTCCAAGTTGTGCTTGCGTGAGTGTGTGTGTGTGCATGTGTGTCTACTGCTGACAAAGGCCTTAATGGCCAAAATCTATGATTGTGTGAATCTTTTTATTGTGCCTATCACGGATCAGCATCTCCACTATATGGTGAGTAGCAACTTTACTTCTCTTGTGTTGTTACATTCCATCCTGGATTTTCCATTGATGATTTTCATAAATCACATCATTCATCACTTTTTTATTGATGGAATTCTAGGCTTCTGAATATCCATAAGAGCATACAGATTTCTGCCCATTCCATACAGATAATTACAGACCTTCTTAAGAGAACATTTGGAGACTGTTGGACTCATTCATGAAACACAATGAGTCCTGTTGTTGTTGTTGTTGTTGTTGTTGTTGTTGTGGTGGTGGTGGTGGTGGTGGTGGTGGTGGTGGTGGTGGTGTTGTGGGGGGTCTTCAGTCCTGAGACTGGTTTGATGCTGCTCTATCCTGTGCAAGCTTCTCCATCTCCAAGTAACTACTGCAACCTACATCCTTCTAACTCTGCTTAGTGTATTCATCTCTTGGTCTCCCTCTACGACTTTTACTCTCCACGCTGTCCTCCAATACTAAATTGGTGAACTCTTGATGCCTCAGAACATGTTCTATTAACTGATCCCTTCTTCTAGTCAAGTTGTGCCACAAATTCCTCTTCTCCCCAATTCTGTTGAGTACCCTCTCATTAGTTACATGATCTACCCATCTAATCTTTAGCATTCTTCTGTAGCACAACATTTCGAAAGCTTCTATTCTCTTCTTCTCTAAACTATTAATTGCCCATGTTGTGCTTCCATACAGGGCTACACTCCATACAAATATTTTCAGAAAAGACACTTAATCTACACTCGATGTTAACAAATTTCTCCTCTTCAGAAATGCTTTCGTTGCCATTGCCAGTCTACATTTTATATTCCCCACTTCAACCATCATTAGTTACTTTGCTTCCCATCTGCTAATCTTATTCCCTCAGCGTCACTCGACATAATTCGACTACATTCCATTATCCTTGTTTTGCTTTTGTTGATGTTCATCTTATATCCTCCTTTCAAAACATTGTCCATTCCATTCAACTGCTTGTCCAGGTCCTTTGCTGTCTCTTGCAGTGTCATTGGCAAACCTCAAAGTTTTTATTCCTTCTCCGTGGATTTTAATTCCTACTGTAAATTTTTCTTTTGTTTCCTTTACTGCTTGCTCAATATACAGATTGAATAACATTAGTGATAGGCTACAACCCTGTCTCACTCCCTTCCCAACCACTGCTTCCCTTTCATGTCCCTCGACTCGTTTAACTGCCATCTGGGTTCTGTACAAATTGAAAATAGCCTTTCGCTCCCTGTATTTTACCCCTGCAACCTTTAGCATTTGAAAGAGAATGTTCCAGTCAACAATGTCAAAAGCTTTATCTAAGTCTATAAAAGCTAGAAACATATGTTTGCCTTTCCTTGATCTATCTTCTAAGATAGTTTGTAGGGTCAGTATTGCCTCACGTGTTCCAACATTTCTGCAGACTCCAAACTTATCTTCCCTGAGGTCAGCTTCTACCAGTTTTTCCATTTGTCTGTAAAGAATTCTTGTTAGTATTTTGCAGCCGTGACTTATTAAACTGATAGTTCAGTAATTTTCACACCTGTTGAAACCTGATTTCTTTGAGATTGGAATTATTATATTCTTCTTGAAGTCTGAGGGTATTTCGCCTGTCTCATACATCTTGCTCACCAGATGGTAGAGTTTTGTCAGGACTGGCTCTCCCAAGGCTATCAGTAGTTCTAAGGGAATGTTGTCTAATCCTCGGGCCTCGTTTTAACTTAGGTCTTTCAGTGCTCTGCCAAATTCTTCACACAGTATCATACCTCCCAGTTCATCCATGTCCTCTTCCATTTCCATAATATTGCCCTCAAGAACATCACCCTTGTACAGACCCTCTGTATACTCCTTCCTGCTTTCCCTTCTTTGCTTAGAACAGGTTTTGTATCTGAGCTCTTGATATTCATATAAGTGGTTCTCTTTTCTCCAAAGGTCTCTTTAATTTTCCTATAGGCACTATCTATTTTACCCCTAGTGATAAATGTCTCTACATCCTTACATTTGTCCTCTTCATGCCTGCTTAGCCATTTTGCACATCCTGTCGATCTCATTTTTGAGACTTTTGTATTCCTTTTTGCCTGCTTCGTTTACTGCATTTTTATATTTTCTCCTTTCATCAATTATATTCAATATTTCTTCTGTTACCCAAGGATTTCTACTAGCCCTTGTCTTTTTACCTACTTGATCCTCTGCTGCCTTCACTACTTCATCCCTCAAAGCTACCCATTCTTCTTCTACTGTATTTCTTTCCCCCATTCCTGTCAGTTGTTCCCTTATGCTCTCCCTGAAACTCTGTACAACCTCTGGTTTTGTCAGTTTATCCAGGTGACAGCTCCTTAAATTCCCATTTTTTTGCAGTTTCTTCTGTTTTAATCTACAGTTCATAACCAATAGATTGTAGTCAGAGTCCACATCTGCCCTCCGGAAATGACTCACAATTTAAAACCTGGTTCCTAAATCTCTGTCTTACTATTATATAATCTATCTGAAACCTTCCAGTGTCTCCAGGTCTCTTCCACATATACAACCTTCTTTCATGATTAAGTTATGCTCTGTGCAAAATTCTACCAGGCGGCTTCCTCTTTCATTCCTTGACCCATTCAGTATTCACGTACTACATTTCCTTTTCCTGCTATCAAATACCGGTCCCCTATGACTATTAAATTTTCATCTACCTTGACTATCTGAATAATTTCTTTTATCTCCTCATACATTTCTTCAATCTCTTCATCATCTGGGAAAGTAGTTGGCATATAAACTTGTACTGCTGTGGTAGATATGTGCTTCGTATCTACCTTTCCTGCAGTAGTGTGTTCACTATGCTGTTCGTAGCACCTTTCCCGCTCTCCTATTTTTTTAATTCATTATTAAACCTACTCCTGCATTACCCCTAATTGATTTTGTATTTATAACCATGTATTCACCTGACCAGAAATCTGGTTCCTCCTGCCACCGAACTTCACTAATTCCTAGTATATCTAACTTTAACCTATCCATTTCCTTTTTTAAATTTTCTAACATACCTACCCAATTAAGGGATCTGGCATTCCATGCTCCATTTCGTATTACGCCAGTTTTGTTTCTCCTGATAATGATGTCCTTCTGAGTAATCCCCACCTGGAGATCCAAATGGGGGACTGTTTTTCCTCCAGAATATTTTACCCAAGAGAACATCATCAGCATTTAACCATACATTAAAGCTGCATGCCCTCAGAAAAAATTACAGCTGCAGTTTCCCCTTGCTTTCAGCTATTTGCAGTACCAGCACAGCAAGGCTGTTTTGGTTAATGTTACAAGGCCAGATCAGTCAATCATCCAGACTGTTGCCCCTGCAACTACTGCAAAATTTGCTATCTGTATCGCTGAGGCACACGAGCCTCCCCACCAATGGCAAAGTCCCTGGCCCATGGAAGGAGGGGGGGGGGGGGGGGGGGGGCGGGGTGTCAGTGAGTCCTAAAGGCATTCTCATTTTATATGGCAGTGAGTCCTAAAGGGATAAAATGCCATATAACATGAGCCTGCACTTCTATAAGTCCAGGTGAATTTCAACCTCTCGTTTGTCCAGAATCAAATTAGAACATTTATCAGTGTATGGTAGGTTGCAGTAGGTACTGGGAGATGAAGCAGCTTGCACAGGATAGAGTAGCATGGAGAGCTGCATCAAACCAGTCTCAGGACTGAAGACAACAACAACAACATGGTCACCACTTGAGATGCTTGATATGACAGGCATAATAATAAATACATAATCCATACATTAGTTATGTCTTTGCTTACATTTGTACATAGAGCAGTTGTTTGTGAGAACTCTTCTCCTGATGACAGGACAGTGGCTGCATCTCTATTATCTTCTTACTATTTCATTGAGTTCCACACATGATATGTTTTTGAAATCCTCTTCAGAGGATCTTTTGAGTACCACAGACAAAAGAGTATAGTTGCATTTAAGGAACAAAATCAGTGTCATAATTCAGCAGCTATAAACATTAAAAATTTCTTGCTTACATCAGAAAATTTGACACATTGTTTGTTATAACTTAGTGAAAACCATGCCTTGATATATTTAAAACAATTATCATTTGAACTTCAGTCTCAGTTGCTCATTTTTAATTACATTATATGTTTTGGTCACTCTGTATCATCCTCAGTTCTAAGTAGGTATGTCAGCAATCCTTAAGAACACAGTGGTTGCACTGGAGTGCTATAAATCGCATGTAATTGATACCAAGTGATCGTGTGACCCTGCATCACTTGTGCAAACGGTGTGTAGGTGCTAGTCCGTTGTGTGGAAATGGCACAGTTGGATGGATTGACATGGAGATGTGACAGAATGCCAAAAAGGAGCTATTGTACCCGTGACACCCCACTGTTAATGTAGTTGCCTGATTTGTTGACGTGTCATCATGGACTACCCAAAGTGTCTACAAGGAGTGTTTACCACTCAAAAGTGCCACACTGCCAACTGTTAACCGAGGTACAAGCATACAGAATAGGTTCCCAGGTATGTGAGTGGCTCAAATATTTCTTAAGTAACAGAACTCAGATGTTATTGTTGATGGCGAGTGTTTATCAGAGACAAGCATATCATGAGGAGTGCTCCAGGGAAGTGTGATAGGAATGCTGTCGTACATATACATAAATGATCTAGTGGGCAGAGTAAGCAGAGACCTATGACTGTTGTGGTGTATAGGAAGGTGTCGTCATTAAGTGACTGTAGAGTGTAGGAGAATACAAGATGACTTAGACCAAATTTTTAGTTAGTATTGTGAATGGCATCTAGCTTTGAATGTAGAAAAATGTATGGTAATGCAGATGAGTAGGGAAAACAAACCCACAATATTCAAATACAGCATTAGTAGTGTGCTACTTGACACAGTGATGTCAATTAAATATTCAGGCATAATGTTTCAAAGCAATATGAAATGCAATGAGCCTGTAAGGATTATAGTGGGGAAGGCAAATGGTCAACTTCATTTGATTAGGAGAATTTTAGGAAAATGCCTACATTGTACGATCAAAGCCTACATTGTATTATTAGGAAAATGTAGTTAATCTCTGAAGGAGACCATATATAGGACACTAGTGTGACCCGTTATTGAGTTATGTTCTTGTGTTTGGGATTTGCACTAAGTCAGATTAAAAGAAGACATTTAAGCAATTCAGAGTTGGGCTGCTAGATTTGTTACCTGTAGACTCAAACTACATTCGAGTGTTACTGAGATGATTCAGGAACTCAAGTTGAAATACCTGAAGGGAAGGTGAAGTTCTTTTGGAGGAACACTATTGAGAAAATTTAGAGAACTGGCATTTGAAGAGAACTGGAATTTGAAGCTGACTGCAGAATGATTCTATGCCAACAACATACATTTCACATAAGGACCATGAAGATAAGGTTAGAGAGATTAAGACTTGTACGGAGGCATATAGGCAGCTGTTTTTCCCCTCACTCTATTTGTGAGTAAAACAGGAAAGGAAATGACTAATAGTGGTACAGGGTACCCTCTGCCACCCATCATACGGTGTCTTGTGGAATATGTATGTAGATATAGATGTAACATGAACTAAGAACAGTGGTTGTAAAAAGACCCTAGCCAATACAGACAAAAGATGACTGTCACAACTTGTCAGTAACAGTCGGTTTCAAACCTGAAAGCAATTGCTGCTATCAGTGAATATAGATTCATCTCAGCCAGTTACCGAGCAAACATTGCAAAGGGAACTATATGCAATGACCTTTTGAAGTCGGGTACCTTGAAAAGTCTGTTAATTACGGTGACACGTAAAACTGTGCATCACCAGTGGGACAAACAGAAACTTGACTGTACGTAAGTGGAGGCACATACTGTGGCCTGACGAGTCACTATTTTGCCTCTTTTTCACATGATGGAGGACATCAAGTGCACTAACAGGCCAGTGAGGAATTTAACCCACAATGTGTGGAGGGTGCAGTTCAGGCTGGAGGTGATTTTGTGATTTTTGAGGTGGTTTTTCATATCGTGACTTGGGCCCAATCATTCTGGTTGTGATGAGCATGACTGAGATGTTTATTTCAGTATTCTCATTGACCAGGTGTTGCCCATTTTTCTACATCTTCATGGTGCAGTGGAAACTCACACCTTACAAAATAGCAACATCCATGTTCACACTACAAGCAAACATTTCTGGTTTAACAAATGCTGTGACAGCCTATCATACAGTCTGGTATCTACGTGGGATCTGACCATCAGTGAGTGGCTTCAGATGGATGTGTCATTCCTTAAAAAAAGAACTTACAGACTCTTTTTCATCGAACTGAGATTTTGAATGACTACTCTGTGACTCCATTTTCCTATTCCTTGTGTTGATTGAGCTATGCTGAATAGTTTTTGAGTTGGAAGCATGACACTTCCCATTTTTGTATAATATTTTCAACCACATTTCATTCTTTAGTGTGTTAAATGCAGCTAGAAGTTACTGTTAACTTGCATTTTCTGATTAATGCTAGGGAAGTGATCTTCTCCCTAGTGTAGTATTAAAACAAAGACTGACTTAAAGCAAGACCAGATACATAGTTTGTATCAACTGTGGGACAGTTTTTGAAAGTAATAGTTGGATGTTGGAGTCATCTTATGAAACTAATGAGAGATAAATATGTTATATAATATAATGGTCTTCTATTGAGCACTTATGAGTAGTTTACAGCTAGATTGCTGCACATAACTTCCATGTGCATCCTCTGCACCCCATCCTCCTGTTTCAGGAAAAGTGGTTTTTCATTTGGCGTATGGGGCGGGGCGGGATGTCCCAACATCAGTTATACACTGTTACTGACTGTCTCTGTTACAAGTTCACACCTGAAAGCAGCCAGAAGATATTTAGTCTGACCCAATATTTTCAATCTGCTAAACAGTAACTGACCAATGACTACTTGCAAGTTAACACAGTCAGTCATTCAGTAGGCTTCTTGGAAAGAAGTGCTCACCATAATGTCTCGCTATCTGCATGAAAACGCCTCATGGAGTTAATGGATGACATGAAACATTCACATGCGAATATCTCCTAAAACAAATCACTCACAAAAGCTCAAACTTTCACAAAATACTCAACACTGTAGTCATTTTTCATCAACAATATGAGAACCAATAAAACGCCCCAATTTCTTCATTTTGGTACAAATTTGGTCACCCGGTTTAATAGGTGTTTACCAGAAGACAGCTCCCGAGTGACTCTCTCGATTCATAGATATCGGGGCCCAAATCCCCACTCAAATGCACGGGAAATGCTGAATTCCTATTGACTAGTTTGTTAAACAGCCAATCAGATCATCTCGAGCACTTCTATACTTGTGGTATTTCTAATGTCAGCCAATCAGATTACCACAAATGATTTAGACTAGAAATCTCATAATTGTGAAACTAGATAAAATTTAACAAAAACAAAATATGATTACCTTTTTTATAAAATAAATTACTAATAAATTTAATACTCAATATCCCTTTTGGCTGCCTTTCATAAAATGAAGCTCACTCAGACATACGTCATAAATTCTCCTATTGCACAACTTTCTCACACATGCATTTGCATAGTTTTAATAAAATATCCCATTCTCACTTTATGTATGTCCTCTATTCCCTTTCACAGCTTCTCCGAAACACACATGCAACCAAAACATGATGAAATAATAATTTTCTGGAGTACTTTTAAGTTCATAAGAAATCTGTGTTAATGACACTAAAGAAAATTCCAAAATTTAGATTATATGAACCTATGCTCTTGGTTGTAGTTTCAGTTGATACTTTAAATGAATACATTACAGACCCTTACTCACTTTCACAGCAGCAGCATGGTTATTATGTGTTTTAGATAAAAATTTATATCCCTGAAAGTATTGAAGTTATTGATTTGAAATTTTAACATTATCTTTGTGTTATCCACAGAATTTGGTATACTAAGTATAAAAAGTTCAATTAACATTTAATAATACTTCTTCAGATTGATAGGGAGTATGTGTAATGTATTGCATGCAGCATTAGTCAAGTAAACATCTCGCTCGGCCCTGTAGCGTCAACTGTGCGGAGAGTGAGAACCAAAACCTGCTCTCCTCCCAGCTCCACACCAAGCTACACTTTCAATACAAGATGACAAATAGTAATGATTTGCTATTTGGTTTGGCACTTCATTTACGCACATTGGGCAGTATTATAGATTGTAACAGCAGTGGTACGTTATTTGTTGCGAACTCAACTCATTATGAAAAAAAATTATTTAAATCACTAAATTTGTAATTTGTGTGTTATTTTTCTTGGAGGAAAAGCATCTTATTTTCTCATTCTTTGCAGACTACGAGATGTTGGAGAAGAATTACTCACTGCAATTGCTGAAGTTGTGCAGAGTGAATTGACCTTTTTGCGTTTGGTGGACACTGTTAGGAGAGACTCTGAGGTAAATTAGAATAAGAAATGATATTTGCTCAACTCTCACAACTGCTTTATCAATCTGCTTTTCTGCTTTGTTGCAGGAGAGTTTCCCAACCAATATTTCATTACTCTAATATTGTTGAAGAGCTGTTTAGTGCTCACATTTACTAGTTTCCTGATAATATAATGCTGCTTTAGTCTGGTTTGCACTTTCATTACACAAGAAAAAGTAGTTTGTTATTGTGTTCGCTACATTCTTATGTTTTCATTCAGATATCAATTAGAATAAAAAACAGATAATATTTCCTTGTATACAAAAGTACAACGTTCTGTGCTAGTCTTATTGTTGGTACTTATTTTACATTTTTCCTGTTCTTCTTCCTTTTTTCATCTTCCAAGAAGGAAACAGTTTGTGATCAGAATTTGGGAGTGAAATTATTTCTCACTGGCAGCTAGAACACCCAGAACTGTCGAGACATGTAAAAGTTACATATGACATTACACTAAAGAAAATAAAAGAAACTGCTTGCAGGAGTAACTTAAAATGAAGTGTCTTCAGCCTATATAGGTCTGCGATATTAACATGATCTGAAGTTTTAAAAATTCTGATTTAGTAATCTGAGAAATTATACTCTGTGAATTGTTTTTATTGGATTATTTTCAAGATAAAATGTCATCTCTCCAAATGCTTAAATATGATGGCCCTGGAATATGAATAGCTTTTGAGTTATGCTTTTAAGAAGATAATGCTCTTAATGTGGTGGAGGGCAATTCAGTTTTTGCATCAGCCATGGATTGTGTGTGGAAGATACATGACTCTGGCTGCTTGAACCAGATGAAAATTATGTAAACTACATTTTCATAAAAATGATTGCTTTAAATATTTCAGCTTTTTTTCATTGGTCCTTATATGTGACCATCATATGTGACATATTTGGGTATTTTACACAAGAGTGCAGTCACCATACTGTTTTGTGTTCTGAACCCTGCTAGTGTGGAAGCATGCTTACAAATTTTTCTCCTAATTCACACTGATGAGATTTTGGCACCAGTGGAGCACATCCGTCAGTCTCAGAGCTTCTTCCTGAGCAAAACTATGCTGTATAGCTTTGAAGACATATGTACACCACTCATGATCCCGCACCAAGATTATTGGTAGATCTGTTTCTTATTCAGTCTGTATCTTTTCATCATCCCCAGCATCAGTAAGAAAAGAAAAAAATTATAAAATGCATGTCACATAGTTCTATGTTTAAAAGTGACATAGTAATGAGGTGGTCAACAATCACAATCCATAATAACAAACACGATTCATGATCAAGGTTTTTATACAGGACAAACTTGGCTAATTTTGTAATATGGCTAGTTTTGCAGTACCATTCATATCCATTCACTGCGAAATTGTACAAGCTGATTTTAAGTATGAGCATTACACCGCAGGCGGCAACACCTATCAGCAGTGTGTGGTTGAGAAAACAGCTACCGGAACACATTCTTGTGGCTGTGATAGAAATTTTTCCAGTATGGTTGAGAATATTTTCAGTGTTGCACGTGTTTAGTGACAGCTTTCTGTTTTTTATATATATATATATATATATATATATATATATATATATATATATATATATATATATATATATTAAAAATAAAGATTCCAAGACTTACCAAGCGGGAAAGCGCCGGCAGACAGTGCCTGTCTGCCGGCGCTTTCCCGCTTGGTAAGTCTTGGAATCTTTATTTTTAATATATTTTTCCCATGTGGAAGTTTCTTTCTGTTTTATTTACATCGTCATTAAGAAACTTCCACATGGGAAAAATATATTAAAAACAAACTAAAAACAAATTAAAAACAAAGATTCCAAGACTTACCAAGCGGGAAAGCGCCGGCAGACAGGCACATGAACAAAACACACAAACACACACACAGAATTACAAGCTTTCGCAACTGGCAGTTGCTTCGTCAGGAAAGAGGGAAGGAGAGGGAAAAATGAAAGGATGTGGGTTTTAAGGGAGAGGGTAAGGAGTCATTCCAATCCCGGGAGCGGAAAGACTTCCCTTAGGGGAAAAAAAGGACAGGTGTACACTCGCACACACACACACATATCCATCCGCACATACACAGACACAAGCAGATGCGGATGGATATGTGTGTGTGTGTGCGAGTGTACACCTGTCCTTTTTTTCCCCTAAGGGAAGTCTTTCCGCTCCCGGGATTGGAATGACTCCTTACCCTCTCCCTTAAAACCCACATCCTTTCATTTTTCCCTCTCCTTCCCTCTTTCCTGACGAAGCAACTGCCAGTTGCGAAAGCTTGTAATTCTGTGTGTGTGTTTGTGTGTTTTGTTCATGTGCCTGTCTGCCGGCGCTTTCCCGCTTGGTAAGTCTTGGAATCTTTGTTTTTAATATATTTTTCCCATGTGGAAGTTTCTTTCTGTTTTATTTACATCGTCATTAATTTGAACCCAACAATTACGTTTGTTATTGTCTCTGTTGCATTTCGAAATCTTCTCTATCGTCTGACTTTCTCTTTTCAAGCTGCTTGTGTCTGTGTATGTGCGGATGGATATGTGTGTGTGTGTGCGAGTGTACACCTGTCCTTTTTTTCCCCTAAGGGAAGTCTTTCCGCTCCCGGGATTGGAATGACTCCTTACCCTCTCCCTTAAAACCCACATCCTTTCATTTTTCCCTCTCCTTCCCTCTTTCCTGACGAAGCAACTGCCAGTTGCGAAAGCTTGTAATTCTGTGTGTGTGTTTGTGTGTTTTGTTCATGTGCCTGTCTGCCGGCGTTTTCCCGCTTGGTAAGTCTTGGAATCTTTGTTTTTAATATATATATATATATATATATATATATATATATATACTGCCGATATAATCTGAAGTGTAAGTGATGGATTCTTCACTGTTCTCTATTTAATTTAATGTCTTGTTAGTCATTTTGACACCAATAATTTGCTTGTAATTCACTTTTGCTGGTACTGCAGTTCTTAATGATTTGGTGCCACTGACGAGTGCATAAAGCAGTTCGAGCAGCATGCAAATCAAGTAAAAGAATGTATTTTACATGTTGTTTTACTGAATTAAAGTGCTTTCATGATTTGAATGTGATACTGACATTCGTAAAGGAAGGCTTAAGGTATTTATCAATTTAATTTGTTACAGATTTATAAACCTAGAGTCAAATATGGAGAATAGTCCAGCAGAAAGGATTGGGAAGAAACTATACTAAGGGTGTTAAAGGATGGCTGGTCAGTGCATAGATCCAGTAAAGATTTTGGCATACATTACAACACCCCAAAGGATAGACTAAGTGTTTGTTCCAATCCTGTGGACTGTGCTCTCATGAAAATGGGTGCCCCTTCTTTTTAGCAGAGGCAGACGAAACTAATGAAATTGAATGTAAGAACTGGGTTTTGGATTGTCGGCGAGTGATATGCATTATTACTCTCACAAATTAGCATCGAGGAGACCTCAAAGGAACCCATTTGGGGAAGAAAGAGACAAGGCAGAATGGTGAAATGATATGGACTAAGTTTACATCTGCCAGAAAATCAATTATATCATAGGGCTGCAGCTTCAAATCATTCTAATTTGAACAATTTTTATGATGTGCAAGTACTGTGTATGAGAAAACAGGACTTATGACAAAGCCAAATCTAATTTGGAATCTAGATGAAATGGGATTTTCAATGGTGAATAAGCCAAGCAAAATTGTTTCACCAAAGGAGCAAAATGTGTCCACCAGCAGACGACCGCTGAAAAGGGGGAGACTACAACAGTTATGTTTGCTGCCAATGCTGTGGGACAAACAGTGCCTCCTATGTTTATTTTCAAGGGGATTCCTGTCACTGATAGACTGAAGTAAAATGCTCCTTCATTGAGCCAGGTAGCAGTGTCAAAAATGGCTGGATAAATTCAGAAATTTTATGGAGTTCTTGAAGCACGTCATTAACCACATTCCTCCTGCTCATCCTGTTCTGCTATTGATGGAGTCACATTCTAACTATGTCTCTCCAGAAGCTCTAAAATTCAGACAAGAAATGGCATTCTTTTTGTTACCTTTCCATCACACACCACTCAGATCTTACAGCTGTGTGATGTGTCCGTGTTTGGTCCTCTAAAAATGACTTGGAAAAGAAATGTGAAGGACTTTATGAAAACTTGTGGTTACAAGCCTACAAGAATGGATTTTTGCCATCTGTTCAAGAAGCCCATGGATGAAACAATAACAACAGCCACCATCAAGAGTAGTCTTTCTAAAACTGGAATTTTTCTCATGAATAGAGATGTTAATTAATAATCTTCGTCTACCTAAACATTCATAAATAATATTAGATAAACATTCCAGATGTCACTTTGAAGGTTTCCCAAGTTAATGAGACCTTTAATGCTGGGCAAGTAGAGCTACCTGAAAGAACAGTAGATGAATGCGTATCAGCAGAGCAAAAAGAAGCTGTTGATAATATGCCATCTGAGACAGAAGTGTCAACAGATCAAAGTGAAAGTATTCAGGAGGAAATTAACATGCCTCTTCCAAAATGCATAAAATCATGGAGAAAGAGGAAACATGCAGCTACTTCAACCAGAGTTATTGCTGGTTAAGGCATGTTGGTTGCACTAGGCCTAAAGACCCCTGAAGAAAGGGAAGCAGACAGAGAAAATTCCAAATCAAAGGGGAATGTTCCAGCAGAGAGGCAACAATGAAAACTGAGCGCCTCAAAAGCTAAAATGGGAAAACAGCAAGTGCATCCACATGTAGCTCCTTCAACAAGATGATGTATGCCTGTAAGGAGGAGATTAATAAGAAATGTAGGAAAGGATGACAACATTTGTTTGTCATGTGGTGGAAATTACAAAGATGATAATGATGGCCAAGAATGGATTTATTGCTTGAAGTATGAGTGCTGGTTTCATCTGTCTTGCCAAAGACTGAAGGCATACTGTGCTCAATGCACATGCCATTTATGCACTGAGGCTGATTCTGATTAACTTGAATCACATATTCCATTTTAAGAATTAACTTCAATTACATTTCCAATTTTAAGATGTTTTATGACTACAATAATTAATTTATTTTATTGTATTATTCCTTTATATGTTAAAGTATGTAATTAATTAATCATATTACCATTGATTACATTACTTATAATAATTTAGCAATAGTAAATACAGTAGATGTTAAGTGTATGATGTTTTGGTTACATTAAGTATTAAAATTATAACGGCTACTGCGAAATTACCCAAGTAGTATTGTGAAATTGCCTGAGTCCTTATTAACACAGTAAATTAGTACTGTTTTAAGAAAGTTTTCTTGTATCTGAAATTTAACTTTCGATATTTAACATTTATATCCATGAATAACAATACTTTTACATATAATTTGAGACAAAAATTTGATTTTAAAAATATTTCTTTAAAATACTAGAGGCAAAAAACCTTAATACTGCAAAATTAGCCGAGTTTGCCCAATCATTTTATTTTTTACAACTATTCTACCAGAGTAACTACTAAAGTTCTGCATGAGTTTTGGGTAATTACATTTGTCCGTATGGGTAGAAACCTGCATTTATCATGTTGAAGGAAACAGTCAATGTCAGATACACAATTATTTTTGTCATTTAGTCTCAAATTCTGCCCTTAGAGGCATTGTTTTTAATTTGTTGTTATAATTCTTGAACTGGAAATACACAAATTTACAGGTGCTATACGAATTAGTGAATGTACAATTAATTGCTCAAACACGACACACTAGATGCAACAGTTACACTCTTCATATTACAAATGACAAAAACTTTGCAATATAAGGCAGTGGAAGAGGGTCTCTTAGAACAGGCTGTTCCAGCTCATCGGCTCCGTTGTGAGCCGCAGAGTGCTCCCTGCTCCAGGGAGCCGTGTCGCTCGCTGTGACCATTCTAGTGGGCCGGCATGTGGCACAGCTGGCTGAGGCAGACGCCAAGGCAAGCGTTTTGATATGCCAGCTGCTTCTTACAAGATCGACAATCACATACTCTTAGCTGCTAATACATGGTACACCAGGAAATACGATGTTCAGGAAATAAATAAGAAACAACTGTCTAACAAGAAATTGCATACTAAATTTGCATACTATTGGGCCTTCAAAAATGTCACGTCCTGTTGCGGTGTAATTGAGTGGTACCACATCCAAGAGTTCTTCTGTTACTTGCAGCTCCATGTCGACACCACGCACGAAGACTGCAAGCTGAGCACAGTCCGATATGTCAGTGCTTTCGTCAAGCGCTAGTTAAAATGCAACAAAGCTCTCCGCCTTTTTCCTGAGCTGTGTCTCTAAATCCGCTGCCATGTCCAGGATTCGACGAGACATTATTTGCTTCGACAGGCAAACCCCTTCAATTGCCTGCACCTCCCTTGGAAACAAACATTCTACAACTGCTACCATTCACGATTTTACGAGTGGTCCCACCGAAAACGGCTTGCCACTCGTTGCAATGATGTGAGCGACTCTGTAGCTTGCTCGAATTGCAGATTCAATAGTGTTTTCTCCACTCTCATTCACCTGAAAATTATAAACACATTATAGAACACGAATTATGTTGCATGTTTTGATACCCTCCGTATTACGAAACAGTTTTTAAACTTAGATTTTCCTGGTATGTCGTTCTTAAGCCTGGCTACCATTTCTCTGCGTGCAACGCCATCTACCTGATCGTAGTCCACTGCGTGAAGACGTGTATAATGTCATTGTATATTGTACCTCTTCGCAGAATTAAATACTTTATGACATACAAGTCACTGCAGACGACCATCCCTCTCAATAAATAGAAAGGTATCCTCCAATAGAGGTGCAGGGCTCCCGCGGCTAGTCATAGCTGTCATTGAACACGGATTATTGCGTCAATTGCGGCTGCATGCGGCCAGGGGGCAGTGAGTACGCTTTCCCCCTCCACGCCGGCTCCAAGCTGCCGCAGTGAGCGCTCCGGAGCGCTCTGGCTTCCTGGAGCTCGGTTGGAACAGCCTGTCTTAGAAGGTCATCCTCTGTGCAAGTTATTGAGCATGAAGGATGTTGAAGCATGTGACTTGTAATTTATTGGTGTTCACAATCAGAATAAACTCCACCCTAATAGAAGTCTCGTGGTTCAAGCTTCTGAATGTAGCATGTTAAGCACTTTACACACCAACCAGCTTTAATTGTGTCTTTAGGTGGTTGATTGCTTATAGCCATCCTTCTACAGAGGTGATATGTCTTCTTCTTCTTCTTCTTCTTCTTCTTCTTTACAGTTCCAGCCATGTTTTCTGTGATCATTCCAAGGCCTTTGATAGTGTATATCATAAAAAGTTGCTAGGGAAACTAAAATTATGTGATATTAAAAATCTTCCCCTTGCATGGGAGGAGTCTCCATTTGGCAGTAGAAAACAGAGAACCACATTAGCAAATGAAATGACAGGCATAACATTTAATTCAGAGTAGGAAAACATTAAATGTGATGTATGCAAGGTACAGTGCTTGTCTGTCCTGCTCCCATTCTTAGCTTGTGTAAATGATTAACCTATGACATTGGAGGATTCTCCAAAAACTGAAGAGTTAAGGATATTGATAGAGGGCCCAAACACACCCATACGAGGCACAGTCGGGAGAATCATGAAACAGACTTGCAATTAATGGGTCCATGGCAAATAATTATTCTCTCAATATTATAAAAACTCATATAATGGAATTACAGACAAATAAAAATTATATCAGGTAGTAGAAGCAGAGATGAATGGACGTACACTGGACGAGTCAAACAATTTGACGACTAAGAGTGTGTGAAGTGTATAGTCGACTTACTTGGTGTACACGGTCGATCTACTTCCCTGGATAACCAGCTTCTAGAATCTCTATAACTTCTTCTCCGAAGAATGGTGCTAGTTACAGGAACCTTAAAGACTCTCTCTACATGTGAAATAATTAGGTACTCAAAGAATACTTTTCAACAACTATCAGTGTATTTGAGCTTCATAAAGAACAAAATTCACTCTTCGCACATAAACATTAGACTTCTTGTAAGTCACTCATATCGTCTCACATTAGAAACAGATTTAAGTACATTTAGCAAAGAGTTGGCTTAACAACCAATAACTCTATTACAAACAAATCGTCAAGTATGTCTTGCCTCCAGTAAGCCCAAGACAAGAGGTGGTTTTTTTTTTAATTTATTTTAAAAGCCTCAGAATCTCAATTGTTCCTGTTATTTATAACAAAGGCCACTTCTACAATTGATACAGAATAACCTAGAAGTTCCATGGTTCTTACTATACTTTCACTAGAACTTCCATGGATCGACCAACAAGTACTTGTCAGTGCCATTTGGCCGCCGCGTCTACCTTCTGCTCACCACTGATTTCACACCTGCTCACACAAATGTGTGATGCGCAGTAGGTAGGATTCTAACATCCCACACTAAAAAAATTTTAAAAAATGTGCAGAATCTTCTCAAAACCCTAAATGTGGTGCCATCTTTGAGGCTCCTGGGCATCCAGATGGATAGTAAACTGAGGCAACACCAGAATGTGGATAAGTTAACCAAAAATCACAGCTCTGGGTTCTTCAACACTAATAAGTGTCTGTCAGTGTGCTGACCTACAGACATGAATGCCAGCATACTTTTAATGAGTTCTCTCCAGTGGCATGATCTTCTGGAGCATTAAGTTAGGTGAAAAAAAGTGTTTATTCTACAAAAATTGGCAATAAGAACAATGGGTAAAGTTGATAACTAAACATCTTGTAGAGGTCTCTTTGGGTACCTATGGTTCTTAAACTTACATGTCAATACATACATAAATGCTATGTTAGCTGAAAAACATGGCTGAGTAGTACAAGAGGAGGAGCAGTGGATTTTTTCTACGTACCTATTTTCCTAGTAACATACTTATACACAGATCAGCCAGAAAATTATGACCACCTTCCTAATAGCCAGTATGTCCACCTTTGGCATGGATAACAATGGCAATACATCATGGCATGAAAGCATTGATGCCTTGTTGGTATCATATCTGCACACACACACAAGTCCCTTAATACTCGTATATTCTGAGGAGGATGGTGATGAGCTCTGATGTCATGTTCAATCGCATCCCAGATGTGTTCGATCAGATTCAGATCTGGTGAGTTAGAGACCCATCATATCAACTGGAATTCGTCACTGTGTTCTCGAACCACTCTATCACACTTCTGACCTTGTGCCATTGCACATTATCTTGTTGAAAAATATCACTGCTGTCAGGAAACATGATCATCAGAATGGCTGTACATGGTCTGCAACCAGTTTGTGATACTCCTTGGCCATCATGGTGCCTTGCATGTGTTCCACTGGCCCCATGGACACCCAAGTGAATGTTCCCCAGAGCACCACCACCTTGTCTTCATCCCGCAGTACAGGTGTTGAGGAGCAGTCACCCTGAAGACAATGGATTCATGCCCTCCTAGCAGCATGATGGAGAAGGTATCAGGATTCATCAGACCATGAAACACTCTGGCACTGCGCCAACATCCAGAGTTGATGGTCATGTGCCAATTTCAATCGTAGTTGCCAATGACATGGTGTTAACATTGGCACATCTTGAGTCATCAGCTGTGGAGGCACATCATTACGGGTTTTAGGGACACTGTGTGCTCAGACACACTTGTACTCTGCCCAGCATTAAAGTCTGATAGTTCCACCACAGTTCACCACCTATCCTGTTTTACCAGTCTGCCCAGCCTGCGACATGCATCATCTGTAATGAAGGGTGGCCACCCAACCCCATTCACCACTTGTTGAAGACCCTCAACATAGAACTACTTGAACACCTGACAAGTCATGCAGTTTCTGAAATGCTCGTGCTGACCTTCTGGGCCATCACAATCTGTGATCTCAGATAGGTCACACGCTTCCCCATTCCACATATGTACCATGTGTATGCCTGATCAGCAATCATTCCTCGCCAAGAACAGGATCAACGACAACTGAAAAGAATCGTTCAGTGTGACAGAAGTGCAACACTTCTGCAAATTGCTGCAGATTTCAATGTTGGACCATCAAAAAGTGTCAGAGTTCAAACCATTCAACAAAATATCATCGATATGGGCTTTTGGAGCTAAAGATCCACTTGTGATGACTGCACAACACAAAGCTTTACACCTCAACTGGGCCCATCAATACTGACATTGGACCATTGATGACTGGAAACATGTTGCCTGGTCAGTCAAGTCTCATTTCCGATTCTATCGAGCAGATGGATGTGTACAGGTATGGAGAAAACATCATGAATCCATGGACACCGCATGCCAGTAGGGGACTGTTCAAGCTGGTGGATGCTCTGTAATGGTGTGGGACTCGTGCAGTTGGATGGGACCCCTGATACGTCTAGCTATGATTCTGACAGGTGACACGTACTTAAGCACCCTGTCTGATCACCTGCATCCATTCGTGTCCATTATAAGTTCTGATGGACTTGTGCAATTCCAGCAGGACAATGCAACACCCCACATGTCAAGAATTGCTACAGAGTGCCTACAGGAACACTCTTCTGAGTTTAAACACTTCCGCTGGCCACCAGATTCCCCAAACATGAACATTATTGAGCATATCAGGGATGCCTTGCTACATGCTCTTCAGAAGAGATCTCCACGTCCTCATACTCTTACAGATTTATGGACAGCCCTGCAGGATTCATGGTGTCAATTCCCTCCAGCACTACTTCAGACATTATTTGAGTCCATGCCACATCGTGTTGCGGCACTTCTGCCTGCTCGCAGGGCCCTACACAATATTAGGCAAGTGTACCAGTTTGTTTGGCTTCTCAAGAATGGGCAGCATGAATGCTGTATGAGTTAGTTTTTTCTTGTCTGTAAATTCATTTCAGTGAAAAGTGGTCTGGTAGTTGACTTCACCACCCTGTGTCATTTACTTGTACCATTTTACTCACCTTTGAATGAGCATGTCAAGAGACTACAACAGTATCACTGACTGTTATTGATTTTTAGCTTACAGTGGTAAGCTTGTATGTTAGACCACACATTGGAGTAGAGATCCAGAAAAGTTGAGTTGAATAGTGAAACAGTAAGGCTTGGCTATACGATATGAGTCATAAACACAAATAGTGAATGTTCTTACATTTATGATGCATATGCACATTGCAGGAGATGACATTTTATTGTTGGTAATGATTTTGTTTGGTTCTAGTATTTTATGTGTGCCTTTACTTTCTCATTATCATTTCTCACATGTCATCTACTTTTATCTTACAAGGGGACAGTGCCTATTTGTCATCATCAATTTCATCTAAATTTATTGTATATGCAGGACTTGGTCAGAAATGAAAGTGACAGAAGTGGGAGGTGTAGATGATCAAGAATCTAGAAAAAATAGCATTTTTGCTGTGGTTTGGGTGAGGCATGGGCTATTTTGTTACTTTCCAGGAAGTGGTTGGCACTGCAGAATGATAACTGATTTGGGGGGGGGGGGGGGGTGTCGTGATCAAATCTCCACCCACAAACTTTTTTTTTATTTTTTTGCTTTTACATTACTTACACTTCAAATAAACCAAAATAATGCTCAGAATATTGTATTTATTAATTTTGTAATGAAAGCTTTTGGTAATGCACTGATGATTATGTTATAGTCAAAATCTATATCTACTGCAATAAATTACAGATTATAAATTGACATCTCTGCCCAAACTCTTTGCCTTTAAATTGACATCTCTGCCAAAACTCTTTGCCTTTAAATATGTCTGCTTGTGTCTGTATATGTATGGATGGATATGTGATGTGTGTGTGTGTGTGTGTGTGTGTGTGTGTGTGTGTGTGTGTGTGTGTGTGTTCCCTCTAAGGTAAGTCTTTCCACTCCCGTTTTTGGAATGACTCCTTACCCTCTCCCTTAAAACCCACATCCTTTCATCTTTCCCTCTCCTTCCCTCTTTCCTGAAGAAGCAACCGGTGGTTGCGAAAGCTAGAAATTTTGTGTGTGTGTTTGTGTGTTATTTTATTGTGCCTGTCTATCGGCGCTTTCCCGCTTGGTAAGTCTTGGAATCTTTGTTTTTAATAGATTATAAATTTAGATTTTCATAAAAGGCTTAAAAAGGAAAAGCAAAGTAAAATTTGGGATTGTAAAATAATTTCCAAGAATGGATTATAAATCCACATACAATAACTTCAAGTATAAAAGTAGATACTATTGTTACTTTACAGTTGACGATCTACCTGTGCTTCGGTGATATACACCATAAAACCACGGGAAGCAGTAATTTTCTCGGCGTCTTGAATACATTATGAGTGCCAAATTTTTATCTGTATGCTTTAATTACAATCCTTTCTTGGAAATTTATTTGCAGTTTCAAATTTTCCTTTGACTTTCCTTTCCATGCCTTTTATTAAAATTAATGAATATTAATCTGGAAAAATATTGATAAATACTAATATATTAATAAATTAATTAATATTAATAAAAACTATATGTTGAACATTATTAAGGTTTATTTGCAGTGTAAGTAACATAAAAATAGGAAATAAAAATTATTTCTGCATAAGAACTCGACCCTACAATCCTCGAATTACCATCCTGTACTCTTTGTGCTGCACCAGCCACTGCGTGTAATGTACGATAGGTTAATGCCTCATCTCCACTTTTGTCGAAAATGTAATTTTTCTCCCCTAAATGCTGGGCCATCTGTAACTCCCTCTTCTGTCACTTTCATTTTTGGCCACGCCATGCATATTCCAGTAATTCTGATGAAATCAGTGATGATAAGGAGGTATGGTCCTCTTGCTACAATGTCTGATTTTAAGAAACTTACAAAAGTTTTCTTCATTGTTAACCACAATTTTAGATTTGGCTCCATATTGGTGCAGACTTTAATGATTGGCCACCACAGTTGCAAGATATGAATGTTATTTGAGGGCCTATTATTTACGAAACAGTGGCTCAGATGAGACATTGAGTAATTGATTGGCAATTGCTTGTTTAATGAATAATGAAAATCAGCTGTTTTAACTTTGAAATATTTCTTATTTGTCAGTATTGCAGCTAGAGAATTCCAGTACATTGTGAGGGACAAATAGTTAACTGATGGAACTCTACTGTCTATTTATACGTACTTTTATTGACCAAATCACTTTATATTCTACCAAAAGTCTGCAGGATACACTGGTCACAAAGACAACTTGACACTGACAAGTGTGGACTATTACACACAGTACAATCTGGATGTGCACTCTGCATTGTAATAAAATGTTCTTGGATGTTTAACTACACAAGATATTACATTGATTCATACTGAAGGGGAAGTAATTAACTTTTAAAATGCTTGTTTGACACCACAAAAAGCATCAAGCCACAGTCACTAAAACAATGAAATTTTTAAAAGATTACATAACTGGTTTCGATGCACTGACTTGTCATTTTCAAATATAATCACAACTTGGAAAACTGCAGTAATAATTGCAACCACACTTCTTTCAAATATCACAAAAAATACACCAAAAGCAGTAAACTGTAGCAAAGGCAGCAGAAAATGGTCACAAGATGTCACGACAGTTTTTAGTTGATCAGTCATTTCACACTTTAATGCAATGTAGACAAAAACTGCATTGGCATGAAAGATATTATATACTCTTGCATTATGTCCTGCAGTGATACAACGATCACTTTGCAAACAAAGGCTTAGAGTCATAATCTTATAATGTGCAGCAAGCCCAAAACTAGAACACAGTATGCAATAAAGCTGGAACACGGCACAATTGCATGCATGCTGTGTTCTTGTATTGGCTAGGTGTATGTTATAAGATTATGACTGTGAGCCTTTGTTTGCAAAGTGATCGTTGTATCACTGCAGGACGCAATGCAAGAGTATATAATATCTTTCATCCCGATGCAGTTTTTGTCTTCACTGCATTTAGGTGTGAAATGGCTGATCAAAAATTGTCATGACATCTTGTTACCATTTTCTGCTGCCTTTGCTACAGTTTACTGCTTTTGGTGTATTTTTTGTGTTATTTGAAAGAAGTGTGGTTGCAATTATTAATGCAGTTTTCCAGGTTGTGATTACAATGAAACTAGTTATGTAACCTTTTAAAAATTTCATTGTTTTAGTGACTGTGGCTTGACAACCATTTATGGTGTCAAATAAACATCTTAAATTCCATTCAGACACACTCCTTGATGACAAAAATTAATTTTTAATATTTACATTTTGTTTAGTTGTTTATGCTGTCAAGAAAGGTTTAAACATTTTTAGACATACAGAATAACAGTTAAATTTCACTTTTGTATTGTTTTTACAGTAATCAGATATAATTATTGGCTCACTGTAATGACATTATCATCCTATTTCCTTTTTGTTGGTTTGTTTTCCCCAGGAACCAACTGAACCTGTGACCACAGAAAATATTGCAGAGACTTTTACCTTGGCAAACAAGCAGGTATGTTCCTGATAGACTAATATCTTTGGCTACACTATCCAGTACTAGAACATACTTAATGTATAGTCATTTACTATCAACAGATGAAGTTAATGAAAAATGTGTTGTTAGAAAGGGGCACCTGAATGCATTGTAAGTTACATGTTTCAAAACTGTAAATTCATTCCAGTGAACTGTAATCTGACATTTGACTTCTCCGCTATTGTGTGTGACTTCTCCACTATTGTGTGATTAAAATACTTTGCAACCTTTAATAGTTCTCATGGAGTGACTGGAGAGGACATTTTTACCAACATGCACTGAGCACATCATGTCTTCTTTCAGTGTGCGGTCATTAACCAGCCATCAAAAAGAAATTTTTATTAGTAATAAACAAATTAAAATAGAAAAGAAGACACGTATGTCAACTAATATTTTATAAATACTCATGATTATAGAATAAGCAGTATGACTCCAATGAAAGAATTATTTCTGCCCTCTTTCTTGAACCTGGAACTGGAGCTGACTAAAATGACCATCTGTTTGAACCATTCTTCCAGAATTCCTCCATGAATCAGGAATCAATGTTTCCGAAACTGTTTCCTTGGTATGACACAACTTGAGACAAGTCCTGTGGGTTAATAGCTTCTTTTGTCAACATTTACACCTTACTGACATTTATTGCCATGTTGCTTTCCACCTTGGCCTTAAAGTTCAATCAATTTGAATTACATAGGATGCTGATTATGTTATGCCTTTTCAGCATAGTCAGGTTTTCAACCAGGTTCTGTGGGATTTTTAATTTGTCTCATCTAGCCACACAACGCCTCTAAATGACAAAACCACACAATGTCTCTGAATGAAATGCTCTTCATGGCATGCAGACACTGGCATCTCCAGGCCAATTTGTCAGTTCTCTCTGTGATAAACATTGGAGGTGAAAAATGTTTGTGATGGAAGCCAAGCTCATGTAGGCAGTTTCAAGGAAGCAACCTACACCCATTAAATAACTTCTTCTTTCAGGCTGAACAGGAGTTAGTTTAAAGTAGGATATCCCCTGTGTTGATAATGTGGTAACAGTGCACAAATCTACATATCGCAAGCTGCTTCAATTAGTTGATCTTGGTTACGCTTCTATTGTAACTACCTTTCTTGCATTGTTTCCAGGGAATAATGACCTGTTGTTACTTCATCATTTTCACGTACCTTCCCCTTTCCAATTTTCAGTGTTGTAGGTCTATGAATGTTAAGTACACCTTGTTCTTTCAAACTCACTTAAAAGATGTAAAATTGCATCCTCACTATTGCACACCAATTTGAGGTACTCTCTCACAAGCGCAAAAATTCACAGCCTTATTCACAGAATGGAATTCTCCTTGTAACCCTAGGTACTTTTGAAGCCAGGGAATGTGTTCTTGGTTCTTTTAAGGTGAACTGTGGGTTGAGACATGTAACACTGTTACTAAAACATCACTAATACAACTAAAAACTTTCACCATAAACACAGAACATTCCAACAATTCAAAACATTACTCTTAACAATGAGAAGTGACGATTATAGAGGCAATAAATGCCCAGAACTTCATGCTATTGATTACTGACAGTATTTCAACAGAAGTTGGCTATCTGTTGGTTACCCTCCCACTAGAACGAACCAACAGAAGTTGCAAGTTGATTTAAGTGCACAATAAGTGTCATGTGCTTGTTCCATCACACCTCTTTCCATAGCCACATCAAGAGAGTATGTGAATGTCTTTGATCAGTCGTGCACATTGTTGTACTTTTATTAGGGTTACATGTCAGTCACTGCAGCCAGTACTAATCTTGTGCATATCTTCTTGCATTTTACAACAGTTCTGTCATGTGACCAGGGCTATGTAAATAAAACGCACCATATGTGATCAATCGTACCCATCTATTGATTGTACCTGTCTAGACACTTACATACATAATGAGCAGCAGTTTTCCTATTACATTTCCCAGTGATTATTGATGTGGCTCTACACATGGAACTGCATAGCAAATTCCACTTAACAAGAAATTCTCATTTCAGTCACATAACTAAGCTAATGTCTTTTTAGGTAAAAATCAGGGACAATATCAAAAATGAAAAAGGCTAGCATTCATCTCACTGCAATTATCTGCTGAATTGTGAATTAAAAAATATTGTCTCGTCCTTCACTATCCATACACACAGTTCCAAGAGACATAATTATTTTTCAGACATTGTGTGTTTTTTAATATAATTTGACAAAAAATAAAAAAATCATCATAGTGTCATCTACAGTTGCTTAAAGATAATGCTTTTGATGATAAATTAAAGAGAGGGTCTAAGACGTTGAGGAAAGGAGTAAGGACCAGGCCTTGGCCGAATGTTACGAATCATAAACATAGACTTGTTAGAAGTTGCTATCATCTTCAATTAATGTATTCTCTCATTGCCTCTATCTTTGTATTTATTCATGTTAGTGAAAGTGCTTATTTACATTGTGCGTATACGTGTTTCAAGGCATGAAATTTTATTGTTGTTGATAATTTTAGTTGGTGCTAGTATTTTATTGGTGCCTTTAACTTTGCATTTCCACCTCTTGCCTGCAACATTTACTTTTCTCTCAGATCATCTGAGTTTATAGAGTTACAAAATTTTTCTTCATTGCTATCAGTCAGTTTTTGGCTTTGGATTCCTGTCTTTTGTTATGCATTTGTTGTCATCATTTTCTTTTTTTTTCTTTTCTTTTTTTTAAAAAAAAAAAAAAAGGACGCCACAGCTGCAAATCAGAAATGGTCTTTCATTAGTGTTGAATATCTGTAAAAGTGAGTTGTCACTGCATTAAGTATGCAGCTATCCTGTAACTTGTCTAGCTATTCACACAAATTTGCCTGACTCCTCTTTACTGTGTGCAAAATCTCCAGATTATAACGATGTACTTCCTTAGTATGATTTGCAGGATGACTGTGCATAGTTGTAATGAAATGATCTTGAATGTATAGTTGCACCAGATGTTTATTTATTGATCCATACTGATGCAAGACTACATGGATACATGCATACATAGATACACCTTCTGTCTCTTCTCAGTAGTGACTGAGCTAATGCGATCATCATGTATACAACTCACATAGTTGTGATAGAAAAAGAGAACATGTTAACTTCCAATTTTTACTTTTGATATGGACTTCTTCATACTTCAAAGGAATATTTACAGTTTTTGTAAACACATAGATTAATAGTGAAACTTTATAATATCTACATTATTGGCTCACTGTAATATCATTACCATCAAATGTCATTTAGTTGTTTTCTCTCTCTCTCTCTCTCTCTCTCTCTCTCTCTCTCTCTCTCCAGGAACCAGCTGAACCTGCCTCCACCACTGAAAATATTACAGAGACTTCTTCCACAGTGAACAGTCAGGTATGTGTCAGACAATGTACAAATTTAATACTTTGTCACACCAGATAGACAAAAATCTTCATCAACAGCATCGAGCACTTAAGTAATAGACATTTACTATGATATACCCTTCTTTGAATTGTCATGTCAAAATGCTAAATATATGCCTGATGTAGGACTTGTAGCACAATAAAAATACGGAGCTTTTGATTTAGTTGTGCATACAGGTGCACTTACCTTAGGGTCCCCTCACAATTACTGCTGCAAATACTACTTTAATGTCAATCTTCCTGTTCTTTCAAGTGATCTGTTCTTTTTGAATACCAGTGACATGCATGATAATTATTACCAACCTACAGACATTGCCGTTCTAGTTATTTACATACATAATGATCAGCAGTGTTCCTATAACACTTACTGTTACTTTCATTGCTGATAATGTTGTACACTCAACAAGAAATTCTCATTCTAGTCACATAACAAAACATATTGTATAGTCGCGTGGATTTTTTTAAAGCAACAGTTCAGTACAATCTGGAAAGTAAACTGCTGTTATTTGCTGCTGGATTAAAAAATATGGTACCTTCCCCTGCTATCACTGTACAGAGTTCTGAGTTCCATAATTATTTCCCAGAAGTTTTCTTGAAAAAGCCTTTGAGACCAAGCACAATGTTTATGAAACAGAAAACTAATTTCAGACTGCCAGCACAGTTGTATACACAGAGAAAAAAACTGTGTAAAATGGTAAAATTAATCATGGTGTTAACTGAAGTTGCCATGCAAGGAACAGGGTAATGTTTCTGATGTCACATTAGAGAAGAGTTTCAACTGAAATTGAGTAGTGGTATGTAGCAATAAGCTGTGCCTAACTGATAAAAATCATAAATATAAAAGAATTTTTAAGTTGTCACTATTTTCAATTAATGGATTAGTGCAAAATCACTGTCTTCATACTAACATTTGTGAATTTCCTCTCGTATGTAACATATATGCCATGGCAAGAGATGAAGTTTTATTAATGTTATAAGTTTTGCTTGGCCTTAGTCCATCACCTGTACATTTCCTTTTGCAGTCCTATTATTTATCTGCATTAGCTACAGTAGAACTTGTAAATAATGAACATATATGTGTGAAATAAACATGTTTGCTTTTTTGAAGTGTCTGCTGTTCGAACAAGGATAAAAACACAGTGTACAACACATTATTTACATTTTCTTTGCATGGAGCCATCGTAATGATGGCTTTTGCAAACGTCAGACTTAATACTATGGTTATATTTATAAAATACGCTCTATTCTGTAGCTGTTGCTTCTTATGTCTATTTTTTACATTTATCAAATTACAACTGATATGCCAATGCCTCATGTTACAATCACTATCTTAAAATTCATTGAAAGAATATAAACATTTTTCTATTAGAAAAGATTTTAATTTTGGTTTAAAAACATTTTCCGTATATGTTCTTAGAGAGTTTGTTAGCTTGTTATACCAAATCAAACCACTGCTATATGGACTTCTATCAGTCATTTTTAACCTTGTTCTGTTATAGAAATAGTTACAATTTGTTCTAGTGTTGTGATCGTGTACATCACTGCCTTTGATAGCTTCTGTTGGTTGACTTATAAAAAATACAACTATTTTGAAAATGTAAAGAGAATATATTGTGGGATATTCATGCTGCACAAACACTTCACAACATGAATCTCTATGTCCCATCCCATGTATAAGTCTTATTGCTCTTTTCTGTAGTAGTAGTATTCTTTTTAAATGAACATCAGCTGTACTGCCCCATAGTTCAATTCCGTAATTGAGAAAGGGATAAAGTGTTCCGTAATATACTAATTTCAGTGCTTGGCTAGGAACTATCTTTGCGAGCTGGCTGAGGAGATATATGGCACTACTGACTTTTCGCATACAAAATTAATATTGTATGTCTATCGCAAATTTTCATCAACATATACGCCCAGGAATGTACAGTTACCATTTTCTGTCGCAGAGATATTACACACACTATTCACATTGTTGTGATGTGAACTGCTTGTTTTAAATGTCAGTAGTTGAGATTTGGTGACATTCACCTTGAGTCCCTGATCATTGAAGTATTTTGTTACTTCCGTTACACCACTAGTAGCAAGAGATTCTAGCTCTTTAGATTCAGTCCCATAGAATAAGACTGACGTGTCATCTGCATAGCTTACAACATGGGAGTTAATGGGTTGTGCAATGTCGTTAATATATATAAAGAAGAGAAAGGGTACAAGGATTGAGTCCTGTGGTACACCTTGTAATACAGGTTCACTGGTGGACTAGGAGTTCATGATTTGTATGACAATTTAGTGCTTTGTTTACAGTTCAACAGGTACGTGGTTAAAAGATTCAAGGCTTGATCCCCAATACTATAAGATTTTAGCTTTTTAAGAAGTACCCTATGGTTTACCGTATCAAATGCTCTTGTCAGGTCCAAAAATATACCTGCAGTCAGCATCTTTTGGTCCAACAGACAGTAAACTTCATGGATGAACTGTGCAACTGCTGTGGTTGTACTTAGAGCTCTTTTCTGAAGCCGTGCTGTGAATTTACAAGCAGTCTATGTTTTGTGAAAAAGGCACTTAGCTGAGAAAGGATAATGCTTTCGAATATCTTGCTAAAAGTGGAAATTGATGATATTGGTATATAGTTGGAGATTTCTTCCTTACTTCCCTTTTTATACACTGGTTTCAGTACACTCATTTTTAGAACCGTTGGATACATGTTTTCTCTAATGCTACAATTAATCAGGTGAGTAAGAGGTTTAGAAATTTCTTTTAAGCGTGCTTTAGTAATAGCACTGGATATGCCATCCCATCCCGATGAAAATTTTTTCTTTGATATGGATATTGCCCTGCAAACCTCCTGCTCATTCACTTCCACAAATTCAAATTCGGTATATTGGGGGAGATGGCACAGAACCTCTATCTGTGAATCTGTAATATATGTTCATTGTTCACCAGAAATGTAGTAGTTATTGAAAATATTACATATAGTATCTGGGTTTTTTATAATGTTACCATCATGTCGTATGCTGAGTGGTTCTTTGTTCATGTTGTTGGGACCTTTTCGGTATTTGTCAATCAGCTTCCAAGATGCTTTGCTTATGTTGTCAGACTGTTCTATTGTTTTGCTGTTAATCTGCTTCCTTAGATTGACAATTTCAGTTTCAAAAAATTTGCTTGGCCCTATCGTATTTTTCCTTGAAAACCTTCATAGTAGTAGCTTTATAAAGCTTGTTTAGATCATGTACTTGCTGCCTGAGCCTAATAAGATTTGTTGGGAGTTTTAGTCTAGGATTACTTCCATTTTGACAGTGTTTAACTACCTTCTGGATTTCTCTGACTGGACAACTATATTCATAATGATGCAATAGGGTTGAGTAGAATTCATTCCATTTCTCATCCGACTCTTTTACCTGGTACATACATACAATGCACTGTAGATAGAGAAGGACTCTTTTGTATATTGTATGAGTAAACTAGTGAAAATGTATCTTTATTTAAGTACAGTACTATGTTAACAAACCCCCATATGCTAGTATAAAACAGCATTAAAATTTCTTTCATGCATCTGGAAGGTTAGTTTAACCTTGAATCAGAGAGTCATTTATAATTGTCTTATCGATGTGTATTTAACTGCTAATGTTAAACTGAGTCCATGTTCACCACTTTTCATTAAAAAGCAGTGTTTCAATTTTTTTTTTTATTTCTTCAACTGCTAGTTACTTCGAAGTGGAGTAAAGTCTGGTTCAGTTACATCATCTTCATCCTGTTGTCCATTCTTGACATTGTCACCACACCCTTCTTGGTAGATCTTTTGTATGAGTTCAGTTACACTAAAAGATGTGCCTTCTGTGAACAGTGCATCATTGAGGTTGTCATATCTCTCAGATCCATCAAATTCCACACTGAATTTATAAGGAGCGTCAGACTCGCCGCTATGTGATATTAATCCCCCACTATAGTTCCAAAACTGTCAAATTACTGTTATAATAAATTCATTACTACCTTCATTAAAAATAAAGACAGCAGTCAAAATACAATTACCAATGGTGTCATATGTATGTCAGTCATTTCAACAATATGTACATCACTTGATAATGGCAATTTAGCTGAAAGAGATTTCTAGTGAAATTGAAAGAAGTAAAAGTATCATACAGTAGTGGATGTAGACATTCCTTATAAATATGTCACTTGCTTATACCTTGTTGCAGCCCCTATGGAACATAAAATTACTATCAAAGTCTGAAGTTCACGCTCATATTCCTTGAGATTGTTTTCTTGGATGGTATTGTGAATTGCTAAAGCATGGTCATTGAAAATGAACCATGTCTCCTTGAAGCGGTTGTATTAGATGTTACACATTTTGAGACTGAAAATATCCACAGAATTGCTTTCAATACACTGATAGGTTTTCAGAGTTCATATCCAGATTCAACATTATCCATTTTAGATAAAATATATCTCAACACTTTTTGCCTGTAAAACGTTTTGAATTCTGAATAATACACTGATCCAACAGTTGGAAATGATAACTTACTTGAATTTGGGAGTAAAAAGATTATTTTTACATTTTTAGTGCTGCATTGCAGTGGGAATTGGCATTATCCATGAACAAAATCACTTTCTGCCTTTGTCTTTCCAATTGTTCTATCAAGTGCCAGCAACCATTCAGTCATTATTGCTGTCATCATCCAAGATCCTTTATTAGCAAACCATTCCACATTTAGTTCATTTAGTTTACTCAAGTCAATGCCTGCAAAACATCTAGGCTTCACAGCCTTAGAAATAATTAAAGGCTTTTGCAATTCACATATCATATTAACACACAATAGAACAATGTGTTCATTCTTTTGAAATTTTTCCTCCTGAACAGTCTTCACCTTTCAAGTCCATTGTTACACTGGGAAGAGTTGTGAAGAAAAGACCAGTCTCATCATGATTCTTTCTTCATAATCCTCACAAATTCCCATTACTCTTTTTTGTCAATCTGACATGATATTTTAAAAACAAAGATTCCAAGACTTACCAAGCGGGAAAGCGCCGGCAGACAGGCACATGAACAAAACACACAAACACACACACAGAATTACGAGCTTTCGCAACTGGCAGTTGCTTCGTCAGGAAAGAGGGAAGGAGAGGGAAAAATGAAAGGATGTGGGTTTTAAGGGAGAGGGTAAGGAGTCATTCCAATCCCGGGAGCGGAAAGACTTCCCTTAGGGGAAAAAAAGGACAGGTGTACACTCGCGCACACACACACACACACACACACACACACACACACACATATCCATTCGCACATACACAGACACAAGCAGACATATATGTCTGCTTGTGTCTGTGTATGTGCGAATGGATGTGTGTGTGTGTGTGTGTGTGTGTGTGTGTGTGTGTGTGTGTGTGTGTGTGTGTGTGTGTGTGCGCGCGAGTGTACACCTGTCCTTTTTTTCCCCTAAAGGAAGTCTTTCCGCTCCCGGGATTGGAATGACTCCTTACCCTCTCCCTTAAAACCCACACCCTTTCATTTTTCCCTCTCCTTCCTTCCTTCCTGACGAAGCAACTGCCAGTTGCGAAAGCTTGTAATTCTGTGTGTGTGTTTGTGTGTTTTGTTCATGTGCCTGTCTGCCGGCGCTTTCCCGCTTGGTAAGTCTTGGAATCTTTATTTTTAATATATATATATATATATATATATATATATATATATATATATATATATATATATAAAACAGAAAGAAACTTCCACATGGGAAAAATATATTAAAAACAAAGATTCCAAGACTTACCAAGCGGGAAAGCGCCGGCAGACAGGCACATGAACAAAACACACAAACACACACACACAGAATTACGAGCTTTCGCAACTGGCAGTTGCTTCGTCAGGAAAGAGGGAAGGAGAGGGAAAAATGAAAGGATGTGGGTTTTAAGGGAGAGGGTAAGGAGTCATTCCAATCCCGGGAGCGGAAAGACTTCCCTTAGGGGAAAAAAAGGACAGGTGTACACTCGCACACACACACACATATCCATCCGCACATACACAGACACAAGCAGACATATTTCATATATGTCTGCTTGTGTCTGTGTATGTGCGGATGGATATGTGTGTGTGTGTGCGAGTGTACACCTGTCCTTTTTTTCCCCTAAGGGAAGTCTTTCCGCTCCCGGGATTGGAATGACTCCTTACCCTCTCCCTTAAAACCCACATCCTTTCATTTTTCCCTCTCCTTCCCTCTTTCCTGACGAAGCAACTGCCAGTTGCGAAAGCTCGTAATTCTGTGTGTGTGTTTGTGTGTTTTGTTCATGTGCCTGTCTGCCGGCGCTTTCCCGCTTGGTAAGTCTTGGAATCTTTATTTTTAATATATATATATATATATATATATATATATATATATATATATATATATATATATATATATATATATATATATATAAAACAGAAAGAAACTTCCACATGGGAAAAATATATTAAAAACAAAGATTCCAAGACTTACCAAGCGGGAAAGCGCCGGCAGACAGGCACATGAACAAAACACACAAACACACACACACAGAATTACGAGCTTTCGCAACTGGCAGTTGCTTCGTCAGGAAAGAGGGAAGGAGAGGGAAAAATGAAAGGATGTGGGTTTTAAGGGAGAGGGTAAGGAGTCATTCCAATCCCGGGAGCGGAAAGACTTCCCTTAGGGGAAAAAAAGGACAGGTGTACACTCGCACACACACACACATATCCATCCGCACATACACAGACACAAGCAGACATATTTCATATATGTCTGCTTGTGTCTGTGTATGTGCGGATGGATATGTGTGTGTGTGTGCGAGTGTACACCTGTCCTTTTTTTCCCCTAAGGGAAGTCTTTCCGCTCCCGGGATTGGAATGACTCCTTACCCTCTCCCTTAAAACCCACATCCTTTCATTTTTCCCTCTCCTTCCCTCTTTCCTGACGAAGCAACTGCCAGTTGCGAAAGCTCGTAATTCTGTGTGTGTGTTTGTGTGTTTTGTTCATGTGCCTGTCTGCCGGCGCTTTCCCGCTTGGTAAGTCTTGGAATCTTTGTTTTTAATATATTTTTCCCATGTGGAAGTTTCTTTCTATTTTATTGACATGATATTTTTGTTCATTGGGCTGGATTCACAACACACAGTTGGAAAAGAGAGGTTGTGTCTACTCCTAAATTTGTCGAGCCAACCTACAGATACTTAAAAATCATGAAGTTGTAACTCCTTGCTGATTGCAAGTGCTTTCTTGTGGATCATAGGTCCACTAACTGGCAAGTTATTGCTGCGAGCATAGTGGAGCCATTCAAAAGTGAAATTGTCAACATGGGAAAAGCACATTTACTGATAAGTTTATATTTCCAGTCCATGGTTTCCGAATGTCGTTTCTGTTTCATTTTATGTCTTTCATCTGTGTTTTTGCAGCACCAAATCTCATGGCCATATCTCTAACACTAAGCTTTTTGTTTTCGTACTTGCTGATGATTTTGACCTTTTCATTCAGCACTAACCATTTTCATTTTCCTGGCATCTTAGCACTACAGTACATAAGCTCTTTCCCTTGAAGACACAAACAGTAATGTTGCAGCTGAAACCGAAGCCTAACCAAATATCAAATAATTGGCTCCTCTTCTTATTTTGGCTGAAAGCGTAACCAAAACTGGAACTTATGTATTTAAGTCAAAAGTTCGCTAAATTTACATTATACCCCAAACCCCTAGTTTTTCCTGACTCTGCAACAGATCATATATTTATGATAAAATAAAAGTTTTCGATTTATTAATAAATAAATTTTTAAGTCTTTTGTTGCCTATCACAATCAGCTAGTGTTATCAACTACTTTTTCATGCTAACAGGTTGAAAGCTACATGCATGTTCTGTAATATATTTTATAATTTTTATTGTTTATATTTGTTAGTTTCCTATAACAATATGCTTTCCATAATTCAGAAGTCATTAATTAAACCACTGAGATCTTGCATTTGTCAATTTTGTACTATTGGCCTGAAAATAACAATATGGTCATATCTTCAAGACAAAGGAAATTGAATTAACTGACAAAACAAAACTGTTTCCAAAAAAATTAAAAACTAACAATTATTTATAGACAGAAATAACATCAGAAATACTTTAAATGTTTTAGCTAATTTAGCAATTCTACTAATTATCATTAAAAAAAACTTATATTGTAAGCTAAGAAAAGATGTGTTTCCACATTTTAACCAAGCAAAATATTTTGACGATCTGCATAAATTTGTCAAGAGGGACTGAACAGCTGTTCACTAGGAACACTAGTAGACGGAGCAGAAAGGTATAGAAAGATACTTCAAGACTGCTTTTCTTAGAGTGTGAAAAGGTACTAGAGTTCCAGTATGAGTATGTGTCAACCTTTTGTTGGAATAGTGGTTCCGATCTGCTTGAACACTAAAGTTTTATCCTGCAGTACCATTGTGTCTTTGTCTGACTGCACCTCATCAGAGACATGGTAGTATGAATTCCTTAAATTTTCTCCTTTCTGCTGAATACTGTGGTTTGTTGCCTCTGTGTACTAATACACTATTGTTGTGCCCCTTCAAGAATCCAATTATTGCAGAAATTGCAATTTTCACTTTGTTGGAAGTAGGATATTTAGATTTAAACTTGGAGTGAGCAGTGTTGCAGCAATCAGTGAAGGATGTTCTTTAACATAGGAGAATTCCTTATTTAAAGATTCACTCAGTGTTTGTGGTATTTGCCACTGTCTCACTTCATTTTCACATTGAACTTGCATCTTGCACTTCAACAAAGATGACAGGGGTATTATTACAGCAACACATGCATCACTGAGACATAATTCCAATGTGGCCTCGTAGAAATATTTCAAGGCGTCTGTGAAAAGTTTCATAAATTTTACTGAAAACGGGAAAGGGTGGTAATTCCTCCAAGTTCACCACTATACAATTTTACTGCCCTTTTTTGTTCCAGAAGTTTCTGCAACACCAAGTATGTGCTGTTCCATCTCACATCAACATCTTTTCTCAAAAATAATATTTTGGCACTCCACACTGAGTCTTGACAATTTGTTAGTTATCTTGAAGCTTGCTCACTGTGGTGGAAGTGGCACATGATATTCCTGCACTTTTTTATTGTGGCTGTGGTTTGTTCATTTGAGAACAAGGAATGTTTTATCACCAATTTCAGTGTAAGTGAGACACAACCTATAGGTAGAGGTCTGAGCGGATGCCGATATCTGCGGATATCCGCGGTATTTGTTACTTGGTGGATAAAATCGCGACCGGCGTGGGTATCCGCGGGTCATCTGCAGATAATGAGCAAGGCATCTGCCCAGTACGTATGTTGCAATGTTAGTTGAAAACTTCAAGTCTGTTGACATTCTTGGAATCTTGCAGGGCCCGGGTAGAGCGGATGTCTGTTGTCCTCAGCCCCTGGCTACGACCGATGTAGCTGTACCCAAGAGACCTGCACCTAATCCGTTTCCGCAACCGTGTCTTTTGTGTGGCCTCTGAAGTGCTCTCTGGGTGACAAACCTGCCCACTGTCTACCAGACAGGTGCCCGTTGCAATTTTCCGCTACCTTCAGTTAGCGCTTTGTAGTGACCGAGTGACAACGTGCATCTTAGCAAATATCAGTGAGACTTCTTTCTTCAAATGAACGCCATATCGATGGATACATTTTCGTGTAAGGTGAAAAAAGGTGCTTTTACATTAGTGAAGGAAAACAAATTGAAATCGCCAATTTGTAAAAAATTCGGATATGTATTTGATGGCAACGGAAAGATTAAAGATATAGTGGCTTGTTTTACATGTTAAAAATGTATACTCCTACACTGGACACAAAAGTGGAACCTCAAATTTGCTAAAACATTCGTGTGAGGCTCGACAAAGTAGCATAATTACTTATTTAAATACCAAGAGAGACGTGAAAGTTACTGAAGTTCTGCCAAATTTGAAGACAGCCGTGACAGAAAACTTATCAATCTTGTCAGCAAAGACATTTTACCATTAAAAGTTGCATGTGGATCTGGGTTTCTCGAGACAGCACAGTTTCTTATTGATGTGGGGGCCAAGTACGGTGCAGTGAGTGCTATGGAACTGCTACCTCATCCAACCACTCCTAGTTTCTATAACCACTGATTTTGTTGTCAATCTTCGGAAGACGAGTTATTTCTTCCAGACAGCGTCAATTATTGTTGGTATTTTAACTTTTTCACAAGTGCACCAACGTTTTGCAGTGTAGGCCTAATACTGTAAATATTTTCACCTGGAAATGACGAGGACCGAACGCGTAAGCTATAATATAATCATCAGCTGACATGAATGGCTTCAAAATTTGACACATACAGGCAGTGAGTATGAAAAAAAATGTTGGTAAATGATGCAATGTGCTAGTAACAGTTTAAAACCATCGTCATTTTCAGCTGCCTTGGCACAAGAGCAGCGAAATATAATTTTTTCTATATAAGTATTTTCATCATTTAATACTATTACATTGAATTTAATTTTTTTAAATAGCGTTTCCAATCTCACGAGATCCGAGGCGCTACTGTGTGTGCTCCGGAGCGCCAATGCTTTACTGTTTGGAATGCTCTGCTTTAGAGTAGGTATAGAGCATTTCCTGTGATTTAAGAAGTCAAAAGTAGTTAAGTTGTCGCAGAAATGGCACCCTAACAATAACTACATCATTACATACCATAATTCTAAATACTGCTGTCTATTACTATTAATTACTCATTCAAAACTTAAATAAATGTGGATGCGGATTAGGACCTTGCGGATGCGGATTGCACTTTTCTTATCCACGCAGACCTCTACCTATAGGCATATTGGCCACACACTGCACAAATCATATTTGGTGCAGTGTCACGTAATTTCAGAAAAGTCTTGCAGCTTATGCTCCATTCATTAACCATCTCTGTTAACTTTTGTTTGATATATTGACTAGTATGATCTTGTTCTAACGCAGTTGCACCCAATATATCTTCCGAATGTTGGTGCTCAATGATGACATGCCCTGTATAAAGCTGAGGAGTGAGAACATTTTGCTTGCATTGTGGGTCCATATGTTGGTGGCACTTAACCTCTTGCATTTCACAATCAGATTCTTAACGTTGACTTTTACTTTGTCATAGGTCTGCAAGATCAACGTGATTCTAAAGAATTTTTCAGTGTGAGTCGATATTTGTGAACAGCTTGTGGATGAAACTTCCTGGGAGATTAAAACTGTGTGCCGGACCAAGACTCAAACTCAGGATCTTTGCCTTTTACGGGCAAGTGCTCTACCAACTGAGCTACCCAAGCATGACTCATGCCCCATCCTTACAGCTTTACTTCCGCCAGTACCTCGTCTCCTACCTTCCAAACTTCACAGAAGCTCTCTTGCGAACCTTGTAGGACTAGACTCCTGGAAGAAAAGATATTGCGGAGGCATGGCTTAGCCACAGCCTGAGGGATGTTTCCAGAATGAGATTTTCACTCTACAGTAGAGTGTGTGCTGATATGAAACTTCCTGGTGGATTAAACCTGTGTGCCATACTGTGACTTGAACTCAGGACTTCGTCTTTCTTCAAGGAGTGCTAGTTCTGCAAGGTTCGCAGGAGAGCTTCTGTGAAGGATGTAAGATAGGAGACGAGGTACTGGCGGAAGTAAAGCTGTAAGGATGGGGTGTGAGTCATGCTTGGGTAGCTCAGTTGGTAGAGCACTTGCTAGTGAAAGGCAAAGGTCGTGAGTTCGAGTCTCGGTCCTGCACACAGTTTTAATCTGCCAGGAAGTTTCATATCAGCGCACATTCCACTGCAGAGTGAAAATCTCACTCTGGAAGCCTGCGAATGAGTAAAATTGAACTGACAACACAGCAGCATACCAGCAATTATTAAATGCATAATAGATGTCTTTTCTTTTTATAATTTCATGGTTTTCTCACCAGTGTGCAGATTTAGTGGTGAAACTTGAAATGGTCGACTGAATTAGACAGAGTTTTTCATCCTTCTCTGTACAGGTACTCAAGAATACTGTGGAATCCATCCGCTTTGATTTGGTTTCATCTTTCAAATTATCCAATTCTGACTGATCTTTGAAAATCTGCTTACATTTTGAGCCATGAAACTTTGATAAATATTGCTTTAGTCCATGCAGTGTTTGATAAATATTGCTTTAGTCGATGCAGTGTTTGTCTTTTGGGTTATGGCACTCCAGTGAAAGTGTTTTGTTGCAAAACTGTGCAAATGGCTTTAGATGAATTGGTGTTACTTTCATTGAAGTACTTCCAAATTCAATTCTTTTCTCTTTGTTGTGACATTTTATATCTAAAAAAATTGAAATAAGTTAGAGAATAATTAAACTTAACTAGATGTAGATACTACAAAAAATTCTATGTCATATTCATAATGTTACAGTCCTGCATATCTTCTTGTAGGAAATTACCCTTTACGTGTGCTACAAATAAACACAGTAGATACTACAAAATGCTATGCGTGCACATGACTAGTGGCATATTACACCACAATACAAAGTACACAGAAAGGAATAATTTGTTTGCTTCCATAAGTGGCCTTTACAGTTCCTTTCTAGCGAGCACTAGCTTCAAACACCCATCTTCATTTCTCTTTTTGCAGTTGACAAACAACCTAACATATCTCCTGTTTGTCATTCATAATTACGTAATGCACATTAGTTACAGTCAGTAAATCAACTTCAATCAGTGCTGTGGAAAGTAGTTTGAAAAACAGCATCATAGTTCTGACTAACAGTATGATTTTTGTCATTGTAAATTTACACAAACTGAACCATAAAAGCTGTGTACCACATGAGAAATATTTTCTAAAACAATGTTGGTTATTAAAAAGGCACTAGCTTTCAAGAAAACTCAGTAAAACATTTCAGCATAACAGTATAAAAACCTATTCCATTAAGTATAGCAATGAGTAAGTTAAATTGTTATTAACTCAGTATAAGAGTATCACCATCAGACACAATTACATTGTATTGTAATTAGCAACAAAATACTTGCAATTTTTATGCACAAGAAAAAACTCTCATAATAGTTAAACAGTGCCCCGCCAACTGAGGTCAAGTGCTATTGTTGACTCAATCTATTCTGACATGACCTGACTTCATCCATGAGTTTACAAAAGCTGGTTTCAGCCAAGCTGAAGATCGGCTGATTTCTGGCTGAAACTGAAACTGCAGCTGAAACTAACATTTCTGTCCAGAACTGAAATTTTGGTCAGTTCTTATTGAAAATGTCCGCTATTTGGAATAATTCTACCATAAGTGCTGTTGAGAGGAGTCCATTATTGGGAAGTGTTCATTTTAAGGGATGTTTGACTATATTAACACAGCAAAGTAAAATTCAATTGAGGAACCTTATAAATTATGGGACACAATTGCTGGGCGTATTACCTTGTTGGGGAGGGTTAACAGATCACTCAGACTACAGGAGGAAAGGGATCCACTATTAGTGAAGATGAGGGTTGACAGAAGTGAATGGGAAGACATCAGAGAGAGTAAAAGGTTAGAAACAATCAATGTGGCAAGAAACAATCAATGCCTTCTCTGCACGATAGCAATGGAGATACTATCAAAGACAGTGTTGCCAAAGCAGAGTTGCTAAACATAGCTTTCTGAAATGCCTTCACTAAAGAAGATGACGTAAATATTACAGAATTCGAATCAAAAACAGCTACCAATCCTCACAGTAGTGAAGCAACTTACATCACTTAATAAAAGCAAGTCTTCTGGTCCAGACTGTATACCAATTACATTCCTTTCAGAGTATGCTGATGCATTAGCTGCGTACTTAACAGTCATATACAACTGGAAAGTTGGACAGGTCACACCAATATTCAAGAAAGGTAGCAGGAGTAATCCAGTTACTTATAGGTCCATATCATTAGTGTCAATATGCAACAGGATTTTGGAACTTACATTGTGTTCGAACATTATGAATCACCTCAAAGAAAACAGTCTATTGACACACAGTCAGCATGGATCTAGCAAACATCATTGCTATTGACAAGGGATTTCAAATCAATTCCGTATTTCTGGCTTTCCGGGAGGCTTTTGAAACTGTACACCACACAAGCAGCTTGTAGTGTATCCAAAAGCCTGAGTGCAATGGCAGCTACTAAAGTCCCTTGAATCATGCTGTAGACTACAATCAACAACTTGTTACTGGGTTCTTCATATACATCTACATAGATATTCTGCAAGCCACACGGTGCATGGTGGAAGGTCTACTTGTCCTTTCCTTTCCTGTTCCATTTGCAAATAGAGCAAGAGAAAATGACTGTCTATATGCCTCCATATGAGCCCTAATTTGTCATATCTTCATGGTCATTACACGCAATGTATGAATTGTTCAGCATTCAACTTCAAATGCCAGTTCTCTACATTTTCTCAATAGTGTTTCTCAAAAAGAACATCACCTTCCCTTCAGGGATTCCTATTTCAGTTTCCGAAGCATCTCTGTAACTCTTAGGTGTTGTTTGAACCTACCAGTAACAAATCTAGGAGATTGCCTCTGAAATGCGTCAATGTCTTCCTTCAGTCCGACCTGGTATGGATCCCAGACACTCGAGCACTACTCAAGAATAGGTTGCACCAGCAACCTATATGCAGTCTCTTTTACAGGTGAATCACTCTTTTCTATAATTTTCCCCATAAACTTAAGTCAACCATTTGCCTTCCCTAACACAGTTCTCACGTGCTTGTTCCACCTCATATCACTTTGCAGCATTATGTCCAGATATTTAAACAACTTGATTGTGTCAAGCAGGACACTAGTAATACTGTATCCAAACATTACAGGTTTGATCTTCCGACTCATCCACATCCACTTACATTTTTCCACATTTAGGGCGAGTTGCCATTCATCACACTGACTGGAAATTTTGTCTAACTCATCTTGTATGTTCGTACTGTCACTTAACTTTCATACCTTACCATACAGCAAAGCATCATCAGCAAACAACCGCAGGTTGCTGCTAACTCTGTCTGCCAAATCATTTATGTATATAGAGAACAACAGCAGTTCTATCACACTTCCATGGGGAACACTCTGATGAACATTCGCTGTTGAGCACAACATACTGGGTTCTGTTGTTTAAAAAGTCTTCGAGCCATTCACATATGTGTGAACTTACTGCATATGCTTGTGCCTTCTTTAACAGCCTGCAATGAGGCACTGTATCAAGTGCTTGCTGGAGAGCAATGATTTCTAAAACCAGGCTGATTCATGGACATAAGCTTCTCAGTCTCAAGAAAGTTTATTATTTTTGAACTGAGAATATCTTCAAGGATTCTGCACAAACAAAAGTTAGGAACATTAGTCTGTAATTTTGCAGGTTTGTTCTTTTACCCTTCTTATATACTGGAGTCACTCGGGACTCTGTGCTGAGCAACAGATTCACGATAAATGCAAGCTAGGTAAGGGGCCTATGCTGGAGTGCACCCTTTGTAAAATTCAACTGGGATTCCATCCGGACCTGGTGATTTATTTCCTTTCAAATCTTTCAGTTGTTTTTCTATGCCAGGGATGCTTATTACTATGTCGTCCATATGAGAGTCAGTCTGATGGTGAAAGAACAGGATGTTTGTACAATTCTCCTTTTGAATGATTTCTTGAACAAGAAATTTAAAACTTCAGCTTTCATTTTGCTATCTTCAGCCTCCATACTAGACTTGCCAACAAGGAACTGAATGGAAGCCTTAGACCCTCTTAGTGATTTATGTTAAGACCAGAATTTTCTCAGGTTCTCTGACAGATCTTTTGCTAAGGTGTGGTGATGGTAATTGTTGAATGCTTCGTGCATAGATCTTTGCACAGATGTGCAAATCTCTACTAACTTTTGATTGTAGTCATTTGTGCATTACCTTTTGAAGTGAGAGTGCAACAGCCTCTGCTTCCTCAGCATCCGCCAAATTTTGTTATTAAATCATGGTGTGTCTTTGCCATCCTGTATCCACTTACTAGGCACATAACTCTTCAGACCACGATTTACATCTGCTTCAACTTTGCCCATAATTCCTCTACATCCATCTTACTGAAACTAAGTGATGCCAATTCACTGTGTAAATGATAACTGCTTAACTGCTCTATCTGGCATAACGCTCTCCTAGCCTTCTTAACTGATTTATTACCTTTCATAATCATAGTTGCTAAAATGACATCATGATCACTAATCCTCATTTCTATACTGACATTGTCGATAAGGTACAGTCTATTTGTAGCTACAAGGTCTAAGATATTTCCATTGTGTGTGAGCTGCCAAGCTAGCTTCACAAGTCTGTTTTCAGAAAAAATGTTCATAAGCATTTTGCATGACTGTCTGTCTGGCAGGTTAAAGTCACCTCCAACTAGTACTGCATGATGTGGGTATTTACGTGCTATTGACCATAGATTTCCTTTAAATGACTCTAGAACTTTCACAGCACAATCGGATGGCCGGTTAAAACATCCAACAATTAATTGGTTTCACCTACCACCTGTTATATGCAACCAGATACTTCACTGTCACACTCAACTTCAACCTCAACAGAAAGAATATTTTTGTCAACTGCAATGAACACTGCTCCTCCTATGACCACCAGTCTATTTTTCCAGTATACATTCCATGACTCGCTAAATATCTCAGAGCTTTTCACTTCGTGTTTCAGCCAGCTCCCAATCCCAAGAATAATCTGAGCATGAGAACGTCCCTGGAGGGCAGTAAATTCAGGAACTTAATTACAAATACTTTGACAGTTTACTGATAAAACTGTGACAACCAAAGTGTATTTATTCTGAATATTGTCCGACTTCCCTGACTGCATATTGACTGACAAGTGTTCATCAGAGCTCCTCAAACTACTGTGTAGCACAAAGAAACCCTCATGTGCACTCCACAAGTACTTTGCTCTCTGAGTAGCTGCTTCCTTTGCTTAGTGCACTGCAAGGGAAGTACTACAAATCCCCACACAATAACGCAAGTCTAGAAATCTGCAGCCAAGACCGTCACAGAGTCAACGAAGTCTTTGGTTGCGACTATCCACTTGGCTCCAAACCAAAGGACCCCATCAGCTCTGGGAATGATGCTGCAAATTGCGAGCTCTGCTTGCACCCTGCACAAGAGGCCAGCAGTCTTCACCATCTCTAACAGACGTCTGCATGAACTGAGGAATGCCTCAGAACCCATGCGACAGGCTTTGTTCGTGCACTCATGAGCCACAACCTGCAGACGACGGAAACCTGCACACGCTTGATAGCCACAGGAAAGACCACCTCCACATCTTGGATGAGAGCCCCCAGGAGATTTACCGAGTGCACATTGGCTTTCTTTCCAGTCCTGAATGCTATCTGCCTAAGTAGCTCTATAATGCACTTAACATTGGAGCTCCCAGTAACTAGTAAGCCTCTCCCTCTGTGTGCATGCTTGGATCCTGCTGTAGGAGTGGCCACTTGTCCACTCATAGGGTGAATGGGCAAGGCTAAGCATCCGGTCTCCACATTGGTCCTCCAACTTGAGCAATACAATCGTGTTCCCATCTGCCACTCACCCTCATGTGATGGTGGGTCCACCACATCAGATGCACAAGAAGGTGCTCCGGAAGCAGAGCCCATGGACAAAACAAGTGGTATCTGAGGTGTCCCATGTGATGTGCCAGATTATCCACCATTGCTACAACCTGAGGCAGCCTCAAGATTAAACCTCTCAAACAGAGAATCATACAAGAAATTTAATAAATATACTACAAGCAAAACACAGGAAAAGATAACACTTAACTGGCCACTGTGTAGTAGTACTTGTGTATCAGTCGAGAGCTGAAGCTTGGGAGCTGGGTTTACCCAAAGCTCATTCATTCCTTCAGCTAGTTTAATAATGCTCAGACCTATATAAAATGCTGCACAGTGGACACAAGTTAGTTGCTAGACAACATACACAGTTTTTCAAGTTCCTGTGCCTTTGATCTTGTAGGATGTACCAATGATAGGCTTGGGGTAGGTGGCAGTGGGTATATGCATGGAGCAGATTGTATAGTGGAATGCTTACAGAGATAGGTACCTGGGGATTATGTTTTGGGAATATCATATGGTTTCACTAGGATGATATGGACTTCAGTAGGGAAACAGAAGGCAACAGCAAGTGGGGAGGGGATCAGGGGGTGAGAACCTCATTTCAGGGCTTGACCTGAGAAATTCATAGCCTTGATGAAGTAATATATTTAAAAAAATCAAAGCTTGTAAATACTGGGTGACAAGGGGAGGGGAATGCTTCTGAGTTGTTTGAAAGTGGGAACTGTGTTAGTCATAGGGTGGGATGAGGATGTTGCCTGGGAGATGTGTTGGTGAATAACATCCGCAGGATAACTGAGTATGTAAGGAATATTTTGTGTGTATAGGTTTTGATAAATTTGGTGGTGGAGCAGAGATGTTTACCATTGAAGCCTAGGCTGTAAGGAATGAAGTGTTTAATGTGGAAGGGGTGGTAACTGCCAAAGTGCAGGTATTGTTGCTTATTGGTTGGCTGTACATGGACTGAAGTTCGGTTATGGGCTTCAGTTAAAAGGAGATTGATGTCAAGGGTGGAGCAGTTCTTCCTCAGCAACAGTCCAGACCATAAAAATGTCATCAATAAATCTGTAACAAACTGTGGGGCTCCATCTCTGATCCTTGAGGAAAGCCTCTTCCGTGCAACCCACAGAAAGTTTGGCAAACAACAGGACCATATTGGTTCCCATAGCAGTTTCCCTGGTTTCTTTGTAGATCTTGCAACCAATCGCTTCTTAAATTTCATACTAATGAATCCTTAGCCCTTTACCCACCTTGTCCTTTACCAGCACATTACCGTTGGTCCTTTACCAACACATTACTGTTGCCAACCACCACTCTCACCAGCCGATATCTCCTCCACCCTTCAGCCGCCACACTCAAAAAATGCAGAAGCATCCCTCTTGTCATTCCATACTGCCCTGGTATTGATTGCTTCAATAAATTTCTTGGCCAAGGCTATGACTTCGTCAAGTCAAGGCCTAACAGGAGATCCTTTTTTCCTGATACTACTTCCCACACCATCCATTATCACCTTTCATTACCCTCCTAACCTCTGTAATACCCTAGTGAAAAAAAGAAAGAAAAAAAGCTTAAGGCTGCTTGGAATGTAATTGGTGCCTAAAGAAAGGAAAAAGATTAATGAAACAAAGAAACAGAGATCAGCTCAATGAAAAAACGCAACACAGTGGTTACAGGTGGTTGAGAAATAGCTGACACACTCAATGACAAATCTATCAATGTGGTAGAGAACTTAAAATTGGAAAGAAATGGTCCAGATAAGAAGATTACTAAGTTATCAGGAAAATCAAGCTGAACCATGTTCTTGAAACTTGGTACAGAAGATGAACTGAGGAAAGCTGTACAGAAAGTAAAGTCCAAGAAATCAGCTGGTGATGATGAAATATTGACTCACATAATAAAGCTAATAGTAAAGATGTTGAGTCATAGACAATGCAACAAAAAGACTACTAAACAGGTAAACTTTTAGCCAGAAGGCATTCTTCTGAAATAAACAAAACACACACTCACACACGCACACACACACACACACACACACACACACACACACACACACACACACACACACACACACAAATGCTTCGACCACCAGGGACAGTGTTCATGTGTGTGTGAGCTGCGTTTGTGTGAATGTGTATATGTGCGTTGTCTATTTCAGAAAAAGGCCTTCTGACCGAGAGCGTATGTGTTTAGTAGTTGTGCTTATCTTCACTATTGGTGTGAGTAGCAATCCATCCTTTTAATAATATTGTCATTTTTCCATCCTGGATTTTCCATTGTTTAATAGAGCTAGTAAGTGAGCAAATAATCACACATAGCAAACAGCTTTTTCAGAGATGGGATTTTTTCTGAAGAACTGAAGGAAGGCAGGGTGGTGCCAGTGTACAGAAAGAGGATAAGGATTACCTCAACAACTACATAAGTGTATGTAGAATGGATCAGCTGATTATCTGGACAAACATTACATTCTTGTTCCATCGCAGCATGTTTTCACAATGGGCAAACCTACAGAATCAGCAGTTGCCACAGAATATATTACACAGTTCTTATATGAAAAAAATAGTATCTGCAATGTTTCTGGATCCCTCCAAAGCATTCAACACCATTCACAATGAAATAATAATACAAAAGCAGAAAATATGGCATTCAAGGACATGCTGGATAGTGGATACAATCATACTTATGCAACAGGAATCAGTTTGTTTCAATAGGGAATGCATACCAATCAGAAACTAAGGCCATCAAATATGGATTGCTACAGTGGTTGGTAATGATGCCATTGCTTTTTAATTTGTTTATTAATTATATAGGTGTTGAAGGGAAAGAGAAGAGAATATTGTATGAAGAAGACATGACAATATTGAACCTTGACCCAGAATATGAAGTAACTTGTGAGAAGAGTTTACATTTCTGCAAACATCAGAACTCAGTGGCTCTTAGAAAGTGGACTGGTTATAAACCTGAAAAAAACTATGTTTGCAGTGTTCAGAAACAACGAGCAGACTTGCGGAGCATGGATATAGATGTAGATGTAGACGAAACAAGGCTGGAATAAATAGAATTCAGTAGATTCTTAGATATTACTGTGGCTTATGAGCTGAAATGGAAACAGTGTATTAATTCTGTCTGTAAGAAACTCAGCTCTGTCATATTCATAAAGAAGCAGCTATCACAGTATGCAGACGTACAACTTCTGTGCACAGTATACAGTGGACTCTTTGAACCATACCTGTAATTTGAAGTGACAGTGTGGGGAAACTCAAACATTCTAGAAACAAAAAAAAAAATATTCACATTACAGAAAAAATCACTGAGGATCATTTTAAGAAAAAATACTTCTGAAACATCCAAAAGTGCTTAAAAATGTAGGCACCTGAAAATTTTACATCTTTTAATACATATAAAACAATAGCATGCATCACAAAAGGTAGTGCAGAGTGGATTACAAATGCTAGTGTACACCCTCACATTACACAGAGGAAAAATGGTGTATGAAGCCTACACGACTGACTGACAGTGATGGGAAAAGGACTTCAGTACACAGGTACTAAGAATTCTGCCTAAAAACTTGCTTGACAGCAGGAGTGTCTCTTTCATCTGGGCCAGAGGGACCCAACCCCACCAGAATTTTGTTTTATTGTTTTATTCTGCATTTTTCTTCAATATTGTATCAAACAGTTTGAAAATGATCTGATTTTGGTGTAGTATAGATGACAGAGATCAGAGATAATCAGTCTCAGTTTCTACTGCTCCAATGTAGAAACACATTATGTTACTCTGAGCTCCCAGTAACAGGGCCAAATCTTCTACTACTCCTCCCTTATCCCTCCACTCATCACATCATTCCACAGCGACGGACCTGTTTTCCTTTCCCCACCCCTTTCACCTGAGGGCCAGTGCATCGTGGCCTGTACTCACACCTCTGGCTCGATAAACTGCAATTGTAATGAGATGACCAAGCTGTTTCCCTTCCCCTACCTCACCCCTTGCCATGGCGTAACTTGGGGCCAGCTTGGGTGGATGGATTGACTCACGCATACCCCTCGTTCCTCCTCCCCAGCAAACCCTTATCTCTCTGTCACATTACCACTCTCCCACCCATCTGCACCTATAAACAGTGTCTGTGACCCCATAACCTAAATATTTTCCTATATCACCTATGCATCTTCCTCCATGCCAATGGGAAATGTCATAGACAGCAAAAGTAGATATCTCTATGTAGTGTTCTGTATTTTTGAGCTTTGTGGCTGAAACTCAAGTACTCTTCCAATGATTTTAAAATTAATAAAGTAGATTGTTTGCTTTGTATAGAGAAAAAAAATTAATTTATTTAGTGTTCTCATACTAAATAAATCAAAAAGTTTGTGCACATCAATCAAAATGTTTTGTAATGTGTGAACATGGTGGAAAGAAGGACACAACTTTCTGCAAAAAGTAGTGGCTAACAGTTTGTGAAGAGAAAGAAAAGCTATTTTGGCCAAAATTTGGCTATTAAGGATCTAAAGCATTTAAGTCAATGGATTAAGACACGTGCAAAAGCAGACTGCATTTAGAAAATTATTGTAAATAGAAAAAGTTTGGCACCATAACATTGCTACTCAGATTGATTTATTGTATAAAATGTCAATTGAGAACCTGACATAATGAATTAGGTATGAAGAATAGACACATATTAAATGGAGTAGTAGAGTGCTTAACATTTCGAGGAACTCATAAGTTTCTTAAATTTCTTGCCTCCTCAAGGATACCTTGACAATGTTTTAGACAGCTTTAGTATTTCCATCTGTAAATATATTCACTTTTTTTCTTTTCAGGTTTTATATATCTAATTTACATTGAAGAGCTGATTAAAGACATTAATGCTGTCACTTTTGTTTCTGTGCAGGCAAATGAAACAACGCGTATTACTTGCAAAAGTCAGTTGGTCATTATACTGCAGTAGATTAAGGGAAAAAAAACCTGTTGAAAGATTCCTCACCTCTGACATAAGTGGCAGACATGGAGGTTATATAACAACAGTGCAGAACAATTCCATTATAAACTTTATTGACTTTTTATCTGGGCCTCGCCAATGAAATTGAGCATGAGCCGCCATTGCATGACAGTGTATGTGACACTAACTTTCCAGAGAAACTCAAATACTATCTAGTGGAAAAGGAATTTTAAAGTATTGAAGAATACTTATAACATTAAATTTGTAACTTCTTGTATTTATAATCAATTATGTTAAAATGTAAGCAAAGTGGTTAGGTAAAACGCGATAATGAACATTGTTCATTTTTGACATGTCGTATATAACACGTACATTTAATGTGCACTGTGTAATCCTATCTTCATTTCAAATCAGGAGATGGGAACATACGGTCCAACATGTCCTTGCATCCGACCATCAGGATTTGATCTCTGTTAACACCTCACTTTTTTCATTATACTTTTTACTGTATACTAGCTGTGCCTGGCATGTATTGCAGCACCTCTTTTTCTAAGTAGATACACATGTACTAAGCAGACATATTCACATGTACAAAACAGATAAAAGACAGTGGTTTTTTATGTATTAAATTAAATTTGAAAAATCTTGTAAGTGTAGACTTTCACAGCCATTGTCACAGTCAATAAAAATGTTCTGGCTCTGTGACCACATTGTCAATGTTTAAGGCTTCTCACATTTTGGCCACTGTTGTAAGTGGCCTTACTTGGGGTGTTTTTTGCTGACAGCTGAATGAGAAAAATTTGGTTCTTATATTTTTACACTCCAAACCTTCAGCCATTGCTATTTAATCTGTTCATTAGACCTGTCTTACTATCATAGTAAATTCTTCTAGACAGCAAGTGACATGTGTGTCAATTTTGCTAGAAATTCCTTGAGGCATTATATAGAACCACTGATATGTGGTCTGTCTCTGCACACTCCCCACCCCCTCCTCCCCTTAGTGGTGCGCGCGCGCGCGCACACACACACACACACACACACACACACACACACACACACACACACACACACACACACACACGCACACACAGGGGTGAAATGTCAAGTCTAGAGGCCCTGGGAACCCCTTAGGTGTGGTTGAGGTTTGTTACATACAATTTTAAAAAAATAATGACTCATGTTTATATAGAATTTGACTGAAATTGCTCCAGTTGTTCATGAGATAAGCTTCTGTGCCACCCTCCTTTCCACCCTCACCCTTGTGGTTTCTGAACCCCACAGAAACTGCTGCAGCTGTGAGCATAAGATCTCACCAAAGCTTCATTGTATTGGAATAAATGGTATAGGAATGCATAGATGATGAACAGGTAAACATAAATTTTTACATACAAGGTATATGTTTGTCTCTGTTTCTATTTTTTCATTCTCTTCCCTTGCACTAGTAATTTCTCTTCTCTCTAATCTGTCTTTATTTCTCACACTTCACTATTATGTATCAGGTTTTGGGTTTGGTTCCATATCTATTTAATTTTGTTTTTGCTGTTGTCATTTTCTTGGATTTGATTTTTGATAAATGGCCACCACAGCTACAAAATATAAAACATGTCTCTCATTATTCTAGAATGTAGGTAGATATGATTCTAACAGAATGTTGTGGTGTCATGAAGCTTGTTATTTACTGAACAGTTGTTCAGATGAAGCAGTAACAGATAATAAATTGGTGATTGCTTGTTTAAGGAGCAATTAAGATCAGCTTGGTTATCTTTCAAATATGTTTCATTAATTGGTGTTGCAGTTTAAGAACTGCAAAATGCTGTGAGACTCATATATTTATATGACGATCAACTCAACTTTCTATTGGTGGGAGGTTGATTATTTTTCCATTCAACACTCTGTCCTTTACTGTCAGGCTTATCAACAAAAACATTACATCAACCATATATTCCTGTTACACACATTTTTTTCTCTTCTTAATAATGTAAGATGTATTGTTCACAAGATTGTGCAAAATGAAAGAACAGATGACTGTGAGTTTTTACATTTGTTGCAGTCTTGTTTGTACCTCCGAGGAATTTTACCTACTTTCTTAAAGACACTGTATAATATTTTAACTTTTGTAACTGTATTGTATTTATAGTAATCAGATCTAATCATCGATTTTCTGTAACAACATTATAGTATTACTTCCCTTTCACTGATTTGTCTCCTGCAGGATTCTGCTGAACAATGGACCATTGAAACTATTACAGAAGTGTCCACCTCACCAAACAATCTGGTATGTTCCAAACAATGTACAAATGTATTACTTTCTCACATCATACAGTACCTGTAGCTGCAGTAATGAGCACATCTTAGATTATAGTCACTTACTATCTGCAAATAATAATGATAATGAAGATGCTAATAATAATAATAATAATAATAATAATAAAAGTTATATTTTGAGTTCTGAAGAATTCTTGATCAAACCAGTATGATGTTGATGTTTTTTGCTTCCTAATTTGAAACATTATGTGTAGACTGAAATACTTGCAAATATGTTCTGGATAGTAATTCTGTGGTACAATTGTGTTGCATCTATCACATTATATATAGTAATAGTACAGCTTTTAAGTGCAAGTCCATCTCTGTAGTTGATTGCTTAATCATGGTAAAACAATTATGGATGTAGAATTAGTGCATTATAAGACATTTTAACCACCAGAATTTGTTCAGCAAGGGGAAAGACTTTAAAACTTATAGCTTCTGACCAGCAGATTGTGTGGCAATGTCCTTAATTTAATTTAAAATCTCTCCAAAGTGTGGTAGGGACTGGTATCCCAGACCACTACTGATAGTGATCCGAGTCAGTTCCATTGCTGCTCAGTGAGAAGAACAGTCAGTTTTGCAGCACCAAGTTTCACTTGCTTGTTTATATTTGTTACTATCTTCATCCACAACTCAAAATTACACTTCACAAAAACTAAGTATAGTCAGCCAATAATCCTTTGCTACACACGTGATGCATCATTTGTAAGTTACATGCAAAACTGCTTATTCTATTATGTCGCTACAGGAACAGTGCATTATGTCCATCTTCTTGAGAACTCTCCTATTCTTCTGAGAAGGGTAAATGTTATGTGCTATTTGTTTGCTCACACACTTTTGATGAATTATGCTAGTCCTTCCTTTTTATAACATCTGTCATCCTCATGCAACAAAAGAACAATTTTATATTGGTTTCTGTATGAGGGAGCCTAACTCACCATCAGGAATGGTTACCTCATGGTATTGTACTCATATGCACAGGTTGTGTATGTTCAGTTTTATGACATTTTAAATTTCTCACCAGGTCGCCAGCCTTTTCCGTAAAGTTCTCCAAAAGGTAAGGTATCCAGCTGTCAGTTCAAAGCAAATTATAGACCTTAATTTTTCACTCTCTGTAAGCATTTGATACAATACTTCTGCATAATTTAAAACTAGGTGCAGCATTGTGTTGTACAAGTCAGCTCATACGTTCGCGTCCATTGGGTTCAGTGCAAGTAGCACCATCATACACTGGTCATTGCTTTAGCCTGCAATTTTTTGACATGGTAGTGTCATCTTGGCAACCTGTGGATAATGGTGCCTATGTACTTGGCCACACTTTCCCATTAGACAACTCCATTTTGGGATGCTTACCTGTCATGAGTTTGTGGCAACCGGGTATCTCATGTGGTGAATAACTGGCTCTTCACTGTGTTGATGGCCAAAGTCCATTTTATTATCCATGATACAGATCATCACAAGCAGTTTGGAGCCTTCACTGCATGAGCTGACAGCTGTAACTGGCAGCTAAACAAACAGTAGTGAGTAAGAAACTATCTTCTTACCCGCATCATAGGCTGCATACCCAAGGAAAAATGGCACAGCAGCAGACAGACACAGCACTGGTCACCATGTCATAGTGTGACATGACTGTTGGCCTTGTCCAGGGGTCTAATGGAACAAGACATGATAACAATGACAGGAGAGAGAGAGAGAGAGAAAGAGAGAGAGAGAGAGAGAGAGAGAGAGAGAGAGTTTGTGTGTGTGTGTGTGTGTGTGTGTGTGTGTGTGTGTGTGTGCACATGTGCATGCGTATGCGTGTGCGTGTGCTCATGCATGCATGCATGGCCTCTGCTAGCCATTCTTACATTGATCTACTTCACAACAGACTCACTGTATTATACAGAGAGAAATTCAAATCACTGCTATGTTGAAAGGGTTTTGTGCTTTATTGTTTGGTTTGTGATAGGCATATTTCAGCTACAATGCCATTGTCTAGCTGCCTGTGTATATAATTCATAATTTTGTTGAGCATTGTTAATATAACTGTTGACACTATTGGGTGATATAATGTAGTGCTTATATCTAGATGTTTTAGATGTCCCCAAGAACACAGACTTGGGATATCTGTGGAATGCAGTCCAGCCTGGTTTTGTGTTGCTCTAAATTCTTGGTTTTTGGGCTGGACTTGGTTATGATTTTGAACTTGTAACTCAGAACAATGTTTGTGGATAGTGTTCTAATAATTATTTTTTATTCACCACACAACAATGGTGAAGATAGAACTACAAGTAGAGCTTGGAAATGAACTGTGTACCTGCAAGATGCTGGTGGTAAAGTGAAGTTCTGAACACATGATGTGTCAAAATGGACACAGCACTTACCAAGTTATTAGAGATAGTCATGCAGTAATAGATAATAACATCAGGCAGTGAGGCATCATTTACACCAACTGTTTCAGCATTTCCATTGTTTTATAAAATTAAACACTATAGGAAACTGTATCAGCAACAACTAATCCAGTTACTCAGAAATATTCTTTTTTTATCTTGGTATTTGCATTGTCTGTTAAATCTAGTTAGGAAATTGTGCTTTGTAGAATAACTTGATAAATTGTCCTTTGACCAAATTTGTGAAGTATTATGACCATAATAGACATCAGATCCATTTGTTTCGCAGTTTGAAACACAAGTATGTAGGCTCCAACTAGCCTGAACATGTATTTTACTTCCAGTGAATCAATGACAAAAAACATCAGTTTCCTCACAACACATTTAAATCTGGAAATCATGTCAATTGTTCATCTTATAAGCAACATCTGGCCACTATAAATTCTAAAATATTTATTATCTGCTTATGAGACTGGTGAACCATGAGCCAAATATATTCGCTAGTCAACCAGAGATGATGATACGCTCTTAGCTTCTTGAAAAGAGATTCTTCAGAATCTGTAAATCAATCAGTAATTTGTGGGGATCACTCTTGTCAGGATTCCATAAAGTTTTTATTGCATGCAAAGAGTCATTTTTTTATGTGTATTGCTTCTCTATTGCCTTCTGTTTTGCAAACTCATGGAACAAGGAAATGAATATTATTGTGGTAGATCATCAGGCGAAAAGAATCAAATGTGCACTGTAATTCACATATCCCAATCACCAGTGAAAATGTTTCTATGCTGATTCTGTCACAAGGGATTGTGCTGTTTGCTATGTACCTGACCAGCAAGTACGCACATGGATATTGCATCTTTCTGACCTGTCGTTTAACAACTTCTTACAGATAGTGTGAAGAGTTTAGGCTTACTATGAAACAGGGAAGCATTAGTCAGTGTTGTTACAATCAGATTCCACATCCTCTCAAAGTTCAAACAGATGTTCCACAAATGTTCCTCTCTGGCAGAATCTTTCACCATCCTGTGCAGATTGCAAGCAATTGTGAGTTGAGTCAGAAAACTAGAGCACCTCAGACATAGATGTTAACTATTAACTTTCAAACTATTGACTACTCACCTAAGTGCCTTCTAGCATGCTTCTCTTATAAGTTTACAATAATTAAAATTGATAGTTACCTGACATGTCAGTTTTCTAGGTGGTGATTTTTAAATATAGTGTTGTAGTTTTCTTTTGCGAAACTCCTTATTTGCTGAGATAGAAGGATGAGTAGATTACTGGTTTTGACCAGTTAAATGGCCATCTTCACACCACGTAAGAGAAAGCAGTGTCTACGTCAACTGGTGAAGCAAGACATTTTGTTGTAATAATGTTTACAGTTCCAAACTCAAATACTGTGGCTACAATATATACCAACAATATATGCCAACAAACTCTGCAGATGATGAAGAAATTGATGAAATGTATGATGAGGTAAAAGAAATTATTCAGGTAGTGAAGGGAGACGAAAATTTAATAGTCATGGGTGACTGGCATTCGTCAGTAGGAAAAGGGAGAGAAGGAAACATAGTAGGTGATAATGGAATGGGGCTAAGAAATTAAAGAGGAAGCCGTCTGGTAGAATTTTGCACAGAGCATAACTTAATCATAGCTAACACTTGGTTTAAGAATCTTGGAAGAAGGTTGTATACATGGAAGAACCCTGGAGATACTAAAAGGTATCATATAGATTATATAATGGTAAGACAGAGATTTAGGAACCAGGTTTCAAATTGTAAGACATTTCCAGGGGCAGATGTGGACTCTGACCACAATCTATTGGTTATAACCTGCAGATTAAAACTGAAGAAACTGCAAAAATGTGGGAAATTAAGGAGATGGGACCTGGATAAACTGAAAGAACCAGAGGTTGTACAGAGTTTCAGGGAGAGAATAAGGGAACAATTGACAGGAATGGGGGGGGGGGGGGGGGGAGAAATACAGTAGAAGAAGAATGGGTAGCTTTGAGGGATGAAGTAGTGAAGGCAGCAGAGGATCAAGTAGGTAAAAAGACGAGGGCTAGTAGAAATCCTTGGGCAACAGAAGAAATATTGAATTTAATTGATGAAAGGAGAAAATATAAAAATGCAGTAAATGAAGCAGGCAAAAAGGAATACAAATGTCTCAAAAATGAGATTGACAGGAAGTGCAAAATTGCTAAGCATGGATGGCTAGATGACAAATGTAAGGATGTAGAGGCTTATCTCACTAGGGGTAAGATAGATACTGCCTACAGGAAAATTAAAGATACCTTTGTAGATAAGAGAACCACTTGTATGAATATCAAGAGCTCAGATGGAAGCCCAGTTCTAAGCAAAGAAGGGAAAGCAGAAAGGTGGAAGGAATATATAGAGGGTCTATACAAGGGCGATGCACTTGAGGACAATATTATGGAAATGGAAGAGGATGTAGATGAAGATGAAATGGGAGATATGATTTTGCGTGAAGAGTTTGACAGAGCACTGAAAGACCTGAGTCGAAACAAGGCCCCCGGAGTGGACAACATTCCATTAGAACTACTGATGGCCTCGGGAGAGCCAGTCCTGACAAAACTCTACCATCTGGTGAGCAAGATGTATGAGACAGGCGAAATACCCTCAGACTTCAAGAAGAATATAATAATTCCAATCCCAAAGGAAGCAGGTGCTGACAGATGTGAAAATTACTGAACTATCAGTTTAATAAGTCACAGCTGCAAAATACTAACGCGAATTCTTTACAGATGAATGGAAAAACTGGTAGATGCGGACCTCGGGGAGGATCAGTTTGGATTCCATAGGAATGTTGGAACACGTGAGGCGATACTGACCTAACGACTTATCTTAGAAGAAAGATTAAGAAAAGGCAAACCTACGTTTATAGCATTTGTAGACTTAGAGAAAGCTTTTGACAATGTTGACTGGAATACTCTCTTTCAAATTCTGAAGGAGGCAGGGGTAAAATACAGGGAGCGAAAGGCTATTTACAATTTGTACAGAAACCAGATGGCAGTCATAAGAGACGAGGGGCATGAAAGGGAAGCAGTGGTTGGGAAGGGAGTGAGACAGGGTTGTAGCCTCTCCCCGATGTTATTCAATCTGTATATTGAGCAAGAAGTAAAGGAAACAAAAGAAAAATTTGGAGTACGTATTCAAATTCATGGAGAAGAAGTAAAAACTTTGAGGTTCACCAATGACATTGTAATTCTGTCAGAGATGGCAAAGGACTTGGAAGAGCAGTTGAATGGAATGGACAGTGTCTTGAAAGGAGGATATAAGATGAACATCAACAAAAGCAAAACGAAGATAATGGAATGCAGTCAAATTAAATCGGGTGATACTGAGGGAATTAGATTAGGAAATGAGACACTTAAAGTAGTAAAGAAGTTTTGCTATTTAGGAAGTAAAATAACTGATGATGGTCGAAGTAGAGAGGATATAAAATGTAGACTGGCATGGCAAGGAAAGCGTTTCTGAAGAGGAGAAAGTTGTTAACATCGAATATAGATTTATGTATCAGGAAGTTGTTTCTGAAAGTATTTGTTTGGAGTGTAGCCATGTATGGAAATGAAACATGGACGATAACTAGTTTGGACAAGAAGAGAATATAAGCTTTCGAAATGTGGTGCTACAGAAGAATGCTGAAGATAAGGTGGATAGATCACGTATCTAATGAGGAGGTATTGAATAGGATTGGGGAGAAGAGAAGTTTGTGGCACAACTTGACTAGAAGAAGGGATCGGTTGGTAGGACATGTTTTGAGGCATCAGGGGATCACAAATTTAGCATTGGAGGGCAGCGTGGAGGGTAAAAATCGTAGAGGGAGACCAAGAGATGAATACACTAAGCAGATTCAGAAGGATGTAGGTTGCAGTAGATACTGGGAGATGAAGAAGCTTGCGCAGGATAGAGTAGCATGGAGAGCTGCATCAAACCAGTCTCAGGACTGAAGACAACAACAACAATATATACATGTTAGATTTAGTTTGAAATTGTAAACATGATAGCACAAAGCATCTTGCTTCAATAGTCAGTGTAGACACTGCTTTCTGTTAAGTGATCCGAAGATGGCCATTTAACTTGTTGAAACTAGTAATTGATGTATCCTTCCTTGCAAGCTTGGTGAATAAAAAGTTTTCCTAAAGAAGTCTACAACACTATGTTAAAATTGAATTTATACATTGTTGTTTTCACAAATTACAATTAACATTTTGCCTTTCTAAGTAACTAATAGTGGATGGAGATTAAATTAAGTATGAACTTTCATATAGTCATAATTTCTATTCAATTATGCTGGTTAGTTTGCATAAATGTGCAATTCTACTTCAGTAAATAGTATATGAGACTTACCAAGCGGGAAAGCGCCGGCAGACAGACACATGAACAAAACACACAAACACACACACAGAATTACGAGCTTTCGCAACTGGCAGTTGCTTCGTCAGGAAAGAGGGAAGGAGAGGGAAAAATGAAAGGATGTGGGTTTTAAGGGAGAGGGTAAGGAGTCATTCCAATCCCGGGAGCGGAAAGACTTCCCTTAGGGGAAAAAAAGGACAGGTGTACACTCGCACACACACACACACATATCCATCCGCACATACACAGACACAAGCAGACATATTGTGGAAGTTTCTTTCTGTTTTATTTACATCGTCAGTAAATAGTATTCTGCATAAAGATGTTAATTACTTCAAAACTAAATGAATGCTAGTGTTTCTAAAATATTTTCATCAGTGACAGCATGAGTACTTTATTCATTTCTACAGCTTTTCTGTCTGCCTTGTCAGGAAGCCAGTAAATGTTTACATGTTTATATATGAACATTGGTAACAAAACTTTAAGTTATTGATGTTTTGTAATTAGTGCAGTTGTCAGTCAAACTAACCAGCTCATTATACTCACAGTAACTAAACAAATGTAATAGGTAATAAAGTTAGGTTGAATTAGCCCCTGGTCAGTATTTGAAATTTTTGGTAATGAGCACATGTTGTATGCATGACAGTATTGAAGATAACATAAAATTCATGACATTATTGAAGATAACATAAAATTTACTGCCACTGCATTGCAGTGGCAAACTTAGTTTGCTTGGCTAACATATATGTCCAATGTGAGATGATTCCCATTTACTTGAGGAATTGCTATAATTTTCCAACTTGTGTGCAAATACCACCGGCACCCCACAAATAGAATGTGATTCTACAGAATCACTCAGCCATTGCTGACTTTTATGTTTCTTCCTGTGACAGCCACACTTTGCTGTGGTGTGCTCATGTGCCTGGCAATTTATTTGAGGAAGGTGCAGGGAGATTATCCACTTTCAGTGGGTGGAAAATTCAGTTAGTTAGTAAGAGTCACAACAAGAGCATTGCTTTACTCTCAGCAAGTCCCTGTGGCTTATTGGCAGTGTCAGTTGGTATGAGAAAGGTGTCATGATGTTTTGTGGCATTGTCAGGGAGTTGGAGATGGCCAATTTTGGGGCATTGTTCCAAGTTTGCATGTGGAATTTAGTGTCTCGACTGCTTCTGGCAATATCTGGCTCAACATGCTAGGAGTTGGCAATATTGACAAAAGGCTCCTCATCTGTAATTTTGGCCGTCTGAGCTTGGGTAAGAGATCCATCGGTGCTGGTTGGCTTCACCAGCACAGTATAGTTCACTCCTGCACGTGCTTTTCCTGCACTACCACCACCCATCTGCGTTGGCTTTTACCTCGCTCTTTTTAGCCTCAGCATACTTTTTTACCAAATATCCTGCAAGCTGATCACATGCTACTTTCTGCAGAGTGCACAGTTAGGTAGAACTTGCTTTTAGTGAGGAGACAAACACAGTTCCAGTATCCACCTGCACACTTCACACACTTCTGAGGTATGGAGCAGTGCTTGACTATGTGTCTAGATCTTAGCAGTGGACACTATGTACCAGACTGTGCTTACTACATAGTTACTCGGTGGTCACGGAATGGTGAGGACGTAGGTGACTTGAAGCAGAAACCTCTTTGTGTTATTATTAGCAACAACACACAGGCATTCTAGTGTCCTTTCCCTTGCCATGAATGAATCAGTTCAATAGTTGAAAGTCAGTCTTCTGAAGTCTGTCACTAAGGATATGTTGTCCTGGCTGCTGAAGGTATAGACCATTATCTCCTTTTCTTAGAAGATATCCGTCAGTTTCCTGTAGACTCTGGGAGATGAAAGTGTAACATTGCTGGGCTCGTTGCCTACAGCTGTTACCATGAAATGCGCCTTGGTTGTTCTGGTTGCAGGATCATACAAGTCTATGTGCATTTCTTTATAGTCCATGGTAACCAGAGATGGTGCCACTCCTTTAGGTAGTGGTCCAGCTGTCAACTCACTCCACTCATAATGATAGGATTGAAGTATGACAACTTGTGTTTCACTGAGTACTTATCTTTCAGTCTCCTTGTAGTTTCAAACTTATTTTCCATTGTGGCAAACTTCCTGTTATAAATAGTGAGTGTTATGCGAATCAAGTGCCCCCCTCCCCTCTCTCTCTCTCTCTCTCTCGCTCTCTCTCTCTCTCTCTCAAACATTATACACAGTTTCAAGTTGCATCTTTTCATTATTAGATAAAAAGACAGCATACAACATTAAATGAATGTGATACTTGCCATATGGAGCTTTGAAAAATTCTGCATCCCTAGGAATATGTTAAATAATTCATTCTTATTACTGGCCTCATGAATTGTTCTGAGTGTTCAACATTCGTATAAGAAATAGCACTTTTGACAACTTTCTTTTTCAGTTATGTCTCAAACAGTTTTTGTTCCGCTCAGATCTTCTGTTGGTTTAACACTAACCTGAGTCATAGAACAAATTTTATACATTTAAGAATATAACACACTGGAAACTTTCTGAAGCTGACAGAAAGAACTCAAGGGATAGGAGGAAGGGAGAAATATATGCAGAGGAAAGAATCGAGATAAGAATTTGATGAATTATTGATGATGGGGAAAGAGATTTATCATGCAGTTTTTACGCTACATCATGCATGTGGTTTATATGCTGATTCTGTCATAAACTGCTTTCTTTAAACAAGGATGAAATCTCCCACATGAAATGTCATTTCTGATGTGACCTGTTTTTATTTAGCAAGCCACAAATCTCCAGCTAGAGGAATCTTTTTAGCATTAAAGATTTCATGAAATATATGTGTAGAATTCATTGTTGCTGGCTCAAAAATAATATATTGTCTGTAATTATAATATGAGGTTTTATCTGAGCAGTATAGCTGTAATGTGTTTCATTGAACAGTGTTCACTGGGCTGGAAAAGGTTTTAACATTATGACCTGTCTTACACATCAAGTTAAAATCGCAGTATTGGTGTTCACAGGGACACATGGAAACTGTTGCTCCAGAGGACTGCAATGGAGATTTGGCAGAAGCTGACCAGTCATGCCCTGATGACTGTGTCGACGTTCGGCTCCATACACCTGTTCTTGCTGCACCTTCCGAATGCAGTAATGAAGTAAGAAAATATTACTAACTTAAAACCTATGATGTGCTGGTGAAGCCAACCAGCACCGAGGGATCTCTTCCCCAAGGTCAGACGGCCAAAATTACAGATGAGGAGCCTTTTGTCAATATTGCCAACTCCTAGCATGCTGAACCAGACACTGTCAGAATCAGCAGAGACACTAAATTCCACATGCAATAGAACAATGCCTCAAAATTGGCCATCTCCAACATGTTACACCTCAAATTCGAAAAATTCCTTGAACAGAAAGAAGTATAGAGTTGCGTTCCGTGCAGTTTTTTGAAATATAAATGAATTTTTTTTCTGAATGTTAAAACCATACAATGTTTAATTTCTTGGAACACGTTAACTCTTATTTTAGCGTCTATTTTTCATTACCAGCTAGATACGGCCCATGTCCATTTTCTAATACTGTTGTATGTTGGGGACATGTGTCTTTATATTTCATAGCAATTTGTATTGCATGGGAGCAGGCATTTATTTCCATACACTAATCCTACTTCCTTGTATTTAAATACAATAACAAAGCAGAAATTGCACACAGTTGGTACAAAGTGCAGAAACAGAAAACATCTTTGCATTGTGGTGTGAAAAGTGCCTGGAAGCTAGATCAAACCAAAAGTTCATCAGGTGACATGCAGTGCAATATTTACATGCAGTCTTTCTGGTGTTCCCCCATAACTTGAACTGGTTTTAAATATAATGATACAAACAGCATTGATGTCAAGGAAATTTAAAAAAGACCACAGGTCAATACTGGCTAGTAATGCAGAATAAATGGTGGAATGAAAGTTCAGCTTCTTTGAATAAATAAAACAGTTTATGTTGGACAAAACATTTTACAACTTTCACTTATTACTTTGAGGCTGTCAATTCTTATATAGGGGAAGCAAAAGGAAATATAACTATTTTATATATATTTTTGCGATTTTATCATTTAACAATAATATGAAAAGAAAGATTGCTACTCACCACATAGAGCAGGTGTCAAGTTGTAGACAGACACAATGAAAAGACTGTTAAACTTTTAGCATTTGGGCAAATTTCAATCAGAACACACACACACACACACACACACACACAAACACAAAACCTCACATGCACATGGCCAGTGAGACTCAGGTTTTACAATTTCCAACACTGAAATGAACTAAGACTCACATTTTGGCTACACAGAATAGGCATATGATTAGTGAGTCTGAACAATACAAATTCCTAGGTGTTCTGACAGAACAGGTGGCAAGTTGTCATGGAAAGCCTATATTCAGGATCCTGTTCAAAAACTGAATACTGCTATATCTACCATTAAAACAGTTCATGCAATAGGGATAGGCCAACATGAAAATTAGTTTACTTTGCTTATTTTCTTTCCTTATAATATACAACACCACATTCTGGGATAACTCTTCCCATTTGCAAATGTGTGTGTGTGTGTGTGTGTGTGTGTGTGTGTGTGTGTGTGTGTGTGTGCATGCTTTTGGAGCCAGTGCCAGAAGGGTTGAAGGGGAAGGAAGAGGGATGAAGGGTGAGGTTTAGGAAATGATGAGAGTTACGGAAAGGTCGACCAGAATCCTAGGCCAGGGGAGATTTACTGGATGTGATGAGTACAAAAGACTGATTGTTTGGGGGGCAGGGGGGGGGGGGGGTACATTTGATGACATTTGAAAACCTGAGAGCTTAAAGCTGTAAGGTAGTGCAAGAAGCAAGAGAGAGATTACTGAAAAAACATTCTGCAAGACTTTATAAGAGCAGCAGAATGATAAGTGCATTATATATGATAAAGGGAATGGGGGAAGGGTCGAAGTAGACAGATCAGAGAATAAAAGATACAGAAAACTGAAATGGAGTGACGAAAGAAGTAGTTACTGAGAGGAAATATTGGGAAAAAAGAAATTAACATAAATTAAGGCCAGGTGGGTGACAAACCAAGGATATGTTGTAATGCAAGATCCCACCTGTGGAATTCTGAGAAACTGGTGTCAGGGGAAAGAATCCTGATGACACGTACAACAGGACGTTATATGTTGTCAGTATACGTCCTCTGCTATACCCATTCACTCTAATGGATAGCTTGGTGCTAGTTGTGCCAATGTAGAAGTTGTACCAATGTAGAAGCTGAAAAGTGCACAGAAATGGTACACAACATGTGTCCTTTCACAGGTGACTCTCCCTTTGATAGTATAAGTTTTGTTTGTTACAGGGACAGCAGGGATGGTCACAGGAGTAGGAGCAATAGGGTATGGAAATGGGTGCAGAAGCAGCATAGTTTCTGACCAGGATACTGCAGAGATTTGCAACCCTACAACCCTAGGAATCTGTTAAATGATGTATACTGTAGAAGTAAGGGGGGGATGACAAAAAGCTATTCTTGGTGTAGTGTGCAAAATGTCAAACAGAATGAACCTCATTTCATGGCACAGTTTTAGGAACCCACAGCCTTGTCGAAGTAGCTGGTTAATACATTGAAGATCAGTACAGAATTGAATGACTAGTGGTCTATCCCTAACCTGTTTTTTTGATGAATCAGCAGTACCTGGAGTGGATGTGAAGGCCCAAGAATCTGCTTTTAAACTAGACTGAAGAGTCTGCATCTCAACAAATATGTTTGCCTCAAATGCCAAGCCTGTATGGGAGGTAACATTTGACATGGAAAGGGCTGGTATAGGTGGTTCTTGAAGGGTGCATAGGGCAAGTCCTACAGCATGGATGGTCACAGGGGTAGGAGCAAAAGTAATCCGGGGTGGATGGTTACTGCTCACATCAGATGCAGGCACAGGCACAATGCAATGAACTTCTCTCTTGAACTCAACATTCTTCACTTCCAAGCTAGTGTCATCTCCAAACAGAACTACTTCAGACTCGCCTGTCATACTAGAAAGCATGTCATTTATGTATATAATGAAGATGATAGTTTGCTACTCACCATAAGGATGACATGCTGACTTGCAGACAGGCACAGCAAAAAGACTGTTACACACTGAACTTTCAGCCAAAGACTTCTTCAAAAAAGGAAACCTAGGGTCTTCATTCAGCTGTTGTATGGACATGAGCATGAGCATGTATGTAGTCGGTGCAATATACGTGGCATTTTATGTAATGACTGTTTTGTACTTGACATGCTGATATACTATAGTCTTTCCGTTCTTGAAATATCTCCTTAGGATGTGACACGATACAAGGTGCACATCATCAAGATTCATTGAAGTATATTGCACAAGATACAAAGATGGGAACATAGTTTGCTGAAACCAATAATCTAAATAAAAGATGTAGTAAGCAATCTTGACTCTTTGAAATTTTTGCTCCTAATTTCATATAAAAGTATTATGTGGAAGATACTACAGGGCAGGAGGAGGTGGGGGGGGGGGGGGGGGGGGAGCAGCTGAGCTCTGTTCTGGGTTTGTTCTGTTTCTTTCTTGATAGGGTATACCAATGATCTGTCACTAAACATGACAGACGACGAAACTGCAACATTCATCCAGTAAACTCTAGACAGAAAAAAATGATGTGCATTTGGATAACACTCACTGAAGTGTTGTATGGAAAGTTGTGCACTATTCTGCAGGTTTCATTTTCAGTAGGCTTCCTACAGATCTGAAAAAAGTATGGTAAACCCCTGGTATTCATATCTAACTTGAAATGTTTCTTTATGACACACTTTTAATCTGTACAGGAGTTTCTCACTGTAGTTTGGATTTTTTTCTCTTCTGTGTTATGTATACTTTCTCACTATTCTTTTTGCATGGGATTTATTAACATTTTGTTTATAAACTTTCTAATCATCATTCTGTAAACTGTGTACTGACTTATTGCATGAACAAGTAGTACTAACTGAGCTATCCAAGCATGACTCACTACTTGCTCTTTCAGCTTTACTTCCACCAGAACTTCTCTCCTTCCTTTCAAACTTCACAGGAGGACTCCTGCATACCTTGTGGAACTAGTACTTCCGGAAGAATAGTTGTAGCAGAGAAATGGCTTAGCTACAGATTGGAGGATTGTTCCCAGAATGAAATTTCTCTCTTCCTCAGAGTGTGCACTGACTTGAAAATTCCTGACAGTTTAAAACTGTCCACTGGACTGGGACGGACTTTCTCCTTCCATGGGTAGTTTGCTCTGCCAATTGATATATGAATGCATTACTCACGAGTTGTTCTCATAGCTTTATTTCTACCGGTACCTGTCAGTACACAAGATTTCTTTTTTTCCTGTATTAAGCTGACAAATCCTATATCATTGTAAAATGGTCCCTGGAGGAATTAATTATTATAGTACTAAAAGAATGATTTTACAGAGTTTGAGACAAGTTAAGAACATGAATGAGCAGAATTTTTAAAATCAGTCTCTAGGTTATAGTCAGTACTTCAATCAATCCTAACAGACTGTTTCGTATGATGCAAGATGAATAAGTTTATTAAATTGGAGGGACATGAGAACAAGTAAAAATAGGCAGCAGTAACAATGTCACTCATATGCAGACAATAATTATCAAATTAAGTCAGTTTCCAGCCAGAAGTGGGCCAGCTGGAGCATGGAAACTAATGAATACATCTCCAGGACCACACACATGAGTTAACTGCACTGGAAATCATAAGTAACAGCAAATGATAATTTCACAGTACTAAACTTGTGCTACAAAAGTTGATTCTAACAACAACAACAAAAAAAGAGCAAAACATGACAGAATGTAAAATAGCAGCATATTGTGTACACCACATAATACATTTATTGTATGTATAAAAAGAAACATGTATTACAGGCCATTGAAGATGCTTCCAAAATAAAAGAAGCGAAACGCATATGGCAGTAAACAAACTGCCTTCAATTAGTTGCATAGATGAAACACACCTCCACGAGCAAAGATGATTCATTGAAATGTTTATGCAAGACTTGTAAGACTTGTATCTCGTAAATCTTCATTGACTGATCATCGTATATAATATAGTAGCTTGTATACCTATCATGGTTATTTCTACTTACCACACTGCTCTGTCTGGCTTCCTTTTGCTTGCATGGTGCAAAAATTAATTAATATGAATCCATTTTCTTGTTTTTCAGCTTTTCTTGTTGTCTCAAAAAAGTCTTTTTTCATCTTCACTTTCCACAATTTCAGCAGATGAGCTCGAAATTGTTTGCTTTACTGTACTTTCAGCGAATTTTTAACAAGGAGACATCCAAAACACCAAAAAAGATGTTTGATATGAGGTATAAAGTAAAGCATTGAAATTAAATGCAATCTCATATAATTGTACTTGCATTTTGATATATTCATTTCTTCATGGAAACTCTTAACATTACTTATGTGTCCTTTAGTTAATATTTGTGCAGTTCTATTTCTTTCTTGCTTAATCACCTAATGGTTAACATGACACCAACAATAATGTCTATGTTAGTGTAATGTAAACCTTGTGATACTGTTGATACAATTGTTTCATACATTACTATATCCTCATGAGATATTTGGAGAGAAACATCAGCACCATCATAACTTTTTCGGGATGCAAACGGAAAGTATGTCTCAAAACTGCATTCAAGTTTGCTCACATTGTGATACCATACGTGTCAGTGTGAGCTCTAAATCATTAGAGTTGAATTGTATATCAAAGGATGCTAATGTTCCAAAATCTATATTATTAAAGGCTAAAATAGTCACCCAGTTTCAATTGGGGGTTGCTTATTTAACAGCTTCCAGGGCAACAAAAATTAGATTTTCAATATTTCATGAAACTATTGACCCAACTTAAAATTTTAAAATACTGTCCTAATCTACTCATTAAGAGATATAATTTTACTTTAAGGATTTAACACAAGAAGTGCTGTATTAAAGTTAGAAACTGTATATAACTGAGTATGTATTAAGGCAGCATAACTCATGGCGCACAAATTATCCACACTTTATTCATCCAGTATTTGAGAATGGGAGCATTTAGCAATCTCCAAAACAACTTCACACATAATTTCAATCTTTTTTGAAATTTTTTCCCTGAAACTACTGCAAAACAACGAAAGGAAAAAAAATTGTTTACTACATTTTTGCAGTTCATACAGTCAAATTTAAGTGGCAATCATGATGTCTTTGGACAGTTCTCGGGTATCCGACTGGGCAGCGTTGTAATTTCTCCACAATATTTCGGCAGACGTACACACTGCCATCTTCAGGTGGTTCCTGATGAATGCTGTGCTGTTCCTCTCGGCGCCCTATATATACTAGCCGTTACCCCCTCCACCATTCCTTTCCTGATGTCTTTGGTGTGGCCGGTGCGGTGGCTCCTGGAGTTGGTGAGGGAAACGGTGCCTGGGTATGAACTGGGGTCTGCAGTCTCCCTGTTGCGCCGTCGGGGGCGGTCCTCGATCTCTGGGAACGCATCTTTCTCTCCAGGCTGAGTGCAGGGTTCCAAGCGCCTGACTAAGTTTAAGGCCGCTGCCTTTATTAATTAGATGGTCCTGTAGTCGGATTCCGATGGCCTCTTTAGTAACACAGTCCCAGAAGTAGGAGGATTGACAGAGTATTTTTGTTTTTTCATAGTCCATAGTATGGCCAGTCTTTATACAATGGTCAGCCACGGCTGATTTAGTGGCCTGGCATAATTCGGTATGGCGCTTGTGTTTGTGGCACCTCTCTTCTACAGTGTGCACTGTCTCCCCAATGTATGATTTTCTGCACTGACAGAGAATTTGATAAACGCCTGGTTTTCAAAGGCATAGGTCATCTTTCACTGAACCCAGTAGAGTGAAGGTTTTTGCAGGGGGTTGGAATACACATTTCACATTGTGTTTCACCAGGATTCTACCAATTTTACTTGAGGTGTTTCCTACAAACGGAATGCACGCCAATGACTTGTGTTCTTCTGTTTCTTCTCCTTGTTCTCTTGGCGCAGTCTGTCTGAGTGTGTGTCTTATTTGCTTCTGGTTGTACCCATTCTTCCGAAATGTTGTCTTGAGGTGCTGCAGTTCTGCTGGAAGGCTCTCCTGGTTCCAGATCAATCGTGCCCTGTGAACAACTGTGCGCAAAACGCCTTCACGCTGGGAGTTGTGGTGGCAACTGAAGGTATATAGGTACAAATCAGTGTGTGTAGGTTTTCTGTATACACTGTGTCCCAGCTTGCCGTCAGGTTCCTGTTTCACCAGGATGTCAAGAAATGGTAGGGCACCATCCTGCTCCACCTCCATCGTGAATTGTATGTTGGGGTGCAGCAAGTTGAGGTGTTTGAGAAATTCATTTAAGCTGTCCCATCCATGTGACCAAACAACGAACATGTCATCCATGTAGCAGAAGAAACAAGTTGGTTTTTGTTTGGCTTGTTCTGGTGCCGCCTTCTCGAAATTCTCCATAAGAAAATTGGCTACAACCGGTGAAAACGGGCATCCCATGGTGACACCATCTGTCTGTTCATAATTATTTCCGTCGAACAGAAAGTATGTTGAGGTGAGCACGAACTCGAAGAGCCTTGTTAGGTTGTTGTTGAATTTCTTGCTTATGAGCTCGATGGATTCTTTCAGTGGTACCCTAGTGAAGAGGGACACTGCGTCAAAGCTCACTAACAAGTCGCTATCCTGGAGCCGAAGTTCTTGTGTACGTTGCACAAAGCGGATGGAATTGCGGATATGGTGTTCGCATTTTCCCAGAAATGGACTAAAGAGACCCGTCAGGTGTTGGGGCACTTCATGGGTTGCTGCTCCAATGTTGCTGACCACTGGACACATAGATATCCCATCCTTGTGGACCTTTGGTAGCCGCAAGTGGTCGAAGTTTGACAGTTTTTCCATCAAAGGTACTGCGAAGAAGTTCAACGGTTCTTCTTTGAAGGCGACTTGTCAGGTCACTGCGTCATCGAGAAGTACTGTAGCATTGCCTCTGTCAGCAGGCAAGACCACCAACTCAGGATCGCTGCGTAACTCGCAGATGGCCGCTCTCTCCTCCTTCGAGATGTTCTGTTTCAGTGGTGTGGCCCTGGTGAGTGCACAGCACGTTTCACGACATATTTATTCTGCTTCATTGGCTGGCAGAGTGTAGGTGGCCTGCTCCACACTGCTTATAATGTCCACAGTCGATAGAACTGGACAGAAAGATGCGGTCCCAGAGATCGAGGGCCACCCCCAACAGCGGCAGCAGGGAGACTGCAGACCCCAGTTCAGACCCAGGCCCCGCTTCCCCCACCACCTCCAGTAGCTGCCGCACCGGCCGCACCAAAGACATCAGGAGAGGAACGGTGGAGGGGGTAATGGCTAGTATATATATGGGGTGCAGAGAGGAACAGCACAGCATTCGTCAGGAACCACCTGAAGATGGCAGCGTGTATGTCTGCCGAAATATTGTGGAGAAATTACGACGCTACCCAGTAGGATACCCAAGAACTGTTCAAATTGGAAATATGCCGGGAAAACTTCAGATCGCAATCATGATGTCATATTTCATTAATTCCAACACTACTCACAGAAAATTTTGCACCAGTGTCCACATATATCACAGAAAGAACCTGCAAAATTATATCATTGTATGACATATAGTTCAGGAGATATTATGTCATAAACATTGAGGTGCCAGAAAAACTAGCTTTTCTTAAAATGGACAACAAATCAACCGGTCTATAATCACCCATTGTTTGATAATGGGTCATATAAATAAAACACAGAATGTACTTCATTCTTGTAATTTCAGAGGACACTCTCAGGTTTGCATGAGTATACATCACCTGAGAATATTGTCGCTTGAGTGAAAGAGTAGGGAAAGTTGCTCAATGTGAAGAACATTCTTTGATTTCAAATGAATGAAACTAGAAAAATTTCTCCATTTCTCAAAGTGAGCTCAGTGGCATACTTCGAGCGAAGTAAGTTCTGTTGGCATTAAGTTTTACAGAGTTTCTTTTAGTACAAGTGGCAAAATTTATGTTGCTTGGAGGACAAAAAATATATATTTAGGCCAAATAAATACTGAAGAAAGAAACTTCAAACATTGATACTGGTTTAACAATAAAAATATTATCCATGATTGCTTGACACTTCACACAGGGAACAGCTTTTTTAAAAATTTCAGTTTCTTTTAGTACAAGTGGCAAAATTTATGTTGCTTGGAGGACAAAAAATATATATTTAGGCCAAATAAATACTGAAGAAAGAAACTTCAAACATTGATACTGGTTTAACGATAAAAATATTATCCATGATTGCTTGACAGTTCACATAGGAAACAGCTTCTTTTAAAAAATACAGGCTTTTAACTATTCAAATGAAACTGAATGAAATGTCAGTTGGTCCACTGTAGCTGTATTTATTCAGGTCACCCGTCGGGGGCGGTCCTCGATCTCTGGGAACGCATCTTTCTCTCCAGGCTGAGTGCAGGGTTCCAAGTGCCTGACTAAGTTTAAGGCCGCTGCCTTTATTAATTAGATGGTCCTGTAGTCGGATTCCGATGGCGTCTTTAGTAACACAGTCCCAGAAGGAGGGGGATTGACAGAGTATTTTTGTTTTTTCATAGTCCATAGTATGGCCAGTCTTTATACAATGGTCAGCCACGGCTGATTTAGTGGCCTGGCATAATTCGGTATGGCGCTTGTGTTTGTGGCACCTCTCTTCTACAGTGTGCACTGTCTCCCCAATGTATGATTTTCTGCACTGACAGAGAATTTAATAAACGCCTGGTTTTCAAAGGCATAGGTCATCTTTCACTGAACCCAGTAGAGTGAAGGTTTTTGTAGGGGGTTGGAATACACATTTCACATTGTGTTTCACCAGGATTCTACCAATTTTACTTGAGGTGTTTCCTACAAACGGAATGCACGCCAATGACTTGTGTTCTTCTGTTTCTTCTCCTTGTTCTCTTGGCGCAGTCTGTCTGAGTGTGTGTCTTATTTGCTTCTGGTTGTACCCATTTTTCCGAAATGTTGTCTTGAGGTGCTGCAGTTCTGCTGGAAGGCTCTCCTGGTTACAGATCAATCGTGCCCTGTGAACAACTGTGCGCAAAACGCCTTCACGCTGGGAGTTGTGGTGGCAACTGAAGGTATATAGGTACAAATCAGTGTGTGTAGGTTTTCTGTATACACTGTGTCCCAGCTTGCCGTCAGGTTCCTGTTTCACCAGGATGTCAAGAAATGGTAGGGCACCATCCTGCTCCACCTCCATCGTGAATTGTATGTTGGGGTGCAGCAAGTTGAGGTGTTTGAGAAATTCATTTAAGCTGTCCCATCCATGTGACCAAACAACGAACATGTCATCCATGTAGCAGAAGAAACAAGTTGGTTTTTGTTTGGCTTGTTCTGGTGCCGCCTTCTCGAAATTCTCCATAAGAAAATTGGCTACAACCGGTGAAAACGGGCATCCCATGGTGACGCCATCTGTCTGTTCATAATTATTTCCGTCGAACAGAAAGTATGTTGAGGTGAGCACGAACTCGAAGAGCCTTGTTAGGTTGTTGTTGAATTTCTTGCTTATGAGCTCGATGGATTCTTTCAGTGGTACCCTAGTGAAGAGGGACACTGCGTCAAAGCTCACTAACAAGTCGCTATCCTGGAGCCGAAGTTCTTGTGTACGTTGCACAAAGCGGATGGAATTGCGGATATGGTGTTCGCATTTTCCCAGAAATGGACTAAAGAGACCCGTCAGGTGTTGGGGCACTTCATGGGTTGCTGCTCCAATGTTGCTGACCACTGGACGCATAGATATCCCATCCTTGTGGACCTTTGGTAGCCGCAAGTGGTCGAAGTTTGACAGTTTTTCCATCAAAGGTACTGCGAAGAAGTTCAACGGTTCTTCTTTGAAGGCGACTTGTCAGGTCACTGCGTCATCGAGAAGTACTGTAGCATTGCCTCTGTCAGCAGGCAAGACCACCAACTCAGGATCGCTGCGTAACTCGCAGATGGCCGCTCTCTCCTCCTTCGAGATGTTCTGTTTCAGTGGTGTGGCCCTGGTGAGTGCACAGCACGTTTCACGACATATTTATTCTGCTTCATTGGCTGGCAGAGTGTAGGTGGCCTGCTCCACACTGCTTATAATGTCCACAGTCGATAGAACTGGACAGAAAGATGCGGTCCCAGAGATCGAGGGCCACCCCCAACAGCGGCAGCAGGGAGACTGCAGACCCCAGTTCAGACCCAGGCCCCGCTTCCCCCACCACCTCCAGTAGCTGCCGCACCGGCCGCACCAAAGACATCAGGAGAGGAACGGTGGAGGGGGTAATGGCTAGTATATATATGGGGTGCAGAGAGGAACAGCACAGCATTCGTCAGGAACCACCTGAAGATGGCAGCGTGTATGTCTGCCGAAATATTGTGGAGAAATTACGACGCTACCCAGTAGGATACCCAAGAACTGTTCAAATTGGAAATATGCCGGGTAAACTTCAGATCGCAATCATGATGTCATATTTCATTAATTCCAACACTACTCACAGAAAATTTTGCACCAGTGTCCACATATATCACAGAAAGAACCTGCAAAATTATATCATTGTATGACATATAGTTCAGGAGATATTATGTCATAAACATTGAGGTGCCAGAAAAACTAGCTTTTCTTAAAATGGACAACAAATCAACCGGTCTATAATCACCCATTGTTTGATAATGGGTCATATAAATAAAACACAGAATGTACTTCATTCTTGTAATTTCAGAGGACACACTCAGGTTTGCATGAGTATACATCACCTAAGAATATTGTCGCTTGAGTGAAAGAGTAGGGAAAGTTGCTCGATGTGAAGAACATTCTTTGATTTCAAATGAATGAAACTAGAAAAATTTCTCCATTTCTCAAAGTGAGCTCAGTGGCATACTTTGAGTGAAGTAAGTTCTGTTGGCATTAAGTTTTACAGAGTTTCTTTTAGTACAAGTGGCAAAATTTATGTTGCTTGGAGGACAAAAAATATATATTTAGGCCAAATAAATACTGAAGAAAGAAACTTCAAACATTGATACTGGTTTAACAACAAAAATATTATCCATGATTGCTTGACACTTCACACAGGAAACAGCTTTTTTTAAAAAAATACAGGCTTTTAACTATTCAAATGAAACTGAATGAAATGTCAGTTGGTCCACTGTAGCTGTATTTATTCAGGTCACTTATAAACCCACACAATTGGATGGCAGCCACAGCACACACTTCACAGGATGCTCATAGCTTATGTTGTCAGCTGCTATGTTGGTGGCAAATACACATGAGCATGTCGGCTTTTGTCACTAATAACGTGTATGAGGGGCATTTTGTTGCTTGACATAGACTGACAAGAGCATATTTTAATAGGAATGTGTGTAGTTCGCAATATAGCACAGACTTGACTTTCATGATTGACAATGGTCTTTTTATCATTTGAAGATGGTTTTTTATCAGTTGTGAAGTGCTGAAATTTTTACCTATCCATGCCAATTGTTACACCGTGGCATTCTGTAACCTATGACATAGCACTTATATACACCGTAAGATGCAACTCAAAAGTTGCAAAACTGGTTTGTTAGATTTATAAGTGATCTGACTAAATACAGCTACAGCGGTCCATTGGACATTTCATTCAGTTTCAGTGTAATAGTTTTAACAGCCGTATTTTAAAAAGCTGTTCACTGTATGAAGTGTTAAGCAGTAGTGTATAACTATTTTACCAGTGGTTGCCCCAGTTTTAAAATTATCTATAATAAAAATATTACTTTGCTGGTGAACTTCCTTCCCAAAAATCATGAAAGAAGATGTGCAACCTTTCAAGAAAGTGAAAACATTTTTGTACTTTTTAGCAGACCAAAGTCTTCAGACTAGTGTATGAGAAGACTTAAGTATCCACCACACAACTGTGTCATTAACATTTTCAGTTTTCATCATCATGTTTTCTCATAGCATAAACCTTATATTTTGCTATGTTAGAAATAAGTAGCCAGATCAGAAAAATTAATAATTGATTTATTACAAACATAGCTATCTGTTTCTTGTAATGAAACTGCAAGGCCTACCACTTAAGTATTTGAGCAGATCAGTTTGTGTCATATTTAACAAAAACTATCTCATGTTAGAAAACTCCGACAGAGTTTTGGTTTGGAGTAGACGAGAATGTGATTCTTAAGATTTTGCTTGCATAAAGCATTCACGTACTTCAGTAATAAAAAAGTTTCCCACATGGCGAAAATTCGATGCATTATCAGAAAATGCATTTTTGTAAACTGTCCATAATTGTCTTAATAATCTGTTGCTACACATAAAAGTAAAATCAAAACATAGTGCAAATCTTCCAGAACACATTGATGTCAGTTCCATATTATCACATTGAATAGTTTGCCTGTTTGAGTGAGTTGAATGAAATGTGAGATTAAGTGTGTGTTCTGTGCTGAACATGGCTGACAACACATGTCTAGAACCTTCTTAAGGAGGGGAGGAGGTAGTAACAAGGAACTCCTGCACAAGAGAATATGCTTCAAAATTTTTATTCATTTGAATCAGAGAAGTTTGTCACAGAATGTTCTTTTGCTCTAAGAACCTTCTCCACACAATTGTTCCCTTTTTTTATTCGTACAACCCAATGACACAATTAGCAACCTCCAACAAACTTTAAACATAATTTAAGTTGATTTTGACTTTTTCATTAGTCTATGGGTGAATAATCCAAAACTAATAAAAATCAATACAATTAGGATTTTCCAGTTTCAGCCATCAAGTTTTTAAAAGCTTCTTGTCAAATATTTTACTCATTAACTCATTTGTAAAGTAATGAGACATTTGAAACTTTTTTATACATGAAGTTAGATTCTTTAGGTGGTAATATGGTTACTCCCAGAACGTAAACTTGCAGTTTCTATAATTTTCTGTCACAAATGTCAAGAGACCGTCCAAATTGAATATCCTTACATAAAATTTGTGAGGGGTAAGTTGTCACTTATTTATTTATTTGTTTTGAGTACCTGTTGGTCATTTTCATTAGTATGTCATCCATGCCTTAAAACTTTTTAAAATATCTACCAGAATAATTATACTGAACAATACATGCACAAACACAAGATCATGTGCCTATGAAGGTTTTTGTGGTGTGTCAGTGCAATAAAATCTTCACAGGTTACTTTTCATACATGATCACAGAGTGACCACAATGTTTTGCTAAGGTTACTCTTTCTTTCCTTCCTTCTTTTGACTTCACCAGAAGATGGAAGGAGCGGAGAAGATTAAAGGTCATGTGTGTAAATCTATGTGAGCTTAATTATTATTGCTGCCAGTTAGCTATTTATTAACACTCTTGGTTGTCAGTAAGTTTTATACTGGTATGCAGAAGTCATTTCATAGAGAAACATGATTTTAGTCATGGACTGAAAATCATTGTATGTTGTCTATCCCACACCATATATAGGTACAAAAGCAAAGTTAAAGATTGATTATAGATCAAGGAAGCTGTGAGTTCAGGGATATGATTTGTGCAGTAAAGTAAGCAAAGTAAAGAGATTACAATAAAAATTTTATTTGTCCCATAGATTCACAGCAAGGAGATCCTCAAAAATGTAGAACATGTTATAAAACAAGAACACATAATTATTTACAACAACAAAAAAGGGTATGCTAATGTCACTTCCTAAGCAAAATGTCCCTCATGGATGTGGAAAAATTCAAAAATCTCAGTTGAAAATATATTTAAAATCCAATAACAAACTTGTCACGAAACATCTGTCTCTATACTCAGCAAACCATTATAATGTGCATATCAGTGTACAATACAGTGAGGTGTACATGATAATTCTTAGGCTATCATCAAACAGAAAATCAGTTTACAATTTCTTTTACACTGATCACATTACTGCACTGAAAAATTTGCAAAAGTAAGATTTATTTGAAGTAATTGATGTTATTACATCAATTAGTTTTAGCAGTAAATTTGCTGTTGGAGTAGGAGTGCGCCACCAGCAAATCCTGCAAACTCATTTTATTAGTATGAATATTAAGAAAACCACACAGCTGTTATTTTAGGAGCATTTATTTAGCCACAACCACTTTCATTCTGTATGAACATCCTCAGCTGACATAGTGGCAGAAATGTGCCATTGTCATCATTTAAAATTCGTAATCCACAGTAAAACACTGAAACATACATGCTGGAATAGGGCAAGTACAATGTTTCACTTGGTGTAAGTGCAGTCAGCTGTATGTATTGGGTGCAGAACAATATGCAGCTATCCCTGTCCTACTCAACATGTACTGCTGGTTGTGCTTTTACAAAGAACAATCAACACAGTGATACAAAGTATTTTTTATATTCCAAAGTGTATCTTTCAATGTTTTATAGTGGGATTAAGCATTTTTAATCATAACCCTGCCACATTTCTGTCACTTTGTCATCTGAAGATGTTGTATAGAAAGAAACAGGTCATGGCTTTAATATATACTTAAAATAACAGCTGTCATGGTTTTCTTAACATTCATATCAAACAGCTGTGTAAGCAAAATGTGATAAACATTACTTTATAAGTAGTTCAGCTTTTTGAAGCTGCTGGGAATTTACTGGACATGTGTGTTTCTGAATAATGGTCACCATTCTGGTCAAAAGCAAATGACTTTAAATCTTTATGAAGATTACTTTTTTTTATTTCTGATATTAATACTGGGAAATCTTGAAAATGACTTACCAAAGAATTATTATGTTCTGAAAAATGTGTACATAATTTATTTCAAAAAGTAACTTGCAATGTTCAGCATCCAGTTTTTACTTTGAGGTCCCAAAATCTGTACAGTTAATTAATGAGCATTCCATTGTGTTCAATGTTAAAAATGTTAAGTATTTCTAAATGCTGAATCGTATTACAATATTCTATTGTTTCAGGCCGAGGCCCAGTGGGAGATGGATCAGTCTTTAGACCAAATTCCATCTCGACTTCTTAACAACATTCATGGTGTTGGTATGTACTTAATAAACATATAATTATCATATATATTATTTCTTCAGTTAAGCTAAGAGTAATTGTAGCTTCTCAAAATATGGGGACCATCTGATTGTGATGAGGGAGTTGGTTTCAATGCTCATATACACAAGAAAGTTTTAAAATTACAAGAAAACAGTTTCGTTGTTGAGTAATTATCTGTTCCAAATACTATTGATAGACAAACATAAAAGTAAAAGAGGGAATATAAACTTTTTCATTTGTGTCTACTGGCAGTACTTGGAATTCCACTTGCTTAAAGTTAGTATTCGGCACCCATTTGTTTTTCCTTATAACATTACATTTTTCTCAAACAAATTTTCATTTCGGTAGTAGAAGATTTGTGAAGATGTCAGTTTTTTAGCCAAGGCATTCCTCTGGCTAAAAATGAAAAACAACTATTTCATCAAGACAAGATGAACAAATTAAAAAAATAGTCTTGAAGTGACACCTTGATCTCCTTACAGTTACTTTGTAGCAGCATGTCATTCTCTCTCACAGTTGCAAATGTTCTGTTCTTCCAGTTTTAGTAGCAAATTTGTTTCATAAATTTGAAAGGACTTTGTTGCACAGCAGACTGAAGATCAATGATAGAACCATCACACTTTTTTTACAACTTCAGTGAAACTCCTTTATGCTCAGATATTACATGTTCCATGATTGACAGCCAATTATGATGCTTCATTTTCAGTATTTTACCTAATAGAAGTAAAAATGATATATCACACAAAAAAGAATGTAAAGCTACCCTCAACCTAAAAAGTTGGATTGAGAAGTGCTGTACTGCTATTAGTATGGTTCTGTTGGACACCTGACCACCAAAACGTATGACTCATCCAGTTGGATTGAACCTTACATCTTTGGATTTGTAGCCAGTCAGTTACCCACTAGTGCACCAATTACACCATAACGGACAACAAAATAAAGCAACTTTTACTATAAGCATTACAAATTGGTACCCCCCTCAAGATAGTTAATGTTGCTAAAATCTTAACACTGAAACAAATAGTAAGAAAAGGATGTAAACATCATTGCTTATTCAGGAATGTAAACTATGAGAGAGACAAAGACAGACCATGGCTCTGCTTTCAAAAGAGCTAAGATGTGTTACATTAAAAGAATTTGGATAATGCAAAAGGTAGCATAAAATGGCTGCCAGCAGTTCTTCAAGATAATCTGTGTGTTTCAGTTATGTTGCACCACTGGTGATCAGTATATTGATTATCACCTTTTTGAATCCATAACTATCATTCAGTCTCATTATTGATTCTTCTATATTCTCTTAATGGTGAGAAAGGTCCATTTTTCTGTGTAATTGCTTATTTTGTTTGTATATACCCACAAGATATTTTGGCAACTTGTATCATACTGAAATTGTGTGAGCTCACCAGTAATAATACTGCTTGTCGGCAGTTACAGACTCTTTTTCTGTATTTACATTCATGATTGCCATTATTTACAACCACAATTCTATCAAGTGTTGACTGTAATTTAATCGGTGGAATTCTTGTAGAGGAGACTGAATGGTGGTGTGGTGTGGATACAGCTTTGTTTAATGAGTGGCATAAGCCACTGTGTAGAATTCAGCTGTTTTTCTACTGTGTTGTGATACTGTGCACACTCTTTAACATGGCCAGTTGTTGTGGCGTGGGGTAGCATCAGAAGATGCAAGCCTCACTCTGAACATTGACTGCCATGGGAGAGCAGAGCAGTGCCAGTAGAGTAAGTGTCCTCGATACAGCGCAAACACCCAAACTATGCTTTGTAGCAAGTGACTATGAAATCAGAGTGACACATACAACTAACATACGTTTAAATGTTTTGTGTGATTTGATATTTAAAACTGAACTCACCCTCAGTGATGAAGATTTTATTACAAATTATATATCAGCAATATGAACACATTATTCTACAACTGCTACTACAGTGCTGCTGCTGGTGGAGATCAGTCATGTTTGATGTCTGAGATTGGCAGCAGTTGGTTGAAATGTGGCCTACAATCAAACCCTTATTCTGCCTTCAGTGTCTCGTTTAAAGAGGTCATCGATTTGCTGTGAAACTGGATTTCAAGAATTACTCTAATAATGTACACTATACTCTTTTTAATTAACTTTGACTTTTTCCACATTTATTGTAACCAATCAGACTAATGACGACTGGTTCCAGTTCTTATACAAAAAATTGTTTACAGGTAGTCAGTTTCACAATCCCATCACACAGTATGACAGTGGCAGACACAGTGCACTTCCGAACCCCTGAGGATAGTTGGGCTGCAAATGTTGTATATGGTCCCAGACCTAGATACTGACACTGGGGCGGAGATAACATCATAGTTAGTCCCACACATGTTCTATCAGGGACAGATCTGGGGATCTTACTGGCCACAAGGGTATCTCGTCATCACACACACAGTTCATTGCCATGTGTGGACAGGACAAGTGTTATCCTATTGAAAAATGGTACTACAATACTGTTGTTTGAGAAGTAACATAAGAGGATGCAGGATGTTTTTGATGTACCATTGTTACGACAAGAGGCCCATCAATGACTACCAGCCATGGCTTTTAAGTCATACCCAGTGGCTCCCCATAGTGTGAGGCCAAGAGTAACATTGCTTTCCAAAACATTGGAAAACTGAGACCTCTCCCTAAGCTGCTGCCATACTTACCACTGACGATTGCTTACAGTATCATAGAACAATGATTCATTGCTAAACACCATTTGATGCTATTCATCAGCAGTACATGCTTCCCAATCACAGCAACACTCAAAACACAGCCATTTAGTGTTGCGGTGTTATTGGCACTACAGGTGAGATGACCAATGGTGCAGGATGATACAGAATGTTGCAGGGAGTTCATTACCCATTCTTGGAGGGCAGGTGCATGCATATGTGACCAGAACCTTGTTTATGAGTATGCCTACCCTCACATTCCCATGCAGTCCAACATCAGGCCCTGCCAGACCTCGGTTTGTATCACTTCTTGTCTTCAGGTATAGTGTTCACAAATTATTACATCATCAGTATGTAGTGCTGACTGAATCACAGAAGATTCATCTATGCAGTGTTGTACACCATACATCCTCCTTTGTCCATGCAGAGGAGACTCGCACAGTTCATGTGGATTTTCCATACGGTAGTCAAAATGCATTATTTTTGTGCATTTACATCCTCATTAAGATGGAACTACACTTTGTCAGACCAAAACCAATCATTGAGCTCCCTTCCCTCCTCAATAAGGCATTACAAATGAACTACTGACAGGTAGCCACCCATGAACAGTACGTGTTCTGTTTGAATGGATGCTTATGCACTTGCTCACATTTGTGTGCACTGCCAATGGTGAGACCAGATTGCCTGGATAGGTGCTGCACAGACTTCATAGAACTTGATGAGTATGCAGCTTACACACAGATCAACTTTTCTGATGTCAACTGATTTTGGCAATGATTGCCACATTTCCTTTCTTTTGAAACTTTTCATGTTGCCACCAGATGGTGAAGTTGAATGCATGGTTACTATAGTTTTCTGTGAAGACATTTTGATTCACTGCATAACTGACACATGTAATGTATTTAATGACAATGAATGCTCCCTGTCGTGAAGTATAGCCAGTTTCTTCCTCACTGAAACAAGGATCATACCTGCAACAAATAAGAAACATTCATTTAAAAGGCTGTGTTACTTTTTGAACACACTCAGTTAACTACAATGCTTTATCAATGCAGTTATTTCTGGAATTATTTTGTTATTTTTCATTTGTTGTTTGAGGTTTCAGAAAAGTTTTATAGCAGGGAAGTTATTGTGCACCCTGAAGTAATAAATTGATTACACAAGTCTCAAAATTACTGGTAGCTTATTAGCATTACACCTGTATAAAAAGGCACCCATGTATCTGAGACTAGAATATCCTATGAATCCTGGTAAACTTAGCTCAAGATATGGAAACAGTTCTGTTACTGATTCTAAAAAATATGAGATGTCTTTCAACATTAATTACAGTATAGTTGTGATTACGCCACCAGTGAAACTAGGAGCTGTCGTTTTTTTCACAGTGCAATCACTCACTGTTCAAAACATTGTTCCTCTGCTTTCTGAGTGTTCCCAAAAAAGTATTTGTGGGAAGTAAGAGCAGAAATCAGCTGCCAGTAACTTAGAAATGTTAATACCAATAATAAATTAGAAGGGATAGGAAGTGTAGGAGCACTTGAAGTGTAAAATTTGTGGTAGTCTACTTTCATATTTCTTTCTACACCAACTCTTTTTTTGTTCATAATTTTACTTTGCTGGGGTATTTTAGCCACAATTTCACTGACAGAACAAGAAGTCAAAATAGCAAGAAAAGTTTGCCTATAAATATTGAAATAAAATGAATGCAGTTTTGACTGAAATCATAATTTGATGATTGTGCATCATGAACAATAAATCTGTTGCCTTCAGGAGACATAACTTTCACAAGCTATTAAACTTTCAGTCTGTGCTAGATGTACCTGTGAGTTTCGTTGGACCAGGTATCATATAGATAAATAATTGGCTGACTGAATTTTTTCCTGTTCAGATGTACCTGCTGCAGTATTGGAACCCTCTACCAGCATTTTCCTATATCTGTAGCCAAAAGATATTGGAATTCTACCTGTTGAACAGTAGTCCCCCATAAATAAGAATCTTACTGGTTTGGCACATTTGCAAAATTCCGAAAAATGTCCAGATCAAAAACAGTTTTATTTCCACTAACAATTTCACTTAATGACTCAACTGTTATCCTTTATTACAGGTTTGTATTCACTGTACTTTTGCTCATATTAGTACTATCTGAATGATTTAGAGTGAAATACTACATGAGTTGCCTGTTATAATGTGCAGTGTTAAAATATTGTGTCTTGTCTGGAGTTCTTTGTACGATTGTGAAGATACTTGTCACGTTCTAAATGAGTCTCTTCATTCAGCTATGTGTCATGGACCTGAGTCATTGTGACTCACCAACAAAAAAACTACACAGGACAGGAAATCCAAAGTACTCTCACAAACTACCGACACTTCCAAATAGCAAACACATACACAAAACACAGGCAGGCAAAGCTGTACCAACAGTCTTGGGAATCAAGTTCAGTGAAGTCCCAAAACAAAGTTAGTGACAGGCATGTATTGAATATAGTAAGATGTAAAATTCAAATGTTTATTCTCCTCCTCCATTTTTCTTTATTTGCTTTGACATACATTAGTGAATTAAGCATATTTTTTAGACAGCCTCATAATACTTGCTTATAATTGCTACACAGTCTATAAAACATACTAGTCTGGAAAAAGGGAAATTAATTTCAGAAATTTACAGTGTGAAACTAAGCAGCAGATCACCTTTGTTTCTGTTTTATGAGTTACTAACAGCCTCTAAAACATCTACTTAAAGAGGGTCATTGTTGACTCTTCAGCACATACAGGGTGTTTCAGAAATACTTTTGCTAACTTTTGGGACAGTTTCCTTACACCAAACAAAGAAAAAATGTCTAGTAAACATGGGCTCTAAAAAAAGCCATGAGCAATTGTTCATTTTCGATTCTGTGAAACACATCTATTCTGCCGCAAGCTCTTTGCTTGCCATATTTTGGGTGGAGGTAGTACGGACCAAAACAAGAATAAAATGTCCAGTAAACATGGGCTCCAAAATGCATACCTTATAGGCTATGAGCACTCATTCAACTTCACCATGGTGAAATACATTTCTTTTATTGAGCAGGTGCTCAATCTCTTAAGGTACACATTGTAGAGCCCATGTTTACAGGACTTTTTTTTCTTGTTTTGGTCCATACTACCTCTTCTCGAAATATGGAAAGCAAAGAGCTTGCAGTGGAAGAAATATGTTTTACCATACTGAAAATGAACAAGTGATCATAGCTCTTAAGATATGCATTTTAGAGCTCGTGTTTATTAGACTTTTTTTTCCTTGTTTTGGTGTAAGGAACCAGTCCCCCAAGCTTGTAAAAGTCTTTTTGAAACACCCTGTATATTTTATCTATCAAGATCCATACAGACAAAAAGAAATAAGCTTTCTGTCTTACCTTTACTTAATGAAGTTTTATCTTTTTGTTGGGTCTCTTTCACACTATGTGGTACCCTTGACAGCAGTTACAGTTCACTTCCATTGGTATCAACAGTAACCTGTACATTAAATCCAAATTTGTGTCACACCTTATGAATTTTTGAAGAGAACATATAATTTGAAGGTACCAAATAACACTTAAAGATTGTTATGAAAAATATAATTAAAAGGATAGATTGCTACTCACCATATTGTTGAGATGTCGAGTAGCTGACAGGTACAACAAAAAGATTGCTTAACAATTGAGCTTTTGACCAAGAGGCCTTCTTCTAAAGTAGACAAAACACACACACACACACATTCATGCAAGCACAACTCACACAGACACATGATCACAGTCTCTGGCTATCAAGGCCGGACTGCAGGCAACTACGCATAAAGGGAGATGCAAATCTGGGTGGTGGAGGTAAGGAATTATGCAAGTGAGAACTCTCCCGGCAATATATCCAGTAACCCCCATGGCCTTAAGTTTCATTAGTCACTATTCCCTTCCCTGCTCCCACTCCAGCACTACACAGTTCTCTATTCCATCAATGTGCCCAGTCTTTTTACTTCTCTCCTTTTCAGCTCTCTTCCCACACCACCCCCAGACTAACCTCGCAACTGCACCTAGCTGCCCAACCCTGTCCCCACATCCTTGTATGCCCCCAGAAGCAGCACATTACCACTGCCCACCCCTACATTGCTCTCTCTGCCCTTCCCTGCCCCGGCCTCATCCTTACCTCATCACCCAGATTGCTTCTCCCATCACGCGCAGTTATTCACGTCCAGCCTTGGTGGGCAGAGACAGTGGTCAGTGTTGTGTGGGGGGGGGGGGGGGGGGGGGGGGCTTTGGAAGAAGGCCTTTTGGCCAAAAGCTCACTTGTTTACAGGCCTTTTTGTTGTGCATGCCTGCAATTCGACATCTCCACTATATGGTAGGTGGCAATCTATCCTTTTCATAATACTGTCATTATTCCATCCTGGATTTTCCATTATTTGTTATGAAAAATATAATTGTACAAGTGAATATCATAATCAAACAAACATAAATATTTAAAGGTAAACCGTTAGTTTCAAAATGATTGACATGTATTCTGTTAGTACTTTGTCCTGATTACAAGAACTGTGTGGGGCGAAAAAAATTAACCAATATAATTATCGTTATCCTTTCTGTTAAAGAAACTCAAAATTCTGATAAATTATACTGCTACGATATGAATGAAGAACATTAAATAAAATAATCAATGAAAGAAACTTGAATATAATGGGGGTGAGGCTTTGCTAGATGATAATGCAATATTCAGGGTTCACAGATGAAACAAAATTAAAAAGGCAGAAGTGACGTCCTTCTTTTTGAGGGGGTGCGAGGGGAGGTTTACATGAAGATAAGAAAGAGAAATGTGTACACACATGTAAAAATAGATGTAGCAAAGTAATTAAGAAATTGCATTACATCACAAATATCGAAGAGTTGTAGGTTGAAGTGAACTCACTGAAAAATCTACATGGATTTGTTAAACTTGGAACATTTGTTCTTATTAAGGGAGATGCTAGATGGAAAGATCATATTGACCACATAGTTACAGCAGTGAATCATTTGGAGGTAGTTACAGCTGGAGGGGAGGAGGGGGGGGGGGACATCATTTTGCACTTTCACACTTCCATACTGTAAAGTGCAGTATTAAAAACTCAGGGTGGATGTTGTCTGAATATCACAAATGAATTATAGTTCAAGTAAGACTGCTTTTATCCACTATAGTGAAATAATTAATCTCATTGCATGTAATACTTTGTCCATGTAGCTGACATTTGATTCCACAAACTATATTGAGGTGACAAAAGCTATGGGATACCTCTTATATTGTGTTGGATGTCCTGCCTGGCATAGTGCAGCAACCCAACATGGCATGGACTCAACAAATCGTTGGAAGTTCTGTGCAGGCTGCCTCTATAGCCATCCATAATTCCAAAAGTGTTGCCGGTATATGATTTCATACATGAACTGACCTCTTGATTATGTCCTATAAATGTTCAGTGGGATTCATGTACGTGATCTGAGTGGCCACAACATTTGCTTGAATTGTCCAGAATGTTCTTCAAACCAATCACAAACAATTGTGGCCTGCTAACACGGCGCATTTTCATTAATAAAATTTCCATTGTTGTTTGGGAACATGAAGTCCATGACTGACTGTCGATGGTCTCCAAGTAGCCGAACATAACCATTTCCAGTTAATGCTCGGTTCAATTGGACTACAGGACCCATTCCATTCTATGTAACCACAGCCTACACCATTATGGAGCCACCACCAGCATGAACAGTGGCTTTTTGACAACTTGGGCCCATGGCTTTGTGGGGTCTGTACCATCTACATCTATATCCATACTCTGCAAGCCACCTGACGGTGTGTGGCGGAGGGTACTTTGAGTACCTCTATCGGTTCTCCCTTCTATTCCAATCTCGTATTGTTCGTGGAAAGAAATATTGTCGGTATGCCTCTGTGTGGGCTTGACTCCTCGGTGAAGGTATGTTGTCAAAACTTCAACAAAAGCCCGTACCGAGCTACTGAGCATCTCTCCTGCAGAGTATTCCACTGGAGTTTATCTATCATCTCCGTAATGCTTTCGTGATTACTAAATGATCCTGTAACGAAGCGTACTGCTCTCCGGTGGATCTTCTCTCTCTCTCTCTCTCTCTTCTATCAACCCTATCTGGTATGGATCCCACACTGATGAGCAATATTCAAGCAGTGGGAGAACAAGTTTACTGTAACCTACTTCCTATGTTTTCGGATTGCATTTCCTTAGGATTCTTCCAATGAATCTCAGTCTGGCATCTGCTTTACCGACGATCACCTTTATATGATCATTCCATTTTAAATCACTCCTGATATGTACTCCCAGATAATTTATGGAATTAACTACTTCCAGTTGCTGATCTGCTATATTGTAGCTAAATGATATGGGATCTTTCTTTCTATGTATTCGCAGCACATTGCACTTGTCTACATTGAGATTCAATTGCCATTCCCTGTACCATGCGCCAATTTGTTGCAGATCCTCCTGCATTTCAGTACAATTTTCGATTGTTACGACCTGTCGATATACTACAGCATCATCCGCAAAAAGCCTCAGTGAACTTCCGATGTTATCCACAAGGTCATTTATGTATATTGTGAATAGTAATGGTCCTACGACACTCCCCTGCAGCACACCTGAAATCAGTCTTACTTCGGAAGACTTCTCTCCATTGACATGCTGTGTTCTGTTATCTAGGAGCTCTTCAATCCTATCACACAATTGGTCTGATAGTCCATATGCTCTTACTTTGTTTATTAAACGACTGTGGGGAACTGTATCAAATGCCTTGCAGAAGTCATCTACCTGGGAACCCGTGTCTATTGCCCTCTGAGTCTCATGGACGAATAGCGCGAGCTGGGTTTCACACGATCCTCTTTTTCGAAACCCATGCTGATTCCTACAGAGTAGATTTTTAGTCTCCAGAAAAATCATTATGTTCAAACATAATACGTGTTCCAAACACTACCATAACCTCTTCCCAATTGAAATCAGGACTCATCTGACCAGGTCACGATTTTCCCAGTCATCTAGGGCCCAATTGATATGGTCATGAGCCCAGGCAAAGCACTGCAGGCAATGTCATGCTGTTAGCAAAGGCACATGTTGGTCATCTGTTGCCATAGCCCATTAATGGATATGTTCATCATATGTCCCACGTTGATTTCTGCTGTTATTTCATGCAGTATTCCTTGCCTGTTAGCACTGACAACTCTAAGCAAACACCACTGCTTTGTCTGTGGTGACAGGCAATTGTGGATCTCAGAATATTGAATTCCCTAACAATTTCCGAAATGGAATATCCTGTGTGTCTTGCTACGACTACTGTTCCGTTTTCTAAGTCTGTTAATTACCAATGCACTGCCCTTTTGTACATCGTGTACGTGATACTACCACCATCTGCATATGTACATGTTACTATCCCATGACTTTTGTCACCTCAGTATAGCCCTATAATCTTATAAACATTAAAATTAATTCTGAATATGTGTCTAGAACAACAAAATGCCATTAATCAAATGAAATGTCTGGTTTCAGATACCTCATCACCATCATGTTTGTGAAGTTGTAGCTGGCTCTAGTACACCTATATATTTTTGGAAGACTGGTTATTTATATTTATTAAGTTGTTTTGTGTACTATGGGCAACATGAGTGTCCTGCTCCCTCATAAGATATATTGACCAAATAAATTTATTTCTCCCATTTTGAATAGCTCTGTTGTTTAGTGAAGTCTTCTCTCAGTTGTAAATTACAAGAGAAGAGAATCAAATTTTATTTGTACATAAAAGAGATGACAAAGAAAACAATGATCATGCCAGCAGGAACACTCAGAAATAAACACTGAATCTCAGTCATCAAAAGTATTGATAAAATGACAAAATAAGAGGGAGAGCAAATACTATTCATGGTTTGTTAATCATTGTACTATGGCTAGTGTAACTTCCACATACTTCCATCTTCTTGCAGTGTGCAGTTCAAAAATGTATCCTTGTGTCAGCGTTCATTTATCTCGTCTTTTTCGTACACATCATTAATAGGGTGTTGTGTTATTTTTCCAGCCTTTGTTAAAGCACTCTCAGTATTTGTAACTGGCCAAGTTTCTTGCAGGGCACATTCTGAAGTACAAAACCAAACTATTAGATGCCTTGAATAGCCCAAATTATTTGTTTCTCTCTTGAAATAAAAGCACGTCATAAACAAAAAATCTTCACAACACAAATTTTGCTCCTTCTAGACATGGTACATCTTACATGATGTTTTGCTCAGTTCCACACAATGTGATCATAATTTTTGCAAATTCATTTCTGCTTAGTGGGAAGGGCACAGTGCTTTTTCTCCCAGTGACACTTTGTGAATCATATCTCACTTGTCACCCATATCTGCATCATTATACATATTCTTTCTTAAGTATTTTGACTCCAAATTCAACCTATTACAGTTTTAACAAACCTTTATCTTTCTGCTACTTTTGATACAAGACTTACAGAAGGGTCTCAGTTTAGTTCATTGTTTACATTTATGCGTTCACTGGTTTCAGTGAAGTTTCCACATGGATTATATCTTTCATCCCATTTAAGACTGTGGTTTTTGTTCATATGAAATATCTGTTTCCAACTGGTCACACCTTTTAAGAACTGCTGGAATTTCAATTTTGACGATATTTTATTACTTCTAAAACAAATCATTGTGAAATTTCAGCTACCAACTTTGGTCTAACTCTTTTTGAAAAAAGAAAAGAAACAGTAATGCAATTTTTCCCTCAGTACATTTCGTCCTGTTAGGAGAAAATTTAGTACTTGGTTACTCTTGGTTACTCGTTTTATCACAGTCAATCATTTCATTGTTGGTATGCTAATTCTGTAGTTGTTGGGGTTCTTTTTTTTTTTTTTTTTTTTTTTACACCTTGGTATAGATGCATTGTTAGCTTCACGTCGTATTGCACTTGAATTTTGTTCCTTATAATTACGTTAGTTTATTGAAGACTGATCCATTGAAATGATGTGAATAAGAAATAGTATTTTCATTTTGCTGCAAATTATTTAAATATTAATGAAGTATTTTTAGAAGCCACTGTAAATTCAGTTTGTAAATAAAGATAATAAACTTTTTTTAATTGTGTTATTTTCTTATTATATGAATCCAACTCTTAGTAATAGAAATTATTTGCAGCATTGCTATTTAAGAAGAAGCATCATGACTATATAACTGTTGCAAATATCCATCTTGCAGGTAATAGGAATGACTAATTTTACTTGATTGATCTCTAAGAAAGACAGTGAAAAATGGCTTCATTTTTAATATGTTGATTAGCACTTTGCAGTCCACCATACCAGAGAGTGGGACTGTACAATTTTACAGTTCCAGTCATTTGAGACCAACTAAATTGGTTGTTGTATAGTGCGAGCACCACACTGATTTTGTGTGTGTGTGTGTGTGTGTGTGTGTGTGTGTGTGTGTGTGTGTGTGTGTGTGTGTGTGTTTCAATATAGTCTCTTTTTTTAAAAGAGAATTCCGCTAGGTTGTACTGAAGTTTTTAACTTGAAATCATTAATTTTATTATTACTCTCCAATAACTGGAGAGCAGCTATCAGTGGACATAATGTTTCCATTGAAGTACACTCATCTTAGTGAGAGTGAAACTGATGAACTTCTCAATAACAGGAATGAGTCTAACTGTGAAATACATGATACAGAATGTGAAGAATTTGACAATGGCTCAAGCAACAATGTTCTCCTCAAAATTGAATGGTGAGTGCAATAAAGTAAGTGATGACATAATAGATTATGGCGGTTGAAGAGGGCTGCATGACATACTGAAAACATCGTTACAGCAAACTAAAGTTACTGTTCAAAGAAATGGCATTCACAATTCACGTACTAAGCATCCAGTCACCAGAAACACCAGTGTAGTTTTTTCAGTGATGAAGTGCTTCAGGGCAAAATAGATTAAAAAACTAATACGCTGCATAAAAATTTGCCTAATGTGTGTTGCAGTAATATTCTGTGTGGAATTACTGTATGAATGTGACTGTACAGAAATTTAAGCCATTCAGTTATTTAAACATTGTTTTCCACAAATCCCATCATGATGGAGAGCAATTAAGGATGTGGGACAAGTGATGGTTGTACATTAACAGACATAAGCAGCCACTGAAGGCTAGTTTTGGAAAATGGAATTGAGCGTTTGGCGTCATGGCCGGGAGGCCCCTTGCAGGGCACATCCGGCCGCCTTGGTGCAGGTCTTATTACATTCGACGTCACATTGGGCAACCTGCACGCCGAATGGGGATGAAATGATGATGAAGACAGCACAACACCCAGTCCCTGAGTGGAGAAAATCCCCGACCCAGCTGGAAATCAAATCTGGGCCCGTAGGACAGCAATCCATCACATTGACCACTCAGCTATGGGGGTGGACGGCTATTTTTGTAAAGTGTACTAACAACAAATCATCACTACTACTAATCTGCTCACACTGACAATTATGAAAACTGATTCTAAATTACAAGTATATCAGGAGAAAAACATCAGCTTTGGAAGCAAAAAGCAGGGTTCAAGAATTTACATCCCTAGGTCCATATATTCTGATATGTTATAGTGGCAAATAAAGTACTCTTTTATTTTGTTGTTTTCTTCAGTTTCCTACTTCATGTCTACAGCAACATGCTGACTTTTTATCAGAATGTAAAACTCCACTCAGAGCCTAGATAGCAGTAGAAAGTCTACATAGAAATAATTACTTTTTTTCTAATTTTGTGGCATTGAACTCTGCAGATGACTCTTGTTCTTAACCCACTATACCATTACGGAGTATACATATTGGCATGTAAATGTAAAAATTCCCAGGGCCCTGAATATAGGAGAGAACTGAATGAAAGTATGGTGGTACTACTGTTCGTAGGTCAACACAGCACAAAAATATGTAGTGGCTTCTGTACTGCAGTTTGCTGTGACCAGTAGCAATATAGACAGATGACCCTTCCAGACCTGTGGCCTAGTTTACATCACATTTTAAATATGTGCAACGACACCATGCCGATTTTGTGTATATTTCGTGATGGAGCCACCATGGCTTCATTGTTTTAGGACAAGCTTTAAAACAGGTATACGTCATCATATTTTAAGTGCATGTTTTCATATGCATGAAAGTAATAATTTTTCATTATGGCATATTTTATTGTTCTAAAACATAATCTGTTCACTAGTTGTATTCCATTTCCCGTGATTTGCTGCAGGTCTGAAGATGATGGCAATTGTTGACTGAAACCGATAGTCTAAGGACCAAAAGTTTGTGATCATTGGCAGAAATAAAAGAAATTCATCGTGCAGTGAAAGATGTTTCTTACAAAGAGATGACACGATAATCAGATTTTTGTAATTTTTCATATTCATGGTACATGAAGTTCAGAACTCAAATAAATACACTTCTCTCAAAGTGGTTTCATGAAACTCTAAAACATTCTTAAGAAAATTGACTTTGAAGTTTTCTGACCACGTTTAATATACTAAAATAATGTAGAAATTTTTCAACAAGCAATGTGCCTCCGCAGTAGAGTACTCACTCAATGAGTGAGGGACCTGGATTTGTAACCTGTTGGAATCAAATTTCTAAATAAAGGTGCATGTTCTTTGGGTATTTACATAAACTATAAAATACAAAAATATAGAAAAAACTTATTGTAATTTTTTAATTATAAATCTTTTATAAAGGAGCAGTAGCTATAATTTTTGTTTGTAATGAAAACTGTATTCCTGTGTGCAGTACATGATTAGAAATAAGATGTACATTTTTCATAAAAAAATTACTATTAGGTTTGTTAATTACCATATATTTGATGAATTTTATATTTAAATAATGTAGGTATTCAAAATGAACGGGGAAAAATAATGGAAAAAATAATGACAGAAATGAGACTCAATATAATATAGCGATTACCATTCTCGTGTGCCGTATGATTCTACACTTCATGGAAATGCTTATAGAATGTGCACTTGTGTTTAAAAATTTGATTCCATCTGGAATCGAATCTAAGCCCTCCACGCTGCAAGCGAGTGCTCTACCACAGAGCCACACTGCATGTAGAGAAACATCTATGTTATTTTGGTGTATTAAATGTGACCGGAAAACTTCAAATTCACTTTTCTCGAAACTTTTCTACAGATGCATTGAACTGCTTTGGGAGAGGTGTATTCAACCTCTGAACATCTCGTACCGTAAATATACAGAATTACAAAAATGTGATTATGTGGTGCAAAACCAGACAGAGCTTTGTTTTTATATTTTTATTACCTTATCCATGTGCTGGTGCCACCTCAGTTTATTAGATGCCCAGGAGTTTCACACATGGAGCCACATCCATTGTATGTCCATTCATCACTACTTCCAGTACTTGTACACCATTTTTCTTTGTTTGGAATTGAGTTGTATGGGTTTTCACCAGATTAAGGGTTTAATTATTTGCTATGGATCCGTTAGTTGTAAACCTGTTCCATGATTCTCATGGCTGTGCATCATATAGATGTGTTTGGATGTCTTGCCGGTATATTAACCTCATCAACAAATACCATAGTCTTTGAAGAGTAGTCCAGTGTCCCAGGTAAATCATATATTTAGGTTGAGAAGTGGAGTGGGCCAAGAACCAAACCTTGTGGCTCACCTTATTTAATTTTTTCCTTTCAGAATTTAGTCTTATTCTTGTGGTACCATTTCTCAGTTTTATCCTCTGTTTTTTAATGTTAAGATAAATTACTTGGCATCACTGGGACTTTGCAAATCAACAGGACTTGCACACCTGTGGAAATAAAAAAAATAAAATTAAACTGAAGCACAGTGATGTTTGCACTTTACTGAAAGGTGACAGTGAATGTATTGGCTTGGCAAGACAAGAGACAGGTCTGATGCTGAGCACATTCCACAATGTTGATAAACAACAGGTGGAGCAGAGAATGCACAGTGGCTAATAACAACTGAATAACTAACAGTAGTCACAACATACATTAAACAAATGGAAGCTGTTAATAGAGCCAAGAATTACATTTCCAAGTATAGTTTTGCTGCAAAATCACTGATGTTATGGAGAATTGATTTTCTTCAATTGCTTGAAATGTGTATAGTAACAGTTGTACACAGACCAAGATTGCCCAAGAGAATAAGGAAGCTAAAAAGTGTTTATGCCTTCAGTGTAGGAAAGCACAAAGTAAGGAACTTGTCAGAAAAGTTTGAAACAACATGCCAAGAAGAAGGGGTCATGTTTCATCTATGGACATGGAAATAACAGGTAAAGAAGTGGTAAACAACTCTTTATTGCTGTTTTCACTGACAAGAAGACAAAAGATTGTATCGTATGCAGTAGATAAAAGGTGCGAGGGTGACAAAAAATTCTATATTTTACTGCAAGGCATGTACATGAAATTCAGGCCGTAACCCTATTTACTGTTTTAGACAGGTCTTACTTAGCAGTAATATAAATAATAAAGAATTTTTAATAAAACGGTAATTTTCTTTCAATGCACACGCTAGAAGCCTAAACGAATGAACAGACACAGGTCAGCATCTGCAACCCATCTTATAGAGTGCTGGAAAAAGGACAATTTCTGCATTGTTCCTTTATTTTTCAAAACAGTCACTCATGTGACTGAAGCATTTTTCTGTGTGTACAAGGATTAGCATTGCATAGAAAAGGAAAGTAGCATTTTGCATATCTTGGCCTGGCATTCACTTCACCAACACACCAGTCATCAACTGTGCTGAGAAAATATATTTCTTTGTTTTCTCTGAACAGACAGAAGGCCAAGGGTGCCAGGTCTACGCTGTATGAGAGATAGAGACTACACTGGCAAGCCCAGATGTGCAGTTGGTCCCCTATGGTACGAAAACGTGATTCCATACATTGCCATGCAACAACTGCACATTTACTATGTTGATGTTGATAGTGTCTGTCAAATTTTGTAATGTCTATTTACAAGCAGCAGCTTTCGCAGTGGTTCACGTGCTATTGAAATTGGCCAAAATCATATGATGTACATCTCAAAAGATAGTTGTCATCGTGTGTGTCTTGATGTTTTCAAGGCATAATAATTCATCTATTAAATTTCCCCTGATATTTCAGACATTTAGCTTTCAACCATCTTCAGGGTGAGGCAAATGAAGCTGCAGAACTTGTTCCATCATTTTAAACCACAAAACACAGTGCCTGGCTTGTTGATTAGCAGTCGGAAGTGTCTGTAAACTGAATCTGTGGCAACATGGCCTATCCATGCTGGGATATTGATGTGTCATTATTAGCTGCACTGTAGTAATATATTTGCAAGTTTATTAAAGAAAGTTCTGAACTGGGTGATTTATCTGAGTTGGAATCACTATGCTGGTCACTGAATTCTTCAAAAAACAAATTTCAATTGTTCCTTTCTTTAATAAACATACAATGATGTAACTACGGTGCAGTTAATTACGACACATCTGCCACCAAACAACATTCATGGTGCTTGTGTTTTCTATGGTTTAAAATGACAGAACAAGTTCTGTAATTTCAGTTGGCTCATTCTGAAGATAGCTGGAGGATGTATGGCCAAAATATTAGAAAAAGGAGAAATGAAGTTTGTGCAGCTGCACTCACAAAATTTAATGGATGTATGGGAATCGCCACTGACAGAGTAAATTTGCACAGTCTGTCTTTTGTGTGCCTTGGAAAAGACTCAGTTGACATTACATTTACTCGTGGGAGTCAAAAATTTACACTAGGTATTTTTTCATTTTGACAGTTCTGTGAGCTGAGTTAATAAAACTCATTGTAGCATCCAAAGTGTCTTTTTAGTTAAATTACTAAGGAGGGAAACATGCATGATAGCTACAAATTAGTGACCCCAAAAATGTCGAAAAATTTGCAAACAGCAAAGACTACACAGAGTTGTATGGTATCATCATATCAAGAAGTTAGTCAAGCTCAGACTGAGTGGCAGCTGTCAAAACTTCAAGAAGACGTGCAGAAGCAGATTAAAGATCTTCAGGCTGCAATAGGAATGCAAGATAATCCAGAAATGTGCACAATTGTTGACAGACAACAGAAATTCAGTAAACAGGTGAGCTGACAAATACGAGGGTCACTCCAAAAGTAATGCACACTATTTTTGTAAAAATAGTTTTCATTCTGCATGTGTGAAAGTTTTACAGTGTGTAGATACATCCTTCCCGCTTGTTTTCAAACTTAGTTCAACCTGTTCCCGTGAGTGGCAGCGTCACAGCATTTCTTCAAGATGGCTGCTACACTTGACATTCGTCACAAGCATCGTGCTGTCATAGAATTCCTGTGCTGTGAAAATGAGACAGTGGGAAACATCCACAAGAGGTTGAAAAAGGTGTATGGAGATGCTGCTGCCGATCACAGTACAGTTAGTTGGTGGGCAAGCAGGTTACGTGATGAAAGCGGGCATGGCCATATTGAGGATTGTTCTCACAGCAGCAGGTTTCATACTGCACACACTCCAGACAATGTGCAGAGAGTTAACAAATTGGTGACTGCTGACAGACGCATCACAGTGAACGAATTGTCATGCTATGTTGGGATAAGGAAAGGAAGTGTTTGCAGAATACTGAAAGTGTTGGTGTTAAAAAAGGTTTGTGCCAGGTGGGTTCCCAGGATGTTGACAGTGGCTCACAAAGAAACAATAAAAACGGTATGCAGCGAACTTTTGGAACAGTACCAGAGTGGTGGAGATGAATTTCTTGGAAGAATTGCATATGTGACAATGCTGAAGAAACTTCAAGCTTGACTGAGTCGTGTTTGACCACATCAGCAAAAGCAGGATGTTTTGCTGTTGCACGACAATGCACGGCCACATGTCAGTCAAAAAACCCTGGAAGCAATCACAAAACTTGGATGGACAACACTGAAACACCTGTCTTACATTCCTGACCTGGCTCCATGTGACTTTCATCTCTTTGGGAAACTGAAAGACTCTTTGTGGAACAAGGTTTGAAGATGATGACTCACTTGTGCACGCTGCCAAACAGTGGCTCCAACAGGTTGGTCCAGAATTTTACCGTGCAGGTATACAGGTGCTGGTTCCAAGATGGCGTAAGGCAGTTGTGAGGGATGGAAATTATGTGGAAAAATGAAAATATTGTTCTTAAAGGATGTATCTACACATTGTAAAACTTTCAAACATGTAGAATAAAAGATGGATTAAAAAAAAATGGTGTGCATTTCTTTCGGAGTGACCCTCGTTTGAGATAAGAGTCAGTCACATATGAAAGAGCAGACTGCACAGTTCTTGCTAGAAAAGCCGCAATTATGATTTGCAGTATTAGACATAGCATTTGTGCAGAAGAACATGACCAATGATCACATAAAATTTGCGGTAACAGTAAACAGTTTGGATGCTGGGTCTATCGCTATAGTCAAGGACTTTATATTGAAACCACCACAAGAACAACAGTATCTACATCTAAAGAAGACGCAATCAACTGGTTGTGTAAGACAGTAGATCAGAGGGTGTAGCGGGTGCTGTGTAGTGAACAGATAGATGACCGAATGCCTTCAGAATTCTGGCAGCATTTATGAAGTATAATTGCAGAAGAAGAGTTGTTGGACATGACACTAAGACGTATATGGATGGCACAGCTGCCAGTAATGGTAAAAGCAGCTTTAGTTACGCATGAAAAGATTGACATCGACTCAGTAATCATGACTGCGGACAGGGTGTAGGCAGTACTAGATAAGCTGATCATGTTAAGGGTAATAAAAGTGGCTAAAGAAAGCAACACAAAAGAGACTGTGTCCATCCAAAAGTAGCAACATACAAACATTAGTCAGCAGTTAAGTAACCTGAAAAAGCAGGCAGAAATGTTACGGAAGCAGGTAGCTATGCTGGCAGAAGGTAACAATAATACATCCTGACAAGACATTGGAAGTAAGAGTAGACAGTACCATTAGTATAAACAAGGTTAAACAAGTTGGTATCATTGGCATTTTGATAATCAAGCCACATGATGTAGTTCTCTGTGTTCATACCCAAATGATGAAAGCAGCCAGCAGTAGGTGCAGTGGGGTGGCAGAGCTCAAGAAAAGCACCATAACAAAAACAGGGTGGGTCCCAAAAGAGAGAGCAATCAAGCAAGATGCTAACATTGTCGTGAAGATTACATGTGGGAGATGTTAAGACATGATTATCCTTTTGACTCAGGGTCTGAAGTTAGCACATTACCGGTTGATAAAAAAAGAAGTGGAAGACCAACCTAGCCTATTCATATTACAGCAGCAAACAGTTTGCCCATAGCAATATACGAAAATCACAAAGCGAAGGTGGATTTGGGATTTAGTAGGAAGTTTCATACTAACAGACATAGCAGACCCCCATTTTAGCTGCACATTTTACATGCCAGCAGAAGATTGAGGTAAAACTCAGCACAGCACAGATAAAGATGGACAAAGAGATCATAGCTTGAGCTTTAGGCTGAAGTGTTGTGAGCACCATGGGTATTGGAGAGAAGATAAAGAAGGTGTAGTGCAACACAGTACACCATATTTAGATAACACCAGGCCAACCATTCTCACGACAGCTGAGAGTTAGTGCCCAACAGTTTTGTTGCAGCAAAGGCAGATTTTGAAGACAAGCTCCAAATGGGCATTATACATAGGTCAGAGAGCTCAAGGGCATCATCGCCAATGCATCTAGTCAAAAAGAACGATGGCATTCAGAGGCTCTACACTGATTTCCATGTATCCAAACATACAATTCTGGATCGATACCCAGTACGAAATATTTAAGATTTCGCCTAAATGCTAGCTGGAAACACAACATTCAGTCAATCATTTGCAAAAAAGCGTACAATCAAATACCAGTGGCAAAGTGGGCAAACGAAAAACTGCTGTAATAATTCTGTTTGGATTGTTCGAGCTTTTACAAATGCCATTCAAGTTGAACACTGCACAGACATGGCAGTGTTTCGTGTAAATGGTCCTCAGAAGGCTAGATTTATTATTTCCATACCAAGACTGCCACATCACGTGAGGAACACCTCATGACAGTATTCGACCGGATAAAAAAGTAGAACATAGTGTTCGATGAAGGGAAGTATACTCTGCTGCAAGTGAATTTCCTTGGCCACGCAGTTTCAACAACTGGCATCTGCCTTAGGCAGACAAAATTTGGAATAATTAAGAACATGCCTCGCCCAATAGATTTACATCAGTTAAGAAATTCCTAGAGGTTGTAATCTTCTACTGTTAGCATCTACCAGAAGCAGGCGAGGTTCAGCACTGCTGATAGCACTAGCAAGTTAAGATGCCACAAGTCAACGGCCACTGGAGGCAATACCTGAGATGCCAGGAGCCTTTCCCCAGGTAAAAGGTAGCCTGTAAAAAACAATTCTTTTAGTCCATCCTATGCACTGTTAGCAATAGTCATAGACACCAGCCAATAGGCAATTGGAGCTACATCCACCGGTATGTGAAAGGCTATTGGCAACCCTCTAGTTCCTCCCCCTCCCCCTCCAGAAGCTCACAGCATCCCAGGTGAAATGGGGCACATTTGATTGTGAGTTAGCAGCGGTTTATGAAGAAGTGTGACACTTAAGCTCTTACTTAGAGGCCAAACCATTCACAGAACACAAGGAAGATTGGTCCCCAAGACATTTCTAACAGTTTGAGTTTATTGGGCAGTCTACTACAACTAATAGACAAATTAAAGGGATTGGACTAAAAATGTTGTTGCTGATCCCCCCCCCCCCCCCCCCCCCCCCCGGTCGGAGCAATCTCTTACATAGTGGATTATGGGCAGCTGGCCACAGAATAGGCTACTGATGCTCCACTAAAAGAATGTTTGCAAAGCAAATCAACTGTACTGGGTCTGAAGCAATTACAGCCTGTAGGGTCCAAACTAAAGATCTGGTGTGAAATGTCAAAAGGGAAACCCAGACAGTTCATACTCAAAAGACTACGTAATGCAGTTTATGATAGACTTCATAAGTTAGCCCACCCTAGTGCAAATCTATGATCCAACTTAAGAAGGGACTGTTGCAGGTAAGTAATAACATGCGGTGTGCCAACATGTAAAGTGGACAGGCAAGCCTGTAAGCTAGTGGAGAGGATTTCGAAAAACAAAAGACCATTTCTCTCATGTACATTGGAACAGTGTAGAACCACTTCCTCCCGTCCAAAGGATGCCGATACTTGCCAACAGCCATCAACAAATATGCTTGATGGGCACAGGCGCAGCCCGAATGAAAGACACCTCAGCAGAGACTGTGGCTAAGTTGTTTTTTTTAGCAATGTGGATAGCACATTGCTGTGACCCGGGGCAATAGTTTGAATTGAAGCTGTTCCTAGGGCTGGCTAACCTGCATGTGTTCTGACATTATCTTAAAACTAGCTACAATCTGGCAAATAATGGAATCAAGGAATGCTAGCACAGGACATTGAAAGATGTCATCATATGTCATGAAGACTGGACCTCCACACTGCTGCTGTTATTGCTAAGCCTACAGGTTGCATATAAGCATGATACAGGATACATACGTCATCATGCCTGCATCACAACCTGTACTCATACATACATTAAGTAATTCTCATACAGAGGAGTACATTTTAACTGAAAGTTTCTGCCTGGTGTCAGCAGATAAATATGACACTGCAATGCTTGTGTTGTTAAGAAGAACGATTCAACAGTCCTTCAGGCATGCATGCATGCATGCATGCATTTGGCACAACCAGAACCAAAAATGAATAATCTGCTGTACTTGCTACAACAGGTGCAAAACCAAATAGCCAATTATGTCCATCACCTGCATCACAACAGAGGAACATAAGTTTTTCATGCAAAAGGGTCTGAGTACATGCTCGCATTTGATGTTGAGGACAGATGTAGTACGTCCCCCTCTGCAACCCCCATATGCCAGATCATACAGAGTCCTAAAACGTGATGGAATACAATGCAAATACAATATAATGGCAAGCAAAGGACAGTTTCCTTATAACGAATACAGCTCACATATGTACTACCATAGCCCAACAAAACGGTTCATGAAACGGAAGAGGACACTATGCACACAACTGCAGAATGGAAAGCTGGAACAGAGCCAGCACAGCAAATTCAGCCCTCAACTCTACGAGTAAACCCAGTGGAGAAGCCTTGGAACAGATTCAGCTGACATTAAATTTTCTGTTTTGAGTTAACAATATTACTCTCTTTATTTTTCTCATTTATGACAGTTCTGTACAGGTTCATGAGCTGAGTTAATAAAACTTACTGTTGCATCCAAAAGTGGCTGTTAGTTAAATTACAGAAAGTACTGTTTGAGAATAATGAATTATTTAGGAATACAGGAGATGACTCACTGAAAGACAGAAGCACCATGTCATCGACAAGTACGCAAACAAAAGGAACATATCTCCACTTTGCTAGCTTTCAGAATGAAATTTCTTTCTCAAGCTTGTACGAGAAACACACACAAGTATCATTGGGTGGAGGGACAGCGATTCACCTTAGGTTTAGGCCTGGGAGCTTATGGGAGTGGACGTGCTGTAAGGATAGCTCCATCTGCACAGCTCAGAAAAGCTGGTGGTGGTGGGGAAGATCTAGATGGTAAGGGTTGTGAAGCAGCCATCGAAATCTCACATGTCTTACTCTGCTGCATGTTGTTTCACTGCATGTTGTGCCACTAGATGGTCCACCTTGTTTTTGGCAACAGCTTGGTGGTGGCCATTCATTCTGCTTGCAGCTGGTTGGTTGTCATATACCAATATAAAACACTGTGCAGTGGTTGCAGCAGAGCTGCAATTAAATTACTAAGAAGATGAACACGCAGGATACCTACAGGTGAATTGCTATCATGTTCTCCCATTTATAATTATTATATTGTAGAGTAGGAGATCAGAACTGATAGACCACAGAGTGGTTGAATGTTCTGGTTTTGGTCTCTGTGTAACTAAATATGTAAACTTACAATTTTTTGAGATAGTGCAATGATAATTTTAATTTTAATGGTCCTTAAATATTTTAACTAAGTCCAACTGGTGGTCACACTAACTTTGTCTTAGAGGTATTTTTTGCATTGAAATTAAGCCAACAGTGTAATGAACATGCCAACAGACAATTCTGCATTACAGCATTGTCCAACCTCATCCTTAAAAGAATTATGACTACTTATTGTATTTATTTATTCTCTCTCCCCAGACTTTGTGCACTGGTGGAATAGGGGGCTGTGTAGTGCTGGAATGGGAACAGTGAATGGGCTCTATCTGGTCCTCCTCAATCAAACAAACCACCTTCCTCGATGTTGACCTCCAATTCAAAGTACATCTGTCCATATCAAACCTACCAACCACCAGCAATACCTTCACTTCAATAGCTGCCAGACATTCCATACCAAGAAGTCCCTTCCATATAACCTAGCTATCTGTGGCTGTCACATCTGCAGTGACAAAAAGTCCCTCTCAAAATATACTGAAGGTCTCACTGTGGCCTTTACAGACTGTAATCACTCTCCCAACCTTATACAAAAACAGATCTCCCATGCCTTATTTTTCCAGTCACCCACCACCTCCCAAAATCACATCTCTGGCCACAGAGGAACATTCCCTTCGTGACTCAGTACCAACTAGGAGTGGAGCAACTGAATTACATTCTCCACCAACTACCTCTCGTCGTGCCCTGAAATGAGAAATTTTCTACCAACTATTGTTCTCACCCTCCTTCAGTGTTATTCCACTGCCCATCAAACCTACACAATATCCTCATCCATCCCTCCACAACCCCCGCTCTCAAACCCTTGCCGTATGGCCCATTTCTCTGTAATAGACCTCGGTGCAAGACTTGTCCCATACATCCTCCCACCACTACCATCACCATCAACTCCAGTCCAGTCATAAACATCACCTATCCCATCAAAGGCAGAGCTACTTGTGATACCAATCATGTAATCCAGAAGCTAAGCTGCAACCACTGTGCTGCATTCTATGTGGGCATGAAAGCCAACAGGCTGTCTGTCGGCACGAATGGCCACCGAGGAATTGTGGCCAAGAAACAACTAGACCACCCTGCTGTTGAGCATGCTGCCCAACATGACGTTCTTTATTTCAATGACTGCTTCACAGCCTGTGCCATCTGGATCATTACCACCAACAGGAGCTTTTCTGAATGGTGCAGGTGGGAATTCTCCCTGCAGTATATCCTATGTTCCCATAATCCTCCTGGCCTCAAACTTCGTTAGCTGTTGTCCTTACTCATCAGCCCCTTCCCTGTTCCCATTCCAGCACTATGCATTCCTCTATTCCACTAACAAATCTTATCTTTTTACTTCTCTCCTTTTCCACTACCCCCATCTCTCCCCTGCCCTCCATCTAATCTCCTGAGTGCACCTAGCTGCCGTACCCGCTCTACATCTCGTCCCTGCATGCACCCACTAGCAGCACTTTACAGTCTCCCACCCCTACCTTGTTATCCATCATCCTCCCCACCCCAGCCTCCTCCCCATTCGGTTACCTCTCCTAACATGCACTGCTGTTCGTAGTCTGGCTTCCCAGAGACTCTGTGTGTGTGTGTGTGTGTGTGTGTGTGTGTGTGTGTGTGTGACAAAGGCCTCGTTGGCTGATAGTTTTTTGTTGTGCCTATCTGCGACTCAGCATCTCCGCTATGTGGTGAGTAACAGCTATCCTTTTCATAATGTTCTTACATTCCATCCTGGATTTTTTCCATTGTTTGAGAAAAAGACTGAACATTCACAAATGTGTACATGAAGTTTCCACTGGGGAAAAATATTTCTGTTCCAACTACGAGACAGTAAAATTTAATGTACAGAATTGTAGCCACTGGATCTGAAAGGATTAATACTAACATATATTGATTATGGCTCCAACACTCAGGGAAAAAAGGAAAATGAAGGAAAACTTAAAAGAAGTTATAGACAAGGCAGAAAAATTTAATTTGTAGGAATGCCACAAGAAGAAAGACAACATAAATGGTATTATGGCAAATCTGAAGGTTATGGAATGGTGAAGGATGGATGCCATACATCTTTCCATGATTAAATGCTCCTTAATCACAATGCCAGAATTCAAAGGACTATGGCATGAGATGACAGTGCATATTTTATTTATTCTTTATTTATTTATTACAAAGTGTTTTCTCAATGATACTGCAATAGGTAATAAATAACTGTTAGGCCACCATATGCTGCTGTTTATCTAATAAAGTTTTTCCGTTCTGCAAGGGCTTTCAAGCTCATGTAAGTATATTTTAAATGTTGTGTATGCACATGGTTGAAACTGAGCTTGCAACACTGCCACTAGCAGCCTTCACTATTCTGAAAAATGCAACTGAGGTGACCACCTCCAGCACTTCTTTCATCATTCGTTTCACAATTCTGTAGAAAATTTCCAGTAAAATTCAAGATTTTATGAATGACTGTATTTCCAAATTATTCTCAGACTACTTCATTTATACAAAACTTTCATTGTCTAAGTCATCCTTATGGAGCTAGATTAAACCTTAAGAGTTCTGTCACGCCCAAAAACCTAGTCCTGCTTGCATTCAAGAGAACAGTGATCCAAATTCTCATATGGCCACCAGATTTACATTTTCTATGGTTTCACTAAATTGCTTAAGGCAAATGCTGGGATGGCTCCTCTGAAAAGAAGAAAGATTTCCTTCTCCAATCTCAGACTGTGATCCATGTCCAATTAGGCCTACCTCGTCAACACAACATTAGATCCTAATTGTCATTCCATCCAGTAATAGTAACTATATAGCTGCCATTGGATTGTCGGAATGCAGTGTTTGACAAATAGACCATTTTGAGATTCTCATGGCGTTTTTTAAATATGACTCATGAATGAAACTGAGTGATCACATTCAATATAACAAAATACTTTTGTGGGATAACTACCCATCATTCTTATTGCAAATACAACTGAATCGGTGAATGGAAAAACAGTAAAACTCCAAAATTGTCAGTTTTCAATAGAGACAGTCAAAACCACATTTAAATGTGGGTTAAAGAGAAGTATAACTTACACACTGTGTATACATTTATAAGGGTGCCTGTTACGTTAAAGGATGGAAGAACGATACAACTCCAAGCATTATAACACTCTTCCACACAGCATCATATGTTCTCCTCCTTGCCACTAGCAGTTGACATGTGCAGACGTATCTGTGCACCTGCAATCTCATTTGAAGTTACCAATGTTGTTTGTGCAGATGAAAGAAACAGCAGTAGCTGCTCTCAAAAAGTGTACTTATATAATAATCCGATATGTACATAATGTCCAGTAGTGAGTGTTCATATGATAATACAGATAAAGGAATAGATGGAAGCATGGAAGAAAAGTGCAAGAAAGCAAGTTCATCTTCATGGAGAACAGTATGTCACTGAAAGGGGAAAGATGGGGGAAGAAAGCTACTGGACCAGATTCCAAATACGTTTTCTCTTTATATCATTAACTGATATAAAATATTAATAAAGAAAGTTAACAAGTGAAATGTGTATTTTTTCCTTTTTGTCTAGTTGCAAGAAGTAGTGTGTGTGAGTCATTCCATGTCAAATCAACACACCTATTTTACCTCACCCTCTTAGATTTTGCTGAAAGTTGGTATACTTATAGTGGGCACTGAGACTAAGAAAAATACCAAATTTCATTTTTTTTTATCTCAAACCATTTCTGAAATATGGCTATGTAAACTTTTCAAAAACCAGCCAAAAATGAGTGAACGGACTTTTTTTAAAAATTGTCATAGGAGCTGTCCTAATTGAGCTAGAGAACTGGGAAAGGTGTCATTTTGCATGCAAAAACATTACCTTATTAAACCAAAACTAATCAGCATATTTTATAATTAAGTTGATTGCTTATTTTAATTTCATACAACTTCACTAACGGTATATTAACCGATATAACAAAAACAAGAAATTGAGCATTTAACTACAAACTGAAATAAAGTATGATTAAGTACAAGTATTTACATAATAGTTCTGGTCCATGATGTTTGAAATGGAACTATTAAACAAATTAAATACATAATGCTTGTTTTTGAGTAATATGTACATAGCTAAATTTAACACAATACGTACTAACAATAATTTTGAAATAACTTTCTATAAAATATACATTAACACTAACCTGAGACAAAAATTAAGATTGAGTTGAAAGCAGTTTCCCAATAAATTGTCTTGGAACTTCACATATTACATTTTAATAAAGCTGACTGGGTTTGGTTTACATCACTTTCATTAAGAATGTATGTTCTCCCTATCGGAGTAAATGGATTAACTTTTGTGAGAACATCCACAACTGACACCCACAGGACATCTGCATGTGCAGGATAAGAGAATGACTTAGCTGGTCCACATGGGTGAAGAAAAGTTATTTTCACTTCTTCAAGTTCTTCGTTTTTTTCTAAAATGTACCCTAGCCACCAGTTTCTGCCATATACAGTGGTGACATAGCCTGATACATCTTGTAACTTCAGTTTGTCTGATGATGTAGTTACTTCCCTCTCCCAACTCTGCATATCACCTGAGAAGTATTTGACTATTAATTTTGATGTAGTGTTGGGAATGAAAGCGTGAAATTGCTGTGTTCCTTTGATTGTCAATGCCTCTTCAAGTCAACTTCTTAAGAATATTTCTGAAGCAGCGTAGTCTTCTTGAGTGGAATATGCAAAATCAACATTTGTGATATTATCTACTGCCCACTCAAATAGATCTCGTGCGGTTTGGATCTGATTTTGGTATGGCCTTTGCAAACTTGCACGAGCTGCCAGTCTCTTTACTGAACCCCCTACTCCATCACAAGGCCCTTTCCCATGTGCTGTGGCTGAAAAGTGCCACTCAGCTTTTATGTTGAAGTCTTCCCCATGAAGGCAAAGGTTCAGGAAGTTTTTCTTATTTTTATACTGACCGGTAGAACTGTCAGAATAATAGTATATCTTTTTTGGAATCTTTTGAAATTTATTTGTTAGATATGAAATTAGCTTCTTTTGAAAGGTGTAAACTGCAGTTATATTGTACTCCAGGCAATCAGAAACAATGACAAAGCTCATATGCTCAATTTTGCCTTCCTGTTTGTAATATATAACAAAAGGATGAATGGTAATCTGTTGTCTTGTCCAGTGGAAACTCTTGAGCTTCATCCTGTAGAACTATACTATAATTTTCTGAAAAATCACATATGACAACAATTCAGATTCCATAAGGTTTTCTCTTGTGGAGTTAAGGAATGTTCGTTGTTGCTTTGCAATGAAGTCAGGCCGAATCGAAGTCAACATCTTACTACAAATAAATCTATGAATTCTTCAGAAGCTTTCTGAACAATTTCCAGATTACATCGATCAACTGACATCCACTGTCTGAACTTGTTCAATAAGTTTTCATGAAAAGAGTCTTTTAAAATTTTACAAATGACAGTTTCACCTGGGCAGCATTCACAGTTTCCCATGTTGCAATCAACTGATGATGGGTTGCAAAGCATTTTTTGCAATGCACTGCTTATAATTGTTTAAGCTGCTGTTTGTTACTGTATTTAATTTGACATTTTTTATCATTAATTTTATGTTTTGGTGAGTTGTGCACACGCAGATAGTGTGTGTGCCACTCTGGCCAGCTACTACACAATGTTTTGGTCTCAACTCAGCAAATTTGGAGAAACCTATTTTTATGTTAGGAAACTTGTCTTTAAAATGCTTGTAAGCTTCTTTAAGGTTACACAAAATAAGTCTTTTTGATATTTTTGTTTTATTTCCACTTGTTTCTGTAATTGTCACACAATCTTTAATGCCTGGCACAGCCCTGCTAACTTCATCATTTTCATAAAATGAATGTACAGTTTTGACAGTTTCTGTTGGTAAACACTTCCCTGGTTTTGGGTTTGGACCTTCCATGAATCCTTTCTCTTTCAAAATTTTTTTGGACTGCTGAACAATGTAATTAGGAGTATTAAATTCCCTCATCATTTTCCTGACACTCCACTTTTCAGGTAAACTTGTAATAATCATTAGTTTTTTTGCTCTACTTATAGAATTTTTAAAGTTTCTTTTAAGATTTTCAAGAACGGGTTCATCAGTATCAGTATCTGATGAAGAAGTTTCAGGAGCAACAAAAAGTTTGTGTGTCACTGATGAGATTTTCTTCACTTTTGATTTGACGTAATGCCTAGATGTTAGTTTTCTCTTGTCAATTGGGGACTCGCCTAGTTCTTGAAGTGTTGTGTTAAATGTTTTAACAGCTACTGAAGTTGAAGTGAAGTCAGGGTCTTGGTCTCAGGTGATTATCTCTGATCCAGAAGATTCTCCTTCAACACTTTCATCACTGATGGGCTCTGGTGTATTTTTCAATTTGGTTACATCTTTCCTACATTTATCACAAATCTTGGCACCAATTGATATTTGAGGAAATAATTTGGGCATCCATGTTATGACATTTCTCAGTTTTTTTCTGCCTCTAATAAAATTATTTGACTTCTTCAATGGATTACAACACTGCACTCTTACAGCACTGCACTTTTTACTTGGTTCCATATTTATACAAAAACCACTTGTAAACTGTCTACCAATGTATAGATTTACTTGAAAATGAACTATTAAATATAATAGATACAGCCTGGTCAACACAGAGGTAACAATTGATTTGCACTAAAACCATAGTGCACAATAATGCTGTAGGCACACATAGCCTTAGAAGGTAACAATGCAGACTACATCATCACAAGAATGGCTCCAGTCTTTGAATTATTGTACAGACATCAATGGTCCTCTACTGACGTACTACCTTAAAGGTCAGTTTGGTCTAACTAGGGCCATTAGTGAAAAACCAGACTCTGGAATAATTTTTTATTTAACAATGAACCCATCATCATCCCAAATTTATATTTTGCCATGTGATTTACAACAGTATGAAGTAGTTATGGAAATATTTTGGAAATTTTCAATTATGTACTTTCGTAAAAAAATTAAATCAAAATATTAATTACCATTTTGAAAAAGGTTATTAATTAGAAGCTATGTTTTTTTTGTCTATCACTGGACAGAGCATGAAAAATGCTGCAAAATGATACCTTTCCCAGTTCTCTAGCTCAATTAGGGCAGCTCCTAGGGCAACTTGAAAAAAGTCCGTTCACACATTTTTGGCCAGTTTTTGAAAAGTTTACACGACCATATTTCAGGAATGGTTTGAGGTAAAAAACTGAAATTTGGTTTTTTTCTTAGTTTCAGCACCCACTATAAGTATACCAACTTTCAGCAATATCTAAGAGGGTGAGGTAAAATTCTTATTTTAAGTGTGTTGATTTGACATGGAATGACTCGTGTCCAATATAAGTCGAGCAGAAAAGGAATCCTTTTTGATTCATTTGTATCAAGGAGGTTTTGGGGACCAGCAAGATACATATTTGATTAGCCTAAAGGAATGTCACGAAGTAGCTAGACGTCATCCGAAAGAAGAAACCAAGTAAAAAAGTAAGACCACAACAGTTTCATACTTTATACAAAATGGCTCAGGCAAACTTTCCGTTTGTAAAGCTGCTTTTCTAAATATACTATCAATAACTGATTTACGTCTTCAGCGATTGAATCAGTTATTGATTTCTGGGCAGAATCCTAAAGATCCGCATTGCAAGCATAACAATAGGCCACATGTATTCTCGCCTGACATATCTGCCAAAATAAAAAGTCACATATAGTCATTCCCCTCAAAGATTTCTTATTATCGTTCCAAAAAAAGTACACTACCTTGGCACCCCCCCCCCCCCTTGAGGTACAAGAACTTCATATTTTTTCGGACAATTGTCTGGGGCGGAATTGAAAGCATACAATTTTGAGATTTCTCTTACATATTGCACAAAGCCAGCATGTGAGACAGCCTTTGGAAATGTCAAATGAGTCTCAAGAACACATGATTCAATTCATCTACCAGGAAATTATCAGCACATGATTGCAAGCAGTTGCAAATTAAAGCCATTTACAGTATCAGCTATCAAATAGACACCTGTAGCTGACTTCAAAAGGTGGTGGCCAAACTATTACTTGTTCATGAAAGTAATGAAACCTTCCATTTTCAAACTATAATCAGTTAATCTATGACAGATCTACACCAGGTTATATTTCTCTATTTGTTTTATTGGAGGACTGCATATCAATGATTTTAAAAGGCCTCACATCATTGCAACTTTTCCAAATGAACCAGACTACAAGAAACCATTACCAATTAATATGAAATAGTAGATATAAAATTAATCTTTAAGTATACATGTGGCAAAATCTTGGAGTTTCACGTGTAACTGTCGTATTACATCTTGGGAGACAAGCAATGAAGATCAGCAGGAATCATCAGTTCTAGGCCATCATATTATGTAAAAAAAAAAAGTAATGTCATCCTTATTAAATGATTTACATTTTTTTTTTTTTAACATTTAACAAATATTAACTGGAATAACAGTATAATGTCAAGTTTTGTTTTTGACTGTACAGCTTCTAAAGATGCACTTAATGAAACATTCTTAGCAAGGGCTTGTTGAGTGTCATTCCTTACAATTCTCTGTTCACTTGATTGTGGTGAAATTTACAGTTGTTACCCAAAACATGTTTTTGTGTTTATCTCAAAACAAGGATTCTGGAGCTGTACCTTTTTTCCACTCACTGATTGAATTTAAAAGGCAAAAATGTATTGCACAGAGAAAGCTAGTAGTATTAATCAATAGGATGACATGGAAACAAGGCCAGTGTTTATAAATTTTTACTTTGATGTTATATTAAGCCATTATAGTTGTCACAATTACTCATAAGAAGTTACAATAGTAAATGAAGATGTGAAACATTTTGGTTAAGGCAAATACCATAATTTTTTTCCACTTCATAAAAGCCTGGATTCACATGTATCAATCAGGAACAGGAAGTGTTATTTTTTCCTTTCTCCATGGTGTTAAAGAATATTTGCAACTTACTACCTTGTGGATGAAAAATCAGCAATATCTAAATATGCAGATACAGTGTATGAAACTTGAAGAAATTTTTTTTTACAAAAACTATAGTCAGGAATAATTCAGAATCCCCCACTCTCCACACTCAACAGTCCCTGTCTGTCAGAGCATGATGTCTGCATGGTCTTCGTTTATCTGTAGTTGTTCCTTTATGTTCCCATTTCATAATCACATCACCGACAGTTGACTTGAGCAGCTCTTGAAGCATCGAAAAGGACCATGATGGATTTGTTATTCAGATGACATCCAACGACTGGTCCACATTCTGCGTCACTGAGCTCTCCTTACCAACCTATTTTACTGTTAGTTCTCTTCTGGTGACAATACTTCCCACCTCCTTTTATACTGGTGGGTTCAAATCCGCGTTTAACCTTATAGTTTAGGTTTTATGTGATTTTCTGAAACTGATGAAGAGAAATGTCAAGGTAGTTCCTTTGAAGTGAACATAGTTAATTTCCTTCGCACCTTTTCTCTGTTCGAGATTATATTCCACCTTTAATGCCCTTGTCATCAACGAGACTGATTTTCTTTCATTGCTATTAAAAAAGCTAGCAACAGAGAAGCTGCAACTAAACTACATATTTTATTTTCAAAGTATTGTCATGCCAGGAATCGAAATCTAATACATGCAACAGGAATTTGGTGAGCAATATTTGTGTCAGCTTGTCCCAATGGTAACACAATGCACAGACAGGAAGAACTACAACAGGATCCAACTTGCGCAACTGATGAATGCTTTGTCTGGAATACCAGACAGTCTGGACGTTGCTCTGCAGACAGTTTTTGCGCATGCAGTTTGCTAATTCAATGTTATCTCTCCACCTCAGATCATATAATTCATATTTTAACAGTTAAAATATGAGGAAAAAACAACAACAAAGACTGTATAGTCTCAAAGAAATGGCACCTATCATTTTCTGCCAGCCTGTGGCCGAGGTGATGGTGACAACAGCACTCATTTATGGAAACAAATTCCACTGAGAATGGAATGTGATAAGGAATGCTCAATACTGGTGTAAAGTAACCGCCCATATGCCATGCATTGTGCAGTGGCTTACAGAATATACCAATATGTGTAGACTTAATTTTATCGAAGGCTCCATGTGCCAAAATATTTTCAATTGCTAAGCTCCCTAGATTTGAACCATTAGTGTCCAACTAAAGCCAACTTTACAGTTATAACAACAACAACAACGTGATACCTCAGAATGTCTCAGCATGACTGATTAATCATGTACTTCCAGATGTTCAATTGAAAGCATGCCATTAATAATAATAATAATAGTAATTACTGTAAGTAGCATCAAAGTAATGAAACATAGTGAAAGTTGTGCTGTGCTGTTGGTTTCCTTGTTTCAAAATGAGTGATGGAGCAATTCCAGCCCCACAGCAGGCACTGCTTCAAGTAGGGGTAGTAAAACATAAGCCACTTCTACTGTTCTACTTTAGCAGATTTTCTGTACAAAGCACAAAGTTAAAGTGCTGTACTAGCACAGTGTGGGAAACATGGAGTCTCCCTCCCCCCCCCCCCCCCCCCCACTGCTCCTCTTGACACTACTGTAGTCTGTGTACTGGGCACAGCTTGCCTTTTTCATCTCCTACACCCCCTTCTAGTAGCGATCACAAGTAGTTTGACGATTAGTACAAAACAAAGGTTTAGTGATATTGTATGCTGTGCAATAGTATACCAAATTTTGAAACTAAGAATTTGTGTGACAAATTTTACTGCATGAATGGCTTTTTTGTATTAAAAGAAAGGGGCAAACAAAGCAACTGGAGAAATCCATGATGAACAGTTGCCACAGTTGGCAACATTAACTAACAGAACTTGCAGTGTCAATGGTGCACTACAGCTGCGAGTACAGTTGACCAACTATGTTTCTGCATCCACTTTATTATTGACAGTTGTTATTAATTGTAATACGTTGACTGCCACACACACCATCAGGCAGAGCCAGGCACACAGTCAGGCATGTGGTTCTACTGTGGCACATGGCAGTCATTGTGTTAATAAAGAAGAATTAAGGGATAAATTGATCCAGACAAAGCACTTTTCTCAGTTAGAAAAAAGTATGGATAGAATAACTGACCATAGTCTTTTGTAACAGCCATACAGGTATTTGTGTAAACTATGAGACATCACAAGCAGGATGGACAGGATGCAAGTTTTAACCAAACAGAAATTGGATACCTCAAGTGTCATGTCGTCAAAACAAATTCTTGTCATTTCCTTATACAAATGATAAGATAAAAACAACAGCTTCAAGTCTAAATACAAAGAACCATCTTTATATTGATAGTACACCAAAATTATTTGCCCTCCAGAGATTATGCTTTGCACACACACACACACACACACTACTAGCACGTGTAAACACTGATTCATACGCCTTCGACTGCAGCTATGGCTGCATTTGAATGATCAATAAGTAGAATCATGAGCACTGAATATTTTATATTTGCATTTGTTTCTGTAGAAAGAGAGAAGTCTTAAAATAGAAACTGAAACCTTTTCTCTGTTTATCTTCAACATAAAGTAAAATAATCCTCATCCAGAAGAGCAGCAAATGGCATAGCCCAGGGGCATTCTTTACCAATTTAATACCATTCATAATTTTAGTCAAATTTGTTTACCTTAAAAAACTATGTGAGCTATTTTTCGTGATCACTGGGCTTCTTGTTAAAGGGCAGTAGAAATCTGAGGGCTACAGGATAATTTTGCTTAAAGTCCAGCCACGGCCGTGCCTGTGCTGTTGAGAATCACGATGCAATGTTCCTTCAGACATGCATGCATGTCCAAATGAACTGGCACTCCGTCAAGTACAGTCATTATGAAACACATGAAAAGTATTCACAGTTGTTAACACGCATGACAATCAGTTGCGTCGTGGAATGACAATGAAAGCTTTTATTGTCGTCACTCCATTATACAGATGATGGTTGTCCACATTTCACAACTGCACACACTCTTCACTGCCTAACTTCGCGAACTATAAATACAATTTAATAGTAAATGCCATGGAGTAGAATTGGTTTGTCATGAAATAAGATTCCTTGGGGTGCGACAGTTAGAATACATAGTTAAGTAATTTTTATATACATTACTGACCATTCCTCCTGAGACACCCTGCATATGTCAAACCAAAGCACAAGTATAGTGTCTACAAGGCATGATTAAGACAGAACTTGCTCCACACGGTACTGCTCCTCTCCAGTAGCTGCCTGTGTGCTGTGCAGAGTTTGTTTCCTGCACAACCCACACGCCTTTTCATTTAATGATCAAGAAAAATCTGATAAATAGTAATTACACTGCTTACTTTTGATACCCACATTTTCTACTAAGTTTACTGCATGTGGAGAGGGGGGGAGGGGTGTAGTAAGCACACTGTAAAATCTTTGTAAAAGTTGGTTATCTTATAGGCATTCATATATCACTCTCGCAGTCACCAATCTTTAGCAACTTGAGCATAGACCAGTCACTTAGAAGCCACTACTTCAACCTGCCTAATCTAAATTAAAAAACAACAGTTTCAAAAGTATTCTTGACTAGAATAAGTTCCAGCTGTGTAGCATTTAATAGACCAAATTTTAACACTATTATGTTTTTTCCAGTTTTAGTGCTAACATCATACACATGGTAAAGGATGTGTTCGAGTACTTTGGGGTATGGAACTAATGACTGAATAATTATTTTTTTAAAGTTTAGATACAACTTACTAGACAACAGCTGTGTTGAAAGTAGTGATCACCACTCTATATGTGTGAATTAAAAATGCACACAAAATTTTACAGCACTCTCAAATACCATTGCAAAACATTGTACACCTGTCAGCACTTGACAATGCTTTGCAGAGTTTGAAAGTAGATGTACAAGAAGGCTGGCAACGAGGAACATACCAACCAGTTTCTCTTCACTTTGTACTTGTGTATCAATGAACCTGAAACATAACCAATTTCAAATAATATCACAGAAAAAACTCATGGGAATGAGGTTTAGCTATTGTGTTGGCTTTAAGAAAGAACATACATTTCCAGCTGTTACACACACACAGAGTTACCCACAGGGCACCAGGAACATTAATACATCTTCATTCTCGATGAAGAATAATAAATAATGTCCAGAAAATCATAAATCTTCATAGCATGCTTATAACGCCTCACCACAAGCGCTCTACAACCACAATACAGACACTGATCAAACAAAAATGTCTAGCAATTAAACACAATATTCAAAAGAATGCAATCTGCAGCATATGGAAAATTAGGCACAAAATATTATTTCACTAATTCCATAAAAAAAGCTGAAGAACCCTTCCTTGATTTTCCAGAGCCATCAGTAAGCAAAACTTTTCTATTATTATAGAAGCTATCATCTGGGAATGACTTGAAATAAATACCATACAGGACTTTGATCATAATACAATATTTATTATTACAACTCACAATCAATACAAAACTGTCAATACATTAAGAAAGTATATAAATTAAGTAATTAGTTACATGTTAGATGTCACAAGCAGAATAATAATTATATATGTCACAGCCGTGAGTATATTTCAATAATTGTTCCAACGCCAATTCACTTTCTTCAGAGGTATGCCTCTCAATGTCCTTTTCACATTTAGACACAGGCTCTAAGGAACAAAAAGAATGATCTCAAGGTAAGTGTTATGTTCTCCCAATGTTTTAAGCAAGAAAATATAAAAATTAAATGGTCAACTAAAGCCACATTTGAAAATCCCAAAATTTTCAATACACTAGTATCACACCAAATGACCCATGATGCACCTTGGATAGTGTGCGTCTAATTGCTGCATTGTTGTCTGTCGCGCCGAAAACCCTGTAACGGGTAGCTCTGAAACGCAACATTTATCCACATTTCTTTCCAATCGACATACATATTAACGTTACTTGGCGGGATCATGACTGAACATCTTAAAAAGTAAAATTACTTTAACAGTACGTACCTTCGCGTCTGCTTTTCTTGGCGCCTTGCTCGTGCGGCTGCATCTCTCTGCTACAGCGCTTTCGAGTTAATCCCGGAAAAGCACCAACATTTTCGTTCTGACGATGGGCACAATGAGAATTTAGGCCTATTTTAGTCCAAGAGTTTGTATCATCAGTGTCCATTTCACAATCATCGGAGCGAGGAAACACTGGCATGTATCCGTAATACGTGTTGGTAGAAAGAAATGGCTGGAAATTTGGAACTCGTCTTAAGTCTGGAAATTTGGCCACATTTACACACAGGTTTTGCGTGACGCCGGCTAACGGCTCAGCACCCGCAGCCCATTTCTCATTTACTTCACAACTCATTATGCTGCAGTGGAACGACTATTTTATACAACGCGTACACAAAGTCAGTTCTCTTTAACAGTTTTAACACTTCACAACATGCACTTCCGATATTAATCCCCCACCTTCTACCTAAGCAGGAAGACGGCCGTTGAACCAATGCAATACGAGATTCAAGCGTGCAGCTTTTAGCAGAATATTTGTGGAAGTGCAGGATATATTCGGAAGTGAGATCATCTGATATTCCCGTTATATTGCTTCATGCTACGTTACGGGATCGACCACAGCACCTGGTTTCCTACGCAAGTCATGACAAAAGACGTACAAATAATTCCACTTTGACTTTTTCTTCGAAAAGAAACTAATTCAGTTTGCAACAAGACTGATTCCGAAACCCCCGTGGTAGCCCCACAGTACTTTTCCACATATCAACTGAATTTCAAACACGGGGTGGTGTATTTTAACTACGGGGCGAAAAATTCGTAAATAAAGAATGTGTTACTGACAAAATTACATTTAGTTGAGAACATAATGTCAATGAAATGACATCCTCTTTGCGTGATATTTGTTTTATTTAATTATAAACAATTTTAAATTCCGATACAACCAATCAAAAGTTTGAACGAAGATGTACAAAGAGCATAAAATGAAAAGAATAACCACACAGCTGATCTTCTTTGTTAAATAAGTCTGACGACTGGTATCGACAGGACGCTCACAGCATTCATCTGATCTGTGCCTCTTCTTTCACATCACTTGTGAATAAACAAATAGTAGAGTGGAGCCAGGAAACAGCGCAGATCTGAGATGTGCGCATATCTCTAAGCTGTAGCCGCTCTTTCTCCAAAATTGCTGAAATCTGTAAGAGCAAACTACATCTGTGAAGGTAAAGGATAGCGTGTGTGCAGGAAATCACAGCGAAACTGGAGTGTCTCACTCGCGTGTTTGTTCATCGAGAGATTCCAGCCTTTGACTATATAATGAATTCTGAAATTCTAAAACGGTTAATATGCATCAGTGCTCTTGTGGATTCATTGTTTGAGGAAATAGACCAAGGAATACAGTGATTGGGACAAGAAGGCAACTGCTTATAATTCTTTGATAGAGAAAGTGATGCAATAGACTCTACAGCAAAGAGGGAAACAGTTATAAAAAATTGCGATCTGTTTCTCACAATAAAGCTAAGCAGCGTATCGAAATTTACCTAATTTGAGGTACTCTGCTAGTGTACATGAAATACTTCTTCAGGACAGTGTATTTTATTCATAGCTGTTATTTTTTGAGCAACTGGTATAAAATTCAGTCTGCAGTTGCATAGGTTTATTATTTCATTTTTCAAGTTGTCAACAAGTTAAATTGTCATCTTAAGAAGCTTAGCACTGGTTCAGTGGAGATCAATATCTACTTCACAGAAAAATAATGTCATGACATGTCCAAAATTATACATATTGTATGTGATTATTGTGAACAAAGATAGACAGACCGATAATTTATCGTAAATGAATCACGTCTATGTAAATGACATTCGCTAAACCAGCACTAAGCTTCTGAAGATGACTAATTTGTTGAAAGTGTTAAAATGAAATAAAAATGACGACTGAATTTTATTGAGAAACTTTCGAGAGTGTTCACTATAATCTTTCTCACTGCTTGCGCGGTCTATGCAGCCAAAAATTCCAAAGATTTATTAATTCTTCTTTTTATTGGAATCTGTAATATCGCTGTCAACTTTTCATGAGATGAACTGCTTTTCCATTGGGCTACAGTTTCGTCCAATATCAAGAGTTACGAGTTTTAATAAATAATTTTATGTTTATATGTACAGTGCCAAATAATCTCTCAAATCTTGGTGTCTGCTCTGTAACTTGAAAACTAAAATAATGTGACAAAATTGTTATTCCTTAAAAAGCTGGTGGCCTGTTCATTTAGACAGTTCTTGATGGCTCTGATGCATCATTAGCAATTTATCTGCAAGAAAAGTTTCGAACACTGATCAAAGAAGAGCTTCCTCCTTTAGTGGTACTGTCCAAAACAGAGTCTAAAATATCCTTTATGAGAGAGTAACCATCTGTCACTGAAAGTTATTTCATTAGACTGATATCTGGATGACCAGCAGAAGATTGTCGTTGTTTAATATGGGAACACTAAGTATGAACCTATATAAAGCATTCAAAAATGTCTGCACGCAGAAATTGTAGTATGCACCATTTGGCTACCAGAAGGGCAGTGCACAAAACATAAACTGACTACTGTAGCAGAATCTTATTGAAATACCTCTCACAAAATCTAATGAAAGTCCGGTAATAGATAAAGGCTGTCATTGGCACAGAAGTTAGTATGTAATGTATGACAAAAGAACTGAAATTGAGAGTAACTAAGCAAAAGCAGAAGGACTGATATCCGTTTTAGACATTCCTTTACAACGGTAAATTCAGGAATACTACCAGGGATAGATTAATGTGCTGTTTCAAAGGTCAGAGCTATAGATGTTAGTGTAAGCTGAAGTCACTAAATTTCAACAGGCTTCCAACACTTGATGGAGTACCTATCTGTACAGAATATGTGAGTCAATTAGCCCATCTTTTAACCACAATGTACCATAAACCCTCTAACAAAACATTGTGACCAGTAGTAGTTAGACTATATAGGTAACACCAATCAAAAAGAGTAGCAAAAATTATTCTTATATCTGCTGTCCAGTATCCCTGACATCCAGCAATTATTGAAATTTGAGAACATATCCAGAGCTCAAAGATAATGAGATATTTCAAACAGAATAACTTCCATCTTGCAGAGTAGCAGGGATTTCAAAAACATCCGTTATGTGAAACCCATCTTGTGCTTGTGGTGGAACAGGATTATGTTTACCATTGTTAATTTTTATGTATTTCCACACTCAGCTAATCGAACTTCCCCATACCATAACTTCATGATTCAACGTTATTAGCATTTCAACGTACCAAAAAAAGTTTCTTCCATCCATCATCTTGGCTGATACAGCCATCAGCCCAAAATTTGAGATAAAAATACGATCTTGGTTGTGGAGGATTTTATTTTCAAATTTCAGTGGCGCATTTCGCCTGTGGTAGGCATTTTCAGATTATCTACGAAGCAAAAAATTATAAAAATAAGTATAAGAAAGTCTTCCAATTCCATCTTGTGAAAAACCGTTCTCTTTGGGAAAAGCTTTCATCAAATTTACAGAAACTGACCATTGCACACGCCATTTATAAAATGATTACATGATACGATGGAGATATCAAAAAGGTGAAAATGTCCAAAGCTTGTCAACTGGGTTCCTGGAAAGAACGGGAACGATGCAAAATTGCAACGTAAAAGTTTGTAAGGTTTGATAAAATGGAATTAATTAGCTTCGGAAATGGCAGCTAAGGAGACAATTACAGTAAATAACGAAAAATCCTTTAATTGCCCTACTTATTGCTATGAGTAATGGACACCACATAAGTTAAGAACAGATGCACAGTAGAGTTCCATGGAGCAGGAGCAGAACATGTGCGCAACCACTCTCACAAACACAGAATGCTTAAAATTATGGTAATCAGACGTCAAGTGCAAGTAGTACAGTAGAGTCAGACAGATTGCGTTGGCTAGTCTGTTACCTAAACCACTGCATAGGAGAGTATTCACATACAGAACATACATAGCCTTATAAATCACAATGTACATACTTTCTAAAATAACAGCTCTAAAAATAAGAGCAAAGTTAACTGTCATCTGTCCCATCAGATAATTATACCTTATAAAAAGGTCATCATAAATATAAAAACAAGAATTAAAATTATGTATTAAAGGTAAGGCAGTCAAATAAATACCAAAGGAGATACCAGCACACTTCACAGTAAAAAAGCTAATCTTCTTTAAAAAGGGACATCATTATACCAAAAAATGATTGATACTTGCAGGTCAGACGATCACTGAGGAGGCCATCAACACCAAAAAACATGCATTAGTGACCTCAAATCCCTCAAGTAAACTGAATTTCCGTCCCTTATGGGCAAACGCAAAATTTGAAAATATGAAGAATGTTTAAAGCCAGTTTCAGGAACACTTGCTCACAAAAAGAAGGCAGATAAAACAACACTCGCCATTCGCAGAACATTTAAAGACAACTGGTAATTCCCCGCCTACTATCAATAATATCTAGATTTTGCATTTTTCCCATAAGCGACGGAAAGTCAGTTTACATGAAGAATTTAAGATCACGTTTTTTGGTGTTGATGGTCTCCTCAATGATCAGCTGATGTCCCTCTTTAAAGAAATTTAGACTTACTGCTGTGAAGTATGCTGGTATCTCCAGTGTTATTTCATAACTGTTTCCAGTTTATCAAACATAAAAAAAGTTTTTTGCTGTTCTTACCAGGAATCCAGTTGACAGACATTGGGGATTTTCAACATTTTCATATCCCAGTCGCATTTTGCCAATGTATTTGGATCGTGTAATCATTTTACAGACGGCATGTGCCATGACCAGATTCTAAAGTTTGATGGAAACCTCTCCTGTAGAGTACGATTTTGCACAAGATAGGCCCAGGACATTTCCTTATACTTATTTTTAAAACTTTTTGCTTTGTAGATAATCTGAAGACGTCTGCAACAGTCGGAATGCGCTACTGAAATTTGAAAACAAAAACCTTCACAACCAAGACTTTATTTCTTAGCTCTAAAAAGTTACATTTAAAAGAAAATATAGCAATTTCTTGAGCACACTGTTCTTTAGTTAAAAAATAAAAAGTTGTTCATTCCCTGAAAGAAAATTCTTGTGCACTACAGTTGGTTGTCTGTCTCCATGTACACATTGGGGGGAATGTATTCACCAATATTATTACTGCTTCCTCAGCTTCTGAAAAAATAGCAAAGTCACATTGTTCTCTATTTTTTTTCTTTCTTGTTAATGGGTTATCGATCTTGTAATTCGTTTGATGTGATCATTACAAATTTCTATCCTGTGCTAACATCTCCACCTCAGAGTAGCATGTTCATCCAATGTCCTCAATGATTTCTTCAATATTTATCAGTCTGCCTTCCACTACACTTTTTACCCTCCATTGCTAGAAGACGTTGTAAGCTGGCTTCTGCTACTGCTGATTAAATGGAAATTGATGCAGTAAAGGTATACATATTGTAATTGCCTTAGATTGGTGCTGGGAGCAACACAATAAAAGATTCAGACCGATGGAATGTTTGAAAATGCAAATTGCATATCATGATCTGATAATTGCTCTATGCTGCGCGATTAGTTAAAATTCTTGAACTTCTTCTTCGAACGACTCCAGGTTCAGGGTGTACTATATGAGAGAGAAAAATATTGGAAATTAGTATCAAAGTCACGCCACTGGTGGATCAGTGTGAATTCAAAGTGTTGCATCTCTCCCATAGAAAAGGTGAAAATGGAACTAGCAGCACAATTATTATTAAGATAAACATGTGGACTGGTACTGTAATAAAGTATTCAAAATGTTCAAATGTGTGTGAAATCTTATGGGACTTAACTGCGAAGGTCATCAGCCCCTAAGCTTACACATTACTTGACCTAAATTATCCTAAGGACAAACACACATACCCATGCCCAAGGGAGGACTCGAACCTCCGCCAGGACCAGCTGAATAAAGTAATCAAAAACATTTTGAACGAGTGTTGTCTATATTACAAATTATTCAAAGCTATAGGCAACAATGCTTACATGACACGATGAAGATAGTAAAAGACAAAAGAGAACAGTCAAACAAATCCTAGCTGCCCTCAAAGAAGAAACTGAAGAACCTGCCATCGTTACTTGTACACATAGTATAAGTGTTTCCATATTGGCACTCTGGTCGTTAATCGATGTATCAATTAATGTTCCTTTAACAAAGCACACACAAAATTTTATAAACAGAAAAAACGTCTTCTAAGAAGGTCTCACATTGCCCCTTTGAGTAACTACAAAACAGTTTGTTAGTTTATTGTAAGTAGTAATTCAGCTCATAGAAGTGATAGATTCCCTACACCTAGAAAAGAAAAATTAATGAATACTTTTTTGCATATCTGTCAAGAACAGTCCCATATGTTAATGATTCATTATTTGTCAATTTCTTGGTATAAATATGTTTGTAGGTATGCATCAATATGACATGTGAGTGACATTATTGTTCTGAGGATGAGAGCAGAGTTCAGACATTTCTTGATTTGTGCATGTGACACACTGCAGGTCATCACTCCAGTGGAGGAGTAATGCCAGACAATGGTTGGATGACAGCACCTGGGCAGCGATAGGTCAGCTGACACAAATTCCCTTAGTATGCCATATGGTCTATGTTCACAATGCTGTCTTAGGGCTTTTCGCTTCGGTGCCCTCTCACATACATGCAGCAGTACTGAAGTTCTGGGATTTGTGAATCATTTGTATAATGCCATCAGCTTTATGAAAAGATGTGCTACTGTGGTACATACAAAGTTAAAATACATAGATAAATACTTGTACAATGGATAAAGTTTGGTTTCTTTCATAATGATAGTTAATAAAATGAGTTTAGAATATTCACACTATGGACAATAGAAATTACTCATTTTCATTTGATTTTTGTTAACTGGAGAGCCTTGGACATTGACCAGTGCATAAGCACAGTTTGAATTCAGACAAAACTGAAAGTTCATTTCTTTATCGTGAGAGTAGCCTGCTTATGTACAAAAGAGAAAAGTTGATAAATTCACATGAATATTGTTGTGTCCATGTTTTGTTTACATATCCACATTTTATTGATCACATCTGAATATTTAGTAATGTGTGGTTTATTTCAGACATGACCAGTGGATGTGGCACTCTGTGTTTCTTGTGATATTTTTCTCAGTGAACAGTGGTTTTGGAGACGCGTTTCGAGCACCTGTGCAGTGGAATCCATCGACACCCCTTTTGGTGGCACTCTCACTTGAATGAAGCTGTTCCAGTTTTTCCATGATATAAGCGCCCATCTTTGTATCTGGCGGAAATGCTATTTATTCATCCTAATGTTGCTGCTAAGGATTGGGATTATGCACTGCCCACTAATTCTCTACCCCCACACACAACTGATCGCTGTTTTATCATTTACATATTACTAGTTTGGGTTCACTATAACAGAAGTTTAGGGACCTTTGTACGATGTTTTGTAGTTACTAGGAACTTTTAAATTTACAGATCCTCTCTCCAAGTCATTTTATCTACTATTTTTTTTAACCAGTCACATATTTTTACAAATTTTACTTAGCCTATTATCAGAGTTTAAAATATTCTTTAGAATCTGGGTGCAGCCTGTATATATTGTGAAGTTAATATTCTGTTTACTTGTATAGATGCAAAAGGTCAGAGAAAAGTCACTACAACACATCATTACCTAAAGTACGCACATAAGTGAAAAATAGCAAAGTACCTACTATCAAAAGTGAGTCAAGCACAAAACAAACAGATGTACACCCAAAAAGAGCAGAAGGAAAAGCCCTAGTTACAGCAGTACACTACCTTTCATATTGCTGAGCAGTATTTTATTTGAGTGAACTGCTGATATTTACTTTGCGAACAGGCTAGCAAATTATGTATTTGTGTGTGACTGTGTTGTATTCAGATGGTCACAGTGTTAAAATACATTAGACATGGTTTATATCCAGCAATGTATAAGTCTGGGATGCATCTCTGCACTCTGAGAAAATATCCTTATACCTATACAGGTGAAAACACTTAACACCAGGAAAGACTTGGCAAGCAATAGATAAAAGTGAGTTGGCACTAAAGCGTATCTTCCTTAAATTAATACATGTGAACATTTGCTAGTGAATCAATACAATTTCAGCTAGTGTAGGACTTGTGTCATTGATACATATGCATGTTTCAAATGTAATACATATTCCAGAACGAAATCAGGATATGTGATGTTTCATGTGTTTTATTTCATTCAGAGATTATTAAGACAAATGTTCTTTTAGGTGGTTCTTTCCTTTCATAATGTTCATTTACTGGTTTTGTGTACTTCTAAACTTCTTCAGATCTTTCTAGGCGCAAACCTTGAATTTTGTTGGTTCTAGAACTTGTGAGTAAATAACAGCTTGGCTGTGAGATGTTTGTGATGATACAAGGTCTTTCATAAAGTAACACCCACTTGCTGTTTTTTCGCTTGTGCTGTGAAGATTTGCAGTGAGTTTGCAGAGTAAAACATAATTTCCTAATTCATAATTTTACGTAATTTTGAGATTCTTGTCATACAGCAATTTTCTAAGATGTGCTTGACAACCAAGTGCAATTAAGACAGATCTCACAATTTCTTTGTAAGATTCTACTTGTCTTGGAAATTTTGAAAGAAGACCTAGCCACTCGTTGCTTTCTAGAACATTCAACATCAAGTTTGGAGGAGTGTATGGTATGTCATAAATAGGAAGAGTGTTCGCTACCTGCTGAAACAAATCAAGATATTGCACCCAGCGAATGCATTGATTGTATGTGTATATGGATATGGATCTGTTTATTTTATGATATATGTGTTCACATGGATTGTCTTGCGGGTTAAAGTGTGATATTAAAATTATTTGTATGTCATTTCCTCGTAAAAACTCTCTCCATTTGTAATCAGTGAAGTAAGTTGCATTGTCTGTCAGTAACATCGTGGGTTTTCCTATTGTAGGAATGTAATCATTTGAAACTTATTTTATAATTACTGTAACCACAGTGGACTTCGCTGCATTTATCTTTACAAACGTGGGAAAGATGTCATATAACGCAATAACATACTTGATACCTATCACAGATGGTCAGGTCTGGATCGGCAACATCAGTAGTTACGATTTCAAGTAATTGTTCGCCAAAATGGAGTGCAGTTCACTCTTACTAGTTTTGTTGGTGGACTTTACTTTCTGACAGATGACAGAAGAGCTTAGTAATCGATGTACTTTTCGTCGCATATTGGGAAAATAGCAATATAGGTTAAACTTTCTTACACACTTTGTAGTTTTCTACTGTCTTCAGGCAAGATGCATATAACTAATGAGCTTATCTACACTTTCAGACAGTATGAGTACACACCAAGAGTTTGAGTTGGGATGCCTTTTACTGAACAATACGTTATGGCGTATGCTATAATACTTTCCAAATTGCTTGCGTTATCATATTTCAGCTGTGCTCTCACTTTATGCCATTGTGGATCTGCTTCTTGTAATTCTCTCCTGCTTCTGCTCATATTAATATAGTGTTGTCAGTACTGTTTGTCTTTCATGATTAAAATGCAATAGTCTGTTACTCGTTGTAATGTTTCTGCATTTTCGGTTAGATTCGTGGCAGTCTAGACAATATATCAGCTGCAATGTTTTATTTTCCCACTATGTGATTTATTACAAAGGAATATTCCTATAAGAACAGTGGCCATCGTGTCAGATCCCAGTGTAATAATCTGCACCACATCAAAGAATTCAAAGCTTGGTATCAGTATATACCTTTATGTTTCTATCATAAATGTAGCAATAGAATTTTTTGAATGCAAACACGATTGCTAATGTTTCTAATTCTGCTGCTGAATAAGAACCTTCGCATTCACTGAGTATTCTGATTGCAAATTGGATCATTTTCACTTTATTCTTACCTCATTCTTAATCAGCCTGAAACAGACACAAGACCAAACTTTGTAGGAGGCGTTTGTAGCGAGACAAAAATCTTTGGTGACATGAGATGACATAAGATACCTGAATTAACTAACACTTTCTTGATTACGTTAATATCATTTGTGAATCGCTGTGTACAAAGCCATAAAACGTTCAAAATAAATTCAGTAATGCTGTGGAATTTAGTAATTGGTCTGGAACGAAACGCCGATAGAAAGAGCAGAAAGTGAAAAATGCTTTTAACTGCTTCTTGGTGCTTGGATATGGGAAATTCTTGATTGCACTGATTTTACCAAGATCTGGTTGTATTCCTTGTTTGGATATTACATGGTCCAAAAATCAGATGTCCTCTCTTGCAAACTTGGATTTTTGTAAATTTGCTGTTACTCCTGCTTGTGAAAACTTCTCTAGTGTTCTTTCTAGAATGTGTAGATGTTCTTCTCAAGTGCTTATTCATAGCCCCACTACATTCACTTCAGGATGCTGTGTTCTCCAGTCACCTTGGACCACATGACTTCAGGTTTTATTTTGCGAACTATTCTGGTTTTTTCTGTTGTTATTATTATTATAGGTGGTCATATTCCCAGCCTAATTATTATTGTTGTTTGTATGGTACCACTGCCATTGTCCGTTCTGTAATTATTGTTATTTCCATTATTATGGCGGTTACTATAGTAATGGTTTCCATTACCATTCCTGTCTCCATTTCTGTTGTTTCGTCTGTTATAGTTACTACTGTATCCTGGATGGAAACGGTTTTCATTCTTACTTTTCTTATCTGGCGGATTTGGTCCATAGTTCTGAGGAGCTGGATTCGCATTTTATGGCTGATTAGCCAGTACTATACAGTTTACAAAACTTTTTGGGGGTGATTAGGTTGGCTGTATTGTCACGACTGTGCCACATTGGCTGTCTGACTATTGTTATTGCACAAGTCACGTTAGTTCTCTTGGTTCAGTGAGTCAAACACAGACATAAGTATTCCATATTTGTGTTGGGAACTTTTACAAGTTTTTCATATATCTCAAATGGTAATTTTGAGTTTATAATTCGCACCTTACGCTACCTACACGTGGATTAATTGATTCTAGGCCGAAAACCTTTTTTCTTAACCTTTATTGAAAAGAGTCTGACCAAAATTTGTTCAGAAAAGCGAGTTCAATTTGTCCGGAGTCGATAGTTTTCCGCAGTTACGGTTACGCATATGGCAGCCTCACTCTGTATGTAACCTGCTATATAATTAATCTTTTCTTGATCTTTCCAAGTCATAGGTGAGGCTGTTTTGAATGATTTAAGAAAAACGACAGGTTGAACAGCCTTTTTCTCTGGAATGAATACTTGGAATGGATGATGTTTTAATAAACTCTTGTCTAGTAATACAGTTGAGAATTTAGGTACTACCTCCAGATTATTCAATAGGTCATTAGTGGGGAACTGAGTACCACATACATTTTCATTAACAAACCTTTGTGCAGTTTGGACATAACTGGAACTTTCATGTGTGGGAGCAAACATGGATGAATAATGTGTTACATTTGAGAGGTTCCATGCCCTCTTTTGCATGTCGCCTCTCATTTTCATCAATTTTATTAATGTTCTATGTCATTGCGCGGTGGTAACAGAGCGAATAAGGTTATTGTATTTGGAGTATTTGCTCAAAAAGTACTTTTCACTTGATTCCTATGCATGTACGTTAGTTCCCTGTGTGGCATCTGTGCTGCGAGCATTGGAGGACACGGCACGCTGCATATCCTGTTGGGGGCTGTACTTCCCCGTATTCTGAGGGGTTCGTAGAATAGGCTTAAGCGCCTGGCGGAACGATTGACTTCGGTCGAGTTTCGCCTATTGTATGCAGTGTCGTCGTAGTTTATGTGTATACTTTTCGGCTCCTCTGGAACGAAGACTCCTGGCACCTAAGAATGCTGGGGCTGGCCTTCATTTAAATAGTTTTAATTCGACATGGTACCACAGTACTATAGGTTTTAATTTTAATGTTGACTGCGCCTTACTCTGGCATGTTATAGTAATTTTAAGCTTCTGAAGAAGGTTAGATTAATTTAGCCGAAACCTGTTAAAAACCAGAAAATTTGCGCAGCTGAGGCTGATTCTTCAAAACATTACTCCTGGCACTGACTGACTGCACTGTCCTCTTGATTCTAAGTATACTTGTGGACCGTGCCCTGCTGAGTGTGACTGTCTGGCGCCAGATGGCTGGTGTTCAAGGCAAGTTGTTTTCATAGCTGGTCAAACACCAAGTTCATGCCCTCAGCTGAGTAGCACAGTCATGATTGGTCTTCTTAAACTGACGCTAGTTGACGTCATAATGCCCTGCTCGAAATTGGAGGGAACAGTCGCTATTGGCGTCTATGATGTTCTGAGACAGTGTGGGGGAATTTTGGAATTAGAACTGATTGCTGATTCGCGGTTTTCGAGGATGGTAGGGACTTGAGCTATGCTGGCTTCGATCTTGCGTTGTGTGGATTCGGGATCTGAGTTTCTTCGGAGTCTGATGGTCTTGCGATTTAGTCGCACTTTTTCGGCAGTACTTAGAATTCTCGGGCAGCGTTCAGGGCCAGGGGTTGAAAAAGAGTTGCTGCACACCAGAAGTCGGCGCCTACATCATCAGAAAGCTGCCTACCGACGACCTGCTACAAATTTCAGTATTGGTAAAGTATTTTGCGACTCCGGCACTGTAGGACCTATCAATTTTATACTGAAGTTCTCAGCAGCACGCGCGCTCGCGTTGCCACAAGTCCATCTTGCTTGTTTCTCCATGTTGTCCCATGTGAGCTCTCACTACTAATCGCGATACTGCAATATTTGATTGATTAGGACCTCCACTCATTATCGTCAAGCTACTGCATCACAGAGAGTAGGAGCCCTTGTTATCGAGCCAACTCTTATTCGCATAATAGTTCAGAATACCCTATCCTTTAATGTACTGTTTGTGTTGATGATCATGTGTCTTTATGTTCTGATGTATAATAAATCTCATTGTAATATTTAAGCCGCATATCATTTTGTAGATATATGCTGAATCACATTTCTTGTTGTTCTTTTTTTTCTCTGTGTATATTGAGATATTTATTAAATTATTCTGATTGTGCACTCCTTATTTTACCAACTAGCAGGGTCCATCATCATTTCCCTTCGTTACCATGGTGTTCATAATTAATTAGGTGGTAGGTAAGGAGTGGGTTGAGTGCTGTCTCGTTCTCATGCAAAATCCGTCAGAATTAAATAGGTACAAACTCTTCTTCACCCTGGCACCTCGTATAATATGGCGACCCTTCCCTTGGTTCTTTCCTGTGACTGCTGAGGCACTGTCAGGGCTTGATCGATAACTTTTCTGTTTCAAGAAAAACATAATAGTTATTTTTCATTGCTATAATTAGATTTCGCGATAGAAATATTTTGTGGCATGCATGTAATAGTCACTGATTTTTTTCATTTATTTAGTAATTTCATGTTGGTTCTTTGTGTGTTGGTTGATGTGTGTGTGTTCTGTACCACATCGTATTCCATTGAAACTGACAGTGTTGCATCAGTGTTGCAATGATTTTGGAGGGATTGTCTTATAGACATTTGTGGATTAAATTCTTTTTTTTTTTGTAGTTGAAGTGGACCAGTGCAATTTTTGTGTTAAGTGTTTTATGGGGCTTTCGCTGATATATTTTTGTTGTTGTTGTTGATATTCCATGAATGAATGTTCCTACGGCAGGGTGCGACTGTTGTCGAACCCATCTCAAATTAATAGACTTCAGGCGATAGAGCAGGATCATGGTAGTAACAGGACTGAGCCACATGAAGAACTGTTGAGTTTTCCTATGGGACAGGAGGTGTGGAACACAGACGTTTGACGCGAATCAAAGACAGACTGAGAACAGGAGGATCTGAATGGTGAAATCAGTGAGAAAGAAGGGGAGTTAGAAGTTAATTGACATGTGGAGGCTCTTGATTACATAAATAAGAACACAGATGAGAACATACTGAGGAAAATTCGGCCTCAACAGTATAATAGTGCTCAAGTGTCTAGAGTAACATCTCCAGTTGGTGAAGATGGGCCTAGTCAGCCAAAGGATTTAATATTAGAGATTTTGGGGGTGGTAAAGGACATAAAGCAGAGCCTAGAAAAGAGAATGGATGAAGTAGAGAATAAGGTGAAAAGTGAAATAGCGGAGGATTAGAGTAGATTAGATTAATACTAGTTCCATGGATCATGAATACGATATTTCGTAATGATGTGGAATAAGTCAAATTTTCCAATACATGACACAATTAAGCTAACCGCATAATGAAGTTAATATAACAACTTTTCATTTTTTTGTTTTTATTTATTTTTATAATTATTTTATTTGGTTTTTTCTTTTTTTTTTCTTCTTTCCGGCCAAGAAGGAAGCAGAGTTAGTAGGGGTTGAAGCAGCTGTCACCAAGAAATGGCAAAAGCCGCAAATAACCGTGCAAGAATCGCTTGTCGAATTGGACACGTCAATGCGGTAGAAATTGCTGCAATAAAAGCCCAGGGGAAGGAAACACTTGCGTGTACTACGCAAAGAATGGGGAGCGGAAGAACGTGTTGCGGTTACCACCCAAAGATGCGAAAGCGTAGAAGAACGTGTAGCACGCCTGGAACGCCAAGTACAAAATGGTACATCGCGTACAGAGGCGACGACTGGCGGATATGGAAGTGTGGCGCCAGACAGCGTCCCACCGTGCACCGGCTCGGCGCGAGGTAGTGGACTACGAAGCGTGCACAGCAGCCCAGGGAGCGAATGGACGCAACATTACAGCCCGGTCGGAACAACTAACGCTCAGCTCTAGTATCATTATGGGGCAGGACTATGTAGTCACAGCACATACCAGGAGAAGTCAGCTCGCGTCGAACAAATGAGCGCATTTGATTCTAGAATCAACAAAAATGTGCAAGGGAGACCAGAGTCTGATTACAAACACTTTTTATCAGTCCTCAAATTCCAAAATTTCCGGCAAAATGGAGGTTCACTTCACCCAAAAATTTGGCTGTCACAGTTTTCTAACACTCACAAATATCTTGGCCATTGACGGCAAAATTAGAATTTTTCTGCAAGCACTTTCAGGGCACGGCAGCTGCGAAAATGTGCGGTGTTGCGGGTACATGCCGAACGTACCAAGAATTCACCGACGCGTTTCTCAGAGCGTATTGGTTGCGCGAAATGCAAGACCGAATGAAACAGGAAATCATTTTGTGTCCAGATCTGGATACAAGAGACCCACGAAGCTCTTTGAGACTCTAATGAAAAAGAACCAGTTTCTTGATGTGCCTCATAGTGATGGTGAAATAATTGAGATTTATTTCGCTAAACTGCCAAGCAGCTACCAGCAATTGCTTGTAGGAAAGTACGGATCGAATATCGAAACATTGAAAAGTCTTCTGCGCGAGATGGAGTTAATTTTTGAAAAAGAAGCAGCACATGATCGAAGGAAAGGGCAATGTAACTATTTCAATGGCGATGTTCGTGGAGCACCACCAAATAATAACAACAATGACAGGAGGAATTATCATGATGGAACATCCAGGAGGCAGGACTATGGGAGACAAACTTCAGGACGTCAGAGTAACTTGCAGAGCCAAAACGATACCTGCCAGTATGACACGAGCGTGAGGCGCAGAGATTCAGATGAACAGTGGGATGAGGCTCTAGAAATACGTGGTTCTTACCCGAGTTCCAATCACCGGAACAGAAATGGAGGGCGATATTGAAGCCAGGACCATGCAGATTCGGCTCACGGAAAATCTGCGCTAATACTCGGACAGAGCCGTGTACATATGTTGAAATGTAAGGAGAGGGAGAACGTGGTATTTCTATAGCGAAAAAAAAGTGTTGCCTGTGTGAGAAACAAACGGGAAACATTTGTAAAATAGACTGGATTAGAAAACATCTTTCTGTTGTGTACATATTATACATTAAGCGCGGTAATTTGTTTTCATTTATATTCTTTAACGTGTACATGTGTAACTTGTAGGGGCTACGAAGCGACATATGATCCTTGCGCAATCTTGGTTAACTCCGAAAATGAAGTGTCAGTTTAACTCACTTTTCCGGACTTCCCGTCATATGGTGGAGCTACCATTCTTCCGAGTCATTGGTAACACAGACTTGATCTTCATGTGTGTTATGTCTTTACACCATACCTATTACTATGTCTTTGTTGAGGAAGAACTACTGGATGCACATCGACATTGCTCTGGGCACACCTTACAGCATTGAACCTTTTGTTTGTTTTTGGGGTATTTGTCACTGGTGTCATGGGCACACAATTGCAGTGTCGCGCCTATTTTCAGTGAGGCTTTTTTTTCGTTGGCGTGTTGGGTACGTTGCACCATACTCTTAGGGTTTGGAGGCGGATATACAAAGGTGGCCATTGTGCCCGCCAATGCCACTGCTGCCGGGCGTAACCTTTCTGGAGTGCGGCAAGTGCCGTCTCTGAACGTTTGCGACCGTCGGAATTTGTCGTATGAGCGGTGTAATGCAGAAGGTATGGAAGTCCTCAACAAGTCTGGTAATTGGTATCTTGGTGTCACACCTAGCACACAAGATAATTCCAAAAGGATGATATTTATAAGAACTTGCTTACAGAGGTAGATTCTTTGCATTTTAACTTGCTAAGTCTGCTTTGGTTGTGTGTGTGTGTGTGTGTGTTTAAATCTTCCATCGTAGCTTTCAGTATTTCCAGTTCCATCTCAGATGAGCGACGACTGACTCAGCGTATCGGCCACACCAAAGACAGCAAAATCCGTCAAGTTGTCTCAGTGGGGCAGGATAGGGGCGCATGTATGGTAAACGGGTGTAGCTGATAAGTTACATACAGTATTTTTATTAATTTCCATTACTAATGCTATTGCAGCTAATTTTATCTCGACTAATATGTGTTCATTGTGTATTTGTGTGTGGTCACCATGTCTTGAGCCGTTTCAGGGATCCATCGAGGCCTCTGGGATCAGAGACGCCGTGGGGCGTGCAGTGGCGCCTGTAGATAGCGTAGTTAGTAAAGTTAAATAGCCACTAGTAGTTGTGAGCATGCTCCAGTGAAGGGTAGGCCATAGTTGGGAATACATATAGTAATTTAGTGTTATGGGTAGCGTACTTCAGCTTTTCTTTATCTTAATGAATCAATAATTACACATACCCTGGTATTAACAATGGGCCCATAGGTTAACAGTATTAATTATAAAGTCTCTCAGCAGACTATAAGAATTTTATATTGTATTAGTGTAACAGTTCTGTTCATGTAAATATTCTTTTCTATTAATTTTTTATTGAATAGACAAAATACTATCTGAGACAATTGTATGAAATTCTTAATGCTGTATTTGTAAAAAGCTTTGGCGAGGCACACTTTATAAAAGGACTTAAGTATTGTGCAGGTACTGGAAACAGCGAGTGACTGCTGGACGAGAATTGACACTACAAGGTGGTAAACGGCGTCCGAGCCGCAGGGAGACACCTGATGGAGGCGACGCATCCCCCCTCTCCCCAATGGCTCAGAGGTGTGTGCCATCTACCTGCTCAGTGCAACGAAAGTAAGGCAGCGGCTCACATGGCAGACAGCTCTGGGTCATCTGAGGGCGGACATATCCGTTGGAAGCCCACCGGGACAAAACCCGTTAGCGGCTGGTCGAGGAGACAGCACGGCATCACTCAGCAGTGATGCAGAAATGGGGATTCCACTGCAGAAGAGGTGTCGTACGACGAGGGCGTGCTCTAACAATGGCGCCACAAAGCATCGGAGAGATCTCTTGACCCGCACTTATGATGGACACCGTTTACAGTTCCTGTACGAGTTCGCATAACTCACTATAATAGGCCGGACTGCATACCCTAAGCAGCTCTGTGCTGGGTATTGCTGGACTGCAGTTTTTCGTGATTATCGCCTCCCCTACAGAGAGCAGTTCTGAGGAATTAGCCACATTGATCGATCTGATGTTCTTGTTTCGGCCTCCATCAGATGACTCCACGAGTATTGGAGTCACTCTAAGAGTAGTATCCTGTATTGCAATGTTTTGGTCTAGATAAGGCCACGTGTTGCTGTCTTCGGACAGCCAACTACCTGTCCTATGGATCTGTCCCGAATCTTGTGGACCTCAATGACAATCAGAGCCTGTACATGTGCTTGCCATCGTGCAGCACAGTACTGCAAATCCACAATCAGCTGTCCTACCACCTGCATACTGACAACGCCCTTACAGGGAGGGAAGGATGACTGGAGATACTTCCAGATGCCGCACATGGTTCCGAGAAACATAAAAGTGGTGGCCCACACCTGTAGTCGCACTCCTCCCAGATGGTGCCACTTTCTCCACGCCAGTAATCACGACCCAGCTCCACAGACGAGTGCGGTAATGTCCTTGTGTTGAGAGATTCGTTGTGTAATGTTAGCATGTGAAGGATGTTATGGTCAACTGTTTTTTTTCTCAGACAACTGCGTGAACACAGTAAAATTTGTGCCTTTTGTGAAAACATTGTTTTTTTCCTCCAAACTTTATTTCAGATACTAGAAACTGGAAATACAATGTCAACTACATGTATATTGTTTTGTTTTATAGCTTCCAGTCCTCCTTTTTTTATACATTCATGTTCATGTTGAAGATATCTTGGTTCCGTTCTCATCATGCTAGTTTGAAACAAGGTTTTTTTTTTTGCGATGCACACTATGTTATATAATATTCGATCACACAGGTATACTTACAAATTTCTTTTTTTTCTATACTGTATCTCTCTATCTCACTTGTGTTGATGCCTGTCAAGTGTCACTACGCGTGCGAATTTCTTGTGTATGTGCCAATAGTTACAAAATGTTATACACAATAGTTTGCCACAGTTACATGAGATTATTTTTGTTTGTGAGTGGGATATGTGCGGTTACAATTCTTGTTAGTGATGAATGGACAATCAGTCAATCTATCACTGTAAAAAAAACAATTATAATCCTTTCTGTTCAGGGAAACGATGTGAGTGTGGTTAAATGTTTCAACCATAAAGCATAGAAATACTGTTTGTCTTTTTGGCTTCATGTAGAAGTATGTGTGTGTTTCAATTGGGCACCAGTAGATAATTCTTAAATGTTACCTTAATGATAAGAGTGCAGATCCAATAGGTCAACATTTTATTGCAGCTTCGAACGTGACCTTCTGGCATGTGTTCAATATTTGTATGACTGTGCGAGTATGTCCATGAATGACATGGGCTCCCTGAGGGTGAATCTGTGTTGCATGTGACTTATTTGTCAATATGAGTAAGTTGTTGGCAAAGTCATAAGAAAAATTCCACCTTTCATTTTATCATCAATTTCCAATTTAATCTGCCAATTTGTTGTGACATTTTGGAAACTGTTTGGACTCATTCCTTTGGAGTTATTGACATACTACCTCTGTCAAGTGAGTCAACCACTACCAAAAATAATCTAAAGAGACTGGGGGGTAATGAGATGTTCCATGTCCTCTTTCGCAAGTCACCTCTCACTTTCATCAATTTTATTAATGTTTTGTGTCATTTCACGGCGGTAACAGACCGACTAAGGTTATTGTAATGAGAGTATTTGTACTGAGAGCTCAAAAAGTACTAGTCACTTGATTCCTAAGCAATCTTTGTCGATCCATTAAGGACTGTGGGCCAACGGCTAACATGTATTTCTTGCTGCAGTAATTTACCTACAGCCATATGTATTGTAGAAATTTAACTTCTTAATTGCTACCAGTTTCGGCATTACACTGATGCCATCTTCAGGCCCCACACGTCATAGTCATAAAATCGCTATACAGTCTATGTCGCCTGACCACCAAGAGCTGTTGCATAGCAATTTGATTCATGGATCCAGATATATGGCACCTACTATGTATAGCGATATTACGGCTATTACATGTGGAGCCTGAAGATGGCATCAATGTAATGCCGAAACTGATAGCACATAAGAAGTTCATAAAATAGATTTCTACAATAAATATAGCTGTTGGTAAATTATTGCATCAAGAAATGATTCCTATGTATGTTGGGTTACTTCTCTGTGTGGCCTGTGTGGGGCAAGCATTGGAGGACGTGGCACACTGCATTTCCGGTTGGGGGCTTCACTTCACCGAATTCTGAGGGGTTCATAGAGTGGGCTTAAACGTCTGGCGGAACGACTTACGCCTATTGTATGCAGGGCGAAACGACCTGCAAGACGTCTGAGTGTTGCTGGAGTTTACGTGTTGACCATTATGGCGCGTCCGGAACGAATACTGCTGGCACCGACTGAATGCATTGTCCTCTTGATTCTGAGAATACTTGTGGACCGTGCCCTGCTGGATGCGACTGTCTGACGTCGGATGCCCGGTGTTCTAGGCAGGTTGTTTTCGTAGCCGGTCAAACGGCAAGTTCACTAGCCTGAGGTGAATAGCAGAGGTATGACTGGTCATCTTAAACTGAGGCTAGTTGACGTCATGATGCCCGACTCGAAATTGGAGGGAACAGTCGCTATTGGCGTCGATGATGTTCTGAGACAGTGTGGGGGAATTTTGGAATCAGAACTGAATGCTGATTCGCGGTTTTCGAGGATGGTAGGGAGTTGAGCTATGCTGGCTTCGATCTTGCGTTGTGTGGATTCGGGATCTGAGTTTCTTCGGAGTCTGACGGTCTTGCGATTGGTCGCACTTTTTCGGCAGTTCTTAGAATTCTCGGGCAGCGTTCAGGGCCAGGGGTTGAAAAAGAGTTGCTGCACACCAGAAGTCGGCACCTGTATCATCAGAAAGCTGCCTACCGACGACCTGCTACAAATTTCAGTATTGGTAAAGTATTTTGCGACTCCGGCACTGTAGGACCTATCAATTTTATACTGAAGTCCTCATCAGCACACGCACTCATTTTGCCACAAGTCAACCTTGCTTGTTTCTCCATGTGATCCCATGTGAGCTCTCACTATTAATCGCAATACTGCAATATAGTCAAGAGGGTAATATCTGATTGATTAGGACCTCCACTCATTATCATCAAGCTGTTGCATCACAGAGAGTAGGAGCCCTTGTTCTCAAGCCAACTCTTATTCGCATAATAGTTCAGAATACCCTATCCTTTAATGTACTGTTTGTGTCGATGATCATGTGTCTTTATGTTCTGACGTATAATAAATTCATTGTAATATTTAAGCCGCATATCATTTTGTAGATATATGCAGAATCCCATTTCGTGTTGTTTATTATGATAAAGTTGTCTTTTTTTCTCTGATTAAATTACGGTGTTTATTAAATTATTGAGTGTGCACTCCTTACTTTACGAACTAGCATGTTCCACCATTATTGCCCTTCATTACCATGGTGAACATAATTAATGAGGTGGTAGGTAAGAATAGGGTCGAGTGCATGTCTCGTTCCCATGCAAAATTTGCCAGAATTAAATAGGTACAAACTCTTTTCCACGCTGTCACCTCGCTCATTTCCCTGTACCTGTTTTAGTTCCTATCGCAAGTTAGACAACTGTAAAAAAACAAATTTCATTGCCAAACTGGCAGATCTTTGTCAACAGATGCTTGCAAAGTATTTATTCACCAGCCCTTCTACCACTCGCAGTTTACTCTTCACTAATACATTTATTAATATGCTTATCTTTGTTATCTATCCATTCAGAATAATTGCTAATAAAGATATGCATCTGGTCTCTGAATTGCAATTTTAAACCATTTCCTTGTTCAGTTGTGAAATGCTCTACTTTAGACTGAAGTGTGTCTAAAGTGTCATGGATTGTGGTATGTTCACCAGTGAGCTAATCAACATTATTAGACAACCTTTTGCAAACATTAGATAACATTGAGACATTGTTAGCTAATGTTTCTTGTTGTTGCTTCAAATTTTTATTCTCTTGGGATATTAGCACTACATCTAGGGAAATGCTACTAAACCATGACTGCAAATTAAATGCAATTTATGGAAGTTCTGAAATTGTGTATGATATTTTTCGTTGTTTCATCGAGCTTTGAGGCTATTTCGTATTTAGAGCTCAGAGTGGTCGTATTAGCTAGTATCTTTTGCAACATTTGTTGCATATCAGATTCACTAGAAACTTCTATAGGCAGGAACACAAGACTGGCTGAAGATCAAACCATTCAGCTCATGATCTGTTCATTACTTATAGTTGGTTGAATAACTGTTTAAAATGTGTCACTACCATATTGCATATTGATTTCACACACATCAACGTTAATATTCTCCTTGTTTGAATTAATTTCTACTTCGTTACTTTCTTCATCTGAAGATATGTTTGTTAATTTTTCCTTACAGGTTTCTTCACTTATTTTATTTCGTAATAGTTCTTTCATCTCATTTGTAGTTTCCTGTTTCTTTGTATCTCCATACGATAATGTTTTTAGCGATCGCCCGACCATGAAACAAAAACAAACAGCAAGAACTATCAAAAACATTATAATTTTATACAACAGACACAATTTAACAATCTTTTGGACACAGTCGCCAGTATGAGGTGGTTTCTGCCTCCACGAATGAACAATGAAGCAGTAAAAGAATGCACGTTGTAAATGTCCCACATTCGTTTTGGGAGCAGCACAACTAAAGACATGCTCCGATGGAATGTTTGAAAATTGTATATTATAATCTGACAACCGCTCTGTGCTGTGTGATTAGTTAAAATTCTTTGATTTCTTCTTCGAATGACTGCAGGTTCATGTTGTATGACAAGATGAAAAAAATATATTGAAAATCAGTAACAAAGTGACGCCAATGGTGAATTGGTGTTGCTTCGAAGTGTTACGTCTCTCCCACAAAAAAGCGGAAAATAGAAATAGCAGTATAATTATTATTAATACAAGTGGTCTAGTAAACTATTCGAACACATTCTGAATGGAAGGTAATCCAATATATTAGAAATTATTCAGAGCTACAAACAATGATGTTTTCATGACAAGATCAGGATGGTAAAAGACAAAAACGAACAGCCAGGCATCTCCTAGCTGCTCTCAAAGATAAGACTGAATGCCACACCCTCATTTATTTGTACAGTTAGTATTATCATATAGACTCTCTGGTCCTTAATCGATACATCAATTATATATATGTTTGTTTACTGAAGAATACACAAAATTTTAAAAAAACAAAAAATGATTTATATTAAAGAGGTCTTACAACTTCTGTCAGCCAGCAATGCACTCTTTGCTTGTGCTAACCATCATATTGTTTCGTCCATCATGTGTTGTTTTACTTCCAAAATACAAACAGAATTTTATCACTTCCTCTACTTCATAGTACCCAATTTTGATGGTTTTTCACTCATTTCATTTCTATTACTTCTTACTTTCGACTTTTTTTGTTTTCTTTCAATCCTTAGTGTGTGCTCATTAGACTCTTCATTCCATTTAACAGATTCCACAGTTTTTCTTTACTTTCACTGAACATAGGAATATCATCAGTGACTTTTGTCATTGATATCCTTTCAATATGAGTTTTAATTTCACTTCTGAACTTGTCTTTTATTCCGATCATTGCTTCTTTGATGTGTTGATTGAACAGTAGGGGTGAAAGATAGCATCCTTGTATTACCTCCTTTTTAATTGGAACACTTCTTCCATTCTAATGGTTCCCTCTTGGATTTTGTACATAGTTGTAGATAGTTTTCACACATTTTTCCTGGGGATTCCGACCATTTTACTCCATTAACTGCCTTTCTAGGCATATCCTATGAATGCTTTTTTCTAGCTCGGCAAATCCTACATAAAATTTTGATTTTTCTTAATTGATGCCTTCGTGACTACGCGCAATGGCAGAACTGCTTCTCCTAATGCTTTACTTTTCCTAAAGCCAAACTGATCATCTAGCAGAGTCAACTTTATTCCTTGCCAGTCCAATACTTTTCACACTTATTTGCATTTGCTGTATTTGGGATTTCTTGCATGATGTTATGGGTATATAGGCAAGATAATTGGCTGCCCAATACTGCTATGACATTAGATGATATTGTTGTACAGCTGAACACTAGCTGGGTCAGTACTCAGGACTGGCCGCAGCTGGTCTCGCTAGTTGAGTCGTATGGTCGAGTCTGTGTACAGAGACGAGCAGCACCGCCAGAAACTGGTAAATCCCAAAGCTGGGAATTTGGATGCCTGTTGCTCGTGTGGCCTTTGTGCAGAAGATGCTCCAAAAATGTTGGAGTCTCAGAGAAGCTGAGAGGTGGCTTCTTACAGCTTTTGAGAATCTATAATAATTTAGGGTCAAGTATTAAAGCAAACCAGATTTGCGATCTCAGAGAAATGAGGCGCATTCGATGGCACAACAATATTTTCCACATCTTTAAAACTACACAAGGTAATATTTCACAGTGAATAAACATTTTCACAAAGAGCCATTGAATTAGCAACTTTTAAATGCTTCATAAAATTTCACCAATATCTTAGATGACAACAATGCATGATTGCTATCATCCCTGAAAGCCACTCATCTGTGTCTGTTTTATTTGTTGATTTATGATGTCTTTCATATTTTTTTATTATGTAAGTGTTTTTGAACTTCCAGCATGCCAGAATAGTTGTGGGTCAGCAACTTCTGTTAATCAGTACAACGAAAAACCAGCAAAAATTGTAAATGTATTTTTTCATTTGCTTGCTGGCTAGTTTGTCGCTGGGACCCATTTTCAAATCGTCACAATACAGCGACAATAGTATTTCCTAAAATCCAACAACCTTCTCAAAAATGTGCATATGAACAGTTACAGCATAGAATTATCTGTAAGTGCTGTAACTGTTTGTTGAGACATTTTTACATGGTTTTTGCATTTTCGGAAATACTATTTTGGACTACGTTATGATGATGTGAAAATCGGTCCTAACCAGAAACTAGTCACTGAGTGAATAAAAAAGTGAAATTTTCAACTTTGGCTGATTCTTCTTTGTAAGCAAGTATTTGTCCACATCGTACTCTCCACAATTACACACAGTAAATGAATACAGCATGAATACCTCACATATTGTCACATGTACATAGTTATTTAATGAACAGTTTATCATTTTGCCAGTAGTGTTATTTAAATTTTGATTACAAGTGCTATTAAAAAACTGTGCTAATTTAAAGCGCTCAGTCGCATGTGTCAGCAAATACCACAACTGAAAAGAGAACCAAACACACTTCTATCAAGAAGCTGTAAATAACTATTTAAATAATTTTCAATGACAGTTGGTTTGTCATTGAATGTGCACACAGTTGCACAAGAATATTTGCTTATTTATTTATTTATGAACAAACCCTTATTTGTAATAATTGTGAATGATCTGATTGTGACCACATATTTATAACATTTCTTTATTTGATAATATATTAGTTTATTCTGGGAAGTAGTCAGTTTCTGTAGAAATTAGATGCGATTTATTTCTTGTTAGGACAGCATTCAGCCAATGGAAAAGCAGATTGTATATGGGAGTCAAGTGAAGACTTAGGCTTCTCTAGTGACGGGCTCCAAGGACTGATTCTTGGTACTTGGATGTAGGTACTTTATTTTTCAAGAGATGTTTGTGTGTCTCAGAGTAGGACTCTAATTTTTTCTGCTTGTACCACAGAGCTGAGGATTGATGGAGTATGAATTTCTACTAGTCATCTCATGAGTGTTAGTTTGCAAACCATCATGTTCAACTCAGAACTGTTTTGCACTGGTGAATACTTCGTGTATTGTGATTACGAAATGGATTTAGTTTTCATGCATCTTTGATGACTATTCAGTTTTGGGATTTTGGCATCATTCAAGTAATGTTCTAAACATAATATCTGCTGCATTTGATATGACTATTTTCTGTCTATATTTTAACTAAATATTGTAGGACAACTTCTCGATTATTCGAAATGTCCTCTCTTGGACAAATACCATTCAACATAATTCTCTGTCGTCTACATTAATTACAGACCTTAGAACAGAGCCCTTGTTATTAAATTATTCTTTTAACTTTGATTTCGTGTTTCTATGTGTTTATTAATTCGCAGTTCTAGCCAATGCATAGACTGTTTGAGTGAAGGTTCAAAACTACAGGATATTACTTGAATCAAGCTATCCTTTTTAAACAGAGCCCTGTGCACTCCAAGTACCTAAAGTATGAGTAACTATAGGTAAAGATACAACTGGTTTGCTCATGTGGGACAGTGTTTGGAAGGGCAACTACACTAGCAGTAACCATCAGATACAGTCCCACACTGTGGGAAAACCTCAAGGAAGGGGTAGTAAAGATGCCTTGAGCTAACTTTATTTTTACCATAATAAAAAATAATCAAGTCACATGCAAAGTTTAAGAAAGTTTTATTTAAATTGATTATACACATGTACAAGACAATACCATGTTATGATATAATAAAGTTGCAATTTTGGTTCTCTTCCTTAAATGATGTATTCTATGCGCCTATTCTTCCTTGCAAATTGGTTAATTACATTATCAATAGGACAATCAATGTCAGGGAGTGTGTTCGACAGAGCTAAGCCATTAAGTCTCGTAACGATATTTTTACTGAGAAATTACTATGAATTACTTTTATTAATACTTCACAGTCAACTAATGTCTCTCAACCTTGACTAATCTTCACACTTGCACTTGCTACAACTAGGACTTTTTACTTACTCAGTCTTCAATCTTAACATTTCTGTTTCTGAATGGAAACTAGAATCCTATTTGGTGAATAGTCCGCATTTATAACGCTATGTGTCGAAGGTACTCTGTATAAGAAAACAGTAGAATATTCACGACTTTTCTCGAACAAGTGCCAGACAGAATAATGTATCGAGATCACTAGAATGACTGCAACTTTTCTCGTAGGTATGTGTTAGCTATCTATGTGCCAGACAGAAATGTATAAAATACAATGGTGCAGATGCGTGTGCTACATAGTAAAGTACAACTACTCGATAATCCGATTCAGTCGAGTCGAGTGACGAAAGAAACGAAAGAATAGCGTGAGGGCTGACTGGGGAGAGCGGAGCGGGTCCTAATGCGCACGTCCCGCAAGGGGGAGGATGGGGGGGGGGGGGGGAGCGCCATGCACGCCACTCATATATACTGTAAGTAGGCTGTTTAGGTTTTCTTATTGGTAACGCCACATAGCTCTCTGTATGAAAAATCACTGGCTGTGCTGTGTGCAGTCTGTGGCTGGTTGGCATTGTTGTAACACTCGCCATTGTAGTGTTGGGCAGCTGGATGTGAACAGCGCATAGCGTTGCACAGTTGGAGGTGAGCCGCCAGCAGTGGTGGATGTGGGGAGAGAGATGGCGGAGTTATGAAATCTGTGAGACTGGATGTCATGAACTGCTATATACATTATAACTTTTGATCACTATTGAGGTAAGTGCATTGTCTGTTCTCTATCAAAATCTTTCATTTGCTAACTATGCCTGTCAGTAGTTAGTGCCTTCAGTAATTTGAATCTTCTATTTAGCTGGCAGTAGTGGCGCTCGCTGTATTGCAGCAGTTCGAGTAACCAAGACTTTTGTGAGGTAAGCGGTTTGCGAAAGGTATAGGTTATTGTTAGTCAGGGCCATTCTTTTGTAGGGATTATTGAAAGTCAGATTGCGTTGCGCTAAAAATAATATGTGTCAGTTTAAGCACATTTATGTATAATTTTTCTAAGGGGACGTTTCATATGTCGACAATTAGCCGAGGATACCTCACTGGAATCTTCTGATTTTTTTTCTTGTAGTTTGTCTAATTAGTGTAACTTTTGTTTATTGCTAGTGCGTAATTGTAGAGATAATTTCCTTTGTAGTTGTAGTTTTCATTGTTATACAGTAAAACAGTTGTGGCATGCATGTAGATTTGCACCAAATATTTCGCAGCTGCGCTTGCAATTAACGAGATATTATTTTCAATGCTATGTTAATGTGTTTTCTCGTTTTGCTCTTCAAATTGTGTTTTTCTGTGTTGTCGTGTGAAATATTGTGACAATAATGACGTGTGAAAAACGTAATACTAGGCTCCAAAGTAAATTGAGAAATGACTGTGAAGACGAAAGCAGTGTGTTAGCGCCACCGTGTAAAGAATTAACTATTGTTCAAAGTAGTAATTTGGTAATAGTGCATAGGGAAATGGAGCGAGCTGCAAATAATGGTGTTGGCAGTGAAACAATTAGTGAACAGGGAAGCATTATCGATCGATCGGTCGGCAACAGCTCGCGTCAGGAATCCGAAATGACAGGACACAATCTTGCAAATACTGTACATTCAGGTTTAGCGTCCTCACCGTTTTCTCAGATAAGTCAAGACACATTTTCTGCTTGTCAAAATGTGAATGTTGCCGGCGCAAATGCACTGCCGAAAAGCATAGAGGAACAGATTCCAGACACTAATACATTATTATTGCAATTAATGCAACAAATGAAACAAAATCAGAGACAAACACAGCAACAGTTAGACACAATGGAACAAAATCTTCAAACGTTAGATACAATGGAACAAAATCAGAGACAAACACAGCAAAAGCTTCAAAAGTTAGACACAATGGAACAAAATCTTGAAGATTTTGTTCCATTTAGACAAAGTTAGACACAATGGAACAACACCAGAGACAAACACAGCAACAGTTAGACACAATGGAACAAAATCTTCGGAAGTTGGACACCACACTTGAACAAACACGTGAAGATTTAACTACTACGTTACATAACATTGAATCGAAATGTCAAAAAATCTGTAATGACGTAAAAACACAAATTTGTGAGCATTTTCAACCTATTTTTTCGCGGCATGAAAATGCATTACAGAATCACGAAGCAGCCATAAAAGAACTGCAAACTATTGTTCGTGAAAATCACGACACCTTGCAAGCTAAAATGGACTCAGTTGCATCCACCGATTCGGTTACGCAACTTGCAAAAACTTAGGAAAACTTAAAGGACACAGTAGATACGAATTCAACACAAATGGACACTCTGAAATTTGGTTCAGAAAAACACACTGAGGAAATAAGTACACTATTGGAGAAAGTAGCCGAACTTTCGGATCAGTTCAATAACTTATCTGCAAAGGTAGATGATGGTCTGAATGACACGAATTAGGAAATTCGAACAAAATCAGAATCAAATTAATACGCAACACCAAAGAGAAATCCGGGAAGTACAAGATCAGCTGACACAGGTAATACAAAAATTACATATTTCAGAGGACACTCATGCTCCAACATGGGAAGAGGAGCTTAGAAATACGGAAAAGCCACAAAATAATAGCACAGGGCATTTCGGAAATTATGAAAGAAATTGGCAAGGTGCACCGAATTTTGAGATGGAACCGCCAACACGACGTAACAACGACCGATATGCGACTCGCCGACACGATGATTTTGACTATAAGCTGTTTATTACTACACGTAAATTCAAAACATTTAAGAATTCTGACAACGGCATTCATCCACAAGCATGGCTTCATCATTTCTCTCATTGTTTTCCTCCTAACTGGTCATTAGAGCACAGATTAGAATGTATGTGTGGCTACTTGGAGAATGAACCAGCTGTAAGAATGCGATCGGTCATTTTCGATTGTCACAGTGAAGGAGAATTTTCTCATGCCTTCCTCTCAGCGTATTGGTCTCAAGCTACACAAGACCGAGTAAAACATAGCATCATAATGATGAAACGTTTCGAACAATCTGAATTTTCCAGTCTCATGAAATATTTTGAAGACATGTTGCATAAGAATCAGTATCTTTCAAACCCATACAGCCCTTCGGAACTCATCCGCATTTACTTAATCAAATTGCCTGAACGTTTAAGAAATATTATTTTGACAGGACGTTGCAAAGATGACATTGAAGCTTTGCAGGGATTCTTACAACAATTAGAAATTGACACAGACCGTAGCCGGATACGAAAACAGGAAAACAATCATTACAGGTCACATCCGTCACGATTCCGTGACGACAGAAACAATAACTGGCCACAACACATGTCTATTCTTACAAATCGTGACCAAAACAGACACCACCCATATGACAACCACTGGCAGAGTAATAATTGTTACAGAGAAAGATCGCATTTCCGTAGTAATGAATACGACAGAGATAACCATAGAAACAGACAATATGGGAACAAAAACAATTATTATCAAGGGAGACAGAATAACTTCAGACGCAACGGTCCAGCGCGCAGTTACGATTCAGGGAGAAATTCTCCACCACATGACCGACAAACAAGAAACTATGTAAACTACCAACAAAACGACAGACCTGAATTCCATCAGAACTGGCGAGCTTCAAACAGGACAGGGCCTTCTCGTCAAGGTGAATTTGTAGAAGTTGGGTCTCCTAATCCCAATAACGGCGCGCGCCAACAAAGAGACAGACAATGACTCACACCGCAGGCAGCCGCGTGCACCGGCTGGCTCAGAGAAAAATAACATAGACGCTAACCTTGAGAAAAATTCCAGCATTCTTTACCGACGTATACCGCATGATAATTGCGTTCAAGTTAACTCTGAGCACTAGGAATAGTAAAGGATTGTACTACATTTCACATGTAAAACCGTTTATTGAAAGATAATCTGCTTTTTAACTTTGTATTTGCCATATAACTTTCCACTTCCACATTACTAGTATGCTTTATCAGACTTATAATCTGTTAACATGCAACAATGTTTGAAGTTAAATATCCAGTCAAGAACCAAGAGAAATTATTTAAACAGAAATTACGAAAGCATTGTTAAAGTGAACAGATGACACAATGTTATTGTGTGTGTGTACATTCTTGCTTGTTAGTGGCACCATTACGTAACGACCATAAGGCTCACATACTTAGAACATTTACCAGTACTGCTAATGAGATTTTAATGCAACATTTTGGTTTACTTGAAAATACATTCTGGATTTAAAATACTTTCTGTGAGACACCAGATGACACAGTGGTTAGTATATGTGACACCTGCAGATTATATCACGACGCTACTAATGAGTGACAATTTACAATGTTGCTTTTGCGGTGTATCTGTTTTATATCTGCACAGTTTTTCTGAATTATTCTGGAAAGTAAAACATGTTTTACTAGTAACTTTTGTGGTATAGCTACAATGAGACAGCCTTTTCCGTAGCACAACAATACGTTACATTATAGTACTTTCTTGATCACGATAAGGTACTTAATAACTACGATATCTATACGCATAGCATTTCACTTTTGTTTATCATGAGATAAGTACATTGACTTCTGCAGAACTTAGATTTCGGAGTACGATAACTACGACACTTCCACAGAGATTATCTTACAACATGACGCACAGTTTAGCGCTACATTACACGTATTTGAGTGATTAATTTTGTACTTAAAACATTTAGTTTTAAAGATATTTGAAGTACAATGATACAAAGGTTTTCCGTGATACATTTCATTCCATTGCTGTAATCTGCAACACCTGAGGATATAATTACATTAATCCTCATGGGGGTACATGCTTACTTTGTGTACCATGTGTATGGCAAGCACAAGGAGCCCTAGCTAATATGGTATTTGCTTATACGACTTTACACATCGGTACCATATTTCTCTAACACATTAATTACACAGCTGTCTGATCATTTAACTGGGAGAGACAAACATTTACTTTACTACTTCAGTGGCAGATGTTTACATAATTACACAGTTGGATAACTTCACACTTATGAAATTGTATTTTGTCTGTACTTTGTGAACTGTTCATATTTTTTTGGAACCATTGTGATACTATGAGAGCTTTGAATGACATATTTGGTATTGGATCATGATTTTTAAAGTACATTTTGATGACACTTTTGACATGAGCAGAGAATTTTTTTTATGTTTTGAAATCATTGGAGGAAGCTATGACGATTTTGAGATTTGTCTGAGGTTTTATGATGACGATGTGTATTATGCTGTTGCGGTATGTTTTTGATCAATAATCTGATGCTATATGAGGAATTTGATTATGCCATGTATTTATTATGATGAAATATTTAAGAAGTGTCTACGAATATGTATATGTGTAATAAAGCAAGGAATACTGAGTAGTGGTTAGCGACTCTGGTTTGTGAAAAAGGATGTTGGAAACCAAGAATCGTACTTTAAGAGTTATGAAATGTATGTACATGTGTGATTGTATCACAACGCCGGCAAAAAAATTTTTGCACACTGTTATATTTATAGGATTTTGCTTCTACACATTTGTAACGCAAATTCTTGACCTGTGAAATTTTTATGTGAGACTGTCACTGTAGCGGAAACTGCTGTCGTAAATATTTCGATAAGAAAGGTAAGTGACCGTGACGTAATGCGTTGTGAGCGGCCAGGTGTGCCAGCCGCCTTGAGAAAAAGTCATTAGTGTGTGCCTTTCAGAGGCACAGGTGGAGAAAAAAGGAGGCCACTAACCTTGCTATTGACATTCCTTTATAGAAAGCATCGCAAATACGACACGCCCAAACTTGAAAACATATGATTACACTGTGGAGCTCTTAATTTATGACATTTACTGAAATGAAATGATGAGAAACATTTCATGTCTATTGTCTTGCTAGTTGAAAGATTGTTTACTGTATTATGAAACGCCATATGGCTAGTGAATGACATTTCACGCCTTGCTTTGTCTATTTTGTTTAATATCTAGTTTCTAGCTGCACTGCAGCATTGGTTAAAATAAAATTTTATAGATGTACTAATATAAATATTTTCTGTCTACAGATCCAGTATTTAATAATTTTGTGATATACTTCCAAAAAAATGAGAGAGCACAAAAAGACATTTCCCTTTACACGAACTGCATACGTAATTTTCTTTTCAAGTACTTGGTAATTTATTTCATAGAATAAGTTTTTGTGGTGCTCCATGTTAATTATATAGACATTAAGATGTGAGTAGACATTTCCCTTTTCTGCATTGTTGTCTTTACTGTAATATTTCTTCTGCTTGAGCTTTGTTATGTTTAGATATAAGTTATTGCATTTGCTGCTGCTGTTTGCCAGGCATAGTGTTACTGAATTTCTCTTTGTATTACTCTGTTAAGCCAGTTTTACTACTGATTTATTTTTCTTGTTGCTGTTCATTGCTTCATATTAGTTGTAATGTTGCATTTGCTTTGCTAAGTCCTATATTGCTGTCTTTTTTTGCCAATTTGCATTTTTTTTGTCATTGCTATTTGTGTTAATTGTTTTGTGCTGCTGCATTGCGTCGTCCCTTAGTTTAGAATCTGAGCTCAGTAGGTTTAAGTTAGCTTAAGAGGGGGTAGACTATGTAAGAAACTAACTATGATGAATTGGAAGATAAGCATTGAGAAGCTATAAGAAAATGGTTTGGCCAAAAAAAGTAGTGTACAGTGGAGAAAAATTATTTTTGAAGGAGGATGTGAACAGAATACAGAAAGCATGCTTGGATAGGATTTTTTTTGGCTGGAGCAAATGTTGAAATAAGAGGGACGATCTATGGAATGAAGTTTTGGGTTGGACTGCAGTACCAAATGTTACACTGAAAACAAACCCTGTCCTTTCCTTTTGCGTTATCCCACTATGTGTTTGTGTACCCTTGTGTATTTTTTTCTTCCTGTCTCTGTGTAATATTTCATAGAACTTTTTCTCATCTAATACCAAGCTACATTCACTATGATGAGGAATACTGTTATCCTCAAATATAATATGTGTTAATAATATGTTATTTACTTCATAAAGATGTTTAGCCATTATTAGTTCTGTTTTGTTTTAATGCTCATGTGTGAAATCGATGTTTCTAAAGTTATTCTGATCCTTTATGTATTTACGTATGTCGTAGTTCCTGTAACACTGATGTATATGTTTATTTTTATTCTTTTGTAAAGCCCCTTTTACTACAAATGTTATCTGTATTATTATGTTTTAGTGATGGCTCTGAGCACTATGGGACTTAACATCTGTGGTCATCAGTCCCCTAGAACTTAGAACTAATTAAACCTAATTAACCTAAGGACATCACACACATCATGCCCGAGGCAGGATTCGAACCTGCGACTGTAGCAGTTGCGGGGTTCCGGGCTGAGATCCTAGAACCTTTGTTATTGTACTCTTATGTTATAAAATTGTAGTTGACACCAGTTCATCAAATTAAGTAACCTGTAAGTTGCATTTCACTGCACACGTTTCTGTTGGTCATAGTATATGGACAATATGTGAGAAGTAGGGACTGTTAGTATTTGCACGTGTGTTGATAATTCAGCAAGGTACTGGTTAACAGCATTGCTGGTTCTAAGGACAATTCCAATAACTTTGTGAGTGCACAAGTGGGGTTTATGGACTTGCTATATTCTCCGCAAGACTCTTCGATGGTGATTGTGCACCTGCACAGTCGCAACAGATGGCTGCTGGCCATCTCTACAAGGACTGAAGTGGGTCTGCACCTTCGATGGCCGACCAATACCATAATCTCTACCAAGCAGTGGTGGATGTGGGGAGAGAGATGGCAGAGTTTTGAAATCTGTAAGACTGGATGTCATGAACTGCTACATACATTATGACTTTTGATCACTATTAAGGTAAATACATTGTTTGTTCTCTATCAAAAGGTTTCATTTGCTAACTATGCCTGTCAGTAGTTAGTGCCTTCAGTAGTTTGAATCTTTTATTTAGCTGGCAGTAGTGGCGCTCGCTGTATTGCAGCAGTTCGAGTAACCAAGACTTTTGTGAGGTAAACGATTTGCGAAAGGTATAGGTTATTGTTAGTCAGGGTCATTCTTTTGTAGGGATTATTGAAACTCAGATTGCGTTGCGCTAAAAATAATATGTCTCATTTTACCCTCATTTACGTATAATTTTTCTAAGGGGACGTTTCAATACTCACCACTGGTCCCACATGAATTACATTTTTCCAAAAGTCTGGTGGTATGTCTCCAGTCTCATAGATTCTACAGACCAACTGCAATTATCGTTCAGTTGCCACTTCCATCGGTGATTTTAGAAATTCGGAAGGAATATTACCTATGCCTTATCCCTCTTTGATCACAAGTCTTCCAAAGCTCTGTTAAACACTGACTCTAATACTGGTCCATTATATCATACATAATGACTCCCATTTCTTCTTCTGTCACATTATCTGTCATATCCTCTCTCTCCTAGAGGCTTTCAGTGTATAAACACGTCTCAGATATAGGTGATAGGTGTGACATAGCGATAACTGTGTAAGTCGAATTTGTGTAATTTGGAGCCCAAGTTTTCATACAATTAAATAAAATTATGTTCAATTGGAACCAGAGATGAAATAAAACAACATAATTTAGGACAAATTTTTTTAATAAAATTTTCAGATATTATAGTACAGTATTATAGATTGCAACAATGTAAACCAAAGTTATTGTGACATCGAAGGCTTAAACGAAATCAAACAATGACATATGATGACTCAATTTTTTTTCTTTTGACCCAAAATTTCCTTGTAACAATGGTAATAAAATTTTTATTCTCCTTTCTGTAACAGAAACGTACACTTCGTTGGTCTCTATTTTTCAAAAAATTGTAGCCATTTTTTAATTGGACTGAGGCCTTCTGTATAGTTTGCGACAATTATTTGATCTTCTGATGGAACTGAGTCTAAAGAACCAGGGTCCTCAACGTTTTACTCTTCCTCACACATATCTATAAATTCATAAATTGTCAGCATTTGATTGTGTGAATCCAAGAGTTCTTGTATGTCATCACCATCCACTCATAAATTTAAATGGACACAATTTTTCCAGTCACCATTTAAGTTTTTTGTCAAATTTTATTCCACAGTGTCCAATAATTCTCACAGCCTCTGAAACATTGAATTGGTTGTAAAAATCCTTAACAGAGAGCTCATTGTTTTGTCTCATACCTTCATGTAGATGTGCAAACAATCATCTCTCTGGTCCATAGTTGAATTTGCTGCCAAGTTTTTGTAGAAATTAGAGTAACAGCAGGATGACCTGGTGCATTTTCGATTAAGGGTCACTTTAAATGGGATTTGTTTTAATGGACAATAACGTTTGACTTCAGATGTGAAGTGATGACCAAAGCAGTCCTCAAAAGGGTCACCCAAGATTTAGCATTCGCCTTCCAGATAACGAGAAACCGAGCTGTAGGTAACTTTTCTGAGCAATAAGCTAGGAAAGTTTGTAATCTACAATCGCTAGCTGCATTCACACCAGCCATCAATTTCAGTCGATCTTTGACATCTTTAAAACATAGAAAAAATCTTCATGCATACTATAAGTTCCTTTAAGCATTTTCTTCAATAACATAAGTTTCATCTACATTGACTATGGTTACGGCGGCATAGCCACATTCTTTTACCATTGCCTTGAGCTTCTCTTGATAGAGTGATGCAGTCTCTTTATCAGTGCTTGCCATCTCTTTACTTTCTGTGATGCTATGCCGATTACAATGACTTTTGAATCAGCTATACAAACTGTTTCTAGCTTTAAACATTTCATCTCTGGCCACCTTCCCATCTTCTTATTTTGAGCGCTTAAAAATAAACCTATCTTTAGAGCACACCATTTCTTGGTAAATAGGACAATTTTTTACTCTTGCTTAATTATTACTCTATAATTTTAATATTGTTTCTATCTGAGTAATAATATCATGATGTTTATGAATGATACTTGAATTTAAAGACTGAGCATTTTTCACATCCTCCAGAATTTTTACTTTACCTTTTGTAATTGATCTGACTGTTGATTCATGTAGATCAAATGTCTTTGCCAATCTACATATTTTAATTCTTGCATCGAAGTCTTTGAAAATTACATTTGAAAGAAAATTATTTTCTTTTCTTGTTCATTGTAAATGAATCTATTCTAGCTCATTTGGATAACATAGATTCCATCAATCATGCCAGCTCCATGGATGAAACGATTTCACACGAAACACATCTGAACCTGTTGTAAGCCGAACACTGTGCAGGTAGAGTGGGGAAATATTGGTGGATGGCACTCACACAGATGAACGCATAGCTCTGGATTTGTGTAAAACATGGTAGCGTAAGTTGAGGTATTACTGTACTCTTTCCACCTACCAGCTGTATCCGTTATGTTTGCCAGTGGAATTCTTCTTTGTCTCTTAATGTTGACACATTCGGTTTTAATCCCACCACAGAAGAATCCTTCTACTGACAATTTCTCTTTTGATATCTACGAATTTTTCCTGCAACCATTTCGGCTTGGCTTCCATGCAGTTGCTATTAATTTCAATCTTAAGTGACTTATATTGCTTTTTTTCTGTCTTTCCCTGTACCTTTTCTTTGCACTGATTAACATCTCCACAAATTAACATTATTAGAAATAAATTAAACAATAAACTTTACATAACAAATTGTAAACCTTAATAGGACCAAAACCATTTAATGGTACAACATTCTTTTTATTTCAATTTTCATTATAATATTAATTAATATTTTCATACAACTATTCCCATATATTTTAGCCAGAGATAGTCACCTAATACTAACATTCACAGCTGCTTTACTAATATAATTGAGATTTATATTATTTGAATGAATTAATCACACTTACCATGTAGTTGTACAAACGGTTCCCTTAAGGTACATCTCCTGTATTGATATTATTTATGATTTTAATAGAGACAATTCGAAATGTTATCCATCAAGGAACACTAACACTTTGAGTGACAGCAGACACAATGGCAGGATACTTATTAACACCATTATGAAACACGGGACCATCACTAGCAATAAATTTAACTTCATTATTATTAATTCGAGTATCAACAGCTACAGTAATTCAAGTTTTTGTTATTCTCCCTTCTAAGAACACGGTATTCTACACTAGTTTATTAAAGACATGTATTAACAGCTTACTTAAATCACTTATTTCACTTAATATACTTTAACCACTAACACGAGCAACTGGAGCAAAGTTAGAGAATTAGAGCTAACTAAATAATTTTATTATTGTAATGTTAGACTATTTATAATTGCAAATGGAATTACATTACATTATATACAATAATTCAGTGATGATGGGATATAATATGAAGAGGTAAATAGCAAGGATTACATATAGGATTTGTTTATTTGTATTAGGATGAGAAAGAGTTTTATTTATTGCATCTGAATTTCTATTCTTTGTACTATACTCCTGAGGTTTCTTTAGAAGAAGGCTAACACCAACAATTAAATTAGAAATACTACAACCTCAAACATGAATCCAACCTTTGAGTCCTATACAAATTCCTTTACTTAATATAGCTATAATTAATTCTTGCACCAGGAGTATCTCTGACATGTACACATCATAGACTTTCAGAATATAATCATCCACAAGCATAACAAGGTGTATTTTCACAATATTTTTAGGATTATATTTCAGTATATTGCATGCATATGGATACTGAGAAGCACCTTTCACTATTGCTAATGGGGTTTATGGATCCACAGCTTTTTTTGCAACAGAATTCCACAGAATACAAGTTATTACTGGTACAAGCTTCTTATCAGATTTTTTATTTCAACACTCAATAAATAAATTGTCATTAAGACAGCACTTTGGATTTGAAGCTATAGCATGATAGTCACAATTCGAAGATTGAGTGTGGTTATTCCTATATATTTCATTTACTGATGAGTAATTCGCTTTCTTACATAAATAGTACATTTGACTTCCAATCCAAAATCCTGCCTACTAATCAAAGAAAAGTTTTGGTTCTAAATATTAGAAATTCCATATATTTATAAATTACCTAAAAATCACAATAATTCCTTAACATAGTGTCACTCTTGTATTTATATTTTGGATTTGACGATACACTCAGACCCATATTTAGGTAACATTATGCCCATGGGCCCAAAAATATTATACAGAATTATGGTAATTAACCTTGAGGTCAGAGCAGGAAGATTCTTTGCAGCATATCCTAAATTCAGGACGAAGACGCCAAACATACACTATTATTAAACACACACAGGTACACAAAGGTAAACTCAATAGAAACGAAAAAAGGATTAGAATATGAACACAGAACATCAGCAGTTCAGTGGATTTCTTCTTGACTTGCTATCAGCAAACACATGTATTGTACACTCTAAGTCCAGTTTCATTGTCATGTTATTTTCTATTGATAGTACAATAATTCAAATGCTCCTGTGCCTGAGAACCACACAAGTAATTCTTGGCCATTCAAAAAATTGAGAAGGTCGTTCAGCAGAGCAGTGAATTGTTGGTGTACTCAAATAAATTAGAAGAGCAATTCTGCTGTCTGGATAAATATCTAAGCATATCTTAGAATTTTATTTAAGACAAAGAAGGACCGTTCTCACACACAGAATATAAAAGGAAGCTACTGATTTGGACAAATTCTGTTCCAAAAACTGCTTTATATTCTCGAAGAAAACATGCTGCAACTGTTTTGCAGCGTTATAGACTTTATCAGGGTCCATTTTCGTCAAACCAGATAAGAACAAGAACTTTTCAGTAAATCCTTTGTAGGCACGAAGATGCTTATTGATCTCTGTGAACAGTCTGTCCAATACAATTAAATAACTGGTCTTCAACGTGACTCCATCAGCTTTGAGAACCACACTTTCATTTTCTAACTCGGGCTCTGAGTCCTCAGTGGACTTATTTCGTTTTCTGTAGTTTTATTTATTTGTACTGGTCGTACAACCTCCAGTTTCCTCTCCCCAAACTTTTTGTACACTTCAAAAGACTTTGTGATCTCATCTATGAAATGAAGAAGTAACGTATAATATAATTTCACTACTGCAGGTACGTCAACTTCTACTCACTGCACTGAAATGTTACAAAATACTCCCCACATTGTAGCCATGAATGGAATACTTTCGAGTTAAGCTTTTGAAATATTCCTTTTGCTTCTTATTTAATCACAGCTTTCTCGTTTTACGCTTCAGAAATGAACTTTACAGCTTTATTGACTAAATTCCAATTGAAATTTATGTCTTTGCAGGCATCTTTTCGAGATGAGCATCTTGTGATGCAGAGACACTTCAAACTCAAACAAATTGATTGCTGAATTTTCGAGCGATCTGTAGATCACCAAAAAATTGTAAATTCTTTGTAGGAGTTCAAGAAATGTTGTAGCCATTTTACAGAATGTTTCTGCACTTGATACTACCAGATTCAGGGAATGTAGTAGTAGCAGAGGGTTTTTTTGGGCGCATGACAGCAAGGTCTTCAGCGCCCGTTCACTAACATAGTGAGTCGGGTGTCAAGAAAAATCCCAGAACAGGAATATAAAACGGAACATAAAACACGGGTAACAATCGTTGAAAAATATGTGCTCACCCACACCGAAGCGCGGGATGAAGCAGGGTGTTAGCAGTAAAACATGGACAACACAGGAAGAAAATTATAGAGGGAGCTAAAACAATGTGGCAGATGGAAGTGGCTGGCTGACCGCAAGGAAAAAAGGGGAGGAGTCAGCCACTCTGCAATACACTAAAACCTCCAGCCTAAAAGCTTAGGCCAGAGTCCAGACACATCACAAAACCTAAAAACCCTAGACACACACATCTCATCATTAGCTAAAACAGAAGGCAGATCCCCATCGACTTGTGCTTCTGCTCTTGCATCATGGTATAAAATAGAGTCTGTTAAAATGTGCCGGATAGAGATGTGCACACCACAAGCATCACAAAACGGAGGCTCCTCCCGCCGTAATAAAAAGCTATGTGTGAGAGGACAGTGCCCGATCTGACGACGTGCGAGGGCCACCTCTTCCCCCCTGAGCAACTGGCAAGAGGAACGCCACAGCTGAGTGGTTGACTTTACCAACCGCAGTTTATTGGTCGTCACCGCTAGCCATTCGTCCTCACACAACTCCATGCACTTCCTGTGGAGTGCAGCGATGACTGACTGCAAGGGAATAGGGCACTGGACCACATCCTACTCAATGCAGGCCTCCTTGGCAGCCCGATCAGCCTGTTCATTGCCCCATATGCCGACATGACCAGGCACCCAGCAAAAGGATACTTCTGTACCCCGCCGTTGGAGCAAGTACAGTTGGTCATGTATCAGCTGGACCATCTCCTCAGTCAGGTACAGGTTCTGCAGTGATTGTGAAGCACTAAGAGAATCGGTTATGAAATAACTGTGCCAGAGGAGTCTGAGCAACGGTATGGTATGCAGGGGTGTGTGGTGTGGACAAAGTTTTATACGCCTGGTGCACTGTAAGTAGCCGTAGCGGCATATGAAGTGGCGGTTCACCAGCCTCTGCACAGAGGCTTGGTATGGGGCTAGTTTGGAATGCCCCAGTGGCCAACCGAAGCCCTTCATGGTGTACAACGTCCAACATCTTTAAGTAAGAAGGCCTCGCAGACCCATACACCATGCACCCATAATCGAGCCGAGATCGCACAAACGCCCTGTAAAACTGGAGCAGACAAGTCCTGTCAGCTCCCCATGTACTGTGGCTAAGACATTTTAAAATACTTAAAGCCTTAAGTGACCGCCGTTTCAGGTATTTAAGATGAGGTAACCACGTGAGCCCTCGAGTAAAAAATGAGCCCCAGAAACCTCACCGTGTCTTTAAAAGTAAGAATAGTGTCCGTCATCCGCAACTCAGTAAAGGTTAAAATCGAACGAGAACGGTTAAAAACAACACATACAGACTTCTCGGTGGAAAACTTAAAACCACTCATCCGCGCCCAGTCATCCAAACGACTAATCGTAAGTTGCAACTGACGAGTTGTCGTTGCAAGGCTTGAAGAAGAGCAAAACAAAGAGAAATCATCCACAAACAAAGAACAAAGGACAGGACTTTTCACTATGGACGTAATGCTATTAATAGCGATGGCAAAGAGAGTCACACTTAAAACGCTACCCTGAGGGACACCGTTCTCCTGCTCAAAGCGATCAGACAGGACGTCACCAATTCGGTATCTAAAATATCGTGGCGAGAGGAAAGACTGAATAAAAAGAGGAAGACAACCACGAAAACCCCATTCGTGGAGCTGCTCCAGGATGAGACGCCTCCAAGTGGTATCATAGGCCTTCTCGACGTCGAAAAATACACCTAGAAGGTGACGACAGCGTAGGAAAGCTTGTTGTATAGCCGCCTCCAGGAGGGCAATGTTATCGAAGGTGGAACGAAACCTCATGAACCCACACTGAAAGCGACTAAGGAGTTGCCGGGATTCTAACATCCAGACAAGGCGGCGGTTGACCATCCGCTCCAAGGTCTTCCCCATGCAAATAGTGAGGGCTCGTGCGGTCTTTCCCAAGATTTAAAAAAGGGATTAAAATTGACTCACGCCACGTGTCAGGAAAGTGACCCGACGCCCAAATGGCATTAAAAAGTGCTAGGAGGATTTCTTTGTTGCGCATTGTGAGGTGCCATAGCATACTGTAATGGATCCTGTCGTGACCAGGGGATGTGTCACGAGCTCCAGACAATGCAGTATCCAGCTCCCTCATAGAAAATGGGCAGTTGTAAACTTCATGACAGGTGGACTGGGAGTCCAGACTACATCTCTCAGCTCTAAGGCGCTGGAATCCTGGATCCTGACTGGTTGTTGCAGTAACTGTGGCAAAATACGCTGCCATAGTCTGGGCAATGTATCGCGGATCCATGTGGAGAGTGCTGTTATTCATTACAGCAGCTATGGGGCACCTCCCTCCTTTGTCAGAAAGTCTCCTGATGGTCTCTCACACGATGGAACGTTTGGTGGAACGGTTAATGGTGTTCAGGAACTTTTGCCATGACCTCTTCTTGCTCTCACGAATAATGCGGCGACATCTAGCCCTCGCCACCCGAAAGGCTGCAAGATTCTCAGCAGTCGGCCGACACTTGAACCAACGCAGAGCCGCACGCCTGGTTCTGATTGCAGAGCGGCATTCAGCACTCCGCCAAGGCACAGGTGGCCTCTTCCGGTGGCCTGTGGACTGTGGAATGGATGCTGCAGCGGCGTGGTGGATCGTTTTGGTAATATGATCCACCCACACCTCAATATTCGCACAGTGTTCGAATTGGGCCAACTGGGTATAAAGTGTCCAGTCAGCTCCACTGAGCACCCATCGTGGTGGTCTCCTTTCAGGGGCCTCGCCATCTGGCAGGTGAGTCCATATTGGGAAATGATCACTGCCGTGCAAGTCAACGACCACTTCCCAGTGAGCACTGGCAGCAAGAGCAGGAGAGCAAAGCGAGAGATCAGTGGCAGAGAACGACTTAGTCGGTGTGCAGAAATGAGTACTCTGTCCTCCATTGAGCAAGTAGGCACAGGATGACAGGAGAAGCCTCTCAATTGCTCTGCCACTGGGGTAGTTAATTGCAGAGCCCCAAAGCACATTGTGGGCATTAAAATCACTACAAATAATGAATGGCTGGGGGAGCTGTGTCAGAAGGTCGGTGAGGGCCGCTTCATCGATTGCATCATGTGGGGGCAAGTAAAGCGAACATACAGTCAATGGATGATGCACGTGCACGGACACAGCGTCGTAAGTGAGAGAGGCGAGGAGTGGTAGTCCGCCCTGACGAAAATACCTAGCCTCCTCTAGGTCTCTCTCCACACAGGTTGTCCTATTTGTGGAGTGTATAGCCTCGAATCTCAGGGGAGTATGTTGGATGGAAATACGTCTCCTGGAGACATAGACACAGTGGTCTACCCTGAGAGAGTAGACGAAGTTCCTCCACATGCGTCCTGAACCCTCGCAAGTTTCATTGAAATATGGGAGCCATCTATGTTGGGGGTAGCACCTTCATCCTGTCTCTCTGACGGGATGGGGAGACCGCATTAGGTGGAGGGGCAAGCGTAGGACGAGATGGTTGCCCCACACATGCATGGAAATCCATCAACTCAGGAGAAGAGTCAGATGAAGCCTCACGTAAAACAACATCTGCATGGTCAGATGGTTTACCACAGGATTTTACCCGCTGTTGCTGCTGTACAGGAGCTTTCTGTGGTTTGTTGGGCTTTGGGGGAGCTGATGTGGGAGTGGTAATTGGCGCACTGGGCTTGGGAACAGCCTCAGCTGTTGGAGGCGCCAAGGGCTGGCCCAAGTTCGCCACTGTACCTTTGTCTGCCGTTCGAGTAGGGGCTACCGGCTCTGAAACACTGGCTGTGTTGCAAATGCACTGACAGCTGCAGGTGTTAGTGCCAGCACTCACCACCTCGGTCTGCGTTGCGGCATCGACTTTTGGAGTAGGCTTCTGAACCAGCAATGCAAAAGATGTAGCAAATGTGGTAGGTTGCATCGTCTTATAGATCTTCTTGGCCTCAACATAGGGGATACGCTTGGTTGGTTTTTATTTCCTGGACTTTGCGTTCCTCTTAAAATATTCAGCAGTCCCTACTCCAAACAGGGTGGTTCCCAGAGCAATTAATACATTTAACCGGAGACGAGCAACTAACTCCTTCATGAGCAGCCTTACCACAGTTTCCACAACTCGCTTCGCCTTTAAATCCAAAGGTGGTATGCCCAAAATTGTGGCATTTAAAACAGCACATTGGGGTCGGGAAATAAGGCCTCACACTAAGGCGAAGGAAGCCAGCTTTAACATGTTCAGAAAGTTTTGTGCTACTGAAGGTCAGAATAAATGAGTCGGATTTGACAAGATTGCCATCAACCCTCTTTATGATGTGTTGGACGTCAACAATACCTTCCGGAGCCCACTCACGTTGCAGTTCGTCCTTGGGAATGTCAACTAGATCCCGGCATGTCACAACACCTTTGCTGTAGTTCAAGGTGCTGTGCAGTTCAGTGTCTATGGCATTTAGCAGCTTGCAGGTTAGTTGCTTGCTGGGAAGTGGAAGTTTCCACTAGCAAGGTCCCATTACGTAAGCGCTTCACCGATTATAAGGAGCTACAGATGCCCTCCAATCCTTTTTCTATATAGAAGGGCAAAACCTTCTCGAAACTGCCCTCCTTCCGTTTCACAATTAGAAACACATTCGGATCACCAGAATGCATTCTGTTACCTAAGACTGGACTTGTCAAAGAAGTGCCAGAGTCAGGGGGACTGACTGCACGAGCCCTCTGGGTGTTAGAACCTTCCAGCGGCCCACCCATTCCGCTGGGAGGAAGAAAAGAGAATTTCGAAGGATCCATCTCGGTCCCACGAGCAGCTAGGGAACTAGAAGTCCACCTATACAGAGCCCCGCGTGCCTAGGTAAGCTTTACACAACTGAGGTGCAGCAGGTTCCCCAGAGGTTGCCCGCTAAGGACTGTTCCACCTCAACAGCCATGCATCTCATCAGCGCGCAGCACACCTTGAGGGTTTGTTTATAGAGGTTTATTCCATTCTCGCGATCTGGGCGGTCAAACCAAGATCCCCACTCCCTGAGACACACAACATTCCACCGCCGCGCCGCTCGGTGGTCGTTCAAGTATGCCCAGAGCTTACAGTGACAGAGGACTGGCGGCGCTTACCAGTCCCAAGCTCAGAAACCCCGGGGTCGCCAAGCCCATACCCAGCAAATGAATGCTGAGCCCCTGGGGGCTCAGGGAATAAGCTGAGCAGCAGATGAATATTGCCAACGGACTCAAGGGTTTGATTGAGGCTTGTAGGAGAGAGTAGATTCCCACCGTATTTACATCATTGTCATAACTTTGGCCAAAGTAATTGTTTATAATTAATCCACGGCAGTTGAGGAACTTAAATAATGCATCTGTCAATTCTTTTTTCATATGAGCAGCATTTCTCATAAACTGTACAAACTGCTCTTATGGTACTCCATCTTTATTCACATATTGTATAGTGAAACTTAATTGATCACAGCATTTAGCTTCAGGGGTGGAATCCACATCCACAATAAAGGATAAATACTTTGGATCAGCTATCCCCTTTTGATCTTTCTTGTGTTAGACTTCCCCAGAATATTTATAATTGTGTAATAAGTTCTAAATTATAAATTTTAGATGTTAGCTTTGCCCTGCTTTCCATATTTAGCACTATGACCTCCTAAGAATGAATCAAATTCAGCTATCCACTATAAACACATCATAAAATTACAATTCCATAAGGAAACAAATTGTTCATCATCTCCATGAAATAGCAATCATTTCGAAGAAATGTTTTTCACTACAGCTACTACCCTGCGTACTAAACTTCTCCAAAACTTCATTTCATCTTGTAACTGAATAATAAATTGTTTATTAACTCTACTTAGAGTATTTCCCCTTTCTTTGAAACTTACAAGACAATAACAAAGTGCCTGTAATTTTCATGTTCAGTTACCCTTTGATTAATAATCATTGAAGTGACTTGCACTGAAGTGGGATGAACCCCCAAACAGTTTACAGGTGTACAGTAAAATGATCCCTGATTGCAATATGAATCGAGTAATTACATTGCACGATGTCGCCACTCAACAGTTTTCTCTTATACAAATCCTTGGAAATAAATCTTGGTTTATCAGAATTTACTTGCTCTTACTTTACAAAATCACAGTTCACATTTTGATTCAATGTTGTAATATGTAATCTAGTGTTTTTCAGTGACTACCCACAAGTAAGGATCTTCATCAACCTTAAAGTCTGATGAAACTTCCTCTAGGCCTGACTTTGGTTTACTTGCTGTGGAAATATTTGTATGTTGTTTATCAGTTCTAGATTCACTAACATGGGGCTTTTGACACAACTGCCGATCTACTGTGAAACATTTACAGGTTTCAAGTTGTCAGGAGAGAAAGAACTTACAGCTACAGAAACTAGTCCTTTTTTAACGAAAAACGTATGTAACTTTGGCGTTCGATCTAACACTTCCTTTTCTCTCCACCTCTTTTGTTCAACTAATTTTCTGTAGCCTGCGCTACTAAGACATTTCCTACTGTCGATATTGATGTTTAATTTCTATCATGACATCATCATTTTGATAAAACAGGGGGAAATACACCCAAACAGCAATAAAGGCACCAAGCAGATACCACACTACATCAAAGTTTCTGTCCATGACTGTCACACAAAAACATCACAGAGACAGAGTTACCAGTTGCATCACGTGCATATCTCCATCCGTCTACCTACGATTTCCACTTCGCTAATAAAAATTCCACCAACCATCAGTCCTGTTCTTCTTCTTCTTCTTGAACTTTTTGAAAATCTTAATTTGCCGCCCTTAATACAGGTTCATGTGGTCTACACATAAATACTGTATGTAGATATTTATAAACGAGTAAGAATTTGGCTGGGTATAGGATTTTCTAGGTTAGTTCGGTAATAGCTGAAAGAATGAAAATGTGGCTGTCTATGTACAATTGATGGAGTTTGTTAGCAGAAATTGCGACATCACAACAGATACTGCAAAAATAGTAACACCATATGTAGTGCCATGGCATCTTTTGATTTGATTTACACCATGGATATCCAAGATAAATATAGAAATAGGAAACGAATGTAAAATAAAAAGTGTTAACATAAATAAGGGCTTTGCAGTTACTCTTGGATATACCTGTATTCTGATCGTTAGCAATTAATTCTACTTTGTATCATGTAAAAGAAGACGATGAAAAGAATAACAGATGAAATCTGTTACTTTATAGAATAGTAAATTTGAATAATTTGAAAGAGAAATGTAATTTTCTTGAGGAGTCTTTAATTGCTGAAGGTAGAGCTGCTACAGTCTGAGAAGTTTGTAGCTCACCTTAAACTTGAATATGTGATTTCACTCACAGATTCTCCAAAGAGAATTAAAATTTTAACATTTTCTTATCTCCTTACTTCTCGTTATGTCGCTGATGCACACCTTTCAACCTCTCTACTACACTCATTTACCAAGAAAATTCAGTTAAACTGATTTAGTGCCAATATTAATTTTCTGAACTGAATTCTGTAGGTAGGATGTCAATGCTGATGTGGGCAGTTAATATCATGTTTTCTGTGCCACCACAGGAAAATTTGTAGAAACCTCGAATAATTATTGTCTCTTTCTTGTACTTGCTTTAATTGGTCTAATACTCACAATGCTGAAATGGCTTACATCAATTACTTTACAGTTGCCACTCTCTCACAACAGAGATTGCTACTTTACTACCATATTTCTCTTTTCTGCTGTATATAAAGCAATGGTTATAATCCTCCCTTCTGTTCCATAAATTAATGTTCTCAACCCTACATAATTACAAAATACCTTTTCTATAACGCAGGAGCTATTATTTCAGTCATTTCTGATGTACAAATGAAGCTACTACAACATTAATAATTCAGCCATTAGAAAGGTGAAGTATTTGCAAAAGCTTTATTATAAAAGGAAACTCATCTCTCTTATTCAGATGCTAATGGAATAATTACAAAACAAATATGATTGCCAGAAATGTCCTTTGCTTGTGATGACTAAGCAGAAAGTGAGCGAAGTGTGCATTTCGTCCTTTCTGTCCCTCCTACGCTATGGGCTGAGTGGGATATCACAGTGATGAACAGAACTTTAGACAAACTTTATAATCAATCTTTCTTTAGTATAAAAATTGTATAAAACACATTTGTAAATAGATACAACACATTCAGATCATGGGGAGCTGTGTTGGGCCATCACAGGACCCCTCTGATGGCAGGAAACAACGATATGAATTATATATGCCAACAAAACAATCACCTTCCATAATTACAATGTAGTATTGGAGTTGTGCTGTTTTATTACATTATGAAAGAAACTGGTAGATGATAAATTTTTACATCCTAAATTTACAGACCATGTCAATGAATCTAGATTTGTTCAGCAAGTGTGTTGCAGTATGCTTGTAGTAAGCTGAATAATAGTATAAATAAGGCTACTGAGCTGAACGTTTTAATAATATTCTGGAAAAGAATGCAATACACATTAATTGACATAACAAATGTGTAATTCAGCTCATATAACTTTTAATAATATCCAAAACATCATCAGTCTAAAACATTATAGATCTGGTTGTCAAGATAGTTTAATGAATTACCTGAACACATATAATGTCTCCAGACAAGCACAGTCTGATTTCCAAAGAAACAGAATCAACCACCGTGAAGAATACAAAAGAAATATTTCGTACACTAGGCAATGCTAACTGTTATATCATGCATATGTCTTGATCTGTTTACAACCACTGAGACTGTTGAATATTTAACTGTAGCAAACAAGCTAGAATCACTATAAATAAGGGCAGTAGCAAGGCTAGAATTAATGCATCTCTCAAATGACAAAAAAATTAGTACATATGTATGAAATCCAAAGTATAAGCAGTGAGTTTCCAGAAAATGTTCGGCATTTCGAAATAATCCTCTTTGTGGATGGCTGCAATATTTTAATCACAGAGGAAACAATGGGTCTCTAGGTGGAGAAAGTAAATTAAATGCTCATGCATGTTTTGCATTAAGTCAGTAAATAATAAACCAAAACAGAATAAAGACAACAAACTATATGAATTTGAAGGGGGGAAATAATTCTGTCACATTAATACATAGACAATCTAATGAACACAAAATTTGTTGACATGAATATTGGCTATCTGCTGATGTGAAATTAGCATACAAAGATACTAGCAAAAAGAACTTAATCAGTATGTGACATCCCATTTTCTATCAGGTCTAGTTGGATAATGGTAAACGACATGGCTGGGAACCGAAAGAAAGCAAGACCGAATTCTGGTCGATCATTGGAATATTTCACTCGGCCTTAACCTGGCCTTCACCTCTCAGTGATTAGATTATTCGCCAGGAACGACACTTGGTTTGGATTCCATGTGAGGTCCGCTCTCGCTAATAGTATTGCTGGAGAAGGTTAGGAACACAAAAGTTGCTGAATAGCATTCAACTGAAAATGTTGCACGAAGCCATTGTGCTACAAAGAATTACGAAGGTTGCCCAGAAAGTAATGTACCACATTTTTTTTCTTCAATAACTCTTTATTGAACATAATGAGCATTACATACATAAAAGAATTATATTTTATCTACACAACCTATTTTTCCACATAATCTCCATCCTATTTTATGGCCTTCCTCCACCACTAAACAAGGGCATGCATTTCAATACCAATCCTTGTCCCAGTAGGAGAGCCAGCACTTCACTGTGTGAATCACGTCGTCATCGTCCTCAAAATGGCGTACCTTAATGGCTCAAGCATCAGCTCGCTGCAATAAGCCAGGTGTGACAGCCATGGATGGTCTTCCCGACCGCTGCAAATCGTGGAGCTCCGCCGAAGCGCCTTCTGATGGCCTCGCCTTCTGTGCCCAGCGACTGGCTGTACTTCTGTCGACAGCAGATGCTCCATACACTTTGCACAAGAGTGATAGATGTGCAGTGAGAAATTCAATGACAGCACGTTTCTTGTAACGTACATCTCCTACAGAAGCCATTTTGAAACTGTCCTGCAGCTACGCTATCTATCGGAAGTGACAGAAACTTGATGCGCTCACTCAGGAGACTTCAAATAATATACATGTAACATTTCGCATTCATAGCATTGTTTTAGGCTAAGGAAAAAAATGCTTTCATTACTTTCTGGGTAACACTCGTATTATTATTATTATTATTATTATTATTATTATTATTATGACTATTATCTCATATTCAGAGTGATAGAGGTGTCATGTGAAGTTACACTCGGTGACACAGGTTGAATATCCACGCTGATTGAAAACTAGACATATTGTACAAATATTCTGTTCTTTCATAAGAGGCATTTTTCCTAGACCAATGAAGTAGAGGAGAATAAAAATTAGATCCACTGATTAACACAGAAGCATTTGTGCGTGGGTCCAGATTAATTCTCAGCAATGTTACACTTCATAGTATGGCTACTACTCCTTAATTACAATTTCCAGATATCCCTCTAGTCAGTAGATGCTGATCGGCGAATATTCGTTGTTAGCAGTTCGTCTCAGCGCATGGTAATGTGCACATATCTAGTTCAGGCCGTTTGAGTACTTCTCTTCATCGTGATGAACATCTCTCCTGTTCAGCATTCGTTGAGCGCCCACTAGGTACTCGCCAAACGTTGCATGTCTGGAGCCGCATCTCTTCTGTACTCGTGCGCTACACATTAGTTTGAAATTTCTGGTCTCATTATACAGGGTGTTACAAAAAGGTAAGGCCAAACTTTCAGGAAACATTCCTCACACACAAAGAAAGAAAATATGTTATGTGGACATGTGTCCGGAAACGCTTTCTTTCCATGTTACAGCTCATTTTATTACTTCTCTTCAAATCACATTAATCATGGAATGGAAACACACTTCAACAGAACGTACCAGCGTGACTTCAAACACATTGTTACAGGAAATGTTCAAAATTCCTCCGTAAGCGAGAATACATGCATCCATCCTCCGTCACATGGAATCCCTGATGCACTGATGCAGCCCTGGAGAATGGTGTATTGTATCACAGCCGTCCACAATACGAGCACGAAAAGTCTTTACATTTGGTATCGGGGTTGCGTAGACAAGAGCTTTCAAATGCCCCCGTAAATGAAAGTCTATGGGGTTGAGGTCTCGAGAGCGTGGAGGCCATGGAATTGGTCCACCTCTACCAACCCATCGGTCACCGAATCTGTTGTTGAGAAGCGTACGAACACTTCGACTGAAATGTGCAGGAGCTCCAGGGTGCATGAACCACATGTTCTGTCGTACTTGTAAAGGCACATGTTCTAGCAGCACAGGTAGAGTATCCCGTAAGAAATCATGATAACGTGCTCCATTCAGCGTAGGTGGAAGAACATGGGGCCCAATGAAGACATCACCACCAATGCCTGCCCAAATGTTCACAGAAAATCTGTGTTGATGACGTGATTGCACAATTGCGTGCGGATTCTCGTCAGCCCACACGAGTTGATTGTGAAAATTTACAATTTGATCACGTTGGAATGAAGCCTTATCCGTAAAGAGAAGATTTGCACTGAAATGAGGATTGACACATTGTTGGATGAACCATTCGCAGAAGTGTACCCATGGAGGCCAATCAGCTGCTGATAGTGCGTGCACACGCTGTACATGATACGGAAACAACTGGTTCTCCCGTAGCAGTCTCCATACAGTGACGTGGTCAACGCTGCCTTGTTCAGCAGCAACTTCTCTGACGATGACATTAGGGTTATCGTCAACTGCAAGAAGAATTGCCTCGTCCATTGCAGGTGTCCTCGTCGTTCTAGGTCTTCCCCAGCTGCGAGTCGTACGCTGGAATGTTCCGTGCTCCCTAAGATGCCGATCAATTGCTTCGAACGTCTTCTGTCGGGACACCTTCGTTCTGGAAATCTTTCTCGATACAAACGTACCGCGCCACGGCTATTGCCCCGTTCTAATTCATACATCAAATGGGCATCTGCCAACTCCGCATTTGTAAACATTGCACTAACTGCAGAACCACGTTCGTGATGAACACTAACCTCTTGATGCTACGTACTAATGTGCTTGATGCTAGTACTGTAGAGCAATGAGTCGCATGTCAACACAAGCACCGAAGTCAACAGTACCTTCCTTCAGTTGGGCCAACTGGCGGTGAATCGAGGAAGTACAGTACATACTGACGAAACTAAATGAGCTCTAATATGGAAATTAAGCGTTTCCGGACACATGTCCACATAACATCTTTTCTTTATTTGCGTGTGAGGAATGTTTCCTGAAAGTTTGGCCGTACCTTTTTGTAACACCCTGTAGAAAGGGGTACATTGCACAGCTAGACGATCTTCCTAGGTGACAAAGGCTGCCCTCCTCTTTTTGTATCGCCGGCAAGAGCTATTAGCTGTCTCTACTGTCATATTGATACTTCCGAGAATACCTTCAGGTGGCAGCGTAGCTTGTGATACTATGAAGAGAAAACATTAATTGCAGCTGCTTCCTCTTCAGTAGGTGATGGAGAATGAGTGATTTAAGGAGTTATCTGCTCCCACTGCCAGCAGTGGTATACCTGCTGCTCTACTTGAACTCCATGCTGTAGAAGGAATCTTCTATAGTGTGAGGGCTGCTGGGGGGAATATAGAAAGGGGAAAATTGCACAGCTCGGTTTTCTTCCTTTGCTGATGGAGCATGGCCGAATCTAGTCACCCTTTGTTTGCATCATCAGCCGTATCTGTTTGTTGTGTCTGCTGATGCCCTCGTTTTCCACTCTGTTGAGGGACTTTTCGCAGACACTGTAGCAGAGGGGGAGGATTATGAGGAGAGAAAAATTACACAGCTAATTCCAGGAATCCTGTGTTTGCATCGCTAGCCACATCCAGCTACTGTTTCTTGTGTTATTCTCATAGTCAACCCATCTCAGGGATCTTCTATAGCGCCATAATCTCTGGGGAGATAATATGACTGTGTCTGATCGTCCTCTATTCGGATCACCTGTGGGATCCTGTTACTGTTACTGTCTCTGCAGCCAAACTGGTTCTCTGTCCAGCTGAGGCATCAGTTCTGCTGTGAGTGTTGCTGTGGGGAAAGTGAGTGGAGAGGAAATAATAATGCAAAAGTTTTTCTTCCATAGGAGACTGAGAAATTTTGGATGGGCTCTGTTTGTATATCAAGCCAGAACTGGTATCTGCCTCTGATACAAATCTTACACTACACCAAATAGAGGGAATCTTCTCAGTTACCAGGACTGCTTTGAGCACAGCATCGTATACTGTACGATGGTGATCGTCTAATTGCTAGTGTCCTCAGTTTGCGTTGCCAGTCAGATTTGGTTAAGGTATCTGCTGCCAGATTTGTACTCCTCTCAGACAAAGTAATCTTGGCTTGGGAATGGATGATGCTGGGGTGTTTATAGACAGATATTAATTATACAGTAGGTAGTTTCTGCAGGTGGTTGAGAAAAACTGATTCCAGGTTCTTCTCTGTTCGTATTGCCAGTGATATTTGTCTCTGCAGCAATGGTCGTTCTACTCAGATAATTCAAACTTTTTTTTGTGAAGGCGACGCCCTACAGCTTGTAAGTATTTAAAGAAACGTCACAGTTCCACCACCAAAGACTGGTAATAAGTACCTATTTATTACAACCGCTTTCAATTCTCAGACAATTACCAGATTTTTAAGGCACATGTTACATGGCGACATAAAACATATGGTGTTAAATTATTGACAGTGTAAAAATTTCACTATTTAACAACGGTGCTTACGATTTTATGCTATTTGATATGAGTAGTTATCAAGGCCAGTTCTAGCCAAGAAATGGTTAAAACCAGTTTAATCCACTGCTAAAGTAAGATAAGGCTTCCAAATTGCTATGTTACACCTAAGTGATTGGGCTAGTCACCCAGGATAACAACTGTCTGTCCACATACCTGATGCCGTTGTGTGAGATACATTCAAGATCATTACCCTCCCCTGCCGCCTCCAAGCTTGCCAGCAAACCTGAGACACTGCTGATAACCAGTTTAATTAACTGATAACACTTTCAGCAACTCTGCCCATGCACACATATGTTGTATATTCAAGGTCACCTCTTCCTCCACCCCTTGAACCAATAGGATACGAGCTCTCTCCTCATTCTTTATAACTAAAGCAATTGCGTAGGTGAAGTCACAATTGTTCTGCGCACCATAAGGAGAGGATCAGGTTTGTTAGGGCCTGTAGTTTGAGTACTTGTTATAAATAATATTAATAACTGGACTCTACATCAGGTCAAAATCTCGTCATTTCAACACTGTGTCACATCAGTGTCACATCACATCAATGTCACAACATGTCAACATCGCGTCACGTTAATGCCGTATCACATCAATGTTCTATCATACCAGCGTCGATATCATGATGCTCTGAGGCAATAAAAATACAGCTTTTACTTAAAAGTATCAAAAAACTCTGAATTAGTTATCAGTCATGGACTATCTTTTATAACTAAAGCAATTGTGTGGGGAACATCAGTCTTATTCTGTGAACCATAGGGTGTGTTTGGAACCAGAGAGTGAGGAGCTGTTATAAGTAACAATAATAACAAATTAATTACACTATTATTCCAGCTATGCAAATTTCGTCCCATTCCTCTCCACATAACATCAGTGTCTCACAACTTCAATGCCAAATCACATCAGCATCACATCATGTCAGAGTCATGTCATATTAACGTCATATTATGTCAATGCCGACGTCATCATGCTCTTAGCCAACCACATCATGCCTGTGCTCAAAAGTGCCTGAACAATCTGAATTATTTATCATTCATGTACTGTTGCTCACCATTCGTGCAGATATTTCTTACAATTAACAAATTAATTTTATTATTATTCCAATCACGTAAATTTAGACATTTGAAGTGCCACTAGAGACCTGCCATCACTCCCAGGCAGATTAAGAAGACATGTATGCAATCCAAAAATTAATTGCTATTTTGGGTTCATTTGTTGCAATTCATAACTTTTTTCCAAATACTGACATGTCTACTCGAAATACAAAGTTAACTAATTACTGCAGCACATTATTTAACAACAACTACGCTCTTATAGACTCTTTCAATATTATAGAAATACAGCACTATAAATGAACAAATTGCCACAACGCATTGTTTAACAGAAAATACACTCTTGCAAAGTCTTTAAATGTGAAAGAATAAGCGAAGACTTATAAAAAAAATCTTAGGTCTACAACATAAGTATGGACTGTTGCAAGTTAAAGAAAAAAATTAGAGCAATGACTTATAAACTTTAGGAAATACCTGAATTATGAAAAATACAACTTGCGAGAAATTGTGAATGAAGATATGAATCCAATTAAACTGTGCCTCACAACATTCCTGAAACATAATCTTCATCCTGCAGCATTTCTTCACCTTCAAGCTTCCTTTTAGCATTCCTTTAAGCACTTCTTGCTTCTTTTGTAACTTGAAGAGCTAATCTTTCAGCTTATTGGACCCATTGTTTGTCACACACAAGCAGTTGATCTTCCATATTAGAGCCACATTTTAGGGAAAAAAGTGATAGAAGTAGCAGTACCATAGAACACTTCACATCAGATATATATGAGTTCTCTCTCGAATCTGAGTCGTGCTGTATAGCTTAAATGCAGTACGGGATACATGTTTAACATACGTCGATTTCTTCGTTTTCGTTATCATTTGTATGCTGTTGTTCAGTTGAATTATGTAGGTCAACTGAAGTACTGGTTTTACAAAAACGAGGAAATCGATGTATGTTAAATTGGCAAACTACGCGAAGGCGAAAGAAGACGACACACACAAAATTTGTATCCCATACTTGTGAATGGGGTACAAAATTTTTTTTTTGTATTGGGGGCTAATAGTGTCGACTGAAAGTGATAGTCTTGCTAGCGACGACAGTAAAATCAACAGCAGTTAAATTTGTATCCCATTGTTTAGTTGCGCGATATAGGTCAACTGAAGAATAGTATTGTAGTACTAGCGAATTGGAAATAACGACTTCAGTTGACCTATATAGCAAAATCACATCTGTGTTACATATATCGCTTTTGTCGTCTATCTAGTATCCATATCCCATACTTCAGTTGGCCTGTATACGTCAACTGAAATACGGGATACAATTTTACGTGTGTCGGTCTTTTCGCCTTTAGCAGTGCTAGTATAGAATCGAAAAACTCGTACTGCTACTGGTGCTGGGGAAGGGAAGAGAGCAACAGCTGCAAAATTTGTATTATGTACTGCAGTTGACAAAAACATAAGTAACGATGTAATACAACAATGAATTACATCAAAACAGACAAATGCAGTAAAACACAAAAATAAAAACTGAACTTACCACACGAAAACTCCTCTGCAAAAAAACCGATGCTCACCTAGAAAGACATCAACAAAAATCACATACCCACATAAACAATAAACACAACATCATGAAAACACACACATTCGCCCCCCAACCCTCATCCCAATCTGAAATTAAATAATAATTTTTGGATGATACATTTGACCAACACTTTTAAGAAAACACTTAAAAGGGCAGTATGAATCAGGTGCACTACACCTCCATCAATATTCCTCTGTGACTCTATAGTGACGAAATCCGTCATTTCCACCTGCCTACAACAGATTTTAGAGCTGATTAATGACCTTTTATGCTATTTGTACAATCCCCAGTGGATAAAGATCTGAATTCAGTATTGTGATTACAACAAGATGCTGATAACCCCTGTTCCCCAAATCTTTATATGAAGAAAAACCATCTGAAATTACTATGGTACCCTCTGCAACATGAACTTGAATTAATGTGACCATAACTTATTTCTTTCGATTGGGAACTATTGTAAGAACTACATCGTCGCATTGTTGACCTGAAACTACCCCCTCCCCCCCAAATCCATAATCCTACCAGAGTTTCCCCCCCATTGTACTTCCTTTTGCCAAAATGCGACTCGCCTAGTGGACCGCCACAACCTATCTTTGCTGCAGCGCCATACGAATAAGTCGTGAGTACGGAGAGCAGACACACTTTTCAGGCGCAAATATTCGTCGCACTCACGGCATCGAACATAATGGGCAACAAGACCACACATTTGTAAAAATCGAATCATGGCCAACATGTCTACGTCCATAGCCTCCTTTAAATCATCCAGATTCATTGGAATAGATAAATCCATACCTACAAACGAAAACGAAAAACTAAAAATTCTCTTAAAATAAAAAACTATTAGTCCAAATTATCTCATACTCACTAAGAATGAAGTTAAGTGCCGAATGAATTGCAAACAGCCAATTATATAAATAAATGCATACGAAAAAAATTTACGCAATGTCTAGCGCTCTCTTTTAAAACCACATTCAATATTTGAAAGTGCAATGATAGAGCTTATCCACAGCAGACAACCAATTTATTATCGATGGCGCGAAAGTAAAGACATTAATATCTATATGCAACCTATGACGTCATTTGTCAAAGCCAACGAGTTGTATCCCATGCTTCAGTAGACCCGAAACATATCACTGCATCTAGTACACCACCTTTTAATGTATTTAATCCTACAGAAATGTTCTTTGGTAATCTTTCCCATATGCAATGGTTTGTATTCTGAGAGCCTGCATGAAGACATTTACTAAGGCGAAAGACCAGAAGGCTTAAGGACTTTGGAATTGTAAGCAGCAATTACAAAATTTAAATGTAAGTCCAAATTTTCATGAATACTGCTAACTTAGAAGCTCAAAATCTTCAGAATTGTGCAGTGAACTCTCTCTGTTCTTCCACTGACTTGAGGGGGAAGGGTCTTGTTCACAGCTTGCGAATATGGACCAATTAACACAACTGCTTCATAAATCGGACATGAAATTGGTACACTGGACTGTAAATGACGTGTCCAGTATGCGAAACGTGAGCGACCGATTATTTACTAACGCTTGAGCAACTGCACTCACTTTTCTGTCATGTATTACAGCTATTAGTATATAACACGGAAAATGATCAATTACAGTCAACATGTATTTGTTTCCTGCAGGTGTTTTGTTAAATTGACCGGAAACTCCAAATCAAGCATTTGAAATGGTGTAGAGGTTTCTGGTAAACATTGCAACTGAATTGGTCAGTGGCTAATATGAGATTGTTGTGCACAAGGTACACAGTTCCTGACATATTACTCGGCACCTCGTTTTCAAGTCATCCACCAAAACTTTCTGGCAATTCATCTATCAGTTGTTCTTCATTCACCATGGCGTGACAACATATGCTCATGTGCTTGTGCTAAGAGTTTGTTCCCGAAAGCTGCATGTTGTACCACTCATAACGCACACTTTGTTCTCCGCACAGCAAGCTGTCAGATGTCAGGAACTGAGATTGCAACTTGCCCCATTGACAGTCAGCATCAGCACTTTGCACTTTTCACCATTCAGCAACGCTCCTGCCAAGTGTTTGTAGAGCATCAATTTTTCAATTCAAACTGTCTGCTTTAGCATGCCTTTTTCGTGGTCTGTGCATTTTCTTGTAATCAAACTCACTCACACGGAGTCCCCATCTTGTTAACCTGATGCAAAGGTCCTTCAATCACTTGAGAGCAGCATGATCTGCCACTTCCATAAACTTTTGGCCACATAAATAGCAGCGGAGGTTTGTTGCACCATAAACTGCTGCTCGTATCTTCTTTTCATTTATGGAATAAATTTGCTCTGTTTTGTTCAACTAAGAAAATGTGTATGCTGCAGGATGCTCCTTGCATATTCTGTCTAGGACACTTCCAAGAACTGCATTACTCGCAACACAAAACAGAATAATTTTTTTTTTCAAAATCGGTGAATAACTAGTACCGGGACCAATGTCGGTGATTGCTTTGTTGTTGTTGTTGTGGTCTTCAGTCCTGAGACTGGTTTGATGCAGCTCTCCATGCTACTCTATCTTGTGCAAGCTTCTTCATCTCCCAGTACCTACTGCAACCTACATCCTTCTGAATCTGCTTAGTGTATTCATCTCTCGGTCTCCCTCTACGATTTTTACCCTCCACGCTGCCATCCAATATGAAATTGGTGATCCGTTGATGCCTCAGAACATGTCCTACCAACCGAACCCTTCTTCTGGTCAAGTTGTGCCACGAACTTCTCTTCTCCCCAATCCGATTCAGTACTTCCTCATTAGTTATGTGATCTACCCATCTAATCTTCAGCATTCTTCTGTAGCACCACATTTCGAAAGCTTCTATTCTCTTCTTGTCCAAACTATTTATCGTCCATGTTTCACTTCCATGCATGGCTACACTCCATACAAATACTTTCAGAAATGACTTCCTGACACTTAAATCTATACTCGATGTTAACAAATTTCTCTTCTTCAGAAACGCTTTCCTTGCCATTGCCAGTCTACATTTTATATCCTCTCTACTTTGACCATCATCAGTTATTTTGCTCCCCAAATAGCAAAACCTCCTTTACTACTTTAAGTGTCTCATTTCCTAATCTAATTCCCTCAGCATCACCCGACTTAATTCGGCTACATTCCATTATCCTCGTTTTGCTTTTGTTGATGTTCATCTTATATCCTCCTTTCAAGACACTATCCATTCCATTCAACTGCTCTTCCAAGTCCTTTGCCGTCTCTGACTGAATTACAATGTCATCGGCGAACCTCAAAGTATTAATTTCTTCTCCATGGATTTTAATACCTACTCCGAATTTTTCTATTCTTTCCTTCACTGCTTGCTCAATATACAGATTGAATAACATCGGGGAGAGACTACAACCCTGTCTCACCCCCTTCCCAACCACTGCTTACCTTGCATGTCCCTCGACTCTTATAACTGCCATCTGGTTTCTGTACAAATTGTAAATAGCCTTCGCTCCCTGTATTTTACCCCTGCTACCTACAGAATTTGAAAGAGAGTATTCCAATCAACATTGTCAAAAGCTTTCTCTAAGTCTACAAATGCTAGAATCGTAGGTTTCCCCTTCCTTAATCTAGTTTCTAAGATAAGTCATAGGGTCAGTATTGCCTCACGAGTTCCAACATTTCTATGGAATCCAAACTGATCTTCCCTGAGGTCGGCTTCTACTAGTTTTACCATTCGTCTATAAAGAATTCGCGTTAGTATTTTGCAGCTGTGACTTATTAAACTGATAGTTCGGTAATTTCCACATCTGTCAACACCTGCTTTCTTTGGGATTGGAATTATTATATTCTTCTTGAAGTCTGAGGGTATTTCGCCTGTCTCATACATCTTGCTCACCAGATGGTAGAGTTTTTTCAGGACTGGCTCTCCCAAGGCCGTCAGTAGTTCCAATGGAATTTTGTCTACTCCAGGGACCTTGTTTCGACTCAGGTCTTTCAGTGCTCTGTCAAAATCTTCACGCAGTATCATATCTCCCATTTCATATTCATCTACATCCTCTTCCATTTCCATAATATTGTCCTCAAGTACATCACCCTCTATATACTCCTTCCACCTTTCTGCTTTCCCTTCTTTGCTTAGAACTGGGTTTCCATCTGAGATCTTGATATTCATACAAGTGGTTCTCTTATCTCCAAAGGTATCTTTAATTTTCCTGTAGGCAGCATCTACCTTACCCCTAGTGAGATAAGCCTCTACATCCTTACATTTGTCCTCTAGCCATCCATGCTTAGCCATTTTGCACTTCCTATCGATCTCATTTTTGAGACGTCTGTATTCCTTTTTGCCTGCTTCATTTACTGCACTTTTATATTTTCTCCTTTGATCAATTAAATTCAATATTTCTTCTGTTACCCAAGGATTTCTACTAGCCCTCGTCTTTTTACCTACTTGATCCACTGCTGCCTTCACTACTTCATCCCTCAAAGCTACCCATTCTTCTTCCAGCGTATTTCTTTCCCCCATTCCTGTCAATTGCTCCCTTATGCTCTCCCTGAAACTCTGTACAACCTCTGGTTCTTTTAGTTTATCCAGGTCCCATCTCCTTATATTCCCACCTTTTTGCAGTTTCTTTAGTTTTAATCTACAGGTAATAACCAATAGATTGTGGTCAGAGTCCACATCAGCCCCTGGAAATGTCTTACAATTGGAAACCTGTTTTCTAAATCTCTGTCTTACCATTACATTATCTATCTGAAACCTGTCAGTATCTCCAGGCTTCTTCCATGTATACAGCCTTTATTCATGATTCTTAAACCAAGTGTTAGCTATGATTAAGTTGTGCTCTGTGCAAAATTCTACCAGACAGCTTCCTCTTTCATTTCTTTGCCCCAGTCCATATTCACATACTAGGTTTCCTTCTCTCCCTTTTCCTACTACCGAATTCCAGTCACCCATGACTATTTAATTTTCGTCACCCTTCACTAGCTGAATAATTTCTTTTATTTGATCATACAGTTCTTCAATTTCTTCATCATCTGCAGAGATAGTTGGCATATAAACTTGTACTACTGTAGAAAGTGTGGGCTTCGTATCTATCTTGGCTACAATAATGCATTCACTATGTTGTTTGTAGTAGCTTACCCGCATTCCTGTTTTGCTATTCATTATTAAACCTACTCCTGCATTACCCTTATTTGATTTTGTGTTTATGACCCTGTAGTCACCTGACCAAAAGTCTTGTTCCTCCTGTCACCGAACTTCACTAATTCCCACTATATCTAACTTTAACCTATCCATTTCCCTTTTTAAATTTTCTAACCTACCTACATGTTTAAGGGATCTGACATTCCATGCTCTGATCCGTAGAACATCAGTTTTCTTTCTGCTGATAATGACATCCTCTTGAGTAGTCCCCGCCCGGAGATCCGAATGGGAGACTATTTTACCTCCGGAATATTTTAACCAAGAGGACGCCATCACCATTTAATCATACAGTAAAGCTGCATGCCCTCAGGAAAAATTACGGCCGTAGTTTCCCCTTGCTTTCAGCCATTCGCAGTACCAGCACAGCAAGGCCGTTTTGGTTATTGTTACAAGGCCAGATCAGTCAATCATCCAAACTGTTGCCACTGCCACTACTGAAATTGCTGCTGCCCCTCTTCAGGAACCATACGTTTGTCTGGCCTCTCAACAGATATCCCTCCGCTGTGGTTGCACCTACGGTACAGCTATCTGTATCGCTGAGGCATGCAAGCCTCCCCACCAATGGCAAGGTCCATGTATCATGGGGGGGGGGGGGGTGATTGCTTTAAATTTCTCAAATGCTGTCTGATATTCGGTAGCAGTAGTAGTAGTAGTAGTAGTAGTAGTTGTAGTAGTAGTAGCTTTATTCATCTGTAGACCTCTTATTACAAGGATATAAGACAGATCAAAGTATTTACAAGTTTAGATCAATTTAAAATAAGCTAATTCGTATACATATATATTTACAGATTTACTGCTGACATAAAATACTTTTTTTTTTTTTTACAAATGTTGTTGTTGTGGTCTTCAGTCCTGAGACTGGTTTGATGCAGCCCTCCATGCCACTCATCCTGTGCAAGCTTCTTGATCACCCAGTACCTATTGCAACATACATTCTTCTGAATCTGCTTAGTGTATTCATCTCTTGGTCTCCCTCTACGATTTTTACCCTCCACGCTGCCCTCCTATACTAAATTGGTGATCCCTTGATGCCTCAGAACATGTCCTACCAGCCGATCCCTTCTTCTAGTCAGGTTGTGCCACAAACTTCTCTTCTCCCCAATCCTATTCAATACTTCCTCATTAGTTATGTGATCTACCCATCTAATCTTCAGCATTCTTCTGTAGCACCACATTTCAAAAGCTTCTATTCTATTCTTGTCCAAACTATTTATCGTCCACGTTTCACTTCCATACATGGCTACACTCAACACAAATACTTTCAGAAACGACTTCCTGACATTTAAATCTATACTCGATGTTAACAAATTTCTCTTCTTCAGAAATGCTTTCCTTGCCATTGCCAGCCTACATTTTATATCTTCTCTGCTTCGATCATCATCAGTTATTTTGCTCCCCAAATAGCAAACCAACTTTACTTTTTTAAGTGTCTCATTTCCTAATCTAAGTTCCTCAGCATCACCCAACTTAATTCGACTATATTCCATTATTCTCGTTTTACTTTTGTTGATGTTCATCTTATACTCTCCTTTCAAGACACTATCCATTCCGTTCATCTGCTCTTCCAAGTCCTTTGCTGTCTCTGTCAGAATTACAATGTCACCGGCGAACCTCAAAGTTTTAATTTCTTCTCCATGGATTTTAATACCTACTCCGAACTTTTCTATTCTTTCCTTTATTGCTTGCTCCATATACAGATTGAATAACACTGGGGATAGGCTACAACACTGTCTCACTCCCTTCTCAACCACTGCTTCCCTTTCATGCCCCTCGATTCTTATAACTGCCATGTGCTATCTGTACAAATTGTAAATAGCCCTTCGCTCCCTGTATTTTACCCCTGCCACCTTCAGAATTTGAAAGAGAGTATTCCAATCAACATTGTCAGAAGCTTTCTCTAAGTCTACAAATGCTAGAAACGTAGGTTTGCCTTTCCTTAATCTTTCTTCTAAGATAAGTCGTAGGTTCAGTATTGCCCCACGAGTTCCAACATTTCTATGGAATCCAAACTGATCTTCCCTGAGGTCTGCTTCTACTAGTTTTTCCATTTGTCTGTAGAGAATTCGCGTTAGTATTTTGCAGCTGTGACTTATTAAACTGATAGTTCGGTAATTTTCACATCTGTCAACACCTGTTTTCTTTGGGATTGGAATTACTATATTCTTCTTGAAGTAGGAGGGAATTTCGCCTGTCTCATACATCTTGCTCACCAGATGGTTGAGTTTTGCCAGGACTGGCTCTCGCAAGGTTGTCAGTAGTTCTAACGGAATGTTGTCTACTACCGGGGCCTTGTTTCGACTCAGGTCTGTCAGTGCTCTGTCATTCTCTTCACGCAGTATCATATCTCCCATTTCATCTTCATCTACATCATCTTCTATTTCCATAATATTTTCCTCAAGTACATCGCCCCTGTATAGCCCCTCTATATACTCCTTCCACCTTTCTACTTTCCCTTCTTTCCTTAGAACTGGATTTCCATCTGAGCTCTTGATGTTCATGCAAGTGGTCCTCCTTTCTCCAAAGGTCTCTTTAATTTTCCTGTAGGCAGTATCTATCTTACCATTAGTGAGATAAGCCATTACATCCTTACATTTGTCCTCTAGCCATCCCTGCTGTGCCATTTTGCACTTCCTATCGATATCATTTTTGAATCGTTTGTATTCGTTTTTGCCTACTTCATTTACTGCATTTTTATATTTTCTCCTTTCATCAGTTAAATTCAATATTTCTTCTGTTACCCGAGTGTTTCTACGAGCCCTCGTCTTTTTACCTATTTGATCCTCTGCTGCTTTCACTATTTCATCCCTCAAAGCTACCCATTTTTACAAATAACTTATTAAAATAATGTAATGGCACACTGTTCACTCATATCTCATTATCAGTCACTGCACACACTACACACACATACATTTTTTAATAATACTTCACTCACTACATACCATTCAAATTTTTCTCTTCGCATAAAAAACCGGTCAAAAGTCGGCGATTTCCGCAAATTCCTTTACGAATTGATGACTATACTTACAGAGACTGATGAAACTTTGCAACCCTTTGACTGTCTTCGGTGGCTTAAAATTGTGAACTACTAATGCCAAATGTGGATCTGCTCTCACATCTTTCTTGCTAATTTTACGCCCAAGATGATTTACTTCCATTGCAGCAAATTGCATTTACCGACGCTTAACATTAGTAATGCTGTTCTCTGCAAAAGCCATTTATCGATACTTAGCGTTAGTCATGCTGTTCTCAATCTTTTGAATACCACCTCCAATCATTGTATGTGCTCTTCCATGTCCTTTGAGAACACTATTATGTCATATGTCGAACTTAAAAAATACACTCCTGGAAGTTGAAATAAGAACACCGTGAATTCATTGTCCCAGGAAGGGGAAACTTTATTGACACATTCCTGGGGTCAGATACATCACATGATCACACTGACAGAACCACAGGCACATAGACACAGGCGACAGAGCATGCACAATGTCGGCACTAGTACAGTGTATATCCGCCTTTCGCAGCAATGCAGGCTGCTATTCTCCCATGGAGACGATCGTAGAGATGCTGGATGTAGTCCTGTGGAACAGCTTGCCATGCGATTTCCACCTGGCGCCTCAGTTCGACCAGCGTTCATGCTGGACGTGTAGACCGCGTGAGACGGCGCTTCATCCAGTCCCAAACATGCTCAATGGGGGACAGATCCGGAGATCTTGCTGGCCAGGGTAGTTGACTTACACCTTCTAGAGCAAGTTGGGTGGCACGGGATACATGCGGACGTGCATTGTCCTGTTGGAACAGCAAGTTCCCTTGCCGGTCTAGGAATGGTAGAACGATGGGTTCGATGACGGTTTGGATGTACCGTGCACTATTCAGCGTCCCCTCGACGATCACCAGAGGTGTACGGCCAGTGTAGGAGATCGCTCCCCACACCATGATGCCGGGTGTTGGCCCTGTGTGCCTCGGTCGTATGCAGTCCTGATTGTGGCGCTCACCTGCACGGCGCCAAACACGCATACGACCATCATTGGCACCAAGGCAGAAGCGACTCTCATCGCTGAAGACGACACGTCTCCATTCGTCCCTCCATTCACGCCTGTCGCGACATCACTGGAGGCGGGCTGCACGATGTTGGGGCGTGAGCGGAAGACGGCCTAACGGTGTGCGGGACCGTAGCCTAGCTCCATGGAGACGGTTGCGAATGGTCCTCGCCGATACCCCAGGAGCAACAGTGTCCCTAATTTGCTGGGAAGTGGCGGTGCGGTCCCCTACGGCACTGCGTAGGATCCTACGGTCTTGGCGTGCATCTGTGCGTCGCTGCGGTTCGGTCCCAGGTCGACGGGCACGTGCACCTTCCGCCGACCACTGGCGACAACATCGATGTACTGTGGAGACCTCGCGCCCCACATGTTGAGCAATTGGGCGGTACGTCCACCCGGCCTCCCGCATGCCCACTATACGCCCTCGCTCAAAGTCCGTCAACTGCACATACGGTTCACGTCCACGCTGTCGCGGCATGCTACCAGTGTTAAAGACTGCGAAGGAGCTCCGTATGCCACGGCAAACTGGCTGACATTGACGGCGGCGGTGCACAAATGCTGCGCAGCTAGCGCCATTCGACGGCCAACACCGCGGTTCCTGGTGTGTCCGTTGTGCCGTGTGTGTGATCATTGCTTGTACAGCCCTCTCGCAGTGTCCGGAGCAAGTATGGTGGGTCTGACACATCGGTGTCAATGTGTTCTTTTTTCCATTTCCAGGAGTGTACTTACCTGATGAAACAAGATCAATGTAACTTTTTTAGCAAGAGGCATTGGTCACATTTTCGAACTACAGAATAAATCCTGACTTTTACTTCATGTAATCTTGTAATGTCTTGTTCTTCAAATCGATTTTCTATAATTTATACATTGTTTCGTTTCAAACTATTACAACAACTTGACTACTTCATACTTCAACAACAACCGTTTTCCAGTAAAACAACATCACCTTAACTAACTTCTTGGATTTGCACTGGCTTTTAAATAAAACCAAAACAACCTATATTGACAAGTTCATTGTTAATATTAATCCTTTTGTGAAGCTGTGATGCAAAATAATGAAGAAATGTTTTGGCGCTTTTTGCTTAACTTTACAATTTCTTTTTTAAATGAGATTTTGTTAAGCTTTTGGAATATGCAAATACATAATAAAATATTCAATTATTTAAATACTAATGTTAACATAGATTCTAATGCTAAATTTACTTTTTTTTATATAACCAACTACCTTGCAAAACCTATAAAGATTATTAACTCCTGAGGTATTGTCAGTTTCAATATAATTATTAATAAGATAAATAGATCAATAGTTAACAACCTTTAACAATTTCTGTCTAAAACATTCTATTAAATTGTTTCTTCCATTTTGTACAGAAACTGCATTACATAAGTAAATTATTATCATTCTGGATTTCAAACTATTGTTTTAATAGAATGGATACATATAATACCAAACTCAGAATTGCCATCTTGTAAATGAAATAGTACATCAAATATTGTAATTTAGGGGACATTCAACTATTCCAAATACTGTTAATAATGGATAATAAACATGGAAGCTATATGCAGAATATTGTAAATATATAATACCCTAATACTGAACACAATGTATTGTATAATTGAATAAGCATCATGTGTACATAGCCCTATATGCAATTTAAGACTGTTATATTACTGTATGGATATAATTCTGTATTGTGACTGATTGTGCACTGTGATCTGACAATCCATTTACCACAGGATAGTGGTAGCTTTACTTCCACTTGTTCTGAATGTGCATTATAAGTGCATTACTACCATGAGCAGCCTGAGTACATCTACATACATACTCCACAAGCTACAGTACAGACCATAGTAGACCCTGTAGTACTACTTGTCATTTCCTTAGCTGCTACCCTCGCACATAGAGCGAGGGAAAAACAACTATCTATATGCTCCTGTATGAACCTTAATTTCTTGTATCTTACGTTAATGCTCCTTACACATAATCTATGTTGACGACAGTAGGATTGATCTGCTGTCAGCCTCAAATGCTGGTTCTCTGAATTTTCTCAATAGTGCTCCTCAAAAGGAACGTTGCTTCTCTCCAGCGATTCTCATCTCAGTTCCTGATTCATCTCCATAATACTTATGTATTGTTCAAACATACTGGTAACAAAACTTTGAGTTTTTTGATGTCTTCCTTTACTCTGACCTGGTGTGGGCCCCAAAGAATGGGTCATACTGTTGTGCTAAATGCGGTCTTCTTTACAAATGAACCACACTTTTCTAAAATTCTCCCAATAAACCGAAGCATCCCATTCACATTTCCTACTACAATCCTTACATGCTTTTTTCATTTTATATTGCTCTAAATGTTACACCTAGACATTTATTCGATGCAACTCTGCCAAGCAGTAAACCACTGAAAAATTCGAACATTACATGTTTGTTTTCCCTACTCATCTGAATTAACTTGCATTTTTCTACATTTAGAGCAAGGTACTATTCATGACACCAACTAGGAATTCTGTCCAAGTCATTTTGTATCGTCCAACAGTCACCCAATGACGACACCTTATTGTGCAGAACAGCATCATCAGCAAACAGTCGCATATTGCAGAACACCCTGTCCTCCATATAGTTTATGTACATTGAAAATATCAACAGTCCTATCACACATCCGTGGGGCACTCCTGACGATGTCCATGTCTCCAACAAACGCCCACCATAGAGAATAACACATGCTGTTCTGTTACCTAAGAAGTCTTCAAGCCACTCACATAACAGGGAACTTATTCTGCATGCTTATACCTTCGTTAACAGGTGCCAGTGTAGCAACGTGTCAAATTCGTTACGGAAATCTACAATATGGAATCCGTCTATTGCCCTGCATCCATGGTTTGGGGGATATGAGATGAGAAAAGGGCAAGCTGAGTTTCCCATTAGCGATGCTTTGTAAAACTGTGCTGATTTGTGGTCAGGAGCCTTTCCTGCTCAAAGAAATTTATTACATTCGAACTGGAAATATGTTCGGGGCTTCTGCAGCAAACTAATGTTCAACATATTCGCCTGTAATTTTGCTGGTTCATTTATATACAGGAGACACCTGCGCTTTTATCGAGTCGCTTGTGACTTCTGCTAGACCAGAGATTCGCGATAATTGTTACATAAGTAAGGGACAATGCTGTAGAGAGCTCTTTACAAAATCGAACTGGGATTCGATCAGGACCTGGCGACTTTCTCGGGTTCTCGACAAGATCTGTTGCTAAAGAACGATAGTGTGTAGATCTTTTTACATAGGGAAGAATTTGTATTAACTTTCCTGTGTGGTCATTTGCGCTTTCTCTTTTGATCAGAGAGTGCGACATTGTTTTTCGTAACGATTTTTCTTCGATAATAATAATGGAACACTGGTAGCAGCTGTTCTGTTTTTAACCACAATACTGCAAACTCCCACCCTAATGAAAACACTTTCTCGAGTATTTGCAGCTAGTTCCTGGAATTAACTTGCCAAAGCGACTTGCAAAAGAAAACTTGAGGAGTTTTTGTTCTGATGTTAATAACATCTCACGACGTGCTTCCAAAGTAAGCTGCCCAAGTTCCTTGCTTAAAGCCTTGAAGGCGCGTGTCCACTAACAAGTAACTCCCATAAGCAGCTGCTGCAATTGCTTGTTGAAGTGTTTGCATTACAAAAAAAATTGCGCAAAATTGCTTTTACAAGTCGTTTGGGCAAGCTAATTCCAGGAATATGCAACAAGTATATTTGTAAGTGTTTTCCCTACAGTTATGCCGTGAAACAGGCAAGTGGAAGTATGCAATATAATGCTGAAAAAGCAGAACAGACGCCACAGTTGTTGCATTGTTGTTACTAAAAAATTGTACCGAAAAACAAAACAATAAGAAAACATATGTGTTTGAGTGAAAACATGGATAAAGAGGAGTACATGTTTTAGTTTCTGAGTAATACTACTGAATGAACTAAAATCAGAGGACATCACCCTGATTAAAAACTTTCTGACAGTGTTGCATGCAAGTTTTAAACATCTCTTATGGATCATAGAATCAAACATTCTAAATCAGATTGCAAAAATATCCAAGCTATATCACCAAGAAAACATCTTTCAATTACTTAGCGATTTTTACCTATAGGTAAGAAGATTAAACATTTAAATATAAAATAACAGCAATATTTATTGTCCGTAACGACATTTGTACTTCGTTAACTGACTTATGTTTAGTAACTGTTTCAACTTCCTTATGTATCTATCCCAAGTCCAGGTGTGCTCCATATATTGTTCTGGATGGCTGTGTGGCTACATCAATGTTTGAAAAGAGAGGATTTGAAGTTCAGTATTTTGATACACTCCTGGAAATGGAAAAAAGAACACATTGACACCTTTGTGTCAGACCCACCATACTTGCTCTGGACACTGCGAGAGGGCTGTACAAGCAATGACCACATGCACGGCACAGCGGACACACCAGGAACCACTGTGTTGGCCGTCGAATGGCGCTAGCTGCGCAGCATTTGTGCACCGCCGCTGTCAGTGTCAGCCAGTTTGCCGGGGCATACGGAGCTCCATCGCAGTCTTTAACACTGGTAGCATGCCGCATGTTTAGTAACTGTTTCAACTTCCTTATGTATCTATCCCAAGTCCAGGTGTGCTCCATATATTGTTCTGGATGGCTGTGTGGCTGCATCAATGTTTGAAAAGAGAGGGTTTGAAGTTCAGTATTTTGATACACTCCTGGAAATGGAATAAAGAACACATTGACACCATTGTGTCAGACCCTCCATACTTGCTCCGGACACTGCGAGAGGGCTGTACAAGCAATGATCACATGCACGGCACAGCGGACACACCAGGAACCGCGGTGTTGGCCGTCGAATGGCGCTAGCTGCGCAGCATTTGTGCACCGTCGCCGTCAGTGTCAGCCAGTTTGCCGTGGCATACGGACCTCCATCGCAGTCTTTAACACTGGTAGCATGCCATGACAGCGTGGACGTGAACCGTATGTGCAGTTGACGGACTTTCAGCTAGGGCGTATAGTGGGCATGCGGGAGGCCGGGTGGACGTACCGCCCAATTGCTCAACACGTGGGGCGTGAGGTCTCCACAGTACATCGATGTTGTCGCCAGTGGTCGGCGGAAGGTGCACGTGCCTGTCGACCTGGGACAGGACCGCAGCGACGCACAGATGCACGCCAAGACCGTAGGATCCTACGCAGTGCCGTAGGGGACCGCACCGCCACTTCCCAGCAAATTAGGGACACTGTTGCTCCTGGGGTATCGGCGAGGACCATTCGCAACCGTCTCCATGAAGCTGGGCTACGGTCCCGCACACCGTTAGGCCGTCTTCCGCTCACGCCCCAACATCGTGCAGCCCGCCTCCAGTGGTGTCGCGACAGGCGTGAATGGAGGGACGAATGGAGACGTGTCGTCTTCAGCGATGAGAGTCGCTTCTGCCTTGGTGCCAATGATGGTCGTATGCGTGTTTGGCGCCGTGCAGGTGAGCGCCACAATCAGGACTGCATACGACCGAGGCAACAGGGCCAACACCCGGCATCATGGTGTGGGGAGCGATCTCCTACACTGGCCGTACACCTCTGCTGATCGTCGAGGGGACACTGAATAGTGCACGGTACATCCAAACCGTCATCGAACCCATCGTTCTACCATTCCTAGACCGGCAAGGGAACTTGCTGTTCCAACAGGACAATGCACGTCCGCATGTATCCCGTGCCCCCTAACGTGCTCTAGAAGGTGTAAGTCAACTACCCTGGCCAGCAAGATCTCCGGATCTGTCCCCCATTGAGCATGTTTGGGACTGGATGAAGCGTCGTCTCACGCGGTCTGCACGTCCAGCACGAACGCTGGTCCAACTGAGGCGCCAGGTGGAAATGGCATGGCAAGCCGTTCCACAGGACTACATCCAGCATCTCTACGATCGTCTCCATGGGAGAATAGCAGCCTGCATTGCTGCGAAAGGTGGATATACACTGTACTAGTGCCGACATTGTGCATGCTCTGTTGCCTGTGTCTATGTGCCTGTGGTTCTGTCAGTGTGATCATGTGATGTATCTGATCCCAGGAATGTGTCAATAAAGTTTCCCCTTCCTGGGACAATGAATTCACAGTGTTCTTATTTCAATTTCCAGGAGTGTATTTCGTAACTTATTTCATAATTCGATAAGAAGACAATGTACAAAATAATTACCTTGTGGGTGACACATTTCTTTGGTATCAAAAAAATTAAAAATTCATTGGATATTGTACACAAGAAATATATTTCATCTGAATTCACAAAGTGGAGAATGCACTTACATTCTCATCATCTGCAGAAACTTCAATACTGCTTGATGTGTAATGCATTTTACTTGTTAGTTTGCTTGATGACTGCGATAGTGAATGTAGCTCTGATGCTACATAATTCCCAAACACATAGTACTCATCACAAGCCTTCTGTATAGCGTCAATTGTCCTGCAAAGAATACCATTGGTATTTCCCTCATTTAGTTTGCCCAGGAGTTAATGTGTGCATAATCCATAAGAGAATTTGTCTGATTATTTTTCCTGCTTTGTGTTTTCTTATACCCAAAATAAACATCCTAATCTTCAAAGGGATAAATTTCAGATATTATTGTATTTTTTTAAGTTTTTGAGTATCTTCAACAGAAGAAAAATGTCTATGGTTTCCAAATGGCTTTGAAAATAGAGCGATTTTCCAAACTGTATTGATACTATGCAGGGAAAACATGTAGTCATACAGTCTCCCAGGCATAAACGCAGTGCGTTCTTTAATTATAAAGTCACCAATAATATTGTGCAAGTAGCACTGATAACGCTTGACTAAGGAGAAGTATACTTCGATGTAAATAGTAATAGTAGAGTACCTGATGGTGGAGTTCTTAATAATTGTAAATTGTCAGAATATCCTGATTCTAATACCTTGAATATGTAAGTTTCTCGAAAGTTAAACAATAGAACTGTTTGGACACCATACGTCATTATTGCTGATGTCACATTTGCTCTAAAAATATATTATGGAGTCCTACCATTTCTATTATTGGTTGTGTCAAAAAAATTTCTAGGACTTATATGCACACATTTTCGAGTATTACGAACTTCATTTCTTCTAAACCCAGAAAAAATGAGGCAAATTATCAAAATAATTTTCGCTTACCACAATGTTTTACTAACAGAGAAAATAGTAATTCTCTTTAGGACCCTCTTGTCATATTTGATTTTCAAGATTTACAAACACAAAGACAATGGCACAAAAAAGGTGGACAGAAACAAAAGTACCATAATGGAACTCCTAAACATGCATAATGTCTACAGTCCTTCAAGGAAGTGCTAAATGAATTCGCAGATTACTTTGTTTCATCAGAAGGGAAAGTAGAATGACAATGCAGATTTTTTAAGAGACTCAGTCATGAAACTGAGTGACAGGTCTGTAAGGAGAAGTCAGTCACCAGATACTTAGGCGTCTTCTTGAACAAACCATAAAGTTATAGTGTTGACAAACGAACAAGAAAACCAGAAGAAGATGAACAAAATTATTAGTCTGACCAATTACAAAGACAAGTTACCACTGCAAAGCATAAGAACATATCATAACACTATTTTGACTATGATTGTGGGATACTAAATGAGTGCTTGTGTGCACAGACTTTTGTTCATAGCTCCAGCATAGATAGTTAACATGGTGCAGCATGGCATACTTCTTCAGGTGACTGAAGTTTTTTGCACTGCGACAGTTGAGGCGTTGCAAGTAATGCTTAAAATATTTCCATCTGATCCCTTGAAGAGGGAAAAAGTGGCGAGGTATTGGCAGAAGAAAGAACAGTGTCCTGAAGTGCTGAATTTAATTGGAATGTGAGCCACAAGCAAGCACTAAATTCACGATCAAATCTTCTGCATATGGCAGAAATAATGGGATGATGCCCAAACACAGAGGTACAGCTATGGTTTTCCTTCAAATTTTAAACAGAGACTGGGAATGAAGCGCCTGAATTCCTCAAGAGCCCTCACACACTTCTTGACTGCTCATGGGCCTACTCCACCTACTGACATCGAAGCCAGAAGACAAACATCCGAGTGTGCCTGTGGTGAAAAAGGTATGCCAGAACATAGTATCTGGGGATGTCTGCTGTACGTTAATGTTGATGATACTGGTCGGCAACAACTGAATTGGCTGAAGATTAATTGGTAGGAGACATTCCATTGTGTGAGAGAATGACTATTTCAAGAAAGGCTAGGATAGCGCTTTATCTTATCAATCAACTGCTGTCTACTGCACTACAAGAGGTTGTGACAGAAGATCGAAAAGCGAAGCAGTGAAGGCATCTGAAGTCAACAGTTGCAGCAGAAGAAATACCAACACTACTAGCATGGCAATCGTAACAGCACAAGAGAGAAATGCAGCTGTGGGCCATGTCTCGCCATCAAAGAAACTAGAACTGGGTTGGTGTGGGCCAGCACGTGACTGCGCTTCTTATTGGCAACAACAATGCTCTTTCATAACAGGCGTGTCAACAAACAATGAAAGGGGTATATGCAACCACAATGCCCTCCTCAGCACAAAAAGAACCGGTAGGGCATGCTTATAGACCAGGGGTAATGGAGTTCATTGTGAAATGTGACGAACAAGAATAGGCAATGTTGTAATAGTAGTACACATACTTATATTTGGTAGTGTGTGTAGTTTTCATTTATAGTAGATATAATTTTCTAAATTGTTATTATTACTTAGAGAAGAAATAGTTACAGTGATGGGAGGTAATATTGTGAAGGAGGTAATAATGTGTATTGCATAATTGAGTAAGAATAAATACCCTCTGTGTTTAAATTATAGGTAACAGGCTGCATTAGAATAAATAAATAATTTTTTTTTAATTTCCCTGGTTATACTGAGTCCACAAATTATGAATTTGTATGTAATTCTGCAACTGTTGTTTCAAATTCTGATGAATGTTTTCTGGAACATCCTGCTTCTTAATCCTGTTATTGAGATTCGATTACATTGTGTTCCACAATACAAGAAAGCATTGGACTCACTGAATTAACAATAGTGCTTTTCTACTAGTCCACATGTCTTTCAACACTGATTTCGTATTATACACACAAAACCTCTGCAGGTTTCACAAAAAACTTCCAGCGACAGGCAAGTTCACCAAGTAATTAGAGCAAGCCTCAAGGAACGCTTTACACTAGTTTGCAAAAGTTACTTCTGCAAGTTTGTGAAACTTGCAAGAACTTGTGGGGGTCAATTAGTCAGCTTTCTGGGGTGTTTCCATGTCAAAGAATTTGCAAAAGTAGTTTCTGAAAGCGGTTTAAGGAAGCTTACTCATTAGTAGATTCATGATATAATGTGAAAGTGTAATCAGGTGCACTAAATGAAGCTCTATTATAAGTCTGTTTGTGCAGCGTTTATTTAAATATGTAACAGCTTACACTCAGTGGTAGATGATGATAACATACACACAGGATAAACAACAAAAAATAAAAATATCTGGAAAATGGAAGTTAACACAAACCAAAAGAACATTAACATTTTACCACCAAACCTACTTCAATGTTAATTATCAGCGTTACAGAAATTACGAGATTTGACTAAATCCTAATGAGGCTCTCAATTTTTAAAATTTTATTTTACATGGTGGCTTTCTCAGAACATCAGCTTGTTGCTCATTCTCGCTAATGTGCTGTGACAGAACTTTCTTAGCAAAAACATTCTTCCACACAAAGAACATTTTGACATATGATGTTTTAGTTTATGATGGAACTGTGGGTTCTTGAAAAGGCTTATTACACGCATATTTTCTATAAAACGTACAACAGCTTTTAGACTTTTTGACTGCCAGGAAGACTATAACACAAGTTACTGAGCTAACAGGCTTCACTAGATGCTGTGCTTAAAGCTACAAATTCTGATTCTGTTGATAACAGAGACACAGTAAGTCACTTCTTACATGCCTATGAAACATGGCTTGCGTGCCTCAGCGATACAGATGGCCGTACCATAGGTGCAACCACAATGAATCGGTATCTGTTGAGCGGCCAGACAAACGTGTGCTTCCTGAAGAGGGGCAGCAGCCTTTTCAGTAGTTGCAGGGGCAACAGTCTCGATTATTGACTGATCTGCCCTTGTAACATTAACCAAAACTGCCTTGCTGTGCTGGTACTGCAAAGGGCTGAAAGCCAGGGGAAACTACAGCTGTAATTTTTCCTGAGGGCATGCAGCTTTACTGTATGGTTAAATGATGATGGCATCCTCTTGGGTAAAATATTCCGGAGGTAAAATAGTCCCCCATTCGGATCTCTGGGCGGGGACTACTCAGGAGAATGTCGTTATCAGGAGAAAGAAAACTGGCGTTCTACAGATCGGAGCATGGAATGTCAGATCCCTTAATCAGGCAGGTAGGTTAGAAAATTTAAAAAGGGAAATGGATAGGTTTAAGTGACAATTGACAGGAATCGGGGAAAGAAATGCAGTAGAAGAAGAATGGGTAGTTCTGAGGGATGAAATAGTGAAGGCAGCACAGAATCAAGTAGGTAAAAAGACGAAAGCTGTTAGAAATCTGGGGTAACAGAAGAAATATTCAATTTAACTGATGAAAGAAGAAAATATAAAAATGCGGTAAAAGAAGCAGGCAAAAAGGAATACAAACGTCTCAAAAATGAGATAGACAGGAAGTGCAAAATGGCTAAGCAGGTATAGCTAGAGGACAAATGTAAGGATGCAGAGGCTTATCTCACTAGGGGTAAGATAGATATTGCCTACAGAAAAATTAAAGAGACCTTTGAAGAAAATAGAAGTATTTGTATGAATATCAAGAGATAAGATGGAAACCCAGTTCTAAGCAAAGAAGGGAAAGCAGAAATGTGAAAGTAGTATATAGAGGGTCTATACAAGGGCGATGCACTTGAGGACAATATTATGGAAATGGAAGAGGATGTAGATGAAGATGAAATGGGAGATATGATACTGCGTGAAGAGTTTGACAGAGCACTGAAAGACCTGAGTCGAAACAAGGCTCCAGGAGTAGACAACATTCCATTAGAACTACTGATGGCCTTGGGAGAGCCAGTCCTGACAAAACTTTACCATCTGGTGAGCAAGATGTACGAGGCAGGCGAAATACCCTCAGACTTCAAGAAGAATATAGTAATTCCAATCCCAAAGAAAACAGGTGTTGGCAGATGCGAAAATTACCGAACTATCAGTTTAATAAGCCACATCTGCAAAAATACTAACGCGAATTCCTTACAGGCAAATGGAAAAACTAGTAGAATCCGACCTCGGGGAAATTCAGTTTGGATTCCGTAGAAATGTTTGAGCATGTGAGGCAATACTGACCTTACGACTTATCTTAGAAGAAAGATTAAGGAAAGGCAAATCTACGTTTATAGCATTTGTAGACTTAGAGAAAGCTTTTGACAATGTTGATTGGAATACTCTCTTTCAAATTCTATATGTGGCAGGAGTAAAATACAGGTAGCGAAAGGAAAAGACACAGAAACCAGATGGCAGTTATGAGTCGAGGGATATGAAAGGGAAGCAGTGGTTGGAAAGGGAATAAGACAGGGTTGTAGCCTCTCCCCGATGTTATTCAATCTGTATATTGACCAAGAAGTAAAGGAAACAAAAGAAAAATTCGGAGTAGGTATAAAAATCCATGGAGAAGAAATAAAAACTTTGAGGTTCGCCAATTGTGTTAGAGACAGCAAAGGACTTGGAAGAGCACTTGAACGGAATGGACAGTGTCTTGAAAGGAGAGTATAAGATGAACATCAACAAAAGCAAAACGAGGATAATGGAATGTAATCGAATTAAGTCGGGTGATGCTGAGGGAATTAGATTAGGAAATGAGACAGTTAAAGTAGTAAAGTAGTTTTGTTATTTGGGGAGCAAAATTACTGATGATGGTCGAAGTACAGAGGATATACAAAGTAGACTGGCTGGCAATAGCAAGGAAAGCGTTTCTGCAGAAGAGAAATTTGTTAACATAGAGTATAGATTTATGTGTCAGGAAGTCGTTTCTGAACGTATTTGTATGGAATGAGTACATGTATGGAAGTGAAACATGGACGATAAATAGTTTGGACAAGAAGAAAACAGAAGCTTTTGAAATGTGGTGCTACAGAAGAATGCTGAAGATTAGATGGGTAGACCACATAACTAACAAAATTGGGGAGGGGTTTGTGGCACAACTTGACAAGAAGAAGGGACCGGTTGGTAGGACATGTTCTGAGGTATCCAGGGATCACAAATTTAGCATTGGAGGCCAGCTTGGTGGGTAAAAATCGTAGAGGGAGACCAAGAGATGAATACACTAAGCAGATTCAGAAGGATGTAGGTTGCAGTAGGTACCGGGAGATGAAGAAGCTTGCACAGGATAGAGTAGCATGGAGAACTGCATCAAACCAGTCTCAGGACTGAAGACCACAACAACAACATGAAATACTGCAACCCTAATCTTTGAAAAGAATTTCTATCTACTCTATGGTCAGTCCACCCAAAGTGAACATAACTAGTTATGGGATCAGTACAAATTTTATCCATAACAGACTCAGTTTTAGAGTACTTTTAATATAATGCAACACATGTTTCAAAGCATTCCACAAATCCAGACTTGTATGTGACTGGTACCTGCTTAGATTACTTAGTGCTACACAGATATCTGGTCTGCAACGTAACATGGCATACATCAGTCACCCTAACAATTTTCTATATCTTTTCTCAATATCTTCATTTTCAGATTTTTCTCTCTTTTACAAACTGTGATCAAAATTTTCCTCCATGGGAGTTGAAACAGAATTACTTTCAAAAATGTCAATAACGTTCAACCTTTTTTCAAAATACATACTTTGACAAATAGCAGTACTATCCTCCCTTTCATAATGAACAATAATAATTTACAAATAACCTCCTAATCGGATTTAAATGCTCATTTTAAGGTTATCACTTAATAACAGCTTTAAATGATCAGTTTCACTCTGGGAATTTGATGCCATCAGCAAATCATCAGTGTACAGAAGTTAGCATATTTTGTGATTATTTTCTGTCTTTATATACAAGAAATACTCAAAATCACTTCTTACAAATCGTAAGGCAGTTATTATTGTCTGAAATTTAACATTCCACTTCTTGTGTGAGTCCTTTAAACCACACAGACCTTTCTTGGTTTACAAACTTTACAATTAATTTTACTGAAGCATACAGTACGTAATTTAACATAAAAGTGTCCCCACTCCAATTATCTTTCCATGTAGAAAAGCACTACAAACATCCAATTGACGGATGGGAAAGTTATTCTCATTGCAAAAAACCAGAAAATAATTCATTGAAGTATATTTTTGAATAAGTCAATCTTTATTGGAAACCTTTAGCTACAAGGTAAGCATTATAAGAAACAACAGTTCCTTTCTCATCTCTTTTTCACCTAAAAATCAGTTCAGAATATTAGAATCAGTTCGCTTACATACATAAGTCCATGTATTATTTTCTTCCATGACTTGCAGCGCTCTTGCTATGATATCTTTCCAATTTTCAGCATCATTACATCTCTTCAGTGTAGATGCTGGTGCAATCCTCTAAGTAATTCAGCTGTTGAATACACCTCCTGGGTCTCAGATTGCACATCCACTCATCCTCGTCATGTACATTTTCACTGCATCTAAAAAAAAAGAAAAAGAAAAAACTTTGTTTTCTCTGTCTTCACTGATATCTTGTTCTACTCCAATCTGTAATCTATTGTTTCAGAAGCTCAATCTTTCTGACCCTCTGATTCTGAAATTTTATCTATGTCCTCATCATCACAACAAATCATATCTAATCCTGTTACAGGAACATCATATATCTACTCCTTTTCAAATAATGCTGGCAACAAGAAAACTACATCTCGATATAGCTCAACTTCCTTTCTGAAAGGTATTTATATTCTATACTCCTTCATATCTTTATCATAACGCATAAATAAGCGTATCTTGTTTTTAGGGTCTAGTTTCATCCTGCCAACAGCCTTGTCAAAGAGGGTGGGGGAGCAGGTAGAGGCTGAGGGCACTCTCCTGCCCTTGTGGTGGGAAACTGCCCCTAAAGGCGGAAGATTCGGCAATGATCAACGGCATGAGAATGCAGAAGGCAATGGAAACCACCACACCAAAGACACATAACGTACATCCACAGGAGATGTGGCCTGTAATTGAATAAGTGCAATGATGATCTCTCCATTGGCAAAAGATTCTGGAATAGCGGAATAGCAGCAATTTGGATCTGCTAGCATAAAATGGTATAAGAGGAGTAGGATTCTTATCAGAATCGACAGCTAACCAATACCGACGACGATAGTTCAGGTATAATTCAGGTATACATGCAGACATCCCATACTGAAGATGAAGAGATAGAGAAAGTATATGAGGATATTATAAAGCGAGATGAAAATCTAATAGTCATTGGGGACCAGAATGCAGTTGCAGAGGAAGAAGTAGAGAAAAAATTGCAGGAGAATATGGGCTTGGGACAAGGAATGAGAGAGGAGAAAGACTAATTGAATTCTGTAATAAATTTCAGCTAGTAATAGCGAAAAGTTCGTTCAAGAATCACAAGAGGAGGAGGTATATACTTGAAAGAGACCGTGTGACACGGGAATATTTCAGTTAGATTACATCACAGTCATACAAAGATTCCGAAATCAGATACTGGGTAGTAATGTGCACACAGGAACAGAAATAGACTCAGTTCTAATGTAGTAGTGATGAAGAGTAGGCAGAAATTCAAGAGATTAGTCAGGAAGAATCAACACGCCAAGAAGTGGGATACAGAAGTCCCTCGGGATGACAACACACACTTGAAGTTCTCTAAGGCTGCAGGTATAGCAATAAGGAATAGCTCAGTTGGCAGTATAGTTGAAGAGAAATGGACGTCTCTAAAAAGGGCAATCTCATTAGTTGGAACGAAAAATATGGGTACAAATAAGGTAAATATGAAGAAACGGTGGATAGCAGAAGAAATACTTCAGTTGGTCGATGAAAGAAGGAAGTACAAAAATATTAATGGAAATTCCGGAATACAGAAATACAAGTAACTGAAAAATGAAATAAATAGGAACTGCAGGGAAGCTAAGAGGAAATGGCTGCAGGAAAAATGTGAAGAAATCGAAAAAGAAATGATTGACAGAAGGACTGATTCAGCATACAGGAAAGTCAAAACAACGTTCGATGACACTAAAAACAATGGTAGTAACTTGAGGAGGGCAACGGGAATTCCACTGTTAAATGCAGAGGAGAGAGCGGATAGGTGGAAATAGTACATTGAAGGCCTCTATGATGCAGAAGATTTGTCTGGTGTGATAGAAGAAGAAACAGGAGTAGATTTAGAAGAGGTAGGTGGTCCAATATTAGAATCAGAATTTAAGAGAACTTTGGAGGGCTTGAGGTAAAATAAAACAGAAGGAATAGATAACATTCCATCAGAATTTTTAAAATTATTGGGAGAAGTGGCAACGAAACGACTATTCACATTGGTGTGTAGAATGTGTGAGTCTCACGACAAACCATCTGACTTTCGGAAAAACATCATCCACAGAATTACAAAGTCTGCAAGAACTGACAAGTGCGAGAATTATCGCACAATCAACTCAACAGCCCATCCATCCAGTTTGCTGACTAGAATAATATACAGAAGAATAGAAGAGAAAATGGATGATGTGCTGGATGACGATCGTTTTGGCTTTAAAAGAGGTAAAGACACCTGAGTGGCAATTATGACCTTGTGGCTGGTAAGGGAAGCAAGACTAAAGTTAAATCAAGACGCATTCATAGGATTTATCAACCCGGAAAAACCATTCGACAATGTAAAATGGTGCAAGATGTTGGGAATTTTTTTGTTTTAGAAAAATAGGGGCAACCTAAAGGGAGAGGCGGATAATATACGATATGTACAAGAGCCAATGGGGAACAATAAGAGTGGACAATCAAGAACGATGCTCTCGGATTAAAAAGAGTGTAAGACAGGGATGTAGTCTTTCCCCCTACTGTTCGATGCATTCATCGAAGAAGCAGTGATGGAAATAAAAGAAAGATTTCAGAGTAAAATTAAAATTCAGTGTGAAAGGATATCAATGATACGATTCAGTGATGACATTGCTATCCTGAGTGAAAGTGAAGATGAATTACATGTTATGCTGAATGGAATGAACAATCTAGTGAGTACATAGTATGGATTGAGAGTAAATCGAAGAAAGACGAAAGTAACAAGAAATAGCAGAAACGAGAATAGCGAGAAACTTAACATCAGGATTAATGGTTACAAAGTAGATGGAGTTAAGGAATTCTGCTACATAGGCAGAATAACCAATAACAGATGGAGCAAGGAGAACTTCCTAAGCGGAGTAGCACTGGCAAGGATGGCATTCCAGGCCAAGAAAAGTCTATTAATATGAAACACAGGTCTTAATTTGAGAAATAAATTTCTGAGAATGTACATCTGGAGCACAACGTTGTATGGTATTGAAATATGGACTGTAGGAAAACTGGAACAGAAGAGAATCGAAGCTTTTGAGATGTCATGCTACACACGAATGTTGAAAATTACATGGACTGATAAGGTAAGGAATAAGGAGGTTCTACACAGAATCGGAGAGGAAAGGGATTTGTGGAAGATACTGACAAGGAGAAGGAACAGGATGATACGACATCTGTTAAGACTCCAGGAAATGACTTTCGTGGTACTAGAGGCAGCTGTAGAGAGCAGAAACTGTGGGAATTGGAATACATCGCAAATAATCGAGGATGTAGGTTGCAAGTGCTACTCTGAAATGAAGAGGTTGCCACATAAGAGGAATTCGTGGCAAGCCTATCAAACCACTCAGAAGATGAAAACAAAAAGTATTAATCTCTCTTCTTTGGGCATAAGGACAGATACATGAACCCCAAATATATTCAAATCTTCTGAAGGCAATTCTCTGCCATGAAAAGCTTGAAAAGGAATTTTACCAGCGTTCGAACCAGTTTGATTTATTACATAAGTAGCTATGTTATACAGTATATTTCAGCAGAGAAATGCCTGGGCAATCCTGAGAGCATTGAACGAGCCGCTTCAACCAACGTACGCATTTCCCTCTCAGCTCTTACATTTTGCTGTGATGTGTACACAGTACTTCTTTGATGAGTTATGTCATTTTCACTCACAAATGTACTTTAGTCAGTATTCATAAACTCCAGTCCGTTATGGCTCCTTAGAAATTTAATTTTTCAAACCAGTTTCTCCCTCGGCTTTTGCAATAAAGTTCCTGATCAAATCTTTAATTCTAAACTTTTTTTCTCATAAAGAATGCTTGTCACTCTTCAAAAGCAAAAAATATCTCCCTCCTCCTAGCGAATGCGACTTAATCGGTCCACAGACTGCGTGAAGCAGTTGAGGTGAGGCATTAGCTCTTTATGAACTCATGGGTGAATGGCGCCAAACACACTTCACAAAGACAACGCCGTCAACAGAGTTCACTCCTTTACATAAAAAGATCTCTCTCACAAATATAATGTTCTGATGGGAGAAGTTTTTATGCAAAGCACTCAACTTTTCAACATGTTGAGACAAATTTACAGGACCACTATGAATGTTGACAAAGGAAATGTAACTATTGTCATTACTGTCAGTCGCAGAGTAAGAGAAATCATTGGCAGTTCTGATTGTGTTCCATTTAGAGAAAACAACATACGATACATTTTATTGACACAAGTGGATAGTGCATGAACTTCACTTTTAAGGGTCAAGAATTCACATACCTTTGTCCAACGCAGTTCCTGACGAAAGCAAACTGAATTTCAGTTCGAGCGTAAAAAGCACCCCACCGTTTTCATAAATTTAACCCTGTTCCACATTACTATGCGCAACCAGATCAGGAAGTTTACTGTCATCCACAGAAACTGTCATTGAGTCTTGCACACTGTTCAGTCTCGTGAATAATTTGCTCTAATTGGACATATGCTCGCTAGCACCTGTATCCCTGAAACGATTATCTTCTAGGTCAACTTCTTGACTCCAACGCGTTAAGTTACTTACATCCGGAGCCTTTTTGCCTTCCTTCAATAGCCTGCATTCTGACTTCAAATGACCTCTTTTCTTACTATAATCGCAGCTTTTCATTTCTATCTTCGCTTTGTTTTTGCAGTCCTTTGCAAAATGGCACTCCTTAACAGAAACATAATCGGGTGCAGTAAATGAAGCTCTATTATAAATTTGGTTGTACAGAGTTTATTATATGTAACAGTTTACACTCAATGGCAGACGACAATAACGCACACGAAGGATAAATAACAAAAAGCAGTAGCTTCTGAAAAACGAAAATTAATTCAAACGGAAAGAACATTGAACCACAAACAGAAAGTTGCATTCTTCTTTTTAGATCTTGCATTTTCAAGCATTATTCTCAGGAATTTGTAAATAGGATTATGTTTTCGACACGAATCCAGATAATTCAAAGATATTGTTTAGGCTTCGCCGGGTTTGAACTGTTGTGAAATCTTTTGTTTATTACACGCTGCGTTGTATTGTGGGTACAAGTGATCGACCAATGGATTAGCTTGTAAGGGAAGCCAATGTCTCATGGTTTTGCTGGACTCTTAAGATGCTAACATAAATTGAGACTGGCTTCTCTTTTCTAATTGTTTTGAAGTTGAGAAAATACACAAGATTATTTTGATTGTGTCTACGTGTTGTAGGACAAGGTAAGGTCAGTTAAAAGTTCACAACTTGAACGTAGAAGGAAAGTGCACTCACGCCGGGGTGTTTTTTTAGACGAGTGAAAAAAAGAGGTCATGTTTTATAATGTAATAGTATTATTTTCAGAAATGTGAAGACTACAGTTTTGTTAATTTTGTGTTGTGTTGAAAGTTTACTCGTAACTTCGACAAGTGTAGTAATCGGTACAACGAAAGTTGCGAAAATGGTAAACTACGAAGACAGTAGGAAACTTTATAGTGTTTCCTCATTTTCATTGTGGAATGCTGGTAATCGCAGTGTACCAGCTCAGTATGGAGCGTTTGCTTCTGTAAAAAGGTAAGAGCGCGTTCAAGTGATAACACCTCAGAAGACGTCATCAGAAATCACCCATTAACCTCAGCCGTGTGTATGGTTTTGCTTATATATGTTAACTGGTTTGGGTTACAGGTTGTGTTATGTACCGTTAATTGGTTCAGTGCAGTTTCCTTGGCCATATAGACCTGTGACTCTGCTATTCTATACACAAGTTTACTTTGTTCAGATATTTACTCAAATATGAGATAGACTTAAGCAGTAATGTACAAAGTTTACAGTTAATCTACTCTTAAAGATATTGCATTTGCTACTTGTTTATTTCCCTACATTACACAGTGTGTCAGAAATCATGTTTTATCATTGAGTAATAATACTAGTTTGTATTTATATTTGGGCTAATACATTGAATTAGTCCAGTATAAAGTGTTTGGGTATGACTGTTTTGAGTCAGATGTAAATAAATTAGCTATTTGCAGCTGAATCTCAAAGTGTCTGAAGAATTAACAACAGATCTATTGCTCAAGCTAGCTGTTTTTGTTCAGCCTGTGTTGTCTAATTTAGAAAATGTAGTTTGTCAGAATTTCTACTTTTATAGGATGGCTATTGAGACTCAAATTTAACAGTTTTTCTGTTTAAATACTGTGCTAAAAGTTTAGAAAAACTGGTGCTTTTGTGTAAAGATGTAATATTACTTTTAAGCCTTTCAAATTTTGTTGTTTGTTGTGCTGTGCTCGTTGTAAAGCTATTGCTAGTTGAATGTGGGTGCCTGTATCTGTTGATACTTTGGTAGAAGGTGTTTGGTACTTGAAAGGAACATATTCAGTGAATGGTCTGTCAAAAGGCAGGTATTACGTAAGTGAAGTGTGTTCAGTTGCTTGTTCTTCGTTCCTGCTTCACATTATTGATTTTGTTCTAAATTTTGATGGATGCATAGTGTGCTTTACTTTCTATTACATCAAGTTTTCTACCATTTTTCTCCCTTCTGTTTCTTGGATGCTGTAAATGAAGAAACATTGTTCCAAGTGAACTGTTGATGGAAAAAAGTAATTGTGCTCCCACTGTTCACTTGAAATGACTAATTGTAGTCTGTATTGCTGCTGATTAAAATACTTTGGTCAACCAAATAGCTGTAGATTTTACTGCATGACAAAAACAGTTACTTCTCTTAAAATGGGATCTGCTTTATCACCAAAGTTCTTTTAATGCACCAAACATTTTGTTTTTAGGGATGGAAGAGTGAAATGAGAAAAGTAAAACAAGTGAAAATAATGCTTCTGGTTAGTTTTAAAGTCATTTCTTATAGAGATTCTTGGCATAAGTGGAATGCCTGTTTAATTAATATCATTATTACTGAAAGGATTTCCAGTTTCTAAGTATTCTGCTTTCTTCAGAATATATTTCAATAATTATTGTCATTTGTACTGTATAATGGTTTACAAGTAGGCTATTTATTTACCAATAAAAATCTAAAGGGACCTGTCTTTCTGAAAATGCACTGAAATTATGCAGACAAGGGTGAAGCTGTATGTGAGTAATTAGAAGTAATTAAGAAAAATCCGCCTCGATTGCACAAACTACCTGTGCAGTTGAGGCTGATTTTCTCATAATTATTTCAATACTTACGATTGCTGACTCACTGCAACGCTGAAAGTTCTTGAGTAATTAGACCTCCATCAACAAGTGAATTCGATGTTGTAAATGTTACCTACTTCACTGAGAGAGAGAGAGAGAGAGAGAGATCTCATTTTTGGTAAACACGCCAAAATTGCAATTACGATTAAATTATATTTGATAACAGTCCAGTTTGAAAATATTGTTATTTCTGCAATTAGTAAACTGTTTGTATCACTAGAGATAATATTAAATTTCTGTGATCTGTGTCTTTAATTTTTGTACATTGATCTAGACATCTTGTTCTGTAGGTCCCATTGTGAAAAAAAATATTTTAAGGACTTGGAAAGCTCGAAGAAATAAATTAACAGCTAGAAGTAGCTAATATAATTACTATTATACTACATTTCAGCTCATGTTTTTATAAATTACTCTCTAGCACTCACCATTCCACTTATGCAACTTACCTCACTCCCAAAGCTCTGCTCATATGTACAAACCAGGCAACAAAGCGAGCTCATGGAGGCCGAGAATATATAACACAGTTCTGTTCATATAATAGGCCTGCAAGCAATGCCACAGATTATGCTGTCACCACAATGTAGATTCTGCCTTTGGGACAAGATCAGTATTATTATTTCAACACAGGTGGAGCGAAAGTACTGTATGCACCAGTAAAAGAAATTCCAGTAAGTAGCAAGACCAGATAATGAAGAAATGGCTCAGTGCAAAACAGAAATGTCACTTGACAGCATAAGTGAATGTAAAGAAAAAGCCATCCACAAAATAAGATTAAGTTGTATGTTAGTGAGATGAAGATATATTTAACTGATTGCTGTGTTCTGGGTAGCACTTAACTGATCTTCCATTGGCTTTTTTCAGCATGACATGGAAATATATTGCCAACATTTGCTCTACATTGCAAACAAGTATGTGGACAGCACCTTCTAAAATTAATATGTGTGAAGGCTGATTTAAACACAGCATTGGTTAATTAATCATGGCTGTATAGGAGTTCGTATGCCTCGTCTTTTTCCAACCTGAGAACTCATTAAGAGATGACTTATTGAAAAGAGCCCAAAACTATCATTACTAATATTAGATTCACTGTATGTGGTTGATCATTAATGATATTTTCATTCACTTAGCAGAGTATTACTCTTTGGACCACTGTCTCATTTCATAGTATCCCACACTCATTTATCTTTGGTTACTGAATTGTTGGTATATGACAGTTTGTGTAATTGATGCTATTTGATTTGATGTTCTGTGTACGCCAGTAATTTGTACACTTCAGATAAACCAGTGTCATTATTTTCACCGTCTATTATGTTGCTATGAAACAAACATTTAATTATCTAGGGTTATAATATCCAGACTATCAACAATAGTTACTTTGAATTCTACATGTCTCAAAACTTACAAATTGTATCACTGTACCCATAATGCTCTATTTGCTTTTGCGCATCATTGGCCTAATCCAACAGTGAAAATACAGATTTGTGCAACATGGGCTGGGAATTAAATATTTTTGTAGAAAATGTTCAGCCTATGTGACAACTTTTTTTTTTCTCCATGAGCCCTTGTATTAGTCCTATAGCAGTAATTTTGCATATGTCCAGTATGGCAGGCAAGCAGTCTACTACTTCCTTTTAAGTTGAGTAAATAATATCTAGAGGTATGCATTAATAATTTCATGTCTTATTCACTTCATCAAAAATTATGTGCATGTACAGAAGATCATTATGTACTTAGATCAATGTGAAGCACAGTATCAAAATATCTACATCTATACTCTGCAAACCACTGTGAGGTGTATGGAAGATTGTACATACCATTGTACCGGTCATTGAGGTTTCTTACTGTCCCATTCATGTATGTAGCACGGAAAAAATGATTGTCACTAAAGGGTAATTCTGTAGTAGCATGGGCCGGCCGAAGTGGCCATGCGGTTCGAGGCACTGCATTCTGGAATAGCAAGACCGCTACTGTTGCAGGTTCGAATCCTGCCTTGAGCATGGATGTGTGTGATGTCCTTAGGTTAGTTAGGTTTAACTAGTTCTAAGTTCTAGGGGACTAATGACCTCAGAAGTTGAGTCCCATAGTGCTCAGAGCCATTTGAACCATTTTTGTAGTAGCATGGTGAATTTTTGAAATAACTGAAATTAAGTGCTGATTCCTTTGTAGTCCCTATGCGTTTCTGTCTAGTGCTTATAACTTTGGTTGGTACAATGGAAAATAGATTTTTTTGTTAATTGTTGAGCTCAGATGGTAAAAATATCCAAGATGGCAATTGGGAGAAGGATGACTTTCCTTTTTACCCAATGTGATTCTAAATTGTGCTGTACCTGCCATCCACAGTATTATTAATTTTCTGTAATAAGATCCAAAGACTGAATAGTCTTACGAATGTTTGGTGTCTGTTCTTTTGGACATGCCCGAAAGAACAGACACCATGCAGTCATACAATTGGTACGCCTAGCTGGGCAATGGGTCCACCTTATTCACTGCAGATGAACAATACATTTGATCTCATGTGGGAATCTCAGAGTAGCGAACAGGAGTAAAATGGACAGTGATTAAGGATAGGTGGCACTCGGTGAGAATGTTGATTGGCCGTGATGCAAGCGGAGATGGTCTGCGCAGTTGCGATAACACTGTGTTCCGGGTGTTGCAGTGGTTAACACACCTGCATACTAAGCAGATCTTCGGTTCAAATCCCACCGCTGCTGATTTCGCATAAAGTGTCACTGCAGCTGATAGCAGTGATCACCTTCAATATACGTAGATGGAATAATCATATGTACATATTGTTCAAAGCTGTTCAAGTAGTTGTGTATTCTGCCTAAGTCTCTTCATATGGTACTCCAGTGTGTTCTGTAATTCAGCACAGTTTGATAAGTTTAGTAACATGGGGAAAAAATGAACATTTGCATAACTAAAGCAATCGGCTCAAGAGAGTGTGCAGTGTGCTGCTAAAATCATCATTTGTCATCTACTCAATAATGTATCTCTTTCAGTGCGGCTAGACATATTTTTAATCTGTGCTGGTCCGTACGGAACAGTTGTTCATTCTGTGAAAATGTCATAATAAGTTTACGGTGTTTCTGAATTTTACACTTGATGCATAGAAATATGGAAACACCACAATCGCAACACATTGTCAGGTCTGATATTATTAGGAAAACTGTTGGTATCCAAAACCGCTGCCAGAGGATAGAGGTTGATACCGATCACGCACCCTTCTCTCTAAAGTAGACCACAAAGGCTCGTTAATATTGAGACCTAGTGACAGTGGCGGCCAGGGGAGAACCAACAGCTTATCCTCGTGATCACAAAATCAGTCCTGGATAGTGTGAACTGGGGCACTACTGTTTAGGAACATAGTGTCACTATTGTCATTGTAGCAGGGGATGAGCCTGATGACAAAATGGTCAAATTATCACAAAACACCCTCCATGTTTCACTCTTGGGGTGTAAACTCAGCCAGAAGTTGGAAACTGTGTGAATCTTAGACTTGTCTGGTTAAATGATTTTCTCCCATCATTCCTAGACCAAGTTTTATGGCTTCGTCATCATGTTTTCCTGTTATGGCTATTTGCAGTACTGATGTTGTTTTAGAGTTCCAGCCCGCCTTGAAATTTCTCTACTTATGGGGTTGCCCCCTCCCCCCCAAGTGACAGTCTATCACTATCACTTGACACACACATTCATCCACGTTGTGACGTAGCAGATGATGTTTCTTGCTGTCCTTCTATGCAATATAAATCTTGGATAAGAGTTCTGTAGAAACACTGTAGATGCTAGGACTGTGAAAGCACCCACATATGAGCACCAACAATATGCCCACATTCAAATTCACTGAGCTCCAATGTATTGTGCTCACCACTGACCATGAGCAACACGTGAGGACAGTACACAGGTGTTATTCGTGATCAAAAACAATAGCATCAGTACAGATTTTGCTAGCATCTGCATTTATATTCAAGCATGCAGTCCCCACTGTTTTTCCACATTTTTGTCCAGCCCTGTCTGTACAAGTAATGTGTGTGGTAGGTTTTTGAATCTGTACTATGACCTTTCTTGGAAACTGGAATGACTGATTTCTTAAATGGGGTGCTTTTCCACTGAAATTATTCCAAGCAGTATCTGTTCTTGACGAACCACTGCTTTGAGTTCGAATTTTGATGCTTAAGGAGCATGGTAACTAGTAAAAATCATATGATTGTTGCATACGGATATTGAAGCTGTAATTGTGAAGATAATTAGTCAATCATTTTCAGACTGTTAGTGACACTTTTCTGTACTAATGCAGGATATGTGCTGATTTAAATGTACTAGCTTTTCTACCAGCACAAGAAATGCAATCTTCAGAAAGTAATAATGTTTTGAACCTGCAAATTTAAACGTGTGAGTAGATGAGTTGGAGAGTAAAGCCAGTCTCAGATAAGGTAATGAATTTTACTCACTCCTGATGAACTTCAACTCAGAAAAAGTCTCAACAGCTAGGCCTTCGTAGCTACCATCTGTGTATTAAAAAAAAAAAAGTATTTCAAACAAGAGAACATGATTGGCATTGTTCATTAGAAGGAAATTATGTTCTGCAAACAAATTTTTAGAACTAAAAGTGCCAACATAGAAAATTTTGATGTTGATAAAATAAGGGGTTGCAAAATGAGAGGCCTATCTATGATAACAGACAGAATTAAAGAACAAATTCATTAGTATGAATGCATTTATCCAGGTGTTAAAAAGGCATGAAGATTTGTAAGTGAAATTTGAACACAGGAGAATATGTAGATTTTTTGTTTACTAAACGAAAGTAATCTGACTTACATTCATTTATTCATCCGTCCAAATTACTTCACAGTTAAGGATCAGATTTCAGTGTCCAACGAGCACAATAACTTATGCAAACAACCGTGTTACCATCGACATGGTTGCTGATAGTTCATAAGCCCACCCGCTAATGGCAGCATGGTGATTTGACAACATATTTTGCTTGTCGATCGTAGAGCTGACGGTTTTCAAGTGAATTAAATTCGCATCATGTTTGTTATGAGCAAGTGAAGAGTTATGTTACATGATCAAGGTTAAAACAAGTCAAGATATTAACAGCTGTTAGAAACTGTATATCTGTTGGCTGTATAAGAAGTTCATTGTTGTTTAACTACTCTGCACTGTTTGTGCTTACACATGCAATGAATGAACGTAGTACACATGCAATGAATGAACGTAGTAAAAGTCACAGGAAATCTACATACTTAAGAAATAAATATATTGCTTCCCCGGAAAATTTAGTTGAGGAAACTGATAAATTATGGACAGAATTGCTGGCCATTACTTAAACTGGAGGAGGTGAAATGTGAAATACTGCTGACAGGTACATTTAAAGGTAAAAGTAACACACTATCCTAGCTTTCAGAACTAACTGTTTCTTCGTGGGGTAGGAGAGAGGGACATACTGGGAAAGGTTAACAAATATGGGTCACTCACACCCCAGCATATGAGAGACACACCTGTAGAGAGAAAAGGGTAATGCCACTTTTACTTGTATATGTGTCTTATCAGTCTGTTCTCAAGTCGGAAACTACTTTTCATTTGGTCAAGGACTGTTAATCTTTTTCAGACACCATTGAATGTTGTTGAATGGTTTGCAGGCATCTGCATTTGCAATGCCAGCTGCTTAAATCACAATATCAAAGGATAGACTGCTACTCACCACATAGAGGAAATGTTGAGTTGCAGACACACACAATGAAAAATACTGTTAAAATATTAAGCCTTCTGATAGTGTCCTTGTTCTGAAATAGAAAACTATCACACACTTTGCACTTGTGCTCCGGCACCCAGGGATAGCCACTTGCACGTGTGTGTGTGTGTGTGTGTGTGTGTGTGTGTGTCTATTTCAGGACTTTGTTCGAAGCTTAATATTTTGGCAGTCTATTTCATTGCGCATGTATTTGACTCGTTGCCTTCTTTGTGTGGTGAGTTAACAGCCTGTCCTTTCCATATTGTTATTCCATCCAGGAATGTTCATTGTTTGATTTTGCCTAATTGCATAAACCAATTAGTGTAAGTGATCCCAGCGATAATAATCCAATGGACTGAGATTAAGAGAACCTGCAGGCCCTGGAATCATTCCTCCATACCCTACACTGAAACATACAGTGAATTTGGAACAATGCAGTTGAAATGTGCTGGAGCCCATAATGCATAAACAGTAAGCTTTTTACTATTTCTCAAGGCATATGTTATAACAAATTTGGGAAAATTTTTAAATTAGATGTGATGTTTTTTCCGTAGTGAAGAGCTTCCCGAGGATATAAGATTCTGAAAAGTGTCCTTATAGATAGCACCTGCAAAATGAATGGACCTACTAGACAATTACTTAAAATTTCAGTCCACACATTAAAGTATTTCTTGATTGCTAGCCTACATTTTACAATAAGGTTTTTCATAATTCCAAAAATTTTGGCTATGGAAATGTTCTATACCATCTTCTCCAAATGCTGCCTCATCTATAAACGAGATATTATCATCTGTATTACTAAGCAGACTATTCTGGAATCTGGTACCAGCTGCAACAGCTTCCAGGGGTATTTATAAGAAATTGAAGGTGCTGTCACAGTCTACTCATTAAGAAGTATAATCATATGTTAAAAGTTTAACACAGTAAGACAGGTGCTATAGTTAGAAACTGTATGTTTGCTTTGAGACAACATAACTGACAATGTGCAAACACCCAGACTTTATTCAATCATTGTTTGAAAATCGGAGCACTTAATGGCTTCCAACAAACTTTACTTCAGTACAGTTTCAGACCTTTTGTAAACTTTTTCTTGCTTACATACTTAATGTCAAATATTAACACATTAACTTATTTGTAAAGTTGGATTTTTTAAGGGATTGATGGTTACTGGTTAATAACTAAAACAACTAAGTATTTAGGACATTAATTTATATTGACTATTTTCCATATTTTGATATGAAAACTCTATCCCCAAAGTCTGTAAAGCTGTTTTAGCTACCCCAGTAGAAATATATTGATAAAGCAGAAATTATTTCAAATGATATAGGTACATCAGTAACACAGAAAATGAGGGGAATTCAATAACTGTAACAATGATAAAAGTTTATTTGAATGTAAGTATTTATAAATAATTGAAGACTTATTACAAACTTTCATAATTTTGAAGTTCAGCAATGTTAGCAATCTGGGACCCCTTATTTTATTGGTGAAGCCATAATCTATACTTCATGTATGCTGCAAAATGTGTGTGCGAATTCAACATCATAATGAGATGTTGGTAACACATTTGGGGCACTTATCCTCCGGAAACCATTGTAAAGTGTGTGGCAAGCAGACGTTCTCATTGTACCACATATTTAAGTTTCTGCTCGTTCCATCCATGTATAGAAGGCAGGAAGGAGGACTGCTTAAATGCCTCTCTGTTCACTGTCATTAGCCTATAGTCCCTTTGTACACCTTGTATGAACAATACTTGGGTTGCAATGTATTCTTACACTCATTACTTCATACCAATTCAAGAAACTTTGTAAGGCTTCTCTGGGGTATGCTTGGCATCTATCTTTAGCTGTTGACAGTTCAGGTTTTTCATTGTCTCCATGTTGCTCTTCTGTGGATCAAGCAAACCTTCTTTGTGGGTGTTTACTATCCCTATTGGTTATCTTTGGTATGGGTCCCACACATTTGAGCACTATTTTATGATGGGTTGCTTGAGTATTTTATGACCAGTCTCCTTTGGGAACTGACTGCATTTCCCCACTATTCTACCAACCAGTCAAACTTTATGATTTGCTGTACTCACAGTGAGCCCATGTTCTCATTTTGTAGTAGTAGTAGTAGTAGTAGTAGTAGTAGAAGATGTTGATGTTGATGGGTGGTGGTGGTGGTGGTGGTGGTGGTGGTGGTGGTGGTGGAGGAGATGATGATCACGATAATGATGTGGTCTTCAGTCCAAAGACTTGTTTGATGTAGCTCTCCGTGCTTTTCTATCCTGTGAGAGCATCTTCATCGTGTTGTAACTATTGCAACCTGCATCTATCTGAACTTACTTGATCTCCCTCTCCAATTTTATGCCTCATCTACACTCCAATACCAAATTCACAGTTCCTTGATGCCTCACACTGTGTTCTGTAAACCATTCCTGTATTGTATTCAAGTTGTGCCATAAATTTCTTCTCTCTTCTGTTCGATTTGGTAAGTCTTCATGAAATTATTTGACCTACTCATCTAATATTCGCCATTCCTCTGGAGCACCACATTTCAGAAGCTTCTATTCTCTTTTTGTCTGAACATTTATCAGGGACATTTCACATCAGTACAAAACTACACTCCAGACAAAAACCTTAAGAAAACACTTCGTAAATCTTAAATTTACATCCACTGTTAACAAATTTCTTTTTTCTGAAATGTTTTTCTTGCTGTTGTGTATCAACAGTTTATATTGTTGTGCGCACAATAGTACATGGTACAAATATGTTCCACTGAACTGTGCGTGGTGGGTTTTTTTTTTTGGGTGGTGGGGGGGGGGGGGGGGAGTCTTTGTTTCTATTGATCACAGATATCAAGGTAGAAGTGTTTTGCGTAGCCCTTGGCCTAGCAACTGTGTACATACCTATTGAAATAATGGGCATACTGTAGCTGTCCTACAACACGGAGCCAAAATTAAAGCGTTACACACTTCCTCCAGTCCTAACAAGTTGAGCATATCCATTGGTTATTTTGCATTAGGTGTGGTCTAGAGTGGCAGCTTGGGCAACTTAGAAAAGCGCCATTTGTTCATGTGCATATGCCAAGAAACCCCAGAAAACCGTGATTTTTGGGTGCTAATTTTACAAATTCCTGGGGATGGCCACTTCCATAATTTCTGTTCATTGCAGATTGTTGAAATTTCTACCACATATTTGTAATATGACACTTTCATGAAAACTTAGAAACTTCTACCGTATGTTCGTAAGATGATTTTCTTGGGGAACCTTGAAACATGGCTCGATGTCATAATACGTTATCGAGATCCAGTCTGAGATGTAAATGTAATTTTAACTGACGTAGCAAACACGTAAAAAGGTTCTGGAGTCATCTCAAGGTTTCTGATGTTGTCAAACTATGTTTCTAGTCAGCATTTTTTCACCAGTAAAACTTAATCATGTTGTCTCTATATAATGGGCACTTCGTGCCGAGACAGATGTGCCCAAAGTGACATGACATTGACAAAAAAAGGCTAAAAAGGGTCTTAAAATGCCTGAAAAGAACTTAAAATGACTGGCAAAAATATGTAAAACTGGAAAGACTAGAAGTTAAGTAAAATACTTCTTACATCAGTTACTGTTTTGAGATACAAAACATAAGTGAGACATTTTCAATGAATTGCAGTTGATCAACAAAATATCCAGAAAAAATGTAAAGCAAACGATTTTGTGTTAACATTGTAGTGTACTTATTTGTTTGTATTTGTCGGAAGTATGTACACTGAATTGACAAGTCATGGGATAGTGATACACAAATATACAGATGGTGGTAGTACCATGTACACAAAGTATAAAAGGTCGCTGCATTGTCAGAGCTTTCATTCATACTCAGGCGATTCATGTGGAAAGGTTTCCTATGTGATTATGGCCACACGATGAAAATTAACAGACTTTGAACTTGGAGTGGTAGTTAGAGCTAGACGCATGGGACATTCCACTTCAGAAATCATCAGGAAATTCAGTGTTCCGAGATTCACAGTGTCAAAGAGTTTGTCAAGAATATCAAATTTCAGGCATTACCTCTCATCACAGAAAACAGTGTCCGACAGCCTTCACTTAACGACCAAGAGCAGTGGCACATTGCATACTGTTGTCAGTGCTAACAGACAAGCTACACTATGTGAAATAACTGCAGAAATCAATTTGGTGCATATGACGAACGTATCCATTAGGACAGTGTGACAAAATTTGGTGTTAATGGACTATGACAGCAGATGACCACCAGCACATCGCCTGCGGTACCTCGTGGGCTTGTGACCATATTGGTAGGACCATAGACAAATGTAAAACTGTGACATGGTCAGATGAGTCCTGATTTCAGTTGGTAAGTGGTGGTGGTAGAGTTAGTGTGTGCTGCAAACCCCACGAACTCGTCAACCAAGTTGTCAAAAAGGGACTGTGCAAGCTGGTCGTGGCTCCATAACAGTGCAAGTTGTGGTTATATGGAATTGAACTGGTCCCTATAGTCCAGTTAAATGGTCATTGACTGGAAATGATTATGTTCCGCTACTTGGAGACCATTTGCAGCAATTCATGGACATCGTGTTCCCAAACAATAATGAAATTGTTATGGGTGGCAATGCGCCACATCACCAGCACACGAAATGTTCTAAATTAATTTGAACATTCTGAACAATTTGAGTGAGTGGTTTGGTCACATGAATTCCACTGAACATTAATAGGACATAATCAAGAGGTCAGTTCGTGCAAAAAATCCTGTAACAGTAACACTTATGCACAGCTACGGAGGCAATATGATTCAGTATTTGTGCAGGGGACTTCCAACGATTTCATGCGATGTCAAGTAGCTGCACTAAACCAGGCCAAAGGTGGTCTGACACAGTAGGAGGTGTCCCCTGACTTTTGTCACCTCAGTGCAATTAGTCAAAACTTCACTGACCTATGGGATATGCTTTAAACAAGCACCAAGCCATGCTACAGCAGGGGAAAGAAAGGAACCAGCAGAAAAATGCTCCAGTGGCGAACCAGCTGCCTCAATCCTTATTCCGCTTTCCTCACCAATAATTTTTGACATGCTGATATGTTCGTGCTCTTTTGTGCTGAGAGAGTAGCAGTGAGACAGTAATGGTGGAAGAGAGAGAGGACAGTGCCAGTGGGAGAGAAAGTGGCAGTGAGAAAGAGAGATATGAAGAAGTAGTTTTGGATGAGTGGAGACCATATGTGGGCTTGGGCAATCTGGACCGTCCCAGGCTGGTGAACTGTTACTTGTGGGTATAAGGGGGGCCGCATTTTGGGTAGAAGTGTCAAACACATGGACAAAGGGGAAAAATTAAATTGAACCTCTCAGAAATTTTCAACTGCTAAGGTATGGTGGCAGTAGGACACAAAGGCAAAAGATTCTTCTTTGTTAAAAGAGCACAAATATGTTTGATAGCCAATATTTTTGAGGAAGTTGTATTCAGGTGAGAGGCAGCTGGTTTCACACTTCCTGTCAGAGTCTTTTAAAGAAGTAATCAGACTCTCTCAGAATCACATGACATAATTTGACTACATTTCTTTATGCTTGTTTTGCTGTTGTTGGTGTAACCTCTTTTCATAAGAAAATCCATTCAGTTCAGCTGTTTGAAATACAGTATTATAAGCAAACCTTGAAGTTTTTTCATTTTTCTGTCTGAATTTTCTTTTCTTTTCCAAGTTTCTCCTTTGTCGTATTTAGTGCTTGCTCAGTGTACAGATTGAACAATAATAGGGGATAGGCCACAACTGTCTCACTCCTTTCTCCATTATTACTTCCCTTTCTGTATTTTCTCTCTGCCACCTTCAGAATTTCAAAGAGTGTAGCCTAGTGAACATTATCAAGCTTTCTTTAAATCTATAATTGCTGTAAACATAGTTTTCTCTCTCCAGTCTACCTTCCAATATAAGTCATAGGTTCAGTATAGCCACCCATGTGCCTACATTTCTCCAGATCACAGACTGACTTTCACAGAGGCTGGCTTCAAGTTTTGCCATTGTTCTGTAAATAATTTATGCCAGTACACCCAGGTTTTAATATGAGTTGACTGACTACTTCTGACTCAATGATATTTTACTTGCAGGATACCGTGTTTTTGTATTTTGTAAAGTGCATAGTTTCCCATTTCAGGACATTTAAAGCAAGTTTCCAAACTTCATTCCACTTTGAAATCTTATTGATATCTGACTGAATATTTATACAGCTTATTTCAGACAGTACTTCATTGTAGATAACTGCATCTTATTTGAAAAGTGTAAGGTATTGTTAATATTACATGCCAGTTTATTGATACACAACATGAACAGTAAGAGCCCTATCAGCCACGCCTGAAGCATGCCTAACGTTATTTCTGTGTATGCTGACTTACCAGATTTGATAAAGTGATGCGTCCTCCCTACCGAGAAAGCTTTGAACTATTCATCAGTTTCATTTTATACCAAATACAATCCCATTTTCATTTATAGGCATTGGTGTCTTACTGAGTCGAAAGCTTATTAGTAGTCAAGAAATACGAGATCCATAATTTTCAGGATATCATGTTAGAACAGTTGGAGTTGGGCATAGTTTTGTGTGTCACTTTTGTTACCCAACTTGAAGGTGTGTCCTTTTCATCAAAAAAGCAGTTTGTTACCACTTTTTTGAATGGGCACATACTTTGTAAAAAAAAAAAAAATTAAGTGCCAACTCTCTTTTGTCTCTGTTGTAATATGTTGTCCTGTACTTTGCTGATACATGAATATATTTTCTTCATCTATGTTACATACTTCAACAGAGCTAGCTAACTCAGCTGTAAGTCCTGCAAAGAATCTGTCAGGGATTCCATCGTGACCTGGCCCTTGTTAAATTCCAGTGCCCCGAGGGGGGGCTCATCACTCTTTGGTGAGTATGTGGTTGGCCACAATGGGACCCCAGTCTTTGCAGCACTACTTCCTCTTTCTGTGCTGCAAACCTTCACTTCAACTATCTCTTAACTCCCCTGACTTTCCCTCGGGTGGTCCTTTTGGTGCAGATCCTGCCTGGACTTGGTTCACAATTTTGGTCTTGATTTTTAGTTTCATTCTCGGCACTATCTTCACCTTCCATTACTGCATTGTGGCCACGACAGGATTTCAATTTCAACTTGCCATCATTCTGGTAGGGATCAATCAAAAATTGTGAAATATCTCGGGGCAGAGGACTGGAGCACCTGCGTGTTCGAAAATGGTGTTATGTAGGTGTTCATTGATTTCAGCAAGAAGCTTGTACTACAACACTGTGAAATACATTTAAAAAAGTCTATAAACCCTTTGTCCGTGATAGGGCATTAAGCAGTCACTTGTGAGGAAAACTGTGAGTGCTTAAGTGTAGTGGATTTTGTCATTTCCAAATGCAGACAGCTAAAAATTACAGGTGGCAGAAATTAAACTTTTTCTAAATTTTGAGGCATGTATTTGGAACATTCTATACATGTAAAATTTTTCCTGTTTTGGATTTCCTGTACCAAATATAGTTGGCACAGCTTGAACTGTACATGTTGCAGCAATGCCAAATAGATGTAAAGTTAGTTGACACTTTAGTGCTATAATAAGATCATTTGGGACACTGCTGGAAAATTTCTCATTGTTCTTCAAATTCAATTTTCCACTATTATGTGTTTATAGTAATTTGGTGTAGAGATTGTCTTTTTTAAGCAGCTGTATTGTAAATCTCTTTAAAACAAATGGATCCTACCTGTAACATAGTTAGCAAAGAGACAATAGTTAGTGACTGTCATTGTGTTAACAGTGGTTAAAATGGGACATTATTTTTTAAATTTGGTAGAGCATATGGGTACTGACTGATATTCTAGTTGCAGAACTAAGTGGGAACACTTATCTCCAACTCATATAGATAAGTAGTGGGTCAATTTAAATATCCTTGTTCACTGCAAACTGGACAGATATGCCCTATAATTAACTGGTGTAATGCTGATATTCATAAAATACTTAGATTGGTGTTCGCTTATTTACGTGTTTCAATAATTATAATTGTGGCCTTCTGTCATGATGAGGATCAAGTCTGTTGAACAGTTATAATACATTTTATCATTGAAAAATGCGGTAACATCCTAGCCATTTACATGAATATTAGTGCAACAGTATGATCACACTAGTGTCTAATTTTTGGAAAACATGTATTGCACATATGTAAGAAATTTTGCGAGAGATTGTATGTAGTCATGGACATACATTGTTATTTTGCCTTTATTAACATCATAAAATATTTCATAGGCCACGGTTTGAAAAAGGATGTGATTGTGTGAACCTAGTCAACTGAAGAAATGATTGTATTTGCAAATGATGTATAGTGAAGGGAAATGTACATCTCTGAGGTTTGTCTTGTACTCCCTCTCCCCCCTCTCACACTCCCTCTCCCCCCTCTCACACTCCCTCTCCCCCCTCTCACACTCCCTCTCCCCCCCTCTCACACTCCCTCTCCCCCCTCTCACACTCCCTCTCCCCCCTCTCACACTCCCTCTCCCCCCCTCTCACACTCCCTCTCCCCCCTCTCACACTCCCTCTCCCCCCCTCTCACACTCCCTCTCCCCCCTCTCACACTCCCTCTCCCCCCCTCTCACACTCCCTCTCCCCCCCTCTCACACTCCCTCTCCCCCCCTCTCACACTCCCTCTCCCCCCCTCTCACACTCCCTCTCCCCCCTCTCACAATCCCTCTCCCCCCTCTCACAATCCCTCTCCCCCCTCTCACACTGTGCCTCTCCCCCCTCTCACACTGTGCCTCTCCCCCCCCTCACACTGTGCCTCTCACCCCCCCCCCCTCACACTGTGCCTCTCACCCCCCCCCCCCTCACACTGTGCCTCTCACCCCCCCCCTCACACTGTGCCTCTCACCCCCCCCCTCACACTGTGCCTCTCCCCCCCTCACACTGTGCCTCTCCCCCCTCACACTGTGCCTCTCCCCCCCTCACACTGTGCCTCTCCCCCCCTCACACTGTGCCTCTCCCCCCTCACACTGTGCCTCTCCCCCCCTCTCATACTCTGCCTCTCTCCCCCTCTCATTCCCCTCCCCCCTCTTCCCCCTCTCCCCCCTCACTCAACTACTCCCCCGTCTCTGTCCCCCCCGTCCCAGTCAAAGGGACTGTGTCTGTGATACAATATCCAGTCGACATCTATTTTCCCGAGTTCTGGGAATCGGGATGATGCAAAACTTTATTTGATGTGTGTATGTTTTTTTTTTTTTTTTTTTTTTTTTTTTGAAAGTTTTTTTTCTGTTTTATGTAGATTCAAGTGAGTTTGTGAATTTTGCAAATGTATCTTATTTACTTGATATGTTTTACACAGAATTGTCTATAATATATTCCCAAATCACTCAGAAATGTCTTACGCAGGTCAGCAAAGAAATGGATGTTCATTTTGTAAGTGTGCCTCCAATGTTTGCTGATAACCTGTTTAAATCATTAACAGTTATGCTGTTGCTTTTTTATTTTGATGTAAGAGTCCTAAAGAGTAATTTTTGAATATAGTGAAGCTACATTTCTTTGTTGTGAGCCTTTGATGTTGTCCTTTCAGTTGTCTGTCTCTTGTATCTATCTGTACATCTGTCTCTCCCTCATCTGAAATTTTTTCAGTAGCAGCTGAGTTTCAAATTTTTAATAACAATAGGAAAATAATTTAATGAAATTGTAATGCCAGTTTAGATAGTTCTGGGTTTTGCTGTTAAGAGAATTGCACACTTTTAATATATATAGGACCTTCTCAATATTAATTGCAATTAATTCTGTACTTGTTGTGTTCTGTATGAACAAGTTGCTATTTTGAAAAGGAAACTATCAGGCAGTCTATGTATATAAATAGTGGTCATAAAAGTTTCAACGTACAGAATTTATATGGTCAAGGAAACTACACATAGCCAACTCCTTCATTGGCCATGTTTATTTAATGTGTGCCTCATTTTAAATGCTGTCTGAAATTATTGTGCAATGAAACTTATGTAACTTCATATCTTTATCCAATGCACTCTTTCTTCTTACAGAATTGGCATTAATCCATCATGGACTCTGATAGTTCATTGGACGGTGAAGTTGAAACTAAAAACGAGGTAGAAAATAAATTCAGGAGGTCTGTAGACAGAGAAGAGAATGATTATACACAGGATGGAAGTGAAGAAGACAGTGATGACAACTCGGAAAGTGAAGATTTAAACAGCAGCAAGTCACCACCAAAGTCACCACAAGAACATTGTGAGATATCTCCAAAATCTCCTGCTTCTTATCATAGTAGGTCACCATCAGGGCTTGACAGGCATGATGTATCTCCAAAATCAATGGAATGCCTTTCTATCAAGTCACCTCCACAAGATGATGTACAGGAGCAGTCGGATAGGTCACCATACTCTACCCCAGTACAGTCTCCACCAGATGCTGATAGAGGTGAAATGTCACCACAGTCTCACAGATCCACCAATTCAGAATCTCTGCCACCAACTGGACAACAATCACCACCTTCTGGGAGGTCTAGCACAGTAGCATCCCCACCTCGTCCCAGTAGACATGGTGACTCTCCCAAATCTGATGACGTACAAAGTGATTCTCCTAAATCTGATGATGTACAAAGTGATTATTCTAAATCTGATGATGTACGTGGTGACTCTCCGAAGTCTGATTATGTATGTGGTGACTCTCCTAAGTCTGATTATGTACATGCTGACTCCCCTAAATCTGAAGATGTGCATGGTGACTCCCCTAAATCTGAAGATGTACATGGTGACTCTCCTAAATCAGAAGATGCAGAAGATGTACGTGGTGACTCCCCTAAATCTGATTATGTACGTGGTGACTCCCCTAAATCTGATTATGTACGTGGTGACTCCCCTAAATCTGATTATGTACGTGGTGACTCCCCTAAATCTGATTATGTACGTGGTGACTCCCCTAAATCTGATTATGTACGTGGTGACTCCCCTAAATCTGATTATGTACGTAGTGATTCCCCTAAATCTGATGATGTACGTGGTGGCTCTCCTAAATCTGATGATGTACGTGGTGGCTCTCCTAAATCTGATTATGTACATGGTGACTCTCCTAAATCTGATGATTTACATGGAGACTCTTCCAAACCCATCAATGTACCTACTGACTCTCCTACCCCCCTCAGCGTACATGATGGCTCTCCTACACCCCTCAGTGTTCATGGTGGCTCTCCTAAATCCCTTGATGTACATGGTGACTTTCCTAAATCTCGCAACGTGCATAATGACTCTCCTAAATCCAGTGACGTACATGGTGACTCTCCTAAATTGGTCAATGTACATGGTGAATTTCGGAAATCTGATGATGAAGATGTTGACGACGATGATGATGGGGAACTTTCGGACTCGAGTCAGAGTGGCAGGTCTAGCAGACAGAGTGATGCATCTTCTGTAAAATCTAAGAGAAGTGAACAAAATGGTATTGTTGTGAATGCTGTTGAAATTGTAAATAAAGAAGAAACTCTGAATGTCAATCAGAAACAGGAGAAAAATGAGATGGAAACTGAAAGTACAGTTAAAAAAGATGGTATTCCTGGTCATGGCGAAGATTTATCTGATGTTTCAGATTTAGACAGTAATGATGGTAATGATAGTTTGGATGCAATATCTGAAGAAGACCACCAGAAAAGAAAGAATGAAGAGAACAAAAAAGTTGAGGATGGAAAAGTAAGGAAAGACTCTTCTGCTGTGGAGGAAATGGAACAGTTAGATTTTGAAGCTGAAGAACAGCAGGAAAAGGAAGACAGAGAAGAAGGTGAATGTGAAGAGAAGAAGGACGAGAAGAGTGATGATGAAGGTGAATTGAAGGGTGATGATTTAGAAGAAGGAGAACTAACTGACGATGATGAAAATCGGCCCGAGGAAACAGAGCCACGGCCAGTTTGTCGATTTTACAACCGTGGACAATGCACTTGGGGCTCTAATTGCAGGTACGTTATTATTTTATCATATTTAAGTCCTAATTTTGTGTTTATGCTGCGTTTTTTTTGTCAGACATGCAAATTTGAGTTAGTCTGCCTTATGCATTAGACTTGCTAATTTCAAAAGAAAGTATATGTTTCCTAATTCAGAAAGTTCCAATTTTCTCTTCCACATAGTTCTGTGGAGTCCAAAATGTCACACAGAAAAATTACACACTATTTTCTCCAGTTTCTAAACAAGTAGTAGTCTTGAGAAGAAGCTTGTGCTTTTTTATTTTAATTGAGTAAAATTTTATGTCATTATGTAAAAACATGAATACTACTAACAGGTTAGGCCTTATGCGTGTTCTGACTGTGGTGCAGGGTTTCCTAAACTGTGTTCAGCAGAATACTAGTGTTGCACGGGTAGCAAATAAGTGCTCCGTAAAAAAACTATCAATACACAGTATCCCCTCTCTCTCTCTCTCTCTCTCTCTCTCTCTCTCTCTCTCTCTCTCTCTCTCTCTCTCTCTTTTTCTATCTTTCTTTGAAGTTATCACTCAATAAAACAAGTGTTTCCTCATTAAAAAAAAAACCTTCAAAATAATCAGTGTGTTCCATCAAAGTAACAGGTCTCGAATATGTTCCACCAGAGAAAAGGCTGGGGAACCTCTACAGTGATGTTCCCCTGCAGTAGTGCAGTGTATCGGTAATGACAAACCTGCAGCTGTGATGTTTCACTGTACGATATTCCAGTGGAATTTTCAAAAATTTGTTAGTATGTCAGTTCAACATAACAAATGTGATTTGACTGTAACATATTTTCAATGGCAACTTCAGAATTTGACAGGAGCCTTCAGTTGTTTATTATTTAGTAGAGAGAAAGATTGCCTTGCCCAGGTGTATATACTGGTGCTCGAGACTTTGCATACATGGAATTTATTTTTTACTTCTTTGTACACAAAGCTTGGGTAGTGTCATTGGAACATGCATGAAGAGGTCGTTTGTTTCACTAAATGGAAGAGAGGCATGTATAACGGGCCATGTGAAAGCAACTAGCACTGAAGGTGCATTTACGTGTGGCTGTAACTTGCCCCCCACACGAGTATAGGTAGACATGGAAATACATGCCTCTTCCTTAGCATGTGTGTGCAAGTGATTCCATTCACACCTGTGTTCACATTGGACACCTCGATTTCCATCTGGGGCACGCTACAGCCGCAAGGCGCCCAAGTGTAAATGCTCCTTAACGTCCACACTCATGATACACTTCATCTGTCTTTGTGCTTTGATTATGGTAATGACTTAACAGAAACTCACCAGGAATTGTACACCTTTAAGGCAAAATGGTAAATTGTGAGGCATACGCAAGATTCTGGGTGTAAAAACTCGCTTGCTTGTGCCACTTCCTGTCAAAACTTTCACTTCTTTGCTATGATGTTACTTTGGAGAGAAGTTTCTTTAAGCCTTCATGAGTGAAGGGTTCTGAGGTGTGAGATAATGCATGATGCTTTCAATCAGAGTGACATTACACCTCTGTTTCGGAAGAAGTTTGCGAAGATTGATTTAAATCCTGATGTTCTCGAGCCACAGTAAGTCTTGCCTCATGATCTTCATTGCGTTGTTGAAACTGCATAGTCCTCAGACTTTTAGCTGTTTTTGTGTATTCAGAAAGACTATAGAATTTTCTAGGCAGTTTTATTCATAGACAAAACTAAATCAAAATGCGATGAGTAGGCACCAAAATAACAAAGAAAACTTAATAAATCCGTCTTTCCTAGCAAAGAATGTAAATGAAACTTATCATAAGAAGCAAAGTTGTTAATACACAATGAAAAATCAGTAAATCTGTATATCCTAGCCAAGTAAATTTGCTGTTTGTTTGTATTTGTAAGGATAAGATTGTGATACTTAATTCTGTCAGTGACATAAACTTCCAAAAATACATCTGTCACAAAAAAACTACCAGCACTACCTACTGGTTCTTTAGTGTACTATGGAGCTAACAGCACCATCCATTGCATGTTGGTGCACTACCTTGTGATGATTAAACATCCAAAGCACTAAGCTGAGCTAAGGATTTTAGATAAAACTAAACTACAGATAATTTTTTCTGTATCCGATGTTGACGAAATACGGCTCAGGTTACTTGTGAAAAAACCATAAAAATTCTTCTGGTCATTTTGGATATTAGTGTTCAAACAGACAAGCACACTGATTTTTCAGTTTTATTATTAATATAGATTCATGTGCGCTGTTTCTCCAGAAATTACGATGTTAAAATGAAATCATTCATATTTTATTGACATTGTAGCACTATTTTACAAAATGCTGACATGCATGGTTTTCAGCTGACTGCTATACTAAATTATATTTCATTTTTGGAAAGAAAAAAAAAATATTGTGTTTAAATCCGTATTGTTCATTCATCCTTTATCTTATATTTATATATTTTCCATTCCTCAGGTATATTCCATTTCATTCCAATAGGTACAGTGTGTAAAATTTTCATAGTATTTTCGATATTACTTGCTACATGTTTTGTGCTTTGCAAATAATATCCAATAGCAGTCTTTGTTGTTCAGGGTGATATGTTCCTTGTACATGTTTGAACTATATAAAAACGGTCACATATTCTGCATTGTGATCTGAAAACACCATTCACACCAGATGCATAACATAATATGTATAATACTGGTACGATACTTCAGTGTAAAAAAAACTTTTTTCATTATGTGGGGTTTTGTCACACCAAACTATGCCTCTGTTGGTACAGTTATGCCATAGCATAGCAAATTAAATTTCGTCTATCGGCACATTGGTGTGTAGGTGTATTATGTCAAATGACCCTTGTAGCATGTTATCAGTGATTGACAGATCCTTAGCTTCATTACTGAAAAATAACTACTGCATAAACACTAGTTCATTGGATATCTTTATGAGCTTTATGAGCTTGCTAGTTTTTTTTATACAGGCAGCTATTTAATTCTGCTATCAGAATCTCTCTCCCTTTAATAATAATATGCGTACTTTTGCACATGGAAAATCTGCCTGCCCTCCCCATGATTTTTGATGAGCAGTACTGCAATATTAAATACACTATAGAAACAGTGCCCAAAAGGAAGAGTAATTTCTTACACTTACTTGACAGTAACAAGGCTAGAAAATAAGTTGAAATTTTCTATTTATTATAAACCCTCACTTTCAGATACAATAATAGGGGATGACACCAACTATCTGCCATGACATATCTCTTTGCTGTGGTGACTTGCCTGTGTGTATAGCGTGTATAGAGTCCAACGTGGAACAAAAGGTTTTTTGTGTAGGTCAAACTGGTCGTAATTTTGTAACTAGGTACAAGGAACATATCAGCCTGAACAACAAGACTGCATTTGGGCATCATTTGTGAAGCACAAAGCATGAAACTTTGGAAAATACTTGAACATTTTGCACATAGCACCCATGGAAATGAAAATTTTATAGCTCAGGAATGGGAATTAGATAAATGGAAGATAAGGAATGGGACAATTTGATGAATGACCTGTCCAAATTTATCTACATTAATTTTTTTGTTTTGTTTTTAAAAATGAAATATGGTTCAATACAGCAGTCAGCAGATGGCCATACATGTCAGTATTTTGTAGAATAGTGCTACAATGTCTGTGGTCTTTATAAATGCAGTATGAATGTATTTCATTTTAACTTCATAATCTCTGAAGTGACATCTCACTTGAATACATAATAAACAGCTGAAGATGCCTGTCAAGTTTTAAAGTTGCCATTGAAATTACATTACAGTCGAATCACATTTGTTATGTTGACCTGATGTACGGACAAATATTTTGAAAATTCCATTGGAATTTTGTGCAATGAAACATTAGGGCTGCTTGTATACCATAAATGATGTATTGCACTACTGTAATCTGTGCCTACAAAATGTTGCAAAACTGTTTATGTATTTTAACATTTTATTTTTTATTAATATTATGCCTTCTGATGTAGGTAATGATTTAAAGATGAATGCAAGCATTTAAAACTAGTCACAATTAAAAAAATTACATGTGACTTTGATGGAAGCCTTGATTGATTGATTTTAACAGGGGAGCTAAAACAGCTTAGGTCTGACACACCACTGCCCGCACCGAAACTAGGTTTATTGTGCAGTATCACTCCATGTGTGCTAGTAAGCAAACCAGTGCCCTTAAATAGTGCAAGGAGTCGCTCTACCAGTTTTTGTTAGACACAATTTCTTCAGGTCTAGTTGTCCCAAAGATTTTGTATCTTTTACTCTCCAATGCCATGCATTCGAAGATTTGGTATGATGCAGTTTCTTCACCCTCATCACAGGTCCTACATTTAGGGTCCTCTTTTGTTGTACGCATTGTGTGTAGGTGTTTTTTGAAATTCCCATGGCCTGTCATCAGTCCAGTCATGAGTTTGATCTCTTTCCTGTTCAAACCCAGGATTACAGCGCTTCTTTTAAAACATGGCTTGGGCATCATTACCTTGGTCCAATATCCTACATGCTTCTTCCTAAGCCAGTTCCGTAGTTCTAATTTGATCATAGCCTTGATGATTGTCAGGACAGGTTCCAGTCCGATAAATGGAGTTGTTGTCCCGACCCTAGCCAGTCTGTCGGCTTGTTCATTGCCACATATCCCTGAGTGGTCAGGGACCCACACTAGGTTTATCCAATTGCTTCCCCTTAGCTGCACGAGAGCCCTGTGGCAATCTACAACAATCTTAACTCTTGTTGCAGGAGCTGCCAATGGTTACAGGGCTGCCTGGCTGCCTGAATAGATGAAGATGCTACAGTCATTGTAGCACCTACACATATTCTCCTCCACACATGTCCTGATTGCAGTTAATTTCAACTTGGAATACAGATGCCAGTTTTCCTAGTGAGATGATGCTCTCCAGTCTTGGCTGAACCCTGTACACCCCTGTCCCAATGCCTTGTTCTGTTTTCGACCCATTGGTTGAACCAAATGGATGTCCCCCATACAGAGTCGGAACAGTTTTCTCCCACTGCTCCCTACTTCCAATTATTATGTTGTAAGGCTTGTCGAAGCAGTTGGGAGTTATTATATAGTCGGCAGGCATTTCCCCAGCCATTCCTATATTTACCTCACTCTCCATGTTAGTGTGTGACTCTGGATATCCAAATTAGACCCAGTTTTAAGTGTGTGTGCCCCAGCTGCTGCCTCCATCTTGACTCAAAGGTGAATTGGAGGCTTCCATTCCAGCAGTTGGTGTGCTGTGAATTCTGTCCGTTATGGCTAAGCAGGCCAATCTCTGCACCTTAGCAAGCTCCTTAGCAGCAACCCGCTGTTCTACCTTCTTACATCACACTACGGCCACCTAGGAAATCCTAGATCTAACCACTGTGGTGTATATCCAGTGCATACCCCTGGGGCTTAGGCCCCAGTTTTTGCCACAAGCCCTTCTAGTACTCACTGCCTTGGAGCAGATGCTCTTAATGTGAGGGGCCAAGTTAGCTTCTCATCCAAGGTTAACCCTAGATATTTCACTAGCCCCTTCACAGGTAGAGTTTCATTGAAGAGCTTTAGATTCCAAGTTGAGTGTTGAAATTTCTCTTCGTAAATGCCACCACAACAGTCTTCTTAGGATTAACTCTCAGGTTCTGTTTAATGCACCATTTTTTGCACAATTGTCTAGAACTTAGTTCCACAATGAGTTCGTTCACCACTAGATTCCACAGTAGAAGAGACAAAACTCCTCCTTGTGGGCAGCCTCTAGTGGTCTTAATTACCATCATTTTGTTCATCAAGGTAGCCTCTACCTTCCTTCTACTAAGCATGGCCCTGGTCCACCTACATATAGTGGTCCCCAGGCCATGCACATCTGCTGCCCTTGTCATGGAATCGAAGGTCATGTTACTAAAGGCTCCCTTGATACCCAGGAAGATGCAGAGGGCTATTTCTTGGAAATGAAGTGCTTTTTCCACCTTCCCAACGAGTTGGTGGAGAGTTCTCACACATGATTTACCTGGTTGGTATGCGTGTTGGTTCGAGTGTAGAGGGAGCCTACTCAGCCTCCTCTTCCCAACATATACATTAACCAGTTTTTCCAATGTTTTGAGAATGAAGGAGGAAAGACAGATTGCTCTCATATCCTTGGCCTTGGTATGATCAATTCTCCCTGGCTTTGGAATGAAGACAACCTTCACTGCCCTCCAAGCATTGGGAATGATTCCTACTGCTAGGCTAACCCTGAATAGCTGGCATAGGACTCTTACAAGCTTTCCTCATGCCTGTTGCAGGAGAGCTGGTGACTTGGATGGTTGGAATGTTCCCACCGCCCACTGGATTTTGTTGAAGTTCACACACTCCTCGGCCGATTCCCAGTCCTATCTTAGAGTGCCTGAGAACCGTTGTCTCTCTGGGGTCACATACTGGTCTGTGTTGCCTGGCAGAGGAAAGTGTGTTTTGAGGAGCAATTCCAGGGTCTCATGTGCTGTCTTTGTATATTCCCCAGCCTCCTTCCTCAGTGTACCTCCTGGATTGGTTGGTACTATAGTGAGAATCTGGTGATGTCTGGCTTGTGCAGCTGTGCCCTCTATTTTCTCACAGAATGCCTTCCAGGATGCCTCCTTTGCTTGTCTGATTGCAAGATCATAATTGACAAGGGTCTCACAATATTTAGCCCATTGTCCTTTATGTCTCACAATATTAAACAGTCTCCGTACCTGTTTTCTTTGCATTTCCAATTTGTTATTCCACCAAGGAACACTTCTATTTGTGTCCTTCCTGGTGATTGTGCAATTGTCCTGATATGAGGTCACTATGGCAGAGGTAAGAGCTTCTGTTACTTCCTCAAATTCTACTGGATTCCTTATTGAGGTTTTAATTTCTGATAAGCCTAAGTCAAGGTCCCTTCTATATGTGTCCCAGTCTGTTTTCCTGGGATTCCTTTAGGTCATGGTCTGTCTGATTCCCATTTCAACCTTGAATTTGATGTACATGTGGTCCGATGAGGATGGCTCCAACACCACATGCCATTGTTTGACATAGCTACCCATCATCATGGAGCCAAAGGTTATGTCAATTACTTCTTCCCTTCTGCTATTTCTAAATGTAGGTTTGTTGGCCCTATTCAGGACCTCTAAGTTGTTAGCTAAAAGAAATTCAAGAAGGTACTCACCTCTACTGTTGATGTCCTTGCTGCCCCACACTAGGTTGTGGGCATTGGCGTCACATCCCACCTGCAGTTGAAACCTTGCCAATGGCAAGTCTCGACCAGTCTCTTCACCTCCAAAGGAGGAGGAGAGCTGTCTTCGTAAGGAAGATATGTTAAGGCCAAAATAATTTCCCTCATGATACCTTCCTCACATTGCTGCATTTTAATGGTCACTAAGTCCCTAGTGCAGAAATCCATCATTGGCATGAAGGTAATGCCATTTCTTACATAGATGAATGTTCTGGAGTTTCTTAGATTCCTAGTATAGATCAGTTTACCTCCAGTGCCACCGAGTCCTGGTACACCCCCTTTGTATAAATAGGGTTCTTGTATCAGGGCCACGTCCACTTCCTGTCTCCCCAGGCAGCGACTCAGGACAGCAGAGGCCCCTTTACTGTGCTGCAGATTAATCTGCAGCACCTCCAGGCTCCGTCTTGCTGCCATCTTTGAGGTCTTTAAGAACCTGACCTGCGAAAACCCTAAAAACAGTTTCAGGTCCTGCTCCCGCATCGCCTACAGGGACTTCTCACCGACCTCCACCACCAGGGTTTGTCCTTCCAGAGCAGCCTTCTGGTAAATCACTCTCCAGTCTTCTGTCGAGACTTTTGGGTTCTGGGCGCCTATTTTCCTGAACAGAGTCTTGGAAGAGACTTCCTTAAGGATCTTAGGTACACATAATGATATCTTAGCGGTCTTAAGAAGCTCCGCTGCCATCTTAATCAGCAGCTTCGCATCTTCCCACGGGGATATCATGAGCACCTTGTCATTGAGCCATTCCACCACGTGCACCCCCTCCCAGACAAAAATGAGTGCACCACGATCTAGATAGACCCTCCTGAAGTTGGGTCCTGAGCCAGTGTCGCCCCCAATCTTTTCATGGAGGGCCATCTGTACTAGTTTCTCCTGTTGTGAGGTGATAGCCACCAGTGGATAACCTTCCTGGATAACTGCCATCCTAAAATCCGAGACTGCAGTACTATAGGTCTGTTTCCCTTTTTCTTGCCTCGGTTTTTTTCTTTACTCGCTTATCCAGGGAGGAGGGGGTCTTTGATTCCTCCCTTATCTGCTTACTATATGTCTTTGATATTGTGGGGGGTCTGCGTATCCTCTTCAACGTGAGACTGTTTTTTTCCTGGGGGGCTTAGGTTCTAGTCCCTTTAATTCCCTCCACTTGTCTTTAGGAAGCCATTCTTTCCCTTCCTTTTTCCTCTGAGCTTCTCAGTTACAGTTCCTACTTCTGGCTCAGGTCTAGACCCTGATTCAGTAGTGGGAATGGCTTCCATTGGTTCTGTCCCTGATGTTTGGGTATCTGAGGTGTCAATTTGACCCTCAGTTTGTTTTTCTTTATTTCCTATAATTGTGTCCATATTGGTCCCACAAGATTTGGGGATCTAAAAGGTCCACAGCACGAATACCCTGCGCTGTGTAAGGTAGTTACTCAGGGAGGTCGCTCGTTATCCCTGAGGCCCTGTTTACACCTTGGGTTGGGTCAGGGAATAGGGTAGGACTAGGAGTGGATAGGGAAGATGGGATGTTGTGGGACACTCTTAGTCTGATCCATCGGCTGAGGCCTTTCCGGCAGTAGGTCCTCTACCTTGGGCATAGCCCTCAGCTTCCCGCGGATACACAAGCCTCTCCACCTGCACAGACAGTGCTTTGTCAAGGTGGTGTCCCCCAGAGAGGGACGGAAGCCTTAATCCCTACACATTATAAAAATGTATGTGTGTGTGTATTTTCCACATCTCCTAAACCACTGCACCGATTTCAACCAAATTTGGTACACACATCCCTGACCATTGTGCAACAATCTCTGTGGTGTAAGAGCCACTACTTGTCATATTTCAGGAGATACGGCATCATACACAGTAAAATTAATGAAAAACTCCCATTCTGTGGATAATGGTTAAATTCATTACTTCTGTGCTAAGAACTCTATTCTCAACATATTTTGAAGACAGTACTTACATATCCCACTGAATGTACATAGAGAAATATATCACTGTACGACACGTAGTTCAAGAAATATGACTTCATAAGCACTATGACATGGGGGGAAAAAATGCTGCATCATGCACGAAGTTTTAATACATTCATTGTTAACTGCTCTGCCAGTCCCACATTCAGGTCAACTTAAGGAAATCCCTGACACCAGTCGGCTTTTTTGACAGCTTTCAACTGCGAAGTGCAAATGGCGGTAGGTGAAAACATTACCCATCTATAGAGCTACAAAGAAGTGGTGTCATAGAGAAAATCACTAAATAGCATTGTAGATAAGTGAAGCAGCTGTACTTAAATTTTTTCGATGTTATGCTACAAACATAATTCACTTTTGTTTTCATTTCTAATAGAATAATGACATAATGGAAACCCTGACAATGCTGGGTTTGTCAGATTTCGAAGTGGTCTTTGTTGACTTGCTTTAGCTTAGTCAGTAACCCCAAGACCATTGCAAGCTCTTTTACCATGTACTGTGGTTAAGTAGAGCTGTTCTGCATCAGAATTGTAACCAGTCTTGTCAAGACATATTTTGTCTCTGTTTTGGTTTTTGTATTGTACAGGAGTGCACTAGTAAAACGCAACATATTTTTTATGTTAGTGTCATACATGGTCAGAACAGTGATCTGATGGGCCCCATAGTTACTCTACAAGGTCAGATTACTGCTAAGGATTATGTAATAACTGTGGCTGACGAGCTTCCTCTCATACTACAGTGTTGTTTCCCCAATGGTAATACCATGTTTCACAACAACAGGGCCACTGTTCACACACTTCACATCATCCAGAACTAATTTTGTGAGCATAAGGATGTACAGTGACATCTCCCCTAGCCATCACAGTTACCAGATATCGGTATTATTGAGCCTTCATGGTCTACTTTGAATAGAAGGCTGCATGATTGCTTTCCGTCTCCATTATTCTTACCAGAATTTTCCACTAGTTTGCAGTAAGAATGGTGTAAGAATCCCTTGAAAACTGTTTAGGGGCTCTGTTTATTTGTTCGGAGATGACGGGAAACTGTTTTGAATTACGACGGGAATTCCTCCACCGCATTAGGCACAGTAATGTATTTTTTCCGTTTTCTTGTCTACCTCCTATACCTATAAATACTTTAATGGAAAAAACTATTGTAACAGTATAAATCAAGCTGAAGCAGAAATTCCATACTTTGTCATTGTTGACCATTCCTTCCAATATTAACTGCAATGAAGTGTAGGTGCAGTGCAACTGTGTGTTACAGTATTTAAGAATTAATTTCCCTGTCAGTCCATTCTTTCTCCATCCTCAGACTTTTATCAGAGGCAACAGAAATGTGAGAAACTTCCTGGCAGACTGAAACTGTGTGCCAGACTGCTGAGACTGTAATTTGGGACTCATGTCTTTCATGGTCGAGTGCCACCAGGAACTTTCATATCAGTGCACACCCCACTGCAGAGTGAAAGTTTCATTCTGAACACACATTTTGTCGAGAAAATATGAAAGGAATGTTTTCAAGATTTTTGAAAAAAAAAGTTTTTTCAATATGAAATTAATATCATAGTAATGTTATTTTGCATATCGTATCAGATCAACTCATAGTTGAAGAGTCTACAGCTCTACTCTGTGGCTTCAGTTGTTTTTTTAATATATTGAAGTTTATTCCCCAAAACCTTTGGGCAACCAGACAAACGTTTTTGAAATTTAAAAACAAGAAACTGAAAATATCAACAACTATTAGAATTTGCTGCATTTGTTAGCTTCATGGGTACTATTAAGTGTTAAAAAATCAGAGTAGTTGGAGAGACCAAGGTCCAAAAATGAAACAAAATTATATTAGTTGATATGGATTGACCATAATGGGAGTGATGTACCACTTTCATCACAGTTCTGTGTAAATGGAAAATGGTTCCCAATTACTACAGTATTTAGCAAAAATACATTCGTATTCAAAATCATAACATAAAAACAAGATTAATGCAAGTATAAAATAATACTCCAGTGTTATGTGAGAGTGAGTGGATCAATATTAATGTCTAGGAAAAGGTGGTATTGAGACTTCTTTTTTATTTGCCACCTTTAAAACAGTGCACTTGGGTGCTTTAAAGGCAATCATAGTTTGTAGCACTCTCTTTTACCCTGATGACTGCCGTGACACATTGTGGCACTGATGTTAGAAAAGCATTGAGAATAGAAGGATCCATGCTGCTGAAATACCTGCCACAAATTGTGAAGATCGTTCAGGGCTGATTCCAAGCTGTGCAAATATCGCTTGATTGCATTCCACATGTGCTCAGTAAGATTGAAATATGATGAGCTAAAGGTCACAAATGCACATAGTCTAGGTAGTGACTCTGAAACTATTCTGATACAATTAGAGTTGATGAGGTGCTTCATTGTTTTGTTCAATGTAAAGATTGCCTGTGGGATGCTGTAGATGCACAAGTGGGCGCAGTAATCGGCAAGAGGTTCATGTTTTGTTTGTCTGTGAAACCATTGGAAGACTTACCAAAAGTCCCATTTCAGCATCCTTTATGTGAGAATATACCTGCCAACTCACTGACTGGTTCCCTGTTGACTAGCTGGATGCATACTCTTGGGTGTGATGTATTCATACCTTGCTATCATTGGTGCTGTAGTCTATCTTTTTACATGCTTCACTTGTCCAATGACAGTTCTCACCTCCATGCTAATCGTTAAGCCCTGTGAACAGAGATACACGAGTGAGATGGTGGTTTCTGTGTCCCATATGGTTGGTATGGCAGCTCACTAATTATTGTGCAGCATTGAAATGGTGAGTGTTTTGTTGCATTGTGCACAATCTGTCAGACGTTATAAATTGTGAAAGTCACTTGTGTCCCCTGTCTTCAGTATGGTACTGCCCACACAAGATGGCTGTGGTAGTATTGCTCTTTCCAGAATCAAGGTACTCATGATACTTCCTTTATGCAGTGTCGTATGAAAAGGCCATTGCTTGCATGATCTCATATGTCAAGTTTGCATCATGTGTAGCATTCATGGTCTGCTTATAGTCAAAAGCATTTCTTGCGCATTTTATCTATACATCACAGTCACCAAAGTATTCTATATGCATAATAAGATCTTAAGCTTTTTACTTGTCTGTGCCATCCAGGATTCCCTGCTCAGACTTAATAATTTACATTTAACATCCTACAGTCACATTGTGATCAATAATTATTTAACTGCATTTACACAATGTTACTGTGGCTATATTCATAATATGGAGTCAATCCATGCAAGAAATTTTTTTACAGAATTTCAGGATTTACAAACGGAAAAGAGAGAAAATCTTGACACATGGGTTACTGATAAAATGGGCACATTAGTGAAATCACTAACAAAAGCATTACTGATATTAGTAGCAAACAACTTACATAAGAAATATTAGTATAGCATTATGCAGATGCGTTGTTAAAAAGAAAATTCAGACAATGTGAGATGGGTTTCATAGATTGTGTGTGATATATGGTAGGAATGATATCAACATTAGCTAGCTTCCACTAGTCCTTTAGTTTCAATGCCAAACTTTGAAATTCTAAATTTTTCCCCTCAGTATGTGCATTTTATGGTTCTTTTAAAATGGATAGTGATGTCAATGTGCAAGGCAATACTCCAACTTTCGCGCACTACATCATTTGATCTAAGTGTTTGACTGACATAGAGTAGAACTGGTAGTGACCATATAGCTGACAATCTAGGTTTTTAAGGCTACTGCATACTTTATGTTAGTATTATGGTGTTTTAATGTTTTTTAGTCGCCACATTATGTTGATGTAATGTATCAGCTAATAAATTGTTATTCATTAATGTCACTACATGTTCTATTATTATAAAAGTGAACTAAGCCATAAAGCAAAGTAATTTTGATGTAAGTATGTATTTCCATTCAAAATTTAAAGAGATGGGTTAAATTCTCAACAGTAAGGACACTTACAACTGATCTTCCTCAATCTGGGTACTGGATTCTGTTATATTTGAGGCTCACAATAATCTCCTTAATGGTGAATGGATACAGTACTAATCACCGTGTCTTAATAGTTTGTAAAAATAAACCCTATATGCACTGCCTAACATAATTGGGCAGATGGTAGAACGTATGGATGTGGGAAGAGAGGTAACCTTGATTTCCCTCTTCAGACTAGAGAAAATCCTCACTTGATCTAATTATTACTGTTGTCTCGTCATTACTAATGAAGCACATAGGGAATTCCTGAGTAACTTTCATTGTGTCTTAAGAAGGTATTGTTCCAGTTTTGATCATTTAAGGCAATTATTTGTTGGATAGTGCATTTTTTATTGTTTTTTCATAGATGGTGGGCAGCTTCAAAAACGAGGTTTCTGATGTTGAATTCCTATATTCATAGACTCGTACTTTCCTAGTAGTACTTAGCTATTGAGCCGGTCATAATCATGCCAACATTTTAAAAACAGATTTCCGTCTCTCTAGAGTCTGTTTTAAGGATATGTTTTAATTGTTGTGATGGTGAGAAGCACTGTTTATTGGCCAGTTGTAACTGATAATGAAGAAATTGTAGGAAAGAGGTAGATTCAGTTGGTCTCAGTTACCCATTGGTAAGACAGCATCAGATTTAACTGCTATATTTGTATTTTGATCTATTCAAACTTCAGTGTGTCTCCTAAATTTTAAGACTTAGATGAGATTTCTGGGCTTGACGTTTGATAGATGGTAAACACACTTCGTTACCGCACGATGTGGTAAGGCCTGAAGATACTTCATTTTACTTTTAAGTCGTGGGAAGCAGACAGCACATTTGCATTCATTCCATAACATTTTTGTGATTCCGACTTGATTGTGTATCCTCTGTGGGTTGCACAGCAAAGGGAAATGCATACTGTAAATTCTAGATACTATTTTACCTGAGAGAATTAGGTTACCAAAAAGTTCATTTTCAGACTCGTGATGAAGTGTGTGTTGCACATAGTGTGTATTTCAGTTTCCTGCATTCCACATTGTTTGATTATTGATCCATTTGGGGAATTGATAGAGACTTTCTATAAACAGTGACATCCTTTGGATTTGTACTAGTTGTACTCATAGCACTTAGTTAAAGTTAGATCACAATCTTTGTGTTATGACAGAGATGTTTGCCACTTGTTTGGATGTAATGAAAAATCAAAGTGACTGTATTTCATAATATAACATTGAATTCATTCTGTTTTATGTTAAATTATGGATTTTTAACACCTACACTGTTGTATTTTTTTAATGTGCCCTTAAAACTTGTTAGTTAAGGGGACATTGTATGTGATATTTTCTGTTTTCCTCTCCATAATGGACTTTCCTGAGATTTTGGTATATAATACATTAAAATTGGACAATTGAGACCGTCAAATAATATTTTGAATGTTGATGTGTGACTGTGTCAAATTTCGCATCTACGCATATACTGACACAGTTGAGCAGCCATATCTGGGGAACTACACTGCCTAGAAGGCTGTGAATTGCTTTATTTTGTGCCTACTGCACATCTCAGAAGTTGGCATTACAAATAAAACAATCAGTCCTTTGTTTCTGATATTAATTTTCGTTGAAAGTAGTGTGATTATCGGCTATTTTTTGTAGTAAGCTAACTTCTGGTGCCTTTTATACACAAATAAAATGACGAAGCATAAAAGTATCTTCAAGAAATGCAGATTTGTGCGTAACAGATATGTGAGACCTGCATTTTCTTCTGAAGTAATTGAAAACACCGACGCCATGTCATGCTTTGTGTGTCCACCTCCACCAGACACTTGGTGTAAATATAGGCAAGCTGAATTTTCTAGCACCCTGCATGAATTTACACACAAACATTCTCTTCCTTTGGCAGTAATGGAGGCAATCAAAACTATTTACAGAGATTTGGCAAATCCTGAATTACTAAAGAAGTGTTTACATGGGAAGACGCAGAATGTGAATGAGTCCTTCAGCAATATTGTGTGGTGCCGTGTGCCTAATAATGTATTTGTTGGCCAATGGTGGGAACTATGAAAGGCTTAAGGTTCTGGAGAAGTTAGGGGTTAGATTTGGACAGAACACAGCTAAAGGACTGCAGGAACTGGATGAGCTGTTCAGCAAATGACAAAAGAAGCAAGAAAGAAAAGGAGGCAGCAAGCACTGGGCTGTTGTGACACTGAAGAAGACACAGGCTATTGGCCAGGGCAATTCTAGTGCATAAAAGATGCAGGGAGAGACATGAAATTTTCGCAGCATGCCAACTGTGAGATTCGACACATATGGAACTAGAATAATTAAAATATCCTGAATTGTTTTATTTTATGTTCATTTATTTTCAAAATTGTAAAAAAAATGAGTGTTTGGGGGTGGGGGGAAAGATAACATGCCCCACAATACAATTTTAGTAACAATTCTAGTTCAGTGTATCTAGAAAGGTGTGTGCGTTCAGTAATTATGGAAAATTGTAAGTTGGTGTCTTAAAACGTTTCCGAGATAATGGGTCAAAAAATTCGATAACTTAACATTGGCGGCATAGGACATACAATGTTCCCCTTAAATGAGTGCCCCAGTTTATTTGTTCAAAATTGATTAAATAGACAAACTGTGATCATTTGGCGGAACTGACTCTCTGAGTACCATTCCAAGAATTTGAAATCTGCACCAAACTGAGAAGTGTTGCAGAACATTAAACATTTCCTTTTACCTACCAAGTGTGTGCCAGGGTTCAGGGGAAATCAGGTTATGAGCTGGCAAAGACTGCTTAGTCCTACTCATAATCGCGTACTATTAAGGCAAGATTGGTTGCAAGGTGATTAGAATCTAATGAGTGTAATGGTCAGTATTCCAACAACACAATATTGTAGCATATGGTCTTCCAGTAACTAGTACAAATTTTAGTGAAGTAAGTAGTAAGTGAATGACTATGCATATACTCATATTAGTACAATGTTTAAGTTATTAGGCTATTTGACTGTTTGCTTTCCATTTCATTTGATGACAGAACAGCACTAAGAGTTTTAAAGTTTAGTTTAATATCTGAGCTTTCTCATAAAGTGGTAGAAGATTTCAGCCTGTTTCCAAGGCAGCCAAAAAGCTATTTATCATTAAGAGAGATGATTAATCAGGTACCTTTCTCAGAATAATTGTGTGCATCTTTGTTGTGTTACTTTAATGGTGTTTTTATGTGATGTCCATATTAAAAATTATGGTGATATGTGCTTGAATGTAAATGTGAAATGCATGAATCGAGAGGATGTGACGGGGAGGGGGATTTTAACAATAACTTTACATTATCAAAGTATCTTTGTTAAATCTTGTAATTAGATTTACCGGAAGTCACACGATATTATCTAGAAGCATCATTGCTAACATCATCAAAGTATTAACCAGTTTTTACAATGTATGTTAATTTACATATATTTTTCTATTATTTCCACTTCAAGATTTCTGCATCCCGGTGTGACTGACAAAGGAAATTACACAATGTTTGATATGGTGAGGCCTCTTGTGCCGATGAATGGTCCACCAGTATACCCAGTGATGGACTACAGGCCATATGAGAGAGTACCTGTAAGTAATATTTTTCTTCCTGAAATTATTGGGATGTCTGCTATTTGTGTACACATTTAACTGTAGAAATATCTCTCTGTACATAAAGAATATGATACATGTGTTTTGTTTTCATCTGGTAGTGGTGCCGTAATCTGTCTTTCATTGTGCAAAATGCCCAGAAAGTTATTTAACTCTTGTAGTACAAGTTACTAGAAAAATATATCTAAAAACAAATATGATGTGACTTACCAAACAAAAGCGCTGGCACGTTGATAGACACACAATCAAACACAAACATACGCACAAAATTCAAGCTTTCGCAACTAACGGTTGCTTCTTCAGGAAAGAGGGAAGGAGAGGGAAAGACGAAAGGATGTGGGTTTTAAGGGAGAGGGTAAGGAGTCATTCCAATCCCGGGAGTGGAAAGACTTACCTCAGGGGGAAAAAAGGACAGGTATACACACTCTCGCGCGCGCGGGCGCGCGCCCACACACACACACACACACACACACACACACACACACACACACACACACACACACCCATCCGCACATACACAGACACAAGCAGACATTTGTAAAGGCAAAGAGTTTGGGCAGAGATGTCAGTTGAGGCGGAAGTACAGAGGCAAATATGTTGTTGAAAGACAGGTGAGGTATGAGCGGCGGCAACTTGAAATTAGCGGAGGTTGAGGCCTGGTGGATAACGAGAAGAGAGGATATACTGAAGGGCAAGTTCCCATCTCGGAGTTCTGACAGGTTGGTGTTAGTGGGAAGTATCCAGGTAACCCGGATGGTGTAACACTGTGCCAAGATGTGCTGGCCGTGCACCAAGGCATGTTTAGCCACAGGGTGATCCTCATTACCAACAAACGCTGACCGCCTGTGTCCATTCATGTCAATGGATGGTTTGTTGCTGGTCATTCCCACATAGAAAGCTTCAGTGTATTCAGGTCAGTTGGTAAATCGCGTGGGTGCTTTCACACGTGGCTATGCCTTTGATCGTGTACTCCTTCTGGGTAGGACTGGAGTAGGTGGTGGTGCATGGGACAGGTTTTACATCGGGGGCGGTTACTAGAAAAAAGTTATAATACACTGAGATAGATGAACATTTGAAAATTAAGTTTTCCAGATGTTGATTCTTTTTCAATATCCAGAAATATTAAGTGACAACAAAGCAAATCAGTTTAAAAAATACTACGTAGAAATCTTTCAAATTTAATATATACAGGGTCGTCAGTAGTTATTGAACAGGCCAAATATCTCACGAAAGAAGCATCAAACGAAAAAACTACAAAGAACAAAACTCGTCTAGCTTGAAGGGGGAAACCAGATAGCGCTATGGTTGGCACACTAGATGGCGCTATGGTTGGCACACTAGATGGCGCTGCCACAGGTCAAAAGTATATCAACTGTGTTTTTCTAAATAGGAACCGCCATTTTTTTATTACATATTCGTGTAGTACGTAAAGAAATATGAATGTTTAGTTGGACCACTTTTTTCGCTTTGTGATAGATGACACTGTAATAGTCACAAATGTGTAAGTACGTGGTATCATGTAACATTCCGCCAGTGCAGACGGTATTTGCTTCGTGATACATTAACCGTGTTAAAATGGACCATTTACCAATTGCGGAAAAGGTCGATATCATGTTGATGTATGGGTATTGTGTGCTATGTATGCTGCTCGGTATCCCAGACGACATCATCCAAGTGTCCAGACCACTTGCTGGATAGTTACATTATTTAAGGAAACAGGAAGTGCTCAGCCTCATGTGAAACGTCAACCATGACCTGCAACAAATGATGATGCCCAAGTAGGTGTCTTAGCTGCTGCCGCGGCTAATCCGCTCATCAGTAGCAGACAAATTGCGTGAGAATCGGGAATCTCAAAAACGTTGGTGTTGAGAATGCTACATCAACATCAGTTGCACCCGCACCATATTTCTATGCAACAGGAATTGCATGGTGACGAATTTGAATGTCGTGTACAGTTCTGCTACTGGGCACAAGAGAAATTATGGGACGATGACAGATTTTTTGCACGTGTTCTATTTAGTGACAAAGTGTCATTCACCAACAGCAGTAACATAAACCGGCATAATATGCACTATTGGGTGACTGAAAGTCCACGGTGACTGCGACAAGTGGAACATCAGCGACCTTGGTGGGTTAATGTATGGTGCGGCATTATGGGAGGAAAGATAATTGGTCCCATTTTATCGATGGCAATGTAAATGGTGCAATGTTTGCTGATTTCCTATGTAATGTTCTACCGATGTTACAAGATGTTTCTCTACATGACAGAATGGCAATGTATTTCCAACATGATGGATGTCGGGCACATAGCTCGCGTGCAGTTGAAGCAGTATTGAATAGCATATTTCATGACAGGTGGATTGGTCATTGAAGCACCATACCATGGCCCTCATGTTCACCAGATCTGACGTCCCCGGATTTCTTTCTGTGGGGAAAGTTTAAGGATATTTGCTATCGTGATCCACCTACAACGCCTGACAACATGCGTCAGCACATTGTCAATGGATGTGCGAACATTACGGAAGGCGAAATACTCGCTGTTGAGAGGAATGTCGTTACACATATTGCCAAATGCATTGAGGTTGACGGACATCATTTTGAACATTTATTGCATTAATGCGGTATTTACAGGTAATCATGCTGTAACAGCATGCTTTCTCTGATATAAGTTCACAAAAGTACGTGTATCACATTGGAACAACTGAAATAAAATGTTGAAACATACCTACATTCTGTATTTTAATTTTAAAAAAACCTACCAGTTACCAACTGTTCGTCTAAAATCGTGAGCCATATGTTTGTGACTATTACAGCGCCATCTATCACAACGTGAAAAAAGTGGTCCAACTAAAACATTCATATTTCTTTACATACTACACGAATAAGTAATAAAAAATGGGGGAGCCTATTTAAGGTTGATATCCGTTTGACCTATTGCAGCACCATCTAGCGGGCCAACCATAGCGTCCTTCAAGCTAGACAAATTTCGTTCTTTGTAGATTTCTCGTTTGACGCTTTTTTCTTGAGATATTTGGCCCGGTCATTATCAGTGGATCACCCTGTATACCAGAATAACCAGTTTCGATTAATTTTCGTACAATGATGTCCTAGATTTCTCTGACTTAATAGTTTACAGTATCCCAGCAGTTGACAAATACTGCATATTTTAACTGCTTTTGACCAAGGCAGGTTTTCTTCCCCAACATTTTGAGGAATAGATTTTAGTAGAAGTCCAAAAGTATTGAAGCTGTAGTGTTGTACCTAGATTATTTGACAATTTTTGAACTGTGCTTTCCTTCGATATGAAACACAACAATATTAAGTAGTTAATTAAAGTTTGCAAAAATAAAAATTCATTTTTCAAAATCTTGAAACATCCAGTCAGAAAAACATACCAATGTTGCATGCATCAAATAATAGAAGGTCTCTTAACCTCTCAAGTGTGAGATAATTTAAGTGCTTTTTGGACAAATTAAGGTAGTCATCACTAAGTAGCTTTTGAAGATAGTTGACACCAATGTCTGCTGTGTATAAAAGGTTCTTTTGATCAATTCGAGTCACTATCAAAAAACTTGCTGCTAGAGCTGGTTTACAAAGGCCATTTGAAAATCAAATAACAACACCCAAGCAGCATACAGTTTTGCACAAGAAACTGTTCCTGGCATCCAATTTGAAATTTGTACTAAAAAAAATACTTAAAAAATCAAATAAATTATTGCTGTGATTCAGTAATTTAAAAGCTTTCCAAGGGAGTCATTCTACGTTCTCCCATTCAAGTGTCTGAAACTCAGTCTGCAATTAAGTCGTAATCTTTGAGTGATAAATCAAGTATGCATACTGTTTCTAAACAACATTCTTGCTCTGAAGTCTTGAGTTTCATTGAACCTGGGATGGTTACAGTGGCCTTAACTAGTTGTGACTATTTTCCACAATTTATGTTTGGTTGGCTTCATTCTTTAAAAGAGATTCCACATGTTCTTTGCCCAAAGTGGCCTGCTGCATCATTTTTTAATCTGGAAATCTTAGGTATGTCAGCTGATTGTATCCTAAGAATGTAGAACTCAGGATGACAACTTGAAGTGTTATACATTAACTTGGATAATACATCACCATTACCATTTGCTTAAAAAGAGATAATGCAACAAAAACCTCCCAAAAGTGGAACTTCAAGTAACATACAGTATAACCGCGCTGTTACGTCACTGTTTTTATCTGTTGTTGTTGTTGCGGTCCTCAGTCCTGAGACTGGTTTGATGCAGCTCTCCATGCTACTCTATCCTATGCAAGCTTCATCATCTCCCGGTACCTACTGCAACGTACATCCTTCTGAATCTACTTAGTGTAGTCATCTCTTGGTCTCCCTCTACGATTTTTACCCTCCACGCTGCCCTCCAGTACTAAATTGGTGATCTCTTGATGCCTCAGAACATGTCCTACCAACCGATCCCTTCTTCTGGTCAAGTTGTGCCACAAACTTCTCCCCAATCCTATTCCATACTTCCTCATTGGTTATGTGATCTACCCATATAATCTTCAGCATTCTTCTGTAGCACCACATTTCGAAAGCTTATATTCTCATCTTGTCCAAACTATTTATCGTCCATGTTTCACTTCCATACATGGCTACACTCCATACGAATACTTTCAGAAACGACTTCCTGACACTTAAATCAATACTCGATGTTAACAAATTTCTCTTCTTCAGAAACGCTTTCCTTTCCATTGCCAGTCTACATTTTATATCCTCTCTACTTCAACCATCATCAGTTATTTTGTTCCCCAAATAGGAAACCTCCTTTACCACTTTAAGTGTCTCATTTCCTAATCTAATTCCCTCAGCATCACCCGACTTAATTCGGCTACATTCCATTATCCTCGTTTTGCTTTTGTTGATGTACATCTTATATCCTCCTTTCCATACACTATCCATTCCGTTCAAGTGCTCTTCCAAGTCCTTTGGTGTCTCTGACAGAATTACAATGCCATCGGCAAACCTCAGAGTTTTTATTTCTTCTCCGTGGATTTTAATACCTACTCCGAATTTTTCTTTTGTTTCCTTTACTGCTTGCTCAAAATACAGATTGAATAACATCGGGGACAGGCTACAACCCTGTCTCACTCCCTTCCCAACCACTGCTTCCCTTTCGTGTCCCTCGACTCGTTTAACTGCCATCTGGTTTCTGTACAAATTGTAAATAGCCTTTCGCTCCCTGTATTTTACCCCTGCAACCTTTAGCATTTGAAAGATAATGTTCCAGTCAACAATGTCCAAAGCTTTATCTAAGTCTACAAAAGCTAGAAACATAGGTTTGCCTTTCTTGATCTATCTTCTAAGATAGTTTGTAGGGTCAGAATTGCCTCACGTGTTCCAACATTTCTGCAGACTCCAAATTTATCTTCCCTGAGGTCAGCTTCTACCAGTTTTTCCATTTGTCTGTAAAGAATTCTTGTTAGTATTTTGCAGCCGTGTCTTATTAAACTGATAGTTCAGTAATTTTCACACCTGTTGAAACCTGGTTTCTTTGGGATTGGAATTAATATATTCTTCTTCAAGTCTGAGGGTATTTCGCCTGTTTCATACATCTTGCTCATCAGATGGTAGAGTTTTATCAGGACTGGCTCTCCCAAGGCCGTCAGTAGTTCCAATGGAATGTTGTCTACTCCCGGGGCCTTGTTTCGACTCAGGTCTTTCAGTGCTCTGTCAAACTCTTCATGCAGTATCATATCTCCCATTTCATCTTCATCTACATCCTCTTCCATTTCCATAATATTGTCCTCAAGTGCATCGCCCTTGTATAGACCCTCTATATACTCCTTCCACCTTTCTGCTTTCCCCTCTTTGCTTAGAACTGGGTTTCCATCTGATCTGTTGATGTTCATACAAGTTGTTCTCTTATCTCCAAAGATCTCCTTAATTTTCCTGTAGGCAGTAGCTATCTTACCCCTAGTGAGATAAGCCTCTACATCCTTACATTTGTCCTCTAGCCATCCCTGCTTAGCCATTTTGCACTTCCTGTCGATTTCATTTTTGAGACGTTTATATTCCTTTTTGTCAGCTTCATTTACTGCATTTTTATATTTTCTCCTTTCATCAATTAAATTCAATATTTCTTCTGTTACCCAAGAATTTCTACTAGCTCTCGTCTTTTTACCTACTTGATCCTCTGCTGCCTTCACTACTTCATCCCTCAAAGCTACCCATTCTTCTTCTACTGTATTTTGTTCCCCCATTCGTGTCAATTGTTCCCTTATGCTCTCCTCTCCGTTTTCATCTGTCCCATCAAATTTCTTATGCCCACAATGTTAATTTGCACCAGATTTTGTGTCAACATATTTTTCATTTTACCACGATTTAAGTATTATGTAAAAATGTTTGTGGAGAAAAAATGACGCTGGCATGATGTTGGCTGTCCAATAGTGTTTACAAATATTACATGGTTAAGTTTCTTGACACCATGGCACTCTCCTCAGCAGATCTGAACAGGTAAACATGTAAAAGTTGGAACTATTCGTGCCATATCTCCCGCCGCTGCCAAGCTCTACTGGCATGGTGGCTGATCGGGAGTAACTAGGTTCATTCGAATGAAGATATCATGACCAATCACAATCATTTCCAGACTGTCTCTTCTGCGCAAATGCAGTTTTGTGGTTGTTGTGATCATGGTGACACCTTTGTCGAACCATATTTAGTGTGTTTCTGTGTGTGGCCACTTGGTGCGCTAGTTGACAGTCATTCACTTTGCGATGCTCAAATGTTTTTAATTTGAACACAATGTGGGTTACGTATGTATTTTTTATGATGTAACACAAACAAACAATGTGAATGATAGTTTGCGTGTGTGTGTGTGTGTGTGGGGGGGGGGGGGGGTCTACATAATTGATGAGGCACAGTACCTGATAACCCCAAAAAGACAACTACAGTGTAAGAGATGCAGAATAACACATTCAAATAACGCGCAAAATACTTATGTACGTATTTGCACTTGACAGTGAGAAAAATTTCTCGAAACACGTCGAACTAAGCATGAAAAATTACGTAACCAGTGCAGTATTTCATTATTTAAATAATGAATGACAGTTGCTGGCTTTCAAAATCATCGATTATAACATGTGAAATTGAGTCAAACATTCCTACTTCCCAGACAGCTATCAGTTCCAATTATATCAGCAATTTTTATTAGATAATAAACCTTCATTAGATAATAAACAAGTCACGGACAAGTATTTTGATGCCTGATATGTACATATATTGTGGGGTTTGTGCAAGGGGTATCCTATACATAACTTTTACAGCATAAAACATTATTTCCCAAATTTTAAATTTTCCTGCGTCTACGCCATGTTTTTGAAGTCCCTTGAAAAGTGTAAAAGTGGGGTTTCTCTGTAGTTAAAGTGTTTGCTCTGTGCATCCTTTTTATTTTATTTATATGTATCCTTTCTCCCAGAAAGAAATTTATTAAAACTCTTCTGGCAGTAATGCAGATTTTCATTAAAATATTTCTAATGTAGTTGTTTTTACTTAAGGTAACTTTTGTTGTTTATATAGTGCAGTATTAATTAATATCTTATTAAATTCGTAGTAAGGCTAATACCTCAACTAGTTTCTGAATTGAAGTACTGATTTCATTGTTTGTTACTAAATTCTAGATATTTTATGTAATTTAACGTTTTACATTGATTTTCAAGAACTCGTTCTTTCTCCATCTTGAAATTAATGAGCATACCTATGAAAGACAGGTTTTTTAAGGAAAAAACTGAAAGTGTTTTGAGATTTTCTGGTGTTTTTTTTTACTGTGTTATTAAGAGATTTTAGTAAAATCTGACAAATGTTACAGCATCATAATGTTCAATAACAAATTAAAGCTTAATCCAAGATCTTTGTAATAAATCAGATTAAATTTTATAGTCTCAATAGTTTTGAAGTTATGGATATTTATGTTTTGTGACATTCTCAGAATAAGCAGCAATTTTCATTCCTTGAAAACTGAAAAGTACAGGATCTGTACTTGAGTGTTTTTTTTTTCCTTCTTCTGTGGGTACGTAAATAAACTAAAAATAATGTATACAACCTTCTGATATTGACACCTATATTTTATTTGATATGGACGGACCTGCCAGTTTATGAAAGTGAGATCTGATTGTCCGTACTGTCACTGAATTAGTTTTTCAGTGAATTAGTTCATCTACTTATGCTTCACCGTTAAGGACTGTCATTTATAAGATACTTTTAAAGGAATGTCATATGGTTTTAGTCACAAAGTCTGTATAAATCAATGACTCACAGTCAGTGAGTCCCAAAATTTTTGATTGTTAACAGAATATTAAAAAGAGTGACAGCCGTCCTTACATATGGCTTTACTGTATGTTACTAACTAAACCAAACATTTGCATTTCTATAGATGGAGAAAATGTTTCTGCAATTGCATACATTGCACTGGCAATTCTTCAGTGCATCTCTGACAATAATAGAAGTTGTTCCAGATTGATGCCAAGTTAGTAACTGTAATATTTAGACAGCTCATGCTTTTGTTTATGAGCAGTAACATTTCCATTTTTTTCTATTAAAACTGGCGGTGAATACAAAACAGTATAGGGGCTTCAGAAAGGTTGCTTTACAGTTAGTGTCTCCTTATTGATACTAATGTGCATTAAGCTCAATACAAATGCCATAATATCCTTTGTAGAAAAGCAGCACAGATGTGGCTGTGCTATTAGTAGTAGTAGTAGTAGTAGTAGTAGTAGTAGTAGTATGATGCAAAAATCTGTTGCAAGTCTTTCAGTGAGATGCCATTTCGGTAGCTTTCGTGTCCTTGTGCCAGTGGCACAGTAAAATAGTCAGGTGCAAGTTTTTCGATTAGATGCCCCTTTGGTAGCTTGTGTGCATGTGTGCCAGCGGCACCTGGTGTTTCCTGGCTGTCATCCATCTGAGTACTAATAGGGACTGATGTTGCTTAACTTCAGCAATTGGGTAAGTAGTAGTTTATCCAGTGTGGCAAGGCCATTGACACAGATATGGTGACAGATAGATAAATGCAGAGCAGGAATAAAATTTAGTGTGTTCAGTGGCAGAGAAAATATGAGAATTATTTATAGTGGATTTAATAGAGGCAAAGATTAACACTAGTTGTAACTGATTTCTTATTTTTTAACTGTTCAAGATGGGTGCTCCTTACGCAGGACCTCGAAAAGATGACCCACCAGTTTTTGAGTCAGCTTGGGAAAGAGGCTTGCGGCAGGCTAAAGAGGTAAGATACTATAAAATAATCTGATATCAATCGTGGGCATCGGTGCTTGAAAATTTCCCTGGTGTAGACTTTTTAAACAGCAGCACATTCTCTCCCAACAGATGATGCGGAAGTCCACGAAGCGCAAGGAAACAGATATGGATTTTGAAGAGAAGAAGATGAATCTTAGTCTCGGCCAAGAAGAATTGGATAAGGAGAATGATTACTACACGCGTCCAGCTAGTCCAATACTGAGGGACGACGCAGATCGGTGGGGGTTTGTTGCTTTATACTTCAATTTTTTCAAATTTAGTTTGCTTGCTTTTTTTTTGTGTGTGTGTGTGTGTGTGTGTGTGTGTGTGTGTGTGTGTGTGTGTGTGTGTGTTTGTTTAAAGGATAGTAGCTTGATGTTAAAACATCTCAATGGAAATGATAGCAAGAATTACAGATTACTGCAGAAACATTTTTTGTGGCTAATAGGCTGGTAGAGAGAGGAAAACAGCACTTTAGAATTAAAGTAATTATTCATTTAAAATTTAGTGAAACTTATGTTTTGACACTTCAGCCTCCTAATTCTTAGTTGGTAAGCTACATGCAAACACCGTAATTAAATCACTTTACGTAAAAACAGTATTTTGGCACACAAGCACCTAGAGTCTGCTTCTAATACTGTACTCATGTGAAAATTAGCATTTAAGGTGTAGCAGCAATATTATGCACATCTATTACTTTGTAATCCAATTTCAACTTTCGCTATAGGAAACTTAAACCATATGTTACCTACATGTAACTTCTCTCATTATCCTTGTCATATTATGTAGACAGTCTACTTCCTCCTAACTGTATCCCTTTCCGTGAACCTCTGTGTCTATAGAGTAGAATGGAGCTCCTTCCTTGTTGGCCATACCATGTTATGGACTTGTCAAAAAAGTTTGAACTGTATGCCTGGGAAAGAAGGAAGTCTCACGTGATATGAGAAGAGAGTAGTTAAAGGACTTCCTGCATAATACAGTACAGAAAATAGCATATGTACCTCCGTGTGATTGCGAAGGGAAAATTTGAGACATGATGCTTCCCACACATGCACACACGTTCCCCTACTGCCCTCTCCCCCATCCCCCTCTACACACAAACAAAAACACCTCCCCCCCCCCCCCCCCCCCCCCCCACACACACACACACACACTTTAAAGTCAAATTTTGTGCAACTAATTGATTGGGTGGCCTTATATTAGTCTAGTGGGGTACCAATTATGTTTATTGACAATGACAGCAGAATATTGGCATAATTTCTATCAGTTATTGCATAAAATCACTTACCACATCGGTCTCACGGTAGCACCCTTATTCAAGCACTACTACAAATATTGACCACCAACAGATATCCATCAATTAAATGTAGTATGAGACTCATTTTGAAGTTGTGCCGCATAAAATACCTCGTGATCAGTCTTTTCTTGGAATGACTGCACATACATATCTCATCAGTGAAACTGAAAATGTTTTCATAAATTCCAAACAAAAGATATCTAATGAATCTTAAGGGAACCTAGTATAAACTAGGGGAAACTATAGGACACAAAAAGGTAGTCATAATTTTAGCACAGCAATGACAGCCAACCATTGTTGTATATATTGACACGTATGTTGATTATTGTGTAAGAAAAATCGCTTCAGACTTCCACATGAAGTTTTTATTCCTTTCACAGTTACAACCTCTAACAAAAACAACAGAGTAACTAGCACCTTCTCCTTGAACGTGTGAAGGACATAGATGTAGGCACAACTAACGTTGAGAAGCAACTGAAAGAGTTGAAAACAAATAAGTTGCCAGTTCCAGATTGAATTCCAGTTCAGTTTTACAAAGAGCACTCTTCATCATTGGCCCCTTACTTAGCTCACATTTACTCCTGCCCTGCAGAAATTACCAAGTGACTGGGCAAAGCACAGGTGATTCCTGTAAAAAAAGATAAAAGAATGGACCCCCAAAATTAAACACCAATATCCTTAACATCAGTTTGCTGAAGAACTCTTGAGCTTGTTGTAAGTTTGAATATAATACATTTCCTTGACAAGGAAAAGCTCCTGTCCAGAAAGTGGCAAGGTCGTAGAAAACATCACTTGTCTGAAACTGGGCATGTACTTTTCTCACACAATATCTATGAACTGTGGACGAAAGGTAACAGGCAGATTGCATATTACTACATTTCCAGAAAGTATTGGTCACAGTGCCTCACTGGACTGTTGACAAAGGTCTGAGCATACGGAATAGGTCCCCAGATATGTAAGTGACTCAAATATTTCATAAGTAATAGAAACCAGAACATTGTTCTTGTTGGCAAGTGTTCATAAGAGAGAAGGGTGTTGTCAGGACTGCCCCAGGGAAGCTTGATAGTGTGATAGGACAACTCCTGTTCTCTGTATACGTAAATGATATGACAAATAGGGAAAGTGGCAATCTGTGACTGTTGCTGATGGTGCTGTAATGTATGGGAAAGTGTCGTTATTGATTCACTCTAGGAGGGTACAGAATGCCTTAGAATTTCTATTTGGTGTGATGAATGTCAGTTTGTTCTTAATGTAGAAAATGTAAGCTAATGTGGCTGAGTTGGAGAAACAATTTTGTAATGTCGAAATACAGTATTGCTAGTAATAATAATAATAATAATAATAATAATAATAATAATAATAATAATGTCGTATGGGGAGGGCCTCCCATCGGGTAGACCGCTCGCCTGGTGCAAGTCTTTTGATTTGACGCAACTTCGGCGACTTGCGCATTGATAGTATTAGTAGTGTGCTGCTTGACACAATCACCTAGATTAAATATCTAGGTGTTAACATTGCAGAGCAGTGTAAAATTAAATGACCCTGTTGGGATTGTGGTAGAGAATGTGAATGGTAGGTTTCAGCATATTGGATGAATTTTAGGAAAGTGTAGTTCATCTATGAAGGAGACCCTTATAGAACATTAGTACGACCCATGAGGTTGCATTGAAGAAAGACATCGATTAAATTCAGAGGTGTGCTGCTGCATTTGTTACTATTAGTATTTATCGGCACACAATTACAGTGGAAATGCTTCATGAACTCGAGGAACCCTGGAGGAAAGATGACAATATTTTTGTGGAACATTGAGAAAATTTGGAGAACCAGCATTTGTGGCTGATTGCCACTAACACACATTTTTCATAAGAACAGTGAGTACAGGTTAAGAGAAATTAGAACTCTTACGGAGGCATGTTGACAGTTGTGTTCCCCCCTCACTTCATTTAAGAGTATAACTGGAAAGGGAATGACTAGTAGTGGTACAGGGTACCCTACACAATTTCTCATGTGTTTGAGTGTTGCCTGTTAGTTTGCTGCCTGTTTTGTAGGTTGCACATGTCTGTAGATTAGCTTCTGTTTCTATGTGCCCTTTTATGCGAATTGCTTTCCTTTAAATGCCCAATGATAATTGATGTTAGAAATGCAATAATTTACAGTTTTCTGTGACACCATCTGATTGTCCAATTTATATAACAACACTCAGACTGTTTGTTAAAGCTTCTTTGTTTTCTCTTTGAAATAATTATGAGGTAAGGACATTCAGTCCTGATTGTACTGCCTCTCTTCTTCTGACAGAGGTTATATGTATGACAGCATGAGACCGGATGCAGAGACAAAGTACCGCCCACACGTCCGAGAGAGCAGCATATTGGCAGACCGATTCGAAGATGTGCCAGAGTCTCCATACTACCACAGCTCCCGAGGAGGCAGCGACTATTGGCGGCGTGTTCACTACGAACCTGGAGAGTCACGTGCTCTTCGTGTGGAAGCTGAGTACAGCAGAAGTGAACGCTCAAGCAAGTACCACCAGCGTTCCAGTGGGCCTTCCTCAGACTACTATGACAAATATGATAAGAAAAGTAGTTCTAGTAGCAGTCGTCAGAAACCACCACCTTCACGAGAAGTCATTGTGGAGCGTGCAGAGAAACCTTGGCGGGATGACAGGTGATCTGTAGTTGCTTTCATAGTTATTTCATTTTATTTTATCTTCATCTTGTGCGTAGATTTGATCAGAAAGAAACATTTAGTGATTTTATTGTCTGTGCTTTTGATTTATTCATTATTTGTAACTTTTTGGTAAACAGGGGTAACACACAATTGAGTAATATTCTACTGTTACTTTATATGTCTCGGAAGATATTTGTATAGTAGTTAAATGTGTGAAAAAAGAAATATTTACATTTTGTCACATAACTCAAGAAACATTCATTTACCTTTTTGACTCTTAATGCATTAAATTGATTGCTTTAAAAGGTTAGTAGAACCATTGATTCTATTCATTACCTGCTAATGAGCAAACCTCTGTGATTCCAGGTATGCAGAAATATCTGTTCCAAGCCACAGAGGCCGGGGAGATGAGTGGGCTGATCCATGGATGCGTTCCAAGTCACCATCCAGTAGAAAAACAGGGTCATCGAACAAATGGCCCACTCGGCGTCCTTCTTATTCATCAGCATCCTCATACTCTTCGTCTAGGTATGTGCCAGTTGTTTTGAAAATGATTCTTAGTGTGCTGTTTTTTACTGCATTAGAGACCATGAAAATAAAATGACTTTATATAATAATATCTCTAAGTTACGGGATATGGTTGTCCGTACAGATGAGGTATCTTTATAAAAGGTACCTGGCAGCATTTTTACATGTTGTACAGTGAAGAGATAAGGGGTATACTGAGAAACTGGTGATTGGTCTTGAGTAGCACTTGCCATGTGGGGTGTTCCTGCATCTGGGGCATGTTGAGTTTCAGTATAAGAGTGTATTGACCTCATATGGTAATAGAGGATGTGCGTTACTCCATCTGCCATTTTGTGGAGTAACACCTTTCATTAGTGGACAAGGACCTTCTGGCACTCAGCCAAGGTTCAAAGTGGCAAAGTTAAGGTTGTGTTCCTTGAGTCTAGAGCAGGCTTATCCAAGAATTGCGCCTGGCAGATACGGTCGGACTCTGTGGGCACAAGTCAGTGTAGTTCAGCATCCTGTAAGTGACTGTGTATTGCTAGTGTCGGAATAGGAGGGAGCTAGCAAGAGAGACTGCACAGCATTCCTCTGCGTTGGATTGTCCCGCAGTCAGATCCATCGTAACCAAAATAACAGACGAAGCGCAGCTCTGTAAAAGTGGTCGATGAGTGGTATAACGAGCAAACTATTTACTTTTTAGGTAACAATTAGTGTTTGTGTGGTAGAATTACTAGCCAGAGCTCTAGAAAACAATATCCAAAACAAGAATCAGAGAACAACTTAGTAGTTTTTTGACCCACAGATTGATTCTACCAGCATTCCCCATGCACACTTGTCGTATGTACTGTAGGCGTCTTGTGAAAGCTATTTCTTAAATGAACTAGTGTCATAAATATTCTATTTTAGAAATAAAACAGAAAGAAACTTCCACATGGGAAAAATATATTAAAAATAAAGATTCCAAGACTTACCAAGCGGGAAAGCGCCGGCAGACAGGCACATGAACAAAACACACAAACACACACACAGAATTACAAGCTTTCGCAACTGGCAGTTGCTTCGTCAGGAAGGAAGGACGAAGCAACTGCCAGTTGCGAAAGCTTGTAATTCTGTGTGTGTGTTTGTGTGTTTTGTTCATGTGCCTGTCTGCCGGCGCTTTCCCGCTTGGTAAGTCTTGGAATCTCTATTTTAGAAATAATTTTACGCAAGGAATATAGAGTCTCATTCTTACCGTTAAGTCATCCATCTTTCTTTTAGTGTACAACTCTGAGGTAGGTTTGCAGCAGAGCACCATTCCTCTCTTCTGTCTGCCTTCCTCTTCATGTCCACATATGTGTTACATCCAACATCATTCATGATCTGTTGCATGTATGATATCCTTGATCTCCCCTGCCGATTCCTTCCCTCAGTAGCTCATTCTGTTATTGTTCCAATGATGTTATTGTGTCGTATGATGTGCCCCACAAGTTTGTCTCTTCTTGTTTGGATGTGCCTCCACAGAGATCTGGTTCCCTGTACTCTTCTAAGCACCTCTTCATTTGTTACTTTGTCTCTCCAGCTGATCTTCATCCTTCTGTAGCACACATCTCCAGAGGCTCTAGCCGTCTTCTCTCTTCTCTTCCTATTGTCCAAGTTTCAAATCCGTATAGGGCCACACTCCAAACAAAACCTTTCATGATACATTTCCTTATTTTCAGACTGATGTTGTTGTTGGTGAGTAAGTTCCTTCTCAGATTAAATTCAATTTTGGCCTTTTGTATTCTGCTCACAATTTCTTTCTGGCTTCTACCATCCCTTGTGATTTTGCTTCCCAGGTAAGTAAATTCCTCTATCACTTCCAGCTTCTTTCTCTCTTCCAATTCTCTTTTTCAGAGGTTCAGATTCTACTCCTGTACTGCATACCACCACTTTAGTCTTTTTCTTGTTTATTCTCATTCCATACTGATTGCATAGAATTTTTTCCATTGTTCTGAGGACTTCCTCTAGATCTTCTTTTGTCTCCGAGACTATAGCAATATCATCTGCATAACGTAGCATGCCTATATTCTGCCCATTAAATTTGATCCCCACCAGTAGTTTCTCAAACTGGGTCTATAGCTTCTTGGATGAAAGAATTGAATATAAGAGGAGAGAGAGCACATCCTTGTCTTACCCTTTTCCCATATTTGCTTCTTATTCCTGCTGACCATTCCTAATCACTGCCACCTCATTCTTATAGAAACTGAGTATCGCACAGATGTCTTTGTACTTTATTCCACTTTTCCACAGCACTCTGAACATCTATTGCCAGATGACATTATCATATACATTTTCCATATCTACAAAGGCAATATAAGTTTGTTTATTTTCTGTAATTGCTTTTCGATAACTAGTCTCAGTGTAAGAATTGCTTCTCTTGTTCCCAATCCCCTTCTGAAACCAAACTGATCTTCACTCAGCATATCCTCCACCTTGTCTTCAATTCTCTTCCGAACTATTTTTATGAGAGTTTTTGATGCATGTGGTATTAGGCTTAGAGTTCGGTACTGTTCACATTTTGTAGCTGCTGCCTTCTTTGGTATAGGAACAATGATACATTTCTGGAAGTTTGTCGGTATCTCTTCTGTGCTATAGATGGACCTAATAAGTTTAAGCAGCATCATTTTCTCGCTGTCATCAGCATTCTTTATTAGTTCTGCAGGGATGTCATCAATGCCCATTGCTTTGTTGTCCCATAGTTCTTTTAGAGCTTACTGTTAATAGTTACAAGTAAATATTTTTTGTTGTACTTCATGTTACAGCTTTTTGTGTCCCTTTTCAGAATTTAGACATCCGATCCTTAGTTTGCTGTTTAGTACAGAATAATTCTAATTGACTAAGTTTGAAAACATATTAAAAATAGAATTAAGATTATAGAAACCTCTAATCCGTACAGTCAACATCGTAAAGGAAGACAATTAACATTTACATGTTTTTCCTTTTCTAATGAATGATTTTGTATAGGTCTGGTACAATATTCCGGGAGGCTGCTAACATCAAAGAATTAATCAAATTTTTATCACTAAGTAGTGAACAGTTCTTAGTTTTAGAAAGTTTTAAAAGGGAGACAAAACATTCACAAATATATGTGGAACCAAACATTGAGAGAACTTTGGGTGCATGCTTGTGCAAACAAGGATACTTCTTTCATGGAAAATGGCTGCAAAAGTCATCCAAATTTTACAAATAAGAAAGCAGTCCTTCAGATGGACATCCCACTGCAGGTCAATCAGCTCTTGTTGAAACACTTGTGAGACGTCCTCTGTGCGAAGGGAAAACAGGCAAACAAATATATCTAAGGGCGGTTGAAGCTCACTTATCTCCAAAAATCTGTTTTCAAACTCTTCTCATAATTTGAAAATGATTCGAACGTTATCTGAAAAATCCACATCTTCTTTAATGCTGTCTAATGCAGGAAAGTGTCCACAGTTCTCCTTGCACAGCTGTTTCTCCCGCAAAATTAAGTTGTTTTTTTTTAAAAAATGCTTGAATTGTCTGCACTACATAAACAACAGTGATTTTCGCCTTTGAGTGAAATGTTCAAAGTATTAGTTGACCAGTTAGGTAACTCAAAAAAGCCAAATTCGCCACCCACTTAGGATCACAAAAAATTCTCTTGGACGTCCTTTCACTTTTAAAATGGTATTGATTTTGTCTCTCAAAGAGAAAAACTGAAGAAGCACCTTCCCTCTGCTCAGCCATTGTACTTCGGTGTGGTAGGGGATGTCCAGGTATTCCACTTTGATATCAGACAGAAATTTTTTAAATTGGCAATGTGCGAGGCCATGCGAGTGAAGATAATTAACCATTCGAACAACTGTGTCCATAACATCTTTTATGTTGACAGTGTTCACACAAAGTACTTCCTGGCGTATCAGACAATGGACTGCAATGAATAAGGAACAGCCGACTTCAGCCATTTTTGACCTCACATAACCAAAGATTCCAGTTTAAATTCCTCTTAGCGCAGGGGCTTCATCTGTTGTTAAGCTGGTTAGGCGTTCCCATTTTAAACCCATTGTCTGGAACTCGTTTTCCGAGGGTAGAAAAGTATCGAACCTGTGGTTGTGTCTTTTAATGGTATAAGGTCAAAAAATTCTTTGGTGACATGCAAATTGCCGTGGACACCCCAAATGAATAAGATGAACTGAGATATCGCAACCATAGATTCATCAAGAGAAATAGAAAATGAAGCGAAGTTTGCTGCTCTTTTCATTAATTGCTGCTCCATATCTGAGACCATATCTTCCCGACTCTGTGAGCAACAGTTTGAGACAATAGAGCTATTTGTATCCAAATTTTCCGTGAGGTGTTCTGGACAAATACAAGCCGCTGCATTGCCCAGACAGTCCTTGATGAGATTCCCAGCTGTAAAGGGTTTTCCTGATTTCGAAATTCTCAGCGAGCATTTGTAACTTGTGCGCAAACTTTACCCACCAGTTTCCTGCTCCTACCATGGTATAAAAAACTAACAAAAAATATTGGTTTTAGTTGCTCTTTTCCCCAGTTTCTCTGAAAAGCAGTCATAGACGCTAGCAAGGACAGCAAAATGTGGTTGCAAAATAAATAATAAATTTTTATCTATTGGAATATTTGTGTTTTAATTAATTGTAAACATAGATCAAACTACATCTATTTTCCCATCCATCAAAACACACAAAAACAAAGAATAACTCTTAATGACACTTTGCTGTCCGGTAGAGAATTTGTGATGGCTTTTCAGAAAGTGGCAAAAAATAATGCACCTGAAACTTTTTCTTATGCCTGTGAAATGCGGTTTAATGCAACCCAAATACAAAAATTAATTGAAAAGAAATGTTCCTTGTTGCTGATAATCTGATATTCAGTAACTGTCATATCAGATTATAAAATTTAGTTTTATTTTTTCATCTTTGTAAGTAATAAAGAGTCATATGATAGGAAACAATCACTTCACTGTAATGCTGCTTGAAATTTTCTTTCAGATCTTCAAGCTTTGGTGTTCCTCTTGCGACAAATTTTCAAACTGTTCTTTGTGACAAGTAATAAAGTGCTGGTCAGTCAATTAATTTTTTAAATCCACGAGGCTCCAATGACATACTAAACTTTTGGCATGATTTTTGATAGCAGTTCAAAAGAAATTAATTTCCCACTCAGGTTTAAATAGCACGGACACACTACATTATATATATATAAAACAGAAAGAAACTTCCACATGGGAAAAATATATTAAAAACAAAGATTCCAAGACTTACCAAGCGGGAAAGCGCCGGCAGACAGGCACATGAACAAAACACACAAACACACACACAGAATTACGAGCTTTCGCAACTGGCAGTTGCTTCGTCAGGAAAGAGGTGCGGATGGATATGTGTGTGTGTGTGTGTGTGTGTGTGTGTGCGCGAGTGTACACCTGTCCTTTTTTTCCCCTAAGGGAAGTCTTTCCGCTCCCGGGATTGGGATGACTCCTTACCCTCTCCCTTAAAACCCACATCCTTTCATTTTTCCCTCTCCCTCCCTCTTTCCTGACGAAGCAACTGCCAGTTGCGAAAGCTCGTAATTCTGTGTGTGTGTTTTGTTCATGTGCCTGTCTGCCGGCGCTTTCCCGCTTGGTAAGTCTTGGAATCTTTGTTTTTAATATATACGGGAAAGCGCCGGCAGACAGGCACATGAACAAAACACACAAACACACACACAGTAATTGTGTGTGTGTGTTTGTGTGTTTTGTTCATGTGCCTGTCTGCCGGCGCTTTCCTGCTTGGTAAGTCTTGGAATCTTTGTTTTTAATATATTTTTCCCATGTGGAAGTTTCTTTCTATTTTTATATATATATAATTTTTTTACACCATCCATCTTGATCCATTGTAGCTTTACGTCTGTTGACTAACAGCTTTGTGTCATATCAATGCTTTTAACTGTTGATGGCACGGCAGTCTGTCTTCCATACGAAGTGCAAGTACAGCGTCATGGCAAGGCATGGCGGGTGGATCATGTGGCGAGGCCACTGCAACAACAAACGAATTCACCCGGGGTGCTGGCCTCAAGCGATCATGGACGCTAGCACCTCTGGGGCACAATTTGAATGAGCCTGGTGTACAGCATCCGCACATACACAGACACAAGCAGACATATCTCTGTCTGCTTGTGTGTGCGTGCGTGCGCGCGCGCGAGTGTACACCTGTCCTTTTTTCCTCCTAAGGTAAGTCTTTCCGCTCCCAGGATTGGAATGAGTCCTTACCCTCTCCCTTAAAACCCACATCCTTTCGTCTTTCCCTCTCCTTCCCTCTTTCCTGAAGAAGCAACCGTTGGTTGCGAAAGCTTGAATTTTGTGTGTATGTTTGTGTTTGTTTGTGTGTCTATCGACCTGCCAGCGCTTTTGTGTGGTGGGTCACATCAACTTTGTTTTTAGGTCGCATGCTTCGGAATTGGTGGCCAGAAGTATCTTCAAGAAGTGAATAATTTCAGTCTGCTGATACATAAAATTTCTCAAAACTTTCCTAGCTTTCTGAACTACCAGTTTTTTTTTTTCCTCGGAGAGGAGAGGGGGGGATATTTAAAAAGGATCTGTTTAGTACAGTCAACAGACGCACATAAAAGTAAAAGTGATGTACAATCTTGCCCTCACAACGGGTGGGTCCATCTCATCCTGGGATCTGAATGAATAACCTGACCATCCTTTTTAACCTTCCCAACCGCTCTCTCTCTCTCTCTCTCTCTCTCTCTCTCTCTCTCTCTCTCTCTCTCTCTCTCTCCCCCTCCTTCCCAAGAAATGATGTATTAGTTCTGAAAGCTAAGATAGTGTCATGTATGTTTAAATGTGTGTATTGATACTGAAATATTTTCCTCCTATAGGTAAGTACTGGCAACCTATTCTCTCTAGTAAATATATCTTTTCTGTCATTCTGTATGAATTACGATTTTTTTAAGGTCTGCTTCTACAGTTAAATATTATTTAGTTGCAGAGATGGACCTGACATGCATTTTTCAAATGTGCGGAAATTCCTTTTCCTTTACTTTTATTTACCAGTTCAGTAACTGATAGAAGAAGACTAAAGCGAGAGTGCGAGTAGAATTAATTGAATGTTAAATGAAGACATAAGCTTTGTATTAAAGGTACCAGCGTAGAAGTGATATTGGGAAGATGGCTTTGCAGTCGTCTGCAGTTGAATGACACTGGCATTTATTTTGTTTTTTAATATTTTTTAACTGAATTTATAAAGCTTGTTTATTAACATTGTTCATGAAAACTTTGGTTAAAGTATGCTTGTCTGTCTGTTCTCATCTGTCTGTTCTCTTTCTAAGTTAAGGCCAAATACCAGTGGTCTCATGGGGTGACTGAGTGTGCAGTTTTCAATTTCCTTTATAGCGTTAAGAAATTCAGAATTTGCTTTGCTAAATGTGTCACTGTAAGTAATTGTACAAAATTTCCATTGTACAGTTCAGTAATGAACTCTGCACTTTGGTTTGCAGTTCGAGTCGAAGTTCCAGTCATTCCAGCTACAGTTCTTACAGTCGCGATTCACGGTCCGGGTCCCGTTCGAAGTCAAAGTCCGTGTCGCGGTCCAGGTCCCGATCCAGATCTCGCACACCTCATTCCCGATCTAGCTCGAGGACACCCCTGTCCCGTGCACGGAGGAAAGCCAATCGACCTCTCGTTCCTACTGCACGCACCACAACTGCGGCCGCTGCAGCTGCAGCCGCTGCTGCTGCTGCTACTGCTGCTGCATCTGCCAACAATGATGCACCTCGTTCACCCCCTACCTCTCCTCGCAAGCCCTCCTCTAAGACATCAGCAGCAGAACCACGATCATTTGTCAAGACTGGTAAGTTTTGGCAGAGTATGATTTGCATTTGTTATGGTGATCCTTTTTTTCAAATTTCTCAATTGTATGTATAGCCCTTTGCGGAGGAAAATGCATGATAACATAACACTGTTAACTTCTTCCAAGTTAATGACTGGTTACTTCTGAAGTAAAATGTTTATTCAGTATGCAAGTTGATGTAGCAGTTGCAGTTTAGAAGTTCCTCAACGAATCTCCCAATACTGTCAATAATAAAAACAAACACATAAGCAGTCACTTTCTCTTTTCCAATATTGTCATTACTTGGGCAAAATGTTAATAAACACACTCAACTAAATAACACTTCTTATGAACTGACAATTTGTAAACATGGAATGGATGAAAACATGACCTGGGTGCAGATGTGTGCTTTGTAAGTCACTTTGATTTTAAACTAGAGGCAAGAATGAGAAATTTGAGTGTGATTTAAAATTTTAATTTAAAATAAAATGTAATGTGGAATTAAGTTGACCTTTTGAACTATTGAGATTGTGCACCCACCTGACTTCAAGAAGATTGGTTATAACTGAAAGATGGCACTAAAGTTAGTGATTTGGTACAGTTATAATAAGTGAAATACCATTATTCGATATGGGCAAGATGGCAATATAGTTCTACGCGCATGCTATAGAAGCCTCTGATCGACTCGTAGCACATTGACTGGTGAGACAAGCCTCACCTCCTTTTCCCAGAGCAGCCAGCTTACAGCTTGTAAAAGGAATGGGCGTGTAATAGGTTAATGTGTCACAGAAGTCACACAAAAAGTTGATGGTGAGTCGCTGCAAGGACCAGGTACAGCATACGACATTGCACACTGATCAACAGTATATTCACAACAGCTGCTTATTGTTAAGGCGCACAATACATTGGCAGCAACTGTAAACATTCCAGAGCGGCAAGATGTCATCCAGCTTCCACCAATCACAGAGAGCCAAGTAAAAATGTGTGATTAGTAAGTGGATTAAAGATGCAATAGACCCACTTGTTGTTTAACAGCAGAATTTGCAAAACACAGAGGAAGCAGAGGCTTTTGATTCAAAAGAACATGCAAATGACAGACTAAAGTTAAAAGAAATTCTAGCATCTGCAAAAAGATTGATGTGTGAAACAGTCAACAATTACCACCGTCGTTCCTAAGCAGATCATCTTCCTGAGTAGGCCCGCCCAAGAAAATTTTGGTCTTCTGTAGTATCGCTAAGTGGGTCGAAGGCGCCTTGCCAGTCACTTGTTGAGGAAAGTTGAGAGTTCTAAATTTCACACTTAAGAAATCGATCACACACGAGAATCATACAAGCTTACCGTTGTTTGACATTGGACTCCAGTATGGACGATATAGTAATAGGCATCCCTAGTCGAGAGAAACAATAGAAATATTTGAAAGCAAATAAATCACCAGGCCCAGATGGAATCCCAGATTGATTTCACAAAGAGTACTTTGCAGCATTGGCCCCATATTTAGCTTGCATTTATTGTGAATCTCTTTCCTAGCACAAAGTCCCAAGTGACTGGAAAAAAGCGCAGGAGGATATAATAACGTACCCACAAAATTGCAAACCAGTATCCATAATGTTGGTTTGCTGCAGAATTCTTGAATGTATTTTCAGTTCAAATATAATAAATTTGCTTGATAGACAAGCTTCTGTTCAAGAGTGAGGTGAGCATAGGTTAGAAAGCATTGTTTGTGAAAACTAAGCTTTTCCTTTTCTCACATGATATCCTGCAAACTATGAGTGAAGAGTAACAGGTAGATTCTGTATTCTTAGAGTCCTGAAAAGCATTGTACACCATGCCCCATTGCTGACAGTTAACCAAGGTACGAGCATATGGAATAGGTTCCAGATATGTGAGTGGCAGGAAGACTCCTTAAATAACAGGACCTAGTACATTGTCATCAACAGTGAGTGTTCATCAGAGATAAGGGTATCATCAAAACAGCCCCAGGGAAGTGTGATAGGACTGCTGTTATTTTTTATATACATAAATGATCTGGAGGACATGGTGAGCAGTAATTGATGGCTGTTTGCTGATGATGCTATGGTGTACAGGAAGTTGTCATCGTTGGAGGATAGAAGATGACTTGGACAAAATTTTTAGTTGGTGTGATGAATGGCAGTTTGCTCTAAATGTAGAAAAATGTAAGAATACAGCATTAGTAGTGTACCGCTTGACAGTCAGATAGATTAAATGTCTGTGTGCAATTTCGCAGAGCATTATGGAGTTGAATGACCATGTAAGAATTGTAGTAGGGAAGGAAAAAGGTTGACTTTGGGGAGAATTTTAAGAAAATGTAGTTCATCTTCAAGGATACTACATATAGCACACTAGTACAACCCATTCTTGAGTATTGCTAATGTGTTTTGGATCCACACCAGATTGGAAGACACCAAAGCAATTCAAGAGGCAGGCTGACAGGTGTGGTAGCAGTAGGTTTGAAAAAATGCAAGTATTACAGGGATTGATATGGGAATCCCTGGAAAGAAAACAACGTTCTTTCCAAGGAACATTGTTAAGAGATTTTAGACAACTGGCATTTGAAGGTGGCCGCAGAACAGTTCTGCTGCTGCCAGTGCACACTTTGTGTTAGGACCATGGAAGCACATGTACAGTTGTTTCTTCCTCACTCTATTTTAGAGTCGAGCAGGAAACGAAACAGTAGTGGTGGTACAGGGTACGCTCCAGCTTGCACTGGGTGGTGGCTTGTGGAGTATGGTTGAAGATGCAGATGTAGACCCTGCATGAAATTCCACTCTGCAACAGAATGTGTGCTGATTGAGAAGATGTAGTGCCTGAAGTAAAGCTGTGAGGACAGTTTGTGATTCATGTGCTTGGGTAGCTCAGCTGATACAGCACTTATCCATGAAAGGAAAATGTCTGAGGATTGAGTCCCAGTCTTACACACAGTTTTGATCTTCGAGAAGTCTTTGAATTATAGACAATGAAGGTGTCTCAGCCAGAAAAATGAAAGTTACCTCAGAATTAAACAAAGCATGGGAATCATTAAAGTCTATGTATCAGTACTGTGTGGTCACATTCTGAGAAGAGGTAGAAGACTGCTACATTGAATGTAGGGAGATTTATATTTGACTGCTACAAGCTGATAATGCAGTGGGATGGGGGATTTTTGTGTGAAAGTAGACATAAAAATAGAGATGCACAAGTGAGAAACTTTCAGTAAGATAGCTGAAATTAAAGGTCATACATTAGATGGATTTGTTGTTAATGTACTTCCTCAGTAGGAAACAGAGTGAAAATGGGCTTGACAATGTACCAAGTGGAACTAAAACTGTAATTGTTGCAGTAACACAGATTCCATACCTGAATTACAGGGGGGCTATGAAAATAGCTGCAGTGTAATATACAGGGTGATTATAATTAAAGTTAAATGTTCAAAATGCTTTAGAAATAACACCATTGTTCAGAATGACATCAAACTGCAATGGAATATTTTTGGAGAAGGGGGAAAAGTATGAAAAAGAAGAAAAAAAATTAATGTGAAAATTGATCAATAGATGGCACTGTATACGTCAGAATACATAAATGAAAACACCCGTCATGCACACAGCCCATTGAAGTTGGTATAAACACGCCGGTACATGGCTTTTCCTCCTTTCGTGTTTGTGATGTTCGCCATGACTGTCTCAATGCAGGATTGCGCTTTACTTGTAAAGCTGTATTACGAGAATGATGACTGTGCACACGTCACTCTGCAGAAGTTCCGGAGACTGAAGGATTTGAAAAAGACGTTGGTTCAATGACTGCGGTGGGTCTGGAGAAAAGATTCGGAAATTCGAAAAAACGGGTTCTTTTGGTGTGCAACCTGGTAGAGGGAGGCAACATACTGATTTGACGTCAGTGGAAGCAGTGGCCACAGCAATGCAGGAGGAGATGAGTGGTGGTGTGCAAACGTGTGGTGCACAAGAATTGCCTGAATATTGGACATACCCATGAGCACAGTGCGTAAAATCCTACAAAACATCCTTCTTTGCTATCCATTCAAAATTACCCATGTGCACGAGTTGTTCCCTGTTGACTTGACAGCAAGAGAGACCTTTTCTTTAGAATTTCTTGCTCGCATGGAAGTGGACAATGATTGGCTGTGGAAGATTTTGTGGACAGACAAAGCCCACTTCCATCTGATAGGATATGTCAATACACAGAATTGTCAAATAAGGGCAACAGAAAATTGGGACGCAAATCAACCAGCACCACTTCATCCTGAAAAGGTCACTTACGGCCTCATTTATCATAGGAGCATATTTTTTCGAAGAGGCTGGTGCTTCCGGTCCTATTACCTGTACTGTCACTGGTAAGCACTATGAGTGTCTTCTGTGCAGCCACGTCATTCCACAGTGTGAATGCGTGGAGGGGATCATTTTTATGCAAGATGGCACACCTCTGCACATTGCAAATCCAGCAGCTGCTGAAGTGCCATTTTGGAAATGGTAGAATTATCAGCCGACATTTCCATACAGCCGTCCTGATCACCTGGTCTTAATCCATGTAACTTCTGGCTGCGGGGCTATCTGAAAGATGTTGTGTTCAGTGTTCCGATTGCAATCTTAGCTGCATTGAAGGCATGCATTGCACAACACATTCTGAATTTGACCCCAGAAACACTTCGATCAGTTGTGGAACATGCTGTTTCTCGATTTCAACTTGTTGCAGAAAACGGCGGGGAGCATATTGAAGATGTTTGCACCAGCCACATGGAAATTAGTAATGCGATTTGATTTTGATCGATGCTTTTTTATGCGGTTTATGGCCTCAGGACAATTAAAAACAGATTTTTCCCATCTGATGTGATATGACTTTTCCGTGGTGGATGGGCTTACATAACTAACAGTATGATTCATTGGTCTTTTGTACTCGACCACTATTAAATTATAATGCTTACAGTGCCAGCTATTGCTTCATTTTGTAACTATTTTTCTTCTGCCATACGTTTTTTGCTTTCTCTTATAATATTCCGTTGCAATTTGATGTCATTCTGGCCAGTGGTGTTATTTCTACACTGGTTTGAAAGTTTAACTTTAATTATAATTATCCTGTTTATAATTTTTCCAACAGAAAATAGATATAATATAATTGGAAATCTACTCACCAAATAGTGGCAGAAGCAAACCTCTACAAAACTTAAGGAAATTTGCAAGCTTTTGCAGCTTCTTATATTCAGATAGAACTTGAATTTGAATTGTATCTATTGTTAAAAGTACACAAATTTTATAACACAGCTTATGTGGTTTACAAAGTTGATTTATCCCATGTCATACAAAACTGTTTTGCGTGATACTAAAATAGTATTACACTTCTATCCCCAGCCAAGCCACTTGCATCAACAGTTACTCAGTCAGAGAAAAAGGCAGCTAATGAAAGGGTACTCCTGATGAATCCGCCAGCTCCCAGTCCTCGCAAGCCGAAGGAAGTAAGACCACCTTCGCCTGGAATGAGGAGTAAATCTGCACAGAATCCTCCAGCACCTGTTCCAAATACAGTGTAAGCTATTTTTTGTTTTAAGCATTATGCTGCACAGTTACCTCAGCATTGATAATCACATTGAAACTAGAATGGTTTTTATGACATAGACTTAGAAAGAAAATTAATATACTTCAGTGAAAATACTGTTTTTTCTGTCTGAGGAAAGAAAACTATCTCTCATATACATCTATATCTATTTTCCTAAAATCAGCATGGCGTTTAGTAAAGGCAAACCAATATCATCCCTACCCTTCCCTTCCCTCTTTTACAGATGGCATATTTGAAGATAGACTATTGGTGCTTCTCTGTACAAACCTGGATTTTTTCTATTTTTACTCTCATTATCACTGTACAAAATGTACGCTAGCTTTGTTTTTGTACCGGACCTCTTGGAGTTCAGAGAGTAAAGCATCTGCAATGTGCAGTGACTTTCTTAAAGAGCCTCCCAATCGATTTCTTTGAGAGTATTTCTGTAGTGACTTATAAGAAAACTTGCCAGTATGGTCAAATTTCATAAGTGGTGTTGTGTGAGAAAAGTACTGTATCGCGATGTTGATGTACAGGTAATGGAATTTATTTAATAATACTATTAATTTTCTTGTCAATAGCTTGACACGTCATTGTAAAGTAAGTCAGACCATGAAACAGTAAGTACTGGTGCTATACTTCATTGTAACTTCGATTTAATTTGCATGTTTTCATGAGATTTTGAAATGATTTTTTGTGTATGATGTTGAAAGAAAAAAATCTTGACAGAATGACTGAGTAATGGAACTTAGTAGACTGTCACGAACTATTGCTGCCTGGTACAGCGCATTTGGTTGCTTTGACCCATTTATAAAGTTACATTTCCAAGCCATATTTACTGTTACCTTTCACATGTTAGTGAAAAGTATGCACTGAATACTGTCTTTTTTAATTAAGGGTTCACTCATCTTTTCCCCCCTTATAACCATTTTAATGGAGGCTGCTGTAGCCTTCTGTAAATAATAGTGGCTGACATGGTTGACACAATCTACTGAATCATGGTGGGTAATTATTAGTTGGCTTTTCTAGAATTTTATGTAGTATGTGGTTGTATTTTAATAAAATACTTGAACCTTTAAGTAGTGGAATATTAGGCTTTTCTCTAGCTTCTAGTCATCATTGTGATCATCTATAGCAGCTGCAATTTGATGTCCACTGTTGTATTAAGACCTCATTCAGACTTTTCTGTTTACTCTGGCTTCAGCTATAAATATTTATGTAGTTTCTGTATATTTTCTAATATCGTCTAACCCCTTTCAACAAAGTCATTTTCCTGGGCTTTTCTTACCTCTTGAATGGTTTTCAGTTTTATTTACAGTTCTGGCCATCCTAGTTTAGACAAACAGAAAAGTCTTTCTTTTGTATTTCTACAGTGACTGCATGGTTTATTTGTAAGCAAGAGGGAATAACAGAGATGCCTAATGTGATAAATTCTGTCTAGGTCACTAGTAATGATTTGACCATATCCAAGCAAATACCATTGTTTCAGAGGAGCAAATCACTATGTGGTGGTTGTTCATAATAAGTTTTAAATGGTGGATGCAGCACTGTAATATTTAGCTCAACACTTCTACCCATTTATTGTCACTCATAATCTTATGATTATCAGCTTGTCTGTAAGAATTCCTGAAGTATATTAATCACAGATCAGTAATTCCACTACACGATGGAGTATTTTGACAATGGCAATAAATTTTTCAGTGAATATCCAGTCTCCAGTTCTTTGAACGACACATAATAAGACATGATGTACTCACAGATGTTTGTTGTAAGTTGGCAGCTAAAACAAGGACAGCCCAATGAATTTTCACAAAGGTATTTATTATGATGGCTGCCATTTAGTTGTGAACACTTTAACTGTTGGGTGCTGACTGTGACACTGAGATGTTATCGCAACAGTTACTGACTGTAGTCTGTGGCATTGCCTGTTGCTCACACTTAGACACGCATAAGAAAAAATTTCAAAATATGGATGTTCACATTGGTTATTGTACAAAAGAGATTAAACTTACAGGATACACAATTAAACGGACAACATAGTGAATCTTTTTAACTAAGGTTAGTATAATTAGGGGAAAAACTATGTTGTGACTACAGCATATACTTCCACAGGTTCTTTGTTTTCCTAATTTGCTAAATATATCAATGAACACATTGTTTTGATAACCAAAGATATTCTCTAGGTTGAAAAAATTAGGGCATTAAAATCAGGACAGTAGTTATTGGAATTAAATGTGCTTAAAGGTCAAAATAACAGAAGTATTTTTTGGTAGGTAGAAACTTCAATTCTGGATAACTTTTCAGGAAAAGCAAAATGTTTACTTGAATAAGGAAAATTAGAGCTTTCAAATGAGCTACGTCGCTTTGGAGATTAATAGTCATTAGCCAATGACATCCTTACAAGCACATGGTTTTTTAATTGTAGTAAATTACAGTTTTCTCTTAAAGTGTTTTTTGGTTAATAAGGTATATCAACACAGCTCAAATAAACTGTTGCATAAAGAATATTAATGAAATATTGGCTACAACTACATCTACATCCTTACTTCACAAGCCACCTGATGGTGTGGCTGAGGGTACCTTGACCACCTCTATTGGTTTTCCCTTCTATTCCAGTCTTGTATTGTTCGTGGAAAGAAAGATTGTCAGTATTCCTGTGTGTGGGCTGTAATATCTCTGATCTTATCCTCATGGTCTCTTCGCAAGATATACGTAGGAGGGAGCAATATACCACTTGACTCGTCAGTGAAGGTATGTCCTCGAAACTTCAACAAAAGTGCATACCGAGCTACTGAGCATCTCTGTTGCAGAGTCTTCCACTGGAGTTTATCTATCATCTCCGTAACACTTTCGCAATTACTAAATGATCCTGTAACGAAGCACGCTGCTCTCTGTTAGATCTTCTCTGTCTCTTCTATCAATTCTATCAACCCTATCTAGTACGGATCCCACACCGGTGAGCAGCATTCAAGCAGTGGGCACACAATTGTACTGTAACCTACTTCCTTTGTTTTCGGACTGCATTTCCTTGGGATTCTTCCAATGTATCTCAGTCTGGCATCTGCTTTACCGACGATTAATTTTATATGGTCATTCCATTTTTAAGATAGAAAAGAATTTGAGTATTTTAAGTAAATTGGTATATAGTTATCGTCAGAATAACAGAGAGAAAGAAAAATGTTATGTAAATAATGAATAGAATTGTAGGAAGTGGAAGCACCACCGCCTAGCTACTTTTGAAGAACAGAACTGTTGTGGCTTAATTGGCTGGTGATGTGATACAATTACAGTAACTGCCAATTTGTTTGAGGACTAAAAATAACCCTAGTGTGATATAATGGATTGGGGAAAAAAGCCAGAAAAATATTTGCAGTTTTAATTAACAATGATCCATCAAAGTGTTGGTATGGGTGAAAGTTATTCTGTTGCTACATTATACTGTGTGCAACACTTTATTTGCTAAAGTAGAATATGATGAAAGAAGAATCACTTGAGAAACGTTGCTGATGATGTTTGATACAGAAGGTTTGTGATTCTGGTGGCATAGAAGAAACAGTGAGGGTGGTCCATGGGTGTCTGTCAGTGAATTTATGCAATGTTTTTCTTTTTTTTATTTTATTTATTTTTTCTTAAAGGAAGGGAATTTATAGATGTTGGTGTTGTCTTTACGGTTCTGAAAATACTGCCATTACTTGGATATTATTGATTTTTGTGTGTTATATCTTGTGCATGTAACACACTGATCCACTTTTGAAATACAAATGTCATGTTTCAGTCCTCCTCGCATTCCTGCTGTCTCCAAATTAGCAATGGATCGCTCCAAAATTGTTTTGGCTGCTGCAATGTCTAATAAAGAAAAGCAACGTTCACGATCTCGATCAAGGTCAAGGTCGAGGTCTCGGTCATCACGATCTTCATCTGGCTCAGATTCAAGTGGTTCCAGCAGTGATTCATCAGGTTCCAGCTATTCTTCATCTTCAAGCAGCAGGGAACCTTCACCAAAAGGTACAGTTTTGTGTTGGTTTAGATTGTGTATGCGGTTGCAATTTCAGTAAAGGGTACTAATTTATCAGATTCAGTATTAGAAAGAGATTTAAATAACTGATGCAAATAAATCTGCAGAAATGAAATGCTCAGTTTTTGTATTATTAATGCAGTGTGAAACATAAATGTCTTCAGCCTGCATTTCTGTAGATATGTATTGTGTGTTGTTAGGTAACAGTCATACTAAGTTTTTGGAATATTTTATTTCACTTACAATCATAATGCAAACAGCAGAATTGGAACAACATTTATGGCTGCTGTATTCAAAGTTTGAGAACAAGTGGAAGGAAGGAAGTTTTTGTAAATTATTAATTCAGTATGAAACATCAGTATCCTACCTGCATCAGTAATTTACAAAAATTTACAAATATCAGTAAGTTATTCTTAAGTGCAAGAATTTAGCATTATGCCTCAGCTACTGGGGCAAATGTGGTTTCTTCTTCTTGTATTCACAACTGTTTAATTCATGGCCCACAACTTGCAGGAATTTTGAAATGTTAATCCTTTCACAGCTACAGATGTAATTGCATAGGCCTTGTAGAGTGCTGTGTTATTGCCAAAGCTGACTGACTGCTCCATAACCCGACCGTAGGAGACCCTTTCCTGCCTGCTAAATTACCTGAGTTGGCGTCCTGGCCCATGCTGAATGTTTCGAATGTATCTTTTGAGCTAAACTTTGTAGTCCTTACGTCCACCCTCTCCAGTTTGTCTCTGCTCGTGGTGCATGCTAGCACAATCGTTCATTCACGAACAGTTTACAAGTGAATTGAGTGCTTGCATGAACACTCTCAGTATCCAGATATTTTTCAAGTATATAAATAGAATTAATTATTCTCAGCAAACTTCAAGAACCAAAAATAATGTTCTTGATTAGAAAACATTTCCTTTATGTTGAAATAATTTGATTGCACCATAAAGAGATGACTGAGCATAATTGTTTACTAACTGAAGTACTTTCCTTTGCCTGCTTCCCTCTGTTGTGTTACAAATTTTTTTACAGCTTCCGTAACGGGAGAGAAGTAAAAATCTGCAAGTGCCATTTTTGACCTTGTTACCGACCTGTGGAGATCGTGAGCATTTAAAAAGCACAAATCACATAGCATGAAGGGGGGGGGGGGGGGAGGGTGCCATTTCTCAGTCTTATGCACTGGTTCTACTGAGCTCAGTAACATGTCACAACACCCAACTGCCACCATACTCGAGTTGTGGTCTATGATCTTTGGATTTTCTTGATATTATTGTTGTTATTATTAGCAAGTCTTCTCTGTTTCAAACATTTGCATTGTGTTATGTGTGGTCAACATTCACCGCTATCTTTGAACATACCACTAAAAAGCAAGCACCTTGTCACTTTATCTAAACTGTTTCTCCTCATTTCGGCATTTGTTTTGCTAATCATAAGCTGTTGAGCTTCTGATCTTACAAGTTTCATGCAATGGATCACCTCCGCAGCAGTGAGTGAGAGTTTACTGCAGAGATGTTTCTGTTCTCTGCCAGGAAATATGTGCGTGGTCTGACACAAAAGAAATTAGATTGCCTCTGAAAATTTGTGTATTTACTGCTTATATCACATTAGTAATTGTTGCCTTCAAAGCTGAACCCATTTAATGATATACACAGAATATATCTGTGTGTATTCCTTCCACTGGTCAAAAAATTTCTGTGTTTGGTTTTGCTAATTAGTTGTGCAAAGTATATGTCTAAAATATCTATGAAAATAATCAATTTTTGGAAATATAATGTAGTTGAATAAATAAAAAATCTACTTACCAAGTGGTGGCAGGAGAACACACATGGAAAGGTATTGAAATCTGTAAGCTTTTGAAGACAGTGACTCCTTATTCTGACAGAAGGCAGAAGGGGTGAAGGAAAAATACTTGTGGGGTTTAGGAAATGGGGATAGTTTGGCTAAGTTACCCAGAACCATCGGTCAGGGAAGACTTACCAAATGGGATGAGAAGAAAGATTGTTTGTTGGGGGACAGTACTAGATAAGATTTGAAAATCTTAGAGCTTAGAGTGTAATAAACAAGAGAGTAATAAACAGGACAGAGATTACTGACAAAACATTGTGGGAGAGTTAAAATGAAACAGGCACCGAGGTTGAGACTGTCATGTAGTGGAGCTTGCTCTGCAACAGGATACTGTATGTTACCATTATACACCCTTTGTCTATGCCCATTCATCCTAACTGATAACTTCATAGTTACAGTGAGTACTGTCACAGGGGTAGGAGCTATATACTACAAAAGGAAGAGCCAACTGTGAAACGATACATTGTGTGCCAACTGTTATTTAAAAAGTGTTCATCCTTTTATATTCACATGACTACCAACAAGTTATCAGGTGGGATAAATGGGCATAGGTAGATGATGCATACTGGCAACACACAATATCCTGTTGCAGAGCATGCTCTGCAACATCTGTCATGACCTCAGTGCCTGTTTCACCAAGTGTCATCTGGACTCTTCCCCCAGACACGAGTTTCTCAGAACTCCACAGGTGTGAACTGGGGCTACAGCAAGTCCTTGTGCTACCCACCTTGCTTTAATTTTAATTAATTTCCTCAGTCTCAACATTTCTTGTCAGCAACTATCCTTTTCCTCACTCTTCTTTTATTTTCCTATATCTTTTATTTTCTGACCTGTGTATATTTCCCCACCCCCATCTCTATGCCATACAGTGCAACTTGGCTTTCTTCTCTTATTAACCTGTGCACAATTTTTTGTCAATAAGTAGATGTCTGAAATAAACTGCTTAGGCATTGCCACTGAATTGATAAATGTTGATGAAATGTGTTGCAGTGTAAGGACATATTTTGGGATAGTGGAACAGTTGTATACTAATACGTCGCAATAAATATGAGGGCAATTCCCTAGAAGTGTAGGCAAATCATGCATGGGTGTCAAAAAGTTTGCAAGTAACAGAGAGAGTTTTCAGCTGGTTGTACTGAAATACTCGACAAAGAAAGCAATAGTGGAGCAAATTCCAACAAGTTGCGAAGATTGAGAAAATCATGCATAATGTTTGTAGGATCACTCTGCACACTCTCTAGATTTTGGTTCCTGAGTTTCCCAAAGCACTATCCACAGTATTTTAAAGGAAAAGTTAGAAATTGGAAAATATATGCAAGATGGGTACTCCATATACTGACAGAATATCATAAACGGCAGTGAGTTGATTGTACCCTCAAATATCTTTGCTGCTTCCCATGCGTAAAGAACAACTTTTGGACTCAGTTGTCGCAGGTGATGAAATCAGCACATCAATTTACACCTGATGCAAAACAACAGTCACATAAGTGGCATCATCCAAAGCCATGAAAATGCGAACAAAAACAGTCTGCTGCTAAAGTCGTGGTGGCAGTGTTTTGAGACCAGAAGGGAGGTACTACTGTTGACTTCCTGCTTGCTTGGACAACAATAAATGCCGACAGGTACTATGAAACACTGAAAAAAAAAATCAAAAGTGCCATTCCGAACTGAAGAAGAAGAACATCGAGCAAGAACATAAGCATTCTCCATGACAGTGTGGACGCACACTTCACCCGTGAAACCATCAATCTGCGAAATCCTTGGCTGGAACATCATCACCCACCCACCATACAGTCTGGACTTGGTACCGAGCAACCGTGTTCCCAAAGTTGAAGGAACATTTTTGTGGAAAGCAGTTCTGCTCCAACTATGAGGCGAAAGATGAGGTTCAGGGCTTCCTGAAAGACATGGTGGCAACATCAACATTTTAAAACTGCCACAGTCTCTGCAAATACATTAACTGAAATGACAATTGAGTAGTTGTATATTTAAAGATATAAGAACCCTTACTTCTGCGATTGCCTTAACAGATAGTAAGTAATGTGAAAAGTCTTCTTTCTTATGTACTGAGCTAGTATTTGTAAGTAACCTTAAGTTGTTCAGCACAAGCAGATTTGTTTTGGCTTTATGGCTTTTTAAGGATGATGATCAGCAAGCCATTTGTGTTTAAAAATTGTTGAGTCACAGACTGCCATTCTGCAGTGATTGCCCATCTTACATTATCAGTGAAAATTGTAAATATCTATCCTTTCACTGCTGACTACACTCTAGCAGTGTGTCTGTATTGGTGTGTATATATTCTAACAGCACTAAGGTATGATATTCTTTCTTCTTGTCATATATTTATAAGCTATGAAGTCACTCTGAATCAACAAATTTGGCCTTGCAGAATTGTGTTCTCACAGTACGGCATTAAACTGCAGAACTATGTTCAGAAAAAAGTCACTGCCTCCTCCTAAGAGCTTAAACTGAGCTATACTGTTCCTTAATTCAGGGAATTTACCACCCCTTAAATTTAAGTGAGCAATTCAACCACGTCAGTCACGTTACAATTCATATTACCTTGTGAGGTGACAGTTGAATAGTGCTCTTGCATTTAGGGTGACAGGAGCTAAATTCTCTGTACCATCATCCACATTTAAGTTCTTGTAGTTTTCTGAAAAGAACACAGCTGATTTCCTTGTTTTCCTTTTGTTACTTTGACCGTAAAATAAGTGTAGGTGTAATAGGTGTATGCATGAATGTATTTTATTCTGTAATGATTTGAATTCTATTGATAATGTTGTATGTTGTTACATTTCATTTCTTTGTAGTCGTGCGGCCTCAGAAGCGTGTGGTAATAGATGAGAGAGAAAGACTTGCCCTTACACAGTCTTTGAAGGTTAAAGCAATGGATGCATTAAAGGTAAGAACTTCACTAGCTTGCCATTATTAAGTCTCTGTATGAGAAATAAAGTGGAATCATTAGATTTAGTTTTCTGAGCACACGTTGTTCATTGCATCTTTTATCTAATGTGTATCTAGTGCAAAATTATACACTGTAATTAATTAAAAAGGGAAATATGCAGATTATCTTTATGCACCTGTAATATTTGCAGTGAGTCATAATGTAACCTCATAGTGAATAACTATGGCATTAGTAATTCAGTAGGTAGTAAGCAAACGAGACAAGGAAAAAAAAAGCAATCATTGTTTGGTAGAGACCAAATTACAGGAGCCACAGCTCTGACACCTCTCTCTCTCTCTCTCTCTCTCTCTCTCTCTCTCTCTCTCTCTCTCTCTCTCTCTCTCTCTCTCTCTCAAAAAAAAAAAAAAAAAAAAGCTATTACTGGGGTCGAGAGAGCTGTTGTATTTACATTGCATTGAAATGAGTATAGACAAGAGGTAATGATGAATAGTTCACACAACTTTGGCAAAAAGTGAAACATTGCTTGATCAAGGCAAGTTTGGCAACCAACAGATGCAATAGAGCGGAATAATTTACAACAGAGGCCAACTAAGTACCAGACGACACCACACCATTCATTTGTGCAATGGGTTTATTCCTACAGATAACCAGTGTTTTGTCTGTTTCTGGTACTAATTTGTCAGCAAAATCACCTTAGTGCTATTTTGCTAAAAACTAGCATATTTACCCATGACTCTGTAGAATACAGGAGACGTATTATTGAAAGAAAAGCATTAACCTGTCACTTCTTTATACTTTTTATTAACACTTACAGTACTGGGCCATAACAAATGAACCTATACCAAAAGGTTTGGGTATTTTTATCATATGTCTGTAACTTTTAGGATCATTCAGATGTAGTATTAACAATAACATTATTGAAAATCTACATTCATTAAACAATATATGATAACCTCATTTTCGAAAAAGGAGAAAATTGTCAGAAGTTAATTTTCCAGAAACCAGCTTGATTCTTTTGCAGGAAATAATTTAATAATGAAGCACACTGACCCACCAGGTTAGCTGAGAGCGCTAATGCACTCTTTCCTGGACTCCGGTAGGTGCGCTGGCCCCAGATCAAATCCGCCCAGCGGATTAATGATGTGTGCCGGTCAGTCTGGGTGGTTTTTAGGTGGTTTTCCACATTCCCCTAGATGAATACTGGTCTGGTCCCTATGTTCTGGTCCCCCCACGACTTGCAGACATTTTAAAAACGTTTGCACTCTCTCATGATTTACACTAGACGCAGAAAGCTGGGGTACACTGATACTGTCCTGGGGGGGGGGGGGGGGGGGGGGTACGGCATGGCAGCAGGAAGGACACCCGGGCCCCCCTTCAAGTTAACTTTGTCAAATCCATTGTAACAACGCTGATCCTGCGAAACCTGTGGGATAAAGGAGTAAGCAAAAGAAGAAGAATTTAGACGAACACTGTGCTTCATTATTAATGTAGTATATAATATCTTTTTGTGATATTTTAGGATATAATTTTCTGTTTGCATCATACATTTTAAAGCACACAAATTTGCAAATTGAAGCAAGCAGGAAAATTTTCAACTGTGATGCTTGTAAGCTCATTTGTCGCAACATGTGGGAAGTCTGTGATATCGTGATGTAGCTTTCCTTTGAGTCGCCTTTTTACTCGTGGACACAAGAAAAAGACGTAAGGCAAGGTGTCAGGCGAATGTGAGGTGGCAATAACACAACGGCTGGGCTGATACGCAGTAACAGATAAAGCAGTATGGGGTCTTGCATTGTTGCATAGTAAGAACCAATCCTGAGAATGCCACAAATCACAGCAGTGATGTCGAATTACTTGTTGCAAACATTTCAAGATTTCGATGTAAAGAGTTTGGTTCATTACTTTACCTGGACGAACATACATATGGTGAACTAATCCTTTCAAAGAAAGTGATCAACATTGTCTTTGTTCGTTAGAATTTTTTGAAGCTGGTGATCTAGGACTCTGCCATTCAGCACTTTGACTCTTAATGTGAGGGTCATACTGGTAGTATCAACTTTCATCCCCAACAATAATCTTTGTACAGAAATATTGGATCAGTAGTTCCGCAGAAATTCTTTGCCTCTTGTCTTTCTGTTAGTGTGTGAGGGGTGAGTTTTGCGTTAAGTTTATGTTTCCCTAAATATTTGCTTAAAATCTTGTGACACATCATATTTCAAATTAAGTTATTCTGGTAATGTACGTACAGATACATGATGGTCTTCTTGCAATAACTGCCTTACGTGCTCCATGTTTGAGCTGGCATATGCTGTAGATGGGCGACCAGCCATGGGATTGTCTTGCACTGTATCTCTGCCTTCACAGAACCTTTTTTGACACTCGAAAACATGACATCTTGAAAGAGCCTTGCCTGAATACGCTTGCTGAATCGCTGTCCACGTTTCTTCACTTGGGATTTTTCCAAGCTTAACACAGAAATTAATGTTCACTCTTTGCTCACAACCAGCATCCCTTGTGTCACCATAACTAATGTGCCAAGAACCCTAACAATGTGTTGATAAGCACTGCCCTGCTACACATTGAGTTTTTGTGGAAACATAGCCAAGGTTGTTTCGAGGACACAACATACCAGGTAACATAAAAACATTTGTTCAATTTAAGTATTGCACACTAGAAATAAAGATGAAAAATAAAAAAACTTTCCTGAACTTTTATGACAAATGGAGTATGTTAATATCAGGTATACAGCCAGTGATTGTTCAACCTTCCTTAGTGTTAATATGGTGCCAAGTTCTCATTATTGCTCTTGGTCTTCCACACTCTTCAGTCACGATATCTGTAGGAATAATGCCACTGGTCACCTCTGAAGTGTTTAGGAAGATGCTTTTCTGCTCTGATTTTATCACAAAAGTTGTATTTGCAAATGTAGTCTCTTCTGAATTACAAACTGAAAATTTATGCAATAAAAATAATGGGTATTAAGTTATCAGCATTCAGTACCTAAACTCTCCAACTTTATTATTATTATTATTATTATTATTATTATTATTATTATTATTATTATTATTTTACATAGTGCATGTGCACATCAGAGTCATCCATGACATCATTTTCTGAGAAATCAACATCAGTTTCTAAAAACCCCAATATTATATTATTATCTATTTCGGCATCGGTCAGACCACACCTCGTCAAATTGAGGCAACTGAATTGGAACAGTGAAAACTTGCTGCTGCAAAGACTAATGAAAAGAAAGAAATATCACACTTTTCCAGGATTGTCAATATGTGCACTACACTTTGTATTGGAAAGCCCAGATGAGTAGGAATGAAAAGAACCCAGAAAAGAATGATTGGAAAAGAGTGCGCTATTCTCTCTCTCTCTCTCTCTCTCTCTCTCTCTCTCTCTCTCTCTCTCTCTCTCTCTCTCATAGAGGGAAACATTCCACGTGGGAAAAAAATATATATAAAAACAAAGATGATGTGACTTACCAAACAAAAGTGCTGGCAGGTCGATAGACACACAAACATACACACAAAATTCTAGCTTTCGCAACCAACGGTTGCTTCTTCAGGAAAGAGGGAAAGATGAAAGGATGTGGGTTTTACGGGAGAGGGTAAGGAGTCGTTCCAGTCCCGGGAGCGGAAAAACTTACTTTAGGGGAAAAAAGGACAGGTGTACATTCGCGCGCGCGCACACATACACATATCCATCCGCACATGCACTGACACAAGCAGACATTTGTAAAGGCAAAGTGTTCGGGCAAAGATGTCAGTAGAGGTGGAAGTACAGAGGCAAAGAAGTTAAAAGACAGGTGAGGTATGAGCGGTGGCAACTTGAAATTAGCAGAGGTTGAGCACTTCCTTTCACGCCGATCACCTGCCACCCTACGTAAAACCTCTTTCCTCATTACTTTAGCCAGCTTCATCCTGACCCACGACTTCTTCACTTTTGAAGGCCAGACATAACCAACAATTAAAGGGAACAGCCATGGATACCAGGATGGCCCCTTCGTACGCCAACCTATTCATGGGTTGCTTAGAGGAAGCTTTCTTGGTTACCCAGACCTGCCAACCCAAAGTTTGGTACAGATTTATTGATGACATCTTCATGATCTGGACTCACAGTGAAGAACAACTCCAGAATTTCCTCTCCAACCTCAACTCCTTTGGTTCCATCAGATTCACCTGGTCCTACTCCAAAACCCATGCCACTTTACTTGACGTTGACCACCATCTGTCTAATGGCCAGCTTCACACATCTGTCTACTTCAAACCCACCAACAAGCAACAGTATCCCCATTATGACAGCTGCCACCCATTCCACATAAAACGGTCCCTTCCCTACAGCCTAGGTCTTTGTGGCAAACGAATCTGCTCCAGTCCGGAATCCTTGAACCATTACACCAACAACCTGAAAACAGCTTTCGCATCCCGCAACTACCCTCCCGACCTGGTACAGAAGCAAATAATCAGAGCCACTTCCTCATCCCCTCAAACCCAGGACATCCCACAGAAGAACCACAAAAGTGCCCCACTTGTGACAGGATACTTTCCGGGACTGGATCAGACTCTGAATGTGGTTCTCAAGCAGGGATACGACTTCCTCAAATCTTGCCCTGAAATTAGATCCATCCTTCATGAAATCCTCCCCACTCCACCAAGAGTGTCTTTCCACCGTCCACCTAACCTTCGTAACCTCTTAGTTCATCCCTATGAAATCCCCAAACCGCCTTCCCTACTCTCTGGCTCCTACCCTTGTAACCAGCCCCGGTGTAAAACCTGTCCCATGCACCCTCCCACCACCACCACCACCCCCACCACCACCACCACCACCACCTACTCCAGTCCTGTAACCCGGAAGGTGTACACGATCAAAGGCAGAGCCACGTGTGAAAGCACCCACATAATTTACCAACTGACCTGCCTACACTGTGAGGCTTTCTATGCGGGAATGACCAGCAACAAACTGTCCATTCGCATGAATGGACACAGGCAGACAGTGTTTGTTGGTAATGAGGATCACCCTGTGGCTAAACATGCCTTGGTGCCCGGCCAGCACATCTTGGCACAGTGTTACACCGTCCGGGGTATCTGGATACTTCCCACTAACACCAACTTGTCAGAACTCCGGAGATGGAAACTCGCCCTTCAGTATATCCTCTCTTCTCGATATCCACCAGGCCTCAACCTCCGCTAATTTCAAGTTGCCGCCGCTCATACCTCATCTGTCTTTCAACAACATCTTTGCCTCTGTGCTTCCGCCTCGACTAACATCTCTGCCCGAACTCTTTGCCTTTACAAATGTCTGCTTGTGTCTGTGTATGTGCGGAAACAATTATGCCTGCACCAGCAGGATGCAATGAGTAGGCGAGAACTTCTTGCCACAGGAGTGGTCTATATGATTAAAAAAATGATTGGAAAAGATAAAGAAAACCAGTAGGGAAAGTCGTGAAAGAAGGCAAAATTTTAAAAAGCTAGCCAGGCAGAAAGAGGAAGTCACAGGAGATAATGTAAGTTACTTTGCTTGACAAATAAAGTAATGCAGGAGACTGCAGTAAAAGTCGATCAGAGTGGTTTGGTGAAAAGTAAACACACAAGAATGTGAAAGAATTGTGTATGAAAAGGGTAAGTGGAGGGTAGGAAAGACAATAGCTGTTAAATTGGAAAATAAATTGGCGAAAGACGGTTGGGAGAAGGCCATGCAGTGTAGTGAACTGTAGGCAAATTCGTAAATAACAGTGGATTTCTTATATGCAAATTGGCAAATAACAATGGCCCCATCTACGTGCACAAAAATCAGCACTAGAAAAGATGTAGGGACAAAGTGTTGATTAATGTGGGTAATACAGATAAATAAATGGTCAGACTACTAACACAAAAGGTAGAAAAAAGACAGTAGTTGAACCAGACAGACAAAGACGAAGACTGACAATCTGGCAGTTTCCGGCGACTGTAGGAAGCCTTGTGGTGCTGGTGTGAAAGACTCACACGTCCACTTCATCATTGGACTTACTTGGAGGAGCTTCTTTTCAGGATAGCCGGCTGCGTTGATCTCCCCAACATCATATCCGAAGATTTGATGCTTTTTGAAGGAGTTTTCTCTACTCTTAAAATAATTTCGTACACTCCAGATACTTTTAAAACACACAAACACACACACAGAATTACGAGCTTTCGCAACTGGCAGTTGCTTCGTCAGGAAAGAGGGAAGGAGAGGGAAAAATGAAAGGATGTGGGTTTTAAGGGAGAGGGTAAGAAGTCATTCCAATCCCAGGAGCGGAAAGACTTCCCTTAGGGGAAAAAAAGGACAGGTGTACACTCGCGCGCGCACACACACACACACACACACACACACACACACATCCATCCGCACATACACAGACACAAGCAGACATATTTAAAGGCATATTTGCCTTTAAAGGCATATTTGCCTTTAAATATGTCTGCTTGTGTCTGTGTATGTGCGGATGGATATGTGTGTGTGTGTGTGCGAGTGTACACCTGTCCTTTTTTTCCCCTAAGGGAAGTCTTTCCGCTCCCGGGATTGGAATGACTCCTTACCCTCTCCCTTAAAACCCACATCCTTTCATTTTTCCCTCTCCTTCCCTCTTTCCTGACGAAGCAACTGCCAGTTGCGAAAGCTCGTAATTCTGTGTGTGTGTTTGTGTGTTTTGTTCATGTGCCTGTCTGCCGGCGCTTTCCCGCTTGGTAAGTCTTGGAATCTTTGTTTTTAATATATTTTTCCCATGTGGAAGTTTCTTTCTGTTTTATCCACTATATTTTCACTTCCACAAACAGAACACCACACAACAGTTTTCACATCAATGAATCATATTTCATAAGCCCAATGACTCATGGTCCGTCAGAAACTATTAAGTACTTTTACACTAAATACAGCCCCATAAATCTCTCAAAGTTCTCACAAGTCCACTATCAGCATCCCTTGAGATTCCGTAAGTAAGTGTCTTTTTCTTTTCTTATAACGTAATTCAGCTGTTCACAATAATGACTGATGTAGCACCGTCACAGAGTAAGGTGCGCTTGCTCCTTGTGCTGGGCATGTAGCTTCTGTGGTAAGTGCGGCAATCCCTTGCCCACATCGATCAACCGTCCACATTGTAACATTCTCTTGATACACGTCCACCCTGCGCACACAGAAAACTGGCGTGAGGTAGACACTCTCCCGTCTCTTCCTCTCGTACATAAAATACTGGGTCTTCGAGACTGTGGAAAGCCGAGTGTTTGTAGAATTTGCGTCGAAATTCTTGAGGCACTACAACAAGAGGGTTACATAAGAAGGAATGGTGGCCACATGGGCTAACATAACGATGGAAATGACCAGTTATTTACAATTTAATATAAATTTCAAAATTTTAAACATGGCTGAAGCAGCAACTGTTGAAAATCTTCACAGTAAATGATAACAGCCAAATAGTTGCAGGATAAAGATTTATTGAAATCCTTGATCACGGTTACGGTATATCTAAATATACCTTCATCAGCATCAAAAAACACTAAAATCACATGCTGCAGTGGAGATACATAACACAATCGTGCCAAAGGCGTCGTCAGTAGTTAAAATTAAAATGTTGTTGTTGTTGTTGTTGTTGTTGTTGTTGTTGTGGTCTTCAGTCCTGAGACTGGTTTGATGTAGCTCTCCATGCTACCCTATCCTGTGCAAGCTTCTTCATCTCCCAGTACCTACTGCAACCTACATCCTTCTGAATCTGCTTAGTGTATTCATCTCTTAGTCTTCCTCTACGATTTTTACCCTCCACACTGCCCTCCAAAACTAAATTGGTGATCCCTTGATGCCTCAGAATGTGTCCTACCAACCGATCCCTTCTTCTAGTCAAGTTGTGCCACAAACTTCTCTTCTCCCCAATTCTATTCAATGCCTCCTCATTAGTTATGTGATCTACAAATCTAGTTTTCAGCATTCTTCTGTAACACCACATTTCAAAAACTTCTATTCTCTTCTTGTCTAAACTATTTATCGACCATGTTTCACTTCCATGCATGGCTACACTCCATACAAATACTTTCAGAAATGACTTCCTGACACTTAAATCTATACTCGATGTTAACAAATTTCTCTTCTTCAGAAACGCTTGCCTTGCCATTGCCAGTCTACATTTTATATCCTCTCTACTTCGACCATCGTCAGTTATGTTGCTCCCCAAATAGCAAACCTCCTTTACTACTTTAAGTGTCTCATTTCCTAATCTAATTCCCTCAGCATCACCCGACTTAATTCGGCTACATTCCATTATCCTCATTTTGCTTTTGTTGATGTTCATCTTATATCCTCCTTTCAAGACACTATCCATTCCGTTCAAGTGCTCTTCCAAGTCCTTTGGTGTCTCTGACAGAATTATAATGTCATCGGCGAACCTCAAAGTTTTTATTTCTTCTCCATGGATTTTAATACCTACTCTGATTTTTTTCTTTTGTTTCCTTGACTGCTTGCTCAATATAGAGATTGAATAACATCGGGGAAAGACTACAACCCTGTCTCACTCCCTTCCCAACCGCTGCTTCCCTTTCATGCCCCTCGAGTCTTAAAACTGCCATCTGGTTTCTGTAAAAAATGTAAATAGCCTTTCGCTCCCTGTATTTTACCCCTGCCACCTTTAGAATTTGAAAGAGAGTATTCCAGTCAACATTGTCCAAAGCTTTCTCTAAGTCTACAAATGCTAGAAATGTAGGTTTGCCTTTCCTTAATCTTTGTTCTAAGATAAGTCGTAAGGTCAGTATTGCCTCACGTGTTCCAATATTTCTGCGGAATCCAAACTGATATTCCCAGAGGTCAGCTTCTATTAGTTTTTCCATTCGTCTGTAAAGAATTCACGTTATTATTTTGCAGCTGTGACTTATTAAACTTATAGTTCGGTAATTTTCACATCGGTCAACACCTGCTTTCTTTGGGATTGAAATTATTATATTCTTCTTGAAATCTGAGGGTATTTCGCCTGTTTCATACATCTTGCTCACCAGATGGTAGAGTTTTGTCAGGACTGGCTCTCTCAAGGCCGTCAGTAGTTCCAATGGAATGTTGTCTACTCCCAGGGCCTTGTTTCGACTCAGGTCTTTCAGTGCTCTGTCAAACGCTTCACGCAGTATCATATCTCCCATTTCATCTTCATCTATATCCTCTTCCATTTCTATATTATTGTCCTCAAGTACATCGCCCTTCTATAGGCCCTCTATAGACTCCTTCCACCTTTCTGCTTTCCCTTCTTTGCTTAGAACTGGGTTTCCATCTGAGCTCTTGATGTTCATACAAGTGGTTCTCTTCTCTCCAAAGGCCTCTTTAATTTTCCTGTAGGCAGTATCTATCTTACCCCTAGTGAGATAAGCCTCTACATCCTTACATTTGTCCTCTAGCCATCCCTGCTTAGCCATTTTGCACTTCCTGTCAATATCATTTTTGAGACGTTTGTATTCCTTTTTGCCTGCTTCATTTACTGCATTTTTATATTTTCTCCTTTCATCAATTAAATTCAATATTTCTTCTGTTACCCAAGGATTTCTACTAGCCCTCGTCTTTTTACTTACTTGATCCTCTGCTGCCTTCACTACTTCATCCCTCAAAGCTACCCATTCTTCTTCTACTGTATTTCTTTCCCCCATTCCTGTCAATTGTTCCCTTATGCTCTCCCTGAAACTCTGTACAACCTCTGGTTTAGTCAGTTTATCCAGGTCCCATCTCCTTAAATTCCCATCTTTTTGCAGTTTCTTCAGTTTTAATCTACAGTTCATAATCAATAGATTGTGGTCAGAGTCCACATCTGCCCCTGGAAATGTGTTACAATTTAAAACCTGGTTCCTAAATCTCTGTCTTACCATTATACAATCTATCTGAAACCTGTCAGTATCTCCAGGCTTCTTCCATGTATACAGCCTTATTTTGTGATTCTTGAACCAAGTGTTAGCTATGATTAAGTTGTGCTCTGTGCAGAATTCTACCAGGCGGCTTCCTCTTTTATTTCTTAGCCCCAATCCATATTCACCTACTACATTTCCTTCTCTCCCTTTTCTTACTACCGAATTCCAGTCACCCATGACTATTAAATTTTCGTCACCTCCATTTGTACAGCAGAATTATGAAGAGACCTTCTCTTTGTAATTTTGCTGTATAAATGGAGGCGATATTTTAATTTTTACTACTGAAGACACCCTTGGCACAATTGTTTTATGTATCTCCACTGCAGGATATGATTTTAGTGTTTTTTGCTTCTGATGAAGGTATATTTAGATATACCAAAACCGTAGTCAAGGATTTCAATAAATCTTTGTCCTGCTACTGTTTGGCTGTTAACACTTACCGTGAATAATGTAAATGAATAGATAAAAAAATCTACTCACCAAGCAGCAGCAGGGGAACACACAAATTCGCTTTTAGGAGTTTTGTGAAGTATCCTCAAATTTTAACAGTTGGGGAGTATCTTTAGTGATTTGCATGGAGTATGCACTGATGAACCAAAACATTGATTGGATTATGCTGGTGGCATTGCAGGCTCGTGACACAATACAGAAAGCATATATGCAGAACATAGTTGAATTGGGAATCATTATAGTGTGACAAGAAGGGCTGCAAATAGAAAAATACTCTGACCTAAGGGCTTTGACAAGGACAAATTTTGATGGCCCAACATCTGGCAACAAGCGTCTCAGGTAAGATGCTTGTCTGCCTTTAGAGCGCTATTCTTTTTAGTCTATCAAAAATTGTTGAAGGATGGTGAAACTGCTAGTAGGCAACACCTCATCACAGAACTTGGCGTGTCCACTGTGAAGCAGAATAGGCATTGATATGACACAGGCATAATTTTTTCTGAGTAGTGAATGTTGTAGAACATAGTGCTATGCAGCAGATAACCCTTACATGTTCCCATGTTAAAACAATGACATCAGCATTTATGATTACAGTGGACACGCAATTATTAAGCTTGGACTGTAGGCAATGGTAATGGGCCATCCGGTCAGATTAATCACATTTCTTGTTATACAAAGCATTTGTACATGACTAAGTACACTGTCCTCAAAGTGAACAGCTAGTCAAAACATGAACTTTGCAGGCGAATTGGAGCAATATAATGCTTATGAGGATGTTTGTGTCATCCCTAATAGTGATGGTATCTTCCATCAGGATAATTGCCCATATCACGAAAGCAAAACTGTACTTCAGTGGTTTAACCTTCCATTAACACACGTCAACTTCCATGACATTACTAGTCACAATGTATCTCCTGGATGCAAGTAACAATTTTTGCGTTTGGGTAAATTTAAACAAAAAGAATACCATTCTCGTTATTGGTGCGTATTTGAGATACGCAGAACTGAACATCAGCCTCATTACATTTTAAAATTAACATCAATATAATAATGTGATGCAGAAATGTAGTAAATAGTTATACCAATAGATTTGAGTTACTTATAAATTTAAGTGAATTGTTGAATTAATCAGTATGAATCTTGGCATCTCGATTGCTCCATAAGATAGACAACTATTTTTGCCTGTTTTTGTAAACAAAGGTGCTTACTGCATTTTTCACATGCATACTTGCTGAGGCAAGGTTTTTTTTTTCTTGACTAGCATCTTTTTCTTTTCCTGTTCCCCGCTTCCAAAGAAAATACAAAGTTTTCTTGCCACAGTATTTTGGGTTTGTATTTTACCAGTATTGACTGTATATCAACTGGTAGTTTTGTAATGAGTGCTCATCTTTTGAACTGATCTTCCAGTAGAGTTGGGGTCAAAGCTTTGAGCTACTCAAGGGTATCTCAATATTTATTCTTGTTTCGTAGGAATATTACTCTGGAGCTTATGCCTACAACATATAGTATTACGGGAAAAAATAACCATAGGCTATCTCCTTGTTGATGTAGCTACATTGTAGGTTGCACAGAGTTTGTCAAATACATCAGCTCGAGATTTGATGTCATGATAGTGAAGTGTAATTTTTGGTTTCTTCTCTAATCTTTCTGATGTCACACTTGATAATACATGCATACCCCAAAGGAGGACCGCAGTTTTCCCTTTTTTCGGGACACGTGAAACATGTTTTTTGGCTTTGGTGTAGCCAAATTCACTGTCATATTGCTGTTTACCATTGAAATGTGAGTGCACTTCCTTCTTGTTTTTTCTAACTGTGCTTGCAAAAGACAAACTTCTTTTCTGCAGTTCCCTCACTGATTCCAAACTAGTGAACCAATTATTCACCGTAATGTTCCTATCAGTCCCATATATTGCCTCCGCAAATCTCAGAACTACTAATTTGACGGGGATAGTTCTGAAACGGACCTTGTGTTGTAGTTCACAATATGTCTCCATGTTGTAAGTATAAAGCAGCTTAGAATCACACAGACAAAAGATATTTATGCCATATTTAGATGGTATGAACTGATGGAGCCCACACCAGCCTCGAAATGCTGTTCATCAATAGTGATGTTGTAACCGAGGGAGTAACGTGTTTTGCAGTTACTCACAAATAAGGTAACCATTTCCGTTATGGTAGCTAGTTTGCCTGTTTTGCACTTGCCTTGAGGTGTCATAGTCTAAACAAATGCATCTCATTAGAAATCGGAAAGGTTTTTCTACTATATCTGTGTGTGTACACAATCAGTCCAACTTTCAAAATTCCCTTTGAAATCAATTATGCTGCAGTTGGTATTTTTCACAATTACATGTAGCACATCATCATTGATGAAAAGGCCCCAGCAGTCAAATCCAGTTACAATAAAAACCCAAATTAAGGAACCCACTTTTAACCCTTAACTGTCCGAATTTTTCAGAATTGGATATTTAAATTTATTTTCAATTTTTTGACTTCTTGTGCATCTAAGTAGTGCATATAAGCTATTATTTGACTCTTCTCGGTCTTAGATTGTCTGTAAAATAACGTGTCCATATGGACACGCTGGGCACTCAGATGCATATTTGAAATATTTTCTGTGATATTGAAATACATTTGAAGATATGTTTTATTAATCAGATTTTTAATACAAGTAAGGCAAAATTTGAACAAAATAATTCTTACAAACCAATTTATAACACCATACACAAAATAATTCACAATCATTGGTTTTACTGTCTTTCATGGTACACTTCAAAGCATTGTAGACACAGTCCTACATCACATTTCCACATTTTGAGTGAATAGCTGATGATTTCTGTTTGCAGTTCAAACCTACACATCTTCTCTTCTTCTGAGTTTTCTATACCATCATATCTGATATCACTTGGAACATGTGATTTGTATCCACACATAGGACTGATAGACGGCCTGCCTGATCCTTTTACGGGATTCATATATCTTTTTAGGTAAACTTGTACAATTTCTCTTCTGAATTCAGGTTGAGTAGTCCTAGCTCCCTCTCCTTTCTTAAGCTGCCACGCATTATGTACAGATATGTCAGTCGGCCAAGAAAGTAAAGCCCTGAGCCACTTGTTTCGAATGTTTATTCTGCACATGGCAATGTTTTCATCCATCCTATCCACTCCTCCCATGTGTTTATCATAGGCTGTGATAATTTGAGGACATTGTACGTGAACTGTCTTCTTCTCCTTTGCGGAATATCTTTTTACAAATGATACACAGGTAGAAGCTACAGTAACCACTGAATTGTCCACTATAACACCATCATCCTTGCAAAGTGAGGATTCAAAATACCCCCTTTCCTTTTTAACTAGCGCTTTCTTTGAGGAAATTGGGCATGATTTGGGAACTCTGTTTTCTCTGATAGTGCATGTTGCTCCATAGCCCTTTTCTCTCACGTATGACAGAACAGAAAAACCTGTAAATAGGTTGTCAAAGAAAAGGGGGAATACCAGTCACTTTACATCCAGTGTCAAATCATCTATCATCTGAACGAGTGGGGCAATAGCCTTACCAAACTGTGCTTCATATACTGTATTTGGATTGGGTGGTTTTCCTTGATAAAAGGAAAAAATTACTAGATATCCAGAAGTAGTGCATAAACACCATGCTTTATATCCAAATCGTATCATTTCGCCCTGATAAATTGCTTGCAAGAGTGTCTCCCAAAATATTTTATCATTGATTCATCGTAAGATAGATGTTGCTGAGGAACAAACTGCTTATTACATTTGTCTCTTAATTTCAATAGAGGGTGTAATTTTCCACATCTTGTCCTTTTCATCAAATTTGTTATTATCGTTACAGTGCAGAATCTAAGAATTTGTTCAAAACGATTTCTCCTCATGGCATTGCATACAAAATTGTTTCGTGTGTCTAAATTGGAATCCCAGTATAACCTCTTATTAGGGAGAGAGTTACAACTACTTAGAATGAGGATCCCCAGAAAACACCTCATTTCTTCACAAGTTATATTAGGATTTGGAAAGTTCTTGAAAAGTGTGTTGTTGTTTGGCTCATCAACTCAGAATTGTATCAGATCGTCATCAAAGAATAATTTGAAAATTTTCTCTGCAGACTTATCAACATATGTGTCAAAGCATGGATCAGGAAAAGACTTCAAATTTGAAATTAGTGCACTGTGAAGCCAGGTTTTTTTTGTTGTTGCATATTTCTGTTCCTGTAATCTATATTTCTGAAATCTGTTTCTGTGTGTGTGTGTGTGTGTGTGTGTGTGTGTGTTTGTTTGTTAATCTTATTTCAGATTCATCCCGGAGTTGTCTAGGATTGAGATTATCTGCTATTCCTCCTTCATCCTCATCTGTGAGGACTGCTGGATCAGGGGTGTGAGCCTGAGGAGCATTTGACTCCTCAAACAGGATGTCTAAAACATCCTGCACAGTCAAACCAGGATCTAAAGATTCTGCCAGACCTCTGTTATGATATGAAAAGAGAAAAAGAAACGAAATCATTTTTGACCCTGCAGCTGCCCAGCGTGTCCATATGGACACGACTGAAATAATCACTTCATAAACAGAAAGTGAATCGACGGATAACAACTTTTCTCAAATGAAAAATCTCTATAAACATATTTAGATATACTGCAAACAGTTTCACATGCCAGAATGAAGAAATTGTTTACGAAACATTGCTTACTTTACATCAACATGCTCCATTGCAGACGTCAAAGCACTCCCTGAAATACAGACTTTCACAATCACAGTGTAAATGGTAACAATGAAGTGTTAACACAATGTACGTAAAATTCAATATGTGACCGCCAATGATAAAAATAATTTTAAGCCAACAATGAAGGAAAAACAAAACTAGTCAACAATTGTGTCCATATGGACACGCTGGGAAGTTAAGGGTTAACAAATATTTCCATCGGTCCCAGTGGAACTCCCATAAGAACAATGTTATTTCTCTTCTCTTTTAATGATACTGACTTTGAGAAAAAGTTGTTTTAAGGAGTAAACATGAAGCATTTTGCAAATTAAAATCCAGTTTTTATGTAATTCCTAATGTTTTCAAATAAGTTTCTAATGTATTTCCATTTCACACAGATCATTTTTTTGTTATGTGATGCAGTAAATAGTAATCGATTCAGGTGGTCTACATGTACCTTGAGTACAATCAAAAACTAGATTTCCCTTGTAGCGATACCGGCAGATGCGTTGAATGAATCAGAAATCGATTTCTGTGAGACTTGGGTCACATTCTCTGATGTCACAGTCACTGAGGCTTCAAACCAGTAAAAGTATAATTGTTTATTTACTGAAATGTCAAAGTTATCAATTTTTCTTTTGTAAAGTTCTGGCCCGCAAATGTAGAAAGCTTATAATTCAGTAATAGCTGACAATCATCCACGATGTTGATTGCGATCTTGACATTAAATTTTTCCAGCATGGTAAAGAAATATGATTTTGTGCCGTCCACATGTGTGGCATATTTAAAATTAAGGAAGCTTTCTTAAATGCCAGAGCTAATGATTCCTGTGGCTCCAAAAAGGAACAACCCCTCTAAAGTGGTTTCAAGGACAGAGAAGTGAAAGCTTTCCCATAAACAAAAAAAAAATACTGCAAGAGAAAGCTCGTGAAATTACTCTGAAGTTTTTTTTTTTTTAAGTGTGTGGAAAGGCTGGTTAAATTGTTTTGAAAAATATCATAATCTGTATTTTCAGTGTACAAGTCGAGAAAGAGAGGATGTGCTCATAGAAAGTCTTAACTATTGGCAAAACATTAGATAACCACAACTGATAATGGTTATCAGCCCAGATAATTCCCAGGTGTTTCCAAAACATAAAAATGCTTTTTTGTACTTCGGAGTACAACAACAGCCCCTGAAGGCACCAGTAATCTTTATGACTTATTCAGGTGTTTAGATGCCAAGAAGTGGCAGCAGGAAATAAGATTGTACGTCGTCTTGACCTGTGCCCTGTGCATCCCAAGAAAACACCATTCCTGAGGAATTTAAAGGTTGTATTCGTTTCCTGAACCGCACAAATCATCTGCAGCCTCTGGACCCGGGAATAAAACACACTGTTGAAGCCAAATACAGAGTATGAGCAGTGTAGAAGTCTTATTTCATTTTTTGAGAGAAAGAAAGGAAGTGATGAGACTCAGTGTTGTACAGGCTATGCATATGTTTTTTGCTGCCTGCATGCAACATTCCAGGACATTGTTTGATGTGATGATGACATCCTGACTTCCATACCAGAGATTGATAGCTATCCAAGGAATTAATAAGAATAGGAATTTCTTTTTCCTCTTTGGAGTTAGATAAATCAGTTTTAACTTAACTTTAATATGCTGGAAGGACAAAAGAAACAAGACTAACTGATAAGAAAAGGATGTTAGTCATTATGTAATTAAATGGCACTTATATCACGTAAACGTGCTTAAACGTGCTTGAATTATGAATATAGATCACTCTTTCCATTATGCTGACAAAACCCCTATTTAATAAAAAAAAACTTAATAAAAAAAAAACACTTGGGTCCACAGAGATTCGTTAAATAGGGGTTTTACTGTATATTCCATGCATTCCCCACACCTTCCATTTCGTCACTTTCCTGCACTTCATTATTTCCTCTCTTCATAAATTTCATGATCCGTATCTGATTCTGAAGATCTTTCTTCAGTCGTGTCTTCAGATTTAATATTATTTTATACAAAGTGATTATGGTTGGGGTACCTCTAAACCTTTACTGATTTTCAAAGCTAGGGTGTCTTGTAACAACGAGATGTATGTTCATTTACCATACGATAATAGGACTTCCAGCTTGAACATGCTGTAAACAGTGCTATTGTTGCATTCGATTGTGGTGAAAAATTTGGTATGATGTATCTGAAGACATAATATGATACACATGCTGATGCCTGTGTCGTTTGTGATCTCAGCATTATCAAGAAAAGGCTGAAACTTCTGTGAAAAATAACAAAGGTACGATGCAAGGTGTCCTGGCGCGGCAAGCACTTACCTCAGTTGATTGCAGTAATGATGAATGGTCCATGAATCCCACAGATATATATGTAACTACAAAAGGGTTGAGGAGCATGATAGTGCACTCACTTTGGTGTCTTTGGCACCAAATTTGCCTGATCTGCCTCCAGTGAACTTACCTGGGACACTATTGGTTGCTCGCTCCACACTCACATAACACCAGATCGTAATTTCCAGCAATTACATGGTCTGTGTATAGACACCTGTTGCCACATACCTCTGGAAATATCCAAAGACTTTTCAAATCTATGCTATCCAGAATTGCTGCTCCGTTGCATTCCAAAGGTGGGCCATTACAGTGTTAAACAGGTTGTTATAATATTTTGACAATGTATGATCATTAGTTACAACTAAAATAAATTTATAACAACAGTTTTTCTTCCGTAAATATAATGGCAGTGGATGCTGTGTTACTTGCTGTGACAGCTTTTTGACATTTTCATACCTTCCAACTCACCCGATTTAGGAGGGAATTTTTTCTGGCCATTAATCAGAAGTCCTTTGCTGATTAGTCATTTTTAATTGATATATGTCTTGAAGTTTACAGAAATTGTGAAGTCGCACATGAGCTGTATATAGATTGTTACTTTTACTCATTCCTCTGCATTTTTGTAGAATGTATACTCGTATTGCTCAGTGTTGTGCTCTGTTCGGAGTTGGACGTGTGTTTTGTCATTGTGCTTAAGTGAAGTCACTTATTATTCAACATTTTTATAATCAGTGTCAGTCATTAAGAGTGAATGATTAAAATCAGAAAACATCCCAAACTAGTAGCAATTACCTGCACTATGTGATAGAAAAGGGTTATGGAATCAAGATTTTGTATAATAATAATAATGAAAATCCGTGTATGGAAAAATATGCAAAATAGTACCAGTAGCAGACTCGTGCATGCCCCACATAAACACACTATAGAAAACAGTTAACACAAGTTAAAGAAGTTGAAAATAAGAAGATTAAAACTTATGGTTGAAGTGTTACAATGGAAATAAATGGTAGGTTAATGGTATTCTATTATGTGTTTCTGTGCACCACGACCATTCTCCTATAGATAAATTGTTGCCTTTCTGTTGTTCTGTGAATCAATATTTTGGTTAGTTCTAGTGTTATCATTTGCATTTTCACAGACTTAATATAGCTTTTCGATGTCATTGGGAACGACATCAATTGTCTTGAGATTATACTGAAAATAGATTTCAGTCATATCCAAGCTGAAAGCTTTCACGTGACACATTCGTTACAAAAGTTATTCTCAGCAGTTTAAAGCATTTTGTTATGTTGTACTGCTTATTTGTATGTACTATTGCAAATCAGTATATCTGTATACACTGTTGCAGATTTCTTTGTATTCACATTTCTATCATTTCTCTCATTTTATGTCTTGTTTTCACATTTAGCTAAACATATATGTAATAAAGTGTTCCATGATAGGGTAGATTTCACACAAACATCATTTCACAACTTTCATTTTAATTCGGGTGATTTGTTGACTCAGAAAAATCTTATCTGACTGAAATGTGTTATCACAAATATGAATGCTAATTATGCAGCCAGTGGATGACTGTTATAGTGACAGGTTAGCTTTTATGTCAACAGCATAATCTTGAGCAATTTTTAGACGTTTTCCATTATTCTATGTTTATATGGTTAAACTATAAAGTTTGTTTTACATATTTCTGTGTTGCAAATGCCATACTTGGTGATAATTTGATGAATTTGCTGCAGCTTGTCACAGTTATAATAATAATATTAATAATAATACTTATTATTATTATTTTAAGAAAAATTGATCTTTTTGAGGATAGAGTCCCGATTGTATATGGGACTCCAAGTCTGGAGATACACAGAAGGGGTTATAGCAGACGATAATACCCCAAATGAAAAGTAGATTGTTTTGCATGAATGTATTTAGAAAATTTTATTATTATCATCATTATTATTATTATTATATAAATACATGATTGTCATGGATGTTTCAGCTCTCTGGTCAAAAGCAGCAGATCAAATTAACCTTGAAAACACCTGGGTCAAACCCTGCAGCACCTGCAAAACGGACTGTTACTGGTCTTCCAGAGCTCCCAGAACTAAACTTGGTTCGAAGAGGTAGGCCAGCATTGTTGTAACAAAAGTATTATTGCTTGATATAAATTTTAATTACCTTTTCATTTTAGTATCTGTTTTTCCTTAACTCCACACTGTTGCAAATTGGAAATAGCCTGAAATGGTGGTTGGTTAGATTACAGTGCAGTCTATAATTTTTCTAAGTTTCTAGTAAATAATTCCACTTTTACATTTCTTTATTCAGTGCAGTGAGTTACATCTTCCTCAAGCAGTATTGATAGGCTCATCACATTTCATTATTTCATGATTTTTTTAAAAAAATTGTTTGTTTGGGCAGGGGATTAGAGAGCTACAATATCATCTTGGCTGTATAGTTTTCTTGTCTACAAACAGTCATATGGTGGTCTTTTTCAGCATATTGCAATATGTGGAGACAGTCTGCATACCTGTTTTGTTATGTGTGCTTCAAATGTGAATCTTGGTTTCTTATTAAGGCATGTGGCATCTATTTGTTCTTTAAATCAGTTCTGAAAATATCTACTTCTTAGGCAAAGTTTGGCCAACATAATGTTATAGTAATACGATAAACGGAAAATAGTTGTAAAACAACCATAATTGTTTTTAGAGAAGATAGCAAAAAATTGATAAGAAAACTCTTTAAAAAAACAGTGTGTAATATAGGATTGGACAAGTGGCCAAAGTATGAAAGAATAGCTAGTTGAAAGACGAAAAATGTCTCCATTTTTTTGCCTTACAGTGTTGTTGATTCTGCTGATATAGCTCAAAGATCTCACTTGGTAATGTACTGCCAATTTGTGGGCAAGAAGAAAATAATGGAAGAACTATTGTTTTCCAAAAAGGTTGAAGTACCATCAAAAGGTCTGATGTATTTACTGCCATTAATGAATTTTTGGTTAAAAGTGTTTTGTTTTGAGGCAGAGTTACGGAAATTCATACTGACTGAGCACCAGTCATATTAGGTTCGTATTCTGGGTTCGTAAATATTGCATAAGAAAACAAAAATCCAGTTTTATTGGCTGTCACTGTATGTTCCACAGGCAAGCCCAGCTTCTAAAACTTGTCCTAAGAAACTTAAAATTGCACTGAAAGTGGCTGTCAGAGTGGTTATTCAAGTGAAGTCAAGTGCTGTGCCGTGATACTTACTTTTGTCAGCATCCTATATGATGATCCCAATGCTGAACACCAATATTTAATGTCTCATACACAAGACACTGGTTTTTGGAGGACCGTATATGTAGTAGGCTGTGTGAATTGAAAACAGAGGTAGAACTGTTTCTTTTGAGTCAAGGGAAAGCTGAACTTCGTAATTCATTCTCTGATGACAGCTTTATATATTCCCTAGCATACCATGCAGATTGCTTTGAAACCATGAATAATCTGAATTTGAAACTACCATGTAGAAACACCATAATAATGGAAAAGACACAGCTACGGAAGTATTGTATGGATGCTCCCGTTACCAACTTTCCATCATTCCCTCGATTCAGTGAACTTCTAGATAGACAACAGTATGATGTCAATGAATGGAGAGTTATCATCAGTGAATACATGGAACAGCTTCAAGAAGAGGTCAGACTTTATTTTCCACATTTGTCTTCAGAAGACTGGCTGGGCAAATTAGCAAGATCATCTTTCATAATTTATGTGCAGGCTCTTCCTCATGAAATACAAGAGGATGCAGTTGAATTGAAATGTGATGTAAGTGCTAAAGAACAGTTTCACCAAATGGGGTTGGAAAAAATAGTTTCCTCCCCATTTACACAGGTGTGGGAAAGGAAAAATGTTATCATGTTTGTCATCTACATAGCTGTGTTAAAGACTGGATTCTCAACACTAGACATCATGAAAACAAAACACTGCAGTTCCTTGAACATGGAGATTGAGCTTAGATGTGCTTTAACTAGAAAAACAATTTCAACCGTCTCATTGATGTTCTGAATTTTCTTGTGACCTTCTGCACATAAAATAATGTTAGATGTGAAAAATGTTGTTAAAGTCAAACTGTGTCATTAGGAATGCAAGTAAGACATAGACATGTCTGTTTCATCCACAAAGTCCTTTGAAAAACTATAGATTTTTATTACTCTAAATTTGATAACTCTCTTCAGCTAAACTTTGGATTGCAAATTATTGTCAAATAGTTTCTCTAAAGAAGCAAAAAATAATAATAAATAAAATGAACAAACAAACACAGGGGACCATAAGATATTCTGGGATTGCAAAGGGGGCACCTGTTAGGAAAAGTTGGGAACCACTGTTCTAAAGAGTCATATCTGCATAGCAGTGTGTTGTCATATACATACCTGTGTGTAAGACTGGATTATCAATTCTAGCCATCATGAAAACAAAACACTGCAGTTGCCTAAACAAGGAGATTGAGGTTAGATATGCTTTAACTATTTTTAAGCCAAACCAAACAAAATAAACACTCTCACAGACTCTCATATGTCCTGCGAGTATTCTTAAAGTCATTCTGACACAATTTGAGGCGTGTTGTAAGTGAACAAAAAACATGATAGGACTCTGGAATCCTGTAGTACTCAGTGAGAAGTGGTGGCGGGCATATCAGGGTCTCATATCATCATTAAGCAGGCCTCCACCATCCAACTGAACAGTGCCCTACAGGCCTTGTAAGTTTTTTGAACTTCGAGTACCTGTCTTTGCCTTGTGCTAATGTGTAATGTGAGCTGTCAGTCTGGATAATTTATCTCCATGTGTACCGTGGCAGTGTTGCTGAGGCTTTGTTTTCTGTTGTACACCTCACAAGTTATTAACAGACAATGGGAAATCTAGGATGTAGTAATGATAATATGATAAAAAGGATCGACTGCCACTCACCATATAGCGGAGATGCTGAGTCACAGGTAGTTACTGTAAAGGACTGTCAAACAAGTAAGCTTTCGGCCAAAAAGGACTTCATCAGAATTAGGCAAAACAAACACACACACACACACACACACACACACACACACACACACACACACACACACAGAGTGTCGGGCTGCCGAGGCCAGACTCAAGCCTCAGCAGCCAGAGACTGTGGTCATGTGTGAATGAGTGAGTTGTATATGTATTGGCGTATGTGCATGTATGTTTTGTCCAATTCCAATGAAGGCCTTGGCCAAAAGCTTACTTGTTTGACAATGTTTGTGTTGTGCCTATCTGTGACTCAACATCTCCACTGTGTGCTGTGTAGCAGTCTGTCCTTTTCACAGTATTGTCACCAATTATTGTAAAATTGGAGATATGGATAATTCATACAGCATGTTAATCAGTGGAATAGAATCTCCCAGCATTCCAACAAAAAATGTGCAGAATTAAATTCAGCTCACAGGATACAGAAAATGAATAAGGCTGTGTTTTTGAATGGAAAGGGCATACTTTTTCAAAGTTTGTTCACAGTAGGCAGACGGTAAAATCTGGTATTTCAGTAAAATTGATAGTTATTTGGAACAATTGTCATGTTGTTCTATAGTTTCACGATTTTCAATCATGACATTAATTGCCTGTTTCACCTGCATCCCTCTGCCTTTCTTTTAACATTGTTGTTTGATGCAGCTCTCCATGCTACTCTATCCTGTGCAAGCTTCATCATCTGCAAGTAACTATTACACCCTACATCGCTTTGAAGCTGTTTAATGTATTCATCTCTTGGTCTCCCTCTACGATTTTTACCCTTCATGCTTCCCTCCAGTACTAAATTGGTGATTGCTTGATGCCTCAGAACACGTCTGACCAACTGATCCTTTCTTCTGGTCAAGTTGTGCTGCCAATTCCTCTTCTCTCCAGTTCTATTTAGTACCTCCTCATTAGTTATGTGATCTACTCTTCTAATGTTTAGCATTCTTCTGTAGCACCATATTTGGAACGTTTCTGTTCTCTTCTTGTCTAAACTATTTATCGTCCATGTCTCACATCTATACATTGCTACACTCCATACATATACTTATAGAAAAGACTTCTGACACTTCAATCTATACTTGATGTTAACAAATTTAATGTATTTAACATAAGATTTTTAATATAGAGAATAATTATTTGTTTGAAAACAAATTTACAGTGCTACTGACTGAAATTGACAATGAGAATACATTAGGAAGAAATAGGCGATAATCTCTTTTTGTGAAGGTGTAGAGATTAATTTGGTGAGTGCATAGAAAAATTCTAAAATTTTCGTAAAATATACTAATATACCTTTCACATTCTCAATGATTGGTTTGTTGTGAAATTGCCTCCCTACGTCACTCTTATGAACAACAACTGTGTAAGAGCAAGACATGCAATAGAATATAACAGTTGCGATTTATTTCAGTGCGTGTTTATATTAGTAAACTGCAGATGTTCAGTTGATTAAACACAAGCGCAGACTGACTGACTTTCTATGACTCTCCATCAGTATAACTAAACTTCAATCTCACTTATTTCTTAAAATTCCTCAAACTCTTACAACTTGTATTGAATTCCTTGTTTGAAGAGGAGATCCAAATAGCTCAATCTTTCTTGTACAAATTCTTGAAAACTTTTCTTTCACCATCCTCATTTTCTCTGAACAAAGGAGCTGCTGGTTCAACAAATTCAGTTGTAATAGTGTTCTGTTTTTAGGGGTGCATCAACTGTGCCATCCCAGATCCAAGAAAAGAAATGTTACTTAAGTATATATGAATTCTTTTGTGGCACACATTAGTTTTGATATAAAATCTATTCTTTTGGCTCCTGTGATGTAATTGTGACATAAAATTTTTGCAAAAAGTGCCTATCAAGATCAAGTTGTGACATTACTCTTCGCAGCCTCTTGTTTCAAATGAGGACAAAGATTTTCATATCTCTGTGCTGTGTACACTGAAGGAGGGTTCAGTGGTAATTGCCACAGTCTTCTCTTTGACTGTCAGTATACAATATTGAATGTTATAACTTTCCAACACCTGTGTTGTGGGTGCATTTGGAAGGCAGCATGGAATAGTCAAGTATGAATTTCCACATGAAATGCACAGTTTTGGTGATGATGTGAATGACAGCAAGAGTGAAAGTGGGTTTACTGGCTTTTGTAGAAAATCTATTTGATTTTGAAAGAGAAAATTATTTTTCCTTTTATCTTTAAGTGACTAGTGTACATAGAAAAGTGAAAAAAAAGTAATCTATTTTCAACATGTGACAAATTTTGTTCTCTTCAAATTACTTTTCTAAAAAGTATTTTCTTGTAGCTAGGTTGGACAACTTTAGTCTGACACTGTATACAAATAAAGGGAAAAAAGACCTTGCTTCCACTCTCAATAGTTTATATTGTATTGCAATGCTTGTAGAGGTTTGCAATGTAATATAAAAGTGCTTGATGGTTTTCCCCTGGCATGCATTCTTTAATGTCATTTTTTGACTGTTCCACTTCTATTTCCACCTCACTTCTCTGTCTCTGGCATTGTGGTCTGTACTGCTGTTTTACTTTCCTCTGGCATTTTGTCTGTTTTTATCACATTTTCTTTTTTATTATGTGTTTGTCTTTCTAATAACTGTCATTAATAGTTTCCATTTTGAAAGTTTTATATGCTGTAAAGTTTTCTTATCCTTTTGGACGAAAGTTTGATTAGTTTCTTAGTATTTCCCTTACAATCATTGTAATCCGTTCAAAATTTGGATTTAGAATACTTCCATGCATTAGTGAGAATTTGGCATCTGATATATAATTTCATAGTGGTGTACCAGTAGTATTATGAGATTTGGCAGCTTTATTGAATGCATAGAGGATGTAGATGAAAGAATTTGAACAGAATGTTGATGGAAGATATGTTTTCAGATCGAGCAGCGCCACCAATTATAGCAGGCCGGAAAAGACCAGCGGATACGCCATTGTCAGCAGAGTCAGTTTTAGCAGCCAAGGTTTGTAATCTTTGGCATAAGAAATTAGTTTTAAGAAATGAGATTGAGGGGTTGAAATCTCTTTTTGTTCTACTCTAACAAAGCAAAGAAGTCGGATTTATCATAGATACCTTACGCGTTAGCTGTTTAAGCATAACATTCTCTGTTAGTTTTACATTTAAATTAATATTGTTTTTTGTAGTAATGTGTGATAGGCTTACTAAATGAATGTAAGTTATTCATTTCTACATCAGTTCACTATAGCAAAACCATGTGTAATAAAGAAAATTATTTAAGAAGAAAGATCCATCAAACTTTAAAAATAAACAACTTCTGTCATTGACATTTGAGAGGATACTTAGCTACAAATGCGTTTCTTTAATAGTTGGTGGTCAGATCAGATAAGATTGTATCTTAATAAATAAAAGAAGTGATCAGCCTCCACCACTATAGTTTAATTTATTCAGTTCATAATTAATTTTTGTGGAATATTCTCCATCATCACAGTTGTCTAAATAATCATAAAACTATTGATACGAATATAATAGAGAGAAACATTCCATGTGGGAAAAATATATTTAAAAACAAAAATGCTGTAACTTACCAAACGAAAGTGTTGGTATGTTGGTAGAGACACTATCAACATACCAACGCTTTCATTTGGTAAGTTACAGCATCTTTGTTTTTAAATATAATCATTAAACTATTTACACAAGGCTGAAGAAAAGTCAATCCTCATGGAAATAACTATTTCTATACCTCTCAGCAAAATTCTCAGATGATTTGATCATCCAAGCATGCCATACTTACACTCTGTACATGCTGTCTAATGCTGTGTGAATGACAGACCAGTTTTCTAGTAGTGAATGTTCAACTAGTCAAAAATATGAGGATGTGGCATCATCTTTGGGTGCACATTTTACTGCAGGGAGTTGCTACAGTTATTTCTTTGATGATCAGTCTTAAGAGAGTAGCTTAACTATTTGCAGGACTATATCGAATGGAAGATAATGTTCCAAAACTAGCTGTGATTTGAATAAATTAAACTACAGTGGCAGAGGGTGATCGTCCTTTCCTTTTATTCTTGTTGCCATGGACCATCATGGTCCCACTTTTAAAAGATAGACAAGTTTATAAGTAAGCTTAGTTTTTCATGACTCTCATTAATGAGAGGTCTTCACTGATCTCACAGTCTGTCTTGGATGCACATTTGACACCCTTAGTCAGTGCTGTACCAGAAAAGTGGAGGGTGTGGAGTGACACATTTTATAGATAGATGCAGCAGTTATCCAGTTCTTTAAAGTTGTTGGTGGTTGGAAAAAAGTTGATACATGACATTATAGAAACACATAAATAATCAATTGTCAAAACAAGAACAACTGATTTGAAGGCTATTGGAAATTACCAGTTAAAGGTATTTTTGTGTCAGAAGAGGAGGATATCAGTCTGAAAGATTAATGTATGTTAGAAAATACAACAGGAGGGAGGCCAAGAAAACAAGAATGTAAACAGATAAAAAGAAGCAAAAAAGCTGCAGAAGATGACTGAAAATAGAACACAGATAGGACCTGACGCAGAACAAAAGGAAAAAGAAGGGAAAAAAGGAAAGATACTGGGAAGAGTAATAAAAAAGAAGATATAGTCACTTTTAACTAATATGAACTTGTCTTCTTGTTGACCATGATCAGTTTTGTCAAGGTGGTGATCTTTGGTGATGGTTGTTGATTTGATTTGTCTGGATCATATCTTTTCTCGTGTGTCCACTACTATTGTAACAGAATTTTTTGTGTCTGCCCATGTAGTTGTCCATTTGATAGAACTTTGATCCTGCCATATTCAGTCCAAACTTATAAACTCAGTGAGGTGTTCATATTCCTATTAAATGAATTGGCAGGGCTAACATGCTGCTCAGTGACGTTTCCTCTAGGGGCCCACCAGCCCTATTTATAACATTATTCCAGGTTTTAGTGTTTTGATTCTGTAATTGTCCTTAGCATTATTCCAGATTCTAGTGTTTTGATTCTGTAGTTGTCTTCACCCATGAATGTCCTGCATACTGTCTGTTCACCAAGTATATTATAAATTCAGTAAATACTTTCTCTGCAGTATCTGATACAAGATTGTTTGCAGTTTTTTGTCTGGGTCTATTGGCTTGGCACAGCCTTTTATTGTATTTCATTACCCAGTCTAGATTACCAAAAGTATTCCTCACATTAAATGATGATAACAGTAATAATAAAGTTTTCAGAATACGGAAGGTACTGATACTGTCTCGAGTTGGAACAAATGTGCCTTCTGGATAAGCCTGCTCTCTTCTTGGTGGATGCACTGGCTCCAAAACTGGCTGAAAGATGTCAGTTCTACTAATAGTCTATAGCAATATTGTGGTTGACACCAGGGGTAGATTTAAAACAGTTTACTTACACTCTTGGTGTAAAGTATTCACTGATATTGCCAGTTTCGTGTCACACATATAGTTCAAATTAAATGAAAGCAGATTGTTACCTACTGCACTTGTTCATAGAATGTTAAATTGTCCTAGTGTAGTAATCATGCAACACAGTCCAGTGGTTCAAAATGATTCACGTATGTGGCAAAAATTTATTTGTCATCATACACATTTAAGGAACCTGAAACAATTAAGATAGTGCACAAGAATAATCAGTAAGTCTGTCAACACTGCCCTGCTAACTAGTCATTGTTCATAAGGAGTCAGTAATCAGTGCGTTCCTCTAAAAAGTTCTCACTCAAAACTAATTAGTAATTACTGTCATAGAAGTCATGAGTTAAACCCATGAGTGAAGAAAATGAACTGTATACAATATATGTAGATATTTTGGAATGTTAGTTATCGGATCACAACACTTGCACACGATAACAGACTGCCTGGCCTCTTATGTGCTAGGTCTATGTACAGTTTTGCCTATGAACAATATGTTTCCACTACTCATTATTAATGGCAGCCTTGTTAAATTACTTGATGACCCTCAAAGTATTGGACTTTCTAATCAAAGAATCAAATTAACAATCATAATTTGTAGTTCAAGTTACCAGTGGTCTAAAGCTTTAATGTTAATTAATTTAGAAGATAATTAGTTTCAGACAGTTTTAGATGTGTTACGGAAAAGTTGGAGATATTTACTTTCAAATAATAGGCATTAATATGCCACAGTATGTTTCATACCACTCAGTAAATATGTAAGGTTGTACTGTATGAACCTTTTTGGTTAACAATGTTTCATAATTAATGAAGTGTCTGTGTTAACTAATTGATCACTGCATCTATATTAGCAAGTAGTGTGAAATGAGAAATGAAATTCAATGGGACTAAGTTTATTTATGACCCTGAAATTACTACTCACTCACTGTGTGCAAGGTAAATATCGTAGTTCAGAAAAAAACTTAGAAAATCTTGGGAGACCATAAAAACAACAAATAAGATTGGATACTCAACTTGCTTCATCTCAATGTCTGCAAAGTAACATGAAGGTGGAAATTCAGAGTATGCGTAAAGAAACCTGGAGCATAAACCTCTGCATGGTAAATAATCAAACCGCCCGGAGAACTTACACATTGACAGAAGCCAGGTGGATGTGTAGCTTAGGAGAGGAAGAATGGGAACAGAGTCAGAAGCTGTAGTAATATTTACCCAAGATCCAATCTTCAGAACATAGAATTATGGAAAAGTTATAATAAAAATGTCCATCCAAGGCAATAGATGTTGATTTTGTTGAGTACACTCTGAGACCATATGTAATGACCATATCGCCCTGTTTTCCATTCATAGAATATAGCATTCTAAGATACCCCCATGTTGCAAGTTTTTGGCTGTGCCTGCAAAGCAGCATGACCTTGCCACCACCTTGGCTATTTTTCATAACTCATTACTTTTGATTGGCAACTAAATCAACATTAACACTACTTTTTTGTAACCTGCATTCATGTAAGGTGGTTAGCCATGTTTGTACATTTTTGAAAAATTAACTGGACAGTCTTATTTCATCTGAAGCATTTAGTATACAGTCTAGGGGGTCGTTGTGAAACAGTGTTATGCACTTCACTTTTTACGTTCATCTGTAATTCTACTACAGTGCAGCAACAGCATTCAATTCTAGACCAAGATCAGTGCTGACATCTTGTGAATAATCCTCCTGAAAAACAAGTTTACTACTTGCTGTAAATTGTTGCCTTGTCCTAAAGGGATAGATTTAGAGGTAAGCTTGTTCATTCAACTTTGAAAAGTTGCTGAATTTATCATTTCATGACTGTGATTAATGTTTGTTATATCAAACTGAGAATGGTAGACCATAATTTACTTCTTATTCGAGTATTACTTAAGAAACTTCTAAATGAAACTGAAGTTAGCACTAGTCCTTAGGCATGAGTTACTTTAATCTTGGAACTTTGAACGAATGTGTTTAAACCAATGAAAGTCAAGGAAAAACTGAAGCAGTGTGACCCATCAGAGTTGTGAGATGCCTTTTCTTACATTAATATACACCAATGACATTGCTTTCAGTGCTTCAACTTTCCAGCCAAAAGTTATTAACTTATAGTCCATATTTTATGGACTATAAGATGTGCCTTAATATTTAAGTAGTTTTTAAAAATTACCTTTCTTATTATTAGATTGCAAAGCCAGACTAAAAAGACTTGTATTTTATAAAACCAAACCTGAGAGAGTTACGTATGCCACACTTCTTGAAAGATTTAACAGTAATGTCTTTGTAACTCTAGACCATTTCTGTTTTGTCCACTGACACACTTGTTTGATTTTAGGTCTTTTTAAAGCTCCTTTCAGCATGAATTCATGTTGGGTTTCATTCATCATCCATTTGTTCCACTCCTCTCTCATATACACTCTTAAATGGGTTATTTATGTCAAGAGGTTGAAATTGTGAAGTATATCCTCCTGGGGAATAATATTGAACTCTGTATTTCCATGCCTTGATTTCTCTTTCACAGAATTTTTCAAATGACTACTGAACTGATCTAGCACAAGAAGAGAACTCTCCATCAATAAAGAATGTTTCCTTCTCTCCCACACTGTGATAAACCATAATTTGATACCAGCCTTGTTCACCAATCCTTGTCATGTACATAAACGATAACACCTCACAGTATTTCAGAAGATTTTGGCATTGTTTTACACTTAAAAATGGTCACTGGATTAGGTTTAGTACTGTCAGTACAGCATGACAAACATGTCCATTTGTTTTTGTAGTTACAGTTTTGGCACCTTCCATAGCAACTGTTATGTTACTTGGCACATAAACGTCAGAAAAGTTTTTTACATATTCACTGTTTGGCTCAATACCACACTGTCATCATCGCCCCCCCCCCCCCCCCCCCCCATTTGAATAATAAAGTGCTGGAAAAATAATATTTTGATTCACGTGCTAAGTCCAATATGTGTCATAATTGTGTTGCACCAACCAACTCCACTCTTAAAAGTCTGTTAAGTTTCACTGTAGCATTAGCTTACAAACACATATTTGAATCATTTTTTGCACTAATTCCAATGCCACTTTGTCAGTGTCCTTGAATCCATTTTAATACATCATCTGCTAGTTTTGGCCATTTTGCGTTCATTCCTCTATTTGCACATTTAATCTTCCTCATTTTTTACATTTATTCTTTACTAGCCCACCAATCGTGAATGGTTTTTTCTGTTGGTGGAGGTCTGAAATGCTGCTCACCTGCTCAGTAGTCCATGTTGTTCTGCATAAGCTATTAATTTCAATTTATAGTCCACATCATATGAATATCTTTTTTTTTCCGTTACGAAACTAGCTACTAACAAAAATATTGTACTGTTACTAATAACACAAATCACTTCCAATTCAAGTTCACTGGCACTGTAGACTGCAGTGACACATCGTACGTTGGACAGTGTTCTGATAGCGGGACAGGAGGGAGACAGTCTCAGCAAGCTTGTGAATCCGTACAACTGACATTCGTTGCATTGGTTCACTGCTGTTGCCAGCTAAATTCAGTATTGCCAGATAGAGATGGGTTTCCTACAGCATCGAATATATGGCCATTATTAAGACCAGTGGGAAATTTTAATCAAACACTGGACATTTTTATATTAATTTTGAGTTTAAGACACACCTAAAGTTTGGAGTAAATTTTTTTGAAGAAAATTGTGCATCTTATACTTTGTAAAACATGGTAAGCAAAGTGAAATAGATACTTGAAAAGAAATGGCAATACCAGTTGTAGATCGCTGCCAGTGAATTAATTAAACAGCACTTTCATGTTAACATGAGTCTGGCTCTCCTATACACAATACTAAAGAATAAAATGTCAGTAGTTTGCCTTGACAGATACAGTGCAGCTGAGGACGTGGTGGTAAGATACTCTTGCATATTCATGTCTCTAATAAATTGTATAGACTTCAGTACCATAATTTTTAGCTTTAAGTGACAGATTTGACATAATATGGTGTAGTACTTGCGACAGCTAATAATGCCTGAATAAACCTTGCACGTGCAGCATCGGTATAGTAGATGATGCCTTTCAAATGTAGACATGCTAGTTATTACTTGTTGCAATCAGTTGTAACAAAGTCAGCATAAATATTCAATGTCTTGCAGAGCACACCACGACATGACCTCCCACGTTAACTACGAGCAAGCTACTAATCCAATCTGTTTGTTGTATACTTGTTATTACAGGGAGGCATCCTCAAACGGAAAATGACAAAGCATACCTGCCACCTTATCTTGATACCGCCCCCTAGGTCAGCCTACTGCGCATTTCCCCTTGAAGAAAAGTTTATTAGAAAACGGAATGACAAGGGGAGAGGCTTGGCTGTCCTCAGGCATAATAGCTGCCGCAGTTCTTCTGCAGAATACTGTACACTAATAATAATAATATGGGATATATTTTCCATGAGACAAAGGGGAAATCTGAGGAAAACTGGGCAATTTTTTCATCTAGGAAAAAACTGGGGAAAACATGGGAATTTTGCCTGGTAAAAACTGATACTCTAACAAAGAATCTTACTACAGCTCACTACTACAAAATAATACTGCAGCAATAAAATGTAAACAAGAGAATAACACAAAAATAAAACTTAAGTTTCATAGAAAATGCACCTTTTACAGCAACGAAATGCATTGCACACACTAGTGTCTGCTGACAGCATTGTGTGTCAAAGCCTTTAGGACAAAAACTGTGCAATACTTCTTAACAACAAACTGCTTGTGATGAGCGTGACGTCACAAACTGTTTACATTTCTAATAGTTCATGGGAAAATATTGTGAACAGTGGTTTGAGAAGCATTGCTTTCAAAGTTAATTCCTTTTTAGGCAAGAACTGTGTCACATGTGGAAATGTGTGATAAATTTTGTTAAATCATGTAGCATTTGTTCACACTTTACCCTTTGAGGACCAGCCACTTAGAAATATTTTGGGCCCAGAAGACTGGCCATTTATGCCATTATTAAAAATTTTTCTGGTGCATTTGTGTTTGATATGTCTTGAAGGGTAACACACTGGAAGAGACCAGGCTTCAAGATTAGTTTTTCATATTTATTTTAGTTGTTCCGTAGATAACAAATTATGCAGTAACAATGGCAAGAATTATAATTATCCTTCAAAACAGTATGCAAGATAAGGTCTTCAGCAATTTCACATGTAATTTACTTTACTATGAAAAAATCGAAGAGCCCAACAGAAAAATTATCCAGCCAGATAACCCACGAAATTTTCAGTGCACAGCAGTGAAATCTATAATTATGCTTGTCAGAAATATTCAGCTGGTGCAATTTAAGCTGTGCTCTCAGGATCCTGCCTAACCATATCTCGGAAAGAACAGCAAAAATATTTGGACAGCCGATATTGTATGTAAAAGCTTAGCTTTTCGTAAAGCTGTACTGTGTGTATATAAATTTAAACCATTAACTTTTCTTATTTGTCTGTTGATGCTACTTAACGGTGATGTTGCTATAGGCTGGTGAGATTATATGACATAAGCTATGAGTGGCTGACAAAAGCACATCACAGTATCGATTTCATTGCTTCAAAAACTACCATGTTGTATTTTGTGGAATTCAGATTTATACTTTCATAATACAAAATTAAGCAATGTACGTATTGCCACATGTCAAAGATCTTTACAAAATGTGTTGATTTTTGCTTGGTTTTACTTCCTAAAGTGCCGGGAAATTATACACTGGTGTATAAAACCTTTAATATCAAAAATATATATAAGTTTTACTCCTCCAAGGGAGCGTATACTGTCACTTAACGTGGGAAAAAGTGTACTTTCACTCGGTAGTGTGCTTTTAACCAGCAAATCTGGGAAAAATCCAGGATTTTTTTCTTGCCCACGTTTACACCCATTAATAATAATAATAATAATAATAATAATAATGATAAGTTATAAAACCCATAGAATGAGCTCAGGCCATGTACATTCCGTGTAATAGTAATAATAGTACCCGTGGAGGTCCGGGAAAAGAATTGGCCTCCGGTATGTTCTGCCAGTCATAAAAGGCGACGAAAAGAACAAACCACTAATAGGGCTAACCCCCCTTTTAGTGTGGTTAGTTGGTTCAGACAGAAATAATGAAACCTCGGACAAGTGCTGTCACGGTCGGGGACGACGCTTGAACCCTATGCCCATCCACAATGGTAGCGACACTGCTAGCCACACGGAAAATGATTTAAATCCAAATAGAAGTGTTTTGCAGGATATGCTTCCTGCAACCACTCTAGAAGAAAAACAAAGACAGAGGATTAGATGGTCAGCTGAAGTTAACCGGCACCTCATGTTCTGTTATTACCAAGCAACAAACTTAGAAAACAACACAACTGGATACAGATCACAAGTATACACAACATTTACTACCAGATACCCAAAACTAAATTTTTAACAGATCGACAACTAGCTGATCAGATCCGTGTAATAATCAAAAATAACAGGATACCCCAGTCAGAATTAGAAAACATCAAACATCAAGTACAACAAATACTAGAACAAAATAATGTGCAATCAGAAGAAGAAGAAAATACAGTAATGGACATCCCAGAGCAAACAAAGAACAACACACATCAGTTAAACAATCAGAGGAAAACAAAATCTTAAGACAGCCACAAGAACAATCACAAATAGAACACGAAGTGACACACATGTTAGATATAGAAGAAAAATTTCAGCTGACATATATAGAATACAAAGACACACATACAGACGTTAGACCATTCTTGCATAGTCCACCAAAGAACCCACAAATCGAAACAACAATAACAACTATCAACACAATCATACACAACAAAATAAATGAAAATACAACTATGGAAGAGTTACAACAACTGGTTTATATAGGCGCACTCACTACACTAAATACACACTAGGCAGAAATCAGAACCAACCACCACACAGAAGAAACCCAAAAAACCAGCATGGCAACACAGGCTATAGATCAGAATAGAAAAACTGAGAAAAGACATCGTACAGCTAACACAATTTATAAAAAATGAAATGTCAGGAAAAAAAATGGAAAAAGGTTAGGTAAAATCTCACAACAAGAAGCGATAGAGCAATTAGATGAAAAGAAGCAGAAATTACAAGCATTGCCCGAACGACTTAGAAGATACAAAAATAATGAAAATAGAAGGAAACAAAACCAAACATTCAACACAAACCAAAAGAAATTTTACCAGACAATAGATAACACACACATTAAAAATATACAATCCACCAAACATAACAGACATGGAACACTTCTGGAGCAACATATGCAGACACATACAAGATTATACCACAAATGCCTGAAGTGATAATTTTGCAAAATGTAGTCACCCAAGCCACTAATTCTACTCACAATTGGAAAGCCCCTGGAAAAGATAAAATAGCAAATTTCTGGCTAAAGAAGTTCACCTCAACACATTCACATCTAACTAAATTATTTAACATATTAAAAACAAAGATTCCAAGACTTACCAAGCGGGAAAGCGCCGGCAGTGGAAGTTTCTTTCTAAATTATTTAACAGTTACATTGCAGACCCATACACATTCCCTGATACACTTACACATGGAATAACTTATCTGAAACCTAAAGATCAAGCAGACACAGCAAACCCAGCTAAATATTGCCCCATAACATGCCTACCAACAATATTCAACATATTAACTTCAGTCATTACACAGAAATTAATGACACATACAACACAGAACAAAATTATAAATGAAGAACAAAAAGGCTGTTGCAAAGGAGCACGAGGATGTAAAGAGCAACTGATAATAGATACATAGCTAAAACTAAACAGAGGTCGCTACACTACACATACATTGATTACCAAAAAGCTTTTGATGGTGTACCCCACTCATGGTTACTACAAATAATGGAAATATACAAAGTAGACTGTAAATTGATACAGTTTCTAAACATAGTAATGAAAAATTGGAAAACCACACTTAATATCCAAACAAATTCAAGTAATATCACATCACAGCCAATACAGAATAAGCGTGGAATATACCAAGGAGACTCATTAAGTCCTTTCTGGTTCTGCCTTGCTCTGAACCCACTATCCAACATGCTAAATAATACAAATTATGGATACAATATTACTGGAACATACCCACACAAAATCACACATTTGCTATACATGGATGACCTAAAACTACTGGCAGCAACAAATCAACAACTCAACTAATTACTAAAGGTAACAGAAGTATTCAGCAATGATTTAAATATGGCTTTTGGAACAGACAAATGTAAGAAAAATAGCATAGCCAAGGGAAAACACACTAAACTAGAAGATTACATATTGGATAACCACAGCGACTGCATAGAAGCGATGGAAAAAACAGATGCCTATAAATATGTAGGATGCAGACAAAAAATAGGAATAGATAATACAAATATTAAAGAAGAACTAAAAGAAAAATATAGACAAAGACTAACAAAAATACTGAAAACAGAATTGACAGCAAGAAACAAGACAAAAGCTATAAATGCTTATGCTATACCAATATTGACCTACTCATTTGAAGTAGTGAAATGGAGTAACACAGACCTAGAAGTACTCAATACACTTACACTATCACAATGTCACAAATATAAGAAGGGGATTTATCGACATAAAAAACCTACATTATAGACAGGTAGACAATTTAAGAAAATTCTTTGTAGAACGAGCAGAAACTAGCAAAATACACAAAGCAATCACTCATATAAATACATCGGCTACACCACTGCAATTTCATAACCACTTTTACAACCCTTTAGATCGCATAACATCAACAGATACAAATAAAGTAAATTGGAAAAAGTAAACACTACATGGCAAGCACCCGTATCATCTAACACAGCCACACATTGATCAAGACGCATCCAACACATGGCTGAGAAAAGGCAATATATACAGTGAGATGGAAAGATTCATCATTCCAATAAAGGATCAAACAATAAACACCAGATATTACAGCAAGCATATTATTAAAGATCCCAATACCACAACAGATAAATGCAGACTTTGCAAACAACAAATAGAAACAGTAGATCACATCACAAGCGGATGTACAATACTAGCAAATACATTATACCCCAGAAGACATGACAATGTAGCAAAAATAATACACATCAGCTTGCCTTACAACATAAACTTATAAAACAACACGTTCCCACATAAAGGTATGCACCACAAAATGTACTGGAGAATGTTGAATACAAATTATACTGGAACAGAACCATTATAACAGATAAAATAACACCACATAACAAACCTGATATCAAATATCCATACCCAGTACAACATATATACAAAAGAAAACAGGAGAAAAAATTGAAAAATACATCCAACTGGCTGAGGAAGTCGAGGACATGTGGCATTAGGATAAAGTTGACATTATACCAATTATACTATCAACTACAGGAGTCATACCACACAATATCCACCAGTACAACACAATACAGCTACATCCAAACTTATATATACAACTACAGAAATCTGTAATTATTGATGCATGTTCAATTACCCGAAAGTTCCTAAATGCAGTGTAACATATACCGCACAGTTAAAAGGAGGTCACGCTTGATTAAGGCTCGCGTCACTTTCCATTTTTGACCAGACATAACGTCTGAGACAGGAAAGAGAAGTAATGATAATTAGTTATAAAACCCGTAGAATGAGCTCAGGCCATGTACATTCTGTTTTCATTTATATACTTAAGGCTAGAATAATAGATAAATATAGAATATCAGATCATCTTATAGTTTCAAAAGATGTTGATTACATCACTCTAAATGAGCATAGTTGAATATTCATAAATCAATCAAATCATATTTTTATAACATTCGACAAGTGTTGTGAAGTAACACTGTTCCATTTCACACAGATCACATTACATCAGGCTGTCCTATATTGCCATAGAATGAATACCTCAAAAGAAACAATAAGATATGCTCATAGCTGTACTCACAAATAAGCAGGGCTCTATAAGTTCCACACCTCTAGAACTAACAGTATGACCTTTCACTAAAAGTGATCACAATAGCTGGATGTAACACTGTCCTGTCAGCCAACAAATGCATACCAATCAAACAGTTGCAGCTAACAAGCCGGATATAAGATTGTCTCTCTTAATTGATTTATCATTCCTATGACATGGAGACATTAATCATAAAGCGACTCAGAAAAAACTGAAATACAAGGGTCTGATAATTGAGGTCAGTTGAATGTGGAATGTAAAAACTGATGTCGTTCGAGTCATCATTGGTACCCTGGGGTCGATACCACATAACCTGAAGAGCATTCTGTCTAGAATCCCAGGACATTCTAAACACAGTGAAGTACAAGCTATAGTACTATTTGGAACTGCTCATATCATGTGTAAAGTACTGGACAACATGTTAAGTCAACAGGGCTACTCATGGAAGCTGCACATAACCCTGAGTAGACTTGACTATATCCAACAGTGTATTCCATATTGTGAAAAATAAAGATGATGATGATGATGTGTGCGAAAATTTAATAATCGGCTTCCCTGCCAAGGCCATCATTTCCCATCTCAGTTTGAGACATAGTCCCTGCAACTTCAGGTCCCAGTTGCTACCCACATGACTGTCTGAAGCCCAGTACTTTGCTTTCTCAGTGTTGATACTCCGTTGGAATAATCCCATTGAAAAACTACTGTTGTGCACATACTAATGAGGGGAAAATCATTAGTGCTTCATTGAAATCACCTCAACACAGCATTACAATGAAAGAGGTCACCTGTGAGAATACGCACATTAGTTAACTGTTCACATGCATCTTCATTGTTTGCACAAAAATATATGTAATAACAGACACATTTTAAAAAATCATGTGGAAATTACCCCCATTGTTTCCTTTCTTTGAGGTATCAACTTCCTATTCATGATCTGTTTTCTTTCTTCCACACCTTAAACATGGATGATTGAATAACCTCACTTGTAGCATTGTATTAATCGAAAAATCATATTGTGCAGAGTACTTTTGCATCGAAACTTTACACAATAAATACTTTGTTGGATAATGTAGTATTTTTAAGCTCTCTAGTGCAAATTTTCTTACATAGCTTTTTAAGTATTAACAAATGTAAAACTTTGGAATTAAATGGAAAAGGACAATTTTTATGTTTATTGCTATTTAATTCTAGTTGCAAAATCTGTCTACAGGTGGCCGCGCTTTCTAAACAAGGAAGCAGCAAGAAAGCAACTTCTAGGAGAGAAGAGTTGTTGAAGCAACTAAAAGCAGTTGAAGATGCTATTGCTAGGAAAAGATCAAAGATCTAAGTTTTTAGCAATCACACATAAGCTCATTGTGTCTTGTAACAGTAAATAAATATTCCATGTGTCTCAGTGGACAAAGTTCCCTGAAGTACTATTAAGTTTTTTTAATCAGACTGTTGAAAAATACACTGCTAACTTTGTTCATTGCAGATTTCCAGTGATTACCACTAAATACTTAATTGCAGTGAATGACAAAGGCAGTGAAATTCGTATAAACAAAAATTCAGAGTATGTAATACTCATAATTATTAAGAGAAAGCTGTCTGGTGCCAATACACTATTACGGGAGCATTAATACCCACAGTTTAAATCAAAATGTCAAATTTGCACATTTCTGTCTGTATCAAAAATGATTTTATTGAGAGATTACTTTTTTAACTTTCCGTCTTGTGTTTTAAATGTGTCTAAAATGTACATTATAATACATAAAGTCTCCTTTGTTGAAGTTTAAATTATTTCTACTCATATTTCATGCAAAGTGTAAATATACATAAGTACAGTAATTATAGTTCATTTTGTACGCATCTTATGATAAATACATGTACTATTGAGACATAGTAATGCCTTATGTGTTGTAGTTTAATTTGTGTAAAAGTTTTTGAATAAAAGGCAACAGTAATTGTTGAATTTGAGTACACTGGCTTACAGTAGTTATATCATTGAAAACATTATAGAGGGGATGAACTGCTAAGCGTGAAGCAGATGATGATTGAAAGTAGTGATGCTAAACAAACTATGGAAGGAGTAATGCAATTCTTATCCATATAACAGAGTTGTTGATAGACACACAAAGAAGAATAAACACTGGAATGACTGTTTCACTCTTTAGCTGGGTGTGCACCATTTTCGAACTTACTTGGAGTTTGCAGCAGTGTTGTGACCATGAAGCTGGGAAGAAGTGGACCTTAATCCACAAACAAATCCAAGAAAAAGTAGGATAGAGGTACTGGTGGAAGTGAATCTATTGGGGTGGGTTGTGAATCTTACCTGGATAAGAGCATTTCCAGAGAAAGATGATGCTGCTAGTTCAAGTCTCAGTCAGTGCACAGTTTCAATCTGCCTGCCTGTTTCAAGATTAAAATTGTTGCTAAGCTTCCTGTCAATTACCTTTCTCAGAGAGAACTTATAAAACCACACACATACAAATGCATTGTCCCAGCACTGAAGCCTAACTGTCCAGCAGCAAAGCCGATATATTTGAAAAAAACTGTGTGGTGTTCCCTGTAGTATTTATGAATGTATACGTTTATGCTGATTAAGATTTGATATCTTCCAACTCTGAACATATGCTTCTTGATTTATTCTTTACATAAAACTGTATAGGTTAAATAAGTTGTAAACTTTGCAACAGAACAGTCCTGTAACTTGTAGCCTGTCCTCAGTAGCACCAGCCTTGATCACTACAAAGCTGAAAATATAATTGTGTGTGGGACGGTGTTTGTTCATTGATGTGCACGACACCATATTTACAATTATATTAACACACATTAATTCCTTGCAAAGTTTAGGTATTAATTATGGTGACCAGTTTTTATGCTATGGACAATCATTCTATAGATCAACGTGCACAATTACAGTGGTGAAGTTTTCAATAGTGGTACAGACTAAACAGTTCACATTTATCCGAAAACAATACCATTCTCATTTAGCAGCCCTTTAGCAATGTGCAAAGACAATTACACTTTAGTGTTTCATTTAAGACATTCCATTACACACATACTGAGTCAACAATGATAAGTACGAGGGGGGTTTGAAAAGTTCTCAGAATGGGATAGAAAAACTTTTCAATGTAGTCTCCTTGTAGATTAATGCACTTGGTGCAACAATGTTCCAGTGCCTTGATTCCATGTCGAAAATGAGTTTCCTCCAGGCCTGCAAAATAGTTGTCAACTCCAGTTATCAGTTCTTTGAAGTGAATCTTTGTCCACCAAGAAAAATTTTCAGTTTTGGGAAGAGATGAAAGTCTGACGGAGCCATATCAGGTGAATAAGGCGCATGTTGTAACAATTCATACCTTAGTTCATGTAATTTTAGCATGGCGACGACGTGTGTGGGCACGCATTGTCTTGTTGGAAGATGACTTTCTTCCTTGCTAAACCTGGCCTTTTTTTCCCCATATCTTTTGTTGCAATTTGTCCAGGACATTAGATTAGTACTCTACAGTAATTGTTTGCCCTGTGGGGAGATACTCTACACACAGAATCCCTTTTGCATCCCAGAACACTGATGCCATGACCCTTCCCGCCGAAGGAAATGTCGTGTCTTTTTTTGTAGCGGAGAATCAGCATGTGTCCACTGTTTTGTCCCTGGGGTATAGTGGTGCACCCAAGTTTCGTATGTGGTCACAAACCAGAGCAAAAAATCTTGTTCATTTCTCCTAAAACAAGCCAAGCATTTTTCCGATATATCCATTCTCATGCATTTTTGATCCAGCGTCAAGAGTCGCGCCACCCATCTTGCAGATAATTTTTTCATTTCATATTCTTCAGTTAAAATGTGATATACCCTTTCAGATGATATCTGACAAGCGTGAGCAATTTCACACACTTTCAGTCGGCGATCCTCCATGACCATTTTGTGCACTTTTGCAATGGTTTTCGGAGTAGTGACAGCTTCAGCTTAGCCAGCCACTGCTGAGATCATCATCTAAGCTCTCCCAACCAAATTTAAATTCATTTGTCCACTTGGCAGCAGTTGAATATTCTGGAAATTGGTATGAAGGTCCTTTGCTTTCATACCTTTCTGTACAAAGTACTTAATCACTGCTCAAATCTCGTCCTCCCCCCCCCCCCCCCACAATTTCGCAAATCACTACATGGGAACAACAACAGTGCCATGCCACCTCCACAGCTCTCTTCCAAGAGCATTGATGTAGCACATACTTACAGGCAACAGTCCAATGAATATCACATAAACAACTCGTAGTGCTGGCACTGACCTCTCATAGTGGTTCCGAGAACTTTTCAAACCACCCTCATGCTATGAGCTGTTGATAACAGTGCTGCTCAGTTAAACATTCATTACCTTAGAGTGCATAATTCCCCTTTAAGAAACTAAACATTAAATTTCTTAAGTTTTCAGTTGCTGATGTGTGTATTTTCATTTATATAATGTACATAACTGTGGTGTGAGCTGACATAGATCTTACGCGTTTACTTGGGGATTGACTAGTCTGGCAAGATGTCCCAGTGCTTAGAGACAGACCTAAGAACAAGCAGTTATTCTGAAAACAACATTATGCTTTGAAATACGGCTAGATTGAAATTTACTGTTTTTGATGACCTACAAGAATACATAAAATGTTGTTCGTTACAGACAGACACACTATTTTTCTTCTGCATTGTGATTCCCCTCATTTATGTGAATAGATGCCACATTGCATCTTCAAGTGAATAACATGAAATTATTAATTAATCAATGGAAACTCCAGTTTGGAATACCAACAATATTAGAAAACGGATAAATTGCTACTCACCATGAAGATGACTCATTAAGTTGCAGACAGCCACAATGAAAAGACTGTTATACGTTACAGCTTTCAGCCAAAGCCATTTTCAGCAAAGATAATGCATACAAATTTACACAAGCGAGCACATATGACTGCTACCACCGGCAGCTCTAACTGGCAGGACTGATCGGAGCTGCTGGTCATGAGTTCATGAGGTGTGCTTGCTTGTGTGAATGTGTGTGCGCATTAACTTTGCTGAAAAAGACTTTGGCCAAAAGCTATAATATGTAACACTCTTTTCACTGTGCTAAATTCTTAATTAGTGAGTTAATCAATTAATACTGTATGTCAGACCGAAGTCTATAATCTATCAGTGGTTTTGATGAAATCTGCAATGAGGAAATGTTACTGGTGCAAAAATTTAAGTTTAACTGTTTCAGAATGTAATTAGCTTTAGGTAATTTAAAATAATTTACAGACAAGTGGAACTGCTTCACTCTGAAATGATGTTAGGTCACCTTCCTGAAATCTACTGATTAACTCACAAAGCTTTACATGAGTTGATGATTTCCCTAAATCGCTCCAGGCAAATGCCGGGATGGTTCCTTTCAAAGGGCACAGCCGACTTCCTCCCCGTCCTTCCCTAATCCAATGAGACCGATGACCTCGCTGTCTGGTCTCCTTCCCCAAACCAACCAACCAACATGAGTTGAATGATAGTGCTAACTTCAGTTAACTGTAACTTTTAATTAATAGTGCCCCATTGAAAATTAAATACACAAATGGAATTGGAATACTTCAAACGAGAAACTGGATAATAAATTTCAGAGAAATTTCATGTAAGCAAAAACTTTAGATTTCCAAGTATGTGTCACATATAAACAAGTAAACAGATTGGAAGTAAGATAAAAATAAGCCAAAAAATTGGTTATTTTTGGGAGAAGAAAAACAACAATGGAAAGAGCCCACCTGCTTTGTCACTACTTCTCTGCTGATTGTTCTTGTGATGGAATCTGGAAACTTTGATACTGTTGCAATTTTCTACTAAATAATAGCAAGCACTAATCCAACAACATCTATATTGCATCTTCCATAACAAATTTTGGATATAAAGGAACATTGCTTATACATTTATAATGCACATACATTCAACATTACTTTGTATGAACCCTATCTGAGAGCAGTGAATGGTGGTTCTGTACAATTTGACAGACTGTGAGATTCTTGGTTTTTTGTGAGATCATCTTCAAGGCCACAGTAAGCTCTGTATTCAAGGACACGCGCCACTTCTCCAAGCAGGGATGCTGCAGCATGCAATGACAGCCGTGCCAGCAGGTACTGCAACAGGCAGTAAACTGCCAGTGCCACCTTAAATACATGTGGCATCCATCCATACCAATTTACTTGTGCAAACAAAAACAAAAACTTCCAAACTGTTTGCGATACTTAACTGCATTAATAATGAAAATACTTACAGCTGTTATCATCATTAATCGGTTAGGTAGCCGTTGGGTAACACATTGCTTTACTATAGATTTGACACCACATATCTTCACTTATAGACAAATGATGTCACCATTGCTACATTACATAAATAAATAAATATTATAGTGTTGCGTAGCAATGTGTTGTCTTGTCGAACTAGAATCCAAAATAACAAATTTCTGTCATGTATTTGTTGTTAAGCTGCATTAATCATAAGTTATTCAAATCTTTCTACAAGGTAGCCAATCATGTACAAGGAGTGTTCCATAAGTAGTGCAACACTCATTTTTTTCCTGCCCAATTTTGGCTGAAAAAATATGGAATTTGTTGTGATACATCTTGGAATATTCCCGCTTCAGCTCCTATAGTTTCATGAAGTTCTGACAGGTGACAGCGCTGTACATAGCCTTCAAAATGGCATCTGTAACCGAGGTGCATTTCAAACAGAGAACTGTCATTAAGTTTGTTTTGGCAGAAAACTAGAGCACTGCAGATGTCCATAGGTGCTTGCAGAATGTCTACAGAGACCTGGCAGTGTACAAAGCCACAGTGAGTAATCGAGCAAGGCGTCGATCATCATCACAACAGAGTTGCGAAAACGACCGATCTCCTGTGTGCTGGCCACCCGCTCACAGCTGTGACTCCTGCTATGTTGAAATGTGCAGATACTCTCATTCAAGATGCCCCTTGCTGCGTAACTGGACGTTTCAGTTGGTAGTGCTGACACACTCCTTCGGCAGTTGCCTGGTGGGTTCCTCGCCACCAAAAGACCACCATTAAGAGCAATGAAGGACCATGTGTGCAAAACTCCTTGGGCGTTATGAGTCCGATCATGACCATTTTTTGTCAAACATCATCACAGGTGATGAAACGTGTTCATCACTTCTAACCAAAAACAATGCAGGAGTCCATGGACTGGCAACATACCACCTCTCTTCCAAAGAAAAAGTTCAAAGTCGCATCCTCGCCCAGTAGCCATGGTGACAATCTTTCTGTTTTCATGTCCTCCCTCGTGGTGGAACAATCAACTTGGAAGTGTATTGTGCTACCCTCAAGAAACTGAAGAAACAACGAGCGTGTTTCTTGACTCAAAAGCGCAAATGAACTTCTCCTTCTCCATGACAATGCAAGGCCTCGCACAAATCTGTGCACCTGAGAGGCACTCATAAAACTTCATTAGACTATTCTTCTTCGTCCACGCTGCAGCCTGGATCCCACACCTTCTGACATCCATCTGTTTGGCCCAATGAAGCATGCACTCCGTGGGAGGCAATACATGGATGATGGGGAGGTTACTGATGCAGCAAGACATTGGCTCTGATGTGGACCAGTAGAGTGGTATTATGCTGGCATACAGGCCTCCCAGTAAGGTGATATGAGCTTGTTGCATTGAACAGAGATTATGTTTAAAAATGGGAGTTTGTACCCAAAAGAATGGGGTATGATATGGTGTATTGGAAACCTGAATAAAAGCAATATGCTTTCACGGGGAAAAAATGTTGCATTACTTACTGAACACCCCTTGTAATGCAACTTGACATTCATTAAGTAAGCTACTGTCGTCAGCTGTCTTTACTATAGTGCATTTATACATTGTCGTAATTTTTCTGTACCTATGGACAATCCGCAAAGAGGGCAGATAAACCAGTTGCACCTCTAGCTTAGTTTCAAATTTTACAGTTAATTCAGGCAAAGTAACCACCTGTACGTGTATGCAATGGGAATCAAATCAGAACCATTTTGTTGTGAATTTTTATGTCGTCCAATGATGCCCAGAAGATACTTGTGTATTGCTATATCTCAGGTTTCAGTAAATGCATAAGGGGAGGTTTTCCACAGTGGAACTATTGAATGCAGATAGAGGAAGGATAGACATGCTATGGCCATGAATGTTGGATGGTGTGGCTTGCCTCGGTCTGTCGAAAAGGCTACAGGCAGGTAACGTAACAGTCATAAACCACTGCTGCATGAGAATGGCCAGCAAGCTGCTTCCCCGGGCTGGTGGCCTGGTAAGGTGGCAGCTCCAGCTCCCATGATTTAAGGACAGACTGCCCCATCATGGAGTCAATCTGTGGTCCATGAACAACATTTGGATGGTGCCTTAAGCCCCACAGCCCTGTGACTGTAGAGCTGGGATACTAACACAAGTGACTTTAGTACAAAATGGATAGGTATTTATACACTTTTGGGCTGCGCTTGCTTGGGCTTTGCTATGCCTTTCGGCACATCAGTTACTTTTCAGCTTAACTCACAGTTACAGTTTGCTCTATTGTCCACAAGGTTCTGGGAATCCAGTCAACCAGGATTTTAACAGTAGTTGGGTTGCAACTTCAACTTGTGTTTTGCTTCTTCTACATGAAAACAGGGGATAAGCTTAGCGGAGTAAGTGTTGATTCAGTACCTGCTACAATTACGGTCGGTGTTGTTTCGTGCCTCTTTTTTGCAATCTTTCTCAGTTTTCTTACCCGGCAGTAACTTCACAGTGTAGAAGTTCTTACCTTCTCTCACTACCCTGTTTGGGCAAACGGTAAACTCACCTCTGTAATGCTTCTGCAACTTCACTTCTCCCATTTCCACATGCCTGCTCTTGTTGTCTGCAATCAACAACTGTTGCACTTTTACCCCAACAAATTTCTTCAGCATTCCCCTCTTAACGGGATACGTGTGGACTACGTAACATTGGTACTGTGACTGCCTCCCTGATGTGGGAAAGGAAAATGAAATGTTCACCTTTGCTCCATCAGTCCTTGTTTTTACGCTTGTTAGGTTTTATTTCTGGTTGTAGCTCTTTTTACATGTTCTGTAGCCCCCCTGGGTACTGATGTGGTGGTAACAAGCTTACTCCAGTTATCCTTATACTGATTGCTGCATAGCTTCCCACAATACTGATGTCTGCCTGCATGCTTCCCACACACTGTTCTCCAAGGACTGCAACCACTTCTTTAACACTACTTCCCTCATGGACTTACAAGGAGTGACTAACATCAACTGCAGAAGACTGATCAAAAACAGCACTTCTTTTGCCATGGGGCGTTATCAGTTTAGGAGGCTGCCTTTCAGATTGAAGAATGCACCTGTGACATTTCAAGGGATGTTGGATGGATGGAGTTCTTAGAAGACTGAAATCACATCAGTATGTAGTGTATCTTGATGATATAATCCTCTTTACCAGGTGATATGGAGTAGCACATACTACACTTAAGGGAAATATTCCTTAGACTGAGAACACGCATTTAATGTTGAGCATGGAGAAGTATAATTTTGTGTTGGAAGAGGTGGCATTTCCTAGTCACATAATTAGTAAGGTTGTAAGGATGGGGTTAGGACACACCCCTAGGTTGGTTAAACCTATATGTAAATTTTCTGTATCTAAATCAGAAGTGGAACTGCATTCGTTTCTTTGAGTCACAAATTATTATAGGATTTCGTAAAAGATTTGCAGATGTTTCCAGACCATTGATGCAATTACTAAAGAAAGGTTCAAAATTTGTGTGGTCAGAGGGTTGTTAACGTGCTTCTGAGAAACTGAAAGAAACTTTGACATCGTGTCCAACCTTGGTATTTTCAAATTTCAATAAGAAATGCATTCCATAATGAAGCATCGAAGAATGCTCTTGGTTGTGTGTTGTCTCAAGAAGGAGGTGGCATAGAACACCCAATAGCCTTTGGTTCAAGGCAAATGAACTCAGCTGGAAGAATTACTACCGAACAGAAAAAGAAATGTTGAGCCTTGTCTATGAAATCACTTATTTCAAGTGTTATCTTTACGGGGAAAATGTCGAGTGATAATGTATAATGCAGCACATAAATGGTTTTTGGGGTTGAAGGATACCTCTAGTAGTTTGACACGATGGGCAGTAGGAGGGTAAACATAAGCCTGGTAAAAATATGGGAACACAGATAGATTAAGTAAGAAAGTAGAGCGTTCCAAATAGTACATAATGAGCTAAAGGACTGGCAGGCAGCACAATAGGTGGATAGCGAATGTAAGCAGTTTAGTAAACAGTTACAGTTTTGTATACAAGATAGGTTGCTGTGCAGGAAAACTAAGTAGGAACCACAAGTGGTGGTGCTGGCAAAGCTGAAAAATAGAGTATTACAGGAGACACATGATCACACATTAGCAGGTCATGGGGGATAAAGGTTTATGAAGAGGGGAGAGATATTGGTGGAAGAATAGGAAGTTGAATGTGGACAAATGTTAAAGTATGCAAAGAGAACAAATTTGTGTAACATGAGAGTGTCACTGCAGAGGTTACCTGAAGCATTGGAACTATTTCAGTTGCTTGGGATTGATGTTTATGTCTTTCAAAACACCTGCAGGAAATATTTATGTTTATACAGCATTTTTTGAGGTACATGGAAATCGTCGCAATGCCCAACCAACAGGTAGCAGTAGTGGTGCAAGTCACAGCAGTTTTTATATTTCCATTTGGTGTATAAGAAGTTGATAACACTACCCACCGGCCAACCTTGTATTGTGGTATTCTTGATGTATGGTTAACTGCTTCATCTTGCTTCTCTAGTGCCCTGGTATTAGCCTTGCACGCCCTGTTCCATATTTACATTATTACTCTCACAAGCAATTGGATACTGAAGTTTGGTGTATCTGAGACAATACTGACAGATCAGGGAACTAAATTTATTTCGGATTTGTTCAAGAAATTGTGTAAGCTTTTGTGTGTGAAAAATTGAGGATGAGCCTTTTACATCCTCAAGTTAATGGAAGAACAGAGAGAGTGTATAGAATTATAAGGATGATGCTAGGATACTATGTGGATGCACACTATTACAGAAATGTAGTCTCAGCATACAATTCAGAACAGCACATAAATATGGGATTGTCATCTTAATTGATGTAAGATACCATCGCCGTTCAACATGTTAAAAAATAAGAAGGGTAAGACAGGAGAGTCTGTTAAAGACTATGTGAGAGTAATAAGGGAAATGTGGAACAGAGCATGCAAGGCTAATACCAGGGCACTAGAGAAGCAAGAGGAAGCAGTTAACTATACAGCAAGAATGCCACAATACAAAGTCGGCCAATGGGTAGTGTTATCAACTTCTTCTACACCAAAGGGAAATATAAAAAAAAGTTTTGCAAAGTTGTGGAAATTGCTTCACCAATTAATGTCAAGATTCAATCATCAATGAGGATGACTGTTGTACACTTGGGATGTTTGAAACTGTTTCGTAGGAGTCCAGAAGTTATCCCAGGAATTTTGGATTTCGACTAGAAGGCAAAAGTGGGAAAGAAGGTGCAGGAGAGTGATCGAGTAATTTTGTATGAACTACTTAGAAGTCTGTATGCATTAAGACTATTAGGTAACAGTAGATTTACATTTTGTGTTTGTTGGGTCAAAATATAGCATAAGGTATAGAGTAGGCAAGCTGAACAGCTGCGGCATAGTAGGGGACTTAAGGGCAGCAAATGACCAATGAGAGAGACTTTGCTAACAGCATGACATCACCTCTCCTGGACTCGTGACCATATCGGTTTGACGCTAAACAACTGGAAAACCCTGGCCTGGTCAGATGAGTCCTGATTTCAGTTGGTAAGAGCTGATTGTAGGGTTTCCTTTTGAAAGTCCAGAAATACTAGAACCAGGCTGGATGTCAAATTCTCTTCAGTTCTTCAAATGCATCCTGACATTCCTCTGTCCACATGAATTTCACACATTTCCTTAGCAACTGTGTGAGTGGTCATGCTACATCAGCAAACCATTTCACAAATTTTTTTATAGTAATTTGAGACATTAAAAAAATACATAGGCACTGGGAATTCCCACATAGCTTTTACTAGTCTTGGGTCTGTCCTTCTCTCCAGATTTACTAGTTACATTGCCTAAATAACCTACCTCTTCTAAAGCAAAATGGCACTTCTCTGTGTTAACATCAGATGTGCAGCCCTCAATCTCTTGAACACTTCCTTCAGATATTATCTATGCTGGTGCATGTCTTTTGAATATACAATGATATCATCCAGGAAAACTAGACTATGACATCGTTTCAAACCTCTCAACACACCATCCATCAACCTCTGAAATACTGTAGATGCATTTTTAATCCAAACAGTATTGTCTTGAACTGATAGTGTCCTCATGGTACCAAAGATTCTGTCTTTGGTTGGTCTCCGAGAACAACCTCCAATTGATGGTAGCCACTACTCAAATCCATGGTTGAGAAATATCAACATTGCCCCAAATTATCTATGATCTCAGGAATGTTTTGATTGGGTAGGCATATGTTACAGTCTTGCTGTTCAGGTGACTGTAATTGCAGCAGAGCCTATATTGTCTAGTTACAACTGTAGACTTCTTTCATATGACCACAATTCCTGCACCCCATGGACTATTACTCTCTTCCATTGTGCATGGTGAGCATTCAAACTGAGGGATTAATGGAAGGAGTAATGGATGACATTTATCAAAATTTTATTGTTACATTTTTTTTTTTTTTTTTTTTTTTTTTTTTTTTTTTTTTTTTTTTTTTTTTTTTTTTTTTTGCTAGAACTTCGTTTTATGGTCAAACTGTGGCTTGACCTGTATTGGTGCAGTACCAGATATTATTCAATGCACGCCTACCTTTGCTTAGTTCACATGGGTAGTGTTCCCACAGTGGGTACTGCTGACAGGGAAGATGCTCCAAAGGCATTGCTGATTGAGAGACGTGCAAGTGCCCCTTGGCCAACTAGTGGAATGGCTGGAAATGGTCAAGTGAGACATGGAGCAGGCTGGTGAGAGTGCCTCAGTACCGCTGGGATGGCCTCTTGCCTACCAGCTTTCCTCCTGACCAGACGTTTGTCCTGCTCTTTTGGGCAATGTGCCCCTCAGCCTGGCTGTTGCAGCTCTCTGTCAGCATGGAATGCAATGTGTCTGCACCCCTTAGAGGACAGATTTAGAGCCAATAACACTCCACTTTTGAATCTGTGAACGATATGGCTCTGAATTTATGCAAAAATTATCCTGACAACCTGGATGCCCACTTCCCTGTACCACCCAACCCTGGTCATACAATGTAAAAACTGGTGTCAGTTCAGTAGGGTCTGACCTATCATTGGGTCTGGTAACTGGCATGAATTCTTTTTGCAGTGTTCAATGACGCATGGATTGTCACCCAACGAGAGTGAAATGAAATGTCTGGGAGACAGCGGGTTTGTTTTACCCTCCTCCATAGCACACCAGGGGCAGCTTGGTGGAGGTGTCCAGTTGCCTCTCACGTGAAACAGTAGGTGTCTGGCATTGATGACAGTACAAAGAGGAATCACTTGAATGCCACTGCCAGCGAAGTCTCCAGCTGCAACCGTGATGACAGCATGACAGCGCAGCTGACAGTACCTCAGAGGTAGCCATGACCTCCCTTCACCAACGGGTGCGGCTCTCTGTTCCAGCAGTAGCTGCTTTTGTAAATCAGGGCAGGCTGCATTGTCCCATGGTCAAACGTGGACCCTGTACTGCACTCCAGGATGTCACTCAAAGTGTCACAGGCTTGTGATGTAGGCTTCAATACTAAGATGAAAATATTTTAGTACACAAATGGCTGAGTACTTACATGCTCCAGGCTATGTTCACTAGGGCTTAAGGCACGTACTCTAAAGACTTCCATGGTGGTAAGTGAAGAAAGGCTTCTGTCCTTCCACTAGTGTACTGCAGTGTTGGCTGTACTATGCTGTGCCCATATGGCTCTGCTTCACAGTGCCTGTCAGCCATGTTTTGCTTCACAATGCATAACACTCTTGTCTGCCTGCAGCTGGCTCTGTTGCAACTCACTTCCACTCTGGCGTACTTTTGGTCAAATTTGGTCGGTACGCTACGCTGCCCTCCTTTTTATCAAGACCTCGTCCTTCATGTCTACCAAACTAGATTACCCTTTACACTAGAGTTCCAAGCATCTCTTAAGATTTATTCTAACAATTGGTTTCTTTCATCATATTACTTAATCTCATACATTTCCTTGTGTCTTAACTCAAAACCATGGAACTTATTTAATTGCTAGGATTCTTGCACAATAACTTCTAACTCTCTTTTCCAAACTTGCAAGCTAAAATGAATCACTAATTCTTAATATTTTCAATAATTCTTAATACCCCCTTGTGCATTCATCTTCCTTCTGCTTTGTGCTTGGGGTATCCAATCCATTGGAATCTGAATGGTGGCTGGACCTGAACTACGTCTTGTGCTTCATCTTCCATGTACCAAAAAAAGGGCTATGCTCAACAGAACAAGTGCCTCTGCAGTGGTTGGTATGATAACTGTCAATGTTGCCTCTTTCTGGTACTGATTTTCCTGATATAAGTTTATATCTGCACCAAGGTTTCCAGTGAGACTCATCTCTCTTGCTGGTTCAGAAGCATCTTTATAGATTTAATTAATTCTGACCCAAGAGTTTGATATAAGCTGGCTAGATCTGCAGTAGGTAGCAGTTCCATTGGCTCTTCTGGCCAATACAAATGATGCTGCAAAATATTCTGTTGAGTTGTCCCTCAAATCACAGAGGGCAGAGAAGAGTAAGCCACATTATCTTACATGCTGTTCCATTTAATAATAAACCACTCTCATTTAATTCTAGCCTCTTTATTGATGTAAGCTTCCCCTGCTCAAAACCTTGTCAAAGGTAGAGTATAACCAATATGTCTTGACCTGCTGAAAGTGTGTTACTTCTGTATTGCATTCTCTTACCTCCTGCATTTTCACTTTGCTGGAATCCTGCCTCTCTCTTATTACCATATTCAGACAGAGTGTGGTTTCTCCTCAGTATTATTTTTGTAATTTTGCTTCCTTCATTTTTTCTTATCTTCCTTTGTATTTTGCAATTAATAATAGCTACTGTGATACTGTGGCTAACTTGAAATAAAAGAAGTAAGTTTTTGTGCTGGGTTCTAAAACCAACCCCAACTCCAGTGGTAGTTCCTTCTGTACTTTCCTTAGACCCTCTAAATGCTGCTTTGGTGACAACAAGTTTAGCCCTAGCTGACTTCTTACTGCCTGGTGCATACCCTCCTTTAGTTCTATTACTTTTCTTTGTGCCTTCCAAACGCTACCTTCTATGGACTGCAGCCATTTCATCATTAGTACTTTTCTATCTAAGACTTCTACTTCGGTTTGTAGTTCCCTGATGTCCCGATTAAGTGCCTCTTCTCTAACTCTGGCATACCACATTACTTCTCCAGTCAGTTGTCATAGTAGTCATGTGCTATTCAATATGTCCATCTCTAAACTTTCAGTCTGCATAGTATGCCAATCATTCGTGACTTGGTTTCCTTTTGCCCATTGCTTAACCTCTTCTATGGTCTTGTTCATCCTTCAAATCTCTTCCTCATCAGCAGTGCCAAATACTATTTTCATAATCTGACCTCCAGCATCAATCCAACCCCTCTTCTCTCACATGTGGAATAAGCCCCAGTACCTGGGTCATCTCACTCCTTAATTTCTCATATGCTCCATGTACTCTCTCAAATACCATAGCACTTCCTTTGAGTATCTTATACCTTTCCATTCACTGACAGAATTTGTCAAATGCTTCTTCCAATCTTCTCACCGCATTACACATCTCCCATGCTTTGAATACCACCTGTACCACCAAGCAATGACTGCTGATCACTATGTTTTCCCACTAGGGTAACAGTACTCCCTTTCCAGGTGCCGCTTCCGTAATTCTTCCACCCAAAGATCAGTAGTCCCGCAACGAACCACATCATCTCACCTTCTCCGCATCTCACCTATGGGTAGGAATACTTATCACTTTCCTCCCCCTTAAATTCATTGCTGCTCCACAGCTGCTTACACTAACCGCCCTAAATCTATACCTAACCTAAAATATATTAAATCACTATCTCCAAGGCCTCAATCCCTATGGAAGCCTCCATTTCATTCACAACTTCTTGTTTATCTTCTGATACCTTTCTCCTCACCCTCCCTTTCTGGTCCACATCTCCTATCCCTTAAATAACTTCTGGACTCCCTTGAAAAGGTTTCAGCTGCACTACTTCCACAATTTTCATTCTCTTCAGCAACCGAATATTGGCATTTACAGCTGACATAGTCTCTACCACTTGGAATGGCCCCTGATACTTTGCAAAATAATTTTTTATCTTCCCCTTCAGCATATATGATGCTGACAGCATCAACCACTGATCAACCTTATACTGTGGCATCCTTGCCATACGGCCCACTGCTTCTTCCTGTTCCTCTAGTGCTTGTGTATTTGTCCTCTGTACTCTATTCCAAATTTCCTTATTCACTTTGGAAAATTCTTAACAGACTCTCCTGTCTTTCATTTCTTCATTTTCAATAGGTCATATGGTGATGGCATTTTATGACCATATACTACTTCATATGGTGATAATCCTATATTTGTATGCTGTTTTGAGTTGTAGGAAGAGATGAGATACTTCAAATAGACATCCCAGTTGGTATGATGAAAGTCAATGTAGTATACAAGTGTCTTCCCGATTATCCTATGCACTCTTTCAGTTCTTCCATTGGCTTATGGATGGAGAGGACTCGTCCTTAACTTCTTCAAATTCAATAAAATACAAAATTCCTTGAGTGGATTTGACATGAAGTTCATTCACTGCTGTGTCGCTATTGTTTCAGGCACTCAAAACTTCAGTATCCAGTTATTCACAAGTGCTTGTACCACTATTGCTGCCTGCTGTTTTGGTATTGTGATCATTTTTATGTATTTTGAAAAATGATCTATGATTGTGAGTATGTACTTGTTCCCTGCAGGTGTTTTATTGAATGGACCTAAAACATGAGTCCCCAGAAATCTGAATAGTGCTAATGCCTCTGGTAACCATTACCCATGGTCCCAACTTGGTTTGTCTGCATAGCAACCTATCCTACACATAGAACTGTGACTCCTTAAAATACTACTTACTTTAATCATCTGCTCTCTGTGCAGTTCACCATTCCTTATGCACTTTACTCCCAACATGTAATACTGCTACTTTTCTACTTAAGCCATCCACATTTCCAAGCTTCTTTCCAGGTTTATGCATGACTTCAAAATGAAATGCACTTAGTATTTCTGCCCATTTCATCAACCTGCTAGAAGAATCCTTTAACCCAACAACCATTTTAATGCTGCATGATCTGTTATTACTCTAAACATTTTACTGTACAAACATTTGAAACATGTGATTCCATATACAAGGTTCAACATGTCCTTCTCCATCATGGAATAATTTCTTTCTGCAGAATTTAGTTTTCTTGATGCAAAAGTTCTACACCTTCTACCTCTTGTAACAACACACAGCGAAGTGCATGGTTTGATGCATCACATGATAAAACAAATTCTCCATTAAAATCTGGAAATACTAATATAAGACTTGATGCTAAAACTAAGAAGCTCCCTAAGAGCATGATGGCACTCTTCTAACCGCACAAATTTAGTACCCTTTTTTAACAATTGTATCAATGGTCTGGTGATATCCACAAATCATTTTATGAACCAGCAGTAATATATATCTACAGATGATTGCAACTCGTTTACAGATTCTGGCACAGGAAATTCATGTACAGCTCTAATTAATCTTGGGTCTGTCTTAACCCCATCTCTACTTGTGATATGACCTAAGTATGCTACCTCTTCCATCACAAAATTAACTTTTCTGTACTCGGTGTTAGCTTTGCTGCTTTTAACCTTAGAAATACTCCCTTAACGGCTGCATGTGCTGTTCCATATCACTCCCACAGATGATTATGTCATCGAGATACACTAAGCAATGCCATGGTTTTAATCCTCTGAGTATTCCATCCAAAAATCTCTTAAATGTTGCAGGTGCATTTTTTATAATCTGAATGGCATTCTTCTAAATTGGTAGTGTCCCCATCGTGTCAAAACTGCTGTTTTGTTTTGATCTTGTGGAGCAACCTCTATCTAGAGGCAACCATTCTTCAAATCCGTTGTTGAAAAATATTTGCATTGCCCTAAATGATCCAGGGTTTCTGTGATGTTTGGCAAAAGGTATTTATGTGTTATGGTTTTTGCATTTAGATGTCTGTAATCATAATAAAATCTATATTTTCATGTTCAATTCATTGATTTTTTTTTGGCACGACAACCATTCCTGCCTTCAATTATTCCAACTTTCAGCTGTTGATCGATAAATTCCTCCAAAATTGGCTGTAAGTACTTAGGTATTCTGTATGGCTTGTGGTAGACTGGTGAATAAACTCCTGTTGGTATACAGTGCCATGTAATATGTGTACCTGGTAATGGCCTTTTAGGAAAAAATAAATCCTTAAATTCCGAAAGTAACTTGCTTCCCTCTAGGTGCTTCACTTTCTCTTGTAATGCAGTTTCAATGGTATCTGGCAATTGCCCATGGCTGATAACCCTCATGTCCCATTCTTCTTCCTCCATAGTATCCACATTAGCTATTACCAGCCTCTTTGTTAAACGTATGTCCTCTGCACTAAAATAATCTCTAGAAAAAGGTACTGTGGTGTGCGTACTGTAAGACCTACCATACACACACCATCAGATTATTTGATTTGTTGCTCTAATGAAGTAGGCGAGTGTCAGCAATACGTCTCATGGTCTTATTGTGCCGTGTTTATCTTCCGCCGTTAGGTCAGACGATAGAAATGCCACTTGCACACTTAGAGTAACAGATTGACGGTGACCAACTTTAAACAGAACTTGATTAATTTTCACACACATTAATTAAAATAATACAAAGTGTAGACATTATGTAACTTCAGAATGAGATTTCTGTAAAGTTTGGAAGGTATGAGACAAGGTACTGGCAGAAGTAAAGCTGTGAGTACCGGGCGTGTGTCGTGCTTCGGTAGCTCAGATGGTAGAGCACTTGCCTGCGAAAGGCAAAGGTCCCGAGTTGCAGTCTCGGTCGAGCACACAGTTTTAATCTGCCACGAAGTTTCATATCAGCGCACACACCGCTGCAGAGTGAAAATCTCATTCTGGAAACATCCCCCAGGCTGTGGCTAACCCATGTCACCGCAATATCCTTTCTTTCAGGAGTGCTAGTTCTGCAAGGTTCGCAGAAGAGCTTGTGTAAAGTTTGGAAGGTATGAGATGAGGTACTAGCAGAAGTAAAGCTGTGAGTACCGGGTGGTAGTCGTGCTTCAGTAGCTCAGATGGTAGAGCACTTGCCCGCGAAAGGCAATGCTTCCAATTTCGAGTCTAGGTCGGGCACATAGTTTTAATCTACCAGGAAGTTTCATATCAGTGCACACTCCGCTGCAGAGTGAAAATCTCATTCTGGAAACATCCCCCAGGCTGTGGCTAAGCCATGTCTCCGCAATATCCTTTCTTTCAGGAGTGCTAGTTCTGCAAGGTTCGCAGAAGAGCTTCTGTAAAGTTTGGAATGTAGGAGACGAGTTACTTGCAAAAGTAAACCTGTGAGTACTGGGCGTGAGTCGTGCTTCGGTAGCTCAGATGGTAGAGCACTTGCCCGTGAAAGGCAAAGGTCCAAAGCTCGAGTCTTGGTCGGGCACACAGTTTTAATCTGCCAGGAAGTTTCATATCAGCTCACACTCCGCTGCAGAGTGGAAATCTCATTCTGGAAACATCCCCCAGGCTGTGGCTAAGCCATGTCTTCGCAGTATCCTTTCTTTCAGGAGTGCTAGTTGTGTAAGATTCGCAGAAGAGCCTCTGTAAAGTTTGGAAGGTAGGAGACGAGGTACTGGCAGAAGTAAAGCTGTGAGTACCGGGCGTGAGTCGTGGTTCGGTGGGTCAGATGGTAGAGCACTTGCCTGTATAAGAAAAAGGTCCCGAGCCCCACTCTCGGTAGGACACGGTTATAATCTGCCAGGAAGTTTCATATCAGCGCACCCTACGCTGCAGAGTGAAAATCTCATTCTGGAAACTTCCCCCAGGCTGTGGCTAAGCCATGTCTCCGCAATATCCTTTCTTTCAGGAGTGCTAGTTCTGCAAGGTTCGCAGAAGAGCTTGTGTAAAGTTTGGAAGGTATGAGACGAGATACTGGCAGAAGTAAAGCTGTGAGTAGCGGGCCTGAGTCGTGCTTCAGTAGCTCAGATGGTAGAGCACTTGCCCGCGAAAGGCAAAACTCCTGAGTTCGAGTCTCGGTCGGTCACACAGTTTTAAACTGCCAGGAAGTTTCATATCAGCGCACACTCTGCTGCAGAGTGAAAATCTCAATCTGTAAACATCCCATAGTCTGTAGCTAAGCCATGCCTTTTCAATATCCTTTCCTTCAGGAGTGCTAGTTCTGGAAGGTTCACAGAAGAGCTTCTGTAAAGTTTGGAAGGTAGGAGACGAGGTACTGGCAGAAATAAAGCTGTGAGTATCGGGGAGGAGTCGTGCTTCAGTAGCTCAGATGGTAGAGCACTTGTCCGCGAAATTCAAAGCTTTTGAGCTCGAATCTCGGACGGGTACACAGATTTAATCTGCGAGGAAGTTTCATATTAGTGCACACGTAGCTGCAGAGTGGAAATCTCAATCTGTAAACATCCCCCAGGCTGTGGCTAAGCCGTGTCTCCACATTATTCTTTCTTTCAGAAGTGCTAGTTCTACAAAGTTCGCACAAGAGCTTCTGTAAAGTTTGGAAGGTAGGAGACGAGATACTGGCAGAAGTAAAGCTGTTAGTACCGGGCATGAGTAGTGCTTTGGTAGCTCAGATGGTAGAGCACTTGGCCGTAAATGGAAAAGGTCCCGAGTTCGAGTCTCGGTCAGGCACGCAGTATTAATCTGCCAGGAAGTTTTTTATCGCCACACAATCAGATGCAGAGTGAAAATCTCATTCTGGAAACATCCCCAAGGCTGTGACTAAGCTATGTCTCCACATTATACTTTCTTTCAGGAGTGGTAGTTCTGCAAGGTTCGCAGAAGAGCTTCTGTAAAGTTTGCAAGGTAGGAGACGAGGTAATTGCAAAAGTAAAGCTGTGAGTACCGGGCGTGAGTCGTGCTTCGGTAGCTCAGATGGTAGAGCACTTGCCTGTGAAAGGCAAAGATCTCGAGTTCCAGTCTCGGTAGGACACACAGTTTTAATCTCCAGGAAGTTTTATATCAGCGCACAACCTGCTGCAGAGTGGAAATCTCATTCTGGAAACATCCTCTAGGCTGTGGCTAAGCCATGTCTCCGCAATTGCCTTTCTTTCAGGAGTGCTAGTTCTGCAAGGTTCGCAGAAGAGCTTCTGTAAAGTTTGGAAGGTAGGAGACGAGGTACTGGCAGAAGTAAAGCTGTGAGTACCGGGCGTGAGTCATGCTTCGGTAGCTCAGATGGTAGAGCATTTGCCCGCGAAAGGCAAATGTCCCGAGTTCGAGTTTCAGTCGGGCACACAGTTTTAATCTGCCAGGAAGTTTCATATCAGCGCACACTCCGCTGCAGAGTGAAAATCTCATTCTGGAAACATCCAGCAGGCTGTGGCTAAGCCACGTCTCCGCGATATACTTTCTTTCAGTAGCGCTAGTTCTGCAAGTTTCGCCGAAGTGCTTCTGTAAAATTTGAAAGGTAGGAGACGAGGAACTGGCAGAAGTAAAGCTGTGAGTACCGGGCGTGAGTCGTGTTTCGGTTGCTCAGATGGTAGAGCACTTGCCCGTGAAAGGCAATGGTCCCGAGTTCGAGTCTCGGTCGGGCACACAGTTTTATTCTGCCGGGAAGTTTCATATCAGCGCACACTCCGCTGCAGAGTGAAAATCTCATTCTGGAAACATCCTCCAGGCTGTGGCTAAGCCATGTCTCCGCAATATCCTTTCTATCAGGAGTGCTAGTTCTTCAAGGTTCGCAGAAGAGCTTCTGTAAAGTTTGGGAGGAAGGAGTCGAGGTACTGGCAGAAGTAAATCTGTGAGAGAAAATCTCATTCTGGAAACATGTTTCCGCAATATTCTTTCTTTCATGAGTGCTAGTTCTGCAAGGTTCGCCGAAGAGCTTCTGTAAAATTTGGAAGGTAGGAGACGAGGTTCTGGCAGAAGTAAAGCTGTGAATACTGTGCGTGAGTTGTCCTTCGGTAGCTCAGATGGTACAGTTCGCTGGCGGAGGGCGTGGAGGTAGGACGTAGTGTGGCGTGCGCTGCGCCGTCTGTGCTTCTGCGTGGTAAGTCTTGCGCTTTGTGCAGCTTAAAACTCTTGTTTATAGACCACTTCGAAACGTAATGTGTAGAATGCCGTGATGGCTCAACCAAGTCGAAAAGTTACGTTGAAACTTACCTTTGATCCTCGATATGCCAGACCCAAGTCGTTTGAAGTAGAATTTTGGTTAGAAGAAGATGTGAAGCTCTCCTTCCATGATGTATTTGGGATCCACCTGTCGATTGTAGCTTGTGTCGTGTTTGTTAAAATGCGTAGTTCCTAGTTGTGCGAGAAAATAGTAGAGGCTTCCGGAGGTGTTTTGAAATTTAAGCACTTAGATGGAAACGTTGGTGAATTCACCGTTGTACATGCTGGTTTTGGCATTCGCACAGTTCGAATCTTCGAGTTGCCTTTTGAGATTACAACAGACCAAATTAATGCTGTAATTTCACCCTTCGGGAAAGTGCTCAGCAACTTTGCCGAGAAATGATCAAGCGCGCATAAATTCCCAATACTAAATGGCGTACGGCAGCTTCGAGTAGAGTTACAAAAGCATATCCCGTTGTACATCAATGTCTGCGGATGTAGAATAATTGTAATTTATGACGACCAACTGCGAACCTGTGCCGCCTGTAACAAGCCTGGGCACGTCCGCGCAGAATGTATACAGCGGCGCGTTGCACAGCTGCCGGCCGGCGAGGCCGCCAGGCCACCGGCGATGACAACACTGCCTGGAACTTACGCCGCCGTGGCAAGCGAACGGCCGACTGCTTCCTCAGCCCCTGTATCGTGTCCAAATATAAATTCTCCAGATACTGAAATTCCGATGGATGTCAGTGCCGTCATATCTGACGACCTACAAGAATCCCGCCAATCTACGGAAACAGTTGAAGTTCCACAGAAACAGGTACCTGCAACTGTAAAGGCAGCAGATCCGCCGGAATTTGAAGACCGACACACCTTGCAGGAAAGCGACACTAACTTGGATCCTGAAGAAAGTACGTAGAGAGGCACTTCTCCAAAGAAAAATAAGAAACGCCGCCTGGCGCGCAAAGGTGCACAGGAGACAGCTCCCACTCTCCGACAAAAAGCGATGGAAATAGGTAGTACCTTAAGCCAACAGATGGCTGGCAACACGAAAGCGACACCAGTTTCTGAGGAGCGTTCCCCTTCTGCGTTGGAAAAACGAGACGTCCAAGGAAAGCCAACAATGAAAGCATCCAACCTCCCCCAAGAAACGAGTCACTCTCCTGAAGATTCACTCGGCCCACCCACGACGACAACCTCAACCAGCTGGGCAGACGAAAGCGACCATAACAATGCCGACGAAGAAATGACAGAAGTTTCAGGAACTAAGACAGACTGTTAGCTAGCACCACAGGTGGCTGATTTCTTCAACGAAGACGTCTCCGCGGACGAACATTCTAAAGAACAAGGACACACCACCGTAACATTTGCTACCGGTGAATATTATTAAAATGCGTTTTAAACCTGACGCTTGCGAGACAAATCAGAAGAACGTTTTTTTTTTTTTTTTTTTTTGAAGTTAGATCAAGCAGAACGACGAATGTCTGACATACAAGCATACAAAATCGCGACAGTAAACCTTAATAAGATTTATAGTTCCTTTAAACTACAGAACTTAAAAGATTATATATATGCTTCTGACAGTGACATTATACTTTTACAAGAAGTGACAGACGTTGAGCTTGGTAACGTACCTGGCTTCAACGCCATTACTAACCCAGGGCATGGAGCGGAAATGGGCACGGCTCTGCTCACAAAGGAGGGCACAGTAGTCCAAGATGTAGTAAAACTACCAAACAGTAAAGGCATAGCGGTCACAATAAACAAAATACGACTCATTAACGTGTATGACCCTTCAGGATCCAGTAACAGGCACCGCAGAACGGAGTTCTTTAAAGAAGAAATTGTTCCCCTATTTGGAACTCGATATGAACACCTTATCCTGGGAGGAGATTTTAGCTGTGTTTTGCATGCCAAAGACCAAACTCCCAATTTCAACAAGTGTACTGAACTGGAACGTATAATTAATGACTTAAGGTTAATAGACTCATGGGAACATATGCACGGTGCAGCCCCTGGCTTCACCCACGCCACGAGTCACTCGGCGAGCCGCCTCGACAGGATATATGTAACGCACAATTTGAAACACCTCATTTTGCAGTCCGAAGTATGGCCTACCGTTTTTTCAGATCATGCTGCATACATATGCACAATCAATCTGATAAAACAAGGGACCTTCCGAGGTAGAGGCACATGGAAACTCAATGTGTCTCATCTGGAAGACCATGCTTGTCAGGAGGCATTTTACAAGGTATGGAGAGAGTGTGAAAGCAAATTTAGCTCGTACAACTCTGGCACTGACTGGTGGCTGAAACATGCCAAACCTAAAATACGGAAGTTTTTCATAAACTACTCCAAAGACAAAAACTTTTGGTACAAATCAACTATAGAATTTTACTTTCAGTGCGTAAGGGATTTGTACAAGTCCGATGTAACAGTTGTGGACAACTACGAAAGAATTAACAAAATTAAAGCAAACATTTTAGCACTACGGCGTAAACAACTGGAAGGCTACCAAATAACGTCGCTTGCCCGGAATATAGCACAGCACGAGGTCTCTTCCATTTATCATGTCATTCGTGAAAGCAAAAGGGCGTCTCGCAAGATATTACTGAAATAACAACTGATGATGGAAGGAAGCTGACGAAGCAAAGAGAGATTAAAGAGGCAATCGTACAACATTTTGAATCCTTAATGTCTAGTCAACCGGTTGACGAACAGCTTCAAGACGAGTTAATGATCAACCTCCAGGGCAAAGTATGCCACGCGGAAGCACAAACTCTCATCTCGAAGGTGACTGAAGAAGACGTCGAAGAAGCTATATATGGAAGCACGAAAAATAAGGCTCCAGGAGCAGATGGAATTCCGGCAGAATTTTATCACAGATTCAGTGGCCTCGTAAAAGGCAAGTTTACTCTCATCTGCAACGAACTACTAAACCCTGAAAATGACATCCCGAAAGAATTTCGCGAGGGACTCGTAGTGTTAGTGCCAAAAACTACAAATACGAAATCTGTAAGCGCTCTGAGGCCAATTTTAAACAGCGATTACAAAATCTTTGGTCGCATCCTCGCTCGCAGGCTGAAAACCACAATGACCAACGTCACTAGCCCTTATCAAACAAGTGTGGGCAAAGACAGAAGAATTCTCCAGACCCTCTGTGATTACAGGAACCTAATCTCAACGGCCGACGTCTGCAAAATAAAATGTGCACTCATCTCACTCGACTTTGATAAAGCCTTCGACAGAGCTAATGATAGTTTTCTCCTTCGCACCATGGGCGCAATGGGCTTCCCACCTCGATTTATTGCGGTAGGAAGAAATTCATTAACAAACAACTCAGCCAGATTTGTCATCAATGGACACATTAGCCGCCCGATTGACGTCACCAGCTCCATTAGGCAAGGGTGCCCAATGTCAATGACACACTTCGCCATCGCCATCGAGCCCCTGCTTGCCTCCCTTATGAAACATCTCCAAGGACTACAAATACATGGAGAAAAGATCGTGTGTAAGGCATATGCTGATGATGTTGGCTTCCTAGTCGTGAATGGCGCTGAAGTACAGAGCGCACTACGAACAGTAACAAAATATGAACAGGCATCTGGTGCAAAACTTAATAGAACAAAGTCGGGGATTTTCAACATCGGTCGTGGAATTGGGACGCAAACGCAGGATCTGTTACGCGAGCTTGTAACCATGAAATGTCTCGGCATAGATTTTAAAAGAAATATCAAGCACACTATTGCTGCGAATTATCGAAAATTACTTAACAGCATACGCGCCTCTGTACTAGCACATAGTATTAGGAAACTCTATGAACTTCAAAAAGTAACAGTGGCAAATGTATACATCACACCCAAAGTTGATTATGTAGCACAAGTTCTGCCACCAACTGCGACTTTGTTGAAAAGCATCGCATCTGCACTAGTACACTTTGTTAGCCGCGGACGTATTTTCAAAGTCAAATATGACATTCTGATGCTCCCTACGAAATGTGGTGGGTTAAATCTCACTGACGTCAGCAAAAAAGCGCAAGCCTTATACCTTGCTACCACATACAAACAATGGAAAGAGCCAAGTGGTACCCTTGCTGCACATTTGTTAAACGAAATAGCCCCTGCTGACGTCAGTGCACCTATAAATGTCCAACACATACCCAACGGACTATACCACTTGAAATACTTTTTCGTAGAATACAGCTACATACAGGCAAGGATTCCTGAAAAAGTCATCATGAAAGTAAAAGAACTTTATAATAACTTCATGAAAGACAAACCCAGAAACGACGTAGAACAAAAGTATCCTTGTTATAACTGGGAAACAATATGGGAAAATATTCACTGCCGGAACCTGCCAACGTATGTCAAATCGACCTGGTACTTCGCTGTAAACAGAAAAATTACGACGAAATCTAAACTTCACTCTATTCTATTAGCCGAGTCACCGCTGTGTACATTATGTCAAATACCAGATACCGAAGAGCATAGATTGCTGTGTGACAGGGTAAAAGACATATGACTCTACATGAGACAAAAGATAGCGAGCGTCAGCAGAACTACGCCCAATGCCGTTATGACTGCTGAATTTTTAAACCGTGACGGTATACCTTACCCTAAAACAAAACGAAATGCAATTAACTGGTTGAAAGGCCAAACGATGCATTACGTCCTAACAAAAGAATCAAGCAATAGGGAGGACTTCTGGGTACACCTTACAACTGAGCACCACAAGTTGATGTGTTCTAAAAAATACAAAGAAAATTACGTAAATTTTTTAACTAAAACAATCATGTAACCAATAGAAATGCGTAATTTACATTACACATCCAAGCATTTCGTATATTAGACGAATGATTTTTGGTTAAAGCTGATACTTCACGTAGCAGGAGGAGGATTTCCAACAGAAAGTAATCAGAGAAGATCATCAGTATAGACCAGTTAAGCCTATGTGTATCTATTATTGTGTTTTCGGGGAACCACAGTGATGAAACTGGTGTACACCCTTTATTTAGTTTCTGTCTTTCTTTCCTTTTCTTTTCACAAGAAGAAACATTTATGTTAAATACGTGTAAAATCAAGCAGAAGAAGCCTATTTTACTTCATTACCTTTCTGAAAAAGGAAATTTTACTTATCAGCAACAATGAGATTTGCTTCTTTCCATTTTTCCACGCACGGAGAACGAAATTTACAGATGTAGTTACATTTTCCATAACAATTATGTGACTGCCTTTCTCAATGGAATTTACATTTATTTTTATTCAAGCCATGTTGCAAACAAAGGCAACACAAGGGGCAAAATTCGTTCGTCGTTCAGAAGAAGCGCGTTTCCACATCATCAAGTTACATTCATTCTTTTAAAGGTGGAGAAGCCGAGCCGAGAAGGCGAGCGTAAAGGACGGGTTGAAGGGGAGGAAGGAGACCAGAAAAAAAAACAAAAGATGGTATAGCACTTGCCCGTGAAAGGCAAAGGTCCCGAGCTCGAGTCTCGGTCGATCACACAGTTTTAATTTGCCAGGAAGTTTCATATCAGCGCACACTCCGCTGCAGAGTGAAAATCTCAATCTGGAAACATCTCCCAGGCTATGGCTAAGTCATGTCTCCGCAATATCCTTTCTTTCAGGAGCAGTGCTAGTTCTGCAAGTTTCGCAGAAGTGCTTCTGTAAAGTTTGGAAGGTAGGAGACGAGGTACTGGCAGAAGTAAAGCTGTGAGTACGGGGCGTGAGTCTTGCTTCAGTAGCTCAGATGGTAGAGCACTTGCCCGCGAAAGGCAAAGGTCCCGAGCTCAAGTCTCGGTCGATCACACAGTTTTAATCTGCCAGGAAGTTTCATATCAGCCCACACCCTGCTGCACACTGAAAATCTCATTCTGGAAACATTCCCCAGCTGTGGCTAAGCCATGCCTCCGCAATATCCTTTCTTTCAGGAGTGCTAGTTCTGCAAGGTTCGCAGAAGAGCTTCTGTAAAGTTTGGAAGGTAGGAGGCGAGGTACTGGCAGAAGTAAAGCTGTGAGTACGGGGCGTGAGTCATGCTTCGGTAGCTCAGATGGTAGAGCACTTGCCCGCGAAAGGCAAAGGTCCCGAGTTCGAGTCTCTGTTGGGCACACAGTTTTAGTCTGCCGGGAAGTTTCATATCAGCGCACACCCTGCTGCACAGTGAAAATCTCATTCTGGAAACATTCCCCAGCTGTGGCTAAGCCATGTCTCCGCAATATCCTTTCTTTCAGGAGTGATAATTCTGCAAGATTCGCAGAAGAGCTTCAGTAAAGTTTGGAAGGGAGGGGCCGAGATACTGGCAGAAGTAAAGCTGTGAGTACCGGGCGTGAGTCGTGCTTCGGTAGCTCAGATGTTAGAGCACTTGCCCACAAACGACAAAGGTCCTGAGTTGGAGTCTCTGTCAGGCACACAGTTTTAATCTCATTCTGGAAACATCCCCCAGGCCGTGGCTAAGCCATTTCTCCGTAATATCCTTTCTTTCAGGAGTGCTAGTTCTGCAAGGTTCGCAGAAGAGCTTCTGTAAAGTTTTGAAGGTAGGAGATGAGGTACTGGCATAAGTAAAGCTGTGAGTACTGGGCGTAAGTAGTGCTTCAGTAGCTCAGATGGTAGAGCACTTGACCGCGGAAGGCAAAGGTCCCGAGTTGGAGTCTCGGTCGGGCACACAGTTTTAATCTGTCAGGAAGTTTCATTATGTAACTTGATTCTGGATGATGTTTACAATTGGCAATCTGAAGTTCCTTTGGTCTTGGTACGTTAATCTTATTCTCACATATCTCTTATACTTGACAAAGTGTCTATTCATTTACCTTCATGGCTATGTACAGGAATATGATAATCTTATTAGGCGCAGACTAAAACTTGACTATAGACTGGTACAGACTAATGCAGACTGGTGCAGACAAATGCAGACTGAATAATTAGAGGTCTGTACACTGGTTATAATACCTCACGCGTTCAGGTATCACTATCCGACGATGATCCACGAAGAGAAAATGTTCTATGTTAGGAGCAATCTCATTGGCTGTGTTACATATTAATACATGGATCGATGGAAGCAGAATTTGGTCCGTCTCTAAGGCAGCGCCATCTCATAGTGAGGACGAGCGCTGCGCCTGCGCTGTTGTGCTTAGTGGGGCGCGCTCTAGTGGGAAAGTTGTGTACGCGCTGACTTTGCGGAACTATGTACACAACAGGTACCTTCTTTTCACCCTTTATGTCTTGTAAGTGTACAATACCTCTGTTAACTAAACAACCTGGCTGATCTAATACTTTATTCTCTTCTAACAGTTCCACTGCACAAAAAATACCTACTGGCAAGCTAGACTCAACACTGACTCAGAGTGATTTTCCATTACCCTTAGATGAATCAAATCTCAGTGTGATTGGTAGTGCTTTACTTGGTTCATCTATCACGACAGACTCCCCTTGTGACGTCACTAAACTGGCAATGGCTTCACATAACTGAAACATTTTTCCATCAAGTTCCACCCTATGTTGTAAAAGATCAATTATGGCATAACGATGATATAAGAAATCTAATACTAGAATCATGTCATAGCCCTTACTAACAAGTGGCACAATCTCTACACATTGTTAAACTGAACCATATCCAGGTAAAAGTCTGTGTCCCTTAACCTAATGGTGTGACACCTTTATCCCCTGCCCCACACAATCTGACCATGGTGGGTCCCACTGCCTATGTTTCATCAGATCAGTACTGGCAACTGACACATGTACCCTGTGTCCAATAATATCCTGCAACCCTTCTTTTCTACTATTTCTATTATTGCACAGTTCACCTCTGCATATGATTTCATAGCCACAATCTTACTGGGAATGAATGCAGATAGACCTGAGATTCCTGCGGCATTTAACACCTTATACTTGCCTGGTCCTCTGCTTCTAAAACTATTACTTCCTCTTATTTTACCACATCACCCTGTGGCTGGCAACACTGCCTCCTTACATGCCCCATTCATCTACATCTGAAACATTTTATATTAGCTGCAAACACTGTCTGTTTACCCTGCATTCCACTAGACAAATCGATCTCCTTGTACCCTATAGCTAACCACACTGCTGGGCACAAATCTTTTGGACCCTTGTTCATACACATCTTCACATTTCTGCATGCAACCCTCTTCAAAAAGCATTGAGCACCCTCTGCTCAGCTTCTTGCAAAATAACTTCATTGACTGCTGCATACTGCAGCATATTGATTCTAGATACAGCCGTTAATCTTCCTTATCCTATCCACAAATTGTTACACAGTTTCCATATTTCCCTTAGATATTACCCCTAATTGTTCCGTATAGTGTCTGGTACTATCTCATTTCATATATCTCTGATTTAACCCATATTTAAATTCTTTGAATGTCATGGCTCCCTTAAGAGCTTCTGTATATCGGTACCCTACATGTGTTTTATCTTCTCTTGTTAGTCTCTATTTTTTAACGCTCAGTATTGCTTATCATACCAACCTTCCATTTCAGCCAGATATCCAAGGTCTCCCTCAAAGGCCTGCACATCTTCAGTTGCCTTACCAGAAAGAGGATCAATTAAGCTTGTGACTGACAAATCTACACCCCACTCTGATGCTCACGATTCTACCAACTCTAAACTGTTAATTGTCTTACCCTTTCTAACAGTGCTGCTTCCATTTCTGACACACCTTGCATCTCTGGTTCTGTTAAAGCTTCATTCTTGACAACAACCATTTGGGAACTAACACTCACAAAACAAGAAAACAAAATACATTAACTTAATTCTTATGTCTAATCATGATCCATCTCAACTCCCGGCATTGCCTAGCCATATGTCCCCAATGATTACATGTACAATGTTTTACTGGAACTGATTCTGTATATGGTGCTGCGTGGCCCTCATGGTTACACTGTGCACATCTAACAGCCACTAACCAATCATGACTTCCATTATCTCTAAAACTAGACAAATCCATTGGTTCTCTGCTTAACAATAAAACCTACTTTACAAAATGGATTCATCATACCTTAGGCTGTAGGCTCAGACTTTGCTCTAAGAAGGAATGTCAATGATCTGACACCAGTGTTCGATGATCCAAGGATTGTCACCTGTTAAGAGTGAAATGAGATGTAAGGATGGCAGTAGATTTGTTTAATTAACTTCTTTATTCTAGCTCTCGCCCATAGTACATCAGGAACAGCTCAATCAATCGAGTCTCCAATTGCCTCTCATGAGAAACAATAGAGGTATGGCATTGCTGTCAATGCAAGAAGTGGGGCCGAGCATGGCATCACTTGAATGCAGCTGTCAGTGAAGTCTCTGGTTGTGACCGTGGTGACAGCATCGCAATGCAGCTGACAGCACCATGGAGACAGCCGTGACCTTCCTCCAGCTCTCTACTCTGGTGGTGGCTGATTTTGTGACTCAGGCTAGCTGTCCTAACCTGTGGTAAAACAGCGGACACCGGACTGCATTCCAGCGCAATGCTGTGGGTGTCATAGGCTCATGGTGTAGGCTTTGATATTGAGATGAGAATATTTTAGAGCACAAATGGTGGATTCAGACTATGTTCACTTAGGAATTAAGGTACATAGAGTAAACACTTCCATAGTGGCAGCTGAGGAATGGCTTCTGTTCTTCCACTGGCTTATTGCAGTGTTGGCTGTTGCTGTACTGTATGCAGTTGGCTCTGCTTCCCACTGCCTGTCAGCCCTGTTTTGCTTCACAATGCATAACACTCTTGCCTGCCTGAGGCTGGTTCTGTTGCAACTCACTTCCTCTCTGGCATACTTTTTAACCAAATATGGTCGATACAGTACAGTGGCTAATCACTGCGCATATACTGACTAGTAAGACTTTGTAATGCATTGTGAGCCCGTAGTGTAACTATAGTGGGCTAGCCTGACTTCTCTCTTTTGCTTCGGATGTGCACACCACATGTTTCACTGCATGCAAACATGTACAGGGTGTACTGTCACCATTTAGTCCATAGACAGCCCTATTGCTGTGTGGGCACACTCCCTGGGGAACCTGCTGCTGAGCTGTCTGGACACCAAGCATGTGTCAGTCTGGTACATACTGCCACAAGCCTCACCGTGCTGCACATGTGGCCAAGTCCTGCAGCCATGTCACTGGAGGTCACCATTACCACCATTGTTACTGCTGCCCTTGACATAACCACCTTCATGGTTATGATGCTCCACAGTACGTCGCTGATTCATCAAAACTGCTGCCTTTCCACTGCATCAACTGATGCTCAAAACTAATGTAAGTCTCACTGCTGTGCATACTTACTTGTCATCATCTTCTTTTTATGAGTTACTGCCACTGGAATCCATCTTCTTTTCTGCTTGCTCATGGGACATCCTTTTCTTAGTAAAGTTATTGGTCTCTACAATTTGTGATCCTAAAACTGTAACTGTGTCCGATCTATGTTCTCATTCCATACCAGCATGGTCAGAAATGGTTCCTGATGGTGCTACTGTGGCAAATATTGAGCCAGACCATCTCACTCTACTCCAAGACAAAATTAATACCCTATCTTTGGAGAAATGAGAGTTACAGGAACAGCTCAAGACTGTGATGCATGAACGTGATCACACCATTAGACAAGCCTCCAGTCAGACAGATGCAAGCTCTTTGAGGGCCACTGCAATAGGTACAGGAAAGTATGTGCCAGAAATTGCTAGCTCCCTTCTCTCTCTTCGTGTCTTCTTTTTCTGGAAAACCTGGTGAGAATGTAACTATGTTCTTGCAAAATATCTGATTCCCACACTCATGTAGGCTCTATAGATGTTCTACATGACGCTACTACATTTGACATTCTGTCAAAGGGGTTAGTAGAGAAGTAGTCCAACAAGTGGGCAGTCAGTTATTAATGCAATTGTTGTCGACTCTAGGCCATAAAAATGGGGAAGATTTCAAAGTATTTGCTGATAGTATGGTATCCTGCGACACTTACGCCCTGGGAAGAGATAATACCTGAAATGAGGTACTAATTGAGGAAGCTGAGGCAAGGGGTTGGGTTGTTTTGGGGGAAGAGACCAAACTGCAAGGTCATCGGTCTCATCGGTTTAGGGATGTATGGGGAAGGAGGTCAGCCATGCCCTTTCAAAGGAACCATCCCAGCATTTACCTGGAGCGATTTAGGGAAATCACGGAAAACCTAAATCAGGCTGGCCGGATGCGGGATTGAACCGTCGTAGCTTAGGCAAGAGCTATTGATATATTCATATGTAAGATCAATCCACAGATTGGGAGTGAAGTTAAGATAGCCTTCCCTGCCCCTTGCATGAGACAGTAGGATTGGCCCTGTTACAGGAAGAAGTAGGAGGGTTTGTATCAGTTCCTCCATGCTGCAATGAGCCATGCTGAGTTTTCGTAAATGTCACTAATTACCAGCGGTCTTGGAAAACAAATCATATGGCCAAGCACTTCCATGCTCCTTGCTCTACAAAATGCCAGACAATACGGCACACAAGTGATGGCTGTTTACAAAACCAGAGGCGGAGCCTTCCACAGTGAAATGCGCTGCAAAGTAACAGGTGAAACAAGTCACAACAGAAAAATTCAAATCCATTGCAGTTAAATGAGCATGGAACAGGCCCTGCCACCCACCCCCACCCACAACCAGAGCAATAAACCCAGTAAAGAATGGAGATATTTGAGTTGGTAAATTTAGTTTTAGAAGGCAAGTTCAGATGAAGTACTGTTACAACATTGTTTGGTATAGGGGCTCAAATTTTAGTGTTTTACTTGTTTCAAAAAATGAAAAGCATGCCCTCAACATGCCACATTACATGAGTGGTGTAGGTTGGGACAGAATCATCCCTGCAGGATCTTATCTGGTAAATTTGTGAACTGATGGAAAGAAGTATCAATCTGACATGGAAGTACTATGGAAGTGCAGATGGAATATCAATGTCATTTTGGGGAATAACTTCCTAACCCATTTTCAGGTAGTGATAGATTACAAGATGCAAACTGGTCAATTCAGTGAGGCAATTCACTGTTTTTGACAGTAAGCATGCACCACTGTCATGAGAAACATGTGTTGTGAGGACTCCTCTGTGGGCTCCAATAGAACCATTTACACGGTCATTGTAAACTACCACCCCTGTCAGCATCAGTGGAGGAACGGGAAAAGTTCTCTAGTTTGATGTCAGAGCCTAGATACCACTAAGATTAGACTTTCTGGTTATCTGCTCAGCCAGAAAGATGTTCTTGAACAATTGCAGATTCGTGCCAAATGAAGTTTAAGTAGACCAGAGGTATCCAGAAAGAAGTCCTGAGTGCCAGTATGTGTTGATAACTTTGGCCAGAGAAATATACAGATTCCATGGAGTGGTGAGGAAGTAATGGAAGCAGAAGTTCAATGCAAGAACCACTTTAAACATGAGGGACAGAAACTGTTGCTAGTGAGGAAGGTTTGCGCAATTGCAGCTTTGTTAAGGAATCAGTTAAGCAAGAAGTTGACACATTTGTCTGAATCAGAACACTATGTTTTATACCCAGTTTTGGAAGAATATGCATAGTTATTCAAGGAACTGCAGTATTTGCCAGCAACTGACCTCGTACAGCATGAAATTCCAGTGGGAAATGCTAAACTATTTGCTCAGAAACCATACAGACTACCATTTCACCTGCAATCTGTTGTTGAAGAAACTATCAGCAGCAGCTGGCTACAGGAAGAATTCAACCCTCTACTAGCCCTTGGTCTTCACCAATTGTCATGGTCTGTACAAGTCAATCAGTGGAAGAAAACATTATCATCTGTGCAGCCATATGAGAACAGTAAATAAGGCCACAGCCCATGATACTTACCCTCTACTGTGAATCGTACAAACATTGGACAGATTAGGCAACTGTAAGTAGTTTACTACTCTTGACACTGACTCTGGATACCACCAACTTCTGACTGCACCAGAAAATCAACCAAAGACCTGTTCTTTGGTTCCATCTTGACTGTATGAGCTCCTTCGCGTGTCTTTTGACCTAAGAATGGGCCTGCCCGTTCTAAATATTTATTGACTTACTGTTGAGAGGTCTTGTATGTCTTGTATATCAAGACGATATCATTGTCTTTTCAAGGACAATTGCAGGGAATGCAAAGAAATTAAGAAGTGTATTGTCTAGGTTGCAAAGTGCACATTTAAGTTTGAAGACAGAGAAGTACTTCTCTACAAAGACCCAAGTTCAGTACCTGGGACACATTATGAGTACAGGTGGGGTTAAACCAGATCCTTAGCCAACAAAAGCAGCTGGCAATTTTCTAGTTCCTATAGATAAGGATTCACAATTGTTCATGGGTTTAGCAAATTATTGCCAATGGTTTGTGAAATATTGTGCTATGGTAGATAAACCAATGACAAAACTGTTGAGTGTACAGAGGAGTGTGAAGTGCCTATGTGAAAAATTAAACATGTTTTGCAAATTAGCCTTCATTGGTTTACTCAGACTTTGAAAAACATTTTACTCTTTCAAAGGATGCTTTGGATTATGCTATCAGAATTGTCCTTAGTCAGGAATGCAGTGGTGACGAAGGACCTGTAGGTTATGATTCTATGCAAATGAGTTCAGCAGAGATGAATTACAGCAATACTGAAAAGGAGTTGTTAGCCTTTGTTTTTGTTGTAGTAAATTATTTAAAATGTTGCCTGTATGGACAAAAATTCACTGTGGTCACCAGCCTTGCTGCCCTTACGTGGATGTTAACCCTAAAGGACCTCAGTGCTCATTTATTCAGTGGACACTGAAATTATCAGATTATGATTTATTTATTTGTTTATTTGTCCATATCTCTTTTCCAGTACATATATCATACACAGGATACTGGACAGATAACATTTTTATTTATTAGTTTTTCAAATATCAAACATACATTATTTAAAGTTTTATAACAAATTGGATGTATACACTTAATAATTACAATTTTGTAACACTGTATGTACTTAACTTATTTCTACAATTAAAGATACAAATTAAAATTTTTCTTGCATGAGTTACTTTGAGATTGAATAGTAGTAGTTTTTCAGAAGGTAGGCTGTCACAAACTTTTACATTTCTGTAGTTCAGGAAGAGATTTTATATGTCTTGGTAATCTGTTGTACAGTTTTGTTACTGCATGATATACACCTTCTTGGTATAGTGTGTGTTACAATGATTAACATGTATGTCACTGACAGAACTAGTACTGTAATCATGGACGCTTTTGTTTTTAAGAAAAAGGTTTTCTTTTCTCAGTATACTTTTTTTGATGTGTATGACTACTTCTAGTATAGAAACACAGGAAAGGGGTAAGATCTTTAGGTCTTTAAAGAAAGATTTGCATGGTTTTCTGCTACTCACTTGTTTCATTATTCTTGTAATTGCCTTTTTTTTCCTGAAAACTGTAATGGCATGATGTATATTTCCCAAGAAAATGATGCTGTACTTCAATACTGAATGTACACAAGCAAATTAAACAGCCCTGACCATTTCTGCACTAATATTGTTGCAAAGAATTTTTACTACATAGCTCATTTTTGCTATTTTTTAATTTAGGAATGTGATTTGAGTCCTCCATTTGAGATTTTCCTGGATATGAATCCCGAGAAATTTAGTTTCATTGACAGCACTAATGATTTGATTATCTATACATATTACGGGTTGTACCACATTTTTATTTTGATCTGTGCAGAAATTCATGAGTACCAAGTTTTGGGGATTAACTATCATTCTGTATCTTATAAACCATTCAGTCACATCTTTTGTAATATCTTTTGCAGATGCAATGAGATTTTCTTCTTTATTTTCCTAAATCAATAGACTAGTGTCACCTGCAAACAGCACAGGTTCAGAATCCCTAACGTCTGATGGGAAATCGTTAATGAATACAAAAAAAAGGAAGGGGACCTAAAACAGAGCCCTGTGGAACACCACAACTTACACCACGTGGCACTGAAAGGTGTACCTGGAGTTCATTTCCTTCCACATATTTAATTTCAGTTACCTGAGAATGATATTCCAAATATGATTTAATCCACTGATTTAGCACACCTGTTACAGGATACCGTTAAAGTTACCTCAGGGCCATAGAATTATCAACCACATCAAAAGCTTTTTAAGACATGGTTTATCAGGTTGAAAGTGGATGTTTCAGTTGATTCCTGTTGTCTGAAGCCATGCTGACATCCAGAAATAATATTATTCTTGTCGAAGAACGTAGTTATTTGTGAAAGGAACACTTTTTCAATAATTTTCAAAACCCTGGCAGTAGAGACACAGGGATATAGTTATCCATGCATGAAGACACCACATGATAAGGAAGAATTGCATGTGACTAATAAAGGAGAGTGTATTTGTCTTGCTGTTATTTTCATAATACAATCAGAAATATCATCAATACCAGTTGAATAATTACTCTTCAATGAATTAATGGTATTTAGGAGCTCTATTGGACTGAGGAACATGGATATATTATTTATTTCAATAGATGAAAGTTCTTTCCATGTTGTATTAGATGGATTACCAAATTTTTCATTCACTAATGTTCCAGGAACAGTTGCGTAATGAGAATTGAAGCTGTTTGCAACTGCCCTATGGTCAGTGACATTCTTGCCATTGCGTGATATCATAATATTTTTGTGAGTTGCCTTCTTTCCCATAAGATCCTGTACAGATTTCCACAAGGACTTAGTTTTATTTCATGACTTCGTAATGTATTTGTCATTTTCCTAAATTTTTGCCTATTTTATCACGCATTTCAAAACGAGCTTGTATTTTTAAAACAACTAAGAAATTCTGGACAGCTGTCAGTTTTTGATAGCAGAAAAAGTTCCCACTTTCTTTTGTGATATGCTCTAATGCCTGTGTAATCCAGTTTTTGAATCTATCTGTGCTTCTGGAAATCACTCTCCTTTGTGGAAAGTTGTTGTTGTTGTTGTTGTTGTTGTCTTCAGTCCTGAGACTGGTTTGATGCAGCTCTCCATGATACTCTACCCTGTGCAAGCTTTATCATGTCCCAGTACTTACTGCAACACACATCCTTCTGAATCTGCTTAGCGTATTCATCTCTTGGTTTCCCTCTACAATTTTTACCCTCCACGCTGCCCTCCAATGCTAAATTTGTGATCCCTTGATGCCTCAGAACTTGTCCTACCAACCGGTCCCTTCTTCTAGTCAAGTTGTGCCACGAACTTCTCCCCAATTCTATTCAATACTTCCTCATTACTTATGTGATCTACCCATCTAATCTTCAGCATTCTTCTGTAGCACCACATTTTGAAAGATTCTATTCTCTTCTTGTCCAAACTATTTATTGTTCATGTTTCACTTCCATACATGGCTACACTCCATATAAATACTTTCAGAAACGACTTCCTGACACTTAAATCTATACTCGATGTTATCAAATTTCTCTTCTTCAGAAACGTTTTCCTTGCCGTTGCCAGTCTACATTTTATATCCTCTCTACTTCGACCATAATCAGTTATGTTGCTCCCCAAATAGCAAAACTCCTTTACTACTTTAAGTGTCTCATTTCCTAATCTAATTCCCTCAGCATCACCTGACTTAATTTTACTACATTCCATTATCCTCGTTTTGCTTCTGTTGATGTTCATCTTATATCCTCCTTTCAAGACACTGTCCATTCCGTTCAACTGCTCTTCCAAGTCCTTTGCTGTCTCCGACAGAATTACAATGTCATCGGCGAACCTCAAAGTCTTTACTGGTTCTCCATGGACTTTAATACCTACTCCGAATTTTTCTTTTGTTTCTCAATATACAGATTGAATAACATCGGGGCAGGCTACAACCCTGTCTCACTCCCCTCCCAACTGCTGCTTCCCTTTCATGCCCCTCAACTCTTATCACTGCCATCTGGTTTCTGTACAAATTGTAAATAGCCTTTCACTCCCTGTATTTTACCCCTGCCACCTTTAGAATTTGAAAGAGAGTATTCCAGTCAACATTCTCAAAAGCTTTCTCTAAGTCTACAAATGCTAGAAACGTAGGTTTGCCTTTCCTTAATCTTTCTTCTAAGATAAGTCGTAGTGTCAGTGTTGCATCACGTGTTCCAACATTTCTACGGAAACCAAACTAATCTCCCCTGAGGTCGGCTTCTACAAGTTTATCCATTCGTCTGTAAAGAATTTGCGTTAGTATTTTGCAGCTGTAACTTAATAAACTTATAGTTCGGTAATTTTCACATCTGTCAACACCTGCTTTCTTTGGGATTGGAATTATTATATTCTTCTTGAAGTCAGGATATTTTGCCTGTCTCATACATCTTGCTCATGAGATGGTAAGAGTTTTGTCAGGACTGACTCTCCCAAGGCCGTCAGTAGTTCCAATGGAATGTTGTCTACTCCTGGGGCCTTCTTTCGACTCAGGTCTTTCATTGCTCTGTCAAATCTTCACGCAGTATCGTATCTCCCATTTCATCTTCATCTACATCCTCTTCCATTTCAATAATATTGTCCTCAAGTACATCGCCCTTGTATAAACCTTCTATATACTCCTTCCACCTTTCTGCCTTCCCTTCTTTGCTTAGAACTGGATTGCCATCTGAGCTCTTGATATTCATACACGTGGTTCTCTTCTCTCCAAAGGTCTCTTTAATTTTCCTGTAGGCAGTTTCTATCTTACTCCTAGTGAGATAAGCCTCTACATCCTTACATTTCTTCTCTAGCCATCCCTGCTTAGCCATTTTGCACTTCCTGTCAATCTCATTTTTGAGGCGTTTGTATTCCCTTTTGCCTGCTTCATTTACTGCATTTCTATATTTTCTCCTTTCATCAATTAAATTCAATATTTTTTCTGTTACCCAAGAATTTCTACTAGCCCTCATCTTTTTACCTACTCGATCCTCTGCTGCCTTCACTACATCATCCCTCAGAGCTACCCATTCTTCTTCTACTGTATTTCTTTCCCCCATTCCTGTCAGTTGTTCCCTTATGCTCTCCCTTAAACTCTGTACAACCTTTGATTTAGTCAGTTTATCCAGGTCCCATCTCCTTAAATTCCCATCTTTTTGCAGTTTCTTCAGTTTTAATCTACAGTTCATAACCAATAGATTGTGGTCAGAGTCCACATCTGCCCCTGGAAATGTCTTACAATTTAAAACCTGGTTCCTAAATCTCTGTCTTACCATTATATAATCTATCTGATACCTTCTAGTATCTCCATGATTCTTCTTTTATGATTCTTGAACCAAGTGTTAGCTATCATTAAGTTATGCTCTGTGCAAAATTCTGCCAGGCGGCTTCCTCTTTCATTTCTTAACCCCAATCCATATTCACTCACTATATTTCCTTCTCTCGAATTCCAGTCACCCATGACTATTAAATTTTTGTCTCCCTTGACAACCTGAATAATTTCTTTTGTCTCCTCATACATTTCATCAATTTCTTCATCACCTGCAGTGTGAAAAGTTATGCTTGAAAATGTTCAAACAATGTTGTATCTTTTGTTCGGTAGTAGAGGTATCGTATACTTCTCTCCAATATTTTTGGCTGATTGGATATTGGAAGTACTCAATATTTTTCTGACTATAAATCCTTTTATGGATAATATTTTATACACTCGTCGAAATGTGATTTACAGCTATGGTTAGTAATTGCGAAAGGTGGTCACTATAGCCAGTACCAAAGTTTGAGTGACATTGTTTGTAGAATCATGTTTGTCATTATAGCTATTTGATGCACTTACTTTTATATTTCCAATTTTTGCACTGGTTTCTACAGTTGTTCTTCCTTTGTTTATATCATTGGTAGCCAATATTTCAATAAAGTTGAGTCGATGCTCTGTTTGTTGAGATTTACAATCAAGATGTTGCAGCTGTTTCTCCAATAAGGCTACAGTTCACTGATTTTACTCTCTTTTGTAGTTAAAATGAGACAAAAGTCATCACAATATTTACATATGGCTGCTACTGTATTTACATTTACCACTGTTTTTTCACTAATTTTTGATCTCATAATAATTTTTTTGGCATTTTTTGCTTAAACTTCGCAGCAGTAACACAGCCCAGGTCAAACCACAACACTTTTTTTGCACTAAATTCACTATGCACTATGATCATGACATATGGTCACCTACATCATGATGTTGATGGACTAAGGCACAAAGTAAGGGTTGCTCAGACAGATGATGTTTTAATAGTATAACTAAGAAAAGAAGCACAGAAAGAGATGTAGAATTCCGCCAGTATGACTCCAACCCATATTTCACTACAGAAGGAGGTATCTTCTGTAAAACCCACTGGGTAAATGGGTAGTAATATCAAAAGAATTGCAACAGCAAATTATGGCACAATGTTACGACAGTTTTCAAGCCTGCCATAATTGGTGACAAGCTGTAAATGTTTGGATAGCTTCCCACTTTTGGTGGAGAGGTAGGCAAACTGATGTTTGGAAATATATACAGAATTGTCTATCTTGTGCACAGAGGGCACATCAACCATAATGATAAGTACATCTTATTCATTATTGATCACTTTTATAGATACCAAATCCTTGTACCGCTTGCTGACATGACTGCAGGAACTGTTGCTTGCACCCTTGCGAATCACTTATTTCTACCTTATGGATCCCCTGATGCTATTCGGACTGAAAAAGGAACAAATTTTATGTCTACCCTGTTCATTTCACACAAGTATGTAAGATGCTGCAAATCAAAAAATGGCAAACAACACCTTTTTATTACCAAGCAAACGGTCACCCTGAATGTGTCCATAAAACAATCATTCACATACTAAGTCAGTAATTCACATATAGATTGTGACAGATACATTGTTTATGTAGCTTCCACATACAATAATTGTTTACATGCCCATGAGGCAGTTTATGGAAGACCCACAAATTTTCCATTTGAATTCAACACGTTGCTGCCCAATGTTGAGATAGGGGAAGGAAAGTCCACTGCCTTAAAGTGATCTGGAAGCAATTAAAACAGACTAATTCTCAAGTTATTTAGAAACAGTTTAAATGTAGAAACAAGGGGACTACATGCACATTTCCAGTATAAACCAGGAGGTCTTGTTTTGCTTAGGAACTCCGTAGTGAAAAAAGGAAAAGCTAATACACACCTCCATATGAGGGCTTTTACCCTGTCTTGTGGGTGACTTCGCCTGTGAATGAAAGATTCAACTGTCTGATCATACTCTAGTAGTACATTTAGATCAGCTAAAATGACATCATGGTCCAGCTGTGCCGCCTGCAGTACAACCAAGTTCACCTTCCAGTGATCCACAACAAAGTAAGAGTATTACTGCAAAGAACGTAGGAAAGAAGAAAGACAAGCCATTGCCACACATCCACACTGTGCCTAAGAAATAGGCACCCATATGTCCTGAGGTCCAGGGAATGATTTTGATATGCATACAAAAGATATTTACTTTATCAAAACTGAAAAGATGTGGGAAATGGTTTAATAGTAAACATGATGATCAGGTAGAGGTGTGCGAATTACTTTTTGTGATTCAGCCAATCAGTCTGTATTTTGTCTTTTATTTGTGAAAATATATTGTGCTAGGTGGATGAAGCCACTTTTAGTGATGTTCATTGTTGTTGCACTAAGAGGTCAGGAAAGCTGCTTGCACTCTCCCATAGTGTTTAAGGGTGCAATGCTGTATTGTAAGCTGTAACATTAAGAACCAGTAACTAGAGCAGTGGTAATTGACAATGTACTGTTTCAAATGTGGAGTAATGAAAACTATTTAAGTGAGGAAATAGTTGAGGATTAGAAGTTGTTTACATTACATTACCATTATACTGATATTATCATTGAGAAAAGATGTAAAAGTATGACCAAATTATATTTACATGAGCCAGTGAGTGTAATTGTAATAGCAAGCTGGAGATGGAACAAAGAGCACACTGAAGTAAAGTGTCATCCACTTAAAGAGCGCTGAGCAAGTGGATGTACCACATTGGTGGCATTACAATTACTGTTAATTTTTTTTCTAATTTACTGAATATTGATGTCATACTACAGTGCACAATACTGCTGAAGGGCTCAGTACCCAGTTCTTGCATGCTACAGTGAACCGGTATAAATCATAGTGCTCTGAATGGAGCATAGTATTTTCAAAGATTGGATGTTGTTCTTATGGTCAAGCAAAGGAGCACAAGAAAGATACTGTGTATCCACCCAGTATGAGTGCATTACACAGCTCTGCTGAGGTCACACATACCACCTCCTGATACACGTGTGCACTGTGCCACAAGCTCTGAACTACATGATGCTGCAACGCCACCACATAACACACTTAAAACTTGTTCCATTAACATTTCTGTACACAGTTTAATGGATGACCATTTCCACATTTTTCTCTGATATGCCTACTACTAGATAGCAAGTTACATTCCACCCCAAGCTGATGAAACAATTCATGACATCGGAGTGGCTTTATCATATCACAACCTCAGTCAGCATGAATTCCATTGTGGCTTAGCCATTGCACCATATGACACTCTTCCCCTATGTAGGGCCATCTATTGTTTATATAGGCAAGTCCTGAGCTAGACAGCTGCAGGGTTGAGGATGACTATACGTCTGTTCTTGTGAGATGTACACCTTCCAGGATTCTGTCACTTAACGTCCATGTCCAGTTCCCTGGCATTAGGCAAGCTTGCACGCCCAAGAGCCAAAGACCTGGGTGGTAAAAATTTCTTGTTAATCTCCTGAATGATCAAAAGGTGACAACACATCAAGATAGTGAAAAGTGTTCACAGTATCTCAGGCTGATCTGTAATAGATTACACAGTATCAGAAAACACCTTCATACTTATCAGTTTAATATGAATGACAGAATTCAAGTTATAACTGAAATATACTAGACAAGAGATGATGCAATTATATTCACAAATCTTTCACTTGCTCATACTGATAGAATAAGACAGTATTCAGTGTTTATGCAACCATGGCAAGCATGGAAGTTAGTACATGTACACCACATTTTTGCACACAGATATCTGTGTCCACAGGAGGCACTACTTAACTTAGTTACTGAGATACAACGGAAGCCGTACACACAGTTCCAAAATTTTTTGAATATTTCTTGAGGGAAAGGACAACATTCCTCAAAGGTTTCGGTTATGTGGTTAACGATTGTTGCATGATAATTGAAGCCCTAAGCAACAAAGGTAAGTTCACCACCTGCAGAATTACATTACTGCCAAAGAAAATCATTGATCCAGAGCAACAAGAATTGGGAAATTTGGAGGTATGTCAGGGGAACATGAACAGAGAAATGGCACAATGGGGATAGAGGTATAAAAATGAAGTACTTGTGTAAGAAGACATTGATATTTACTCACCATTGAAGAAGCATTTGAGAGAGACATCTAAAATATAGTATCTTAGCAACAGGACATGGGAGATCACGCTGACTTTTTCACCAGTTTACACAATGTTGAAGAATGAGTTTTCCCACACCTGTGAGCCAGATGTTTTTAATACCTTTAGTCTGTTTGAAAGACAAGAGGTAAAAATGTGATTGTTACGAACCTTATAATTGTGATCTGACTGCTCCAACTGACACTCAAGCTACTGACTGTGTTTAATGTATTCTTTCTTTATTCATGTCAGAGGTACACTAAAATGAACACATATACAATACATACAAATAAAACTATACAGTATTCACCCAGAATTGGGCAACTTTGATAGCATTGTGTGCTGCAGACATTAAGTCCTCCATGCTACAGCTGGTTGGGCATGAGTTACATTTGACAAGATACTGGGTTCTCTGCAATTCACCACATTTGCACAGTGTTGTGTTGGCATTCGTCAGTTGGAAGTTCCATTTAAGGAGATTGTCCCTTGATCTTGTGACTATGGTGCATAGTCTGTTCAAGGACTTCCAGATGACCCACTTCTCCATGCGTCCAAGTGGCACGGATTCTTGTGGTGTCATCCAGTTTGACAGATGTTGGCATCATTCTTTCCACTTGGCGAGTTGGGTAGGTGCAGCTGATCCTTCTAAGGGCTGTGAAGTTGTTAGGAAACTTTTCCTGGACTTCAGTCTTGGCTTGGCAGGTTGATGTCCAAAGAGTGGATGTGAGGTCTCTGTACTTGATTTATGCCTCTCAGTGTTAGCGGCGACCTCTCTTCTGATGTCACATGGAGCAATCCCAGTGAGACATTGAACTTTGTCCATGGGGGTTGGCCTTAGGCAACCTGTAACAATCCTACAGCTGTCATTTAAGACTACATCAACCAGATTTGCATGTACTGAATTGTATCACACTGGGCTAGCATACTCTCCTGCAGAATAGCATAAGGCAAGAGCTGTTGTTCTTAATGTTTGTGGATGTGTACCCCAGTTCAATCCCGCCAGTTTCTGAAGAAGGCAGTTTCTGGAGTATACTTTGTGCTTCAGCTTCAGACAATGCTCCTTTAGGTTGTTGAGCTCTGTCCTGTTGTGTATCTTTGTGCATTGTATTTTATGTATTTTATTTTGCAAAGAGTGACAGTCCTTCACCCCTTTGAGCTCAGCCATAACTATGACTTATCAAAATGGTTCTGAGCACTATCGGACTTAACATCTGAGGTCATCAGTCCCCTAGAACTTAGAACTACTTAAACCTAACTAATCTAAGGACATCACACACATCCATGCCCTAGGCAGGATTCAAACCTGCGACCGTAGCGGTCGTGTGGTTCCAGACTGAAGTGCCTAGAACCACTTGGCAACTCCGTCTGGCTAACTATGACTTATCCTTTTGTAATGTGTAATGAACTAAATGATAATAGGAATCAAACAGTTGATTGCAGTTAGGTACTGCTAGGTATAGGTAAGGCTTCTTGATAATGTTAAATAAGATGAATAGTTGTTCAATTGAAGCAAGTGGCAAACTTATGTTTAAAATACTTTTAAGTGAATTATGTTCCTCCTAATTGAAATTATAGTCCTCCTGTTGTGAATATTTTAGTGATTACTAATTCATGCTTTTTAGGAAGTGTACCTCATGGCACTACAGTGGTTTGCATTACCTTTTGTGGAATGTTGATACTGAAAGACACATGCACTGTACCACATAAATGCCACACTATTCTCTTAATGATAATTGCAACTGTAGGGTAGCTGTATAAATATGAAATCTGTTAGAAATGGCTGAGCAGAAGCAGACGGTCATGAAACACCTTGTGTCTGCCTAAAATTCTTCCTTGCAGCAAAATACTTCCTTGCACCTTACATGTTATTTGATTATTGTTTGATTCTGTCATCATGCATGTCATTTCTGTTGCTATTGTCTTTGAGAAATCATAGGCCCTATGTGGTTATTTATCCCTTTTAAAAGCATTTGTTTTCAGTCGGTTAATTTGCTACATTTGAGAGTCAGAACAGAGCACATGAGCAGTGTAGTATTACAGAGTTGCAGCACACTGCGCTCTATATCAGTGCAAAAATGCGCAGAGCAGCACTTTGCTGTACTTTGATGTTACATATTCATACAGCACACACATATCTCAAACATGTAGCCGTGTTTCTGTCAGATCTCTCCAAAATGAGATGCTCTACAACTCCTTTCTATTATGTACCAATTGTCAGATTTAACCAATCTTAGTAGTGGTGACTAAAACAGATTCCACTATTTTGACCCGTGAGACTGACTTCTCAATCTCTTTGCACCGAATCTACCCTGATCAACTTGTGTGCCTCACTACCTGACATTCACTTACAAAACCAACCACTTTGATTTCTTATGTAAGCTTAATGCATTCTCTCAAAGGAATTTCAAATGAGTAATGTGAAATTCTCCCTGACTGTGTTGAGGACAGACATCACCTTACAAAAAATACAGTGCTATGGCACAATATCAGAATGAGACCAGATAACACACAGCACATTTTGTACACAATTCTGACTTAAACTACTCATTAACCATAGTTAATACACTCATCTGAATGCTTACTGAACCCCACAGAACCATACTATATCACCCCATCAGTAGCTGTTCCTGCATTACATTGCAATTTCACCAACTATGTCTGCTCTAACGCAAGCAAGGTTCTACATTATACAACACTAATAGCCGATTCCACCAATTATTGTTTACACGGCCCAAGGTAGCACATCTTACAATTATTCTCACATGTACATTTACACTTCTTGTCACTTTCTTTTCTCTGTGAAATGAATGAGACTTTTTGATGACTGTCTGAGAAAATTTGGTTTATTGCTGTAGGATCCACTATTTTGACCCTTGAGACTGACAATGTTATTATTCAATCCTATGTTTGACTAAGGTTATGCCACCATTTCAGAAGCCAGTTTGTGTTTGATTGATTTCCATTTAATTTCACTGTCTGATCAACTCAATTGTCAAACAAACAACTTCAAACATCATGTTACACCATCTCTATTTGAATACCAACTCAAAAGATTTGTCAGCATTCGAGACAATACAATGTCTACTACTCTTTCTACACTTTCCAGACTGACTCAGTTTATCACCTCTGTGCCTTTGAATGTGTTCCAGTTTGCAAACGGTCAGTCAGTATTTGAGTCTTTTACATGCCACACCAGCAATTGCAAACATTGTCACTTGACCAGTTCACTTAACAATTATTAGGTAACTAGTAATTTTTGAATGCGAACTTTCTTGTGTGGAATATACCTGTACTGCATTCTAGTAATAATTGAGAATGAAGGAAGTGATATGATTTGTCTGTGTCATTGCAATATGTTATGCTATTACCTTTTAGGTAATCGGACTAGCCAGCACCATCTCTGGAACACCATGAATTGGTGAAAAAACTGCTTGATGAGGCACCCTGAGCTGTTTGTACTGTTATCTGCCAACACCAGTGTTTATGATGTACTGTATTGTGTTTGCTCTGCTTGTTGGTGTTACAGGTTCTACATCCTTACACGACCACCTCTAGTCATCAGCTATAATGTTCAAGCAATTAGACAATTTGTTGTATACCCTGCTCCCCACCTCATCAAGTACTAATAACGGCTGACATAGAATTAACTACCCTAAATGTGAACCACTATTAAGGAGAGTGGGTCAGAGCAGAATGTTCCATACTCTGTGGGATGTAAAACAGGTGCCTGTCATGGCCCCTCTCTCTGAGGCTAAGATTTAAAAATAAGGTAAATGCAACCATTAGTTGTTTCATAATTGAAACTTGAAAGTCCCAGTTATGTTGTATTATGGGGTTATGTAACTTCATGTGATGGAAGCCTGGTAATAAGGAGTAACAAGCACTAATAGTGTTTTAATTATTTTTGAGATCCAAATACTAAAGTAATGTGGAATATAACACTCACAAAATGCGACATGGCTGCAAATAGAACAATGATCCAGGATGTGTAGGATAAATTTCTTTATTTCTGTCTATGATCACAAATTTGTTAGGTCCTCAGACTTCCTTGTTGACTGAAACTGGCAGTTTGAGGAGACCTAACAAATTTGCGATCATAGAGAGAAATAAAGAAGTTTATTCTATGTAATAGTCAGTTCAAAAGAGAGTTTTGGAACCTGTTGTCACTCAGTTGTGACACAATCACTATTTGATACTTTACTGTAAACTGCAAACAGTTTGTGCCACTATTATATGTAAATTTTCCTCATTTTTCTGCTGACATTCTCCTATGTGCCCTAGCTGACGCACTGCCATCACTGTGCATTGAAGTCTCCTGCGAGGCCTGTTTGGCGCACTTGCTGACTATTCTTCGGCACCACCAGCACTGTTGGTCTTGACCACATTCCTCCATCACTACACCCAGGCATTACCGTGCACCAGTCAGCTGCTGCCTGGATGACACCCTTGTTTACCCTTGCCATGCTGCCTCGGCGCCACCCCTCATTGCCACCCTGGTGCTGCCTTCGCTCCAACAGCAACACATCAGCAAAACAAACCAAAACAAAGAGCCACTTTCTCTCTCTTTTGCCTTGTTTATTTTGTCAAACTACTTTTGTATGACTTTAACTTAATACTGCTATATCAAAACTAGAACTGAACACTATTGTAATTCTTGCCTCTTTCGCCATTTGTTTAAAAAAAACTTACAAATTAATTATCCATCCTCTAGATTAAGTCCATTTAGTAAATGTTGGTCAACTCTCCAAGTCAGCCCTTAACTTTTGCTGTCTATTACACTTGCTGGATGTTACTTGATACACACCTGCCCACATTCAGTTCAAATGGGTAGCGTTCCCATAGCAGGTATTGCTGACATGGGACACAATTCCAAAGGCACTGCTGACAGACAGACATGCAAAATGCCACTTGACCATCCAAAGGAAGGTCTGGAAATGGTCTTGTGAAGGCATGGTGTGGGCTGGTGAGAGCATCCTGGGATGGCCTTTTGCCACCAGCTCTCCTCCTGACCAGAAATGTTCCCCAGCTCCTCCTCCTTTTGGGCAATATGTGCCACAGTCTGGCTGCGGCAGCCCTCTATAGCCGCAGGGTGCAACTCATCTGTGGCACTTGGAGGATAGTATTGGAGCCAATAAAACTCCACTTTTGAACCTGCAAACTGGTTCTGAATTTCTGCCAAAATTATCCTGAAAACCTGGATGCCCACTTCCTGCTACCGTTGAAACCTGGCCATACTACGTGCACTGTTATCCTGTAAGCTAACTGTCAGTCCATAATTGGATTTAAATGCTTATGAATGCACGATGGCTTTCAATACTCTGGTGGTTTATTCCCTGTTGGTATTCAGTGTTTGGTCATCAGTGTTGCTGACCACAGACCCTGTGGGAAAAATAAATCCTCAAATTCAAACAGTAATTCTTCCATTCTCTCTCTCTCTCTCTCTCTCTCTCTCTCTCTCTCTCTCTCTATTCCCTTCAGTCACCCCACTTTGCTATGTAATGCAGCCTTAATGGTGACTCGTGGCTACTTATGATTCATACTCCTCGTGTAATACTCACTTTTATACAGAATGTGTAAACTCACTATTACATCCCCTTTCTTAACTTTGCTACCTCAGCACCAAAATATGAATATTTATGGGTACCACTCTCCTGCAGTACCTCTCTTGTACACATAGAACACCTCCCTTAGTAAAACAACTTATTGGATACAGTATATTGTTCTCCTCCAGAGGCTCCACACAACATAACATATAACAAGTAAATATGACTCCACATTTACCCAAAGCAGCTTCCTGGTCTACTCATTCTGTAGCCCTCGGTACTACCTTTGCACACCACTTAAATCAAACAGCCTCCATACAAAAAGACTCAGTAAGTCTCTTCTGGCAACTGACACACGCACCCCTGTGTCCAATAAAAACTTATACTCTTTACCCTCCTACAACACATCTTGCTGCACACTGCACCTCTACTTACTATTTGTTGCATCTAATTTTAACATGAATGCCTTTAGTGGATTTTGAGTTCCTGCTCACATTTAATAGCTGCTTACCACCTTCTTATCAACCCCTGTGTCCATAAAAAAAATTCTGCTGATGAAATCTTCCATTTCTTGTACTTCCCTGTGGCTGGCAACACTGCCTCTGTAACTGCCCATTCTGTTCATATCTGTAACACATAATGTTCACAGAAAATATCTCACATCTATCTCGTACCTCTGTTGACATATTAATTTCTTTTCACTCCATTGTTAACCTAATAGCAGCATACAGATCCTTTGGGGCACCTGTATACGCCCTCCTTGACATTTCCAATGGCAGTCACTCACTCAACTCTAACTCGTACATGTGACCATTACATTTCCTTACTCTATCCCCAAAATTTTCAAGTTTCCCCATGCTGCTTCATGATAGTGCTCAACTGTTTCCAAAAATACTTCACATTATTCTGTTTCTTACACATTCTGAAAAATGCTTTCTCTAATTGTTCACAACCTGCTGCTTTCTTTAATGCTTTTGTACACCTTATGTACATTTTTGCTCCTTCCACTAGTAGCAGTTTTGCTACCCGCAAACTGACTGTCTGTCCAACGATCCATCTCTACTAAAATTTTCAGGTCCTCTAAGACAATTTGTACATCTTCAGATAATTTTCCAGAAAAGGTAACAATCAGTCCTATGGCAAGTGGATCCATGTAATGCTGCTGTACCTGAAGTACTGCTAACAATTCATCTTTAATTGACAGCAGCTGATGTAGTTGGATATTATCCACTGTTTCCTGTGCTATTCTTTCTAACAGTATCTGTACTGCTTCCAGCACCAACACACTTTTTGTCTCTGACTCTACCATTGTGTTCCAAAACGACACTTCAAGTTAGTCTTTTGTCCATTAAGGGCCTTCTAGATTCTCTACATTGTCTTTCAATATAACATTATCAATGCCATGAATAGAAAGTTAAAGGCACCGACTCTGTGAGTGGTGCAGAATGCCCAAGTTACATTGTGTAAATGCACCAAATACTGCTCTCTACCATTACTTTAAATTCAGACAAGTCAATAGGCTCCTCTGCCCTAAACAAGGTAAGCATCAATTTAAAATGAGAGTCACACCTCCTCACTTCCATGTCTATTACATCGTCCAAAACATAACCAAATAGCTCATTACTCTCTGCACTGTGTTGACAGTGTAGGTCGTGGTTCAGATACCATGCTGTGTGAAGACAACACACCAAATTCTGAGACCAAACTACAGTGCCTCCTGGTGCAGGACAGGTGCAGCTATGAGCCAGGTTGGTGTGAGCAGAAGGTGGAGGTGAGGTGGCTCCAGACAAAGGCAGCTGCAACTGTAACAAGTTATCTTACTGAGGCATTTGTGCTGCTTGATACACTGTGTCAGTGGCTGGCTGGCTTCTGGATCCCACTTTGCTGACATGGTGCTACACTGTGGCCAGTGGCGTTGTTACGTAATGCAGTTGCATGGACCCCAGTGTGCAAACTAGACACTGCTGTGGCCACTACAGTGCCTGCTGCCATATGGTGGCATCACGGCGGGCAATGCCCATCGTGCTGAGATGCCAGTCAGGTTGTGGCGGATGGTGTGCATAGGAAGCAGAACTGCTCTCTCACTGGAATGAACTAGCTCTTTTTTGTGACTCACCATTCATCATTCACTTATAAAAATAAATAAAAGAAAGTCACTTTGCCTTTCTAATTCAAGTCATTGTACTTGTATTTTTATTTGATTTAGTCCTGTCTTAAAAGACCACAGAAAGAGAAGTAATAAGTTTATGTTATGTCCCTAGCAGTCTTGTGATATAAATCATCTGCATTTCATCTGCTATAAAAACTGAAAATATTACAACAAAATCCTAAACATTTTTTTTTATCAAGTGGGAAAATTTTAAAAGTAAGACTAATTCTAGCCCACTCGGTTGGCCGTGCACTCTAACGCACGGCTTACCGGGTGGGAAGGAGTGCCTGGTCCCCAGCACGAATCCGCCTGGCGGATTTGTGTCGAGGTCCGGTGAACCGGCCAGTCTGTGGACGGTTTTTAGGCGGTTTTCCATCTGCCTCAGCGAATGTGGGCTGGTTCCCCTTATTCCGCCTCAGTTGCACTATGTCGGCGATTGCTGCGCAAACAAGTTCTCCACATATGCGTACACCACCATAACTCTACTACGCAAACATAGGGGTTACACTCGTCTGGTGTGAAACGTTCCCTGGGGGGTCAACCAGGGGCCGAACCGCACAATAACCGTGGGTTCAGTGTGGGCAGTGGAGGGGTGAAGTGGACTGCGGTAGTCATCGTGGGGTTGTGGACCACTGCAACTGCGGCGGGGACGGAGCCTCTCTGTCGTTTCTAGGTTCCCAGTTAACATACAATACAAGACTAATTCTCGTTATGTTTTCATACTTTTATTGGAGACAAAATAAAATATAAGAGATATAGCATATTGTATATTATGGATTACAAGATGCTATGGGCTATAGGTTGTAGTTGTTGTGGTCTTCAGTCCTGAGACTGGTTTGATGCAGCTCTCCATGCTACTCTATCTTGTGCAAGCTTCTTCATCTCCCAATACCTACTGCAACCTACATCCTTCTGAATCTGCTTAGTGTAGTCATCTCTTGGTCTCCATCTACGATTTTTACCCTCCACGCTGCCCTCCAATACTAAATTGGTGATCCCTTGATGCCTCAGAACATGTCCTACCAACCAATCCCTTCTTCTGGTCAAGTTGTGCCACAAACTTCTCTTCTTCCCAATCCTATTCAATACTTCCTCATTAATTATGTGATCTACCCATCTAATCTTCAGCATTCCTCTGTAGCACCACATTTTGAAAGCTTCTATTCTCTTCTTATCCAAACTATTTATCGTCCATGTTTCACTTCCATACATGGCTACACTCCATACAAATACTTTCAGAAATGACTTCCTGACACTTAACAAATTTCTCTTCTTCAGAAACGCTTTCCTTGCCACTGCCAGACTGGCAGTGGCAAGGAAAGCGTTTCTGAAGAAGAGAAATTTGTTAAGTCTCTACTTCGACCATCATCAGTTATTTTGCTCCCCAAATAGCAAAACTCCTTTACTACTTTAAGTGTCTCATTTCCTAATCTAATTCCCTCAGCATCACCCGACTTAATTCGACTACATTCCATTATCCTCGTTTTGCTTTTGTTGATGTTCATCTTATATCCTCCTTTCAAGACACTATCCATTCCGTGCAACTGCTCTTCCAAGTCCTTTGCTGCCTCAGACATAATTACGATGTCATCAGCGAAGCTCAACATTTTTATTTCTTCTCCATGGATTTTAATTCCTACTCCGAATTTTTCTTTTGTTTCCTTCACTGCTTGCTCAATATACAGATTGAATAACATTGGGGAGAGACTACAACCCTGTCTCACTCCCTTCCCGACCACTGCTTCCCTTTCATGCCCCTCAACTCTTATGACTGCCATCTGGTTTCTGTACAAATTGTAAATAGCCTTTCGCTCCCTGTATTTAACCCCTGCTACCTTCAGAATTTGAAAGAGAGTATTCCAGTCAACATTCTCAAAAGCTTTCTCTAAGTCTACAAATGCTAGAAACATAGGTTTGCCCTTCCTTATTCTAGTTTCTAAGGTAAGTCGTAGGGACAGTATTGCCTCACGTGTTCCAACATTTCTACGGAATCCAAACTGATCTTCCCCGAGGTCGGTTTCTACTAGTTTTTCCATTCGTCTGTAAAGAATTCGCGTTAGTATTTTGCAGTTGTGACTTATTAAACTTATAGTTCGGTAATTCTCACATCTGTCAATACCTGCTTTCTTTGGGATTGGAATTATTATATTCTTCTTGAAGTCTGAGGGTATTTCGCCTGTCTCATACATCTTGCTCACCAGATGGTAGCTATAGGATATGTCTTAAATTTTAAGAATTTTTTTAAAAAAATGACATTATCACCATTTTTATTATTAGACTGGAAAGCCAGACTAAAAAATTTTAGTTTATAAAACTGAACTGACCTTTAAAATACCTTAGAATGGTAATCTGAACTTCCTTCTTCCTCTTTGTCATCACTGTTGTCCTCTTCATATAAAAGATGGTCTTCAGTGTCACTGAGTGTGCTGATCATGCCAGACTTCTTGGAAGATTTTAACCGACCATGACTGTTTCACCCATTGAGACACTTGCTTGGCATCTGAGGCAAATGCATTTGTTTGGATACAGACTTTTTACAGCAATATACCACCATTCTCACCTCAGCATTCACTGTACATAATTACGCAACCAGACTAGTTAAAAAGCAGATTTCCCTGGCCATCACACCCAGTCCTGGTACTGCTGATCCCTCCATGAAACAGCTTCAGAGCACCCCATTGGTGACTCAGTATTATCCTGCTCTGAAATGTGTTAATCAGCAACTTCAACAGGGTCGAGATTTCCTAAAATCATGCCTCGAAATGAGATCCATTCTGTCTGTGATTTTGCCCACCACACCTAGAATAGCTTTCCATCACCCTCCCAAACTCCACAATATTCTTGTCAGATGCTATGCTCCCTCTGCACCCACCTCCCTACCCTATGGCTCCTACTTTTGAGACTATCCCCACTGCAAGACTTGCCCTGTGCACCCTCCTACCACCACTTATAATAGCCCTGTAACTCGCAAAACATATACTATCAAAGGGAGAGCCACCTGCGAAACGACAAGTCATATACCAGCTATTACGTAAACACTGTTCAGCCTTCTACATTGGCATGTCTACCACCAAATTATCAATTAAGATGAATGGGCATAGGCAGAGGGTATATACTGGCAACTCGCAATATCCTGTTGCAGAGCATGCTCCACAACGTGAGATTCGTGACCTTGGCGCCTGTTTCACCACACGCACCATCTGGATTCTTCCCCCAGACCCCAGTTTCTTAGAACTCCGCAGGTGGGAACTAGCACTACAATATGTTCTTGGTTGTTGCCACCCACCTGGCCTTAATTTACGCTAATTTCTTCCATCTCAGCCTTTCTTCACTGTAACTAATTTTTGCTTCACTCAATTTTAATTTCCTACATCCTTCATTGTTTTTTCTGTTTATTTTTCATCGCCCCTTCCCACCAGGATAATAAGTAACAACTCATTCAGGAGCACATAAATGATTATTGGATTTCTGAAATTTGAGATGTTGCTTTCAGATCAAGAGCAGAAATACAGGGTGAAAACAATAACTGTTTATTACATACCACAGTAGTATAGAAGAAGTTGAGTTGAATAATTTGATATAGGACACTTGTGGTCCATCAAGCCAGGAAACTACCTTAAATTGGCTAAACAGCTATCTAAGCAAAGGCACAAGGGTATCATGCTACATTTTCAGTATTCTCTCACTCTATTCACACAAACTTTTAGTCCTAGAGTAAAAATGAATACGACCTTTTTTGTAGGAAATTTAATGTAGTTCAATTTTGTACTGGAATACAGTTTTGCTGGAGGCCACATTTTTCAAGTTATTGAAGGAAAACATACAAAAGTGAGCTTCAAACCCATCCAACATACTTATCTCCTGCTAGAGAGGATTTCTAGTACATAGTGCATTGTCTTCCTACTTACAGCTGTACAAAAATGTATGACTACATGAATTATCTTCCACATCCAACCCTCTTTGGTCTTTATTCATTGGTCTACTACGCTATGGGTTTATCAGCTATTTTGTTAAAATTATTAATTTAAACTTTCCCTTGAGATTAATGAAATAAAAAATGACTTTTGAAAACATTATTCTGAAGGTATATAAAATAGAAAGAAACTTCCACATGGGAAAAATATATTAAAAACAAAGATTCCAAGACTTACCAAGCAGGAAAGCCCCGGTAGATAGGCACAATGAATAAAACACACAAACACACACACAGAATTTGAGCTTTCGCAACCGGTGGCTGCTTCGTCAGGAAAGAGGGAAGGAAAAGGAAAGATGTGGGTTTTAAGGGAGAGGGTAAGGAGTCATTCCAATCCCGGGAGCGGAAAGACTTACCTTACATATCCATCCATACATACACAAACACCTGTGTATGGATGGATATGCATGTGTGTGTGTGTGTGTGTGTGTGTGTGTGTGCGCGCGCGCGAGTATATACCTATCCTCCTTACCCTCTCCCTTAAAACCCACATCCTTTCATCTTTCCTTTTCCTTCCCTCTTTCTGACGAAGCAGCCACCGGTTGCGAAAGCTCAAATTCTGTGTGTGTGTTTTATTCATTGTGCCTATCTACCGGCGCTTTCCTGCTTGGTAAGTCTTGGAATCTTTGTTTTTAATATATTATTCTGAAGGTAATTACATTTACAGTCCAATCTAAACTTAATCCTTACAAGCACAGTAGTTTCATAGAAAGAAAGCCAGGGAAAAAAAAAGATTTAATTGTTAATTTCATGCCGCCAAAATTCACAAAACTTTGAGGTAAAATTTAACACAAATGTCTGTTTTACAATTTGAAAGTGTACAATTAAGCTGGTGGCAAAGTAGTCTGGTCAGTAAAGACCAAAAAAGGTTAATATGAGATACAATCTGTCTGGTTGCACAGTTTTGTGCAGTGTTAGGAGTAAATTCCATCAACAACATATTAGAAATACTGACTGATAAGGCATGAGTGTTAGCATTGGCACTTGGAAAACTTCTGTATGTTTTTCTTGAATAACTTGAAAAATGTGGCCTCTAGTAAAGACGTATCCCAGTACAAAATTAAGCTACATTAAGTTTCCTAGATAAAAGGCCGTAAAAGATGATGAGATTTCTTTATCAGACCTGACCTTCCTGATTTTATGAAAATTAAGGTGTTTTGAACATTTTACAGGGTTGATACAGCTTAAGGAACCATTCACCAAACCCTCAGAAACTAAATAAAACTAACTAAAGAGACTTAACAATTACATACCATACAAAATTGAGGATTTTATTTCATTTTTTTCCCTTACTTGCATGAAAGACTTTCTCTGATGTTGGCTGTTGCAGGCAGATTCTTTTGAATGATTAATTACAGATTAGTATATTACTGTGAATATCATATAGGGCAAGGAATAAGTCTGGATACACCCCTATAAAAGTTGGTGCGGGGAATCTAATGGTGTCTGGTATGCGGTGTCTGTAGGTGGGGGCACAACTTATAGGAGCTATGGCGACAGTGGCAGCCACCTGGAAATCCATTATTTGGATTTGGGTTACATGTTTCAAATAGGAAGCGGGGGCACATCATTTTGAACTGCCTCTTTCTCAGGAATATGCATATCAAGTCTGTTTTAGGATATCTTTATTTGTGTAATCAAACACTTTTGAGATGGAAGCATGAGATCATGCTACACACATCAGTTCCTATTACAGTGTCCCTATCTATCTATCCAGTTACATCACATTTTCAAGAACTGATTATTTTCGTTTAAGCAAAAGGTTAGAAAGACGTAGACTGACCAAGGAAACATTGAACATAAACTTTTTGAAGATGGAACAGCCAAGATGACAACATAAAATTGTAACACTGGGAGGAGGACAAAGGGAGACTTATCTTGCAAGGTGCCTTCTTGTTCCACTCATAGCAGCTACAGATGAACTAGTTCACACACTATTGCCCAACAGTGTGTGCTGCAACTTCTTGAAGACAGGTAGTTCATATAGAAGAAGAAATTGGCTCGAGACGGCTATTAGACAATGGGCACCATTTCGTAAATGATACCCACAAGCATAATTTGCAGATACTCCCATGAATGTGGTCACCGTATAATTGAATATGTACATATCACTTACTCACATGAGCATTGAAATGGACTACAGCAGGTGGACAGCGAGCTGTAATTTTCAGTTGGGGGCAGCTGACACCGTACCAATGCAGTATGGTAAGGCAAGTATACTTGTTTAAGATGATGTCCGTTGTGGCAGATAGTCATGAGCTCTAAGATATTCCCACATATATCCATAACTGTTCGGTAAGACAATGTTATAACATGATGTAATTTTGCAATAAATAACATGAAATTGTTTTGAATGTGATAATGCAAGTTCACAAACATCATGACTGGTTAGTCACTATTTGGTAGAGAGCAATACTTAAAACGATATAAGGATTAGGGATGCCACCAGATCTTATTCTTGAGAGAGGATGTGGGAGGCTTACGATCAACATACGGCCCTATCACCACCTGGGAACCTTACGAGAGGTGCAGAGTGCTCTCCAAAAACTACAGGCTATAAAGAAGCTGTCTCTCATCCTCATTAATAGATTCTGCTTTTTTTGGAGCTTCCGATGTTGTTTTGAAAGGACATACCCCTTATTGGACTAGGTTGTAACCATAATCTTAGATGTTATTCCTGGCTACTTCACAGATTTCCTATGAGAACTGACATTTAAGTTTTCTTATGAATGCATGCTTACAGTAGTGTCCTATCATTTATAACTAAACTAAATATGTCAAAGTGTTGCCCTGTTTATTGGCTAATTCAATATTCATCGATTACTTTATTTATGGGGATGAGTAAGTTACTCTGAAATATCTAATATCTGTGGAAGTTCAATGACATTGAGAATCAGGTGAATGGCAGAACAATTTCTTTATGTAATAAAGCATCTAAAATTGTTGGCTATGTAGATGTTGAATGGACTGATAAATGAAAGCAACAATTCCAGAATGAGATTTTCACTCTGCAGTGGAGTGTGCGTTGATATGAAACTTCCTGCAGATTAAAACTATGTGCTGGACCGAGACTCGAACTCGGGACCTTTTCCTTTTGTGAGCAAGTGCTCGAAAGCGGGCAAGTGCTCCAGCACTTGCCTGCGAAAGGCAAAGGTCCCGAGTTTGAGTCTCAGTCCGGCACACAGTTTTAATCTGCCAGGAAGTTTCAAAGAAACAATTACTAAAATGTTTTGAGAGACAATAGCAAACAGTTAAGGCCTGTTAATTTCCCATGTTCTGTAAAGATGAATTTACATCTGACACTTTCATCTCCAAATATATCTTGTGTTTGGGCAGAGAATTTCTTTCACTGTTTGCTTAAACATAGAAATCACTAGAAACATATGTCACAGATATGTATATGATAGTTCGTGAAATGCTAAAATTTGTAATAAATGTATGGCTCAATTAGGTATGTTCATATCTGACAGTTATTGCATGATACATACAAATATTCCTGTGCCGTACATCTCTTTCATCCTGCTTGGGTCGCTGACAGCATCAAAACACAATATCATGGCCTGTGTAATTTTTCTAAAGATGCCAGAAAAGAACAAAAATGTTCTCTGAAGGTTTGAGAGTGGATTTTGAGACATGAAAAACCTCAGTTCACTAGTATATAAGTTTCCCAATCATACTGTAATCATTAGTGGAGACTAATCATACAACAATTAATTGGGAAAATTAGTTTTATTAGTGGTGCACATGATAAGACATCCTCTGAAACATTACTAAATTCCTTCTCTGAAAACTGCCTCGAACAGATAGTTAGGAACCCCACTCATGATGGGAATATATGGGATCTAATGGAAACAAACAGACCTGACCTCTTTGAGGTGTCCACATTGAAACTGGTATCAGTGACCATATCACACTTGTGGGAATAATGATTACCAAAGTACAACTAAAATAAGCATAAAGATGTAAGCTTGATAAAAAATCTGTAGTGTTATATCTCAATTAGAACAATTTATAATGGGACAGAGCCTCTGTGGTATACAGTCACTGTAAGGAAACAAGAAATTACTGCATAATAGCTGTAAAACAAAGTGTAGGTTTATCAGTAGAGAGATGCTGAATGAAACACATTTTGCTGTCAAGGGAGCAATGTGTGATGCCTTCAATGACTACCATAGCGGAATATTGTCAAGTGATCTTTCGCAGAACCCAAAGAAATTCTGGTCGTATGCAAAGGCTGTTAGTGGCACCAAAATTGGTGTCTAGTCCCTAGTGAATGAGACAGTAATTGAAATTGAGGGTAGCAAAGAAAAAGCTGAAATGCTTAACTCTGTTTTCAAATGTTCCTTTACAAAACAAAACCCAGGAGAAATACCCAATTTAAAACTCATGGAACTGAAAAGATGAATGTAATACGTATTAGTGTCAGTGGTGTTGAGAAACAGCTGAAATTGTTAAAACTGAACAAAGCTCCAGGGAATGAAGGAATCCCTGTCAGATTCTATACTGAATTTGCAGCTAAGTAAGATCTGTTCTAATTATAATCTATTGTAGATCCCTCAAACAAAAAGCCATGCCCAGTTCTTGGAAAATAGCACAGGTCACACCTGTCTACAAGAAGGGTAGCAGAAGTGATCCACAAAACTATCATGCAATATCCTTGACATCAATTTGTTGTAGAATCTTAGAACATAATCTGAGCTCAAACATAATGAGGAACCTTGAACAGAATGGCTCTGAGCACTATGGGACTTAACTTCTGAGGTCATCAGTCCCCAACAGAATGGCATCCACAATGCCAACCAGCATGGATTTCGAAATCATCAATCATGTGAAACTCAAATAGCACTTTTCTCACATGGTACACTGAGAGCTTTGGATCAAGGCAATCAGGCAATGCTTTATTTATTGATTTCTGAAAAGCATTTGACTCACTAACACACCTAAGCTTATTGTCAAAAGTACAGTCATATAGGATATCAAGAAAAATTTGTGACTGCATTGAGCAATTTTTGGTAGGGAGGACCAGATGTTATCTTGGATGGAGAGTCATCATCAGATGTAGAAGTAAATATGTGTGTGCCCCATTAGGTGTGTTGGGACCCTTGCTATTCATGTTGCATGTTAATGACTTTGCAGACAATACTCATAGTAAAATCAGGCTTTTTGCAGATCATGCAGTTATCTGTAATGCAGTACTATCTGAACGAAGTTGCATAAATATTCTGTTAGACTTTGATAAGATTTCAAAGTGGTGCAGAGAATGGCAAATTGCTTTAAATGTTCAGAAATGTAAAATTTTGCACTTCACAAAATGATAAAAACATTGTGTCCTATGATTATAATATCAGTGAGTCAATGCTGGAATTGGCAAACTCATATAAATACCTGAGTGCAACACATCATAGGGAAATGAAATGGAATGAACCCAGATGTTCATTCATGACTAAACCAGGTGGTGAACTTTGGTTTACTGGTAGAATACTGGGGAAGTGCCATCAACCTACAAAGGAGATTGCTTACAAATCACTCGTACAACCAGTTCTAGAATATGGCTCAAGTCTGTGGGACCCGTACCAGATGGGACTAGCAGCAGATATTGAATGTATACAGAGATGAGCAGCATGAATGGTCACAGGTTTGTTTAATCTGTGGGTGAGTGCCACACAGATACTGAAGGATTTGAACTGGTAGACTCTTGAAAATAGACATAAGCTATTCTGAGAAAGTCTATTAACAAAGTTTCCAGAACTGTCTTTAAATTATTACTCTAGGAATATACAACTCCCTACACATCACTCACATAGGGATTGTGAGAACAAGATGAGAACAATTACTGCACACACAGGGGCACTCCAAACAATCACTCTTTCTGGGCTTTATATGTTAACAGAACAGGAAGAAAGCCTAATAACTGTTACAATGGGACTTACCCTCTGTCATGCACCTCAGGATGGTCTGCAAAGTATAGCTGTAGATCTAGATGGAAATGTAAAATTTTGGTGCCTACAGTCACTCGGTGTCTGAGCATACAACACAGTTTTTGAGACTTTTAAGAATAAAAACAAGCTGATTTCCAAAAGTTTGCTTATAAAATTGGCCCACTTATGACAAAGCAATATACTAAATTCAGAAAATCTATTAATATGAAAGAACAACTTCTTGTAACTTTGCAATTTTTTGCATGTGCTAGATGAAATATAATTTATTGTATGAAATGTTTATTAAAAGTACATTGTTTGAAACTGAACACTATATGTTTATATGTGGTTCTTACACAAATCTGTTATTTACTTGGAATAGCAAAATGTTTAATAAATCTCACTGTTCCTGAGATAGGTAGAGCAATTATGTCAGCAATATAAGAAGATTACATTAAGGTAACTGTTTTTTAGTAGGTGAAAAAGCACTTCCAGGTTGTCAATATGTGAAATGCTAAGGTTTGTGGTGGTTGTAGAATTATATAACTTTCAGAATTGCTTGATGATTAGAAAAATCCATTATCCAAAACAATTGATTTCAGATTATTGTAGCTCTATGGAAAGCAGGATTTGATAGTAGTTCATCCTCCTCATTTAACTTCAGCATGACTTTCTGAAATTTTCTTGTCCTGTTTTAAGTAAATATTCAGCAGAGACTTCTTATTTTGGATGCAACGTATTTGCCCAAAACTTCATATTAATCTTTGTCTTCATTCAATGTGGATATAACTTTTTGTATGGATAAAATCACTTATTGAAACAAATTAACTATCCACCTTGGGATTAATTTAACTTTCTGCAATACAGGTGTTAAGTCAGAACAAATCAGGCTGTTCTGATATATCTTGATTGTCAGATGGTGTCTGGTTTTCATTTGCGGCCCGCACCACTGCAACATCCTAGTCAGAAATTAATAAAATAAATAAATGAAGTATAACTTGTAACAAATGACCTTATTTTTTCATTTCTTTTATAGGCATTGTCTAAATCATAAGATTAGCACAGCATTGCCATGAAGTTCGAGTTGAAGTGCACATTTCCCAAATGTTTGGGTGCTCTTGTTAAACATTTTCTTAGACAGGCTCCACAGTGTAGTGGCAGTAATGTAACCATACCCATTTAATAGTCAAAGTTCCATGACAGTTTATAACTACAGACACTGTAGAGCAAAAAGAATGGTGGGTACTGCCTTTGGTATTATCTATAGCATATTTACAGTATTAAGGAACTTGCTTCTCCTCGGTCCAGAACATGTGGCATCTGTAGTTTTGAAAGCAGTTTGCAGTACACAGAGTTCATTATTGTCTGAAAAATAGTCTGCAAATGTAGACACTCCCAAAGCCACACACGACCTACAAAATTGAAAAACAAACAAAATAACATATGGAAGCTGGCAAAATCAAGATCTGCTAGCTGAACCTGCTACCACTATAACAACAAGGTACTAATAACCACTCAAATAAGTATGGGAAGAGTATAGTGAATATTTTATTAACAGATTAATGAAACAAATAATATCAAACAAATATGTAAAACATAGCCCATTTGTTTTTGTTACTGTTGGTAAATTTCCTAGTGTTGGTTTGCAAGCTGAACCTCCTTGCAGAAACAACACAAAATTATTGTATGGCCATTTGGATTTATGCAACTCTTTGGTGTCATGGACCAATTTTGTCTTTGGACTTTTTTTGAAAATTTTAACGTTCCATGGCTCACGTTTATCATGATGCATGTTAATTCTTACACTTCAACTTTTAACCATGCATTTTTGTCACCTACATTTACTCGAAACTTATTGCTCCGGGGCAGAAAAGTAAACGAGCAACAAATTTATGTGATGTCTGTAGGACAAATTTTAACTTGTAAATAACCAATGTTGGTATAGATATGTTAACACATAACTGGTGGTAGAAATATAACTCTTTCACATGAATTCTTCACTGTTCGCATCAGACACAATTTATGTCTAAAATAAATACTATCCAAAAAATGTCAGATGCATATGTACTACCACTAAGACATTTGGAAGTGTCAGCTACTCTATGAGAACTTGAGGGGAAAGGGCCTGCTTACACTCAGTGGGCAGAAAAAGGAGAGAGAAACATTCCACATTGCCAAGTCTTACAGAGTTACACTGCTGACAACAATGAATAAAGTTGTATATCCACTGAAGTGTTGTAATGGAGAAGACTGGAGTACGGTTAGTACCATAATGCTAAACTGCGTTATGCATGGCAGGGTACCTGAAGGGGGACTAAATCTCATTGGCTGCTGGTGTTCAGTGGAGATGAATGTGCAGAAAAAATCTGACATGAGATGTGCTATCGCTACCAAGTTCTACAACAGGAATAGTCTGACAGAAAAGACTCTCTCTCTCTCTCTCTCTCTCTCTCTCTCTCTCTGTGTGTGTGTGTGTGTGTGTGTGTGTGTGTGTGTGTGTGTGTGTGTGTGTGTGTATGTGTATGTTTAAGGCCTGCCTAATTGTTTACAGCACTGTAGTTGACTTGGGTCATTCAGTAAACATTTTAAATATAAATTAAGTATTCCAAACACTGCATTAGTTAAACTCCCACTAAATACATTAAAAAAATGTTCAAATGTGTGTGAAATCTTATGAGACTTAACTGCTAATGTCATCAGTTCCTAGGCTTACACACTACTTAACCTAAATTATCCTAAGGACAAACACATACACCCATGCCTGAGGGAGGACTCGAACCTCCGCTGGGACCAGCCGCACAGTCTATGAGTGCAGCGCCTTAGACCGCTCAGCTAATCCCGCACAGCTAAATACATTCTTTCCTCCTTCAATTATCTTCATCTATTTCACTAGCCACTTTCAACTAGTGTTCACAATGGTTCAATAATAATCATGGGTAATACGTGTTTGCAAAGTTTAATTTTAAGTCATGGTGGCAGACTGAAACTTTTTGATTCAGTATGATGGACTATTTTTTAATTTGTTTTTTGATGTCCAAATTAATGATTATGTTCCAGTCTGCCTATGATGCACTTCAGTGAAGTTGTTTACCTTTTTGATAAACAATGATGAGAGGTTATAGTATAATTGGGGGGGAGGGAGGGGGGGGGGGAACTCAGTGTTCAGGCTGTGAATTTAGTACAGCATGTGGTTTCTAAAACAGCTAGCTTAAGACTCGCTAACCTATAAGAGTCCAGGTGGACGACTTTCAAAAATATTTTCACTGTAGACAATGAGTGTTGTGGAGGTAGTTATTGCTTTTTTCACTCTTTTGAAGACTGTAAGAACTTGGTTTGTACGACTGCTAGTTATAATATATTAGGAGGGCTCTATTTTTACTGTGGTAATATTAAGCAGCAAAATGTGTACACATTATTGGCATATTAAAAGTGTTTACCAATATCTACTTAACAACATTATTTGGGTTTCTCAGCTAGTACAATGATGTGAAATAGTGGGTTGCATAATTACTTCACACACAGCAATGTAAAGTGAGAATGAAAAATCCCCTGGTCTACTTTTATGTTAAAGCAAGTTACCTGTTTACTCAAAGAATAAAAATCACCTTTTTACAATACTACACCTTGAATACAAAACAATCTAAATCAGACTGTTCATTGCTTTTAAACAGTGTTGAGTTGGCAAAGCACTGTTACCATCTATAGGGACAAACTTAGACCTAATTTGATGTTAAAATTTCCAAGTGTAATAAACTATGTCAGAAGAGAAAAAATGTCAACTGAATAACACCATTGCCCTTCAATCATAACCAGAAGTATCGATTCAAAGTTTGTCATGTCTTCCAAATCATTCCTCATACTATTCACTTGTTTCTTCTGTCCTACTAACTGAATTTGTTGTTTATCGTAGGAATAATTATGCTTCAGTATGTAAGAATTCATTTCTTTTATTGCCAAGTGAGCTTTTTTCGTACTTGACGCAATCCGTATTTACATAAAACAAAATTTCTTGAAAATATGTTTAAGATACAACTGCACATCAGTATATGTAAATAAAGTTCAAACAGGTGGAGACAGAATTATAAAAGAAAGAAACACTGTATAATGTACAAAAGGATGTTATGAGGCTTTCCATAATATTCTGAAAAGTCAAACACTAGCAACATTTTGTGAATATAGGTATGCTTTATGTTCTTTATAGGAGCACTCGCATATTTATTCATCTCTCTCTTATTACTTCACATGCTGGTCTTCTTACAGATTACTTGATTTATTTCATAAATTCTCCTTGTTCATAAGGAAGCAAATCCAGAACCAGATATTTATATAACAGTACAAAAAGAAATTTCTATTACATATCAGGGAAGTTTCTGCTGCATCTCTTGCTTCTTCTGTCTTCATTATCTCCAATGGTGGAAATGTATGTGAGTGCCACATCTGAAACATACGTGTGCATATAAGGATGATTTGGCCGCAATGAGATTCATTTATGATAGAAAATAAAGTCTAATGACTTACCAAGGATGAGTGAACTCAAATGGTGTATTATTCTACATTTTATCTTTTGCTATTGCTGACCTAGCAAACTGCACAACCAAAGGTTTATCCTTGAGTATGTATCCATTTGTCTCTTTCAGTGCTAACTGAGCTTGCTTCATACTTGGTAATGTGACGAAAGCTTGTCCCTTCATTCGACCTTCCTTCATTAAACGTATGTCGAACCTGCAGTGTAACATTAATTTTTAACTGCTGCGAAACCACAACTACAAAGCATAGTTACACACACAAACTTCTGTGGATATTTGCTAAAAAGCCAAGCTAGAATCTGAGATATGGTTGATACTGACGTCATTACGTGTGAAGGACTTTCTTGGACGGGAGAAAAATGGGGAAAGAAATCAACTGTGGTCATGTTGGAGAAACAGCCTGGTATTTGCAGCAATGATTTCGGATAATTGAAAATACCTGTATCTGGATAGCCAGATGGCAATTTGCACTCCAACTATCCAGTATATGAACCTCACACCTAAACCAATGCACCACCTTACTTGACAATTTAGGACACAGGACAGTATGTGTCATGCCAAAAGCAGTTCCTGTAAAAAGCTGCAGTTAGGGAATGGATGGTAAGAGACCCATAAGGGACAGCACTGTGAGGAAAAGGGCAAGAGGATCAGATGGTGAGAGTGAAATAAAATTAATTTTATTTTGTTTTGAGTCCTCTAGTAATTCCTCAGACACATTAGTGTTTATCAGGAGTTAACATTAATGTCTGTAAAACTACTACACCCAGAAGTAATGACTCAAATGAATCTTAACTTGGACAATGTGTACAACAATGAACTGGCAATAAGAGAATAAAACTAAATCAAATGATGGAAAATCCAGGATGGAATGTAACAATATTATGAAAAGGAAAGTTGTCACACACCATATAGCACACACAGTATGGCAGTAGCTGTCATCTATTTTTGACAAAGGACTTGTCGGCCAAAAGCTTATTTGTGATAAGTCTTTTTGTTGTGCCTATATGCGACTCAGCATCTTCACTATATGGTAAGTGGCAATTTTCCTTTTCATAATATTGTGAGATTAAAACTAGAGAGAGATGACTTAGGCCCTTCAACAATTTCCCTATTGCAACAGGCTACATGATTGTTACCCTTATCTCTGTAAAGAATCCTCAAATAAAGTGGAGACATGAAAACAGGTGCCAGTCAACACTGTTGACAACAAAGAGCACAATAGCAGCACATGAGCAAGCTTGAAAGAGGCTAAAAGGTAGCTTCCTAAGAGAAACTTTGACATTCAGTGACAATCTGGTTTGCACAGGAGATGCTGACACACAAATGATATGTACGTAGAATAAGTGGATAAAAGAGGAGAAGTACAGTGACAAGACAGTACTGGACTATGCAATCTGATTATAGTACAGAATGCCTGTCGATTTTTTCACATGATGGTAAGAGACTGCACTCTTTCATCCAAAGCATAGGCTAAAACTAAACATTACAACCTGTGTAGACCTATCTGTGTCAACAGTTGACTGATACCATCTGCAGAGTGCATGTCATTACAAGTGCCTAAGAACATAATCATATTATAAACACTGTAAGAGGAGTATTGACAGCAAAATGTAGTGTTTTTAAATGAATTACACTTCATTAAGCCCTACAACACAGTCTGCATGCATGTTCAGTGCCACAATTTGGCAGTCTGCAGGTTGGACGGTCAGATGAACATACCCTGTGTGTCCTACCACAGCTTCAGGCACCTTCAGACACCATATATTAGCAGAATAACATCTGGCCACAAGTGGTAAGGAATGTGCATGTCTTCTTCGTACACGCAGGTATGACTGCTTCCCTGGTCTTCATGTTTTGTCTGACAGGAATCCATCAAACATGTATGGAATATGGTTGATTGGTAATTGTCATTCTGGGATCAATACTTTGTGGAAATGCACAGAAAATTGGAGCTAATTAATAATTCCATAATCCCAATCATTTAAGTTTTCTCACATTCCTAACATCTCAATCTTCAGTTTTTTTTAAAGTTTACTAAAGGATCTGCTGCCTCATAGCAAGCTAGATTGATTTAGAATACCTGATTAGTTATGGACCGCACACAGGATCTCCAAACAAGAAGCTTTATCACACAAATTGGAAAAATGAGGCCACCATTTGTTGCAAACTTACAACACACTTCTTGCACCTGTTGGTACTATTAAGAAATTTTTTATTGCAATGGGGTATAAATTTTATGTGTTATGTTTAGGTGTGTGTGTGTGTGGGGGGGGGGGGGGGGGTCTACAACTGAAGCGTCAGTGTATTCAGTATATGTTGGAAAGGGTACAATTTGGACCACATCTGTTAAGTAGGTGAGCATAGCCACAATTCATCTCACATCCTGTAACAGCAAATTTTCTGTTACAGGCAGTAGTCAGTGTTGCCACTTTTTTGAAGAGACTTCTTCAGGATATTATTGAGTTCACATGACAAATGCTTTATATTACATGCTTCTGGAATCAGAAACTCTTAACTGTGTTTGATAAGTAGCCCTAAAAAATGGTCCCATATGACACTATGGAATGAAAGTAAGTCAAGAATGTTAGCTTTATTATTTTCATATCACCTGTACTTGTAACATCCTCATTGTAAATATAAGATTTGTTTAGTTGCTTCAACAGTTCTGTGGTATGCTCCTCTCAATGAACTTATAATCAAGTTTCAGTCCCAAGAATTTACTATAGTATATTCCTTCTACGTATGTGTCGTCATATTTTGTGTGTATAATGTCTTTTCATTGTGTGACTCAGCATCTCCTCCATATGGTGAGTAGCAATCTATCCTTCTCATAATACTGTTAATATGTTACTAAAATCAGAATCATGTAAATAAAAATGATTTTCATTTAACACTATGTACTAAATAACTGTTAATATGACAGTAACAAATTCTATACTGCAGATTTGTACAGAATAGATGTAGACACTGGGAATAACTGCTAATTTTCTTGGCATCAACAAAATTGTAATCTCTGTGAACACAGTTTAAAAAGTACACTTGAGAAGGATATTATACAACTTACACAAAAGAGAAGAAACAGACTTAATTATTAAATATTTTGAACTTTGTTTCATCCTCTGAGAAACATTAGTTACTGAAACACTTTTCTTTACTGATGTAGTCAATAATGTTTCTTAATATACCACAACAGAAAATACTTACATGTTTCCCTGCTCTTCAGAATCGGGTTCGTTGTATCTTCTATATATATAATGTAACTCTCTCTCTGTTACTTGCTTGGCTATATTTTTTATGTAGAGGCGACAGGAAGGAATTCCAGGTTGGTAATTCTTGAAAACTGGCAAATGCTTTTGATCTAGAGAATTGATTAAATACATAATGTTAAACAGTAAAGATCAATAACAAGGTATTGGTAAGAAACAAGCTAAGAATTCTTGAAACGTAAATAAATGGCTCTGAGCACTATGGGACTTAACATCTATGGTCATCAGTCCCCTAGAACTTAGAACTACTTAAAACTAACTAACCTAAGGACATCACACAACACCCAGCCATCACGAGGCAGAGAAAATCCCTGACCCCGCCGGGAATCGAACCCGGGCGTGGGAAGCGAGAACGCTACCGCACGACCACGAGATGCGGGCGAAACGTGAATACAAACAAAATTAAAATGTATATAATACTACACAACATTCTAGAACAGATGTGCATGAATTTTATTATTTTTAAGCTGCTTCTTCTAAGTATTTTGGCACACAGGAATATTCCGTAAGGTTAATGGGTTTGGAGCTTTGTCACTAGTACAGCAGCAAATCACTTGATCTTCTTTGAATAACATGTGACAAAACTATGTATGACGTGCAGATACCACTATACTTGGGAGCAGCATAACTGGCAGCAGTGACCCCCCCCCCCCCTTCCCCACAATGGCTAGCAAAAGGACATTTATCACTTACTTGCTTCACATGTCACCCTGTGCTTAATTTCTTAATCTACATCTACACTCTGCAAACCACTGTGAAGTTCATAGCAGAGGGTATACTTTACATTGCATCAACATGATCACAAAAAAATGTATACATTGTTTAATTGTCCATAACTTCCTAATTATAGTCTGGAAATATGTAATGTTTGGTAGTTTAATAGTTCATCTATTTGTGAGTCACCATATAATCATTGTTTTGTTTTATAGTCACCAAATAATGTTTTCTATTGTTATATGAGCCACCACGTAAGTGTTGTTTTGTTTTTAGTTAGGTGAGTAAAGATGGCTAGTGCAAAGCTGACATTTGATGAAATGAAGGCAGTTCTGAAGTGGTACAGTAAGCATGACAACATTAATGAATTTCAATGCCAATAGCATAACGTGTTTTAAACAGGCCCACCAACAGGCGTAACAACTGTGTGCATTCAAGACATACCTGAAGTTGAAGGCCATGTTACAGATGTACGCAATCAATGATCTGGATGACCTTTAACAACCACAAGCCCAGTGAACTCCTGTGCTTTGTAATGACAATTCACTTGTTCACCATAGAAGTTTGTGAGACAATATGCCCCAGAAACCAGGGTGAGTCGCTCAAGTGCCCAGCACATTTTTAAGACTGCAAAGTTTAAGCGCTACAGCTCAAGGTTGCTACATGGAATGAATTAGGATGATACAGATCATACAATGAAGTACTGCAAATGATTTAATAGCATGATTCACAGTAATGAAGTGTTTATAGAGATGGCAGTGTGATCTGATAAAATTCAATTTAAACCGTACAAATCTGCATATTAATGCAGCCAAGCTGTGAATTTATGGGAAGTGAACAAGTGGTGTGGATTATCTTATTGAGATTTGATTGGGCCCATCTTCTTCACAGCACAGTTACTGGTGATGTGTACCTAGAGGTGCTTGAGACACCCATTTTATGTGCCATCCGTGAATTCTATGACAACAAAAAGTTTTACTTTCGACAAGATGGGGCCCCAGCCATCTACCACAATTATGTCATGTTGTACCTCAACAAAAATCTACCCACAAGATGGACAGGCAAAAGAGATGCTGTTGAGTATGCATTATATTCTCCAGACTTAATGCTTCTGGAGTTTTACCTAAAGACAATACTCAAGTATGTTATTTAGTGACAATCATGTACGTTGGATGAACTTCAAGAAAGCATCGAACATGCATGTGCAGATGTCCAGCCGAACATGTTGCAGCTGGTTGTTCACATAGCAGTTCAAAGGCATCACCTGTGTACGGATGTTAGTAGTGACCTCTTCAAACACCTACAGTGGTTTCAGTAACCTGAACTTTAAACTACACTGAAATGAGACATTTCTGTCATTTAATTTTGAACATATGAGCAAGGAAATAGAGAGTAAATTTTTTTTGGCCACTCTTTATTAGGGTTTCTCCTCATTCCATTCACATATGGAGTGTGGGAAATGTGTCTCTGAAGGCACTGTAATTAGTCTAATCTTGTATTTATGGTCCCAAGAGAAGCCATACCTACGGGCCTGTAGAGTATTCCTAGATTACTCACTTAATAATGGCACTGAAACACTGTAAGTAGCCTTTGGCATGGTAGTTTACATCCTCCTTCAAGCACCACCCACCTCAAGTCTTTTTTCATGCTACTGTTAGCACAGCTGTGTCACTGTGTTTCACTCAATCAGTTACTTACATGTTCGTTGTACTGAATTGTTATTTGTTTGCTGAGAGACTTTTGATTTTCATTTTCTACTACTGCTATTCTTGTCTGCAGGTTAAGGTGACTCAGTTAAAAGATACACAGAGTCAGCTGAAGTAAGTTATATACAAAGGGTAAAAATATTTTTTGTGATGAAAATCCCAGAACAGCTGAATTCTTGTTGGCGCCTTGACTGCAACAGCAAAGATGTATGACAACTCCCTCTGAAGAATGCAGAGAATAAGTGCAGAAACATAGGGGGTGGAAGCTTGTGGTCAAGAAATGAAATTTCACTCTCTGAGGAAAGTAATTAGTGGAAGAAGACTGTTACTGATTTATATGATTCCTGGAAGAACTCTGCACTAAACTGGAATTTTACAATTGTGCCTAGTATCCCTCATGGCAAAGGGTGACAGATGTCTTACAAGCCACAGAAAATGCTCATTTGATTGGTAGAATTACCAAACCTTTGAGATCCAGATACAGAAAATGCGAAATTGGAAAATGCAGCCTGATGGAGAGATACAATATTGTCGAAACAAGAGCAATTTCTCTAGGAAAAATGTACATCATTATTTTTCTTAATAAGGTCTTAAAATCATGTCAGAAAGTTCATGTGAAAGAATATGAAGGCTTGAAAGTGCTAAGTGGCAAAGGAAGGGGACTTGTCATTTGTCAGATTATGGCTATGTGTGCAAAGCTAATATTTATATATAACAAATCCAGTGGTTATCACTAGGAGATAAATAGTGATGTGTTTGGACAATGGTTTTTGGACTTATTACATGGTTTAGAAGCTGCTGTCAAGCATAATGTCAGTAATCACTCAATGACAAAGGAAAATATACCTAATTCAAACACATGAAAGGAAACTGTCAGTACCTTAAGAGAATTTTTTTAAAATTGCTATTTAAAAGCAGAGTGTTGGAGGGAGTCAGGTGCCACAAGCACCTTTACAACTACTTTGAACCTGACTGCTTACTTTTCAGAACACAACAATGGGTTTGTGAGGCTTCTCCTTTACAACTGCCAATACAACCCAATTGAAAATCTATGAGAATAAGCAAAAAGAAAAGTAGTGCCCTAAAATAACATGTTCAAAATTAAAGATGTGAATAATGTACTTGATGAAGCTATTGATAATGTTGCTGTGGTAGACTGGATTCAGTGTATACCCCAGATGAATTTGCAAGAAAATGACTTTTGAAGTAAGATATCCATGAAATTTCCATACAAAGAATTGTCACTGCTTAAAATGACTCACCAGCTACTGAATTTTTGGATACATGTAATTCTCCAGAACAGGATAATTAAGTAACAATAAACTGCACGAACTGTTATGTTCTGGTCTTCCTCTTCTGCAAATATGCAAAACTACTGCCTCTCTTGGCTAGTTTTCCAATTTCTTTCTCATCTCCTCTCAAAACTGTATTAATACACAGTAGAACAGACACCAGACATACACTGCCTGTGCTGGCATGTTTGCCAATTTTATTTGTGGGGACTTAGGACCCTTGTTTTCTGCTTTTTACTGAGAAAAAACTTATGTGCAGATCTAATAAATGATTAAATGTTGTTCCATTAATTAACAGATGAACAGAAACAGTATATCTTCCAATTCACATTAAAATGGAAAGATTTGAGACTGGGGACATGACTACTATTTAGCAGCAATATTTTCAAACTTTGTTTTTGACATATGGTTCTGCAGCCATAATAATTTATTTAAAGGCAGGTATTACATGGTTCTGGCTGTAAATGTTTATTACAATGCGTTATCAGATGATTCAGTAATCATCTTATGTGCCAAACAGTTTTGTTGAAAGTATTGTTCGATAGCAAATTTTGCCACGTTCGGTTTGCCACACATGCCTGAGGGCTTCTGATGACCGAGGTCTAAAACAAGAAAACAAATTGGTGTAAATATACACAAAAGGTGGAGGGGGAATATTCCGCAGTCATACCTGCTTATTTATCTACTTTGTAGAAAATTAGCATTGTCCAATGACAACTTTTGAGAGTTTCCATAAAATCATTATGTGTAAAATTTCAGATGAGTTTAATATGTTATTAATTTTACCTGTTGCAAGGGTAAGCAACTGAGAAAACTTAATTGAGTGAAAGTTTGCCCTTTTACTATTAAGTAATGGAAGAATTACACTTATGAGCAATTAAATTAAATGCACCTATCTCGTAGCACATGGTAATTCCCTTTTGCTCCTATGACAATGACAATACACAGCTGCATAGACTCTTTGAGACACTGAAAGGGCTGGTTCAACTGCTATTAAAAATACATGATAACTGGTCTGAGCTGGTCCCAGTGCTAGCATCCTGGTTTATAGGACTGACATCAGGATACCTGGTGTCATGCTAGCATCTTCATAATCGTGGAGCATTCCTCGAAACATACTGACAGTTTACAAGAAGAAGGGCAGTGCATGCTACTGTGGGGTTTTGCTGGTGAACAAACAACTGCTCATGACTGGACAGTAGATTCCCTACTGTTCACTGCCAAGAGACGATGTAGACATATCAGGGACCTCATCTTAAGTATCTCTACCAACCATCTGATCAGTGCCCTCTTGGCAAGCAGGAAATACTGGCTCATTTGATTTTTAGGTATCAGCAAGAGTTGTGACTCAGCAGTGTACAAGAGCTTTTTCCATCCTTTAAACTTCTAATGATGGCTTTCCTACCCTCATGCTAATCTCTATATCCTACAATAATATCTATATGCTACAATATATGGTGAGCAGAGGTACACAAGGAGACAGTATCCATGAGCAAGGTGATGGTTCTGGATGGTATGGCTGCTCCTATAATCTGGTTGCTCATCCTGCAGCTGACTTGTCATGTCAATGACTAGTACAATGTCTGGTAACATATCAGTCACCGACAGCATGCACTATCCTATTTGTAAAAGGCGCACTCACTCTCCAACATAGCACCTGTTTTAATTCAGTTGTTGAGAAGTGTAACATATTGTATGAAATGATGCTGAACAAAAGGAGAATTTTGATGGAACAGCAAACTGTGAAATTATGTGCCTGTGTCTGCTTCCGGATAACAGGAAATGAGACTGCATGGTGGAGAATCAGTTTAAAGGTTGATATTTATTGTGCAATTATTAATCCGAGAGAAAAGTTTCATGGAGGATGTTTTGAGCTCTACTTGATAATGAAAAATAGCTGATGGTGGACAAAATTGAGTGCATGTGAAAAGCAGAGTGACAATAATAAACGAAGCATTTCTGGAAAACAGAAATATATTCAAATAAAAAATAACTTTAAATGTTAAGCAGTCTTTTCTGAACATATCTGTCTAGAGTGTAACCTTGCATGGAAATGAAATGTGGACAATAAGCACCTCTGACAAAAAGACAATATAAGTTTTTGAAATGTGATGTTACAGGAGAATACTGAACAAAATATGAGTAGATCAGGTAACTCTTGAATACTGGCTTTTGTCATGGGATCTTTGGCTGCTGTTTGCTTAAATAAATGACGGCCAAAGCTCCTGAGGCAAAAACCAGTATGCAATATCTGTGAGTGACCATGAAAAACTCAATAATCTTGAACTAATAAAGAGGTAGTACTGAATCAAAGTGGAGGAAAAAAATATGGCACAACTTCACAAAAAGGAGGATATGACCAATAAGATATGTACTTAGGCACCAATGAATTGTCAGACTGGTAATACAGGAAACGGAATAGGCAAAAACTGTACAGAGGGACCAAGGCTCAAATAAAGCAGACAGGTTCAGATGGACATAAGCTGCAGTAGTTAAGCAGGAATGAAGAGACTTTTACAGGGTAGGCTAGTGTGAAGAGCTGCATCCAACCAGTCTGTAGACTGAAGGTCCAACAACATTACAATTCAGTGGAATGTTCAACTTGGCACAGGAAAACCCACTGGAGGAGAAAGACTGTAGGATCAAAGTTTAAATACATACTGAGGATGTGTGCAAGAATTAAACAGAGATGAAAATGTTAACACAAGATACATGATGGCACCACCTGCTGGAAATACTGATAACAGAGAAGCTATAAAGTTAGATGAATGTAGTTGATTTTTGACAACTTGTGCCTAAATTCTCCTAATGTGACCCGCAATCTCTGATGGGACATAATAAGTTCCATTTTTTCTTGTACAGAGTGGCACACATAAAACAGGCCCCTCCACTGAAAGGAATATGAATGAAGAAAACCAATGTACGTCATCACTTTCTTACATTTTTATTGTACAGTTTCATTATTAACTATGTTGTTGTTGTTGTCTTCAGTCCTGAGACTGGTTTGATGCAGCTCTCCATGCCAATCTATCCTGTGCAAGCCTCTTCATCTCCCAGTACCTACTGCAACCTACATCCTTCTGAATCTGTTTAGTGTATTCATCTCTTGGTCTCCCTCTGCGATTTTTACCCTCCACGCTGCCCTCCAATGCTAAATTTTTGATCCCTTGATGCCTCAGAACATGTCCTACCAACTGATCGTTTTTTCTAGTCAAGTTGTGCCACAAACTTCTCTTCTCCCCAATCCTATTCAATTCCTCCTCATTAGTTATGTGATCTACCCATCTAATCTTCAGCATTCTTCCGTAGCACCACATTTCGAAAGCTTCTATTCTCTTCTTGTCCAAACTAGTTATCGTCCATGTTTCACTTCCATACATGGCTACACTCCATAAAATACTTTCAGAAACGACTTCCTGATACATAAATCTATATTCGATGTTAACAAATTTCTCTTCTTCAGAAACACTTTTCCTGCCATTGCCAGTCTACATTTTATATCCTCTCTACTTCGAACATCATCAGTTATTTTGCTCCCCAAATAGCAAACCTCCTTTACTACTTTAAGTGTCTCATTTCCTAATCTAATTCTCTCAGCATCGCCCGATTTAATTTAACTACATTCCATTATCCTCGTTTTGCTTTTGTTGATGTTCATCTTATATCCTCCTTTCAAGACAATGTCCATTCCGTTCAACTGCTCTTCCAAGTCCTTTGCCGTCTCCGACAGAATTACAATGTCATCGGTGAACCTCAAAGTTTTTACTTCTTCTCCATGAATTTTAATACCTACTCCAAATTTTTCTTTTGTTTCCTTTACTGCTTGCTCAATATACAGATTGAATAACATCGGGGAGAGGCTACAACCCTGTCTCACTCCTTTCCCAACCACTGTTTCCCTTCCATGCCCCTCGACTCTTATGACTGCCATCTGGTTTCTGTACAAATCGTAAATAGCCTTTCGCTCGCTGTATTTTACCCCTGCCACCTTCAGAATTTGAAAGAGGGTATTCCAGTCAACATTGTCAAAAGCTTTCTCTAAGTCTACAAATGCTAGAAACATAGGTTTGCCTTTTCTTAATCTTTCTTCTAAGATAAGTCGTAAGGTCAGTATTGCCTCACGTGTTCCAGTGTTTCTACGGAATCCAAACTGATCCTCCCCGAGGTCCGCATCTACCAGTTTTTCCATTCGTCTGTAAAGAATTCGCGTTAGTATTTTGCAGCTGTGACTTATTAAACTGATAGTTCGGTAATTTTCACATCTGTCAGCACCTGCTTTCTTTGGGATTGGAATTATTATATTCTTCTTGAAGTCTGAGGGTATTTTGCCTGTCTCATAGATCTTGCTCACCAGATGGTAGAGTTTTGTCAGGACTGGCTCTCCCAAGGCTGTCAGTAGCTCTAATGGAATGTTGTCTACTCCGGGGGCCTTGTTACGACTCAGGTCTTTCAGTGCTCTGTCAAACTCTTCACGCAGTATCTTATCTCCCATTTCGTCTTCATCTACATCCTCTTCCATTTCCATAATATTGTGCTCAAGTACATTGCCCTTGTACAAACCTTCTATATACTCCTTCCACCTTTCTGCCTTCCCTTCTTTGCTTAGAACTGGGTTGCCATCTGAGCTCTTGATATTCATACATGTGGTTCTCTTCTCTCCAAAGGTCTCTTTAATTTTCCTGTAGGCAGTATCTATCTTACCCCTAGTGAGATAAGCTTCTACATCCTTACATTTGTCCTCTAGCCATCCCTGCTTAGCCATTTTGCACTTCCTGTCAATCTCATTTTTGAGACATTTGTATTCCTTTTTGCCTGCTTCATTTACTGCATTTTTATATTTTCTCCTTTCATCAATTAAATTCAATATTTCTTCTGTTACCCAAGGATTTCTAGCAGCCCTCGTCTTTTTACCTACCTTATCCTCTGCTGCCTTCACTACTTCATCCCTCAGAGCTACCCACTCTTCTTCTACTGTGTTTCTTTCCCCCATTACTGTCAATTGTTCCCTTATGCTCTCCTTGAAACTCTGTACAACCTCTGGTTCTTTCAGCTTATCCAGATCCCATCTCCTTAAATTCCCACCTTTTTGCAGTTTCTTCAAACCTGATTCCTAAATCTCTGTCTTACCATTATGTAATCTATCTGATACCTTTTTGTATCTCCAGGATTCTTCCATGTATACAACCTTCTTTTATGATTTTTTAACCAAGTGTTAGCTATGATTAAGTTATGCTCTGTGCAAAATTCTACCAGACGGCTTCCTCTTTCATCTCTTAGCCCCAATCCATAATCACCTACTATGTTTCCCTCTCTCCCTTTTCCTACTGACGAATTCCAGTCACCCATGACTATTAAATTTTCGTCTCCCTTCACTACCTGAATAATTTCTTTTATCTCATCATACATTTCATCAATTTCTTCATTATCTGCAGAACTAGTTGGCATATAAACTTGTACTACTGTAGTAGGCATGGGCTTTGTGTCTATCTTGGCCACAATAATGCGTTCACTATGCTGTTTGTAGTAGCTTACCCGCACTCCTATTTTTTTATTCATTATTAAACCTACTCCTGCATTACCGCTATTTGATTTTGTATTTATAACCCTGTATTCACCTGACCAAAAGTCTTGTTCCTCCTGCCACCGAACTTCACTAATTCCCACTATATCTAACTTTAACCTATCCATTTCCTTTTTTAAATTTTCTAACCTACCTGCCCGATTAAGGGATCTGACATTCCACGCTCTGATCCGTAGAATGCCAGTTTTCTTTCTCCTGATAACGGCGTCCTCCTGAGTAGTCCCCGCCTGGAGATCCGAATGGGGGACTATTTTACCTCCGGAATATTTTACCGAAGAGGACGCCATCATCATTTAATCATACAGTAAAGCTGCATGTCCTCGGGAAAAATTACGGCCGTAGTTTCCTCTTGCTTTCAGCCATTCACAGTACCAGCACAGCAAGGCCGTTTTGGTTAATGTTGCAAGGCCAGATCAGTCAATCATCCAGACTGTTCCCCTGCAACTACTGAAAAGGCTGCTGCCCCTCTTCAGGAACCACATGTTTGTCTGGCCTCTCAACAGATACCCCTCCGTTGTGGTTGCACCTACGGTACAGCCATCTGTATCGCTGAGGCACGCAAGCCTCCCCACCAACGGCAAGGTCCATGGTTCATGGGGGGATTAACTATGTAATTAACAATTAACTATGTAATTAACAATTTAAGTAACAGATTTACTTTTATTAGTTTGATAAGCATATTTTCGAAAGGAATTTAAAGTCCGTGTTCAAAATGTTCCCTGCCAACATCCAAGCAAAGTTGTGCACGTGGAAGCATGGTAAGGAAAACACTTTTCAGTACTCTTTGAGGAATGTTCGAAACTTCTTCACATACGTTGCTTTTTTTATTGTGTCAAGTGTTCTGGGCTTTTTGCGGTAGACTCCAGCCTTTAGAAACCCCTAGAGGTAAAAGTCGGGAGAGCGGGGTGGCCACAAGCCCTTACTAATGGTCTTCTCTTCTGTAAAATCAGTATGTATATGAGCCACAGACAAATCCAATGTATGAGAAGTTGCCCCATCTTACTGGAAAAACGCACAATTTTTTTTGTTTGGAGTTAACAGAGCTGAAAATTCATTGTAGAGTTGCAAGTAAACATGTGTGTCGACAGTTTCATTGAAGAACAATGGCCCAATAATTCTGTTACCAGATTCAGCACACCATACACCAATTTTTAAATTGTGTAATGGCTTTTGCAGTATATCATGGGGATTCTCTGTAACCCAGTGTCTTGTGTTTTGTAAATTAATGTAACCCAACAGATGAAACCAAGCTTCATCCATTGAAAAAAGGAGGAATGGATCAAGATGCCCCCCCCCCCCCCCCCAGCGACATTTTCCAGCAACCAATTACAGTAATGTGAACGCTTACCCTTGTCCGCTTCTTCTATCTGTTGAACAACACTCACACAGTAAGGCTTCATTTGTAGGCCATGAAGGATGTGTTGACATGTCCTGCGAGGTATTCCACATTGCTTTGATAATCGTCGTGTTGACTTGTATGGACTTCTTTCAATGTGTGCCGCCATATTTGCCACAACTTCAGGTGTACGTACAGTTGGTGCCTTATTTCTCTTAGAATGAACAACACTGCTTGTCGAACGCCACTTTCTCACTAGATCCTGAATCATTGAGTTTGCAGGAATATTACTTTCAGGAAACTTTTCATGAAAGGTGTCACGAACAACTTTAATGGATTCAGACCACACAAATTCTTCAACAATGAACACATGTTCTTCAATGGGTTAAGGCATGACAATGAAGTACATGGTTTATAACGACTACTTTCCGTATGAACTACTCACACACTACTGCTGTTGGAAGGTGGCAAAGAAACTGACAAGCTAGTAATGCTACTCAAGCATGTTCGCATTCTGGTTTTGGTCGGTTTTATGTGGGCCACTCTGTATATACCTTATGTTTCTGTATCTCTCTCTTGTATTTGATACTGACTGTGTGTAATGTTGTATCTTTAGAGGATTGTATATTTTTGTGAACCAAGCATTTTCATATTACCTTCTACATGGAATTTCTCTGTTCCTTCTCTCAGGGCATGGAAGGAGACACATACAAATCTTTTTATAATCTACTTTCATTTATCCGTACAAGGTTCTAAGAACGTTCATGAGGTAAGAGACTTAAGGAGGGTTCCACAAAGATGTGAAGATGCGCAAGTTGAAAAGAGGTGAGAACTATGAAAACACTTGCAATAAAAAGTAGTTTTTTCATCCTTATAAAGATATGCTGTTGATATCTTGACAAATCCAACCTCACTGAACAGCTACGTACAGACATATCGGTAAACAAAATATCAGTTCCTACTATTAGTGGCTTTTATTCAAGTTTTAAGCATATGAGTTAATGTTATGGGCTACTGATCTTTGATTTTGTTATTTTATTCTAAATTTGACTATTTCTTGTTTGAAAGAATGCACAGGACATCTTACGTTGCCTGGCTAAGAGGTAATCGTAAGAGAATGGCAGCAGGGTATGCGACAAACATCTCACTATACACACAATCATATTTATTTTTGCATGTAAACACAAACTGTGCTGTAGTCTGGTATTTATTAGTGATTTTTTCATTATGCTTTACATACAAATTTGTTTTATTACAGCAAACTAAATGGCACTGTGTTACACAGACAAGTGTGTAAATCATAACTGCTACTGTCTCTCACATCACTATCACTAATTCAAACAAATGTTTTGTTTGTTAGGAGGAAGATGCTATTTGAGGATAATTTTGTGACAAACAATGTTAGGCCTATATAAAATTTGGTTTAAACATTTGCAAGAAGAAACTATCATTAACAGGGTGTGCACAGGAGCATTATTTAATGAAGTGAAAACCAAACAAAATAAAAGACACATGGGTCTTATAAACAATTGTGTTGGATCATTTCCAGTGACACATTCTATAAAATGTGCAATATCTGCTTCACTGATAAGTTGCAGATAGTTTATATCCAGCACACTATTTCACAATTTGGGATTTAGGGTTAAAATGGTATGAATCCATGTAGTGGGATTTTGTCAGCAAATACTTCATCACAGTTAAACTTTCGTTTCAGAACAGACATCTTGCTATGGGATTCCTAAGGAGAAGCAGTTGGTTCAATATGAGGAGAAACAACCATACACACTACAAGTTCCTGATTGATCACCTTTTCAAATTTGAATATTTTGTGTTAGTGCTAACTGTGACTATTATGAACGTCGACTGAAACGCATTTTCTAACCCTTATAAAGTGATCAGTTACAACACAGACTTATGCTATAATACTGTGTTATTCTTGCATTCCAGTGGTTAAAAACCTTCAGAAGAAGAAAAAAGTTAGCATATAACAAACAAATTTTATACAATTTGTGGAATGTTTACGATACTTCAGTCCTGTACGCAACAAACATGATGGAGGAAGGAAGATGACACTTTCATTAGAGGAAAGGCAAGAAGTTATGACATTTCAGGGATGGGAAAGGAAACTGCATGTATTTTTTTCAGAAGAACCATCCAGGCATTTGCCTTAACTGACTTGGGAACCACAGAAAACCTCAAGGGCCAAATAGGGATCTGAACCCCACTCTTCCCAAATATAAGTCCAGACTCTTACTGCTGCACTATCCCACTTGGCAACAAATGGGACATCATAATAATGTCAAATGACATTCATGAAACAAATTCACTCAGTGGGCACACAATTTCTTGAGTAAAAAATGTATATCTAGATGGCTGGCACAAAAGTAATCACCATAAAATATTTCAGGACACTAATGAGGAAGAACAAATGTGCCTACATTTCACATGCACTACATCAAATATTGAGTCACTTACAAAACTCTTGTTAACCACTTGGCTTGATCTGTAACTAACACAGGAAGAAGCTTGCGGAAATCAACACATGGCATTAATCATAGCAAGAAAATATTACATAGGATCCAATGGACCTATTTTACTGCACGTGAATAGTAATGGTGGCTGGCTGACTGAAGGTGTATCATTAAATAATCCTGAGTTTACTTCAGTACTGTGCTGTATTCCAGGGTAGGTAACAGATACTAAACTGAAAAAATTAAAAATATGACTTCTGTGATGGAGTCAGATACAAGATTATACAATTATGATCAAATATGAATTTAAGTGTCGTAGGTAAGTGAAGACAATACTTTCTTACTACCCAGAAAGAAAAGGATCATGTGGATGGACTCTGAGTGAAATACAGGGAATTTTATAATTACATATGTAATGCTGTAAAAGCTACAAACCCTTCACCTCCACATAACTTGCTGTTGTTTTGCTTATGGAGCAAATTTCAGCTATCACTGAAACAAAGCAATACAAATATACAATTACCTCGGGATGAAATACGGTTGGCTGCCAATTCTTCAGCTGTAATAATACTGCCGTCATCCTCATTCTTTTCACTTTCCTCTTTGGTTTCATCTGAAACTGGTTTGTTCTCAGGGAACATAAGACCAAAACTTCCATGAGCTTCTTCTTCTATATTTTGGGCTGCAGCCTGCACATCATCTGTTTTTTCTGCAGATGCAGGAATGAGTTTTGCTGGCAACTCAATTTTTTTTACAGTCATTTCACATGGAGGTTTTTCAAAAACTTCCTCTGGTTTATGAGTTGGTTTTACTGTACTTGGAGCAGCAGGTAAGGGCTTCACAAATTTTGGTCTTTTAACTATCTTCTTGTTTTGAGAAGACTTTCGTTTCACTGGTACAATCTCTCTCGGCATTTGGTTTTCAAGATCACTTTCTATCTCAGACTCGTCCTCTGATGACTGTATATCTTCTTCTTCCACAATATCTGTCATATGGCGAGTGCCCTCGTTAGTTTCAGGAAATACGTCCTTTAAGTTACAAGATACGCCTGCTTCAGGAAATATATTTTCAAAAGGCGATGGTAGATTCATTTTGTTCATTAAGTGCAGCACCTGAGTGTAGAATTTTGGCACAGATGCAAGAGCCCGCGAAATGTTTGTGAGTATTGCAACAGTAGGAGGTGGGTACTGATACCTTAAATGTGCTGGTGGTGGCTGCAGGAAGTTGACGGATGAATTCCACGAATTTAATTTGTGAAGAAATGCTTCATAGTATTTTTGAGAATTTTCTTTTTCCTCTTTTGTTGCTTGAATGCTGAAATTAGAATGAAATTTCTAAGTCAAGCACTTTTTCTTTAAGAAAGAACAACAAAGAAGAAGCTAATTAAGGGAACCACACATCATATCCATGACCAATATTATGATGTAAAACATATACATATATATCTCTTACAGAAACACATTTAGATACACAGGTGACATGACGAGTTACCCCAGAAAATTATTTCATAGGAAATGAATGAATGAATGAAAATATGTAGTCACTTATTCCTATGTTCCTAAATTATGGCCAAAAGTTGAACTAAAACATTTCCATAGGTCTCCTATCCAAGTTTTCATCATTGCGCACGAATAACTTATAAAGTTTTACTCATATTCCTGCTTTCTGTCAGCAGAGTGCATTAACCTGAAGAGGCTATTATTGATAGTAAGAAACTGGATACACTGTTTTATCAACAGGCAGCTAAAACTTAAGGACAAAAGTAACTTTTCCATGAAGTTTCACTGCCAAGTAACATAGCTAGATGGTAGTTGGACCACACATGGAAAGAACTGCTTGGTACAGTACAGAAGGTATCTGAAAGAAATGCACAATGAGACAAACGGAATTGACACTTTTATTCAAGACCGATAATTACAATGAAGTCACACGAATCGTGATGGTCCCGTGAACATTACAAATGCAGCAATACCTCCTTTGCAATGTGCTCCCATGCTGGCTACAAGAAGGGTAAGGGGTTCTTGTGGTAGCATTCCATCCCTCCACCAATGCAGTTGAAAACTGCCGGATGGTTATAGGTGCATATGGATGTGCTGCAATACACCTCCTCAGCGCACCCCACGTGTACTTGATGGTATTTAAGTCAGTGAAATGGGCAGGCCAGTCCATCTGCCACAAATTCTCTCCTTACAAGAGATCCCCCACTGTGCTGTTCAATGCGGGCACACACTGTCGTCCGTAAAAATATAGTCAGGGCTGAAAGCATCCCTGGAAAGATACACACGGGGACGGAGTAGTGTCACAATAACATTGCAAAAGATTTGGAGGTCAGCACACATCTGCAACATTATTCCTCCCCATAACAGCTGAACCACCAGAACAATCATGTTCGACAATGCTGGACGTACCCTTACGTGAGGAGGGATGGGAACAAATGATGTACCCAGGAATACAGTCAGACATGACCAATTCAGTGGTCCAGGTGTTTTGTTGTGGGAGTTGTAATGTTGCACGAGCATACTGACCTCCAAATCTTTGAACATTGTGTTATTGTGACACTGTACTCCTGCCCCATGCGTGTCTTTTCAAGGGTGCATTTGGCCTGACTTCAATTTTATGGATGACGATGCATGCCCACATTGTACAGTGCAGATGGAAGTGCTCTTTGAAGAAGTAGATATTCAGTGAACAGATCAGCCGCCTGTTCCACTGGTGTAAATCACATGGAGCACATGTGGAATGCATTCGAGAGACGTATTGCAGCATGTCCACATGCACAAACCACTATTCGGCAGCTATCAACCGTGCTGGAGGAGGAATGGAATGCCCCACCACAAGAACTCCTTACCATCCTTATAGCCAGCATGGGAGCACATTGCAGAGCATGTACTGCCATCCGTGATGATCATATGTGCCATTTATAATATCCAGGAGACCATCACAAATCATGGTGACTTCAGTGTAATTATAGTCTTTAAATAAAAGTGCCGCTTCTGTTCATTCCACTGTGTATTTCTTTCAGTTACCTTCTGCAACACTTCTTTCTATAGACAGTCAAATTTTCATTGAGCCATGTTATTTGGCAGTGACACATCTGAAAGTTGCTTTCATCCTTAAGTTTTGCACACCCGTGTATTTTCTCTGTTGAAACTTTTTTAGTATACTTGATAGCAATATTTCACTTTAGGCTTTCGTAGTGTCTACTGCTGATGACATCTTTTTGTGTTTCCATGTGGGTCGTTGTATTGAAATTCTGCAATGTTTAGATGTGTGTCATCTTCACCAGATGATGAGAGTGTCACTCATTCAAATGTTGTGGAATTTCAATGCAGCCAGATAGATGGAAGCTTAAGAAGATTTCGACAATTGTACCGTCTGTAAAAATTCTGATTTTGATCCAGTTATCAAACCCTGCTGAAAACTCATAATTTCTTCCCATATTATTGATGAGGTGTTCTGCTGTGTATCACTTGAACAGTCTAATGTGAATGCATCCTGGTTCTTAAATAGGAATTATGTATGGCATGAGGTGAATCATATTTACTATAAAACATTACATCCCTAATAGAAAGTTACGACTGACACAACTAAATGCCTTTGTAAAGTTGGATAATATCGCAACCTGTGATGCTGGAGCATTTAAAAATTTGTTATGTGTTCAGTGTCTGGTCTCATCTTATTATGGAGAAGTCCAACAATGGACGAGTGAATCTGTCTGGGATAATACATTGAATTAATGACATACATACAGCTACAAACATTACATTAATAGATTATAATTTTTTAGTGCCTTACAGAAACACACTCTGAGCGGGGGAAAAAAGAATGTATCATTCAGGAAGTATCCGAATGGTGCGGAAATTGGTAGATATGACGTACTTGTACAAACGAACAAACAAATGAATACAATTTCAGAAAAAAAAAAACTGGGTGATTTATTCAAGAGAAAGAGCTTCACAAATTGAACAAGTCAATAACAGGTTTGTCCACCTCTGGCTCTTATGCAACTAGGTATTTATAACTTTTTGGATGTCCTCCTGATGGATATCGTGCCAAATTCGGCCCAGTTGGCATGTTAGATTGTTGAAATCCTGAGTAGGTTGGAGGGCCCTGCCCATAACCCTCCAAACATTCTCAATTGGAGAGAGATCTAGTGACCTTTCTGGCCGACGAGGTTTGGCAAGAACAAAGACGAGCAGTAGAAACTCTCGCTGTGTGTAGGTGGGCATTATTTTGTTGAAATGTAAGCAAGAATGGCATGCCATCAAGGGCAAAAAAAGGGAGTGTAGAATATCCTTGACATACCATTGGGCTATAAGGGTGTCTCAGATGACAACCAAAGGGGTCATGCTATGAAAATAAAGGCACCCCATTCCTCCGCTCCCAGTAGTCGAGCCATACAGTGGGCAACAGTTACATTCACACTCTACTGCTTTCTGGGAAATATCCAGACACATCTTAACATTTTTTTGCGATGAGATGGTGAATGAACACTAATGCGACAACCCAGAGGCTGGCTGCCACAAAGTTTTTTTGTCATGGGCTTTTCTGTTTTGCTGGCACTTTAATTCTAATTTGTCTTTTCCTTTGCAGGGGTGTGTTTACATGTTTTAATAGTATCTCTTATAGCCTTTTTGCTAATCAGTGATCCAGGTGGGTGTTGCAAACATGTTCTTTGCCTGTCTGCTTACTTTTATAACTTGCATTGTCTGTTTATTGCATTTGCCTACTTTACAATGAGCAACTCACCTCCCCCAGCCCCTGCTCAGGCGCCACAGCTGCAAGCAATAGATACAGTGCAGATAACACAGATGTTTCAGTTTCAGACACAACAGATCTCAACTCTACTAAATGCGGTACAGCAGTTACTAACCACTCAAGTGAGCAACATAGCGCAAAATGCAACAATGGTAGCTCAGAGTGTCATACTGCCTTTTCGACAGTTTAATGAAAAAGAGGAGGAATGGCTTGAGTGGTTGCAACAGTATGAAGGGCACATTTCTCAGAACGTATCAAGTACTGTGAAACTACATTACTTTTTGTCAATCGTAGGAAGTGCAGTTTTTTGCTTCATTCAGAAACTGTTCCCTGATGCCACTCTGAGTGAACTTTCCTGTGATCAGGTTGTAGTTTCACCAACTAACAATTATCACCAGCAAGCGAATGTGGTGGCAACTAGGTACCAATTCTTTACTTGCAAGAAAAGGTCAGAACAAACTTATCGCGAGTGGGTAATAGATTTGCAGGATATGGTGAGGAATTGCAAATTCAAACGTGCTTGTAGTGTTTTACATTCAGATGTTATATTGCATGATGCAATCGTGTATAATGTAACTGATGTCAGACTTAAAGAACAGATTTTGAAACAGTTTGATTCATCATTTCAAATTGTAGTGCAAACTCTAGATCAGTATGATTCAGGTGTTGTAGCAGCTGATAAAATTGAGCAACCAACAATTTGTAGGGTTGAGTTGCCCCTTGCACACGACCGGCCAAGTAGACAGAAACAGCTCTCGAGCGTCACGCTGCGTAAACAGTTCTCTAACAGGTGAACAGAATTAGGTCATGCCCTCAGTGCTATTCACGGCACAACCGCCAAGATTGTCTGTCCAGACAAGCACAGTGTTATGCTTGTGGCAAGGAAGGTCACGTACAATCCGTATGTTTGCAAAGGAACAAACAAGAATTCCGCACATTCAAAAAAATTTAGTCACATAGACCATTTAATCAATGTAGTGTATTCAAAGCCTGCTGCAGGCATTAGCAAAAACTAGCAAGCAAACAGTTTCTTCAGTGCTATGCCAGTCCACTGTAGAAAGTTAGAGGAAAGTTCTGTTGCTAGGTAGCAGCCATGGAAGAGGTGTGGGCCAGATTTTGCAGGAAAAATTAGGTGACAGGTACCACGTCACAAACTTTTTCGAGCCCAGTGCATGTCTTAGCCAGGTGGTAGAGGATATAGGTTCCTTGTGCAAGGGTTTCTCAAAGCAGGATCATGTGATGATATTGGGTGGAGTGGGAAACAGTATTGATAGGGATCAGGGCTACAGTATTGAGTGTGACCTGGTGAAAATAGCTTCTGCAACGATCCATACCAGTGTTGGTCTGCTGCCTGCTTTCATGCAGCCCTAGTTGAACTGCTCTGTCAAGAGGGTAAATATGGAGTTGGACCAGTTGCATAGGATGGCCACTCTGTCAGACATTGGATTTGTTCCTGTCAAGGCTATTGATAGGGGGGATTTCACAAGGCATGGCCAACACCTCAATAGGAAAGGGAAGGGTAAACTGGCAGGGTTGTTAGCGAAATCCATAAGGGGGGACACTAGCACTCACGGATGTACCTCTTTTTTAGACTAATATCAGTGTCCAATGAGAAAGTTCAGCCAGGCAGTTGCTACAGAGGTCCAAAACTCACAAGATTCTCACAACAGTAAAGTAAATAATAATGTTACCTTATTTAACAAAAATATTGGTGGATTAAAGAAAAAAGTAGATTCTCACAAAAGTAAAGTAAAAAATAATGTTACCATTTTTCACCAAAATATTCCCGAATTGAAGAATAAAGTAGATGAGCTCCTTGTTTGTTTAGATGACATTTAATCTGATAATATAATAAATACACTATGCCTGTCTGGGCATCACACAATGTCTGATATGGAAAAGGTAAATATCAGTGGTTATAAACTAGCTGCACATATGAGTAGAGAGAATAAGGTGAGAGGAGGAGTTGCCATATATGTCAAAAGTTATCACTGTGTAGAAACCTTATACAAAAAAGTTTTGTCTAGAGCAACATATAGAAGAATGTGCCTTAACCTGAAGGAGGGCTCTTTCATAAGTGTAACAATATATAAGTCCCCTTCAGGGAACTTTCATTTATTCCTGGGAAGTTTGGATGCCTTGTTGTACTATGTGTCAGATAGGGGAACGCAAATGATTATTTGTGGGGACTTCAATGTTGATTCACTGAAAGAGTGTAATAGGAAGAATGACCTGGAAGTCTTGTTCGGTTCTTTCAACTAGATAAGTTTAAAAACATCAATTTTTGTCCTGTTGAGAATGGCCTTTCTGCTCACGGTGCTCAGCTAGTTACAGTATATGACATAGCTCCTTTCAGTAATTCAAAACTACCCTCCACAGTTGTTCAATTAATGAAAAAAAAATGGCTCTGAGCACTATGGGACTTGACTTCTGAGGTCATCAATCCCTTAGAACTACTTAAACCTAACTAACCTAAGGAAATCACACACATCCATGCCCGAGGCAGGATTTGAACCTGCGACCGTAGCAGTCGCGCAGTTCCAGACTGTAGCACCTAGAACCGCTCGGCCACACCGGCCAGCTTCAATTAATGATTCAACAATTAGAAATTTCAGGGAATATCTTCAGCAGTTAGACTGGGATGAGGTGTACAAGGAACATGATGCTAATTTAAAATATAACTTATTTCATGATACACTTGTAAAAGAATTTGAAAACTGTTTCCCCAAGAAAGTAGTTAAATCTACCTATAAGAAACTATGCAAAAAAACCTTGTCTTACTAAAGGAAAAAAAGTATTTTGTAACCACAGAAGGGAAATGTATCTAACAGCAAGAAAGACTAATGACCCAGAAACAGCCAAACATTATAAAAACTACTGTGCTACATTAAGAAAGGTTATTAAAAAGTCCAGAAGCATGTGCATCATGTCTGAGATTAATACCTGTGATAACAAAATCAAAACAATTTCGAATATTATTACAAGGGAGACAGGGCAACCAAGAGTACAGGATGACGGCATTACCATCAAAGCAAATGGAAACTTAACAAACAACAAGCTAGAAGTCGAAAACATTTTGAATAATCATTTTTTAAATGTAGAGAAGATAGGATCTAAATGTTCAATAGATGAAGCAAGGCAGTTACTGGAACAGGCCTTCCCCACACAATTTGATACAACTGAAACTCAAAGCACCTCGCCTTCTGAAATTATAAAGATAATAAACTCTCTCAAGAATAAAAGCTCACACGGAATTGATGGCATTTCCAGCAGGATAATAAAAGCTTGTTCTCAAGAAATAAGTGGGATTCTTAGCCACATATGAAATAGACAGACTGAAGTATGCCATTGTTAAGGGGACACGTCTGATGTCAACAACTACTGCCCAATCTCCCTTCTGACTGCCTTATCCAAAATTCTTAAAAAAGTAATGTATTACAGAGTAGCTTCACACCTTTGTAAAAATAAAGTTGTAACAAAATGTCAGCTTGGTTTCCAGAAAGGTTTTTCAACGGAAAATGCTATAAATACTTCCACTAATGAAATATTAAATGCTCTGAGTAACCGGAAGTCACCCGTTGGGATTTTTTGTGATATCTCAAAGGCTTTTGATTGTGTAAATCATGGAATACTTCTAGATCAGCTCAAGTACTGTGTTATGAATGGGACAGCGCTCAAATGGTTTAAATCATACCTAACCGCCGTCTGCTTCACGTCTGCTGTGCAGCAAGCTACCTTAATTTAAGTATTAACTATATTTTTCTTACTTGTCACTTCTTCTTCGGTTTGTTTTTGCTTTTAGGAAGCTTTAATTGTTGAGTGCTAGTAATAGTGTTCCATAGATTTCATGTTTGTTTTGAATACAGTCAGAGAGAGTCCCTTTAGTCAGTCATAGTGTTAGTAGTGCTAGTGTTTGTTTTGAATACAGTCCAGAGACAGGTAGTCCTATTTTCATTGTTTTCTACAAGAAGTGGTTAGCAATCACAGTTTAGTCAATAATCAGCCGCCTTTAGTGAATTAGCAGTCTAGTTAAAAGTTGATTAAGTCTCTTCAGTAAATTGATTCCTTAGGATGGATAGGATGTGTGACTGCTGTGTATGGACGCAGGAGGAGCTGGCCACTGTTCGCGAACAGCTGAGCGTGTTGATGGCCGCGGTCAGCCGTCTTCAGGTTGCTGCCTCGGAGTGTACCGGCAGTGGGGAGTCTGGTGCGTCGCAAGGTACACCCCAGGTGTTACATGCTTCACCCACTGTCCCTGCTGTCAAGACATCTTCGCGGGTACCGGGCGCGGTTGGGCCACCCTCTCCCCAAGGGGAGTGGCGGGTTCAGCGGCGTACGAGGCGGAGGGTCAATGTGGAGGCTGGCCGTCTGGCATCGCCCGCTCTGCCTGTGAAAGGACATGTGGCTGCTCCTTCAGCAAGGTCCGAGCAGGCACACGGGGGGAGGGGTTTATTAGTTATTGGGAGCTCCAACGTTAGGCGGGTGATGGAGCCCCTTAGGGAAATAGCGGAAAGGTCGGGGAAGAAGGCCAGTGTTCACTCTGTCTGCTTGCCGGGGGTCTCATCCGAGATGTGGGGGAGGCCCTACTGGCGGCGATAGAGAGCACTGGGTGCACCCGACTGCAAATTGTTGCTCATGTCGGCACCAATGACTCCTGCCGTCTGGGTTCAGAGGTCATCCTCAGTTCGAACAGGCAGTTGGCGGAGTTGGTGAAGGCGGAAAGCCTCGCTCGCGGGGTGGAATCAGACCTAACTATTTGTAGTATCGTTCCCAGAACCGATCGCGGTCCTCTGGTTTGGAGCCGAGTGGAAGGCTTAAACCAGAGGCTCAGACGATTCTGCGGAGAGCTGGGGTGCAAATATCTCGACCTGCACTACCGGGTGGAGAAATGTAGGGTCCCCCTGAATAGGTCAGACGTGCACTACACGCCGGAAGCGGCTACGAGGGTAGCGGAGTATGTGTGGATTGCACATGGCGTTTTTTAAGGTTAGAGAGTTCCCTCCCTAGGCCCGACAAGACGCCTCCTGAGACGCGGCAAGGCAGGAGTAGGCAAAATGCAACAGGGAATAACAATATTAATGTGCTAATAGTAAACTGCAGGAACGTCTATAGAAAGGTCCCAGAACTGCTCTCATTAATAAATGGTCACAATGCCCATATAGTACTAGGGACAGAAAGTTGGCTGAAACCACATGTAAACAGTAATGAAATCCTAAACTCAGATTGGAATGTATACTGCAGAGACAGGCTGGACAGTGAAGGGGGAGGCGTGTTTATAGCGATAAGAAGTGCAATAGTATCTAAGGAAATTGACGGAGATTCGAATTGTGAAATGATTTGGGTGAAGGTCATGGTTAAAGCAGTCTCAGACATGGTAATTGGATGTCTCTATAGGCCCCCGGGCTCAGCAGCTGTTGTGGCTCAGCACCTGAAGAATAATTTGGAAAATATTTTGAGTAGATTTCCCCACCATGTTATAGTTCTGGGTGGAGATTTTAATTTGCCGGATATAGACTGGGAGACTCAAACGTTCATAACGGGTGGCAGGGACAAAGAATCCAGTGAAATATTTTTAAGTGCTTTATCTGAAAACTACCTTGAGCAGTTAAACAGAGAACTGACTCATGGCAATAACATATTAGACCTTCTGGTGACAAACAGACGAGAACTATTTGAATCAGTTAACGCAGAACAGGGAATCAGCGATCATAAAGCGGTTACTGCATCGATGATTTCAGCCGTAAATAGAAATATTAAAAAAGGTAGGAAGAATTTTCTGTTTAGCAAAAGTGACAAAAAGCAGATTACAGAGTACCTGACGGCTCAACACAAAAGTTTTGTCTCAAGTACAGATAGAGTTGAGGATCAGTGGACGAAGTTCAAAACCATCGTACAATATGCGTTAGATAAGTATGTGCCAAGCAAGATCGTAAGAGATGGAAAAGAGCCACCGTGGTACAACAACCGAGTTAGAAAACTGCTGCGGAAGCAAAGGGAACTTCACAGCAAACATAAACATAGAAAAAGCCTTGCAGCCAAACAAAAATTACGCGAAGCGAAATGTAGTGTGAGGAGGGCTATGCGAGAGGCTTTCAATGAATTCAAAAGTAAAGTTCTATGTACTGACTTGGCAGAAAATCCTAAGAAATTTTGGTCCTATGTCAAAGCGGTAGGTGGATCAAAACAAAATGTCCAGACACTCTGTTACCAAAATGGTACTGAAACAGAGGATGACAGACTAAAGGCCGAAATACTAAATGTCTTCTTCCAAAGCTGTTTCACTGAGGAAGACTGCACTGTGCTTCCTTCTCTAGATTGTCGCACAGTTGACAAAATGGTAGATATCGAAATAGATGACAGAGGGATAGAGAAACAATTAAAATCGCTCAAAAGAGGAAAGGCCGCTGGTCCTGATGGGATACCAGTTCGATTTTACACAGAGTACACGAAGGAACTTGCCCCCCTTTTTGCAGCGGTGACTCAGGTCTCTAGAAGAGCGAAGCGTTCCAAAGGATTGGAAAAGGGCACAGATCATCCCCATTTTCAAGAAGGGACATCAAACAGATGTGCAGAACTATAGACCTATATCTCTAACGTCAATCAGTTGTAGAATTTTGGAACACGTATTATGTTCGAGTATAATGTATTTTCTGGAGACTAGAAATCTACTCTGTAGGAACCAGCATGGGTTTCGAAAAAGACGGTCGTGTGAAACCCAGCTCGCGCTATTCGTCCACGAGACTCAGAGGGCCTTAGACAGGGGTCCACAGGTAGATGCCGTGTTTCTTGACTTCCGCAAGGCGTTTGACACAGTTCCCCACAGTCGTTTAATGAACAAAGTAAGAGCATACGGACTATCAGATCAATTGTGTGATTGGATTGAGGAGTTCCTAGATAACAGAACGCAGCATGTCATTCTCAATGGAGAGAAGTCTTCTGAAGTAAGAGTGATTTCAGGTGTGCCGCAGGGGAGTGTCATAGGACTGTTGCTATTCACAATATACATAAATGACTTGGTGATGACATCGGAAGTTCACTGAGGCTTTTTGCAGATGATGCTGTGGTGTATCGAGAGGTTGCAACAATGGAAAATTGTACTGAAATGCAGGAGGATCTGCAGTGAATTGACGCATGGTGCATGGAATGGCAATTGAATCTCAATGTAGATAAGTGTAATGTGATGCGAATACATAGAAAGATAGGTCCATAATCATTTAGCTACAAAATAGCAGATCAACAACTGGAAGCAGTTAATTCCATAAATTATGTGGGAGTACGCTTTAGGAGTGATTTAAAATGGAATGATCATATAAAGTTGATCGTCGGTAAAGCAGATGCCAGACTGAGATTCATTGGAAGAATCCTAAGGAAATGCAATCCAACAACAAAGGAAGTAGGTCACAGTACACTTGTTCGCCCACTGCTTGAATACTGCTCAGCAGTGTGGGATCCGCACCAGATAGGGTTGACAGAAGAGATAGAGAAGATCCAACGGAGAGCAGCGCGCTTCGTTACAGGATCATTTGGTAATCGCAAAAGCGTGACAGAGATGATAGATAAACTCCAGTGGAAGACTCTGCAGGAGAGACGCTCAGTAGTTCGGTATGGGCTTTTGTTAAAGTTTCGAGAACATACCTTCACCGAAGAGTCAAGCAGTATATTGCTCCCTCCTACGTATATCTCACGAAGAGACCATGAGGATAAAATCAGAGAGATTAGAGCCCACACAGAAGCATACCGACAATCCTTCTTTCCACGTACAATACGAGACTGGAATAGAAGGGAGAACCGATAGAGGTACTCAGGGTACCCTCTGCCACACACCGTCAGGTGGCTTGCGGAGTATGGATGTAAATGTAGATGTAGATGTAGAACTGGAAGAGTGCAGAAAGTTGAAATAAGCAGTTCACATAATATGCAAAAAACTGGTGATTTCTCAAACTGGGGAACAATCAAGAATGGGGTGCCACTGGGCTCGGTCTTGGATCCTCTGCTGTTCTTAGTATATACTAATGACTTGCCATTCTATATTCACAAAGATGCAAAGCTGGTACTTTCTGCCGATGACACAAGTATAGCTATCACACCCAACAGACAAGAATTAACTGGTGAATTTGTAAACGATGTTTTTCAGAAAATCATTAGGTGGTTCTCTGCAAATGCGCTCTTATTAAACTTTGACAAAACACAGTATATACAGTTACGCACATTAAATGGAATGACACCATTAATAAATATAGACTTCGATCAGAAATCGATAGCTAAGGTGGAATATTCAAAATTCCTAGGTGTATGCACTGATGAGGGGTTGAACTGGAAAAAACACACTGAAGATCTGCTGAAACGTTTGAGAACAGCTACTTATGCTATTAGGGTCATTGCAAATTTTGACTTTCGTATGGCATCATATTCTGGGGTAACTCATCACTGAGTAAAAGAGTGTTTATTGCACAAAAGAGTGTAATCAGAATAACTGCTGGAGCTCATCCAAGATCATGTTGCAGACACTTACACTCCTGGAAATGGAAAAAAGGACACATTGACACCGGTGTGTCAGACCCACCATACTTTCTCTGGACACTGCAAGAGGGCTGTACAAGCAATGATCACACGCCTGGCACAGTGGACACACCAGGAACCGCGGTGTTGGCCGTCGAATGGCACTAGCTGCGCAGCATTTGTGCACCGCCGCCGTCAGTGTCAGCCAGTTTGCCGTGGCATACGGAGCTCCATCGCAGTCTTTAACACTGGTAGCATGCCGCGACAGCGTGGACGTGAACCGTATGTGCAGTTGACGGACTTTGAGCGAGGGCGTATAGTGGGCATGCGGGAGGCCGGGTGGACGTACCGCCGAATTGCTCAACACGTGAGGCGTGAGGTCTCCACAGTACATCAATGTTGTCGCCAGTGGTCGGCGGAAGGTGCACGTGCCCGTCGACCTGGGACCGGACTGCAGCTACGCACGCCAAGACCGTAGGATCCTACGCAGTGCCATAGGGGACCGCACCGCCACTTCCCAGCAAATTAGGGACACTGTTGCTCCTGGGGTATCGGCGAGGACCATTTGCAACCGTCTCCATGAAGCTGGGCTACGGTCCCGCACACCGTTAGGCCGTCTTCCGCTCACGCCACAACATCGTGCAGCCCGCCTCCAGTGGTGTCGCGACAGGCGTGAATGGAGGGACGAATGGAGACGTGTCGTCTTCAGCGATGAGAGTCGCTTCTGCCTTGGTGCCAATGATGGTCGTATGCGTGTTTGGCGCCGTGCAGGTGAGCGCCACAATCAGGACTGCATATGACTGAGGCACACAGGGCCAACACCCGGCATCATGGTGTGGGGAGCGATCTCCTACATTGGCCGTACACCTCTGGTGATCGTCAAGGGGACACTGAATAGTGCACGGTACATCCAAACCGTCATCGAACCCATCGTTCTACCATTCCTAGACCGGCAAGGGAACTTGCTGTTCCAACAGGACAATGCACGTCCGCATGTATCCCGTGCCATCCAACGTGCTCTAGAAGGTGTAAGTCAACTACCCTGGCCAGCAAGATCTCCGGATCTGTCCCCCATTGAGCATGTTTGGGACTGGATGAAGCGTCGTCTCACGCGGTCTGCACGTCCATCACGAACGCTGATCCAACTGAGGCGCCAGGTGGAAATGGCATGGCAAGCCGTTCCACAGGACTACATCCAGCATCTCTACGATCGTCTCCATGGGAGAATAGCAGCCTGCATTGGTGCGAAAGGTGGATATACACTGTACTAGTGCCGACATTGTGCATGCTCTGTTGCCTGTGTCTATGTGCCTGTGGTTCTGTCAGTGTGATCATGTGACGTATCTGACCCCAGGAATGTGTCAATGAAGTTTCCCCTTCCTGGTACAATGAATTCAGGGTGTTCTTATTTCAATTTCCAGGAGTGTATTTAAAGAGCTAGAGATCTTCACTGTAGCCTCACAATATATATATTTACTTATGAAATTTGTTATTAACCATCCAAACGAATTCAAAAGTAATAACAGTGTACATGGCTACAACACTAGGAGAGAGGGTGATCTTCACTACTCAAGGTTAAATCTAACTTTGGCTCAAAAGGGGTAAATTATGTTGCCACAAAAGTCTTTGGTCACTTACCTAATAGCATTAAATGTCTGACAGCAGGCCATATAGCATTTAAAAGAAAATTAAAAGAATTTCTTAATGGCAACTCCTCCTACTCATTAGATGAATTTTTGGATATAGTAAGTGGGTAATGCCCCCCCCCCCCTTTCCCAAAAAAATAAATAAATAAAAATATTATGTGTCGTTTAATATTTTGTGTAATGTAATATATTGTATAGACACCTTTTATTAACCTGACACGTTCCACATCATTACGAAGTGTCATATTCATGATCTATGGAACAAGTACTAATCTAATGTAATCTAATCTAATTCAACAAACTTTTTATTCATTTACATAGTATTGGAAACGTGTGAAATTTCAGATGGACACAGGAGCCTATGTTACATTGCAGAGTTGTAACACATATGAACTATTAGGTTCCCCATGCCTCTCTAAAACTAGCACGCAACTGATGGCTTATAACGGACAAGGCATTCCCGTTCTGAGAAAATGTACTTTGCTTGCCATATGTTGCTCGCATACACGAACTGTGACTTTCACTGTACTACTATCATGTGATTGGGTGAATATATTTGGCCTTGATTTGTTTGGCTTTCAAATTCAGGACAATGTGTTGTCAGTGACTGCGTTCAGTGCTAAAGACAGTGCTGAAAGAATTCCCTGAACTCTTTTCTGAAGCTTTAGGCAAAACTAACAATTTTGTTGCACATATTACTATGAAAGACAATGCTCAGCCAAAATTTTGCCAGGCCAGGACTGTTCCCATTGCATTATGGGACAAAGTGGCGGCTGAACTTAAGAATTGCAAGATAGCGCAGCTATTGTGCCCATATCAGGTAGTAAATGAGAAATGGGCAAGTCCACTGGTCTTGCTCCCCAAACCTTCAGGTCGCATTCGCCTCTGTGTTGACTTTAAGTCTACAGTCAACCCACAAACAGTGATTGATACTTATCCATTGCCACGCGTAGAGGCTCTCATGGACAGATTACGCACTTGTTGCTACTTTTCAAAAATTGATTTGTGTAATGCATATCTTCAAACACTACTAGATAAAGAATATCAAACTGTGTGTGTTGTGAACAGTCATTTGGGCTTGTTTAAATATTTGTGTATGTCTTTTGGCAGTGCTTCCACACCCATCATTTTCCAACGGTATTTGGAACAGCTGACAGCTCAAGTACCAAACTGTTCAAACTATTTGGACGATACTGTTATAGCAGGTCGTGCACGTGAAGAACACATTGCAAATTTGGGTGCTTTGTTTTTGTGTTGTCTGATGTAGGACTTAAGTGTAGACTGGACAAGTGTGATTTTTTAAAACCTGAGTTGCAGTATCTTGATCATGTCACAAACATTCAAGGTGTACATCCTCTTCTGTCACATTTTTCAGCCATACATGACTTACCAGTTCCTCGCAATGTCATAGAATTTCAGTCAGTCTTATGGAAAATGAACTATTATATTTGGTTCATCCTGAATGCTGCACAAATCATAGCTCCACTGCATCGCTTGCATCACAAGAACATCCCCTATGTTTGGACAGATCAGTGCCAAGACGCTTTTCAAAAACTTAAAGATATCTTGCTCTTCTCTCTGATCCTCACAAACCAGTTTTGCTGCAAGTAGACACTTCCTCTTACGGAATTGGTGCAGAGCTTTTGCACAGATTTGGTGATAAAAGACAACCCTATTGCTTTCGCATCAAAAGTGCTGTCCAAAGCTTAGTGTAACTATTCACAAATAGAGAAAGAGGCATTCACTATTGTGTATTGTGTCACTAAATACCACCATTATTTGTATGGCAGAAAATTCTACTTAGTGGCAGATCACAAGCCATTGCAATCCTTATTTCATCCAATGAAGCATGTTCCTGTACAAACTGCCCAAGAATTGCAAAGATGGGCTTTGTTGTTGTCTCAAAATCAGTATGAGATTGTGTATCGTCCAACAGCTCGACAAGGTAATGCAGACACACTTTTACATCTTCCGATTGGCCCTGATACAGACTTTGATGCTTCTGCTGCATCTTCTTGTCCCATCGATGCTCAGGATTCTGAATTGCTTCAATCCTTTCCTCCGGAATATAGGAAAATTGTACAGGCCACGGTAGCTGATTCAGGTTTGAACATTTTACTAAAACACATTTGCACATCTTGGCCGCACTCACTGCATGTCATAAAAAACTCTGCAGTGGACTGATACCTTGCATGGCAGCATGGCCTCACTCTACAGCAAGGTGTGATTCTTATTCAGACTGACATTGGACAGTCATATGTGTTGCAAATAGAAGTGTTGCAGTTATTTCACTAAGGACGCTGGGGGATTGTTCATACGAAACAGTTAAAATGTCAACACTGTACTCGGTAGGATATGGACACCCAAATAGAACAAATCACTTCACAGTGTCACACATGTGCAGAAAAAGCTCTTAAGAAAGCACTAGTGGTCACAGCAAATAGCACCACTGTAGCTACAAAATTCATGTAACAAACAGCAGCATTAATATTCTCAACCTTGATTGAGTTTTATTTCAGCTCATCTTCATTTTCATTCTCAATCACTGTTTGTTACATTTAGATACCATTTTAGCAATGATGCGCACACTGATCCCTTAGTACAAACTCACGACATTTAAAATTCCTGCACTTCTATTACTAGACAGTTGTTATTGTGGTCTTCATGAAAAGACTGATTTCATGTAATTCTACAGATTAATCTATCCATCACTATACCAGACTGTTTATGGATATTACAAAGTTGCAGAAAGAAAAGTGTAGTCCTGCATCACAATTATTTGTATAATTAAATCATCACAGAATTACTCACACAACAGATTTTTTTTTCAACATCACATATGACATAAAACTATTATCTAATGAACCAATTTAAACTTACATTGGAACTTTCTCACTTGAAAGTACACTCCCTTTAGCCTCCCGGGAAAATTCGACAGTAAGCCGATGTCCCAAAACGTCAAGCTGATGAAGTCTCTGAAGAGCGTGTTTTGCTTCTATCTCTGAATTGAATCTGCAACAAACAATGTTCAACATACATAATTTTCACTCAAAATAAATGCATTACTTCAGATGATGTTTTTTTTTTATTTTACCTGGCAAATGTAAGATTACTCTTCTTTATTTTTGAACTTATGCATTTCACCTGGATTGCTCCAAAATGCTTGAGAAAGTCTTCTTTTTCCTCATCAGTGAAATCTGATGGTAAATGTCGGACAACAAGTGTACTACTGGGAATCATCTGCAGAGAGACAATATATGACAATTACAATTGCAAATGGAATGTTGGGTACTTGATTAATTGCTTGTTATTTGATCCATTTATCCTGTAGGATCATAAAGTGTGCAGCAAGTGCAGATGTAATATAGAACATATAAAGGATACAAATCATTCAGTAGCACATATTTTTTAATAAGTGACACTTTTATTAATCTTTCTAACACAGAATATTATTTCCAAATTTAATTTGTCATGTAATCTTTAACACTGTAATACTCCTTTTCCACTACATAGTCTTTGAACAGCTAAATATGTATTTACTCCAGAGTAGTTGTTTTTTTTTGACTTATGTTAATAATACACTTTTTAAAGAAGTACTGGTGTGTAAGTAACAACATGAAAATATATTTTGCCACACTCTTAAGAATATTATTGCTTTTTCCATAAAGTGTACTACCGAGCTGGAGGTACCCTCATAACAATCAATTTTTTTTAAAGGCAAATATTGTTCATTTTGGCTTTCACTTACAAACACTTTTCAAAGAAATTATTATGTAAGTAAGGTTCTGAAACTGGAAATATTCATAACATTCATTGTAGAAAGTGACATCTACAACTTGACTTAAATTTTTAGGTCCATTTAAATGAAAAATGTGAAACACTTATGAAAATTAGTAAAAGAATTCTTCTTCTTCTTTTGTTTTGGCCATCTTAGGACCATGTTAATTCGCTTCAGCTTTGTTTCTTCTGGTCTTTTTCTTTCCCAATATTAATTCATTCTTATACTTTGCAACCTTCTTCGTTCTTCTGTCCAAGATGATTTTGTTCTGGATGTCGTTCTGTCCTTGAAAGCTTGAAGGCCTGAATTTTCGATTTAAAAATCACCCTGTTGTAATATCTTTGGTTCCTGTGTTCTCATTTCTCCCAGATCTCTTTGCATCTCTTGCGTCCATTGTACTTTGGTTTTCTTGTTCATTAGAAATGGTGTGATTTGCCGAGTTAACCAGGAGATCCTGGGCCATTCCGAGGATGTGTCCGAAGAACACGCTCCTTTTCCTGATGACGTCAGAAATTTTTTCTACCTTGGTATACAGTTCCTGGTTGGCTCAGTTTCTAAATTGACCATCTTCTGTTCTTTGAGGTTCTAACATTCTCCTGAGAATCTTTTGTTCTGTCAGTTCTACACTCTTGAACACTCTGGTTCCTGCTAAGTTGAGAGTTTCTGCTGCATATAGAGCTTCAGGGCGAATCGCTGTTTGGTAATGTTTCAATTTTGCACTTATCGAAATACTCTTCTTATTGTAGGTGTTGATAGTTAGTTTATATGCTAAGTTCATTTTGTTTATTCGTGTCCCCATTGCTTCTTGTTTGGTCAGTCCAATGTTTATCCATTCTCCAAGGTATTTGAAACTCTCCACCTTCTGAATTTTACCTCCTTCTATTGTGATCCATATCACTGTCATGATGTTTGTCATATGCTATGTCTTCTCGATAGAGATCTGTAGGCCTGTCTACTTCTGCAGTTCTGTGGTTTGGTTAACTGCCTCTTCTAGTGATCTGGACAAGATCACAATGTCATCTGTGAATGACAGACAATCTACCTGTACTCCTTTATTCTTACACCCCACAGTTGTATACACCCAGTCCTTTCATTCCTTGTCACCACTCTCTGATCACCTTATTGAGGACACAAAGAGCAAGGGGGAGAGTCCATCTCCTTGTCTCACCCCCGTTTTAATCTTAAAGGTCTCCGACAGTTTTCCTCTAAACTTGACCTTGAATGTTGTGTTGCTTAGGATCTGTTTAACCTGTTCACTGGATTTTCTATCAAAACTCATCTCCCTAAAATTTGGAATGGGGCATGTCTGTCTACAGAATTGTAGGCTTTCTTGAAGTCTATGAATGTATGAATGAAGTTTTTGCTCCTCTGTTTTTGATAAGCGATTATCAGTTTTAGATTCAGGATCTGTTCTGCAAATGATCCCTCCTTTCTGAAGCGTCATTGGTACTCATCAATTTGTGGATTTAGTTGTTCTTTCACTCTATTTAGCAGTGCTTCTGAGAATACCTTATGTTTACAGGTATTAAAGAAATTCCCCTGTCGTTCCCAGGTTCCATCTTATCACCTTTCTTGTGTATAGGATGTATTAGTGCCGATGTCTGACCTTCTGGAAGTTGCTCTTCTTCCCAAATTTTTCATATGATTTGTGTTAGTTCTATGATCACATTCTCATTCGCATGCTTTAAGAGTTTTGCGATGATTGCATCTCCCCCAGATGCTTTGTTATTTTTCAAGGTTCTTATAATGTTCTTAACCTCTTCTATAGTTGGTGGTTCTGAGTCGGGGTTTGGTTCTTTCTCATTGTAATTGAATGTCTCGGATGGCGCTTCACAATTTGGAGGTCTTCAAAGTATCCCACCAAGATATGACTGTTTTTAATGGCTCCATACACTGTCTTTCCTTCTTTATTCTTAAAGCAGAGGTTTGGAACATCATAGCTACTTAAGTTGGTCTTGGATGGTCTATAGAAGACTCACCTGTTATTCTTCTGGAAGTCTTTTTCTATTTGAGTTAAATGTTCTTGCAAATATTTCCTCTTGAGATTTCTGATAGTTTTAGCAGTGGTTTCCATTACTTCTTGAAAGTTCTTTAGATTTTCTGGTGTTTTATGAGAGCACCAATCAATCCACACTTTCCAATGCTTTTCGATTGCTTTATCTCCTTCTACCGACCACCATGCATGTTTCTTCCTCTTCTCCAGGCAAACTGTTTCCTTTGCATCTTTCAACTGTTCCCAACCTTGGTAGTTGTTCTGGTTCAAGCTCACCTTAAAATCTTTGCTAGCTGTAAGTTTATCAGAACCATACTTCACAATACGTGTAGTGATTTTGGTCTCTTGGTAGAATACTGATTTTTATTTTGGATAGAGAGTGATCTGAGTCTAAATTTGCACCCCTGAGGACTTTGAAATTTTGAATTTCCTTCTTGGCATGTCTTGGCATCGCTACATGGTCAAGCTGAAACTCTCCTAGTGATGGATTGGGAGATACCCATGTTTTCTGTTTTCTTAGAAGGCGTTTAAATGCTACTGATTCCATTATCAGGTAAAATAAAATGTCTTACAAATTTCCACTAGTCGTTCGCCATTTCAATTAGTTCTGTTGTGGGCTGGATAGTTGCCAATTAAGTTTTTGAACATCCTCTCTCTCCCTAACTGAGCACTGAAGGCTCCAAGTAGTATAACATTCTTAGTTGGAATCTTGGATAGTGTTGCCTCCAGATCTTTCCAAAATTCTTCTCCTTTCTCGGGGTCGGTTTGTTTAACCTCATTTGTGGGAGCATGTACATTGACCAAGGTATAAATCATATTAGCTCCCCTAAAGGTAAGTGTGGAAAGTCTACTGTTTCTGGAGCTGAAGTCAGTGATGGCTTCCAGGAGTTTTGAGGAGTGAGTTAACATTGAAGGTAGCAAAGTATGACACTTTCTTACTTTTCAATATCTTGCATGCTGGTGTGAGCTCCCCAGAATCCGTTGGCTCACTAATGTTGTCATTGACAATGGTGGATTGGTTGCCACCGAGGGTAGTGCTTTCTATAAATGAACTTGCCATCATGCTGAATCGAATAATTTATGTTGGGGTCAACACCCAGGCATTCACAGGGTTACAACTGGGGTAATTAGCCTCAGAGTGCCTTGAGATGTGGCCTGGCTTCTCTTTTATGGCTTATTTGGGTTCTAACCCTCCTCCTTTATCCAGGTTTGGGACAGGCAGCAGCATTTACATGTTACTCAATCCACCCATTAGTACTGCAGGAAAATTAATTAGAGACAATAATATTTTTTGAGCAGTCTACCTGACTAGATTACAATATTTTCAAGTGATGGGCATGAAGTCCCCACTCCCCATCCCATATTTCAAGGATTAATTCAGTGACTGATTCTCCTTGAAGATGGCTGTATGGTTATCAACCAAAATATTACAAGAAGAAAACTGCTGTTCCAGATGCATGCTTGAAAGACAATTTAAAATTACACTGATACACACTTTGAAATGTATCCTGTGATACATAATTGGCATCTGTGATATTTTTGTTTGGGTGTTTTAGCTGTACACGTTGTTTGTGTGTTTTATTATTTAGTTCATGTGGGCAGGACCTTAGACTTGTGGAAAAAAATGATCCACTGAGGGGGGCAATGGTTTGAATTGGTGTGGTGCTGATTGTGAACCTATTGAATATTGCAGTAGTAGTGTTTAGCTTTGTGCAATGACCTCAACACAACTATTGTTATTATTTTCTCAATGTGAACATTCTGTTTGTTACGCAAATGTTTGAGCTTCCCCACACTTTTACTCCATACCGCAGGTGCAGTTCAAAAAAATCCATGGTATTAGGTGCACAAAATCTGAAAGCATATGGTGATAAGTTGCTTCAATAATGCATATGACAGAAGTGAATCTCTTATACATATTGTTAATACGGTTTTTCCATTTTAGCCAATTATACACAGTAATACCTACTGATCTAGTACATTCTACTTCCTTTAGACTTATTTTAACCAGCTTGACATCTACATGCTGAGACTTTTCTTTGCTTCTAAACATAGCAGACAGGTTTTTTCTCACATTTATAATTAGTTCATTTTCCACGAGCCACTGTGTTGAGATGTTTGCAGAAATGTGGGCTCTTCACTCAAGCTGTTAAACATTCTTTGTTGTCATGTCGCCTGCATAAAATAAACTTGCTTCTCTTTCTCTTTCACACCTACGTCTTTTATAAACTGATTAACATGAGACCAGTGGAAAATGTTATACACCTAAATCAGTGTGGAGGGGTCATTTGACTCCTAATGAGATTTGCATTGAAAATCCACAACATAGGTAAAGAAAGATTTATTTTCCATTTATTTATATTTCAATCACAGCCTTATCTCAAAGTTATAACTCTTTTTTATGCACTTCAGGCAGATGTCGTCAATCTTGTTTCCTTTCAACACCATCTCTAATGACCTCGTTGTCGACAGGACGTTAAACACTAACCACCACCACCACCATCCTTTCAACATTCCAATTCAACACTTCTTTTGCACTTTTGACCTGCCTGGTCCTACAGACACTTCTCTGTTTGACTGGGCTTCCTCCTTCTGTACTGCTCTTTTTTGTTTCTGCTCACGAGTTCATTTATCACCCGAAGAATGAATGCTTCTCTCTACAGGTTATTTTATTGTACGCAATCCACAAATTTATTGCTGTTATGTCTGGGATTATACATGGTTATAAATACAGTATATACAGGATTATAAATACAAAATCAAATAGGGGTAATGCAGGAGTAGGTTTAATAATAAATAGGAATACGGGTAAGCTACTACAAACAGCATAGTGGATGCATTATTGTGGCCAAGATAGATACGAAGTCCACATCTACCACAGTAGTACAAGCTTATATGCAAACTAGCTCCGCAAATGACAAAGAGATTGATGAATGTATGATCAGATAAAATAAATTATTCAAATAGTGAAGGGAGACGAAAATTTAATAGTCATGGGTGACTGGAACTTGATAGTAGGAAAAGGAACACAAGGAAACATAGTAGGTGAATATAGAATGGGACTAAGGAATGAAGAGGGAGCCGCCTGGTAGAATTTTGCTCAGAGCATAACTTAATCATAGAATCAAGAATCATGACAGAAAGTTGTATATATGGAAGAAGCCTGGGGAGACTAGAAGGTTTCAAATGGATTATATAATGGTAAGACAGAGATTCAGGAACCAGGTTTTAAATTGTAGACATTTCCAGGGGCAGATGTGGACTCTGGCCACAATCTAATGGTTATGAACTGTAGATTAAAACTGAAGAAACTGCAAAAAGGTGAGAACTTGAGGAGATGGAACCTGGATAAACTGAAAGAACCAAAGGTTGTACAGAGTTTCAGGGATAGCATTAGGGAACGATTGATAAGAATGGGGGAAAGAAATACAGTAGAAGAAGAATGGGTAGCTTTGAGAGATGAAATAGCGAAGGCAGCAGAGGATCAAGTAGATAAGAAGACGAGGGCTAATAGAAATCCTTGGGTAACAGAAGAGATATTGAATTTAATTGATGAAAGGAGAAAATATAAAAATGCACGAAATGAAGCAGGCAAAAATGAATACAAAGTCTCACAAATGGGATCGACAGGAAGTGCAAAATGGCTAAGCAGGGATGGCTAGAGGGCAAATGTAAGCATGTAGAGGCGCAGATCACCCAGGGTAAGATAGAAACTGCCTACAGGAAAATTAAAGAGACCTTTGGAGAAAAGAGAACCACTTGCATGAATATCAAGAGCTCAGATGGAAACCCAGTTCTAAGCAAAGCAGGGAAAGCAGAAATGTGGAAGGAGTATATAGAGGGTTTACACAAAGGCGATGTTCTGGAGGACAATATTATAGAAATGAAAGAGAATGTACATGAAGATTAAATTGGAGATATGATATTGCATGAAGAGTTTGACAGAGCACTGAAAGACCTGAGTCGAAACAAGGCCCCGGGAGTAAACAACATTCCATTAGAACTACTGACAGCCTTGGGAGAGCCGGGCCTAACAAAACTCTAACATCTTGTGAGCAAGATGTACGAGACGGGTGAAATACCCCCAGAATTCAAGAAGAATACAATAATTCCAATCCCAAAGAAAGCCTGTGTTGATATATGTGAAAATCATCGAACTATCAGTTTAATAAGTCACGGCTGCATAATACTAACACAAATTTTTTACAGACGAATCGACAAATTGGTCGAAGCTGACCTTGGGGAAGATCAGTTTGGATTCCGTAGAAATGTTGGAACACATGAGGCAATACTGACCCTATGACTTATCTTATTAAATAGATTAAGGAAAGGCAAACCTATGTTTCTAGGATTTGTAGACTTAGAGAAAGCTTTCGACAATGTTGACTGGGATACCCTCTTTCAAATTCTGAAGGTGGTAGGGGTAAAATACAGGGAGCGAAAGGCTATTTACAATTTGTACAAAAACCATAAGGCAGTTATATGAGTCGAGGGGCATTAAAGGGAATCAGTGGTTGGGAAGGGAGTAAGACAGGGTTGCAGCCTCTCCCCGATGTTATTCAATCTGTATATTGAGCAAACAGTAAAGGAAACAAAAGAAAAATTCAGAGTGGGAAATAAAATCCATGGAGAAGAAATAAAAAGGTCCCGAGTTCGAGTCTCGGTCTAGCACACAGTTTTAATCTGCAAGGAAGTTTCATATCAGCGCACACTCCGCTGCAGAGTGAAAATCTCATTCTAAAAACTTTGAGGTTCACCGATGACATTGTAATTCTGCCAGAGACAGCAAAGGATCTGTAAGAGCAGTTGAATGGAATGGACAGTGTCTTGAAAGGAGGATATAAGATGAACATCAACAAAAGCAAAACGAGGATAATGGAATGAAGTCGAATTAAGTCGGATGATGCTGAGGGAATTAGATTAGGAAATGAAACACTTAAAGTAGTAAAGGACTTTTGCTATTTGGGGAGCAACATAACTGATGATGGTCGAAGTAGAGAGGATATAAAATGTAGATTGGCAATGGCAACGAAAGCGTTTCTGAAGAATAGAAATTTGTTAACATCGAGTTTAGATTTAAGTGTCAGGAAGTCGTTTCTGAAAGTATCTGTATGGAGTGTAGCCATGTGTGGAAGTGAAACATGGACGATAAATAGTTTGGACAAGAAGAGAATAGAAGCTTTCGAAATGTGGTGCTACAGAAGAATGCTGAAGATTAGATGGGTAGATCACGTAACTAATGAGGATGTATTGAATAGAATTGGAGAGAAGAGAAATTTGTGGCACAACTTGACTAGAAGAAGGGATTGGTTGATAGGGCATATTCTGAGGCATCAAGGGATCGCCAATTTAGTACTGGAGGGCAGCATGGAGGGTAAAAATTGTAGGGGGAGGCCAAGAGATGAATACAGTACACAGATTCAGAAGGATGTACGTTGCAGTAGGTACTGGGAGATGAAGAAGCTTGCACAGGATAGAGTAGCATCAAACCAGCCTGGACTGAAGACCACAACAAACAATATGTCTGGGATATTGTTACAGACATGCATAAGCCATCTCCTGTAAGCAACCTTCATATAACATTTATGAATCATTTGATCAACAACATCCACATCACATTTTGTGGTATTGCAGAAGGTAACACTTTCTGGTTTCGTCTTCCCTTCTTTGCTCATTGCTACTTCAAAATCTACTGAGCGGAGAGTAATGATGTTCTTCTTCCCTTGGTACACTGTCAGGGTGCCGCTCGTGTTTGTAGTCTCATTCAAGACGACAGTGAAATGTAAGCCAGAATTTTTCTTTACACAGCTGGGGATTTCTTTGTCAATTTTGTTCATTACTCTCACTAATGACAGATTCTTCTGTCCATGTTCTTTACAAGCTGATGGGCTGTGAAGATGATATGTCTGCTGTCATGTCCCTTCTTTAGTTTTGAAATAGCTCCATGAGGAGGAATCTAATAAGTTTGCAGAATTTGTCCATTATTATTTCATCCCTGCTAAAATTAAGCTTGTAAGAATGCTATAAAAGATCATCCAGTGACATCACCTTTAGCATAAAAAGCTACTTTGGCTTACATGATAAGAATCATGGTCTCAAATTCTTCCAATGATACGAACCAAGTAGTGTCTTTTTTTTCCACTCTGAGCATTTGGTTATTAAAACAGCACCAGTTGACTGAAAAGAAGCTGGAATGCACAGACGATAGAGTCATTCAATCGGTGACAGGCATATGAAGTGAGCCTTCCTCTCTCCCTCAGGTGTTCAAAGAGCTCTTCTTCCTAGAGATGGCATGTTAGTGAAGTTCCATTCCATCCCTGGTTGCCACCCTCAGTGTTGCACCAAGTGACTCCTGATACCTGACTTCTGAAGACTGTTGTGGATACAACTGACATGTGGAGACATCTACTGATGGTAACTCATTTTCAGTCCCACTTTTTTCATTGTGAGCTGGCTTTGGTATATGGCTACCATAGTATCCAAAAAGGCAATTTCTGATTCAACATTTGAGTTCTCCAGAATACACAACATTTCTTTAATAGTAAGACTAAATTGACACAACATAATTCAAAACGCCTGTTACAGGCCAGGAAAGCAGTATCTGAGTGATGTGTAGCTACAGCAACATGGAAAGGACAGACTGCTACTCACCACATAGAAGAGGCATTGAGATTGCAGACAGGCACAATGGAAAAAGGCTGCTAAAGTATTAAGCTTCCTGACAAAGTCCTTCTTCCAAAATAGAAAACAAACACATGGCCACTGTCTCTGCGTACTGGGCAGCTGGGATCCAGTGCCTGAAGACAATGGTCATGTGTGTATGAGTTGTGGTTGGGTGAATGTATGGGTGTTTTCTATTTTAGCAGTCTTTTTCATCATGCCTGTTTGTTACTCTACACCTGCTCTATGTGCAATCTACGTTTTCCATATTGTTGTTTACCATCCAGGATTTTCCACTGCTTGATGAGTAACTACAAAAAGACACAACATACAATGAAAAGTTACATTACAATGTCCAACATGAAACCTTCCCACAACACATATATCACCTTTTGAGGTAACAACTGTTGATGAATAAATGCAAGGCACCTTTGCAATTATGAGAACAGCAATACTGTAAAAAGCAGTTATGCCAAGAGTCAACTGATTCCTCTCTTTCTAGGTAGGCCTATTTTTTATGAAATTTGCAAGAAATCGAGAAATGTCAGCAAACTGCAGCAGGCTACACCTTTCTCAAAAGCAGAACTGAGAAAAAGGCACAAAGTTTGATATTAAAACGTAATTCATTACATGACATTCCAGAAATAAAAGTTGAAAGATGCCTTCTGATCCATTTGTCATTGCAGTATGGCAATCCATATCTGTATCTGATAACTTTGTTTCTGAGTGGCATGAGTTCCATATCATATACTATTTCCTGTTGCTTATACAAGACTCTATTCACTCGCCTCCTGGTCACTCCATGCCAAGTGGTCTAGAGGCTTCCACATGACCCTCACGGATTTTGATGAAATTTTGTATGAACATCCACACATGCTCTCAATGAACACTGGTAAAGTTTCAGTTTCAGAAATTCAATACTTTCGGAGATACAGTCACTTGTTTAAGACCATAGCACAGCTTTCTATAGTGTGTCCTTGAATTTTCAGCAACTTTGAGATGAGATATCTCTGTAAGTATTTACATGAAAGAAACAAAACTTGGCCATCTTATACAACTTTTAGAGCTCTTTAAAGTAAAATATTAAGAAAAGGATTTCTGAGCTATTTTCATATAGATAATTTGAAGCAAAGTTGGGCGAAAAAATAGCTACTTAAAAAAAAAATGTGAACTTTAGTTTTTTATATCTCCAAAAGTAATTGTGGGATGTACATGAAACTTTGCACACCATAACTCACCAAAACAAGGTCTTAGAATATAAAATTTCATTATCCTATTGATTTCCATTATTTCACAAATCTAGGGCAAAGTTGACAATTTTTCAAAAAGTGCTAAAAATGGGTATTTCTAGTCAAATTTTTCAAAAACGTGTTTTCTCCAAAATCTTCTAAATTATGGTCATTAGAAAGAGCATATTCTAAACTATCTAGAAAAGTGGATTTGGTTTTGCAATGCAAGCATATAAGACCCTAAAAAGTAGCATCATCAAAGAGGTGCACTGGAAGTTTGCACACATTTTTCTGGCATTCAAATTATACCTGAAATCTTTTATTTTGCCTTATACATGTTTATTAATGTCTGGGGTAAGTGAAATAAGAAGTCCTGATGAATAGGACCTACCTTAAGTGCGAATAGCAAAAGAATAAAAATAGAAACAATGTTATTTCTTAATTGTTACCTCCCCCCCCTCTCTCTCTCTCTCTCTCTCTCTCTCTCTCGCGCGCACACACACACACACACACACACACACACACACACACACACACACACACACACAATTATTATTAAGAGTGAATGTAAACCGTAAAATTTTTTTCATAATCATCTAATTATTAGTTGCCTGTTTAATGAAAACACCAGCTTACTGATGTAAAAGAAGTGTATAAATGAGTTGCTATGGTCCATGGTGACTTAACCACTGCTAGTTTCATTTCACCTGAGAAAACCATCATTCCCATTGCCAATAGGGGCCACACCCGATAGTTTATTAACAACAGCCACGGATGGGTTTCTTTACCACAGGATCCCAAGCCTGATAAAGAGTTTCTTTACACAGGTTTCCAAACCTGATAGTAAAATTATTTAAGTGCCCTGTGTAAAATTAGAAGGCACTCTTGGGTTCCTTAGGTTGTTTCCTCTAACCTATTTCAATTTTTGATATGCTACATTAATTTTCTGATGAATATCAAGAGGAATGGTGTATTGCCAGCCAGACGAATTTACTGATGGAGCTGGAATGACTGCAATAATGTGGTGTTCCAGAACCCGGCACTTATCACTTCTTGGTGGCCAATAAAATGAATTTGCTGGACCATGTGGGTGCATAAAGTTTATTAATGCATCCCTTTGCTCTGTGGAGGCCTCACAGATATTCCCAATCCACCACACGTTTTCATAGATGCATGCAACATATTGTCCTGGTTGGAGAGCAGACATTACTGTGACCCATTTTAGCTAGAAAAGATGAACAATGATTTGAAACTCTGCTGGCCTGAATTGTTGTTCATCAATAGGTGAAAAGTAATGATTTGCTCTAGTGCCTGCTACAGTTTGTCCAAGTTTAAACCTCTCTTCTTGTGACACAATATTCTTTTCAATTTCATCTTTACTTCCATTAATGTTTTCAGAGCAGAAGTGAAATAGATCTAGGGGAGTAAGAATTTGTCCATTAAGTGGCTGGCATCACACCACTATTAGACCTAATAATGAAACAATCTGATTGTTAAAGTAATTGTTGCCATTATATTTTCTATAAACAGTGAATCTTGTGAATTTTCTCTGTGAAACTAGTGGTTATGTATTTACCAAGGTAGTAGGCTACATTTAAGTGTGATTAAATACAAAATTAAAACTCTTAGATGTTTAACCAACCAATTTCACATGTTTCCCTAATAACTTTAAGACAAAAATTCACAGGTTACAACACCTAGGTATTAAAATCTCTGCAATATTTATTGGAAAATTTACATAAATTGATGCATGATTCAAGCAAAACGATTCTTTTTTGGAAAAATGCTTTTGACAATTGAATCCAAAAATCAGTCTTCATTTCCACTTGTAAATATTTACAATTTTGAGAAGCACAAAATATATATATATATATATATATATATATATATATATATATATATATATATATATATATATATATATATATATAATTTTTTTTTTTTTTTTTTTGCAAATGAGAAGAGTTTTATGGAGACGAACACTTACAATAAAAGCAGAAGGGCTACTTATCGTTTTCAAGTTTTTCTGGCAGTCTCATTGCCTATTTACCTGATTTTTTTATTTCAATTATTCAAGGCACTAATAAACATTTATTAGGTATAATAAAAGGTTTCAGGTATAATTTGAGTGCCAGAAAAATGTGTTCAAACTTCCAGTGCGCCTCTTTGATGATGCTACTTTTTAGGGTCTTATATGCTTGCATTGCAAAACCAAATCCACTTTTCTAGATAGTTTAGAATATGCTCTTTCTAATGACCATAGTTTAGAAGAGTTTGGAGAAAACACGTTTTTGAAAAATTTGAGTAAAAATACCCATTTTTAGCACTTTTTGAAAAATTGTCAACTTTACCCTAGATCTGTGAAATAATGGAAAACAATAGGATAATGAAATTTTATATTCTAAGACCTTGTTTTGGTGAGTTATGGTGTGCAAAGTTTCATGTACATCCCACAATTACTTTTGGAGATATAAAAAAACTAAAGTTCGCATTTTTTTTAAAATAGCTATTTTTCCCCCAACTTTGCTTCAAATTATCTATATGATAATAGCTCAGAAATCCTTTTCTTAATATTTTACTTTAAATAGCTCTAAAAGTTGTATAAGATGGCCAAGTTTTGTTTCTTTCATGCAAATCCTTATAGAGATATCTCATCTCAAAGCTGCAGAAAATTCAAGGACGCACTATAGAAAGCTGTGCTATGGTCTTAAACAAGTGACTGTATCTCCGAAAGTATTGAATTTCTGAAACTGAAACTTTACTAGTGTTCATTGAGAGCATGTGTAAATGTTCCTACAAAATTTCATCAAAATCCATGATGGTCATGTGGGAACATTTCTCGATATTAGACGACTTGGCACGGGATGGCCCCTTCTCAATGGCAAACTCCATAATTTTCCAGTTTTTGTAGAACTGTTTCTTGGGCAATGATACCGATTTCTTTGAAATGATCCAGAAATACTGCAGATATATGCCTAAAACATTTTCCCCATGTGATGACTATATTCTATAGATTTGCCCTTCCTAAACCATGTTTGTCCAGATAAATGACAAATCTATCAAATGTTTCTAGGATCTTTGAGAAGAAGGATCTTGGCCTTTAGTTTTTGAACAGTACCTCTGTTACTTTTGTGTTAGTTTCAAGAATATGATAATGTATGAGTTTGTTGATACCTTAGTGCCTTTCTTTATAGGATAGTTTCTTTCCTGTTTTAAGGTCTCTAACACATGTACATAGTTACTTTTCTATCTGTAAACAGTGTGTTGTCTCTTTTCAGTGACTTGTTATTTTCTTCTTTGTTTGGTCTCTTTTTACCAGCACTGATTACAATCCAAGATGACTTACATATCATTTTTTTTTATGTCGATGTGATGATACGTTTTTCAATATTTTGTTTGTTACATTTCATAGTTCTCAGTATTGCCCAGCCATCTCAATTCCTGTAGTGGTGTTCTAATATTTCAGTGGAGCGTACTCATTTTGTTTGCAATTTGCTGATAGTGACAAAAAATGCCAACATTTTTCCAAAGAACAAAATACCAGTAATTTTGTGACTTTCTAGTAAAATGTGATCTTACTCCTTATTTATGTGACAAGCAGAATGTATTTCTCATGCAAGAGTTAAACATGTCTGACTGAACTTCATATACAAACACATGTTGAATATGTCCACATTTCCACACTGAATACAAATGCATCCTATACTGAGCTACTTGTCTCCCACAGTTGCACACATATAAAACTGTTTGCTCCAACTGCACAACATGTTTATGGCAGACTACAGTTATCATCAAAATAGAAACAACGAAAAATCTGTCATTGAACTCATATCTATTGTTTTGTAAACTTTTTTACCTAAAGGTTATCAGAGTAGTTCACTCCTTTCAAAGACAGATTCACCGATGACGTTGTAGATAACATTTAAAACTGCCACTGCACTCTTTAATGTCTCCACTGGACACAAAATGAAACGAGCTGCCCATCACATTTCATTTCATGAGAGGGGGAAATCGAGAACATAAAATTTGGGGGTCTATTTTCACTGGACAAGACTGAGCGGAAGGAAGTGTGCAGCCAAGTGTTAACCTTAATTTATTTCGGGAAGCAATATATTAATCACAATGTTTCACTCCTCCTGAATGTCGGTTGACTGCCTTAATAATGCGTCTAACAGATGGGTAGATCACATAACTAATGAGGAAGTATTGAATAGGATTGGGGAGAAGAGAAGTTTGTGGCACAACTTGACCAGAAGAAGGGATCGGTTGGTAGGACATGTGTTGAGGCATCAAGAGATCACCAATTTAGTATTGGAGGGAAGTGTGGAGGGTAAAGAGACCAAGAGATGAATACACTAAACAGATTCAGAAGGATGTAGGTTGCAGTAGGTACTGGGAGATGAAGAAGCGCGCGCGCGCGCGCGCACACACACACACACACACACACACACACACACACACACACACACACAGTTGGGTATGTCAATGGAGTGAATGTATCCTCTATTTTTGGCGTTTCTACTAGCCTATTTCTTGATTCTTTTCATGAGTGTAACACATTTCTCTAAATTATGGATTAACACAAAATGTTACCCTAAGAGGACATCAGTGAAATATAGTACACAGAGTACTTCGACAACTGTATCCAAAGCATACGTTTTAGAAGGGCAAGTACCACATGTAGGACATCACCTAATCTAATTTGTAAACAATATTATAAAACTACAGAGAAAATTCATATAAATATTACCACAAACTATGAAAATCTGCCATACGACACTTCAACTAAAACATTGCACAGTGATAATTAAGCCACCACACAGAAGAAATGTTTCGAACAATCCTAATACTCTCAAGCACTTTAATACTACAGCAAGTATACAATGTATGTAATTACCTTCACTGTTTTGTGAGTGGATCGCTACTCATTTAACATCCTGAATATAAGAAACACGAATGGCATAACGAAAATATCTAGGTAGCAATATATATTTGGGTCTACAAATTCTGAGGTGTCAAAATCAGTTGCGCAGTTCATAATTCACGTCACATTAAACTCTAACAACTGCTCTGCGTACACACATACTCGTATGTTTGTTTACTTTACGCTACACAAGAAACAATACACTAACCACAACAGTATTTCAACAGTGTATCACAATAGCAGTACACAAATACAGTATCGATCTATCGACTAAAGGCCTGTTCAACACAACGATGTGCTTGCACAAATATGTGTGTACATGAGGTCTGTGCAGACGTATTGTAGGGTGTGGAGAGAACATTTGCGCAGATTGAGATCTCCACAAACATGTAAGTTGGAGTTGGAGGTTTGAGTAAAACCACTCAAATGTGCCGGTGTGGGTCACATTCTGCTCAGAGAGAAGCATTGGACAAGGAGGGGACACTTATACATCGTCTCGTTTTTTATATTGGGTGATTGAAAGTCTTAAAATTTGGTTGAGTTTCCTAGTAAACAAGTGGGTTTCATCGCATTGTGTTTCTTATTACAACTTCTGGTATGTCTTGCACTCTGAATTGCATTGTAAATCCGTTGGGCGAATTCTGCTTGATTTCTGCTCGCGTCCGTAGTATTGGGTGGTGTATAAGATTGCGTACTTGTTTCTTTGTTTCATATGAGACAGATTCTTGTTCAACGCATGGTGCTCTGCGGGTTTATGCATATAAGTTACTGCTTACGAACCCTTGTGCACCGCTCAATTATTGTTAGTATACAGCTTTTATTCAACTTTATTTTGTTTGCATCCAGTTTCTGTATTTTCTCACATTTAATGGCGAACTCTGCGTCAGCAGCTTTTGACAGAATTGATATTCAATATTATTTCATCTTGTCATGAAGGGAATATGTAATTCTGCTTTGCATGGCGTTTCTTTTTGACACAAAGCGCCATGTGAAGAGTGCAGTTGCACTCGGAGGAGTGAGTGGCGATGATGACGGGCTGGAGTGTCCAGTGGAAACACTGCTGACAATGACGAAGGCTTTTATTCAATCTTGGTACATACTTCGTCATGGCTTGGGATGGAAACTACACCTTCCTCTGTTGACTCTGGCTGGTGCTGAACACAGGTAGCAGCTTCAGCCCTGGTAAGTGGATGCTGTGTAAGCACCCCACAATGCTGACAGCAAACCTAAGGTTCCATCGATGATGGTGCTTGGGATGGCACCTCAGCTCCACATGTGGCTGCTGCGACAGTGTGCAGAACCTGCTGTGTGGAATTCGACCTGTTGCTCCCTAGCATGAGTTGGATGGCGGCTGCCGCTATAGTACTAACTCCTAGGAAGGGGATACTGTGCTGGTCATTACAGGTTGACAGTGATGTGGCGCCAACCCCCAGGATGAACTTAGTGTTGGCAATGGCAGGGGCAGCCCAGTATCAAACCCATGACTGCTGCTGGCGATGTCCAGTTGTCTTGCTGTATGGTGTGGCCCTGATGTTGTGTTGGCGCGTCTGGACTCTGACAATGGATATTCTTATGCCTCAAATTTCATACCTATTTATATCGCTCTGTGGAAATGCCACCTAGTCATTTCGCCCATAACAAGAGAATTGCCTTGGTACGGTGACATTGACCTGTCTGCTATGGTCATTACTGTTGTGCAATGCCATTTTCCACAGAGTGCAGCTAGCCTCGTCCTTCAGTTCCCTTCTGTGTATGTTATTCTGATGTCACACTATGGATACTGGTCTGTACCTGCTAATGCAATACTCATTATGGCTTTCTCACTACTTCTTCTTACTTTGCTAAAGACTTCTTACTTTGCTAAAAGACTGTGTGGCGACACTCCACTTCACCCCTCAATGGAGAAGGCCCAGAACCTTGAGTCTTGCTTTGGCATAGTTCTCTACTGAAATTACGTTTACCATTAATCTATAAAACAAGTACATATTTCTAGAGTGGCTATTCTTAACTACTATACGATTCCTACATTAATCTTCAACATCGTAAATTTATTTTTCATCTCTCGCTTGGGGAATCCAATATACAGGAACCTGGATTACCCCTGGCTTGGGCTTCTGCATGGCTCATCGTTTCAAATACATAGGATCTAGGTAGAGCAAAATGAAAGTTTCTATGGCGATGGGAACTGTGACACTCAAGGTTACAGTTACTTGACATCGACTATCCAGATATTGTTCCACATGTTGCAACAATTGCTCTTCACTGATTAACATCTTCTCCAACTTAATGCATGGTCCAGGCCTGGTTTGCAGGGGTCGATAAGGACACACCTCTAGAGGTTTGTATGACCAATACAGCCGTGGCTGTGTTACAGTCAACAGAGTAATTCCCATCATAGTAGCTGATAAATGAAATTTCAATCCCATAATATCATCTGTAGTCCCAGTGGTCAACAATCCTCTGGTTTGTAACTCCAAGAATCTCAATCCCACGAGTTTCCCTTGCCCATAGCAACTATCGACAACTACTATGGAGGTGTATACTGAGTATATCCAATGCAAACACTCTCTCTGAAAATACCATTCTGGTTTGGTCACTTGTTTTTGCCCTTTACGTCTTAACAATTGCATGCGGCATGTGCTCCTACCCATTATAACCTTGTGAATCAGGCATATGATGACTACACTGCTCTGTCATTGCTGGAGATCACCCTCATTCTTAACCACTAGTAACACCCGAGCAGAGGTATCGGTTACAATAGGAGGAGGAGTGTCGCTAACAGTACAGCTGAATACTGCATTGTCGACGGCGTTGCCTTTGTCGGAGCGTCTAATGTACTTTGTTCGTCGTAATAATAATAATAATAACACTGTCGTAAAACATTACACTCTTTTTTCCTCCGCATTTTCTGTTGTTTCATTGTCATTTCTTTACTGTGGAGCATAAGCCATACCGCCAAGAGTAAATTCGATAACAATAATGGTACAATCCACCGATTATACGCAAATGCACAACGCTTTATCGGCACAACTGCAATTTTATGCCTGATGACTAATGTCTCTCATTTGTATTATTAAAAAGCATACTTGACACTTATTAAGATTTTATTGGTTTGAACAGTTTTTATACATAGTGTGACACCAGCGATATCTGCCATGGGTGCCACTTAGCCAGATGAAAGTAAGCAAGCCTTATAGGTCCTATACTACAATAAAAATACAACAGTTTCAATGAGAAGGCTGTGCATGTTTATTTATTAATAATTTGTCAAATCATGGTTCTATTTTTGAGACACAAATCACCAAATCATATTCTAGTTAAAGCCTATTTCTCTTCTTAGTTTTAATATTCACCAACGCTAATTCACCAAGGTAGGAAGTGGCGAATGGCACTAATAATTCCAAAGCTTCCTTTGCCAGCTGTGGATAGTCTTCTTTTCTCTTCATCCAGGAGATGTCAGTATTTTGTGAACTAAATTCCATTTTTAGCATCCTGTCAGTTGGTAAATCTATAAATATTTTTTTCGTCATCGTGCTCAGATCAACATATCTAAAAAAAGATTTAGCATTCATCTATGACCGTTGTCAGCGCCAAATTTCATCTCTGGAAAGTAACAGTTTCTCTTCCAAATTATGCAAGCTCTGTATCATGCAAGGAATGTGAGAACTTAGTACCACCGAATGGTCCATTGCAATTTATTCGACAATCGTCTGAATACAAGGGGAAGACACAAACATCATCTTTTGTAAAAACGTTGACCACAAAATAAGTTTTGCGAGGAATCCTTTGATTGTATCCTTAGCTGTTATAACGTTTTTCTTTCCCTTGGAGGCTCTTGTTTAAAATATTTAGGTGGTTAAAAAGATCGGCGAGAAATGCTAATTTTAAGAGCCAAACAGAGTCACAAAAGTAATTTGCATATCCAGATTTAGAATCTAGTAAGAAATATTAGCAATTCACCTTTCAGTTCCAGAACTCGTGGCAATACCTTTCCTTTGGAAAACCACCTGACCTCTGTGTGATAAAGGAGATTTTGATGGAGAGAACCCATGTCTTCACAAATGATCCTAAACAGTCGAGTTTACAATACTTTACTTTTAACAGGGTTTACAACTTAAATACCTCTTGAAGCACATCATTTAAATCTGAAGTTAAAATCGTGGCTGCCAGAGCTTGTCGATGAAGAAAGCAGAGAGTCCACGAAAAATTTGGCATTATTGATTTTAATTTAGTGACGAGCCCACTTTTACTGCCAGTCATAGTTTTAGCACCAATCTACAAACATGTCATACTGACACTAACCATTAGTATTTGCAGGGAGTGCTTTGTAAAATAAAATGTTTTGCATGATACTTTCATCTGCTTCAAAGCGCACAAATATAGAAGTTGAGCACAATCTGAAACATCAGTACATTCATCAAACTGCAAAGCAAAATGTGGGCTCTTCTTTAATTTTTCGACTAACTGTTCTCGAATGTCACTGGACATATCGTTTATTCTGCATTCAATGGTGTTATCAGAAAGTGGTATGATTTTTAGCTTTTTTTCCTCTTGCTTACCTAACATAATTTCAACCATGTCCAGGGCTGCTGGCAAAATACGATTCTTCGCATCTGTATGCGACTTCCCTGCTTTATGGACTCGGAATGCGACTCGGTATCTAGCTAGTAACGCTTCCTTGTTGACACTGGATACCTAAAATCAGATAAAAAGTATTGTTAAATCAGAAAAACGAATAAAAATCAGAAACATTAATACAATTTTAAATCAACAAATAACGTTACTATTTTATTGCCTGAACCATAGTAGTTTGTTGCTGGTTAAGTGTTATCAGTTTTCTTTCGAAGGAATCCGACGGTTTATCAGCTTCCTTGGAATGTTTAGTTGAGAGGTGATGTAGAAGCTTCGATGAATTCATACTCTCACGTGGCAATACTTCGCCGAAAATTACACATTGAGGTTTATTGTTTATGACAGTGAAACCATACCTCAGATAACTTTCGTCATAAAGTCTATTTTTTTCGATTTTGATTCGCCTCCGCCTCTGCCACTTGTACCAGAAGTGGAGGGCTGCGCAGATCTTTTAAGAAAGTTGTCCATTTTATGCTCGCTCAGAGCGAAGCACGAAGACAGTAATCACGTCCGTACTTGCTGGCTTACTGGGACAACTGATTGTAGTGACCGAAAACGTGCGACAATGCTCCCCACTGGCCCCTGCTCCCCCCCCCCCCCCCCCACTCCTCTACTGCAGCAAAGAATATAATTATATCTGTGCCCTCAGAGCACTGCGACATCTTTTCATATTGCACTTGATTTCTCGATTACTATAGTATCAATAGAAAGAAAATTAAAAAGGTTGTCTTTGAAATCGCTGACACACTTTTATTATGGTTCTGGGGTCGCCAGAATATTTTTATTTGGAAAGGGGTGGCGTATTCAAAAAGGTTGCAAAACACTGCACTAGATGCTCTTCATAACAAATCAACATTGACAAGAGACAAGAGCCCTCCATAACAGAAATGTTTTCCCACTAACACCCACTATACATTATTGAAGGTCAATTTTGGCATGATGTAGATGATAAAAGTCTAATCCTTCAGTCATGTGAGACACCACTTCCCCACATTGCCTAAACTTGGCCATTTCAAACGAAAAATTCGTCATTAGTGACCCCAAGCGCCATATATCATTACCTACTTCTCCATGTGACTTGTAACCTAGTGGGTTTCAACGTCTCCTCTCTACGAATCCTCTTGAGGCTTCTGACAAAGGTCTGTGTCCAACAGCACTCCTGTTGCTCTGCTTCCCATAGCAAGGCTTTATTTATCTCCTCACTCTGCATTAACCCATAAGTATGTACATATTACCTACCAAACATCACACCTAATATGGCACATTCCGCCTCTGCATTCGTTTTCACTGTATTTATCTTTACTGGGAGTTCCTTACAGTGGCTTAGGCGTTCCCTCTTGAGTTTAAAGGGCACTTCTTACCACCAAGACCATCTCTCCTGCTACCCCTCCACGCCTGTTGTTGATCCATACCACCTACAATATCACTTCCATTAAATTGTTGGAAATCCACACTATCCTTATTACCTCTCCATGGCTGGTAGCTCTGCCTCTGTACATATCCCACACATCCACAATTAAGACATTTTACATTTGATGCAAACTTTTTTTTCGATCACTCTTACCTGTTGACGCATAGATTATGCCATACTTAAGCACTAATCTAAGTGTTGCACAGAAATCTTTAGGTGCCACAGTGTGCACCTCCTAGACATCATTAGTGCCAAGCCTCTCAGTAATGCATCAAGCTCCTGTTGCTCCGCTTCCTGTAGCAATGCTTTATTTATCTCCTCACTCTGCACAAACTCATAAGTATCTACATCCAGTTTCCTAATTCTATTCGCAAAGTCTTCTACTGCTTCATTATGCCCTTTGGAAAACGCATTAAACTGTTCTGGTACCTATTCCTTTGTTCTAATCCTTGCATGAGAAGATCAAAGCCTCTGTGGAGCGCCTCTGTGCGCCATAACAACTTCGTTTCTCCTATTAAATGTAACCTTGCTATCTGTAATAATTTCCTATTTGACCAACTCCCTATGTTGACCAATGGCCTGAGTTCCTCCACAAACACTATCTTCAGACGACTTACCATAAAAGGGAAACAAGATTACCCACGGCCAGATCCACTCCCCGAGTCTGTGACTTTTAACACCTGTTTTTCCTACTTTTTCTCCCCCATTCATTGCCTGAAATCGCTTTGTCTGTCCTTAATTGAGATAGCTGATTCATCAATGGCTGTATAGCATCGTCAATGGTAACATCTGGTCTCCCTGATTTTGCCACTGCTTATTCATTTTCACGACTCAGAATTAATATCCCAAAACAATACAGAAATAATAATCCACACTATGTGGCTACCTGTACTAGCAACCCACTTACTTTGCCTTATCGTAAGCTACCTGGACACTCTACATTGTCTAGCGATGTCCCCAAAATGATTACACATAAAGCAAGCAACTTCTACAGACTCAGCACAAGGGGCAGGATGTTGAAGCAAATTGCACTTTGTACAACACAGGAGTACTAACCACTCCTCTCTAGATCTCCCCTTAGACTGTGATAAGTCCGCTGGTTCCTCCAGTTATACAAAAGTAGCCATAATATTATCATGCCCCTTAATCACTGACAACATGATTGTCACCACAAAAGAACATAATAGTCTCACTAACCCCAAATGACAATATTATAATTGTAGGATGTGTCTCATACATTGTGCTGTGGTGGTGGTGGGGGGGGGGGGGGGAGGGGCGATGGTACACCACTCTGCTAACACCACTCTAATCGGTGCAGCTGCACTCAGTGGGGCGAATGGCGGTCGGGAAAGAGTGAAAACTCTGCTGACAATGAAGAAGGCTTTTATTCAATCAGTTTTCATCGTGTGTCGGTGAGGCAAAACACGTCTCACTTTGTTGACCCTGGCTGGCACTGACTTACAAGCACCTGTTTCTGCCCTCGGGAGAGGATGCTGCGTAGGAGCCTAGCAATGCTGACGGTAGGCCCATGGGCGATGAGTGGTCTCTGTAGGCTATGGTAGCAATGTCAGCAGTTCACTATTGTTCCATCGATGAGGACGCCTAGGACAGCCCTTTGGCCCCACATGTGACCATCGTGATGATGTGTACAGACTGCTGTGTGCAGTATTTGCTCTTGCAGGGTTTGGGTGGTGGGCAGTGCTGTGGTACTAAGGCCCAGATGAGAGGGAACTCAGTGCTGGGAACAGCAGGTGTGGGTGATAAATTGGCGGTGCTGTGGCTCTAAGTCCCATGAGGAACTAGGTGTGAGGCGGCAGCAGGAAAAATCCGATTTCCTACTCGTGGCTGCTACCAGTGATATCCAGTCATCTTCCTCGTAGGCGTGGTGCTTACATTGTGGTGGTGGTGCTGGACTCCAGTGACGAGAATGATTCTGCTTCAAAATTCAGATATATTTATATCACCCCAAGGCGCATTTTTTTCACTAAAACCTTGCGTCTGTCCATGTCACCTGTAACAAGAGACTTGCCCTGGCGTGGTGACACTGATCTGCTCGCTATGGTCGTTACCACTGCGTGGTGCCACTTTTCGACCATAAACAGAAATTTCTGATGTAAATACTATAGTGGTGAAGGTAAACATGTACTTGTGGAATGGATACAAAAATGCCAGTTACTACATTATAATTGTATTGAAGGGCGTAGGTCCTGTAATTGGTAGGAATATTCCCCAAAGCATGAATCTTCTGTAGTCAATAAATATAATCAAAGTATTGTTAACCCTCGATACCTAAGTGTTTGTACATGCTTAAGTTATTACACACGCCAAAATTTAGTCATATGTTTAATATATTAGAGTCAATATAATTAATGAAATGTTGTACTAATTCTGAGAGATGAGTTTTCTTTGTTACTTTATTGAAAAACTATTTACACAAATAAAGTGGATTGTTAAAGAACATATATACAGTGACAGCCATGTTGGCATAATAGCGCAGTACACTGTGTGATTTTGGATGGAAAGCATGTAGCTTGTTAAGCAAGATTCATTTTCACTATTGTAAGTATGTTAGAAATTATTTTAGTTTTTGTAAAGAAGGTTGAATTTTTCAAAAATTACAATAAACAATATTCTGAAACTTAATACTTGATTAAATATACATTTGACTTAAAAGTCTGTTTACAGTTGTTGTCTATGGATCCATGACTATGGCTGGGACAGATACTATGGATGAGGACAAACCTGATTTTAATTTTAACTAGAAACAAGAAACGTTTCAAGTGGTGTATGGAGCTGGGATGCAGTGTAATTCTGTAAATTAATCTTGTATTTTGTTTCAGAATTTATTCGTTAAAGTATTGCGGAAGTCCTTTTGTGACTATTGTATCACAAGGAAAATTAACAGCACTACAAAGAAGAAATTAATGATGTAAAACGCCAGAAACGTGCTAGGAAGAAAAAAATACTGTGAGTGCAAAATTTATTTGAATTTTTACTTGCTGAAAATTTTCTCACCTGCATTGTGAGATTAACGACAATAGGGATGTTAACAGCGATAGGGAGGTTAACGTGAATATTCAGTTCAGTGTACATGCTGCTGATAATAATACAAGTACTTGCACATCAAACCAGGAAATAAATGATGTAGTTAATCAGGACAATGAAACAGGAGAGAATAGTTATCACAGTAATGTATGTTCACCTTTTTGCAGGTTTGAGTCAAGTGTGTCTGTTTCGGATAGATTAGTCCAACTAATGGAGGAACAGAAAAAGTCGATTGATGAACATAAAATCTTTCTCGATCAAAAATTTGACTCTATTGAAAAGAAATTAGATGGACATGGGAAGCAAATTCGTGAAACAAAAGACAGCTTAGAAAAATGTTGGGTAAAAGTAGACAAAAATACCAAAAACGTGTCAGTTATAGAGGGGGAAATTTTCTACTTTAAAACTAGATCAGCAGAATTTTCAAGAAAGGTTAGCTTCTGTAGAAAGAAAAGACGATAGTTTCGAAAAATTTGCAACCGCAGAATTTCAACAATTAAAAATGTTTAGCAAAGACATGGTGGAAAAATGTACTGAACCGATAAAAGCATACAAAACTTTGTCAAAATTGAGAATGACAATTTTACTGAACTAAAAGAAAACGTGGGTACATGTTTAGGGCGCATTTCAAATTTCAGTTCAAAAATTCAGGTAACTGAGGACACTGTTACTACATAATCCTTCGGCAACTACAATCACTTTTGGAACAATGACAATATCAAATCCTATTCAGGGGAAGGGAATATACATCCTGTCGACTTTATCTTTCAAATTAAAGACAATTTTGAAAGTAAAATGAGTGACAATTTAAAAATAAAATTAATTACAAAATTTTTGTATGCTGAGGCTGTCTCATGGGCTAACCAGACAATCAAACCTGATATGTTTTTTTTCTGAAGTTGCAAGTGCTTTTATGAACAAATTCTGGTCAAAAACTAGACAAGCCAGAATCAAGTCGAATTCTTAAATGGTCGAGATTTCAAGGAAGGTAGTGGTCATATGAAAATTTTTTGTGAACAACAGCTAAAACATTAGTGCATTTAGATGAACCATTAGATGAGATGATTCAAATAGATACACTCAAATACGTCTGCCACATAGAGTACAGTGGAATCTGGTCTATGATCCTGAAGACAGTATTGAGGAATTTTTAAGATATATAGACTAATTAGACTTAGTCTGGGAAAGAAATGAAAGGCAAGGTGACAGTAGAAATAGAAACAACAGAGCTTTCAACGATCATTTCGAACACAGGGAGAGGAGGGGTTAATTTTAGAAATGAAAACTATAGGGGAGAATACCAAGAGAATAATAGATTCTGAAATTATGACAGAAGAGATGGTGAAAGAAATGAAGGCAGAGACTAGAGAACAGAAATTTTGAACCAAGAAGTAGGCAGTGGGGACAAGGTCAAGGAAATAATGGAAACAATTTTGATAACAGAAAGAATGTTCTGGGAAAGTAAGACCTACATCTTTTGGAGACTGGCAAAGTCAAGCAAACAGAAATGGTAATTATAATTAAGCACATTGTGATGATTTCAGAAGGCGAAGGGATAGAACAAACAGGGCATACCAAAACTATGTATCCAAAAGACAACCTGAAGTGAACAGAATAAATTTTGTTAGCGAATTTTGATAGAATTTTCTATCTGAAGACAAAGATGAACAAAGAAGGAAAAGAAAATCTCAATTTAAAACAGAGGAAAACATTTTGACAAATTTCGTTGATAGTAGTAATGTAGTAGTAGTTACTGATAGTGATGAGAAGAGATCTGATGAGTATGGTTTCGTGAAAATGTTGAGTGATTTTGAAATGAGTGAAAGAACTTATACTGGTGTTGTATGTGTGGAAGCAGATGATCATGTACTTAAAAGTGAAAGTGAAGATGACAGTGTTATACCAGATAAAATTTCAGTAAGAAATAAACAGGAACAATATGATGTGGTAGAACAGAATGATCATAGTGTTGAAATTGTTTTTGTATTTGAAGAAGCGAGTGAAAATAGAAATAAATATAGTGTTGAGAATAACAGTAAGTGTGATGATAATGTTTCTGATGATGATGGTGATGATGATGATGATGATGAGATTGATGATACTATATTGCTCACAGAATTGGACAGAATCATTCTGGAAACTCTGATGTAAGCTTGAGTTATAATTTTGAAATAAGTGGAAAACTACATGATAGTTTAATCTTGCCAGTAGATGTTAGTGATATTGTGTGTGAATGTGGTGACTATAATAACAGATGTAGCTATAGTGACCAAAGGCTTAAAATCATAAATTAAATTTGCAAAATGTGAATTTCGAGAAGGAAAGTTGTTTTGAAAATTTGGAACAGATACCCAACAGTAATTCAATCATGAATGTGTACAAGTAGTGGAAGAACGGAGTGTGTGTGTTGAAACTAGTAGCTGGCAGTCAGATTTGAGGGATATTTGCAAAAGTAATTACCCAGTTAGTGAAAGTACTACAAAACCAAATGAACAGCCACCAAGTAGTAAACTTATGCTGAAGAATTTATACTCTATGCCACACAGACAAATCGGTGTTGTACACCTTGTCATGCCACACTATGAATATTTTGACCTAGTAGTAATGAAAATACTAAGTGAAAGAAAATTACAACTCATAAGAAGTGCAATTAATATCCACTGTTTTCTGTAAATTCAAACACTGAGAAGTGAAAAATTGGATAACTTAACACATTTGAAGCTAATACAGTAAAATATTTTTTTGTAGTTTACATTTAATTTTTTTTTGTGTGAACATTTGCATATTTGCCTATATTTTTGTCTATTCATAGAGTGGGGTATGAAAAGTGAATATTTGAACATTTGCGTATGCTATTACTTGCCATAGATTGGGGCTTGTTTGATGTTTATGTATTTCATATGCATCTTACACTACGCTATCAAGATCATACTGTATATCTTAGCAAACCCTACGGTAAGTACTTTTACCAAGTGAAAATGAAGTAACTAATATAAAGAAATTTATTCTAATCTCTGTTATCATAGAATATTTGAACTTTGTTTTGAATTCTTATATCATAATGAAATACAAATTAAAAAAAAAAGTGTTTTGAGGAGTTGACACAACATTCTGTGCACTGTATAGTCAAGGCAAAATCTGGGACTGAAAATCTACTCAGAAACACTTTTCAGTAATTTTGCAATGAAATTTAACAGGTAGGGGATCTGTGGTACTTTCATAGATACACCATGTGGCATATGGTGCCTTATCCCAGCTAGTGACTTCATGTTCATTTTCTGGAATCACTTCTCTTCTTCTGTCCTATCTTGTTAGTAAGAGCAGTTAGGATCATGCTACTATCCTACAGAATACAGTGTGCAATATGTAAGACACAAGACTATATGTTGACGGGCACTTAACTTACAGTGTAGAGGAACAAAAGGACGCCAATTTCAATTTACTTTAGTAGCCAGCAATATCGAAATGATGTCCATTTTTCTTATTCAGATTCATCATGTAATGATTAGCCACTGTGTACCAGTAAAATATGAACAGAGTAATTTAGCATATGGTCCATACTGCAATCCAGTTATCGTAGGAAATGAGAACAATCATGATAGGATTTGACTGATTGTTTGTGTTGTATGGATATTAAATATCTGACAGATATTGTTCAAAAATATTGTATGGTACCCTGAATAATGAGTATAGCTACCAAAGCAAACCAAAACATACATACAATGACTCCATTGCACTATAACCTGTAGTATCGCTTTTTAATTAGTAGTATTTACTTTGCTTTTAAAATCATTTCCAACATTTACGGAGTCAGAGATTCCATATTACATCCTTTCTTATACTTTCATCTGTGTGTACTTATCGATGTATCTGCTGATGTACAACCTCTGTTTAATTTCGTTAGTCATTTTTATGTCTAATTCTTTTGTCTAGTGTCCACTGGCTTTTGTTCTGTTGTTCCCACTCTGATTAGGAATGGACACATTGTCATGACTCTGTGTATGATCTATGTTAAAATTTCCCTTAAGTGCTTATAATATAGTAAATGTTAACTGTAGTATGATTTTCATTTCTAAATTTCAACCCTCCATGTCAGTTTGTTATTAATATTGTATTATTTATGTTTTTCAGACGATCACGGCTGGAAAAGAGGCGCTGACGACCCATTGTTAGTGGACGTATATGGCCGAACACTTCTTATTTTCAGTCATTAATTTCAAACCGCGTATATCGCACCACGTTCCTGAGATCGCTGCGCCTATAATTTCAGTTGTATCCTGCCGCAGTTTCCACACTAGTGACGCAAAGAATGATTCGGACCGCCGTCCACTAACAGTGACGTTGTTGTCCGACCTACAACAGGCGGATAGAGGCCCTGCTCCGTACAAATTATTGGTGGTCCATGTTTTATTTTTTTAATTTATACTATCCGCTTCACGCCGAACTCGCCACGGAGCGTTGCAGTTTCATCGTGCTGCGCCGCCCGTATTGTGGGCGACAATAGGCGCGCGACCGCCATCTAATGGCACTTTTCTCCTTCTTTATTAATTTGGAATGCTAATTTACATTTTTGATTCCCCTTTAAGGCTAGGAAACATGTCAAACCATGAAGAGGTCCATTTTCAAAGCAGAAGGTACGACATAAACACAATCTCCATGTTTATTCTTTCAAGGCTAAGAATTGTGATGAAACATGTAGTGACAGGCATAACAATTTTATGAGGACAATAAGAACAGATGCTATTTCACATGATGACAACCTCAAAACATCCTGATGAAACTTCCTCAGGAGGCTGCAAGCTCTTTTTGCAATTTGGGGGTGGCGAACCCAAGGCTCTGAGCTGGTGTGACTCATTCTTTTTTCAAGTCAAATCCTCTCTTACTTTTAGTAGTAGTAGTAGTAGTAGTAGTAGTAGTAGTAGCAGTAGCAGTAGTAGTAGTAGCTTTAATCATCTGTAGATCTCTTTGTACAAGGATAGAGGACACGTCAAAGTGTTTACACATTTACATCAATTTAAAATAACCATTATTATTATTGTTTATTTGTATAACATTTTTATCAAATCCCTACTCTGTTTTATCTAAGTAATCCTTCAATGTATAAAATGTATTGCATAACAGGCACTTCTTAGCTGCCTTTTTTAATCAGTGTATATTTGCAATGTCTTTCATCTCTTTGGGTAATTTATTGTACAGTTTTATTCCTAGGTAGAACATGCTGTTTTGAATTTTATATTTATTTTTTCTTGGTAAATGTAAGTTGAGTCTATCTATTGTTGCATGCTCATGGACAGAGCTGTTTGTGAAGTAATTACCAATGCTATTTTTGATGTGTGCAACTGACTGGTAAATGTATTCACATGGAGCAGTTAAAATCCATAGTGTTTTGAACAGATCTTTACAATGAGCTCGACTAGAATTTTCGGTTATATTCTTATGGCTCTTTTCTGGAGTTTGAGAACTGTGTTCATATTTTGTGCGTTTGTTCGCCAAAAAAGAATGCCATAGTTAAGAATTGAGTGTACATACGAATAATATGTAACTAAAAGACAGTGCATGTTACACACTGATGATAGGATTCTAAGGGCATAACCTGCTGATGACTTTCTGTTTGCAAGTACCTTTGTATGTTCACACCACTTCAACTCAGAATCAATATTCATTCCTAGAAATTTTGCATTTGTTACACAGTCTATAGAGATGTCATCTACATTTAATTTAACATGTCATTTTTCCTCTTCAAAACGAAATCCATTGCATTAGTTTTCTTTATGTTCAATGTCACTTTATTGCTTATTGACCAATCATAAACTTCCTTGAGAGTTTCATTTGCTTTCTTGGCAAAGAGTTCTCTTGTTTTCTCAGTGACTATAATATTGCTATCATCAGTGAAGAGAATTTTTTCACCATGAGTAACACTACTGGGAAAGTAATTTATGTATATCAGTAACAGTATTGGTCCTAATATGCTACTTTGCAGAACCCCTATATTAATGTATTTTGTTTCTGACAAGTGTTTTACTAAATGTTTAGATCTATTTGAAGTATGTGTTGTACCCTATCTGTAAGGTATGATCTAAACCAGCCATTAGCTACCCCTCTTATTCCTAATGTCTCTAATTTATTTAATAGAATCTTGTGGTCGACTGTATCAAACGCCTTAGAAAGATCCAAAAATATGCCTGTGACACACTAATCATCATCAAGAGCATCAAGTATAACTTTTGTGAATTATACTATGCCTAAATCCGTATTTTTTGGAAACCAAACTTTGATTCACTTTAAGATTGTATTTACTCAGGTAATTCATTAATCTGTCTTTCATAATTGCTTGTATTATTTTTGAGAAAGCTGACAGCAGGGAAATGGGCTGGTAATTTTTTATGTCTTCTGCATTACCTTTCTTAATCAAAGGTATAACTCTTGCCTGTTTTAACTGCTTTGGAAATGTCCCTGATGTGAAGGATTCATTTATTACATTTGTTAAGGGGCCTTGCGTAATGCCTATGCATTGTTTCAGTACACATATTGCTACTTCATCTAAACATACTGACTTTTTATTTTTTAGTTTTTGAACAGTTTTATTGACTTCATTCTCTGTGGTTGGAAGTAACATCATTGTATTTAGTGGAACATTATTTACAGGTGCTATTTTTGTTTTGGGGAATTTTTGCTGGAACTTCTCTGCAATACTTGAAAAATGCTCGTTTACATAGTTTGCTGTGTTGTGGATCATTTATTACCTTATATCTCTCCTTTAGCAGTATGTTATTCTGCATTTGTTTGCCTCTCCCCATTCCCTTTTTTATAACATCCCAGACTGCTTCGCTTTTATTCTCTGCATTATATATTATTTTGTCATGAAATGACTTTTTTTGCAACAATCAGCACCTTCCTATAGATCTTTTTGTATCTCATGGAATTGAGGTGTTTAAGTGTTTGGGATGACCTCTTAATACCTGTTATTATCCATCTGTTTTTGTGAGATGTTGCTACAAACATGCATACTTTTGGAAATGCCTTTTCAAAGTTCAATTTAAACAATATGGAGAATATAGAGAATTTCATATTCACATTGATTTCCTTATACACTTCGTCCCAGCTTTGTTTTCCTAGCTCTTTTGAAAAATCTTTTATTTTGATTTCTGATAGATGTCGTTTGTAGGCCTGTAGTTTAGGGAATAATTCGATGCCTGATTTTACTGTTGTTATTTGACAGAGATGATCTGATAGTCCAAGATCTTTTACAGCTACATCACATTTTTCCATGTCCATATTTGTGGCCACATGGTCAATTACTGATACAGTCGTTGTAGTAACCCTTGTTGCACTATTGACCAATAGGGACATGCCAAAACTTTGAAGGATGTTTATGAAGGTACTGCTGGATTTATTTATGATATTGGTGTTGATGTTAATGTCCCCACACAGAATTATGTTGAACTTTGTACTTGAGACTTTATCTAGAACTTCTATTAATTTATTCAAAAAAGTATCCACAGTGCCACTGGGAGATCTATACACATACAAAATGATTAACTTATTAATGATATCAAGGCCTGTTAATTCAATTCTTCACTTACTGTACTGAGGTCATGTCTTGATTTGAACTGTGTTCGTTTTCTGATATAAATGCATGATCTTCCACCACTTGAAGTAGTTCTGTAGTAAGAATTTGCCTTTTCATGCAATGATAATACTAAATGTTGGATTTCTGTGTCTCTATACCAGTGCTCAGTAATACAAACTAATGTGCAGTTGAAAGATTGGAGTTCAACTTCTAATACTATTATTTTATTTTGGATTGATTGCATGTTTTGATGGAGGATTGTTCAGTCTGTCCAGACTGACCCTTCTCCACTATCCATGTACTCCAATGGTTAGTAAGTCAATGATTAGTTAATAGAGAGAAAATGTTGTTTAAATAAATATAACTGGTTAGAAAATATTATAATGCAACACATGTATGGTTTTTGAAGAGAGTTGGTCTGAAGTTTCCGTATGATGTCTGTGCAGTTATCGTGAAGTCCCATTACTTTACATGTTGGATATGATACTCTCATTGTGCTGATAATTTTGTGAGAAGTTGAGAAAATGTTTAGAGTTGGTGTGAAATTTACTTATGATGTCTGTACAGTTATAGTGACATTCTATCACTTTACATACTGGATGTGATTATAAGTAGGTTAGACTGTTTATAGTCTCCTATATGTGTTCAGATTTAAACATTAAGACTGACTAGGCATGCTAGTTTGTCTGGTTACTTTACCAATTATGTGAAAGCCACTGGATACAATATTGACTCAATATCAGATATGAAAATATTCTATGTCATGATCTTGTCTCTATTACTCATTGTAATTACTGAATACATGGCAAAGTAACATGTCTCAAAAGGATTTACTATGTTTATCACACCAATAGCTCAGTCTGTGGAGCACTAAGAAAATGGAAGCATAGGCTAGAGGCAGTTATTGGGACAGAAGTGTTTCTGATTTCCAAGTTTTGAGATTCGTAGTTTTTCTTTTAATGTTATTTCTACTACTTCAATGGGCATTGTGGTCAGGTGTGTGTGTGTGTTTCTAAATATTGTAACTAAAGATTTCCACAGGCAAGTGTTGGCGCATAATCTGACTTCTAATGTGAAAAATGGTTCAATTTTATGTTATTCTATCATTTGTATTCTGATGGTCGTAAACAATTGCTATGTAATGTGCAGCAAAAGGCGAAGCTATGGAAAAATAGTATTTCAAAGATTAGGTATTTGTCTGAAGCTCATGAGGATTTGTATTTGTGGTATAGCTGTTGTCCTTGCAGACATTTGCTCTCAAATGCATTCTAGATTATTCATCATTCCTTACATGACAACGAAATATATAAATCATACCTTTGGAATAGCTGAAATAACCATTTTTCTCCCCAACTTTTGACCCATTCAAATGTAACCTGTGATACTTCAACCCTTGCCTTAAGCTATGTTGGAACTTACCTTTACATATGCCCAATTTTATTTGCTGTCTGATCTGATGTTGCTGGATCATGTCTAATGTGATGACAATTCACGAGAAGTCTGTCAACCGGTTACTGAGTGCTATATGTTCTGGAAGTAACCTGCTGGTACTCAGTTTACCAATATAAATCTGATTCTACCATGTGGCCATGTTGGCTCACACTCTCTACAGGAAGATGCTGAAAATTTGGAATGACGACATTTAAGGTATGAGAACATGATACCTGTGACAGCAGTGGTAGGCAGATCCCTCTATCCGTCCTTGTGGTTTCCTGACCTGAAATATTCACGTCAGTTCAGCTACTCTAAAGTCTGAGTTTGACTTTTAAAGAAGTAAGGACTTTTGGTCCTGCAAATGGTACAGTCATTATGTCTTTGTGTATTTCAACAGTTAAAAGATGACATAATTTTTCCAAGAAAATTGATGTCTGAAAGGCTAACAATTACTGTTTCTTGTCCAGCATGAAATGGAATCTCGACAATTTGCTTTTAACATTTTATATTTGTTTGGAGGTGAAGTAGAATTATGTTATGGTAACTTATTTGTAATGTTGAGTATATGAATGTAATAAACAGTTAGGTACGTTAGGACAAGACATTGGAGCACTCTATTATCTTCTAAAGTTTACTCTCTTTGATTAGGGAATATCTCATATAAGTTGCTTGACAACTACCTTTACATGATATGATGCACACTGTCGTCATCTGTTTAATTTGGTTTATTTTTACTTCGACAACTGTTGATATACTGTTACATGCAATATAAGTCTCTATAATCAGTCATTGTCAATGTATTCTCAAACTTACAACTGTTTATTTATACATGCTGCTGCTTGAAATATCTTTTACCTCTACTTAATACAATGATATACTGCTACATGCAATATAATGCACTCATTGACAATGTATTCTTAACCTTCTAACTGTTTATTTATATGTGCTGCTGCTTGAAATATATTTTACCTCTGCTTTATACAAGGTTAATTGAACACATGAAATATGCCCTTGGACTTAAAGTGATACTTCGTATATGCCTTGTCGATTGTAAAGGGAACATATATGACACTTGGCTGAGATTTCATTAACTTAAATTTTTATATCTCAGACCTGCCTCCTGCTTAATTTTGAAAATGAGACATAATTTTTTTGTCATGTTAACACTTGACTTTACGGTGTTTAGCAAATGTATGGATGCATGAGAAAGTTCTTCTCATAATGTGAACATTATACACTTTGATGATCAGCCCAAAGAGGCATTTCACTTTGTTTATTTATTGACAGGGAATAAGCAGAAATTTGGTATGATACTTGTGTACCTCATTTCTATATTTTCGTGGTTATGTACCAATTATATTTGAGTTGCAACAGATATCAGACGAACACAATAATTCTGCACCTCATTTTAGTTTTTCCTCATTTATGTATCAATTGCCACAGGTTTCTATGTTTCCATATATTTGTAATTAATTTTGTTTGATCAAAACCAGATATTAGAGGTACTGCTTGTAAGTCAGCTGGTTGTATCTAGCATTTGTTACTTGAATTATCCAACACAGTGTTAAATATGTCAATTACTCTGTCCTGTAGAATGATAATTGTTTATCCTTCATCGATCGGTCAGTAGGGATTGTTGGGGTTAATTTTCGGGGACTGTGAAGGTGAAGCTGTGGCAAGTCCATTCTGCAGGGAATGCCAAACACACGTCTCCCTCCAGTGCCACAGTGAAGTACTTGACCAGAGGGGGTCCTGGGTAGGGGGGTTTCTTATCTTTGGGGTCTGTCATCTTTTCTTCTTCAACTCCAACACTCCGAATCTTCTATTTCATTTCCTACTTCTCACCAGAGTACCAAGCTATCCTTCCCTCTGTCCACATGCATATGTCTCTATTGCTGAGATCCTTCCCATTTACCGTGTCAACACTTTTTGTTGTTAACTAAGGCCTATTGTATAAGAGGATCTGGGCAACAAGCTAGCATTTCTGCACTATTGAAGATACTGAATTTACTTAAATATGTTTTATGTATAATGCCAAAATATAATTGTCATGAAGTATCTGTCACTTATGAACCAATTTACCAACGTATAATGCCCAAACATAATTGTCATGATGTTTCAATTACTTATAAAACACAGCCAATATGGCGTATTAGTCACTTATTCAAGTTATTGTATATTGTCACTCAAAGTAATATTTAACCACACTCTTATGTCTCATTCTGTAATGCCTTAGCACTCACTGTGAAGGGAAAAGTAACAACTGCATTGTGCAAATATTCCTGAAAATACATTACTTAATGTTTGAATGATTGTAAAGATGGGCAGGAGGCGTTGGAAGTGTCCTGACAATTGAAAAATGTAAAGATTGGACATTGGTCAGACATTTCATTCTATGTATGTAGGGGGAATTATGTTAACTGCTGATGAACTATACTCCAAGAATTTACTTGTACTATGTTATAATAATATATTTATTATACAATATTATATGTAAATGTCAATGTAAATTACAGAGAATAGTGCCATAGCACTTGAAAATTTTGTACTAGTATGATTTTCATGTTACGTTATCAAAGAACAAGTTAAAATTGCAAAGACAGGAAATGTGTAAGTGTGAACAGTTGGAATTTTGCTGAATTGAACTATTTTATTCAAAACAATCAGTCACGCATTATATGATGGTCATAAGGAGTGAAGTATGAGCCACATTCCAGGTTTTGCAACGAAGAACTTCCAATGAACAGATATCTACAGTGAGCTTCAGTTGAGTGCTCTTCATTGCACTTAGAAGAGACTGAACACTTCGTTATATTATGGTCTAACACTAGGTGTACTTGCCTACAATAGGAGGTGCTATATACAATTTAATATGGATTTTGAGTACTGTAGTATCCGATACTGCCACTTGTTCCACAATGCATCAACAATATTGAGAAAGAGTTACACACACCAGTATCTCCATTGCACTCAAGAGAACTTGGAGGTTCTAATGACAGACATAATTATTCAGAAAGAAGGCGAGTTCAATTAAGTTCCATTAGATAATTTTTCTGGTTGAAATAGATTTATCTCGTATTCATGCTAAAATTGAAGCTACAGACAGATCCTGCCAATTAACTCGTTCTTTCTTTGTGCTATTAATTAATATTTTGTTTGATCTAGTTGAATCTGATACAATATAATTTATGACAATTTTACACATTTGGTTGAAAACATAGTTCAATTTTCATTATGATGTGTGTGTACACTTTATTTTGGAGAATAAGCAGAAATCTGATCTCATATCTTACATAAATTTCTTGTTCATCCAACTGATTGTAAAGTGAAACTGTTACTTAGATCTGTCAGAAAAGGTTTTGTTCAACGTTTAGTTGCACAAATCCTTTTGGGGGTTATTGAGATGTAACAGTCCATTGAAACCGATTTAAAAAACATTTTTCGACAATAAACAGAAATTTCTAATGTAAATACTATAAGGGTGTAGGTAAACATGTACTTTTGGAATGGATACAAGGAAGCCAGTTACTAAATTATAATTGTATTGAAGGGTATAAGTCCTGTAATTGGTAGGAATATTTCCCAAAGCATGAATCTTCTGTAGTCAATAAAAATAATCAAAGTATTGTTAACCCTCGATACCTAAGTGTTTTTAAATGCTTAAGTTATTACACACGCTAAAATTCAGTCATATGTTTAATATATTAGAGTCAATATAATTAATGAAATGTTGTACTAATTCTGAGAGATGAGTTTTCTTTGTTATTTTATTGAAAAACCATTTACACAAATACAGTGGATTGTTAAAGAACATATATACAGTGGCAGCCATGTTGGCATAATAGCGCAGTACACTGTGTGATTTTGGATGGAAAGCATGTAGCTTGTTAAGCAAGATTTATTTTCACTATTGTAAGTATGTTAGAAATTATTTTAGTTTTTGTAAAGAAGGTTGAATTTTTCAAAAATTACAATAAACAATATTCTGAAACTTAATACTTGATTAAATATTCATTTCACTTAAAAGTCTGTTTACAGTTGTTGTCTATGGATACAAGACTATGGCTGCAACAGATAATATGGATGAGTACAAACCCCAATTTTAATTTTAACTAGAAACAAGAAATGTTTCATACTTCATGGCTTTCTCACTGCTTTTCATTACTTTTTCTACAAGACTTAATACTTTTGCTTAAAGACTGGGAAGCAACACTAAAGAAATTTCACCGTGATTTACAGAGTATAGATCTAGATGTAAATGAGAATGCTTTGCAGTCTAAGTGACTAGATGATTCTTCTTTGAAAATGCTAAAAGTGTAACAGTAGTTACGAAAATGTGTTAACACATTATTATCATATACTACAAACAAAACATTTTACCAGAAATCAATCTTTTAAAATCATCCCCTCACTCTAAAGAAGCTTTCCGAGGCATCCATTAAATGCAAGAAAGAGTGAAAAACTGATGCAAACAAAAATAACATATAATATGAGGAGTAAATGTACAATGCATTTAAATCGATCATTTCACACAAGGATTTGTAAGGAGTTACAAACAGAAGTGAGTGAAAGTATCAAGCAATAAAGCCAGCTTATGTTTTTTGTGAAACAAAAACAAATATAGAATCATTTATCCAACCCAATACTGTATCATGGATATGAGCAAAAATTAGTTAATACAAGAAACATATAAATATGTTTCATATTTCATATGAAACATATAAATAAATGGAATTCTATACAAGAAGATCATAATCAAAAACAAAGTGATGAAACAAGATTTTGTTTCATCTCATGTCAGATGAGTTCTAGGTTTTGACAAGTGCTCTAATTTCATTACATACTGTTTGAGTCCAAGGCATTGGCACGAAGACTGTTGGTCAAGGTCTTGACACCACCAGTCCTCCTGTTCCATCTGCTGTAAAGGCATAGGGAAAATTGTCAGCAGCACATAGTGTACCCAGATGGTCACTCATTCAAGTACTGGCCACACCTATATGTGCTCAACTTTGGTGACCTGATAGAAGACGGTGTATCCCTCTTGGGATTTACAAAATTTTATGTGACTGTACCCCAGCTACAAGAAGTTAATCATAGTTATTGATTTATCGAACGTATTACTTTGTAAGGTCACAAAAACATTTCCAAATACCCACTTGACCATCAGACTGCTGGGACCACCCATAAAGTATAAATGAAAAATATTATCCTCTAATACTCGTATTTTGCAAGGAAAGACTATAGATAGGGTTGTTAGATCCATCGGCAGCCTCATCAGGTGGTAGATTGAGGAATACTCACTAGATATAGTGTACTCTAATGTTACTGGTGGTATTCGCTGCTTGAGAGTACTTAATCAAGGTGTCAATTCCATTAAAGTTATCTGCCAGTCATAAGTCCATAATTAACTTTACCTTTAAATTATAAATCAGGAATGCATCGTGATAATGGATTAGTACTTTATTCTTAATTTGAGGTGTGTGCACACTTCGAATTTGAATAGATCTTAATGATGGTTCTAAGCACTATGGGACTTACCATTGGTGGTCATCAGTCCTCTACACTTAGAACTACGCAAACCTAACTAATCAAAGAACATCACACACATCCATGCCCGAGGCAGGATTCGAACCTGTGACCACAGCAGCGGCGCGGTTCCGGATTGAACCACTCGGTCACAGCGGCCGGCCAGATCTTAATGAGTTTACAAGCTTTTAAGCAAATAGTAATTGCAATGTAAAGGGTGTTACAAAAAGGTACATCCAAACTTTCAGGAAACATTCCTCACACACAAAGGAAGAAAATATGTTATGTGGACATGTGTCTGGAAACGCCTACTTTCCATGTTAGAGCTCATTTTATTACACCTCTTCAAATTACATTAATCATGGAATGGAACACACAGCAACAGAACGTACCAGCGTGACTTCAAACACTTTGTTACAGGAAATGTTCAAAATGTCCGCCGTTAGCGAGGATACATGCATCCACCCTCCATCGCATGGAATCCCTGATATGCTGATGCAGCCCTGGAGAATGGCGTATTGTATCACAGCCGTCCACAATACGAGCACGAAGAGTCTCTACATTTGGTACCGGGGTTGCGAAGACAAGAGCTTTCAAATGGTCCCATAAAAGAAAGTCAAGAGGGTTGAGGTCAGGAGAGCGTGGAGGCCATGGAATTGGTCTGCCTCTACCAATCCATTGGTCATCGAATCTGTTGCTGAGAAGCGTACGAACACTTTGACTGAAATGTGCAGGAGCTCTATCGTACATGAACCACATGTTGTGTCGTACTTGTAAAGGCACATGTTCTAGCAGCACAGGTAGAGTATCCAGTATGAAATCATGAGCATAGGTGGAAGAACATGGGGCCCAATCAAGACATCACCAACTATGCCTGTCCAAACACAGAAAAAACAGAAAATCTGTGTTGTTGACGTAATTGCACAATTGCGTGCGGATTCTCGTCAGATCACACATGTTAATTGTGAAAATTTACAATTTGATCGCGTTGGAATGAAGCCTCACCCGTAAAGAGAACATTTGCACTGAAATGAGGATTGACACATTGTTGGATGAACCATTCGCAGAAGTGTACCTGTGGAGGACAATCAGCTGCTGATAGTGCCTGAAGACGCTGTACATGGCACAGAAACAACTGGTTTCCCATAGCACTCTCCATACAGTGACGTGATCAATGTTACCTTGTACAGCAGCAACTTCTCTGACGCTGACATTAGGGTTATCGTCAACTACACGAAGAATTGCCTCGTCCGTTGCAGGTATCCTCGTCATTCTAGGTCTTCCCCAGTCGCGAGTCATAGACTGGAATCTTCCTTGCTCCCTAAGACGCCGATCAATTGCTTCGAACGTCATCCTGTCGGGACACCTTCGTTCTGGAAATCTGTCTCGATACAAACGTTCCGCGCCACGGCTATTGCCCTATGCTAATCCATACATCAAATGGGCGTCTGCCAACTCTGCATTTGTAAACATTGCACTGACAGCAAAACCACGTTTGTGATGAACACTAACCTGTTGATGCTACATACTAATGTGCTTGATGCTAGTACTGTAGAGCAATGAGTCGCAAGTCAACACAAGCACCGAAGTCAACATTACAGTCCTTCAATTGGGCCAACTGGTGGGGAATCGAGGAAGTACAGTACATACTGACGAAACTAAAATGAGCTCTAGCATGGAAATTAAGCGTTTCCGGACACATGTCCACATAACATCTTTTCTTTATTTGTGTGTGAGGAAGGCTTCCTGAAAGTTTGGCCGTACCTTTTTGTAACACCCTGTATGTGCAAAAGAATCTAGAAAAAGCGGACACTCTTTGATAGTCAATATTAATGGAACAAAATGACATACCGATACAATCATTGCTGGGGGGTAGGTTATTTTATGTGTTGAAAATGACCCCCATTAGCAATCAAACGTCGATGCCACTGAACTGTTGCCCGAACTATGACTGTCAGTGTTGCTGGTGTGATACTCGCACGGGACTGCTCGATGGTTTATCGTGGCTCGTTCAGTGTAGCTGGCTTCTGTTGATAAACTCCACTTTTAAGTTCCCCCTTAGGTAGAAGTCAAGAGGTGTAAGCTCTGGAGACCACGGTGCGGCCTCAGCACCTCTTCTTCGACCTATCCATCGCCCAGATAGATTTTCATCCAAGTAGGCTATGACATCTTTGTGGTACTGAGGTGGAGCGTCCTCTTATTGTAGGTAAAATCTTTCATTTCCAAACACCTATCAGATGGTAGGTAAAATCGATGTTTACAGCATATAAAGATACCCCTAACCAGTTATGGTACCTTCGAAGAAGAATGGACCAATCAAACAGTGCGATGATAGATCGCACTAGACATTAACATCTAGTAAATCAACATGTTTGTTCACGTGAACGTGGGGATATTCAGGAGCCCAGCACACGCAGTTGTCTGTTTACAGTATTATTCAGTTTGAAGTGCGCCTCGTCAGACCAGACAATGATACCTGCAAACCACTCGCAGTACATCCTCGTTCATAGCGTGAAGCGATCTTGGACTGTACACTTTCCACACTGCAGCTTTCAGAATTCGTTGTACCCTTCATCGGCTTACCCTGCTTTCACATGCACCATGCTTTACAGATTTTTGAGGTGTAAAATGTTGCAACACAGCAGCGCTGGAAGCTGGACTTCATGCTTTTGGTCGGCCAGACCTTTAGTTATGCACATCCTGAATAGTAATGTCGGCTTTAAATTTATCTCGAATGCGATAAATTGTTGTACGTGTTGGTGGCTAAGCCCCATACATGTAACGGCATTGGTGTTGTACTCCATGTTTTCGTACTTCCAGTACTATGTAAGTGGGGCCTTGCGTTGATCCTTACTTCATGCATTGCTGCACTGTCTTCTTATGGAAACAATGAGCCAGGGTCTGTTGAGAAAACAATGGACTACGCTACTGCGCAAAACTGCAATGATATTTTTTCCAAAGATATTACATATCAAAGAGTGTGCATTTTCTGGACCCCTTGTACACCAATTTTTCCAGGCTAAAAGATATACTTACTAACTTATTTTCTAACAATGATCAAAGATATCACCCTATCAAATGTAACAAAATTACCCCTCTCTTTTACAATTGCCGACAGGAGATTGCGGAATTAGAGTTCTTTACATCCAAAAGAAAATAAAGCAGCCGACCACATACAATAGTGCTTACGCTGGAAGAAGTCCCCTCAGCTCAGGGTTTGAGAGGGGCGAGGGGTACAGGGACTTTAGAGGAGAAATCTTTACTACGATACTACCAACTTGCGCTGCATACCGATTAGGAGCTATGGTATATGTTACACGTGGAAATAATGTTATAAAGACGGTTGTCTTCAAAGGCAGTGTTTATATCTAGCAAAGACTGTGGGATCATATTACGGCTGTCGTCATACTACCACCAGATCGTTGAATTTGGCACAAATAGGAAACGGAAGACAATCGAAACGAAATATCACGAATATGCCGATGCAGATGGAAGCAAATTCGGGTGCAAGAAGACTTCTTTCTGCGTGAGTACTATCCGCGAAAGACAAAAAAGTACACTCTGGAAGCTCTGGATTGTACACTAGCATTAATATTCGTTGTGTTTTATCTCCTACATATTCAGTTCAATTATTTGATCGTCAAACAACAGCATTTTATTCCTACACTTTTTATCTAGAGGGATGTATTATAAATGAATGTAGTCCTATGTTCATGATTATCTCTTACACACCCAACTCTCATTATTTAGGAATTGTGCGTAATTTGAACTGAGAGCAATTACACCGCTGCTGCGTCATTTGAAACAATCAATAGCAGAGCATATAAACTATTCACAGCATCCCCAACTAAGTAGACAACTGTAAAAGAGACAGGTAGTACATACGTCTGGCAATTTGATATATGCTTACGGTGAGTAATCAACTTTTTATTTTCAGCATTGGATTAAAATGAGTCACTACAAAACAGATTTTGACAAGAACTCTGCTCAAGGACTTCCCTTACCCCAAAAAAGAAAATGCGATGTATGTGCTGATTTCAAGATGCCTGCTCAAAAACTTATACATTTATCATACCAGTCCCTGTAATATACAGAGAGCACACAGCACATTGCAGTCAAACGATCTATTGGAAAAAATAACATACAAAAGCACAAAAGTAGTACTGATCATACAAAAAAAGAAAGAAGTGCAAATATGACTAAATCTTCAAAAGGTTTTTGAATACTGATCAAATAAGCACTTAAGAAGAAAAACTTAGAGCTACCGAAGTGACAAACCTACCATTGTTTTAAGCAAACTCCGTCATATAATTCTCAGAAGCGTAAATCTAAGCTTGATCGTGTCTTGTATAGTGATTCAATATTTGCAGAAAAAGTTAAACTTGGAATAATTAAGGCAGAACATTTGCTCACAAAGAAAAGATAGTTCTTCAAAGTGTCATTTTTAGCCTTACTACAAACGCTTCTATTGCCATTGCTGGTAAGATTTTATAACCAAAAGTCAAATCTGAAAACGTGTGTGTGCTTGACTTTTACAAAGACGCAGATGAAACTGCATTAGCCATTTATACAAATTTTGTAGCACATATCAAGGAACGCGGTATTGCATCAAACTTTTTATCAGTTTTTATGCAGACAACGTGAATCTTAATTTTGGATGCCGTAATTCCGTTTTTGAGATGCTGTATAATGGAAACAACCATATTATTCCTGTGGGATGTCCAGCACATATTTTACACAATAGTGTAAAAATTTCTTTGAGGTTAAGTAAATTTGATTGGGAGAACTTTATTCTTAAGCTCTAGTCATTTTTCATACCAGGCAAAAAGAGAAAAAGTTTTAAAAGGCTTTTAGAAAATTCATGAATCTCAATTTGCTACAGTCCCACCACATGTAAAAACGCGATGTGTATCACTACTTCCTGCTGTAAAGTATGCATTGAAATCTTACGGAATATTTAAGAAATGCTTCATATCTCTCTGGGAAAAGACGAGTGTTCTTTTGTTCTCTGGAACATCTTTGACAGTGAACAAACGTAATTCTACGATGCTTTCTTCTAAAATGCAATGAAACTTGTGCAAGGTGCTGTACAATGTCTTCAAAATGAAACACTGCTGTGTTAAGAAGCCTCGGAGTCACTAACAACTAAGGCAAAGGACTGACGAATTTTTGGATTCCACTCACAGCAGTTTAATAAAAATTTTACTTCTTGAAACTGCCTCAGTAATAAAAACAGCTTGCCATTCATAGTATAAAATGTTTTAAAGTATATAGAAACAAGGTACTAGCTTAATGACAACAAATGAAAATTCTTTAAGCCTCTATCTCTACATGGTGACACTAAAGGTTAGGTATCAATTGTTAATATTATTGTAAAACTTACGATTGATCCTGATTTTAAAATGGAAGATCTTTATGAAGAAGTTTCTGATGTCAAATAAGTACTGAATGCAACAGTACAAAACAAAAACTCAACAACACTGCAAAAATAGCACACTATACTTGAAAGCCATGTAACGTTCTTTACATTTATTGCAATACTTAAATGAATGCCCAAACTAGGAAAGTGTACAAAACTGGAGTTATTGTGTAGCGTGTTGTAACTGCAAGTGGTGTGCCTGCTCTGTGTTATTGCTGGCAATACTTTATATGAACTGACTGCACAATGCAACTTCCAATACCGATAAAGAAATGCAGTCACTGCAAAATACATTCAGGCCCTCAGGTTCTGTATCCTCTGGCCCTGTTCAAAGCTGATAACGTTGGTTCCTGTGGATATAACAAATAAATATAATTGTCTTACCTCTAAACCAGCAACGATGGACCGTGTTGTATTCTGCTCTCTCATGAAGAAAAAAATTTCTAGCTACAGGCTCAGCGGTGTGCAATGGTGGACGTCATACTTTGAATTCATAATTTTTTCAACCTCTGGTAGTGTCTCATGGTTCATAGGCCCTAGATGATGATGATAGAGTTCTATCAAAGTCCGTGCAGTTCAAAACACACAAAAGCGCTGGGCGAGTTTACTAGTTTGTTCGGAACGAGAGACCGAAGTTGTCTGCCAGCTTTCGGCCTGTCAGCGACGACAGAATCGAGTCGCACTCCCTGCAAATATTACTGGAACGATTTTAAAGAAACCATTCAATAAAAAAATTTCATATTTGGGTTAATTATAGCTATGTATGTCAGCTTCATGATGACGTGTACACCGATCGCTGATGGGCAGAGTTAAGATATTTGCACTGAAGTGATATAATGCTCAAAGTTCGAAAATGTTTGCAAAGAAAAATCGGTGTGCCTATGATATAGCTTTTGGTGTACATTACGTAATATGTTTCTCTGTATGATATTTAGCTGTTGTTGTTATTATTGTTGTTGTTGTCGTCTTCAGTCCTGAGACTGGTTTGATGCAGTTCTCCATGCTACTCTATCCTGTAGAAACTCCATCTCCCTGTACCTACTACAACCTACATCCTTCTGAATCTGTTTAGTGTATTCATCTCTTGGTCTCCCTCTACGATTTTTACCCTCCACGCTGCCCTCCAATACTAAACTGGTGACTCCTTGGTGCCTCAGAATATGTCCTACCAACAGAACCCTTCTTCTAGTCAAGTTGTGCCACAAACTTCTCTTCTCCACAATCCTACTCAATACCTCCTAATTAGTTACGTGATCTACCCATCTAATCTTCAGCATCCTTCTGTAGCACCACATTTTGAAAGCTTCTATTCTCTTCTTGTCCAAACTATTTATCGTCCATGTTTCCATACAAATACTTTCAGAAACGACTTCCTGACACTCAAATCTATACTCGATGTTGACAAATTTCTCTTCTTCAGAAATGCTTTCCTTGGCATTACCAGTCTACATTTTAGATCCCCTCTACTTCGACCATCATCAGTTATTTTGCTAACCCAAATAACAAAGCTCTTTTACTACTTTAAGCCTCTCATTTCCTAATCTAATTCCCTCAGCATCACCCAATTTAATTCAACTACATCCATTATCCTCGTTTTGCTTCTGTTGATGTTCATCTTATATCCTCCTTTCAAGAGACTGTCCATACCGTTCAGCTGCTCTTCCAGGTCCTTTGCTGTCTCTGACAGAATTACAATGTCATTGGTGAACCTCAAAGTTTTTACTTCTTCTCCATGAATTTGAATATGTACTCCAAATTTTTCTTTTGTTTCCTTTACTTCTTGCTCAATATACAGATTTAATAACATCGGGGAGAGGCTACAACCCTGTCTCACTCCCTTCCCAACCACTGCTTCCCTTTCATGCCCCTTGTCTCTTATGACTGCCATCTGGTTTCTGTACAAATTGTAAATAGCTTTTCGCTCCCTGTATTTTACCCCTGCCACCTTCAGAATTTGAAAGAGCATTCCAGTCAAAGTTGTCAAAAGCTTTCTCTAACTCTACAAATGCTAGAATCGTAGGTTTGCCTTTCCTTAATCTAGCTTCTAAGATGAGTCGTAGGGTCAGTATTGTCTCACGTGTTCCGATATTTCTACGGAATCCAAACTGATCTTCCCCGAGGTCGGCTTCTACTAGTTTTTCCATTGCTCTGTAAAGAATTCTTGTTAGTATTTTGCAGCTGCGACTTATTAAACTGATAGTTCGGTAATTTTCACATCTGCCAACACCTGGTTTCTTTGGGATTGGAATTTTTACATTCTTCTTGAAGTCTGAGGGTATTTTGCCAGTCTCATACATCTTGCTCACCAGATGGTAGAGTTTTGTCAGGACTGGCTCTTCCAAGGCCGTCAGTAGTTCCAATGGAATGGTGTCTACTCCCGGGACTGTTTCGACTCAGGTCTTTCAGTGCTCTGTCAAACTCTTCACGCAAAATCATATCTCCCATTTCAACTTCATCTACATCCTCTTCCATTTCCAAAATATTATCCTCAAGTATATCGCCCTTGTATAGACCTTCTATATACTCCTTCCACCTTTCTGCTTTCCATTCTTTGCTTAGAAATGGGTTGCCATCTGAGCTCTTGATATTCATACATGTGGTTCTCTTCTCTCCAAAGGTCTCTTTCATTTTCCTCTAGGCAGTATCTATCTTACCCCTAGTGAGATAAGCCTCTACATCCTTACACTTGTCCTCTAGCCATCCCTGCTTAGCCATTTTGCACTTCCTGTCGATCTAATTTTTGAGACATTTGTATTCCTTTTTGCCTGCTTCATTTACTGCATTTTTATATTTTCTCGTTTCATCAAATAAATTAAGTATTTCTTCTGTTACCCAAGCCTTCATCTTTTTACCTACTTGATCCTCTGCTGCCTTCACTACTTCATCCCTCAAAGCTACCCATTCTTCTTCTACTGTATTTCTTTCCCCCATTCCTGTCAATTGTTCCCTTATGCTCTCCCTGAAACTCTGTACAACCTCTGGTTCTTTTATTTTATCCAGGTCCCATCTCCTTAAATTACCACCTTTTTGCAGTTTCTTTAGTTTTAATCTACTGGTCATAACCAATAGATTGTGGTCAGAGTCCACATCTGCCCCTGCAAATGTCTTACAATTTAAATCCTGGTTCCTAAATCTGTCTTACCATGATATATTCTATCTGAAACCTAAATTTAGCTAACATATTGAATTTTTTGTAGACTTGGGTGGATGTCCATCGCCAGTCTCGAGAAAGTAATGGTTTGATGTATCACAGTTACTTGCGACTGCACGCACCAGCGATACAGCTAGAATGAAATATCCACAAGATTCCTCATATTTCATGAACAGTTTGAGGCATCGAAATGAGATTTTGGCAAATGGTAGCACACAAAGTGGATAGTATTTTTGCCATGTGATTATTACGCAAAAGTGCATTATCTTCCGTTTTATTCCATTAACTACAGATTTTTTCAATGAACGAATGTAATTTTTAAGTGACATCGACAGCTGGTGAAAAGAGAAATACTGTGGGTTTTGGAACAAAATAAGTAAAGACATTACACGTTTATTTTTGTTCCAAGGATGTGGGTTTTCCATATGATTTTGACCTTACGTTTCCTCAATTCCTCACTTAATTTACCACTGTTTAAGAATTTTCACGCAACTGAGTTTGCACAACATGTTAGTGAGATAACAAATTGTAAACTTGGCTATGCTTTGGTAAAAGAAATAAATTTTAACACGACTCAGGAGAAACTTAGGTTTTATGCCAAATTCGCCACTCATGATGCTTCTCTGAAAGCTACAAACGGTTACAAGCGAGCCGAAAATAAATCGCTGCTTTTGTTACTTTTCAGCAGAATTCTTCTTGGATACTAAGCAAAGCAGACGCGACAGATCTTTTTGAATCATCACCGTGGAGGGGTTGCACTTAATATTTACACAAAATGTGAGCATAGGCTCCAGTTTAGAACGGTACTTCCCATCCAGCACTCAGCATTTCCCCTACAGTGACCGCTCGCAAGTCCCAGCACCACTAGTCTCCCCACGTGTGCCCTTCCAGCTGCACATCCACTGCCGAGTTATTCTGTGTGCGTTTTTCTGTTGATGTGTTCCTAACGTACAGTGGAGAGGAGAAACATTTGGAGAAAATCATTTGTAAAGTTCTTGAGTGTACAGATGATAACTAAGTATATGATGACAATTCAGATTACATGCCATCTGGAAATTGTAGTAATTCTATACATGTTTGAAGATGAGTTGCTGCATAGTCATGAATGATTCGCCTGCAGGCACTTCAGGAAGTGTATGTAAGCATAAGAGTCCAGTGAATGTATTGTTGAATTGTGTATCCCTCCATGTTTCAGTTTGCAACATACTGCACTATGAATACAAACCTTTGCTTTGAGCCGGCCGCAATGGCCATGCGGTACTAGGCGCTGCTGTCCGGAACCGCGAGACTGTTACTGTCGCAGGTTCGAATCCTGCCGTAGGCATGGATGTGTGTGATGTGCTTAGGTTAGTTAGGTTTAAATAGTTCTATGGGACTGATGACCTCAGAAGTTAAGTCCCATAGTGCTCAGAGCCATTTGAATCATTTTGAACTTTGCTTTGATCTTGTGTTGTGTGTGTTTCCTTATGTGTAAATTGGCTGAAAGAAATATAAATGGAAAGATTATGTGTTTGCTGAAATATTTGAACACAATAATTCTTTTTCAACTCTTCAGTGATTACTCTAAAATTAAATTTTCTTCTGCATACTGAAGTAACAATATCAGCAACAAAATACGTTTACTTAAAGTAGACAGTCTAATTAAACCAAAAATGTTTAGGAATTCCAACTACATACCTGTACACGAGTTGTAACTTTAAACAAACCAGATATTTTAGTCAGTCCATAAGTAATGGCAGCTGCCTATGAGAGCAACACCAGAATTGTTAATGCCATATATGAATTTTAACATTTTGGCTCTTGATTTTTATACCATGTGTGAACAACAGGTCTCAGATAAAGTATGAGGGACTTTTTTTAACCTACATCAGGCTATAAATGAAAGACAAGTTCATGGGAAACTATTTTATTACCAAAACTTTTGTACACTTATGGTTACTTTTCAACATAATCACCGAAAAGATTGAGACATTTATCATACCTGTGGACAAGCTTTGCAATACCCTCTTCAAAAAATGTTGCCGCCAATGATTTCAAATGAGCATTAACGTTGTTTTGAATATCTTCATTGGTTTGAAAGTGCTGCTCTCCTAGCCATGTCTTAAGTTCAGGGAAATGGGTAAAGTCGCTGAATGCCAAATCAGAACTGTACGGCGGATGATCGAAAATGTCCCATTGAAATTGTTGAAGGAGCCATTGGGTTGTGCCAGCAGTGTGTGGACGTGCGTTGTCATGGATCAACACGATTCCTGAAGTCAGCATTCCTCTTCGTTTGTTTTGAATGGCTCTGCGCAAACGTCGTAAAGTTTCACAATAAGCAGCTGCATTGATAGTGGTTCCGGTCTGCATAAACTCTATAAGCAACACACCTTTTTGGTCCCAAAACAAGGTACCCATAACCTTTTGTGTTGTTGAATATTTGTTTGAAATTTTTTGGTTTGTTTGGTGAATTTGGATGCATCCATTGTTGTGATTGTCGATTTGTTTCCAGTGTGTCATATTGGATCCAAGTTTCATCTCCAATGACAGTTGATTTCAAAAAATTATCTCCTCTATTGTGATAGTGGTCAAGGTAATTCAAAGCTGACGCTGTTTGGTGACTTTTGTGGGCGTCTGTCAACATTTTTGGGACCCAATGAGTGCAAAGTCTTTTGTAGCCTAACTGTTCAGTAACGATACAGTGTGTGAAAAATCTTGAAACTTTCTGAATTTCCATAGGCAAAACAGTTATGGTGAACCTACGATTTTCTCTAACCAGTCTGTCAACTCGTTCAACAAGGTCGGCTGTAACGACAGACTTGAGTCCTTTGCCCCCTTCATCACGCATGTCATTTCGGCCATCCTTAAACTTTCGGCGCCATTCACGCACAACATCAGTCATGACGTTATCACCATACATTCAGCTCATTCTCCGATGAATTTCTGCTCACAAGGGTATTTACAATTTGTACAGAAACCAGATGGCAGTTATAAGAGTTGAGGGGCATGAAAGAGAAATAGTGGTTGGGAAGGGAGTGAGACAGGGTTGTATCCTATAGCGGATGTTATTCAATCTCTCTATTGAGCAAGCAGTAAAGGAAACAAAAGAAATATTCGGAGTAGGAATTAAAATCCATGGAGAAGAAATAAGAACTTTGAGGTTCGCCGATGACATTGTAATTCTGTCAGAGACAGCAAAGGACTTGGAAGAGTAGTTGAACGAAATGGACAGTGTCTTGAAAGGAGGATATAAGATGAACATCAACAAAAGCAAAACGAGGATAATGAAATGTAGTTAAATTAAATCGGGCGATGCTGAGAGAATTAGATTAGGAAATGAGACACTTAAAGTAGTAAAGGAGGTTTGCTATTTGGGGAGCAAAATAACTGATGATGTTCGAAGTAGAGAGGATATAAAATGTAGACTGGCAATGTCAAGGAAAGCATTTCTGAAGAGGAGAAATTTGTTAACATCGAGTATAGATTTAAGCATCAGGAAGTCGTTTCTGAAAGTATTTGTATGGAGTGTAGCCATGTATGGCAGTGAAACGTGGACGATAAATAGTTTGGACAGGTAGAGAATAGAAGCTTTCGAAATGTACTGCTACAGAAGAATGCTGAAGATTAGATGGGTAGATCACATAACTAATAACTTGTAATTCTAGCATGAAGGGATTTTTTACAGTTGTGTTTTGATCTCGTTCTTGGTAAATATGATTACAAGTATTGCATGTAACTTTTACACTTGATTAGTTTACAGTCAAAGAAATTATTCAGCTAATAAGCTGATCGCTTTTGTGAGTTGTTGTTGTTGTTGTTGTCGTCTTCAGTCCTGAGACTGGTTTGATGCAGCTCTCCATGCTACTCTATCCTGTGCAAGCTGCTTCATCTCCCAGTACCTACAGCAACCTACATCCTTCTGAATCTGCTTAGTGTATTCATCTCTTGGTCTCCCTCTACGATTTTTACCCTCCACGCTGCCCTCCAATGCTAAATTGGTGATCTCTTGATGCCTCAAAACATGTCCTACCAACCGATCCCTTCTTCTAATCAAGTTGTGCCACAAACTTCTCTTCTCCCAATCCTATTCAATGCCTCCTCATTAGTTATGTGATCTACCCATCTAATCTTCAGCATTCTCTGTTGCACCACATTTCGAAAGCTTCTATTCTCTTCTTGTCCGAACTATTTATCGTCCATGTTTCACTTCCATATATGGCTACACTCCAAACAAATAATTTCAGAAACGACTTCCTGACAGATCTATAATCGATGTTAACAAATTTCTCTTCAGAAACGCTTTTCTTGCCATTGCCAGTCTACATATTATATCCTCTCTACTTCGAACATCATCAGTTATTTTGCTCCCCAAATAGCAAAACTCCTTTACTACTTTCAGTGTCTCATTTCCTAATCTAATTCCTCAGCATTGCCCGATTTAATTTCACTACATTCCATTATCCTCGTTTTGCTTCTGTTGATGTTCATCTTATATCCTCCTTTCAAGACACTGTCCATTCCATTCAACTGCTCTTCCAAGTCCTTTGCTGTCTCTGACAGAATTACAATGTCATCGGCGAACCTCAAAATTTTTACTTCTTCTCCATGAATTTTAATACCTACTCCAAATTTTTCTTTTGTTTCCTTTACTGCTTGCTCAATATACAGATTGAATAACATCGGGGAGAGGCTACAACCCTGTCTCACTCCTTTCCCAACCACTGTTTCCCTATCATGCCCCTCGACTCATAACTGGCATCTGGTTTCTGTACAAATTGTAAATAGCCTTTCGCTCCCTGTACTTTACCCCTGCCATCTTCAGAATTTGAAAGAGAGTACTCCAGTCAACATTGTCAAAACCTTTCTCCAAGTCTACAAACGCCAGAAACGTAGGTTTCCCTTTTCTTAATCTTTCTTCTAAGATAAGTCGTAAGGTCAGTATTGTCTCACGTGTTCCAACATTCCTACAGAATCCAAACTGATCTTCCCCGAGGTCCGCATCTACCAGTTTTTCCATTCGTCTGTAAAGAATTCGCATTAGTATTTTGCAGCTGTGACTTATTAAACTGGTAGTTCGGCAATTTTCACATCTGTCAGCACCTGCTTTCTTTGGGATTGGAATTATTATATTTTTCTTGACGTCTGAGGGTGTTTCACCTGTCTCATACATCTTGCTCACCAGCTGGTAGAGTTTTGACAGGACTGGCTCTCCCAAGGCCGTCAGTAGTTCTAATGGAATGTTGTCTACTCCTGGGGCCTTGTTTCGACTCAGGTCTTTCAGTGCTCTGTCAAACTCTTCACGCAGTATCTTACCTCCCATTTCGTCTTCATCTACATCCTCTTCCATTTCCATAATATTGTCCTCAAGTACATCGCCCTTGTATAGACCCTCTATATACTCCTTCCACCTTTCTGCTTTCCCTTCTTTGCTTAAAACTGGGTTTCCCTCTGCGCTCTTGATGTTCATACAAGTGGTTCTCTTATCTCCAAAGGTCTCTTTAATGTTCCTGTAGGCAGTATCTATCTTACCAGTAGTGAGATAAGCCTCTACATCCTTACATTTGTCCTCTAGCCATTCCTGCTTAGCCATTTTGCACTTCCTGTCGATCTAATTTTTGAGACATTTGTATTCCTTTTTGCCTGCTTCATTTACTGCATTTTTATATTTTCTCCTTTCATCAATTAAATTCAATATTTCTTCTGTTACCCAAGGATTTCTAGCAGCCCTCGTCTTTTTACCTACTTGATCCTCTGCTGCCTTCACTACTTCATCCCTCAAAGCTACCCATTCTTCTTCTACTGTATTTCTTTCCCCCTTTCCTGTCAATTGTTCCCTTATGCTCTCCTTGAAACTCTGTACAACCTCTGGTTCTTTCAGCTTATCCAGATCCCATGTCCTTAAATTCCCACCTTTTTGCAGTTTCTTCAGTTTTAACCTACAGGTCATAACCAATAGATTGTGGCCAGAGTCCACATCTGCCCCTGGAAATGTCCTACAATTTAAAACCTGATTCCTTAATCTCTGTCTTACCATTATATAAACTATCTGATACCTTTAGGTATCTCCAGGATTCTTCCATGTATACAACCTTCTTTTATGATTTTTGAACCAAGTGTTAGCTATGATTAAGTTATGCTCTGTGCAAAATTCTACCAGACGGCTTCCTCTTTCATTTCTTAGCCCCCATCTATAATCACCTACTATGTTTCCTTCTCCCCTTTTCCTACTGACGAATTCCAGTCACCCATGACTATTAAATTTTCGTCTCCCTTCACTACCTGAATAATTCCTTTTATCTCATCATACATTTCATCAATTTCGTCATCATCTGCAGAGCTAGTTGGCATATAAACTTGTACTACTGTAGTAGGCATGGGCTTTGCGTCTATCTTGGACACAATAATGCGTTCACTATGCTGTTTGTAGTAGCTTACCCGCACTCCTATTTTTTTATTCATTATTAAACCTACACCTGCATTACCCCTATTTGATTTTGTATTTATAACCCTGTATTCACCTCACCAAAAGTCTTGTACCTCCTGCCACCGAACTTCACTAATTCCCACTATATTTAACTTTAACCTATCCATTTCCCTTTTTAAATTTTCTAACCTACCTGCCCGATTAAGTGATCTGACATTCCGCGCTCCGATCCGTAGAACGCCAGTTTTCTTTCTCCTGATAACGACGTCCTCCTGAGTAGTCCCCGCGCGGAGATCTGAATGGGGGACTATTTTACCTCCGGAGTATTTTACCCAAGAGGACGTCATCATTTAATCATACACTAAAGCTGCATGCCCTCAGGAAAAATTACGGCTGTAGTTTCCCCTTGCTTTCAGCCGATCGCAGTACCAGCACAGCAAGGCCGTTTTGGTTATTGTTACAAGGCCAGATCAGTCAATCATCCAGACTGTTGCCCCTGCAACTACTGAAAAGGCTGCTGCCCCTCTTCAGGAACCACATGTTTGTCTGACCTCTCAACAGATACCCCTTCCGTTGTGGTTGCACCTACGGTACGGCCATCTGTATCGCTGAGGCACACAAGCCTCCCCACCAACGGCAAGGTCCATGGTTCATGGTTCATGGTTCATAGGGGGGCGCTTTTATGTAGGGAAGCGATTTCACTCAGTTTAAAGAACACAAAACTCTTAGCTGTTTCGGAATGTTTTTATTCAATGAAGTATCCTGTAGATGATAAAGTACTTTATTTAGAAATACTGTAAAAATGTATGCAGAAATCAGTTTGTTTGTAACAGGAAACAAAACGACGCTGGGCGTCGCGTAAGAGACATGACGCACTGTATTTGTTTGATCTGACTCCACCTACACACTTCACAAACAAAATTGCAAATATCTGCGGAAACAAGAGAAAATTCATTTGGCATGCAGTTTAAATTACATCAAACACAGTGAATTTATACACTCACAGTTTTTCCCACCTGTGACGCCAAGTAAATGAGATTTAAAAGTTATATCCTTGCAGTTCAAATTACACAATCTTGACAAAGACTTTACGAATCAGTGTGCATGAATCTATTTCACTATTCCATTCCAGACACAGAGTTTTTCAATAAATTAACATGCAAAGATACTTCTGTGTAACACAATATTAGGTTCTCAACTGGTTTTGAGTTTCTTAAATTGAAGTAGTGTGGAGGTCAGAAACCTAACTATACAATATAGAGATATACAAAAGCAGACTACAATAGCCAACGCAAAGCCAATGACATCTAGAAGCAGGTATTGGTACCAGGTCAGGTCTCTTGCAGCACTGCGGAGATGTGGAGCCCCGTTATGTCGAAGTACATACTCGATCCACCACATGGCTTTAGGAAGGCTCTCTTCCTTATGCTCACGATAGACAGCTGAGAACTGCTTCATGTTTTCGTTGAACCTGTTGAAAGAAGGAAGGTTGACAATGAATTCTTGCAATTCATATCATACTGGAGTGTCTATATGAATCAAGAAAACTGACTTTCGATAATGCAGAAGGAGAAATAGTAAGAATTACAGCAAGAGGAAAATATGAAAGCGAAGAGGGGCAGGATAATGTTGGATGCAGTAGGGCTTTGCGATTGGAACAGAGAAAGAAACTGCTTATGTAATGATAGAGAACTCATCTCACGACCAATGAATGAGTAATGAAAGATGTAAACTCTAAGAAGGCGTAATTAGTTTTTACAGTGGGTTCCTCTCAACAGTGCAGCGATGGAAACATTTTCCCAGAAACTGAAGAGATTATTTTTTTAAAAGCAGGAAGAATAATAAAGAATAAAATGTATGTCCATTTTATTTAACTATTTACAATAATGTATGTGACACTTTGTGCTCTTAATATTCAAGTAGCAGTTCCAGATGCGACGGTACGAAGTATGAGACTTTAGAGACTTTTTGCTTTCCGTTTCTACGCAATACTTTTACTATCAAGAGTACTGAACAATATAAATTCCAGTGAAACTAAGATGACCTCAGACAGAAGCTGTGTGAGCTGGTTCGTAAATATGGTACAATAAACCAATTTTGTGTCTACACTGAAGAGAACTATCTTGATGTTACTGGACTCTACACATGTGACGCTCCATGTCCCTGAAGGAAAATCAGTGTAACGTGACATGGCAACACTCCGCCCCCCCCCCCCACTGCTCATTATACAATTTTACAATTTTCTAAATGGTAGCTAACTGGTTAGAAAACCAATAAAACAGTTACGTTTCGTAATTTTAACCAAAAATTTTGAAGATACTATGGTATGAAAGTTATCACGTCATACCACCAGCATTTGCAGCTCCCATATTAAACACCTAATCAATTTAGTGGGTTCTGAAGTTGTAGGCGAACTGTTTAAAAGAGATTGCTGATAATGTTCAAATGAAACTTCTTGGCAGATTAAAACTGTCTGCCCGATCGAGACTCGAACTCGGGACCTTTGCTATCGCGGGCAAGTGCTCTACCAACTGAGCTAGCGACGCACGACTCACGCCCAGTAATCACAGCTTTACTTCTGCCAGTATCTCGTCTTCTACCTTCCAGACTTTACTGAATCTCTCTTGCGAACCTAGCAGAACTAGCACTCCTGAAAGGAGACATGGCTTAGCCACAGCCTGTGGGATGTTTCCAGAATGAAATTTTGACTCTACAGCGGAGTGTGCGCTGATATGAAACTTCCTGGCAGATTAAAACTGTGTGCCGGACTGAGACTAACTCGGTAGAGCAGTCCGTAGAGCACTTGCCCGCGAAAGGCAAAGGTCCCGAGTTCGAGTCTCGGTTGGGCACACAGTTTTAATCTGCCAGGAAGTTTCATATCAGCGCACACTCCGCTGCAGAGTGAAAATATCATTCTGGAAAGGTTCAAATGGCTCTGTGCACTATGGGACTTAACTTCTAAGGTCATCAGTCCCCTAGAACTTAGAACTACTTAAACCTAACTAACTTTGACATCACACACATCCAAGCCTGAGGCAGGAATCGAACCTGCGACCGTACCAGCAGCGCCGTTCCAGACTGCAGGGCCTAGAACCGCTCGGCCACCAAGGGCGGCTGCTGATAAGGGTTCACTTGTTTCAACAATGCATTAACTCCAATTTTCTTCGCCGCTGTTAGACTACATAAAGGTATTAAGCCTCTCATTTTCATTTTCATACCTTTACCTTAAGCAAATGGAAGTATACGGTGCCAGAGACTTTTTCAAGTGTCATATCTGTGATGTGCATAAGCAACAAACAAAATTTGCACCAGGGGTGAGATTTGGACGCAGGTCTTCTGCTCAGTTGACAAGTGAGCTAACCACTACACCACCCTGGCACAGCGGCCTTGCACAACTGCTTTGAGTACCCTAGCATGCCTCCCTCCTCAATCCAAATTCCCATTCCCAAATTCATTCATCGCTTCAGTCTACATATGTACATCGTGGATGTTTGAGAACTGAAAATATTTCTGGTATTGTACAGTTTCTTTTGATTAAAGCACCTATGCTTGCATTTCAGACAGGATTCCCCATTCCACTCGATGCTGAAGTGCTATTCAAATACAGCTGGAGAGCCTCTGCAATGCTGCTTGAGTGTATAGCATATACCAAGTGAGCAGAGGTGTGAACAGAAATTTGGTCTGAGGAGAGAGCTTGCTCAGGTAGTTTGTGCAGTTGTACAAAACCACTGTGCCAGAGTGGTGTAGTGGTCAGCGCACCTGCCTGCTGAGTGGGAGAGCCGTGTTCGAATCCCGGCCTTGGTGCAAATTTTCATTGGTCACTTCCGTCTAAATACACTCCTGGAAATGGAAAAAAACACATTGACACCGGTGTGTCAGACCCACCATACTTGCTCCGGACACTGCGACCGGCTGTACAAGCAATGATCACACGCACGGCATAGCGGACACACCAGGAACCGCAGTGTTGGCCGTCGAATGGCGCTAGCTGCGCAGCATTTGTGCACCGCCGCCGTCAGTGTCAGCCAGTTTGCCGTGGCATACGGAGCTCCATCGCAGTCTTTAACACTGGTAGCATGCCGCGACAGCGTGGACGTGAACCGTATGTGCAGTTGACGGACTTTGAGCGAGGGCGTATAGTGGGCATGCGGGAGGCCGGATGGACGTCCGGCGAATTGCTCAATAAGTGGGGCGTGAGGTCTCCACAGTACATCGATGTTGTCGCCAGTGGTCGGCGGAAGGTGCACGTGCCCGTCGACCTGGGACCGGACCGCAGCGACGCCCGGATGCACGCCAAAACCTTGGGATCCTACGTAGTGCCGTAGGGGACCGCACCGCCACTTCCCAGCAAATTAGGGACACTGTTGCTCCTGGGGTATCGGCGAGGACCATTCGCAACCGTCTCCATGAAGCTGGGCTACGGTCCCGCACACCGTTAGGCCGTCTTCCGCTCACGCCCCAACATCGTGCAGCCCGCCTCCAGTGGTGTCGCGACAGGAGTGAATGGAGGGACGAATGGAGACGTGTCGTCTTCAGCGATGAGAGTCGCTTCTGCCTTGGTGCCAATGATGGTCGTATGCGTGTTTGGCGCCGTACAGGTGAGCGCCACAATCAGGACTGCATACGACCGAGGCACACAGCGCCAACACCCGGCATCATGGTGTGGGGAGCGATCTCCTACACTGGCCGTACACCTCTGGTGATCGTCAAGGGGACACTGAATAGTGCACGGTACATCCAAACCGTCATCGAACCCATCGTTCTACCATTCCTAGAACGGCAAGGGAACTTGCTGTTCCAACAGGACAATGCACGCCCGCATGTATCCCGTGCCACCCAACGTGCTCTAGAAGGTGTAAGTCAACTACCCTGGCCAGCAAGATCTCCGGATCTGTCCCCCATTGAGCATGTTTGGGACTGGATGAAGCGTCGTCTCACGCGGTCTGCACGTCCAGCACGAACGCTGGTCCAACTGAGGAGCCAGGTGGAAATGGCATGGCAAGCCATTCCACACGACTACATCCAGCATCTCTACGATCGTCTCCATGGGAGAATATCAGCCTGCATTGCAGCGAAAGGTGGATATACACTGTACTAGTGCCGACATTGTGCATGCTCTGTTGCCTGTGTCTATGTGCCTGTGGTTCTGTCAGTGTGATCATGTGATGTATCTGACCCCAGGAATGTGTCAATAAAGTTTCCCCTTCCTGGGACAATGAATTCACGGTGTTCATATTTCAATTTCCAGGAGTGTATGTCGGTGCACAATCATGTTGAAACCATAGCTGTCGCCGAACGCCTAGTCGAACATTTTCTAATGCGTCAGGCAAAGTATTGCAAAGAAACGTACGATACAGGGTCTCCTTCAACGTGGCCGATAATAGGTAAGGGTGACACATAATAGGCGTTGTGGACAGGATGGCGCCTTTGAGGGTACCTTTAAGCACATGCACGAGCAGAAGCTGCAGCAGCAGAAGAAGAAGCAGCTTGGTTAACGGACGCACCCAGCACCAAAAGCTTGACGTATTCATTTTGTGTGTTTTCCATCTGGTAGCCGCTCTACGTGGACTTTACAGGAACAGTTATGATTGAGCACTGCGCAATTTGTACACACATGCTTACAGTTTAATGCACCCCACTGTTATGGCCGGTATTACACTGTCAAATTTCTTTGTCAAAGATTTGATCAAAGATGTGATCAAATATTCTGTCAAATATATTTGACAAAGATCTTTGATGGAGCGCTAGAAAGGGTATTACACTGTCATCATATGTTTCGTCAAAGTTCAAGATGGCTGACAACAACAACTTGCTATTAACCGCAGCAGCTGCATGTGCCACAATTGCACTGTGTGCATATGCGCAGGAGAAGCGGAGGAAAAAGGAAACATACCCGGGTGAAGCGCTGGGTTTTACGATGACATGATAAAAGCATTCAACAAAACTTGTTACGCGAGCTCATAGTGAAGGACGTCAAATCATACATTAATTACTTAAGCATGGATGAGCATTCATTTCTGTATGTGTTCAATGAAGTGTATCCTCATATCACAAAGCACAATATTCACTTAAGAACTGATACATCTGCAGAAGACAGGCTCACTGTAACTCTCCGATTCCTTGCTACAGGAGAGGGTTCGGTTAGGTCAGGTCTCCAATCTTCATAAACTATTTTTGTATTCAGCGTGCCTCGTGTTGTAAAGTGCCTCATCAGCTTCATACATCTCTATTAATTTCGTAGTTGTCAGCGCACACCAATTGTGTTTACCTGCAATGTTTATAAAAACACTACAGACGACAGAATGCAGCGATGCAAGCGCTCCATGTGGTAACATGTCACACTGCAGTGAACACAAGACAAGCGACTTCTTTGATCAAATCTGCAGTGAGGCCCTAGATTTGATCAAATATTGGACAACATTTGACAAAGTTCCCTATTACACCATCACATATCTTGGACAAACATATTGGACAAACATATTGGACAAACATATTGGACAAACATATTGGACAAACATATTGGACAAACATATTGGACAAACATATTGGACAAACATATTGGACAAACATATGTTGCTGTTATCATATGACAAAATGATGTCCTGTTTATAAACAACTAGAACTAGGGAACGAAGGTCTAAAAAAATAAAGACGACCACGCATGTGGGTTAGATGTCCCAGCAGCCTACTCAGGGAGCTATGACAGCTGGTACAGCTGTGGGGGTGATGCACGTTCTTCCATATACTCCGATGTGTGAGCGCCAACAGCGCCCCGTTTTCATACAGATCTGATTTTGCTAGATAAACCTTTGTCTTAAATCTGGATGAGGAATTACATTCCGACCTCCAAGGGCAGCACTTTTTCCTCACCCTATCTACATACCTTAAGACTAATGAAGGTTTAATAGTGTTCAGAGAACAATTTCTAAACAAAAATTACACCTAAGTGACAGTCATGTAGTGTATAGAGGCACATTCTCCGAACCCCAGCATCTTAAAAATCTCCTAAAACTACTCCTAATTTATTCACATATTGTACATTACCTTTTATCATCAGTAAGCCTTCGAATGGCATCGACAATCGAGTCTCTCGTGACGTCCCAGAATTTGAGCTCAATGCCGATGCCGGCGTCGACCATTTTCGCCACGTTGTGGTGCTGGTCGCCGAAAAAAGGAATCCCCAGTAGAGGAACTCCGTAATAGGCTGCCTCGTTAAAGCTCTGCAGACCGCCCTGAGTGATGAACACACACACATTGGGATGTGCTGTAAGCCAGAAAACAGAGGTCACTAAAATTGCACAAGAAGCAAGATTTTCGCAGTTTTCTCGTATAATTCTATATTCACACGTATGCCAATAATACGTAAACAAGAATACTGTGTACACAGCAGGTCAGTATCATTCCTACAGTTCATTGCCATTTGCTATTTCATTAGTGAAAGGTGCAAGGGAAGAATTGCAATCAGTAGTCATTTGTATAATCGCTAATTTCTCCAATGTTCGTAGAAGCAAGGACGTATTGTAAGTGGGCTGTTTAGGTTTTTATGTTGGTAAAGCCACGTAGCGCTCTGTAAGAAAATCACTGACTGCGCTGTGTGCAGTCTGTGGCTGGTTGGACTCATTGTTGGAATATTCGCTATTGTAGTGTTGGGCAGTGGGATATGAACAGCTAGTAGCTTTGTGCGGTTGGAGGTTGTAACGTTCCCTGACAGCACACACAATATTAATACTATGAAATGACATTTAATTGTACTATGTACGCCGCAATGAAGCAATTCGAATGTACTGTAACTGTTTAACAGATAATGTTATTTAATTTTGCGTAAAGGACGTTGGTTATTATTGTAATATTTTCTGTAATAATATTCTCGATGTATTTACGATTGTAATATTTCTATACTCATAATGTAATTACGAAATATATTAATATCTGCGATGAAAAAATGTAAAATATAGCCACAGATGAAAATAATGTTGTAAAATTACAAAGAGATAGTCAATCAGCAGTAGTATAAAAAGCGCTACATGATGTGTATTCTTTGTCTTCCTCTAGAGCTGAGTGAGAGAAGAACCGGTGACGTAGCATTATATGAATGAGTAGACTTCGTTTGTTGTATCTATCTTTAGCTGCCATTAGAGGAGAAATTATCAAGGTGTGTAATTTTGATTGTTGTTATGGTCTAAATACATTATAATTTATCAAAATTGTGTATTACTAATGTAAATTAGCTTGCCCATGTCATCTATAATATTTCTTTAAAGAATTTTCAGCACTTTTAGCGATTATCATTGGTGTTGCTGGGCTGTGCCACGACCGAAAGATTTGCAGCGGCGGCACATTTCAAAAATTGTTCAGCTATAAAATTAACAAACCCGTAAATCGGGAGCAGGTCAAATTAGCAGTGAATTACGAAATATTTTTCTTTTACAGCGATCCTGAGGCTGACTGAATTTATTACTGGTTTTACATTTGTGCATTCATAGGCGGATAATTAACGTTGCAGTTGTTAATCTGTTGGTTCTTTCCATTTCTAAAACAAATAACTTAAACGTATAGTGAAGTGTGTTTTGTCAATGATAATTAAACGTTCAGGTCGGCTTGGCAATATTTAACCATTTTCTGCTAACAGAGAGTCTTGTGTTCCATAGCTAACGCCGGGAAAGAATACAGTAAATATTTAAAAACCCACTGCATCTAGAAAATATGTGCCAAGGCTGAAATACGAAAAAAATTAATTTAAATAAGTTTCAAATAATGTTATTAATAATTTAGTTTGAATTTATCAGCATGAGAAGGTTGCTAAGGTTCACGTAATTTTAAATGCGCTTAATTCTGTCTAAGTGAATTTTTTATTACCACACGTAGCCGGCCGCGGTGGTCTCGCGGTTCTAGGCGCGCAGTCCGGAACCGTGCGACTGCTACGGTCGCAGGTTCGAATCCTGCCTCGGGCATGGATGTGCGTGATGTCCTTAGGTTGGTTAGGTTTAAGTAGTTCTAAGTTCTAGGGGACTAATGACCACAGCAGTTGAGTCCCATAGTGCTCAGAGCCATTTGAACCATTTTTGAACCACACGTAAATAAGGGGTTCTACAACAAAGTTCGTACTGAAAGACTAAATAATTATTTAAAGTCATTTCTTCCCATTTTCATTTTTTACATAATAAAAATATTTCTTTTACTTTTTTCATCAAAAGGTGAGCCGCCAGCAGTGGTGGATGTGCAGAGAGATACCAGAGTTTTGAGAGGACGATCTGGACGTGTGTCCGCCAGAGAAAAGAAATTTGTAAGGATGGATGTCATGATGACTTTTTAACATTGTTAAGGTAAATACATTGTTTGTTCTCTATCAAAATCTTTCATTTGCTAACTATGCCTATCAGTAGTTAGTGCCTTCAGTAGTTAGAATCTCTTATTTAGTCTGCATTATTGGCGCCCGCTGTGTTGCAGTAGTTCCAGTAACGAAGATTTTTGTGAGGTAAGTCATTCATGAAAGGTATAGGTTATTGTTAGTCAGGGCCATTATATTGTGGGGATTACTGAAAGATTGCGTTGCGCTAAAAATATTGTGTGTCGGTTTAGTGTTGATCACATTAAGTAAAGAGAGAAATGTCTGAGCACGTTCAGTTTTACTCAGCAGTTTCTGCATCAAATAACTTAAGAAGTTTACCAGTGCCGTAATTTATACTTTTTCTAAGGGAATGTTAGTATTTCTTGAATCTTCCTGGGACAAGTAATCTCGTAATTTGAACATTTAGCTTCTTCTGCAGTATCTAAGACTAGAATTGGTTAAGCGTTTTGTTTAATCCAACCTCGTAACGGTCCTGGCCTGACGAAGTGCTCAAAAATAGCCGGGCTGAGACCTTGTGTGCCGCCATGGATTTATTTAACCGTTTAATAAAATTGTGTCACGGAACTGAATCTGCCATCAATTATATTGGTGCATTGAGTTCATAGCGTTTCTGTGTTGCACGTTGGTTCTCCGGTTGCTATAGGTTTATTTATCAATTGTCGTCTGCGTGGTTAGCTGGGTGGTTCCGTGCTCGCCTCCCATGCAAGCGGGCCCAGGTTCGATTCCTGGTCGGGTGGCAGATTTTCTCCGCTAGGGGACTAGGTTTTGTGTTATTCTCAACACCGGCGCGAAAGTTGCCCAATGTGGTGTCGACTCAAATAGGACTTGCACTTGGCGACCGAACTTCCCCAGATGAGGCCTCCTGGCCAACGATGCCATACGCTCATTTCATTTTTATTTCATTTTATCAATTGTCATTACTTGTTGTTCATTATTGCTATTTGAGCTTACATGTCGTCATTGTGTCATTTGGGGATAATGAGTGGACCGGTGGACACTACAAAATGGAGCGCCAAGTGAAGAAATAGGAAGAATTCCAACGTACTCTTCTGTTTTGAGTTCAGTAGAAGGGAGGCAGCAGCGGGGGCAGCCAGAAACACTTGCGCCGTGTGTGGGGATAACGCTATTGGACAGAGCACGACAAGAAATTGGTTTTATCGTTTTGAGGAGGACCGTTTTGACATTGACGACTCTCCACGTTCAGGAAGACCTTGGGGTTTGATGAAGATCGTTTAAACGTATTAATCCACAATGATCCAAATCAGTGTACTCTATGACTGGCGCATGTGCTGAACTGTGATCATTCCATCATCGTGCGAGATTACATGCAATGAGGAAGCTTCGAAAGTCGGGTGTTTGGGTAGCGCATGCTTTAAGCCAAAATCACAAAAATCAGTGGGTGGCTATATTTGCGTCTCTGCTTGCTCATCATCAGTTGGCTCGTGAATGCCGACCATTCCTATCCTGTACAGCTACTGGTGACGAGATGGGTTTCGAAAAAGACGGTCGTGTGAAACCCAGCTCGCGCTATTCGTCCATGAGACTCAGAGGGCCATAGACACGGGCTCACAGGTAGTTGCCGTGTTTCTTCACTTCCGCAAGGCGTTCGATACAGCTCCCCACAGTCGTTTAATGAACAAAGTAAGAGCATATGGACTATCAGACCAACTGTGTGATTCGATTGAAGAGTTCCTAGAAAACAGAACGCACCATGTCATTCTCAATGGAGAGAAGTCATCCGAAGTAAGAGTGATTTCAGGTGTCCCGCAGGGGAGTGTTATAGGACCGTTGCTATTCACAATCTACATAAATGACCTTGTGGATGACATCGGAAGTTCACTGAGGCTTTTTGCAGATGATGCTGTGGTGTATCGAGAGGTTGTAACAATGGAAAATTGTACTATAATGCAGGAGGATCTGCAGCGAATTGAACGCATAGTGCAGGGAATGGCAATTCAATCCCAATGTAGACATGTGTAATGTGCTGCGAATACATAGAAAGATATATCCCTTATCATTTAGCTACAAAATAGCAGGTCAGCAACTGGAAGCTGTTAATTACATAAATTATCAGGAAGTACGCTTTAGGAGTGATTTAAAATGGAATGATCATATAAAGTTGATCGACGGTAAAGCAGATGCCAGAAAGATTCATTGGAAGAATTCTAAAGAAATGCAATCCGAAAACAAAGGAAGTAGGTTACAGTGAGCTTGTTCTCCCACTGCTTGAATACTGCTCAGCAGTGTGGGATTCGTACCAGATAGGGTTGATAGAAAAGAGAGAGAAGATCCAACGGAGAGCAGCATGCTTCGTTACAGGATCATTCAGTAATCGCGAAAGCGTTACGGAGATGATAGACAAACTTCAGTGGAAGACTCTGCAGGAGAGACGCTCAGTAGCTCAGTACTGGCTTTTGTTGAAGTTTCGATAAGATACCTTCACCGAGGAGTCAAGTAATATATTGTTCCCTCCTACGTATATCTCGCGAAGAGACCATGAGGATAAAATCAGAGAGGTTAGAGCTCACACAGAGGCATACCGACAATCCTCCTTTCCACGAACAATACGAGACTGGAATAGAAGAGAGAACCGATAGAGGTACTCAGGGTACCCTCCGCCACACACCGTCAGGTGGCTTGTGGAGTATGGATGTAGATGTAGAAATGGTGTCTTTGTGCTAACGCAAGGAAAAGTAAGGCATGGTTCAGACCTACGCGCATTCACAAAAGGTGTTATGCATCTGGTGGAACAGCGACGGCGTGCTGTGCTACGAATTGCTTCCCGAGGTGTAACCGTCAGTGCAGATATTTATTGCCAACAACAGATTTCTTGCAAACGCAGTCCAAGAACAACGACCAAGAAGACTACGTGAAGTGATGCTATTCGCCGATGACACCCATCCGCGTTCTGCTGGACTGACAAGAAACACTGTACAGGAGTTGGGTCGGGAAGTCATTCCACACACATCTTATTCACCTGATCTTGCGCCTTCAGATTTACTCCTTTTCCGCTTGCTAACAACCTTCAAGGAATGTCCTTTCCGGACGAAAACGCGCTCCGAACATGGGTCGACGAATTCTTCGCCTAAAAACCAAGTGATTTCTACAGTCGCGGAATCGAAAAGCTACGCCAGCGTTGGCAGACTGTTGTAAATAGTCAAGGAGAACGTATTATTGATTACTGAGACCTGCAATAGTTGTTGTTGTTGTTGTTGGGATGTTTAAGGGGGACTAAACAGCTAAGGTCATCAGTCCCCCATTCCAAAAAACCGGCGAAACAAAATTTACAGAACAGGTAAAACCCCAAGGGGGGAGGAGACGCCCCTCCCCCCAGTCACTGAAAGAACACCAATGTGTCAGCGAACACTAGAGACAAGAAGAGTACAGACGAACACTTGACAGAAAGAAACGGAAGAAAATAAGAGGGTCGGAGACTGGTTGACTGACCATGGGAACAAAAATTGGGAAAGAGTCAACCACCCGAATACACACATTAAAATCTGCGACCAATGGGACACTCGAGGACAAGATACACAGAAAGGGAAAGGGACAGGTCCCCCCTAAATGGAACCATAGAAAGGACTACCACGGATAAAATTTAAAACGTCGTCAGCCATGGAGGCATCGTCGCATAAAACCAAAGGCAACGTGCCCGGGAGATTAAAAGTCTGCCGAAGGGTGCGCAGGCGGGGACACTCCAACAAAATATGGGCGACCGTCAACCGGGACCCACACTGACACAGGGGGGGATCCTCCTGACGCAAAAGATGTCCGTGCGTCAGGTAGGTATGGCCGATGCGGAGCCGACACAGGATGAGAGAGTCCCTGCGAGAAGCCCGCAGGGAGGACTGCCACACATCAGTCGTCTCCTTAACAGCCCGCAGTTTATTCGGAGAAGTCAGGCTACGCCACTCGTCACGCCACATCTGAAGCACCTTACGGCGCAACGCCAGCTGCAAATCACGAGCCGGGAGGACGATCGCCAAAGTGGGGGCGTCGACCGCCCCTTTGGCCAGCCTGTCGACACGTTCATTCCCCGGGATGCCAACGTGACCTGGCGTCCAAACAAAGACCACCGAACGACCAGAGCGGGTAATGGCAAAAACAGACTCCTGAATAAAGGATACCAGAGGAGAAGAGGTATAGCAGCGGTCGATAGCCTGGAGGCTGCTCAGGGAGTCACTGCAGATGACGATGGACGTACCTGAGCAGGAATGCATATGCTCAAGAGCGCGCAATATGGCCACCAATTCTGCAGTAAAAATACTGCAGCCAGCCGGCAAGGAGCGCTGTTCAACATGGGCAGCGTGAGCAAAAGCGTAGGCAGGACGACCATCCACCAGGGAACCATCAGTGTAGACAGGCTCACAGCCTGAAAATGAGGCGACGAGCGCAAGAAAACGGTGACGGAGAGACACAGGCGGAACCGAATCCTTGGGTTCCCGTGCCAAGTCCAGGCGGACGGACAGACGGGTCATACACCAGGGAGGCGTGGGTGCACAGGCCCGGAAGGGCGGCAGAAGAGGGAACGACCCCAGTTCAGACAGCAGGGACTGGACGCAGACAGCAATGGAAAGCCCAGACCTAGGTCGCCGGTCGGGCAGAGGGAGAACCCTGGCAGGGAAAAGCAGGCGATGATTGGGATGGCCCAGTGAGCAATGCACGTGGACAGCATAGTCGGCGAGCAGTCGGTGGCGGCGAATCCGCAGCGGGGGAACCCCGGCCTCCACCAGCAGACTATCCACGGGGCTCGTACGGAAAGCGCCAGTTGCAAGCCGAACCCCACAGTGGTGTATGGGGTCCAACAACGTCAACACTGAGGGCGATGCAGACCCATAGGCCAGGCTCCCATAATCAAGCCTGGACTGCACAAGGGCTCTGTACAATCGCAACAGCGTGCTGCGATCTGCACCCCAAGACGCATGGCTCAGGCAGCGGAGGGCGTTGAGGTGCTGCCAGCACTTTTGCTTCAGCTGAGTAATATCAAAGACGAGTCCTAAGAAGCGGCTAGTGTCCACCACTTCAAGTAGGTGACCGTCGAGGTAAAGTTCCGGATGAGGGTGGACCGTCCGACGCCTGCAGAAGTGCATAACTCGAGTCTTGGCCGCAGAGAACTGAAATCCATGAGTCAGAGCCCATGATGCCGCCTTGCGAACGGCTGCTTGCAGCCTGCGTTCGGCGACTCCCATAGTCGTTGAGCTAAATGAGATGCATAAGTCGTCGGCATACAAAGAAAGAGACACCGACGACCCCACGGCTGCAGCCAGACCATTAATGGCCACTAGAAATAAGGAAACGCTCAACACCGAGCCCTGCGGGACCCCATTTTCCTGTATATAACATGAACTAGAGGCGGCACTGACTTGCACCCGGAAAGAGCGGCGCAATAAAAAGTTTTGAAGAAAAGCTGGGAGCTGACCACGAAGACCCCACTCGCGCAACGTAGCAAGGATGTGATGCCTCCATGTTGTGTCATATGGCTTCCGCAGATCAAAAAATACAGCAACGAGATGCTGACGGCGGGAAAAGGCCGTACGAATAGCAGATTCCAGCCGCACCAAATTGTCCGCAGCAGACCGGCCCTGACGGAAGCCACCCTGGGATGGAGCGAGGAGACCGCGCGACTCAAGGACCCAACACAAACGCCGCCCCACCATACGTTCGAGCAATTTGCACAAAACGTTGGTTAGTGTAATGGGACGATAGCCGTCCACCGCCAGAGGGTCCGCACCGGGCTTCAAGATGGGAACGATAACACCCTCTCGCCATTGCGACGGGAACACGCCCTCGCTCCAAATGCGGTTAAAGATGGTGAGGATGTGTCTCTGGCAGTCCCTGGAGAGATGCTTCAGCATCTGCGCGTGGATGCAGTCCGGTCCTGGCGCTGTATCAGGGCAATTGGCGAGGGCAGCGAGGAATTCCCTCTCGCTGAAAGGAGCATTGTATGTTTCAGAACGACGTGTGTGGAACGATAACGGCGTCCGCTCGGCGCGCTCCTTTAGACAGCGAAAGGCAGGAGGGTAAGTTGCAGTCGCAGAGCTCGTAGCAAAGTGCGTGGCAAGGTGGTCAGCAATGGTGGCAGCGTGCGTGCAGACAGCGCCGTCCAGGGAGATTCCAGGGACACCCATAGGGGCCTGGTATCCATAAATCCGCCGGATGCGGGACCACACGAGCGACGGGGAGACAGGGGAGCCCAAGGATGAAATGTACCTCTCCCAGCATTCCTGCTAACGCCGTGCAATAAGACGACGGGCCAAGGCACGGAGCTTCTTAAAGGCGATGAGGGTCTCCAGAGACGGGTGCCGCTTATGACGCTGGAGAGCCCGCCTACGGTCGCGAATAGCCTCAGCAATCTCCGGCGACCACCAGGGGACAGACTTCCTCCGAGGGAGTCCAGAAGAGCGAGGGATGGCAGTCTCGGCCGCAGAAATAATTGACGAGGTCAAGACACGGACCACCTCGTCAATGTCACCCTGTGGGAGAGAAGCAATGGTGGCAGCGGAAGTAAAAGCCGGCCAGTCAGCCCTGTTGAGAGCCCAGCAGGGCAGGCGCCCAGAAGAATGACACTGGGGCAGTGACAAATAGATGGGAAAATGGTCACTACCACACAGATCAGGATGCACTCTCCAGTGAAGGGATGGGACAAGTCCGGGGCTGCAAAGAGAGAGATCGATGGCCGAGAACGAGCCATGGGCCACACTGAAATGCGTGGGAGCACCGGTGTTCAAGAGGCTAAGGTCGAGCTGAGCCAACACATGCTCCACAGCGCGACCGCGGTCATCGGAGACAGTCCCACCCCATAGAGGGTTGTGGGCATTGAAATCGCCCAGAAGCAGCAATGGCGGCGGGAGTTGAGCCAGCAGCGCAGCCAAGACATGTCGGGGGAGTTGCCCATACGGAGGAACGTAAACAGAGCAAACAGTAATAGCCGGAGCGACTGCCTCTAAAGGCGTCAGAAGGGGTACTGGTGAGCTACAGACAGAGTGGTGAAGAAAGAGGCAAACTCCACCTGAAGCTCGTTGACAGTCAGCGCGGTTCTTATAGTATCCCCGATAACCGCGAAGGGCAGGGGTCCGCATTGCTGGAAACCAAGTTTCCTGAAGAGCAATGCACAGAACAGGGGAAACACTCAGAAGCATCCTGAGCTCAGGCAGGTGGCGGAAATAACCGCCGCAATTCCACTGGAGAATGGAAGCAGGAAGGGACTGGGAGGGCGTGAAGGCGACTAAGAGGCAGACGGCACCGCAGAGTCAACGGCCGCCACTGAGCGAGAGTCAGCTGTGTCCATAGGAGAGGTCCCCAAGGGTTCCGTGAGGGCGAGATCCGCGGCAGAGGCGAGTATCTCCACCGCATCCCCAGAGCCAGAGCTATTGACAGCAGGCGGTACTGAAACTGCCGGAGCGTCCTTCTTCTTGGACAAATTCCGGTCCTTCTTCTCGCGTCTGTCCTTTGGCTTAGAGGGCTGGGAGAGTTTCTCTGAAGGAGCGTCGGAGGCTGACGACGACGCAGAAGCCCTACGACCAGCAGGTGGATAAACCTTCAGCCACTGGCTGACATCCGGCGGGGTAGCAGAAGAAACGGAAGAAGGGAGGGCCCCGAGGGACCCCTTCCGCGAGAGAGGAGCCGGCAGAGACGACGCCAGCGGAGACGACGCCGGCAGAGAAGGGGGAGGGGGAGGGGGAGGGATCGAGCCCCCTGGTTTTGGAGCAGATGTCACTCCTGAAGCATGTGCGGGGGGAGTGACAGAAGGGGGTTTGCCCCCAACTGCTAAGGGGGCAACAGAGGAAGGCTTGCCCCCAGACACAAGGGAGGCAGACAGAGATGGACGGCCCCGAGGGCCAACTGAAGGCGGCACAGAGGAGGCGACAACTGCCGCCCGCGAGGGCGACGATAACGTAGCTGCAGCATAAGAAGTTTGAAGAGGGACAGGATGCAACCTTTCAAATTTCAGTTTTGCCTCGCGATAAGTAAGCCGGTCCAGGGTCTTAAATTCCATAATCTTCCGCTCCTTATGAAGAACAGGGCAGTCCGGCGAGCATGGAGAGCGGTGTTCCCCACAGTTGACACAGACAGGCGGAGGCGCACATGGAGAATCGGGATGAGAGGGGTGTCTGCAATCTCGACATGTGGCGCTGGATGGGCAACGGGAGGACATATGCCCAAACTTCCAGCACTGGAAGCACCGCATCGGGGGAGGGACGTATGGCTTGACGTCACAACGGTAAACCATTACCTTGACCTTCTCAGGCAATACAGCACCCTCGAAGGCCAAGATAAAGGCACCGGTGGCCACCCTGTTGGTCTTGGGTCCTCTGTGCACACGACGGACAAAATGCACACCACGTCGTTCCAAGTCAGCTCTCAGCTCGTCATCAGACTGTAACAAGAGGTCGCGATGGTAAATAATCCCCTGGACCATATTTAAGCTACTGTGGGGAGTGACGGTAACAGGGACGTCTCCCAGCTTATCACACAAGAGCAACACCCATGACTGGGCTGGGGAGGACGTCTTGAGGAGGATGGACCCATTCCTCATTTTAGACAAACCCACCACTTCCCCAAACTTATCCTCCAGGTGCCCAACAAAAAACATAGGCTTTGTCGAAAGAAAGGAGTCACCATCAGTCCTGCTGCAGACAAGGTATTGTGGTACATAGGCTCCTGCTTGGCACTAGATCTGCGTCCCTCCCATGGCGCAGCCAACGAGGGGAACGACTGAGGATCATATTGTGCAGCATCGAATTCAATTTTGCCTCCCTTAGAGACGCTGGTGGCAGTGCGACCACCAGCTTGGTGAGATTTATTGCGCTTCATTGCGCCACATCCGCCCAGATGCCACCTACTCCGAACGAGGGCTCTCCCCAAGGGCGCCACCCAGCCAAAGCAACGGGTACCTGGCCGATATTCCATTGCCCGGAGTCCCCGTGCCCCAGACAAGATGGGCACATACTCCTTGGCATGCATGGGGAGGAAACAGCTCTGGCATCTGTAGTGCGATCCCTGCGTGGTCAGGGGGCTACCACCAAGAGGGTACATGACGACCCCACCACAACGGACTGGCTACCGTGCTGGATTTTAGGTGTTGAAAGGGTCCACAGTTGCCGTGGGCGCTAAGAAGGGGATTGCGCACAAGACGAGGAGGCAACCCAGAAGACATGGGGTGTAAATCCCTCCACACGACAATAGATAGCATGCAAGATGGAGGTGCACGATGGACCAATAGAAAAACACCACGAAACACCACGTAAGGCGTCCTTCCCCAAATGGCACGCACTAACAACGGAAATTTTGAAAATGGCAGGTCAAACCCAAGTGGGGACCATCACATAAGGCCGAAACTTTGAAGACTCCTTTTAGTCGCCTCTTACGACAGGCAGGAATACCGCGGGCCTATTCGTACCCCCGAACCCGCAGGGGGGAGACCTGTAATATGTGCCTCTATTGTGTTTTTTAAACTTAGGGGAAAACGGCACGAATTTATGGATCAACCCAATATGTCGAAGTACACATTTCACCCATTATTCGCCACTTCACACTTATCGAATTCCGTTGGTGTTCTTTTTTGGTCGTTAGCCTTAAGGTTGGTCAGACTGACTTTCCATTCCTGTCGAATGCCAGATATCCTCTATGCATCCCACATCCTGCCACCATATGACTTATCTTCTCGTATCTAGGCCTGCCAACTGCAACTGTCCTTCCTCCGTTCCTTCAACTACAATTTATGGCAACGACTGAGGTAATTTTTGTCGACTAATTCTGTCTCTTCATATTATCATGTTCCATGTTAACATTTTCTTCCAGTTAACTCGTTGCAATACGTCTGTGTTTCTTACTCGATCAATCATTCTAATTTTTAATAGTCTCCTCTAAGGCCAAATATCAGAACACGCTCTAATCGTTACATTTCTGACTGGCTCATTGCCGAAGTTTCGCACCTCTATAGAGTAGTGGGCCAGACATAACTCTGGATGTGTATTCTTTGGTCTTTATAGTTATGGATGTTAGTAATTTTTATTGAAAACCCTTCTGTCTTGCAAAATTCTTGCTACTCTACCAGTCTAGCATTTTCCTTCTTTTTCTGTTATACTTCTTAGATAGCAACATTCAACCATCTTTTCAAGAGTCTCTTGTCCAAATTTAACTTTTACCTGTCCAGCATGTCTATCAGAGTCACACAAGTTTCCTAAATTCTCGTTTGATGTCTGTACATTTTGCGTACGTCACCTACCACTCGCTCCGCTTTATTACGCAGCTGACTCAATTCGTGTTCATTTTCATCATCCTATATGGAAGCAGCCGCGAAAGAAGTAAAGGACAATTTCTAAGTATCAGTAGCGTGAAAGAGCGACCCTGCTCTGCTTTTATAACCGTCGTAGTTCCAACCGCTTGGGACATTTCTTTAATGCTAACTACTACACTCTGCTTAGCACAAAGAGAATGTCTTACCCTTTTATCGTCGTGTTTGATACCAAAATGCCTAAAAACGGAAAATATTTTACCCCATTCCAAGTAACTCTACATCTTCCTTTTTCCCCCCTAAATATGTCCTCTATCACTAATCGCAGGGCTAGAATTGCTTCTCGAACACACCTGCTTTCCCTAAAACCATACTATAACTATAGCGCGTTTAGCACAGCTTAAGACCACCGTGAAGTTTTGCCTTTATTCCGTAACTAAGAATAAAAGGTTTCTTAGTTGTGATTTAGTAGTATTCGTACTTTCACATCATTAATCATTTCGTTCAGAGGTTTTACTGAACGCCTTATAATCCTTTCATTTGACGTAACTATTAGACTGAGAAGGGAAATTGCGTGTAAGTAACTTTGTGAATATTTTACAGAACAGAGTTCCACTATGAAAGAGTTAGAAGCTGTCTCGAACGAATAACTTGAAGCCAAAGAAAACGAAAGGTAACTGAGGCACATACGAGAGCGCGAAGACGTCGCTAGTAAAATGGACGTCTGTTATTGGCTGATGTGACTAGAAGACAAAGACCGGACCAACAGTTTGTCCGCCACAGAAGATAAATTACAGCGTGGTCCACCTAGAATGCTGCTCCGCCTCTAATGACGTCGTCATCGTCGGGACTTTAATCCATAATCTTCCTTCCTTCCGACTTCGGACAATATTACGTTCATCTCGTGAAGTTCATATTGTTTCTTGTTGATTAATTATGAAATACTGCACTAGTGAACACGCAGAGAACCAACTGTGAAAATTTAAAAATGTCTGCGTTGTTTTTAATCCATGCTTACACTTGACCAAAAATGATATTCAGAGTGAAATTTATTATGGCCAAGGCAATAGCCTGAATGACAGTTGAAGCGGTAACAGACTCAATTATTCCATTATTTTATTCGGGGTGAATCAAGTTGGTAGCTCACAGTCATTACTCAAAAGAGGTCTTACTCATACATCTTATCATGCATATAACTTAAGTTTCACATCTGAGATGTAATAGCTCACGCTGTACAAAAGAACAAACATCATTAAATTTTTGTAATGTAAGCGTAAAAAAAAAGAACACAGAAAATATTCAACGCCCTCAGAGTCTCGTCACGTGGTGTCTGGTTGTAGAGCAGAATGCTCATAGAAGAGTCCTTCCTGGTACTGAACGCTTCTGTACATATCGAACAGGGCGATAATCACGAACATGTTTATACGTACAATAAGCTTTTGGTAGCACCGTTACTCTTTTGGGAACTCTGATGTGGCACATGATGTTGCTTATAATAGTAGAAATCTATTTGAAGTTGATAATATTTATTTTGGCATCCAGCCTGGAGTAACCTGGTATATCTTATAAATCGTCTGCGAGTGACAACAGGGAACGTTTTTCACGGTGATAACATTCTCGGTCTTCTCTTGACTGCAAGTTGAGCATAAGACACACTGTCGGAAAAAGACTTCCTACTTCTCGAAAGGCGGCGTCGATTTTGATCTGACGACGGCAAACGCCACCTGGGGGATAGTAGATATATAGAGTTATCTACATCTACATCCATACTCCGCAAGCCACCTGACGGTTTGTGGCGGAGGGTACTTTGAGTACCTCTATTGGTTCTCCCTTCTATTCCAGTCTCGTATTGCACGTGGAAAGAAAGGTTGTCGGTATGCCTCTGTGTGGAGTCTAATCTCTCTGATTTTATCCTCATGGTCTCTTCGCGAGATATATGTAGGAGGGAGCAAACAATATACTGCTTAACTCCTCGGTGAAGATATGTTATCGAAACTTCAACAAAAGCCCGTACCGAGCTACTGAGAGTCTCTCTTGCAGTCTTCCACTGGAGTTTATCTATCATCTCCGTAACGCTTTCGCGCATACTAAATAATCGTGTAACGAAGCGCGCTGCTCTCCGTTGGATCTTCTCTATCTCTTCTATCAACCCTATCTGGTACGGATTCCACACTGGTGAGCAATATTCAAGCAGTGGGCGAACAAGTGTACTGTAACCTGCTTCCTTATTTTCGGATTGCATTTCCTTAGGATTCTTCCAATGAATCTCAGTCTGGCATCTGCTTTACCGACGATCAACTTTATATGATCATTTCATTTTAACTCACTCTTAATGCCTACTCCCAGATAATTTGTGGAATTAACTGATTGCAGTTGCTGACCTGCTATATTGTAGCTAAATGATAAGGGATCTATCTATGTATTCGCAGCACATTACACATGTCTACATTGAGATTCAATTGCCATTCCCTGCACCATGCGTCAATTCGTTGCAGATCCTCCTGCATTTCAGTACAATTTTCCATTGTTATGTATCGCAGCATCATCCGCAAAAAGCGCAGTGAACTTCCGATGTTATCCACAAGGTCATTTATGTGTATTGTGAATAGCAAACGGTCCTACGACACTCCCCTGCGGCACACCCGAAAACACTCTTACTTCGGAAGACTTCTCTCCCTTGAGAATGACATGCTGCGTTCTGTTATCTAGCAACTCTTCAATCCAATCACACAATTGGTCTGATAGTCCATATGCTCTTACTTTGTTCATTAAATGACTGTGGGGAACTATATAATGGTTTCAACGTCGGCCATCAACAGATTAGTGGCTCAGTTCAGAACGCCATCTGTGTCCGCCCTTCAGTCGGGAATGCTCACAGACAGAAAGCTCAGTGTGGTGCAGATGTGTGAAGCAAACAGGCAACCATGCCGCGGAGACGCGCTCGTACTTCCCACAGCCAACTGACAGTTTGGAAGGTGTCTAATTGTGATCTTCCGAGTGGCGGTATGGTCCTTTCGGAGATCTGCCACACAAGTTGGATGCGATGATTCAGCTGTGCAACAGTGCTGGTGTCGGTCCTCACGTCAACATTCCCACACCACAGCACTGAGGATGATCACTGTGTGATTGAAAATCGATTCTGCTGCCAATAAAACCTCAATATTACGGCCAACGCTGACCTTCGTTCTAATTCTCACATCGGTAGGCGAGGTTCTGGACATCCACGTAGCACAGACGCCTCCAGGATCGTCGGACTGGAAGGGCAGCAGTGGTACACTACTGGCCATTAAAATTGCTACACCACGAGAGATGACGTGCTACAGACGCGAAATTTAACTTTCAGGAAGAAGATGCTGTGACATGAAAATGATTAGCTTTCCAGAGCATTCACACAAGGTTGGCGTCGTTGGCGACACCTACGACGTGCTGACATGAGGAAAGTTTCCAACCGATTTCTTATACACAAACAGCAGTTGACTGCCGTTGCCTGTTGAAACGTTGTTGCGATGCCTCGTGTTGTTTTTGTTGTTTTCAGTCCTGAGACTGGTTTGATGCAGTTCTCCATGCTACTCTATCCTGTGCAAGCCGCTTCATCTCCCAGTACCTACTGCAACCTACATGCTTCTGAATCTGCTTAGTGTATTCATCTCTTGGTCTCCCTCTGCGATTTTTACCCTCCACGCTGCCCTCCAATGCTAAATTTGTGATCCCTTGATGCCTCAAAACATGTCCTACCAACCGATCCCTTCTTCTGGTCAAGTTGTGCCACAAACTTCTCTTCTCCCCAATCCTATTCAATACTTCCTCATTAGTTATGTGATCTACCCACCTAATCTTCAGCATTCTTCTGTAGCACCACATTTCGAAAGCTTCTATTCTCTTCTTGTCCAAACTATTTATCATCCATGTTTCACTTCCATACATGGCTACACTCCATACAAACACTTTCAGAAATGACTTCCTGACACATAAATCTATACTCGATGTTATCAAATTTCTCTTCTTCAGAAAAGCTTTCCTTGCCATTGCCAGTCTACATTTTATATCCTCTCTACTTCGACCATCATCAGTTATTTTGCTCCCCAAATAGCAAAACTCCTTTACTACTTTCAGTGTCTCATTTTCTAGTGTAATTCCCTCAGCATCACCTGACTTAATTCGACTACATTCCATTATCGTCGTTTTGCTTTTGTTGATGTACATCTTATATCCTCCTTTCAAGACACTGTCCATTCCATTCAACTGCTCTTCCAAGTCCTTTGCCGTCTCTGACAGAATTACAATGTCATCGGCGAACTTCAAAGTTTTTATTTCTTCTCCATGAATTTTAATACCTACTCCGAATTTTTCTTTTGTTTCCTTTATTGCATGCTCAATATACAGATTGAATAACATCGGTGAGAGGCTACAACCCTGTCTCACTCCCTTCCGAACCACTGCTTCCCTTTCATGCCCCTCGACTCATAACTGCCATCTGGTTTATGTACAAATTGTAAATAGCCTTTCGTTCCCTGTATTTTAAACCTGCCACCTTTAGAATTTGAAAGAGTGTATTCCTATCAACACTGTCAAAAGCTTTCTCTAAGTCTACAAATGCTAGAAACGTAGGTTTGCCATTCCTTAATCTTTCTTCTAAGATAAGTCGTAAGGTCAGTATTGCCTCACGTGTTCCAGTATTTCTACGGAATCCAAACTGATCCTCCCCGAGGTCGGCTTCTACTAGTTTTTCCATTCGTCTGTAAAGAATTCGCGTTAGTATTTTGCAGCTGTGACTTATTAAACTGATAGTTCGGTAATTTTCACATCTGTCAACACCTGCTTTCTTTGGGATTGGAATTATTATATTCTTCTTGAAGCCCGAGGGTATTTCGCCTGTTTCATACATCTTGCTCACCAGATGGTAGAGTTTTGTCAGGCCTGGCTCTCTCAAGGCCGTCAGTAGTTCCAATGGAATGTTGTCTACTCCTGGGGCCTTGTTTCGACTCAGGTCTTTCAGTACTCTGTCAAACTCTTCACGCAGGATCTTGTCTCCCATTTCATCTTCATCTACATCCTCTTCCATTTCCATAATATTGTCCTCAAGTACATCGCCCTTGTATAGACCCTCTATATACTCATTCCACCTTTCTGCTTTCCCTTCTTTGTTTAAAACTGGGTTTCCCTCTGCGCTCTTGATGTTCATACAAGTGGTTCTCTTATCTCCAAAGGTCTCTTTAATTTTCCTGTAGGCAGTATCTATCTTACCAGTAGTGAGATAAGCCTCTACATCCTTACATTTGTCCTCTAGCCATTCCTGCTTAGCCATTTTGCACTTCCTGTCGATCTAATTTTTGAGACATTTGTATTCCTTTTTGCCTGCTTCATTTACTGCATTTTTATATTTTCTCCTTTCATCAATTAAATTCAATATTTCTTCTGTTACCCAAGGATTTCTAGCAGCCCTCGTCTTTTTACCTACTTGATCCTCTGCTGCCTTCACTACTTCATCCCTCAAAGCTACCCATTCATCTTCTACTGTATTTCTTTCCCCCATTCCTGTCAATTGTTCCCTTATGCTCTCCCTGAAACTCTGTACAACCTCTGGTTCTTTCAGCTTGTCCAGATCCCATGTCTTTAAATTCCCACATTTTTGCAGTTTCTTCAGTTTTAACCTACAGGTCATAACCAATATATTGTGGTCAGAGTCCACATCTGCCCCTGGAAATGTCTTACAATTTAAAACCTGGTTCCTAAATCTCTGTCTTACCATTATATAATCTATCTGATACCTTTTAGTATCTGCAGGGTTCTTCCATATATACAACCTTCTTTCATGATTCTGTGCTCTGAGCAAAATTCTACCAAGCGGCTTTCTCTTTCATTTCTTAGCCCCAATCCATATCCACCTACTACGTTTCCTTCTCTCCCTTTTCCTACAATCGAATTCCAGTCACCCATGACTATTAAATTTTCATCTCCCTTCACTATCTGAATAATTTCTTTTATTTCATCATACATTTCTTGAATTTCTTCGTCATCTGCAGAGCTAGTTGGCATATAAACTTGTACTACTGTAGTAGGTGTGGGTTTCGTATCTATCTTGGCCACAATAATGCGTTCACTATGCTGTTTGTAGTAGCTTACCCGCATTCCTATTTTCCTATTCATTATTAAACCTACTCCTGCATTACCCCTATTTGATTTTGTGTTTATAGCCCTGTAGTCACCTGACCAGAAGTCTTGTTCCTCCTGCCACCGAACTTCACTAATTCCCACGATATCTAACTTTAACCTATCCATTTCCCTTTTTAAATTTTCTAACCTACCTGCCCAATTAAGTGATCTGACATTCCACACTCCGATCCGTAGAACGCCAGTTTTCTTTCTCCTGATAACGATGTCCTCCCGAGTAGTCCCCGCCCGGAGATCCGAATGGGGGACTATTTTACCTCCGGAATATTTTACCCAAGAGGACGCCTTCATTTAATCATACAGTAAAGATGCATGCCCTCGGGAAAAATTACGGCCGTAGTTTCCCCTTGCTTTCAGCCGTTCGAAGTACTAGCACAGCAAGGCCGTTTTGGTTATTGTTACAAGGCCAAATCAGTCAATCATCCAGACTGTTGCCCTTGCAACTACTGAAAAGGCTGCTGCCCCTCTTCAGGAAGCACACGTTTGTCTGGCCTCTCAACAGATACCCCTCCGTTGTGGTTGCACCTACGGTACAGCTATCTGTATGACAGACACACCAGCCTCCCCACCAACAGGAAGGTCCATGGTTCATGGGGGGCTGCTATCACCTGGACGGCTTAAAATCTATAGTAGTCGGTGGTCATAATGTTCTGGCTGAGCAGTGTATACTTGTGGCAAACTAAATTTAATGACAGTAAACAATGCTTCTTTAATTTTCTTCCTGGTTATTACGAAGTGCATTCAAGTTGTAAGGCCTCCGATTTTATTTATTTATTTTTTTTTTTTTTTTGTCCGGACTGGAAAGAGATAGAAACATGCGCATTGCTTTAAGATGAGGCCGCGTTCATTGTCAATACGTCCCAGAGATGGCAGCATCGTACGGCAGATGGAATTTTACCGACAGCGGCGAGAATGAGAACTGTTTTAAATACTTAAAATAGCGACGTTTTCCTTACTTGAACAGCGTGCAATCATTCGTTTTCTGAATTTGCGTGGTGTGAAACCAATTGAAATTCATCGACTGTTGAAGGAGACATTTGGTGATGGAATTATGGATGTGTCGAAAGTGCGTTCTTGGGTGCGACAGTTTAATGAAGGCAGAACATCGTGTGACAAGACACCGAAACAACCTCAGGCTCGCACAATCCGGTCTGACGACATGATCGAGAAAGTGGAGAGAATTGTTTTGGGGGATCGCCGAATGACTGTTGAACAGATCGCCTCCAGAGTTGGCATTTCTGTGGGTTCTGTGCACAAAATCCTGCATGACGATCTGAAAATGCGAACAGCGTCATCCAGGTGGGTGCCACGAATGCTGACAGACGACCACATGGCTGCCCGTGTGGCATGTTGCCAAGAAATGTCGACGCGCAATGACAGCATGAATGGGACTTTTTTTTCGTCGGTTGTGATAATGGATGAGACGTGGATGCCATTTTTCAATCCAGAAACAAAGCGCCAGTTAGCTCAATGGAAGCACACACAGTCACCGGCACCAAAAAAATTTCGGGTAACCGCCAGTGCTGAAAAAATGATGTTCTGGGACAGCGAGGGCGTAATCCTCACCCATTGCGTTCCAAAGGGCACTACGGTAACAGGTGCATCCTCTGAAAATGTTTTGAAGAATAAATTCCTTCCTGCACTGCAGCAAAAACGTCCGGGAAGGGCTGCGCGTGTGCTGTTTCACCAAGACAACGCACCCGCACGTCGAGCTAACGTTACGCAACAGTTTCTTCTTGATAATTTTGAAGCGATTCCTCATACTCCCTACTGACCTGACCTGGCTACTAGTGACTTTTGGCTTTTTCCAACAATGAAAGACACACTCTGTGGCCGCAAATTCACCAGCCGTGCTCCTATTGCCTCAGCGATTTTCCAGTGGTCAAAACAGACTCCTAAAGAAGCCTTCGTCGCTACCATGGAATTAATCACTGCTAGCTAACATATGTAAGTTCGTTCAGTGAAAGAGAAGATGATTGGGTCCACATCTTATTAAAAGGTCGTTTACCCTGTTTGAATTTGGTTCGACTATCACATTTTAGATTTATTTTTATCAGTGCAGTTCTCAGACAGTGCCATATCGAAACTATTTTCAGTTTATTCTCTTTTGCGTGCTCTATGCGACTGGTACTGGCTGTTAGTATTCTCCCATTGACTGCCATTTGCCGTTAACTGCGAACAGCTGTTCCGATGTTTGTTTGGAGCGCTCGTAAAACTGACCACAGGATACACTGCAGTCGCTTTACGTCAGTGAGTGACTTCAAGCCGTCACGTCGGTATAACGTTATCTAATAGGCCAACCATTACTCATGAACACGGAAGAGGTGCCTCAGAAGCACTACATTGGATATCGGCCGTGACGCCTTGCATCCAACACACAAGTGCTGTCAAGTAGACATTACCCTAGCATCTCCTCATCCCCCACGACACTTTAACAACTCGTGCTCTTATTAGGATACTCATGGATATAGCTTGTAAGGGGTTCATTATGTAAGAGGTTTACTGTTCACTACACTACTGGAGCAAATGTAATTTCGATGTATTGCTCACGCGCTGTCTGCGATATAAAACATCCCTGCTGCAATAGAATCGCAGGTCACAGCAGTGTCGGCAGCAGTAGTAATCGCTCGCTCCTACAGAGCAGTCCCAATAGTTCGTTGTTATGGAGCAGTCGCAATAGCTCGTTGTTACGGAGAAGTTGTAGGTCACCGCTACAGTACAGTTGGTAGCCTTGTAAGAGAAATAGCAGTCGCCGCTTGTTCAGCGCAGTTCATTGCCATGTAGTCTAAGGTGAACTTCGTTGACTTTTAATGTTCAATTTTTTATGTAATGGTTTGCAGAAATGTTTTCAATAATAAGGCTTTTCGGAACAATTTTTTACCACTTAATAGAACTTAAATATTTTACAAATTTTCCCAGATCATAGTCACATGTTGTTTAATAAGCAGAGGAGCAGCTATGCAGCTGTGTCAACAAGCAAAGTCAGTTTTTTTCTAATAATGCAAATCTCAGACAAATGTTGCCCAGTAGTAGTAGATAGGTCAGCACTGCACTATTGTGTCATTTACGAGCAGATATATAGACAGCGTTATCCAGCTACACCATTACGAGGTAAGAATTTTTCAGTTTGATTTCACAGGGCCATGAGGTAGCGCTGCTTGCGTCTAAAATTTATCAGTTTCAATTCTCAGTCATTTTTATACCGGAAATTTTTAAATACAAGCTCCGCCCAGTAACCAGAACGCCATATTTTACCTGCACTGTACATTTCTTCAGCTAATGTATGCCAGTTAGCTTCACACAGAGGATCGAAATAGTCGACAACTAACTTTATTGGTGAACGCCGTGCGGTGTTGCAAAGGCGCCTTGCTGTGGCCCTGAAGAGCTCTCGGATAATACTGAATCCCAAAAAAATGTGCGAGCTGACGCCTCAGATGATTGACCCGGTATGCTCTCATAGCCCCAGCGTGGACGTACATTCTGAGTCTACAACGATCCCCTTCGAATAGTGGGCAACGAATCATTCTGATGTTCGAAATCTGAGGGAGGTAAGCGTTGCTACTCCGCTCGTGTTTTGCAGTAAATCCAATAACTAGACGTTCCGTTCAGGTTCAGATTACATTCAACAGGAAAACACCACTACTTGCACATTTCAGGTGTTCGCCAGTAGTGAAAGCATTTGGAGTGTTTTCTTGGATAGGTTCTCATCGAAATGGTTCGTCAGTGAACTTGTCCAAAATGTCCACAAAGTATGACGAATGTGTTGAGAGTCGTGGATGACCATTATGGGGCTTGCCCAGTAAGTGTTCTGTTTACTCTGTTACATGTGAAAAAGTCACGAAATAAAGGAATTGGATAAAAGCCAGTGCCAGCGTATAGCCTCGACCTCTCGATTAATATGACGGTGACTGCCCGCTTAACATTCTGATTCGATAGACTGAGTATAATTTGAAATGGTGCACGTCCTCGCACCAAGGTGAGGTTTAGGATTTATTGGATGTCATGGCTCGCGCGTTTGTGGACGGACATTCTAGCAGTCGGCTACCTCCCCAGACGGCCAGATACTGCTGCTAAAATATTGTGAATATTTTTTGTGATAAGCATGCGAGCCAATGATTTGTAAAAATACATAGCTACACTTCTAGGCAGTAGTAATAAACTGCAAACAATAGGAAAGATAGTTCCTGCTCTCAAGAACTCCGAGAGGTTTGCTTATGAATACGATTCACCCGTGAGTCTTGCAGATCCAATTAATTTTCAGTAACTGGGTCAGACAAACGTGAGAAAGAGACATACAAATAAAGCCATATATTCACAAGCTGCGACATAGTCGCGAAAAAAACAGTGATTCGTATATGTAATAAGTTTCCTTTAATTTACGTCTATGGTCATAATCTTTTCTGTTTAACAGGTTACCGGTTTCGGTCTTTAATGACCATCATCAGATCTGTCTCAAAATTTTGATTTTATGAGACAGATCTGATGATTGTCATTAAAGACCGAAACCGGTAACCTGTTAAACAGAAATCATCAGATCTGTCTCATAAAATCAAAATTTTGAGACAGATCTGATGATGGTCATTAAAGACCGAAACCGGTAATCTGTTAAACAGAAAAGATTGTGACCATAGACGTAAATTAAAGGAAACTTAAAGCCATATATATTTGTGATGTTCATGCAGTAGCGCAACGTACCCAGTACAGACTGCTGAGGCAGCCACTTTGAGACTTTGACGTTGGGTGGCAGATCATCCATGTCGGCCTCCCACTTCCACAGCACCCTCTGTGGGATTTTCTTGAAAGCGTCGAGGAACGCCAGCCTTTTATTTTCTGGCATCGTACTCGCCTGCAGAGTGGATCCCAGACTGAAATACACGGCGCCATATTCGGCACCGTCCAGCCAATCTCGTATGTCCTGCTCGTGAAAGTAAACAATGAATTGTAAACAACTGTAACCAATTTTTAATTATTATAAAGCCAATTGAAAGTAAATGTGCCATAAATTCCAACGAAACATACAATCTAGACACCCTTTCCGTCAAATCCAATCAGGCAAATGTACGCCTCCACCACTGACCAATCGTAAAGAACAAGTGAAACATGCATTGTAAGTAACTGTCTAGATTTCTCCACGAGTGGAAATGTGGCATCTGTGTATTAATAGAGTAGTATCTGGTTTGGCTATGCGCATAACTAAGATTAGGGCTCAACGTCCAATCGACGATAGGTCATTCAAGATGCAGACAAAACTCGTATTTCACACATCAGAAGGTCGTCGGCAGTTTTCTATTCATGGGAGACTATCCTAGAATTCGCCTTAAGTATTCACATTACATCAGATCACACACGAACCTATATGGCAGGATGTGGCACTGAGCCATGTTCCTCTTGAATGAGATTCCAGTGTCTTAATTATTGTGCATCTTCCTCTGCCTCGTGATGACTGGGTGTTGTGTGATGTCCTCAGGTTAGTTAGGTCTAAGTAGTTGTAAGTTCTAGGGTACTGATGACCATAGATGTTAAGTCCCATACTGCTCAGACCCATTTGAACCATTTGACTGTGCATCCTCGCTCTGACCCATAACGTCTCTTCCGTCTCAGTCTGTCGTGCTCAGAGCTTAGCGTTTCTCTCAGTATTTGTAACAGGATGACACAGTCATTATCTGGATCCTTCAGGCAGTGTAAAATCTTTATCTGCGGTCAAGCAAATACTGAAAACTCAGCAGCGTTCCATTTATCACTAATTCTCATATCGAGGCTGTTTGTCCCAGGAGTTTCGGTTTCCCAAGAAACCATCCATCAGAAGCTCAGAGCAGCTGATCACTGTGCCAGACGACCAGCGGCGTGTCTCCCTAGCGTGGATATACAGAAGCATTCCCATTTCTCATCGAATATGATTGGGCGAAAAGTATGTTTTTAGCATATAATGCCCACTTCAGTTTTCAATATGATTGTCGAAATAAGTTGTAGAGATATTCGTAAGAAACCATGGGAATCAACCATTTTGACGAAATAAATCTCGGGTGAACAGCCTGGTATAAGTGTGCATAGGGCACAATATTTCGGCAATTGACTACGTTGCCACCATCAGTGCACCTGATGATGGCAACGTGGTCGATTGCCGAAATATTGTGTCCTATGCACACCCATACCAGGCTGTTCACCCGAGATTTATTTCGTCATAAAATACGCCTGGAGAAATTGAATCACATCAATCGTTTTATTTATAATGTAATCCAGCCGTTTGTGAGATATCACATCAGCAGAGCTGCATGTTAGTCGGAGTGGTTTCATGGATAGAGATATAAGATAATGTAACGATCTCTACGACCTCTCGGACAATGGGACAAGACTCACTGCTTGGAGACAGTAATGCCTTTGTCGATGGAGGCACTCCAGTGGACGAAATTTTCATAGGGCTCATTAGCGATGTCACCTAGTGTAAATCCTACGGATCATGTCGGGGAGAAAATTTTAGCCCTTTACCTGTCAGTGAGGACTCTTTAAGACCATGGCACAGTCTTTCTCAGAATTGGAATGAACTGTCAATAGAGCTCTTGACGCTACAAATTGATGCGCGATACATTGTTATCAAGCACGCGTGAAAGTGGTACAAATATTGAATAAGAATTTTTTGGCCGAAAAAGACGTTTTCCAGTTACTGAACAAGGTAGCGCAGTGCTTAAGACACTGGTGTCTCATGCCGGAAAATGAAGAGCCAGGAACGGATGCGATCATCGGGATTTAGATTTTCTGTTGCTTCCTTTAATCGGTTCAGGCAAATGCCAGCATATTTACTTCGAAAAATACACTACTGAACTCCTTTCCCATCCTTCCCCAAATAGCGGTCTTTATCTGCCGGCCGGGGTGGCCAAGCGGTTGGTTCTAGGCGCTACAGTCTGGAACCGCGCAACCACTACAGTCGCAGGTTTGAATCCTGCCTCGGGCATGGATGTATGTGATGTTCTTAGTTTAGTTAGGTTTAAGTAGTTCCAAGTTCTAGGGGACTGATGACCTCAGATGTTAAGTCCCATAGTGCTCAGAGCCATTTTGAACCATTTTTCTCTATCTGTAATGATCTCGACACACACTGTTCAATATATAACCTTCCCGCCTTCCTTTTAGCTTTTTAGTTTCACCACCAGAATTTTCTTACTGTGTACCTCATTTTGAAGGGTTTTCTAATTAGATGCACTGGAGAAACTTGTACATTTCAATTTGTTTTACACTAGTGGAAAAAAGACCGCAACATCAAACAATAATAAATGTAGTGTAATGAAATTTCGGGAACACATTGTCTAGGCAGTACATTTAAGTGATTAAGATTGCAAAAGCACAGGTTGATGTAAGCGCGAGATAATCCATTAGAAACTTTAAATGCTGATACGTTGAATAAATGGTATAACCAATAGAGACCATGCAAGCATGCAGACGTGCACGTATTGTATTGTACAGGTGCCAGTTGCCAGTTGCCAGTTTCTGGGATATAGTTCCATACTTGTTGCATTTGGTCGGTCAGTACCAGGACGGTTTAGTGCTGTTTATGGAAGACGCTGCAGTTGCCTTCAGGTCATGTCCCACATGTGCTCGATCGGTGACAGATCTCGTGGCCGAGCAAGCCAAGGCAGCATATTGACACCCTGTAGAGCGTGGTGGGCTACAACAGCGGATGTAGCAGAGTGTTTTCCTGTTGGAAAATTCCCGCCTGAAGGGCTGTTTATGAATGACAGCACAGCAGGTGGACTCAGCAGATTGACGTACAAATCTGCAGTCTGGCTACGTGGGATAACCATGAGAGTGCTCCTGCTGTCTTACGAAATCGTACCTCAGACCATAAGTTCATGTGTAGGTCCAGTGTGGCTAGCACGCATACAGGTTAGTTGCAGGCCCTTAGCTGGCCTCCTCCTACCCAACACACACCACCACTGACACCGAGTCGGAACCAGCTCTCATCAGAAAAAACAACAAACCCTTACCCTGCCCACCAATGAGATCTGGCTTGATATCACTGAAGTCACAAAAGGCTGCGTTTAGGGTCAGTGGAATGCACGCTACATGGCGTCTGGCTCAGAGCTAGCCTTGAAGTAACCGATTTGTAACAGTTTGTTGAGTCAGTGTGGAGCCAACTGCAGCTGTAGATGCAGCCGTACGTCTTCCCTATGGGTAGTGGCACGGAACCGTCTGGAGCCCAGTTTTCTTGCGACAACCGCTGCCAGAATCATGTCTAGTGGTTACATTCCTGCCAAGTCTTTCTGGCATAGCTCAAAAGGAACATCCAGGTTCCCGTAGCCGTATTGCACGTCTTCGTTCAAACTCAGTGAATTGTTAATAATGAGAACATCGACGTCACAGACATTCTTGACTGGCATAACTCACCACGTCCAATCTCAAAGGTAACTAATGCTCTCGACAGTTAAAGCGTGTATTTAAAGCAAACCTAATTTGCATCATCATATGGACGCTGCTAGCGCCGATCATATGTGAATGGTGCAAAATTTGTTTTCACATCGTTTTTCAGATATAGAAACACGCCTGCCAACTTCCATTTATGTCGCGCAACTCCTCCTTGGGGGTTCATCTACATCTACATGACTACTCTGCAATTCACATTTAAGTGCTTGGCAGAGGGTTCATCGAACCACAATCATACTATCTCTCTACCATTCCACTCCCGAACAGCGCGCGGGAAATACGAACCCCTAAACCTTTCTGATCGAGCTCTGGTTTCTCTTATTTTATTTTGATTATCATTCCTACCTATGTAGGTTGGGCTCAACAAAATATTTTCGCATTCGGAAGAGAAAGTTGGTGACTGAAATTTCGTAAATAGATCTCGCCGTGACGAAAAACGTCTTTGCCGTAATGACTTCCATCCCAATTCGCGTATCATATCTGCCACACTCTCTCCCCTATAACGTGATAATACAAAACGAGCTGCCCTTTTCTGCACCCTTTCGATGTCCTCCGTCAATCCCACCTGGTAAGGATCCCACACCGCGCAGCAATATTATAACAGAGGACGAACGAGTGTAGTGTAAGCTGTCTCTTTAGTGGACATGTTGCATCTTCTAAGTGTCCTGCCAATGAAACGCAACCTTTGGCTCGCCTTCCCCACAATATTATCTATGTGGTCTTTCCAACTGAAGTTGTTCTTAATTTTAACACCCAGATACTTAGTTGAATTGACAGCCTTGAGAACTGTACTATTTATCAAGTAATCGAATTCCAACGGATTTCTTTTGGAACTCATGTGGATCGCCTCACACTTTGCGTTATTTAGCGTCAACTGCCACCTGCCACACCATACAGCAATCTTTTCTAAATCGCTTTGCAACAACTACTGGTCTTCGCATTATCTTACTAGACGGTAAATTACAGCATCATCTGCGAACAACCTAAGAGAACTGCTCAGATTGTCACCTAGGTCATTTATATAGATCAGGAACAGCAGAGGTCCCAGGACGCTTCCCTGGGGAACACCTGATATCACTTCAGTTTTACTCGATGATTTGCCGTCTATTACTGCGAACTGCAACCTTCCTGACAGGAAATCACGAATCCAGTCGCAAAACTGAGACTATACCCCATAGGCCCGCAGCTTGATTAGAAGTCGCTTGTGAGGAACGGTGTCAAAAGCTTTCCGGAAATCTAGAAATACGGAATCAACTTGAGATCCCCTGTCGATAGCGGCCATTACTTCATGCAAATAAAGAGCTAGCTGCATTGCACAAGAACGATGTTTTTCTGAAACCATGCTGATTACGTATCAATAGATCATTCCCTTTGAGGTGATTCATAATGTTTGAATACAGTATATGCTCAAAAACCCTACTGCAAACCGACGTCAATGATATAGGTCCGTAGTTAGATGGATTGCTCCTACTACCCTTCTTAAAGGCTGGTGCGGCGTGCACAATTTTCGAATCTGTAGGTACAGATCTATCGGTGAGCGAGCGGTTGTATATAATTGCTAAGTAGGGAGCTATTGTATCAGCGTAATCTGAAAGGAACCTAATCGGTATACAATCTGGACCTGAAGACTTGCCCGTATCAAGCAATTTGAGTTGCTTCGCAACCCCTAAGGTATCTACTAAGAAACTCATACTAGCAGCTGTTCGGGTTTCAAATTCTGGAATATTCCATTCGTCTTCTCTGGTGAAGGAATTTCGGAAAACTGCGTTCAATAACTCCGCTTTAGCGGCACAGTCGTCGGTAACAATACCATCGGCACTGCGCAGCAAAGGTATTGACTGCGCCTTTCACCGTCAGTGTACATTTCACACACTTATATCCTTAATTTTTAATTGTGCAGAACGTTTGGTCAGTGGTGTAGTACTGTTATTGTGACAGGTTAAGCGTTGGTACGAATTTTTAAATTTAGTTAGTTTTCGTTATAATGTACTTTTCAGTTAGTGATTTTTTTTATATCTGATACCAAGGTGGTAATTACTACTGTGAAGACAGAAGAGTAGTTACCTTAGGAAGAGGCGGCGAATCGGTTTCCACATGCAGTCCAGTCAGCTCTATCATGTTTGGCAGATGCGGTCGGGGGTAGTTTATACTGAAGTGATTGTTTATGAGCATTAAACTGAAATTTTTTTCAGTTTCATAAACCGATGGAACGTCTGGCCCGAAATATTTTCTCTGGATTTTGTCTTGATCCGGCATCATTACGCAGAAGTAGTAATAATTGGTGTATAGCCATATATATGTCATGTAAAGTCTCTCCCAGAATGACATACGGTGTGAAGAAGTGACCACGCTGTCTGGAAGGTAAGCTGGATTACTGGGATTGCCATCAGTCCAGAGGCTGGGTATAATGGCGCCTACGGTAATGTATCCGATGAGAGGCGGGGAGCCCACTTTATGAATTAATCCGTAGAAGCACGGCGTCAGCAATCGTTCCAAAATAACCAGGTCGAACTTTGGAGCTGACCTGTAACAAATTTGTGTAGAACTGTGCTGTTGCTACATGAAGTCGTTGACGAAATATTAGATTATTCTAAATGGCACAACATTGACCTAAGACATACTCCGAGATTGACATCAAGAGAAAAGAAGAAAATTTATGACAGTGACGTCATGAATGTCCAGAGATGGGACAGAAAAAAATGAATACGCTGATATAATCAAATTATTCCTGCTACTTGTGTTCTAACTCATCTGTAACTTACTAATAGGATGTCTGGAATAGCCGATATGATTGAGCCTACATTGTTAAGTACTGAAAGGGAATTTCTGAGTATACAGGGACCATAACATTTACTTTGCGAAATGGAAGTCCAGGTTCCACTGTTTGTTCTTCCTGCACTGAACTGTCTCTCGAAGTGTTGTAACCTCTTCTATAGGCTAAGCTTCTAACGCACTCCTACGCGATAGCACTAGTTGCTCTGTTTTCCTTCCGTCATTTCAGAAATTTCAGACTTCCAGACAGTAGAAATAACCAACAACTGGCAAGGGACAACCTCAATATATTTCTAGAAAGGGTCAAAGTAAAATGTTTCACATTTCAAGTATCTAGGGAGCATGATCTCGAAAGACAAGACCATTGGGCAGGAAATAGTCAGCAGAACACAGAAAGCATCCAATTTTTACAGTCAAATCAGAAATCTCTAGGATGATAAAATGCCACGAAAAGCAAAAGTGACCATGTACCATCCCTATTTTGCACAAATCGGAAGATATGGTTTAGAAACATGTACCCTACTAAACAAAGAGCTCATCAGAATTCAGGCAACAGAAATGAGATTCGTTAGAACTATGACAACCAGAAAGGGCAAAATCAGGAATGAGGTGAACAGAAAAGTAGCTGGTATTGAGGTTCCTGTTACCAGTGTCATAAAGAAACGCAGGCTTCACTGGTAAGGGCACATAATGAACAGTCAAAGACCCACCAAAAGGTATTTCAACCTGAGCCTCGTAGGAAGAACACCACGGGATAGAGACTGTAAGATCAGATGTGGAGGAGGACACAAATGGGAAGCTGTCCTGGAACAGATGTGTGAAGACAGAAGGAGATGGCGAACGCTTGTGCATCACACCGGTAAACTGGAGTTGGAAAACGATGATGATGATGACGACGATAGAATTCCAGAAATATCCACAAATCTACCAGCACCATACAGCGGGCTACGGAAGAGCCATCCTCTCACTCGAGATGAAAGCTAACGAACAACAAGACGAAGTCTGTTACGTTGTAACGTGGAATTTCACGCTATATAGCATCCCGAAACGTGAACGGAACAATTCACATCGGGTGATCGTAACTGGCTACAGAAAACAACCTAATGTGGTTCAAGATTACTTTCTACCAGTCAGGCTGAACCGGCGTTCCTGCTATTTAAATATAACCTTCTAAAGTTGACACGAAAATTGGTAGTTTGTTCTATAACTAGCTTAACAAGCACATACGCCGCTTCAAGGCGCTCTCTCATTAAAGATACAAAGAAAAACGCCTCTTTTTGGTAAATTTATTAGCAGAATGGTGGGGATTGGTACGCTGGTGCTTAACAGGGGAAAAATATAGGTGTGAATATATACCATACCCTTCCAGACGTGCTACTCAAATACCCTACCGTTTTCCCCTTGCCACCAATTATGGTAAGGCGCTGTATCAGCAAATGCACATCCAGCTGACCCTAGATCTACACTTCGTATACTCTCCCAAAGCAGCTTACACAATCTCCCTGTTCCAGACGACAAAATGCCCTAACATGTATACTTCCTGTCAGAGCCTACCCACACCTTCCCAACATTTCTTACATCCAGATTCCCTCTTCCTCTCATTCTTCACTTTTTTCCCTTTCATAATTATGTACAGCCTCCATCATAGTCGCACCTCTCAAATCTAACTTCTCCTACCATCCACTGTTCCCCTTCACACTTTGCCCAACAAATCAGCTCCTCAATTCCGTTAACAGTGCACCCCTACAACTCTACTTAGCCATTTTTCTCGCACTTTACCCTTTCTCAGTGCTCATCCTACAACTTAATGTAGTGAACTGATGTGTTTCGTGCTTAACTTTTCTTTTTTAAAAGGCAAGAAATAGTTTTTAACAGCGTAAGTGTTCAATCTTCTTAATAATTTTTAAAATATGTAAACTTTTTTCCTTTCTCACATTAGGAACTGCTTTATGGGATCACTATATGGTATTAAAAGCTAATGTACACATACATAAAAAAGTTAAATAGACAAGTGTGTGTATACTACTTCTGGCAGCCAGATTTATCGGATAAAAGAGGAGGAGAAGAAGGAATAAAGAGGAAAAGCAGATGAGAGGAGGAGGAGGAGGAGGAGGAGTAGGAAGATAACAGAACCGGTACGTACTTTATGAATTCCTGCATTTCCGGAGAACTCAGTTCTCCCTCGCACAGAGCAGCCCCTAGGCGCTTCCATGAAAATACCATGTCAGTTGCTGTCCAATGGGCCATCCCCATCCAATCAGAGGTTGTTCTCAGGTATTTGTATGAGGCAGATATGTCAATTTCTGTGAAATTCGCAATGTTTTTCTGGAAGTAGAAATAATCATAATGTTAGGATAGTTATTCGTCGCTATTTTCAAAGAATAGCTACAGAAAATCTTACGTGTACAGTCTCATAATTACAGCTAATGTAGAGTCCTGCTCACACACTTTATGTATGTACATCATAACCACCTCCCCCTTCCATTTGTCCATCTCATCTTTCCCTCCCTCTCTCTGTGCATCACCTCCTCCCCCCTCTCTACGTCCATTAACTACCGCCCCCCTCCCCACCTCGAGCCGTGTTTATTGTTACTGAAAACGCAATGTACATTCAGAATCGAGATCGGTTAAATTGAATGGGTAAATCGGTTGGGATCTTTGGTATACGCGGTATGAGAGAGCAGCTGCTGGGTCTGATTGTAGTAGCTTCAAAGCCAGTATTTCGCATAGTTTTAATGTGCGAATGAGTAGGATTACAAAGTACTCGAAGATTCAGATTCTGTAATAGTATACTAATCTTAAGGCGATAAACTATAAATAAATCTTTTGTTTTCTATAAAACAGAGGGCAGCGAAGAAAACAAAATATCACAGTGTTGTTACATAATTTTTGTTTGAAATGCCTTGCTATCGTAGCTGAAACTGTGTGCAAGAAAAAACGAGGCCGCACATTTTCACAGCACAGCTTGGCTTTTCCTTTATAGCAGTTAATCCTAACAGAAAACCTGTGAATTTTTGTTTAAAAAATATTTAGCCGATGTCCATGTGAATGTTTATTGGTTCATCATCTACCTATTTGAAGAACTTCTCGAGGCTTTTGGCAACAACACTTCAAAACGCATGGCCTATAGCTGTGCAAATGTTCGTTAGATTATCATGCGAAAATCTGAAGTAAGTTGGTCAAGAGCTTTTCTTGATTTTTCCTAAGAACGTGTCTCTGTTTATATATAAACGTATAAAGAAGTTATAACCCATGTGCGTCGAAATGTTTGATGTTTGTCTGCCAGAGTGTCGCGTAAAAATTTGAAATAAATTGGTCAAGATCTTTTGAGATTTCTGCCAAGAAGTATCTCCTTTATTTACATATTTATATACCATATTTTCTCCTCCTTTCACGAGGCATCACAACGTTTCACCAGGCAACGTCGGTCAACTGCTGTTTGTGTATGAGAAATCGGTTGAAAACTTTCCTGTCAGCACGTTGTAGGTGTCGCCACCGGCGCCCAACTTGTGTGAATGCTCTGAAAAGCTAATCATATGCAAATCATAGACTCTTCTTCCTGTTGGTTAAATTTCGCGTGTGTAGCACGTCATCTTCGTGGTGTAGCAATTTCAATGGCCAGTGGTGTTCTTATGGACTACAATTACGAATAACTTAAATTGGAATGATCTCACATATAATGTGGCGAAAACAATCCAAAATCCGCGATTTATTGGCAGAACACTTAGAAAATGTAACAGGTCTACTGAAGAGTGATTATACTACGCTTGTCCGCCCTCTTCTGGAGTACTGCTGTGCGGTGTGGGATTTGCATCAGGTGGGACTGACGGACGACGTCGAAAACGTTCTTTCAAAGAAGAGCAAACCGTTTTGTATTATTGCGAAGTAGGGGAGAGCGTGCCACGGTTATGATGCGCGGAGTGGCAGTCATCAAAACAAAGGCGTTTTTCGCTGCGGCAGGATCTTCTCATGAAATTTCAATCGCCAACTTTGTCCTCAGAGTGTGAAAATATTTTGTAGAGTCCACCTACATTGGAAGAAATAGGGGAAATCAGAGCTCTCACGGAAAGAGCTAAGTGTTTGTCCTTCTAGCGCGCCTTTCGAGAGTGGAACGGAAGAAAAGTAGCTTAAAGGTTGTTCGATGAAATCTCTGCCAGTCACTTAACTGTGAATTGCAGAGTAATAGTGTACCTGAAGATGTCTTGTGGGTGCTTCACTTTTTGGCAGGCAGTTTAGTTTATTAGTAGCGCGAGGATGCTCGTTTAACCTTTCATTTCATACTTAGAATTTTTGTACTTTTTTCTGTTATTTTCATGTGATACCTCCCGTTGCTATCATGACAGTTTAACTCTCTCGACATTGAAGAGAAGGGAAATGAGGTGCGGTACCTTGGACGGGTTGGTGGTGATGAAGGTGACCTGGTGGCCCCTCCTGGCCAGTTCGAGACTCATCGTCCTGAGGGGTCCCTGGTGGCTGACGGCCGGGAACGGCACGACGGACAAGATCCTGGCCGCCTCCGAGGCTCCCAGCACGAGCAGGAGCAGGAAACTGGCCTTCATGGTGGCCTGTCAACAAAAAGGAGAAATAAGTAAAGTAAGCAAATAAGGAATATTAAATAAACGCGAGAAGATATGTACAGAAGTGGAGAACAGTTTGGATGGCTTACGTGGAAGAGTTATACAGTGCACAACGGATAACACCAGACTGATTTTGGAAGGTCAAGGTGAACAGAATGAAGGAATGACTCCTTATATATTTGAATGGGAAATGGAGAAAGCTACTCAGGAGGTCTGGGAAAAGAAAGCCTTGGGCTGTGGCAAAATATGTGAGAAATTTGAAGTCTTAGGTCCAAATTCAATAGCCGAACTTACTGAGGTGGTGGACGGAATTTGTGCCAGGAGTATTTGGCCTCAAGATCTACTTAAGAACATTCTAATACCTTAACCTAAAAAGATCAATGCAAAAGGATGCGAAGACCATAGGGCAGTTAGTTTCATGAGCTACATTACAAAGGCAATAACGAGAGTCATACTAACGAGAAATGACAAGAAAAAATAGACAATGATAGAAATAAACAAGCATATGTACAGGGCGACAATTATTGAATTATATGAAATAAAATCGTCATAAATTCTGATGGATTTGATTAAGGACGTTCAAACTGCACGGCTAGCTGTGGGGCATGATGAGAATCAGTATGCGCATGCGCATGCATGGTTTATCGACGAAGTCCACTTTCATTTGGATGGGTTCGTCAATAAGCAAAATTAGCGTACTTGGGGGACTGAGAACCCGCATTTCGCCATCCAGAAGTCTCTTCACCATCAACAGGTGACTGCGTGGTGTCCAGTGTCCTGTCACGGAGTAATCGGTGCGGTATTCTTTGATGGCACGGTGACTACCGAACGGTGCGTGAATGTTTTGGAAGATGATTTCATCCGCATTATCCAAAGTGACCCTGATTTCGACAAGATGTGGTTCATGCAATACAGAACTTGACCCCGTCGACGCTGGAGAGTGTTTGATATCCTGGAGGAGCACTCTGGGGACCGCATTCTGGCTCTGGGGTACCCAGAGGCCACTGGCACGGGCCTCTATTGACCGCCATATTCTCCAGATCCGAACACATCGGGCTATCTTAAAGATGAAGTGTACAGAAATAATCCCAAAACCACTGATGAGCTGAAAACTGGGTCAAGACATTCGATACAGTCAACTGGATTATACTACTGAGAAGTTTGAAACCGCGTTGGTTTAGCCTGGGAAGGTAGAGGGCTAATAAAGGAGTTGTACACAAAGCAAAAAAATGATAGGCTAGGGAATGAGGAGACGAAGGAGATGACGATCTGTGTAAGAGATTTAAGGCAGGAGGACTTATTGTCACCGAAGCTTTTTGACATTTATGGAGAAGAACTGATAGGTGAGGCAACAGAGGAACTGTAATTGGAGGAGAAAGGACAACAAAATTCGTATATGAACAAGTTTAGATTGCCAGCGCTTTAAAGTGGAGATAAAGGATAATTGTGTGTAACAGCAGTGAAACATAAGGGAAAAATACAAAAAAAATATGCGACCTAAAGTTGACTACTCGCACACAACAACAAATTATAATAATTATATTTTATTATTATTCTGTACAAAAAATTATATCATGACATTAACAACACAAGTTACATACATTCCTGCAAATACAAAAAAGGAGAAAAACGTACCAGAACAGAGGTTTAACACTTACAGATTACACTTACAATGATTTAGAACCATGTCTCTTAATTATGTCTGGTATTTGGCAACAGACACCTCGTCACACATCGAGATATAATGTGTGCCTAGGGTCTCCCATTGTGTAGACCCCTCGCCTGGTGCAAGTCTTTTGAGTTGACCCCACTTGGGCGACTTGCATGTCGATGGGGATCAGAGACAACACAACACCCAGTCCCTGAGCAGAGAAAATCTCCGACCCAGCCGGGAATCGAACCCGGGCCCCTTCGCATAACAGCCCGTCGCGCTGACCGCTCAGCTATCGGGGCGGACACGCATCAAGAGGTATCGGGCCGACGCAACACCAAATGGATGTCGTACTGGCGAGCCTAAATTCACTGATAGAAGGGGGGAGAAAGAGGAAAGGAAGCGAAGCGAAAAAGAGCATCAAAGCAATAATCAACCAATTTAAAAAATGAATGACGGAAATTATCAAAATACGGGATAAATATTGATAAATACGGGTCCCGGGATTTTCGTGTAAATTAAGTGAAAATACTGGATTTCTCAGGATTTACGGGATAGTTGGCAAGCCTAGATCAAGCAGTGCTGGAGGAGTCGGAAGAGAAGCTGCAGCAGATGTTGAGTATTGCAAGAAGGGGTGAGTAGTGTGGAATGAAAAATATAGGAAAAACGAATGTGATGGGAATAGACAAGACGAAAGCTGCAGTTTAAAATATTGTTAGACGGAAAAAAGATGTAACAAAACCTTTTCGCATCAGGGAAATCTAATGAGATGGAACGGAAGCTGCACAGAAGAAATGAGGAGAACGATATCCAAAGTGGAAGAGTTTCAAAAGGTTGAAGAAATTACTAACACCTTAAAAAATTTCAATGAATCTGAGGAAAAGATTTGCTGAATGTTACATCTGGAGTGTGGTGTTATATAGGAGGTAAAAAGAAAGAAGAAATATATTTAAAAAGTTTTTGGTATGTGTATGTAGAAGAATCCTTAAGGTGAACTGGATTGATAGACTTAAGAATGAACAAAACAGGGGAAGACAGAAGCTTATTGGAAGTGATCAGAATGAGGAAAAAATCTTGGCTGGGGCTTATATTGCTTAGGAATTATATGCACCAAAGAACTGTAGAGGGAAAAGCGGAGGTAGGAAGAGAAATAGAATCATTAGATGAAGACGAACATACAAGCAGATGAAGGAAGATGCTCAGAACAAGACAATGAACAGCCTCCAATTGAAACATGTCATCAGACAGAAGTTAAGTGAGAAGGTCAGTTGCTTTGAAAGTAGTGAGAGATTGCTGATAGGTCTACAGTTTTTTTTATAGTGAATCTGCATTCTAGAAAATGATTATAGAGCCGTAGATTAAACAGACAGTTTAATAACAATGCTACCTAGGGAAATAAATTACTTAATTATTACTTGTGCCTCTTTGTTCTACCATGTTAACTACAGCAGTGAATACCATTACTAGAAAATACAAGATGATGATTCAATGGAAGTGGTGAAGGCTGGAGGCAAAGTGATTCAAAATGAAATTACAGAATTATTTACAGAACATCTGCGAAGAAAGACAGTTTACAGAAACCAGATGGATCATGTATTTTGTATATAAAGGGTGACACATTTATTTTCACCACAAAAAAATGTTTGTTCAGAAGCAAAATAAGAAGTGTACGAGGCAAATTTTTTGTGTTTGCATTTTCAGCTGTTTTGAATATTTAATTTATTGTTGATAGTCGAAAAGGTTGTGTGTGTTTTCGAGTGCTCGGCAATTTTTACTTTCGAAAAAGATGGATACAAGATTTTGCGTTAAATTTTGTTTGAAAAATGCAATAATGTGCAGCACCGAATTCGAAATGTTGACTTTGGCTTTTGGCGAATCTACTATGAATAAGATAAGAGCTTACGGATGGTATAAACGTTCCAAAGAGGGTCGAGAAGACGTTGGAGACGACCGCTGTGGGCGCCCTAGAACATCAGTTGTAAGTGGGATGTTTAGGTTTTTTTTAAATTGATAACGCCGCCGCCACGAAGCGCTCTGTATGAAAATCACTGGCTGTGCCGTGTGCAGTCTGTGGCTGGTTGGCATTGTTGTAATACTCGCCATTGTAGTGTTGGGCAGCGGCAGCTGGATGCTAACAGCACGTAGCGTTGCGCAGTTGGAGGTGAGCCGCCAGCAGTGGTGGACGTGGGGAGAGAGATGGCGGAGTTTTGAAATTTGTAAGAAATGGTGTCATGAACTGCTATATATATTATGACTAGTGAGGTAAATACATTGTTTGTTCTCTATTAAAATCTTTCATTTGCTAACTATGCCTATCAGTAGTTAGTGACTTCCGTAGTTTGAATCTTTTAGTTAGCTGGCAGTAGTGGTGCTCGCTGTGTCGCAGTAGTTCGAGTAACGAAGATTTTTGTGAGGTAAGTGATTTGTGAAACATATAGATTAATGTTAGTCAGGGCCATTCTTTCGTAGGGATTTTTGGAAGTCAGATTGCGTTGCGCTAAAGATATTGTGTGTCAGTTTAAGCACATTCGTGTATAATTGTTCAAAGAGGACGTTTCACATAGACCAGTCGTGTACAATTTTTCTAAGGGGACGTTTCATATGTCGACCCTTAGCCGAGGATACCTCACTGGAATCTTCTGATTTTTTCCTTGTAGTTTGTGTAATTAGTGTAGCTTTTGTTTATTGCTAGCGCGTAATCATAGAGAGAATTTCCTTTGTAGTTGCAGTCTTTCATTGTTTTACAGTAAAATAGTTGTGGCATGCATGTAGTTTTGCACGAAGTATTTCGCAGCTGCGCTTGCAATTAACTAGATATTATTTTCAGTGCTATGTTAATGTGTTCTCTTATTTTTGTTCTTCAAATTGTGTTTTTCTGTGTTGTCGTGTGAAAAATTGTGACAATAATGGCGTGTGAAAAACGTAATACTAGGCTCCAAAGTAAACTGAGAAATGACAGTGAAGACGAAAGCAGTGTGTTAGCGCCACCATGTAATGAATTAACTAATGTTCAAAGTAGTAATTTGGTAATTGTGTGTAAGGAAATGGAGCGGGTTGCAAATAATGGTGTAGGCAGTGAAACAATTAGTGAACAGGGAAGCGTTATCGATCGATCGGTCGGCAACAGCTCGCCTCAGGATTCCGAAATGACAGGACACAATCTTGCAAATACTGTAGATTCAGATTTTGCGTCCTCACTGTTTTCTCAAATAAATCAAGACACATTTTCTGCTTTTCAAAATGCGAATGTTGCCGGTTCAAATGCACTGCCGAAAAGCACTGAGGAACATGTTTCAGACACCAGTGCACTGTTATTACAGTTAATGCAACAAATGGGACCAAGGCTACAAAAATTAGACACAACGCTTGAACAAAATCAGAGACAAACAGAGCAAAAGTTAGACGCAATGGAGCAAAAGCTTCGAAAGTTAGACTCAGTGGAACATACGCTTGAACAAACACGTGAAGATTTAACTACTGAATTACATAAAATCGAATCGAAATGTCAAAAAGTCTGTAATGACGTAAAAACACAAATTTGTGAGCATTTCCAACCTATTTTTTCGCGGCATGAAAATGCATTACAGAATCACGAATCAGCCATAAAAGAACTGCAAAGAATTGTTCATGAAAATCATGAGACCTTGCAAGCTAAAATTGACTCAGTTGCATCTACCGATTCGGTCCGATTCGGTTACGCAACTTGCAAAAACTCAAGAAAACTTAAAGGACACAGTAGATACTCTGAAAATTGGTTCAGAAAGACACATGGAGGACATTAGTTCATTATCAGAGAAAGTAGTTGAACTTTCGGATCAGCTAAATAATTTATCTACGAAGGTAGATGATAATTTGAATGACACAAAACCGGTAGTCTTTAATGACACAAGAGTGCGAACAAAGTAGGAAATTCAAACAAAGTCTGAATCAAATTAGTACGCAACACCAAAGAGAAATCCGGGAAGTACAAGATCAGCTGACACAGGTAATACAACAATTACGTATTTCAGAGGACACTCGCGCTCCAATACGGGAAGAGGGACATAGAAATACGGAACAACCACAAAATAATAACACAGGGCACTTCGGAAATTATGAAAGAAATTGGCAAGGTACACCGAATTCTGAGATGGAACCGCCGACACGACGTAACAATGACCGATATGCTACCCGCCGAGACGATGACTTTGACTATAAGCTGTTCATTACTACGCGTAAATTCAAAACATTTAAGAATTCTGGCAACGACATTCATTCACAAGCGTGGCTCCATCAATTCTCTCATTGTTTTCCTCCCAACTGGTCACTAGAGCACAGATTAGAATTTATGTGTGGCTACTTAGAGAATGAACCAGCTGTAAGAATGCGATCGGTCATTCACGATTGCCACAGTGAAGGAGAATTTTACCATGCCTTCCTCTCAGCATATTGGTCTCAAGCCACACAAGACCGAGTAAAACATGGCATCATGATGATGAAACATTTCGAACGATCTGAATTTTCCAGTCTTGTCAAATATTTTGAAGACATGTTGCACAAGAATCAGTATCTGTCAAACCCATACAGCCCATCAGAACTCATCCGCATTTGCTTAATCAAATTGCCTGAACATTTACGGCATATTATTTTGGCAGGCCGTTGCAAAGACGACATTGAAGCTTTTCAGGGACTCTCACAAGAATTAGAAATTGACACTGACAATCGCAGAACGCGAAAACAGGAACACAACAATTACAGGTCACATCCGTCGCAATTCCGCGATGAAAGAAATAATAACTGGACACGACATGGCTATTCTCACAATACAAATCGTGACCAAAACAGACACCATCCGTATGACAACCGTTGGCAGAGTAGTAATAATTACAGGGAAAGGTCACCTCTCTGCGGTAATGAATATCACAGAGACAATCAGAGAAACAAACAATACGGGAACCAAAATAATTATTATCAAGGGAGACGGAATAACTTCAGACGCAACGGTCCAGCGCGCAGTTACGATTCAGGGAGAAATTCTCCACCACGTGACCGACAAGAAATTAATTACAGAAATTACCGACATGACGACAGACGATATGATCGTAACGACAGACCTGAATTGCATCAGAACTGGCGGGATTCAAACAGAGCAGGGCCCTCTCGGCAAGGTGAATTTGTAGAAGTTAGGTCTCCTAATCCCAATAACGACGCGCGCCAACAAAGAAACAGAAAATGACTCGCACCGCAGGCAGCCGCGTGCGCCGGCTGGCTCAGAGAAAAATAACGTAAGCTAACCTTGAGCAAAATTCCAGTGTTCTTTACTGCCGTATAGCAGATGATGTTTGACTTAAAGTTGATTTTGCTGCATACTGAGGAAGAGTAAAGGTTTACACCACATTTCACATGTAAAACCGTTTATTGAAATATAATCTCTTTTTAACTTTGTCTTTGCCATAAAATTTTTCACTTCACGCTACTAGTACAATTTGTCAGACTTAGAATCTGTTAACATGCAACCATGTTTGAAGTTAAATATCCAGTCAAGAACCAAGAGAACTTATTTAAACAGAAATTACGAATGCATTGTTATAGTGAACATACATCGCTGTGTTATTTGCACATTCTTGCTTGTTAGTTGCACAATTATGTAACGACTATAAGGCTCACATACTTAGAACATTTACCAGTATTGCTGATGAGATTTTAATGCAACGTTTTGGTTTCCTTGAAAATACATTCTGGATTTAAAGTACTTTCTGTGAGATACCAGATGATACAGTGGTTAGTTTATGTGACAGCTACACGATTTTATCACGACGCTACTAATGAGTGACAATTTACAATGTTGCTTTTGCAGTTTATCTGTTTTATATCTGCACAGTTTTTCTGAATTTTTCTGGAAAGTAAAACATGTTTTAGTAGTAATGTTTGTGGTATAGCTACAATGAGACAGCCTTTTCTGTAGCACAACAATACGTACAGTACAGTACTTACTTCATCACGGCAATAAGCGTAATAACTAAGATATCTATACGCAAAGCATTTCAATTTCGTTTATCATGAGGTAAGTACATTGGCTTCTGCAGAACTTAGCTTTCGGAGGACAATAACTACGACACTTCCACAGAGATTGTCTTACAGCAAGACGCACATTTAGCGCTACAGGACACGCATTAAACTATTTATTTTTCAACATATTTGAATTACAAAGAAAGTTTTCCGTGATACATTTCATTCCATTGCTGTAATCTGTAACACCTGAGGATATAACTACATTAATCCTCAGGGGGGTACACGCCTACTTTGTGTACCATGTGTATGGCAAGCACAAGGAGCCCTAGCTAATATGGTATTTGCTTATACAACTTTACACATCGGTACCATATTTCTCTAACACATTAATTACACAGCTATCTGATCATTTAACTGAGAGAGACAAACATTTATTTTACTTCATCAGTGACTGATGTTTACGTAATTACACCATTGGATAACTTCACACTTACGAAGTTGTATTTTGTGAACTGTTCATATTTTTTCGGAACCATTGTGATACTATGAGAGCTTTGAATGACATATTTGGTATGGGATCACGATTTTTAAAGTACGTTTGAGGCAGATGACACTTTTGACATGAGCAGAGAATTTTATTTTAGGTTTTGAAATTATTGGAGGAAGCTACGGAGATTTTGAGAATTTGACTGAGGTGTTATGATATTATGACGACAATGTGAATTATGCTGCTGAGGTATGTTTAAGCTGATGCTATATGAGTTATTTGATTGTGCTACGTATCTGTTATGATGAAATATTGCAGAAGTGTCAACGAATAAGGTAAGTAATAATGAGTAGTGGTTAGGGACTCTGGTTTGTGAAAAAGGTTGTTGAAAACCAAGAATCGTACTTTAAGAGTTATGAAATGTATGTAAATGCTTGAATGTATTACAATGCCGACAAAATTTTTTTTGACACTATTCTATTTAAAGGATTTTGTTTCTACATATTTGTAACGCAAATTCTTGACCTGTGAATTTTTTTATATGAGACTGCCACTGTAGCGGAAACTGGTGTCGTAAATATTTCGGTAAGACAACTAAGTGACCACCTGCACGTAATGCGTCGTGGGCACCCAGCTGCGCGACAACCACCTGACGAAAGAGCCATTAGTGTGTGCCTTTCAGAGGCACAGGTAAAAAAAAAAAAGGCTATTATCCTCTCTATTGACATTCCTTTGTAGAAAGCACCGCAAATACGACACGCTCATTACTGAGAAAGATACTTACATCTGACACCTGATTATAACAAACGTCTTTCTACGAGAGTTGAGAGAATTCTACTAACTTATGAAATGTCACATGACTATTGAATGATATTTTTATGCTTTGTCCATAGTTGCTTATTTCATTTGATATCTGTTTTCCAGCTGTGTTGCAGCATTGGTTTTATAAAATAAAAGTAAATGCATTTGCTAATGTGAAAACTTTCTGTCAACAGATCTTTCAAATAATAATTTTATGATCCACATTCTTAAACAAAAAAAAAAAAAAAAAAAAAAAAAAAAAAAAACGGAGCACTTGGAAAGGAAAGAACAATAAGAAGGGACTAGTAACAGTAACTGTATATATAATTTTCTTTTCAAGTACTTGGTAATTTGTTGTAGCATTAGTTTTTGTGGTGCACCACTTTAATTGCATAGACATTAAGATGTGAATAGACATTGTCCTTATCTGCATTGTTGTCTTTAGTGTAACATTTTTTCTGCTTGAGCTTTGTCATGTTTAGGTATAAGTTACAGCATTAGCTGCGGCTGTTTGCCATTCATAGTGCTACTGAATGTCACTTTTTATTACTAGGTTAAGCCAATTTTATTACTGATTTATTTTTCTTGTTTGCTGCGCATTACCTTATATTAGTTGTAATATTGCTGCCCTTTTTTTGCCAATTTCCATTTTTTTATCATTGCTGTTTGTGTTAATTGTTTTGTGCTGCTGCATTGCCTCGTCCCTTAGTTTAGTATCTGAGCTCAGTAGATTCAAGTTAGCTTAAGAGGGGGTAGAATATATAAGAAACTAACTATGATGAATTGGAAGAAAAGCATTGAGAAGCTATAAGAAAATGGTTTGGCCAAAAAAAGTAGTGTACAGTGGAGAAAAACTATTTTTGAAAGAGGATGTGAACAGAATACAGAAAGCAGGTTTAGATAGGACTTTTTGGAAATAATGATGAACTAAGGGAGATCTCTATGCAAAATACTGCAGTAAAACAAACCCTGTCCTTTCCTTTCGTATTATCCCTCTATGTGTTTATGTACCCTTGTGTATTTGTCTTTTTCCTGTCTTTATGTGTTTAACTAATAAGATTTATGTTGTAGAATTTTTCAAATACTATGTTATTTTCTTTGTAAATATGTTCAGACATTATTTATGTGTTTTGTTTTAATGCTCATGTGTGAAGTTGATGTTTCAAAAGTTATTCTGATCTTTTATGTATGTACTTATGTCGTAATTTTTGTAACACTGATGTATTTGCTATTTCGATTCTTTTGTAAAGCCTGTACTACTACAAATGTTATCTGTATTGTTATGTTCTTTAATGATATATTTTGTACTTTGTTATTGTATTCTTATGTTATAAAATTGTAATTGACACCAGTTCATCAAATTAAGTAACTTGTAAATTACATTTCACTGCACACGTTTCTGTTGGTCATAGTATATGGACAATGTGTGAGAAGTAGGGACTGATAGTGTTTGCATGTATGTGTATAATTCAGTAAGGGACTGGATAACAGCATTGCTGGTTGTAAGGACATTTCAAAAACAATTTTTAAGAGTGCACAAGTGGTGGTTATGGACTTGCTATATTATCCACAAGACTCTTCAATGGTGATTGTGTGCCTGCACAGTCAAACAGATGGCTGCTGGCCATCTCTACAAGGACTGCAGTGGGTCTACACCTTTGATGACCCACCAATACCATTATTTCTACAAGGTCTACAGTGGGTCTGCATCTCTGGTGGCCCACCAATACCGTAATCTCTACCAGGACTACAAGGGGTCTACTCTGTGATGACCTACCTACCAATATTCTTCAAAACTTCGACTGATTCTGCTGTGGGTTTGCTCTGTTGTGGCCCATTACCTGTCTGCATGTCAAGAGTCAGCACTGTCTTTTGTTGGAAGGACAACACTACTTCTTCAAGACTGCATGGAAATCCACTACTTCCGTGTGCATTTTCTTTTATTGCTCAGTCTTTGAGAAAAACACTACTATTTTACTGTGATGAATGATCAGGACTGTCTATATGGACTGTGAGAAAATTTTAGCTTTTGACCAACATTGCATCGATAAGTGTGTGCATTTCATTTCTTTGTTATTATAATTATGAAAACATTTTTCCAAATCTGTATTGGCCACTGCCCAAAACAATGTGTAAATTTTTTTTGTGGGGAGCATGGGGGCTATGTAAGTGGGATGTTTAGGTTTTTTTTAATTGGTAACGCCGCCGCCACGAAGCGCTCTGTATGAAAATCACTGGCTGTGCCGTGTGCAGTCTGTGGCTGGTTGGCATTGTTGTAATACTCGCCATTGTAGTGTTGGGCAGCGGCAGCTGGATGCTAACAGCGCGTAGCGTTGCACAGTTGGAGGTGAGCCGCCAGCAGTGGTGGACGTGGGGAGAGAGATGGCCGAGTTTTGAAATTTGTAAGAATTGGTGTCATGAACTGCTATATATATTATGACTAGTGAGGTAAATACATTGTTTGTTCTCTATTAAAATCTTTCATTTGCTAACTATGCCTATCAGTAGTTAGTGACTTCCGTAGTTTGAATCTTTTAGTTAGCTGGCAGTAGTGGCGCTCGCTGTATCGCAGTAGTTCGAGCAACGAAGATTTTTGTGAGGTAAGTGATTTGTGAAACATATAGATTAATGTTAGTCAGGGCCATTCTTTCGTAGGGATTTTTGGAAGTCAGATTGCGTTGCGCTAAAGATATTGTGTGTCAGTTTAAGCACATTCGTGTATAATTGTTCAAAGAGGACGTTTCACATAGACCAGTCGTGTACAATTTTTCTAAGGGGACGTTTCACAGTTACTGACGACAATGTGGAAGAAGTAAAGAAAACTGCCAAATCAGCACCAGAGAAGCTGCACATTTTCGGCGTTTCCTTTCGCTCATGCTATCAATTTATTTCGGATGTTGCGGGCATGAAACATGTAGCACCAAAGTTTGTTCCGAAATTGAATTTTGACCAAAGCCGACGTTGCGTAGATATCGATCAGGAATTGCTAAATAAAGTCGACAACGCTCCAGAACTACTAAAGAAGGTGATACCAGATGACGAATCGTGGACATAAAGGTATGACAACGAAACCAAGGCCCAGTCGTCCTAAATGGAAACTGCCTGAAGAGCCACGTCCGAAAAATTCGACAAGTTCCAACAGATGTGAAGTTTCTTCTCACCATTTTCTTCGGTTGCAGTGTGATAGTGCATCGTAAGTTCCTACCTTATGGTCGTACGGTCAATAAGGAATACCACCTGGAAATTATGCGCCGTTTGCGTGAAGCAATGCGGAGAAAACGACCAGAATTGCCTCAGATTGCATCACTATAATGCCCCTGAAACTCCTTCCTATTCCCGAGTCTGGATAGAACAATGAAAGGACGTCGTTTTCCCACCACTGATGAGATATAATCGGAATCGCTGAATGAACTGAATACCATAAAAAAAAGAGTTCCAGAAGTGCTTCTAAGATCTAAGGGTGATTACTCTGAAGGGGACGATGTTGATGTCTATGAATAAATAAAGATTAATTAAGAAAAACAAAAATTCCCATTACTTTATGATCACACACCTTTTTGCCGTATTGTAAATAAGAAAACATTATTGCAATTACTGTTCTGCTGACTTGCATGCTCTGTTGATGAATAGCATTTTTACCTTTCTCGGTCGGTGTACAGCGTACTCACACAAACCTTCCAATGAAAACAGTTGACTGAATGACCAGTGTGCTTTTTACTCGTGTTTCGATTTGTATACTGTCAACTCCAGCACGTGGACGAGTTGCTTTACTCCACGTTGCCCGCACTGTGTGCTAGTATGGGAGAGTCAAAGAAAATTTTGCGTTTTGTTTTTAATGACGTCATGATTAAAATGTATGAGAATTGCTAAGGGACCAAACTACTGAGGTCATCGGTACCTAGACGTACACAGTACTTAAACTAGCGTGAACTAACACGCTAAGAACGAACAAACAAACAAACAAACAAACAACCCGAGGGAGGACTCTCAACTCCGGCGGGAGGGGCCGCGCAATCTGTGGCATGACGCCTCTAACCGCGCGGCCGTCAAGATTACGTGAATGGTACACTGTGATGCTTGTTCGAGCATGTCTTGAAAAGAGCAAGTGGATTCCCAAGTAAAAAATATAGGGTGGTGTTCAAAAAGAGACGTAGTGCGGTTCATATCTTCGTAATGAACTAAGTTACAAGAAAAGCATTCATGCTGGTTAATGTTCCCCGTTAGCTAAACATTTGATCGAAACATTTTCTTTATTTTGCTTCAGGACAGAGTTATTTGGGGTGGTCAAGACGCGATATAAAGGGTGTCTCTCCTAATAGCCGCCAGGCGCATTTTCTTTGCTTTTTCGGACGATATCTGCAAGTTTTAGTGTCGTGTAGCTGGAGTCAGCCCAAACAATTAGTGCTCGTCACGTTTTTCATGCGACGGCCAGTGTTAAGAAAAAGCGTCGGTTTGTTTCCTATTACAAAGATGAAACTAAGGATTTGGTATTTTTCTGTTTGGCTCTGGACCATTACGGATGATACTCAGACTGCTCTATTTGTGAGAGGAGCTGACAATGAGTTCAACTTGATGGAGGAACTCCATTAAGTGCCAACACAAGATCCAACTACAGCCCACGATATTTTCTTGCTTAGGAAGCATTGACAAAATTACGCAAAATGACCTTTGTTGGAAAAAAGTTTCGGTGACTGCAACAGATGAGGTTGCTGCAATGACTGGTCCAGTCTGTGTTGTTGCTTTGATAAGAAACAATTGGAAAATAGAACTTAACAATTCTGAGTATGATTGGATGCATTAAATTAATAGATTACTTAATAAAAAGATGTGTTCTTTGCTTATTACTTTACGTTGGGGTTGGACTGATTTGGGGGACGAGACAAAGAGCAAGGTCATCGGTCTCACCGGATTAGGGAAGGAAGTCGGCCGTGCTCGTTCAAAGAAACCATTCCGGCATTTGTGTGGAGCGATTTAGGGAAATTACGGAAAACGTAAATCAGGGTGGCTGGACGCGGGATTGAACTGTCGTCCTCTAGAATGAGTCTCCAGTATGCAAACCACTGCGCCACCTCGCTCGGTTTACTTTATGTCTGTGTTGTACTTGTGCGCAGGAAATTTGAATTTCATTCTCTTTTTCTCTATTCAAATACAGTCCCTTTCTCCCGAAACTTTTTTACTGAACTGAACGACAGAATCTGCAAAGTTTAGTACAACCGCTTTTCTGTCGTCTGCTTGTCTCATCTGAGTGTGTTACCTGCTTCTAGTTTTTCGAACAAAGCTGGAACGACACATTGTACTCAGAAGAAAGTAGAACATGAAGTACGAGATGGTCGCACAGGGGGAAAAATCGAAAACTATATTTCAGTCACAGAGAAACACAGGAGCAGCTTGGTCGTTTTACAACCTGATAACTGACATGCAAAGGTTTATGTGACGAAGTGGCGTATTAAAGCATGCACGCTATCGTAAATTCATTTTCTTTTCTTCACGAAATAGTTGTTATAAGCTAACTATTTTTACTTTTCATTCCATGGCATTTTTGTGTAACATAAGAATGATCATTAGGTAAATTTTATTGGACTGCACCACATGGATGATACTTCGTTTGTATGGCGCTCAACTGCATGGTCATCAGCGCCCATACAAAGTACCAGTCTTTTCACTGTCCAGTCTCCCCACTTTCCCGAATAATGATGAACTGATGAAGACAACACAAACACCCAGTCCCCAGGCTGAGAAAATCCCAGGCCCGGCCGGGAATAGAACCCGGGACTCCGTGATTCAGAGGCAGCAACGCTAGCCACGTGACCATGAGCTGCGGACGCAAAACATGGAGCTCCTGCAATGACTGGTCAATTTCTGTGCCCATGTTATACCATGTAGCGAGTATTCATGCACTGTCGTACTTTAATCCTTACGATAATGCGAAGAATACGAACGTGACTAGGTAAGAACTCGAGTCTCAGCTGGCGATCGTATAGCATCGGCAGTCTTGAGCCCCATTCGGGAGTAATTGAGTGCGAGTTGCGGGAGGATCGTATCCGCACGGCGACATTAACGCCCTCAGTGTCCGCGAGCAACCATGCTTTTTTTTTTTTGAAGCGTTATGCAATAGTTGTTCTGTTTAGGCTACACTGCCCTTTTCGAGCGATCTACAGTTATATACTGCTATAAGTATATGCACTTTTTATGTTATATATCTAACTAGTTTTGTAACAGTGTGTCGAGTATTTACTTCCATATCTTATCGTTTACGTTGTACACTAACACATATTGTATTTGTAGCGCAGATAGAGTTGTTTTTGTTTAAATATAATTTCTCTGTAGTTGGTGATATTGATTAATTTTCGCTAAAAGTTTCTTTTTCACTAAATTTAACAGCTTTACTTGGCAGAAGATGATGTTGCATGGGTACATATTCATCTTGTTCTTCTATGCAACTGGTTTGTGGGGGTTAAAGGGACCAGACTGCTACGGTCATCGGTCCCTTTTTCCAAATACTAAAAACACCCACAGAGAATAAAAACGATCAACAGACGATAAGACAGACGACACAGAACAAGAGAAACGTAGACAAAGACCAGACAAGACGAACTAAAATCACACAGAGTATGACGGTGGTTGGCCGACCATACAAACAAAAAGGGAAAAGCCAACCACCGAGAAACACATGGGAAAAAAAAATCAGACAAATCGTAGGTCATAGGCCAGAATCAACATAAAAACACACACACTTACATTAAGCGATAAAATCCCCCTGCCCGAATAAAACGCAGAACTATGTCCGCTATGGAAGAGTGGTCAGATAAAAGCGCAGAGAGCGTATCAGGCAGCGCAAAAGTCTGCCTGAGCACAGTTAAAAGGGCGCAGTCCAACAGAATATGGACCACCGTCAAGGACGCCCCACAACGACAAAGAGGGGGATCCTCACGACACAGTAAATAACTGTGCGTGAGTCGGGTGTGGCCAATGTGGAGCCGACAAAGGACGACTGATTCCCTGCGGTTGGCTCGCATGGATGACCGCCACACAGTAGTCGTCTCCTTGATACGGCGGAGTTAGTTTGGCACGGGCAGGTTGCGCCAATCAGTGTCCTATAAATCGAAAACTTTGCGGCGTAATAGTGCCCGCAAATCAGTCGCCGGGAGGCCAATCTCCAGAGATGGGGCACTAGTGGCCTCTTTCGCCACGCGGTCAACAGTTTCATTTCCAGGTATCCCAACATGGCCCGGGGTCCAAACAAAGACCACAGATCTGCCGCAACGGGTAAGAGTATGCAGGGACTCCTGGATAGCACCAGACGAGAACGAGGGAAACACTGGTCGAGAGCTCGTAAACCGCTCAGGGAATCGCTACAGATAACGAAGGACTCACCTGAGCAGGAGCGGATATACTCTAGGGCACGAAAGATAGCGTCCAGCTCAGCAGTGTAAACACTGCAGCCAGCCGGCAACGAACGTTGTTCAGAATGGTCCCCCAGAGTTAGTGCATAACCGACACGACCAGCAACCATCGAACCGTCGGTATAGACAACGCCAGAGCCCTGATACGTGGCCAGGATGGAATAAAAGCAGCGTTGGAAGGCCACCGGAGGGACTGAGTCCTTCGGGCCCTGTGCCACGTCGAGCCGAAGGCAAGTGTGCAGCACACACCATGGGGGTGTACGAAGAGGGGCCCGGAAAGGAGGTGGTACAGGGAAACACCCAAGCCCGTAGAGAAGCTGTTTGACGCGTACGGCGATCGGACAACACGACCGGGGCCGACGTTCTAGCAGACGGACGACTGACTGCGGGAAAAGGACACGATAATTTGGATGCCCGGGCAAGCTAAACACATGGGCAGCATAAGCAGCCAGTAATTGTTGGCGTCGTAGCCGCAGTGGAGGGACACCTGCCTCCACAAGTATGCTGTCCACAGGGCTGGTCCGGAAGGCACCAGTGGCAAGGCGTATCCCGCTGTGGAGGATTGGGTCCTGCAGCCGCAACGCAGATGGGGATGCTGAGCCATAAGCCAGACTCCCAGTCCAGACGGGACTGGATCAACGCCTGGTAAAGCCGTAGTAGAGTAGATCGGTCGGCGCCCCACCCGGTGTGGCTCAGGCATCGCATAGCGTTTAGATGCCGCCAACACGCCTGTTTAAGCTGCCGAATATGAGGCAGCCAAGTCAACCGGGCATCAAAAACCACCCCCAAAAACCTATGTGACTCCACCACTGAAAGAAGCTCGCCGTCAAGATAAAGCCGCGGCTCCGGGTGAACAGTGCGTCGCCGGCAGAAATGCATAACGCAGGTCTTGGCTGCCGAAAACTGAAAACCATGCGCTACAGCCCAAGACTGCGCCTTGCGGATTGCGCCCTGTAGCCGACGTTCAGCAGTTGCAATGCCAATAGAGCTGTAGTAAAGGCAGAAGTCGTCAGCATACAGGGAAGCGGAGACAGAATTTCCCACGGCCGCAGCGAGCCCGTTAATGGCTATTAAAAACAGATAGACACTTAGAACAGAACCCTGTGGCACACCGTTCTCCGGAACTTGGGAGGAACTATATGAGGCCGCGACGTGCACGCGCAAGGTATGATACGACAGAAAATTGCGGATATAGATCGGCAGAGGGCCCCAAAGGCCCCATCCATGAAGCGTAGAAACGATGTGATGACGCCATGTCGTATCATACGCCTTCCGCATGTCGAAAAAGACAGCGAACAGATGCTGACGGCGGGCAAAGGCAGTACGGATGGCCGACTGCAGGCTCACCAGGTTGTCAGCGGCGGAGCGGCCTTTACAGAACCCACTCTGAGACGGAGCCAGAAGGCCCCAAGACTCCAGTACCCAATTCAAGCGCCGGCTCACCATCCGTTCAAGCAACTTGCAAAGAACGTTGGTGAGGCTAATGGGACGGTGGCTGTCCACCTCCAAAGGGTTCTTCCCCGGTTTCAGAATGGGGACGGAAGCTCACCCTCGACCCAAATGCGGTTGTAAAGGTCGAGGAGGCGTCGCTGGCAGTCCACTGAAAGGTGTTTCAGCATCTGAGAGTGGATGCTATCTGGGCCAGGAGCGGTATCAGGACAAGCGGTGAGGGCACTGCGGAATTCCCACTCACTGAATGGAACATTGTACAATTCAGGATGGTGGGTGCGAAAAGAAAGACTCCGACGTTCTATCCGCTCTTTAATGGAGCGGAAGCCCAAGGGGTAGTTGGCAGAAGCGGAATTCAGAGCAAAGTGCTCTGCCAAGCGGTTTGCAATGACGTCGGGGTCAGTACCAACTGCTCCATTCAGTGAGAGCGCAAGGACGCTGACAGGGGTCCGATAGCCATAGAAGTAGCGAATCTTGGCCCAGACCTGCGATGGAGTGACATGGAGGCCAATGGTGGACACATACCGCTCCCAGCACTCCTGCTTGCGTTGGCGGATAATGCGGCGGGCTCGCGCACGCAGCCGTTTGAAGGCGATAAGGTGTTCGATTGAGGGATGCCGGTTGTAACGCTGGAGCGCCCGCCGGCGAGCTTTAATCGCTTCAGCGATCTCAGGCGACCACCAAGGCACAGTCCGCCGCCGAGGGGACCCAGAAGAAAGGGGAATGGCAGATTCGGCGGCAGTAACGATGCAGGTGGTGACCGATTGAACCACTGCATCAATGTCATCGTTAGAGAGAGGCTCAATAGCGGCAGTGGAGGAGAACAAGTCCCAGTCAGCCTTATTCAGAGCCCATCTGCTAGGGCGCCCAGAAGACTGACGCTGTGGTAGTGACAGAAAGATCGGAAAGTGGTCACTACCACAAAGGTCGTCATGCACTCTCCATTGGTCAGACGGTAAGAGGCTAGGGCTACAGATCGAAAGGTCAATGGCGGAGTATGTTCCATGCGCCACACAAGTGTGTGAAGGCACCAGACACCAGACACCCTTTCATAAGCTGCCCGGTTCTTATAATAACCCCGGTAGCCACGGAGGACGGGGATTCGCATTGCCGGAAACCAAGTTTCCTGCAGAGCAATACAGAGGAAAAGGTGAAGGCTGATAAGTTGGCGGAGCTCAGCTAGATGGTGGAAGAAACCGCTGCAGTTCCACTGGAGGATGGTGTTGTCCATGGCTGAGAAAGGCGTGACGGGACTGGGAAGGGAGATTACGCCGCTGGGTCACCTGCTGCCTCCGATTTAGCACCTGTGATAGTGCTTTCCATGGCGTCTGAAGGACCGGCGAGATCGAGGTCCTCAGCGGACGCCAGAATCTCCACCGCATCCTCAGACGCAGAGCTGGAAGGTTGCGGTGGGATGGCTGCCACCGCGAGTTCCTTGGGCTGAGAGCTCTTCTTGGGTTTCTCACGCCGTTCCTTGGGTCGCACCGGCTGGGAGGGCTTCACCGATTCAGTCTCCGGGACGGAGGAGGATCGTGAAGCCCTACGACCAGCGGATTGCGGGCACTTACGCCACTGTCGGTCGTCAGCCTTCACGCTGGCGGAAACCTGGGAAGGGAGGGACCCAAGGGACCCCTTGCGAGCGTGAGAAGCCGAAGAAGTTGGACACTTCTCTGGCTTAGAAGTGAGGACGGATGTCCCCGATGGGTGGGATGGTGTTGCTCCTAAGGTAGGTGGCGCAGGAGCAACCTGGTGGGTAGAGCCCCCCACTGGCGAGGGGGCAGGAGGAGTTTTACTACTCGTCGATCCGGCCACAATTGGAGAAACAGACGGGGCTAGCACAGGTGTTGTAGCAGCAGCAGCGTAGGAAGATGTCATTCTCACAGGATGGAGTTGGTCGTATTTCCTTTTGGCCTCAGTATAGGTTAGTCGGTCCAGGGTCTTGTATTCCATGATTTTACGCTCTTTCTGGAAAATTCGGCAGTCTGGCGAGCAAGGTGAATGGTGCTCCCCGCAGTTGATACAGATGGGAGGTGGGGCACAAGGAGTATTGGGATGTGATGGGCGTCCGCAATCTCGACATGTGAGGCTGGAAGTGCAGCGAGAAGACATATGGCCGAACTTCCAGCACTTAAAGCACCGCATCGGGGGAGGGATATAGGGCTTAACGTCACATCGGTAGACCATCACCTTGACCTTTTCCTGTAATGTATCCCCTTCGAAGGCCAAGATGAAGGCACGGTAGCAATCTGATTTACCTTCGGACCCCGATGAACGCGCCGGACGAAATGTACACCTCGGCGCTCTAAATTGGCGCGCAGCTCTTCATCAGACGGCAAAATAAGATCCCTATGGTAAATAACTCCCTGGACCATATTTAAACTCTTATGGGGTGTGATCGTAACTTGTCACAAGTGAGTAAGCGTCGTGACTGGGCAGAGGATGCCGTTTGTATCAGGACTGACCCAGAGCGCATTTTTGACAAGCCCTCCAACTCCCCAAACCTGTCCTCTAAATGCTCGACGAAGAACTGAGTCTTTGTGGAGAGAAAAGACTCACAATCAGCCCTCGTACAAACTAAGAAGCGGGGCGAATTACTGCTACTGCCATCCTGAGACTTACGTTCCTCCCACGGTGTGGCCAGGGAGGGGAACGTTTTCGGATCGTACTTCTGAGCGTTAAACTGAGCCCGAGAACGCTTAGAGACTGCCGGCGGCTGGCGATCAGCGAGAGACGATGTACCACGCTTCATTGCGGGTCGTCCGCCCTGATGCCACCTACTCCGACCAAGGGCCCTCCCCACGGGCGCCACCCAGCCACGGCAAGAGCCACCTGGCAGGATGGCCGTTGCTGGGAGACCCGATACCCCAGGAGGATAGGCATCTACTCCTTGGCATATTTGGGGAGTTAACGGCGCAGGCATCAGTAGAGCGATCCCTGTTTTGTCAGGGGGCTACAACCAATAGGGTACATGGCGGCCACACCACAACAGACTGGCTACTGTGCTGGATGTTAGGTAACATGTGGTCCATGGTTGCCGTCGGTGCAGAAAGAGGCATTGCACAGTGCAAGGTGTAATCTGCACGCAGAAACAGAGTCATGCCCAAGAGATGGAGAGCGAACAGGACTGCAATTCAACGGTGTATAAGCTGGCGAAAGATCTGATCGCAAGATGGACACAATGCACCAAGAGAGGCGCCCTTCCCCAATCGGCTCGCTCTTCGGAAAATTTTGAGAGATGGAGGTCAAACCCAACAGGGGACCATCATATAAGGCCGAAAAGTTTGAGACTCATTTTAGTCGCCTCTTACGACAGGCAGGAATACCATGGGCCTATTCTAACCCCCGAACTCGCAGGGGGACATCTATGCAACTGTATGGTGTTTATCGATTATTTGTATAGCATTGTGTGAGTAGATTTTGCTTATAAAATTTCGACGAAAATTAATATAAAATTTTTATGTTTAAGTTCAGTCTTCATTTAGAATATATATGAGAAAGAGAGGTAGTTGCTGTTAGGGTCATTATTGGGCCTTTATGCAAAAATTATTATCTTGAGAAAAATTTAGTTACTCTAAAACAAATTTTAGTGACCTTTTATGACTTTTGTTCAAAAATGGCTCTAAGCACTATGGGACTTAACATGTTAGATCATCAGTCCCCTGGACTTAGAACTGCTTAAACCTAACTAACCTAATGACATCACACATCCATGCCCGAGGCAGGATACGAACCTGTGACCTTAGCAACAGCGCGGTTCTGGAACGAAGCGCCTAGAACCACTAGGTCACAACGACCGGCTCCTGACTGTGTTCGCAAACGTGTTGTTGTTGTTGTTGTTGTTGTTGTTGTTGTTGTTGTTGTCTTCAGTCCTGAGACTGGTTTGATGCAGCTCTCCATGCTACTCTGTCCTGTGCAAGCCTCTTCATCTCCCAGTACCTACTGCAACCTACATCCTTCTGAATCTGCTTAGTGTATTCATGTCTTGGTCTCCCTCTGCTATTTTTACCCTCCACGCTGCCCTCCAATGCTAAATTTGTGATCCCTTGATGCCTCAAAACATGTCCTACCAACCGATCCCTTCTTCTAGTCAAGTTGTGCCACAAACTTCTCTTCTCCTCAATCCTATTCAATACCTCCTCATTACTTACATGATCTATCCACCTTATCTTCAGCATTCTTCTGTAACACCACATTTCGAAAGCTTCTATTCTCTTCTTGTCCAAACTATTTATCGTCCATGTTTCACTTCCATACATGGCTACACTCCATACAAATACTTTCAGAAACGACTTCCTGACAAATCTATACTCTATGTTAACAAATTTCTCTTCTTCAGAAACGCTTTCCTTGCCACTGCCAGGCTACATTTTATATCCTCTCTACTTCGACCATCATCATTTATTTTGCTCCCCAAATAATAAAACTCATTTAAGTGTCTCATTTCCTAATCTAATTCCCTCAGCATCATCCGATTTAATTTGTCTACATTCCATTATCCTCGTTTTGCTTTTGTTGATGTTCATCTTATATCCTCCGTTCAAGACACTGTCCATTCCGTTCAACTGCTCTTCCAGGTCCTTTGCTGTCTGACAATTACAATGTCATCGGCGAACCTCAACATTTTTATTTCTTCTCCATGAATTTTAATACCTACTCCGAATTTTTCCTTTTATTTCCTTTACTGCTTGGTCAATATACAGATTGAATAACATCGGGGAGAGGCTACAACCCTATCTCACCCCTTTCCCAACCACTACTTCCCTTTCATGCCCCTCGACTCTTATGACTGCCCTCTGGTTTCTGTACAAATTGTAAATAGCCTTTCGCTCCCTGTACTTTACCCCTGCCATCTTCAGAATTTGAAAGAGAGTACTCCAGTCAACATTGTCAAAACCTTTCTCCAAGTCTACAAACGCCAGAAACGTAGGTTTCCCTTTTCTTAATCTTTCTTCTAAGATAAGTCGTAAGGTCAGTATTGCCTCACGTGTTCCAACATTTCTACGGAATCCAAACTGATCCTCCCCGAGGTCCGCATCTACCAGTTTTTCCATTCGTCTGTAAAGAATTCGCGTTAGTATTTTGCAGCTGTGACTTATTAAACTGATAGTTTGGTAATTTTCACATCTGTCAGAACCTGCTTTCTTTGGGACTGGAATTATTATATTCTTCTTTAAGTCTGAGGGTATTTCGCCTGTCTCATACATCTTGCTCACCAGATGGTAGAGTTTTGTCAGGACTGGCTCTCCCAAGGCCGTCAGTAGTTCAAACGGAATGTTGTCTACTCCAGGGGCCTTGTTACGACTCAGGTCTTTCAGTGCTCTGTCAAACTCTTCACGCAGTATCTTATCTCCCATTTCGTCTTCATCTACATCCTCTTCCATTTCAATAATATTGTCCTCAAGTACATCGCCCTTGTATAAACCCTTTACATACTCCTTCCATCTTTCTGCTTTCCTTCTTTGCTTAGAACTGGGTTTCCATCTGAGCTCTTGAAATTCATACAAGTGGTTCTCTTCTCTCCAAAGGTATGTTGAATTTTCCTGTGGGCAGTATCTATCTTACCCCTAGTGAGATAAGCTTCTATATCCTTACATTTGTCCTCTAGACAACCCTGCTTGGCCATTTTGCACTTCCTGTCGATCTCATTTGAGACGTTTGTATTCCATTTTGCCTGCTTCATTTACTGCATTTTTAGGTTTTCTCCTTTCATCAATTAAATTCAATATTTCTTCTGTTACCCACGGATTTCTAGCAGCCCTCGTCTTTTTACCTACTTTATCCTCTGCTGCCTTCACTACTTCATCCCTCAGAGCTACCCATTCTTCTTCTACTGTGTTTCTTTCCTCCTTTCCTGTCAATTGTTCCCCTATGCTCTCCTTGAAACTCTGTACAACCTCTGGTTCTTTCAGCTTGTCCAGATCCCATGTCCTTAAATTCCCAACTTTTTTCAGTTTCTTCAGTTTTAATCTACAGGTCATAACCAATAGGTTGTGGTCAGAGTCCACATCTGCCCCTGGAAATGTCTTAGAATTTAAAACATGGTTCCTAAATCTCTGTCTTACCATTATATACTCTATCTGATACCTTTTATTATCTCCAATATTCTTCCATGTATACAACCTTCTTTTATGATTTTTGAACCAAGTGTTAGCTATGATTAAGTTATGCTCTGTACAGAATTCTACCAGACGGCTTCCTCTTTCATTTCTTACCCCCTATCCATATTCACCTACTATGTTTCGTTCTCTCCCTTTTCCTACTGACGAATTCCAGTCACCCATGACTATTAAATTTTCGTCTCCCTTCACTATCTGAATAATGTCTTATTTGATCATACATTTCTTCAATTTCTTCGTCATCTGCAGAGCTAGTTGGCATATAAACTTTTACTACTGTAGTAGGCATGGGCTTTGTGTCTATCTTGGCCACAATAATGCGTTCATTATGCAGTTGGTAGTAGCTTACCCGCACTCCTATTTTTTTTATTTATTATTAAACCTACTCCTGCATTACCCCTATTTGATTTTGTATTTGTAACCCTGTATTCACCTGACCAAAAGTCTTGTTCCTGCTGCCACCGAACTTCACTAATTCCCACTATATCTAACTTCAACCTATCAATTTCCATTTTTAAATTTTCTAACCTACCTGCCCAATTAAGGGATCTGACATTCCACGCTCCGATCCGTAGAACTCCAGTTTTCTTTCTCCTGATAACGGCGTCCTCCGGAGTAGTCCCTGCCCGGAGATCTGAATGGGGGACTATTTTACCCAAGAGGACGCCATCATCATTTAACCGTACAGTAAAGCTCCATGTCCTCGGGAAAAATTACGGCTGTAGTTTCCCCTTGCTTTCAGCCGTTCGCAGTACCAGCACAGCAATAGTACAGTGACGCAAAGGTTCTGTGTCGTGGCAGTTTAAAGATGTATTTATACAGTTGCACTTTGCTTTATATTTCTGTAAGTAATTCCATGCTTTACATTGTACACGCCTTCATGTTTGTGTAAGTGTAAGCTGTTGTCTAGTATATACACTCCTGGAAATTGAAATAAGAACACCGTGAATTCATTGTACCAGGAAGGGGAAACTTTATTGACACATTCCTGGGGTCAGATACATCACATGATCACACTGACAGAACCACAGGCACATAGACACAGGCAACAGAGCATGCACAATGTCGGCACTAGTACAGTGTATATCCACCTTTCGCAGCAATGCAGGCTGCTATTCTCCCATGGAGACGATCGTAGAGATGCTGGATGTAGTCCTGTGGAACGGCTTGCCATGCCATTTCCACCTGGCGCCTCAGTTGGACCAGCGTTCGTGCTGGACGTGCAGACCGCGTGAGACGACGCTTCATCCAGTCCCAAACATGCTCAATGGGGGACAGATCCGGAGATCTTGCTGGCCAGGGTAGTTGACTTACACCTTCTAGAGCACGTTGGGTGGCATGGGATACATGTGGACGTGCATTGTCCTGTTGGAACAGCAAGTTCCCTTGCCGGTCTAGGAATGGTAGAACGATGGGTTCGATGACGGTTTGGATGTACTGTGCACTATTCAGCGTCCCCTCGACGATCACCAGAGGTGTACGGCCAGTGTAGGAGATCGCTCCCCACACCATGATGCCGGGAGTTGGCCCTGTGTGCCTCGGTCGTATGCAGTCCTGATTGTGGCGCTCACCTGCACGGCGCCAAACACGCATACGACCATCATTGGCACCAAGGCAGAAGCGACTCTCATCGATGAAGACGACACGTCTCCATTCGTCCCTCCATTCACGCCTGTCGCGACACCACTGGAGGCGGGTTGCACGATGTTGGGGCGTGAGCGGAAGACGGCCTAACGGTGTGCGGGACCGTAGCCCAGCTTCATGGAGACGGTTGCGAATGGTCCTCGTCGATACCCCAGGAGCAATAGTGCCCCTAATTTGCTGGGAAGTGGCGGTGCGGTCCCCTACGGCACTGCGTTGGATCCTACGGTCTTGGCGTGCATCCGTGCGTCGCTGCGGTCCGGTCCCAGGTCGACGGGCACGTGCACCTTCCGCCGACCACTGGCGACAACATCGATGTACTCTGGAGACCTCACGCACCATGTGTTGAATAATTCGGCGGTACGTCCACCCGGCCTCCGGCATGCCCACTATACGCCCTCGCTCAAGTCCGTCAACTGCACATACGGTTCACGTCCACGCTGTCGCGGCATGCTACCAGTGTTAAAGACTGCGATGGAGCTCCGTATGCCACGGCAAACTGGCTGACACTGACGGCGGCGGTGCACAAATGCTGCGTAGCTAGCGCCATTCGACGGCCAACACCGCGGTTCCTGGTGTGTCCGCTGTGCCGTGCGTGTGATCATTGCTTGTACAGCCCTCTCGCAGTGTCCGGAGCAAGTATGGTGGGTCTGACACACCGGTGTCAATGTGTTCTTTTTTCCATTTCCAGGAGTGTATTTGACTCAACGTCTTGTTTTCTCCGTTACTCACGTATTTGATGGCCCCGACCGACTACGACACGGTCGCACCGGCTTCAACTTTTAGCGTAGTTTCGCAGCACTGACTCCTTTAACTTCCGTACCAGCCGCGCCTTTCTCCTTTCCGCACGAGAATGAACGACTGACCAGTCACAATTTAAGCAGCAGCCAACACCAACTAATAGGATGAAGATAAAACCATCATTCTGGCAACATAATCCTGTATTTTAGTTTGCGCAGTTAGAAAATCAGTTACAGCTATGTGGGTGCAGCGTTCACGGTGGATCTAGCAGCAGAAGTCCTGGATATTCTAGCCCGCCACCGGATACCGAACGGTATGCATCGATTAAAAACGCATTCATCGCACGCTTGTCACAATTAGAATCAAAATGGACAGAGGAGCTTTTGCGCACTGAAAAGCTCGGAGGTTGCACTCCATCACAACTTCTAAAGACGTTTATGCACATTGGCGGGTAACACTTATGACGATGTGCTACGTAATAAATGGTTGTCCCGCTTACTGACAGTCACCCAAAGTGTGAGCGGGCGATTTAAACGCAATGGAAAGAACGGTTGACTGTATAGTTTGAAATGTATCCTGTATCCCGTGTCTCAACAATGAGACCGCGGCAGGGAAAAGTGGCCACGGCGACGCTAGAGCTTCCCTAAAATCGCAGTTGGCAGAAGTGACCACACAGGTAGCTGCATTACATCTAAATCTATACTCTGCAAATCACATTCAAGTGCCTGGCACAGGTTTCATCGAACCACTTTCACAGTTCTTTTTTTCCAATCTCGTATAGCGCGCGGGAAGAATGTACACCTATATCTTTCCGTCCGAGCTCTGATTTCCCTTATTTTATCGTTGTGATCGTTCCTCCATATGTAGGTCGGTGTCAACAAAATAGTTTTGCATTCGGAGAAAAAAAGATGGTGATTGGAATTTCGGGAGAAGATTCCGTCGCAGTGAAAAACGGCCTTCCTTTTAATGATTTCCAGCCCAAATCCTGTATCATTTCTGTGACACTCTCTCCCATATTTCGCGATAATACAAAACGTGCTGCCTTTCTTTTAACTTTTTCGATGTACTCTGTCAGTCCTATCTGCTAAGGATCCCACACCGAGCAGCAGTATTCTAAATGAGGACGGACAAGCGTAGGGTAGTCAGTCTCCTTAGTAGGTCTGTTACATTTTCTATGTGTCCTGCCAATAAAACGCAATCTTTGGTTAGCCTGCCCCACAACATTTTCTATGTGTTCCTTCCAATTTGAGTTGTTCATAATTGTATTATCTTGGTATTTAGTTGAATTTACGGCTATTAGATTAGACTGATTTATCGTGTAACCGAAGTTTAACGAGTTCCTTTTAGCACTCATGTGGATAACCTCACACTTTTCGTTATTTAAGGTCAATTGCCACTTTTAGCACCATTCAGATATCTTTTCTAAATCGTTTTACAGTTTGCTTTGATCTTCTGATAACTTTATTAGTCGAAAAACGACAGCGTCATCTGCAAACGATCGAAGACGGCTGCTCAGATTGTGTCCAGGATAGTTTATACAGGTAAGGAACAGCAAAGGGCCTATATCACTATGTGGGGGAACGCCAGAAATCACTTCAGTTTTACTGTATGACTTTCCGTCAATTACTACGAACTGTGAGCTCTCTGACAGGAAATCACAAATCCAGTCACCTAACTGAGACGATATTCTATAAGCACGCAATTTCACTACGAGCCGCTTGTGTGGTACAGTGTCAAAAGCCTTCCGGAAATCCAGAAATACGGAATAGATCTGAAATCCCTTGTCAATAGTACAACACTTCATGTGAATAAAGAGCTAGTTGCGTTTCACAGGAACAATGTTTTCCAAACCCATGTTGACTGTGTGTCAATAGACCGTTTTCTTCGAGGTAATTCACAATGTTCAAACAATATATGTTCTAAAATCCTGCTACATATCGACGTTAACGATATGGATTACTCCTACTACCTTTCTTGAATATTGGTGTGATCTGTGCAACTTTCCAGTCGTTGGGTACGGATCTTTCGTCGAGCGGAACGGTTGTATATGATTGTTAAGTATGGAGCTAATGCATAGCGAAATCCGAAAGGAACCTAATTCGTATACAGTCTGGACCAGAAGACTTATTTTATTAAGTGATTTAAGTTTCTTCACTACTCCGAGGATATTTACTTTTACGTTACTCATGTTGGCGGCTGTTCTCTATTCGAATTCTGGAATATGTACTTCGTCTTCTTTTGTGCAGGCACTTCGGAAGGCTGTGTTTAGTAACTCTGCTTTGGCAGCACTGTATCTAAATTGGTACCGAGCACAGAAGGCATTGATTGTTTCTTGCCGCTAACATACTTCACATACGACCAGAATCTCTTTGGATCTGCCAGGTTTCGACACACAGTTTCGTTGAGGAAACTGATATAGACATCTCGCATTGAAGTCCGCTCTAAATTTCAAGCTTCTGGAAAATATCGCCAATCTTGGAGATTTTGCGTCTGTTTAAATTTGGCATGTTTCGTTGTTTCTGCAAGTGTTCTAACCCGTTTTGTGTACCGAGGGTGATCAGCTCCGTCGTTGGTTATTTATTTGGTATAAATCTTTCAATTGCTGCCGATTCGAATTTTGAATTTAAGCCACATCTGGTCTACACTTATATTATTAATTTGGAATGAGTGGAGATTGTCTCTTAGGTAGGCGTCAAGTTAATTTTTATCTGCTTTTTTGATTAGGTGTATTTTTCGAGGATTTGGGGATTACAATATTCAATCTCGCTACGACAACTCTGTTCACTAATCCCTGAGTCGGTTTTGATGCTCGTTATTAACTCAGCATTTGTAAGGTGTCAGGCAAATCCAACACCTTACATGAAAACCCTGACATGATAAGCAAATCCAGTAGTATGTCACATAGCTCGGAATAAATCGTGACATTAAATTGACCAAAGTAATACGAGTAACGAGTGAGCAAATGGAATACCACAGACTAACACAAGAATGCCTAAATGCATGTCGTACCTTCCCACCGTGAGGCAGACGCAGTTCCGAGGGGAGAAACGAGGACAGAAGCCGAGAGCAGAACCGTGTTAAGCTAGATAAGGGAGGGGCTGGGCACCCACGCCGCGAGCCTACCTGTACGACTATACAACCCGCACGTTTTAGCGTGAGGCTTTTTCGCGTCTCAGGTACGTCAAGGATCACCCCCAGCCCATGTTAAAAGCTAGAGCCCTCCAGAAAAGCAGTATAGATCTTACGATAACACAAAAACGACCACTACCACCCGCAAGTTTTAGCGTGAGACTTTTTCGGGTGTCTGTTACATTAGGACAATCCTCCAGCCCATGTTAAAAAGATAGAGCCCTCCAGAAGAACAGTATAGATCTCACGATAACGCTAAAAGGACCACACCAGCTGCAGGTTTTAGCGTGAGACTTTTTAGCGTCTCTGTTACGTTGCAAACTTTAAAAACATTGCCCCACCACGAGAAGTATAACGTTTCTCATTGGATTGACAGAATTTTTGTAGGCGGAGCTTAAGGTTAACATTGAGACCCTGATTGGTCAGATGAAAACATAGCCAGATAGTTTTTTTAACTAACTTTGGTAAATTGTAGTAAGGAGAAGTTAGGAGAGAGTTGGTTCCGAGACGGCGAGCTGGATGGCTGCTGCGCCGGCCGCTGCCGCCCTGACGCTGCTTAAACACCGACAAGGTAATGAACGCACGCGATGTCTCATTTTTGAGCGCATAAGGCTTCACTCAGAACGGCAGAAGTCTCATATATTACACCCCTTTTTTGCGTAATACTAGTGTCGATCGTTAATTAAAACTCATGGTGTTCACATTTGCCACTTGAAGTAAAAATCTGAAACGTGATAATTTTTCTGTTATATAGTTATTGAGAAGCCACATCAGCCACTGTAATTTACGACAAGTTAGATAAGTAATTAAAGATAATTGAGGGTCACTGTAGACCATTTTGATAGTTTTCTCTTTTGTTAAACTTAAATTAAACCTAGATTATAGATGTGATATGGCATAGGTCATCCTTCGATCGATTGTAGAACTTGGAATCCCATTCAGGGAACATTCGTTCACATTTTTGTTGAACGCAGTTGGTTTTTACCATCCTGTATTAAAACATTTCCTTTTATCAATAGTGCAATTTATAAATGATGTTTTGTGAGTAGAATAAAGTTACCAATGGTAAACTTAACTGATTTTTCGACGTTATTTTACCAGCTAACTAAAAATAGGAAAGCCTTGAACCCTTTCCACTAAATTTAGTTAGTATTAAGATTCTTTTACAGGGAGTGCAGTGGAGCTGACGCTGAGATCATTAAGCATTTGATTATATCATCGCTATGTCAAAATTCTTCTGGGTTAGAGACCGCATTGTCATTTATAAAATTCTAACGTTTCGGCGGCTGTTGCAAGGCGCCTTCCTCAGGGTGTGTTGCTAACTGCTAACCAGGCCACGCCGCTGACAGTCGAGGTCGTAATCGATCGCAGTCTGCACAGAACCTATCTTGGTACCAGAGGAAGTTTGGTAATGATCTGCCAAAGTGTACACCACCGCCGGCCGGGGTGGCCGAGCGGTCTAGGCGCTACAGTCCGAAACAGCGCGACAGCTACGGTCGCAGGTTCGAATCCTGCCTCGGGAATGGATGTGTGTGATGTCCTTAGGTTAGTTAGGTTTAAGTAGTTCTACGTTCTAGGGGACTGATGACCGGAAGTGAAGTCCCATAGTGCTCAGAGCCATTTGAACCATTTTTATACACCACCTGGCAAGTGGAAGTACGAATCAGACACCGTAGCAGCGACAATAACTTCTATTGCAATCACGCGTAAACCTTTTTGGAGGAAAAACTACAGTACCTCGTCGATACAGGAAAAGAAGTGACGGTATAGCCAGTAAAACGCCTGACACTCCGGAGCAGTGACGACTGGTGTTTATTCTCCGCTAATGACACCGATTAGAACGTACGGTCGAGTAACATTCCTTAACCTGGGGCTACGACTTGTGTCTGAAGGGCAATTTAGAGTGGCAGGTACATCACAGCCTATTGCCAGAGCAGAATACGACTTACTGCCAGATCTGCGACCTCAGCCTTAATAGATTTGACTACTAATATTCACGCAACAGGGAAGGTCTGTTGTGTCACCCCACTGCCGGCACGCACAGTCACAGGCCATACACCGTACGTACGGTTATGAAAAGATACCCTGAGATTACTCAGCAGTCGCCCATTCTCCCACCCATCAAGCACACCTTTTACCACGCCGGAGCCACCAACTCACGCTCGGCCTAGACGTTTCACGCCTGAAACTAAGTGGCAAAACAGAAATTTCACAGCATGCTATCGCAAGGTATCTGCAGAGTTTTTAGCAGCAGGTGGGTAGCCCCGAATGGGTGGCCCCCCTGCGGTGACTATTGCCAACTCAATGCAAGGAACATCTTACACCAGTAGCCAATGCCGCACATAGATTTTTCTGCAAATGTTCGGGGCAAGACGATATTTTCTACCACAGCCCTAGTTCGAGTGTACTATCAGATCACCGCAGCTACGGAAGGCATTCAACAGTGACGACGTCATTCGGCCTCTGAGTTCACCAGGATGCCATCCGGACTCTGCAGTGCAGCTCAGACCTTCCAGCACTTTATGAACGAGGTGACAACAGATTTAGATTTTTGCTATGTGTACGTAGACGATTGGTTGGTGATATCCTTATCAGAACAGTTACGGCATTTGACGTGTGTTCGACTGCCCATACACACAGGGAGTAGGTATTAACTCAGTCAAGTGTCGTTTTGGGAGCCAGAGGTGCACTTTCTAGTGTATTTGGTGTACTCAATGTGTATTCGACCACCACACAAAAAAGTATAGGCCGTAAACAAATACCGCCAACCTGTCACTGTCAGAGTTACGGCGGTTCCTAGGAGGAGTGCATTTCTACCAACGGTTCATTCGCAATCGCGCACTGATAACCACACCGTCGAAGAACTACCGGCTGATCAAAAAGTCAGTATAAATTTGAAAACTTTATAAACCACGGAATAATGTAGATAGAGAGGTAAAAATTGACACACATGCTTGGAATGACACGGGGTTTTATTAGAACAAAAAAAAGAAATATTTCTACATGCGTGAAAGATCTCTTGCGAGCGTCGTTTGATGATGATCGTGTGCTCAGCCGCCACTTTCGTCATGCTTGGCCTCCCAGGTCCCCAGACCTCAGTCCGTGCGATTATTGGCTTTGGGGTTACCTTAAGTCGCAAGTGTATCGTGATCGACTGACATCTCTAGGGATGCTGAAAGACAACATCCGACGCCAATACCTCTCCATAACTTCGAACATGCTTTACAGTGCTGTTCACGACGTTATTCCTCGACTACAGCTATTGTTGAGGAATGATGGTGGACATATTTAGCATGTCCTCTAAAGGGCATCTTTGCTTTGTCTTACTTTGTTATGCTAATTATTGCTATTCCTTATCAGATGAAGTCCATCTGTCGGACATTTTTTGAACTTCTGTATTTTTTGGTTCTAATAAAACCCCATGTCATTCCAAGCATGTGTGTCAATTTGTACCTCTCTATCTACATTATTCCGTGATTTATTCAGTTTTCAAATTTGTACTGACTTTGATCGTCCGTTACTTACGGCGCACTGAAGCCTAACTACAGAGTGCATTAGACTAGCGAAGCAGACACCGCGTTCCAGGCTGTGAAAGCAGCTATAGCAACCCCGCCCTATTACCACACCCCACTTGCGCTTATGATTGATGCTTCGTCCACTGCCTTTGCTGCTGCACTTAAGCAACAGATTGATCAGTATTGGCACCCCGTTGCATTCTATGGTCATAAGTTGGCGCCGTCTCAGAAAGGTTGAGCACAAACGACCGTGAGCTGTACAACGCTTACGCTGCTGTCAAAAAATTCAGACATCCATTAGAAGGGCAACAGTTCATCTATGTGGATCATAAATCGCTTACCTACGTCTGCAAGGTAAAGCGTGAGGAAGAATCGCCTAAGCAGTTGCGGTGCTTTGATTATATGAGCCAGTTCACGACTAGCATTGTGTATGTGTAAGGATAGCCACATTTTTAGCTGACGCACTTTCGCGTGTAGGAACCAGTGAACGCGGTAGTGGATGACATCGCACGTGTGGAAACAATGACACATACCATTGATTACGACGTCCTCGTGCATGCACAACAGAGTGATAGACTTGTGTGATTTACTGCAACAATCTAAAGGGCTGAGTTTACAGAGCCTGACATCGCCAGACGCAAACGTGGAGTTATATTGTGGCGTTACAGGAGGAAAGATACGTCCATTGGTCCCACAACAATTTAGAGCACAAGCAATAACATTAATGCAGAATCTGGCACCGGCAGGAGTAAGGGCCAGTGCCAGATTAGTCAAACAGAACTTTGTATGACCAGGTATGCACACAGACTGGAGAACATTTGTAAAGCGGTGCGTAGCACGCCAAGGGAATAAAATCACGGGGCATGTCAGAGCACCGCTGGGCGCATTTCTTCCGCCAAATCTGCGTTTCGAACATGTGCATGCCGACATCGTAGGCCTACTCGCAGCATCGGGAGGCTACAGTTATTGCCTCACGGTGGTAGACAGGTTCACCAGGTGGCCTGAGGCATTTCCATTGAAGAACATCACGACAAACTTCAGCGCAAACATTTTCCTGGCCACATTGCCCGGTTCGGAGTCTCGCTGAAAATTACCTCTTATTAGGGTCGGCAATTTGAAGTTTACGTCTTTAGAGGATTGACCACATTATTAGGTATGAAACGTGTACGCCCCGCGGCAAATCCCCCTGCATCCAACAATACAGTCGCGCGTCTTCATTGGCAGTTAAAAGCAGCACTAAGAGGCATTGCCCGTCGTTCTTTTAGGCCTACGGACGTCATTTAAGTGATCTGATGAGCCCAGTAGTGGAAATGGTATGAGGAGAAACGTTACGCCTACCTGGAGAGTTTTTGCACATCACGGGAGATGACACAATCACTGTCGCAGATTACACCACAAAATTAAGAGAACACATTTGCCAGCTGAGATCGGCAATGCCTAGAAACCAGTTGGAAAGACATTCGTTCGCTTTTGCGGAGCTAGACAATTGCACGCATGTGTTCCTACGCAACGGTACAGTGCGCAAACCATTGCAGCCACCGTAAGACGGACCGTATCAGGCAGTCAATAGGAGTAGCAATACTTCTCGTATGATGATCAATGGTACACCTCAGTCGCATTGGATCGTATCAAGCTGGCCTTTCTGGATGCAACATATTACAACCACACAGAACGCAAACCAGAGAAGACAGAAGAATCAGGAATAAAAGGTGTTCCTCTACCCCATGAGCGCCAAGGTGAACCAGGCACTGCGACACAGAGACCGACGTCTACGATTACTACCCCGCTCCCTGTAGAACCACTGACTCACTTGGCTCACCGCACGATTTCAAGAAAGTATTTACGAGGGTTGGATGGCGTGTGAAATTTAATTTGCGTTATCGTTAGCACTAAAGAGAAAAATCATGCAGTGAACTTTTCTGACGTTTTATCCTCACAAATGTACAGTGACGCGTAAACGTGCCGTGCTGTGGCAGTTTAAAGCTGTGTTGATATAGTTGCTCTTTGGTTTACGTTTCTGTTTAGTTATTCCGTGCTTTACATTGTAAACGCATTCATGTTTGTGTAAGAATAAGCTGTTATCGAGAATACTTGGGAATAAGTATCTTGTTTTCTCCGTTACCAACGAACTTTATCTGCGTCACAAATAGAATATGCAGAAATTTTGACAATTACAACGTCAACGATGAGATATGCATTAAATATTCGACACAGTGTTTGAAAACCAGACACAAAGTAAAAATTGCATATACTTAGAGCGCTAAATAATTGCAGGTCGCTTGAAAATAGCGATATAGCCAAAATAAGCTTATCGCCGAACTGTACCACTTTTGAATAAAGCTTCAAAAAAAATAGCGTCCTGGCGTAATACAGACCTACATATACGCCTCTATAAAATTTATTGGTTAAGAAAAGTATAATGCTGGAAGTCACCGGTATCAGGATAGACCGACATTGTGCCTTTCACGTAACAAGGGTGCTCCTAACACTTCATAAACTATGCGAAATATCGATACGCGGTTTTGGATGTATGGTAGTGTGGGAAGCAACAAATATATATTTTTTTAAATTATCGAGATACCTATGTAATTTTTAACACTATATGACAACACTTAAAGTGCAACATTTTTCTGGTGGAAGCGAACATCTGCTGGGAGTAGTAGTTTCATTCCTGCCAGCCTATATTTAAGTAGCACTGGAAGTGAATTTTTTTCCTTTTTGTAAGATTACTGGTTGCTATGTCTCGTCAGAGCCAACATCCATGAACCCAATGTTGCCATTCAGTTATTTGTGAACACAGTCATGATATGCATACCTTCTAAATGACATTTAACAGCTCTTGGGTGGAAAAACGTAGTGATATAATGATTTATGTCGTAAGGTGGACACATTTCAATAGTATATATACTACGTTACCTTGATCGCTACAGAGGTGACGCACACCAGTGGGACAGCAAAACTTCTCCCGTCTTAGCAAACTATCAATAGCCATAACACCAGTTTTCTAGGAGTATGCATCCAGAATAAGGAGAATCGATCGTAAGTGTTGTAGGAATGGCAGATGACAAACTGCAGTTCATTGGAACAATGAGAAGCAAAGGCAATTCACAAGCAAAAAAGGTAGCTTACAAAATGCTCGATCGAGCGATTTTTCAGCACTGCAAGTCAGTCTGCGACACCTACCAGGGAGGACTGACAGAAGAGAAGGTGAAGACAAAGAAGATAAACTCTTTCATACAGGAGTTTTCTCAGCAAGCACGAGGCAGACTCTACAATGGAGGCGTTGCGTCCTATTGAATTCCGAGAACTTACGTAACCAAGACTGAGTTTACCAATTTATTACTTTCGTACACATACGAGTACAGCGTGTTTCACAATTCATATTACACAACTCAAGAGGTTGTTGTTGTGACTAAGTAGATCAAGTTTTACGTAGGAACCCACGTTCGGAATCCTCATCCAACAATGTTACAGAGTTTCAAATTCATAGCCGCTTTCGCCTGTAAATGTATGTAAATAATGGGTGAGTCCATGATGTTACAAACGTTCCAAGATTACGAAGAAGGATGAATGCATCAATTTGAGGTAGGGGGTCCCTGGTTCGGAAAAGAACGAGTCGAAAGTTATACCTCTTAACAACTGAATACACGTACTGGTAATGTTTTTGCTAAGATTGTAGGGCAGCCAACTTTCAGAGGTAGTAATATGGACCAAAACAAGGAAAAAATGCCTAGTAAACATCCGTTCTTTTGTACCATTCCGAATGAACAGGGTAATATGCACGAAGTACCCTTAGCCACATACCAAAGGTGATTTTCAGAGTACCTGTATGTTTGTAAAGTTGATATTTTTATCGATTATTGTGCGTGTACGTGGAAATCCTAGCATATGAAGAATAACATGTCCATATAGAAAGAACACTAATGAACCTAGGAATCTCTCTCTCTCTCTCTCTCTCTCTCTCTCTCTCTCTCTCTCTCTCTCTCTCTCTCTCCTCTCTCTCCCCTCTTTGTAAACAAAATCCTGACTGGAAACTGGAATGGCTTAAAATGAGTTGGTAGATCGATTGGAACCGTTGGTAAATAGGATATGAGAGAGCTTTCCAGAGGCTGTATCGCTGTAGTAGTTTCGTTATCAGTACGTAGTTTTAATATGCGAACGGGTAAGGCTGCAAAGTTTTAAACGATTTACATGCCATAGTAGCAGTCTAATCATAAGCCGATAAACCGTAAATAGAACTTCCTGATTTCAGTTAAAACCAACTGCGAGGAAGAAGGCAAAAACCTCACATTTTTACATCACACTACCCAGTTTCTTTCACGCAATCGCTTTGAACAGAAGACCTATACATTGTTGCTTAAATGAATAGACAGCCTATACCAGTCAATTTTATACGAGTGTGGGATGAAAATTTGAACTAAAACGGTCAAGATCTTTTCGAGGTTATTGCCAACAACGCTTCCCCCTCATATTTTATTTATATATATTATACATACTCATATATAACCTATGTCCGTCTGCATGTTTTTATATTATCGTGTCAAGATTTGAAGTACATCTGTCAAAAACAGGTTTTTGGTGACAACGCTAAACAGCGTCTTCTCTTTGTGTAGTAGTGGTATTACATATATACATTACAACCAAAACATTTCAGATTAGCAATAAAAATACGCAAAAAATATAAAACGACAGCGAATGACTGGATGGAATAAGGTGTGCGGGTATTGTGGAGACGAACTGAAGGAAGCAATTGAAATTTTGGACAGAGTCGGCACTAAGCAGAATTTGATCAGAATGAATTCACTTCATCAAGTTATCTTCCATTAGGAATGTGGATGCACTCGATGACCGTGATACGACTTTCAAAGTGACAGAGCATAGAAATTAGTCGTCCTATTCTTTCAGGTTTTATTAAAGAAAATCTAGATTTCGGCTACTGCCTAGCAATTATCAATGCACTATTTTATAAGTTTCAATACTTGTCCTAGTACATCAGTCCCCTATTGTTCGGCACAGTTCATTTAAGACTCTCACTTTATAACAATGTGATATGTTTATTCACTCCAAGGGCTTCTATCAAGTTCAGCCTTCGCTTGTAATTTGTTCCTATAAAGCAGTAGGTATGATCAGGTGTCCACTAACCTCAATTACTGACGATGCTTGTCCGTGCACGTCGGCTTCGTGTAAGGAGCGAGTGCGTGAAGGTTCGACCGTACTTTGTGTTGTGTATACATTCCACTCCTGCTGCTGATGGCCCGTCCGCTGCCGCCTCCTAAAGCTTCGTCGACCGTTATAACGTGGCGCGACCAAGAGACGCGTCGAGGCTCACGAGAAAGCCGTGGAGCGTTACGTCACAGCACGTGACACTGTAGATCTTACGAGTGCCAGCAGCGGGGAGGGAATAACTATTTCAGAAAAGTTTAATGATTCTAGATTACGCGTTTAAATACATGTAACCTCTCGATAACGGATGACGAAGTTAGGGCCTTTAGTGGGTGCCTTTTCAATTACATACTGATTTGTCATGGGCCCTGGTACTCTAGCAGAACAACCACAGGAGGTTTTGAACAGATGGCAAGAATATATTGAATGTCTGTATAAAGGGGATGAAATGCAAAGCGAAATGAAGGTTGAAGAGGAGCAATATGTGCCGGAAGATGGAAAGGGATTTAACATCTCGGAAGCAGAAGTAGAAAAGGCGCTGAAGGAGATGAAGAATAGGAAGGCATGTGGAATACATGATTTGCCAGCAGAACTGTTGAAGAGTCTGGGAAACAAGGCAAGAAAAGAAATAGTCTACCTCTGCCACGAGATATATGAAAAAAGGGGAATGGCCTGAGGACTTCCCTGCAACAGTTATGATACCAATAGAGAAAAAGAGAAACAGTAAAAAATGTGAGGATCACCGGACCATCAGTCTAATTTCTGATGCAGCTAAAGTCTTGCTGAGAGTGTTGAATAGAAGGTTATATGGCAAGCTGGATAGAGGGATTGCAGATGAGCAGTTCGGATTTAGAAGAGGAAAAGGAACAAGAGATGCTATTGGCCTGCTAAGAACTATAGCGGAAAGATATATGGAAAAAGGTAGAGAAATCTTTGCTGTTTTTATAGATTTAGAAAAGGCTTTTGACAGAGTTCAATGTAACAAGCTGATGGATATCTTGAAGAGGAAAGGAGTAGATTGGAAGGAGAGACGACTGATACAGAATCTATATTTACACCAGAAAGTAAGGATAAGGATTGGAAATGAAATGTAGGGAGGAAGCAGCATTGGACGAGGTGTTAGACATGGTTTTTGCCTTTCCCCACTGTTGTTTAACGTATACCTTGAAGAGATTATTGTGAAAGGCTTAGATGGGAAAAGAGGAATATGTATTGGTGGAAAGAGAATAGAATGTATAAGATTTGCTGATGACATGGTATTAGTGGCAGAAAGCGAGCGGACAGTGACATGCTGAAAGATCTGAATGAAGCTTGTGTGGAATGTGGGATGCAAATAAACACAGCAAAAACAAAGAGTATGGTTATCAGTACAAGATGCAGACTGTCCAATATTAAAATAGGACAATCTACCACTAGCCAAGTAAGCGAATTTAAATATCTGGGAAGCACAATAACTGAAGATTTGAGATGTCACCAGGAGGTGAAAACTCGAATTGCCATAGCGAAGGAGGCATCCTACAGAGAAAAGGAGACTCTTATGTGGCAAATTAGATAAAGGACTAAGGAAAAGGCTTGGCAAATGTTTTGGGTGTGGCACTAAATGCGGCAGAAACATGGACACTGAGACGAGAGAATGAAAAAAGGTTAGAAGCATTTGCGATGTGGATGTGAAGGAGAATGGAGAGAATAAGCTGGATGAAAAGCGTGAGTAATGAAAGAGTGGTTGGTGAGAGAAGATGTCTGCTGAAGGTTGTAAGAGAACGGAAAAAGAATTGGTTGGGACATTGATTGAGAAGGGAGTGCTTGCTAGTAGATGCTTTGTAAGGATTGGTTTGCGAGAGAAAACTGAGAGGAAGAAGGAGATACAAGATGGTAGACGACATAAAGGGAAGAGGAAATTATGCAGACCTGAAGAGGATGGCAGAAGACGGGACAGCCTGGAGGACTACCATGTGGAAACGTGCCTTTTGGCAGAACACTGATGATGATGATGATGATGATGATGATGATGCGTGCGCAAAGTGTGCCGGAAAATCCGACTAGTGCGACGTCGCAAGTTCAATGCGAGGTCCGTGTTTTTCGTGGGCTCTTGAGACGCGTAGCGTTACTTTATCACTGTTCACTCGCAGTTATCATAACAACCAACATAGCCGAGATACTGGGACGTGAAGATATCGTGTCAGTTACGGTCGATGACCGGATGCTACGATAATGTTTTCCGGAACAAATAGTAAAAAGCTCGGTGAGATGATATCACATGCTCCAGTGGATTCGAAATCACTAAATGGAAAGAATGCAACTCTAATAAGTGTTGCTCTATTGAAATTTGAATGAAGTTTGCATTTCCTAAGCAACCTGTGATATGCTGAGTGAAGATCAGTTTGGTTTCAGAAAGGGATTGGGAACAAGAGAGGCGATTCTGGAACTCAGACTCGTTATCGAAAAGCAAGTACAGAAAAATGAACCAACTTATATTGCCTTTGTAGACATGGAAAAGGCATCTGATAACGTTATCTGGCAAGAGATGTTCAGAGTGCTGAGGAAAAGTGGAATAAAATACAAAGACATCCGTATGATAGTTTCTATAAGAATGGGGTGGCAGTGATTAGGAACTGTCACCAGGAACAAGAAGCAAATATTAGAAAAGGTGTAAGGCAAGGATGTGCTCTCTGTCCTCTTATATTCAATGCTTACATCCAAGAAGCTATAGACCAAGTTCGAGAAACTACAGAGGTGGGGATCAAAATTAATGGGTAAAAGATAGACATGCTACGTTATGCAGATGATATTGCTATAGTCGCGGAGACAAAAGAAGATCTAGAGGAAGTCCTCAGAACAATGGAAAAAATTCCATGCACTCAGTATGGAATGAGAATAAACAAAAAAAGACTAAAGTGATGGTATGCAATACAGGAGCAGAATATGAACCTCTGAGAATGAGAATTCGAGGAGATGAGCTGGAAGTGATAGAGGAATTTACTTACCTCGGAAGCAAAATCACAAGAGATGGTAGAAGCCGGAAAGAAATTGCGACCAGAATACAAAAGGACAAAATTACATTTAATCGGAGAAGGAACTTACTCACCAGCAACAACATCAGTGTGAAAATAAGGAAACATGTCATGAAAGGTTTCGTTTGGAGTGTGGCCCTATACGGATGTGAAACTTGGACAATTGGAAGAGAAGAGAGAAGACGGCTAGAGGCCCTGGAAATGTGGTGCTATAGAAGGATGATGAAGATCAGCTGGAGAGACAAAGTAACAAATGAAAAGGTGCTTAGAAGAGTACAGGAAACCAGATCTCTGTGGAGGCACATCCAAACCAGAAGAGACAAACTTGTAGGGCACATCCTACGACACAACAACATCATTGGAACAAAATCAGAAGGAGCTATTGAGGGAAGGAATCGGCGGGGGCGACCAAGGATATCATACAGGCAACAGATCACGAATGACGTTCGATGTAAGACATAGTGGAAATGAAGAGGAAGGCTGACAGAAGAGAGGAATGGCGTTTTGCTGCAAACCAACCTCAGGTTTGAACACTAGAAGAAGAAGAAGCAACCTGTGTGACAGGGATAACGAACGCAAGCCAGATTTTTAATGTTGAGACGCATATTCATTCGTTTCGAAGTGTGACTAATTGCACCTCTGTGGATGAGATGAGTAAACGATTTTATTCAATCCCAATACACACATACTTTACACCTAGTGCTATACATTATAGTATCACTTCATAACGTGTAATACACACAGTCTTATACATCTACATACTGAGTGGAGCGATGGCTCTAAAGACATTTTCCAATTATAAATAATGTAAAAGAGTCGATTTGGAATAGCAAGTCTGTTTCGCGAATGAAACATTACAAAAAACATTCAACGTTAAAACTCTCTTTTATAAATAACCTGAGTTATCTCTTCCGCCTTCGAGAGCGCAGCATTGTGAATAAAATCGTTGACTTGTAGCGTTCCGTGATTTTTAGATAACTTGTGTATTCCGTAACTTTACTAACGATTTTTTCCCTCTAAGAGTGACTTGACTAAAGAAGGAAATATTTGCGAAAGAGATGTACTCCACTACAAGAAACAACAGCCGCCATTGCTGAGAGATATAAGAAAACATTAATTTTTGTCAATATATGCTCTTGTAAGAAGATGAATACGTAACAGTTGAGCACTGAGAAGAACGTTTTTATGAAATAAAAATTGTTATCTTAAAAGATAAAATTTTTTCTTATTTCGGAAGTGAATATTATGGCCATTTTTCCTCTCCTCCTAATTAAGATACAAAGTGCAAGAAAACAGAAGGCAGGATTCTGAATGCTAGGTAGTACTGTGCGATATCTGTTTAATAACACGGCCTTATGGAATGAACAGTTTCTCTTTTGTGAAAAGCGAAAATTTCCCTACCGACACAGACTATCATAGTTGTTGAGAATCATATCCGTCTGACTTGCTCTTCAATGACAGCGTGAAGAATTTTTCAGAGCTACATTACGAAGCAGATCTTGAAAAGCTGTTTCTTACGCTGGCTGCTAAGAAGAACTTCATTTAACCTTGGGTGCGCTCGGCTGCACTCCAGAGACGCCACGCATTATTGCAAAACTAATAAGTTACTCATTTTCAGTCAAGAAGACAGTAATAAGGATCCACATCACTAAATATTTCGCTGGCTGGAGTGACCGAGCGGTTCTAGGCGCTACAGTCTGGAACCGCGCGCCCACTACGGTCACAGGTTCGAATCCTGCCTCGGGCATCTGTCTCGCGTGTGTTCTTAGGTTAGTTAGGTTTAAGTAGTTCTAAGTACTAGGGGGACTGATGACCTCAGAAGTTAAGTCCCACAGTGCTCAGAGTCATTTGAACCCTTTTGAACTGAATATTTTATTTTTGATGAAAAAGTCAGTTTCAATTTTCACATTCAAAAGTAACACCAAAGGACAGATTTATTCAAATCATTTAGGAATGAAAAAAGACCTGCTAAGAGTAGGGAACAGTAGTGATAATCAATTTTGTAGTGGGAAACTTCGAGGCTGTCAGTCTATTTGTTCTTTTTGCTCTTATCAGTAATAGTGTATAATTTTTCTAGTGGCCAAGGGAGGGTCATTAGTACCTCCATTTTCAAGTGATAGCGCCCGAATTTATAACAAGATTGGTGCATCAAATTTCACCGTTCGTCAACACATTATGCCGTGCCATAAGACTTCTCCTTTTAATTGTTTCTCTGGCAATGAAGTCAGGCGTTGTGACGCGAAACTGGACATACACTACTTGATCGGAAGTATCTGGACACCTGTTAGCGGACATTACTAAGGAGTGTCTCCATCCTTCGTCTTTATAATGGCTTGAACTCTGCTGAGGACACTTTCAGTGAGATGCCTGTGGTGGAACAACAGCCCGTTCCTCCTCAAGGGGCAAAACAGAGAAAGTCCGGAGAGAAATGATCTTTTAACTCATCCCAAAGGTGTTCCACCGGGCGTGGGTCAGAAATCTGAGCAGGCCAGTCCATTCTGGGAATGTCGTTTTCCACAATCGATTGCCTCACAGATGCTGCTTTATAGCAGGGTGCGTTGTCATGTTGATACAAACAACCGTCGTTTCCAAAATGTTACTCTATTGTACGCAGTACAGAATGGTGTAAAATGTATTCACATCCTTCCGCATTAGCCTTGTCTTAATCGCAGTAAGGGAACCACACCCCAGCCACAAAAAACACCCCGATACTGTAACACCATCTCCTCACAGGATGACAGGTAACATTTTCGAAACATTCGTGAAACCTAAACCTTTCCACGGGATTGCCACAGATTATAGGGTGGATCATCATCGGCTCCAGTCATCCATTGTCCAGCAGCGTTACCCTTACAGTACCTCAAGCGTCGCTTGCATTAACTACACAGATGGGTGGTTCATGGTGACTCGACCACTGTATCATTCTTTTTAACTCTCTGCGCACAGTCATTGTGGTGTCCGGAGTACAGTTGTGGTAGTGTTTTGGACCTCACATGTCAGTCCGTTCTCTGATTTCATACGATTTTGCACAACCACCTTCCACAATGTTCGACGATCCCTGTCCGTCTTTACACGACTTCTGCCTGTCTTTGGATGAGCTGTAGTCGTTCCCTCACGTTTCCACTTACGTCACCAGCAGTCGACCGAGGCAAGTTCGGAAGGGCTAAAATGTCCCTGGTGAATTTGTTCTCAGACGACATCCAACGATTACTCCACGTTAGAAGTTACTAAGCTATCCTGACCGACCCATTCTTCTATTAGCGTTTACCTACATGACAGTACAGTACTCCCCGCTTGCTTTTATACAGGTGCGGCCCCCTCTTGTAGCATCTAATAGTCAATTCCGCATCGCATAGTGGTGTTCGGATATTTTTGATAACATGATGTTTAGTTTTCGGATTATTTTGATAAGATAGAATCTACTATCCAAAACTAGTTGTTACACTAGAGTATAATGCGGATTTGTCAGAAAAGACAGCTTGTGACGAACCTTACAGCACTTCTTGGAATGCAACAATGATAAAGAAATATCCTTCTTTAATACCAGTCGGAAACAAAATCGTCTGGCTATGTTGATTAATTTTGAGTAGTTAGCCAAATTTGTTATTAATTATGACACTGTAGTTAATAGACGAATGTGAGATCCAGGCAATACTAAGTCATATGAAAAATTTCAAGGCATCAGCGGAAAACCAGATAACAGTTGAATTATGGAAGTATGCTAACAAAAATGCAATTGTCTTACTCCATAAACGTTTTGAGGAGTTATGGAAGAAAGAAATCATTCTAGAGGAATGGAAAATGGCCCTGATATACCCTCTTCACAAAAAAGATCCTAAATCTGATCCCAACAACGATAGAGGGATTTCCCTGATGGATGTGACATACAAGATATTGTCCAGAGCTTTACTAAAAAGAGTAGAATACCGGTTGGATTGCCAGATTGGGGAGTATCAAGCAGGGTTTAGGAAAGGAAGATCCTACCCTGAACAGATCTTGAACCTCAAAAACATTTTTGCATATCAGAAGCAGAGGCCGAAACCGTATATAGTGACTTTTGCAGACTTCCAAAAAGCTTACGATTCCATAGACAGAGAATCGCTGTTCAATAATTTCTAGGAGTTTAGCTTAGATGGGAAAACTCTAAACATCAGCAAGGAGACGCTCACGAATATGTCCTCTTCATGGGTGAACTTTCGGAGCCTTTTGAGATCAGAACAGGGGTCCGACAAGGGGATGGTCTCTCACCCCTGCTGTTTAACTGTGCACTCGGCAAGGTTGTGAGGGAATGGAATGCAAGAACGAGAGGGGGAATAAAACATGGAACAAAAAACAAAGGAATCACGATTAAGTGTTTGGCATTTGCTAACGACATGGCCCTGTTCGCGGAAACGTGGGAGGAAGCTAAAGAACAAAGCGCCAAGTTACAAGAGCAGGCAGGGAAGACATGAGAAGATTTCTTACGAAAAAACGAAGATTATGACGAATATACTAGATACTCCTAAGAGAATTAAAGTAGGAGCTCAAAAAATAAAGGTGGTTAGGAGTTTCAAGTACCTAGAGAAATGGATTGAATGGAACAACCTTAAAGAGAAAGCAATGGGAGCAAGAAGGAGCAAAATGGAACTAGCTTTCCAGAGAAACAAAAACACATACAATATGAAAGCCTTCTCTTGGAACACCAAAACAAGGCATTGTAGCACAGTAATTAAGCCGGAATCACTTCATGCAGCAGAGACACTAGTCATGGGGAGGAAAGGGCAAATGGAGAAACTGGAAATCAAGGAGAGGAAAATTTTGAGGAAGATCATGGGTCCCAAATTCCAAAATAACAAACTAGTTTTCTATAGAAGCGAAGCCATCTATGCGAAGTCGGAGAAATTCTCGGAAACCATGAGGAAAAGGAGGACTGCTTTCCATGGACACGTACTCCCAATGAATCCCGACAGATTAACTAAAGAAATCTTTGACTTCTCTTTAAAAAAAATTGGTTTAAGGAAGTGGAAAAGGATTTGAGAGAACTCGAGGTTACCGAAGTCATGTTAAAGAATGGTAGAGCCAAGACTGTGACCAAAGAGAAAACTAAGAGGTTCCAAGTTAGGATCAACACCAGGAAACCGATTCAGATGTGAGAGGTGGAAAGAAAGAAGAGATCAGATAGAATGAAGAACTATCGGGAGAAAAAGAGAGCACAAGCATCTAAGAAGCGATTGATCTGCCGTATTCCAAAGATGGGTGATTCGAAGTGAAAAAAAGAAAAGAAATATTTACGGTCGCTATTTTGTTTAAGGAAACTAATTATGAAACTGACTATGTTGGATTGAAATTGAACTTACGTAACAATTAATGAAGCGTACGTGGGCCACAACGGTCATTACACACGCGAAAACTCAAATAAATTTGCAAGTGATATGATTTTTATCAGTTAATTAGCATTACACTGAACACTTTAGAATCATTTAAAATAAAAAATGATTTAATAATTCGAGCACATGATGCGGTAATGACTGAGAAATGTGACCTCACAATGATGTTTACGGTCACTATATTTTACTAACCGCTTTGTTGTAATGGTCAAAATTTATTGCCAGGAAATACAATCGTGATGCCCAAAACACGTCATAATTAGCAGCAATTAAAGAAGACAACGCCGAAAACACTACTGCCAAGATCGGCGCAAATATCAATAACACTATGCGACCTAATTTTTGATATTTGCGTAATTTTCACTGTTCCTGAACTAATTTCCTGCCTTGATTTCATATCTGTTGTTAGTTTTTTTCCAAATATTTTCAGTTTTTATCGCAAATCAACTAAAGTCATATTTCAATCAAATCTAAGTTCCACAAAGAGAAATTTTATTCCAGGTAGGGAAAATTTTATTCTAGTAAGATGGAGTAACTGGCCATACTTGTAACATCCATCTGCCTGTTAGGCGGGAAACTTTATAGTTCGTGTTGACATGCTGTAGTGTTGTGTGGTTTTGTTTGTGCTGTTAAATGTAGTTTAGCAGTTTTTTATAAATGACTTCCCCCAAGTGTTTGACTAACCCAAACGGGTTATGTTTGTGGTAATTGCTTTATTACTAAGCCAAGACAGAACATTAATAAATTCATGAGAAATGACTGACACACACACACACACACATATATATATAAGGCTTGATGATCAAGACAAAAGCTGGGCATCACAAAGGATATTCTGCACATGCACATTAAGTGCATCATGAGGAGAATATGAAAGTTTCAGAGCTGTGTTGAAATACTTGAACCATGAAAAACATTCTGGGGCAATAAGGAGAGATTTGAAAGTTATTAGCATGTTACTTGGTCAATAATGCGGGCACACAAAAATTGCGTATTTGATTTGCCGAGCCAAAGACAAGCATAGGAAAGTAACTAACGGGCCCGAAAGAAAAATCCTCCAGCCCGAGCTACAGAATATAATAAATGAACCAATTGCTCAACCACGCAAGATGCTGTTATCTCCTCTTCACATCAAGTTTGGATGAATTAAACAGTTCACAAAGCACTACCAGAAGATGATGACTGCTTGCTGCATTTGATAACAAGATTTCCAATAATATATTATGGGAAACTCAAAGAAAGGATCTTTGTGTGACCGCAGATAAAAAATTTAATGAAATACAGTTTGTTTCAGAGTATACCGAATCCAGTGTAAAAAGGGCGTGGGTTTCGTTTACAGTGACGGCCACCTTTTTGGGTAACAACAAACACCCAATTATAAAACAACAGTTAAAACAATGTTCCATGTTTTCATGAAATTACAACGCCACAGTGTGGAGCTTCATTTTCTACCTGCAGATACTGACTTTTTTGTGCAAACCTTCGTGATGTCAGGGAAGAACAAAGAGAACGATTTCACCAGGACGCTAGTGAAACTAGAAAGAGGTACGAGGGAAGATGGAATGCTAACATTATGACTAACTACTGTTTTATGGAAAAAGGAGATGGTACTCGTGAAGGGAGACCATAAGAGAAGTTTCGCCCTTTGTCGGAAAGAACTCGACGCAGTGAAACCAGCGAACGTAAATTAAATTGTGGCAAATTAAATTGTGTTTTTATAATAATTATCAGCATTTTTAAGTAAACATATATGATTGCTTAGTCTAGTGAAGTGTGCAGTGATTCTATACGAGGTCACAGAATAAATATTTTTTATTGTAATTTAAAAATAATCGTGTTAGAGGAAAAATTTGATTTCAGGTAAAACTTCAGACATAATTTGTGTGAGAAACTGATACAGGAAAACCATCAAATTTGAAATCAGAAGGAAAAATACTTTAAATATGACCTTTTTTTGTGCAAACCTTCGTGATGTCAGGGAAGAACAAAGTGAACGGTTTCACCAGGACACTAGTGAAACTAGAAAGAGGTACGAGGGAAGATGGAATGCTAACATTATGACTAAATTAAATTTCAGAAGTTTTAGAATACAGCATAACGTAAATGAGTAACTCTTTTGAATCCATATGTAAAGTTCTACCATTTTTCGCCAGAATTAATAATTTAATAACTTAATGAACTTCCTTCTCAAAAAGATAATTAATATTGTTAGAATACAAAATGAACGTAATACTTTCAGTCAACTAGTAAAACTGATCTTAGAATTGGAAGAGCAAAATTTAAGTTTTAGTTTCTGGCATACTCAAGATTTTTTTTTTTTGTGGAAATCTCTTTCTCTTTTGATAATGTGACACTCGATTGTAGTAGTGATAGGAAAACAACCCTACTGTTGGTAATAATTACGTGGGAAAATTTTTAACACGAGAGAAGAATAAAACTTTTACATGTGTACTATATTGTTTGAAAAAAAATATTGTACGACTTCGGCAAGTCTTCTACGTTTATAAGCGTCTGAAATGGTACGATTACTGTAGGACTGTCTTACTGTGAGGTGGGGCTGCTATTGGCACAAAATAAGTTTTGCGGCAATATTAATTCAAGGCTCTTCTTCGAGTTATGGCCAAGTCTTATTATACTTGGCCACACAGTACTCTTCTTTTCGTAATCCTCTTGAAAATGCTTCTTGAATAAACATACAACTTTACACCCATCACACCCACACTACCATCTACATACACTCAGTTTGGACGAGCTCTCGCAGTCAGTTTGGGTCGGGCCTCCTTCACTGTTAACTTTAGACTCCTAGCTCCTCTATCGCGTGCCACAGATGAAGCTTCACTTGAGACGCGGCAGTGTGTGGACGTGATGTGTATTCCGGCTTCTAGCGTTGTTGACAAGTTTTTCTGTCTTCTACGTTTACGTTTCGCATGTGTCTGTGTATGTACGTGTGTGTGTGTATGTGTGTGTGTGTGATAGTCTCATTCTCTCTACCGAATTCCGAGAGTTCATTCGCTATTGGGTGACATAGCAAAATGTCTGTCAAGTGTTCAAGGAAAAGTACCTTGCAAGTTCACTGGAAGTACACGCTTGGATAGTAGTTACTCTAGGAAATACAAATAATCAAATTCACACGGCGTTTTATAACCTCGACAAATTTTTCGTGGAACTGCTGACTCCTCTATTACTGGACTGGCTATTGATGAAGCGCGGAGGCGGAATTGAATTTCACCATCGCGATGAAACTGTAAATACTCTTTCTGTTATCAGTGCAGACGTTGTTCGTGTCTGTAACCTCCCGCCTGAAGTCGAAAATTGTGATCGTAAAGAAGTCCTGTGACCTATGGTGAAGTCAGAAACATTAGAAATGAACGCTGGTGCAGTCAATTTAGGTTGCTAGTTTTCAATGGCGTGCGGTCTGTGGATATGCAGACAAAAGTCAATATTTTCGTCTCATATGATAGTTACAGGATAAAAGATGCAGCTATCATACTCAGGCCAAGTTTTTACGTGTTTTATACATGATGAAAGCGGCCACTTTCGCCAAAACTGTCCTAAACTGTTTACAGCAGCCGGCCGGAGTGGCGGTGCAGTTCTAGGCGCTACAGTCTGGAAGCGAGCGACCGCTACTGTCGCAGGTTCGAATTATGCCTCGGGCATGGATATGTGTGGTATCGTTAGGTTAGTTAGGTTTAATTAGTTCTAAGTTCTAGGCGGCTGATGACCTCAGAAGTTAAGTCGCATAGTGCTCAGAGTCATTTGAACCATTTGTTTACAGCAATGGGAGAAACTGTGCTTTGAAGATCTCGTAACTGAAAATCAGTCACCTGACGATGTTCCATCAGTTCCATCAGGAATTGAGCAGAAATCTGACTTACTGCGTGACAAACATTTTCCGACGCTAGCAAGCAAACCCGACTTTGAACGATCGATATCCATAACGGTTGCTGTAGTGACAGGTACTAATAGACGACTAAGGTAGTAGCTGCGACGATATTATCGAACCGGGACAGACGTCTAAAAGGGACACGTAGAACCTGCATCTGACGTAGTATTAAGTAATCCATTGGCCAGGAGTTAAATCAGTTACCGGAAGCACTAGTCTATACGGAGTCCCGGTCTCGTATTCCTCTCGCAGTGCCCGCCGCTATGTGCCGCTGTGCGTCGAACTGGGTCACGCGAGGCAGGAAAACAAACTCGGAACGTAACCTAATGGCAGTACACAAATATCCTCGTACCAGCCTACCGTCGACAAAATTCCAGACAAGCAGCCGGTGTACACAAACAGGAGGAAAGTGTCAGTCGTAATGTACCGAGTGATCAAAAAGTATAAATTTGAGAGCTGAATAAATTACGGAATAATGTAGATAGAGAGGTACAAATTAACACACATGCTTGGAATGACATGAAGTTTTATTAGAACCAAAAAATACAAAAGTTCAAAAAATGTCCGACAGATGGCGCTTTATCTGATCAGAATAGCAATAATTAGCATAACAAAGTAAGACAAAGCAAAGATGATGTTCTTTACGGGAAATGCTCAATATTTCCACCATCATTCCTCAACAATAGCTGTAGTCGAGGAATAATGTTGTGAACTGCACTGTTAAAGCATGTCCGGAGTTATGGTGAGGCATTGGCGTCGGCGTCGGATGTTGTCTTTCAGCATCCCTAGAGATGTCGGTCGATCACGATACACTTGCGACTTCAGGTAACCCCGAAGCCAATAATCGCACGGACTGAGGTCTGGAGACCTGGGAGGCCAAGCGTGACGAAAGTGGCGGCTGAGCACACGATCATCACCAAACGACGCGCGCAGGAGATCTTTCACGCGTCTAGCTATATGGGGTGGAGCGCCATCCTGCATAAACATCGTACGTTCCAGCAGGTGTTTATCAGCCAGGCTGGGGATGATGGGATTCTGTAACATATCGGCGTACCACTCACCTGTCACGGTAGCAGTTACAAAACCAGACTCGCGCATTTCTTCGAAGAAAAAAAAGGCCCGATAACGGTATATGTGGTACATCGAACCCATACCGTGACTTCCTCGTCGTGCAATGGAGTTTCCACGTCAGTTCTAGGATTTTCGGTAGCCCAAATTCTGCAGTTGTGGGCATTGACAGACCCTCGGAGCGTGAAATGAGCTTCGTCGGTCCACAACACGTTACTCAACCAATCGTCATCTTCCGCCATCTTTTGAAACGCCCACACCGCGAATGCCTTCCGCTTCACTAAATCGCCACGTAACAGTTCATGATGCCGTACGGATAGCATCGGCGGGGTACGCCTCAGTGCCAACAAAACAGTAGTGTATGGAATGCCGGTGCGACGTGCGACTGCACGAGCGCCGACTTCACCGTGCATAGACGAACCCGCTACAGTCTCCATTTCTTCCTGAACTGTCCCAGCATCATTACGCCTTGTGCTCGGTCGGCCACTACGGGGTCTATCTTCTAAACAACTTCGAAATCATCCTTGCCACAGCTGCATTTGTCAACGGACCTGTACCCGTTCGGATCCCCTTCCTATGGCGGTAGGATCGTAACGCTGAACTAGCACATTCCCCATTCTGATAATACAGCTACACTAAAGGCGCCTTTTCAGGAAACGTCAACATGCTGCGACTGCTGGCGCATTTGATTCTCTCTCTCATTACAGCTCCTTTTATACACGATTGTGATGCGCAGTCACTGACGTTTTGCTGTCCAGCGCCATCTGTCGGACATTTTGTGAACTTTGTGTTTTTTGGTTCTAATAAAACCCCATGTCACTCCAAGCATGTGTGTCATTTTTTACCTCTCTATCTACTTTATTCCGTGGTTTATTAAGTTTTCAAATTTGTACTGGCTTTTTGATCACTCGGTAAATACAAATCAGCTGAAAGAAAAGCCACCCGCTTAGCATGCACGATAAAGTCAGAAACGTTGAACAAGACCGGGCTGTCAGTACGACCCTCCCGTCATCTTCACCCGTAGAAGGTAGCATCAGTGCATGTTGCCAGAGAAAAGTGAAGTCCAGAATAAACGTCACAAAAAGCAAATCACCTAAAGCTAAGGATAACAACAGTCACGAATCTGACACTACGAAAGACACATAAATAGAGTGGTACGAGGGCTTAAAAATAACCCGACTCAATGCCAAACGAGCTAACTGAATAAGGTCGGAGGGCCGCTCGGCTTGAGGCGTCATGTCACGGACTGCGCGGCCCCTGCCGCCGGAGGTTCGAGTCCTCCCTCGGGCATTGGTGTGTGTGTTGTTCTTAGCGTAAGTCAGTTTAAGTTAGTTTAAATAGTGTGTAAGTCTAGGGACCGATCACATAAGCAGTTTGGTTCCTTAGGAATTCGCACACATTTGAACATTTAATGTCGGAGGTGTACAAAGTTCTTACCTGGAAATTAACAGAATCAAATCTCATTTCAAAATAGTTGCAGTGCAGTAATTTATGGACGAGTCTGACGCCGACATCATTCTCTTACAAGAAGTAATACAAATAAACTTAAACTACCTGGGTTTCAAACAATCGTGAAGTTCACTCTCGAAGAAACCATGCACGGCCATTGTTATGCGTCAAGGTACTACAGTTAGATAAGTAGAGGATCTAGAATCCGGGGATTGGGGTAAGGGGAGTGCGAGGGAGTAACAGCGTGCAAAATTTACTATTTCACCCTTCCTAACGTCACGCAGTAGCAAAAAGGTGGAACGGGCTGCCTTCTTTAAACAAGAAATAATTTTTCTTTTCGGACAAAACCGCGTAATCCACTTAAACGAGTAGGAGGCGAATTTGACTGTGCACATGATTTGAAAGCCTAGCGGCCGTGTTTTAACTAATGTAAATACACCGACGGAAAAATATCGCGACCTAAAGAAAGAGTTGTGCAACTCAAACAGAAGTTGTTACGCGTATTTCAGCATCAGAAAAATTATCTCTATTCAGATTTGACGTCAGTCACATAAAAGAGTGGAGTTAGTAGCGCCGCTATGAGGATGAAAATCAGGTTTACTTTAAATACACACTAAAAGGGTGCTAAACATTAATTACCTTTGAGATTGGACATGATGGGTTGATGTTAATCAACGCTTTTAAGGTGACAAAGACGCAATTATCTACACCTCACTGAGTTTAAACTAGGTCATGTAATAGGGCGACAAGAAGCTGATGTTCCTTCCGCGATACTGCAGAAAGATTTGGCGGGAATGTAGCCACTGTACACGATTGCTGGCAGCAGTTTGCCACGTGAATGTACGTTCAAATGGTTCAAATGGCTCTGAGCACTATGGGACCCAACATCGGAGGTCATCAGTCCCCTAGAACTTAGAACTACTTAAATGTAACTAACCTAAGGACATCACACACATCCATGCCCGAGGCAGAAATCGTGCCTGCTACGGACGGTCACGTGGCACTACGAGAGGGAAGAGCACCATGTTCGGCGTATGGCTATGGCGCATCTGCATCTGCAGCAACAATTTGAACAGCAACAACTTGAGCAGCATTTTGCACCACAGTGGCACAACGAACTGTTACAAATCGGTTACTTCAAGGATAGCTTAGAGCCAGACGCCCTGTAGCGTGTGTTCCGTTGACCCCAAACTACGGTCATTAGCGACTTCAATGGTGTCAGGCGACAGTTCATTGAAGGGCAGGGTGGAGGTCTGTTGTATTTTCCGATGGCAGTGTGGCGGTTAGAAGGATGCCGGTTGAGGGCATACAGCCAACCTGTCTGCGTGCTACACACACTGCACCTACACCTGCACTTCTGGTCTGGGTGTGATTTTGTACGACAGCATGGGTATCCCACGCACGCTGACTTGTGATGCCGCTCATGAACAGCATTCCAGGGGGTGTTTTCCAACAGCATATCGTTCATCGACACACCGCTGTTGTGACCCAACACGCTCTAGAGAATATCGACATTTTGTCTTGGCCTGTTCGATCACCACATCTGTCTCTAATCGAGCACGGTCTCTGTATCAACCGACCAAGTGGAACAGGCATGGAGTCCACCGCACAAACTGACATCTGGCACTTGTACAACACAATGCAAGCACATTCTGGTGGTTATACCGATTATTAACGTAACAGCATTTCACGCTTCCAGCTGCTTATTGCGCGCTTACATTCTCCGCAATCCACCATACGGTGCGTGGCGGAGGGTACCTCGTACCGCAACTAGCATCTTCTCGCCATGTTCCACTCCCAAACAGAACGAGGGAAAAATGACTGCCTATATGCCTCCGTACGAGCCCTAATCTCTCTTATCTTTGTGGTCTTTCCGCGAAAAATACGTTTGCGGCAGTAAAATTGTACTGCAGTCAGCCTGAAATGCAGGTTCTCTAAATTTCCTCACTACCGATTCACGAAAAGAACGCCTCCTTTCCTCCAGAGACTCCCATCCGAGTTCCTGAAGCATTTCCGTAACACTCGCGTGATGATCAAACCTACCAGTAACAAATCTAGCAGACCGCCTCTGAATTGCTTCTATGTCCTCCCTCAATCCGACCTGATTGGGATCCCAAACGCTCGAGTAGTGTTTTATAAGCAGTCTCCTTTACAGATGAACCACAGCTTCCCAAAATTCTACCAACGAACCGAAGACGACTATCCGCCTTCCCCACAACTGCCAGTACATGCTTATCCCACTCCATATCGCTCTGCAATGTTACGCCCGAATATTTAATCGACGTGACTGTGTCAAGCGCTACACTACTAATGGAGTATTCATACATTACGGGATTCTTTTTCCTATTCATTTGCATTAATTTACATTTATCTATATTTACAGTTAGCTGCCATTCTTTACACCAGTCACAAATCCTGTCCAAGTCATCTTGTATCCTCTTACAGTCACTCAACGACGACACCTTCCCGTACATCACAGCATCATCAGCAAACAACTGCAACATTGCTATCCGCCCTATCCAAAAGATCATTTATGTAGATAGAAAACAACAGCGGACCTACCACACCTACCCAGATGATACCCTCACCTCCGATGAACATTCACAATCGAGGACAACGTACTGTTTTCTATTACTTAAGAAGTCATGCAATGTTAATCACTTTAATATGTTTCCAAGACAAACGTGTTCCCGTAATTTCATTACTAAACATTAATTATTTTTTGGTGTTGCAATTTTTTCAGTCAGTCTAATTACACGGCCTTGTGAAGACTTTGCGGCTCAGGGATTCATGGGATTTAAAATACACCACATTTATGAACTATGCTTTCCTAAAGTCGACTTCGTGCAGCCTAACTGATAGAATGTTCACAACCGAGAACATTCGGCAACGAGTGCTCACTACTGATGTTTTCAGATCACTGTGCAGTATCTGTAAAGTCGACTTCGTGCAGCCTAACTGATAGAATGTTCACAACCGAGAACATTCGGCAACGAGTGCTCACTACTGATGTTTTCAGATCACTGTGCAGTATCTGTAAAGTCGACTTAGTGCAGCCTAACTGATAGAATGTTCACAACCGAGAACATTCGGCAACGAGTGCTCACTACTGATGTTTTCAGATCACTGTGCAGTATCTGTAAAGTCGACTTCGTGCAGCCTAACTGATAGAATGTTCACAACCGAGAACATTCGGCAACGAGTGCTCACTACTGATTTTTTCAGATCACTGTGCAGTATCTGTAACGTTAACTTAGGCAAACGGCCCGCGAAAGGGCATCGAGGCCAGTGCATATCAATCGTCTCCCGCCTAGGCGACGAAGGCGTACGTGACACAGAATAACATGGAACTACTGCCCACGCTGAGGAGACAATTTCGCGTCAAAAGCCGTCTGGGGGACCCGAATTGCTTAAAAGACGCTTACGATCATGTCTAATAACTCATGAAAGACGTGAACCAATGATGTAAAGAAACCATCGAATTTTACTTCACCGTCCCTTGAGAAATACACCAAAAATCTAAGCTTAAAAACGAGCACAAGCATCGGATAAGGGGAAGTGAAGCGAAACTAATTACCATTAAAAATAGTTAGATGGCCTGAAGATCAAATCAAAAGCGAGATCCATAATTAACCAGCGTTAATGTGTCATCTCATCAAATATCCAACCAACAGCAGACGCACAATCCTTGAGGAGCTGCAGAGGATGGGAATAAACTCACACACCAAAACGAGATGACGAATCAAATACAATGGCATGATCAGAAGCTCTACTCTGTGAATCACACCGATCAAGATTTGATAGCTGAAGCCACACCCGCTAAGCAGATAAATCACTGAAGACGACAATACAGAGTTGGTAAATCATCAGCCCGCAAAGCTGCAGAACCGAACGGAATTCCCAAAGAGCTTCATCACAAATTCTGGGATATTACCGCAGCTGCTTTGACTGCCATTTTAAATGACACTTCGTGGCTGGGTTGTACCTAATGAGATGAAAGAAAGCAAAATTGATCTCGTACCAACGAAGAGAGGACTAGACACTTCTAAAATCTGCGGTCTGTTACACTGATGAATTTTAACTACAGAACTCTCTCCAGAGATATTAACAGCAATATGACCCAGTCGCTTAAAAAAATAGTCAAAATCATCAGGTTTGCATGCCTAGAAGGACTATAATGTCACGTGTTTCTGAGATTAGAGACGATGTTTCAGTGTGTGCTATGATCAACATGAAATGCGCTTTTTTTGATCCATTTCCCTAAATTCTTTGGTCTTGTTGCCATCAATGCATCATGAAGATACTGGAGAAACTGGATCCGGAAGAGAATGTGGTAAAAGTCATGGGAAATTGTTGTCGCTGCCATATCCGCTACGGTACAAGTTAATGGCAGTTAACAGTTTCAGTATTCAGCGGGCTATGCCACAGAAGAGTCCGCTATCTACGCTTGTTTTCGTGCTGTCACTGAAGCTGCTGCTACGACTTAAAAAAAAGTTATCAGGTATTTCAATGTCTGATCAAAAGCTAGCCGTAAGAGCATACGCTGATGACGTTGCTAGTATCGGGGGTACGGCTCAACGACCAAAATGTAAAATGGTAAACATTAGGGGATTCAACATACTAGATATACAGAGGTCACGGAGCACAAAATGCTAGGAGTCATCTTACGTAACCATAAATATTTACGTATTTTCTGAAGTATACCTTGTCGCGCAACTCTTCCCAGTTAAAAGAAAAAAAAAAAAAAACGTACCAGACAACCAGATAATGCTCTAACTAGCAGATACACATGAAAGGAACACATATTTAGGCTGTCGTATCGTATGGTAGCCAGATCGAAGAGGTCTGGCAGGCTGCAACTTGTTCACCTCAACACAAAGGCAACGGCGTTGTTCTGCACCTACATCTACATCCATACTCCCCAAGCCATGTGACGGTGTATGGCGGATGGTACCTTGAGTACCTCTATCGGTTCTCCCTTCTATTCCAGTCTCGTATTGTTGGTGGAAAGAAAGATTGTCGGTATGCCTCTGTATGAGCTCTAATCTCTCTGAGTTTATCCTCATGGTCTCTTCGCGAGATGTACGTAGGAGGGAGCAATATGCTGCTTGACTCCTCGGTGAAGGTATGTTCTCGAAACTTCCTCAAAAGCCCATACCGAGCTACTGAGCGTCTCTCTTGCAAAGTCTTCCACAGGAGTTTATCTATCATCTCCGTAACGCTTTCGCGATTAGTAAATGATCCTGTAACGAAGCGCGCTGCTCTCCGTTGGATCTTCTCTATTTCTTCTATCAACCCTATCTGGTACGGATCCCACGCCGGTAAGCAGTATTCAAGAAATGGGCGAACAAGTGTACTGTAACTACTTCTTTGTTTTCAGACTGCATTTCCTTAGGATTCTTCCAATGAATGTCAGTCTGGCATCTGATTTACCGACGATTAATTTTATATGGTTATTCCACTTTAAATCACTCCTAATGCGTACTCCCAGATAATTTATGGAATTAACTGCTTCCAGTTGCTGACCTACTATATTGTAGCTAAATGATAAAGGATCTTTCTTTCTATGCATTCGCAGCACATTACACTGGTCTACATTGAAATTCAATTGCCATTCCCTACACCATGAGTCAATTCGTTGCAGACCCACCTGCATTTCAGTACAATTTTCCATTGTTACAAATTGGAGATATACCACAGCATCAACCGCAAAAAGCCTCAGTGAACTTACGATGTTATCCACAAGGTCATTTATGTATATTGTGAATAGCAACGGTCCTACGACACTCCCTTGCGGCACATGTGAAATCACGTTTACTTCGGAAGACTTCTCTCCGTTGAGAATGACATGCTGCGTTCTGTTATCTAGGAACTCTTCAATCCAATCACACAATTGGTCGGATAGTCCATATGCTCTTACTTTGTTCATCAAACGACTGTGGGGAACTGTATCAAACGCCTTGCGGAAGTCAAGAAGCACGGTGCCTACCTGGGAACCCGTGTCTGAGGCCCTCTGAGTCTCGTGGTCGAATAGCGCGAGCTGGATTCCACACGATCGTCTTCTTCGAAACCCATGCTGAATCCTACAGAGTAAATTTCTAGTCTCCAGAAAAGCCATTATACTCGAACATAATACATCTGTGCTCTGCAAACCACCGTAAGGTGCACAGCACAGGATACGTCCCACTGCACCAGTTATTAGGGTTTCTTCCTGTTTCATTCCCGTATGGTGCTCGGGAAGAATGATTGCATGAACGCCTCTGTGCGTGCACTACCTATTCTAATCTTTTCCTCACGATCCCTATGTGAGCGACACATGGGGGGTTGTAGTATATTCCTAGAATAGCCATTAAAAGGCAGATCTTGAAACTTTGTTACTAGGCTTTCTTCGGATAGTGTATCTTCAAGAGTCTTCCAGTGCAGTTCCTTCAGTATCTCTGTGATCCTCTCCCACAGATCAAACAAACCTGTGACCTTTCGTGCTGCCCTTCTGTCTTCAGTATCTACTGTTAATCATATGTGGTAGGGACCCCCACACACTTCAGCAATATTGTAGAACCGGTCGCACGAGTGATTTGTAAGCAATCTCCTTTGTAGACTGATTGATCTTCCCCAGTATTCTATCGGTAAACCGAATCTACATACTTCCTTAACCTAAGCTAGACACAAGTTGAATTATAACTCTTTGTGGAACCTAGGAATGATAGTGTTTTCTCTGGACATGTCAGTGGATTGAGTAAAACAGGCTGAGATGATCAAATTGCTTACAAAACTGGAACCCAAGAAAGCGCCGTATGATTAGAAACAGACATGTCGGTAGAGAGGAGTTATGAAGCAAATATGACAAATGTACTTACGCAGACGGTAGTTGGTTCGATGTAGTGGAAGAGAGGGAGACGCAATAAAATCGTATAGGAGGTCCTAGTAAAAGGACAAGCTCTCACGTTTGTTTCGTAAACGCAGGTGTGATATAGTTCCACATTGGTAAAACGGGACTTTGTCACACTGTACAAAACAGAACGTCCTCTCGGATTATAACATATTGTTGTCGAACGTAAAATGATTGTGTTTTTCCGACATGTGTGCCGACGGCGTGGAAGATGGTATTCTCTAATGTTATGTGTTTGAAATGTTTGTAATACACACGTGTATGACAGTTCATTTGCAGACACTGATTTGAACGCGAGAGAGGCTCTAAGGTTGTGTAATTTGTCCACCAAGCTGAAGGAAATTGCTTAACATGGATGTTTTTTTCTTCGGAGCTTAGTTCTCGTTTTTTCTTTACTTTGATAACTGTTTCGAAGTAACGGCTATATTTTGCGATGATCGGTAGTTTTCGCAGCAAAATACTGGAAGCTTTTTTTTCCCTGTTTTTACGCATGGTGGACGTGTACAGAGGGTGTATAGCCAGATCATTTGTAATCAGTGGTGGTCCACTTCGTTGGTTACCGCAAAATAATGAGATGGGATTGTATCTCACAGTCGATTGTAAACACCATACAGATTTTCCTTATAACTAAATGAAAGAGGACTGCACCTATTTTCGTGGTAAGAGAACATTTATTGTCGTCGCGATTGTGTTCTTCTTTTTAATAGATGCTCGATTATAAGACATGCGTTGACATTAAATGAAAGTGTTCTCAGTCACAAAACTGTGATCGCTTGTGGTGGGGCGTTGTTGTGGACTGTCCAGTGGGTGTGAGGTCGCCGGCGCAGGTGTAGCGTGTGGGGGCGGTGCTTTGTCCCAGTATTTTAGATGAACAACTTGCACTTGGGCCGGCCTTCCATTTATCTCCTATTGCTTTTGTGTTGGCGAAGGATCACCGAGTCACCTCAAGGCGAGCTCGTCTGCCGGTAGAGGGGCAGTAGACCTTGATCGAAGTCGGAAACGTGATGGTACGCGACGCATCACAACAAAGTTTCACCAGGGAACGCTAGTCAACTGCTGTTTGTGTATGAGAAATCGGTTGGAAACTTTCCTCGTGTCAGCACGTTGTGGCTGTCGCCACCGGCGCCAACATTGTGCGAATGCTCTGAAAAGCTAATCATTTGCGTATCACAGCATCTTCTTCCTGTCGGTTAAATTTCGCGTCTGTAGCACGTCATCTTCGTGGTGTAGCAATTTTAGTGGCCAGTAGCGTAGTACATGTGTTGCATTATGACTCATTTTTAATGAATGCTGTTTTTTTCACGACAATTTCAAAGTATAATTAGAACAGTGGTGCATTTTTTCCATCAATTGTGGTAGTGTGTATTGGCTTCAATTACCTGGGCTGCAGGGTGATCGTCGAGCAGGCATACGTAGCGAACTTTGTTATCAAACAGTGGTAGATACAGTCCTCAGCTGTATCCTTGCAGCCGGCCGCGGTGGTCTCGCGGTTCTAGGCGCGCAGTCCGGAACCGTGCGACTGCTACGGTCGCAGGTTCGAATCCTGCCTCGGGCATGGATGTGTGTGATGTCCTTAGGTTAGTTAGGTTTAATTAGTTCTAAGTTCTAGGGGACTAATGACCACAGCAGTTGAGTCCCATAGTGCTCAGAGCCATTTGAGCCATTTTTGTATCCTTGCAGGTAATACACTTATTAAACTCCTCTCTGTCCAACGCCGGTATGTCAACAGTTGAATATATTTCCCAGCAAAAATATAAAGATAGTACCTTATACCACAACCCTTTCCTAGCCAGCTTGTAGGTGAATGGTAGAGTTTGAATGCTGCCACTAGTTTCGAGTGGTATTGTGAAATTTTTTCCCAGCAGAATAACATCTGCTGTATGGTGTCATCAGGTTTCGAGGTGTATTGCGATTTTAGACAGTCCTGGTGGAGCGCTATGCGAACAGTTGTGCAATTAGGCCTGATCTTTATGACTAATCATGTAATTAGCCCCAATCTTTACTTCAGTTTCCTAACCAGAATAAGTAAAGTAAACTAACCTAACATTTGTCTCCTTCACCTGGGCAATTTCCATGTGTTGGGGGGGGGGGGGGGGTTGCACTAGGCTTTCCGTCCAGAAAGATCAGGGTTCGAATCCCTGGAAGGCCACTGCCGTTTATATATGCCTACCAGTTCCTGGGTGGTGAATGGGGTGACACGTGAGCATGGCCTGGGACCAAGACATACGCACCAAAATTCGAAATTCGCGACAAAATTCGAAATTTCAGCGCAAATTCGAAATTTGTGCGAACAGGGAAGGTGGGGCAAGGGGTCGGGCAGTGTGGGGAGGTGGAAGGGTGGTGGGACCCACGTGCAGGCTGAGAAAATCACATGAAATCACCCAGAGATGGGGGTGAGTGTGGGTGGGGTAATTAATTGATAAATTAATTTAAATTCATATCAATCTGATACCAATGTGATACCAAAGTTGGTGTCGTGCCGCCATCTCCCTATTGCTCGACCGCTGTAACCTATTCCTTTCAAATACCCACACACTGTGTTAGTGCTAGATGGACTCCTGGTAGCACAGTCATTCTTAGGTCTGATTCCATGCGATGCCTTGCAGCCACTGTCTAATAAGCTTGACTTTCTCTGTGAGTCAAGCATATGATATCTGCCTGCTGTTCATTTAGCTATGGTGGTTGCTTTTGAGTTTTCATTTTACAATCGCATTAGCGACTGTCGACTTGGGCTGATTTAGAAGGGTTGAAGTGTTTCTGATGGATATGTTACTGACATGACATCTGTTGACCAGTACACGTGCGAAGTCAGTGTGGCCTGCTGGCCGACCCTTTCTGTTGTTACTGCTTCTCTGCTTACAGTGCAACTCTCCTCACCTCCTTTTATACCTCTCTAGTGGTCAATTTTGTATTAATAAGGGTTTCCAGAGAGTTTTGATCGATAGTTTGTGTCGCAATAGCGGACAAAGGAAGACAATATGAAGATGAAGGAAACAGTCAATGCTATGATCAAGGATTAAATATTGTAAGCGGGGAAGCAAATCATTAACACAAAAACTTATCAACAATGTTTCTCCTCTGTTATTGGTATCTTTACAGTAATCCGCCAGGGTAGCCGAGTGCGCTATCGGGTGCTTACTGGATTCGGGTAGGCACGCCGGCCCCGGAGCGAAACGGCCCGGTGGATTAACGACGTGGGCCGGTGTGCTGGCCAGCGTGGATATGGTTTTTAGGCGGTTTTCCACATCCCGATAGGTGAATACTGGGCTGGTTCCCACGTTCCGCATCAGTTACATGCGTCACAGACATTTGAAACACGTTCGCACTATTTCACGATTTACACTAGACGCAGACAGTTGGGGTAGACTGATTCCGTCCTGGAGGGCACGGGGTGGCGGCACGAAGGGCATCCGGCCATCCCTGACACTAACCTTGCCAAATCCGTTGTAACCACGCCCACGCCGCGATCGCTGCGGAACTATGGCGTTAGCGAAAGAAAGAAAGAAAGAAAATTGATATGTTTACTGTGTTGGCAAACTTAAGCTGTGTTCGTGAATTTTCTAGAATGTAGATGAGAAGAAAAGAACTTTTACCAAAGTGTAAAGTATTTCTGTGTTCAGACGACAACCAGAAAATACGACATACTTACCTAATAAAACACAATCTGATAATATCTTAACTTGAGAAGTTACATTGAAACAATTTATTAATACTGTATATGAATTATAACATTTTGTCTTTTGTTGTTTATACGATACATGGACATACAACAGCTTTCGCACAGGTACAGTTATGGTATTGTGTTTTGGTCACATTCTTGGGTGATATGATTACACTTAATTCAACTAACTATCTATGTGATTAGTTAAAAGATAAAAAAATTATTGAGGTAATAAGCTAGTTGCTGTTTTGTACGGAATAGATTTCATTCAGCTGAAAGAACGTGAAGGAAAGTCCTACACATTTCGAAATGTTCAGAATGTTTTTATTTAATGAAGTATCCTGAAGAGGATGAAGTATTTCACTTAGATTTAGTATCTAAAAATATATACAGTGTGTCCTTTCTAAGACTCATCAGCGGAATTTCCTCTGGTATTTCGGTAGATATTTGCTGTTTTGTTTTTCATGTGTTGGTGGCGTCAGCCAAAACAAATAGTGCTCATCATGTCTTTTGCGAGACACCCAGTATCGACGGAGAGTGTCGCTTTGTTTCATATTACAAAGTCACTTTTCAAACTAAATTTTAATGCCCATTCGATAGGGCAGTCCCAAATTAGCCTAGTGCAATCTTCGTTTCATTGATATTAAGACGGACAGTAAAACCCGAAGATTAACTTTTACTCCAGCAGAGACTCAGCAGTGCTGCTACATGCAGTAGCAAGCAGCATGGGCCAGGGTGGCGTGCCAGTCGCTGATAAGACTACCGTGCTGTTTTACTGACCCTTTAAATATACGTCGATAAAAAAAAAAACGAAAATGGCACTAGACTAATATGGGGTAGCTCTCTGGAATGGAGTCGGAAAATTCGGCTTTAAAATCATTTTGTTTGTAACAGGAGGCAAACCGACGCTTTCCGTTGACGCTGAGAGCCGCGTGAAAGACATAATAGGGAGTATTTGTCTGCGTCGACGTCAGCTACACGTTACAAGTACTAAATTGAAATTTCGAAAACCCAGAGGAAATGCGCTTGATGCCTCTTAGGAGAGACAGTTTTCCCAATTATAACATTATCCAAATGAGAGCAAACCGTTGTATACATTGTATTTCAGGTGACACAATCTCTAGAAATGTTTTACAAATCATTGTGCATGTATCAGTTCCACCATTTCATTCAAGACACTCAATAAATTAGTGTGCAAAGAGACTTCTGTATAACAGAAGATTAGGTTCTCAATTACTTTTAACTTTCTTTGATTTAAACAGTTTGGAGATGAGAAACCTAGCAATACAGTACAGAGCTATACAAAAGGACACTACAACAGCCAGCACGAAGGCAATGACATCTAGCAGCAGGTATTGGTACCAGGTCAGGTCTCTTGCAGCACTGCGCAGATGAGGAGCCCCGTTATGTCGAAGGACATACTCGATCCACCACATGGCTTTAGGAAGGCTCTCTTCCTTATGCTCACGGTAGACGGCTGAGAACTGCTTCATGTTTTCGCTGAACCTGTTGAAAGAAGGAACGTTGATGATAAAGTATTCCTGCGATGCTTAAAACTGACAATATGTCACACTTGGTTCCTCAAGAGTGACTAGCAAAATCAAGAAAACTAACTTTTGGTAAGTCGTATGGAGAAATTATGTGAATCAATGAGACTAGCGGGGCAAGTGGAAAATATGAAAACGTAGGTGAGTGGGATAAAGTTTGCTGTATTAGGGATTTATGATTGGAACAGTGAAAGAACCTGATCATGTTGCGATCAACTGTGTAACAGAAGATGGAAACCCTATGAAGACATAATTACTTTTTAGAGTGAGTTCCTCCTTCCTCATCCATGGACACAGTTTTCTAGAAACTGAACAGAAAACAATATTTTTTAGAAGCAAGAATATGTCAATGTTGTTTACCCTTTTATAATAAAGTATGTGATTAGCTGTGCTCATAATAATTCAGGGAGCTTGTGGACAGTTCCAAATAAGACGATACGATATCTGAGGTAATATAGAGCAAGAAACTTTTCGGCTTTGACTTCTGTGTAAGTCTCTTGGTATCGAGCCTACTGAACGATATAAACGCCAGTGAAAATGATTTGGCGTCGTCAAATGTAAACTGTGTGAGATTGTTCAGCATATGGTACGAGACACAGTACATTGGTTTTGTTTCTATGTCAAAGTGCAGCTAGAGATTACAAGAAAAGAGCTGTCGTAGCGTTACTGGTGTTTATATGTACACATTAGTGCCCTTGGAGGAAAACAACGTCTTTAGTGACATGGCAACCCTCCTACTGCCCAACCTGCCAATTTTCAATTCTCGAAATGGTAGCTAACTGGTTATAAAACCAATAAAACAATTTTGTTTCTTAGTGTAAAACAAAAACTTTAAAGATATTGTAGTATACAAATTGCATCACGTCAAATCACCAACCAAAGTACCTCCAATATAAAACACCAAAGCTGTGTGACATTCTAGACAGATGGTCCAGTCATCTCAACTCTACTGTAAACGAGTAGACTGCTGATTATGGTTTATTAGTTTTACAAGTGCATTGCTTCTGATTGTCCTAACTGCAATTGTACTATATGAAGATGTCAAGCCTCTTATTCTCATTTCCTTTCCCATCCATTAAGACTACTGCAGATTTAAAAGCTTTCAGTAACGTCATTTCTAAACAAAAACTCACCATATGTCGTACTCATGAAAAGTATTCTACAGAGCTGCATCGTCCGAACTCCAGCAACTGTCACGAAATTCACTTCAGCGTTTTTATGTAAATAATAAAACATCAGTGAACTTAGGAATCTACTAATAATAACCCAATTTCAGAGGGATATTGTTTTTACCTTTTGTCCTCAATAAGCCTTAGAATGGCGTCCGAAATGGTGTCTTTTGTGACGTCCCAGAATTTCAGCTCAATGCCAATGCCAGCGTCGACCATTTTCGCCACGTTATGTTGCTGGTCGCCGAAAAAGGGAATTCCCAGTAGAGGAACTCCGTGATAAGCTGCCTCGTTAAAGCTCTGCAGACCGCCCTGAGTGATGAACACGCGGACATTGGGATGTGCTGGAAAGCAAAAAACAGCAACAGAAGATTATTGAAGTTGCACAAGCAGTCATGTTTTTTAATGGTTTCAACGTCGTCCGCCAACAGATGGCGTAGAGGCACAGCTATCAGAGTACCATCTGCGTCTACCCCATAATGGGGAATGCTCACAGCCAGACGGATCAGTGTTGTGAAATCGTGTGGATCAAGCAGGCTACCATGCCACGTAGATGCACTCGTTCTTCCTCTAGCGAAATGTGCAAGCTTGAAAGGGGTCAAATTGTGGCCTTCGTAGTGGTGAGGTGGTCCTTTCATAGAACTGCCACACAAAATGGAGGTGCTACGTCAGATTAGATTAGATTAATACTTGTTCCATAGGTCATGAATACGACACTTCGTAATGGCGCGGAACGTGTCAGGTTAATAAAAGATGTCTATAGAAGATATTACATTACACAAAATGTTGCATGACACTAATGTTTAAGTTTTTTCCCCTTAATTTATATATAAAAATTCAGTCAATGAATAGAAGGAGTTGTCATATAGAAATTATTTAATTTATTTTTAAATGTTAGTTGGCTATCTGTCAGGCTTTTGATGCTGTTTGGGAGGTGACCAAAGATTTTTGTGGCAGCATAATTTACCCCTTTCTGTGCCAAAGTCAGATTTAACCCTGCATAGTGAAAATCATCCTTTCTCCTGGTGTTATAGCTATGCACACTGCTATTACTTTTGAACTGGGCTGGATTATTAACAACAAATTTCATAAGTGAATATATATACTGTGAGGTTACTGTGGGGATCCTTAGATCCTTAAATATATGTCTGCAGGATGACCATGGATGGGCTGCAGCAATTTTTCTAAATACACATTTCTGAGCAATGAATACTTTTCTACTCAACGATGAATTACCCCAGAATACGATACCATACGAAAGCAGTGAATGAAAGTAGGCATAGTAAGCTAATTTACTGAGATTCTTATCACCAAAATTTGCAATAACCCTAATAGCATACGTAGCTGAACTCAGACGTTTCAGCAGACCATCAATGTGTTGCTTCCAGTTTAATCTCTCATTAATGGACACACCGAAAGATTTTGAAAATTCTACCTTAGCTACAGACTTCTGTTCAAAGTCTATATTTATTACTGGATTTGTGCCATTTACTGTACAGAACTGTATATACTGAGTTTTATCAAAATTTAAAGAGAGTCCGTTTTACTGAGAACCACTTAATAATTTTGTGAAAAACATAATTTACAATTACATCACTTATTTCTTGGTTTTTGGATGTTATTACTATACTTGTATCATCAGCAAAAAGAACTAACTTTGCATCTTCATCAATGAGGAATGGTAAGTCATTATTGTATATCAAGAACAGTAAAGGACCTAAGACTGAACCCTGTGGCACCCCAAAGTTGCTGGTGTCAATGATCGCGTGAACATTCTCACATCCATAGACGAGTTCTAGGCAGCACGGATGCTCATTAGGATCGTCATATTGTAAGGGCAACAGTGGCAGATCGTACGACTACCAGAGCACAAATACGAGGGCTTGTGAACCTAACGCGAACTATTATGAGCTGGTTATTAGCAGTGGGACTACTGCCACGCACACGTCTAGCCCATCTTTCACTCACTTGACAGCATCGACGCCCACGACTCGACTGGTGCCATCACAGATCACTTGGTTTTCAGTGATGAAAGCAGGTTCTGCGTGCATGCAAGTGACTGTCGTTTGTGCTTACAATGTAGAGCTGGTGAGCACTGTCTCGTAGAGTGCGTTCGTCCAACACACACACGCCCCAACCCAGGCCTTATGGTCTGTGGAGCGATAAGCTACAACGCTCGTTGAATTTTGATGTTCCTGTAGGTGACGCCAACACTCGAATTTTGGAGTTTCTGGAGGGGACGCTAGCCAGGGCTCAATACGTGCAGAATGTTGTTAGACCTGTTGTTTTGCTGTTCTTGCAACAGGAAGGACATGCGTTGTTCCAACAGAGTAATGCTTATGAAACTCAACTTGCTCCGCAACACGTGCAGCGCCTTTCCTGGCCAGCACAATCAACGGACTTGTCTCCAGTCGAGCACGTGTGGATAAGATGAGCCGAGAAGTGACTTGTGTGCCTCGTCAACCAACAACTCTTGCTGAACTACGTGAACATGTGGAGCAGGCGTGGCATAACGTATCACAGGACAGTATTTACACTACTGGCTATTAGAATTGCTACACAACGAAGATGATGTGCTACAGACGCGAAACTTAACCGACAGGAAGAAGCTGATGTGATATGCAAATGATTAGCTTTTCAGAGCATTCACACAAGGTTGGCGCTGTGCCGACAAATACAGCGTGCTGACATTAGGAAAGTTTCCAACCGATTTCTCATACACAAACAGCAGTTAACCGGCGTTGCCTGCTGAAACGTTGTTGTAATGCCTCGTGTAAGGAGGAGAAATGCGTACCATCACGTTTCCGACTTTGATAAAGGTTGGATTGTAGCCTATCGCGATTGCAGTTTATCGTATCGCGATATTGCTGCTCGCATTGGCCGAGATCCAATGCTAGCAGAATATGGAATCGGTGGCTTCAGGAGGGTAATACGGAGCGCCGTGCCGGATACCAACGGCCTTGTATCACTAGCAGTCGAGATGACAGGTATCTTATCAGCATTGCTGTAACGGATCGTGCAGCCACGTCTCGATCCCTGAGTCAACAGTTGGGAACGTTTGCAAGACACCAACCATCTGCACGAACAGTTCGACGACGTTTGCAGCAGCATGGACTATCAGCTGGGAGACCATGGCTGCGGCTACCCTTGACGCCGCATCACGGACAGGAGCGGTTGCGATGGTGTACTAGACGACGAACCTGGGTGCACGAATGGCAAAACGTCATTTTTTCGGATAAATCCAGGTTCTGTTTACAGCATCATGATGGTCGCATCCGTGTTTGGCGACATCGCGGTGAACGCACATTGGAAGCGTTTATTCGTCATCGCCATACTGGCGTATCACCCGGCGTGGTGGTATGGGGTGTCATTGGTTATACGTCTCGGTCACCTCTTGTTCGCACTGACGGCACTTTGAACAGTGGACGTTACATTCAGATGTGTCACGACCCTTGGCTCTACCGTTAACTCGATCCCTGCGAAACCCTACATTTCAGCAGGATAATGCACGACCGCATGTTGCAGGTCCTGTACGGGACTTTCTGGATACAGAATGTTGTGAAATCGGAGTCTGGGGATCTATAAATAAGAAAAATTAGAAGTTTAGCTCCACATGTGCACAACATTCGAACACCTTTTCAGTGCAGTACTTTGAAACATCAATTGACTGAAATGGGATGCCGTTTTTCACATACATGGCTACTCCCCCACACCGCAAAGAGCTCCTAGAAAAGCTGCCAGCCAACCTGTATCCTGGAAAAGGAAGCCTCTGAATTATCTCCTTATTTAAGAAGTGTTCAGATATACCAATAATTTCAGAGTCAACTGTTCGACTGCTGCCCAGGCCAGCACATTCTCGAGATCTTTCACCAATTGAAAACGTCTGTTCAATGGTGGCCTAGCAACTGGATCGTCACAATATGCCAGTCACTACTCTTGATGAACTGTGGTATCGTATTGAAACTGGATGGACAGCTGCACCTGTACACGCCATCCAAGCTCTGTTTGACTCAATGCCCAGGCGTATCAAGGCAATTATTACTGCCAGAGGTGGTTGTTCTGGGCTCTGATTTCTCAGGTTCTATGCACCCAATTTGCATGAAAATGTAATCAAGTGTCACATCTAGTATAATATATTTGTCCCATGAATACCCGTTTTCATCTGCCTTTCTTCTTGGTGTGGCATTTTCAGTAGTGTATATCTGTACGATCGACTGGGTGCCAGCGCCTGCATTGCCCGCGGTGGCTACACAATATACTAACACGGGTATTGCAGCACGGGCCGATAACAGGCACCTCAGAACCGCGTGTGCTACTGATATGTAAATGTAATCTTTTCATGTACTCCATATGCATTTTCATAAATAAATCTTGAGTTTAATGTAAACCTCTTAAAGGATGTACAGTTTTTCTAGCAGTATATATTTATGTCCATTATAATTATCCGGGCTGTTATGCTGTGGTCGGTTGATGAATCCTGTGTCGATTCCCAACGTTTCATCTCCGAGTGCGAGGGACATCTTCAAGGGGGTCCGTAGCTCGATGGAAGGTCCAACACACTCACTGGCTCGCTACTGGCTCGTTACTGACTCGCGAACAAATGGGTGTGTTAGACCTTCCATCGAGCTACGGACCCCCTTGAAGATGTCCCTCGCAATCGGAGATGAAACGTTGGGAATCGATACAGAATTCATCAACCGACCACGGCATAACAGACCGGATAATTATAATGGACATGATATTTCCGGCCGTGAAAGTCTACATTTTAGTATCAGTATATTTTTATACATACACCAATACTCTCTGAGCCACAGGGGACGAATATCATTACAAAAGTTCACTGCCAGTTCTAATTCCCTTAGTGAAAGGGGAAAGGCAAGAATTGCAGTTGATAACCATTGTGGTGAATTTCTCCAATATTACTGCTAGAGATGTTTGTAGAAGCAAGGACGCATATCTTGGGTAGCCTTGGGAATGGTACTCCTGTACTTTGAAGAGTTAGCTTCCCTTGCTGTATCTACGACTGGATCTGGTCAACGACCGAAGCTCTAATGGCTATATTACAGTTTAATAGTATATATCAAGTAATTGGAACTATCAACTGTATCCTTCTATAGATGCGACCTCATTATTCACGAATTCGGTTATTGTTGTTGTTTAGATCATCACCTCTAACGCTGGTATTGACTGCATTCCCATCCCTGTCGAATGCCAGATGTGGTCTACTGCATACCACATCATCCCACGAACTACCGTATTTCCACATACCCAGACCTGCCCTTTCAATTATTTCCTTCCTCTAGCCCTTCAGCTACCAGTTCCTTCAAAGACTCATATCGTGATTAATGTCGAACTATCCTGTCTCTTCATATCAGCATGTTTTTTGTTAACATTTCTATCTCGTTAACCTGTTGCAGTATGTCTATGTTTCTTATTCGCCATCATTCTCATTTTTAACAGACTCCCCTAAAGTCAAGGATTTTAATCGTTTCTCTTTTGTCTGCCTCACTGTCCAGGTTTCGCACCTTTACAGAGGAGTGGCCCAGATATAATTCATGACGCATATTTTTTGGGTCTTTAAGTTTATAGTTGGGGCAGTAAGTAGCTGTTAATGGTATTGAAACCTTTTGGCCTTGTGCGCTGCTTGCTACAATATCAGTCTAGCATCTTCCTTTTCTATCTGTTCTATTTCTTAGACAGCAACATTCAACCATCTTTTCAAGGGTCTCTTGTCCAAGTATAACCTTTAGCCAGCCACCATGGCTACCTGATACTCTTTTAGTTTATGTACATTTTATGGACATCAGCTAGCACTCCATCCATTTTATTAGGAATCTGATTCAATTCTTGTTCATACTCATCATCGTATGTTCAAGAGACAATGAAGAGAGTAACGGACTATCTTGAGGTAAATACATTACTGGCCATTAAAATTACCACACCAAGAAGAAATGCAGATGATAAACGGGTATTCATTGGACAAATATCGTATACTAGAACTGACATGTGATTACATTTTCACGCAATTTGGGTGCATAGATCCTGAGAAATCACTACCCAGATCAACCAGCTCTGGCCCTCATAACGGCCTTGATACGCCTGGGCATTGAGTCAGAGCTTGGGTGGAGTGTACAGGTATAGTTGCCCATGCAGCTTCAACACGATACCACTGTTCATCAAGAGTAGTGACTGGCGTATTGTGATGAGCCAGTTGCTCGGCCACCATTGACCAGACGTTTTCAATTTGTGAGAGATCTGGAGAATGTACTGGCCAGGTCAGCAGTCGAACATTTTCTGTATCCAGAAAGGCCCGTACAGGACCTGCAACATGCGGTCGTGCATTATCCTGCTGAAATGTTGGGTTTCGTAGGGATCGAATAAAGGGTAGACCCACAGGTCGTAACACATATGAAATGTAACGTCCGCTGTTCAAAGTGCCGTCAACGCGAACAAGAGGTCACCGAGACGTGTAACCAATGGCACCCCATACCACCACGCCGCGTGATAGCCAGTATGGCGATGACGAATACACTCCTCCAATGTGCGTTCACCGCGATGTCGCCGAACACGGTTGCGACCATCATGATGCTGTAAACAGAACCTGGATTCATCCGAAAAAATGACGTTTTGCCATTCGTGCACCCAGGTTCGTCGTTCAGTACACCATCGCAGGCGCTCCTGTCTGTGATGCAGCGTCAAGGGTAACCGCAGCCATGGTCTCCCAGCTGATAGTCCATGCTGCTGCAAACCTTCTCGAACTGTTCGTGCAGATGGTTGTTGTCTTGCAAACGTCCCCATCTGTTGACTCAGGGATCGAGACGTGGCTGCACGATCGTTTACTGCCATGCGAATAAGATGGTCAACTCGACTGCTAGTGATACGAGGCCGTTGTGATACAGCACGGCGTTCCGTATTACCTTCCTGAACCCACCGATTCCATATTATGCTAACAGTAATTGGATCTCGACCAACGCGTGCCGCAATGTCGCGATACGATAAACCGCTATCACGATAGGCTAAAATCCAACCTTTATCAAAGTCGGAAACGTGATAGTACTTTTTTCTCCTCCTTACACAAGGCATCACAACAACGTATCACCAGGCAACGCCGGTCAACTGCTGTTTGTGTACGAGAAATGGGCTGGAAACTTTCCTCATGTCAGCACGTTGTAGGTGTCGCCACCGGCGCCTACCTTGTGTGAATGCTCTGAAAAGCTAATCATTTACATATCACAGCATCTTCTTCCTGTCGGTTAAATTTAATGTCTGTAGCACGTCATCTTCGTGGTGTAGCAATTTTAATGGCCAGTAGTGTATCAGTAGCGAGACTGAGTGACCCTATCGTGCTTTATACGTATCCTTGTTCCAGGCTCTTGGTCCACTCCCTCAATTCCGACTAATGCTGTCTGCCAGAACGGTAGAGCACTTTCCTGCGAAAGTCAAAGATCTTGAGTTCGAGTCTCGGCCCAGCACACAATTTTAATCTGACAGGAAGTTTGATTTCAGCGCACACTTCGCTGCTGAGTGAAAATCTAATTCTGGAAACATCCCTCAGGCTATGGCAAACCACCCCTCTGCAGTATAATTTCTCTCTGAACTGCTAGTCTTGCATGTTTCGCAGGAGGGCTTCTGTGAAGCTTGGAAGGTAGAACATGAGATATTGGCGGAGGTAAAAGTGCAAGGGGGGATGGTGAGCCGTGCTTTGGTTGCTCAGTTGGTGGAGCACGTGTCCGTGAAAGGCAAAAGTCCCGAGTTTGACTCTCGGTCCGAAATGTAGTTTTAATCTGCCGGGAAGTTTTACTGCAGTCTGCGTTGCACAAAGAGGATGTGTAAGACTTCTGTCCCAGTAGTTGATAATAAAATGCCTGTAAGCGATTCCAAATTATGAAAACTCTTCTCCAGTCTACAAATGCAAGATATACTTCCTTGTTTTTCCTGAATTTGCCATCCATTACTAACCGAAGTGCTAAATTGCTTCTCGAGTACGCCTGATTTCCCTAAACCGAACTGTTCGTGATGACTACACTGTGTGTAGCTCACATTAATACCACTGTTAATTATTGCCTTAATGTCATTACTAAAAACACAAGTTTTCTTAACTGCGATTTAATGTTATTCGTACTTTTGCATCGTTAATAATGTTGTTGTTGTGGTCTTCAGTCCTGAGACTGGTTTGATGCAGCTCTCCATGCTACTCTATCCTGTGCAAGCTTCTTCATCTCCCAGCACTTACTGCAACCTACATCCTTCTGAATCTGCTTAGTGTATTCATCTCTTGGTCTCCCTCTAGGATTTTTGCCCTCCACGCTTCCCTCCAATACCAAATTTGTGATCCCTTGATGCCTCGGAACATGTCCTACCAACTGGTCCCTTCTTCTTGTCAAGTTGTGCCACAAAAAACTCCTCTTCTCCCCAATTCTATGCAATACCTCCTCATTAGTTATGTGATCTTCAAATCTAATTTTCAGCATTCTTCTATAGCACCACATTTCGAAAACTTCTATTCTCTTCTTGTCCAAACTATTTATCGTCCATGATTCACTTCCATACAAATACTTTCAGAAACGACTCCCTGACACTTAAATCTATACTCGATGCTAACAAATTTCTCTTCTTCAGAATCGCTTTCCTTGCCATTTCCAGTCTACATTTTATATACTCTCTAATCATCAGTTATTTTGCTCTCCAAAAAGCAAAACTTATCTACTACTTTAAGTGTCTCCTTTCCTTATCTAATTCCCTCAGCATCACCCGACTTAATTCGACTACATTCCATTATCCTCGTTTTGCTTTTGTTGATGTTCATCTTATATCCTTCATTCAAGACACTGTCCATTCCGTACAACTGCTCTTCCAAGTCCTTTGATGTCTATAGCAGAATTACAATGTCATCGGCGAACCTCAAAGTTTTTATGACTTCTTCATGGGTTTTAATACCTACTCCGAATTTTTCTTTTGTTTCCTTTACTGCTTGCTCAATATACAAATTGAATAACATCGGGGAGAGGCTACAACCCTGTCTCACTCGCTTCCCAACCGCTGCTTCCCTTTCATGCCCCTCGACTCTTATAACTGCACATCTGGTTTCTGTACAAATTGTAAATAGCCTTTCGCTCCCTGTATTTTACCCCTGCCACCTTTAGAATTTGAAAGAGGGTATTCCAGTCAACACTGTTAAAAGCTTTCTCTAAGTCAACAAATGCTAGAAACGTAGGTTTGCCTTTCCTTAATCTTTCTTCTCACATAAGTCTACGGAATCCAAACTGATCTCCCCCAAGGTTGGATTCTACTAGTTTTTCCATTCGTCTGTAAAGAATTCGCGTTAGTATTTTGCAGCTGTGGCTTATTAAACTGATTGTTCGGTAATTTTCACATCTGTCAACACCCGTTTTCTTTGGGATTGGAATTATTATGTTCTTCTTGAAGTCTGAGGGTATTTCGCCTGTCTCATACATCTTGCTCACCAGATGGTAGAGTTTTGTCAGGACTGACTCTCCCAAGGCCATCAGTAATTCTAATAGAGTGTTGTCTACTCCCGGGGCTTTGTTTCGACTCATGTCTTTCAGTGCTCTGTCAAACTCTTCACGCAGTATTGTATCTCCCATTTCGTCTTCATCTACATTCTCTTCCATTTCCAGAATGTTAAGTACATCGCCCTTGTATGGACCCTCTATATACTCTTTCCACCTTTCTGCCTTCCCTTCTTTGCTTAGAACTGGGTTTCCATCTGAGCTCTTGATATTCATACAAGTGGTTCTCTTTTCTCCAAAAGGATCCTTAATTTTCCTGTAGGCAGTATCTATCTTACCCCTAGTGAGATAAGCCTCTACATCCTTTCATTTGTCATCTAGCCATCCCTGCTTCGCCATTTTGCACTTCCTGTCAATCTCATTTTTGAGAAGCTTGTATTCCTTTTTGCCTGCTTCATTTACTGCATTTTTATATTTTCTCCTTTAATCAATTACATTCAATATTTCTTCCATTACCCAAGAATTTTCAGTAGCACTCGTATTTTTACCTACTTGATCCTCTGCTGCCTTCACTACTTCATCCCTCAGAGCTACCCATTCTTCTTCTACTGTTTTTCTTTCCCCCATTTGTGACAACTGATGCCTAATGTTCTCCCTGAAACACTGTACAACCTCTGGTTTAATCAGTTTGTCCAGGTCCCATCTCATTAAATTCCCACCTTTTTGCAGTTTCTTCAGTTTTAATCTACAGTTCATAACCATTAGATTGTGGTCAGAGTCCACATCTGCCCCTGGAAATGTTTTACAATTTAATACCTGGTTCCTAAATCACTGTCTTACCATTATACCTTCTAGTACTTCCAGGATTTTTCCATGTGTACAACTTTCTTTTATGATTCTTGAACCAAGTGTTAGTTATGATTAAGTTATGCTGTGTGCAAAATTTTACCAGACGGCTTCCTCTTTCATTTTTTCCCCCAATCCATATTCATCTACTATGTTTCCTTCTCTCCCTTTTCCTACTCTCGAATTCCAGTCACCCATGACTATTAAATTATCGTCTCCCTTCACTACCTGAATAATTTCTTTTATTTCATCATATATTTCGTCTATTTCTTCATCATCTGCAGAGATAGTTGGCATACAAACTTGCACTACTGTGGTAGGCGTGGGCTTCATGTCTATCTTGGCCACAATAGTGCGTTCACTATGCTGTTTGTAGTAGCTTACCCGCACTCATTACTAAACCTACTCCTGCATTGCCCCTATTTGATTTTGTATTTATAACCGTGTATGCACCTGACCAAAAGTCTTGTTCCTGCTGCCACCGAACTTCACTAATTCCCACTATATCTAACTTTAACCTATCCATTTCTCTCTTTAGCTTTTCTAACCCACCTGCCCCATTAAGGGATCTGACATTCCACGCTCCGATCCGCAGAACGCCAGGTTTCTTTCCCCTGATAACGACGTCCTCTTGAGTAGTCCCCGCTCGGAGATCCGAATTGGGGACTATTTTACCTCCGGAATATTTTACCCAAGAGGACGCCATCATCATTTAACCGTACAGTAAAGCTGCATGCCCTCGGGAAAAATTACGCCTGTAGTTTCCCCTTACTTTCAGCCGTTCGCAGTACCAGCACAGCAAGGCCGTTTTGGTTAGCGTTACAAGGCCAGATCAGTCAATCATCCAGATTGTTAATCATACTCATTCATAAGTCTCCATTCATTTTACATTACTATACTGAAACGCCAAAGAAACTGGTATAGGCATGCATATTCAAGTACAGAGATATGTAAACAGGCAAAATACGGCGCTGCGGTCGGCATCGTCTATATAAAACATGTGTCTGGCGCAGTTGTTAGATCTGTTACTGCTGCTGCAATGGCGGATTATTAAGATTTAATTGAGTCTGAACGTGGTATTATGGTCGGCGCACGAGCGATGGGACATAGCATCTCCGAGGTAGCGATGAAGTGGGGATTTTCCCCTACGACTATTTCAAGATTTTACCGTGAATATCAGAAATGCAGTAAAATATCAAATGTGCGACATCGCTGCGGCCAGAAAAAGATCGTGCAAGAACGGGACCAACGACGACTGAAGAGACTCGTTCAGCGCGACAGAAGTGTAAGCCTTCTGCGAAATTGTTGCAGATCTCAACGGTGGGCCATCAATAAGTGCCAGCGTGCGAACCATTCAAAGGAACATCATCGATACGGGCTATCGGAGCTGCAGGCCCACTTGTGTAAACTTGACGACTGCGCGACACAAAGCTTTACGCCTCGCCTGCGCCCGTCAGCACCGGCAAAGGACTGATGATGGCGGCCATAATGGGCGAGCGGTTCTAGGCGCTTCGGTCGGGAACCGCGCGACTGCTACGGTCGCAGGTTTGCATCCTGCCTCGGGCATGGATGTGTGTGATGTCCTTAGGTTATTTTTAAGTAGTTCTCAGTTCTAGGGGAGTGATGACCTCAGATGTTGTGTCCTATAGTGCTCAGAGCCATTTGAACCATTTTTGGACTTACGATGGCTGGAAACATGTTGCCTAGTCGGACGAGCCACATTTCAAATTGTATCGAGCGGATGGACGTGTACGGGTATGGAGACCTCATCAGTCCGTGGATCCTGCATGTTAGCAGGGGACTGTTAAAGCTAGTGGTGGCTCTGTAATGGTGTGTGGGGGGGAATGCGGTTGGAGTGATATGGGACCCCTAACACGTCTAGATACGACTCTGACAGGTGACACGTTTGTAAGCATTCTGTCGGATCACCTGCATCCATTTATGTCCATTTTACATTCTGCCTGACTTAGGCAATTCTAGGAGGACAGTGCAACACCCTATACGTCCAGAAATACTACATATTGGCTCCAGGAGTTTAAACACTGAGTTTAAACACTTCTGCTGGCCACCAGAATGCCATACATGATCATTATTGAGCACATCAGGGATGCTTTGCAACTTGCTGTTCAGAAGACATCTCGACCCCCTCGTACTCTTGCGGATTTATGGACAGCCCTGCAGGATTCATGGTGTCAGTTCCCTCCAGCATTACTTCTGACATTAGTGGACTCCATGCTGCGTCGTGTTGTGGCACTTCTGCGTGCTCACGGGATCCTACACGATATTAGGCAGGTGTACCGGTTTCTTTAGCTTTTCGGTGTATTAGAATGTGTACGAAAACTGAATGTAAGTTTGTAAATATTTCAGAAAATACAGTTCCACTAAGGCAATGTTGCATGTTGACCCGAACGAATAAGCTAGCGCCAAAGAAAGCGAAATGTAACCGAATCACATGCGAGAAAGTGAAGACGTCGCTGGTAAAAAGGGACTTGTTAAGTAATAGAACCCAGTACGTTGTCCTCGATAGTGAGTGTTCATCGGAGGTGAGGGTATCATCTGGAGTGCCCAGGGAAGTGTGGTAGGTCCGCTGTTGTTTTCTATCTACATAAATGATATTTCGGATAGGGTGGATAGCAATGTGCAGCTATTTGCTGATAATGCTGTGGTGTACGGAAAGGTGTCGTCGTTGAGTAGCTGTAGGAGGATACAAGATGACTTGGACGGGATTTGTGATTGGTGTAAAGAATGGCAGCTAACTCTAAATATAGATAAATGTAAATTAATGCAGATGAGTAGGAAAAAGAATCACGTAAAGTTTGAATACTCCATTAGTAGTGTAGCGCTTCAGACAGTCACATCGATTAAATATTTGAGCGTAGCATTGTAGAGCGATATGAAGTGGGACAAGCAAGTAATGGCAGTTGTGGGGAAGGCGGATAGTCGTCTTCGGTTCGTTGGTAGAATTTTGAGAAGATGTGGTTCATCTGTAAAGGAGACCGCTTATAAAACACTAATACGACCTATTCTTGAGTACTTTTCGAGCGTTTGGGATCCCTATCTGGTCGGATTGAGGGAGGACATAGAAGCAATTCAGAGGCGGGCTGCTAGATTTGTTACTGGTAGGTTTGATCATCACACGAGTGTTGCGGAAATGTTTCAGGAACTCGGGTGGGAGTCTCTAGAGGAAAGGAGGCGTTCTTTTCGTGAATCCCTACTAAGGAAATTTAGAGAACCAGCATTTGAGGCTGACTGCAGTACAATTTTACTGTCGCCAACTTACATTTCAGGGAAAGACCAGAAAGGTAAGATAAGAGAGATTAGGGCTCGTACAGAGTCATATAGGCAGTCATTTTTCCCTCGTTCTGTTTAGGAGTGGAACAGGGAGAGAAGATGCTAGCTGTTGTACGGGGTACCCTCCGTCACGCACCGTATGGTGGATTGCGGTGTATGTATGTGGATGTAGATGTGACGAGTGGACATATCCCGAGGTTGGTCCAACAACTGGTCTGGCACTGAACATAAATTGCGACGTGGAACGCCGAGAATGCTTTTTTCTCTAATGACTTCGTTGTCAATGGAACATTAAGCTGTGATCTTTCTTCTTCTCATGTGCATTTGGACAATATTGCTCTCACTGCATAAAATTTATATTATGTTATGCTGATTAATTATGCACCACTTCAACGATACTGAACACCAGTGAGCAGCCGGCCGGAGTGACCGAGCGGTTCTAGGCGCTACAGATTGGAACCGTGAGACTGCTACGGTCGCAGGTTCGAATCCTGTCTCGGGCATGGATGTTTGTGATGTCTTTAGGTTAGTTAGGTTTAACTAGTTCTAAGTTCCAGGGGACTGATGACCTTAGAAGTTAAGCCCAAATTGCTCAGAGCCATTTTTGAACCAGTGAACACGTAGAAAAGTAACTTTGAAAATTTAGAAATGCATGTGCTGCTTTTTTTTCACCTTCAAACTTTGACAAAATAATATGCAGAGTGAAATTTACTACCGCCAAGGTAGTAGCCCCAACGGAAGTTGAAGAGGCATTAAACTCAATTGTTCCACCTTATTCTTAGGCGTGAGTCAACTTCCTAGTTCATAGTTGTTAGCCACAACAAGTTTCTTACACACACATACGTCTTATTGTCAACATAACTTTTCTAAAGTTATTCAGCTGATGGAATTTTTCATACTGTACCAAAGAACAAATACTACTTTATTTTTTAATGTGAATTTAAATGTGCATGTGTAAGAAAATGACGGAAATGATTCAGCGAAATTAAATCTTGTGACGTGGTGTGTAGGGATACAGTTGAGTCCTCGAATGAGGGAGCTCTGTCAATATAGAGTGATAATCACGAACTATATTGTACAATGAGCTGCTGAGGTCAGTGTTACTTACTCGGGAATGTGAAGAATTGCATGACGTTGCTTGTAGTTGTGGAAACGTGTTTGAGGTTGAAAATATGAACAGGTGTAATGATATCTATTTTGGCTTTCTGTGTGGAATAGTTATCTATTGTAAATCACTTAGGAATGACTGTAAGCTCAATAAAACGTAAATAATTTCCAAACCAATTTAATTTCAGTGGATTCTTTCCTTGCTGCGAGATCGATTACCTTGAGGTGGCGTTGATGCTGTGATTATGCAGTCATTGGCTCAGTAAGATGTTCAATTTTGGAAGCAATAGCAGCATATTCTGTTGTCCTTTACGAAAGTTGAGATGTTTAAAAAATATGTATGACGGTCCTCTAGGAGACAGAGGGGGCTTCATTCATTCTTCAGTCACTTTATGTCTCAGAAGCAGCAGTCTTTTACATTTTTTTCCTTTACTTGGGATTGAAAATCTTAAAATAACTTAAAAGACTTCTTACTTTGTGGTACGTAGTCTCGGAGTACCAAATTGTCGAATTAAACCTGCGAGATCATTGCAGTATTGTTTGTGCTATAGAGAGCCACGCTTGCTATTTGTGATGCGATTACAAATTCATCTCCATTGTTATTGAAGCTTAATGGGAAGTGCAGTGATTCTTCGGTTTCCAAAGACTTTTGCATCTAACAGAAATATATACGAGAAGACGTTACGGAATTAGCTGTGCGCGACTATTCAACGAACGTATTTTCGAGATTTTATCTAATAAATGGTAAATTCTGTATCGTCCACTAGAGATACAAACTGAGTATGCGAAAGAGGGTTTTTTTTTTGCATAATACACGGCTCCATTTTACCAGAAGATGAAGATCTACATAAGATTATACAAAAGTACGAAACACCGCAAGATTACAGCAGAGTGTAACACGTCCAGTATCGCATTGAGATATGCTTTGTTTGATATTTTATTGGAGATGGCAAAATAAATAGCAGTAACTAAGTTAAATCTGTACATCGGGGTAAATGTAACTGTTTTGTACCTAGCCATTTTTTTATTCCACATATGTCAGTCACGTCCAGGGTTTTGCACTACTCGTTCCTACGTAACTGCTTGTTTATATTTGCCAGTATATTCCTTTCTAGAACAGTTCTATATGTAAAGGTCGATCTCTAGTGAAATTATATAAATAATTTGTTCTTTTTATTATGTTTATTAATTATTTTTAGCAATAAATGTCTATACATTCAAATATTACAAGAACATAAATGATAAATGTTCGTGTATATATCTTTGCTAAAGGAGAGCCTACTTTCGAATATCGAAACTAAACAATCGAATAAGAGACGCTGACTGCTAACGTGATAGCATGGCTGGTGAGTTAAATTTCCTTGCATAAAGATACAGACAAAACATTTAAGTTAATATGTGCATCTTATCAACATCAAATGCATAAAAATAGTGATTAATATTGAATTAACTATGCGCTGCACTTTTAATGATGGAGGAACTAAGAAAATTTTTGCGTGTGTAATGGACGCGAATCGGTGAGTCACTGGTAAAACGACGAATGCGAACAATATCAGATTTGAACCTTTCGAAGACTGTGCTTTGATGGTACCAACGACAGCTGTGACGGGGCGGGAGTCATAAGATTACATGGAATATTTATACAAAAGATGTGGACATATTTTCAACGCAGAATCGTCAAATATTAACATCGCGCGTAATCATCACCACATTATCTCGGGATCCTGCAATGAGGTGAGGTACAACCAAAGAATATATTTCTGAAACAGACTCATAAATACGATCAGACTTACAATAATAAAAGTTGTGTAATGTTTTCTCTTTAAATCAAAATGTTGTTCCAACTGTAGTGTTGTAACTTGTCGATGTTCTGCAAATGAAGTTAAATGTAATGTTTACTACACGTGCCTCTCCCTACATTTTTTCTGTTTATTTTTAAGATAGTAGTCATATACTTTCCCATTCATTCAACGCGTTTGCCATGTTTCTTGGTTTCTGGTTACTAATTTAATAATCATGTAACTTTCTGAAGTTACCATATTTGCAAAGCCTTGTTGTGATTGCTGTGAACCGCAGACCACACTATATTCGAATCTGACAGCCGGTGTACGCGTATTTGGGGCTGGTTTCTTTACAATATCACACGCGTTGCATGGACTGGGAATGTCAGTGCATTTAGAGCAACTGAGTGCCCTTTAGGCTCATTGACACATATTTTGCAACAACATTTGTACTAATACCTGTGGTAGTTGTATCTAATGGCAGAGAATGATATATGTTTAATTTTCTTGATTCTCGTTCTTGTATGTTTGAGTAAAGACACAGAACGAGTAGGCGTATATGAGTACAGCTTTATTGGTTTTGACTTCATAGTAAATTTAAATTTATTGTTTTCATCTCAGAGTAGGACACATGCAGTTAATGAATGTTAGCTAAGAGGCGTAAGTTATTTCAGTGTAAGATAATGAGATTAGGTCTACACCTGACCTTATGGTCATTTAACTATTTAAGTCTCGAACGACTGCCACACTGTGTTATACACAGCTATGTTTTATGTATCAGTGGCTTATTTGCACCACTGCAGTTCTCAGATAGCCCCATTCCGAAACTCCTTCTGATTTATTTAATTTTGCTTCCCATACTCGACTGGGAGTATTCTCCCACTGTTTCTCACTGTTTGTTTAGTTGCGTGTGGTTGTTCTGCCACATGTCTGGAGCCATCGTGAAGCTGACCACAGGCGACTCAACAGCTGCGTTTCGTATGAGAATCTGTATAACGTACACCCGCACACAATAAAGTCATTACTACCCGCAAACAATTCGTCGCGTCGGTGTGAACACAGTCTAGTAGACCAACCACTGTCCTCGAGGAATGTGGAGTTGGTATACGTGTACGTATGTATCAAACTGGGGAGCTAGAAACCACTCAATGGTACACAACCTCACAACAGGCCATAGCAGTCAACCCACCCCACCGCCGCCCCACCACCGAACCCAGGGTTATTGTGCGGTTCGGCCCCCCATTGGACGGACCCCCCCCCCCCCCCCTTCTCCCCCGGGGAACGTCTCATACCAGACGAGTGTAAACCCAAATGTTTGGGTGCTAGATTCGTGCCGAGTACCGGTACACCTTCCTACTCGGGAAACAGCGCGTTAGACCGCGCAGCTAGCCGGACCGGCATGGAGGTGGTACCTCAGAAGCACCATTACGCTGGATACGGGCACAGCGTTTGAGATGTAGTTCTACAGAAGAATGTTGAAAATTAGGTGGACTGATAATGTAAGGAATGACAAGCTTATCCGCAGAATCGGCGAGGAAATGAATATATGGAAAACACTGACAAGAGGAAGTAACAGATGAAAGGACACCTGCCAAGACAACAGGGTATAACTTCCATGGTACTAGTAGGAACTGTAGAGGGTTAAAACTGTAGGGGAAGACAGAGCTTAGAATAATCCAGCAAATAAATGAGGACATAGGTCGCAGAAAGTCACAAGACTAACGACTGAAAATCTGTCAAGTAGGATTACAACAGTTTGTAAATAAGTTATACACAACTACAACCAGTCACTTTTTTGAATAATTATGTTTTACTCCATGAACCGGTTTTCGAACCTTTTCAGGTTCATCTTCAAATGGGTTCAGGAAGTTACATCATTACTGGAAGTAGCATAATGCTGGGTGCTGGCTCTATGGGAGAAAGATGGGTCACACTTTAATGTATCACCATGACTATAGCTTATCTGTCGATATGGATGTGCCCGCATCTCGTGGTCGTGCGGTAGCGTTCTCGCTTCCCGCGCCCGGGTTCCCGGGTTCGATTCCCGGCGGGGTCAGGTATTTTCTCTGCCTCGTGATGGCTGGGTGTTGTGTGATGTCCTTAGGTTAGTTTGGTTTAAGTAGTTCTAAGTTCTAGGGGACTGATGACCATATATGTTAAGTCCCATAGTGCTCAGAGCCATTTGAACCATTTGACATGGATGTAAATTCAGTTTTTACTTACTGCGGCAGTATAGGCGGCTTTTTTCGGTTAGTGTCCATCTGCCTGCCTCCATTTTTATGTCCAGTAGTTATATCAGTACACACACTTCCACACAAACTATATTAATTTACACTTTGACAACGAGACTTTTCCAGAATCCAGCATGCGCTTCACAACTGTTGCTTGTAACAAAGATCTTGACAGAAAGATATGGCATAGGCCTACTTTGTACAGAGATGTAATTTGTTGTTCTTTACATGTATTAAAGTCGATATAAGGGCAAGTATTTTAATAATAATGGCGATAACATGAGAGCACAAGATAAAATAAATAAATAAATTACTACAAGAACAAACTTCAGGTGATCTGATATCTTATTTCTAATTGTATATTACAGGCAGTTTATAGCATTTTTTTTTATAATAACAATTATCATGTTTGGCCTATACTGTCGCAGTAAGTAAAAACTGAATTTACATCCATATCGACAGATATGGCGATACATTAAAGTGTGACCCATCTTTCTGCCATAGAGCCAGCACCCAGCATTAAGCTATTTCCAGTAATGATGTAACTTCCTGAAACCATCAGAAGATGAACCTGAAAAGGTTCGAAAACCGGTTCATGGAATAAAACATAATTATTCAAAAAAATTAGTGGTTGCAGTTCTGTATAACTTATTTACATTCAATATACACTCACGGTTCTAAAATATGCGTTATAACAGTCTGTCGATCACTTCCCACTGCACTTTCCCACGGATCCCCTTGTGCTCTTTTTAGAGCACTCATGGCTATATCTCTCTTCCTGCATTTATAGAGTGTTCTGTTCGCTCTGTTATAAATGAGCATGTAACGAAGGACAAGGAATGGATGGAACCCAGTGTTAGCATGTAGACTCTTTCTCTCGATTAATGTCAACGTGACTGTCCAGCATAACATTCTGATTCTGCAGACGGGTTTCAATGTGAAATGGCACACACCATGAGACAATATGGCGACATTATGGATTTAGAGGAAGTCGTGGCTCGAATACAGTCAATCATCTTCCCCACACAAACAAATACAGCCGATGAAAACTTTTTCGTGATAAGCGTGCAAGCCTGTTATTTCGAAAAACAAAGTTCTGCACTACCTGGCAGTAGTAATGCAGTGCAAAAAATAGACAAGGTAGTTTCTGCTGTATAGGTCATCAGGAGGTTTCCATAAGTGTTTCAAATGGCTCTGAGCACTGTGGGACAACTGCTGAGGTCATCAGTCCCCTAGAACTTAGAACTATTTAAAACTAACTAACCTAAGGACATCACACACATCCATCACCGAGGCAGGATTCGAACCTGTGACCGCAGCGGTCGCGCGGTTCCAGACTATAGCGCCTAGAACCGCTCGACCACTCTGGCCGGCAAGATTTCCATATGATTCTTGCAAATCCAATTAATTTTCAGTAAATGAGGCAGACAAATGTTGGAAACAGACATACGAATAAGCCACGGTATTTGTGATGTTGATGTGTGAGCTGTGTCATACCCAGTACAGACTGCTGCGGCAGCCACTTTGAGACTTTGACGTTGGGTGGCAGGTCATCCATGTCGGCCTCCCACTTCCACAGCACCCTCTGTGGGATTTTCTTGAAACCATCGAGAAACGCCAGCCTTTTATCTTCAGGCATCATACTTGCTTGCAGAGTAGAACCCAGACTGAAGTAAACGGCGCCGTTTTCTGCTCCATCCAGCCAGTCTTGTATGTCCTGTTCGTGAAATTAAAAACTGAATTGAAAACACCGAAAATAGCCTATTTTTATGTATTATCGAGGCAGTTGCAAAGCAGACGCGCCATAAATTCTCATGAAAGATACGTTCTCAACATCCTTTCTTACATGCAAATACAGACATGAAAATACATGGTTCCATTAGTGACCAGTCGTAAAGAGTAAGAAGTGAAAGAGAAATATTCACCACTGTAATGAACAGTTCAGATTTATCCAGGAAATGGAAATGTGACATCTGTATATTAAAAAAGTAATATGTGCTTTATATTTTAACTAAAGTTCAGTCTTGATCACAACACTTATGTCTCAATAACATAGGTGACCGGTTTCAGTTATATTTATATAACCATCCTCCAAGGAAGCCATGGGTCTGAAGATGGTTATATAGATATAACTGAAACCGGTCACCTATGTTATTGAGACATAAGTGTTGTGATCAAGACTGAACTTTAGTTAAAATATAATAATCTCTTGATCACTGTATTCCAAAAATGTTAACCAAAATAATATCTGCCTTGGTTATGCACATAACGAAGATTAGGACCTAACATACCTTAAACCATGAGGTCATTCCAGACACAGAACAAAATCGGGTTTGAAATGGGTCAGAAAGGACGTTGGCAGTTTTGTTTTGAGGGTGACCTTCCAAAAATTCACCTTAAGCGATTAATATCATATCACATCACGTCATTTCTAGATCTGGATGGCCGAATGTGGCGTCCAACCATGTTCCACCTGAATGCAATTCCAGCGTCTTAATCACTGCGCTCTCTCGCTATGCCCCACCAGAGCTTAGTCTTGTGTCAGTGTTTGCTGCAAAAGACACAAAGTGGTCTTTTGGTCCCTTTTGGCGTTTTATGGCCTTGTATCTGATCAGGCACAGACCACACATTTAACAGCACTCGATGGAGAGTAACACTGCACAACAGACATCTACATCTGGCCTCACGTACACAACGGAATCCAAAGAAGAATGTATGGCATACAGCTGCTTCAGAAGTTTCAGTTTCCTTAGAAACTATCCACCAGAATCACAAGCTGCGACATCGTCGCGAAAAACACAGTGACCCATGTATGTAATAAGTTTCATTAATTTACGTCTATGATCACAATCTTTTTTTGTTTAACAGATTACCGGTTTCGGTCTTTAATGACCATCATCAGATCTGTTTCATAAAAACAGAGTCCTAATGTACTGCAGCCATAGTGGAATCGTCAAGTGTTAAATGCGGAATCAGCACCAGCATCGTCAAATACATACAAATAACATCACATGCACGAGTCATGTTGTCAGTAAAGTAGTCCTCGTAGCGGTTGGGATTAACTAACGTTAGAGTTCATGAACCTCGCCATAGAAAGAATGACAATTGTTATTGGCTACATGTGACAGTGGCACGCATATCCCTTATGAAAACTTTTCTATTTGCGGAAGTGATCTTTCCAGTTACTGAAAGAGGTGGTGCCATGTTTAAGGCACTGGACTCGCATTATGGTGGATGGAGGTTCGAATTAGGATCCAGATCCTATGGTTTCTATAGATCGTTTGAGGCGAATGCCAGGGTGCTTACTATAAAAAGTGCACTGCCGACGTCCTTCGCCAATTCGCCCTTTGCCCCAATTCGAGCTTGCGTTCCATCGTAATGAACCCAAAGTCGACTGCACATTAGATACTAATCTTCCTACTTTCCTCCTTGATTTTTAGTTTCGTTACTAAATTCTTTGTGTTATGTGTCTTGTTTCCATAACTACATTTACCGGAGAAAGTCGTACGCCCTACTTTGCTCTTCTGAATTTCTAATTACTTTTGATGAGCTATTGCAGTTCGTCGATTGTTCTATATTTTTAGGAACCTATGTAATATTGTTAGTGTGATAGTCTTCTAAAATTATATATTTATGTGTATAATGCGCTTTACACTTGTGATAATTTTGTTATTTTGACAATTCAGGTGATATCAAGGTGGTGTATACTACTGTAACGACAGAAGCAAGCGTAGTTACCTTAGGTAGAGGTGGTGGGTTGGCTTCCACATGCAGTCCAGTCAGTTCTATCATGTTTGGCAGGTTCGGTCGAGGGTAGTTTATACTGAAGTGATTGTTTATAAGCATCAAACTGAAATTTTTTTCAGTTTCATGAACTGATGGAATGTCAGATCCGAAATATTTTCTCTGGATTTCTTCTTGGTCCGGCATCAATACATAGAAGAAGTAATAATTTGTGCAGAGCCATAGATATGTCATGTAAAGTCTTTCCCAGAATGACATGCGATGTGAATAGGCGACCAGAATGTCTGGAAGGTAAGCAGGATTACTTGGGTTTCCATCAACCCAGAGGCTGGAGATAGTTGCGCTTACGGTGATGTATCCGACGAGAGGTGGAGAGCCCACTTTGTGAATCAGACCGTAGAAGCACGGTGTGAGCAATCGTTCCAAAATGACCAGGTCGAATTTTGGAGCAGACCTGTAACAAATCTGTGTATTAGTGTGCCATCGCTACCTCAAGTTGTTGATAAATAATTTGATTAATCTAAATGGTGCAACATGCGGCTTACGACATACAGCAAAACTTCCATCAAGATAAAAGAAGGAAAATAATGACAGTGACTTCATGAGTATCTGCAGATTGGACAGAAAGTGATTTCATAAATACCTACAGATTGGACAGAACAAAATGTTACCCTGGTATAGTCCAACCATTTCTAATGTATGTTTTCTAACTGACCTGTAACGCGTCGACGGTTTTTGTGATGTCCATTTACCTCCCACTAATTCGACTAGGATGTTGCATTTAAAATAAGCATGATAGAGTGCCTTTATTTCATTCATTGTTTAATGCCCACACTTTCGCTGCGACATTTCGTTCAACTGTTACAGTTAACTGGTATTATACTTCACCTTCTCTTTCTCTGGTCAACACTTTCGAAAGGACACTTCCGGCTACTGATGCTGCTTTGCTATTCTGTCAGAGGCAGATTAATTGTTCAAATGGCTCTGAGCACTATGGGACTTAACATCTGTGGTCATCAGTCCCCTAGAACTTAGAACTACTTAAACCTAACTAACCTAAGGACATCACACACATCCATGCCCGAGGCAGGATTCGAACCTGCGACCGTAGCGGTCACGCGGTTCCAGACTGAAGCCCTAGCGCCGCACGGCCACACCGGCCGGCAAGGCATATTAATAAAATAGATGGGAACTTTCATTTACAATGTTCCAGATATTTAGTTAAACTTTTTAACCTTTGATTTACGTGTTGCAGTAGCATAATTAGCATGTAGGGGCAGATGATGCGGTTGAGTGTACATAATTAAAAACTGAAAGTCATTTCGTAAGTGTACAAGGCCAGAACACTTAGTTTAAGGAACGGAAGAATAGCTTCCTGTTTGTTTCTGTCCTTGTGATACGACAGACTAAAAAGAGCTCCGAGAGGCTTGTTTTGCTTTAAACATCTTGGTGTCAGGATGAATCGATAGCAGCGGACCACCCACGTGCTCGTGTCAGATTTCCATCGTTTGGAAGTGACGTCACGAGAGCTGATACTAAATTGCACAAAGACAGTCATCGCAATACACATATGCTCACTTAGAGCGTAAACCATTAAACGTACATCACAGTACGACACACCAAATTAGAAATCGCAGGGAAACGATTGATATGAAGTCCGTATAGATTGACTGTCGAAGTGAAATATTCAATTACTTAATGAGTGGAGAAGTAATTTGTAATGGCTTCTGCGCTAACAATATAATATTTTTAATAATTAATGCAAATAGGAGATCGACGCAACGTGTCAAAGCGCTCATGGGCATAAACCGAATGGGTTAGTCACACTTTTATTTATGCCTTTATATATCCAATGAAAAGTGTGTGACTTGAATGATTTAAGTCAGCGTAACTAATTATTGAAAATAGGTACACCAATGGCTATTGCAGCATGTGTTGGAAAACGCAACTGCTCAACGTAAACAACATTTATATTGCAAATTTTCAGTGTTTAATTAACGGTTTTGATATCTTTCAAATTTTAAAGGTGGCAGGGGTAAAATGCAGGGAGCGAAAGACTATTTACAATTTGTAGAGAAACCAGATGGCAGTTATAAGAGTCGAGGGACATGAAAGGGAAGCAGTGGTCAGGAAGGGAGTGAGACAGGGTTGTAGTCTCTCCCCGATGTTATTCAATCTGTATATTGAGCAAGCAGTAAAGGAAACAATTGTTAACATCGAGTATAGATTTAAATGTCAGGGAGTCGTTTCTGAAAGTATTCGTATGGAGTGTAGCCATGTATGGAAGTGAAACATGGACGATAAATAGTTTGGACAAGATGAGAATAGAAGCTTTCGAAATGTGGTGTTACAGAAGAATGCTGAAGATTAGATGGGTAGATCACATAACTAATGAGGAGGGCTTCATAAACTTAGGACAAGAACTGCACTCTTTGGAGCGCCCCCTCCCCGACATGCTTTATGTGTTCTCCACAGCTAGTGCTTTCACCTCCCATCTGTGAGTGGTTCCTGCACGCTGTCGCCAAACATACGCGGCGGTCACATTAATGTGGTTGGACTGTGTGTTCTGTCTTAGCTGTGCCTTGAGTATTTACAGCATACTTACAAATGCGTCTTACGTCTTATAGGATGTGAGATGCTTCTTCTGCCGGTGTCACCCAAATTTATGAAGCTCTTCTAGAATATAAATTAATGAATGAAAAACGGTAATGAAACACTTAGGGGCGACAGGTGGCCTTTTCAGATGTGTCACGATTTATGCTCCATCATAAATATGGCCGCTGGAGTGCAATGTGTGAAACATCTGGAAGCAAACACCCAGCAACAATCGTTGCATTTTTCGTGGCATTGAATGGATGATATCGTCATTGTAGAAGGCACAACGGATCAACACAAGTATGAAAGTAACCTTGGGACCAATGCTCATCCCTGCATGCAGTTTGTTTCTCCTCGGCATGATGGCTTCAACCAGCAGGACAATGCAATGTGTCACACAACACGCAGTGCATGTGCGTGGTTCGAAGAGCACCAGGACGAGTTTACCGTACTCTTCTGGCCATCAGACTCCCGGGATTGAAGCCCAGTCGGGAAAGAGTGGAACCACCTCGATCGGGGTGTTCGCGCCATGGATCCCAATCGAGAAACCAAATGCAAGTGACCAAGGCACTGACGTCGACATGGCAACATATCCCTGTTGGTACCTTACAGAACTGCGTTGACTCACAGATTTGATTTGATTTGATGTTAACAGGAGAGCTAAAACATCTTAGGTCTGACCCGCCACTGCCCTCACAGAAACTAGGTTTATTGTGCAGTATCGCTCCACGTATGTCTAGTAAGCCAACCAATGCCCTTAAACAGTGCAAGGAGGCCCTCTACCAGTTTTTTGTTAGACACAATTTCCTCAGGTCTAGTTGTCCCGAAGGTCTATGGAGCATCTGCTGTCGACAGAAGTACAGCCGGTCGCTGGGCACGGAGGGTGAGGTCATCAGAAGGCGGTTCGATAGAGCTCCACGATTTGCAGCGGTTGGGGAGACCATCCATGGTTGTCACACCTCACATGTTGCAGCGAGCTGTTGCTGTGATTCGCGAGGACAGACGCATTAAAGGATGCCATTCGTAGAAGACATTTTGAGGACGATGAGTAGGAGATTCACACAGTGAAGCACTGGCTCCGCCCCCAAGACAAGGATTGGTAGCGATAGGGCATACACGCCCTTGTTTCGCGCTGGAGGAAGGCCACAGGATGGGATGGAGATGACATAGAAAAACAGGGTGTGTACATAGAACACCATTCTTTCGTGTGTGTAATTCTCATTATGTTCAATAAAGAACTGTTGAAAAACAAAAATGCAGTGCATTACGTTCTGGGCAACCCTCGTAAATAGCATTTAGGGTCAATATTCTCACAAACTATCTGTTATTATATGTAATTAAAGCTTAAAGATAATTAAATCTCAAGATCTGGTCATGTGATCGAAAACGCTCTGTAATTGGGTGTTGCTCTGGTTACGCCATAGACTAGGAGTAAGCAAGCACTCCGTTTTCAGGCCACAAGGGGCCCATTGGGGCCATTAGACCGCCGTGTCATCCTCAGATTAGGGTGCAGATAGGAGGGGCGTGTCGCTCCTGGTCGTTCTGATGGTTCTCTTTGACCGGAGTCACTACTGTTCGGTCGAGTACCTCCTCAATTAGCATCACGAGGCTGAGTGCACCCCGAAAAATGGCAACAACAGATGGCAACCCGGATGGTCACCCATCCAAGTGCAGGCCACGAACGACAGTGCTTAACTTCGGTGATCCGACAGGAACCGGCGTACCCATGGCGGCAAGGCCGTTGCCAGATTAAGAGTAAGACGAAGCTATTCGTGTGTTATGGGGCCGTTAGCCGAAGTTACGAGGTTTTTACGTACTTTTTCATCAAACAGGTTAGGTATTTAGTGATGGAAAATGCAATTATAACTTTAAAGCAACAACAGAAAGAAATTTTGTGGTGGCTGATAGTAGAGGCCTTGCGAAAGTTGATGCGTTTATGCTCCTCCCGTTTAGAGCGGCCATATGTGCAACGACAGGCATTCTTTTCCCTACTCCCTTCAACATAATTAAACTCGCTCAAAACTAAGGAATTGTAGAACTTTTGGAATTGGGTCCATTTGTTAGCAGATTGTTGACTGTGTCATGAGCTACGACCTAAAGCACAATAAAATTATGATTGGCGAAACTTAGTGCTGATTTCCTCTGTAGAAGACATTCAGCACAGGCGTTGTACTTAGCACGCGTTCGGTAGCGCAAAGCAAAGCGCATCTGAGCGTAGATAAAGAGGTCAAATATTCGACTCTTGGAAGGGTTATATATTTTTAAAAGTTTCACACGACATACGAGAAGAACCTTACCAGTTGTTTCGATTGTAGATTTTTTATACATAGCTTCACATTCGCCTTAGTCTAAGAAATGGATAACAGAGGATAAATGCAATTACTTTGTGGAAAAACAATTAACTTTTTTCGAAAGCACTGCTAGTAGTTAAGATAGTACCATATGCACAGACTACAACGAGGTATAGGACGACGACCTAAAACGGAGAGATATAAAGCGTGTACAACAAGCAGGTGACACAAACCTAAGGGCTGTGATGTTTGTGAATGTAAACTAACATTAGCGTCTGAAGCAGACTTACTTACTCTTTACGTAAGATGATGAAACTGTAGAAGTTTAAACACTAAGTATCCTGAAACTTCCTGGCAGATTAAAACTGTGTGCCCGACCGAGACTCGAACTCGGGACCTTTGCCTTTCGCGGGCAAGTGCTCTACCAACTGAGCTACCGAAGCACGACTCACGTCCGGTACTCACAGCTTTACTTCTGCCAGTATCCGTCTCCTACCTTCCAAACTTTACAGAAGCTCTTCTGCGAAACTTGCAGAACTAGCACTCCTGAAAGAAAGGATACTGCGGAGACATGGCTTAGCCACAGCCTGGGGGATGTTTCCAGAATGAGATTTTCACTCTGCAGCGGAGTGTGCGCTGATATGAAACTTCCTGGCAGATTAAAACTGTGTGCCCGACCGAGACTCGAACTCGGGACCTTTGCCTTTCGCGGGCAAGTGCTCTACCAACTGAGCTACCGAAGCACGACTCACGTCCGGTACTCACAGCTAAGTATCCTAGTTAGATAGAACGAATACAAAAGTATTATTTCTAATAACGTAAAAAGTGTGTGGTCATATTAACTAGAAAATACGTTTTTGAACGTGACGTGTGTGAACAGCGATCCCAAATGTATGTGTATGCAAGGAGGAAGGAAAACAAAACAATCTGTTTCTGATCGGTGTCGTGAAGTTTTGTAATTGTGATTTGGTTTTCATACGAGAGGACTAGCCAATCGTTTTACAAACAAGTTAAAATGTTCTTTCGGGTTAAATTCGAGCCGGTGATATAAGAACATCACCTTATATAATTTGAATGTCTACTGCTCTAACAACTGAGCTACCGAATAATTGAGGTACAGATGAGTAAAACGACAATTTCGTTGAATGACACTATCGTTCGTTGTAACTGTGGAAGAGCGTATCTCGGAACTAAGTTAATGTTAACTTCACAGTGCAATATATTTTTAATTACGTTAGTGAACTTGTGCGTCGACGTGGTGGCAATTTGCCAGTTCAGTGCAATCACATTTTACGCATTTCTCATTCTCTGGAACACTCAAAATAACCTTGCAGGAGTTTCTATAGACGTATTTGTACAGTATGGCACTAAATAACATTTGTAACCTTTTTCGGAAACGTAAATTCCAAAACAAGCCATCACTGTGAATTAGCATTATCACAGTAGGAGCAGTAACCTAGCCAGTGACGTCACAGGCATCACATGACTCCAATGGAGCTTTCTAGCCGGCTTTCAAATTATTTGAATTTCATTTCCGTTTTTATTAAAGAATGCTGAAATTCAAGTGGAAAACAGCGTGTTAGGAGCATAAAAGGACATAATTTTATCATTTGAAGCAATTTCCAGAAAAGAGTCAAATATCCTAGGCATGGGATTAGTCTGCTGGACGCATATGAAAAGTCAACCTCTGTGACACTGTCGGTGGTGATTTAGCTACTTCACTTTCTGACTTGAGCGTCGTGTCAGCTGGGATGTTACTAATCTGAATTATGTTGCTGTGAGTCAGTGCTCTAACTCTGACACAGCTACGAACAAATACAAATAGTATTTTTTTAAATTACAGTTATTTTTGAAACAGTTTTATCGGCACTCCATTCACATTTAGGTCAAAATAACCACAGCAATTAGTTTTCAACAGACCACCGTATAATGGCGGAATAATGAATAGTGGCACATTCTGATTATAAACCTCACTGGTAAGTGGCATCATTTACAACCCATGCCTATTTATCCAACAATCTAATACAGAGTGTATCGAAGGATGGCGCAAACTTACACAGCTGAAGGTACATGATAATAGGAGCACAAATGTCAAGTAAACATGGGTTCTCAAACGATTTTCCTTAAGAGCTATGAGATATTCTTGATTTTCAAAATTGCGAAACAATACTCTTCTACTGCAAGCTCTTTGTTTTCCACATTTTGGGGAGTGGTAGTATGGACCAAAACAAGAAAAAAAAATGTCCGGTAAACATGTGCTCTAAAATGCATACGGTAAAAGTTATGAGCACCTTTTCATTAGAAGAGTTGTGTTCCAAAGTACCGAAGATGAATAGGTGCTCGTAGCTGTTAAGGTATGCCTTTTAGAGCACATGTTTACTGGACCTTTTTTCTTGCTTTGATCCATACTACCACTTCGCAAAATATAGAAAAGCAAACAGCTTGCAGTAGAAGAGATTTGTTTCACTGTACTGAAAATAAAGAATATCTCATAGCTCTTAAGGTACGCGTTTTAGAGCCTATGTTTGCTTGACATTTGTGCTTCTATTATCGTGTACCTTCGGCCGTGTAAGTTTGCGCCATCCTTTTCCATACACCTTGTAGATATATTTCTTGTTTATATATTTTTTTATTGCTTCCTTCAGACACACTCAGTCTGTTTGTAAGATGACGTGGTCTCCTGACCGTCATTTCTTACATATTCCGTCTTCACAATCGTATTCTGCACATCAAGTTGCTTATTTCGAACCCAAACTCGATAAGGTAGAGTCAATTTTGTATGAATTCATGTAAGCGATATGCAGATCTAATATGTAAATCGCAAGTGCGCACTGGGGTCGAAAAATTCGAGGCTGGCGTACATAACATGACGGCCACAGGAATTTTCGTTCTAAAGAGGAAACTAGCCCGCTGGGAAGACTGTCCCTTCAGAGGGCTGGGTCAACAACACACCTACTTTGGCCGAAGCGACTGCCCAGAGAGAAGACAGCTTTTGCCGTTGCGAAGGGATAACGACCCCCATGTTCGACTTAAAAGCAAATTCCACTACACTGTGTGGGAGCGCCCAGAAGACGCATTTTTTCACAGACCGACTGCGTAGTTACGAAGTTCTCACAGGAGGACAGTGTGCGCCTAATGGAGATGCTACAGATTTCCGCACTGGTCGACTTAAACGAAACGTCATTCTCCCGTTTTAAAGAGCAACGCTGATTGGCGGAATATTTCTGACACAAAGAGTCAGAGGAGTGAGGTAAGGCAGTGAATGATATACCCTTGCAACTTTTCCAGAAAAATGGGCCGTACCGTTGTTGCTCTTGGAGCGGGAACACGTAACGAGAGCAAGTGCGCTCGTACATGTACACAAAGAGCGAGGAACAAAGTCTCTCTCCAGTACTTCACTGGGAGAGCACCTATGTCGTTAGCGAATCAGAGTGACACTCTATATTGAGTCGCTCGCGATTAAGCATTGTTCACTGTGTTGGCAGCCACACTTATTGTGCGGTGCAAACACGGACAGACTACTAGTACCTGCGAGCGAGTATTGAGTGTCATTGCGGTGGACTGGTTATCTGACCGGTGTACCACGCCAGTAGTTAGACTAGGGGCGGGCAGGAGTCCTTGACTTCATCAAGGTGTAGGGAGTGCTAGATTGGCGAAAGTCAATCCAGATAGAAAGAGATAGTTGTGTTACTTGTCAGCACCTAACAACGCAGGCAGCAGTCATGGCAGCTCACAGTATTGTTCGCTACAGCATATGTGAGCCCCATCTGTCCTCCATAACAGTACACTCCATTACATTTCTCACGTGACAGCCTTGATCATACCTAGAAAAGTTATTCAAGTTGCGCAGGCGCAGCTCTCAGCCATTCTGCCGAGTAAATAACATTCTTAAAGAAAAGGGAGAAAAGAACCTTACAAAACTTTGGAAAATAATACCATTTCTATCCATAAGAGGCAATCCACTATTCCGAAAAGAACTCGGAAATTTATTATTATTTTATAAGAAAAAGTTTCACTTGATTTCTCGGAATTTTTTGTAATAAATAATATTTTTATTCCATTTAATGTTTTTCTTACACTAACTGGCAATACTCCCGTACACAAGTATCCCATAATTATGTAAGAATATATAGAATATTTTTATGTCTTTCCCTTACAATGGACGACTCCAGAAGATATCTGTTGCTGAATGTTTTTCAAGCAGTTCTTGTTGGTACATTAGGAGCGTCTGTCTGACTTCGGTAGTAGTGTGGGGTGGAAATTGTTTCTTGCAGGAACCAAAGGGTACATGTTGAATCAATCCATTGCACAACTTGACAAAAGAAAACCCACACACTCACATGTTCACATAACAGGTCGTGTTTTTAACGTTTTTTTAAAGTTGTTAAATGTTTTGATTGATTACAGTTCTGCATCTGAGCAAAATAAAAATGTTAATAATAATAATTCAGTAGTGATAAAACAAAAGAGATGTGCATATATTTATAAATGTGTTATGTATCAATAAAATATCAATTGAGAAACTATATGCGCAAGTATTGGTTAAAAGCAAGGATAGAAAATTTAAAAAGAAAATGAATAGTGGACAGTTATATTTAACAATAAGAGCCATTTTACACTATGTTCTAATAAGTTACCTGGGATCTTAACCTCCATAACTGTATACTTGGTTTCAAAAAGTCGATTCCACCACTGTGGATATCTGCTTGTTAAGAGATCTTCTGACAGAGAGTAACTGTTAGAATGCGTATTACTCTTTTATAAATATATAAGAACATTTACATATAAATTTGCATCACAATGAAAAATGCTCATATCATCGCACGAAAGAGATAGTGATGTTGTAAGGCGTCAGGCAAATCCAACACCTTCCATGAAATCCCTGACATGATAAGCAAATCCAGTAGTATGTCACATAGCTCCGAATAAATCGTGACATTAAATTAACGAAAGTAATACGAGTAACGAGTGAGCAAATGGAATACCACTGACTAACATTAGAGTGCCTAAATGCATGTCATACCTTCCCACTGTGAGACAGACGCAGTTCCGAGGGGAGAAACGAGAACAGAAGCCGAGAGCAGAACCGTGTTAAGCTAGAAGGCCCTCCGATAAGGGACGGACTGGGCACCCACGTTGCCAGCTAACCACTAGGGTAACACAACCCACACGTTTTAGCGTGAAACTGTTTCGCGCCTCTGTTACGTTAAGGACCACCCCCCTCCCCCCTCCCCCAGTCCATGTAAAAGCTAGAGCTCTCCAGAAAAACAGTATAAATCTTACGATAACACAAAAAGGGCCACTACCACCCACAAGTTTTAGCGTGAGAGTTTTTCGCGTCTCTGTTACGTTGCAAACTTTAAAAACATTGCCCCACCACTAAAAGTATAACGTTTCTCATTGGACAGACAGAATTTTTGTAGGCGGAGCTTAAGGTTAACATTGAGACCCTGATTGGTCAAACACAGCCAGATAGTTTTTTTTAACCAACTTCGGTAAATTGTAGTAAGGAGAAGTTAGGAGAGGAGAGTTGCTTCCGAGACGGCGAGCTGGACGGAGATGCGCCGGCCGCCGCCCCCCTGACGAACACCGACAAGGTAATGAACGCACGCGATGCCGCGTAACAGCGCATAAAGCTTCACTCAGAACTGCAGAAGTATCATCTGTTACACCCCCTTTTTGCGTAATACTAGTGTCGATCGTAAATTTAAGCTCATGGTGTTCACATTTGCCACTTGAACCAAAAATCTGAAATGCGATGATTTCTCTGTTATATCATTATTGAGAAGCCACATCAGCCACTGTAATTTACAAGTTAGATAAGTAATGAAAGATAATTGAGGGTCACTGTAGACCATTTTGATAGTTTTCTCTTTTGTGAAACTTAATTTAAACCTAGATTATAGATGTGATATGGCATAGGTCATCCTTCGATCCATTGTAGAACTTGGAAACCCATTCAGGAAATATTCTTTCACATTCTTGTTGAACGCAGTTGGTTTTTACCATCCTGTATTGAAACATTTCCTTTTATCAATAGTCCAATTTATAAACAATGTTTTGTGAGTAGAATAAAATTTCCAATGGTAAACTTAACTGCTTTTTCGACGTTATTTTACCAGCTAACTAAAAATAGGAAAGCCTTGAACCCCTTCCACTAAATTTAGTTAGTATTAAGATTCTTTTACAGGGAGTGCAGTGGAGCTGACGCTGAGATCATTTAGTATTTGGTTATATCATCGCTAGTCTCACTGAACTCTTCTGAATTCTACATGTCATGTGTGGTCTGGCGTCCCCTTACCAGCAACAGGTCCCAAGTTCAAACTAGTCAATTCCGTAAAAAAACACGCTCAGAGTGTCGTTGCGCGAAAGTGGTAGGGAGACACGATATAGAACAGACACCACCATGAATGTTTAAAATGTAAAAGAAGGGAATGTCGAGTAACGTGTTATATGATATCCTGTGCTACAACATGACACATGCCATCATGTAACTCTTACATGTGTGCTCCTCAGCCATGTGATACAACTTATATATTGGTTACTATGGTTGGCGAATCTTCTGCGTTTTGGGCACAGTTTCAGGAACCTAAGCCTACAAATTACAAGATGCAGGTGTGCCAACAGCTTGCAGCCAAGGGACCTCACTGCGCTGGGGAAGTAGGGCAAATCGTAAAAAAACGGGAATGTGTCAAAATGAACCGTTTCCGTGCACTCAGTTCACATGAGAACGAATTTTATATGCTACATTTAGCTCGACTTTAAACCAAGGTATGCCGACAGCGGATAGAGTTTATTGGGTCTTAATATTTTCGTTTTGACTTTATCCATTGATCTACTTTCGTGCGAAGTTTGGACCATTTTGTAAAAATATAAAGTATAGAAGTTTGAGCGTTCAAAAACCTCCGACGAAAACATATTTTATGCGCATATGCTTCGTCTTGTGTACAGTATACTTTTAGGAAAGGTACGTTGGTGGTTCAAGGTGCAAAGATAAAGAAATAGATTGAAATGCAAAACGTATCTCTGCAGAAGTGTAACTCAAATACCCCATTATTTCGCTCCTAGTTACCAATCACGGCATGCCACTGAACCAGAAAGTTCACGTCCATCTGACCCTACAACCACATATCCTTTAAATCCTAACCCAACGCAGATTCCACAATCTCCCTTTCCCATACGACGAAATCCTACCTAATAATTTTATTTCCTGTTAGGGCTACCTCACAATCCATCATTTCTTATATTTGGATTCCCTGCTCCACTTCCATTGCATCCTTATCTGTCCCTTCCGTAACCATGGTCCAGCCTCCACCATAGTCACGCATAAACCAGATCCAATGCCTCGTACCATTCATTGTCCCACATTACGCATTCCCCATATATCAGCCCAGCAATTACGTTACAGACGCAGCCCTCACAACAGCACTTAACCCTCCTACTCCCAATTTACCCTTTCTCATCGCTCACTGTAAGGATCCTGCCGCGAATTTGTGGTAAATTCCTGTGGGACCAAACTGCTGAGGCCATCGGTCCCTAGGCTTACACACTACGTAATCTAACTTGCACTATTCCGAAAAGACCTTGACCCTCCTGATTAAGATTGCACTGTTAGTTTCTTGTCTTTTGTCAAAAGATATTACTGAATCAAAGTAACTTACGCTAAGGACAACACGCACACGCATGCCCGAGGGAGGACTCGAACCTCCGGCGCGGAGAGCCGCGCGAATTGTGGCAAGGCGCCCCTTCTTAGATCGCCCCAACCTGCTGCATTACCTCGCTTTGTTGCTAATCACCCCTCTCATTGTCGCAGTGCATTATTATTCAGTGATCGGCTGAGAAGTTGCGAATACTTCTATTCTTGGTGGACCATGTGTTTTTGTGGGTGTAATTTTAATTTCACTACTGTAAATAGTGAAAACTTCAGCCATTGTAACGGTTGCTTTAATGTTGCCGTTGTAAGAGCTGCTAGTATTGGCACATGCTGCTGCTGAGTTGGTGAGCTTTGATTCTTGTAATATGATAGCTTGCCGGCCGCGGTGGTCTCGCGGTTCTAGGCGCGCAGTCCGGAACCGTGCGACTGCTACGGTCGCAGGTTCGAATCCTGCCTCGGGCATGGATATGTGTGATGTCCTTAGGTTAGTTAGGTTTAAGTAGTTCTAAGTTCTAGGGGACTAATGACCACAGCAGTTGAGTCCCATAGTGCTCAGAGCCATTTTTTATGATAGCTTACTGCACATACTATATTGGTGAGGAAGCTAACAAAGATTTTGGTTGGTGTTATTACACTACTGGCCATTAAAATTGCTACACCACGAAGATGAAATGCTACAGACATTAAATTTAACCGACAGGAGGAAGATGCTGTGATATGCAATTGATTAGCTTCTCAGAGCATTCACACAAGGTTGGTGTCTTAGGCGACATCTACAACGTGCTGACACGAGGAAAGTTTCCAACCGATTTCTCATACACAAACAGCAGTTGAGCGGCGATGCCCGATGAAACGTTGTTGTGATGCCTCGTGTAAGGAGGAGAAATGGGTACCATCACGTTTCTGATCTTGCGAAAGGTCGGATTGTAGCCTATCACGATTCCGGTTTATCGTATCGCGACATTGCTGTTCGCGTTGGTCGAGATCCAATGACTGTTAGCAGAATATGGAATCGGTGGGTTCAGGAGGGTAATACGGAACGCCTTGCTGGATCACAACGGCCTCATATCACTAGCAGCTGAGATGACAGGCATCTTATCCACATGGCTGTAACGGATCGTGCAGCTACGTGTCGATCGCTGAGCCAACAGATGGGGACGTTTTCAAGACAACAACCATCTGCACGGACAGTTCGATGACTTTTGCAGCGCGCATCCGTGTTTGGCGACATCGCGGTGAACGCACATTGGAAGCGTATATTCATCATCGCCATACCAGCGTGATGGTATGGGGTGCCATTGGTTACACGTCTTGGTCACCTCTTGTTCGCATTGACGGAACTTTGAACAGTGGACGTTACATTTCAGATGTGTTACGTCCCGTGGCTCTACCCTTCATTCAATCCCTGCAAAACCCTTCATTTCAGCAGTATAATGCACGACTGCATGTTTCAGGTTCTGTACGGGCCTTTCTGGATACAGAAAATGTTCGACTGCTGACCTGGCCAGCACATTCTCCAGATCTCTCACCAATTGAAAACGTCTGGTCAATGGTTCCCGAGCAACTGGCTCGTCACAATACGGCAGTCACTACTCTTGATGAACTGTGGTATCGTGTTGAAGCTGCATGGGCAGCTGTACCTGTACACGCCTTCCAAGCTCTGTTTGACTCAATGCCGAGGCCTATCAAGGCCGTTATGAGGGCCAGAGGTGGTTTTTCTGGGTACTGATTTCTCAGGATCTATGTACCCCAATTGCGTGAAATTTTATCATTTGTCAATTCTAGTATAATATATTCGTCTAATGAATACCCGTTTATCATCTGCATTTCTTCTTGGTGTACCAATTTTAATGGCCAGTAGTGTACTATTCCGAAAAGACCTTGACTCTCCGGATTAAGATTGCAGTGTTAGTTTCTTGTCTTTTGTCAAAAGATATTACTGAATCAAGGTAACAAAATTATGCCAGGAGATTCGAATAATGCTTCAGCTTTCATGCATTTTTCCCCCTTGGACGACATTCCCTACGTGCTAATTAATGTTCAATAATATGCCTACACGGTACTGCAAATTTCACAACACTACTTTGTTCTCTCCGACTGGGAGTTCGCGACCGAACACATCTGAAGACACATCAACGACTGCAGCTGTGGCGCACGCTCTCAAAAGGAAGCAACCTTAACCCTCATTGTTGAGCACACAGAGAGTCGTCGCACCTGCCAAGGTTGTATTTGTACTCGTATCGGTCGAGATGCAGCAGCGGTGACCTCACAACATCCTACAACTTAGTGCAGTGAACTAACATGGTTAGTACTGATGGGGAGCTCGTGAATGAGTCGTTCAAATGAACGCTTCACTCCAGTGAAGTGTGAACTAACCACTCAATTTCAATGAACTGGTACTTCAAACTCTTCACAGGTAGCACACTCCACACTTTTTTCTAGTTCACTCACTCTCTTCCCCTCTCCCTCTCCCACTACATCGAACCTGCGTCAATCATCCTCCCTTCCCGTCAGTCCTTCCTCTACTCAAGGTCCGTAAAAAAAATACCTCTACTGCCTGTCGACGAATCGCGCGGTGTTTGTGGGGAACGATAGGTTTACGAGGGGTTGGGGAAGTTAGGGGCGAGGCCAAAGCAGCGTCAGTTGCTTCCTGCAGTGCTGACATCATTACCCATGACTATTTGTGCAGTTAAACTTCACGTCTACGGGTAGCCTACCATTGGCAGCACTTCCAGACAAATGAATCTTAAAGATACAAACGAGGAGGCTGGCTGTGTGAGCACGCACAGCCAACATGAGAATAAAAGGTTTGTTAATAACACTGAAAGAGGGATTTTACCTGAAATCGTGCCAATGAAATCTACAGGAAAACTTCTGAATAATTACTTAATGTAGGTATATAGACTTCGTGGCAGTGGTAAACAAACTCATTCTATTTTGGATTAAATTTTAAAAGGTACATAAAATGGGACTGCATTTCGTTCGTAGCGATAGTTTTCAGTCCATTAATACTACAAATAATGTTTCATTTGGCAGATAAGGACTTTTTTGGGCGCTTCATGAGAAAATGTCTAGCAAAATTAAATGTAATACCTTATTTATGTGTGACAGGCCTCTCTGTTTATCTTTCCTTTGTCCCCTTCTACCATGCTCTATTTAACTCACTATCAGACCCTGTAAGAGCGTGAAACGTTGCGTGCACGTTACTGCATAGTTCGGCCATCTGTTGGTAAAATTATGAAGTATTACGAAGCTTTATTGTAAGAGTGAGGCGAAGCGAGCGTAGCCGCGGCTGAGCGGCGAACTGGGCAACTTCGCTATGCTTCTGTTCTTCATGAATGAATTACTTCATTTGAACGCTTCACGGCAAAGAGTGAAATGAGTGAAGTAGTTCACGGGAATGAACGAGTTCGACCCATCTCTAGTGGTTAGGTCTCATCATAACACTGTAACAATCGTCAGTTTTGTGTTTCATGAAACAACAAACAATCTTTATCACCTTCAGTGAGCAATTTACTTTTTAGTAATTTGTAACTTTTTTCCTTTTTTATGTTAAAATCTCAATTTGCATGCTTTATGAAATTACAACACGCTATTAAAAACTGAAACTTAAAAAGGCAGAACGTATGTTTACTACTGTTGGCCTCGGAATATACTAAATGAAGAAGCGGAAGAAGGAGGAGGCGCCGAGGAGAGAGGAAGAACAAAAGACTGAGAAAGAGGAAGACAGAGAGAGCAGGTACGTACTTTATGAATTCCTGCATCTCCGGAGCGCTGAGGTCGCCCTCACAGATACCACTGCCTAGCCTCTTCCATGAAAGTATCATGTCGGTCGCCGTCCAATGGGCCATCGCCATCCAGTCAGAAGTTGTTCTCAGATACTTGTACGAGGCAGATATGTCAATTTCTGTGAAGTTGGCAATGCTTTTCTGGAAGCAGAAATAATCATAATGTATGACAGGTACTTGATGATACCTTCAGAGAAAAGCTATTGAATTTCTTACCTTTATAGAAGTTTGATAACTGCAGGTAATGTAGAGCTCTCTATTCTGTATACTGATTTAATGTGTATGTAATAAGGACACTTTTTCATGCACTCTGCCTTGAGCCATTGTCGAGTTGTAAGAAAGCTTTTCTCAGATGACGAAGTTACCTATGAGAAATGTTACCCCCTTAATGAACTTTCATTGCACGTAGACAAGATGGACAGCGATAATCTTTAGCAGGTACCTACTTGCCATTAAGGGAAAAAGTTCAATGTTTAGGGTCAATATACGCGTGGACACTTGGAAGAAATTTTTTCACACAAGCGACTCATCATTTGGCGCCCTTCCTGCCCCGATTCCTCTGGTGCACTTTCACCTATGTCAGCTATAGCTACTAGCTATGGTAAGCACTGTATAGAAATCTTACAGCTGTGACGTCTCTGGCACCATCTCAGCTTGCCGCGCCAAGTGGCGGCTTGTGTAGCTTGGGCTTTAATATACGATATTACTATATTACTTTCTCTATGTTGTCTGATTACAATGTAAAGACATTGCCGGGACCGCAGCCGTTACGAAACACATCAAATGAATTCGCAATTATACAATGAAGGCTTTCACGATCGGATGGTACTGTTGTTGATTATTCTTCAGGGTTATATGGCCGTGGTCTATAGAATTCTTCAATTCCTAACGTTTCGTCCAATACTACGTTGGACATATTCAGAGGTATGGCTGGTCCTGCTGAGTCATCGTGTTTATGGATGTAACATATTACTGATTAATATTTTTTTAAATCTTAGAGACACGTAGCTCTTTAGGTATCGCCAGCTACAGATGTAGCATCTGCTTTTGAGTCGAAGCAGACACAATAAGCGAGCGGTGCCTGTGATCTCAAGTTACAAACAACTGGAAAATAGCGAGTACTGGCCGATGTCGTTCGACCTGTACCAGTTCTGTTATTCCCGCCAGCCACATCGCCGAGAGTCCTGTGTACAGGAGCAGTAAAGATGGTGACAGGCGCTGAAATCGTTTACGACGCCGTCGAATTTCATTCACATCGGTCTGTTACAGCAGCACAACATTTAATTAAGGTCTTCCATAAAGATGCACCGAGCGCCAAGTCTGTGAACCAGTGGTAGCGCACACTTTTTAAAGACAATGACATCCTGTAACTGAGCATTTGGAAGACTGTACGGGAAATTTTGAAGCAGAAATGTTACTTCCTGCAATTACTACAAATTCTGACATCTGTATACGAATACTAAGTGACTCTCTTTGGGATATCCACAAGTATACGACACCGTGCGGAACAGGTTCGTCTTAGTGAAAAAAACATTGTTGACGCGACAATTGTTAACTGTATGCTGAAGAGACACGACCTGATGCATATAAAATTCCACACGTAATTATTCAACACGTTCATCAATCACAGTAAGTTCATCCGTGAGGTGACGCCTCATAGTTTAAAAATTTGTGGTTCCTTCTTCTTCATGGAACAGACCATTACAGGCGGTGTGAATCTGCACATGCTGCAAATCTGTCTCATGCTGCAGCGATTCCACCCCTCATCTAGATCGTGAGTTCTCAAACTCAGTGCTGAAAACCGATGGATTGATCGTGGTGGGCATATCGATCAGTGAATGTCAGCCTTCACTCTCACCCATCTGAACACGATGTGGATTTTCTGTGTAGGGTTCCGATCTTTGCACCATCTTTACCAGCTTACCTGCCAGAAATGCATGTCGCTTCAGCTAGACCTTAGGAGAGAGGGAAGCGAGTATGTTACTTCGAGTAATGCTGAACTTGATTACTGATTCTACTTCTTCGGGTCCCTAAAGGGAAAATAAATTTAGGACTTGTAACTAAAATCTGATAAGTTTCTGAGTGTCAGTACAAAGTTGTAAAAGTTTCCTTCTTCTTGCGAGCCTGGTTCGCTTGTTGTGGAATTTACCATTCCAAGATTTGTCAGTCTGGTTTTACTACGTGGCTAGATGCCATTCCTTAAGAAATAGTTAAGCCAAGGGATGAAAGACGGAAAGTCGTGTGATCCATTTGTCTGAGAATCGTGTAAACTTCGTTCGTTCAGTTATCTTTTCCAATGCAAAGTTCTGCAACATTGTGTCAAGTACATTGCTGATATAGGTTCACTGATTTTTTGATAACCCAGTATCAAATTGGTTACTCAGAAAATGTAGTGTATGAGGCAGTGGCGGCTCCTGACCAAAGAAGATGGTGGTGCACTTTGCTCACGAAGGAAAACATCAACAAAATAGTGAAAATCAGTACACTGCTCAATGTTTTTGTAATGCTTGATATAAACAGGCCACTCGCTCTTGTCACTCCTGCATCTACTCATAATAAAACCAAAAGGTGTACACAGAAAAAAGTATTACTTTTGCAGAATAAAAGGAATTAAAATCAACTGCAGCTGTATGTACTCAAAAAGTGGTAAGCATGCCTTACTAACCTTTTTAAGCAGGACTGATGTTAACGCCGTTCGATTATATCTCTGAATTTGGATGTGGTGGTGATCACTTGTACAGAAACTCTATTCTTCTTTCCTTCATATTTGCAAATCTTTCAGTCACTCTTTGTTTGAAGTCTGCAATTCCTAAAACGAGGTCTCGTTCAATAGAGAGCATCGCTAGTGCTGATATAGTCTTTCTTGGTCCATTGTATTCCGAAAGAAGGTTTTGGTGGGTTTCCGGGAAGAAAAACAACGTTTTGCTTCTGATGTGGTCATTGGAATTGTAATTATCGCTTTCAGGAGCTTCACAGATTCGCTCAGTGTATCACAAAGATTATTGTCAGTCATGCAATCCAGAAAGCTCAAAGCTCCACACATGCTTTTGAACTCCTCTCTTCTATAAATAACAGAGAGTTCTGTTCGAAGTTTCTTTGCTTCCAAAAAAGAGTAGCATTCAATAGCAGCTCTGAAATAAGTTTCTGGGAAACTGAAAGAGTAATTAGCGAATTTCTCTGGTAGAAAGAGAGAGGCTGCAACTAGGTGTCCAGTGAACTTGAATCTTTCTTTTACCTCGTAACTAACATCACATACTTGTTTTGCCTCCCTCAATAGAATACACATCGCTGCGCCATCTTCTCTTTTATGGTACTCGTGTAAACCTGTTGAATTTTCACTCACTCCTTCCCTAATGTTCGCAATTTCACGCTCAAAAGCTGTCGGCTGATCGTGTGCGTAAGTTGGGTCACTATATCATTTTTGTAACTGGTTATACAAAATATCCACATATATCATGAATTTATGAAAAAAATGAAAGCCAAAACGTGAAATTTTCATCCTCCAGAATTGTTACGAAGCCACAGGGTTGCAGGATAGTGTGCTCATTACACAGTTTTCCCCCCTGTCTCATATTTTCATGCACGTGAATATCTTCCCTACGCTCCTTGACTGAAAATTCCAACGAGTAGGCACCGAACGTGGCAGTCGTACTATTTCGTCGAGAACTGCTGTTCTTTGAGGAGATGCTGAAAAGAAGCTGCAAAGTCCCTGAAGTTTAGTGAAGAATATTCGAACATTTTTATTAATGGAAGCGGCTATAAGCATAACGAGATTCAACTGGTGGGCATAGCAATGAATGTATGAAGTATTGGGAAACTTTTCCTTAACAAGAGCCTGCACCCCACGTGACGAACCACTCACGACTGCTGCACCATCATATGTTTGCGCTATTAGCTTATGTGGACAATTCCCCAAGTGATTATTTATCTGTTCGGTGATGGACGTTGCCAAAGACTGGGCATCATGCTTTTCTGGTGATATGAAGTCCAAAAATCTTTCTACTCATCCTCCTTAATTTTCTTTCTAATTTCCTCTTGGCAGACTTGAAGCATCCACCGGAGGAGTTCATTCTGGATGGTTTTTGAGGTTCCTTTGAAAACTGTAGCTTTCTGTAAATGCGATTTTAATACCGAGTATAATTCTGCACTAAAATTGATCAAGGAATGAAAAACACCAGGACTGGAAGATGATTCAGTCTCATCATGTCCTCTAAGGACAAGTTCCAATGCACAACAGAAACGAATACAGTTAATAATTAGATTCAATACGTACCTAGTATCGGTAACTTTTTGGTTGTGTAATCCACGGACCTTCTGTACCCACTGTCTAATTGGGTAGCTATATTTACATTGCCTAGATATATTCAAAACGTTATTTACATGGACTGAAGAAAGTTCGTGTTTTCTAATTTTATCATGGAGACTCCGTGTTTAGACCATGAAAACAAAATAAGGCATTTTTCATGTCACAACCACACAGTCATCCATGCTTGTTGTACAATTCAGAGTCAAATTACCTATAGAATTGGCGACTTTTTGTTTTAACGGTCTGCGAAATTGTTAAAGCAGGAGTCGGTCTACCTAACCTCTTGATTTCTAATTTTTCTTCAAACTTCCATGAATTGAAGGGTTCAGAGAGCAGTGAAATTACCTGATTCTTTATTTCATGTATTCACTTGTCACTTGAGCCTCAAAATTCTGTGTAGTACACGCTAAAATAACTAACACAACGCACAGGAAATAGTTAAAATTCAAATGGCTCCGAGCACTTTGGGACTTAACATCGACGGTCATCAGTCCCCTAGAACTTAGAACTACTTAAACCTAACTAACCTAAGGACATCACACAACACCCATCCATCACGAGGCAGAGAAAATCCCTGACCCCGCCGGAAAATAGTTACTTCCGTCTCAGCTACACCTGAGCTGGTAAGGTGGCGCGAGAATCCCACTTTGTTCGAAGATCCAATAGTTCCGTTTCCCTTCGGAAGAGTTAGGGCCCTCTTCCTGCGGCTGGCAGGGTGGCCCGGGTATGGTGTTTATACACACAAGGCCCGCATACGAGTACAGTGATGCCGAGAGTTGCTCCCGCACCCCCTCTGAGACACCCAAGTCCGCGTTTGCAGCCACAGTGCAACCCGCTGTCACTGTCGGCACATTCCATCCAACTCCGCTGCGTTCGGCATTTGGAGCCCGGGCATTTCAAAAGAGATAAACGGCGCGCTACTTCTCCACTAGTATAGAACGCTCAGCAGGGCCAACACAGTTGAACAAAATTATTCCTTGGGGGTAGCGCAAACCTGAAAACCTATACAGGATCTGCTAGTGGTATGAGGACTGAAAGAAAAGACATATTACATCACTGAGGAACTATTTGCCACTGTGAGTTTGTGCATAATAACCCTTTTCCAGTACGTGTGCTCACGCTATGACAAGCTTCATTATAAGTCGATCAGTTCAATTCTTGCGTTCCACGGGAACGAAGGGTGGCGCAGAATAAACGACTCTGATGTTTCAGAATTGTGTCATAATCAAATATATGTAATTATTGACAACTGCCATCAAATGAAGACCTGTTTGAGTTCAGAAATGTCAGCATTCATTCCACCTGAATTCTAAACATAATTGTGGATGTCGCCTTCCGTGAATTGGCGCAGGAGCTCCGCCATTTTTGCCTTGAGGCGGAGTTGCAGAACACGCCTGTAGCAAGCTGCTCGGTCACTGCCGTTGAGCTGATCCAGTTTGACGAAACTTGTCACAGCGTACAAGATCAGTTCAAAGTCGAAAGAACGGCCACAACAAATACAGGGCGACAATTATTGAACTATATGAAAAAAGAACGTAAATTAGTTACAAACTACCGCGTCCACACACTTTATTCAACATGTAAAGTTCACTACAGATCTAGGTTATGACGTGTCCGAGACGCCTACCATCATAGACGATGATGTGTCGCAGACGAATGATTAAATTATGCATAACCCGCTGAAGTGTCGGAATATCGATGCCGTCGATGATCTCCTGAATGGCTGTTTTCAGCTCAGCAATGCTTTTTGTACTCCTTGTCTATAATATAGCCCCACAAAAAGGAGTCACATGTGTTCAGGTCCGGAGAATATGGCGGCTAATCGTGGCCCATTTCAGTGGCCTCTGGGTACCCCAGAACCAGAATTAGGTCCCTAGAGTGCTCCACCACATCAAAAGCTCTCCTGCTTCAATGCGATTGAGTTCCGACTTGCATGGACCACATCTTATCGAAACCAGGGTCACTTGGGGATGACATCAGCTTCTTAAAACTTCACGTACCATTCGGTAGCCAAAAAGGAATATCGCACTGATTATTCCGTGACTGCACATTCCACACCATATAGTCACCCATTGAGACTTCTTAATAGCGAGGTGTGGGTTCTCCGTCCCCCAAATGCGCCAATTTTGCGTATTGACGAACTCATTCAAATAAAAGTAGGCTTCGCCGCTAAATCAAGCAATGCATGTCCATACTATGTCCCCCCCCCCCCCCCCCATGAACCATGGACGTTGCCGTTGGTGGGGAGGGTTGCGTGCCTCAGCGATACAGATGGCCGTACCGAAGGTGCAACCACAACGGAGGGGTATCTGTTGAGAGGCCACACAAACGTGTGGTTCCTGAAGAGGGGCAGCAGCCTTTTCAGTAGTTGCAGGGGCAACAGTCGGGATGATTGGCTGATCCGGCCTTGTAACATTAACCAAAACGTCCTTGCTGTGCTGGTACTGCGAATGACTGAAAGCAAGGGGAAACTACAGCCGTAATTTTTCCCGAGGGCATGCACCTTTACTGTATGATTAAATGATGATGTCATCTTGGGTAAAATATTCCGGAGGTAAAATAGTCCCCCATTCGGATCTCCGTGCGGGGACTACTCAAGAGAACGTCGTTATCAGGAGAAAGAAAACTGGCGTTCTACGGATCGGAGCGTGGAATGTCAGATCCCTTAATCGGGCAGGTAGGTTAGAAAATTTAAAAAGGGAAATGGATAGGTTAAAGTTAGATATAGTGGGAATTAGTGAAGTTCGGTGGCAGGAGGAACAAGACTTCTGGTCAGGTGACTACAGGGTTATAAATACAAAATCAAAAAGGGGTAATGCAGGAGTAGGTTTAATAATGAATAAAAAAGTAGGGGTGCGGGTAAGCTACTAAAAACAGATAGACACAAAGCCCACGCCTACTACAGTAGTACAAGTTTATATGACAACTAGCTCTGCAGATGATGAAGAAATTGATGAAATGTATGATGACATAAAAGAAATTATTCAGGTAGTGAAGGGAGACAAAAATTTAATAGTCATGGGTGACTGGAATTCGTCAGTAGGAAAAGGGAGAGAAGGATACATAGTAGGTGAATATGGATTGGGGGGAAGAAATGAAAGAGGAAGCCGTCTGGTAGAATTTTGCACAGAGCATAACTTAATCATAGCTAATACGTGGTTCAAGAATCATAAAAGGAGGTTGTATACATGGAAGAGTCCTGGAGATACTAAAAGGTATCAGATAGATTATATAATGGTAAGACAGAGATTTAGGAATCAGGTTATAAATTGTAAGACATTTCCAGGGGCAGATGTGGACTCTGACCACAATCTATTGGTTATGAACTGTAGATTAAAACTGACTAAACTACAAAAAGGTGCTAATTTAAGGAGATGGGACCTCGATAAACTGAAAGAACCAGAGGTTGTAGAGAGTTTCCGGGAGAGCATAAGGGAACTATTGACAGGAATGGAGGAAAGAAATATAGTGGAAGAAGAATGGGTAGCTCTGAGGGATGAAGTAGTGAAGGCAGCAGAAGATAAAGTAGGTAAAAAGACGAGGGCTAATAGAAATCCGTGGGTAACAGAAGAAATATTGAATTTAATTGATGAAAGGAGAAAATATAAAAATGCAGTAAATGAAGCAGGCAAAAACGAATACGAACGTCTCAAAAATGAGATCGACAGGAAATGCAAAATGGTTAAGCAGGGATGGCTAGAGGACAAATGTAAGGATGTAGAGGCTTATCTCACTAGGGGTAAGATAGATACTGCCTACAGGAAAATTAAAGAGACCTTTGGAGAAAAGAGAGCCACTTGTATGAATATCAAGAGCTCAGATGGAAATCCAGTTCTAAGCAAAGAAGGGAAGGCGGAAAGGTGGAAGGAGTATATAGAAGGTTTATACAAGGGCGATGTACTGGAAATGGAAGAGGATGCAGATGAAGATGAAATGGGAGATACCATACTGCGGGAAGAGTTTGACAGAGCACTGAAAGACCTGAGTCGAAACTAGGCCCCGGGAGTAGTCAACATTCCATTAGAACTACTGACGGCCTTGGGAGAGCCAGTCATGACAAAACTCTACCATCTGGTGAGCAAGATGTATGAGACAGGTGAAATACCCTCAGACTTCAAGAAGAATACAATAATTCCAATCCCAAAGAAAGCAGGTGTTGACAGATGTGAAAATTACCTAACTATCAGTTAAATAAGTCACAGCTGCAAAATACTAACGCGACTTCTTTACAGACGAATGGAAAAACTGGTAGTAGCGTACCTTGGGGAAGATCAGTTTGGATTCCGCAGAAATGTTGGAACACGTGAGGTAATATTAACCTTACGACTTATCTTAGAAGAAAGATTAAGAAAAGGCAAACCTACGTTTCTAGCATTTGTAGACTTAGAGAATGCTTTTGACTATGTTGACTGGAATACTCTCTTTCAAATTCTAAAGGTGGCAGGGGTTCAATACAGGGAGCGTAAGGCTATTTACAATTTGTACAGAAACCAGATGGCAATTATAAGAGTCGAGGGGCAAGAAAGGGAAGCAGTGGTTGGGAAGGGAGTGAGACAGGGTTGTAGCCTCTCCCCGATGTTATTCAATCTGTATATTGAGCAGGCAGTAAAGGAAACAATTGTTAACATCGAGTATAGATTTAAATGTAGACTGGCAATGGCAAGGAAAGCGTTTCTGAAGAAGAGAAATTTGTTAACATCGAGTATTGATTTAAGTGTCAGGAAGTCGTTTCTGAAAGTATTCACATGGAGTGTAGCCATGTATGGAAGTGAAATATGGACGATAAATAGTTTGGACAAGAAGAGAATAGAAGCTTTCGAAATGTGGTGCTACAGAAGAATGCTGAAGATTAGATGGGTAGATCACATAACTAATGAGGAGGTATTGAATAGAATTGTGGAGAAGAGGAGTTTGTGGCACAACTTGACAAAAGGAAGGGACCGGTTGGTAGGACATGTTTTCAGGCATCAAGGGATCATTAATTTAGCATTGGAGGGCAGCGTGGAGGGTAAAAATCGTAGAGGGAGACCAAGAGATGAATACACTAAGCAGATTCAGAAGGATGTAGGTTGCAGTAAGTACTGGGAGATGAAGCAGCTTGCACAGGATAGAGTAGCATGGAGAGCTGCATGAAACCAGTCTTAGGACTGAAGACCACAACAACAACAACAATGTCCCTCACGACCCGAGGCAGAAGTTATGACGATTTTATTTCATGTAGTTCAATAATTGTCACCCTGTAGTTGCTTAATACTGCGAGGGGGCTCTGATCATCTGTTCCTTCAGACCATGTGTTTTCGCATTTACAGTTGTTACGTTTTTTTTAAAGTGATTACAGGTGTTGCGACCGTCATTTAAGTTTGCCCCTCGCAACTTTGAAGAGATGGGAAATGAGTACCTTGGACGGGTTGGTGGTGATGAAGGTGACCTGGTGGCCCCTCCTGGCCAGCTCGAGGCTCATCGTCCTGAGGGGTCCCTGGTGGCTGACGGCCGGGAATGGCACGATGGACAGTATCTTGGCTGCCTCCGAGGCTCCCACCAGCACCAAAAGCATCACCAGCGACAGGCCGGAAATCATGGTGGTCACCTGCCAACAACAGATATCTCTACTGCACCCGTTACATACGTTCACGTCGTCATGACAGCTTACAGGGCTGTTATAAATAATCCAACAAATTCCAACATATAATCTTAACAATGGATGTATGTATTAAACCGGGGACCTAGAAACGACGGAGAGGCTTCTTCCCGGCGTAGCCCTCAGTGGTTCACAACCCCACAACAGGACACAGCAGTCAACCCACCCCACCGCCGCCCCACACCGAACCCAGGGTTATTGCGCGCTTCAGCCCCCCCCCCCCCCCCCTAGTGGACTCCGCCGGGAACGTCTCGTACCAGACGCGTGGTAGGATAATTTTGGTGTACACGTATGCAGAAATGGTGTTTGCGCGGCAATGGCCACCACAGTCTAACTGAGGCGGAGTAAGGGGAACCAGCCCGCGTTCGCCGAGGTAGACTGAACACCGCCTATAAACCATCCACAGGCTGGCGGGCACACCGGACCTCGACACTAATCCGCCGGGCGGATTCGTGCTAGGACCGGCACGCCTTCCCGCTCGGGAAGCAGCGCGGCTTGGTGGGCGGGCATCTTAACAATAGTAGAAACATTCAAACAATGTACATACTCTGTAGCAATGTTACTTGATACGGTTGAAGCAAAAAGCAGACCACAATTTGTTAGAGTAACCATTACCAAAGAAATACGAACATTTGATGAACAGGGTAAAATTTTATAAGAAAATTTTATATTGAACCAGAGATGGTCAAATGTAGTACCGATTGTGCAGTAGCGTCGCATCTCAACAAAGATCGCTGGTTCAAGGAGTTATCGGTAATGTGTTAGAGTAACTTTTATGTAGAGATATATATGGAAGGCTTTCAAGTGTAAATACGTGCTGTTTCTTATGTGTGCTGGATATATATTTACTCGTTATGGGCCATAATGATTTTTTATTTGCAAGATACCATACTAGAAATAATTAAGGTAAAGAAAGTTATTTTGTTAACAATGCAAAGCGCGTGTTCATAAGTGATGATTGAGACAATGTATAACACTTGCGTCCAATGATTTTGTAAAGCTAATTGTTAATGTTTAATCAGTTTATTGTTTGTTAATTGCGAACATTATTAATTTTCTAAGAGTCAAAATAAAAGTTTTAAGGTTAGTGCTATGTTGTTACTTACCACAAGTCAATACCAGTTTCCAGGTCCATGTCGTTTTTGATTAACTATTTTGCTCAAGATGTTATTGCTTCAGTCATATCCCATTTATTTAAAATGTATACTAAGCAACAAGCTTGCACAGTAGCTGTATGCTAACTATACAATTTAAACTACTAACAGAGAGCAGTGCGAAGAGCATTACCATTGCGCAATTAGAGCTAAGAAATTTTATTATTTCAGGGATAGCATTCATTAAATACACGGACCATTATTTTCAAATTCATCAAGTTTTGTTTTATTACTAGGGCCAATTTCAGATCAATAGTGTTGCATCAGATTCAGTTTTTGTGCTACGTAAATTCATGCAGTTTTGGTTTGGTTTAAAGTTATTGACAGTCTACATTCTCGCAGCCTGAAAAGTTCAGTACAGTGCAAAGCGCATAAGCGACAAGATAAAATATGCTTTCGCATGTCATTCACATTCTGACAGATGTGTTGCAGGCTGTTGCCAGTTACGTTATTTCAAATGTACATGTTTCATTGGGCCTGGGGACGTAATTGAAGGTTGGAGAAATGTTGTCTGTGGAAAGGTCAATGAAGGAACAGGTGGCATTTGAAATTTGTGTTCCGCAAGGACGCGGAAAATCAATTGGTTAGACGTACTAGTGACTCAAGAGGCATGAAAGCCCTTGATGGGAGACGGGGTCGCCACCATCACCCATTTGACGTACAATAGGTTCCTTCCTGACTTGTTCTGCAGCCGCAGGCAAGTAGGTAGTTTGTGCACATTTTCGTACGTCGTCTTCATCGTCTTTTCTTTATCTCTTGGACGCCAGAAAGGAACTTCCTTGGGTCACTTGCCATCCTTGCGTCTGGCTGCATGTCGAGCTTGCCCCATTTCACTTGAATGGCGCTCATAGTTGCTATCCCCTGCCGCCCAACATACTTCTTCACTCACCTGTTTCTCCTAGTAATTCACGACAAGTCTTACTCCAAAGCTTGAAAGACAGCCGTTGTTTCAGACAACCTCCATTTCAAACACGACTCACGCCCCGTCCTCACAGCTTTAGTTCTGCCAGTACCTCGTCTCCTACCTTCCAAACTTCACAGAAGCTCTCCTGCGAACCTCGCAGAACTAGCACTCCTGGAAGAAAGGATATTGCGGAGACATGGCTTAGCCACAGCCTGGGGGATGTTTCCAGAATGAGATTTTCACTCTGCAGCGGAGTGTGCGCTTATATGAAACTTCCTGGCAGATTAAAACTGTGTGCCGAACCGAGACTTGGGATCTTTGCCTTTCGCGAGTCGCGAGCAAGTGCTCTACCATCTGAGCTACCAAGCACGACTCACGCCCCGACCCTACAGCTTTAGTTCTGCCAGGTTTAGTTCTACAAGGTTCGCAGGAGAGCTTCTGTGAAGTTTGGAAGATAGGGGAAGAGGTACTGGCAAAATTAAAGCTTGTACAGGAGAGTAAAGATCGGTTTTGCGTTGCACTTTCAGTAACGTTACGTTTACATGGGTGGTACATGGTGATAAGTCTTCGAACAGGTCTTGATTAAAAATTATAATATGCTCTTTAAAAATGACATACTGCTGTTCGTTACGAAGACGTTAGAAGAAAAGCAGTGTTGCTCGTTAATGACCCCACCCCCCTCCGTTAGTAAAAATCATTTTCTTGATACATTTTTTACTTTTCTTCTGGACAATTTGTGAAAAAAAGACCGCTCAACCTATCAAAGTAAAATACGCTTTATTTTGAAGCTTAGGCATTGCAGTTATGCTTGAAACAAAATATCGTTCAAATGTTCACCACGGCCTTTCTTTGTTAATCACACTGCCCAACATTAGTGGTTTGAACTCTTGAGTTACCACAACTTTGTATGGATACAGGCTCAAATTCGTTGCCAACATTTGCCACTTTGATATCTCAGACAGGCACAATTGTTGATATCGTCTTGAAACTGACACATTCTCGCGAAATGAGCGTGACTCTTAAATAATATAAATTTGGGTTTAGCGACAGTTCTTCTCGTGCATCGCTCGTGGATAACTAAGGTAAGGTGTAGGAGGATGAGGATGACAATTCACTACGAATTACCCTTCCCCAGACAACGTAAGGTGGCTTGCAGAGCGTGACTGTAGTTTTGATGATATTTTTATCCATTGTTCTGAGTGTACTCGGAGCATCATACACTATGCGATCAAATGTATTCGCACACCCACAATAATATACGTTTTTCATATTAGGGGCATTGTGGTGCCACCTACTACCATGTACCCCATATCAGCGACCTCAGTAGTCATCAGACTTCGGTAGAGCCTCAGTAGTTATTAGACATCGTGAGAGAGCAGAATGGGATCTTCTGTGGAACTCAACGGACTTCTAACGTGGTCAGGTGATTGCGTGTCACTTGTGTCATACGTCTGTACATAAGATTTCCACACTCCTAAACATCCCTAGGTCTACTGTTTCGAATGTGATAGTGAAGTGGAAACGCGAAGGGACACGTACAGCACAAAAGCGTACAGGCCGTCCTCGTCTGTTGACTGACAGAGACTGCCGACAGTTGAAGAGGATCGTAATGTGTAATAGGCGGAATTTCTAACTCCATCAGGATCCACTGCAAATACTATGACCGTTAGGCGGGAGGTGAGAAAACTTGGATTTCATATTTGAGCGGCTGCTCATAAGCCACACATCGCGACGGTAAATGCCAAACGACGCCTCACTTGGTGTAAGGAGCGTAAACATTGGACAATTGAACAGTGGCAAAACGTTGTGTGGAGTGTCGAATCACGGTACACAATGTGGCGATCCGATGGTAGGGCGTGGTATGGCGAATGCCCGGTGAATCTCATCTGCCAGCGTGTGTAGCGCCAACAGTAAAATTCGGAGGCGGTGGTGTTATGGTGTGGTCGCGTTTTTCATGGAGGGGGCTTGCACCCCTTGTTATTTTGAGTGTCACTATCAAAGCACATGCCTATATTGATGTTTTAAGCACCTTCTTGTTGAAGAGCAATTCGGGAATGGCGACTGCATCTTTCAACACGATCGAACACCTGTTCATAATGCACGGCCTGTGGCGGAGTGGTTACATGACAATAACATCCCTGTAATGGACTGGCCTGCCCAGAGTGCTGACCTGAATCTTGTAGAACACCTTTGGCATGTTTTGGAACGCCGACTTCATGCCAGGCCTCACCGCTCGATATCGATAGTTCTCCTCAGTGCAGCACTCCGTGAAGAATGGGCTGTCATTCCCCAAGAAACCTTCTATCACCTGATTGAACGTATGCCTGCGAGAGTGGAAGCTGTCATCGAGGCTAAGCGTGGGCCAACACCATACTGAATATCAGCATTATCAATGGAGGACGCCACGAACTTGTAAATCATTTTCAGCCAGGGGTCCGGATACTTTCGATCCCGTAGTGTATATGTATGTACAGTATACAACTGAACGTAGCAATGCTTTGCAATTGCTAAATATGTATGGGAATAAGATATACATCCTCATCTCCTTCTCTTCCGCTTCTCCGCCCATCTCCTCCTCGCCCTCTTTTCAGCCACCTCCTTCTCGCCCCTGTCCATGACCTTGTCCCTCCTATCTCTTTGCAGCTCCTCCTTGCCCCTCTCCGTCCACCTGCTCCTTTCCCTCTCTCTGCCCATTTCCTCAACCCCCACTCCTCTCTGTGCATCTCCTCTTACTCCTTCTCTTTGACCTTCAGCTTTGTTTATTGTTAAGTCAAACGAAACCTTGATTGGTCGTTGAAGCCACTTAACATGAATGGGTAAATCGGTTGTGATCACTGATATACGGGATATGAGAGAGACGTCTCCAGCTGCTGGATCTGTGAGGATAGTACCTAGAATGACAAAAAATGGCTCTGAGCACTATTGGACTTAACTTCTGAGGTCATCAGTCCCCTAGAACTTGGAACTACTTAAACCTAACTAACCTAAGGACACCACACACATCCATTCCTGGGGCAGGATTCGAACCTGCGACCTTAGCGGTCACGCGGTTCCACACTGTAGCGCCTAGAACCACTCGACCACCCCGGCCGGCCCTAGAATGACAGTATTTTACATAATTCAAATTGGGATGCAGTATTCTAATCATAAGCCGACAAGCCATAAATATAACTTACTTCTTTTCAGTTAAAACCGACTACAAGGAAGAAAACAAAACACCACATTCTTGTGTATCCAATCTTTGTTTAAAATTCTGTATGAGGAGGAACAATATATATGGGGAAACAATTTTTCTTACTATCATAGTTAAAACTGACTGCAAGAAAGAGAACAAAACGGCACAGCACAGCATTTTCTTTGTCGCAGTCTGTTTCAACACAAAACCTGTTATTTAAAAGAAATGTGCAGCCTACACCTGTCCAAATATTTACTAGAGTATCGCGTAAAAATTTCAATTAAATGAGTCGAGAACTTATCGAAACTTTTGCCAACAACGTTTCCCTTTTATACATTTTATGTACCCAATTATATATTATATATATTAAAAGATATTTAGTCTTTAACTGTGAGAATGTTCGTTAGAGTATTGTCTACAAACTTGAAGTAAATCAGTCAGGAACTTTTCGAGACTTTTGGAGACAGTCTTTCCTTCTTTATATATTGTACATATATTTGTAAATTATGTGTATTTAAAAAGTATGTAGCCTATCTCCGTCTGCACGTTTATTAGGGTATCGTGTAAAAATTTGGTATTAATCGGTCAAGAGTTTTTCTACAGTTTTGGTAACAACTTTTCCACCTGATGAATTATATATGTATTTGTATATTATATATATTAAAAATTATAGTCTGTGTCCGTCAGAGTGTTTATTAGTGCGTTGTGTAAAGATACGAAATATATAGGTCGAGAACTTTTCGAGTTTTTTTTGGAAAAAAAGGTTAAAGAACTTCTTATTTTTATGTAGTAGATATTTATTATGTAGTAGGATATATATTCAGTACAAATATGCAAAAGACACAAAACGGCTGTGAATGAATGGAGTGGCACATGGTGCGGGGGTACTGTTTTGACGAGTAGAAGTAATAAGTTGAAACTTAGAAGACAGGTGATGCTAAGCAGAGTTTGGTCGAAATGAGTTTATGTGGCGGCAGTGTGTTATAAATGTTTATTATCTTCAAGGGCTTCTACCAAGTTGAGCGTTCGCCTTCCCTCGTTACTTGTCCCTGCAAAGCATCTCGTACTACAGAGCGTTCACTGACCTCAGTAACTAAGGAAGCTTTTCCGTGAACGTCGGCTACGTACGAGGTGCGAGCACGTCGAAGTTAGGCCCTGCAGTGTGGTGTGCGCACCCACTTCTCGCACAGCTGGCGGCCCGGCCACTGCCGGCTGCTAAGGTTTAGCCAACTTTTTATAACTCTGCGTGACTTTGAGATGCGCAGCGCTGCGTCATCGCATGACTTGCAGTTAACACAACGCCCGACGAGGCCGATCTACTGGAGCGTGCGTCGCCAGACCACACAGTATTTGTCGATGACTTAATGCTACGATAAGACTGCCTCGAAAAGTGGTGATTAGATATGACACACATCGCGTTCTCCAATAACTCCGATAACTGTCGTTCTACGGGAACTTGACGAAATTTTGCAGTTTCTAAGTTAGCTGTATACCGGAGGTAACTAACGCAAGCCAGAGTTCTAGTGGTAGACTCTGACAGAGTCGTTTCGAAACGTTATTGAATGTACTATGTAGGTCTACCATCTTTGTCGATGTAAGGATCAGCGACTGTGTTAACTGTCTGACAAAAAAAGTGAAGCACTAAGAAGAGGAGGAGAAAACGAAATGAATCTTCATGCATTGAGAGGTTATGTGATTTTATATCAGTGATTAAAAATGCGAGTCAAATTTATCAGTATGACGTTGCACCCTCTGGCCTGGACGCATGATTTGATTCAGTTGGGATGGGTGGGCTCCTCTCCTCAGGCAAGGTGGCCCACAGCTATTGTAATTTGTTCCTGATACCATGGATACTGGGACAGGATTGTAGTCGATGTCTGAGCTATTCCCACTCATTTTACGAAATAAATGGGGTAATACATCTTACGTGACTCACCCGGTGTGTAAATAAGGCAAGGTCGGCCAACGATCTCTTCAGTGTAGGCGCGCACCAGGCTCAAAATCTTATGGAAATCAACTAGGCGCAATGTCACGGATTGCGCGGCCCCTCCCGCCGGAGGTTCGAGTCCTCCCTCGGCCATGGGTGTGTATGTTGTTCTTAGCATAGGTTAGTTTAAGTAGTGTGTAAGTCTAGGGACCGATGAGCTCAGCAGTTTGGTCCCTTAGGAATTCACACACATTTTTTTGAAATCAACTAAATGCCATCAGTAATTTAAGATAATGGATAGGGGCACTACGTTAGTAGTGTGTGAATAAGTTGAGAACCTCGGTCAGACGGGAGGCATGGTAGGGTAGTCTGTGCAGTTGTGTAGACCACTGTATGCAGACGGTACAGTGGTCAGTGCATCTGCCTAGAAAGAAGGAGATCTGGATTCGAATTCCAGTCAGTCACAAATTTCCAGCTTTCCCCACATATATAGCGAAGAGCCAAAGAAAATCGTACACCTACCTAATAATGTATAGGGCGATAAGTCACACAAACCTGGAGGCTGTAAATTCAACTAAATACTTAGGGATTACAATTACAAATACCCTAAATTGGAACGATCACATAGATAATGTTGTGGGTAGAGCCAACCAAAGACTGCAATTCATTGGCAGAACATAGGTCTACTAAGGGTCTACTAAAGAGACTGCTTACACCACACTTATCTGGCCTATTCTGGAGTATTGTTGTGCGGTGCGGGATCCGCATCAGATGAGACTCGTGGATGACATCGAGAAAGTACAAAGAAGGGCAGCTCGTTTTGTACTATCGCTAATTAGGTGAGATAGTGCCACAGACATGATATGTGAATTGGAATGGCAATCATTAACAGAGAGGCGTTTTTCGTTGCGAAGGGATCTTCTCAATAAATTTTAATCATCAGTTTTCTCCGCTGATTTAGAAAACATTCTGTTCGCACCCGCCTACATAGGGAGAAATGATCATCACGATAAAATAAGAGAAATCAGGGTTCGCACAGAAAAATTTAAGTGCTCGTTTTTTACTCGCGCCGTTCTAGAGGAACTGTAGAGAGTCAGCTTGAAGGTGGTTCATTGATCCCTCTGCCAGGCACTTTATTGTGAATAGCAGAGTAATCACGTAGATGCAGATGTATATGTAGGGCCTCCGTCAGCACACAGAAGAGCCGCAACACGAAGTGTAGTAGCGCTAGAGGGAATTGACATCATGAATCCTACAGCACAATGGGTTGGAGATCTCTTCTGAACAGCATGTTGCAAGGCATCCCAATATGCTCGATTATGTTCAGGTCTGGGGAGTTTGGTGTCCAGCGGAAGTGTTTAAACTAAGAAGAGTGTAGCTGGGCCCACTCTGTAGCAATTTGGGACGTGTGTAGCGTCGCATTGTCATGTTGGAATTGCCCACGTCCGTCGAAATGCGCAATGGACATGAATGAATGTATATGATCAGATGGGATGCTTACGTATGTGTCACCTGTCAGCCATATCTAGACGTATCAGGGGTCCCATAGCACTCCAACTGCACACGCCCCACACCATTACAAAGCCTCCACCAGCTTGAACAGTCCCTTGTTGACAAGCAGTGTCCATGGATTCATGAGGTTGTCTCCATACACGCATACGTGCATCCGCTCGATACAATTTGAAACAGGACTCGTCGAACCAGGCAACATGTTTCCAGTCATCACGTCCAATGTCGGTGTCGAGGGACCCAGGCGAAGCGTAAAGCTTTGTGTCATCAAGGGTACATGAGTGGGCCTTCGGCTCCGATCGCCCATGTCGATGACTTGTCGTTGAATGGTTCGCACTCTGACACTTGTTGATGGCCCAGCATTATGATCAGCAGTATTTTGGGGAAATGGTTGCACTTTTGTGACGTTGAATCATTCTTCAAATTCACTTAAATCTTGATACTCTGTCATTACAAAAGTAGCAACCGGTTCAACAACTGCGGCAGCACTTTTTGTCTTATATACACTATGTTATCAAGAGTATCCAGACACCCCAAAAAACAAACGTTTTTCATATTACGTGCATTGTGCTGCCATCTACTGACAGGTACTCCATACAGGGACCTCACTAGTCATTAGACATTGTGAGACAGCAGAATGGGGTGCTCCGTGGAACTCGCGGACTGAACGTTGTCAGGTGATTGGGTTTCACTTGTGTCATAGGTCTGTACGCGAGATTTCCACACTCCTAAACATCCCTAGGTCCACTGTTTCCGATGCGACAGTGAAGTGGAAACGTGAAAGGAAGCGTACAGCACAAAAGCATACAGGATGACTTCGTCTGTTGACTGACAGAGACCGCCGACAGTTGAAGAGAAATTCCATGCTGCATCAGGATCCACTGAAAGTACTATGCCAGTTAGGCGGGAGGTGAGTAAATTTGGATTTCATGGTCGAGCGGCTGCTTTTAAGCCACACATCACGCCTGTAAATGCCAAATGACACCTCTATTGGTATAAGGAGCGTAAACATTGGACGATTGAACAGTGGTAAAACATTGTGTGGAATGACGAATTACGGTACACAGTGTGGCAATCCGATGGCAGGGTGTGGGTATGGCGAATGGCTGGTGAATGTCATCTGCCATCGTGTGCAGTGGCAACAGTAAAATTCGGAGGCGGTGGTGTTATGGTGTGGTCGTGTTTTTCATGGAAGGGGCTTGCACTCCCTGTTGTTTTGCGTGGCACTATCACAGCACAGGCCTTCATTGCTGATACCCCAACATTGGAATCTGCCGCAATTTGCACTTCTCTGTCACGTTGAACGATTCTCTTCAGTCGTCGTTGGTCCCATTCTTGTAGAATCTTTTCCCGGCTGTAGTGATGTCAGAGATTTGATGTTTTTCCGGATTCCTGATATTCACGATACACTCTTGAAATGGCCGTACGGGACAGGTCCCACTTCATCACTACCTCACAGATGCTTTGTACCATCGCTGGTGCACCGATTATAACACCACATTCAAACTCACATCTTCATAGCCTGCCACTGTAGCAGCAGTAACCGATCTAACAACTACGCCAGACACTTCCTGTCTTTTATAGGCGTTGCCGACCGCAGCGCCGTATTCTGCCTGTTTCCATATCTCTGTATTTGACAGTGGCGTAGCGTGAGGGGAGAATTTGAGACATAAGTCTCCCCTGTGTTCGTGTTTAAAAAAGATGCAATAGTAATTCATACCAAAATATAAACAACTTTCTTCTAACAGCTCTAAATGTGCGAAGACATCAGTTTTGTAGCCCGCGCCGCACCCTGAGTAGTGATGTATCTGCCTGCTTGAGACTCGACTGCTCTCAGTTTCTTCCTACCTTCCCTTACCTGGCTGTGTGCTCCCCTCCACTTCCCCTCTTCCACGAAGGCCGATGCGCTCCAATTGCCAGCAGGTATCGAGACTAGTCTCTGCCGCTTCTATGGTGGCTTTTAACACGGAAGTGAACAGTCGTGCGGTTTGTGTTTGTGGTTATTCTTGTGTGATTTTAGTGCATATTTTCATTGTGTCGACAACATGAGTGAGCCAGGAACTGAACACCTTATAGCATTTTTATTAAAAACGCCTTTTTCTACATTACTGTACGAAGAAAAGTGCGAATAGAAGAACAAACGACCTCGTCCTATACTAACTGTAGTTTTAAGTAAAGTCAAACAAAAACGCACTTTTCAGACAGCCTGGTACGAAAGGTATACTTGGCTGACCCCCCCCCCCCCCCAACCCCGGCCCCCCATGAACCATGATGGACCTTGCTGTTGGTGGGGAGGCTTGTGTGCTTCAACAATAAATATAGCTGTACCGTAGGTGCAACCACAACGTAGGGGTATCTGTTGAAAGGCCAGACAAACATGTGATTCCTGAAGAGGGGCAGCACCGTTTTCAGTAGTTGCAGGGGCAACAGTCTGGATGATTGACTGATCTGGCCCTGTAACACTATCCAAAACGGCCTTGCTGTTGTGGTACTGCGAACGGCTGAAAGCAAGGAGAAACTACAACCATAATTTTTCCCGAGGGCATGCAGCCTTACTGTATGATTAAATGATGATGGCGTCCTCTTGGGTAAAATATTCCGAAGGTAAAATAGTCCCCCTTTCGGATCTCCGGGCGGGGACTACTCAGGAGGACGTCGTAATCAAGAAAAAGAAAACTGGCGTTCTATGGATCGGAGTATGGAATGTCAGATCCCTTACGCGGGCAGGTAGGTTAGAAAATTTAAAAAGGGAAATTGTTAGCTTAAAGTTAGATTAGTGAAGTTCGGTGGAAGGAGGAACAAGACTTATGGTCATGTGAATACAGGGTTATAAATACAAAATCAAATAGGGGTAATGCAGGAGTAGGTTTAATAATGATAAAAAAATAGGAGTGCGGGTAAGCTACTACAAACAGCATAGTGAACGCATTTTTGTGGCCAAGATAGACACGAAGCCCATGCCTACTACAGTAGTACAAGTTTATATTCCAACTAGCTCTGCAGATGATGAAGAAATTGAGGAAATGTATGATGAGATAAAAGAAATTATTCAGGTAGTGAAGGGAGACGATAATTTAATAGTCATGGGTGACTGGAATTCTAGAGTAGGAAAAGGGAGAGAAGGAAACATAATGGGTGAATATGGATTGGGGGAGAGAAATGAAAGAGGAAGCTGTCTGTTAGAATTTTGCACAGAGTGTAATTTAATCATAACACTTGGTTCAAGAATCATGAAAGAAGGTTGTATACGTGGAAGAACCCTGGAGATACTAAAAGATTTCAGATAGATTATATAATGGTAAGACAGAGATTTAGGAATCAGATTTTAAACAGTAAGACATTTCCAGAGGCAGATGTGGACTCTGACCACAATCTATTGGTTATGAACTGTAGATTAAAACTGAAGAAACTGCAAAAAGGCGGGAAAATAGGGAGATGGGACCTGGATAAACTGACTAAACTAGAGGTTGTACAGAGTTTCAGGGAGAGCATAAGGGAACAACTGACAGGAATGGGTAGCTTTGAGGAACGAAATAGTGAAGGCAGCAGAGGATCAAGTAGGTAAAAAGACGAGGGCTAGTAGAAATCCTTGGGTAACAGAAGAGATACCGAATTTAATTGATGAAAGGAGAAAATACAAAAATGCAGTATCCCTCTACGGTTTATACCCTCCGCGCTGCCCCCCAATACTAAATTGGTGATCACTTGATGCTTCATAATATGTCCTACCAACCGATCCTCTTCTTCCCAATCCTATTCAATACCTCCTCATTAGTTATGTGATCTACCCATCTAATTTTCAGCTTTCTTCTGTAGCACCACATTTCGAGCTTTGAGATCGACAGGAAATGCAAAATGGCTTAGCAGGGATGGCTAGAGGACAAATGTAAGGATGTAGAGGCTTAGCTCACTAGGGATAAGATAGATACTGCCTTCAGGAAAATGAAAGAGACCTTTGGAGAAAAGAGAACCACTTCCATGAATATCAAGAGCTCATATGGAAACCCAGTTCTGAGCAAAGAAGGAAAAGCAGAAATGTGGAAGGAGTATATAGAGGGTCTATACAAGGGCGATGTACTTGAGGACAACATTCTGGAAATGGAAGAGAATGTAGATGAAGACGAAATGGGAGCAGACAACATTCCATTAGAACTACTGACAGGCTTGGGACAGCCAGGGATAACAATCTCCACCATCTGGTGAGCGAGATATATGAGACAGGCGAAATTCCCTCAGACTCCAAGAAGAGTATAATAATTCCAATCCCAAGAAAGCACGTGTTGACAGATGTGAAAATTACCGAACTATCTGTTTAATAAGTCACAGCTGCAAAATACTAACGCGAATTCTTTACAGACAAATGGAAAATCTGGTAGAAGCCGACCTCGGGGAAGATCAGTTTGGATTCCGTAGAAATGTTGGAACACGTGAGGCAACACTGACCCTACGACTTATCTTAGAAGCTAGATTAAGGAAAGGCAAACCTACATTTTAGCATTTGTAGACTTAGAGAAAGCTTTTGATAATGATTACAGGTGGTATAGCTGTTAAACCCCTCCTTGACTGACACCAATGACATCTCTTCCACTGAACACATCGCAAAGATTTCTTTTGCCCTACCAAGAGCTCAGAATAGACTGAAACATCTGGACAATTGAGGGAGTGTAGGAAGTGGGGGTGGAGTGGGAGGTAGTGGAGGAGGAGGGCGGAGGCCAGCAGTGCCCCTCGATGGACGTAGTGCAAACTAGCTCAGTTGGAACCTCCATGTTGAGACGAGCACATATGTCTTCGATTATGTTACTGGACGTAGCCCAGTTGAGCTATAAATAAGTAAATAAATAAAACATCGTGCCTTTCTCTCCAGCACAGAATTACTGTTTCCCGCAATTTCCACGAGATATGTCAGCCCATTTGACCTTTTACCACCATTTCCAGGGGTGACATGGTGGGTTTTGTATCCAGCCTGGGAGGCAGCACATGGGTAAGGAACAGGAAAAGGTACTTATCTCTCGATACTACTCATACTGTTAAAAGTACCTTTACTAGTGGATAAACATATTACGTAACTTGCAAGGTTTTGCGAAGTTGAAACGAAGTGTACTGGCTGTCTGCACCTAATGAAATGGGTAGAATAGGTCGCGGAACTCATAGAGCTGCACAGCACCAGCTAGAGGGCGCTGCCGTCGGCGTCTCGTGGTAGTGATGTGGCATCGTTACTATCGACACCACAATGGCTGAGGGAAGGGGGACGAGGAGTGGGAATCTAGATTAGTGGTGGTAGCCCGATTGACCTTTTCAAGCCAAAAAGTCCCTGGCAGTATCGCCCAGCTGAGAGAAACACAGCTGATGCTGATGCAGCGACTACATTGATTCGTTATGTGATGAAAAGGCTTTTAATTCCTCCACATAGAGTTCGACTGAAGTTCTGCTATTGAAATTATGTTTTCATCCTAGACAATTTTGGGCCTTATTTCCTTTTCTGGGTACATTTTGGTACTTGCAGAAGGATTTGTGGATTGTATCTTGGGTGTGTGTTACACATTTGTATTCGTACACTTTTTAGTTTTTAGCTAGCTGCTCTGTAATCAGCAGCTGATTGTGAGTTACTTTGTGTACTTCTCTTTTGCATTCGTCCTAGAACGGAGATGTTTTCTTTGGCAGTAGCTGTTTTCCCAGAATGAGTTAAGCCATAGTCCATGATTTGTATGAAATATGCGCCACAAGCACCCTATAACAAAATTTTTCCGTTCTTAATATTCCCTATCACATTTTCATTCATATTTAAGACACTTCGTTTTCCATGTTCCACCCATACATAACTTTCCCCTCATAAATCACCTATGATTTTTGAAGTGAGCTCGAGACCCCATGAAATTGAAATATACTTTTAGCATATTCTAAAACGTCCCAAGCCGATTTTTTTTCACTCTTCTGATCATTGTTTATCCCTTGTAAGTTTTTGCACTGTGAGATTCCGTTAATGTAGTCCAGCAGAAGCGTTGCAAGTCCAGCAGAAGCACTGCTATCCAGAATTCTAAGACTGTACCAGTTCACATTGCTAACCAAATAGATGAACTCTGTGACGTTTCCAAAGCACACAGAATATTTTTTAATATTATATATAGTCGTCACGTTGTAAGTAGTCTGTTTAGGTTTTTTAATGGTAACACCACGTAGCACTCTGTATGAAAATCACTGGCTGTGCTGTGTGCAGTCTGTGGCTAGGTGGCATTGTTGGAATTTGCCATTGTAGTGTTAGGCAGTTGCCTGTTAACAGCGCGGAGCGTTGCGCAGTTGGAGGTGAGGAACATGTTTCAGACACCAGTGCATTGTTATTATAATTAATGCAACAAATGGGACAAAAGCTTCAAAAGTTAGACACAATGGAACACAATCTGAGATAAACACAGCAAAAGCTTCAAAAGTTAGACACAATGGAGCAAAATATTCAAAAGTTAGACACCTTGGAACAAAATCAGAGACAAACACAGCAAAAGCTTCAAAAGTTAGAAACAATGGAACAAAATTTTCGATGTTAGACACCATGCTTGAACAAATACCTGAAGATTTAACTACTGAGTTACATACCATTGAATCGAAATGTCAAAAAGTGTGTAATGACGCAAAAACACAAATTTGTGAGCATTTTCGACCTATTTTTTCGCGGCATGAAAATGCATTACAGAATCACGAAGCAGCCATAAAAGAACTGCAAACTATTGTTCATGAAAATCATGAGACCTTGCAAGCTAAAATTGACTCAGTTGTAGAGATAGGTCGAACTCGTTCATTCCCGTGAACTACTTCACTCATTTCACTCTTTGCCGTGAAGCGTTCAAACGAAGTAGTTCATTCATGAAGCATAGCGAAGTTGCCCAGTTCGCCACTCAGCCGCGGCTACGTTCGCTTCGCCTCACTCTTACAATAAAGCTTCATGATACTTCATAATTTTACCAACAGATGGCCGAACTATGCAGTAACGTGCACGCAACGTTAAACGCTCTTTCAGCGTCTGACAGTGAGTTAAATAGAGCATGGTCGAAGGGGACAAAGAAAAGATAAACAGAGGAGCCTGTCCCATATAAAGAAGGTATTACATTTAATTTTGCTCGACATTTTCTCATGAAGCGCCCAAAAAAAATCTTTATCTGCCAAATGAAACATTATTTGTTGTATTAATGGACTGAAAACTAGGGCTACCAACGAAATGCAGTCCAATTTTATGTACCTTTTAAAATTTAATCCAAAACAGAATGAGTTTGTTTACCACTGCCACAAAGTCTATATACCTACATTAAGTAATTATTCAGAAGTTTTCCTGTAGATTTTATTTTTGTTGAGAATAATAACCCTTCAGCTTCAAAACGTAAACTGTCACCTGTAATCATTGGCACGATTTCAGGTAAAATCCCTCTTTCAGTGTTATTAACAAACCTTTTATTCTCATGTTGTCTTGCGTGCTCACACAGCCAGCCTCTTCGTTTCTATCTTTAATATTCATTTGTCTGCAAGCGCTGCAAACGGTAGACTACCCGTAGACGTGAAGTTTAACTGCACAAATAGTCAGGGGTAATGATGTCAGCACTGCAGGTAGCAACTGACGGTGCCTTCGCCTCGCCCCTAACTTCCCCAACCCCTCGTAAACCTATCGTTCGCCACAAACACCACGCGATTCGTCGACAGGCAGTAGAGGTATTTTTTTTTTTTTACAGACCTTGAGTAGAGGGAGGACTGACGTGAAGGGAGGATGAGTGACGTAGCGCCGACGGAGTGGGAGAGGGAGAGGGGAAGAGAGTGAGTGAACTAGAAAAAAGTGTGGAGTGTGCTATCTGTGAAGAGTTTGAAGTACCAGTTCATTGAAATTGAGTGGTTAGTTCACACTTCACTGGAGTGAAGCGTTGATTTGAACGACTCATTCACAAGCTCCCCATCACTACTCAGTTGCATCTACCGATTCGGTTACACAACTTGTAATAACTCAGGAAAACTTAAAGGACACAGTAGATACTCTGAAAATTGGTTCAGAAAGACACATGGAGGAAATTAGTTCATTATCAGAGGAAGTAGTTGAACTTTGGGATCAGCTAAATAATTTATCTACAAAGGTAGATGATGATCTGAATGACACAAGACCTGTAGCCTTCGCTGTCACAGAAGAGTATGAACAAATTAGAAAATTCAAACAAAATCAAAATCAAATCAATACATAGTACAAAAGAGAAATCCAGGAAGTACAAGATCAGTTGGCACAAGTAATACAAGAATTACATATTTCGGAGGACACTCGCACTCCAGTACAGGAAGAGGGACATAGAAATACGGAACAACCACAAAATAATAAGACAGGACACTTCGGAAATTATGAAAGAAATTGGCAAGGCGCATTGAATTTTGAAATGGAACCGCCGAAACGATGTAACAATGACCGACATGCGACTCGCCGACATGATGATTTTGACTATAAGCTTTTTATTACTACACGTAAATTCAAAGCATTTAAGAATTCCGGCAACGACATTCATCCACAATTGTGGCTTCATCAATTCTCTCATTGTTTTCCTCCCAACTGGTCATTAAAGCACAGATTAGAATTTATGTGTGGCTATTTAGAGAATGAACCAGCGGTAAGAATGCGATCAGTCATTCACGATTGCCACAGTGAAGGAGAATTTTATCATGCCTTCCTCTCAGCATATTGGTCTCAAGCTACACAAGACCAAGTAAAACATAGCATCATAATGATGAAACATTTCAAACAATCTGAGTCCTCCAGTCTTGTGAAATATTTTGAAGACATGTTGCACAAGAATCAGTACCTGTCAAACCCATACAGCCCCTCAGAACTCATTCGCATTTGCTTAATCAAATTACCTGAACATTTACGACATATTATTTTGGCAGGACGTTGCAAAGACGACATTGAAGCTTTTCAGGGATCCTTACAAGAATTAGAAATTGCCACTGACAATCGCGGAACGCAAAAACAGGAACACAACAATTACAGGTCACATCCATCGCAATTCTGCGATGAAAGAAATAATAACTGGACACGACAAGGCTATTCTCACAACACAAATCGTGACCAAAACAGACACCACCCGTATGATAACCGTTGGCAGAGTAGTAATAATTACAGGGAAAGATCACCTCTCCGCGGTAGTGACTATCACAGAGACAATCAGAGAAACAAACAATATGGGAACCAAAATAATTATTATCAAGGGAGACAGAATAACTTTAGACGTAACAGTCCAGCGCGCAGTTACGATTCAGGGAGAAATTCTCCACCACGTGACCGACAAAAAGGAAACTATGGAATCTACCGACATGACGACAGACGATATGATCGTAACGACAGACCTGAACTGCATCAGAACTGGCGGGATTCAAACAGGGCAGGGCTCTCTCGACAAGGTGAATTTGTAGAAGTTAGGTCTCCAAATCCCAATAACGACGCGCGCCAACAAAGACACAATAGGCAATGACTCATACCGCTGGCAGCCACAAAACGTACTTATGAAACTGACAACGCAGCTGCCGTAGCTAGTAATTACGTAAAAATGGAAGATATTACGGACATCTTACTCCAGGAACACGACGTAAAACATAACAACATTGTATATCCTGTGATTCACATTACAGTAAATGACATAAAATTTACGGCAGTACTTCACTCTGGCAGTCCCATTTCAGTAATTAGTGAAACAGCCTTTAGCAAATGCAACAAATCGAACGATTGCCCCACACTTCCGTTGCGTAAGATTAAATTACAGGTGCAATCTTTGGAAAAAGTGTAGATGTACGCCAACAAACCAACTTCGAATTCTTTTGCCAAAGCCACAGCTTCTCTATGGACTTTCTTATTGTTCCATTATTGTCGACGAAAATTATATTGGGAGTAGACTTTTTGAATGAATATAAAGCAATCTTAAACTTTCACGATGCTGAAATAAGTTTTGAGAAGGAAGGTAAGTCAATAGCTTTGAAATTTGAAGATTGGCTCTCAAACCATGACGAAGAAATTAATCGGCTTTACCTCCTGTTTGACAACAGTTCGGAATTTTCGACGGAACTTGACACTAACAATCACTCTGCAAGTACTGACAGGGATGATATCGAAAGCGCATTTCATACTAATGAGTTAATTCAGAATAAAATTCAAACAATTGAGAATTGTAATGACACTGATAGGCAGGACCTTTTTGATATTTTACAAGTACATTCCACAGTTTTTATTCACAAAACAGGAACAATCAAGGGATTTCAATACCAATTTCGTGTTCGTGAGCATACTAAATTTTATGTTAGACCATACGTAATTCCGGCACGTTATAGGGACCGTGTTAGAACAGATACACAATCTATGCTTGACGACGGCATTATTGAGCCTGCAGTAAGCTCATACAACAATCCATTACATGTTGTTGAGAAGAAAAATGGATCGATCAGGCTTGTCTTAGAGTCGAGACAAATCAATACTATCATCATTCCTGAAACAGACAGGCCGCAAACGTTGGAAGAACTTCTTCAAAATTTCAATGGTGTAAAAGTGTTGTCTTCTATTGGTCTCAGATCCTGCTTTTACCAGATCGAACTTCATCCAGAATGTAGAAAATACACAGCTTTTCTTTGTTTCGGCGTTTGTTATCAATTTCGGAAACGTCCTTTTGGTTTGAACATTTCTTCGGCAGCGTTCATTCGCGGGCTAAATTCCATATTACCTGAGTTCTTAAAACATCACATCACCTTATATGTGGACGATATTCTGATAGCAGAAGCCTCATGGGAACAACATTATCGCATCATCAACAGCGTGTTACATATTTTTGCAGAATCTGGAATTACAATTAAGTTGGAAAAGTCTGAGTTCGGTAGGACAAAGGTGAAGTTTTTGGGACATATTATTTCTTCTGAAGGGATTCAGCCGGATTCCGAAAAGTTAGAAGCAATCAGAGCCATTCCAGTTCCATCCGCAAAAAAACAAGTCCGAAGTTTTCTAGGTCTGGTAAATTTTTACCGTCGTTTCCTGAATATGCAAATTCTAGTTGCACCAAAACTTTGTTCTCTCACTGGAAAATGTGCTATTTGGAGCTGGGACGAACAAGCACAGTTTGAATTCAATTATTTGAAAGAATCGCTACTTAACGCGCCAATACTAGCTCATGCAGATCTGTCACAAGATTTCTGCCTTAGCACGGATTCTTCTAAATTCGTTCTTCGTGCCCATTTATTTCAAGAAGCCACAGAAAATGACACTACTGTTCAGAAAACCATTGCTTTTGCTAGCCGAGTGCTAACAAAATCTGAAAAAGTATTCCGTTACTGAATTAGAAGCCTTAGCTATCGTTTGGGTATTTAACAAATTCCGTTTCTTTCCTTCTGGTAAGCACGTAAAAGTATACAGTGATCATCGTGCATTACAGTTTCTTATGTCTTCAAAATTAAATCATGACACGTTAAAACGTTGGGCATTGTTTCTGCAAGAATTCCGCTTCACGATAGTCTACATTCCCGGCAAGGAGAACATTGTTGCGGACGCACTGTCACGCGCACCGGCTGGGCTTGAGAAAAGTAACGCAGAAAGCAACCTCGAGAAAAATTTCAGTATTCTTTACATTCAGAAAGTCGCTTTTCAAAACTTCATCACCACATCTTCAAAGGACATTTCTCATGAACAAGATAAAGATCTGATTTGAAAAGACATCAAAAGTAAATGGCATGAAAAGACACACTCAGATTCGGCATTATTAACTTGTTAGAAAAAACATACTCTTCAAACGCTGCACTGTTGATGACAAGCTATGGGTACTTTGCATTCCAGACAATTTTGTTAATAAGCTCATTTGGTACATTCATTTCAGCTATGCACATTTTGGTCCACGAAAATGTTATCATATTCTTCGAACGACTTGTTATTTTAACAATATGGAAAAGAGAATTTGAAGAGCCTTGTCTATTTGTAAACTTTGTCAAAAGGCTAAACCATCTACTATCTCACATCGTGCTCCCTTGTTTCCTATCATTCCTTCTAAATTAAAAGAATTGGTTGCTGTTAATCTCTTGGGACCCCTTGTCAGAACATCGAATGGATTTTCGTACGTTCTAGTCGCTATTGAACTTACTTCAAAATTTGTTTCTTTAACTCCGTTACGTAAAGCCACTGGACAGTTTGTATCCAACGCCTTTGTTAAAAATTTCTTACGTGAAGTTGGACACGTTAGTAAAGTCATTTCAGATAACGGACCGCAATTCAGATCTGCTGGTTGGTCACGCATGCTTCGGAATCATAAAGTCAAACCTGTTTTTATTTCATTGTACTCACCACATTGTAACCCGTCTGAACCGATTATGAAAGAAATCAGTAAGCTTTGCAGACTTTATTGTCACAGAAAGCATCAGCATTGGGACAGATATTTACACTTATTTCAAAACGTGCTGAATGAAATGCCTCATGACTCCACTGCTTTACCACCTACTCTTGTACTGAAGAATGAAGAACCACCGAACAGAATCAGAGAGCTTGTACCTTTCCCGAATACACGTAAACTTAGACACAAAGACATAATTGATTTGGCTATTAAAAATATAAAATCTGCAGCAGACAAAAGGAGAAAACTACACGATAAAGCAAATGCAAAGAAATTTTATATTGGTCAGAAAGTTCTCATTAAAGCTCATTCATTGTTACATAAGAGGAAACACTTAAGTCACAAATTCTTTCTAGTTTACAATGGACCTTACAGAATCCGACGTATACCACATGATAATTGCGTTGAAGTTGAAACTCTGTGTACTAGGAAGAGTAAAGGATTGCACCACATTTCACATGTAAAACCATTTATTGAAAGATAATCTGCTTTTTAACTTAGTCTTTGCCATAAAATTTTTCACTTCACGTTTCTAGTATGCTTTGTCAGACTTAAGAAACTGTTAACATGCCTCAATGTTTGAAGTTAAATATCCAGTCAAGAACCAAGAGAACTTATTTAAACAGAAATTACGAATGCATTGTTATAGTGAACAGACGACACAGCGTTATTGTGTGTGTACATTCTTGCTTGTTAGTTGCACGATTACGTAACGACTATAAGGCTGACATATTTAGAACATTTACCAGTACTGCTAATGAGATTTGAATGCAACATTTTGGTTTACTTGAAAATACATTCTGGATTTAAAGTACTTTCTGAGAGATACCAGATGACATAGTGGTTAGTTTATGTGACAACTACACGACTTTATCACTACGCTACTAATGAGTGACAATTTACAATGTTGCTTTTGCGGTGTTTCTGTTTTATGTCTGCACAGTTTTATGTATTATTCTGGAAAGTAAAACATGTTTTAGTAGTAACTTTTGTGGTATAGCTACAATGAGACAGCCTTTTCCGTAGCACAACAATAGGTTACATTAAAGTACTTTCTTTATCATGGTAAGGTACGTAATAACTACGATATCTATACGCAAAGCATTTCAGTTTCGTTTATGATGAGGTAAGTACATTGACTTCAGCAGAACTTTGCTTACAGAGGACGATGACTACGACACTTCCACAGAATTATCTTACAGCAAGACGCACATTTAGCGCTACAGGACACGCATTTGAGTGATTAATTTTGTACTTAAACCATTTATTTTTGAAGATTTTTCAATTACAAAAAAAGTTTTCCGTGATACATTTCATTCCATTGCTGTAATCTGCAACACCTGAGGATATAATGACATTAATCCTCAGGGGGGTACACGCCTACTTTTTGTACCATGTGTTTAGCAAGGACAAGGAGCCCTAGCTAATATGATATTGGCTTATACAACTTTTACACATCAGTACCATATTTCTCTAACACAGAATTACACAGTTATCTGATCATTCAACTGAGAGAGACAAATATTTATTTTATTACATCAGTGACAGATGTTTACGTAATTACACAGTTGGATAACTTCACACTTATGAAATTGTATTTTGTCTGTACTTTGTGAAATGTTCATATTTTTCGGAACCATTGTGATACTACGAGAGCTTTGAATGATGTATTTGGTATGGGATCATGATTTTTAAAGTATGTTTGAGGTAGATGACACTTTTGACATGAGCAGAGAATTTTTTTTAGGTTTTTAAATTATTGGAGAAAGTTACAACGTTTTTGAGAATTGACTGAGACGTTATTATGGCGACGATGTGTATTATGCTGTTGAGGTATGTTTATGATCAATAAGATGATGCTACCGTATATGAGGAATTTGATTATGCTATGTATTTCTTATGATGAAATATTGAAGAAGTGTCAATGAATATGTATATGTATAATAAGGTAAGGAATAATGAGTAGTGGTTAAGGACTCTGATTTGTGGAAAAAGATGTTGGAAACCAAGAGAAGTACTTTCAGAATTATGAAATGTATGTACATGTGTAAATGTATCACAACGTCGACGAAAATTTTTTGGACACTGTTATATTTATAGGATTTTGTTTCTACACATCTGTAACGCAAATTCTCGACCTGTGAATTTTTTTATATGAGACTGTCACTGTAGTGCGGTTTCGTAAATATTTCGGTGAGAGAGTTAAGTGACCACCTTCATGTAATGCGCCGTGGGCACCCAGCTGTGCGACAGTCGCCTGGAAAAAAGCCATTAGTGTGTGCCTTTCAGAGGCACAGGTGGAAAAAAAGAGGGCATTATCCTCGCTATTGACATTTCTTTGTAGAAAGCGTCGCAAATATGACACGCTCAAACTTGAAAACATATGATTACACTTTGGAGCTCTTAATTTATGATATTTACTAAAATGCCTAATGAAATGATGAGAATCATTTTTACATCTATTGTCTTTCTAGTTAAGAGATTGCTCAATTTGTTTAATATCTAGTTTCTAGCTGCTCTGCAGCATTGGTTAAAATAAACAGTAATTTTATGATCTACTTCCACAAAAACGAGGGAGCACAAAAAGACATTTCCCTTCACAGGAATTGCATACATAGTTTTTGTCAATGACTGGTAACTTTTTAGTGATGCATCAGTCTAGTGTTAAGATGTAACATAGGTATTAAATATGGCCATTTTTACTGTAACATTTTTTTTGCTTGAGCTTTGTCATGTTTAGATATAAGCTACAGCATTTGCTGCTGTTGTTTGCCAGTCATAGTGCTACTAAATTTCTCTTTGTATTACTCTGTTAAGCCAGCTTTACTACTGATTAATTTTTATTTTTGCTGCACATTGGCTCATATTAGTGATAATGTTGCATTTGCTTTGCTAATTTATGTATAACTTATATATATTGCTGCTTGCTTTACCAATTTGCATTTTTTTGTCATTGCTGTTTGTGTTAATTGTTTTGTGCTGCTGCATTGCGTCATCTCTTAGTTTAACATCTGAGCTCAGTAGATTTAAGTTAGCTTAAGAGGGGGTAAGCTATATAAGAAACTAACAATGATGAATTGGAAGAAATGCATTGAGAAGCTATAAGAAAATGGTTTGGTCAAAAAGTAGTGTACAGTGGAGAAAAACTATTTTTGAAAGAGGATGTGAATAGAATACAGAAAGCATGCTTGGATAGGATTTTTTGGCTGGAGCAAATGTTGAAACAAGAGGGACGATCTATGGAATGAAGTTTTGGGTTGGACTGCAGTACCAAATGTTAGATTGAAAACAAACCCTGCCCTTTCTTTTTGTGTTATCCCACAATGTGTTTGTGTACCTTTGGGTATTTGTGTTCTTCCTGTCTTTGTGTGTTTGTCTGATGAGAGTTATGTTGTAGAATTTTTCTGATAATATGTTATTTACTTTGTAAAGATGTTTAGACGTTATTTATTCTGTTTTGTTTTAATGCTCATGTGTGAAGTTGATGTTTCAAAAGTTATTCTGATATTTTATGTATTTACTTATCTCATAATTCCTGTAATACTGATGCGTATGTTAGTTCGATTCTTTTGTAAAGCCCGTATTACTACAAATGTTCTCTGTATTGTTATGTTCTTTAATGATGTATTTTGTACCTTTGTTATTGTATTCTTATGTTATAAAATTGTAATTGACACCAGTTCATCAAATTACGTAACTTGTAAGTTACATTTCACTGCACACATTTCTGTTGGTCATAGTATATGGACAATATGTGAGAAGTAGGGACTGATAGTGTTTGCACGTGTCTTAATAATTCAGCAAGGGACTGGATAACAGCATTGCTGGTTCTAAGGACATTTCAAAGAAGTGAGTGGACAAGTGGTGGTTTATGGACTTGCCATATTCTCCGCAAGACTCTTTCATGGTGATTGAGCACCTGCACAGTCGCAACAGATGGCTGCTGGCCGTCTCTACATGGGCTACAGTGGCTCTGCATCTTTGATGGCCCACCAATACCATTATTTCTACAAGGACTGCAGTGGGTCTGCACCTCTGGTGGCTCACCAATACAATAATCTCTACCAGGACTACAGTGGGTCTGCTCTCTGATGACCTACCTACCAATATTCTTCAAAATTTCAACTGACTCTGCTGTGGGTTTGCTCTGTTGTGGCTCATTACCTGTCTGCATGTCAAGAGTCAGCACTGTCTTTCCGTTGGAAGGAAAACACTACTTCTTCAAGACTGCATGGAAATCCACTACTTCCATGTGCATTCTCTTTTACTACTCAGATTTTGAAAAAAACACTGCAATTTTACTTTGATGAATGATCAGGACTGTCCTTATGGACTGTGAGAATATTTTAGCTTTAGACCAACATTGTATCGATAAGTGTGTGCATTTGATTTCTTTGTTATTGTAATAAAGAAAAATTTTTCAAATCTGTATTGGCCACTGCCCAAAACAATTTGTAAATTTTTTTGTGGGTAGCATGGGGGCTATGTAAGTAGGCTGTTTAGGTTTTTTAATGGTAATACCACGTAGCGCTCTGTACGAAAATCACTGGCTGTGCTGTGTGCAGTCTGTAGCTGGGTGGCATTATTGGAATTTGCCATTGAAGTGTTGGGCAGTTGGCTGTTAACAGTGCGTAGCATTGCACAGTTGGAGGTGAGCCACCAGCAGTGGTGGATGTGGTGAGAGAGATGGCGGAGTGGTGAGAGTGGATGATCTGGACAAAGACAGTAACTTTGTAAGACTGGATGTCATGAACTGATATATATATATATATATATATATATATATATATATATATATATATATATATATATATATATATATAATGGCTTTTGAACAATATTAAGGTAAATGCACTGTTTTTCTCTATCAAAATCTTTCATTCTTTTTTAGGGATTATTGAAAGTCAGATTCTGTTGCACTAAAAATATATTGTGTGTTAGTTTAAGCACAGTCATATATAAATTTTCAAAGGGGACATTTCATAACGTAGTTTATCGTGTTCTTAGGATTTTTAATTTTGTTTCCAACAGTGTACGCAAGGCTACCATCCAAAATTTACCCATAATGACGCTAATTAGTCTCATGATTTTGTAGTATTATAAGCACTCGAACTGCACCATCAAAATGGCTCTAAGCACTATGGACTTAACATCTGAGGTCATCAGTTCCCTATACTTAGAACTACTTAAACCTAATTAACCTAAGGACATCACACACATCCACACCCAAGGCAGGATTCGAACTTGCGACCATAGCAGCAGCGCGGTTTCAAACTGAAGCGCCTAGAACCGCTCGGCCACAGCTGCCGGCCCTGCTCCATCCGTTGCCAACTCACTGACTTATGTTGTAAATTCTAGGTGGTTGTTATTAAATTTCAAAGGAACAACAAATTTGTTTATTTTTATAACATAACTTTTACCATTAACTATAATGATGAGAAATTCTCGTTTTTAATTCAGCATCAAATTTACTGTTCTCTAGTGAATTTTAATTATGTATAGCTCTACTGATTCTTTCAGTTTCCATCCATTGTAACATAGATTTTCAGCATTATTCGATCATATTTTGCTTTTCTATCAAGGTGGCCATTACTAACAGGTACCATAGAAGTTAAGCAGTTTCAGTTACCTCCTTGGGGCCTGGACAGTTCCAGCTGTCAACCTCACTGGCAGCACTGTTGCCTACTGTCTGAGGCTCCTATGTCTCAAGCTATGCCCACTTGTTGGCCTAAGTATATCCATAATGTTCCATGTAGATGAAATACTACTAAGGTGCATGTTTGCAAATGGCATCGGAACACTGCTTTTCAAATGAAGAAGAATGGCTTGTTAGTGGATTATGTCACATTAAATATTTTGTTGTAGCACTTCAAGGAAGTCATTAGAACATTCAAATGTATTTACTTTGATCAAAAATCTAAGTTATTATAGCAATAAGAAAAATATTTATTGTATAGTAAAAACTCAAGGAATGTAACCCATTGAGCCAAATCAGAAAATTTAACTCCAAGATGAAACACGATTTGATCAAAAATAGCATCAAAATAGTATACATTTTAATATCTGTCTTCTATTCACATCTGAAAATTCATAGTAGAATGCTTGATTGGTAGATTGCTAACAATATCTAAGAAGAGTGTTCAAAAACTAGTTTCATTCAACTCTGTTATATACTGTATTACTCAACAACGCCTTCATTGTCACAAAGTCCCTTACTTAGTTGTTAGAGTGAAATCAGAAACAAAATAATGAAATGTTTCTGTATGATCTATGTCTTTTCTCGATTTCAACATAGTAAATTTTTAACAGCGATACTCAAATGCAAACTTAACAAGCCACTTCACAGAAAGTGAATTAGGCAATAGTAAACAATTCTGCAGTCATGTCAGTGCTGTCACACTGAAAAGAAGGATGCTACTTTACAATCAACAAATCAAAAATTTTGAACATTGAATACATTGTGTACTAGGTTCAGGTTTATGATTGTGTTAACCATGATTTCTGAATGCAAAAATTTCTACAGCACTGAGTAGTGGACATAGCTGGTGTATTGTTTTTAACTAATGTCTATGATAGAAATCAATATATATTAATTCCCTTTCCACTGCACAGCCATTGGGGTTGTATACAAGAGTGTACACTTAATTCTTTGTCATGTCTGACATCCATTAAGAGTTTTCCATTTGCATTCTGATGAATATGTATTTCATAATTTGATGCAAATGCAAGAATAAAATATTGAACAAATACTCTTACAAAAAGGGAAACTAGTGAAAGTTTTTTAAATGTTAACAGATGGATACAGGTAATTACATTGTCATATTTTAAAAACAGTGAGCACCTAGTTCAGTGCTTAGCATAATACAGCAGAATCTGTAGTCAGAATCTAATCAAACAAAGAAATACATGAATTAGATAATGTTCAGTTTCTCGAAGATCATAAATGATTACAATCTTAATTTGGTGCCAACAACTTAGAGCTGTATGATGTGCTTTAATTCAGCTATATGTGTTTAAGATTGAAACAATAGCGTATAATGCACATAAAAAACTCAACTTAAAGGAGTGATTGTTTCAGCCTTGTACTCAGAAGTGTGCAAAAACAATTACATAGTTACACATGGAGCTAGATTCAGAGCTTACTGTATTAATCTCGCCTTGTGACACAGCGCATTTTCATGTTGAAAAATGCCACTGCTGTTGGTAAACACAATCGTCATAAAGCTGTGTATGTGGCCTGCAACCAGTGCACGATACTCCTTGGCAGTAATGGTGCTTTGTACAAGTTTCTCTGTACTCATGCATACCCTGTGAATGTTTCCCAGAGCATTATGGAGCCGCCACCAGCTAGTCTTTGTCCTGCAGTACAGGTGTCAAGGAGCTGTTTGTCTGGAAGACGATGGATTCTCACCCTTCCATCAGCGTGTTGTAGAGACATCTGATTCTCATGGTAATATAAACATATATATAGTTTTGCTTGAGTAATAAGTGTGCAAAGAGTTGTGCATCACTTATATTCCTTCTTTATTTTTAATTTCGTTTAATGTAGAATCAGATTGAATATCAGTTTTGAATTATTTCAAATCAACTACATACAGGAAGTACCAACAGTTATTTTCAAAACATTTTACACATCACCCTTTCTCATTCCCACCAGTAATAGGGACATTTTACCTGAAAGGTCTCTTAAACAAATAATGAGTCATGTATATACCAAATTTGGCTGAAGCATTCTTGAGTAACGCTTCTGTGTTCTCCCTCCCCTTTTCGTACTCACTTCCACACCCATGTGGTGTAGGTTGTTCTTACCCCCACAGTGCTTATTTGCAGATAGTAGGTGATACATGTGTCAAATTTGGTTGAAATTAGTCTTGGGTTTTAGAAGATATGGAACATACATACATATAATCAATGACTTTTATGACTAGAAGAGGTAGACTATGTAGATTCTCCATTAAGTTAAGATAAAGAGAATGTAATGATATTTCTCAATAGGCAAGTTATGATATTAATTTATGTATATGAAACAAATAAAATGCACTGAATCGAAATGGATGGGTTGGTGGAGATGAAGTCAATGAAGATGCAATGACACAAAATGCGAACCAGGAAAGTAATGAATATGATGTGATAACTGAATATTCGTGTCAATTCTGGGATGTATGTTTAGATTATAGTGTTACTTACTTTAGAATATAAACCACAATGCTGCATATACAATTTGTAGCCTGGGATACAACCTTTTAGACTCAAATAGGGCAGAGGAGACTAGTCTGTTCACAAAACCACTGTACCATCTTCTCTCCAACTTCAGTATTCTCTGTTACAGCCTCTCCACTTTAACGTTCCTTCCCTTTGTGAACAAGACAGCTGAGAAGAAATTCACTCAGGTGTTTCCCACCTTTTGGACAAAGAGCTTGAATGTAACTCACAGGACGAAGACTAACAATGTCTTAGAGCAAGGAAAATGAATGCCTTGTAAATACTCTATGTGTTACCAGATTAGTTTGTAAATGTGTAACAGTAGATATCAGTATTGACAGTGTAACTTTCAGAAGGAAATAGGATTGATGTTTTCGTGTTCACAAGTAAATGTGTTGTATGACTGGGTATTCCGTTAACTGTGTTATTAATGTCATATTTTTGTTTACATAATATTTTGCTGTTGCCTTATATTAAGAGTTTATATGGCACTACGAGAAATAAAAGTTCCACTGAAAAGTATTATGAAATAGAAAGAAGCAATTAAATGTGGATATTGTAGTGATTTTTTTTGTATATGTGCGTGTGTAAATTTGTTGTACTGTCAATGTGGTGTCTTTTATGCATCTGTGTATCGTATGTGGTCACGAGTCGCTGAACAATAAGTGTGAGAACACTTCTGCTGTTAAAAACACATTGTAAGATCACATGAGGCTATCTATGTACAACACACTTACTACAGTTTCATTCTAAGGGCAAGAAAATTCTATTTTTGATATTGTTAAGGCTCTCTATATTCAAGTGCACGATAAAGAAATCACTTTGGAGTGTCTGAATATACTTAAAATAACTTAGGAACAGACCGGTGTGAAACACCTTAATAGTTAACTTTTAGAAATATCTCAGGGTTATACTGGAATGTCTTTTAGCATTATTAATAATTTATATTTTCGTAGGTTAGCGTGGAGAAACACCTTTTGCTTGGGGCACTTGTATTAATTCACAGCTGAGCACTTTCTTAACTGTGTAAATTCTCTTCACTCGAACAAAAAATCGCTGAGGCAGCAACCTCAAGAATCTGTTTTGATATCGATACTACTCTTTGCAAAAAGTATGAAATTTATTTTAGTCTGTTTATTCAAGAAATTAATTTTAACTCACCTCCTTTTAGCATTACGCCACTTAATTTTGGAGCAATTTGAAAAAGGATGTGCCGCCTAGCAAATGGCGGCCAACAATGCTAATTCCAGCTCACAATTTACCGCACATTATGAATCTCTGAAAAATGTACAATTTTTCGTACATGTAGGGATGCTAATGCTACTGAAGTAGGCGGTTTGGTTATCAATAACGGGATATACACTCCTGGAAATGGAAATAAGAACACATTGACACCGGTGTGTCAGACCCACCATACTTGCTCCGGACACTGCGAGAGGGCTGTACAAGCAATGATCACACGCACGGCACAGCGGACACACCAGGAACCGCGGTGTTGGCCGTCGAATGGCGCTAGCTGCGCAGCATTTGTGCACCGCCGCCGTCAGTGTCAGCCAGTTTGCCGTGGCATACGGAGCTCTATCGCAGTCTTTAACACTGGTAGCATGCCGCGACAGCGTGGACGTGAACCGTATGTGCAGTTCACGGACTTTGAGCGAGGGCATATAGTGGGCATGCGGGAGGCCAGGTGGACGTACCGCCGAATTGCTCAACACGTGGGGCGTGAGGTCTCCACAGTACATCGATGTTGTCGCCAGTGGTCGGCGGAAGGTGCACGTGCCCGTCGACCTGGGACCGGACCGCAGCGACGCACGGATGCACGCCAAGACCGTAGGATCCTACGCAGTGCCGTAGGGGACCGCACCGCCATTTCCCAGCAAATTAGGGACACTGTTGCTCCTGGGGTATCGGCGAGGACCATTCGCAACCGTCTCCATGAAGCTGGGCTACGGTCCCGCACACCGTTAGGCCGTCTTCCGCTCACGCCCCAACATCGTGCAGCCCGCCTCCAGTGGTGTCGCGACAGGCGTGAATGGAGGGACGAATGGAGACGTGTCGTCTTCAGCGATCAGAGTCGCTTCTGCCTTGGTGCCAATGATGGTCGTATGCGTGTTTGGCGCCGTGCAGGTGAGCGCCACAATCAGGACTGCATACGACCGAGGCACACAGGGCCAACACCCGGCATCATGGTGTGGGGAGCGATCTCCTACACTGGCCGTACACATCTGGTGATCGTCGAGGGGTCACTGTATAGTGCACGGTACATCCAAACCGTCATCGAACCCATCGTTCTAACATTCCTAGACCGGCAAGGGAACTTGCTGTTCCAACAGGAGAATGCACGTCCGCATGTATCCCATGCCACCCAACGTGCTCTAGAAGGTGTAAGTCAACTACCCTGGCCAGCAAGATCTCCGGATCTGTCCCCCATTGAGCATGTTTGGGACTGGATGAAGCGTCGTCTCACGCGGTCTGCACGTCCAGCACGAACGCTGATGCAACTGAGGCGCAAGGTGGAAACGGCATGGCAAGCCGTTCCACAGGACTACATCCAGCATCTCTAGGATCGTCTCCATGGGAGAATAGCAGCCTGCATTGCTGCGAAAGGTGGATATACACTATACTAGTGCCAACATTGTGCATGCTCTGTTGCCTGTGTCTATGTGCCTGTGGTTCTGTAAGTGTGATCATGTGATGTATCTGACCCCAGGAATGTGTCAATAAAGTTTCCCCTTCCTGGGACAATGAATTCACGGTGTTCTTATTTCAATTTCCAGGAGTGTATTTACCAGAATTGCGTTTGGACATGGATTCGTCTCCACTCACATCCTTCTCGTAGGAAAATTCGAACCAGAGTAAAAAGTTTATGAAAATCTATGTCTATTGTTTTTATGTAACGTTAGCGACAGCCCCAGACGGTGCACAAGTCCCGCCCATTCACCCCCCTCCACTCCCATTCACATTCTAAGTTCCGCCCATGGTCTGCCACATGTTCCAACATCAAAGTTGTTCATATCACAGATATGCCAGTCATAACAAGGGAGAAAATCAGTAGTTAGTACGAAATACAGTTTTTCCGGTACCATTGTGAAAAGAATTAGAAATATGTTAATTGAATATGCGAGTTGAAAAAATGATCAATAAGAAATAAAAATGGTATCCACACTGTCTTTTTTATTTCATGAGCTTTCATCTGCACTATATATATTTGTTAACTCCAGTGAGCGCAAATTTACGTTACCTCGCGTAGTGTAAGAAATTCTGTTGGGAAATATTAATTGGTAGTATCGCCAAGGATGCTGTCCATTATCCCGATTGTCTAAAGTCAATGTTGTGCATAAACAAGGCCAAGTCGATGTCTTTGTTTGTTTCTGATGACCTCATTAAGACTACAGAATATAAGAGTGGGATAATGTAGAAATTCGTAATGTCAGATATTTATACAGTGACATTCTTCATTAATATATGCCTGTGTAATCGGTGAATTTTTACTTGTGAACTCTTATGACTGCTTGTTTATAGCAGACACGAGATTATTTTGAGTTATTCTTCAGTGTTTGAGAGCTTTAGAGCTGCCTATTGTTAAACATATGTACATAATTTCGTCAGTCATACTAACAGTACAACACTGCTAGTATGAACAACCGCGGTTGAACAAAAACGACGAACTAAAACACGACAGCGACGAAGACTACCAAAGATCATATTGATGCGCTCTTGGCTGGTGTGGCAGGGGGTAGGTGTGGAGGGTGCAAATGTCCGGGGCTGTCTCTAACGTTTCCTATTGTTTTTTCACTGCTCTCAGTATCTTTACTACAAAACATAGATTATCATGAAATATCGATGTTGCTTTTCATATTCATCACAGTGAGATAAATAATATAAAACTGCTTAATTAATATTTTATGTATGCTGCTGTACACGTAAACGTTTTATGTCAATCATAAATAAATGTTTCTCATTCCCACAGGAACAGTACAATGGAACCCTGAAATGATTGGACCAAAATTATATGAAGTTACGTGGACAGGCATTCCACTCATACTATCAGTTAATTAGTCACATCATGGTTTGTTGTAATGCACTCATAAAGACAAGAAGTCAACGTCGAAACGCTTTGATACGTGAACACTCTTAGATTGGTTGTGTGTTCGTAATCGTATTAGTTTAAACCAGTTACTAAGTAATCGGTTCATACTTCGTTTTCAGATGGACAATTTCACTTTATACTGGGTTTGGAATTGCATTTGCTTTAAGTAGGTAACAGTTAGTTAGTTCACCAAGTATTGTAAGCTACACACGATTACATTGGTTGTAAGTTCAAAATTATATTTAAAAAATCATCAGTTTGTATTTAACGACATCTATTGCGTAAAGTTTTTTTATTGTTATTTATTATTACTTGGGCACCATATTAATTGATTTTGGTCTATTTCTCATTACACTACTGAAACCAATGAAAACAGTCTGATAAAGTTTAACATTCCCCAGAAAGAAAATTGTTAAATCCCGACTCGGGTTGTAGACAATGGGAAAAAGCCGATGATGATAAAAAAACTGTCCAGAGTCTTCAGATTGTTACCATCTGAACATTCGCACAATAATCATAAATTTAGTTACAATCTACGCTATTAAAGCTATTAACTATGTTTTCAAAATTCGCATTGAGAAGTTTTTTTTAATAGCAGTACTTGTACATGTTTGTTAAGAGAAATCATTGCAACAGCTTTCGTTGTATTGTTCTCTGGATCTGAAAATACAAATATGTGCAATAGTTTTGAGAAAGTAATAGGTAAGCTGTTTATGGGTAACAAAATATGCTGGAGACGCTTTTTTACAGTCTTGCAGCGAAATACATTAAGAGTTTCTTTCTCCGGTATCTGTGTCGGCAATGCTGACTCAAGTTACAGGAAAAGGCGGTCATCGATGGACGTGGGTTGGCCGATGAGCTGCGATGAAGCTCGTACAGTTCCACGCTCCGTCACTGGCCAGCTGTTGCGGTTGGCTCCGCCCACCGGATCAATCAACTGTTTGTGCGGCGCGTGCTTATCTAGTCGCTGGCGAGAACAGAAATGTTACCGACACACTATGAATACATTTATTACCACTGCTCGTTTAGCACAGAAGAGTCGTGATTAGCTTCTCCCTCACCCCGCAGTTATTCTTGCGTGTACGGGTATTATTTGTTCGTGCAGTATGAAGCACTTACACAATCCAGAATTTCGTTCATTTCTCGGTTGTAGGCGTTAGTTGTTTTAATTGACATACAGAGAGCATTACTTTCATATCTGTCACTGCACTTCACTAGCCCGCACTGTCCCTATACACCATGGTGAGCGTTCGTTACTGTCGTAACGGGTTTGTACTGCTTTCCGAATTCACAATTGGCATACCTGGCATCGTAAGATTCAGATGCCACGATTTCAACTGTCGCTGGCTGCTTGGCAAGTAAACGCAGTCTGTTTCAACTCGTATAGCATTGTTCCAGTTCGCATTTACAGAGTACATATTTACAGACGTTGGCTGGGATGTTTAAACTAAATGAACTCGTGAATTACGCATGAATGTCACCGATTCATGCATAAGTCAGTTGCTGTGATTGCGCAATTTACAATCCTTAGCGTCACTCACAATCTAATCACTCGAACAGAGCGTTCTTATATTCGTAGCACAATTTCAAGCTCACAGTCTTGTTTTGTCATACTTATAATCTCCTCTTACACCATCTAATTCGTACATCGAACATAATGAAAGAAGTATTTTATAGTTTAAAGATCGTTTGCACACACAGAATGTAACTTATATCTGAGTGTCACATATTTCATTGACAATATGTTGTTTTTAGTTACTTTTGATCATTTCAGAAAGTAACTAAGCATCTCTCCACGTCGAAAAGCTGACCATTATGTCATGTGGATTAAATAATTCTCCTGGTTTTATTATCATTCACACCGAGTCATTCTTCAACCTAATGTTATAGTGTGATATTTATATACAGGACAAGGTCGCATCCCGTCAAGCTTCACTATAACATGAAGAAAGCTTCATCTAGAATGAATGCAACAGTTATGAAACACGCATGACTATGTTTAAATGCCGGCCGTGGTGGCCAAGCGGTTCTAGGCGCTACAGTTTGGAGCCGCGCGACCGCTACGGTTGCAGGTTCGAATCCTGCCTTGGGCATGGATGTGTGTGATGTCTTTAGGTTAGTTAGGTTTAAGTAGTTCTAAGTTCTAGGGGACTTAGGACCACAGATGTCGAGTCACATAGTGCTCAGAGCCATTTGAACCATTTGTGTTCAAATGTCCAAGACCAAAATTAGGACGATCTGATCTCAGATGGGATGCAGTTACTAGCAAAACAAGAAACCAGAGCGATCTGATCAAAATTATGAATAAGTAATAAGTGCCCCCCCCCCCCCCCCCCGAACATGCATGCAATATTTGCGTAATGAGGACTCCCTCAAGTGGATTCGTAATTGCTAACACGTTTCTTACACCATCATTATATACACTCTTTTCCCCATTTCCAGGTCGGGTTAGAAGTGGTATGATAATCATGTTGATATCGCACTCATCAGTCATGTGGCGTATGTTACCATCGGATTTGGGGAATATAAGGAAGCCTTAATTTGAGGAAGAAATTTCTGAGAAAATACGTCTGGAGCACAGCATTGTATGGTAGTGAAACATGGACTGTATGAAAACCGGAACAGAAGAGAAACGAAGCATTTGAGCTGTGGGCCTGCTACAGGCGAATGCTGAAAATTAGGCGGAATGATAAGGTAAGGAACGAGGAAGTTCTGCGCAGAATCCGTGAGGGAAGGAATATGTGGAAAACGAGGAGAAGGGACAGGATGATAGGATGTATGTTAAGACACCAGGGAATGACCTTCATGGTACAAGAGGGAACTAGAGGACATAAACTGTAGAGGAAGATAGAGTACATACAGCAAATAATTGAGGACCCAGGTTGCAAATGTTTCTCTGAGATGAGAGAAATTCATGGAGAGCTGCATCAAACCAGTGAGAAGACTGATGATCTCTCCCCCCCCCCCCCCCCCCCCCAAAAAAAAGGAAGTTTCTATTGTGCCCCATTCAATCATACGCTGTATCTCATTAGACACTGCCTTCTGTTTACTCCATGGTACCGAATACCATGCCATAGCACGGCAATAGGTCCCATGAGGTTTGACCTGCATATCGTAAATGTGTCGTTTATGTCTCGTTTAAGTATCCCCTGTTTTTCGGAGAATAACATTGCATAATTTTTCAATAACTATGCAAGTTTTTACCGCTGTTTACCATCGAGATAACTCTATTCAGTGACGTTTGCATCTATGTTTTTCCTTATGAAGTCGACCTTGCTTTCGCCGTTTTCAATGATACACGGGTTGTTCTCCCGAGTACAGTCACTGGATATATGCAATAATTAGGGTTTCATATATGTTACCCTCAACCTTCTGCAATATTGTCCATGTAAAGCAAGTAATGGTACTTGAATTACGCAACCACTACGGCACCTCACCTGAACCTCTCGATACCAGCAATATTCTACTGTGTTTCTGCAAAGTGGTTGACATATTTCTGAGACAACATTCAGATTTGATTTCATTTGTGATACATCGATATGTTTATATTGCAATGATATTATTCTTATGTGTATTCTTTCTTTTGTCACTATGATCTTTGACGTACTTGTAACTCTGATTTTTGGGCGCGTAAGCGGTTATTAGTTAGTAGTTGAGTTGTTAGAGAGTCGGACCTTGAGAAGATAAGTCTTGGACGTCATGTAGGAAAGACGCGTATTGTAGTCCGCTTGTAAAATGTGAACTTTAACAGTGACTGTGAGGAAGATGTTTTCAAGTATGTTTTGTATAGTGAAGTGATGTTTTGTATTTACGTGATATTGCAATTAAAAGGAAGTGAAACTTAAATTCGGAGTGCGGATTTTTTTTATATCACCATTGTCCAGCAAAAGTGTAATCTCTAAGAATGGTTTGAAAAGCGTATCTACAAAACTTTTGAATATAGCAGAATCAAACCTAGGCCTCTTTGCATCCGAGCTTGGAATCATAATCACCTAGATTTTCAACGACTGAGTCATGATAATACGAGACCAGCGTTGAAACACAAAAAAATGAGTGCCTAGTTTTTTCATTATTACATGAAATGACTATTAACTGTGCTCTAATGACACCTGCCACATAATATGACTGACGTTGCCCGAAAATGCAGTATTTAGCAGCGTGAGCAACACCACAATCGTTATTAAAATTTTGACCTTTGTTGTGGTAAGGTTGTTAGAAGCAGTTTTTTTAAAATTGTCAGGTTGACTAACCTTCCTTCCTGCAAAAGTGAGCATACAGTTCGAGTAATGTCGACCTTTGCGTCCCTTTCTTTTAAATATTCCCAGCCGGGGAACCGCTAAATTTTTCACCACGTGGAATGAGCACCTTACCACTCCGTTTCCTACTTGAATGAAGGCCTGGCTCTGACTCTGAATTCGATGCATACGTCCACGTATGGCTCCTACAGTTCTAAAATTTTGAAATGGCAATGTTGGCAACTTATTCACCTGATTGATGCGCTTGAATAAATAGTATTCCATAACGGGTACGCCGGTACCAATAATTACATTCACTGGCATACCCTGTATGTTTCCTTTGATTGCACTTTGCACCAATTCATATTTCTCTGACCACACTTCTCGAATCAGCACACAGTTCTTCTTAACATATCTAATCCTTCGTTGCATCTGAGCTTGAATACATTTACGTATCAATTGCCCCCCATTCTTGCCCCCACGACCATAACCGGGAGCTTACATTGGTCATTCAGAATTTGACGCTTGCGATGTACTTGATTGTGGGTCATCCACCATTTCTACTATTCTGACACTATGAGATGTTGCATCTGTTGCGACACCTCACTCTGTGGCTGTAGACACTGTGGTTATCGATTAGGAGCTCGCACTGGTATAACATTTACGTTATTCCTTCGATAGTTCCTGTTCTGTGGTGTTGGGTTCGAATACCATGTTACTAGTCATGCCTTTTGTACTTGTTCATTCATCTCCCTCATATTCATGGGTTGAAATGTGGCGTTATAGCCCCTTCATTTCTCCGTTAAAATCTTTGCTCTACTTCTTAAACGAATTCCCGTTAGAAATGTTGTTATTATTGCTTCCATAATTTCCTTGACTTCGCGCCCGTTTTGGTGGTTGCCATTGACCCAGGCTCAGAAACCATTGTCTCTTTAGTGTCTGCTTTTGCTTGGACTGTTTCCATTTTTGTTAAAATTAGTATGGCCCATGCCACTGTTCTCTTTTTCGTTTTGCTTTGCATCCTCCCCTATGAGGTCAAGTGCGCCAACAGTGGCCATAAACTGTTCCAAGTCCGTATCAGGAATGGTAGAATGCCTTTGAGTATTTGCATAACATCTCTTGGAGACATTGGCTCATCCCAGTAACGAGCCTTATTTAAGTACTTTTCGAAGTACTTGCGCAGGTTTTCGTGTCTAGGATTATATGCTTCGGGATTGTAAATGTGCTTTCTCACGAGTTCTTGAGCACACTTCGACCAGAAACGTGATAGGAATAACTTTTCGAATTCTGAAAAGTTGTGACAGGCGTCGGCGATTTCCATCGCCCAAAATGCTGCATCGCCAGTTATAAAAGAAATCACAAACAGGAACTTTTACCTCTCAGTCCAAGAAGCAGGCAGTACTTTCCAAAAACTCTGAATAAACATTACGGGATGTACTCTCTTTTTCTTTTCCGAGAACGTCTGGAATTGTCTATCTTTTATAAGCGTCTCTTCGTGCTTTATATGCGCCAAAGTTGGTTCAACAACGTCAGTGGCTGTCATGCCAACAATGACCTCGTTACTGTTTGGATTGTATCTGTCAGTTTGATTGCGGTTTAAAATTTCGTATTGTTCATTGTTAATGGGGATGTTACCATACTGATAACTAGTATACGGGGTTTCATTAGGTTTTCTAAGTCTGTTGTCGTTGTCTCACGGTCTGCTATTATGCTGCTGTATTTTACGCACGTCCTGTGGCAGTCGTGCATTAAGGTCATCTTTCTCGCGATGTACTGCAGTGTTCAAAAGTTGCAGTGTTGCGGTAACTGCAGTTTCTATTTTCTTGTTTACGTGACTGAACAAATCGTCTACAGTGCTACTAATCTTTTTTCCTGGCTTTCATGTGTTTCTTAAGCTTCTTGACTGTTTACGTGTGAGTCCAGTTCACTCGCTTTACTCGGCATATCGTTATTTTGAGTAACCAATTCTTCCATCTGTGTTCGTATGCTATCTATTTCTTCCTTTATTTGGTCCACAATACGCCTATCACGAGCATCGAGAGTTTTGTTTAGTTGTACAGTCAGCCTATTATCTCTTTGGAGTTCGCGTATTCTTTCACTTTCCTGTCGTTCCTTTCCCTTTATACTCTCTCTCAGATCTAGCTTCTGTAGCAACAGAGAAAGGAAATTGTTTTCTGTTGCCGTAAGTAACAGTACCCCGTCTGTCGCTAGGGTCTTTGCAATATTAGTCGAAGCTTCAGCAGATCTGGCGCTTGTCTATTGTTCCAGTGTTCCCACACTAGAATCACCCATGTTATTACCTATCTCGGTTTCCAAAGTCTGGAACTCCGAATTATTATTCTCTGTTTCGGGATACGCTAACTCACGAATGTTGTCAGTTTCCTCTGAGTCTGTCACGTTATCTCCCTGTAACGTTTCTTTCCTCTTAGGCCTACCCATGACTAAGTACACTATACACAATATGCAAACAAAAATACAACATACAAGAAATATTAACCTACTGAAAACAATAATAATCTAAATAAAAAAGTCAGTCCCACTATTACATCGATAACGTTCCCACACAGCACTGAAAATTGCACAGCAACAAGATGTAATGTTGAAAATGCACAAATATAATTTCGCTCATTCGATGGCTCCAAAAACACTACTATCTTTATTCTTGGAGTTTGGTGTTGTTTGTCAACATATCCGTACTTTGGATTTTATGCAGCTGTAAACTGTTGCTCAGGATCTTATTAGCAATAATTTCTCTCAGCTTATTGTCTTGCCGGATCGATTTGTATTCACGTTGTTGTGAGCAGTGATGTACATGAAAGAAAATACGAATATACCTTGTACCATACGTTTCTGGTTGTAGCGTGTGGGCGCCAAAATAGTGATTTTTGGTGTTTATGTGGGTGTGTAAATTGGTTACAGCGTCAATGTTGTGTCTTTTGCGCGTGTGTGTATCGTATGTGGGCACGAGTCGCTGTACAATAGGTGTGAGTACAATTGTGCTGTTAACAACACTTCGTAAGATCACATGAGGCTATGTACAACATACTACAATTTAATACTACGGGCAAGAAATTCTATCCTCTCTCTATATTCAAGTGTCCGATAAATAAATCACTTTGGAGTGTGTGTATATACTTAAAATAACTTAGGAATAGATCGGTGTGAAGCATCTTAATCGTTTACTTTTAGAAATGTCTCAGGGTTATACTGGAATGTCTTTTAGCATGATTAATAATTTATGCTTTCGTAGGATGGCGTGGAGAAACATCTTTTGCTTGTAACACTTAATATTAATTCAAAGCTGAGCACTTTCTTAACTGTGTAAAATCTCTTCACTTGAACAAACAAACAAAACAAAAAAAAAAAAAAAAAAAAGCCATGAAGCGGCAAACACAACAATCCGTTTTGATATCGATACTACTCTTTACGAAATGTATAAAATCAGCTTGATTTTAGTCTGTTTATTCAAGAAATTAATTGTGACCCATCTACTTTTGGCTTCATGTCACCCATTTTTGTGTAGTTTGAAATAGAATCTGCCACGTAGCATATTGCGGCCAATAATACTAATTCCAACTTTCGCTGTACCGCACGTTATTAATCTCTGAAAAATGTACAATTTTTCGAACATGTAGGGATGCTAATGCTACTGAAATAGGTGGTTTGGTTACCAATAACAACATATATGTACCAGAAATACTTTACAAGATGTATCGTCCCCTCTCACGTGTTTCTCGTAGTTACACAGAGTAATGGTTTGTTTTATTACGCAAACGTTTCGTGTCAATCATAAATAAATGTTTCTCGTTCCCAGAGGACCAGTACAATATTATAAATGTTTAAGACGCCATGAACTTACGGTATCTTATTTTATAGAAGCCCTATTGGTGGCGACATTATTTAACTCATAGTTCTTATTTAAATCATCATTTTATGTGTCTGCAAGGCACTATAGCTGCATACACACTGAAACGACAAGAGCGTATACACACGACCTCAAAGAACATCTCAGATTGCAGTCAGCAAATGAGATAGTAAATGTTCCAAATGACTGCCATTTATTGTCATGGAAGTGATATATTGGTTGTCTTCTTCAATTGTGAGTACTGGAAACACTACCCTGCTCATTGCCATTTAGTATTTTGTGTGCGATGAGTGTGAGTTGGTTTCCACCACCGCTCACTAAACATATGCCGAAGCTGCATGATGTAATTCTCCCAGATTTTGAAATGTAAATTGCATATGAAGATCTGGTAATTTAAAAAGTGTTGAAAATTTATAACGAAGTCATGGCAGTGATGGATCAGTGCCACTTAGATTGGTTGAAGCTCTTCCAAAGGATGATGATGATCAAACTAGGTCAAAAGAGAAAAGCGAACAGTCAGGCATCTCTCAGCTGCACTAGAAAGAATTGAAGGCCTCGCCTTCGTTTACTTGTACAGATAATTTAAATCTTAACATATGAACTCTTTGGTCCGGAATCGCTACACAGAATTTTATACAAAAAATAATTCTTAGAAAGGGATACTACATGATCTAAACAACTTTCATTGTCTGTCAGAAACCAAATTAAAAATCATTTATTTTGTTGCAGGTGCTCATGAAATCTGACTTTACATACATATTTATAACTTATACGCACATAGTGATCATTTGAAAATGGCCATTTTTGATGAAATTTGCGTAACCAGCGAAGCAAATAAAATATATGAAATAATTTTATTTAGAAACTTAAATATCATTTATTTTAGTAAAATAATCGTAATATAAATAGATGGTGACCAAACGTCTTCTAATAATAAAAAGTGGGATTCCACTAGTCTTCATTTTGCATCAAATTTTTGACCAGCTGTTACTCTCTCTTTCTCTCTCGCATGCACACACCACAATACGAACAACAAGAAAATAAGAACAGGTGGTTATAAAATATCAACTTAAATCATCACTGCCATCACTATTGGCTACTGGCTGAAGAGCTACCAGAATACTTTCTAAGAAAATGAGCACTCGTGTCTCAGTGGGTCTTGAGTTTTGCATCCTTAAAAACAACAGAAATGAGAAACCTTACCAATGAATACATCGTAACAGAACAGATTACAGTGACACACAGCACAAAGGCAATGACATCTAGCAGCAGAAGCTGGTACCAGCTTAGGTCCATTCCTGCGCTACGAAGATGTGGAGCTCCATTGTGGCGCAGAACGTATTCTATCCACCAGATGGCTTTCGGAAGTGACTCTGCCTGATGCTCACGATACACTGCTGACAACTTTTTCATGTTTTCCCGGTACCTACGGCATTAAGCGATTTCATGAACGTAAACAGTCGCTTAATTTATAGGACACAGTTATATTTAAATTAACAGATTATGCATGTATGGTTACAATATACTAAGAATGTAGTTTTACAAAACTGTCAGATTGATACTTAAAGACATAAGATAAGGTTAAAAGAGAAATGAAAATATTTTTCCTGTTTCTACAGTGCAGATGAATTTTTAATTACTAACTATTTTGCAACGCAATGTGCAAAAGCAACATAATGAATGTTATGTTGCTAAAATTGCGTTGACAAATCGGTGGCTTTTACACAAAAGTTCAATGTTTTAAGAAGTGACAGAAATATAATTTGATGCAAAAAATTTCATAGAGATATATGCCGTGTTTCCATCTGGTCCTTAGATAAACAATTGAATACATGTATTTTCACTATCAAACAATGGAAAGTCCAGGATGGAGTAACAACAGCATTATGAAAAGAACAGATTACTATTCACCATAGAGACAGGATGCTGAGTCTCAGACAGGCACAATGGAAATATTACTGTACATTTTGAAGCTTCTGACCAAATGGTCTTCTCCCAAAATAGAAATCATACTCACAGTCACACAATCACAACTTCCGCACAGATGAAAACTCTCTCTGGCCACTGTGGCTGGACTGCTATCTGAAGTCTGGTAAAAGATACCAGAGAGAGTTGTCATATGTGTGTGTGCGAATTGTGTTTGTGTGAATGTGTGCGTGTTTTCTACTTCATGAGAATGCTTTTTGCCTGGGAGCTTAATTACAGAGCAGTCTTTTCTTTATGCCTGTCTGCGACTCAGTGTCTCCTCTACATGGTGATTATCGTCTATGTTCCACTTCCATACATGGCTACACTTCATACCAATACTCTTCAGAAAAGATTTCCTGACACTTAAATCTATGCTCGATGTTAACAAATTTCTCTTCTTCAGAAACGCCTTTTTTGCCATTTTTAGTCTACATTTTATAGCCCCTCTACTTCAATCATTATCAGTTATTCTGCTGCCCAAATAGCAAACCTCATCTACTGCTTTAAGTAACTCAATTCCTAATCTAATTCCCTCAACATCATCTGATTTAATTCGACTACATTCCATTAACCTCATTTTGATTTTCGTCATATTTTCATTATCAAATAGATTTAATTGGTTGTATGTTGTAAGTTTTTGTAATTATTATATGTAATCTCAAATCTTTACTGTTGTTTATAGTATATTTTAAACAGTTAATGATTTCTTAATCATGAAAATATTAGATAAAAATGTATTTTTCTCCTAATTAGTGTCAGAAAATCTTTACAGTATCAGGGGAAAGCTATAGGTTTTGCTCCAACATCATCTAAACTCTGTGTTGCCTATACCGTTACTGCTGAAGTTTATCGTGTATCTCCAACCTTTGAACATTTTTTAAACTCTTTCCACAATGAACTAATTGGTGCAGTTCCACTTTTGACTGACAAATCTACATATGCATTTCATAACACATTTATAAATTCTGTATTTGTACAAGTATAAGAATGTACATGATAAATGTAGAAGATAATCCATTAAAATATTTCTAGTGTGCTAACAATTTATAAAATGAACAACATTGTTCTCATGTACACGATGAGTAGTATAAATTCAGACCATAATAGAAATACCTGGGCAGAGTATCACTTAATCCTGCATGTTAAAAGTGACATGGTCTAAGATCACATTTTATATAACCGTGTTAGAAATTTTTTAGAAATGACTTGAAACATTATTTCACTATATGTTAGAATTGGAAAAGAAACAATAAATTGTGGTGATTTCATGTATTTTTTATGGAGTCAGATCAAAAACAGTTATAAAAATGTTGAATAGTATAACATAAGTCACATAAACATCCATCAAGGAATAAATGATCGTTTATAAGATGGCTGTCAGTCAACCACAGTGTAGAGTATGACAAAAAAGTCAGTTGTGACATAGAAAATGATGTATAAGTACTTTATGTTTTCACTGTTATTAATTTTAGGATGACCTACTCATTATCAACTGGAAAATGTGTATAATTCCATGGGTGTCAACTTTGCTTCTTTTCTCAAGAAATTTTTCACATATAGGAAATTAATTTTCAATACAGCTATGGAGGTCATAGGTCACTAAGGAAAGGGCTAGAATAAAAAAATTTCAGGAAGTGAAATTACATATGAATGCTCTGCAACATGCTCTTTGTCATTAACTATATAGGGGAAGCCCTAATTTAATCACTAAAAAAACTATTTTTAGATAGCTGTTATATATTACATAGTGGATGACGGCTCATTTCAGTACACATTCGATTCTGTACAGAAATGTTACATCCAACAAGTAACTTGAATTGCATTATAACAGAAAACAATATTTTCTTATCAATTACTGATTTTGATATGCACATCCAGAATTAAAAAGGAGTACTCATTAATATGAAATGACCACTAAAATTTCACTTCTGACATATTTGTTTTCCAAAAGCAATATTATATTATCATTTATGTAAACAGTCTGATATCTACAACAAGAGCTAATGTTCTATAAGACTGAGCATACTGTGAATCAACGAGGCTCAAGGTAAATGAAGGAGTTGAATTTGTTTTCATAGTGAGAAAAGGTGAACGATACTTGTTTTGAGAACATAGCTTTATACTAGAGTGAGTTGCTGGAGCAAAGCAGTGATGTACTGGCAATAAAAAGTGAAATTTAAACCTACAACATGAAAACAATCACATGGCAGAGGGTAAATACTTAACAATGGGTGTAAACAAAGCTTGTTGACTCGACTTACATCGTGCAGCAGAGAAAACGAAAGAATACAAAAGAAACGAAGTGAGTTCATTCATTTTCCTAAAATAAGAAATGTCTGATAAAGAGGATATATGTGTTTACATGTGTATACATCTGTAGGAATAGAAGACAAAAGGCAAGAACATTATAAAAATATTTTAAGGAACTATGATACATATTTAATGAAAAGAAGATGAAAAAATCTGATAATCAGGTATAACAGAAAATTTTCTGAGCAACCTTCATCAATTATATTATGTCAAATTTGATAATATGAAAATTAATAATACATATTACTCTTAACTAACAACAAAGGACTGTTTACATCATTGAGTTAGAGATAAGGAGTAGTATAACCAACTGTTTCCTGTTGCTGCCTTCGTAGTGGTGACTTAAAGTAGCAGGCTAAGGCTATAATGCCTATACAGTCTGATAGACCCCTCATGTCGATAACTAATGATTACTGTGTAACAGAGTAACTGAATTTTGAATTGATATGACTCAGACATGGAGACTGCAAGTGATATTATAGATACCAGCACTGACCACCACAAAAAGTGGTGAGAACATTTGAAAATCTAAAAGAAATGTTACTTACTTAGGATCACCAAGAATAGTTCTAATAGCTTTTAGAACCACATCCTTTGTGATACTTCGAAATTGCAGCCTGTAACCAATTTCAGCAGATACCATTTTTGCTACATTGTAATGCTGATCTCCCATGAATGGAATCCCAATTAAAGGGACGCCATAATAAGTGGCTTCATTGAAGCTCTGCAGGCCTCCTTGTGTGATGAAGATTCTGACATTTGTATGTGCTGTGGATGACAAACACATACATTACTAATGATGCAAAAACTAATTTCATGTGTCATATTTGTCAATTTATTTCTGGAATACTAGTTTTTTAAGAATCTGTAGGAATTAGTATCTTCCACTTCAGTTCACCACCATTTTCAGTTTTGTATACAGAAACATAACATGCAGATATTATTTAGCTATAAACAGAGTAAAACCTGAGTAATTCTCAGTAAGCTACCATAATTACTTTAGAGGAAAGTTTCATGGACATAAGCAGTCACTGGAGAGGCTACTGACATCAAACATGTGTACAGTTTTAAGTAAAGTACAGGGTGCGTTCCGAAAGTAATGCAATTATTTTTTTTAAAGTAATTTATTGAACAGATTTGCACAAACACTTAAAATTCTTCAAAGTACTGTCCTTGGGCCTCTACACATTTCTTCCAGCGACTCTGCCATGACCGGTAGGCGCCCTGGAAGGCGTCTTCTGGGACCTCTCGCAAGGTCTTCGTCACGGCGGATTGGATCTCGTCTATGGACGAAAAACGGGTTCCTTTCAGGGCTGACTTAATCCTAGGAAACAAAAAGAAGTCAGCTGGGGCGATGTCAGGACTATAGAGGGGGTGGGGCAGCGTTGGCACCTGGTGTTTGGCCAGGAACTCGCGGACTCGTAGCGCGTTGTGGCAAGGCGCGTTGTCGTGATGGAGTTGCCAGGTAGCGGAGATGTCCTTTCTCGTCCTGACGACCCTTTTGCGGAGTCTTTCCAGCACATCCACGTAGTAGGCAGCGTTAACTGTCTGTCCTTGAGGAACAAACTCCTTATGGACCACTCCTTTGCTGTCGAAAAAGACAATGAGCATTGTTTTCACTTTTGATTTGCTCATTCTTGCCTTTTTGGGCTTGGGGGACTGATCAGTGTGCCACTCAGAGCTTTGGCGTTTTGTTTCTGGGTCGTATTCAAAAACCCAGGTTTCATCACCAGTGATGACGTTGTCCAAATAATCAGGTTCAATTTCAACACGTTGCAAAAGTTCACTTGAAATTTCCGCTCGGTTGGTCTTTCCGTGACACGGTCGGCGCGCAGAGGTTTACAATAACAGACGTCCTGCCGCTTCCACAGCTCGGAGAGCACTGAAACCGGTTTCGCGGCAAAGCTACTCCATGTGGCCCGCTCCCACTCCGACTACTAGGAGCGGCGCGGGAAATTCAATTGCATTACTTTCGGAACGTATCCAGTACCATACTGAAACTGGACTCAGAGTGCATCGTGTGCCTAAATGATGATGCGACAAACTTTCTAGGGATGCTGAAGAAGAATGAAAGAAAAAAGTATGTGAAAGTTATTCTGTCCTCAAATTTCCAGTCAAACATTACACTGCAGTAGCCAACGGGGGAAATGCTTCATTGGGGTTGTCATTCAAATGTTTGCTGTATGATCTGAATTTCTGCTGAAAGACACTAAAGCAAACTTTTGAAACGCATAACATTTAATACAGAAGTGTGCGATTATGACTTTTTCATTATTGCAATTTATGTCAAATCTGAATGATTGTCTACCTCTACTGTAGAAGAAATCTGCGACCAAGTAATGGAAACATGTAATTGGTACCACAAACACATTTACAGTTAATGTAATTATGAATTCATTAGGTAGAAATGTATGAACTGGAATGGCTACTGCCGATAGGTGTGAATATAATCGAACCAGCAGTGTAATAGGACATTCTTATAAAACCAGCAACACAAATTATTTGCAAAGACTGGGAAACTAATAGAATCGACCACATGGATGTTCAGTTTGGATTCAGCAGAAGTGTAGGAACAAGTTACACAATACATTTGTCCTAGAAGGTAATTTATAGATTTAGAGAAATCTTTTGCATTGTTGGCTGGAATGAAGCCTTTGAACGTCTGAAGGTACCAGCGATAAAGTACAGAGAAAAAAAGGTTACCTAAAATTTATACATTAACCAGATTCGAGTTGTAACAGATGGACATGAAATTGAGGATCAAGCTGAGAAGGGAGGGAGACAGGTTTGTAGAGTACTGCTGATGTTACTCAGTCTGCACAATTAGAACACTGTGAAGGAAACCAAAAAGAAATTTGAAGAGGGCGTTGATGCTCAAGAACAAAAATTTGAAACTTGGTTTTTGATGATTACATTGTAATTCAGTCAGGGACGACAAAGGACTTGGAAGAGGAGTTGAACAGAATAGGTAATGGTTTGAAAAGACGTAAAAAGATGAATCCCAACTAAAATAAAACAAGGATAATGGGCTCGAGTTGAATTAAATCAGGCGGTGCTGAGGGCATTAAACTAGGGACTGAAGCACTTTAAGTTTTTTTGATATTTGGGCAACAAAATAATTCGTGATGGCTGAAGCAGAGAAGATACAAATGGGAACTGTTTTCTGAAGGATTTGTCTACCTTATACGGAAGTGAAACCTGCACAATAAACAACTGAGACAAGAAGAAAATAGAAGCATTCGAAATGTGGTACTGAACATTAGATGGGTAAATAGGCCAACTAACTATGAGGTACTAGCTCTATTTTTGGAAAAAAGAAAAGTATTCCACAATTTCACTAAAATTAGGGTTTGGATGATTGAGCACATCCTGGGGCATAGAATAATCGTCAGTTTGGTAATGGAGGGAAGTATGTGTGCGTGTGTGTGTGTATGGGGTGGCGGGGGGGGGGGGGGGGAGGGGTGGATGCGAAGATGAAGAGGTTTTGCTCAAGTGAGGCTAACGTGGAGGAAACTGCAACAACAATGTAGAAAATGTCTCATGTACTAATTGGTGATTTGTTTGGAAGAATTAACTACATTCCTTCCCTGTACATAGGTGATAGGATGTTTGGTATATTGATTTTGTAGCTGCCAATTCTTTATGATGTAACAATGCCTAGTTTTAGGCTTGTAATATAATGAAATACATTGCAACTAACACAGTAAGAAAAAGCTAACAGGCAAGCATTTCAGAGCTACCTTAATTAAACAAAAATAAGTTCACCATATTAAGTAGTAAAATAGGAAACAAATACACTCATATCTAGACAACAATATATCTTTTGTGCATTTGCAAATGCGCACTAGGAAAATAATCTATTTTTGTAAATTTCTGCTTCACACTTGCTGGTGAAAAATATGCACAAAATAAGTTGAAGGGTAGATATATTATGCACATAATAAGTTTACGCAGCTGATGAAAGGATACTGGGCGCCCTTGACAAAGATGAAAGATGTGGAAACGACCGAGAAGAGATCAAGACTGACTGACAGAAGTTTGGGTGTATACATGGTGTTTGTTATTCACAGGTGTGCTGTCTCTGACAAAGAGAAAACATCTCTTTCAGAATTCTACGTCTAGCACTCTTCACACACTGAAAATACTGTGAGATCTGGCAGTTTATAGTGGAAGTTTGGTCATCTAATGAGGCTGTCCTTTTCTTTATAAGTGCTAAATAGATTGCAGTGCCAATACAATTCCCAATGTTTGATGCCATCTTCCATCACTGAAATTCGACCAAATACCTCTGGATCTAGCACTATCACATTTGCTTGTGGTGAATAGTGGTGCAAAACAGTACAGGCATACGGTACTGAAATTTCCCATGTATGTCTATCGTTGTTCTTACGTCAAATGTATTCGCCTCACTGTTAGAGGCTAACAATGTAGACTTGAATAAGTCTCCTATAGCACGTGTCAGGTTGGGCGTTTTGAATTCTTCTGTGAATCCACCTCCAGTTGCCACCGGCAGCCAATGATATTTAGCCTCCTTCCATGTATAGCGTCATGAAGAATGCTGGACAATGGTAATTAAATTAATCGAGATAGCACTGTGGCCGCACCTGAGTGGCAAACGCAGTTTCATTCATTTTTATACGTAACAGCACTTTTTCATTATTGGCAACGTGAAAGATGTCTACCCATTTCTGGCATCACTTGTAAACAGAAACAGTCACGCTCCTCGCCTTCGTAATAAGGCAGCTCGCTGTGAAAACTTTATCGCATGAGCGAATTTTTTCCCAGACACGAATCTCCAGCAGGGTTGCGTGTCTAAACTGACCACTATTTGAAAAACCGGATGTTTCGATCGTTTTCACGTTCAGATCTCTTACAGTAGCCTACAAGTCAAATCAGACCCAACTTCAGTGTCCAACACAACCTTCAGATGTTTCTCAACATAAATTTTTATGTCGCCGTTCTTACGAAGGTCTTGTTTCCCGAGAAAATACATCACTTTCCTCCCGCTTCTGATGCCAAGGGGTTAAAGTGAAGAACTTCATCGGCACTGAACGTCATTATTTCCTCTTTGACAAGTCACATGTGTAGCACTTAGACAAAACGCATTTCAGAGACTAGCTCGAGGAGTGTCTTTACCAACAATAACGATGATAATAATAAAAAGCTAAGCGAATACTTGGCTACAAGACAGGGGTCTTTTTAAATACACTCCTGGAAATGGAAAAAAGAACACATTGACACCGGTGTGTCAGACCCACCATACTTGCTCCGGTCACTGCGAGAGGGCTGTACAAGCAATGATCACACGCACGGCACAGCGGACACACCAGGAACCACGGTGTTGGCTGTCGAATGGCGCTAGCTGCGCAGCATTTGTGCACCGCCGCCGTCAGTGTCAGCCAGTTTGCCGTGGCATACGGAGCTCCATCGCAGTCTTTAACACTGGTAGCATGCCGCGACAGCGTGGACGTGAACCGTATGTGCAGTTGACGGACTTTGAGTGAGGGCGTATTGTGGGCATGCGGGAGGCCGGGTGGACGTACCGCCGAATTGCTCAACACGTGGGGCGTGAGGTCTCCACAGTACATCGATGTTGTCGCCAGTGGTCGGCGGAAGGTGCACGTGCCCGTCGACCTGGGACCGGACCGCAGCGATGCACGGATGCACACCAAGACCATAGGATCCTACGCAGTGCCGTAGGGGACCGCACCGCCACTTCCCAGCAAATTAGGGACACTGTTGCTCCTGGGGTATCGGCGAGGACCATTCGCAACTGTCTCCATGAAGCTGGGCTACGGTCCCGCACACCGTTAGGCCGTCTTCCGCTCATGCCCCAACATCGTGCAGCCCGCCTCCAGTGGTGTCGCGACAGGCGTGAATGGAGGGACGAATGGAGACGTGTTGTCTACAGCGATGAGAGTCGCTTCTGCCTTGGTGCCAATGATGGTCGTATGCGTGTTTGGCGCCGTGCAGGTGAGCGCCACAATCAGGACTGCATACGACCGAGGCACACAGGGCCAACACCCGGCATCATGGTGTGGGGAGCGATCTCTTACACTGGCCGTACACCTTTGGTGATCGTCGAGGGGGCACTGAATAGTGCACGGTACATCCAAACCGTCTTCGAACCCATCGTTCTACCATTCCTAGACCGGCAAGGGAACTTGCTGTTCCAACAGGACAATGCACGTCCGCATGTATCCCGTGCCACCTAACGTGCTCTAGAAGGTGTAAGTCAACTACCCTGGCCAGCATGATCTCCGGATCTGTCCCCCATTGAGCATGTTTGGGACTGGATGAAGCGTCGTCTCACGCGGTCTGCACGTTCAGTACGAACGCTGGTCCAACTGAGGCGCCAGGTGGAAATGGCATGGCAAGCCGTTCCACAGGACTACATCCGGCATCTCTACGATCGTCTCCATGGGAGAATAGCAGCCTGCATTGCTGCGAAAGGTGGATATACACTGTACTAGTACCGACATTGTGCATGCTCTGTTGCCTGTGTCTATGTGCCTGTGGTTCTGTCAGTATGATCATGTGATGTATCTGACCCCAGGAATGTGTCAATAAAGTTTCCCCTTCCTGGGACAATGAATTCACGGTGTTCTTATTTCAATTTCCAGGAGTGTATTTTCGCTTTTCACAGTTTTCATACTGGGAAAAAAAAGTCGACAAACTGTCTGGCTTTGTGCAAGACCAAATTCACATATTTTTCTGTTATTCATACTTCTGGAACTTTACGTATCTTCAGAAGTTCTTTAGAATTATTATTCTGTCTCAGAAGTTTCTGTTCATTTGGTTCAAATGGCTCTGAGCACTGTGGGACAACGTCTGAAGTCATCAGTCCCCTAGAACTGACAACTACTTAACCTAACTAACCTAACGACATCACACACACCCACGCCCGAGGCAGGATTCGAACCTGCTACCGTATCGGTCGCGCTTCCAGGCTGTAGCGCCTAGAACCGCTCGGCCACCCCGGCCGGCAAGTTTCTGTGATTCGAAAAGATTTTGAGTATCCTATGAATTCGACATAAAGCTATTTCTTAAGGAGTAATAATCTGATGTTTATTCACCTCAGTATACATATGCAGTACTGCCACATTTCGTAGTTCAGCCATGAAATATTATACATCATATTTATAGTGTATCAGACCTACATCAAGTTTTTTTGCAGAAAAATATAACGTAAGTGTTATATTCACGACACATAGCGTCAACAATTATTTTAGGCTGGAACTGTCATATGAAACATACAACTTTAAAAAAAAGACGCGACATGAAGGAGTTATGCAAATTGGCCAAAAGTGATATTCATACAGGTATTGACAGAAAATGCAGAATTGTAAACTTTGGCACCCGATGGATGAACGTGTGACGCTGCAGCACAATTTCACTGCGCAGCTCACAAGGATAGCAAACAAGGAACATGTCGACACTAGGGCATAATGTCTTTGCAAATTTCATTCCGTGTACTCTGGTGGACAGTAGCTACGCCTCACAGACGGGCGCGTGAACAATATACGCAGATATCAGTGTACAGTTGGGCTCAAACAAGTGGGTTGGAATAATCGGTGAATCGTTCGAGATTTGAATAGAGGCAAGCAATCGTCAGAGATGCACCCAGAGCTCCGGATTCATGATTACCATCCATCTGACGTGTAACTGGTGCTTCAGTGATCACAAGGACCATTAATAGGCGGCATACAGAAAGGGGGATGAGTTTATTGCGCCCTTTGTATAGACTACCATCATCTTCTGTACACCAACAAGACCAATTTGCGGTTGTGTCGGGCGTATTCAGTCTCGACTCTCGTTCACTGGAGTAGAATTGTCTTCAGAGAAGAGTCTTGCTTCGTACTGAGAACCGGTGATCACCGAAGACGTGCTTGAAGATGCCCCAGGCAGTGGTGGGATACCAAGCTTCTATCATATCACAATAATGTATCAGCAGGGAGAAAAAAGAAAAAGAAAAGAGAAACACTGACATAGCACTGAAACTGCTGAAACAAGTGCTAGTAAGAGAAAATTAAATGAATTTTGTCTTGCATACTATGCAAATTTTCTCCAATTTGACTACATTTAGCGCATACCTCCCCCCTCCCTCCCCCCATGAACCATGGACATTGCTGTTGGTGGGGAGGCTTGCGTATCTCTGTGATACAGATAGCCGTACCGTAGGTGCAACCACAACGGAGGGGTATCTGTTGAGAGGCCAGACAAACGTGTGGTTCCTGAAGAGGGGCAGCAGCCTTTTCAGTAGTTGCAGGGGCAACAGTCTGGATGATTGACTGATCTGGCCTTGTAACAATAACCAAAACGGCCTTGCTGTGCTGGTACTGCGAACGGCTGAAAGCAAGGGGAAACTACGGCCGTATTTTTTCCCGAGGGCATGCAGCTTTACTGTATGATTAAATGACGATGGTGTCCTCTTGGGTAAAATATTCCGGAGGTAAAATGGTCCCCCATTCGGATCTCCAGGCGGGGACTACTCAAGAGGAGGTCGTTATCAGGAGAAAGAAAACTGGTGTTCTAAGGATCGGAGCGCGGAATGTCAGATCCCTTAATCGGGCAGGTAGGTTAGAAAATTTAAAAAGGGAAATGGATAGGTTAAAGTTAGATATAGTGGGAATTAGTGAAGTTCGGTGGCAGGAGGAGCAAGATTTTGGTCAGGTGACTACAGGGTTATAAACACAAAATCAAATAGGGGTAATGCAGGAGTAGGTTTAATAATGAATAGGAAAATAGGAATGCGGGTAAGCTACTACAAACAGCATAGTGAACGCATTATTGTGGCCAAGATAGATACGAAGCCCACACCTACTACAGTAGTAAAAGTTTATATGCTAACTAGCTCTGCAGATGACGAAGAAATTGAAGAAATGTATGATGAAATAAAAAAAATTATTCAGATTGTGAAGGGAGATGAAAATTTAATAGTCATGGGTGACTGGAATTCGAGTGTAGGAAAAGGGAGAGAATGAAACGTAGTAGGTGGATATGGATTGGGGCTAAGAAATAAAAGAGGAAGCCGCTTGGTAGAATTTTGCACAGAGCACAACTTAATCAAAGCTAACACTTGGTTTAAGAATCATCAAAGAAGGTTGTATACATGGAAGAACCCTGGAAATACTAAAAGGTATGTAATGGTAAGACAGAGATTTAGGAACCACGTTTTAAATTGTAAGACAATTCTAGGGGCAGATGTGGACTCTGACCACAATCTATTGGTTATGACCTGTAGATTAAAACAGAAGAAACTGCAAAAAGGTGGGAATTTAAGGAGATGGGACCTGGATAAACTGAAAGAACCAGAGATAGTACAGAGTTTCAGGGAGAGCATAAGGGAACAATTGACAGGAATGGGGGAAAGAAATACAGTAGAAGAAGAATGGGTAGCTTTGAGGGATGAAGTAGTGAAGGCAGCAGAGGATCAAGTAGGTAAAAAGACGAGGGCTAGTATAAATCCTTGGGTAACAGAAGAAATATTGAATTTAATTGATGAATGGAGAAAATATAAAAATGCAATAAATGAATACAAACGTCTCAAAAATGAGATCGACAGGAAGTCCAAAATGACTAAGCAGGGATGGCTAGAGGACAAATGTAAGGATGTAGAGGCTTATCTCACTAGGGGTAAGATAGATACTGCCTACAGGAAAATTAAAGAGACCTTTGGAGATAAGAGAACCACTTGTATGAACATCAAGAGCTCAGATGGAAACCCAGTTCTAAGCAATGAAGGGAAAGCGGAAAGATGGAAGGAGTATATAGAGGGTCTATACAAGGGCGATGTACTTGAGGACAATATTATGAAAATGGAAGAGGATGTAGATGAAGATGAAATGGGAGATACGATACTGCGTGAAGAGTTTGACAGAGTACTGAAAGACCTGAGTCGAAACAAGGCACCCGGAGTAGACAACATTCCATTGGAACTACTGACGGCCTTGGGAGAGCCAGTCCTGACAAAACTCTACCATCTGGTGAGCAAGATGTACGAAACAGGCGAAATACCCTCAGATTTCAAGAAGAATATAATAATTCCAATCCCAAAGAAAGCAGGTGTTGACAGATGTGAAAATTACCGAACTATCAGTTTAATAAGCCACAGCTGCAAAATACTAACACGAATTCTTTACAGACGAATGGAAAAACTAATAGAAGCCGACCTCGGGGAAGATCAGTTTGGATTCCGTAGAAATACTGCAACACGCGAGGCAGTACTGACCTTACGACTTGTCTTAGAAGAAAGATTAAGGAAAGGCAAACCTACGTTTCTAGCATTTGTCGACTTAGAGAAAGCTTTTGACAATGTTGACTGCGTAACATTACAGGACATATTGGGACATATTGAAGTATTCGATACTGTAGACTTTTAGGGGATATCGATACAGATATGCAAAATGTAAAGGGAAACTTTGGTGATGTTTAAATGTTGTACTGTGTCAATATTAGGACATTTTGCACAGAAAGAACAAAAATAGAATTAATGTAAATATATATTAGGGTTAGTAACCTATTTTCATTCAATTTTGTAATTATATTTCATTTTGTAAAAGAAAGACTCACTGTTTGCTGTAGCTCTGATTAATTGTATAAATTATCAGTTTTGAGCTAAATTATTTCGTATAATATGGACAAGATACTTTTAAAAACTCACCAGCTAAAGAGAAAGTCTGTAAATGAACGTTTAATGCACACCTCTGGAACTTTCTATGGAGAAATTCTACATTATGATCGCAAAAATACGAAAACTTGTGAAAACTGTTTCATAACCTAATTTCGAAAGACGATTTATATCATGAAATATTGCTAAAAAGATTTATTTACGTTTTGAAACACGATTTAAATGATTTTACATATAAATAGTTGTTCTAAATCACTCAAGAAATATCCAGAATCAAATGTCAAGATATTTCTGGAAACATCGGTACAAATCTGGTGAAGGTTATCCAGAAGCTGGTAGAAAAATGTTATAAAATCTATTTGGAAATTATGCTTGTAAGAATTTATATGTACTGATCCTTTCACTTACTTTAATCTGTACTAAAATTCTGTAATGTCTAATTTAGTTTTAAGTCGTGAATTGCTATCGTATTGTAAACAAAACATTGTCAAAGACTCTCATTGTTTGGAAAGATATTAATACACCTAGGAGTTGTCAGTTGCCAGTTCGGATATGCAGTGCGGTTAGCTCTGAGAGTCAGTTGTTGAGTCTGTGAAGTCTGTCAGTGCTGTTTGTAAATAAACGTCTGTAATGAAGAATTTACTTGTTGTCGTCAATATGAACTCAAGACCTTTTGCACGAAGCAGACACCTCCTAATGCAACGTTTTAATTTGGTTGAGGAAGCTGGGATCGCTATAAGTGCAAACAAATTGAAGTGGAACGTTTTAATTTGGTGTTGAGGAGCTGAAATGTTATAATTTGGTGGAGGAGCTGGGATGTTATAACTGGAATAGTCTCTTCCAAATTCTAAAGGTGGCAGGGGTAAAATACAGGGAGCGAAAGGCTACTTACAATTTGTACAGAAACCAGATGGCAGTTATAAGAGTCGAGCGACACGAAAGGGAAGCAGTGGTTGGGAAGGGAGTGGGACACGGTTGTAGCTTCTCACCAATGTTATTCAATCTGTATACTGAGCAAGCAGTAAAGGAAACAAAAGAAAAATTCGGAGTAGGTATTCAAATCCATGGAGAAGAAATAAAAACTTTGAGAATGAGATTTTCAGTCTGCAGCGGAGTGTGCGCTGATATGAAACTTCCTGGCAGATTAAAACTGTGTGCCCAACCGAGACTCGAACTCGGGACCTTTGCCTTTCGCAGGCAAGTGCTCTACCAACTGAGATACCGAAGCACGACTGACATCCGGTACTCACATCTTTACTTCTGCCAGTATCAGTCTCCTACCTTCCAAACTTTACAGAAGCTCTTCTGCGAACCTTGCAGAACTAGCACCCCTGAAAGAAAGGATATTGCGGAGACATGGCTTAGCCACAGCCTTGGGGATGTTTCCAGAAGAGCTTCTGTAAAGTTTGGAAGGTAGGAGACGGATACTGGCAGAATTAAAGCTGTGAGTACCGGACGTGAGTCGTGCTTCGGTACCTCAGTTGGTAGAGCACTTGCCCGCGAAAGGCAAAGGTCCCGAGTTCGAGTCTCGGGCGGGCACACAGTTTTAATCTGCCAGGAAGTTTCAAAAACTTTGAGGTTCGCCGATGACATTGTAATTCTGTCAGAGACAGCAAAGGACTTGGAAGGGCAGTTGAATGGAATGGGCAGTGTCTTGAGAGGAGTATATAAGATGAACATCAATAAAAGCAAAACGAGGATAATGGAATGTAGTCGAATTAAGTCGGGTGATGCTGAGGGAATTAGATTAGGAAATGAGACACTTACAATAGTAAAGGAGTTCTGCTATTTGGGGAGCAAAATAACTGATGATGGTCGAAGTAGAGAGGATATAAAATGTGGAGTGGCAATGGCAAGGAAAGCGTTTCTGAAGAAGAGAAATTTGTTAACATCGAGCATAGATTTAAGTGTCAGGAAGTCGTTTCTGAAAGTATTCGTATGGAGTGTAGCCATGTATGGAAGTGAAACATGGACGATAAATAGTTTGGACAAGAAGAGAATAGAAGCTTTCGAAATGTGGTGCTACAGAAGAATGCTGAAGATGGGTAGAACACATAACTAATGAGGAGGTATTGAATAGAATTGGGGAGAAGATGAGTTTGTGGTACAACTTGACAAAAAGAAGGGATCGGTTGGTAGGACATGTTCTGAGGCATCAAGGGATCACCAATTTAGTATTGGAGGACATCGTAGAGGGTAAAAATCGTAGAGGGAGACCAAGAGATGAATACACCAAGCAGATTCAGAATGATGTAGGTTGCAGTAGGTACTGGGAGATGAAGAAGCTTGCACAGGACAGAGTAGCATGGAGAGCCGCATCAAACCAGTCTCAGGACTGAAGACCACAACAACAACAACCGAATACCTAGTACAGATTGTTGTGGAAGCCATTTGGACATTTTAACATTAGGTGGCAGGTCAGTCGCGTCGTCCGTCTCCCACTTCCAGAGTACCCTCTGAGGCAGCTGGGAAAAGGCGTCGAGGAAGGCCCGTCGCTTTTCTGGTGGCATTGTGCTACTCAGTACATTGGTGCCCAGGCTGAAGTAGATGACGCCATCAGTCGCTCCGTCCAGCCACTCCTGTACGTCCTGTTTGTAAAACACAAAGTCAATTGACACATAATATTACTGTAGTTCACGTACTACTGAATTTATATTAAATCTGACATAACCTTGAATTTAGTTAGTTGTATCAGACCGTTCTGGACACAATGACAAACAGTAAATCCGAACGAAGAAAAAAAGAAAACACGAGTTGCACTTAAGTGGAGAGTCGATCGTTCCAAGAATTCTAAAAATAAATGCTGGCTTCAGTGAGCGTGTGGTAAGCCCGTAATCATTATCTTTTCAAGTTAGTCTTAAATATTTCATTACAAGCTGCGACATTGTCGCGAATAAAACAGTGACCCGTATATACAATAAGTTTCCTGTAATTTGCGTCTATGGTCACAAACTTTTGTTAACAGATTACCGGTTTCGGTCTATAATGACCATCATCAGATCTGTTTTATAAAAACAAATTCCTAATGTACTGCAGCCATAGTGGCATCGTCAAAAGTTTTTATAAAACAATCTGATGATGGTCATTATAGACCGAAACCGGTAATCTGTTAACAAAACGTTTGTGACCATAGACGTAAATGAAAGGACACTTACTATTTAATTACAATTAAAGAGGATAATCATGTTAACATCTTTGCTCAAAATTTGTATCGCTTGCCTTTGATTGCTTTACTGGATTTCATTTCACCGGGCACCTACCTCACGAGCATGGGTTCAAATGGTTCAAATGGCTCTGAGCACTATGGGACTTAACATCTGTGGTCATCAGTCCTCTAGAACTTCGAACTACTTAAACCTAACCAACCTAAGGACATCACAAACATCCATGCCCTGGCAGGACTCGAACCTGCGACCGTAGCGGTCACGCGGTTCCAGACTGAAGCGTCCAGAACCGCACGGCCACACCGGCCGGCACGAGCCTGGGCATGAGAAAGTTTGTGCCAGTGGAAACACTAACGAATTGAGAGCAGTCTCGGTGCAGCAGCTGCTCATGTTTTGTAGCTGAAATGTATGTGAATGTCGAATAGGCACAGGATATATACATTTGTCCCTACTGCCTTATCTCACTCCTCATATGAAAAAAGTCTACTTTATATGATAACTGCGCATCATCAGTTCAGTCCCGTTTATTTTTCTTATTATGGGGTCACAATGTTTAGTCTGGAGTGATGCGGGCCACTATGATTTACTCTCCTTTACTTTTCTTCATCTCAGAGTAGCCCTTACATTTAAACACACACTTATCAATCAATCATGAACTATCTGGATCTAATAATCTCAATAGAAATTTTGCCTCTGTGGTGTACTCGAGATCAAACGCTTAGACCACTTTGGAAAATATAAGCAGGGACCCAAAAAGAGCAAGGATTCTTTTTCCATAGACAGAGAGGTGTGGGTGTCACTAACGTTGGTTTGTAGTTTTGACAAAATCAGTATAGGCAGCGGAAGTTTACGACCGGTTTACTATCTTATAACAAAGACTTTCTTGTACTCAGCCAAATAGCATATACGATGGAGTTTCCTCCAAAGGCCTACGGAAAACGAAATACATAAATGTTCTGAACAGTGATAGGACAAAAACTCTACGCCAGAAGCAGTAATAACGTGGATACTCCAATAGTTTCTGTTCTGTGGCCCATGTCCGACAGAAATACATTTCTGAAAAAGGTGCACAAACATCGTCCGAACTCCTACGGAAATCAGGATAAACGGGTAGAAATTTTAATGTGCAGGGGATGCTGCATTGCAACTTGCGATAAGTTGGAAATTTGAGTCGATCAGGAACCGTGTCCGGATGGCTGAAGAGGTTAAGGAAACAGTTCATGAGAAGCGGTAAATCCGGGCTCGAATCACGGTCGTGGACAAAGTTTCAACTTTCGGCATTGCATTATCACAATGTCCTGTGCGACTAGCCTTCATGATTTCCAACCCAATTTTGTAGCCTTTCCTTCTCTTCGTCCTTACAACGTTCCATGTTTACATAGTATTAATAATGTGTTGTTGTTGTGGTCTTCAGTCCTGAGATTGGTTTGATGCAGCTCTCCATGCTACTCTATCCTGTGCAAGCTTCTTCATCTCCCAGTACCTACTGCAGCCTACATACTTCTGAATGTGCTTAGTGTATTCATCTCTTGGTCTCCCTCTACGATTTTTACCCTCCACGCTGCCCTCAAATGCTAAATTTGTGATCCCTTGATGCCTCAGAACATGTCCTACCAACCGATCCCTTCTTTTTATCAAGTTGTGCCACAAACTCCTCTTCTCCCCAATTCTATTCAATACCTCCTCATTAGTTATGTGTTCTACCCATCTTCAGCATTCTTCTGTAGCACCACATTTCGAAAGCTTCTATTCTCTTCTTGTCCAAACTATTTATCGTCCATGTTTCACTTCCATACATGGCTACACTCCATGCGAATACTTTCAGAAACGACTTCCTGACACTTAAATCAATACTCGATCTTAACAAATTTCTCTTCTTCAGAAACGCTTTCCTTTCCATTGCCAGTCTACATTTTATATCCTCTCGACCATCATCAGCTATTTTGCTCCCCAAGTAGCAAAACTCCTTTACTACTTTAAGTGTCTCATTTCCTAATCTAATTCCCTCAGCATCACCCGACTTAATTCGACTACATTCCATTATCCTCGTTTTGCTTTTGTTGATGTTCATCTTATATCCTCCTTTCAAGTCACTGTCCATTCCGTTCAACTGCTCTTCCAAGTCCTTTGCAGTCTCTGTCAGAATTACAATGTCATCGGCGAACCTCAAAGTTTTTATTTCTTCTTCATGGGTTTTAATACCTACTCTGAATTTTTCTTTTGTTGACGTTACTGCTTGCTCAATATACAGATTGAATAACATCGGTGAGAGGCTACAACCCTGAGTCACTCCCTTCCCAACCACTGCTTCCCTTCAATGTCCATCGAATCTTATAACTCCCATCTGGTTTCTGTACAAATCGTAAATAGCCTTTCGCTCCCTGTATTTTACCCCTGCCACCTTCAGAATTAATAATATCACCACAGAAAGTTTTTAGAAAGTTGGTCGATCACTGCCACGATGTAACATGTGACTCAGGAAGAATCAAATGAAGGAAAACGATCTCACTCGTCTCGCCCTAAATCGCATGGATGATATTTTACCATTCAAAAATCTGTCGAAACCGCCATATGAATGAACGAATCAGTCCACCTGGACTGTGTTTAAGCAAAAAGTGAATAATCATATACTATACCTGAGGAAGAGGTTTAGTGTCTGGCTGTATGTGTGGACCAGTCAGTTCAACAAAGTTTGGGAGATTTGGCCTGGGATAGCATTCAGTGAAGTGGTTAGAAACGAGCATCAGGCTGAAGTTTCTCTCGAGATCGAACACCGATGGGACCGAAGGACCGAAGTAGCTCTTCTGTATCTCGTCGTGTCTCGGCAGCACCACACTGTGCCACACAAAGTTAAAGTAGAGCCATATGTAGGCGCTGTAGAGCCTCTCCCAGAAGAACATGTGGTGAGAGTACGGCAAGACCCAGAGTGGCAGGTAGGAGGGACTGTCTGGGTTCCTGTGGATCCAGTGGGTGTACGGGTGTGCCCCGTGGGTGACGAGACCCACCATTGGTGGAGAGCCGACTGCGTGCACCACGCCGTAGAAACACGGAACCAGCAACCTCTCCATGATGTACAGGTCGAATTTGGGCGCCGACCTGGAATACCAGTGTGCGACACGCTTATTATTGGTACACTGTGTTAGAAATTTACGTAGCTTGTACTTTATAAGAATGAAAATTTTTGTGCAGCTGTACACATACTTTACAAAGCTGATCATCTCCGGACTATTTAGGGCGTCTTCGCAGATGGGGGCTGCTATGTCCTCAATGCGCGAAATCATCTCCACAGGGTCCCAGTCACGCATTGCCATCCCCATCCAATCAGAAGACTTCCTGAGGTATCTGTAAGCCGGAGATATGTCCACTTCCGTGTAGTTTTCTATATTTTTCTGTAAGTAAGAGGAATAGATCGAGTTATTGGCTCTCATTTGAAACTTATTTCTACAGCTGAAGGCTGAAGATGATACTGTAGCACTCTACTGAGTAAAAAGTACTTGTGGCAGTTCCAGTTTCAGTATTTCACTACAAGTTCGAGGGATCATTCGTTTCGGCCATTAGCTCGTTATTTTTTCTAGAGGTTTTTCTTTACCTTCGATAAGGATAGAAGCCTGAGTAATGAAGATAACGCTCAGATTATATTAAATTTCAGCCTCCAGTTGTATAAGCCAAGAAACTTTACCTAGGTTTCGGCTATAATAATGTAGCCTTCCTCAGAAATGCCTCAATACAAAATTAAAATTAAAATATGCCAGATACTGGCCTTGTCAAACTTAAAATGTTACTAACATACCACTTCATTTAAACCGGAATTTCAAGGCAAGGCACAGTATTCAACAGATTTATTTAAGTGTTGAAAAACTGCACTACTGGCCATTTAAATTGCTACACCAAGAAGAATTACACATGACAAACGGGTATTCATTGGACAAATATTTTATACTAGAACTGACATGTGATTACATTTTCACGCAATTTGGGTGCATAGATCCCGAGAAATCAGTACCCAGAACAACAACCACTGGCCGTAATAACGGCCTTGATACGCCTGGACATCCAGTCAAACAAAGTTTGGATGGCGTGTACAGGTACAGCTGCCCATGCAGCTTCAACACGATATCACAGCTCATCAAGAGTAGTGACTGGCGTATTGTGACGAGCCAGTTGCTCGGCCACCATTGACCAGACGTTTTCAATTGGTGAGAGATCTGGAGAATGTGCTGGCCAGGGCAGCAGTCGAACATTTTCTGTATCTATCGACTATCGCTCTTTACCTAGTTGGATAGTGCCTGACTATCTCTAGGTTAATCAAGTTAAGTGCTTTGCACTATTCCTGCGTTTCCTAATACGTATTTTGAGTGGGCCTATCGTGTGTGTTGGTCCTATTTTGTGATGAGCATTTTATGTTAGTTAATAATCGTTACTTAGTGGTTTTTACTGCCGTAGCAGGTCGGGCCATCTTGTGGTGCCCCTTCTATGTATTTGGTTCCCGAGGTTCGAGACCAGTCTGTTCTCTGACTGCTGTGATTTCTCATAGAAAAATTGAGCGGTCTGTCTTATTCTTTCCTTTATTGGCTGCACTCCAGTGATGGCATGCAACTCCCTAGTGGGAAAATCACGCGGGAGTTTCATGATCATCCTAAGTACTCTACCCTGGAGGCCCTGTAATCTCCGGATGTGGCAGTCTGCCGCGTTGCCCCACACTACTGCATCACCGGCCTTATAAGGGCGAGAAACAGCGTAATGCCGCAGAGTGTGGGTAGCGTTGTCTTCGGGTTCAGGATCGGGTATAGCGCTCTCAATCTGCCATAGGCTTTACCCACAATGTCCCTCATGTGTGGTCCCCACGTGAGGCGCCTGTCCAGGGTCACCCCAAGGTATTTCGCAGTGCGGGCCCATGTGATGGGGCCTCCCATGATCCGCATCGGCTGTAGGTCGATGGGGATTCTTTTCCTCGTAATGATGATTGCCTGGCTTTTGCTGGCATTGTATTTCAGGCGCCACTTTGTGGCCCATGTACCTAGGGCTTCACATGCCGTCTGCAGGCGGCGGCGCATGAGGTTCACGTTCGTGCTTCTGGTATACAACGCGGTGTCGTCGGCGTACAATGCGATCGAGACTCTGTTAGCCTTTGGCGTATCGGAGGTATATAAGGAGTACAACAGGGGGCCAAGGACAGAACCCTGTGGCACTCCCGCCTGTCTGGGCCTTGCTGTGGATATACCCGCTCCCGCACGGACATTGAATGTTCGTCCACTAAGGTAAGACTTGATGAGTCGAGCGTGCGGCGTAGGTACCCCCATTACAAACAGTTTGTAGAGGAGGCCCTTGTGCCACACACAATCGAAGGCCCTAGAGACACCCTAGAGACATCAAGCAGCACTACCCCTTCGTACTGTCGACACTCCAGGGCTACCATCGCATCCTCCACAAGACGTAACAGCTCTGTGCTATGTCCTCGTCGGAAGCCGAACTGTTCCGGCGGGATCATCTCCTCCGCGTTTACGTGAAGCATTAGCTTTTTAGAGTACAGGCGCTCAAATACCTTTGAGATTGCTGGTAAAAGGCTGATCGGCCTGTAATTCTGTGGAAGCCTGGTGTCTTTGCACTGTGTTGGTATGGCAACCACATCTGCATGTTTCCATGCAGAGGGGAAGTTGCCAGTCTGCATGATTGGATTGAAGATCGCGGTGATGGCGCGAATGGCTGCTTGTGGTAACTGAAGTAGTATTGCATTTGCGACCTGGTCGCAGTCCCGCCCCCCCCCCCCCCGCCCCCCCGCTTTCCTCAGGTTTAACTGCTTCAATTGTGCCTGTACTTCCTCCTCTGAGAAGTCTTCTATGTCTGTTCCTGCATCACTTTCGAGGAAGACTGGGAGCCGTTGCTGCACTAGACGAATGTCTCATCATCAATGGGATCCTCTACAGGAATGAAGTTCTCCGCAAAGACATCGGCCAAGGAACTGGCCTTGGCGTCAGGCTCGCATATCGCCTCACCCCTGACTTGTAGGGGAGGGATGCTTTGACCTTTCCTCAGAAAGTACTTTGTCGTTTTCCAGGCTGACCCATCGTTTATCTGCAGGCTGGCTATTTCCCCTTCCCATTCCCTATTACGATGGCCTTCCACCGCCACTTTCAACTCCCTCCTGAGCCTGTTGAGGAGACGCTTAGTGACAGGACTTCTGGTTACCTGCCAGACTCTATTTTTGCGGGCTATAGCGTCTATTAGCTCTGGGGGGAGCTGGCGTGAGAAGTCTTTAATTTTTTGTGGGCCTCTGGGGACGCATTTGCTACAGCCTGTATTGTAGTTGGCATCAAATCTTCTGATTGCCTCATCAGTACCTATGTCAGCAAGGTCTGGGATGTCATTGAGGGTACCTTGTAGGCTCTCTCTAAACTGTTCCCAGTTGACATTACCTAGTGGCCTTCGGTGGCTCTGGAGTAGCTCGCCTTGAACCTCCAGGTCAAATATCACCGGTAGGTGATCCGACGAGAGCGCGTTTCGGGTTGTCGCAGTTGTGTGGTTGCCCACTCCCTTCCGCTGTGCGATGTCGAGCACGTCGGGACGACCGCCTTTTGCAAGGTAGGAGGTGGGATCATATGGTCCCAGGGCGACTGCGTTGTGCTGTCGAACCACATTTAACAGGCGAGATCCACTCGTGTTGGTCACTCTGGAGTTCCATTCGGCGTGTTTGGCATTGAGGTCCCCCGCGATAAAGATTTTACCGCGGATGGACAACAATGCCGCGAAGTCCGCCGGGTCCAATAGTTTACCTGGTGGTCGGTAGGTTGTTACGAATGTGGTTTCGCCTGACGATGTTTTTACTACAACTGCACCAAGTCTTGGCAGTTGCACAATGTGGTGTTTGAGGCAGTTTTTAATATAAATAGCAGTGCCTCCTCCATGTGTTAACCTATCTGTGCGGTGGCATGTGTGATTCGCCGCTCGTACGTAAATACCTGGCTTTAGCTCAGTTTCCGAATCTAGGCATATATCTATTGCCTCGTCCCGCAGAAACTGCCTGAATTCCCCTCCTTGGGTACGTGTGCCATTTGCGTTCCAGGCGCAAACTGTTAATCCATGAATGGCGTTATTCATTGGTTATATTGGTTCCAGATGGTTGTTGGGTCTTGTTGGCTGTCGTAAGTGCAGTTACTAGGAGCTGCGGTAGTGTTTTCATCATTTCGGCTACCGATGTCATTAGAAGGCGCATCTCTCGGAGTTCTTCAGCGATGTTTGTAGAGGTGTTATTCGCGTAATTGGTGTGTTCCGTGGCCGTCACTGTTTCGCTCGTGTTAGCTGCGCTCTCGGGCGCGGTGGCTTGCTCTTCCATTATCCCCTCCACATAACAAGTATCCAATCACCCAAACACCTAGAACCTTTTTACTCTCTGATAGCTATTAGATCCACATTCAACTCTCTTCAATGCCCTCCCTGACTAGCTACAGTCTCAAATTCCGAAATATCTTAACACGTTATTAAAAAAAATGAACATTGAAACACACACACAAACACACATATACACACGCACCCAACCGCACACGCACATACGCGTGCACGCACGCACGCACTTGTACACGTGCACACATACATATATAGAGATAGAAAGAGGAAAGAAGTGAACAGTCAGATATTCATCCCGTATTTTGTTCGGTTGGCGACACTTATGTAAACAAGTAAGCGGCACCATGTTATAAGAAACCAAGAGTTACACTTACTTGCTACTTTAACCGATGTTTGCGGTACCACATTCTTTTCAATAATGTTTATTCCGATTTTGAGCAACAAAGTATGAGATTCATGTTCTTCAAATAGCCAGGCTACACATTTGTGCATTTAACAAATTTTATATCTTTTCAAATTTGGCCATAACGTAACAACATGTTTGCATGTTTCTGTGAGATAATGTTGTGCAATGAAAATTAGTTATCCTATGGCCGGCCGGTGTGTCCGTGCGGTTCTAGGCGCTATAGTCTGGAACCGCGTGACCGCTACGGTCGCAGGTTCGAATCCTGCCTCGGGCATGGATGTGTGTGATGTCCTTAGGTTAGTTAGGTCTAATTAGTTCTAAGTTCTAGGTGACTAATGACGTCAGAAGATAAGTCGCACAGTGCTCAGAGCCATTTGAATTTGAACCGCTTTACATGAGCTACAACAAATGCCAAATACACTACTGGCCATTAAAATTGCTACACCACGAAGATGACGTGCTACAGAAGTGAAATTTAACCGAGAAGAAGAAGATGCTATGATATAAAAACGATCAGCTTTTCAGAGCATTCACACAAGGATGGCGCCGGTGGCGACACCTACAACGTGCTGACATCAGGAAAGTTTCCAATCGATTTCTCATACACAAACAGCAGTTGACCGGCGTTGCCTTGTGAAACGTTGTTGTGATGCCTCGTGTAAGGAGGAGAAATGCGTACCATCACGTTTCCGACTTTGATAAAGGTCGGATTGTAGCCTATCGCGATTGCAGTTTATCGTATCGCGACACTGCTGGTCGCGTTGGTCGAGATCCAATGACTGTTAGCAGGATATGGAATCAGTGGGTTCAGGAGGGTAACACGCAACGCCGTGCCGGATCCCAACGGCCACGTATCACTAGCTGTCGAGATGACAGGCATCTTATCCGCATGGCTGTAACGGATCGTGCAGCCACGTCTTGATCCCTGAGTCAACAGATATGGACGTTTGCAAGACAACAACCATCTGCACAAACAGCTCGACGAAATTTGCAGCAGCATGGACTATCAGCTCGGAGACCATGGCTGCGGTTACCCTTGACGCTGCATCACAGACAGGAGCGCCTGCGATGGTGTACTCAACGACGAACCTGGGTGCACGAATGGCAAAACGTAAATTTTTCGGATGAATCCAGGTTCTTTTTACAACATCATGATGGTCCCATTCGTGTTTGGCGACTTCGCGGTGAACGCACATTCGAAGCGTATATTCGCCATCGCCATACTTGCGTATCACATCTCGGTCACCTCTTGTTCGCATTGACGGCACTTTGAACAGCGGACGTTACATTTCAGATGTGTTACGACCCATTTGATCCCTGCGAAACCCTATATTTCAGCAGGATAATGCACGACCGCATGTTGCAGATCCTGTACGGGCCTTTGTGGATACAGAAAATGTTCGACTGCTGCCCTGGCCAGCACATTCTCGAGATCTCTCACCAACTGAAAACGTCTGGTCAATGGTGGCCGAGCAACTGGCTCGTCACAATACGCCAATCACTGCTTTTAATGAACTGTGGTATCGTGTTGAAGCTGCATGGGCAGCTGTACCTGTACACGCCATCCAAGCTCTGTTTGACTGAATGCCCAGGCGTGTCAAGGCCGTTATTATGGCCTGAGGTGGTTGTTCTGGGTACTGATTTCTCAGGATCTATGCACGGAAATTGCGTGAAAATGTAATGACATGTCAGTTCTAGTATAATATATTTGTCCAATGAATACCGGTTTGTCATGTGCATTTCTTTTTGGTGTAGTAATTTTAATGGCCAGTAGTGCATTTCGAATATCTTTCCAAATGTAACTTACGATGTTTTATTATTCACGAAATAGAAAACTAACGCTATGTTGCAAAAACTTACTTAACTTTTTCATTTAATAACAGCATAATTTGTAATAGCTAAATATTGATTGTCGTATACACGCGGTTTACTCCATTATTTCAGACATTATATTTCGTTATAATTGAAAACAATCTATGTTACTACTTTAAACCTTATTTTTTTATAACCAGTAAGAGATGCAGTTATATTTAAATTGTTCACTTACTTAAAACATGAAGTTCATGTAATTATTAAATTGATCAATTACCGCTTCGAGAACATACCAGAAGCTCATGTTATATTCAGTAGAATCCGCTCCGAAGCGATTACTTCAGTTCGAGTGTTCATTTTCCAAGTCAGTGCAAAGACTTCTTGTCAGATTGTGAACGTACTGCGCTGTTAGTCTTTGTTTCATAACTATGAAAAACGTTCGTGCGCAGGTAACTGAAATCATCTTTAGGTTGTTCAACACACCGTGTCATCAGTGTAAGAATATCTTTGCTCCGCAGACGTGATTATTTGCGTAATGTAAAAATTTGTCTAGTGAGCATCTCAATAAATGTAAGTTTTGCAGACGATGTTCATCCTGGCACATATCCCAGTAGCGACACCAGCAGTCAGTTTAAAGTGACTGATTAAAGAGTTCCAGAACCGTTCCCCACAACAACGTAGCTTCCCCGCCACACAATGCACCTAAATTGCGTTGCGCATGTGCAGTTTCTGGTCCTGACCTTCATAGAAAAGCTTCTGTGGAGTCAACGCCGACAGTTGTTACTCACCAACAGTCATCAGCTGCAACTATCTAAGATGTCACAAAGACGCCTAGATGAAATATTGAGGGTTTAGGTAACATGCTTTGATGTCACATACGAAAACCACACATTCACCAGATCCGCCAGGAAAGACAGACGTGTGATAAATACGTTGTGACTAATGGGTAACTGTTCAGATCTAGACAAGATCCTGGAACTCCTACCTGCCGTGTGCGATCACCTTAACAACTGTGCTGTCTGAGCACATCTCTAGGCCTGATCCGAAGTCACTGTATCCACCTGGAGTGTCTGGACTTTTACATATTTTATGCTCTTGAAAATTTTTAAAATATTACTATAAGTTTTCATAGTCATGTAAGCTGGTAAGCTTAGGAGTGCTAATAAAATCGAAGAATCTTACTTTTCGTTTTTTTCCCTGGCCTTATCCTATATCATCAATGAGTGAGCACGCTGATTTGGCAATGACACTTGTTAAAGTTACGCATATGCTCTTTCTGTTACCAACCTATAGCCCATAGGGACCAAACTTGTGTTCCTCAATTCTCTAGTGAAAGTGTGCGACCGTTTTCAAAATCGCGTAACTGAGGCGGAACATGGGTACCTATTCGGATGTGGGAAACCGCTTAAAAACCACATCCGGGCTGACCAGCGTACCATTGTTGAACCGCCGGGCGTATTCGATTCTGGGCCGTTGCGGCTTCCCATATAGCTGAATCCGTGTGTTAAAGTGGGCAGCTGTCCAGGTGTATTAACGAAATGGAAAGATAAAAAGATAGCCCTTGAGTGTACAGTACCTCCTACTGTAACCACGTGTCATGAAGTACAGGTTGGGCGAGAAGTCCCCACACGTCAACAGCGTAATACCGTTAGACATGTAGATAAATACCGTTCCAAAACGAATGAGTGTGTTTTTAAATTTCAACATTTATTCTGAATATGCAATGTCTGGTTAATATTAATATTTAATGTGAATAAAATTCGAACACTGTTACAAATGTTTGTTAATCAAGGTCAGTGTGTAGTCTTCGATGTGCGATGCGAAGTTTGATGCGACGCCATGTTCTTGTGCGTATTGGCCGCAGCATATCAAGGCTAACCCTTTCAAATGTGAACTCAGCCTTTCAGCTGATCGTCGTTCACATTTCGTCGCTTACGAACGTCTCCTTTCACTGTGTCCCGCAGTGTGTTGTCGGGTGTGTACACTTGTAGGCTTTGTGGATGTCGTGCCAACAGTGTAGACGCCACTCTTGAACTACGTCCAATCCAGCGATTTGAAAACAGTTCACTTAGCAGTTTGCAGAGACAGCAAATTGTGGTGAAGCGCCTTCTCACTGAAGTTTAACGATTCCTCCAGCTCTTGATTCTGGAAATAACTATGTATTCATCATGTGAAGATAGGTGTGTTGGTTCTCAGAACCATCAAAGAAATACTATCTAAGCAGGCAGTCTGCCCTTAACGCTTCCCAAGTCATAACATGGGATGGACTGCATCCAATTTTCTCATAAAAGTGCGGTTTGTCTTTTGCCCAAAGAAAAAAGTTACGGACCGATCGAGGTGGCTCAGTGGTTAGCACAATGGACTCGCATTCGGGAGAACTACGGTTCAATCCCGCGTCCGGCCATCCTGATTTAGGTTTTCCATGATTTCCCTAAATCGCTCCAGGCAAATGAAGCGATGGTTCCTTTAAAAGGGCACGGCCGACTTCCTTCCCCCTCCTTCCCTAATCTGATGAGACCGATAACCTCGCTGTTTGGTCTCTTCCCCCAAAACAACGTTGCGATTCCGTGAGTTACGATCAATCGTACACTCTTCAGACAACATAACGTTCTTCTGATCATTTGCATGCGAAAAGCTCGGGAGCAGTATTGCAAGTTCATGCGCATGTTGCTCGAAGTCACGATCATTCATTGACGATGACCGAAGACATGAAACATTCATGTCTTTCCGCATTTAGCCGCGCTTATCCGATCCCTGGATGGCTAAGTGTGCACACCGCTTATGGGTTGATTCCATCGGCGAATGTTCACTCGTAGTTCTGTTCAAGAATAGTACAAAGTGTATCGTATCCGTATTGTTTTATATTCACAACAGTGCTCATCTACATGTCTAACTGTATTAATACGTGGAAGGACTTTCTGCTTATCCTATATTCATACACATAGCGGATGGTCGGGTTGTATCGGACAGCTCATTGTATCAGGCGAGAGCTGTTTCTAAGCTCCAGCACAAGTGATAGCACCTCAAGTCGCGCCTGTACTGTGAGCTACAGAGAAACAGGACCACTCACACGATTTTCAGTCAAAATTACACTGCGTTTCAGTGCGGCAATACACCTCTTTCTTTGAATTTTCGATTCATCGACTTTGAAGTGTTATGTTTTGTTTGCAAGTAAGTGGGGTAATATAACTGTACTCGTATAGTAAAGCTTTTTTATCTCTATATGGGAACAATTCTCATTGACGCAACCCCGACAAATGTGGCATTCAATTCAGCGTTCGCCGGCCCGTGTGGCCGTGCGGTTCTAGGCGCTTCAGTCTGGAACCGCGAAACTGCTACGGTCGCAGGTTCGAATCCTGCCTCGGGCATGGATGTGTGTGATGTCCTTAGGTTAGTTAGGTTTAAGTCGTTCTAAGTTTTAGGGGACTGATGACCACAGATGTTAAGTCCCGTAATGCTCAGAGCCATTTGAACCAATTCTGCGTTCTTCGAAGTTTTCATTGATTGCACAATATTGTTTCCGTTCATCATCGTCATGTAATTTCCTAAAACTGGTTCCACGGCTACCTCTCTGTTTCCCCATAAAGCTTTAAGGATATCACCTAATGTACATCTTGAAACTGAGTATTTCTCATTTGCTTCTTGTCATTTCAAGAACTCTGATCCTTTTCCATGGATTCCTTTATGTTACTTTTATGCCATTTATATCGTTACTTCTCCATATTTGTCTGTTTATAAAATACGTAAAAAGAAAATGGTTCAAATGGCTCTGAGCACTATTGGACTTAACTTCTGAGGTCATCAGTCCCGTAGAACGTAGAACTACTTAAACCTAACTAACCTAAGGGCATCACACACATTCATGCCCTAGGCAGGATTCGAACCTGCGAACGTAGCGATCGCGCGGTTAAAGACTGTAGCGCCTAGAACCGCTCGGCCACCCTGGCCGGCGAAATACGTAAAAAAATTAAGCCTTTATGCTATCTGTTTTTTCCTGTTCAACCCCTAAATTTCTTTTGTATGTCCATCCTTCTGATCGGAGGTTTAAGGGACTTCGGCAGTTCACATATGTAATAAAATGGAACACCTACAGCCTCGACGTTACGATATTATTTATTACATGGTGACCTGTTTCGGTGCTTCAGTGCACCATCTTCTGGCCTTAATGGAGGCTGAGGGGTTTTACTCCAACCGTATACCTGATTCTAATAGTGGCCAACATCTGTGAATTGATTTTCGGAAACTACCTGTAACAACTATGTTGTGCTCCAACCGTCAACTACCAAGTTAGTGGCGTATAGCACTCAAAGCTGACAAATGCCAGGCGCGAACACTCGTGAAGAGGAATCGAACAGAATTTCAACAAGTACTAATAAGCTACATGACAACTAATCATCTTGGTATTGAAGCTCTTTTTTTCCGTGTTTGCTTTAACAATATATATATTTTTGGATAGGGTCCGCCTTTAGCAAAACACAACTGTGTTTTGCTAAAGGCGGACCCTATCCAAAAATATATATACATGACAACTGTTAGTTGATGGTTGGAGACACAACATCGTTGTTACACGCAGCGTGCGAAGACCAGTTCATAGATGTTGGCCTAGTAATAGAATAGTGTATACGACTGGATTTAACCCCCTCAGTGTCGTTTAAGGCATGAAGATCGTGTAATGAAGCATCGGAACTGGTAGTAATATAATAAATAAATCGTAAGGACGGCTGTAGGTGTTCCATTTTATTACGAAATTTCTTTGTTCGATACAACGACACAACCGGAACATACTGCTGTGGTACTTTCTAACTTTAACTTCATCACTGTATTAGGAATTGTCGCTTGCCGCGCGGTCTGAGGCGCCTTATCACGCTTCGCACGGCTCCCCCCGTCGGAGGTTCGCGTCCTCCCTCTGGCGTGGGTTTGTGTGTTATCCTTGGCGTAAATTAGTTTAAGTTAAATGACGTACTGTGTCAGCCTAGGGACCAATGACCTCAGAAGTTTGGTCGAATGGGCACTTACCACGGATTTCAAAAAAATTGTTTCTTGTTTGAGTCAACTTTACTCAACTTTATAATCTTGTGCCTGCTTCGCTACAATGATTTAGATCATTTATGATACAAAAATTTGTTACAAAAATGGCTTTTTTACGCGTTACAATTTTACGTTCGATATATCCCTGCAATAATTTAAACAACGTAATTACAAAGAATGGAGACAATGAAAAAAGAACGAACTCATATTGTTATGACACTAAGTTTTATAATTCTATTAAGCAAGGCATCATTTTGTTGTTTAGTATGAAGAACGCTCCAGTACAATGTTCAGAAAAAATTATAACTTTGACATAGCTCAGTTGTGCTATATTACATGACCATCTCCTACGCTGGCTGCACTGAGCTCATGAGGATGCGCTCGTCACTGGTGAGTCGACGGCTGCTTGGAGTTGAGTGCCATGACGCTGTTAACTCGGTGAGTGAGTGGCGTGTAGGGCTCAAAGCCGCGAACAGGAATCCTTCAGTATTTGAACAAATACGGCTGCTACATGCCAACTGGTGGGCACTGACAGGGAAGTCTTCAGGATAGTACTCTATTTGCACCACGTCGAGGACGTATCGAAGAAGACCTCACAGATCATGGAGGCTCTCTGTGCATTAATCAATGACAAGTGCATCGCTTTAGGTCAAATGTGGTCTACGAATGTTTGGAACAAGCATCTGGCCAGTCACGAACTACGCCTCTCCTGTCTGGGACTTCCCTGGTGAGCCACTGACCAAGAGAACACGGCTCGTTGTCTGTTTCTGCTACCGTCTGCTAAACAAATAAATGCGGGACAGTAATCTTCATCAGTTATTCTATTTCATTTTTGATATATACATCTGTATGACACAAATCACCGATCGATGTGGGACGAAGGTAACATGTGTTCCAGGCTGATGATCCGCCTTCATTTGCTGCTCGACAAAGGGGAATGGTAAGAAGTGTTAGGTTCTGCTCTCTGTACAGCTGACTTTTGCTGATTTTGACATCTTGGTGACATGAAATGATCATATGGCAATTATTGGGCGTGATATTCCCTTCAGCGATACCAACCGGCCGCCGTGTCATCCTCAGCCTATAGGCGTCACTGGATGATGATATGGAAGGCCATGTGGTTAGCACACCGCTCTCCCAGTCGTTGTCAGCTTCCGTGCCCAGAGTCTCTACTTCTCAGTCATGTAGCTCCTGTTTGCCTCACAAGGGCTGAGTGCACCCCGCTTGCCAACAGCGCTCGGCAGACCTGGACAGTCACCCATTCAAGTGCCAGCCCAGCCTGACAACACTTAACGTAGGTGACATGACGGGAACCAGTCTTACCACTGCGGCAAAACCACTGGCAAAACTGGTACACATATCACTTACAGTCTGGAAAAAAGTACTGTGAGGGTAAGCACCAGCTGTCTTCCATGTGGACAGGGATGTGCGTGAAAAAGGGGTGATGCAGGAACACAATGCAGGAAAGTCTGGAGTCATTTCAAGCACATTTGCATGTAAATGATTCATATTTTTATATTTGTATAAAAATTCTTCAGAGATAATATAGCTCTACCATCTGTATTAGTGTAGCTGAGAATGGGAGTCCCTTACGTGTAAAAATATTCTATAAGGACCATTAGAAACGTCGTATCGATAGGTTTCGGTCGCTAGGATCACTGATGACAGTCCTGATTAGGTTACGCCGCTAGGGGTGGGGTTGGAGAGGAGGCTGACAAAAGCAGTGACATGTCTCTGTAATGCCTGGAACAGATTCTGTCAATCTTAGCAACTTGGTATCTGAAAATAAATCGCTCAGATAATAAAACATACCTAGCATTCCTATGGATGAGGATGCTAGCTTAAAACGGTTACATAAAAGCACATTGTCCATTCCACTCTATCCTTTCGTATTTCCTGCATTTATTTATTTCAGTGTGATTGTGTATGTATTCGATGTATTCCATACATCTTCCCTACAGCAAGAGAAATTTTCAAACCGCCAATATACATACATCAAAAAACGTTATGCATCACCCCGATTCCCACAACTCCTGAAGATAGACGTTGACTATGGATACCGTATCACAGGTACAGTCCCTTTGACTGTTCAGAGATGTCACTAAACCCGCCCAAAGATGTAAACAACCATGCGTGAGCAGCACCTCTCAGACGGAGGGGGTCCGACAGCCGATCAGTTTCAGTCATTCCACCAGGAAGGAGGTTCACCGCTCGTGTTGTCTGTAGTTCAACCATGCTTAGACGGTCAATACCGCGGTTCGATCGGGTCCGCATTGTTACTTTGTGCCAGGAAGGGCTTTCAACAAGGGAAGTGTCCAGGCGTCTCGGACTTAACCAAAGCGATGTTGTTCGGACATAAATGAAATTCAGAGAGACAGCAACTGTTGTTGACATGCCTCGCTCAGGCCATCCTAGGGCTACTACTGCAGTGGATGACGGCTACCTGACAGCAACGCCACCGTGTTGAATAATGCTTTTCGTGCAGCCACAGGACGTCATGTTACGACTCAAACTGTGCGCAGTAGGCTGCATTATGCGCAACTTCACTCCAGACTTCCGTGGCGAGGTCCATTTTTACAACCGCTACTCCATGCAGCCTGGTACAGATGCCAAATGGACCACTCAGGATTGGCATCACGTTCACTTCACCGATGAGTGTCGCATATGCCTTCAACCAGAGAACCGTCGGAGACGTGTTTGGAAGCACACCAGTTTGGCTGAACGTCTTAGACACACTGTCCAGCAAGCACTGTTTAAAGACACTTCTAATGTCGGTCATATGGCGAAAGTGAACACACACACTACCACCACCACACAATCAACATGAGCAATGTCAAAAATTATCCACAGTGAATATTAATTAGCAGCAAGTGAGATAGAGTTAACTTTGTCCCTTTGTCGTTTGACTGGTGAGGGAGCAGGATTACGAACAGGGTTTTTGCAACATCCTCCTCTTTCTCCCATCTCTGCTTACTGTGAGGTGACAAAAGAAATGGGATAGAGATATGCACGTACTCTGAAGCGCCAAAGAAAACTAATGGTATAGGCATGAGTATTCAAATACAGAGATATGTAAACAGGCCGAATATGGCGGTGCGGTCGGCAACGCCCATATAAGACAAGAAGTGTCTGGAGCAGTTGTTAGATCGGTTACCGCTGCTACAATGGCAGGTTATCAAGATTTAAGTGAGTTTGAACGTGGTGTTATACTTGGCGCACGAGCGATGGGATACAGAATGTCGGAGGTAGCGACGAAGTGGGGATTTTGCGATACGACCATTTCACGAATGTGGCGTGAATATCAGGAATCCGGTAAAACATCAGATCTCGGACAGAGCTAAGATCCTGGAAGAACGGCAGATTTGAATGTTGGGTGATCAAAAAGTGTCAGTGTGTGAACTATTCAACAAAATATTGTCGATATGGGCTTTCGGAGCCGAAAGCACATTCGTCTACCCTTGATGACTGCACGACACAAAGCTTCACGCCTCACGTGGGCCCGTCAACCCGGCATTGAACTGTTGGTGACTGGAAACATGTTGCCTGGTCGGACGAGTCTCGCTTCAAATTGTATCGAGCAGATAGCCATGTACGGTTATGGAGACAACCTCATAAATCCATGCACCGTGCATGTCAGCAGGAGACTGTTCAAGCTGGTGGATGCTCTGTAATGATGTGAGGCGTGTGCAGTTGGAGTGATGTGAGAGCCACTGATTATATCTAGATACGACTCTGACAAGTGACATCTATGTAAGCATCCTGTCTGATCAACTGCATCCATTTATGTCCATTGTGCATTGCGACGGACTTGGACAATTCCAGCAAGGCAATGCGACACCCCACACAGAGTGGCTCCAGGAACACTCTTCTGAGTTTAAAACACTTCGGTTGGCCACCAAACTCCACAGGCATCAACGTTATAGAGCATATCTGGGACGACTTGCAACGTGGTGTTCAGAAGAGGTCTGCACCCCTCGTACTCTTACGGATTTATGGACAGCCCTGCAGGATTCATGGTGTCAGTTCCCTCCAGCACTACTCCAGACATTAGTCAAGTGCATGCCACGTCTTGTTGCAGTACTTCTGCTCGCGGGGGCCCTACAAGTTATAAAGCAGGTGTACCAGTTTCTTTGGCTCTTCAGTGTGTAAAGATGGTATAAAAGGTATAAAAGGCCATTGCGCTGGCGGAGCTGTCATTTGTACTCAAGTGATGCATGTCAAAAGGTTCCGGATGTGATTACGGGCGCACGACACGAATTAACAGACTTTAAATGCACTATGGTAGGTGGAACTAGACACATGGAATATTCCATTTCGGAAATCGTTAGGGAATTCAATTTTACGAGATATACAGTGTCAAGAATGACCGAGAACACCAACTTTCAGGCATTACCTCTCACCACCGACAATGAAGTGGCCGATGGCTCTCACTTAACGACGAAGAGTAGTGGCATTTGCGTAGAGCTGTCAGAGCCGACAGACAAGTAGAACTGCATGAAATAACATCAGAAATCAGTGCGAACATATCCGTTAGGACAGTGCGACGAATTTTGGGGTTAATGGGCTATGGCAGAAGCTAACCGATGTGAGTGACTTTGCTAACAGCACAAGTTCGGCTGGAGCGCCTGTCCTAGGCTCGTGACCGTATGGATGGACCCTAGACGGCTGGAAAACAATCCCGATTTCAGTCGGTAAGAGCTGATGGTATTGTTCGAGTGCGGCGCACACTCCATGAAGCCATAGAACCAAGTTGTCAACAACGCACAGTGCAAGCTGGCGGCGGTTCCACAATAGTGTGGGCTGTTTTACATGGAATGGACTGAGTCCTCTGGTCTAACTGAACCGATCACAGACTTAAAATGGTTATGTTCAACTACTTGGAGACCGTTTTCCCATTCATGGGCTTTATGTGACATTCTTATGGATGACAATGGCCATGTCGCCAGGGAACAATTATTCGCAATTAGTTTTAAGAACATTCTAGACAATTCGAGCGAATTAATTGGTCACCCAGATCATCCGACATGAATCTCATCGAACATTTATAGAACATAATCGAGAGGTCAGTTCATGCACAAACTCGTGCAATGGCAACACTTTCGCAAACATCGACGGCTATGAAGGCAACATGGCTCAATACAGGGTGAACATTAAGTCTGGCAACGCTTTCAATTATTTATTGCACAAGAACTAAACATTGTACAGATGTCATACATATTGCGTTTTGAAGAGAATCTCCGGGAGTCTTTTTTACAAACATTTGATATGCAAACCATGAGTGACCCAGTAGACGTCAATACGGTAATCGAATTCTTGCCATACCCGTCCCAGCACGTCATTGTCGAATGTCGGAGTTGCTTCCAGTATTCTCTCCCGGAGCTCTGCTACTTCACGTGGTAGAGGAGGTACATACACCAGATCTTTAATATGTCCCCACAGAAAAAGGTCACACGAAGTGAGATCTGGTGATCTGGGAGAGCTTTTCATGAAACAGCACGGCCGATCCATCGATGGGGGAGCTCCATGTTCAGGTACCAACAAACTTTAAGTCGAAAATGGGGTGGAGCCCCATCCTGGAGAATCCAATTGCGTTTGAGGCATCAGCCATTGCTGCAACATGTCCAAGTAGGAGTATCCAATGACAGTGCTCCCAGCAAAGAAGAATGATCCGTACAGTTTTCGACGTGACAAGGTACAAAAAGGATTTAGCTTTGGGGAATGACGCTCAGATTCAATACATTCATGTGGAAGCTTTGTACCCTAGATTCGACAATTATGACTTACCACCTTCCCATTAATATGGGAAATGGCTTCTTCGCTAAAAATTAAGCGATCGACAATGCCATCCCCGTCCTCATTCAATTGTTGCAACTTCGAACAAAACTCAAAACGCTTGTCGTCATCGAGTTTCTGCACTACCTCCAATTTGAATGATTTCATAGACAGCTTCTTTCGCAGGGCTTTACACACTGTCATTGGAGCCATTTTGAGTTCATGGTATGCACAGCGCACCGATTTCTTTGGACTCCTTATGGATGTCTTTCGTACGCACTCCATATCCACTTCACTCACACTGGGACGTCGACTTCTCTTTGCCGGGCACAAGCAACCCGTCGTAACGAATTTGCTGTGCCATTGGTAACTGGCCTTCCTTGTTGATGGCTTCTTACCATACTTGGTTCTAAACATCCGTTGAACAGCTGTAGCACACTTGTTTTTGTCGAACTCCAACACACGGAAAGCTCACTCCGGACCGGAACTCGCCGTGTTTGCGACTAGCGCTGATCATCGGCAGATTACCAATCTACGCTCTGGCGGTATAAATGAAAAAAACAAACTTCCAGAGTTTCTCTTCAAAATGACATACGTGTGATATCTGTACAATGTTTGATTCTTGTTCAATAAATAATTGAAAGTGTTCCCGGACCTTATGTACACCCTGTGTTTCTACACAAGCTATGACCTGTTCAGTAAATGCCACATCTGAGCAAAAACAGGTCCGACACGACATTAGAGGGTATCCCATGGCCTTTTTCATCTCAGTGTACAAGGTCGCTTGCTAATTTAGTCTCAGATCCTTGCTTAACATAAGTTTCGAAATGGCTGGATGTAAATTCCAGGTGTTTTCCATCTTTGGTTGTGTGGTGCCGGTCCTGTTTACCGTGTAGGTGTTGTCTTTCGATATTAGTCTGGCATCCCGAAGTCTTAAATTTCTTTGTACAGCGCTCTCTGGGTGCTTTTGCGCCTTGAAAATGACAGGGTGTGCACCTGCCTAAATATTAGCGGTTGTCGAAGGCATCACTCGACTGCAGTCCTGTAAGTTATTCGAACATTTCAAACGCAGGGAATAGTTCATGTTTCATATGTGTGTCCTGTTTCAACTGACTTTTTAAATTTTTATTCTGTTTCTGTATTACCTTCCATATTTAATACGGCTTCAAGCTATTCTTCAGTATTCTTGTCTTGTGTTAATTTTATATCGTTGTTAATGTTAATTTAATTTGAATTGGTATACAGCCCCTGTTTTTTGACGTTTGATACTAATGTTTCTCTGATTTGTTTTCTTTATATTTATTGACTGTTTAACAGTTTTATTTGCATTGCTACTGCACTCTCAAAGATGGCATTTACTCTGTGTCTGTACTTCACTCTTGATGCTAACATCTTTTGCATTGTTGTTCACGAATATTTAATCTCTTTGATGACGACAGTCCGTTAAAGTTTGATAAATTGTAAGCCGATAACCGTTAAACAAAATAAACCTATAATGTTTGATACATCCAATATAGTGGTTTTTGAAACTTCCTGATAGATTAAAACTCTGTGCCTCACCGAGACTCGAACTCTGGACGTTTGCCTTCTGCGGGCAAGTGCTCTACCAACTGAGTTACCCAAGCACAACTCAGTACGCCTCTTCACAGCTTCAATTCTGCCAGAACCTCGTCTCCTACCTTCCAAACTTAACCTATACAGTCTGATACATCCAATATTGTGGGTTTTGAAACTTCCTGATAGATTAAAACTCTGTGCCGGACCGAGACTCGAACTCGGGACCTTTCCCTTCTGCGGGCAAGTGCCTTACCAACTCAGTTACCCAAGCACGACTCACGACCCGTGTTCACAGCTTAAATTATGCCAGTACTTCGTCTCCTACCTTCCAAATTTTACAGAAGCTCTTCTGCGAACCTTCACCAAAGAAGACGAAGTAAATATTCCTGAATTCCAATTAAGAACAACTGCCAAGATGAGAAACATAGAAGTAGATATCCTCGGACTAACGAAGAACCTTAAATCACTTAATAAAGGCTAGGCCTCCGGTCCAGATTGTATACCGGTCAGGTTCCTCTCAGAGTATGCTGATAAAATAGCTCCATATTTAGCAATTATATACAAAACTCTCGCTCACAGAAAGATGCGTACCTAAAGACCAGAAAATTGCTCATGTCACACCAATACCTAAAAAGGGAAGTAGGAGTAATTCGCTGAATTACAGGACCATTTCACTAACGTCGATTTGCAGTAGGGTTTTGGAACATATACTGTGTTCGAACATTATGAAGTACCTCGAAGAAAACGATTTATTAACACATAGTCAGCACGGTTTCAGAAAATATCGTTCTTGTGAAACACAACTAGCTCTTTACACTCATGAAGTAATAAGTACTATCGACAGGGGATGTCAAATTGGTTCCATATTTTTAGATTCCCAGAAGTCTTTCGACACCGTTCCTTAAAAGCGTCTTCTAATCAAACTGCGTGCCTACGGAATATCGTCTTAGTTGTGCGACTAGCTTCGTGATTTCCTGTCAGAAAGGTCACAGTTCATAGTAATAGACGGAATAAAACAGAAGTAATATCCGGCGTTCCCCAAGGAAGTGTTATAGACCCTCTACTGTTCCTGATCCATGTTAACGACATAGGAGACAATCTGCGTAGCAGTCTTAGATTGTTTGCAGATGATGCTGTCATTTACTGTCTTGTAAAGTCATCAGATGATCAAAACGACTTGCAAAATGATTTAGGTAAGATATCTGTATTGTGCGAAAAGTAGCAGTTGACCCTGAATAAGGAAAACTGTGAAGTTATTCACATGAGTACTAAAAGAAATCAGCTAAATTTCGATTACGCGATTAGTCACACAAATCTGAAGGCTGTAAATTCAAATAAATACTTAGAGATTACAATTACAAATAACCTTAATTGGAACGATCACATAAATAATATTGTGGGTAGAGCAAACCAAAGACTGCGATTCATTGGCAGAACACTTACAAGGTGCAACAGGTCTACTAAAGAGACTGCTTACACCACACTTGTCCACCCTATTCTGGAATATTGCTGTGCGGTGTGGGATCCGTATCAGGTCGGACTGACGGATGACATCGAAAATGTACAATGAAGGACAGCTCGTTTTGTAATATCACGAAATAGGGGAGACAGTGTCACAGTCATGATACGTGAATTGGAGTGGCAATCGTTAAAACAAAGGCGTTTTTCGTTGCGGCGGGATCTTCTCAAGAAATTTCAATCACTAGTTTTCTCCTCCGATTGCCACCCACCTACATAGGGAGAAATGATCATCACGATAAAATAAGAGAAATAAGGTCTCGCACAGAAGAATTTAAGTGCTCGGTTTTCGCGCGTGCCGTCCGAGAGTGGAACGGTAGAGAGACAGCTTGAAGGTGGTTCACTGAACACTCTGCCAAGCACTTTATTGTGTATACCAGAGTAATCACGTAGACGTAGACGTAGACACAGTTTTAATCTGTCAGGAAGTTTCATATCAGCGCACACTCCGTTGCAGAGTAAAAATCTAATTCTGGATTGGGTTTTTCATTTGCAGTTCTTAAGAATTACATACAGTTTGGCTCGAATGAAACCTGTATCTCTAACATAACTAGAAAAGTAAGTTGAATCAAGCATCAGTAAATGATTTAGGATGAAACGAGGAAGATGTGATCACGAGTTAATAAGATAGTAGGTAGTATTAGTATACAGACCTTGATCGGATCCGTTGTGATATGCGTGACTTCGTGGCCTCGCTTAACCAGCTCGAGAACTATATGTCTCATAGGTAACACGTGGCTGATGGAGGGAAACGGTGAAGCAGCCAGAATCCTGGCACACTCAGAGCCTCCTAACATGGACAGAGCGACCAGCGGCAAGATGGCAGCCATTCTGCTCCCCCTGCGGAATGAAAATAGTGAGTGACACATTCGCACTCTTACAGCTTCGACAGTATGATCCCTTGTGCCAATTGTAGTTAGTACGTCTGTTATTCGTTGTGCAGTCATCAAAAGCATTAGCAGTTATACCACAGGAATACATTTCTTTACTGAATGGTGTTAATATTTCTGACACAACTGCAAAATGTGATACTACAAAAATCGAGAAAAGATCTTTAATTGCAATTTAATGAAGATTAGCGGAACGAAACGCGTTTTTACATCTCAATGTCCAGTGCACGCCATCTCTCCGCACCGATTTCAGTATCCAAACGATGTAACAATGTTGGTGAAGCGCCGAGTGGGAAATAAATAAGGATGTGGTACTCGCATTGCAGTCCTCATGGAGAGCAGAAATATGCTTTCCAGGGGACTGTATGTTTTACGAGTCACACAATGAGTGACTGACTGATAAATATAACCTCAGTGGCATTAGGTTCCTGATGGCTATAAACTTGAGCACTGGTTGTGTTCATCACAGACTCTAGCAAATTGACTCATTCAAGCTACGATCATGGCTACGCCGAGATTTAGCACCATTCACATGGTAGGGGCTCTGGTGTGCCAACCGTTGGACTGTCAGAGGCCCTATTGTCAGATACAAGTGTCTCGGCACGAGCAATGAAAATTTGAAGTAGTGGAGGAAGAGAGCTGAGGCAATGGTTTTGGGCAACGAGGATTGCCTAAATACTTTTAAACCTGCTACTACTAAGTTAGACTACGAAGCATTAATATGAACCTCAAACCTCTAATTGCCTTTGCTGCTTTTTCTTTCGAGACAGGAAACAGCAGAACATTACTATCCAAAGACAGTGCAGTAGGGAGATGTGTTAAATTAACATCATGGCGGTCAAAAATAAAGTCCAAAAGAACTAATATAATGTAAGCCTTTAGGGGAACCGCGTTGGGATGAAAATTTTTATACACTCCTGGAAATGGAAAAAAGAACACATTGACACCGGTGTGTCAGACCCACCATACTTGCTCCGGACACTGCGAGACGGCTGTACAAGGAATGATCACACGCACGGCACAGCGGACACACCAGGAACCGCGGTGTTGGCCGTCGAATGGCGCTAGCTGTGCAGCATTTGTGCACCGCCGCCGTCAGTGTCAGCCAGTTTTCCGTGGCATACGGAGCTCTATCGCAGTCTTTAACACTGGTAGCATGCCGCGAAAGCGTGGACGTGAACCGTATGTGCAGTTGAAGGACTTTGAGCGAGGGCGTATAGTGGGCATGCGGGAGGCCGGGTGGACGTACCGCCGAATTGCTCAACACGTGGGGCGTGAGGTCTCCACAGTACATCGATGTTGTCGCCAGTGGTCGGCGGAAGGTGCACGTGCCCATCGACCTGGGAGCGGACCGCAGCAACGCACGGATGCACGCCAAGACCGTAGGATCCTACGCAGTGCCGTAGGGGACCGCACCGCCACTTCCCAGCAAATTAGGAACACTGTTGCTCCTGGGGTATCGGCGAGGACCATTCGCAACCGTCTCCATGAAGCTGGGCTACGGTCCCGCACACCGTTAGGCCGTCTTCCGCTCACGCCCCAACATCGTGCAGCCCGCCTCCAGTGGTGTCGCGACAGGCGTGAATGGAGGGACGAATGGAGACGTGTCGTCTTCAGCGATGAGAGTCGCTTCTGCCTTGGTGCCAATGATGGTCGTATGCGTGTTTGGCGCCGTGCAGGTGAGCGCCACAATCAGGACTGCATACGACCGAGGCACACAGGGCCAACAACCGGCATCATGGTGAGGGGGAGCGATCTCCTACACTGGCCGTACACCTCTGGTGATCGTCGAGGGGACACTGAATAGTGCACGGTACATCCAAACCGTCATTGAACCCATCGTTCTACCATTCCTAGACCGGCAAGGGAACTTGCTGTTCCAACAGGAGAATGCACGTCCGCATGTATCCCGTGCCACCCAACGTGCTCTAGAAGGTGTAAGTCAACTACCCTGGCCAGCAAGATCTCCGGATCTGTCCCCCATTGAGCATGTTTGGGACTGGATGAAGCGACGTCTCACGCGGTGTGCACGTCCAGCACGAACGCTGGTCCAACTGAGGCGCCAGGTGGAAATGGCATGGCAAGCCGTTCCACAGGACTACATCCACCATCTCTACAATCGTCTCCATGGGAGAATAGCAGCCTGCATTGCTGCGAAAGGTGTATATACACTGTACTAGTGCCGACATTGTGCATGCTCTGTTGCCTGTGTCTATGTGCTTGTGGTTCTGTCAGTGTGATCATGTGATGTATCTGACCCCAGGAATGTGTCAATAAAGTTTCCCCTTCCTGGGACAATGAATTCACGGTGTTCTTATTTCAATTTCCAGGCGTGTATGTATATAAACGTAACTAAAAAATGAAAGCAGTATTATAGATAGTGAAGGAAGCTGAGACAAAATAGGAAACCTTTTATTGACACATATGCAAACGGCATTCCAAGTAAATCATTTAAGTCTATGCACTAATACGTTCATTTTGTTACTTACAGAAACTGATAAATGATAGCATATACCACTGAAAATAGTGAAGGACGCCTTAGACTGAAAGTATGAAAGAAATTTTAAAAAGTATTTCTGATACGATATGATGCTAAACAGTGGCACGTGATCCGTTAATAATCTGCTGAAAAGAAAACCTAGCTAGGACCAAATGTAACTATCAGTTAAACTGACTACATTTTCTCAAACAATGAAGAAAGTGTATAGAGTGTAAAAATGCTAAACCAGTAACGAATTTCAAGTGATGGAAGAGTCGTAATAAGCAGCATAAAAAAGGTAGAAATATAAAAAATACAGAATAATCGCACAGGAGGTTATAGATTTAGATTATTTAAGAATACTAGCTCAACTATAGCAAAAATTTTAGCGTATTAAAAAATTAATGGCACACAGGTACAGACGAAATGGGCAATTTGTAATTCATTAAATGTGTATCAAAGCGACAGAATTGTTAAAAGTTCGAAAAAAGGAAAACACAGTAAAAATGTCAAATAGAACCATGCATGTGTATGGAGGTGAGAGTTTTAAACCAACGATAATGTAGACATAACTAAATATGCTGAATTGAACAAAAATGTTCGAATATGACTTGAACTTCTTCCAGCATGGGCATTTTAATGGTTTAAATAATAAAATGCTGCAGCAGTTAGGTTTTTCCACGCATAACATGACGTGTTTCAAGGATTTACACCTGTTTACAAGTGTTGTTGGAGTTCACATTAGTACTGGACAGCCTGTTTAAAACTTTGATGGAGTTCCAAATCCCAAAACAACTCAAAAAATGATTAATTTGTGGGAGAATCAAGAGCGATAGTACTAACTGGAGCAGCATATTGACAACCTTTCCCCATAAGAATTGCAGTAAGACATGAAGATTCAGTGTCATGTGTATTGTTAAACCTCACTGTGGACTTGGACGTAAGAGACAACTAAGTTTAAGAGTGTTGAGGGCTAAGAATGGAATTTCAGATACCTTGTTACGCACACAACGTGGTGTTGGTTAGTGAGAGAGAACAAGATGTTGGAGAGCTGTACTGAAGTGTTGTCATGGCAGCAAGTAAAGCAGGACTACTCACCAATAAACGAAAAACAGAACATGTGCTAGTAGACAGAATTAAATGAACACAAGAGCACTTCAAAGTTGATGAAGGTAAGTTCAAGTCTGTTGTTTAGTTCAAGTGCCTGAGGAGTTGGTACACTTGTTATAATCAAATACCAAGATTTAATATTCTGTAAATTATTTTTGATTTATATTTATATTAGGTCATTTTTATGATGTACAATTATTAATCGTTTCATTGGGTGATACTGGCTTGCATTATGTAGTAACAGTGTCTGTAGCACTGCGCGTCTGAAAGTTAACTAGAGCTGAGCACTGACAAAAAGGGTGGCATGGGCCACACGTTCCTCAGAAGCCACTATCAGTTAATGAGGGGCTGGGAAGAGAGTTGTCTTATTCTGCAGGGGCGGACATTTACTGCCCTGAGAGCAGAGTGAGGAGGTGGCTGTTTACAACACTGGACGCCGGTGAACCCCCATCGTGCGGTCAGTGCAGGCTGGGCATTGGCCTCTGGTGGAACGAAAAAAACATTTCGGAATAGTGTACCCGGTGATAAAGAGCGTTGCGGACAGAACAAGGCGAAAAGACATTCTTAGTGCGAAGGAATGCGTGAGGCCATAAACGATGGTCGCGAGCTGACCCCCAAGGAATCTTCTCATGGGAAGTGCCGGGACGTACTTCCCAACAAAAAGCAGAGACCCGAATTTGACTGGCGGAAAGAGTAAGAGGGGAAATGGAAACTTCCAGAAAATCTTTTGAAAGGAGTATGAGATTCAGAGGAGGAATTAAAATCCATGGAGAAGAAATTGAAACTCTGACGTTCGCCGATGGCATCGTAATTCTGTCAGAGACAGCAAAGGATCTGGAAGGGCAGCTGAACGGAATGGACAGTGTCTTGAAACGAGGATATAAGGTGAACATCAACAAAAGCAAAACGAGGATAAAGTAATGTACTCGAAATTAATTGGGTGATGCTGAGGGTATTAGGTTAGGAAATGAGACGCTTAAAGTAGTAAAGGAGTTTTGCTATTTGGGGAGCAAAATAGCTGAGGATGGTCGAAGTAGAGAGGATATAAAATGTGGACTGCCAATGGCAAGGAAAGCGTTTCTGAAGAAGAGAAATTTGTTAACATCGAGTATAGATTTAAGTGTCAGGAAGTCGTTTCTGAAAGTATTTGTATGGAGTGTAGCCATGCATGGAAGTGAAACATGGACGATAAATAGTTTGGACGAGAAGAGAATAGAAGCCTTCGAAATGTGATGCTACAGAAGAATCTCGTACAGGCATCACATTGCACTTAAAGCACAACAGCTGTTTTTCATCTGCATGGTGCTGAGTGCTTACTTTCGAGGTGCCTATCGAGGCCAAATAACGAGCCCTGCCTTCGTAGCGTGAAACACTATATACGAGGGTTGTCCAGAAAGAAAGTTCCGATCGGTCGCAAAATGGACACCACAAGGAAAACCCGATGAAGCTTTGCACAGATGTGTTGGGTAGCGTCTCTAGTACGACCGTCGATCGCATCAAGACGCTCTTTTCACTTGTGAGCGCACTGTGAGGAGAGTGAAGGTGCCCAGAACAGCAATGTCTCCCACCAAGTTGGAGGGCCCAATGAGAAGCTTCGCCTTAATGAATGCAGCCCACCTAACACAACTGCCACGCATTTCCTTCTTCGCAGCAATTCTCAGCTGCACTCTGCAGGGGCAGTGAAGACGCTCCTGCAGCCTTTGCGATGGGACGTGTTCGATCACCTAGCAAGGTGGCGCAGTGGTTAGCACACGGGACTCGCATTCGGGAGGACGACGGTTCAATCCCGTCTCCAGCCATCCTGATTTATGTTTTCCGTGATTTCCCTAAATCGTTTCAGGCAAATGCCGGGATGGTTCCTTTGAAAGGGCACGGCCGATTTCCTTCCCCATCCTTCCTTAACCCAAGCTTGCGCTCCGTCTCTAATGACCTCGTTGTCGACGGGACGTTAAACAACACTAACCTCACCTAACGTGTACGATCGCCTACAACACAGCCCTAATTGGCTCGTCCTGAATATCACCTCTGTTCACATGGAACACATGGGAGCAGGCTACGCGCTATAGACCAGCGTAGTGAATTATCGGAAAGCGCAGGCTGCTGCCTTCTATGAGGATGGTGTTGGGAATTTGGTATAAGGCTTTGTCAAATGTCTAAGTCGGAGCGGCGACTATGTAGAGAAGTGTCTGGAAAGTGTACCTAACTGTTGCAAATAAAATGTTTCTAATTTCGCTGTGGTTTCCATTTAGCTACCGATCGGAACTCACTTTATGGAAAACCCTCGTATATAATGTACAATGCGCTGTCTGTGAAAAGCGATATGTTTGTGGCTGATGCTACTAACTTTTGCGCCTCTTATCTCTAGAAATTCACAGAACGCGCCACTGAACGCCGACAGTCATGCGTTGTCTTGCGTTGTGAAACCGCTCCCATACGCAGATGGTTTTGTGGGGCGTCGCTTTGCGACGTTTTCCATGGACTACTCACCGTGGCTACAGGGTCCATCACGCGGCCAGTTCATATGATTTGCACTACTGGCCATTAAAATTGCTACACCAAGAAGAAATGCATGCAGATGATAAACGGGTATTCATTGGACGAATATAGTATAGTAGAACTGACATGTGATTACATTTTCACGCAATTTGGGTGCATATATCCTGAGAAATCAGTACCCAGAACAACCATCTCTGGCCGTAATAACGGCGTTGATACGCCTGGGCATTGAGTCAAACAGAGCTTGGATAGAGTGACAGGTAGAGCTGCCGATGCAGCTTCAACACGATACCACAGTTCATCAAGAGTAGTGACTGACGTATTGTGACGAGCCAGTTGCTCGGCCACCATTGACCAGACGTTTTCAGTTGGTGAGAGATGTGGAGAATGTGCTGGCCAGGGCGGCAGTCGAACATTTTCTGTACCCAAAAAGGCCCGTACAGGACCTGCAACATGCGGTCGTGCATTATCCTGCTGAAATGTGGGGTTTCGCAGGGATGAAATGAAGGATAGAGCCACGGGTCGTAACACATCTGCAATGTAACGTCCACAGTTCAAAGTGCCGTCAGTGCGAACAAGTGGTGACCGAGACGCGTAACCAATGGCACCCCATACCATCACGCCGGGTGATACGCCAGTATGGCGATGACGAATACACGCTTCCGATGTACGTTCACCACGATGTCGCCAAACACGGATGTGACCATCATGATACTGTAAACAGAACCTGGATTCATCCGGAAAAATGACGTTTTGCCACACGTGGACCCAGGTTCGTCGTCGAGTATACTATCGCACGCTCTCCTGTCTGTGATGCAGCGTCTAGGGTAACCGCAGCAGTGGTCTCCGAGCTGATAGTCCGTGGGGCTGAAAACGTCCTCGAACTGTTCGTGCAGAGATGGTTGTTGTCTTGTAAACGCCCCAATCTGTAGACTCAGGGATCGAGACGTGGCTGCACTATCCGTTATGGCCATGAGGATGTCAGTCTTCTCGACTGCTAGTGACACGAGGCTGTTGGGATCCAACACAGCGTTCTGTATTAGCCTCCTGAACCCACCGATTCCATATTCTGCTAACGGTCATTGCATCTCGACCAACGCGAGCAGCAATGTCGCAATACGATAAACCGCAATCGCGATAGGCTACAATTCGACCTTTATCAAAGTCGGAAACGTGATGGTACGCATTTATTCTCCTTACACTAGGCATCACAACAACGTTTCACCAGGCACGCCGGTCAACTGCTGTTTGGGTATGAGAAATCGGTTGGAAACCTTCCTCATGGCAGTACGTTATAGGTGTCGCCACCGGCGCCAACCCTGTGTGAATGCTCTGAAAAGCTAATCATTTGCATATCACAGCATCTTCTTTCTGTCGGTTAAATTTCGCGTCTGTAGCACGTCATCTTCGTGGTGTAGCAATTTTAATGGCCAATAGTGTACTGGAACTGGATCTGACCAGTTTTTCTGTAGTAAAAGCCAAGTTTTACGCTGAAAACTGGTTTGGAAACGAATCTCGAAATAATCTCATTTCTGGATTTATTTCCACATTTGGAACCTGCACATCATGCAGAAACTGGCGTTCCTAGATATTTTTTAAATCTTTTTTATTTATGAACTGCTGATATGGTAGCTGGAAAAAAATTCATTCACTTGACGTTCGGGAAGTCAACTTTATTTACGCGTTTCGAGTAAATTCGTCTTCAGAATATCTGCAAAAAATGGTTCAAATAGCTCTGAGCACTATGGGACTCAACTCCTAAGGTCATTAGTCCCCTAGAACTTGGAACTAGTTAAACCTAACTAACCTAAGGACATCACAAACATCCATGCCCCTGGCAGGATTCGAACCTGCGACCGTAGCGGTCTCGCAGATCCAGACTGCAGCGCCTAGAACCGCACGGCCACTTCGGCCGGCAGAATATATGCAGAAATGTTACAAAAGACATGAGTAACACGCTGTTTAAAACAGTTAACAAATACTAAAGTAACTAAACAAACACTGTTTTCAGCCTTGTTTCACTATTTATTATTAATTTTGTTGCACAACCTAGGTTTCGGGTTATAAGCCCATTTTCAAGTACATTACTGATTCTCAAAGACGATACCCGAAACCTAGGTTCTGCAATAACATTAATAATAAAATGTGAAACAAGGCTAAAAAACAGAGTTTGTTTAGTTCGATTTGATATTACGGAGAAGGTAACAAAATGGCCACAGGTGGTTTGGAAGGTGGCATTGTATGGCGCTGAAGACGTTCGACCGATCCAACACAGATGTAAAGACATTAAAAACAAAGCGTATTAAAGTGGAAGTAATACAACAAAGGCCATACAGTTCATCATTACAGAGATGCCGATACAAGAGAATTACAATGAATGTAAAACCGAAACTTATGGTAAAGGGTGGAGGTGAGTAAAAAGCGAAGAAAGCCAGGTGGCACAGTAATCATATATCATATTACACAAAACTGAGGATCAAATATGCATTATATTTTTTTAAAAAAGAAAGAATATTATAAAGGTTGTCCAGTATAACAGAGTAAATGTAGCTAAAATTAAGAGTAGGGCGGAGAGCCTGTAGACACCGGCCTCTGTAGAGATCCTATATATGCAGAGGTTTTGAGAAACACGTACACTGGTAAAATTTTAATATAACAGTATACTTAACTAGGTATAGTGATTATGCTGAATGTTGTGATATAAATCCAGATAGTAGCCTGAAGTATGTACAAAAACTGCTAATAACAACACTTGGTAATTCTACTTTACTCAGTGTCTAATAAGAAGAAGAGGTCTGAGTCTGTTACATTCGAACTTGCAGCTTTGTCTCAGGTAAGCTGACCTTGGATGTGAACCAAAGATTGTACACTCTGGAGGCTAGATCACCGTATCCAGAACGCTGGAGTCTGAACAGTGGAGACTGAATACAGGAAACTGGAGGCTCCTTGCAAAGGCTTGACACTGCCGGCGCCAGTCCAAGGGGGCAGGTCCCTCAAGCAGCTGGCTGTTGGTGGAGGTGGCCGCCTCTCACGGTAACCTGCACAACCGTTATTGCCAACTTCATACAGCAGTAATGACGCCTCCTGCGTGGTATTGATTGCTTACGATACCAGTCTCCACGCAGTGCCTAGAGAGCCTGTATATGTGGGCACCCATAGAGACCTTGCACACACGGGGATACGCAGAGAGCCTGTGTACACAGGAGTTTTGAGAGCTTGTATACATAGGCATCTGTAGAGTGCCTGTGTACACAGTAGACCGTAAAGTGCCTGATTAGACAGTGGCCCCTAGAGAGGCTTTTCACACAGGAGTCTGTAGAGAACCTGTACACACAGGCGCCTGCATAGAGCCTGTATAGTCACCCGTAGAGAACATGTACAAACTAGAGTCTGTACAGAGTCTGTATACACAGGCACTTGTAGAGCCTATATACACAGGACTTTGAGAGTCTATATACACAGGCACCAATAGAGAGTCTGTATACACACGTGAGAGCCTGTGAACACATGTGAGTGGAGAGAGCCTGGATACACAGGCACCTGTAGAAAGCTTCTATCCACAAGGACCTGCAGGGAGCCTGTATACATGGGTCCCTGTAGAGACTGTACATACAGGGTCTTTGAGTGCCTATATGCACAAATGCCGCTATACAGAAGATCCTGCAGAGAGACTGCATACACAGAGTGCGGTAGAGAGTCTGTACACACAGTGGCCTTTAGAGAGTCTGTATACACAGTGGCCTTTAGAAAGTCTGTATACACAGACTCCTATAAAGTGCCTGTATGCTCAGGGGCCTGCAGGCCAGTGGCGAATTTAGATGCAGGGTACTTGTTGAGAGCCTATATACACAGGCACCTGTAGAATGCCTGACTATGTAAATGCCTGTAGAGGCCCTGTGTGCACAAGGACATGGAGAGAGTCTTTAACACCGGTGCATGTAATGAGCCTCTATCAAGGTGTTTTCACATTTATACAAAGGTGGCGGTAGGGAGCCTATATATACAGGCACCTATAGAGAGCCTGTAGACACAAGCAGCTGTAGAGCATCTGTATGTGCAGGGTTTTGAGAGCCTGTACACATAGGCACTCTCAGAGAGCCCGTATACACAGGTGCCTGTAGAAGGTCTGTATACACAGTACCCTGTAAAGAGTATGCTTACACTGGCATCACTGGAGCATCTTTAACACGGGTGCCTGTAGCAAACTAGTATACTCAGGTCTTTTGACAGCCTGATTGTACAGGCACCTGTAGAGAGCCAGTATACACTGGCAGCCATAGAGAGCCTCTGTAGACAGATGGCTGTAGATTGCCCGATTACGCAGTGGTCTGTACGGAGTCTGTACAAACAGGGCAGCACAGAGAGCCTGTATATCTAGATATCCATAGGAAGGCTGTATACACAGGTACCTGTGGAGTGTCTGATTACATATAGACCTGTGGAGAGCCTGTGTTGTCCATAAGGTGTAGATTGTCTAAGGGATTTTGTACTGCAGTGCTAGATCCTAAGCAGTGCTGGGACAGCTGTTGTATTGTACCTGAAAGAACCTGGGTTCTGGAATGAATTAATATGTCACACTGATAGCGTACACCCTTTAATAGTGTTTGAGTGTTTGTTCATACATTATTCCAAAAATGAGCTGCAGTAGAACACATGCTAGGAAACATAGAATTATGTTCACCAGTACCTCAGACATCTGATGAACAAGCATATTTTGGGACAGTGTCATGAATGGATAGAAATGATAACGCTAGATAACAACTTCAGTGGGTACCCATGGAACTCATCCCACATGGAGTGAAGTACTTGCAACGAGCGTTTGCAGTGAAACAATGTCTTAGAATGCAATGGACCAGGCAGCTGTATCACAACGAACGGAATCTTGGTTATACAAGGGCAGTACTGTGAACCACACCCATTACCCCTTGATACTGAACTGGAATACTCGGCGTAACCCTGACGGTCTTTGAATTACTGGTTCATCCGGGAAGGTAATATACTTATGAGCAATAGAATCACAATTAATTACTCAGTAGACCAGTAAAATGTTCATTGTCTGAATCAGTTTCGACTGGTAAGTCATTTTCGATAGCTCACGAAGGATCTTGGCCTAAGTCTGCGTCAGAATCTGTGGAGAGTCACTGCCTGTGTGAAGCTATTACCGGCCGAGTTCACAGTGTCTTACCAGAAGACTTCCAGTCTCTCAGATGCAAAGAAGTGCATCTAACCAAACTAATGATAAGGCTGTCCTAAGGATTTGAGCTACCTCATACGTGGGGAAGTAGCTCTGGTCTGTGGTATTTGTGGAGTGTCAATTACAGAGTACTACGACTCGATTGGGTGCGTTCTGTATTCAGAAGAAAAATGGCAGAAATTTGTCTGGCTGGTCAAATAGCATTTCATACTATCTTGGCTCCTACAGAAAGTATTAGGTATAATTAGAATATTTTAAGACTTTTAGACTGGTCCTTCTCAGTGATGAACCTATGACGTCCTTTATATATCTGTTTTATACTTGTGTCACTTTTAAGTTTCTGCTGTTAGAGGTTTAAGCAAGATACAGTTTCTATTTGATTTTTAAAACTACCAATCGAAACTGTATTTAGTTATGCCGTATCATATGTCATTTATCGATACTTACATGGTAGAAAATCGCTATGACTGCTAACAATCCACATGTCTTCCGCTCGAAAGTCAGATCTAGCTGTCCATCTAGATCAGATGGCCCACAATCAGTCGACTCTAGGGATGGTGGGGTTTCCCCAGGGGCTACATCGTGCCTGAGCATGGACTACAGACACTAACATACACCGACACTTCATACGACCGACCCAGAATTTATCCAGAGCTATAAAGGGTCAGTCATGTGGGTGCTGGACCGAGATAGGATACCCTTTGGTGAAGCTTGCCGAGAACTGGGCGCTTCGGGAGGACCGGCCAACAGAACTGCGACTGACAGCTGGCTGCTCCACGTCACCCGGCAAACCTAACAAGCACTGTGCAGTGGAGAGTATGTAATCACAGCGAGTGAATGTCAAGGACTAAAGATACTAAGCGAAATGTTAGTAAGTCTTTCAAGGAGCATACAGTTTATTGGGAGAATACAGACAAAGTGTAAAGCAAAAGGAGACCACATAGACAGGGAGAGTGCTTATGAGTGCTGCCTCGGTATTTAGAATCTTCAGCTGCTCGAGCAAAAGAACGAGGTCGAATGGAGGTGCAGAATAGTACATAATGTGCGTGATGTACGCGAAATTATACGTTTGTGGCAGCTACCAGCCACTAAACTGATGATATACTTTAAAAGCTCTTTATCGTTTCTTGCCAATAAAGATTTTGAACATTTTGTTCATCATCAGATTGCTGTAATGAATTACCAGGACAAAATATTGAATGTTTATAGAATGTAAATTTTGAGTATTTTATGTTATTAAATGTTTGCAGTGCCATTATGTTCTTCAATTAAAATAATATTGTCTCGAATGAAAACAGCTCACAGTTGCACTAAATTATGTCTATTTTAAACCTTCACCATGGTTTCTGCTACAATAATATAGCTTTCTTCAGAATTCATACACACTACTAAATGAAAAATGTCTTAGCCTAGAGGCTGCGTCGAGACCAGCCTCTGGGCTAAGACATTTTTCATTTAGTAGTTTGTATGACTTCTGAAGAAAGCTATATTATTATAGCAGAAACTATGGTGAAGGTTTAAAATGAACATAATTTAGAGCAACTATGGGCTGTTTTTCATTCAATTTCGTAACGGTTGCTGCTGTCGCTGCCATGATGAAAATAATAAAATAGTATTGAATCGAAAAATACACTGAAGAGCCAAAGAAACTGGTACACCTGCCTAATATCTTGCAGGGTCCACGCGAGCACGCGGAACTGCCGCAACACGACGTGGCATGGACTCGACTGATGTCTGAAGTAGTGCTGGAGCGAACTGACACCATGGATTCTGCAGGACTGTCCATAAATCCGTAAGAACATGAGGGGTGGAAAGTTCTTCTAAACAGCACGTTGCAAGGCATCCCTGATATGCTCAATAATGTTCATGTCTGTGGAGTTCGGTGGCCAGCGGATGTGTTTAAACTCAGAAGAGTATCCCTGGAGCCACTCTTTAGCAATTCTGGACGTGTGGGGTGTCGCATTGTTCCGCTGGAATTGCCAAAGTCCGTCGGAATGCACAATGGACATGAATGGATGCAAGTGATCAGACAGGGTGCTTACCTACGTGTCACCTGCCAGAGTCATATCTAGATGTATCAGGGGTCCCATATCCCTCCAAGTGCACACATCCAACACCATTACCGAGCCTCCACCAGCTTGAACAGTCCCCTGCTGATATGCAGGTTCCATGGATTCATCAAGTCCAATATCACTGCTGATGGACCCAGACAAGGCGTAAGGCTTTGCGTTGCCCAGTCATCAAGGGTACACGAGTGGGCCTTCGGCTCCGAAAGCTCATATCGATGATGTTTAGTTGAATGGTTCGCACGCTGACACTTATTGATGGCCCAGCATTGAAATGTGCAGCAATTTGTTGATGTGTTGCAGTTCTGTGGCGTTGAACTATTGTCTTCAGTTGTCGTTGATCCCACTCTTGCAGGATCTCTTTCCGGCCGCAGCGATGTTTTACCGGAATGCTAATATTCACAGAACACTCGAGCAATGGCCGCACGGCAAAATCCCCACTTCATATCTCAGAGATGCTCTACTCCAAAGCTCGTGCGACAACTATAACATCACATTCAACGTAACTTAAATTTTGATAACCTTCCACTGTAGCAGCAGTAACCGAACCGACCTAACAACTGTGACAGACACTTGTCTTATACAGGCGTTCCCGACCGCAGCGCCGTGTTCTGTCTGTTTACATATCTCTGTAGTTGAATGCGCATACCTATTCCAGTACCTTTGGCGCTTTAGTGTATTTGTAATGTAAAACTTCAGCCAGGAATGTGAGTAAAAAACTTGATATTACTACTGTTACCTCTAACATTAAAGCCTCCTTTTGTTTGAAAAAGACAATATAGTAACACAGCCGTTTAATGGAAAGCGCACATCGTTATGAACGTAGCTATACTTACGAAGTCTGAGCTTACACCTGTCTACCTTAAGAGGCCGCCACAGATAGACTAAACAGCGCCTGCTGTTTCTCTCTCTCGCTCTAGGTATCGCAAGTCTTATTATATCACCTCCATAGGCACCGCATGTATTAACCAAGAGTTACGCTATCGTCGTAGATGCCTGACACGAAGTGCATCTGGTCACACCGTTATCGCTATTTGGTAGTCATTCTCTTCTTGTCTCACTGTGCAGACGCCTTATCGCATTGCTGTGTAGCTATCTCACCTGTCAGTGCTGAAACGTTCGCTATTAATAGAACAGCATTGCATAACATAGCATCATGTTGCGCCACCAGATGAAACAAATCTTTGTTAAACTTAGTCTGGATTCTCAGCAAAAACAAAATAAAATAAACAAAAGCTTTTGGATTTTGTTGGTTTGCCACAACCGCATCCAGAGACCCACACTTCTATATCTAAATCTATAGTACCGAGGGCATTCTGTAAAGTAGCACCTCCGAATTTTTTATTTACACACTCTTAAAGTTTTTTGAATAAGACAAACGTTAGTAGCAGTCTATATTATTATCATTCATATTTAGGTATTTTCAGCCCTTTGCTGCTAGAGTGCAGCCAAATGTAGCGACTAACATGGCGGGATGTCGGTGCGCCAGACAAAGCGTCCTGTAATCGAGTTTCGAATTCGAAGAATTCTCCCACATGTGGAACATCGTCTCCTAAAGCATGACAATGTCAGCTCATACACGAGAGCTGTGACATATTCAACAATCCGACGCCTGGGCTTCACTATCATCAATCATCCTCTATACAGTTCCGACTTGACCCCATCCGATTCTCGTCTGTCTCCTGAACTTAAAAGACGTCCGAGGACTCCACTTTGTCAGTGAAGAAGCCGTGCCAGCATAGTTGAGGTTGTGGCTCCGTCAACAAAGTCAAACATTTTCCATTGATGGTATCAACAAACTGGTCTCTCATTGGAAGAAATGTATTCGTCACTGGGATAACTATGTTGAGAAATAAATGTGTACCGTATTTTAGGGACTATAAGACGCACTTTTTTTCCTTCGGAAAATTGCCTACAGAATTCAGGCGCATCTTATACTATATATCTTATACTATATATCTTATACTATATATCTTATACTATCTTATACTATATATCTTATACTATATATCTTATACTATATATCTTATACTATAAAAATGTCCATTGTTTGATTTAAAATTCCAGCCAGTCTTAAAAATGCTCGAAATTTAGCGCGGATTTCGATGCGAGATGCTTTTAATAATTTCCACAACCAAACTTTGTCTCGAATCCTGGCAGAAAATCCAAAGAAATTCTGGTCGTATGTGAAGTATGTTAGCGCAAAACACAATCAATGCCATCTCTGCGCGATACTATCGAAGACAGTGCTGCCAAATCAGAGTAACTAAACACAACCTTCCGAAATTCGTTCAACAAAGAAGGCGAAGTAAATACTCCAGAATTCGAATCAAAAACAGCTGCCAACATGAGTAACGTAGAAGTAAATATCTTCGGAATAGCAAAGCAATTTAAATCACTTAACAAAAGAAAGTCTTCCGGTCCAGAATGTACACCAGTTAGGTTCCTTTCAGACTATTCTGATATAATAACTCCATACTTAACAATCATATACAACCGTTCGCTCGACGGAAGATCTGTATCCATAGACTGGGAAGCTTCACAGATCACACCAATATTCAAGAAAGGTAGTAGGAGTAATACACTAAATTTACTGGCGCATATCATTAGCGTCGATATTCAGCAGGATTCTGAAACGTATGTTATGTTCGAACTTTATGAATTACCTCGAAGAAAGCGGTCTATTGACACAGTCAACACGGATTTAGACATCGTTCTTTTGAAACACAACTAGCTCTTTACTTGCAGGAAGTGTTGAGTGCTGTTGTCAGGGTATTTCAAATTGATCCCGTATTTCTGGATTTCCGGAAGGCTTTTGATATGGAATATCGTCTCAGTTACGTGATTGGATTCGTGATTTCCTGTCAGAAAGGTCACAGTTCGTAATAATTGACGGTAAGTCATCGAGCAAAACAGATGTGATTTCTGGTGTTCCCCAAGGTAGTTTTATATGTCCTCTGCTGTTGCTTTTCTATATAAACGATTTGGGAGACAATTTGAGCAGCCGTCTTAGGTTGTTTGCAGATCATGCTGTCATTTATCGATTAGTTAAGTCATCAGAAGATCAAAACAAATTGCAAAACGACTTAGAAAAGATATTTATAGAGTGCGAAAATTGACAATAGACCCGAAATAACGAAAAGTGTGAGGTCATCCACATGAATGCTAAAAGGAATCCGTTAAACTTCTGTTACACGATAAATCAGTCACATCTGAAGGCCTCCGGCATTTGATGTTCCGAGTAACAGAACTGTTGCCGTGAAAGGCGCTAAAACTGTAACTGTGCAAACAAGTGGACATGGAAAAACGCACTAAACTTTAGTCCTTTCATGGTGTGCTAACGGTACTTAACTTAATCGTATGATCATTTCCACGAGTAAAACAATGCCAAACGTTCTGAAATACCGCCTGATGTTGCTCACATGCATGACAACGGTTGGATGGACTAGGCTCGTGTGAAATTATGGATTAACAGAGTGTGGGAGGAAAGGAAAGGTGCTTTATTGAGGAAGATTTCTCTTCTCGTGCTAGATCAGTTTAGTAATCATTTGAAAAATTCTGTGAAAGAGGAATCGAGACAGGGAAATACAGAGCCCGATGTTATTTTAGCAGGACTTCTTCACAATTGCAAACTGTTGATGTCTCGATAAGTAAACCATTTAAAGTGTATATGAGAGAGGAATGGATCAAATCGATGAAGGATGAAACCCAACATGAATTCGTGCTGGAGGGAGGTTTAAAACAACCTACAGTCAAACAAGTGGGTCAGTGGATAAAGCAGCCGCGGTCTCGAGCGAGAGAAAACGTTTGTCAAATATTTCAAGAAGTGGGGCGTAAGTAACGCTTCGATGGCAGAGAAGGCCATCTTATATATGGAGAGGACAGCGATGATGGCGATGAAGAGGAAGAATAAGAATAAGAAGAAGAAAGTATAGATGACGATTTTCAGGGATTTTAAAAGTCAGTTCCGTTTTATAAACTAAGAATTTTTTTAGTGTGGCTTTGCAATCTAATAATAAAAATAGTAAAAATGTTATTTTTTAAAAATTGCTTAAAAATTAAGGCTCGTCATATAATCAGTAGCGTCGTATAGTCCGTAAAATACAATAGACATGAAGAATAAAGTGGCAGAATGTTAATAGCATTTGTTATATTTAAAAATTTTTAAGAGTTTTCGCACAAAAAATTCGGAGGCATTACTTTTTCGCACATCCTCGTTTATGCATACCTGCAGAAGTCCGACCATTTAGTGCAGCGTGTCCAAGAAGTCCCTGTAGGCCTCTTGACCTTTTAGAAATAGGGAAATAAATTTTATTTGTATGCTTCCGATGGTATTGACGAAAACTATTGTTTTCAAGTTATGGAACATTCTGTCGGTACTTGGAAGAATATACACATACTAATAGCTGAAATGCATACGCAGTAATGATTTTTCTCAGTAGCAGTTTCGGACATAATTATTATGACGTGCGTTTCAGTTTTTATTATTTTTTAGTGTTGCTGTCATTTTGTGAAGTCATGGTTGATGTGGGCTGGTGCAGCTACACATAACCAAGCCAGATGACTTACTATGACGAATTATCGAGTAGAAGGATGTTTTGGAAGGCCTTCTAATAAGATCTCCTATTACGTTCCTTGTGGAGTGGTAGCACGAAAGTCCACAGATACGATAACAACGACAGATTCGAATGCTTGTATAGATTGGTTTTCCAACGCACCGAGTCTTAAAGTACAAGTTGTGAAGTCTGGGGAGGGAGGTGACTGTGCGATTGGCCCTTCACGACCAATCCAATTACCTGGGAAGTGATTATCGAGTAAACCTTGAACTTTCATGAGGAAATGAGGTGGTGCACCGTCTTTCTAGTAGTAAACCATCCCATCTAGGACATCTTCGTCGATCTGTGGAATTAAAAAGTTTTCAAGCATATTCAGATACACTTGACCAGTGACAGTTTTCTCCATGAAAAGAAATGGCCGTACTCTTCCAGTTTGCTAAGGACACAAAACACATTAACTCTGGGGTGTCAAGGACGTTTTCTAGGGTTGCACGTGGATTTTCGCTGATATGAAATGTTGCCTCATCGATGAAGACTATTACATTCAGGAGTATCTCGTCATTCTATATCCGATACATTTTCGCACAGAATTCCCCACGAACAACTTTATCTGAATCACTAATGTGCTGTGATAGTGTGAGTCTGTATGGTTTGACATGTAAACGTCTACGCAGTACTCGCCAAATAGCGTTTTGTGGAATGCCAGGTCGCGAGACGCATGTAGCTTTGATTTTTGTGAACTGTGGGCAAAGATCTCCCTAATCTGTTCGACGTATGAGCGATCTGATGAACAACCCGTCTCAACAAAGTTCTTGTGCCAAGATCAAATTCTAGGCCTGCTCGGAGGTTCTTTAACGTAATTCGGTGCAGAAAAGCGGAACAGTTGTTGCAGAGTACGTTTCATGAAACCAAAACCCATAGCTCCATATTGTCCAATTAGTAACTTAACACCAAAAATTCATCTGCTTATGCAGAACTGGTTTGTATAGGTGAACTGCACTATTATTGTTATCTGCGCCAAAAGCAATAAGTAGTGGGACAACCTATGTACCACCCCACATTGGATTGTTGCCAAATTTATTCAAGATGGCGGATCCAAGATGGCGGCGATACATATGGCAGTGTCGCAACGACATCATGGCGAGCAGTTCAAATTTTGGCAGGAAAATAGGTCAATTAGACTACCTCCATTAATCTAACCTGTCCCCTCCTCTCCCAAGAAAATAAGGGAAGTTCAAATTTTGGTGGGGAAAAAGGTCACTTCACTTCATCTGACCGCCAGCTCTTCCATCGAATTGGTGGGGAAGGATGGAAAGGATGGACATAGGTCTTTATTTTGCATTAAAACAATTTGAGACAGTAGCTCCATCCAGTGTGTTCACCATGAGGTCTGGAGTGCAACTGCCCTAGTACTCATTACTGCCACCAGAGGGAACTGTCGTCCCTTCCGTGAACTAATCCAAGATGGCGATCTGGGGGGAAAATGGCGGGAAAAGGACTCAGCCGGTTCTGGGCTGCTGGAGAGAGGAAGAAGTGTACTTTATTTATTTTGGAACGATTTATTTATGGACGGATTTCACATAGTTCATTGATTACACTGATACAAAACACTTGCTCTGACATGCTTGGGTTCACAACATACAGTCTACAGACCTGCAAACAACTCGTACATTATCGAAATAATGCAGTACACTGATGTACAGAGCGAAAACAACTAGTAAATAACTCAAATAATGCAATACACTAATGTACAGACACACAAACAACTCGTAATTACCGAAATAGTGCATAGCACAGCCTACAGACCTGTTCACAAAATGATCAACAAATACGTCCGATAATCTTGAAATTATCGAAAAATAATGAGTACATAACGCTCTGACTGGGATACTCACCACGCTTAAAGAGCCAAAAACAATGAAGCACACAAACACTCATTGCATGTAAAAACCGCTTTGGACTATCGTTGAGAAATTCGACTGTGATGTATCAGCAAAGTGTTCCCTACAAAGGTTCCAACTTGTGCACACTCTAACAATACCACCACTTCCAAAGTAGCTTAGAAATCAGATTAATAATATTGCTCACGCGGCATATGTTCGATTTATCGGGCAACAACAAAGTTATTGACTGTGGATAGTATTGTCAGAATGGAAATAATGAAGTCACTGTGAAAAAATCATTAATTTTGGCACTTATCATGAATGGATTCCCACATAGATTTAATCGAAGTTGTTATGGCTCATCTTGTTGATTCTAGGGTGATTCCACTTTGACTGCTAGGAGGTCCAGATCTATATTTAAACAATATTTGAAGACCTAACAAATGCGTTTTTTCAGGAAATTCTTAATGATCAAACAATCCCAGATCAGAACATTGGTATGGTAGAAATAATTTTTGACTTGGTGTTCACATCCACATTTTTATTAAACTTCTTGTAAATTCACATATACTTCTTCTTCATTGTCACATCATCAAGAAAACAATTTTGTATCAGTCTTCATATATTTAATTTCCACTCTAACCAAACACAAGACTTGGCTGTTCTTTTATAAAGCGAAATAACAACTTAACTTCTGCAAAGCGAAACAAAGACTGCTCTGTGCGCAGTAAGTCAAAGATTATAACAGTCTCACAGAAATGAATACACACAAGAGCCATATCACTGTAATATATCGATACATCGGAGTACCTATACATTAATAAAACCAAATGTGAATATTGTCACAAAAATATGTCTGTTACTTCGCAGAAAAGTAGTACGATATTACTGGTATCGAGAACTGGGGTTGGAGCGCCGTAATGGTCACGTAAATAAAGAACCATTACAACAGGCCGACGCCGCTGACTCCTGACGCAAGCCAATGCCAGAGAGACGAACGCAGGGGCGTGAGCCATTGCTCTCAGGCTGCTGCCGCTTACAACCAGCAGGTGTAAGTCGTGTCTGTTTTCGAGTACACAGTTAGAATTCTTCGAGTGTTACACTGACATCACATGCCCATGTCTTTGGACGCGCATGTGTTCACCTATCCACCGTTGCTGGCGCGATGACGCATAGCTGTGGGTCCAGTGCCAAGAAAGAAGTTTGCATAGTGGCTCAGCATCACAGATGCAGCTAAAACGTTCTCAATGTTATACTGACATCACTTGTATATGTAAATGACAGCCAAGTCCCCCAATGGATGCATTATACAAATCTGTTGATACGCTTCCTAGAATAATCTAGAGTGCCTTCTCCATAGCGGTCTTAACGGGACATCCCATTCCACATGAGCGACGATCTGCTGCGTGGATGTGTTTGTCTGCCTGGTATGACTGATGCATAGACATGAGAAGTGTGCATAGTATGATTGGAATTTTCGGTATCTACAATTACTGGTCTGGAGATGTTCTAATGCCTCAAAGTCAGATGAAGGACAGCATCACGCCAGAGATGGATGGTCTGCTTCAACTTGTCTTTGAACACCTGAACAAAGAATACATCACCTTACACTCAGATCTTCCTGTAGATAACGTGTCCTCCCCCCCCCCCCCCCAAATCTTGTTTGAACCAGTCTGTAGAGGCTCCTGTGGCCCAGAAAGAAAGATGTCTTGTGAATGAATGGAGCATTCTGACTGGCTCTTACTGAATTTACCCGCCAAGTTACTGTTGCTGCTGGTGTGGAAGCACTGTCCGCCTTTTTTTCTGCATATGAGACTTCCAGCAGCAAAAAAATATTTTGTACAGATCACCATATTGCACAGACAGTTAAAACCTACAAACGTGGTCTACGGATCATCAAATACATCTCCACATACTCACCATGCCGCAGTGCACTGCCGGCCGGAGAATCTGCCGCCGTAAACGCGGTCCATGACCGCAGCCATAGAAGTGAGTGTCAGGCAGAGACAGGCCAGCCGTCCGTTTACGACCTCTCAAACCCCAGGAGGATTTAAGTGGTAGGAGTTCAAATGCTGTCAATAATCCCAGTGCAAACACTCGTCATATTGAATCTTCTCAAATTTCTGCAGAGTATACACCCGATACACATGGTCCCGAAGGCAACTCAACGCAAACTGGACATCACTTCACTATGCACCCATCTAGGGGAGCAGCGAGTCAAATCGTCGTAAGTCGGAAGCTTACTCGGAGTCTCTGATCCAGTGTACAAAGGATGGGCAAACCCTAGTTATGAACAAAGGTGTCAGCTGAGAGGCTGTTTCCGGCCCCAATCTGCTTGCTCGCTGCTGTGCTTTCTACAGCCATCTCCAGACTCACAAGAAAACTGGGAACCAGGCACATATTTATCAGTGTAACTACAATTAAATATTGGGATTTCTGCTGAAGCCTGACACCGAACAATGTTCTGGAAATGTCTCCTGTTGATAGCCGTGGTTCTGGAACGAATCTCAATATGTATAGTGTACATAATTTTCCACATAAAAAAATACTTCATTCCCCATACAGCTATCAATAAGCTGAATCTGTACCTCCCCCACGATAGGATACACAGTAGCACCCAGCAGACACTCGTATATATACCGCAAAGACTGTTGTAAAAAGGCTGGGTCGGTTTCTCTCGGCACAAAGGCATCACTGTTTCTGGGCCCTACCTGCTTGTGTGCTTTCTACCCCCATCTACAGACTCTGGGATTACAAAAAATGTAATTTCACATGATTTGCCAGAATATCATGCCATTTTCGCGATTCTTCTCGATATCAAGCACATAGAAATATCGCTTGATTAGCAGTATCGTTTGCACAAAAATGGCTCTGAGCACTATGGAACTTAACTTCTGAGGACATCACACACATCTATGCCCGACGCAGGATTCGAACCTGCGACCGTAGCGGTCACGCGGTTCCAGACTGTAGCGCCTAGAACCGCTCGGCCACCACGGCCAGCTCGCTTGCACAGTATAATTTCGAAGATATAGACCGGAAATTCTTTCTCTAGAAACAGAGTGAGTTACAGCGTCCTGCAAACCACTGAGTAACTAGAAACTGATCTCGTCTGCAAAGACCTTTACATGAAAGCTCGAAAAAAATTGAGGAAACTGATATTTCCACTTGCGAATACCGATGTCGGTGATATAACAGATTCTAAATCGTTCTTATAATTTACAAAGTCAACTAAGGTGTTTCTCATGTCTAGGGAACCAGAAAACGTGTCTTGCATCTGTCTTTCACCTGCTAGATGGGCACACCACTATAGATGTTCTCTCAACCAAATAAAGATGGGAAATGTGCAGAAGCAGTCAACCGGACAGTTTACATGGAAGGGAATAATAGTCCAGTGCGAACACACGTCCATATTGAATCTCCTCAAATTTCCATGTGATCATGAGGACTGTCCAACACATACTAAGTATTAGTTCGCTATACGGCTGTCTAGAAGACTACACGGTTAAGTCTGCTACATTCCTCCATCCCAACAGGCCTTTCCATTCGGACGGCTCCTGCCATTAGTGGGAAACGTGAATCATTTCCGAAACAGTCCACCGCCACCGCTGCATGCCATGCACCCCTAGAAAGACTCATCCTATGATCCTATGAAACTGCCCACATACTCTTTTGATTGCTATACTTACAATTATATATTACGATAGCGGCCTCTATTGGACGACATTCGACAATGAGCGAAGAATTGGAAAAACACCCTGCTGACGGCTGTGGCCCTGGAAATAGAAATATCTGTACCATTCTTATGACTTTACATACTTTTCCCTTTGCTATCACAGTATTCCACGTCAAATCCATACCTTCCTTACGACTGGACATTTTCTTTACAGCTATTGGAGCACTCACACATACTTTGTAAGCCTGATTTTCAAAACGAACCTATCAAGCATCCCCTACTACTATGTATAATACTTCGCCAATAACTAATTGCTGGGGATACGAAATAATACTGACCGAATATCTGCGATGGGTAGGAATGTCTCATAAGTTTTTCTTGCGAGAGGTACCACTGTGTCTTAGAAAGAGAAGTGTAATCGTCTTACATACCCTCAGATGTTAATAAAACACGATCACAACAACTACTGTATGTTACTGTCACAAGCGGTCTTGGCTCTACAGGTGCACCGAAGTATCCATGTTAAAAGCTTCACTGGCTTTATAAATCGAGGTATGGCATTACCTCCGAATGAAATGATATTTTCCAGACAAATTCTGCGAGAGGAATATACATGGTAAATGCTGGAGTGTATATTATCAGACCAACAGTGCTATTACACCTCGCCGACGGTACAACTTCGTAATAAAATTACCTAATTCAGAAAGTGATTCGTCTAAGAAACATGGCATGAAACCGGTACTTGCAACTCCCTCATGCCGCCACTAGATATTTCTCCAATATTTGCACCGCATTCTGGCTCGATGCCAAGTCACAGGTTTAGTGATATATCTACTGGGTTATAGGCGATGTTTGATTGAAAAGGATCACAAACAGCAGGTGGTGTGCTGATTAAGGTAAGAAATATAGAGCAGCTTTTGAGATCTCTAGTGCTACGCTTTCCGGTAGAAATGATGTCTGTGGGGTGGAATGAGTTCTTTCCATTCAACCACATATTTAAGTTGTATCCAATGGAGAAGTCCTTTCATGATTACAGCCACTAGTGAATCATATTTCTGACACTCTCATATCTCGAAAAGAGTCACCTTTTTCGAACCGGCCTGTTACAGTAAAATTCCAATGCTGCTTTTTAGGCACTCCCTATGCCTCTTGCAGCTACTGACATTCCTGCAGCTTTGCGCATGTGATCATTCCAATTCAAATGAGAACTGAGCAGAAGTCGGAGAGAACTACATGTACCACCTTTTGAAACCCATGTAGAAACAGAGTGACCTGAGTTAGTGCAACAGGACCGTGTTTTGACTATTCGGTGGAAATGGGAACATGTTGTCATAGCTCTGCCAACAGTATACGATTACGATGTGTAGGTCAGCGCCAAATGAAGCCTGCTCCTGCAACACAAGGTAGTTTAACAGACAGTAAGGGAACTGGGAGGAGGATGAAGATTTTGCTACTGCATTGTGGTGCGTTCCCAAACTAAGTACAGGTACTGCAGTTCAAAGCAAATCTGTGTCCCTCAGGGTCCATTCAAGTTTATCACCCCAACATGCCGTCTGTACCATTCAACAGAGAAAAACTACGAACTGTGAGACCTCCACTAACTTCATCCGATAGAGATCTTGATAAGATGTCTACTGCATCTCTCTACTCACATATATCGAAAACAAACGCCATATCCATGCAGGCATCGAGCCCATGTGACGATCCTATTAAATATACAGGTATTGACCCACTGCAAAGTTGCTTTGCCTGTACTGTGGAAAGATGACCATATCTCACAAACTATACTATAAGTCGCAATTGATGCTCCCTGTGACCCATCGTGCACAGATCTTCCGATAGCCAAGCAAAGCAATAATGTCACCCACACGTTCTTGTTAAATGCCGATTGCGCTTGCAGTTTCTCTCTGAGTGATACGACGATCGTCCTGAATTAATCTGGCAACATTTTGCTTGTGAAGCTCGGTGAATGCTGTCACAGAACGTACAACTCTTTGTTTGTTACACAGGTCAGATGTTCCTGCACTCAATATCTTTAAACATACTCGCCCAATGATGCATAGTACTCACATCAATACAACCACCATAAACTGCTTTCATTCTCTGATGAATCTCCTTTGGGGTGACACCTTCTGCTGTCAAGAATTCAATGACTGCACAGTGCTTAAATCGCATTGACCGACCGTCTGTGCAAGGTTCCATACTTCACACTGTAACACCACAACCGTTCAATGCTAAGGCTTCCCTCCAACAGGAACTGTAGAGAAGAGGCTACAGAACAAGCCAGTACCTGCCATATACCAATGCTGCCAACGTTTGAAGAGTTACGAAGGTGGAGGAATAACGTTTTATTCAATCCTCGTATCTCTATACTGAAAAACGTGAAAATTTATATCGAATTTATATTAGAACGAGCTTCAGATTTAAAAACCACAACATAAGAAGTCTAGTGGCTAGTGTTGCTACCTTTGGATCACGGGGTCCATGGTTCGATTCATTGTCTGGTTGGAGATTTTCTCTGCCTGAGGACTGGGTGTCTGTGTTGTCCTCGTTATTTCATGATCACCTCATCATTCGTACAGTTGCTAGAAAGGATCGTGAAAAAATTGGGACTTTGTACGGGCGCTGGTGACCGCGTAGTTCAGCGCCCCACAAATCAGACATGATCACCACATTGGAAGCAGGACAGCAGTGAAATTCCTCTGCTATCGTGACGGAAGGTGCATAATACACAAAGCTGAGTCTAAGTGAACTAGTGGTCCCAGCAATGTCTATTGGGTCCCAAATCCAAACAACAAATGTTATACAAACTCGGTTACAAAAACTCTACCCAAACTCTACCGTGATCATGGTAGAGACGATTGCCGCACTGGAAGACTTGATTTTTGCACGGAAGACATCACAACTGTCGTAATAAATGATAGCACGTCAGCCCTGCAATAAGTTAGAAACCACAACAGTCCTACAAATCCAGTAGGTGAAGCCATAATTGACAACATGTGAGGAAACACCAAAAATAGGAATTTAAAAATGATTCAGTTGAGAGAAAGACTGTCTTTCAATAATATATTAAAAGTGCTCAAGATGCCCTGAGACATCATCCCTTCAATTAAATTTAATTTGCCACCAAAAATCGTGAATTAATGTTGAAATATAGAGGCGGTTCAGTTAGGAGTGAGAAAATGACTATTTGATTCTTCTCGAAGATGGAACATTCGATCACCTTTCCCCTACGAAGCTCACAGTGACTGCTAGACAATTTTTGACAAGCTTTTTGCCTCAAGTCATTGCGTCTTGGACGCTGAAAAGCCAAAAGGAAAGGAAAAATATTTTATTTTGTTCTTCAATAACGCACAATGTCAAACAGCAGTGAAATGTTCCAGAATTGTCTACCTAGCAGATTAGGCGTGTTTATTTCACCAACCAGCTTTCTCGTTACTATGTTTCAGGTAAACATCTGCGCAATTGTCGTTCAACAGGCTGCTGTTTCGACGGACAGACTCCTTCGAAATAGTTACTCAAGTGGTTGATGCGTACTCGTTTGTGTAAGATGCAAACAAAGGACACTTGTATGATCGATTCACATTTTCACATTTACTAACTAAACGTGTCTCCTTGTACCGTTCCACGTGCACGCCCAAGCAATGTTTAGCACTGCTTTATTGTCGTACCGGAACAGAACTACCGTTTCTTTACTACTGCATTTCTTTTAACGTGACTAATTCCAAGAAGCCAGTCTTTTATTTATCAAGAACAGTGAGCTTACGGCGTTGGAACATCGACAACAAAGCACCAGTCTTTTGCAAACCACTCGTACTTTTATTGCGAGAGACTGCGTAGAAGGAGAATTACTTCGCTTGCGCGGAAAAAGTCACTGTGATAAGAGTAACGATAAAGTCACTGTTGTAAGAGGTCCATATCATTAGGACAACCCGCTTCGCCACTCGACGTGCTGTACCCGGAACGGAAATGAACGCTCGTGGTGATGACATCACACTCACTTCGGCTCCCGTTATCTGCTACTATCTATTAACTGTATCACGCAGCTTGTTTCACCTCAATTAAGATAAGAGTAACAGCTTACAATTCTTCATGAATCAAGAGAATTATTCTAAAATCAAAGCGAATGCTCTCGACGCCATAAATAATTTAATAAAGATGTGAATGAAATTCTTTCTTGTGTCAGGTCGCTTCATAGTAAAACGCTAAAGCAGTTATATAAAAACTTTCATTTCAGTTGTCTTTGTACCAGTAGTGTTCACTGCCTAGTATCCTAAACGATTTAATTCAACTGAATACTGTCTTCTGAAATAATGCTACCCCCTCTAATTTTCAGTTTCGGTCTGCCAACCATTATAACTACATATTAATGATATTGTAGTCCTACCCTTTAGGGTTTAGATCATTCAGCTGTTTAGGACATTGAATCAGTCGTTCCGTCTAGGAACTGTTCAATTGCAGACGTCAACGAGCATTCACATGGCGAACCAAACATACCATATCCTGCACAAAAACCATAGATACATAGTGTAAATACCCGTTATCCATGAACTGTTCAAACTGTAGCCAAATATAATAGCGAATAGAAGGTATTTGCAGGCCGCGGTGGCCGAGTGGTTCTAGGCGCTTCAGTCTTTAACCGCGCAACTGCTACGGTCGCAGGTTCGAATCCTGCCTCGGGCATGGATGTATGTGATGTCCTTAGCTTAGATAGGTTTAAGTAGTTGTAAGTTCTAGGGGACTGATGACCTTAAATGATAAGTTCCATAGTGCTCAGAGCCATTTGAACAGAAGCTATTTCATCCTCTGTCCAATTCCTTTTCTGCTGAATGCAGTCCCAAACGCAACTCGAAGCAGGTACATTAGAAGGTTACATCTCAGTTGAACAAGGATAGATGTGGGAAGCAACTGTAGCATTATTTAAAAAATCTCTACCCCTGAAGTGTTTAGAAAAATCAGGGAAAATATGTCACGGCGGATAGACGGAGATTATATCGCCGCCTTTGAGTATGAGATTAGTATTTCCACACTCCCCGTGTCAATTGCTACTTCGGCTGCCTTCTGAGTGGAGATTGAAATGAGGAAGGTGGCAAATTATATATTTTGGTCGTGTAAAGCTATCTTTTCACTGAAAAACTCTATTAACTAGTGTAGTGGCTGCATTCTCACATTAAATTATGTGCATTCTCAAATCAATGTGACAAGACGGGAAGCCTTATAGAATGTGACCAATGATAAGACCAACGTTGACTTTCGTTTATTGTAGAACACAGAAAATGTAGTTGTGCATTCGTAGATCTCCGATAATCGAGATAGATTAAATTGTAAATGTTTATGAGACTAGAAAGCCTTCTTTTGCATAAATTGTATGACAGATTTTAATAACAGCAACACTGAATTTGTTACCAAGAGTCCTTGCTAAGATATAAATGAAAATGAAACTGCTCACACTTTCCTACCATGAGTTTCTCCTAAATCTCTCATTTCTATAACCTCTCCAGTTTGATAAGATGTTCTAAATTGGTTAATATTGTGGTCTTTAAGTGTTCTCATTGAGTGTAATTCATGGTATTTATATAAACGTAAAAGTTCGTTACATCAGTTTACAATGAGAGATCAAAAGAGATGGAAAGGCACAAGATCTGATGTTAATGGCAAGTTGCTCCTCCGCGAGCCGTCAAGATATGATAACATACTGGGCCTTGGACTCTATGATGTGTCGGAATAGTTATAGATTTTAACTCTTACTGCATAGCGGTCAACATACGATGCAAACTGGAAAATTAAGGTGTACTTTTGGCATGAATATTTTTTTTGTATACGGGGTGTAAATTTTAATTTGACAAACCAGAATAACTCTACAAATAAGCTTCACATGAAAAAAAAATGTGTAGAATCCAGAGTTGAGTATTTTCGAGGGGGATATCTGCTGGTGCTAAAATTAGCCCGCCATCACAACCCCCCGGTGGCGGGGCGGGAGGCAACTTTAAAATTTCAAATTAAGACAAAATGTACGTAGTTTTTTTATATAGAATCTGATTCTGCAATAAAAAAATGGTGTGGCTAGCTAATTTTAGCACCAGCAGATGGGCCGTGCGTTTCTAGGCGCTGCAGTCTGGAACCGCGAGACCGCTACGGTCGCAGGTTCGAATCCTGTCTCGGGCATGGATGTGTGTGATGTCCTTAGGTTAGTTAGGTTTAAGTAGTTCTAAGTTCTAGGTGACTGATGACCTCAGAAGTTAAGTCCCATAGTGCTCAGAGCCTTGAACCATTTTGAACCAGCAGATCTCCCCCTTGAGAATGATCAACTTTGGATCCTACACATGTTTTTGTGTGAAGCTTATTTTAGAGTTATTTTGGTTTGTCAACTTAAAAAAATTACATCCTGCATAATTCATGTAAGGTGCAGTAGGTAGCAGTTCAGTGTTTCTTTATTAACACTGTGTGAGATAAAATAACTCATACTGTCGAGTGGCACACGACCTACATCAATAGTCCTTTACTCATGCAATATGAAACATTTTCAAACAGTTTCCCTGGTACCCCAGTCCGATGAATTCGAAAGCCCGCCAGAATGCATGGACATAAACGGCAGCCGCTAGCTGGAGCCGGCTCCATCCAGCTCCTTAATGTTACCCACCTTCTTTTCATCTGAGCACAGTATATGTTACAAAATCCTACAGCAAATCGATATATGATATAGGTCTGTAGTTTGCCGGATTACTCCTATTTCCTTTCTTTGGTACTGGTGTGACATATTTAACTTTTCAGTCTCTGGATACAGACCTTTCTATGAGCGAGCGCTTGTACATGAGTGTTAAGTTTGGAGTTAGTGTATCAGCATAGTCTGTACGGAACCTGACTGGTATACAATCTCGATCTGAAGCCTTGCCTTTTTTAAGTGTTTTAAGCTGCTTCGCTACGCCAGGGCTATCTACTTCTCTCATGTTAGAAGTTGTTCTTGATTCAAATTTTGAAATATTTACTTCGTCTTCTTTTGTGAAGGAATTTCAGAAAACCGTGTTTTTCTGCTTTAGTGGCGCTGTCATCAATAACATCACCATTGTTATCAGGCATCGAAGGTACTGATTTGCGTCTTGCCACCGGTGTACTTTACGTATCGCTTTGTGTTTTCTGCGAAATTTCGAGACAAAGTTTCGTCGAGTAAAATATTAAAAGTATCTCTCATTGAAGTCCACACTAAATTTAGAGCTCATGTTAAACTTCGTCACTCTTGGGGATTTTGCGTTCTTTTAAATTAATCATGCTTTTTGCGTTGCTTATGCAGTAGTGTTCTGACCTGTTTTGTGTACCACGGGGGATCAGTGACATCTACTGTAAATTTATGTGGTATAAGCCCTTCATCTGCCGTCGATACTATTTCTTTGAATTTAAACTACATCTAGTCTTCGCTTACATAGTCAGACGGGTAGGAGTAGAGACTGTGCCTTAGGAAGGTGTCAAAAGAATTTATACGTTTTTTTTTTGATAGACGTATTCTGCGTTCATTTTTGGTGGGTATGGAACTTAAGGTATTCTACATCTACACCTATACTCTGCAAGCCAGCTGACGGCGTGTGGTGGAGGGTACTTTGAGTACCTCTATCGGTTCTCCCTTCTATTCCAGTCTCGTATTGTTCGTGGAAAGCCGGCCGTGTGTGGCCGAGCGATTCTAGTCGCTTCAGTCTGGAACCGCGCTACCGCTCCGTCGCAGGTTCGAAACCTGCCTCGGGCATGGATGTGTGTGTTAGTTAGGTTTAAGTAGTTCTAAGTTCTAGGGGACTGATGACCTCAGAAGTAAAGTCCCATAGTGCTCAGAGCCATTTGAACCATTTTTTTGTTCGTGGAAAGAAAGATTGTCGGTATGACTCTGTGTGGGCTCTAATCTCTCTGATATTATCATCATGGTCTCTTCGCGACATACATAGGAGGGAGCAATATTCTGCTTGACTCCTCGGTGAAGGTATGTTCTCGAAACTTCAACAAAAGCCTGCACATATCTACTGAGCGTCTTTCCTGCAGAGTCTTCCACTGGAGTTTATCGGTCATCACCGTAACGCTTTCGCGATTACTAAATGATCCTGTAACGAAGCGCGCTGCTCTCCTTTGGATCTTCTCTATCTCTTCTATCAAACCCATCTATTACGGATCCCACACCAGTGAGCAGTATTCAAGCAATGGGCGAACAAGTGTACTGTAACGTACTTCCTTCGTTTTCGTATTGCATTGCCTTAGGATTCTTCCAATGAATCTCAGTCTTTCATCTGCCTTACGGACGATTAATTTTATATGGCCATTCGATTTTAAATCACTCCTAATGCGTACTTCCAGATAATTTATGGAATTAATTGCTTCCAGTTGCTGACCTGCTATATTGTAGCTAAATGATAAAGGATCTTTCTTTCTGTGTATTCACAGCACATTGCAATTATCTACATTGAGATTCAATTGCCATTCCCTGCACCATTCGTCAATACGTTGCAGATGCTTCTGCATTTCAGTACAATTTTCGATTGTTACAACCTCTCGATGTACTACAGCATCATCCACAAAAAGCCTCAGTTAACTTCCGATGTTATCCACAAGGTCATATATATATATATTGTGAACAGCAACGGTCCTACGACACTTCCCTGCGGCACATATGAAATCACTCTTATTTCGGAAGACTTCTTCCCATTGAGAATGACATGCTGCGTTCTGTTATCTAGGAACTCTTCAATCCAATCACACAATTGGTCGGATAGTCCATATGCTCTTACTTTGTTCATTATACGACTGTGGGGAACTGCGTCAAACGCCTTGCGGAAGTCAAGAAACACGGCATCTACCTGTGAACCCGTGTCTATGGCCCTCTGAGTCTCGTGGACGAATAGCGCGAGCTGAGTTTCACACGATCGTCTTTTTCGAAACCCATGCTTATTTCTACACAGTAGACTTCTAGTCTCCAGAAAAGTCAGTATACTCGAACATAATACGTGTTCCAAAATTCTACAACTGATCGACTTTAGAGATATAGGTCCAAAATTCGACGTCCCTTCTTATAAACGAGGATGACCTGTGCCCTTTTCAATTCTTCTGGAATGCTACGCTCTTCTAGACACCTACGATACACCGCTGCAAGAAGGGGGGCAAGTTTCTTCGCGTACTGTGTGTAAAATCGAGCTGGTATCCCGTCATGTCCAGCGGCCTTTCCTCTTTTGAGTGATTTTAATTGTTTTTCTATCCCTCTGTCATCTATTTCGATATCTACAATTGTTTCGTCCGTGCGACAATCTAGAGAAGGAACTACAATGTAGTCTTCCTCTGTGAAACAGCTTTGGAAAAAGACATTTAGTATTTCGGCATTTTATCTGTCGTCCTCTGTTTCAGTACCATTTTGGTCACAGAATGTCTGGACATTTTGTTTTGATCCACCTATTGCTTTGACATAAGACCAAAATGTCTTAGGATTTTCTGCCAAACTAGTACATAGAACTTTACTTTGGAATTCATTGAACGCCTCTCGCATAGCCCTCCTCACACTACATTTCGTTTCGTGTAATTTTTGTTTGTCTGCAAGGCTTTGCCTATGTTTATGTTTGCTGTGAAGTTCCCTTTGCCTCCGTAGCAGTTTTCTAACTCGGTTGTTGTACCACGGTGGCTCTTTTCCATTTCTTACAATCTTGCTTGGCACATATCTAATGCATATTGTACGACGGTTTTGAACTTTGTCCACTGATCCTCGACACTATCTGTACTTGAGACAAAACTTTTGTGTTGAGTCGTCAAGTACTCTGAAATCAGTGTAGTTACAACAACGTTATGGTCACTAATCCCTGTATCTGTGAAGGTGCTCCTTATTGGGTCACGATTATTTGTTGCTAAGAAGTCGAGTATGTTGGTTCCTGTACTAGTTGTTCACAATAAATTTCTCAGAAGGCATTCAGTATGATTTCTGACGACGTTTTATGCCTACCACCTACTTTAAACATGAATTTTCGCCATCATATCAAGGGTAGATCGAGGTCTCCACCAACTGTAATCGTATGATTGGGGTATCTATCAGAAATGGCACTCAAGTTTTCTTTGAACTTTTCAGAAGTTTATCATCTGAGTCGGGGGGTCGGTAATTTATTCCGGCTGTCAAATATAACCTCTACCCATATTTAGGTATGAATCAGAAACTCATGCGGGTCGTGTGAGCCTCAGACCTTCTACTCGGCTCTATACCAAAGAACCACGGTGGGTTCTCTCGACGATACTACAGGTGCTGAGCTCCACCTTCATCTCACGAGCAAGACTGGCTGTGTTTAGTGTTTCAGCTAGCCGCCCGAAACCAGACAGAATCTTCCAGTCATGAAGGTCGTCTTCCTCATTACAATTATCCTCTTCTTTACCTTCATTACCATCATCACCTTCATCATCATAATATCCTTTTGTTCTTCTTCTCCTCCAATGTATCTCCACTTTCTACCTTCATAAGTACATCGTTTTCTTTGGATTCATTGTCTGTGTCTTCTTTTTCTTTGTCTATATTATGGTTCTTCTTTCAGTACAACTTCCCCATTCCTCCCAGTTGTTGAGAATTTGTTTAAATGCTTCTTCCAACACAGATTAATTTTACCTTGCCTTTTTCGCAGTAACGACAATTTGTCGTGAATATTTCTTCGAAATTTCAATAAAACCTGGTGAGATACTTTTGTATCCAACATTAGACACAGCTGGATAATGGTCTGAAGCTGAGAATAACATACCTCTATTAAGGGCCAGAAAGAGTTAATATCGCTTTTATTGTTCTTTTAGATACCGAGTCTTTGTGTTTGTTGAGAATGGCAACAGTAATATTGAAAATGATTTCACATTAAAATTTTCACTCAGCTTGTTAACATCAACGTTTTCTTAGCGAATTAAACTGTACAATTATGTGTAATTATAAATGTTATTACTGGAGGGACCAGCTTTCATTTTTTGAAAGAACCACAGTAGCATCATGAAATTTGTTCCACATATGTTAACAGCCTCCCTCAATGAAGAACCAGCTATTACTTCTTCTGTCTTTTGGTGTTGTCCCCCTGATTACCTGTTTTTGTAATTACTCATGCTATTTTCACAAGGAAAGTCAGGTTGTTATGCTACAACAAATCGCAGCAACTTGTGACAAATGATCCATACGTCATCATTTTATATTCAGCTACAGATAATCATTGTCCCATACTTGGCAAAATATTACATGCTTGCAGGTTGTTCCAATAAGCATTCATGGACATCATAAAATCTAGTTTTTCTGTCGACTGAGGAAGGTGAGACTTGTTCTAGCAAGTTGTGACTTGTCTGAACAAGTAAAAGTGAATAGTCTGGAAGATGAGTCTAACCAAGACAACATTTGTGAGTTGGAGAGGGCAGTCAGTTACTGAAGGAAACTGTATTCCTTTCATTCCCTCTGTAATATACTATAATGTTGCTTTCTCGTTACAGAAACAGTAACACAGAGACAGAGAGAGGGAGCTTACTGTGATATGTGAATCAGAGAGATTAAAATGACTAATAATGATGATCATAAGGCAAATTCAGGTATAGTGCAGGCAATTTTTGGTGTATGTGGACACACAAGCAGTACAAACTTGTCTCCAAACTTTATCCACTTGTTCCAGTGCTGTATCAAATAGCCCCACAAGTGTAACAACTTGCCATAAAAGTGTATTAACATGCCCCCAAAAAGAGTATCAATTTGCCCCACAGCTGTTACAACCTGCACCTCAAATTCTATCAACTTGCCCCATGAAACTGAATCATCTTACCCTGCAATTTAAAAACTTTTGCTGTGACTGTAACAATTTGCCTTGCAACTGTAAAAAATTATCCCCTGAAACTGTAACACTTGCCTTGCAACTGTAACTATACATCCCACGACCGTAACACTTACCCTACAACTGTAACAGCTTGCTACCTGAGACTGTAAGATCTTACTAAACAACTGTAATAACTAGCCCCTAGTGTAACAACATGTCCCACAACAGTATCAGCTTGCTCCACAATTGTGACAAATTGCCCCTGACACTGTAACTACTTGCCCCAATTGTAACAACTTGTCCTACAACTATAACAATGTGCCCTCTGAAACTGTAATAATTTACTCCACAACTGTAGCAACTGGCCCAACAACTATAACGTCTTCCTCCGCAATTATAACAACAAGTTGCACGTGAAGAGCACATACACACATACTAATCACATTGAACTGAAATATCTCGAAAAGCGTTCTGAAGCATGAAGGCATTCTGGTTTAATGACAATGTTGTAGTGCTGGAGTTTTGCTGCTGTGGAAATAGATTTTTTGTTATATATACTCCTGGAAATAGAAATAAGAACACCGTGAATTCATTGTCCCAGGAAAGGGAAACTTTATTGACACATTCCTGGGGTCAGATACATCACATGATCACACTGACAGAACCACAGGCACATAGACACAGGCAACAGAGCATGCACAATGCCGGCACTAGTACAGTGTATATCCACCTTTCGCAGCAATGCAGGCTGCTATTCTCCCATGGAGACGATCGTAGAGATGCTGGATGTAGTCCTGTGGAACGGCTTGCCATGCCATTTCCACCTGGCGCCTCAGTTGGACCAGCGTTCGTGCTGGACGTGCAGACCGCGTGAGACGACGCTTCATCCAGTCCCAAACATGCTCAATGGGGGACAGGGGCCAGGGTAGTTGACTTACACCTTCTAGAGCACGTTGGGTGGCACGGGATACATGCGGACGTGCATTGTCCTGTTGGAACAGCAAGTTACCTTGCCGGTCTAGGAATGGTAGAACGATGGGTTCGATGACGGTTTGGATGTATCGTGCACTATTCAGTGTCCCCTCGACGATCACCAGAGATGTGCGGCCAGTGTAGGAGATTGCTCCCCACACCATGATGCCTGGTGTTGGCCCTGTGTGCTTCGGTCATATGCAGTCCTGATTGTGGCGCTCACCTGCACGGCGCCAAACACGCATACGACCATCATTGGCACCAAGGCAGAAGCGACTCTCATCACTGAAGACGACACGTCTTCATTCGTCCCTCCATTCACGCCTGTCGCGACACCACTGGAGGCGGGCTGCACGATGTTGGGGCGTGAGCGGAAGACGGCCTAACGGTGTGCGGGACCGTAGCCCAGCTTCATGGAGACGGTTGCGAATGGTCCTCGCCGATACCCCAGGAGCAACAGTGTCCCTAATTTGCTGGGAAGTGGCGGTGCGGTCCCCTACGGCACTGAGTAGGATCCTACAGTCTTGGCGTGCATCCGTGCGTCGCTGCGGTCCGGTCCCAGCTCGACGGGCACGTGCACCTTCCGCCGACCACTGGCGACAACATCGATGTACTGTGGAGACCTCACGCCCCACGTGTTGAGCAATTCGGCGTCACGCCCACCCGGCCTCCCGCATGCCCACTATACGCCCTCGCTCAAAGTCCGTCAACTGCACATACGGTTCACGTCCACGCTTTCGCGTCATGCTACCAGTGTTAAAGACTGCGATGGAGCTCCGTATGCCACGGCAAACTGGCTGACACTGACGGCGGCGGTGCACAAATGCTGCGCAGCTAGCGCCATTCGACGGCCAACACCGCGGTTCCTGGTGTGTCCGCTGTGCCGTGCGTGTGATCATTGCTTGTACAGCCCTCTCGCAGTGTCCGGAGCAAGTATGGTGGGTCTGACACACCGGTGTCAATGTGTTCTTTTTTTCCATTTCCAAGAGTGTATGTCTTATGTAAATTGAAAAGCTACCTCCATTTTCCTAGCCGTTGCTAAGTTAGCTTCTTTGTCCAATGCATTTAGTTGCATTGTTACACCAAGATATTTAAATTTTGTAACCTTTTTTATTGTTCCGTAATCAGTTTTCATGTATTTCGGTACCTTCTTTCCACTTGACATATACTCTGTTTTTTTTAAAAAAAAGATATACATAGGCCTGCTTTTGAATCTGTCTACTGTAGGAAATTTATCTGCATTTTAGCATCTGCTGTAGATTTAGCTAGGACGGCAGTGATGTCTGTAAAAGCCAAACAGTCTCTAAAACTACACATCAGATCAAAAAAAGTTATAATTGCAGTTTGTATATCCCGGAGAGGGACATCCAACGATACCACACACAACCCCCCCCCCCCCCCCCCAACCTACTCTGTAGGTGGATGGCGGGGGCCAACTTTGAAATCTTCAAAGGGAACCCCCATTTTTTATGTCAGATTAAGATTCTATGGCAAAATCTACACACCTTGTGTCTGAAGCATTTTCTTCGCTTCGCCACAGATGGCGCCGTATTGGAGGAATAAAAAAGGATACATAATCATAATCTACGAGATTTTACTCAATGGCCCTTGAATATGTAATGACATGAGGAATCCTACCGCCATGCAATGGGCTCCCTACAGGTCAGCCCAGATCACATTTATGTAGTTACACAGTATCAGCAGTGCAGTATGAGTACACATTATTCTTCATTGCTTTCTCTATGTTGCCTTAATGATCTGTAACAGTACACTCTCATGAAAATTAAACGTACACTGGGTCAGATTTACATTTGTGAGTCTAGTCGGCAATTTTGTGTTTATCATAAGGTAGTAGTATCGCTCCTCTAATATTGGGTACATTTGTTACCAGTGACACTTATCTTTTTGGAGATTCTCTCAGCAATTAAGGTTGTAAGTCGCTTACAAGTTAACAATGTGATGTCGCATGATTTGATTTCATTTTCTCATCTGGAGAGTGTTACCTTCATTTTCAATTTCCTGTCTGTAAATAATGTGTAAATAGTAAGGTATGCATTTTGCAGTTAGTTTATCTATTTTTATTACAGGATAGATAAATATTTCGTAATATTTCCTGTAGTCTGGGTTTAAAATTAGTTTATTTTGTTATATGCATGTCTTTTCATAAGACCTCTTTTCATAGTCTATTTATAGTATATATCACTAGGAAATAAATTTCTTACAACCACTTCCTTGTATGTTACAATATACAGCGTCTAAATTGGATGCATTTTTCACATTTTATATACAGGGTGATTCAGAAATGCATGTAAATATTTTAAGGGTGTATTTGTGAGGTAAATATAAGACAAAAATGTTCTATAAATGTTTTTCCATAAACGTTTAATTCCAGAGTTATCGTTAAAATACAAAAGTCATGTCCGTATCAAAACGACGTCAGTGCAAGCAGCAGGATGCCATATTTTGGTACGTAATGCACATACGTATCTCCCAACAGTTGATTCGAAACTGCATGAATAGTTTTTGTTTGTGTTTGCAATTGCTGTTTACTCCTACTGTACAGAAGATGGCGCTGATGTTGTTGGTAACGGAAACGTACTTCCTGTCGTTCATTCATCGTCGGAAGGCTACAGGTTTCGTGCACATGATGTACTCAAACAGTGAGTATGCTGATATGCACCTTGTGTATGGTGCAGCAGATGGAAACGCACTTGCAGCAAGACGAAGGTACAGTGAGCTGTTTCCAAGACGACGGTTACCAAGTCATCAGACGTTTGTATCTGTGGACAGACGTATGCGGGAGTATGGCATTCGTTCTGGGCCACATTCAGGTCGACCACTTGAGCATGCAGTGAACGTCGAGGAACATGTTTTGGACCTGGTAGACCAAGATCCAGCCATCAGTACGAGACAAATTAGTGCAGCTGTACGACTTCCACAATCTACTGTATGGCGGCTGCTTCGGAGACAACAGTTGCATCCATTTCACCTGCACAAAGTGCACGAATTGACACCTGCAGACTATCCTCGCCGTCAGCAATTCTGCCAGTGGTTACAAGAGCGTCATTTGAATGATCCAATGTTCATTCAGCGGATATTATTCACAGATGAGGCCATGTTTACTCGTGCGGGTGTAATCAATTCGCATAATATGCACCAGTGGGCTGTCGAGAATTCTGTCGCGAGAATTGTGCGTGGATATCAACATCAATTCTCCATAAACATTTGGTGTGGTATTGTGGGGAATGACTTACTCGGACCTCATGTTCTACCTCCAAGGCTGACTGGGCACGCTTACCGCGAATTTTTGGAGGGGGAATTGCCTGGATTGTTACAGGATGTCCCTCTTGCAACACGAGCCACCTTGTGGTTTATGCACGATGGTGCTCCTGCCCATTACAGCCGCAACGTAAGGGCGTACCTCAATGATACGTATCCACATCGATGGATAGGTCGCGGAGGACCAATTGCTTGGCCAGCCAGATCACGTGACCTGAACCCTTTAGACTTTTATTTATGGGGCCGACTAAAGACATTGGTGTATTCTTCTGCAGTACCGAACAGAGAAGTGCTACAACAAAGAATTGAAGGTGGTTGTGAAATTATTCGTGGAGAGTTGAACGGACTGTGTAATGTACAGAGATCATTGCGGCGACGAGCACGGGTCTGTCTGCAAGTTCAGGGACAGCATTTTGAACATGTATTGCATTAAGATTTGTGCAAATACAGTACAGTACAGTCTGTAAATTCTTCACGTATTTTTCTTAGTTATTTTGCATTTATTTAGTTCAATCAACAGGAACTAAAGTAATACAGTATTCGCGAGGAATTGTTTCAGTTTGTTACGTCACGTTTATTTACCAGTTTGCGTTTTTAGTCCAAATGCACTGTAATTAAACTGTGAACTCTGGGAAGTAAATACTTTACGTTGTATTGAATGTATTATCATGTTTTGTTCATAACTCTGTAATAAGTCAAGTATAGCAAAAATTGTATAGAACATTTTTGTCTTATATTTACCTCACAAATACACCCTTAAAATATTTACATGCATTTTTGAATCACCCTGTATACATTTCAACTAAAATAATGCTTACATTCCATAAGCGCTCATTTTACTAATTTCTTTAAGTCTTTTTGTGGGAATAAACCTCATATCTATAAAGAGTTTAAATGTGATAATAGATGATATCCTGGGAGTGGAATATCAAAGATCACATATGGACTTGAGTACAGAAACTGCCATTTACATTTGAGCTTCTTTACTTTAGTTGATATTTTATGTGTTCTAAGTAGAACTTCTTCTCCGATCTGATATTCAGATGTGTGCCGTAGCCTTTCATCAAAGAGTTCCTTCTACGTCTTGTATTTTGCTTAAAGTTATCAGAACGTGGCGAACCTTTTCTTCTGGAGATACTTCGTCAGGTGGCATTCGAGGTAGTGCTTAAACCACTCCTTCACTTCAATTTTATTGGAGTAAATCCTATGAAGAAAGGTAGAAGATTATTTATAGTTAGCTCAAATGTAGCTAAGTATTATACCCACTTAGTCTGTTTTGTAGCAACGTATGTCCTGATAAACATACTGAGTTTCTTGAAAATCCTTTGCAAGAGATTTCCTTCCAGATGGAAACGAGAAATTAAAGTGTGCCTCATTTGTTTGTCTTTCAAGATGGTTATCCACTTGCACACGTAAAATTCGAGGCATTGTTGTTTGTCATGAAAACGGCTGGTTTACCAACTCTAGGCAAGTAGTCTTTTGAGATCCTTTTGATGACAGTAGCTGCTGTTATGTTCTTAGTAGTATACAACCGAAGATATTTTGTGGAGAGATCGTAGAAACAAAAAAGGAATCACATACTTCACATCTCCTCTAGCCTGGAGAAAATATCCTATAGTAACTAATTATGAAGTATTTATAGGATGTAATTCAATCACACAAGATTGGTTCGAAAGTTTAGCTTTCTGGTGAACAACACACGATTCCAAAACTTGCTGAGCTCGACGCTGCACATTAGGAAAATAACAATAGACTACAATTTTGTTCATACACTTGGAAACTACATAATGTCTCCAAGCTGGATGAGTGTAATTAATGGAATCATTTACACACGTTTCAGGTAAGCATATGCACCACCAAGAGGATTTACGTTTGCTACGGCGAAACAATACTCCATTCTATCAGGTATGCTATTTACGTAGTTCATTATGACTGTTTCGTTGAACTTTTTGCTGTATAACTTTTCATTGGGGATTAGGATCTTATAAAACAAATCTTTAAATAATAGGAACGCAGGGTGCCATCATGTATAAGTAAAATTCGGAAGTTAGATGTTAGCTCAGTAAGCTCCACAAACTCATCAGGACTTCACGAAAGAGATGAAAGAGCGTCTGCAATAATATTCTGTCCTCCACCTACAGATACAATTTCAGAAATAAATACACTCCTGGAAATGGGAAAAAGAACACATTGACACCGGTGTGTCAGACCCACCATACTTGCTCCGGACACTGCGAGAGGGCTGTACAAGCAATGATCACACGCACGGCACAGCGGACACACCAGGAACCGCGGTGTTGGCCGTCGAATGGCGCTAGCTGCGCAGCATTTGTGCACCGCCGCCGTCAGTGTCAGCCAGTTTGCCGTGGCATACGGAGCTCCATCGCAGTCTTTATCACTGGTAGCATGCCGCGAAAGCGTGGACGTGAACCGTATGTGCAGTTGACGGACTTTGAGCGAGTGCGTATAGTGGGCATGCGGGAGGCCGGGTGGACATACCGCCGAATTGCTCAACACGTGGGGCGTGAGGTCTCCACAGTTCATCGATGTTGTCGCCAGTGGTCGGCGGAAGGTGCACGTGCCCGTCGACCTGGGACCGGACCGCAGCGACGCACGGATGCACGCCAAGACCGTAGGATCCTACTCAGTGCCGTAGGGGACTGCACCGCCACTTCCCAGCAAATTAGGGACACAGTTGCTCCTGGGGTATCGGCGAGGACCATTCGCAACCGTCTCCATGAAGCTGGGCTACGGTCCCGCACACCGTTAGGCCGTCTTCCGCTCACGCCCCAACATCGTGCAGATCGCCTCCAGTGGTGTCGCGACAGGCGTGAATGGAGGGACGAATGAAGACGTGTCGTCTTCAGTGATGAGAGTCGCTTCTGCCTTGGTGCCAATGATGGTCGTATGCGTGTTTGGCGCCGTGCAGGTGAGCGCCACAATCAGGACTGCATATGACCGAAGCACACAGGGCCAACACCCGGCATCATGGTGTGGGGAGCGATCTTCTACACTGGCCGTACATCTCTGGTGATCGTCGAGTGGACACTGAATAGTGCACGGTACATCCAGTCAGTCATCGAACCCATCGTTCTACCGTTCCTAGACCGGCAAGGGAACTTGCTGTTCCAACAGGACAATGCACGTCCGCATGTATCCTGTGCCACCCAACGTGCTCTAGAAGGTGTAAGTCAACTACCCTGGCCAGCAAGATCTCCGGATCTGTCCCCCATTGAGCATGTTTGGGACTGGATGAAGCGTCGTCTCACGCGGTCTGCACGTCCAGCACGAACGCTGGTCCAACTGAGGCGCCAGGTGGAAATGGCATGGCAAGCCGTTCCACAGGCCTACATCCAGCATCTCTACGATCGTCTCCTGCGAAAGGTTGATATACACTGTGCTAGTGCCGGCATTGTGCATGCTCTGTTGCCTGTGTCTATGTGCCTGTGGTTCTGTCAGTGTGATCATGTGATGTATCTGACCCCAGGAATGTGTGAATAAAGTTTTCCCTTCCTGGTACAATGAATTCACGGTGTTCTTATTTCAATTTCCAGGAGTGTAGTCGACGAAAAAGAGACCCTCGTGCTGGTCGTGAATAAAATAGCTTGCAAATTAAAAGACATGACAGTGTTTGGTGGTCACAGAAAACTTTAGTGTGTCTACTTTATATAGATAATACTGCAACTTCCTAAGAGCTAACGCTTCCAACTCTATCACTGAATAAGACCGTTCACACTCTGTGAGAATTCCGCTTTGAAAACTTATAGCACCAACTACACGTCTTCCGTCAACGTTTCTCTTCTGGAACCGTCTCTAAGCAGCTGTGTTTCTTACTTTTTGTTTATTTACTTCAAGGCTTTATTTTCGTTCGGTTAAACTTGGTAAGTCATGTCACAAACTTCTGCAAATACACTGAAGCGCCAAAGAAACAGGTATAGCCTTGCGTATTCAATTACAGAGATACGTAAACAGGCAGAAAAGGGCGCTGCGATCGGTAACGCCAGTATAAGACAAGTGCTTGGCCGAGCTGTACATCGGTTACTGCTGCTACAATGGTGTGAACGTAGAGTTATAGTCGGTGCACGGCGATGGGATACAGCATCTCCGAGGCAGCGATGAAGTGGGGAGTGTCGTGTAATACCAATTAACGAGTGTACCGTGGATATCAGTAATCCGGTAAAACATCAAATTCCTACATCATTGCGGCCGGAAAAAGATCCTGCAAGAACGGGACCAACAACGGCTGAAGAAAATCGTTTAACGTGACGGAAATGCAACCCTACCGCAAATTGCTGCCGATTTCAATGCGGGGCCATCAGGAAATGTCAGCGTGCGAAGTATTCAACGAAACAACATCGATGTGGGCTTTCGGAGCCGAAGGTCCAATCTTGTAACCTTGATGACTGCACGAGACAAAGCCTTACGCCTCACCTGGGCCCTTCGACACTGACATTAGACTGTTGATGACTGGACAGAAGTTGCCTGTTCGGACGACTCTCGTTTCAAATTGTATCGAGGGGATGGACATGTAAGGGTATGACAGCCTCATGAATCCGTGGACACTGCATGTCAGCAGGGGACTGTTCAAGCTAGTGGAGGCTCTGTAATGGTGTGAGGCGTGTGCAGTTGGAGTTATGTGGGACCCCTCATACGTCTAGATACTAGTATGACAGATGATGGGTACGTAACCATCCTGTCGGATAATCTTCATCCATTCATGTGCATTGTGCATTCCGATGGACTTGGGCAGTTCCGGCAGGAGAATGCGACAATTCCTCCAGAATTGCTACAGCGTGGCTCCAGGAACACTCTACTGAGTTTAAACACTTGCGCTGGCCATCAAACTCCACAGACAAGACCGTTATTGAGCAAATCTAGGATGCCTTGACGTTTGTCAAGTCTATGCTACGTCGTCTTCCGGTACTTATGCGTGCTCGCGTGGGCACTACGCCATATTAAGCAGGTGTACCAGTTATAAGAGGTCCATGATTAAGGAATTTGTTGTTAGCGCACTCGAGCAGATGTAATTTCGATGGATTGCTCACGCGCCGCCTGCGATATGTAAGCTATAAGAGAATCTGAGACCAAAGAGCAGTGTTGACTGCAGTAGGAACTGTGTGGTAGTAGGAGTAAGTTGTCAGTAGCTAGCAGTCAGGTGTATCATGTTGTCTGGGTCGGTCGTGGTGTAGCGATGGCGGAGCCTGAGCGTTGTAGTATAAGGTAAGAGCAGCTTCTCGCATATGTAGTATTGTTATATCAAGTCCCATGTAAATGTTTAAAAAACTGTCTTAATAACAATCTTTCTCATAAAAAGTAACTTTTGACAATCATTCATTTCAATTTAAAGAATTTACTAATTTCTCCAATCCATGGTCACCCGATTATTGCAAAGAAAAATCAATAGTTCTTTTTATACATGAAAAATTTATCGGCCAGCATTGCACTCGGCTGTGCCAGAAAAATTTCTTATAGGAGCAGATATATACGCGTTATCCGGCGATCTAATTGAGGTAAGATTTTTCCATTCATTCAGAATGAATTTTCAGGGCCGTGACGCATCGCAGTCGACGTCCTAAATTTACCAGTTTAAATTCACAGTCATTATTGAAAGGTTGTAATTGAGCGACATTTTTTTATTGAGAGATTAGTCACATTGTATTATTGGTAGGTTAGGGAATTTATCTGGTGGGCAGTTACACTGAATGTGAATTATAGAATTATATTTTTTTACTGTTGGGAGGTTATTAAGTAAATACACTCCTGGAAATTGAAATAAGAACACCGTGAATTCATTGTCCCAGGAAGGGGAAACTTTATTGACACATTCCTGGGGTCAGATACATCACATGATCACACTGACAGAACCACACGCACATAGACACAGGCAACAGAGCATGCACAATGTCGGCACTAATACAGTGTATATCCACCTTTCGCAGCAATGCAGGCTGCTGTTCTCCCATGGAGACGATCGTAGAGATGCTGGATGTAGTCCTGTGGAACGGCTTCCCATGCCATTTCCACCTGGCGCCTCAGTTGGACCAGCGTTCGTGCTGGACGTGCAGACCGCGTGAGACGACGCTTCATCCAGTCCCAAACATGCTCAATGGGGGACAGATCCGGAGATATTGCTGGCCAGGGTAGTTGACTTACACCTTCTAGAGCACGTTGGGTGGCACGGGATACATGCGGACGTGCATTGTCCTGTTGGAACAGCAAGTTCCCTTGCCGGTCTAGGAATGGTAGAACGATGGGTTCGATGACGGTTTGGATGTACCGTGCACTATTCAGTGTCCCCTCGACGATCACCAGAGGTGTACGGCCAGTGTAGGAGATCGCTCCCCACACCATGATGCCGGGTGTTGGCCCTGTGTGCCTCGGTCGTATGCAGTCCTGATTGTGGCGCTCACCTGCACGGCGCCAAACACGCATACGACCATCACTGGCACCAAGGCAGAAGCGACTCTCATCGCTGAAGACGACACGTCTCCATTCGTCCCTCCATTCACGCCTGTCGCGACACCACTGGAGGCGGGCTGCACGATGTTGGGGCGTGAGCGGAAGACGGCCTAACGGTGTGCGGGACCGTAGCCCAGCATCATGGAGACGGTTGCGAATGGTCCTCGCCGATACCCCAAGAGCAACAGTGTCCCTAATTTGCTGGGAAGTGGCGGTGCGGTCCCCTACGGCACTGCGTAGGATCCTACGGTCTTGGCGTGCATCCGTGCGTCGCTGCGGTCCGTTCCCAGGTCGACGGGCACGTGCACCTTCCACCGACCACTGGCGACAACATCGATGTACTGTGGAGACCTCACGCCCCACGTGTTGAGCAATTCGGCGGTACGTCCACCCGGCCTCCCGCATGCCCACTATACGCCCTCGCTCAAAGTCCGTCAACTGCACATACGGTTCACGTACACGCTGTCGCGGCATGTTACCAGTGTTAAAGACTGCGATGGAGCTCCGTATGCCACGGCAAACTGGCTGACACTGACGGCGGCGGTGCACAAATGCTGCGCAGCTAGCGCCATTCGACGGCCAACACCGCGGTTCCTGGTGTGTCCGCTGTGCCGTGCGTGTGATCATTGCTTGTACAGCCCTCTCGCAGTGTCCGGAGCAAGTATGGTGGGTCTGACACACCGGTGTCAATGTGTTCTTTTTTCCGTTTCCAGGAGTGTATCTTATGGAGGTTACACTTGTCGACAACCGGCCAGGATCGTATTTTTGTGAATTTCTGAGAGGTAGTCAGTTATATATCTGATCTTATTTACTTAATATTACATGTAGATTGCATCTGGCGCAACACATTTACTAATTTGTCACTGTTTCTTTCACAGATCATTGGCAATTTATTGCTCTTTGTTGTATTTGTTCTATTTTTGCTTTGTCTTTATTTCATTTTGTGCTTACCTTTGATTTGTGAAAGTGCCGCGAAAAAGTGCTGACAGTACATCGCGATCCACAATGAGTGAAAAAGCTGACTTGAATAATTTGACTGGTAATACTAGCGACACTCAATGCCATAATGATAATCCTCCAATTATAGATAATCAGTGCGTGCCGATCACTTGTAATGATATTGATCCTAATGTTGAGCAAACAAATTCAATTATGTCCACCGTAAATGTAACAATTGATGACGCGGCACGTTCCGTTACAATGAACGCTGCCCAGTTTAATACACCTGATTTGCAAAATATGCACGGTAAACAGATAAATATTTCTAGCGAAGATGAACAATGTACTCAAAATACGTCCGATTTGTTTGATTCCGATGTAGTGACCAACAGTGCTCATCCAATTAGCAAACCTTTTCGCGAGTCAGACAATGACCAAATGCTTACATAAAACGTGATACATGCAGATACACCATCACACAGTACAGAGAATAGAGCCGCTAATTTTGGCTGGGATCAATTTATGGCATTATTGCTACAACTTAATGAATCCTACAAACATCTTAATGAATCGTACAAACAACGTAATGAAAAACACGACAACTTTAATGAAGAGAATAAACAACTTAGTGGACAGATTACAGCCGTTATCGGGCAACGTCATGATATTACAGAACAATTACGTGAGGAAATTAAGGCTTGTGCTAGGAACAGTAGTGAAGAAATTAGATCTGTTGCACAAGAATTAAGTAATACACATGTAGCCACAACGAAATTACTTAGAGACGAAATTAGTGCAGTAGCTAAACAATGTTCTGAAAACGTTACACAGTTACGCGACGAGTTTAAATTAATGTCAGCAGAAGTTTCACGCACTCTGGATGCGGAAGTCGATAAGAAATTTGAACAACAGAACAGCAAAATTGACGAACGTTTTAAAGTGACAGAGACGAAAAATGTTGCAGTCTCTAACATGTCACAGCATATGCCACATTCCGAACATTTGTCACACTCACGCAGCCAGTGTAACTTAGGTAATTTACAGAGACTACGTGACTTAGAATTCGAAGAGACACAGATAAATAGATTCTCATGCAATCCTGAACCTGCTCAGACATACAGAGACGATAATTTTGATTACAAACACTTTCTATCTGTTAGAAAATTTAAGGTACTTAATAATGACAGAACACAGATTCACGCTTTGAACTGGATACAACAACTTGTTTTCGCATGTCCACCAGCTTGGCCTGTAATGCAGAAAATAAAAATTATTTGCAGCGCGTAATTGACCTCAGGGGATTCATTACACTTCGATGAATATGTGCCGTAGCGTGTACAGGGCTCCGAGCCGTAGTAGTGCTATTTCTTCTTTAGTTTTCTGCACTGCTGCCTACTCTTTTACTATCCTTTATATCTATCAAAACAACTCTTCAACTATCGATCTATCTAGGGTTATGAATGAGTAAAGAAAACCTGATAGACAAGTTTTATCGAAAGTGACAGTTTTTATTAGACACTCCCGAAATGGCAAGAACTACCAGCGTAATTTTAATAACAAACAAAATTTTAATCATCAGTATGTACAAAATTTTCAGCAGTCGCAAACACATTTTGGTAACAGGTTTTACTCCGCAACAGCATCAAAACCAGCCGGTTAGCATACATAACCAACAATGTAGTTTGCAAGGCCAACCAAGCTTTAATGTTTCGCCGCCTACACGTATAGCGTCGGCCACAACAAATAGTAACGCACAGCAACAAGGAAATCACTACGTACAGAAGACACATCATTTCAATTCGTACCGCAATGCACCGTATAGCAATGATTATTATGACAGACGTAAAAGTAATGAGCGCAGTTTTCAACGTAACAGTCGGTCTTACCAGCAGCAGAATCATCCGCAACAACAGATTATCATGAATGAACCAGACAGTCGGTATCATCCCGAACCTGATACGTCAGGAAGAAATAACAGAACAGTACAAATAGTCGAGATGTCTCAGCATCCTCCCGCAAATAACAGCACGTCAGAAAGAATTTGACTAGATACAGTACAGACTGAATCTTTCAGCAACGTAAGCAATACTTTTGACACACAGACTCTCGTTCACGAAAATGTTATTACTTTTGACGACATCCGAGACACTCTTTTGCATGAAAAACCAGTTATTCAAAAAATCATTTCCCACCCTGTCATTGAAGTAAAGATCGGATCATCCAAATTTTCAGCAGTAATCGATTCTGGATCACCTATGTCAGTCATAAATGAAGAAACCTTCAATGAGTGTAACAAAGAGAATATTTATCCTACGTTACCATTAGACAAAACTAAAGTAAAAGGAGAAGTATTTGGTAAAGGAGTAAAATTACAGACATACTTATCGTTTTGTATTGCAGGTTATACGTTTCACTCAAATTTTTGTATTGTATCCTTACTGACAACAGACGTTATTTTAGGTACGAATTTTCTGGTACAACATGACGCAATTATTGACTTTCAAATTTCCTGTTTAATGTTAAAGGATGAGAATGTACAACTGGCATTAGAATTTCAGCACGCTTTATCTGCAGATGAACAGGCAATTAACCGAACATAGGTCATTTCTACGTCGCGTAACACGGAGTGTCATTCCACATTTTTCACCGATACGTACGTACACAACTGTAATACACCAGACGAAGCCGACTATGACGTTATGCAAATGATTTATGATAAAGTAAAACAAAGCAGTGCAAATACATACGACGAACGTACTCAGCTACGCAATATTCTTTTACGGCAAGCTACAGTGTTTGACAACGTCCCTGGTACTATGTCCGGTTTTATGTATGAATTTCAATTTAAACAGAACTACACGTTTAAAGCCAAACATTATCCCATTCCATATATTCACAGAGAGCATGTTAAGAAAGAATTGCAAGCTATATTTGACCAAGGAATTGTTGAACCGGCAGTTAGTCCGTACATAAACCCGCTCCATATTGTTAAGAAAAAGGATGGATCACTTCGTCTCGTATTTGATTCGTGTCATATCAACGACATTATTATCAATGGAACAGATCGCCCACTGACACTAGAAGAACTTCTACAGAAATTTCATGGTACTGCTGTTTATTCCACATTAGATTTGAAATCGGGATTTTGGCAAATTCAGCTCCATCCAAACTACAGAAAGTACACAGCATTTCTCTGTTTTGGTGACTGTTATCAATTTTGTAAATTACCGTTCGGTTTAACAATTTCTTCAGCAGCATTTATTCGCGGTTTGAATACTATACTTCCGACAAAACTTAAAGACCGAATCACAACGTATGTAGACGACATTCTTATTGCAGAAGTTAACTGGTCTGAACATAATCTGATTCTGGAACAACTGTTGCAAACTTTTCGTGCACAAGGACTCACAGTTAATCTTAGCAAATCTCACTTTGGCAGAACTTCCATAAAATTTCTTGGACATGTAATTTCAGCATAAGGCTTTGCGCCTGACCCGGAAAAGCTTCAAGCTTTACGAGATATTACTGTTCCAACGACAAAGAAACAATTACGCAGCTTTCTGGTATTAATTAACTTTTTCCTTAAATTTACTCATTACTCTGCTTTAGACACCCCTAGGTTATGCCAATTGACTGGTAAAAACGCTATGTGGTCGTGGGATAGCCAAGCACATTCTGAATTTGTTAATTTGAAACATGCCTTGTTGAATGCACCTCTTTTATCACACCCAGATCTTACTAGAAATTTTTCCATTGCCACCGACAGTTCTAACACCGCTTTAGGCGTACACATTTTTCAGGAAATTGAAGAAGACGGTACTACAGTAATTAAAAACATCGCCTTTGCAAGTCGCATTCTGTCACCTGCTGAACGCAATTATTCTGTCACAGAACTTGAAACATTTTGTGTTGTATGGGCATTTGCCAGATTTAGGCATTTTCTTTATGGAAGACATTCTACCGTTTACACAGATCATACAGCTATTCAGTTTTTACTTCCGCTAAATTTACACACGACAGATTAAGCAGATGGAAACTTTATTTACAGGAATTTAATTTTACAATTGTTCACATTCCCGGTACACAAAATGTTGTTGCAGACGCACTATCCCATTCTCTCAGCAACAATCAGCAAGACATCGCAACCAACTTCTGCCAAGCAAATGTTAGCTTCATGTATATTCAACAAGTCGCATTTGAAAATTTCATTTCATCGTCATTACGAGACATAGCACAAGCGCAAAGTAAAGACAACGTGTGGAAAGAAATTAAACACCTTTGGCAAGATAAGAATAACGTTACCATTAGAAACCATTACACTGTACTAAATAACATTCTGTTCCGCCGCTCTCACCCTGACAGCAACAACTGATGATTATGTATTCCTGACGAGCTTGTTAACAAATTAATTTGGTATACTCATTTAAGTTACGCACATTACGGAGCCAGAAAATGTTTTCTTATACTGAGTCAGAACTGTTGTTTTGCGAACGTGCAGAAACGTATTCGACGAGTTTTAACGTCATGTAAAATTTGCCAGAAAGCTAAATCAGACACGACTTCACATATTCCTTCGTTACATCCCATTTTACCCATTACATTGAGACACATGGCCGCTGTAGACATTTTTGGTCCGATTCCCAGATCTAATAGAGGTTTCTGTTACATCTTTGTCGCTGTTGAACTCACTTCGAAATTTGTTGCCTTCACTCCGTTACGCAAAGCTACTGCTAAATCTGTTTCGAGTGCATTTGTAAAACATTTTCTATTTCATGTAGGGCATGTATTGAAAGTAATTTCCGACAATGGACCACAATTTCGATCTGCTATATGGACACGTATGTTACGAGCAAGAAACATTTCTCCGATCTATATATCCAGGTACCACGCTTCTTCGAACCTTCCTGAACGATTGATAAATGGAATTGGTAAACTATGTAAGAATATACTGCCATAAAAGACATATTGACTGAGATACACACATACTCTCATTCCAGGATGTAATTAACTCCATGAATCTACTATGCTATCTCCGACTGTTATATTGAAAAATGTGGAACCACCTAACAAAATTAAGGATTTAGTATCTTTTCCTACATCAGGTCGACTACGTCACCATGAAATAATTGACATTGCGCTCAACAACATCAAACGTGCCACAGAGCGCCGGAGAAGACAGCAAAAACAGGTTTGTCCACGCCGTGACTTTCACACACGACAGAAGATATTAGTACGTACCCACTATTTATCCAACAGAGGAAAGAGCAGATGCAGTAAATTTGAGGTTCTACTCGTATACGCGGGTCCATACAGAATTCGCAGCATTCCTCACCCCAATGTAGTACACGTCGAAACTTCGAGAACCAGAAAAATCAAGGGCAATCACCATGTCTCCAATATTAAACCCTGTATTGAATGAACATACTTTATGATTTACCACACTGTAATGCCATTTCGAGATATTTATAAGACCACTTACTGATGATGATTTTATTTTTACTTGGCAAGTGCCCGGCAAGGTAAGGTTAGCAGGTCGCTTTTGTTGTCGTTAGACATCAGACCGTGCTCATTTTCCATTTTTTTTTTGTGTATGTATGACTGTTTTCCTATCGAAAATAGAATTATTGTCTGTAAGCACTATGAAATTTTTAAGATATAAGAAATACCAGTTGACTTTGACATTTTTGCTTTATGATATTTCAATACCTTGACTATTCCACATTTTTTGCTACTACAGTATGATGCTGTGTGTACTTTTTTGCACTTGAAAATTGTCAATGTTTTTGACATAATACGTTTCTGTCATGCTATGCTGTATGCTTGGTTATATCAGAGGAAACAAGTTTTTATCTAATGAGTATATGATTTAAATGCAAGATATTAATTCATATTTATCGTTTTCAGGAGGCAATACCATGTTAAAGAAATAAATTAAACAACCACAGTGGTTTACTATGAAATGGAAATTTTACCATCAGAATAAAGGAAAGAAAATGCAGTACTGTATCATGAAGAGTAAATGGATCAGAATTAACAAGCATTAACAAGAATATACTATACACACAGTATAGTAACAGTCTTAAGTAATTATTTTTCTTTCAGAATACGAGGCGATTGATGCCAGCTGTCAGACAGAACTACACATGTTAATTTTAGTGATGAAATATGCTATAAATAAGAAACTCTATACTATGAATAATTGTATGAAGTAAATGGTAATATGAATGTGAATAATGAAGTGTCTATTTTTTGCAGTTGATAACAAATGATGATGATGAATAGTTATATGGAGAATATGCTAATACACTCCTGGAAATGGAAAAAAGAACACATTGACACCTGTGTGTCAGACCCACCATACTTGCTCCGGACACTGCGAGAGGGCTGTACAGGCAATGATCACACGCACGGCTCAGCGGACACACCAGGAACCGCGGTGTTGGCCGTCGAATGGCGCTAGCTGCGCAGCATTTGTGCACCGCCGCCGTCAGTGTCAGCCAGTTTGCCGTGGCATACGGAGCTCCATCGCAGTCTTTAACACTGATAGCATGCCGCGACAACGTGGACGTGAACCGTATGTGCAGTTGACGGACTTTGAGCGAGGGCGTATAGTGGGCATGCGGGAGGCCGGGTGGACGTACCGCCGAATTGCTCAACACGTGGGGCGTGAGGTCTCCACAGTACATCGATGTTGTCGCCAGTGGTCGGCGGAAGGTGCACGTGCCCGTCGACCTGGGACCGGACCGCAGCGACGCACGGATGCACGCCAAGACCGTAGGATCCTACGCAGTGCCGTAATGGACTGCACCGCCACTTCCCAGCAAATTAGGGACACTGTTGCTCCTGGGGTATCGGCGAGGACCATTCGCAACCGTCTCTATGAAGCTGGGCTACGGTCCCGCACACCGTTAGGCCGTCTTCCGCTCACGCCCCAACATCGTGCAGCCCACCTCCAGTGGTGTCGCGACAGGCGTGAATGGAGGGACGAATGGAGACGTGTCGTCTTCAGCGATGAGAGTCGCTTCTGCCTTGGTGCCAATGATGGTCGTATGCGTGTTTGGCGCCGTGCAGGAGAGCTCCACAATCAGGACTGCTTACGACCGAGGCACACAGGAGCAACACCCAGCATCATGGTGTGGGGAGCGATCTCCTACACTGGCCGTACACCTCTGGTGATCGTCGAGGGGACACTGAATAGTGCACGGTACATCCAAACCGTCATCGAACCCATCGTTCTACCATTCCTAGACCGGCAAGGGAACTTGCTGTTCCAACAGGACAATGCACGTCCGCATGTATCCTGTGCCACCCAACGTGCTCTAGAAGGTGTAAGTCAACTACCCTGGCCAGCAAGATCTCCGGATCTGTCCCCCATTGAGCATGTTTGGGACTGGATGAAGCGTCGTCTCACGCGGTCTGCACGTCCAGCACGAACGCTGGTCCAACTGAGGCACCAGGTGGAAATGGCATGGCAAGCCGTTCCACAGGACTACATCCAGCATCTCTACGATCGTCTCCATGGGAGAATAGCAGCCTGCATTGCCGCGAAAGGTGGATATACACTGTACTAGTGCCGACATTGTGCATGCTCTGTTGCCTGTGTCTATGTGCCTGTGGTTCTGTCAGTGTGATCATGTGATGTATCTGACCCCAGGAATGTGTCAATAAAGTTTCCCCTTCCTGAGACAATGAATTCACGGTGTTCTTATTTCAATTTCCAGGAGTGTATGGATAATGAAGTTTTTCTTTGCAGATGATGATAGTGATGAAGTTATGGTAATATGAATAATGAAGTTTTTCTTTGCAGATGATGATGATGATGACGTTTATATATTTACTGTTAGTTATAAGAAATGCTATGTAGTTATTGAAGTATTTGTTGCAGTTCCTTTTGACAGCATGTCTTTGTCGCATAGTATAATGACTGAATGTTTTGGAAAAGACAGCTACAGTATATAAATACTGAGTACACGTTTCATTACCTGTTAATTCGAAGCTCACTACTTTTCAGCATAATATGCATTTCTTCTTTCAGCTCAATAATCCATTTTGTAGTTTTTCCAGGAGAAGCTTTTCATGGTATTAATATGCTATAAACACTTAGTTATGAAACCTGTTCTAATACTTCCATTTTTTTACCCATTTGTGTGTATCATTCATGAATGTGATCACATATATTCTACTTGTTTCATAACCTTGCTACAGCTGACTCATGACGAATCACGTTATTAATCCTTATTTCCAGCAATAAGTCAAAAGCAAATATTTTCATGCCCCAGCAATTAATTATTGATCCCAATGCAATGCATTGCCAGCAAAAAAAAAAAAAAAAAAAAACTTATTACCAGTCCCAACTATTACCGGTATACAACTAAATAATGCTACCAGGTGAAGATATATTTCTAGTCCTAAATATAATGCAAATGTCTCAGATGTATTGAATCCATTACATCTATGTATTATTGGACTACAGACCTTGAGTAATAGTTACAGTGTGTTACATTTTAAATATGTCCTATGTCAGTTGAATGATGAGTTCTGAGTAATACTGAATGATGTTTTGTAATAATGCATAAACGCTATGCCAATGATTACTGTAATGAGATGTAATATGAATGATGTTTTGTAACACTACATAAATGCTATACCAATGATTACCGTTATAAGATGACTTATGCACAAAATACAATGTCAATGATTACTGTAATGAGTTGACATGATGGGAATAATTATTGGCATAAATGCTATACCAATGATTACCGTTATAAGATGACTTATGCACAAAATACAATGTCAATAATTACTGTAATGAGGTGACATGATGGGAATAATTATTGTAATGAGATGTCTTATGATGTCAATAATTACTGTAACGAGATGACTTATGCATAAATGTAATGCCAATGATTACTGTTGTAAAATGACTTATGTGTAAATGCAATGTCAAAGATTACTGTAATGAGATGACTTATTAATGATGTTTTGTAACACTGCATAAATGTATGCCAATGATTACAGTATTGAGATGACTTGCGCATAACTGAATGCCAATGATTACTATAATGAGATGAATTATGCATAAATGCTATGTCAATAATTACTGTAATTAGATGACTTATGAATAATGTTTTGTAATACTTCATACATAGCACATAAATGTTTAATAACTAGCCAATGAGTGCCAATAATTACTCAAATCGGTTGATACACTAGTGCAATTCTGAATTATGACTAGCATAAGACTTAATGTATCCTTCACCTTCTGACCTACTTACCACCAATTACTGCAATATCCGTATGTCCTGTCCAACCTCATGATCATGGAGCGCTATAATTGGTTTTTGCACTAATTCTATGTTGGTGTAAGAGTATGGATTCAACAAGAATGTGGTCTTGACATACCAAGCTGTCAACCACCTTGAACGACGGAGATATTATTATGGTCCTACTGTCTGGTGTACCTAATGTACTACCAACATGATAACATTGAATATTAATACAACATTTCAGTGTCTTGGCTACACTGATAAATACTTCCGGAAAGAGAACTTCAGATTGTCTCACTTGGTGTTGTGCTTCTGTAGAAAGATATAGACTTTCAGTGCAGCTACGTGCAACCTACTGTGCTACAACCATGATGGAATCCTTCCCATTCCTTTCGTAATTCATGTAAAATGGTAAAAACTTATACAGTGCGTTTAAATTCCTGTAAAATTCCAAAGACTTTTACAGTGTGTGTGCGCTTTATTTCATTTGTTAATGCTTTCAGTTCTTGTAAAAAAATGCAAAGACTTATACAGTGTGTGTGAACTTAATTTCATTTGTTAATATGATCAATTGTCCTAAACATGCTAAAGACTTCTACAGTGCGTGTGCACTTTATTTCACTCCTTCATATGTCTAATTCATGTAAAAATTCTAGAGTTATACAGTATGTGTGCACTTTATGATATTTGTTAATATATTTTGTACTCATTGCGTATACATTGTGTCATTTCTCAATATGTTCTGAACTCAGTGCGTGTGCACTCTATTTCATTTCTTGATATGTTCTGCACTTATTAATTATGTATATACTCTGTGATTGTAGACTTAGTGAACTAAATAGGTTATAGAAAAAATTGTTGCTCATGGCAAGTCCAATTGACTCACCATCGCTGCCAAATTTTTGCCCCCCCGGTGGAGGGTTATGTAAAAGGTCCATGATTAAGGAATTTGTTGTTAGCGCACTCGAGCAGATGTAATTTCGATGTATTGCTCACGCGCTGCCTGCGATATGTAAGCTATAAGAGAATCTGAGACCAAAGAGCAGTGTTGACTGCAGTAGGAACGGTGTCGTAGTAGGAGTAAGTTGTTAGTAGCTAGCAGTCTGGTGTATCATGTTGGCTGGGTCGGTCGTGGTGTAGCGATGGCGGAGCCTGAGCGTTGAAGTATTAGGTAAGAGAAGCCTCGCGCATATGTAGTATTGTTATATCAAGTCCCATGTAAATATTTAAAAAAATGTCTTAATAATAATCTTTCTCATAAAAAGTAACTTTTGACAATCATTCATTTCAATTTAAAGAATTTACTAATTTCTCCAATCCATGGTCATCCCGATTATTGCAAAGAAAATCAATTGTTCTTTTTATACATGACAAATGTATCGGCCAGCATTGCACTCGGCTGTGCCAGAAAAATTTCTTATAGGAGCAGATATATACGCGTTATCCGGCGATCTAATTGAGGTAAGATTTTTCAATTTATTCAGAATGAATTTTCAGGGCCATGACACATCACTGCTGACGTCCTAAATTTACCAGTTTAAATTCACAGTCATTATTGAAAGGTTATAATTGAGCGACATTTTTTTATTGAGAGATTAGTTACATTGTATTATTGATAGGTTACACAATTTTCTTGTTGGTAGGTTATACTGAATGTGAACGACATAATTCTATTTTTTACTGTTGAGAAGTTTAGGAATTTTTCTGTTTTGAGGTTACACTAAATGTGAATATTATTAATATTTATTTTATTGTGTTGGGAGGTTACACTGTTTCTTTGGTTCTTCAGTGTATAAGGAGTTGTAGCAATCCACCATACACTTATATGGAACTACGACCAAAGTGCCGGAAATAAAAAAAATGTTATCCATCGTTGAACATGCAGATTAACTCGATATTGATAATGAATTATTGTACCTGACTTTAAATGGTAAAACGTGTCTTATTATAGGCTTATAAACTTTAGATCTTTAGCATAACAATATTTTTTGACACACTCTACAAATCCCACACCGCATAACGTCATGACACGTTGACTGGGAAAGCAGATCGACGTTGTTCTTATCGGTGGAAGCAGTAAACCTAACATGTGTTCCTTAAAAGGTGAAACATTAAATCATCTATGAAAACTTTACTAGAAAGCATTGAAACATGGTAGTTAAATATACTGTAAGTGGACGTAGTGCGTCAACTTAAAATTAGTAAGCAGGATGTAATATCTTGCTTATCGTTTCAGACTTTAGGTGTATTGAGGTTGTCCGACTACTTCACTTATCAACCTATATTGTTAAGTCCAATTACATATGCACAAACTATTTTTAGGCAAGCTTTGTAACTCATGTAAAACAAACAACTGTTGACAACATTGTAACGCAAGTTGTAATAAAGCACGGATGATCATAATGTAACAGAACATTTAAATATAAACAGAATACGTAAATAAAACTTTTTTCCAGTTTTAAAAAGGTGAATTGTAAGTTAATAACGTAGAATGATGACGAAGCTGTTAAAATGTTCACAAGGACAATACATATAAGGCCTCGTACCACCTGATATATTCAGATCTGACGAGCGGTTCCTAAACTCATAGTATTCAGTTTAAGATCGCCTACCGGCTGTATGATTACCAAGCTAACCCATGGAGCTCCTTATATTTAATAAAACATGCCTATCATACAAATAACATTGTATACATAAAGCCGGCTGTATGATTACCAAGCTAACCCATGGAGCTCCTTATATTTACTAAAACATGCCTATCATACACATAACATTGTATACATAAATCAACTATATGTTGCATCTGTCTGAAAGTGTGAACGAAAACGTTATAACGCTTACCAACAACCAAGTTGATGAATATAACTTCTCACCACTTCAAAGAAATTTACCATACTTACCACTCCTCCTTATCAAGCATAAAATAATAATAAAAATATTTTAAGGGGAGCCATTTCGAGAATCAGTCCAGTGTTGAGGTACAAATATGGTCTCGCTACAGTAAATTTATCAAAGCGAACGCGCTACTCTTTGGCTCTCCATAAACATGTAGTCAGTTAAGTTTAGTCTCGCCGATTCTGTTTATAAACATACAATGGATGAATTGAATTTCAACACTGTAAATGTATTTAACCAGTACTCAAAGCGGCGTTATCAGTTTCTCTCTAACAAAGTCCGCTTAATCTGTTAGTAAACATGTACTGGATGTGAATATGATAAGCCGCAATAAATCCTTCAAAATATTTGTAAACGTAACAGGGGCCACGCCTGTGATGCTCAGTTAAAAAGGCTGAGTTAACAAGGGAGTGCCTTCCGCCTGAGCATCAGTTTACACCAAGTGTGGGCTATAAGGCGTGTTTTGTTTCTCATTAACTTCATAGTTGCTTAATTTTTATTCAGTTGGATCTCTCTGTTAATGACACAAGATGTTAGCACACTCAATACTTGTTGAAAGAAGAAAAAAAAAACATAACAGATTAATAAAGTTTTGAACAACTATTGACCTGTTGTACAATTTTCGGATAAATTCAGGCATAGCTAACCGAGAAACAGGTAATCACGGTATAACTTAGAGTGCGCTTTGTATGACGCCAGTTTATTCTCTGGTCAGTTATTCATGAGATAGAGTTGCCGTCCAGTTAAGTTGGCAACAACAGTAGAGCACGAATGGATATTTTCGGGTGTGTCGTTTCATATTTATTTTGTCATCGTCTGTAGAAATAGCTTGTTTAACACCAGCGATAAGCGTTCTAATCCGCAAAATGAATAGTTTTGAGGGTGTGTGTGTATTTGTGTATTCAACTGGGAACATGGAACAGCAGTCCACCCACCCCACTGCGACCCCACACCGAACCCACAGTTATGTGCCCCCTCCCCCCCACCCCGCCCCTGCCCTGGGAAAGTCTTATACATCAGATGAGTGTACCTCAAATGGTTTGCATGGTAAAGTAATTATAATGTACGCATACGTGGAGACAGTGTTTGCGCAACGATCGCCGACATAGTGTAACTGTGGTGGAATGAGGGGAATCAGTCCGCATTCGCCGAGGTAGATGGAAACCGCCTTAAAACCCATCCACAGGCTGGCCGGCACACCGGACCTCGACACTAATCTGCCGGGTGGAATCGTGACGGGGACCGACAGCCTTCCCGCTCGGGAAGCAGCGCGTTAGACCTGCGGCTAGCCGGGCGGGCAGTTTTGAGGTGCTTTGAGGCTGATCGATGCTGTAAATAACTTCAACAGCGTAGAACACGAACACTGATGCGGTCTCATGCAAATATGTAAATGTAATGTAAAACATGTAACTAAGCTTGGAAGCTTCTTGAAAGTATAACATAATGACCTGTTTTGAAATTAGTTAAAAGATCGAATATTTATTGTTTGACCAGTAAGAGATCTTTCTAAATTTAAAAAAAAGAAAGAATCCTGGGAAAAATATGCAACTTTCAGCTCTCAAACAACCTCACATAGACCGACAGAGCGATTACAGCAAACTCATGATTTTTTTGAAAGAAAGACACACATAAATATTATGCCCAGTAAAGGTAGCCTAGTAGTGCCTCGTACCTGGAACAGTTGTGTGCATTAAAATACACGATTCGATAAAACTGTCAACAGAAGGACGCCATAATCAGCTTGATTCATGTGCAACATTTCTAGGCAAGATAATGTTCCATCAACTGTAGCTGTATGGCAGATGAAGAATATGGTAGCAGGTGTGAAATGCGGATTGCTTTGTGAAATAGTTGATATTATCAATCTCCACCAAACTGTAAAAACACAGACAATATGGAGATTGATGTGATTAACAATTGTGTGAGGTGTTACTGGCCCTGACTCGCTTTTGTGTTTACGTCTTAGAACCATTAATCCATTACAGTAGCGATTATCGTTCTACAGAAAGTTTCTCTGCTGAATTGTTGAACAATATTTGTACATCAACTTTTGAAGTTCTTTGGCGTATGATGTGCTGGTTATTAATAGTTATATTAGGGGCATATATGAAGAATAAAATGCCAAATTTGCAATGAAGAACCATAGTCTTTTTTTATATCGCTCGGATAGAAATGTATCTATGATACAAATCTACACTGGACGCTGTTGTTATTGTATCTCGCCACAAATATTTGAGGAGCAGTAACTATTGTATACATAATTTTGGCTTGTGGAGTTATCTCTAGCAGCTATTTGTAGTCTGGGAGGGAAGGGAAAGTAATTGGAGATGTGACACCTTCACTATGTTCCCCCTTCTTTTATACCAGAGGCCTCCAAACTTTTTATTCCGCAGGCCACATTGACTCCTCCGCGAAGTCATAAGGGCCAAGATCTACCTAGTGGGATTATAGTACCCTATCACTCCATGATCACCGTAATGTAAGGCTAAAGGAAAAATGAAATCCCAAAAATCTGAGGTTGTGAAAGTAGCTAGCACTGAAACGAACTACGATTTTTATTTAACTACATAATTTTGATCGGTGGTCGTACCTGACTAAATTCTGGCGAATTTCACCGACAAGAAAGTATGTCAGTGCACATTCTTGGTGAAAGCGTCCTGCAAAGTTAACGAAATCTCAAAATCATTGTTAGCAACACTATTACTGCAAGACGTAACAGAGGTAGAGTATGTCAACGCACTGTTATTTCAAGTGGGGCGACAATAAGTTTAGTTATGTAGTCTTGTAGCGAGTAGCAGAGCCAGAGCATATATCTGATAGTTCTGTTGCGTGAATGTGTCTATGTTGCAAGTGTTTTATGCGCTGTACTGGTAGGTGAGATGACGAAGTGTGGGACAATTCAAAGTTTGAATTCGAAGAGACAAGGAAAATCTGAAAATCGAAATACGTATAGCACGACTTGAGTCACTGTATTTTTTAGTCGATCTACAGTGTAATTGTGAGTATTTAATTTAGTAATTAAAGTACCTTCAAAATAAATGAATTGCATTTTGTTTAGACAGACTACTCCCTAATTTTATTAGTATTAAATAGCACAATTTTATTTTCAGGTTACAATCTTTTGTGAAGTTCTGTACAAATATGGAAAAGAAACGAAAGGTTGACAGTGAATGTAGAATTTTTAAAGAGCAGTGGGGATGTCAATATTTCGTGGTGGAGTCAAGCAACAAACCAATGTGTATTACTTGCAATGAAGAGCTCCTTGATGTTCACAGTATTCACGGGACGACCACTGCCGATTTAAAAATAACTTCAGTGGAAGAAATTAAAATGTATTACAACTGATGGTGGCAAAAACATGTGTGGGAAAAATAAAGGTGTTGTTGCTCTCCTTTATAAGACCGTAGAAAATGACGGTGGCTCAAAACCATCAGTAGTGCACTGTACTATTCACCAACAGTCTATGTGTGGAAAACGTCGGCCGAAGTGGCCAAGCGGTTCTATTCGCTTCAGTCTGGAACCGCGCGACCGCTGCGGTCGCAGGTTTGATTCCTGCCTCGGGCATGGATGTGTGTGATCTCCGTAGGTTAGTTAGGTTTAAGTAGTTCTAAGTTCTAGGGGACTGATGACCTTAGCTGTTAAGTCCCACAGTGCTCAGAGTCATTTGAACCATTTGATTTTTGTGTGGAAAACATCTTGATGTGTCAGATGTTTTAAGGCCAGTTATTTCAGTTGTTAATTATATCAGTTCCCATGCACTCAGTCATCGCCAGTTCCGCGAGTTTCTTGAAGATATTGAGGAAAGCGACTTGCTATATTATGCTGCAGTGCGCTGGCTTAGCTGCGGTAAAGTTCTGACCCGCTTTTTTTGAACTCCGAACAGTAATTGAAATTGTTTTGAACCAAAGGAATCGCCCTCTGGCTGAGTTACGGAACGGTGAGTGGTTATGCAAGCTAGCATTTTATAGAGACTTAACTAAAAATATGAATAATCTTAATTTTAAATTGCAAGATGAAAACCAGCTTATGCCTGATTTATATACGCATGTTAAGTCCTTTCGACAAAAGATTGCTTTGTTTCAATCTCAGTTGAAAAAAGTATGCTTCACGCATTTCAGTACATGCCAAACATTCAGTCAGCAAACTGAGATTCCGTTTCCTGTAAGTTTCGCAATTGAAGCTTTGGGCACCTTAAAAATTAATTTTGAATCACGTTTTTCAGATATCGATGCAAATTCAAATGATATCAAGATATTTCAAAATCCGTTTGACGTCGATATAGAAGTGTTACCAGCAGAACTTCAATTTGAAATTATTGATTTGCAATGTAGGGACTTTTTTAAAGAGATATATTCAAAGTCAACATAACTGGAATATTATAAGTGTTTTCCATCCACACAGTTTCCAAATTTACATAAATTTGCCAGTGGCTTTTTTTTCGGCTTTTGGCACTACTTATTTGTGTGAAAAAAACTTTCTGCAAAATGAAACATGCAAAAAGTATTTACAGATCAAAATTAAGTGATGAGCATTTGAAGTCGCTGATGATTATCTCTACCAGTAAACTTGATCCAAAACTGGAGGTAATTATGCAAGGAAAGTTACAGCTACATAGAAGTCACTAATTAACACTAAGATTTTAAAATTTCTTTACATGAATACTCTAACACTGTGAGTTTTCGAGATATAAATTAATTACAGTTATTTTTATACGCCAGTTACAACTAAAATATCCAATATCATGATGTACAGCAGGCACTGTATTTTCCTTAAATTGCCTTTAAATAAAAATATTTTATACAATTTACTTGCTATGTGTATTTTGCAACGTAATCAAAAGAAAGTGAAACCACGCTTAAGAAGCATCTTCCATAATGATCGATTACTAAAGCTAGTCGCCGAAGTGGCGTCCATTTGAAAGACTTGCGCCAGAGTCGTGAGTAGAATAAAATGCAAAGAATTTTTTTACTTAAAATGTTTTCGGCAAACCGATCTGTTAACCGTTCTATTTTTTTTTTTTTTCACTATCGCACGGAGAATGATCTGTCTGTTTATTGTGGATAGCCATAAGTTTAACCATGACCTTCCATTTTGTAAAGATAGAGCTCGGACAATGTCGCGGTGTATTGGTCGCGATAGGCCTCGAAACTCAATTGTTGGCAGTATAGGTAGCACCTCAAATATTTGGCGTGCCGGATACCGGGGATCGGTCAGCTAACGCGGGCCGGTTTGCCGGCCCTCACGGGCCGGTTTCGGCCCGCGAGCCGTAGTTTGGAGACCCCTGTTTTATACAATCATCTCAGCTTAATACGAATGATTCTTTCGAATCATCTGTATTAAGTACAGAAATATTACCTATTGATGATCCGTGAAACTTTGTACCGGACCAGGTTTCGAACCCGGATTCGCCGTATATCATGAACGGTCGCCTTGATCATCTCGGCTACATGCCCCTGGACCGATCCAGACCTGCATGTGCCACACTTTTTATAGTCCTATTGTTCGTAACTTTTCTTGGGTTCCCACAACGGGGCTAATGAGTCCAACGTGTTCAGTGTTAGTAGCATTGCTGTCATTTTGCCCATTTAGGCTTGTTATACATATTTTGCAATGTCTCTTCCTTGAAACAGACATGCAAACATTTATCAAAGGCCATTTACGAAAGGTAGAACACGAAATCGTAGAAGTGGTGGAAGCAAACAGGCGAACCAGCAGACACAGAGCATGTTTGGTAAGGAAGGACAGAATTGATTTGTCATAAATCGAGAAGGGAATAAAAGTGACGTCTTGTGATAAACAAGTTCTGTTAACGTTACAAATCGCCGATGTGTTTAACAATTACTATATTTGTAATCAAAGTCGTTTGTCGTTGCGGAACATGCTAATACTTAACTACTTCAGCGAGAAACAACAAATTGCTGAATTCTTTTCGAAAGTAAGCTAAGTGGTAAGTGGACAGCAGAAAACGTGGTTTATGTTGTCCTCATCATCATATCATCATCATCGACGCGCAATTTGCCGAACTGACGTTAGGTAGAAAGACTTGCGATACCATCATTTCAATACAGAAGCGGGCTGAACTGTGAACTGAGGAGTTAGATGATAAATAGTATCATTTTTAGCGCATATAAAATGACGATAAAAATAGCAGAGGATATTAATCTAAGGATAATGTGTCTGCTTTGTACCAGAATATCTAAATGTCTGACCAAGTAAATAACAGAGTATATATATATATATATATATATATATATATATATATATATATATATATATATGACATGTGCTTATATGTGCAAAATAACCCCTGGATCGATTTCACCTAAAATTGGTACATATACACTCCTGGAAACTGAAATAAGAACACCGGGAATTCATTGTCCCAGGAAGGGGAAACTTTATTTACACATTCCTGGGGTCAGATACATCACATGATCACACTGACAGAAGCACAGGCACAGAGACACAGGCAACAGAGCATGCACAATGTCGGCACTAGTACAGTGTATATCCACCTTTCGCAGCAATGCAGGCTGCTATTCTCCCATGGAGACGATCGTAGAGATGCTGGATGTAGTCCTGTGGAACGGCTTGCCATGCCATTTCCACCTGGCGCCTCAGTTGGACCAGCGTTCGTGCTGGACGTGCACACCGCGTGAGACGACGCTTCATCCAGTCCCAAACATGCTCAATGGGCGACAGATCCGGAGATCTTGCTGGCCAGGGTAGTTGACTTACACCTTCTAGAGCACGTTGGGTGGCACGGAATACATGCAGACGTGCATTGTCCTGTTGGAACAGCAAGTTCCCTTGCCGGTCTAGGAATGGTATAACGATGGGTTCAATGACGGTTTGGATGTACCGTGCACTATTCAGTATCCCCTCGACGATCACCAGAGGTGTACGGCCAGTGTAGGAGATCGCTCCCCACACCATGATGCCGGGAGTTGGCCCTGTGTGCCTCGGTCGTATGCAGTCCTCATTGTGGCGCTCACCTGCATGGCGCCAAACACGCATACGACCATCATTGGCACCAAGGCAGAAGCGACTCTCATCGCTGAAGACGACACGTCTCCATTCGTCCCTCCTTTCACGCCTGTCGCGACACCACTGGAGGCGGGCTGCACGATGTTGGGGCGTAAGCGGAAGACGGCCTAACGGTGTGCGGGACCGTAGCCCAGCTTCATGGAGACGGTTGCGAATGGTCCTCGCCGATACCCCAGGAGCAACAGTGTCCCTAATTTGCTGGGAAGTGGCGGTGCGGTCCCCTACGGCACTGCATAGGATCCTATGGTCTTGGCGTGCATCCGTGCGTCGCTGCGGTCCGATCCCAGGTCGACGGGCACGTGCACCTTCCGCCGACCACTGGCGACAACATCGATGTACTGTGGAGACCTCACGCCCCACGTGTTGAGCAATTCGGCGGTACGTCCACCCGGCCTCCCGCATGCCCACTATACGCCCTCGCTCAAAGTCCGTCAACTGCACATATGGTTCACGTCCACACTGTAACGGCATGCTACCAGTATTAAAGACTGCGCTGGAGCTCCGTATGCCACGGCAAACTGGCTGACACTGACGGCGGCGGTGCACAAATGCTGCGCAGCTAGCGCCATTCGACGGCCAACACCGCGGTTCCTGGTGTGTCCGCTGTGCCGTGCGTGTGATCATTGCTTGTACAGCCCTCTCGCAGTGTCCGGAGCAAGTATGGTGGGTCTGACACACCGGTGTCAATGTGTTCTTTTTTCCATTTCCAGGAGTGTATTACATACTGTCGGGAAAGAAATACTGCCGGAGTGAGAACTAGCAACCTCCTATTAGGGTAGGGGTGAAAATGATGGTACTGTGCACAGAGAAGGAGGAGGAGGTGGCAGATAGAGAGAGGGGCAGGGAGAAATGGACGAAAGGAGGAGGACAGAGAGAGAGGGTAGGAAGAGATGAACAGAGAAAGGAAAGAGGAGGAGACGGACAGAGGTAGAGGGTGGAGGAGATAGACAGAGAGAGGAGAAGGAAGAGATGGACAGAGAGAGGGATAGGAGGATGTGGACAGACAGAAGGGCAGCAGATGGAGAAAAAGTGGACGGACAGAGACAGAGTAGGAGTGAACAGTGAGAAGGGTAGGAGGAGATGGGATTACAGGGGTTGAGGAGCAGACAGATAGAGAAGCAGACACAGTGGGAGGATCAGGTGGGCAGAGGGGAAGGAGCAGATGGACAGAGGGGGAGGTGCAGATGAATGAGAGAGAAGGGTGGGGGGAAAGAGGTGGACAGAGAGAGAGAGAGGGGACAAGAGAAGATGGACTTGTACAAGACTGGAATAAATACGTGCTCTGGCAACGCCAGGCGTCTACCTACTGTTGAAATATATCCAGACACTATGACTTGAAAATGGATGTATATTACTAGTAGTGTACAGAATATATCCCATTTATCTCGACCACCATAAATAACCGTTGGTCCAGATGCAAATTACAAAATGTTTCAAGCAAATGTTCTTTAGCCGTCAGGGGGACATCAATCAGCATGAGCGTATCGTGCTTGCTTGCAATTCTCATCGGCAGGCAACACTGGAAGCAGTAAATAATTCTTTCATTCAACGAGTGCACCAGTGTATCGGTGTCCAGGGTCATCCCTCTGAGCACCTTTGAATATTCTGCTCTTTTGCAGTGGTACAGGAGAGTCAAAGTCAAAGTCAATTTTGTGTTATGTTTTTACTTCGTTTTCATTTATTTTCTGACAACTCCAGCAAGTGGACGAGTTTGTGATCCCGGGCTCAAAGTCAGTGTTGTGTTATGTGATTAATAACGTAGTGTTTCAGTGAATGGTACACTGTGATATATTTTTGAATAATCTTTCGGATAGGAAATGGATTACCGAATAAAAAATACAGGACGCCATTTAAAAAAGTAATCCCACTGCTCATATCTGTGTAAAAAACAAAGCTACAACGAAGGCAATCGTCCTGATTGATGTCCCCATGAAGGCTAAAGAACATTTGCTTGAAACATTTTGCAATTTGCATCTGGGCAAACAGTTATTTAGGGTGGTGAAGATAGCGGAACAAACACTGGTAGAAATTACTTCTGTAAAATGTCTGGGAGTATGCGTGCGGAACGATTTGAAGTGGAATGATCATATAAAATTAATTGTTGGTAATGCGGGTACTAGGTTGAGATTCATTGGGAGAGTACTTAGAAAATGTAGTCCATCAACAAAGGAGGTGGCTTACTAAACACTCGTTGGACCTATACTTAAGTATTGCTCATCAGTGTGTTATCCGTATCAGATCGGGTTGACGGAGGAGATAAAGAAGATCCAAAGAATAGTGGCGCGTTTGGTCACAGGGTTATTTGGTAAGCGTGATAGCGTTACGGAGATGTTTGGCAAACTCAAGTGGCAGACTCTGCAAGAGAGGCGCTCTGCATCGCGGTGTAGCTTGCTGTCCAGGTTTCGAGAGGGTGTGTTTCTGGATGAGGTATCGAATATATTACTTCACCTTACTTATACCTCACGAGGAGATCACGAATGTAAAATTAGAGAAATTCGAGCGCGCACGGAGGCTTTCCGGCAGCCGTTCTTCCCGTGAACCATAAGCAACTGGAACAGGAAAGGGAGGTAGTGACAGTGGCACGTAAAGTGCCCTCCGCCACACACCGTTGGGTGGCTTGCGGAGTATAAATGTAGACGTAGATGTAGATGTAAATGGGATACCCTGTATATTGCGATCGGACATGAAAGAAAGAAAAAAGTATACGTAGTTTACACGAGTCACTCCTCATTTCTGGGAAGGTGGACATACACAGTGCAAAGAAGCAAGACTCGGAACAACTAAATCCGAATATGACACTAGAACTCTGGCTTGCAATAGTTACCTCTGCTAAACAGCCAGGAGCTGCAACATTTCGTCAATTTTCTATTCTACGACAGTTACTAGAGTTGCTGTTTCTATGTTGAGTGCGTTCGTATTCAGTGGAGAACGCGATATTGTTGCACAACGGCATGACATATCACGCCAGCTTTTACGTTCGAGACAGTCATACTGTAGCATCGAGCCATCGACAGTATCCTGACCACGGTAACACGCTATATCTGAACAGTCCCGTATCTCGGCTATCTTGCGCGGTGTGATAATTGCGAGTGAGCAGCGATGACGTAACGCCGCGCATCTCAAGGTCGCTCCCAGCTATAGAAGCTGGCGAAGCTTCCGTAGCCTGCAGTGGCCCGGCGGACAGCAGAGCGCGAGGACTGGTTACACACAGTCCTCAGCACGGCCGCACCTCACGTGCTCCCTCACATCTTGTGCGTAGCCGACGTGCTCGGGAAAGCCTCGTTAGTTATTGAGGTTAGTGAACACTTTGCAGTACGTAACGCTTCACAAGTACAAGTAACAAGCGAAGACTGAACGTGACAGAAGTCCTCGAAGAGATAACAAACATCTGTCACACTGTGACCACGTGAATTCATTTTGAAGAAACTCTGCTTAACACCGCCTCTGTTCTAAACTTCACTTAGTTCCCGCAGTACCTTCAGACCCTACTCCTTCATTGCCATCTCGTATTTTTGGGTGATGTTACTATTCATCTGAATAATCTTCATTTCAATATACGTTAATATGGTCTGCACTTGTTACACTTCACGCACATTCATAATAATTAATGAAAATATCATCAAATCTGCAACCATTCTCTGCAAGCCATCTTATGGTGTGGCAAAATGTACTTCACGTACAACTGCCTCTTCCTCCCACATTTTATCATATTAATTCGAGAATGGTACGAGGTAGCAACGACTGTTGGTAACTTCAGATTTGTCAGGTTTTACTGTCATGGTCATTGTGCTAAATACACAGGGTGTGTCACTAACTATTGCCACCTAGAATAACTACGAAAGTATGATAGGAGCTGAAAAGTTTGTGGCACATAAGTTGCATGGGACAACCGGGGCTATAATATGATGTTGATTTTTTGTTGTGGGATCGCTTCAGAGATATGAAGGTCGACTTTGTTTTTATAAATGGGATGTTATACGAGGGTAATCCCAAACGTAAGGTCTATTTTTGATAAATACATAGACCTCTTTATTTCTACAATGGTTTACATCATTTACAGTTTGAACATTTAGCTACTTTTCGACATAATCACCATTTCTGACGATGCATTTTTGTAGACGCTACGGCAGTTTTTGTATGCCCATGTCATACCAGCTCGCCGCTATGCTGTTCAGAAAGTTATGAACCTCTTCTTTCAACTCGTCGTCGGAGCTGAATCGCTGGGACCACAATTAACGCTGACAGGTACTGTGAGACTCTGAAAAAACTCAAACGGGTAATTCAGAACAGGAGAAGAGGAATGTTGAGCAAGGGCGTGCACATTCTCCATGACAACGCTCGTCCACACATCGCTCGGCAAACCGTTGCTCTCCTGCAACAGTTTCAGTGGAACATAATCACTCACCCACCCTATAGTCCCCACTTGGCACCCAGTTCCCTAGGTTAAAAGAGCATTTGGCCTGAAACCGATTCAGCTTCAACGACGAGATGAAAGAATAGGTTTATAACTTTCTGAACAGCATGGTGGCGAGCTGGTATGACATGAGCATACAAAGACTGCCGTAGCGTCTACAAAAATGCATCGGCAGAAATGGTGATTATGTCGAAAAATAGCTAAATGTTCGAGCTGTAAACTGATGTAAACCATTATAGAAATAAACAGGTCTATGTACTTATAAAAAATAGGAGACTTTACTTTTGGGATTAATCTCGTATTTTGGTACTTATTTTCTGATTGTGGCTATCGAGACGAATCCAATGATGTGTAACAGTAAGGTCTTTGAAGGCCAACGAAGATGACAAAGGTGGCATGAACGTCCATTTACAGAAGGGGTTCAAAGTGGGGACCATTGATGTCAGTGCTGTGCTGCAATCTTGTTATCATGAATTGAGTGGTATTCCTTATCAGATCGGCACTTATCAAAGCACATGCTCTGACAGTTCTCTCTCGCATATCTTCAGGTTTAGTTGGAACGTCTTTATAAACAATCTCTTTTACGAACATCCACAAGAAAAAACCCAGAGGCGTCAAGTCTGGCGAATGAGCCGGCCACGACACATCTCCTCCCCGTCCAATCCAACGATGTGGCAATTGTCTCTGCAACTCATTTCTAGCCATCAGCGAAAAACGTGCCAGACCTCTATTGTGTTGATACCACATTTTGTTCCTTGTTCCTAAAGATATTTCTTCCAGTAACATACTTAATGTTTCTTGCATGAATGTGGTGTACTTCCTACCATTAACATTTCCTTCGATGGAATAGGGGCCTAAAAATTCTGTCGTCCAGAATCCCACACCATACATACCCCGACACTGGTTTTTGGTGTGCAACTTGCCACAGCCAACATGGATTTTCAGTTGCCCATTAATGCGTGTTATGCAGATTAACATTTCCATTATTCGTGAATGTAACCTTGTCAGTAAATAAAATCAAATTAATAAATGTGTCATCAGTCTGAGTCTAAAGTTGAGCCTATCTGCAGAATTCAATGCGGCACATACAATCCGTACCAGTTAATTCTTGGTGGAAACTGATATGGTAAGGTTGATATTATGGCGATGCAGAACCCGAACTACACTACTCTGCCTCATGCCAGATTCCCTTGCGATTTGACGCGGACAAACACAAGGATCTCGAACCGCAGTGAAAATAGTAGTTTCCTCATTACTAACTTTCCTTTGACGGATAAGTTTCCTATGCGTTAAAGATCCAGTTGTTCTCAATTTATCATACACATATTTAAATGTACGATGCATAGGGTGAGTACGTTGAGGATATCTTTCAGCATATAAGTCTCTATCTCGCACTGAATTTCGTTGGCATTCCCCGTAAATGAGAAGCATATAGATTTGTTCTACATCGTTCACATTCGATCGAATCGACGATACTAGCCTTACTGTTCGTATAGTCCACCAGCGTAGCGTAGCGGTAGCGTTACCGCCTACCACACAGGGGGCCCGGGTTCGTTTCCGGGCACGGGAGTAGGTGTTGTGTGTCCTTAATCATCATTTTCATCATCACTGACTCGGAAGTCGCCTATGTGGACTTGCAACACGCCTGCCGAACTCCTCGTATAGTCCACCTGCGTAGCGTAGCGGTAGCGGTACCGGTACCGCCTACCACACAGGGGGCACAGGTTCGATTCCGGGCAAGGGAGTAGGTGTTGTGTGTCCTTAATCATCATTTTCATCCTCACTGACTCGGAAGTCGCCTATGTGGACTTGCAACACGACTGCCGAATTTCTCCTATAGTCCACCTGCGTAGCGTCGCGGTAGCGTTACCGCCTACCAACCAGGGGGGCCCGGGTTCGATTCCGGGCAGGAGAGTAGGTGTTGTGTTGTGTGTCCTTAATCATCATTTTCATCCTCACTGACTCGGAAGTCGCCTATGTGGACTTGCAACACGCCTGCCGAACTCCTCCGAATGGGGCCTCCCAGCCAACAATGTCATACGATCATTTCATTACTGTTCCTATTAGTGTTGTATTGCGAAACCGTGCAATTTTGTTTTCTTGTCAATGGCATGTTAAATGGATACGCCGTATTCGGCTACTATTTACTATTTGCACGATATATGAGAGAGAATTGTCAGAGCATGTGCTTCGATAGGTGCCGAAGTGATAAGGAATACCACTCAATCCATGATAACAAGATTGCAGCACTGCATTGATACCAATCGTCATAACTTCGAACACCTTCTGTAAATGGACGTTCATGCCACCTTTTTGACCTTCGTTGACCTTCAAAGACCTTACTGTTACACATCACTGGATTCGTTTCGATTGCCGCTATCAGAAAATAAGTACGAAACTACAGCATGCCATTTAAAAAAACGAAGTTGGCCTTCATATCTCACACGCGACCACACCAAGCAACAAAAAGCCATCGTTATATTATGGCCCCCGTTGTCCCATGCAACATTTGTCCCACAAACTTTTCAGCTACTTCCATACTTTCGGAGCTATTCTAAGTGGCAATAGTTAGTGACTCACCCCGTATATTTTAGGAAGTAATATATCAGGAAATTCATACACGTTATGTAGGGTCTCACAGTTTCAACAGTAAACCTCTGTGATTCGCTACACATTTCTGCCACTTCATTTTGATGAACATCTTCACGATTGTCTCAAGCTTACTGAATGAGCAACCGTGGGAATGCGTGTCTCTTCTATGGATCTCCACCATTTTCTCCATTAGGCCTCCCTGGTAAGTGTCTCAGACTGACTAGCATTACGAAATAATTTCTCTAATGAGTGTTTTATAAGGTACTTCTATCTCTTGTGATTACCTTTCCATAGAACTCATCCGGTGAACTACAGCCTGTCATCCAGCCTTCCTACAACTACTTTTATGTGACTCTTTCTCTTCACTCTGCCTGTATGATCGCAAAAAATATAGGTTTTTGGCAACTGATAGTATGCTCAGTTGCTCTCCCACTGCTGCTAGTGACCTTTATACTTACTGTAGTGTGCGTACTGTAAGACCTTCAGTACACACACCATCAGATTATTTGACTTGTCGCTCTAACGAAGTAGGTGAGTGTCAGCAATATGTCTCGTGGTCTTATCGTGGCGTGTTTATCTTCTGCCGTTAGGTCAGACGATAGAAATACCACTTGCACGCTCAGAGTAGCAGATTGACGGTGACCAACTTTAAACAGAACTTGATCAATTTTCACACACATTTATTAAAATAATAGCAAGCATAAAAATAACTTAACTTGGTTCTGGATGATGTTTACAGTTGACAATCTGACGTTCCTTTGGTATTGATACGTTAGTCTTATTCTCACATATATCTCTGATACTTGACAAAGTGTCTATACATTTATCTTCATGGCTATGTACAGGAATATGATAATCTTCTTAGCTGCAGACTGAAACTTGACTATAGACTGGTACAGACAAATGCAGACTCGTACAGACTAATGCAGACTGACTAATTGGAGATCTGTACACTCGTTATAATACCTCGCACGTTCAGGTATCACTGCGTGAGTGTGATCCGCGAGGAGGAAAGGTTCTACGTTAGCAGCAATCTCATTGGTTGCGTTACATATTAATACGCACATCGGCGGAAGCAGAATTTGGTCCATCTCTAAGGCAGCGCCATCTCGTAGTGCAGAGAAGGACAAGCGCTGCACTTGCGCTGTTGTGCTTAGTGGGGAGCGCTCTAGTGGGAAAGTTGTGTACGCGCTGACTACACGGAACTATGTACACAACACTTACCAAGAAACCAAAGTACTCGAATTCGGTCTTGTTTTAATCACATTCGGTACCTTTAGTCCTGTTTTAAACACATTCGGTAGCTTTTGGGCTATGCAGAATAACAGCGTAACGATACTTAATACTAGTGGCTGGGCATTTTGTATGTGTATATAAATAGTTGGCCGAAGTCGACCGGTACATTGTAAAGACACATCTAGTTGAAGCAGAAATTCGAGGTAAGTTTTTAAAGGTGGAATTATAGTTTATGAGAAATGAAAACATTGATATCAATCAACGAACAAGGTGATTGAATTGCCCCTCCCGAAACGTTTTATGCGACCCACAATCCTTAAAAATTTTTGTATTCCCTCGCTTGCTGTCTGAACTCAAGCAATTCGCAGTGTTCCAAGATAAAATGGTGATATTTGTAAAAACTTTAATGTTTACATTTGTGACAGAATTGGTCTCAATAAGAACTTAGAAGTCGAATGCAAATTAACTCCATGAGAATATTGTTTTATATATCTCAAGACACAAAGACATATTGTTGCAGTATGCCTCATACAGGGTGCCCAAGAAGTCCGTAAACATTTAAAAATGTACTAACTCACATAATATTGTGGGTGAAGAGGTAAAACTTGACACATGTGTGTGAAATGACATGGGAGCCTAAAACGAGTTCAAAAACCGCTCAACAGATGGCAGTGGACAGCAACAAGTTAGTGACGCCACATGAGGACCGTGTATAAAATGTATTTCTCCGTCATGCTTCGCCTCCCAGGTCATCAGACTTCAATTCGTGGTTACTGGCGGCTACCTAAAGTCGTAAGTCCACTGCAATCATCCAACCTCATCAGGGATGCTAAAAGACAACATCTGACGGCAATTTTTCAAAATGTCTACTGACATGCTGTACAGTGCCACTGACAACATTGTCCCTGGTCTACACGTGTTGTTGATGTATGACAGCCACCATGTTGAGTGTTTGTTGTAAAGAATATCGTCCTTGCTGAAAAATTAATTGTTATGGTAATTATTGCTTTTTTATCATACACTCCTGGAAATTGAAATAAGAACACCGTGAATTCATTGTCCCAGGAAGGGGAAACTTTATTGACACATCCCAGGGGTCAGATACATCACATGATCACACTGACAAAACCACAGGCACATAGACACAGGCAACAGAGCATGCACAATGTCGGCACTAGTACAGTGTATATCCACCTTTCGCAGCAATGCAGGCTGATATTCTCCCATGGAGATGATCGTAGAGATGCTGGATGTAGTCCTGTGGAACGGCTTGCCATGCCATTTCCACCTGGCGCCTCAGTTGGACCAGCGTTCGTGCTGGACGTGCAGACCGCGTGAGACGACGCTTCATCCAGTCCCAAACATGCTCAATGGGGGACAGATCCGGAGATCTTGCTGGCCAGGGTAGTTGACTTACACCTTCTAGAGCACGTTGAGTGGCACGGGATACACGCGGACGTGCATTGTCCTGTTGGAACAGCAAGTTCCCTTGCCGGTCTAGGAATGGTAGAACGATGGGTTCGATGACGGTTTGGATGTACCGTGCACTATTCAGTGTCCCCTCGACGATCACCAGAGGTGTACGGCCAGTGTAGGAGATCGCTCCCCACACCATGATGCCAGGTGTTGGCCCTGTGTGCTTCGGTCGTATGCAGTCCTGATTGTGGCGCTCACCTGCACGGCGCCAAACACGCATACGACCATCATTGGCACCAAGGCAGAAGCGACTCTCATCGCTGAAGACGACACGTCTCCATTCGTCCCTCCATTCACGCCTGTCGCGACACCACTGGAGGCGGGCTGCGCGATGTTGGGGCGTGAGCGGAAGACGGCCTAACGGTGTGCGGAACCGTAGCCCAGCTTCATGGAGACGGTTGCGAATGGTCCTCGCCGATACCCCAGGAGCAACAGTATCCCTAATTTGCTGGGAAGTGGCTGTGCGGTCCCCTACGGCACTGCGCAGGATCCTACGGTCTTGGCGTGCATCCGTGCGTCGCTACGGTTCGGTCCCAGGACGACGGGCACGTGCACCTTCCGACGACCACTGGCGACAACATCGATGTACTGTGGAGACCTCACGCCCCACGTGTTGAGCAATTCGGCGGTACGTCCACCCGGCCTCCCGCATGCTCACTATACGCCCTCGCTCAAAATCCGTCAACTGCACATACGGTTGACGTCCACGCTGTCGCGGCATGCTACCAGTGTTAAAGACTGCGATGGAGCTCCGTATGCCACGGCAAACTGGCTGACACTGACGGCGGCGGTGCACAAATGCTGCGCAGCTAGCGCCATTCGACGGCCAACACCGCGGTTCCTGGTGTGTCCGCTGTGCCGTGCGTGTGATCATTGCTTGTACAGCCCTCTCGCAGTGTCCGGAGCAAGTATGGTGGGTCTGACACACCAGTGTCAATGTGTTCTTTTTTCCATTTCCAGGAGTGTATGAAGCGCTATCTGTTGCTCATTTTGTGCATCTTTTTTTGGTTTCAATAAACCCCATGTCATTTGAAGCATGTGTGCCAATTGTTACTTCTCAACGTTCATTATGCCGTTAGTTAACGAATTATCAAATGTCAACAGACTTTTGTGTCACCCTGTACATCGATCAGCCTCAGCACCAACCCAAATAAAAGACAACAGTGAGAACGAATAGTTTTTCTTCTCTTTCTCTAGTTCGTCTTGCACCCACCTGACCTGAACTTTTCTTTTTCTGCTATTTCTTCCCCCAGTTTTTTTCCCATTTCCCTCAAATCTGATTTAATTTCTTTGATCCAGGCCATCTGTCGGGTTTCAGTCAAAAAAGTTAAAAATTCTTCTTAAATTCTTTTTTTTTCCGTCTAGCCTTCCTAGGTGTCCATAGAATAAAAGTCTTCTCTTCCTCATTGTATTTAATTTTCGTTCCATTTTTCAACAAACTTGTTTATTATTTCTTAATTTTCATTTCCCATTGTCATATTGTGGTCCCAAGTTATTCCTTTCCTTTTTTCCATTATTAACCAATAGTTTGGTTGCCTTTAACGAAAAGCATTCTGAACCATGGAAGCATGTTGGTCTAATGACAATGTTGTAGTGCAGGGGTTTTGCAGCTGTGGAAATAGATTTTTTAATATATATGTCTTTTATAAATTGAAAAGCTACCTCCATTTACCTAGCCGTTTGCTAAGTTTGCTTCTTTGTTAAATGCATTATGTTGTATTGTTACACCAAGATATTAAAAGTTTGTGACCTTTTTTATTCTTCTGTAATCAATTTCCACGTATTTCGGTACTTTCTTCCCAGCTGTCCTATACACAATTTTTTTAAGTTAAATGTAGGCCTGTTTTTGAATCTGTCTATTGTAGGAAATTTATTTACATTCTAGAATCTCCCATAGATTTAGCTAAAATGGCAATGTCGTATGTAAAAGCCAAACGTCTATACTCAGATCATCCCGTTTTCTTCCAATTGTGTTTTTTTAAATTTCTTATACTTGTGTTCTTTTCCTCCACACGCTATGTTTCCTTGTTCACAACTGTACAGCAGTGATGACAAACCGGTTCCTTGTCCTACACCACTTTTGATCTCAAAAGCTTCTGAGATTTTACCACAAAATTTAGTTTTGCATCATGTATATGTTAGTGTTTTTATTTTAGGATTGCCACTGATTTGTTGTCATCTCCAAACTCTTTTAAGGTGTTGAATAATGTTTCCTATTCAATCGAATCATACTCTTTTTAAAATCTATAAATGTTATGTAAATAATTTTGTTTCTCTTTTCTATACCTGATAATAAATTTCAGATTTAAAAGTTGTTCTGAACAGCATCTTACTTTTCCAAACCCTTTTTGGTTCCCTCCTACCTGCTGACAGATTTCTCTCTCCACCCTGTGGTGTAATGCTTTTGAAAGAACTGTGTAAGTCAATGGACGTAGTGAAATTCCACTACAGTTGTGATGGGGTCAGTTTTATATCCATTCTTGTAGATTGGGTGAATTAACGCTGTTTTCCAATCTTCTGACACAGCTTATGTTTCCCAGCCTTTGTGAAAGACAATATTATATTTGTTGTACACGTGATACAACAATCTTCAGTTGTCTTTCTGTCGAATGCTTTTATACAACGCATCTGGCATTGTTCCTGCAGTGTCATTATTTCCATTATCAGTTATCTACGTTTCTAGTGATCCCCTGAAATGTACAAAAATATTAAGAGATATAGATTTTCTTGTACGATTTCCCTCCTGTTGTTACTGTCTTGTCAGCCATTTCAAATGATCAAATGGTTGTATATCCTCGCTTCCTCTTAGGCATACAACATATAACTTTGTGTAGTTGTGTACAGTCTATTACATTCCTATTAATATCTGACTTGTTCCATGAAAAAGTTTTTTCTTCTGCTTTCTTCGCACATGTGACAGTTCTTGTTCTTTCCCTACACACCATTCTTAAATAATTGCCACTTTAATCTGTGTCTGTATCTTCTTCGTTTCCTAGGATGCAAACAAAACTTAAAAACTATAGACCGATCAGCCATCTCTCTGTAATATACAGGTAAGTCACCTACCACACAGAAAAAAACTGGATTTTAATAAGGAATGGAAAAACTGGCTTTTCAAAATCACTGAAATTCTACCAACGTATATAGAGGGAATGAAAACTGACACAAAATGCTACAGTCCAATATGTTTAACTTCAGAACTTGGCAAACTACTAGAGAAAGTAATATTAAATCAATTTGAGGCATATTTCATCAAACACAATCCATTCAACAATCTGCTACATGGTTTCAGAAAAGGAAGATCTGCTGTAACAACAGTAGTAACTTTTATTCATGTAATATCAAGCACGGCAGACAAACAAGACAAGTTAACAAGCACTTTTCTGAATACTGTGAATTATGCAGTTTTACCCCATTAATTAGAAAAATAGGGTATGAGAGAAGTACCTTACAACTACTTACCACCTATCTGAAAGACAGGAAATAGTGTGTCAAGCAAACTTATAAAAGGAATTAACAGTTGGTAAGGACTAAATCAAAATACAAGATACTTCAATGCATTGTGCCTCAAGGAAGTATATTAGGGTCTTTCTGTTCCTCGTGTATGTCAATGATTTAAGTGAACCACAAAACTAGAAGTTCGTAAGTTATGCTGGGGCCATGAAGTGTAAACTGCTGCCAACAGTAGTGAAATAAACTACAGTTTTCTGTCAACTTGCCTTACTGCAAATAAGCTGCTTGTAAATAAAGAGAAGACAGTGACAATACAATTCATGCTTAACTATTATCAGAACATAAAACGGTGCACAATCCACATCTCCACTGGCACATGCGCTAGCCATACTACTAAACACGAATTTTTTGATGTTATTGTCGATGAACACCTGTCCTGGAAAGAGCACATAGATCATATCTCTAAGCAAATCAGTGTGAATGTGTATCTACTGAAACAGGTCTGAGCCTTTCTGTGCCATGGTAGCTCAAGGCCAGTAAATTTTGGATTGATACATCGACATCTTCAGCGTTCTATAGAAATATAGGGTAGGCACCAGCAGTTTATAGAGACAGGCTTTTTAGAATACAGGAAAAGGCAGCAAGAATGGTAGATTGGGTAAGCAAGAGATAGCCTTGTAGAGAAATTTTCAGAAAATGTAAAGTACTTATCATCTACTCTATGTACATTTATATCTGTGAAATCATATCCAGAACATGATGTAATGAACAGTAATGTATATCTACAATACACGAGGTGGGGGGAGGGGGGATTATTTTCACAGTATTGCTAGTATAAAAAAGGATCTGTGGACTGTAGTCCAGATACAATAGGAACAATTTTGTGTTACAGAATACCAAGCGATGTCAAGACAGTTAACTTAAATCCCTTAAAGAATAAACTAAAGCATTTATTAATAGATAAAAGCTGTTATTCAGTAGAAGATTTAAAGTTGTAATGTATGAATTCAAAATAGTGTATATAGCTATAAGTTAGTTGTTGCAATGAAAAAATCTGCTTCTACCGATTTTCGGTTGTCCAACCGGATCCCGTCTACATTCTGCCATGACATTTCGGCCCAGTGACATTTGGTCATCTTCACGTGAGCAGACAACTACTGAAGAGCCCAGGTGCATACAGAGTATTTATGCCGAATCTCGCGCATCCGAAATGCTGGCGTCTTTCGGTGCGGCCGAGTTGTGTGTGCTGCCGTCGGTGGTGAAAGTGAGAAATGATCTAATCCTGTCGATTCCGCTCTGACTGGACAGTTTTAATTATAGGATTCCAATTTTTATCTAGTTGAAAGCCTTTGTCACGATTTATTAGATTATCGGTAAGGTGTATTTCCATCGCCTCTTTGATTACTGAATCCCACAAAACTGGAAAATGGAGCTGAACTTTTTGTTCTATTATAGTCTATTGATGTCCCATGGAAATACAGTGTTCTGCTACTGCTGATTTAATCTTTCCGTGTTCTGTTACTCCTGGACAGTTCGTGTCGTGTGGACTATATATCCAACACCACACTCACAGGGGATTATGTAAACGCCCGCTTTTTTCAGTTGTAAGTCGTCTTTGATGTATCGTACCAGGATCAAGTTCTTAGCTGTAACAGTGTATACAGCCTTAAGTTTTTTTTTTCAAAAAACGGATAATTTCAGATTTTCACTCTTTTTATCAATGTACGAGTTATACTTCGAGTTGTAATGTCGCTTTGCAAAACAGTAAATTCAACCATAAGCTTCTTTTTGCAACAAAAAGTGATGGTTTCTGATCTTCATCCTTTTTATCAATGTATATATTTATACATATGTGAACTAAGCTTCTTACATGCGAACTAAATTTATGACAATATCCGAAAACTGATTGTTATATAGAGCGAAAACAAACAAATAAAGTGTTATAGCACACTGGATCATTTTGAACAGAGTTATCGAATAGAGAAAGACGTATGAATTACTACTATGTCGGAGCTCTATAAACGTTGTGAGTCCTTTTGAACCACTTTCAACCAAATGTGTAGTGACAGTCCTTGAAGAGCAGCGGTTTGAGTCAATCAACGTTGGTACACTGAAGATCGTGTGTATAAATGTTACAATATCGAATACAATTCTTCAGAATAGTAGGGAACACATAACTGAAGAGAATTCAGACCAGGAGATCCCTTAACATCAAAATTTTTTTCTTCAGACCTGACGAGAGTTCCTAAGGTGAGAAAACAATCAAGATAAATAAGTTAGTTATTGTGATGACATTACAGTGTTTACATGTATTGCAGATGAAAATCAGTGGCGAGTGAAAGAACTTAACACAACAAGTTTGTAAGTAGGCCTGTAAGTCAGTTATATTTAATGTAATGCGCCAAGAAGACACTGACAGGAAAAAAGTACAAATTAATAATGAATTTGTAGAACAAGTTGATAAGTTTTTGTACTTAGGCCAGCTGAAGACGATGCTAGAGTACGCACGAAAAGAAATAAATAAAATGGTAAAAATTACTGGAGTGTTTTTAGTAAGCTGTTTACAGTTGAAAAATTAAGAATATATACCGGTAAAATTTCATTTGTAATCAGTGGATATTAACAGATTTACCTAACTGCAAGGATATCTGGGATGTAAATCAGAAGAACATTCAAAAACGTGGAGTTTCTCAGCAAGCGGTAGAGTGACAAATGTTGGGAGTTACTAATAGAGACAGGAAGACAAACAAGATGCAGGCAACAGGAACACTAACGAGTAATTATGAACGTCCTTAAAATGAAGTGGAGATGAAGTGGACGCTTAGCCGTAAAAATGGGCGGTAGGTGGCTCAAATACACAGAAACAATCTCGTTGCCTCCACCTGAAATCTGGAACGCGCCTTTATGCAGTATTCGAGGTCAAATGACTCATGGTAATGATACCCTCTTCTATAAAGGTTTTTTACCTCCTCTTGAGTTGCTAACACACGTAACCAAATAATTTCTGACGTCCTTGCACGAGACCTAATATAACACATTTTTTTCTGAAAGCAGGTTGATTTTGTTCACGATTACAACTGTAATGCCACTTCCTCGGACGAAAAATGAAAAAAGAAAAAATAACAACCAATACCCCAAAAATTTTCCCAAAACAAGTTCCAAATTCCATGAATAGTGAACAAGTAACCATAGTTCCATTTAACACTATTATTTGGATAATAACCAGTAATTGAAACAAGAACTTTATACTTAGTAATTTATCGACATACAAAAGAAAGAATCTCAGTAACCTCAAACTCAAAATCATAGTAAATCGCAAAATCATTATAATTAAAATTAGCAAAGTAGAACCAACGATCTCAAAGAACACTTCGTGTGAGTACTCTTTTAGAATCGTGACTAATGGCTTAGGAAAATTTGATCCATTGTCACTACGTTACGAAAGTTAGCCGAAGCTGGTCAGACTTGTTTGAATACTCTTATATGTAGGCGCGTTTAGATTGTTTTACGAGGATTGACAATTGCGATCTACTAGGACGCAGTGAAAAGAAACATTCACTTCAACTACAACATCGTTTAGAATTCAGATAGAGGACTACCTTATATTAGACTGAAGTGAACTTTTTAATTAGATAACTCGAACTCAACTCTAGTTAGGCATTGAACAGTGATAGACAATTAACTTCATTCATAATTGCAACTGGACTCTGGCAATAGTTTTAAAGCAGGTAATTTATAAATTCCCCCTTACCACCTGGGAAAGCTTCTTCCTCACGGCCTTGTCAGGAAGTGATTGTTATTGTTAAATAAACCAAATTACAAAGTTGTTTAGGGACATAAGTGTGATCTTTTGCGTGCTGCGATAATATTTAGCTGCAGCGCTCGGCGCATATATAGAAGCTCTTCGACATTAGGAAGCAATCGCAATGCTACGACTTATTAGAGATTTGAAATTACAACCAAACTATGGGCAGGTTGGTGTCGGTGGAACTGAATTGAAATTATATTTAATATTTTAATAGGAACTGTTAAACCATCGAATATAAACGAGTTAATTACGACGATTAGCGTAGTAGTGCTTACAATTGATGAAGTAAATATCACGCACGCGTCGAGAGTTCAGTTCAGCAGTGTTCTTTGTAACGTCGTCTTTACCTAATAACAGTACCATCGCTCTACCGACTATCGCCGAGTTTTAGGCAGGGCCGATCAACACTAATCTATCAACTACCAACTAGAGAAACCGGTGACGTTACACAACACACGTTATTATTCCCCAGTCTTTTGGCTACAAACCCTTATTTTTCAACAAAAACTCCGTTCAATACGACGGCCTTACACCACCTTTCTGAGAAGCCCTGTATGCCGGCATGGTGCCATTCTATGGTCGACGTCGGGCCAACGTCTTGCTGCATCAATAACATTCCCATTATCCACGTACTGCTTGATGTGGAGTGCCTCCTTCAATGAGCCAAATAGATGAATGTCGGGAGATGCGTTATCCGAGCTGTAGGGTCGATGAGGAACAGTCCATTCAAGTTTTGTGAGTCCTCTCGGGTGCGCAGACTTATGCGAGGCATTGCGCTGTCATGCAAAAGAAGACGCTCATCTGCGTTTTTGTAGCGATGAACACGCTGAAGTCGTTTTCTCAATTTCCTGAGGGTAGTTAATTACACTTCAGAGTTGGTCGTTACATCGCTGCACCATGAGGGATGCAGGGTATCTCCTTCAGAGTCCCAGGAGACCGTCTCCATAACTTACCGGCTGGGGGTGCAGCTTTGAAGTTTTTATTGGGAAAAGCAGTGGTGTGGCGCCACTGCAGTGCTGCCGTTTTGTTTCCGGTTCGAAGTTTTGAATCCGTGTTTCATAGCCTCTGACGATATTCGACAAAAAATTGACACGATCACCTTCGTAACTCCCAAGCAGTCCTTCACAGATGGTCCTTCGTTTCTCTTTATGGTCTTCCTTTAAGCGGCGAGGAACACAGCGGTCACGCGGCTTTGAGCACTCCAGCTGGTGGATGAGTGTATCAGCATTAACAACAGAGACGTCCAGTTGAGCAGGGAGGTGTTGTTTCAACTGTGATGCGCCGCCCCCTTGAATGAGAGTGTCCGCACGTTCCAACACTGCAGGAGTCACAGCCGTGTGCGGCCAGCAGGCGGGAGGGATGTCGGACAGGTTTACGCGACCTGGTTGCGAAGATGATGACAGGCGTTTCGCTCAGCGACTCCTCGTACTCGCGATGAGCGGGTTTTCCGCCGAAAGAAACTCAATGACGATTCTCTGCCTGGAACTCGCCTTCTTTATAGATCCCATTTTGAAGGTTATGATAGCGTAATTTCAACATTTCCACAGTCTACATTTTTCCTCCAAATTAGATTAAATTAGATTAGATTTACTTTCATTCCAATTGATCCGTAGTGAGGAGGTCCTCCAGGATGTAGAACATGTCAGTAAAACATTAATACATGACAAACATTTACAACTCAAACAAATAAAGTAATGTACCATTCCACATGTCCAAAGTGGAATGATCGTAATTTTTTTAAATGAACACTATATGAAAGAAACCTTTTAGAAACACTAATGCACTGAATTTAAAATAAAATTATAAGATAATAAACATGTAATGTAACTACTATAATAGTTATTTACAATGAACACATTATTGCACTGAAATGGTCCAGAAGCTAGATTGTACTTACACACACACACACACACACACACACACACACACACACACACACACACACACACACACACAGACACACACTTACTTACAATGAACACATTACTGCACTGAAATTGTGCAGAAGTTATATATCAGTTGGTTCTACTGAGAAATTCATCAATGGACTAGGAGGAGTTGGCCACCAATAAATCCTTTAGACTTCTCTTAAACTGAATTTCATTGGTCGTTAAGCTTTTATGGCTGCTGGCAAGTTATAGAAAATGGGTGATCCTGAATAATGCACTCCTTTTTGTGTACAACAATAGTGACTTTAATTCCGTGTGAAGATTATTCTTATTTCTAGTACTGATTCCATAAACTGAGATGTTAGTTTGAAAAAGTGATATATTTTTAATGACAAATTTCATTAAGGAATAAATATGTTGGGAAGCAGTAGTTAGTATCCCTAGTTCCCTAAACAGGATTCTGTAAGATGTTCTTGAGTTCACACCACATATTACTCCTATGGCTATCGCTCTGAGCACTATGGGACTTAACTTCCGACGTCATCAGTCCCCTAGAACTTAGAACTACTTAAACGTAACTAACATAAGGACATCACTCACATCCATGTCCGATGCAGGATTCGCGCGGTTCCAGACTGTAGCGCCTAGAACCGCTCGGCCACTATAACTCTTACTGCACGTTTTTGAGCCCAAAAGACTTAAGCCTGGCTTGATGAATTACCCCAAAAAACAATCCCATGTGACATTATGGAATGAAAGTAAGCATAGTATGCCAGCTTTTTCATTTTTATATCCCCTATGTCTGACACAATTCGCATTGTAAATACAGATTTGTTAAGACGCTTGAGCAGTTCTGTGGTATGATCCTACCAATTGAATTTAAAAACTATAATCCCAAGAGTTTAACATCCCAAGAATTAACACTGTCCACTTCTTCTATCTGCTTGTCATCGTATATTAGGCATATACTCGTGGGATACCTTTTACAAGTTCTGAACTGCATGTAGTGTGTTTTTTCAAAGTTTAGTGACAAAGAATTGGCTAAAAACCAGTGATTAATGTCCCCAAATATTTTATTAGGCGATCTTTGTACACTACACTACACTTGATTTGCTATTTATTGCAGTGTTCGTATCATCGGAAAACAAAACGAACGTGGCATCTGGTAATGTTACTGATGAAAGGTCATTGATATACATCAGCAAAAGTAAGGTCCCTAAAATGGAACCTTGTGGGATCCCACATGTATCCCTATAATCTTGTCCCCAGTCGCAAGTTTTACTCTTTCTTTTGTACTGCTTGCTCTAAACCAATTTCCTGGCAACATACTTCATGCTCCGACATACTCGTATAATCTTGCTCTACATATACGTTAGTTGTTTCACTGCTTCTACTGTGCATGCAACACAATGAACATTATATCGTTATGACAAGAGTGTGTGCCGCGAATGCAACAAAGCTATTGATGTTGACAGGTCACCATGGAGACCCGCCTGCTGCTGCTTCTGGTGCTGTCGGCTCTGGGAACCCCAGAGGCGGCCAGGATCCTGTCCGTCGTGCCGTTCCCGGCCGTCAGCCACCAGGGACCCCTCAGGACGATGAGTCTCGAGCTGGCCAGGAGGGGCCACCAGGTCACCTTCATCACCACCAACCCGTCCAAGGTACCGTATTTCATCTACCGTCCCTCAAATGTCAAGGGAGGTAAACTGTCGCAGGGTGCACGCAGGGTGCAACAGCGGTAATCACACAGTAATAACAGATAAATGTAACAGCTCTAAAGACGAAAATATGCGCTCTGAACGAAAGGATAAAGAGAGACTCCTCGCACCACTGAGGAAGTAGTTCTTGTGGCCCTTCCGTTGGTCCTGTACTGGACTTCGATGCTATGACAAGTTTCGTGAAAATGGATCAACCTAGTGTAACTGGACTAGCAGCTTCCTAAAGTGTTGTTCTGAAGTTCCGACGTAAGATTAATATGCCGCAATTTCTGCGCACATTCGCGGAAGGCGACCCTGCAGAAATATTTTTAGACTTTAGGTGGAATGAATGTTGGCATGAGTGGACACAAACAATAAAAATGCCATCATTGTTTGGTAAAATGAAGTCAAATGGGCTCCAAGAAGGCGAAAGTAACCAATTAGTTTATAAAATAATTTTTAAAATATAATTTGTAATGCCTGGACCGCAATTTCACTATCACAATTAAAGTTTGATAATTTCAATGCAGGTTTATTAAAAAGGCAGTGAACCTATTTTACCAATATATTTGACCCGATACTGAATAACTTTGTATTTTGAATCCTCTCGTGAATAATTGCATATATTTGAAATTTTGCAAATCTGAAATATCAGATTCATTTATTTTGTGCCCAGATTTCATTATTGTGGAACACAATATTTGAACAGATCTACTTGAATGAAACTTGTGGCGTGAGCAAACAGTTAAATATTGAAAAATAATTGAGCATAACCTGTAATGGCAATTAGTTTCTCAACAATGTACTGTCTCTTTCCAGTCACGAACAATTGTGGCACGGTGACATGGTGCATTGTCATCCATAAAAATTCCATCATTATTTAGTAACATGAAGTCAAAAGGTCTCCAAGAAGTGGAACTTATAATTTCTTTTATTAAATAATTTTTTTAAAGTAAAACTTTTAATGCTTGGGTCGCAATTTTCCTATCGCAATTGAAGTTCGATAAATAGTTTCGGTTGCTATCTGTAACCATCTTCAGATCGTTCAAAATAAGAAAAGGCGGTGAAGAAGCATTGGAAGGTACCGTTAACTGCATTCGTGCGGTAAAATGCATTCGTAAGTACTGTAAGTAGACTGTTTGTATGTTGGCTGCGCTAAAGGCTGTGTTAATATCGCTGACAGCGCTCTGCGCCTCCGGCAAGAGATTCTGTGAGTGGATGGACTAGCACTTAGCGAGTGGACAGGGAAGTGTACGGACATGATACTCTTAGTGGAGACTGTGTGCTGGTAAGACATGCATTGTAAAGTGAGATGAATGATGTGTTTATAAGAAAATACGCGAGGTATTGTATGATGATGGATCTTTGGTTGATAATGTTTCAGCAGTGGAATTGTTGTAGTAGTAGTAGTAGTAGGAGGAGGAGGAGGAGGAGGAGGCTTCTAATGGACTCGAAACTCCCATGCCGATCTCACATGATTTCTCCAGATGCTCCTGTCTTGTGCTGCCTGTTGCCGGTTATTTGTTCCCAATCTTTCGCATATGCAATCAATTTCATTGCCCCAAGTATTTCTGGGTCTCCCCCTTCGTCTTTTGCCATATAGATTGTCCCTGGATATTCTTACCACAATTTGGTCTTCTTTCATTCTCATCAGGTGTCCAGCCCATTTCAGTCTTATAGCATTTATTCTGTTTACTATCCTTGGTTGTTGTGATAGCTCGTGGACTTCGATGTTGTTTCTTCGCTTCCAGCATTGTAATTAATTGTCATAATATGGACTAAAGAGTTTTCTATAAACTTTATTCTCAAACACTTGTAAATGGTGGTGTTCTGTTTTCGTTAGGTTCCATGCTTCTGCCCCATAGATTAGAACTGGTCTGACGATTGTAGTATATAACTTTATTTTAGTTTTCCTTTTCAGCAGTTTGGACTCTTGAGAGATTTTGTATTGCATAATAGGCTTGGTTAGCATTTTGCAGTCTCGCTTTTACTTATACCTGTCTCTGATCTTGTTCATCTATCACTGATGCCAGAAATTTGAACTGCTCAACACGCTCTAATTTGTGTTCACCGACTATTAGATGTGATTAGTTATCCCATTGATCTCTACATCTTTGAACTATCATGTATTTGGAATTATTGAGAACTACATAATTTTTGGAAATGGATGTCACATGCATAAGGTAAAATTTTCTAAATACATTTCTGCTCTTCAACAAAATCTTTCTTTCGCTAACCTACGCCTCCTAGTAGATACAGTTTGTCGTAGTTAGCATCTTTTTATTTAGCTGGCGTACTTGCTACTTGCTGTAATTGCTGTAGTTCGTGTTATGAAGATTTTCTGTGAGGTAAGTGACTTATGAAAAAGAATAGGGTTTGTACTGTGGGGATTCGTGACTGAAATGAGTTTAGGATATTAACAGAGTTGGAGGTAGTTTCATGTTTCTTTAATTTCACACTTTTTGGATTTGTATTATTGTTAGGAGTTCTTGCAATTCAGGGTGATTCTTTTGTGTTAATTATTGAAAGTCGTGTTGTCAATGTATAGCAGTCAGATTGCATTGGGTTTGTATATTGTGGGTAATAAATGAATATGATAAGTTTGAGTTGTCTTTGTCAGCGAAAATTCTGTTGGTCAGTCTTTAATAAAAAAAATAATTAAAGAGGTAGTTTCAATACCAAAACAGTAACAGTACGTTGTTGAAAACGTCACCGCGAGGAACATAGACTGTGGACGGTAATTTCGCTGGTTGGTGGTTACATGGGAAATTGTCCAGCTGCATGAGTAGAAGCTGGATCAAAAGCTCGTTACTCGCAATAATATAACAGGTGTAATCGTGAGAACTGTATATGCAACGGTTACAGAAGTTCGATTTGACGTGTCTTGTCAGACTGGTGGGCGTGCAGCGTTCTCGTATTATCCTTCAATATGTATGTATTTCATAAGGGTGACTACGTTATACGCCACGCAGGATTATTCTTGTGTAAGCCAGGCTACGGAACAGCTGACTGTTTTTGGAACCATTACGTATACTTTTCTCACGATAATACCTATTATACTATCGCAAGTAATAAGCTTTTGATAACTTCTACTCATGCAATTGGACAATTTCCTTTATGACCGTCAACCATCGAAATTACGGTTAACAACCTGGCTTCCCGCGGTGATGTTTTGAACCACGTGCTGTTATTGTTTTGGTACTTACGAACGCATGTGGTCACATGACTACAGATGATAATGCTTTTCCGTGCTTATTCACCGCCTTTTCATATTTTGAACGACCTGAAGATGGTTGCAGATACAACCGAAACTTGTTTTCGAATTTTGATAGTGACAGGAAAATTGCAGCTAGGCATAAAAAGTTTTGTTTAAAATTTTTTAAATTTAATAAGTCACATTAAGACCGCCTTCTTCCCTCTGACCATGTCAGGTTTCCTGTTAACGATTTCTAGTTAATGATCGCTTAAATTAGACCAGAGGAGTCAGTCCATTCCATGTAAACACAACCGACACCATTATGGAGCCACCAGCAGATTGCACAGTGCCTTGTTGACGTCTTAGGTCCATGGCTTCGTGGGTCCTGTGCCACACTCATACCCTAGCATAAGATTTTACCAATTAATATCGGGACTCATCTGATGAGGCCACGGTTTTCCAGTCGCCAAGAGTCCAACCCATGTGGTCACGAGCCCAGGAGAGGCGCTGCAGGCGATGTCGAGCTGTTAGCAAAGACACTCGCATCAGTTGTCTGCTGCAATAGCTCATTAACACCAAATTTCGGCACTCTGTCCTAACGGACACGTTCGTCGTATATCCCACAGTGATTTCTGCGGCTGTTTCACTTAGTGTTGCTTGTCTCATGACGCTGACAGCTCTACACAAACGCCGCTGCTCTCGGTCCTTAAGTGAAAGCCGTCTGCCCCCATGTTGTCCTTGCTGAGAGGTAATACCTGAAATATGGTATTTCCGGCACACACTTGACGTTGTGGATCTGAGAATATTGAATTCCCTAACGATTTCCGAAATGGAATGTCCCATGTGTATAACTCCAACTACCACTTCGCGTTCAAAGTCCGTTAACTCCCATCGTGCGGCGACAATAACGTCGCAAAACTTTTCACGTGACTCACCTGAGTAGAAACGATAGCTCCGTCAATTCACTGCCCTTTTATACCTTGCACACGCGATGCTACCGCCATCTGTATGTGTACATATCGCTATACCATGACTTTTGTCATCATAGTGCAATGCTCTATTCCATGAAGGAGAAGAAACTGTCTTTCTTTCTTTCGCTTATGCCATAGTCCCGCAGCGATCGCAGGGTCCTCTTGGTTAGAACAGATTTGGAAAGGTTAGTTTTAGGGGTTGCCGGATGCCTTTCCTGCCGCCACGCCCTACCCCCATGGAGGGAATCAGTGTACCCCAGCTGTCTGCATCTAGTGTAAGTCGTGAAATAGTGCGAACGTGTTTCAAATGTCCGCGACGAGTGTAACTCAGGTCCAACGTGGGGACCGGCCTGGTATTCACCTAGCGGGATGTGGAAAACAGCCTAAAAACCACATCCAGACTGGCCGGCACACCAGCCCTTGTCGTTAATCCGCCAGGCGGATTCGGTCCTGGGCCGGCGCGCCATCCCGAGTCCAGGAAGCAGCGCGTTAGCGCTCTCGGCAACCCTGGCGGCTTATGGAGGAGAAGAGACTATAAATTGTGAGAAGATACTCACCGGATAAACTTATCGTGGGTGGTGAACATGGTGGGTGATAACATGTGGATTTTCTAAGCATCAGATAACACGTTATGTATGTTCAACATACAATTAAAATTGTTGTTAATGTTTTTTCACTAAGAGCACCCTCTTCCATTCGCTGTCGCATTCTCGTAGAAATGCCAAACAGACTCACTTTGTACTCCGGTGCTAAAATTGTAGTAATTGCAAGCAGTAACATTTCTGCTTCAAAATCCTCGTACTGCCTTGAAACGAGTGATTATAGGATATTATTTGTCTGTAAATCCTGCTTTAACATTGCTTCATATAGTTGGCGTCTTTGTAAAAGCCTGTTCTCAAATGTTATCGCGCTGTCCATGGAGATCTGCCTGCTGCTTCTATGCATCAGATAACACTTTATATCTGGTATTGTGCTGTTACAACAGACTAAAGTCGTTGAAATTCCGTGGCATCATAAACGATTTCTGCGCCTGTCGCCATCTTTGTTGGCACTATAAGCTCACTCCAACGGGACTCTCGGCGACGTGACTGTCGGGAATAACAGAATTGATACTAGTCGAATGACAGTAATATCTGTTTTCCGTTTGCTGGGTACTCGAGATCACAGCCAACAATGAGTTTATAGTGTTTACGTCGACACAGAAGCAGAAGGGTCATCTGGAGGTGCCGACAGCTAAAAATCTACGTTTGACTAAGTTAAAAATAATATTATTTAATGGCGTGTTACAACCAATAAAGACGCTCGCCCGGTTAGCCGTGCGGTCTAACCCGCGACTTTCCTGAGTGGGAAGGAGCGTCTCGTCCCCGGCACTTGTGTCGAGGTCCGGTGACCCGGCCAGTCTGTGGATGGTTTTTGCATCTGCCTCGGCGAATGCAGGCTGGTTCCCGTTATTCCGCCTCAGCTACACTATATCGGCGATTGCTGTGCAAACAAGTTCTCCACGTACGCGTAGACCACCATTACTCTACCACTCAAACATAGGGTTTACACTCGTCTGGTGTGAGACGTTTCCTGGGACTGAACCGCACAACAACGCAGAAAGAGTGGTTCGTTGTGGGGCGGTGGAGGGGTGAAGTGGACTGCGGTAGTCGTCGTGGGGTTGTGGACCACTGTGTCCTTTCTACGCCCCCAGGTTAACATACAGTCCACACAATACAATACCACTAAAGGCAGAGATTTCAGTTAGTTAAAGTTACTAGCGGACAGAGAGCAGTCAGTGCCTCTCACCATCGGGAACTTTCTAACGATTTACCTACTGCCGTTAGCTACCACACCGAACGTCCTGTTAGAGACAGTATGTTGTACACACTTCGCTCAGAACAAATAAAGTTGTATTTTCTCCAACGAATCAGAAATTTAAATTTCTGTTACTACGGTGTTTTACGTTATTGTGCTATTATAGTGGTGCATCAGTTCGTAGCGGTTTTGTTTTACATGTTTGTATCCCGGTTGCTATGGGTTCATTAATCGAGTGTCGTCTTTTGTTTGTAGTACGCTGTTGGCATTTTAGTTGACATATTGTCATTTTGCCATTTGGGGATAGTGAATGGACCTGTGGACGCAAGGAAATGAAGTGCCAAGTCAGTGCACTCGAAAACTGACAAATGCAATGCGACATTTGCATGCAGTGGGGAAGGTTCAAAAATCGGGTGTGAGGGTAACGCATGCTCTTAAGACAAAACTACAAAAATCTGCGGGTGGAGTATGTGCATCTCTACCTGCTCACCAACTGGCTCATGGGCAGCACCGACCATTCGTATCCTGTATCGTTACTGGTGACGAGAAATGGTGTCTTTGGAAAAGGAAAGGAATTGTTGAGCTCAAACGAAGCGGGCACCCCTCGCAAAAAGACCTGGGCGCATCCCCAAAAGATAATTTTATGCGCCTGGTGGAACAGCGACGGTGTGGTGTATTGCGAAATGCATCCCCGAGGTATGACCATCACTGCTGACTTTTACTGTCAACAACTGAGAAGTCTTGCAGACATCTACAGCTACATCTACATTTATACTCCGAAAGCCACCCAACGGTGTGTGGCGAGGGCACTTTACGTGCCACTGTCATTATCTCCCTTTCCTATTCCAGTCGCGTATGGTTTGCGGGAAGAACGATTGCCGGAAAGCCTCCGTGCGCGCACGAATCTCTCTAATTTTACATTCGTGGTCTCCTCTGAAGGTATAAGTAGGGGGAAGCAATATATTCGGTACCTCATCCAGAAACGCACCCTCTCGAAACCTGGGCAGCAAGCTACATCGCGATGCAGAGCGCCTCTCTTTCCGAGTCTGCCATTTGAGTTTCCTTAACATCTCCGTAACGCTATCACGCTTACCAAATAACCCTGTGACGAAACCCGCCGCTCTTCTTTGGATCTTCTCTATCTCCTCTGTCAACCCGACCTGGTACGGATCCCACACTAATGAACAATACTCAAGTATAGGTCGAACAAGTCTTTTGTAAGCCAACTTCTTTGTTGATGGACTACATTTTCTAAGGACTCTCCCAATGAATCTCAACCTGGCATCCGCCTTACCAACAATTAATTTTATATGATCATTCCACTTCAAATCCTTTCGTAAGCATACTCCCAGATATTTTACAGAAGTAACTGCTACCAGTGTTTGTTCCGGTATCATATAATCATACAATAAAGGACCTTCTTTCTATGTATTTACAATACATTACATTTGTCTATGTTAAGGGTCAGTTGCCACTCCCTGCACCAAGTGCCTATCCGCTGCAGATCTTCCTGCACTTCGCTGCAATTTTCTAATGCTGCAACTTCTCTGTATACTACAGCATCATCCGCGAAAACCCGCATGGAACTTCCAACACTATACGTATACAGGAAGAACCACCTGGGAGACTGTGTGAAGCGATGCTACCCCACGGTAACGCCGCCCGCTTTCTGCTAGACTGACAAAAAACACTATACAGGAGTTGGGTTGGGAAGTTATTCCGCATCCACCTTATTCACCTGATGTTGCGCCCTCAGATTTTCACCATTATCCGGCCTCTGCCGAAAAACCTTCAAGGAACCATCTAACCAGATGAAAATGCGCTCCGAATATGGCTGGACAATTTGTTCGCCTCAAAACCATGTGATTTCTACAGTCGTGGAATCGAAAAATTATCCCAACCTTGGCAGATAGTTTTAAATAGAGAAGGAGAATATATTATTGATGACTAAAGCCTCTGTTACGTGTGTCTGCGCGTTTACTAAACTCATGGAAAAATGCTACCAACTTATGCACATGATATATCACAAAATCCAACCACAATGCATCGATGAATTTCCTTCGATCACTTTGTAGGAACCGCGTACTGACCTTAAACATTGATACTTTTCCGTTTGACAACTGTTACCTCCATTGCGAAGGATTATCGCCAATCGTCTCGTCCACGTGAGATGAAAATTCATTGGATTTTTAAGGGGTAACATCCCTCATATGTAGCCGCATAGTCTGGGAAAACTCTTCTTATGAGTCGACAATGCCGCAAAGCACGCTACACCAAACACTTTTCTACTTATACGTTGAAACTGTAGGGAACTCTACATTATTTGTAATTATGAAACTTACATAAAAGTAACATTTTCAATATTTTTTTCTCTGAAAACGCCAGTAAATAACCATCATAACATTATGATTATTTCTGCTTCCAGAAAAGCATTGCCAACTTCACAGAAATTGATATATCTGACTCATACAAGTATCTGAGACAAGCCACTGATTGGATGGTAATGGCCCGTTGGACTGGAATCGACATGGTATTTTCATGGAAGCGGTTAGGGGCTGGTGTTTGCGAAGGCGACCTGAATGCTCCAGAAATGCAGGAGTTCATAAAGTACGTAGCTGCTCTCTTAGCCTTCAGTCTTCTCACTCATCTGCTTTCCGTCTTTCCTTTCCTCCTCGTACTTCTTCTTCAGCCAGTAAATTCCTCTACCAACAGTACAATACTCACTCTCTACCTACTTATCTTATAATTACATGTAAGTGTTACAGTATCTTTAATATCGTATTTTAATCTTACAAAGCGAACCGATACAATTTTTAATATAAAACAGAAACGAAATACGAGTATATATATTTTTAAAATTATTAGGAGATAGAGTTGTTGTCTATTAAAGCAAAAAAATTGATGGTGTTTGATATGGTAAGAGCGAACGACCTCAGTTCACTGAACCAGGCTGTAGGGTGTGCTCTGAGAAAGGGTAAGTCGGGAGTAGGAGTCTTGAGTGGTGTTGTGAAGGGATCCGGTAATGGAATTGGTGGGCTAATATGTGGGAGATGTGAAGTGTCGGACAGTAGATCGCAGGAGGCATTGAGTTTGTGGTACGTGCGACTAGGATGGAGGTCAGACCGTGGTTAAGGAAGTGAAAGAAAAGAAAAAAACGGGAAAACAGGAGAGAACTCAGGTATAAGAATTGATGGGAAGGTGTGAGTGACAGCAAAATTTTAGGGCGGATTTCGTTGTCTCTGACAGGCACACTGTGTAAGTTGTGTTGGGAGAGGCTATAAGTGATGTCTAGATTCAGGGTAGGTTAGATTTGCATTTACTGGTTCAGTGGTATACCAGTACATCAAACCAGGCAAATTTGTCTCGTTAGGCACTCCTCACCCCGGGAAAAAGGAACAAAGAACAGACAGGCACGCAGTCCCTGAATCAAAACACATCGAAACACTCAGGCCACAGACCAATACATAACTCAAAACTACCGGACCCAAACTTATAAAAGTAGACAAATTAGATGAGGACAAATCCGAGGGAGAGACATGTGACATTTGCAACGATGTCAACGTGCGGCTAGCAACAACCTCCACTCCAAACATAAACGAAGACAACATAACACAGACAGTCAGTCCCGTACAAATCACCACCATCGCCGACACCACGCCAGATAGCACCACCAACATCAGTGAAAAACGTGTGAAGGCAAACAGCATTGAAGAAGCGTGTGACAAAACGGAAAGTAACCCTGTGACATCCCATAGAGGTCTTAAAGCCACAATCCGTCTAGTACCACCTCAGAGGCGGCAACAGAAACCAGCACCTACAGCAAGCCAGCTGCACCTAATTATGATAATTTAGAACTTAACTTACTTTTAAGTAGGCTAGAGAAAAAAGAGATACTGCAGACAGCGCAGCAGATGCTACTTAGATTGTGCCATCCAAAGGGAGATTCTCTCTGTTTTCCAGTAACTGAGCAAACAGACAGAATCATCCTAAAAACAGAAAATATTCCTACATCAGCAGTGCCGCTGCTTGATCTCATGCTCCAGGTCTGCCTGCGCAGGTCAGAATCTTTCGACTTGGACAAAATATACGTAGATCATGTAAGAGCACACGGACGAACATATTTCGATTACTCACAGACTGGCAGAAGATGTTTTGTTCACGTAAAACACCCAGAACACATAGACAAAAAACGAATATCTTACAACATAATACAAAAACCAGTACGACAGTCAGCGTGGAAATCCCTAAAATAGCACAAGACTTGCAAGCAGACATCATGTGCTTACAAGAACCATATAATAGAAATGGGCAACTGATATGTCTACCAAAACATGCTACCACAATAACAGGCAGCAATGACTGTAAGGCTGCAATAGTAATTCTAAATAGAACGTATAATATAATTAAGGTAACACAGTTATGCAATCAATACTTGGTTACCATAGAGATAACTAACGGGAACGTCACATGGGTTATTGCTTCCATGTACGCCCAATACAGCCATCAAATACAGCCGTACGCAGACTACATCAGAGACCTAGTAATGTATGCCAGAGGCAAAAAAATTAGTGATAATTGCTGACATTAATTCCAGATCGACCCTCTGGAACTCAGACAGAACAGAGGACGCATTATCACCAATCTAATACAAGAAACACAGTTACATGTAATGAATACGGAAGGACCTATACCAACATATGCAGGGTTCGATGGTACGAGCAGTAATATCGACTTCACGCTAGCAAATAATGCAGCAATGGCATACGTAACAAACTGGACTGTACATGACAACATAACCAGTAGTGATCATAATGTAATAACATACACACTAACTCACACTCAGAACACAATGACCAAATCACACACCAGACACTTGCTGTTGCACAAAACAGACTGGAACAAATTAACGGAAATTATCCAACGACACGATCTAGAAAATATCAATGGAAGTATCGGTTATAGAGCACACAAGTTAACACAGGTAATACAACATGCACAAAACACTTCAATACCGACAGCAAAGAACACAAATTGCTCACCAGTACCATGGACCAACGAACTCACGAGACTCAAACAAGACGCAAGACGCAAACGAAAATTATATCGAAGGGTGATAGCAGATAGGGACAGACAAATAAAACTTGAAGCATATAGGCATGCAAAAGACTTATATAGACATACCCTATACAACACGCGTAGACAACAATGGGAGCTATTTGTAACAACACAAACAGAGCAAAACATATGGGGGGAACCATACAAAATATTGACAGAGAAGATTAAAACCCCTCTAGTTCTGGGAACGCTAAGGCAGGATGACGGCACGATAACGAGGGGATGGAGGAATAAAGCGGAGTTTCTGCTGTATAAACTGCTCCCTGACGACGTTATCGATACAGACACACAAGATCATGTAACACTAAGAGAAAACCTACACACGCCATACAACACTGCAACTGTCACCTGTCCTTTTGCGCAAGAAGAGGTTGCGCTAGCAATCTCAGAGCTAAAAACAAAAAAGCGCTTGGACCAGATGGTATCCACTCGGAAACACCGAAAAAACTAGCACCGCAGATCACCCCGTTCCTAACAACGTTACTGAACGATGCCTTACGGCTGGGCAGGGTACCTACAGTATGGAAAACCTCCAAAGGAGTCATTATTAAAAAATCAGTGGACAGGGATCCTTCAGATCCAAAGACTTACAGGCCAATATGCCTAACAAACACCCTAGCAAAGATTCAAGAGAAGCTACTGTGTAAGTTCCTGCAAACACACAGAGCTCTCAGGGGTATGAGCCAACACCAGCTTCAGATCTGGCAGATCAATAGATAGATGATGCCATCAACCAGGCCCTGTACATAGTTAACACCACAAAACAGAAATACGCCATGGCAATAATGATTGACATTGCCGGAGCATTTGATAATCTTTGGTGGCCCACACTGTTTCAGAGGCTAAGACATCTGGAGGTACCACAGTCACTGTACAACATTTTTCTAGACTACTGTGAAGACCGAGTAGTCGAATGGCAGATGGACAGCCGGAAAGTAATTAAAAGAATTACCAAAGGCTGTCCGCAAGGATCGATCTGTGGCCCCATCTTCTGGGACATAACAGTCGAACCCCTTCTACAAATTCTGGATGGGGTTGCAGGTCAGACGGAATTGTCGCCTACGCAGATGACCTATTAGTTGTAGTCACTGGAAAAACAGAGCCCAGTTAGAAGAGAAAGCCAGTGGAATACTACAAACAATTACACAATGGTGTCACAGCGACAAACTCAGGATAGCCGAAAACAAAACAACATACACTTTACTGAAAGGATCATTCCAAAGGAGTCCTTCGATTAAAATTGGAGACACAAACATCAAACGAGCACGCATTACGCGCTATCTTGGGGTACACACAGATGAAAAATTGAATTTCCACGAACACGTAAGGCTAACAACAGGCAAAGCAGAAAAAATACTACACAAACTGGTGAGGCTAAATTCAAAACAGTACAGACTACCTCTACCAGTCATACGTACATACCACTGTACTCAACTTCGTAGATAGCAAGTGGGCACATAGACTGAACGTGGTCACCAACAAAGCATCCGTCAGACGAGGGCAGAGAAGTGTCCTACTTACGCTATCTGGAGCCTTCGGCACCACCTCAGCGGATGCACTGTGTGTGGTGCTCGGAATATGCCCCATAGATATCACGATAAAATACAGAGCTTCAAGGTACTGGTTGAAGGTGGGGAGACTAGATAAGGTATACACAATAACCGGTGTGCCCATAGAGACGATACGTCACCTTAAAAGTTGGCGTTTGGATACATGGCAAGGTGAATGGGATGTAAGTGATAAGGGACGTAGACTGCACGACTTCCTCCCTGACATAAGGGAGCGCTTGAGAATGAGACATATCGATCCCAGCCGCGGTATGGTACATTTCTTAACCGGACACGGACCTTATCTCACGCACTTAAACCGCGTGAGTCTGAGTCAGACACCTACATGCACATGCGGGGAAGACGGTTCCCCAAACACACTGTCTTTTTCAGCGGGAAATACGCGAACAATAGACATACACTACACTTAGACTACACAGATACAGACATAGATATACACACAGCAATAAGAGACGAAGAACAATGGGCACAATTAAACGCACTGACAAACAGTATTTCAAAAACAACACATAAAGAGTATATGCGGACACGACATCACAGACATGCCTATGTGCAGCGTAACAACAATATCCAGAGGATGGACAGCGATACCCACAGCGAAAACAGTGACAATGAGGAGGAACAGGAGGAGGAAGCTGGGAAGTGACAGTAAATAAGCAAAAGTGCTGGCAATCTAGCAAAGAAAACACCAAATGCTGTACATGGATGGGCACCTAAAGTAGTCAATACATAAGATTAGTAATAAATAGGATAAGCTCTACTAATAACCATTTGTGTGTGTGTGTGTGTGTGTGTGTGACTGGCGGTGAACGGCTCGAAGAAACCATTCCGAGGTATTCACCGTCAGCCACATTCGGTGATGGTACTAACAAATCTCTCATCTATCCTATCTTCTTTTTATATTCTTCTTTAAAAAGAACAAAATTTTATTTATATTTCAACCTTAAATTGTTGTTATATTGAAAAGTATCATTCTGTGTAAATGTTGTAGATAAAACAAAAGGAAATAAAACTGTAAAAAGATGAAAAACGAAAATTGTAAGACCTCTGACCTGTTTTAAACATCAAGTAACAGGTCTATAATTTGGCAATAAATAAATAAATAAAATAAATAAATACCATGGTCGCTAACTATGGGAGAAATTATAGGGTATTTGAGTAGTATGCCTGGAGACACATCTTTTATGGGCCGGTGTGGCGAGCGGTTCTAGACGCTTCAGTCTGGAACCGCGCGACCGCTACGGTCGCAGGTTCGAATTTTGCCTCGGGCATGGATGTGCGTGATATCCTTAGGTTGGTTAGGTTTAAGTAGATCTAGGTTCTTGGGGGCTGATGACCCCAGATGTTAAGTCCCATAGTGCTCAGAACCATTTGAACCATTTTTAAAATACCTGGACAACATTACTATAAATGAAAGCTCACTTCTTTTATTAATCTGCTTTGACGTAGCATTTGCCAGATGCTCTCTCTCGCGAGCGATGACTAGATAAAAGGGGGGGGGGGGGGTGAACTATACTGCCCGCTGTTCATGTCATCTCTTTCATAACAGCCAAATGAGAAGTTGTAGCAAAAGCGTGAAATTTAAAAAAGAATTCTAATCGCATTATCTGAATTGAAAGAGACCAGTCGAAGATATGCAATTCGTACAGACATCACAGACAGTATCAGGACTTACAGGAGTTATGAAACAAGCAATAGAAATTATGTGACCGGACTAGAGTATTCCTTTTATTCCGTCGAATCCATGTGCATTCATGAAGTCACCGCCATAGTTTTCCTTCTGTTTTCGTGATGATCTTAAGTCGCAAATTGTAGCTGTTAGATTAATCCAATATATCTTCAGTTATTTCAAGAGGTAATAACACAGTAATACACAAATCTGTTTCAGGTCAGCTCCAAAATTCGACCTGGTTATTATGGAACGACTGCTGACGCCGTGTTTCTACGGTTTGGTTCATAAAGTGGGCTCCCCACCTCTCGTCGGATACGTCACCGTCGGGGCGATTATCCCCAGCCACTGGACAGATGGCAACCCCAGCAATCCCGCCTACCTCACAGACGCGCATGTTGCATTTTCACACCGCATGTCATTCTGGGAGAGACTTTACATGATGTGTGTATGGCTCTACATGAATTATCGCTATTTCTATGTAATGATGCCGGATCAAGAAGAAATCCAGAGAAAACACTTCGGGTCTGACGGTCCATCACTTTATGAAACTGAAAAAAATTTCAGCCTGACGCTGATAAACAATCACTTCAGTATAAACTACCCTCGACCCAATCTGCCAAACATGATAGAACTGACTGGACTGCATGTGGAAGCCAACCCACCACCTCTTCCCAAGGTAACGACTATTGCTTCTGTCGTTACAGTAGTATATACAACAAGCATTTTACCTAATTTATTAAAATAACGAAATCTTCACTATCTGAAAAGTGCATTACAAACATAAATAAATAATTTTAAAATTGTGTTCCTACCTTTCGCACGTCACAGTAACAATAACGCACCAGTGTCCAAATGTTTATCACAATCAACAAATTTGGGTATACGAGGGTTGATCGGAAAGTAAGGAACGATCGCTCGCGAAATGGAGTCCACAGTGAAAATCAAAACTGTTCTCTGTGCACATTTAGCTGCACCTACCACGTACTTCTCTACATTTTCGTCACTCCGATTTCGACATTTGTCGGAGCGTTATACCAAATTTACACCACTATCCTTACAGAAGGCAGCCTCCTGTGTTTGGGATAATTCACTACGCTGATCTATAGCGCTTTGCCTGCGCCCAAGTGTTGTCTTTGTATCCAGCATTTCATGTGAACAGAGATGATACTCAAGACGAGCCAATTAGGGCTGTGTTGTGGGTGATCGGACACTTCCCATCGAAAAGGCTGCAGGAGTGTCTTCGCTGCCCCTGCAGGGTGCGGCTGAGAACTGCCATCAAGAAGGAAGTGCGTGGCAGTTGTGTTAGGTGGGCTGCATTGATTAAGGCGAAGCTTCCGAGACATCGCTCTTGTAGCCACCTTTACTCGCTCACAGTGCGCTCACAACTGAAAAGAGCGTCTTGATGCGATCGACGGGCATACTAGAGACACTGCCCAAAACGTCTGTGGAAAGATTCGTCGGATATTCACAGTGGTTTCCATTTCGCGACTGATCGTTGCTCACTTTCCGATTAGCCCTCGTATTTCACCAAAAATATGTTGAAAAGCAGAAGAAGGTGAAGTGTAACATTTTCTCCAATATATGTAATAAGCAAAGGCAAAAATCGAGGTACATAATGCAAAAATTATAATAACGAAACTAAGGTCGTAAGATTACACACTGAAGTGACAAAAGTCACAACAAACCTCGTAATATTCCTTTTGCCCAGCGTAGTGCAGAAACTCGACGTGGCGAAGACTCAACGTTGTCCCCTGCAGCAAACTGAGCCATGCTGCCACTATAGCCGTCCATAATTGCCAACGTGTTGCCAGTGCAAGGTTTTGTGCATGAACTGACCTCTCGAGCATGTACCAGAAATGTTAGATGGAATTCACGCCAGGCGCACGAATTGTTCTCTTCACTGGTTACATGGAGCATTGCTGCCCATAAAAATTCCATCACTGTTTGGGAACATGAAGACATGATTGGCTACAAATTGTCTCAGAAGTAGTCGAACATAACCATTCCCAGTCAATGACCGGCTCAGTTGGACAAGAGGACCGAGCACTTTCACCTAAAGATAGCCCACACTATTATGGAAACCACACTGGCTTGCCCTTTGCCTTGTTGACAACTTGGTTCTGTGGCGTCGTGCAGCCTGGACCACACTCTAACCTTCTCATCACTTCTTACGAACTGAAACTGGAGTTCGTCTGACCACGCCAGAGCTTTCTAGTGGTCTATGGCTCAACCAATATGATCATGAGCCAAGGAGAGGCGCTGCAGGCGATGCCGTGCTGTTAGGAAAGGCCCTCACATTGGACGTCTGCTCCCATAGAACATTAACACAAAATTACTTTGCGCTGTCCTAACGAATGTTGTTGTGGTCTTCAGTCCAGAGACTGGTTTGATGCAGCTCTCGATGCTACTCTATCCTGTGCAAGCTTCTTCATCTCCCAGTACCTACTGCAACTTACATCCTTCTGAATCTGATTATTCATGTCTTGGTCTCCCTCTACGATTTTTACCCTCCACGCTGCCCTCCAATAGTAAACTGGTGATCCCTCGATGGCTCAGGATATGCCCTACCAACCGATTCCTTCTTCTAGTCAAGTTGTGCCACAAATCTCTCTTCTCTCCAATTCTATTAAATACCTCCTCATTAGTTATGTGATCTACCCATCTAATCTTCAGCATTCTTCTGTCGCACCACATTTCGAAAGCTTCTATTCTCTTCTCGTCTGAACTATTTACCGTCCACTTTTAACTTCCATACATGGCTATACTCCATACAAATACTTTCAGAAACGACTTCCTGACACTTAAATCTATACTCGATGTTAACAAATTTCTCTTCTTCAGAAACGCTTTTGTTGCCATTGCCAGTCTACATTTTGTATCCTCTCTACTTCGACCATCATCAGTTATTTTGCTCCCCAAATAGCAAAACTCATTTACTACTTTAAGCGTCTCATCTAATACGTGCAGCATCACACGATTTAATTTGACTGCATTCCATTATCCTCGTTTTGCTTTTGTTGATGTTCATCTTATATCCTCCTTTCAAGAAGACACTGCCAATTCCGTTGAGCTGCACTACCTGGTCCTTTGCTGTCTCTGACAGAATTACAATGTAACTGGTGAACCTCAAAGTTTTTATTTCTTCTCCATAGATTTCAATTCCTATTCCGAATTTTTCTTTTATTTCCTTTACTGCTTGCTCATTATACAGATTGAATAACACTGGGGATAGGCTACAATCCTGTCTGACTCCCTTCCCAACCTCGACTGTTGTAACTGCCATCTGGTTTCAGTACAAATTGTAAATACCCTTTCGCTCGCTGTATTTTACCCCTGCCACCTTCAGAATTTGAAAGAGAGTATTCCAGTCAACATTGTCAAAAGCTTTCTCTAAGTCTACAAATGCTAGAAATGTAGGTTTGCCTGCCCTTAATCTATTTTCTAAGATAAGTCATAGGATCACTATTGCCTCACGTGTTCCAACATTTCTATGGAATCCGAACTGATCTTCCACGAGGTCGGCTTCTACCAGTTTTTCCATTCGTCTGTAAAGAATTCGTGTTACTATTTTACAGCCGTGGCTTATTCACTGATAGTTCGGTAATTTTCACATCTGTCAACACGTGGTTTCTTTGGGATTGGAATTATTATGTTCTTCTTCTCCTGATAAAAACGTCCTCCTTTGTAGCCCCTGCCTGGAGATCCGAATGGGGGACTATTTTACCTCCGGAATATTTTATCCAAGAGGACGCCATCAGCATTTAAGCATACGGTAAAGCTGCATGCCCTCGGGAAAAATTACGGCTGTAGTTTTCCCTTGCTTTTAGCAGTTCGCAGTACCAGCAGAGCAAGGCCGTTTTGATTATTGCTACAAGGCCGGGTTAGTCAATCATCCAGACTGTTGCCCCTGCAACTACTGAAGAGGCTGCTGCCCCTCTTCAGGAACCACACATTTGTCTTACCTCTTAACAGATACACCTCTGTTATGGTTGCATCTACGGTACTGCCATGTGTATCGCTGAAGCACACAAGCCTCCACACCAACGGCAAGGTCCATGGTTCATGGGGGAGGTCCTAAAGAATACGTTCGTCGTATGTCCCACTTTGATTTTTCCTTGTCTGTCAGCACCGACAACTTTATACAAGCGCTGCTGCTCTCGGTCATTAAGTGAAAGCCGTCGGACACTTAGTTGTCAGTGGTGAGAGGTAATGAATGAAATTTGGTATTCTCGGCACACTGAAGATTCCCTAACGCTTTCCGAAAAGGAAGAAGTTAATTCCCACCATCGGTCATAATCACGTCAGAAGCCTTTTCACATTTATCACCTGAGTACAAATGACGGCTCTGCGAATACACTTCCCTTTCACACCTTGTCTAAATGATAATACCGCAATCTGTTTATATACATATCGTTATTCAATGACTTTTGCCCCTCATTCTATCTATCGTACAGTCGACGTTGGAACGATCAGAGATGGAGCGCGAGCTCGATTTAGGGAAGCAGTGTACTTTTCGAAGTGATCATCCTGGCATTTGCCTACTCCAGTTTGGAAAACCACAGAAAACCTCAATGTGGACGACTGTATCCGTTCCTGAATTTCCATCCTCTGGAATGTGGGTCCAGTGTCTTAGCCTCTTTGATGCCTTATTTAGTAACTAGTAAATCCTCTCCCACAACAAGAAAAGAGTTCATGAGGAATATGTATGCCACTTTCAAACACGTGCTTGACAGCAACGTGCAGTACTGTTTACGAGGAGGTTCAAGAGCTCTGTTGTTAGTTAACTGCAATTCTGAACGAGGATTGTGCGCAGGTCTTGACGAGTCCTCAGTGACAGGTAAAGGGCTAAAATTCGACAGGCACAGAAACTTTGCAGGATTCAGATTAGGTTACTTCGCTGAGGAGCCCTGCGAGTATTTCGTCCTCAGTCAAGACAAGTATTACCATCTTGAAACAGAGCGTCTTGGCTCATTGCTCTTCTCAGAGGTCATGAATATCGCTGCATTGCCTCAAGTCTGCACCTCTGAAACCCCTCCGACCACCATGGGGCTCTGTAAGCACACCTAACGTGTTGCCTCCCCACCTGATGGATCTCACCACCACCAAACCAATTGATTTCCATGATTTTATACAATACCTCAGAGCTGTACCCCTGAAGCCCACCAAACGCAATGAGGATTTGTAAGGACATCTGACGTGTTGTCTCCCCAACCAACGGATCTCACCACCACCAAACCAGTTGATTCCCATGATTTTCTTGCGATTATATTGGCGACTTATTTCTACAATAATTTTGAAAACTGAAGCGGAAATCATCTGCAAAGACCGTAGTTCATCGCCCGAGTAATAAAAAATCGAGCTATCTGTCTACTTCCTCATGGAGGAAGATGTCTCGGACACTGGCCAGCTGCTCTGAGCTCCTTCTAGATAGATTGTTGGGAAACTGAAACTCCTGAGGCAACTGTCTGCCCCATATCCTTAGGCGAATTCCTGTGCGTAGTTCAAGCCACATCTCGACAGCTTTGGAGTGTTACTAATTGTAACTTTTTACTGGCCTACGACCAAAATTTCCTGTGTCTATAGTCCGCCTCTAATTGGCTTCATATGGCATGTGGTGATAAACTGAATGTTGTTGAGTATGCAGTTACTGCCTGTCAAGAATTCTGCCCTGCCAGAAGGGTCCACATTGCGACTTCTACATTCAGTTCTCAGCTTTGACAAGAGACTAACATTTGTTCGCGACGAATTTGAGACAGGACTGAGAAGTCATGAGCCAGAGGAGGGAGAGCATTGGTTAAGACACTGGACTCGCATTCAGAAGAAACATGGTTCAATGCCACATTCGGCCAACCAGATTCGGAGTTTCAGTGGTTTCCCTAAATCGTTGAAGGTGAATTTTAGGATGGTTCCCCCGACAAGGTAACAGCGGACGTCGTTTCTGACCATGTCAAATTCGAGTTCGTTCTTCGTCTCGAATGACTTGATCGTGACCTGATGTCAAGCCCTAATCTTCGCGACGTGCATAGCGAAAGCATAGACTATTCTTTCAAAGCACATATGCCACATTCTCGTTTCGTAGTGAAGTCTGAACTATTAATTACATGAATAATTTTGTTTCACTTGTAATTCTTTACGATTGTTCACTGATGGAGCCGCGTATTTGCATGATTGCATATATGTATCGTTACAGTTTATGGCAAATCTGCTCTGCAATTGCCTTGATAATACTTAAAAGTTCGGTTATTAAAGGTGTTTACAACTCAGTGTTTACTTTTACGAATAGGACATACAGGACTGGCTGGATGGGGCAGAACACGGCGCCGTGTACTTCAGTCTGGGTTCCACTCTGCAGGCGAGTACGATGCCAGAAGATAAAAGGCTGGAGTTTCTCGAAGGTTTCAAGAAAATCCCGCAGCGGGTGCTGTGGAAATGGGAGAAAGACATGGATGGCCTGCCGCCCAACGTCAAAGTCTCAAAGTGGCTGCCGCAGCAGACTGTACTGGGTATGATACAGCTCACGCATCAACATCACAATGTCTGATTTGTATATCTCTTTCCCGCGTTTGTGTGCCTCACTGACTTAAAATTAACTGATATTGCAAGAATCATAGATGTATCATATCCGTATACAGACCACTTGCAGGTCTATGCAGTGGAAACTACCTTGTCTATTCTTTGCAATGTATTGCTGCTGCCTGGAAGTGTAGCCGTGTTTATCTCGAAATAACCGGCTCGCTTGCTGACCATGAAACAAATTTTCAACAGCAGTGTTTGATCGTGTGCAGCAGGTGACTGACTGTTAGAATATCTGTCTACCAACGTGGATCATAACCTCCGTTAAATCCAAAATTTCACCACATTGTCTCATGGCGTGAAGATACGTGACATTTCATATTGTAATCCGTCTATCAAACCAGAATGTTAAGCCAGCCGTAACCTCGATGTTAATCGAAACGACTACGCTATCTGTTGTTACGTGTTTTCATCCATTGGCTTTCTTTCGCTACATACTCGTTCACGCATCAAGGCTCTGAGCACTATGGGACTTAACGGCTGAGGTCATCAGTCCCCTAGAACGTCGAACTACTTAAACTTAACTAACCTAAGAGTGTCACACACAGCCATGCCCGAGGCAGGATTCGAACCTGCGACAGCAGCGGACGCGTGGTTCCAGATTGGCCAAGTTCTAATAAAGACTCTAACGAACTAAATCCGAGATGGCCTTTTCAAGAAAACAGTGCAAATTATTTCTCTACTGGTGAAACTCTGAAGCTGCCATGGAGATGTGTTTTCTCAATGGCTATCATGTCAACTTGTACTGAACGTGTAGGCACTGGATTCGCAGCAAAACTTAAGCGAAGTAGCAGAGCCAACCTCCTGCAGATTTCGAGGATTAGAATGGCTTGATGATCACACTTAATTATTGAAAAGGAATCGTTGGTGGGTAGTGTGAGAATGTGTGTTGTGTGGCTTAACACGAAGGGGCAATGTGTTGCACACTTGAGCAGTCGTTTGATGTGTCAGGAAACGCACTTTTTAGGGTTTAATAGCATCTGAGAAACCTTCACGACCATACAAAAGCTCAATGATAAAGTTAGCTTTGGGCTACCCAGTCCTCTGTATGAATGGTGTACATTGTTGTTGTTGTGGTCTTCAGTCCTGAGACTAGTTTGATGCAGCTCTCCATGCTACTCTATCCTGTACAAGCTTGTTCATCTCCCAGTACCTACTGCAGCCTACATCCTTTTGAATCTGTTTAGTGTATTCATCTCTTGGTATCCCTCTACGGTTTTTACCCTCCGCGCTGCCCTCCAATACTAAATTGGTGATCACTTGATGCTACATAATATGTCCTACCAACCGATCCTTTTCTTCCCAATCCTATTCAATACCTCCTCGTTAGTTATGTGATCTACCCATCTAATCTTCGGCGTTCTTCTGTAGCACCACATTTCGAGCTTTGAGATCGACAGGAAGTGCAAAATGGCTAAACAGGGATGGCTAGAGGACAAATGTAAGGATGTAGAGGCTTATCTCACTAGGGGTAAGATAGTTACTGCCTACAGGAATATTAAAGAGACCTTTGGAGATAAGAGAACCACTTGTATGAACATCAAGAGCTCAGATGGAAACCCACTTCTAAACAAGGAAGGGAAAGCAGAAAGGTGGAAGGAGTATATAGAGGGTCTATACAAGGGCGATGTACTTGAGGACAATATTATGGAAATGGAAGAGGATGTAGATGAAGATGAAATGGGAGATACGATACTGCGTGAAGAATTTGACAGAACAATGAAAGACCTGAGTCGAAACAAGGCCCCTGGAGTAGACAACATTCCATTGGAACTACTGACGGCCTTGGGAGAGCCAGTCCTGATAAAACTCTACCATCTGGTGAGCAAGATGTATGAGACAGGCGAAATACCCTCAGACTTCAAGAAGAATATAATAATTCCAATCCCAAAGAAAGCACGTGTTGACAGATGTGAAAATTACCGAACTATCAGTTTAATAAGTCACAGCTGCAAAATAGTAACCCGAATTCTTTACAGACGAATGGGAAAACTAGTAGAAGCTGACCTCGGGGAAGATTAGTTTGGATTCCGTAGAAATGTTGGAACACGTGAGGCAATACTGACCCTACGACTTATCTTAGAAGCTAGATTAAGGAGCATTTGTAGACTTAGAGAAAGCTTTTGACAATGTTGACTGGAATACTCTCTTTCAAATTCTGAAGGTGGCAGGGGTAAAATACAGGAAGCGAAAGGCTATTTACAATTTGTACAGAAACCAGATGGCAGTTATAAGAGTCGAGGGACACGAGAGGGAAGCATTGGTTGGGAAGGGAGTGAGACAGGGTTGTAGTCTCTCCCCGATGTTATTCAATCTGCATATTGAGCAAGCAGTGAAGGAAACAAAAGAAAAATTCGGAGTAGGTATTAAAATCCATGGAGAAGAAATAAAAACTTTGAGGCTCGCCGATGACATCGTAATTCTGTCAGAGACAGCAAAGGACTTGGAAGAGCAGTTGAATGGAATGGATAGTGTCTTTAATGGAGGATATAAGATGAACATCAACAAAAGCAAAACGAGGATAATGGAATGTAGTCAAATTAAGTCGGGTGACGCTGAGGGAATTAGATTAGGAAATGAGACATTTGAAGTAGTAAAGGAGTTTTGCTATTTGGGGAGCAAAATAACTGATAATGTTCGGAGTAGAGAGGATATAAAATGTAGACTGGCAATGGCAAGGAAAGCGTTTCTGAAGAAGAAAAATTTGTTAACATCGAGTATAGATTTAAGTGTCTAAACTATTTATCGTCCATGTTTCACTTCCATACATGGCTACACTCCATACAAATGATTTCAGAAACGACTTCCTGACAGTTAAATCTATACTCGATGTTAACAAATTTCTCTTCTTCAGAAACGCTTTTGTTGCCATTACCAGTCTACATTTTGTATCCTCTCTACTTGGACCATCATCAGTTATTTTGCTCCCCAAATAGCAATACTCATTTACTACTTTAAGTGTCTCATTTCCTAATCTAACTCCCTCAGCATCACCCGACTTAATTCGACTACATTCCATTATCCTCGTGTTGCTTTTGTTGACGTTCATCTTATATCCTCCTTTCAAGACAGTATCCATTCCATTCAACTGCTCTCTGGCGTACATTAGCTGTTAACATAATAGGGTTCTCAGGAGTAGCTCGTTACAAGTGAGGAGAGAAATCTCATCATGAGGGCCCTAATAAGTTCAGTAGGGGTTCTGTGGGAAATGATTGAGAACCTGGTGTATCCTGTGCTTAGCATTTGGTTTGCTGGGCTGGTCGGAGTCTGGACCCAGACCCAGTGTTATGGTGCCTCTGCAGTGCCCGCACTGTGTTGTCCCTCACGAACACTGGTGGCCTGTTAGACTGCGTTCACACCGACTCGACCAGTCGCGCTCCGCTGATCACCACCTACCGTGTGCGGCTGTTGACTACTCCGTGCAATACGAGGCACAGCTCACTGCTGTGATGCGACAGGAGACTCATCCGCGGCCGTTTTTACGAGCGCAAAAATCAAGCGTCAGACAGCAATGCGCGGCTTAACAAACAATAAGAAACAATCGAAGAATATTCACAGCTGCTGCCAGTCGCACAAGGGATGGCACATGAAATAAATCGGAAGTATTTTCGAGATGGAAGCACCCGAGAACTGCATTGGTACAAATCTACCGACACCAAGACCATATTTGGTATAACACAACAGCATGATCGACCTAAATTTGAAGATGACCGTGTAATCGGGTGTAGATCTAATCTCGTTATGTTACACTGAATGAACTTACAGGGTACAATTATTGAACTACATGAAGAAAACTAAATTAGTTGCAAACTACGTCGTGGACGCACTTTATTCAACGTGTAAACGTCACTACAGATATTCGTATTTAATTAATGACATGTTCGACGTACCTGCCATCATTAGTGATGATGTGGCGCAGACGAATAGCGAAATTCTGCGTGACCCGTTGAAGTGTCGGAACATCGATGCTGTCGATGACCTCCTGAATGGCTGTTTTCAGCTCTGTCTTGTCTTTATTATAGCCCCAAAAAAATGAGTCGCATGTGTTCAGATACGGAGAATATGACAGCTAATCGAGGCCCATGCCATTGGCCTCTGGGTACCCCAGAGCCACAGTGCGGTCACCAAAGTGCTCCTTCAGGACATCAAACACCTTCCTGCTTCGATGGGGTCGAGCTCCATCTTGTCTGGACCACATCTTGTTGAAATCAGGGTCACTTTGGATAACGGGCATCAAATTATCTTCCAAAACCTCCACGTACCGTACAGTTAGCCACCGTGCCATCGCGGAATATGCTCAGATTATTCTGTGACTGGACATTGCACACCGCACACTCACCCGTTGAGGATGAAGAGACTTCTAGATCGCGAGATGTGGGTTCTCAGTCCCCCCAAATGCACCAAATTTGCTTATTGACGAACTCATCCAAAAGAAAGTGACCATCCTCGCCAAGGCGCAAGCTCTTGCACATACTAATCAAGGTCACGCTTTGCAGCCAACCGTGCAGTTTGAACGTCCTAACGCAAACTGTTCAGAAGTTATTATGATTTTATTTCATATAGTTCAATAGCTGTCATCCAGCAAATATGTTAGTTAAGAGTGTTTAATTCCGTGTGTGAGATGCCGAAGTTAAGAGAATGAAACTAAATTTATTGTGCTCCTCAAAAGAAATAACGCTGTATTGATATACGAGTAATAGCCCTGATACTTTACTCACTCATGCAAAAACGAGAATCAAGAAAATTAAATAAACGTCATATTCTGGTATTACATATAGTTGCCACAAGTATATAGTACGAATCTTAAGAATAATAAGTACATGCATGAAAAATGTACTCAGTTACTCGAAATACACTAACGCATGCAACCCATGCAACTCGTGTCATGTTATAAAGAAACCAGTCCAAAACAACATCTGTCAAACCAGCTGTCATATTCAAACATAGTGCTGGCTGCAGTTCTCAACCAATCAGATCCAAGCAGTTTTACTATAGGTTCGTGCCAATGATCGGTTCACAAATTTGCTCACTTGAGAAAGCTATTTATTTGTTACGTGAGAAGTCAGGATCTTCGAAACGTGGTAAATGCATATTGATTTTTTGTTTTGTTTGTGAGTTATGAGCTGACTGGTATGATGGAGCCTGCCACGATTTCCTCTCCTGTGCCAACATCATCTCACAGTAGCGCTTGCAGCCTATGTCCTTTGGTAATTGCTAGATGTAGTCCGATCTCTCTCTTCCTCTCCCTCCAAAGCTCCCTCTACTACGATGGATGTCTTAACAATGTTCTACCATCCTGCTCCTTATTGTTGTCAGTGTTTTCCATACATTCTTTTCCTCGCCTATTCGCCTGAGAAGCTTCTCATTCCTTACCTTAACAGTCCACTTAATTTTCAACATTGTTTCGTAGCACCACATCACAAGTGCTTTGCTTCTCCTCTTTTCCGGTTTTGCCACAGTCCGTGTTTCACTACCATACAATGGTGTGCTCCAAAAGTGCAGATATTTTTTCCTGAGATTAAGACCTGTGTTTGCCGCTAGTAGAATTTTCTTGGCCAGGAATGTCCTTTTTGCCAGTGTTGTTGTTGATGTTGTGGTCTTCAGTCCTGGGACTGGTTTGATGCAGCTCTCCATGCTACTCTATCCTGTGCAAGCTTCTTCATCTCACAGTACCTATTCCAACCTACATCCTTATGAATCTGCTTAGTGTATTCATCTCTTGGTCTCCCTCTACCATTTTTACCCTCCACGCTGCCCTCCAATGCTAAATTAGTGATCCCTTGATGCCTCAGAACATGTCCTACCAACCGATCCCTTCTTTTTGTCAAGTTGTGCCACAAAATCTCTTCTCCCCAAACCGATTCAATACTTCCTCATTAGTTATGTGATCTACCTATCTCATCTGCAGCATTCTTCTGTAGCACCACATTTGGAAAGCTTCTATTCTCTTCTTAAACAAACGGTTTATCGTCCATGTTTCACCTCCATACATGGCTACACTCCATACAAATACTTTCACAAACGACTTACTGACACTTAAATCTATACTCGATGTTAACAAATTTCTGTTCTTCAGAAACGCTTTCCTTGCCATTGCCAGTCTACATTTTATATAGTCTCTACTTCGACCATCATCAGTTATTTTACTCCTTAAATAGCAAAACTCATTTACTACTTTAAGTGTCTCATTTCCTAATCTAATTCCCTCAGCATCACCCGACTTCATTCCACTACAGTCCATTACCCTCGTTTTGCTTTTGTTGATGTTCATCTTATATCCACAACAGTCCATTACCCTCGTTTTGCTTTTGTTGATGTTCATCTTATATCCTCCTTTCAAGGCACTGTACATTCCGTTCAACTGCTTTTCCAAGTCGTTTGTTGTCTCTGACAGAATTACGATGTCATTGGCGAACCTCAAAGTTTTTATTTCTTCTCCATGGATTTTAATACCTACTCCAAATTTTTCTTTTGTTTCCTTTACTGCTTGCTCAATATTCAGATTGAATAACATCGGGGAGAGGCTACAACCCTGTCTCACTCCCTTCCCAACCACTGCTTCCCTTTCATGTCCCTCGACTCTTATAACTGCCATCTGGTTTCAGTACAAATTGTAAATACCCTTTCGCTTGCTGTATTTTACCCCTGCCACCTTTAGAATTTGAAAGAGAGTATTCCAGTCAACATTGTAACTGTTACTCTACTTTTTATGTCCTTGCTCCGTCCGTCGTGGCCTATTTTGCTGCGTAGGTAGCAGTAATCGTTAACTTCTATTTCGGAATTACCAGTTATGATGTGAAGTTCCTCGCTGTTCTCATTTCATCTATTTCTTATTACTTCCGCCTTTCTTCGGTTTACTCTGAATCCATATTCTGCACTCACTAGACTGTTCATTCCGTCCAGCAGATCCTGTAATTCTCCTTCACTTTCAATGAGGATAGCGAAGTCATCAGCGAAGCTTATACTTGTCATCGTTTCAGCTTCAATTTTAATTCTAGTCTTGAACCTTTCTTTTATTTCTATCATTGCTTCCTCGCTGCATAGACTCAACAGCAGGGGCAAAAGATTACATCTCTGTCTTACCCCGTTTTTAATGCGAGTACTTTTTCCCTGGTTTGCCATCCTTATTGTTCCTCCTTGACCCTTGTACATACTGTATATTACCTGTCTTTCCATATAGCTTACCCCTACTTTACTCAGACTTTCGAACATCTTGCACCATTTGACATTGTCAAGTATGATTACTATTTGAAAAGTGAACAGAAGGATTGTAGGGAAGGATGCGTAGAAACACTACGTTTATATGGCGGTACTGTTGCAGCCACAGTGTTGTAAGTCTAAAAATTGCAACGCAACTGGGACAATATTATTCTTTAAAGTTTTTTTCCAGTTTTAAAAATCCCTGCTTTTGCTGCTCCAACGATTACACTCATGCTGGTATTTGGCGATCTCGAGATCCGTTATACATCTGTTGCATCTCCCACACAGTCGCTACAGTCGTGAGTCTGATGTCATGAGACTGTAATTTCGGAATGGACACTATTTGAAATACGCGGCATTGGCGTATTTAAGGAGTATGTTTGTCTATACAGTTGCTTACTCCTTGGCACCTGCGAAACAGTTTCAGATCAGTGATACCACACGGTTCAATGCTTGTTCACACAAAAGCACAACGATGTAAAGGTTCAAATGTGATGGTTCACATGCATAGTGTTCCCAGTAACCAACCGATCTGCGTCCACTGCACGCGCGAAAACTGGTTTCGTTCCTCCATGAATAAAATGGCAGGAATGCTCGGATTTCGTCCAGTATTAATCACTGTCTTTCTCCAGTTCACATTGATAAGGCGCACATATTAATTTAAATGTTTCATCCGTGTCTTTACGTACGAAAATTCAACCCATCAGCCGACGGTAACCACAATCGCCGTCTCTTATTCGCCACCACCATATGACTCGATTCTTCGGTATCGATAGTGGAAAACAGTCTCTGTTATAGCAAAGATACATACAGATATACACATACGTACATACATACATAAATTAATCCTTGTTCCATAGATCATGAATACGACATTTCGTAATGATGTGGAACGTGTCAGCTTAAAATAAGTTTTCTTTACACAAAATAATTAATTAATTTTTTCTTCCAGTTACTACTTCATATCTAAGAATTCATCTATTGAGTAGAAGGGGTCATCATTAAGAAATTCTTTTAATTTACTTTTAAATGTTGGTTGATATCTGTCAGACTTTTAATACTATTTGGCAAATGACCAAAGATTTTTGCGGCAGCATAATTCACCCCTTTCTGCGCCAAAGTGTGATTTAATCCAGAATGGTGAATATCATCCTTTCTTCTAGTGTTATACCTATGCATTTCGCTGTTATTTGTGAATTGGGATGGGTTATTAATGACAAATTTTATAAGTGAATATATGTATAGCGAAGGTACTGTGAATATCCGGAGTTCCTTAAATAAATGTCTGGAATGTGATCTTGGGTGGGCTCCAGCTATTATTCTGATTACACGCTTTTGTGCAATGAATACTTTCTCTCTTAATGACGAATATCCCCAAAATATGATGCCATATGAAAGCAGTGAATGAAAATAGGCATAGTAGGCTAATTTACTGTTGTGTTAATACCAAAATTTGCAATAACCCTGATAGTATAAGTAGCTGAGCCTAACCGTTTCAGCAGATCATCGATTTGTTTCAACCAATTCCATTTCTCATCAATGCATACACCTAGAAACTTTGGGTATTCTGCCTTAGCAGCAGACTTCCGTTCACAGTGTATTCTACCGTAGCAACAGACTTCTGTTTATAGTCTATATTCATCAATGGTGTTATGCCATTTACTCTACAGAATTGTGTAAAGTGAAACATATATTTTCTGGTAATATTTGAATTTATTGACATTTATTGCGAAACACTATGAATAAAAAAATTATAGGACGAAAAATTATTTATATAAGTTCACTGGGGTCTATATTTAGATGTGTAGCTTCTCTATGAACAAACAGTTCTATACGCAAAAGTAGTGATTAGATTAGATTAGGTTAGATTAGATTAGTATTTGTGACATAGATCATGAATATGACACTTCGTAATGATTTGGAACGTGGGAGTTGGGGAAATAACCCACTCACTATATCCAAAAATTCATCTAATGAGTAGAAGGAGTTGCCATTAAGAAATTCTTTTAATTTCCTTTTAAATGCTATATGGCTATCTGTCAGACTTTTGATGCTATTAAGTAAGTGACCAAAGATTTTTGTGGCAGCATAATTTACCCCCTTCTGAGCCAAAGTTAGATTTAACCTTGAGTAGTGAAGATCATCCCTTCTCCTAGTGTTGTAGCCATGTACACTGCTATTATTTTTGAATTCGTTCAGATTGTTAATAACAAATTTCATAAGTGAATATATATATTATGAGGCTACAGTGAAGATCTATAGCTCTTTAAATAAGTGTCTGCAGGATGATCTGGGATGAAGTCCAGCAATTATTCTGATTACACGCTTTTGTGCAATGAACACTCTTTTACACAATGATGAGTTACCCCAAAATATGATGCCATACGAAAGCAGAGAATGAAAATAGGCGTGGTAAGCTAATTTACTGAGATGTATATTGCCAAAATTTGCAATGACCCTAATAGCATAAGTAGCTGAACTCAAACGTTTCAGCAGATCTTCAGTGTTTTTTCCACTTCAGCCCTTCATCAATGCATACACCTAGAAATTTTGAGTATTCTACTTAGCTACCGATTTCTGATCCAAGTCTATATTTGTTAATGGTGTCATTCCAGTTACTGTGTGGAACTGTATGTACTGTGTTTCGTCAAAGTTTAATGAGAGCCCATTTGCAGAGAACCACTTAATGATTTTCTGAAAAACAAACCTACTTCTTCTCGTGTATATTTCTGGCAGGTGGGAAGTCTCTGAAAATTGTCGAATCACTGCATGTGACAATAATGATGATAAACTTGTAATCTGCATCACAGATACAAAACAATACAATTGCAGAATATCTCCTGTGATTAAAAAAATGTGATTTGCTACGAATTAGGTGGATGATACTTACGTGTTTTCCAGCGATAGGATCCATAAATGTTAGGTTGTTGCATGCCTTTGAAGTGTTCCTCCATTGTTTTCCATTCTCCCTCTTTTGGTTTGCGTAACAATAAGTTGATTATTTTGGGTTATTCGGTAGACCAAACGCGGCTCTCTATAGGACAAACAATACGGCACCCAAGTGTCGAGTTTAAATCACCAAATTCGTTTTCCGAGGCTAGATACTTGAAAGTAAGAAGTGCTTTAGTCATTTAAAGATTTGAAATTGCACAGGAAGAAAAGAAACGTAAAAGACTACTACTTCTGGGAAACAAAATGATTGAGGCCCGAGTGTGTTCCGTGCCGCCGTTGGATAAGCAGCTGCAGCAGCAAGTCGTATACTTCTAGCTCACTCATTTGTTATATAGTTTAATTCTTAATTTCTTTGCGTGGTTTTGGGTACTTGCATTGTTTAATTCATATATTTCGGGCGTATTATACTATTTGAGAATTGTAGCATCGCGCTTTAGTGTTTACTTGGTAAATTCTTACATAAATTGCGTGTGAGTTTCGTATAGAAGGTGTAATTTCGAGTTTTAGTTACTGTAATCGTAAATTCAGACAGATTGTAGCGCAGTCGTTAGGCATTTGTACAGGTTAGTTGATACATTCTTTGCGTGTTTCGCTTGCGTTATCTAGGCACGGACTCGTGTTTCAGTAACTGTTGTTCAACATCGATTAGAATGGACAGGGACTGCGATTGCTGTGTTCGGATGAGGGCTGAGTTGGCATCCCTTCGCTCACAGCTGCAAGCGACTCTGACTGCGATCGCGGGGCTTGAGGCTGTTGCCAATGGGCACCACTGTGGGGAGCCGGACTTGGGTATCACGGGGATGTCAACCTCGTCCCGTCTGTCCCCAGATCGGTCTGCCGCTGTGGTTGCCCCGGTTGCTGCCCGCAGTAGAGCTGAGCCCTCGCCTGTGGTTGACTGGGAGGTCGTTCCAAGGCGTGGCAGGCAGCGAAAGACGTCCCCGGAGGCTGATCACAAAGCCTCCCCGGTGCGTCTGACAAACAGTTTTCAGGCACTGTCTCTGGCTGAGCCAGATGCAGCTGCCTGCCCTGTTTCAGAGGATCATTCTCAGCCTTCAAGGACCGGGCAATCGCAGAGGGTGGGCTTATTGGTAGTTGGGAGCTCCAATGTTAGGCGCGTAATGGGGTCCCTTAAGGATATGGCGGCGAAGGAGGGGAATAAATCCAGTGTGCACTCCGTGTGCATTCCAGGAGGAGTCATTCCTGATGTGGAAAGGGTCCTTCCGGATGCCATGAAGAGCACAGGGTGCAGCCAGCTGCAGGTGGTGGCACATGTCGGCAGTAATGACGTGTGTCACTTTGGATCTGAGGAAATTACCTCTGGATTCCAGCGGCTATCTGATTTGGTGAAGGCTGCCGGTCTTGCTTACGAGATGAAGGCAGAGCTCACCATCTGCAGCATCGTCGACAGAACCGACTGCGGACCTTTGGTGCAGAGCCGGGTGGAGGGTCTGAATCAGAGGCTCAGACGGTTGGCTGCAGATTCCTTGACTTGCGCCATAGAGTGGTGGGGTTTCGGGTTCCGCTGAATAGGTCAGGAGTTCACTACACTCAGCCGGCTGCTACACGGGTAGCGGAGGCTGTGTGGCGTTGACTGGGCGGTTTTTTAGGTTAGAAGGCCTCGGGAAAGTACGGGGTGGGCTGCAATGTCAAAGGGTGCATGGCAAATACAGGACGTGCTTGGATCAAGGAACAGTCGGAATTATAGTTGTAAATTGTTGTAGTTGTGCTGGAAAAGTCCCTGAGCTTCAAGCGCTAATAGAACGCACAGAAGCTGATATCGTTATAGGTACAGAAAGCTGGCTAAAGCCTGAAATAAGTTCTGCATAAATTTTTACGAAGTCTCAGACGGTGTTCAGGAAAGATAGGTTAGGAAGAATTGGTGGTGGAGTGTTTGTGTCTGTCAGTAGTGGTTTATCTTGTAGTGAAGTCGAAGTAGATGCTCCGTGCGAATTGGTATGGGTGGAGGTTATACTTAACAGCCGAACTAAGTTAATAATTGGCTCCTTCTACCCACCCCCAGACTCCGATGATACAGCTGCGGAATAGTTCAGAGAAAGCTTGAGTCTCGTAGCAAATAAATACCCCACTCATACAGTTATAGTTGGTGGGGACTTCAACCTTCCCTCGATATGTTGGCAGAAATACTTGTTCAAAACCGGTGGTAGTCAGAAAACATCTTCCGATTAGTTCACGAACCCACGCGAATTGTAAATGGTTGCGGAAACACACTTGACGTCTTAGCCACAAACAATCCAGAGCTGATAGAGAGCTTCATGACTGATACAGGGATTAGTGATCACAAGGTCGTTGTAGCTAGGTTCAATACCGTTTCTTCCAAATCCATAAGAAACTAACGCAAAATAATTTTATTTAAAAAAGCGGATAAAGTGTCACTAGAAGCCTTCCTAAAAGACAATCTCCATTCCTTCCAAACTGACTATGCAAATGTAGAAGAGATGTGGCTCAAATTCAAAGATATAGTAGCAACAGAAATTGAGAGATTCATACCTCATAAATTGGTAAGAGATGGAACGGATCCCCCGTGGTACACAAAAAAGGTCCGAACGCTGTTGCAGAGGCAGCGGAAAAAGCTTGCGAAGTTCAGAAGGACGTGAAATCCCGAAGATTGGCTAAAATTTACAGACGCGCGAAATTTGGCACGGACTTCAATGCGAGATGCCTTTAATAGGTTCCACAACGAAACATTGTCTCGCAATTTGGTAGAAAATCCGAAGAAATTCTGGTCGTATGTAAAGTACACAAGCGGCAAGACGCAGTCAATACCTTCTCGGCGCAGTGCCGATGGTACTGTTACCGACGACTGTGCCGCTAAAGCGGAGTTATTGAACGCACTTATCCGAAATTCCTTCACCAGGGAATACGAATGGAATATTCCAGAATTTGAAACACGAACAGCTGCTAGCATGAGTTTCTTAGAAGTACATACCTTAGGGGTTGTGAAGCAACTCAAATCACTTGATATGGGCAAGTCTTCAGGTCCAGATTGTATACCGATTAGGTTCCTTTAAGATTACGCTGATACAATAGCTCCCTACTTAGCACTCATATACAACCACTCGCTCACCGATAGATCTGTACCTACAGATTGGAAAATTGCGCAGGTCGCACCAGTGTTTAAGAAGGGTAGTAGGAGTAATCCATCGAACTACAGACCTACATCATTGACGTAGGTTTGCAGCAGGGTTTTGGAGCATATACTGTATTCAAACATTATGAATCACCTCGAAGGGAACGATCTATTGATACGTAATCAGCATGGCCTCAGAAAACATCGCTCTTGTGTAATTCAGCTAGCTCTTTATTCGCACGAAGTAATGGCCGCTATTGACAGGGGATCTCAAGTTGATTCCGTATTTCTAGATTTCCGGAAAGCTTTTGACACCGTTCCTCACAAGCGACTTCTAATCAAGCTGCGGGCCTATGGCGTATCGTCTCAGTTGTGCGACTGGATTCGTGATTTCCTGTTAGGAAGGTCGCAGTTCGTAGTAATAGACGGCAAATCATCGAGTAAAACTGAAGTGATATCAGGTGTTCCCCAGGGAAGCGTCCTGGGACCTCTGCTGTTCCTGATCTATATAAATGACATGGGTGACAATCTGAGCAGTTCTCTTAGGTTGTTCGCAGATGATGCTGTAATTTACTGTCTAGTAAGGTCAACCGAAGACCAGTATCAGTTGCAAAGCGGTTTAGAAAAGATTGCTGTATGGTGTGGCAGGTGGCAGTTGACGTTAAATAACGAAAAGTGTGAGGTGATGCACATGAGTTCCAAAAGAAATCCGTTGGATTCGATTACTCGATAAATAGTACAATTGTCAAGGCTGTCAATTCAACTAAGTACCTGGGTGTTAAAATTACGAACAACTTCAGTTGGAAAGACCGCATAGATAATATTGTGGGGAAGGCGAGCCAAAGGTTGCGTTTCATTGGCAGGACATTTAGAAGATGCAACAAGTCCACTAAAGAGACAGCTTCCACTACAGTCTTTCCTCCTCTGTTAGAATATTGCTGCGCGGTGTGGGATCCTTACCAGGTGGGATTGACGGAGGACATCGAAAGGGTGCAAAAAAGGGCAGCTCGTTTTGTATTATCACGCAATAGGGGAAAGAGTGTGGCAGATATGATACGCGAATTGGGATGGAATCCATTACAACACAGACGTTTTTTGTCGCGGCGAGATCTTTTTACGAAATTTCAGTCACCAACTTTCTCTTCCGAATGCAAAAATATTTTGTTGAGCCCAACCTATATAGGTAGGAATGATCATCAAAATAAAATAAATCAGAGTTCGAACAGAAAGGTTTAGGTCTTCGTTTTTCCCGCGCGCTGTTAGGGAGTGGAATAGTAGAGAGATAGTATGATTGTGGTTCGATGAACCCTCTGCCAAGCACTTAAATGTGAATTGCAGAGTAGTCATGTAGATGTAGATGAAGTGCACAGCAGTTTCACGAAAAACGCCGTATCTTTCTTTGCACAGCTTCACTTTCGTAAAGTGCAAAAGATGGTGGTACTACTGTTTCCAATATTCAGCATCTTACTGATTCAGTGAGTGAAGAAACAACAGCAACAGAACCATCACAGAGCAACCGGTCTCGCAACCAGAAAAAAAACCACTAAGATTAAATTGATGTGGAAATGACTTACAGCTTTTATCTAGCTAACCGTCGAGAGAAGCCGGAGAACACTTTCATTCTGAAATATTGTTCCTACTGCCAGTCCCAGATCACTTCCAAGAGATACTGAGTTATTGCAAACTGAATGATGAAATAGTTACGATGAAACGCGTTCAGTATTATCAGCCTCAAATAGATTTCCTCGACTAAGAGCAACGTCATGTGAGCTTCCAACAGAGCAACGCTGCTGCCACCAACTAGCTGTACAATCAGGTTCATGACTGTTACTGCACTCGATGTACACGGTATTCAGCCCCCGATCCCTCCTTCGAGCATTCTGCATCCCGACTCCGTGTCACAATATTATGAAGACGCTGAATCATTTCCGTGAGTGTTTCACCTTTAAATAGGGAATAAAAATGTAAGTGCTGTTTGTTCTTTTCTATAGTATAAACAATCCATATGAGCTGCTGACATCCGAAAATTCAAAGCTAAGATCAGGAAAAAATGCACGAGGAGCTAAGCACTCCTCTACACAAGCGCAAAACACGGGCAATGAGGCAAAGGGAAACGAAATGATTTGAAACCTTTTGACATGTGTCGTTAGAGGAGAGTGTTAAAGATCAGAATGACAGAGCGTTAAAGAAACACAGACGTACTCCAACGAGTTAACGAGAAAAAATGTTAACAAAAAACAAAGTCACATGAAGAGACACAATGGTTCGACACAAATTGTGACAAGAGTCCTTGCTGAAAATCGAAGGGCGCCGGCCAGGGTGGCCGAGCGGTTCTAGGCGCTACAGTCTGGAACCGCACGACCGCTACGGTCGCAGGTTCGAATCCTGCCTCGGGCATGGGTGTGTGTGATGTCCTTAGGTTAGTTAGGTCTAAGTAGTTCTAAGTTCTAGGGGACTGATGACCTCAGAAGTTAAGTCCCATAGTGCTCAGAGCCATTTGAACCTTTTTTTTTTTTTTTTTTTTTTTTTTTTTTTTTTTAACACTGAAGTGATAGCGGAAGGAAACAATCGCAGGGACAGGCCTAAAAGAACGTGGCATGATGAAACGAAGAGGATATCTTACATGTGCCAGGGATATGAATTCAGTCTTACCAATTTCAAGATTAACGGACGAAACAATAACAATAATCGAATTCGTGAACAGTGAAATCGTTTATACCGGGAGAGAAGTGTACTTGTATTCAGTTGCCACATCCAATTAGCTGGTACACTTCTGTTGAACTGTAATTCCCTATGACGGGCGTCGCTTACAAAACTCTCGACCCATCACTCCTTGAGTTGCTTTAATCAGTATAGGACCCTCTTGAAATGGGACGAACTGAAAATCTCAACAGACCCCAGTGGTAAATAATACAAGCGAAGCTAACGCTCAAATGACGCTGGAACTCGTCCTAGGACTATCCAAGACATACATTCTTACTTCTACGAACATTTGTCTTGATGATACGAGGGTCACTCCTCTACATGTTTGAAAGTTTTACAGTGTGTAGATACATCCTTAGGAACAACATTTTCATTTCCCCACATAATGTCCATCCCTCTCAACTGCCTTACGCCATCTAGGAACCGGAACATGCATACCCGCACGGTAAAATTCTGGACCAGCCGGTTAGAGCCACTGTTTGGCAGTGTGCACAAGGGAGTCATCACCTTCAAACCTTGTTCCACGAAGAGAGTCTTTCAGTTTCCCAAAGAGATGATAGTCACATGGAGCCAGGTCAGAACTGTAAGACGGGTGTTTCAGTGTTGTCCATTCGAGTTTTATGATCTCTTCCATAGTTTTTTGACTGACATGTGGCTGTGCATTGTCGTGTAACAGCAAAACATCCTACTTTTGCCGTTGTGGCCGAACAGGACTGAGTCGAGCTTGAAGTTTCTTCAGCGTCGTCACATATGCATCAGAATTTATGGTGGTTCCACTTGGCATGATGTCCACAAGCAAGAGTCCTTCGTAATCGAAAAACACCGTAACCAGCTGAATTTTTATTGTTGAGGGAATTTGCATGATTTCACTCCATTGATTGCCTCTTCGTCTCTGGTGAAAAATGTTGGAGCCATGTTTCATCACCTGTCACAATTCTTCCAAGAAATTCGTCTCCACCATTCTCGTACTGTTCCAAAATTTCGTTGCATACCGTTTTTCTTGTTTCTTTGTGAACCAATGTCAACATCCTGGGAACCCACCTGGCACAAACCTTTTTTAACGCCAACACTTTCAGTATTCTGCAAACACTTCCTTCCCCTATCCCAATGTAACGTGGGAATTCGTTCGCTGTGATGCGTCTGTCAGCAGTCACCAGTTCGTTAACTCTCTGCACATTGTCTGTAGTGTGTGCAGTACGAGTCCTGCCACTGCGAGGACAATCCTGAATATTGCCGTGCCCACTTTCATTACGTAACCTGCTTACCCAGCGACTAACTGTACTGCGATCAACATCAGCATCTCCATTGACCTTTTTCAACCTCTTGTGGATGTTTCCCACTGTCTCGTTTTCGCAGCACAGGAATTGTATGACAGCACGTTGTTTCTGACGGTACGAGTCCTGCCGCTGCGAGGACAATCCTGAATATTGCCGTGCCCACTTTCATTACGTAACCAGCTAACCCAGCGACTAACTGTACTGCGATCGACATCAGCATCTCCATTGACCTTTTTCAACCTCTTGTGGATGTTTCCCACTGTCTCGTTTTCGCAACACAGGAATTCTATGACAGCACGTTGCTTCTGACGAAGGTCAAGTGTAGCAGCCATCTTGGAGACATGCTGTGACGGCGCCACTCACGGGAACAGGTTGAACTAAGTTTGAAAACAAGCGGGTAGGATGTATCTACACACTGTAAAACTTTCACACATGCAAAATGAAAACTGCATTTTTACAAAAATAGTGTGCATTTCTTATGGAGTGACCCTCGATATAACAGTAAATGTGGAAACAAAACTGCTGTACCGAAATGGCTGTTAACTGTTGATCTTCTCTTGCACCATCGATTATTGATCTACTGTGAAGTTTGAGTGACTTCTGTTTTCTGGCTTACAGCACATCCGAATGTCCGCGTGTTCATCACTCAGGGCGGTCTGCAGAGCTTTAACGAGGCAGCTTATCACGGGGTTCCTCTACTGGGGATTCCCTTCTTTGGCGACCAGCACCACAACGTGGCGAAAATGGTCGACGCAGGCATCGGCATTGAGCTCAAATTCTGGGACGTCACGAGAGACTCAGTTCCGGACGCCATTCGCAAGCTTATTGAAGACAAAAGGTAAAATACAACAGCATGTCAGTAAATCAGCATCATTTGAAGTAGGTTATTTAGTTCAATCATTTTCTATTTTTTTTGCATAAAAATGGTCGAGTGAATTGTATAGCAGCTGCAGGAATGGTTTGTGTTTTGACGATGCTACTCTGTATATGACGATTCACGATTCGCAATTGTGACACACGGTTAATATCTGTGTACGTTTTTCTACGTGAAGGCAGAATTGATGTCATTGACCGCTTTGAAACCTGCGGTAATCTTAATACATGGGAACGGAAACGAAAATAAGAGGCTAGGAGAGTCTGGACGCCTGTTACAGTCTAACCGCAGTGAGGACAATCAGAGTTAACGTACTGATTGAATTATTTAACTGTCATCAAAAGTCTGTTGCTTTAGTGTGGATATGAAATGACTCCGAAGGACATTCTGTCTACAATTTCAGAACTCATTTAAAAGCTTTGGTTTTTGTTGTGGGAGCTGCTCCGGCTGGTGGTATGACCTGATGAAATTTGTATCCCACTGTATCTCCAACATTTCTGGTTAAAATTCAAAAACAAAATTGTCTTATTGTTATCCTAAACAGGTAGCTACCATACCGAAAATCGTAAATTGGCAGGATGGCTAGTCGTGGGTTGCCATGTGACTTGTGAAGTTATTTTTCTTTCATCAATACCAAGTGTCACAGGTAAACTCCAATAACACCAGCATTGTTCTCCTTGTGTGATCTCCAGCTACACTCTAGCGTAGATATAAAATATGTTTAGTGTAACATGTACAAGAACCATCTCAAGTATCTTATCCTTTATGATGTCACCTCAGTTTAACTGGAATTTTTGTTGTTCAGTAGGTTTGATAATGAGAGAACTATGTGGAAGTGAAAATCACTTCATGTTACCTCAAAACCGGTATCGCGGAATCTGGAACGCTCCCCAAGTTCCTTGAATCATTGTGAGTTAAATAAAATGGACATACATTTTTGTACCTGCTTACTTTAGAACATACTCTCTTTGGTTTCTAGAAAACCAGTTTCATCATTCGTTGTTGATAGGTCATTGTAAAAACTAATACGTATTCATAGGCTGTTACGACATCGTATGGTGGTTTCTCTACCATTACAAGTTTTCCCAGTTTTATTCATAAATCCTTGTAGCTTCTAATATTTGCCTACCCACCTTCTGTTTTGTATTATCCGCTTGTAAAGCAACGTTCAAACTCAATATTTCTGATTCTAACTTACTCAGTTGTGCTGACTCTTGTACTTACTCTTGACGAACTGTTACCACTTTTTAGGCTTGAAAAAAAGCGTTGTCATCTATCGTCCTTCCTTCTACAGGTTCAGCGAGACAATGAAGCAGTTCTCAGCCGTCTATCGTGAGCATAAGGAAGAGAGTCTGCCTAAAGCTATCTGGTGGATCGAATACGTACTTCGCCACAACGGCGCTCCACATCTGCGCAGTGCAGCAAAAGACCTGACCTGGTACCAGTACCTGCTGCTAGATGTCATTGCCTTCGTGCTGGCTGTAGTAGTGATCTTTTGTGTAGCTCTCTACAGTATTGCTAGGTTTCTGATCTCCAAAGCGTTTAAATCTAAGAAATTGAAAAGTAATTGAGAACCTAATCTTCTATTACACAGAAGTGTCATTGGATTTTAATTTATTGATAAACTGCGTCTTGAGTGGAATGTTGGAGCAGATACATGTATCTGTAAAACTCTTTTCATGATTGTATCTTGTGCAATACAATGTATATAAATTTTAAAACTCATTTGTATAATGTTATGAGTGGGAAAAACTGCGATTGTGAACTACATTGACATTTCTGTAATTTAAACTGCAGTTTTAGGTTGAATGGCTGGTTCTAAAAACCAAAAACCTTTTTTTGTGTGTGTCGATCAACAACTTTTTTATGTTTTTAGACAATTTTCTAAATAAAATCCTTCATCCTGTTATGTCAAGACTGAATTTGTGTAGACTTTATACTCCTATAATTTAGTTTGTTACCGTACGTTTACGAAAGTCTCCAATGTGGAAGGTTAAGAAACTATGGAGATTTTATGATTTCAGTAAATAAAAACTTTCAGAACATCTCGAAGAGTTTTCTTTATTTTTCTACTGGGCAGAATCTCTTCCTAACATAAGAAGCAGCCAGCTTTTTACCTGAATAATTTCTTGGCCTGTAAACTCATGAAGTGAAAAGTTATTTCAATTGAGGGTAAATCATAATATCTGACAGCGAGGTGGTGCAGTGGTTAGCACACTGGAGTCGCATTCGGGAGGACAATTGTTCAATTCCGCGACCGGCCATCCTGATTTAGGTTTTCCGTGATTTCCCTAAATTCCTAGAGGCAAATGCCAGGGTGGTTCCTTTGAAGGACACAGCCGACTTCCTTCACTGTCCTTCCCTAATATGATGAGACTGATGACCTCGCTGTTTGGCCTCTTCATCATCCGAGAATAAAACAGCAGAAATTCCTTCGTAATGCAAAAAACTTGTGAGAGCTGTGTACACTGATCAGCCAGAACATTATGACCCCCGACCGAGTATCGACATAAACCCATCCAGGTGCTAGCAACGTCCCCTGGCGAGGAATGACTGCCAGTCAGTCACACGCACAGTTTGTGCAGTATCAGTGAGGGTGCGTGGAATGGGGAAACGCGCGAACTACCTGAGTTTGAGCGAGGGCAGATTGTGATGGCTCGGGCGCTTGGCACGAGCATTTCGGAAACTGTACGACTTGTCAGGAGTGCTGTGACGAGTCTCTCCAACACTTGCAGAAACCAAAGTGAGACAATGTCCAGACGTCGTCGAGTTGGGCGACCACCCCTCATTCCATATGTTGTAGACTGGTAAAACAGGACAGGTGACGAACTGTGGAGGAACTAACATCAGACTTTAATGCTGGGCAGAGCACAAGTGCGTCTGAAAACACAGTGCACCAAACATGCCGAATGATGGACCTCCACAGCCGACGACCCATGCTTGTGGCAATGTTAACACTACGACATTAGCAGCTGCGACTGGAATGGGCATTTGATCATAATCACTGGACGTTGGCGTAGTGGCAGAACGTTGCATGGTCTGACGAATACCAACATCTTCTCATCATGCGGATGGCAGGGCCCGAATCCGTGATCTTCCAAGGGAACAGATCCTTGAGACCTATACTGAGGGACAACTGACACCGTCTCCATTTACTCTGGGGAACATTAACATGGGCGTCCTTGGGTCCAGTGGAGCTCATGCGAGGCACCATGGGAGCCAAGTAGTATCGTACGTTGGTTGCAGACCATGAGTACTACTTCCTACGACAGTGGCACTTTTGAACAACATAATGCGCCATGTCCCAAAGGCAGCAGTGTGAAGGAGTAGTTAGAGGACCACAGTGGCGAGTTCCAGTTGATGTGCTGGCCCCCCCCAACTCGATAGATCTGAACCCGATCGAACACATCTTGGATGTGACTGAACGTGGTGAACTCATCAACCCCTCCCTGTAATTTACGGTAATTAGCTGACTTGAGCAGGTGTGGCTCTCGCTCCCTCCAGCGACCTACCAAGGCATCACTGCTTCCATGCCACGATGCGTCGCTGCTGTTATCCGTGCCAAAGGTGGACATACCTGCTATTATGTACATGGTGATAATGTTCTGCTGATTAGTCTATGTGTGTGTATGGTGTAAAACATGAGAGCCAAATGTTATAATTTATAATTCATAAATGGCATCGCGCCGGCCGTTGTGACCGAGCAGTTCTAGGCGCTTCAGTCTGGAACCGCGCGACCGCTACGTTCGCAGGTTGGAACCCTGCCTCGGGCATGGATGTGTGTGATGTCCTTAGGTTAGTTAGGTTTAAGTAGTTCTAAGTTCTAGGTGACTGATGACCTTAGAAGTTAAGTCCCATACTGCTCAGAGCCAGTTGAACCATAAATGGCATCAATAAGCTGTCCAAAGTAGCCTCTCAATTTAAAATAACACTAGATTTTCTTAATTCCTTAAATATAAGCCATAAGAGCACAGCATATTTTACACTTCGGTTCAAATCCTTTTCTCCTCACCTCCATTCTAGAAACCTTAGGAACAGAGATTATGTCCGTGAACACAGTGACAGTAAGGGACCCTACACATTGCAAAATAAATCAGAAGCAGGGAAGAAAATTAATTTAATGGTAATAACTTTGATAACCTTTTTGTGTAAATGATTTATTTTTCCAGTACTGATGCTTAACCTGCTGTCATAACACTGAATAGTCCTGACAACATTAAAAAATTTTCATCAACAGTTTGCTTCATACTAGAGCTTTAGTTTATGTGAAGAAATTTTCCCTGCTGGAGCATGACTCGGACCCAAGGACGCCACTTTCTTGGAGATCTTGAGAAGTTTTGAGTATTCGAGGAAACAACCAATTGGTGGATCTGTATTGACCCCAAAGTGGACAAATCCTAGCGAAAGTGAAGATCCGAGTGCGAATCTCAGTCCATCACTAATATTCGCAACATATCAGGTTGAAATGAAAGGCGCATGAATAAAGAGTAGTTTCTCACAGATACGACTGGTTTAGCTAATAGAACCCATTATGTTGTTCTGGTTGTCGAGCGTTCATCACAATGACGTCACGAGTGTCTCATGGGCCTGTGACCTCCACGACCACTGGCTCACTGCATACACAGTTTCTAGTGTAAGGAAAGCTAACTGATGACAGAATTGCCGCTTGGCGCGACTTTTGCCTGTCATGGTACAGCTTAAACTGTCTCTACTCCAGTCAGTATTGAAGCAACAACGCAGTTGATATGGATCTGGAACCACGGCGTAACACTACGTTCTACACTTTGCATGACCAGGGATGACAAGGATCTCTTCTCGCTTGTTGAAAATGGTAGCCTGCAATGCGATTGGAGTCCAGTCTTAGCCTTACCACGCTACCGTCAGTCCAACACTTCACCAAACTAAGCGTTTGGTTTGATCACGTTTTTATCGGAAAGGAATATTTGCCACACTGAGTAAGAATTCTAACTGCCTGGAGGGAGATTACAGCGTGTTCAATAAATTCGTTTGTTTGTTGCGTTGGGTTGTTTGTAGAAGAGACGAAGCAGCGAGGCAATCAGTCTCATTTGGATTAGGGAAGGATGGGGAAGGAAGTCGGCCGTGCCTTTTCTAAAGGTACCATCCTGGAATTTGCCTGAAGCGATTTAGGGAAATCGTGGAAAACCTAAACCAGAGCGCTAACGCGCTGCTTCCTGGACTCAGGTAGGCGCGACGGCCCCTTATCAAATCCGCCCGGCGAATTACCGATGATGGCTGGTGTGCCATCCTGCCTGGATGTGGTTTTTAGGCGGTTTTCCACATCCTACTAGGTGAATAACGTGCTGGTCCCCACGTCCCGCCTCTGTTACACGACTCACAGACATTTGGAACACATTCACACTCTTTCACGATTTACACTACACGCAGACAGCAGGGGTACACTAATTCCGTCCCGAGGGGTATGGGGTGGCGTCAAGAAGGGCATCCAGCCACCCCTTACACATTAACCATGCCAAAGAAACAAACGAAAGAAAGAAACGGAAAACCAAAACCAGGATGGCCGGACGCGGGATGGAACCGTCGTCCTCCCGAATGCGAGTCCAGTGTGCTAACCGCTGCGCCACCTCGCTCGGTTTTTCTTTGTCAGACTGCGACTCGCACCCCCTCTCCCCCCCCTCCCCCCACCCCACCACCACTTGAGCTATCCTAGTAGTATACATGTTTGTGATCTAGCGGTAAATGTCGCTCAGAATAAACGCAAATCTCAGATTTCAAACTCACGCCTCCCTTTACCTCTTTTCGGTTAATATAATAGGGTAGTCAAAATCATTGTGACCACTGCTCCAGCAACGCATGACGTGAGAAATACTGAACTGCGTTATCTACCATTGCAGACAAACTTTACCGGAAAAATAAACCTAGGTTGGTGCGCGAGGTCTTGGAGATTTTGTCTGGTGTTTTTTCACACATGTTGCTGTCAGTGTATTTACCTGTCGTCATTTTCATTTCAGATTATAATATTTTTCTTGCGGTTACTTACTAACTATTTCATATTTGAAGGTTAAGGGGAGCGTTAGAAAACTCTGCGTTTGTAACATTTCGTTCTCTTTGGATTTAATGGATGAGTGAAGACAGCTCGAAATATTTGCGCCACCTACGAGGTGTGTGCAATCGAAGAACTCACGTCAGAACACGTTTTTCTCCTCCCAAATAGCCGGCCGCTGTGGCCGAGCGGGTCTAGGCGCTTCAGTCCGGAACCGCGCTGCTGCTACGGTATTCGTGCAACAGGTGTATTCCAAAGGCAACGTTGAGGAAAAAAGAAAGGGGGAACGATTAGGGTTAAACCATTCGCAGACGGCATGATTATTACAGTAGACGAAGCAGAGGCAGTACAAGAACAACCTACATACTCGAAGTCAAACTCCGCAAACGCAGTGCAGAACTAACATTCAACCTTTTCCTTCATAGACTCAGAACCGGCGAGCTAAACCGGTGGACGGAAAACACAGAATGTCGGCGGCAGCAACATAAAGGAAGTCGCCAACACTACCCTAATACAAGGCAATAGCAAGTCAAAAGCACAACGGCAATAGCGAAATATGCTCAACTTCAGTCCCGGAGGAAAACCTGGCACCCTCAGTGCTCAAAACATTCCCGGAGCAACCGGCCTCGGCGACTCCCACTATTCTCCGGAACAGCGACATCACAGCGCCTTATTTCAATTCTCTTCCGACAAGAACCAGCACAATCGGAGCTAACGGCTTCTCCAAGTCAGACACGCTATGCCGTAGAACCTCACGGTGGAATGAGCCGGCCGACACCACACAAACCACCGCAAGTAAGACAGACAAGCAGTTCCGCAGTCGATGGCGTACTGCCCCGCTTCACCACTGTCACTCCACTCCCTGACCTAGAGGGCGGGGCATGAGACGAGGAGAACAGACGGCGCCGCCTCGCGGAAAGGCGCCGGCGGGAAGCCAAGGCGTGTTTAAACGAGACGGGCAGAAGCACGTCTCAGTACGTAGCGCCACCATCCGTAATAAACATGTTTTCTCTCCCTATGCGTGTTCTTAGTTTCTTGTGTTATGTGTCGTCGGTACAGCACCAGAAAGCGTTTTCGACCATGTTCTACTGTGTCATTTAACGTTGTCTAGGTGTAGCCTCTATGGTGAAACACCCTGTATATAGAATATTTCAAATGAAGTGTTTTTCTCTGTAAATTAGGACAGTATACCAATTTACATTCATTTAGTTTTAGTTAGGTTCAGGGAGAGTATAAGGGAACAATTGACAGGAATGGGGGAAAGAAATACAGTAGAAGAAGAATGGGTAGCTCTGAAGGATGAAGTAGTGAAAGCAGCAGAGGATCAAGTAGGTAAAAAGACGAGGGATAGTAGAAATCCTTGGGTAACAGAAGAAATATTGAATTTAATGGATGAAAGGAGATAATATAAAAATGCAGTAAATGAAGCAGGCAAAAAGGAACACAAACGTCTCAAAAATGAGATCGACAGGAAGTGCAAAATGGCTAAGCAGGGATGGCTAAAGAACAATTGTAAGGATGTAGAGGCTTATATCACTAGGGGTAAGACAGATACTAACTACAGGAATATTAAAGAGACCTTTGGAGAAAAGAGAACCACTTGCATGAATATCAAGAGCTCAGATGGAAACCCAGTTCTAAGCAAAGAAGGGAAAGCAGAAAGGTGGAAGGAGTATATAGAGGGTCTATACAAAGGCGATGTACTTGAGGACAATACTATGGAAATGGAAGAGGATGTAGATGAAGATGAAATGGGAGATACGATATTGCGTGAAGAGTTTGACGGAGCACTGAAAGACCTGAGTCGTAAAAAGGCTCCGGGAGTAGACAACATTCCATTAGAACTACTGACGGCCTTGCGAGAGACAGTATTGATAAAACTCTACCATCTGGTGAGCAAGATGTATGAGACAGGCGAAACACCCTGAGACTTCAAGAAGAATATAATAATTCCAACCCCCAGAGAAAGCAGGTATTGAAAGGTGTGAAAATTACCGAACTATCAGTTTAATAAGTCACAGCTGCAAAATACTAACACGAATTCTTTACAGACGAATGGAAAAATTAGTAGAGGCTGACGTCGGGGAGGATCAGTTTGGATTCCGTAGAAATATTGGAACACGTGAGGCAATACTGATCTTACGACTAATCTTAGAAAATAGATTAAGGAAGGGCAAACCTACGTTTCTGGGATTTGTACACTTGGAGAAGGCTTTTGACAATGTTGAGTGCAATACTCTTTCAAATTCTAAAGGTGGCAGGGGTAAAATACACCGAGCGAAAGGCTGTTTTCAATTTGTACAGAAACCAGATTGCAGTTATAAGAGTCGATGGGCATGAAAGGGAAGCAGTGGTTGGGAAGGGAGTGAGAGAGGGTTGTAACCTCTCCCCGATGTTGTTCAATCTGTACATTGAGCAAGCAGTAAAGGAAACAAAAGAAAAATTCGGAGTAGGAATTAAAATCCATGGAGAAGAAATAAAAACTTTGAGGTTCGCCGATGACATTGTAATTCTGTCAGAGACAGCAAAGGACTTGGAAGACCACTTGAACGGAATGGATAGTGTCTTGAAAGGAGGATATAAGATAAACATCAACAAAAGCAAAACGAGAATAATGGGACGTAGTCGACTTAAGTCGGGTGATGCTGAGGGAATTAGATTAGGAAATGAGACACTTAAAGGAGTTTTGCTATTTGGGGAGCAAAACAAATGATGATGGTCGAAGTAGAGAGGATATAAAATGTAGCCTGGCAGTGGCAAGGAAAGCGTTTCTGAAGAAGAGAAATTTGTTAACATCGAGTATAGATTTAAGTGTCAGGAAGTCATTTCTGAAAGTATTTGTATGGAGTGTAGCCATGTATGGAAGTGAAACATGGACGATAAATAGTTTGGACAAGGAGAGAATGGAAGCTTTCGAAATGTGGTGCTACAGAAGAATGCTGAAGATTAGATGGGTAGATCACATAACTAATGATGAGGTATTGAATAGAATTGGGGGAAGAGGAGATTGTGGCACAACTTGACAACAAGAAGGGATCGGTTGGTAGGACATGTTCTGAAGCATGAAGGGGTCACAAATTTTGCATTGGAGGGCAGCGTAGAAGGTTAAAATCGTAGAGGGAGACCAAGAGATGAATACACTAAGCAGATTCATAAGAATGTAGGTTGTAGTAAATACTGGGAGATGAAGAAGCTTGCACAGGGTAGCAAAGGGTAGCATGGAGAGCTGCATCAAACCGGTCTCAGGACTGAAGACCACAACAACAACAACAACGGTTTCGAAATAATGTCCTGAAGACGGCGGCCGTTAGCATCAATACATTGTTGTAGACGATCGCTAAAGTTTCGGGCACCTCTTGCACACATATCGCGTGGTATGGCATTCACGTCTTCAGTAATCCGCTCTTTTAACTCTGGTAGGGTATGAGGGCAGCTTTCGAAAACCTTTTTCCTCAGAAATCCCCAAAGAAAGTAGTCACAAATGCTCAAATCTGGTGACCGCACAGGCTACCCCTCAAAGGGACAAGGTGTCCCGGAAACATTTCTCTCGAAACATCAAGTGAAATTCGAGCTGTGAGCAGTAGCTCCATCCTGTTGGAATCACAGGTCCCCCAGTCCATGTTCTTCAACAGTCTCGACGATCCAGGGTTTCAAAAAATTTTGCAACATTCAAACATAACGTGTAGATTTCACTGTCACTGTCACTCCCTCCTCAAAAAGTAAGGGCTTACCACGACAAACTGTGATATGGCACACCACACTCTCACTTTAGGAGAATGTTTCGATCTTTCATGAATAATTCTGGAGTTATTTTCAGCCCAGTAGCGAAAGTTTTGCTTATTCACGCACCCACTAAGATGAAATTGTGCCTGGTCAGTACTGAAGAAAGCTGTATTCGAAGGGATCTGAGCAAGCATTTGCTCACACGGATTTTGACGGGTGGCGTAGGCTACTGGGCTTAATTCTTCAGGAATTATTATTTTCAAAGGATGTAACTCCAAATCGCATTGCAGAATCCTTCTCAAACTGCGGTCTGAAATCCGCAATGCAACAGCATGTCGTCGAGCGAAAGCTGCGGCGATTGTTGAACTGCTGTCCTCACCCGCTGCACATTTTCTGGCGTTCTGACGGATCTGCTTCGGCCATATGTATCTATTCTTAGTGTGCTACCTGTTTCCTGCAACTGCCGAACCCAGGACCGAATTGTGCTTGCATTAGGAATGGCATTGTTGCGTGGATTGTTGAACTGTCGCCGAAAAGCTCGTTGTGTAGTGATCATAGATTTGTTATTGTCATAATTAGCGAGAACGGCCAAACCACGATGAGCACCGGTCCAGACCATGCTGGCTGCCTACTGACATGGAGTCAACGACTGAACAAAGGCAGACCAGGTGCAACTGCCTACCCCCTCCACAGCCCCAGCGGTTATCAGTAGAAACTGCTTAGTCGGTTCTGCCGCACCTTGTATTTAAACCACTCAATTTAACAAACAAAGTTAAAAAATTCTGTCAATTCCAGTTAGGGAGTGGAGACAACATGTTGTACATTATTGCTTTTCTGTATCACCAACATGCTCAAGTTGAACTGGTCAGCAACTTTTATGCCATTACAACAATGGTTAAAGGGACCTTTTTAAGTTGCGTAGAGTGTTTTATTTATTCACTAATGGCTATTTTCTGGCGGCGCGTCCATTATCAAGTCGTCCAGTAAGTCATATGCACATGTTTTGTGGCCTGTAATCCATGTTGATTAACATGCACGATTCAGGAAAGTTGGATGATCTCAGCTCTGAGAAAGTCAGAAAGTTTTATCTGACAATAATCAATTCAACAAATTACTGCGCAGTGTTGCAGTCTTATTCCAAAATTCTTCCCTTCAAAAAATAATGAAATTATTCAAAATTCTTATTCTTTTCCCTTTCCATATATTTGACACATTCGTCCTTGCTCTCCTATACAATAAATCATTCTTCTCTAACAGAAACAACCACAAGAGAGCCAGCACTACTGAATACCCCCATCACCTACGACTCTTCAGATAATTAGGGGAGGACCAATGTTGGGATCACGCATTTACTCCAAACTTTGTACGCCTTAAGTAGGCCATTAAAACAATAAAATGTGCAAGGAGCGAGGTGCACTACCCTGGCAGTTCAGATAGTAAGACAAACGTGTTTGAGGCGACGGTTCGACTTCCGCTGAAGCCTACATTTTTGTAGTACAAGTGTAAACACGAAAATTATGTGATATTCAAAAAAATTGCACTTACACTATCCATCAGTGACGTCTCGCCGCTACGGACGCTAACTGCCAAATGGGGCCGCCTGCTACATTCTGCAGCTAGAAGCGGCGAGGTGCAAAGTATTCCCGCGTACCTTGTCAGGTTGCATTTATAAAGGACTTCGCAAATCACGACAGGCATACATTTGAAGGAAAACTCTATGCGATTCTTTATTTAGTTGTCGATAGCTATAAATATGTTTCTTCTACTAATTAAAATTAATTAAAAATAGTAAGTAGTCAAATAACATGAAATTCACTAAAACGTCATGTAAATACACTTGGTTCTTTAATTATATTACCTCTCAAATATCATATAAATGAAATAATATGACCAGTGATGAAAGAAATGAAGAGTGTGAGTCGAACCGTTTATACTCGCATGTGTTAGAACGCTCGAACGTTTTTTTTTTTCTTTTTTGTTGCATTTGGTTATGGTGGACTTCACGTAACCCCATTAAAGTTCATAATTAATCCCTTCACTCGCTTTCTTTATTACAGAGGGCAGCTAACCCTCAGACCGAACATGCTTTGTTATGTTGATCTCGCTTTGTTCCTTGCATTTGTGCGGGGCGGAAGTTCCACAGCATCCGTTCAAGTTCACAGTGGATCCATTTAATCAGTTTTTTGTCACAGGCAGCGACTAACCCTCTGACGGAACACGCTGAGCTACCGTGCCGGGTGTTAGTAGGCCCTGCACCCTAATACATCGGTTGCATAAGAGACGCGTAAAACTTCTATAGCGATTTTCTCGGAATTGGAAGAGCTACTACTTGCACATTATGTTCTTTCAATGGCCTCTCCTTGTAAGAATGTATCAGACTGCGCAGAGGCAAACACTGTGCCCCAAAAGCCACAACAAGACCAATGTTAACATTGTCTGTTAACATTGTACCCTTTTAAAATCATTGTTCACTTTGTTAAGTATAGTATTGTTCAGGCCTGTGTTATGTTTGAAGATAACGCGAAGTTTTACTCTGTCTTTTAAAACATGTATTTCATTCTAAAATCGTTGTCTTGCAATATAATTTCATAGAAGTAGTTAATCTCCTCATCCCATTGTTTAAAGAAGTTTTATCATTACCAATCACCACATTGCATCATATGCTATGCAACATTTTGAATATGGTTTGGAAATTTTATTTAAAAGTAGAAATCTGGCTTACCCGCTGCCTCCTGGGTGTTTGCTATTGTGCTTTCGAGAGAAATGGTTCAAATGGCTCTGATCACTATGGAACTTAACATCTATGGCCATCAGTCCCCTAGAACTTAGAACTACTTAAACCTAACTAACCTAAGGACAGCACACAACACCCAGCCATCACGAGGCAGAGAAAATCCCTGACCCCGCCGAGAATCGAACCCGGAAACACGGGCGTGGGAAGCGAGAACGCTACCGCGCGACCACGGGCCTTTCGAGAAATCTTCAGCAACATTGTTAAGATGCGAGGTGAGGTCAAATTTTGGTTAGGGGCAGATAATTCTTTTACTTCAGTTGCCCATTCAGTATAAACAAAAGTTGCATTCAGAACAGTTATAGCTCAATTCAAATTAGGTTCTGTTTAGTCAAACGTTAGTATTCGAGATTAAGTTGCATAAAATTTCGTGGGTACACAGTTTTGGTAATATGCAGTCTTTTTATAGAATGAGAGGCAAATTTGGGCTAATTTTGATACAGAAGCATATGGTGGGGAACATATGTGGTACCTATGTGAAAAACGAGTGAAGTATGTGTGTCAGTTTAAAGCGTAGTACAGCACTGCGTAAAAGTTACTCGACCTCACATAACGATGTGTAGCCTACTTTTTTAAGTTTTCAGCTGCTGTGGAGAATGTTTTTGATGCCATATATTCATTTCGAAGTCATAACGATTGAATTTATTGCACGATTATGCAGAGATGTTAACTTGTGCCACTTAATGTGTTCGCGAGTGCTGATCTTTGATATATTACTCTTGTAATAAATTCAGCCACTGTGATGTGTAAATGGATGAACAGTACCACCGACCTAGAGATCAGGCTAGCATAACAATATAGAGCTGATACGAGCCTTTAACCACTTGAAACATCCCCTTAAAAAAACCAATGAATTACTGTGCTGATAAACCACTCACGTTATTTGATTTTCAAATAACTGAGCAAAACCGAACGTGCAGAGACATTTCTCTCTTTACTTATTCTGATCATCACTAAATTGACACACAATATTTTTAGCGCAACGCAATCTGACTTTCAATAATCCCTACGAAAGAATGGCCATGACTAACAATAACCTATACCTTTCATGAACCACTTACCTCACAAAAATCTTCGTTACTCGAACTACTGCAATACAGCGAGCGCCAATACTGCCAGCTAAATAAAAGATTCTAACTACTTAAGTCACTAACTACTGATAGGCATAGTTAGCAAATGAAAGATTTTCATAGAGAACAAACAATGTATTTACCTGAATAATGTTCAAAAGTCATAATATACACTCCTGAAAATTGAAATAAGAACACCGTGAATTCATTGTCTCAGGAAGGGGAAACTTTATTGACACATTCCTGGGGTCAGATACATCACATGATCACACTGACAGAACCACAGGCACATAGACACAGGCAACAGAGCATGCACAATGTCGGCACTAGTACAGTGTACATCCACCTTTCGCAGCAATGCAGGCTGCTATTCTCCCATCGAGACGATCGTAGAGATGCTGGATGTAGTCCTGTGGAACGGCTTGCCATGCCATTTCCACCTGGCGCCTCAGTTGGACCAGCGTTCGTGCTGGACGTGCAGACCGCGTGAGACGACGCTTCATCCAGTCCCAAACATGCTCAATGGGGGACAGATCCGGAGATCTTGCTGGCCAGGGTAGTTGACTTACACCTTCTAGAGCACGTTGGGTGGCACGGGATACATGCGGACGTGCATTGTCCTGTTGGAACAGCAAGTTCCCTTGCCGGTCTAGGAATGGTAGAACGATGGGTTCGATGACGGTTTGGATGTACCGTGCACTATTGAGTGTCCCCTCGACGATCACCAGAGGTTTACGGCCAGTGTAGGAGATTGCTCCCCACACCATGATGCCGGGTGTTGGCCCTGTTGCCTCGGTCGTATGCAATCCTGATTGTGGCGCTCACCTGCACGGCGCCAAACACGCATACGACCATCATTGGCACCAAGGCAGAAGCGACTCTCATCGCTGAAGACGACACGTGTCCATTCGTCCCTCCATTCACGCCTGTCGCGACACCACTGGAGGCGGGCTGCACGATGTTGGGGCGTGAGCGGAAGACGGCCTAACGGTGTGCGGGACCGTAGCCCAGCTTCATGGAGACGGTTGCGAATGGTCCTCGCCGATACCCCAGGAGCAACAGTGTCCCTAATTTGCTGGGAAGTAGCGGTGCGGTCCCCTACGGCACTGCGCAGGATCCTACGGTCTTGGCGTGCATCCGTGCGTCGCTGCGGTCCGGTCCCAGGTCGACGGGCACGTGCACCTACCGCCGACCACTGGCGACAACATCGATGTACTGTGTAGACCTCACGCCCCACGTGTTGAGCAATTCGGCGGTACGTCCACCCGGCCTCCCGCATGCCCACTATACGCCCTCGCTCTAAGTCCGTCAACTGCACATACGGTTCACGTCCACGCTGTCGCGGCATGCTACCAGTGTTAAAGACTGCGATGGAGCTCCGTATGCCACGGCAAACTGGCTGACACTGACGGCGGCGGTGCACAAATGCTGCGCAGCTAGCGCCATTCGACGGCCAACACCGCGGTTCCTGGTGTGTCCGCTGTGCCGTGCGTGTGATCATTACTTGTACAGCCCTCTCGCAGTGTCCGGAGCAAGTATGGTGGGTCTGACACACCGGTGTCAATGTGTTCTTTTTTCCATTTCCAGGAGTGTGTATACATATCAGTTCATGCAGTCTTACAAATTTACTGCCTCTGATGGACACACTTCCAGATCGTCACTCCCAAAACTGTGCCATCTCTCTCCCCACATTCGCCACTGCTGGCGGCTCACCTCCAACTGCGCAACGCTACGCGCTGTTAACATCCAACTGCCCAATATCTTCAGTATAAAATATTCCAACAATGCCAACCAGCCACAGACTGCACACAGCACAGCCAGTGATTTTCATACAGAGCGCTACGTGGCGTTACCAATATAAAAACCTGAACAGCCGACTTACACACTGAATATGATGGACCTACATAAGCTAATTTTCGAAAAAACTTCGGATCTGACACCATAACTCTAGCGTGCATTTGTTACCTTTACTTGAGGGGCAGCTTATGAGCTTCAGAATATGCCTAAATTCTAGTGAAAGAACTGTTATCCAAGCTGTATTTTGCCTCCTTAATAGATTCGTATTCACTAGTGGGAGCAGCCATGTTGTTGCACAACGGCACGTCACATAATATCACCACTTTTTTTATTGTTCGAGACAGGCTTGTTGAAGGATACGGTCATCTAGAATGTCAGTTAGACTACGACACACGCGATATCTTCCTGCATAAAGAAAGAGAAACACCATATGGGCGAGGTTTTGCGCTAATTAGGATTACCAGTTGGGACTCTTGCCAAAGTTCAAATCTAACTGCATCTGAATATGACCTCTGGCTGGAGTCGCGACTGTTATTCCGGATAAAACGTGATTCAGGCGGTGTTTATAGTTAGAGTGATTACGCTGGCCGCAGACGTTATGTTCTCGGTTATGAAACATCTTAACGCCCCATTATTTTGGCTCCGTTGTGCGCTGTGATAACTGCGAGCCCGCAGCAAGGACACAAGTCTCCCTCCGCCTAGCTATATAGCCAGGCGAAGCAATAGTAGCCGGCAGTGACCGGGCCGCCGGCAGCTGGAACAGCGCACAGCGGGGCCGGACCTCCACATGCTCCCATCTCGCACGCATTCGACGTCCACGAAAAGCATCGTTAGCAGCTGAGGTTAGTGGACAGCTTATCATACGAATGGCTTAAAAGAACAAATAACACGCCAAGGCTGAAGCTGATAGAGGCCCTTTCACAAGCGTCTGTCACGCGGTCAGCATATTCAAAATATGCTTCAAATGGCTCTGAGCAACATGGGACTTAACTTCTGAGGTCATCAGCCCCCTAGAACTTAGAACTACTTAGTCCTAACCAACATAAGGACATCACACACATCCATGCCCGAGGCAAGATTCGAACCTGCGACCGTAGCGGTGGAGGATTCCAGACTGTAGCGCCTAGATCCACTCGGCCACCCCAGCCGGTGGTCAGCATGGTATTTCAGATGGTCAGACTCTGGTTCGCACCATCTCTGTTCTATACTTCAGTTAATTTCAGTCACCCTTTCTCCACAGCACTCTTACAGTATACAGGGCGTTACAAAAAGGTAGGGCCAAACTTTCAGGAAACACTCCTCACACACAAAGAAAGAAAATATATTATGTGGACATGTGTCCGGAAACGCTTACTTTCCATGTTAGAGCTCATTTTATTACTTCTCTTCAAATCACATTAATCATGGAATGGAAACACACAGCAACAGAACGTACCAGCGTGACTTCAAACACTTTGTTACAGGAAATGTTCAAAATGTCCTCCGTTAGCGAGGATACATGCATCCACCCTCCGTCGCATGGAATCCCTGATGCGCTGATGCAGCCCTGGAGAATGGCGTATTGTATCAGAGCCTTCCGCAATACGAGCACGAAGAGTCTCTACATTTGGTACCGGGGTTGCGTAGACAAGAGCTTTAAAATGCCCCCATAAAAGAAAGTCAAGAGGGTTGAGGTCAGGAGAGCGTGGAGGCCACGGAATTGGTCCGCCTCTACCAATCCATCGGTCACCGAATCTGTTGTTGAGAAGCGTACGAACACTTCGACTGAAATGTGCAGGAGCTCCATCGTGCATGAACCACATGTTGTGTCGTACTTGTAAAGGCACATGTTCTAGCAGCACAGGTAGAGTATCCCGTATGAAATCATGATAACGTGCTGCATTGAGCGTAGGTGGAAGAACGTGGGGCCCAATCAAGACATCACCAACAATGCCTGACCAAACGTTCACAGAAAATCTATGTTGATGACGTGACTGCGTGCGGATTCTCGTCAGCCCACACATGTTGATTGTGAAAATTTACAATTTGATCACGCTGGAATGTAGCCTCATCTGTAAAGAGAACATTTTCACTGAAATGAGGATTGACACATTGTTGGATGAACCATTCGCAGAAGTGTACCCGTGGAGGCCAATCAGCTGCTGATAGTTCCTACACACGCAGTACATGGTACGGAAACAACTGGTTCTCCCGTAGCACTCTCCATACAGTGACGTGGTCAACGTTACCTTATGCAGCAGCAAATACTCTGACGCTGACATTAGGGTCATCGTCAACTGCACGAAGAACTGCCTCGTCCATTGCAGGTGTTCTCGTCTTTTTAGGTCTTCCCCAGTCGCGAGGCTGGAATATTCCGTGCTCCCTAAGACGCCGATCAATTGCTTCGAACGTCTTCCTGTCGGGACACCTTCATTCTGGAAAGCTGTCTCGATACAAATGTACGGCGCCACGGCTATTTCCCCGTGCTAATCCATACATCAAATGGGCATCTGCCAACTCCGCATTTGTAAGCATTACACTGACTGCAAAACCACGTTCGTGATGGACACTAACCTGTTGACGCTACGTACTGATGTGCTTGATGCTAGTACTGTAGAGCAAGGAGTCGCATGTCAACACAGTCGCCGAAGTCAACATTATCTTCCTTCAATCGGGCCAACTGGCGGTGAATCGAGGAAGTACAGTACATACTGACGAAACTAAAATGAGCTCTAACATGGAAATTAAGAGTTTCCGCACACATGGCCACATAACATCTTTTCTTTATTTGTGTGTGAGGAATGTTTCCTGAAAGTTTGGCCGTACCTTTTTGTAACACCCTGTATTTAACACTTATCACCCGCGATCGTTTTGTATTTGTTTAGTGTATTTATACTGTTTATGTAAAACTTGTGACTTGTTTGTCATTCTTCATGTATACGGAAAGCTTCATAGGGTCCCTCAGTACTCGATAAACAATGTCACCGTATCTACATCTATACTCTGCAAGCCTCATTATGGTGTGTCATGAAGGATACTTCTCCCCCTCACCACCTGTTTACTGTTACATTTGAGAATGGTGCGCTCTAAGACACACACACACACACACACACACACACACACACACACACACACACACACACACACAAAGAGTGTGATTCAACTGCACCTAGCGATGTCGTTTTATGCAACCCATAGCCTTATGCAGTGAAAGGCTGAAGGAACTGGTAGACCTGCCTAATACCGTGTACGATCCCCGCAAGTGCACAGAAGTATCACAACACTGCGTGGCATGGTATCGACTAACATCTGAAGTGGTGTTGGAGGGAATTGACACCATTGATCCTGCAGGGCTCTTCATAAATTCGTAAGAATGCGAGAGGGTGGAGATCTCAACAGCAGGGTGCACGTCATCCCAGATATGCTCAATAATGATCATGTCTGGGAAAATTAGAAGGCCAGCGGAAGTGTTTAAAGTCAGAACAGTAATCCTGGGCCACTCTGTTGCAATTCTGGTCGTGTGGGGTGTTGAATTGTCCTGCTGAAATTGCCCAAGTCCGTCGGAATGCACAATGGACGTGAATGGATGCAGGTGATCAGACAGGATGCTAACCTACGTGTCGCCTATCGTATCTAGATTTATCAGGAGTCCCATATCACTCTAACTGCACTCACCGCACACCGTTACAGAGTCTCCACCAGCTTGAACAGTTCACTGCTAACTTGCAGGGTCCATAGATTCATGAGGTTGTCTCCATATCTGTACACGACCATCCAATCGATACAATTTAGAACGAGAGTCGTCCGACCAGGCCACATGTTTTCAGTTATAATCAGACCAATGTCGGTGTTGACGATCCCAGGCGAGGCGTAAAACTTTGTGTCGGGCAGTTATGAAGGGTACACGAAGAGCCTTCGAGTCCGAAAGCCCCTGTCGATTATGGGTCGCTGAATGGTTCGCAAGCTTACACTTGTTGAGGGCCCAGCGTTGAAATATGCAGCAATTTGCTGAAGGGGTGCAGTTCTGTCACATTGAACGATTCTCTTCATGGTCCCGTTCTTGCAGGATTTTTTCCCGACCCCAGCGATGCCGGAGGTTTGACGTTTTACCGGAGTCCTGATTAGAGGGTACACTTGTGAAATTATCGTACGCGAAAATCCCTAGTTCATCGCTACCTTGGGAATGCTGTGTCCCATCCCTCGTGCGCTGACTGTAACACCACTTCAAAGTCACGTAAATCTTGGTAACCTGCGGTTGTAGCAGCAGCAACTGATTTAACAATTGAGCCAGACACTTGTTATCTTATATAGGCGTTGCCGGCCGCAGTTCCGTTTTCTGCCTGTTTACATATCACTGTATTTGAGTACGCTTTTCTATACCAGTTTCTTTGGCGCTTCATTGTATTAACAAAATTCTCCTAAGTGCATGCCTTGAAAAAAAAAAGGAAAAATCTTTATCGCATGATGATGATTATCGGAATTGCAGTGAACACATGGGGTGTCATGGGGCGATCACTCTGTTTTTAAAATACTTGAAGATCCTCGATCGCTTCAATCGTTTATTAGATGACCGGTTTCGGCACTCTGAAGGTGCCATCATCAGATCTGTGAAGGCATAACATAACAGGTTTGAGGGAAGGCTTACATGAGTAAACTGTGCACATTACAATTATTACAGAACCACATACCTGAAACATGGATTAACATTTATAAAACCATATGGACATCATGGCATATGAAACAGACCATGTGATAAAATCATTCTCACAACCAATAAAATATAATAAAAATCTGCTCTCATGGTCGTTCTTTCCATAAAATGCGGAGCAGGGAAGTGATGATGCCGACCGGTGCTAGGCGAGCCGTGGTAGTTTCATCTGGTGACTTCAGTTTTATATTTTATGGAAAGAACGACCATGAGAGTAGTTTTTTTATTATTTTTTATTGGTTGTGAGAATGATTTTATCAGATGGTCTGTTTCATATGCCATGATGTCCATATGGTTTTATAAATGTTAATCCACGTTTCAGGTATGTGGTTCTGTAATAACTGTAATGTATATAGTTAACTCATGGAAGCCCTCCCTCAAACCTTTTATGTTATACCTTCACAGATCTGATGATGGCACCTTCAGAGTGTTGAAACCGGCCATCTAATAAATGATTGAAGCGATCGTGGCTTTTCAATTATTTCAGATTATCAGTCTGCAGTAGTATGTCCTCTCCGCACGCGGGTGACTTCTTCCACTCTGTGTGACATGCTCTGGATGAGAACATGAAGTTCATCTTGGAGTATGAGGTCCCGCTTCTCAATGGCAGCTTCAGTGCGGTCCTGAAAAATGCGAAGTGGATTCGGACAGTGCGCAATGGCTATCTTCAAGGCCCATAGATGCTCAGTTGCATTCACGTCTGGCGACTGTACTGGTCAATGCATTCGGTTGATGTCACATCTTTGAAGATACCGAGACACTCCTACAAGTACGGCGCGATCTTGCAGTGTCATCGACAAGGACGAAGTTGCCACCAGCTTGAGGTCTGTAGGGCCTTACAATCGTTTGCAGGACCTCTTACAAGTATCGGAGACCAGTCATACTGCCGTAGATGGGAATCAGAGGGGTCTGTCATCCCATCATTATTGCCGCTCAGAACATTACACTTCCACCTGAAAACAGTTAGACTTCACGGACGTATCGGCGGTCAGATGGCAAACCAATCCTGGTCTCGTCAGCAAACTTGAGATTACTCCACTCTGCAATAGTCGAATGTTGGTGTCGAAGAGCCCAGGTCCTTCGGCTGCATCAGTTCCGTTGGTTCAAATGCAAAAATTCTCATTGGTCTTGTAGAATGAGGACCACACTAATGCTATCTTCTACTCACTGCCTTGCCTGAGGTACGAATTTCTGTTGCCCGGGAGAAGTCATTTCAAATATTTCTGGCAGCTGATGTTGTGTGCCTGCGTGCCAACAACTGAGGGAAACGATGCAGCATTGGTGTCGTCATACGAGGACGACCACTGCGAGGTAAGTCGTTCATGTGTCCCGTCTCTCTGTACCTTAGACACACCACTTTGAGTAACATGTAACTGATCGGCAATATCTTTCTGTGTATGACCTGCTGAAGGTAAAGCCACTATCTTGTCAAAGCACTGTAAGCCTCTACGAGGCATGTCAATGCAGTGCTGAACCAAAACTGAATGAAATTGTTGACACTGGACTGCTCATGGTGTGCCGATGCAGCAGCGGTATGTTTACATGACTGGGAAATGGCCACAAAGCATGCAGAGATATAGGCCTATAGTTTTGCGCATCTGCTCTACGACCCTTCCTGAAAACTGGAACTACCTGTGCTTTTTTTTTCAATCATTTGGAACCTTCCGTTCCTCTATAGACTTGCGGTACACGGCTGAGTATGATATTGAACACAGGAGAATTTTCTAACTACGCGCGACCTTTAATTTTGTAGTCTACATTACTTACGAAAACCGTTTTAGCTGTCGCTTTAAACAGATGTATTTCACCATCTTTTTCATATCCTTGGGCATCTTACTATCCGGCTTCATTCCCTGACAGCAAATGCTGTTTTGTGTTTTTTGTTTGCTTTTAATTCGTAAACATAAGTTCATAATCGCTTCAGAGAATTACTTAGCAACGTTTCTCCTGATATGCAGAACAAATTGATGTATGTACTCACTTGTTGCAGTTCTTAAATAGCTCTTTACAGGGAGCCCAGCTACTGTTTCTAGTTGTTATTGTTATGACCGTTATCTGCAGTTTAAAAATCGTGTCCAAATTTTGTGCATTTGACTCCAGAAAAGAATCCCACAACTAATAACTGAGTGTACACAGGAGCAGAATGTCACCACAAACGTTTGCCTGCTAGAATCTGTTGTCAGGACCTTAAGAGCATAACTTGTTGACGACTTTTTTTGTTGGTATCGTTGTGTGTTCCTTCCAAGTTAACTGACAATCAATATTCATCCCTAAAAGCCTTGTTTTTGTTACACAATCTATTGATTTGTCATCTGGTCAGTAAAATCATTAGATGAACGTCTGCCGAAGAACCCGAAAGAGAAGCCAATAGGCACTTTGTCAACAAGTGGCCAAGAAAGCCTTAATAATTTTGTAACACTTCACAGACTTTGTATAGTCTTCACATGCTAAGATGTTGGCTCCGTTTTCCGTGTCTTCAAGGTGGTCTTGGAGAGCGTCGCCCAGTATCATTAAACCTGCCAAAGTTTCCTGCAGCCGATTGCTAACGTACTATATCTCATTTTTGGGCGTGGAGTCTTCAAACGAGTTTATTTGAGTGACAAAGTGTGTAAGATTGCAATTTTACGTTCCTAATTTGAATTTGAATTTAGAAAGGTAGACTGTTGCTTCGTCATGTGTGTTCACGTTTAGTCGTAATTGTATCATCGCTAACAAGTGGCTTAACAAGTTAAAGAGACATATTGAAAAGTAAAAGAATATTTTTTAGAAAAATACATGTTTAACTGTCTACCCTGAACAGTTTTGCTAAAACGACGATGTGACTTTTAAGCGCCTTTTAGCCTCTAACCAGCTTTGACATAGGACCTCTAAATGCAAGAAACCAAACACGATTGAAGAAACTCTCGTTTTACCAACAGCGATTGATATACACTGAAACTCCAAAGAAACTGATACAGGCAAACATATTGAAATACAGAGATATGTAAACAGACAGAATACGGTGGTTAACGCCTAAATAAAGCAACAAGTGTCTGGCGCAGTTGTTAGATCGGTTACTGCTGCTACAATGGGAGGTTATCAAAATTTAAGTTAGTTTGAACGTGGTGTGATAGACGGCGCACGAGCGACGAGACTCAATACCTCCGAGGTAGCGATGAAGTGGGGATTTTCCCCTACGACCATTTCACGAGCGTACTGTGCATATCAGGAATCCTGCAAAACATCAAATGTCCGACATCGCTGCGGACGGAAAGAGGTCCTGCAAGATGAGCACCAAAGATGACTGAAGAGAATCGTTCATCGTGAGAAATGTGCAAACCTTTCGCACATTGCTGCAAATTTCAATGGTGGGCCGTCAACAAGTGTCAGCATGCGAACCATTCTATGAAATACCATTGATATTGGTTTTCTGAGCCGAAGGTCCACTCGTGGACCCTTGATGACTGCGTGACACACAGCTTCGCTCCTCGCCTGCGCCCCTCAACACCGATATTGGATTGTTGAGCCGGCCGGGGTGGCCGAGCGGTTCTAGGTGCTACAGTCTGGAACAGCGCGACCGCTTTGGTTGCAGGTTCGAATCCTGCCTCGGGCATGTGTGTGTGATGTCCTTAGGTTAGTTAGGTTTAAATAGTTCTAAGTTCTAGGGTACTGATGACCTCAAAAATCAAGTCCCATAGTGCTCAGAGCTATTTTAACGATTTTTTTGGACTGTTGATGATTGGAAATATGTTGCCTGGCCGGACGATTGTCGTTTCAAATTGTATCGAGCGGATGGACGTGTGTGGATATGGAGACAACCTCATGAATCCATGGACTCTGCATATCAGCAGGAGACTGTTCAAGCTGATGCAGGATCTGTGATTGCGTGGGGCGCGTGCAGTTAGAGTGATATGGGACCCCAGATACGTGTAGATACGACCCTGACAGGTGACACGTAAGTAAGCATCCTGTCTGATCATTTGGATCCATTCACGTCCATTGTGCTTTGCGACGGACTTGAGCATTTCCAGACGTGCTACACAGTGGCTCCAGGGACACTCTTCTGCGTTTAAACTCTGTGGCTGGCCACCAATCGTACCAGAGATGAACATTATTCAGCACATCTGGGATGCCTTGCAACGTGTTGTTCAGAAGAGATCTCCACGCCCTCGTAGTCTTGCGGATTTATGGAGAGCTCTGCAGGAGTCATGGTGTCAGTTCCCTCCAGCAGTACTTCAAACATTAGTCGTGTTGCAGCGCTTCAGCGTGGTCGCGGAGGCTGAACACGATATTAGGCGTGTGTACCAGTTTCTTTGGCGTTTTAGTGTACTAGTAACAATTTTTGTGTCTCATTCACGCAACAGTTGAAAAGTATTCCTAGCTATGACGGCACAGCACCTAGAGGAATTTTAGACATATCTGACTATATACTCGAGCAGTTAATCGATGGACTGTATAACAATTGTTTCGCACTTTAAGTGGATGAAGCTACTGATATTCATTAAGATGCTCATTTGATTGCTTTTAGTTGATGAGTTTAACATTCGAGAGGAATTGCTCTTCTGTGTCCCGATACAACAGACATTTACAGTTTAAAGCCTTTTTGACATAATAAGTACTTTTTTTTATTGAAATGTTATATCATGGGGAAGGTGCATTGGAGTATACATAGATGGAGCTCCCATAATGTCGGGAATTCATAGTGAACTGTAAATGGAAGTCAAGGAGAAATGTCAATCTTTGGCAGACTGTTTGAGCAATGGGAATTTTCTATTGAAAATGGCTTACCTCCCTGACATTTTTGAGATGTAATCAGGCAAAGTGTGCTATCTTGGAATGAAAAAGAGAACGCGTTCATAAAGAAATTAGAGCTGTGGGAAAAGTGAATGGAAAGTTGTATGAAACGTCCCCATAGAATAATTATATATGACTGTGCTTAAGATGACACACAATATTTTTTTAGCTCAACGCAATCTGACTTTCAATAATCCCTACAAAAGAATGGCCCTGACTAACATTAACCTATATCTTTCACAAATCACTTACCTCACCAAAAATCTTCGTTACTCGAACTACTGCAATACAGCGAGCGCCACTACTGTCAGCTGAATAAAAGATTCAAACTACTGAAGGCACTAACTACTGATAGCCATAGTTAGCAAATGAAAGATTTTAATAGGGAACAAACAATGTATTTACCTTAATAGTCATAATATATATAGCAGTTCATGACATCCATTCTTACAAATTTCAAAACTCCGCCATCTCTCTCCCCACATCCACCACTGCTGGCGGCTCACCTCCAACTGCGCAACGCTACCCGCTGTTAACAGCCAACTGCCCAACGCTACAATGGCGAGTTTTACAACAATGCCAAACAGCCACAGACTGCACACAGCACAGCCAGTGATTTTTCATACAGAGGTGGTGTTACAAATAAAAAAAAACCTGAACAGCCTACTTACAGTTGGTGCTAGAAATGTTCTCTTCTCTAGTGTCACTGTTAGAGGACGCAGATAATCCGGTAGTTCCAGGGGAGACAAAAGCCTGCAATCGTCATTATTTGCCACATTGTTCATTTCGAAAGGATTATCAGAACCGATTTTGATAAATTTAATTAGATTAGAAATACGTTCAAAAATCCCCCTGTACCATCATGTCTAAATACAAAAGAGCAGGAACAACTTATTTGTCGTACTTGCGACACTTCACTGAGGAACAAATTTAATGGAGATCCTTTGCTGGAGTTTTGGATACGTATTAGCAAGCAATTTCTAAAGTAGAACCAAAATGTAATTATGATTCTCATTCCTTTTGCGACAACATACTTGTGTGAGATTGGCTTTTCAGCTTTGGCAGCTGTGACGTCGAACTACCGTCCGAAGCTAAATGAAAGCAAAAATTCTTGGAGGGGCTGTTTCTGTTATTACACTTCACCATGAGAAATTTTCTTCTCAAAAGCAAGCTTATCCATCACAATGAAATTCGTAATTCATTATGTTAATGCTCTTGTAATCCTCGTTTGCTGAACTATAAATGTCGTTTATTTCATACTTTTTGAATAAATGAAAATGTGATAAACAGTTTTTCGACATTTTAGTTATTATAATTCATGTAGTTTTGGTTTCCGCTGCTTAAAATTCTTCTGTATTGAATTTGATAAAACAAAGAATAAGGCGAAAACATTATAAAGAACTGACTTTTTTTCTTAATAAAACAGTCGGGGGAGGTGGGGGGGGGGGGGCAGGGCGGTGGGCTGATACTATTTCTTCCCCGTGAAGGGGACAGGGAGGCAGAGGAAAGAGGTTTTTGAATCATTGTTCTACACACTACTCAAATATTACTGCAACAACAAGTATACGTCACTGTAGTGCTCACAAGTAAGCTGGAGGTCTTAACGTGAAGATGACTTAACTGAACGCATACATTATATGTTATCTATGACGAAATTTCACATTTTAGTTGCTCTGAATCGATGTGGAATTCCTCTCAAAGTATCACGGATGTCGCAGACATTTCAAAAATTCTCGTCCACGTCGCTTTTGCCAGAATTTCGACACCAGAAAATGTGTGGGACAATCTGAAAGTGATTTTAACGCCCAGTAACATACACGTTTATTTGCACAGAACTTTTCTGTTGTGGAATTTAATGCATCTTTCGTCACAAAGCAGAGATAGAATACAATTCAGTGACGTCGTTTAGCGATTCCCCGGACTACAGATAATCCAAGTCCAGCGAGTAAACCGGAAAGACAGAAATGAAAATGGCGAGTCGAATACTCCACCGACAGCTGGGTCGCTGCATGGCCGCCTAGCGGCCGAGCACCAGTTCCGTATTCTCTGGTGGGCTTTCAAAGTCAACGGGGCAGGATACCAGAGTTTCCGCTGTGTACAGTTTTCCTCAATATAACCCTGTCCCCAGTCCAAAGTCACAGTCGTTCTTCTGTACTAGACTACTTGCTCTACAGTTTCCTCATTCTTCACGTCTCGCTTCAAAAATATGTAATCTTGGTGAATACATACTGTTTCTGCTGTACGTGCAGTACTGTGGAGATTACATCTGGATGTGTGAGCGATCATTTACAACAGATGCAGCCCGCTCTCTTTTTTGGAGCTGCAGTCTGACTACTAGGGCCTGCCGGCTTACCACTTTGTGCAGGTATCAGTTCTCCACACAGGCATCTCAACACCACCCACAGCCTCTACAGTGCAATAGAATTGTGATACATGGTTAAGATCGCTGACACTGTAGAGCATGCAGCACCATGTGGATGTAGGATTGCGTCGAGTTATTTTGTTTGCTCTTTAATATTATCTTTTACGTACTTGCAGCAATTATATCTAATTAAACGAATATGAATCTGGAACAGCAAACTATGGCAAATTTTAAGAGGAGAAAAAAAAGAAACCCACAGGAAAGAGTAGTTATAGATATTTCTACACCAAAGCCACCCAGGATGAGACGACTTGATACTGAACTTCAAGTTGGACATCCCAGTGTGGTGCTACACGTGTTAGTGTTACATGCATGAATATCGCTCCTCGGGAAAACTCGATTTGTTTAGTCCCTGCAGATCTCGTCTAATATACACTGAAGTGCCAAGAAAACTGGTCCACCTGCCTAATATCGTGTAGGAGACCCGCGAGAAGTGCTGCAATACGACGTGGCATAGTCTCGAGTAATGTCCGAAATGGTGCTGGAGGCAACTGACAACATGAATCCTGCAAGGCTGTCCACAAATCCGCAAGAGTAAGAGCGATGGAGATCATTTCTGAACAGCATCTCAGATATGCTCAATAATGTTCATGTCTTTGGAGTTTCGTGACGAGCGGAAGAGTTTGAACTCAGAAAAGTGTTCCTGGAGCCACTCTATAGCAATTCTGGAAGTGTGGGGTGTCGCATTTTCCTGCTGGAATTGCCAAAGTTCTTCGGAATGCACAATGGACAAGAAGGGATGTAGGTGATCATACAGGATGCTTACGTACGTGTCACCAGTCAGAGTCGCATCTAGACATATCAGGGGTCCCATATCACTCCAACTGCACACGCCTCATGCCATTACAGAGCCTCAACCAGCTTGGACGTCTCCTGCTGACATGCAGCGTGCACGGATTCATGAGGTTGTCTCCATACTCGTACACGTCCATCCATTCAATAGAATTTGAAACGAGACTCGTCCGACCAAGCAACATGCTTCCAGTCATCAACAGTCCAATGTCGCTGTTGACAAGCTCAGGCGAGGTGCAAAGCTTTCTGTCGTCCAGTCATCAAGGGTACACGAGTGGTTCTTCGGCTCCGAAAGCCCATATCGATGAAGTTTCCTTGAATGGATGAAGGTTTTTCGGGTCTCCAGCCGGGTGGTAGCGTTGATATCTCGCGACATTTCGGGAAGTGTCATACTACCGATCTTCTGGCAAAGTTATTTCATCAATTGTTTACGCAGGGAAAGCCTACAGTCGCATTTCCTTGAATGATTCGCACTTGTTGATGGCCCAGCACTGAAATCCGCAGCAATTTGCAGAAGGGTCGCTCTTCTATCACGATGAACGATTCTCTTCAATCGTCGTTGCTTCCGTTCTTGCAGGATCTTTTTCCTGTCAAGATCTGATGTTTTACTGGATTTCTGATATTCAGGGTACACTTCATTCTCGGAGACGCTGTGCCCCATAGCTCGTGCGCCGACTATAACACCACGTTCAAACTCATTTAAATGTAGATAAGCTACCATTGCAGTGGCAGTAACCGATCAACAATTGCGCCAGACACTTGTCGTCTTATACGAGGCGTTGCCGACCGCAGCGTCGTATTGTCTGTTTACATATCTCTGTATTTGAAATCGCTTACTTATACTACCTTCTTTGGCGCTTCAGTGTATATTGGTGTTGTTTGTTAGCATCCTGCGTGTGTTAATGTTTGTTATGTTACAAAACAACAGCTTGTACTAGGTTAGTAAGTAAAAAAATTTGTGTGTCCTTGTAACATTATTGCGCCTTGATCTAACCTAACTAATTATAGATCCTACGTGACTGTAGGAAAAATAAGAAGCCTCAGTTAACTTATTACTACCCTTGTAAAGACATAATTGTGTAATGAAACTAGTTTGTTTGTGTGTTAATCTTGTATATGTTGAATAATATCCATGATGCGTCACTGTCGGCTGTTAACAGCATTTAAGATACTGCTGTGTGTTTCTATGTTACTGTATATGACATTTAAATTACATTCACATTATTATATGTACCATGAGGTGCATATTTATATTACTACTTTACAAGGCCCAGGTTAAAAGTGGATTCTAGAACAATATGTGTCATTGGACTACTCTAATTACTTTAGTGTGTGTTAAATATTTGCATTACGATACTAAAATTGAGATCTTCGACAAATGTTCAAGATACATGTTGTGTTTGTTTTATGTGGTGTGTGTTTTTTGTGTCTGTGTTGTGCCAGTGTTGTCACTATCGCTCGTTCCATCGTCAGTACTGGAGCTGCTCCAGTTATCTGTGTCGTCTTGTCGTTGTCTTCTGGGCCTTCTATATTGACGAGTCTCTTCTTATGTGTCATCTTTTGTTTTTCAGACGATGTTAGTGCCTGTGTTCAGTTGCGTCCATGTGTATGGGTTCCTCAGCGCATCGTTTAGTGGATTTTTTGTTACGTGCTCAAAATTGTTACGTAAGTTACTGTATTTAAAGCATTTCAAAAGGAAATGTTCTTTGGGAACCGATTTTCCTGCATCTACACAGACTGCTTTCTGAAACTGGCACACACGGCAAGTACATAGGCAAAGGCTGTGTACGGCCACAAAATGAACCATGCCTCGGACAGGATTGGCATGGAACATCAGAGACCACTCCTGGATACAGGAGGAAAATTAATAGACCGCACGGACCTTCGTCCCACTCTTTTTGCCAAGTACCCACACATCAATATTTTAGTTGGTGTATATCTATGTGGCGCACACTGTCTCAGGTCTATCCATCTTCAACCAATATCTCACAGACCGATGTCTGATAGTTATCTGATATGGGATATTTCAAGAACCACATACAGAGAATCGACTGATCTGGTGCCGAACGCCCCAGACAGTTTAAGTAGCGCTCTCCTCTGCCCCACCTAACAGTGATCCTGTTCATGGTGAGAGCATGTCTTTGTGCTCATGTACTAGCTGCAAAGCTGAAGACCGACTCAAAAAGTGCACAGTGGTACATTCTTAAGGTGTAAGTGGCAGTATGTATCATGTCGAATTTAATCTCGCTACTTTTTTGAAGACTAGTGTCGGCATTGTTCGTGATTAGTCATGTGTGTTCTTTGAAGCTCTGTCGTTTGCCAATGTGCAGCCCTAGGTATCCAATTATAACTTGTGAGTGTGAGGGTTTTATTCTGTCAAGTTGGGCAATGGATTGATCCAACAAGTACCGTTTGGCTCCTGCAAGAAACAATTTCCACCTCACACTACTACAGAAGTCAGAGTGATGCACCTAATGTACCAACAAGAACTGCTTGAAAAACATTCAGCAACAAATATTTTCTGAAGTCGTCTGCTGTAATTATAAATATTCTCTATTCTCTATTCTTACGTAACTAGTGAGATACTTGGGTACTGGAGTATTGCTGGTTAGTGTAAGAAAAACATTAAACGAACGAAAAATATTATTTATTACAAAAAATTCTGTGAAATCAAGTGAAAATTTTTCTTATAAAATATTAAAAAATTTCCGGGTTCTTTTCGGAGCAGTAGTTTGCCTCTTAAGGATAGATTCAAATGGTTCAAATGGCTCTGAGCGCTATGGGACTCAACTTCTGAGGTCATTAGTCCCCTAGAACTTAGAAATAGTTAAACCTAAGGACAACACACACATCCATGCCCGAGGCAGGATTCGAACCTGCGACTGTAGCGGTCTCGCGGTTCCAGACTGCAGCGCTGAGAACCGCACGTCCACTTCGGCCGGCTGTTGTGGATAGGAATGCTATTATTTTACAAAGTATGGAAAGGTTCTCTTCTTCCGTTTCTTTAAGAATATTATTTACTCGGCAGAATGGCTGAGAACCGCGCCTACACAACTTGAATAACTTTTCTAGGTGCGGTCAAGGATGCTGCGTTAGAAACGTAGTGGAGTGTACTGTTAGGGAGGACAGATGGGGCTCGCATATGTTGTAGCGCACAATACCATGAGCGGCGATGACTGCTGCCTGGATCGCTAGCTGCTGACAAATAACACAACTATCTCTTTCTATCGGGATTTACCCTTACCAATCAAACTCTCCCTACGCCTTGATGAAGTCAAGGACTCCTATCCGCCCCTAGTGTAACTACTGGCGTGGTACACCGGTCAGATAACCAGTCCACTGCGATGCCACTCAATACTCGCTCGCAGGCGTGTAACTAGTAGTCTGTCCGTGTTCACACCACACAAAAAGTGTGGCGGCCAACACAGTTAACAACGCTTAATCCCGAGCGACTCAATATAGAGTGTCACTCTGATTCGCTGACCTAGGTGCTCTCCCAGTGAAGTACTGAGGAGAGACTTTGTTCCTCGCACTTTGCATACATGTACGAGTGCACTCGCTCTCGTTACGTGTTCCCGCTCCAAGAGCAACAACGGTACGGCCCATTTTTCTGGGAGAGTTGCAAGGGTATATCATTCACTGCCTTCCCTCACTCCTCTGACTCTTTGTGTCAGAAATATTCCGCCAATCAGCGTTGCTCTTTAAAACGGGAGAATGACGTTTCGTTTAAGTCGACCAGTGCGGAAATCTGTAGCATCTGCGTTAGGCGCACACTGTCCTCCTGTGAGAACTCCGTAACTACGCAGTCGGTCCGTGAAAAAATGCGTCTTCTGGGCGCTTCCACATAGTGTAGCGGAATTTGCTTTTAAGTCGAACACTGAGGTCATTATCCCTTCGCACCGGCAAAAGCTGTCTTCTCTCTGGGCAGTCGCTTCGGTCAAAGTAGGTGTGTTGTTGACCCAGCCCTCTGAAGGGACAGTCTTCCCAGCGGGCTGGTTTCCTCTTTAGAACGATAATTCCTGTGGCCGTCATGTTGTGTATGGCAGCCTCGACTTTTTCAACCCCAGTGCGCACTTGCAATTTACTTATTAGATTTGCATATCGCTTACATGAATTCATACAAAACTGACTCAACCTTATCGAGTTTGGGTTCGAATGAAGCATCTTGATGTGCAGAGTACGACTGTGAGGACGGAATACGTAAGAAATGAAGGTCAGGAGACAACGCCACCTTACAAACTTTGCGTTTTATGTTTGTGTTGTTGATTCTAATTCTTTGTTTTCTTTGTAAGGATTCTTTGGGCATTTTGTGTGCTTTTTTTGTGCTGCTATTGACAATTTGTTTTGGTTGCACCATTGTTGAATGTGTATGTAGTATAGCACTGGCCTTGCCCACATTGCTCTTTTGTTGGATGATATCACAGCTAACAGGTCACCAGCGTACACAACGATCCCATCTGAACACTCATCTCCCGTGATTAACTTCAAAAGAGGTTCAATTTTGATATACTAGAAGATGGGTCTGCAGATAAAGCCTTGTGTACATCCTTTCACAATCCTTTCGACAATCTTGTGGTTGTCCTCTTGCTCCTCTGCCACTATGTTCCTACATTTTCAGTGCAGTAACGCTGTTGATGTTGACACGTCGCCATGAATGCCTGCGTCCTGCTGACCGTGTTGTTTATGCTGGGAGCCTCGGAGGCGGCCAGGATCTTGTCCGTCGTGCCGTTCCCGGCCGTCAGCCACCAGGGACCCCTCAGGACGATGAGTCTCGAGCTGGCCAGGAGGGGCCACCAGGTCACCTTCATCACCACCAACCCGTCCAAGGTACCGCACCTAATCTAAAGTCTCTTCATAGTTACCGAGGGGGGGGGGGGGGGGAGGTGCGCAAACTGTCGTCAATGCAACAGCATGAATCACATAAAATAAAGGAAAAGATATAAATACAAAAGTACTAAGTATGATAAAGAAGAGAAAGGAGACCAATGTCTTTATTGAGAAACTACACTGACCGTAAAAAAATCGCGGTACCAAAAAATAATTAATGTAGAATAATGAAATTTCAGGAATACGTTTGACTAGATACCATGTTTAAGTGATTAACATTACAGAATCACAGGTTAATGTAAGTGGAAATGTGAACCGCTGGTACTTTAATAACCGTTGTAACCTCCAGAATGTTGAATGCAAGCATGTAAACGTCCCCGTACAGTGTTCTACAGCTCCCGGATATCAATGTGTGGGCTGGAGTTCCATTCCTGTAGCACCTGGTCAGTCAACATAGGGACACTTAATGCTGCAGTTGTCATCCGGCGCCGGCCGCGGTGGCCGAGGCGGTTCTAGGCGCTTCAGTCCGGAACAGCGCGCCTGGTATGGTCGCTGGTCTGAATCCTGCCTCGGGCATGGATGTGTGTGATGTCCTTAGGTTAGTTAGGTTTAAGTAGTTCTAAGTTCTGGAGGACTGATGACCTCGGCTATTAAGTCCCATAGTGCTCAGAGCCATTTGAGCCATTTGACATCCGGCGATATGTGGTCGATTGGAGAATGATCTGGTGATTGGGGAGGCCACGGCAACATGCCGACACTCTGTAGAGCGGTATGAGGACGAGCGTTATCCTCTTGGAAATCACCCACTGGAATGCTGTTCGTTAATGGCAGCACAACGAGTCGAATCACCACACTGTCATACAAGTGTACAGTCACGGTACGAGGGATAACCACCGGGGTGCTCCTGCTGTCACACGAAATTGCATCCCGGACCATAACTCCAGGTGTAGGTTCAGTACGTCTATCAAGCAGATAGGTTGGTTGCAAGCCTTCGCCGGTATCGTTCTAATCAACATACGGTCGTCAATGGCATCGAGGCAGAACCAGTTCTCCTCACAGAACATAACAAACCTCTACCATCCCTCTAATGAGCACTCACTCCGACACTCCTGAAGTCGCAAGTGGCGGTGGTTTGTGGTCAGTGGAATGCACACTATAGGCGTCTGGCTCGGAGCTGTCCTTAAAGTAACTTGCTTGTAACAGTTCGTTGTGACACTGTGGTGCCAACTGCAGCTCGAACTGCTGCTGCACGAGCAGTACGATGCACCACAGCCATACTCCGAAACGGCAGTGAAACGCAGACGTCCGGAGCCCGGTCTCCTTGAGACCGTTCATTGTCGTGTCGACCGCTGCCAGCAATCATGTACAGTGGCTCCATTCCTGCCAAGTCTATCTGCAGTGTCGCAGAAGGAGCATCTAGCTTCTCGAAGCCCTATTACAAGACCTCGTTCAAACTCATCGAGGTGATGATAACGGTGTCTTCCTTGTCTTAAAGGCATTCTTGATTATCATCAGCACACAATGTCGAATCTCAGAGGTAACTAACGCTCACGACCCATACAGCGTGTATTTAAAGCAAACATGATTTGCATCCTCATAGAGGCGTTGTTAGCACCACCCTTATGCGACTGGTGCACTATCGGACCCTAGAACTTAGAACTACTTAAACCTAACTAACCTAAGGACATCACACACATCCATGCCCGAGGCACGATTCGAACTTGCGACCGGAGCAGTCGCACGGTTCCGGACTGAAACGCCTAGAACGAAATTTTAAGAGACATCATCTGTCAGATGAAACACACCTACCAACTTTCTCTTATGTCGCACAACTCCTTTTAGGTGCTGTGATTTTTTTTCCGTCAGTGTATTTGTTGCGGCTTGTTTTCGGCCTTGGATAGTGCTGCTGGGGTGCGACGAAAGTTTTGTCTAAATGTATCAAGTAGAGAGCATTGAACGAGAACACTACTCACGTGTTCTGGAGCTACGCCAGAAGCCAAAGCTATGAGTCTAACACACGTACACTTGCAGTTGTTTCATCATTTCATATGCACTATTGTCTATCTTTTTTGCTATAGTGCCACAGCTATATAATTACATGTGCTTGTCCTATTCCACTAGGCTAAGGTTGGGCTGCATTTAATACAAATATAAGGGCTGGGAAACACCTGTCGAAACAAGTCCCGGGAGTAGAGAACATTCCATTAGAACTACTGACAGCCTTGGGAGAGACAGGCCTAACAAAACTCTACCATCTAGTGAGCAAGATGTATGAGACAGGCCAAATACCCTCAGACTTCAAGAAGAATATAATAATTCCAATCCGAAAGAAACAGGTGTTGACAGATGTGAAAATTACCGAACTATCAGTTTAATAAGCCACGGCTGCAAAATACTGACACGAATTCTTTACAGACGAATGGAAAAACTAGTAGAAGCCGACCTCGGGGGAGATCAGTTTGGATTCCATAGAAATGTTGGAACTCGTGAGGCAATACTGACCCTACTACTTATATTAGAACATAGATTAAGGAAAAGCAAACCTACGTTTTTAGCAATTGTAGACTTAGAGAAAGCTTTTGACAATGTTGACCAGAATACTCTCTTTCAAATTCTGAAGGTGGCAGGGGTAAAATACAGGGAGCGAAACGCTATTTACAATTTGTACAGAAACCAGATGGTAGTTATAAGAGTCGAGGGGCATGAAAGGGAAGCAGTGGTTGGGAAGGGAGTGAGACAGGGTTGTAGCCTATCACCGATGTTATTCAGTCTTTATATTGAGCAAGCAGTGAAGAAAGCAAAAGAAAAAAATCGGAATAGGAATTAAAATCCATGGAGAAGAAATTAAAACATTGAGGTTCGGCGATGACATCGTAATTCTGTCAGAGAGAGCAGAGGACCTGGAAGAGCAGCTGAACGGAATGGACAGCGTTTTGAAAGGAGGATATAAGATGAACATTAACAAAAGCAAAACGAGGATAATGGAATGTAGTCGAATTACGTCGGGTGATGCTGCGGGAATTAAATTAGCAAATGAAACGCTTAAAGTAATAAATGAGTTTTGCTATTTGGGGAGCAAAATAACTGATGAAGGTCGAAGTAGAGAGGATATAAAATGTAGACTGGCAATGGCAAGGAAAGCGTTTATGAAGAAGAGAAATTTGTTAACATCGAGTATAGATTTAAGCGTCAGGAAGTCATTTCTGAAAGTATTTGTATGGAGTGTAGCCATGTATGGAAGTGAAACATGGACGATAAATAGTTTGGACAAGAAGAGAATATAAGCTTTCGAAATGTGGTGCTACAGAAGAATGCTGAAGATTAGATGGGTAGATCATATAACTAATGAGGAAGTATTGAACAGGATTGGGGAGAAGAGAAGTTTGTGGCACAACTTGACCAGAAGAAGGGATCGGTTGGTAGGACATGTTCTGAGGCATCAAGGGATCACCAATTTAATATTGGAGGGCAGCGTGGAGGGTAAAAATCGTAGAGGGAGACCAAGAGATGAATACATTAAGTAGATTCAGAAGGATATAGGATGCAGTAAGTACTGGGAAATGAAGAAGCTTGCACAGGATAGGTAGAGTAGCATGGAGAGCTGCATCAAACCAGTCTCAGGACTGACGACCACAACAACGACATAAGGGTTGGACAAACAGATGGAAACACTGGGAGAAATGTATGCTCGAAAGAAATGCAGACGCCAGCCAAGCGTGCAAGTGGCACTGCTGTATTTGACCACGAACGGTCATCAACACACTGGAAGTGTCAGTCGTCGTTAGAATAGTGTTGTGCGTGGTTGTCAGTGCTTTATTTCTGACGTAAGCGAATTCCATCGTGAGCAAATTGTTGCTCTTATGATGGTCCTTCCGTAAGCGAGGTAGTCGACGTGTTTGATGTTTCGAGACACATCGTATCGGAGATGCATAGTACATACAAGGAAAGTGGAAAAACATATACTAAGTCAAAACGCGGATGAATGTGTGCGCTGAGTGATGTGTGGTCGGTCACTGAAGAAGAATGGATGACAGCTGCAAAAGTGACTGCAGGACTGAATGTCGCACTCGCGAACCATGTCTGCACCAAAACAACACTGAGGAAGCTCCAAAAGCGGAGAACTATTGGACGAGATGGAAGTCCGAAATCACTTATGAGTGATGGAATGCCTGTGACAGGTAAAAGCGGTGCTTAAGCCATAAAACCCGGACTAAGGAGCTGCGGAAGGATGCCGTGTGGTCGGATGAGTCTTGTTTCATACTGTTTCCATTTTCTGGCTGAATTTACGTACCAAGAGTGAAGCATGCCGGGGGTTCGGTGATGATTTGGCAATGATATCGCGATATTACATGGGCCCCATGGTTAATCTGCAACATGGGATTGATGCCAAAGATTATAGCTCTCGTCATCCAGCACTGGTTTTGTGGACACAAGGATGAAATTCCGCATCTGCTCTGGACCCCTCGCGCACCAGATCTCAGTATTATTGAGGCTCTATGATTTACTTTACAGAGGTAGGTACATGATCGCTGTCCACCTTCATGATCGATTCTGAGCTTGCCACTATTTTGCAGGAAAAATGGTATACGATTCCCTTGAAAACCAAGTAGTATCTGTGTTTATCAATTCCGTAACCGCTGGAAGCTACTTTGGTTGCCAGCGATTTTCCTACACTGTACTGAGCATGGTAATTTGTTATGATATTCGTGTTTACTTTTTTTGTTCACCCGCTGTATATGTAGAGTGCATGATGGTAAGCCTCAAGAAACATATTCAATGGTGACAAACTAGACAAGCAAGTACTCTGCATTTAGCGCAGAAAGTCAAAATTAGGATAAGATCGACATGGCTACAGCTGCAATCACAAAAACCAAGAATTATTCCATTCAGGAGTTATGCATACTGGTAAAGGTAGACGCTCTAATAAAAATTACAAATCTTACAAAAATAGGATCCGATCAAAGCTCAGTCGCAAAATACCATATTCTGTATCAGCCTGAATACCAACAAAATGGTGTGCAGCGCTGTTGTGACTTTTTTTTATTTTCAGGAAAACATCACCAACTTCACGGAAATTGACATATCTGCCGCATATAACTATCTGAAAACATCCACTGATTGGATGGCTACAGTCCATTGGACAGAAATTGATATGTTGTTTTTTTGGAAGCAAATAGGGAGAGCAGCTTGTGAGAGCGAACTCAGTACTCCGGAGATGCAGCACTTCATAAAGTACGTAGTTGCTCCACCAGTATTCCTCCTTCTCAGTAATTTCTTCCTCCTCTTTCTTCAACTCCTTCTGTTTATTCCTCATGTTCATGTAGTGAACTCCTCTGCAAACAGTACTATAACATTTTGCCTCACCAACGTTCATATATGCTCGTGTATTTTATCCTAGGTGGTAACTTCATAATACACACAAGTATAATTTTGAAATGAAATGGAAAAAAATGTTTACATTCTTTATTATTTAAAACCGCCTGTTGAAGAAGCTACAAACTATTTATTGACTATTAAAGTAATAATTGATGGTAGTATTTATTATAGTATTGGACTACTTCACTTCACTGCACTATATTCTACTACGTTAACTGAAAACAGTAAATTGCGAGTAGGAAGCTTAACCGGTGTTGTGAGAAGTTGGCTTTTAATAGAATTGGAGGATTAGTATTTGGAGAAGTGTAGTGTTGGACAGTGGATGATAGGGGACCTTTGATTTGGGATGGGGTGACTGGAGTTGAGGTCAGACCGTGGTTATAGAGGAGAAAGAAAATGACAGGACAGGAAAAGAGGGTGGAACCTGTATATAAGCAAGGATGAGAAGGAATTCGTCATATCTGTTAGAAAGAACGAATATCAGAGCGGATTATGCTGTCTGGGAGAGGAGGAAGTCGCGGAAAGGTATGAAGCATGTAGCGGTGTTTGGTCGGTATCATTTGTTGGAATCGGTGAAGCAGAATGGCAGGACTGGTTAACTAGGTTCGAAATCGTAGTGGTGTTCAGGACAACACGAAAGAACAGCGTGTATACGTCACAGGTAAGGCAGAACAGTAGCTCCAGAAATGAGTTGATTATACCAGTGTATTCATTGTATTTTGTCCAACCTCTGCACTTTCATGAAGACACATTTTCTTTTTCGGTAAACGCTCTAATCATAAGTCGCGTTATGTACCATTTAAACTAATCCAGTATTTCTTGAACGTTTGAACACAGTCAGGTAGCAGTAGTCCATTAATGCATACATTTCTTTCAGGTCAGCTCCCGAATTCGACCTGATTATTCTGGAACGGGTGATGACGCCGTGCTACTACGGTTTAGTCCACAAACTGGGCTCCCCGCCTCTCATCGGGTACGTCTCCTTAGGCGCCACTACCGCCACCCACTGGGCAGATGGGAATCCGAGTAACCCCGCTTACCTCCTAGACTTTCAGGCCCGCTGCTCAGACCACATGTCATTCTGGGACAGAGTTTACGTCACATACTTGTGGCTTTTCACAAATTATTACTACTTCTATCAAATTATGGCAGATCAAGAAGAAATCCAGAGAAAATATTTTGGGCCTGACGTTCCATCGGTTTATGAAACTGAAAAAAATTTCAGTTTAATGCTCATAAACAATCACTTCAGTATAAATTATCCTCGACCGAATCTGCCAAACATGATAGAGTTGACTGGACTGCATGTGGAAGCCAACCCACCGCCTCTTCCTAAGGTAATTATTCTTTTTCCTACTATTGTAAATAGTGCAATCACCATGAATTTGAGCTTCATAGAAATACCCCTACCACCAATAAACACTGATAGAGAATAATCTTTAGACAATTTACACATACGTCTAGTACGAACACACACAGGTTTATCAATAAATAAATGCGTAGATTGATCAGTCCTGGTGGTAGCCCAGGACTGGTTTATCATAAACGTGCGGTAGGCGATTACATCACGTGGTGGGAAGTGTGAGACAGCGTGGAGCAGAATCGACTGACTTATCGAAAAGATGAAATCTTCACAAACTGAAAGGTTGTTTATAAGCAGAAGGTTACAATGTTAAAATTAATTCCATAGCGAATATTCACTTGTAACAGGAACAATATTACGCTATTGTGCAAAAGTCAAGCATAATCAGTAGATTTGCGGACATGTGTCAACAGAATGTCGGAATGATAACAGAACAATGTAAACCGTGCAGAAGTGTCATTAGCAAAGTTTTCAAAGCGTATTACAATAGATAATAAACTAAAGTACAAAAGGGAAGGAAGAATGGAACGCCCCGACGATGCCGAAGTCATCATAGATGGAGCACAAGTTCGGACGGGGAAAGGATGGAAAAGGCAATCTGCCAACTACTTTTCAAAGAAACTATTCCGACATTTGCCTTAAGCCATTTAGTCCAACAGCACAAATTTAAATGTGAATGGCCGGACAGAAATTTGAATCTCCATTCTCCGGAATGCATATCAAGTGACTTAGCATTTACATCACCTCGCTCTGTAATTGAAAAAAACCTCTTCCACAAGAATAACACAAATCACAGGGATATGAGTACTATTAGCTACCACTCTTGACAACAACCTTGCATGCTTTGTAAGAGGAGATTCGACAGCTCTGTCGGCAGTCAATCCAAATCCTGAGCAAGGACTGTGTGCAGATCTTGAAGGTCCCTGGTGTCAGAGGTAGAGATGAAATTCGGCTCCCAGACATGCTCTGTAGGATACAGATCATATAATTTTAATTAATATTGTGTTTATACTGATTTCTGGTGAGGAGGAAAGTTAGTTATTAGTATTTTTTAATGGTCTCATTCATAAGCAGCCATATCACAGTCATCACAGTCGCTCAAGAAAGTTATAATTAAGCTTCACTTGTTCAATCAGAATCGGACGATGACTCTCCTTGTCCGCAGTCTCGATGATTCGAAGCGATCTGCAATCCAGTGTAAATAAAATGTCTCGGTTTTCTTGCGGTGCGTAGTCAGTCGGGAAACCTCAGATCAAGCGGAAAGTTTTGCTTTGATAGAGTTTAATTATGATCCGATGAAATAATGGAGCTCTTGGATCTAATAATTGCAGGTTCGTTTCCAATTCATCGGAACTTCCCTTCTGATTACCAACGAAACGACACCTCCGTGCAAATTTCCAAGTAGAAAATAAATATATAATGAAATTCCTTACACACCTTTGATGTAAATGCTCAGCATATATTTTTCTTCCACTAATCTCGATAGAAAAATTACAATTATTCAGTGCGGCTATTCGGCACGGAGAGGATCCTAGAAGTCCCCTCAGCACACCAGAGAGAATATTACAAAGAGTAATTATGCGCTCATGGAATAGTAATAGTGCTGTACTACTTTGCGCATCGATTCTGCGAGTATATAGATGGTCAAGTAGGAAACGTAATTCACTCATAGAATTGTGCAGGGATGATTAGTAGAATATAAAGAGATATTACAATCAGATGACCTCTCTGACCAACTCACCATAACATTAGCGTCTGAACAAGCACTAATATCCTAAAGATGGAGTCTGGTCGCATTTCTTCACTGAAAACTCACGAGTATCGCTACATTACCTCGTAGCAGTACCTGCGAAAGTCCTCCAACCACCTGGGAAAATAAGAGTCTTCTTACGCCCATCTGATGTGATGGCTGTCACACCGGAACTTCGGCACCACGAAATTACTAGTACACTACTGGAAATTGAAATAAGAACACCGTGAATTCATTGTCCCAGGAAGGGGAAACTTTATTGACACATTCCTGGGGTCAGATACATCACATGATCACACGGACAGAACCACAGGCACATAGACACAGGCAACAGAGCATGCACAATGTCGGCACTAGTACAGTGTATATCCACCTTTCGCAGCAATGCAGGCTGCTATTCTCCCATGGAGACGATCATAGAGATGCTAAATGTAGTCCTGTGGAACGGCTTGCCATGCCATTTCCACCTGACGCCTCAGTTGGACCAGCGTTCGTGCTGGACGTGCAGACTGCGTGAGACGACGCTTCATCCAGTCCCAAACATGCTCAATGGGGAACAGATCCGGAGATCTTGCTGGCCAGGGTAGTTGACTTACACCTTCTAGAGCACGTTGGGTGGCACGGGATACATGCGGACGTGCATTGTCCTGTTGGAACAGCAAGTTCCCTTGCCGGTCTAGGAATGGTAGAACGATGGGTTCGATGATGGTTTGGGTGTACCGTGCACTATTCAGTGTCCCCTCGACGATCACCAGAGGTGTACAGCCAGTGTAGGAGATCGCTCCCCACACCATGATGCCGGGTGTTGGCCCTGTGTGCCTTGGTAGTATGCAGTCCTGATTGTGGCGCTCACCTGCACGGTGCCAAACACGCATACGACCATCATTGGCACCATGGCAGAAGCGACTCTCATCGCTGAAGACGACACGTCTCCATTCGTCCCTCCATTCACGCCTGTCACGACACCACTGGAGGCGGGCTGCACGATGTTGGGGCGTGAGCGGAAGACGGCCTAACGGTGTTCGGGACCGTAGCCCAGCTTCATGGACACGGTTGCGAATGGTCCTCGCCGATACCCCAGGAGCAACAGTGTCTCTAATTTGCTGGGAAGTGGCGGTGTGGTCCCCTACGGCACTGCGTAGGATCCTACGGTCTTGGCGTGCATCCGTGCGTCGCTGCGGTCCGGTCCCAGGTCGACGGGCACGTGCACCTTCCGCCGACCACTGGCGACAACATCGATGTACTGTGGAGACCTCACGCCCCACGTGTTGAGCAATTCGGCGGTACGTCCACCCGGCCTCCCGCATGCCCACTATACGCCCTCGCTCAAAGTCCGTCAACTGCACATACGGTTCACGTCCACGCTGTCGCGGCATGCTACCAGTGTTAAAGACTGCGATGGAGCTCCGTATGCCACGGCAAACTGGATGACACTGACGGCGGCGGTGCACAAATGCTGCGCAGCTAGCGCCATTCGACGGCCAACACCGCGGTTCCTGGTGTGTCCGCTGTGCCGTGCGTGTGATCATTGCTTGTACAGCCCTGTCGCAGTGTCCGGAGAAAGTATGGTGGGTCTGACACATCGGTGTCAATGTGTTCTTTTTTCCATTTCCAGGAGTGTATTTGATTCCCATGACGTTCCCGTGATTGTATTAGTGACGTCTTTCTTTTCAGACGAATTTGGGAGGAGAATCATTCTCAAAATAAAAGCGGGATGCGTCTGCAAAGACCATGCTAAAGAAAGGACCGAGCGGAGACACCACTGGATGAAGACCGGATAGCAGTTGGGTACCTGTAAAGCGTTGTTGACTTTAGTTAAACGTGGTCAAAGTTCAATTACCTATTAACCACGTTAACAGTATTCGTGCTCCACACCGGCTTTCTAGCCGAGACCTCATTCAGCTGCGTGCTAGATTCCCGCTGACGGCTGGCGAGTCAACACATCGTCTGCGGGCTCAGGCGAAGAGGGGGTGACATCGCGCCGCGGCTATGGTCCAACACGAATGGACTCGTACTACCTGCTGCACTGTGCTTGATCCCGCTCCTAATTGATGACCCATCTGCGAGTGGTGTTGTCGGAAGTCGTGTGGTGGATCAATCCCCTTCCTACTGGCCAGGTGGGTTTCAGCACCCAGAGGGGTCTAAGTGTTGACCAGGAACGTGGACCCCACTCGGCCCTGCTACTGGTTTCCGTGTTGAAGTTCGATGATTTCAGCACTCTGTGATGTGGTCTTGTTAGAAGACTGTCGGCTTCTCCATCAGTAATAGTAGGTGGCTCAAAAATGGTTCAAATGGCTGTGAGCACTATGGGACTGAACATCTGGGGTCATCAGTCCCCTAGAACTTAGAACTATTTAAACCTAGCTAACCTAAGGACATCACAGGACATCACACACATCCATGCCCGAGGCAGGGTTCGAACCTGCCATCGTAGCGGTCGCGCGGTTCCAGACTGAAGCGCTTAGAACCGCTCGGCCACTCTGGCCGGCTGGTAGGTGGCGAACAGTATGAAATTCATCATGCGAAATCCGTCGTCTCATATACATGTACATCTTTGGCTGGTTCGTAGACTGTTCTGAAGACTACAACTTTGAACATGGCTGACGTTTGCAGCAACCGTATATACAAATTTGAAAAATATGTAAATAACCTTGACCAGGTTTCGTCACCTCTAAGGGTGACTTCATCAGAAGGTAAGGTAATTACGTGAAGAACATATTAGAAAAGATGTACAATGATTTAAGAGCTGAGTTGCTCAAGTCGTACATTAAAATATAAGACATAATGTGTGAGTCTCCTCACACCTCACCGGTGTTACTTATGTTTTAATGTTTGACTTTTTGAAGAACTTATGTCTTATATTTTAATGCATGACTTGAGCAACTCAGCTCTTAAATCACTGTACATCTTTGATGATATGTTCCTCATGTAATTACCTTACCTTCTGATGAAATCACCCTTAGAGGTGACGAAACCTGGTCACGATATATAGAAAATCTATGCTACCGGTTGGCAGATTTTTACATATTTTTCAAAAATGTTCTAAAAATTCTAGGACATAGATTCGATACATTATCATAATAACGGAATCGAGTGCTATTACTGCGAATGTCATCGAGCCCAGTGATCAACTTCTTGGGAGCACGTGTATTTAAAGGGAACCAACGTGAGGCTATGATGCCATGATCGGTCCGTTACGACAGCATGTATCCTTCTTATTGTGCTGTATTCGCTTAATAGGCTCTTAACTGCTGAGCAGTTTCTCCGATACTGTTTCTCACGATGGGTACAGTTTCCTTCGACATCTTTTACAAGCTAACGAATATGCGTATCGCATTTATGTTGGTTTCTGTTGGTTTTCTGTCCTGTGCTGTTTCCTGCCGAGGCCGTTCTCTCTCTCTCTCTCTCTCTCTCTCTCTCTCTCTCTCTCTCTCAGCGCAGTGTTGTAACGTGCAGAGGCCTTACCCACTAGCGACATACAGCTTAGTTCCTGGTCCTGTCTCTGCCTCTGGCGTGACCGCACTTTGCTTGTAGCAAGGTGACAGAGTTGTAATAACATTTTCTGGTTTTTAACCACTTACTATTCTTTGCTGTAACAATGCTTCTCCATCCAGTCATACTCCTGCATGAACAGGGCTCTGAATATCAGTGTGCGGTACACATAGATCAGATTCCCTGACAAACTGACAGGTAGTTTCTTGAGAGTGGGTGTATGCTCTGTATATATCGTTAAGTTTATTAATACAGTTCAGACCAAACGTCTAAGGCGTTTGACCCGTGTGTCGGCTCTCAACATATATCGCGCTGTAAAGATTGTTCTGAGTCCTTCCATTCCATCTTAATTGATTCTTTCATATTTATCGTTATGCTGCGTACGATTCTGTTGAGATTCCCCTCTGGCGGCGTGTCTGGTCTTATCGATCTTCGAGTCGTTGCTTCCTGTTAGCCTTGTGTAAGGGAATAAGATCTTTGGGGGGATGGCCGGTTGGTTGCCTAGCGGTGACGAGTCGGTCTGTCGGTTTTTAAAATTTTAAAATCGGGAATTAGAGGATGCCGTACGATGAGACCGCGGCGTGGCGTGGCGGTGGAGATTTGGCTGTTGTTCCCAGAAGCCGCGTGGTCTATCCTGGCGGTGCGAAACGTGTGGGACGAGTTGACGAGGACAAGGCTGTAAGCTATGACTGTGGTTCCGAGTCACTACTTGGTGGGAGCGACAACGGATGTCTTTAAATTTTACGTCTGGGGGCGGGATTGATGGACTAATAACTCGCCTAACCTGAGGAGTGGTATTTTGCCGCCGTGGGTGCAGAAAGACGATGGCTCCGGTGACAGAGCGCGTGGCTGCGTGTCTGTGGCCAGTTGGGTACGCTGGCAACGTGTACACGTTTGGGTGTGAGGAACCTTTGCATCGGAGTTCACTTGCTGTTTCTCTGATTAACTGCAAGTTAAGTTGGTCAAAGATTTAGAAGTTAATTGAAGAATTTTGGTTTGTGCAACCAGAGTCTTTTCTGTCTTGTGGCCTCCTGCGTTCGGGTTTCCTGTCCCTGTCGCCGGTGTATTTATAGACAGTGATCTTTTCTTCTTATTAGTACTTCCCGGTAGGAAGTGTATTTTTGGGCAGTGATTATTGTTTTAGATTACATTTTTTTCATTCTTGTGGCCTCCTGCGTTTTGATTTCCTGTCCCTGTCGCCGGTATAATTATAGACATAGATATTTTGGTTTCTTATTAGTACTGCCGGGGAGGAAGTGTAATTTTGAGCAGGGATTATGGTTCCTGATTTGATTCCTCCTCCTCCTCCTCCTCCTCTGGCCTCGCGTGAGTTCGATGTGATTGCTGAATGTGAGGCGTTTGTTAGTCCGTTTCGGGAGACAATTCTGGCCGCCCTTACACTCGGTCGGTTAATTATTTCTATCCCAGTACATTTTGGTGGCAGGACATGGTATTAAAGTTGTTAGTTATTGTAAAATGTTAAATGGTTGTATTTTACTCTGATTGTTTTTCGCCACTGTTTAAAAAGGTTAAGTTTGCCTTTCATTGGTGGGTTATTAAAATTACGTGGCTTTAAAATCTAGTTATTGTAAATGGTGAATGACTATATCTTTACATTGATTGTTTTAATCTACTTGGCATCCTTTTAAAATGTTAGTTCTGCCTCCCTGTTAGCGAGCCCTTGTAATTTAATATTTTGTTGTGCCAAAGTTTAAAAGAAGTTGGCTCCCTACATGTTCGGTAGCGAAATTGTATGCAAATTGGTGTTTTTTTTGTTTCATTACTTGGAAAGTTTTAATTTTCTCATTAAATGCTTTATCAAAGTCTGTTTTAAGTAAAATGGTTTGGCTATTAACGGTAAAGTAGTGTTTTTTTTCATTACTTGGAAAATTTTTATATGTTATCAAATGTTTTATCAAAGTCGGTTTTAAGTAAAATGGCTTGACCGTTAACTGTAAAGTAAATTGTTTAGAAAAGGCACTCATGCCTACTAGAGTTTTTTGGACCTGTTCCTGGTCAAGTGATAAAGAAATGACTTTTAATGGTTGAAGTAATCAATAAAGAAATTGTAAATTGCAAATCGACAGTAGCCAACTAGTTTTGGCCCCGTTTCCCAACTGGGGGTTTTCCTTGATTAATCGTAACACCCGTCTCAACGTTATTGGATTGTTTACTCTTTGCCATCCCCCAATTACCTATCACGAAAATTCTCCATGTCCACTAATCGCCGCTAAGGAGCCTGTGTCATCTGTTCCAAGGTTTCTGATCTGTCAGAAGGATACAAATAGCGTCTTTGTGGCGTTGTGTTGTAAGCTTTGACAGGTGACTAAGTTCTAGACGAAACGAAATTGCGAACACGACTTAGGCACTATCGGCTTCATGCTCCGCTTTTCGTCTTGATTGAATGACGTTCCTAGACTTAGAACGAGGGATGCGCATTCAGGAAGAACATGGCTGAATACTACATCTGGCCAACCAGATTTAGAGTTTCTTGGGTTTACCTAAATAAATCACCGGATGGATAATCGGAAAAGGACACGCCTGATGGCTTTATCTATCCTTGTCAAGCCCAAGTTTGTGCTCCATGTTTATGTACTCGACGTTGACTAGACGTTAAACCATTCACTTTGTTTTGTGCATAGATAAAGCAGAGACTAGCGGTATGGCTGCCAATTCTTTGGCCCATAGCTGATGTTTCCACCGCTAGTCAGCGCTGCTATCGCGGCACTGCAGTCTCTGGTGGTGGTGGGAAATACAAAAATCCAATCTGGCGACTGATGGGAAACTTAAAAATACCAGGTGGCGCTGGGAGGAAACTAAAAATATTCAAGATTCTGGTAAATAAAAAATTTAAAAAATTGTAAAATCCAAATTGTTGCTCTTTGTGAGCTCTCACCTCCCCTTCCTCTCTGCTACCCCTTTCCCCACTCCTGTACCCCTAAATTGTGTAAAGTCATGTCATGTACAATACTTCCATGTTGAAAAAATACGTAACCTTAACTTGAATTGGCTCTGGCACTATGTTCGAAGATATTTGAGACTGAATTGTCTGAACTGGCACCATCTCAAACACACGCACACGCGCACACACACACACACACACACACACACACACACACACACACACACACACACACCCTGTTGGGTTAGAGCAATGATATTATGTTGACTGCCATTACCCCATGGATACCATCGGACGATTGGAAGGAGCTGATTGTCAGTCTATAGGGGTGACTGCCATCACCCCTGGATACTTAGTGGATGGTGCAGTGTTGGCTACATTACACGGGTAACTGCCTTTACTGGGTGGGGCAGTGATGGTCATCAGACACTGTTTCTCTCTCTCTCTCTCTCTCTCTCTCTCTCTTTCCCTCTCTCATTCATAAACACACACACACACACACACACACACACACACACACACACACACACACACACTTGATTTCTGACAGACAGCATGAACTTCAGGTACTGATCGATGCTGCTGGATGTTACGTTTCAGTAGAAATGAATTCGTTAAAAAGCGAAATATTCCCTACTTTTTCAAAGTTAGAAACAAAACCAATTGTTCTACCAGTTCGCTAGGTTTATTCCAATGGACGTTGTCGATATCTGCCGGCGATATTTGAAGTCTGTTTTTCCAAAATGTTTCAAATGACTCTGAGCACTATGTGACTTAACTTCTGAAGTCATCAGTCCCCTAGAACTTAGAACTACTTAAACCTAACTAACCTAAGGACATCACACACATCCGTGCCAGAGGCAGGATTCGAACCTGCGACCGTAGCGGTCGCGTGGTTCCAGGCCGTAGCGCCTAGAACCGCTCGGCCAACCCGGTCGGCTCTGTTTTTCCAATCGTGAACGTCATCTTCCTCGTCGTAATTATCTTACTCTTCATATTCCTCCCATCATCTTCATAATCTTCGTCTTCCTCATTACAAACATTCTCTTCTTCCTCGTCATCAACATACTTCTCATCGTAATCTTGGCCTGTCTTCTTCTCCTATCAGAATAACTGTTCTTCTTGAATTATTTTCTGTAGCGGTTGAGAAACAGTTTTAAATGCTTTTTCCAGTATATTGTTTCATGCAAGTAGCATTACAAATAGAGAGAAAGAAAGAAACCGATGGAATTAGAAGTACAATTACCAGACACTTCTACCACTGAGATGTGAAGAGCTAGTTTTCCCCTCGCACAAGCCCCGAAGGTCGGTCTCTCTCTCTCTCTCTCTCTCTCTCTCTCTCTCTCTCTCTCTCTCTCTTTCTAGACCATCTAGCAAGTGGCTACACATTTGGAAGGAATATAGTATTCACATATGAAAACAGAAAAAAATGAGATACAGAAGTGTACGTGGGTGTTTTTTACTAATCACGATGGTCATGTATTTATACTTTATTGAACATGCCAATGCACATATGTGGAATGAATTTAATGATGAGGCAGTACAGTGTTTCAAATGGCTCTAAGCAGTGTGGGACTTAACATTTGTCATCAGTCCTCTAAACGTAGAACTACTTAAACCTAACTAAGCTAAGGACATCACACACAGCCACGTCCGAGGCAGGACTCGAACCTGCGACCGCAGCAGCAGCGCGGTTCCAGACTGAAGCGCTTAGAACCGCTAGGTCACGGCGGCCGGCAGTACAGTGTTTACAAATGTGTGTAAATGAGAGAGATGATGATGAGAGAGATGTGCAAATATTGTACGTAAGGCTTTTGATGTTGTGTGCTGGTATGACAGATGAAATTTATTTACACAAGTGGAACATGCACCGCGCGCTTGTGTGTGTGTGTGTGTGTGTGTGTGTTTTATGGTGTCGCTTTATGTAATCCAGAGGCAAATATAGCACCAAGTCAAGCGATGCTTAAATACTTTTTCAACTTGGAAATACTGTACGTTATGTCATTTTACGCAATTCAGAGGCAAATATCTTTGAATGTGGCACCATTGTTGGGCAGTTAAAATGAAACTTACCTAATGTCAGAGCTACATTGTGGCTGGTTGCTTCATTTTAATACCAGCTCAAATACTATGCTATGATTGCTTCATTTTAACACACATTAAAATGCTACGCTAAGGTTGACTGGAGAGGGAAGGAGAGGAAAGAAGGGGGGGGAGGGTTTACAATCCACAACTAGACTAGCTGCGCCATAATGGATTTTTCGAATATTTCTTGAACTTTTTGATCTATTTTTAAATTTCCCACACTCTTGGATTTTTGAATTTTCAGATAGCATAGCAGCCACTACAGCAGTGCCAATTATTGGCGCATACCTGAAATATGCGCCAAACTGTTGGTACTCAACTGTTTGGGTTATTCCTATACAGATACCGCAATTTTACTTTGTGGAAAACTCTAGACAAGGTAAAGCTATCGCAAGTGCTTTACCGCTGATCACTTGAGGAACTGTGATTGCATCTGACTGTATTCATAATGTACAGAGAGTGCCAATGAGGTACGTTTCATTTATGGCGTACCTGCCTTGCAGTTGTCTCGATAATTAACGAATGATCGTAAATAAAGTTGTTTACTTTCACGAGCAGGACATACAGGACTGGCTGGATGGGGCAGAGGAGGGCGCCGTCTACTTCAGCCTGGGCTCCATGGTCCAGGCGAGTACGATGCCTGAAGAAAGAAGGCTGGCGTTTCTCGAGGGTTTCAAGAAACTACGACAGAGGGTGCTCTGGAAGTGGGAGAAGGACATGGACGATCTACCACCCAACGTCAAAGTCTCGAAATGGCTGCCGCAGCAATCTGTACTAGGTATGCCACAGCTATCGTATCAATATTACGAATATGCTTCATTTGTAAATCTATTTCCATCATTTGGCTGTCTCACATTCGGATAACCAAAGCTGCAAAAATCTTAAATGGTCGTAGCCTGCAGCAGGTCTAAACAGCAAAACCTTACCTGCTTTAGTCTAGAGTGTGTTGCTGTTTTTTGGAAGTGCCGCAGTACAAGACGCATAAAATTTCTTTCACGAACTTCTGGCGTAATCATATAACAGCATATTTAGAGAATTCGTCATTATATAGTTACTGACCGTAGGTCTTTTCTTGTACCATCCGCTAACGGAACTGGAGCAAGTGATAATAAGTTGTTCGAAGGACGCTTCACCGGTGTGTACCTTCCACAAAACTCCGTAGACTGGCTTACGGATCACAGATGTACGTTTTAATGTAAAATTATAGAAATAAAAATTTTATTCTTTGTGCAGTTTCAGTAACTGTCTATGTTTTCCGGTTTACAGCGCATCCCAATGTCCGCGTGTTCATCACTCAGGGCGGTCTGCAGAGCTTTAACGAGGCAGCTTATCACGGAGTTCCTCTACTGGGAATTCCCTTCTTCTCCGACCAGCACCACAACGTGGCGAAAATGGTACATGCTGGCGTCGGCATCCAGCTCAAATTCTTGGACGTCACAAAAGACACGATTTCGGACACAATTCGAACGCTTATTGCGGATAAAAGGCAAGAAAAATGTAAATCATTCTTATTATTAATAGACAATGGTGAGAAAACCGTAACTGAACGAATCCACATATGGCGAAATACTGGGACGTGTAATGTACCCAGGAACATTATCAAACTTGATCGCTTTGTGGTCCAGATTCATTATGTGATCAATAGTATCATTACACCCCCAAAAACGTACGTTTTTCATATTAGACGCATTGTGCTGCCGCCTACTGCCAACTACTCCATATCATCGACCTCAGAAGTCATTACACATCATGAGAGAGCAGAATGGGCCGCTCCCCGGAACTTCGAACGTGGTCAGGTGATTGGGTGTCACTTGTGTCATATGTTTGTATGAGAGGTTTCCACACTCCTAAACATCCCTAAGTCCACTGTTTCCGATGTGTTAGTCAAGTGGAAACGTGAAGGGACACGTTCAACACAAAAGAGTACAGGCCTGTCTCGACTGCTGACAGTCGAAGAGGGTCGTAATGTGTAATAGGCAGACATCTATCCATACCATCACACAGGAATTACAGACAGCACCACAATCCACTGCAAGTATTATGGCAGTCAGGCGGGAGGTGAGAAAACTTGGATTTCACGGCCGAGCTGCTGCTCATAAGCCACACATCACGCTGGTAAATGCCAGACGCCTCGCTTGGTGTAAGGAGCTAAAAACATTGCACGATATTTATGAAGCGGAAAGCCACGTTTTGTTTTGATGCGCTGATACAATAATCCTCATGTCGTCAGCTAATGGTGTAATACAAGATGGAAACTATTAAGGCCGAAAATAGTTTTTAGAGCAAGGTGTCATCAACGATGTGTAGAGAGAAAGAGAGTAGTTTTCTTGAAACGGAAATACCCACTGTAATTGAAGAGATTTATAAACCTTAGTGCAAATATGGCTTAGACCGAAGTCAGTTAACACGGGAGGTAGGCCATATGGTCTTTGCTCAGTGAACAAGTCAACAGCATCCAGTCCTTTATCTACTGTATACTGGCGTAAAGGAAAAGAGACTGGTTAAAATTCATTTGTTATTGTTAGAGACAATAACACAATATACAAAAGGATTTTGGGAACCCAGAAGGTTTCCCATTTTCTTTCCGTGCCACAAACGCTCTAAAATTTACTTTTAACCATAGGTAGTCTTACTTAGTCTGTGCAGATTATATCTTATTTCCTATTAACAAATTTCATGCTTCCTTATAAAACGACAGTGAATCCAGCTTACAAATTGCAATCGCAGAGATATATATGAAATGTGAATCAAAGACAAATGAGATTGAATTAGTGTAAACCACAAGAACTCATCTACATCTACTTCTGCACTGCAGTGCAAAGCGCGTGGTACGGGGTTCTTCCCATTAAGTCAGATATTAGGGTTTCTTCTTGTGGCATTCACGTGTGGACTGAAAAAGAAATGATCGTTTAAATGTTTCTTTGCACATGAATTTGCAGTTAATGAGGGAGCAATACCTACGGCGCTATAGAATATTTCTAGATTCTCCACTTAAGATTGATCGTTGAGATTTGTAAGGTGATTTCGAGGCCTAATTGACCTCTACCTCCATACATCTGCCAGTTCATTTGTTTCAGCATTTTCATCGCGACTCCCCGTGGGCCTAATAAACGTGTGAGCATTCGTACTATTGTTTCAGTGCATTTTCAGTATCTATTATTATATTCAGTTTGAATCCCGAAAATTCGTCCACCATCTTAGCACGGGTAAGAGCCTCCCTACAGACTGTCAGCAGTGTCATATCAGTGACAGAGATATTTGAAATGTGAATCCAAGACAAATGAGATTGAATTAGCGTAAACCACAAGAACTGCCACCTGAAATAGAAACAGTTGAGCGTAAGCGGTCGTTCCATTTCATATCCCTACAAACAGATACACCCTGGCTTTTATAGAGCTGCCTGATTCTAAATGTGACTCATTGATACTGTAGTTATATTCTGTCAGGTTTTTATGTTTGTGAAGCACACAATTTTACATTTATGAAAATTTAAAAGAAAGTTGCCATCTTAGCACCACTTTGTAAACGTATGATGATCTAGTTACATCTATATGCAGTCTTTTTAGACTTCATAACAGGTAGCTGCATCATCTGAATATGTTCTGAGGTTACTATTATTATTACCTTCCAGGTCATTTATTTGTAACGTGTACAGACAAGTGTTTCAACACCGTTTCCTGAGACACACCTAACTTTTTCAAAGATAAGATTATAAAGGCGTAAAAAAGAAAATGACGGCTTGCAAACTGAAGCGATGCATAAAAGCATAGATTGCACAGACCGATAAACGAGAGAAGACGGCACTAACAGGAAAATAAACACGAAGATAAAAAATATGAAAGAAAAGCACTGAAAAGAAAAACACAAAGAAAGGATGCAAAATTTAAAAATATAGGTTCATTTTATTTAACCATATGTAGTAATGTGTGTGAGTAGGTGTGTTCAAAATAGGCTGCAGATTCCTTGTCTTGTGCCATCCGGTGGTGGCTTTCTGGGTACCGTTTAATAGGTCATGAGTCATCTACACACAGGAAGCGGCTGCACAAGTAACCGGGGCTGTGTGGAAGGTACCGGGCGGTTTTTTAAGTTAGAGGGTCTCAGGAAACCACAGAAAGGACGTCCGTCTAAAAGGGGACAGGTAAAACACAGTAAGGTAGTGTGGTGTGCGTACTGTAAGACCTTCGGTACACGCACCATCAGATTATTTGACTTGTCGCTCTAACGAAGTAGGCGACTGTCAGCAATATGTCTCGTGGTCTTATCGTGGCGTGTTTATCTTCTGCCGTTAGGTCAGACGATAGAAATGCCACTTGCACGCTTAGAGTAGCAGATCGACGGTGACTGACTTTAAACAGAACTTTATTAATTTTCACACACATTTATTAAAATAATAAAAAACAAAGACATTACGTAACTTGATTCTGGATGCTGTTTACAATTGACCATCTGAAGTTCCTTTGGTCTTGGTACGTTAATCTTATTCTCACATGTCTCTGATACTTGACAAAGTTTCCATTTATCTTCATGGCTATGTACAGGAATATGGTAATCTTTTTAGGCGCAGACTGAAACTTGACTATAGACTGGTACAGACCAATGTAGAACTCGTACAGACTGATGCAGACAAATGCAGACTGGTGATTGGAGGTCTGTACACTCGTTACAATACCTCGCGCGTTCAGGTATCACTGCACGATTGTGATCCGTGATGAGAAAAGGTTCTATGTTAGCAGCAATCTCATTGGCATATTAATACGCGGATCGGCGGAAGCAGAATTTGGTCCGTCTCTAAGGCAGCGCCATCTCGTAGTGCGGAGACAGACGAGCGCTGCGCCTGCGCAGTTGTGCTTGGCGGGGCGCGCTCTAGTGGGAAAGTTGTGTACGCGCTGACTACGTGGAACTATGTACAAAACAGGTAGTAGTAGAAACGGTCGGTATTGTAGTTGTAAAATGTCGTATTTGTTTTGGGAAACAACCAGAGCTCCAAGCCCTAATAGAAAGCACTGAAGCTCAAATAGTTAGTTACGGAAAGCTGGGTAAAGCAGGAAATAAGTTCAGCCGAAAATTTTTCAAACAACCTAACAGTGTGTAGAAAAGATAGATTAAATACAGTTGGTGGTGCAGTATTTATTACTGTCAGAAGTAGCTTACCTTGTAGTGAAACTGACAGTTCCTGCGAAAAAGTATGGGTAGAGGTTATACTCGACTATTGGGCTAAACTATTAATTGGATCCTTTAACAGATCCCCCGACTCAGAAAATATAATGATGAACGCTTCATAGAAAACTTGAGTGCATTTCAAATAGGTACCCCACTCATACAATTATAGTTGTTGTTGACTTCAATCTACCCTCGACATGCTGGAAAAATGATACGTTTAAAGCCGACGGCAGGTATAAAATGTCATCCAAAATTGTACTGAATGCTTTGTCAGAAAATTACTTTGCGCAGTTAGTTCATGAGCCCTCGAAGCCTAAATGGCTGCAAAAGCATACTTGATCTCTTAAAAACAAATGATCCTGTACAAATAGGGAGTATCATGACAAATAGAGGGATTAGCGACCACAAGGCAGTTGCTGCTAGACTGAATAACGTAACACCTACAACCACCAAAAAGGAACGCATAGTGCATCTATTTAAAAAAGATGATAAATGCTCTTAACGCCTTTTTAAGAGACAGTCTCCACTCCTTCCGATCTGATCACTTAAGCGTAGAACAGATGTGGAATGATGTCAAAGAGATCGACGGCAATTGAGAGATATATACCACATAAATTAATAGGTATTAGTACTGATCCCCCATAGTACACAAAACGAATCAGATCGCTGTTGCAGAATCGACGAAAAAAGGATGCCAAATTTAAAAGAACGCAAAATCCCCAAGATTGACAAAGTTTTGCAGAAGTTCGAAATATAGCGCGTTCTTCAATGCGAGATGCTTTTAATAATTTCCACAACGAAACTATGTCCCGGAATCTTGCAGAAAAGATTCTTGTCATACATAAAGCACTTGTCACTGGACAAGACGCAGTCAATACCTTCACTGTGCGATAGAAACAGTGAAGTCACTGATGCCACTAAAGCAGAGTTATTAAACACGGGTTTCCGAAACTCCTTCACCAAAGAAGACGAAGTAATTATTCCTGAATTCCAATCAAGAGCAACTGCCAAGCCCTCCGGAGTGGCCGAGCGGTTCTAGGCGCTACAGTCATGAACCGCGCGACCGCTACGGTCGCAGGTTCGAATCCTTCCTCGGGCATGGATGTGTGTGATGTCCTTAGGTTAGTTAGGTTTAAGTAGTTCTAAGTTCTAGGGGACTGATGACCACAGCAGTTAAGTGCTCAGAGCAATAGTGCTCAGAGCTATTTGAACCATTCTTGAACAACTGCCAAGATGAGAAACATAAAAGCAGATATCCTCGGTGTAGCAAAGCAGCCTAAATGACTTGATAAAGGCAAGGCTAAGATATCTGTATGGTGCGAAAAGTGGAAGTTTAGAATGAATAAAGAAAAGTGTGAAGTTATTCACATGAGTACTAAAGTAATCCGCTAAATTTTCGGTTACGTCATAAGTCACTCTAATGTGAAGGCCGTAAATTCAACTAAATACTTAATGATTACAATTACAAATAATCTACATTGGAAATACACCATCACCACCATTCTTTCTGTCTACAGGATAAGCAAGAATATGAAGGAGCTGTCAGCAGTTTATCGCGAACATAAGGAAGAGACCCTTCCTAAGGCCATATGGTGGATTGAGTACGTACTTCGCCATAACGGAGCACCACATCTGCGCAGTGCAGCTAAGGACCTGACCTGGTACCAGTACTTGCTGCTAGATGTCATGGCCTTCGTGCTGGCTGTTGTAGTGGCCTTTTGTATAGCTCTGTACAGCATTACTAGGTTTCTCATCTCCAAACTGTTTAAATCAAAGAAACTGAAACGAAACTGAGAATCTAAACTTCTGTGATGTAGGAGACTCTCTCCGTATTAATTTATTGAAAAATATGTTAAGTGAAGTGGAGGATTAGACACATTCACATTCATTTGTATGATCATTGTAGAGACTGTAGTATAAAATACAGGACACACAACTTTATCATCTAATTTGTTACGTTACAGATGAAAACAAAACTGTGTGTGTATAGCTTTACTGTCGTTACTCTAACGCAAAGTACAGTTTTAGGTTTAAAAAATGAAGTTTTTCAGAAATGCGACACACAAGCACTGTTTTCAGTTGATTTATTATGTGTGTCATTTTTTACGCAGCATTTTACCACAGAATACAACATTCTTGATCCATCTCAGGATACTCGTTTGTTAATAAGTTAAGAGTTCTGACGTTAGCCTGACATTTTACACTTCCGTGCATTCGTTTGTCGCCATATGTTTACAAACAGCTTTAATATAGCACTAAAGAAACTATGGAGAATCTATAAATTTATTAAATAATGCAGTACAGAATTCTCCGAAACATATGTCAATTTTCTTGATATTTGTTTCAGCTTCGTAAAATCCCTTCCACACAAAAAGCACTCACTTATTCCTTTAATAATTTCTTAACCAGTAATGTAAGCTGATCTATAAATTACGTGTAAATATACTACACAAGAATGAGACTAAAGGCAGCTCCAGGAAACCCTTCAGACTGCATTAAAGAGGAAGCAGAGTAACTTTTTTTTAAATTCATTTTGTTCGATATTGTTCGTTGCGTTTGTTCTGGGCGGACGTCACAAGACATCCGTTCAAGTTGATCGTTGATTCTCAGACTCAGTTATTTTATTGCACAGAGCACGCAGCACTCTGACCGAAGACACCGGCGAGAAACTTGATATATGTGACACCTATTGCATCTTCTACGGATCAGAGCGTGGAATGTCAGATCACTTAATCGGGCAGGTAGGTTAGAAAATTTAAAAAGGGAAATGGATAGGTTAAAGTTAAATATAGTGGGAATTAGTGAAGTTCGGTGGCAGGAGGAACAAGACTTCTGGTCAGGTGACTACAGGGTTATAAACACAAAATCAAATAGGGGTAATGCAGGAGTAGGTTTAATAATGAATAGGAAAATATGAATGCGGATAGGCTGCTACAAACAGCGTAGTGAACGCATTATTGTGGCCAAGATAGATACGAAGCCCACTACTACAGTAGTACAAGTTTATATGCCAACTAGCTCTGCAGATGACGAAGAAATTGAAGAAATGTATGATGAAATAAAAGAAATTATTCACATAGTGAAGGGTGACGAAAATTTAATAGTTATGGGTGACTGGAATTCGGTAGTAGGTAAAGGGAGAGAAGGAAACGTAGTAGGTGAATATGGATTGGGGCTAAGAAATGAAAGAGGAAGCAACCTGGTAGAATTTTGTGCAGAGCACAACTTAATCATAGCTAACACTTGGTTCAAGAACCATAAAAGAAGGCTGTATACATGGAAGAAGCCTGGAGATACTGACAGGTTTCATACAGATTATATAATGGCAAGACAGAGAACCAGGTTTTAAATTGTAAGACATTTCCAGGGGCAGATGTGGACTCTGACCACAATCTATTGGTTATAACCTGTAGATTAAAACTGAAGAAATTGCGAAAAGGTGGGAATTTAAGGAGATGGGACCTGGATGAACTGAAAGAATCAGAGGTTGTACAGAGTTTCAGGGAGAGCATAAGGGAACAATCGACAGGAATGGGGAAAGAAATAAAGTAGAATGGGTAGCTCTGAGGGATGAAGTAGTGAAGGCAGCAGAGGATCAAGTAGGTAAAAAGACGAGGGATAGTAGAAATCCTTGAGTAACAGAAGAAATATTGAATTTAATGGATGAAAGGAGAAAATATAAAAGTGCAGTAAATGAAGCAGGCAAAAAGGAATACAAACGTCTCAAAAATGAGACCGACAGGAAGTGCAAAATGGCTAAGCAGGGATGGCTACAGGACAAATGTAAGGATGTAGAGGCTTATCTCACGAGGGGTAAGATAGATACTGCGTACAGGAAAATTAAAGAGACCTTTGGAGAAAAGAGAACCACTTGTATGAACATCAAGAGCTCAGATGGAAACCCAGTTCTAAGCAAAGAAGGGAAAGCAGAAAGGTGGAAGGAGTTTATAGAGGGTCAATACAAGGGTTATGTAATTGAGGACAATATTATGGAAATGGAAGAGGATGTAGATGAAGATGAAATGGGAGATACGATACTGCGTGAAGATTTTGACGGAGCACTGAAAGACCTGAGTCGAAACAAGGCCCCCGGAGTAGATAACATTCCATTGGAACTACTGACGGCCTTGGGAGAGCCAGTCCTGACAAAACTCTACCATCTGGTGAGCAAGATGTATGAAACAGGCGAAGTACCCTGAGACTTCAAGAAGAATATAATAATTCCAATCCCAAAGAAATCAGGTTTTGACAGATGTGAAAATTACCGAACTATCAGTTTAATAAGTCGCAGCTGCAAAATACTAACGCGAATTCTTTACAGACGAATGGAAAAAACTAGTAGAAGCCGACCTCGGGGAAGATCAGTTTGGATTCCGTAGAAATGTTGAAACACGTGAGGCAATACTGACCCTACGACTTATCTTAGAAAATAGATTAAGGAAGGGCAAACCTACGTTTCTAACATTTGTAGACTTAGAGAAAGCTTTTGACAATGTTGACTGGAATACTCTCTTTCAAATTCTGAAGGTGGTAGGGGTAAAATACAGGGAGCGAACGGCTATTTACAATTTGTACAGAAATCAGATGGCAGTTAATAAGAGTCGAGGGACATGTAAGGGAAGCAGTGGTTGGGAAGGGAGTGAGACAGGATTGTAGTCTCTCCCCGATATTATTCAATCTGTATATTGAGCAAGCAGTGAAGGAAACAAAAGACAAATTCGGAGTAGGTATTCAAATCCATGGAGAAGAAATAAAAACTTTGAGGTACGCCGATGACATCGTAATTCTGTCAGAGACGGCAAAGGACTTGGAAGAGCAGTTGAACGGAATGGATAGTGTCTTGAGAGGAGGATATAAGATGAATATCAGCAAAAGCAAAACGAGGATAAATGAATGTAGACGAATTATGTCGGATGATTCTGAGGGAATTAGATTAGGAAATGAGACACTTAAAGTAGTAAAGCAGTTTGGCTATTTGGGGAGCAAAATTGATGATGCTCGAGGTAGAGAGGATATAAAATGTAGACTGGCAATGGCAAGGAAGGCGTTTCTGAAGAAGAGAAATTTGTTAACATCGAGTATAGATTTAAGTGTGAGGAAGCCATTTCTGAAAGTGTTTGTATGGATTGTAGCCATGTATGGAAGTGAAACATGGACGATAAATAGTTTGGACCAGAAGAGAATAGAAGCTTTCGAAATTTGGTGGTGCAGAAGAATGCTGAAGATTAGATGGGTAGATCACATAACTAATGATGAGGTATTGAATAGAATTGGGGGAAGAGGAGATTGTGGCACAACTTGACAACAAGAAGGGATCGGTTGGTAGGACATGTTCTGAAGCATGAAGGGGTCACAAATTTTGCATTGGAGGGCAGCGTAGAAGGTTAAAATCGTAGAGGGAGACCAAGAGATGAATACACTAAGCATATTCATAAGAATGTAGGTTGTAGTAAGTACTGGGAGATGAAGAAGCTTGCACAGGGTAGCATAGGGTAGCATGGAGAGCTGCATCAAACCGGTCTCAGGACTGAAGACCACAACAACAACAACAACAACAACAACAACAGTTTCGAAATAATGTCCTGAAGACGGCGGCCGTTATCATCAATACATTGTTGTAGACGATCGCTGAAGTTTCGAGCACCTCTTGCACACATATCGCGTGGTATGGCATTCACGTCTTCAGTAATCTGCTCTTTTAACTCTGGTAGGGTATGAGGGCAGCTTTCGAGAACCTTTTTCCTCAGAAGTTTGTGGCACAACTTGACCAGAAGAAGGGATCTGTTGGTAGGACATGTTCTTAGGCATCAATGGATCACCAATTTAGTATTGGAGGGCAGCGTGGAGGGTAAAAATGGTAGAGGGAGACCAAGAGATGAATACACTAAACAGATTCAGAAGGATGTAGGTTGTAGTAAGTACTGGGAGATGAAGAAGCTTGCACAGGATAGAGTAGCATGGAGAGCTGCATCAAACCAGTCTCAGGACTGAAGACCACAACAACAACAACAACAACACATTGCATCTAGTACAACACACAACAGTCAAAACGTTTTCGTAATTTATAATTCATGCAAGATATCAAGAGACTTTCACACAGTACCTTTTCAATTCAATAAATAGTTGTATTGTGTATAAAACATTGTACTACATATGGATCATATTTTCACTCACACACCATAAGGAAATTTAGAGGAATGTTGAAATGACAATGAAGTTATCACAGTGCCTACTTTGTTTCTTAATCTAAATCTTTACTACAAGTGTAGACAAGATCGTCCACTTTGAGTAAAGCTGTTTTCTTCTCTTTTGCATTGGTTGGTTGATTTGGGGAAGGGGATCAAACAGCGAGCTCCTCGGTCCCACCGGATTAGGGAAGCACAGGGATGGAAGTCGGCCGTACCTTTCAAAGGAGTCATCCCGGCATTTGCGTGAAGCGGTTTAAGAAAATCGTGTAAAACGTGGCCAACGGCCTTGCCGCAGTGGTAACGCCGGTTCCCGCCAGATCACCGAAATTAAGCGCTGTCGGGCTGGGCTAGCACTTGGATGGGTGACCATCCGGTCTGCCGAGCGCTGTTGGCAAGTGGGGTGCACTCAGCCCTTGTGAGGCAGACTGAGGAGCTCCTTGATTGAGAAGTAGCGGCTCCGGTGCCGGAAACTGATATCCGGCCGGGAGAGCGGTGTGCTGGCCACATGCCGCTCCATATCCGCATCCAGTGACGCCTATGAGCTGCGGATGACACGGCGGCCGGTCAGTACCGCTGGGCCTTCGTGGTTTGTTCGGGAGGAGTTATGGAAAACGTAAATCAGAATGGCTGGATGCAGGTTTGAACCGTCGACCTCCAGAACGCGAGTCCCGTGTGGTTATCTACTGCGCCACCTCGCTCGGTATTAAAGTGTGTGTGAGAGGACTTTCTTCTGAAAATAAAATTAAGCTGATGGAGATTAAACATCGCAAAAAAAGTCGCAGAACGACGAGAGATACGGTTTAATGTCAAGTTTGCGCATAAGGTTTTTGTTCAGAGAATTGTTTCTCTTCCACATATATTTAAATTACGGCTATAACATTAAACTGTGCTGATAACTGTGAAACACCCCCTTAGAAAAGTTTATGAATTACTGTGCTGGTAAACCTCTTACGGTATTTGACTTTCAAACAGCTAAGCAAAACTGAACGTACTCGGACATTTTTCTCTTTACTTATTCTGATCATCACTAAACTGACACACAATATTTTTAGCGCAACGCAATCTGACTTTCAATAATCCCTACAAAAGAATGGCCCATACTAACAATAACCTATACATTTCGTCAATCACTTACATCACAAAAATCTGCGTTACTCGAACTATTGCAATACAGCGAGCGCCGATACTGCCAGCTAAATAAAACATTCTAACTACTGAAGGCACTAAGTACTGATAGGCATAGTTAGCAAATGAAAGAATTTGATGGAGAACAAACAATATATCATACACCACTTCTGGCGGCTCACCTTCAACTGCGCAACGCTGCGTGCTGTTCACATCCAACTGCCCAACACCATAATTCCAAATATGCAAATTAGCCACAGACTGCACACAGCACAGTGATTTTCATACAGAGCGCTACGTGGCGTTACCAACATAAAAACCCAAACAGCCTACTTACAACTGTTTCCATCATCTTCTCTTCGTTTTTCTATCCTTCGATGTATATACCATTCGGTTGTAACAATTATATCCCTCCTTTGTCAATTTGTAACACATTACGTTTCAGTGGTAGATTCATTTCGTAAATCTTCTGAGTGGTCTGAGGGGAGTAGCGTATCCCCAGTTCGTTTTGTCCAGACATATTTTTCGCGCTATTTTTCTCACTTGAGTGTTCACTGTATTGCTTTTACAGCCACCTATCTCCAGAATTTCATTACCTTTTTACCCTTTTACTTCAGGTTACACGTTCTCTTAACCCCAACATTAGCTCTACAAAGGAAAAAGATAATGGCATCTTGTAAATCACATTCATGTTTTCACTTTCTCGTAACTCCAACATTAGCTCTACTGAGGAAGAAGAAACTGGCATATTGTATATCACATTTCTGTACTTCTCTTCAGTTCTTCATTTGGGAGTTTTATTCCAACTGAGGCATCTGCGAAACAAAATTTTATAAAAAAAATAAATAAAATAAAAATTGAAAAAGCATAGCCTCCCTATAAATGGTAACGTAGTGTGACATCGTACTGTTTAAGATTTGATCAGGTTTGACAATAAAGAGTTTGTTCTTTCAAAATGAAAAATTGTTAATCACATTCTGATATAATCTCATCTCCGGAGCTCCACAATGTTATCATACTGTAACACAGTGAATGCTACGGCGTGGAGGCCACTACTAAATCATCGTGATTACTTTTTTTATCACGTTCCGTCCACCTCCGTAGCGCAGCGGTACCGTAAGCGGCTACAACGGAAAGGGGCACTGGATCGATTCCCGGTATTGTGTGCCCTTCATCATCATTGACACGCAAGTCGCCGAAGTTGTGTCAACTAAAACCACTTGCAATACGACGGCCGAACCCCGAAGTGGGTATCCCGGCCAATAAATGCCATACGATGATTTCATTTCATTTATCACGCTCCAGCAAAAATGTAAAGTTGATGCATTAAGTTGTTCTGAAAGCTGTGCTAATATTCAAGATAATAAAAGCGGGTTCGAAGCTGTGAGGTTCAAGGGGAAGTTATCCTAGCATTACTTAGCAACTGTTTCACCAGGTATCCAGACTAGTTTACCAAACTGATTACTATTAATTATAATCTTTTAATAGTCATCTTACGACAACCGGTGATATATATAAGAGAATTTAAATAAAAAGAAATAAATCAGTTTATATTTGGACATTTGTTTTAACATTGGTCATTGTTCCGTTAAAATTTCAGCATATTAAACTTGATTCATAACTAAACTAGTGCCTTATTTAGGATTGTGAAAATGTGAGTTTGTAATCTTACGGAACACATCAAATATGGAGCCAAGATTGGGAGACTGCATACAACATTGCATTCATAAAATAACACATGAAGAACGTTGAAACATATACAAGAAGAAATTAACCACAACCAACCGATTCAATTTTCACCCAAAGAAGTTACGGTCGTAGCGCCATCCTGTTCGTCATGAAATTACCACACACTGGTATACTAAATTCATACTAATTGTCTGTGAAATCTTCTGGAAAAGAATAACTGAGGGTTACTTTGATGATTACACCACATCCTTCACGTGGTCAACTTGGTTTACACAAAGAGTGGAACTCCACAATAATTTTGATAATTAAAATAAATTACATTGAAACGCAATTTACAAAAGAAAAACCTCGAACTGGTTACTATCGTCCTACTATGAACGTGATGGGTCAAACAACTGTATAAGCACGTGGTACTGGTCTCACAAAGTACATCCCACGTGGGTTGAACATAAAGAAAAGTTGCTATATTGAAAAATATTGTCAAGACGAGACGTTATAATCTTACGCACATTCACATTTAAGATTGGTGATCTTCGTTAGAGTTACAGATCATCAACATGTGGTTCCACTTTACTCACAAAGTTGTGACAAAGCAACTACTGGAAGATATTCTGAACTTCACACTTGAATTACACTGCGTTGAAATTTAAGATAGCCAGATATTTTAGATCTAAACCTGAAACAAAGGTGATTAAATTTTCAGTTAAGCTGAACTTAAGAAATCCATTGTCTTATGGACTTGGCAGAGACGCGCTTAGCCAGATATCTTACCACTTCAGACGCTCGCCGCAGACAGAGTGGTGTGGGCCCCTACGAAGGGTGCCTCACAACTATAATCGGAAGTGACCAGAGAGGCAGCTTCCTATACCTACATGACAAGGGATGGAAGGACCATACCAAGAATAGAAACCTCTTTGCTTTTAGAAAGTGTAGCTACCTGTTCCGACGTTGGTCCTACTGTTCTCTAGCAGACAGGCTTGTCTGCTACCATCAAGCATGCAACTAGAAATACATTTGCTCGTTCATCCTTTCACACAGAAGGGAAGGGGGATGACAGTATCTTATCATATACCCTATATAAAAGAATGCGGATGTAGGTTGCATATGAGACTGTGAGACATGAATTACATATAAACTGTGTTTTAAAGTGTAGTAGTGTGACAGATCGCTCTTGAGTATGTGTAAAAGTAACACGTTCCACTGCTCAGTCTCCTCCCAGATAGTGAGAAACACCACAGTAAATTTAGAAGTGGAATGTATGCCGTAAATGACAACAGATTTAAGAAGTTAACATGAAAGGAATCCAGCAGAGACCTTTCAACAGTCAGCTTATCTTTTGCAGACGACAACATACTTTTTACGTAGGATGCCTCCTAATATCGAGCCAGGCATCCTCCTACCCGGCGTAGTGCAGCAACTCGATGCAGCATGGATTCCACAAGTCGCCGGAAGTCCCATACAGAAATATTGACCCATGCTGCCTCTACAGCTGTCCACAATTGCCAAAGTGTTCCCGGTGCACGATTTTGTGCACCAACTGACTACTCGATATCCTATAAATGTTCGATGGGTCTAATGTCAGGTTATCTGGGTGTCCGGGACGTTCTTTAAAGGAATCGCGAACAACTGTGGCCAGGTGATCGGCGCATTGTAGTCCATACAAGTTCCATCGTTTCCTGGGAACATCAAGTCCATGAATGGCTGTATGCGGTCTCCAAGTAGGCAAACATAACCATTCCAAGTCAATGACAGGATTAGTTGGTCCAGAGGACCATTCCTTGTAAACAAAGCCCACACCACTGTGCAGCCACCACCAGCCTACACAGTGCCCTGCTGGCAATTTGGGTCCATGGCTTCGTGCGCCACACTCGAACCCTAATATGAGGTCTTACCAGCTGAATCAGGACCAGCGTACGGTTTTCGTGTCGTCTAGAGTACAAACGATATGGTCACGAGCCTAGGAGAGGAACTGCAGGCGATGTCGTGCTGTTAGCAAAGGCCCTCGATTCTGTCGTCCGCTGCCATAGCCCATTAACACGAAAATTCACCGCTCTGTCCTAAGAGATACGTTCGTCGTACGACCCACATTGATTTCACAGAGTGTTGCTTGTCTGTTAGTACCGACAACTCTTCGCTGATCTGGAGATAGATTGGGTCGAAGACGAACGAAGCGTAGCGGTTGGAAGGGCAGAGGAAAAAAAGTGCCAAGGCAACAGCCAAGGGAAAAAACCCTCTACGATAGTTAGGTCGGCTGGTAAGAGCAGTAGCGGATGTCTTGCTGCCTGCGATAGATCGTGCAAGGATAGGCTTTGTTAGTAGTGGGTATCACGCATGTCGATACCTTGACGTTGTGCGGATGTGTTGCTCGGAGGCTGGCGCTGGGTGCTGGTGTAGAGCTCTCGTTCAGCGTCAGCAACCTGCAGCAGTTAGGTTTATTATCGTTCTTGTGTCCGATAGGTCATATATCGGATGCACAGATGCACAGTGTAGGGTGACGTTGGCGGTTTGCTTGTGCGTCAGTAGGCGAGCTCGTCGGTGTCACTGCTGTGGCCTGTTGGTCGGTTCTAATAGCAGCTGGTAATTACCAGTTAGTGTTGCTGACATGCAGCGGCTTGCCGACGTTTGTCGCTTCTTAGTGTATGTTAGTTTACCATAGGTGGCTATGCCCTAGCTAGTAGGAACTGCATATCCCTAGACGGGAGCTGCGTACGTCATCAGAAGTCTAATCAGTGCCATGTATATAGACTATCATCCCGTGTTCAAAGAGTGTTAATTTCCGTCCTGCACCCATAATCACGCCGGAAACATTTCCACACGAGTCACCCGACTCACTGTCCTTTTACACTCTGCGTACGCGACAATCCTACCATCTGTATACGTGCATATCGCTATCCCATGACTTCGTCACCTCAGAGTACGTGGAGATGTAGTTTCATATAGACTACCGACTGCAGTAGCCGTTTTACACAAATGCATGTCACTGACGATAAGTAACAAGTCTGATCGTCTTGCGACAGTAAGGCGAGTAGAGGCGGTAGCGTAAAATACCTGATGCTTACTCCTAAAGCTAACTCTCTGAGCTAAATTCCATACCTCTCCGCAATGTCTGGTGGGAACACGAACATGAGTCTGTCAGGTGGAAGTACAATACTGGCCATTAAAATTGCTGCACCACGAAGATGACGTGCTACAGAGGCGAAATTTAACCGACAGGAAGCAGATGCTGTGATGTGCAAAATTTTAGCTTTTCAGAGCATTCACACAAGATTGGCGCCATTGACGACCCTACAACGTGCTGACATGAGGAAAGTTTCCAACCAATTTCTCATACACAAACAGCAGTTGACCGGCGTTGCCTGGTGAAACGTTGTTGTGATGCCTCGTGTAAGGAGGACAAATGCGTACCATCACGTTTCCGACTTTGATAAAGGTCGGATTGTAGCCTATCGCGATTGCGGTTTATCGTATCGCGACACTGCTGCTCGCGTTCGTCGAGTTCAAATGACTGTTAGCAGAATATGGAAACGGTGGTTTCAGGAGAGTAATACGGAACTCCGTGCTGGATCCCAACGGCCTCGTATCCCTAGCAGTCGAAATGACAGGCATCTTATCCGCATGGCTGTAACGGATCTTGCAGCCACGTCTCTATCCCTGAGTCAACAGATGGGGACGTTTGAAAGACAACAACCATCTGCACGAACAGTTAGACGACGTTTGCAGCAGAATGGGCTATCAGCTCGGAGACCATGGCTGCGGTTACCCTTGATGCTGCATCACAGACAGGAGTGCCTGCGATGGTGTACTGAACGACGAACCTGGGTGCACGAATGGCAAAATGTCATTTTTTTGAATGAATCCAGGTTCTGTTTACAGCATCATGATGGTCGCATCTGTCTTTGGCGACATTGCCGTGAACGCACATTGGAAGCGTGTATGCATCATCGCCATACTGGCGTATCACCCGGCGTGATGGTATGGGGTGCCACTGGTTACACGTCTCGGTCACCTCTCGTTCGCATTGTCGGCACTTTGATCTGTGGACGTAAAATTGCAGATGTGTTACGACTTTGGCTCTACCCTTCATTGGATCCCTGCGAAACCCTATATTTCAGCAGGATAATGCGCGACCACATGTTGCAGGTCCTGTACGGGCCTTTCTGGATACAGAAAATGTTCGACTGCTGTCCTGGCCAGCACATTCTCCAGATGTCTCACCAACTGAAAACGTGTAGTCACTGGTGGCCGAGCAAGTGGCTCGTCGCGATACGCCAGTCACTACTCTTGATGAACTGTGGTATCGTGTTGAAGCTACATGGGCTGCTGTACCTATACACGCCATCCAAGCTCTGTTTGACTCAATGGCCAGGCGTATCAAGGCCGTTATTACGGTCTGAGGTGGTTATTCTGGGTACTGATTTCTCAGGATGTATTCACCCAAACTGCGTGAAAATGTAATCACATGTCCGTTCTAGTATACTATATTTGTCCAATGAATATCCGTTTATGATCTGTATTTCTTCTTAGTGTAGCAGTTTTAATGGCCAGTAGTATATTAAGACAGACGGCAGCTTTGCTGCATATCCATCGGCAACAACACAAACACTACGCTACACTGCATAAGTACCTAACCCTTCAACTCCACATTCACTGTGAGACGAAAAGAAAAAGACGCACTACACAGGAATTATTCGAATGGGACCGAAATTGGTATATATGATGTGCACGTACAGACAAACATATGAGTACAATTTCAGAAAATATTGATGATTTATTTTGGAGAGAGGCTTCACACAATGAGGTAGTCAGTCAGTTTCTCCACACCTGGCCTCATGCAAAAAGCTATCCGCCTTGGCACTGAGAGTTGCTGGATGTCCTCCTGAGGGATGTCGTGTCAAATACTGTCCACCTGGTGCTTCAGATCGTCAAAATCCAGAGTTGGTTGGAGGGTACTGCCCTTAATGCTCTAAACGTACCCAGTTGGGAAGAAATTCAGCGACCTTGCTGGCCGAGGTAGGGTTTGACAAGCAGTAGAAACTCTCGCCGTGTTCAAGCGGGCATCATCGTGCTGAAATATGAGCCCAGGAAATCCTGCCAAAGAGCAAAGAAACAGGACGTAGAATATCGTCGACATGTGGCGGTGCTGTAAGGGTGACGCACGCGACAAGCAAAGGAGCAATGCTGTGCATTGAAATGACACCTCCTGCCTGTCGGGTCTCAGGGCGAACGGCAATCAGGCTGGTGTCCCAGTGCTGTCTGGGGAGAGGGGGTGGGGGGGAGGTTTCCGCTATTCGTCGGGGCTCATTTCGAAGCAGGAATCATCTCGGAAGACAGTTACACTCCAGTCAATGAAATTCCAGGTGAAAGACCTATCTGGAGACACCCCGTACAGCAGCAGGATACCAACCTGACAGTATCCAGCCATACGATCCGACATCCAGAAGCGATGGGGTTCCTATTCTTTGCTTAGCAGGATCCTTTTCGTTGTCATTGGCCGCACCCTTACAGCACAACGTTACTTTGACGATATTCTAGGCCCTTTGTCCTTCTTTGTCCTTCTTGGCGAGGAATCCTGCCCTATATTTAAGGAAGGTTATGAGCGCCCACACGCTGAGAAAGATTCTACTGCTTGTCTTCTTATTTGTGAAACCCTACCTTGGCCTCAATTGAGAACTTTTTGGAGCATTATGGTCGGAGCCTTCAAGATTTCGAAGATCTAACGCAGGAACTGGACAGGATGTGTTATGTACGAGGCGGAACTATGGGCCTCATGGAAAAAGGGTGACCCAGCTGAGTCACGCAGTTTGACTCTTAGTCTGATCACGAAGTGTGGCCATTAATTGCAAGCATTGATCACGGAGGCTGACGCGAGGATCAATGAACTATACTTGACGGGATGTATCTGGAACATTTTACGTGATTAGAAAGTTAGTAGGCAGGAATACAATTAAATACTTAGCTTTAATTCAGCATCAGCGGTGAAAGTCGATCTTGACTTTGTACAATAATATTTACAAGTGCAGTTATAGACCGAACTGCGAATACTTCTTTACAGTTCTGACTGCTTCACACATACAGATCAATTGTCAATGCATAAACGTATGTGGCGCCTGGCTAGGTCATAGCTACGGACTTAGCTGAAGGCTATGCTAATTAGCGTCTGTGCAAATGAGATCTCTGTAGCTATAACAAGTGAACCATTCCTATTAGAGTCGGCTGTCATACTGGGCAGTGCGCTAGCTTGTCTCGTAAGACCAGCCGAGTGGCGGCGCTCGGTCTGCTAGCGTCGACAGTGGCGACTCACTGGTCCGATGTGTACTGACGGACCGCGGACGGTTTGAAGCCTACAACCTGACCAGTGTGGTGCCTTGCGGTGACACCACAGAATGTTGTACGATATCCCTCAGGTCGTCTGACAACTCTTTCAATCAATACCAAGCCGAGTAGTTGCCTATACCAGGGTCATAGGTGGAACAATGCGTTAGGGACTTGCTAAATTTGAAAAACTCGTCCTCTTGAATAAATTATCCTTTTTCTGAAATTGTAATCATTTGTATGTCTGTAAATATACATCACGTCTACCGATTTCCGCCCCGTTCAGATAATTTCTTCATGGTCCCTCTTTTTTCTTTTTTTGTGTTAGACCGTATTGCGTTTGTTGACACCCAGTAGAAAGGTCTGCACCATGCTGTGACCCACGGGAAAAGTAATGTAATTTATAAGTTTGCAGAGTAATGGGCATATATGTGCTAAGTCGACAATCCAACATAAATGTCATTCGCTTCACCTTCATACCATGTGTAATGCTGTAGCTTTGACAACATTCTAATCTCGAATATAATGACTTCCCTAGAGAGAAAAACTACTGTCCATAAACTAGCGTGTTTTATACAGCAATCCTAGTGCGAATCGCAGCGTTCCAATTTACACACGTTATCCTGCGAAATATGGATACAAGCAAACTGACAGACTTTACTTAGATTTCCACGGAGCATTTTTCACTGCCCTCTCTACCTTCTTGTCTGAATTAAACTAAAGAGATTACCCAAGTTAGTGGCTATCGGACGATTGAAACTGGTTCCGTTCCTCAGTTACACTGGCAGCAGTTAATTGAGCCATGTGCCTAGACCAACCTGTGCACTGTTTCTTTTATTATTAGGGAGCCACACTGAAGAGCCAGAGAAACTGGTACACCGGCCTAATATCGTGTACGATCCCGCGATCACAGAATTGCCGCAACATTGCGTCGCATGGACTCGATTAATGTTTGAAGTACTGCTGGAGGGAACTGACACCATGAGTCCTGCAGCGCTCTCCATAAATCCGTAAGAGTACGAGGGGGTGGAGATCTCTCTAGAACAGCTTCGAAGGCATACCAGATATACTCAGTAATGTTCATTTCTGGTGAGTTTGGTGGCCACCGGAAGTCTTTAAACTCAGAAGAGTGTTCCTGGAGCCACTCGGTAGCAATTCTTGACGTGTGGGGTGTCGCATTGTCCTGCTGCAATTACTCAAGTGCGTCGGAATCCACAATGGACACGGATGCAGATGATCAGACAGGATGCTTACATATGTGTCATCTGTCAGAGTCGGATCTAGCCGTATCAAGGGTTCCATGTCACTCCAACTACACATACCCCACGTCATTACAGAGCCTCCACCAGCTTGAACAGTCCCCTGCTGATATGCAGGGTCCATGAATTCATGAGGTTGTCTCCATTCCCGTACACGTCCATCCGATCCATACAATTTGAAACGAGACTCGTCCGACCAGGTAAGATGTTTGCAGTCATCAACAGTCCAATGTCGGTGTTGACGGTCCCAAGTGAGGCGTAAAGCTTTGTGTCGTGCAGTCATCAAGGGAACACGAATGGGCCTTCGGCTCCTAAAGCCCATATCGATGATGTTTCGTTGAACGGTTGGCACGCTGGTACTTGTTGATGGCCCAACTCTGAAATCTGCCGCAATATGCGGAAGGGTTGCACTTGTCAAGTTGAACGATTCCCTTCAGTCGTGGTTGGTCTCGTTCTTGCAGGATCTCTTACCGGCCGCAGCGATATCGGAGATTTCATGTTCTACCGGACTCCTGATATTCACGGTACACTCGTGAAATGGTCGTACGAGAAAATTCCCACTTCATACCTACCTCGGAGATGCTGTATCCCATGACTCGTGCGCTGACTATAACGCGACGTTGAAACTCACTTAAATCTTGATAACCTGCCGTTGTAGCAACAGTAACCGATCTAACAACTGCGCCAGACACTTGTCTTACATAGCCGACAGCAGTGCCATATTATGCCTTTTTTATGTATCTATATATTACAATACGCATACGTATACGCGTTTCTTTGGCGCTTAAGTGTATAATCAATTTCTTGAAATTATAAGAGTCCCCCAAAATTAAACATAGTTTACTATTTTGCTTGTAATAACCAGTTTACGATGCCCTGTCTTATTATCTCAAGTGAGCAGCACTCAGCTGACTTTAACATAGCTGACGAATATAATCAAATTGCGAACTTTCCAATACTTGAATTATTTAGTTACTTTATGAATTGTTAAACATTTATACACAGTAGCCTCAGAAATTTGTTGTAGCCCAACTTATAACCTCAGCCATTCGTCACCGAATTACTCACTTTCATGACGTGAAAGGGTGTTCCACCCGTGGATAAGAGACTTCGCTCCGCTGGAGGTGTCGTAAGATTGTCTGAACGTAGGCGTTGTGAAACTGTCAGAGAGAGAGAGAGAGAGAGAGAGAGAGAGAGAGAGAGAGAGAGAGAGACGAGTGAAGTGACGATACCAGACACATAAGTCTAATATGAAGTTAACGCGAGTCCTTCAGTGTTCTGTGACTGCCGTATCTCAGAGAATAAGGGCACAAGATGATAACATATCATAAGCGTTATAAAATGTTTTTTATCTAAAAGAAGCCTCCGTCACTTGCTATATCAGTGGGAGTGAGGCCGCCGAGCTATTTTCTTCTCAAAGTCTTTACCCACGTGACCGAACCTCAGTCATACCATCATTCGAAGGAAGAGCGCTAAGAGGAAGCGGCGATAAGAGTTAGAAGTTTCGTCGAGGTGATCAGCTCTGGAGGAGTTCCGATGGGAAAGGATGGAAAGGAAGTGTCCTCGGGCAGCTCGAGGTTCCTGACTTTACTGGACGATATTTGGGGAACTTACTCTATCTTGGGGCACTGTCGACATAACTTTTCTTCTTAATTCCGTTGATGATTAACTAAATCTTTTAAGCCATAAGGATTATTTCAGACAATACAGGTCACTCGGAGATACCGCATACGTTTCTGTGTATACTGTCTGTTTCTGTCTAGCGCCTTTTTGAAGTCTAGGAAGATAGAATCTACCTGCATCTATGATTTGCTGGATACCGTGTGTCAAGAGAGCGAGCTGTTGTTTTGTCATTGTTGTAACGTGCAGAAGTTACTCTCTCTAAAAGAACATCATTTAGGTTCCTAGATTTCAGCTGCACTGATATATAATTCTGAATGTTCGTTATTTTCTCTCCACACTACGTCACATAAGAACCTGTATACTGCAGAGAAAGACAGCGGAGGAAGGTATCAATTCAGTCCGCCGGCTGCAAGTGTAGGAGTCGCCGGTAAGTCGACCAGGAAATTTCAGAACAATGCAAACTCCACTGCTGCATTTTGGAAGCAATCGCTTGGATTCTATGGTGTCGTTAAGCAATTTCTTCGCAAGACTCTTTCGTCCAGAAGCACTAGGTGATCAAGGTATGCTTGAGAGCTAATGTTAGGTGCTGAAAGTAGAAGAGAGTTAGTGGCGCTAATGAAGAATGAAGACCTATCGTGAATCTTACTTGCATGACTCTGTCGGTAGAGCACTGCCCGCGAAACACGCTGTTTCGGGTTAAGGATCCGGTGATCCCAGGAGTTTCAACAAGTCAGGAAGGTTGAGTGAGGAAGCTGAAAAAACAACAGGTTCACCACCTCCTAAGATGTGACTTAGTGACGGTCTGTGGTCTTGGAATGCAATCCAAATCCCACCAGCCCCCTGCATCAGTATAAGCAATCTAACCAAATGCTAACTAAGTGAAATAACTGTGTCACACGGATAAAATCCTGTAAGTAAAATAAGTGCGTCACAAGGATAAAATCCTATATAATCAGTTAATATATGCTATCTAATTTATCTAATTGAAATTATATGGGCAAATGCTAGTGGACATCAATATGACGTGTGTCCATCCTTCGACCTTCTGACCACTTGAAACTGTTGGGGACACTTTCAATGACGTACCTGAAACTTGTAACGTTTCTAACTTATTTTTGGTATTCAGTTTTAAAGCGATGTGAGCTCTCTTTTGTCCCACGTGTCATACTTCATATTTGTGCACTGGATATTTTTCTAACAGAAGTCTTCACTAGCAGATATCTTACGCCACAGAGGTTCTGAGAACAAGCTATGTGATCTGTGGTTGCCACTAGCATTGTCGTTGTCAGTGTAATTTTTCAGTGAGAAGTGAGTGAGAGAGTCGGGTGCTGGTCACGCTGTTGAGAGGTCTGGAAATAACTAGCAGAACACAGAGGTGGTTGGGTGTTAGTCATGCCCCTGAGTGGTCTGGAAATAACTAGCAGAACACAGAGATGAAAATGAAGACGATCTTCTTTTTTGAAAATATGATTTTAGAACTGTGAAGATATACAGGTAACATTAACTCTGCATTCCTTGCTCGCGTGTAATTTATGATGAGTTTGAAAAAGTATGATTTTCATTTATTGGTTTTGGTCAGTTAGTCTGAATGTCGAGACAATATTAAGCAAAACTGTTTGATCACATGGTTTACCACTTCAGTAACTAATTGCGTGACAGAATTGTATTTTTATAAGAAATGAATTTTGGAAAGATTGTTATAATTGCTAAGGAGTCGTTGTTTCGTAATTCAGTTTTGAATGCTAGTCCCTTTTGAATCATTCACTATGTTTAGTTTCTTCCACCATCTCCCCATGAAAATTCGGTTTTGTAGTTGTGTGTCACAGCACTGTACCGAGTGGAACATAGACCTCAAAGTAAAGCGTGATGTGCTAGGTATAGCTGTTTATCCTTGCATTGCCCTTGGCAAGGTTTCTCTTTAGCTGGTTTACTGCTACCCTGCACTTTAATTTTCACCATTTTTGAGCAGTACCGGGTATCTGTTGTTGAAGGTACAATATGTGATCAAAAATATCCGGACACCTGGCTGAAAATGACTTACAAGTTCGTGGCGCCCTCCATCGGCAATGCTGGAATTCAATATGGTGTTGGCCCATCCTTAGCCTTGATGACAACTTCCACTCTCTCAGGCATTCGTTCAATCAGGTGCTGGGAGGTTTCTTGGGGAATGGCAACCAATTCTTCACGGAGTACTGCACTGAGGAGTACTATCGATGTCGGTCGGTGAGGCCTGGCACGAAGTCGGTGTTCCAAAACATCCCAAAGGTGTTCTACAGGACTCAGGTCAGGACTCTGTGCAGGCCAGTCCATTACAGGGATGTTACTGTCGTGTAAGTACTCCGTCACAAGCCGTGCATTGTGAACAGTTGCTCGATCGTATTGAAAGGTGCAATCGCCATCCCCGAATTGTTCTTCAACAGTGGGAAGCAAGAAGTTGCTTAAAACATCAATGTACGCCTACGCTGTGATAGTGCCACGCAAAAAAACAAGAGGTGCAAGCCCCCTCCATAAAAAACACGACCACACCATAACACCACTGCCTCAGTATTTCACTGTTGGCGCTACACACGCTGGCACATGACGTTCACCGGCCATTCGCCATACCTACACCCTGCCATCGGATCGCCACATTGTGTACCGTGATTCTTCACTCCACACAACGATTTTCCACTGTTCAATTGTCCAACAATTACGCTCCTTACACCAAGCGAGGTGTCGTTTGGAATTTACCGGCATGATGTGTGGCTTATGATCATTAAATCCAAGTTTTCTCACCTCCCGCCTAGCTGTCATAGTACTTGCAGTGGATCATAATGCATTTTGGAATTCCAGTGCGATGGTGTGGATAGACGTCTGCCTATTACACATTACAACCCTCTTCAACTGTCAGCGGTCTCTGTCAGTCAACAGACGAGGTCGGCCTGTATGCTTTTGTCCTGTACGTGTCTCTTCACGTTTCCACTTCACTATCACAGTGGACCTAGGGATATTTAGGAGTGTGGAACTCTCGCGTACAGACATATGACACAAGTGACATCAAATCACCTGACCACGTTCGAAGTCCGTGAGTTCCTCGGAGCGCCCCATTCTGCTCTGTCACGACGTCTAATGACTACTGAGATCGCTGATACGGGGTCCTGGCAGTAGGTGGCAGCAAAATGCACCTAATATGGGAGTGTCCAGATACTTTTGATCACATATTGTAAGTCGCAAAAGTTTGTTAGGGCCAGTTTAACACCACAGATGAGACACAGTAACATCATTCACAGTTAAGCATTGCCTTTCAAACTTATCTACAGGATGAGTTAAGGTGCAGTTCAATTAAGATTTCATTTCTTATGCCGAGAGCCATACTACTGCAACGCAATGTGTATCATCTAATATTTGGAATTTCATTTAGTCGGTGTGCCTACGTAAATTTATAGAGCTTTTTAAAGAAGTACTTTGGACAGTTATTCTTTCAAAGATCAGCTTGTAATTTTATACAGAATTATTACTCTCTTAGTTTTATGTGTTGCAACTGCAAGACACTTACTTACATAAATTGTAGCACTTTTCACTGCACAGCACAATCCAGAATTTCACAGGACAGCTCATTTAGTACATGCTTAGAGTTTTTAATTATATTTGGTAAAAATTAACCGCAATGCAGTTCACCGTTTCTGCTGGATTTGGTGACTCTTTTTTCAGATAGAGTTTATGTTCAGTTTCACGTTACAACACACACAGGAAAGTAAAAAATAAGAACCAGTTCTCGCACAAAAATTAATAAATAAATAAACTAAATTGTTACAAGGTCTGTGGAGAAATGGCAGCTTATTCATTCTCAACAGCCAAAAACCAGAGAAGATACTTTGGTGAATGCTGGGGTCTGGAGCAAAGCATTCTAAGTGATCCGGAAGGTGCTGCATTTGGTCCAAGTCAGCATTTTGGACAGAAATAGGTAGGGAAATTGACCACGTATTATTTGAGGAATCATTCGCTTCAGCAGATTTAAGGAAGTTACAAAAAACACCGTCCGGACAGGCCTTCAGGCCCAACGGCACTGACCGACCGCCGTGTCATCATCAGCGCTTAGGCACCACTGGATGCAGATACGGAAGGGCATGTAGGCAGCACACCGCTCTTCCGGCCGTTTTCACTTTTCGTGCCCAGTGCCGCTACTTTTCAGTCAAGTACACTCCTGAAAATTGAAATAAGAACACCGTGAATTCATTGTCCCAGGAAGGGGAAACTTTATTGACACATTCCTGGGGTCAGATACATCACATTATCACACTGACAGAACCACAGGCACATAGACACAGGCAACAGAGCATGCACAATGTCGGCACTAGTACAGTGTATATCCACCTTTCGCAGCAATGCAGGCTGCTATTCTCCCATGGAGACGATCGTAGAGATGCTGGATGTAGTCCTGTGGAACGGCTTGCCATGCCATTTCCACCTGGCGCCTCAGTTGGACCAGCGTTCGTGCTGGACGTGCTGACCGCGTGAGACGACGCATCATCCAGTCCCAAACATGCTCAATAGGGGACAGATCCGGATATCTTGCTGGTCAGGGTAGTTGACTTACACCTTCTAGAGCACGTTCGGTGGCAAGTTCCCTTGCCGGTCTAGGAATGGTAGAACGATGGGTTCGATGACGGTTTGGATGTACCGTGCACTATTCAGTGTCCCCTCGACGATCACCAGAGGTGTACGGCCAGTGTAGGAGATCGCTACCCACACCATGATGCCGGGTGTTGGCCCTGTGTGCCTCGGTCGTATGCAGTCCTGATTGTGGCGCTCACCTGCACGGCGCCAAACACGCATACGACCATCATTGGCACCAAGGCAGAAGCGACTCTCATCGCTGAAGACGACACGTCTCCATTCGTCCCTCCATTCACGCCTGTCTCGACACCACTGGAGGCGGGCTGCACGATGTTGGGGCGTGAGCGGAAGACGGCCTAACGGTGTGCAGGACCGTAGCCCAGCTTCATGGAGACGGTTGCGAATGGTCCTCGCCGATATCCCAGGAGCAACAGTGTCCCTAATTTGCTGGGAAGTGGCGGTGCGATCCCCTACGGCACTGCGTAGGATCCTACGGTCTTGGCGTGCATCCGTGCGTCGCTGCGGTCCGGTCCCAGGTCGACGGGCACGTGCATCTACCGCCGACCACTGGCGACAACATCGATGTACTGTGGAGACCTCACGCCCCACGTGTTGAGCAAATCGGCGGTACGTCCACCCGGCCTCCCGCATGCTCACTATACGCCCTCGCTCAAAGTCCGTCAACTGCACACACGGTTCACGTCCACGCTGTCGCGGCATGCTACCAGTGTTAAAGACTGCGATGAAGCTCCGTATGCCACGGCAAACTGGCTGACACTGACGGCGGCGGTGCACAAATGCTGCGCAGCTAGCGCCATTCGACGGCCAACACCGCGGTTCCTGGTGTGTCCACTGTGCCGTGCGTGTGATCATTGCTTGTACAGCCGTCTCGCAGTGTCCGGAGCAAGTATGGTGGGTCTGACACACCGGTGTCAATGTGTTCTTTTTTCCATTTCCAGGAGTGTAGCTCCTCAGTCGGCCTCACAAGGGCTGAGTGCAGCCTGTCTGTCAAAGGCACTCGGCAGACTCGGTGACCCATCCAAGTGCCAGCCAAGGCCGACAGCGCTTAACTTCGATGGTATAACGAGAACCGGTGTTACTACTGCGGCATCACTCAAGGATATTATAGAAAACCGAATGGAGAGAGGCGATTGGAGAGATAAAATGCAGTCTGTTTCAGTTCGTTGTGTGAATCACTGCGCCGTGTCGCTCCCTAAATCCGGATAAGGAATGTATCTTCCGCTGCCAGAATTACAATTGTGTGCATCGAGCCACACCTGAGTGTGTCACCAGGACGTGCAGTGATATGAAAAATCTGTAAAGTAACACTTGTAAGTCGCCTAACTATCCCGACTAGCTACGACTCTTCGCAAAACGTGATGAATACAACAAAGGAAGTAGGTTTCAGTACGGTTGTTCGCCCACTGCTTGAATACTGCTCAGCAGTGTGGGATCTGCACCAGATAGGGTTGACAGAAGAGATAGAGAAGATCCAACGGAGAGCAGCGCGCTTCGTTACAGGATCATTTAGTAATCGCGAAAGCGTTACGGAGATGATAGGTAAACTCCAGTGGAAGACTCTGCAGCAGAGACGCTCAGTAGCTCAGTGCGGCCTTTTGATAAAGTTTCGAGAACATACCTTCACCGAAGAGTCAAGCAGTATATTGCTCTCTCTTACGTATATCTCGCGAAGAGACCATGAGGATAAAATCAGAGAGATTAGAGCCCACACAGAAGCATACCGACAATCCTTCTTTCCACGCACAAAACGAGACTGGAATAGAAGGGAGAACCGATAGAGGTACTCAGGGTACCCTCCGCCACACACCGTCAGGTGGCTTGCGGAGTATGGATGTAGATGTAGATGTAGATGTAGTTTATGCCCCGGATTTTACTTCCAATGATAACACGATCGAAGCTTTCCCGTAATGGTAGCAAATGGCAAGGAACGAGAAAGGGTAAACTTACTCGGAAGTAACACAACTGAATACCGAACACGTCCATGAAACTGTCAATCAGATACGGCATAATCTCCAAGTGCGATAAATCACATCTTACAGGTCTGATTTGTGCAGGGACAAACGTCACGATCGTCTGTTACCTTCTTTGCCTGATAACGTATGAACATGTATGAATGCCTCGGTTCGCGGATACGTAGTTTCAGTAGCAGGAAATTTCGGAGTAGCTGCATCAGTGTCAATTTAACTAGTTTCCTGAAAATCATTAAGGAAACCAAAAACTCTAGTAGGAATGACATGTGCAAAGTAGCCTTGAATCAAATCAAACACAAATACAAGAGGCATACCTGATATGAAGGCAAACACAGGTGTCTGAAATTGATAATATCAGGGAAAAGTGGGTTCACGGTATCTAAAGGCAATAGACAAGCGCTTTATTTTATCAGTAGATTACTTAAACGATTTCTCCATGGTTGCGATAACTGAACGTCGAGTAACAATATCTCATATTGTTTCCGAGCAAACATTTCATATTCAGAAAATGAAAAAAAGATCAGATCTCCCTGAAAACTTAGTCGTGAGTGCAAAAAGCTAGCTATAACTCACTTGTGTTTACAGATACCTAGTACGGAGACGGTTTCGGATCACCACGTGTTTTGAATAATGTGCAGTGTGAACAAAGAGCCGATCTTCTGCATTTAAAACCCGTACGCAATGACACGCGGAAACGACACGGCTTTACCTGACTTCCATCATAGATCCAAATTATATGGAAACTGTTGCAGTGCTTGTGGCCGGGTGCGACCTCACCCTAAGGCAAGTGCCATACGAACAGCGTGTTTCCGCAACGAACGTGGTACTGCGGCGAGACACAAGACTCCCGTAGCTGTGCGGCCAGCTGTGGAGTGAAATGCGGAGTGACAAATATCGAGTCACCTGCAGTGCCTCTACAAAAAAATTGTTTTGTGTAAAAGAAGCAAAGCTACATCCCTCCGCGTAGTTACTTATTCATTAAAACTTTTATTTTCGGCGTAAAAAATTGAAAAGCACAGTTTTCAGACTGCAATGTAACCTTTCTCATTCGATTGTCAGGAAACTATTGCATAAAATAAATTAATTTTTACGCATCGTATAGTCTGAACTCACTGATTCGCAATGAACTGCTTTTCCTTTCGTTATAGCCCACTTTTATTGTAGTCCGCCGAAGGAAAGTAAAATAAAAATGCTTATTTTGAAATGTCTGCCGTCGCTGAACAGTCTACGTTTGGTGCATTTTCGAACACACAGTATAATGCTGCTTACCAAATGTAACTAACGCATCAGAGCTATTCTTAACTCTGCAAGGAGATATATACCTCTTCCGAATCCCGAATAAATGAGCGATATGTACTGGCGTTTGGCCGCAACAGACTGCGACACGCTACACTTAGATGGTTCAAATGGCTCTGAGCACTATGGGACTTAACATCTGTGGTCATCAGTCCCCTAGAACTTGGAACTACTTAAACCTAACTAACCTAAGGACGTCACACACATCCATGCCCGAGGCAGGATTCGAACCTGCGACGGTAGCAGTCGCGCGGTTCCGGACTGAGCGCCTAGAACCGCTCGGCCACCGCGGCCGGCGCTACACTTTAGACCAGTGGTTCCTAACAGGTACTCCTCGAACACCCAGGGGTCCGCGAGCTATGCCAGAGGCGTCCGCAAGATGCTACTAGAATAAAAAATATATTAAATATATTTCGTATGATAAAAGATTTTTTGTTTTGGCCTTTCCAAGAATGAGCAGAGCTGTAGCGAACGCTAACTTCTGATTCTAGCGTCTTCCTAGAGCCGACTGACACTAGCACACTCTAGCGCAAAACAAGAATTAGATAGGGGCAAACAGTTCTGCTGTATGCCGTTAGAATCGGCTCGACAGTCGGATTTCAGAGTGAGAGTCTCAAGTTCGGAACCTAATATTTCAGAAATAATGGACTCAAAGGTCAGACTGGACTCACCTCATTAAGCACGGAAAATTAAAATTAACTGTATACTGATGGAGTACTCTGTTGTAACTGTATTTTTTCAAATAAATAATACCTTGTACGAAATTAGTGCTTTCTTATTTTTCACACATGTCTACTCAATGCAATCTCAAGTGTAGCACACTTGATAGACCAATACATTCAGTTTTAAGTTTTTCCTGTCATTTTCAGTTCATATTCAATTCTTAGTTTTTAAGGAGTTTGTTATACTAAACACCCAGATTTGAAAACAAAGATTTTGAGCAATAATCAAAAATTTAACAATAACAGTCCAAACAGTCATGGTGGTGTCTGTTTGTTCTATATTGTGTCTCCCTGCCACTTTCGCGCAACGACGCTCTGAGCGTGTTTTTTAGGGAATTGACTAGTTTGAACCTGGGACCTGTTGCTGGTAAGGAGACGCCAGACCACACATGACATGTAGAATTCAGAAGAGTTCAGTGAGACTAGCGATGATATAACCAAATACTAAACGATCTCAGCGTCCCTGTAAAAGAATCTTAATACTAACTAAATTTAGTGGAAGGGGTTCAAGGCCTTCCTATTTTTAGTTCGCTGGTAAAATAACGTCGAAAAAGCAGTTAATTTTATTCTACTCACAAAACATTGTTTATAAATTACACTATTGATAAAAGGAAGTGTTTTAATACAGGATGGTAAAAACCAACTGCGTTCAACAAAAATGTGAACGAATATTCCCTGAATGGGTTTCCAAGTTCTACAATGGATCGAAGGATGACCTATGCCATATCACATCTATAATCTAGGTTTAAATTAAGTTTCACAAAAGAGAAAAACTATCAAAATGGTCTACAGTGACCCTCAATTATCTTTAATAACTTATCTAACATGTCGTAAATTACAGTGCCTGAAGTGGCTTCTCAATAACTATATAACAGAAAAATCATCGCGTTTCAGATTTTTACTTCAAGTGGCAAATGTGAACACCATGAGCTTTAATTGACGATCGACACTAGTATTACGCAAAAAGTAGGTGTAACAGATGAGACCTCTGCAGTTCTGAGTGAAGCCTTATGCGCTCAAAAATGCGGCATCGCGTGCGTTCATTACCTTGTCGGTGTTTAGGCAGCGTCAGGGCGGCGGCGGGCAGCACAGCTCCGCTCACCTCGCCATCTCGCAAGCAACTCCTCTTCTCCTTACTACAATTTACCGAAGTTGGTTTAAAAAAACTATCTGGCTGTGTTTTCATCTGACCAATCAGGGTCTCAATGTTAACCTTAAGCTCCGCCTACAAAAATTCTGTCTATCCAATGAGAAACGTTATGTTTTTAAAGTTTGCAACGTAACAGAGACGCGAAAAAGTCTCACACTAAAACTTTTCAGCTGGTGTGGTCCTTTTAGCGTTATCGTAAGATCTATACTGTTTTTCTGGAGGGCTCTAGCTTTTAACATGGGATGGGGTGTGGTCCTTGACGTAACAGAGACGCGAAAAAGTCTCACGCTTAAACGTGCTGGTGGTGTGGTCTTAGCGGTAGGCTGGCAACGTGGGTGTCCAGTCTGTCCCTTATCGTACGGCCTTCTAGCTTAACACCGTTCTGCTCTCGGCTTCTGTTCTCGTTTCTCCCCTCGGAACTGCGTCTGTCTCACAGTGGGAAGATATGACATGCATTTAGGCATTCTCGTGTTACTCTGTGGTATTCCATTTGCTCACTCGTTACTCATATTACTTTGGTTAATTTCATGTCACGATTTATTCGGAGCTATGTGACATACTACTGGATTTGCTTATCATGTCAGGGTTTTCATGGAAGCTGTTGGATTTGCCTGACACCTTACAACAATAACGTCTAAATTGAAAAAGTTTTAAGCTCAATATTTTTTCAATAATAAATATGTCAATGTTTTTTCTAAGTACCAAAAACGGAAAACGTATAAAAGCACTCTTAACTTAGTTTTTTTAGGTACTTGATACTGTGATATGACAAGGTACCAATCATGCTCGATGACGGGGTCCTTGAGAAAATTTTGTTGGGAACCCCTGCTCTAGACTATGTCCATTGGCTGTTCGGTGTTGAGCCTCGTGTTTCTGTTTTGTATGTCGTATATGTAGTCAGTTATAGTCATACTTCCAGCTAACATCCAGTCACAGCTATTATCATTTTAAAAGCAGGGGCAGGCATTCACAGGTCCAGGTTCCGGATCAAACTTAGGCAAAGTGGGTAACTGAAAAACGATTTATCCTCAACACCAATGGATGGAGAAGGAACTGGACACCTATCCAGGAATATCCGTCATTTAGCTTCAAGGTCAGGTTTCACACTTCTGAGTTTTGTAGAATTCATGAGCTTGCTCAAGTCAGTTCAGGTGTTGGTGTGTCGTCTTGTGTTACTTGATTCCAAGAACAGTACCACGTCCTTATTCAGTCTTCCTGTGGATTTGAAACTGACTCCTTTGCTTCTAAAACAAGTGCCAAGAATGCCAGTTACTCATCATACAAGTACTTCAATCTTCTCAACGGGGTATCTTCATTTTATTTGTATATTTCCGACAACAGTCCCTATTCTTTCGCCACTTCTGTTGAGCCCACTGGTCTAAATAGCAAAATAGATAAATAAATGGATAAATAATAATAAAAAAAGTAAAAAGCAGACGGAAAATTAACATCAACTTCGAAATGTTTAACGTCGTTAAATAATGACAAAATATTGATCATAACTTTTTATGTTTATCTCTTCGGCCTTAGGTACTTGGCCACTTGTTGTTACTTAGTTGACGTTTGGTGTGCATAGAGAACTGGCAGCTCAATTTGCAGTAGGAATTAAAATCCACGGAGAAGAAATAAAAACTTTGAGGTTCGCGGATGACATTGTAATTCTGTCAGAGACAGCAAACGACTTGGAAGAGCAGCTGAACGGGATGGATACTGTCTTGAAAGGAAGATGTAAGATGAACATCAACAAAAGCAAAACGAGGATAATGGAATGTAGTCGAATTAAGTCGGGTGATGCTGAGGGAAATAGATTAGGAAATGAGACACTTAAAGTAGTAAAGGTGTTTTGCTATTTGGGGAGCAAAATAACTTATGATGGTCGGAGAGGATATAAAATGTAGACTGGCAATGGCAAGGAAAGCGCTTCTGAAGAAGAGAAAGTTGTTAACATCGAGTATACATTTAAGTGTCAGGAAGTCATTTCAAAAGTATTTGTATGGAGTGTAGCCATGTATAGATGTGAAACGTGGACGATAAATAGTTTGGACAAGAAGAGAATAGAAGCTTTTGAAATGTGGTGCTACAGAAGAATGCTGAAGATTAAATGGGCAGATCACATAACTAATCAGGAAATATTGAATAGGAGAAGTTTGTGGCACAACTTGACTAGAAGAAGGGATCGGTTGGTATGACATGTTCAGAGGCATCAAGTGATCACCAGTTTAGTACTGGAGGGCAGCGTGGAGGGTAAAAATCGTAGAGGGAGACCAAGAGATGAATACACTAAGCAGATTCAGAAGGATGTAGGTGGCAGTAGGTACTGGGTGATGAAGAAGCTTGCACAGGATAGAGTAGCATGGACAGCTGCATTAAACCAGTCTGATGACTGAAGACCACAGCAACAACAACAGCGGATGTAGTGATAAAGGTCTGCTATGTCATGATGTGTAGCTGTTTGATGCCTCTCTTCACTCAAGAGTGCATGTTCGGTCAGATTGTTTGACTGTGCTGTAAAGAAATCGACTTTTGTGTATTTTATTTTGTTGTTCTTCTCTTAATGTTTTACGGCAGTGTAACATGTCACACTTTCTGCAATTACTAAACTATTTTATTTTTAGAAGGAAATTTTCATTCAGCAGTGTGCGATGTTGCGAAACTTTCTGGCAGGTTAAAAGTGTGTACCGTACCGAGGTCAGAGCTTGGACGTTTGGTAGGTAGGAGACGAGATACTGGCGGAAGTAAAGCTGTGAAGAGAGGTCGTGCGTCGTGTTTGGATAGCTCATTTCATTGGTCACGTGCCCGCCTAAATTCGAGTCTCGGTCGGGCACAGTGTTTTATTTTTGTCGCTGTATTTACAGATCTAATGTTTCAAATGGCTCTGAGCACTATGGGACTTAAGATCTGAGGTCATCAGGCCCCTAGAACTCAGAACTACTTACACGTAACTAACCTAAGGACATCACACACAGCCATGCCCGAGGCAGGATTCGAACCTGCGACCACAGCGGTCGTGCGGTTCCAAATTGAAGAGCCTAAAACCGCTCGGCTACAATGGCCGGCTTACAGATCTAGTAACACATTTTGTCATCCTGGAGTAGTCAACATGGCTAGAATTAAATATTTATACGTATGTTGTAACCGCAGAAAAGCCAAGTCTAAATGCAGTTGTTCTCAGACGATACACCAGAAATCATACGGGGAGATAGAGTTAACAGGGGACGCCAGGCGTGTCAGAGGGGTCACAAAAGATAACGACGCAGCCAGATAGCCGAGGCGGCGGTCCAAGCGGCCAGGCAGCTGCGCGTGATAAGCAAGGAAGCAGACTCAGCTATTAAGATAAACAGGGCGCTCTGGGAAGGTCCCTTAATAAACAATAACTTGCAGTATCAACACTCTTGGCTAGAGGGAGAAGTCTGGGAGCGGAGAGAGAAAGAAAGAGGGCCCTAGGTGGGGACCGCACTACGTCATGAGGAGCCAATGAAGGGCTCAGGACGCAGTGCGTGACCATATAGGGAGAGGCCCCTCTACCCCTCCACCCAGCTTCTGAAGAAAAGTACTGAAGTTAATACTAAAACAATCCCTAATAAGGAAAAGTTGCACTCGACACTACGTCATGCCAAGCGCTGGCGGGGTCGAAGGGGAAGAGCTAACAAAACTCGGAGGCACGCCGCTCCGGGGATATCTCTCTCTCTCGGGTTTAGGCTGCGACGGTAGTCAGCGTGAGTAGCAGCCGACTTGGGCTGAGGGCGGGCTGCAGGCAGACAGTTGGAGATAGTCGCCGATGAGCGTTTAGGCAGCGACCGCGGGACTCTGACGTAGGGTGCTAGTGTGGGCAGCAAAGTGCTGGAAAGTTCTATCAGGCAGCCAGAACGGTGGAAGTCAGTCACCGTCTCTGTAATGGGCTTGGCTATTCTGTAGGTACAATCACTACGCAGTTAGGGTGATCTGTATTCTTTATGAATAAATTAGAACTTTTATAACGTCCATACGAGTTTACTTCTAACAACATCCTAGCCTTGTACCTTCACACCAGGGAATTTAACATCTTAGCCAGATCAAAAGTCTCCCTCTCAATTAGGTCAACCGGCTAATTCCCGTTTACGAACCGTGTCGCTCAATCCCTCGCAAAACCCACGCTTGGGACGCGACACGTATCTAAATTACAAGTCAAAATGAACAAGTTTTAAATTAGGTTAATATTCTGCGAGAGAGAGAGAGAGAGGTCGGGGTAGTGTCTCTATAAATAGCTCTGTGAATCGATAACAACGTGAGTACGGAAACAGAGAGATGTCGTTATTGGCTGGCAAGCGAGGGAAATATGTTCGAGTAGCAGCAGTTGCAGGGAGTGGACAGAAATAAACAAACATTAAAAAATGTAACACTTTACCACACATAATTCGATGTAGGAAATCCGTTGGCATACGAAGCAGTTTACAGAGTCTCGAAATGGACAAGTACAAGCCCTGTGATGTTTACGAGAAAATTTTATGGCATTCTTCCTCCGAAATAGTGCCAACTATAGGAAATGATAATGTAGATGGATAGCGGTCACAATAGCCAGGCTATTGCTGACGTGCGCATTTGACTAACAAATGTAAAATTTAATAATTAATCTTGCAGGATGACAATTATTAAACTATATGAAATAAAAGCGTATGACTCCTGAAGAGTTAGGACATTCAAACTGCACGGTTGCCAGAGTGGCATGATGGGAATTAGTATGCATGCATGGTTTGGTTTAGCGACGAAGCCCATTTTCATTTGGATGGGTTCTTCAATAAGCGACATTGGAGAATCCGCATTTCGCCATCAAGGGGTCCTTTCGGCTTCAGCGGGTGACTATGTGGTGCCTACTGTAAAGTTACGGAATAATCGGTGTGATATTCCTTAATGGCACGGTGACTACCGAACGGCACGTGAAGGTTTTCGAAGATGATTTCATCTGCATTATCCAAATTGACAAGGTGTGGTTCACGCAAGACAGAGCTCGACCCCATCGAAACAAGAGATTGTTTGATGTTCTGGAGGAGCACTTTGGGGACCGCATTCTGGTTGTGGAGTGCCTAGAGACCACTAGCATGGGCCTCGATTAGCAGCCATATTCTCCGAAATTGAACACGTGTGACTCCTTTTTGGGGGGCTATATTAAAGACAAGTTCTAAGCAATACTCCAACACCATTGCTGAGCAGAAAACAGACATTCAGCAGGTTATCGACAGCATAGATGTTCCGACACTTCAGCGGGTCATGCAGAATTTCGCCATTCGCATGCGCCACATCATCGCCATTGAAAGCAGGCATATCGAACAGGCCACAACCTAAATCCGAATATCTGTAGTAACGTTTACACGTGAATGAAGTATGTGCACGCCGTAGTTTGTAACTAATTTACTTTTTTTCCATGTTATTGTTGTCTTCAGTCCTGAGACTGGTTTGATGCAGCTCTCCATGCTACTCTATCTTGTGCTAGCTTCTTCATCTCCCAGTACTTACTGCAACCTACATCCTTCGGAATCTGCTTAATGTATTCATCTCTTGGTCTCCCTCTACGATTTTTGCCCTCAACGCTGCCCTCCGATGCTAAATTTGTGATTCCTTGATGCCTCAAAACATGTCCTACCAACCGGTCCCTTCTTTTTGTCAAGATGTGCCACAAACTCCTCTTCTCCCCAATTCTATCCAATACCTACTCATTAGTTATGTGATCTACCCATCTAATCTTCAGCATTCTTCTGTAGCACCACATTTCGAAAGCTTCTATTCTCATCTTGTCTAAACTATTTGTCGTCCATGTTTCACTTCCATACATGGCTACCCTCCATACAAATACTTTCAGAAACGACTTCCTGACACTTAAATGTATATTCGATGTTAACAAATTTCTCTTCTTCAGAAACGCTTTCCTTGCCATTGCCAGTCTACATTTTATATCCTCTCTCCTTCGACCATCATCAGCTATTTTGCTCCCCAAATAGCAAACCTCCTTTACTACTTTAAGTGTCTCATGTCCTAATCTAATTCCCTCAGCATCACCCGACTTAATTCGACTGCATTCCATTATCCTCGTTTTGCTTTTGTTGATGTTCATCTTATATCCTCCTTTCAAGACACTGTCCATTCCGTTCAATTGCTCTTCCAAGTCGTTTGCTGTCTCTGAGAGTATTACAATGTCATCGGCGAACCTCAACGTTTTTATTTCTTCTCCATGGACTTTAATACCTACTCCGAATTTTTATTTTGTTTCCTTTACTGCTTGCTCAATATACAGATTGAATAACATCGGGGACAGGCTACAACCCTGTCTCACTCCCTTCCCAACCACTGCTTCCCTTTCATGTCCCTCGACTCTTATAATCTGGTTTCTGTACAAATTGTAAATAGCCTTTCGCTCCATGTATTTTACCCCTGCCACCTTTAGAATTTGAAAGAGAGTATTCCAGTCAACATTGTCAAAAGCTTTCTCTAAGTTTACAAATGCTAAAAATGTAGGTTTGCCTTTCCTTAATCTTTCTTCTAAGATAAGTCGTAGGGTCAGTATTGCCTGACGTGTTCCAACATTTCTTCGGAATCCAAACTTATCTTCGCTGAGATCGGCTTCTACTAGTTTTTCCATTCGTCTGTGAAGAATTCGCGTTAGTATTTTGCAGCTGTGACTTATGAAACTGATAGTTCGGTAATTTTCACATCTGTCAACACCTGCTTTCTTTGGGATTGGAATTATTATATTCTTCTTGAAGTCTGAGGGTATTTCACCTGTCTCATACATTTTGCTCACCAGATGGTAGAGTTTTGTCAGGACTGGCTCTCCCAAGGCCGTCAGTAGTTCCAATGGAATGTTGTCTACTCCAGGGGCCTTGTTTCGACTCAGGTCTTTCAGTGCTCTGTCAAACTCTTCACGCAGTATTGTATCTCCCATTTCATCTTCATCTACATCCTCTTCCATTTCCATAATATTGTCTTCAAGTACACCGCCCTTGTATAGACCCTCTATATACTCCTTGCACCTTTCAGCTTTCCCTTCTTTGCTTTGGAGTTCAATAATTGTCACCCTGTCTATGTACCTTTACGAGTTTTTAATTGTTGTCAGCTGTCTCGTAACATACATTGGCAAATCTTTTATATCAGTTTTAGAAATTTCAAAATCTTTAAGGTATTGAAACTAATTTTGCCGTTAAACGCTTGTTTCACAGTAATGAAATCAGTATTCGAGTGCTTTCTGTCCGACATTCCTTCCATTCTTATGGCATTTACATGTATTTAACATTCTCTAACTTTGGGCTATGATTTGTATTTTTCAGTTTTGTTTGCAATTTTATCGTAACGTAAATGTGTGTTTGCAGTGTTTGCGTGACTCCTTTATTCATGAGTCTGTACAAAGTCAATTCCGATGTAAGTCTACGTGGTATTTTGTGAAATATATTGGTAAAATACGTCACTGAACCAATTACTTTCGACCAACCAGGAAATAGTAAGTGGATATTAATTGTTGAGCTAAGTGCTTAGACTACGAGAAAACTTTCAATTTGACAGATATATGTTGACTGTAGAATTTACAACTCAGAACTCGTCTTGCTGCAGTATTCCAAAGCCAATATGGGAACCTTCTTAGGTAAATGTCAGTAATATTTCACTCCAGGTATATTTAATATCCCGTGAATTCTAGAAAACGTATACTAATTGTTTTATAATCTGTACTTGTATTATATTCCAAGATTGTGTTCAAATTATTTTATCCTCATTGCAGCAGTAATGTATACGGTATAATCTCTTTTATAATACTATTTTCTCAGATTCTATTTCAATATGAAACATAGCTTTTTGTTAAAAATTTAAGTGAAAGCTGTCATCTCATTTAAAGGAAATATTAGAGGGGACCTTGTTTAATTCTACGTAGTATCTGGCGAAGTAGACCTTGTGAGGTAAATAGACTGTCATTACAGATGCAAATCCAGAAATACCACATCGAAAGATGAGTGCTGCTCGCTTTAGAATGGAACTATTTGTCATGGCATATCAGTGCACAATCAGCTTTCGTCCTTGAAATGTGAACGAGCGAGGTAACGCACTGGTTAGCACACTGGACTCGCATTCGGGAGGATGACGGCTCAATCCCGCGTCCGGCCATCCTGATTTAGGTTTTCCGTGATTTCCCTAAATCGCTCCAGGCAAATGCCGGGATGGCTCCTTTGAAAGGGGACGGCCGACTTCCTTCCCCGTGTTTTCCTAATCCAATGAGACCGATGACCTCGCTCTTTCGTCTCTTCCCCCCAAAACTCCCAAACACCACCTTGAAATGTGCTTCAATTCTGTGGCAGCTTCCACCAGAATCGGCGGTGGACAAATCGCACAACACCATATGATGTTATGTGGGAAGCCTAACGCAATCGAGACTGGTACCTTGATTCTGTGAACACACAAATTTCTTCCATTAGTAGTGGTCACCTTCGAAGTAGCGCCAGTTTCAGTTCTCACGTGTCTGCTTTTGTTCCTTCATCTACATCTACATTTACCCTCCGCAAGACACCCAACAGTGTGTGGCGGAGGGCACTTTACGTGCAACTGTCATTACCTCCCTCTCCTGTTCCAGTCGCGTATGGTACGCGGGAAGAACGACTGCCGGAAAGCCTCCGTGCGCGCTCGAATCTCTCTAATTTTACATTCATGATCTCCTCGGGAGGTATAAGTAGGGGGAAGCAATATACTCGATACCTCACCCAGAAATGCAACTTCTCGAAACCTGGACAGCAAGCTACACCGCGATGCAGAGCGCCTGTCTTGCAGAATCTGACACTTGAGTTTGCTAAACATCTCCGTAACGCTATAACACTTACCAAATAACCCTGTGACGAAACGAGCCGTTCTTCTTTGGGTCTTCACTATCTCCTCTGTCAACCCGACCTGGTACGGATTCCACACTGATCAGCAATACTCAAATATATGTCGAAAGAGTGTTTTGTGAAGCACCTCCTTTGTTGATGGACTACATTTTCTAAGGACTCTTCCAATGAATCTCAACCTGGTACCCGCCTTACCAACAATTAATTTTATATGATCATTCCACTTCCAATCGTTCCGTACGCATACTCCCAGATATTTTACAGAAGTAAGTGCTACCAGTGTTTGTTCCACTATCATATAATCATACGATAAAGGATCCTTCTTTCTGTGTATTCTCAATACATTACATTTGTCTATGTTAAGAGTCAGTTGCCACTCCCTGCACCAAGTGCCTATCCGCTGCAGATGTTCGTGCATTTCACTGCAATTTTCTAATGCTGTAACTTCTCTGTATATTACAGCATCATCGGCGAAAAGCCGCATGGAACTTCCGACACTATCTACTAGGTCATTTATATATATATTGTGAAAAGCAATGGTCCCATAACACTCCCCTGTGGCACGCCAGAGGTTACTTTAATGTCTGTAGACGTCTCTCCATTGAGAACTACATGCTGTGTTCTGTTTGCTAAAAACTCTTCACTCCAGCCACACAGCTGTTTTGATATTCCGTAGGCTCTTACTTTGTTTATCAGGCGACAGTGCGGAACTGTATCGAACGCCTTCCGGAAGTCAAGGAGAATGGCATCTACCTGGGAGCCTGTATCTAATATTTTCTGGGTCTCAAGAACAAACAAAGCGAGTTGAGTCTCACGATCTCTGTTTCCGGAATCCATGTTGACTCCTACAGAGTAGATTCTGGTTTTCCAGAAATGACATGATACACGAGCAAAAAACATGTTCTAAAATTCTACAACAGATCGATATCAGAGATATAAGCCTATAGTTTTGCGCATCTGCTCGACGACCCTTCTTGAAGACTGGGACTACCTGTGCTCTTTTCCAATCATTTGGAACCTTCCGTTCCTCTAGAGACTTGCGGTACACGGCTGTTAGAAGGGGGACAAGTTCTTTCGCGTACTCTGTGTAGAATCGAACAGGTATCCCGTCAGGCCCAGTGGACTTTCCTCTGTTGAGTGATTTCGGTTGCTTTTCTATTCCTTGGACACTTATTTCGATGTCAGTCATTTTTTCGTTTGTGCGAGGATTTAGAGAAGGAACTGCAGTGCGGTCTTCCTCTGTGAAACAGCTTTGGAAAAAGGTGTTAAGTATTCCAGCTTTACGCGTGTCATCCTCCGTTTCAATACCATCATCATCCCGGAGTGTCTGGATATGCTGTTTCGAGCCACTTACTGATTTAACGTAAGATCAGAACTTCCTAGGTTTTTCTGTCAAGTCGGTACATAAAAATTTACTTTCGAATTCGCTGAACGCTTCACGCATAGCCCTCCTTACGCTAACTTTGACATCGTTTAGCTTCTGTTTTGGTAGCGTTTAAACTTAGAGTGAATCTCTCTTTGCTTTCGCAGTAGTTTCCTATCTTTGTTGTTGAACCTCTGTGGGTTTTTTTCCCGTCCCTCACACTTTTACTCGGCACGTACCTGTCTAAAACGCATTTTACGATTGCCTTGAACTTTTTACATAAACACTCAACATTGTCAGTGTCGGACCAGAAATTTTCGTTTTGATCTGTTAGGTGGTCTAAAATCTGCCTCCTATTACTCTTGCTAAACAGATAAACCTTCCTCCCTTTTTTATATTCCTATTTACTTCCATATTCAGTGATGCTGCAACGGTCTTATGATCACTAATTCCGCTGCTTTAAACTTTTCTCCAAATCATTTTCGGTGAGGCAACACAAAAGACCGCCCTTTTTACCTTTCTGCGCAACAGAGGAATAGTGGGTAATAATCAGTTCGCCAATTGTCAGTGAATGCAACGCTGTTGATGAAATTCTTTATAGCCTAATCATATACATTGCAAAGTCGAAAAAAGGCGTGCACAAGTACACACGGTTACTGTTGTGTTGCGACCTTCTGTGACACACGCCGAAAAATCCGAAGAACTCACTTCGGTATTCCCGCAGTAGCTGTTCGACAGTTGTTTGCAGTATGCTGGGTCCATACATATATCAACAGAAACATCACAATCTTTGCGCCTTCTCTGCGTAAGTAAGAACTCGTTGAAAGGTTAACACATATGCAGCAAGAGAGGAGGGGTGAGGAGAATTGGGACGCTGTATGGTTTGTAAGGGCAGTGCAGCATCAGTAAGTAGCTTTGACGAGACGTAGCAGCATTAGTTTGGCACCAGTCGAGTATTAATTTGTGGTGCATATGGAAAGTTAGAATACATTATTTCTTTAAATCTAGAGAAGATTAGGAAAGGAACAAAAACTCAAAATGTGACGAACATAATGAAACTAAGGATTGCTGCTGTAGGTCATCGTGTGGTTCTATTACATACTTAGCAAATGAGAAGCTGATAAAAAAGTATTATCGCTGGAAATCTGAACGGCTGCCAGATTCTGTAGGATTTATGTTTACTGCTGGACTAGTAGACTAGGAGGTATCTATGTAATCTTGCACAAACCGGGTTCTGCATCCAATTGCTGAGGAACAGAGAAGGAGCATAGTTCGAGCTAAAAGAACAGACAAACATCATAGTACGACGAGTTTGAGAAAAGTAACGAGAATGACAACACTGCGATCGATCTGGCAACGCTGTGTTGTTCTGCTTTTGTAGATCGGTGTGCTCATCCCTACCAGACACTCAGTCTGAGAATCAGCTCCGTACAGCCGTTACGTGATTTTTGAGAACGCCATCGGGGAAGTTGTGTTTTGTTGTGTGTTACGAAAATGGAACAATCGAATTTAGAGCAAGGATATGCAATCAAGTTTTGTGTTGAACATAGAGACCCTTCAAAAGTTGAAACAGGCCTTTGAGGAACATTCCTTATCATGAGCTCAAGTTTTTCACTGGCGCAAATCATTTTTGGAAGGCCGAGAACACGTTGGAGATGAACTTAGCTCAGGGAGACCTACTACTTCAAAAACCTACGAAAACGTCGAACGTGTGCGTGCTCTTGTGAGATCAGACCGATGTTTAGCAGGTAAGATGATGGGTGACCTGTTAAAAATAAAAACTTTCACTGTACATAAATTTTGACCGAAGATTTGCACAAAAGTTTGTGCCACAAAGGTGCCCAAAAACCCCACAATCGAGCAGCGGGTCACTTGAAGAAACGTGTGGGTTGATCTTCTTGAGAGGAATCCTAATGAGAACGAATGGCTCAGTAGTGAGTTGTGTATTTTTCAGTACGATCCTGAGACAAAACGGAAAAGTAAGCAGTGGCTCACTGAGACATCTCCTTGACCGAAAGAAGCTCGAATGAGTAGCTCAAATTACAATATAATGCTGATTTGCTTTTTGACATTAGGGGAGTCTTGCGTAAGGAATTTGTTCCTCCAGGACAAACTGTCAACCAATTGTTTCACAAAGATGTCCCCGAAAGGTTCAGGAGAAAGATGAATCGAGGGAGACCGTAGCGGATGCTGCATAATGACAACGCCCCATCTCACACGGCCAATCACGGAATTTTTGACCTCAAAAGGCATTCCTGTTGTTCCACATCACCACTATTCACCTAATTTGAGTCTTTAGGACTTTTGTCTTTTCCAGAATTTGAAAAATGTCTTAAAAGGACGTGATTTTGGGATAGTGGAGAACATTCAACAGAATGTGACTGATATCTTAAAAGCCCCACCAGCTGAAGCTTCTCAGCGCTGCTACCAAGGCTGGAAACAACGACTCCAACGGTATGCAGCTGCCGAAGGGAGCTGCTTTGAAGGGGGAAATATTGTTGCCTGAAAAAAGTAAAAACTATGGTACATAAAAATTCAGATTTATATCTTTTCTCACACATTGTAACCTACATCCTCAATTATTTGCTTGACGTATTCCAATCTCTGTCTTCCTCTACAGTTTTTGCCCTCTACAGCTCCCTCTAGTACCATGGAAGTCATTCCCTCATGTCTTAGCAGATGTGCTATCATCCTGGCCCTTCTCCTTATCAGTGTTTTCCACATATTCATTTCCTCTCCGATTCTGCGTAGAACCTCCTCATTCCTTACCTTATCAGTCCACCTAATCTTCAACATTCGTCTATAGCACCACATCTCAAATGCTTCGATTCTCTTCTCTTCCGGTTTTCCCACAGTCCATGTTTCACTACCATAGAATGCTGTACTCCAGATTTACATCCTCAGAAATTTCTTCCTCAAATTAAGGCCGGTATTTGATATTAGTAGACTTCTCATGGCCAGAAATGCCTTTTTTGCCATAGCGATTCTGCTTTTGATGTCCTCCTTGCTCCGTCAGTCATTGGTTATTTTACTGCCTAGGTAGCAGAATTTCTTCATTGACTTCGTGACCATCAATCCTGATGTTAAGTTTCTCGCTGTTCTCATTTCTACTACTTCTCATTACCTTCGTCTTTCTCCGATTTACTCTCAAACCCTACTGTGTACTCAGTAGACTGTTCATTCCGTTCTGCAGATCATTTAATTCTTCTCCACTTTCACTCAGGATAGCAATGTCATCAGCGAATCGTATCATTGATATACTTTCACCTTGTATTTTAATTCCACTCCTGAACCTTTCTTTTATTTCCAACATTGTTTCCTCGATGTACAGATTGAAGAGTAGGGGCGAAAGGCTACAGCCTTGTCTTACACCCTTCTTAATACGAGCACTTCGTTCTTGATCGTCCACTCTTATTATTCCCTCTTGGTTGTTGTACATATTGTATATGACCCGTCTCTCTCTAGAGCTTACCCCTACTTTTTTCAGAATCTCGAACAGCTTGCACCTTTTTATATTGTCGAGCGCTTTTTCCAGGTCGACAAATCCTATGAACGTGTTTTGATTTTTTTTCAGCCTTGCTTCCATTATTAGCCTTAACGTCAGAATTGCCTCTCTCATGCCTTTAGTTTTCCTAAAGCCAAACTGATCGTCACCTAGCGCATTCTCAATTTTCTTTTCCATTCTTCTGTATATTATTCGTGTAAGCAGCTTCGATGCATGAGCTGTTAAGCTGATTGTGCGATAATTCTCGCACTTGTCAGCTCTTGCCGTCTTCGGAATTGTGTGGATGATGCTTTTCCGAAAGTCAGATGGTATGTCGCCAGACTCATATATTCTACACACCAACGTGAAAGTCGTTTTGTTGCCACTTCCCCTAATGATTTTAGAAATTCTGATGGAATGTTATCTATCCCTTCTGCCTTATTTGACCGTAAGTCGTCCAAAGTTCTTTTAAATTCCGATTCTCATACTGGATCCCCTATCTCTTCTAAATCGACTCCTGTTTCTTCTTCTATCACATCAGACAAATCTTCACTCTCAATGTATTCTTTCCACCTATCTCCTCTCTCCTCTGCATTTAACAGTGGATTTCCCGTTGCACTCTTAATGTTACCACCGTTGCTTTTAATGTCACCAAAGGTTGTTTTGACTTTCCTATATGCTGAGTCTGTCCTTCCAACAATCATATCTTTTTCGATGTCTTCACATTTTTCCTGCAGCCATTTCGTCTTAGCTTCCCTGCACTTCCTATTTATTTCATTCCTCAGCGACTTGTATTTCTCTATTCCTGATTTTCCCGGAACATATTTGTACTTCCTCCTTTCATCAATCAACTGAAGTATTTCTTCTGTTACCCATGGTTTCTTCGCAGCTACCTCCTTTGTACCTATGTTTTCCTTCCCAAACTTCTGTGATGGCCCTTTTTAGAGATGTCCATTCCTCTTCAACTATGCTGCCTACTGCGCTATTCCTTATTGCTGTATCTATAGCGTTGGAGAACTTCTAACGTATCTCGTCATTCCTTAGAACTTCCGTATCCCACTTCTTTGCGTATTGATTCTTCCTGACTAATGTCTTGAACTTCAGCCTACTCTTCATCACTACTATATTGTGATCTGAGTCTATATCTTCTCCTGAGTACGCCTTACAATCCAGTATCTGATTTCGGAATCCCTGTCTGACCATGTAATCTAATTGAAATCTTCCCGTATCTCCCGGCCTTTTCCAAGTTTACCTCCTCCTCTTGTGATTCTTGAACAGGGTATTCGCTATTACTAGCTGAAACTTGTTACAGAATTCAATTAGTCTTTCTCCTCTTTCATTCCTTGTCCCAAGCCCATATTCTCCTGTAACCTTTTCTTCTACTTCTTCCCCTACAACTGCATTTCAGTCGCCCATGACTATTAGATTTTCGTCTCCCTTTACATACTGCATTACCCTTTCAATATCCTCATACACTTTATCTGTTCATCTTCAGCTTGCGACGTCGGCATGTACACCTGAACTATCGTTGTTGGTGTTGGTCTGCTGTCGATTCTGATTAGAACAACCTGGTCACTGAACTGTTCACAGTAACTCACCCTCTGCCCTACCTTCCTATTCATAACGAATCCTACACCTGTTATACCATTTTATGCTGCTGTTGATATTACCCGATACTCATCTGACCAGAAATCCTTGTCTTCCTTCCACTTCACTTCACTGACCCCTACTATATCTAGATTGAGGCTTTACATTTCCCTTTTCAGATTTTTCTAGTTTCCCTACCACGTTCAAGCTTCTGACATTCCACGCCCCGACTCGTAGAACATTATCCTTTCGTTGATTTTTCAATCTTTTTCTCATGGTAACCTCCCCCTTGGCAGTCCCCTCCCTGAGATCCGAATGGTGGACTATTCCGGAATCTTTTGCCAATGGAGAGATCATCATGACACTTCTTCAACTACAGGCCACATGTCCTGCGGATACACATTACGTGTCTTTAATGCAGTGGTTTCCATTGCCTTCTGGATCCTCATGTCGTTGATCATTGCTGATTCTTCCGCCTTTAGGGGCAATTTCCTACCCCTAGGACAAGAGAGTGCCCTGAACCTCTATCCGTTCCTCCGCCCTCTTTGACAAGGCCGTTGGCAGAATGAGACTGACTTCTTATGCCGGAAGTCTTCGCCGCCAATGCTGATCATTTATCAAAATGTAGGCCGTGGCGGGGATCGAACCCGGGACCAAAGACGTTTTGATTATGAATCAAAGACGCTACCCCGTTTTTTTTTTTTTTTTTTAAATCTCATTTTGTTCGCTTGTGTTCGTTACATCTGCTCGGGGCGGACGTCGTAAGACATCCATTTATGTTCGTTGTTGATCGATTGACTCAGTTTTTTTATTACAAAGGGCGCGTAACCCTCTGACCGAACACGCTGAGCTACCGTGCCGGCTAATGTATCTCTTTGCTGACGTCACAAGGTATTTCTGCATCGGAATCTCATCCCACTGAAAGCACCAGATGGCGTAACAGCTCTGCTAGGCAGCGTGGGAGCCCACTGCTCGCTCCTTACTCCGTACATACCGCAGTGCTGACACATTCATTTCGCGTATGTGAAATAGCAAAACTGGAAATAAAGTAAAATGCGCTGTTATCTGCATATAAAGGGCACCTTACCAACTGACAGGGGAATGTTCGATATGCCGGCCGTGGTGGCCGAGCGGTTCTAGGCGCTTTAGTCCGGAACCGAGCGACTGCTACGGTCGCAGGTTCGAACCGTGCCTCGGGCATGAATGTGTGTGATGTCCTTAGGTTAGTTAGGTTTAAGTAGTTCTAAGTTCTAGGGGACTGATGACCTACGATGTTAAGTCCCATAGTGCTCAGAGCCATTTGAACCATTTTTTTTGAATGTTCGATATGTTAACCATTATCTGCGATACAGCTTGTTCTATTCAAATAACTGTCTGTAATGAAACTTCCTGGCAAATTAAAACTGAGTGCGCGACTGAGACTCGAACTCGGGACCTTTGCCTTTCGCTGGCAAGTGCTCTACCTTCTGAGCTACCGAAGCACGACTCAGGCCCGGTACTCACAGCTTTACTTTTGCCAGTATCTCGTCTCCTACCTTCCAAACTTTGCAGAAGCTCTGCTGCGAACCTTGCAGAACTAGCACTCCTGAAAGAAAGGATATTGCGGAGACATGGCTTAGCCACAGCCTGGGGGATGTTTCTAGAATGAAATTTTCACTCTGCAGCGGAGTGTGCGCTGATATGAAGCTTCCTGGCAGATTAAAACTGTGTGCCGGACCGAGACTCGAACAGTCCCGCGACTGTCTGTGTCAATTTCTAATTCTTGTAAGAGTCCCTGAAAAGCTTCAATGTCGTCTTTGCAACGCCCTGCCAAAATAATATTCCTTAAATGTTCAGGCAATTTCATTATGCAAATGCGGATGAGTTCTGTAGGGCTACATGGGTTTGAAAGGTATTGGGTCTTATGCAACATGTCTTCTAAATATTTGACAAGACTGGAAAATTCAGATTGTTCGAAATGTTTCATAATTATGATGCTATGTTTTACTCGGTCTTGTGTGGCTTGGGACCAATATGCTGAGAGGAAGGCATGGTAAAATTCTCCTTCACTGTGGCAATCGTGAATGACCGATCGCATTCTTACAGCTGGTTCATTCTCTAAGTAGCCACACATAAATTCTAATCTGTGTTCTAATGACCAGTTGGGAGGAAAACAATGAGAGAATTGATGGAGCCACGCTTGTGGATGAATGTCGTTGCCAGAATTCTTAAATGTTTTGAATTTACGTGCAGTAATGAACAGCTTATAGTCAAAATCATCGTGTCGGCGGGTAGCATATCGGTCATTGTTACGTCGTATCGGCGGTTCCATCTCAAAATTCGGTGCACCTTGCCAATTACTTTCATGATTTCCGAAATGCCCTGTGTTATTATTTTGTGGTTGTTCTGTATTGCTACGTCCCTCTTCCCATACTGGGGCGCGAGTGTCCTCTGAAATATGTAATTCTTGTATTACTTGAGCCAACTGATCTTGTACTTCCCGCATTTCTTTTTTGTACTGTGTGTTGATTTGATTTTGATTCAGTTTGAATTTCCTAATTTGTTAATACTCTTCAGTGTCAGTGAAGGCTACAGGTTTTGTGTCATTCAGATCATCATCTACCTTCGTAGATAAGTTAGTGAACTGATCTGAAAGTTCGGCTACTTTATCCGACAGTGAAATTATTTCCTCTGTGTGTCTTTCTGAACCAATTTTCAGAGTATCTACTGTGTCCTTTAAGTTCACTTGAGTTTTTGCAAGTTGCGTAACCGAATCGGTAGATGCAACTGAGTCAAGTTTAGCTTGCAAGGTCTCATGATTTTCATGAACAATAGTTTGCAGTTCTTTTATGGCTGCTTCGTGATTCTGTAATGCATTTTCATGCCGCGAAAAAATAGGTTGGAAATGCTCACAAATTTGTGTTTTTACGTCATTACAAACTTTTTGACATTTCGATTCGATGTTACGTAACTCATTAGTTAAATCTTCATGCGTTTGTTCAAGTGTGGTGTCTAACTTTTGAAGCTTTTGCTGTGTTTGTCTCTGTTTTTGTTCCATTGTGTCTAACTTTTGAAGATTTTGTTCCATTGTGTCTAACTTATGAAGATTTTGTCCCATTTGTTTCTGATTTTGTTCAAGCGTTATGTCTAACTTTTGTAGCCTTTGTCCCATTTGTTGCATTAACTGTAATAACAGTGCACTGGTGTCTGAAACATGTTCCTCAGTGCTTTTCGGCAGCGCATTTGAACCGGCAATATTCGCATTTTGAAAAGCAGAAAATGTGTCATGATTTATTTGAGAAAACGGTGAGGACGGAAAATCTGAATCTACAGTATTTGCAAGATTGTGTCTTGTCATTTCGGAATCCTGAGGCGAGCTGTTGCCGACCGATCGATCGATAATGCTTCCCTGTTCACTAATTGTTTCACTGCCTACACCATTATTTGCAACTCGCTCCATTTCCCTATGCGCTATTACCAAATTACTACCTTGAACATTAGTGAATTCATTACATAGTGACGTTAACACACTGCTTTCGTCTTCACTGTCATTTCTCAGTTTACTTTGGAGCCTAGTGTTACGTTTTTCACACGCCATTATTGTCACAATTTTTCATACGACAACACAGAAAAACACAATTTGAAGAACAAAAATAAAAGAAAACATTAACATAGCACTGAAAATAATATCTAATTAATTGCAAGCGCAGCTGCGAAATACTTCGTGCAAAACTACATGCATGCCACAACTATTTTACTGTACAACAATGAAAGACTGCAACTACAGAGGAAATTCTCTCTACAATTACGTGCCAGCAATAAACAAAAGCTACACTAATTACACAAACTACAAGGAAAAAATCAGAAGATTCCAGTGAGGTATCCTTGGCTAAGGGTCGACATATGAAACGTCCCCTTAGAAAAATTATTACAAGACTGTGCTTAAACCGAAACACAATATTTTTTAGCGCAACGCAATCTGACTTTCAAAAATCCCTACGAAAGAATGGCCCTGAGTAACATTAACCTATACGTTTCACAAATCACTTACCTCACAAAAATCTTCGTTACTCAAGCTACTGCAATACAGCGAGCGCCACTACTGCCAGCTAAATAAAATATTCAAACTACTGAAGGCACTAACTACTGATAGGCACAGTTAGCAAATGAAAGATTTTAATACAGAACAGACAATGTATTTACCTTAATATTCATAATATATAAATCAGTTCGTGACACCAATTCTTACAAATTTCAAAACTCCGCCATCTCTCTCCCCACGTCCACCACTGCTGGCGGCTCACCTCCAACTGCGCAATGCTACGCGCTGTTAGCATCCAGCTGCCGCTGCCCAACACTACAATGGCAGACAACAATGCAAACTAGCCACAGACTGCACACGGCACAGCCAGTGATTTTTATACAGAGCGCTACGTGGCGGCGGCGTTACCAATAAAAAAACCTAAACAGCCTACTTACACAACGACTCGCTGTTCTGTGGCATCCTAGCAGCGATCACGCCATTGCAACTGATATTGGTAACAATCTAGTTCAACTAGCGATGTCTTATAAGCGATCCGCCGCTCAGTTCGAGTCATGAATACCACCCTGAACCCAAGTCCGTGCGTAGGAGGAGACTTTACTTAATGGCCCTTCTGTAATGCGACATCTTTGTTTTATAGCAAACCAACATGATTCTCGACATCATAACACATTATGGTTTCCACATTGTTGGCAAAATTTACCTTCACAGATGGAGCCAAAGTGGAAAGTGGTTGGAACAGCTCGTTGGTTCCTTTATTAGTGCAGTAGCAACTACATTTACTGTTACTTTTTCCGTTACCAAGAGGCAATGATGTGAATGTATTGGTGGTATGTTCCTTTCAGGATACTGTTTTAATGTGAGTTCCCTTGCCTCACACCAATGCTGTGCTTGTCTTAGGTGCGTCCCCTTGGCTCTCATAAATCTTCGTGTTATATTGAAGCAAATGTTCGAAATGGTGCCCGATTGCTGCAATACATATTGAAACCCTATTTCTGAAAGATGGTCATATATCTGTAAGTGGAAAACAATCACTACAGGTCACACCTGTCACAATTCCGCGATGACAGAAATAATACACGACAAGGCTATTCGTACAACGTAAATCGTGACCAAAACGGACACCACCCGTATGACACCCGCTGGCAGAGTAGTAATTATTACAGTGAAAGATCACCTCTCCGCGGTAATGACTATCCTCAGGGGGGTACACGCCTACTTTGTGTACCATGTGTATGGCAAGCACAAGGAGCCCTAGCTAATATGGTATTTGCTTATACAACTTTACACATTGGTACCGTATTTCTCTAACACATTAATTACACAGCTATCTGATCATTTAACTGAGAGAAACAAACATTTATTATACTACATCAGTGACAGATGTTTACGTAATTACACAGTTGGATAACTTCACACTTACGAAATTTTATTTTTTTCTGTACTTTGTGAACTGTTCATATTTTTTCGGAACCATTGTGATACTATGAGGGCTTTGAATGACATATTTGGTATGGGATCACGATTTTTAAAGTACGTTTGAGGCATATGACACTTTTGACATGAGCAGAGAATTTTTTTTTTAGGTTTTGAAATTATTGGAGGAAGCTACGGAGATTTTGAGAATTTGACCGTGGTGTTATGATGTTATTATTACGACGACGATGTGAATTATGCTGCTGAAGTATGCTTAAGCTGATGCTATATGAGTTATTTGGTTATGCTATGTATCTGTTATGATGACATATTGAAGAAGTGTCGACGAATATACATATGTGTAATAAGGTAAGGAATAATGAGTAGTGGTTAGGGACTCTGGTTTGTGAAAAAGGATGTTGGAAACCAAGAATCGTACTTTAAGAGTTATGAAATGTGTGTATACGAGTGAATGTATCACAAGGCCGCCAAAAATTTTTGGACACTGTTATATTAATAGAATTTTGTTTCTACAGATGTGTAACGCAAATTCTTGACCTGTGAAATTTTTTACATGAGACTGCCACTGTAGCGGAAACTGGTGTCGTAAATATTTCGTTAAGACAGTTAAGTGACCACCTGCACGTAATGCGTCGTGGGCACCCAGCTCCGCGACAACCACCTGACAAAAGAAAGCCATTAGTGTGTGCCTTTCAGAGGCACAGGTAAAAAAAAAGGCCATTATCCTCTCTATTGACATTCCTTTGTAGAAAGCACCACAAATACGACACGCTCATTACTGAGAAAGATACTTACATCTGACACCTGATTATAACAAACGTCTTTCTACGAAAGTTGAGAGAATTCTACTAACTTATAAAATGTCACATGACTATTGAATGATATTTTTATGCTTTGTCCATAGTTGCTGATTTCATTTGATATCTGTTTTCCAGCTGTGTTGCAGCTTTGGTTTTATAAAATTAAATGTATTTGCTAATGTGAACACTTTCTGTCGACAGATCTATTAAATAATTATTTTATGATCCACATTCTGCGAAAAAGGAGCTCTTGGAATGGAAAGAGCAATAAGAAGCGACTAATAACAGTAACTGTATATATAAATTTTCTTTTCAAGTACTTGATAATTTTTATGGTAGGATAACTTCTTGTGGTGTACCACTTTAACTGCATAGACATTAAGATGTGAGTAGACATTGTCCTTATCTGCATTGTAGTCTTTAGTGTAACATTTTTTCTGCTTGAGCTTTGTCATGTTTAGGTATAAGTTATAGCATTTGTTGCGGCTGTTTGACATGCATAGTGCTACTGAATGTCACTTTGTATTACTAGGTTAAGCCAATTTTATTACTGATTTATTTTTCTTGTTTGTGCGCATTGCCTTATATTAGTTGTAATATTGCTGCCTTTTTTTTGCCAATTTCCATTTTTTTATCATTGCTGTTTGTGTAAATTGTTTTGTGCTGCTGCATTGCCTCGTCCCTTAGTTAAGCATCTGAGCTCAGTAGATTTAAGTTAGCTTAAGAGGGGGTAGCCTATATAAGAGAATGAGTTGCGAAGGATTTGAAGAAATGCACTGAGAGGTTACGTGAGAAAAGTACAGAAAGCAGGTATAGATAGGACTTTTTGGAAATAATGAAGAACGAATGGAGATCTCCAAGAAGTAAAGAAAGTTTTGTTTGCAAGAGACTGCAGTAAAACAAACCCTGTCCTTTCCCTTTCTATTATTCCGCTATGTGTTTGTGTACTCTTGTATATTTGTGTTCTTCCTGTCTTTTTGTGTTTAGCTAATAATAATTACATTGTAGAATTTTTCTGATGTTTAGACATTTATTCTCTTCTATTTTAATGATAATGTGTGAAGTTGATGTTTCAATAATTATTCTGATCTTTTATGTATGTACTTATGTCATAATTTTTGTAACACTGATGTATTTGTTATTTCGATTCTTTTGTAAAGCCTGTATTACTGCAAAAGTTATCTGTACTGTTATGTTCTTCAATGATATATTTTGTACCTTTGTTATTGTATTCTTATGTTATAAAATTGTAATTGACACCAGTTCATCAAATTAAGTAACTTGTAAGTTACATTTCAATGCACACGTTTCTGTTGGTCATAGTATATGGACAATATGTGAGAAGTAGGGACTGATAGTGTTTGCACATGTGTTAATAATTCAGTAAGGGACTGGATAACAGCATTGCTGGTTGTAAGGACATTTCAAAAACAATGTTTGTGAGTGCACAAGTGGTGGTTATGGACTTGCTATATTATCCGCAAGACTCTTCAATGGTGATTGTGCGCCTGCACAGTCAAACAGATGGCTGCTGGCCATCTCTACAAGGACTACAGTGGGTCTACACCTTTGATGACCCACCAATACCATTATTTCTACAAGGACTGCAGTGGGTCTGCACCTCTGGTGGCCCACCAAAACCATAATCTCTACCAGGACTACAATGAGTCTGCTCTGTGATGACCTACCTACCAATATTCTTCAAAACATCGACTGACTCTGCTGTGGGTTTGCTCTGTTGTGGCCGATTACCTGTCTGCATGTCAAGTGTTCCATTGGAAGGACAACACTACTTCAAGACTGCATGTAAATCCACTACTTCCGTGTGCATTCTCTTTTACTGCTCAGACTTTGAGAAAAACACTGCAATTTTACTGTGATGAATGGTCAAGACTGTCTTTATGGACTGTGAAAAAATTTTTACTTTTGAGCAACGTTGTATCGAGAAGTGTGTGCATTTCATTTCTTTGTTATTGTAATTATGAAAAAAATTTTCAAATCTGTATTGGCCACTGCCCAAAACAATTTGTAATTTTTTTTGTGGGGAGCTTGGGGGTATGTAAGTAGGCTGTTTAGGTTTTTTTATTGGTAACGCCTCCGCCACGTAGCGCTCTGTATAAAAATCACTGGCTGTGCTGTGTGCAGTCTGTGGCTAGTTTGCATTGTTGTCTGCCATTGTAGTGTTGGGCAGCGGCAGCTGGATGCTAACAGCGCGTAGCATTGCGCAGTTGGAGGTGAGCCGCCAGCAGTGGTGGACGTGGGGAGAGAGATGGCGGAGTTTTGAAATTTGTAAGAATTGGTGTCACGAACTGATTTATATATTATGACTACTAAGGTAAATACATTGTCTGTTCTGTATTAAAATCTTTCATTTGCTAACTATGCCTGTCAGTAGTTAGTGCCTTCAGTAGTTTGAATCTTTTATTTAGCTGGCAGTAGTGGTGCTCGCTGTATTGCAGTAGCTTGAGTAACGAAGATTTTTGTGAGGTAAGTGATTTGTGAAACGTATAGGTTAATGTTACTCAGGGCCATTCTTTCGTAGGGATTTTTGAAAGTCAGATTGCGTTGCGCTAAAAAATATTGTGTTTCAGTTTAAGCACAGTCTTGTAATAATTTTTCTAAGGGGACGTTTCAGTTGTCAGCAGGTAGGCCTGGGGAACTGTGTGCAAATGCTGCATTGCCAGCTGCAATCAGCAGGGCAGCCACAGCTGGAAGGGACCGCGCGCCGTGACTGATGTGCGACTGCGCCGCCTAGGCTACTGATCCGCCTCTGTCATGGAATGGAACACGACAAAGGATGGTACTCAAACCGTGGCCGCTATAGCCGCTATATGGTTGTCTTAGGAGCTATTGTGAGGAACGGGAGGTCTGGCTATCGTCCTCTAGAGGGAAAATCAGCAAAAAGATAACAAAGGGGTGTCCACAGGGCTCTGTCCTGGGCCCACTCTTTTGGGACATAAATATGGAACTCCTTTTGGATAACTTACGGAACAGTACTGGTGTGCTGGAGGTCATAGCCTACGCAGACGACCTCCTCCTGCTGGTTGGCGGTCAAAGCCACGAAGACTTAGAGCCGAAATTCGATAGGGCTTCATCCATCCTGACTATGTGGTGCCATGCGACAAAAATGACAATATCACCTAGCAAGTCCACGAATTTAGTACTTAAGGGACAACTCATAAGGAATCCAACAGTAAGAATAGACGGATCACCAGTTCTTCAGTCCCGCGAGGCCCGATATGTAGTGTAGTCGTTGATTAGAGGTGGAGCTATACATAACATATTAACACTGTAACGCAAAGATCCCTGGAAACACTTAACATCTAGATTGGGATAGGACATAAACGTTTCCACTTGCCTCCAGACTTAATAAAACTATACCATTACATTTGCTAACATGAATTGTAGGCTACGGGTCAGGAGTCTGGGCACACAGGCTCGCGAGGTTCATGACCACCATGGCCGTAAGAAGAGTGCAGCGGAATATGCTCCTGCGTTCTGTAGGGGCATGTAGGACAACTCCGGTGGGAGAACTGTTAGTACTAATGGGACTTTGTCCTCTCGATGTAAAAATTAGAGAACAGAACTGGGTCAAAAAGAAGAAAAGGAACAAAATAATTGAAGTAACGGGGATTCATGTAGGGGAAAAATCAGAAATTAAACTAGGGGGGGGGGGGGGGGAGGGAAGTTCTGGCAGGAACAGTGGGAGAACGACGATACAGGTCGAAGAAGACACGAGATGCTGCCCAACATCAAGGAGCTTTTACAGCTCAAAGACTTCAAGCCATCAAGACGACTGCTGCACTTTCTTACTGGATATGGACCCTACCGGGCGTACCTATGCCGGTTCGGGAAAAGCGCTACACCAACGTGTGACTGTGGGGCCATACAGGGCACGCCAGACCGTGTGGTGTATGTGTGCCACCTCTTCGACGACCTAGCAGAACAACTAAGACAACAACTACCGAATCACGACAGTTACCACTTGCTCAGGCAAGAGGGCGATTTTCAAATCCTTAATAAACTCGAGCAAAGTTTTAAAAGAGTTTCTAAGGAACAATCAACAATATATAAAACCAGATTTAGACTCCATGCGCCAATCCTGTTCCGCCACGTCTCGGACTAGGGGGAGGGTGCACATTTGAATCGGTCAAGAGACAAAATGGAGATGACAGTAGGAATTAGAATTAGGTTAGATGTAGGACAGGAGAGGATAATCCTACTAGCCTAGAACTACAGTGATTCAATTTTTTGGGCCATCCCGGTGCCACTCGGATTAGTTCTGTGGGCATGGCCGATGACGTAGGTTTATATCACGCTGGCACACCTGTAACGCTAAACGTAGTTCAGGTAGTGTAGATTAGTTCCGAGGATAAAGTAGCACATAAAGTAAAATACCAGCAGTGAGGTAACTCTAAGTAGCAAAGCAATAAAAGAAACATGTACACTACTGGCCATTACAATTCCTGCACCACGAAGATGACGTGCTACAGACGCGAAATATAATCGACAGGGAGGAGATGCTGCGTTGCGAAAATGATTAGCTTTTCAGTGGCGACACCTACAACGTGCTGACATAAGGATAGTTTCCAACCGATTTCTCATACACCAACAGCAGTTGACCGACGTTGCCTGCTGAAACGTTGTTGAAATGCCCCGTGAGGAGAGAAAAGCGTACCGTCACGTTTCCGACTTTGATGAAGGTCGGTTGCTAGCTTATTGCGATTTCTGTTTATCGTATCGCGACATTGCTGCTCGCGTTGGTCGATATCCAATGACTGTTAGCAGAATATGGAATCGGAGGGTTCAGGAGGGTAATACGGAACGCCGTGCAGCATCCCAATGGCCTCGTATCACTAGCAGTCGAGATGACAGGCATCTTATCCGCATGGCTGTAACGGATCGTGCAGCCACGTCTCGATCCCTGAGTGAACAGATGCGGACGTTTGCAAGACAACAACCATCTGAACGAACAGTCCGACGACGTTTGCAGCAGCATGCACTATCAGCTCGGAGACCATGGCTGTGGTTATCTTTGACGCTCCATCACAGACTGGAACGCCTGCGATGGAGTACTCAACGACGAACCTGGGTGCACGAATGGCAAAACGTCATTTTTTCGGATGAATCCAGGTTCTGTTTACAGCATCATGACGGTCGCATCCGTGTTTGGCGACATCGCGGTGAACGCACATTGGAAGCGTGTATTCGTCATCGCCATCCTGGCGTATCACCAGGCGTGATGGTATGGGGTGCCATTGGTTACACGTCTCGGTCAGCTCTTGTTCTCATTGACTGCACTTTGAACAGTGGACGTTACAACCAATGAAGGTACAATTATCTTTTAACAAAAGTTCAGTTTTGATCACAACACTGTTGTCTCAATAACATAGGTGACCGGTTTCGGTTATATTTATATAACCATCTTCAGACACATGGCTTCCTTGGAGGATGTTAGGCGGAGCTCTCCTCAGCTGCTACGAAATCAACTGACAATTGACAAAGGAAGTTCCTAAACACTTGCCCTGTGCTGCCAGGGCTTGCGTGGACTGGCTGACCCCCATTACGGTCGGAATCCTCCACGTCACAGACTAGGAGGGAGGCGCATTTTTCCACCTACGAAGGAAATTGTACTAATTTTTTTAATATAGTGAGTAATAGCGTAGTTTAGTAGAAATGGATTTTTGAAAGCAGTAGTTAGTATCCTGCCGCGGCAGTCGAGACCTTCGGGCCAGCCCAGTACCCGTGACACGCCCACTTGCGTTAGCTCGGTGGGCTAGGCCTAAATAGTAGGCTTATAGTTTTCTGGCCCACCTGTAACGCTGCAGGTAGCGTACTGCAGTAGGAAAGTAGTTCAGTTGTAGTTCTCAGCAGAGTACCTAGCACAGTAGCTTGCCCATTAGAATAAACTGTCTTAACACTACCAGAAATTAGCTGCATGTTAACACTATTGTAAATTTGTAGGATGCACTAATCAGTTAGGTACTGGGTTATTGATTTATCATCAGCATTGTTATGAATAAAGAATTTTTTAAAAAAAGGAAGAAAAAGACCTTAGCCCCCAACACAATAGCAATCGAAGGCGTGTAGGAACCGCTGCACAAGGGCATGTTCTAGCCCAGACTGGAACATATGTTCCGTTAGAGAGGTGGTCACAAGCGGAATTAGTCACCCAAAGGGTACTAAGTAATCTATATATGATCCCCGGCACTGGAAGTTTCCTGTGGATGATGATGGAATAGCCCATAAGGTGCTGCAGCAGTCTGTTTCGAAGTCAGCATTTGGAGATGGTGGCGGTTGGCACCATATATACAGTCGTGTACACAGGATGTCGGGGAACATTTGAGAACAACTGTCTACATATAGACTGAGTCCTTGATTTGAGGAGATATTTACGAGAGTCTGCTGGCCAGTACTTCTCAAACAGTAGCACACCCACCACAGAATTGTAGAGGACAAGGGGTTATTTTTAGGAAATATGGTGCGAAATTGTGATTTAGTGTTCACGGCACAAGGTGGACGAAGGCTGGCTGTCGCGTTATACAGGTGACACAGTTTTGCAACGAGCGCCGGTATGTGTGTACATGCGCTGCAGCTATCAACAGCCAGAACGCCGCATTAGAAGAACTTGCCAGGCGCGGGCCGCGTGTGGTGCGGTTGAGTTAGCCAACTCATCGAGATCATTCTAATAAACACAGTGCCGCATAACGGCGGATTCAACAGTGGTCTGCACTATTTAGGGCCATCAGAGGTGGGCGTCGGCATTCGGTTCGACCGATTGGGCGTTCGGTCGCTGTTACGCTCTCGTCATCAGTGACGCTGTCCCCAAGGACTGGCCAGCAGAGGGCGTTGCCCGCTGCTGCACCGGTGACTCCCGGCGTCGTCAAGAGCCGCAGCGTCTGCAGGAGGCGAGCTAGGCTGGGCCTCATGCTGCTAACATCCTACCGCCTGCACAGCTGCTGCCCGAGCATGGCGTCGCGTCCCAGACTGCGTACATCCGCACGTCTTCACCACGACACGAGCGGTGGGGCTGAGCTACCGGAAAGTGTAATGGGAGAACCAACAATAAAGAGGAAGATTGCTAAAAACAGCCACCTCCTTCTACCCAGCCACACCCTACAACCCCAACCACGTCACCCGCTCCGGTCGTCCTATTACGGAAGAGACAATAAATTGTGGTATCAATGTGTCGCTGTTGTCTAGTGATGACTTAATTCGTTCTGATCTTTTTGTTTAGTCACCTGTTGAAGTGCCTAGGCAGAGCTGTAGTACTGCCCAATTTCACCCTTCGTACGTGCTGGCTAGCTTCTTCCGCTTTGCCAACTTTGAGAATGAATACTCTTGCACTCTGCACGTCTCTTCTTACTTGATAGGCCACAGACTATGGAGGGGTGCAATAGCATTTTCTTATTTTCAAGTCCTTTACTAATGCCCTTAAAATTGTTGCTGAGATTTTCAAATTCCTATTATTATTAATTAGCTATTAATAGTTGCAAAAATAAAGTTAATTACTTCATTACATCTTATCATTAGCAGCATGGAGTCAACCATTTACGGTAGGAGGGCTGTGATCAGGTCTTTTGGTACTGACAGCTCTGAGTTGCGTTGTATCCACATCCAGGCTGGCTTCTCCCCTAATGTTGAGTCATACTCACATCAGGGGCTGCAGACCTTGGCAGGACGGTAAGAGTGTCCAAGACCTCTCGTGGAGAAGTAATGATTCCCGAGAACAACAAGGAATTAGTGGGTTGGAGTCTGTGATGACTTTCTCCTGTGCATCCTTCAGGATGTTTGGTGCCCTGTCTAATCTGACTGCTGTCTCCTGCCACTCTACGACTTCTTCATACTTGGAATACATTGCGTATGACTGCACTAAGAAACTTTTTTCTCTCTTCCTCGATTTGAAAGTAGAGTTTCACACTAAAAGAGATTCAGTTGCCCCAATGGTCGGAGACCCAGTTACAAATCTTCGCAGAACGTGTGCTGACTGGTTTTAGGTCCTGTCAGGGTCGCCAAGCTTGTGGCTGTACACCTAGCCTACCCTCGACTTTGTTTAACAAAACTGCAAAGCCAAAAAAATAGATTCCATGTTGTGTAGCCTCAAAAGCATCATACACGATTCTACATAGAGGCAGGATTTGTTACACTGGTTAATCGGGGGGAATGTGTGTCAACATGAAGAGTTGTAGCACAAAAATGACACTGGGAAGAGTTCAGGTTCGACTCGACAGTTGATGTATAACATGCATACCTAATAATGAACGTGAAAGTTTCTTTGTTTGTAGGAACGACCTTCGGGAAATTACTTGAGTGCAACAGGCGGTGTGTGCAGGGGTTGGAAGAAAGGGTTGAAATAAACATATGAGGGAAAGTATGACGCTGCTAGCTAACCACAGAATAAGTAGTGTTCTTCCAATGGGCTTGCTCCCTTTCGCCTGGTTCATAACTGAAACATTACTTACACTTTGCGCCTGCGGCTCGTGGTCTAGCGGCAGCGTTCTCCACGGGGTCCCAGGTTGGATTCCCAGTAGAGTCAGGGATTTTCTCTGCCTCGAGATGACTGGGTGTTGTGTGTCTTCCATCCTCATTCACTCGCAAGTCGCCCTAGCGGCGTCAAAGAAGTTGTGGAGCGGCGGCGGAACCGCCCCGCGAGGGGTCTCCCGGCCACCAATGCCATACGCTCATTATTATTATTACTTACAGTTTGCGATCAATGTGCTTTGCTTAGACGAACCAGCTTCACGAAATCTTAGTTATGCGCTCATTTTAGGTATGAATCAGTTAATGATAAGTTCTTGCGATTTGACATATGTGAGCTAGAAAAATGTAGCGAGAGTTGCATACATATTGAGTTGCGTGGAAAATGGTATGCAACTTATCGATTCGATTCAATATTATCTGTACATGATTTCATTTTTCGTACACATTGAAAAGCCACCCCGCTGAATAGAAATTCTACACAGAAGAGATCTGTAAAGTAAATTGTCACATTCCAAAAAATATTCTGAAAAAAAACAATATATGGTACTGTTTGAATTTGACGTAGGTTTAATTAAGTGATGAATCGCTGACCGCTTCGGTGCGTAAGGAAAAAATTTATTTGCGTGTAAAACTACTCTGTGTTACAGAAACTGTATTTGATACTATTCTATGACTAGATTTATTTACTTCAGCGTGGATTACTGACACAGCTGATTCGGGAACAGGTTTTCATATGATCACATTGAGGAGATAAATGAGAGCTCTAGGTTTTAGACCTCGTGCTATAACACACTTAAAAACGCAGCATGTATACGAGAAAAAGACTACATGGAGATGTAGACTGAGTCGACATCTTGATCCACTTTGGAAACTGATCACAATGGTTAGATGAAGTTCGTTGAAAAACTTAGTGCTTCTTCACTTTCGGTGTTTTGGTGACGAACGAAATGGCGTATCTGGCCAGAGCGTAAGCGGCGTACGCGGCGGCCGCCGTCACGGCCAGCAGGAAGGCGACCACATCGAGCAGGAGCAGCTGATACCAGCTGAGCTGCGAGGCGGCGCTCTGCAGGTGGGGCGCCCCGCCGTGCCGCAGCAGGTACTCGATCCACCAGACGGCGCGCGGCAGCGACTCGGCCTGGTGCTCGCGGTACACCGCCGACAGCTTCTTCATGTTCTCCCGGTAGCTGCGGGCACCAAGAGGCAGCCGGCTGTAAGCACTCTCAAGCGAACGCAGTAATACCAGCTAGGTGGACAAAGTATTGGTCGCCCCTTTAAAAGAGCATTCAGGTCGCTTTGGAGAGCTAAGATGGAACAAAATTATTACCACGCGCTCACACAGCTAACATAAGTCGTGGGAGTTAAAATATGGCATTTCTATGTCGAATATGCCGGAGACTAGAAATCAACTCTGTGGGAATCAGCATGGGTTTCGAAAATAAGTGTCCAAGGAATAGAAAAGCAACTGGAATCACTCAACAGAGGAAAGTCCACTCGACCTGACGGGATACCAATTAGATTCTACACAGAGTACTCGAAAGAACTTGCCCCCCTTCTAACAGTCGTGTACCGCAAGTCTCTAGAGGAACGGAAGGTTCCAAATGATTGGAAAAGAGCACAGGTAGTCCCAGTCTTCAAGAAGGGTCGTCGAGCAGATGTGCAAAACTATAGACCTATATCTCTGACGTCAATCTGTTGTAGAATTTTAGAACATGTTTTTTGCTCTAGTATCATGTCGTTTTTGGAAACCCAGAATCTACCCTGTAGGAATCAACATGAATTCCGATCGTGTGAGACCCAACTCGCTTTATTTGTGCATGAGACCCAGAAAATATTAGATACAGGCTCCCAGGTAGATGCTATTTTCCTAGACTTCCGGAATGCGTCCGATACAGTTCCGCACTGTCGCCTGATATACAAAGTAAGAGCCTACGGAATATCAGACCAGCTGTGTGGCTGGATTGCAGAGTTTTTAGCAAACATAACACAACATGTTGTTATCAATGGAGAGACGTCTACAGACGTTAAAGTAACCTCTGGCGTGCCACAGGGGAGTGTTATGGGACCATTGCTTTTCATAACATATATAAATGATCTAGTAGATAGTGTCGGAAGTTCCATGTGGCTTTTCGCGGATAATGCTGTAGAGTACAGAGAAGTTGCAGCATTAGAAAATTCTAGCGAAATGCAAGAAGATCTGCAGCGGACAGGCACTTGGTGCAGGGAGTAGCAACTGACCCTTAACATCGACAAATGTAATGTATTGCGCAGACATAGAAAGAAGGATCCTTTATTGGATGATTATATGATAGCGGAACAAACACTGGTAGCAGTTACTTCTCTAAAATATCTGGGAGTGTGCGTGCGGAACGATTTGAAGTGGAATGTTCATATAAAATTAATTGTTGGTAAGGCGGGTACCAGGTTGAGATTCATTGGGAGAGTCCTTAGAAAATGTAGTCCATCAACAAAGGAGGTGGCTTACAAAACACTCGTTCGACCTATACTTGAGCATTGCTCATCAGTGTGGGATCCGTACCAGATCGGGTTGACGGAGGAGATAGAGAAGATCCAAAGAAGAGCGGCGCGTTTAGTCACAGGGTTATTTGGTAACAGTGATACCGTTACGGAAATGTTTAACAAACTCAAGTGGCAAACTCTGCAAGAGAGGCGCTCTGCATCGCGGTGTAGCTTGCTCGCTAGCTTTCGAGAGGGTGCGTTTCTGGATGAGGTATCGAATATATTGCTTCCCCCTACTTATACCTCCCGAGGAGATCACGAATGTAAAATTAGAGAGATTAGAGCGCGCACGGAGGCTTTCCGGCAGTCGTTCTTCCCGTGAACCATACGAGACTGGAACAGGAAAGAGAGGTAATTACAGTGGCACGTAAAGTGCCCTCCGCCACACACCGTTGGGTGGCTTGCGGAGTATAAATGTAGATGTAGATGAAAAAGACGATCGTGTGAAACCCAGCTCGCGCTATTGGTCCACGAGACTCAGAGGGCCATAGACACGGGTTCACAGGCAGATGTCGTGTTTCTCGACTTCCGCAAGGCGTTCGATGCAGTTCCCCACAGTCGTTTAATGAACAAAGTAAGAGCATACGGACTATCCGACCAATTGTGTGATTGTATTGCAGATTTCCTAGATAACAGAACGCAGCATGTCATTCTCTATGGAGAGAAGTCTTCTGAAGTATGAGTGATTTCAGGTGTGCCGCAGGGGAGTCTTGTAGGACCGTTGCTATTCACGATATACATAAACGACCTTGTGGATAACATCGGAAGTTCACTGAGGCTTTTTGCGGATGATGCTGTGGTATATCGAGAGGTTGTAACAATGGAAAATTGTACTGCAATGCAGGAGGATCTGCAACTTATTGACGCATGGTGCCGGGAATGGCAATTGAATCTCAATGTAGACATGTCTAATGTGCTGTGAATACATAGAAAGAAAGATCCTTTATCATTTAGCTACAATATAGCAGGTCAGCAACTGGAATTAGTTAATTCCATAAATTATCTGGGAGTACGCATTAGGAGTGATTTAAAATGGAATGATCAAATAAAGTTGATCGTTGGTGAAGCAGATGCCAGACTGAGATTCATTGGAAGAATCCTAAAGAAATGCAATCCGAAAACAAAGGAAGTAGGTTACAGTACGCTTGTTCGCCCACTGCTTGAATACTGTTCAGCAGTGTGGGATCCGTACCAGATAGCGTTGATAGAGGAGATAGAGAAGATCCAACGGAGAGCAGCACGCTTCGTTACAGGATCATTTAGTAATCGCGGAAGCGTTATGGAGATGATAGACAAACTCCAGTGGAAGACTCTGCAGGAGAGACGCTCAGTAGCTCGGTACGGGCTTTTGTTGAAGTTTGGAGAACATACCTTCACCGAGGAGTCAAGCAGTATATTGCTCTCTCCTACGTACATCTCGCGAAGAGACCATGAGGATAAAATCAGAGAGATTAGAGATCACACAGAGGCATACCGACAACCTTTCTCTCCACGAACAATACGAGACTGGAATAGAAGGGAGAACCGATAGAGGTACTCAAGGTACCCTCCGCCATACACCTTCAGGTGGCTTGCTGAGTATGGATGTAGATGGCTATAATTAAAATGTCCGTGTTTAACACATTCTAACACGGAAACTAATTACAATACCCGGACCAAACTTGGTAGCATTAAAGTCTCAGTACTCTACTGCATTGGCTCCTTACTTAGCTTGCATTTATCGCGAATCTCTTGCCCAACGTAAAGTCTCGAGCGACTGGGAAAAAACGCAGGTGACACCTGTATATAAGAAGGGTAGAAGCACGGATCCTCAAAATTACAGACCAATATCCTTAACATCGGTTTGTTGCAGGATTCTCGAACATATTCTCAGTTCAAATATAATGAATTTCCTTGAGACAGAGAAGTTGCTGTCCATGCATCAGCACGGCTTTAGAAAGCATCGCTCCTGCGAAACGCAACTCGCCCTTTTTTCACATGAGATGTTGCGAGCCATGGATGAAGGGTATCAGACGGATGCCATATTCCTTGACTTCCGGAAAGCGTTTGACTCGGTGCCCCACTGCAGACTCCTAACTAAGGTACGAGCATATGGGATTGGTTCCCAAATATGTGAGTGCCTCGAAGACTTCTTAAGTAACAGAACCCAGTACGTTGTCCTCGATGGTGAGTGTTCATCGGAGGTGAGGGTATCATCTGGAGTGCTCCAGAGAAGTGTGGTAGGTCCGCTGTTGTTTTCTATCTACATAAATGATCTTTTTGATAGGGTGGATAGCAATGTGCGGCTGTTTGCTGATGATGCTGTGGTGTATGGGAAGGTGTCGTCGTTGAGTGACTGTAGGAGGATACAAGATGACTTGGACAGGATTTGTGACTGGGGTAAAGAATGGGAGCTAACTCTAAACATAGATAAATGTAAATTAATGCAGATGAATAGGAAAAAGAATCCAGTAATGTTTGAATATTCTATTAGTAGTGTAGCAGTTGATACAGTCACGTCGATTAAATATTTGGGCGTAACATTGCAGAGCGATATGAGTGGGACAAGCATGTAATGACAGTTGTGGGGAAGGCGGATAGTCGTCTTCGGTTCATTGGTAGAATTTTGGGAAGATGTGATTCATCTGTAAAGGAGACCGCTTATAAAACACAAATACGACCTATTGTTGAGTACTGCTCGAGCGTTTGGGATCCGTATCAGGTCGGATTGAGGGAGGACATAGAAGCAATTCAGAGGCGGGCTGCTAGATTTGTTACTCGTAGGTTTGATCATCACGCGAGTGTTACGGAAATGCTTCAGGAACTCGGGTGGGAGTCTCTGGAGGAAAGGATGCGTTATTTTCGTGAATAGCTGCTGAGGAAATTTAGAGACCCAGCATTTGAGGCTGACTGCAGTACAATTTTTGTGCTGCCAGCGGAAAGACCATGAAGATAAGATAAGAGAGATTAGGGCTCGTACAGAGGCATATAGGCTGTCATTTTTCCCTCGTTCTATTTGGGAGTACAACAGGGAGAGAAGATGCTAGTTCTGGTACGAGGTACCCTCCGCCACTCACCGTATGGTGGATTGCGGAGTATGTATGTAGATGTAGATGAACGACATGAGGAAGACAAATAATGCAAAACCAATGAGAGTGAAATACTTTTAATGTGGTCCTATGATGCATCATACCATTACATACCGATTTATTTACTGCTACAAAATGGGCTCAATGTGGCGCTCGCCAGTGTCCAAGAGAGTCTGAAAGCGCAGGATTGCATTCTGCATAGCAAAATGAAGCATGTCTGTAGGTATGCTGGCTACCTCTCTTGATATGCTTTGCTCCAGATTAGCACACGTGTGAATGTTCGCCTGAAAAACCCTGTCCTTCAGATAGCTTCACAACCATAAATCGCAGGGAGTGAGATCAGGCGATGGTGCCGGCAAGCATTTGGAAATGATCGGCTGATAATTTGATCAACTTCACGACCGATGCGCGGTGGGGCTCCATCTTGGATGAAAACTGTTGCTTTCAACGCGTCTCTGTCCTGTAGGGCGGGTATGACATGCAGTCGAAGAATATCGCAGTGACGATGGCAAGCACGTATTTGGTCCTTGAGCGCCAATCTGGTCAAAAAAGAATGGGCCGATGATGAACGTAGCCGTGAAGCCACACGGTACGGTGACAGAGGAGCTTCATGCACAGTGATTGGAGAAGAAGATCCCCACACTCGGTAATTCTGGGTGTTCACCCCACCCAACGGGAAAAATGAGTTTCGTCTGTCCATAGGATGGTCCAGGGCCAGCCCTCGTCTATCTGAATCCTTGCGAGAAAGTGGAGAGCAAAGTCAACAGGTCGTTCTCCGTCCTGTGGTGCAAGCTGCTGTACGATAGGAATCTTGTACGGATACCATTTGACAATGGTTCGAAGCACGTTCCATACAGTGGACCACGTGATGTTCAACGGTTGTGACACAGTACACGCACTGCCTGACAATCGCAAATTACTCACAGCGTTGTCTGCCATAGCAACAGCGATTTCGTAGACCACCTGACGTTCAACCGGAGTCTCGAACAATTGCACTGACCAGGAGACAACTTTCCATCCAAAGCAAAAGAAAAGAAAAACGGAAAGGGTTTTCCTTACCTTTTATCCTCGAGCACTGTCTTAATGGCTTTTAACGCAGTGTCTTTGGTGACGTGACGAAACTGCAGCTCGTAACCGATGCCGGCGGCCACCATCTTCGCCACGTTGTGGTGCTGGTCCCCGTGGAACGGAATCCCTATCAGGGGGACGCCGTGGTATGACGCCTCGTTGAAGCTCTGCAGGCCGCCTTGCGTGATGAAAAGCCTCACCTTCGGGTGCGCTGCAACACGCAAATCAGTCACGTTACTCCCATCGCCTGTGTGAACTTGTGCAACGTTGAATCGAGAAACAGGTGTGAAATGAAACTGATCCTAGTGAGCAACTAAACTACAGATAGCTGCTGCACTGTGGAGAGGGTTTGTCAGTACAGTAATGGTAAACAGTTCAATTACAAACAGATGCTGCACTGCAGAGAGGCCGTCTACTGTGTCCGAGTGGTTCTAGGCGCTTCAGTCCGGAACCGCGCTGCTACTACGGTCGCAAGTTCGAATCCTGCCTCGGGCATGGATGTGTGTGATGACCTTAGGTTAGTTACGTTTAAGTAGTTCTAAGTCTAGGCGACTGATGACCTCAGATGTTAAGTCCCATAGTGCTCAGAGCCATTTGGACTGCAGAGAGGGTTTCTGCCAGGACAGCAAATGAGGAACAATTAATTTGCAGACGCTGCGCAAAACGGAAAACCGTTAGACGTGACACTTAAATTAGATAACGTGATGCCTGATGCTGACATATGGATGGAGGCCTCGAAATACGTGTCATGGCAGATCAGGGTATTGGAACGTATCCAGATCGCGGTTGTTCGATGCATGGGTCCCTCTACCTCCGACGCCATTCAGTCACCAGGGGTTACAATTGCCGCCATGTCTTGGCATAGACGTGGGTTCCTCTGTTCGGAGACGTGTCCATGTGGCACCACACAGCACCTCTGTAACTGTTCTTAGTGTTTATAGTAACGACATTCAAGTTGTGTTTGTATACTTATAGACTTATAGACAAACAAAGCACTGCTAGTAACGGTTGCTGCACTCTGCTTCACATCGTTCTCGGAACTGCAACACTGCGCAACACAAAGGGTGATCTTTTCGTAATCCCTTAACTGTCTCCCATTGCGATGCACAAGTTTGAAATTTACCTCGAATGTGCCAAAACCTTCCAGTCTAATAGACCACAAGCACGGCGCACTGTGACGTCACCTTCGGGCTCGGAGGCGCTTCAAACAGCAAGGTGTCGACGCCTGCGAAAAATTGGCGAGAGCTGACAAGTTCATGTGAACTGTAAGGTGGGTTAATGATGTCTCATTGTCACAATGTTTCTCGTCAATTCCGCCCAAAGCCATCGCAGACGTGTCACACCCGGGAAAGGTCGGCTCACCCTCTCTTACTCATATTTCACCCCTTCTTTTGACATCTATGTGATGGAAGCCAGTACCGCGAAGCCTAGCGTTGAAATCACACGGTTTTCGTATGGGTGGCCGAGCAATACATTTCACACACACAGCCTCTCAATATCGACACGAAAAGGCCTCAAAGGAGCGACTTAAAGGGCGTCAGTGAAACAACCCCTTCCCCACAAATTTCGAAGGCGACAGTTCACGGTGCACTGAACAACAGGTAGACAGGCTTTGACCCATTCAATATTTCTCTAAGGAAATTTCCCTGCGAATAGCCGTTTTCGTCTGCGAAATGTGCGCCAAGTTGGTTACATTGATCCCTTTACGCCACCTGGCGAGGCCTCTTCATGAGGATACTGAGTGGCGGTTGAGCCGTGTGTGGCTCATGTTCCCGCCATCATCTACCCTACTGGCCATTAAAAGTGCTACACCACGAAGATGATTTGATATGCAAATGATTAGCTTTTCAGAGCATTCACACAAGGTTGGCACCAGTGGCGATACCTAAAACGTGCTGACATGAGAAAAGTGTCCGACCGATTTCTCATTCACATACAACAGTTGACCGGCGTTGCCTGGTGAAACGTTGTTGTGATGCCTCGTGTGAGGAGGAGAAACGCGTACCATCACGTTTCCGACTTTGACAAAGGGATTGTTGCCTATTGCGCTTTCGGTCTATCGTACCGCGGCATCACTGCTTGCGTTGGTCGAGATCCAATAATGACTGTTAGCAGAATATGGAATCGGTGGGTTCAGGAGGGTAATAGGGATCGCCGTGCTGCATCCCAACGGCCTCGTATCACTAGCAGTCGAGACGACAGGCATCTTATCCGCATGGGTGTAACGGATCGTATAGCCACGTCTCGATCCCTGAGTCAACCGATGGGGACGTTTGTCAAGACAACAACCATCTGCACGAACAGTTCGACGACGTTTGCAGCATGGACTATCAGCTCGGAGACCAGTCTGGATCTGCCAGTCAGAGAAATGCAATGCGACACTAGTGCAGTCGGGTTGGAGTTGTGAGGTTTGCGCCAACATGGCTCGCCCGACGATCGCCCCCACGCATCACTTGAGCCAGGCCGCTGTCTTGGTGGATCGTCGGTCGGTCGGCCTATCGGAAGGCGCGCGCGCGCGTGTGTGTGTGTGTGTGTGTGTGTGTGTGTGTGTGTGTGTGTATCGACTCCAGATTTCTCTTCGTGCGTGCTAAGTTACTGTTGGGTGTCGTTCAAGTCTTCGTGCAAGTGTCTGTCAAACTGTGTGTGTAGTTGGTGTCATTTCCACTGACAACTTGTTTTAAGTGTTGTCGGCGTACTGGCAGTGAGTTGGTCGGTTGCTGCGGACCAGGGTAGTTATCTACGCGCGGTGCATTCGGCTGGGTCCGCTGTCGGTCGCTGCGTAGTGTCGGGGTGTGTGTGTGTGTGTGTGTGTGTGGAGCTGTCCGATCGCTGCGAGCTTCGTGGTTCACCGATCCAGGACGTCAAAGTTGAGTAGTGGTTTCAACTACCCAAGTCACGTCCATTCATGTTGTATGGTTCGTTTTGGTGGTTCGCTGTAGGGGAGGTTTTCTTGTAAGAAACACCGAGTGTTTCTATTGCTGAAATTCAGCCGCCATGCGGTGCAGTTAACTGTATTGGTTGACTACAATTCGAGCGCACCAGCGGAATTTTCTGCCTTGTTGCCGTTAGTGTTCCGGTTACCTGCCCTGGCCACGAACGTAATTTCAGGCAGCGTCCTGTCCCCACCTGTTGTTGCTGCCCAACATGGTATGTACTTTTGACAGCTAATACATATTTCATTGTCGATAATCACGTTCGTAACCTTTTGTATTTGAGTTATCATGTACTGATTGGTGGCAAGCAACTCGTTGTGTTGGTCGGTCCGTGGCTGTCCCCTGGTTGGGTTCCGACGGATCAAGTGTAGTTGGGCTCACCGCCTGCCTCACCTAAGTGAACGAGGGCAGACCGACATCCCTGTAGGCTTCTGAGTGCCGTTTTCTTTATTGTCCTTCCGGTGTTTAATTGTCTGTTTATAATCTATCATAGCTAATGGTTTAAAAATTCCTGTTTCTACTGGACTTTACGTGTTTTTGAATTTTGGAAAATCAATTGTGGGCCTTAAGCCGCTTAAAACCTTACTCTCGAAATTTCCCTTTAAGCAAAAACATTGCGGCCTTCTGCCTTAAAGGATTATGGTAATATATTTTAAAATTTTCAAATTTAATTGTGTCCATCAGCCGCTTGTATTGCACCTTGCATATGTTTGTTCTATCTACTTTTGCCTTGAGGCTTTCCAGCTTAGATGTGGTACCATATATATTTTAATTATTTTATTTGCTATTTTAACTGCATTTTTATTTTGTTGACTTTTAAGATTTATCGTTGGAGGCCCTCAGCCGTGAAATAAATGCCTTTTTAAAACTCGAAAGTTTTAAAAGTTTGGCTATGTGCCGTTTTTGTTTAAAGGTGTTATTAAATTACAATAAAATGTTGAGTGAACCTGGCGGGCCGGCCGGGGTGGCCCAGCGGTTCTAGGAGCCACGCAAGGGGTGCAACGTGGGTAAAAAGGGCAGTGACGATATTCCCATGGTGCGACACGTCCACGGTGGCATTGGACAGAACTGGGGTGGAATTTGGTGCAAGCGTCACATCGTGATGATCATGTTTGGTTTGTGGGGCGCCCGTACAAATTCCCAATCTATGCTCAGTCCAATCTCGCCACTTTCATGAATGATGATGAAATGTTGAGGACAACACGAACACCCAGTCATCTCCAGGCAGGTGAAAATCCCTGACCCTGCCGGGAATCAAACCCGGGACGCCGTGCTCGGTAAGCGGGAACGCGACCACGGGACCACGAGCTGTGGACCAAGGCGGGTAGAGGCGGTAGCGTAAAATACCTGATGCACACTCCTAAAGCCAACTCCCTGAGCTAAATTCCATACCTTTCCGCAATGTCCGGTGGGAACAAGAACATGAGTCTATAAGGAGGAAGTGTTAAGACAGACGTCATCTGTGCTGCATTTCCTTGCATTTACATATCCATCCTTAACGACACAAACACTGCGCTACACTGCACAAGTACCCAATACGTCACCTCCACATTCACTATAAGACAAAAAGAAAAAGACGCACCACAAGGGAATTGTCCGAATGGGAGCGAAACTGGTAGATGTGATGTGCACGTACAGACAGACATGTGAGTACAATTTCAGAAAAACTGATGATTTATTCAAGAAAGAGGTTTCACAAAATGAGGTAGTCAGTCAGTTGGTCTATCTCTGGCCTTATGAAAGAAGTTATCCGCCTTGGCATTGAGAGTTGTCGGATTCCTGCTGTATCGAACCTTTTCTGGCTGCAGAGACGCCGAGCATGAGGGTGACATCGCAGCACGCCACTGTCTGCATCATTACCGCTAGAAGGCCGTGCGAACCTTTGACGTAAATTTAAAACTTCTGCATCGCAATGGGAGACCATTATAGGGCTCAGAAAAACTGACTCTTTAATTATGTTGCGCATTGTGTTACTGAGAAATATTTTCGATTTTTTTCTTACATTACTCACACGCATTTCATGTTTCACCTGGTAACGGTACATTATCTACTCATTATTTTGCTAGGAAGTTCAGTAAACACCTGTATTAATCCCTTAAGAACGTCTCCTTTCTCAGAAGCAAAACCACTTATTTTCATTTGGTAAACGTCGATGTCCTGAATTTCATATAATTACTCCTGCTGTAATATGTGGTCTACGTATAGCGCAAAACTAACTTATCTTTGAAGGAGAACATCTTTCCGGCAAAATCCATATTCCTCATTTGTAATGACATTTCCAGTTAGCTAATTTTACCCTCATTGGTCATTATCGACCACATGTAGCCAAAAAAGATGCATACAGCTTAAAAAGTTCATACACTTTTATAAATGGTCAAGACGCAAGTAACGTAAAGATTGGACTACAGTCAAGTTGCCGATGCGTTAACGAACGACACAACACTAGTTAGTGAGAGTACCAACGGCAGACTTAATATAGCGAAATACAGGAGGACTCACAGAGCACATGCTCTTTGTGCAGTGACTGGCAGTTTGCCCTCAATGTAAACAAATCTAGCATAGTGCGCTTATATATGCGAAATACACTACTGTTATGTTATGATATACGCGGAAAGTATCTGGAATAAATAACAGCCGTTAAATATTTAGGAGTTTTCATACGGATCGTACTGAAGTGGAACAACCACGTTACACTGATGAACTACACTGAGGTGACAAAAGTCATGGGCGTAATGCAGCAGCTCGAACTGGGGTGGACACAACAAGTCGTTGGAAGTCCCTTGGAGAAATATTGAGCCACGCTGCCTCTCCTGCCTTCCATAATTTCGAACGTGTTTCCAGTGCAGGATTTCGTGCACGAACCGACCCCTCAATTAAGTCAAATACATTTCAATTGGATTCACGTCACGCGATCAGGGCGACCAAATTATTCGCTCAAATTATCCAGAATGTTCTTCAAACCGGTCGCGAACAACTGTGGTCTAGTGACAGAGCGCCTTGTCATCCAAAAAAATTCCATGTTGTTTGGGAACATGAATTCCATTAGTGGCTGAAAATGGTCTTCAAGTAACGGGACATTAGCATTTCCAGTCAGTGATCGGTTCAGCTGAACCAGGCGACCCGTAAACACCTCCCACACCATGATGGAGCCACCGCCAGCTCGCACAGTCTCTTTTTGACATCTTGAGTACGGCTTCGCGAAGTCTACCCAACACTCGAACCATGCCATCAGCTGTTACCGACTGAAATCGGCACTCTTCAGACCAGGCCACGGTTTTCCAGTCATCTAGGGCAGGGGTCTCCAAACTTTTTAGTCTCCGCGGGCCACATTGACTCCTCCACGAAGTCATAAGGGCCAAGATCTACCTAGTGGGATTAAAGCACCCTAGCACTCCATGATCACTGTAATGTAAGGCTAAGGAAAAGATGAAATCGCAAAAATCTAAGGTTGTGGGAATAGCCAGCACTGAAACGAACTACGATTTTTATTTAGTTACATAATTTTGATTGGTGGACGTACCTGACCGAAATTCTGGGGTATTTTATTCTGGCGAATTTCACCGACAAAAAAGTATGTCCCTGCAGATTCTTCATGAAAGCGTCCTGCAAAGTTAACGAAATCTCAAAATCATTGTTAGCAACACTATTACTGCAAGAAGTAACAGAGTTGGAGTATGTCAACGCATTGTTATTTCAAACGGCGCAACAATAACTTTAGTTACGTAGTCTTGTAGCGAGTAGCAGAGCATATATTTGATAGTTCTGTTTCGTGATTGTGTCTATGTTGCGAGTGTCTCACGAGTTTTTTAGTGTTTTATGCGCTGTACTAGTAGGTGAGAAGACAATGTGTGGGACAGAATTCGAAGAGACAAGGAAAATCTGGAAATCGGAATACGTATAGCAAGACTTGAGTATTTTTTCACTGTATTTTTTAGTGGAACGACAGTGTAATTGTGAGTATTTAATTTAGTAATCAAAGTACCTTAAAAATAAATTCACTGCATTTTGTTTAGGCAGACTACTCCCTAGTTTTATTAGTATTAAATAGCACAATTTTATTTTCAGGTTACAATTTTTTGTGAAGTTCTGTACAAATATGGAAAAGAAACGAAAGGTTGTCAGTGAATGTAGAATTTTTAAAGAGCAGTGAGGATGTCAATATTTCGTGGTGGAGTCAAGCAACAAACCAATGTGTATTATTTGCAATGAAGCTATATTAGTCTTCAAAGAATACAATATAAACGTCATTATGAGAATAAACACTCTCAGAATTATTCCAAGTTTACAGGATGCGAACGATTAGAAAGGTATGAGTCTCTGAAACGCCAGCTAAAAACCCAGCAGTCGCTGTTTAAGAAAGTAAATGCTGAACAACATGCAGCAACTCGTGTTAGTTTTCGTGTGGCTCATTTAGTAGCGAAACAGTGTAAGCCATTTACCGACGGTGAATTAATTAAGAACTGCATTATAGCAACAGCAGAAGAAATGTGTCCAGAAAAAGTTAATTTACTTAAAAACATAAGTTTGTCGGCAAACACTATGGCTCGAAGAATAGATGACACTGCACAAAATATATCAGCACAACTGAGTGACAAAAAATCAAGACTTAGAGTAGTTCTCTTTGGCCGTGGATGAGTCAACAGATGTACCAGATACTGCTCAAGTACTACTTTTTATTCGAGGGATGACAAAAATTATGAAGTGTATGAAGAGCTCTTTGATGTTCACAGTATTCACGGGACGATCACTGGCGAAGATATTTTTAAGGAGTTGAAAGGGTAATTCAGCAAAACAATCTTCAGTGGAAGAAATTAAAATGTATTACAAGTGATGGTGGCAAAAACATGTGTGGGAAAAATAAAAGTGTTGTTGCTCTCCTTTCTAAGGCTGCAGAAAATGTCGGTGGCTCAAAACCATTAGTAGTGCCTTGTATTATTCACCACCAGTCTTTGTGTGGAAAACATTTAGATATGTCAGGCATTTCAGTTTTAGCTGCGGTAAAGTTCTGACCCGTTTTTTTTTTTTTTTTTTTTTTTTTTTGGACTCTGAACAGTAATTGAAATTTGTTTGAACGAAAGGAATCGCCGTCTGGCTGAGATACGGAAGTGTGAGTGGTTATGGAAGCTAGCATTTAATACAGGCTTAACTAAACATATAAATGACCTTAATTTAAAATTGAAAGGTGAAAACCAGCTTCTGCTTGATTTATACAGGCATGTTAAGTCCTTTCGACAAAAGATTGCTTTGTTTCAATCTCAGTTGAACAATGTATGCTTCACGCATTTTAATACATGCCAAACATTCAGTCAGCAAACTGAGATTCCGTTTCGTGTAACTTTCGCAATTGAAGCTTTGGGCGCTTTAAAAATTAATTTTGAACCACGTTTTTCAGATATCGATGCAAATTCAAACGATATGAAGATATTTCAAAATCCCTTTGACGTCGATATAGAAGCGTTACCCGCAGAATTTCAGTTTGAAGTTATTGATTTGCAATGTAGCGACGTTTTTAAAGAAAAACATTCAAAGTCAGCATTACTGGAATTTTATAAGTGCCTTCCATCCAGACACTTCCCAAATTTACATAAATTTGACCGTGGCTTTTTTTCCGCTTTTGGCACTACTTATTTGTGTGAAAAAACTTTCTTCAAAATGAAACATGCAACAAGTATTTACAGATCAAAGTTAAGTGATGAGCATCTGAAGTCGCTGATGATTATCTCTACCAGTAAACTTGATCCACAACTGGAGGTAATTATGAAAGGAAAGTTACAGCTACATAAAAGTCAGTAATTATCACTAAGATGTTAAATTTCTTTACGTGAATACTCTAACACTGTGTGTTTTCAAGAAATAAATTTATTACAGTTATTTTTATACATCAGTTACATCTAAAATATCCAATATCATTATGTAAACCAGGTATTGTATTGTCTTTAAATTGCCTTTAAATAAAAATATTTTATACGATTTACTTGCTATGTGTATTTTACAACGTAATCAAAAGAAAGTGAAACCTCGCTTAAGAAGCATCTTCCATAATGATTGATTACTAAGACTAGTCGCCGAAGTGGCGTCCATTTGAAAGACTTGCACCAGACTCGTGAGTAGAATAAAATGCAAAGAATTTTTTACTTAAAATGTTTTCGCCAAACTAGTCTGTTAACAGATCTTTTTTTTTTTTCAGCGTTGTCCGTGGTGAGAGGTTGTCCCTGGAATTTGGTGTCTCGGCACACCTTGGCATTGTGATCACGGAATATTGAATTCTCTAACGATTCTTCTGGTTCCAACTACCATAGCACGTTCAAAGTCTGTTAACTTCTGTCGTGCGGCTATAATCAGGTCGGGTACCTGTTCACATGAATCACGAGAGTACAAATGAAAGCTGCGCCAATGCACTACACTTCTACTTAAGGTGCGCGCTGCTACCGCCATCTGTATATGTGCATATCAGTATTCTATTGCTTCTGTCACTTTGGTGTAGTTGCAGCAAAGACAGTTCGTTAAAGGACTGCGAAGGAAATATATTCCGCCACGAAAGAAGTAGCTTAAAAAACGCTCATATATAAGTACTGAAATGTAAATGTCGTGTGACTAGGGCCTCCCGTCGGGTAGACCGTTCGCCGGGTACAAGGCTTTCGATTTGACGCCACTTCGGCGACTTTCGCGTCGATGAGGATGAAATGATGATGATCGGGACAACACAACATCCAGTCCCTGAGCGGAGAAAATCTCCGACCCAGCCGAGAATCGAACCCGGGCCTTTAGGATTGACATTCTGTCACGCTGACCACATTTTTTTTAAAAATTATGTCCGTTTTCGTTAGTTGCATCTGCTTGTGGTGGACGTCGCAATACACCCGCTTCAGTTCATTGTTGATTCATTAACTCAGTATTTTTATTACAGAAGGCAGATAACCGTCTGACCGAACAAGCTACGCTACTGTGCCGGCACCACTCAGCTACCGGGAGCGGACATTTACAAGTACTGATTGTCAGTTTTGGATCCTTACCACGCATGTGTCATCACTGGTTGTTTTTGAGAAAAAACGAGCTGTAGAAATACCATACCTAAGACAGACTGCTGAGGCAGCCACTTGGAGGTTTTGACGTTGGCTGGGAGAACGGTCGCGTCGTCCTTCTCCCACTTCCAGAGCACCCTCTGTGGCAGCTCGGAGAAGGCGTCGAGGAAAGCCTGCCTCTTCTCTGGTGGCATTGTGCTTCCGATCACGTTGGTCCCCAGGCTGAAGTAGATAACACCCTCTTTCGCCCCGTCCAGCCACTCCTGTATATCCTGTGAACAAAGTTCATCATCTTGATTTTGTCACCTGACGTGTCGCTTCAGTATTGAATAAGAGGAATTATTTGAATAAGTACGTCTGCCGTTGATTTCATGCGATTTTTTACAGCATATATATTTCTTGTGATTGATGTGGAAATATTTATACGATGTGTTCCTATTAGAACATAGCAAGACTCTTCTAGAACGTTCCGGAAATCAAGGTAGCTCACGCCACACCCTGCTAGATCATGATCGTTGACAGTAGTTCCAATGACGAATATTGCCTACTTATACAGACAAGTAGCGATATTAGTGGCCACACAGTACCCTCTAACACTTCTTCAGCACACGAAAAGGAACGTAATACAATACGCTAATTTAAATTAGCGTATGACAATTGTTAGCCATTATTTGAGATTTGAAAGAATAAAATTTTGAAGAGTGTGTTTTGTTGTGCCACTGTATTGTGTTGCCAGTTGAGGTTTATGAAGAGGTTTTTACCTAGTGAGGTGGGAACAGAGAGGGTGACATTTTAGTACCCTATAAGTCAACATTTTCGAGTTGGAACTCTCACCATGGGTACCATTCTTAATGGGACCACGTACACATGTAGTAGTCTGTCGATCGCCAGATTCGCTTTATTTTATTATAGCTTATTAGTAATGCCCAGAGTTTGTTAAAATGTAAACGGTGTTTCCTTATCAGGTATGCATTCTTTACAGTTACTAAAATCTCGAATATTCCGGCTATAGATATCTATCTTAAATTTTGTATTTTTTCTCATATAGATACTGTATCGTAGATTATTCTTCAAGGAAGATATCATTTTTTTACGTTTGTTTTTAACGTCCCTTTATGACACAACTGATTCTTTTAAAATGAAAGAACGAACAATGGGCGTGTCTCCAGGAAAAACGCTTAAATGTTGCTCAAGAATGCATTTATAAAAATTAAAAATAAACTGCTGGTTCATCTGATTATTCCCATTGTTGCCTCACTTGCTGTTATTAATTCCTACCACGTGTGGGTGTAGAAATAAAAATAAAGATACTTCGTAGGCAATAGCTGTAAGACGGATATATAACAATTTTGCACATCTTCAGCGAACTAGATTTCTTAATGAGAAACACACTATTTTTAAATTTATCATCATTTTTATAGTTCGATTCTCCATTAAAGTTTTTCATTGCTCTAGTTCATCCTGCAATTCTGTTTACATATGTTTTATATCATTTTTGCGTCATTTTATCGATATATTCCGGTTATTTTAGTGGTAGTTTTACAGGTATTTTAAATCATACATAACTGAGCCCTGAAGTTACAGGTCTTTTTATATTCGTAAACTGAATGAATTCTCACTAGGGGCAACTACCCCCACTGCCACCCCCCCCCCCTCCCCTGCGGGCGCCCTTGTTGGACGGCTGGACGGTCCCTGTGGGTCAGTACATGAGGTACGCCTCGTCACGGTTAACTGAGGTTGATCCTCCGCGTTTCCACTTCACAACCACATCACTAGCAGTCGACTTGGGCAGCGTTGCAAAGGTGGAAATGTCTCTTATGGATCTGTTACTCGGCGGACATCGAATGACTAGTCGAAATCATTGGGCTCTCCCAATCGACCCATTCTACTGTTGACACTTATCTACTTACAACTACTTACAAGTGGATACTCGCCGTCTCCTTCCATTGTGACAGTGACTTCTAGCAGGCTGTTCCGTATTACGTAGGGTGTTGGGTTCTTCTGATTAGGTAGTATATTTTACCAGTCCCGAACCTCCTCATATATTTTGTCCATTTGACGGTGTGGTAGTGTTGTCGGTATTTAAGGGGAGTTGGAACACCCTATCCTGACAATGTTAAATTTAGTGACTTGGCTTCCCCGTATTTCAGGAACTACTGTAGCCATTGACATGAAACTTTTACAGAACGTTCAACTGTATGTTCTGAGTCTGCTGAACCACAATAATTGCATTTCAGCCATTGCTTTCGGAAATGCAAATTTTTAATTACATGGTTAAAATTTTGTGTACTTTTTTGTACATTATCGTAAATAATTTTAATTATACATAACATTATGTTCTTATTTTAGTTCAGTAATGTTAGGACATGCATCTTATTACTCCGTGAAAATTTGAACACCCTACTGGAAGTCGTTTCTGAAATTTAAAGAAAAATGCAACAGAAAATGTCAATTTTCAGGAATGGCTTCTTAAGTTTCAAAAGCCCGTAATTCAATATATGCTTAATTTTTTTTTTATTTTTAGTCACTCAGAAGCACTCTGCACCATACTGTACATCATCCTCTTGATCTTTTTCCAAGTTCTTTCTTCTTTTCTTCTTTCTGGACTCCTTAGTGTCCAACTGTTCGCCATACTCCGCGTTATCAATCCGAACCTTGTCCATCTGTTCAAGGTCTCTGATGTAGTTTGCTCCAGGATTAAATCCCATATACTGTAGCACTTTCACCCTACCAGTGTTGCCATCATAAAAAGCAATAACAGCATCACTGACCCCCCACTTTAGTGTCTTAATTCCAACAAAAACATTTTTTGGTAAGCGAGTCCGTATACGATTATTGAACGAGTCATTGGGATTCTGGGTCTGACCATGCAGACACTTCTTCGGTAATTTAAGATTTGCCAGGTCTCTGTAAACAAGTTTTATGATTCTGTGACTGATGCTGGTATGGAATGTTTATGGCTGTTTGAGTACTGCGCATTGCGATTATTGCACCATGAATCAGGTCCAGGAGGGCAAAGGTGGTGTACAGGTTTTTCGTTAGTTGACAGTCTGTGGAAAAAGGTAGTCCATATTGCCTGCTTCATTTTCCACGAATTCTCAGTATTACTTCTAACGGTCATCCCATAATACTGCTGTAGTTCATCAATCATTTTGTCTGTCAGCCTGCCTATTCTGGTTTTACCACCAGAAAGTTTCTTGTCCCTCAAACTTTGTTTCAACTTCCTCAACCTGGTACCCATCCTCGCCTGGACATGACCAACACATTCCAGCCTTTCATATACAAAACAAAATTACCAATTTTACTAGATCTTGAAGTAATGCACGTAAGAATTTTAACATTTTCAACCAGTGTAGATTATATTTTTAAAAAATGAAATAAAATACTTCCCACGTCAGTTTGTAAGTGACATATATATAATTTTATTCGGAAAATTGCAAATTTTATAATGAGATAACGTGGTAAGGTCCTATGGAACCAAACTGCTGAGGTTATCGCTCCCTAAGCTTACACACTACTTCATCTAACTTAACCTAACTTATACGCTAAGGACAACAGACACACCAATGCCCGACGGAGGACTCGAACCTCCGATGGGGGAAGCCGCACGGACGATGACAAGACGCCAGCGACCGCTCAGCTACCCCACGCGGCTTGGTGGGTGAAGCATGGGATTTAAATATGGTATAACCATAAATGGCAGAGAAGGCTTAATCGAGATCAGCAGCGTTTAACATATCCTGTAACAACCACAACTAAGAATGGATACGTATGGTGTGATGTTGATGGTCGCAATTCAATATACCTGAATTCTGTCTGAAAGGTCACCATCAGCCACGAAGCTGCGAAGGCTATCATCAGATGTGAGCCAACTGCTGCAGCTGAATATTGCGGTCCATGTCCCTGTGTAGCTCGGAGATTGTCAACATCTCCGCCTCTTCGTAATCATCTGGCCATGAGGTATGGGAGGGAAATGGTTATGGCGAGGCATTGTCCGTGATGGTACATTGCAGCATCAAATGTGAACTCCGGTAGGGGATCACCTGTGAAGTGCAGCTCGTTGGGTGGAGATGTGGCTGGGAATGGGACGTCAGGCGCCTTGGCCTCCTTTTGCAGAGTGTTGCACAGTCTGGGAATGCACGTTGCTATTCGCAGGAGCCTATCGTCCATCTTTCATCGGCAAAAGACAGTCATCAACGAAAATCTGTCGTCAGCTCTCATGCCTCCACAGTGCGTGTTGCTTGCAGACATGTAACTCAGGATCAGAATACAGAAGGTGGGTCGAATCTCCGTGCAAAAGCAAAGCAGATAACGGCACAATTTTAGCAACTTAGCATCAAAAACTGGGGCCAGCATTGACTGCTGTCGATTGGTGTCTGTCTGTTCCACCACCAGCATGTCAGGGTTCAAATCTGTCCCCAGTGTGGGACGCGATGCCTGAAGAGACAGAGTCTGTCAGGCAAAGTTACTGGCCTCACTGCCAAAGCATAATTGAAGGGAGAGTCGCGGCCGCACGATCCTGAGACTAATCGCCCAGTGGGAGTTGTATGAGGCGTTGTTGGAGGCTTCCTGATCTGAATTGGCCTTCCTGGTCACGTCCGGAACCATTTGTGGCTGTCTGTCTGTCATACATTATTATTGCTCGGCAACCACCAATATATGACAGCATTTTTAGTTGGCTCCAGATTAATTTGAGTGACTCGGCCGCTGTGGCCAAGCGGTTCTTGGTGCTTCAGGCTGGAACAGTGCTGCTGCTACGGTCACAGGTTTGAATCCTGCCTCGGGCATGGATGTGTGTGACGTCCTCAGGTTAGTTAGGTTTAAGTAGTTCTAAATCTAGGGGACTGATGACCTCAGATCTTAAGTCCCATAGTGCTTAGAGGCCTCTGAACCATTTGAATTGTTGTTGTTGCTTCAGTCCTGAGACTGGTTTCATGCAGCACTCCATGCTACTCTATCCTGTGCAAGCTTCTTCATCTGCCAGTACTTACTGCAACCTACATCCTTCTGAATCTGCTTAGTGTATTCATCTCTTGGTCTCCCTCTACGATTTTTACCCTCCACGCTGCCCTCCAATGCTCAATTGGTGATCCCTTGATACCTCAGAACATGTTGTACCAACCAGTTCCTTCTTCTTTTCAAGTTGTGCCACAAACTCCTCTTCTCCCCAATTCTATTCAATACCTCCTCATTAGTTACGTGATCTACCCATCTGATCTCCAACATTCTTCTGTAGCACCACATTTCGAAAGCTTATATTCTCTTCTTGTCCAACCTAGTTTTCGTCCATGTTTCACTTCCATAGATGGCAAAACTAGATACAAATACTTTCAGAAACGACTGCCTGACACTTAAATCTACACTAGATGTTAACAAATTTATCTTCTTCAGAAACGCTTTCCTCGCCATTGCCAGTCTACATTTTATATCTTCTCTACTTTGACCATCAGTTATTTTGCTCCCCAAATAGCAAAACTCCTTTACTACTTTAAGTTTCTCATTTCCAAATCTAATTCCCTCAGCATCACCCGATTTAATTCGACTACATTCAATTATCCTCGTTTTGCTTTTGTTGATGTCATCTGATATCCTCCTATCAAGACATTGTCCATTCCATTCAACTGCTGTTCCAAGTCCTTTGCTGTCTCTGACAGAATTACAATGTCATCGGCGATTCCCCAATTTTTTTATTTCTTCCCCATGGACTTTAAATTCTACTCTGAATTTTTCTTTTGTTTCCTTTACTGCTTGCTCAATATACAGATTGAATAACATTGGGAGAGGCTACAACCCTATCTCACTCCCTTCCTAACCACTGCTTCCCTTTCATGTCCCTCCACTCTTATAACTGCCATCTGGTTTCTGTACAAAATGTAAATAGCCTTTCACTCCCTGCATTGCCTCGCGTGTTCCAACTTTTCTACGGAATCCAAACTGATCTTCACCGAGGTCGGCTTCTACTAGTTTTTCCATTCGTCTGTAAAGAATTAGCGTTAGTTTTTTGCAACTGTGACTTATTAAACTGATTGTTCGGTAATTTTCACATCTGTCAACACCTGCTTTCTTTGGGATTGGAATTATTATATTCTTCTGGAAGTGTGAGGGTATTTCGCCAGTCTGATACATCTTGCTCACCAGATGGTAGAGTTTTGTCAGGACTGGCTCTCCCAAGGCCGTCAGTAGTTCTAATGGAGTGTTGTCTACTCCCGGGGCCTTGTTTCGACTCAGGTCTTTCAGTGCTCTGTCAAACTCTTCACGCAGTATCGTGTCTCCCATTTCATCTTCATCTACATCCTCCCCCATTTCCATAATATTGTCCTCAAGTACATCGCCCTTGTATATAGACCCTCTATATACTCCTTCAACCTCTCTGCTTTCCCTTCTTTGCTTAGAACTGGGTTTCCATCTGAGCTCTTGATATTCATACAAGTGGTTCTCTTTTCTCCAAAGGTCGCATTAATTTTCCTGTAGGCAGTATATATCTTACCCCTAGCGAGATAAGCCTCTACGTCTTTACATTTGTCCTCTAGCCATCCCTGCTTAGCCATTATGTACTTCCTGTCGATCTCATTTTTGAGACGTTTGTATTCCTTTCTGCCTGCTTCATTTACTGCATTTTTATATTTTATCCTTTCATCAATTAAATTCAATATTTCTTCTGTTACCCAAGAAGTTCTACTAGCCCTCGTCTATTTACCTACTTGATCTTCTGCTGCTTTCACTACTTCATCCCTCAGTGCTACCCACTCTTCTTCTACTGTATTTCTTTCCCCCATTCCTGTCAATTGTTCCCTTATGCTCTCCATGAAACTCTGTAAAACCTCTGGTTCTTTCAGTTTATCCAGGTCCCATCTCCTTAAATTCCCACCTTTTTGCAGTTTCTTCAGTTTTAATCTACAGTTCATAACCAATAGATTGTGGTCAGAGTCCACATCTGCCCCTGAAAATGTCTTACAATTTAAATAATGATTCCTAAATCTCTGTCTTACCATTAATCTATCTGATGCCTTCTAGTATCTCCAGGATTCTTCCATGTATACAACCTTCTTTCATGATTCTTGAACCAAGCTATGATTAAGTTATGCCCTGTGCAAAATTCTACCAGACGGCTTCCTCTTTTATTTCTCTCCCCCAATCCATATTCACCCACTATGTTTCCTTCTCCCCCTTTTCCTACTCTCGTATTCCAGTCACCAATGACTATTAAATTTTCGTCTCCCTTCACTACCTGAATAATTTCTTTTATCTTATCACACATTTCATCAATTTCTTCATCATCTGCAGAGCTAGTTGGCATATAAACTTGTACTACTGTTGTAGGCATGGGCTTCGTATCTCATCTTGGCCACAATAATGCGTTCACTATGCTGTTGGTAGTAGCTTACCCACCCTCGTATTTTTTTATTCATTATTAAACCTACTCCTGCATTACCCCTATTTGATTTTGTATATATAACCCTGTATTCACCTAACCAAAAGTCTTCTTCCTCCTCCCACCGAACTTCACTAATTCCCACTATATCTAACTTTAACCTATCCATTTCCCTTTTTAAATTTTCTAACCTACCTGCCCGATTAAGGGACCTGACATTCCACGCTCCGATCCGTAGAACGCCAGTTTTCTTTCTCCTGATAACACCATGTCATCACAGACGATGTCAGTTGTTAGTTTGATAGATACGTTACTAGTGATGGAAAGATAGTCGCCTACTATGTCTTTGGGGCTGTGCCGATCCTTCGCGAAGAAAGCTTTCTAACAGCACGACATCGTCTGCAATGGCTCTCCTCGGCTCGGGACCATAACGATTGGAGTCTAGAACACTCGAAAACCATGCTCTGTTCAGATGAGTCTCGATTTCAGTAGCAAGAGCTGATGGCAGGGTTCGAGTGTCACGCAGGCACAAAGCCATGGGCACAAGTCAAGAAGACACTGTGAATGCTGCTGGTTGCTCCACAATGGTGCGGACTGTTTTTACATGAAATAGACTGTATCATCTGGTCCAACTGAACATATCACTGACTAGAAATGGTCATGTTTGGCTACATGGAAACCATTTACAGTCATTCATGGACTTCACGTACCCAAACGACGATGGAATTTTTATGGATGACAATGAGTCATGCCTCCAGGTATGAAGAACATTCTGGACAGTTCTAGCGAATGCTTTGTCCACCCAGATCGCCAGACATGAACCCCATGGAACATTTATGGGACATAATCGAGAGGTCAATTCGTGCACAAAATCCTACGCTGGCAACACTTTCGCTATTATGGACGGCTAAAGACCTAGCATTGCTTAGTATTTCTGCAGTGGACTTCCAACGGCTAGATGGGTCCATAGCACGTCGAGTTGCTGCTTTACTTCGGGCAATAGGAGGTCCGACACGGTTTTTGGGAAGTATTCCATGGATTGCGGAGACTCAGTGTATGTTATATTAGAGCCGGCCGGTGTGGCCGAGCGGTTCTAGGCGCTTCAGTCCGGAGCCGCGCGACCTCTATGGACGCAGATTTGAATCCTGCCTCGGGAATGGATGTGTGTGATGTTCTTAGGTTAGTTAGGTTTAAGAAGTTCCAAGTTCTAGGGGACTGATAAACTCAGATGTTAAGTCCGTTAGTGCTCAGAGCCATTTGAACAGTTTATTAGAGAAAAATGTTTGTTCTATCGTCCCGTGCAGTCTCCAAGATTTTCTCTGTTTGAATTATTCCTCACCCTGTATAAGCGCAAAAATCAGCTCTGAGCAGGTCTCAGGCGATTTCGAAGCACGCTGTAAGCTTTTGGGTGCTAGGGTGCGCGACCATGCCGGTAAGCTAATGACTAGCGAGGTCAGGTGGATACACGATCCTTAGGCTTTTACTGCAGAGCATGACGAAAAAAAATTCTCGGAACAGCCGCTTGGTCGTCTTGGCAAACATGCCAAATACATTAATACGGCCACAGGAACGCTGGTATACAACTTGTTCCCATCGATCAACAAATACGCGGTCTTGGAGAGAATTCGTTTGTTGTTAATACTGCCTTCCATTGGAACTCCTAGGATAGAACACGAGGATCCCGCATCTAAAGCTCTAAATAATCTCCCATCTTTGGCGCAGATGTTTCGTGTCTGCGGCACCTGTAACGAACTGCTTAGGTTGCCAGTCTGGTGTAGGCGGAGCTTGGTGGAAACTTTAAAGAAATCTTTTCTCCACTCTCGAGCAAAAAGATTTAGTGTGACAACACTTGAGGAAAAGGATGGTGGAGAAATAAGGTTTTAACTACTCGTCGACGACCACGTTATCGACCAACATCTCCGGTTAGACATAGGCGTATTCTTTATAAGATAGATATGTTGGTCTTAGTTTACTTAAGGAAACCACGCAAAACATACATCGGTAGACTGATTTGAACTTTACTCGTCATTATTGGGTCCAAGTCGGTCACCCATCCAAGTGCTAGCGACGCCCGACAGCGCTTAACTTCGCTGATCTGAAACCAAAATTCTTCTCCAAACCAAGAGTCGCCTAATCGTTTCAACTGATGCTTTCGTTGGCTTTCTGCTCGCATGTTGGCCAAAGTGGAATTGGTAAATTCTGCGACATGAATACCCTGGTTGTGAACGGAATACGTAAAATTTCGTTTCCTAAAACTATCACAAGACTTATTACCTACGAAGGGCGTTCAATAAGTAAAAGACACATCTGTTTCCTCAGCCAATTTCGGTTAAAATAATGCGGAATTTCTTTTGGGACATCGTAGAATATTCCTGCTTCGCATCCAATTGTTCCATGAAGTTCGAACAGGTGATGGCGCTATCGTGGCCTTCAAAATGGCGTCGGTAACGGAGGTGCGTCCCAGGCAGAGTGCTGTCATTCAGTTCCTTTTGGCAGAAAACCAGAGCACCGCAGATGTTCACAAGCGGCTGCAGAACGCCTGTGGAGACCTGTCAGTGAACAAAAGCGCGGTGAGTCGTTGGGCGAGGCGTGTGTCGTCATCGCGACAAAACCGCGCAAACCTATCTGATCTCCTGCGTGCTAACCGACTGCATACACCTGTGACTCCCACTGTTGTAACTGATAATTTGAAAGTCTTTACAAAGAAACTTTTATTTACGTGAGTCTACATGGAAAGACTGAGTAACAACGAAAAGTCACAACACAAGGCCAATTTCCTACTAGACGCAAGAAAAGATAATTTCTAAGTTTCCCACAAGAGTCCGTGGTAACACACATACACTTAATTCCAAGTCTTATTCCGATGGCGAAGACGTAGTCTTCCGTGGAGACGTCCTTGAGGTCGGTATTCGGTGTGAACTGACGTCCGGTGCTGGTTCTAAATAGTATTGCCCATCCAATCAGATGTTGGTGTAGTAATACTTCCTGCAGGCCATCTCCAACTCCCTCTCCAAGAAGTAGTACGGGGAATGTCTGTTTCCAAAACAGCCGATGTTTACCATTGCTTATGCCTTGGGCATAGATAACCTCGGTCCTATGTGGTGTTAGATGTGTTGCTGGTCGGCAGGGGCTACCTTGGTGACGGCGTAACAACTACAGTGCTGAACATGATGACACACGAGGTCATCGAGGACTTATAGTTAAATACCTTACTGTTCGACTGGCCACCTCTGTTAGTATGTACATCCGACAGGAGATCACAAAATTTTATTGGCCTGTTCTTCCTCATCCACTCTACAGCCCGGATCTCACACCTCCCGACTTCCATCTGTTTGGTCCAATGAAGGATGCGCTCCACAGAAAGCAGTACTGGATGACGTGGAGATTATTGATGCAACAAGACATTAGATCCGACGTCGACGATAGAGTGGTACCATGCAAGCATACAGTCCTTCCCAGTTACATGGCATAAGGTCATCGCATTGAACGGAGATTGTGTTGAAAAATAGGGTTTTGTAACCAAAAGAGTGTAGAGAATAATACGGTCTACTGGAATTCTGAACCAAATGAAATTGCTTTCAGGAAAAAAATGTGTTGCTTTACTCAATGTATACCGTCATATGTTTTGAGAAACTATATAACGGTTGCAAATTAACTATTAAATCGTAACTATTAAATCGGAACTATTAAATCGTAAGTAATAGTGTCACGTAACCGCTTCTGCAATGCTTTAGAACTCATGGATTCTGCTGATCACATATCAGTCGAGACTGTTATTAAGATTATCACTGAGGCTTATATTGCATATACTTTCTCTAGCACTTGTAATGATATATGAGCCTCACTGCCCCCTTTTTTAAAACTAAGTTGTGTCTGAATTTAATCTGAGAAGCTCAGTAATGTATATAAATACCGTATATGTAAATGTGATTCAAAAAGTAGTTGAAGTGAAGCGCAGCTGGACAGCAAGTAACTCTTATCGCACAATCCCCGCAACGATAGTATTAGAGAATCTTTGTGTATGGACTCTAAAAAAAGACAATTGATTTTATTTAAAAAAAGACTGTTAATCTGTATGTTGTGGAAAGAGGACGTGTTGCTAGGCTGTCGCTCAGAACGTTCTGTTACATTTAATGAAAACTGATATTTTAGTGATAAAACTGTGTGAAGTATGTGTAAGAGTTGCCAAACATTTATGTACACAAATTTTATCGAGGTGAGGAATATAAATATCTTGTTTTTGGAAAAGGAGGTGAACTTCATTGTCGTTGCCGTCTATCAATCGACAGAATTGTAATTGTACAAAGTTCACTAAAATAAGGGAAAAGAAATGCATTCTCTATAGTGTTCATGCAATAAGTAACAACCTCTCATAGTTTCTTAATTACAGTAACTGGATAATATTGTTGTACAATAGTATGGTGCTGAACTCCACTGACCAATTTTGATGTAGCAGGACGTGTAGTTTGAAGGAAGCTTGTTTTCCAAGCAGTCTACTTTTCTCACGAAAAGCAGATTGCTGTTTGACCTTACTTACAACAGTGGTCCCTTAGGTATGAAAAGCTACGAAAACTTGGGCTCAAAGCTATCCGCAATACGGCCAAGTACCTAACAGAGTCGTATTTTAAACCTTAAACAGCAATAACTTCGTCCAAATTGCAATACGTCAACAACTGGTGCAGAAGCTCATCATTCAAGGAGGCAGCAACCAAAATTCAGGCACCAGTTACGACTTAAAAGTAAAAACTCTATCTAAAATCAATCTCTCTCTCTCTCTCTCTCTCTCTCTCTCTCTCTCTCTCCAAACACATATACAGGGTGTTACGAAAAGATACGGCCAAACTTTCAGGAAACATTCCTCACACACAAATAAAGAAAAGATGTTATGTGGACATGTGTCCGGAAACGCTTAATTTCCATGTTAGAGCTCATTTTAGTTTCGTCAGTATGTACTGTACTTCCTCGATTCACCGCCAGTTGGCCCAATTGAAGGAAGGTAATGTTGACTTCGGTGCTTGTGTTGACATGCGACTCATTGCTCTACAGTACTAGCATCAAGCACATCAGTACGTAGCATCAACAGGTTAGTGTTCATCACGAACATGGTTTTGCAGTCAGTGCAATGTTTACAAATGCGGAGTTGGCAGATGCCCATTTGATTTATGAATTAGCACGGGGCAATATCCGTGGCGCGGTACGTTTGTATCGAGACAGATTTCCAGAACGGAGGTGTCCCGACAGGAAGAGGTTCGACGCAATTGGTCGGCGTGTTAGGGAGCACGGAACATTCCACCATATGACTCGCGACTGGGGAAGACCTAGAACGACGAGAACACCTGCAATGGACGAGGCAATTCTTCGTGCAGTTGACGATAACGCTAATGTCAGTGTCAGAGAAGTTGCTGCTGTACGAGGTAACGTTGACCACGTCACTGTTTGGAGAGTGCTACGGGAGAACTAGTTGTTACCGTGCATGTACAGCGTGTGCAGGCACTATCAGCAGTTGATTGGCCTCCACGGGTACACTTCTGCGAATGGTTCATCCAACAATGTGTCAATCCTGATTTCAGTGCAAATGTTCTCTTTACGGATGAGGCTTCATTCCAACGTGATCAAATTGTAAATTTTCACAATCAACATGTGTGGGCTGACGAGAATCCGCACGCTATTGTGTAATCACGTCATCAAAACAGATTTTCTGTGAACGTTTGGGCAGGCATTGTTGGTGATGTCTTGATTGAGCCCCATGTTCTTCCACCTACGCTCAACGGAGCACGTAATCATAATTTCATACGCCACAACATGTGCTTCATGCACGATGGAGCTCCTGCACATTTCAGTCGAAGTGTTCGTACGCTTTTCAACAACAGATTCGGTGACCGATGGATTGGATTGGTAGAGGCGGACCAATTCCATGGCCTCCACGCTCTCCTGACTTCAACCCCATAGACTTTCATTTACGGGGGCATTTGAAAGCTCTTGTCTACGCAACCCCGATACCAAATGTAAAGACTCTTGGTGCTCGTATTGTGGACGGCTGTGATACAATACGCCATTCTCCAGAGCTGCATCAGCGCATTAGGGATTCAATGCGACGGAGGGTGGATGCATGTATCCTCGCTAACGGAGGACATTTTGAACATTTCCTGTAACAAAATGTTTGAAGTCACGCTAGTACGTTCTGTTGCTGTGTGTTTCCATTCCATGATTAATGTAATTTGAAGAGAAGTAATAAAATGAGCTCTAACATGGAAAGTAAGCGTTTCCGGAAACATGTCCACATAATATTTTCTTTATTTGTGTGTGAGGAATGTTTCCTGAAACTTTGGCCGTACCTTTTTGTAACACCTTGTATAATGGTTGCAAATTAACTTCTAAATCGTAAGCTCTTAACAAATAGTGTCAGAATTGTGTCACGTAACCGCTTCTGCAATGCTTTAGAACTCATGGATTCTGCTGATCACATCTCAGTCGAGACTGTTATCAAGATTATCACTGAGGCTTATATTGTATATACTTTCTTTAGCACTGCTAATATGCTAGGGATTTGTATGAGGCGTACTGTACCTTCGGAAGAGGCTCCAGTTCTGGTTTCACATGGAGCCCAGTCAGTTCGATGAAATTTGGCAGATTCGGCCTGGGGTAGTTTTCGATGAAATGATTGGAGAGAATCATGAAACTGAAATTCCTCTCGGTTTCATAGATGGACGGGACCTCGGGCCCAAAGTACTGCTTTTGGAGTCTGTCGTGCCGCGGCAGTACGACGTAGAACCAGACGTAGTTGAGGTAGAGCCAGAAGTAGGTGCTGTAGAGGCGCTGCCAGAAGGTCATGTGGTCGGAGAAGGGCAGCACCCAGCTGGGCAGGTAGGCCGGGTTGTCGGGGTTGCCGTGGCTCCAGTGGGTGTAGGGGTAGGCGCCCAGCGACACGAAGCCCACCAGCGGCGGCGAGCCGGCCAGGTGCTGCAGCGCGTAGAAGCACGGCGTCAGCAGACGCTCCACGATCACCAGGTCGTACTGCTGCTTGCCTGACCTGCGACGGAGGGAAGCGTCAGCCGACCGGCGGCATCGCTAAGCGAAGCTTGCACAGTATCTGACCAAAAGTATCCTGACATTCCTGTGTAATGCGGCAGTGACCGTAAGATCTCGCGAGAGGTGGATCACCCATTACAAAAGGAGGTTACAGTGCCGTACTTCCCCCAAGAACCATGGACCTTGCCGTTGGTGGGGAGGCTTGCGTGCCTCAGCGATACCGATAGCCGTACCGTAGGTGCAATCACAACGGAGGGGTATCTGTTGAGAGGCCAGACAAACGTGTTGTTCCTGAAGAGGGGCAGCACCCTCTTCAGTAGTTGCAGGGGCATTAGTCTGGATGATTGACTGATCTGTTCTTGTAACACTAACCAAAACGGCCTTGCTGTAAAGGTACTGCCAACGGCTGAAAGCAAGGGGAAACTACGGTCGTAATTTTTCCCGAGGGCATGCAGCTTTAATGTATGATTAAATGATGATGGCATCCTCTTGGGTAAAATATTCCGGAGGTAAAATAGTCCCCCATTCGGATCTTCGGGCGGGGACTACTCAGGAGGACGTCGGTATCAGGAGAAAGAAAACTGGCGTTCTACGGATCGGAGCGTGGAATGTCAGATCCCTTAATCGGGCAGGTAGGTTAGAAAATTTAAAAAGGGAAATGGAAAGGTTAAAGTTAGATATAGTGGGAATTAGTGAACTTCGGTGGCAGCAGGAACAAGACTTTTGGTTAGCTGAATACAGGGTTATAAATACAAAATCAAATAGGGGAAATGCAGGAGTAGGTTTAATAATGAATAAAAAATAGGAGTGCGGGTAAGGTACTACAAACAACGTAGTGAACGCATTATTGTGGCCAAGATAGACACGAAGCCCACTCCTACCACAGTAGTACAAGTTTATATGCCAACTAGGTTTGCAGAAGACGAAGAAATTGAAGAAATGTATGATGAAATAAAATAAATTATTCAGATAGTGAAGGGAGACGAAAATGTAATAGTCATGGAGACTGGAATTCGGTTGTAGGAAAAGGGAGAGAAAGAAACATAATAGGTGAATATGGATTGGGGGTAAGAAATGAAAGAGGAAGCCGCCTGGTAGAATTTTGCACAGAGCATAACTTAATCACAGCTAACACTTGGTTGAAGACTCATGAAAGAAGGTTGTATACATGGAAGAACCCTGGAGATACTAGAAGGTATCAGATAGATTTTATAATGGTAAGACAGAGATTTACGAACTAGGTTTTAAATTGTAAGACATTTCCAGGGACAGATGTGGACTCTGACCACAATCTATTGGTTATGAACTGTAGATTAAAACAGAAGAAAGTGCAAAAAGGTGGGAATTTAAGGAGATGGGACCTGGATAAACTGAAAGAACCAGAGGTTGTACAGCGTTTCAGGGAAAGCATACGGGAACAATTGGCAAGAATGGGGGAAAGAAATACAGTAGAAGAAGAATGGGTAGCTTTGAGAGATGAAATTGTGAAGGCAGCAGAGGACCTAGTAGGTAAAAAGATGAGGGCTAGTGGTAATCCTTGGGTAACAGAAGAAATACTGAATTTAATTGATGAAAGGAAAAATATAAAAATGCAGTAAATGAAGCAGGCAAAAAGGAATACAAACGTCTCAAAAACAAGATCGACAGGAAGTGCAAAATGGCTAAGAAGGATGGCTAGAGGACAAATGTAAGGATGTAGAGGCTTATCTCACTAGGGGTAAGATAGATACTGCCTACAGGAAAATTAAAGACATCTTTGGAGAAAAGAGTACCACTTGTATGAACATCAAGAGCTCAGATGGAAACCCAGTTCTAAGCAAAGAAGGGAAATCAGAAAGGTGGCGGGTGTATATACAGGGTCTATACAAGGGTGATGTACTTGAGGACAATATTATGGAAATGGAAGAGGATGTAGATGAAGATAAAATGGGAGATATGATGCTGCGTGCAGAGTTTGAGAGGGCACTGAAAGACTTGAATCGAAACAAGCCCCGGGAGTAGACAACATTCCATTAGAACTACTGACAGCCTTGCGAGAGCCAGTCCTGACAAACCTCTACCATCTGGTGAGCAAAATGTATGATACTGGCGAAATACCCTCAGACTTTAAGATGAATGTAATAATTCCGATCCCAAAGAAAGCAGGTGTTGACGGATGTGAAAATTACCGAACAATCAGTTTAATAAGTCACAGCTGCAAAATACTAACGCGTATTCTGTTCTCTACAGACGAATGGAAAAACTGGTAGAAGCCGATCTTGGGGAAGATAAGTTTGGATTCCGTAGAAATGATGATCACGTGAGACAATGGTGACCCTACGACTTATCTTAGAAGCTAGATTAAGGAAAAGTCAACCTACGTTTCTAGGATTTGTAGACTTAGAGAAAGCTTTTGACAATGTTGACTGGAATACTCTCTTTCAAATTCTGAAGGTGGCAGGGGTAACATACAGGCAGCGAAAAGCTATTTACTATTTGTACAGAAACCAGATGGCAGTTATAAGAGTCGAGGGGCACGAAAGGGAAGTAGTGGTTAGGAAGGGAGTGAGACAGGATTGTAGTCTCTCCCCGATGTTATTCAATCTGTATATTGAGCAAGCAGTGAAGGAAACAAAATAAAAATTCGGAGTAGGGATTAAAATCCATGAAAAAGAAATGAAAACTTTGAGGTTCGCCGATGAGACTGTAATTCTGTCAGAGACAGGAAACGACTTGGAAGAGCAGTTGAACGGAATGGACAGTCTCATGAAAGGAGGGAACATCAACGAAATCAAAACGAGGATAATGGAATGTAGTCGAATTAAGTCGGGTGATGCTGAGGGAATTAGATTAGGAAGTAAGACACTTAAAATTGTAAAGGAGGTTTGCTATTTGGGGAGCAAAATAACTGATGATGGTCGAAGTAGAGAAGATATAAAATGTAGACTGGCAATATCAGGGAAAGTGTTTCTGAAGAAGAGGAATTTGTTATCATAGATTTGAGTGTCAGGAAGTCGTTTCTGAAAGTATTTGTATGGAGCGTAGCCATGTATGGAAGTGAAACATGGACGATAACTAGTTTGGACAGGAAGAGAATAGAAGCTTTCGAAATGTGGTGCTACAGAAGAATGCTGAACAATAGATGGGTAGATCATATAACTAATGAGTAGGTATTGAATAGGATTGGGGAGAAGAGAAGTTTGTGGCACAACTTAACTAGAAGAAGGAATCGGTTGGTAGGACATGTTCTGAGGCATCAAGGGATCACCAATTTAGTGTTGGAGGGCAGCGTGGAGGGTAAAAATTGTAGGGGGAGACCAAGAGATGAATACACTAAGCAGATTCAGAAGGATGTAAGTTGCAGTAAGGACTGGGAGATGAAGAAGCTTGCACAGGATAGAGTAGCATGGAGAGCTGCATCAAACCAGTCTCAGAACTGAATATCACAACAACAAAGCAGTGCCGTACCGCTGTCACAATTGGACTACTGGCCATTAAAATTGCTACACCACGAAGATGACGTGATACAGATGCGAAGTTTAACCGACAGGAAGAAGACGCTGTGATATGCAAATGATTAGCTTTTCAGAGCATTCAGACAAGGTTGGCGCCGCTGGCGACACCTACAACGTGCTGACGAGAGGAAAGTTTCCAACCGATTTCTCATACACAAACAGCTGTAGACCGGCGTTGCCTGGTGAAACGTTGTTGTGATGCCTCGTGTGAGGAGGAGAAATGCGTACCATCACGTTTCCGACTTTGATAAAGGTCGGATTGTAGCCTAACGCGATTGTGGTTTATCGTACCGCGACATTGCTGCTCGCGTTGGTCGAGATCCAATGACTGTTAGCAGAATATGGTATCGGTGTGTTCAGGAGGGTAATACGGAACGCCGTGCTGGATCTCAACGGCCTCGTATCATTAGCAGTCGAGATGACAGGCATCTTATCCACATGGCTGTAACGGATCGTGCAGCCACGTCTCGATCCCTGAGTCAACAGATGGGGACGTTTGCAAGACAACAACCATCTGCACGAACAGTTAGACGACGTTTGCAGCATCAAGGACTATCAGCTCAGAGACCGTGGCTGCGGTTACTCTTGGCGCTGCATCACAGACAGGAGCGCCTGCGATGGTATACTCAACGACGAACCCGCGTGCACGAATGGCAAAACGTTATTTTTTCGGATGAATCCAGGTTCTGTTTACAGCAGATGTTTGTTCAGACGTGAGCTAGGTTACGTCTCTAAAGGACCAATACTCACAGACTGCTCTCAACCACAATGTCTTATAACGCACGTGCTGGTTCGCTGAAATTGCATTCATTACGCTCTGTGTTTCAGGAAATTGTACTCTTCATCGCCTAAGTTACATGAGGTCATGTTTCCGGAGAAACCTAGGCTGGTCAGCTTCACAGCAGTGTGACAACTGAGGTATGAGTGAGCGCCACAATATTTGAACCTTCTCTCTCTCTCCGTTGTAATATCCATATCACAAAGGCGCCTAGCATGTTTATTTGTATATTCTACAAATATTATATAAGTCCCAGCTGTCTTTTTCTATCTGTATGTCATGGCTTATCTCTGGAACTAATGTACTGATTTTGATACAGTTTTCAGTAACAGATTGATTCTAGAGGAAGGTTTTTGTACACCACTACATATTAGAAGCAATTAGCCAGGCCATAGTAACTTACTGCTACCCGTAGGAATCCTGGGTGGATTTACACACATTAAAATTTTTTTGCATCAACTCGGTTCCTAGAGTTCCGGAACCTGTGCAGAAAATTGGAATAGGTATCAACATAAACATCATTTCCGCCATTTTTATTGCCCAGGAAAACCGCACATAGCATGTTGTACCACCAAAAAAAAAAACGAGACATTCAGAGGTGGTGGTCCAGATTGCTGTACACACTGGTAACTCTAATACCGAGTAACACGTACTCTTGCACTGATGCATGCCTGTATTCGCCGTGGCATACTACCCACAAGTTCATCAAGGCACTGTTGGTCCACATTGTGCAACTCCTCAAAGGCGATTCGGCGTGGGTCCCACAGAGTGGTGGGTAGCTCACGTCGTCCATAAACAGCCCGTTCTAACCGATCCCAGGCATGTTCGATAGGATTCATGCTGGCCACTCTAGTCGAGCGACGTCGTTATCCTGAAGGTAGTCATTCACAAGATGTGCACGATAGGGGCGCGAATTGTCGTCCACCGACACCAGCGGCGTACGTCGCTCCTACATAATGTCACCCCAAAACACCAGGGTACCTCCACCTTGGTGCACTCGCAGGACTGTGTATCTAACGCGTTCAGCCTGAATGGGTTGACTCCAAACACGTCTGTAACGATTGTATGGTTGAAGGCATATGAGACACTCATCGGTGAACAGAACGTGATGCCAATCCCGAGTGGTCCATTCGGCACGTTGCTGGGCCAGCTGTACCGCGCTGCATGGTGTCGTGGTTGCAAAGACGGATCTCGCCATGGACTTCCGGAGTGAAGTTGCGCATCATGCATCCTATTGCGCACAGTTTGAGTCATAACACGACTTACTGTGGCTGCACGAAAAGCATTATTCAAAATGGTGGCGTTGTTGTCAGGGTTCCTCCGATCTATAATCCGTAGGTAGCCGTCATCTACTGCAGTAGTAGTGGCCCTTGGGCGGCCTGAGCGAGGCATGTCATCGACAGTTCCTGTCTCTCTGTATCTCCTCCATGTCCGAATAACATCGCTTTGGTTCACTCCTAGACGCCTGGACACTTCCCTTGTTGAGAGCCTGGCACAAAGTAACAATGCGGACGCGACCGAACAGCGCTATTGACGGTCTATGCATGGTTGAACTACAGAAAACACGGGCCGTGTACCTCCTTCTGGTGGAATGACTGGAACTGATCACCTGTCGGAACTCCTCCGTCTAATATGCGCTGCTCATGCATGGTTGTTTACATCTTTGGGCGGGTTTAGTGACATCTCTCAACAGTTAAAGGGACTATTTCTGTGATACTACATCCACAGTCAATGTCTATCTTCATGGGTTCTGGGTACTGGGGTGATGCAGAACCTTTTTTGATGTGTGAAAAGAGATTACAGCGCGGTACCGCTCTAACAAATATGTGTGAAAAGGCTGCGTGGGTAATCCCGATTTTAAGAGTCTTGATGCTCGGTACCTATCTGATCTAGGAACACGGGGTAAAAGGTTTTTGTCTTAGCCCGGACCAGCAGCCATTTGTACAGCCATTCGCACATCTGTCTTAATGTAGCAGTGTTACGCTATATCAAGTTGGGCTTGAACGATGAGCCGGAGCAGACGAACGGACAAACTGTGCGAATCGACTAATTCCTTTTGCAACAGATTTTAATTGAGCTGAAATTAATGCGCACCAAATGACATCATTTGTATCCGCACGATTAGGATTCTTGGTGCAAAAACAGTCGCGCTCGTTCGGATCTTATGTGCAAAAACAGTCACCCTTCAAAAACTCTACAGCGAGACTGGTGGTTCATATTTGGCCACCAGTGTGTGGGACTTTGGCCTAAGATACCATTTAACCGTTTGAAGAAAATGTTACTTCAGTCGGATTTTACGTGCAAAATACACAGTTTCCTGAGAAATTTTTGGAGTGTGCCACTTCTATCCTTTAAACATGTGCCAATTGGTTCACATTTTGCACGAAAGTAGGTAAATGCATAAAATCAAACGAAATGTTTTGTCCAATAACCTTTATCCGTTTTCGAGGTAGACTATGATGGTTTAAAGTCAAGCTAAATGTTACGCTTAAAATTCGTTATCACGTGAACAGAATGAGCGGGAACGGTTTAGACTCGAAAAAAACTGAAATTCGGATAAAACTGAAAACCAACTTCCAAAAATCTATTCTGATTCGCATTTAACGTGCAAAAAACATTTGTTTGTGAGTCTTTTTACGCCCGTCACTGTTGTTTCAAATTTGCGCCGGTCGGTTCAAATGTTCTGAGAAGGTAGACAAAGATAAGTAATAAATGGTTAAGTCATTAATGGTCATCCTCTTGTTTTGTGAAAGCTTTCTCCGTTGACTCGATATAAGCAACATGTTTCTAAAGGCAATAAAGTCATCGTCAGTCATCGTCAAGTCAACAAGGCGTTCTAAAGTCAAAATTATGGTACAGTAAAACTTGTGAACCACAATGAAAAATGCTCCTTTCGTACCACAAGAAATGTGAATATGTCCTGGGCAGAGTCATGGATGCAGAAGAATGGAACTAGTTTTTCGACTTACCTGGCAGGTTCAAAGACGTTTAAATCAAAACATCTTGATATATTCGCGCTTTGTTACGAGTTAACCCCACATCCCCAACACAGTGAAATCTCTCAGACCACTCCCTGTTACATGTATGGTGAGGGGTTTAAGGACATACAGACATAAATTTATGTGGTTCTAGAGAATGGGATGTATCTAAAACAGGAAGTATCAGAAAGTTGGGCTCGCATCTATAATACACTACTGGAAATGGAAAAAAGAACACATTGACACCGGTGTGTCAGACCCACCATACTTGCTCCGGACACTGCGAGAGGGCTGTACAAGCAATGATCACACGCACGGCACAGCGGACACACCAGGAACCGCGGTGTTGGCCGTAGAATGGCGCTGGCTGCGCAGCATTTGTGCACCGCCGCCGTCAGTGTCAGCCAGTTTGCCGTGGCATACGGAGCTCCATCACACTCTTTAACACTGGTAGCATGCCGCGACAGCGTGTACGTGAACCGTATGTGCAGTTGACGGACTTTGAGCGAGGGCGTATAGTGGGCATGCGGGAGGCCGGGTGGACGTACCGCCGAATTGCTCAACACGTGGGGCGTGAGGTCTCCACAGTACATCGATGTTGTCGCCAGTGGTCGGCGGAAGGTGCACGTGCCCGTCGACCGGGGACCAGACCGCAGCGACGCACAGATGCACGCCAAGACCGTAGGATCCTACGCAGTGCCGTAGGGGACTGCACCACCACTTCCCAGCAAATTAGGGACACTGTTGCTCCTGGGGTATCGGCGAGGACCATTCGCAACCGTCTCAATGAAGCTGGGCTACGGTCCCGCACACCGTTAGGCCGTCTTCCGCTCACGCCACAACATCGTGCAGCCCGCCTCCAGTGGTGTCGCGACAGGCGTGAATGGAGGGACGAATGGAGACGTGTCGTCTTTAGCGATGAGAGTCGATTCTGCCTTGGTGCTAATGATGTTCGTATGTGTGTTTGGCACCGTGCAGGTTAGCGCCACAATCAGGACTGCATACGACCAAGGCACTCAGGGCCAACACCCGGCATCATGGTGTGGGGAGCGATCTCCTACACTGGCCGTAGGCCTCTGGTGATCGTCGAGGGGACACTGAATAGTGCACGGTACATCCAAACCGTCATCGAACCCATCGTTCTACCATTCGGTAGACCGGCAAGGGAACTTGCTGTTCCAATAGGACAATGCACGTCCGCATGTATTCCGTGCCACCCAACGTGCTCTAGAAGGTGTAAGTCAACTACCCTGGCCAGCAAGATCTCCGGATCTGTCCCCCATTGAGCATGTTTGGGACTGGATGAAGCGTCGTCTCACGCGGTCTGCACGTCCAGCACGAACACTGGTCCAACTGAGGCACCAGGTGGAAATGGCATGGCAAGCCGTTCCACAGGACTACATCCAGCATCTCTACGATCGTCTCCATGGGAGAATAGCAGCCTGCATTGCAGCGAAAGGTGGATATACACTGTACTAGTGCCGACATTGTGCATGCTCTGTTGCCTGTGTCTATGTGCCTGTGGTTCTGTCAGTGCGATCATGTGATGTATCTGACCCCAGGAATGTGTCAATAAAGTTTCCCCTTCCTGGGACAATGAATTCACGGTGTTCTTATTTCAATTTCCAGGAGTGTATATCCAGGACTTAAGTAACTTGTACCTCACCATATTGTGCAAAGTACCACACACACACACACACACACACACACACACACACACACACACACACACACACACACACAAACACACACACACACACTCACACACACGCACACACATACACACACACACGTCAAAAAGAATTTGCCACATGTGAAATTATCACAGAGATTGCAGATTTACAAACATAGTGTCAGAGACGTTCTCTCTCAGAGACATCACAATATGCCGGTTGATTTGATTTCACAGAAAGACTATTTTTAAAGAATAACATAACTTAATGAAAATTAAAACAGAAAGATAAACCTTACATTATGAGCGTATAATATTACAAATGAAGCTGACAGATGTAGTAAGAAGCTTGTGTGAATGCTAATTATATGGTATTATGTAAATACTGTGCTGTATACAAGGAGCAACATAGACGTGAGATAAATGAACAATATGACAGTAACAATTGTGTTAACATCTATCTATGGTGCATTGAAATTTTGAATCAAGTATAGTAGCAGTAACTATTTTTTTCCAAGAATCAAGGTGGCATTACAAGTACATTACAAGTATTTATTTTACAAAGAATACCATATTATAAATACTTGTAATGTACTTGTAATGCTACCTTGCTTCTTGAAAAAAAAATTATTGCTACTACACTTGATTCAAAATTTCAATGCACCATAGATAAGTGTTAACACAATTGTTACTATTATTCATTTATCTCACCTCTATGTTGCTCCTTGTACGATAATCATAAAATATATAATTATAAAAATAAAATATGTAGTTATCCCTTGATAAGGGACCCATACCTATATATATACCGCGATAGTCGCTTTAGTGCTCGCCGACGCTCTGTAATTGCCTCAGTGACTTCCGGCGACCACCAAGGGTCTGTCTTTTACTGGGGGCTCCCTAAAGAGCGAGGGATCGCGTTTTTTTTGCAACAGAAACGATTGTGGTAGTCACTTGCTCAACCATCACATCGATGTTACCATGTGGGGCAGAGTCGACGATGACATCAGAGGTGAACGTTCCCCTTGCTTAAAGCCCATGTGGGCAGGCGTTCGTGAGCCTGACGCTGGGGCAGTGACAAGGAGATCCGTTAGTGGTACTACCGCACGTCATGTGCTCTCCAGTGGATAGATGGGAGAAGTACTTCGCTGCAAATTGAGCCACACTGAAATGTGTGACGGCCCCAGTATTTACGAGGCAGAGGTTGAACTGAGACAGTAAAGTTTCGACATCTCGGCTTCGGCCAGTAAGCACAGTGTCACCCCACAAGGGGTTATGGGCGTTAAAATATCCCAAAAGTAGGAAAGGTTTAGGGAGTTCCTCAATCAGTGCAGATAATACATTCAGCGGTACTGCACCATCTGCAGGAAGATATACATTGCAGACAGTTATTTCCTGTGTCGTCCATATTCTGCCAATCACGGCTTCAAGAGGGGTTTGAAGGGGCACAGTTTCACTACAGACTGAGTTTAGGACATAAATGCAAAATACACCTGACACTCGATTATGGTCACTACAGTTCCTGTAATATCCCTTATAGCCGCAGAGGGCAGGGGTCTGCATTGCTGGGAACCAGGTTTGCTGGAGGGCAACGCAGAAAGCAGGTGTAAAGCTTAAAAGTTACCGTAGCTCAGCCAGGTGGTGGAAAAAACTGCCGCAATTCCACTGGAGGATGAAGTCATCGTGAGACTGGGAAGGCACGGAACATTCAATGAGGCAGTTTGCGCCTCTAGGTCACCTACTGCCACCGACTTTTTGCCTCATCAGTCTGTGTCTGAGGGTCTGAGGAGATCCAGGTCCTCAGTGGATGCCAGAATCTCCACCCCATCCTCAGACACAGAGCTTGTAGGTATCGGTGGTGTGGGTGCCACCTCAATTTACTTGGTCTTAAAGGAATTCTTTTTGGATTTCTCTCGTTGCTCCTTGGGTTTCCCTGGCTGGAAGGACTTCACTGAAATCAGTGTCCAGGACTGAGGATGAGCGTGAAGCCTTACGACCAGTTGCTTTTGGGCTCTTCAGCCGCTGGCGGGTGTCATCTTTCCCACTAGCAGAAACCTGGGAAGGGAGTATCCCAAGTTAACACTCCCTAGCATCCTCAATGGTTGGGGGGGGGGGGGGGGAGGAGGGGTGTTTCTCCTGAAGTAAGTGGTGCAGGAACAACAAGGAGGGAAGTGCCCCCCCCCCCCCCCCCCCACCCACCCACCATCAAGGGGGGGTGTGTAGTCTAGCAGTTCTGAGAGGCTACAGGAATTCGAGAAGCAGACGGGACGACAAATGTCCTCGTAGCGGCGGCGTATGAGGAGGTCATAGCCATAGGATGCAGGTGCTCAAATTTCCTCTTAACCTCAGTGTAGGTCAGTCAGTCCAGGGTCTTACATTCCATCGTTTTCCTCTCTTTCTGTAAAATCCTGCAGTATGGCGAGCAAGGTGAATGATGCTCTCCGCTGTTGACATAGATGGGAGGCTGGGGACGGGGAGTATTGCAATGCGATTGACAACAATCTCGACAGGTGGGGCTGAAAGTACAGCGGGAAGACATATGGCCAAACTTCCAGCACTTGACGTCACAGCGGTAGACCATCAACTTGACCTTCTCTGGAAATGTGTCACCCTCGAAGGCCAAGATGAAGGCACTGGTGGCAACCTGACTATCCTTCGGACCCCAATGAACGCGCCGGACGAAATAAACACCTCGCCACTCTAAACTGGCGCACAGCTCGTCGTCAGACTGCAAAGGAAGGTCGCTGTGGAATATAATACTCTCGACCATATTTAAGCTCTTATGAGGCGTGATGGTAACAGAAATATCCCCGTACTTGCCAGAAGCAAGTAATGCTCGTGACATGGTCAGGGGATGCTGTTTCTATCAAAACCGCATTTTGGACAAGCCCTCCACCTCCCCAAACTTGTCCTCGAAATGCTCCTCAAAAAACTGAGGCTTCATGGACATGAAAGGTACCGGGGCGAAGAAGCTTTACTGCCATACTTAGCCTAGCGTTCCTCCCATATTGTGACCAGGGAGGGGAACGACTTGGGTCATATTTCTTAGCATTGAAGTTGGACTTTTACCGCTTAGAGACTGTTTGCGGCGGACCACCAGCAATAGATGACGTACTACGTTTCATGGCGTGTCATCTGCTCTGACGCCAACCACTCCAGGGCCTCACTGGCGCCACCCAGCTGCACCAAAGGCCACCTGGCAGGATGGCCATTGCCGAGAGTTCTGATGACCCAGGGTGACGGGCATCTACTCGTTGGCATACGTGAGGAGTGAACGGCGCAGGCATCAGCAGAGCGATACCTGTATTGTCAGGGGTTTACAACCAACAGGGTAAATGGTGACTCCACCACAACGGACTGGCTCCTGTGCTGGATATGAGGTGCAAAGAAGTCCATGGGCATCGTCGGCACAGAAAGTGACACTGCATAGTGCATGGTGGAAAACGTATCCAGAAAGGTGTCCTAGCCTAAGATATGGGGAATGGGCGGGACTGCAATGCGACGATGAGAAAGTGGGCTAAAGATATCAATGCACGATGGACACAATGCACTATGTAAGGCGCCCTTCCCCAAATGGTTCGCTCTTCGGGAAAATTTTGAAAAATGAAAGTCAAACCCTAGAGGGGACCATGACATAAAGGCCGAAACGCGTGAGACTCCTTTTAGTCGCCTCTTACGACAGGCAGGAATACCGCAGGCCTATTCTAATCCCCTCACACACAGCGGGCTAAATGACAAGTCAGAAAATTTTCCAGCTTGATGATGCCTGTCTCAACGGTTCAGGTTGTCGGTCAAATTATGTCAAGTGGTTGTAGTGTCAGCAGTTTCTGCTAAAAAAAAAAAAAAAAAAAAAAAAAAAAAAAAAAAAAAAAAAAAAAAAATCGTTGCCGTATTTTTTTACCACACCTCGCAATAAATGTCTGGATACTTTCGATCGGACAGCGTATTTATTCTGCTCTGCACAGGTTCACTATGAAGATAAAACAGATATGTGGTTTACACATACTTTAGGAACTTGAGCATTTCCGGACTCTTGAGGCCATCCTCACAGATGGGACCTGCCATGTCCTCCATGCCCCATAACATCTCGACTGGGTCCCAAGCATGTTTCGCCATTTCCATCCAATCGAAGGTCTTCCTCAGGTACCTGTACGCAGGAGATATGTCAATCTCCGTGTAGTTTGCGATGTTTTTCTGCAAATAAAGTGATATACTTATGAAAGAAATCGATACACTACAACAAGTCCACAATGTCGATTTACTTTATAAAACATAAACATACGTAAATAGAGCAGAGTTCAAACAATGGAATGGAAAACATATCAAATATGAGTCGCAGGTGTTTATAGTTGAAGGGTTAGACACTTCCTTGTTGCAGCACCCACCTTTCCTTCATTCTTCCTTGACTTCTTCTCCCTTTAGGTCTGCTTTCTATCATACTGAGAGGGAATCTTTGGCAAATCACCCCGTTACTGTGTTCATTCCATTTTTCTTTGTTTTCGTGAATGTCATGCCTAATTTATAAATATTCAATTCATTCCTAACGTCAGTCGTTGTTATTTCTGTCCAATGTACAACATCCTCATAAAGCTCAGAGAAAGCTCATTTGTACCGCCTGAATTCTACTCTCTTGATGTTCATATGCGACCCATGACTCACTTTCGTACGATAAAGTAGGAACAGCCGGTTGACTAACAAAATTTTGATTATACTGACTGTTTGGCTGTGCCCCATGGAAACACATCAATAAAGTTTTACAAGTCCCCAGAACTCCTGAAGATAGACGTTGACTGTGTGTATTATATCACAGACACAGTCCCTTTGACTGTTCACAGATGTCACTAAACCCGCTCAAAGACGTAAACAACCATGAATGAGCAGCGCGTATTAGACGGAGGGGGTCTGACAGCCGATCAGTTCCTCATTTCACCAGAAAGGAGGTACACGGCTCGTGTTGTCTGTAGTTCAACCTTGCATAGACGGTCAATACCGCGGTTCGATCGCGTCCGCATTGTTACTTTGTGCCAGGCTCTCAACAAGAGAAGTGTCCAGGCGTCTCGGAGTGAACCAAAGCGATGTTGTCCGGACATGAAGGAGATACAGAGAGACATGAACTGTCGGATACATGACTCTCTCAGGCCGCCCGAGGGCTACTATTACAGTAGGTGACCGCTACCTACGGATTATGGCGCCGAGGAACCCTGGCAGCAACGCCACAATGTTGAATAATGCTTTTCGTGCAGACACAGGACGTCGTGTTACGACTCAAACTGTGCGCAATACGATGCATGATGCTTAACTTCACTACCGACGTCCATGGCGAGGTCCATCTATGCAACCACGACACTTTGCAGCGCGGTACAGATGGGCCCAACAACATGCCGAATGGACCGCTCAGGACTGGCATCATGTTCTCTTCACCGATGAGTGTCGCATATGCCTTCAACCAGACAATCTTCGGAGACGTGTTTGGAGGCAACCCAGTCAGGCTAAACGCCTTGGATACACTGTCCTGCGAGTGCATCAAGGTGGAGGTTCCCCGCTGTTTTGGGGTGGCATTGTGTGGGGCTGACGTACGCCGCTGGCGGTCACAGAGGTCACCGTGCCGGCTGTACGATACGTGAATGCCATCCTCCGACCGATAATGCAACCATATCGGCAGCATATTGACAAGGTATTCGTCTTCATAGACACATCTTGCGAACGACTTCCTACAGAATAACGACATCGCTCGACTAGGGTGGCCAACATGTTCTCCAGACATGAATCCTATCAAACTATCAAACATGCCTGGGATATATTTAAAAGGCCTGTTTACGGACGACGTGACGCACCAACCACTCTGATTGATCTACACAGATTCGCCGTTGAGGAGTGGGACAATCTGGACCAAAACTGCTTTGATGAACTTGTGGATAGTATGCCACGACGAATACAGGCATGCATCATTGCAAGAGGACGTGCTACTGGGTATCAGAGGTACCAGCGTGTACAGCAATCTGGACCACCACCTCTGAAGGGAATTTGTGGTTTTCATGGCCAATGGAAAGGACCAAAATGATGTTTATGTTGATCTCCATTCCATTTTTCTGTACAGGTTCCAGAACTCTCGGAACCGAGGTGATGCAAAACTCTTTTTCTAGTGTGTGTGTGTGAGAATTTTACTCGTCTCTGCTGTGTGCGTCTATCATGTTCAAATGTAATGTTAAATACTTTAATTGAGTCTGATATTTCGTTATTCACAACAATTTTTGATCTTTTGCGTCTTTTCCCTTGGAAACCATGATTTTCAATTTCCTTGTTGATGTCTGCAGGTTATATTGTTTACGTATACTGTCCAACAAATAAATTCCTTTTTATAGGTCATCTTCGTTTTCCGCCAAAATAGTGGCAGCGTCTGAATGTGTGTTACAGTATGACAGATTGTTCTGTCTAATTACTTATTTCCATTCTCGTTCACATACGTGTTAAAAATTGTGGATGAGTCTATATACGTACCTAAAAAATAGCCTACGGTCGTGGGTTCGAATCCTGCGTCGGGAATGGATGTGCGTGATGTCCTTACGTTAGTCAGGTTTAAATAGTTCTAAGTTCTAGGGGACTGATACCCTCAGATATTAAGTCCCATAGTGCTCAGAGCCATTTGAACCATTTTTTAAAAATAGCCTTAATCCTCAACAACCTCGTACAGATCAGTAACAGAGTTTGCATCTATACTGCATATTACCCAATTCCATAAAACAGAGATTAGGTAAGAAATACATGTCCTCGCTACAGGAAGACAAGCTACAGCACTGGAGGATAGTAACTGCAGTAGAAAAAAGGGATACGAAAATGTGGAGTTCGGAGAAAGAGAGAAATCTGTAGGTGAGAAAAGTACTTGCGCTCTACGTATTCCGTAAAAGCTTAATTATGTATACAGAAAGTTCATCGCTTCCGGAAATCGAGAATTTTGATGATTTTCTCTGTTATCAGCATTGATACTTGCAAGATATCGGTCCTGGGAATTCCAAGACTTCCGAGAATATTTTAGTAAGTTTGAAGTAGGATAATAAATGAAAAAAGAAACATTTTTGAATGATACAATTGCACGTTACCGTATCCTAACGTTTCCTTTGCTTGTACCGCGAAACCTTGCTTCCTCCCAAATTCATGATTCCAGGTCTACGGGATATATCCTATAGGTTTTAATGAGTGAGGTGCGGGTATCACACTATGTGATACAATAAATGGGCGTACCTTTCGACTGAAGTTACTTAGAAAGCAAATATTTTTACAGTACCAAGGATCCGTAGACCTTAGTATGTGACTTAAACTTCAATTTGACACGTCTGCTCTTTCCTGAGAGAAAGAGCCTTAACAGACGGCCGAAAAGACAGACAATCGGACAACAAATGACAGTAAAAATATCTTTATAGCGTGAGATAGGCACAAATTAAAATTTTTCGGAATTTTTCTAGATTATTACTGTTAAACCATGCTTCTTGCCAAATTTCATGATTATAGGTCAAGGGAAGTAATGAGTGAGTTTGCGAGTACCTAAATATGTGATGTAAACGACAGTATCTTTTTATTGCACTGACTTAAAAGCTTACAGTTGTTACACCACCAAGGGACCTTAGATCTCAGTATGTGGCGTAAATTTCGATACATCTATCCGTTCCTGAGAAAAAGGGGTTTCAACAGACGGACAGATAGAAAATCGGATAAAAATGAACAAAAATTTGTTTAGTATGGTATAATAACGAATTAACAATTTTCACGTATTTTACTTTACTTTTACTGGGAAAGTTTGCTGCTTGCCAAATTTCCTTGCTTCTTCGTTAACGGTAAGTACCTACATATTTTGATGAATGAGTCTGCGAGCATCAAAATACGTAACATAACATACACCGAAGAGCCAAAGGAACTGGTACACCTGCCTAATATTGTGTAGGGCCCCAGCGAGCACGCAGAAGTGCCGCAACACGAAGTGGGATGGAGTCGACTAATGTGTGCATCAGTGCTGTGGGGAGCTGACTCCATGAATCCTCCAAGGCTGTCCATACATCCGTAATAGTGCGAGTGGTGGAGAGCTCTTCTGAACAGCATGTTGCAAGGCATCCCAGATATGCTCAATAATGGTCATATGTGGGGAGTTTGGTAGCCAGCGGAAGTTTTTAAACTAAGAAGACTCCTTCTGGATACTCTGAAGCAATTCTGGACGTGTAGGCTGTCGCATTGTCCTGCTGTAACTGCTCAAGTGCGCCGTAATGCACAATGGATATGAATGGATGCAGGTGATCAGACAGGATGCTTATATACGCGTCACCCGACAGGCGTGTCCAAATGTATCAGTGGTCCCATACCACTCCAACTGCAAATGCCTCCACCAACTTGAACAGACGCCTGCTGACATGCAGGGTCCAAGGATTCATGAGGTTACCTCCATATCCGTACACGTCCATCCTCTCGATACAATTTGAAACGAGATGCGTCCTATCAGGCAACAAGTTTCTAGTCATCAACAGTGTAACGTCGGTGTTGACGGGCATAGGCGACGCGTAAAGCTTTGTATCACACAGTCATCAAGGGTACACGAGTGGGCCTTTGGCTCCGAAAGCCCATATCGATGATGTTTCGTTGAATGGTTCGCATGCTGACACTTGTTGATAGCCTAGCATTGAAATTTGCAGCAACTGCGCAAGGGTTGCACTTCTGTCACGTTGAACGATTCTCTTCAGTTGTGGTTGGTCCTGTGCTTGCAGCCGGCCGCGGTGGTCTCGCGGTTAAGGCGTTCAGTCCGGAACCACGTGACCGCTACGGTCGCAGGTTCGAATCCTGCCTCGGGCATGGATGTATGTGACGTCCTTAGGTTAGTTAGGTTTAAGTAGTTCTAAGTTCTAGGGGACTGATGACCACAGATGTTAAGTCCCATAGTGCTCAGAGCCATTTGAGCCATTTTTCAACTGTGCTTGCAGGATCTTTCTCCAGCCGCAACAATGTCGGGAATTTGATGTTTTACCAGATACTTGATATTCACGGCACACTTGTGAAATGGTTGTACGGGAAAATCTCGACCTCATCGCTACCTCGGAGATGCTGTGTCCCAACCCTCGTGCGCCAACTATATAACATCACTTTGAAACTCACCTAAATCTCTGTAACCTGCAATTGTAGCAGCTGTAACCGATGTAACAACTGCACCAGACACTTGCTGTCTCATACAGGCGTTGGCCACCGCAGCGCCGTATTCTGCCTGTTTACATATGTCTGTATTTGTATACGCAGGCCTATAGCAGTTTCTTTGGCGCATCAGTGGACATACACTACTGGCCATAAAAATTGCTATACCACGAAGATGATGCGAAATTTAACCGGCTGGAAGATATGTAAATGATCAGCTTTTCAGAACGTTCACACAATGTTGGCACCGATGGTGAAACCTAAAACGTGCTGACATGAGGAACGTTTCCAACCGATTACTCATACACAAACAGCAGTTGACCGGCGTTGCCTGGTGAAACGTTGCTGTGATGCCTCGTGTAAGGAGGAGAAATGCGTCCCATCACGTTTCTGACTTTGATAAAGGTCGGATTGTAGGTTATCGCGATTGCTGTTTATCGTATCGCGACACTGCTCGTCGCGTTGGTCGAGATCCAGTTACTGTTAGCAGAATATGGAATTGGTGGGCTCAGGAGGGTAATACGGAGCGCCGTGCTGGATCCCAACGGCCTCGTATCACTAGCAGTCGAGATGACAGTCGAGATGGCTGCGGTTACCCTTGACGCTGCATCACAGACAGAAGCGCCTGCGATGCTGAACTCAACGACGAACCTGGGTGCACGAATGGCAAAACGTCATTTTTTCGGATGAATAAAGGTTCTGTTTACAGCATCATCATGGTCGCATCCGTGTTTGGCGAAATCGCGGTCAACGCACATTGGAAGCGTATATTCGTCATCGCCACACTGGCGAATCACCCGGCGTGATGCTCTGGCGTGCCGTTGGTTACACGTCTCGGTCACCTCTTGTTTGCATTGACGGCACTTTGAACAGTGGACCTTACATTTCAGATGTGTTACGACCCGTGGCTGTACCCTTCATTCGATCCCTGCCAAACCCTACATTTTAGCAGGATAATGCACGACCGAATGTTGCAGGTCCTGTACGGGCCTTTCCGGATACAGAAAATGTTTTACTGCTGCCCTGGCCAGCACATTCTCCAGATCTCTCACAAACTTGGAACGTGTAGTCAATGGTGGCCGAGCAACTGGCTCGTCACAATAGCCAGTCACTACTCTTAATGAACTGTGGTATCGTGTTGAAGCTGCATGGGCAGCTGTACCTGTACACGCCGTCCAAGCTCTGTTTCACTCAATGCCCAGGCGTATGGAGGCCGTTATTACGGCCAGAGGTGGTTGTTCTGAGTACTGATTTCTCAGGTTCTTTGCGTGAAAATGTTCTATGCGTGAAAATGTAATCACATGTCAGTTCTAGTATAATATATTTGTCCAATGAATACCCGTTTGTCATCTTCATTTGTTCTTGGTGTAGCAATTTTAAAGGCCAGTAGTGTAAATGACCGTATCCTTTCACTGCAAATTTTTAGAGCGCCAAGGGATCGTAGATGCTAGTGTGTGGCATAAACTTCAACTTGATACTTTTAGCCGTTCCTCTAAGAAGGGTTTCCAACAGTCGGCCAGAGAGACGGAGGGAGAACAAAGTAATCCTAAGGTCCCATTTCCACCGACTGAGGTACGCAACTTTAAATATGATAGGAATGGAGTTTGCTCTGATGCTGGCGAGGTGTAGAAGTGAATGTAAGCTCGTACCTTGATGGGGTCCGTGGTGATGAAGGTGACCTCGTGGCCGCGCTTGACCAGCTCGAGGACGATCATCCGCAGGGGGTACTGGTGGCTGACGCTGGGGAACGGCACCGCGGCCAGGATCCTGGCGCCGTCCGCGCACCCCGCAGCCAGTAGGGCGGGCAGCAGCAGCTGCAGCAGGCGGGGGCTCCCCATGCCGGAGAGTTGGTACCACCTGCGCAGCGTGGAAACTTCAGTCGTACCGCGTTACTTGCAAATGTACCGGGAAAAAGAAACAAACGCTTATGTAATTTTGTTGCCAATACGCATTAACGACCAACTGAACTGGAATAGTGGTTTTGTCCTGTAATTATGGCGAATAGAATAATCCTTTTGTTATGTCACAGGTATTTCATTAGTTCTTGTACTACACTCAACATGATAATCGAGTCTATGAAGCGTAAGATGCACAATACAGCCGAGTTTTATCACAGATACGAGCGAAAAATGCAAATATGTTTCTGTTTAGCGCGATACCAGCTGCCTCATTCTACATTCCCCAACAACTTTAATACTCTTCCCAGCAATTTTGGCATTTGGACATATTACCGTCACCCCCCCCCCCCCCATGCACCATGCACCTTGCCGTTGGTGGGTAGGCTTGCGTGCCTTAAAGATAAGGATAGCCGTACCGTAGGTGCAACCACAACGGAGGGTTATCTGTTGAGAGGCAAGACAAACGTGTGGTTCCTGAAGAGGAGCAGCAGACTTTTTAGTAGTTGCAGGGGCAACATCATGAATAACTGACTGATCTGGACTTGTAACACTAACCAAAAGGGCCTTGCTGTGTTGGTACTGCGAACGGCTGAAGGAAAGGGGAAACTACAGCCGTCATTTTTCCCCAGGGCATGCAGCTTTACTGTATGGGTACAATATTCCGGAGGTAAAATAGTCCCCCATTCGGATCTCCGGGCGGGGACTACTCAGGAGGAAGTCGTTATAAGGAGAAAGAAAACTGGCGTTCTACGGATCGTGGCGTGGAATGTCAGATCCCTTAATCGGGCAGGTAGGTTAGAAAATTTAAAAAGGGAAATGGATAGGTTAAAGTTAGATATAGTGGGAATTAGTGAGGTTCGGTGGCAGGAGGAACAAGACTTCTGGTCAGGTGACTACAGGGTTATAAACACAAAATCAAATAGGGGTAATGCAGGAGTAGGTTTAATAATGAATAGGAAAATAGGAATGCGGGTAAGCTACTACAAACAGCATAGTGATTATTGTGGCCAAGATAGACACGAAGCCCACGCCTACCACAGTAGTACAACTTTATATGCCAACTAGCTCTGTAGAAGACGAAGAAATTGAAGATATGTATGAGGAAATAAAAGAAACTTTTCAGATAGTGAAGGGAGATGAAAATTTAATAGTCATGGGTGACTGGAATTCGTCAGTAGGAAAAGGGAGAGAAGGAAACATAGTAGGTGAATATGGACTGAGGCTAAGAAATGAAAGAGGAAGCCGCCTGGTAGAATTCTGCACAGAGCACAACTTAATCATAGCTAACACTTGGTTCAAGAATCATAAAAGAAGGTTGTACACATGGAAGAAGCCTGGAGATACTTACAGGTTTCAGATAGGTTATATAATGGTAAGACAGAGATTTAGGAACCAGGTTTTAAATTGTAAGACATTTCCAGGGACAGATGTGGACCCTGACCACAATCTATTGGTTATGAACTGTAGATTAAAACTGGAGAAATTGCAAAAAAGGTGGGAATTTAAGGAGATAGGATCTGGATAAACTGAAAGACCCAGAGGTTGCACAGAGTTTGAAGGAGAGCATAAGGGGAAAATTGACAGGAATGGGGGAACGAAATACAGTAGAAGAATGGGTAGCTTTGAGGGACGAAGTAGTGAAGACAGCAGAGGATCAATTAGGTAAAAAGACGAGGGCTAGTAGAAATCCTTGGGTAACAGAAGAAATATTGGACTTAATTGATGAAAGGAGAAAATATAAAAATGCAGTAAATGAAGCAGGCAAAAAGGAATACAAACGTCTCAAAAATAAGATCGACAGGAAGTGCAAAAGGGCTAAGCAGGGATGGCTAGAGGACAAATGTAAGGATGTAGAGGCTTGTCTCACCAGGGCTAAGATAGATACTGCCTACAGGAAAATTAAAGAGACCTTTCGAGAAAAAAGGACCACTTGTATGAATATCAAGAGCTCAGATGGAAACCCAGTTCCAAGCAAAAGGGAAAGCAAAAAGGTGGAAGGAGTATATAGAGGGTCTATACAAGGGCGATGTACTTGAGGACAATATTATGGAAATGGAAGAGGATGCAGATGAAGATGAAATGGGAGATATGATACTGCGTGAAGAGTTTGACAAAGCACTGAAAGACCTGAGTCGAAACAAGGCCCCGAGGGTAGACAATATTCCATTAGAACTACTGACAGCCTTGGGAGAGCCAGTCCTGACAAAACTCTACCATCTGGTGAGCAAGATGTACGAGACAGGAGAAATACCCTCAGACTTCAAGAAGAATATAATAACTCAAATCCCAAAGAAAGCAGATTTGGACAGATGTGAAAATTACCGAACTATCAGTTTAATAAGTCACGGCTGCAAAATATTAACGCGAATTCTTTACAGACGAATGGAAAAACTAGTAGAAGCCGACCTCGGGTAAGATCAGTTTGGATTCCGTAGAAATATCGGAACACGTGAGGCAATACTGACCCTACGACTTATCTTAGAAGCTAGATTAAGAAAAGGCAAACCTACATTTCCAGCATTTGTAGACTTAGAGAAAGCTTTCGACAATATTGACTGCAATACGCCCTTTCAAATTCTGAAGGTGGCAGGGGTAAAATACAGGGAGCGAAAGGCTATTTACAATTTGTGCTGAAACCAGATGGCAGTTATAATAGTCGAGGGACATGAAAGGGAAGCAGTGGTTGGGAAGGGAGTGAGACAGGGTTGTAGCCTCTCCCCGATGTTATTCAATCTGTAAATTGAGCAAGAAGTAAACGAAAGAAAAGAAAAATTCGGAGTAGGAATTAAAATCCATGGAGAAGAAATAAAAACTATGTGGTTCACCGAATAGATTGTAATTGTGTCAGAGACAGCAAAAGACTTTCAAGAGCAGTTGAACCGAATGGATAGTGTCTTGAAAGGAGGATATAAGATGAACATCAACAAAAGCAAAACGAGGATAATGGAATGTAGTAGAATTAAGTTGGGTTATGCTGAAGGAATTAAATTAGTAAATGAGACACTTAAAGTAGTTAAGGAGTTTTGCTATATGGGGAGCAAAATAACTGATGATGATCGAAGTAGAGAGGATATAAAATGTAGACTGGCAATGGCAAGGAAAACGTTTCTGAAGACGAGAAAATTGTTAATACCGAGTATAGATTTAAGTGTCAGGAAGTCATTTCTGAAAGTATTTGTATGGAGTGTTGCCATGTATGGAAGTAAAACATGGACGATAACTAGTTTGGACAATAAGAGAATAGACGCTTTCGAAAGGTGGTGCTACAGAAGAATTAGATGGGTAGATCACATAACTAATGAGGAAATATTAAATAGGATTGGGGAGAAGAGGAATTTGTGGCACAACTTGACTAGATGAAGGCATCGGTTGGTAGGACATGTTCTAAGGCATCAAGGGATCAAAAATATAGTATTGGAGAGCAGCGTGGAGGGTAAAAATCGTAGAGGGAGACCAAGAGATGAATGCACTAAGCAGATTCAGAAGGTTTTAGGTTGCGGTGGATACAGGGAGATGAAGAAGCTTGCACAGGATAGAGTAGCATGGAAAGCTGCATCAAACCAGCCTCAGGGCTGAAGACCACCACATCAACAACAACGCTCGCCCACATACCGATGGTGTAAACCAACATGCTCTACAGAGTGTCGGCATGTTGCCTCGGCCTGCTCGATCACCAGATCATCTGTCTCTAATGGAGCGCATATGGGATATCATCGGATGACAATTCCAGCGTTATCCACAAGTAGCATTATCCATTACTGTACTAAACGGCCAGGTGCAGCAGACATGGAATGCATCCAATAAATTGACATCCGGTACTTGTACAACTCATTCATGCACGTTTGCATGCTAGCATTCAACATTCTCGCGGTTATTAAAGTACCAGCTTTTCAGATTTGCAGTGACTTATCTGGCAACTAATTACCCTATGACCTTAAAGATGTTACCTAGACAACCGAATTCCCGCATTTTCATTACTCGACATTAATTATTTTTTGGTGTCGCAATTTTTTCCGTCATTGAATTTAGCTAAAAATTGCAAGAATTCTCCGTAGTTTTAAGGTGAAGTAATTTTCCGTGCACCATCCAATATTGCCAAACTGCTGGAATAAGTGCAGTTCAATTTGTTATTGCGGTTTGGAATTCACAAAACGCCTTGCCAGCGTGGTCTGGCTTATGTGGGCTAGATCAGACACACTGTTGAAGAACGCTTCACTAAGTTTCCTTTAATTTACGTCTGTGGTCACAATCTTTTCTGATTGACAGATTACCGGTTTCGGTCTTTATGACCATCATCAGATCTGCAGCAAAAATGGGTAAATATAAATGCAAAAAATGGTTCAAATGGCTCTGAGCACTATGGGACTTAACTTCTTTCGTCATCAGTCCCCTAGAACTTAGAACTACTTAAACCTGACTAACCTAAGGACATCACACACATCCATGCCCGAGGTAGGATTCGAACCTGCGACCGTAGCGGTCGCGCGGTTCCAAACTGTAGCGCCTAGAACCGCTCGGCCACTCCGGCCGGCAAAATATAAATACACTCGCAAACTGTATACAGCTTAAGAACAATACATAGAACATATTGAAAAGTAGTACTGACAAAATTTACATTTGTACGCTTTAAATGTGAAGAGGCATACCTGTCTCATAAAAACAAAGTCCTACTGCACTGCAGCCATAGTGGCATAGTCAACTATTATTCTTTGCTTGCAGCGAAGTATCGCAGGATACGAGGGGCCCTCTGCCGGTCACGTTCCTCCAACCACTTCCCGCCTGTGCGGAATTCTAGAGTTAGCGCTAACAGAGGGCGCTGATTATGTGCAGCACTATATTTCCTTTCATTTGTGGCTCCTTTAGCGATTTGTGTTATGTTGTTTGTATTACCCGGTGCAATGTCAACGGTGTTTAATGATAATGTCATTACCTAGAATATTGGCACTAGAGCATATGTCAACCACTGTTTTTAACTCTTCGTATTTTTAACAATATTACTTTTGTAGTGTTCTTTTTATTGCTTTTTATTACTGTAACACTTTTTATAGTTTATAAGCTTATAACAGACTTTAACTATTGTACCCCCCCTTTTATTTTCGCTCTTTCAATTAATTATTGAAAACTAGTGTATGCTGACATTAGCAACTACACAAACATCTTGTGGCTACTGTACGGCAGCTTGTTTTAAAGAGTAGTTTTACTGACAACATGACTCGTGCATGTGATGTGATTTTTATGTATTTGACGATGCTGGTGCTGATTCCGTGTTTAATAGTTGACTATGCCACTATGGCTGCAGTGCATTAGGACTTTGTTTTCATGAGACAGGCATGCCTGTTCACATTTAAGGCGCGCAAATGTAAATTTTGTCAGTACTACTTTTCAATATGCTCTATGTATTGTTCTTAAGCTGTATACAGTTTGCGAGTGTATTTATATTTTCCCATTTTGCTGCAGCTCTGATGATGGTCATTGAAGACCGAAACCGGTAATCTGTTAAACAGAAAAGATTGTGACCATAGACGTAAATTAAAGGAAACTTATTACATATACCGGTCACTGTGTTTTTTCGCGACGATGCCGCAGCTTGTGAAACGCTTCACTGACCATCAACGCTGCACTCGTTTTTTACAACCATGCAATTCTGCTATTGGCGCACAGTGCATCTCCACCGGACATTCAACGGAGTATAATAAAGGATATTTTAGGCCACTGTAATATTTGTTCTCGGACTCCAGTGTTAAAGAATCCATGGCATATCTGTTTAACGGTAACAGCGGCTACCAGCTGGAATGGAAACGTATCGATCTCCAAGATTGCTGAAATGAGAGACGGCAGAGTGTAGTGGCGGCGGTGGCGGTCGGCAACGCAGAAGACGGCGCCGCGTAGTATGGCCCCGGCTGTCGACGACGCAAGCGCGGAACACGCATAGGCGCGCTGTACGGGCAGAATCACGTAAAACTTTCACCGCAGATATTGCGAAAACGGGAAGTGCTATCGGTGTGCAGTTTTCACAGAATCGCTTGGTAGTCTGCGACTGGTACTGCTAGCCAGTCAACAGATTGTCATGACACATTAAAGTGTATTTTTTGTGCAAACATACACTTAAGTGGAAAAATGCATATTGGTGTAAGCAAACCTTATGTAGGGTAAACTAGAATGTCAGTGGTGCTTTTTGCAGGATTCTAGTGCGAGTCGTTTACGAGATATCGTATTTTGAAAAGTTTCCACACGGACACTTGTTTGTGTCATTCAACCCGCGTAGTTGCTAGATGCCATGTTTACTTGCTGTGACTGTGTGTTTCTTGAGTGCACTGCGACTTGCTAATCAGTGTGTGAGCCCAAGCTGCAGGTCGTGAGTGTACGATGGGATTTAACAATGCAGAAAGAGCCGACAGGTGATGATGTATGGAGAGTGTACGAAGAACGCAGCTCGCTTTTGTACAGTGTGTTCGACGAGATATTCCAGTAGAAATCAACCATCTCGGCAATTACTCATTAACCTCTTTCTTGTGTACATAGTAGTCAGCACGTACACAACTTTCCCAATAGAGCGCGCCCCGCTAAGCACAACAGCGCAGACGCAGCGCTCGTCTGTCTCCGCACTACGAGATGGCGCTGTCTTAGAGACGGACCAAATTCTGCTTCCGCCGGTCCGCGTATTAATATGTAACGCAGCCAATGAGATAGCTGCTAATGTCGAACCTTTTCTCCTCGCGGATAACACTCGCGCAGGGATATCTGAACGCGCGAACGGGTGTACAGACCTCCAATTAGTCAGTCTGCATTAGTCTATAGTCAAGTTTCAGTCTGCAGCTAATAAGATTACCATATTCCTCTACATAGCCATGAAGATAAATGTGTAGACACTTTGTCAAGTATCAGAGATATGTGAGAATAAGATTAACGTACCAAGACCAAAGGAACTTCAGATTGTCGACTGTAATTAGCATCCAGAACCAAGTTAACTTACTTTCATGCTTGTTATTATTTTAATAAATTTGTGTGAAAATTAATCAAGCTCTGTTTAAAGTTGTTCACCGTCAATCTGCTACTCTAAGCGTGCAAGTGATATTTCTATCATCTGACCTAACGGCAGAAGATAAACACGCCACGATAAGACCACGAGACATATTGCTGACACACGCCAACTTCATTAGAGCGACAAGTCAAATAATCTGAAGGTGTGTGTACAGAAGGTCTTACAGTATACACACCACACTATTGGTGTGCAGCCAACCAACAGATGGTAATGACACACGAAAGTGTATTTTCTGTGCAAACATACATATTTTAAGTGGAAAAATGCATATTGGTGTAAGCAAACCTTATGTAGGCTAAACCACAATGTCAGTGGTGCTTTTTGCAGGATTCTAGTGTGAGTCGTTTACGATATATCGTATTTTGAAAAGTGTCCACACGGACACTTGTCTGTGTCATTCAACCCGCGTAGCTGCTAGATACGATGTTGTCATGTTTGCTTGCTGTGATTGTGTGTTTCTTGAGTGCACTGCGACTTGCTAATCAGTGTAACCGCCCAAGCTGCAGGCCGTGAGTGGACGATGGGATTTATCAATGCAGAAAGAGCGGACAGGTCATGGTATATGGAGAGTGTACGAAGAACGCAGCTCGCTTTTGTACGTTGTGTGCGAGAAGATATTCCAGTAGACATGAACCATTTCGGCAGTTATTCATCAACTTCTTCAACCGTTACGTGAAAGTGGTAGCGTAGCACCTAGATAACGTAATAGAAAGAAACAAGTGACGACAGAACAGGCAGAATTAATGATCTTGATGCTACAGCACTTGATTCGCAAGTTGGCTCCTGTGCAGTCGCACAAGCAAGTGGCATGAGTCAGGCAAGTGTCCTATGCATTCTCCATCAATATATAGGGTGTTACAAAAAAGTACGGCCAAACTTTCAGGAAACTTTCCTCACACACAAATAAAGAAAAGATGTTATGTGGACATGTGTCCGGAAACGCTTACTTTCCATGTTAGAGCTCATTTTAGTTTCGTCAGTATGTACTGTACTTCCTCGATTCGCCGCCAGTTGGCCCAATTGAAGGAAGGTAATGTTGACTTCGGTGCTTGTGTTGACTTGCGACTCGTTGTTCTACAGTACTAGCATCAACTACATCAGTACGTAGCATCAACAGGTTAGCGTTCATCACGAACGTGGTTTTGCAGTCAGTGCAATGTTTACAAATGCGGAGTTGACAGATGCCCATTTGATGTATGGATTAGCACGGGGCAATAGCCGTGGCGCGGTACGTTTGTATCGAGACAGATTTCCAGAACGAAGGTGTCCCGACAGGAAGACGTTCGAAACAATTGATCGGCGTCTTAGGGAGCACGGAACATTCCACCATATGACTCGCGACTGGGGAAGACCTAGAACGACGAGAACACCTGCAATGGACGAGGCAATTCTTCGTGCAGTTGACGATAACGCTAATGTCAGTGTCAGAGAAGTTGCTGCTGTACGAGGTAACGTTGACCACGTCACTGTTTGGAGAGTGCTACGGGAGAACTAGTTGTTACCGTGCCATGTACAGCGTGTGCAGGCACTATCAGCAGTTGATTGGCCTCCACGGGTACACTTCTGCGAATGGTTCATCCAACAATGTGTCAATCCTGATTTCAGCGCAAATGTTCTCTTTACGGATGAGGCTTCATTCCAACGTGATCAAATTGTAAATTTTCACAATCAACATGTGTGGGCTGACGAGAATCCGCACGCTATTGTGTAATCACGTCATCAAAACAGATTTTCTGTGAACGTTTGGGCAGGCATTGTTGGTGATGTCTTGATTGAGCCCCATGTTCTTCCACCTACGCTCAACGGAGCACGTAATCATAATTTCATACGCCACAACATGTGCTTCATGCACGATGGAGCTCCTGCACATTTCAGTCGAAGTGTTCGTACGCTTTTCAACAACAGATTCGGTGACCGATGGATTGGATTGGTAGAGGCGGACCAATTCCATGGCCTCCACGCTCACCTGACCTCAACCCCATAGACTTTCATTTACGGGGGCATTTGAAAGCTCTTGTCTACGCAACCCTGGTACCAAATATAAAGACTCTTGGTGCTCGTATTGTGGACGTCTGTGATACAATACGCCATTCTCCAGGGCTGTATCCTCGCTAACGGAGGACATTTTGAACATTTCCTGTAACAAAATGTTTGAAGTCACGATGGTACGTTCTGTTGCTGTGTGTTTCCATTCCATGATTAATGTGATTTGAAGAGAAGAAATAAAATGAGCTCTAACATGAAAAGTAAGCGTTTCCGGAAACATGTCCACATAATATTTTCTTTATTTGTGTGTGAGGAATGTTTCCTGAAACTTTGGCCGTACCTTTTTGTAACACCTTGTATAATGGTTGCAAATTAACTTCTAAATCGTAAGCTCTTAACAAATAGTGTCAGAATCGTGTCACGTAACCACGTTTGCAATGATTTCGAACTCATGGATTCTGCTGATCACATCTCAGTCGAGACTGTGATTAAGATTATGGCTGATGCTTATATTGTATATACTTTCTTTAGCACATTGTTGTATGAACCATTCGCAGAAGTGTACCCGTGGAGGCCAATCAACTGCTGATAGTGCCTGCACACACTGTACATGGCACGGAAACAACTGGTTCTCCCGTAGCACTCTCCATACAGTGACGTGGTCAATGTTACCTTGTACAGCAGCAACTTCTCTGACACTGACATTAGGATTATAGTCAACTGCACGAAGAATTGCCTCGTCCATTGCAGGTGTCCTCGTCGTTCTATGTCTTCCCCAGTCGCGAGTCATAGGCGGGAATGTTCCGTGCTCCCTAAGACGCCGACCAATTGCGTCGAACCTCTTCCTGTCGGGACACCTTCTATCTGGAAATCTGTCTCGATACAAACGTACCGCGCCACGGTTATTGCCCCGTGCTAATCCATACATCAAATGGGCATCTGCCAACCCCGCATTTGTAAACAATGCACTGACTGCAAAACCACGTTCGTGATGAACACTAAGCTGTTGACGCTAAGCACTGATGTGCTTGATGCTCGTACTGTAGAGCAATGAGTCGCATGTCAACACAAGCACCGAAGTCAACATAACCTTCCTTCAATTGGGCCAACTGGCGGCGAATCGAGTAAGTACAGTACATACTGACGAAACTAAAATGAGCTCTAACATTTCCTTTCTTTCTTTGTGTGTGAGGAATGTTTCCTGATAATTTGGCCGTACCTTTTTGTGACATCCTGTAGGTTCCATCCCTACCACTTCTCTCTCGAGATATAGCTGCATGCAAATGATGAGAATCGCGTTAATTTTTGTACATGGAAACTAAGACTCCAGAAGTATGGTGTGTCTTGTTTAGTGATGAGGCCACATTTACCAATCGTGGCCAGCGAAATCGCCGAAACATGCACTACTGGTCTGTTGTCAAACCCTATTGGCTTCGTCAGGTGGAACAACAACGCTCATGGAGTGTAAACGTGTGGTGGCTCATAGGCCCATTTTTCATAGGTGGAACACTGAATGGGCGCAAGGATTCTAGCCTCCTAACAGACCATTTTCCATGGACGCTAGAACTAGGACGAACCTGTGTCCAGCTCAAAGTGCACGAAGTACTACAGCATGTCTTTACGAATTGTTTCCAAATCGTTGTTTTGAATGCAGAGGACCTGTACTTCGGCCAGCCCGTTCCCTGGATTTGAAGCCTATAGACCTTTTTCTCTGGGATAAACTGGAGGACTATGTTTACAAGGACATTCCAACTACACAAACTTTGAGGTTCGCCGATGACATTGTAATTCTATCACAGACAACAAAGGACTTGGAAGAGCAGTTGAACGGAATGGACAGTGTCTTGAAAGGAGGATATAAGATGAACATCAACAAAAGCAAAACAAGGATCATGGGATGTAGTCGAATTAAGTCGGGTGATGCTGAGGGAATTAGATTAGGAAATGAGACGCTTAAAGGAGTTTTGCTATTTGGGGAGCAAAATAAATGATGATGGTCGAAGTAGAGAGGATATAAAATGTAGACTGGCAATGGCAAGGAAAGCGTTTCTGAAGAAGAGAAATTTATTAACATCGAGTATAGATTTAAGTGTCAGGAAGTCATTTCTGAAAGTATTTGTATGAAGTGTAGCCATGTATGGAAGTGAAATATGGACGATAAATAGTTTGGACAAGAAGAGAATAGAAGCTTTCGAAATGTGGTGCTACAGAAGAATGCTGAAGATTAGATGGGTAGATCACATAACTAATTATCAAGTATTGAATAGAATTGGGGAGAAGAGGAGTTTGTGGCACAACTTGACCAGAAGAAGGGATCGGTTGGTAGGACATGTTCTGAGGCATCAAGGGATCACAAATTTAGCATTGGAGGGCAGCGTGGAGGGTAAAAATCGTAGAGGGAGACCAAGAGATGAATACCCTAAGCAGATTCAGAAGGATGTGGGTTGCAGTAAGTACTGGGAGATGAAGAAGCTTGCACAGGATGGGATAGCATGGAGAGGTGCATCAAACCAGGCTCAGGACTGAGGACCACAACAACAACATCCAACTACACCCTATGATATGCAAAGACGTACTATTGCAGCCTGCAAAGACACCTCCGCTGAAATGCTAGCATGCGTGTAGCAGTCGTTCCATAGCAGACTGGAATCGTATACTGCAGCTGCCGGTGGTCACTTTGAACACAACCGTGATGGGCAACTGTCTCGTTACTGGTCAGAATCCACACAACCACTGTATGCATTGGTGTTGTTCCTTAATGTGTACTGCCACACGTACTGCACAAGTGTTGAATACTTGCAGCAGAATCTTGCAACAAATGCCACTGACGTTCTAATTTACCCTACATTTAGTATTTAGTGTCAGTAGGCATTGCTCCATTTAAAAAGTGTATGTTTGCGCAAAAGATACACTTTATAAGTATTATTGCATTTGTTGACTGGCTAAAAATACGAGCTCCTGACTAGTAATAAATTCTTTGTACACCGGATATCAGTAGCACTTTCTAATGCCGCAGTATTTACGGCGCAAGTTCTATGTGATTCGCCGTGTGTATTGTGGAACGGAGAGCGGCATCATCAGTTTTCGATGATTCGCACGAGGATGACTGGGAGGTCCCAATTGAAATATCATGGAGTGTAGTTGACGATGACTGGCCAGCTCCAAGCCTGAAGTTTCTTCGAACTGCTAAGCTACTGTGGTGTGTGCAGGATGGGGCACTGTCCAATTTTCTACAGATCGGGTCATGGCAGCTCACTGCAACTTTTCGTGGGCGCCGGTCGTTGTGGCCGATCGGTTCTAGGCGCTTCAGTCCGGAACCGCGCTGTTGCAACGGTCGCAGGTTCGAATCCTGTCTCGGGCATGTGATCTCCTTAGGTCAGTTAGGTTTATGTAATTCTAAGTCTAGGGGATTGACGACTTCAGACGTTAAGAGCCATTGCTCAGAGCCATTTGAACCTTTTTTTTATTTTTTTTATTTTTGGGCGTGGTTTGGTATGCTGGCCTCCCCAGTGACCGAACCTGAATACATTGATATTTTGGCTATAGGGGCATTTAAAGGTAGAGGTTTATGCCCAACCCATGGACGATTCGCGGATGTTACAGGAGCTTCTGACGAATGCATGTGGCGCAGTCAGCAAGCAGCCAGGTCTGTCTCAAAGGATGCGTTATTCACTGCGAAAAGAGGCCTTGTCAGAATGCGTGGTAACCGCATGCAGCACTGCCCTACTCTACTTCCACGCAACAGGCAAATGGGAAAGACAGACTGGTCCGTCTCTCTACAGGTACTGTTTCTCAACAGTTTATTATAGGAAGACGGGAGACCCATGCGAAGTTTTCGCACTTTTATAGTTTTAAATAAGGACAGTGTCTGGAATAAGTATAGTCGTTGGGATAAGGGTAGTTGTGTGAATGAAGAGAAAACATCTTTAAAACTGAACCGAAGGACGCGAAATAATAATCATGATTTTATGACACATCCTTGTATGCAAAAATATGTTTTTCATTCGGAATGTCTGTCCCAGTTTGTACGACGGGCAGAGATCAGGAACTGTCAGTAGAGCTACATAATTGCAGTAACCACATTAGGCTCTACTGCAATAGGTAAATTACAATTCAAGGCGACAAATAAAAATACGTTTGCTGTTTCGGAAGGTGTATACGTTCACAAAAGTCAGCTTGTACGACAGGTACAGATAATGGACTACCGCCGTAGTCACGATTATGGCCTATAACAATGCTGCGTGCAAAGAATTCAGTTAATAAGTACTTTAAAATGTAACTTGTAACAAAATAATCTGAAAAGGGAGTCCCTTACTTTTCACTAGTTTCGTAAAATACAAGTATGAAGCTGGGCATCCATGATGCCCTTTTGCCTGTGAGTGCTAAAAGTCTCTTCTATGTTAAAATTTTCCTCAAATAATACGTTTTAGCGCACAATCGTTTTGCAATGTCAGAAGCCGGCTTATAAACTTTTCTAACGGCACCTCATCGAGCCCTGTACGATTAGTGTCTCTTGAGAGAAAAGGATGTTGACTCGAGACATATTATACACGGTGATTCACATGCCCCGCCGGCCGGAGTGGCCGTGCGGTTCTAGGCGCTACAGTCTGGAACCGGGCGACCGCTACGGTCGCAGGTTCGGATCCTGCCTCGGGCATGGATGTGTGTGATGTCCTTAGGTTAGTTAGGTTTAATTAGTTCTAAGTTCTAGGAAATTGATGACCTCAGGAGTTAAGTCGCATAGTGCTCAGAGCCATTTGAACAATTTTTTTCAGATTCCCCTATAGCTGGGTTTTATGCAACTTGCAACGCCTTCAAATATCACACGTAAGGTTTTTATATTCTCTCGTTCGCTACATGCAGACTATTAGCCCTACAGAAAAAAATGAGTACGACCTTTTTGTAGGAAATTTAATGTAGTTAAATTTTGTGTTGGGGTACATTTCCGATAGGGCTGCAGTTTTCGAGTTATTCTAGAAAGACGTACAAAAGTGACCTTCAAACACGTTTTTCTTGAATAACTCGAAAACCATGGTCTCCATCGGAAACGCATTCCAGTACCAAATTAAATTCTATACAAAATAAATTCTGTACAAAAAAGATCCTGTTCACTTTCTCTGTATCACTAATAGTATGTGTATAATGAGCGAGAGAATATGGAAATCTGGTGTGCGGTTTTTGAAAGTGTTAGAGGCTGCATAAAACCTATAGGCAGGGGCAGCTGAATCACCTTGTAAATGATTTTCTTCTAGCTTCGATCAATATTCCCTCCTGTAGGCATGTGTGACGCTTTTTTTACACAAACTGTATATTATTCCTGGTGCCTGGTAGCTCGTTTGCCTGGCTGTTATGGATTGAGATTCAGTTCCATTGTGTGTGGATGCGGCTTTCGTACAACCGGGAGATGATACGTCAGTCTTTCCATAATCCTTCTCAATGGATCATATAGCGATCTGCTTGACTTGCTAAAGACACAGGGGCTTCCTCTTTATGGCAGCTGTTTCCCAGAAACTGTTGAAAATAAATTTCTGAAAAGCTCTGGCAGGACACAGCACTTTGCAAAGGAGTGCTATCAACGTAAACAGGAAACGGTCAATGAAACTGCCTGTGTTCTGCTCATGGCTTTGAACAATCAAAGGCCTGGACGTAAACAGCTCCAAAAAACAGTTTGAAATATGCGGGTGGAGAGAGCAAGTCCTATATCCAGTGTGGCGGAGGTGGTGTTTTAAAGCCTCTAACATGTAGAAGTTTGCAGCCAATAATCCTTTATGATCAACAAAGTTACTTTTTTCAATGTGGAAATCCTACCAGTGTCTCAACGGGCGATCTCCTACAAGGGTGAGCGTTCTGCTTAATTAGCTTCCGGTTCCCTAGCTGGGCTGGAGATGTGTCATATCGGAGCACGAAGCCATCCGTTAGCTAATTATTGGTGTTAAAGGAACGAGAATGACATGCTGAGATCTAATTACAGTTTATGCCAAGTTGCTTGCACTCACTGCTCGCCTAGCTTCTTGCAGACAGTGGACGGAGTATTTACATGATGGTGATATCCCAAAATTTGCTTTTAGCTTTATATAAGGTAACGAGACTTCTTAACTCAAGATACTGACACAACGTTTTGGTGATATCTTATGAAGACTGTTAGCGGTGTAACCTGATGATTTTCGTTCGAAGACACCACTATTTTCCATGGAGAGCTAATTGTTTCTGAAGAACAAGGAAAAATGATGTAGGAAATGAAGATTTTGGGGGCCTAAATTGGAAGGTAATGAGTGACACTTAGGAGTTATAAACTGGATATTTTTCAGGAAAATGTCTTTAACAGTCAATATAGTATGCCATAAAGGTTCTGAGCACAAGCAATGTGATTTTTAGTTGTCTGTAGTATTGCCGTTGCCATTGTAGTATCGTAGAGTTATGTGTTGGTCACGCAGCTGAGATTATGTGCACAGACGCAGAAGATATTGATTTTTATTTTTGAAAATATGGCTTTGTAAAGGTTGATTATATAAATGTGAAAACATTTAGCTATTGTTGCCGCTGCGTTGCTTGCTCGCGTGTAATTTAAGGTGAGCTTGAGAATGGCAAATTTTCGGTACGATTTTTGTTTACTGATGCGGGTAGGTTAGTGTCGAGACGAGACTGAACATGATTTTCTACTTACATGGTTTGCACTCAGGGCCATAGATTCACCACTCCTTTACCATTTCTATAACGAGTTACGTGGTAGAGCTACATGAGCTATATTTTTTGTCAAAAGTGAATTTTGTAAAGGTTGTTCTAATCGTCAAAAGTCTGTTTAACATGCACTTTTAAATGCTAGTCTCTTTTATATCATTCAGTAGGTTCCGTTTCTTTCACCGTCCCCTTACTAACGTTATTTTGTAATCGAGTGTCACCGCATTGCACTCAGTGCAACAAAAAATGGCTCTGAGCACTATGGGAATTAACATCTACGGTCGTCAGTCCCCTAGAACTTAGAACTACTTAAACCTAACTAACCTAAGGACATCACACAACACCCAGTCATCACAAGGCAGAGAAAATCCCTGGCCCCGCCGGGAATCGAACCCGGGAACCCGGGACTCAGTGGAACACCGTTACTTAAAGTTTAAAGTATGATGGGCTTAACATAGCTGCTTTTGCTTGCGTTGCACTTGGACAAGGTTTTATTTAGCTGATTTCTAACATATATTACTTTCGAGCAGTAGCGACTTTCCGTTGCCACAAAGATAAATGTTACGAAAGTTTGTTAGCGCCAATTTAACATCGCTGTTAGGACAGAGTAAGAGTCTTTACAGTCACGCATTGCACTGCAAATTATCATCAGGGTCTGTACAGTTAAATTCAGACCTAATTTCTTTATCAAACATTCTTACTCTTAAAGTGCAGTGTTATATCTTTGCGTGAATATCATTTAACGCTTGGAATTTTGCTTGGTCAGTCTGTGTACGTAAATTTCCAGGGAATTTTAACAGAAGCAATATAAGCATTTATTGTTTCAAAGTTAAGTTTGTAATTTTAAGCAGGACTTTTGGTCTGTTAGTTTCGTGTGTTACAATTGCAAGAGTCGTCCTGTTACGTCACGTATTGTAGCACTTTTCTCTGCACTACGCAATACAAGTTTCACAGGATAGCTTCTTTAGTTTACAGTTAAGTTTTTCTAATTATTTCTCGTAAAATTTACTTGGAATACAGTTACGTAATTACGTAGTTTGCAACTCTTTTCATCAGATAGGATTTACGTAAGCATATCACTTCCGTTATTCAGTTAAAAGAACATCCACATTACAATACACATGCACACGAAAATTATACGAGCCAGTAAACAAACAAAAAAGTTTGCAGAAATTGTACGCAAGCCTGAAATGCTAGGAAGTAGCGGCCTTATCACAGAAATAGATCTCCACTCCTTTCTGCAATGTTTCAGTACATTGACATACGTCTGTTGACGCTTTTCGCGAGCTTCTCATTACAACTGCGGAAAAAATTTAAAAGTTTCTATACTAATTACAGACGACAAACAACTTGGAGAAGGGTTGCCAATCACACTCTAGACAACTGAAGACATTGTGTTAGTGATTGTTTCGTATTTCAATAGCAGCGGTACCGTTATCTTAGATAGTTTCTGATGTGTGCAGTGATATAAGAGCCGTGAAATGAAAACGAGACAGATGAAGTAAGTAATGTGTTTATCGCTCGAAATGTAATCGTCATAACTTTTAGTTAGTGGATTTATCCTACTGGTAAACAAGACGGTTAGGGCCTTGATGGCAAAATGTTTGCAATTGCGATCTGAAGTTTTCCCCGCGTATTTCCAATTTGAACAGTACTCGGGTATCCGCCAGAGTAGCGTCGTAATTTCTCCACAATATTTCGGCAGACGTGCATGCTGCCATCTGCAGGTGGTTCCTGACGAATGCTGTGCCGCTCCTTTCGGCTCCCTATATATACTAGCCGTTACCCAGTCCACCGTTCCTCTCCTGGTGTCTTTGGTGCGCCGGCGCTGCGGCTACTGGAGGTGGTGTGGGAAGCGGCGCCTGGGTGTGAACTGGGGTCTGCAGTCCCCCTGCTGCCGCCGTCGGGGGCGGTCCATCTCTGGGACCGCATCTTTCTCTCCAGACTGAGTGCAGGGTTCCAAGAGGCTGACTAAGTTGAAGGCCGCTGTCTTTATTAATTAGATCGTCCTGTAGTCGGATTTCGATGGCCTCTTTAGTAACGCAGTCCCAGAAGTAGGAAGATTAACAGAGTATTTTTGTTTTTTCATAGTCCATAGTATGGCCAGTCTTTAAACAATCGTCAGCCACGGCTGACTTAGTGGCCTGTCGCAATTCGGCATGGCGCTTGTCTTCGCGACACCTCTCTTCTACAATGCGGACTGTCTCCCCAATGTATGATTTCCGCACTGACAGGGAATTTGATAAACGCAGGTTTTTCGAAGGCCTAAGTCATCTTTCACTTAACCCAGAAGAGTCAAGCTTTTTGCAGGGGCTCGGAATACACATTTCACATTGTGATTCCCCAGGATTCTACCGATTTTTCTTGAGGTGTTTCTGACAAACGGAATGCACGCCAATGACTTGTGTACTTCTGTTTCATCTTCTTGTTCTCTTGGCGCAGTCTGTCTGAGTGCGTGTCTTATTTGCTTCTGGTTGTTCCCATTTTTCCGAAATGTTGTCTCGAGGTGCTTCAGTTCTGCTGGAAGGCTCTCGCAGATCGATCGTGCCCTGTGAACAAGTGTACGCAAAACGCCTTTACGCTGGGAGTTGTGGTGGAAACTGAAGGTATTTAGGTACAAATCGGTGTGTGTAGGTTTCCTAGGTTTTCTGTATACACTGTGTCACAGCTTGCCGTCAGGTTTCCGTTTCACCAGGACGTCAAGAAACGGTAGGGCACCATCCTGCTCCACGTCCATCGTGAACTATGTTGGAGTGCGGCGAGTTGTGGTGTTCGAAAAATTCATTTGAGCTCTCCCGTCCATGTGGCCAAACAACGAACATGTCATCCACATAGCGGAAGAAACAAGTTGGTTTTTGTTTGGGTGGTTCAAGTGCCTTCTCCTCGAAATTCCCCATAAAAAAACTGGCTACAACCGGTGAAAGCGGGCATACCATGGGGACGCCATCTGTCTGTTCATAATAATTTCCGTCGAACAGGAAGTATGTTGAACTGAGAACGAACTCGAAGAGCCTTGTTAGGTTATTGTCGAATTTCTCGCTTACCAGATTGATGGAGTCTTTCAGGAGTACCATAGGGAAGAGGGACACTACGTCGAAGCTCACTAACAAGTCGCTATCCTGGAGCCGAAGTTCTACATCTACATTTATACTCCACAAGCCACCCAACGGTGTGTGGCGGAGGGCACTTCACGAGCCACTGTCATTACCTCCGTTTCCTGTTCCAGTCGAGTATGGTTCGCGGGAAGAACGACTGCCGGAAAGCCTCCTTGCGCGTTCGAATCTCTCTAATTTTACACTCGTGATCTCCTCGGGAGGTATAAGTAGGGGGAAGCAATATATTGGATACCTCATCCAGAAACGCAACTTCTCGAAACCGGGACAGCAAGCTACACCGCGATGCAGAGCGGCTTTCTTGCAGAGTCTGACACTTGAGTTTGCTAAACATTTCCGTAATGCTATCACGCTTACCAAATAACCCTGTGACGAAACGCGCCGCTCTTCTTTGGATCTTCTCTATCTCCTCCGTCAACCCGATCTGGTACGGATCCCGCACTGATGAGCAATACTCAAGTATAGGTAGAACGAATGTTTTGTAAGCCACCTCCTTTGTTGATGGGCTATATTTTCTAAGGACTCTCCCAATTAATCTCAACCTGGTACCCAACAATTAATTTTATATGATCATTCCACTTCAAATTGTTCCGCACGCATACTCCCAGATATTTTACAGAAATAACTGCTAACAGTGCTTGTTCCGCATATCATATAATCATACAATAAAGGATCCTTCTTTCTATGTATTCGCAATACATTACATTTGTCTATGTTAAGAGTCAGTTGCCACTCCCTGCACCAAGTGCCTATCCGCTGCAGATCTTCCTGCATTTCGCTGTAATTTTCTAATGCTGCAACTTCTCTGTATACTACAGCATCATCCGCGAAAAGCCGCCTTGAACTTCAGACACTATCTACTAGGTCATTTATATATATCGTGAAAAGCAATGGTCCCATAACACTCCCCTGTGGCACGCCAGAGGTTACTTTAACGTCTGTAGACGTCTCTCCATGGAGAACAACATGCTGTGTTCTGTTTGCTAATAACTGTTCAATCCAGCCACACAGCTGGTCTGATATTCCGTAGGCTCTTACTTTGTTTATCAGGCAACAGTGCGGAACTGTATCGAACGCCTTCGGGAAGTCAAGGAAAATGGCATCTACCTGGGAGCCTGAATCTAATATTTTCTGGGTCTCACGAACAAATAAATCCAGTTGGGTCTCACACTATCGCTGTTTCCGGAATCCATGTTGATTCCTACAGAGTAGATTCTGGATTTCCAAAAACGACATGATACTCGAGCAAAAAACATGTTCTAAAATTCTACAACAGATCGACGTCAGAGATATAGGTCCATTGTTTCGCGCATCTCCTCGACGACCCTTCTTGAAGACCGGGACTACCTGTGCTCTTTTCCAATCATTTGGAACCTACCGTTCCTCTAGAGACTTGCGGTACACGGCTGTTAGAAGGGGGGCAAGCTCTTTCGCGTACTCTGTCCAGTGGACGTTCCTCTGTTGAGTGATTCCATTTGCTTTTGTTCTGTATACGTTGCACAAAGTGGATGGAATTGCGGATGTGGTGTTCGCATTTTTCCACAAATGGACTAAGGAGACCCGTCAGGTGTTGGGCCAGTTCATAGGTTGCTGCTCCTATGTTGCTATTGGACCCATAGGCGTCCCATCCTTGTGGACCTTTGGTAGCCCACACAGTCGTGGCGGTGCAGTCGCTCGTGGTCGAAGTTTCTTGACAGTTTTGCCATCAGAGGTTCTGCGAAGAAGTTGAAAAGTTCTTCTTTGAAGGCGACTTGTCGGGTCTCCTATCCTTCTGTATGCTGCGTCATCGAGAAGGTCGTACACTTTTCTCTTATATTCTGAGTGCTGGAGCAGTACTGTAGCAATGCCGTTGTCAGCAGGCAAGACCACCAACTCAGGATCGCTACGTAACTCGCGGATGGCCGCTCTCTCCTCCTTCGAGATGTTCTGTTTCAGTGGTGCGGCCCTGGTGAGCGCACGGCACGTTTCACGACGTATTTCTTCTGCTGCATTGGCTGGCAGAGTGTAGGTGGCCTGCTCCACACTGCTTACAGTGTCCACAATCGGTAGAGATGTCGGAGTCGGGGCGAAGTTGAGTCCTCCCTCGAACACCGACACTGCTGCGTCATTGATTGTTCTTCCTGTAAGGTTGATTACAGTACGCTAAAGTGGTTCTTGCGTAGTCTTCTGTCGTGCTACAAGGCGTTCAAACTTCTATGTCTTCTTACTCGTAGCCTTCCTTCGTACGACGTCTGCTTGTGTCCAGATGGCAGCGTCAGCCCATTCCCATGATATGGGAGATGGAACTGAAGATATCCTGAGATGGAGATCCAGCAGTTTCTTCGAAGTGTCATCCACGCAGCGGAGAGTATAATGAATTCTCTCTCTTACCAGCGCTAAGGTGGCTCGTCTCGTGATGCGACTGGCCGCTGCAGTCCTTATGTGGTGAGTTATCTTGGGGAAAGCCGGCACGATAGTACCGTCTCAGCATCTAAGCAGGAATGCAAGTGAGCACAGCACTCGCTTCTTCTTGTTTCGCAGCTTGCCCAGCATCTTCATCTGTTGAAGCATTTCCTCTCCGTAGAGGTACTTGATATGCGATCTGAAGTTTTCCCGCCGTATTTCCAGTTTAAACAGTTCTTGAGTATCCGACCGGGTAGAGTCGTAATTTCTCCACAATATTTCAGCAGACGTACACGCTGCCATCTTCAGGTGGTTCCTGGCGACCCACCTGAAGATGGCAGCGTGTACGTCTACCGAAATATTGTGGAGAAATTACGATGCTACCAGGTCGGCTACCCGAGAACTGTTCAAATGTTTGCAGTTACCCACGTAACCGTGATTATACCCAGATTGCACCTCTTTGTGCGAAGCAAATGGACGGCCAAGAATGTCTTTGTTGAGGGCTGCAAAAATATGTAAATCGTATGGGGGGGGGGGGGGGGGAGATTGGGAGTGTGTGAAGGATGTATAAGGGCTTCCAAGCGAAACTCTTGCAGCAAAGTCAGAATAAACTACAACAGAATGATGAGGTCCATCAACAGTCCTTGTCATTTGGACTTAATGCCGCGCTTCAATTAATGGAAAGGTTCCACGTTAGGGTATGTGTTAATTATGGCGCCGTATTCCAGAAAGAAAGTCGATGATCAGCGGACGCTTGTAGTAAAATTAAAATTAGAAGGTCACCATGACTTTCCCGTAGAAGGCGTGTGTCTTGCTTCGACAAAGCTGCATACGTTTCGTTGGGATGCCCTTATAAATCCTGCAAACAGTACCGATCCCTCCCCAAGTGATTTCCTTAATATTTTTGGAACCAGAAAGAAAGAGATTTGTGGCCGTCCATTTACTTTGGACGAAGAGATACACGGCTGGGTACAATCACAACTTCGTAAGCAATAGCAAATATTTTTCCATGAACGAATTGCCCATCTTGTGTCATAGTGGGACAAATCTATTTTATTGGCGATTTGTTTTTAAATAATAAACAGTTCACATACTTTTTTTTTCCATCTGTCTCCTTTTCACTTTACTGCCCCTTATATACGCAAAGCACATAAAATTTTATTAACATATAAGAAACAATGTCAATAAAATAATGAAATGTGAAATATTCGTAGGCTACTTGATAATATCGATTATACACAACCCATCCAATAATTCCAATAGTGATTTTGTTTCTGGCATATAAGCGTCGTCAGCGCAGTAGCTACTGTGGCAGCTTGAAGTTAGAACTGTAAGCAGTAGATACGAGTTCGATCAGGAGTGTTAAGTAATGGTTCGTGCCGCCTTGTGGTGTCAACGGTACTGTATCACAAATTATAATGAAGGAACATATCTAAATCAGATGTTCAAAACATTCTCCAGAATGATTTGAAGAGGAGCAAGATATGTGCTAAGGTTTTCCCGCGCTTGACTCCCGAAGAAGACCAACATCGCTTGGATACCTCCCGCGACTTGACTGTTTGTAAAATGCGGACAGTTCTTTTCTGAAAAAAAAAAGAAAACCATTACGAGCGATCCGACTTGGTGCTATCAATACGAACCTACCACAAAACGACAAAGCGCAGAATTTCGCACGAGGCGTCCACATTTTGATGACATAACCGACATTCTAGCCAATGCTGAACAACAAAGAATGATTTCTATGTGTTTCACATGGTTCTATGGACGTTCTGTTCATTGCACTCAAGTGATGTGGGGGGGGGGGGGGGGACTATGTAGAACATCTGAAGCATTAAATTCTCTCTATTTCTTCCTTTTAATAGATTACATTTGGGACTGCCTTAGTACAGTTTATTACAGAGCAGATAGTACCCCAGGTAAACAATTTTTATTAATCATCGAAAACCTCTAACAGTGATAGATTACCCATGTAATTACAGCTACCATGAACGTAAGCTACGAGAATGATCAGATCCTTGGTACATATTTAATTTTAACCGACATTCGTTTACTACAAAGGAAATTTGTTGTGGTTTTCCTTCTTAATAAAATTAAGCACGAAACTCGGTCTTATTCACACCGATCCATCTGATGCAAGCATCTAATGACGTTAACGCGTTTCTCATGTTCACAGTTGCACCTTTGGGTGCTTCAGTAGTTTTCTACTACAGTAGAACTCCTCTAATCAGTCACCTTCGGGACCGGGACCACGGTCGGAACGAAAAAAAGGTCGGATTATCGGAAAAATCTCATATTTATTGCAAAAAATGTAAAAAAAAAGACATTTAGCACAAGAAGTTAAACGATTTAAAAGCTAAAAGTCGTCTACAGTAATATAACAACATGTTTTTTACGCAGTGTTAAATAATTTATTAACTAAAAAAGCGTCTACACACACTATAATATTTATTGGTTTTAAAAGGAAAAACGACAAACAAATTACAATACTGTACTGTACTGTACTTAATAACGTATAAACGATACATACTGTAAACTAAAAAATGTTTATAGCACTGTATATAAAAAGAAATTTTTTACAAAGAAATAAACTACTGTATGTATAAACTAAGAAATGATTATACTGTATGCATTGTTTTTACAGTAAAAACGAAAACAAATTACTTGGAAAAAAGTCAGTGATACATTTTTGTTTAGCGAATGCAATTCTAGATTTAGCTGCAGTGTGTCTCCATTTTTTTTTATCCACAAAACGTCCATTGTAGTTGAAGATGGATTCTGCTCGATGTATTGAAGGGCATCGTTTTGTGAAAATCGCGTGGGGGTTCGTCTTCGCCGTCCGAGTCCTCGTTCACAGTTTCCTGGCTAACAGCGGCAACAATCTGGTCGTCACTGAGCTCTTCAAAAGTGCCACAGTCTTTGTCACATTCATTGATCCACTCTTCAACTTCATTGGCAGGACGCTCGGCTCTGGCGTTTGTAGATCTTTAACGATTACCAGTGCGTCGCTGTTTTGCTCGTCTTCGGTATGCTAATTTTCAGTCATAACTTGTGGCCTAAGGTAACGCCACGATTTCCGCAGTGTGTCAGATTTCAGTTCAGCCCATGCTCCACCGATTGTGTAGATAGCATTTTTGATGTTCAGGGATTTCATTGCCTCAAATAAGTTATGACCTCCTTCAGATTTTTCCAAGATTGAGCTGATATAGTTTCTGCGATATCGCCTTTTTAACCATTCGATAACGCCTTGATCCATTGGTTGGATGAGTGAGGTCACATTAGGAGGCAGAAAGAGAGCTCTTAAATCACTTTTCACCAAATTTTCCTCAGATGGGTGTGATGGTGCGTTATCCAACGGCAGTAGAGCACGAACAGGCAGATTTTTTGCTTCAAGTCTTTCTTAACGGATGGTACAAACTCGTCGAAAAATCAGGATTTAAAAGGGTTGCAGTCCATCCAAGCAGATTTTTGATTGCGGTAATAAAACGGCAAGGAAGATAAGTTTATATTTTTGAATGCCCTTGACTTCTTAGATTTGCCAATGACGTACTGTAGAGAACACGGAATAAAGCAAACAACGACGTTTTTTAATCCCAACAAAGGATAAAACTGCACAATAAAGCACAGTATAACAATATACACAGCGATAAACACAGCAACAATGGCCGTTCAGGCGTCCAGTCAGTGACAAGTCCGCAGAGGCTCGAGAGCCTGAACATGGTCGGACTAACCCTTGTGACGGACCATCCAAGGTCGGATTAGAGGGGTTCTACGGTAGTTATATTTCTTTTCCCTTTGCATGTGTGACATGGATCTTTTGGATCCCAGATGCACTTACGATATCTATATTCTTCTGCCTGCTGACATCACATTCTCTTCAGATCACTCCACAGTTCACGTAACTCACGGCAATTACAAAATCAGACAGGACTTCAGACGAAAGCTTTCCGTACAGCTAGCGCTGAATCGGAGAGGACGCAAATTTCCTTTCATGGTTTACAAAACCAGCGGAACACCAGGAAACACTAGCGCAATCGAGTCGAATACGACCGGATGGAGTTAGCTCGTGCTTGCCTCCTGTTAGAGAAGTCTCGTTCCATGTGTTCGCTCCAGTGCAACACTGGACTAAAGTGCGCATGGGTTCCAGCCGAGGCTACGAATGGATCTTCGCACGACGCCACGGAACTCTCAAGAAATATTGATCAAGTGATAGTGAGCACATTGTATTTCCTTAGAAACCTGCCAATCAATACTATAGCCCGATTATAATTACTTGACATTTGACACCACGTGTTGGAGCTGGTTTCCTCCAACCAGAGCGCTTGTGGTCACGCCCAGACCGGTTGCGCCGTTGCCAAACTGCCACAAAATTAATGTGTTCACTCCCAATTCCTTGCCCAGCTTTCTTTCTTGATGTGCGTGGATCCCGAATCCTGTGTCTGTCCATTATATTCACACATGATAACCACACCAAAAACGGCACAAACACACAACGATGCTACCGAAATACATAAGTTTCATACATAACACTAACCAAACACTACTGGATCCTTCCTTATAAGACGCGATTCAACACCTCATACACCGTTATTATAATCACTGAAATCAGATTACAGTATATGATCAGCTGGCCGTAGTGGCCGAGAGGTTCTAGGCGCTACAGTCTGGAACCGCGCGACCGCTACGGTCGCAGGTTCGAATCCTGCCTCGAACATGGATGTGTGTGATGTCTTTAGGTTAGTTAGGTTTAAGTAGTTCTAAGTTCTAGGGGACTGATGACCTCAGAAGTTAAGTCCCATAGTGCTCAGAGCCATTTGAACCAACCATTAGATGAGCTTCGCACAACATTGCGTGATGCCGAATTTTTGAAAGTTGGCAATTAGTCGTTGCGATTGGGTCATTTGAGTCAGAGGAGCAATAGCTTTTTACAGTGTAAGGGTATAGTGTAATATATAAACCTGACTTGTGCGAAGTCGTAGGTTCGAATTTCTTCGATATTTTTTATTTTTATTTTTAAATCTAATCAAGAGACTTATTATTTTATTCAAATAATTGGTTTAAATACATTTTTTATTTCCAATACTTTGCTGCGTCATTTTCATCATTGTATTGACTTTTTTATTTGCTCTTATTTTTCTTCCTATCTTCTTTTTTCTTCTGGAATCTGCTTGTGTCGCCTATAATCTGCTACCAAGTGTCAACCAGAACTGCTCATTGGTTGGTAGCTGAGCATCCCATGTAGACAGGGTGAGGATAGTTTCAGGTAACCAATGAAGCGAGAAGCAGTGTGATTTGAACGCTGAAATTGAGTTGAGGTTAGCATTAAAAGCTGTGAGAAAAGCGCTCGTGATTTTAGTTCTACCGCAACTCTGTGTTTTCTCGTATAGTTTGCACATTATGAGGTTGTGGTTAATTTAGGACATCAATTTAAATTCAGGGCTACGACATGCTGTAGTCTGCTGCAGTTCAGTCATTGGTCACTTAAAACTAACTGCCGACAGAGCAGCTACCGTCTCCGCCATACCTGCCAGCCGCCACTTCCAACATTGATACATTAATAGCACCTGTGAAGTGACAAGCCGTGTACACTGCTGGTCGTTAAAATTGCTACACCACGAAGACGACGTGCTACAGACGCGAAATGTAACCGACGGGAAGAAGATGCTATAATATGCAGATGATTACCTTTTCAGAGCGACACCTACAACGTGCTGTCATGAGGAAAGTTTCCAATCGATTTCTCATACACAAACCGCAGGTGACCGGCGTTGCCTGGTGAAACGTTGTTGTGATGCCTCGTGTAAGGAGAAGAAACGCGTACCATCACATTTCCGACTTTGATAAAGGTCGGATTGTAGCCTATCGCGATTGCGGTTTATCGTATCGCGACATCGCTGCTCGCGTTGGTCCAGATCCAATGACTGTTAGCAGAATATGGAATCGGTGGGTTCAGGAGAGTAATACGGAACGCCGTGCTCGGTCCCATCAGCCTCGTATCTGTAGCAGTCGAGATGAGAGGCATCTTATCCGCATGGCTGTAACGGATCGTGCAGCCACGTCTCGATCCCTGAGTGAACAAATGGGGACGTTTGGAAGGCAACAACCATCTGCACGAACAGTTCCGACGACGTTTGCAGCAGCATGGACTATCAGGTCGGAGACCATGGCTGCGGTTACCCTTGACGCTGAATCACAGACAGAGGCGCCTGCAATGGTGTACCCATGACGAACCTGGGTGCACGAATGGCAAAACGTCATTTTTTCCGATGAATCCAGGTTCTGTTTACAGCATCATAATGGTCGCATCCGTGTTTGGCGACATCGCGGTGAACGCACACTGGAAGCGTGTATTCGTCATCGCCATACTGGCGTAACACCCGGGTGATGGTATGGGGTGCCATTGGTTACACGTCTCGGTCACCTCTTGTTCGCATTGATGGCACTTTGAACAGTGGACGTTACATTTCAGATGTGTTACGACCCGTAGCTCTACCCTCCATTCGATCCCTGCGAAACCGTACATTTCAGCGGTATAATGCACGACCGCATGTTGCAGGTCCTGTACGGGCCTTTCTGGATACAGAAAATGTTCGACTGATGCACTGGCCATCACATTCTCCAGATCTCTCACCAATTGAAAACGTCTGGTCAAAGGTGGCCGAGCAACTGGCTTGTCACAATACGCCAGTCACTACTCTCGATGAACTGTGGCATCATGTTGAAGCTGCATGGGCAGCTGTATCTGTACACGCCATCCAAGCTCTGTTTGACTCAATGTGCAGACGTATCAAGGCCGTTATTACGGCCAGAGGTAGTTTTTCTGGATACTGATTTCTCAGGATCTATGCACCCCAATTGTGTCAAAATGTAATCACATGTCAGTTCTACTATAATATATTTGTCGAATGAATACCCGTGTATCATCTGCATTTCTTATTGGTGTAGCAATTTTAATGGCCAGTAGTGTATGTGTCAGCTATAACCTAGTGGTAGCCGGCAGATGTGGCAACACTGCAGCGGCAAGTGACAGACGTCAGCTATCAAGTAATTTTAATCACACCACAGGTATTTAGCACAGGACAGCCCTCCACTTTTAAGAACAGTTGAGTGTACGTTGACGTTACTGCTGTATTTTTCTTTTTGGGGTGTGTACAGGACAGCGTTACTGGCCTGGCTGCGCTGACAGTGTTGCTCCGCTGTACAGCTGACTCGCTGACGTCACACGTATGTCTGCGGCTGTCTGCAGAGCTGCGTAGCACTGACAGACGCCCCGGCACTTGGCGCGTCTTTTTAGAAGCGGTTTGCCACGTGAGGCGTTGATGCACTCCGAGTCACGCAAGATGTTATCTGATAACGACTGTGGGTTACAGGATGCTTGATTTGCGCACATGGCGCAATATTACAGGATGCGAGCTCGGGAAATTCCAGGTCATGTCAGATGTGCCATTTTATTGGTGAATCCATTCCGGCGCATCTGCCCCCAAAATCAGCGTAGGATATCGCAAATTGCGCTGGTGTTCCACACTTTTGGAAACCCAAAGGTCGCACCTATGGTACAAACAAGGAAGTTAACCTGCTGAGATACGTTATCTGTTTCACGTGCACAGGGCGTGATTCTCGGGGCCTTTCAAAAGAATATGGGACAATCTCATTTGTGTTTGATGCCACAGAACATGTAATCATCCCAGTTGGATCCATTTTGAATTCTTTAGAGTAAATTCGATTCTTCTCAACATAAAAAATATACTTTCGCGTCTTTGAACAGTGATGATTTGTGGTATGTGAGGCGCTCAATAGCGTGGTTGTCAGCGCCAGTACAAATTCCCAATTTTTCACTGTGCAGTCTAGTCATTTTCCCGAATGACAATGAAACGATAAGAACAACACATACACCCAGTCCCCGGACATAAAATCCCTGCCGAGGCCGGTACTCGAACACAGGACCCCGCGATATAGAGGCAGTAATGCTAGCCACTCAACCATGACCTGCAGACCTTTGCACAACGATGCATTGTTTATGTGGTGGTGTAGATGCATTAAATCTAATCTTGAAATCAGGTAATTTATTGATTTTCCCACATACAGTCCTTAAAAAAATCATTTTGATCCGTTGCCCAGTTGACACAATACAGAGGTTCTCCATCCTTTCTTATATGTAAATCAGGATACATTCTAAAATATTGGGAAGAATGAGGGCTCAACTTTTTTTCAAAATTAACATTTTAACAGACATAATTTTTTTAAGGTTCCATATCTCAGTTGGTAAAAATGGAACCTATATAGGATTACGTCGCTGTCCAGTTGTTTGTTTATCTGCTATCCAACATTTAAAAACTCTTTTCCTCAGAAACGGGACGACGTATGAAGTTGAAATTTACTTCACATACTGAGGTCCATGGTTCTTCAGTAGTGTGAAAAGGTTAATTTTCTAAATCAATGCAATTAAAAGATATGGTCATTTATATCACGTATATTGATACTCGCAAACTCACTCACTAAAACCTATATGGCACCTCCCGTTGGCCTAGAATCATGAAATTTCACAAGAAGCAAAGTTTCATAGTACAATCAAAGAAAAATCCGAAATCTGTTAATTTGTACTTCACACGAAAAAAGTTTTTTTTTGTCATTTGTTACCTAATTCAAACTTGAAATTAAAACATTCTCTAGTATGAAGTTTTTATTTCATACTAGTTACTACCCACCTTCCACACGGAGTACGACCATATCTCACCACTGACTTATAGAACCAGCTGCACGCAGTTGACGTCAACAAGTGTATGGGCCTGAAGATGGCGTTGTTAAAACGTTGAAACTAGCTACCAAAATAAAATCGGCATCTTAAATACAGCTGAAGGAATTTCTTCATTTTTAATATAAACGTCAATAAAATGCCATTAACGAATTTTGAAATAGTGATAGGTTACTTGGTAAAAACTGCTGTGCATCGCCCACTCAAAAAGATTTTATTTTGACGTATAAGCAACGTCAGCACAGTAACTAGGGTGGTGGCTTGAAGCAAGGACTGCAAGCAAGTGTCATGTGTTACACCAGTGAGTTGTGAGGAGGTAGTGTTTAGCAGTGGTAGTGAGGCTGTAGTGGGTCACTTTGTCATGTCACAAATCACCATGGAGGAACATCTCTAAATAAAGTGCTCAAGAGATTCTGCAGAACGTTTTGAAGAAGAGAAAAGTATCTGTTAAGTCCGTCCTTCACTTTATTCCCGAACAAAAGCAACGACGGACGGATGCTTTGTGCGTCATGATTGTTTCTAAAACGCGGACAGCTCTATCTTTGGAAAAAAAGATACGAGTGATGAGACTTGGTGCCATCAACAGAACCTGCTGCCACGAAACCACAAAGTGCAGAAATTCACATGAAGCGTCAAAGCTCTGATGATATAACCGACACTGCAGACAATGTGACGTGTGAGTTGCACAGTATCCTAGATCACTATTTTTCTAACAGTTTGACATCACTGTATGAAGGTTCTGTGCATTGTACTCAAGTGGGGGTGGGGAGTGCGGGCGAAACATCTGAAGCATTAAACCCACCATCTTAACTTTTCTTTATCTTTCTGTTAATACAATCTCGAAACTTTCGAATTGATTGGGTATAATTTATTGTGTGTTATGTATAAACTGTGAGGGCTTTTCGGAAAGTAAGTACCAATCGGTCGGGAAATCTAAACAGCAGTGAAAAACAAAATTGTTAGCTTTGCAACAGTTAGGTACAGCTTCCAGTTACTAGTGTATATAGTCTTCGCTCGGACTTAACCATCTGTCGTAGCGCTGCACTAACTTTCCAACACCCTCGTCACAGAAGGCAGCCCCCTGTGCTTTCCGACAATTTTCTACGCTGGACTGCAGCTCGTTGTCTCTGTCATAAAGTTGTCTTCATAGCCAGCGGTCCATCTGAGCAGAGATGAAAATCATAGGGAGACAAGTCCGGGATGTATGGTGCGCGATCGAACACTTCCCATCTAGAACGGGACAGGAACGTCCGGATTGCCTCTGGAGTGTGCGGTCAAGAACTGTCATGAAGTTACGTTACGTGGGGTTGTGTGAAATCAGGCGAAATCTCTCGGCAGGCTTGGCGAGGTTCACTATTTTCTAGGCATCTGTACGCGCTCACTATGCGCTCGGAACTGAGAAGAGGGACGTGACGCTATCTACGGGCATACTAGAGACACCGCTCAACGCATCTGTGAAAAGTTTCAAGGGTATTTTGACTGTGGTTTCCATTTCACGACTGATCGATCCCTACTTTCCGAATAGCCATCGTGTTTTTATTTATTACCTGAAATCAGTGCCATAACAATGATACATCGGCCGTGTAAGTAGAGCTATCTTGAACTTAAGCTACGAGAATTATCAGGTCCTTAGTATATTTTTAACTTTAATCGGCACGATAGATACATGTTCGCACTTGTTTACTGCAGAAGAAATTTATTGTGCTTTTCGTTTTTAATAAAAAGAAACGTAAAGCCTCGGCTTGTTCGCACTGTTCCGCCGATGCCAGAATTCAATGAACTTAGCGCGTTTCTCTCGTACCTTGTTGCATCTTTGAGTGGTTCAGCCATTTCTCACCAATCTTTTTTTTTTTTGTTTGACTTCTGCATTTGTGCCGTGCATCTGTTGCAGCCGAGAAGCGCTTACGACATCTACATCACTCTATCAGCGACATTATATTCTCTGCAGACCACTCCATAGATCATCCATATCACTGACCTCAATTCGCATTAGGATTTTGGAACATATACTGTACTCGAACACTATGAATCACCTTGAAGAAAATGACTTATTGATACATAACCAACACGGATTCAGAAAATATCGTTCTCGTGCGAGACAGCTAGCTCTTTATTCACATGAAGTAATGAGTGCTGTCGACAAGGAATCTTAGATCGATTCCGTATTCCTAGATTTCCAGAACGCTTTTGATACCGTTCCTCACAAGCCACTATTAATCAAATTGCGTGCATATGGAGTATCGTCTCAGTTGTGTGACTGGGTACGTGATTTCCTCTCAGAGAGGTCACAGTTCGTAGTGACAGACGGAAGGCAAATCATCGAGTAGAACAGAAGTGATTTCTGGCGTTCCGCAAGGTAGTGTAATAGGCCCTCTGCTGTTCCTGATTTATATAAATGATCTAGGTGATAATCTGAGCAGTTCCCTACGATTGTTTGCAAAAAAAAAAAAAAAAAAATGGCTCTGAGCACTATGGGACTCAACAGCTGTGGTCATTAGTCCCCTAGAACTTAGAACTACTTAAACCTAACTAACCTAAGGACATCACACACATCCATGCCCGAGGCAGGATTCGAACCTGCGACCGTAGCAGTCGCACGGTTCCGGACTGCGCGCCTAGAATCGCGAGACCACCGCGGCCGGCGCGTGTTTGCAGATGACGCTGTAATTTACCGTCTAGTAAAATCATCAGACGATCAGTTCCAATTACAAAATGATCTAGAGTGAATTTCTGTATGGCGCGAAAAGTGGCAATGGGCACTAAACAAAGAAAAGTGCGATGTCATCCACATGGGTACTAAAAGAAATCCGATAAATTTTGGGTATACGATAAAACGCACAAAACTAAGGGCTGTCAGTTCGACTAAATACCTAGGAATTACAATTACGAGCAACTCAAATTGGAAAGACCACATGGATAATATTGTGGGGAAGGCGAAACACAGACTGCGCTTTGTTGGCAGAACACTTAGAAGATGCGACAAACCCACTAAAGAGACAGCCTACATTACACTTGTCCGTCGTCTGCTGGAATATTGCTGCGCGGTGTGGGATCCTTACCAGGTAGGATTCACGGTGGACATCGAAAAAGTGCAAAGAAGGGCAGCTCGTTTTATGTTATCACGCAATAGGGGTGAGAATGTCACTGATATGATACGCGAGTTGGGGTGGCAGTCACTGAAACAAAGGCGGTTTTCTTTGCGGCGAGACCTATTTACGAAATTTCGATCACCAACTTTCTCTTCCGAATGCGTAAATATTTTGTTGACACCCACCTAGGTAGGGAGAAATTGTCGTCATAATAAAGTAAGAGTAATCAGAGCTCGAACGGAAAGATTTAGGTGTTCCTTTTTCCCACGCGCCATTCGAGAGTGGAATGGTAGAGAAGTAGTACGAAAATGGTTCGATGAACCCTCTGCCAGGCACTTAAGGGTGAATTGCAGAGTAACGATGTAGATGTAGATAGATGCAACTTTTGGCAACAAGACTGCAGACGAAAGCTTTCCGTGCAGATCGCGCCGAAGCGCAGAAAACTCGAACTTCCTTTTGATGGTCTGTTAAAAGACAGACATCTAGCGGAACACAAGGGAACACTAGCGAAAGCGAACCGAATTCGACCGAATGCAGTTATCTCGCATTTACCTGTCGTTTACATCTGAGCCAGTTCTCTTTGCTTCTGTTCTCTCTGGTACAACGGCGGCCTGAGGTGTGCGTGTGTTGTAGCCGAGAGTGCCAATGGGTCATCTCGCGAAGCGACGGAAGCTCTATAGACATGTCAGCCAAGTAAGAGCGTGGGCGCTGTATTTCCGTACAAAACTGTCAGCTGATGCTAGATACGGTTAGCTACGATTGAAGTACAGCTGCTCACAGAGATCCAATGTGGTCTGTAATTATTGTATGGCAGTGAAAGTTGGTAAATACTCTAATGCGTTAATGTAAAACTGATTTAGCATGAAAAAAAAAAACAGTTCCAATTTTGGCCACCAGGAGCAACTGTGAATGCAAAAAAGATGTATGGAAATGTTTCCATATGTACTGGATGAGGAATGAGATGTGGGCAGAAAAGGTCGAATGGGTGAAAAAGGCATGACGATGATTTTATTATTAAGCATCCCTTACCCAATTTGTTCACTGTGAGCAGCGGAGACGTCGACGAGATGCTACATCTGCGTACTCAAATGATCAACAGTTGCTCACAGCAGTTCCAGCGGCATATAAAATATTTTTTTTTTATTTTTAACGTAAAAAAGCTTTTAGTGCCTAGACCGCAATCACAACTGAAATAGGATAACTAGTTTCGGTTGCTATCTGCAAGCACCTTATGATGGTTCGAAATGCGAAAAGCGCCGAATAAGCGTTGGAAAGCATCATTAGCTGTAGTCGTGCAATAACAAGCACTCATAACCACCAAAATGTTAACAGTATGCAGTTTAAGAACATCACAGTGAATAAGCCAAGTTGTAAATCGTAAGCTCGCAGGATGGCGGTAATGCACGAAAATGTCCAACTGCTTGAGTAAAAGTTGAAGCATAAGTGCATTATTTGCAGTAGTGTAGGAGGTATTATCGTGAGAACTGTATATGAAACGGTTCCAAAAATTATCAGCTGTCCCCTTAACTTGGCTTACAGAACAATGATCCTGTGAGATTAGGGTCTGCAATCTGGCTTGCTCACGGTGATGTGTTTAAACAACATACTGTTAATGTTTTGGTATTTACGAATGCGTGTTATTGCATGACTACACTAATGACGCTGTTCAGTGCTTATTTATCGTTTTTTCACATTTTCAACCATCTGAAGATGATTGCAGAAAACAACCGAAAGTAGTTAGCGTGTTTTAACTGTCGTAAGAAAACTGCTGACCATGCATGGTGAAACGTCCCCTTAGAAAAATTAGTGAATTACTGTGCTGGTAAACACCTTACGTTATTTGTTTGTGAAACAGCTGAGCAAAACTGAAAGTACTCAGACATTTCTCTCTTTACTTATTCTGATCATCACTAAACTGGCACACAATATTTTTAGCGCTACGCAATCTGGCTTTCAATAATTCCTACAAAAGAATGGCCCTGACTAACAATAACCTATACCTTTCATGAATCACTTACCTCACAAACATCTTCGTTACTCTAACTACTATAATACGGCGAGCGTCAATACTGCCAGCTAAATAAAGGATTCCAACTACTGAAGGCACTAACTACTGACAGACATAGTTAGCAAATGAGAGATTTTGATAGAGGACAAAGTCATAATATATACATCAGTTCATGACATCCAGTCTTACAAATTTACTCTCTCTTATGTACACACGTCCAGATCATCCGCTCTCAAAACTCCGCCATCTCTCTCCCAAAATCCACCACTGTTGGCGTCTCACCTTCAACTGCGCAACGCTACGCACTGTTCACATCCAACTGCCCAACACTACAATAGCGAATATTCCAACACTGCCAACCAGCCACAGACTGCACACAGCACAGACGGTGATTTTCATATAGAGCGCTACGTGGCGTTACCAACATAAAAACGTAAGCAGGCTGCTTACAATTGAAAGTTTTTTTATTAAAAAATGATTTAATAAACTACATTTAGACCGCCATCTCCTCCCTCACAATGTCAGGTTTCATTAAATTCCAGTGGAATCCGAGCAGCGTGTTCCTTTATATCGAACTTCAGATCCGGCAGAGAGCGATGGTGTCCCTGGTACATGATTATTAGATATTCGGAGAGGCAAACGTGGATCACACTAGATGCTCTTTCAGGCATGCATCTGGGAAATCTCTGGAGATAACATGACCGTAGAGGTTTGCATTAAGCAGATCTTTCACTGAGCATGTGTTGGTAGCGCGTGGTAGCCGCGCGGTCTACGGCGTCGTCACAGTCCGGGCGGCCTCCGTCGGAGGTTCGAGTCCAATCTCGGGCATGTGTGTGTGTGTGTGTGTGTGTGTGTGTGTGTGTGTGTGTGTGTGTGTGTGTGTGTGTGTGTGTGTGTTGTCCTTAGTGTAAGTTAGATTAAGTAGTGCATAAGCTTAGGGACCGATGACCTCAGCAGTTTGGTCCCAGAAGACCTTATCACAAATTTTTCTGACATGTGTTGCCTCATCTTGCATGAAACAGTAGTTTCCACAGAGCTGCGATCTTCCAAAGCAGGAACCCCGTGCTGTACAAAGTGGTCTCACAGTAAACCTAACAGGCCCTCTGGGTGTCTTCACTTCAACGGATAGAGAAAAAGGCGGTTGAGAATCCACACCACGATGTCGTATCAAGGCGAGTCCGATGCTAGTTCTGTGTCTTCACTGTACCTGTACTGTAAAATGTGCCTCGTCACTCCATAGAATATGGACTGACCACATCTCATCAATTTCGATCTGTGCCAGAAACCGTAGAGCAAATTCGGAACGTTGCTGCGGGTTATGAAGTTTCAGTAGCTGCACCGCCTGGATCGCGTGCAGGTACCAGTGTAAAACAGACCGTAAAATTTTCCATAGTCGTGACACTGCCCGAGCGCTAGCACTACTCAGATGATGTGCTGAATGGTCAGTTACAGCAACAGCAACCACATCAATAACTTCTACTGGAACAGGACGCCTTCCTCTTCCAGGTGCCACACCAAGATCACCCGCATTTTACAATTTTATTGTCATCCTATTTATACCAATAAATTACATCGGACCTCTCTCCTAAGACCTTTCAGTCGGCGGTACAGGTACATAAACAGCGTACGGTCGCTTTTCTCGATAGCCACACTGTTCCCTCATGTTGCGGCTAGTCAGATGACAGCGTGGATATCGTACCGTCACATTAACAGTGTACAGCGTCAGATTTGCCCCTGGTGGCCACAATTTGAACTATTTGTGTACGGGAAGGTGTTGTCGTTGAGTGACTGTAGAAAGATACAAGATGACTTGGACAGGATTTTTGATTGGTGTAAAGAATGGCAGCAAACTCTAAATATAGATTAATGTAAATTAATGCAGATGAATGAGAAAAAGAATCCCGTAATGTTTGAATACTCCATTAGTAGTGTTGCGCTTGACACAGTAACGTCGATTAAATGTTTGGGCGTAACATTGCAGAGCGATATGAAGTGCGACAAACGTCTACTGGCAGTTGTGGGGAAGGCGGATAGTCTTCTTCGGTTCATTGGTAGAATTTTGGGAAGATGTGGTTCATCTGTAAAAGAGACCGCTTATAAAACACTAACACGATCTATTCTTGAGTACTGCTCGAGCGTTTGGGATCCCGATCAGGTCGGATTGAGGGAGGATATAGAAGCAATTCAGAGGTGGGCTGCTAGATTTGTTACTGGTAGGTTTGATCATCACGCGAGTGTTACGGAAATGCTTCACGAAGTCTCTGGAGGAAAGGAGGACTTCTTTTCGTGAATCGCTACTGAGGAAATTCAGAAAAGCAACATTTGAGGCTGACTGCAGAACAATTTTACTGCCGCAAACTTATATTTCGCGGAAAGAACACAAAGATAAGAGAGATTAGGGCTCGTACAGAGGCATATTAGGCGGTCATTTTTCCCTCGTTCTGTTTGGGAGTTGAACAGGGAGAGAAGATGCTAGTTGTGGTACGAGGTACCCCCTGCCACGCACCGAATGGTGGGTTGCGGAGTATGTGTGTAGATGTAGATATTTTGTTTTCCAGCGTAAATCGCTTCCGCTTTAGTTTATCTACGAAGTTTCACTGCCATACGATAATTACCTCGCACACTGGACCTAAATGAGTAGCTGCACTTAAATTATAACCGCACGTTACTTAGCGCACGACAGCTCTCCACTTTTAAGAAAACTTGTGTGTACGGTGAAGCTGCTGCCACCTCTCTTTGTCGGCTGTAAACATGGCAGCGTTACCAACCAGAATGGGAGAGAAGGTTGACATGAAATAAAAGATGTACATACGCTGTTCTAGAGAGTGTTGCACCTCTGGACAGCCAGCTCGCCGCTGCACGTTGAGTCTGCGGCCTCTCACAGCGCGTCGCAGCAAGGCACTGACCCACCGCACGGGCACTTGGCACGTCTTATAAAGCGGTCTGACGCGCGTGGCCTTGAAGCGCGTCGAGTTACGTAAGCGACGAAGCTCGCTGACTGGCTTCCCGCGCGCTGTTATCACAACAATACAGTTGATTGGCGACTCCGTGGAGTGCTGTGTGCACGACGACCTTATACATGAAGTTAGAAGGAAGGTCGGCGTTTGCCGTAATATTGATGGTTTATTGATAGCTAAGAAACTTTTGTTACTGATAATAACTTGATAGCAGTGCCTCTTGAGTTTAATTTGTACACCACAGCACTGAAGATGATCACTATGTGATTGAAAATGGATTTTGCTATCCATAAACTATCAATATCACGGCCAACGCTGACCTTCTTTCTGACAACAATACAACTCTCCTCCAGCACTCAAGGTACAGCTACATCTACATTGACATAGATACTTCTCAAGCCACCATACGGTGCATGGCGGAGGGTTTCCTGCGCCATTACAAAGAAATATAGTATCGACGGAATTTGACGGACTTATACTAGTTAAATTAATAAGAGAGGTTACTGATCCTCCTTGGTACACAAAATAGCACTCACTTCTGAGCTGGTACTCGATCCATTTGGTAAATTCATTTTTGTTCTTAAATGATAAAGGAAAAGCAGCAGACTGCTGCTACCTTACCTTAAATTACAAATATTCAAATGTATGTGATTTCCTAAGGGACCAAACTGCTGGGGTCATCGGTCCCTAGACTTACTCCGCCTTCAGGCCACGAGTGGCCTACCGGGACCATCCGACCGCCGTGTCATCCTCAGGCGAGGATGCGGATAGGAGGGGCGTGAAGTCAGCACATCGCTCTCCCGGCCGTTATGATGGTATTCTTGACATAAAGCCGCTACTATTCGGTCGAGAAGCTCCTCAATTAGCATCACAGGCTGAGTGCACCCCGAAAAATGGCAACAGCGCAAGGCGGCCTGGATGGTCACCCATCCTAGTGCCGACCACGCCCGACAGCGCTTAACTTCTGTGATCTCACGGGAACCGGTGTATCCACAGCGGCAAGGCCGTTGCCTACACAGAATAGGCCAGAACACTATTGCATCTACTTCTACATGGTTACTCTGCAATTTACACTTAAGTGCCTGGCAGAGGCTTCATCGAACCATTCTCAAAAATGGTTCAAATGGCTCTGAGCACTACGGGACTTAACTGCTGAGGTCATCAGACCCCTAGAACTTAGGACTACATAAACCTAACTAACCTAAGGACATCACACACATCCATGCCCGAGGCAGGATTCGAACCTGCGACCGTATCGGTCGCGCGGTTCGAGACTGAAGCGCCTAGAACCGCTCGGCCACCCTGGCCGGCGAACCATTTTCTTACTACTTCTCTACCATTGCACTCACCGTTCGAGCTCTGATTTCTCTTATTTTATTATGATGATCACTTCTCCCTACGTAGGTGGGTGTCAACAAAATATTTTCGCATTGGGAAGAGAAAGTTGGTGACTGAAATTTCGTAAATAGAAGCAACGAAATAAAGCACGCCAAATACAAAAGAACGCAAAATCTCCAAGATTGGCGAAGTTTTGCAGAACCTCGAACTCAATGCGATATAATTTTAAGAGTTTCCACGGCGAAACTGTCTCGAAATATGGCATAAAATCCAAAGAGATTATGGTCGTATGTAATTTTGTATCCCGCCTGGACCGCAGCGCGTGGGTCTGCTCCTGAAAATTGAAGGGTAGGCCGAATGTAGGAACCTAGGAGCAGCAGGTGAGGTAGAGCACTTGGTACCGCAATTAGGTTATAACTCTTTTACTTAACTTTGCGTACAGATGAGCACGTATGTGCGAAGCCGTTCATCCATCAAATCTGACAGAAGCTGGAAGTTAAAAAGGCAAAATCTGTAGTGGCTCGCTCACTGAAATAGAAACAATGTTGCTTGGTCGTCTCCTCGGAATCAACTGGGTGCAATCTGGAGCGGCGCTCGTAGAGCTGCACAGTGCCGGCTAGAGGGCGCTGTCGTATGTGTCGGTGTCGTAGTGCCAACCTAAGAACTTGCACTACACCGTGGCATCGTAGCTATCGATACCACATGTTAAGAACAACATTGGCAAGACGCAATCAATACCTTCACTGCGCGATAACAATGGTGATATTATTGATGACAGTGCCACTAAAGCAGAAATTACGAAACACGGTTTTCTGAAATTCCTTCACAAAAGAAGACGAAATACATATTCTAGAATTCGATTCAAGAACAATTGCCAGCATGAGTAACTTACAAGCGGTGTACCGAAGCAACATAAAACATTCAGTAAAGGCGGGACATCCAGTCTACATTGTACATCAGTCAGATTCCTTTCTGAGTAAGCTGTTACAATAGTTCCAGCTTAAAAATCATATACAATGGCTCACTCGTACAAACATTCGTACCGAAAGACTGGAAAGTTTCACAAGTCACAGCAAAAATGGAAATAAGAGTAATCCACTGATTTACAGACCCATATCACTAACGACGATTTGCAGTAAGATTTTGGAACATATACTGTCCTCGAAAATTATGAATCACATCGAAGGAAACGATTTATTTACAAATAGCCAACACAGATTCAGGAAATATCGTTCTTGCGAAACAGTACTTCCTCTTTATTCTCTCACGAATGAATAAGTCCAAGTCCTATCGACTTGGAACGTCAAATCGTTTACATATTTTTAGATTTCCTAAAGGCCCGTTACACTGTTCCTCACAAGCGACTTATGATTAAATTGTGTGCCTGCGAAGTTTCGTCTCAGTTGTGTGGCTGGATTCCTGATTTCCTGTCAGTAATGTCACAGTTCGTAATAACTGACTGAAACTCATCGAGTAAAACAGAAGTAATATCTGACGTTCCCCAATGAAGTATTATGAGAATCTGTCGTTCCTGATTTACATGAAAGATTTAGGAGAAAATTTGAGCAGCCTTATTAGATTGCTTGCGGACGTCACTGACCGCATAGGGAAAATATTGAAAAAACGGAATATCGCGGTGATTTACAAACCTACCCGGAAGATACAAGAACACCTGAGATTGGCTAAGGATGCTCGTAAACCGCTGGAAAAAGCAGGAATTTACAGGATCCCGTGTAGTTGTGGGGAGGTATATGTGGGTACTACAAAAAGAACGGTCAAAAAACGACTAGAAGAGCACAAGGGCAATTGTAGAAGGGGAGAGATTGATAGATCAGCTGTTGCGGAACACGCTTTGCAGTCAGGAGACCACCACATTTATTTTGATAGAACTCAAGTACTGGCAGCCACAAGCGGATATCATGAAAGGCTTTACAGAGAGGCTATAGAGATTATGAAACACCCCAGGGATTTTAATAGGAAGGAGGTGGGCGTGAAATTGAATGACATCTGGATGCCGGTGCTGAAGAAGATGTGTACCAGTCTTCCGCCATGGGATGATAGCAACAGCGGACGGCGGCAACCGACAACGGCCAATTGCGCTCGCGTATTCAAAACATGTGACGTCACGCCTATGCGCGGGAGCACGCGAAAACAAAAATTTGCTGCAGTCAGTAGTGAGACAGTGTGTGTTTCGGAAGTTAACAGAAGCCACGAACCCCCTTGAAGATGTCCTCCGCAGATGGGGACGAAACGTTGGGTTACAATGCGAAATCCATCAGACCACGGCATAATAGCCCGGAAAAGAATTTTATTAATCAAAGAATCCACTAAATTTCAGTTACCTATAAATCAAACAAATATAAAAGCTGTAAGCTCATCTAAATACTTGTTGTTGTTGTTGTTGTTGTTGTTGTTGTTGTTGTCTTCAGTCCTGAGACTGGTTTGATGCAGCTCTCCATACTACTCTATCCTGTGCAAGCTGCTTCATCTCCCAGTACCTACTGCAACCTACATCCTTCTGAATCTGCTTAGTGTATTCATCTCTTGGTCTCGCTCTACGATTTTTACCCTCCACACTGCCCTCCAATACTAAATTGGTGATCCCTTGATGCCTCAGAACATGTCCTACCAACCGATCCCTTCTTCTGGTCAAGTTGTGCCACAAACTTCTCTTCTCCCCAATCCTATTCAATACTTCCTCATTAGTTATGTGATCCACCCATCTAATCGTCAGCATTCTTCTGTAGCACCACATTTCGAAAGCTTCTATTCTCTCCTTGTCCAAACTATTTATCGTCCATGTTTCACTTCAATACATGGCTACACTTCATACAAATACTTTCAGAAATGACTTCCTGACACTTAAATCTATACTCGATGTTAACAAATTTCTCTTCTTCATAAACGTTTTCCTTGCCATTGCCAGTCTACATTTTATATCCTCTCTACTTCGACCATCATCAGTTATTTTACTCCCCAAATAGCAAAACTCCTTTACTACTTTAAGTGTCTCATTTCCTAATCTAATTCCCTCAGCATCACCCGACTTAATTCGGCTGCATTCCATTACGCTCGTTTTGCTTTTATTGATGTTCATCTTATATCCTCCTTTCAAGACACTGTCCATTCCATTCAACTGCTCTTCCAAGTCCTTTGCTGTCTCTGACAGAATTACAAAGTCATCAGCGAACCTCAAAGTTTTTATTTCTTCTCCATGGATTTTAATACCTACTCCGCATTTTTCTTTTGTTTCCTTCACTGCTTCCTCAATATGCAGATTGAATAACATCGGGAAGATACTTCAACCCTGTCTCACTCCCTTCCCAACCACTGCTTCCCTTTCATGTCCCTCGACTCTTATTATTGCCATCTGGTTTCTGTACAAATTGTAAATAGCCTTTCGCTCCCTGTATTTTACCCCTGCCACCTTCAGAATTTGGAAGAGAGTATTCCAGTCAACATTGTCAAAAGCTTTCTCTAAGTCTACAAATGCTAGAAACGTAGGTTTGCCCATCCTTAATCTAGCTTCTAAGATAAGTCGTAGGGTCAGTATTGCCTCACGTGTTCCAACCTTTCTACGGAATCAAAACTGATCTTCACCGAGGTCGGTTTCTACTAGCTTCTCCATTCGTCTGTAAAGAATTCGTGTTACTATTTTGCAGCTGTGGCTTATTAAACTGATTGTTCGTTAATTTTCACATCTGTCAACACCTGCTTTCTTTGGGATTGGAATTATTATATTCTTCTTGAAGTCTGAGGGTATTTCGCCTGTTTCATACATCTTGCTCACCAGATGGTAGAGTTTTGTCAGGACTGGCTCTCCCAAGGCCGTCAGTAGTTCCAATGGAATGTTGTCTACTCCGGGGGCCTTGTTTCGACTCAGGTATTTCAGTGTTCTGTCAAACTCTTCATGCAGTATCGTATCTCCCATTTCATCTTCATCTACATCCTCTTCCATTTCCATAATGTTGTCCTCAAGTACATCGCCCTTGTATAAACCCTCTATATACTCCTTCCACCTTTCTGCTTTCCCTTCTTTGCTTAGAACTGGGCTTCCATCTGAGCTCTTGATATTCATACAAGTGGTTCTCTTTTCTCCAGAGGTTTCTTTAATTTTCCTGTAGGCAGTACCTATCTTACCCCTAGGGAGATAAGCCTCTACATCGTTACATTTGTCCTCTAGCCATCCCTGCTTAGCCATTTTGAACATCCTGTCGATCTCATTTTTGAGACGTTTGTATTCCTTTTTGCCTGCTTCATTTACTGCATTTTTATATTTTCTCCATTCATCAATTAAATTCAATATTTCTTCTGTTACCCAAGGTTTTCTACTAGCTCTCTTCTTTACCTACTTGATCCTCTGCTGCCTTCACTATTTCATCCCTCAGAGCTACCCATTCTTCTTCTACTGTGTTTCTTTCCCCCATTGCTGTCAATTGTTCCCTTATGCTCTCCCTGAAACTCTGTACAACCTCTGGTTCTTTCAGTTTATCCAGGTCCCATCTCTTTAAATTCCCTCCTAAATACTTAGGGATTATTATTTCGAATAACTTAAATTGGAACGAACACATAGGTAATGTTGTGGGAAAGCGAACCAAGGAGTGCCATTTGTTGACAGAACTCTTAGAAAATGTAACAGGTCTAAACTGCTTACACTATGTTTGTGGCACTGTTCTGGAGTATTGCTTTGCAGTGTGGGATTCGCATCAGATAGGATTGACGGAGTACATCGAAAAAGTTCAAAGAAGGGCAGCTCGTTTTGTATTATCATGAAATGAGGGGAAGACTGCCACGGATACGATTCACCTTCTCGTCAAATTTCAACCATCAACTTTCTCTTCGGAGTGTAAAAATATTCTATTGGCGCCCACCTATATAAGGAGAAACGATCATCGTAATAGAATATAAGAAACCGGAGGTCACACGGAAAGATGTAAGTATTCGTTTTTCCCGCGCGCTTTTCGAGAGTGGAGAGTATAGAGAAGAAGCTTGAAGGAGGTTCGATGAACCTTCTGCCAGACACTTAATTGTGAATTGCAGAGTAATCGTGTAGATGTAAATGTAGATGTAGATTTAGATGCAGTCATATCATTTCCTGTTCCATTCGAACATACAGCGAGGAAAAACGAGAGTCTCTACGCACCCGTAACCTAGCCCTAATGTCTCGTATCTCACCTTCGTGGTCCATAGGCGAAATGTACGTTGACGGCAGTAGAAACCTTCTGCAGACATCTTCAAATGCCGGTTCTCTAAATTTTCTGAACTGCACTCCTCGAAAAGGACATCGCCTACCCTTCAGGGATTCCCACTTTAGTTGCAGAAGCATCTCCGTAATACTTCCGTGTTGTTCGAACCTACCGGTAGCACATCTGGCATCCCGCCTTGAGCAAACCTTCTGGGTGCTAATACTTAAGAAGTCCTCTAGCTACTTATATATTAGGGAACCTACTCCGTACGCTCGTACCTCCGTTAACTGTCTGCAGTGGAGCACCGTGTCAAATGCTTTTCGGAAATCTACACTGCGTGATCAAAAGTATCCGGATACCTGGCTGAAAATGACTTACAAGTTCGTGGTGCCCTCTGTCTATAACGCTGGAATTCAATATGGTGTTGGCCCACCCTTAGCCTTGATTACAGCTCCCACTCTCGCAGGCATGCGTCCAATCAGGTGCTGGAAGGTTTATTGGGGAATGGCAACCCATTATTCACAGAGTGCGGCACCGAGAAGAGGTATCGACGTCGGTCGGTGAAGCCGGGCACGAAATCAGCGTTCCAAAACATCCCAAAGGTTTCCAGAATGAGATTTTCACTCTGCAGCGGAGTGTGCGCTGATATGAAACTTCCTGGCAGATTAAAACTGTGTGCCGGACCGAGACCCGAACTCGGGACCATTGCCTTTCGCGGGCAAGTGCTCTACCAACTGAGCTACCCGTGCTTGGGTAGCTCAGTTGGTAGAGCACTTGCCCGCGAAAGGCAAAGGTCCCGAGTTCGGGTCTCGGTCCGGCACACAGTTTTAATCTGCCAGTAAGTTTCATCCCAGAGGTGTTATACAGGATTCAGGTCAGGAGTATGTGCAGGCCAGTCCATTACAGGGATGATATTGTCGTCTAACCACTCCTGCACAGGCCGTGCATTATGAACAGGTGCTCGATCGTGTTGAAAGAGGCAATCGTCATTCCCGAATTGCTCCACAACAGTGGGAAGCAAGAAGGTGCTTAAAACAATAATGTAGGCCTCTGATGTGATATTGCCACGCAAAACAACAAGGGGTGCAAGCCCCCTCCATGAAAAACGCGTCCACACCATAACACTACCTCCTCCGAATTTAACTATTGGCACTACACACACTAGCATATGACGTTACTGGGCATTCGCCATATCCACACTCTGCCATCGGACCCCCACATTGTGTACCATGATTCTTCCCTCCACACAACATTTTTGCATTGATCAGTCGTCCAGTGTTTACGCTCCTTACACCAAGCGAGGGGTCGTTTAGCATTTACCGCCGTGATGTGTGGCTTATGAGCAGCCGCACGAACATGAAATCCAAGTTTTCTCACCGCCCCCCTAAATGCCATAGTACTTGCAGTGAATCTTGATGCAGTTTGGAATTACTGTGTGATGGTCTGGATAGATGTCTGCCTATTACACATTACGACCCCCTTTAACTGTCAGTCGTCTCTGTCAGACAACAGCCGAGGTCGGTCTGTACGCTTTTGTGCTGTACGTGTCCCTTCACGTGTCCACTTCACTATCACATCGGAAACAGTGGACGTAGGAGTGTTCAGGAGTGTGGAAATCACGCGTACAAAAGTATGACATAAGTGACACCCTATCACCTGACCACGTTCGAGTCCGTGAGTTACGCGGTGCGCCCCATTCTGCTCTCTCACGATGTCTAATGACTACTGAGGTCGCTGATATGGAGTGCCTGGCAGTAGCCGGCATCGCAATGCACCTAATATGAACAATGTATGTTTTTGGAGGTGTCCGGATACTTTTGATCACATAGTGCAGGAATATGGAATCCGCCTGTTGTCCTACATCTGTAGTCCACCGAATATCGTGTGAGAAGAGAGCAAGCTGAGTTTCACAAGAGCGATGCTTTCTAAAACCATGCTGATTTGTGTACAGAAGTTTTTCTCTCCCAAGGAAATATTATATTCAAACTAAGAATTTGTTCAGTGATTCGGGAGTTACTTGCGCTTATTTCAAGTCCCTTGGGAGTTTGTGCTGGGCGAGAGATTCGCGGTAAAAGCAAGGTAAGTAAGGGGCCAATGATGTGGAGTATTCTTTGTAAAACGGGGTTGGTATTACATCGGGACGTAGTGACTTATTTGTTTTCAACTCATTCAGTTTTTTTTTCTACACCACCCATACTTGTTACTATGTCCTCCATACGGGATCTGCGTGATGGTCAAACGACTGTAATTTTGTCCGATTCTCCTGCGTGAACGACTTCTTAAATGCGAAATTTAAAACTTCGGATTCCCTTGTTATATTCTGCCACCAAACCAGTCCGGTCGAAGCGTGACTGGATAGACGCCTTAGAACCAGAATTTTCTCGTGTTGTGGGTAGCAACGTCTTTTGCTAAGGTATGACGGTGGTAGTAGTTGTATGCTTCGCGCATCGGTCTTTTTACAGTCGCCCGAATTTCTACTGAATTTCGCCCGTCGTTATATGCGCGTTCTGTTAACGTAGATAGTTCGGTGTAGTTCCAAGTTACCATTAGATCTACCTGAGTGCCTTCTGCAGCGTGTTAACTGCAAGCTGCCAAGTCTAATCCCTACTCCTGAATCGGTAGACTCGGGTGATTATCATTTGTTTTAGGTTGCAGCCATCGTTACCAAATTAACAGTACTGCTTGACGTAGCAACTGTTATCTACAGTGTAAATGTTTTGAACTTCATTCTGAACTGTTTCCTATCCTTTCCTTGTGATAACTGTTGTAGTTACGATCGTATTAAACATGTCAGTACACAAGACGTGTGTTTGTTAGCTTCATGGCCGGCCAGTGTGACCGAGCGATTCTAGGCGCTTCAGTCTGGAACCGCGCGACCGCTACAGTCGCAGGTTCGAATCCTGCCTCGGTCATGGATGTGTGTGATTTCCTTAGGTTACTTAGGTTTAAGTAGTTCTAAGTTCTAGAGGACTGATGACCTCTGATGTTAAGTTCCATAGTGCTGAGAACCGTTTGAACCATTTTGTTTGCTTCATGTGACGTTGATTCCTAACACTTTGATTCAATGGTCCCTAATCATATGTTGGCCGGCATCATGGCACCTGGTGACAGACCTTCCGTGTTTGCGCACCTCTTAATGCCTCCATAAAAAAAAAGATTCAACGATATAGGATCTGTAAACGCTAAAATCAAATTGGTTTTGTGGGGCTCTCCAATACAAAGAGATAATTTCGAAATTCTACACTCATGCTCATAAATTAAGAATAATGCTGATACATGGTGAAACAACGCTCTAGTGGACGGTTTGCGGGTTTAAATAGCCTCGGGGTATGACGATGCGGTGCATTTGACCTGCGGTCGTCGCACGGTGGTGCCAGCAGAGATGCGTTGGTGCATGTCAGAGTACGGTGCAGCGAGTAAGTGTGCAGACATTTTCAGACGTGCTAATGGTGACTGTGTTGAAAATGGTTCAAAGAACACACATTGATGACGTTATGAGGGGTAGAATACTAGGACGACTGGAGGCTGGTCAAACAGCAGGTCATAACAAGGGCCCTCCGTCTGCCACAAAGTGTGATCTCAATATTATGGCAACGATTCCAGCAGACAGGAAACGTGTCCATGCGCTACAGAAAGGGACGTCCACATTGTACAACGCCACAGAAGACCGATATCTCACCATCAGTTCCCGCAGACGGCCACGGAGTACTGCAGGTAGCCTTGCTCGGGACCTTACCGCAGCCACTGCAACAATTGTTTCCAGCCCACTGTCTACATAGTACTGAACTGACATGGTTTATTTGCCCGGAGACCTGCAAAGTGCATTACACTGACCCCTCGTCACAGGAGAACCCGTAAAGCCTGGTGTCAAGAACAGAGTACATGGTCATTGAAACAGTGGTTCCAATTTAAGTTCACGGACGAGTCCAGGTATAGTCTGAACAGTGATTCCCGCCGGGTTTTCTTCTGGCGTGAACCAGGAACGAGATACCAACCCCGTAATGTCCTTGAGAGGGACCTGTATGGAGGTTTTGGTTTGCTGGTGTGGAGTGGGATTTTGATTGGTGCACGCACGCCCCTGCATGTCTTTGACTGAGGAATTGTAACAGGTCAGGTTTATAGGGACGTCATTTTGCACCAGTATGTCTGCCTTTTCAGGGGTGCAGTGGGTCCCATCTTCCTCCTGATGGATCATAACGCACGGTCCCACCGAGCTGCCATCGTGGAGGAGTACCTTGAAACAGATGATATCAGATGAATGGAGTGGCTTGCCTGTTCTCTAGACCTAAACCCCATCGAGCACGTCTGGGATGCTCTCGGTCGACGTATTGCTGCACGTCTTCAAACCCCTCCGACAGTTCAGGAATGGCAGGCTATACTCCATCAGCTGCTCGACCACCTGATCCAGAGTATGCCAACCCGTTGTGCGGCCTGTGTACGTGTGTATGGTGATCATATCCCATATTGATGTCTGGGTACATGCGCAGGAAACAGTGGCGTTTTGTAGCACATATGAATAGGGGCGGGTTTCTTATCACCAACACCGTGGACTTACAGATCTGTGTCGTGTGTGTTCCCTATGTGCCAACGCTATTCGCGCCCATTTTGCCTAGTGCCACGTTGTGTGGCACCACATTCTGCAATTATCCTTAATATATGAGCATGAGTGTATCTGAAATAGTGGTCCTGTTTCCACCTAGCGTCCTAGTGCTACAGTAATGTAAATGCAGCATAATATTTACATCCAAAAATGATTCTAAAAGACAATTGTATGATCCGTTAAGAGAAACTAGTACCTCAGATTTTACTGAGATGTAAATGAATGAGCTGAGTGAGACATTTGTAGACAGAAAAAAGTAAATAAACAATTAAGTACATTTAAACACGTCACAAATATGAACTTAGTAGACAACCAAATATCTTTTTTTTTAAAAAAAAGCAGCAAAACAGTTTCTCGTTTAAATTGGTGTCAGTTGAAGGTAGAAGATAATAATCGTTTCTCAACTCAAAAGAATTGTATGAATGTTAATTCCAACAAGGACTATCAGAAAATCAATGTACAGATTTTAGATTTCGACATACTGATGAAGTCCTTCAGAATTCGTTACAGGCCAGAATACCATCAAAGTCTCACCGTTACACACGTGTAATTCAGTGTAAAAATGAAAGTGAGTTTTTGTCTTTAATTTATCGTAAAGAAGTTTTATACCATCTAACTTTTTGATGTTATTGTAATTATTTATTTTACATAAGAATGTAAAGAAATTAGCCAGGTGTAAGTACGATTCGCGCTTTGAGGACTCCGACTTAATTAGGTGTATAGACAGTTCATTCATTCCGGGAATGGAGAACTGTTATGGCGTAAAGTCAAGTGCAGGCATGTCAGTCGGAAACGATAGAGCAGAGAGGGCTGTGAAGAAGACGACAGCAAAATGCACGCTGACCGACCCCTCTCCAGGACGACAACGCAACGTCAACGACCTCTATGCGAAGAGGACGTAAGCACCGCACTGACTGGTCGCGGTCCACTTCTACAGCAGAATCAGGATTGGGCACTTTAAGTCCAGCGACTTAGGAATTGTGTATACTGAAGAACCATTAATACGATTTGCTTGAATTATTGTCTAGTGATTTGAGAAGCATGTTTCCTAGACACCCCATCTTTGACAATTAGGCAGGATTCAACAAGAACCTCGACGATTTTTACCTTCTATCGACAGTGTTACTGTATGATATTGGTCCAAAGATATCCAAGAAATCCGAGAATGTTTAATTTCAAGTGTGAAGTCGGGTAACGAATGAGGAAAGAAATATTTTTCATGCGATGTAATTAACAATTTTCTGATTATTTTTCCTTTGCCTGTGCTGTGAAACCTTGCTTCTTGACAAATTTTATGATTCTACGTCAACGGAGTAGTACGCCATAGGCTTTAGTGAGTTAGCAAATATCAAAATATGTGACATAAGTGGCTGTATCTGGTGTTTACGTCGACTTAGAATCCTAACGTCTTTACACCACCAAAGAATCATTGACCTCAGTATGTGACAAACTTCAGCTTGATACATCTTCATGTTTCTAAGAAACAGGTGAAAGTTTTCCGTCTGGTCATGTATCGTTACCTTTGTATCTCTCTTCCTCTGTTTCCTTCTATCTATGCTAGAGTGTGCCAGACGTGTGTGTGGCCAAGGCGCCTCATTTACCCGCTTGGTTCAATGCTCGGAAGGACTGAATTTAAGGGGGCCGGCCCGACGTCTACTTATTATGTTAAAATTGCGCAACCGATAACGCGGAGGAGAGCTCAAGCAACCAAGTGGAAAGTAAGTAAATGCCACGCTCTAACATGATCCACTTTGTAGATAACATTGCTCTCTACACAGGACTGCGGTTTGTAATGACCACTGAATCCATGACATCGAGTTTATAAGACATTTATTATCTATATTCCCAGAAACTTAACAAAATTAATAATTGCAGCAAACAAAGCCAAGTCAAATAACTTCTAGTTTTGTCTCGCACTAATGGTGCTTAAACTAGCAGGCATCTCGTTGCTACTTAAACACTGGGAAAGAGGATGGAACTACGTTGAAGCCCTTGCGGTCCGTCTGCTGGGACAGTGATCGAAATTCGCACCCAAGATTACTATTAGGACCGTATAACAAAAATTCTTTTGGCGGGAAAACGCGGGACAAAGCAGACACGAACATCTCCCATATAAACAAAAGAAAGGAAATACTAAAAAAAATATAACATCCTGTGAAATATGGCATATCCAAATAATTAACAGCACACGCAAGCATCCTCACCTTAACTAATTTCCCAGGACGAAATGGTAGCTCGCTGGCACTGCAATTCGACACCACGTGGGTGACCGATACCAACAGCTAATTTCTTTGTACTCACCCCTCTGTTCGTTCTTGCTTTCCATTCTATACAGTTATTCACACGCTCAACCTCTACTTTAGCAAAGTAGTTAGGACGTGCTGTTTGCAAAGGGGTTAAAAGGATCCGTGAACAAAATTTATGAGATGGCCTAAAAAATTACGCCACACGCTTAGAACCTTAAGTAACTTACACGAAACACACGTATCTCCTACCAGGTTTCACACGGAATCGTCAACTAAATTATTCATCAGCTGTTACGACCATGCGTTAAGATAACTAGGCGGGGTGAGGCCCCAGATTACTTTGACATTGAAAACGCTGCTTCTAAAAGTGAAACTATGCGACTTTTTTAGAGCTACTGCTCCTCTCGTGTGCTGAAGGCACCAGATGACTGCAGCACTATAAATGGATAACGCGAGCCCCCATGCTCACCTCTGGAGAAGGAACTCTAACTGAAAACTTCAATTGTACAGGCAAAATTTTTCAAAAAATGAATGTGTTGTGGTTGGCAGGAGAGCCAACCGTGTAGTAAAGGAGTCTCAGCTCACGCAGGCTGGCGTGAGGTCTGGAACATGACAAGGGAATTAGAATTGAGAAAAACGGACGTAGCTGGTGGAATACTTAACTTTAATCCATTAATGGAGAACGTCGCTCTTTATGGTACATGATTCACAATATCAATAGTACGGATACTGGCGCCTTGCTAGGTCGTAGCAAATAACGTAGCTGAAGGCTATGCTAACTATCGTCTCGGCAAATGAGAGCGTAGAAGTCAGTGAACCATCGCTAGCAAAGTCGGCTGTACAACTGGGGCTGAGGGCTAGGAAGTCTCTCTAGACCTGCCGTGTGGCGGCGCTCGGTCTGCAATCATTGATAGTGGCCACACGCGGGTCCGACGTATACTACCGGACCGCGGCCGATTTAAAGGCTACCACCTAGCAAGTGTGGTGTCTGGTGGTGACACCACAGAATGCATGGCCGTAACGACACGCTATCTAATTCAATCCTGCAAAAGAGTGGGTTAATATCAGTGTCACACATAATACCTCATCCCACAGTGAAATTGGCGCAAAGACGCAGATTGCCCTCGATTCCGTCCGTTCAGTTCAGCTGCTACCCCAAGAGTGACTATCATGGCGGCTCTCAATGGCCGTTCCCCTTACATGGAGAGGAGGGGGACCTGTTACCAACCCCGGACCACCCTCTGGCAAACAGGTGCATCATCTCTGTCTTTGCTCCAGGCTTAGGTTGACACTAAACCGACCTACAGGGCCTTGGCACTACCAGCAGACGACCTCTTAATACAAACCCTAACCCAGGGCAACATAGAGGGATTAAGGAAAGGAAGTGTATTTATGTGATTATGAATTAAATAAACAGGCACTCCACTTCTTCAGTCGAGTTAAACTAAAAAAATTGAAAGTATATTCAATATAACGCAACAAAAAAAATAATTGTAAAGAGATGGAACAAACTATTCCCTCTCAAAGGGGTATTAACAAACGGAAGGATAAACCGAGAGTCGCTCAGTAAATGACAAAAAAATTTCTCCGTGTGATATAATTACAAACGAACAATATCGGATTTTTTTCTTTACTTTTACTGTGAAACCTTTCTTTTTGCCATATTTCATGGTTCCATGAAACATTTCTTCTTGTCAAATTTCGTGATTCCAGACCAACAGAAAATATCTTATTCTTTTTGATGAGTGAGTTTGCAAGTATCAAAATATGTGGCGTATGTGGTCGTATCTGATGACTGCAATCCACCGCGAAGGGACTGTATGCCTTAGTAAACGACATAAATTGCATCTTGGTACGTGTACCTGTTCCTGAGAAAAGGGGCGTTAGAGACGGAAGGACAGACAGACAGTCCGATAACAACCGGCATTTTTTTCGTGTCTTATAATTACTAATTAACAATTTATGGCTTTTCCCTTTGGTTGTACTGCGAAACCTTGCTTCTTACCAGTTTCATGACTCCAGACCAACGGAAATTAGTAATTTTTGAGAACACGTCTCTCTGGATTATAGCTGTTTATTTATTATTAAAAATGAATATGAACAGTTACAACAGCAATAAACTTCTTTTTTATATATAAGGTTACCAGTTTCGGTCTGTTTTAGACCATCTTCAGACTCACACCATGTTGGTAGACGGTGGCTATGAACGTAGCAGGCGCTTGACTTCCATGAACGCTAACTGCCAAACCTTATTTTAAAAAGAAGTTCATTGTGGTTGTGACTGTTCATATTCATTTTCACCGGGAAGTACCCTATAGGTTTTGATGGATGAGCGAGTGTGCAAGAATGAAAATACGTTACATGACTGCATGGACTTTGACGTTTAAATTTTTTACTTCGACAGGGACCTTAGACCGTAGTAAGATACAGACTGCCACGTAGATGGACAAAAAAGTGATCCTATAATGGTTTCTTTTTACCGATTGAGGCATGGAACGCCAAAAAGAATTTATTTGTGTTCTAATTACACCTTTCTTTCTTTTTCTTGCGCATTTCTCCTGCAACTGCGTAGGGTTGCTATGGCTGTGAATGGATTTGGCACGGTTAATCCAAAGGATGGCCGGATGCCCCTCCTGTCGCCACATCGCTACCCTTAGGAACGAATCTGTGTACCCCAACTGTCTGTATGTAGTGTTATTCATGTGAAAGTGTGTGAATCTTTGCTGAATGTTTACGAATCATATAACTGAGGCGGGACTTGAGTACCAGCCTGAAACTCACCTAGTCGAATGTGGAAAACCGCCTAAAAGCCACATTCAAGCTGGCCGGCACACTGACCCACGTTGTTAATTCGTCGGGTGGATTCGATCCGTGGCCAGCGTATCTTCAGATCTCAGGAGAGGCACTTTAACACGCGTGGCTATCCAGATATGTGTTATAATATATGTTGCAATTAAATATGTTCCATGTGTTATCAACTGTGTCCAACTACAAATACACTTCGGAAAAATGGTTGTGTTCTTCTCCTTTCCGATACCTTAGAATTCATCCTAAGTTGGATATAAAAAACGTCGGAGAACCTCTACAGGGTGTTTCAGAAGTAATGGTAGTTGCACACACATGAAAAGTACAAAAGTAGGTGAAAAGCTCCAATAAACATGGGCTCGCAAATCAACCGTTGCGAGGTATCGCATTAATTCGAGTTGGGAACCAACTGTAAACGGCCCTCGATACCGTGGTATCTACGTTGGTATCTCAAGGTTTGGGATCGACTGTTTGTTTACGCATGCGCAACTACTTCCCTTTCCCCCTCTGGGCACTCTGCCGTACCGGCCTCACAATCAGTACCGAACGTGAAGGCACCATGGACAGAGGTTACACCAGTAAAGAGTACGCTGACATGCACTTAAAGTATGGCACAGCGAATGGCACTGCCCTTGAGGCTGGACGATTGTATGAAGAAGCTTTTCCTCTCCGCAGGCAGCGCGACAGAAGTACATTTAGCCCGTTACATCAGCGCCTTAGAGCAACCAGGAGTTATGCGGACCATGTACGTGAAGATCAACCCAAATTCATAACACCCGATGATGGGGAAAGGTTGTTCACACATTGTACACGAACGTCCGAGTACTTCAACAAGAAGGATTGCTACGGAAGTGTGTGTCCTGAGTCCTAGAAGTGCGTGGCGGATTTTACATCAGCAAATACTCTCTCTGTATCACCTCCAGCGATTGAAAGCCCTCAACAATGCAACTTCCCTCCTAGAGAGGGTTTCTGCCAATCGTTGCAACAACAGTGTACCCTGAATCCCCTGTTTATAAGCTCGTCACGAATGAGGCTGGGTTTACTCGTGGCGGTATTTTTAACCACCATAACTGTCACATTTGGACCGATGTCAGTCCTAATGCAACCCACGTATAACGACGTCAGCAGCGTTACTCGTTGAACATCTGCGAAGAACTCGGAAATCGCATATTCGGACCACATTTCCTATCACACAGACTAAGGGGACAGCAGAACATGTGGTTTCTATGGACTCTGCTTCTAGGTGTACATGATGATGTTCCACTGAAACAACGCCGGAACACCTGGCTCAAGCATGACGGTGCTCCAGCACATTTTCGTTTACGATTGCGCCAGTTTCTAACTCGGACGTGTGGTCAACATTGGAGAGGTGGAGAAGAGCCTCCTGTGCCACGTCGTCCAAGGTCTCCCGAATTAAATCCCACGGATTTCTGCTTGTGGTGGTCATGTCAAAAGCCTGGTCTACGCTAGCGAGGTCAACTCTTTTGAGGAATTATGCTTGAGGATTGAAGCAGCCGTCCAGCAATCACAAAATTCTCCAGGACTGTCTGAGAGCATTCACAAGTCATTTCAGAGATGGGTTGAGTGTTGCATTCAGATGCATGGACAACATTTCGAACAGCTAATTTAGATTTTAAAGATGCAATATGTTCCTAGACACCGATGAATCGCAACATAAAATGTGTTGTATCTCGAAGACGGTTGATTTGTAGACATATGTCTATTGCAGCTTTTTAGCTACTTTTAGCCTGTACTTTCCATGTATGGAAGTCCCTGACATCTGGAGCACCTTGTATGTTGGGACAATGGGACAATGGAGCAACGAATCATAATGATTTCATTAACGACTGCATGCAAGAAAGCAATGAGAGAGATGCAGTATGATTTCAGGATTAGATTTAATGCAACTACACCGCGTACCGCTATGGAAAGACACAAAAGAGCCTTTTTTTACGTGAGCAGAATCCACTTCTTTCTGTTTTAAAATGTACACACGTGGAATGATGATATGTTCTGGAGTATCGTTGTGAGGTAACTGAGGACTTCTAACATACTGTTCGGGATGCATTGCTTCCATCACGCCAGAGGCGCTCTGTCGAATTTCGCATCCCTCCTGGAGGACTATCTGTTTACAAACAGATCGACCGGAATAAATGGTGATTAGTCTTGTACTTGTATATGGTATGTAGCAGAGTAAAAATGTAGCAGACACATTATTGAATATAGTAATTTAGAATTTGCCGCTTGTGGTACTTCTAAATTTCAATAGAATAGTTGTTTCTAAATACATGACCATGTTGTACTTTGAAAACATATCTTTCCATATGCTTACTATTTCTCTCATTTAAGAAAAACACTGCGGCACACAAAACTTGAATGCCAGCAATTAAAAATGAAATGAGAAAGTATATTAATCTTGTATTACAGGGAGAAAGTTTGAAAAATACTGCAAGGTACAACACTCTCTACATTTTGCTGCTGTCACTTCCGCGTATGCTTCAGAAACAATGCAAATTCGATTGTGAGGCGTCTTCAGTGTAGTTTACACTTGAAAATAGATCGCTTGTCGAAGAAGGGCTAATGGTCTATTACTCGTTATAGCAACGTGTGCATGCAGTTAACACAAGACCCATGGGCCGGTGTTGTCTGTCAGTCATTGCTTTCAACAATTACCATGAGCTTGAGTTTATCTGGGGAATCGAAATAGTGAAATACTTGTAAAATGTCGTTGAAACCATGTAAGAGACGAAAATAAAATTACAGGAACCGTATCTAGCAAGTGCAGCGTGAAGTTGTGAGATTACTAATACCTATCTACGGCTTTGTCGAACTAACCTCATGATCATAAATTAAGGGTAATGCTGATACATGGTGAAACAACGCTATGGTGGACGGTTTGCGGGTTTAAATCACCTCGGGGTATTACCATGTGGTGCATTTGACCTGCGGTCGTCCCAAGGTGGCGCTGGAAGCAGTCCACATACGTAGAGGTGTGTTGGTGCATGTCAGAGAACGGTGCAGCGAGTAAGTGTGCAGACGGTTTCAGACGTGCTAATGGTAACTGTGTGTTGAAAATGGCTCAAATGACGTTATGAGGGGTAGAATACTAGGGCGACGGGAGGCTGGTCAAACACAGCAAGTTTTAACACGGGCCCTCCGTGTGTCACAAAGTGTGATCTCAAGATTATGGCAACGATTCCAGTAGACAGGAAACGTGTGCAGGCGCTACAGTACGGGGCGTCCACAGTATACAACACCACAAGAAGACCGATATCTCACCTTCAGTGCCCGCAGACGGCCACGGAGTACTGCAGGTAGCCTTGCTCGGAACTTTACTGCACCCACTGGAACAGTTGTCTCCAGACACACAGTCTACAGACGACTGAACAGAGATGGTTTATCGCCCGGAGACCTGCAAGCTGCATTACACTGACCCCTGGTCACAGGACAGCCCTTAAAGCCTGGTGTCAAGAACACAGCACATGGCCATTGGAACAGTGGTCCCAGGTTATGTTCACGGACAAGTCCAGGTATAGTCTAAACAGTGATTCTCGCCGGGTTTTCATCTGGCGTGAACCAGGAACCAGGTCCCAACCCATAATGTCCTTGAAAGGGACCTGTATGGACGTCGTGGTTTGCTGGTATGGGGTAGGATTATGATTGGTACACCCCTGAATGTGTTTGACAGAGGACCTGTAACAGGTCAGGTGTATTGGGACTTCATTTTGCACCAGTATGTCCGCCTTTTCATGGATACAGTGGGTCCCACCTTACTGCTGATGGATGATAAAGCACGGCCCCACCAAGCTTCCATCGTGGAGGAGTACCTTGAAACAGAAGTTTTCAGGCGAATGGAGTGGCCTGCCTGTTCTCCAGGCCTAACCCCATCGAGCACGTCTGGGATGCTCTCGGTCGACGTATCGCTGCACGGCTTCAAACCCCTACGACACTTCAGGAGCTCCGACAGGAACTGGTGCAACAATTGGAGGCTATACCCAGCAGATGTTCGATCACCTGATCCACAGTATGCCAACCTGTTGTGCGGCCTGTGTACGTGTGCATGGTGATCATATCCCATATTGATGTCGAGGTACACGCGCAGGAAACAGTGGCGTTTTGTAGCACATGTGTTTCGGGACGGTTTTCTCAACTTATCACCAATACCGTGGACTTACAGATCTGTGTCGTGCATGTTCCCTATGTGGCTATGCTATTAGCGCCAGCTTTGTGTAGAGCCACGTTGTATGGCACCACTTTCTGTAATCATCCTTAATTTATGGGCATGAGTGTAGTTCAGTAACGTACCTTTGGAGCTGTTACTCCCGCACCTCATAATAATTTGTATGTTGAATCCTGGAAAAAATACCACCTCAGACAGGGTGGGCTTGCGCAATAGGTGTAACTATCTTATCTGTGGTATACTGCTTGTTGTTGAGACGAGATTTATCTCTTCAAATTAGATAGGCCTGCTCTTCAATCCAGAGCCATTCGTACCTGCCTTGGAGCCAGGCGTTTGACGCCAACAAATGATCTTTTGGTGGAGGTAGGAGAGATGCCCTTAAGCATAAGACGCCAAACGCGGTCAGATAAATTTTTCGCTCACGGAATGGGCTTCATAGATGGTCCTGTCTATAAGAGTAGAGACTGGGTTTACCAATTACAGAATTTTTTGAGAGGAGCAGGGGGGCTATGTTCATATGTTGGCAGCGCGATAGACTGCATTAATAACTCTGACAGCGCTGTGCGCTCTCTGTAAGAGACTGTGTGGCTGGTCGGACTCCCAGTTGGAGGTGAATTGCCATCAGTGATGGAGGTTGGATGTTAATAGTTAGCAGTGATGAAGGTTAGAGGTTTGAAGTGTTAGCACGAGCGGTTGGTCTGGATGTGTGTCTGTCATGGAAATGTAAGATTGTTTATTATTATATAACTTTTTTGGAGCTGGATATCGTGGACGATCATATAATTTTTTCAACTGGATGTCACATTATTCAGGTAATATTGGTTAAATACATTGTTTGCTATGCAACAAAATCTTTTCTTTGCTACCCACATGTCTATTAGTAGTTATAGCCTACAGTAGTTAGAATCTTTTATTTAGCTGGCTGTATTGGTGCTAGCTGTATCGCTGTAGTTCGTGTAATGAAGATTTTTTCGTGAGGTAAGTTTCTTATGAAATGTATAGGTTATTGTTAGGATTTCTTCTAATTTAGGGCCATTATTTTGCGTTAATTATTGTAGCAGTCAGATTGCGTTTGAGTTGTATTTGTCAGGAATAATTCTGTAGGTCAGATATGAGATGATAAAGACAAGTAGAGTGACAGTACGTTCAGTTTCACTAAGCAGTTTAAGCAGGTTCACTTTCAATCAATTTCACTCAGCAGTTTCAGAATTAAATTAAAAGTTTCACCTTCTCAGTTATGCCAGTCCAAGTAAAAATGTATAATAAAGAAGTTTCAGAGGATTTCGTTACACGGCACAGCACTTTTTACTAATATAGAAGCGCCATCTTTCCCATAGAGACCATCTTCCATTATTATGAAACAATTTTTGAAACGAACTGTCTGCTGAGACTTGAACCATGTTTCACATAGCAGGACTATATCAAACTGACTGACGAATAGTTCTCTTTGTAAGCTTTCTCTGTTAGACTTTGGTGATCTTCTAATACATTTATAGACTTCATAATTTAGATTGGGAGAGAATTAAAGATACCTGTTACAAGAAGCCGTTCATAACACTGTTTCGTCGCATAGACTGAATAACAATGCGTATAACGTTTATTATCTTATCGATCATTTCATCGTTAACTAGAGGTCAAGACTGAAGTGGCACGGGGTCAGCGCGCACTAGAGTGTTTTCAGGGAGTGCGTGAGGCTTGTGGTCATACAGCATTGCTATATCGTATGGTGACGAGATGGGTGACTGTGTTTCGGGATGACAGGAGTAAGGTACCCCTTAGCTTCAAACCACATTTTATTTTATTATTTTACAATTTTACAATTTTGTATCGAGTCTGCAGATATAATTTAGCATTCAGGGATTACAGTGGTACTGCAGAACACACACACACAGCCGGGTGTAAGATTTGAGTTCCCACGCTGGCTGAAGTTTCTGTGAACCATAAGGCGTTGAAAGATGACGCTGGTACGAGGCGCTGTGGCTATACATGAGAACGTCCATTACGTTAGCAACGAGATAAGTAGGGAAAATACGGTGTTTCCTGCGTGAAGCAAGTAATCTTTATTAATAAATATTTGCTAATAAAAGTAGCTTTTTCATATACAGATATAAGGAGGAGCACACAGGTCATAAGTAATTTTTAATAACAATATTAAAACGCCAGAAATTGGTCATCTTAATAAATGAATGAATAATCTTTATGAAGACCATGCTCTCAGGAAATTGCTAGATTTTCGTTAAATCATTATCAATTGTATTGATATTATCAGTTTACAGTGTTTATATCATAATGGCATCCCTTTTGAACGTTATTCCGAATAATGTAGCTTCCCGGTTCATCACTTAGAATCACAGGAACTAGAATTGCACTTCACAGTGAAGCCGACCGCGCTGATCATGTAACTTCTACACTTTGTCCCCGAAACAAGTAGAAATAATCCTACACAACTCACTAAGATAATCCAACGACGGATTACCTTACTATCTGAAAAACTCGGATGGTCGCCTCTTATATCATGCTCTACGGGCTCACTGGCTTAACAGAGACGTTCCTGGACGTTTAGTACATGCATTTGGCACCCCTTGCGTGGGACGACCTGCTCGCATTTGGGTAAATTCCAGTAGCTGTATCACACATCTTTTGAGTGTGAAATACAATTGCAGTTGGATAACTAGCGGCGGAAATAAGTTATTATTACAAATTTGTGTGAAGAACATGAAGTACAGTTCGACTGCAAATGCAACAGAAAAAGTGGGAAGTGAACAACTTGTGATTTTCGAGTAGCAACGTCAAAACAATGCGAGTCGCGTAATGCGGAGAGTTTGTCATCTATCGTAATAAGTACGCGCAGTGGGAAATACTGATGGCATCCAAGGATTGAGTGAGACTCAACGACCGACCGTCAAAAAGAAGTCGTCGCAGTGAAAAGAGAAGACAGCGACGTCACCATGGAAACGCTAGCTGCATAGCAAGAGGAAAAGACGCGAGGAGCAGGGCAACACAGCACAGTGGCAGAGGAGGCACGCATGCCGGGATCTGGAGTTCGATGTACGGCGGGGCACCAGAGCGTTACGTCGCACAGTAGAGTTCTGCAATTTACGCAAATTAAGTTTAAATGTGGTCTAGTTGTTTAATGTTACTTAGAAATTGTAAAAGTAAGTGAAAAAATTAAAATGAGTGACCTTTGTGTAAACCAAATATGGCGTGGGAAAAATTAGATTTGTCAGACAACGGTTATATGTTTCCGCTTGCAAAATCTAGGAAAGGGTCAGTAATTAGAATGAGAGATACTGTAGGAAACGAGGAGCAGGAGATATAACTAGATAGTCTAAAGGCAACAGAAAATATGACTAAGTCAAACACTCCAGCGGATGTTACTGAGCGCACAACTACAGGGAGCGAAGCTAACAAGCATAAGGGCACAGAATTAACGTGTAAGAAGCGTTTGCAGCTATGATAAGTAAACTGGAAGCAACTAACAAAAAAATAGAAGAAACTGCTAGCGATACTACACAACAGCTAGTTGAGACTAACCACAACTAGAAGCGACTAACAACAAAATAGAAGTACATAATACAAGTAACCATTGAAATAAAAGTGGAAATTTTGTTAATGTTGGCCACTATTTGAAAGTCGGTAGGTTACACAAGATTGTCACTACGAGAAAGGTACGACATACCAGGAATCATAGAAAAACACTTAGGAATATTTTGAAAGCTTCTTCATGTCAGGTGGTTGCTTTCCAAATAAAGCAACGAACAGTGGCGGTTGGAAAGGCGTAAGGTGGAAATCAAAGGATGCTGGGAACGAAAACAGTACTAAGGTAAGCAATGGCTCCGTAAATGAACAGTCTACAAGCGCCTATGAATATCTGCAATCCTCTGGTTTTCCGCCAAAAGAAACTTAATGCAACTCATCTCCGTTACAGGCCCCATTTTGAAGGCTACATACTGCCCCGCCACCAATCGAAACTTCATGAAATTGTTGGGGGCTGTAGCGCGAATATTCCACAATGTCCCACAGCAAATCTCGCATTTTTTCAATCGCAACTCAGCAAGAGAAAAATGTGTTGCATTACTTATTGTATACCCCTCTTGAATCAGATACTCTACGCTGATGTAACAACCTCCACGTTTAATTAATTTTACAAATTAAACCAAAGGCAGAGCTGTGGTATTATGCAAATTACCGTAATTCACATCTACATACAAAGAGAAGACTCAAACTCCCTAGTTTTTGTGCTCAAATCTTCGTACTACTATGTATAGAAAGTAATGTTTACAAATATTGTAAAGGAGTTCTTTCTATAAGAGTTCGAAATCAGTTACAGAGGCATTAACTAGGCAATGTTTAAAGAGCACGTCAAATGAATAGCGCATAATAGATTACATAATGTTTACAGATGATAGTTACACTCTTCATAGAGAAGCTGAAAGGTCAGCGCGATGGAATGTCATGCAAAGGGGCCCGGGTTCGATTCCTGGGTTGGAGTTTTTTCCGCTCAAGGACTGTGTGTTGTGTTGTCTTCATCATCGTAATTCATCCCAATCGACACGCAAGTCACCGAAGTGGCGTCAACTCGAGAGACTTGCACCAGGAGACTGGTCTACCCGCCGGGAGGCCCTAGCCATATTACAATTCATTTCGTAGAGTTTATGGAGTTCAGCTTAGGGAGAGAATTTTCTTTTTATGCAGTGCTTTTGGTGCAGTACTTAATTCGATTTCTAATCCAAACTGACGTAGCTAACTTCATCATTTTTGGACGTATTACAGAGCCTACATGGTGTGAGGCAGCTAAGACTGGCTACCCCAAACATATCAGGAATGAATAAATGTATCGTCGTCCGGTTTTCCGCCGAGTTATAGCGAACAATATGGCGAATTTCTGGACGTTTGCAAGTAGTTTTTATCGCTTGTAGTGTTGTCTTCATCATCATCCTTCATCCCCATCGAAACGCAATTTATTGTTTATTCGTTTTGTCCTCTAAGGAGCATGTGGAACCATTAATTAGCACTGGTCTTCTTAGCTTTCGTGTTCTTCTTTTCTTCCAAAAACTTCCTCATCCTTTCACTATGGGCCTGTCTTCTTTCTTGTGTCCATTGGTTTTTCAATTTCAGATTCTTTCCCGTCGGCGTTTTAATTGTGAACTTATGTGAGTTGATTTTCTGTCTGTACACAGTCCATGTGGTTTCTGGTGGGTCAATACTAAGTTCCGTGAGGTCATTTTTGGTTTCTGTTAGCCAGCGTGCCCTGGTGTGCAAGTCCCTTTGATGATAAGGAAGACTTTCTTGATCATTCTAGAGGCGTCCATTCATCCTAAATGTCCGTAGAATTTCAATCATCTTTGCCGTGCAACTGATGTGAAACGTTCAGTCCTTGAATATAGTTCTTCAGAGCTTTTGCGCATCCAGATACCATCTTGAATCTTGGGTCCAAATATTTTTCTAAGCTCCGTTAAGTTTCGGGAATGCATCCGCATGAATTCTGCTTCTTCTTATAATATTTCGGCTGTATACCTTTCAGCCATCTTCAGAGAGAGCCGTACGACTGACGCTCCAGCGGTCGCTCCATCCTTTTAAACTCGCGGACCGCGCCACTGCGCTTGCGGCCACTCATGCATATTGTACGTCTTTGCCGCCGATCAACATCACTGGCGCCTTTTTTATCTGTGGCTGCATGCGCAGTGGCGCTGTCCGCGAGTTTAAAAGGATGGAGCGAGCGCTGGAGCGTCAGTCGTACGGCTCTCTCTGAAGATGGCTGAAAGGTATACAGCCGAAATATTAGAAGAAGAAGCAGAATTCATGCGGCTGCATTCCCGAAACTTAATGGAGCAGTCTTTGCGCCGCGAAAACTTGAAGATTCACATTTTTCTAAGCATTTGCCTTTGCATTTTCTCAGTGTTCTTGATGTTGATGGTTAATGCGAATGTTTCAGTTGCGTAGAGCGCTTCTGGAAGAGTGGCTGTATGGCAGTGGTGAAGTTTGGCTGGGGTGTATAGCGATTTCTTATTGTATGTGTTCCAGGTCATTGTATAAGCTTCACATCGTTTTTTTGCTCGTGTTTTGTGAGCTACTTTTTCGTTGCCAGTGTTGCTGGTCATTTCGCCCAAGTGCTTGAAGTACTTAACTTATTTGATGTCACCATATTTTGTTGCAAGTGGTTTCAGATTTGAACTTTTGGAGTCCACGAATTACGTTTTCTCGTAAGAAATTGGAGTCCGGTTTTGATGGCAACCTCACGAAGTTTCTCCATGGCATGTTTGGCTTCCTCGGGCGTCAGCGATATTATTGATAGGTCATCAGCAAAACCAAGGCATTTTATGTTGATTCGTTTGTCCTTTGCTCCCATATTTATTCCAGGTATCTCATTCTCCCACGTCTTACTAATCTTGTCCAGTACCAGGTGGAGGAGTGAGGACAACCCATCACCCTGCCTCACTCCTGTCCTAATTTGAAGAGGTTCAGAAACCCGTTACGTGAATTTTACTTTTGAGGTTGTGTCTGTTAAAGTCTGCTCAATTAATGAAGTAGTTTCGTAATCTACACCATATTCACGAAGTGTATTGAACAGACTGGTGCGATGAACCGAGTCGTATGCTTTCTTGAAATCTACGAAGCTCACTGCTTTGCGGTTCGACTGACGGTATTGCAGTATCATCTTCAGGTTCCAGATCTGTTCTGCGTAGGATCGATGTGGGCGGAAGCCTGCCTGATATTCACCGATCATATGTTCTGTCTGTTGTTCTAACCTGGTGAGCAGAGCACGTGAGAGCACTTTATAACCGACTGGTAGGAGTGAAATGCCTCGATAGTTGTTGGGATATGTCTTGTCCTTTTCGGGTAGAGGACGAATCAAAGCAGTTTTCCAATCTGCTCGTATGACTCCACTTTCTCATTTATTTGTAATGATAGCTTTTTTTTAAAAAAAACTGAACTGTGTATTTTTCCCTTTGGCATTTGAAATAAATTTCTAAGAGAACTTGAACGACTTATCATGTCGTTGACCAAACAGTTGATCAAAGAGTATCAAGATAACAGCGTCACAAGTCACCGTCCCGCCGTCAAGCAAAGAGGTTCCACAAACGTCTACCTTATTGGACCAAATTTAAGCAAAGACGTAACTCAGATATGTGTCTTGTGCTTTCCTCTGCGCTTGAAGCCCATCATTCTGAGTTCAGCTGTTGCAACAGTCAGATAACTTACTCGTACACTATTAAGACATCCAAGCTAAAACTTGGTTCAAGAATCATAAAAGAAGGTTGTATACATGGAAGAACCCTGGAGATACTAAAAGGTATAATGGTAAGACAGAGATTTAGGAACCAGGTTTTAACTTGTAGGACATTTCCAGGGGCAGATGCGGACTCTGACCACAATCTATTGGTTATGTACTGTAGATTAAAACTGAAGAAATTTCAAAAAGGTGGAAATTTAAGGAGATGGTACCTGGATAAAGTGACTAAACCAGAGGTTGTACAGAGTTTCAGGGACAGCATAAGGGAACAATTGACAGGACTTGGGGAAAGAAATACAGTAGAAGAAAAATGGTTAGCTTTGAGGGATGAAGTAGTGAAGGCAGCAGAGGATCAAGTAGGTAAAAAGGCGAGGGCTAGTAGAAATCCTTGGGTAACAGAAGAAATATTGAATTTAATTGATGAAAGGAGAAAATATAAAAATGCAATAAATGAAGCAGGCAAAAACGAATACAAACGTCTCAAAAATGAGATCGACAGGAAGTGCAAAATGGCTAAGCAGGGATGGCTAGTGGACAAATGTAAGGATGTAGAGGTTTATCTCACTAGGGGTAAGATAGATGCTGCCTACAAGAAAATTAAAGAGACCTTTGGAGATAATAAAACCACTTGTATGAACATCAAGAGCTGAGATGGAAACCCAGTTCTAAGCAAAGAAGGGAAAGCAGAAAGGTGGAAGGAGTACATAGAGGGACTATACGAGGGCGATGTACTTGAGGACATGGAAATGGAAGAGGATGTAGATGAAGATGAAATGGGAGATACGATACTGCGTGAAGAGTTTGACAGAGCACTGAAAGACCTGTGTCGAAACAAAGCGCCGGGAGTAGACATCATTCCATTAGAACTACTGATGACCTTGGGAGAGGCAGTCCTGACAAAACTCTGCCATCTGGTGAGCAAGATGTATGAAACAGGCGAAATACCCTCAGACTTCAAGAAGAATACAATAATTCCAATCCCAAAGAAAACAGGTGTTGACAGATGTGAAAATTACCGAACTATCAGTTTAATAGGCCATAGCTGCAAAATACTAACGCGAAGTCTTTACAGACGAATGAAAAAGCTAGTAGAAGCCGACCTTGGGGAAGATCAGTTTGGATTCCGCAGAAATACTGGAACACGTGAGGCAATACTGAATTTAAGACTTATCTTAGAAGAAAGATTAAGGAAAGGCAAACCTACGATTCTAACATTTGTAGACTTAGAGGAAGCTTTTGACAATGTTGACTGGAATACTCTCTTTCAAATTCTAAAGGTGGCAGGGGTAAAATACAGGGAGCGTAAGGCTATTTACAATTTGTACAGAAACCAGATGGCAGTTATAAGAGTCGAGGGGCATGAAAGGGAAGCAGTGGTTGGGAAGGGAGTGAGACAGGGTTGTAGCCTCTCCCCGATCTTATTCAATCTGTATATTGAGCAAGCAGTAAAGGAAACAAAAGGAAAATTCGGAGTAGGTATTAAAATCCATGGAGAAGAAATAAAAACTTTGAGGTTCTCCGATGACATTGTAATTCTGTCAGAGACAGCAAAGGACTTGGAAGAGCAGTTGAACGGAATGGACAGTGTCTTGAGAGGAGTATATAAGATGAACATCTACAAAAGCAAAACGAGGATCATGGAATGTAGTCGAATTAAGTCGGGTGATGCTGAGGGAATTAGATTAGGAAATGAGACACTTAACGTAGCAAAGGAGTTCTGCTATTTGGGGAGCAAAATAACTGATGATGGTCGAAGTAGAGAGGATATAAAATGTGGACTGGCAATGGCAAGGAAAGCTTTTCTGAACAAGAGAAATTTGTTAACACTGAGTATAGGTTTGAGTGTCAGGAAGTCATTTCTGAAAGTATTTGTATGGAGTGTAGCCATGTATGGAAGTGAAACATAGACGATAAATAGTTTAGACAAGAAGAGAATAGAAGCTTTCGAAATATGGTGCTACAAAAGAATGCTGAAGATTAGGTGGGTAGATCACATAACTAATGAGGAAGTATTGAATAGGATTGGGGAGAAGAGAAGTTTGTGGCACAACTTGGCCAGCAGAAGGGATCGGTTGGTAGGACATGTTCTGAGGCATCAAGGGATCACCAATTTAGTATTGGAGGGCAGCGTGGAGGGTAAAAATCGTAGAGGGAGACCAAGAGATGAATACACTAAGCTGATTCAGAAAGATGTAGGTTGCAGTAGGTATTGGGAGATGAAGAAGCTTGCACAAGATAGAGTAGCATGGAGAGCTGCATCAAACCAGTCTCAGGACTGCAGACCACAACAACAACAACATGTCGTCATCATCAGGTGAACGGTCGGACTGAGCTCCTGTGAACGTGCCGGTACGGAGATCCGTACGCTATGGGCATGGCTGCTCAGGGGGAACTGGGTTCGGTCGCGGCGGCGGCCGATTTAAATACCCTCCGCCCGCGACGCTCTCCCTCTGCCGTCCGCGCCCTGCGCCACGGTAGTGCGGTGGAACAGATTGCGACGGCGTCTGAGATGACGTCGGTGCGATGGCTCTGCCCGCCGTGGGCGTCACAACTATACGTTTGCTGGATTTACTCTTGATTAACCCAATCGCTGCTTCTTCCCAAGTCTTGCTAACATTATAGCCACAGTCACGGTTTATGAGGTCGTCATTGGTGCGAATTTCGATGGCCCCTCTAACAACGCTGTCCCAGTCTCTCGACGTCTGTACTCCATAGCGTGACTTTCCGACAAACAATGTTCAGCGGCCGGCCGGCGTGGCCTAGCGGTTCTAGGCGCTTCAGTCTGGAACCGCGTGGCCGCTACGGTCGCAGGTTCGAATCCTGCCTCGGGAATGGATGTGTGTGATGTCCTTAGGTTAGTTAGGTTTAAGTAGTTCTAAGTTCTAGGGGACTGATGACCACAGATGTTAAGCCCCATAGTGCTCAGAGCCATTTGAACCAACCAATGTTCAGCGACCGCTGACTTGCTCGGATACATCAGTCGAGTGTGCCTCTGGTGCTCACGGCATCGATCCTCGACGGTACGCATCGTCTGACCAATATACGACTTACCACATTGACACAGAATCTGGTACACGCCGGCCTTCCTGAAACTGAGGTCATCTTTGGCGCTCCCCACCAGTGCACGAGTTTTATTCGGTGGACAAAACACAGTGTTTCTTCTTCTTTTCCCCGAGAGTGCGCCTGTATATGGAATAAACGAAGTACCTACCTCCTCCCTCGTGATTTCATCCAACTCCACAGGTTGTGCTGTAGTGGTTGGGCGGAGAGCACGTTGAAACTGCCACTCTGAGTACCCATTTTTTCGAAATACAGTTCTCAGATGTTCCAATTCCTGGGGTAGACTCTCTGTGTCAGAGATAGTGCGCTCCCTATGTACTAGGGTTTTAAGTATCCCATTCCTCTGTGAAGGGTGGTGGCAGCTGTCTGCGTGCAAATACAGATCAGTGTGCGTTGTCTCCCGATACACCGCATGACCTAGGGTGCCGTCAACCCTTCTCTTGATCAAGACGTGAAGGAAAGGTAATTTACACTCCGTTTCAGTCTCCATAGTGAATTTGATGTTGGGGTGTATGGAGTTTAGATGTGTAAGGAAGTCAAGGAGTTTATCCATACCATGTGGCCAGATGACGAACGTGTCGTCCACGTATCGGAAAAAGCAAGTAGGTTCCCATTCGGTTGACGGCAGGGCTTCCTCCTCGAAGTTCTCTATGTACAAATTCGCTACCACCGGTGAGAGTGGGCTACCCATGGCGACTCCCTCCGTTTGTTCGTAGGATTCTCCATTTAAGAGAAAATACGTGGAAGTCAAGACATGCTTAAAAAGTTCAGTGGTCTTCTCGTCAAACTTCTGACTAATCAATTCTAGTGACTCTCGCACAGGTACCATCGTGAACAAGGAAACGACGTCAAAACTCACCATGATATCTGATTCATCCAATCTGAAGCTATCAAGACGTTACACCAAGGTCCGGTACCGCCTAGACTATATGGACTCCCGAAGGTTCACAAAGAGGGGGTACCATTACTCCCCATTGTCAGCAACATCAGGGCTCCTACATTTTTGTTGGCCTAATACCTGACGGGAATATTAAGTCCTTATGTGGGTAAATGCCGTCATCACATCCGTAATTCCGTGGGTTTTGTTAAACGGTTCGAATGGTCAAACTGTTTCAAACGTTAGAATATATTATACTGTGTACAAATATTAAATGTATTATATTTAGATTTAATAAAAAATTATAAAACCAGTCATCAGGACCGTTCAAAGTGTACAAATAGACCGCTTGCTTTGTGGATGACACCAGTCATCCGCGCGAGTGAGGTCACGAATTTTCTCGCGCGAGTAACGGAGGGTTAAGAGTTACCCGGTCTTTAAATTGATTTTACATGTAAACACTACATTCGGCACATCGGTTCCTCATCAGGATTTTAACTTCTAAGTCCCCTCTAGAAGCCTCAGTAGGAATTGTGAAACTCTACGTATGTCAATATAGGCAGTGTAGCACTTATGGAAGGCCCGTTGTCTAGTACTATGGAGCAGATTTCAGTTCTCGATATTTCACCTACAGTCGACTTCACGTTCCTTGCCGTCCCCGCTGACCGAGCGGTTCTAGGCGCTTCAGTCCTGAACTGCGCGAGCGCTACGGCCGCAGGTTCGAATCCCGCCGCGGGCATGGATGTGTGTGATGTACTTAGCTTAGTTAGGTTTAAGTAGTTCTAAGGTCTAGGGGACTGATGACCTCAGATGTTAAGTCCCATAGTGTTCAGAGCCATTTACGTTCCCTCTCAACATCGGGAGCACCCAATGATTTATTAATCGAAGCATCTGGAGAAGAAGCTAAAAAAACTGTACAATTGTATCAGCACCTGCATTCATGGTCCACAAGCCACTGCTGAGGACATGGTGGAGGTGTTTTGTACCGTTGTCAGTCATTCCATATTCTGTTCCACTCGAAAATGGAACAAGAGGAAAGATATTGCCTGTACTACTCTGTGCGAGTATTTCATTATAGTCCTTACACGAGATGGACTTGGCAGTCTGTCGCAAGTGCTGGTTCTCTGAACTTTCTGAACAGCGTTTCGCGGTAAGCATTATCATTATGTTTCCTATGGTCCCCCATCTCACAAGGGAACGCTGCAATCAGACATGTAGAAACCTATCCTGTAAATTTTTCACGCAGATATAATAAACAGAAATAAATGTACTGTCAAGTCTAGCTGCTAAGGCACACTGCAAGTGTTTTAAAAATGTTAAAGTCACTCATTTTTGCCCTCATGAAAAACCGCTTGTAACAGCGGTTTGTGCAGCTCTTCCTGCCTATAGCTCGAATCGATGAATAAGCAGGCGTTGCCGTGACAAAAGAACTTAGCACTGCGTAGAGCGGAGTCCATTTCGGCACACACGAGAACTTTAAGCACTTAAGCCACACCAGAAATGCCTCACATTTTTCGAATAACCTTCAGTTCATATCGGGAGCTAAACTTTAGCAGATGTAACTTACATTAGTGACTAGGAGAGCGAAAAAAAAAACAAGGCAGTGCGTGATATTATATTAGAGCCGAATTCAATCAAACGGCCTTTTAATTAGTTGGCACTCAGTATTTTATAAGAGTTTTTGTAGCACAGATCTTATCATTTTTGAATAATATATATTTTGATAACAATGAAAGAATTCCTTGCTTATTCTCTGTAGTCGAAGTGTCTGCTGGACTACGAAAACAGTTTCCTCACACCAGGCACCCTTGGAAAAAAAATGAATGCATTCAGGCACTTCACAGTAGTTACCAATTTTATTTGGAAAGAACTAAAATGGATTAAGAAATGGCCGTGACTCTTGCTCTGCATACTGTGTTACATATCAGGCATACTTGATCAAATTCGGAAAATATGGTAATGGAAACTAACAATGCAGAAATTGCAATAACACTGTTCCACCGATAAACCTGAAAGGACAAAGAGCTATCGAAAATTATATTTTCCGACAATTATCTGATAAATATTTTACATTGTTCAAATGTTTTTCAATCGAGAGTTTGAATCCCACTACTGGTTCTGGGTGGAATCCGAAATATAGTAATAGTCTTTTCGTCATCCTCCTAGAGACAGAGGTTTTATTATGGCCAGGCCAAAGCCCAACAAAAGAAATGAATTATTCCCCGCAAACCGGAAGAAGACGCTTCGAGTGTAACATTGACAATTACTCTCTCCCAGTTTTCCACATTTGCTACGTCGATTACAAGGCTTTTGCAACTAAGTAGTCCTTTCTTTTTAAATTTTTCTCCTAATTTCTGTTTCTAAGAACAGAGATAAAGTTGCGGAAACTATGATCCACTAATACTTATCACTGGCATTGTTATATATGAACGCTTCATAACATTTATCGACTGCATAAGCGAGTCTGTCTTGTTTTTGGTCAAAATGATGAAGTGCGGTTTTCACATAACTTTCGTGATTGGCTTAATATGCAGTTTTTAGAGGATATCAAGAAGCTTCGTCTTCAACGTAAGCTAGCAATTTCTCTATACTATTACCTGTTAACGACATATCCTCTACACCCTTACACGTTCCGTAATTTTGCGACTTCCTTTTCTGTATAAATTCCTACATCTGATCAGTGACGTTGAAGAAGCCTGGAAATCAGTAATGTTCATCTCACTTGCAATTCAAAGGCCCAGTTTCATAGATTGCCCTCGGTAACGGTGCACTGACTCTCACGAGCAGTTCTAAATATTCGAATAGTTTTTCTTTCACACTTTTGCGAGTTTCATTTTGACACACATTTCGCATTTTGTGTAAATCTCTCATACATTTATACAATACATGTTCAGGTTTTAAGAAACGTAACCGTCTTTGCAAACTGCATAAGTTTAAGCGTTTTTTCCTCTTTCGTTGAACCAAAATATTTCAGCGTTTTCTCTGACACCGAAATCTATTACTGTACATGTTTCTTTGAATATACTGTTTTTGTTCTGGACTTTGATTAGCGCAACAATCATTATTCACACTATAATTAACGGAATTGTCTGAGCTATTTCCTGTTTCTTCTAATGTTTCTAGTGAAACGTCGGCGTCATTGGAATGACTTGCTAAGACATTAACTAATAAATAACATATATACATTCTTTCGTTGTTAACTTCATTAATTTTATTTTGTAAAGCTGAAAATATTAATTGTATTCCACATTACTGTAAAACTGTGGAAGCTGCGAGAAGACAGATTCTATTAGCAAGCATATGCGAAGAAATCACAAAGAAAATTTATTCAGATTTATCTCCATCGATGCTACAAAATCAACTGCTGTTATTATGGATATTAAATGAGTTGCAAATTCGAGCGAATAGTAACTGAGAACAACTATGTCAGAAATTATTAAAGAAAACTGAAATTCACTTTACAACTCACGATCACGTTGTGCCCTGACATCTTGTTTACCGACTTCAATCAAGGATATGTACCCATTGTGTTGCGCTCGCTCTGTCAGCTACAACTGAAACGTCCCCTTAGAAAAATTGTACACGACTGGTCTATGTGAAACGTCCCCTTAGAAAAATTGTACACGACTGTGCTTAAACTGACACACAATAGTGTTTAGCGCAACGCAATCTGACTTTCAATAATCCCTACAAAAGAATGGCCCTGACTAACATTAACCTATACCTTTCACAAATCACTTACCTCACAAAAAATCTTCGTTACTCGAACTACTGCAATACAGCGAGCACCACTACTGCTAGCTAAATAAAAGATTCAAACTACTGAAGGCACTAACTACTGATAGGCATAGTTGGCGAATGAAAGATTTTAATAGAGAACAAACAATGTATTTACCTTAATAGTCATAAAATATATATATATCAGTTCATGACACCAATTCTTACAAATTTCAAAACTCCGCCATCTCTCTCCCCACGTCCACCACTGCTGGCGGCTCACCTCCAACTGCGCAACGCTACGCGCTGTTAGCATCCAGCTGCCGCTGCCAGACACTACAATGGCAGACAACAATGCAAACTAGCCACAGACTGCACACGGCACAGCCAGTGATTTTCATACAGAGCGCTACGTGGCGGCGGCGTTACCAATTAAAAAAAAACTAAACATCCTACTTACACAACTACAGCAGGGATGTACACTTCTCCAGCCACCTGACCAACTAGGAATTTAGCAAACTTCAACATTCTTTTAAAAGAACATGCAGTGTATCTCTTGCAGACAAAATTTTGACGTATTGTTTCTTTCGGTGTATTCTTCCTGCATAAGAAAATTCAGGGCAGGTGTCGACATGTTGGGATTGACAGATCCGTTGTCAACACTTTCATATCTATAGTGGTCTAGAGATAGCGTCTTTGATTATTAATCAACATGTCCTCGGTAATGGTTTATTTCCCTGGCGGGGCTTAAATCATGAATAAAAATCATCAGCAATGGAGGCCGGACATTTCCAGCATAACAAGTGACTTTCATTCTGTCAGCGGCCTTGACAAAGAGGGTGGAGGAGCGGCCGGAAATTCGGAGGAGCGGCCGGAAATTCAGGTAGTCTCTTGCCCTTTGGGCCAGTAACAGCCTCTAAAAGGTGGAAGAATAAGTAATGATCAACGGCTCTAGGCTGCACAAGGCAAGAAAACCACTGCATTAAAGTCAACTAATCTGTATCCACAGGATATGTGGCAATTTGAAAAGTGCAATTGGCAAAAGATTCCGGGCTAGTTACCTCCGGGAGGGAGCTGCCAAAGGGGAGGAGAGCATCAGAAAAAGATTATATAACCAGGGAAAGGTCTACGTGGAAGGGAGTGGAATGTCAGAGTTTGAACCTGGTAGAGAAGCTAGAAAATCTGAAAACTGAAAATGCAAAGGCTCAATCTGGATATAGTAGTGGTCAGTGAAGTGAACCAAAAAAAAATAATGTTAGGATTTCTGATCCGATGAATATAGGATAAAATCAACAGTAGCAGAAAATGATGATATAATGTGAGTATAATTCGTTATGAATAGGAAGACGGGGCGGAGCGTGGGTTAATGTGAACCGTTGAATGACATGACTATTCTCGTCATAATCGGCAGTTAACCAACACCGACAATAATAGTTCAGTTGTATCTAACGATATCACAAGCAGGAGATGAAGAGATGGAGAAAGTATATGAGGATGGGTAGTTCAGTAAGTAAAGTAGTCATGGGGGGACTGGAATGCGGTTGTAAGGGAAGGGACAGAAGGAAGAGTTTCTGGAGAAAAAGGGCTTGGTAGTAGAAATTAGACATGAGAAAGACTAACTGAGCTCAACAACAAATTTCAGATAGTAATAGCGGATACTGCGTTCAAGAATCGCAGGAGGAGAGGGTATACTTGGAAAAGGCCGCGAGACACGGGAAGATTCCAGTTAGATTACGTCGTGGTTGGGAAGAGATTCCGAAATCAGATATTGGAGTGTAAGGCGTAACCAGGAGTAGATAAAAGTTCAGATCAGAATTTAATAACGATGAAGAGAGAGCTGAAATTTAAGAGAATAATTAGGAATAATCAATGCGCAAACAAGTCTGCTGGGGTAGAACTAGGGAATGAAGAAATACGCTTGAATTTCGCTGAGGCTGTGGATACTGCGATAGTGAATAGGTCTGCAGACGGCCTGGTAGACACACCTCTGCGTGAAGTCAAGATAGCTGTTGGGAACCTGTGAAGCATCAACGATGCTAGTGAAACGTTATTGGAGTTCAGTCATTTATTCTCAATGTTTACAAATCGTGCTTCTTCCGCACCAACCTCGGCTGCTGCTTATTCAGTTTCGTGTTGGATTTCAGCTGACTTCCGTTGAGTCAGGTCAGCGGTTGCACGCCCAGCAGAAGACGTCAGCGAAGCTGGGGCCGCGGCGGACTGCAAGCAAGCAAGGAAGCTGACTGGGAAGAAATAATGGGTAATAGAAGAAATATTTCAACTGACCGATGAAAGAAGGAAGTACGAAAATGCTCAAGGAAATTCAAGAATACAGAAACACAAATCACTTACGAATGAAATAAACAGGAAGTGTTGGGAAGCTATGGCGGAAAGGCTGCATGAAAAATGTGAAGAAATCGAGAAAGAAATGATTGTCCGAAGGACTGACTCAGAGTACAGAAAGTCAAACCAGCCTTCGTAAAATTGAAAGCAAGGTTGGTAACATTAAGAGTGCAATGGGAATTCCACTGTTAAACACAGAGGAGAGGTTGGATAGGTGGAAGTACACTGATGGCCTCTATGAGGAGGGGGACTTGTCTGACGACGTGATAGAGGAAGAAACAGGAAACTGAGGGTAGAGATAGGGGATCCAGTGTTACAATCATAATTTACGAGGGGCGTTTGAATAGTCCGTGCAAAGTCCGAGAGATGGCACCACTGGCGCATATAGAGGTCATGTTCAGTTGTTAGCAGCATCTTTGGAAAGAACGCACACCAAGTTTCAGCCATATTGGTCAATTTTTTTCTGTTTGGCATTCGTGTGAATCAAGGAAGTCAAAAATGGACGAAAAAGAATTTGTGTGGTGATTAAACATTACTTTATGGAAGGCACAATGCCTCTGGAGACTAAAGAGAATCTTCATAAACACTACGGTGACTCTGCACCTTCCTTTAGAACAGTTTATAAGTTGTTTCAGATATTTCGGAGTGGTCGTATGGGCACAAGTGATGCTCTGCGTTCTGAACGCCCTGTGGAGGTTATGAATCCAGAAATCATTGATAAAATCCATGATATGGTGATGGATAACAAAAGAGCTAAGGTGCGTAAGATTGCTAGAGCTGGAGGGCATCTAGAATGAAGGCGTCCATAATATTTTGCATAAACATTTGGACACGAGTAAGCTATCCGCAAGATGGGTTCCGCGATTGCTCACTCTTGACCGAAAACGGAACCGTGTGAAGTGTTGCAAGGATGGTTGGCAGCTGCTCAGGAAGAATCCTCAGGACTTAAAGCGTCGTTTCGTTTTTGTGGGTGAAACTACTATACTCCTGAGACCAAACAACAATCTAAACAACGAGTTAGCAAGGAAGAATCTGCACCAAGAAAGATGAAGACCATTCCTTCGTCCGGAAAGGTTATGGCGAATGTCTTTTAGGATTCGCAAGGGATAATCCCTATCGACTATCTGGAATATTATTCATCGTTATTGGACAGTTTGAAAACCGAACTGCAAGAAAAACGCCGCAGAAAAGTCCGTTTCAATCACAGCAATGCACCAGCACACACCTCAGCAGTTGTGGTTGCAAAATTAATGGAAATAGGATTCCAACTCTTTTCACATCGCCCCTGTTCTCCAGACTTGGTTCCCTCGGGCTAATATTTGTTCCTCAATTTGAAAAAATGGCTGGCGGGACAACGATTTTATTCAAACGAGGAGGTGATTGCAGCAACTAATAGCTATTTTGCAGACTTGGACAGTTCCTATTATTCTGAAGGGGTCAAGAAATTAGAACACCGTTGGACGAAGTGTGTAAGTCTAAAAGGAGACTATGTGGAAAAATAAAAAAATGTTATGCCAAACACGTGAGTAGTTTTTAATTTTTGCACGGACTTTTCAAACACCCCTCGTAGAAGAGCTTTGGACGACTTAAAAACAAATAAAGCAGGAAGGATAGATAACTTTCTGTCGGAATTTATAAAATCACTGGGGGGGGGGGGGAAGTGGCAACACACCGACTATTCATCATAATGTGTAGGGTATATGAGGCTTGTGAGAGAGCTTCAGACTTTAGGAAAAATATCATCCAAGACTGCAACAGCCAACATGTGCGATAATTATCGAGCCATCAGTTTTATGGAAATAAAAGAAAGCTCCAAGAGTGGGATTAAAATTCAGGGTGAAAGGATATCAACGGTAAGATTCGTTTACGACACTACTATCCTCACTAAAAGTGAGGAAGAATTACAGGATCTGTTGAATGGAATGAATAGCGTAATGAGTGCAGAATATGGATTGAGAGTAAATAGTAGAAAGACGAAGGTAATGAGAAGGGCAGATATGAGAACAGTGAGAAATTTAGCATCGTAGTTGGTGATCATGAAGTAGATGAAGTTGTGGAATTCTGCTACCTAGGTAGCAATATAACTTATGGTGCAGGGAGCGAGGAGGATATAAACAGCGGACTAGCAATAGCAAAACGGGCTTTCCTAGCCAAGAGAAGTCTTCCAGTATCAAATGGTTCAAATGGCTCTGAGCACTATGGGACTTAACTCCTGAGGTCATCAGTCCCCTAGAACTTAGAACTACTCAAACCTAACCAACCTAAGGAAATCACACAACACCCATGCCCGCGGAAGGATTCGAACCTGCGACCGTAGCCGTTGCGCGGTTCCAGACTGCAGCACCTAGAACCGCTCGGCCACTCCGGCCGGCCTTCCAGTATCAAACATAGGTGTTAGTTCCAGGAAGAATTTTCTGAGAATGTACGTTTGGAGCCTAGAATTGTACAGTAATGTGTCATGAACTGTGGGAAAACAGGAACATAAGAGAATCGAAGCATGTGAGATGTGATGCTACTGAACAATGTTGAAAATTAGGTATACTAATAAGATAATTAATGAGGAGGTTCTCCGCAGAATCGTCGAAGATAGAATACATGGAAAACACTGGCAAGAAGTGATGGGATGATAGGACATTTGATAAGACATCAGGGAATAATTTCCATGGTACTAGAGGGAGCTATAGAGGCTAAAAAATACATAAGAAGCTAGAGATTAAAGTACGTCCAAGAAATAATTGAGAGTATAGGTTGCAAGTGTTGCTCTGAAGTGAAAGGGATGGCACAGGAGAGGAATTCGTGACAGGCCGCATCAAAGCAGTCAGAAGACTAATGCTAAAAACCGATCGTTAGTAAATAAGTCGCTAAACTGCATCGATATCTTCCATTCATCCGAGATGCTGGGTATCGCAGACACTACTAAAAGAGTAGTGGCCTAGTTCTCTAGCATTAGCGAATTTTTGTATTAAATTAACATTACAACGAATCTGTATACTGGATTATACTGTTAAAAGTGTGTATCCAAAGTAAGTTTGATTTTAGACATTTCACTTTCACTCCTTATCCTATTATGAGACTTGTATACGATGTAGCTGTGCCACGCGCCGTTGAAATTTGATATTAAATCCACATCCAGTTTTGGTAGTAATAGGTATCAGATCCTTTACATTCAGTTATCTGTGCTCTGTAATAATAGTTTCCTGTGATGCACTTAAAATATTTCTTAACATGCAGTTACTATATTTTAAAGCTCAAATGTACAGACCAGATCTCCAAAACACAAGTTATAAAACTAAGTTCTTTTCCGAAACATGGCTGTGTTTGGTGCATAGTTAATTTTTAATAGAAACATTCACTGCACGAAATACGTTCTTAAGACAAAATGACAAACAAATTAACGTTCACGAAAGAAAACAGTCTCCGAAACTGACCGCTGAAAGTTAATAGAATGCAAACGCAAGTTGTAATTTTTTAGTCACGGGTGTATTTAAGACACAGTTGTATTTTACTTCGTAACTTGCTTAGTCCAATGAAACAGTAAGTTAACATTCTGTGACGCAATTTTACGCAACATTAGTGTTGATTTTACAATTTGCAGTTGCAGTTATCACATGGCGCAGATACGCAATAAAGCGATAAGGTATCTTCACCGTGGGACAAGTGGCATAGTAGGAACACTAACTGGTTTCTTAACCTTCGTAACGTTGTGACAACGAGCACTTTGTTCCACCTACCTAGGCCGGTGACGTAACTCAAGCCGTATGAAATTACACGCAGTAGAGGTAGAGGTGATAACAGGCCGTGATAACAGCACGGCGGCAGTTTCCGCACAACCACTGCAGCATACTCCCAGCGGCGCTGTGTAAACACTTCTTTCGTCTAGTTACCACAAGAGGCAGTTTACACGTGTGACACATGCCACTGGCCCCCATTTCATGAAACGAACTGCTTCATATTTTAGGAAAAAAATGGACTCGTAGCAGTTTTCGATTCAAAACAGTAATACTGTTTAATTTTGTGTGCTTATGATTGTGCAGCACCGGAACCAGTAGATAATGGACCTAAAATTTTGTCTATTTCCCAACAACTGAAGAATATATTTGTCGTAATTCACTATAGTTAATTACAGAGTTATTACAAGTTGACACAAGAGTTATATTTACATGTTCCGTTCCATTCTGGTATGCTTTGCATTATTGCGAACTTTCGCCACAATGTCATCGAAACTGTTTTCCACAGTATGGTTGGAAACGCTACATAAAATCATTTGTTGACAGACCTTCACACCAGTCGACGTTTTTCGTTAATCGAGAGAATCGGACAACCAGAATTAGAATGAATTAACGTTAGTGATAATTAAGCTCACTTAATGGCATTTATACGATCTTCTTTTTCTTCATTCCACTCACAAATTTTGAGCACAGGCAGAGAGTCTTTGCTGTAAATCTGTGTACCATATATCGACGAACGATTTACTTTTAGACCCATTCAGACATGAGAGCATGCTCAATCTCTCCCACAAAATCCCGCAATATCAGGTTTCCACCTTTCAGCACAGAACGTAGTTCCGCTTTCGCAGCCAGTAAGAGTCCAGATTTCCATGCAAATGCATGTTACATGCATCTTTTCAAGTTTTAGCCATCTGCAATGCATCTTTCACAGATTTTTTTCTATGTAATAGCACGAATTTAGGCATTTATAATTTATATTGCATCATTTTTCTGGCTACAGTGCATAACTGCATTTATCAGAGAACTTGCATGATGCCATCTTTTAAGTCATGTTGGTAAGACTCTGCCGAGCGGTTCTAGGCGTTTCAGTCTGGAACCGCGCGGCCGCTACGGTCGCGGGTTCGAATCCTGCTTGGGGCATGGATGTTTGTGATGTCCTTAGGTTCGTTAGGTTTAAATAGTACTAAGTTCCAGGGGACTGATGACCTCAGATGTTAAGTCCCATAGTGCTCAGAGCCATTTGTTAAGGCTCTGCTCCTCAATCAGTGGTAACTTTTAGACCGTCTGCTGTTCTCCGTCTGTAAAGACTCGTTTTTCTTAGGAACCGGTTGAGTTATCCGGTTGAAATTTATACCCATTACCAAGGCGGCGAAAAAATTTAAATCTTATCTGCTGAATGGAATCAAAAGATACTGCCATTTATGTCACATACTTTGATACCTAAAAAGTCACTCATGAGAACTACAGTTGAACCATCTACATATACAGTTAAATTTTTAGCCTTAAAATCGAGTCCTACTCGCACTTTAACGGGTTTTTTCATATTAATTACGCTAAAATATTTACAGACTGTACACCACGTATTAAAATGCAGCAATAATTTGATATTTTTATTATTTCTTATGAGTACTGTGCCTAATAAATTTAAATAAAAAGTGTCCTCTAGTTGTTAAGTGATGCAGCCTCGTGTATGGTAACGGTCGAGAAAGCAATTACAATATTTTGTCCCATCCTAAAATAATTTACATGTCTAGCCCTCGCACTACATCGTGTGGCTCAAACAGCACGTCTAAAATATGGCAACGTGAATACGCTGATATCCTCCCCAAAGAGGATAAATAGCCCCATGAAATATAAAGATTTAATAAATTTGACAACATTAATTAAATCATACGCAACTATTTTTCTATTAAAGATAATCTTGAAAATACCTACCCGTATTGCCGCATTTAGAGATAAGCTGCCAGATTAAGCTATGCCATCATACCCTATTTAGCCAGATTGGGTGCATGGATATCGCTGCCTTCTCTTACTGTGATGATTCTGATCATAGTAAGTTGGTAAGAGACCGTAAATTTGCGCGTATTTGTTGACGTTAACATCTGTTTGCTTCATTCAATCGTAAAACCTTAATGGGAGCCGGAACGATGAAAAGACAAAATAAAGGTTTTTAGGTTTTTTCATTATAAAATTATTTGTAGTTTTCTGAACTAAAAAATCAAGTTTCACCCTTTTAAGTGAATTCTAAGTGTATTTTTTTATCGCTGCAAAGCTGACGCGCCGCATAAACGGTTGTAGCGACTTGGTGTGTCACCTCTGACGGCGCCGCTCGCTGGCTGCAGGCAGGGTATCTTTGCGAAATTAGACAGTGTTTTGTTTTCCAGCGTTGTATGGCTTTATCTCTGTGACAAGTTACTATCCCGTTAATTGAATTTTTCCGTTTTAGGATGTAGGCACTGATGCAGGTTGAATTAAAGACGGCAAGTGGTTTTGAAGAAAACAGATTTTTAGCGAGATTTGGTTTACATGAAATCAAATTCTGCACATTTGCCCGCGTCAATAACGAACAATTGGTGGTATCTTTCACAGTTATTGAAGGGGTTGAAAAATATTTCCAATCACCCTACAGAGGACTGGTTGTTCCAGAAAGACATAAGCTGACCAAGATTATCGGATCAAACCCTGATTTTGAATGTACGAAGCTGACGAAAAAATATTTTGTGATGCAAATGGAAAAGACTTTCACCTTATTTGGCTTAGTCTGAAATTTCTGCACTTCACTATGCGCCCTGTTATGACGCAGGAAGGTTATTTTATACGTACGAAAACGTTCTGTCACATAAGCGTTTGAGCTCATATGTAGAAAATTTGGAGCAGTTTTTGTCGTCCACTGTTTTAGAAGTTAACAGAAATGAATATAGAACTGAAGTTTGAGACCGCACACTTTTATCGCTTTGCTGCCTCATTGTACGTGTTTAGTGATATGAATGCATGCATCTGATAGTGTACGACAATGCGGCCTCTAGTCCCGGGGTTTTACTGTCGAGGATAGTCCTATGGAGCCTGTCGATAAATTTTATTCTGTTCAGAGGGCGAAACGCTATGAGTTTATCGTACGTCGCATTTTAATTTTTGACATATGGTGGAATAGTTTAGAAACAATTTGGAGATAGTACAAGTCCGGGTTTGCAATGGCAGGCAGCTGTCTTTTCTCCTCGCCGACAGTGCGAGCAGTGGAAACCTGCAACTTACTGTTGCGGATGAGTAAGACCAAGAATAAGAATACTCTAGTCACTAGGTCAATTTCATTGTGTGTCCTGACAAGGTGTAAGTAGTTAGTAGCCTAAAAATTTTATTTCACTTTAACGATGGAGAATTCTATTATTCGTAAAAAGCTGAAATTACCGCTTATATCAATAAAATAAAACTGTATCAGAACCTACGGTCATATTCTGTACCGAGGCAATTTAAAACGTTAAAAAACATGAGAACTTATTTCTAGTAGGAGACCCATAGTTCATCAGTTTTACGGGCCCCTTAAGCTGGCTCTGCTCACCAGTATATCCGCCACATACAGGGCGATACCGTGATTATGCTACAAACTTTCAGGGATGGTTGACTAGGAACAGCAAATTATCAATTTGAAGTAAGGAACCACGGTCGGGAATCGACCGAGTCGAAAGGTGTGAGCGTAAACCTACTGAAGTTCCGGTGGGGCGCTCAAACTAAGGCCCCCACTTCGGAACTTTGACCACGACGTGCAGAAACTCGGCTGGAAACCTACCAGCACCCTCAGATTATTTCCCTTCTTAATGGGCTAGTAACAGCATGCGTAACTTTGTGTCAGAGGGACCGAAAATCCTAAGTCTTCCATACAGTAATAATGATTTCCATTCACCTGCACAAATTTCGCAAGATGTAACATTTACAGCTGTTGCTCATAATGACGTCACCTAGGTCAATCCAGACGTGGCATCTTAGCATGAAGCTCTGTGGTACCCATACTAATATCCCCGTTGTCGTTTGAACAGTGTCGCAGGTAGCGAGAATTATTGTCAGGAGGTCCTCTTCAGTCTCTACAGACGTCTCGTAAACAACGCTTTTCACGTAGCTCCAGAAAAAGAAATCAGGTGGGATGAGATCAGGTGAGTGTGTTGGGCAAGAAGCAGGACGTCCACTTCCTATCTCCTTTTCAAGGAATGACTGATCGAAGTGTTCACGAACCTTGAGTCCAAAGTGAGGTGGGACCCCATTATGTTGGAGCCACACTCATTGACGAATAAGTGAGATATTTTCCAGGAACCTGGGTAGTATTTCACTAATGAATACTGTGTACACACTACACTAGTTAATATAAATGCGAAAGAAAAAGAAACGGGCGTAATACGTAATCATTGAGCATACCTGCCCTGTTGTTGACTGATAATCTGTGTTGATGGCTCTTCACAACTGTAGTGTGGGGATTCTCATTGATACAGACATGAGTACTGCGACTGTTTAGCATTTCATATCTGTTAAAACAGGTTCCATCCGTAAAAGGTACACACGCAGGAAAGCGAGGACCGATTGTACAGCGCGTAAACTTTTAGATGGCAGACCTCTCCCTAGTCGGTAAACGCGGCACGCTTCGGTAGGCAGTTTCGACTGCTGCCAACATTACGTAGCTGACTGTGTTGTACAAGGTAGCCATTGTCGCCTGCTTCGTTATTGTTTTGCGCTGTACCGTTGTGCGTGTTTTTATTGTGCAGTTGTGCTAAACATTATCAAAATGAGTGACGAGGCAGTTGCTGGCCCATCTCAGGGGTCGCCAACAACCCCTACCGGTAGGCCTACGGTTAGTTGCACCAAGGTTCCATTCCAAATCAGATGATTGGTTTTTGAGCGCATAGTAGACAAACATACATACATTCATTTATATATATATATATATATATATATATATATATATATATATATATATATATATATATTTTAATGTACATGACTATTTCAGTTTCGTCTACGAACAACATTTAAAGCGAGTTTTACTTCCAAGCCTTTCATCTGCTTTCGTGTAAGCATGACGCACTCCCCTCTCAACTCTGCCGTCTTACAGTTAACACACTGTACGGCGACGCAGGAACCATCGGCTGAACACGACACGAGACTCGAAATCAAAGCAGAAGCTAAAGCTTACGCTTTCTGTGGATGGTAGGGGTGTGGCTGCATTTCCCGTAATACGAGGTGGAATCAAAAATTTTCGGGACTGGTACTGCCATCTGGAAAGTAGGAGTAGTAGATCTTTGCACCACTAGATCGCGAGAGCTGCATATTTGATGAGTCAGTGTGGGGAGTGGTATTCAGCTGAGAGGAAGTGTTGCGTGTCCACAGTGATTTCCGTAATATTCCATGTTTGGTGTGTGGCAATTTTACGATGGATCCGCGAACCGAACAGCTCGTGCGTATCAAATTCTGTGCAAATCTCGGGAAAAGTGCTACGGAGACCGTTGCAATGATTCAATAAGTGTCAGGGGACAAAGCATGAGCCGTACGCGTGTGTTTGAGTGGCATGCTCGGTTCAGGGCCGGCATCTACATCTACATCCATACTCCGCAAGCCACCTGACGGTGTGTGGCGGCAGTGCAGACGTCGAAGATGATGCTCACACTGGAAGGCCCGTTAGCCGCACAACGCCACAGATTGTTGCCAAAATTCAACAGTTTGTTCGTGCGGATCGACATCGGACCATTCAAGACCTTGCAGATGAAGTGGATATTGGTTATGGAACATATCAACTAATGTTGACTGATGAATCGGGCATAAATCGTGTCGCTGCAAATGTTGCCAAGGATCTTGACTGCAGATCGGAAGGCACAGCATGTTGAAGTGTGCACAGACATTCGTCAGACCGCATCTGACGATCCAACCTTCATGTCACGCGTTATCACCAGCGACGAGAGCTGGATTTACGGTTAGGACCCAGAGACAAAGCAACAATCATGCCAGTGGAAGAGCCTGCGCTCTCCAAGGCCCAAAAAACCGACACAGGTGAAGAGCAAAGGGAAGAGCATGATCATCGCTTCCTTCGATACCAAGGGAATTGTGCACAAAGAATTCGTCCCACCCAGCCAAACAGTGAATTCCGCATACTACTGTGACGTTTTGCGATGGTTCTGTGAAAACATGCTGCTACGATGGCCCTAACTTTAGCGTCAAGGGAAGTGGCTGCTGCATCACGACAGCGCGCCATGTCACATGTCCTTGCTCACAAGGACCTTTTTGGCAAAAAACAACACGGCGGTTGTATCCCATCCACCATAATCGCCAGATTTGGCACATTGCGACATCGCGCTATTCCCAAAACTGAAACTCAAGTTGAAAGGCTGTCGGTTGGAGACTCTAGAGAGGATTCGAGAAGCATTGCTGGCAGTGATAAGCACCCTCACAGAACAGGACTTCCTGAAAATGTCTGACCAGTGGCAGAGGCGCTGGGACCAGTGTGTACATGCGGATGGGTACTACTTCATGGGTGATGGTGACCGAAGGTAAGATTTTCAAGAGCTGGCAGCACCAGTCCCGAAGATTTTGGGTAGCACCTCGTACTCACCACATCCTACTCTGCGAAACCATCATTTTACGTGCAACTGGTCGAATGCTGGTTACAGGAGTCCTATCCACTTCAGCAAACATTGCATCTTCTTAGTTGGGAGTGCCGGCCGGAGTGGCCGAGCAGTTCTAGGCGTAACAATCTGGAACCGCGCGACCGCTTCGGTCACAGGTTCGAATCCTGCCTCGGGCATAGGTTTCTGTGATGTCCTTAGGTTAGTTAGGTTTAAGTAGTTCTAAGTTCTAGGGGACTGGTGACCTCAGAAGTTAACCCCAATAGTGCTCAGAGCCATTTAGTCGGGAGTGCGTGTAGTCGTCGTACTGTGGTACCAATTGTCCTGCTTCACATAGTCGTTGGAACAGTCTTGGACATATGGCGTCATCCGAATATCTTCTACGCGGATATTTGGTGGCGAACAAACTTTGTGTTTGTCTGCTGCTTTTATTTGCGTTATAGGTACAGAAAGCTGGCTAAACCCTGAAATAATTTCTGCAGAAATTTTTACGAAGTCTCAGACGAAGTTCAGGAAAGATAGATTAGGCAGAATTGGTGGTGGTGTGTTTGTGTTTGTCAGTAGTGATTTATCTTGTAGTAAATTCGAAGTAGATACTCCGTGCGAATTGGTATGTGTGGAGGTTATACTTAACAGCCGAACTAAGTTAATAATTGGCTCCTTCTACCGACCTCCAGACTCCGATGATATAGTTGCTGAACAATTAAGAGAAAATTTGAGTCTCGTAACAAATAAATACCCCACTCATACGGTTATAGTTGGTGGGGACTTCAACCTTCCCGCGATATGTTGGCAAAAATACTTATTCAAAACCGGTGGTAGGCAGAAAACATCTTCCGAGATTGTCCTAAATGCTTTCTCCGAAAATTATTTCGAGCAGTTAGTCCACGAACCCACGCGAATTATAACTGGTTGCGAAAACACACTTGACCTGTTAGCCACAAACAATCCAGAGCTAATAGAGAGCATCATGATTGATACAGGGATTAGTGATCATAAGGTCGTTGTAGCTAGGCCCAATAGCGTTTCTTCCAAATCCACCAGAAACAAATGCAAAATAATTTTGTTTAAAAAAGCATATAAAGTGTCACTAGAAGCCTTCCTAGGAGACAATCTTCATTCCTTCTGAAATGACTATGCAAATGTAGACGAGATGTGGCTCAAATTCAAAGATATAGTAGCAACAGCAATTATGAGATTCAGACCTCATAAATTGGTAAGACATGGAACTGATCCCCCATGGCACACAAAATAGGTCCGAAGGCTGTTGCAGAGGCAACGGAAAAAGCATGCGAAGTTCAGAAGAACGCGAAATACCGAAGATTGGCTAAAATTTACAGACGCGCGAAATTTGGCACGTACTTCAATGCGAGATGCCTTTAATAGGTTCCACAACGAAACATTGTTTCGAAATTTGGTAGAAAATCCGAAGAAATTCTGGTCGTATGTAAAGTACACAAGCGGCAAGACGCAGCCAATACCTTCGCTGGGCAGTGCCGATGGTACTGTTACCGACGACTGTGCCGCTAAAGCACTTGTTGAACGCACTTTTCCGAAATTCCTTCACCAGGGAAGACGAATGGGATATTCCAGAATTTGAAACACGAACAGCTGCTAGCATGAGTTTCTTAGAAATAGATACATTAGGGGTTGGGAAGCAACTCAAATCGCTTGATACGGGCAAGTCTTCATGTCCAGATTGTATACCGATTAGGTTCCTTTCAGATTACGCTGATACAATAGCTCCCTACTTAGCACTCATATACAACCGCTCGCTCACTGATAGATCTGTACCTACAACCTGGAGAATTGAGCAGGTCGCACCAGTGTTTAAGAAGGGTAGTAGGGGTAATCCATCGAACTACAGACCTATATCATTGACGTCAGTTTGCAGTAGGGTTTTGGAGCATGTACTGTATTCGAACATTGTGAATCACCTCGAAGGGAACGATCTATTGATACTTAATCAGCATGGTTTCAGAAAACATCGTTCTTGTGCAACACATCTAGCTCTTTATTCGCACAAAGTAATGAATGCTATCGACAGGGAATCTCAAGTTGATTCTGTATTTCTGGATTTCCGGAAAGCTTTTGACACTGTTCCTCACAAGCGACTTCCAAACAAGCTGTGGGCCTATGGGGTATCGTCTCAGTTGTGCGACTGGATTCGTGATTTCCTGTTAGGAAGGTCGCAGCTCGTAGTAATAGACGGCAAATCATCGAGTAAAACTGAAGTGATATCAGATGTTCCCCAGGGAAGCGTCCTGGGACATCTGCTGCCCCTGATCTATATAAATGACCTGGGTGACAATCTGAGAAGTCCTCTTAGGTTGTTCGCAGATGATGCTGTAATTTACCGTCTAGTAAGGTCATCCGAAGAACAGTATCGGTTACAAAGCAGTTTAGAAAAGATTGCTGTATGGTGTGGCAGGTGGCAGTTGACGCTAAATAACGAAAAGTGTGAGGTGATCCACAAGAGTTCCAAAAGAAATCCGTTGGACTTCGATTACTCGATAAATAGTACAATTCACAAGGCTGTCAATTCAACTAAGTACCTGGGTGTTAAAATTACGAACAACTTCAGTTGAAAAGACCACATAGATAATATTGTGGGGAAGGCGAGCCAAATTGTGCGTTTCACTGGCATGACACTTAGAAGAAGTAACAAGTCCACTAAAGAGACAGCTTCCACTACAGTCTTTCCTCCTCTGTTAGAATATTGCTGCGCGGTGTGGGATCCTTACCAGGTGGGATTGACGGAGAACATCGAAAGGGTGCAACAAAGGGCAGCTCGTTTTGTATTATCACGTAATAGGGGAGATAATGTGGCAGATATGATACGCGAGTTGGGATGGAAGTCATTAAAACAAAGACGTTTTTCGTCGATGCGAGATCTATTTACGAATTTTCAGTCACCAACTTTCTCTTCCGAATGCGAAAATATTTTGTTGAGCCTAACCTACATAGGTAGGAATGATCATCAAAATAAAATAAGAGAAATCAGAGCTCGAGCAGAAAGGTTTAGCTGTTCGTATTTCCCGCGCGCTGTTCGGGAGTGGAATGGTAGAGAGATAGTATGATTGTGGTTCGATGAACCCTCTGCCAAGCACTTAAATGTGAATTACAGAGTAATCATGTAGATGTAGATGTACACGAAAATCATCTCTGGAAGTTCCGTCACTATGTGCAAGCCTATTTGATTAAGGCTACTCGACGATATTACTTCAACTTGTAAACACAGATGGCAGTGTGCTACAGTGCAGAAGTTGTATACCGCGACTGCTCATGTCCGTACACAGTTCGCCATCTGAAACCTGTACAATTGAGTGTACGTCGGCACTGCCTATGCTAAAATCTTACCAACTGCAGTACTGGTACATATATTTCACTGTGAGGGTATCAGAACGATTTTCACATATAACTTTCAACTGAATCGGATCTGGACCAGGGTCATTTACCTCATATTGATATATTTACTCTTCTGCATCATCCCTGAAAGTTTGTGTCATCATCAGGCCATCACCGTGTGTATCAGTTGGCCAGAGCCAATCTGTATTAGGTCCTGGCTATAGAGGTTAAACAAGTTTGGACAGAGAACCGAATTTTGAGGTAAATCGTTGTTAATGTTGTGGAACTACATGTGGTCGCAGTAAACTTGGAACGGGTGTTTGCTCACACATCGATTAATAAGGTGATGATTTTTATGCAGGTTCATTAAAGTCCCTTTCTGTAGCCTGAGCTATACATTCGAGAAAACCCTAGAAAAAGAAAAAAATATATTTTCTTCCTTCTCGAATCCAGTTTCGAAATAAGTGGTTAAGGAGAGGGCCTGGTCACTGCAGTTATTATTGAGGAACAGGCAGCTTCCTCAAAATGATGATGCTTCAGTATGCCTGTGCTGTTTGTGTTTAAGATCAATCGCTCTCGTAATATGTATGGCAGAGAACAATGCAAAAGGTCTGCGTCTTCGTATAAGGTGTAGGTCTTTCTTCGGTTTTGTAGTGATAAGACTGTAGCCTTTTTGAAGTTTGGTGAAAGTCTACCTGATTCCATTAGGCAGCTGAAGAAGAAAGCAAGCCAGATCCACAGAATTTGAATTGCTCCGGTTACATCCCGTCGAAGATTACAACATTCGCGCCTCAGAGATTACTTAAAGCTTCTTGCACTTCTTAACATATCAATGACTGGGAATGTAAGTCATGTCACAATCACTTGGGTCACCTTGAGCGCATGACTGTTGGTCATTGTTACATGTATTTCTTAGATTTACCATTTACCTGCCGCTTTGTAATGGTATAAATAAGTTGCATGCGAGAGTGAGAAGTTATTCGTTTCGCATAGCTGAAGGCAACTAACTTACACCAGATACGTGACCTGTAGGTGCAGTACACACTAATAACATCCACATGTTAGGTTTTGTAATCCATTATCGATAAATACGAATACAATCAGTGTGTGAATTTCCGAAGAATCTTTTCGTACCTTTGTCACATGTTTCGGACGTGTTGTGGTTGGTCACTGGCTGACGAAATATCTGCAGCGATGCTATGGAAGCACAGGACTCGTATTTTACTGCAAACAGCTGCAAATATCTTTTCCATTGAGGCTTGGAACGCTGCATAATACAATTGGCGTATCTTGGTCATAAGTGGTGGCTCGATTTGTAATATATTGATTATTCCTTGCTACTATAGTGTTACCTTGAAGCTGTGAGAAAGGAGGACAGGTGTTCCAAAGCGCGGAAGCACGTACTAGAGTATAAAGCCAGCTTGATACCAGCTCTGGGAACAGCAACGTCAGTAGACTCGGAAGGTTTAGCAAGAGAGCGAAAACTCCAAAAACTGTTGACCCAGCAGTCCCTACTCCGGGGAGCCCGAGAGACGGGGCAAAATGACGTATAACAATAATGTTATAACCCTTATTTGGCAGAGCAGTTACGTTTAGCTTTCAGCTGAACAATGTTGATACCAAATACTGACTTAGTGCAACTGCATTAACATCCCCGCCTTAGGAACAGTAGAGGGGACCTGACTAAACCATGATTGGTAGGCACCTGCAAGAGACCTACGGGATTGGCTGGATAGCTTTAAGTGGGGAAGAACGGTGTCCCCATGCGGCTCTTTAATACCCCTAGACTCCGCATTTTGGCGGAGTTCTCAGTCAGACGATCTGACCGCCGAATCCGCGTCCGCCGACTCCAATTTCGGTCCAGCTCCGCGTAAGTCTGCTCTCTCACTTGGGGTGTCTGAGTGAACACTGTCACATTCATTATGTTTTGTTTTGCAACTACGTTGTTGCCTTAAGATGCTGTTAGTGTTTGCTACTGTGGTTAGCACCCACTCCTGGGGCTTCTGCACTGGCTTCTGTTCTAACAGTCTTATTCATGCTTTTTCTAACCCTAGAACTATCCTCCAGTATATTAGTTAGTCCTGTCTGGAATAAACAACTATTTCAGAAGTCTGTATGTCCAAGAGTCTCCACAACGAGTTCCCTACCGAGTCTCGCCACCTGCATTTCCAGAGAATACCTGTAGCAGTGTTGACTTAGACAGAAGAAAACAATCAAATGCCTTCACTGTGAATTGTCCTTGTGCCTTCTGCTCTGTACCGCTCGGGAGCGCAGACTGACCAGCAACCTCTTTTTCCCTCTCCCACCTATGTCAGGACACGCCAGATTGAAAGAGCAATTTTTTTATCTGAGAAATGGAGAAACGAATGAATAACGTTTGTTGAAACAGACGTGATCGTTAGCCTCCAGTTCACGACGAATTTTCCATAGTCACAGAAGTTGTATGGGAAATCATAAGGGTCCGTCTTCTGTCTTTACGTTGTCCGTGCAGTTACCAGAGGGTCAAGAGCGACTGCACTGGACTCGCATTCGGGAGGACGACGGTTCAATCCCGTCTCTGGCCATCCTGATTTAGGTTTTCCGTGATTTCGCTAAATCGTATCAGGCAAATGCCGGGATGGTTCCTTTGAAAGGGCACGGCCGATTTCCTTCCCAATCCTTCGCTAACCCGAGCTTGCGTTGTCGACGGGACGTTAAACATTAACCACCACCACCACCAAGAGCGACTGCGGAGTGATCCCTCGTACTCTTGCTTCTCAACTCCCGTTTATGATGCAAAATACAGCGTGGTTTTAAATACATTTTCCTTACTTGAGAATAGACCCAGGAAAAACGTGATATCGTAGGAGAATGAAACTTTGTGGAAATATTTGCAAGGACATGCTGAGGACAAGTAACGAATAAACCATTGAAAGAACCACATCTGAATTGGCACAAGAGAGGGTAATATTTGTTAACTGCGCACCATATTTACGTTGCAGCTTACAAACAGACGACCATCTGCATGCACGACAGCGTGGAGCAGCAGCTGATATAACCATTTGACAATTGCGCAATGGTAGACCGTGGCATGTTAAGATGTCGTGACACCGCTCGTGTACTGCTTGCAGATAGCACATTGCTTTCAACATTCTCAGCCATGGCAATAGCAACTTCTTCAAAATTTGTGGCGCAATTGGCCGTCGACCTCTCGAGCAGCAATTCCGAAACCGCCGTTGAATTCCAACTTCCAAATCATGTTCTTCAACCCCGGTTCGGAAAGAGCACCTGTCCATATTCCTTTAATGCTTCGATACTCGCGAACAGCATTGCTGATGTTTTCATAAAACATCTTCCTTGCTCACCTTGTCCAGACCCATGCTGACTGTCTGCAGCTGTAATGCACCCTGACGCTTGTGTTTGAACCCTACTAAACACTACGCCACCGTACCAACACCGTTGCCTAACGGTAAGTCATCACACTAACACTACTAACAACGCAAATCCTGCAGCACATATTCTGATCACCATGCCTATGATGTTTGGTACCCATACAGTAAATATGTTTGTCGTCTACACTGGCTCATGTACCTAAAGTTTAACTACTACCAAATAGTATTTTCTCAGTTGTGGGCCATTCATTAATGCTAGCTGTAATATTCCAGATTTTTCTCTGTCCCAAACTGTTATGCTCAACATATGTCGATGCGTCGTTCTGTTTTCTCTATGGCAGCGATACTGATGCTCAATCAGTTAATCATGCACCAACTACCGGCCTCCGCAGCCGAGACCGATTGCCCACGCCTGTGCTGCGGCGCTAGACTCTGAGTCAACCTGGTTCGAATCCTGGTGGTGGACGAAATTTTCACTGCTCGAATTTTAGGCAGCAATGGTAGATGCCGTGAGGTTCCTGAGCAGTGGTTTCTCCAGTGTCCTGGATTTAATTCCAAACTTCTTCGCAGTGGCTCATGATGTGTGGCCAAGTTACTCTGTTGACGGCGATCCGTCTGTCAGTTGGAGATTCGAAGCTCGGCGGCACCTTTGGTGCTATGTGAGAAAAGTAAACCAAGTGCCGGCAACACCTTCTCCCCTCTCTCATCATCATCGTACATCTCAAACATTACATTACACTACACGCATCTATTATACTCATGTTGTTGTTGTTGTGATCTTCAGTCCTCAGACTGGTTTGATGCAGCTCTCCATGCTACTTTATCCTGTGCAAGCTTCTTCATCTCCCAGTACTTTTTGTCAAGTTCTGCCACAAACTCCTCTTCTCCCCAATTCTATTCAATACCACCTCATTAGTTATGTGACCTACCCATCTAATCTTCAGCATTCTTCTGTAGCACCACATTTCGAAAACTTCTATTCTCTTATTGCCCAAACTAGTTATCGACCATGTTTCACTTCCATACATGGCTACACTCCATACAAATACTTTCAGAAAAGACTTCCTGACATTTAAATCTATACACGTTGTTAACAAATTTCTCTTCTTCAGAAACGCTTTCCTTGCCATTGGCAGTCTACATTTTATATCCTCTCTACTTCGACCATCATCAGTTATTTTACTCCCTAAATAGCAAAACTCCTTTACTACTTTAAGTGTCTCATTTCCTAATCTAATTCCCTCAGCAACACCCGATATAATTTGACTACATTCCATTATACTCATTTTGCTTTTGTTGATGTTTATCTTATATCCTCCTTTCAAGACACTGTCCATTCCATTCAACTGCTCTTCCAAGTCCTTTGCTGTCTCTGACAGAATTACAATGTCATCGGCGCACATCAAAGTTTTTATTTCTTCTCCGTGACTTTTAATATCTACTCCAAATTTTTCTTTTGTTTCCTTTACTGCTTGCTCAATATACAGATTGAATAAGATCGGGGAGAGGCTACAACCCTGTCTCACTCCCTTCCCAACCACTGCTTCCCTTTCATGCCCCTCGACTCTTATAACTGCCATCTGGTTTCTGTACAAATTGTAAATAGCCTTACGCTCCCTGTATTTTACCCCTGCCACCTTTAGAATTTGAAAGAGAGTATTCCAGTCAACATCGTCAAAAGCTTTCTCTAAGTCTACAAATGCTAGAAACGTAGGTTTGCCTTTTCTTCATCTTTCTTCTAAGATAATTCGTAAAGTTAGTATTGCCTCACGTGTTCCAACATTTCTGCGGAATCCAAACTGATCTTCCCCAAGGTCCGCTTCTACCAGTTTTTCCATTCGTCTGTAAAGAATTCGCGTTAGTATTTTGCAGCTGTGACTTATTAAACTGATAGATCGGTAATTTTCACATCTGTCAACACCTGGTTTCCTTGGGATTGGAATTATTATATTCTTCCTGAAGTCTGAGGGTATTTCGGCTGTCTCATAAATCTTGCTCACCAGATGGTAGAGTTTTGTCATGACTGGCTCTCCCAAGGCCGTCAGTAGCTCTAATTGAATGTTCTCTACTCCGGGGCCTTGTTTCGACTCAGGTCTTTCAGTGCTCTGTCAAACTCTTCACGCAGTATCGTAAATCCAATTTCATCTTCATCTACATCCTCTTCCATTTCCAGTACATCGCCCTTGTATAAACCTTCTATATACTCCTTCCACCTTTCCGCCTTCCCTTCTTTGCTTAGAACTGGGTTTCCATCTGAGCTCTTGATATTCATACAAGTGGCTCTCTTTTCTCCAAATTTTCCTGTAGGCAGAATCTACCTTACCCCTCGTGAGATAAGCCTCTACATCCTTACATTTGTCGTCTAGCCATGCATGCTTAGCCATTTTGCACTTCCTGTCGATCTCATTTTTGAGAAGTTTGTATTCCTTTTTGCCTGCTTCATTTACTGCATTTTTATATTTTCTCTTTTCAGCAATTAAATTCAATATTTCTTCTGTTCCCCTCGTCTTTTTACCTACTTCATCTTCTGCTGCCTTCACTACTTCATCCCTCAGAGCTACCCATTCTTCTTCTACTGTATTTCTTTCCTCCATTCCTGTCAATTGTTCCCTTATGCTCTCCCTGGAACTCTCTACAACCTTTGGTTCTTTCAGTTTATCCAGGTCCCATCTCCTTAAATTAGCACCTTTTTGTAGTTTCTTCAGTTTTAATTTACAGTTCATAACCAATAGATTGTGGTCAGAGCCCAAATCTGCCCCCTGGAAATGTCTTACAATTTAAAACCTGATTCCTAAATCTCTGTCTTACCATTATATAATCTATCTGATACCTTTTAGTATCTCAAGGATTCAACAATGTATACAACCTTCTTTTATGATTCTTGAACCAAGTATTAGCTATGATTAAGTTAAGCTCTGTGCAAAATTCTACCAGACGGCTTTCCTTTATCTCATCATAGATTTCCTCAATTTCTTATCATCTGCAGAGCTAGTTGGCATATAAACTTGTACTACTGTAGGTGTGGGCTTCGTATCTATCTTGGCCACAATAATGCGTTCACTATGCTGTTTGTAGTAGCTTACCCGAATTCCTATTTTCCTATTCATTATTAAACCTACTCCTTCATCCCCTATTTGATTTTGTGTTTATAACCCTGTAGTCACCTGACCAAAAGTCTTGTTCCTCCTGCTACCGAACTTCACTAATTCCCACTATATCTAACTTTAACCTATCCATTTCCCTTTTTAAATTTTCTAACCTACTTGCCCGATTAAGGGATCTGACATTCCACGCTCCGACCCGTAGAACGCCAGTTTCATTTCTCCTGATAACGACATCCTCCTGTGTAGTCCCCGCCCGGACATCCGAATGGGGGACTATTTTACCTCCGGAATATTTTACCCAAGAGGAAGCCATCATCATTTAATCATACAGTAAAGCTGCATGCCCTCGGGAAAGATTACGGCCGTAGTTTCCCCTTGCTTTCAGCCGTTCGCAGTACCAGCATAGCAAGACCGTTTCGGTTATTGTTACAAGGCCAGACCAGTCAATCATCCAGACTGTTGCCCTTGCAACTACTGAAAAGGCTGCTGCCCCTCTTCAGGAACCACACGTTTGTCTGGCCTCTCAACAGATACCCCTCCGTTGTGGTTGCACCTACGGTACGGCTATCTGTATCGCTGAGGTACGCAAGCCTCCCCACCAACGGCAAGGTCCATGGTTCATGGGGGGAGGTATGTCATATAATAAGACGGAGATATTGGCATGCACGTCCAGCTATTGGGCCTGTGTTATTACGAAGGCAGTTGAGATTAAATTAGCGAGCAACCTCGCTAACAGGGATGGAGGTTTTTGTTTAAACTCTCCCTTGTCAAAAAACAGTGGGACAGAGTCAATGCTACCTCACCTGCGAGTTCGTAGTCTCACTATCGATATCTCTGACTTTGGTTATCTTTGGTGGCACTAGTGTTCAGTGTGTGTGTTATCTTTCCTGCATCAGTCCGAGAACCGAGGTTTTAAATTTTTTTAAATTTGCATGTACGTCGCCTGTCCGCTGCAGTTTGTCTTGAAAATGGCGGGGGGTGTTCTCCCGACGAAATATGGGCGGTTGCTGAAAGTGTTACCTGGCTGAATTCCCGGAAGTTATTTGAAACACATATTCCTGTACACCACAGCATCATTAGTAAACCGTCGTAGACTGCTGCCCGCCCTGTTCATCACATCATTACCGAGCGAGGTGGCGCAGTGGTTAGCACACTGGACTCGCATTCGGTAGGGCGACGGTTCAATCCCGTCTCCGGCCATCCTGATTTAGGTTTTCCGCGATTTCCCTAAATCGTTTCAGGCAAATGCCGGGATGGTTCCTTTGAAAGGGCACGGCCTATTTCCTTCCCAATCCTTCCCTAACCCGAGCTTGTGCTCCGTCTCTAATGACCTCGTTGTCGAGGGGACGTTAAACACTAACCACCACCACCATCAGATCATTAATGTACACAGAACACAATAGCGGTCCATTCACATTTCCCTGGAGCACACCTGACGATACCACAGCAACAGTTATGTATGCACTTCAAAAATTTTGATTCGTTACATAGACTTGTGCTATAACAATTCATGGCCTGATCCCCACCTACTTTGCCGTGGTGTTCTTTGGCTTTTGTCTTGTCACTCCAACTGCCGCCTGCATGGTGTAAATTAGGAATTTGCCCAGAACTAATGATGTTCTTTCTCCCCACTACTTCTCATTTCAGACGTTATCTCTGGACTGTACGTATCGCCTTATTAGTTGTAGTTTAGTTGATTGCTTAGCATAAGCAGGTGGGGCAGTTAAAGTATATACGTCGACCGCGTCACGGCAGCAGATATCGCAGTGAAGAGCGGCGGCGCTAAGTGACGTAACTCATTTCGCGCCAAGGCCACAGCACCACAGCACCGCTGAGAGAGGCCCTGATAAACAGCGGTCAGTGCCGCTCGGAACCGCGAAGCAGACACTGCTGGGGTAGTTGCAGCAGCAGCAGCAGCAGCAGCAACAACAACAACAACAACAACGGCAACAGTTCCACACACGTGCGTACTTCCTGTAACACTAGAGTGGATTGTCATTGTTGTTGCGTTCTCCAGTCCGAGGAATGGCTTGATCCTACTCTATCCCGTGCAGGTCCTTCCATCACTGCCTAAATACAACATACATTCACTCGAACCTCTTTTTCAAGCCATGCCTCTACAATTCTTATTGCTATATGACCAAATTGCTGAAGTAATATTTGATGACCAGAATGTGTCCTATCAACCTGTTCCGTCTTTCAACAAAGATGTGCTACAAACGTCTTGTTTTCCCACTTAGATTCAGTATCTCTTCATTAATTATCCGCTCTACCTCCCTCCCCGTAATTTTCAGTATGCTGTAAAGCCAGGTTTGAAAAACTTCTCTTACTTTCGTGTCTGTTATATTTACCGTCCACTTTTAACTTCCGTAGAAGGATACAATCCAGACAAAAAATATTAAATGATGACCAGGTTCTCTTTTTCGCGCGTCTGCATTTTATACCTTCTCTGCTTCGAACATCGGCAGATATTTTGCTGTCCAAATTGAAAAACTCATCTACTACATTTAATGCCTCATTCCTCAATTACATTGAGCTGCGCCTAATTTAGTTAGACTACATTCTCATTCCATTGATTTACTTTTGTTGATATCCATCTTACAACTGCTTTTGAAGACACAATGCATTCTGCTCAAATGACTGACCACCTTAGCGCCTCTGTCAGTATTACCATTTCTGCCGGAAATCTGAAAGTTTTATTTTATCCCCGTTAACTTTAACTCCCTTTCCTAATTGCTGGTTGGTTTCTATTACAACCCGTTCAATGTGAGTGTTGAACAACATTGGACGCAGGCTGCAGCCCTGTCTCACTCCGTTCTCTATTACTGCTACCCTTTTATACATTTAGACTCTTATAATTGCAGTCTGTTTCCTGCGCAAATTGTAGAAAACATTATATGTAATTTATCCCTGGTAACGGGAGAGCTTCAAAGACTGTTTTCTAGTCAACATAGGTTTACCTTTCTGTAGTCCGTCTTTAACATAAGCCCTAGGATTAGTATTTCGCCACATGTTCCGTCATTTCATCGAAATCCTTGCTGATCCCCCATGAGGTTGACTTCCACCATACTTTCCAATACTTCGCGTCGATGCTTTGCAACAGTGAAATATTAAACTCATGGTTCTGTAATATTCCAACCTGCTTTCTTTGCAATCGGAATTATTTCTTGTTGAACTATGAGGCTGTTTTGTTTGTCTCATATACCTTACGTACTAGGTGGAATACGATGTAGGAAAATGTTTTCCCAAGGATCTCGATAAGTCTGAAGTCTCGACTGAGGTCCTTCATTGCTGTCTCAAATGCTCGCAATATATCTTCTTGGTTTCATCTACTTCTTGTTCCCTTACCATGATATTGTCTTCAAGTTCGTTTCCTTTATACAGGCCCTCCACGTATTCATCACACCTTTCAGAATGACGTTACAATTATGTAATGTACTAATTATGGGCTTGAATACATATCCGGAAACACTGCGTTACGAAAATTACCGTGCGTCATGTTGTGAGTAATTTTTGTATTTGAGAGATATTCTGCGATACTGAGACAGGTATCGTCGTCTATCCTGAGTGTAGTATGTGCAAAAAGTTTGAAGTCTTAGTCAGTCCAGAAAGTTTCGAGACTGGCTTAATTATATATAACGGACTGTTTAGCTTCTGATTTTATTGCTTTAGGTGCTTTACATAGTCTCCCGCAACTTGAGTACAAGCTGTGTGAAGCTGTCAGAAAAGTTCTTATTTGGAATGACTTTCAAGTCGCTCGCCACAGTTGCTTGATTCTCAATTATGACTTCATAGCGTCGACCCTTCATCTCAATTTTTGCACGTTGCCGCTTTGTGGCCATTTGCGATAATATGTTCTAGGAAAGGACTGTCTGTGTTTTGCACTTCAGTCAAGCCGCAACAGCCATCCGCTCGTCGTTGGTTTTGCGCAGGAGTAAAAGTGAGGAGGACAAACTTTGCAGGCGTTTTTGTCTTCAAAACATTCTGGGGAGTGTCTTGAACAGTTGATTTAGAGATGTCGCTCCACTGCGATGTGTGACACATATACAGGGTGTTTCAAAAATGACCGGTATATTTGAAACGGCAATAAAAACTAAACGAGCAGCGATAGAAATACACCGTTTGTTGCAATATGCTTGGGACAACAGTACATTTTCAGGCGGAAAAACTTTCGAAATTACAGTAGTTACAATTTTCAACAACAGATGGCGCTGCAATGATGTGAAAGATATAGAAGACATCGCAGTCTGTGGGTGCGCCATTCTGTACGTCGTCTTTCTGCTGTAAGCGTGTACTGTTCACAACGTGCAAGTGTGCTGTGGACAACATGGTTTATTCCTTAGAACAGAGGATATTTCTGGTGTTGGAATTCCACCGCCTAGAACACAGTGTTGTTGCAACAAGACGAAGTTTTCAACGGAGGTTTAATGTAACCAAAGGACCGAAAAGCGATACAATAAAGGATGTGTTTGAAAAATCTCAGCGGACTGGGAACGTGACGGATGAACGTGCTGGAAAGGTGGGGCGACAGCGTACGGCAACCACAGAGGGCAACGCGGAGCTAGTGCAGCAGGTGATCCAACAGCGGCCTCGGGTTTCCATTCGCCGTGTTGCAGCTGCGGTCCAAATGACGCCAACGTCCACGTATCGTCTCATGCGCCAGAGTTTACACCTCTATCCATACAAAATTCAAACGCGGCAACCCCTCAGCGCCGCTACCATTGCTGCACCAGAGACATTCGCTTACGATATAGTGCACAGGATTGATGACGGCGATATGCATGTGGGCAGCATTTGGTTTACTGATGAGGCTTATTTTTACCTGGACGGCTTCGTCAATAAACAGAACTGGCGCATATGGGGAACCGAAAAGCCCCATGTTGCAGTCCCATCGTCCCTGCATCCTCTAAAAGTACTGGTCTGGGCCGCCATTTCTTCCAAAGGAATCATTGGCCCATTTTTCTGATCCGAAACGATTACTGCATCACGCTATCTGGACATTCTTCGTGAATTTGTGGCGGTACAGACTGCCTTAGACGACACTGCGAACACCTCGTGGTTTATGCAAGATGGTGCCCGGCCACATCGCACGGCCGACGTCTTTAATTTCCTGAATGAATATTTCGATGATAGTGTGATTGCTTTGGGCTATCCGAAACATACAGGAGGCGGCGTGGCTTGGCCTCCCTATTCGCCAGACATGAACCCCTGTGACGTCTTTCTGTGGGAACACTTGAAAGACCAGAAACAATTGAACAGCTGAAGCAGTACATCTCATCTGCATGTGAAGCCATTCCGCCAGACACGTTGTCAAAGGTTTCGGGTAATTTCATTCAGAGACTACGCCATATTATTGCTACGCATGGTGGATATGTGGAAAATATCGTACTATAGAGTTTCCCAGACTGCAGCGCCATCTGTTGTTGGCAATTGTAACTACTGTAATTTCGAAAGTTTGTCTGCCTGAAAATGTACTGTTGTCGCAAGCATATTGCAACAAACGGTGTATTTCTATCGCTGCTCGTTTCAAATATACCGGTCATTTTTGAAACACCCTGTACGTTTCTAATGCCAAGAGGGAGAGCAAACACCTCTTGTAGAATAGTTGGACATGTCTCCGAACCAGATTGAACATGTGAGTCGAGAACAGACTTTACGTGCTGTTTGTAAAACACTGCGTCGTATTGTGATGGATCTGATTGTGTTCAAATGGCTCTGAGCACTATGGGACTCAACTGCTGTGGTCATTAGTCCCCTAGAACTTAGAACTACTTAAACCTAACTAACCTAAGGACATCACACACATCCATGCCCGAGGCAGGATTCGAACCTGCGACCGTAGCATCTGATTGTGTCCTTGGGCCCTAGCAGACCCAGCGTCTTCGGATCTAACAGCAACAAGAGAAACAACAGGCAAAATCTGCGCCTCTGTTTTGACTGTCTTCCACTCGAGATAGCGACAATGGATTCGCTTTCAAAACGAATCAGCAATGTTTAGAACGTGTTAAATTAAACGTGAAAGATGAAGGAAATAAACATGACGGATGCGAGAGCCCTGGTAAAATAAGGCATATAACCCATATGTTGTAGTAGCCAAAAAAAAAAAGGTCAGCTTCAGTAATAAGTGCACAAATACAAGGAAACTTACAACAATCATGACCTGTTTCTCTTTTAATGATTACAGAAGGAAATCAATGGGCTACCAATAACAAACACTGTACTGGAACGTTGCATAAATTTACTTAAATTACCTGGAGTTGAGGATACGCTTGTAGGACATCAGCTGAAGACAAAAAACTTGTCAATAATTGCAACGGGGACATCAGTTCTTCATAATTTTTGGGATCACTGAAACTGTTGGGAGATGTGCTACAGTTTCAAAGAGGAATTAATTTGGCAGTGCAAGAAGCAGTACAAACGAAAGCTGTAATAGTAGAGGAATACTGGAATACGCAAAGCAGATTACAAGCGATGTACTGTGAATAAGGGTTGTACATAGATTATGATGATTAGAAAAGACGGCACGGCACAAAAGCAATAGAAGTGGTGGTACACTAAAAAGTGCCTGGTCTGCTTTATTACACACTGTTATTATTCCATAGTGCAAGACGCAAGAGAAGTCCACAAATTTCCAAGCATGTGTCTAATATATCTGCTGACAGTGGACAACTTTTCTTTTTCGTAGGAGTGCCTATTTTGCATAATGTCATGACTTTGAGGAATTTACAGTCTGTTCTAAATCACCGAAATCTGGAGTCCCCCTTTAATAATGTAAGCGTATTGATTGTTTCGTAACGAAAATTCAAAACAGTATGTGTTGAGTTTTGCTGTTACTGTGAGGCCTTTGGGTAACTGTTAAAAAGACTGCGTTTCCACTAGCACATTATTTGATTTCCCAATCAGAATCTGATCTTATTCCGTCGCGATGCGCTATCTTTGGTGTTATCTGATGTTTTGAATCGCAAGATATTAGTGTACTAGCACACGAGGGAAATGAATTACACCGATGCGGACTCCTGAGAAACATCGCAGTTCACAGTGTAGAGTGAGAGCGATTTCGTTAAGTGGCAAATTTCTGATATACACCGTATAAAAAAGTTAAACTACAAGGGTTGCACAGAAAGTAACACACCCCATTTTTTTCTTCAACAATGTAAAAATTGCACACATGAAAGAATGGCGCTTTATCTACACCATTTTCCCAGGTAATCTCCATCCCGTTCCATGGCCTTCCTCCAGGGCGAAACAAGGGCGTGTATGCCCTGTCGTGTGGCGGAGCCAGTGCTTCACTGTGTGAACCACCTCCTCATCGTCCTCAAAATGTATTTAACGAATGGCCTCCATTTATGACCCAAACAAGTGGAAGGCCAGACGTGTCAGGTGCGACAGCCATGAATGGTCTCCCTGACTGCTGCAAGTTGTGGAGCTCCGCCGAACCGCCTTCTGATGACCTCACCCTCTGTGCTCAGCCACTAACTGCGCTTTTGTCGACAGCAGATGCTCCACAGACTTTCTTTCTCTGCAGTGAGAAATGCAATAACGGCACGTTGCTTGTAACGTGCGTCACCTACAGATGCCATTTAAAACTGTTCTGCAGCTACGCTATCTGTCGGAAGTGACGAAAACTTGGTCCGCTCACTTAGGAAACAACAAATAATAGATATGTAATGTTTCGTATTTGGCTGAGAAACAAAATGCGGTGCGTTACTTTCTGGGCAACCCTCGTGGATCTACGAAGCAGAAAAGTAGTCTGCTGCAAGCGATTTCTGCAGCAGCCGCTGGAGATAAGAATGTCTACAGCGTGTGTTGTTTCCTCTTTGCAGGCAGTCCACTATGAATGGCGCCCCTTTGCTGCTCCTACTGCTGGCGGTGGGAGGTTCTGAGGGAGCCAAGATCTTAGCCGCGTCACCCTTTCCTGCCATCAGCCACGTGTTGCCCATGAGGCAGATAGTCCTGGAACTTGCTAAGAGGGGACATGAGGTGACATTCATCTCAACAGATCCGATGAAAGTACGTACTCTCACTCTGTCCGGTATCTCTTCAATGGAACCTAGAAATGTGTTCATTGGCGACTCCATGGAGTGCTGTGTGCACAGCGACCATATATGTTAAATTAAAAGGAAGGTCAGCGTTGGCCGTAATATTGATGAAACTTCCTGGCAGATTAAAACTGTATGCCCGACCAATACTCGAACTCGGGACCTTTGCCTTTTGCGGGCAAGTGCTCTACCAACTGAGCTACCGAAGCACGACTCACGCCCGGTACTCACAGCTTTACTTCTGCCAGTACCTCGTCTCCTACCTTCCACACTTTACAGAAGCTCTCCTGCGAACCTTGCAGAACGAGCACTCCTGAAAGAAAGTTCGAGTCTCGGTCGGGCACACAGTTTTAATCTGCCAGGAAGTTTCATATCAGCGCACACTCCACTGTAGAGTGAAAATCTCATTCTGAAAACACCCCCCAGGCTGTGGCTGAGCCATGTCTCCGCGATATCCTTTCTTTCAGGAGTGCTAGTTCTGCAAAGTTCGCAGGAGAGCTTCTGTAAAGTGTGGAAGGTAGGAGACGAGGTACTGGCAGAAGTAAAGCTGTGAGTACCGGGCGTGAGTCGTGCTTCGGTAGCTCAGTTGATAGCCGCCACGGTAGCTCATCGTGTTCGGTCAGAGAGCTGGTTGGCCTCTGTAATAAAAAACCGAGTGGAAGGACCAACAAACGAACTTGAAAGGATGAAATGTAACGTCCGCAACGACCGAACACAACGATCAAATATGAACAAAATGAAAAAAAAAGAAAGAAAAGAAGTTGGTAGAGCACTTGCCCGCGAAAGGCAAAGGTCCCGAGTTCGAGTCTCGTTCGGGCACACAGTTTTAATCTGCCAGGAAGTTTCATATCAGCGCACACTCCGCTGCAGAGTGAAAATCTCATTCCGTAATATTGGTGTTTTATTGATAGCAGAATCGATTTTCGATAACATAGTGATCATCTTCAGTGCTGTGGTGTACAAATTAAACTCAGACACTGGTATCAAGTTATCAGTAACCAAAACTGAGAACCCATCACAATAACTCGATTCTGCTATCAATAAAACATCAATATTACGGCCAACGCTGACCTTCCTTTAATTTTGTTTTAGCCAGAAATGTTTTGCCTGATATATATCATAAAGGTACTTCTCACGAAGATTATTACGAGCGACTGACCTGCAACAGCGTAATCCTGGATCATATCGCAGGATACAATAAACTGAGCAGAACAGTCCTTGTGGAGTATGCACTGAGTTCATGTTTTCTTTTTTCTTTTTTTACTTTAATGTTCTTTATAGCACTCGTGCTCAAAAAAAGAATATATTCTCGCTATCCACATCTACATTTACGTGATTACTCTGCTATTCACAATAAAGTGCCGGGTTCAATGAACGACATTCAAGCTGTCTCTCTACCGTTCTACTCCCGAACTGCGCGCGGCAAAAACGAGCACTTAAATTTTTCTGTGCGATCTGTGACTTCTCTTATTATATCGTGATGATCATTTGTCCCTATGCACTTAGGTGCCAACAGAATGTTTTCCCAATCGGAGGAGAAAACTGGTGATTGAAATGTCATGAGAAGTTCCCGTCGGAATGAAAAACGCCTTTGTTTTGATGATTGTCACTCCAATTCACGTATCATGTCTGTGGCACTATCTCCTTTATTTCGCAATGATACAAAACGAGCTACCCTTCTTGTGAACTTTTTCAATGTCATCCGTCATTTTCTGTTGTGGTCTGCAGCCTTGACTGGTTACCTGCAGCTCTCCACACCAGTGTCTTCTGTGCTTGCCTCTTCATCTCCGAATTATTACTGCAAACTTAAAGCGTTTGAAACTACAAATTCCTTGACACTTCAACGCGTGTCACTCCATCCCCCCGTTTACTCAAGTTATGGTATACGATTACTCATCTTCCCCTCCCCCCCCCCCCCCCCCACCTTTTGCCCGAATTCGATTCAGTACATCCTCATTAGTTGCGCGATCTACCAATCTCATCTTCAGCATTTGTCATTGGCACCACTTTTTAATAGCTTGTATTCTATTCTTCTCTGCATTGCTTATATACTCGAGACAAATACCTTCAGAATAGACTTCGTAACATTTACATTTATGTTACGTAGACGTTGGAAAACTTCTCTGTTTCGGGAGCGCTTTCCTTGCTATAACCTGTCTGCATTTTGTATCATTCCTACTTCGGCCATTATCAGTTATTTTTCTGCTGAAAGAGCAAAGCTCATCTACTACTTTTACTGTGTCATTTCCTAATCTAGTACCTTCACTATCACTTGATTTAATGCGAATATATTCCATTATTCTTGTATTACTTTTGTTGACGTTCATTTCATAACCACTTTTCAAGACATTCTCCACTCCGTTCAGTCTCTCTTCCAGGTTCTTCTAACAGAATTGCAATGTAGTCGCTGAACCTCAAAGATTTTATTTTTTCCCTGAACTTCAATTCAATTTCCAAATTTCTCATTGCTTTCCTTTACTGCTTACTCAGTTTAAAGGTTAGACTAGCGGTTCTAGGCGCTCAGTCCGAAACCGCGCGACTGCTACGATCGCAGGTTCGAATCCTGCCTCGGGCATGGATGTGTGTGGTGTCCTTAGGTTATTTAGGTTTAAGTACTTCTAAGTTCTAAAGGACTGATGACCACAGATGGTAAGTCCCATAGTGCTGAGAGCCAGCCAGTTTAAAGGTTAAATAAAATCTTGCATAGGCTACAACTCTGTATCACTCCCTTCTCTATATCTGCTTCCCTTTCATGCCCTTAGAGCGTTATAACTACAGTCTAGTTTCTGAAATAGTGGTAAATAACCTTTCACCTCCTGTCTTTTATTCCAGCTTCCTTCATTCTATTTCAGTCAACTTTCTCCAGAACCTTCTCTATTTCCACAAATCCTATAAACGTACATTAAGCAATCTTCTAAGATAAATAGTAGGGTCAGTATTGCCTCGCCTGTTCCAAAATGAACATCTGTTTCTAAAAGCTTTTATATTCTTCAGTAAATAATTCGTAATAGTATTTTGCAACTGTGGCTTATTGAACTCATAGCTCAGTAATATTCACACCTGTCAACACCTGCCTTCTTTGAAATTGTAATTATTACATACTTCTTGAAATCTGAAAGTATTTTGCGTGTCTCATACATCTTGCATACCAGGTAGAATACTATTGTCATTGTTGGCTCTACCAAGGATTTCAATGATTTTGAGGTAATTTGTTTACTTTTGGTGTGTTGTTTGCACTTAGATTTTTAAGCATTCTCTGAAGTTCTCCTCGCTGTATCACTTCTCCTCCTTATCTATATTCTCGTTCCTTTTCATTGTACGGTCTTCAAGTTCATTCCCATTGTACAGAAACTATTCATGTAACTTCCACTTCCCAGCCTTCATTTCTTTCCTTAGTACATGTCTGCTTTCGGAGCTACTGATATTCGTAATGCTGCTTATCCTTTCTCGAAAGGTCTCTCTGATTGTCCTGCAGACGGCATCTGTCTTTCCCCTAGTCATGTATTCTCCTACAGCCTTGCATTTCTAGTCTATTTCCTCTCGCTTAGCCATTTTGTATTATCTATCAATTTCATATTTTAAACGTCTACATTCCGTTTCGATTGCTCCATTTCAGCAGTTTTATATTTTCTCCTTTTGTCATTTAAATTCACTGTCTCCTATAGTATCTATGGATTTCTGCTAGGCCTTGTCTTTTTACTTATGTATTACTTTCCTCGTCTCTCAAAGCTACCCACTCGTCTTCCGTTGTATTACTTTCCCCTGTTCATTCAACTGCTCCCTAATGTCCTTTCTGAAACTTTCAACAAACTCTAGATCTTTTAATTACTATAGATCGCTTCTCCTTAATTTTCTGCCGCTTTGCGATTTCTTCAGTGTACGTCTGCAGTTTATAAATTTCTGAAACTCTCAACAAAACCTGCTTCTTTCAATTACTGCAGATCACATCTTCTTACTTTTCTACTCCTTTGCGATTGCGCCAGTACTAGTCTGCAGCTCTTAAGTAACAAATTATGGTCAGAGTCCTCATCTGCCCCTGGAGTCTTACAGTTAAAAATCTGATCTCGAAATCTATGTTTTACCATTATATAATGGTTGTCTTCATCTCTCCTCCATGTGTACAACCTTCTTATTTGGTTTTTGAACTACGTGTTGGCGATTATTAAATTTAATGTTCAAATTTCTACAAGGTGCCTTCCCCTTTCGTTCCATTCCCTCATTTCATGTGCCCCTAATATTTTTCCTTGCCTTCCTTTTCGTGCTACTGAATTCTAGTTCCCCATCACAATTCTCGTCTCCCTTAGTTATCTGAACAACTTCTTTTATCGGATCATCATCAGACACCAAAACACTGACAGACTGCTTTTTTAAATTTGTTAAATCTATCTATGAACGGTGCCGTTTTACGTTGGGATATCTACTCTTTTTATATAACTGCCAAAATAAATGCCTTTGTGATGATTACTTATTCCTTTATTATCAAAAACGACAATGAGTGTAAGAAGAAACAACAGTAGGTAATGATTTTAATTGTCTGACGTGTTTACTTGGCTTTCTATCGGATTATACCTCCTTGAAAAGCAACCAGTGGCAGCTCGTGCGAAGTTTTACCACTACATCCTTTTGACTTATAAGGGTAGTAAGCATCACTAAACTGAACGTATAATTTAACGTATGTAAATTGAAGTGTTAAAATATATTCAAATTGCATAATTAATCGTTTAACATTGCGAGGACTGAAATAAGATACAAAAAAGGCAACAACAGGAACCTAACCCGAAGCAACAAACTGCCATTCGATATGTCTGACCACTGGGACCTTCTCTGAGTTGGTCACAGCGCGGCTGACAACATTACAGCACATGACACTGGTTCAAATGGCTCTAAGCACTATGGGACTTAACATCTGAGGTCATCAGTCCACTAGACCCTTGAACTACTTAAACCTAACTAACCTAAGGACATCACACACATCCCTGCCCGAGGCAAGATTCGAACCTGCGACCGTGGTAGCAGCGCATTTCCAGGCTGTAGCGCCTAGAACCGCTCGGTCGCAACAGCCGGCTCATGACACTGGATTCTAATTATTGTGGAGAGAGTGCCACAAAACATGTTTTCGTCCATTTCATAGCATTCGAAGAGAAATAGCATAATTTTAGCACGATAGAACGATATTAGGATTAAATTAATACCGTCAGCTGCGCACGGGCGTTGATATAGATTAACGGAGACAGGTGAAAATGTGTGCCCCGACCGGGACTCGAACCCGGGATCTCCTGCTTACATGTCACACATGCGCACGTGCGCAGCTGATGGTATTAATTTAATTCTAATTTATATTGTCGGATCCAAAGTATTTTCTAGTCATTGTGAAGTAATTCTGTGCAAAATATGTGAGGAGCAAGTGAAGATTTCATTTCGCAACAAAGCGGTACAAGCAAACATAAAAATGCAGTTTCCAAGGCTACTGGGAAAAATATCTCTTTACTCCCAGCGGGAATTGGAAAATTGGATCAAGTCGAAAATCGCAGTTTGTATTAGACTTGTGTAAACTTTTTATTGATGCTGGTATTTCTACTCCAGAGTCCTATGTTAGAAAAGTTTTTGGGGAAGTATATGGATGAATCAGAGGTCCGTAAATCAAGTTTGCGAAAGTCTTACTTACGTGGATATTACTATGAACTAATTAGAATAATTAAAAATGAAGCAAAAACTAAAATGATCTGGATTTAGGATGTCATAAGAGATAGAAAGGTTATTTTCAGATGTCGACAGACTTGTTTCCTGTTTTAAGAGGTTGCCCTCTCAGCCTTTCATAAAGACATGCGGCATATGTACTTCAGCAGCAGCTTACTACGCTTCAGATTTCTCGAGTATAGCGAAGGTGCTTGTCGCTCAGAAGGTTGAATTATCTTCAGTTGTAACAACAAAGAAACTTCTCCTATGGAAGTGATAAATGACTTAACTTTCTATGCAGCCGAGTTTGGTTTCCGGCAGCAAGTGATCTGCCAGCTTCAAGAAACAGGGCAGCCTTTGATGTGTCAATGAAAACTGTGAATGCTGCAGTGCAAAGATTGGAGATTAAGGCAGGGAAAAGTGTAAGACTATTTTCTAATAATCCTGATTTTGCGAAACTTAGAAAAATTTCAAAAGATTTAACAAGGTGACTCTTCTGTAACACTAGAAACGGACATTACAACAGTCCAGTGTTCGATTTGCTTCAGTTTCCCCTGCAGAAATTGAGAGGTCACTTTCTCCGATGAAAAACGTATTATCTGACAGAAGACACCAGAAAATATAAAAAAGCCTTTGGCTGTCATGATAACCAACAAGCCAGCAAGTCATTGTAATCCAAAGTCTTTCAAGAAAATTTTCATTTTTATGTCAAGTAAAAACAGCAGTTTGTTTAAAATTTTCAACTTACTTTAAAAATAAAATACATCACGATGTTCTTTCAGCTATTTTTGCCTGCCTTTTTTAATGATGTACTCTTATAACGCCTAAACTCTCTAAATCTCCTAATCACTGTGGAGCTAGTTCGCATATAGATTTATTCTACTGTGGTGAGTTCTGGCAGTTTACCTATCTGGACTATGATAATGTGTTAACTACGCTGTTCATGGTAGCTTACCCATATTCTTGTTTTATACTCATTATTAGATCTGCTCCTGCGTTACCCCTACTCAATTTAGTATTTATTGAAGCGGTACAGGACACGGGGATTCGGAATGGTGAACAACTGAGCCCAGGTTCAACAGAAAAATTAAATAATTTTATTTCAGTACAATAAATGTGCATGAAGCACATCCTGCTAACACTAGTGCCATTACAGCACTGTAAGAACCCAAAATCTAAATATTACAGAGGCATTAATAAGGAACAGTATCAAGGAATAGTTTAAATAAGCCCAAGGCAGAGTAGACCACTTATTAGAATTAAAAACGTCAGTAATGCAAAATACTTTAGAGGCGCAGATGAGAAACGGTATCAAAGAATTATTTAAATGTGCCAAAAAACAGGTTACACCACTTACTAAAATTAATTTCGAAACACCAGTATGCAAAATAGTTTAATTACAACCCATCATTTACCGACGAAGAACGCCATGGACTCGGCAGGAAAACTTTGTTCAGAAGCCGTTATTTACATTTGGCAACGGAAGCAAGAGAGCAAGACACCATTCTCTTAATTTTATATGGGTGAAATTCAAATGCTTCTAGGACTCTAAAAAGGAAAAAAAAACAGCGTTAATACACATACAATAAAAAATGGTTCAAATTGCTCTAATCTCTATAGGATTTAACATCTGAGGTCATCAATCCCCTAGACTTAGAACTACTTAAACCTAACTAACCAAAGGACATCACATACATCCATGCCCGAGGCAGGATTCGAACGTGCTACCGTGTCAACAGCGTGATTCCGGACTGATGAGCGCCTAGAACCGCTCGGCCACAGTCACCGGTTACATACAGTAGCATCTTATAATAAATATATGTATTTTAAGTTAAGTAACAGCCAGCCGCTTTTTCCTTTATCATTTAAGGACGAAAACGAATTTACCAAATGATACGAGTACCAGTCAGAGGATAAGCACGAAAATAGCCTCATGTATGACACCGGCCAGACTGTAAGTAGTTACAATTACTAGAAACACGCAAAATGCACACAAGTTGCTACTGACACTCCCTCTAGGAAATTTTAAACGAAAGGAACAATTTAATGCGGGCTTCCACGAGCACTGTCAACATTAAATTACACCCAAAAACAAGTTCATTCCCTTTGTGCCCCACTATGTAATACGGTACACAGGAGGTCACCATCAACATCCGTTTTATGATGATACCCACCGCAATTGTCTCGCAGCAAATACAGCTCGGCGAAGCAGTATCGAGATAAAATTAGAAGGAACCTTCCCCAAATAAATGCTACAAACTAGCAACGTAAATGACACTAAAGATGCGACGAGTTCATACATGGCTTCCCATCACGTAGCCACCCCAGACAGGAAAACATGCCGCCGCTGTTCGTAGCAATCCTGACGTATTTGTGACTGCTTGCAGACTGTCGCCAGTGCACCTATGATTTCCCCCCCCCCCCCCCCCCTCTTGTGCCTTTGTGCGGCATCCCTCTACCGATGCGCGATTAGAAAACCAGTGCCCTTGCGGCATGCCAAAGAAACTACAAGGACTTCGGTACGATATACTATTTAAAACCGTGTAATCAGCTTGAGTTAAAGTCCTTTTTCTTCTACCACCACACTTCACTATTTCCCACTGTATCTAACTTCATTCTGTCCATTTCCCATTTTAAATTCTCTAACCTACGTACCCGATTAAGGGATCTAATTTAATTTTCCACACTGCGACTCCTAGCATATTAGGTTTTTTTTTTCCTGTTGACGACATCCTCGAGGGGATGTCCCTCCTGGGACTCGAATGGGGGACAGTCTTACCTCCGGAGTATTTTACCGAAAGATGCCATCATCATCTGACCACGCAACAGACGAGATTGCCCACATGGAAAATAAGGGCTGTAGTTTTCCCTTGTTTTCAGCCATTCGCAGTACCAGAGCAGCAAGTCATCTTGGATGATATTATAAGGTCAGATTGGTTAATAGCCTCTCTTCAGGAGCCATAACGTCTGTCTGGCGTCTGAATAGATACCCTTCGTTGTCGCTGTAGCTGCAGTACATCTGTCTGTGTTGCTGAAGCGCTCAAGCCAACCGATATTGGCAAGTAGGGAGTCTCCCATCGAACCTGTTAAATGCCTGTACCCACATTGCCAGTTTACCAGGGTCGAAATGTGTAGGGCTGAAGCCGTCACGGTTACTTTTATCACTGTTGGAAAATTCTGCAGATTGCAGCATCCTATTAATTTTATTGGTAATGATTGAATAGATGCCTGTTGTGGTTCTATTTAAATTTTTTGGTTTACAGAAGCCTATAAAAAATTTGACTGAGGTCGACATATCTCCTGCATACAAATTCCTTAGGAAGTCTGTCAACTGGATGGAGGTGGTCATGCACGAGTGGAACCCTATGCAGATGGTGTCACGGATGGCCGGTACGTCACCTCCTCTCTGTGAAGAAGGGCTTAAAAGTCCAGAGATGATGAGCTTCATAAAGTGCGTGATTTTCCTTAGTCTAAACATTCAGTTGCCTCAGTACAGAAGACACGTATCTACCTACACGTTTGCTGTTACAGGTCGCCGTCGAAGTTCGACCTGTACATCGTGGAGAGAGCGCTGGTGCCGTGCTTCTACGGCGTGGCTCACGCAGTGGGTTCCCCACCAGTGGTGGGGCTCGTGACCCTCGGAGCCTACCCTTACGCCCACTGGACACACGGCAACCCGGACAACCCTGCCTATTCGCCCTGGTGGGTCCATGCTTACCCGGACCATTTGTCGTTTTGGCAGAGGCTCTACAGCTCCTACGTGTGGCTCCACTTCAATTATCTGTGGTTCAATGTTGTGTTGCCGAAACACGACGCTATGTTGAAGAATTACTTTGGGCTTGAAGTCCCATCGATCTTCGAACTTGAGAGAAATTTCAGTCTGATGCTCATCACCAACCATTTCACCGAAAGCTACCCCAGACCTAATCTACCCAATTTCGTGGAAGTCACTGGGCTACACATCCAGCCGGATATTAAACCTCTTCCCAAGGTACAGTATATTTAGAATGTAAGCAGCGGTATTCAGTAATTTACGTGTCACTTATTCTTTTATTCAAACAGTGGTACTGTATATTCCATCATGAGGTACTTCATGGATTTGGAACAAATCGACGCTTATGTTTGTAGATAGGGTATTGTGACCGCTTCTGGGTGTGGTTCTATGTTCTAAGGATACAAAACAAAAATATCAGTAATCCCCAAAAGACATGACATTTGTACCATTTAACAGCTCCTGTAGCTTTGATAGATGGTGAGCAGAGTACACACTTCTCTACAGGTCTGCCATATCCCATAGAGCTGCCAAACTGTGTTAAGTTCGTCACCAAATAGTCTGAGATGTTTTCTGTGGCACTGTTGTTGTTGTTGTATCTCTAAATAACTACTGAAACCTACATCCTTCTGAATCTTTTTACTATATTCATCTCTTGGTCTCCCTCTACGGCTTTTACCCTGACACTACCCTCCAGCGCTAAATTGATGATCCCATCATGTCTCAGAATGTGTCCTGTCAACCGCTCCCTTCTTTTAGCCAACTTGTGCCACAGAGTTCTTGTCTCGCTAATTCTGTTCAGTACCTGTTCAATAATTACGTGATCCGCCCATCTAATCTTCAGCACTCTTCTGTAAAACCACATTTCAAAAGCTTCTACTCTGTTCTTGTCTAAACTGTTTATCGTCGATGTTTCACTTACTTGCATGGCTACGCCCCAGACAAATCAGAAAAGACTTCCTAACACTTAAGACTATATTCGATGTTAACAAATTTCTCCTCTTCACAAACGCTTTTCTTACCATTACCCGCCTACATTTTATATCCTCACTAATTCGGCCATCATGAGTTATTTGCTTGCCTAAATAGCAAAACTCATCCATTACTTTAAGTATCTTGTTTTCTAATTTTCCCTCAGCGTCACCTGATTTAATCCGACTACATTCCGTTATCGTTGTTTAGCTTTTGTCAATGTTCATCTTTCCTCATTTCTAATCACTGTCCATTCCGTTCAACTGTTATTCCAAATCTTTTACTGTCTCTGACAAACCACACAGTTTTTATTTCTTCTCCATGCACTTTGATTCCTACTTCAAATTTTTATTCAGTTTTCTTTACTGCTTGCTCCATGTACAGATTAAATCACGCCGGGGATAGGCTACAGCCTTGTCTCACTCCCTTCTCAACGACTGGTTACCTTTCGTGCCCATCAATTCTTATAACTGACATCCAGTTTCTGTAGAAGTTGTAAATAGCCTTTCGCTCCCAGTATTTTAACCCTGCTACTTTCACAAATTCAAAGAGATTATTCGAATCAACACTGTCAAAAACTTTTTCTAAATTTTCAAATGCTGTAAACATAGGTATTTCTTTCCTTAACCTATCTTCTAAGGTAAGTCGTAGGTTTGTTTGTTGTTTGGGTGAGGAGACCAGATAGCGAGGTTCAAAAATGGTTCAAATGGCTCTGAGCACTATGCGACTTAACTTCTGAGGTCATCAGTCCCCTACAACGTAGAACTACTTAAACCTAACTAACCTAAGGACGTCACACACATCCATGCTCGAGGCAGGATTCGAACCTGCGACCGTAGCGTTCGCTCGGCTCTAAACTGTAGCGCCTAGAACCGCACGGCCACTCCGGCCAGCCGACAGCGAAGTCATAGGTCTCATCGGATTAGGGTAGGACGGGGAAGGAAGTCGGCCGTGCCCTGTCAAATGAACCATCCTCGCATTTGCGGCATTTGCCTGGAGCGATTTAGGGAAATCACGGAAAACCTAAATCAGGATGGCCGGCCGCGGGATTGAACCGTCGTCCTCCCGAATGCGAGTCCAGTGTGCTAGCCGCCTTGTTCGGTCTAAGGTAAGTCGTAGGGTCAGTATTGGCTCGCGTGTTCCTGCATTTCTCCGAAATCGAAACCTATCTTCCTCGAGGTCTGCTTCTACCAGCTTTCCCATTCTTCTGTAAAGATTGGTGTTAGTATTTCGCAAGCATGACTTATAAAGCGGGTAGTTCGGTAATTTTCACAACTGTCAACACCTGCATTCTTTCGAATTGAAATTACTTCATTCTTCTTGACATGAGGATATTTCTCTTGTATCATACATCTCGCCCACCAGATGGAAGATTTTTGTCGTGGCTGGCTGTCCCAAGGTTATCAGTAGTTCTGACGGAATGTTGTCTATCCCGAGGCCTTGTTTTAGATTTAGATTTAGACTATCACATCTCCCATCTCATCTTCATCTATGGCCTCTTCCATTTCTACATTATTGACTTGTACAGATCTTTTATATACTCCTTCCGCTTTTCAGCCTTCCCTTCTATGTTTAGGAGCCCTTGATATTCATGCAGCTGATTCTCTTTTCTGCAAAGATTTCTCTAATTTTACTGTAGCTCAGTATTTATCTTTCTTCTAGTGAAATATACCTTTAAACCCTCACATTTATCCCTAGCCACTGGTGTTTAGCCATTTTGCACCTCCTGTTAATCTCATTTTTTATCCATTAGTATTCCCTTTTGGCTGCTTCCTTGGCATATTAATACCGAATAATTTGGAGGACCATTGGGAGTGAAATAGGTGTTCGGCAAACCAAAAATGTGCACGTAAAGCACTAAGAACATGTCTGCTATCACCTTAGAAGATAGAGCTGTCCGCATAATACACATCATGAAGAATGTTGTATGTTCACGGTAACATGAAAAAGGGGGCTCAAGTCTTAGTGCGGAAAATACCGCGGGAACATCACAGACCACCTCCGGCCTTAGCTTCGTACTCTGCAGATTTCGGGGTAAATGCCATGTTGCAGTGTCTCAGAACACGACGCCTAGTATCATCTGAAGAGAGACAAAAGCGTTTCGTTAGACCACACTCATTACCCCTGCCTGTTACTGTCCAATTTGTGTGTTGTTTGGTTCACTGAAGATGTGTTGCTGTAAGTGAAACACCATCCCTTGTAGTCACGTTGGGCAGTCCTCTTTGGCTTACTGAAGACGTGCTGCCGCAAGAGGTACACCATTCGCTGTAGACACCTTCAGCAGTGGTCGTTAATTCGCCAACAAATCGGGAAACTTCGTTCATAGTGTGCTCTTGGGCTCGTCCAAACACTATACTTCTTCCTGCGATTGTGTCATATCTGCGCGTCAACACACCTTACTGCACTGACTCCGTACATGCACATCGCTTCATTGTCATTATTTAAATTAGAAGGGTCTCATGACCGTTTGATACCAATTCCACACCACCTACAGCTCTTCAGAAGGAACATGGTGTTCTTTTAAGTTAAGCTGAAAAGTAACATTATGTACAAAGAGCTCAATTTTGGGTCTAACGCTAACTAAAACTGATGACATACCAATTCCCTTTTGTTTTCCTAACATTATTTCCTTAGGATTTAACTGTTTTCTTCCTTCCTGCGCTGTCGTCAGTCATACGACCACACCGCCGCCTGAGAGATCGATCCGCCGGATGCGATTCTCTCGATAAACGCAACAGAAGAACGGCTGTGTCAGCCAAAGAGTACACAGCCAGTCGCAGTACTTATGCTGGCTCCGAGGCGCCGCTGGGCCACTTCATGTGCAGCAGGAGAGTAGTGCAGTTGTGCCAGTCTACAGTTCGTAGCGGCGCTCAGTGGTCAGCCATCGCCGACGTTAGTCATCGTCAGCAGCTCAGTCATTGCTGCCATCAAGTCTTTGTAGCCCAGTTCCCAGTTAGTCTTTAAATTCGCCGAATTCGACATTCAAGATTACGAGGGATTAATACGTGACTGCAAGATTTGTGACATGTAAATTATGTCATTCTACAGACGCTTAGTCTAATCGCGTCTTCTATAATTGTCAACCAACAGATCATGGCCTACAACAAAGTTAAGTAATAAATACTTCCTTATTTTGTACTCGTGCTAATTAATTGAGTTTTCCTATTGTAGCTACCAAGCAATCTGGGCATAGTAGAACCCACGTTTCCACCACGTTGGCTCCCTCATAGTTGCTAGTACATGTTGATGGACTGGGTTACTGTGGGAGATCGAGAGCCATCACTTCCCTCACAGTTTTTCTCTGGACAACAAACAGAAAAATTCTGCGGTGTGGTAGGCTCTATGGAATCGCAATGTATTAGAAACCTAATCTTCTCAATTGTTTCCAAGGATAATTTTGCAATGGGTCCATAGCCTGCTTGATGAAGGCTCAAGCGTCCTAAACACACCTCGACGAGCCCGATAAATCACTCTATTTTGATCCCATAAAAACTGTCTAGGACTATTTGGAACAGCGGGCAAAACGTTGCTATGAACCTCTCCACAATTTGGTGAGTCTACGACTCTAGAGGATCTGATCGTCAATATGTGTCTTCAGCTGGATACGGCAACGCCATAGAAACTTGGTGACTCTCTTCCACACTGATTTGAGGCTGTTATCGAGGATGGCGCCGATGTAACTCGATGTTAGCGTAATGTCTACTGGGAGTGACTAACTTTTTGTCCAGGAGGCATGCCAGTTACACAGTGAGGGAACGGACAGCATGAATAGAGATAAAAACGTAGTGCCCAGAGTTATTGGAGTGCCATAGCGAAATTTTTCAAATATATGCGCCACACTGTATTCCATATCATAGGCATGAAAGAGAAATATCATATAGCCACTGTGCGCTAAACGGATGTTATTATACGGGGGCCATTTTCCTCTTAAGGAAAAGTTGCATTAATGCACTGTATTCTATTCTGAGGACAGACGTCCCATGTTTCAATACGGAATAAATAAAACTAAGGAAACCTTGTATAGGAGTGCGAAACTGTGCTGCGGACTCTCGGAAGTCCTGCTTAACTCACGTTGCGTGGTGGGAGCAGAATGTAAGAGAAGCTCTTGAGACAGTGCCGGTCGCGCACCTGAAAACTGAACTCAAGTGCCTGGAAAGTTTCGAGAGATAACTATGAGGAGAAGTTATTCCTTGATTATCAGCTACAGACCTACAAACTCGCTCTCTCTCTCTCTGAAATTTGCAGAAGATCAGAAAGTATCATGGGCGTGTGTATTCATGTCTGTGGAGCGTTCATCCAATAGCTCCGCTAATTCAGTAGATTGCATAGAGAGTTTTTCATTCTACTTGCATTACACCACCAGTAAGATGTCAATCAACTAATAAACAGATACGAAGAGTCGTCAAATGGAAGATGCGATGCAATGATCACATGACGTACGACTATTGCTCATTATGCTCCACAATAAACTGAACACTTCTCCACCACGAGAAATTTTTGAGTATTGTTTTATGAAACGCGGCCGGGGAGCTGTCTTTGTCTTGAATGAGATTTTCACTCTGCAGCGGAGTGTGCGCTAATGTGAAACTTCCTGGCAGATTAAAACTGTGTGCCGGACCGAGACTCGAACTCGGGACCTTTGTCTTTCGCGGACAAAAGCTCTACCACTTGCCTGCGAAAGGCAAAGGTCCCGAGTTCGAATCTCGGTCCGGAACACAGTTTTAATCTGCCAGGAAGTTTAGACCTTTGTCTTGTTCCTTTGTTGATCATCGAATTAACGCGTTCTGTTACTGTGGGCACTACAAAAAGAGGTTACCGAACAACTTATCTACTTGACTGATCAATAATTTTCGTTTCATCTTAGAGGATACAACGGGATTTATACATTCATCCCCTCCGTGTCTCACCGACAGGACATCCAGGACTGGCTGGACGGAGCTACTGAGGGTGTGATCTACTTCAGCCTGGGCACAAACGTGCTGGGAAGCACAATGCCATCCGACAAGCGACGGGCTTTTCTCGACGCTTTCTCCCAGTTGCGGCAGAGAGTGCTCTGGAAATGGGAGAAAGACGATGCGACAGACCTGCCACCTAATGTGAAACTGTCCAAGTGGATTCCACAACAATCCGTATTAGGTACGTCGATTTTATGTCAAATTGTTCAATGAACGTTGTAACTGTTGTTGTGTTCTTCAGTCCAAGGACTGGTTTGATGCAGCTCTCCATGCTGCTATATCCCGTGCAAGCTCCTTCATCTCACACTACTTACTGCAACTTACATCCTTCTGAATCTGCTTAGTGTATTCATCTCTTGGTCTCCCTCTACGATTTTTACCCTCCACGCTGCCCTCCAATGCTAAATTGGTGGTCCCTTGTTGCCTCAGAACATGTCCTACCAACTGATGCCTTCTTCTAGTCACGTTGTGCTACAAATTCCTCTTCTCCCCAATCCTATTCAACACTTCCTCATTAGTTATGTGATCTACCCATCTAATCTTCAGCATTCTTCTGTATCACCACATTTCGAAAGCTTCGATTCTCTTCTTGTCTAAACTATTTATTGCCCATATTTCACTTCCATACATGGCTACACTCCATACAAATACTTTCAGAAATGACTTCCTCACGCTTAAATCTCTACTCGATGTTAACAAATTTCTCTTCTTCATAAACGCCTTCCTTGCCATTGCCAATCAGCATTTTATGTCCTCTCTACTTCGACCACCATCAGATATTTTGCTCCGCAAATAACAAAACTCATCTACTGCTTTAAGTGTCTCGTTTCCTAATCTAATTCTCTTAGGATCACCTATATTTAATTCTACTACATTCCATTATCCTCGTTTTGCTTTTGTCGATGTTCATCTTATATCCTCCTTTCAAGACACTATCCATTCCGTTCAACTGCTGTTCCAAGTCCTTTGCTGTCTCTGACAGAATTACGATGTCATCGGCGAAGCTCGAAGTTTTTATTTCTTCTCCATGGATTTTAATACCTACTCCGAATTTTCTTTTGTTTCCTTCACTGCTTGCTCAATATACAGATTGAATAACATCGGGGAGAGACTACAACCCTGTCTCACTCCCTTCGCAACCACTGCTTCCCTTTCATGTCCCTCGACTCTTATTACTGCCATCTGGATTCTCTACAATTTGTAAATAGCCTTTCGCTCCCTGTATTTTACCCCTGCCACCTTCAGAATTTGAAAGAGAGTACTCCAGTCAACATTGTCAAAAGCTTTCTCTAAGTCTACAAATGCTAGAAACGTAGGTTTGCTCTTCCTAAATCTAGCTTCTAAGATACGTCGTAGGGTCAGTATTGTCTTACGTGTTCCAACATTTCTACGGAATCCAAACTGATCTTCCCCTAGGTCGGCTTCTACTAGTTTTTCCATTCGTCTGTAAAGTATTCGCATTAGTATTTTGCAGCTGTGACTTATTAAACTGATATTTCGATAATTTTCACATCTGTCAACACCTGCTTTCTTTGGGGTTGGAATTATTATATTCTTCTTGAAGTCTGAGAGATTTCACCTGTCTCGTACAACTTGCTCACAACTTGCTCACCAGATGAAGAGTTTTGTCAGGACTGGCTCTCCCAAGGCCGTCAATAGTTCTAATGGAATGTTGTCTACTCCCAGGGCCTTGTTTCGACTCAGGTCTTTCAGTGCTCTGTCAAACTCTTCACGCAGTATCATGTCTCCCATTTCATCTTCATCTACATCCTCTTCCATTTCCATAATTTTGTCCTCAAGTACATCACCCTTGTATAGACCCTCTGTATACTCCTTCCACCTTTCTGCTTTCCCTTCTTTGCTTAGAACTGGGTTTCCATCTGAGCTCTTGATATTCATACAAGTGGTTCTCTTATCTCCAAAGGTCTCTTTAATTTTCCTGTAGGCAGTATCTATTTTACCCTTAGTGAGATAAGCCTCTACATCCTTACATTTGTCCTCTAGCCATCCCTGCTTAGCTATTTTGCGTTTCCTGTCGATCTCATTTTTGAGATGCCTGTATTCCTTTTTGCCTGCTTCATTTACTGCATTTTTATATTTTCTCCTTTGATCAATTAAATTCAATATATTCTTCTGTTACCCAAGGATTTCTACTAACCCTCGTCTTTTTAAATACTTGATCCTCTGCTGCCTGCACTACTTCATCCCTCAAAGCTACCCATTTTTCTTCCACTGTATTTCTTTCCCCCATTCCTGTCAATTGTTCCCTTATGCTCTCCCTGAAACTCTGTACAACCTCTGGTTCTTTTAGTTTATCCAGGTCCCATGTCCCTAAATTCCCACCTTTTTGCAGTTTCTTCAGTTTTAATCTACAGGTCATAACCAATAGATTGTGGTCAGAGTCCACATCTGCCACTGGAAATGTCTTACAATTTAAAACCTGGTTCCTAAATCTCTGTCTTACCATTATATAATCTATCTGAAACCTGTCAGTATCTCCAGGCTTCTTCCATGTGTACAACCTTCTTTTATGATTCTTGAACCAAGTGTTATCTATGATTAAGTTGTGCTCTGTGCACAATTCTACCAGGCGACTTCCTCTTTCATTTCTTAGCCCCAGTCCATATTCACCTACTATGTTTCCTTCTCTCCCTTTTCCTACTACCGAATTCCAGTCACCCATAACTGTTAAATTTTCGTCACTATCTGAATAATTTCTTTTATTTCGTCATACATTTCTTCAATTTCCTCATCATCTGCAGAGCTAGTTGGCCTATGGCCTATAAACTTGTACTACTGTAGGTGTGGGCTTCGTATCTATCTTGGCCACAATAATGCGTTCAGTGTGCTGTTTGTAGTAGCTTACCGGCATTCCTATTTTCCTATTCATTATTAAACCTACTCCTGCATCACCCCTATTTGATTTTGTGTTTATAACCCTGTAGTCACCTGACCAGAAGTCTTGTTCCTCCTGCCACCGAACTTCACTGATTCCCACTATATCTAACTATAACCTATCCATTTCCCTTTTTAAATTTTCTAACCTACCTGCCCGATTAAGAGATCTGACGTTCCACGCTCCGATCCGTAGAACGTCAGTTTTCTTCTCCTGATAACGACATCCTCTTGAGTAGTCCCCGCCCGGAGATCCGAATGGGGGTCTATTTTACCTCGGAATATTTTACCCAAGAGGAAGCCATCATCATTTAATCATACAGTAAAGCTGCATGCCCTCAGGAAAAATTACGGCCGTAGTTTCCCCTTGCTTTCAGCCGTTTGCAATACCAGCACAGCAAGGCCGTTTTGGTTATTGTTACAAGGCCAGATCAGTCAGTCGTCCAGACTGTTGCCCCTGCAACTACTGAAAAGGCTGCTGCCCCTCTTCAGGAACCACACGTTTGTCTGGCCTCTCAACAGATACCCCTCCGTTGTGGTTGCACCTATGGTACGGCTATCTGTATCGCTGAGGCACGCAAGCCTCCCCACCAACGGCAAGGTCCATGGTTCATGGGGGGGAGGCTGCCTGTACCACAATATTTATATGTATTTCTTTTTATTTATACATACAACCAAAATTTCTTTTTCATTAACAAAAGATCTAACTCTGAAACTTACTTACATTCCCAATGAGTTTTGCTATTTGGGGGGCAAAATATGTGATGATGGTAGAAGTAGAGAGGATATAAAATACTGATTGGCAATGTCAAAAAAATTGTTTCCGAAGAAAAGAAATATCTTAACATAGAGTATAGATTTGAGTGTCAGGAAGTCTTTTCTGAAAGTATTTGTATGGAAGTGGAACATGGACAATAAACAGTTTAGAGACTAGAAGCATTTGAAATGGTGGTGTTACAGAAGAATGCTCAAGATTATGTTGGTGCCGTGACTGCGGTAATCAACACTGTCAACACTTACTCCGAAGTATGGAATGCTAAATTACCTCTTAATTTTTCACTAATTCACTCAATCTATCATGCTCTTATGGTTATCATTTCCTGTGATAGCATTCACCTTATTTAACGTTCAGTTGTATGCAAACTCTCTGAAGAAGAGATAATAAGAAAAGGATTAAATGTAGTACTTCTAATGCAATTGCCAAATATAACTATCTGGTCAGATTTGTCTTTCCTTGCAGTAAGTGATGGGTAGAGCATACTTAATGTTACTGCAATATGAAATACACTAATTTTTCTATTTTGATTTCATATTTGCATGCCGCGCCATTCTTTTTTCTCAGTAGAGAAGTTTTAGGCTTTGCATTGGTAGTGACAACTAATCAAAGTCAGTCAAGACTTCAAGTTCTTTTTATCTTTTTGCTACATATTTATGAAGTGATTTATTTTGTATGTTGACTATATCTCTTTTTCAATTTATTCAAAGGAAAGGTTTCATTAATTATAATAATTTCTCATAGATGAAGAAGTATTGTTGGCGCTCATTATCTCGGCCTAGAGTGCCCCAAACTCAAACGACAACGACGGGGCTGTGATTATCTACCTCATCTGTGACTGTTTTCTTTCTGTCCCATTCCCGATAGTTTGAATATCAAGACGAAAACATCCTTAATTTTCTTCTGCAACCTTCAGTACTGCAGTACAAGTTTTGTGTGTAGCTATATTCTTCTAATTAATTTTTTTTCTAAAATCTGTGATATATTTTGCTGTGTATCACTTGTGTCCCACTCATCAATCACTAAAAGAATTCAACAGATGTTTTATCTTCCAAAAATTCAAAAAGTTTTCGTATGTTAAAGTTTGATGGCCAAAGTGACTTCTGTGCCATTAGTAACACACTTGTACGATGTTCACAGCACATCCTAACGTCAAAGTCTTCATCACGCAAGGTGGCCTGCAGAGTTTCAATGAAGCCACTTACTATGGTGTTCCTTTAATCGGAATTCCATTCATGGGAGACCAGCACTACAATGTCGAAAAATTCGTAGCTGCCGAGATTGGCTACAGGTTGCAGTTCCGGCACGTCACGAAGGATACCGTTTTAGAAGCTATTCGAACAGTTCTTGGGAATCCCAGGTACAAATTTTTCTTCTGGATTTTTCAAATATTTCGTGTGGTAATAGAAATGTCGCGAATAATACAACCCATAATTGCATTGTTTTCACCATGGTTCCAGTCGAAATAACAACCAAATTTATTAATTTAAAAGTAACAATAAAACTAAATGTGATCTTAAGACTCACAGCACTGATATAACTATTCACTAAACAAGTTTAACAATCTTCATTCTCTGAAGTTACGTGGTTTCGTCGTCTTACCACACATGGGAATGAGCCTGTACCAAGGAGAAAGTAAGTGGGTCAGTTGGTCCATCATTGCTACATGGTTTATTTTTAAAATCAATATTAGATATGACTTGTTGTTGCTATTTATGCTCTACATCTACAACTACATGATTACTCAGGAATTCACTATTAAGTTCCTGGCAGAGGGTTCCTCAAACCACTTTCAAGCTGTTTCTCTACCGTTCCACTCTCGTACGCCACGCGGGAAAAGCGAACACTTAAATCTTTCTGTGCGAGATGTGATTTCTCTTATTACATTATGATAATCATTGCTGACTATGTAAGTGGGAGCCAACAAAATACTTCCACAGGCTGAGGAGCAACTTGGTGATTGAAATTTCATGAGAAGACCCAGCCGCAACGAAAAACGTCTTTGTTTTAATGATTGCCACCCCATATCCGTGGCGCTTTCTCCCCTCTTCTCCATAATTTAAAACGAACTGCCCTGCTCTGAACTTTTTCGATATCCTCCATCGCTCCTATCTGATCCGGATGCCACAGCATACAGCAGTACTCCAGAAGAGGAAGTACAAGCGTAGTGCAGGCAGTCTCTTTTAGTAGACCTTCTGCATTTTGTCAGAATCCTGCCAATAAATCGTAGTCTCTGGTTTTCTTTACCCACAACATTATCTGTGTGATCATTCCAGCATAAGTTAATCGTAATTGTAATCCCCAAGTATTTAGTTGAGTCTACGACCTTTAGATTTGTGTGATTTATTGTATAACCGAAATTTAGCGGACTGCTTTAGTTACTCTGTGTTCTTACTGTATTATAACTTCCTTTGCGGTATATCGTATGTAACACATTACATTAACTACACATGTAGTTGATGTAATGCAGTATCAAAAACTGATTGCACAATATTTGTGTGTTTCCCTACGAATTTAAAAAAAAGTGTTTTTGTTTGTTTTCCATTGTCAGCAATTAGAAGCTTACGCACGTATTTCTTGGTCTCCTTACTGCTTTCAGTTCCATTTTTGTTGATGAACCTTCTGTATTTCCTCTGTTACAGTACGTCTTTTCAATCCTCTTGTGAATAATCTCCAACTATACCAAAAATTTTAATTTATCTCATTTCGTAATCTACTTCCTGAGTACTGCACAACTGGATTTATTTCTAACAAGTTACTCTTTCAGTGCCCAGTTCTTTTCACTTCTCGGTTTGCATTTTCCAGTATCATTATCTTCATCAAACGAATGACAACTTTCATTTTCTTTTGTAACAGAAATACACTGATTGATTTCACTTAATGCGTGCCTCTACAATAATTTGTAGTTTGACTAATGTATGAGAACCTCTCCCTTTTTTAGTACCAGTTTATTTTGTGCATCTCATAATTCTTTTTGGTTAAAGTACAAAGTTAGGAGTACTGCTTCGATTGCATTCTGCTTGAGCAGTCAGTTTCCCTTCAGTTGGTTCACTTGGTTATCTTCTCTTTTAGTAGACCTTCTGCATTTTGTCAGAATCCTGCCAATAAATCGTAGTCTCTGGTTTTCTTTACCCACAACATTATCTGTGTGATCATTCCAGCATACGTTAATCGTAATTGTAATCCCCAAGTATTTAGTTGAGTCTACGGCCTTTAGATTTGTGTGATTTATTGTATAACCGAAATTTAGCGGACTGCTTTAGGTACTCTGTGTTCTTACTGTATTATAACTTTCTTTGCGATATATCGTATGTAACACATTACATTAACTACACATGTAGTTGATGTAATGCAGTATCAAAAACTGATTGCACAATGTTTGTGTGTTTCCCTACGAATTTTAAAAAAAGCGTTTTTGTTTGTTTTCCATTGTCAGCAATTAGAAGCTTACGCACGTATTTCTTGGTCTCCTTACTGCTTTCAGTTCCATTTTAGTTAATGAACCTTCTGTATTTCCTCTGTTCCAGTACGTCTTTTCAATCCTCTTGTGAATAATCTCCAACTATACCAAAAATTTTAATTTATCTCATTTCGTAATCTACTTCCTGAGTACTGCACAACTGGATTTATTTCTAACAAGTTACTCTTTCAGTGCCCAGTTCTTTTCACTTCTCGGTTTGCATTTTCCAGTATCATTATCTTCATCAAACGAATGACAACTTTCATTTTCTTTTGTAACAGAAATACACTCATTGATTTCACTTAATGCGTGCCTCTACAATAATTTGTAGTTTGACTAAGGTATGAGAACCTCTCCCTTTTTTAGTACCAGTTTATTTTGTGCATCTCATAATTCTTTTTGGTTAAAGTACAAAGTTAGGAGTACTGCTTCGATTGCATTCTGCTTGAGCAGTCAGTTTCCCTTCAGTTGGTTCACTTGGTTATCTTCTCTTTTAGTAGACCTTCTGCATTTTGTCAGAATCCTGCCAATAAATCGTAGTCTCTGGTTTTCTTTACCCACAACATTATCTGTGTGATCATTCCAGCATACGTTAATCGTAATTGTAATCCCCAAGTATTTAGTTGAGTCTACGGCCTTTAGATTTGTGTGATTTATTGTATAACCGAAATTTAGCGGACTGCTTTAGGTACTCTGTGTTCTTACTGTATTATAACTTTCTTTGCGATATATCGTATGTAACACATTACATTAACTACACATGTAGTTGATGTAATGCAGTATCAAAAACTGATTGCACAATGTTTGTGTGTTTCCCTACGAATTTTTAAAAAAGTGTTTTTGTTTGTTTTCCATTGTCAGCAATTAGAAGCTTACGCACGTATTTCTTGGTCTCCTTACTGCTTTCAGTTCCATTTTAGTTAATGAACCTTCTGTATTTCCTCTGTTCCAGTACGTCTTTTCAATCCTCTTTTGAATAATCTCCAACTATACCAAAAATTTTAATTTATCTCATTTCGTAATCTACTTCCTGAGTACTGCACAACTGGATTTATTTCTAACAAGTTACTCTTTCAGTGCCCAGTTCTTTTCACTTCTCGGTTTGCATTTTCCAGTATCATTATCTTCATCAAACGAATGACAACTTTCATTTTCTTTTGTAACAGAAATACACTCATTGATTTCACTTAATGCGTGCCTCTACAATAATTTGTAGTTTGACTAAGGTATGAGAACCTCTCCCTTTTTTAGTACCAGTTTATTTTGTGCATCTCATAATTCTTTTTGGTTAAAGTACAAAGTTAGGAGTACTGCTTCGATTGCATTCTGCTTGAGCAGTCAGTTTCCCTTCACTTGGTTATCTTTCTGACTTAAACTGATATCACATTGTAACCTAGAACAGTAACGAAGCATATGTAATTGTACTACATATTACGATTATTATTTGCTTTCTAGATAGAAAATTTTCTTATAAGAATACAATGTATATGGAAACAAACCGCCAGACACATTTTCAGTTTTCATTCTGAAAATTGATTTTTCAATTACTAAGGAAGCAATTATCAAGTCGGTGCACACAGAGACAGGCAAACAAACACACACACACACACACACACACACACACACACACACACACACACACACACACACACGCACACACACATTATACGACAACACTGCGTAGGGCAAAAACTTAAAACGAACACGGCGATCTTGGTTTTACAACGTTTGTACCAAGTAAAACAAATCGCTCCTTCTAATTACTCAGAATGAGAAAATTCAATACAAATATTGTATTCACACTTTGAAATTGCTCATAAAAGAGTTAAAATAACGTTTGAAGGCGTCCAAATGTCCTTAGCTTAAGTCAGTTTAAGTAGTGTGTAAGTTCAAAATGGTTCAAATGGCTCTGAGAACTATGGGACTTAAACTTCTGAGGTCATCAGTCCCCTAGAACTTAGAACTAATAAAACCTAACTAACCTAAGGACATCACACACATCCCGAGGCAGGATTCGAACCTGGGACCGCAGCGGTCGCGCGGTTCCAGACTGAAGCGCCTAGAACCGCTCGGCCACACCGGCCGGCAGTGTGTAAGTCTAAGGACCGATGACCTGAGCAGTTTGGTCCCTTAGGAATTCACACACATTTGAACATCTGAATGATATGATGTCTTTTTTGAAATCCAGCTGCTGGATCTCACTTAGAATGGCGGCTATCACTACGTACCGGATAACTCACAGTGTAACGTTCCGTAGAGTTATTTTTTCAGCACTGTACAGTGTAGCTGAAAACTCGCAGAAAGCGTGGGAATATAGAAGTAGATGTAGAGAAGTTAGTTCGTTCAAATTTTGGGATGTTGTGTATCGTCTAGATCAGTGGTTCCCAACAGCTGGTCCCGGGACCCCGAGGGCTCCGCGACCTACGCCAGAGGGGTCCCCAAGATGCTGTTAGAATAAAAAAATATAGTACATATATTTCGTATGATAACAGATTTTTTGTTTTGGCCGCTCAATATTTTTCGATAATAGATATTTCAAAGTTTTTTCTAAGTACCAAAAATAGAAAACTTATAAAAAGTGTCTTAATTTGTCTGTTTTAGGTATTTGATACTGTGATATGACAAGTTACCAAACATGCTCGATTTTGTTGGGAACCCCTGGTCTAGATAAACCAGAGAACTATAGAATATACACTCCTGGAAATGGAAAAAAATTGACACCGGTGTGTCAGACCCACCATACTTGCTCCGGACACTGCGAGAGGGCTGTACAAGCAATGATCACACGCACGCCACAGCGGACACACCAGGAACCGCGGTGTTGGCCGTCGAATGGCGCTAGCTGCGCAGCATTTGTGCACCGCCGCCGTCAGTGTCAGCCAGTTTGCCGTGGCATACGGAGCTCCATCGCAGTCTTTAACACTGGTAGCATGCCGCGACAGCGTGGACGTGAACCGTATGTGCAGTTGACGGACTTTGAGCGAGGGCGTATAGTGGGCATGCGGGAGGCCGGGTGGACGTACCGCCGAATTGCTCAACACGTGGGGCGTGAGGTCTCCACAGTACATCGATGTTGTCGCCAGTGGTCGGCGGAAGGTGCACGTGCCCGTCGACCTGGGACCGGACCGGAGCGACGCACGGATGCACGCCAAGACCGTAGGATCCTACGCAGTGCCGTAGGGGACCGCACCGCCACTTCCCAGCAAATTAGGGACACTGTTGCTCCTGGGGTATCGGCGAGGACCATTCGCAACCGTCTCCATGAAGCTGGGCTACGGTCCCGCACACCGTTAGGCCGTCTTCCGCTCACGCCCCAACATCGTGCAGCCCGCCTCCAGTGGTGTCGCGACAGGCGTGAATGGACGGACGAATGGAGACGTGTCATCTTCAGCGATGAGAGTCGCTTCTGCCTTGGTGCCAATGATAGTCGTATGCGTATTTGGCGCCGTGCAGGTGAGCGCCACAATCAGGACTGCATAAGACCGAGGCACACAGGGCCAACACCCGGCATCATGGTGTGGGGAGCGATCTCCTACACTGGCTGTACACCTCTGGTGATCGTCGAGGGGACACTAAATAGTGCACGGTACATCCAAACCGTCATCGAACCCATCGTTCTACCATTCCTAGACCGGCAAGGGAACTTGCTGTTCCAACAGGACAATGCACGACCGCATGTATCCCGTGCCACACAACGTGCTCTAGAAGGTGTAAGTAAACTACCCTGGCCAGCAAGATCTCCGGATCTGTCCCCCATTGAGCATGTTTGGGACTGGATGAAGCGTCGTCTCACGCGGTCTGCACGTCCAGCACGAACGCTGGTCCAACTGAGGCGCCAGGTGGAAATGGCATGGCAAGCCGTTCCACAGGACTACATCCAGCATCTCTACGATCGTCTCCATGGGAGAATAGCAGCCTGCATTGCTGCGAAAGGTGGATATATACTGTACTAGTGCCGACATTGTGCATGCTCTGTTGCCTGTGTCTTGTGCCTGTGGTTCTGTCAGTGTGATCATGTGATGTATCTGACCCCAGGAATGTGTCAATAAAGTTTCCCCTTCCTGGGACAATGAATTCACGGTGTTCTTATTTCAATTTCCAGGAGTGTAGTTAGTTATACCATGAAATGCATCGGATAAACTGCATTACGATCATATTTATTTTACGATTACCTAACAGAAAAACACCAAATAAGAATTTTTTTCTGTAAGATAGAAATTAGTGAACTCTTTCTCTGTTGCTCACTTACTAGTGAAACCTGTTTAATTGCATCACTTAACTAGTCTGGTTTCGAATATTCCGTTTAGTCTCACTATGACTGTTAAAGTTACATTATTTCCTTCAATTCGCCGGCTTGTACTTCGTCCTGTTCTGTCTTTTATCCATTCCGTTGTGTATTCGTTGAAGCATCTGTGTATCATGTTGGAGTTGACACTTATTCTAAGGCTAAATGCTTCCTGATGAGCTGTCAAACCACTGCGTATTTTCAGTTTTTGTTAGTTTGCTTCCTAATGCTTCTATTTATAAATTTCATGTCTTATCAAGTTCCTAATAGCTTTAAATCTTCTCGGAAAACATATTTCTCTCTCTGTGTTTAGTCTAACGTTCTTCTTACTGCAATTTAGCTTTCACAGTTAAAGATCAAATTTTGAACCTTGCTCTCGTATTGTGACTGACCTTACTGTTTCACACTTACCTACCAAACTAATACACTTTATGAAGATTGTAATCCACTACTGGCTACTAAAATTGCTACACCACGATGATGACGTGCTACAGACGCGAAATTTAACCGACAGGAAGAAGATGCTGTGATATGCAAATGATTAGCTTTTCAGAGCATTCACACAGAGTTGGCGCCGGTGGCGAGACCTACAACGTGCTGACATGAGAAAAGTTTCCAACCTATTTCTCGTACACAAACGGCAGTTGGCCGGAATTGCCTGGTGAAACGTTACTGTGATGCCCCGTGCAAGGAGGAGAAATGCGTAACATCATGTTTCTGACTTTGATAAAGGACGGATTGTAGCCTATCGCGATTGCGGTTTATCGTATCGCGACATTGCTGCTCGCGTTGGTCGAGATCCAATGACTGTTAGCAGAAAGTGGAATCGGTGGATTCAGGAGGGTAATACGGAACGCCGTACTGGATCCCAACGGCCTCATATCACTAGGAGTGGAGATGACAGGCATCTTATTCGCATGGCTATAACGGATCGTGCATCCACGTCTCAATCCCTGAGTCAACAGATGGGGACGTTTGCAAGACAACAATGAACAGTTCGACGACGTTTGCAGCAGCATGAACTATCAGGTCGGAGGCCGTGGCTGCGGTTACCCTTGACGCTGCATCACAGACAGGAACGCCTGTGATGGTGTACTCAACGACTAACCTGGGTGCACGAATGGCAAAACGTCATTTTTTCGGATGAATCCAGGTTCTGTTCACAGCATTACGATGGTCGCATCCGTGTTTGGCGACATCGCGGTGGACGCACATTGGAAGTGTGTATTGGTCATCGCCATACTGGCGTATCACCCGGCGTGATGGTATGGGGTACCATTGGTAACACGTCTCGGTCACCCGTTGTTCCCATTGACGGCACTTTGAACAATGGACGTTACATTTCCGATGTGTTACAACCCGTGGCTCTACCCTTCATTCGATCCCTGCGAAACCCTACATTTCAGCAGGATGATGGGCGACCGCATGTTGCAGGTCCTGTACGGGCCTTCTGGATACAGAAAATGTTCGACTGCTGCCCTGGCCAGCATATTCTCCAGATCTCTCACCAATTGAAAAAGACTGGTTAATTGTGGCTGAGCAACTAGCTCGTCACAATACGCCAGTCACTACTCTTAATGAACTGTGTTATCGTGTTGAAGCTGCATGGGTAGCTGTACCTGTACACGCCATCCAAGGCCCAGGCGTATCAAGGCCGTTATTACAGTCAGACGTGGTTGTTCTGAGTACTGATTTCTCAGGATGTATGCTCCCAGATTGCGTGAAATTATAGTCACATGTCAGTTCTAGTATAATATATTTGTCCAGTGAATACCCGTTTATCATCTGTATTTCTTCTTGGTGTAGCAGTTTAATGGCCAGTACTATAAATGCTTAATCTGCAGATGGACGTAAAGTGGGGTGACAAAAGTCATGGAATGGCGATCTGCACATATACAGGTGGCACCAGTATCGGGTACACAAGATAAAAAAGGGCAGTGCATTGGCGGAACTGTCGTTTGTACCCACATGATTCATCCGAAAGTGTTTCCGACTTCATTGTGCGTGCAGGATGGGAATTAACAGACACTGAACGCGCAAAGCCAGTTGGAGCTGGACACATGGGACATTCCAGTTCGGAAAACGCTGGGCAATTCAATATTCCGAGATCCACAGTGTCAAGAGTTTGCTGAAAATAGCAAATTTCAGGCTGAACTCAACGACCGAGAGCAGCGACTTTTCCACAGAGTTTTCAGTGCTACCAGACAAGCAGCACTATGCCGAATAAACGCAGAAATCAAGGTGGGACGTAGAACTATCGTATCACTTACGATAGTGCGGCGAAACTTGGCGTTGATGGGCTGTGGCGGCAGACGACCGACGCGAGTGCCTTTGCTAACAGCACGACGGCGCCAGCAGCGCCCCTCCTGGACTCGTGACCAATCGGGTGGACCCTAGAGGACTGGGAAACCGTGGCCTAGGCAGACGAGGCCCAATTTCAGTTGTTAACCGTTGACGGTAGGGTTCGAGTGTGGCGCAGACCCCACGAAGCCACGGACCCAAGTTGTTAACGAGGCACTGTGCAGGACGGTGTAGGCTGCGTTTAAAAGCAATGAACTGATCACTGACAGCAAATGGTTATGTTCGGCTACTTGGAGACCATTTGAATCCAATTTTTATGGATGACTGTGCGCCATGTCACCGGGCCTCAATTGTTTGCCACTGATTTGTAGAACGTTCTGGACAATTCGACCGAAATTTGCCATCCAGATCGCTCGACATGAATCCCATCGAATGACTGTGGGGCTTAATCGCAGTTATGGGTGATTTAAAGGCAGCATGGCTCACTATTCCTGCTGGGGACTTCCGTCGACTTGTTGAGTCCATGCTACGACGAGCTGCTCCCCTACGACGCGCAAAAGGAGGTCCTACATCATGTTAGGAGGTATCTCCTGGCTTTTGTCAAGTCAGTGTTTCTCTGACGTGAGACATTATCGAAAGATAAAGACCTTGCACCAGTTAATCGGCTTCAGTGCCTAAGCAACACAAATATCTACACATTAAATGCAACCACATCGGAGGTATACCAATACAGACGTCAGACTAACATACAAGGTGCATTCCATAAGTAATGCAACCAAATTCATAAAAAATCGTTTATTGAATATGTTCTTAAATAATCAAACATTTTCAAAATAGCACCCTCTTGCGTCGCTACACTTCTGGAGGCTGTCTTTCCATGCCTGGAAACCATCCTGGAATGCCTTTTCCGGAATGTTCTTTAGAGCTGATGTAACATGAGCCTGGATGCTTTCAATCGTGTCCCATTGTTTTCCTTTCATGACTCCTTTTAACCGAGGAAACAAAACCAAGTCGGCGGGAGCCAGGTCAGTACTGTAGGGAGGCTGGGGAACCAATGGGTTCTTGGTTCTGGCCAGGATGTCGCTGACAATGAAGGCACTGTGGCTTCGCGCTGTTGTGGTGAACTTTCCACGTGTCACTGATGTCGCTTCGGCAGTGCGAGACCGTCCTTTTTAGTCTTTTGAGCACTTCTAAATAGAAATCTCAGTTTACTGTAGTCCCAGTAGGTACGGATTAGTGGTGGAGAATGCCTCTGGCGTCAAAGAAGACAATGAGCATGATTTTGATCCTGGACTTGCTCAACCGAGCTTTCTTGGGATGGGGCAACGATGGGGTGTGCCACTCTGAACTCTGCCTTGTTGCCTCAGTGATAACTGAGTTTAAAAAATGAGGATCATTTTAACACATTTCCAACATTTCTCGGCACTGAAACACTCGCATGTGCTTTTGTTAGTCGGTCAACACTCTTGGGACGAGTTTGGCACACACCTTCCTCATGTTCAAATCTTCGGCCACAATGCGGAAAACGGTTGTTTTTGACATGTTTAGAGTTTGTGCTATCAATTGAAGGCTGAGCCGTCTGTCAGAGTTCAAGCAATCGCGCACACGCGTCACATTTTCGTCGACTCGTGCTGTTGATGGCCGTGCACTGCGAGGTTCGTCGTGTTCTCCTCTCGAGCCTCCATCAACGACTTGTGCCATCGCAAAACTTGTGATTTGGACAAGCTATCATTCCCAAAGGCATGCTGAAGTAAACGTTTCGGTGGCGGACTTCCCAAGTTTAACGCAAAATTTGAAAGCGTACCGTTGCTCTATAGAATGATCCATTGTGCCGTGTTACATAAACTCAAAACGGGGTTGACGGAAACGCACGTCCTGACTCTCCGGCAGCTCGCAGCCGAATGATAAACAGAGCGTTTTGAAGCTAAAACCCCCCTCCACTTATCACAGCCTGTTACAACACGCTGTGGTGTACCGTTGCGTCAGAAAAAATTGGTCGCATTACTTATCGAACTCACTCTGTATGGTTCCTGGAGAAGGGTAGCAGCGTTTTCAAAAGTTACAAGGGCAACAGTTTGAGAAAGAGACCTGTTTGGCCTTGTAGCATTAGTCATTATGCGCGTACTGTGTTGGTACTACGAAGAGCTGAAAGGGCCTACATGTTCTGAGGACATGTCGCTCTACTGTTTCATTATTTGATGATCGAATTTTATTGGGTACATTTCGCGGAGTCCCGTATTTGTATCTGCTGGCGTTCTATGGGTGCTAGGTCAGGTGAGATCAGTATTATTAGTACAAAACCAAATAGGGTTAATGCCGTAGTAGGTCTAATAATAAACAAGAAAATAGGATTGCGGATGAACTACTATAAACGTCGTTATCGTAGGACAGACAGACACAAAGAGAATAACACTAGTACAAGAAGATATATTTTAGTTCCGTACAAGATGGAATATCGAAACAAAATGTGTATTGAGATTCAACAGATATGAGGGAGACAAGAATTCAATTGTGATAGGGGGTGTGAACTGAATAGAAGAGAATGCAAGAGACGGAAAACAGTAGTTAATTAGCGCGAAGGAATGAATTTCGCACAGAGCACAATTTAATAGATCGAGTCACTTGTAAGAATAACAAGCAGATTTGGAACGGTAGAACATACACTCCTGGAAATGGAAAAAAGAACACATTGACACCGGTGTGTCAGACCCACCATACTTGCTCCGGACACTGCGAGAGGGCTGTACAAGCAATGATCACACGCACGGCACAGCGGACACACCAGGAACCGCGGTGTTGGACGTCGAATGGCGCTAGCTGCGCAGCATTTGTGCACCGTCGCCGTCAGTGTCAGCCAGTTTGCCGTGGCATACGGAGCTCCATCGCAGTCTTTAACACTGGTAGCGTGCCGCGACAGCGTGGACGTGAACCGTATGTGCAGTTGACGGACGTTGAGCGAGGGCGTATAGTGGGCATGCGGGAGGCCGGGTGGATGTACCGCCGAATTGCTCAACACGTGGAGCGTGAGGTCTCCACAGTACATCGATGTTGTCGCCAGTGGTCGGCGGAAGGTGCACGTGCCCGTCGACCTGGGACCGGACCGCAGCGACGCACAGATGAACGCCAAGACCGTAGGATCCTACGCAGTGCCGTAGGGGACCGCACCGCCACTTCCCAGTAAATTAGGGACACTGTTGCTCCTAGGGTATCGGCGATGACCATTCGCAACCGTCTCCATGAAGCTGGGCTACGGTCCCGCACACCGTTAGGCCGTCTTCCGCTCACGCCCCAACATCGTGCAGCCCGCCTCCAGTGGTGTCGCGACAGGCGTGAATGGACGGACGAATGGAGACGTGTCGTCTTCAGCGATGAGAGTCGCTTCTGCCTTGGTGCCAATGATGGTCGTATGCGTGTTTGGCGCCGTGCAGGTGAGCGCCACAATCAGGACTGCATACGACCGAGGCACACAGGGCCAACACCCGGCATCATGGTGTGGGGAGCGATCTCCTACACTGGCCGTATACCTCTGGTGATCGTCGAGGGGACACTGAATAGTGCACGGTACATCCAAACCGTCATCGAACCCATCGTTCTACCATTCCTAGACCGGCAAGGGAACTTGCTGTTCCAACAGGACAATGCACGTCCGCATGTATCCCGTGCCACCCAACGTGCTCTAGAAGGTGTAAGTCAACTAACCTGGCCAGCAAGATCTCCGGATCTGTCCCCCATTGAGCATGTTTGGGACTGGATGAAGCGTCGTCTGACGCGGTCTGCACGTCCAGCACGAACGCTGGTCCAACTGAGGCGCCAGGTGGAAATGGCATGGCAAGCCGTTCCACAGGACTACATCCAGCATCTCTACGATCGTCTCCATGGGAGAATAGCAGCCTGCATTGCTGCGAAAGGTGGATGTACACTGTACTAGAGCCGACATTGTGCATGCTCTGTTGCCTGTGTCTATGTGCCTGTGGTTCTGTCAGTGTGATCATGTGATGTATCTGACCCCAGGAATGTGTCAATAAAGTTTCCCCTTCCTGGGACAATGAATTCACGGTGTTCTTATTTCAATTTCCGGGAGTGTATCTAGGAGCATAGTCGTATATGGTGCATGTTCACAATTTGTTGAATGTGAATTGCAGATTAAAAGTGAGTAAACTACAGGAAACTAATAAATGACGGAGTGGAACCTGTAAAGAATCAGAAGTTGTTAGGAATTTCAAAGAAAGCTCTACACAACTTTTGCCTCAAACAAGAAAAGTGAACGTAATAGAAGACGAATAGGTAGCTTTGAGGGATGTAATACTGATGACAGCAGACCAACTACTAGGCATAAAGACAAGGACCAGTAGAAATTGTTTGACAGTACACGAGATAATGAATTAAAATTACAAATGGAGAAAATATAAATACGCAGCAAATGAAGTGGGCAAAAATGGATGAAGGCATCTAACAAATGAGATTGACAGTAAGTGTTAAATTGGTAAGCAGCGGTCGCTAGAGGATATGGAAACCTACAGACACGTGCATGACCCTGGGAAAGATAGACCCACGTATAACATAAATTAGTAAATGTGAAGAAAAGAGATGCAACGTCATAAATATCAAAAATCTATATACCCAGCGAGTACTAAGCAAAAATGAAAAGGTTAAAAGGTGAGGAGTAATACAAAGGAAAGAAGCTTTAGAACAATATTGTCGAAAGCTAGGAGGAAGTAGATGAAAATGAAGAGACAGATGTGATAAAGCGAGAAGATCTTCAGAGATCATTGAAGGACCTAAGACAGAACAAGGCACCTAAAGCAGACCACAGTTACTCTGATTTATTGAAATCCTAGAGAGAGAGCCAGCCATGACGAATCTATTCTAACTGGTATGCAAGTTATATGAGGCAGACGAGGGAATAAACGAGGCAATATTGACCTAAGATTTATCTTAGAAGGTAGGCTGAAGTAAGGCAATTAACATTTACAGAATTTGTTGTTTTAGAGAACGGTTTTGACAATATTGATTGGAACACACTCTTTGAAATTTTGAAGGCAGTGGGGATGAAATAAAAGGAGTGAAAGATTATCAATAGACTGAATAGAAACGACACTTCAGTTGTAAGAGGGAAGAACAGGAAAGGGGGGGAGGGGGAGGGCGATAACTGAGAAGAAAGTGAGAGAGGTTTCTAGCCTATCTCCTGTGTTAAGTTTCCTTTAATTTACGTCTATGGTCACAATCTTTTCTGTTTAACAGATTACCGGTTTCGGTCTTTAATGACCATCATAAGATCTGTCTCATAAAAGACCGAAACCGGTAATCTGTTAAACAGAAAAGATTGTGACCACAGACGTAAATAAAAGGAAACTTATTACATATACGGGTCACTGTGTTTTTTCGCAACGATGTCGCAGCTTGTATCTCCTGTGTTCTTCAGTCTGTACATTGAGCAAAGAGTTGTTGCTGCCTTCGATATTGCGGCGTCATAATGGTGAGGTCGCGTTTTGTCAGTAGGTCGAACATGGAGTGAGGGTTAGTGGTTCAGTGCAAGCCCAAAGGCGTCAGTGATACAGAAACATAAGAAATAACATTTACTCATCGAGCAGAGTTTACAAAGGTCTTCAGAGCTGCCATCAGCGTCCAGGTGAATGTGCACGTCCTGTGAAGGAGTGCTGACGCCTCATCACATTGTGACGTCACTGCAACAGGTCAGTGTCACGACCACATGCTGTGCTGGCATCGGTGATGGGTCGAGGAAGGTGCTGTCCGGCCAGAGCTTTTGCGATGAGCAAGTATAGCTGCCACCTCAGTGCCCTCAAAGACAACCCATTGTGCGCTTAGGTGGAGACTGCTCATTGTGGTCCAGGATGCTGGTTGTCGCGAAGACTTGCTACACCCTGGTCACCCACCACAAATCGACCAAGACTGCAGCCAATCCTCGCGAGTCGCCCAAGAGGTTGGTTCGAGGCGCCTCGCCAGATCTGTGCAAAGAAGGCGGTTTGCAGGTCGTTTGTGATGGCCCAATACTGGAGGAGACCTGGCGGCTCTCCAGTGTTCTCATCCACGATGATCCCGTAGGCAGAAGTGGCAGACCACGGCTGTGGTATGCGACGGGTTGGCTGGCCCTCAGTGTTGGAGTCAGCAGGCAAGTAGCAGGCTGATCATAATCGATCAGCATGTCGTTATTTCACTGAAGCTCAATAGTCTGTCATTATCTCTGGTTCTAGCGATGTGGACAGAATGACAACATGATAGAAGGTATTTTTGAGCTCCAAAAGTCTATTTAACGGATCCAGACCACACGTATGATGTAGTGGCTCTGAATGTATGAGCGCATTTCTCCTCATTTATCCGTCCTGTTAGCGCTCCTTGTCTCGCTGTGGTAATTTAAGCAACGGTTCTGGGCCGCTGAGCTCGGTCCTTTCTGTCTAAGTTTGATTTTGTGCGACATTGCACTGCTTCTGTTGTTAAGAAGAATGGCCCAATGTTCCTTCGGGCAGTGACGAATGTCTAAAGGAACAGGAACTGCAGCGACTACAGCTGTTTTGAAATACATGAAATTTATTCGGTGTTGCCAACACGAACAACCATATGCTGTATAAGAGAATGACGACAGTGAAAATGTGTTCCGGACCGGAATTCGAACCCCGATTTCCCACTTTACGCGAGCGGTTGCCTTGACCACTTTGGCTAACCACGCACGAACCATTGGCTAGACTCAAACTTCCATACGTCGTCGTTCCTGCATCACAACCTGTAAACATTATGTAATTCCTGTGCAGGCGAGGACATTTTAATGAAAGTCGCTGCCTGCTGCATGCCGGAACTTGACAGTGAAGTTAGATGCTGTTACCTCACACTGCCCTTTTATGTAGCACAGGAGTGCTTGGAGTTCTGTCCCGTTTCGAAGTCCGCTGCATTGACGGTATATCTTGTTGACATAACTGTTGGCGCAGTGATAGCCTAAACTGTTCTAAGCTCGCCTAGGAGAACTTCAACAAAATATTAAACCTGCATAGTGAAATTATTATTCTGTCCAACCCAGTAAAGGATGCCAGGGAGAAATTAATAAAGGCAATTAAAAGTTCAGGGAGAAGAAATAAAACTTTAAGGTTTTGCCGATGAATTTATAATTCTGTCAGAAACCAAAGTAGGATGATCAGTTGACTGGATCTGATAGTGTCTTGAAAGGAGGTTATGAGATGAACATCAACAAAAGTAAAACAAGGGTGGTGGAATGTACTATAATGAAATGAGGCGATGTTGATGGAATTCGATTAGGGAATATACACAAATTAGTGGTCGAGTTTGGCTTTTTAGGTAGCAAAATAACCGGCGATGGGAGGAGAATCAAGCAAAAATTTCTGAAAAGAGAAATATTTTATCATCTAATAAAAATTTAAGTATTACGAAGTCTTTTCTGAAAGTATTTACGTGTTGTATTTTATGGGAGTCAAACCTTGACTTTAAACAGATCAGACAAGAAGACAATAGAAGTTTCTGAAATATTGTGACACAGAAGAATGTAAGAAATTAGATGGGCAGATCAGTAAATATTATCACGACTGTTACAACGAAGTTACAGAATTATGGACCAAGCCGAAATGGTCTTTAGCAGTTCTTGTATCACACAAAATATTTTAACGTCAATGTCAATAGGTACATGTTAATCTCTCAGATCTACCGACTGACGCGACAGTTTTTTCATTGATACCCACATACAGGTTGTCATCTTTGTTTCTCGCCTTCTTGTCTTCCCAGCTGCTGTTACACAAGTGATGTAGGTTAAATAGATTGCAATAAAGTCTAATAGAGACCGACAGCGTTTCATTTCATTTTAAAGCCTCTTCGGTGATCAGCAGTAAGTTAAAGCACGAGAACAGTTCATGATCCTACCAAACCAAAGTTTACGAAAACCAGTGTTGTTGCAGTGACCACTGAAGATGCTTTCAAACGAAGCAAAACGCGTTTGGTCGTAACTAGACGTTACTGCAGTTGCAAAATACGGTATTTAATCTACATAACTTGGATAACTGCGTAGTATGACTAATAATTTTACTGATCTATTTCGGGCAAGTTAATTAAAAACACGTCAATATGTCTGTAGATTCATTTAGATCCTGATATTGACTCAGCTGCAATGAACTTTTGTGAAGTATTTTCAAAATATCCTGATTTTGACGGCACTCCATTCTTACCACTTTGAAAGAACTGTATTGTGTCCATTTACTCTCAAGATGTATTAATGATATCGTACGATGTCAACAGGTATCGGGAAAACATGAAGAAGCTGTCAGCAGTGTACCGTGAGCACCAGGCACAGTCGCTTCCACAAGCCATCTGGTGGATAGAATACATACTACGGCACCAGGGAGCTCCGCACCTGCGGAGCGCTGCTATGGATCTCAGCTGGTACCAGCTGCTGTTGCTAGATGTCATCGCCTTCATTCTGGTTGTGGCGACAGTTGCTGCTATTGTGCTGTACTCACTGACGAGATATCTGATGTCTGTCATATGTAAGACCAAAAAACAAAAGACTCAATGAAGAAAATTGTTTCACTAGCATCAAAGGAGTAAAGGCCTTAATGCTAGTGACAGCCATTGGCTACATAAAAAACGATACGTTATGGCTTGTTAAAGGCAAGCTATGGTTTGATAAACACCGCTGTTTGTATATTTAGCTGTTTTTCTGTATGTGTGATAGTTGTATTCGGCCACCTGCTAGAAATGTATACAAGGTGATGTGAGGGGGATTGTACAGCTAATTGTAGATTGGCTCATCTATAACGAGACATTGAACTTGCAATTAAATGTTACGTCTTCGTCTTTGATTTGTGCTGATCAAATAAATTATATTTATTTTTATAATGTGTTACCGTTTTGTAGGTAATTAACAATCAGCCTAATTTCACTTTTTACGATTTTCCTAAATAAAAAATTACTATGTTTCGCAAAATTAAAAATTAGGGCCTTTTTATGTAGAGAGCCGACAAGCAATGCGTTAAGATTAAAGAAATTTGGCAAGAGCATTGGTTAGAACCTATTACCTGCTGGTCAGAAATGTAAGTGCCCTAGTTGTCCTGTAAGCAGTTGGCTGTTTGAGAAATGGACAAATGGTATATTAAATTGACGAGCATGAGGTCTAGATTTGCAAAAATGGGTTCATTTGCTTGAAAGTAATCAAGGTAATTAAAAAAAATCAGTCATTGGTTTGAGGGAAAATTTTTGTTCGCATTTTCATAGCCAAAAATGAGTGAGGAATTGATAAATGGAGTGTCAAGTTAACTGGCGTGGGATCGCGTTGTGAAGAAGAATATTTACTTGATTGAAGATGATCAGGGTAACTAAAAATCTTCATTAGTGATTTCAGGTAAATTTGAAATATTCACCAGTAGCTGTTGCTAGCTATGTAAATGAAGTGTCAAAAAGTTCATTTCCTCAAGGAACAGCTACTTTGTATGTAAATTTTAAAAATTTTTCCTGCAAAAAAGTACTAAATTTGCCACGAAGACAAAGGACGATAAAGCTCCCAAAAAGGTGTCCATAAACTTTGAGAGTGGTCATGGCTGTGAGTGCATAGTTAGTTGTGGATCGAGTGACAGACAGCCGCGCGATGCCGTGTTGGACAGTGAAAGGGGTGTGGTAACAGGTCACGTGGGACTGCGCTGAACTGTACACAGCGGCGGCAGCTTTGACGTTCCACCTCTAGATGTCGGCGCGTTTTTGGCCCCTGCTACTGGATCATTCTGGAAGTATGAGAAATCCTGTGACTAGTAGACGTTCAGGATGATCCAAAGACACGTGATCAGAATTTCCCGTGCTCTCTGGCCGTTGGGAGGTGGCGGGGGGAAGGGAGGCAGAGGTGGGGGGGGGGGGGGAGGATGGAGTGGGGAGGGCAAAGAATTGTGGAAAAGGCCGTCATGACTGGCCAGAGGGACCAGCTAAAATGCTGAATATATCTCAATTAAAAAATGTGAACCCATTGAAGGTACTGGAAATCCGTTACCACACATAAATGGAGAAAATTATGACGAGTGCGAGGATTTAGATGCTCACAAGGACCAATGTATGGATTTTAAGTTTTTCGTGTTAAATATTTTGTGAAAAGTGTATACTTGAAAAATTAATAACTTGACGACACCTTTACCGATTTTCATAAAAGAAGTGTATATGAATAGATTTCGTAGACACCTGTCGATTATCAAAAACAGAATTGTTAGAAATATTACCAGTTTTGAAATAAAGGCTGGCATATGTATTCCCTGTGGGAAAATAGTGAATTTTAACCAAAATTTAATTAATATGTTGAAAGCAGTGTCCGTATTGCAAAATAAACATACACACATCCAAAACGTATTGCATCACCTTGGTTCTGAGAGTTCCAGAACCTGTGCAGAAAATAGAAATAGAGATCAATGTAAACGTCATTTCTGCCCTCATTACTGCTCATGAAAACCACACATTGCATGTTGTACCACCAGGCAGCGAGACCTTCAGAGGTGGTGGCCCAGATTGCTGTACACACTGGTACCTCTTAACACCCACTAGCATGTCCTCTTGCATTGATGCATGCCTGTATTCGTCGTGGCATACTATTCACAAGTTCATCAAGGCACTGTTGGTCCAGATTCTCCAACTACTCAACGGCGATCCAGCGTAGATCCCTCAGAGTGGTTGGTGGGTCATCCATAAACATCCCTTTTCAATCTACCCCAGGAATGTTCGATAGGGTTTGCATCTGGAGAACATGTTGGCCACTCTAGTCGATGTCGTTATCCTGAAGGAAATCATTCACAAAATGTTCATGATGGGGGCGCAAATTATCGTCCGTGAAGACGAATGCCTCGCCAATATGGTTGCACTACCGGTCGGAGGATGGCATTCACGTATCCTACAGCCATTAGGGCACCTTCCATGACCACCAGCAGCGTACGTCTGCCTCACATAATGCCACCCCAAAACAGTAGGTAACCTTCAACTTGCTGCACTCACTGGAGAGTGTGTCTAAAGCGTTCAGCCTGACCAGGTTGCCTCCAAACAGGTCTCTAATGAGACTGCAGAAGTAGCCCTTGGGTGGCCTGAGCAGGGCATGTCATTGACAGTTACTGTCTCTCTGTATCTCCTCCATGTCCGAACAACATCGCTTTGGTTCACTCTGAGACGCCTGGACACTTCCCTTGTTTAGAGTGTGGCCCAAAGTTACAATGCGGGCACGATCGAACCGCAGTACTGACCATGTAGGCATGGTTGAACTACAGATGCCACGAGCCGTGTTCCTCCTTCCTGGTGGAATGACTGGAACTGATCAGCTGTCGGACCCCCTCTGTCTAATAAGCATTGTTTATACATGATTGTGTACATCTTTGGGCGGGTTTACTGACACCTCTGCGCAGTCAAACAGAATGTGTCTGTGGTACAATATCCACAGTCAATGTCTCTCTTCAGGAGTTCTGGGAACCAGGGTGACGCGAAACATTTTTTGATGTGTGTGGTTCAGGGAGTATGGGTATGCTTATTGTTAATCATTAATATTGATTAACGATAATATAACGTCAAATAACGTTTTCCATGACAGAATTTACTGGAAAACTAGTGCATTTAATGAAGAACTGAGAAAATTTGCATGAATATTCATGTATAACATATGTTCATAGTGATATATTTACAGTTGCTACACGTCATAGAAAAAAGAAACTATATGTGGGAATGCAGACTTTCCCAGCAAATCTCGTGGATGGAATTTTCTTGGGTTATCGGCCGAGCCAAGGCTACGCTCTGGTGCAACATTTCGACAAGTTTTATGATGGTACCTAAAGGTTATTGCTGCTGAGTAGTTGTTCTAAACAGCAGTCAAGAATGAGAAAACCAATTGCACCTTTGTCTGCAGTTACACTACTGGCCATTAAAATTGCTACATCACGAAGATGACGTGCTACAGACGCGAAATTTAACCGACAGGAAGAAGATGCTGTGATACGCAAATGATTAGCTTTCCAGAGCATTCACACAAGGTTGGCGCCGGTGGCAACACCTATAACGTGCTGACATGAGGAAAGTTTCCAACTGAAAATGTTCAAATGTGTGTGAAATCTTATGGGACTTAACAACTAAGGTCATCAGTCACTAAGCTTACACGCACACACCCACGCCCGACTCGAACCTCCACCGGGACCAGCTGCACAGCCCTAGACCGCTCGGCTAATCCCGCGCGTCTTTCCAACCGATTTCTCATACACAAACAGCACTTGACCGGCGTTGCCTGATGAAACGTTGTTGTGATGTCTCGTGTAAGGAGGAGAAATGCGTAACATCAAGTTTCCGACTTTGATAAAGGTCGGATTGTAGCCTATCGCGATTGTGGTTTATCGTATCGCCATATTGGTCGAGATCCAATGACTGTTAGCAGAATATGGAATCAGTGCGTTCAGGAGGGTAATACGGAACGCCGTGCTGGATCCCAACGGCCTCGTATCACTAGCAATCGATATGACAGGCGACTTATCCGCATGGCTATAACGGATCGTGTAGCCACGTCTCGAACCGTGAGTCAACAGATGGGGACATTTGCAAGGCAACAACCATCTGCACGAACAGTTTGATGACGTTTGCAGCAGCATGGACTATCAACTCGGAGACCATGGCTGTGATTACCCTTGAGGCTGCATCACAGACAGGAGCGCCTGTGATGGTGTACTCAACGACGAACCTGGGTGCACGAATAGCAAAACGTCATTTTTTTCGGATGAATTCAGGTTCTGTTTACAGCATCATGATGGTATCATCCATGTTTGGCGACATCGCGGTGAACGCACATTGGGAGCGTGGCGTGATGGTATGGGGTGCCACTGGTTACACGTCTCGGTAACCTTTTGTTCGCATTGACGGCACTTTGAACAGTGCACGTTACATTTCAGATGTGTTACGACCCGTGGCTCTACCCTTCATTCGATCCCTGCGAAACCCTACATTTCAGCAGGATAATGCACGACCGCATGTTGCAGGTCCTATACGGGCTCCTCTGGATGCACAAAATGTTCGACTGCTGCCATGGCCAGTGCACCTTCCTGATCTCTCACCAATTGAAAACATCTGGTCAATGGTGGCCGAGCAACTGGCTCGTCACAATACGCCAGTCATCATCTGCATTTCTTCCTGGTGTAGCAATTTTAATGGCCAGTAGTGTAGTTGAACTTTCGGTGCTGGATCTATGCAAGGCTCTGTTCAATAACAATAGCATGATGTAGTCAGAGAGAGGAGCCGTGCATGTCTGCTTTCATACCCCACAGCTAATTAGCTGCAAATAACGAGCTGTAGCTGAAACCTGCAGTCAAATAGTCCATGCATTGGCTAGAATTGCGAGTTAATAAAATATACAGAAACACGCAATAAAAGTTAAATGAATAATTTAACAATAAAAGTTCTATTCTTATATCTGTAATTGATGTAGCCGATAGACCGCGCGACCGCTACGATCGCAGGTTCGAATCCTTCCTCGGGTATGGATGTGTGTGATGTCCTTGAGGTAGGTTTAAGTAGTTCTAAGTTCTAGGGGACTGATGACCTCAGCTGTTAAGTCCCATAGTACTCAGAGCCATTTGAACCATTATCCGATGTTGAATAATGTTTAGTCAAGAAAAAACATCTGAAATAAACGGTAAGTGGTTGTATGGTATTTAATAAAAATAGAGACAGAAAAATACCCTTCTAAAATGTAACAAAGTTACGTTCAGAGCGTTACGACAATGGTATGAAAATCCCAAACAAAGCAGTCATCAAAGATACCCAAAAAGTAATCGTGAACACAACACTTAAATCAATCACCAGCTCAAAATAGTTCACAGCTCACCATGGTGATTCCCAAATTAATGCATGCAATATGAAGAATACCAACTCATATTATATCTATCCTTAGTTTCGAAATACAAGCGGAAAAGTTTGGACTCCTACTTTGGAGCACATTCAGACAGACAGAGTCCCATTAAAAGTTAGAGTCCACCGCCCAGAATCAGTCACCTACACGACTGATAAACTCGTGTTACCACAGGCAGGTTTGCCTTATTCCAGCACTCGACACCATGTGTCCGGAATCTCTCCTTTGAGCTCTTCACCAGAAAATTCGCAGTCACCACTTGACTCCTGTAGGGTACCGCTAGTGTCTGCTTTTCCATTGGCTTAAGGCTGTCCCCATCGAAAACACAACATTCTTACATTTTACAGACATCAATTGATTCTACTTGATCACTTCCTGGACCTAACTAACATAGTACACAATATTTATGTAAAGAAATGTTGTAAACATTCGGTTACATTCAGATAATTTACAATAAATGCATGTAATAAGCCAGCATTCTTTTGCAAGTGTGCTCATGATAAATGACTACAGATTCTCCTTAAACATTGTCTAAACATTATCTATACCTTCTTAACAGAAGTGTCTTTTGGATTACTTTTAAATCGCGTTCTCTGCTAACATATGCAACTGATCGCTTTTAAATTAGCATAGTTTTTTAAAAGCGCTTCCTATCAACATTTGAATAAACTTACTGGCAAAGCCGGCCGTAGTGGCCGAGCGGTTCTAGGCGCTACAGTCTGGGACCACGCGATCGCTACATTCGCAGGTTCGAATCCTGCCTCGGGCATTGATATGTGTAATGTCTTTAGGTTAGTTAGGTTTAAGTAGTTCTAAGTTCTAGGTGACTGATGACCTCAGAAGTTAAGTCCCATAGTGCTCAGAGCCATTGGAACCTTACTGGCAAAATAATAAAATGTTGAAGAAATAGATACACAAGTATGACAAAATGTGAGTATACGTTTGGTGCATAATTGAGGAGGATACAATGTTCTGAGAAACATTTGCACAATCAAAAGTCATAAAAAATCATAAGTCAATAAATAAAATAGAAGCACATGAGTGGCTTTTAGGGATGATAGCGATGCTATCATCTGTTGTTGAAATAGTATGAAGTGTTTAAAGTTGTTAATTGAAAGGTTTGCTCTGAAAATATTTAGTCCCAGTAAATTATTACCATTTATTGTTTTAAAGATATTGAAATTATTGCTGTGTCAGTGCATACACGTCATTTTTCTTGGATCGCCGATGTATTCCCATTGGCGTTAATATTTGACCGTAAATCATTATAGACTCTCAAAGAGATGTAAGAAGCCATATTTCAGCTTGTCTGACAGTCCACCATTTCTTAGAGTATTACCTGTTCTCTTAGGCTTCAAAATTCCCTATACCTGGATTTTCTCATTTCCGGCCACGTACTCCTTGTCTCAGCACATGCACTCTCCTAGACCAGTAGCCTATGCGGAACAGCCATGGCGTGGCGTTGGGTCCACTACCATTCGGCTGTACATCAAATTCACCTTACCTCATAGCAGTTCTAGGTGGACAGTTCTCTCACCACATATCCGTAACGTTACAATTCACTACTCTTCATCTTCGGGCAAGGTGTCAGGTTCATGTCCATTGCATGTCATTATAGCCGATGGTCCACAAGCTTCCCTGCTGTGCTTGCAAAGGCTGGGTCAGTCGCATGCCTCCAGAAGAGGTGTCACATACGGTCATGGGGATAGATGTACATGGTGTTGAGGGGGTGGGGGGTAACTCCGGTGTGCTGGTGGATCCAGGTATCACGTCCTAACATTGCCTGTCTGTTCCATCTGCTGCCTTCATCGCCTTCACATCAGAGTGCTCTTGGTGTATTCTTGCAGCCACCACATCCCATGTGGAGTTCAACTGGAAACTGCTATCCTGGTTGAGTAAGTCATTATGAACCCATATCTTTACTGCCTCTTTGATTATTGAGTTCCAGAACCTGTATGTCTGGCAAAACACCTTGATCTGTTCAAAGTTAAACATACTACCTCCGTTGGAGCTGTGATATGCAACTGCAGATTTGTTCATTTGGCCAAGGCGAGTGTTTCTCACATGTTCTGAACAGCGCTGCCAAACACACTACTGAGACTGTGCAACGTATTATTTGCTACATTCACAAATGATGCAATAGGCTCCAGGTGTCCGTAGTCTTAATTTCTCTATCATTGAGCCAAGCATATTTTTTATCTTAGCCAAGAAATACAAAATAGTCCTTAGGCTATTTTTCTGCAAAGTTCTCGAAATGTTGCTACATTCACAAATGATGCAATAGGCTCCAGATGTCCGTAGTCTTAATTTCTCTATCATTGAGCCAAGCATATTTTTTATCTTAGCCAAGAAATACAAAATAGTTCTTAGGCTATTTTTCTGCAAAGTTCTCGAAATGTTGGCCATGGGTGGGTCTGAGAAATGTTCAACAGAGATGCTGCAACTTAGTGAGTACACTCTCCATGTTGCATATGTCTTGTGATCTGCGCATCGGGGTAGTGAGTACGGATGTCCAACGAGCTGGATGATGACAGCCACTGACATTTAAGTACATGTCCATCTGAGTCTTTTTTCTGTGAACAGTGTGTCCCAGCGAGCCATCAGGTTCCTTGCAAGTTATCTTCGGCGTGCAGCCACACCCTGATTGCCTATGTTTAAGCCATGCAGTTTCAAGAGCCATTTCCTCGAAGTGCTGCATATACACTCCTGGAAATTGAAATAAGAACACCGTGAATTCATTGTCCCAGGAAGGGGAAACTTTATTGACACATTCCTGGGGTCAGATACATGATCACACTGACAGAACCACAGCCACATAGACACTGGCAACAGAGCATGCACAGTGTCGGCACTAGTACAGTGTATATCCACCTTTCGCAGCAATGCAGGCTGCTATTCTCCCATGGAGACGATCGTAGAGATGCTGGATGTAGTCCTGTGGAACGGCTTGCCATGCCATTTCCACCTGGCGCCTCAGTTGGACCAGCGTTCGTGCTGGACGTGCAGACCGCGTGAGACGACGCTTCATCCAGTCCCAAACATGCTCAATGGGGGACAGATCCGGAGATCTTGCTGGCCAGGGTAGTTGACTTACACCTTCTAGAGCACGTTGGGTGGCACGGGATACATGCGGACGTGCATTCTCCTGTTGGAACAGCAAGTTCCCTTGCCGGTCTAGGAATGATGGAACGATGGGTTCGATGACGATTTGGATGTACCGTGCACTATTCAGTGTCCCCTCGACGATCACCAGAGGTGTACGGCCAGTGTAGGAGATCGCTCCCCACACCATGATGCCGGGTGTTGGCCCTGTGTGCCTCGGTCGTATGCAGTCCTGATTGTGGCGCTCTCCTGCACGGCGCCAAACACGAATACGACCATCATTGGCACCAAGGCAGAAGCGACTCTCATCGCCGAAGACGACACGTCTCCATTCGTCCCTCCATTCACGCCTGTCGCGACACCACTGGAGGCGGGCTGCACGATGTTGGGGCGTGAGCGGAAGACGGCCTAACGGTGTGCAGGACCGTAGCCCAGCTTCATGGAGACGGTTGCGAATGGTCCTCGCCGATACCCCAGGAGCAACAGTGTCCCTAATTTACTGGGAAGTGGCGGTGCGGTCCCCTACGGCACTGCGTAGGATCCTACGGTCTTGGCGTGCATCCGTGCGTCGCTGCGGTCCGGTCCCAGGTCGACGGGCACGTGCATCTTCCGCCGACCACTGGCGACAACATCGATGTACTGTGGAGACCTCACGCCCCACGTGTTGAGCAATTCGGCGGTACGTCCACCCGGCCTCCCGCATGCCCACTATACGCCCTCGCTCAAAGTGTAAGGTGTCAGGCAAATCCAACACCTTACATGAAAACCCTGACATGATAAGCAAATCCGGTAGTATGTCACATGGCTCCGAATAAATCGTGACATTAAATTAACCAGAGTAATACGAGTAACGAGTGAGCAAATGCAATACCACAGACTAACACAAGAATGCCTAAATGCATGTCGTACCTTCCCACCGTGAGGCAGACGCAGTTCCGAGGGGAGAAACGAGGACAGAAGCCGAAAGCAGATAAGGGAGGGGCTGGGCACCCACGCTGCGAGCCTACCTGTACAACTATACAACCCGCACGTTTTAGCGTCAGGCTTTTTCGCGTCTCAGGTATGTCAAGGACACTCCCCAGCCCATGTTAAAAGATAGAGCCATCCAGAAGAGCAGTATAGATCTCACGATAACGCTAAAAGGACCACACTAGCTGCAGGTTTTAGCGTGAGACTTTTTGGCGTCTCTGTTACGTTGCAAACTTTAAAAACATTGCCCCACCACGAAAGGTATAACGTTTCCCATTGGATAGACAGAATTTTTGTAGGAGGAGCTTAAGTTTAACATTGAGACCCTGATTGGTCAGATGAAAACAAAGCCAAATAGTTTTTTTTAAACTAACTTCGGTAAATTGTAGTAAGGAGAAGTTGAGAGTTAGTTCCGAGACGGCGGGCTGGATGGCTGCTGCGCCGGCCGCTGCCGCCCTGACGCTGCTTAGACACCGACAAGGTAAAGAACGCACGCGATGCCGCATTTTTGAGCGCATAAGGCTTCACTCAGAACTGCAGAAGTCTCATCTGTTACACCCCTTTTTTCCGTAATACTAATGGTGATCGTTAATTAAAACTCATGGTGTTCACATTTGCCACTTGAAGAACAGATCTGAAACGCGATGATTTTTCTTTTATATAGTTATTGAGAAGCCACATCAGCCACTGTAATTTACGACAAGTTAGATAAATTATTAAAGATAATTGAGGGTCACTGTAGACCATTCTGATAGTTTTCTCTTTTGTGAAACTTAATTTAAACCTAGATTATAGATGTGATATGGCATAGGTCATCCTTCGATCGATTGTATAACTTGGAAACCCATTTAGGGAATATTCGTTCACATTTTTGTTGAACGCTGTTGGTTTTTACCATCCTGTATTAAAACATTTCCTTTTATCAATAGTGCAATTTATAAACGATGTTTTGTGATTAGAATAAATTTCCAATGGTAAACTTAACTGCTTTTTCGACGTTATTTTACCAGCTAACTAAAAATAGGAAAGCCTTGAACCCTTTCCACTAAATTTAGTTAGTATTAAGATTCTTTTACAGGGAGTGCAGTGGAGCTGACGCTGAGATCATTAAGTATTTGGTTATATCATCGATAGTCTCACTGAACTCTTCTGAATTCTACATGTCATGTGTGGTCTGGCGTCTCCTTACCAGCAACAGGTCCCAGGTTCAAACTAGTTAATTCCCTAAAAAACACGCTCAGAGCGTCGTTGCGCGAAAGTGGTAGGGAGACACGATATAGTACAAACAGACACCACCATGAATGTTTAGAAAAGTCCGTCAACTGCACATACGGTTCACGTCCACGTTGTCACGGCATGCTACCAGTGTTAAAGACTGCGATGGAGCTCCGTATGCCACGGCAAACTGGCTGACACTGACGGCGACGGTGCACAAATGCTGCGCAGCTAGCGCCATTCGACGGCCAACACCGCGGTTCCTGGTGTGTCCGCTGTGCCGTGCGTGTGATCATTGCTTGTACAGCCCTCTCGCAGTGTCCGGAGCAAGTATGGTGGGTCTGACACACCGGTGTCAATGTGTTCTTTTTTCCATTTCCAGGAGTGTATATATAGGTTTGGGATGCCTGACGCTAAGGGTGATCATATGGTGCCTCTGGCTAACTGTTGGTAGAATTTTCCACCACACTGGAAGTAGGTGACAGTGAGTGTATGGCAGATGCACAGTGTCTTGGTCAAAGTGGCTCCTTAGTAATGTCAAGGAGTCCTTTAGAGGTACTAGTGTGAATAGGAACGTTACATAAGTGCTGTCCAGGAGATTACCCTATCACCCTTCTCCAGATATACTTCCTGACGCGTCTTCACAAATTTTGTTTAGTTTTTGACATGGTGTGAATAACCGTGGTAACAGTGACCCGCGAGATGCTTTAGTAGTGGCACCAAGTGTTTAGCTATCGCCTTTGTTGGTGAATTTATGATGTACACTATTAGGCTTAGTGGAACTTCCTTCTTTGTGGTAGGGGGAGGGGACATATAGCTGTGGCGGTAATGGTGGTCTGGGGTACAGTCTTCTGACCATATCCTTGTTCATTTCTGAATGTCTTGCAACGAGACTGATACACTATTACAAGACCCAGCCTATAAGCAAATCGAGGAAGGTCATACACCAACGGACCGCGAGGTTTGAAGCATCATGTCACGGACTGCCCAGCCCCTCCCGTCGGAAGTTAGAGTCCTCCTTCGAGCATGGGTGTGTGTTGTTCTTAGCATAAGTTAGTTTAAGTTACTTTAAGTAGTGTGTAAGTCTAGGGACCGATGATCTAATCAGTTTGGTCCCTTAGGTATTCACACACATTTGACATTTTGAACATCATACACTCCTACAAAATTCAGGAATGGAGAGAAATATGGTCAGAAAGCTGTATCAGAAGGCTGTATGCAAGAGTACCAATACCATGACAGCTGTATGGCCTCCAACAGATACACAAGACTGGAGTTCCACTACATCCAGTTGTGGACACGATAAATACACCGATATATGGGATAGCTAAACCCTTGACACAGCGACTAAATCATCTCGTGGGTGACTGTCCACACCATGTCAAAAATTCTATAGAGTGTGTGAAGTGCTTTAGGAAATGTATCTTGACAAGGGTGGCCTTCTGGTCAGTTTTGATGTCACATCGCTTGCCACACAGGTACCACTAGGGCACTCCTTGACATTACTACACCATGTGCTCACTACGACCTACTTCCAACGTAGTGCAAACAGTTAGACGGAATTGCCATGCATTGCAAACCTATGTATGGAGCCCTTCGAGGGAAAGGCTCTTGAAACCACACACCTGAAACCAAAGGTGTTCTTCTGACATGTGGACGACGCATTCGTTGTGAGGCAGCATGGTGGAGAAAACCTAGAACTTTGACCACCTGAACAGCATAAACGACAATACAAAATTCAATATGGAGGTAGAGGAAAACAGATGCGCCCCCCCCCCCCCCCCCCCCACACACACACACACAGCGTTCCACGTCCGCGAACTCCCCACCACCGTTCGCGACATCCCTTTTGAAGGCGTGCAATTGGCACAGTCATTACATTGGAGCCAGGGCAGCCTATGGTCCAGAGGCTATATTGGCACGCAATGGACACGAACATCACACTTTGTCTGAATTTAACGAGTAGAAAACTTCTCGAAACTTTCCTGTAGAACAACGCCTTGGCTCTGCTGACAAGCTTCATAGTTGGCTCATGTTGCAACGCGAGGATATAAATAGCTAGCAGCCATCGTGGCGCGAACAGTCTGGTTTTGGGGGGGGGGGGGCTAGGAGCTGAATAGATTGATTCTGGAGCAGTCATTGTGGTGAATTTTGCATGTGTGGCATGACAGTCGCATCGTGAAAGTGTTGAAATTGTTATTAAGTATGTAGAAGTGGACTTATAACATTTACGCATGTGTCACTAGCAAAAACTTTCCGGACTTTGAACTTTGAAGACCTTTTCGTCAGGATTCGTCTCAGTAGCCTGAAATTTCACCACTGACCTTAGCGAGTGATTTCCGGGACTTGTAATTTTTGCCAGATCGCAACTGAGGAACTTTAGCTTAAATTTTAAGCGACTGGGTCTCTGAATTGTTGCAAGATTTCGGATTGGGCGAGGTATCGCCTGGGTTTATTTAAGTTCTCGCATTGGCGTAATAGCGTTCAGTACTGGCAATTTATATACTTATTGTTGTAACAAAAACAGGAAACAGGCCCAGTTTTTTTATACTCTCTATTACGTGACTGTAGTGAACTCGCTTTCCGCAATTTCCTCCCTTCATTTAACTGAAAGTTCAGTTTTTTGGTTGAGGATTTTAAGGCGAATGCGACGAGTCATTGGTTAGCCACTAGACTTAACGTAACCAAATTAAAAAAAAAAAGAAAAAAAACAGCCGTTCACGGTGGCTCAACTGGAACATTGATATGATAATAATCTGCACAGTAATGCTGGGACTCCAAGCTAATTCGTTTTTTTTTTCTTTGAACATGCTTTTAACGGACGGTTTCAGTTCCTTTTTTTATTTATTTTTTACAAGTTAGTGTGTACCTGAATTGAACAGTCAAGTCGCCCATGTCAAAATTTTATCTGTTCAAGACCTATCTATTTTGCGCATACAAAATTATGTTGGTGTTTATTGAACTATCAAAAGGATTTCCTTCGAATCAAGTACTACATCCAGTACATTTACAAAACAGAAGACGCTAAGAAAGCAAATTAGGCAACAACAAGGTTGTGCATTCTGAACAAAACTTGAAACAAAATTGAAAGGATTGGTCATTTTTTTTAAAATGATTTGTCTAACGGTAAGTAATAAAGAAAATAATCAAATCACTGGACGCCCATCTGAATAATGCTCGAAATAATATGCAGCAAATGAGGTGCATCAAGTGTTACTCTAAGCTATTTCGTTTCTTACTTTTAGACAAATCATTTCGCAAAACATCTGAACGATTTTTTAATCTTCCCTTTCGTTTCCGTCACTGCTTCTTCGATGTTGTTAAGTGGGCTTCTTTTGTGTTGGCAGCGCTGTATAGCGCTTTGCATTGGATCTCTGACTGCGCTTTCTTTGTAATAGACTCTGTGACTGGTTGGACTCGGAAGTGATAGTGTAGGCTAACGATCTGCACATGTTCGACTTGGAGACTGAATATTATTCATGATTACATGCCTTTGTACTAGATGTCAGTCACGATCTATATTCCTATCTGAACTGGATGTCACATTATTAAGGTACAAAAAATACGTTATTTGGTTTGCAACAAAATCTTTCCTTTGCTAGCCACATGCCTAGTAGTAGTTAGTGGCTTTAGTAGTTAGAATCTTTTATTTAGCTGGCAGTATTGACTCTCGCTGTAATGTAGTAGTTCGCGTAATGAAGATGTTTGTAAGTGCTTGATGAACTGTATAGGTTATTGTTAGGATTTCTTTTTAGTCAGGGCCATTCTTTTGAATTAGTGATTTGAAGTCAGGTTATTCTTTTTTTGTGGAGTCAGATTGCGCTTAGGCCAGTGTTGACATGATAAGAAAAAGCAAAGAGAAAGTAGGCTCACAACGTTCAGTTTTACTCAGCTGTTTCAGAATCAGATAACTTAAAAGTTTCATCTTCTCAGTCATTCTGCAGCTTAAGTACAGATTCACACATTTAAGTAAAGAAGTTTCAATGTATAGGTTGAACTATATGGGCGAATTATTTCTTATTATTTCTTAAACCGAGTACTTCGTTCCTAGTTTTCCATTCTTATTGTTCGCTCTTGATTCTTGTAGATAGTGTACGTTACTGGTCTTTCCCTGTAGCTTATACGTATTATTCTGAGTTTTTCGATGCTCTAGGTCAGCAAATCCTATGAAGTATCTTAATTTTTTCTGCTGTATATTGTTCTTCTTAACAAGTTGGATATATGAGCTGTTAAGCTGACCTGCTATAGTTTTCGCACTTTTTGGCAGACCTGCTCGCACAGATTATCGCGCTAGCTTGTAAGATAGGGAGTCGAGACATATGCTTCAACTACGCCTCGATCTTGTACATTGGGCAGTGTGAGTGCGGTTTTCAGACGTTTTTCCACCCTCGTTCAGTCGAATGTTCAATGTCTCACAATCATTGCTCTTGGAAATGTGGTACGCAAAAATTTAAAATACCATAACACACAGAACAGCGTTTACACGACTCAAAGGCAGATGGGTCACACGACAGAAAGGATATCCAACCACGGGGTTATGTAATTCAAATTACGTGAAATAAATCTGCCAAATCGTTAGGAGGAGTCGACCCTGCACTATGGGATGAATGCTCATACTGGCTCATACAGAATCATAATGCCATCTAGGGGCAGGTGATATTTAAGATAAGTATTAAAATAGCACTGATAATGTGTCATAACTATGAAGCATATAATAAACACCCACTGGATCCTGTTAAACTGTTAATAGGGTAGGACTCACAACAGAAAAGAAAGTTTGCATCGTTCTCTTTGTTTCTGGATGTAAATGAGTGAACTATTCATTTTTTATTACGATGCTTTTCTTCCTGCTGCTAAAATGCCTGCAATTTTAAGCAAGTCAGCATCATTCTTGTCCTGTCACTGTAACAGGCAGTCTGTTGTGCTGTGAGGACTGGGTTATACTCGCTCACCTGTAACGCATTCTGTCTTTCTGACTGTAATGCTGCACTCATCTATTGCTCAGAATAGGTGATATATTTGATATAACATAAGAAAGTGAAGTATAGAAATTTTACGTTGTTTCGTGTGCGGTTGTTAAAAGCGAACGAAACCCGAAAATCTATTTCTCTTTTGGAATATATGAAGAGACAAAGGTAACTACATAGTGCGAGAAGCCATCCAACAGTAAGTTTAAAGATTCACAAGGCCCGGCAGCTATATCGCTAGTTCCATCAAGCAACGATGATGTGAACACGTTACTGATTACCAGCCACATAAGTCTGGAAGTCAGACTTCGATGACTCACTTCCCACACAAAAAACTTTTGTTTAGTTGTACTTAGTTTTGCAGCCTTTCTCAGCAGTTGAGGATGAAGGTTTCATCGCTTTGTCAAGGGTTTGAATCTAGCATATTGCCTGCCGAGCAGCAAAATAACTTCTGTAAGTATGGCCCCAGCAGGATAGGAAAGGTACATGAATGCTGTACGAGAACTTACCTGTAGCTGAAACCGTCTGCTTGGCCACAAACGCATAAAAATAATGAAAACTATGTAGGTGTGACAGCACAGTTCATAACAGAGTTTTCTGAAATTCAGACAGTTTTGTTAGTGTTTATCAATGGAGGATCTCGGATGAGTGTCCATTTCGCGGAAGAAATCATGAAGATTAATTAGCCCTTAAACGTTTCAGATAAGCTTCTGGTCGTAATTACTGATAATGTGACGAACATTAAAAATGAAACAACAAATGATGTCCAGTGGAAACATTTTGGGTGGATATCACCAACAAGCCAAACCGACCGGTGACATAATACAGAAAGAGTGTTGTTTCTATCTTCACATACAGAATATGAGTTGCTTGAATACATACTGCAGATAAGAAAAACCTGGGTTTAAGTCCAAAGCAGCTCATTCAAGACGTTCCAGCGAGGTGTAACTCCACTTATTATACGCCTCAGCGCTCAGAAAAACTGGCAGATGCTGTGAGAATAACTGCAGCGCTAATAAAGAGCTTTAGGTTTTATCAAAGAAGAACTTGATAAATTGCAAAGAACTAAATGGAATGATGGAATCACTTGTAAAATGTATGTGGGAGACAGTCGCGTTCTACTTCTTGCTGATGGTCTCGTAAATGTTTGTAAGAAAATATGAAATGAAAAATTCTCCATGGTGGTGCATAATGTGGTCACCACTCTTGGATAAAGAATGGATTACACGAATGAAAGATATTGTTTATAAAAGAAAAACAGCAGTGTCCCGGTTTTTAGAACACAGATTTAAGTTACTGGCTTGTATTGATAACGTTTCTCTCCATTCAACCACAACGCATAAATTAATGTCTTGCAAGAGAAGTTTTTCAAAAGCAATCAATGCAGTAGATGGTGGCGCACTCAAAGCCGCGCGGGATTAGCCGAGCGGTCTCAGGCGCTGCAGTCATGGACTGTGCGGCTGGTGCCGGCGGAGGTTCGAGTCCTCCATCGGGCGTGGGTTTGTGTGTTTGTCCTTAGGATAATTTAGGTTAAGTAGTGTGTAAGCTTAGGGACTGATGACCTTAGCAGTTAAGTCCCATAAGATTTCACACAAATTTGAACATTTTTTGAACTCTCTTAAGTAGAAAACATATTTAAAAGGTAATTTTTTTTTAAATACGTACTCTTGTTTGTTGCAGGATGTATGAACACACTGTTTAGTACTCCAATATATTTCAAATATATCAAAATTCCAAATGATTTGTTTAACCAAATGATATATTTAGAAAACGTTACTACAGTAATATTATGTATTTCACTTCTTTCACTATACTTTATGGCCCATGTGAAATATATCACCTTGCAGGAACTGGAGCGTTGTAACCTATCGCTCGTAATTACTATTTCAGAGTATTTCTACTGCCGTCTATCCTGGATTAGCAACGCTGTAGAACTACTCCACAGTTAGTTCCCGATTATCGTCCGATTATGTCTGCGTTTCAGTTTCAATATTTAATTAGTTTTAAGCAATAATTTAAAACCGTATGCCACGTAACACCATTACAAAGAAAAAAACTAAAAACTTAGAAGTCATTACAAGTCCGCATGCCTTATTTCACCTTCACTGCACGTTCCTGTAAGTGTATTTCTTATACTTCCGTAGCTTATTGGAATATGACAAAGCCACTTTCAAAAACACGTCAACTTAAAAATTAAACTTCGAAGAAAATACTGACGCCAGCAGGAATCGGGCATCGACGTACTTCAATGAAGAGAGGTGAAAATTTGAGCCGCACCGGAACTCGAACCCTGATCTCCTCCTTAAAGTGAGCGGTTACCTTAACTTCTTTTTTTTAATTTATTTTATTTGTTAGAGAGTAGGAGGTAATAAGTGGTATTACATATGGTGTAACAAATAACAGACATAAACAGCGTCTCTCTGTACAAAACAATCACGGACCGCGTCCGTCAAGGTGTGTTCCTCGCCGATCCCGTTGTACCTCCTGTTGGAGCCACGCACTTCTTCGTGTGTGACGATGACTCTTTCTTGTTCGGAATCATCATACTCAGTAATTACATTCTCCCACCTGGTAGGTCCCAACTGCGTAGGGGGTCAAGCAAGGCATTGCCTAAAAAAGTAGCGTAATATGCTCGATATTTCTGAGTCTGTAGAATCAGTAAGTGCCATTCTTGTGGCATATGTCTAGCACATTCTTACCGCCCTCTCGAAAAAGGTAACGTACAGTCATACCCCAAAAATTCGACTTGCTTCGGCGTGAACAACGGCCAACTATTATATTGTATTATGTAACTATATATCTAATGAGGTATTGAATAGAATTGGGGAGCAGAGGAGTTTGTGGCACAACTTGACAAGAAGAAGGGACCGGTTGGTAGGACATGTTCTGAGGCATCAAGGGACCACAAATTTAGCATTGGAGGGCAGCGTGGAGGGTACATATCGTAGAGGGAGACCAAGAGATGAATACATTAAGCACATTCAGAAGAATGTTGGCCGCAGTAAGTACTGGGAGAAGCTTGAACAGGATAGAGTAGCATGGAGAGCTGCATCAAACCATCTCAGGACTAAAGACCACAACAACAACAACAGCTATAATATTAACGTTAACTTTCTGAAAATAGACATTATGAGAAATGTAGTAGCATTATAAAGTTTATAACTTAAATACGGCAAGCAGTTACCAGTTGTGTAATTTACAATTTATAATTCTTTTGATTTATAAACTCCTGGAAATTGAAATAAGAACACCGTGAATTCATTGTCCCAGGAAGGGGAAACTTTATTGACACATTCCTGGGGTCAGATACATCACATGATCACACTGACAGAACCGCAGGCACATAGACACAGGCAACAGAGCATGCACAATGTCGGCACTAGTACAGTGTATATCCACCTTTCGCAGCAATGCAGGCTGCTATTCTCCCATGGAGTCGATCGTAGAGATGCTGGATGTAGTCCTGTGGAACGGCTTGCCATGCCATTTCCACCTGGCGCCTCAGTTGGAGCAGCGTTCGTGCTGGACGTGCAGACCGCGTGAGACGACGCTTCATCCAGTCCCAAACATGCTCAATGGGGGACAGATCCGGAGATCTTGCTGGCCAGGGTAGTTGACTTACACCTTCTAGAGCATGTTGGGTGGCACGGGATACATGCGGACGTGCATTGTCCTGTTGGAACAGCAAGTTCCCTTGCCGGTCTAGGAACGGTAGAACGATGGGTTCGATGACGGTTTGGATGTACCGTGCACTATTCAGTGTCCCTCGACGATCACCAGAGGTGTACGGCCAGTGTAGGAGATCGCTCCCCACACCATGATGCCGGGTGTTGGCCCTGTGTGCCTCGGTCGTATGCAGTCCTGATTGTGGCGCTCACCTGCACGGCGCCAAACACGCATACGACCATCATTGGCACCAAGGCAGAAGCGACTCTCATCGCTGAAGACGACACGTCTCCATTCGTCCCTCCATTCACGCCTGTCGCGACACCACTGGAGGCGGTCTGCACGATGTTGGGGCGTGAGCGGAAGACAGCCTAACGGTGTGCGGGACCGTAGCCCAGCTTCACGGAGACGGTTGCGAATGGTCCTCGCCGATACCCCAGGAGCAACAGTGTCCCTAATTTGCTGGGAAGTGGCGGTGCGGTCCCCTACGGCACTGCGTAGGATCCTACGGTCTTGGCGTGCATCCGTGCGTCGCTGTGGTCCGGTCCCAGATCGACGGGCACGTGCACCTTCCGCCGACCACTGGCGACAACATCGATGTACTGTGGAGACCTCACTCCCCACGTGTTGAGCAATTCGGCGGTACGTCCACCCAGCCACCTGCATGCCCACTATACGCCCTCGCTCAAAGTCCGTCAACTGCACATACGGTTCACGTCCACGCTGTCGCGGCATGCTACCAGTGTTAAAGACTGCGATGGAGCTCCGTATGCCACGGCAAACTGGCTGACACTGACGGCGGCGGTGCACAAATGCTGCGCAGCTAGCGCCATTCGACGGCCAACACCGCGGTTCCTGGTGTGTCCGCTGTGCCGTGCGTGTGATCATTGCTTGTACAGTCCTCTCGCAGTGTCCGGAGCAAGTATGGTGGGTCTGACACACCGGTGTCAATGTGTTCTTTTTTCCATTTCCAGGAGTGTATTATTTTCTCGTTCCATCTTAGCTCTGGAACAACAGCAGAAATCTGAAGCTAACTTTTGGAGCACACATGCCGTAGTACCAGGAAACAACCACGTCCCCTACTTGCAGTGTGGTGGTGGAGAGAGGGCAACACGTAAGGGAGGTGCTGGGCAGCTTCATTGAAGCCATAGTCTTAACAGAAAAGGCAGATGCTAGAACAGGACATTTTCCATTTCGACAGATCTCCCACTTAACTTTTAAAAGACTACAAATTACAATGATATTTGCGTTCCCAATCACATTCAGTGAATCATAGTGGCAGTCTTTTTAGTATTGTGGAATGTAGTTGACATCTCTATGTTTCTCCTACAGACAAATTTAAGTTTGTTGCTCAGCAGTGGGTTCGACCGATAATTTATTTTATCTTTGCACATGAAGGGGTGACTAAAGAGATTGTATCTATATATAAACGCATACTCGGCAAAGCCACTGTCCAGTGCGTGAAGGGTGGTACTTTTATCCTTTTTGGTTATTCTCTCCCCTGCTCCGCTCAAAAATGGAGCGAGGGAAAAATGATGGCACCTATTCCACTGCACGAGACCTTATCCCCTTTATTTTGTCCTTACGCAAAATGAACTTTGGAGACAGGAGGACCATCTTACAGGTCTGTCACAAATGCTTGTTGCCAAAATATTCTCATTAACATTTTGCGAAAAGAACGTCCTATTCCTTCCAACAAGTGCTTTTTAGGCTCGCAGAACATTTCCGTAAAACTATCATACTGGTAAAACCAATCAGTAATACATCTGTGAGCACGCCACTGAACTGCTTTCCCTTTAATCCGCCATAGTGGGGACGTAAAGCACTCGACTAGTATCCAGATACATAAGCAATAATCAATGTTGGGGTTAAATAAATGCTACAGTGAATTTATACAAGGTTTCACTTTATAATTTGCAAAATGGAGTTACACTTTTAAAAGGTTGTGAATAAACTACGTTTGTATTTACACGGTATGTAGATTTAGTTTCTTTTGCTATACAACATAGCTTAGAGTAAATAAATAACCTGGCAAGTGGATAATCAGCTAGTCTGGTGAGCTTACGAGTCATTTAGTAGACAATTTTTGCCTGAGCTGCTCGCAAGAACTCTAATATGTGTTCTTGAGCTCTGATATTAAAATCCGCATCCCGTTCATGCTACCTAATAACTGTAAGAGACCTCACATTTAATGTTGTGTAGTCTGTATATTTAAATGGGTATAAGGCAAGGTCTTTCACCCCTACCGTTCAGTCTATACATCGAAGAAGCAATTACGGAAATAAAAGAACGATTCAAGAGTGGGATTAAGGTTCAGGGTAATAGTATATATACATCTACATCTATGCTCCGCAAGCCACCTGATGGTGTGTGGCGCAGCGTACTTTGAGTACCCCTATCGGTTCTCCCATCTATTCCAGTCTCGTACTGTTCGTGGGAAGAAAGATTGTCGGTATGCCTCTGTGTGAGCTCTAATCTCTCTGATGTTATCCTCGTGGTCTCTTCCCGAGATATACGTAGGAGGGACCAATATACTGCTTGGCTCCTCGGTGAAGGTAAATCCTTGAAACTTCAACAGAATCCCGTACCGAGATACTGAACGTCCCACCTGCAGAGTCTTCCACTGAAGTTTATCAATCATATCTGTAACGCTTTCGCGATTATTAAATGATTCCGTAACGAAGCGCGCTGCTCTCCGTTGGATCTACTCTATCTCTTCTATCATCCCTATCTGGTACTGACCCCCACCGATGAGCAGTATTCAAGCAGTGGGGAACAAGCGTACTGTAACCTACTTCCTTCGTTTTCGGATTGCATTTCCTTAGGATTCTTCCAATGAATCTCAGTCTGGCATCTGCTTTACCGACGTTTAATTTTATATGGTCATTCCATTTTAAATCACTCCTAATGCCTACTCCCAGATAATTTATGTAATTAACAGCTTCCAGTTGCTGACCTGCTATATTGTAGCTAAATGATAAAGGATCTTTGTTTCTATGTATTCGCAGCACATTACACTTGTCTACATTGAGATTAAATTGCCATTCCCTGCACCAAGATTGGCTGAGTGGCTTCACTATCCTGAGTAAAAGCGGAGGAGGATTACAGGGTGTGCTGAATGGAATGAACAGTCTAATGAGTACAGAATGTTGCCTGAGAGTAAATCGAAGAAAGACGAAAGTAATGAGAAGTAGCAGAAATGAGAACAATAAGAAACTTAACATCAGAATTGGAGATCACGCGGTAGAAGAGGTTAAGAAATTCTGTTACCTAGGAAGCAAAATAATATATGATGGACGGATCAAGGAGGACATAAAAAGCACACAGGCACTGACTAAAAGGCCATTCCTGTCCAAGAAAAGTTTGAGGAAGAAATTACTAAGAATGTATTTTCGGCGCACAGCATTGTATTGTAGTGAAACACGGAATGTGGGGCAACCGCAACAGATGAGAACTGAAGAATCTGAGATGTGGTGCTACAGAAGCATGTTGAGAATTAGGTGGACTGATACTGAGGTTATTCGCAGAATCGGAGGCTGGAAGGAAAAATATGGGACATACTAACAATAAGAAAAGACAGGCTGATAGGACATGTGTTAAGACATCAAAGAATAACTTCAATGATACGAGAGACAGCTGTGGTGGATAAAAACCGTACAGGAGGACAGAGTTTGGAATACCTCTAGCAAATAATTGAGGACGTCACTTACAGCTGCTGCTCTGAGATGGAAAGGTTGGAACCCGGAGAGAAATTCGTGGCAGGCTGCATCAGACCAGTCAGAAGACTGATGACTCATAAAAAGAAGTCTGTATAGCCTGTGACGAAATACCAGTGATGCAAACAAACTGGTCTTTTAGTAATATAAACTTATCTTCCACCAATAAGAATATTTTAAAGTTCACATGTAGAGATCTGATCTCCATAGTCTAAGTTTACAATTAAAGTTTTTTTCTCAAAAAGTGCATCAATAATTTTTCACAGAAAACTATCAAATCTGTTCGATTCGTAACTCATTGAATGAAGTACTTCAATAAAAAATAAATGTCGTGTGACTAGGGCCTCCCGTCGGGTAGGCCGTTCGCCGGGCACAACTCTTTCGATTTGATACCACTTCGGCGACTTGCGCGTCGATGAGCATGAAATGATGATGATTAGGACAACACAACACCCAGTCCCGGGAATCGAACCTGGGCCCATAGGACTGACATTATGACCACTCTGCTACCAGGGGTGGACAGTCTTTCGATGTAAGCTCACTAAAAATATAAATTACCGTTAGACGATGGAATGCGACTTGCACTCTCAGTTTTAACAAGGAAACAAAACCAAAAATTACCTAGTTACTGATTTATAATTTACATTTCGCAGTGTCGTTTAAGTCTTTTCTTACTTCGAAATTTACTAAGACCTATGAAACAAGTGGTTACACTTCAGTTGCGCAACGTGGCGCAACATGATTCAGTATTCCAGTTACAGTTTGGCAGCGTTAGCGCCAGCAGATGGCGTAGATATAGGAAAGCGATAAGACGTCTTCACTCTGGAATTGGTCACGTGTTACAGTCACAGAGTGGTTACCGAAAAGCGATAACGGTGTGACATGGTGCCCTTACTCCACCAAACGACGACGCTGACATACCTCCCTACTTGTGAAACTTTGCGCAAGAGGCGAATGTGATAACAGGGCCCTGATAACACCAACAAGGAAGAACTGCTGTTCACACTCTATTCAACAGATTTCTGTAATATGCACTCACTAGAACTGGTAAACTACTGTAGGCTACTGTACGTTATGGTAAGTTACCCTACACTACGGTAATTTTCCTAGTAGCTTTGGTCTGTTAAGATAGTAACGGCATTACCTATATGCTTTATGTGTTGCATACCTATCGGGCGTTGCCTCATTTCTATCGTCTTGTTTCCGCCTGTGATTAGACTCTTACTAGGTTCCCCTAGGTAATGACAGCGGTGAACTGTTTAGCAACTGAGTGAGGATATATCTTGAGGTTACTGCAAAAACGTGTTAAGTGCCGATTTCTTGATTTTTAGGTTATGCATGCATTCTGTGTCAGAAAATGAGTATCTTTCGTCTGGAGAAACCAGGTAAGAGGAGTTGTCACTCTAAGAAGTTAACCACATGTGGCAGAAATCTGTGAAGTGCATGGTTAAATATTCTATACAGCAAAAAAATATTTAAGTACACTTAAATGCTTTGTCGATAGGCTTCTTGAAATTCTTTGAACAACAACAATCCATCAAGTGCACTTAATGGATTTCAGCAGAGAACCGCACACGATGTAACGGAGATAAATTTTATAAGTACCGGGTGATCACAAAGTCAGTATAAATTTGAAAACTTAATAAACCACGGAATAATGTAGATAGAAAGGTACAAATTGGCACACATGCTTGGAATATTTATACAGACTTTTTGATCACCCGGTATATCGTGGTATGATTATATTCCTTAGCTTCAGCTACCAGACAAGTGATGTTAAGTTGGTGTAAAATAATATTACCTTAAGTAATCAGTGTGACATCAATATTATTGTTCATTGTCTGAAAGATATCGATGATTCACTGAAAAGCCAAAGGAACTGGTACAGGCATGCGTATTCAAATCCAGAGATACGTAAAGAGGCAGAATACGGCGCTGCGGTCGGAAACGCCTATATAAGACAACAAGTGTCTGGAGCAGTTGTTAGATTGGTTACTGCTACTAAAATGGCGGGTTATCAAGATTTAAGTGAGTTTGAACGTGGTGTTATAGTTGGCGCAAGAGCGATGGGACACAGCATCTCCGAGGTAGCGATAAAGTGGGGATTTTCCCGTATGACCATTTCATGGGTGTACCGGTACTGTGAATGTCAGGAGTCCGGTAAAACATCAAATCGCGGTCATCGTTGCAGCCAGAAAAAGATCCTGCAAGACAGGGACCAACGACAACTGAAGACAATCATTCAACGTGACAGAAGTGCAACCCTTCCGAAAATTGCTGCAGATTTCAGTGCTGCGTCATCAACAAGTGTCAGCGTGCGAACCATTCAAAGAAACGTCATGGGCTTTTGGAGCCGAAGGCCCACTCGTGTACTCTTGATGACTGCACGACATAAAGCTTTAACTCGTGTACCCTTGACGACTGTACGACACAAAGCTTTACGCCTCTCCTAGGCCCGTCAACACTGACATTGGACTGTTGATGGCTGGAAATATGTTGCCCAGTCGGACGAGTCTCTTTTCAAATTGTATGGAGCAGATGGACGCGTACGGTAATGGAGACAACCTCATGAATCCGTGGACCCTGCATGTCAGCAGGGGACTGTTCAAGCTCCTGGAGCCTCTGTAATGGTGTGAGGCGTGTGCAGTTGGAGTGGTATAGGACCCATGATAGTCTAGATACGACTCTGACAGGTGACACGTACGTAAGCATCTTGTCTGATCACCTGCATCCACTCACGGTCATTGTGCGTTCCGACGAACTTGGTTAATTCAAATAGGACAATTCGACACCCCACACGTCCAGAATTGCTACAGAGTGGCCCCAGGAACACTCTTCTGAGTTTAAACAGTTCCGCTGGCCACCAAACTCCCCAGACACGAACATTATTGAGCATATCTGGGATGCCTTGCAGTGTGCTGTTGAGAAGAGATCTCTACCCCCTCGTACTATTACAGATTTAAGGACAGCGCTGCAAGGTTCATGGTGTCAATGTCCTCCATCAGTACTTCAGACATTAGTCGAGTCCTTGCCACGTCGTGTTGTGGCACTTCTGCGTGCTCACGGGGGCCCTGCACAATATTACACAGGTCTACCAATTTTGTTAGTAGACTGTGGTAAATGTGTGTTTAATATTATTCTCAACCGACAGCAACAAAGCTGGTGATTCATTGTTTGCCTCTAATAAAAAAACAAAGTGACATCAGTATTATTGTCGATTATTGTAACTGATGTGCACACAGCTGAACACCCATTGTAGCGGAAACTGCTGTGAGTTCAGTGAGTGCAGTAGCATTGTGCCAGTTGCCTACAGTGATTTGAATTCTAAAAAATGTGTTCAAGAAGCGTCCTGCTCGTTCCATTGCCCAATAAAATGATACACACAGAAGATGAAAGTTCAGATAAGCAATAAAATGGTACCCTAAACATAAACTTAATGCTTAGATACACTGATATTTTAATATGCATGAAATAATTTTATTTCTTAGTTTTATTTTAAGGAAATGGATTTGAATCTTCAAGTGCATGAACTGGATGAAGATCAGATGATGCAAGTAGAGCACACGAGCGTTGTGCAGAAGAGAAACGTTTTGAGTCTGATTGTTCCGCCAAGGATCCTGAATATGAACCAGGTTCCAGTGGTACAGGCAGTACATACCTCTTGACTAAAGAAATCAATGCTGTAAAAGATAGAAACAGTGGTAACCGATCAAGATAGAATAAAAGTGATCCCAAAAGATAAAAGAAGAATATAATAAAAAAGTATAAAACTGGATCTAAAAAACCAAAGCCAGTTAATTCTGAAAGATGTAGATACAACTGGAACAAGAATTTTTCAGATGAAATAAAGTACTCCTTTTGTAGAAGCTTCTGGAACTGCGATTATACGAGGCAAGACGATTTTATTCTTGGTATCACAGTGAGTCTAACTGCAGCATGAAGACCAAATACTTTTCAGTGGCTAAAACAACGTAGGATTCTAAGGTTTACTATTTAAATAAAGACAATGAAAAAGTCAGAGTTTGTAAGAATTTCTTTATTAAAACTTTATGTATTTCGGTTGTCATTGATACTGCATATAAAGGGAATGATGAGAGTGGACTTTTCATAGGAACTGATAAGAGAGGCATATCAATTCCATATAATAAAACTAAACCAGACGACGTGTAGAAAGTTAAAGGACACAGAGAATTTTACTGTAATGGACTCCAACTACTCAAGGAAATCCACAAAACGACTGTACTCAGAGTCGAAACTAAGCGTATCTAAAATGCATAGTTTGTACAAAGAAGAATGTTAAATTTCATATCAGTCAGCGAAATAACTTGTAGAAGAATATATCATCAGAACTATAGTTTCGCCTTCTACAAACCTAGAAAGGATTAATGTCAAAAATGTGTAAATTGTGAGAAAGCAAAGAGCTATGAAGAAAAGAAAGCACTGGAAACAGATATATCAGATGTAAAGCAGACAAGACATATATGTGTTCCGCATCTGATTTACAATCTGTCTTGCAAATACCTTTAAATGAAGTCAGTCAAATGCACAATAGTCTGAAAATCTGCTCATACGATTTCAGCATCTAAGAATTTTCGGCCCCAAGTGATACATTCTTCTAAGGTTGGACCGAGATAAACGGGAAGAAAGGTAGCTCAGAAATCGGTACCTGTGTCGTGAGTACAATAAACTGGTTCGACCAGAAATAAAACACATTTCAATCTTCTCTGACACTTGTGGGAGTCAGAACAGGAATCAAAACATAGCTGCGCTGTTCCTGTACTTGGATCAGGCAAGAAATTTAGACATTATTGAACACAAGTTTTTTGAATCTGGTCACTCATGCATGGAGTGGACAGCATGTATAGTGCCACTGAAAGCGCGAAGAAACATGTGCCTGTCTATACCGTTCAGGATTGGGTAAACATATTCGGACTAGCAAGATCAAAAAGGGTTCGAAACAAGAAAGGTTCACCTTATGCATTACACGAATTGAAACATGCACAATTGAAAGATTTATCTAAGTTTTCTGCATCTATCATTAAAAGGAGAAATACAGTCTGGGAAATAAAGTTAACTGGCAAAAAATGAAATGTTGTCGCTACCAAAAATGCTAGCAAGGAGTGACAGACTACAGGTACAATCACTCATCAGATTATAAGGAAATACATTGATTTAGTAAAGGATATTGTTTAAATATGAAAAATATTGACCTACAAGATCTTCATTCTAAGATTATCCAAATAAGTGGAAAGCAAAAGAAGTGCCTGATCACCTAGAAATTTGAACTGTTCAGTCCCACTAATCATATGCCCATTCTGTGTAATTAAAAGGTTTTATTGAATGCGTGTTAGAAACTGAGTATTACCGTGATTTAGCCTTTTCTACAAGGCACCAAATTATATCTTGAACTGAACTATTTGAAACAGTGCCAACATTGCGCACAATATCCTTTACTACCAAGCTAATATCATCAGTAAACAATAATATTTTAGAATCACATGTAATACTGAGGGTATATCGTTTATACACTCCTGGAAATGGAAAAAAGAACACATTGACACCCACCATACTTGCTCCGGACACTGCGAGAGGGCTGTACAAGCAATGATCACACGCACGGCACAGCGGACACACCAGGAACCGCGGTGTTGGCCGTCGAATGGCGCTAGCTGCGCAGCATTTGTGCACCGCCGCCGTCAGTGTCAGCCAGTTTGCCGTGGCATACGGAGCTCCATCGCAGTCTTTAACACTGGTAGCATGCCGCGACAGCGTGGACGTGAACCGTATGTGCAGTTGACGGACTTTGAGCGAGGGCGTATAGTGGGCATGCGGGAGGCCGGGTGGACGTACTGCCAAATTGCTGAACACGTGGGGCGTGAGGTCTCCACAGTACATCGATGTTGTCGCCAGTGGTCGGCGGAAGATGCACGTGCCCGTCGACCTGGGACCGGACCGCAGCGACGCACGGATGCACGCCAAGACCGTAGGATCCTACGCAGTGCCGTAGGGGACCGCACCGCCACTTCCCAGCAAATTAGGGACACTGTTGCTCCTGGGGTATCGGCGAGGACCATTCGCAACCGTCTCCATGAAGCTGGGCTACGGTCCCGCACACCGTTAGGCCGTCTTCCGCTCACGCCCCAACATCGTGCAGCCCGCCTCCAGTGGTGTCGCGACAGGCGTGAATGGAGGGACGAATGGAGACGTGTCGTCTTCAGCGATGAGAGTCGCTTGTGCCTTGGTGCCAATGATGGTCGTATGCGTGTTTGGCGCCGTGCAGGTGAGCGCCACAATCAGGACTGCATACGACCGAGGCACACAGGGCCAACACCCGGCATCATGGTGTGGGGAGCGATCTCCTACACTGGCCGTACACCTCTGGTGATCGTCGAGGGGACACTGAATAGTGCACGGTACATCCAAACCGTCATCGAACCCATCGTTCTACCATTCCTAGACCGGCAAGGGAACTTGCTGTTCCAACAGGACAATGCACGTCCGCATGTATCCCGTGCCACCCAACGTGCTCTAGAAGGTGTAAGTAACTACCCTGGCCAGCAAGACCTCCGGATCTGTCCCCCATTGAGCATGTTTGGGACTGGATGAAGCGTCGTCTCACGCGATCTGCATGTCCAGCACGAACGCTGGTCCAACTGAGGCGCCAGGTGGAAATGGCATGGCAAGCCGTTCCACAGGACTACATCCAGAATCTCTACGATCGTCTCCATGGGAGAATAGCAGCCTGCATTGCTGCGAAAGGTGGATATACACTGTACTAGTGCCGACATTGTGCATGCTCTGTTGCCAGTGTCTATGTGCCTGTGGTTCTGTCAGTGTGATCATGTGATGTATCTGACCCCAGGAATGGGTCAATAAAATTTCTCCTTCCTGGGACAATGAATTTACGGTGTTCTTATTTCAATTTCCAGGAGTGTATTTGCCATCTATGTTATCAGCGTTGTAAACTTCCTGCTACTATTCTTCCTTAACGAGCTTTATAAAACTCTCTACTGCCGTTGGATTAGCGTTTCTACATAGTTAGCAATTATATATAACATTTGTTTGAGTACAAAAACCTTTTAGTGTTAAAATTTATACATCATGGTCTGAATGGTCATTCACCCATTTACTAACAGAATGGTCGTCTGGTAGTGAAAATGAATAAAAATATTGTCTGTAGTCGTACTACTGTTCCCCTGCACACTGACAGGAGAAAATATAATCCACATCAGATCATATGAATTTACGAGATCTTCCAACATTCTTCGTCTTGCACAATCACATACAAAACTAATATTGATGTCACCACATATAACTAATTTTCGGTACTTCCTATAAAGTGAACCGAGAACCCTCTCTAGCTTGAGCACAATTGCTCTGAAAGACTTAGAGGACCTATACACAGTTTCACTAAATTCAACTGCCCCTGCACGACATTCAAATACCTGTTCAGTGCAGTGCATTGATACAGCTACGGACTCCTATAGAATAGTGTTTTTTATATACACGGCCACACCCATCCCGCGTATAACTCCCTGAAAAACAGCCAGCTAATCTGCATCCTGGTAAGTTGTACCCTGATGTACCAATAATGGCAGAGTCAGTATCTATAAGTAGTTCACTAACTATATGTCAAATACACTGCTAAATCTTTCACTACTTGAATACCTGACCTTCTTTGAAGGTGGTTCCTTTGTTAGAGAGACTTCCTTTAAGTGGGGATGTGTATCAGCTTACTTCAGTCTAAAAGAGGAGCAGCTCTAACACCAAATACTATAGGAATTTTCCCATGAGTGATCCCACCACCGCCCACTACACTGTCATCTATAAGCTTTGCCAACCTGTTGAGGTGCAGGTCATGCCTATTGAAACCCGATCTATTGATAGACTCAACTGGCTGCACTGCAATGTGAGCCATGCCCTCCGCCATCAGTGTCTTCTCAAGACCCATGTTAACACGCCTAACAGCAGCATTAAGATGAGGCCGATCATGACGCTGAAATTTCCAGGTAACCACCTACATCATATTCCCCGCCCCTATCAATACTATTCCCAGCACCACTCACAGTCACTATCAGACCCTGTTTCGTAAAATCCCTACATAACTCCCCTAAGTCAACAGTTACGTGAGCCAACCTAGCATTAGGCTTCACAATGCTGGTGAACTGGTACTCACTCCCCAACACTTCCTGCACTGCTAGCCTACACCAGTACCATGTGAACTAGCTAACAGCAGAACCTTCTTCTTTCTATATGAAACAGCACCTGTCCTAGAGTCCTTAACTAGTGAGGTCTGCTGCACATTTCTTACACCTACAGCTACGAGAGGCTCCTCTCCATTAAACTCTGACAATCGGCTAAGTCTATTGGTGATACGTAAAATACAACTCTCTGAATATGTCCTCCTCCTAGCTGCCTTCTGGCCAAATGCCAGTTCCCATTTCCCAGCGCCCTTCACCCTCCTCGTTCTATCTACACTGCTGGCCATTAAAATTGCTACACCACGAAGTTTACATGCTATAGACGCGAAATTTAACCGACAGGAAGAATATGCTGTGATATGCAAATGATTAGCTTTTCAGAGCATTCACTCATGGTTGGCGCCGGTGGCGACACCTACAACGTGCTGACATGAGGAAAGTTTCCAACCGATTTCTCATACACAAACAGCAGTTGACCGGCGTCTCCTGGTGAAACGTTGTTGTGATGCCTCGTGGAAGGAGGAGAAATGCTTACCATCACGTTTCCGACTTTGATAAAGGTCGGATTGTAGCCTACCGCGATCGCGGTTTATCGTATCGCGACATTGCTGCTCGCGTTGGACGAGATGCAATAACTGTTAGCAGAATATGGAATCGGCGGGTTCAGGAGAGTAATACGGAACTCCGTGCTGGATCCTAACGGCCTCGTATCATTAGCATTCGAGATGACAGGCATCTTATCCGCATGGCTGTATCGGATCCTGCAGCCACGTCTCGATTCCTGAGTCAACAGATGGGGACGTTTGAAAGACAACAACCATCTGCACGAACAGTTCGACTACGTTTGCAGCAGCATGGGCTATCAGCTCGGAGACCATGGCTGCGGTTACCCTTGACGCTGCATCACAGACAGGAGCACCTGCAATGGAGTACTCAACGACGAACCTGGGTGCACAACGGCAAAACGTCATTTTTTCGCATTAATCCAGGTTCTGTTTACAGCATCATGATGGTCGCATCCGCGTTTGGCGAAATCGCGGTGAACTCGCATTGGAAGCGTGTATTCGTCATCGCCATACTGGCGAATCACCAGGCGTGATGATATGGCGTGACATTGGTTACACGTCTCGGTCACCTCTTGTTCGCATTGACGGCATTTTGGACAGTGGACGTTACATTTCAGATGTGTTACGACCCGTGGCTCTACCCTTTATTCGATCCCTGCGAAACCCTACTTTTCAGCAGGATAATGCGCGACCACATGTTGCAGGTCCTGTACGGGCCTTTCTGAATACAGAAAATGTTCGACTGCTGCTCTGGCCAGCACATTATTCAGATCTCTCACCAATTGAAAACGTCTGGTCAATGGTGTCCGAGCAACTGGCTCGTCACAATATGCCAGTCACTGCTCTTGATGAACTGTGGTACCGTTTTGAAACTGCATGGGCAGCTGTACCTGTACACGCCATCCAAGCTCTGTTTGACTCAATGCCCAGGCGTATCAAGGCCGTTATTACGGCCAGAGGTGGTTGTTCTGGGTACTGATTCCTCAGGATCTGTGCATCCAAATTGTGTGAAAATGTAATCACGTGTCAGTTCTAGTATTATATATTTGTCCAATGAATACCCGTTTATCAAGTTGCATTTCTTCTTGGTGTAGCAATTTTAATGGCCAGTAGTGTCTTTACCAGGCCCTTGATAATAATGAGATCCGTACTGGGACCAAGGAGAAAAATAAAGTAAAGCTGAAAGGCATTGCTTTCCTGGCTGTCCTTGAAGAGTCTTGTGTTTTTGCAGGTGGAATTTTGAATTATTCGCTTGTAAAAGTTTATAAACGTAGTCATGGTACTGGATGGTTTACCGTGGCTATTGTTCGTTGTGGAGGTATGGAGACTATTACTGACTTGTAAGACTTGTGGATGAGAGCAGGTTACTGCGGGAACAAAAGATATCCACGTCGCCGACTTACAGAGGAAACTATAGTTCAAAGTTGCAGAGTACATGAGTGTGGAAGCTAAGTGAAAACGCCAATCATGACGTAAAGAGAAACACAATACCATATCATCAGATTTACTGAATATGTGATATTTGACGTACAGAGTACATTCAATGAGTCAAATTCAAAAAACTATGTTTGAAAACAAAACTGAGAAGAGCCTAAAGATGCTCTACAATCCCGCCTTGCCTTCGTCTGTCATATCGTCTTAGTGAAGCGTGGTGACGGAAGTAGCACAAATCTTGGAAAGTACACATTTTGTGTTATTTTTCTGTGGAATACTCTGTTCCTGTTGTACATCAAAGACTGATTGCAAGTACCCCATTTAATAAGACTGTTTAAATAACTCTAGGAACTGTATTAATTCAAGAATTAGAAAACACCTTCAATCATACGCTCACCCCATGCGACTAGTATTCTCAGAGTACTCAGAACGCTCTCATCCGTCCAATCCATCTGGACAAAACACTGTCACATTTGTCTCGGATGGAATACGCTGCACTGATACCGCCAAAAGAAGTGAATATTTTTGTCGACTGTGTTACCTGAAAAGTGAATGTAGCTACTGGTTCTTTCCCTTCCTTGGCTGGTCGGTTGATTTGGGGGAGCGGACCAGACAGCGAGGTCAATGGTCCCATCGGATTAGGGAAGGATGGGGAAGGACGTCGGCCGTGCCCTTTCAAAGGAACCATCCCGGCATTTGCCTGAAGCGATTTAGAAAAATCACGGAAAACCTAAATCAGGATGTCCTCACACGGATTTGTACCGTCGTCCTCGCCAGTGTGCTAACCACTGCACTACCACACTCGGTATCCTTCGGTTAGCACACTGGACTCGCACTCGGGAGGACGACGGTTCAATCCCGCGTGCGGCCATCCTGATTTAGGTTTTCCGTGATTTCCTTAAGTCGCTCGAGGCAAATGCGGGGATGGTTCCTTTGAAAGGGCACCGCTCAGTTGCTTCCCTTCCCTACTCCGATGAGACCGATGACCTCGCTGTTCGGTCTCTTCCCCCCAAACAACCCAACCCCCCCCCCCCCCCCTCCCCTCGGTATCCTTCCTTGTCAATTACGATGTTGTGTAACTAACATACACATTTGGGTGTAACGTCAAAATTATCAGACCATTAATTTCAAAACTTTTGTCAGCAATCGCCGATTACTAGCCAGTATTCAAAATGCAGGTTCAATCACTTGCCCATCTGAGAGAGACACCTCTTGAAAGTAGTTCGCCTTGGTCCCAGTTTTGACATTGGGAATGGTCTCAACAGGTAAATCTTCAATTCAGCTGCTTCGCGCCTAACTACTTGCAGACTGTGTGTTGAATATCACTCAGTGGACGAGCTTCATCGGTCGGCCATAGTCATACGACCATGCGGACGAACTGTTAGTCGGACGACTACGCTTCCAGTGGACGTGCAGGCTACAGGAACGTAGCGTTGGCGTGGTATGCGCAGTCAAATCAAGGACAATAATTAATCGAAACTGTTGCTGTCCTATCTTTCACCGCTTGCCTATCTCCAGGTAAAAAGCTATGTTACCTCAAGTTCTTCTGTCTTCTGACCGTTTCAGTATCGGGTATCGAACGAATAACAGGTGTTGCCGTATCAAATTATAGCACCAGGTTCAAATGGCTCTGAGCACTATGGGACTTAACATCTATGGTCATCAGTCCCCTAGAACTTAGAACTACTTAAACCTAACTAACCTAAGGACAACACACAACACCCAGCCATCACGAGGCAGAGAAAATCCCTGACCCCGCCGGGAATCGAACCCGGGAACTCGGGCGCGGGAAGCGAGAACGCTACCGCACGACCACAAGATGCGGGCTATAGCATAAGGGAAAAGGGGGAAGGTCACAGATACTTAACAGAAAAGCATTACATCAGCGGAATAATTATAAATAACACACAGTAGAAAACGAGATAGCATTTTACAGCGTGGGCCGCCACCAATCCACAATTTCGGATTTCTCTTTTTGTAGCCAGTCCTCCGAAGGAATCAGAAGGTACAAGAGAAAAGCAAGCAAGAATAAATATTCTTCTAGTTCGTTATTATCTGAGATATTGTGGAAGACAGGATACAAAGGGCGAGCAGGGAAACCCTCGTCCTATCAGCTGCGATGACCTGTGTGCAGCCACCCCACAGAGCAAGCTGTGCGATACACTAGCCGTGATTAAGGAAGGTACACGTATAGTCTCGCGGTGCAACAGGATTCCTACCACAGTGATTCTACACACGACTGACTCCATAGCAGTCGAGGCCAGTGCACCTGAAGTAAAGATGGTGGCAACTTCTGCTATAATTTTTTACAGCGGTTTAAGGGCGCCCTAGTGAGTGAGCTCCAGAACTGTTTCTCTCAAAGAGCTGTACCCAAATTAGGCTTAAAAAGATGGGCACTGAGGTTTTATTGTCCCAGGGGAGATACAGTGTGATGTCAGAAGATATCAAACTGCTTGGTATACCTTTCAAATATATTTCGGTTACTAAGCCAACCTTGGCAGGTTCCAAGGCAATGGTGAGAGTGGATGGGTAATTAACCGACTGTTTCAGTGTCAATAAAAGAGCTAAACAAGGTGATGGTCTTTCCACAGTGATTTTCAATTTGACCTTAAAAGCAATTATACGGAAACTGCAAATATCTGAACGCACACGTATAAGGTCTACGCATTTGGCTACATATGCTGATGACATCGTAGTTATTAGGAGACCAAGGACGTCATTGCAGAGAGCAGTGGTGTAACTGAAAGAAGTCGTACAGCTTAGGGGACTGGAAATTAAAAAATCAAAAGCTACATGTATGAACCTCCATAGGACAGGGGGACAATAATCTGGTTAAGTGGTCAGCAGCAGGTTTTAATTTTCAGGATGCAGGATTTTGAATACGTAGGGGATAATATTAATAAAGTATATTCCATGCGCACTGAAATAAAAGCCAGAACTTTATTGGCAATAGGTACTATTACAAATTTAGAAAAACTAATGACGTCCAAGATGATAAACCGACAGCTCAAAATGACTATATTTATGAGTTTATGATTAAGTCAGTGGTTACATATGGATGCGAAGCAAAGACGCTAACCAGCATCGATGAACAAGTCAGAATATATGAATAATATGAAAAATTTATGGGGGGATCCGAAATAATGTTTATACCTGGCCAACAAGGACCAGTTATGAGTTGGATCGTCTCACAGAAGCAGCTGTTACTGTAAGGCTAACTAAAAATAAAAGAACAGCCTGGCCGGGACATGTCTTGAGGATGGACGACGCAAGAACCACAAAAAACATATTCCAACGGAAACCGACAGGAAGAAGATTAGAAGTAAGACCACTTAAGCGATGACTGGACAACGTGGAAGACAACATCAGAGCCCTAGGAATCGGAGGATGGAGAAGGAGAGAAAACTTGGGGGCAGAATATAAGGAAACTGTTAAGAAGACAAAGACCCACGCAGGGTTTTGCAGCCACAAGAATAAGGAGATACAGTGAGGTGGCAACTCGGGAAAGAAACAGTTTCAGGAGAGGTAGCGCTGATCATTCCTGCGGCTGTTTTGTCTGGAGCGTCCGGGGAGACTTCCAAGTGCTTATGTTGGTAATTCTCCGATGATTTCTAGTGGGAACCCTCACCAAAAAAAGTTTTTTCCATGAGGTCGAGGGGGAGATTAGTGTTCAACGAGGTCACTAGAAACGGAGCACAAGCTCGAATTAGGGAAGCATGGAGAAGGAAATCAGCCGTGCCCTTTCGAAGGAACCATCCCGGCATTTGCCTTAAGCGATTTATGGAAATCACGGAAAAACTTAATCAGGATGGCTGTACTCGAACCGTCGTCTTCCCGAATGCGAGTCCAGTGTGCTAACCACTGCACTACCCCACTCGATAGCGTTCTTCCGCGGTAGTGTGTCGGTACTTCCGATTTCAACGCAATGGCTTCATTATTTACCGATTCACGACATCTTGTGACTTCCTTAAATGATGTGTTCAGCAGATATTAAAATTTCTTTAACTCCCACTATGCGATGGTCTTATATCTAAGCGATATATCGAAGGGACCAGCATACAGATATAAATTGACATTTGTATAGAAAAGGATACGTTTATCCGACTTGTCAAATATCGACGAACTGCCCCATTATTGCTGTTGGAATTTTGCCTCCTGTGTGGATCCACAATTGGAAATATTATTAATCTAACAGTTAACCGTGTTTCTTTCTAAGTGCTAGCTGACACAGCCGCTGAGGGCTGTGTATGTGTGGGTGATACGTTGCGCAGAAACCTCAGGTTTACACATTTTTTGCAGTTCATGACTGCCACTGATGGTCGGAGTAGGAGCATTACTCGTGTCAGGAACTTCGTGACAGGAACTTCTACACATGGCTGTAAAGTGTGATGGAAGATGTAATGGCCGGCCGCTTCTAGGCGTTTCAGTCCGGAACCGCGAGACTGCTAAGGTCGCAGGTTCGAATCCTGCCTGGGGCATGGATGTGTGTGATGTCCTTAGGTTAGTTAGGTGTAAGTAATTTTAAGTTTTAGGGGACTGATGTACTAAGATGGTAAGTCCCACAGTGCTCAGAGCCATTTTTTTGTAACCAAAGATGTAATGCTTGCTAAGCTGAAGACATGTGCAGGTGTGATGCAGGATGTAATGCCTGCTAAGCTGAAGAAATGTACAGAGGGCACGTCGCAACAAGTGTCATCCTATTTGGAAGAAATTTATCGCCACGGATATAAATTTGTGCAGAACATGAGCGTCCAAGCTGAAACCAAAATGTATAATTTTTGGTCATAATGATTGCTAGTAACCTTGGTTATTTTACAAATTAAGAAGAAAAAAGAAGGAAATCTTGGTAAGCAGAGATGATACGCAAGACATTTAGTAATTCATTTAAAGAAATACTCAACAAAGAAATCATTATACAAATGATGGGTTAAAGCAACGATATGTGAGCTAACGTCGTACATATACCTTTTAGCACTTTGATTCTACCTTGTTCATATGCAGAACAGGCGAAATACTGTAGATTAGCTAATGTGATTAATTTGAACTCGAGCATAGCTGAAACAGCGACCAGTAGTTATTTTCAGGATGGTGCTGTAGGAACTGGGTAGTACGTAAAGTGCTGGAAAAGTCATGCAACAAATCATAGAACGTCCATACTTCTTCAATGACTACAGGAAACCAGGAAAGTAAATCCAAATAGCAAGACGCTAACTTAAAGAGTCATACCTTACAATGTTTAATTACTGGAGCAGCTAGGACAACACACACTACACCAGACATGCAAGGAATAGTTGATATACAACAGTCTGTGGCGGACTTTAATTATGCGAAGTTGATCGGAGAAATTGCTTGTTATAAGTAATACAAATCTAGGAAAACGTACAATAAAAAAGGAGGTATTGTAAAGATAACAGCTGCCTGATTCACGGAGAGCCGAGATAGCCCAGCGGTGAGCTCGAATTTAAATTTGTTTCAGTCTGTGGCGTCATCCTTTGACTCTCACATGGTATAATCCACCTGGATTTTCAGACAAAGCACGCACTCAACAATAGATCTGTAGCTTCTAAGTGGCTCTAAACACACGTAATTCACCACACACACACACACACACACACACACACACACACACACAAAATCCCTGCATAAAAAAGGGACAGGCAAACTATTCGGCCACAAGTTAAAAAAGAGAGTGAAACACTATGAAAGTTCTCAACCCAACATCTAACATATCATAAAACTGGAAAATTAAATCAGCAGTCTATATCAATATAATAAATAAAACATGGTCTTCTTAGTACGAAACAGAAAATAAAAATCTCATTCAAGCATTTAGACAGTGCCCTGAGACACTCACATTAGATACACCAGCTTCTAACTGCATGGTCTCGTCTGCAGTAAATGATAAATCATCTTGACTGCTCTCGGTCGCTCTATCTCTATTTCTCTCCCGTTATGCGTCAGAGAGGTTCCCGAGCTACAGCTATTGCCAGCCTTGGCTGAATGTTTCCTGATAACTTCCCTGCCCAGCGACAACGTGTGCAAAACACAGAACAAGACACACACCAGTCACTTTCAAACAATTGGTGGGACTACCAAAGATAGCTCAGATGGGATCCCAACTGTGAGGCCTATGCTGCGAAAGGAAAAAAAGAGTGGGAAAACATGCATTCCAAGTCCAGAAAAAGCTAGTTATTTTCCGATTATGTAGATCTTTTCTGTCTTTATCGCGTGTGGGAGCTTATCTGTATCGTGTTACGAAAGCCGTTGACTCGCTAACAGCTGACGCACTTCAGAGGGCTGACCAAGGCACTGGACAACGAAGTGTTCGCATAGTAGGATTTTAAAAATGTGTTCAGTCGCTTAGGGGAAGTTTCTTCAATGAGAACACACGTCGACTCGCCAGTAAAATGTCTTCTTAGAGGAACACGGTATGGAAGGTATGTGTGGGAGGCCCGTGTGTCAAGCACTGAGGCCGAATGATTTTAAACCAAGAGTTCTGACAATGGTGTGAACTGTAATGAATAAAAACAGACTACAGATCATCAGCTTGGACGCTCACTGTGAGCTCAAGATGTTAAAATCTTCACGTCATGAAGAACAAAATATTCGTTTCTGACTGTTAGTTCCACGTGTCAAATGCCTCAGTTTTAGATCCTGTACCATCTATATAATACAGACACAAAATATTTGGCACAAGTCGTACATAGGATTTATCACAAACCTTGTTACGCACTTTTCGAGCCTGTAGTAGGGACTTAGTAGTTAAGGATTTGCATAGAAATATATATCCATTTTTATCTTCCAATGAAAGAAAAAACTTGCTCAAATTAACTGCCATCTTGCACTCCGACATAACGCGGATGAGGTGATGTAACGCGATTTGAGAAACACGAATGATATACCCGATTCCGTCTCCGATAATTCTGTCGTTGACGTGACGTTAACCTTAATCTTTCTGTTCTTTGTCTGAAAGTTACCCTACACTCATACTAAACTAATTACACTTTGTGCTCTGTGGTCATATGTGAGTCCTTAAAGTGGGACTCGTATCATATAAGAAAACTATCTATGAAATAATCCGAGAGCAAAAAGTTTGAGTCGATGTTGTTTTCCTGGTAATATGGAATCGTATTGTCTCGGAATATACGCTTCAGTGTTAAACTTTGTTTGCATAACCTATAAGTGTATAACAAAAATTTTGAAACTTCCTGAATATATCTGACCTATTTCGACGATGCCATATCTTTTTAGTCAAAATTCTGACACAGCTGCTTGATTATTGATACATAATCAGCATTTTTGACTGGAATTAGTTCTGGAAACTATTTGTCTCTAACACAAAGCAGTAGGAATCAAGCAGCTCAATGGCGAACGCATAAAAGAACATCTATTGTGCACATCATATCACTCAAGTTTTCTCTGTCTTGCATAATTTTCTGTGTTAGTCACCAGACGTTTATTTGACACATACAATTGTGCAGAGGACAATAAAAAGATTTGTTGCTACACTGTAGTAATCGGTTAGCAGTAGAACCACTGATAAGAGTGCTGCCAGGAAACATTCCAGTGTTAATAGTCAACAGCTAATTCTACTATGAAGTGTTTCGATATTCAAATCTGTGGAACGCAAGATATAATCATCATCTACACCATACATATTTCATTTAATTTTTTATATAGTTAAGCCTCGTCCATCCATTTGCCTACTACCCACTCCCCCTCCCACGCCCCCATTCTCTATTTCTGTGGGATCTGGTAGCAATATTTCAGAATTAGCTTTCTCCTCCATGCTTACATAAATAAGTGTAATTAATGCTGTTCTTCGCAAAACGGAATATTTGTCTGACACAAATATAAATTCCTGAAAATTTTAATATGAACGGCTTTGTTTTTAATTTTACTGGGATACGCACATGAATTGGAACTTTGATCCGTCGAGTAGATAAATTGTAAAAATGAAGGCAGCGAGTGAACATCTGAAGAGTCTGTTCGTACCGTTGCCATGTGTGTTGTTTCCTACGGCAGGAGTCTAGTGACGATGTTATTATGACTGGTCATTGCTGGTGCAGCCACGATATGACGAGGGAAGCACGGGAGTCGTTACTCACTGCAACCAACTGCAAATTTTTATATTTTTCTTTTTGACGCTTAGAAGGATGCATAATACTGTGGACGTACCTTGATCAGATCTAGTGGTACAATTGAAAGAGCATTTTTTTATAGCTATGAAATGAACTACGTTTGCTGCTACTTGAGTGACTGATAATCTGCAGACGACGACAAATCTTTCATAGTGGTAGAAGTTGGGCGTGAAACCATGAGAGCCTATCTCCTGCCTGTATGTAGTCCGCGAAACTGCCAATGAGTTCCAAGTGACTGCCGTGAGATTCACAGTACTCTTTGTTCCTCAGCTCGCGTTTATGATGCAGAATATTTTCCCGACCTTAAATAATCAATTTGTGCTACTTGTCCGTAAGATTTCAGTCGTCTTTTCCGTGGAATGGAATTAAATTGGCCGGCTAGGGTATCGAGTTCCTTTAAAAATGGGAAAAAAATGCAAATCCTTTTTAGACCCTGAGTTCAAATTGTATGCTCAATACGTCGTTCTTTTACTCTATGACACTAATACTGATGATTAATCATATATAAACTGCGTAAAGTATGTCTGGGGAACAGCTTTCCGGTAACGGCGAAATTACTCTTTTTTGGACAAAAATTTCATGTCATAAATATCCACATAATTGTGTAGGTACTACGAAATTTTTGATGACGAATTTCATTGGCCTCTCTGCTATTTGCTAATGCTCTCGGCAGTTTTATTTACATTTAGAGGTCAGCTATTATAGCACTGTCATGAAGTTCGTCAGAGGTCACACAGAGACGGAGCACAAGCTCCGGTTACAGAAGAGTGAAGAGGGAAATCAGCTGGACCCTTTCAAAAGAACCATCCCATTATTTGATGTGACTGCACCTGGGCTCTTCAGTAGTTGTGTACTCACCTGATGATGGCCGGACGTCTCTGGGCCGAAATGTCGTGGCAGAATGTCGACGGGATCCGGCTGCATACCCGGAAATTATTAGAAGATACCATTATTTGTCTGTCGTTTAGGGAAATCCGGGGAAGCTTAAATGCAGATGGCCGCAAAGAGATTTGAACACTCGTCCTTCAGCGTATGAGTCCTATGGATTAAGCACTGCGGTTACTCGCTTGACTCTTGCGCACGCACGCTCGTGTGTGTGTGTGTGTGTGTGTGTGTGTGTGTGTGTGTGTGCGTGCGTCTTTGTACCTATGTTCCATGTTTCCTCCTAAACTACTCAACCGATTTCAAACTGGCACATATTCCTTACTGTCTTGGGGTGAGAAACACCTACCTATTATAGTTCAGGAGATATGACATCATAAACAATAGGACGCGTGACAAACTGCCGCGTCATGCATGACGTTTAAATATATCGCTTCTTCGCTACTACCTCTATTCGCAATGTATTCCGTAGACAGTATACACATATTCCGCTGAATGTACCTACACAAAAGCGTACCTGAAGTTTCAATAAATTTATTCATTACTACTAACAAGGAGAGGGCACGTGCCGGGTTGCAGCTATTTGGCTTAGACTGAATGAGCAGAAGCAGGTACATATATGACCCTTGAAATTCCTAAAATATTTCGTCTGAGTGGGCCGTAGGAAAAGAGAAAACCCTCTCGAAAGATTTTTGATTACATTATGAGCGATGTTTGAATAACAACTGCGCAGTTACTGGCCCGGAGCAATCTGTAAGCGTACAGAGCGCCAATTTGGTGGCTCGAATTCGATTCCTCGTGCTACCCATTTTTTTTATTCATTGTATTTTATTTCTCGCAGTGTTAAACTATAAATTATAAAATTTAAATACAGTTTAACAACTCAATTTATATGCGTAAAATTAATATATACAGTATGCAATCAGTTATGACTTCTTCACTTTGAATAACGAATATAGTTAAACAGTTAATTTTCATAACTGGTGGAAATTTTGAATGAAAGTAATATTTTCGAAAATTCTAACAAGGAACCATCCCATTTATACTTATTGGAGGTAGTTACATTACATTTTCTTAGGTGATAATCATCAAGGAACCATTTAATACTTAAATATTGTTCACACCATGCACATTTTATGGATGCATTTTCTGAGCGAGAACTTTTGTTCCAAAATATTCTGCAGTGGAAAGCATACTTCATTTACATTTTTAAATGAGACTCTCTCCTCTGTCCGTTTTGATGCATATCAAGCATATCGAATCATCGAGGTGAAAACAGCAGCACTCAGTTGGCGCTGCACTATCGAGTGTATTTTAATTGCATCTCCCCTTGACGATAATTCTCGTTGTTGTTGTAGCAAAGCAGGGGCACTTTATAACATTTTAATTAGATTTTTGACTTGGCGATAGAAACACGTATCACAACTTTGAGCAGGAAAACTACATTTGGGCGGAATGATCTTCACAGTACACGTTACTTCGCCTTCCCCATTCCTGAATGTCTCATCATACACTGACAAATTAGCTTGACTATCCCACGAATGCAACAAAAATGGTTCAAATGGCTCTTAGCACTATTGGACTTAACATCTGAAGTCATCAGTCCCCTGATCTTAGAACTACTTAAACCTACCTAACCTAAGGACATCACACACATCCATGCCCGAGGCAGGATTCGAACCTGCGACCGGAGCGGTCGCGCGGATCCAGACTGAAGCGCCTAGACGTGCTCGGCCACATCGGCCGGCGAATGCAACAACAGAAGAAATTTATTATTAGCAACGTATGGTTTTAACGTTGTTTCCAAATATTTTGCACAAAGCTATTTTGTTAGTTTTCCTGACTTGAAGCAAGTAACGACGATATTATTACATTCTTCCTCCAATTTTTTCACGATACCAGCAAATCGAAGACCAAATTTACTTTCAGAGTTTTGCATACATAAAACTCCAAGGAGTACGAGTTTCCCTGAAGCTGTCAAACCGTATTTTGCTGCGTAAGACTGGTTGGTTTTTTCACCTAAATGGTCTTTGTAACTAGGTGTCCTGTTTCACGTTGATTTGTACTGGCATCCAGTCGGGTCAGTGTTAATTAAATAATCCAGGCTAAAGTTTGGAACTGCTTGTCTCGTTTTTACATCAAACTTCTCTGCTGCTTCCACCGTTTCTTCCAAACTTGAAACATCATTTTTGCTGACGAATTTGGTGGTTTTTGACTGTCTTATTGAACGCTTGTGTTTGAAGGCTGTTACCCAGGTATCACTAGCAATAAAGTGAAATTTTCTAATAAATATGGGAATGGGACTACCATTGCTCATTGTTGTAATGTTCTCGTCGTCACTTGTTCATAATAGCCTCGTGCGTCCTGAAATATTTCCCCCATTTCTTAGTTGATGAATTATATTTTGTCTGCTACTTCCACCGTTTCTTCCAAACTTGAAACATCATTTTTGCCCACGAATTTGCTGGTTTTTCGCTCTCTTATTGAATGCTTGTGTTTAAAGGCTGATACCCAGGAGTCAGTAGCAGAAAACTGAAATTTTTCTAATAAATATGGGAATTGCTTGGTTTCCACTTCACAATACAATAAGTTTTTATGAAAAATCATCGCAGACACTTGGTAAAATACTGCTCACAACTTACTGTAGAGGCCATTGGAGTAACTCGGAAAACAGTTGAAATCAGAAATCACCAGAAATGAATTACTTAAAAACAATTCGTGTTTAACTATATTCATTATTCAAATGAATGTAATCGTAAATAATTGTAATTTGTGTCTCGGTGGAACGACAAGCGCCGGGACGACGAACAGGAACGGAGGAGCAGAGAGGGCTGTGAGACGACGTCAGCCAACAGCACGCTGACTGGGACAGCACCACGACTGGAGCGACATCTATACGAAGAGAATAGGAGGGTCGCGCCGCGTAGCCTCGGCCGCATTGGCAGACTAGCCGTCGTACGAACGCTACAGCATTGACGTGTGAACTGAATTGTTTTGCTTCTATTGAAATTGTATACACCGAAGGACATTGATTGTTTGCATGTCGCCATTTGCTTGCGGCAGCTCTTTTGTAAATAAGCAAGGTTAAGAACTGTCAATTTAACTTACTGGAATGAACTGCATGAACATGGTTTGCTTGAGCAGTTGTCAAGCGATCCTAGAAAACAACTTACTAGGCACCTGATATAAGACGACTGGGCAGGGTACTATAATTTGTATACATTAATTATACATGCTTCAAATGAACTGTTAAACCAAATTTCAATTTTATAATAGATAGTTTAACACAGCAAGAAATAAAATACAACGAGTATAAAAGTGAGTAGCAGTATCAATCGAACTCGAACCATCCTACCGACTGCGCAACGGCACTAACTGCGCAATCGTTATTCAAACATCCTCACAACGTAATAAAAAAAGAAAAAAGAAAAAGTCGAGCGGTGTAGCGTAGTTGTTAGCACATTCGACTCGCATTCGGGAGAACGACTATTTAAAGCCGCAGGGTTTCGTTTCTAACAGAGAACCAGCAAAATGAATTCCCAGGCAGCTAGTTATCTATAAATGTATAAATAAAGAAAAATCTCACATTCCATGAGACTCTGCGCGAAGTTGTGGAATTTAAACAGGGATGTGTTGTAAAGTCTGATGATCTGGACTTAAAACAGAGATACGATGCAAAGCCTAGTGTTTAGGAACTTCACGACGCCACCAGCTCTGCTTGTCTTGACAGGCAAAATCAAGCGATGAAATGTTTTTCCACCACCAGGTGTCGAACCAGTTAACTCATCGTCTATGAGGAAGACAGCAACGACAGTTACGGATGTGCTTGAAAAAATTTGATTTACAACACAGACTTGCGTTGTGCTATAACAAAGTTTGACGTGCTCCATGTCCACTATACTCTCCTACTCTTTGTGTTTGTTCTCATTACTGCAACTGTGACTTGCTTAATATGGATGAGAACATTCCCAGAAGTACTAACGTTCCTCTTGCCGACTATTTCTCAATTCAGGCATCTGAAGTACGTGATCCACTGTTGCGAATCATCTCTTGACCTCATGAATCTCCTTTTTAGTTGCAGTCTTGTTAATTGCTTTAAAACAGGCAGGTGGGTCAAATATAGCGTATTAAGTCACCGACGGCAGGGCAGATATTGCTGTGAAGAGCGACATCGCACAGTGGCGTAATGCGGCACCTGCCAAGGCCACTACAGCGCTGAGAGGATTCCACCGCACAGCGTCTGATAAAACAGCGGTCAGTGCCGCTCCGATCTGCGAAGCAGACATTGCTCGAGAGTTGGGCAGCAGCATCAGCAGTAACAGCAACATCACAGCGCCACACGCGTGCGTGCCGTCTGGACTGGTGTGTTTGGTTCAAGACAGCTCTCCAAGCTAGTCTATAAACAGTAAGTCTGTGCATAATTCCTACAACCTACATTCACTTGAACTAGCCTCTACAATTTTTATCCCTTTACTCCCCAAATTTGTTTAACCAGTTTTTTTATTTTTATTTTTTATTTATTTTGGAGGCTGTCTTATCCACGTGTCCCGTCTCTCGTTCGTGTTGCGATACAAACCTATTGTCTCTACAGTTGAATTAAGCATGTTTTCCTTGGTTCCGATCTACCCTATAACTCTACTATTTTTTTTCCCGTCTCTGAATGTACTTGTTAGACAAGGGGCGTTCAATAAGTGAGTAGCACTTATTTTCTGGAAATAGGTTGGTTTTATTCAGGAATGCAATACACCATACTGTTACACTACTGGCCATTAAAATTGCTACACCAAGAAGAAATGCAGATCATAAACCGGTATTCATTGGACAAATATATTACACTAGAACTGACACGTGATTACATTTTCACGCAATTTCGGTGCATAGATCCTGAGAAATCAGTACCCAGAACAACCACCTCTGGCCGTAATAACGGCCTTGATACGCCTGGGCATTGAGTCAAACAGAGCTAGGATGGCGTGTACAGGTACAACTGCCCATGCAGTTTCAAAACGGTACCACAGTTCATCAAGAGTAGTAACTGGCGTATCGTGACGAGCCAGTTGCTCAGCGCTATGTGACTTAACAGCTATGGTCATCAGTCCCCTAGAACTTAGAACTACTTAAACCTAACTAACCTAAGGACATCACACACATCCATGCAGGAGGCAGGATTCGAACCTACGACCGTAGCAGTCGCACGGTTCCGAACTACACGCCTAGAACCGCGAGACCACCGCAGCCGGCAATACACGCTTCCAATGAGTTTTTACCGCGATGTCGCCAAACGCGGATGTGACCATCATGATGCTGCAAACAGAACCTGGATTCATCCGAAAACAATGACGTTTTGCCATTCGTGCACCGAGGTTCGTCGTTGAGTACTCCATCGCAGGCGCTCCTATCTGTGATGCAGCGTCAAGGGTAACCGCAGCCATGGTCTCCGAGCTAATAGTCCCCGCTGCTGCAAAGGTCGTCGAACTGTTCGTGCACACGGTTGTTGTCTTTCAAACGTCCCCATCTGTTGACTCAGGGATCGAGACGTGGCTGCACGATCCGTTACAGCCATGCGGATGAGATGCCTGTCATCTCGACTGTTAGTGATACGAGGCCATCGGTATCCAGCACGGCGTTCCGTATTACCCTCCTGAACCCAGCGATTCCATATTCTGCTAACAGTCATTGAATCTCGACCAAAGCTAGCATCAATGTCGCTATACGATAAACCGCAAACGCGATAGGCTACAAACCAAGCTTTATCAAAGTTGGAAACGTAATGGTACGCATTTCTCCTCCTTACACGAGGTATCACAACAACGTTTCACCAGGCAACGCCGGTCAATTGCTGTTTGTGTATGAGAAATGGGTTGGAAACTTTCCTCACGTCAGCACTTTGCAGGTGTCGCCACCGGCGCCAACGTGTGTAAATGCTGTGAAAAGCTAATCATTTGCATATCACAGCATTTTCTTCCTGTCGGTTAAATTTCGCGTCTGTAGCACGTCATCTTCGTGGTGTAGCAATTTTAACGGCCAGTAGTGTACCTACTCTTTCGGCTACAAAACACCATTTCTCAGCATAACCTCTGTTCTATGCGGCGGCCTTACTCCATCTAAATGGGAGATCCGATATGACCGCATGGTTCCACTGTATTGGCCGACGTCAGAGGCAACTTATTGCTGCAGCAATAACCTCTACATCATCCAACACTGCTTCACGAGGGGCGCATCCTTCATTCGGCCAAATAGATGGAAGTCGGAAGGTGCGAGATGCGGACTGCAGGGTGAATGAGGAAGAACCGTCAACTGAACTTTTGGGAGCTCTTCTCGGGTGCGCAGATTTGCGTGAGGTCTTGTCATGAAGAAGGGGAAGTTGTTTACATTTTTGTGGCGAAGAACAAGCTGAAGACGTTTCTTCAGTGTTCTGAGGGTAGCACAATACACTTCCGCGTTGATCGTTGCACCATAATGGTGGACATCAAACAGAAGAACCAATTCACGTGCCCAGCAGGCCGTCGCTATGACTTTACCGGGTGAGGGCGCGGCTTTGAACTTTTCCTTCGGAGACGAGGTGGTGTGGCACCACTCAGTAGACTGCCGTTTTGTTTCCGGTTCGAAGTGATGAATCCATGTTTCATCACCTGTGACGATTTTTGACAAAAATATGTCACGATCGATCTCTTAACGCGCCAAGAAATTCCACACAGATGGTCCTTCTTTCTTCCTTACTGTCTTCTGTTAGACGGCGATGAACCCAATGTGCACACATCTGTCAGTACCTCAACTGGTGGAGGAGTGTCAGTAGTACCAACAGACACACCCAGTTGTGCAGTGGGGTGCTTGACAGTGATTCGTCTCTCACTGGAATGAGAGTGTCCGCACGTTCCAACTCCGTGGGAGTCTCAGCTTTATGCGTCCGCCTCGTACGCGGGAGGTCGGACAGATTTGCACGATCTTATTGCGATGATTACACACGCCTCTCCCAACGACTCACCGTGCTTTTGTTCAGTGTCCGACCTTCGTAGACATTCTGCAAGCTCCCTTCAATATCTGAGAAGCTCTGGTCCGCCACCAAAAGAAACTCAATAACAACTCTCTGTTTGGAACGCATCTCCTTTACAGACGCCAATTTGAAGTCATCATATGACGCCACCACCAGTCGAAATTTCATGAAACTATAGGAGCTGAAGCGGTAATACTCCACGACATCTCGCAATAAATTCCGCATTTTTTCAACCGAAACTCGCCGTAGAAAAAAATGTTACATTACTTACCGAATACCCCTCGACATCTAAAATTCTGAAGCAAAGCTATCTCTAACTAGCCTCTAGTGAAAACGTTTTTTTTTTCTGGAAACTGATTCTACGCACATTTGCATACAAAGCTCCTGATGGAACTATTCTCCGAGAAAGGTATCTAAGGCATCTATGATTCATGCCCCGATGTGTAGCGACTTGCTTTTTAATCCGTGAGTTCTCCACATTATACTGAATTCTCGAAATAAAAATTAACGAACTGTTGTTTAATCGTAACCATTTCAGGACTCTCAGTTAATTAGCTTCGGTTGTAAAATTCATTTCAGTCAAGTGTGTCGTTCTCGAAGTAGCAAGTAGCAAAAAAAGTTATTTCATTTCGTGAAAAATTGTAAGTAATTGTTTCTCTAGTGTGAAGAGGAGGGACAAATACCTCTCATGCAATAGCTGAAAAGGCGTCCGAATCAGATTAATTGTCTGAGCCTAGGATTGACTGTTCAGTTTGTAAGACAGCACACCATATTGTGACAGACGTGGTTGTGTTTATGGGCAGTGTCAGACCCAGAATTTTCGAATCTGACGTTGATAAGAAGAAAAAAAAAGGGGGGGGGGTGTTCGTGCAGACATAATCGAAATACAATATACATCGTTTAGGAAAATCAGCGTCCCTATTTTCATTTGTCTTATGCTAGAGATTGCGACAAATGATTTACTAACAGAAATACTCAACATAAATGTACAATCTGAAAGGATGAAATATGAAGAATTCAAGAGACATTATGAAAAATAACCTATTTGTAGAAGTCAAGTGTTTGTCAAACGTCCGTTGCGGCATGTCAAACAAAAGTCAGCATCATCAACATCTACGTAAATGCAAGGAAACGTCCCACTATGATTACAGAGTTTACCTTCTTCTTTGCCTAGTGATTACAGAAGCTTCAAGCAGCAAACAATAATGCTGAAACGTCACCTACATACATTCTAAGACAAAAAGAGGCACACTGCGAAAGGTTACACAAACTGATCACAAACTGATATTCATACAGGTATCGACGAGAAATGAAAAACTTCAAACATTGGGACTAATGGATGAGTGTGTGACGCTGCGCCACAATTGCACCGCTCAGCTGGCAAAGACATGTTGATACCAGGCACAAAGTCTTTCAGAATTTCATTCCGTGTACTCAGCTAGACAGTAACTACGCCTTGCAGACAAAACCGTGACAACATACACTGATGTTAGCATTTAAGATGAGATGTATAGTTGGGTTCCAAGAAGACATTTGGAGTGATCGGCGAATCGATCGACATTTGAATAGGAGCCATGCCACTATATGACGATGTTGGCAGAAATGGGTAAACCATGGCCGAACATAGCGCCATGAAGAAAGCAGTCAACCTAAAGAGACAAAAGAACGTGAGGACAGAAGAATGGTCAAACAATGGCTGCATGGCCTCATCATACGAGAAACGTACCTTTCTTTCTTCAGTCTCTACTCAAGACACGGTGATCTCCAGAGCAGTTTACACACATCGCAGGAGATAAGCAACCAACTGCTTCACGGACGGCTTTAGCACTTTTACCACAAGTGGTTTCTATTTTACATCTGACAGGGATATACGCAAAGCACTGGCACTTAAAACAGCTCACTGTTTTGGGGAAATAAGGGCATTCTGAAAGGGAAAGGGAACATAGCTTGATATGGTCGGGAAATTTTGTGCTGTTGAAAGCAAAGGAATCCGATTTCACTGGATCGCCATCCACCCTTTTCACTTTGTTTTGCACGTCAACAATGCCTTCTTGGGTTCTCCCATTTTTCAGTTCTCTTCTAGGAATGTCAACGAGATCCCTGCAAGTCACAATACCTTTGTGTAGGTCAAGGTGTCGTGCAATTTTGTCTCTAATGCATACTCTCCAAGGCAGCCAGCTTCTTGGAGGTTAGCTGCTTGCTTGGAATTACAAGGTCCCATCAACAGGTTCTCGTTGCAGAAGTGCTTAACTTACTTTAAAGAGCCACAGGTTCCTTCTAAACCCTTTTGGATATGGAAGGACGAAACCTTCTCAAAACTACACTCTCTCCACTTGACTGTTAAAGACACATTATGACCAGCAGCAAATATTCTGTTACTGTAAATACCATAACTCTGAATATGTCCAGAATCAGGAGGATTGGCTGCACAAGCCCTCTTGTTTGATAGGGTGTTGGTATCTAGCACTGGCCCACACTCTCCACTGGGAGGAAGAAGAGAACATTTCGAAGGATGCATCCCAGTCCTGTGAGCAGCTATGTAAATAAAAGCCCACCTAGACAGAACTCCGTGTGTGTAGGTAAGCCCTACAACTGAGGTGCGTCAAGTTCATCAGAGGTTTCCTACTGTTCGATCTCTACAGCCATGCATCTTATCAGCGCACAGCAGATCTTGAGACTGAGGTGTTCTTATAGAGATTTTACCATACTCGCGATCGTAGCAATCAAGCCGAGACCCCCATTCACTATGACATACAACACTCCACAGCTGCGCCACATGGTGGTCGCTCAAGCATGCCCAAAGCTTATGGTGACAGAGGACTGGTGGCCTTTACCAGTCCCCAGCTCAGGAACCTGGGGATCGCCAGGCCCATACCCAGTAAACGAATGCTGAGCCTCTGAGAGCACGACAGTGCATGAGAACCGAGCAATCGTCAGAGAGGTACTAATAGCCCCGGATCATCATTATTAACAATTCGAAGAGCAACTGATGTTTCAGTGATCACAAGTACCATTAATAGGGACTCACAGAAAGGGGACTGACCTCATGGAGCACCTTGCGCCGGCTACCATTTTCCTCTGTATACCGGCAATCCCGCTTGGTTTGGAATCTTATTGACTGGAGCAGAATAGTCTTCTGTGATGAGGCTCGAGGCGCAATTAAGGAGTGCAGGAAAAGATCATGGCAAACATTGCCGGACTCCATAAAACGTTCTACTTGTTGTGCAAAAATATGGCAAGCCCTCCAGAGGATTTTCAGCAAACACAGTTGTTTACCAGTAGCACCAGTGATGAAACTGTGGTGTCTCCAGACCACGTCCAGAGACATTGCTCAGATTGTGACACAGCGTTTTGCAGCGACTACTACCGATGCGAGCCTGGATCCAGCGTTCCGCCGCTACCATGCTACTGCGGAGAGCGGCAATTTTTGACCTCAGAATTCTGAGTCTCACAACTGCTCTTCCTCCATGTGGGAGCGGGGATAGGCACTGTCTGAGACTCATGATACTGCACACAGTGACGATAAAATCCGTACTGCAAGCTTCGACAGTTGCCAACGGCGTCAAAGGAAATCCTCCTCGAATCTTTGAATCTGATATGGCAGACAGGTAACTTTCCAATCTTGTGGAGCGAGGCAATTCTGATACCTCTCCTCAAGCCAGAAAAGGACCACACAAGTCCCAGAAGTCACTAGAGCGTCAACGTAATGAGCACTATAGGAAAGATATTGGAGTGTCATCTGTTCTACTCCTTAGCCGCTCTCAATGTGGACTCCTGAGATTTTGGGCCACTGTCGACAAACTGGCCCTACAAGAAGCTGCTGTTTAGCAGACTTTCGTAGGTAAACATCACTTAATCGTGTTATTCTCTGATATCAGTAACATGTACGACTCTACTTGGAGAGACCGTATTCTCGAGCTACTCCATCAATGGGGCTTTTGTGGCATCTGCCCACCTTCATACGATCTCCCTTGGGGCAGTGTTTTAAGTGGTACCCTCTTTCCATAGCTATCACATCTACAGTATGGAGTCCTGTATAGAGCTGCTTGTTTGTGGACGATTTTGCTGTTTTCTGTTTCTCCTTCAGTGTTGCAACAGCGACCAATCAGTGGCAACTTACAGTGCAGAGGCTAGAGGAATAGGCTTCAATGATGGATTCTGCCTTCTGTAGAGATGTGTATATATACTTGTATTAATCATTCTCGTCGTATTTTTAATTTACCCCACTTGTGTATGGGGTACACCATTCTACATTTTAAAGACTCAGTGAGGTTTCTGGGACTCGTTTTTGACTCCAAACTGTCGTTGTTAGCACACATGAGAGACCCAAAAGTCAGAACCCAGGAGGCACTAAATACTGTATATAAACTGCCTTAGCCAGAAGTCTTAGGGAGCAGACAGGACGCGTCTCCTCCAGCTTTATAGGGATTTTGTACGTTTATGGCTGGACTAGGGCCGCATAGTGTATGGGTATCTTACCTGAAGATTAAGGACACTATCCACCATTAGGGGATTAAGCTAGCCATAGCTGGCCCTATGCCTAACCTCTGCGCTGACGCTGCAGAACAGGCACTCACCATCCGGCGGAAGCTACGCATGGGGCATCAGGCATGGAAGTTCCTCACACCTCTGACTTCGCCTTCATGTCATACTGCTTCTCGTCTACATTGGGAACGACTTTTCTCCAATCCTCCGCGAGCAAGAATGCTCTTTGAAATATGCGTGCAGAGTCACTTGGCGTGGAGCATTTACAGCCCCAAATCCAGGGGTTTAACTGCCTGCCACCATTGATATTGCAGAGTACCTGAGAAAATTTGGAAATTTGTGGTAAGTTCCTATGGGACCAAACTGCTGAGGTCATCGGTCCCTAGGCTTACACACTACCATATCTAACTTAAACTAACTTACGGTAAGGGCAACACTCACACCTTTGCTCGACGGAGAACTCGACGGGGCGAGCCGCGCGAAGTGTGGCAAGGTCCCTCAGACTGTGCGGTTACCCCGCGCGGCTGGCCCTGGGTAATTTCAGATTTACTGCAGTACCGGAGGGATTCCACTCCTGCAGATGTCTTTAATACTTTATTTTCTGCCATTTTAAGTGAGCATATCAACTGTATAGTTGGTTGCTATGTTGTTTTCCCTGAAAGAGTCCTCAAGATCCAATTGCCTCGAGACTTAACTGTATTTGACGCTGAACTACATGCCTTGTTGCGGGGGCACTGGAGCAGACGAGACATTCTTGATTGCTAAATTCATTTTCTGTGCCGGTTCTTCGAGTGCACTTCACTCTGCACCCAGCAGATAAAGTAGTTCAGAATATCTAGGATGCCCTTCTGCAACTGCTCTTAGGGAAGGCGATATCTTTCTGCTGGGTAACAGGGAAGGCGATGTCTTTCTGCTGGGTAACAGGGCACATGGGTATTGTGGTGAGCGAAAGGGCAGATGTAGCAGCCAAGCATGTGTGCCGTTACTAAGTTCAGTGTGCCATCTCCCTGTGTGCTCTCGCCTCGCCGTTAACATACAGCGTCATGCGTCGATGCCAGGATGATGGCTAGAAGTGACAGACAGTAAGCTCGGTCTAGTAAAGCGCACAATGCGGACGTGGCGTACCTCCCTCCAGCCACGTCGACGGGGCGAGGTCCTCCTTACTCGTCTGCGGACGGGCCACAGCCCTATGAGGCGTAGTTTCTTGCTCCGGCGTACAGACCACTGTGCGCCATATTTTATTAGACTGTGTTTGATTTTCCGACAGATCTACCCTCTATTTTAAGGAACGTTGAGACGATTCTGGTCAGAGTTGTAAGTTTTTGAGATTTTTCCAAGTTGTTTCTGAATATTTTAGGGAGATGTTTTTAACGTGTTAACAAGGTGACTGGCTCACGCAAGTTGATCAGCCAGCCAGTCACATTTCCCAGTGCCATTCTTGTAGCTGATAACCTTGCTGTTGAGCGCCCGTAATCTTCAAAGATACACACACACACACACACACACACACACACACACACACAAACGCGCGCGCGCGCGTCCTGTCGTCTCCCTAGGTCGACACTTCCTTCTTGACGCTGTGTTCGGTCTGGTTAACCCATTCCCGTCAACATCGTCGACCTTTTTCTTTTTATACGTGTGAGCCCCTCCACGCTCGCACAAGTATGGTGACCAACTCAAAAGGTCTACTGTCACCTCTGCATTGTTAGTATTTATTCTAATACTAGAGGAGATCGCAGGAGCGAGTAACTGCGATGTTATCCGTGCGTCTGGGTAGGGTTACCCATTAATACGGGCACATCTGGGTGATAGAAGTGGTCGAAAAAGCTCGAAAGTGTCAAGCTTGAAAGAAGAGCGGTTTGAAGGGCAGACGGAAAAAAGTGCCAAGGGAAAAAAAAACTCTCTGCGACAGTGTCAGGTTGGGTAGTATGGGCAGTAGCGGTTTCTTGCTATCTGCTACAGATCGTGCAAGGTAAGGTTATGTTGGCGGTTGTGTATCATGCATCAGTACCATAGAGGCAACGCCAGATTCTCATGGAATGATCAGTCCTGTAGAGGAGGTGAGCGCTGCTGCTGCTGGGCCGACGATGTCTCCTGAGCCAGCAGCTCCTGTAACATAGCCGTGTCGTTGTAGGTTTGGCAGTTCGATGGTCCTCAAGGAACTGGTAGCGTTATACACTCCTGGAAATTGAAATAAGAACACCGTGAATTCATTGTCCCAGGTAGGGGAAACTTTATTGACACATTCCTTGGGTTAGATACATCACATGATCACACTGACAGAACCACAGGCACATAGACACAGGCAACAGAGCATGCACAACGTCGGCACTAGTACATCTACATCTACATCTACATCTACATGACTACTCTGCAATTCACATTTAAGTGCTTGGCAGAGGGTTCATCGAACCACAATCATACTATCTCTCTACTATTCCACTCCCGAACAGCGAGCGGGAAAAACGAACACCTAAACCTTTCTGTTCGAGCTCTGATTTCTCTTATTTTATTTTGATGATCATTCCTACCTATGTAGGTTGGGCTCAACAAAATATTTTCGCATTCGGAAGAGAAAGTTGGTGACTGAAATTTCGTAAAAAGGTCTCGCCGCGACGAAAAACGTCTATGCTGTAATGACTTCCATCCCAACTCGTGTATCATATCTGCCACACTCTCTCCCCTATAACGCGATAATACAAAACGAGCTGCCCTTCTTTGCACCCTCTCGATGTCCTCCGTCAATCCCACCTGGTAAGGATCCCACACCGCGCAGCAATATTCTAACAGAGGACGAACGAGTGTAGTGTAAGCTGTCTCTTTAGTGGACTTGTTGCATCTTCTAAGTGTCCTGCCAATGAAACGCAACCTTTGGCTCGCCTTCCCGACAATATTATCTATGTGGTCCTTCCAACTGAAGTTGTTTGTAATTTTAACACCCAGGTACTTAGTTGAATTGACAGCCTTGAGAATTGTACTATTTATCGAGTAATCGAATTCCAACGGATTTCTTTTGGAACTCATGTGGATCATCTCACACTTTTCGTTATTTAGCGTCAACTGCCACCTGACACACCATACAGCAATCTTTTCTAAATCGCTTTGCAGCTGATACTGGTCTTCGGATGACCTTACTAGACGGTAAATTACAGCATCATCTGCGAACAACCTAAGAGAACTGCTCAGATTGTCACCCAGGTCATTTATATAGATCAGGAACAGTAGAGGTCCCAGGACGCTTCCCTGGGGAACACCTGATATCACTTCAGTTTTACTCGATGATTTGCCGTCTATTACTACGAACTGCGACCTTCCTGACAGGAAATCACGAATCCAGTCGCACAACTGAGACGATACCCCATAGCTCCGCAGCTTGATTAGAAGTCGCTTGTGAGGAACGGTGTCAAAAGCTTTCCGGAAATCTAGAAATACGGAATCAACTTGAGATCCCCTGTCGATAGCGGCCATTACTTCGTGCGAATAAAGAGCTAGCTGCGTTGCACAAGAGCGATGTTTTCTGAAGCCATGTTGATTACGTGTCAATAGATCGTTCCCTTCGAGGTGATTCATAATGTTTGAATACAGTATATGCTCCAAAACCCTACTGCAAACCGACGTCAATGATATAGGTCTGTAGTTAAATGGATTACTCCTACTACCCTTCTTGAACACTGGTGCGACCTGCGCAATTTTCCAATCTGTAGGTACAGATCTATCGGTGAGCGAGCGGTTGTATATGAGTGCTAAGTAGGGAGCTATAGTATCAGCGTAATCTGAAAGGAACCTAATCGGTTCATATCCACCTTTCGCACCACCTGTCGGCACTAGTACAGTGTATATCCACCTTTCGCAGCAATGCAGGCTGCTATTCTCCCATGGAGACGATCGTAGAGATGCTGGATGTAGTCCTGTGGAACGGCTTGCCATGCCATTTCCACCTGGCGCCTCAGTTGGACCAGCGTTCGTGCTGGACGTGCAGACCGCGTGAGACGACGCTTCATCCAGTCCCAAACATGCTCAATGGGGGACAGATCCGGAGATCTTGCTGGTCAGGGTAGTTGACTTACACCTTCTAGAGCACGTTGGGTGGCACGGGATACATGAGGACGTGCATTGTCCTGTTGGAACAGCAAGTTCCCTTGCCGGTCTAGGAATGGTAGAACGATGGGTTCGATGACTGTTTGGATGTACCGTGCACTATTCAGTGTCCCCTCGACGATCACCAGAGGTGTACGGCCAGTGTAGGAGATCGCTCCCCACACCATGATGCCGGGTGTTGGCCCTGTGTGCCTCGGTCGTATGCAGTCCTGATTGTGGCCCTCACCTGCACGGCGCCAAACATACGAATATCATTGGCTAAAAGGCAGAAGCGACTCTCATCGCTGAAGACGACACGTCTCCATTCGTCCCTCCATTCACGCCTGTCGCGACACCTCTGGAGGCGGGCTGCACGATGTTGGGGCGTGAGCGGAAGACGGCCTAACGGTGTGCGGGACCGTAGCCCAGCTTCATGGAGACGGTTGCGAATGGTCCTCGCCGATACCCCAGGAGCAACAGTGTCCCTAATTTGCTGGGAAGTGGCGGTGCGGTCCCCTACGGCACTGCGTAGGATCCTACGGTCTTGGCGTGCATCCGTGCGTCGCTGCGGTCTGGTCCCACGTCGACGGGCACGTGCACCTTCCGCCGACCACTGGCGACAACATCGATGTACTGTGGAGACCTCACGCCCCACGTGTTGAGCAATTCGGCGGTACGTCTACCCGGCCTCCCGCATGCCCACTATACGCCCTCGCTCAAAGTCCGTCAACTGCACATACGGTTCACGTCCACGCTGTCGCGGCATGCTACCAGTGTTAAAGACTGCGATGGAGCTCCGTATGCCACGGCAAACTGGCTGACACTGACGGCGGCGGTGCACAAATGCTGCGCAGCTAGCGCCATTCGACGGCCAACACCGCGGTTCCTGGTGTGTCCGCTGTGCCGTGCGTGTGATCATTGCTTGTACAGCCCTCTCGCAGTGTCCAGAGCAAGTATGGTGGGTCTGACACACCGGTGTCAATGTGTTCTTTTTTCCATTTCCAGGAGTGTATGTGTTGGGGGTTTGTTTGTGAGTCGTGTATGGCTTCCCTGCGATTGCCAGTTCTCATGACAGAGGCTCAGCTAGCAAGCTAGTCAGTGGCTGAAGTGCAGGGGCTCGCCTGTTTGTGTCGTTTCAGTCCCTAGGGAGTGTCTTTGGGCGCTTGTGTTTCCATCTATGGTTATGATCGTCGTTGCCCAGGTGTATGATGTGATGATTGTTCGAGTGACTTCATTTCTTGTACAGTCCCGTGGCGAGTTTTTTGAATACCTTCTGGAGAGCCTCCAGTCGGTATTCTCGGTGAAGGCCCGCAGTCCGTGTGTATCGGCGAGTATTGCTTATGATAGGTAATACCTTGTTCTGTATTTTCTGGAGGCGGTTCAGGTGTGTGGACGTTGCGTATCCCCAGACAGGAGCTGCGTATGTCATCAGCGGCCTAATCAGTGTCATGTATAATGTCCTAGACACCCTCCTATTCAGTGTACTCTTCCTGTTGAGCATAGGATAGAGTTGTTTGGGTCTCGCGTTTCTCCTGTTGGTCATGTATTGTATGTGGTCCCCCCATGTGAGCTTCCGGTCTAGCCAAACACAAAGGTATCTGACTTTCGTAGTGAAGCGTATTGGGCTTGTATGTAGTGCAATTTTGGTGTTTGCGCAGTAATTTCGGCCTGCGAGTGAACAGAACTGCCTCGCATTTGTCGACGTTTACTTTAATACGCCACTTCTTGAACCAAGCCTCGACAGTTCTGAGTGCTCTCTGTAGTCTGTTATTAATGTTTGACGGATTCCAGTATTGCGCAAGGATGGCTATTATCCGCGTAGATGGCAACCGTCGTGTTTTGTGTCTCTAAAATATCGTTAATGTAGAGATTAAACAAGAGGGGCCCTAGGATGCTACCTTGGGGTAATCCTGCGTGGATAATATGTTTTGTCGATTGTTTACCCTGAATGCCAGTGTTGAAACTTCTGTTGGTGAGGTATGAGTGTGCGAGACATACGAGTCCGTCGGGGAACCCAGCGTCCGTGAGTTTGCGGATGAGACCATTGTGCCAGAGACGATCGAAAGCTTTCTCGATGTCAAGTAACACTGACCCAGTAGCTTTGTTCGTGTTGTAGCCGTGTGTTATGTATTCTACGACTCTCAGTAGTTGTTGTGTTGTCTAGTGGTGGTTCCTCAATCCGAATTGCTCCGGGCGCAGGGTGTCATTGTTAATGCAAAACCGAGTGAATCGTTTTAGAATCAACTTCTCAACGACCTTACTGAGCGCGCTCAGCAGGCTGATGGGTCGGTAATTTTGGAGGAGGGAGTCGTCTTTCCCTGGCTTCCTGAACATTAGGACTTTGGCCGCCTTCCAATAGGCAGGGAAGTGTTGGCGTTTGAGGATGACGTTCGTAATGTAGCTAAGATATTCTATGGCTTTGACCGTGAGCTCCTGATGAACGTAGTTCTGAATGCCATCGTGACCAGGGGCTTTCCTAGGTGTGGAATGCATAATAGCCCATGTGATTTCATTTGTTGTTGTGCGTCTGATTTCTGTGCGCGCTGGCTGGAGTACAAGCTGTGTAACCACCTGGTCAGTTTCAAGTGTGAACGCTGCGTCGGAAGGAGCCAGGTTCAGTGTGAAAGACGCTGCTAGTGTGGTGGCCCTGAGCTCCGCCTTCTCCACCGCGGAGTAGGCAGGTCCCTGTAGCGTTGGGGTATAGTGTTCTTCCCTAGTGAAGTGTCAGGCCAGCTGCCACACTCCAGGGCGTGTGGTACCCATCCCAGCGAGTTTTTCATCCTACTGTGTGATCTTAAATGTACGTATTTTTTCCCGTATGATTCCCTGGAGCCTGTTAACGTGCCGTTTATACGAGTCCTCTGCCAATATCTCCTGAGACGGTTTCTCAGTGAGATAGTGTTCAGTATCTCCTGAGGCAGCGCCGCTGAATTATGTTGTGGTGGTCAAGTTGGTATGGCGTCAGCCATTGCGTCTTGGACAGCAGTGATAAGAGCTACAACAGCCGCATCGATTTGTTCTGTTTGTGTAATCTCGTGAGTTTCAGGAATACGACTCTGAAGCATTTCCTTGAACAGAGTCCAATACGCGCGACTGTAGTTCAGTATCATGCGTGGTTCGTTGTTCTGCAGTCTTCCTTCCGTGTGCAGCATTACAGGGGTGTGGTGTGAGCGCAGATCGTTTACAACCTCAAGGTTCAGAGTTACTGTTATGCCGCTGATGAGGGCCATGTCTAGCACGCCTGCCCTATGAGTCTTTGGTAAGGAATGTAAGTCGGTTCAACCGGTGCAAGTGTGATGTAGTTTCTATCTAGTGCGTGTTCGTATAGTTTTTTGCCGTTGGCGTTTCGTATATGTGAATTCCAGTCAGGGTGTTTGGCGTTTAGATCACCAGCGGCGATTATATATATGGTTCATATGACTCTGAGCACTATGGGGCTTAACATCGTAGGTCATCAGTCCCCTAGAACTTAGTACTACCTAAACCTAACTAACCATGCCCGAGGCAGGATTCGAACCTGCGACCGTAGCAGTCCCGCGGTTCCGGACTGCAACGCTAGAACCGCACGACCACCGCGGCCGGCACCAGCGGCGATTACTCGCGGTGGTACGTTGAGTAGTGAGCTGATACCTCGTGTGCTGATGTTCCTAGTTGTGTTGTAGACCGATATCAGCACTGTGTAGGCTCTGTTGAACTTGACCCTGATGGCCGTAGCCTCTAGTTTTTCAAGTAGAGGGAGCTCGATGTTCGTGAGCTCTATGTTTCTGTGTACAATGGTGGCCGTTCCGCCACCACCGCTGCCGTCCATTCGGTCGGTACGATAGACGCAATGGCCGGTGAAGTTTAAGTTGTTGTGTGGTTTGAATCTAGTTTCGCTTATGAGAGCGATGGGGATGCCCCCCTCTCCATTAGCGCCGCCAGTTCGGCTCTTCTGTTTTCGATCCCGTGTGCGTTCCAGAACAGGATCTGTGATAGTATTTGGTTATTAGCGTGAGGGGCCGGTGATTGTAGGTAGTAAAGAGCGTTGTTACAGCGTTTAGTATGTTAGCCATATGCTGGCCCGGTTGGGCTGACATATGCTCTGAGATGCCTGTTCAAATGGTTCAAATGGCTCTGAGCACTATGGGGCTTAACATCTGTGGTCATCAGTCCCCTAGAACTTAGAACTACTTAAACCTAACTAACCTAAGGACGTCACACACATCCATGCCCGAGGCAGGATTCGAACCTGCGACCGTAGCAGTCGCTCGGTTCCGGACTGCGCGCCTAGAACCGCGAGACCACCGCGGCCGGCGATTAATAATATTTCCAATTGTGGATCCACACAGGAGGCAAAATTCCAACAGCAGACTGAAGCGCCTAGAACCGCGCGGTCATACCGGCTGGCTGAGATGAGTGTACTGGAACCGCGTGACCGCTGCGGTCGCATGTTCGAATCCTACCTCGGGCATGGATGTGTGTGATGTCCTTAGGTTAGTTGGGTTTAAGTAGTTCTCAGTTGTAGGGGACTGATGACCACAGATGTTAAGTCCCATAGTGCTCAGAGCCATTTGAATTTGAGTGTAAAGATGATCGGGATCGCTCTTACGAGGTAGCCGACGATCAGGTTTTGGGGAACGCTGTTTCCAACATTCTCCCAATGTTGGTGAGGGTGCTGTTCGTGTTGGCCTGTGAGTTTGGTGCTGTATTGGCAGCCGCTGGTAAACGTCTCGGTGCTGGGGATGGGCTGGCTTGGGTGTGACTTGTTTGTGTAGCTGTGATTGTCGCCTGTGTTGCATTTGTAGTGAGTGGGTGTGTCGTGGGTGTACTGATCTGTCTGTCCGGGTTGTGTTCCCTTGTGTTGGTGTTCCGTTGCTGCTGTGGTTGTTCTGGTGAGCCCGTGTTATTCCTGGGACTTTTGTTTCTTCTTCTCCTCCTACACTGGGGTCTCGGGTTTCATCGTGTAGGTGTGTTTTCTGTGTTGTCGTGTGTGTCGGCGTCAGTGGTATCAGGCGTTGGCACTGTGCTGTTTAGGGTTGGTGGTGTGGTGGCTTCCGGCGCGGGTGCAGTTCCTTGTGTTGTCTGCATCGTCCGTGTTTCTGCTGATGGGGATGTGTTGGCTGTGTTTGCCGGGCTCTGCGCGTACTCGGCCCGTCCCGTCCCACTTACTACGCCAGCAGAGACTCCGCTCCTTACTGGTAAAGCAGGGGGAGGGGGGAGGGGGAAGGGAGGGTGTGAGAGCTGTGTGGCTGATAGCGGTGGTGTTTCTGTTGTGTATCGTCGACTAGATGCGTCTCTCCTATTCAGATATCGGGCGATTCGCCGATTAGGTGTCTTCTTTAGCCCAACTACACGTCTTCTCTCAAATGCTAACTGCATTTATTGTTCCAGTGCCTGTCTGCAAGGCATAATTACTGTCCATATGAATACACGGAATGAAATTCGCAAAAACTTTATACCGTGGTACCGATGTGTCCTCTGTTTACCAAAGCGTCAGTAACCGTATGAATATCAATTTGAAGCCAATTTGCGTAACTCCTTCGTGGTGGGTACCTTTTTTTGTGTTAGAGTGTGCATACAGTCATAAAACATTAATGTACCAGTATATGAGAAAGGAAATTGCACCAAGCCGGCCGCTGTGGCCGAGTGGTTCTAGGCCCCTCAGTCCGGAACCGCACTGCTGCTACGGTCGCAGGTTCGAATCCTGACTCGGGCATGGATGTGTGTGATGTCCTTTGGTTAGTTAAGTTTAAGTAGTTCTAAGTCTAGGGGACTGATGACCTCAGATGTTAAGTCCCATAGTGCTTAGAGACATTTCAACCTTTTTTTTTTTTGAAATTGCACCAAAATGTAACCGCGAGAAACGGCTTAATTTACAGTGCACAGTGAAACGCAGTTTCGTATAGTATTTAGCGGCAGTTTTATGATACCTATCATATTAAAAAGTGAGACTATATGTACGAAAAAGAAACGCGATCTGTTGACAGTGTTTCTGCAAAAGCTGCTAGAGGAAGAATGTCTAACCTGTTTGTTGTTTATTCTTCGCAGGCAGTGCAGTATGAACGGCGCCCCGTTGGTGATCTTATTGCTCGCCGTGGGAGGTTCAGAGTGTGCCAAGATCTTGGCCGCTTCGCCCTTTCCCGCCATCAGCCATGTGTTGCCCATGAGGCAGATAGCCCTGGAACTCGCTAGGAGGGGACACGACGTGACGTTCATCACACCAGATCCAGTCAAGGTATATACTCTCATTCTTGTCAATACAACACAAAAACGCCTACCTTTTTTACGAATTAATTCACCTAATATTTGTTACACATCCATCTCCTTCCCAGTTCACTAAACCTGATCGGATCTGCACTAGAGAAACGTCGGACGGTATCCGGAAACATATTGCAATTCTCAATAATGTTTCTTGAGTACCAACATGCTGAACTTACGTTTACTTTAATTTCATTTGTAGCGCTGTACATGCTCAAAATAACCTTTCTGAGAGGTTAAATGTTCCTAAAAGCAAGTGGAAAGTAGAATCACAATATCAGTTGTACAGTTCAAACCAAGGTTACACTTTACTTAGCAAGAAGGTACACTGGCAACAACAGTGTTAAATCACATTCGTATTATATATTGCAACATTCAGATCTCGATCTCGAGATCTCGAGATGGAGAGGAAGTGCAAAATGGCTAAGCAGGGATGGCTAGAGGACAAATGTAAGGATATAGAAGCTTATCTCACTAGGGGTAAGATAGATACTGCCTACAGGAAAATTAAAGAGACCTTTGGAGAGAAGAGAACCACTTGTATGAACATCAAGAGCTCAGATGGCAACCCAGTTCTAAGCAAAGAAGGGAAAGCAGAAAGGTGGAAGGAGTATATAGAGGGTTTATACAAGGGCGATGTACTTGAGGGCAATATTATTGAAAGGGAAGAGGATGTAGATGAAGATGAAATGGGAAATATGATACTGCGTGAAGAGTTTGACAGACCGCTGAAAGAGCTAAGTCGAAACAAGGCCCCCAGAGTAGACAACATTCCATTGGAACTACTGACGGCCTTGGGAGAGCCAGTCATGACAAAACTCTACCAGCTGGTGAGCAAGATGTATGAGACAGGCGAAATACCCTCAGACTTCAAGAAGAATATAATAATTCAAATCCCAAAGAAAGCAGGTACTGACAGATGTGAAAATTACCGAACTATCAGTTTAATAAGCCACAGCTGCAAAATACTAACGCGAATTCTTTACAGACGAATGGAAAAACTGGTAGATCAGTTTGGATTCCGTAGAAATGTTGGAACACGTGAGGCAATACTGACCTTACGACTTATCTTAGAAGAAAGATTAAGAAAAGGGAAACCTACGTTTCTAGCATTTGTAGACTTGGAGAAAGCTTTTGACAATGTTGACTGGAATACTCTCTTTCAAATTCTGAACGTGGCAGGGGTAAAACACAGGGAGCGAAAGGCTGATTACAATTTCTACAGAAACCAGATGGCAGTTGTAAGAGTCGAGGGGCGTGAAAGGGAATCAGTGGTTGGGAAACGAGTGAGACAGGGTTGTAGCCTCTCCCCGATGTTATTCAATCTGTATATTGCGCAAGCAGTAAAGGAAACAAAAGAAAAATTCGGAGTAGGTATTAAAACTCATGGAGAAGAAATAAAAACTTTGAGGTTCGCCGATGACATTGTAATTCTGTCAGAGACAGCAAAGGACTTGGAAGAGCAGTTGAACGGAATGGACAGTGTCTTGAGGATATAAGATGAACATCAGCAAAAGCAAAACAAGGAGAATGGAATGTAGTCAAATTAAATTGGGTGATGCTGAGGGAATTAGATTGGGAAATGAGACACTTAAAGTAGTAAAGGAGTTTTGCTATTTGGGGAGCAAAATAACTGATGATGGTCGAAGTAGAGAGGATATAAAATGTTGACTGGCAATGGGAAGGAAAGCGTTTCTGAAGAAGAGAAATTTGTTAACATCGAGTAAGTGTATTATTATGTATTATTATGTATTTATGTATCAGGAAGCTGTTTCTGAAAGTATTTGTATGGAGTGTAACCATGTATGGAAGTGAAACATGGACGATAAATAGTTTGGACAAGAAGAGAACAGAAGCTTTCGAAATGTGGTGTTACAGAAGAATGCTGAAGATAAGGCGGATAGATCACGTAACTAATGAGGAGGTATTGAATAGGATTGGGGAGAAGAGAAGTTTGTGGCACAACTTGACTAGAAGAAGGGATCGGTTGGTAGGACATGTTTTGAGGCATCAAGGGATCACAAATTTAGCATTGCAGGGCTGCGTGGAGGGTAAATATCGTAGAGGGAGACCAAAAGATGAATACACTAAGCAGATTCAGAAGGATGTAGGTTGCAGTAGTTACTGGGAGATGAAGAAGCTTGCACAGGACAGAGTAGCATGGAGAGCTGCATCAAACCAGTCTCAGGACTGAAGACCACAACAACAACAACAACAACAACATTCAGATCAAACTTACCGATGTCAAAATGCATAGCATTTCAAGGAAAAATAAGTTCTTACAGCAGCAAGGCAGAAAATGTGTAGAACGTAGGAAATAGACTGGAAAACCGAATCAAGATAATGAGGACATTTGTATAACGGTAAATAATGTGCCAAAAGGTAAATAAGTCCTAATATTTAAGGTCTTCTCATACTTTTTTGCTGCTAAATACCTCACTTTTAGGTCTTAGCACTTCCTTGGTGGCTATCCTGCAGATTCCAAAAACAGCGTTTGGAAACAAAAATGGTAACTACTACCGCTGCTAAATATTGCTGTTCATTTCTCATAACATAAATTTCTAACTGGAATTCAAAGTAATTGTTGTAATTGCTTCCTAAGTTGATTGGTAAATAAGCATGGAAGGTTCGAAGAGAATGACAGACTGTGAGAGATGCTGCCAGCGATGCATCGTCCGTGTGCGGAGCCTTGAAAATGTCAACGTGTTCAGTTGGTAGCATCTGATTCTGAATTTTTAGTAAGACACTACTTTTCAGACTTCGTACAATTATCCGTTTCCCTTTGTTAGGGATATATTCATATTCAACACAAAATCTACATGTTTTATTGCAAAGAAAACATGTGTTTAAGTGACAGAAAATTGTTGTCGCCAATTTCAACAAGTAACAGGGGGTTCTCGAACGTCGAGGTTCCATACTTTGCTATTATCATCGTTTTTGTGATATTTCGGAAGCGTTGGTACCAATACTGGAACATTCATATCTAAACTCTCAGCATCTTTATTTTGTAAATGTCGATGTCAATTGTACAGACTGTATCAGATATTGATGCAGGGGTCAGTGTGGAGTAAACTAGAATAAAAGTTCACACCTTGATACCGAACGGATCCTGAAGCCTCCACGATTGCTCGAGGATTTATATTATCCTCAAGTAAGTATTGCAATAATTTACTATGCTCTTGTCACGACCTACAGCACTGAATATTACACATTACTCCTCATAACTAAAACGGCCTATATTGCAAGAGATATTGGTTTTGGGACATGTAGCTATACCAAATTTTCTTCTAGTTTTGGTCAATATTACCTCCTTTATTTTAAATTTCCCTGCCTATTCCTAGTTTCTACGTGGGATGTTTGCTGTTTTTCAGAAAGGCATTATCTACTTCTCCTAGACACATCAGCGTTACGTCTTTTGGTTCTGGTAGCATGGGGTGTCGAGTGTTAGTAGAAATGCATCACATGGTTATTTTGCTAGAGAATTAGCAGCGTCACATCTATCTTTTGTATATTGTTTCTGGTGATTAGCCAATACGTGTCAGTTATTCTCAGTACCTCATGAACTGTTGGCACAACTGACTATCTCACTGTGTGGAATCATTCAGATTTTGTGGATTAATACCTGTCAGGAAGGGCTGCTGACCGTTGCTGTGAGTTTAGTCGAAAAACTTTCCATTTCCTTTTGGTTACTGACGTGTTACTATTTCGTACAATATGTACTCGTATGTCAAGACTTCATATGAAATTTACTCCTTCAAGCAGTGGTAAAAAGTATCAAAAGTACACGAAATACACATCGTTTTATTAAAAGTGAAATTTTGTAGAAAAGCGTTGTAAACATAGCTAAACAAATAGGTCATCTGATTACTTTACGCAAACTTCGATAGTAAATTTCCTCTCATGCAAATACGGCGCTGTAAACGTGTCTCAAATATATATGTAAAACAAACAAGGTCACATAAATCTCATTATACGCGGTATTTACATTCTGCGGAATCGCCGCGCTTAACGAATTCGCGTAAATCGAGATTCATTTTCTACATAAAATGTGGGACCATGTCCTCATTTACTAACGTATTCAGTTTAAAATAGAGTGTCTTAGTGTTTTTACCAACAATACTACATCTTTTTGAAACGGATTTTAATGCAAAATTTATACAATTATAAATATAGCACTGAAGCACAAAATAATATACTCTCTCGTAACCCTTTAGTTCCCTAAGACTTTGAGAGTGATACACCGTAAGAGGATGTTAATTTGTAATCCCCTGCAGCATTTCTTACAAAATGAAGGCTGCATCGATACTTGGTAGCCTTAAACCACGGTGCTATTTTTCCTTCAATGGAAATGGACTTACGGCTACACATTCGTTTCCATAACAACCCCGTTTCAACAAGGTTGAAAACCTGCTTCGCTGTGTAGCCTTCTTCTGCCACAAACTCTTTAAACTCTTCTTAAATTCCTCGTCTCCAACTTCATCTACCGCAACCGTCTCTCCTGTGATTTAAGATTGTGAAAGCCAAAACGATGCTAAAAGTGACCAAACCCACCTGAGTCTGCCGAAAAGAGTGATGGGTGTGGTGTCACCGCCAGACACCACACTTGCTAGGTGGTAGCCTTTAAATCGGCCGCGATCCGGTAGTATACGTCGGACCCGCGTGTCGCCGCTATCAGTGATCGCAGACCGAGCGCCGCCACACGGCAGGCCTAGAGAGACTTCCTAACACTCGCCCCAGTTGTACAGCCGACTTTGCTAGCGATGGTTCACTGACAAAACACGCTCTCATTTGCCGAAACGATAGTTAGCATAGCCTTCAGCTACGACATTTGCTACGACCTAGCAAGGCGCCATGATCAGTTTCTATTGATATTGTAAATCATGTACCATCAAGAGCGACGTTCGTCATTAATGAATTAAAGTTAAGTATTCCACCACCTACGTCCGTTTTTCTCAATTCTAATTCCCTTGTCATGTTCCAGACCTCACGCCAGCCTGCGTGAGCTAAAACGCGTGCATTTCGGCCTCCTGTAGTAAAGGTGTTGGCTCTCCTGCCAACCACAACAATGGGTCGTTCTCTTCTTTCGTTAAATCTCCGTACAAGCTCTTGGCTTTAGCTAGAATAGCAGTTCCAGAATCGAGACAGGCATTTGCTGTTGGCTGTGGTGCCTCCGAGCGAGATTTCATCACTCTAGTCACACTTAAGTTAATCGCATTGAGCACTTTTTCGAATTGATTCCGCATTGTCAAGAATAGTTCCCGGAGTGCGGCCAATACGTCACAAAGCACGCTGAATGTCAATAATACCTTCACCTTGTTCATAGCCATCCAAAACTTTCAACTTTGTTTCTAATGAATACTACCTTCGTACACTCTTCCTCCCTCGATAGGAACACTTTTTGCTTTTACCTAACATTTCAAATACAGATTCTGCCATGTACAACTTCATAGCTCTGCCGATCTGAAATGATGATTCACGTCTCGACAAACACGACAGAAGATGCAGCAACGCCTTACTGCTTCCACGTACTGTTAACAGAATGCAGCACTGGACTTAAAACTGAAGTCGCATATATGCGAAAACGGGGATAACGAATAATCGGCGCGTTCTACCTGTAAATGATGTAATATGATAGTCATGACCTTAATTTTTATTTTTTAGCCAGATATTTTTCCAGTTGAGAAAAATCTATGAGTGCGGTACTCGTGTAGTGCTTTCACTAAGTTTCCAGTCTCGCATCGGGCTTACCATTTGTGTGACAAAGAAACACTTAACACTGTACAGGGTCAACCTCAACTCCACCGACAAAGTTTTGACGCTTATTCTGGCATATAGGAATAATTTATATTTTGGTCCAAGAGATCCATGTTCTACGGTAGCTCGTTATAGAATAATTGGTTCTGGTCTGTCATTTAACTGCCTTTATCTTTGTCCCTGTTTTGCACGGAATATATATGAGAATACTAACGTCGGCGTTATGTAGTGTGTATCTCATCTGGAAACAAACTTGTTCCATTCACTCACGGTCCTCGCTGTTGACAACAGTAATGCCTAGTTTACTCTTCGTTCTGAACCTTGCTTTCACTACTCCTCTGTTCTCTCTCAGGTTTTGTTATTTCTGCGGTATTAGTCGCGCGTGATCGAGCAGTACGAGTATGGTTAGTGATGAGAAGTTGGCAGAGATGCACCTCGTGTACGGTCTCACCGAATACAATACAAAAACGGCACGACGATGCTACGCTGCACTCTTCCGTTAGTGGTGGTACCCACGTCACAGTATTTTTGCATCTGTATATAGTATTTCACGAGCAACCTGACCCTTCTGTATTGCTGCGCGGAGTGGCCGCGCGGTCTAGGGCGCCATGTCACGGATTGCGAGGCCCCTCCCGCCGGAGGTCCGAGTCCTCCCTCGGGCATGTGTGGGTGTGTTGTTCTCAGCATAAGTTAGTTTAAGTAGTGTGTAAGTCTCGGGACCGATGACGTCAGCAGTTTGATCCCTTAGGAATTCACACACATTTGAACATATGAACCTTCCGTGTTATGGTGATTTCTTATCACAGGCTGTTTAGCCGTTATGTTTTACCCTAAACAAAGGTGCTTGAGGTAACAAATGATGACTATGGGTTGGTGATTCCAAAATACTCAAAAAATATCCTTCAGCAACGTCCTACATTCCCTTTGTATACGGTATTACACAGTTTCGAATGCGCAATAGTACACAGGTTGAAATTCCTTTTTCTTCTTGACTTCCTGCTGCTATGGCTGCTCCTACTCCTGTTTAGTTCATTCTTCTACTCTTGTTACTGCTGGAGTTAATTTACTGATTCGTTTTAGACCAATATTAGATACTTATAATTGTGGTTGATTTTTACTTTTAAAAATACTGTCAGACAGTTTGCTGGGTGGAAACGGCGTTCTCACTGTGGATAGTCTCCCGTAGTGCTTTGTTAAGTACCTGCACCCATGTAGGCGGTCCGCTGCTGGATAAGTATGGTGTGTTGAGGCCGCCGAACTTTATTTACGATTTTAAGTGTTCTAATCAACTGACTGCTAAGTATTGAATGGATGCCTCTTATTATTCAATTTAACTTTTTCGTTTACAGAAGCCTATAAAAAATTTGACGGAGATCGACATATCTCCGACGTATAAACACCTTAGGAAGTCTGTCAGATGGATGGACCTCGCCATGCGTGACTGGAGCCCTATGGAGTTTGCGTCAGGCATACCAGGCCCGTCAGGTCCTCTCTGTGAAGATGGGCTTAACAGTCCAGAGATGATCAGCTTCTTAAAGTACGTGCAGCACTGCAAATTACTTACTCTCAATACTCAATTGCTTCAGAACAGAAGACACGTAAGTATTTACTCGCACGCTGCTGTTACAGGTCGGCGCAGACGTTCGACCTGTACATCATGGAGAGGTCGTTGTTGCCGTGCTTCTACGGCGTGGCTCACGCAGTGGGTTCCCCACCGATGGTGGGGCTCGTGACCCTCGGAGCCTACCCTTACACCCACTGGACGCACGGCAACCCGGACAACCCAGCCTATTCGCCCTGGTGGGCCCATCCTTATTCTGACCATTTGTCATTTTGGCAGAGGCTCTACAGCTCTTGCGTATGGTTCTACTTCAATTATCTGTGGTTCAACGTTATGTTACCGAAACACGACACAATACTGAAGAATTATTTTGGTCCTGAAGTGCCGTCGATCTTCGAACTGGAGAGAAATTTCAGTCTGATGCTCATCACTAACCACTTCACCCAGAGCTACCCCAGACCGAACCTACCGAATTTCGTGGAAGTCACTGGGCTACACATCCAGCCAGATGTTAAACCTCTTCCCAAGGTACAGCATTTATATTACTATATATAGTGTGAAAATTTTAGTAGTCACTAACCTAGTCTTGACTTCAACTCACAGAATGGATTCCATAGACCTGTATTCCACCATGAGAACTATCAAGGTTTCAGAAGGAGTCGAACATTTGTAGATAGAGTATTGAATCGGTAGTCGGTGTTTCACAAAGTTGTAAGCGAACCAGACAAGAAACAGTCACACCAAGGAGACTTCATGCTAGTGCCGCCTGTAGCCGTGATAATGTCCCTACTCCAAAAGCTTTTTCAGATCTAACATATCCAGGTCAAGACATGCACTGATGATTAGATTCCGCAGAGCTACCGTACTGTGGGGATGTTTGCTACATTTCATCCGCCATCTCAGATAGTCCCAGATATTTTCTGTGTCATTTAGGCCGGATTATTTATCGGGCCAGTCGAATTGCGATGAGGGCATGAGTCCTCACCAATCATAAACGTATGCATGTAACACTCTACTACCGAAGAACAATCAATACCTCCACTGCGCAATAAGAAAGGACAAGTCACTGATGACAGTATCACTAAAACAGTGTTATTAAACACGGTTTACCGAAACTCCTTCACCAAAGAAGACGAAGTAAATATTCCTGAATTCCAATCAAGAACAACTGTCAAGATGAGAAACGTAGAAGTAGATACCCTCGGTGTATCAAAGCAGCTTAAATCAATTAATAAAGGCAAGGCCTCCGGTCCAGATTGTATACCAGTCACGTTTCTTTCAGAGTATGCTGATGCAGCAGCTCCTTATTTAGCAATTAAACCGCTCGCTCAGAGAAAGTTCCGTACCTAAAGACTGGAAAATTACCCAAGTCACACCAATACCCAAAAAGGGAAATGAGTAATCCGCTGATTTACAGCCCCATATCATTAACGTCGATTTGCAGTAGGGTTTTTGAACATATACTGTGTTCTAACATTATGAATTACCTCGAAGATAACGGTTTATTGACACATACCACGGATTCAGAAAACACCGTTCTTGTGAAACACTTATACTCATGAAGTAATGAGTTCTATCGACAGGGGATGTCAAATTGATCCCATATTTTTAGATTTCCAGAAGGCTTTCGACACCGTTCCTCACAAGCGTCTTCTAACCAAACTGCTTGCCTATGGAATATCGCCGCAGTCGTGCAACTGGATTCGTGATTTTCTGTCAGAAAGGTCACAGTTTGTAGTAATAGACAGAAAGACATCGACTAAAACAGAAGTAGCATCCGGTGTTCACCAAGGAAGTGTTATACGCCCTCTATTGTTCCTAATCTATATTAACGACAAAGGAGAGCATCTGAGTAGCTCTATTAGATTGTTTGCAGATGATGCCGTCATTTACCGTCTTGTACAGTCATCAGATGACCAAAACAAATTGCAAAATGATTTAGATAAGGTACCTGTATGGTGCTGAAAGTGGCAATTGACCCTGAATAAAGAAAAGTATGAAGTTATTCACATGAGTACTAAACGAAATCCGACAAATTTCGATTACGCGATAAGGGAGATGAATCTGAAGACTGTGAATTCAACTAAATACTTAGGGATTACAATTACAAAGAACCTAAATTGAAACAATCACGTAGATAATGTTGTGGGTAGAGCAAAACCAAAGACTGCGATTCATTGGCAGAACATTAGAAGGTGCAACAGATCTACTAAGGAAACTGCTTACATCACGCTTGTCCGCCCTATTCTGGAGTACTGATGGCTGTACTGTGTGGGATCCGCATCAGGTGACGGATGTCACCAAAAATGTTCAGGGCAGCTCGTTTTGTACTATCGCGAAATAGGGGAGATATTGCCACAGACATGATACGTGAATTGGACTGGCTATTATTAAAACAAAGGCGTTTTTCTTTGCGACGGGATCTTCTCATGAAATTTCAATCAACAGTTTTCTCCTCCGACTGCGAAAACATTCTGTTAGCACCCAGCTACATAGGGAGAAATGATCATTACGATAAAATAAGAGAAATCAAGGCTCACACAGAAAAAAATTAAGTGCTCGTTTTTCCCGCGTGCCGTTCTAGAGTAGAACGGTAGAGAGACAGCTTGAAGGTGTTTCAATGAACGCTCTGCCCAGGATGTCACAGAACCACCTGTGACCTGAACTTTCATCTCCACAAACTGCTTATTAAACGCCTCATTCGGCTTTTGAAGCATACGGAACGTAGTATAATTTGAATAGTTAAAATCGTCACTTTACCACACTACACTCTTCTTGTTAGCTGTTGGAGAGCTGTTGTAGGGAGCAGCGAGCTGTAATACCTGCAGTGTGACGTAGTGATTGTCTGGTGTGGTGCAGGTCGATTTATTTTATGATAAGGCTATGCTGGCTCGTTTTCTATACTTTACACTTCTGGTTGCCGAGGATTTAAATGAACCGTGTATCTGACGTTGGGCGGGAAAGGTTTCTACTGAGTTTTGTTACTCGTAAATTTATATAAGAATACTTGGTTCGTTATCAGGTGAAAACAGCTCGAAATTGTTAAATATTACGTTATCACGACTTCAAGTGGGTGTGTCATAGTTTAAATAACAAAATTTCATTAGCTGTGAATTGTTACGTAAAATGCAAAATCATGACGTCGGTCAATGTCTTAGTTACTGTCCTTCGCTTTTCGTCACTTAAATTGGGAATTATCGTAATGATTAGAGCCATGTTCAATAATCACTTTCGTGTAATTCACAGTTACGTAATCTGCAAAGCTAAGTTTTAATTGCAAAACGATGTCATATTTCGATAAATCATTTTACTGATTTGTTGATCTCCAAAAACTTCAACTTTCACTGTTGTTCACTAACAGTTACTGAAAATCACTTCATATAATTACTACAATTATTTTCTCAAGACTTAACGAACACCTCTGACTGATCGTAGTTGCGTAAAATGAAAACTTATTTACCATTCAAAAATACCCAAATCACTGTTCAAATTACTGAAATGTTTGGTTAATTACCCTCTTGCATACAACTGGAACTTTAATCACCGTTGCTTCTTTCAACGTAGCAAACGTTACTGCTTAGTTATTTTAATTGACTTATTTCTTTTATAGGAAAACATTGTAATTGCTTATCATTCATTACGGTTCCCTCAGGTTAGTAATAATGGATAAGATGGAAGCTACTTTTACAAACTGTCTTAGGTAGAACTGATAGTCGCCGCTTCGAAATATTTTGCTGTTATTTAGTCACTAAATTAACTGCGACAGTCGCTAGCCGTATCCAAGTCTAATCAAATAATTAGTCAGATCTTACTTCATGTTTAGTCGTCGTCGGTTCATGTAAGGCATTGTTCGTTGGCACTGTGTGCCATAATGTCTTCTTGCAACTCCACAGTAAACTGGACCCACAACACTCTTCACGTTAATTGTTTTCTCTGGCGGTGATCGTACTGTACCTCATGTACTGTACTGTACCTTATACTGTGCCTGACCACACCGAGCTATGCATGTTTTAGCACCGCTACCTTACGACCAAGTCTCAACACACACGCTGCGTCACTACTGTCTCCACTGTTCTGTGTACTCGACTCCACGGTTTCACATCTCAACAACGTTCTACACTAGAATGAAAAGCCAGTCCAAGAAGCAAATTTTTACTTTTTATTCATTCCATGACTAGTTTTGGGCCGGAACCCATTTTCAAATCGTCATAACAAAGTCGAAAATGTCATTTCCGAATATGTCAAAAACGTGCAATGATCATTTACAGTGCATATAGATAACTCTAGCGTTCTACATTGTTTTGACGGCGGGCTCGAGCGATCAGTGACACTTCACGAAACTCTTTCACAACTTATAACCCTGACTAAGCCAGCGTGTGTACATACAACCAGCTTACATTGGAATACCAACAGTCCATCGATATCACGGTCTGTATTTTCAGAAGAACAACGAATTCCAAACCAGCAGCAAGTCAGCCGCATCATGTTTTCCATAGATTGTGATCAGTACGAGACGAAATTTGTGAAATGATTTGACCGAGTGGCCTGACACAACCGTTGGAAAGACGTGCCGTGTTTCGCAGATGACAGGCGAAACCATGCAGTGGTTCGAGAACAACGAAGAGAAGCTCAGTAGCTGGGATAAATTCCAGGCCGAACTGAAAAGAACGCTTAGCGACAATCAGCAGCAAGTCAACAATTAAAGACCAGTGCCCAACGTCAGCGAAAACGACACAGTCAAAAAATGGTTCAAATGGCTCTGAGCACTATGGAACTTAACATCGGAGTTCATCAGTCCCCCAGAACTTAGAACTACTTAAACGTCACACACATCCATGCCCAAGGCAGGATTCGAACCTGCGACCGTAGCAGCAGTGTGGTTCCAGACTGAAGCGCCTAGAACGGCTCGGCCACACCGGCCGGCCTACACAGTCATCCTAGGGTGGTTTGAAAAGTTCTCGGAATCACCACGAGAGGTCAGCGCCAGCGCAACGAATTCTTCAAGTGATGTTCATTGGACTGCTAACTGTAAATTCGTGCCACGTCAGTGTTCTTGGAAGGGAGCTGTGGTAGTGACGTGCTTTTGTTGAAAAAAATCGAGATTCGAGCAGTGATTAAGTACTTTCTAAAGAAAGGTATGGAAGCAAAGGACATTCATGCCGGTTTCCAAATACACTGGGAGACTCTACTCCTTCATATACAACTGTCGCCAAGTGTACAAATGAATTTAAATTTGGTGAGGGACCTTGGCTGATGATCCATGCAGTGGTCGGCCAAGATGTCTCACAACTACAGAAATCATTGCAAAAGTGCACAAAATGGTCAAGTGCGTGAAATTTCTCATGCTTGCCAGATGTCATCTGAAAGGGTATATCACATTTTAACTGAAGAATTAAAAATGAAAAAATTAGCTGCAAGATGGGTGCCACGTCTCTTGACGCTGGATCAATAAAGTTTGAGAATGGCCATATTGGAACAATGTTTGGCCCATTTTAGAAGAAACGAACAAGATGTTTTGCGCCAGTTTGTGACCAGAGATGAAACTTAGGTGCACTAATACACCCAGAGACAAACCAACAGTCAAAACAGTGGAAACATGCTGATTTTCCGCCACCAAAGAAAGCAAAGATAATTCTTTCTGCGGGAAAGGTCATGGCAGCAGTGTTCTGGGGTGCGAAGGGGAGCCTGTGTGTAAATTACCTTATCGCTAGGCAAACAATTCCTAGAGAATACCATGCCAACCTCCTGGACCAAATGCAACAAAAGATACGTGAGAAAAGACCAGGTTTAGCAAGGAAGGTATTAATTGTTGTCACACTCGCCTTATTTATCTGATATGGCTCTGTCAGACTTCCATCTCTTCCCAAAACTGAAAAGTTTCTTGGTGAACGAAGATTCACTTCAAATGGAGAATGGGTAGCTGGAACTGACAATTATTCTGCAGGCCTGTAGGAAACTCATTTTCCAGATGTGATCAAGGCACTGGAACATAGTTGGACCAAGTGCATTAATCTACAAGGAGACTACATTGAAAAATAAAAAAAACGTTTCGGTGATGTAAGTACTTTTTTCGTTAAAAGACATCATAGTCACCGTTGACTGTATATAATATGTGTTGATACTATTGCAATTTCGGCCTTATGGCCTTTTCAAGTAACACTGCAAAGTTACATTCTGTTAAAATATAAAACTATCTGACTTGACTACATGTCGTTGTCAAAATGCAGCCTTTTGACTGTGAGAGTCATTTTGACGACGACATGCACTCATGTCAAATAGTTTTATATTTTGACAGAATGTAACTTTGCAGTGTTACTGCAAAATGTCCATAAGGCCGAAATTACAATAGTAACAATAAATATTTTATACAGTCAACGGCATCTATGATGTGTTTTAAGAAATATTATATGACTGTGAATCCCAACCATGAGAAGTTAATACTTTTTTTCTATTTCATTCCGATAACTTTTCAAACCATCTTTGTATATGCAGAGTGCTTTGGCCATATGCCACGTTCTGCATCAGAATATGACAGAACCTGACAAAAGTAACACACTTGATGAAAGGAGTTGCGTAAGACGTGTACCCAGTTCCTCAGGGTAAATTATGTCACAACAACAGAATAATTCAAGAAGTGGTGGCAGCACATCGGGGACATGGAAGAGAAAAAGAGTCGGACAGAAGATATATGAGCGACTCCCTAATGTGGCCCTATGCCAGTTGTGGAAGTCCACCACTACCTCGTCTCTCTCATATGCCACGTAATGAGAGATGAAATACCGCATTTTATAGCAACAGGAACTGTCAGACAAACTAAGCAAGAAATAGCAGCTAAGAATGTCGACCCAGTGCATCAGGAGGTCACAGAGAATGTTGTAAAAGAGATGTGTCGACTGTTAGCACAGATCCTCGCCACCGTCCTAATGAGCAAGGAAAAATGGACATGGCCAACCTGGGCTTACGCCACAGCTGTCAAACGACGACCCAGCACCCGACCACCAGCTCCTCCACCAAGTATTACGCCCCATAGAAAAACAGACATTAGGAGGACAGAGGACAACACGCCTGTGTATTTCCAGTATGGACACCCAGGACACGTTTGTACGTTACTGGAGAAAAAGGAGGAGAGTTTTGGATGATTACTATTATGCTGCCAAACGTCAATCATCACAACGGTTCTATTCACGCCAGTCAACTGCAGACAGTTACAGTCACTCTGTGGGATGAAGGCATCGCCGTGCTATGGACCATGTCAACTCACCATAGCCATTCCCCGTCGCCATATAGAGATAATAGCCACTCACCTAGCTGCTTGATTCAGGTAAATTGAGAGAGGGGACCATATAGAGATAATAACCACTCATCTAGCTCCTGAATTCAGGTAAGTTAAACGAGGCGACCATCTTCGGAAATGAATGACAGTCACAAAGGTTTCAGGACATCTCATCGGCACCACCATTGACGGCCAACCTGACTGCAGGCCAGTTGACTCACGGGCTTCATGCTTATTGTCATCAACTATAGATGACTATGTCGCATGATACAAAAGCGATTGTGCTGAAAGTCATAACTGAGAAATACGTGCAACCAACAGGACTGTGTAAGGCGAGAATAACTGTCAATGACAGAACACAGCCCTTCGAATTTATCATTTTAACAGACTGTAGCCATAAAGTGATCATCATATGAGACTTCTTGCAATCATAACAAGCACTCATAGACTGTGAGTAGTGGGACAGAGCCAAAGCTAGGACAGGCTGCATTGTTGCCAAATTTATTCAAGATGGTGGCTGTCCCACACCCCCTCACCATGGGTGTAAATGTTGGACTGTCACATTTTTACGTCACTACCTCTACTCCTCCCACTGTCCACTTACCCTCTGCTCCTCCACTCCTCCACTCCCCTCCCCTACTAACCATCCTCTCCCCCACTAGCCTTCCTCTCCCCCACTTCTTCTCCCTCCACACCCTCTTGTGAATTGGTGGGAACAAGCCTCAGTCTTACTGAACTGCTGGAGAGAAAGGATGTAAGGCAATGTCTTTGTTTATTTACTTTGTTTATTTTTGTGGGTGTTATCCTCCTGAAGAACTTCCTAAATTTTAGGTGGGCAAACCGAACTGACAATTACCCTACAACATTTGTGTTTGAAATTGGCGATACCATAGAAAAAGACCCACTACAAATGAAAAAAACAGTGCCCTATAGAAAAACGCTCTGAAAATTGTTCTAAAGCCAATGAGCGAAACAAAACCATAAACTGGAACACACGGTGAAAAACTCTGAAGCAAAAACGCCTGCTACAGAGGTTAACAGATAAAAAAACACCACGGAAATTAGTGAGTGCTACCACATCAGAGGTTATAAACACTAATAACGCAATGCACACAACCACGACACTCACCACTCTTAAATATGATCGCATATTTAAAAAAATCACGCATGGAGTAGCGTCTTCCAGCTGTCTGCACATGTCCAGCTGACTTCGTGGCTCACTACTGTCTGATGCCCAGGGCAAGGAGGCTGGTACACCACCACCTTGTGACGGCGTCAGGCAAGCACTAGCTGAACTAGTGCATTGTCAGGGACAGCTATCGTACCAGGCTGCTGTGGTCCGTAATGTGGTACCTGCTTCCATCTTTTGTCTCACTACGTGCTCGCAACCAGATAGGGGTGTCCCTCACCATGCAGTCCTGCACTACCTGCTCGTGGCTGCAGTGTCACAGCTCAGTCGTGTGTTTGGGACTCCTTGCTGTGAGGCCCTCCATGTCCCCCTTTGCTGTTGCCACAGTTGACTACTGTTTTGATCTGTATTTCTCAGATGTGTATCAATTATACCAAGGAACTGGGACCTATACCTTTGTGTGGAACAGATCAAAATATTTCACTATCAAAGGCGATTCCGATTTACTGGTAACTTCTAGGACTGATTGTGCCATTGCCCACCTCGCACAGGAACCAGAGGCACCCCAGCAAAGTTTGCAGATACTTCCTTGGTGTGTGAGAACACGCAATGTTGTCTGAAAAACGACAATTTATCTCGCTAGCGGTCTACCTCGATGGTTTGAAGACCACCAAGCAGAAGTCGGCAGCTCTGTGCTTGTCAAAGATGATCCAAATACATGCATGTCCAGCAGTTATCTGCAGACTTGTTGTAATTTTTTGCTCACTGTTCCTGCAGTCCTATTGGCTGTTGCGGAAATAGTTTGGTGATCAAATTTCAAATATACCCTTATCCTGATACAGTCACCCCAATTAAACCTTCGTCTAGCTACACTTATTTCGAGTTCTCGTCGCCAATATGAAACCCTCATCATGAACATCTTCAAGTGCTGCAGTCCCAACTGCAAACGCCTTTCGCTGGATGAAGATGAATTACTGAGGTTGTGTTCGGAGTTAGGAACAAGTAGCTTTGGTGAAACAAACGACTGTTATCTCATCAGATTCTGTACCATGCATTAAACAAGTGTTATTTCATGTTAAGATTTTCCAGAAGAATTTCTCTGCACATCTTCAACTAGTGTGTTACCCACGCCAAAGAAACTCTTCGGTGCTTACCCCTGCTGATGCCTCTTCCCATATCCGCAGGAAACTTTTATGGTCTTTTTTTTATATTTAGTACCAAGTTGAATGCCTCCTCGCTCCTGTGACACAGTGTGAATGCACCCTTACAGCCCCAAATACCACCTTCACTGAGAAACACATATCGTATACAGTAGTGTACCAGGGTGTATGTTTATATGATTCAAGTTTTAGCACCCATATGTTGGGAATAATCTTGCGATTTATCTGCTCACTAAGCTGGAAAATCTGTCGCGGGAGATTGATAAACAATGCAGCACCGAAATTTCCATGTCTGAGTCAAAGAAGAAGGATTATTTGTAAAAGAAAATAGTTGACTATCATATCTATATGCAGCGATTGGGTTGGAAAGCGGAAACTCCTCATAGGACAATTGTCATCTAATGGAGAAGTTCCACAATGCCGCCCATAACACATGAAACCGGAAGTGTGAATTACCACCATGCATACCTGTCTCCTTCCATAATTTGAGAGGGTATGATGCACACTTTTTTTTTGTTGAGCACTTGGATGATGTCGGTATGGAGAAAGATCAGGTCAGTGTCCTGCCTGAGAGAGCGAAGAAATAAATTTCTTTCTCCAAACGAATGACCCCAAGTATTACGCTCCGCTTCTTAGACTCATTACGTTACATGCAGGCACCACTCCAGAAACTTGTTCAAACTCTGCCTCCGCAGAATATACACATTACTCGAGCTGCTTATTCCGATGACATAAGGTTTCGTCTTGTGACAAGGAAGAAAGTTTTCCCATATGAGTATCTGGATTGTATGGGAAAACTCAACGACATCAGACTGTCCAACACAACTGCATTCACCAGTAATCTTATAGGCGATATCATATCGGATGCACAATATGTGCGTGCTGTGAATGTTTAGCAGGAGTTTTACATCCCAAATTTGGGAGAGTATACAAAACTTGACATGGACATGGACATGCACTTGCTTTTCGTTGTTGTAGAGAATTTCTGGAGTGTATACATGACCACCTTACGCTCTTTATGCTACATTTTATTACACAGCACTAGCATCAGTCAATAATAGTTCGTTGCTAACCATCGTTTTCTTGCACATGGTATCCCAAGACAATTGACATGGTGATTTGTCAAGGACACGTTCGAGGAAAAAGCATTGAGACATCTTAAGCAAAAGGGCCGTCTGTTTCCATGTTTACGCAACTGGGCGGAAAGAAGGTGCGAAATGATATAATGATAATTACTTCTCTCCTTGCTTCCCTCATCTGACAATAGAAGCGTGTTCACATGTATTTTACGCTGACATACAAAGTTTTATAAGATGGATGGGCCTGAGAGTACGGTTCGAAAATATACCATCATTTGAACTGCACTCGCCCAGGGCATAAATGTGAACCAATATGACACGATTCTGTGCCTCAAATTTAGAAACGTCCTGGGATTTTACAGGAAAATCGACACGGTCGAAGTTATATAAACATTAATATTATGACTGCATCGAGTTAAGCACTCTGGATGCACATTATAATTTATCTTAAAAGTCAGGAGAGACAACGTAAAGCAATATTCATGGTCGTTTTTGACATTAATAGATGTCTTCTCGTCAGCTATATCGTCAAGAAGCTTGATATTGCTGGACCAACCATTGACTAGACAATGAACATCCATATGGATGTATAGGTGTATTACTGGGCTGTGTGCTTTAGCAGAGCCTCATGTTCCACCTTGGAAAACTTGCCCCTTGTTGCACACAATGTGAAATCTTTAATCCACATACTGATTGAGGTGCTCCGTTTTACTACTCCATTAGTTCTCCCCCAAATGCAGGTGATTTTGCTCTCCTCTGCAACACCATTGTGTTTTGAGGGATATGTGCGCTTCTAACACAGCACTGCACTACACTTAATGGAGGGGTAATCTGGATGATTGGCGAGCTGGGTGATTACTCTGTCTAGCAGGGGGAAGCAAGTGTTTAGAATCCCTATTAGGTCTTTATATACCCTACAGGGTTCCCAGTCCTGGAGAATGAGATACGCTCATCAACTGCAACTGCAATCATGATACTCTGGCTTCCTACTATTGAAACATTATAACTAGAGGTGGGCTACTCTTGTCAGTCTTCATCACCCTAGCTGGAACAGTAGGACTTGGGCGATGCAGGTCTGAATGATGGTGGCGATGCATAACGACCTGCATAAGGCCAGTGGGAGCAACCAGGCTGGGGTGATATGGGTCTGCTGGATGGTACAGCTATCCCAACTCTAGATGCTCATGGTGGTATTTTGACAGCTGGAGTAGTTAGCATCTCCATGGATGCCAGTGTATTAAAGTAGAATGGGGGCAGTGGAGGCGGCAGTGGCAGAGACAGCATCCCATGTGGCTGAAAGCTTCATCCTGCAGGGCGAGGCATGCCTGACAGGGCATTACCATCTCTCTTTGCACCCAAGCCACAGTGCTCTGTGATGGTTCATCTGTGAAGAGAGAGAGAAAGAGAATAACTCTACCTGCATGCTACCATTACTCCTGAAACTAAAGAAAGAGCACCTGTTAAATATAATAATTACCTAATTTCCAACCTCCCAAAGTGATATCTCTTCCTAGATGTCTACATTATATGGGATGCGTGTAGCCCAGTTGGGCTTTGGGGGGATTGTGGTTCATAGTACTCCCCTCCCCCCCCTCACACGCTATTTTCAACATCCAGCCTGGCATGAGCGAGCGGGATTCTGGGAGTTGTTCTTCGTCCACTAACTGCTCCAGCATCCCACCACTCTCAGGGGCCACTGACCTGTGCCCACTGTAACAAAAGAAATGGAATTGGAAACTTACTTTTCTAAAATATGTACTACTACTACTACTATTACTACTACTACAATACCTGATTTCTGTGTACTTACATACAGAAAAACTTCAAGGAGGGGGCGCTGAAGACATCTTTTTAATTTTACCGTAATAAAAAATAACCAAGTCACATGCATTCTATAGAGGGCCTACATAGTAAAAATTGGTTTTAGGAATCTTCTCAAAAGTAACTATTACCAGAGATATACGCATCAATAGTTTCCCATGTCTAACTCGTATTACATTATTAGAAAAAATATTGTTACAAGTCTCATAACAATATTTTTACTGAGAAACTACTATGAATTACTATTATTAATACCTCACAATCAACTGATAACTCTCACTGTTGACTAATCTTCACACTTGCACTTGCTACAACTAGGACTTTTAACTTACTCATTCTTCAGTCTTTATATTTCTGCTTCTGAATGTAAAGTAGCTTCCTACTCGGCGAATAGTCCGTATTTACGAGAGTTGAATGAAAAGTAATGCCCCCACATTCGTTAATTGGGTATGTATGGGGATATTTAAATAAATCAAACGCAGAAATAATCCTTAGAATGTGATCTTTAATTACCAATATTCACTTTTTCACATAATCACCAGCCAATTGGGTACATTTCTGCTAACGATGAGCAAGTTTTCTGAAGCCGTCACGGAAGAAGTCGACACTCTGTTTCAACAACCACAGTCTCACAGTTCTCTCAAAGTCTTCATCAGAAGCATAAGGATGTCTCCGCAAATCGTCTTTCAGTGTCGGGCACAGATGGGCTTCAGACAGTGCTAAATCTGGATTGTGTGGAGGATGCCATACGGTGGAGAGATTCAGTTTCTGAATTTCTGCTGTGGTGGCACGTGAAGTGTGTGGTTTGGCATTGTCATGCCGCAGGAATCATTCCCCTTTTTTTCGGACCCTTGTTAGCCATCGATTCATAGTTTACAGCATTGTGAAGTACAGCTCTGAATTTATTGTTGTTCCACGATCAAGGAAATCAACATGGATAATACCATCTGCGTCCCAGAAAACCATGTTTTTTTCAGCTGAGGGCTGCGTCTTGAATTTCTTTTTCTGGGGCCAGTTTTTGTGTCGATATTCCATAGACTGACGTTTCGTCTCCGGGTCGTAATGGTGTACCCACGTTTCGTTTCCTGTCATAATTGATTGGAGAAAGCCATCACCTTCATTCTCGTAACGCGAGAGGAGTTCCTGGCAAATTTCAAGGCCGTGTGCTTTCATTTCAGGAGTCAGCATCTGGTGTAGCCATCGTGCACAGATCTTCCGATAGCCAAGCAAAACAATAGCGTAACCCACACGTTCTTGTTAAAGGCCGACTGTACTTGCAATTTCTATTTGAGTGATTAGACAATCGTCCTGAATCAATATGTCAAAGTTTTCCTTGTGAAACTCGGTGGCTGCTGTCACAGACGCGGCACTCTTTGTTTGTCACGCAGGTCAGATGTTCCCGCTTCAACGTCTTTAATCTTACTCGCCCTACAACGTACAGTTCTCACATCAACACAATCACCATAAACTGCTTTCATTATCTGATGAATCTCCTTTGGTGTGACACCTTCTGTTGTCAAGAAATAAATGACTGCACGTCGCTTAAATCGCATTGACCGACCGTCTCCGCAGGGTTTTATCCTTTACATTGCAACGACACAACCGTTCAATGCTAAGACTTCCTGCAAACTGGAACTGTAGAGAAGAGGCTACGGAACAAGCCATTGCCTGTCGCATACCAATGCTGCCAACTGTTGATGAGTTACGACGGTGGAGGCATTACTTTTCAGTCAACTCTCGTATAAAGCTAGGTTCTCTGAACAAGAAAATAGTAGAATATTTGCGACTTTTCTCGAATAAATGCCAGACAGAACCACTACAATGGCCACGGCTTTTCTCGTAGGTATGTGTTAGGTATCTATGTGCCAGAAAGAAACGTATAAAACGCGAAGACGCGGACGCGCGTACTACATAGGAAAATACAACTCCTCGATAACTCGATTCAGTCGAGTCTACTGACGAAAAAAACGAACGAATAGCGTACGGGCTGACTGGGGGGGGGGGGGGGGGGCGGCGCTGTGCCAATGCTGGCGGCCCTTCAAGGTGGGTTGAGGAGGGGGGGGGGGGGGGGGGAGAAGGGAGGAGGCGTTGCGCGCCCACCATACGTGTCCGTCACTGCTTACATGATGATTTCGAGGGAAACTCCCCACTGTAATATCTCTCAACAAGCACAGGTATTTGGTCGAGATCGTGTACTTTAACAAGAAAAAAAAATGTAAACGCATTCTTCTCCTAACGTAAATATACTACCAGATTTGAAGACAAAAAGTTATGTATTTACAGGGTTGATGGAAGGACCGCTGGAAAAGGTTGTTTCTGAGGTTGTGTAACCATCACTTCTGTTTCAGCTTCCAGGCGTCGAATTAGTTGCCCCTACACTTCATGGATGTACACTGTTACTAAAAGAAAAAAAAGAAAAAAACCTGGAAAACACATAACTACTAAATCCAAACGAGAGTATAGAAATACTAATAGAAAAACATGCAGCTGCATGGTGGAAAATAACATAGTTGTTTTTGACGAGAGCTGCTTGTTCCTAAAGCATTTTAACACAGACACACACAAATCCACTAGAATGCAACTTGATACTGAATCAGGAGAACGAGACACCGTAAAAGTTTCCAGTTGGTACAGGAAGAGGCATCAGCAGTGAGAACCACCAAAGAGTAGCTTTGGCTAGGCTATCACATTGGGTGAAGGCATGTAGAGGAATTGTTTTGAAAAACCTTATCACCAAATAACATTCGTTTAACGTGTGATTCTATGTCCAACCAAATAACAATCGCTTTTTAATGAGAGTTACTTGTTCCTAAATACGAACACAAACATGCACTGAAGATGAATGTACACTATTGGCCATTAAAATTGCTATACCAAGAAGAGATGCAGTTGATAAACGGGTATTCATTGGATAAATATATTATACTAGAACTGACATGGGATTACATTTTCACGCAATTTGGGTGGATAGATCCTGAGAAATCAGTACCCAGAACAACCACCTCTGGCCGTATTAACGGCCTTGATACGCCTGGGCATTGAGTCAGAGCTAGGATGGCGGGTATTTATTTATTTATTTATTGTTCCGTGGGACCACATTAAGGAGAAGTCTCCATGGTCATGGAACGAGTCAATACAAGAAATTATAACACGATTGTAGAAACAGATAAAATGAAATATAAGAAACATAATCGGTTGTAGATTGTAGAAACAAATAAAATGAAATATAAGAAACATATCCAGGCGACAAGTCGTTAGTTTAAATAAGGAAAATCAAGAGTGTAACACTGGAATTTGCTTAATTTTTTTAGCTCTTCCAGGAGCTCCTCGACAGAATAGAAGGAGTGAGCCATGAGGAAACTCTTCAGTTTAACTTATAAGTGTTTGGGCTACTGCTAAGATTATTGAGTTCTTGTGGTAGCTTATTGAAAACGGATGCAGCAGAGTACTGCACTCCTTTCTGCACAAGAGTCAAGGAAGTGCATTCCACACGCAGATTTGATTTCTGCCTATTACAGGTACAGCTGCCCATGCACCTTCAGCACGATACCACAGTTCATCAAGAGTAGTGACTGGCATATTGTGACGAGCCAGTTGCTCGGTCACCATTGACCAGACCTTTTCAATTGGTGAGAGATCTGGAGAATGTGCTGGCCAGGGCAGCAGTCGAATATTTTCTGTATCCAGAAAGGCCCGTAAAGGATCTGCAACATGCGGTAGTGCATTATCCTGCTGAAATGTAGGGTTTAGCAGGGATCGAATGAAGGGTAGAGCCACGGGTCGTAACACATCTTAAATGTAACGTCCACTGTTCAAAGTGCCGTCAATGCGAACAAGAGGTGACCGAGACATGTAACCAGTGGCATCCCATACCATCACGCCGGGTGATACGCCAGTATGGCGATGACTAATACACGCTTCCGATGTGCGTGCACCGTGATGTCGCCAAAAAAAATGACGTTTTGCCATTCGTGCAACCAGGTTCGTCGTTGAGTACACCATATCAGGCGCTCCTCTCTGTGATGCAGCGTCAAAGGCAACCGCAGTCATGGTCTCCGAGCTGATAGTCCGTGCTGCTGCAAACGTCGTCGAACTGTTTGTGCAGGTGGTTGTTGTCTTGCAAATGTCCCCATCTGTTGAATCAGGGATCGAGACGTGGCTGCACGATCCGTTACAGCCATGCGGATGAGATGCCTGTCATCTCGACTGTTAGTGATATGAGGCCGTTGGGATTCAGCACGGCGTTCCGTATTACCCTCCTGAACCCACCTATTCCATATTCTGCTAACAGTCATTGGATCTAGACCACCTCGAGCAGTAATGTCGCGATACGATAAACCAAAATCGCGATAGGCTACAATCCAACCTTTATCAAACGTGATGGTACCCATTTCTCTTCCTTACACGAGGCATCACAATAACGTTTCACCATGCAGCGCCGGTCAACTGCTGTTTGTGTATGAGAAATCTGTTGGAAACTTCCCTCATGTCAACACGTTGTAGGTGTCGCCACCAGAGCCAACCTTGTGTGAATGCTCTGAAAAGCTAATCATTTGCATATCACAACATCTTCTTCCTGTCGGTTAAATTTCGTGTCTGTAGTACGTCATCTTCGTGGTGTAGCAATTTTAATGGCCAGTAGTATATGTGATTGTATTTACGGTTGGTGGGTGTCGTTGCTGTTGTGTGTATTGCATTAGCAGCAGTTTTAACCTTCAGCTCGATAGCACTCGGCAATTTCGTGGCATTTTTTTATCTGTTAACATCGGTAGCAAACTTTTTTCTTCGATGTTTTGCGATGCGTAGGCCAGTTTACGGTTTGCTTCAATTATCGTTTTTAGAACAACTTCCAGAGCGTTTTTCGTCGATGTTTCGTTTGTGATATGTGGTTTTGTCATGTGCTATGATCAGACAGTTTATAAATCGTTTTTCTTCGAAGTTTCTCGGCCTGTAGGCCAGGTGATGTTTTTGTTTCAGTTATCGTTTATAGAACAACTTTCAGAGTATTTTTCATTGATGATTTTTATGATACGTGGTTTTTCTAGTGTGTTATGATCAGACAGTCCGCCACAGGTAGCTGAGTGGTCAGCGCGACGGAATGTCACTCCTAATGGCCTGGTTTCGACTCCTCGCTGGGTCGGAGATTTTCTCCGCTCAGGGACTAGGTGTTGTGTTCTCCTTATCATTATCATTTAATCCCCATCGACACGCAAGTCGCCGAAGTGGTATCAACTCAAAAGACTTGCACCAGGCGAATGGTCTGCCCTACTGGGGGCCTAGCCACACGGCATTTACATTTCCATGATCAGACATTTTTCTTCGAAGTTTTTCGATATGCAGGCCAGATGATGGTTTTGTTTGAGTTATTATTTACAGAACAATTTCCAGAGCTATTGTTTTCTATCATATCCTCAATTTCAAGCACCAAGGCTGTAGGATAATTGTCAGTTCGGTTTTGCTGCCAAAAATTTAAGAAATTATTCAGCAGGATAACACTCCCAAAAATAAGTAAAGTAAATAAATACACCATCTTACATCCTTCCTCTCCAGAAGCTCAGCACAGGCTGAGACTTTTTCCTGCCAGCTCACAAATGAGGGACGGCCACGGAATTGGTGAGGGTTGGTGGAAAGTGGGGGAGGGTAGAGGAAGTGGGGGAGGGGAAGGAGGGGGGTGTCATCAACAATGCGACATTTCCCCATCTTCGCTCCAGGATGAGAGAAGAGACAATATCATGAAGAAAATTGCCAATTCAGGCTGCCGCAACTTTGGCTTCGCCCTATGACTATTGTAGACGATCATATCTCCAGAACGACGAGCCATTCTAACAATCACACGCAACAGAGACTGCACTAGAGTGTTGTTTGCCAATGGAGACATTGTTACCCCACTGTCATCAACGAGACGAGCTCCTGCTGTCAATCGAAATGCTCAGTTAAACTGTGAAACTTTTGTAGAGTGTTAAAAGCTGCTGTGCCTCACAAAAGAAATTAATATACCAGCGAAGATCGTAAGCATCGTAAGTAGTCAAGAAAATTTTTGAATCACTGACAGTCTCGAGGAACAATAACTGCAATAACTCATTCCTATGGGTATGTGCAGAGGGACAGCCAAAACAGTCCAGAAAGGTCACTTTAATATCATCTACGAAGAATCGTGCTGCGCTAGAGATAAGACAACGCAGAGGAGGAGACACTATAGAAACGCCCATGTGATATGGACTAACTGAGGAATTAAGTTGGCGATTAAAGCAGTTTTGCGATATTTTTCGGATTCTTTCAAATCTGGAGTAGAGAAAAGACCAGGTGACCCATGGTAAAACGCCGTATCAGCATTGCGGATCATCCATGAATTAGCCACCACTCACATGAAGTGTCGCCATCTGAACGAGGGATAGTCCGGGACAAAATGGAGAAGATGCTGCGAGATATCATTGAACACTCAGGGAGTTGTTGACTCTATCCTGTGATCATTGTAAAGAAGAATCTTGATACGTGACGATTCCACGTCGGCAACCGACGACTGAACATAATCATGAAGAAAGATATCCGTCCATTGTGTCAACTATGTACGTCCAGACAGGGTACCGATAAATCGAGGCTGACAAGTCTGATTGTGAACATTAAACATAGCGTTGATGTACTTCATTGGGGGACATGATGAAAATGTGTGCCCCGAACGGTACTCCAACTCGGGATCTCCTGCTTGGATGGCAGACGCTCTATCCATCTGAGCCACCGGGGGCACAGAGGATACTGCGCCTGTAGGGACTTATCCCCACGCTCCCCGTGAGACCCACATTCCCAACACGTCCACACCACTACATTCGTAGTGCGCCTAATAGATGTTTGCCCATCACACTCATTACTCGTGGCAGATTAATCTACCAAGTCCCGTACGTGTTCGGGCATAGCGTGTGCGTTCGCACAAGGAGGTCAATGACCGGGAAGCCATATTTTAACTGTATATGACGGGTAGTATCTGTTCCCGAAAAAATAGTTACCGTTGATGACCATGCAGCTTTGCTAGAAATGAAATGATAATTAAATGGGCACACATTTTCAACATGTCCCCAATGAAGTACATCAACGCCTGTTACCAGCTAGGGTATCCATTTAATTACCATTTCATTTCTAGCCAAGCTGCAGGGTCATCAACGGTAACTGTTCTTTCGGGAACAGATACTACCGTCATATATGATTGTGAACAGACTGCATTCACAACTCCTTACGTCGTTCATGTGTTTAAAGTTTTGGCATTTGGACTGTGCAACGTTCCAGCCACCTTCGAACATACGATGAACAACGTGTTTCGAGACATGGGCGACGTGTCTGGGCTGTTTGAATGATATGTTAGGTTCTCAAAGTCATTTGAAGAGCACCTAAGATGACCGACAACCTTTTTGAAATAGGTCTTAACTTTATGCCTACACCTAAACCTGAAAAATTGCCTCTTCGTTGTGCAAGAGATAAAAGTGTTGGGGCACCTAGTGAATAACAATGGAGTCTAACCCACTCCAGAGAAAATAAAAGTAGTCTCAGCTTTTCTGATTCCTCAACACATTCGTGATGTGAGAAGTTTTCTTCGAATGTGCTCATGCTACAGCGATTCGTAAAAGAATTTTGTATCAAGGCACTCCCCTTGCAAGAACTACCACAGGGAGACGCGAAATTCTCCTGGAACGACGTACAAGAAATATCTATCTTGTCCTTAAGGAGGCGCTAGAATTGTGTGCAGTCCTAACATTGTACAACGAGAATGCTGAGACAGAACACCGAGGCTAGCGGTTATGGAATAAGTGCAGTTCTTCAAGAAGGTGTTAGATAGCGTGATAGCTTATGCTTCCAAAGTATCTCAAAGTCTGGGATGAACTAGTTTACAAACGAGAAGAGCACTTTGCAGTTGTTAGGATCATCAACAGGTGCCATCCTCCAGATTTATTTCTCAAACCATTCACTGTTGTGATGGGCCTACATTCCCTATACAGAGCATTGTATAAGAGGAAATACTATCCATAAATGATAAGAAAACAATGTTTTGACAACAAAGCAGATCAGCATGTTATAAGGTTTTTTTTCATTTTAGAGGAAATGGTAATTTCAGCGGATAAAATATTACTCATCCCCTTCAAAGACCACAGGGATCGCTTTTAATCGCTGGAGAACTGGTAGAATGTGGTCATACGACCCTCCTAACGCAAGTCATGGCTGCGAAGAGGCATGCCTGTGCCAGTCGGCTGTATACAATCAGCCCAGCAAGTTGGTTGACATGGAAACGTAACAAAATGGCGGTAAGGAGCTACCGCATTGGACCTGCCTATGATCACACCATGAGCGAAGTTGACAGATTTGTTGGTATATCAACGGGGGCTGTCCAGCATAACTGCAAAGGAATGGTGTACCAATAGCAGCTTTGTAACACCCCGTAAGAACAGAATCTACTAATCCTAGAGATAGGAGGCGACAGTCACGTTTCTCTGTTTGAGAAGTATTCATTGTAGCTGACCTCAACACCCTGGTTCTAGATGTTGTCAAAGGTCCTCTGCACGACAGTGCCGGCAGATACTCGTGTTCTGATCGTGTTCCTACGTCCTCTTCACTATGAGTGTCGACCTTCGTAGTTTTGCGATCGTCGAGTTGGTTTTCAGTTTCCTTGAGCCTCCCATAGTCGCAAACACCATAACAAGAAAAAAGTGGTACCCCCAGACGCTGTATTTCCAGGAGAGGCTGCTATGAGCAGTGTTGCATCGTTCGCCGGGCGTCAAATGTGAAGTTGAGGCTTGTAACCCTTCATCAAGAAGATAAAAGTGCAGAAACGCTGTCCCAGTCATGTGTATGACGCCTACTACAGTCGGGAGAGGTAGAGCTGTATTGCATGCAGTTTCATATAATGGTTAGCGTTCCACAATAGCATGTGACGGTCGCCAATTCAGTCTTTGCCACAAATAGTTTTTTGTTCTTCACTATTTATCAGTGACAATATGTTTGCTGCTGTTAATGAATTCAATCCTATCTCAAACTTTTCTGGAAGATCCTCTAAACACCTTATGTTTGTAACGCTGTTATAATTTGAAGTATTCGACGTTTGTGTAAATAGCAGCACTCCCCGCTCAGGAGGTTAGTTCTGGTGCGGCTGTACGCTAGCGTTCGTAGAAAACATGCTTTTGTTTCTGTGTTGTGCGTTGCCGAGCGAATGTTGTGATGAAAAACGCATGCAGTGTACAAACTGAGTCGGTTACCTTGCAAATTGCAATTGCTAACACCGCCACATAAGGTTGCGCGTATTCTGACGTCGTAACCACACTCAGGTCCAGCTCCGAAAGCAGGGTTGTCAGTGATATACGATTATCTGTAATACGTATAGCCCTGCTCCTGGAATAAGATTGTAGTTTTGAGATTTGTACAAACAACTACAGTTCTGAACAGTAAATGAAATTTCCTTCATCTTTGAATAACTGACTAATAACAAATCAGACTTCGCTCAAATTAGCTATATACGTTCAAAGAAAGATGTGTTAAATACGTCAAACATTCACTCAGGCGGTCCGATTTATCAACACGTGACGATAAGGCAATCCATTGCGACATTGTGGTATTGTCAATCACATATACAGGGTGGTCCATTGATCGTGACCGGGCCAAATATCTCACGAAATATGCGTCAAACGAAAAAACTACAAGGAACGAAACTTGTATAGCTTGAAGGGGGAAACCAGATGGCGCTATGGTTGGCCTGCTAGATGGCGCTGCCATAGGTCAAACAGATGTCAACAGCGTTTTTTTTTTTTTTTAAATAGGAACCCCGATTTTTATTAAATATTCGTGTAGTACGTAAAGAAATGTGAATATTTCAATTGGACCACTTTTTTCGCTTTGTGATAGATGGCGCTGTAATAGTCACAAACGTATAAGTACGTGGTATTACGTAACATTCCGCCAGTGCGGACGGTATTTGCTTCCTGATATTTTACCCGTGTTAAAATGAACCGTTTACCAATTGCGGAAAAGATCGATATCGTGTTGATGTATGGCTATTGTGATTAAAATGCCCAACGGGCGTGTGATATGTATGCTGCTCGGTATCCTGAATGACGTCATCCAAGTGTCCGGACCGATCGCCTGATAGTTACGTTATTTAAGGAAACAGGAAGTGTTCAGCCACATGTGAAACGTCAACCACGAGCTGCAACAAATGATGATGCCAAAGTAGATGTTTTAGCTGCTTTCGCGGCTAATCAGCACATCAGTAGCAGACAAACTGCGCGAAAACTGGGAATCTCAAAAACCTTGGTGTTGAGAATGCTGCATCAACATCGACTGCACCCGTACCATATTTCTATGCACCAGGAATTGCATGGCGACGACTTTGAACGTCGTGTACAGTTCTGCCACTGGGCACAAGAGAAATGACAGTTTTTTGCACGCGTTCTATTTAACGATGAAGCGTCATTCACCTACAGCAGTAACGTAAACCGGCATAATATGCACTATTGGGCAACGGAAAATCCACGATGGCTGCTACAAGTGGAACATCAGCGACCTTGGTGGGTTAATGTATGGTGCGGCATTATGGGAGGAATGATAAATGGCCCCCATTTTTACGATGGCAATCTAAATGTTACACTGTATGCTGATTTCCTACGTAGTGTTCTACCGATGTTACAACAAGATGTTTCACTGCATGACACAATGGCGATGTACTTCCAACATGATGGATATTCGGCACATAGCTCGCGTGCGTTTGAAGCGGTACTGAATAGCATATTTCATGACAGGTCGATTGGTCCGCACGTTCACCGGATCTGAAGTCCCCGGATTTCTTTCTGGGGGGAATGTTGAAGGATATTTGCTATCGTGATCCACCGACAACGCTGACAACATGCGTCAGCGCAATGTCAATATATGTGCGAGCATTACGGAAGGCGAACTACTCGCAGTTGAGAGGAATGTCGTTACACGTATTGCCAGATGCATTGACGTTGACGGACATCATTTTGAGCATTTATTGCATTAATGTGGTATTTACAGGTAATCACGCAGTAACAGCATGCGTTCTCAGAAATGATAAGTTCACAAAGGTACAAGTATCACATTGTAACAAACGAAATAATATGTTCAAACGTACCTACGTTCTGTATTTTAATTTAAAAAACCTACCTGTTACCAACTGTTCGTCTAAAATTGTGAGCCATATTTTGTGACTATCACAAAACGAAAAAAGTGGCCCAAGTGAAACATTCATATTTCTTTACTTATTACACCAATATATAATAAAAATGGGGGTTCCTAGGCGCTTCAGTCTGGAACCGCAGGCCTGCAACGACGCACGTTGAATCCTGTCTCAGCCATGGATGTTTGTGATGTCCTTAGGTTAGTTAGATTTAAATAGTTCTAAGTTCTAGGGGATTCATGACCTCAAATGTTAAGTCCCATAGTGCTCAGTGTCATTTGAACCATTTTGAGCCTATTAAAAAAATAACGCAGTTGATATCTGTTTGACCTATGGCAGCGCCATCTAGCAGACCAACCATAGCGCCATCTGGTTTCCTCCTTCAAGCTACACAAGTTTCGTTCTTTGTAGTTTTTGTCGTTTGACGCTTAATTCGTGAGATCAATGTACCACCCTGTATACGCGTCCTCAATCCCTTTACTACTTGATACGTTTAGATGCCAGTACTGTTCCTCGTATGTTCCTTATATACTTCAGTGTCCTGAGGCAAATAATTCTTTTGCTAATGATAACAAAATTATATTAGCTGAACACGACAAGAGTGTTTCTGACAGAGAGGCAAATTAAACCCTCAAGGAACTTTACATTTGGTCAACATCCAAAAAACTTACTTAGAACCAAAAGAAAACAAATACTTTACATTTCAGTCTGAAGAGCGGAAATGACACTGTCAAAGAACAAAATGGTGGTACCTCTATAGATTGAGTAATAAACAAACAATTTCTAGGAATAAATACTACATGTCCTTTGAAGTATTGATACTTGTAAACAGTTTACCAACAGCATGTTTTGCCCTCAGAACCATGCCGTAAGAGTGTAACAGCCACTGCCTTTTAGTTATATACTATTCATACATCGAGTTAACTCTTAGCTACAGAATTTTTTTCTGGAGAACAAATGCTCAAAACATAAACACAGTTTTCGGGCAATGAAAAACTCCCATTAGAATAATAATCAAAATTATTAATTGGATTTATTGTAAAGATCTGTTCAAAAGAGTGAGGCATTTAAGTACAACACTGAGCACATTTACCAACCATTCATGTACATAACAACCTATACAACAGCTGTACAGACGGATCTGGCTATAACAAAAGCACTAAATTTAGACTGAAATAACATTTACCAAGAAAGAATAAACATGAAACTCTACTTTCTACCAAGAAACTGCCCAAGCAGAAGCAATAGTCTACAAAAGCGCACTCATGGTACCGGTGAAATAAATCAGTGTTACCACTGAGCTTCGCATACACTGAAGCGCCAAAGAAACCGTAATAGGCGCCCGTATTCAAATACAGGCATGTAAACAGGCAGAATACAGCACTGCGGTCGGTAACGCCTATATAAAACAACAAGTGTCTGGCGCAGTTGCTAGATCGGTTACTGCTGCTACAATGGCAGGTTATCAAGATTTAAGTGCGTTTGAACGTGGTGTTATAGTCGGCACACGAGCGATAGGACGCAGCATCTCCGAGCTAGCGATGGAGTGAGGATTTTTCCACACGACGATTTCACGAGTGTACCGTGAATATCAGGAATCGGGAAAAACATGAAATCTCTGACATGGCTGCTGCCGGAAAAAGATCCTGCAAGAACAGGACTAACGACGAATGAAGAGAAACGTTCAACGTGACAAAAGTGCAACCCTTCCGCAAATTGCTGCAGATTTCCGTGTTGGGCTATCAAAAAATGTCACCGTGTGACCCATTCAACGAAAAATCATCTATAAGGGCTTTCGAAGGCGAAGACCCAATCGTACACCCTTGACGACTGTACGACACAAAGCTTTAAGCCTCTCCTGGGCCCGTCAACACTGACATTGGAGTGTTGATGACTGGAAGCATGTTGCCTGGTTGGACGAGTCTCGTTTCAAATTGTGTCCAGCGGATGGACGTGTACGGGTATGGAGACAACCTCATGAATCCAAATCCAGTCTGATCACCTGATCCATTCATGTCCATTGTGCTTTTCGATGGACTTGGACAATTCCAGCAGGACACGTCCAGAATTGCTACAGAGTGGCTTCAGGAACACTCTTCTGAGGTTAAACACTTCTGCTGGCCACCAAACTCCGCAGACATGAACATTATTGGACGTATCTGGGATTCCATGCAACGTGCTGTGCAGAAGAGATCTCCGCTCCCTCTTACTCTTACGGATTTATGGACAGTCCTGCAGGATTCATGGTGTCGATTGTCACTAGAACTGCTTCAGACAATAGTCGAGTCCATGCCACGCCGTGTTGCGGCACTTCTATGCGGTCGCGTAGGCCCTGCACGGTGTTAGACAGGTGTACCAGTTTCTTTCGCTCTTCAGTGTCTATGCTCCTGGTCTGACGAACACTGAAGCACCCCAATGCACATCGACTACCAGCTAAACCACTCCGATTGAAAATGTCTGGGACTCTTTGAAAACAGTGGTTGAAACGCAGCAGTCCGTACCCCAGCAGTACGTTAGTTCTACAGGATCTAATAACCACCAACGAGTAGCTTCCGCACGATATGACGAACCTCAGCCCTTAGTCGTCACTGGATGCGGATACGGATGGGCACGTGGTGGTCAGAACACCGCTCTCCCGTCCGTTGTTAGTTTTCGTGACCGGTGCTACTTCTCTATCAAGTAGTTCCTCAACTGGCCTCACGAGGGCTGGGTGCCCCCCCCCCCCCCCTTGCCAACAACATTCGGAAGACCTGGACGGTGACCCATCCAAGTGCTAGCCAAGCCCGACAGCGCTTAACTTCGGTGATACGACGGAAAGCGTTGGCATGGCGACTTTATACTATTGAGATGTTGAGACTGTGGTAGTCTGGCAGCACCCAGGCGCAGCTATTAGGCTCAGTTTTCGACAGCAAACAGTTTGGGATGCACACCGTTATGTCGTGTCTCAATTCCCTCACTTCATAATCATCATCAACGTCCGTCAAATGGGTGACATGTGGCCCTTCCGAGTCGGCCTACTATATAGGACCCCTGCAAGTTCTTCCATTTCTCCTGATATTGATCTTACCGCTGCCAGTTCACTCCAGCTGTCTTTTTTAAGTCTCTGCCCCGTCTGCCCGGTTGTCTTCCCCTTGGTCTTTTTTGATGAATTTGGCTCCAATCTACCACTTAATTTGACCACATGCCTTCTTTTCCCCGAGCCACATGACCAGCCCATTTCCTCCTTAATAGAGTGAACACGTTTTGATCCTGTGACATGTTTAAGTATTGATCTATCCATGACAACAGGAGGGATATCTCCAACATGACAGCGTACCACTACTGTCATTTTTTTTATGGGCAGTCACAAAGGCAGTCTATGCGACTAATTGATCTTCTTGATACTTGTATAACTTCCGTTTCTCCTCAGAGCATGTACTGTGTTTCGCCTACAGGATATTCAGTATTGGCTGGATGAAGCCACTGAAGGTGTTATCTACTTCAGCCTGGGTACCAATGTACTGAGTAGCACAATGCCACCAGAAAAGCGAAGGGCTTTCCTCGACGCCTTCTCCCAGCTGCCGCAGAGGGTGCTCTGGAAATGGGAGGAGGACGACACGACAGACCTGCCACCTAACGTCAAACTGTCCAAGTGGTTACCACAACAGTCAGTACTTGGTATGTCGCATTTTTATATCATAGTATTTTATTACCGCTGTTATTATTATTATTGTTGTTGTTGTAGTCATGTTTATGAAGAACCCCTGTGAATTAGTGTTTCTGATGGAATTTGGTATCTATGTACTTACAGCTATTTGCGACTGGAGGAATGTATCACTGATGAAATTTAAGTGCATGGTCGCTTGAGAGCCCGGTAGCGGTAACTCTGTGCAGTGACGTGAATCTCCGTGAAAAGCATCATTATATATATATATATATATATATATATATATATATATATATATATATATATATATCTACTATTTTATTTATTTACTGCATATTTAGCCTGACTATATTAGGACCTTAAGACCCTCTCTTACATCTGACAAGCCACAACACACACAAAAAATATGGAATAACAATCACAATGATAATAAATTTCACTATTAATAGAAAATAATAATAGGCAATAATAATAAATAATGAAATGATCGTATGGCAGTGTTGGCCGGGAGGTCCCATGAAAGGCAGTTCGGCCGCCGGATTAGAAGGTCTTTTTAGTTGACGTCACTTCGGCTACTTGCGAATCAATGATAACGAATGACACTCAACACCCAGTCATCTCGAGGCAGAGAGAATCCTTGACCCCGCCGCGATTCGAACCCGGTATCCCGTGCGTGGGAAGCGAGAACGCTACCACAAAACCACGAGTTGCGGACATAATAAATATTAAAACAGTAACAGCAGTAATTATGATAAAAATAATGGTGGTATTAAGAATGATACCGATTATTATTATATAATAAATTCAATAATAATAATATTGTACATTATTAATAAAAATAAACACTGGGAGAAATAATAGTAACAGTAATTACAATAATAAAATAATGGAGACAAAAGTAATGTTGAATAATGTAGCAGTTTTGAAGCCTCGTTCGAATTAGAGAAGTGGAAGGAATAATGAAAGAGGAAAAGATCGAAGTAAAAGTGACAATGGGTGTTAGGAAAGGGGAGTATTTCAGTAGAGAACTGTGTAGACGAGGGAAGGGAAAAGTGGGGGGGGGGGGAGGGGGAGATGACGAGAGTGAGCTACAGACAACTATGTGGAAGAGGTTGCAACTGCAGTATAAGGTGGGCCATTAGCTGTCTTTTGAAGTTTGAAAGGACTTTAATTTCACTAATATTTTGAAGAGGATTGTTCCAAAGTAGGTTCTTTATACAGAAAATGATTCAGAAAACATGGTAGTGGTACAGGGTGTTTGCCAAAGAACTCTCTAGTTTCAATGTGTTCTAGAATCTATACAAAGTGACGTATACTATTCTAGTTTGTGGTGTTTGATTCATCAACTCTCCAAGTTTGGCTCCCCTGCAATTGGCAGGTCTGATTGACCTTGAACGGCATCAGTGCTGTTTTTTCCCACTGTTCCCTCAGTTCAGTCCAGGCGTGCGTGCAATGCAGTGCAGCGCACCTCAGCAACATTTCATGTCAGTGGAACGGTTAATCGTCATAACTGCAGAATTTGGGGGGAGAGCATCCACATGAAGTTATTCAGCGTCAACTGACTCTACCAAAATTTAATGTCTGGTGTGGTTTGATGGAAGATTGGTGCTTTCATTTTTGTAGAAAGAACAATACTTCGGGACGTTTATTGCTGCGACATGTTCTCAGAGTACGTCATGCCCCCCATGGACGATACCGAGGCGGAAAAGGGGCTTGTGTTTTTCCAATAAGATGGCGCCCACCTCATTACAGAAACCATGTGCGTGCGGCTCTTAACACTCGCTTTCCAGGAAGGTGGATAGGCAAGGGCTGGCCCAATACCTTGGCCACCACGAAGCCCAAACTAAACTTCACTGGACTTTTTTTTTGGGGCCACATCAAAAAACGTTGTGTACAGTGAAAAGATCAGAGACGTCAATCATTTATGGGTAAGAATCGTCGCGGCGGTTGGGACAGTTACACCTGAAATGTTGGTGAATAAGTGGCGAGAAGTGGAATATCGTCTCGACGTGTGCTGGGCAACAAATGGGTCCCACGTTGACGTTTATTAACATTAAACAAAACTTTAAGTCATTCTATTTCATGTTATGTACTCAATGACGTAATTTTTCATTAATTTCCCCATTACATGTATGCTTAAAACTAGGGATTTCTTTTTCGAACACCCTGTATGGGGTTGTACAGATACAATTTTACTTTGCGAGAACGATTGTTTCTACTGTATCGTTCAGATACTAGTGTAAGAGTTGAAGCTAAATAAGAAAGATTACAATGATTGAGAAACGACAGACAAAACACATGGTATGATAATCTGTACGCTTATCGCCACGTAGCCACAATAATTGTCCTTAGGTGGGAGTGATAGGATCGAAATAGCTTACGTCAGAAATGTATTGCACACAAGGATTCATCCAATCGGCGTGAATTCTCATACGAAAGTTCTTGGAGAGTACTGTCACCATAATCAAGGAGGGATAGTATTAGTGACTCTGTGAGTTGCTTTTTAATCTCGATGGGAAATGCTTTTTTTTAATATTTCTGTAGCGAATGAAATGAAGATGATACCTGCTTACAGAATTCAGTTGAGTGTTCAGTCCAGTCTAAACGACGGTCAGTATCTTCATTAGAAATAGAAAAGGTTATTTCTGTGCTGTTTAGGATTAAGACTGAAATAGATTCTCTGAAATGAGGTGTAATAAGTCTTTTTTCAACAACTAAGACTGCATTTTAGATGGGTTAAGTTTCAAACGTACGAGGGTAATCCCAAAAGTAAGGTCTCCTATTTTTTTATAAGAACATACACCTGTTTATTTCTGCAATGGTTTACATCAGTTTACAGCTTGAACATTTAGCTATTTATCGACATAATCACCATTTATGTCGATGCATTTTTGTAGACGCTGTGGCAGTTTTTGTATGCCCATGTCATACCAGCTCGCCACAATGCCTCTTCTTTTACCTCGTCGTCGGAGCTGAGTCGCTGGGACCACAATTAACGCTGACAGATACTGTGCGACTCTGAAAAAACTCAAACGGGCGATGATGAGCAAGGGCCTACACATTCTCCATGACAAAGCTCGCCCACACATCTCTCGGCAAACCGTTGCTCTCCTGCAACAGTTTCAGTGGAACATAATCACCCACCCACCCTATGGTCCTGACTTGGCGCCCAGTGACTATCACCTGTTCCCTAAGTTAAAAGAACATTTGACCGGAAAGCGATTCAGCTCTGACGACGAGGTGAAAGAAAAGGTCCATAGCTTTCTGAACAGCATGGCGGCGAGCTGGTATGACATGGGCATACAAAAACTGTCACAGCGTCTACAAAAATGCATCGTCAGAAATGGTGATTACGTCGAAAAATAGCTAAATGTTCAAGCTGTAAACCGATGTAAACCTTTGTAGAAATAAACTGATCTGTGTACTTATAAAAAAATAGGAGACCTTACTTTCGGGATTACCCTCGTATGTTCTGCTCTCACTTTGGTAAAGAAAGTAAGTCAGTATTTATGTGTTCTATGGCTGTGCACAGGTTTGTTAGGCTTACACCTACGTGTAACTGAAGGCCGTCAGTATATAAACGGTATAGGCAATGGGAGATTGCCGGCCGGTGTGGCCGTGCGGTTCTAGGCTCTTCAGTCTGGAACCGCGTGACTGCTACGGTCGCAGGTTCGAATCCTGCCTCGGGCATGGATGTGTGTGATGTCCTTACGTTAGTTAGGTTTAATTAGTTCTAAGTTCTAGGCGACTGATGACCTCAGAAGTTAAGCCACATAGTGCTCAGAGCCATTTGAACCATATTTGAATGGGAGATAATAGGCGACACATGTGTAACATATAATGAGAAAAGTAATGGGCCCGATACGGATCCTTTTGGGATCACTATACTACATTCCTCGACCGTAACCACATTATTCCGATCATTAACTCTGTTGATGGGATGTAGGGTATGAATGGAACCATTGTACTGCACTTGAAGAAAATTTTTTGCTTAATAATTTAGCCAATACAATATCAAAGTTGACACTGTCGAAAGCTTTGCTGAAATCCAAAATGAACACAATAGCCGCCTGTTGTTAGTCCATAGCTCGTTTCAGTTCGTCAGTCACTTTTAGGTGCTTCTGTTTTTCTGGAAGCCTGACTGGTATTCGTCCAGAATGGTATTTTATGTTAAATAATATGTAAACTGTTTTGTTAACAGTAAACATTTTGCAGCCTGACGAGATGTTTTTGTTGTGCACCTTGACACTGCCAGTTCTACATCTACATGCAGATACATACTCTGTAAACAACTATGATGTGCATGGTAGGGGGCACTTTGCATGGTTCATCATATTATGAATTTTGCCATTACTTTCGCGTGTGGAGCGCGGGAACTATGGTTGCCTGAATTCATCTTTGTTTCATGTAATTAGTCAAATTTTGTCTTCAGAATCTCCGTGGAAGCACTGCATAGGAGGCTGAAGAATATCTCTAGATTATTCGCTAGAGTAACTTCAAAAATGGTTCAAATGGCTCTGAGCACTATGGGACTTAACATCTGTGGTCATCAGTCCCCTAGAACTTAGAACTACTTAAACCTAACTAACCTAAGGACAGCATACACATCCATGCCCGAGGCAGGATTCGAACCTGCGACCGTAGCAGTCCTGCGGTTCCGGACTGTAGCGCCTAGAACCGCACGGCCACCGCGGTCGGCTGGAGTGACTGGTGGCTATCTTTTCCACGTTTCCGTGACGCTCAAACTAACCTGTGGTCCTTCTCGCCGACCTTCTTTGTATGTGATCTTACGCACTTGAGCAGTTTTGTAGGATGGGTTCCACTTTTGTTTTGTAAGCATTCTCCCTTTTAGGCTGTTGGCATTTCCCTAGTATCCTACGAATGAGGCGAAGTCTGCCGCCAAATTTAGTTGCGACTGAGGATATGAGATCGTTCCATTTCATATTCCTACAAAGTGTTACACCCAGGTATTTGTATGAGTTTACTGATACCAACTGTGACCTACTGACATTGCTGACATTGTAGTCATGAGATACTATTTCCTTGTTCATATGAGGTCCACATTTTACAGTTTGGAACCGCGTGGCCGTTACGGTCGCAGGTTCGAATCCTGCCTCGGGCATGGATGTGTGTGATGTCCTTAGGTTAGTTAGGTTTAAGTAGTTCTAAGTACTAGGGGACTGATGACCTCAGATGTTAGGTCCCATAGTGCTCAGAGCCATTTGAACCAGTCCCACATTTCAAATTTCTGGACATTTAAGAAAAGCAGCCAATATCTCAACCACTCTGAAATTTTTGCAGGTCTTTACTGGATATTTGTGGTGCCTTTTGAAGATAAAATGGTTCAAATGGCTCTGAGCACTATGGGACTTAACTTCTGAGGTCATCAGTCTGCTAGAACTTAGAACTACTTAAACCTAACTAACCTAAGGACATCACACACATCCATGCCCGTGGCAGGATTTGAACCTGCGACCGTAGCGGTCGCGCGGTTCCATGTTGTAGCGCCTACAACCGCTCGGCCACTTCGGCCAGCTTATGAAGATACGTTCATTGTAGTTAACTACATGATCTGCAAAGAGCCTATGTAACAATCAACATATTTTAGGAGGTGGTGTCCCATAGATCTCATATGTTTGAAAAATATCACATTGCCGCCTTGAGCTCCTGTTAAAATACTGTATTTATACAACCTGTCGCCTCTGTGTGATATGAATCTATTCGCCGTGCTAACGCCGATTACAGTTTTAACACCAACATGTGCACTCCATAGCACAGTTTTTATGGACTGGCTACGTAATTCACATTACGATTTGACAACAGGTGTATTATTCGTGGTTTAACCACCTGACGATCATGATCTAATGCGTCAACTAATACGATGCTGTGAATACTTTCATGAACCTGATGACGATCAGACGACTGAAAATAGTTGTGTATGTAAAATATTTTACGAGCAGCTCAAGATGCTAACACGACATTTTTCAAGTAACTATTAGTATTGTCTGCCACGTCATAAATTCAAACGCAAACAACACGGGTCCGAACGTATTTCGGTTGATGTGTCTCTACCTAAGATACTATCTCGTCGTCCTTACCAATAACTCTCAACGCAGGCACCAATTTTGTTCGATATTCCATACAACTGTACCTTTTTAAAGAAAACGGTGGTGCAGTATCGAGTTAAATGCTTTTCGGAGGACAGGAAATCCTGCGTCCACCTGACTGGCTTCATCCATGGTCTTCACGATGTCACCTGAGAAAAGCGCAAGTTTGGTTTCGCACTATTCATGTTTTAGGAATCCATGTTGATTAGCGTGGAGGAGGTCATTGTGTTCGAGTTACCTCATTGTGTTTGAGCTCAGAAGATGGACGTCAATCAGAATGGACGGTAGTTTTGTTGGTCGCTTGTATTGAAAACAGATACTGTTCCCTTGTTGTTACTATTGTTACTGTTCCATTGATGAGTGAAGATTACATTATTGGATAAACAGATTGTGAAGGTTTTTGAATTTGAGGGAAGATATTTTTATCCCAGAAGACACTCGTGTCAGTACCATGATCTGTCTGCAAAGGCTTTCCATTCACAACAGCACAGACTTTCTGTCAAAGAAAGGTTATCGTTGTAGAACGGTGGGATGACGGCTATGCTGTAAAAAGGAAATGGGAAACATTTTGAAAGTTGTAATACTTCCATCAAACGGGTAATAAGGTAGAAGGAAGATTGGCGTGTAACCCTCCATCGTTGCTAAACGCTATAAGGTAGAAGGAAGATTGGCGTGTAACCCTCCATCGTTGCTAAACGCTATAAGAACAAGCTTGAGGAACAAAAACGGCCGTTTCCGCTTCGAAAGAACCGTGCAGTTTTCACTCTGCTCGTTTTAGAAAAACCACCTGCAATGCAAACCTCGATAGCCGAAAAGGGGTTTGAAACGCATTATTCCAAGATTCGAGTACTGCAACAGATGTACTCAAAGAAGTCCAATATTTATCAGCGAAGTTCTACATCGTTAACACTAATGCAAAGATTAACAACAGTTCATTATAAATGTTTATATGATATCTGCGTTGCACTGTCATGGTATTAGGACTTTGTAGATCAGTTTATTAGAGGTCACCTTCACCAACTAGTGGATAATGTTAGTGGCTTCTCTGAGGTCTTGGTTTCATCTTCTTGTGACCATTAGGTATTTTTATGAAGTGAAATGGTCTGAAATGTGGCCTGCTGGGTATCGTGACGTCATATGAAGAACTATATCAACATAAAAACTAGCACTATGACACGCAAACCTTCGAAATTGCATCGATTCCGAAGGTTTTACCAGGGCTGCCAGTGGCAGAAATTTATTTACAAAAATTTGTATTTACACATAATAGTCATAGGAGTAAGATTTCTGTTACATTACCAGTAGCACTAACTTTGTACATTAGGTGCATTACCCTGCGATGGCGATGGCAAGCAACACTTAATGCGGAATATAGGGAGCTAAATTACTACTTAATTTTTGACTAATTCACTAAATCTATCTCCCTCTTATAGTTTTCTTGTCCTCTGACAGAGAATAAGAGAAATGAAGCAAATGATTTAATGTAGTGTTCCTAGTGCAGTTACCGAGTATAATTACCTGGCTAGAATACTCTTCGCCTGCGGTTAAGTGCTCGGTAGAGTATAATCAATGATTCTGCAAGGCGAAAGGATTAGTGTTCGTATTTTAATTTCAGACTTCCATGCCAAATGATATGTTCTACCTCAAAAGAAAAGTTTTATTATTTCCATTATTGTAAAAAAGTGCAACGCTTCTAAGGAACTGTGAGAAAAGCATAAAAACTCATTGGTGCTACAACAAATTTATGATTTTTTAACATCAGTCTTCAGACTAATTTGATGCGACCCTTCACGGCTTCCTCTCCTTCTCTAACCTCTTCATCTCAGAGCAGTACCTGCACACAACATCCTCAGTTATTTGTTACATACATTCCAATCTCTGTCTTATACGACAGTTTTCACACTCTACTGCTACACCTTGTCCCTTGCAAGTTATTTCATAAGATCTTAAAACGAGGGCGTGCTGTAAAATAATGCCCCCGAATTTTATTTTGTGAAAACTCTTAAGGCTTTTTAAATCAGACAAACATTGTTAACATTCTACATCTTAATTCTTCTGGTCTACATGTATTTGTTTCTCTATATAGTCGCCCTGGCGGTGAACACATTTCTCCCAACGAGAGACCAGTTTGTTGATACGGTCACTGTAGAATATTTGACAGTGTTGACGGAACACAACCTCACCTCTGATTGCACCGTTTCATCACTATCAAAGTGAAGTCCTCGGAAGTGTTCTTTATGTTGTGTTTGGCAGGAGAGCCAACCGTGTTCCTAAAGGAGGCCGAAATGCACGCGTTTTAGCTGACGCAGGCTGGCGTGAGGTCTGTAACATGACAAGGGAATTAGAATTGAGAAAAACGGACGTAGCTGGTGGAATACTTAACTTTAATCCATTAACGGAGAACATCGCTCTTTATGGTACATAATTCACAATATCAATAGTACGGATACTGGCGCCTTGCTAGGTCGTAGCAAATAACGTAGCTGAAGGCTATACTAACTACCGTCTCGGCAAATGGGAGCGTAGAAGTCAGTGAAGCATCGCTAGCAAAGTCGGCTGTACAACTGGGGCGAGTGCTAGGAAGTCTCTCTAGACATGCCGTGTGGCGGCGCGCGGTCTACAATCACTGATAGTGGCGACACGCGGGTCCGACGTATACTACCGGACCGCGGCCGATTTAACGGCTACTACCTAACAAGTGTGGTGTCTGGCGGTGACACCACACTTTAAGTTACGGAAACAGATGAAAATCGGATGGGCCAAGTCGGGACTCATGATCGATGATCATTGACAGTAAACGAAAGGCGTCGGATTGTTAAAAGATTTAGCAGCTCTCGTGTGTGTTATGGCGTTGCCATGCTGCAGGAGAGGGTGATTCATCTCTGCACGAACTCTTCGAATTCGACACACTATTACCGCAAGCTGTTTTCGCACGCACCGACAAGTTACATTACACCCTGCCCATGTCCGCCTGGTTAGCTGGGTGGTAACGTGCTCGTCTTCCATGCAAGCGGGCCTGGGTTCGATTCCCGGCCGGGTTGCGGATTTTATCCGCTCGGGAACTGGGTGTTGTGTTGTCCTTATCTTCATTTCACACTCATTACCGGTGCGGAAGTCGTCCAATGTGGTGTCGACTGAAATAAGACTTGCATTTGGCGGCCGATCTCCCCCATATGAGGCCTCCCGGCCAACGATGCCATACGCTCATTTCTACACTCCTGGAAATTGAAATAAGAACACCGTGAATTCATTGTCCCAGGAAGGGGAAACTTTATTGACACATTCCTGGAGTCAGATACATCACATGATCACACTGACAGAACCACAGGCACATAGACACAGGCAACAGAGCATGCACAATGTCGGCACTAGTACAGTGTATATCCACCTTTCTCAGCAATGCAGGCTGCTATTCTCCCATGGAGACGATCGTAGAGATGCTGGATGTTGTCCTGTGGAACGGCTTGCCATGCCAATTCCACCTGGCGCCTCAGTTGGACCAGCGTTCGTGCTGGACGTGCAGACCGCGTGAGACGACGCTTCATCCAGTCCCAAACATGCTCAATGGGGGACAGATCCGGAGATCTTGCTGGCCAGGGTAGTTGACTTACACCTTCTAGAGCACGTTGGGTGGCACGGGATACATGCGGACGTGCTTTGTCCTGTTGGACCAGCAAGTTCCCTTGCCGGTCTAGGAATGGTAGAACGATGGGTTCGATGACGGTTTGGATGTACCGTGCACTATTCAATGTCCCCTCGACGATCACCAGAGGTGTACGGCCAGTGTAGGAGATCGCTCCCCACACCATGATGCCGGGTGTTGGCCCTGTGTGCCTCGGTCGTATGCAGTCCTGATTGTGGCGCTCACCTGCACGGCGCCAAACACGCATACGACCATCATTGGCACCAAGGCAGAAGCGACTCTCATCGCTGAAGATGACACGTCTCATTCGTCCCTCCATTCACGCCTGTCTCGACACCACTGGAGGCGGGCTGCACGATGTTGGGGTGTGAGCGGAAGACGGCCTAACGGTGTGCGGGACCGTAGCCCAGCTTCATGGAGACGGTTGCGAATGGTCCTCGCCGATACCCCAGGAGCAACAGTGTCCCTGATTTGCTGGGAAGTGGCGGTGCGGTCCCCTACGGCACTGCGTAGGATCCTACGGTCTTGGCGTGCATCCGTGCGTCGCTGCGGTCCGTTCCCAGGTCGACGGGCACGTGCACCTTCCGCCGACCACTGGCGACAACATCGATGTACTGTGGAGACCTCACGCCCCACGTGTTGAGCAATTCGGTGGTACGTCCACCCGGCCTCCCGCATGCCCACTATACGCCCTCGCTCAAAGTCCGTCAACTGCACATACGGTTCACGTCCACGCTGTCGCGGCATGCTACCAGTGTTAAAGACTGCGATGGAGCTCCGTATGCCACGGCAAACTGGCTGACACTGACGGCGGCGGTGCACAAATGCTGCGCAGCAAGCGCCATTCGACGGCCAACACCGCGGTTCCTGGTATGTCCGCTGTGCCGTGCGTGTGATCATTGCTTGAACAGCCCTCTCGCAGTGTCCGGAGCAAGTATGGTGGGTCTGACACACCGGTGTCAATGTGTTCTTTTCTCCATTTCCAGGAGTGTATTTTTACCCCGCCATTTTAGATGCTACAATTCGGAGCCCTCTAGCGGTAGAGGTTTCCAAATATTTACACATGAAGAATAAAGATGTAGAATATTAATAACTCTTGTTTTATTTAAAAAGCTTTAAGAGTTTTCATGTAAAAAGCTCGGAGGCATTTGTTTTCATCACCCCTTCGTTAACATTGTATACAATTTGTAATGTGGCAGCGATATGAGGGCACATTGACCACGCCCACGTCTTGTTACGTAAGTAACGTAATAAAGTCAGTAGATAAAAAGAAGAAATGGTAGCTGAATATCTTTTAACTCCGTCAGACTAGATACTGATTGCAAAAAATGGTTCAAATGGCTCTGAGCACTATGGGACTCAACTGCTGTGGTCATTAGTCCCCTAGAACGTAGAACTACTTAAACCTAACTAACCTAAGGACATCACACACATCCATGCCCGAGGCAGGATTCGAACCTGCGACCGTAGCAGTCGCACGGTTCCGGACTGCGCTCCTAGAACCACGAGACCACCGCGGCCGGCTACTGATTGCAATCCAGATAGTAATCCGACTTCTGAATACGTAGACACCAAAATTTTAATTCCCTGGAGTGAACGACAGCCACGTCCCATCCTAGTAGCGCTGAGGGCCGCTGAGAGCCCAGTAAAATACCTATCACACATGGCAACGGCAGAACGAAGCATAGGGACGGTCCTGCAGTACTGATGCAAGGTTTCTACGGACGCAGTCTGAGAGGTCAGACACCTCTTAACAATGAGCAATTGAACTCATCTCAAATCCTGAAAGGTGGAAGAACAAAAAATAGTCCATCCAGGAAAATACATTTCTGAGACGTATCATGGCCTTCAAGTTATTTCTAGCTGTGTTACTAGAAAGTTGACGTTAGAGGAATCTCTGTAACACATAATAACATCAAAAGTGTGAATAATAGGAAAACACAATTGGCAGGAAAGATATAAGTAGGGGCGACAGACCATTGTTTAAGGCAGAATGCTTTTGCTGTCGGCCGAGACAAGCTCTGTGGCTGATAATAGTTCAATCTCAGTGGCGCAATAAACTTTGTAATCGTTCATCTTATGTTGACAAATTGAACCTATGAACAGTCGCATTGGCAGTGACTTAAACCCTAGAAAAATTTGGCAGTTAAACAATAATCGTCAATTGTTGTTGAATTTTATCAACAACATACTTCTTAAAGAGGGACTGATCTGCAGGTAGGTTCTAGATCCTGAAAATATCTTTTAGCACACTCATAGTACATCAACGCACGAGTAATACCGACTTCATTATCACCACAAAAAATTTTGCAATAAGTTTAAGGGAAAAATTTGAAACATCTATGGAATCGTGTAGAAAAATTCATTAAAAACAATAAATAAATCTTTATAGCAGCAGCAAGTCATCCACAACTTTAAATTTTTTTCATCTTATTATCAAAGGTTAATAGACAGATTTATTTTGTGTAATTACTGTAGCTGTTTGTTAACATGTTCAAAGACAATATTTCATCTGCTTCTGCAGTTTCTCATCGCGAAGAACTTTTACTGTTTCTGACGTGCCCTAAATCCTAAACAACGACAGTGGGGCTTAACGTATTTAGCTGATCTATAATTTTTCTCCTTTCGTTCCATTTCTGAAAATTTGAACCATTAAGAGCAAAACACCCCGCATATTCCTATGCAACATTCAGTACTGCATTATACACGTGCAATTTTTGGTAACTAATTTATTCTTTTGTGAAAATTTGTTCTAAAATCTTTGGCGTATTTTGCTGGGAGTTATATGTGTCTCACTTAATCAGTGAGTAGGAAAACTCGATAGATTTTTTTACTCTTCAAAAATCTGCAATATCTTCGTGTTTCATAGTTTGACGATTACAGTGGTTTCTTGGTGTTAATGACGCATTTGAATGATATCCACAGCACATCCTAACGTGAAGGTCTTCATCACCCAAGGCGGCCTGCAGAGTTTCAATGAAGCCACTTACTATGGTGTCCCTTTAATTGGGATTCCATTCATGGGAGACCAGCACTACAACGTTGAAAAAATGGTAACTGCCGAAATTGGCTACAGGCTGCAATTTCGGCATGTCACGATGGATACTGTTTTAGAGGCTATACGAACGGTTCTTGAGAATCCCAGGTAAGGATTTTTTCTTTCGCATTATCCATTTTTTCATTAGTGATGTGTATTGGATGAAATAGTACAAATGCTGCAAATACCGCAACTCATGATTTGATTGAATTAATTCAGTCTCTGTTGAAATTAGGATCTAGTTGATTCATTTCCAAAAAAGTATATAATTGACAAGACACACAGCACAGATACAATAATGCACTAAACGAGTTTAAAGTGCTGCACTCCGTACTATGATACGGTTTTGTCATCTCGTCACACCCTGCAATAAGTCACCACCACGTAGAAAGTAATTCGTTCAATAAGGCTTACACTTTTATATGGTTTTTGGTTAAAAACAAAACCGTTTGGTGTCGTTATTTATCCTATTGTTAACTAGCTATCCAAGAAGTCGTTTATTACACGTTACATCAGCAACGCAAGTTTAGGTCATTTTCTCTACTTTCAGCACCGACAGTGCCTTCCTCTGTGGTTGTAAGTGTGCTTCTTTCCAAATTTAAAATTTTTTATATTTGTGTATTTTACATTGTATCAGCAATTATAAGTTTGCACTCGTGTTCCTAGATCTCATTCACTTGCTTATATTCTATTTGATTTAATGGAACCTCCTTTATTTCTGTTCTTCGGATATTTCTTCCCAGCCCTCTTTTGCACAGTCTTCAATTATATCTGCAAATTTTATGTAATCCTGTAGTACTGTATTTTCTTTCTACTACAGGTTACTTTCATTTCCCAAATTTGTCTCTAACAAGTTACTGTTTCAGTGCGTTGCTTGCTATTGTTGACGAAACTACATTCTGTCTGAGCAATCACTACCCCTTGGTTAAGCTATCGTTCTGGCATTTCTGTGGCGGGCTTCTTTTACTGAGGTAGTACGTAGCTACTGCACGTTGTACGAGCAATGTTTTATTCGGTTCAAAAGAGGAAGAGAGAGAGAGAAGGAGAGAGAGCAGACAGCTGAGGAGAAAGCTTGCGGTGTGTGTGGCAGAGAGCGGCGAGGAAAAAGTCCGAAAATTATTGTACCCTGCTGAATGGATTTGAATTTGAGCATTCTGTGGCATTGTTCGCCTGAAATGTTACTTGCTACGTATTATGATAAGAATCGACATGTGGCAGATGTAGCAAATTAAATAGGCAGCGTCGCGGAGAGGCCGCGTGGTTTGAGGCGCCATGTCACTGACCGCGCGGCGCCTACCGTCGGAGGTTCGAGTCCTCCCTCGGGCATGGGTGCGTGTGTTATTCTTAGCATAGATTAGTTTAAGTAGTGTGTAAGTCTAGGGACCGGTGACCTCAACAGTTTGGTCCCTTAGAAGTTCACACACATTTGGACATAAGCAGATAAAAAATGATGAAATATATGAGTACCAGCTAATATTTCACAGAAAATGTATTACCCGCTTTTTGTCCAATCTAACTATTTCTAATTGACTGAGCTTTAAAATACAATGCAGAATTTGTTGAGACTTTCTCATGTCTGAAAAAGGGCTCGAAGTAATTTATTAGCTGTTGATAGAACTTGTGACAGTTTCTGTAGCGTGCACGTCCTGCTTTCAAAATGAACTTTCACTTCTTATTATTTACTCTTTCTCCTTGCCGAAGACTCCATTCTTTTCGTGAACAAATCAGTGTCCCTATCGTCAGACGATACAGGAAATGTCGTTTTCTGAGCAGATCACACACCTCGCAGTAAGCAGACGTTTTATTGTACAATCAGCCACGTTCTGAAAAAAAAAGGGAGAAGCTTTGGGCCAATCAACCAGGAAAAAGAGAAGTAGTCAACATTCGATAGCGGCTGATTGTCAGTCGTCTAAGCTGTGCACAGCCTTGTCCAAATTCCCACGCTACGTTAAACTGCCGTGGTCGGCTGTCTGCGTTTTTAAAAACTGTTACTAAGTTCTGAGGCTTTTGTAACTGTAGTATCAAACGTCAAACAACTGACTAAAAGAGCACACTACAGCCGAGAACACAGACGGAGATTGTGAAATTATGTGATTATTGTTTGTTTGCTATATAGAAAAAAATTCTTACAGTAGTATTCTGTACATAGAAACAAACCATCAGACACATTTTTATACACGAAATTTGAAATTTTAATTGGTTACCCTTAAACCGCGACCAACAGCAGCTCCAAGGAACGCGCCAGGCAGTAGATTCCTTGAACTCTAATGAACAGTCCTGTACAAGTGAACATCGAGCTTGGACGTATATCTTTGAGTAGTCTCTTGTCTGAAGTCTCTAGATCAGGGGTGCTCAACCTTTTAGCTACCAGGGCCACGTTGGAAGAAGACAGTATACTTAAAACTACTAACATAACACCTGAGAAAAAAATAGAGAAAGAACGGGACGGACCAACAAAGAACAGTATCGTGTGGCAGGAGTTTCAGATTGAAAATGTTCAGTTTATCGTAACTTTACATAAACAGAGATTTATGGAATTTATTTTCTTCCAGTCATGTGATAGACGCAAGCTTCTTGGGGCCCACTGATGTTTGCTTTGGGCCGCATGCAGCCCACAGGACGCGTATTGGACATCCCTGATCTACCTAAAACAAAGAACAGTAATATATAATGGTTTATACCGTAACAAAGTGAATTACATGGCAAAAGGTCCTGCTGTAGGAACATCAGCAACTGAGCATTATAGCAGAAGTTGAAAATACCACTTCAGTTGCAAGGTATTTTTATTTCTCAGTGCTTAAGCAGCGACCGCTTTCGGATTATTACATGTCAATTATGGGGTGTGAGACTGAAAATAAACAAGAGTCTGGAGCTAATAGTAAACATGAGAAAACAAAAACGAAGTACGCTTTTAGAAATCAGCGGTTCAGGCTCGGTGCGATAAAAAAAAAAAAGGCAATACCAAGGCAACACCAGCAAATACACGGAACGACTACACACATAAAGAAGTATTGAATGAAGACCAGGACACATTTTGTGCTGCTACCTCGAGCGCCGCGAGGGACAGTACAATACACTACTGGCCATTAAAATTGCTACACCAAGAAGAAATGCAGATGATAAACGGGTATTCATTGGACAAATATATTATACTAGAACAGACGTGTGATTACATTTTCACGCATTTGGGTGCATAGATCCTGAGAAACCATGATGCGACCATCATGATGCTGTAAACATCCGAAAAAATGACTTTTGCCATTCGTGCACCCAGGTTCGTCGTCGAGTACACTATCGCAGGCGCTAGTGTCTGTGATGCAGCGTCAAAGGTAACCGCAGCCACGGTCTCCGAGCTGATAGTCCATGCTGCTGCAAACGTCGTCGAACTGTTCGTGCAGATGGTTGTTGTCTTGCAAACGTCCCCATCTGTTGACTTATCGATCGAGACGTGGCTGCACGATCCGTTACAGCCATGCGGATAAGATGCCTGTCATCTCGACTGCTAGTGATACGAGAGCGCAGAGCACGGACTAGCGTACACGGAGAAGGAAGCAAATTGGTGAACCAGATTGGCGAAAGTACTGCCATCTCTTGACGGGAAGAGCATCGCGGGACCAACTAGCCCGGCCGTTCACAATTTGAATTAGTGATTTACAAGCAAAAGCAAAAACTATTACGAAAAAGTTGCATGAAAAGCATTAACGGCGCATTATGAGCGGTAAAGGAACATATTGGATAACAGAGGCAATACGGAACTGCAGTGCAGCTCCTAACTGGAAGCCGGTGACCTAACGTGTCATGGAACAATTGTATGCACTTGAAAATGCAACAAGATTGTTTACACCATGTTATGCGTAGGACATGGAACGTGTAATGAACCTACAGACATGCACTTGGTCATTGGTGCTGCAGGAACTATGGCAGGAGCACGACATTTGTGCGCGGAACGTTGTCCAAACAGACGAATACCAAATCAGAGAACATTTGCTGCTGTGGATCGTCGTCTCCGTGAAAAGGGCCCATTAGAAGCAGAGTTCCATCCTCAGGATTGACCACGGAATGTACAAACGAGTGATACAAATGTTAGACAACAATACTTTAGATTGCGTACGCTCTGTGTTCATGTTCTAAATGCTAATTCTTGCAGAGAACTCTAAGTGATGATCTCCGTCATCCATACAAGGTGTGTAAGGTACAGGACTTCTTCTACCCACTGATTTTCCAATTCGAAACGACTGTGCCATACATTTTTTGCAGCAAAGAATACTGACTCGCGACATCGCAAACATTGTTCTGTGGACTGTTGAATCGTATTTCACCCACGAAGGAATGTTCAACAGTCCCAACTCCCATGTGTTATTTCGTAAAAATCCTCGAAATATGTCTTTCCATTGTTTTCAAGAACGATTTTCAGTTAATGTTTTCGCTGGGATTATCCACAACCAAGCAGATGGGCCTTACATTCTTCCACACCGTCTAACTGCTCGTATTTACCTCGTATTTCTTGAACATATGCGCCGCTTCAAGCCAGAAGACGCATGTTCTTCCAGCTTGCTGGGATACTTCCCCATTTCACAAATCGAGTGAGAGGATTTTTGGACAGACAATACCCTGGACTCTGTATTGGATTTAATGGACGAGTTCACTGGCCTGCAAGATCACCAGATCTCACACCACTTCATTTTCATCTTTGGAGCCTCGTGGAGGCTTGTGTGTATCAAACTCCTATAAACACTGCAGAAGAACTCGTAGCTCGAATTGCTACTGCTGCAGGAGACGTCAGAGATCAAGCCAATGAAACATTACCCGGTGTTTACCGTTCCGTGGTTCGACGACTTGAGTTATGCCATCAAGTCATTGATGCAAACTTCGAGTACTTACAGGAGTAATCACAATGTACAGTGATGTTTCTTCCAGGCAAAACGAAAGCACTTAAGCGTTGTCTAACGCACTAATTATGAGTCAGAGATCCCATGTTCATATACTTAAATTCATTGTCTATATCCAACATCACAAAATTTCTGCACTTGTTTCTGAAACGCCCGATATATAGACAGAGATATAAACATTGCATGTAATAGAAGAGGGAGAAACAAGGCTTATATATGTATAATTTAAGTATATACCAATTATAAAACTTATGTTGTGCCATGGAAAAGCAATGCCTAATTGACAAACGTGGTGGATCTAAAGTGCCAAGTTATGTGTCAAGATCACAAACATTATATAATTCATCACATTATAATTATTCATTTAAGAAGCTTTATCTTTTGGCAGAGTCCAAAATTCTCAATTCTGTGTTTTACGTGTAAAAGGCTACAAATAGTTTCTTAGATTTAATAAAATCTTAGAAATAGTTGCAGTGGATGGAGCATTAGCTCAAATGTGCAATGACTTATCTAGTGTGGAAAAATTGTACTATGGTAAACTAAAGATGCCATTTTGACATTGCTTCTCCATGACATAATGTAAGTTTCACAATCTGTCTATACTTAAATTGTACTTATGTAAGCCTCGTTTTTTCATCTTCCATTATAGGCAACGATTTATGTTATATTTATAGAAATTTTCAGAAACACTTGAAATGGCCTAAAGTAAAGGCCAAAACAGGTAGTGGAGTCAGTAACGTTCTCAGCGCCATTTGGAGCAAGCTGTCATGAATTGAGATGGATAAGTATGTCAGTATACCCCCAGATTCAATTGTGCCTTGTATTTTACTGAGGTGTCATGGGTTCCCTGCGAAATATTGTAAAAACCTCTAGATTTTGCTTACAAATAACATGCAATACCTACATATAATAATAACCTATTCGTTGTCTTTGTACTTTGAAAGAACTAAATTGTGTTCATTTACGCTCAAGATGTGCTAATGGTATGATATGATGTCAACAGTTACCATGAAAACATGAAGAGGTTGTCAGCAATATACCGTGATCACCAGGCACAGTCGCTGCCACAAGCCATCTGGTGGATAGAATATGTACTGCGGCACCATGGAGCACCACATCTGCGAAGTGCTGCCATGGATCTCACTTGGTACCAGTTGTTGCTGCTAGATGTCACTGCCTTCCTACTGCTCATCACAATAATTGCTGCTGTTATGTTGTACTCAGTGGCTAACTATCTAATGTCTCACATATTTAAGACAAAAAAGCACAAGACTCAATGATGAACGACTTCTCATTCGCATTAAAGGACTGAAGCAACATTCATAACTGTCTTCCTTTGGCTACATCGAAAACAATGTATTATGGCACTGTACACACAAGATGATGTGTCTTGGCATTTATCATTGTTTTTGTTCATGCGTGTTAGCTGTACATGCCCATATACGAGGGGCACATCACATTTAGTTACAGGTGGTCACATGGATACTGAGACATCGCCTTCGAAATTAAAAACTAAATTTTCTAGATTTCATGTGTGCGTACAAAATATAGTATATTCATTTTTGTAATGTACAGCTATGCCGAATAATAGAATACCTCATTTCAATTTTATAACTTTTGTTTATAAACAATGAGTAGGAGTTACAAAATGAGAAGCAGAAAAAATCGATTTATTTACTGCTGAGACCTGACAAGCATTGCATTAATACTAAAGAAAGTAGGCATGATCATTGGCTGGAAAGTTAGATATAACAGGTGAAAATGTAATTGTCCTGGCTGTTATCCACAACTGCACTTGCATATCAATAGTTTTGTTACGATCAGTGATGGTGAGTAAGTAAGCTAGTCACTTATAAATGTCTGTGTATGTGGTGCTGTATAGACATATGTATAAAATTTCTATGCAGTGTCAGTATGAAGTTACCTAATGACTGTGTTTGACTTATTTTACTGTATGTCGAATCTGAAAGCATGTATTATATTTCGAATTATATTTAATGCGTTACATTCGTAAAAAAGTAGTTCCGCTCACCTAGTGCTGGATGTCAGATTTTGCTACAGATCAACACATAACATCCGTTTCTTCCTTCCATATCGCCGGCCGCGGTGGTCTCGCGGTTCTAGGCGCGCAGTCCGGAACCGTGCGACTGCTACGGTCGCAGGTTCGAATCCTGCCTCGGGCATGGATGTGTGTGATGTCCTTAGGTTAGTTAGGTTTAAGTAGTTCTAAGTTCTAAGGGACTAATGACCACAGCAGTTGAGTCCCATAGTGCTCAGAGCCATTTGAATTTTTTTTCCTTCCATATCAATGCATTGTAGTGCCTAGATTTTTCATCTATCCCCCTAAAATAAATAATTTATGATTAACATAATCAGTTAATAAATAGATCATAATGAAACGTGCAGAGCCTCTCCAAAAGCCTCCCATGTTCCACATGTAAAGGTACGCTGTATCTCTGTTTGACCCACATGCTTCAAATGATGCTGTCATTGTGAGTTTTTCAAGCACCTCAGAAGCTGCAAGAGTCGCTTGATGCTAAGCATCTAAAAAGCGACGGGCTTGTGATTGTTGTAATGTCTCTGTAACTCTTAAGGCTGACTGCCATTCTACATCCAAGTTCCGTTGGACATGAGAGTTCCCCGAAGTTCGCTGAATTTCAGTAACTTTCGATCAAGCTCTCTTAGGACTGTGCGCTAAATCAGACATGTTTGCAAAGGCTCATTACAATAGTTTAAAATATGGTTATCAGGCTTAGCATAAGGTCTTGTTGCTGTAACTTCACAAAATCTTTTCAGCTATACCAGGTAGTGTAGCTACTCAATATGATAAATCGCACATATAGTAACATTGGATTTCCACTGTCACGTTATAATGTATAAAGATTAACACCAAGAGTCGCCGACCACCACACTATGGTTGTCTGCATCCCGCTCGCATATATCATATCGGAAAATATTAATAATACTGAAACAAAATACAACTTTCTACAGTAGTCTCTGTTCTTCCTCAGGGTCCAAGCTAACTGCATATCAGATTTTATCAGAATCGCTTCATCCGTAGAGTCATGTAAAGAAAACAATCAGAGTTACTTTCGCCTTTAATAATGTTGTTATTAGTATGGAAGTATGGATTCAACGCATTGAGAACTGGATCAGCATAGTATTTACTAGTTTGAATTATATTATGTAAAACATATTAACCAATAAAAACATTTTCACGATAACGATAAAGGTTCAGAAGTGAAAGAGTAATAGCCTTTTCAGAATGTAAATATTTTTCTGTAATTCGTCTAACATTCTACAAATCACTAAATATCGTACTAAATACACTGTAAAGCAACGTATGTTCTTCCTCAGGGCTCAAGCTATCTCATACCAATTTCATGGTCATTGGTTCAGTGATGTAGTCATGAAAACGTAAGACACATGATTTCTTTCCCGTTTATAATATTAATGTGGAAGTGAGGATTGGTATGGATTAAGCACGTTCAGGACTGTATAAACATTGATTCTAGTTGTTACTTCCAGCTGCGATCGTATATAAGTGTAATTAAATGAAATGTGCCCTATATCTTTATTGGTCAGGAGAACCCGGTGGGGATTTTTGGGGGATTGGTGCAAGTCTTTTTATTTGACACCACTTCGGCGACTTGGGAGTCTACGATGATAAAATAACGATGAAAAGAACAGACACATCCACTTGAAAGCAGAAAAATACGACGCGGCTGGGAACTGAACCCAGGCACCCACGAATGTGAAACAGCAATAGTAACTGGATGACGACGAGATGTTTATTCAAATTTGAAGACAACAAAGAATTTATAAGAGACACATGATGCTCAGTGGCTAAAATGTGACGGGTTGTGTCTGATATTAGTATGGAAGTATTGATCAACCATGTACAGGATTGTATTTATTGTGTTGAATCGTACCTTGCAGAATACATCAAATAATAATAAATATTTTAATAAATTTGATGAAGAGCGAAAGACAAAGAGTAAACGCTTTTTTCAAAGTGTAATTATCGTTGCATATTTCATGTTATATTCTTTGAATTAGTAAATGTGTTGTAATATTTACTTTCTAAAATAAATTATGTTCCTCCTCAGCAGTTGAACCATCTCCACACCAAATTTCCTCCATATCGCTTCAGCTATTTGGCCGTGAAAGCATAACGGGCAGAGGTATAATATTAATATGTGTTAATTATTGTATAAGTAATTGGCTGTTGAATTAAACTATATGCAACTTTTATCGATTGAATGGTATTCTTGTGTACATAGTTCCGTGTAGTCAGTGCGTACACAGCTTTCCCACTAGAGCGCACCCCACTAAGCACAACAGCCAAGGCGCAGCGCTCGTCCGTCTCTACACTACGAGATGGCGCTGCATTAGAGACGGACCAAATTCTGCTTCCGCCGATCTGCGTATTAATATGTAATGCAGCGAATGAGATTCCTGCTAACGTAGAACCTTTTCTCCTTGCAGATCACACTCACGCAGTGACATCTGAACACGCGAGGTATTATAACGAGTGTACAGACCTCCGATTAGCCAGTCTGATTTTTGTCTGCACCAGTCTGTACCAGTCTGCATTAGTCTGTACCAGTCTATAGTCAAGTTTCAGTCTGCGCCTAATGAGATTATCGTAATCCTGTACATAGCCATGAAGATAAATGTATAGACACTTTGTCAAGTAGATATGTGAGAGTAAGATTAAAGTACCAAGACCAAAGGAACTTCAGATTGTCAATTGTAAACAGCATCCAGAATCAAGTTGCGTAATGTCTATGCTTTTTATTATTTTAATAAATGTGTGTGAAAATTAATCAAGTTCTGTTTAAAGTTGGTCACCGCCAATCTGCTACTCTAAGTGTGCAAGTGGCATTTCTATCGTCTGACCTAGCGGCAGAAGATAAACACGCCACGATAAGACCACGAGACATATTGCTGACACTCGCCTACTTCGTTAGAGCGACATGTCAAAAAATCTGATGGTGTGTGTACCGAAGGACTTACAGTACGCACACCACAGGCCTGCTGTATGCACTAAATTCCCTTTCTTTTTGGCACCAATGCTGCTTAGGAGACAGAACCTGTCAGCTTCGAAATGGCGTCACACACAGTAGTAACTAAGTCTTAAGTGGAGTCATAGAGCTACAACTTCTTCGCGAAATGATAAACATTATGTGCTACGTTTTGCTATGAGGCTCCATCTGATACAAATAATTTTTTTATCTCTAAAACAAAGTTCCTGTCTTTGTTTTTTATATGTATCAGGTGTAAAATATTGAGTAAGGTATTGTAGTTAATGTGATTTTAAGAAGAATGATGCAGTGATCCTACGGACATGCATGTACATCCAAAACGTACAGGCACTGCTGCCACTATAGCCATTACGAAATACAGGAAATGTATTGGCAGCTGCAAATGCCAACAACCACCAGCTGTGTAAGGGAATACCGGGAACAACAATTTGTCGAGTGCCAATCCATTACAAATTTTCGCTGTCGTCATTCCCTGATTTGCTGATGATTGTATGTAGCCCCAACTGTGAATATATTTTAGGTATATAATAGTGAGTTTTGTAGCACTATAGTTTCATTTGAAATGGTTCAGTTTTTACACGAAAGCGATTTATGTAATATTGTCAAAAAACACAATAATTACACCTGGTACTTTTAAATAACAGCGAAAAATTAACTGCAAACTTCATAAAAGTGCAAGACTATGGCTCAAAAGGATTACAAAACAATTTTTAAGTGCCAAACCTGCAGCTGCATTTTATGATGGAACCAAATACCAATAAACCATAGTCATTAAAAGTGTTAGAATAGAAGTGATCCCACATTTAGCAACACTACTAACATTTACTTTCAAAGTAAATTTCGTATATCCATGTAAGAGTATGTTGTTCGTGAAAGACAGCTCATGAATCCACAGCCAACCAACAGCAGAAAGAACCAATGCAGAACAGGCTAAAGAAACAATTGTTTTGAATTCTACATCAACACCATATACAATAGGAGGCTTGCCTACATGTTTTCCAAAATTACTGATAGTAAAGGAGAAACTGGTATATTGGCACATCAGCTCCACAAACTTTCACTCAAAACAACGACGTGCACGCATTGACAGCAACCTACCCACAGGTTATAGAGTAGTAGAAGTGAAATCACAAAGTAGAACACTTGTGCTGTACAAGATACGTGGTGTGTGAGAATGACATGCACGCAGAGAAAGCTGTTAAATTACGAGTAAATGATATACACTACCGGCGATTAAAATTGCTATATCAAGAAGAAATGCAGATGATAAACGAGTATTCATTGGACAAATATATTATACTAGAACTGACATGTGATTACATTTTCACGCAATTTAGGTGCATAGATCCTGAGAAATCAGTACCCAGAACAACCACCTCTGTCCGTAATAACGGCCTTGATACGCCTGGGCATTGAATCAAACAGAGCTTGGATGGCGTGTAAAGGTACAGCTGCCCATACAGCTTCAACACGATACTACAGTTCATCAAGAGTAGTGACTGGCGTATTGTGACGAGCCAGTTGCTCGGCCACCATTGACCGGACGTTTTCAATTGGTGAGAGGTCTGGAGAATGTGCTGGCCAGGGCAGCAGTCGAACATTTTCTGTATCCACAAAAGCCGGTACAGGACCTGCAACATGCGGTGGTTTATTGTCCTGCTGAAATGTAGGGTTTCGCAGAGATCGAATGAAGGGTAGAGCCACGGGTCGTAACACATCTGAAGGGTAACGTCCACTGTCCAAAGTGCCATCAATGCGAACAAGAGGTGACCGAGACGTGTAGCCAATGGCACCCCATACCATCACGCCGGGTGATACACCAGTATGGCGATGACGAATCACGCTTCCAATGTGCGTTCACCGCGATGCCGCCAAAAACGGATGCGACCATCATTATGCTGTAAACAGAACCTGGATTCATCCGAAAAAAAGACGTTTTGCCATTCGTGCACCCATGTACGTTGTTGAGTACACCATCTCAGGCGCTCCTGTCTGTGATACAGCGTCAAGGGTAACCGCAGCCATGGTCTCCGAGCTGATAAGACCATGCTGCTGCAAAAGCCGTCGAACTGTTCGTGCAAGTGGTTATTGTCTTGCAAACTTCCCTGTGTGTTGACTCAGGGATCGATACGCGGCTGCACGATCCTTTATGGTCATGAGGATACGATGCCTGTCATCTAGACTCCTAGTGATATGAGGCCGTTGGGATCCAGCACGGCGTTCCGTATTACGCTCTTGAACCCACTGATTCCATATTCTGCTAACAGTCACTGGATCTCGACCAAAGCGAGCAGCAATGTCGCGATACGATAAACCGCACTCGTGATAGGCTACAATCCGACCTTTATCAAAGTCGGAAACGTGATGGTACGCATTGCTCCTCCTTACACGAGGCATCACAACAACGTTTCAGCAGGCAACGCCAGTGAACTGCTGTTTGTGTATGAGAAATCGGTTGGAAACTTTCCTCATGTCAGCACGTTGTATGTGTCGCCAACGGCGCCAACCTTGTGTGAATTCTTTGAAAAGCTAATCATTTGCATATCACAGCATCTTCTTCCTGTCGGTTAAATTTCGCGTCTGTGGCACGTGATCTTTATGGTGTAGCAATTTTAATGGCCAGTAAAGTAGCTTTAAAATTACGAATTTGGTTCAGCAGCATGCATCAACACTCAGGCATTAGTTACCTACCAAGTATGCTATCCCATTGTAAGGCAAGCAAAGAACTGTTAACATATTGAAACAGCTTGATTAGACACCCACTGAGGTGGGTGATAGTGGAGGGTGGATCGAAGCCAGGACGCTGAAGTACTCAGAGATTATGGAGGGAGTGTGTGATGATGTGAGTGAATGGCTGTTAGATGCCAGCTGAGACGTTTGTGAAATAAAGGGTGTCCGACATAAAACCTGTATATCTCACATACCAGTTAATCATCTCTAGTTGAATTGCTTGTGAAGTGGCAGCATTGTGTCAAAAGAGAACTACACGGTATTTTATCGGAAAAGCGAGTGTACGTGTGTGTGTTTGTGCGTCAGCTGTTGTGAGAATCACGCATTCTTAAGTTGTTAAAAAAGAGGGTAGTTTGGATTACAACAGCGAACTGATATTGTGGAATGTTACATAAAGACAGGTTCCATCAAAGAATGCAAAGAAATGTCTCAAGCAAGTTATCTTAGTAGGAAACTCCCAACGACCAACACTGCTCGTGATCTGTACAGGGAATTCAGAATGTGCAGAGGGACAGGCGAGTGACAGTGGGGACCCCTCAAACTATATACAAAATATGTATGGACATTACGAGAGGTCCCTGCAAGTCGGTAGAGAGGTTATTTTCTATCTGTGCACAATTAACAGATGCAGAGAAGCTCCAAGCAATACTCGAATAAGATGGGGCAATCGCTCAATATCAATCGAAAGTATAGCCAACTCACAAACGTGTTCCCTGGAGACATACTTGTCAGTAGAGGCTGTTGGCGTCCCAAGGTCCCTGCACTTAAGATTTTCATTTATTGGGCACACTAAAAAGCAGAGTGTATGTTGAAAATCCTCGCACAATAGACGATCATAAACGGAACTTTAGTAGAGAAATTAACCACATCGCACCTGCAGAATTACGGTGTGGTTAATTTCTCGCACATGAAGACAGCTATAGCTCTGTGCCCATGGCCACCACTTCCAGCATCTCTTATAAACAGGTCACTAAATGTTTTGTAACGTTACTATGAACAATTCGTTTTTAGTTAGTTGATTTTATTCATATCTCAGGCTTGAGACGTACCGGTTTTTTGTGGGACACCTTTTGACAACATAAGCATTTATTACTAAGAGTACAACAGTAACCCAGGCATCACTCCAGGTAGCCAATGCTCATAGGTCAGAAGTAACCAGGGTGTGCTGCTGTCAGTGTGTGGCCAGCCTGGTCACAGCAGTGAAAACGGAGGTGGCGCAAGGCCACTGAGTTTGTAGTACGTTTACTGTACACCAGCTGCACTGCCTAATGATAGCCAAACATCTTGGCACAATGTGTGCTGATGCCCACCAGGTCATGCTGTGGCCCTGAAAACAGGAGCAACAACCTGCAGGAGCAGGACCAAGCACCATGATTCCTTGCCCTTGAGACCTTGAAAGACCAGCTGCACATATGTTGGCTTGTACTGTAGACCACCAGGAACCCTGATGGTTAGAAGTCGCTTAGTCCGCCACATCATATGCAGCACAAACAGCAGCGCTGTGACTGACAGCAAGCAAGGCCCCATGTTGGGACTTGCAGTTCCCTACAAGATTGTAGACAGCTAGATGAGTAGATGGCAGACCGAAATAGGGCCCTCCTTGTAGCTGGATGCTGGCCGTCACAGTATGTCTAGCTGAAATTGAGAAATATTTGTATGGGCCTGGTGATTTTTTTGTTATGTTACTGTACTGGTCAGTCCATAATGGAGCTATGGCCTCGACATGTGTAAATCAGGCCGCCCACATTGTGGTTGCTCCATCTTTCTGTTGTGTCTGTACCGTGGAGTCTCAGGTCACCTAACCTGGTGACAGTATGAAGGAGCTGTGTTGATGGTGCAAGCATAACATCACCATTGTTACATGAAATTGTAACAAAAAGCCTTCAAACATCACTAAAGTAACACTAAATTGTAACTCATTGCCCCTTGCATTACTGTTTATGAAACAGTGAGAAATAGCACCATGCTTCGCCAGTGTTATACAAAATACTAACAAATTACTCCATACATCACCACTGTTACATATAATTGTATCAAAGTTCCCTATATGTTGCTGAATAGGCAAGTGGAGACTTGTTACGACAAGTTATGTCTGGTTCCAACAAGGATAAGTGAGAAGTCAGCAAGTTGAGGCTAGTTAATACCTACAAGTCAAGACTTGTTCCAACAAGCGAAATGCTTAGTCAGAAAGTTGAGACTGTTCACTAATCATATGTACAAAACCAAGCATATTTCCCCCTTATGTTACATAGTTAAAGTGAGGAGGGCGGCAACATGAATGAAGGTGTGATGTAAGAGAGGCTGAGTTAAGATGTGTACATTTCCTTAACCAACAGTATCAACTTGCTGACTGAGCGTTTTGGTTGTTAGAACCAGTCTTGAATTCCTGGCACCGACAACTCTCAGCTTGCTGATTAATCACTCTTGCTTGCTGGAACAAGTTTCAACTTGTCATAATAAATCTCAACCTGCTTAGTCAGTGACATATAGAGCAATTCATTAAAATTTTGTGGAACATTGCTGATGTGTGGGGTAATATATTACAGTCTTGTGGAACGCTGATGATATATGGGGTATTTGTTAAAATTTCGTGTAAAAATGATGATTTATGGAAGAATTTGTTACATTTTAGTATAACAGTAGTGGTGTATGTGGGCATTTCATTACAATTTTTGTAACAATGGTGATGTATGGGGAGGCAATTTGTTAAAATGTCGTTTGATGCTTATGACTGCTGGGTTCTGGTGTTCCTATTATATATTGTTAATACACTATTTTCCTTCATTGTTGAATAAATCCATTCATTTAGTAGTGGTAGTGACCATGATTCAAGAAGTACCAGTAATTTTATATACTGACCATTATTAATCCAATAGCATCCATCATGTGTTCTAGGTAATGATAGTCATCATGATAGGGATAATTGCAATCATCACATCATGTGACAATCATTGTCCCAATAGGGTCCAACTTGCATTCCGGATAATGGGAATCACAACAACTGGAGTAATGGCAATCAGGCACACACCAACAGACAGCTTCTGGTGTTAGAATACTATAGGGAATCCAATTGCTGACACCCACTGGCCAGTTATGGCACATACACTGTAACAATGCTTTTAGGGTATGGTACAATTTGTTGCAGTTTCTTATGATGCTGATCTGTGACATTGTGATGTATGGGACAGTTTGTTAAAACATCATGTGAAATGGTGATAAGTGGGCTAATTTGTTACAATTTCTTGTAACTATGGTAATTTATGGGTTAACTTCACTTTATTACAGCCAAACTGTAACAAAGTGAAGTTTAGGGTAATTTGTTACTATTTTGCTGTAAATGTGACAATTTATTGAGGAATTTGTTACAACAAGACAATGTATTTGGCAATTTGCAATAATTTTGCTAGAAATGATTATGTTTCTACTTTTTGGTAAAATGAAGATGTATGGAGGGAGAACTGCTTTGTAGTCTCCAGTGTATGGTGCCATAAGCTAGCAGTATCAGCAGAAGACAACAAATATTTGTATCTCAATTAAAGTTAATATCCTAGCATTGAGTTGCTGTAATATTTGGATGACTTTGAGAAGTAGTAATTTCTTATCTATATGGATGTATATAATTACTGTTCGGTATGTTGTTTCATCAGTGCATGACAGCAAAAGCCAATCTTGACAAGTTCACTTTAGATTAGGCAAGCAGTTGTGCCACGCATATTTTTCAAATGTCCCAGAAGAAATATTTACATATTTTCTTAAAAAACACAGAGTTTTTAGTTTCTTTAAAGTGTGGCCCAATAACCAAACTACGTTCACTGCCAAGTGCAGCTTAACCTGCAAGTTACATCAGTAGTACTAATACGTAAGCCATGCATATTTTTATATTGCTATAGGACAATTAAGTTAAGGACAGTAGTGCCAAATGTGTTGGGAACTTGAAATCTTTGTGTATTTTGATAAACTTATTTATTTTGCTGCAAACAACATATTTTTGAGGCATGGAACTTCCCTCTTTGTGTAGCTTACAATCATTGCCCTTGATAATGCTTTGTTAATGTTTTATTTGGTACATTAGGAAGTTATACTTGTGTATCACTGAAGTATGTATTTTAAGTGATAACACAAATTAAATATCTCGTCAAATTGCATCATTTTTGTAAGGTTTGTTAACGCATGAGAAAATGTGATGTCGATGACTAAAAATGCTGTCACAGGTATGTTGAAGATAAAAATCAACAAAGAGGATGTATTAGACAGTCAATAAAGTTAATTATAGTTTTGTTGAGACATTATCTTCTTCCACCCTAAAACGGTGCTTGGTCAGTTCGTTTTTGTACTACCAGTAACATACCCATCCTTAGATCTAAGATTATGTATCAACTAATACTGCATAATGTCAATTTAGCTGAACATGTCATAGTGTTTTGTATAGTTTTGCAGGACGTTTTAGATGTGGAAATAGTGCTGGGGCACTTAATCTGAGAGTTGACATTGATATTTTAGGAGTCATGTGTAAGATACAGAAAAATTTATTCTTCCAGTAGTATCCACATTAATTTAGCTAACATGTGTTTCATAGATGTGTGTTAGATGTGAAAATACTCCAAGTTACACCTTTTATCTATTCTTGACATGCATTTTGGATGTTGAAACACTAGAAGTTTCACGTTTTACATATTTTGACAGAAATTTTGGATATGAAAAGAACATACTAGCTTTTGAGACAAAATTTGTGTTGCTGATGAAGCTTATGTATTTTCACTCATTTTTAATAGCTTTTTACTTGTCCGCTAGGTACAAATTTTCTATTGATTTGAAACTAACTACCCCATTACGAGAGAGTTGAACGTTTCATCATAGCTCAGAATTGAATGAGAGTGAGAAATTAGCTAGCTTTCGGGCCTGGTATATGGTGGAGGGTACCTCCTTTTTCTTCCTACCTATCTGTTAGATACAAATTTTGCAATTGATTTCAAACTAACTTTCTTATTAGATACCTGAAACAAATATATGACAGTTCAATACTAACTCGATTTCTTCTATGGTATGTGGGGTAATGTCTTTGCTTTTCTGTCTGTCTCTCTGTTCAGTACAAATTTTGCTAGTGATTTTAAACTAATTTCCCAATGAGCCAGAGATTAGAAACTTTCAGTATACGTCAGAAATGTGTGAAAATACAGTACTAACTCGACTTCTTGTCTGGTGTGTGACAAAGTGTACTTTGTTTATTACTGCTCTTTTCCCTTTTTCTGTTCCAGTCGGGAATGTTTTATGGTAAGAATGAGTGCTGGTAAGGTTCTATGTGAGCATGATTTTCTCTGTAACTTTTGGCTTCACAGTCTTTTCACTAATGTACATAATAGGAAGCAATAAATTGGTTGACTCAGATTAATGAGAATCTGTAATGAAGCTGATATTTACCTCATGTCTCTCTTGTAATCACATCAGAATGTTTTAAATAGATTGCAAGGTTTCAGACACACACAAGATCACAAAGCAGGAGATAATTCTTTAAATAATGAACTTCATAATTAGGCAAGTATTTAAAATGGATTAATGTATATAATAATTTCTCCTATCGCATATGCATTTCTAATCCATAGTAAAAGTCTCGAAAATCTGTGGTTCTAAATTTTTAATAGCTGTGACAGGACTTGCAAAATCTGAAGCAGTTGTAAGGAGTGCAGTCATTACCTGTCATTGAGAAAAATCACACAACAGTTCATATCATTGCAATGAAAATTGTTTCTGACTTAGGTGAATTATCCATGGAGCAACTGCATGCACCCGCGTTTATCGTTTTCAATTTTATAACTCGTAGCTGCTAAAAATTTATAAGCACACATATTAAGTATCATCTGTATGTGGTTAAAATTTGTATGGGACAAGGAGAAATTATTTTATACTTTTCAGTACCTTTTTAAAACGTGTTATATTTAAATACGTTTTTATGTTCATAATTATTTGATAAAAGGCACCTCCATATTACACATGAAAATACTGTAAGTTACGCCTTGTATATATGTTTACAGACATTTAAGATGTCCAAATAATATTATGACACTTGATACAACCATTGTGTGTGCGCGCGGGCGTGTGCATGTGTCTGAGGGTGTATGTGTGTGAGCATATTTATTTCTCGCAGATATTTTAAATGTGGAAATGCTGTAAGTTACTCCGTTATTGTTAACGTCATTGTATATTTTTGACATGGGTATATCATGGAGCACGTGCTCATATATTTTTGATAAATAGTGCAGATAACTTTAATGTGAAAGTGTTTGATTTGGGGCTGCATTGTGACTTAAGCAAGTGTGGTTGGCACAGCGACTGAACTATGCTTGTTGTCAAATGCTGCTTAACCCATGAGGTGGATCACTACTGCTAAGTTACAACCATATTATCAGTTTCATCACGTAGTTTTGATAAATAATCGAATACTATTGAACATGACGCCAACTGACATGAAATTCACATCGTTCGGATACTTTTGTTCATGGCATCAACTTATCATATATAGCTTTCAATGTCTAACCACAGTGACATCAACCCATTTCGGATTGGGACAACATTGCTCTACCACTTTTTTAGACAATGAACACATGGAATCGGAGTTCAAGGGCGGTCTAAGTGTTCCCGAAGCTGCCAAAACCATCTTGGCAATTTTTCCTGATGTGTAATGTATCACTTTTCTCGATCGGATTCTATGAAGACATTAGTGGCTCACATATCAAACCATCAAAGCGAAAGGTACAATGAGGACTGCATTTGTATGGCTAAAAGCTTTGTTTAGGCACGGATACTGTCTTCAAGAATTGTTTGCAAGGATGCAGACGATATGTACCTTGGCCCGCCTGTTACCTGGATTTGAAGCCTGTAGACCTTTTCTGTGGGGAAATCTGAAACTCGCTGTCTACAAGGACATAATAACTACATCCGACGATATACAACCGTGTATTACTGCAGGCTGCTCGGAAATCTCCACTGATGCTAGAACGTGTACAGCAGTTGTTCCATACCTGACTGGAAGTGTGTATTGCCGCTGATGGTCATTTTGAACACAACCTGTGGTGGTCAAATGTCTCGTAACTTGTCCGAATCCACATAACTAATGGATGCACTTGGGTTCTTCTTTAGTATATGCTGCCACATGTATTGTACAAGTGTTGGTGTGGCAACTTTTAACAATACAATATCTCTCGTAAACGACTCGCACTAGAAACCTGCAACAAACACCTCCGAAATTCTAATTTATTCTGCTTCTCGTTTGTTGATGTCAGTAGTCTTTGTTCCATATAAAAAGTATATGTTGACACAAAAACACATTTTATACGTATTATGACGACAGTAGTAGGGTGAGGGAAGTGCAAACACATTTTTTCGTGCAGGTTGCATACATTCAGGGCCAAAAAAATATTCAAGAGCAAACCTATTGTTATGCTAATTGATTTATAACCTGCTGGTGGTTGATTAATGACCCCTGGAGATAATCTATCCTTCCAAGACACCCTCACCTCTCCCCCGGCACCTCCTTCTCTCTCCCCCCTCTTGGAAACCCCCAACCCTCCACCCTCCCCCTCGCTGACACAAGCACACTTTTGATACCAAATTAATCGACTAATTAATTAAATTATTCTCTTAATTAACCCATTCCCCTCCTGGAAAATCCCCCTGCACTCCCCTCATTGCCTTCACTTCCCCTCCTTATAAAAAAAATAGAATCGCTTAGTTTGTGCAGAGCTGTTGGTGTGAAAGGTGCATGTATTACCCTGTCCAGCAACTACCTGTCCTAATTATGTAATTCCACTGCTGCAGGTTGGAGGTGTTGCCTTGTTGGAAAACTTTCGAATGTGTGCTCACCTTGACATGAAGAGATGAATCGAGCTAGAGTGCAATACCATCTCTCGTTCCCTGCCTCACCACCCCTCCCAGAAAAAAAATTTGTGGGAAAAGTCGTTGAGCTGTTGGACTGGAAGGATCCCACAACAGGAAATTCAATTACATTGCAGAAGGTATAATAATATATTGTTTATTTATAAATTTCGATTGGTGAGGGAAGCACATTTTTTTCTGCTCTTTATTTAATTTTAATAGATGTATGTATTGTAAAATTCCTTGGACAGAATAATAAGTAGGTAAATATATGTTTTTTTATTGTGCAAGGAATACTGTCATGAAATCAATGTCAACATCACTCACCACACGTAATTACACTGTTAAAAAACTTCCGCTCATGTCTTCTCACTGACCATAGAGCAGAGCTGTCAGGGGCCCCCGCGGCCACGTCGTTGTCTCAGCATGCCTATGCAATTGCCGCTTCATCTTGACTACACCACACGTCACTTCCCTTTGATATTTTATCCCTATGAAACCACCACCACTCTCTCTCAGGCGGCTACTTTGAGTTTGTGAGTGAATCAGTATGTGCTAACACACACAGACCAAGATGTTCCCCCACCCTCCCCACTCCCCAAACAGACCTGCCACTCATCGTTGGTATATCCCAGTGTTCTCATGTTTCCGGCACAACGGAAACCTGTTGCTCACGAAACAAAGACATTACAGAAGAACTACGTAGAGTCTGTCATGTGTCACGAGAAACCACGCGAACCTCCCCCTTGTCCTAAACAAAGTAACGGAAACACCCAGACCTTCTGAAAACGCTGGGCTGTGGAAGTCTTGGAAATAGGTCCCCCACTCTATCAGATTGATTGACTAACTAATTAACTTGATACCTTTTGTGTGGCAAGGTTTTTCTTTTCATCCTGTTGGTGGATACTAGGACTGGTATATGCTGTGAGGAATTCTGGGATTTCCAAATCCTACTCTTCGCCATTCCAGATTTTTTTCTTGCACCCTATTGGTGAATAATGGTACAGGTGGGTCGTTTGGCAGGAAGTCTATTATATTGGAGGTATTTGATAATTTAAAATTTCAACTCAGTTGCATTATGTCCTAAAAACAATTTGCAGGATATGAGGCTAAGGTTCGACTGGAGTGTGCTTGCAATACCACTATTGAAAACAATAAATTAATCAATCGGAAATTGCTATTGGTTTTTAAAGCAAAGAAACGTGCAATGAATGCATAATGGAGGTCCAGGTGGAAGGAACTTGAAACATTTTACGTAAATCACTTGTGCTACTGACTCTGTAGAATCATTGTCGTTTTTGGATTCCATACTATGAAGATACTGGGAAGAGAGAAATGATCACAGAATATAAACACACACTCCTAAGGCTACACGGTTCTCCACTTAAGCATACTATAAAGTTAAAGCAGGGTGATTCCAGAGTTGCGGTATATGTTTCAAGCAAATTTAATATACGTGGCGAGAAGTGATGTCATGATCACATGAGCAGACGTGACATGAAAACGGTAAAATTACGGAAATTTACGGAAAAGGAAATTGACGGAAAACATGCATAAATTGAGGAACAATACGCCAAATGCGGGGAAATTGAGAGAGAATGAGGAAGTACATGTCTGCTTGGTGCACGAAAATCCTTGTACATGGGAATGAGTATGTGACATCAAGAGGAATACAAGAAAAACTAGAAATAAAAGCACTAGGACCCATGGGAACCATAATGTGATCATAGGACAACGATAAGATGGCTGGAATAGGCTGTTTCAATGACCTAAATATACAAATTTATAAATGTCACATCACAAGCACAGGCATGACACAAAAGTTATCGGCAACCACCTTACAGATTTTTACAATGTGTCCTTAGCTGAAGAGCATTGTACTGCTAGCTTGGGAACTGAAATATACAACTACAGAATTGATCGTGTTTTTGACTCTGTGTTATCTAACAAACAATATTTACAATGTGCTATTCTGTACTCTTAGCCAATCACAACTATGCTATGTCAGCTAACGAATGCCTTATGCAACAGTTGCTGTATGGTTTTTAACTACATTCTGGTGTACGTCTATTGAAGTAATAGGGATACATACAAGCTGACTGATGTCTTTGATGCTTTCCTGAAAAAGCGAGCCATCTGCCTCTAAAATAACATGGATTTGTGTTAAAGGATAATAGAAAGTAGTTGGAGTAATCGGTTGAGGGGTGTTGTGTCAAAGTATGATTTAATGATAGACTTATGATGCATTCTACAGAAAGGGAGATGTTGCGTCTGGTCATTTATCACACATTTACCAATTTTTACCTTTGTTATCTCGAGGTGTATCATTTTTGTGGTGTAACCTGCGTTCTATTCAGATACAACTGCGTGTTCAGTGAGTGACATAGAGCACTATCTATTCGGAATCGTTAACAACAAACCACTCCATACCGCAGTCAGCAGAGGACTTCCAACGAATGTATGATGAATCATGTCCAACAAACCGATGAAAAATCTATTTCGGAACACTCCTCAAGACAAGTGAAGATGCAATGCCAAGTACTACATTCCCATGTCGTATCTTGGACATGTATAGAGTCTTCAGTTTCATAACTGCGATGATTCTAAGCTAGTGACAGCGATTTGTGAGGTACTGCAATCCCTGTGTACACATTTTCTTGACAGATGTTGTGCATGGAAGGGACTGTGTTCTGTTCATGGAGTTAGGGCAGCAATGTGTGTAATTTCACATGTCAAACACCGCTGTTATGCGTTTGTTCAAATGGTTCAAATGGCTCTGAGCACTATGGGACTTAGCGGCTGAGATCATCAGTCGCCTAGAACTTAGAACTAATCAAACCCAACTAACCTAAGGACATCACGCACATCCATGCCCGAGGCAGGATTCGAACCTGCGACCGTATCGGTCGCTCGGCTCCGGACTGCCGCGCCTAGAACCGTACGGCCACATCGGCCGGCTATGCGTTTGTCTGTTTCTTCTTAAGATGTCGTTGTTTCATGCATTTTCCATTGCTGATGATCATTTTATAGGACTGTTGCGAGCATAGCATAATTTCCGAACCGTAACTGTATGTGAACAGTGAGCGCTATATCTCTTGAAAGCTATATAGCGCATAGATCACAAAGAATGTATACGTTTTTTCCTTTGGTATAGAAGGTAGTAGTTTTATTATATTTAAATTTCTCGTCATAGTGAGTGGAATCGAGAACTTGGCAGGATGAATGTGTGTCAGTTGTTGGAAATATATTTCCTGCTTTGAAGTATTAACAGCATGAGTCCAAGCAACTAATATTTTGGGAAGCACATTGTTTTAATGTTACAGCAAAATTGAGCGCAGAACCGTATTGCCTTAGGAGAGTGTGTTTAGTTTTTATGATCATTTCTCCCTTTCCAGTACTCTGTCAGTTGTTTTTGTACTGGTCTTCAGTCCTGAGACTGGTTTGATGCAGCTCTCCATGCTACTCTATCCTGTGCGAGCTTCTTCATCTCCCAGTACCTACTGCAACCTACATCCTTCTGAATCTGCTTAGTGTATTCATCTCTTGGTCTCTCTCTACGATTTTTACCCTCTACGCTGCCCTCCGATACTAAATTGGTGATGGCTTGATGCCTCAGAACATGTCCTACCAACCGATTTCTTCTTCTAGTCACGTTGTGCCACAAACCTTTCCTCTCCCCAATCCTATTCAATACCTCCTCATTAGTTATGTGATCTACCCATCTAATCTACAGCATTCTTCTGTACCACCACATTTTGAAAGCTTCTGTTCTCTTATTGTAAAAAAACTATTTATCGTCCATGTTGACTTCCATACATGGCAACACTACATACAAATACTTTCAGAAATGACTTCCTGACACTTAAATCTATACTCGATATTAACAATTTTCTCTTCTTCAGAAACGCTTTCCTTGGCATTGCCAGTCTACATTTTCTATCCTCTCTACTTCAACCATCATCAGATATTTTGCTCCACAAATACAAAACTTCTTTACTACTTCAAGTGTCTCATTTCCTAATCTAATTCTCTCACCATCACCCCACTTAATTCAACTACATTCCATTATCCTCGTTTTGCTTAAGTTGTGTTCATCTTATAACCTCCTTTCAATACACGGTCCATTCCGTTCAACTGCTCTTCCAAGTCCTTTGCTGTCTCTGACGGAATAACAGTGTCATCGGCGAACCTCAAAGTTTTTATTTCTTCTCCATGGATTTTAATACTACTACGTATTTTTCTTTTGTTTCCTTTATTGTTTGCTCAGTATACAGATTGAATAACATCGGGGAGAGGCTACAACCATGCCTCTCTCCCTTCCCAACCACTGCTTCCCTTTCTTTCCCCTCGACTCTTGTAACTGCTATCTGGTTTCTGTGCAAAATGTAAATAGCCTTTCGCTCCTTGTATTTTACCCCTGCCACCTTCAGAATTTGAAAGAGTATTTCAGTCAACATTGTCAAAAGCTTTCTCTAAGTCTACAAATGCTAGGGACGTAGGTTTGTCTTTCCTTAATCTTTCTTCTAAGGTGAGTCGTAAAGTCAGTATTGACTCACATGTTCCAACATTTCTGCGGAATCCAAACTGATCTTCCCGTAGGTCCGCTTCTACCAATTTTCCCATTCGTCTGAAAAGAATTCGTATTTTGCAGCTGTGACTTATTAAAGTGATAGTTCGCTAATTTTCACATCTGTCAACACCTGCTTTCTTTGGGATTGCAATAATTATATTCTTCTTGTAGTCTGAGGGTATTTTTTCTGTCTCATACATCTTGCTCACCAGATGATAGAGTTTTGTCAGGACTGGCTCTCCCAAGGCTGTCAGTAGTTCTAATGGAATGTTGTCTACTCCCGGGGTCTTGTTTCGACTCAGGTCTTTCAGTGCTCTGTCAAACTCTTCACGCTGTATCATATTTCCCATTTCATCTTCATCTACATCCTCTTCCATTTCCATAATACTGTCCTCAAGTATATCGCCCTTGTATAGACCCTCTATATACTCCTTCCACCTTTCTGCTTTCCCTTCTTTGCTTAGAACTGGGTTTCCATCTGAGCTCTTGATGTTCATACAAGTTGTTCTCTTCTCTTTTCTCCAAAGGTCTCTTTAATTTTCCTGTAGGCAGTATCTATCTTACCCCTAGTGAGATAAGCGTCTACATCCTTGCATTTGTCTTCTAGCCATCGCTGCTTAGCCATTTTGCACTTCCTGTCGATCTCATTTTTGAGACGTTTGTATCTCCTGCTTCATTTACTGCATTTTTGTATTTTCTCCTTTCATCAATTAAATTCAATATTTCTTCTGTTAGCCAAGGATTTCTACCAGCCCACGTCTTTTTACCTATTTGATCCTCTGCTGCCTTCACTACTTCATCCCTCAAAGCTACCTATTCTTCTTCTATTGTATTTCTTTCCCCCATTCCTGTCAATTTTTTCCTTATACTCTCCCTGAAACTCTGTACAACCTCTGGTTTAGTCAGTTTATCCAGATCCCATCTACTTAAATTCCCACCTTTTTGCAGTTTCTTCAGTTTTAATCTACAGTTCATAACCAATAGATTGGGGTCAGAGTACACATCTGCCCCTGGAATTGTCTTACAATTTAAAACCTGGTTCCTAAAGCTCTGTCTTACCATTATATAATGTATCTGAAACCTGTCAGTATCTCCAAGCTTCTTCCATGTATAGAACCTTCTTTTCTGATTCTTGAACCAAGTGTTAGCTATGATTAAGATATGCTCTGTGCAAAATTCTACCAGGCGGCTTCCTCTTTCATTCCTTCCCCCCAATCCATATTCACCTGCTATGTTTTCTTCTCTCCCTTTTCCTACTATCGAATTCCAGTCACCCATGACTATTAAATCTTCATCTCCCTTCACTATCTGAATAATTTCTGTTATCTCCTCATACATTTCTTCTATTTCTTCGTCACCTGCAGAGCTAGTTGGCATATAAACTTGTACTACTGTAGTAGGCGTGGGCTTTGTGTCTATCTTGGCCACAATAATGCGTTCACTACGCTCTTTGTAGTAGCTTACCCGCACTCCTATTTTTTATTCATTATTAAAACTACTCCTGCATTAACCCTATTTTATTTTGTATTTATAACCCTTTATTCACTTTGTCAGTATGGAATCGAAACACTACAACAACTCTACAGAATTGATAGCACCAGTGATTTATGTAAAATATTTCAAACTTCTTCGCCTGAAGCTCAATTATGCATACATCATTAAATTCTTTTGCTTCTTAATTGTCTGTTGTTATCACCGCGACACTCTCAGATATATCAGGCTCATGTTACTATACACCGATGAGAAATGCTAAACTCCTCAGCACGCAAGCATCTAGAGAGATCATGTGTAATTGAATGGCTGATGTGAGTAATACAGGTACAGAACAGTCTTCGCATAATGGCAGTTTCAGAATTGGAATGAGAATACCAGTCATATCATTAGGATCAATCGGTAAAAATTAGGAAAAGGTATTATACTCTTTGCAAAAGCAAAATATAAAAGTGTATTGATTATGTAGGACTCAGCTCGTTCTTTTCCCTGACGAAACATCGTATATAGTGGGTATAGTACCGTTCTACTTCTACTCAGATTCACACTAAATTGGAGACTATGTTGCATAGAGCATTGGTTAACGAAGGGGTAGCTCATTTCGAAATGGAGGGCACAGTGCTAGATCTTTGAATCTCCAACTTTATCCTGCGAACGTGAGAATACTTTGTGACTCTCATCCGCATAGGGAGAGTTGAGAAATCATAATAAAATCTCACCAAATGTGTGAAGTGTTTCAGCTAAGGAACATAACTTTTGTACGTCCCCTCTGCTGGTGGCTATTTTCTACTCTAAGAAACAGTGATGTAGGCAATCTAACAGGGTTCGTAATATGCCCACATGTATATGACCCTCGCAAAGTAACGTAGGGGATGGTTTAGCAATGATACAGAAACTGAGAACTGTGCTCCAATGGCATCATCTGATAGCATCACCAATGAGACGTCTTCTTGACGTGACAACTCATGGAGAGCAGTGGTTCGGACCTCGAGTAATTGAGTACATTGCGTTCAAATTACGGAAAACCAGGTAAAATTATGAAAACTAATGGAAAATACGTAAGTCTGATGAAAATAAGAAATGTCGAGAGATGAGGGTAGTTACATGCCCGCCTGAGTGTATGAAAATCATTCCATTCCTCCTGATATGAGATTGACAACTGACGGTGTGTACTATTCATACGGGTTTAAGGCCTCCAGAATACGCCCTTATTCCACATGTTATTATGCACTGCAAGTCATAAAAGTGAAGGGTCAGTGTCCAAAGAGATGGGAATAAGGACGACCACCGCCTAGGACACAGACACAACGATCATATATTTGGGTGCAATATGCGCCACCAATATGACGAATCAATAGTACGGGTCTTTTCGAAAACAGAGCACTATGACATTTTCTATCCCATCAGTGTGGATGATGAGATTAGATGTAGAGCTCATCACCTTCGGATAACTGCTTGGAAATGATCCACAGTGCCGCAAACTCTTCCAGGTTCCATACATAGAGATGTCTTCCACATTTCTGTTCACAAGAAACATCGTCTCTGTCTTTTATTTCAATCACTCTGTGTGTTGTGGGAGCAGCTAAGTTTACACCATGTGATGTTCAGCTTTATGTGAGAGTCAGTGGATCGAAAGATGTTAATATCGGTTTTGCACCTGACACGGATCTCAAAGGCATGATTGAAGAAAAGAATGTATTGTTGTGCAGGTAGTCATACACTAATTTGATGTGTAACGGCAAAAAACTATGTATCAAACTGATTATGAAACCGAACCCTCTATTGTGATTTATAGTCTGTGGGATATGGTCTTCCTCCAGTACTGGCGACAAAACTTCGCACAAGTCTGTGGAAGTGACTTCGATCACTGGTCACTTGCTCCAATGAACCAATACATTATATTCAATGCGATTGGCATATATGGTCGATGTCAATATGCAGACAGTATCTGTTTCCAATATATCGAAAGAAAGAGGCATGGTGAAATCTTATTGAGTTATCTACTAGGTGACGTTAGTAAAGATTTTATAGTTAGTAGTTTTATTGCGTTGAATGTTGCGATAATAACGAGGAAGGGGAGAGAAAAAAGAGAGAGAGACTCTGACACCGTTACACTCTCGTATTTCTAGCATGGTAATCATAGGAATACGATAAGGGGGATAAGGACATGTACAGGAGGATATTTGTAGACTGTCATTCAGAATAGATGAATTGTGTGTGTTACGCTTCTGAATTCCTTTGTGCACTGTAAGTAGTGTGTTATTTTTCTCGTTGTTATAGCTCTCTACCTAGGCACAGAAGGATAGGGCTCCAGAAGACCTTCTAACTATGGAACAGTGCTGTCGGAACATGATGGGATTTCGAGGGAATTAATAGGGATCTGTGACTTGTCTGTGGCATCAGTTCTTCCCGCTCTGGCAAACGCCAGCTATTGTACAAGAACGTAAGTAACGTAAATAAAAGATACGAGGGCTTTTTAATTGTAATTGCGCCCTTCATTCTTCGACAAAATACATGATAACGACAATGTAGCGGGAAGGTTTCGCTACTGGGAAGCGGCAATGTATCGAGCACGTTTCGCTAATGGGAAGCTTTGGTGGGCCGAGTAAAACAACACTCAGCTGGTGTGAGAGTGGACATACCATCATTTTCCGGGTACTATACATCTATAATTGATAATCATGCCACTACTCGAGATGCTGTTGGGATGTAAAGCTACTTTAGCTACTGTTCCGACATATCACCAGATGTGTGCGAGAAGTGATTAGACTACAATTCGCGTAAAAAATTGTGTACGTCTAGTCGTAACGGGAGGATAGATTTGACGTGGTGAATTGTGATATCAACGTACTGAGGAATGTATCCGACCGTAAGGTGTGACAGACTCAAAAAAAAAAAAAAAAATAGTTCAATTGGCTCTAAGCACTATAACATCTGAGGTCATCAGTCCCCTAGAACTTAGAACTACTTAAGCGTAACTAACCTAAGGACATCCCAAACATCCATGCCCGAGGCAGGATTCGAACCTGCGACCGTAGCAGCAGCGCAGTGCCGGACTGAAGCGCCTAGAACCGTTCGGCCGCAGCTGCCGGCTGACAAATTCATTTCGTAAACACCTGCACAATATACTAATGCAAGGGCTCAACTGGACTGCTATAGTGTACAAACAGGGCAGGTAATACGTCTGTAACAAAGAGAATACACAGAACGTCCTCTCATCGGCTCCTCTAAGCAGATCCATGCACGTTCTTTGTCGCACTATCAACTGTTATGTTTATTACAGAACACCAACCCCCTTATCAGTGATGTTCATTCAACCCTTTCGTTCGCAGGAGCGCTGTTGATTATCGCCTAGTGCCAGACGCCTGTGCTTTGTAACACTTTTATGAGACAGCCTTGGGGGGATATAGCACCTTCCGGACGTGCTGGCTGAAAATATCTGCAGTCTATTCTCGAATCTGATTGGCTGGAAGACTTAAATGTCAGATAATTTCCTAGATCTGAAGAGAATCGAGACACCTACATAGTGTGTGTATGTGTGTGTGTGTGTGGGTGTGTGTGTGTGTGTGTGTGTGTGTGTGTGTGTGTGATTATGCCAAATTGTTTAGACGCTATATAAATATAAACGATAATCGGAAATGTGTATGTTACTGTGGTAAGCGTTCCGACGTGTGCAAAGAAAATGACTGTGTCCGATCATAATGGAGGTATAGATTTGACATAGAAAACTTCATTTTCATTGCATCCATAGCCTTAAGGGAGATGAAAGAGTTTACGTGGAAAATTATGTCCAGTCGTAAGATGAACACAGATTTATGTGGGAATTGATGTTTCCAGAGCTGAAGTCGTCAGGAGGAGGTATTTCTGATACTTCACTCATCGCCGAATGTCACCAGATTCTCACTACGATGGTAATATTTTATTGTAATTATACTGACAAATATGTGGCTGGTTTCCTTGGAACCCAGGTGCATGGCGGAGGTAGCTGGTAACCGGAACAAATGGAGATTTCAGGCTTAAGGCGCGAGCCGCTGATGAGCCTGCTGAACAGGTAAGGCCAGGGTACATCGGCAACTAGCGCCACGCGACCTCTTGCCTGGGGCACTGCGTGTGGACATCAGTACATGAGAGCGCGTGAAGTACAATCGTTCCAGTGATCTCCAACATCTAACCATGGCAACTATTACTATGGAATGGAACGTGGTTTAAGTGTGTGGTGTCTATTGCTTCTCAATCGAGTCCAGTGGACTCTGTCTTGCACCGGAAATGAAGTGGTATTCATTGTTATTACTATCCTACCATGTGGTAGACCCTTCCTCCTCCTCCTCCTCCTCCTCCTCGTTCTGCATCCTGATGTAGTTCAGAGAACAAACTTACGGATTATATAGTGACATGAAAACATTAAATTCCCGATTGATGAATTTATTGTTTCTGGTAATGGTACTGCAAGCACACTGAAGGTAAACCCCAGCCCCATCTCCTGCAAATCGTTTAAGGACATTGTGGAACTGAATTGAAATTTTAAATTCTCAGATACTTCCAACATAATGGACTTTATGACAAATAAGCCACCTGTGCCAGTGTCCACCAACAGGACATAAGGAAAAAATCTCGAATTGGGAAGAGTAGGGTTTGGAAACTGGGCACGTGTGGGATAAAATCCCAGATTTCCCCACCACATATACCAGTCATAGTATCCACCAATAGGATGATAGGAAAAACTGTACCACAAAGAGGACATCAAGTTAATTAATTAGTCAATCAATCTGATAGAGTGGGGGACCTATTTTCAAGACATTCGCATCACAGCGTTTTCAGAAGGGCTGGGGATTCCCCAGGTATCCGCTACTTTGTGCAGGACAACGTAGGGGTGAGTGTGGTCTCTGGTGGCACATGACAGACGCTACCTATTTCTTGTGGAATACCTTTGTCCCACCTACTACAGGTTTCCACAGCGCCAGAAGCGTGAGAACACTGGGATATACCAACGACCAGCACAGCGTGAGGTCTGCATGACAAGTGTGGCGAGGGAGAGAGGGAGGGGGGAACATCTTCGTCTCTGTGTGTTTGCACACTTTGGTTCACTCACAAACAGAAAGTAGTCATTGGAGAGAGAGTGGTGATGGTTTCACAGGTATCAAATCTCAGAGGGCTCCTGCCACCTAATGCCTCACTCAACAGGGGCTAACACATGTGTAGACCTCCAATTCCGCCTTGGCTGGCAGTAGTGGCCTATGGTGTGGCCATAGTGAAGCGATCGGCACGTGGGCACACTAAGATGCAATGTCCTGGCCGGAGCAGCCCCCATCAAGTCTCCCTGTGGCAGGTGTGAAGACACACTTGGATTTTTTTCAGCAGTGTAATTATATGTGGTGAGCATAGTTGACGTTGGTTTCGTGATGGTATTCCTTGTGTGGTGGAAAAAATCTATTTAAATATTTTATAATTTCTTTTTGATGTATTTTACAAAAACTGCATCTTCCAAAATTAACTAAATAGCAGCGAATGATGAGTTTTCCTGCCAAATAAAGATATCCAACCCCTGAAAATTGAATTTTATAAGTAAACAATATATCATTATACCCTCTACAATCTAGCTGAATTTCCAGGATGGGATCCTCCCGGCCCACCAGCACAGCGACTTTGCCCCAGAGTTTTTTGTGAGATAGATTGGGGAGGGAGGGGGCGAGGGATGGGTGGTGGGTAGTGTCCTCTGGTGGTGATATTGTGCACTAGTTCAGTCGACCCCTGCACGTCAAGGTGAGCACAAACGCGGATATTCTCCAACACCTTCAATCTGAAGCAGTGTGATTACGTAATTGGTACATGTAGTTGCTGGACGTGATAATACTTGCACCTCCCACACCAACAGCTCTGCACAGACTGCGCGATTTTCTCGCACATTTGTTTCCAGGTGGGGAGGGGGGGGGGGGGAGCAGTGGGCTGGGGGATTTTCCAAGAGGGGAAGAGGAGGTAACTGAGTGATCAATTTAATTAGTCAGTTAATGTGATACCAAAAGTGCACTTGTATCAGCAAGGAGGAGGGGGTGAGTTGGGGATTTCCCAGAAGAATGGCATGGATGTGTGTGATGTCCTTAGGTTATTTAGGTTTAAGTAGTTCTAAGTTCTAGGGCACTGATGACCTCAGATGTTAAGTCCCATAGTGCTCAGAGCCATTTGAACCAGAAGGATGAGAAGCTGTTGTGGGGTTTCTCAGAAGATGGATTATCCCTGTAGGGTCATAAATCAAACCCCAGGGTGTCATAAATCAATTAGCATAACAATAGGTTTGCTCCTAAATGTATTTTTGCGCCTGAATATGTGCAACCTGCACGAAGAAATTTTGTGCCCTTAGCCCCCTTACCCTACTACTTACATCTGATGATTGGCTAACAGTATGAGATCCTGATACAAATCTGTTTTGTGAAAACCGCACATCGATAGCCTTTTGAATTTCCACGATATCTGCAGTGGAAGTTTTAGGTGATGGACCCTGTACATACAGGCGAAAAATATTCAACTGTGTGTGAAATCTTATGGGACTTAACTGCTAAGGTCATCAGTCCCTAAGCTTACACACTACTTAACCTAAATTATCCTACACACCCATTCCTGAGGGAGGACTCGAACCTCCGCTGGGACCCATACAGGTGACTCAAGTGTGGAAGTAGAGTGCTGTGTCATTACAAGAGGTGTGTCTGCTAAGCAAATGTATTTTAAAACAGAGTATTTGGTTGAAGGATAGTTGGCTGAAAAGCTGCCATGTAGTATCTGGGCTATGTAAGCAGACGGTTTGCTTTGCTTCACCCTTACACCTGGATATGTGGCTAAAAGCATTTTATGAGGATTTGCACTTGAATAGTAGCAACTATTAACGTACAACTTATACAAGATACAAATATGTTTCGAAGTTTTACCGTCCTTCGAAGTAGTCACCAGCATTATGCTTAACCTGTTACGAGCAATGTGGAACTCGTGGATACCCTTTGCAGTGCCAGTTGAGTTCGTAGTTCGAGGGAGTTGTTTATTTCCCAACGAATCTCTGTAACTGTTCTGTAGTGAAGTTCATGAAGTGCTTTCATCAATTTAGGAATCATTTTGACGCCACAAGGGCTTAAGTCGGGGAACTTTGGTTTATGGTATAGCTCTTCCCAGCACTATTGACAGAACAAATCAGTCATAACTTGCGCCATATGCACCTGTAAAATGACGGGCAGGTCCTGCAGAAAGTGTCGCCGCTTCTTCCTCTAAGCTGTTCGTTTTTGGAAGACAGCCTGAGACAACCTTAAAGAAAGCAGCGGCAACACTTTATGCAGGACCCACCCGTCATTTTGGGGGACAATGCGCGGGTGTGTCTGCCGCAAGTTGTGACTGATTTGTTCGATCAATACAGCTGAAAAGTTCTGTACGACCCACCACACCCCTCGGACTTACGCTCCTGTGACTTCAGCTTGATTCCTAAATTGATGTAAGCTCTTCATGGCATACGCTTCTGTAATGTTAGAGAGGTTTGTTGGTCAACAGACTGCTCCACTCGAACTAATAACACGACTGACGCTTATAAGAGTATTTTCTGGCATCCATTTAGACAGAAACGGATTTACACAACGCTGGTCACTACTTTTAAGGACAGCGAAACTTCAAAATGTGAATCTACTTTGCATAAGTTGTAAATAAATGGCTGTTACTATTAGAGTTCCAACCCTCACATCCACATCCACGTACGAGTACGTGCTCAGAGGGCGATTGTCCAGTGCTTGTCATCCTCTATTTAGTTTCACTATTTTAGTTCCAGGGTGGAAAAAATGTTGCTTATGGTCCTGTTTACGAACTGTAATCTCCATTTTTTAACCCTTACCGTCTCTACCAGAGATGAACAAAGGATGCAGGAGAATCATTCTGCACTTTGTCCCAACCGTCGATTGTCTAAACTTCCTCAAAAGCGTTTCACTAAAAATACGTCTTTGACGATGGAAAGCAGACCCCTAATTCGTTTGTAACAGGTGAATTAAATACATAGGCGACTGGTTTTGAGTTTCTCACTTACGTTGAGGACTTTTTTATTTTGTACTCCCAAATTAACTAAGGCCAAAGTAACACGATGTTAACGTTACATGGCGCAACGTGGTGCAACCGTAGACAGTGTTCTATTTATGGTTTTGGACTTTCAGCACGAGAAGATGGCGTAGATACAAAATAAAGCGATAAGGTATCTTCTCCGTGAGCCATATTGCACATTAGAAGAACTGACTGATTACCTAACAGCGATAACGGTGCGACACGCGCAATTCATTCCTAGATACGTAGACGCTGACATAACTGCCCACGTGTGAAACTGTTCGCGACAGACGAAGGTGATAACAGGCCCCTAATAACACCAACACGGAAACAGTGACACACAACTACAGCGGGAGACTCCTAGCGGCGACTTCTGGAAACTCACAGCTCACTCACTGTATGTAGGACGCTTCCAGCAAAACTCTTCTTTCTTGCAGGTACCACCGTATCAGCCATGCACAGCGTGAAGTCGAGGTCTAGACACAAAATTTAGGAGATCGTTCAGGATGTTTACTGAGTAATTTAGTGTAAGGGAACGGCATCCATCCCTGCTCTATTCGTGAATGGTACCTGGAACATTCTTCCACCTCTCCAAAGTGCATGTTTTATGGCTTCAGCATCACATTTTGCTGGACGGTTTTGGAATTCCATGTCGCCCTGCGATATGGTGTAATAGGCTGGTGTTCCTCGTGTGCTCGTTGTAAATTGATAACGTAATAATTGAAGCTTCCTGGCAGATTAAAACTGTGAGCCCGACCGAGACTCGAACTCGGGACCTTTGCCTTTCACGGGCAAGCGCTCTACCATCTGAGCTACCGAAGCACAACTCACGCCCGGTACTCACAGCTTTAATTCTGCCAGTATCCGTCTCCTACCTTCCAAACTTTACAGAAGCTCTCCTGCGAAACTTGCAGAACTAGCACTCCTGAAAGAAAGGATATTGCGGAGACATGGCTTAGCCACAGCCTGGGGGATGTTTCCAGAATGAGATTTTCACTCTGCAGCGGAGTGTGCGCTGATATGAAACTTCCTGACAGATTAAACTGTGTGCCCGACCGAGACTCGAACTCGGGACCTTTGCCTTTCACGGGCAAGCGCTGTACCATCTGAGCTACCGAAGCACAACTCACGCCCGGTACTCACAGCGCACACTCCGCTGCAGAGCGAAAATCTCATTCTGGAAACGTAATAATTATTTATCAGATTTGGTACACCAACAATCTTTGTTCTTGCGAAAGTACTGTCACATAAATGAAAATGCCTCCAACAAGCAGTCGCCAAAATTTTCAAAACAAAACATAGAGTAATGCAGCAATCTGCAAATGCAAAACTTCCTGATGTGGTTGCCGTTATTGTGGAAAAGACTCCAGAATAGCGCCATTGTGTCTATTTCACTGCATGCTATGAACTCATACGTGAGGTGAATATGGGCCACCTCTTTATCAGCAAACCTGTCATACTTCGCCATCAGTGCTAACATTCAACTGACGGTAGCTGGGCGCTTCAGTCCGTAACCGCGCTGCTGCTACGGTCGCAGCTTCGAATCCTTCCTCGGGCATGGATGTGTGTGATATCCTTAGGGTGGTTAGGTTTAAGTATTTCTAAGTCTAGGGGACTGATGACCTCAGATGTTAAGTCTCATAGTGCGTAGAGCCATTTGGTTTTTGACAGTACCTAGAAAACGGAATCGAGCGTTACTGATTGCAAACATGATGGCGGAGAGTAAAGCAGGCATTAATGTTGTCAACAATAAAGTACCGTGAGTGAATGGACAAGTTTGTTTTTGGACAAGACACGTAGTCATACCACCCAGATTTGCACTGTTGTGCAGGTATTTTCAGTGTAATATGGATACAAAGACGCGTGGTGTCTGGATGACTCTGTAAATGACCATGGGTGAGTGTGGGTACCTTGCACATAAATACTCAGGAAATATCTCTTAACTGTTTCAAAATTTGTGTGGGCACAACACCTGTAGTTGCCTTACAGTTATTAAATGTTTTTAAAATCCTTGTTCACAATTAGTAAAATGTGCTTGTATTTTACCCCACATATTTCATTTTATAGATGTTACATTTAATTTTGATTTTTTATCTGACCATGTGACTGTAAATAGCATAAAACGATCGTCTTGATCATGGAAGATCGATACCTTCATGTACATAAATTCTCTAGTTCATTCCAAACTTTCTTCTAAATTAATTTTTAAAAATGGTTGCAGACTCGCTTATCATCACCAGAGAAAATACTTGCTAGCAGAAGCAGCAAGGATGACGTCAGCGTCGAACTTCTTCCACTTAAGCTTCCATCAAATATTCACTAAGCCTTCCTCTGACTTGTAAACAGGCAAAAAAAGAAAATTAATCATTAGTTTCGAACTACCCTGAGATGATTTTTAACAGTTGTGAGACAGAGGGCGTACTACCCGAATGGGCGGCATTGTTCTCGTGCATAAACAGTTAAGACACTTTTCTGAGTATAATTGAATAACCCTTATGCAAACAAACTGCTCACTTGCGCTCTGAGTCGTGCTTATTTATGATTTAGTTAATGGCCGATAACTGTAGTATTAATTACTGTAATTTATGATCCAAATTGATCGCCAAGTTGTCTACAATCACCCAGTTGTCTGATTGCTTTTAGCCTAGTTTTAATGACCATAGTTTGTGACCCAGAAATGGCACCTGCCCTCATCTACTTGTGTGGTGCATTCCTATTGATCCGCTCCTCCCCTTTCCACACACACACACACACACACACACACACACACACACACTGACATCTCCACTATTCAGGTACGCAGCATCATGAGCCAGGATTTGTGCTCTGTACATCGCCCTGTCAACAGCAGCACCAGAAGCAACAGCCAATATCAGTGATATTCGCAATTTACTTTTTTTTTTTTGTTTCTTTTTTTCGAGTAGAGTATCGCGCTCAATGACATTTTTTGCGACGTATGACAATCATCACTTTGAATGCCACGCAAACACGATAATGTATGATACTATTTACGGTTTTGGACTAATTCGTTGCTGTCTCGCCGATTCTGTCTCACTTTTCAAGAAGACACACATAAATTGGGACTTTAAATGTTGAAAGACTATAACTACATGTAAAACCTACAACCTCACCAGCCTACGACGCCATTTGGAGCTTTGGGACTATTAGTTGCAGTTTTACCGATTTATTTCCACTTGTGAAGGAGACACAGCTAAATATGAGACCCTAATTGTTTGACATACACGATCGTAATGCAATATTTAAACAAGTTATATTGTTACCCGAAAAGGTTATTATTTAAGAGTCTGCACAGTGCAACAGGTACACTCGTGCTACATTTTTTCACTGTAAGGAATTTATCCCTGCACTGTTCGAAAATGATTCAAATGCCTCTGAGCACTATGGGACTGAACTTCTGAGGTCATCAGTCGCCTAGAACTTAGAACTACTTAAACCTAACTAACCTAAGGACACCACACACATCCATGCCCGAGGCAGGAGTCGCACCTGCGACGATAGCGGTCGCGCGGTTTCAGACTGTAGTGCCTAGAACCGCTCGGCCACTCTGGCCGGCCCCTGCACTGTTATTAGAATGTTAAGTCACTATAACATAGCCTGTTAGGGATCTGATGCTATAAGATTACTTTGTAAATGTGAAATAATGACAGAAAATTTGAGTAGGCACATATACACACACACACACACACACACACAAGTAACACATACGGCAATTAAAATAACACTGGTTCAATGCACAGTAATAGGGCGGAAAGAAGGCCGACAACATTTACTTCTTTATTTAAAACAATCAAAAAAATTCAGCATGGGCTCTCCTGCTATATATCCAAAGAGCGCACGAGCACATAAACTAATGGCCATTAAAATAGCTACACCACGAAGATGACGTGCTACAGACACGGAATTTAACGTACAGGAAGAAGATGCTGTGATATACAAATGATTAGCTTTTCACAGCATTCACACAAGGTTAGCGCCTGAGCCGACACCTACAACGTGCTGACATGAGGAAAGTTTCAAACCGATTTCTCATACACAAACAGCAGTTGACCGGCGTTGCCTGGTGAAATGTTGTTGTGATGGCCCGTGTAAGGAGGAGAAATGCGTACTATAACGTTTCCGACTTTGATAAAGGTCGAATTGAAGCCTATCGCGATTGCGGTTTATCGTCGAGATCCAATGACTGTTAGCAGAATCTGGAATCGGTGGGTTCAGGAGGATATTACGGAACGCCGTGCTGGACCCCAACGGCCTCGTAGCACTAGCAGTCGAGATGGCAGGCATCTTATCCACATGGCTGTAACGGATCGTGCAGCCACGTCTCGATCCCTGAGTCAACAGATGGGGACGTTTGCAGGACAACAACCATCTACGACGTTCGCAGCAGCATGGACTATTAGCTCGGAGACCATGGCTGCGGTTACCCTTAACGCTGCATCACAGACAGGAGCGCCTGCGATAGTGTACTCAACGACGAACCTGGGTGCACGAATGGCAAAACGTCATTTTTTCGGATGAATCCAGGTTCTGTTTACATTATCACGATGGTCGCATCCATGTTTGGTGACATCGCGGTGAACTGTAGCGCCTAGAACCGCTCGGCCACGTCGGCCGGCTTGGAAGCGTTTATTCGTCATCGCCATACTGGCGTGTTACACGGCGTGATGGTATGGGGTGCCATTGGTTACACTTCTCGTTCACCTCTTGTTCGCATTGACGGCACTTTGAACAGTGGGCGTTACATTTCAGATGTGTTACGACCCGTATCTCTACCCTTCATTCGATCCCTGCGAAACCCTACATTTCAGCAGGATAATGCACGACCGCATGTTGCAGGTCCTGTACGGGTCTTTCTGGATACAGAAAATGTTCGACTGCTGCCCTGGCCAGCATATTCTCCACATGTCTCACCAACTGAAAACGTCTGGTCGGTCAGTGGTGGCCGATCAACTGGCTCGTCACAATACGCCAGTCACTACTCTTGATGAGCTGTGGTATCGTGTTGAAGCCGCATGGGCAGCTGTACCTGTACACGCCATGCAAGCTCTGTTTGGCTCAATGCCCAAGCGTATCAAGGCCATTATTACGGCGAGAGATGGTTGTCCTGGGTACTGATTTCTCAGGATCTGTGTACCCAAACTGCGTGAAATGTAATCACATGTCAGTTCTAGTATAATATATTTGTCCAATGAATAACCGTTTATAATCTGCATTTCTTCTTGGCGTAGCAATTTTAATGTATGTATAACCTGTCACTTAGTCATCGGGGACATTCCAGAAATGTGACGTTATTAACATTCCATCACCGTGGCACACTTTTTCCTTAGCAAGACATAATATAACCCTTTTTGCAGTGTCTACACCATACTTAAACTGCCACAGGGGTAGCGCACTGCGTGCAGCCAGGGTCACGTGTCTCCGGCAGAGATGCTAGCTCGGCATTCCCTCGCTGATTAAACGTGTACGCTGACAATTATTGAACTATATGAAACAAACGTAAATTAGTTACCGACTGCTGCGCGCACACACTTTATTCGACATGCTAACGTCACTACAGATATTCCGATTTAGATTACTACATGTTCGATATGGATGCCATTATTGGCGATGCTGTGGCGCAGACGAATAGCGAAATTCTGCATGACCGATGAATTGTCGGAATATCGATGACCTCCTGAATGACTGTTTTCAGCTCAGAAACGGTTTTGGGGTTAATGCTGCACACCTTCTCTTTAACACAGTCTTACAAAAAGGAGTCGCATGTAGAGAATGTAGCGGCCAATCCAGGCCCAGAACCAGAATGCGGTCCCCAAAGCGCTCCTCCAGGACTTCAAACACTCTTCCGCTTGTATGGGGTCGAGCTCCGTCTTTCATGAACCAAATCTTGTAGAAATGAAGGTCACTTTGGATAACATGGATGAAATGTCTTCCAAAACTTTCACATATCGTTTGGTAGTCACCGTGCCATCAAGGAATATCGCACCGATTATTCCGTGACTGGACATTGAAAAATGATTCGTATGGCTCTAAGCACTATGGGACTTAACATCTGAGGTCATCAGTACCCTAGACCTAAAACTACGTATACCTAACTAACCTACGACATCACACACATCCATGCCCGAGGCAGGATTCGAACCTGCGACCGTAGCAGCCGGGTGGTTCCGAACTGAAGCGCCTAGACTGGACACTGAACACCATACAGTCACCCGTTCAGGGTGAAAGGACTTCTCGATCGCAAAGTGCGGATTCTCAGTCCCCCATATGCGCCAATTTTTTTATTAATGAACCCATCCAAATGAAAGAGGGCTCCGTTGCTAAACCAAACCATTCAAGCGCATACTAATTCAAATCATGTCCCGCGACCAACCGAGGGGTTTGAACGTCCTAAAGCAAACCGTTCAGAAATTATGACGACTTTATTTCAAATAGTTCAATAACTGTCACCCTGTATCATTCACTACTCCAAAGCGTCGAAAAAAGTTATTTCGCTGCAGATACAGATCTTGCGCTGCTGTCACTCATCGCTGCTCTATTCTGAATGATACATCGAACATTCTTCCTTTTCTCCATAGTACAGCTTTCACGGCTTCAGTACCACTGACTCAGTTGGTTTTGCAATATGAGGCCGCACTGTGATTCTCTCTCTATGGATCTCCCTTCGTGTTGTTTTGGTGCTGACAGTGTTCGTGAGCGCTACATTCATTTCTGCACTGACTTTGCAGCTTTGGTCCTCTTATTTTTCGTTACAATCGTCGTCGGCGAACGCCCGCCACGGACCCTCAACACTCACTTTCGCCTGTGTTGTGAACTGGGAGTTCTTGTTTTTTACTTTTCCATTATACAGTATAAATGTTCGATATGTCGCCTCTTGAAACACCAAAATACTTCGGGTACCTTGGTCACAGAAGTACCCACCGTGCGAGCACCAACTACTTTCCCATGTTCGAATTGCCTTAAACAAGATAAAATGTCCACACAACTACACAGAATACTTTTCTCATCATGACCAACAAATGCACTGTAGTGAGGACGTTACACAGATTCCGTTCACGGTCAAATACAACAGTGCTTGGCTCGAATCTGCATTTTATGTTCGAGCACGTATTTCTCACACCTTTTTTCGTATTTTCACCCAACCTCTCTATTTCTTCCATCTGCAGTAGGATCCTTGAAGTAATTTCTTCAGTAGGGATCTGCCAAAGACTATTAGATACATACATCACCTCATGGCCTTAAGATATGTGGAATTGCAGTACAGTTGCGAGATCTCGAGTGGAGGAGTGTGAGTAACAAATGGATTCAACTGAATTTACATCAGAGCTGCTCATACACTCAATGCTTCCCCTTTTAACTACCTCCTTAAGCTATGTCCAATGGAGGAATATACGCTATAAAACATTAATAATCATGACCCTGTAGGTGAGTAGTGAAAATGGCTGCACATGAGCTACACTATGTTGTTGTTGTTGTTGTTGTTGTTGTGGTCTTCAGTCCTCAGACTGGTTTGATGCAGCTCTCCATGCTACTCTATCCTGTGCAAGCTTCTTCATCTCCCAGTACCTACTGCAACCTACATCCTTCTGAATCTGCTTAGTGTATTCATCTCTTGGTCTCCCTCTACGATTTTGACCCTCCACGCTGCCCTCCAATGCTAAATTTGTGATCCCTTGATGCCTCAAAACATGTCCTACCAACCGGTCCCTTCTTTTTGTCAAGTTGTGCCACAAACTCCTCTTCTCCCAAATTCTATTCAATACCTCCTCATTAGTTATGTGATCTACCCATCTAATCTTCAGCATTCTTCTGTAGCACCACATTTCGAAAGCTTCTATTCTCTTCTTGTCCAAACTATTTATCGTCCATGTTTCACTTCCATACATGGCTACACTCCATACAAATACTTTCAGAAACGACTTCCTGGCATTTAAATCTATACACGATGTTAACAAATTTCTCTCCTTCAGAAACGCTTTCCTTGCCATTGCCAGTCTACATTTTATATCCTCTCTACTTCGAACATCATCAGTTATTTTACTCCCTAAATAGCAAAACTCCTTTACTACTTTAAGTGTCTCATTTCCTAATCTAATTCCCTCAGCATCACCCGATTTAATTTGACTACATTCCATTATCCTCGTTTTGCTTTTGTTGATGTTCATCTTATATACTCCTCTCAAGACACTGTCCATTCCATTCAACTGCTCTTCCAAGTCCTTTGCTGTCTCTGACAGAATTACTGTGTCATCGACGAACCTCAAAGTTTTTATTTCTTCTCCATGAATTTTAATACCTACTCCAAATTTTTCTTTTGTTTCCTTTACTGCCTGCTCAATATACATATTCAATAACATCGGGGAGAGGCTACAACCCTGTCTCACTCCCTTCCCAACCACTGTTTCCCTTTCATGCCCCTCGACTCTTATAATTGCCAACTGGTTTCTGTACAAATTGTAAATAGCCTTACGCTCCCTGTATTTTACCCCTGCCACCTTTAGAATTTGAAAGAGAGTATTCCAGTCAACATTTTCAAAAGCTTTCTCTAAGTCTACAAATGCTAGGAACGTAGGTTTGCCTTTTCTTAATCTTTCTTCTAAGATAAGTCGTAAGGTTAGTATTGCCTCACGTGTTCTAACATTTCTGCGGAATCCAAACTGATCTTCCCCAAGGTCCGCTACATGGCCATTAAAATTGCTACACCATGAAGATGACGTGCTACAGACGCGAAATTTAGCCGTAAGGAAGAAGATGCTGTGATATGCAAATTATTAGCTTTTCAGGACGTCCCCATTCGGTTGGCGCCGGTTGCGACACCTACAACGTGCTGACATGAGGAAAGTTTCCAACCGATTTCTCATACACAAACAGCAGTTGACCGGCGTTGACTGGTGAAACGTTGTTGTGATGCCTCGTGTAAGGAGGAGAAATGCGTACCATCACGTTTCCGACTTTGATAAAGATCGGAATGTAGCCCATTGCGATTGCGGTTTATCGTATCGCAACATCGCAGCTCGCGTTTGTCGAGATCCAATGACTGTTAGCATAATATGGAATCGGTGGGTTCAGGAGGATATTACGGAACGCCGTGCTGGACCCCAACGGCCTCGTAGCACTAGCAGTCGAGATGGCAGGCATCTTATCCACATGGCTGTAACGGATCGTGCAGCCACGTCTCGATCCCTGAGTCAACAGATGGGGACGTTTGCAGGACAACAACCATCTACGACGTTCGCAGCAGCATGGACTATTAGCTCGGAGACCATGGCTGCGGTTACCCTTAACGCTGCATCACAGACAGGAGCGCCTGCGATAGTGTACTCAACGACGAACCTGGGTGCACGAATGGCAAAACGTCATTTTTTCGGATGAATCCAGGTTCTGTTTACATTATCACGATGGTCGCATCCATGTTTGGTGACATCGCGGTGAACTGTAGCGCCTAGAACCGCTCGGCCACGTCGGCCGGCTTGGAAGCGTTTATTCGTCATCGCCATACTGGCGTGTTACACGGCGTGATGGTATGGGGTGCCATTGGTTACACTTCTCGTTCACCTCTTGTTCGCATTGACGGCACTTTGAACAGTGGGCGTTACATTTCAGATGTGTTACGACCCGTATCTCTACCCTTCATTCGATCCCTGCGAAACCCTACATTTCAGCAGGATAATGCACGACCGCATGTTGCAGGTCCTGTACGGGTCTTTCTGGATACAGAAAATGTTCGACTGCTGCCCTGGCCAGCATATTCTCCACATGTCTCACCAACTGAAAACGTCTGGTCGGTCAGTGGTGGCCGATCAACTGGCTCGTCACAATACGCCAGTCACTACTCTTGATGAGCTGTGGTATCGTGTTGAAGCCGCATGGGCAGCTGTACCTGTACACGCCATGCAAGCTCTGTTTGGCTCAATGCCCAAGCGTATCAAGGCCATTATTACGGCGAGAGATGGTTGTCCTGGGTACTGATTTCTCAGGATCTGTGTACCCAAACTGCGTGAAATGTAATCACATGTCAGTTCTAGTATAATATATTTGTCCAATGAATAACCGTTTATAATCTGCATTTCTTCTTGGCGTAGCAATTTTAATGTATGTATAACCTGTCACTTAGTCATTGGGGACATTCCAGAAATGTGACGTTATTAACATTCCATCACCGTGGCACACTTTTTCCTTAGCAAGACATAATATAACCCTTTTTGCAGTGTCTACACCATACTTAAACTGCCACAGGGGTAGCGCACTGCGTGCAGCCAGGGTCACGTGTCTCCGGCAGAGATGCTAGCTCGGCATTCCCTCGCTGATTAAACGTGTACGCTGACAATTATTGAACTATATGAAACAAACGTAAATTAGTTACCGACTGCTGCGCGCACACACTTTATTCGACATGCTAACGTCACTACAGATATTCCGATTTAGATTACTACATGTTCGATATGGATGCCATTATTGGCGATGCTGTGGCGCAGACGAATAGCGAAATTCTGCATGACCGATGAATTGTCGGAATATCGATGACCTCCTGAATGACTGTTTTCAGCTCAGAAACGGTTTTGGGGTTAATGCTACACACCTTCTCTTTAACACAGTCTTACAAAAAGGAGTCGCATGTAGAGAATGTAGCGGCCAATCCAGGCCCAGAACCAGAATGCGGTCCCCAAAGCGCTCCTCCAGGACTTCAAACACTCTTCCGCTTGTATGGGGTCGAGCTCCGTCTTTCATGAACCAAATCTTGTAGAAATGAATGTCACTTTGGATAACATGGATGAAATGTCTTCCAAAACTTTCACATATCGTTTGGTAGTCACCGTGCCATCAAGGAATATCGCACCGATTATTCCGTGACTGGACATTGAAAAATGATTCGTATGGCTCTAAGCACTATGGGACTTAACATCTGAGGTCATCAGTACCCTAGACCTAAAACTACGTATACCTAACTAACCTACGACATCACACACATCCATGCCCGAGGCAGGATTCGAACCTGCGACCGTAGCAGCCGGGTGGTTCCGAACTGAAGCGCCTAGACTGGACACTGAACACCATACAGTCACCCGTTCAGGGTGAAAGGACTTCTCGATCGCAAAGTGCGGATTCTCAGTCCCCCATATGCGCCAATTTTTTTATTAATGAACCCATCCAAATGAAAGAGGGCTCCGTTGCTAAACCAAACCATTCAAGCGCATACTAATTCAAATCATGTCCCGCGACCAACCGAGGGGTTTGAACGTCCTAAAGCAAACCGTTCAGAAATTATGACGACTTTATTTCAAATAGTTCAATAACTGTCACCCTGTATCATTCACTACTCCAAAGCGTCGAAAAAAGTTATTTCGCTGCAGATACAGATCTTGCGCTGCTGTCACTCATCGCTGCTCTATTCTGAATGATACATCGAACATTCTTCCTTTTCTCCATAGTACAGCTTTCACGGCTTCAGTACCACTGACTCAGTTGGTTTTGCAATATGAGGCCGCACTGTGATTCTCTCTCTATGGATCTCCCTTCGTGTTGTTTTGGTGCTGACAGTGTTCGTGAGCGCTACATTCATTTCTGCACTGACTTTGCAGCTTTGGTCCTCTTATTTTTCGTTACAATCGTCGTCGGCGAACGCCCGCCACGGACCCTCAACACTCACTTTCGCCTGTGTTGTGAACTGGGAGTTCTTGTTTTTTACTTTTCCATTATACAGTATAAATGTTCGATATGTCGCCTCTTGAAACACCAAAATACTTCGGGTACCTTGGTCACAGAAGTACCCACCGTGCGAGCACCAACTACTTTCCCATGTTCGAATTGCCTTAAACAAGATAAAATGTCCACACAACTACACAGAATACTTTTCTCATCATGACCAACAAATGCACTGTAGTGAGGACGTTACACAGATTCCGTTCACGGTCAAATACAACAGTGCTTGGCTCGAATCTGCATTTTATGTTCGAGCACGTATTTCTCACACCTTTTTTCGTATTTTCACCCAACCTCTCTATTTCTTCCATCTGCAGTAGGATCCTTGAAGTAATTTCTTCAGTAGGGATCTGCCAAAGACTATTAGATACATACATCACCTCATGGCCTTAAGATATGTGGAATTGCAGTACAGTTGCGAGATCTCGAGTGGAGGAGTGTGAGTAACAAATGGATTCAACTGAATTTACATCAGAGCTGCTCATACACTCAATGCTTCCCCTTTTAACTACCTCCTTAAGCTATGTCCAATGGAGGAATATACGCTATAAAACATTAATAATCATGACCCTGTAGGTGAGTAGTGAAAATGGCTGCACATGAGCTACACTATGTTGTTGTTGTTGTTGTTGTTGTTGTGGTCTTCAGTCCTCAGACTGGTTTGATGCAGCTCTCCATGCTACTCTATCCTGTGCAAGCTTCTTCATCTCCCAGTACCTACTGCAACCTACATCCTTCTGAATCTGCTTAGTGTATTCATCTCTTGGTCTCCCTCTACGATTTTGACCCTCCACGCTGCCCTCCAATGCTAAATTTGTGATCCCTTGATGCCTCAAAACATGTCCTACCAACCGGTCCCTTCTTTTTGTCAAGTTGTGCCACAAACTCCTCTTCTCCCAAATTCTATTCAATACCTCCTCATTAGTTATGTGATCTACCCATCTAATCTTCAGCATTCTTCTGTAGCACCACATTTCGAAAGCTTCTATTCTCTTCTTGTCCAAACTATTTATCGTCCATGTTTCACTTCCATACATGGCTACACTCCATACAAATACTTTCAGAAACGACTTCCTGGCATTTAAATCTATACACGATGTTAACAAATTTCTCTTCTTCAGAAACGCTTTCCTTGCCATTGCCAGTCTACATTTTATATCCTCTCTACTTCGAACATCATCAGTTATTTTACTCCCTAAATAGCAAAACTCCTTTACTACTTTAAGTGTCTCATTTCCTAATCTAATTCCCTCAGCATCACCCGATTTAATTTGACTACATTCCATTATCCTCGTTTTGCTTTTGTTGATGTTCATCTTATATACTCCTCTCAAGACACTGTCCATTCCATTCAACTGCTCTTCCAAGTCCTTTGCTGTCTCTGACAGAATTACTGTGTCATCGACGAACCTCAAAGTTTTTATTTCTTCTCCATGAATTTTAATACCTACTCCAAATTTTTCTTTTGTTTCCTTTACTGCCTGCTCAATATACATATTCAATAACATCGGGGAGAGGCTACAACCCTGTCTCACTCCCTTCCCAACCACTGTTTCCCTTTCATGCCCCTCGACTCTTATAATTGCCAACTGGTTTCTGTACAAATTGTAAATAGCCTTACGCTCCCTGTATTTTACCCCTGCCACCTTTAGAATTTGAAAGAGAGTATTCCAGTCAACATTTTCAAAAGCTTTCTCTAAGTCTACAAATGCTAGGAACGTAGGTTTGCCTTTTCTTAATCTTTCTTCTAAGATAAGTCGTAAGGTTAGTATTGCCTCACGTGTTCTAACATTTCTGCGGAATCCAAACTGATCTTCCCCAAGGTCCGCTACATGGCCATTAAAATTGCTACACCATGAAGATGACGTGCTACAGACGCGAAATTTAGCCGTCAGGAAGAAGATGCTGTGATATGCAAATTATTAGCTTTTCAGGACGTCCCCATTCGGTTGGCGCCGGTTGCGACACCTACAACGTGCTGACATGAGGAAAGTTTCCAACCGATTTCTCATACACAAACAGCAGTTGACCGGCGTTGACTGGTGAAACGTTGTTGTGATGCCTCGTGTAAGGAGGAGAAATGCGTACCATCACGTTTCCGACTTTGATAAAGATCGGAATGTAGCCCATTGCGATTGCGGTTTATCGTATCGCAACATCGCAGCTCGCGTTTGTCGAGATCCAATGACTGTTAGCATAATATGGAATCGGTGGGTTCAGGAGGATATTACGGAACGCCGTGCTGGACCCCAACGGCCTCGTAGCACTAGCAGTCGAGATGGCAGGCATCTTATCCACATGGCTGTAACGGATCGTGCAGCCACGTCTCGATCCCTGAGTCAACAGATGGGGACGTTTGCAGGACAACAACCATCTACGACGTTCGCAGCAGCATGGACTATTAGCTCGGAGACCATGGCTGCGGTTACCCTTAACGCTGCATCACAGACAGGAGCGCCTGCGATAGTGTACTCAACGACGAACCTGGGTGCACGAATGGCAAAACGTCATTTTTTCGGATGAATCCAGGTTCTGTTTACATTATCACGATGGTCGCATCCATGTTTGGTGACATCGCGGTGAACTGTAGCGCCTAGAACCGCTCGGCCACGTCGGCCGGCTTGGAAGCGTTTATTCGTCATCGCCATACTGGCGTGTTACACGGCGTGATGGTATGGGGTGCCATTGGTTACACTTCTCGTTCACCTCTTGTTCGCATTGACGGCACTTTGAACAGTGGGCGTTACATTTCAGATGTGTTACGACCCGTATCTCTACCCTTCATTCGATCCCTGCGAAACCCTACATTTCAGCAGGATAATGCACGACCGCATGTTGCAGGTCCTGTACGGGTCTTTCTGGATACAGAAAATGTTCGACTGCTGCCCTGGCCAGCATATTCTCCACATGTCTCACCAACTGAAAACGTCTGGTCGGTCAGTGGTGGCCGATCAACTGGCTCGTCACAATACGCCAGTCACTACTCTTGATGAGCTGTGGTATCGTGTTGCAGCCGCATGGGCAGCTGTACCTGCACACGCCATGCAAGCTCTGTTTGGCTCAATGCCCAAGCGTATCAAGGCCATTATTACGGCGAGAGATGGTTGTCCTGGGTACTGATTTCTCAGGATCTGTGTACCCAAACTGCGTGAAATGTAATCACATGTCAGTTCTAGTATAATATATTTGTCCAATGAATAACCGTTTATAATCTGCATTTCTTCTTGGCGTAGCAATTTTAATGTATGTATAACCTGTCACTTAGTCATTGGGGACATCAAAATATCGCAGTAACGTTAGTCTGTAAATAAAGTTGTATATTGGTATCGTTATTCGCTTACTATTCTAGAAGAGTATTTTTGTGGTCATGTGCCGCGTTGCCAGAAAATTTGGGGTAGGTTTCTAATTCGTAATGTCTTCATTTTGAATAGCTACGACTTCCGACTTCCATTATTATCTGGAAGCTGTATTTGTTTTACGTTATGTCTGGAAGGAGAATGCTAAAAAGAGGGGGTGAAAGACACAACACAGAGCTACACAGACACAATTTTTGCATAGAGAGAGTAACAGGAATCTGGACATTCATAATGATAATGCAACTGGTTTTTTTTAATGTTACATTTAAAGGTGCACTGAAGGTAATTTAATATGTCACAGCTGCAAAATACCAACACGAATTCTTTACAGACAAATGGAAAAACTGGTAGAAGCCGACCTCGGGGAAGATCAATTTGGATTCCGTAAAATATTGGAACACGTGAGGCAATACTGCCCTTACGACTTATCCTAGAAAAAGATTAAGGAAAGGCAAACCTACCTTTCTAGCATTTGTAGACTTAGAGAAAGCTTTTGAGAATGTTGACTGGAATACTCTCTTTCAAATTCTAAAGGTGGCAGGGGTAAAATACAGGGAACGAAAGGCTATTTACAATTTGTACAGAAACCAGATGGCAGTTGAAAGAGTCGAGGGGCATGAAAGGGAAGCAGTGGTTGGGAAGGGAGTGAGACAGGGTTGTAGCCTCTCCCCAATGTTATTCAATCTGTATATTGAACAAGCAGCATAGGAAACAAAAGAAAAATTCGGAGTAGGTATTAAAAAACCATGGAGAAGAAGTAAAAACTTTGAGGTTCACCGAAGACATTGTAATTCTGTCAGAGACAGCAAAGGACTTGGAAGAGCAGTTGAACGGAATGGACAGTGTATTGAAAGTAGGATATAAGATGAACATCAACAAAAGCGAAACGAGGATAATGCAATGTAGTCGAATTAAGTCAGGTGATGCTGAGGGAAGTAGATTACGAAATGAGACACTTAAAGTAATAATGAATTTTGCTATTTGGGGAGCAAAATAACTTATGATGGTCGAAGTAGAGAGGATATAAAATGTAGACTGGCAATGGCAAAGAAAGCGTTTCTGAAGAGGAGAAATTTGTTAACATCGAGTATAGATTTAAATGTCAGGAAGTCGTTTCTGAATGTATTTGTATGGAGCGTAGCCATGTATGGAAGTGAAACATGGGCAATAAATAGTTTGGACAAGAAGAGAATAGAAGCTTTCGAAATGTGGTGCTACAGAAGAATGCTGAAGATTAGATGGGTAGATCACATAACTAATGAGGAGGTATTGAATAGAATTGGGGAGAAGAGGAGTTTGTGGCACAACTTGACGAGAAGAAGGGACCGGTTGGTAGGACATGTTCTTTGGCATCAATGGATCACAAATTTAGAATTGGAGGGTAGCGTGGAGGGTAAAACTCGTAGAGGGAGACCAAGAGATGAATACACTAAGCAGATTCAGAAGGATGTAGGTTGCAGTAAGTACTGGGAGATGAAGAAACGTCCGCAGCTCGTGGCCGTGCGGTAGCGATCTCGCTTCCCGCGCCCTGGTTCGATTCCCAGTGGGGTCAGGGATTTTCTCTGCTTCGTGCTGACTGGGTGTTGTGTGATGTCCTTAGGTTAGTTAGGTTTAAGTAGTTCTCAGTTCTAGGGGACTGATGACCATAGATGTTAATTCCCATAGTGCTCATAGCCATTTGAACCATTTGTGATGAAGAAACTTGCACAGGATATGGTAGCATGGAGGGCTGCATCAAACCAGTCTCAGGACTGGAGACCACAACAACAACAACAAGGTAAATCAAATCATTTTGACGATTACAATTGCCGTTGGATGAATTTACAGTGCAGATTTCGTTATGCGGAACATTTCACATCAGAGGTTAATCGTACCCGCTACAACGGCACTCACATTGTGTTGGCATAAGGGAAAAGTTAATTTGTCGGCGTTAACAGAAATTTTATTTTTCTACGCATTTCAAATGAAGTAAGAATTTTAGAGAAATCAAAGAATTATTTCTATCATATGTGTAGCTACAATGCCGGATCTCTTGTGGTCACTTCTGACGCTGAAATTTCAGACACAGTTTTAAGAGGAGTAAAAAGAAATACACTTTTTTAAATCATCGGTTAGGTCCAATGACTTTCATGTGTAGTGTTCCCCGTGTTACGTGCAGCGAAATTTTTGTGACATCAACACAGTTGGTCGAATTTCAACCACAGGGGATCCTGATATTAATAAAATGATATAAAATAAAAAGAAAAAAATAGAGAGAAATGAGTGTAAAGACGCCGTAAGAGGCTTGTAACGTTTCGCAGTACTTGCGGGAATGTGTTACGGCTTTTGATGTTAAAATGAATACCACTGTCGGTACGGGGCAAGGTCAGTCATGGGAGGAGATCCAGGGAGGAGAGGGAGAGGGGTAGAGGGAGAGGGGTAGAGGGGAGGTCGTCCAGTGTGAATTGAGTTCCCTGCTGCACCCCCACATTGCTCTTATCCAACAGGGATCATTCGAGTTATCTGATCTGTCGTGAGAGCACCATTTGATCAGTTTCTGTAACAAATCGTTGTTTACAAATCACCCTACAGATCGGAGGGCGGCGCGTCGCAACACCATGATCACGTGCGACGCCAGCGTCTATAGCGACGTCAGGGCCGCACGTAGGCTTCGTTAAAATGATGTGCGAATTAGCGAGCGCACCAACGTTGTCTGTCGTGTCGCGATGGCGTGGCCTCGCTACACACACACATCCACACACACACACACACACACACACACACACACACACATGCTTCTATTTTTTCCGCAGACGCTGCGTCGCGCACGAGCTCATTGAGGGCCGCCGGAGCAACATTTTACAAACATAGTGAGACGATGTGAGTGGAGAGATCAATAATAAAAAACTTATTCCACTAATCGAGATTTCTGAGTGCACAAATTCGACTTGCACACATTTTAGTTACATTGCCTGGCACCCATAGAACAACATGCACTGTATTTGCATTATCGGCCAGTCCAATCACTACCTGAGGTAAAACTCACGTAATTATAGATTAGACTCTACTCCTTTTTCCCAATATTTGCGTAACCGAGATGTACTGCGGATGACAGTCACCTCAGGCCCTGACATGAGATAGTGCCACCCACAATTTCCCACTAAAATACATGCTATTAACGGCTACCCACCCAGTCGCTTGAGAACTTTCAAAGCGTAAACAAGTCGTTGCGAATAATGTTGTTTACGGTCAGTAACAGCTTAAACAAGAGTGCCTGTAAAAGAAAAAGAAAAAAATAGAGAGAAATGAGTGTAAAGACGCCGTAAGAGGCTTGTAACGTTTCGCAGTACTTGCGGGAATGTGTTACGGCTTTTGATGTTAAAATGAATACCACTGTCGGTACGGGGCAAGGTCAGTCATGGGAGGAGATCCAGGGAGGAGAGGGAGAGGGGTAGAGGGAGAGGGGTAGAGGGGAGGTCGTCCAGTGTGAATTGAGTTCCCTGCTGCACCCCCACATTGCTCTTATCCAACAGGGATCATTCGAGTTATCTGATCTGTCGTGAGAGCACCATTTGATCAGTTTCTGTAACAAATCGTTGTTTACAAATCACCCTACAGATCGGAGGGCGGCGCGTCGCAACACCATGATCACGTGCGACGCCAGCGTCTATAGCGACGTCAGGGCCGCACGTAGGCTTCGTTAAAATGATGTGCGAATTAGCGAGCGCACCAACGTTGTCTGTCGTGTCGCGATGGCGTGGCCTCGCTACACACACACATCCACACACACACACACACACACACACACACACACACACATGCTTCTATTTTTTCCGCAGACGCTGCGTCGCGCACGAGCTCATTGAGGGCCGCCGGAGCAACATTTTACAAACATAGTGAGACGATGTGAGTGGAGAGATCAATAATAAAAAACTTATTCCACTAATCGAGATTTCTGAGTGCACAAATTCGACTTGCACACATTTTAGTTACATTGCCTGGCACCCATAGAACAACATGCACTGTATTTGCATTATCGGCCAGTCCAATCACTACCTGAGGTAAAACTCACGTAATTATAGATTAGACTCTACTCCTTTTTCCCAATATTTGCGTAACCGAGATGTACTGCGGATGACAGTCACCTCAGGCCCTGACATGAGATAGTGCCACCCACAATTTCCCACTAAAATACATGCTATTAACGGCTACCCACCCAGTCGCTTGAGAACTTTCAAAGCGTAAACAAGTCGTTGCGAATAATGTTGTTTACGGTCAGTAACAGCTTAAACAAGAGTGCCTGTAAACGTTTCAGTGTCAGTGACATTGAAGTAAAATCCTCTTGAAGTAATGCATTTATTTTTCCATAGGAGAGCAGATGTCGTCATAGAAGTCATAATCGTCAATCAACATTTATTTACTAAGAACAGATACCATCTTAGTAAATAAATATAGTTAAAGCTCACCGGCCACTTGACCATTCTTCTTCTTCTGTTCGGATGCACAAACAGAACCCGAACTCTTACGGGGATCGGCAACGCGCCGCGAGTAATGAGTATAATGGGCGAGGGCACTACGAATGTAGTGCGGGACAATACGTTGAGTGTGTGGGTTTCGCGGGAGGCGTGCCAGAGATAAATCCCTGCAGTCGCGCTATCCTCTGTGTCCTCGGTGGCTCAGATGGTTAGAGCATCTGCCATGTAAGCAGGAGATCCCGATCGGGGCACACATTTTCATCTGTCCCCGTTGACGTATTGTAAGCAGCTAAGGGTGTTCATTTCATTGTAATTTCAATATTTATTTTACACATTTGTGATAAATGGAAGAATAAAACACAAAGTTTGCTTCGGGGCACAGAGCACTACAATGGTGAATGTCGCAGAAATGGCTGGCCCGAGTAGCCGAGTGGTTCTAGGCGCTACAGTCTGGAGCCACGCGACAGCTACGGTCGCAGGTTCGAATCCTACTTCGGGCATGGATGTGTGTGATGTCCTTAGGTTAGTTAGGTTTAAGTAGTTATAAGTTCTAGGGGAGTGATGACCTTAGCACTTAAGTCTCATAGTGCTCAGAGCCATTCCAAACATTTGCAGAAATGGCGTAGTGTACCTTCAGTCGTATCGCAAGAGAAGCACCAGTATTAATGCCCATGTCATTGTTATTCTCAATCGGAATGTTGAGTGAAACCGTATTCTGATTCCACGTTTCCTCTCCCAACGTCATCCACATCAAGTTTGATACCCATACCGGAATGTAACAATTTGTATTAGAAACTATTCGTGCTTCTCTCTACTCCTAAGGCGTATTGTACTAAAAAAACAAATCTTTGACGTATGTAATAAGCACACTCACGGATGATGTACACTGACGTGACAAAAGTCATGGGACACAGCCTGATATCATGTCGGACCTCCTTTTGCCTAGCGTAGTGAAGCCGTTGAGAGCCCCACGCAGAAATATTGAGCCATGCTGTGTCTATAGTTGTTCATAACTCAGGAAGTGCTGCCAGTGCAGCATTTTCTGCATGAACTGACATCTCGATTACGTCCCAAACATTTTGGATGGGATTCATGTCGGGCGATCTGAGTCGCCAAATCGTTTGCTCAAATTGTCCAGAATGTTCTTCAAACCAATCACAAACAATTGTAGGCCACTGAAATACCTCATTTTCATCCATAAAAATTAAAACGTTTTTGGGAACCACGAAGTCCTCCAATGACTGCAAACGATCAAAATTGGTTCAGTTGAACCAGAGGACCTAGTACAGTCCATGCAAACACAGCCCATACCATTATGGAGAAACCACCATCTCCCGCAGTGCCTCATTGACAACTTGGGTCAATGGCTTCATGGAGTCTGTTAATCATATGAACCCTACCATCAACGCTTACCAACTGAAACTGGGACCCTTCTGCCCAGGCCACGATTTTCCAGTCGTGTAGTGTCCAACTGATATGGTCACGAGCCCAGGAGAGGCACTGCAGGTGATGTGCTGTTAATAAAAGGCACTTGCGTAGGTCGTCTGCTGCCGTAGCCCATTAACGCCACATTTCACCGCACTGTCGTACATACGTTCGTCGTATGTCCCACATTGATTTCTGCAGTTATTTCGCGCAGTGTTGCCTGTCTATTAGCACTGAGAACTCTATGCAAACACCGATGCTCTCGGTTGTTAAGTGAACGCCGTCGGCCACTGCGGTGTCTGTGCAGAGAGGTACTGCCTGTAAGTTGGTATTATCGGCACGCTCTTGACACTATGGATCTCGGAGGAGTGAATTCCCCATTGAGTTCCGAAACAGATTGTGCCATGTGTCGAGCCCCAATTGCTATTTCGCATTCACCGTCTGTTAATTTCCGGAGCGTGTCCATAATTACGTCGGAAACCTTTGCACATGAGCAACTGAGTGCAACAGACAGTTCCGCCACTGCACTGTCCTGTTATACCTTGGGTACGAAATACTACCGCCACCTGTATACAGGGTGGTCCATTGATCATGACCGGGCCAAATATCTCACGAAATAAGCGTCAAACGAAAAAACAACAAAAAACGAAAGTTGTCTAGCTTGAAGGGGGAAACCAGATGGCGCTATGGTTGACCCGTTAGATGGCGCTGCCATAGGTCGAACGGATATCAACTGCGTTTTTTTAATTAGGAACTCCCATTTTTTATTACATATTCGTGTAGTACGTAAAGAAATATGAATGTTTTACTTGGGCCACGTTTTTAACGTTGTGATATATGGCGCAAACGTTTAAGTACATGGTATCACGTATCAATCTGCCAGTGCCGACGGTATTTGCTTCGTGATACATTACCCGTGTTAAAATGGACCGTTTACCAACTGCGGAAAAGGTCGATATCGTGTTGATGTATAGCTATTGTGATCAAAATGCCCAACGGGCTTGTGCTACGTATGCTGCTCGGTTTCATGGACATCATCCAAGTGTCCGGACGCCTCGCCAGATAGTTACATTATTTAAGGAAACAGGAAGTGTTCAGCCACATGTGAAACGTCAACCACGACCTGCAACAAACGATAATGCCCGAATAGGTGTTTCAGGTGCGGTCGCGGCTAATCCACACGTCAGTAGCAGACAAATTGCACGAGAATCGGGAATCTCAAAAACGTCGGTGTTGAGAATGCTACGTCAACATCGATTCCACCCCAGCATATTTCTAAGCACCAGGCATTGCATGGCGACGACTTTGAACGTCGTTTACAGTTCTGCCACTGGGTACAAGAGAAATTACGAGACGATGACAGATTTTTTGCAAGCGTTCTATTTAGCGACGAAGCGTCATTCACCAACAGCGGTAACGTAAACCGGCATAATATGCACTATTTGGCAATGGAAGATCCACGATGGCTGCGACAAGTGGAACATCAGCGACCTTGGCGGGTTAATGTATGGTGCGGCATTATGGGAGGAAGGATAATTGGCCCCTATTTTATCGATGGAAATCTAAATGGTGCAATTTACGCCGATTTCCTACATAATGTTCTACCGATGTTACTACAAGATGTTTCACTGCATGACACAATGGCGATGTACTTCCAACATGATGGATGTCAGGCAAATAGCTCGCGTGCGGTTGAAGAGGTATTGAATAGCCTATTTCATGACAGGTGGATTGGTCGTCGATGTACCATACCATGGCCCGCACGTTCACCGGACCTGACGTCCCCAGATTTCTTTCTGTGGGGAAAGTTGAAGGATATTTGCTATCGTGCTCCACCAACAACGCCTGACAACATGCGTCAGCGCATTGCCAATGCATGTGCGAACATTACGGAAGGCGAACTTCTCGCTGTTGAGAGGAATGTCGTTACACGTACTGCCAATGCATTGAGATTGACGAACATCATTTTGAGCATTCATTGCATTAATGTAGTATTTACAGGTAATCACGCTGTAACAGCATGCGTTCTCAGAAATGATAAGTTCACGAAGGTACATGTATCACATTGGAACAACCGAAATAAAATGTTCAAACGTACCTACGTTCCGTATTTCAATTTAAAAAACCTACCTGTTACCAACTGTTCGTCTAAAACTGTGAGCCATATGTTGGTGACTATTACAGCGCCATCTATCACAAATCGAAAAAGGTTGTCCAACTAAAACATTCATATTTCATTACGTACTACACGAATATGTAATAAAAAATGGGAGTTCATATTTAAAAAACGCAACTGATATCCGTTTGACCTAGGGCAGCGCCATCTAGCGGGCCAACTATAGCGCCATCTGGTTTCCCCCTTCAAGCTAGACAAGTTTCGTTCTTAGTATTATACAACACATTGTTCTATTTTGGACTGGAAAATATTAAAAATTGATAGCTGTGGTGTTTAGATGGATTCCTGCAGCACATGCTGTTTACAGGAGGTGAAGCACTGCCTTCTTCCCAATACCAGAACTGCAACTCTTAAATGTGCTGCATCATAGGCAACAGGTCATGAGAAACCCCCCCCCCCCCCCACCCCTCTTCCCTTTACTACCAATACCTTTTTCTTCATGCAGACTGAGGAAGCACACATACTTTTTTTATTACGAAAAAGGGGGAATCTATAAATACAACAGTGAAGATAATGCCATCGTTCATTCACTGTTTGTATATCTGCTCAATTCGTGAGGCACCTGTGTCAGGTATGGAGGACATTAAAAAACCTGTTTCCTGCAAGCATCCATTAGAGGAATCTACTCACAGTTCTCTTCATAAAGATTGGAAAGACATGATAATGGGAGATCGTTTGACGGTTTATTTGTATTACCCAGAAATCAGGGGATGTATATAAGCAGGAATATTATTCAGCAAGTTAACGCAATGCATCAAAAAGGTATAATAATGCTTTACTTCAGGGGTGGTTCCCGAGACAGAGCTCCACTTGCTGGAACTGCATACAATTTCTGATATCATCAACGACTCTTCTTCTCCCAGCACGCAAGAAGAAAAGTTGAACACTTTGAGAATGGAAGGACATGATGGTGATAGCCTATTCAGCTTACCAAGCAATCAAGAGATGCATATGAGCAGGAATGCACCTCTGTCAGTGCAGTAGCACAACAAATGTTCCACCATCACTGCTTTTCTCTACAGACTATGAATCACTGCATTCAGTGTGTGATTTCACTGATGTATCAAAAAAGAATAATAAACAATGTCTGCATACAAAATTCCCCTATCCCCTCAATCTCATCTAGCTCTACAGTTTTGTTAATGATGATTTTATAAGCACCAGTCACATGAGTTAGGAGGGAAAAACAGGATCACAGCAATGTGTTGCAACACTTGCCAGGCCATATTCACCCATCTCTCTAATTACTATAACTTATGTATTTTACAGACAGCAAGATGTGACAGTTTGTTTTTGTAACCCTAGTATCCTGGACTTATGATGACATAATAAATATTACATCTTACCAAAAAAAGAGATGATCTAGCAGCTCTCTAGCAATGCATTAGCCATGAAACTACATACACTATGTGATGAAAAGTATCTGGACACCCACAAAAACATACGTTTTTCATATTAGGTGCATTGCGCTGCCACTTACTGCCAGGTACTCCATATCAGCAACCTCAGTAGTCATTAGACATCGTGAGAGAGCAGAATGGGGCACTCCACAGAACTCACGGACTTCGAATGTGGTCAGTTGATTGGGTGTCACTTGTGTCATATGTCTGTATGCGAGATTTCCACACTCCTAAACATCCCTGCATCCACTGTCTCTGATGTGATAGTGAAGTGGAAACGTGAAGGGACATGCACAGCACAAAAGTGTACTGGCCGGCCTCATCTGTTGACTGACAGAGACCACTGAGAGTTAAGAGGGTCGTAATGTGTAATAGGCAAACATCTATCCAGGCCATCACACAGGAATTCCAAACTGCATCAGGATCCCCTGCAAGTACTATGAAAGTTTCGCGGTATGTGAGAAAACTTGTATTTCATGGTCGAGTGGCTGCTCATAAGAAACACATCACGCTGGTAAAGGCCAAATGACACTTTGCTTTGTGTAAAGAACGTAAATATTGGCCGATTGAACAGTGGAAAAATGTTGTGTGGAGTGATGAATCACGAAACACAATGTGGCGATCCGATGGCAGGGTGTGCATATGGTGAATGCCTGGTGAACGTCACCTGCTAGTGTGTGTAGTGCCAACAGTAAAATTCGGAGGTGGTAGTGTTATGGTACAGTCATGTTTTTCATAGAGTGGGCTTGCACCCCTTGTTGTTTTGTATGGCACAGGCCTACATTCATGTCTTAAGCACCTTATTGCTTCCCATTGTTGAAGAGCAATTCGGGAATGGTGACTACATCTTTCAGCATGATTGAGCACCTGTTCGTAATGCACGGCCTGTGGCAGAGTGGTTAAACGACAATAATGTCCCTGTAATGGACTGACCTGCACAGAGTCCTGACCTGACTCTTATAGAACACCTTTGCGATACCTCTCCTCAGTGCAGCACTCAGTGAAGAATGGGATGTAATTCCCCAAGAAACCTTCCAGCACCTGATTGAATGTATGCCTGCGAGAGTGGAAGCTGTCAAAAAGGGTAAGGGTGGGCCAACACCATATTGAATTCCAGCGTTATCGATGGAAGGCACCACGAACTTGCAAGTCATTTTCACCCAGGTGCCGGATAGTTTTGATCACATAGTGTATGGGACAAGCATCAGCTTCCAATGTGATGGAAAAACATCAGTCAGTGTCATATCAAGTATTTGAAGTATGGTAGGGAGTCACACATACTGTAGTAACAATAATGCAGAGTCACATCTCATATTATTATTTTTTGTTTCATGTGCAGAAAGCATCAGTCCTACATGCATGCATGTAAACTCACGGTCATGTTGTATCTGACCATATGTACATCATTGCGTGTCACCTAACATTACTGTGTTTATTATTATGTCTCCAAGGAAAGAGCTGCAGGTTTCTTCATAAAATCAATAGCAAGAAAAATAATGATAATTCCATGAAAATGCTCTTTACTGTAGTTGAAGCACATGACTGGCACATAGCACATGAGGAAAGTGGGGGCCAAATTTAACACGAACATTACTCTCACTTCTTCCTGGATGCAGAGCAGTGGTGGAAGCTCTCACAGTCACATAGACTTCTGATGCTGCTTTCAGAGAATATCATGGAGGCTTAGTATTAACAATATGCCTCGCAGTAACTTTTGAATCTCTATTCTGGCAAATATTATCGTCAAAATCCTTACCGTACACACCAATTATGAACAGGCACTTGGAAAACCATACATGTTCCAATAGTGCATGTCAGCTGGGAAGCTATTGGGAAAGAGTAATAGGTTCTAATATGTAATTATGTACTTTGTACCTCAGGTAATGGTTGGACTAGCGGACAGCACATATACAGTGCATGTTCCATGGATTCCAGGCAATATAATTAAAATGTACACACATTTAATTTATATATTTATACATATCAATTATCAGGATGTTTCTCTCTCTGCTTATGCCACAACAGTGTGTTTGCAAAATGTCACACTCTATTTGCAGAGAGATCACAACATGTGTTACGGGCATTTGTCTAAGTGTGTGTAGGGTACATAGTATAGGTGTAGCATCAATTTCTGTATCGACACTTGTGTTGTATGTGATGCTGACATCACTACATCTCTCTCCAATCAGTCAAATAATTTTTAAATTGTTATTTATGCCAAAAATCGATCAAAGCACAGAACTCGAATGATACCTGTTGGATGACAGAAATCTGCTGGGGGGTTGGGGGGAGCTCAGTTCACATTCAACGGCCTCCCCCTCTAGACCTCTCCCTCCCCCAACCCCTGTCCCCCCCCCCCCCCCCCCCTTGCCTGAACTTCCCACATTCCAACACTGGTCTTCAATATGAGCAATATGACACACAAGACTGTAACTCATATGTTTTTTCCATTTTCACCGTCTCCTCCCTCTTTTGCTCCCACTGCTTCAATCTCAATTGATCTCCCTTTCTGTTTTCCTATCACTTTTGTCACTGACCATCAAAATCTCCTCTCCCTTTTGCTGCCACTGCTATTGTTTTCATTCATCTCTCTTTCTTTGCCACTTTCTCTCTCCTACCTTCACTGTCTCATCTCTCTTTCTCTCCCACTGGCATTGTTTCCTCTCTCTTCCAATGTTACTTTCTTTGCTGCTCCCTTTCAGCATGAAAAAGCACAAATATATTCTCATGGCAAAGTTTTTAATGAGGAAGGCGAAATGAGTATTCAGGCAGCTTGTTCCCCACTTTTCCGTCAGAGTCTTTTAAAGCGGCACATATTCTGCTTTAATCTGCTCCAACAGGAGTGTTTTTCCGCTGTTTGCCTTCTTTTTACTGCTACAGCCAGGTATGCTGCTTATATGAAGACGAATTCTGCATGCCAGTCAATTTTGTACAGATCATTTACATGCTTCAATACAGTTATATGCTTTGAGACATACAAACAACAAATAACTAAGTGTAATATAAGGTTAACACAAAATAGTTTACTTTACATTTTTTCAGTAGAGTTTGCTCATAGATCACAATTCATCAAAAATGCCCAGCTTATGATTTGTTTCTTAAAAGATTAAAATTGTATTAGGAATATTTTACTGAATTTGCAATATTTCCAGTTTTAGTACTTTGGGCATATTTGTTTAGGCGTCAAGTGACCATTATTCAGAGACAACGAGTCAGAGTTTCATTGGTAAACGAAATACTGACTAAGAACATAGTTTGGTAACCTCAGAACCATTGTGATGACCCTACAACACTTGCCATGTGCTCACTACATCATTTAAAACCACAGTTATGCATCAGACAGGTACAACATGAATATTTTATGTGCACATGTACAGTAATTTTAAATTGATAGATCTCGGTAATGGATAATGATACCGAGATATGTTTCATGGTTCCCCGAGAAAAAACATCTTAAGAGCATACAGTGAAAAGTTCGGCAATCCGCCATGAACAGAAATTACAGCAGTATCCACCCCCAAAAATCATGGTTTTTTGGGGTTTTCTCAAGAATCATCCATGCTTTTATAAATCACCTAAGGGCCACTCTAGACCACACCTAATGCAAAAGAACCAATCAATTTCCTCTATTTGCCTAGTCTGGACGAAGTGTGTAACGTTTAAATTCTGACACTGTGATGTAGGATAGCTACAGTATGCCCATTCTCCTGATAGGTATACAAATGGTTTTTAGGCCAAGGGATATCCAAAACACTTGACTCCTTCTCTGATCAATATAAACCGAGATATGACCTTCTGAAAAATGGCGTTTTGGAACCTATTGCCACTGTGCACAGTCTCACACAGACTGGTTATAGATAATTTTATTCCCATGTATAGAAATTTTCTCCAGGAAGAGTATCGTTCCTTACTTGCACTAATTCTAAGGAAAACTGACTCGGGTAGGAAAATTAGTTTACAGAGTCGTCGGCTAACAGGCGTCAGGACAGCAATGGACCCACTGGTACTATATCAAGAACAATATGTGCACACAGAAATGTGTAAAGCATTCAGACAGCATGCAAATTCAGCTAATGATGAATGTATGCCGAATTACGCTGAGAAATTTATTAAATTGAATGATCAGATGAATCAAAGAATGAACATCTCACAAAAGTTCATTGTTAACTAATGTGTATGTCATGCCTCTATTCCAGCATAAACATGAGTCTATGTGAGTATCTGAAAACACCAAATCTGCCCAATCCACCTGTTGAAATACCATGGCAGAATGAAATGTTACTAGATTTAACACATAAAAAGTCTTCTTACAAGTCATGCAGAAACTAATTTGAAAATGAAGAATGTGCTTACCAAAAGAAAGAAGATGAATAACTTCCACACCTTCCATTGTTCATTATTGTGCAGATCATGCCCTTATCGAGCATAAAATTCAGGCTGTGTGAGCATCTGCTCACAACAAATCTGTCTGATCCAATTAATGAAAAACCACAGAAGAAAGAAATGTCACTTCACTTTACTTACATAAAAGGCAATCTTACATGTCACATAGAAAGTAATTTTCAAAATATATAACAGAAGAATCTACTTACAAAAAAAAGAAAATGAATAAACCTCCACACCTTTCATTGTTAATTATTGTGCAGGTCATGAATCCTTTCCAGCATAAATGTGACGCCGTGTGAGTATCCACTCACACCAAATCTGCCTGATCCACCAGCTGAAAAACCACGGAAGAAAGAAATGTTACTAGGTTTTACATATATAAAAGGTCATCTTACAAGTCATGAAGAAAGTAGTTTCAAAAATATATAAAAAAAAGGTACATACCAAAAGAAACAAAATGTGTAAACCTCTGTTCACCTTTCATTGTTAACTACTCTGTAGGTCATGCCTCTTTCCAAGCACACATTTGAGGCCATGTGACCATCCGCACACACCAAAACTGACAGATCCACCTGCTGAAAAACCACAGAAGAAAGAAATGTTACTAGATTTTACATATATAAAAGGAAATCTTACAAGTCAAGCAGAAAGAAATTTTAAAAATATGTAACAGAAGAACGTTCCTAGGAAAAGAAAGTAGATGCGTACACCACAGCACCTTTCATTGTTAACTATTGTGTAGGTCTTGCCTCTTTTCCAGCATAAGTTTCAGGCCATGTGAGTATCGGCTCACAACAAATCTGACTGATCCACCTGCTGAACAACAACAGACAAAAGAAATGTTACTACATTTTACATAGATGATTAGTTATCTTACAAATAATGCAGAACATGATTTTAAAAATATATAAGATAAGAAAGATTTTACCAAAAAAAAAAAAAGAATATGCACAAACATCCAGACCTTTCATTGTTAACTGTTGTGTAGGTCAGGCCTCTTTTTCCAGCATAAATTTGAGGCTGTGTGAGTATCCACTCACTCCACATGCACCCCTTCCACCTGCAGAAATACCACAGAAGAATGAAATGTAACAAGATTTTACATATATACAAGGTCATTCTACAAGTCAAGAAGAAAACAATTTTAAAAATATATAACACAAGAAACTACATAAATAAAGAAAGAAGATGCATTAAACTCCGCACCTTTCACTGTTAACTATTGCGTATTTAATGCCTCTTTTCCAGCATAAATTTAAGGCCGTGTGAGTATCCGCTCACACCAAATCTGCCTGATGAGCTTGCTGAAACACCACAGATGCAGGAAATGTTACTAGATTTTACATATGTAAAAGGTTGTCTTACTAGTCATGCAGCAAATAATTTGGCAAATAAATAACAGAAGAAAGTACTTACAAAAGAATGTAGTTGGATAAATATTCTCAGCATTTATTGTTAAATATTGTGTAATCAATGCCTCTTTTCCAGCATAAATTTGAGGCAGTTTGAGTATTAGCTCACACAAAATCTGCCCGATGAGCTTGCTGGACAACCACAGAAGAAGGAAATGTTACTAGATTTTACATATGTAAATGGTCGTCTTACAAGTCATGGATGGATATAAATATATAACACAAGTAAGTGCTTACCAAATACGTGAATTTCGATAAACATCCACAAGCTTCATTGTAAGCTATTGCATAGGTCATGCCTTTTTTCCAGCATAAATTTGAGGCCTTGTGCATATCCGCTCACTCCAAATCTGCATGACCCACCTGCTGAAATACCACAGAAGAATGAAATATTACAATATTTTACATATATAAAAAGTCATCTTACAATAAATACAACAAGTAATTTGATAAATTTGGAATGAAAGAAATTACTCATGAAAAGAAAGAAGATGCATAAGTATCGTTGCCCTTCATTGTGAATTATTGTGTAATTAATGGCATTTTTCCAGGACAGATTTGTAGCTATATGAGTATCTGCTCACACCAAATCTGCCAGATGAGCTTGCTGAACCACCACAGAAGCAAAAGATGTTAATAGATTTCACGTATGTAAAAGTTCATCTTACAAGTCATGCAGAACGTTATTTTAAAAATGTATTAAAGAATTAAGGGCTTAGAAGATAAAAGAATTTGGATAAACTTCCGCAAGCTTCATTGCTAACTACTGCGTAGGTGAGACCTCTTTTCCAGCATACATTTGAGGCCATACGTGTATCTGCTCACTCCAAATCTGCCTGATCCACATGCGAAAATACTACAAAAGAATAAATGGTACAAGACTAAACACATATAAATGGACATCTTACAAGTCATGCAGCAAGTACTTTGAAAAATATGTAAGAAAGAAGATGCATAAATATCCGCACCCTTCATTGTGAACTATTGTGTAATTAGTGCCTCTTTTCCAGCATAAATTTAAGTCCATGTGAGTATCCGCTCACACCAAATCTGCACGATTAGCTTGCTAAACCATGATAGAAGCCAGAAATGCTACTAGATTTTACATATGAGAAGTTTGTCTTACAGGTCATGCAGAGTGATTTTTTAAAATATATAACAGAAGTAAGGGCGTACCAAATAAAAGAATTTCTATTAACATCCGCAAGCTTCATTTGTAAGTATTGCGTAGGTCATGCCTCTTCTCCAGCATATGTTAGAGGCCAAGTGAGTATCCGCCCACTCCAAATCTGCCCGCTTCACCTGCTGAAATACCACAGAGGAATGAAATGTTACAAGATTTTAAATATATAAAAGGTTATCTTACAAGTCATGCAATGAGTGATTTGAAAAATTTATAATGGAAGAATGTACTTATCAAAAGAAAGAAGATGCATAAGTATCCTAGCACTTCATTGTAAATTATTGTCTAATTAATGGCTCTTTTTCATCATAGATTTGAGGCCGTGTGGGTATCATCTCACACCCAATCTGCCTGATGATCTTATGGAAACACCACAGAAGCATTAAAAGTTACTAGATTTTACGTATATAAAAAGTCATCTTACAAGAAATTGAGCAAGTAATTTCAAAAATACGTTACGAAAGAAAGCACTTACCGAAAGAAGGACGATTCATAAATATCCACACTTTTCATTGTTAATTAATGTGTAACTAATGCCTATTTCCAGCACAAATTTGAGGCCATGTGAGTATCCACTCACAAAAAATTGGCCCAATGAGCATGCTGAAACACCAAAGAAGCAGGAAATGTTACTAGATTTTACAAATGAAAAAGGTCATCTTACAAGTCATGCAGAAAGTTATTTTGAAAAATATAACAGGTATAAGGGCTCACCAAATAAAAGAATTTGGATAAACATCAGCAAGCTGCATTGTAAGCTAATGCTTGGTCATACCTCTTTTCCAGCTAAAATTTGAGCCCTTGTGAGTATCTGCTCACTCAAAATCTGCCTGATCCACCTGCTGAAATACCACAGAAGAATGAATTGTTACAATATTTTACATATATAAAAGGTCATCTTACAAGTAATGCAACGAGTAATTTGATAAAATTATAACGAAAGAAATTACTCACCAATAGAAAGAAGATGCATAAGTATCCTTGCGCTTCATTGTGAACTATTGTGTAATTAATGTCTCTTGTGCAGTTTAAATGTGAGATCGTGTGAGTATCAGCACACACGAAATTAAAGACTCTCCTCCAGCACAAATTTGAGGCCGTGTGAGTTTTTGCTCACTCCAAATCTGCCCGATGAGCTTGCTGAAACACCACAGGAGAGGGAAATGTTACTAGATTTTACAAATGTAAAAGGTCATATTACATGTCATGCAGAAAGTTATTTTAAAAATTTATAACAGAAGTAAGATCTTACCAAACAAAAGAATTTGGAAGAACATCTCCAATCTTCATTGTTAACTATTGCGTAGGTGATGCTTTTTTTCCAACATAAATTTGAGGCTGAGTGAGTATGCACTCACTCCAAATCTGTCAATCCATCTGCTAAAAATACCACAGAAAAATGAAATGTTACAAGATTTTACATATATAATACATCATCTCACAAGTCCTGCAGCAAGTAATTTGAAAAATACATTACAGTAGAAAGTACTTACCAAAAGAAAGAAGATGCGTAGATTTTGGCACCCCTTACTGTTAACTATTTTGTAATTAATGCCCCTTTTCGAGCATAAATTTGAGGCCATGTCAGTATCTGATCACATCAAATCTGCCCAATGAGCTTGCTGAAACACAACCTAAGCAGGAAATGTTACTAGATTTTATACATGTAATAAGTTGTCTTGCAGGTCATGCAGTAAGTTACTTTAAAAATATATAACAGAAGTAAGACTTACAAAATAAAAGAATTTGGATAAAAATTCGCAAGCTTCACTGTTAATTATGCCTCCTTTCCAGCATAAATATGAGGCTCTGTGAGTTGTTTGTTGTTGTGGTCTTCAGTCCTGAGACTGGTCTAATGCAGCTCTCCATGCTACTCTATCCTGTGCAAGCCTCTTCATCTCCCAGTACCCACTGCAACCTACATCCTTCTGAATCTGCGTAGTGTAGTCATCTCTTGGTCTCCCTGTACGATTTTTACCCTCCACGCTGCCCTCCAATACTAAATTGGTGATCTCTTGATACCTTAGAACATGTACTACCAACCGATCCCTTCTTCTGGTCAAGTTATGCCACAAACTTCTCTTCTCCCCAATCCTATTCAATACTTCCTCATTAGTTATGTGATCTACCCATCTAATCTTCAGCATTCTTCTGTAGCACCGCATTTTGAAAGCTTCTATTCTCTTCTTGTCCAAACTATTTATTGTCCACGTTTCACTTCCATACATGGCTACACTCCATACAATTATTTTCAGAAATGTCTTCCTCACACTTAAATCTATACTCGATGTTAACAAATTTCTCTTCTACAGAAACGCTTTCCTTGCCATTGCCAGTCTACATTTTATATCCTCTCTACTTCGACCATCATCAGTTATTTTGCTCCCCAAATAACAAAACTCCTTTACTACTTTAAGTGTCTCATTTCCTAATCTAATACCCTCAACATAACCCGACTTAATGTGACTACATTCCATTATCCTCAATTTGCTTTTGTTGTTGTTCATCTTATATCCTCCTTTCAAGACACAATCCATTCCGTTCAACTGCTCTTCCAAGTCGTTTGCTATCTCTGACAGAATTATAATTTCATCGGCGAACCTCAAAGTTTTTATTTCTTCTCCATGGATTTTAATACGTACTCCGAACTTTTCTTTTGTTTCCTTCACTGCTTGCTCAATATACAGATTGAATAACATCGGGGAGAGGCTACAACACTGTCTCACTCCCTTCCCAACCACTGCTTCCCTTTCATGTCCCTCGACTCTTGTAACTGCCATTTGGTTTCTGTACAAATTGTAAATAGCCTTTCGCTCCCTGTATTTTACCCCTGCCACCTTTAGAATTTGAAAGAGAGTATTCCAGTCAACATTGTCAAAAGCTTTCTCTAAGTCTACAAATGCCAGAAACATAGGTTTGCCCTTCTTTAATCTAGCTTCCAAGATAAGTCGTAGGGTCAGTATTACCTTACGTGTTGCAACATTTCTACAGAATCCAAAGTGATCTTACCCAAGGTCGGCTTCTACCAGTTTTTCCATTCGTCTGTAACGAATTTGCGTTAGTATTTTGCAGCTGTGACTTATTAAACTGATAGTTTGGTAATTTTCACATCTGTCAACACCTGCTTTCTTTGGGATTGGAATTATTATATTCTTCTTGAAGTCTGAGGGTATTTCGTCTGTCTCATACATCTTGCTCACCAGATGGTAGAGTTTTGTCATGACTGGCTCTCCCAAGGCCGTCAGTAGTTCCAATGAAATGTTGTCTATTCTGCGGGCGTTGTTTCGACTCAGGTCTTTCAGTGCTCTGTCAAACTCTTCCTGCAGTACCGTATCTCCCATTTCATATTGATCTACATCCTCTTCCATTTCCATAATATTGTCCTCAAGTACATCGCCCTTCTATAGCCCCTCTATATACTCCGTCCACCTTTCTGCTTTCCCTTGTTTGCTTAGAACTGGGTTTCCATCTGAGCTCTTGATGTTCATATGAGTGGTTCTCTTATCTCCAAAGATCTCTTTATTTTCCTGTAGGCAGTATCTATCTTACCTCTAGTGAGGTACGCCTCTACATCCTTACATTTGTCATCTAACCATCCCTGCTTAGCTATTTTGCACTTCCTGTCGATCTCATTTTTGAGATGTTTGTATTCCTTTTTGCCTGCTTCATTTACTGCATTTTTATATTTTCTCCTTTCATCAATTAAATTCAATACTTCTTCTGTTACCCAACGATTTCGACTAGCCCTTGTCTTTTTACCTACTTGATCCTCTGCTGCCTTCACTACTTCATCCCTCAAAGCTACCCATTCTTCCTCTACTGTATTTCTTTCCCCCATTTCTGTCAATTGTTCCCTTATGCTCTCCCTGAAACTCTGTACAACATCTGGTTCTTTCAGTTTATCCAGGTCCCATCTCCTTAATTTCCCACATTTTAGCAGTTTCTTCAGTTTTAACCTACAGGTCAGAACCAATAGATTGTGGTCAGAGTCCACATCTGCTCATGGAAATGTCTTACAATTTAAAACCTGGTTCCCAAATCTCTGTCTTACCATTATATAATCTATCTGATACCTTTTAGTAAGGGCTTACCACATAAAATTATTTGGATTAAGATCCACAAGCATCAGTGCTAAATATTGCGTCGCCGATGCCTCCTTTCCAGCATAAATATGAGGCTCTGTGAGTGTCCATTCACTCCAAATCTGCCCGATCCACCTGCTGAAATACCACAGACGAATGAAGTGTTACACGATTTCACATATTATTTCATTCAAGTCATGCAGCAAATACATAAAAAAATATATAACGCAAGAAAGTACTTACCAAAAGAACAATGATGCATAAATATACGCACTCTCCAGTGTTAACTGTAGTGTAGTAATGTCGCTTTTCGACCATAAAATTGAGCCTGTGTGAGTAACGTCTCACACCAAAACATGCCGAAGAGAATGCTGAAACACCACGGAAAAAGGAAATGTTACTATTTTTAATTAATGTAAAAGTTCGCCATACAACTTATGCGGAAAGTTATTTTACAAATATATAACAGAACTAAGGGCTTACCACATAAAATTATTTGGATAAAGATCCATAAGTTTCACTCTTAAATATTGCGTAGCCAATGCTTACTTTCCAGCATAAAAATGAGGCTGTGTGAGTGTCCGCTCACACCAATACTTCCCGGTCCACCTGCTGAAATGCCACAGAAGAATGAAATGTTACACAATTTTACATATATAAAAGGTCATCTTTCATGTCATGCAGCAAGTAAGGTTAAAAATACATAACGGAAGAAATTACTCATCTAAAGAACGACGATGCGTTAATACACGCACCATCAAGTGTTAACTCTAGTGTAATTAATGCCTCTTTTTGGGCATAAATTTGAGGCCATGTGAGTATCGTCTCACACCAAATGTAGCTGAAGAGCTTGCTGAAACTCGACAGATGCAGGAAACGTTACTAGATTTTACTTATGTAAAAGGTCGCCTTACAAGACATGTGGAACGTTATTTTAAAAATATATAACAGAAAAAGGGATTACCTCATAAAATTATTTGGATAAACATCCGCAAGCCTCACTGTTAAATATTGCGTAGCCAATGCCTCCTTTCCAGCACAAATATGAGGCTCTGTGAGTATCGTCTCACACCAAATCTAGCCGACGAACTTGCTGAAACACCAAAGAAGCGGGAAATGGTACTTGACTTTACTCATGTAAAAGGTCGCATTACAAGTTACTTGGAATGTTATTTTAAAAATATATTACAGAAGTAAGGGGTTACCACATTAATTTGTTTGGGTAAAGTTCCGCAAGCTTCACTGTTAAATATTGCGTAGCTGATGCCTACTTTCCAGCAGAAATACGATGCTGTGTGAGTGTCCGCTCACTCCAAATCTGCTCAGTCCACCTGCTGACATACCACAGAAGAATGAAATGCTACAAACTTTTTACATATATAAAATGTCATCTTTCAACTCATACAGCAAGTAAGGTGAAAAATACATAACGGAAATAATTACGTACCAAAAGAACGACGATGCATAAATATACGCCCCCTCCAGTGTTAACTCTAGTGTAATTAATGCCTCTTTTAGTTCATAAATCTGAGGCCGAGTGAGTATCGTCTCACACCAAATCTAGCCGAAGAGCTTGCTGAAACACCACAGAAGTAGGAAATGTTACTAGATTTCACTTTTCCAAAATGTCGAGTTACAAGTCATGTGGAACGTTATTTTAAAAATATATAACAGAAGTAAGGGCTTACCACATAAAGTTATTTATATAAAGATCTGCAAGCTTCACTGTTAAATATTGCATAGCCAATGCCTCCTTTCCAGGATAAATATGAGGCTCTCTGAGTGTCCGCTCACTCCAAATCTTCCAGGTCCACCTGCTGATATACCACAGAAGAATGAAATGCTTCAAAATTTTACATATATAAAAGGTCATCATATAACTAATACAGCAAGTAAGGTGAAAAAAACATAACGAAAGAAATTACTTACCAAAAGAACGACAATGCATAAATATACACCCCTCCAGTGTTAACTCTAGTGTAATTAATAACTGTTTTCGGGCATAATTCTGAGGCTATGTGAGTATCGTCCCACACCAAATGTAGCCCAAGAGCTTGCTGAAACACCACAGAAGCAAGAAATGATACTGGATTTTACTCATGTATAAGGTCGCCTTACAAGTCACATGGAATGTTATATTAAAAAAATTTAAAACTGTAGTAAAAACTTACCTCATAAAATTATTTGGATAAGAAAATGCAAACTTCACTGGAGAATATTGCGTAGCCAATGCCTCCTTTGTAGCATAAATATGAGAATTTGTGAGTGTCCTCTCACTCCAAATCTGCCCGGTCCACCTGCTGACATACCATAGAAGAATGAAATGCTTCAACATTTTACATATATAAAAGGTCATCTTTTGACTCATATAGCAACTAAGGTGAAAAATACATAACTGCAGAAATTATTTACCAAATCAACAATGATGAATAACATACGCCCCCTCCAGTGTTAACTCTAGTGTAATTAATGCCTCTGAGGCTGTGTGAGTATTGTCTCACATCAAATCTTGCCTAAGAGCTTGCTGAAGCACCACAGAAGCAGGATATGTTACTGGATTTTACTTATGTAAAAGGTCGCATTGCAAGTCATGTGGAACGTTATTTTAAAAGTATATAACAGATGTAAGGTTTTACCACATAAAATTATTTGGATAAAGATCCGTAAGCTTTGCTGTTAAATATTACATAGCCGATGCCTCCTTTCCAGCATAAATGTGAGGCTCTGTGAATGTCCGCCCACTACAAATCTGTCCGGACCAACTGCTGACATACCACAGAGGATTGAAATACTACAACATTTTACAAATATATAAGGTCATCTTTCAATTCATACAGCAAATAAGGTGAAAAACACATAACGGAAGAAATTACTTACCAAAAGGAGGATGATGCATAACTATACGCCCCCTCCAGTGTTAACTCTAGTATAATTAATGCCTCTTTAAGGGAATTTATCTGAGGCAGTGTGAGTATCATCTCACACCAAATCTTGAAGAATAGCTTGCTGAAACATCACAGATGTCAGAAATGTTACTGGATGTCGCCTTACAAGTCATGTGGAATGTTATTTTAAAAATATATAACAGAAGTAAGGGCTTACCACATAAAATTATTTGGATAAAGATCCGCAAGCTTCACTGTTAAATATTGCGTAGCCGATGCCTCCCTTCCAGCATATGAGCAATATGAGACTCCCTTTGTGTCCGCTCACTCCAAATCTGCCCGGTCCACCTGCTGACGTACCACAGAAGAATTAAATGCTACAACATTTTACATGTATAAAAGGTGATCTTTCAACTCATTCGACAAGTGAGGTAAAAAATACATAACACAAGAAATTACTTACCAAAAGAACAATGATGCATAAATATACGCTCCCTCCAGTGTTAACTCTAGTGAAATTAATGCCTCTTTTCGGGCATAAAACTGAGACTGTGTGACTATAATCTCACACCAAATCTAGCCGAAGAGCTTGCTGAAACACCACAGAAGCCGAAAAGAGACGGGATTTTACTTATGTAAAAGGTCGCCTTACAATTCATGTGGAACGTTGTTTTAAAAATATATATAAACTCATACAGGAAGTAAATTGAAAAACAAATAACTTACAAACAAATTACTTACTAAAAGAACAATGATGTATAAATATACAACCCCTACATTGCTTACTCTTGTATAATTGATACCTCTTTTTGACATACCACAAAAGAATGAAATGCTACAACATTTTACATATATAAAAGGTCACCTTTCAACTCATACAGCAAGTAAGGTGAAAAACGAATAATGGAAGAAATCATTTTCCAAAATAAGGATGATGCATAAATCTACAACCCCATTATTGTTAACTCTAGTGTAATTAATGCCACTTTTCGGGCATAAATCTGAGGCCGTGTGAGTATCGTATCACACCAAATCTAGCCGAAGAGTTCACTAAATCACTGTAGAAGCTGGAAATGTTACTGGATTTTACTTATGTAAAAGGTCGCTTTACAACTTAATTTTCAAAATATTTAACAGAAGTATGGGTTTACCACATAAAATTATTTGGATAAAGATCCTCAAGCTTCATTGTTAAATATAGCATAGCTGATACCACTTTCCAGCATAAATATGAGGCTCTGTGAGTGTCCGCTCACTTCAAATCTGCCAGGTCCACCTGCTGACATACCACAGAAGAACGAAATGCTACAACATTTTACATATATAAAACGTCAACTTTCAACTCATACAGCAAGTAAAGTTAGAAATACATAATGGAAGAAATTACTTTCCAAAATAACGATGATGCTTAAATATACTCCCACTCCAGTGTTAACTCTAGAGTAATTAATGCCCCATTTCGAGAATAAATCTATAGCCATGTGAATATCATCTCACACCAAATCTAGCCGAAGAGCTTTCTCAAACACCACAGAAGTAGGAAAGTTACTGGATTTTACTTATCTAAAAGGTTGCCTTAAAAGTCATGTGGATTGTTATTTTAAAAATATTTAACAGAAGTAAGGGCTTACCACATAAAATTATTTGGATAAAGATCCGCAAGCTGCACTGTTAAATATTGTGTAGCCGATGCCTCCCTTCCAGCATATGAGCAATATGAGACTCCCTTGGTGTCCGCTCACTCCAAATCTGCCCGGTCCACCTGCTGACGTACCACAGAAGAATTAAATGCTACAACATTTTACATGTATAAAAGGTGATCTTTCAACTCATTCGACAAGTGAGGTAAAAAATACATAACACAAGAAATTACTTACCAAAAGAACAATGATGCATAAATATACGCTCCCTCCAGTGTTAACTCTTGTGTAATTAATGCCTCTTTTTGGGCATAAATGTGACGCTGTGTGAGTATAGTCACACAGCAAATCTAGCCGTAGAGCTTCCTGAAAGACCACAGAAGCAGGAAACATTACTGGACTTTACTTCTGTAAAAGTTCGCCTTACAATTCATGTGGAGCATTATTTTAAAAATATATAACAGAAGTAAGGGCTTACCACATAAAATTATTAGGGTAATGATCCGCAAGCTTCACTGTTAAATATTGTGTAGCCGATGCCTCCTTTCCAGCATAAATATGAGGCTCAGTGAGTCTCCGCTCACTCCAAATCTGCCCGGTCAACGTGCTGACATACCACATAAGAATGAAATGCTACAATATTATATATATATATATAATAGGTCATCTTTCAACTCATACAGCAAGTAAGGTGAAAAATACATAACGGAAGAAATTACTTACCAAAAGATGGATGATGCATCAATATTCACCCCCTCCAGTGTTAAATTTAGTGTAATTAATGCCTCTTTTCGGCCATAAATCTAACCTCGTGTGAGTATCGTCTCACACCAAATCTACCAGAAGAGCTTGCTGAAACACCACAAAAGCAGGAAATGTTACTGAATTTTACATATGTTAAACGTCGTCTTACAAGTCATATGGAACGTTATTTCAAAAATATATTACAGAAGTAAGGGCTTACCACATAAAAATACTTGGATAGAGATCCGCAGGCTTCACTGTTAAATATTACGTAGCCGATGCCTCCTTTCTAGCATAAATATGAGGCTCTGTGAGTCTCCGCTCACTCCAAATCAGTCTGGTCCACCTGCTGAAATACCACAGAAGAATGAAATGCTACAACATTTTATATATATAACAGGTCATCTTCCAACTCATACTGCAAGTAAGGTGAAAAATACATAACGGAAGAAATTACTTACCAAAAGAACGATTATGCATAAATATACGCCCCCTCCAGTGTTAGCTCTAGTGTAATTAATGCCTCTTTAAGGGAATTTATCTGAGGCAGTGTAAGTATCATCTCACACCAAATCTTGAAGAAGAGCTTGCTGAAACATCACAGATGTCAGAAATGTTACTGGATGTCGCCTTACAAGTCATGTGGAATGTTATTTTAAAAATATATAACAGAAGTAATGGCTTACCACATGTTATTACTTGGATAAAGAACCACAAGCTTCACTGTTAAATATTGCGTAGCCGATGCCTCCCTTCCAGCATATGAGCAATATGAGACTCCCTTTGTGTCCGCTCACTCCAAATCTGCCCGGTCCACCTGCTGACGTACCACAGAAGAATTAAATGCTACAACATTTTACATGTATAAAAGGTGATCTTTCAACTGATTCGACTAGTGAGGTAAAAAATACATAACACAAGAAATTACTTACCAAAAGAACAATGATGCATAAATATACGCTCCCTCCACTGTTAACTCTAGTGTAATTAATGCCTCTTTTCGGGCATAAAACTGAGACTGTGTGACTATAATCTCACACCAAATCTAGCCGAAGAGCTTGCTGAAACACCACAGAAGCCGGAAAGGAGACGGGATTTTACTTATGTAAAAGGTCGCCTTACAATTCATATGGAACGTTGTTTTAAAAATATATATAAACTCATACAGGAAGTAAATTGAAAAACAAATAACTTACAAACAAATTACTTACTAAAAGAACAATGATGTATAAATATACAACCCCTACATTGCTTACTCTTGTGTAATTGATACCTCTTTTTGACATACCACAAAAGAATGAAATGCTACAACATTTTACATATATAAAAGGTCACCTTTCAACTCATACAGCAAGTAAGGTGAAAAACGAATAATGGAAGAAATCATTTTCCAAAATAAGGATGATGCATAAATCTACAACCCCATTATTGTTAACTCTAGTGTAATTAATGCCACTTTTCGGGCATAAATCTGAGGCCGTGTGAGTACCGTATCACACCAAATCTAGCCGAATAGTTCGCTAAATCACTGTAGAAGCTGGATATGTTACTGGATTTTACTTACGTAAAAGGTCGCTTTACAACTTTATTTTCAAAATATTTAACAGAAGTATGGGTTTACCACATAAAATTATTTGGATAAAGATCCTCAAGCTTCATTGTTAAATATAGCATAGCTGATACCACTTTCCAGCATAAATATGAGGCTCTGTGAGTGTCCGCTCACTTCAAATCTGCCAGGTCCACCTGCTGACATGCCACAGAAGAACGAAATGCTACAACATTTTACATATATAAAACGTCAACTTTCAACTCATACAGCAAGTAAAGTTAGAAATACATAATGGAAGAAATTACTTTCCAAAATAACGATGATACATAAATATACTCCCACTCCAGTGTTAACTCTAGAGTAATTAATGCCCCATTTCGAGAATAAATCTATAGCCATGTGAATATCATCTCACACCAAATCTAGCCGAAGAGCTTTCTCAAACACCACAGAAGTAGGAAAGTTACTGGATTTTACTTATCTAAAAGGTCGCCTTAAAAGTCATGTGGATTGTTATTTTAAAAATATATAACAGAAGTAAGGGCTTACCACATAAAATTATTTGGGTTAGCTCTAGTGTAATTAATGCCTCTTTTCGAGCATAAATTTGATGCCGTGTGAGTATCCTCTCACACCAAATCTAGCCGAAGAGCTTGCTGAAACACCACAGAAGCAGGAAATGTTACTGGATTTTACTCATGTAAAAGATCGCCTTACAAGTCATGTGGAAAGTTATTTTAAAAATACACTCCAGGAAATCGAAAAAAGAACACATTGACACCGGTGTGTCAGACCCACCATACTTGCTCTGGACACTGCGAGAGGGCTGTACAAGCTATGATCACACGCACGGCATATCGGACACACCAGGAACCGCGGTGTTGGCCGTCGAATGGCGCTAGCTGCGCAGCATTTGTGCACCGCCGCCGTCAGTGTCAGCCAGTTTGCCGTGGCATACGTAGCTCCATCGCAGTCTTTAACACTGGTAGCATGCTGCGACAGCGTGGACGTGAACCGTATCTGCAGTTGAGGGACATTGAGCGACGGCGTATAGTGGGCATGCGGGAGGCCGGGTGGACGTACCGCCGAATTGCTCAACACGTGGGGCGTGAGGTCTCCACAGTACATCGATGTTGTCGCCAGTGGTCGGCGGAAGGTGCACGTGCCCGTCGACCTGGGACCGGACCGCAGCGACTCACGGATGCACGCCAAGACCTTAGGATCCTACGCAGTGCCGTAGGGGACCGCACCACCACTTCCCAGCAAATTAGGGACACTGTTGCTCCTGGGGTATCGGCGAGGACCATTCGCAACTGTCTCCATGAAGCTAGGCTACGGTCCCGCACACCGTTAGGCCGTCTTCCGCTCATGCCCCAACATCGTGCAGCCCGCCTCCAGTGGTGTCGCGACAGGCGTGAATGGAGGGACGAATGGAGATGTGTCGTCTTCAGCGATGAGAGTCGCTTCTGCCTTGGTGCCAATGATGGTCGTATGTGTGTTTGGCGCCGTGCAGGTGAGCGCCACAATCAGGACTGCATATGACCGAGGCACACAGGGCCAACACCCGGCATCATGGTGTGGGGAGCGATCTCCTACACTGGCCGTACACCTCTGGTGATCATCGAGGGGACACTGAATAATGCACGGTACATCCAAACCGTCATCGAACCCATCGTTCTACCATTCCTAGACCGGCAAGGGAACCTGCTGTTCCAACGGGACAATGCACTTCCGCATGTATCCCGTGCCACCCAACGTGCTCTAGAAGGTGTAAGTCAACTACCCTGGCCAGCAAGATCTCCGGATCTGTCCCCCATTGAGCATGTTTGGGACTGGATGAAGCGTCGTCTCACGCGGTCTGCACGTCCAGCACGAACGCTGGTCCAACTGAGGCGCCATGTGGAAATGGCATCGCAAGCCGTTCCACAGGACTACATCCAGCATCTTTACGATCGTCTCCATGGGAGAATAGCAGCCTGCATTGCTGCGAAAGTGGATATACACTGTACTAGGGCCGACATAGTGCATGCTCTGTTGCCTGTGTCTATGTGCCTGTGGTTCTGTCAGTGTGATCATGTGATGTATCTTACCCCAGGAATGTGTCAATATGGTCTCCCCTTCCTGGGACAATGAATTCACGATGTTCTTATTTCAATTTCCAGGAGTGTATATAACAGAAGTAATGGCTTACCACATGTTATTATTTGGATAAAGAACCGCAAGCTTCACTGTTAAATATAGCGTAGACGATGCCTCCTTTCTAGCATAAATATGAGGCTCTGTGAGTGTCAGCTCACTCCAAATCTGTCCGGTCCACCTGCTGAAATACCACAGAAGAATGAAATGCTACAACATTTTACATATATAAAAGGTCATCTTCCAACTCATACTGCAAGTAAGGTGAAAAATACGTAACGGAAGAAATTACTTACCAAAAGAACGATTATGCATAAATATACGCCCCCTCCAGTGTTAGCTCTAGTGTAATTAATGCCTCTTTTCGAGCATAAATTTGATGCCGTGTGAGTATCCTCTCACACCAAATCTAGCCGAAGAGCTTGCTGAAACACCACAGAAGCAGGAAATCTTACTGCATTTTACTCACATAAAAGGTCGCCTTACAAGTCATGTGGAAAGTTATTTTAAAAATATATAACAGAAGTAATGGCTTACCACATGTTATTACTTGGATAAAGAACCACAAGCTTCACTGTTAAATATAGCGTAGACGATGCCTCCTTTCAAGCATAAATATGAGGCTCTGTGAGTGTCCGCTCACTTCAAATCTGTCTGGTCCACCTGCTTAAATACTACAGAAGAATGAAATGCTACAACATTTTACATATATAAAAGGTCATCTTCCAACTCATACTGCAAGTAAGGTGAAAAATACATAACGGAAGAAATTACTTACCAAAAGAACGATTATGCATAAATATACGCCCCCTCCAGTGTTAAAACTAGTGTAATCAAAGCCTCTTTTCGAGCATAAATTTGATGCTGTGTGAGTATCCTCTCACACCAAATCGAGCCGAAGAGCTTGCTGAAACACCACAGAAGCAGGAAATGTTACTGGATTTTACTCATGTAAAAGGTCGCCTTACAAGTCATGTGGAAAGTTATTTTAAAAATATATAACAGAAGTAATGGCTTACCACATGTTATTATTTGGATAAAGAAACGCAAGCTTCACTGTTAAATATAGCGTAGACGATGCCTCCTTTCAAGCATAAATATGAGGCTCTGTGAGTGTCCGCTCACTCCAAATCTGTCTGGTCCACCTGCTGAAATACCACAGAAGAATGAAATGCTACAACATTTCACATATATAAAAAGTCATCTTCCAACTCATACTGCAAGTAAGGTGAAAAATACATAACGGAAGAAATTACTTACCAAAAGAACGATTATGCATAAATATACGCCCCCTCCAGCGTTAGCTCTAGAGTAATTAATGCCTCTTTTCAAGCATAAATTTGATGCCGTGTGAGTATCCTTTCACACCAAATCTAGCCGAAGAGCTTGCTGAAACACCACAGAAGCAGGAAATGTTACTGGATTTTACTCTTGTAAAAGGTCGCCTTACAAGTCATGTGGAAAGTTATTTTAAAAATATATAACAGAAGTAATGGCTTACCACATGTTATTATTTGGATAAAGAACCACAAGCTTCACTGTTAAATATAGCGTAGACGATGCCTCCTTTCAAGCATAAATATGAGGCTCTGTGAGTGTCCGCTCACTCCAAATCAGTCTGGTCCACCTGCTGAAATACCACAGAAGAATGAAATGCTACAACATTTTACATATATAAAAGGTCATCTTCCAACTCATACTGCAAGTAAGGTGAAAAATACATAACGGAAGAAATTACTTACCAAAAGAACGATTATGCATAAATATACGCCCCCTCCAGTGTTAGCTCTAGTGTAATTAATGCCTCTTTTCGAGCATAAATTTGATGCCGTGTGAGTATCCTCTCACACCAAATCTAGCCGAAGAGCTTGCTGAAACACCACAGAAGCAGGAAATGTTACTGGATTTTACTCATGTAAAAGGTCGCCTTACAAGTCATGTGGAAAGTTATTTTAAAAATATATAACAGAAGTAATGGCTTACCACATGTTATTACTTGGATAAAGAACCACAAGCTTCACTGTTAAATATAGCGTAGACGATGCCTCCTTTCTAGCATAAATATGAGGCTCTGTGAGTGTCAGCTCACTCCAAATCTGTCCGGTCCACCTGCTGAAATACCACAGAAGAATGAAATGCTACAACATTTTACATATATAAAAGGTCATCTTCCAACTCATACTGCAAGTAAGGTGAAAAATACGTAACGGAAGAAATTACTTACCAAAAGAACGATTATGCATAAATATACGCCCCCTCCAGTGTTAGCTCTAGTGTAATTAATGCCTCTTTTCGAGCATAAATTTGATGCCGTGTGAGTATCCTCTCACACCAAATCTAGCCGAAGAGCTTGCTGAAACACCACAGAAGCAGGAAATCTTACTGCATTTTACTCACATAAAAGGTCGCCTTACAAGTCATGTGGAAAGTTATTTTAAAAATATATAACAGAAGTAATGGCTTACCACATGTTATTACTTGGATAAAGAACCACAAGCTTCACTGTTAAATATAGCGTAGACGATGCCTCCTTTCAAGCATAAATATGAGGCTCTGTGAGTGTCCGCTCACTTCAAATCTGTCTGGTCCACCTGCTTAAATACTACAGAAGAATGAAATGCTACAACATTTTACATATATAAAAGGTCATCTTCCAACTCATACTGCAAGTAAGGTGAAAAATACATAACGGAAGAAATTACTTACCAAAAGAACGATTATGCATAAATATACGCCCCCTCCAGTGTTAAAACTAGTGTAATCAAAGCCTCTTTTCGAGCATAAATTTGATGCTGTGTGAGTATCCTCTCACACCAAATCGAGCCGAAGAGCTTGCTGAAACACCACAGAAGCAGGAAATGTTACTGGATTTTACTCATGTAAAAGGTCGCCTTACAAGTCATGTGGAAAGTTATTTTAAAAATATATAACAGAAGTAATGGCTTACCACATGTTATTATTTGGATAAAGAAACGCAAGCTTCACTGTTAAATATAGCGTAGACGATGCCTCCTTTCAAGCATAAATATGAGGCTCTGTGAGTGTCCGCTCACTCCAAATCTGTCTGGTCCACCTGCTGAAATACCACAGAAGAATGAAATGCTACAACATTTCACATATATAAAAAGTCATCTTCCAACTCATACTGCAAGTAAGGTGAAAAATACATAACGGAAGAAATTACTTACCAAAAGAACGATTATGCATAAATATACGCCCCCTCCAGCGTTAGCTCTAGAGTAATTAATGCCTCTTTTCAAGCATAAATTTGATGCCGTGTGAGTATCCTTTCACACCAAATCTAGCCGAAGAGCTTGCTGAAACACCACAGAAGCAGGAAATGTTACTGGATTTTACTCTTGTAAAAGGTCGCCTTACAAGTCATGTGGAAAGTTATTTTAAAAATATATAACAGAAGTAATGGCTTACCACATGTTATTATTTGGATAAAGAACCACAAGCTTCACTGTTAAATATAGCGTAGACGATGCCTCCTTTCAAGCATAAATATGAGGCTCTGTGAGTGTCCGCTCACTCCAAATCAGTCTGGTCCACCTGCTGAAATACCACAGAAGAATGAAATGCTACAACATTTTACATATATAAAAGGTCATCTTCCAACTCATACTGCAAGTAAGGTGAAAAATACATAACGGAAGAAATTACTTACCAAAAGAACGATTATGCATAAATATACGCCCCCTCCAGTGTTAGCTCTAGTGTAATTAATGCCTCTTTTCGAGCATAAATTTGATGCCGTGTGAGTATCCTCTCACACCAAATCTAGCCGAAGAGCTTGCTGAAACACCACAGAAGCAGGAAATGTTACTGGATTTTACTCATGTAAAAGGTCGCCTTACAAGTCATGTGGAAAGTTATTTTAAAAATATATAACAGAAGTAATGGCTTACCACATGTTATTATTTGGATAAAGAACCGCAATCTTCACTGTTAAATATAGCGTAGACGATTCCTCCTTTCAAGCATAAAGATGAGGCTCTGTGAGTGTCCGCTCACTTCAAATCTGTCTGGTCCACCTGCTTAAATACTACAGAAGAATGAAATGCTACAAAATTTTACATATATAAAAGGTCATCTTCCAACTCATACTGCAAGTAAGGTGAAAAATACATAACGGAAGAAATTACTTACCAAAAGAACGATTATGCATAAATATACGCCCCCTCCCGTGTTAGCTCTAGTGTAATTAATGCCTCTTTTCGAGCATAAATTTGATGCCGTGTGAGTATCCTCTCACACCAAATCTAGCCGAAGAGCTTGCTGAAACACCACAGAAGCAGGAAATGTTACTGGATTTTACTCTTGTAAAAGGTCGCCTTACAAGTCATGTGGAAAGTTATTTTAAAAATATATAACAGAAGTAATGGCTTACCACATGTTATTATTTGGATAAAGAACCGCAAGCTTCACTGTTAAATATAGCGTAGACGATGCCTCCTTTCAAGCATAAATATGAGGCTCTGTGAGTGTCCGCTCACTATAAATCTGTCTGGTCCACCTGCTGAAATACCACAGAAGAATGAAATGCTACAACATTTTACATATATAAAAGGTCATCTTCCAACTCATACTGCAAGTAAGGTGAAAAATACATAATGGAAGAAATTACTTACCAAAACAACGATTATGCATAAATATACGCAACCTCCAGTGTTAACACTAGTGTAATTAAAGCCTCTTTTCGAGCATAAATTTGATGCCGTGTGAGTATCCTCTCACACCAAATCTAGCCGAAGAGCTTGCTGAAACACCACAGAAGCAGGAAATGTTACTGGATTTTACTCATGTAAAAGGTCGCCTTACAAGTCATGTGGAAACTAATTTTAAAAATATATAACAGAAGTAATGGCTTACCACATGTTTTTATTTGGATAAAGAACCACAAGCTTCACTGTTAAATATAGCGTACACGATGCCTCCTTCTAGCATAAATATGAGGCTCTGTGAGTGTCCGCTCACTCCAAATCAGTCTGGTCCACCTGCTGAAATACCACAGAAGAATGAAATGCTACAACATTTTACATATATAAAAGGTCATCTTCCAACTCATACTGCAAGTAAGGTGAAAAATACGTAACGGAAGAAATTACTTACCAAAAGAACGATTATGCATAAATATACGCCCCCTCCAGTGTTAACACTAGTGTAATTAATGGCTCTTTTCGAGTATAAATTTGATGCCGTGTGAGTATCCTCTCACACCAAATCTAGCCGAAGAGCTTGCTGAAACACCACAGAAGCAGGAAATGTTACTGGATTTTACTCTTGTAAAAGGTCGCCTTACAAGTCATGTGGAAAGTTATTTTAAAAATATATACAGAAGTAATGGCTTACCACATGTTATTATTTGGATAAAGAACCGCAAGCTTCACTGTTAAACATAGCGTAGATGATGCCTCCTTCCAAGCATAAATATGAGGCTCTGTGAGTGTCCGCTCACTCCAAATCTGTCTGGTCCACCTGCTGAAATACCACAGAAGAATGAATTGCTACAACATTTTACATATATAAAAGGTCATCTTCACACTCATACTGCAAGTAAGGTGAAAAATACATAACGGTAGAAATTACTTACCAAAAGAACGATTATGCATAAATATACGCCCCCTCCAGTGTTAGTTCTAGTGTAATTAATGCCTCTTTTCGAGCATAAATTTGATGCCGTGTGAGTATCCTCTCACACCAAATCTAGCCGAAGAGCTTGCTGAAACACCACAGAAGCAGGAAATGTTACTGGATTTTAGTCTTGTAAAAGGTCGCCTTACAAGTCATGTGGAAAGTTATTTTAAAAATATATAACAGAAGTAATGGCATGCCACATGTTATTATTTGGATAAAGAACCGCAAGCTTCATTGTTAAATATAGCGTAGACGATGCCTAATTTCAAGCATAAATATGAGGCTCTGTGAGTGTCCACTCACTCCAAATCTGTCTGGTCCACCTGCTGAAATACCACAAAAAAATGAAAAGCTACAACCTTTTACATATATAAAAGCTCATATTACAACTCATACTGCAAGTAAGGTGAAAAATACATAACGGAAGAAATTACTTACCAAAAGAACGATTATGCATAAATATACGCCCCCTCCAGTGTTAGCTCTAGTGTAATTAATGCCTCTTTTCGAGCATAAATTTGATGCCGTGTGAGTATCCTCTCACACCAAATCTAGCCGAAGAGCTTGCTGAAACACCACAGAAGCAGGAAATGTTACTGGATTTTACTCATGTAAAAGGTCGCCTTACAAGTCATGTGGAAAGTTATTTTTAAAATATAAAACAGAAGTAATGGCTTACAACATGTTATTATTTGGATAAAGAAACGCAAGCTTCACTGTTAAATATAGCGTAGACGATGCCTCCTTTCAAGCATAAATATGAGGCTCTGTGAGTGTCCACTCACTAAAAAATCTGTCTGGTCCACCTGCTAAAATACCACAAAAGAATGAAATGCTACAACCTTTTACATGTATAAAAGCTCATCTTCCAACTCATACTGCAAGTAAGGTGAAAAATACATAACGGAAGAAATTACTACCAAAAGAACAATTATGCATAAATATACGCCCCCTCCAGTGTTAGCTCTAGAGTAATTAATGCCTCTTTTCGAGCATAAATTTGATGCCGTGTGAGTATCCTCTCACACCAAATCTAGCCGAAGAGCTTGCTGAAACACTACAGAAGCAGGAAATGTTACTGGATTTTACTCATGTAAAAGGTCGCCTTACAAGTCATGTGGAAAGTTATTTTAAAAATATATAACAGAAGTAATGGCTTACCACATGTTTTTATTTGGATAAAGAACCACAAGCTTCACTGTTAAATATAGCGTAGACGATGCCTAATTTCAAGCATAAATATGAGGCTCTGTGAGTGTCCGCTCACTCCAAATCAGTCTGGTCCACCTGCTGAAATACCACAAAAGAATGAAATGCTACAACATTTTACATATATAAAAGGTCATCTTCCAACTCATACTGCAAGTAAGGTGAAAAATACGTAACGGAAGAAATTACTTACCAAAAGAACGATTATGCATAAATATACACCCCCTCTAGTGTTAGCTCTAGTGTAATTAATGCCTCTTTTCGAGCATAAATTTGATGCCGTGTGAGTATCCTCTCACACCAAATCTAGCCGAAGAGCTTGCTGAAACACCACAGAAGCAGGAAATGTTACTGGATTTTACTCATGTAAAAGGTCGCCTTACTAGTCATGTGGAAAGTTATTTTAAAAATATATAACAGAAGTAATGGCATGCCACATGTTATTATTTGGATAAAGAACCGCAAGCTTCATTGTTAAATATAGCGTAGACGATGCCTAATTTCAAGCATAAATATGAGGCTCTGTGAGTGTCCACTCACTCCAAATCTGTCTGGTCCACCTGCTGAAATACCACAAAAGAATGAAATGCTACAACCTTTTACATATATAAAAGCTCATATTACAACTCATACTGCAAGTAAGGTGAAAAATACATAACGGAAGAAATTACTTACCAAAAGAACGATTATGCATAAATATACGCCCCCTCCAGTGTTAGCTCTAGTGTAATTAATGCCTCTTTTCGAGCATAAATTTGATGCCGTGTGAGTATCCTCTCACACCAAATCTAGCCGAAGAGCTTGCTGAAACACCACAGAAGCAGGAAATGTTACTGGATTTTACTTATGTAAAAGGTCGCCTTACAAGTCATGTGGAATGTTATTTTAAAAATATATACAGAAGTAATGGCTTACCACATGTTATTATTTGGATAAAGAACCGCAAGCTTCACTGTTAAACATAGCGTAGACGATGCCTCCTTCCAAGCATAAATATGAGGCTCTGTGAGTGTCCGCTCACTCCAGATCTGTCTGGTCCACCTGCTGAAATACCACAGAAGAATGAAATGCTACAACATTTTACATATATAAAAGGTCATCTTCCAACTCATACTGCAAGTAAGGTGAAAAATACGTAACGGAAGAAATTACTTACCAAAAGAACGATTATGCATAAATATACGCCCCCTCCAGTGTTAGCTCTAGTGTAATTAATGCCTCTTTTCGAGCATAAATTTGATGCCGTGTGAGTATCCTCTCACACCAAATCTAGCCGAAGAGCTTGCTGAAACACCATAGAAGCAGGAAATGTTACTGGATTTTACTCATGTAAAAGGTCGCCTTACAAGTCATGTGGAAAGTTATTTTAAAAATATATAACAGAAGTAATGGCATACCACATGTTATTATTTGGATAAAGAACCGCAAGCTTCATTGTTAAATATAGAGTGGACGATGCCTCCTTTCAAGCATAAATATGAGGCTCTGTGAGTGTCCACTCACTCCAAATCTGTCTGGTCCACCTGCTGAAATACCACAAAAGAATGAAATGCTACAACCTTTTACATATATAAAAGCTCATCTTACAACTCATACTGCAAGTAAGGTGAAAAATACATAACGGAAGAAATTACTTACCAAAAGAACGATTATGCATAAATATACGCCCCCTCCAGTGTTAGCTCTAGTGTAATTAATGCCTCTTTTCGAGCATAGATTTGATGCTGTGTGAGTATCCTCTCACACCAAATCTAGCCGAAGAGCTTGCTGAAACACCACAGAAGCAGGAAATGTTACTGGATTTTACTCATGTAAAAGGTCACTTACAAGTCATGTGGAAAGTTATTTTTAAAATATATAACAGAAGTAATGGCTTACCACATGTTATTATTTGGATAAAGAACCGCAAGCTTCACTGTTAAATATAGCGTAGACGATGCCTCCTTTCAAGCATAAATATGAGGCTCTGTGAGTGTCCGCTCACTCCAAATCAGTCTGGTCCACCTGCTGAAATACCACAGAAGAATGAAATGCTACAACATTTTACATATATAAAAGGTCATCTTCCAACTCATACTGCAAGTAAGGTGAAAAATACGTAACGGAAGAAATTACATACCAAAAGAACGATTATGCATAAATATACGCCCCCTCCAATGTTAGCTCTAGTGTAATTAATGCCTCTTTTCGAGCATAAATTTGATGCCGTGTGAGTATCCTCTCACACCAAATCTAGCCGAAGAGCTTGCTGAAACACCACAGAAGCAGGAAATGTTACTGGATTTTACTCATGTAAAAGGTCGCCTTACAAGTCATGTGGAAAGTTATTTTAAAAATATATAACAGAAGTAATGGCTTACCACATGTTATTATTTGGATAAAGAACCGCAAGCTTCACTGTTAAATATAGAGTAGACGATGCCTCCTTTCAAGCATAAATATGAGGCTCTGTGAGTGTACGCTCACTCCAAATCTGTCTGGTCCACCTGCTTAAATACCACAGAAGAATGAAATGCTACAACATTTTACATATATAAAAGGTCATCTTCCAACTCATACTGCAAGTAAGGTGAAAAATACATAACGGAAGAAATTACTTACCAAAAGAACGATTATGCATAAATATACACCCCCTCCAGTGTTAACACTATTGTAATTAATGGCTCTTTTCGAGTATAAATTTGACGCCGTGTGAGTATCCTCTCACACCAAATCTAGCCGAAGAGCTTGCTGAAACACCACAGAAGCAGGAAATGTTACTGGATTTTACTTATGTAAAAGGTCGCCTTACAAGTCATGTGGAAACTTATTTTAAAAATATATACAGAAGTAATGGCTTACCACATGTTTTTATTTGGATAAAGAACCGCAAGCTTCACTGTTAAACATAGCGTAGACGATGCCTCCTTCCAAGCATAAATATGAGGCTCTGTGAGTGTCCGCTCACTCCAAATCTGTCTGGTCCACCTGCTGAAATACCACAGAAGAATGAAATGCTACAACATTTTACATATATAAAAGGTCATCTTCCAACTCATACTGCAATTAAGGTGAAAAATACATAACGGAAGAAATTACTTACCAAAAGAACGATTATGCATAAATATACGCCCCCTCCAGTGTTAGCTCTAGTGTAATTAATGCCTCTTTTCGAGCATAAATTTGATGCCGTGTGAGTATCCTCTCACACCAAATCTAGCCGAAGAGCTTGCTGAAACACCACAGAAGCATGAAATGTTACTGGATTTTACTCATGTAAAAGGTCGCCTTACAAGTCATGTGGAAAGTTATTTTAAAAATATATAACAGAAGTAATGGCTTACCACATGTTATTATTTGGATAAAGAAACGCAAGCTTCACTGTTAAATATAGCGTAGACGATGCCTCCTTTCAAGCATGAATATGAGGCGCTGTGAGTGTCCGCTCACTCCAAATCAGTCTGGTCCACCTGCTGAAATACCACAGAAGAATTAAATGCTACAACATTTTACATATATAAAAGGTCATCTTCCAACTCATACTTCAAGTAAGGTGAAAAATCCATAACGGAAGAAATTACTTACCAAAAGAACGATTATGCATAAATATACGCCCCCTCCAGTGTTATTTCTAGTGTAATTAATGCCTCTTTTCAAGCATTAATTTGATGCCGTGTGAGTATCCTCTCACACCAAATCTAGCCGAAGAGCTTGCTGAAACACCACAGCAGCAGGAAATGTTACTGGATTTTACTTATGTAAAAGGTCGCCTTACAAGTCATGTGGAAAGTTATTTTAAAAATATATAACAGAAGTAATGGCTTACCACATGTTATTATTTGGATAAAGAACCGCAAGCTTCACTGTTAAATATAGCGTAGACGATGCCTCCTTTCAAGTATAAATATGAGGCTCTGTGAGTGTCCGCTCACTCCAAATCTGTCTGGTCCACCTGCTGAAATACCACAGAAGAATGAAATGCTACAACATTTTACATATATAAAAGGTCATCTTCCAACTCATACTGCAAGTAAGGTGAAAAATACATAATGGAAGAAATTACTTACCAAAAGAACGATTATGCATAAATATACGCCCCCTCCAGTGTTAGCTCTAGTGTAATTAATGCCTCTTTTCGAGCATAAATTTGATGCCGTGTGAGTATCCTCTCACACCAAATCTAGCCGAAGAGCTTGCTGAAACACCACAGAAGCATGAAATGTTACTGGATTTTACTCATGTAAAAGGTCGCCTTACAAGTCATGTGGAAAGTTATTTTAAAAATATATAACAGAAGTAATGGCTTACCACATGTTATTATTTGGATAAAGAACCGCAAGCTTCACTGTTAAATATAGCGTAGACGATGCCTCCTTTCAAGCATAAATATGAGGCTCTGTGAGTGTCCGCTCACTATAAATCTGTCTGCTCCACCTGCTGAAATACCACAGAAGAATGAAATGCTACAACATTTTACTTATATAAAAGGTCATCTTCCAACTCATACTGCAAGTAAGGTGAAAAATACATAATGGAAGAAATTACTTACCAAAACAACGATTATGCATAAATATACGCCCCCTCCAGTGTTAACACTAGTGTAATTAATGCCTCTTTTCGAGCATAAATTTGATGCCGTGTGAGTATCCTCTCACACCAAATCTAGCCGAAGAGCTTGCTGAAACACCACAGAAGCAGGAAATGTTACTGGATCTTACTCATGTAAAAGGTCTCCTTACAAGTCATGTGGAAAGTTATTTTAAAAATATATAACAGAAGTAATGGCTTACCACATGTTAATATTTGGATAAAGAACCGCAAGCTTCACTGTTAAACATAGCGTAGACGATGCCTCCTTCCAAGCATAAATATGAGGCTCTGTGAGTGTCCGCTCACTCCAAATCTGTCTTGTCCACCTGCTGAAATACCACAGAAGAAAGAAATGCTACAACATTTTACATATATAAAAGGTCATCTTCCAACTCATACTGCAAGTAAGGTGAAAAATACATAATGGAAGAAATTACTTACCAAAAGAACGATTATGCATAAATATACGCCCCCTCCAGTGTTAACACTAGTGTAATTAATGCCTCTTTTCGAGCATAAATTTGATGCCGTGTGAGTATCCTCTCACACCAAATCTAGCCGAAGAGCTTGCTGAAACACCACAGAAGCAGGAAATGTTACTGGATTTTACTCATGTAAAAGGTCTCCTTACAAGTCATGTGGAAAGTAATTTTAAGAATATATACAGAAGTAATGGCTTACCACATGTTATTATTTGGATAAAGAACCGCAAGCTTCACTGTTAAATATAGCGTAGACGATGCCTCCTTTCAAGCATAAATATGAGGCTCTGTGAGTGTCCGCTCACTCCAAATCTGTCTGGTCCACCTGCTGAAATACCACAGAAGAATGAAATGCTACAACATTTTACATATATAAAAGGTCATCTTCCAACTCATACTGCAAGTAAGGTGAAAAATACATAACGGAAGAAATTACTTACCAAAAGAACGATTATGCATAAATATACGCCCCCTCCCGTGTTAGCTCTAGTGTAATTAATGCCTCTTTTCGAGCATAAATTTGATGCCGTGTGAGTATCCTCTCACACCAAATCTAGCCGAAGAGCTTGCTGAAACACCACAGAAGCAGGAAATGTTACTGGATTTTACTCTTGTAAAAGGTCGCCTTACAAGTCATGTGGAAAGTTATTTTAAAAATATATAACAGAAGTAATGGCTTACCACATGTTATTATTTGGATAAAGAACCGCAAGCTTCACTGTTAAATATAGCGTAGACGATGCCTCCTTTCAAGCATAAATATGAGGCTCTGTGAGTGTCCGCTCACTATAAATCTGTCTGGTCCACCTGCTGAAATACCACAGAAGAATGAAATGCTACAACATTTTACATATATAAAAGGTCATCTTCCAACTCATACTGCAAGTAAGGTGAAAAATACATAATGGAAGAAATTACTTACCAAAACAACGATTATGCATAAATATACGCCCCCTCCAGTGTTAACACTAGTGTAATTAAAGCCTCTTTTCGAGCATAAATTTGATGCCGTGTGAGTATCCTCTCACACCAAATCTAGCCGAAGAGCTTGATGAAGCACCACAGAAGCAGGAAATGTTACTGGATCTTACTCATGTAAAAGGTCTCCTTACAAGTCATGTGGAAAGTTATTTTAAAAATATATAACAGAAGTAATGGCTTACCGCATGTTAATATTTGGATAAAGAACCGCAAGCTTCACTGTTAAACATAGCGTAGATGATGCCTCCTTCCAAGCATAAATATGAGGCTCTGTGAGTGTCCGCTCACTCCAAATCTGTCTTGTCCACCTGCTGAAATACCACAGAAGAAAGAAATGCTACAACATTTTACATATATAAAAGGTCATCTTCCAACTCATACTGCAAGTAAGGTGAAAAATACATAATGGAAGAAATTACTTACCAAAAGAACGATTATGCATAAATATACGCCCCCTCCAGTGTTAACACTAGTGTAATTAATGCCTCTTTTCGAACATAAATTTGATGCCGTGTGAGTATCCTCTCACACCAAATCTAGCCGAAGAGCTTGCTGAAACACCACAGAAGCAGGAAATGTTACTGGATTTTACTCATGTAAAAGGTCTCCTTACAAGTCATGTGGAAAGTAATTTTAAGAATATATACAGAAGTAATGGCTTACCACATGTTATTATTTGGATAAAGAACCGCAAGCTTCACTGTTAAACATAGCGTAGACGATGCCTCCTTCCAAGCATAAATATGAGGCTCTGTGAGTGTCCGCTCACTCCAAATCTGTCTGGTCCACCTGCTGAAATACCACAGAAGAATGAAATGCTACAACATTTTACATATATAAAAGATCATCTTCCAACTCATACTGCAAGTAAGGTGAAAAATACATAACGGAAGAAATTACTTACCAAAAGAACGATTATGCATAAATATACGCCCCCTCCCGTGTTAGCTCTAGTGTAATTAATGCCTCTTTTCGAGCATAAATTTGATGCCGTGTGAGTATCCTCTCACACCAAATCTAGCCGAAGAGCTTGCTGAAACACCACAGAAGCAGGAAATGTTACTGGATTTTACTCTTGTAAAAGGTCGCCTTACAAGTCATGTGGAAAGTTATTTTAAAAATATATAACAGAAGTAATGGCTTACCACATGTTATTATTTGGATAAAGAACCGCAAGCTTCACTGTTAAATATAGCGTAGACGATGCCTCCTTTCAAGCATAAATATGAGGCTCTGTGAGTGTCCGCTCACTATAAATCTGTCTGGTCCACCTGCTGAAATACCACAGAAGAATGAAATGCTACAACATTTTACATATATAAAAGGTCATCTTCCAACTCATACTGCAAGTAAGGTGAAAAATACATAATGGAAGAAATTACTTACCAAAACAACGATTATGCATAAATATACGCCCCCTCCAGTGTTAACACTAGTGTAATTAAAGCCTCTTTTCGAGCATAAATTTGATGCCGTGTGAGTATCCTCTCACACCAAATCTAGCCGAAGAGCTTGCTGAAGCACCACAGAAGCAGGAAATGTTACTGGATCTTACTCATGTAAAAGGTCTCCTTACAAGTCATGTGGAAAGTTATTTTAAAAATATATAACAGAAGTAATGGCTTACCACATGTTAATATTTGGATAAAGAACCGCAAGCTTCACTGTTAAACATAGCGTAGACGATGCCTCCTTCCAAGCATAAATATGAGGCTCTGTGAGTGTCCGCTCACTCCAAATCTGTCTTGTCCACCTGCTGAAATACCACAGAAGAAAGAAATGCTACAACATTTTACATATATAAAAGGTCATCTTCCAACTCATACTGCAAGTAAGGTGAAAAATACATAATGGAAGAAATTACTTACCAAAAGAACGATTATGCATAAATATACGCCCCCTCCAGTGTTAACACTAGTGTAATTAATGCCTCTTTTCGAGCATAAATTTGATGCCGTGTGAGTATCCTCTCACACCAAATCTAGCCGAAGAGCTTGCTGAAACACCACAGAAGCAGGAAATGTTACTGGATTTTACTCATGTAAAAGGTCTCCTTACAAGTCATGTGGAAAGTAATTTTAAGAATATATACAGAAGTAATGGCTTACCACATGTTATTATTTGGATAAAGAACCGCAAGCTTCACTGTTAAACATAGCGTAGACGATGCCTCCTTCCAAGCATAAATATGAGGCTCTGTGAGTGTCCGCTCACTCCAAATCTGTCTGGTCCACCTGCTGAAATACCACAGAAGAATGAAATGCTACAACATTTTACATATATAAAAGATCATCTTCCAACTCATACTGCAAGTAAGGTGAAAAATACATAACGGAAGAAATTACTTACCAAAAGAACGATTATGCATAAATATACGCCCCCTCCCGTGTTAGCTCTAGTGTAATTAATGCCTCTTTTCGAGCATAAATTTGATGCCGTGTGAGTATCCTCTCACACCAAATCTAGCCGAAGAGCTTGCTGAAACACCACAGAAGCAGGAAATGTTACTGGATTTTACTCTTGTAAAAGGTCGCCTTACAAGTCATGTGGAAAGTTATTTTAAAAATATATAACAGAAGTAATGGCTTACCACATGTTATTATTTGGATAAAGAACCGCAAGCTTCACTGTTAAATATAGCGTAGACGATGCCTCCTTTCAAGCATAAATATGAGGCTCTGTGAGTGTCCGCTCACTCAAAATCTGTCTGGTCCACCTGCTGAAATACCACAGAAGAATGAAATGCTACAACATTTTACATATATAAAAGGTCATCTTCCAACACATACTGCAAGTAAGGTGAAAAATACATAACGGAAGAAATTACTTACCAAAAGAACGATTATGCATAAATATACGCCCCCTCCAGTGTTAGCTCTAGTGTAATTAATGCCTCTTTTCGAGCATAAATTTGATGCCGTGTGAGTATCCTCTCACACCAAATCTAGCCGAAGAGCTTGCTGAAACACCACAGAAGCAGGAAATGTTACTGGATTTTACTTATGTAAAAGGTCGCCTTACAAGTCATGTGGAAAGTTATTTTAAAAATATATACAGAAGTAATGGCTTACCACATGTTGATATTTGGATAAAGAACCGCAAGCTTCACTGTTAAACATAGCGTAGACGATGCCTCCTTCCAAGCATAAATATGAGGCTCTGTGAGTGTCCGCTCACTCCAAATCTGTCTGGTCCACCTGCTGAAATACAACAGAAGAAAGAAATGCTACAACATTTTACATATATAAAAGGTCATCTTCCAACTCATACTGCAAGTAAGGTGAAAAATACATAATGAAAGAAATTACTTACCAAAAGAACGATTATGCATAAATATACGCCCCCTCCAGTGTTAACACTAGTGTAATTAATGCCTCTTTTCGAGCATAAATTTGATGCCGTGTGGGTATCCTCTCACACCAAATCTAGCCGAAGAGCTTGCTGAAACACCACAGAAGCAGGAAATGATACTGGATTTTACTCATGTAAAAGGTCGCCTTACAAGTCATGTGGAAAGTTATTTTAAAAATATATAACAGAAGTAATGGCTTACCACATGTTATTATTTGGATAAAGAACCGCAAGCTTCACTGTTAAATATAGCATAGATGATGCCTCCTTTCAAGCATAAATATGAGGCTCTGTGAGTTTCCGCTCACTCCAAATCTGTCTGGTCCACCTGCTGAAATACCACAGAAGAATGAAATGCTACAACATTTTACATATATAAAAGGTCATCTTCCAACTCATACTGCAAGTAAGGTGAAAAATACAAAACGGAAGAAATTACTTACCATAAGAACGATTATGCATACATACACGACCCCTCCAGTGTTAGCCCTAGTGTAATTAATGCCTCTTTTCGAGCAAAAATTGGATACCGTGTGAGTATCCTCTCACACCAAATCTAGCCGAAGAGCTTGCTGAAACACCGCAGAAGCAGGAAATGTTACTGGATTTTACTTATGTAAAAGGTCACCTTACAAGTCATGTGGAAAGTTATTTTAAAAATATATAACAGAAGTAATGGCTTACCACATGTTATTATTTGGATAAAGAACTGCAAGCTTCACTGTTAAATATAGCGTAGACGATGCCTCCTTTCAAGCATAAATATGAGGCTCTGTGAGTGTCCGCTCACTACAAATCTGTCTGGTCCACCTGCTGAAATACCACAGAAGAATGAAATGCTACAACATTTTACATATATAAAAGGTCATCTTCCAACTCATACTGCAAGTAAGGTGAAAAATACATAACGGAAGAAATTACTTACCAAAAGAATGATTATGCATAAATATACGCCCCCTCCAGTGTTAGCTCTAGTGTAATTAATGCCTCTTTTCGAGCATAAATTTGATGCCGTGTGAGTATCCTCTCACACCAAATCTAGCCGAAGAGCTTGCTGAAACACCACAGAAGCAGGAAATGTTACTGGATTTTACTTATGTAAAAGGTCGCCTTACAAGTCATGTGGAAAGTTATTTTAAAAATATATACAGAAGTAATGTCTTACCACATGTTAATATTTGGATAAAGAACCGCAAGCTTCACTGTTAAACATAGCGTAGACGATGCCTCCTTCCAAGCATAAATATGAGGCTCTGTGAGTGTCCGCTCACTCCAAATCTGTCTGGTCCACCTGCTGAAATACCACAGAAGAAAGAAATGCTACAACATTTTACATATATAAAAGGTCATCTTCCAACTCATACTGCAAGTAAGGTGAAAAATACATAACGGAAGAAATTACTTACCAAAAGAACGATTATGCATAAATATACGCCCCCTCCAGTGTTAGCTCTAGTGTAATTAATGCCTCTTTTCGAGCATAAACTTGATGCCGTGTGAGTATCCTCTCACACCAAATCTAGCCGAAGAGCTTGCTGAAACACCACAGAAGCAGGAAATGTTACTGGATTTTACTCTTGTAAAACGTCGCCTTACAAGTCATGTGGAAAGTTATTTTAAAAATATATGACAGAAGTAATGGCATACCACATGTTATTATTTGGATAAAGAACCGCAAGCTTCACTGTTAAATATAGCGTAGACGATGCCTCCTTTCAAGCATAAATATGAGGCTCTGTGAGAGTCCACTCACTCCAAATCAGTCTGGTCCACCTGCTGAAATACCACAGAAGAATGAAATGCTACAACATTTTACATATATAAAAGGACATTTTCCAACTCATACTGCAAGTGAGGTGAAAAATACATAACGGAAGAAATTACTTACCAAAAGAACGATTATGCATAAATATACGCCCCCTCCAGTGTTAGCTCTAGTGTAATTAATGCCTCTTTTCGAGCATAAATTTGATGCCGTGTGAGTGTCCTCTCACAACAAATCTAGCCGAAGAGCTTGCTGAAACACCACAGAAGCAGGAAATGTTACTAGATTTTACTCTTGTAAAAGGTCACCTTACAAGTCATGTGGAAAGTTATTTTAAAAATATATAACAGAAGTAATGGCTTACCACATGTTATTATTTGGATAAAGAACCGCAAGCTTCACTGTTAAATATAGCGTAGACGATGCCTCCTTTCAAGCATAAATATGAGGCTCTGTGAGTGTACGCTCACTCCAAATCAGTCTGGTCCACCTGCTGAAATACCACAAAAGAATGAAATGCTACAACCTTTTACATATGTAAAAGCTCATCTTCCAACTCATACTGCAAGTAAGGTGAAAAATACATAACGGAAGAAACTACTTACCAAAAGAACAATTATGCATAAATATACGCCCCCTCCAGTGTTAGCTCTAGTGTAATTAATGCCTCTTTTCGAGCATAAATTTGATGCCGTGTGAGTATCCTCTCACACCAAATCTAGCCGAAGAGCTTGCTGAAACACCACAGAAGCAGGAAATGTTACTGGATTTTACTCATGTAAAAGGTCGCCTTACAAGTCATGTGGAAAGTTATTTTAAAAATATATAACAGAAGTAATGGCTTACCACATGTTATTATTTGGATAAAGAACCGCAAGCTTCACTGTTAAATATAGCGTAGACGATGCTTCCTTTCAAGCATAAATATGAGGCTCTGTGAGTGTCCGCTCACTCCAAATCTGTCTGGTCCACCTGCTGAAATACCACAGAAGAATGAAATGCTACAACATTTTACATATATAAAAGGTCATCTTCCAACTCATACTGCAAGTAAGGTGAAAAATACATAATGGAAGAAATTACTTACCAAAACAAGGATTATGCATAAATATACGCCCCCTCCTGTGTTAACACTAGTGTAATTAATGCCTCTTTTCGAGCAAAAATTGGATACCGTGTGAGTATCCTCTCACACCAAATCTAGCCGAAGAGCTTGCTGAAACACCACAGAAGCAGGAAATGTTACTGGATTTTACTCATGTAAAAGGTCACCTTACAAGTCATGTGGAAAGTTATTTTAAAAATATATACAGAAGTAATGGCTTACCACATGTTATTATTTGGATAAAGAACCGCAAGCTTCACTGTTAAATATAGCGTAGACGATGCCTCCTTTCAAGCATAAATATGAGGCTCTGTGAGTGTCCGCTCACTACAAATCTGTCTGGTCCACCTGCTGAAATACCACAGAAGAATGAAATGCTACAACATTTTACATATATAAAAGGTCATCTTCCAACTCATACTGCAAGTAAGGTGAAAAATACATAACGGAAGAAATTACTTACCAAAAGAGCGATTATGCATAAATATACGCCCCCTCCAGTGTTAGCTCTAGTGTAATTAATGCCTCTTTTCGAGCATAAATTTGATGCCGTGTGAGTATCCTCTCACACCAAAACTAGCCGAAGAGCTTGCTGAAACACCACAGAAGCAGGAAATGTTACTGGATTTTACTTATGTAAAAGGTCGCCTTACAAGTCATGTGAAAAGCTATTTTAAAAATATATAACAGAAGTAATGGCATAACACATGTTATTATTTGGATAAAAAACCGCAAGCTTCGTTGTTAAATATAGCGTAGACGATGCCTCCTTCCAAGCATAAATATGAGGCTCTGTGAGTGTGCACTCACTCCAAATCTGTCTGGTCCACCTGCTGAAATACCACAAAAGAATGAAATGCTACAACCTTTTACATATATAAAAGCTCATCTTCCAACTCATACTGCAAGTAAGGTGAAAAATACATAACGGAAGAAATTACTTACCAAAAGAACGATTATGCATAAATATACGCCCCCTCCAGTGTTAGCTCTAGTGTAATTAATGCCTCTTTTCGAGCATAAATTTGATGCCGTGTGAGTATCCTCTCACACCAAATCTAGCCGAAGAGCTTGCTGAAACACCACAGAAGCAGGAAATGTTACTGGATTTTACTCTTGTAAAACGTCGCCTTACAAGTCATGTGGAAAGTTATTTTAAAAATATATAACAGAAGTAATGGCATACCACATGTTATTATTTGGATAAAGAACCGCAAGCTTCACTGTTAAATATAGCGTAGACGATGCCTCCTTTCAAGCATAAATATGAGGCTCTGTGAGAGTCCACTCACTCCAAATCAGTCTGGTCCACCTGCTGAAATACCACAGAAGAATGAAATGCTACAACATTTTACATATATAAAAGGACATCTTCCAACTCATACTACAAGTAAGGTGAAAAATACATAACGGAAGAAATTACTTACCAAAAGAACGATTATGCATAAATATACGCCCCCTCCAGTGTTAGCTCTAGTGTAATTAATGCCTCTTTTCGAGCATAAATTTGATGCCGTGTGAGTATCCTCTCACAACAAATCTAGCCGAAGAGCTTGCTGAAACACCACAGAAGCAGGAAATGTTACTGGAATTTACTCTTGTAAAAGGTCACCTTACAAGTCATGTGGAAAGTTATTTTAAAAATATATAACAGAAGTAATGGCTTACCACATGTTATTATTTGGATAAAGAACCGCAAGCTTCACTGTTAAATATAGCGTAGACGATGCCTCCTTTCAAGCATAAATATGAGGCTCTGTGAGTGTACGCTCACTCCAAATCTGTCTGGTCCACCTGCTGAAATACCACAAAAGAATGAAATGCTACAACCTTTTACATATGTAAAAGCTCATCTTCCAACTCATACTGCAAGTAAGGTGAAAAATACATAACGGAAGAAACTACTTACCAAAAGAACAATTATGCATAAATATACGCCCCCTCCAGTGTTAGCTCTAGTGTAATTAATGCCTCTTTTCAAGCATAAATTTGATGCCGTGTGAGTATCCTCTCACACCAAATCTAGCCGAAGAGCTTGCTGAAACACCACAGAAGCAAGAAATGTTACTGGATTTTACTCATGTAAAAGGTCGCCTTACAAGTCATGTGGAAAGTTATTTTAAAAATATATACAGAAGTAATGGCTTACCACATGTTATTATTTGGATAAACAACCGCAAGCTTCACTGTTAAATATAGCGTAGACGATGCCTCCTTTCAAGCATAAATATGAGGCTCTGTGAGAGTCCACACACTACAAATCAGTCTGGTCCACCTGCTGAAATACCACAGAAGAATGAAATGCTACAACCTTTTACATATATAAAAGGTCATCTTCCAACTCATACTGCAAGTAAGGTGAAAAATACATTACGGAAGAAATTACTTACCAAAAGAACGATTATGCATAAATATACGCCCCCTCCAGTGTTAGCTCTAGTGTAATTAATGCCTCTTTTCGAGCATAAATTTGATGCTGTGTGAGTATCCTCTCACACCAAATCTAGCCGAAGAGCTTGCTGAAACACCACAGAAGCAGGAAATGTTGCTGGATTTTACTCATGTAAAAGGTCGCCTTACAAGTCATGTGGAAAGTTATTTTAAAAATATATAACAGAAGTAATAGCTTACCACATGTTATTATTTGGATAAAGAAACGCAAGCTTCACTGTTAAATATAGCGTAGACGATGCCTCCTTTCAAGCATGAATATGAGGCGCTGTGAGTGTCCGCTCACTCTAAATCAGTCTGGTCCACCTGCTGAAATACCACAGAAGAATTAAATGCTACAACATTTTACATATATAAAAGGTCATCTTCCAACTCATACTGCAAGTAAGGTGAAAAATACATAACGGAAGAAATTACTTACCAAAAGAACGATTATGCATAAATATACGCCCCCTCCAGTGTTAGCTCTAGTGTAATTAATGCCTCTTTTCGAGCATAAATTTGATGCCGTGTGAGTATCCTCTCACACCAAATCTAGCCGAAGAGCTTGCTGAAACACCACAGAAGCAGGAAATGTTACTGGATTTTACTCATGTAAAATGTCGCCTTACAAGTCATGTGGAAAGTTATTTTTAAAATATATAAGAGAAGTAATGGCTTACCACATGTTATTATTTGGATAAAGAACCGCAAGCTTCACTGTTAAATATAGCGTAGACGATGCCTCCTTTCAAGCATAAATATGAGGCTCTGTGAGAATCCACTCACACCAAATCTGTCTGGTCCACCTGCTGAAATACCACAGAAGAATGAAATGCTACAAAATTTTACATATATAAAAGGTCATCTTCCAACTCATACTGCAAGTAAGGTGAAAAATACAAAACGGAAGAAATTACTTACCAAAAGAATGATTATGCATAAATATACGCCCCCTCCAGTGTTAGCTCTAGTGTAATTAATGCCTCATTTCGAGCATAAATTTGATGCTGTGTGAGTATCCTCTCACACCAAATCTAGCCGAAGAGCTTGCTGAAACACCACAGAAGCAGGAAATGTTACTGGATTTTACTCATGTAAAAGGTCGCCTTACAAGTCATGTGAAAAGTTATTTTAAAAATAAATAACAGAAGTAATGGCTTACCACATGTTATTATTCGGATAAAGAACCGCAAGCTTCACTGTTAAATATAGCGTAGACGATGCCTCCTTTCAAGCATAAATATGAGGCTCTGTGAGTGTCCGCTCACTCCAAATCTGTCTGGTCCACCTGCTGAAATACCACAGAAGAATGAAATGCTACAACATTTTACATATATAAAAGGTCATCTTCCAACTCATACTGCAAGTAAGGTGAAAAATACATAACGGAAGAAATTACTTACCAAAAGAACGATTATGCATAAATATACGCCCCCTCCAGTGTTAGCTCTAGTGTAATTAATGCCTCTTTTCGAGCATAAATTTGATGCCGTGTGAGTATCCTCTCACACCAAATCTAGCCGAAGAGCTTGCTGAAACACCACAGAAGCAGGAAATGTTACTGGATTTTACTCATGTAAAAGGTCGCCTTACAAGTCATGTGGAAAGTTATTTTAAAAATATATAACAGAAGTAATGGCTTACCACATGTTATTATTTGGATAAAGAACCGCAAGCTTCACTGTTAAATATAGCGTAGACGATGCTTCCTTTCAAGCATAAATATGAGGCTCTGTGAGTGTCCGCTCACTCCAAATCTGTCTGGTCCACCTGCTGAAATACCACAGAAGAATGAAATGCTACAACATTTTACATATATAAAAGGTCATCTTCCAACTCATACTGCAAGTAAGGTGAAAAATACATAACGGAAGAAATTACTTACCAAAAGAACGATTATGCATAAATATACGCCCCCTCCAGTGTTAACACTAGTGTAATTAATGCCTCTTTTCGAGCATAAATTTGATGCCGTGTGAGTATCCTCTCACACCAAATCTAGCCGAAGAGCTTGCTGAAACACCACAGAAGCAGGAAATGTTACTGGATTTTACTCTTGTAAAAGATCGCCTTACAAGTCATGTAGAAAGTTACTTTAAAAATATATACAGAAGTAATGGCTTACCACATGTTAATATTTGGATAAAGAACCGCAAGCTTCACTGTTAAACATAGCGTAGACGATGCCTCCTTCCAAGCATAAATATGAGGCTCTGTGAGTGTCCGCTCACTCCAAATCTGTCTGGTCCACCTGCTGAAATACCACAGAAGAATGAAATGCTACAACATTTTGCATATATAAAAGGTCATCTTCCAACTCATACTGCAAGTAAGGTGAAAAATACATAACGGAAGAAATTACTTACCAAAAGAACGATTATGCATAAATATACGCCCCCTCCAGTGTTAGCTCTAGTGTAATTAATGCCTCTTTTCGAGCATAAATTTGATGCCGTGTGAGTATCCTCTCACACCAAATCTAGCCGAAGAGCTTGCTGAAACACCACAGAAGCAGGAAATGTTACTGGATTTTACTCTTGTAAAACGTCGCCTTACAAGTCATGTGGAAAGTTATTTTAAAAATATATAACAGAAGTAATGGCATACCACATGTTATTATTTGGATAAAGAACCGCAAGCTTCATTGTTAAATATAGCGTAGACGATGCCTCCTTTCAAGCATAAATATGAGGCTCTGTGAGTGTCCACTCACTCCAAATCTGTCTGGTCCACCTGCTGAAATACACAAAAGAATGAAATGCTACAACCTTTTACATATATAAAAGGTCATCTTCCAACTCATACTGCAAGTAAGGTGAAAAATACATAACGGAAGAAATTACTTACCAAAAGAACGATTATGCATAAATATACGCCCCCTCCAGTGTTAACACTAGTGTAATTAATGCCTCTTTTCGAGCAAAAATTGGATGCCGTGTGAGTATCCTCTCACACCAAATCTAGCCGAAGAGCTTGCTGAAACACCACAGAAGCAGGAAATGTTACTGGATTTTACTTATGTAAAAGATCGCCTTACAAGTCATGTAGAAAGTTATTTTAAAAATATATACAGAAGTAATGGCTTACCACATGTTATTATTTGGATAAAGAACCGCAAGCTTCACTGTTAAATATAGCGTAGACGATGCCTCCTTCCAAGCATAAATATGAGGCTCTGTGAGTGTCCGCTCACTCCAAATCTGTCTGATCCACCTGCTGAAATACCACAGAAGAATGAAATGCTACAACATTTTACATATATAAAAGGTCATTTTCCAACTCATACTGCAAGTAAGGTGAAAAATACATAACGGAAGAAATTACTTACCAAAAGAATGATTATGCATAAATATACGCCCCCTCCAGTGTTAGCTCTAGTGTAATTAATGCCTCTTTTCGAGCATAAATTTGATGCCGTGTGAGTATCCTCTCACACCAAAACTAGCCGAAGAGCTTGCTGAAACACCACAGAAGCAGGAAATGTTACTGGATTTTACTCTTGTAAAAGGTCGCCTTACAAGTCATGTGGAAAGTTATTTTAAAAGTATATAACAGAAGTAATGGCATAACACATGTTATTATTTGGATAAAGAACCACAAGCTTCGTTGTTAAATATAGCGTAGACGATGCCTCCTTTCAAGCATAAATATGAGGCTCTGTGAGTGTGCACTCACTCCAAATCTGTCTGGTCCACCTGCTGAAATACACAAAAGAATGAAATGCTACAACCTTTTACATATATAAAAGGTCATCATCCAACTCATACTGCAAGTAAGGTGAAAAATACATAATGGAAGAAATTACTTACCAAAAGAACGATTATGCATAAATATACGCCCCCCCCAGTGTTAGCTCTAGTGTAATTAATGCCTCTTTTCGAGCATAAATTTGATGCCGTGTGAGAATCCTCTCACACCAAATCTAGCCGAAGAGCTTGCTGAAACACCACAGAAGCAGGAAATGTTACTGGATTTTACTCATGTAAAAGGTCGCCTTACAAGTCATGTGGAAAGTTATTTTAAAAATATATAACAGAAGTAATGGCTTACCACATGTTATTATTTGGATAAAGAACCGCAAGCTTCACTGTTAAATATAGCGTAGACGATGCCTCCTTTCAAGCATAAATATGAGGCTCTGTGAGTGTCCGCTCACTCCAAATCTGTCTGGTCCACCTGCTGAAATACCACAGAAGAATGAAATGCTACAACATTTTACATATATAAAAGGTCATCTTCCAACTCATACTGCAAGTAAGGTGAAAAATACATAACGGAAGAAATTACTTACCAAAAGAACGATTATGCATAAATATACGCCCCCTCCAGTGTTAGCTCTAGTGTAATTAATGCCTCTTTTCGAGCATAAATTTGATGCCGTGTGAGTATCCTCTCACACCAAATCTAGCCGAAGAGCTTGCTGAAACACCACAGAAGCAGGAAATGTTACTGGATTTTACTCATGTAAGAGGTCGCCTTACAAGTCATGTGGAAAGTTATTTTAAAAATATATAACAGAAGTAATGGCTTACCACATGTTATTATTTGGATAAAGAACCGCAAGCTTCACTGTTAAATATAGCGTAGACGATGCTTCCTTTCAAGCATAAATATGAGGCTCTGTGAGTGTCGCTCACTCCAAATCTGTCTGGTCCACCTGCTGAAATACCACAGAAGAATGAAATGCTACAACATTTTACATATATAAAAGGTCTTCTTCCAACTCATACTGCAAGTAAGGTGAAAAATACATAATGGAAGAAATTACTTACCAAAAGAACGATTATGCATAAATATACGCCCCCTCCAGTGTTAACACTAGTGTAAAAAATGCCTCTTTTCGAGCATAAATTTGATGCCGTGTGAGTATCCTCTCACACCAAATCTAGCCGAAGAGCTTGCTGAAACACCACAGAAGCAGGAAATGTTACTGGATTTTACTTATGTAAAAGGTCGCCTTACAAGTCATGTGGAAAGTTATTTTAAAAATATATACAGAAGTAATGGCTTACCACATGTTATTATTTGGATAAAGAACTGCAAGCTTCACTGTTAAATATAGCGTAGACGATGCCTCCTTTCAAGCATAAATATAAGGCTCTGTGAGTGTCCGCTCACTACAAATCTGTCTGGTCCACCTGCTGAAATACCACAGAAGAATGAAATGCTACAACATTTTACATATATAAAAGGTCATCGTCCAACTCATACTGCAAGTAAGGTGAAAAATACATAATGGAAGAAATTACTTACCAAAAGAACGATTATGCATAAATATACGCCCCCTCCAGTGTTAACACTAGTGTAATTAATGCCTCTTTTCGAGCATAAATTTGATGCCGTGTGAGTATCCTCTCACACCAAATCTAGCCAAAGAGCTTGCTGAAACACCACAGAAGCAGGAAATGTTACTGGATTTTACTCATGTAAAAGGTCGCCTTACAAGTCATGTGGAAAGTTATTTTAAAAATATATAACAGAAGTAATGGCTTACCACATGTTATTATTTGGATAAAGAACCGCAAGCTTCACTGTTAAATATAGCGTAGACGATGCCTCCTTTCAAGCATAAATATGAGGCTCTGTGAGTGTCCGCTCACTCCAAATCTGTCTGGTCCACCTGCTGAAAAACCACAGAAGAATGAAATGCTACAACATTTTACATATATAAAAGGTCATCTTCCAACTCATACTGCAAGTAAGGTGAAAAATACATAACGGAAGAAATTACTTACCAAAAGAACGATTATGCATAAATATACGCCCCCTCCAGTGTTAACACTAGTGTAATTAATGCCTCTTTTCGAGCAAAAATTGGATGCCGTGTGAGTATCCTCTCACACCAAATCTAGCCGAAGAGCTTGCTGAAACACCACAGAAGCAGGAAATGTTACTGGATTTTACTTATGTAAAAGGTCACCTTACAAGTCATGTGGAAAGTTATTTTAAAAATATATACAGAAGTAATGGCTTACCACATGTTATTATTTGGATAAAGAACCGCAAGCTTCACTGTTAAATATAGCGTAGACGATGCCTCCTTCCAAGCATAAATATGAGGCTCTGTGAGTGTCCGCTCACTCCAAATCTGTCTGGTCCACCTGCTGAAATACCACAGAAGAATGAAATGCTACAACATTTTACATATATAAAAGGTCATTTTCCAACTCATACTGCAAGTAAGGTGAAAAATACATAACGGAAGAAATTACTTACCAAAAGAATGATTATGCATAAATATACGCCCCCTCCAGTGTTAGCTCTAGTGTAATTAATGCCTCTTTTCGAGCATAAATTTGATGCCGTGTGAGTATCCTCTCACACCAAAACTAGCCGAAGAGCTTGCTGAAACACCACAGAAGCAGGAAATGTTACTGGATTTTACTCTTGTAAAAGGTCGCCTTATAAGTCATGTGGAAAGTTATTTTAAAAGTATATAACAGAAGTAATGGCATAACACATGTTATTATTTGGATAAAGAACCGCAAGCTTCGTTGTTAAATATAGCGTAGACGATGCCTCCTTTCAAGCATAAATATGAGGCTCTGTGAGTGTGCACTCACTCCAAATCTGTCTGGTCCACCTGCTGAAATACCACAAAAGAATGAAATGCTACAACCTTTTACATATATAAAAGGTCATCTTCCAACTCATACTGCAAGTAAGGTGAAAAATACATAACGGAAGAAACTACTTACCAAAAGCACGATTATGCATAAATATACGCCCCCTCCAGTGTTAGCTCTAGTGTAATTAATGCCTCTTTTCGAGCATAAATTTGATGCCGTGTGATTATCCTCTCACACCAAATCTAGCCGAAGAGCTTGCTGAAACACCACAGAAGCAGGAAATGTTACTGGATTTTACTCATGTAAAAGGTCTCCTTACAAGTCATGTGGAAAGTTATTTTAAATATATATAACAGAAGTAATGGCTTACCACATGTTATTATTTGGATAAAGAACCACAAGCTTCACTGTTAAATATAGCGTAGACGATGCCTCCTTTCAAGCATAAATATGAGGCTCTGTGAGTGTCCGCTCACTCCAAATCAGTCTGGTCCACCTGCTGAAATACCACAAAAGAATGAAATGCTACAACATTTTACATATATAAAACGTCATCTTCCAACTCATACTGCAAGTAAGGTGAAAAATACATAATGGAAGAAATTACTTACCAAAAGAACGATTATGCATAAATATACGCCCCCTCCAGTGTTAACACTAGTGTAATTAATGAATCTTTTCGAGCATAAATTTGATGCCGTGTGAGTATCCTCTCACACCAAATCTAGCCGAAGAGCTTGCTGAAACACCACAGAAGCAGGAAATGTTACTGGATTTTACTCTTGTAAAAGATCGCCTTACAAGTCATGTAGAAAGTTATTTTAAAAATATATACAGAAGTAATGGCTTACCACATGTTAATATTTGGATAAAGAACCGCAAGCTTCACTGTTAAACATAGCGTAGACGATGCCTCCTTCCAAGCATAAATATGAGGCTCTGTGAGTGTCTGCTCACTCCAAATCTGTCTGGTCCACCTGCTGAAATACCACAGAAGAATGAAATGCTACAACATTTTACATATATAAAAGGTCATCTTCCAACTCATACTGCAAGTAAGGTGAAAAATACATAACGGAAGAAATTACTTACCAAAAGAACGATTATGCATAAATATACGCCCCCTCCAGTGTTAGCTCTAGTGTAATTAATGCCTCTTTTCGAGCATAAATTTGATGCCGTGTGAGTATCCTCTCACACCAAATCTAGCCGAAGAGCTTGCTGAAACACCACAGAAGCAGGAAATGTTACTGGATTTTACTCTTGTAAAACGTCGCCTTACAAGTCATGTGGAAAGTTATTTTAAAAATATATAACAGAAGTAATGGCATACCACATGTTATTATTTGGATAAAGAACCGCAAGCTTCATTGTTAAATATAGCGTAGACGATGCCTCCTTTCAAGCATAAATATGAGGCTCTGTGAGTGTCCACTCACTCCAAATCTGTCTGGTCCACCTGCTGAAATACACAAAAGAATGAAATGCTACAAGCTTTTACATATATAAAAGGTCATCATCCAAATCATACTGCAAGTAAGGTGAAAAATACATAATGGAAGAAATTACTTTCCAAAAGAACGATTATGCATAAATATAGGCCCCCCCCAGTGTTAGCTCTAGTGTAATTAATGCCTCTTTTCGAGCATAAATTTGATGCCGTGTGAGTATCCTCTCACACCAAATCTAGCCGAAGAGCTTGCTGAAACACCACAGAAGCAGGAAATGTTACTGGATTTTACTCTTGTAAAAGATCGCCTTACAAGTCATGTAGAAAGTTACTTTAAAAATATATACAGAAGTAATGGCTTACCACATGTTAATATTTGGATAAAGAACCGCAAGCTTCACTGTTAAACATAGCGTAGACGATGCCTCCTTCCAAGCATAAATATGAGGCTCTGTGAGTGTCCGCTCACTCCAAATCTGTCTGGTCCACCTGCTGAAATACCACAGAAGAATGAAATGCTACAACATTTTGCATATATAAAAGGTCATCTTCCAACTCATACTGCAAGTAAGGTGAAAAATACATAACGGAAGAAATTACTTACCAAAAGAACGATTATGCATAAATATACGCCCCCTCCAGTGTTAGCTCTAGTGTAATTAATGCCTCTTTTCGAGCATAAATTTGATGCCGTGTGAGTATCCTCTCACACCAAATCTAGCCGAAGAGCTTGCTGAAACACCACAGAAGCAGGAAATGTTACTGGATTTTACTCTTGTAAAACGTCGCCTTACAAGTCATGTGGAAAGTTATTTTAAAAATATATAACAGAAGTAATGGCATACCACATGTTATTATTTGGATAAAGAACCGCAAGCTTCATTGTTAAATATAGCGTAGACGATGCCTCCTTTCAAGCATAAATATGAGGCTCTGTGAGTGTCCACTCACTCCAAATCTGTCTGGTCCACCTGCTGAAATACACAAAAGAATGAAATGCTACAACCTTTTACATATATAAAAGGTCATCTTCCAACTCATACTGCAAGTAAGGTGAAAAATACATAACGGAAGAAATTACTTACCAAAAGAACGATTATGCATAAATATACGCCCCCTCCAGTGTTAACACTAGTGTAATTAATGCCTCTTTTCGAGCAAAAATTGGATGCCGTGTGAGTATCCTCTCACACCAAATCTAGCCGAAGAGCTTGCTGAAACACCACAGAAGCAGGAAATGTTACTGGATTTTACTTATGTAAAAGATCGCCTTACAAGTCATGTAGAAAGTTATTTTAAAAATATATACAGAAGTAATGGCTTACCACATGTTATTATTTGGATAAAGAACCGCAAGCTTCACTGTTAAATATAGCGTAGACGATGCCTCCTTCCAAGCATAAATATGAGGCTCTGTGAGTGTCCGCTCACTCCAAATCTGTCTGATCCACCTGCTGAAATACCACAGAAGAATGAAATGCTACAACATTTTACATATATAAAAGGTCATTTTCCAACTCATACTGCAAGTAAGGTGAAAAATACATAACGGAAGAAATTACTTACCAAAAGAATGATTATGCATAAATATACGCCCCCTCCAGTGTTAGCTCTAGTGTAATTAATGCCTCTTTTCGAGCATAAATTTGATGCCGTGTGAGTATCCTCTCACACCAAAACTAGCCGAAGAGCTTGCTGAAACACCACAGAAGCAGGAAATGTTACTGGATTTTACTCTTGTAAAAGGTCGCCTAACAAGTCATGTGGAAAGTTATTTTAAAAGTATATAACAGAAGTAATGGCATAACACATGTTATTATTTGGATAAAGAACCACAAGCTTCGTTGTTAAATATAGCGTAGACGATGCCTCCTTTCAAGCATAAATATGAGGCTCTGTGAGTGTGCACTCACTCCAAATCTGTCTGGTCCACCTGCTGAAATACACAAAAGAATGAAATGCTACAACCTTTTACATATATAAAAGGTCATCATCCAACTCATACTGCAAGTAAGGTGAAAAATACATAATGGAAGAAATTACTTACCAAAAGAACGATTATGCATAAATATAGGCCCCCCCCAGTGTTAGCTCTAGTGTAATTAATGCCTCTTTTCGAGCATAAATTTGATGCCGTGTGAGAATCCTCTCACACCAAATCTAGCCGAAGAGCTTGCTGAAACACCACAGAAGCAGGAAATGTTACTGGATTTTACTCATGTAAAAGGTCGCCTTACAAGTCATGTGGAAAGTTATTTTAAAAATATATAACAGAAGTAATGGCTTACCACATGTTATTATTTGGATAAAGAACCGCAAGCTTCACCTATAAATATAGCGTAGACGATGCCTCCTTTCAAGCATGAATATGAGGCGCTGTGAGTGTCCGCTCACTCCAAATCAGTCTGGTCCACCTGCTGAAATACCACAGAAGAATGAAATGCTACAACATTTTACATATATAAAAGGTCATCTTCCAACTCATACTGCAAGTAAGGTGAAAAATACATAACGGAAGAAATTACTTACCAAAAGAACGATTATGCATAAATATACGCCCCCTCCAGTGTTAGCTCTAGTGTAATTAATGCCTCTTTTCGAGCATAAATTTGATGCCGTGTGAGTATCCTCTCACACCAAATCTAGCCGAAGAGCTTGCTGAAACACCACAGAAGCAGGAAATGTTACTGGATTTTACTCTTGTAAAAGATCGCCTTACAAGTCATGTAGAAAGTTATTTTAAAAATATATACAGAAGTAATGGCTTACCACATGTTAATATTTGGATAAAGAACCGCAAGCTTCACTGTTAAACATAGCGTAGACGATGCCTCCTTCCAAGCATAAATATGAGGCTCTGTGAGTGTCCGCTCACTCCAAATCTGTCTGGTCCACCTGCTGAAATACCACAGAAGAATGAAATGCTACAACATTTTACATATATAAAAGGTCATCTTCCAACTCATACTGCAAGTAAGGTGAAAAATACATAACGGAAGAAATTACTTACCAAAAGAACGATTATGCATAAATATACGCCCCCTCCAGTGTTAGCTCTAGTGTAATTAATGCCTCTTTTCGAGCATAAATTTGATGCCGTGTGAGTATCCTCTCACACCAAATCTAGCCGAAGAGCTTGCTGAAACACCACAGAAGCAGGAAATGTTACTGGATTTTACTCTTGTAAAACGTCGCCTTACAAGTCATGTGGAAAGTTATTTTAAAAATATATAACAGAAGTAATGGCATACCACATGTTATTATTTGGATAAAGAACCGAAAGCTTCATTGTTAAATATAGCGTAGACGATGCCTCCTTTCAAGCATAAATATGAGGCTCTGTGAGTGTCCACTCACTCCAAATCTGTCTGGTCCACCTGCTGAAATACACAAAAGAATGAAATGCTACAACCTTTTACATATATAAAAGATCATCATCCAACTCATACTGCAAGTAAGGTGAAAAATACATAATGGAAGAAATTACTTACCAAAAGAACGATTATGCATAAATATAGGCCCCCCCCAGTGTTAGCTCTAGTGTAATTAATGCCTCTTTTCGAGCATAAATTTGATGCCGTGTGAGTATCCTCTCACACCAAATCTAGCCGAAGAGCTTGCTGAAACACCACAGAAGCAGGAAATGTTACTGGATTTTACTCATGTAAAAGGTCGCCTTACAAGTCATGTGGAAACTTATTTTTAAAATATATAACAGAAGCAATGGCTTACCACATGTTATTATTTGGATAAAGAACCGCAAGCTTCACTGTTAAATATAGCGTAGACGATGCCTCCTTCCAAGCATAAATATGAGGCTCTGTGAGTGTCCGCTCACTCCAAATCTGTCTGGTCCACCTGCTGAAATACCACAAAAGAATGAAATGCTACAACATTTTACATATATAAAAGGACATCTTCCAACTCATACTGCAAGTAAGGTGAAAAATACATAACGGAAGAAATTACTTACCAAAAGAACGATTATGCATAAATATACGCCCCCTCCAGTGTTAGCTCTAGTGTAATTAATGCCTCTTTTCGAGCATAAATTTGATGCCGTGTGAGTATCCTCTCACACCAAATCTAGCCGAAGAGCTTGCTGAAACACCACAGAAGCAGGAAATGTTACTGGATTTTACTCATGTAAAAGGTCGCCTTACAAGTCATGTGGAAAGTTATTTTAAAAATATATAACAGAAGTAATGGCTTACCACATGTTATTATTTGGATAAAGAACCGCAAGGTTCATTGTTAAATATAGCGTAGACGATGCCTCCTTTCAAGCATAAATATGAGGCTCTGTGAGTGTCCACTCACTCCAAATCTGTCTGGTCCACCAGCTGAAATACCACAAAAGAATGAAATGCTACAACCTTTTACATATATAAAAGCTCATCTTACAACTCATACTGCAAGTAAGGTGAAAAATACATAACGGAAGAAATTACTTACCAAAAGAACGATTATGCATAAATATACGCCCCCTCCAGTGTTAGCTCTAGTGTAATTAATGCCTCTTTTCGAGCATAAATTTGATGCCGTGTGAGTATCCTCTCACACCAAATCTAGCCGAAGAGCTTGCTGAAACACCACAGAAGCAGGAAATGTTACTGGATTTTACTCATGTAAAAGGTCGCCTTACAAGTCATGTGGAAAGTTATTTTTAAAATATATAACAGAAGTAATGGCTTACCACATGTTATTATTTGGATAAAGACCCGCAAGCTTCACTGTTAAATATAGCGTAGACGATGCCTCCTTTCAAGCATAAATATGAGGCTCTGTGAGAGTCCACTCACTCCAAATCAGTCTGGTCCACCTGCTGAAATACCACAGAAGAATGAAATGCTACAACCTTTTACATATATAAAAGCTCATCTTACAACTCATACAGCAAGTAAGGTGAAAAATACATAACGGAAGAAATTACTTACCAAAAGAATGATTATGCATAAATATACGCCCCCTCCAGTGTTAGCTCTAGTGTAATTAATGCCTCTTTTCGAGCATAAATTTGATGCCGTGTGAGTATCCTCTCACACCAAATCTAGCCGAACAGCTTGCTGAAACACCACAGAAGCATGAAATGTTGCTGGATTTTACTCATGTAAAAGGTCGCCTTACAAGTCATGTGGAAAGTTATTTTAAAAATATATAACAGAAGTAATGGCTTACCACATGTTATTATTTGGATAAAGAAACGCAAGCTTCACTGTTAAATATAGCGTAGACGATGCCTCCTTTCAAGCATGAATATGAGGTGCTGTGAGTGTCCGCTCACTCCAAATCTGTCTGGTCCACCTGCTGAAATACCACAGAAGAATTAAATGCTACAACATTTTACATATATAAAAGGTCATCTTCCAACTCATACTGCAAGTAAGGTGAAAAATACATTACAGAAGAAATTGCTTACCAAAAGAACGATTATGCATAAATATACGCCCCCTCCAGTGTTAGCTCTAGTGTAATTAATGCCTCTTTTCGAGCATAAATTTGATGCCGTGTGAGTATCCTCTCACACCAAATCTAGCCGAAGAGCTTGCTGAAACACCACAGAAGCAGGAAATGTTACTGGATTTTAGTCTTGTAAAAGGTCGCCTTACAAGTCATGTCGAAAGTTATTTTAAAAATATATAACAGAAGTAATGGCTTACCACATGTTATTATTTGGATAAAGAACCGCAAGCTTCATTGTTAAATATAGCGTAGACGATGCCTCCTTTCAAGCATAAATATGAGGCTCTGTGAGTGTCCACTCACTCCAAATCTGTCTGGTCCACCAGCTGAAATACCACAAAAGAATGAAATGCTACAACCTTTTACATATATAAAAGCTCATCTTACAACTCATACTGCAAGTAAGGTGAAAAATACATAACGGAAGAAATTACTTACCAAAAGAACGATTATGCATAAATATACGCCCCCTCCAGTGTTAGCTCTAGTGTAATTAATGCCTCTTTTCGAGCATAAATTTGATGCCGTGTGAGTATCCTCTCACACCAAATCTAGCCGAAGAGCTTGCTGAAACACCACAGAAGCAGGAAATGTTACTGGATTTTACTCATGTAAAAGGTCGCCTTACAAGTCATGTGGAAAGTTATTTTTAAAATATATAACAGAAGTAATGGCTTACCACATGTTATTATTTGGATAAAGAACCGCAAGCTTCACTGTTAAATATAGCGTAGACGATGCCTCTTTTCAAGCATAAATATGAGGCTCTGTGAGAGTCCACTCACTCCAAATCAGTCTGGTCCACCTGCTGACATACCACAGAAGAATGAAATGCTACAACCTTTTACATATATAAAAGCTCATCTTACAACTCATACTGCAAGTAAGGTGAAAAATACATAACGGAAGAAATTACTTACCAAAAGAACGATTATGCATAAATATACGCCCCCTCCAGTGTTAGCTCTAGTGTAATTAATGCCTCTTTTCGAGCATAAATTTAATGCCGTGTGAGTATCCTCTCACACCAAATCTAGCCGAACAGCTTGCTGAAACACCACAGAAGCATGAAATGTTGCTGGATTTTACTCATGTAAAAGGTCGCCTTACAAGTCATGTGGAAAGTTATTTTAAAAATATATAACAGAAGTAATGGCTTACCACATGTTATTATTTGGATAAAGAAACGCAAGCTTCACTGTTAAATATAGCGTAGACGATGCCTCCTTTCAAGCATGAATATGAGGCGCTGTGAGGGTCCGCTCACTCCAAATCAGTCTGGTCCACCTGCTGAAATACCACAGAAGAATTAAATGCTACAACATTTTACATATATAAAAGGTCATCTTCCAACTCATACTGCAAGTAAGGTGAAAAATACATAACGGAAGAAATTACTTACCAAAAGAACGATTATGCATAAATATACGCCACCTCCAGTGTTAGCTCTAGTGCAATTAATGCCTCTTTTCGAGCATAAATTTGATGCCGTGTGAGTATCCTCTCACACCAAATCTAGCCGAAGAGCTTGCTGAAACACCACAGAAGCTGGAAATGTTACTGGATTTTACTCATGTAAAAGGTCGCCTTACAAGTCATGTGGAAAGTTATTTTTAAGATATATAACAGAAGTAATGGCTTACCACATGTTATTATTTGGATAAAGAACCACAAGCTTCACTGTTAAATATAGCGTAGACGATGCCTCCTTTCAAGCATAAATATGAGGCTCTGTGAGAGTCCACTCACTCCAAATCAGTCTGGTCCACCTGCTGAAATACCACAGAAGAATGAACTGCTACAACCTTTTACATATATAAAAGCTCATCTTACAACTCATACTGCAAGTAAGGTGAAAAATACATAACGGAAGAAATTACTTACCAAAAGAATGATTATGCATAAATATACGCCCCCTCCAGTGTTAGCTCTAGTGTAATTAATGCCTCTTTTCGAGCATAAATTTGATGCCGTGTGAGTATCCTCTCACACCAAATCTAGCCGAACAGCTTGCTGAAACACCACAGAAGCATGAAATGTTGCTGGATTTTACTCATGTAAAAGGTCGCCTTACAAGTCATGTGGAAAGTTATTTTAAAAATATATAACAGAAGTAATGGCTTACCACATGTTATTATTTGGATAAAGAAACGCAAGCTTAACTGTTAAATATAGCGTAGACGATGCCTCCTTTCAAGCATGAATATGAGGCGCTGTGAGTGTCCGCTCACTCCAAATCAGTCTGGTCCACCTGCTGAAATACCACAGAAGAATTAAATGCTACAACATTTTACATATATAAAAGGTCATCTTCCAACTCATACTGCAAGTAAGGTGAAAAATACATTACAGAAGAAATTACTTACCAAAAGAACGATTATGCATAAATATACGCCCCCTCCAGTGTTAGCTCTAGTGTAATTAATGCCTCTTTTCGAGCATAAATTTGATGCCGTGTGAGTATCCTCTCACACCAAATCTAGCCGAAGAGCTTGCTGAAACACCACAGAAGCAGGAAATGTTACTGGATTTTAGTCTTGTAAAAGGTCGCCTTACAAGTCATGTCCAAAGTTATTTTAAAAATATATAACAGAAGTAATGGCTTACCACATGTTATTATTTGGATAAAGAACCGCAAGCTTCATTGTTAAATATAGCGTAGACGATGCCTCCTTTCAAGCATAAATATGAGGCTCTGTGAGTGTCCACTCACTCCAAATCTGTCTGGTCCACCAGCTGAAATACCACAAAAGAATGAAATGCTACAACCTTTTACATATATAAAAGCTCATCTTACAACTCATACTGCAAGTAAGGTGAAAAATACATAACGGAAGAAATTACTTACCAAAAGAACGATTATGCATAAATATACGCCCCCTCCAGTGTTAGCTCTAGTGTAATTAATGCCTCTTTTCGAGCATAAATTTGATGCCGTGTGAGTATCCTCTCACACCAAATCTAGCCGAAGAGCTTGCTGAAACACCACAGAAGCAGGAAATGTTTCTGGATTTTACTCATGTAAAAGGTCGCCTTACAAGTCATGTGGAAAGTTATTTTTAAAATATATAACAGAAGTAATGGCTTACCACATGTTATTATTTGGATAAAGAACCGCAAGCTTCACTGTTAAATATAGCGTAGACGATGCCTCTTTTCAAGCATAAATATGAGGCTCTGTGAGAGTCCACTCACTCCAAATCAGTCTGGTCCACCTGCTGACATACCACAGAAGAATGAAATGCTACAACCTTTTACATATATAAAAGCTCATCTTACAACTCATACTGCAAGTAAGGTGAAAAATACATAACGGAAGAAATTACTTACCAAAAGAACGATTATGCATAAATATACGCCCCCTCCAGTGTTAGCTCTAGTGTAATTAATGCCTCTTTTCGAGCATAAATTTAATGCCGTGTGAGTATCCTCTCACACCAAATCTAGCCGAACAGCTTGCTGAAACACCACAGAAGCATGAAATGTTGCTGGATTTTACTCATGTAAAAGGTCGCCTTACAAGTCATGTGGAAAGTTATTTTAAAAATATATAACAGAAGTAATGGCTTACCACATGTTATTATTTGGATAAAGATACGCAAGCTTCACTGTTAAATATAGCGTAGACGATGCCTCCTTTCAAGCATGAATATGAGGCGCTGTGAGTGTCCGCTCACTCCAAATCAGTCTGGTCCACCTGCTGAAATACCACAGAAGAATTAAATGCTACAACATTTTACATATATAAAAGGTCATCTTCCAACTCATACTGCAAGTAAGGTGAAAAATACATAACGGAAGAAATTACTTACCAAAAGAACGATTATGCATAAATATACGCCACCTCCAGTGTTAGCTCTAGTGCAATTAATGCCTCTTTTCGAGCATAAATTTGATGCCGTGTGAGTATCCTCTCACACCAAATCTAGCCGAAGAGCTTGCTGAAACACCACAGAAGCAGGAAATGTTACTGGATTTTACTCATGTAAAAGGTCGCCTTACAAGTCATGTGGAAAGTTATTTTTAAGATATATAACAGAAGTAATGGCTTACCACATGTTATTATTTGGATAAAGAACCGCAAGCTTCACTGTTAAATATAGCGTAGACGATGCCTCCTTTCAAGCATAAATATGAGGCTCTGTGAGAGTCCACTCACTCCAAATCAGTCTGGTCCACCTGCTGAAATACCACAGAAGAATGAAATGCTACAACATTTTACATATATAAAAGGTCATCTTCCAACTCATACTGCAAGTAAGGTGAAAAATACAAAACGGAAGAAATTACTTACCAAAAGAATGATTATGCATAAATATACGCCCATTCCAGTATTAGCTCTAGTGTAATTAATGCCTCTTTTCGAGCATAAATTTGATGCTGTGTGAGTATCCTCTCACACCAAATCTAGCCGAAGAGCTTGCTGAAACACCACAGAAGCAGGAAATGTTACTGGATTTTACTCATGTAAAAGGTCGCCTTACAAGTCATGTGAAAAGTTATTTTAAAAATAAATAACAGAAGTAATGGCTTACCACATGTTATTATTTGGATAAAGAACCGCAAGCTTCACTGTTAAATATAGCGTAGACGATGCCTCTTTTCAAGCATAAATATGAGGCTCTGTGAGAGTCCACTCACTCCAAATCAGTCTGGTCCACCTGCTGACATACCACAGAAGAATGAAATGCTACAACCTTTTACATATATAAAAGCTCATCTTACAACTCATACTGCAAGTAAGGTGAAAAATACATAACGGAAGAAATTACTTACCAAAAGAACGATTATGCATAAATATACGCCCCCTCCAGTGTTAGCTCTAGTGTAATTAATGCCTCTTTTCGAGCATAAATTTGATGCCATGTGAGTATCCTCTCACACCAAATCTAGCCGAAGAGCTTGCTGAAACACCACAGAAGCAGGAAATGTTACTGGATTTTACTTATGTAAAAGGTCGCCTTACAAGTCATGTGAAAAGTTATTTTAAAAGTATATAACAGAAGTAATGGCATAACACATGTTATTATTTGGATAAAGAACCGCAAGCTTCGTTGTTAAATATAGCGTAGACGATGCCTCCTTTCAAGCATAAATATGAGGCTCTGTGAGTGTGCACTCACTCCAAATCTGTCTGGTCCACCTGCTGAAATACCACAAAAGAATGAAATGCTACAACCTTTTACATATATAAAAGCTCATCTTCCAACTCATACTGCAAGTAAGGTGAAAAATACATAATGGAAGAAATTACTTACCAAAAGAACGATTATGCATAAATATACGCCCCCTCCAGTGTTAACACTAGTGTAATTAATGCCTCTTTTCGAGCATAAATTTGATGCCATGTGAGTATCCTCTCACACCAAATCTAGCCGAAGAGCTTGCTGAAACACCACAGAAGCAGGAAATGTTACTGGATTTTACTTATGTAAAAGGTCGCCTTACAAGTCATGTGGAATGTTATTTTAAAAATATATAACAGAAGTAATGGCTTACCACATGTTATTATTTGGATAAAGAACCGCAAGCTTCATTGTTAAATATAGCGTAGACGATACCTCCTTTCAAGCATAAATATGAGGCTCTGTGAGTGTCCACTCACTCCAAATCTGTCTGGTCCACCTGCTGAAATACCACAAAAGAATGAAATGCTACAACCTTTTACATATATAAAAGCTCATCTTACAACTCATACTGCAAGTAAGGTGAAAAATACATAACGGAAGAAATTACTTACCAAAAGAACGATTATGCATAAATATACGCCCCCTCCAGTGTTAGCTCTAGTGTAATTAATGCCTCTTTTCGAGCATAAATTTGATGCCGTGTGAGTATCCTCTCACACCAAATCTAGCCGAAGAGCTTGCTGAAACACCACAGAAGCAGGAAATGTTACTGGATTTTACTCATGTAAAAGGTCGCCTTACAAGTCATGTGGAAAGTTATTTTTAAAATATATAACAGAAGTAATGGCTTACCACATGTTATTATTTGGATAAAGAACCGCAAGCTTCACTGTTAAATATAGCGTAGACGATGCCTCCTTTCAAGCATAAATATGAGGCTCTGTGAGAGTCCACTCACTCCAAATCAGTCTGGTCCACCTGCTGAAATACCACAGAAGAATGAAATGCTACAACATTTTACATATATAGAAGGTCATCTTACAACTCATACTGCAAGTAAGGTGAAAAATACATAACGGAAGAAATTACTTACCAAAAGAACGATTATGCATAAATATACGCCCCCTCCAGTGTTAGCTCTAGTGTAATTAATGCCTCTTTTCGAGCATAAATTTGATGCCGTGTGAGTATCCTCTCACACCAAATCTAGCCGAAGAGCTTGCTGAAACACCACAGAAGCAGGAAATGTTACTGGATTTTACTCATGTAAAAGGTCGCCTTACAAGTCATGTGGAAAGTTATTTTTAAAATATATAACAGAAGTAATGGCTTACCACATGTTATTATTTGGATAAAGAACCGCAAGCTTCAATGTTAAATATAGCGTAGACGATGCCTCCTTTCAAGCATAAATATGAGGCTCTGTGAGTGTCCGCTCACTCCAAATCTGTCTGGTCCACCTGCTCAAATACCACAGAAGAATGAAATGCTACAACATTTTTCATATATAAAAGGTCATCTTCCAACTCATACTGCAAGTAAGGTGAAAAATACAAAACGCAAGAAATTACTTACCAAAAGAATGATTATGCATAAATATACGCCCCCTCCAGTGTTAGCTCTAGTGTAATTAATGCCTCTTTTCGAGCATAAATTTGATGCTGTGTGAGTATCCTCTCACACCAAATCTAGCCGAAGAGCTTGCTGAAACACCACAGAAGCAGGAAATGTTACTGGATTTTACTCATGTAAAAGGTCGCCTTACAAGTCATGTGAAAAGTTATTTTAAAAATAAATAACAGAAGTAATGGCTTACCACATGTTATTATTTGGATAAAGAACCGCAAGCTTCACTGTTAAATATAGCGTAGACGATGCCTCCTATCAAGCATAAATATGAGGCTCTGTGAGTGTCCGCTCACTCCAAATCTGTCTGGTCCACCTGCTGAAATACCACAGAAGAATGAAATGCTACAACATTTTACATATATAAAAGGACATCTTCCAACTCATACTGCAAGTAAGGTGGAAAATACATAATGGAAGAAATTACTTACCAAAAGAACGATTATGCATAAATATACGCCCCCTCCAGTGTTAGCTCTAGTGTAATTAATGCCTCTTTTCGAGCATAAATTTGATGCCGTGTGAGTATCCTCTCACACCAAATCTAGCCGAAGAGCTTGCTGAAACACCACAGAAGCAGGAAATGTTACTGGATTTTACTTATGTAAAAGGTCGCCTTACAAGTCATGTGGAAAGTTATTTTAAAAATATATACAGAAGTAATGGCTTACCACATGTTATTATTTGGATAAGGAACCGCAAGCTTCACTGTTAAATATAGCGTAGACGATGCCTCCTTTCAAGCATAAATATGAGGCTCTGTGAGTGTCCGCTCACTACAAATCTGTCTGGTCCACCTGCTGAAATACCACAGAAGAATTAAATGCTACAACATTTTACATATATAAAAGGTCATCTTCCAACTCATACTGCAAGTAAGGTGAAAAATACATAATGGATGAAATTACTTACCAAAACAAGGATTATGCATAAATATACGCCCCCTCCAGTGTTAACACTAGTGTAATTAATGCCTCTTTTCGAGCATAAATTTGATGCCGTGTGAGTATCCTCTCACAACAAATCTAGCCGAAGAGCTTGCTGAAACACCACAGAAGCAGGAAATGTTACTGGATTTTACTCATGTAAAAGGTCGCCTTACAAGTCATGTGGAAAGTTATTTTAAAAATATATAACAGAAGTAATGGCTTACCACATGTTATTATTTGGATAAAGAACCGCAAGCTTCACTGTTAAATATAGCGTAGATGATGCCTCCTTTCAAGCATAAATATGAGGCTCTGTGAGTGTCCGCTCACTCCAAATCTGTCTGGTCCACCTGCTGAAATACCACAGAAGAATGAAATGCTACAACATTTTACATATATAAAAGGTCATCTTCCAACTCATACTGCAAGTAAGGTGAAAAATACATAATGGAAGAAATTACTTACCAAAAGAACGATTATGCATAAATATACGCCCCCTCCAGTGTTAACACTAGTGTAATTAATGCCTCTTTTCGAGCAAAAATTGGATGCCGTGTGAGTATCCTCTCACACCAAATCTAGCCGAAGAGCTTGCTGAAACACCACAGAAGCAGGAAATGTTACTGGATTTTACTTATGTAAAAGGTCACCTTACAAGTCATGTGGAAAGTTATTTTAAAAATATATACAGAAGTAATGGCTTACCACATGTTATTATTTGGATAAAGAACCGCAAGCTTCACTGTTAAATATAGCGTAGACGATGCCTCCTTTCAAGCATCAATATGAGGCTCTGTGAGTGTCCGCTCACTCCAAATCTGTCTGGTCCACCTGCTGAAATACCACAAAAGAATGAAATGCTACAACCTTTTACATATATAAAAGCTCATCTTCCAACTCATACTGCAAGTAAGGTGAAAAATACATAATGGAAGAAATTACTTACCAAAAGAACAATTATGCATAAATATACGGCCCCTCCAGTGTTAGCTCTAGTATAATTAATGCCTCTTTTCGAGCATATATTTGATGCCGTGTGAGTATCCTCTCACACCAAATCTAGCCGAAGAGCTTGCTGAAACACCACAGAAGCAGGAAATGTTACTGGATTTTACTCATGTAAAAGGTCTCCTTACAAGTCATGTGGAAAGTTATTTTAAAAATATATAACAGAAGTAATGGCTTACCACATGTTATTACTTGGATAAAGAACCACAAGCTTCACTGTTAAATATAGCGTAGACGATGCCTCCTTTCAAGCATAAATATGAGGCTCTGTGAGTGTCCGCTCACTCCAAATCAGTCTGGTCCACCTGCTGAAATACCACAGAAGAATGAAATGCTACAACATTTTACATATATAAAACGTCATCTTCCAACTCATACTGCAAGTAAGGTGAAAAATACATAATGGAAGAAATTACTTACCAAAAGAACGATTATGCATAAATATACGCCCCCTCCAGTGTTAACACTAGTGTAATTATGGAATCTTTTCGAGCATAAATTTGATGCCGTGTGAGTATCCTCTCACACCAAATCTAGCCGAAGAGCTTGCTGAAACACCACAGAAGCAGGAAATAATACTGGATTTTACTCTTGTAAAAGATCGCCTTACAAGTCATGTAGAAAGTTATTTTAAAAATATATACAGAAGTAATGGCTTACCACATGTTAATATTTGGATAAAGAACCGCAAGCTTCACTGTTAAACATAGCGTAGACGATGCCTCCTTCCAAGCATAAATATGAGGCTCTGTGAGTGTCCGCTCACTCCAAATCTGTCTGGTCCACCTGCTGAAATACCACAGAAGAATGAAATGCTACAACATTTTACATATATAAAAGGTCATCTTCCAACTCATACTGTAAGTAAGGTGAAAAATACATTACGGAAGAAATTACTTACCAAAAGAACGATTATGCATAAATATACGCCCCCTCCAGTGTTAGCTGTAGTGTAATTAATGCCTCTTTTCGAGCATAAATTTGATGCCGTGTGAGTATCCTCTCACAACAAATCTAGCCGAAGAGCTTGCTGAAACACCACAGAAGCAGGAAATGTTACTGGATTTTACTCTTGTAAAACGTCGCCTTACAAGTCATGTGGAAAGTTATTTTAAAAATATATAACAGAAGTAATGGCATACCACATGTTATTATTTGGATAAAGAAACGCAAGCTTCATTGTTAAATATAGCGTAGACGATGCCTCCTTTCAAGCATAAATATGAGGCTCTGTGAGTGTCCACTCACTCCAAATCTGTCTGGTCCACCTGCTGAAATACACAAAAGAATGAAATGCTACAAAATATTACATATATAAAAGCTCATCTTAAAACTCATACTGCAAGTAAGGTGAAAAATACATAACGGAAGAAATTACTTACCAAAAGAACGATTATGCATAAATATACGCCCCCTCCAGTGTTAGCTCTAGTGTAATTAATGCCTCTTTTCGAGCATAAATTTGATGCCGTGTGAGTATCCTCTCACAACAAATCTAGCCGAAGAGCTTGCTGAAACACCACAGAAGCAGGAAATGTTACTGGATTTTACTCATGTAAAAGGTCGCCTTACAAGTCATGTGGAAAGTTATTTTTAAAATATATAACAGAAGTAATGGCTTACCACATGTTATTATTTGCATAAAGAACCGCAAGCTTCACTGTTAAATATAGCGTAGACTATGCCTCCTTTCAAGCATAAATATGAGGCTCTGTGAGAGTCCACTCACTCCAAATCAGTCTGGTCCACCTGCTGAAATACCACAGAAGAATGAAATGCTACAACATTTTACATATATAAAAGGACATCTTCCAACTCATACTGCAAGTAAGGTGAAAAATACATAACGGAAGAAATTACTTACCAAAAGAACGATTATGCATAAATATACACCCCCTCCAGTGTTAGCTCTAGTGTAATTAATGCCTCTTTTCGAGCATAAATTTGATGCCGTGTGAGTATCCTCTCACAACAAATCTAGCCGAAGAGCTTGCTGAAACACCACAGAAGCAGGAAATGTTACTGGATTTTACTCTTGTAAAAGGTCGCCTTACAAGTCATGTGGAAAGTTATTTTAAAAATATATAACAGAAGTAATGGCTTACCACATGTTATTATTTGGATAAAGAACCGCAAGCTTCAGTGTTAAATATAGCGTAGACGATGCCTCCTTTCAAGCATAAATATGAGGCTCTGTGAGTGTACGCTCACTCCAAATCTGTCTGGGCCACCTGCTGAAATACCACAAAAGAATGAAATGCTACAACCTTTTACATATATAAAATCTCATCTTCCAACTCATACTGCAAGTAAGGTGAAAAATACATAACGGAAGAAATTACTTACCAAAAGAACAATTATGCATAAATATACGCCCCCTCCAGTGTTAGCTCTAGTGTAATTAATGCCTCTTTTCGAGCATAAATTTGATGCCGTGTGAGTATCCTCTCACACCAAATCTAGCCAAAGAGCTTGCTGAAACACCACAGAAGCAGGAAATGTTACTGGATTTTACTCATGTAAAAGGTCGCCTTACAAGTCATGTGGAAAGTTATTTTAAAAATATATAACAGAAGTAATGGGTTACCACATGTTATTATTTGGATAAAGAACCGCAAGCTTCACCTATAAATATAGCATAGACGATGCCTCCTTTCAAGCATGAATATGAGGCGCTGTGAGTGTCCGCTCACTCCAAATCAGTCTGGTCCACCTGCTGAAATACCACAGAAGAATGAAATGCTACAACATTTTACATATATAAAAGGGCATCTTCCAACTCATACTGCAAGTAAGGTGAAAAATACATAACGGAAGAAATTACTTACAAGAAGAACGATTATGCATAAATATACGCCCCCTCCAGTGTTAGCTCTAGTGTAATTAATGCCTCTTTTCGAGCATAAATTTGATGCCGTGTGAGTATCCTCTCACACCAAATCTAGCTGAAGAGCTTGCTGAAACACCACAGAAGCAGGAAATGTTACTGGATTTTACTCTTGTAAAAGATCGCCTTACAAGTCATGTGGAAAGTTATTTTAAAAATATATACAGAAGTAATGGCTTACCACATGTTATTATTTGGATAAAGAACCGCAAAATTCACTGTTAAACATAGCGTAGACGATGCCTCTTTCCAAGCATAAATATGAGGCTCTGTGAGTGTCCGCTCACTCCAAATCTGTCTGGTCCACCTGCTGAAATACCACAGAAGAATGAAATGCTACAACATTTTACATATATAAAAGGTCATCTTCCAACTCATACTGCAAGTAAGGTGAAAAATACATAACGGAAGAAATTACTTACCAAAAGAACGATTATGCATAAATATACACCCCCTCCAGTTTTAGCTCTAGTGTACTTAATGCCTCTTTTCGAGCATAAATTTGATGCCGTGTGAGTATCCTCTCACACCAAATCTGGCCGAAGAGCTTGCTGAAACACCACAGAAGCATGAAATGTTACTGGATTTTACGCATGTAAAAGGTCGCCTTACAAGTCATATGGAAAGTTATTTTAAAAATATATAACAGAACTAATGGCTTACCACATGTTATTATTTGGATAAAGAACCGCAAGCTTCACTGTTAAATATAGCGTAGACGATGCCTCCTTTCAAGCATACATATGAGGCCCTGTGAGTGTCCGCTCACTCCAAATCTGCCCAGTGCAACTGCTGAAATACCACAGAAGAATGAAATGCTACAACATTTTACATATATAAAAGGTCATCTTCCAACTCATACTGCAAGTAAGGTGAAAAATACATTATTGGAGAAATTACTTACCAAAAGCACGATTATGCATAAATATATGTCCCCTCCAGTGTTAACACTAGTGTAATTAATGCCAGTTTTCGAGCATAAATTTGATGCTGTGTGAGTATCCTCTCACACCAAATCTAGCCGAAGAGCTTGCTGAAACACCACAGAAGCAGGAAATGTTACTGGATTTTACTTATGTAAAAGGTCGCCTTACAAGTCATGTGGAAAGTTATTTTAAAAATATATACAGAAGTAATGGCTTACCACATGTTATTATTTGGATAAAGAACCGCAAGCTTCACTGTTAAACATAGCGTAGACGATGCCTCTTTCCAAGCATAAATATGAGGCTCTGTGAGTGTCCGCTCACTCCAAATCTGTCTGGTCCACCTGCTGAAATACCACAGAAGAATGAAATGCTACAACATTTTACATATATAAAAGGTCATCTTCCAACTCATACTGCAAGTAAGGTGAAAAATACATAACGGAAGAAATTACTTACCAAAAGAACGATTATGCTTAAATATACGCCCCCTCCAGTGTTAGCTCTAGTGTAATTAATGAATCTTTTCGAGCATAAATTTGATGCGTGTGAGTATCCTCTCACACCAAATCTAGCCGAACAGCTTGCTGAAACACCACAGAAGCAGGAAATGTTACTGGATTTTACTCATGTAAAAGGTCGCCTTACAAGTCATGTGGAAAGTTATTTTAAAAATATATAACAGAAGTAATGGCTTACCACATGTTATTATTTGGATAAAGAACCGCAAGCTTCACTGTTAAATATAGCGTAGACGATGCCTCCTTTCAAGCATAAATATGAGGCTCTGTGAGTGTCCGCTCCCTCCAAATCTGTCTGGTCCACCTGCTGAAATACCACAGAAGAATGAAATGTTACAACATTTTACATATATAAAAAGTCATCTTCCAACACATACTGCAAGTAAGGTGAAAAATACATAACGGAAGAAATTACTTAACAAAAGAACGATTATGCATAAATATACGCCCCCTCCAGTGTTAGCTCTAGTGTAATGAATGCCTCTTTTCAAGCATAAATTTGATGCCATGTGAGTATCCTCTCACACCAAATCTCGCCGAAGAGCTTGCTGAAACACCACAGAAGCAGGAAATGTTACTGGATTTTACTCATGTAAAAGGTCGCCTTACAAGTCATGTGGAAAGTTATTTTAAAAATATATAACAGAAGTAATGGCTTACCACATGTTATGATTTGGATAAAGAACCGCAAGCTTCAGTGTTAAATATAGCGTAGACGATGCCTCTTTTCAAACATATATATGAGGCTCTGTGAGTGTCCGCTCACTCCAAATCTGTCTGGTACACCTGCTGAAATACCACAGAAGAATGAAATGCTACAACATTTTACATATAAAAAGGTCATCTTCCAACTCATACTGCAAGTAAGGTGAAAAATACATAAGGTTAGAAATTACTTACCAAAAGAACGATTATGCATAAATATACGCCCCCTCCAGTGTTAGCTCTAGTGTAGTTAATGCCTCTTTTCGAGCATAAATTTGATGCCGTGTGAATATCCTCTCACACCAAATCTAGCCGAACAGCTTGCTGAAACACCACAGAAGCAGGAAATGTTACTGGATTTTACTCATGTAAAAGGTTGCCTTACAAGTCATGTGGAAATTTATTTTAAAAATATATAACAGAAGTAATGGCTTACCACATGTTATTATTTGGATAAAAAACCACATGCTTCACTGTTAAATATAGCGTAGACGATGCCTCCTTTCAAGCATAAATATGAGGCTCTGTGAGAGTCCGCTCGCTCCAAATCTGTTTGGTTCACCTGCTGAAATACCACAGAAGAATGAAATGCTACAACATTTTACATATATAAAAGGTCATCTTCCAACTCATACTGCAAGTAAGGTGAAAAATACATAACGGAAGAAATTACTTACCAAAAGAACGATTATGCTTAAATATACGCCCCCTCCAGTGTTAGCTCTAGTGTAATTAATGCCTCTTTTCGAGCATAAATTTGATGCCGTGTGAGTATCCTCTCACACCAAATCTAGCCGAAGAGCTTACTGAAACACCACAGAAGCAGGAAATGTTACTGGGTTTTACTCATATAAAAGGTCGCCTTACAAGTCATGTGGAAAGTTATTTTAAAAATATATAACAGAAGTAATGGCTTACCACATGTTATTATTTGGATAAAGAACCGCAAGCTTCAGTGTTAAATATAGCGTAGACGATGCCTCCTTTCAAGCATAAATATGAGGCTCTGTGAGTGTCCGCTCACTCCAAATCTGTCGGGTACACCTGCTGAAATACCACAGAAGAATGAAATGCTACAACATTTTACATATATAAAAGGTCATCTTCCAACTCATACTGCAAGTAAGGTGAAAAATACATAACGGAAGAAATTACTTACCAAAAGAACGATTATGCATAAATATACGCCCCCTCCAGTGTTAGCTCTAGTGTAATTAATGCCTCCTTTCGAGCATAAATTTGATGCCGTGTGAGTATCCTCTCACACCAAATCTAGCTGAAGAGCTTGCTGAAACACCACAGAAGCAGGAAATGTTACTGGATTTTACTCTTGTAAAAGGTCGCCTTACAAGTCATGTCGAAAGTTATTTTAAAAATATATAACAGAAGTAATGGCTTACCACATGTTATTATTTGGATAAAGAACCGCAAGCTTCACTGTTAAATATAGCGTAGACGATGCCTCCTTTCAAGCATAAATATGAGGCTCTGTGAGTGTCCGCTCACTCCAAATCTGTCTGGTCCACCTGCTGAAATACCACAGAAGAATGAAATGCTACAACATTTTACATATATAAAAGGTCATCTTCCAACTCATACTGCAAGTAAGGTGAAAAATACATAACGGAAGAAATTACTTACCAAAAGAACGATTATGCATAAATATACGCCCCCTCCAGTTTTAGCTCAGGTGTAATTAATGCCTCTTTTCGAGCATAAATATGATGCCGTATGAGTATCCTCTCACACCAAATCTAGCAGAAGAGCTTGCTGAAACACCACAGAAACAGGAAATGTTACTGGATTTTACTCATGTAATAGGTTGCTTTACAAGTCATGTGGAAAGTTATTTTAAAAATATATAACAGAAGTAATGGCTTACCACATGTTATTATTTGGATAAGAACCGCAAGCTCCACTGTTAAATATAGCGTAGACGATGCCTCCTTTCAAGCATAAATATGAGGCTCTGTGAGTATCCGCCCACTCCAAATCTGTCTGGTCCACCTGCTGAAATACCACAGAAGAATGAAATGCTACAACATTTTACATATATAAAAGGTCATCTTCCAACTCATACTGCAAGTAAGGTGAAAAATACATAACGGAAGAAATTACTTACCAAAAGAACGATTATGCATAAATATACGCCCCCTCCAGTGTTATCTCTATTGCAATTAATGCCTCTTCTCAAGCATAAATTGGATGCCATGTGAGTATCCTCTCACACCAAATCTAGCCGAAGAGCTTGCTGAAACACCACAGAAGCAGGAAATGTTACAGGATTTTACTCATGTAAAAGGCTGCCTTACAAGTCATGTGGAAAGTTATTTTAAAAATATATAACAGAAGTAATGGCTTACCACATGTTATTATTTGGATAAAGAACCGCAAGTTTCACTGTTAAATATAGCGTAGACGATGTCTCCTTTCAAGCATAAATATGAGGCTCTGTGAGTGTCCGCTCGCTCCAAATCTGCTTGGTCCACCTGATGAAATACCACAGAAGAATGAAATGCTACAACATTTTACATATATAAAAGGTCATCTTCCAACTCATACTGCATGTAAGGTGAAAAATACATAACGGAAGAAATTACTTACCAAAAGAACGATTATGCATAAATATATGCCCCCTCCAGTGTTACCTCTAGTGTAATTAATGCCTCTTTTCGAGCATAAATTTGATGCCGTGTGAGTATCCTCTGACACCAAATCTAGCCGAAGAGCTTGCTGAAACACCATAGAAGCAGGAAATGTTACTGGATTTTACTCATGTAAAAGGTCGCCTTACAAGTCATGTGGAAAGTTATTTTAAAAATATATAACAGAAGTAATGGCTTACCACATGTTATTATTTGGATAAAGAACCGCAAGCTTCAGTGTTAAATATAGCGTAGACGATGCCTCTTTTCAAGCATATATATGAGGCTCTGCGAGTGTCCGCTCACTCCAAATCTGTCTGGTCCACCTGCTGAAATACCACAGAAGAATGAAATGCTACAACTTTTTACATATAAAAAGGTCATCTTCCAACTCATACTGCAAGTAAGGTGAAAAATACATAACGGAAGAAATTACTTACCAAAAGAAAGATTATCCATAAATATACGCCCCCTCCAGTGTTAGCTCTAGTATAATTAATGCTTCTTTTCGAGCATAAATTTGATGCCGTGTGAGTATCCTCTCACACCAAATCTAGCCGAAGAGCTTGCTGAAACACCACAGAAGCTGGAAATGTTACTGGATTTTACTCATGTAAAAGGTCGCCTTACAAGTGATGTGGAAAGTTATTTTAAAAATATATATTAGAAGTAATGGCTTACCACATGTTATTATTTGGATAAAGAACCGCAAGCTTCACTGTTAAATATAGCGTAGACGATGCCTCCTTTCAAGCATAAATATGAGGCTCTGTGAGTGTCCGCTCACTCAGAATCTGTCTGGTCCACCTGCTGAAATACCACAGAAGAATGAAATGCTACAACATTTTACATATACAAAAGGTCATCTTCCAACTCATACTGCAAGTAAGGTGAAAAATACATAACGGAAGAAATTACTTACCAAAAGAATGATTATGCATAAATATACGCCCCCTCCAGTGTTAACACCAGTGTAATTAATGCCTCTTTTCGAGCATAAATTTGATGCCGTGTGAGTATCCTCACACACCAAATCTAGCCGAAGAGCTTGCTGAAACACCACAGAAGCAGGAAATGTTACTGGATTTTACTCATGGAAAAGGTTGCCTTACAAGTCATGTGGAAAGTTATTTTAAAAATATATAACAGAAGTAATGGCCTACCACATGTTATTATTTGGATAAAGAACCACAAGCTTCAGTGTTAAATATAGCGTAGACGATGCCTCCTTTCAAGCATAAATATGAGGCTCTGTGAGTGTCCGCTCGCTCCAAATCTGTTTGGTCCACCTGCTGAAATACCACAGAAGAATGAAATGCTACAACATTTTACATATATAAAAGGTCATCTTCCAACTCATACTGCAAGTAAGGTGAAAAATACATAACGGAAGAAATTACTTACCAAAAGAACGATTATGCTTAAATATACGCCCCCTCCAGTGTTAGCTCTAGTGTAATTAATGCCTCTTTTCAAGCATAAATTTGATGCCGTGAGAGTATCCTCTCACACCAAATCTAGGCGAAGAGCTTGCTGAAACACCACAGAAGCAGGAAATGTTACTGGGTTTTACTCATATAAAAGGTCGCCTTACAAGTCATGTGGAAAGTTATTTTAAAAATATATAACAGAAGTAATGGCTTACCACATGTTATTATTTGGATAAAGAACCGCAAGCTTCACTGTTAAATATAGCGTAGACAATGCCTCCTTTCAAGCATAAATATGAGGCTCTGTGAGTGTCCGCTCACTCCAAATCTCTCTGGTACACCTGCTGAAATACCACAGAAGAATGAAATGCTACAACATTTTACATATATAAAAGGTCATCTTCCAACTCATACTGCAAGTAAGGTGAAAAATACATAACGGAAGAAATTACTTACCAAAAGAACGATTATGCATAAATATACGCCCCCTCCAGTGTTAGCTCTAGTGTAATTAATGCCTCTTTTCGAGCATAAATTTGACGCCGTGTGAGTATCCTCTCACACCAAATCTAGCTGAAGAGCTTGCTGAAACACCACAGAAGCAGGAAATGTTACTGGATTTTACTCATGTAAAAGGTCGTCTTACAAGTCATGTGGAAAGTTATTTTAAAAATATATAACAGAAGTAATGGCTTACCACATGTTATTATTTGGATAAAGAACCGCAAGCTTCATTGTTAAATATAGCGTAGACGATACCTCCTTTCAAGCATAAATATGAGGCTCTGTGAGTGTCCACTCACTCCAAATCTGTCTGGTCCACCTGCTGAAATACCACAAAAGAATGAAATGCTACAACCTTTTACATATATAAAAGCTCATCTTACAACTCATACTGCAAGTAAGGTGAAAAATACATAACGGAAGAAATTACTTACCAAAAGAACGATTATGCATAAATATACGCCCCCTCCAGTGTTAGCTCTAGTGTAATTAATGCCTCTTTTCGAGCATAAATTTGATGCCGTGTGAGTATCCTCTCACACCAAATCTAGCCGAAGAGCTTGCTGAAACACCACAGAAGCAGGAAATGTTACTGGATTTTACTCATGTAAAAGGTCGCCTTACAAGTCATGTGGAAAGTTATTTTTAAAATATATAACAGAAGTAATGGCTTACCACATGTTATTATTTGGATAAAGAACCGCAAGCTTCACTGTTAAATATAGCGTAGACGATGCCTCCTTTCAAGCATAAATATGAGGCTCTGTGAGAGTCCACTCACTCCAAATCAGTCTGGTCCACCTGCTGAAATACCACAGAAGAATGAAAGGCTACAACCTTTTACATATATAAAAGCTCATCTTACAACTCATACTGCAAGTAAGGTGAAAAATACATAACGGAAGAAATTACTTACCAAAAGAACGATTATGCATAAATATACGCCCCCTCCAGTGTTAGCTCTAGTGTAATTAATGCCTCTTTTCGAGCATAAATTTGATGCCGTGTGAGTATCCTCTCACACCAAATCTAGCCGAAGAGCTTGCTGAAACACCACAGAAGCAGGAAATGTTACTGGATTTTACTCATGTAAAAGGTCGCCTTACAAGTCATGTGGAAAGTTATTTTTAAAATATATAACAGAAGTAATGGCTTACCACATGTTATTATTTGGATAAAGAACGGCAAGATTCACTGTTAAATATAGCGTAGACGATGCCTCCTTTCAAGCATAAATATGAGGCTCTGTGAGTGTCCGCTCACTCCAAATCTGTCTTGTAAACCTGCTGAAATACCACAGAAGAATGAAATGCTACAAAATTTTACATACATAAAAGGTCATCTTCCAACTCATACTGCAAGTAAGGTGAAAAATACATAACGGAAGAAATTACTTACCAAAAGAATGATTATGCATAAATATACGCCCCCTCCAGTGTTAGCTCTAGTGTAATTAATGCCTCCTTTCGAGCATAAATTTGATGCCGTGTGAGTATGCTCTCACACCAAATCTAGCTGAAGAGCTTGCTGAAACACCACAGAAGCAGGAAATGTTACTGGATTTTACTCTTGTAAAAGGTCGCCTTACAAGTCATGTCGAAAGTTATTTTAAAAATATATAACAGAAGTAATGGCTTACCACATGTTATTATTTGGATAAAGAACGGCAAGCTTCACTGTTAAATATAGCGTAGACGATGCCTCCTTTCAAGCATAAATATGAGGCTCTGTGAGTGTCCGCTCACTCCAAATCTGTCTGGTCCACCTGCTGAAATACCACAGAAGAATGAAATGCTACAACATTTTACATATATAAAAGGTCATCTTCCAACTCATACTGCAAGTAAGGTGAAAAATACATAACGGAAGAAATTACTTACCAAAAGAATGATTATGCATAAATATACGCCCAATCCAGTGTTAGCTCTAGTGTAATTAATGCCTCCTTTCGAGCATAAATTTGATGCCGTGTGAGTATCCTCTCACAGCAAATCTAGCTGAAGAGCTTGCTGAAACACCACAGAAGCAGGAAATGTTACTGGATTTTACTCTTGTAAACGGTCGCCTTACAAGTCATGTCGAAAGTTATTTTAAAAATATATAACAGAAGTAATGGCTTACCACATGTTATTATTTGCATAAAGAACCGCAAGCTTCACTGTTAAATATAGCGTAGATGATGCCTCCTTTCAAGCATAAATATGAGGCTCTGTGAGTGTCCGCTCACTCCAAATCTGTCTGGTCCACCTGCTGAAATACCACAGAAGAATGAAATGCTACAACATTTTACATATATAAAAGGTCATCTTCCAACTCATACTGCAAGTAAGGTGAAAAATACATAACGGAAGAAATTACTTACCAAAAGAACGATTATGCATAAATATACGCCCCCTCCAGTGTTAGCTCTAGTGTAATTAATGCCTCTTTTCGAGCATAAATTTGACGCCGTGTGAGTATCCTCTCACACCAAATCTAGCCGAAGAGCTTGCTGAAACACCACAGAAGCAGGAAATGTTACAGGATTTTACTCATGTAAAAGGTTGCCTTACAAGTCATGTGGAAAGTTGTTTTAAAAATATATAACAGAAGTTATGGCTTACCACATGTTATTATTTGGATAAAGAACCGCAAACTTCACTGTTAAATATTGCGTAGACGATGCCTCCTTTCAAGCATAAATATGAGGCTCTGTGAGTGTCCGCTCACTCCAAATCTGTCTTGTAAACCTGCTGAAATACCACAGAAGAATGAAATGCTACAAAATTTTACATACATAAAAGGTCATCTTCCAACTCATACTGCAAGTAAGGTGAAAAATACATAACGGAAGAAATTACTTACCAAAAGAATGATTATCCATAAATATACGCCCCCTCCAGTGTTAGCTCTAGTGTAATTAATGCCTCTTTTCAAGCATAAATTTGATGCCGTGTGAGTATCCTCTCACACCAAATCTAGCTGAAGAGCTTGCTGAAACACCACAGAAGCAGGAAATGTTACTGGATTTTACTCATGTAAAAAGTCGCCTTACAAGTCATGTGGAAAGTTATTTTAAAAATATATAACAGAAGTAATGGCTTACCACATGTTATTATTTGGATAAAGAACCGCAAGCTTCACTGTTAAATATAGCGTAGACGATGCCTCCTTTCAAGCATAAATATGAGGCTCTGTGAGTGTCCGCTCACTCCAAATCTGTCTGGTCCACCTGCTGAAATACCACAGAAGAATGAAATGCTACAACATTTTACATATATAAATGGTCATCTTCCAACTCATACTGCAAGTAAGGTGAAAAATACACAACGGAAGAAATTACTTACCAAAAGAACGATTATGCAAAAATATACGCCCCCTCCAGTGTTAGCTCTAGTGTAATTAATGCCTCTTTTCGAGCATAAATTTGATGCCGTGTGAGTATCCTCTCACACCAAATCTAGCCGAAGAGCTTGCTGAAACACCACAGAAGCAGGAAATGTTACTGGATTTTACTCATGTAAAAGGTAGCCTTACAAGTCATGTGGAAAGTTATTTTAAAAATATATAACAGAAGTAATGGCTTACCACATGTTATTATTTGGATAAAGAACCGCAAGCTTCACTGTTAAATATAGCGTAGACGATGCCTCCTTTCAAGCATAAATATGAGGCTCTGTGAGTGTCCGCTCACTCCAAATTTGTCTGGTCCACCTGCTGAAATACCACAGAAGAATGAAATGCTACAACATTTTACATACATAAAAGGTCATCTTCCAACTCATACTGCAAGTAAGGTGAAAAATACATAACGGAAGAAATTACTTACCAAAAGAATGATTATGCATTAATATACGCCCCCTCCAGTGTTAGCTCTAGTGTAATTAATGCCTCTTTTCGAGCATAAATTTGATGCCGTGTGAGTATCCTCTCACACCAAATCTAGCCGAAGAGCTTGCTGAAACACCACAGAAGCAGGAAATGTTACTGGATTTTACTCATGTAAAAAGTCGCCTTACAAGTCATGTGGAAAGTTATTTTAAAAATATATAACAGAAGTAATGGCTTACCACATGTTATTATTTGGATAAAGAACCGCAAGCTTCACTGTTAAATATAGCGTAGACGATGCCTCCTTTCAAGCATAAATATGAGGCTCTGTGAGTGTCCGCTCACTCCAAATTTGTCTGGTCCACCTGCTGAAATACCACAGAAGAATGAAATGCTACAACATTTTACATATATAAAAGGTCATCTTCCAACTCATACTGCAAGTAAGGTGAAAAATACATAACGGAAGAAATTACTTACCAAAAGAATGATTATGCATAAATATACGCCCCCTCCAGTGTTAGCTCTAGTGTAATTAATGCCTCCTTTCGAGCATAAATTTGATGCCGTGTGAGTATGCTCTCACACCAAATCTAGCTGAAGAGCTTGCTGAAACACCACAGAAGCAGGAAATGTTACTGGATTTTACTCTTGTATAAGGTCGCCTTACAAGTCATGTCGAAAGTTATTTTAAAAATATATAACAGAAGTAATGGCTTACCACATGTTATTATTTGGATAAGGAACCGCAAGCTTCACTGTTAAATATAGCGTAGACGATGCCTCCTTTCAAGCATAAATATGAGGCTCTGTGAGTGTCCGCTCACTCCAAATCTGTCTGGTCCACCTGCTGAAATACCACAGAAGAATGAAATGCTACAACATTTTACATATATAAAAGGTCATCTTCCAACTCATACTGCAAGTAAGGTGAAAAATACATAACGGAAGAAATTACTTACCAAAAGAATGATTATGCATAAATATACGCCCCCTCCAGTGTTAGCTCTAGTGTAATTAATGCCTCCTTTCGAGCATAAATTTGATGCCGTGTGAGTATCCTCTCACAGCAAATCTAGCTGAAGAGCTTGCTGAAACACCACAGAAGCAGGAAATGTTACTGGATTTTACTCTTGTAAACGGTCGCCTTACAAGTCATGTCGAAAGTTATTTTAAAAATATATAACAGAAGTAATGGCTTACCACATGTTATTATTTGCATAAAGAACCGCAAGCATCAGTGTTAAATATAGCGTAGATGATGCCTCCTTTCAAGCATAAATATGAGGCTCTGTGAGTGTCCGCTCACTCCAAATCTGTCTGGTCCACCTGCTGAAATACCACAGAAGAATGAAATGCTACAACATTTTACATATATAAAAGGTCATCTTCCAACTCATACTGCAAGTAAGGTGAAAAATACATAACGGAAGAAATTACTTACCAACAGAACGATTATGCATAAATATACGCCCCCTCCAGTGTTAGCTCTAGTGTAATTAATGCCTCTTTTCGAGCATAAATTTGATGCCGTGTGAGTATCCTCTGACACCAAATCTAGCCGAAGAGCTTGCTGAAACACCACAGAAGCAGGAAATGTTACTGGATTTTACTTATGTAAAAGGTTGCCTTACAAGTCATGTGGAAAGTTATTTTAAAAATATATAACAGAAGTTATGGCTTACCACATGTTATTATTTGGATAAAGAACCGCAAACTTCACTGTTTAATATTGCGTAGACGATGCCTCCTTTCAAGCATAAATATGAGGCTCTGTGAGTGTCCGCTCACTCCAAATCTGTCTTGTAAACCTGCTGAAATACCACAGAAGAATGAAATGCTACAAAATTTTACATACATAAGAGGTCATCTTCCAACTCATACTGCAAGTAAGGTGAAAAATACATAACGGAAGAAATTACTTACCAAAAGAATGATTATCCATAAATATACGCCCCCTCCAGTGTTAGCTCTAGTGTAATTAATGCCTCTTTTCGAGCATAAATTTGATGCCGTGTGAGTATCCTCTCACACCAAATCTAGCTGAAGAGCTTGCTGAAACACCACAGAAGTAGGAAATGTTACTGGATTTTACTCATGTAAAAAGTCGCCTTACAAGTCATGTGGAAAGTTATTTTAAAAATATATAACAGAAGTAATGGCTTACCACATGTTATTATTTGGATAAAGAACGGCAAGCTTCACTGTTAAATATAGCGTAGACTATGCCTCCTTTCAAGCATAAATATGAGGCTCTGTGAGTGTCCGCTCACTCCAAATCTGTCTGGTCCACCTGCTGAAATACCACAGAAGAATGAAATGCTACAACATTTTACATATATAAATGGTCATCTTCCAACTCATACTGCAAGTAAGGTGAAAAATACATAACGGAAGAAATTACTTACCAAAAGAATGATTATGCATAAATATACGCCCCCTCCAGTGTTAGCTCTAGTGTAATTAATGCCTCTTTTCGAGCATAAATTTGATGCCGTGTGAGTATCCTCTCACACCAAATCTAGCCGAAGAGCTTGCTGAAACACCACAGAAGCAGGAAATGTTACTGGATTTTACTCATGTAAAAGGTCGCCTTACAAGTCATGTGGAATGTTATTTTAAAAATATATGACAGAAGTAATGGCTTACCACATGTTATTATTTGGATAAAGAACCGCAAGCTTCACTGTTAAATATAGCGTAGACGATGCCTCCTTTCAAGCATAAATATGAGGCTCTGTGAGTGTCCGCTCCCTCCAAATCTGTCTGGTCCACCTGCTGAAATACCACAGAAGAATGAAATGCTACAACATTTTACATATATAAAAGGTCATCTTCCAACTCATACTGCAAGTAAGGTGAAAAATACATAACGGAAGAAATTACTTACCAAAAGAACGATTATGCATAAATATACGCCCCCTCCAGTGTTAGCTCTAGTGTAATTAATGCCTCTTTTCGAGCATAAATTTGATGCCGTGTGAGTATCCTCTCACACCAAATCTAGCCGAAGAGCTTGCTGAAACACCACAGAAGCAGGAAATGTTACTGGATTTTACTCATGTAAAAGGTCGCCTTACAAGTCATGTGGAATGTTATTTTAAAAATATATAACAGAAGTAATGGCTTACCACATGTTATTATTTGGATAAAGAACCGCAAGCCGCACTTTTAAATATAGCGTAGACGATGCCTCCTTTCAAACAGAAATATGAGGCTCTGTGAGTGTCCGCTCACTCCAAATCTGTCTGGTCCACCTGCTGAAATACCACAGAAGAATGAAATGCTACAACATTTTACATATATAAAAGGTCATCTTCCAACTCATACTGCAAGTAAGGTGAAAAATACATAATGGAAGAAATTACTTACCAAAAGAACGATTATGCATAAATATATGCCACCTCCAGTGTTAGCTCTAGTGTAATTAATGCCTCTTTTCGAGCATAAATTTGATGCCGTGTGAGTATCCTCTCACACCAAATCTAGCCGAAGAGCTTGCTGAAACACCACAGAAGCAGCAAATGTTACTGGATTTTACTTATGTAAAAGGTCACCTTACAAGTCATGTGGAAAGTTATTTTAAAAATATATAACAGAAGTAATGGCTTACCACATGTTATTATTTGGATAAAGAACCGCAAGCTTCACTGTTAAATATAGCGTAGACGATGCCTCCTTTCAAGCATAAATATGAGGCTCTGTGAGTGTCCGCTCACTCCAAATCTGTCTTGTCCACCTGCTGAAATACCACAGAAGAATGAAATGCTACAACATTTTACATATTTAAAAGGTCATCTTCCAACTCATACTGCAAGTAAGGTGAAAAATACATAACGGAAGAAATTACTTACCAAAAGAATGATTATGCATAAATATACGCCCCCTCCAGTGTTAGCTCTAGTGTAATTAATGCCTCCTTTCGAGCATAAATTTGATGCCGTGTGAGTATCCTCTCACACCAAATCTAGCTGAAGAGCTTGCTGAAACACCACAGAAGCAGGAAATGTTACTGGATTTTACTGTTGTAAAAGGTCGCCTTACAAGTCATGTCGAAAGTTATTTTAAAAATATATAACAGAAGTAATGGCTTACCACATGTTATTATTTGGATAAGGAACCGCAAGCTTCACTGTTAAATATAGCGAAGACGATGCCTCCTTTCAAGCATAAATATGAGGCTCTGTGAGTGTCCGCTCACTCCAAATCTGTCTTGTCCACCTGCTGAAATACCACAGAAGAATGAAATGCTACAACATTTTACATATTTAAAAGGTCATCTTCCAACTCATACTGCAAGTAAGGCGAAAAATACATAACGGAAGAAATTACTTACCAAAAGAACGATTATGCATAAATATACGCCCCCTCCAGTGTTAACACTAGTGTAATTAATGCCTCTTTTCGAGCATAAATTTGATGCCGTGTGAGTATCCTCTCACACCAAATCTAGCCGAAGAGCTTGCTGAAACACCACAGAAGCAGGAAATGTTACTGGATTTTACTTATGTAAAAGGTTGAATTACAAGTCATGTGGAAAGTTATTTTAAAAATATATAACAGAAGTAATGGCTTACCACATGTTATTATTTGGATAAAGAACCGCAAGCTTCACTGTTAAATATAGCGTAGACGATGCCTCCTTTCAAGCATAAATATGAGGCTCTGTGAGTGTCCGCTCACTCCTAATCTGTCTGGTCCACCTGCTGAAGTACCACAGAAGAATGAAATGCTACAACATTTTACATATATAAAAGGTCATCTTTCAACTCATACTGCAAGTAAGGTGAAAAATACATAACGGAAGAAATTACTTACCAAAAGAACGATTATGCATAAATATACGCCCCCTCCAGTGTTATCTCTAGTGTAATTAATGCCTCTTTTCAAGCATAAATTTGATGCCGTGTGAGTATCCTCTCACACCAAATCTAGCCGAAGAGCTTGCTGAAACACCACAGAAGCAGGAAATGTTACAGGATTTTACTCATGTAAAAGGTTGCCTTACAAGTCATGTGGAAAGTTGTTTTAAAAATATATAACAGAAGTTATGGCTTACCACATGTTATTATTTGGATAAAGAACCGCAAACTTCACTGTTAAATATAGCGTAGACGATGCCTCCTTTCAAGCATAAATATGAGGCTCTGTGAGTGTCCGCTCACTCCAAATCTGTCTTGTAAACCTGCTGAAATACCACAGAAGAATGAAATGCTACAAAATTTTACATACATTAAAGGTCATCTTCCAACTCATACTGCAAGTAAGGTGAAAAATACATAACGGAAGAAATTACTTACCAAAAGAACGATTATGCATAAATATACGCCCCCTCCAGTGTTAGCTCTAGTGTAATTAATGCCTCTTTTCGAGCATAAATTTGATGCCGTGTGAGTATCCTCTCACACCAAATCTAGCCGAAGAGCTTGCTGAAACACCACAGAAGCAGGAAATGTTACTGGATTTTACTCATGTAAAAGGTTACCTTACAAGTCATGTGGAAAGTTATTTTAAAAATATATAACAGAAGTAATGGCTTACCACATGTTATTATTTGGATAAAGAACCGCAAGCTTCACTGTTAAATATAGCGTAGACGATGCCTCCTTTCAAGCATAAATATGAGGCTCTGTGAGTGTCCGCTCACTCCAAATCTGTCTGGTCCACCTGCTGAAATACCACAGAAGAATGAAATGCTACAACATTTTACATATATAAATGGTCATCTTCCAACTCATACTGCAAGTAAGGTGAAAAATACACAACGGAAGAAATTACTTACCAAAAGAACGATTATGTATAAATATACGCCCCCTCCAGTGTTAGCTCTAGTGTAATTAATGCCTCCTTTCGAGGATAAATTTGATGCCGTGTGAGTATCCTCTCACACCAAATCTAGCTGAAAAGCTTGCTGAAACACCACAAAAGCAGGAAATGTTACTGGATTTTACTCTTGTAAAATGTCGCCTTACAAGTCATGTCGAAAGTTATTTTAAAAATATATAACAGAAGTAATGGCTTACCACATGTTATTATTTGGATAAAGAACCGCAAGCTTCACTGTTAAATATAGCGTAGACGATGCCTCCTTTCAAGCATAAATATGAGGCTCTGTGAGTGTACGCTCACTCCAAATCTGTCTGGTCCACCTGCTGAAAAACCACAGAAGAATGAAATGCTACAACATTTTACATATATAGAAGGTCATCTTCCAACTCATACTGCAAGTAAGGTGAAAAATACATAACGGAAGAAATTACTTACCAAAAGAAAGATTATGCATAAATATACGCCCCCTCCAGTGTTAGCTCTGGTGTAATTAATGCCTCTTTTCGAGCATAAATTTGATGCCGTGTGAGTATCCTCTCACACCAAATCTAGCCGAAAAGCTTGCTGAAACACCACAGAAGCAGGAAATGTTACTGGATTTTACTTATGTAAAAGGTTGCCTTACAAGTCATGTGGAAAGTTATTTTAAAAATATATAACAGAAGTTATGGCTTACCACATGTTATTATTTGGATAAAGAACCGCAAACTTCACTGTTTAATATTGCGTAGACGATGCCTCCTTTCAAGCATAAATATGAGGCTCTGTGAGTGTCCGCTCACTCCAAATCTGTCTTGTAAACCTGCTGAAATACCACAGAAGAATGAAATGCTACAAAATTTTACATACATAAAAGGTCATCTTCCAACTCATACTGCAAGTAAGGTGAAAAATACATAACGGAAGAAATTACTTACCAAAAGAATGATTATCCATAAATATACGCCCCCTCCAGTGTTAGCTCTAGTGTAATTAATGCCTCTTTTCGAGCATAAATTTGATGCCGTGTGAGTATCCTCTCACACCAAATCTAGCTGAAGAGCTTGCTGAAACACCACAGAAGTAGGAAATGTTACTGGATTTTACTCATGTAAAAAGTCGCCTTACAAGTCATGTGGAAAGTTATTTTAAAAATATATAACAGAAGTAATGTCTTACCACATGTTATTATTTGGATAAAGAACGGCAAGCTTCACTGTTAAATATAGCGTAGACTATGCCTCCTTTCAAGCATAAATATGAGGCTCTGTGAGTGTCCGCTCACTCCAAATCTGTCTGGTCCACCTGCTGAAATACCACAGAAGAATGAAATGCTACAACATTTTACATATATAAATGGTCATCTTCCAACTCATACTGCAAGTAAGGTGAAAAATACATAACGGAAGAAATTACTTACCAAAAGAATGATTATGCATAAATATACGCCCCCTCCAGTGTTAGCTCTAGTGTAATTAATGCCTCTTTTCGAGCATAAATTTGATGCCGTGTGAGTATCCTCTCACACCAAATCTAGCCGAAGAGCTTGCTGAAACACCACAGAAGCAGGAAATGTTACTGGATTTTACTCATGTAAAAGGTCGCCTTACAAGTCATGTGGAATGTTATTTTAAAAATATATGACAGAAGTAATGGCTTACCACATGTTATTATTTGGATAATGAACCGCAAGCTTCACTGTTAAATATAGCGTAGACGATGCCTCCTTTCAAGCATAAATATGAGGCTCTGTGAGTGTCCGCTCACTCCAAATCTGTCTGGTCCACCTGCTGAAATACCACAGAAGAATGAAATGCTACAACATTTTACATATATAAAAGGTCATCTTCCAACTCATACTGCAAGTAAGGTGAAAAATACATAACGGAAGAAATTACTTACCAAAAGAACGATTATGCATAAATATACGCCCCCTCCAGTGTTAGCTCTAGTGTAATTAATGCCTCTTTTCGAGCATAAATTTGATGCCGTGTGAGTATCCTCTCACACCAAATCTAGCCGAAGAGCTTGCTGAAACACCACAGAAGCAGGAAATGTTACTGGATTTTACTCATGTAAAAGGTCGCCTTACAAGTCATGTGGAATGTTATTTTAAAAATATATAACAGAAGTAATGGCTTACCACATGTTATTATTTGGATAAAGAACCGCAAGCCGCACTTTTAAATATAGCGTAGACGATGCCTCCTTTCAAACAGAAATATGAGGCTCTGTGAGTGTCCGCTCACTCCAAATCTGTCTGGTCCACCTGCTGAAATACCACAGAAGAATGAAATGCTACAACATTTTACATATATAAAAGGTCATCTTCCAACTCATACTGCAAATAAGGTGAAAAATACATAATGGAAGAAATTACTTACCAATAGAACGATTATGCATAAATATATGCCACCTCCAGTGTTAGCTCTAGTGTAATTAATGCCTCTTTTCGAGCATAAATTTGATGCCGTGTGAGTATCCTCTCACACCAAATCTAGCCGAAGAGCTTGCTGAAACACCACAGAAGCAGCAAATGTTACTGGATTTTACTTATGTAAAAGGTCACCTTACAAGTCATGTGGAAAGTTATTTTAAAAATATATGACAGAAGTAATGGCTTACCACATGTTATTATTTGGATAAAGAACCGCAAGCTTCACTGTTAAATATAGCGTAGACGATGCCTCCTTTCAAGCCTAAATATGAGGCTCTGTGAGTGTCCGCTCACTCCAAATCTGTCTTGTCCACCTGCTGAAATACCACAGAAGAATGAAATGCTACAACATTTTACATATTTAAAAGGTCATCTTCCAACTCATACTGCAAGTAAGGTGAAAAATACATAACGGAAGAAATTACTTACCAAAAGAATGATTATGCATAAATATACGCCCCCTCCAGTGTTAGCTCTAGTGTAATTAATGCCTCCTTTCGAGCATAAATTTGATGCCGTGTGAGTATCCTCTCACACCAAATCTAGCTGAAGAGCTTGCTGAAACACCACAGAAGCAGGAAATGTTACTGGATTTTACTGTTGTAAAAGGTCGCCTTACAAGTCATGTCGAAAGTTATTTTAAAAATATATAACAGAAGTAATGGCTTACCACATGTTATTATTTGGATAAGGAACCGCAAGCTTCACTGTTAAATATAGCGAAGACGATGCCTCCTTTCAAGCATAAATATGAGGCTCTGTGAGTGTCCGCTCACTCCAAATCTGTCTTGTCCACCTGCTGAAATACCACAGAAGAATGAAATGCTACAAGATTTTACATATTTAAAAGGTCATCTTCCAACTCATACTGCAAGTAAGGCGAAAAATACATAACGGAAGAAATTACTTACCAAAAGAACGATTATGCATAAATATACGCCTCTTCCAGTGTTAGCTCTAGTGTAATTAATGCCTCTTTTCGAGCATAAATTTGATGCCGGGTGGGTATCCTCTCACACCAAATCTAGCCAAAGAGCTTGCTGAAACACCACAGAAGAAGGAAATGTTACTGGATTTTACTCATGTAAAAGGTCGGCTTACAAGTCATGTGGAAAGTTATTTTAAAAATATATAACAGAAGTAATGGCTAACCACATGTTATTATTTGCATGAAGAAACGGAAGCTTCACTGTTAAATATAGCGTAGACGATGCCGAGCATAAATTAGATGCCGCGTGAGTATCCTTTCACACCAAATCTAGCCGAAGAGCTTGCTGAAACACCACAGAAGAAGGAAATGTTACTGGATTTTACTTATGTAAAAGGTCGCCTTACAAGTCATGTGGAAAGTTATTTTAAAAATATATAACAGAAGTAATATCTTACCACATGTTATTATTTGGATGAAGAACCGCAAGCTTCACTGTTAAATATAGCGTAGACGATGCCTCCTTTCAAGCATAAATATGAGGCTCTGTGAGTGTCCACTCACTCCAAATCTGTCTGGTCCACCTGCTGAAATACCACAGAAGAATGAAATGCTACAACATTTTACATATATAAAAGGTCATCTTCCAACTCACACTGCAAGTAAGGGGAAAAATACATAACGGAAGAAATTACTTACCAAAAGAACGATTATGCATAAATATACGCCCCCTCCAGTGTTAGCTCTAGTGTAATTAATGCCTCTTTTCGAGCATAAATTTGATGCCGTGTGAGTATCCTCTCACACCAAATCTAGCCGAAGAGCTTGCTGAATCACCACAGAAGCAGGAAATGTTACTGGATTTTACTCATGTAAAAGGTCGCCTTACAAGTCATGTGGAAAGTTATTTTAAAAATATATAACAGAAGTAATGGCTTACCACATGTTATTATTTGGATAAAGAACCGCAAGCTTCACTGTTAAATATAGCGTAGACGATGCCTCCTTTCAAGCATAAATATGAGGCTCTGTGAGTGTCCGCTCACTCCAAATCTGTCTGGTCCACCTGCTGAAATACCACAGAAGAATGAAATGCTACAACATTTTACATATATAAAACGTCATCTTCCAACTCATACTGCAAGTAAGATGAAAAATACATAACAGAAAAAATTACTTACCAAAAGAACGATTATGCATAAATATACGCCTCTTCCAGTGTTAGCTCTAGTGTAATTAATGCCTCTTTTCGAGCATAAATTTGATGCCGGGTGGGTATCCTCTCACACCAAATCTAGCCGAAGAGCTTGCTGAAACACCACAGAAGAAGGAAATGTTACTGGATTTTACTCATGTAAAAGGTCGCCTTACAAGTCATGTGGAAAGTTATTTTAAAAATATATAACAGAAGTAATGGCTTACCACATGTTATTATTTGCATGAAGAAACGGAAGCTTCACTGATAAATATAGCGTAGACGATGCCGAGCATAAATTAGATGCCGCGTGAGTATCCTTTCACACCAAATCTAGCCGAAGAGCTTGCTGAAACACCACAGAAGAAGGAAATGTTACTGGATTTTACTTATGTAAAAGGTCGCCTTACAAGTCATGTGGAAAGTTATTTTAAAAATATATAACAGAAGTAATATCTTACCACATGTTATTATTTGGATGAAGAACCGCAAGCTTCACTGTTAAATATAGCGTAGACGATGCCTCCTTTCAAGCATAAATATGAGGCTCTGTGAGTGTCCGCTCACTCCAAATCTGTCTGGTCCACCTGCTGAAATACCACAGAAGAATGAAATGCTACAACATTTTACATATATAAAAGGTCATCTTCCAACTCACACTGCAAGTAAGGTGAAAAATACATAACGGAAGAAATTACTTACCAAAAGAACGATTATGCATAAATATACGCCCCCTCCAGTGTTAGCTCTAGTGTAATTAATGCCTCTTTTCGAGCATAAATTTGATGCCGTGTGAGTATCCTCTCACACCAAATCTAGCCGAAGAGCTTGCTGAATCACCACAGAAGCAGGAAATGTTACTGGATTTTACTCATGTAAAAGGTCGCCTTACAAGTCATGTGGAAAGTTATTTTAAAAATATATAACAGAAGTAATGGCTTACCACATGTTATTATTTGGATAAAGAACCGCAAGCTTCACTGTTAAATATAGCGTAGACGATGCCTCCTTTCAAGCATAAATATGAGGCTCTGTGAGTGTCCGCTCACTACAAATCTGCCCAGTCCACCAGCTGAAATACCACAGAAGAATGATATGCTACAACATTTTACATATATAAAAGGTCATCTTCCAACTCATACTGCAAGTAAGGTGAAAAATACATAACGGAAGAAATTACTTACCAAAAGAACGATTATGCATAAATATACGCCCCTCCAGTGTTAACACTAGTGTAATTAATGCCTCTTTTCGAGCATAAATTTGATGCCGTGTGAGTATCCTCTCACACCAAATCTAGCCGAAGAGCTTGCTGAAACACCACAGAAACAGGAAATGTTACTGGATTTTACTCATGTAAAAGGTCGCCTTACAAGTCATGTGGAAAGTTATTTTAAAAATATATAACAGAAGTAATGGCTTACCACATGTTATTATTTGCATGAAGAAACGGAAGCTTCACTGCTAAATATAGCGTAGACGATGCCGAGCATAAATTTGATGCCGTGTGAGTATCCTCTCACACCAAATCTAGATGAAATGCTTGCTGAAACACCACAGAAGAAGGAAATGTTACTGGATTTTACTTATGTAAAAGGTCGCCTTACAAGTCATGTGGAAAGTTATTTTAAAAATATATAACAGAAGTAATGGCTCACCACATGTTATTATTTGGATGAAGAACCGCAAGCTTCACTGTTAAATATAGCCTAGACGATGCCTCCTTTCAAGCACAAATATGAGGCTCTCTGAGTGTCCGCTCACTCCAAATCTGTCTGGTCCACCTGCTGAAATACCACAGAAGAATGAAATGCTACAACATTTTACATATATAAAAGGTCATCTTCCAACTCATACTGCAAGTAAGGTGAAAAATACATAACGGAAGAAATTACTTACCAAAAGAACGATTATGAATAAATATACGCCCCCTCCAGTGTTAGCTCTAGTGTAATTAATGCCTCTTTTCGAGCATAAATTTGATGCCGTGTGAGTATCCTCTCACACCAAATCTAGCCGAAGAGCTTGCTGAAACACCACAGAAGCAGGAAATGTTACTGGATTTTACTCATGTAAAAGGTTGCCTTACAAGTCATGTGGAAAGTTATTTTAAAAATATATAACAGAAGTAATGGCTTACCACATGTTATTATTTGGATAAAGAACCGCAAGCTTCACTGTTAAATATAGCGTAGACGATGCCTCCTTTCAAGCATAAATATGAGGCTCTGTGAGTGTCCGCTCACTCCAAATCTGCCCAGTCCACCTGCTGAAATATCACAGAAGAATGAAATGCTACAACATTTTACATATATAAAAGGTCATCTTCCAACTCATACTGCAAGTAAGGTGAAAAATACATAACAGAAGAAATTACTTACCAAAAGAACGATTATGCATAAATATACACCCCCTCCAGTGTTAGCTCTAGTGTAATTAATGCCTCTTTTCGAGCATAAATTTGATGCCGTGTGAGTATCCTCTCACACCAAATCTAGCCGAAGAGCTTGCTGAAACACCACAGAAGCAGGAAATGTTACTGGATTTTACTCATATAAATGGTCGCCTTACAAGTCATGTGGAAAGTTATTTTAAAAATATATAACAGAAGTAATGGCTTACCACATGTTATTATTTGGATAAAGAACCGCAAGCTTCACTGTTAAATATAGCGTAGACGATGCCTCCTTTCAAGCATAAATATGAGGCTCTGTGAGTGTCCGCTCACTCCAAATCTGTCTGGTCCACCTGCTGAAATACCACAGAAGAATGAAATGCTACAACATTTTACATATATAAAAGGTCATCTTCCAACTCACACTGCAAGTAAGGTGAAAAATACATAACGGAAGATATTACTTACCAAAAGAACGATTATGCATAAATATACGCCCCCTCCAGTGTTAGCTCTAGTGAAATTAATGCCTCTTTTCGAGCATAAATTTGATGCCGTGTGAGTATCCTCTCACACCAAATCTAGCCCAAGAGCTTGCTGAAATACCATAGAAGCAGGAAATGTTACTGGATTTTACTCATGTAAAAGGTCGCCTTACAAGTCATGTGGAAAGTTATTTTAAAAATAGGCTTACCACATGTTATTATTTGGATAAAGAACCGCAAGCTTCACTGTAAAATATAGCGTAGACGATGCCTCCTTTCAAGCATGAATATGAGGCGCTGTGAGTGTCCGCTCACTCCAAATCAGTCTGGTCCACCTGCTGAAATACCACAGAAGAATGAAATGCTACAACATTTTACATATATAAAAGGTCATCTTCCAACTCATACTGCAAGTAAGGTGAAAAATACATAACGGAAGAAATTACTTACCAAAAGAACGATTATGCATAAATATACGCACCCTCCAGTGTTAACACTAGTGTAATTAATGCCTCTTTTAGAGCATAAATTTCATGCCGTGTGAGTATTCTCTCACACCAAATCTAGCCAGAGAGCTTGCTGAAACACCACAGAAGCAAGAAATGTTACTGGATTTTACTTATGTAAAAGGTCGCCTTACAAGTCATGTGGAAATTTATTTTAAAAATATATAACAGAAGTAATGGCTTACCACATGTTATTATTTGGATAAAGAACCGCAAGCTTCAGTGTTAAATATAGCGTAGACGATGCCTCCTTTCAAGCATAAATATGAGGCTCTGTGAGTGTCCGCTCACTCCAAATCTGCCCAGTCCACCTGCTGAAATACCACAGAAGTATGAAATGCTACAACATTTTACATATATAAAAGGTCATCTTCCAACTGAAACTGCAAGTAAGGTGAAAAATGCATAACGGAAGAAATTACTTACCAAAAGAACCATAATGCATAAATATACGCACCCTCCAGTGTTAGCTCTAGTGTAATTAAAGCCTCTTTTCGAGCATAAATTTGATGCCGTGTGAGTATCCTCTCACACCAAATCTAGCCGAAGAGCTTGCTGAAACACCACAGAAGCAGGAAATGTTACTGGATTTCACTCATGTAAATGGTCGCCTTACAAGTCATGTGGAAAGTTATTTTAAAAATGTATAACAGAAGTAATGGCTTACCACATGTTATTATTTGGATAAAGAACCGCAAGCTTCACTGTCAAATATAGCGTAGACGATGCCTCCTTTCAAGCATAAATATGATAGCTGTGTGAGTGTCCGCTCACTCCAAATCTGTCTGGTCCACCTGCTGAAATACCACAGAAGAATGAAATGCTACAACATTTTACATATATAAAAGGACATCTTCCAACTCATACTGCAAGTAAGGTGAAAAATACATAACGGAAGAAATTACTTACCAAAAGAACGATTATGAATAAATATACGCCCCCTCCAGTGTTAGCTCTAGTGTAATTAATGCCTCTTTTCGAGCATAAATTTGATGCCGTGTGAGTATCTTCTCACACCAAATCTAGCCGAAGAGCTTGCTGAAACACCACAGAAGCAGGAAATGTTACTGGATTTTACTCATGTAAAAGGTCGCCTTACAAGTCATGTGGACAGTTATTTTAAAAATATATAACAGAAGTAATGGCTTACCACATGTTATTATTTGGATAAAGAACCGCAAGCTTCACTGTTAAATATAGCGTAGACGATGCCTCCTTTCAAGCATAAATATGAGGCTCTGTGAGTGTCCGCTCACTCCAAATCTGCCCAGTCCACCTGCTGAAATACCACAGAAGAATGAAATGCTACAACATTTTACATATATAAAAGGTCATCTTCCAACTCACACTGCAACTAAGGTGAAAAATACATAACGGAAGATATTACTTACCAAAAGAACGATTATGCATAAATATACGCCCCCTCCAGTGTTAGCTCTAGTGTAATTAATGCCTCTTTTTGAGCATAAATTTGATGCCGTGTGAGTATCCTCTCACACCAAATCTAGCCCAAGAGCTTGCTGAAACACCACAGAAGCAGGAAATGTTACTGGATTTTAGTCATGTAAAAGGTCGCCTTACAAGTCATGTGGAAAGTTATTTTAAATATATATAACAGAAGTAATGGCTTACCACATGTTATTATTTGGATAAAGAACCGCAAGCTTCACTGTAAAATATAGCGTAAACGATGCCTCCTTTCAAGCATGAATATGAGGCGCTGTGAGTGTCCGCTCACTCCAAATCAGTCTGGCCCACCTGCTGAAATACCACAGAAGAATGAAATGCTACAACATTTTACATATATAAAAGGTCATCTTCCAACTCATACTGCAAGTAAGGTGAAAAATACATAACGGAAGAAATTACTTACCAAAAGAACGATTATGCATAAATATACGCCCCCTCCAGTGTTAACACTAGTGTAATTAATGCCTCTTTTCGAGCATAAATTTGATGCCGTGTGAGTATCCTCTCACACCAAATCTAGCCAAAGAGCTTGCTGAAACACCACTGAAGCAAGAAATGTTACTGGATTTTACTTATGTAAAAGGTCGCCTTACAAGTCATGTGGAAATTTATTTTAAAAATATATAACAGAAGTAATGGCTTACCACATGTTATTATTTGGATAAAGAACCGCAAGCTTCAGTGTTAAATATAGCGTAGACGATGCCTCCTTTCAAGCATAAATATGAGGCTCTGTGAGTGTCCGCTCACTCCAAATCTGCCCAGTCCACCTGCTGAAATACCACAGAAGAATGAAATGCTACAACATTTTACATATATAAAAGGTCATCTTCCAACTGAAACTGCACGTAAGGTGAAAAATACATAACGGAAGAAATTACTTATCAAAAGAACCATTATGCATAAATATACGCCCCCTCCAGTGTTAGCTCTAGTGTAATTAATGCCTCTTTTCGAGCATAAATTTGATGCCGTGTGAGTATCCTCTCACACCAAATCTAGCCGAAGAGCTTGCTGAAACACCACAGAAGCAGGAAATGTTACTGGATTTCACTCATGTAAATGGTCGCCTTACAAGTCATGTGGAAAGTTATTTTAAAAATATGTAACAGAAGTAATGGCTTACTACATGTTATTGTTTGGATAAAGAGCTGCAAGCTTCACTGTTAAATATAGCGTCGACGATGCCTCCTTTCAAGCATAAAATGAGGCTCTGTGAGTGTCCGCTCACTCCAAATCTGTCTGGTCCACCTGCTGAAATTCCACAGAAGAATGAAATGCTACAACATTTTACATATATAAAAGGTCATCTTCCAACTCATACTGCAAGTAAGGTGAAAAATACATAACGGAAGAAATTACTTACCAACAGAACGATTATGCATAAATATACGCCCCCTCCAGTGTTAGCTCTAGTGTAATTAATGCCTCTTTTCGAGCATAAATTTGATGCCGTGTGAGTATCCTCTCACACCAAATCTAGCCGAAGAGCTTGCTGAAACACCACAGAAGCAGGAAATGTTACTGGATTTTACTTATGTAAAAGGTCGGCTTACAAGTCATGTGGAAAGTTATTTTTAAAATATATAACAGAAGTAATGGCTTACCACATGTAATTATTTGGATAAAGAACCGCAAGCTTCAGTGTTAAATATAGCGTAGACGATGCCTCCTTTCAAGCATAAATATGAGGCTGTGTGAGTGTCCGCTCACTCCAAATCTGCCCAGTCCACCTGCTGAAATACCACAGAAGAATGAAATGCTACAACATTTTACATATATAAAAGGTCATCTTCCAACTCATACTGCAAGTAAGGTGAAAAATACATAACAGAAGAAATTACTTAACAAAAGTACGATTATGCATAAATATACGCCCCCTCCTGTGTTAACACTACTGTAATTAATGCCTCTTTTCGAGCATAAATTTGATGCCGTGTGAGTATCTTCTCACACCAAATCTAGCCGAAGAGCTTGCTGAAACACCACAGAAGCAGGAAATGTTACTGGTTTTTACTTATGTAAATGGTCGCCTTACAAGTCATGTGGAAAGTTATTTTAAAAATATATAACAGAAGTAATGGCTTACCACATGTTATTATTTGGAAAAAGAACCGCAAGCTTCACTGTTAAATATAGCGTAGACGATGCCTCCTTTCAAGCATAAATATGAGGCTCTGTGAGTGTCCGCTCACTCCAAATCTGCCCAGTCCACCTGCTGAAATACCACAGAAGAATGAAATGCTACAACATTTTACATATATAAAAGGTCATCTTCCAACTGAAACTGCAGGTAAGGTGAAAAATACATAACGGAAGAAATTACATACCAAAAGAATGATTATGCATAAATATACGCCCCCTCCAGTGTTAGATCTAGTGTAATTAATGCCTCTTTTCGAGCATAAATTTGATGCCGTGTGAGTATCCTCTCACACCAAATCTAGCCGAAGAGCTTGCTGAAACACCACAGAAGCAGGAAATGTTACTGGATTTTACTCATGTAAAAGGTCGCCTTACAAGTCATATGGAAAGTTATTTTAAAAATATATAACAGAAGTAATGGCTTACCACATGTTATTATTTGGATAAAGAACCGCAAGCTTGACTGTTAAATATAGCGTAGACGATGCCTCCTTTCAAGCATAAATATGAGGCTCTGTGAGTGTCCGCTCACTCCAAATCTGCCCAGTCCACCTGCTGAAATACCACAGAAGAATGAAATGCTACAACATTTTACATATATAAAAGGTCATCTTCCAACTGAAACTGCACGTAAGGTGAAAAATACATAACGGAAGAAATTACTTACCAAAAGAACCATTATGCATAAATATACGCCCCCTCCAGTGTTAGCTCTAGTGTAATTAATGCCTCTTTTCGAGCATAAATTTGATGCCGTGTGAGTATCCTCTCACACCAAATCTAGCCGAAGAGCTTGCTGAAACACCACAGAAGCAGGAAATGTTACTGGATTTCACTCATGTAAATGGTCGCCTTACAAGTCATGTGGAAAGTTATTTTAAAAATATGTAACAGAAGTAATGGCTTACTACATGTTATTGTTTGGATAAAGAGCTGCAAGCTTCACTGTTAAATATAGCGTCGACGATGCCTCCTTTCAAGCATAAAATGAGGCTCTGTGAGTGTCCGCTCACTCCAAATCTGTCTGGTCCACCTGCTGAAATTCCACAGAAGAATGAAATGCTACAACATTTTACATATATAAAAGGTCATCTTCCAACTCATACTGCAAGTAAGGTGAAAAATACATAACGGAAGAAATTACTTACCAACAGAACGATTATGCATAAATATACGCCCCCTCCAGTGTTAGCTCTAGTGTAATTAATGCCTCTTTTCGAGCATAAATTTGATGCCGTGTGAGTATCCTCTCACACCAAATCTAGCCGAAGAGCTTGCTGAAACACCACAGAAGCAGGAAATGTTACTGGATTTTACTTATGTAAAAAGTCGCCTTACAAGTCATGTGGAAAGTTATTTTAAAAATATATAACAGAAGTAATGGCTTACCACATGTTATTATTTGGATAAAGAACCGCAAGCTTCACTGTTAAATATAGCGTAGACGATGCCTCCTTTCAAGCATAAATATGAGGCTCTGTGAGTGTCCGCTCACTCCAAATCTGTCTTGTCCACCTGCTGAAATACCACAGAAGATGAAATGCTACAACATTTTACATATATAAAAGGTCATCATCCAACTCATACTGCAAGTAAGGTGAAAAATACATAACGGAAGAAATTACTTACCAAAAGAACAATTATGCATAAATATACGCCCCCTCCAGTGTTAACACTAGTATAATTAATGCCTCTTTTCGAGCATAAATTTGATGCCGTGTGAGTATCCTCTCACACCAAATCTAGCCAAAGAGCTTGCTGAAACACCACAGAAGCAAGAAATGTTACTGGATTTTACTTATGTAAAAGGTCGCCTTACAAGTCATGTGGAAAGTTATTTTTAAAATATATAACAGAAGTAATGGCTTACCACATGTTATTATTTGGATAAAGAACCGCAAGCTTCAGTGTTAAATATAGCGTAGACGATGCCTCCTTTCAAGCATAAATATGAGGCTGTGTGAGTGTCCGCTCACTCCAAATCTGCCCAGTCCACCTGCTGAAATACCACAGAAGAATGAAATGCTACAACATTTTACATATATAAAAGGTCATCTTCCAACTGAAACTGCAGGTAAGGTGAAAAATACATAACGGAAGAAATTACATACCAAAAGAATGATTATGCATAAATATAAGCCCCCTCCAGTGTTAGATTTAGTGTAAATAATGGCTCTTTTCGAGCATAAATTTGATGCCGTGTGAGTATCCTCTCACACCAAATCTAGCCGAAGAGCTTGCTGAAACACCACAGAAGCAGGAAATGTTACTGGATTTTACTTATGTAAAAAGTCGCCTTACAAGTCATGTGGAAAGTTATTTTTAAAATATATAACAGAAGTAATGGCTTACCACATGTTATTATTTGGATAAAGAACCGCAAGCTTCAGTGTTAAATATAGCGTAGACGATGCCTCCTTTCAAGCATAAATATGAGGCTGTGTGAGTGTCCGCTCATCTCCAAATCTGCCCAGTCCACCTGCTGAAATACCACAGAAGAATGAAATGCTACAACATTTTACATATATAAAAGGTCATCTTCCAACTCATACTGCAAGTAAGGTGAAAAATACATAACGGAAGAAATTACTTACAAAAAGAACGATTATGCATAAATATACGCCCACTCCAGTGTTAACACTAGTGTAATTAATTCCTCTTTTCGAGCATAAATTTGATGCCGTGTGAGTATCCTCTCACACCAAATCTAGCCAAAGAGCTTGCTGAAACACCACTGAAGCAAGAAATCTTACTGGATTTTACTTATGTAAAAGGTCGCCTTACAAGTCACGTGGAAATTTATTTTAAAAATATATAACAGAAGTAATGGCTTACCACATGTTATTATTTGGATAAAGAACCGCAAGCTTCAGTGTTAAATATAGCGTAGACGATGCCTCCTTTCAAGCATAAATATGAGGCTCTGTGAGTGTCCGCTCACTCCAAATCTGTCTGGTCCACCTGCTGAATTACCACAGAAGAATGAAATGCTACAACATTTTACATATATAAAAGGTCATCTTCCAACTCATACTGCAAGTAAGGTGAAAAATACATAATGGAAGAAATTACTTACCAAAAGAACAATTATGCATAAATATACGCCCCCTCCAGTGTTAGCTCTAGTGTAATTAATGCCTCTTTTCGAGCATAAATTTGATGCCGTGTGAGTATCCTCTCACACCAAATCTAGCCGAAGAGCTTGCTGAAACACCACAGAAGCAGGAAATGTTACTGGATTTTACTTATGTAAAAAGTCACCTTACAAGTCATGTGGAAAGTTATTTTAAAAATATATAACAGAAGTAATGGCTTACCACATGTTATTATTTGGATAAAGAACCGCAAGCTTCACTGTTAAATGTAGCGTAGAGAATGCCTTCTTTCAAGCATAAATATGAGGCTCTGTGAGTGTCCGCTCACTCCAAATCTGCCCAGTCCACCTGCTGAAATGCCACAGAAGAATGAAATGCTACAACATTTTACATATATAAAAGGCCATCTTCCAACTCATACTGCAAGTAAGGTCAAAAATACATAACGGAAGAAATTACTTACCAAAAGAACGATTATGCATAAATATACGCCCCCTCCTGTGTTAGCTCTAGTGTAATTAATGCCTCTTTTCGAGCATAAATTTGATGCCGTGTGAGTATCCTCTCACACCAAATCTAGCCAAAGAGCTTGCTGAAACACCACAGAAGCAGGAAATGTTACTGGATTTTACTCATGTAAAAGGTCGCCTTACAGGTCATGTGGAGAGTTATTTTAAAAATATATAACAGAAGTAATGGCTGACCACATGTTATTATTTGGATAAAGAACCGCAAGCTTCACTGTTAAATATAGCGTAAACGATGCCTCCTTTCAAGCATAAATATGAGGCTCTGTGAGCGTCCGCTCACTCCAAATCTGCCCAGTCCACCTGCTGAAATACCACAGAAGAATAAAATGCTACAACATTTTACATATATAAAAAGTCATCTTCAAGCTCATACTGCAAGTAAGGTGAAAAATACGTAATGGAAGAAATTACTTACCAAAAGAACGATTATGCATAAATATATGCCCCCTCCAGTGTTAGCTCTAGTGTAATTAATGCCTCTTTTCGAGCATAAATTTGATGCCATGTGAGTATCCTCTCACACCAAATCTAGCCAAAGAGCTTGCTGAAACACCACAGAAGCAGGAAATGTTACTGGATTTTACTCATGTAAAAGGTCGCCTTACAAGTCATGTGGAAAGTTATTTTAAAAATATATAACAGAAGTAATTGCTGACCACATGTTATTATTTGGATAAAGAACCGCAAGCTTCACTGTTAAATATAGCGTAAACGATGCCTCCTTTCAAGCATAAATATGAGGCTCTGTGAGCGTCCGCTCACTCCAAATCTCCCCAGTCCACCTGCTGAAATACCACAGAAGAATAAAATGCTACAACACTTTACATATATAAAAGGTCATCTTCCAACTCATACTGCAAGTGAGGTGAAAAATACGTAATGGAAGAAATTACTTACCAAAAGAACGATTATGCATAAATATACGCCCCCTCCAGTGTTAGCTCTAGTGTAATTAATGCCTCTTTTCGAGCATAAATTTGATGCCGTGTGAGTATCCTCTCACACCAAATCTAGCCGAAGAGCTTGCTGAAACACCACAGAAGCAGGAAATGTTACTGTATTTTACTCATGTAAAAGGTCGCCTTACAAGTCATGTGGAAAGTTATTTTAAAAATATATAACAGAAGTAATGGCTTACCACATGTTATTATTTGGATAAAGAACCGCAAGCTTCACTGTTAAATATAGCGTAGACGATGCCTCCTTACAAGCATAAATATGAGGCTCTGTGAGTGTCCACTCACTCCAAATCTGTCTGGTCCACCTGCTGAAATACCACAGAAGAATGAAATGCTACAACATTTTACATATATAAAAGGTCATCTTCCAACTCATACTGCAAGTAAGGTGAAAAATACATAATGGAAGAAATTACTTACCAAAAGAACGATTATGCATAAATATACGCCCCCTCCAGTGTTAGCTCTAGTGTAATTAATGCCTCTTTTCGAGCATAAATTTGATGCCGTGTGAGTATCCTCTCACACCAAATCTCGCCGAAGAGCTTGCTGAAACACCACAGAAGCAGGAAATGTTACTGGATTTTACTCATGTCAAAGGTTGCCTTACAAGTCATGTGGAAAGTTATTTTAAAAATATATTACAGAAGTAATGGCTTACCACATGTTATTATTTGGATAAGGAACGGCAAGCTTCACTGTTAAATATAGCGTAGACGATGCCTCCTTTCAAGCATAAATATGAGGCTCTCTGAGTGTCCGCTCACTCCAAATCTGCCCAGTCCACCTGCTGAAATACCACAGAAGAATGAAATGCTACAACATTTTACATATGAAAAAGGTCATCTTCCAACTCATACTGCAAGTAAGGTAAAAATACATAACGGAAGAAATTACTTACCAAAAGAACGATTATGCATAAATATACGCCCCCTCCAGTGTTAGCTCTAGTGTAATTAATGCCTCTTTTCGAGCATAAATTTGATGCCGTGTGAGTATCCTCTCACACCAAATCTAGCCGAAGAGCTTGCTGAAACACCACAGAAGCAGGAAATGTTACTGGATTTTACTCATGTAAAAGGTCGCCTTACAAGTCATGTGGAAAGTTATTTTAAAAATATATAACAGAAGTAATGGCTTACCACATGTTATTATTTGGATAAAGATCCTCAAGCTTCACTGTTAAATATAGCGTAGACGATGCCTCCTTTCAAGCATAAATATGAGGCTCTGTGAGTGTCCGCTCACTCCAAATCTGTCTGGTCCACCTGCTGAAATACCACAGAAGAATGAAATGCTACAACATTTTACATATATAAAAGGTCATCTTCCAACTCATACTGCAAGTAAGGTGAAAAATACATAACGGAAGAAATTACTTACCTAAAGAACGATTATGCATAAATATACGCCCCCTCCAGTGTTAACACTAGTGTAATTAATGCTTCTTTTCGAGCATAAATTTGATGACGTGTTAGTATCCTCTCACACCAAATCTAGCCGAAGAGCTTGCTGAAACACCACAGAAGCAGGAAATGTTACTGGATTTTACTCATGTAAAAGGTCGCCTTACAAGTCATGTGGAAAGTTATTTTAAAAATATATAACAGAAGTAATGGCTTACCACATGTTATTATTTGGATAAAGAACCGCAAGCTTCACTGTTAAATATTGCGTAGACGATGCCTCCTTTCAAGCATAAATATGAGGCTCTGTGAGTGTCCGCTCACTCCAAATCTGTCTGGTCCACCTGCTGAAATACCACAGAAGAATGAAATGCTACAACATTTTACATATATAAAAGCTCATCTTACAACTCATACTGCAAGTAAGGTGAAAAATACATAACGGAAGAACTTACTTACCAAAAGAACGATTATGCATAAATATACGCCCTCTCCTGTGTTAACACTACTGTAATTAATGCCTCTTTTCGAGAATAAATTTGATGCCGTGTGAGTATCCTCTCACACCAAATCTAGCCGAAGAGCTTGCTGAAACACCACAGAAGCAGGAAATGTTACTGGATTTTACTCATGTAAATGGTCGCCTTACAAGTCATGTGGAAAGTTATTTTAAAAATATATAACAGAAGTAATGGCTTACCACATGTTATTATTTGGATAAAGAACCGCAAGCTTCACTGTTAAATATAGCGTAGACGATGCCTCCTTTCAAGCATAAATATGAGGCTCTGTGAGTGTCCGCTCACTCCAAATCTGCCCAGTCCACCTGCCGAAATACCACAGAAGAATGAAATGCTACAACATTTTACATATATAAAAGGTCATCTTCCAACTCATACTGCAAGTAAGGTGAAAAATACATAACGGAAGAAATTAGTTACCAAAAGAACGATTATGCATAAATATACGCCCCCTCAAGTGTTAGCTCTAGTGTAAATAATGCCTCTTTTCGAGCATAAATATGATGCCGTGTGAGTATCCTCTCACACCAAATCTAGCTGAAGAGCTTGCTGAAACACCACAGAAGCAGGAAATGTTACTGGGTTTTACTTATGTAAAAGATCGCCTTACAAGTCATGTGGAAAGTTGCTTTAAAAATATATAACAGAAGTAATGGCTTACCACATGTTATTATTTGGATAAAGAACCGAAACCTTCACTGTTAAATATAGAGTAGACGATGCCCCCTTTCAAGCATAAATATGAGGCTCTGTGAGTGTCCGCTCACTCCAAATCTGCCCAGTCCACCTGCTGAAATACCACAGAAGAATGAAATGCTACAACATTTTACATATATAAAAGGTCATCTTCCAACTCATACTGCAAGTAAGGTGAAAAATACATAACGGAAGAAATTTCATACCAAAAGAACGATTATCCATAAATATGCGCCCCCTCCAGTGTTAACACTACTGTAATTAATGCCTCTTTTCGAGCATAAATTTGATGCCGTGTGAGTATACTCTCACACCAAATCTAGCCGAAGAGCTTGCTGAAACACCACAGAAGCAGGAAATGTTACTGGATTTTATTCATGTAAAAGGTCGCCTTACAAGTCATGTGGAAAGTTGTTTTAAAAATATATAACAGAAGTAATGGCTTACCACATGTTATTATTTGGATAAAGAACCGAAAGCTTCACTGTTAAATATAGCGTAGACGATGCCTCCTTTCAAGCATAAATATGAGGCTCTGTGAGTGTCCGCTCACTCCAAATCTGACCAGTCCACCTGCTGAAATACGACAGAAGAATGAAATGCTACAACATTTTACATATATAAAAGGTCATCTTCCAACTCATACTGCAAGTAAGGTGAAAAATACATAACGGAAGAAATTTCTTACCAAAAGAACGATTATCCATAAATATACGCCCCCTCCAGTGTTAGCACTACTGTAATTAATGCCTCTTTTCGAGCATAAATTTGATGCCGTGTGAGTATCCTCTCACACCAAATCTAGCCGAAGAGCTTGCTGAAACACCACAGAAGCAGGAAATGTTACTGGTTTTTATTCATGTAAAAGGACGCCTTACAAGTCATGTGGAAAGTTATTTTAAAAATATATAACAGAAGTAATGGCTTACCACATGTAATTATTTGGATAAAGAACCGCAAGCTTCACTGTTAAATATAGCGTAGACGATGCCTCCTTTCAAGCATAAATATGAGGCTCTGTGAGAGTCCGCTCACTCCAAATCTGTCTGGTCCATCTGCTGAAATAACTCAGAAGAATAAAATGCTACAACATTTTACATATATAAAAGGTCATCTTCCAACTCATACTGCAAGTAAGGTGAAAAATACATAACGGAAGAAATTACTTACCAAAAGAACGATTATGCATAAATATACGCCCCCTCCAGTGTTAGCTCTAGTGTAATTAATGCCTCTTTTCGAGCATAAATTTGATGCCGTGGGAGTATCCTCTCACACCAAATCTAACCGAAGAGCTTGCTGAAACACCACAGAAGCAGGAAATGTTACTTGATTTTGCTCATGTTAAATGTCGCCTTACAAGTCATGTGGAAAGTTATTTTAAAAATATATAACAGAAGTAATGGCTTACCACATGTTATTATTTGGATAAAGAACCGCAAGCTTCACTGTTAAATATAGCGTAGACGATGCCTCCTTTCAAGCATAAATATGAGGCTCTGTGAGTGTCCGCTCACTCCAAATCTGTCTGGTCCACCTGCTGAAATACCACAGAAGAATGAAATGCTACAACATTTTACATATATAAAAGGTCATCTTCCAACTCATACTGCAAGTAAGGTGAAAAATACATAACGGAAGAAATTACTTACCAAAAGAACGATCATGCATAAATATACGCCCCCTCCAGTGTTAGCTCTAGTGTAATTAATGCCTCTTTTCGAGCATAAATTTGATGCCGTGTGAGTATCCTCTCACACCAAATCTAGCCGAAGAGCTTGCTGAAACACCACAGAAGCAGGAAATGTTACTGGATTTTACTCATGTAAAAGGTCGCCTTACAAGTCATGTGGAAAGTTATTTTAAAAATATATAACAGAAGTAATGGCTTACCACATGTTATTGTTTGGATAAAGAACCGAAACCTTCACTGTTAAATATAGCGTAGACGATGCCTCCTTTCAAGCATAAATATGAGGCTCTGTGAGTGTCCGCTCACTCCAAATCTGCCCAGTCCACCTGCTGAAATACCACAGAAGAATGAAATGCTACAACATTTTACATATATAAAAGGTCATCTTCCAACTCATACTGCAAGTAAGGTGAAAAATACATAACGGAAGAAATTACTTACCTAAAGAACGATTATGCATAAATATACGCCCCCTCCAGTGTTAACACTAGTGTAATTAATGCCTCTTTTCGAGCATAAATTTGATGCCGTGTGAGTATACTCTCACACCACATCTAGCCAAAGAGCTTGCTGAAACACCACAGAAGCAGGAAATGTTACTGGGTTTTACTTATGTAAAAGGTCGCCTTACAAGTCATGTGGAAAGTTGCTTTAAAAATATATAACAGAAGTAATGGCTTACCACATGTTATTATTTGGATAAAGAACCGAAACCTTCACTGTTAAATATAGAGTAGACGATGCCCCCTTTCAAGCATAAATATGAGGCTCTGTGAGTGTCCGCTCACTCCAAATCTGTCTGGTCCACCTGCTGAAATACCACAGAAGAATGAAATGCTACAACATTTTACATATATAAAAGGTCATCTTCCAACTCATACTGCAAGTAAGGTGAAAAATACATAACGGAAGAAATTACTTACCAAAAGAACGATTATGCATAAATATACGCCCCCTCCAGTGTTAGCTCTAGTGTAATTAATGCCTCTTTTCGAGCATAAATTTGATGCCGTGTGAGTGTACTCTCACACCAAATCTAGCCGAAGAGCTTGCTGAAACACCACAGAAGGAGGAAATGTTACTGGATTTTATTCATGTAAAAGGTCGCCTTACAAGTCATGTGGAAAGTTGTTTTAAAAATATATAACAGAAGTAATGGCTTACCACATGTTATTATTTGGATAAAGAACCGAAAGCTTCACTGTTAAATATAGCGTAGACGATGCCTCCTTTCAAGCATAAATATGAGGCTCTGTGAGTGTCCGCTCACTCCAAATCTGCCCAGTCCACCTGCTGAAATACCACAGAAGAATGAAATGCTACAACATTTTACATATATAAAGGTCATCTTCCAACTCATACTGCAAGTAAGGTGAAAAATACATAACGGAAGAAATTTCATACCAAAAGAACGATTATGCATAAATATACGCCCCCTCCAGTGTTAACACTACTGTAATTAATGCCTCTTTTCGAGCATAAATTTGATGCCGTGTGAGTGTACTCTCACACCAAATCTAGCCGAAGAGCTTGCTGAAACACCACAGAAGCAGGAAATGTTACTGGATTTTATTCATGTAAAAGGTCGCCTTACAAGTCATGTGGAAAGTTGTTTTAAAAATATATAACAGAAGTAATGGCTTACCACATGTTATTATTTGGATAAAGAACCGAAAGCTTCACTGTTAAATATAGCGTAGACGATGCCTCCTTTCAAGCATAAATATGAGGCTCTGTGAGTGTCCGCTCACTCCAAATCTGCCCAGTCCACCTGCTGAAATACCACAGAAGAATGAAGTGCTACAACATTTTACATATATAAAAGGTCATCTTCCAACTCATACTGCAAGTAAGGTGAAAAATACATATCGGAAGAAATTACTTACCAAAAGTACGATTATGCATAAATATACGCCCCCTCCAGTGTTAGCTCTAGTGTAATTAATGCCTCTTTTCGAGCATAAATTTAATGCCGTGGGAGTATCCTATCACACCAAATCTAACCGAAGAGCTTGCTGAAACACCACAGAAGCAGGAAATGTTACTGGATTTTGCTCATGTTAAATGTCGCCTTACAAGTCATGTGGAAAGTTATTTTAAAAATATATAACAGAAGTAATGGCTTACCACATGTTATTATTTGGATAAAGAACCGCAAGCTTCACTGTTAAATATAGCGTAGACGATGCCTCCTTTTAAGCATAAATATGAGGCTCTGTGAGTGTCCGCTCACTCCAAATCTGTCTGGTCCACCTGTTGAAATACCACAGAAGAATGAAATGCTACAACATTTTACATATATAAAAGGTCATCTTCCAACTCATACTGCAAGTAAGGTGAAAAATACATAACGGAAGAAATTACTTACCAAAAGAACGATTATGCATAAATATACGCCCCCTCCAGTGTTAGCTCTAGTGTAATTAATGCCTCTTTTCGAGCATAAATTTGATGCCGTGTGAGTATCCTCTCACACCAAATCTAGCCGAAGAGCTTGCTGAAACACCACAGAAGCAGGAAATGTTACTGGATTTTACTCATGTAAAAGGTCGCCTTACAAGTCATGTGGAAAGTTATTTTAAAAATATATAACAGAAGTAATGGCTTACCACATGTTATTATTTGGATAAAGATCCTCAAGCTTCACTGTTAAATATAGCGTAGACGATGCCTCCTTTCAAGCATAAATATGAGGCTCTGTGAGTGTCCGCTCACTCCAAATCTGCCCAGTCCACCTGCTGAAATACCACAGAAGAATGAAATGCTACAACATTTTACATATGTAAAAGGTCATCTTCCAACTCATACTGCAAGTAAGGTGAAAAATACATAACGGAAGAAATTAGTTACCAAAAGAACGATTATGCATAAATATACGCCCCCTCCAATGTTAGCTCTAGTGTAAATAATGCCTCTTTTCGAGCATAAATTTGATGCCGTGTGAGTATCCTCTCACACCAAATCTAGCCGAAGAGCTTGCTGAAACACCACAGAAGCAGGAAATGATACTGGATTTTACTTATGTAAAAGGTCGCCTTACAAGTCAAGTGGAAAGTTGTTTTAAAAATATATAACAGAAGTAATGGCTTACTAGATGTTATTATTTGGATAAAGAACCGAAAGCTTCACTGTTAAATATACCGTAGACGATGCCCCCTTTCAAGCATAAATATGAGGCTCTGTGAGTGTCCGCTCACTCCAAATCTGCCCAGTCCACCTGCTGAAATACCACAGAAGAATGAAATGCTACAACATTTTACATATATAAAAGGTCATCTTCCAACTCATACTGCAAGTAAGGTGAAAAATACATAACGGAAAAAATTTCTTACCAAAAGAACGATTATCCATAAATATACGCCCCCTCCAGTGTTAACACTACTGTAATTAATGCCTCTTTTCGAGCATAAATTTGATGCCGTGTGAGTATAGTCTCACACCACATCTAGCCAAAGAGCTTGCTGAAACACCACAGAAGCAGGAAATGTTACTGGATTTTACTCATGTAAAATGTCGCCTTACAAGTCATGTGGAAAGTTACTTTAAAAATATATAACCAAAGTAATAGCTTACCACATGTTATTATTTGCATAAAGAACCGCAAGCTTCACTGTTAAATATAGCGTAGACGATGCCTCCTTTCAAGCATAAATATGAGGCTCTGTGAGTGTCCGCTCACTCCAAATCTGTCCAGTCCACCTGCTGAAATACCACAGAAGAATGAAATGCTACAACATTTTACATATATAAAAGGTCATCATCCAACTCATACTGCAAGTAAGGTGAAAAATACATAACGGAAGAAATTACTTACCAAAAGAACAATTATGCATAAATATACGCCCCCTCCAGTGTTAACACTAGTATAATTAATGCCTCTTTTCGAGCATAAATTTGATGCCGTGTGAGTATCCTCTCACACCAAATCTAGCCGAAGAGCTTGCTGAAACACCACAGAAGCAGGAAATGATACTGGATTTTACTTATGTAAAAGGTCGCCTTACAAGTCAAGTGGAAAGTTGTTTTAAAAATATATAACAGAAGTAATGGCTTACTAGATGTTATTATTTGGATAAAGAACCGAAAGCTTCACTGTTAAATATACCGTAGACGATGCCCCCTTTCAAGCATAAATATGAGGCTCTGTGAGTGTCCGCTCACTCCAAATCTGCCCAGTCCACCTGCTGAAATACCACAGAAGAATGAAATGCTACAACATTTTACATATATAAAAGGTCATCTTCCAACTCATACTGCAAGTAAGGTGAAAAATACATAACGGAAAAAATTTCTTACCAAAAGAACGATTATCCATAAATATACGCCCCCTCCAGTGTTAACACTACTGTAATTAATGCCTCTTTTCGAGCATAAATTTGATGCCGTGTGAGTATAGTCTCACACCACATCTAGCCAAAGAGCTTGCTGAAACACCACAGAAGCAGGAAATGTTACTGGATTTTACTCATGTAAAATGTCGCCTTACAAGTCATGTGGAAAGTTACTTTAAAAATGTATAACCAAAGTAATAGCTTACCACATGTTATTATTTGCATAAAGAACCGCAAGCTTCACTGTTAAATATAGCGTAGACGATGCCTCCTTTCAAGCATAAATATGAGGCTCTGTGAGTGTCCGCTCACTCCAAATCTGTCCAGTCCACCTGCTGAAATACCACAGAAGAATGAAATGCTACAACATTTTACATATATAAAAGGTCATCATCCAACTCATACTGCAAGTAAGGTGAAAAATACATAACGGAAGAAATTACTTACCAAAAGAACGATTCTCCATAAATATACGCCCCCTCCTGTGTTAACACTAGTGTAATTAATGCCTCTTTTTGAGCATAAATTTGATGCCGTGTGAGTATCCTCTCACACCAAATCTAGCCGAAGAGCTTGCTGAAACACCACAGAAGCAGGAAATGTTACTGGATTTTACTCATGTAAAATGTCGCCTTACAAGTCATGTGGAAAGTTATTTTAAAAATATATAACGGAAGTAATGGCTTACCACATGTTATTATTTGGATAAAGAACCGAAAGCTTCACTGTTAAATATAGCGTAGACGATGCCTCCTTTCAAGCATAAATATGAGGCTCTGTGAGTGTCCGCTCACTCCAAATCTGTCTGGTCCATCTGCTGAAATAACTCAGAAGAATAAAATGCTACAACATTTTACATATATAAAAGGTCATCTTCCAACTCATACTGCAAGTAAGGCGAAAAATACATAACGGAAGAAATTACTTACCAAAAGAACGATTATGCATAAATATACGCCCCCTCCAGTGTTAGCTCTAGTGTAATTAATGCCTCTTTTCGAGCATAAATTTGATGCCGTGGGAGTATCCTCTCACACCAAATCTAACCGAAGAGCTTGCTGAAACACCACAGAAGCAGGAAATGTTACTGGATTTTGCTCATGTTAAATGTCGCCTTACAAGTCATGTGGAAAGTTATTTTAAAAATATATAACAGAAGTAATGGCTTACCACATGTTATTATTTGGATAAAGAACCGCAAGCTTCACTGTTAAATATAGCGTAGACGATGCCTCCTTTCAAGCATAAATATGAGGCTCTGTGAGTGTCCGCTCACTCCAAATCTGTCTGGTCCACCTGCTGAAATACCACAGAAGAATGAAATGCTACAACATTTTACATATATAAAAGGTCATCTTCCAACTCATACTGCAAGTAAGGTGAAAAATACATAACGGAAGAAATTACTTACCAAAAGAACGATTATGCATAAATATACGCCCCCTCCAGTGTTAGCTCTAGTGTAATTAATGCCTCTTTTCGAGCATAAATTTGATGCCGTGTGAGTATCCTCTCACACCAAATCTAGCCGAAGAGCTTGCTGAAACACCACAGAAGCAGGAAATGTTACTGGATTTTACTCATGTAAAAGGTCGCCTTACAAGTCATGTGGAAATTTATTTTAAAAATATATAACAGAAGTAATGGCTTACCACATGTTATTATTTGGATAAAGAACCGCAAGCTTCACTGTTAAATATAGCGTAGACGATGCCTCCTTTCAAGCATAAATATGAGGCTCTGTGAGTGTCCGCTCACTCCAAATCTGCCCAGTCCACCTGCTGAAATACCACAGAAGAATGAAATGCTACAACATTTTACATATGTAAAAGGTCATCTTCCAACTCATACTGCAAGTAAGGTGAAAAGTACATAACGGAAGAAATTAGTTACCAAAAGAACGATTATGCATAAATATACGCCCCCTCCAGTGTTAGCTCTAGTGTAAATAATGCCTCTTTTCGAGCATAAATATGATGCCGTGTGAGTATCCTCTCACACCAAATCTAGCCGAAGAGCTTGCTGAAACACCACAGAAGCAGGAAATGATACTGGATTTTACTTATGTAAAAGGTCGCCTTACAAGTCATGTGGAAAGTTGTTTTAAAAATATATAACAGAAGTAATGGCTTACTAGATGTTATTATTTGGATAAAGAACCGAAAGCTTCACTGTTAAATATACCGTAGACGATGCCCCCTTTCAAGCATAAATATGAGGCTCTGTGAGTGTCCGCTCACTCCAAATCTGTCTGGTCCACCTGTTGAAATACCACAGAAGAATGAAATGCTACAACATTTTACATATATAAAAGGTCATCTTCCAACTCATACTGCAAGTAAGGTGAAAAATACATAACGGAAGAAATTACTTACCAAAAGAACGATTATGCATAAATATACGCCCCCTCCAGTGTTAGCTCTAGTGTAATTAATGCCTCTTTTCGAGCATAAATTTGATGCCGTGTGAGTATCCTCTCACACCAAATCTAGCCGAAGAGCTTGCTGAAACACCACAGAAGCAGGAAATGTTACTGGATTTTACTCATGTAAAAGGTCGCCTTACAAGTCATGTGGAAAGTTATTTTAAAAATATATAACAGAAGTAATGGCTTACCACATGTTATTATTTGGATAAAGATCCTCAAGCTTCACTGTTAAATATAGCGTAGACGATGCCTCCTTTCAAGCATAAATATGAGGCTCTGTGAGTGTCCGCTCACTCCAAATCTGCCCAGTCCACCTGCTGAAATACCACAGAAGAATGAAATGCTACAACATTTTACATATGTAAAAGGTCATCTTCCAACTCATACTGCAAGTAAGGTGAAAAATACATAACGGAAGAAATTAGTTACCAAAAGAACGATTATGCATAAATATACGCCCCCTCCAGTGTTAGCTCTAGTGTAAATAATGCCTCTTTTCGAGCATAAATTTGATGCCGTGTGAGTATCCTCTCACACCAAATCTAGCCGAAGAGCTTGCTGAAACACCACAGAAGCAGGAAATGATACTGGATTTTACTTATGTAAAAGGTCGCCTTACAAGTCAAGTGGAAAGTTGTTTTAAAAATATATAACAGAAGTAATGGCTTACTAGATGTTATTATTTGGATAAAGAACCGAAAGCTTCACTGTTAAATATACCGTAGACGATGCCCCCTTTCAAGCATAAATATGAGGCTCTGTGAGTGTCCGCTCACTCCAAATCTGCCCAGTCCACCTGCTGAAATACCACAGAAGAATGAAATGCTACAACATTTTACATATATAAAAGGTTATCTTCCAACTCATACTGCAAGTAAGGTGAAAAATACATAACGGAAAAAATTTCTTACCAAAAGAACGATTATCCATAAATATACGCCCCCTCCAGTGTTAACACTACTGTAATTAATGCCTCTTTTCGAGCATAAATTTGATGCCGTGTGAGTATAGTCTCACACCACATCTAGCCAAAGAGCTTGCTGAAACACCACAGAAGCAGGAAATGTTACTGGATTTTACTCATGTAAAATGTCGCCTTACAAGTCATGTGGAAAGTTACTTTAAAAATATATAACCAAAGTAATAGCTTACCACATGTTATTATTTGCATAAAGAACCGCAAGCTTCACTGTTAAATATAGCGTAGACGATGCCTCCTTTCAAGCATAAATATGAGGCTCTGTGAGTGTCCGCTCACTCCAAATCTGTCCAGTCCACCTGCTGAAATACCACAGAAGAATGAAATGCTACAACATTTTACATATATAAAAGGTCATCATCCAACTCATACTGCAAGTAAGGTGAAAAATACATAACGGAAGAAATTACTTACCAAAAGAACAATTATGCATAAATATACGCCCCCTCCAGTGTTAACACTAGTATAATTAATGCCTCTTTTCGAGCATAAATTTGATGCCGTGTGAGTATCCTCTCACACCAAATCTAGCCGAAGAGCTTGCTGAAACACCACAGAAGCAGGAAATGATACTGGATTTTACTTATGTAAAAGGTCGCCTTACAAGTCAAGTGGAAAGTTGTTTTAAAAATATATAACAGAAGTAATGGCTTACTAGATGTTATTATTTGGATAAAGAACCGAAAGCTTCACTGTTAAATATACCGTAGACGATGCCCCCTTTCAAGCATAAATATGAGGCTCTGTGAGTGTCCGCTCACTCCAAATCTGCCCAGTCCACCTGCTGAAATACCACAGAAGAATGAAATGCTACAACATTTTACATATATAAAAGGTCATCTTCCAACTCATACTGCAAGTAAGGTGAAAAATACATAACGGAAAAAATTTCTTACCAAAAGAACGATTATCCATAAATATACGCCCCCTCCAGTGTTAACACTACTGTAATTAATGCCTCTTTTCGAGCATAAATTTGATGCCGTGTGAGTATAGTCTCACACCACATCTAGCCAAAGAGCTTGCTGAAACACCACAGAAGCAGGAAATGTTACTGGATTTTACTCATGTAAAATGTCGCCTTACAAGTCATGTGGAAAGTTACTTTAAAAATGTATAACCAAAGTAATAGCTTACCACATGTTATTATTTGCATAAAGAACCGCAAGCTTCACTGTTAAATATAGCGTAGACGATGCCTCCTTTCAAGCATAAATATGAGGCTCTGTGAGTGTCCGCTCACTCCAAATCTGTCCAGTCCACCTGCTGAAATACCACAGAAGAATGAAATGCTACAACATTTTACATATATAAAAGGTCATCATCCAACTCATACTGCAAGTAAGGTGAAAAATACATAACGGAAGAAATTACTTACCAAAAGAACGATTCTCCATAAATATACGCCCCCTCCTGTGTTAACACTAGTGTAATTAATGCCTCTTTTTGAGCATAAATTTGATGCCGTGTGAGTATCCTCTCACACCAAATCTAGCCGAAGAGCTTGCTGAAACACCACAGAAGCAGGAAATGTTACTGGATTTTACTCATGTAAAATGTCGCCCTACAAGTCATGTGGAAAGTTATTTTAAAAATATATAACGGAAGTAATGGCTTACCACATGTTATTATTTGGATAAAGAACCGAAAGCTTCACTGTTAAATATAGCGTAGACGATGCCTCCTTTCAAGCATAAATATGAGCCTCTGTGAGTGTCCGCTCACTCCAAATCTGTCTGGTCCATCTGCTGAAATAACTCAGAAGAATAAAATGCTACAACATTTTACATATATAAAAGGTCATCTTCCAACTCATACTGCAAGTAAGGCGAAAAATACATAACGGAAGAAATTACTTACCAAAAGAACGATTATGCATAAATATACGCCCCCTCCAGTGTTAGCTCTAGTGTAATTAATGCCTCTTTTCGAGCATAAATTTGATGCCGTGGGAGTATCCTCTCACACCAAATCTAACCGAAGAGCTTGCTGAAACACCACAGAAGCAGGAAATGTTACTGGATTTTGCTCATGTTAAATGTCGCCTTACAAGTCATGTGGAAAGTTATTTTAAAAATATATAACAGAAGTAATGGCTTACCACATGTTATTATTTGGATAAAGAACCGCAAGCTTCACTGTTAAATATAGCGTAGACGATGCCTCCTTTCAAGCATAAATATGAGGCTCTGTGAGTGTCCGCTCACTCCAAATCTGTCTGGTCCACCTGCTGAAATACCACAGAAGAATGAAATGCTACAACATTTTACATATATAAAAGGTCATCTTCCAACTCATACTGCAAGTAAGGTGAAAAATACATAACGGAAGAAATTACTTACCAAAAGAACGATTATGCATAAATATACGCCCCCTCCAGTGTTAGCTCTAGTGTAATTAATGCCTCTTTTCGAGCATAAATTTGATGCCGTGTGAGTATCCTCTCACACCAAATCTAGCCGAAGAGCTTGCTGAAACACCACAGAAGCAGGAAATGTTACTGGATTTTACTCATGTAAAAGGTCGCCTTACAAGTCATGTGGAAATTTATTTTAAAAATATATAACAGAAGTAATGGCTTACCACATGTTATTATTTGGATAAAGAACCGCAAGCTTCACTGTTAAATATAGCGTAGACGATGCCTCCTTTCAAGCATAAATATGAGGCTCTGTGAGTGTCCGCTCACTCCAAATCTGCCCAGTCCACCTGCTGAAATACCACAGAAGAATGAAATGCTACAACATTTTACATATGTAAAAGGTCATCTTCCAACTCATACTGCAAGTAAGGTGAAAAGTACATAACGGAAGAAATTAGTTACCAAAAGAACGATTATGCATAAATATACGCCCCCTCCAGTGTTAGCTCTAGTGTAAATAATGCCTCTTTTCGAGCATAAATATGATGCCGTGTGAGTATCCTCTCACACCAAATCTAGCCGAAGAGCTTGCTGAAACACCACAGAAGCAGGAAATGATACTGGATTTTACTTATGTAAAAGGTCGCCTTACAAGTCATGTGGAAAGTTGTTTTAAAAATATATAACAGAAGTAATGGCTTACTAGATGTTATTATTTGGATAAAGAACCGAAAGCTTCACTGTTAAATATACCGTAGACGATGCCCCCTTTCAAGCATAAATATGAGGCTCTGTGAGTGTCCGCTCACTCCAAATCTGCCCAGTCCACCTGCTGAAATACCAGTAAGAATGAAATGCTACAACATTTTACATTTATAAAAGGTCATCTTCCAACTCATACTGCTAGTAAGGTGAAAAATACATAACGGAAAAAATTTCTTACCAAAAGAACGATTATCCATAAATATACTCGCCCTCCAGTGTTAACACTACTGTAATTAATGCCTCTTTTCGAGCATAAATTTGATGCCGTGTGAGTATAGTCTCACACCACATCTAGCCAAAGAGCTTGCTGAAACACCACAGAAGCAGGAAATGTTACTGGATTTTACTCATGTAAAATGTCGCCTTACAAGTCATGTGGAAAGTTACTTTAAAAATATATAACCAAAGTAATAGCTTACCACATGTTATTATTTGCATAAAGAACCGCAAGCTTCACTGTTAAATATAGCGTAGACGATGCCTCCTTTCAAGCATAAATATGAGGCTCTGTGAGTGTCCGCTCACTCCAAATCTGCCCAGTCCACCTGCTGAAATACCACAGAAGAATGAAATGCTACAACATTTTACATATATAAAAGGTCATCATCCAACTCATACTGCAAGTAAGGTGAAAAATACATAACGGAAGAAATTAGTTACCAAAAGAACGATTATGCATAAATATACGCCCCCTCCAGTGTTAGCTCTAGTGTAAATAATGCCTCTTTTCGAGCATAAATTTGATGCCATGTGAGTATCCTCTCACACCAAATCTAGCCGAAGAGCTTGCTGAAACACCACAGAAGCAGGAAATGTTACTGGATTTTACTCATGTAAAATGTCGCCTTACAAGTCATGTGGAAAGTTATTTTAAAAATATATAACAGAAGTAACGGCTTACCACATGTTATTATTTGGATAATGAACCGCAAGCTTCACTGTTAAATATAGCGTAGACGATGCCTCCTTTCAAGCATAAATATGAGGCTCTGTGAGTGTCCGCTCACTCCAAATCTGTCTGGTCCATCTGCTGAAATAACTCAGAAGAATAAAATGCTACAACATTTTACATATATAAAAGGTCATCTTCCAACTCATACTGCAAGTAAGGTGAAAAATACATAACGGAAGAAATTACTTACTAAAAGAACGATTATGCATAAATATACGCCCCCTCCAGTGTTAGCTCTAGTGTAATTAATGCCTCTTTTCGAGCATAAATTTGATGCCGTGGGAGTATCCTCTCACACCAAATCTAACCGAAGAGCTTGCTGAAACACCACAGAAGCAGGAAATGTTACTGGATTTTGCTCATGTTAAATGTCGCCTTACAAGTCATGTGGAAAGTTATTTTAAAAATATATATGACAGAAGTAATGGCTTACCACATGTTATTATTTGGATAAAGAACCGCAAGCTTCACTGTTAAATATAGCGTAGACGATGCCTCCTTTCAAGCATAAATATGAGGCTCTGTGAGTGTCCGCTCACTCCAAATCTGTCTGGTCCACCTGCTGAAATACCACAGAAGAATGAAATGCTACAACATTTTACATATATAAAAGGTCATCTTCCAACTCATACTGCAAGTAAGGTGAAAAATACATAACGGAAGAAATTACTTACCAAAAGAACGATTATGCATAAATATACGCCCCCTCCAGTGTTAGCTCTAGTGTAATTAATGCCTCTTTTCGAGCATAAATTTGATGCCGTGTGAGTATCCTCTCACACCAAATCTAGCCGAAGAGCTTGCTGAAACACCACAGAAGCAGGAAATGTTACTGGATTTTACTCATGTAAAAGGTCGCCTTACAAGTCATGTGGAAAGTTATTTTAAAAATATATAACGGAAGTAATGGCTTACCACATGTTATTATTTGGATAAAGAACCGAAAGCTTCACTGTTAAATATAGCGTAGACGATGCCTCCTTTCAAGCATAAATATGAGGCTCTGTGAGTGTCCGCTCACTCCAAATCTGTCTGGTCCACCTGCTGAAATACCACAGAAGAATGAAATGCTACAACATTTTACATATATAATAGGTCATCTTCCAACTCATACCGCAAGTAAGGTGAAAAATACATAACGGAAGAACTTACTTACCAAAAGAACGATTACGCATAAATATACGCCCCCTCCTGTGTTAACACAACTGTAATTAATGCCTCTTTTCGAGCATAAATTTGATGCCGTGTGAGTATCCTCTCACACCAAATCTAGCCGAAGAGCTTGCTGAAACACCACAGAAGCAGGAAATGTTACTGGATTTTACTCATGTAAAAGGTCGCCTTACAAGTCATGTGGAAATTTATTTTAAAAATATATAACAGAAGTAATGGCTTACCACATGTTATTATTTGGATAAAGAACCGCAAGCTTCACTGTTAAATATAGCGTAGACGATGCCTCCTTTCAAGCATAAATATGAGGCTCTGTGAGTGTCCGCTCACTCCTAATCTGCCCAGTCCACCTGCTGAAATACCACAGAAGAATGAAATGCTACAACATTTTACATATGTAAAAGGTCATCTTCCAACTCATACTGCAAGTAAGGTGAAAAATACATAACGGAAGAAATTAGTTACCAAAAGAACGATTATGCATAAATATACGCCCCCTCCAGTGTTAGCTCTAGTGTAAATAATGCCTCTTTTCGAGCATAAATTTGATGCCGTGTGAGTATCCTCTCACAACAAATCTAGCCGAAGAGCTTGCTGAAACACCACAGAAGCAGGAAATGATACTGGATTTTACTTATGTAAAAGGTCGCCTTACAAGTCATGTGGAAAGTTGTTTTAAAAATATATAACAGAAGTAATGGCTTACTAGATGTTATTATTTGGATAAAGAACCGAAAGTTTCACTGTTAAATATACCGTAGACGATGCCCCCTTTCAAGCATAAATATGAGGCTCTGTGAGTGTCCGCTCACTCCAAATCTGCCCAGTCAACCTGCTGAAATACCACAGAAGAATGAAATGCTACAACATTTTACATATATAAAAGGTCATCTTCCAACTCATACTGCAAGTAAGGTGAAAAATACATAACGGAAAAAATTTCTTACCAAAAGAACGATTATCCATAAATATACGCCCCCTCCAGTGTTAACACTACTGTAATTAATGCCTCTTTTCGAGCATAAATTTGATGCCGTGTGAGTATAGTCTCACACCACATCTAGCCAAAGAGCTTGCTGAAACACCACAGAAGCAGGAAATGTTACTGGATTTTACTCATGTAAAATGTCGCCTTACAAGTCATGTGGAAAGTTACTTTAAAAATGTATAACCAAAGTAATAGCTTACCACATGTTATTATTTGCATAAAGAACCGCAAGCTTCACTGTTAAATATAGCGTAGACGATGCCTCCTTTCAAGCATAAATATGAGGCTCTGTGAGTGTCCGCTCACTCCAAATCTGTCCAGTCCACCTGCTGAAATACCACAGAAGAATGAAATGCTACAACATTTTACATATATAAAAGGTCATCATCCAACTCATACTGCAAGTAAGGTGAAACATACATAACGGAAGAAATTACTTACCAAAAGAACGATTCTCCATAAATATACGCCCCCTCCTGTGTTAACACTAGTGTAATTAATGCCTCTTTTTGAGCATAAATTTGATGCCGTGTGAGTATCCTCTCACACCAAATCTAGCCGAAGAGCTTGCTGAAACACCACAGAAGCAGGAAATGTTACTGGATTTTACTCATGTATAATGTCGCCTTACAAGTCATGTGGAAAGTTATTTTAAAAATATATAACGGAAGTAATGGCTTACCACCTGTTATTATTTGGATAAAGAACCGAAAGCTTCACTGTTAAATATAGCGTAGACGATGCCTCCTTTCAAGCATAAATATGAGGCTCTGTGAATGTCCGCTCACTCCAAATCTGTCTGGTCCATCTGCTGAAATAACTCAGAAGAATAAAATGCTACAACATTTTACATATATAAAAGGTCATCTTCCAACTCATACTGCAAGTAAGGCGAAAAATACATAACGGAAGAAATTACTTACCAAAAGAACGATTATGCATAAATATACGCCCCCTCCAGTGTTAGCTCTAGTGTAATTAATGCCTCTTTTCCAGCATAAATTTGATGCCGTGGGAGTATCCTCTCACACCAAATCTAACCGAAGAGCTTGCTGAAACACCACAGAAGCAGGAAATGTTACTGGATTTTGCTCATGTTAAATGTCGCCTTACAAGTCATGTGGAAAGTTATTTTAAATATATATAACAGAAGTAATGGCTTACCACATGTTATTATTTGGATAAAGAACCGCAAGCTTCACTGTTAAATATAGCGTAGACGATGCCTCCTTTCAAGCATAAATATGAGGCTCTGTGAGTGTCCGCTCACTCCAAATCTGTCTGGTCCACCTGCTGAAATACCACAGAAGAATGAAATGCTACAACATTTTACATATATAAAAGGTCATCTTCCAACTCATACTGCAAGTAAGGTGAAAAATACATAACGGAAGAAATTACTTACCCAAAGAACGATTATGCATAAATATACGCCCCCTCCAGTGTTAGCTCTAGTGTAATTAATGCCTCTTTTCGAGCATAAATTTGATGCCGTGTGAGTATCCTCTCACACCAAATCTAGCCGAAGAGCTTGCTGAAACACCACAGAAGCAGGAAATGTTACTGGATTTTACTCATGTAAAAGGTCGCCTTACAAGTCATGTGGAAATTTATTTTAAAAATATATAACAGAAGTAATGGCTTACCACATGTTATTATTTGGATAAAGAACCGCAAGCTTCACTGTTAAATATAGCGTAGACGATGCCTCCTTTCAAGCATAAATATGAGGCTCTGTGAGTGTCCGCTCACTCCAAATCTGCCCAGTCCACCTGCTGAAATACCACAGAAGAATGAAATGCTACAACATTTTACATATGTAAAAGGTCATCTTCCAACTCATACTGCAAGTAAGGTGAAAAGTACATAACGGAAGAAATTAGTTACCAAAAGAACGATTATGCATAAATATACGCCCCCTCCAGTGTTAGCTCTAGTGTAAATAATGCCTCTTTTCGAGCATAAATATGATGCCGTGTGAGTATCCTCTCACACCAAATCTAGCCGAAGAGCTTGCTGAAACACCACAGAAGCAGGAAATGATACTGGATTTTACTTATGTAAAAGGTCGCCTTACAAGTCATGTGGAAAGTTGTTTTAAAAATATATAACAGAAGTAATGGCTTACTAGATGTTATTATTTGGATAAAGAACCGAAAGCTTCACTGTTAAATATACCGTAGACGATGCCCCCTTTCAAGCATAAATATGAGGCTCTGTGAGTGTCCGCTCACTCCAAATCTGCCCAGTCCACCTGCTGAAATACCAGTAAGAATGAAATGCTACAACATTTTACATTTATAAAAGGTCATCTTCCAACTCATACTGCTAGTAAGGTGAAAAATACATAACGGAAAAAATTTCTTACCAAAAGAACGATTATCCATAAATATACTCGCCCTCCAGTGTTAACACTACTGTAATTAATGCCTCTTTTCGAGCATAAATTTGATGCCGTGTGAGTATAGTCTCACACCACATCTAGCCAAAGAGCTTGCTGAAACACCACAGAAGCAGGAAATGTTACTGGATTTTACTCATGTAAAATGTCGCCTTACAAGTCATGTGGAAAGTTACTTTAAAAATATATAACCAAAGTAATAGCTTACCACATGTTATTATTTGCATAAAGAACCGCAAGCTTCACTGTTAAATATAGCGTAGACGATGCCTCTTTTCAAGCATAAATATGAGGCTCTGTGAGTGTCCGCTCACTCCAAATCTGCCCAGTCCACCTGCTGAAATACCACAGAAGAATGAAATGCTACAACATTTTACATATATAAAAGGTCATCTTCCAACTCATACTGCAAGTAAGGTGAAAAATACATAACGGAAGAAATTACTTACCAAAAGAACGATTATGCATAAATATACGCCCCCTCCAGTGTTAGCTCTAGTGTAATTAATGCCTCTTTTCGAGCATAAATTTGATGCCGTGTGAGTATCCTCTCACACCAAATCTAGCCGAAGAGCTTGCTGAAACACCACAGAAGCAGGAAATGTTACTGGATTTTACTCATGTAAAAGGTCGCCTTACAAGTCATGTGGAAAGTTATTTTAAAAATATATAACGGAAGTAATGGCTTACCACATGTTATTATTTGGATAAAGAACCGAAAGCTTCACTGTTAAATATAGCGTAGACGATGCCTCCTTTCAAGCATAAATATGAGGCTCTGTGAGTGTCCGCTCACTCCAAATCTGTCTGGTCCACCTGCTGAAATACCACAGAAGAATGAAATGCTACAACATTTTACATATATAATAGGTCATCTTCCAACTCATACCGCAAGTAAGGTGAAAAATACATAACGGAAGAACTTACTTACCAAAAGAACGATTACGCATAAATATACGCCCCCTCCTGTGTTAACACAACTGTAATTAATGCCTCTTTTCGAGCATAAATTTGATGCCGTGTGAGTATCCTCTCACACCAAATCTAGCCGAAGAGCTTGCTGAAACACCACAGAAGCAGGAAATGTTACTGGATTTTACTCATGTAAAAGGTCGCCTTACAAGTCATGTGGAAATTTATTTTAAAAATATATAACAGAAGTAATGGCTTACCACATGTTATTATTTGGATAAAGAACCGCAAGCTTCACTGTTAAATATAGCGTAGACGATGCCTCCTTTCAAGCATAAATATGAGGCTCTGTGAGTGTCCGCTCACTCCTAATCTGCCCAGTCCACCTGCTGAAATACCACAGAAGAATGAAATGCTACAACATTTTACATATGTAAAAGGTCATCTTCCAACTCATACTGCAAGTAAGGTGAAAAATACATAACGGAAGAAATTAGTTACCAAAAGAACGATTATGCATAAATATACGCCCCCTCCAGTGTTAGCTCTAGTGTAAATAATGCCTCTTTTCGAGCATAAATTTGATGCCGTGTGAGTATCCTCTCACAACAAATCTAGCCGAAGAGCTTGCTGAAACACCACAGAAGCAGGAAATGATACTGGATTTTACTTATGTAAAAGGTCGCCTTACAAGTCATGTGGAAAGTTGTTTTAAAAATATATAACAGAAGTAATGGCTTACTAGATGTTATTATTTGGATAAAGAACCGAAAGCTTCACTGTTAAATATACCGTAGACGATGCCCCCTTTCAAGCATAAATATGAGGCTCTGTGAGTGTCCGCTCACTCCAAATCTGCCCAGTCCACCTGCTGAAATACCACAGAAGAATGAAATGCTACAACATTTTACATTTATAAAAGGTCATCTTCCAACTCATACTGCAAGTAAGGTGAAAAATACATAACGGAAAAAATTTCTTACCAAAAGAACGATTATCCATAAATATACGCCCCCTCCAGTGTTAACACTACTGTAATTAATGCCTCTTTTCGAGCATAAATTTGATGCCGTGTTAGTATAGTCTCACACCACATCTAGCCAAAGAGCTTGCTGAAACACCACAGAAGCAGGAAATGTTACTGGATTTTACTCATGTAAAATGTCGCCTTACAAGTCATGTGGAAAGTTACTTTAAAAATATATAACCAAAGTAATAGCTTACCACATGTTATTATTTGCATAAAGAACCGCAAGCTTCACTGTTAAATATAGCGTAGACGATGCCTCCTTTCAAGCATAAATATGAGGCTCTGTGAGTGTCCGCTCACTCCAAATCTGTCCAGTCCACCTGCTGAAATACCACAGAAGAATGAAATGCTACAACATTTTACATATATAAAAGGTCATCATCCAACTCATACTGCAAGTAAGGTGAAAAATACATAACGGAAGAAATTACTTACCAAAAGAACAATTATGCATAAATATACGCCCCCTCCAGTGTTAACACTAGTATAATTAATGCCTCTTTTCGAGCATAAATTTGATGCCGTGTGACTATCCTCTAACACCAAATCTAGCTGAAGAGCTTGCTGAAAAACCACAGAAGCAGGAAATGTTACTGGATTTTACTCATGTAAAATGTCGCCTTACAAGTCATGTGGAAAGTTACTTTAAAAATATATAACCAAAGTAATAGCTTACCACATGTTATTATTTGCATAAAGAACCGCAAGCTTCAGTGTTAAATATAGCGTAGACGATGCCTCCTTTTAAGCATAAATATGAGGCTCTGTGAGTGTCCGCTCACTCCAAATCTGTCTGGTCCACCTGCTGAAATACCACAGAAGAATGAAATGCTACAACATTTTACATATATAAAAGGTCATCTTCCAACTCATACTGCAAGTAAGGTGAAAAATACATAACGGAAGAAATTTCTTACCAAAAGAACGATTCTTCATAAATATACGCCCCCTCCTGTGTTAACACTAGTGTAATTAATGCCTCTTTTTGAGCATAAATTTGATGCCGTGTGAGTATCCTCTCACACCAAATCTAGCCGAAGAGCTTGCTGAAACACCACAGAAGCAGGAAATGTTACTGGATTTTACTCATGTAAAATGTCGCCTTACAAGTCATGTGGAAAGTTATTTTAAAAATATATAACAGAAGTAATGGCTTACCACATGTTACTATTTGGATAAAGAACCGCAAGCTTCACTGTTAAATATAGCGTAGACGATGCCTCTTTTCAAGCATAAATATGAGGCTCTGTGAGTGTCCGCTCACTCCAAATCTGCCCAGTCCACCTTCTGAAATACCACAGAAGAATGAAATGCTACAACATTTTACATTTATAAAAGGTCATCTTCCAACTCATACTGCAAGTAAGGTGAAAAATACATAACGGAAGAAATTACTTACCAAAAGAACGATTATGCATAAATATACGCAACCACCAGTGTTAGCTCTAGTGTAATTAATGCCTCTTTTCGAGCATAAATTTGATGCCTTGTGAGTATCCTCTCACACCAAATCTAGCCGAAGAGCTTGCTGAAACACCACAGAAGCAGGAAATGTTACTGGTTTTTACTTATGTAAAAGGTCGCCTTACAAGTCATGTGGAAAGTTATTTTAAAAATATATAACAGAAGTAATGGCTTACCACATGTTATTATTTGGATAAAGAACCGAAAGCTTCACTGTTAAATATAGCGTAGACGATGCCTCCTTTCAAGCATAAATATGAGGCTCTGTGAGTGTCCGCTCACTCCAAATCCGTCTGGTCCACCTGCTGAAATACCACAGAAGAATGAAATGCTACAACATTTTACATATATAAAAGGTCATCTTCCAACTCATACTGCAAGTAAGGTGAAAAATACATAACGGAAGAAATTACTTACCAAAAGAACGATTATGCATAAATATACACCCCCTCCAGTGTTAGCTCTAGTGTAATTAATGCCTCTTTTCGAGCATAAATTTGATGCGGTGTGAGTATCCCCTCACACCAAATCTAGCCGAAGAGCTTGCTGAAACACCACAGAAGCAGGAAATGTTACTGGATTTTACTCATGTAAAAGGTCGCCTTACAAGTCATGTGGAAAGTTATTTTAAAAATATATAACAGAAGTAATGGCTTACCACATGTTACTATTTGGATAAAGAACCGCAAGCTTCACTGTTAAATATAGCGTAGACGATGCCTCCTTTCAAGCATAAATATGAGGCTCTGTGAGTGTCCGCTCACTCCAAATCTGTCTGGTCCACCTGCTGAAATACCACAGAAGAATGAAATGCTACAACATTTTACATATATAAAAGGTCATCTTCCAACTCATACTGCAAGTAAGGTGAAAAATACATAACGGAAGAAATTACTTACTAAAAGAACGATTATGCATAAATATACGCCCCCTCCAGTGTTAGCTCTAGTGTAATTAATGCCTCTTTTCGAGCATAAATTTGATGCCGTGGGAGTATCCTCTCACACCAAATCTAACCGAAGAGCTTGCTGAAACACCACAGAAGCAGGAAATGTTACTGGGTTTTGCTCATGTTAAATGTCGCCTTACAAGTCATGTGGAAAGTTATTTTAAAAATATATAACAGAAGTAATGGCTTACCACATGTTATTATTTGGATAAAGAACCGCAAGCTTCACTGTTAAATATAGCGTAGACGATGCCTCCTTTCAAGCATAAATATGAGGCTCTGTGAGTGTCCGCTCACTCCAAATCTGTCTGGTCCACCTGCTGAAATACCACAGAAGAATGAAATGCTACAACATTTTACATATATAAAAGGTCATCTTCCAACTCATACTGCAAGTAAGGTGAAAAATACATAACGGAAGAAATTACTTACCAAAAGAACGATTATGCATAAATATACGCCCCCTCCAGTGTTAGCTCTAGTGTAATTAATGCCTCTTTTCGAGCATAAATTTGATGCCGTGTGAGTATCCTCTCACACCAAATCTAGCCGAAGAGCTTGCTGAAACACCACAGAAGCAGGAAATGTTACTGGATTTTACTCATGTAAAAGGTCGCCTTACAAGTCATGTGGAAAGTTATTTTAAAAATATATAACGGAAGTAATGGCTTACCACATGTTATTATTTGGATAAAGAACCGAAAGCTTCACTGTTAAATATAGCGTAGACGATGCCTCCTTTCAAGCATAAATATGAGGCTCTGTGAGTGTCCGCTCACTCCAAATCTGTCTGGTCCACCTGCTGAAATACCACAGAAGAATGAAATGCTACAACATTTTACATATATAATAGGTCATCTTCCAACTCATACCGCAAGTAAGGTGAAAAATACATAACGGAAGAACTTACTTACCAAAAGAACGATTACGCATAAATATACGCCCCCTCCTGTGTTAACACAACTGTAATTAATGCCTCTTTTCGAGCATAAATTTGATGCCGTGTGAGTATCCTCTCACACCAAATCTAGCCGAAGAGCTTGCTGAAACACCACAGAAGCAGGAAATGTTACTGGATTTTACTCATGTAAAAGGTCGCCTTACAAGTCATGTGGAAATTTATTTTAAAAATATATAACAGAAGTAATGGCTTACCACATGTTATTATTTGGATAAAGAACCGCAAGCTTCACTGTTAAATATAGCGTAGACGATGCCTCCTTTCAAGCATAAATATGAGGCTCTGTGAGTGTCCGCTCACTCCTAATCTGCCCAGTCCACCTGCTGAAATACCACAGAAGAATGAAATGCTACAACATTTTACATATGTAAAAGGTCATCTTCCAACTCATACTGCAAGTAAGGTGAAAAATACATAACGGAAGAAATTAGTTACCAAAAGAACGATTATGCATAAATATACGCCCCCTCCAGTGTTAGCTCTAGTGTAAATAATGCCTCTTTTCGAGCATAAATTTGATGCCGTGTGAGTATCCTCTCACAACAAATCTAGCCGAAGAGCTTGCTGAAACACCACAGAAGCAGGAAATGATACTGGATTTTACTTATGTAAAAGGTCGCCTTACAAGTCATGTGGAAAGTTGTTTTAAAAATATATAACAGAAGTAATGGCTTACTAGATGTTATTATTTGGATAAAGAACCGAAAGCTTCACTGTTAAATATACCGTAGACGATGCCCCCTTTCAAGCAGAAATATGAGGCTCTGTGAGTGTCCGCTCACTCCAAATCTGCCCAGTCCACCTGCTGAAATACCACAGAAGAATGAAATGCTACAACATTTTACATTTATAAAAGGTCATCTTCCAACTCATACTGCAAGTAAGGTGAAAAATACATAACGGAAAAAATTTCTTACCAAAAGAACGATTATCCATAAATATACGCCCCCTCCAGTGTTAACACTACTGTAATTAATGCCTCTTTTCGAGCATAAATTTGATGCCGTGTGAGTATAGTCTCACACCACATCTAGCCAAAGAGCTTGCTGAAACACCACAGAAGCAGGAAATGTTACTGGATTTTACTCATGTAAAATGTCGCCTTACAAGTCATGTGGAAAGTTACTTTAAAAATATATAACCAAAGTAATAGCTTACCACATGTTATTATTTGCATAAAGAACCGCAAGCTTCACTGTTAAATATAGCGTAGACGATGCCTCCTTTCAAGCATAAATATGAGGCTCTGTGAGTGTCCGCTCACTCCAAATCTGTCCAGTCCACCTGCTGAAATACCACAGAAGAATGAAATGCTACAACATTTTACATATATAAAAGGTCATCATCCAACTCATACTGCAAGTAAGGTGAAAAATACATAACGGAAGAAATTACTTACCAAAAGAACAATTATGCATAAATATACGCCCCCTCCAGTGTTAACACTAGTATAATTAATGCCTCTTTTCGAGCATAAATTTGATGCCGTGTGACTATCCTCTAACACCAAATCTAGCTGAAGAGCTTGCTGAAACACCACAGAAGCAGGAAATGTTACTGGATTTTACTCATGTAAAATGTCGCCTTACAAGTCATGTGGAAAGTTACTTTAAAAATATATAACCAAAGTAATAGCTTACCACATGTTATTATTTGCATAAAGAACCGCAAGCTTCAGTGTTAAATATAGCGTAGACGATGCCTCCTTTTAAGCATAAATATGAGGCTCTGTGAGTGTCCGCTCACTCCAAATCTGTCTGGTCCACCTGCTGAAATACCACAGAAGAATGAAATGCTACAACATTTTACATATATAAAAGGTCATCTTCCAACTCATACTGCAAGTAAGGTGAAAAATACATAACGGAAGAAATTTCTTACCAAAAGAACGATTCTTCATAAATATACGCCCCCTCCTGTGTTAACACTAGTGTAATTAATGCCTCTTTTTGAGCATAAATTTGATGCCGTGTGAGTATCCTCTCACACCAAATCTAGCCGAAGAGCTTGCTGAAACACCACAGAAGCAGGAAATGTTACTGGATTTTACTCATGTAAAATGTCGCCTTACAAGTCATGTGGAAAGTTATTTTAAAAATATATAACAGAAGTAATGGCTTACCACATGTTATTATTTGGATAAAGAACCGAAAGCTTCACTGTTAAATATAGCGTAGACGTTGCCTCCTTTCAAGCATAAATATGAGGCTCTGTGAGTGTCCGCTCACTCCAAATCTGCCCAGTCCACCTGCTGAAATACCACAGAAGAATGAAATGCTACAAAATTTTACATATATAAAAGGTCATCTTCCAACTCATACTGCAAGTAAGGTGAAAAATACATAACGGAAGAAATTTCTTACCAAAAGAACGATTATCCATAAATATACGCCCCCTCCAGTGTTTACACTACTGTAATTAATGCTTCTTTTCGAGCATAAATTTAATGCCGTGTGACTATCCTCTCACACCAAATCTAGCCGAAGAGCTTGCTGAAACACCACAGAAGCAGGAAATGTTACTGGTTTTTACTTATGTAAAAGGTCGCCTTACAAGTCATGTGGAAAGTTATTTTAAAAATATATAACAGAAGTAATGGCTTACCACATGTTATTATTTGGATAAAGAACCGCAAGCTTCACTGTTAAATATAGCGTAGACGATGCCTCCTTTCAAGCATAAATATGAGGCTCTGTGAGTGTCCGCTCACTCCAAATCCGTCTGGTCCACCTGCTGAAATACCACAGAAGAATGAAATGCTACAACATTTTACATATATAAAAGGTCATCTTCCAACTCATACTGCAAGTAAGGTGAAAAATACATAACGGAAGAAATTACTTACCAAAAGAACGATTATGCATAAATATACACCCCCTCCAGTGTTAGCTCTAGTGTAATTAATGCCTCTTTTCGAGCATAAATTTGATGCGGTGTGAGTATCCCCTCACACCAAATCTAGCCGAAGAGCTTGCTGAAACACCACAGAAGCAGGAAATGTTACTGGATTTTACTCATGTAAAAGGTCGCCTTACAAGTCATGTGGAAAGTTATTTTAAAAATATATAACAGAAGTAATGGATTACCACATGTTACTATTTGGATAAAGAACCGCAAGCTTCACTGTTAAATATAGCGTAGACGATGCCTCTTTTCAAGCATAAATATGAGGCTCTGTGAGTGTCCGCTCACTCCAAATCTGCCCAGTCCACCTTCTGAAATACCACAGAAGAATGAAATGCTACAACATTTTACATTTATAAAAGGTCATCTTCCAACTCATACTGCAAGTAAGGTGAAAAATACATAACGGAAGAAATTACTTACCAAAAGAACGATTATGCATAAATATACGCAACCACCAGTATTAGCTCTAGTGTAATTAATGCCTCTTTTCGAGCATAAATTTGATGCCTTGTGAGTATCCTCTCACACCAAATCTAGCCGAAGAGCTTGCTGAAACACCACAGAAGAAGGAAATGTTACTGGATTTTACTCATGTAAAAGGTCGCCTTACAAGTCATGTGGAAATTTATTTTAAAAATGTATAAAAGAAGTAATGGTTTACCACATGTTATTATTTGGATAAAGAACCGCAAGCTTCATTGATAAATATAGCGTAGACGATGCCCCCTTTCAAGCATAAATATGAGGCTCTGTGAGTGTCCGCTCACTCCAAATCTGCCCAGTCCACCTGCTGAAATACCACAGAAGAATGAAATGCTACAACATTTTACATATATAAAAGGTCATCTTCCAACTCATACTGCAATTAAGGTGAAAATTACATAACAGAAGAAATTACTTTCCAAAGAACGATTGTGCATAAATATACGCCCCCTCCAGTGTTAGCTCTAGTGTAATTAATGCCTCTTTTCGAGCATAAATTTGATGCCGTGTGAGTATCCTCTCACACCAAAACTAGCCAAAGAGCTTGCTGAAACACCACAGAAGCACAAAATGTTACTGGATTTTACTTATGTAAAAGGTCGCCTTACAAGTCATGTGGAAAGTTATTTTAAAAATATATAACAGAAGTAATGGCTTACCACATGTTATTATTTGGATAAAGAACCGCAAGCTTCACTGTTAAGTATAGCGTAGACGATGCCTCCTTTCAAGCATAAATATGAGTCTCTATGAGTGTCTGCTCACTCCAAATCTGTCTGGTCCACCTGCTGAAATACCACAGAAGAATGAAATGCTACAACATTTTACATATATAAAAGGTCATCTTCCAACTTATACTGCAAGTAAGGTGAAAATTACAAAACGGAAGAAATTACTTACCAAAAGAACGATTATGCATAAATATACGCCCCCTCCAGTGTTAACACTATTGTAATTAATGCCTCTTTTCGAGCATAAATTTGACGCCGTGTGAGTATCCTCTCACACCAAATCTAGCCGAAGAGCTTGCTGAAACACCACAGAAGCAGGAAATGTTACTGGATTTTACTTATGTAAAAGGTCGCCTTACAAGTCATGTGGAAAGTTATTTTAAAAATATATAACAGAAGTAATGGCTTACCACATGTTATTATTTGGATAAAGAACCGCAAGCTTCACTGTTAAATATAGAGTAGACGATGCCTCCTTTCAAGCATAAATATGAGGCTCTGTGAGTGTCCGCTCACTCCAAATCTGCCCAGTCCACCTGCTGAAATACCACAGAAGAATGAAATGCTACAACATTTTACGTATATAAAAGGTCATCTTCCAACTCATACTGCAAGTAAGGTGAAAAATACATAACGGAAGAAATTACTTACCAAAAGAATGATTATGCATAAATATACGCCCCCTCCAGTGTTAGCTCTAGTGTAATTAATGCCTCTTTTCGAGCATAAATTTGATGCCGTGTGAGTATCCTCTCACACCAAATCTCGCCGAAGAGCTTGCTGAAACACCACAGAAGCAGGAAATGTTACTGGATTTAACTTATGTAAAAGGTCGCCTTACAAGTCATGTGGAAAGTTATTTTAAAAATATATAACAGAAGTAATGGCTTACCACATGTTATTACTTGGATAAAGAACCGCAAGCTTCATTGTTAAATATAGCGTAGACGATGCCTCCTTTCAAGCATAAATATGAGGCTCTATGAGTGTCTGCTCACTCCAAATCTGTCTGGTCCACCTGCTGAAATACCACAGAAGAATGAAATGCTACAACATTTTACATATATAAAAGGTCATCTTCCATTTCATACTGCAAGTAAGGTGAAAAATACATAACGGAAGAAATTACTTACCGAAAAAACGATTATGCATAAATATACGCCCCCTCCAGTGTTAGCTCTAGTGTAATTAATGCATCTTTTCGAGCATAAATTTGATGCCGTCTGAGTATCCTCTCACTACAAATCTAGCGGAAGAGCTTGCTGAAACACCACAGAAGCAGGAAATGTTACTGGATTTTACTTATGTAAAAGGCCGCCTTACAAGTCATGTGGAAAGTTGCTTTAAAAATATATAACAGAAGTAATGGCTTACCACATGTTACTATTTGGATAAAGAACCGCAAGCTTCACTGTTAAATATAGCGTAGACGATGCCTCTTTTCAAGCATAAATATGAGGCTCTGTGAGTGTCCGCTCACTCCAAATCTGCCCAGTCCACCTTCTGAAATACCACAGAAGAATGAAATGCTACAACATTTTACATTTATAAAAGGTCATCTTCGGACTCATACTGCAATTAAGGTGAAAAATACATAACGGAAGAAATTACTTACCAAAAGAACGATTATGCATAATTATACGCAACCACCAGTGTTAGCTCTAGTGTAATTAATGCCTCTTTTCGAGCATAAATTTGATGCCGTGTGAGTATCCTCTCACACCAAATCTAGCCGAAGAGCTTGCTGAAACACCACAGAAGCAGGAAATGTTACTGGATTTTACTTATGTAAAAGGTCGCCTTAAAAGTCATGTGGAAAGTTATTTTAAAAATATATAACAGAAGTAATGGCTTACCACATGTTATTATTTGGATAAAGAACCACAAGCTTCACTGTTAAATATAGCGTAGACGATGCCTCCTTTCAAGCATAAATATGAGGCTCTATGAGTGTCTGCTCACTCAAAATCTGTCTGGTCCACCTGCTGAAATACCACAGAGGAATGAAATGCTACAACATTTTACATATATAAAAGGTCATCTTCCAACTTATACTGCAAGTAAGGTGAAAATTACATAACGGAAGAAATTACTTACCAAAAGAACGATTATGCATAAATATACGCCCCCTCCAGTGTTAACACTATTGTAATTAATGCCTCTTTTCGAGCATAAATTTGACGCCGTGTGAGTATCCTCTCACACCAAATCTAGCCGAAGAGCTTGCTGAAACACCACAGAAGCAGGAAATGTTACTGGATTTTACTTATGTAAAAGGTCGCCTTACAAGTCATGTGGAAAGTTATTTTAAAAACATATAACAGAAGTAATGGCTTACCACATGTTATTATTTGGATAAAGAACCGCAAGCTTCATGCTTTATGCTTTCAAGCATAAATATGAGGCTCTGTGAGTGTCCGCTCACTCCAAATCTGTCTGGTCCACCTGCTGAAATACCACAGAAGAAGGAAATGCTACAACATTTTGCATATATAAAAGGTCATCTTCCAACTTATACTGCAAGTAAGGTGAAAATTACATAACGGAAGAAATTACTTACCAAAAGAACGATTATGCATAAATATACGCCCCCTCCAGTGTTAACACTATTGTAATTAATGCCTCTTTTCGAGCATAAATTTGACGCCGTGTGAGTATCCTCTCACACCAAATCTAGCCGAAGAGCTTGCTGAAACACCACAGAAGCAGGAAATGTTACTGGATTTTACTTATGTAAAAGGTCGCCTTACAAGTCATGTGGAAAGTTATTTTAAAAATATATAACAGAAGTAATGGCTTACCACATGTTATTATTTGGATAAAGAACCGCAAGCTTCACTGTTAAATATAGCGTAGACGATGCCTCCTTTCAAGCATAAATATGAGGCTCTGTGAGCGTCCGCTCACTCCAAATCAGTCTGGTCCACCTGCTGAAATACCACAGAAGAATGAAATGCCACAACATTTTACATATATAAAAGGTCATCTTCCAACTCATACTGCAATGAAGGTGAAAAATACATAACGGAAGAAATTACTTACCAAAAGAACGATTATGCATAAATATACGCCCCCACCAGTGTTATCTCTAGTGTAATTAATGCCTCTTTTCGAGCATAAATTTGATGCCGTGTGAGTATCCTCTCACAGCAAATCTAGCCGATGAGCTTGCTGAAACACCACAGAAGAAGGAAATGTTACTGGATTTTACTCATGTAAAAGGTCGCCTTACAAGTCATGTGGAAAGTTATTTTAAAAATATATAACAGAAGTAATGGCTTACCACATGTTATTATTTGGATAAAGAATCGCAAGCTTCATTGTTAAATATAGCGTAGACGATGCCTCCTTTCAAGCATAAATATGAGGCTCTGTGAGTGTCCGCTCACTCCAAATCTGCCCAGACCACCTGCTGAAATACCACAGAAGAATGAAATGCTACAACATTTTACATATATAAAAGGTCATCTTCCAACTCATACTGCAAGTAAGGTGAAAAATACATAACGGAAGAAATTACTTACCAAAAGAACGATTATGCATAAATATACGCCCCCTCCAGTGTTAGCTCTAGTGTAATTAATGCCTCTTTTCGAGCATAAATTTGATGCTGTGTGAGTATCCTCTCACACCAAATCTCGCCGAAGAGCTTGCTGAATCACCACAGAAGCAGGAAATATTACTGGATTTGAGTTATGTAAAAGGTCGCCTTACAAGTCATGTGGAAAGTTATTTTAAAAATATATAACAGAGGTAATGGCTTACCACATGTTATTATTTGGATAAAGAACCGCAAGCTTCACTGTTAAATATAGCGTAGACGATGCCTCCTTTCAAGCATAAATATGAGGCTCTATGAGTGTCTGCTCACTCCAAATCTGTCTGGTCGACCTGCTGAAATACCACAGAAGAATGAAATGCTACAACATTTTACATATATAAAAGGTCATCTTCCAACTTATACTGCAAGTAAGGAGAAAATTACATAACTGAAGAAATTACTTACCAAAAGAACGATTATGCATAAATATACGCCCCCTCCAGTGTTAACACTATTGTAATTAAAGCCTCTTTTCGAGCATAAATTTGATGCCGTGTGAGTATCCTCTCACACCAAATCTAGCCGAAGAGCTTGCTGAAACACCACAGAAGCAGGAAATGTTACTGGATTTTACTTATGTAAAAGGTCGCCTTACAAGTCATGTGGAAAGTTATTTTAAAAATATATAACAGAAGTAATGGCTTACCACATGTTATTACTTGGATAAAGAACCGCAAGCTTCATTGTTAAATATAGCGTAGACGATGCCTCCTTTCAAGCATAAATATGAGGCTCTATGAGTGTCTGCTCACTCCAAATCTGTCTGGTCCACCTGCTGAAATACCACAGAAGAATGAAATGCTACAACATTTTACATATATAAAAGGTCATCTTCCATTTCATACTGCAAGTAAGGTGAAAAATACATAACGGAAGAAATTACTTACCGAAAAAACGATTATGCATAAATATACGCCCCCTCCAGTGTTAGCTCTAGTGTAATTAATGCATCTTTTCGAGCATAAATTTGATGCCGTCTGAGTATCCTCTCACTACAAATCTAGCGGAAGAGCTTGCTGAAACACCACAGAAGCAGGAAATGTTACTGGATTTTACTTATGTAAAAGGCCGCCTTACAAGTCATGTGGAAAGTTGCTTTAAAAATATATAACAGAAGTAATGGCTTACCACATGTTACTATTTGGATAAAGAACCGCAAGCTTCACTGTTAAATATAGCGTAGACGATGCCTCTTTTCAAGCATAAATATGAGGCTCTGTGAGTGTCCGCTCACTCCAAATCTGCCCAGTCCACCTTCTGAAATACCACAGAAGAATGAAATGCTACAACATTTTACATTTATAAAAGGTCATCTTCGGACTCATACTGCAATTAAGGTGAAAAATACATAACGGAAGAAATTACTTACCAAAAGAACGATTATGCATAATTATACGCAACCACCAGTGTTAGCTCTAGTGTAATTAATGCCTCTTTTCGAGCATAAATTTGATGCCGTGTGAGTATCCTCTCACACCAAATCTAGCCGAAGAGCTTGCTGAAACACCACAGAAGCAGGAAATGTTACTGGATTTTACTTATGTAAAAGGTCGCCTTAAAAGTCATGTGGAAAGTTATTTTAAAAATATATAACAGAAGTAATGGCTTACCACATGTTATTATTTGGATAAAGAACCACAAGCTTCACTGTTAAATATAGCGTAGACGATGCCTCCTTTCAAGCATAAATATGAGGCTCTATGAGTGTCTGCTCACTCAAAATCTGTCTGGTCCACCTGCTGAAATACCACAGAGGAATGAAATGCTACAACATTTTACATATATAAAAGGTCATCTTCCAACTTATACTGCAAGTAAGGTGAAAATTACATAACGGAAGAAATTACTTACCAAAAGAACGATTATGCATAAATATACGCCCCCTCCAGTGTTAACACTATTGTAATTAATGCCTCTTTTCGAGCATAAATTTGACGCCGTGTGAGTATCCTCTCACACCAAATCTAGCCGAAGAGCTTGCTGAAACACCACAGAAGCAGGAAATGTTACTGGATTTTACTTATGTAAAAGGTCGCCTTACAAGTCATGTGGAAAGTTATTTTAAAAACATATAACAGAAGTAATGGCTTACCACATGTTATTATTTGGATAAAGAACCGCAAGCTTCATGCTTTATGCTTTCAAGCATAAATATGAGGCTCTGTGAGTGTCCGCTCACTCCAAATCTGTCTGGTCCACCTGCTGAAATACCACAGAAGAAGGAAATGCTACAACATTTTGCATATATAAAAGGTCATCTTCCAACTTATACTGCAAGTAAGGTGAAAATTACATAACGGAAGAAATTACTTACCAAAAGAACGATTATGCATAAATATACGCCCCCTCCAGTGTTAACACTATTGTAATTAATGCCTCTTTTCGAGCATAAATTTGACGCCGTGTGAGTATCCTCTCACACCAAATCTAGCCGAAGAGCTTGCTGAAACACCACAGAAGCAGGAAATGTTACTGGATTTTACTTATGTAAAAGGTCGCCTTACAAGTCATGTGGAAAGTTATTTTAAAAATATATAACAGAAGTAATGGCTTACCACATGTTATTATTTGGATAAAGAACCGCAAGCTTCACTGTTAAATATAGCGTAGACGATGCCTCCTTTCAAGCATAAATATGAGGCTCTGTGAGCGTCCGCTCACTCCAAATCAGTCTGGTCCACCTGCTGAAATACCACAGAAGAATGAAATGCCACAACATTTTACATATATAAAAGGTCATCTTCCAACTCATACTGCAATGAAGGTGAAAAATACATAACGGAAGAAATTACTTACCAAAAGAACGATTATGCATAAATATACGCCCCCACCAGTGTTATCTCTAGTGTAATTAATGCCTCTTTTCGAGCATAAATTTGATGCCGTGTGAGTATCCTCTCACAGCAAATCTAGCCGATGAGCTTGCTGAAACACCACAGAAGAAGGAAATGTTACTGGATTTTACTCATGTAAAAGGTCGCCTTACAAGTCATGTGGAAAGTTATTTTAAAAATATATAACAGAAGTAATGGCTTACCACATGTTATTATTTGGATAAAGAATCGCAAGCTTCATTGTTAAATATAGCGTAGACGATGCCTCCTTTCAAGCATAAATATGAGGCTCTGTGAGTGTCCGCTCACTCCAAATCTGCCCAGACCACCTGCTGAAATACCACAGAAGAATGAAATGCTACAACATTTTACATATATAAAAGGTCATCTTCCAACTCATACTGCAAGTAAGGTGAAAAATACATAACGGAAGAAATTACTTACCAAAAGAACGATTATGCATAAATATACGCCCCCTCCAGTGTTAGCTCTAGTGTAATTAATGCCTCTTTTCGAGCATAAATTTGATGCTGTGTGAGTATCCTCTCACACCAAATCTCGCCGAAGAGCTTGCTGAATCACCACAGAAGCAGGAAATATTACTGGATTTGAGTTATGTAAAAGGTCGCCTTACAAGTCATGTGGAAAGTTATTTTAAAAATATATAACAGAGGTAATGGCTTACCACATGTTATTATTTGGATAAAGAACCGCAAGCTTCACTGTTAAATATAGCGTAGACGATGCCTCCTTTCAAGCATAAATATGAGGCTCTATGAGTGTCTGCTCACTCCAAATCTGTCTGGTCGACCTGCTGAAATACCACAGAAGAATGAAATGCTACAACATTTTACATATATAAAAGGTCATCTTCCAACTTATACTGCAAGTAAGGAGAAAATTACATAACTGAAGAAATTACTTACCAAAAGAACGATTATGCATAAATATACGCCCCCTCCAGTGTTAACACTATTGTAATTAAAGCCTCTTTTCGAGCATAAATTTGATGCCGTGTGAGTATCCTCTCACACCAAATCTAGCCGAAGAGCTTGCTGAAACACCACAGAAGCAGGAAATGTTACTGGATTTTACTTATGTAAAAGGTCGCCTTACAAGTCATGTGGAAAGTTATTTTAAAAATATATAACAGAAGTAATGGCTTACCACATGTTATTATTTGGATAAAGAACCGCAAGCTTCACTGTTAAATATAGCGTAGACGATGCCTCCTTTCAAGCATAAATATGAGGCTCTGTGAGTGTCCGCTCACTCCAAATCTGCCCAGTCCACCTGCTGAAATACCACAGAAGAATGAAATGCTACAACATTTTATGTATATAAAAGGTCATCTTCCAACTCATACTGCAAGTAAGGTGAAAAATACATAACGGAAGAAATTACTTACCAAAAGAACGATTATGCATAAATATACGCCCCCTCCAGTGTTAGCTCCAGTGTAATTAATGCCTCTTTTTGAGCATAAATTTGATGCCATGTGAGTATCCTCTCACACCAAATCTTGCCGAAGAGCTTTCTGAAACACCACAAAAGCAGGAAATGTTACTGGATTTTACTTACGTAAAAGGTCGCCCTACAAGTCATGTGGAAAGTTATTTTAAAAATATATAACAGAAGTAATGGCTTACCACATGTTATTATTTGGATAAAGAACCGCAAGCTTCACTGTTAAATATAGCGTAGACGATGCCTCCTTTCAAGCATAAATATGAGGCTCTATGAGTGTCTGCTCACTCCAAATGTGTCTGGTCCACCTGCTGAAATACCACAGAAGAATGAAATGCTACAACATTTTACATATATAAAAGGTCATCTTCCAACTCATACTGCAAGTAAGCTGAAAATTACATAACGGAAGAAATTACTTACCAAAAGAATGATTATTCATAAATATACGCCCCCTCCAGTGTTAACACTAGTGTAATTAATGCCTCTTTTCGAGCATAAATTTTATGCCGTGTGAGTATCCTCTCACAACAAATCTCGCCGAAGAGCTTGCTGAAACACCACAGAAGCAGGAAATGTTACTGGATTTTACTTATGTAAAAGGTTGCCTTACAAGTCATGTCTAAAGTTATTTTAAAAATATATAACAGAAGTAATGGCTTACCACATGTTATTATTTGGATAAAGAATCGCAAGCTTCATTGTTAAATATAGCGTAGACGATGCCTCCTTTCAAGCATAAATATGAGGCTCTGTGAGTGTCCGCTCACTCCAAATCTGCCCAGTCCACCTGCTGAAATACCACAGAAGAATGAAATGCTACAACATTTTACATATATAAAAGGTCATCTTCCAACTCATACTGCAAGTAAGGTGAAAATTACATAAAGAAGAAATTACATACCAAAAGAATGATTATGCATAAATATTCGCCCCCACCAGTTGTAGCTCTAGTGTAATTAATGCCTCTTTAAGAGCTTTAATTTGATGCCGGGTGAGTATCCTCTCACACCAAATCTAGCCGAAGAGCTTGCTGAAACACCACAGAAGCAGGAAATGTTACTGGATTTTACTTATGTAAAAGGTCGCCTGATAAGTCATGTGGAAAGTTATTTTAAAAATATATAACAGAAGTAATGCCTTACCACATGTTATTATTTGGATAAAGAACCACAAGCTTCACTGTTAAATATAGCGTAGACGATGCCTCCTTTCAAGAATAAATATGAGGCTCTGTGAGTGTCCGCTCACTCCAAATCTGCCCAGTCCACCTGCTGAAATACCACAGAAGAATGAAATGCTACAACATTTTACATATATAAAAGGTCATCTTCCAACTCATACTGCAAGTAAGGTGAAAATTACATAACGGAAGAAATTACTTACCAAAAGAACGATTATGCATAAATATACGCCCCCTCCAGTGTTAGCTCTAGTGTAATTAATGCCTCTTTTCGAGCATAAACTTGATGCCGTGTGAGTATCCTCTCACACCAAATCTAGCCGAAGAGCTTGCTGAAACACCACAGAAGCAGGAAATGTTACTGGATTTTACTTATGTAAAAGGTCGCCTTACAAATCATGTGGAAAGTTATTTTAAAAATATATAACAGAAGTAATGGCTTACCACATGTTATTATTTGGATAAAGAACCGCAACCTTGATTGTTAAATATAGCGTAGACGATGCCTCCTTTCAAGCATAAATATGAGGCTCTGTGAGTGTCCGCTCACTCCAAATCTGCCCAGTCCACCTGCTGAAATACTACAGAAGAATGAAATGCTACAACATTTTACATATATAAAAGGTCATCTTCCAACTCATACTGCAAGTAAGGTGAAAAATACATAACGGAAGAAATTACTTACCAAAAGAACGATTATGCATAAATATACGCCCCAACCAGTTGTAGCTCTAGTGTAATTACTGCCTCTTTTCGAGCATAAATTTAATGCCGTGTGAGTATCCTCTCACACCAAATCTAGCCGAAGAGCTTGCTGAAACACCACAGAAGCGAAAATGTTACTGGATTTTACTCATGTAAAAGGTCGCCTTACAAGTCGTGTGGAAAGTTATTTTAAAAATATATAACAGATGTAATGGCTTATCACATGTTATTATTTGGATAAAGAACCGCAAGCTTCATTGTTAAATATAGCATAGACGATGCCTCCTTTCAAGCATAAATATGAGGCTCTGTGAGTGTCCGCTCACTCCAAATCTGCCCAGTCCACCTGCTGAAATACCACAGAAGAATGAAATGCCACAACATTTTACATATATAAAAGGTCATCTTCCAACTCATACTGCAATGAAGGTGAAAAATACATAACGGAAGAAATTACTTACCAAAAGCACGATAATGCATAAATATACGCCCCCTCCAGTGTTAGCTCTAGTGTAAATAATGCCTCTTTTCGAGCATAAATTTGATGCCGTGTGAGTATCCTCTCACACCAAATCTAGCCGAAGAGCTTGCTGAAACACCACAGAAGCAGGAAATGTTACTGGATTTTACTTATGTAAAAGGTCGCCTTACAAGTCATGTGGAAAGTTATTTTAAAAATATATAACAGAAGTAATGGCTTACCACATGTTATTATTTGGATAAAGGACCGCAAGCTTCATTGTTAAATATAGCGTAGACGATGCCTCCTTTCAAGCATAAATATGAGGCTTTATGAGTGTCTGCTCACTACAAATCTGTCTGGTCCACCTGCTGAAATACCACAGAAGAATGAAATGCTACAACATTTTACATATATAAAAGGTCATCTTCCAACTCATACTGCAAGTAAGGTGAAAATTACATAACGGAAGAAATTACTTACCAAAAGCACGATTATGCATAAATATACGCCCCCTCCAATGTTAGCTCTAGTGTAATTAATGCCTCTTTTCGAGCATCAATTTGATGCCGTGTGAGTATCCTCGCACACCAAATCTAGCCGAAGAGCTTGCTGAAACACCACAGAAGCAGGAAATGTTACTGGATTTTACTCATGTAAAAGGTCGCCTTACAAGTCATGTGGAAAGTTATTTTAAAAATATATAACAGAGGTAATGGCTTACCACATGTTATTATTTGGATAAACAACCGCAAGCTTCATTGTTAAATATAGCGTATACAATGCCTCCTTTCAAGCATAAATATGAGGCTCTGTGAGTGTCCGCTCACTCCAAATCTGTCTGGTCCACCTGCTGAAATACCACAGAAGAATGAAATGCTACAACATTTTACATATATAAAAGTTCATCTTCCAACTCATACTGCAAGTAAGGTGAAAAATACATAACGGAAGAAATTACTTACCAAAAGAACGATTATGCATAAATATACGCCCCCTCCAGTGTTAGCTCTAGTGTACTTAATGCCTCTTTCCGAGCATAAATTTTATGCCGTCTGAGTATCCTCTCACACCAAATCTAGCCGAAGAGCTTGCTGAAACACCACAGAAGCAGGAAATGTTACTGTATTTTACTCATGTAAAAGGTCGCCTTACAAGTCATGTGGAAAGTTATTTTAAAAATATATAACAGAAGTAATGGCTTTCCACATGTTATTATTTGGATAAAGAACTGCAAGCTTCACTGTTAAATATAGCGTAGACGATGCCTCCTTTCAAGCATAAATATGAGGCTCTGTGAGTGTCCGCTCACTCCAAATCTGCCCAGTCCACCTGCTGAAATACCACAGAAGAATGAAATGCTACAACATTTTACATATATAAAAGGTCATCTTCCAACTCATACTGCAAGTAAGGTGAAAATTACATAACGGAAGAAATTACTTACCAAAAGCACGATTATGCATAAATATACGCCCCCTCCAGTGTTAGCTCTAGTGTAATTAATGCCTCTTTTCGAGCATAAATTTGATGCCATGTGAGTATCCTCTCACACCAAATCTAGCCGAAGAGCTTGCTGAAACACCACAGAAGATGGAAATGTTACTGGATTTTACTCATGTAAAAGGTCGCCTTACAAGTCATGTGGAAAGTTATTTTAAAAATATATAACAGAGGTAATGGCTTACCACATGTTATTATTTGGATAAAGAACCGCAAGCTTCATTGTTAAATATAGCGTATACAATGCCTCCTTTCAAGCATAAATATGAGGCTCTGTGAGTGTCCGCTCACTCCAAATCTGTCTGGTCCACCTGCTGAAATACCACAGAAGAATGAAATGCTACAACATTTTACATATATAAAAGGTCATCTTCCAACTCATACTGCAAGTAAGGTGAAAATTACATAACGGAAGAAATTACTTACCAAAAGAACGATTATGCATAAATTAACGCCCCCACCAATTGTAGCTCTAATGTAATTAATGCCTCTTTTCGAGCATAAATTTGATGCCGTGTGAGTATCCTCTCACACCAAATCTAGCCGAAGAGCTTGCTGAAACACCACAGAAGCAGGAAATGTTACTGGATTCTACTTATGTAAAAGGTCGCCTTACAAGTCATGTGGAAAGTTATTTTAAAAATATATAACAGAAGTAATGGCTTACCACATGTTATTATTTGGATAAAGAACCGCAAGCTTCACTGTTAAATATAGCGTAGACGATGCCTCCTTTCAAGCATAAATATGAGGCTCTGTGAGTGTCCGCTCACTCCAAATCTGTCTGGTCCACCTGCTGAAATACCACAGAAGAATGAAATGCTACAACATTTTACATATATAAAAGGTCATCTTCCAACTCATACTGCAAGTAATGTTAAAAATACATAACGGAAGAAATTACTTACCAAAAGAACGATTATGCATAAATATACGCCCCCTCCAGTGTTAACACTAGTGTAATTAATGCCTCTTTTCGAGCATAAATTTGATGCCGTGTGACTATCTTCTCACACCAAATCTAGCCGAAGAGCTTGCTGAAACACCACAGAAGCAGGAAATGTTACTGGATTTTACTCATGTAAAAGGTCGCCTTACAAGTCATGTGGAAAGTTATTTTAAAAATATATAACAGAAGTAATGGCTTACCACATGTTATTATTTAGATAAAGAACCGCAAGCTTCACTGTTAAATATAGCGTAGACGATGCCTCCTTTCCAGCATAAATATGAGGCCCTGTGAGTGTCCGCTCACTCCAAATCTGTCTGGTCCACCTGCTGAAATACCACAGAAGAATGAAATGCTACAACATTTTACATATATAAAAGGTCATCTTGCAACTCATACTGCAAGTAATGTTAAAAATACATAACGGAAGAAATTACTTACCAAAAGAACGATTATGCATAAATATACGCCCCCTCCAGTGTTAACACTAGTGTAATTAATGCCTCTTTTCGAGCATAAATTTGATGCCGTGTGAGTATCCTCTCACACCAAATCTAGCCGAAGAGCTTTCTGAAACACCACAGAAGCAGGAAATGTTACTGGATTTTACTTATGTAAAAGGTCGCCTTACAAGTCATGTGGAAAGTTATTTTAAAAATATATAACAGAAGTAATGGCTTACCACATGTTATTATTTGGATAAAGAACCGCAACCTTCATTGTTAAATATAGCGTAGACGATGCCTCCTTTCAAGCATAAATATGAGGCTCTATGAGTGTCTGCTCACTCCAAATCTGTCTGGTCCACCTGCTGAAATACCACAGAAGAATGAAATGCTACAACATTTTACATATATAAAAGGTCATCTTCCAACTCATACTGCAAGTAAGGTGAAAATTACATAACGGAAGAAATTACTTACCAAAAGAACGATTATGCATAAATATACGCCCCCACCAATTGTAGCTCTAGTGTAATTAATGCCTCTTTTCGAGCACAAATTTGATGCCGTGTGAGTATCCTCTCACACCAAATCTAGCCGAAGAGCTTGCTGAAACACCACAGAAGCAGGAAATGTTACTGGATTTTACTTATGTAAAAGGTCGCCTGATAAGTCATGTGGAAAGTTATTTTAAAAATATATAACAGAAGTAATGGCTTACCACATGTTATTATTTGGATAAAGAACTGCAAGCTTCACTGTTAAATATAGCGTAGACGATGCCTCCTTTCAAGCATAAATATGAGGCTCTGTGAGTGTCCGCTCACTCCAAATCTGCCCAGTCCACCTGCTGAAATACCACAGAAGAATGAAATGCTACAACATTTTACATATATAAAAGGTCATCTTCCAACTCATACTGCAAGTAAGGTGAAAATTACATAACGGAAGAAATTACTTACCAAAAGCACGATTATGCATAAATATACGCCCCCTCCAGTGTTAGCTCTAGTGTAATTAATGCCTCTTTTCGAGCATAAATTTATGCCATGTGAGTATCCTCTCACACCAAATCTAGCCGAAGAGCTTGCTGAAACACCACAGAAGCAGGAAATGTTACTGGATTTTACTCATGTAAAAGGTCGCCGTACAAGTCATGTGGAAAGTTATTTTAAAAATATATAACAGAGGTAATGGCTTACCACATGTTATTATTTGGATAAAGAACCGCAAGCTTCATTGTTAAATATAGCGTATACAATGCCTCCTTTCAAGCATAAATATGAGGCTCTGTGAGTGTCCGCTCACTCCAAATCTGCCCAGTCCACCTGCTGAAATACCACAGAAGAATGAAATGCTACAACATTTTACATATATAAAAGGTCATCTTCCAACTCATACTGCAATGAAGGTGAAAAATACATAACGGAAGAAATTACTTACCAAAAGAATGATTATGCATAAATATACGCCCCCTCCAGTGTTAGCTCTAGTGTAATTAATGCCTCTTTTCGAGCATAAATTTGATGCCGTGTGAGTATCCTCTCACACCAAATCTAGCCGAAGAGCTTGCTGAAACACCACAGAAGCAGGAAATGTTACTGGATTTTACTTATGTAAAAGGTCGCCTGATAAGTCATGTGGAAAGTTATTTTAAAAATATATAACAGAAGTAATGGCTTACCACATGTTATTATTTGGATAAAGAACTGCAAGCTTTACTGTTAAATATAGCGTAGACGATGCCTCCTTTCAAGCATAAATATGAGGCTCTGTGAGTGTCCGCTCACTCCAAATCTGCCCAGTCCACCTGCTGAAATACCACAGAAGAATGAAATGCTACAACATTTTACATATATAAAAGGTCAACTTCCAACTCATACTGCAAGTAAGGTGAAAAATACATAACGGAAGAAATTACTTACCAAAAGAACGATTATGCATAAATATACGCCCCCTCCAGTGTTAGCTCTAGTGTAATTAATGCCTCTTTTCGAGGATAAATTTGATGCCGTGTGAGTATCCTCTCACACCAAATGTAGCCGAAGAACTTGCTGAAACACCACAGAAGCAGGAAATGTTACTGGATTTTACTTATGTAAAAGGTCGCCTTACAAGTCATGTGGAAAGTTATTTTAAATATATATAATAGAAGTAATGGCTTACCACATGTTATTATTTGGATAAAGAACCGCAAGCTTCACTGTTAAATATAGCGTAGACGATGCCTCCTTTCAAGCATAAATATGAGGCTCTGTGAGTGTCCGCTCACTCCAAATCTGTCTGGTCCACCTGCTGAAATACCACAGAAGAATGAAATGCTACAACATTTTACATATATAAAAGGTCATCTTCCAACTCATACTGCAAGTAAGGTGAAAAATACATAACGGAAGAAATTACTTACCAAAAGAACGATTATGCATAAATATACGCCCCCTCCAGTGTTAGCTCTAGTGTAATTATTGCCTCTTTTCGAGCATAAATTTGATGCCGTCTGAGTATCCTCTCACTACAAATGTAGCCGAAGAGCTTGCTGAAACACCACAGAATCAGGAAATTTTACTGGATTTTACTTATGTAAAAGGTCGCCTTACAAGTCATGTGGAAAGTTATTTTAAATATATATAACAGAAGTAATGGCTTACCACATGTTATTATTTGCATAAAGAACCGCAAGCTTCACTGTTAAATATAGCGTAGACGATGCCTCTTTTCAAGCATAAATATGAGGCTCTGTGAGTGTCCGCTCACTCCAAATCTGCCCAGTCCACCTGCTGAAATACCACAGAAGAATGAAATGCTACAACATTTTACATATATAAAAGGTCATCATCCAACTCATACTGCAAGTAAGGTGAAAAATACATAACGGAAGAAATTAGTTACCAAAAGAACGATTATGCATAAATATACGCCCCCTCCAGTGTTAGCTCTAGTGTAAATAATGCCTCTTTTCGAGCATAAATTTGATGCCATGTGAGTATCCTCTCACACCAAATCTAGCCGAAGAGCTTGCTGAAACACCACAGAAGCAGGAAATGTTACTGGATTTTACTCATGTAAAATGTCGCCTTACAAGTCATGTGGAAAGTTATTTTAAAAATATATAACAGAAGTAACGGCTTACCACATGTTATTATTTGGATAAAGAACCGCAAGCTTCACTGTTAAATATAGCGTAGACGATGCCTCCTTTCAAGCATAAATGTGAGGCTCTGTCAGTGTCCGCTCACTCCAAATCTGTCTGGTCCACCAGCTGAAATACTACAGAAGAATGAAATGCTACAACATTTTACATATATAAAAGGTCATCTTCCAACTCATACTGCAAGTAAGGTGAAAAATACATAACGGAAGAAATTACTTAGCAAAAGAACGATTATGCATAAATATACGCCCCCACCAGTTGTAGCTCTAGTGTAACTAATGCCTCTTTTCGAGCATAAATTTGATGCCGTGTGAGTATCCTCTCACACCAAATCTAGCCGAAGAGCTTGCTGAAACACCACAGAAGCGAAAATGTTACTGGATTTTACTTATGTAAAAGGTCGCCTTACAAGTCATGTGGAAAGTTATTTTAAAAATATATAACAGATGTAATGGCTTACCACATGTTATTTTTTGGATAAAGAACCGCAAGCTTCACTGTTAAATATAGCGTAGACGATGCCTCCTTTCAAGCATGAATATGAGGCGCTGTGAGTGTCCGCTCACTCCAAATCAGTCTGGTCCACCTGCTGAAATACCACAGAAGAATGAAATGCTACAACATTTTACATATATAAAAGGTCATCTTCCAACTCATACTGCAAGTAAGGTGAAAAATACATAACGGAAGAAACTACTTACCAAAAGCACGATTATGCATAAATATACGCCCCCTCCAGTGTTAGCTCTAGTGTAATTAATGCCTCTTTTCGAGCATAAATTTGATGCCGTGTGAGTATCCTCTCACACCAAATCTAGACGAAGAGCTTGCTGAAACACCACAGAAGCAGGAAATGTTACTGGATTTTACTTATGTAAAAGGTCGCCTTACAAGTCATGTCGAAAGTTATTTTAAAAATATATAACAGAAGTAATGGCTTACCACATGTTATTTTTTGGATAAAGAACTGCAAGCTTCACTGTTAAATATAGCGTAGACGATGCCTCCTTTCAAGCATAAATATGAGGCTCTGTGAGTGTCCGCTCACTCCAAATCTGCCCAGTCCACCTGCTGAAATACCACAGAAGAATGAAATGCTACAACATTTTACATATATAAAAGGTCATCTTCCAACTCATACTGCAAGTAAGGTGAAAAATACATAACGGAAGAAATTACTTACCAAAAGCACGATTATGCATAAATATACGCCCCCTCCAGTGTTAGCTCTAGTGTAATTAATGCCTCTTTTCGAGCATAAATGTGATGCCGTGTGAGTATCCTCTCACACCAAATCTAGTCGAAGAGCTTGCTGAAACACCACAGAAGCAGGAAATGTTACTGGATTTTACTCATGTAAAAGGTCGCCTTACAAGTCATGTGGAAAGTTATTTTAAAAATATATAACAGAGGTAATGGCTTACCACATGTTATTATTTGGATAAAGAATTGCAAGCTTCATTGTTAAATATAGCGTAGACGATGCCTCCTTTCAAGCATAAATATGAGGCTCTGTGAGTGTCCGCTCACTCCAAATCTGCCCAGTCCACCTGCTGAAATACCACAGAAGAATGAAATGCTACAACATTTTACATATATAAAAGGTCATCTTCCAACTCATACTGCAAGTAAGGTGAAAAATACATAACGGAAGAAACTACTTACCAAAAGCACGATTATGCATAAATATACGCCCCCACCAGTTGTAGCTCTAGTGTAATTAATGCCTCTTTTCGAGCATGAATTTGATGCCGTGTGAGTATCCTCTCACATGAAATCTAGCCGAAGAGCTTGCTGAAACACCACAGAAGCAGGAAATGTTACTGGATTTTACTTATGTAAAAGGTCGCCTGATAAGTCATGTGGAAAGTTATTTTAAAAATATATAACAGAAGTAATGGCTTACCACATGTTATTATTTGGATAAAGAACTGCAAGCTTCACTGTTAAATATAGCGTAGACGATGCCTCCTTTCAAGCATAAATATGAGGCTCTGTGAGTGTCCGCTCACTCCAAATCTGCCCAGTCCACCTGCTGAAATACCACAGAAGAATGAAATGCTACAACATTTTACATATATAAAAGGTCATCTTCCAACTCATACTGCAAGTAAGGTGAAAATTACATAACGGAAGAAATTACTTACCAAAAGCACGATTATGCATAAATATACGCCCCCTCCAGTGTTAGCTCTAGTGTAATTAATGCCTCTTTTCGAGCATAAATTTGATGCCATGTGAGTATCCTCTCACACGAAATCTAGCCGAAGAGCTTGCTGAAACACCACAGAAGCAGGAAATGTTACTGGATTTTACTTATGTAAAAGGTCGCCTGATAAGTCATGTGGAAAGTTATTTTAAAAATATATAACAGAAGTAATGGCTTACCACATGTTATTATTTGGATAAAGAACTGCAAGCTTCACTGTTAAATATAGCGTAGACGATGCCTCCTTTCAAGCATAAATATGAGGCTCTGTGAGTGTCCGCTCACTCCAAATCTGCCCAGTCCACCTGCTGAAATACCACAGAAGAATGAAATGCTACAACATTTTACATATATAAAAGGTCATCTTCCAACTCATACTGCAAGTAAGGTGAAAAATACATAACGGAAGAAATTACTTACCAAAAGAACGATTATGCATAAATATACGCCCCCTCCAGTGTTAGCTCTAGTGTACTTAATGCCTCTTTTCGAGCATAAATTTGATGCCGTCTGAGTATCCTCTCACACCAAATCTAGCCGAAGAACTTGCTGAAACACCACAGAAGCGAAAATGTTACTGGATTTCACTCATGTAAAAGGTCGCCTTACAAGTCATGTGGAAAGTTATTTTAAAAATATATAACAGAGGTAATGGCTTACCACATGTTATTATTTGGATAAAGAATCGCAAGCTTCATTGTTAAATATAGCGTAGACGATGCCTCCTTTGAAGCATAAATATGAGGCTATGTGAGTGTCCGCTCACTCCAAATCTGCCCAGTCCACCTGCTGAAATACCACCGAAGAATGAAATGCTACAACATTTTACATATATAAAAGGTCATCTTCCAACTCATACTGCAAGTAAGGTGAAAATTACATAACGGAAGAAATTACTTACCAAAAGCACGATTATGCATAAATATACGCCCCCTCCAGTGTTAGCTCTAGTGTAATTAATGCCTCTTTTCGAGCATAAATTTGATGCCATGTGAGTATCCTCTCACACCAAATCTAGCCGAAGAGCTTGCTGAAACACCACAGAAGCAGGAAATGTTACTGGATTTTACTCATGTAAAAGGTCGCCTTACAAGTCATGTGGAAAGTTATTTTAAAAATATATAACAGAGGTAATGGCTTACCACATGTTATTATTTGGATAAAGAACCGCAAGCTTCATTGTTAAATATAGCGTAGACGATGCCTCCTTTCAAGCATAAATATGAGGCTCTGTGAGTGTCCGCTCACTCCAAATCTGTCTGGTCCACCTGCTGAAATACCACAGAAGAATTAGATGCTACAACATTTTACATATATAAAAGTTCATCTTCCAACTCATACTGCAAGTAAGGTGAAAAATACATAACGGAAGAAATTACTTACCAAAAGAACGATTATGCATAAATATACGCCCCCTCCAGTGTTAGCTCTAGTGTACTTAATGCCTCTTTCCGAGCATAAATTTTATGCCGTCTGAGTATCCTCTCACACCAAATCTAGCCGAAGAGCTTGCTGAAACACCACAGAAGCAGGAAATGTTACTGGATTTTACTCATGTAAAAGGTCGCCTTACAAGTCATGTGGAAAGTTATTTTAAAAATATATAACAGAAGTAATGGCTTACCACATGTTATTATTTGGATAAAGAACCGCAAGCTTCACTGTTAAATATAGCGTAGACGATGCCTCCTTTCAAGCATAAATATGAGGCTCTGTGAGTGTCCGCTCACTCCAAATCTGTCTGGTCCACCTGCTGAAATACCACAGAAGAATGAAATGCTACAACATTTTACATATACAAAAGTTCATCTTCCAACTCATACTGCAAGTAAGGTGAAAAATACATAACGGAAGGAGTTACTTACCAAAAGAATGATTATGCATAAATATACGCCCCCTCCAGTGCGAACACTAGTGTAATTAATGCCTCTTTTCGAGCATAAATTTGATGCCGTGTGAGTATCCTCTCACACCAAATCTAGCCGAAGAGCTTGCTGAAACACCACAGAAGAAGGAAATGTTACTGGATTTTACTTATGTAAAAGGTCGCCTTACAAGTCATGTGGAAAGTTATTTTAAAAATATATAACAGAAGTAATGGCTTACCACATGTTATTATTTGGATAAAGAACCGCAAGCTTCACTGTTAAATATAGCGTAGACGATGCCTCCTTTCAAGCATAAATATGAGGCTCTGTGAGTGTCCGCTCACTCCAAATCCGCCCAGTCCACCTGCTGAAATACCTCAGAAGAATGAAATGCTACAACATTTTACATATATAAAAGGTCAACTTCCAACTCATACTGCAAGTAAGGTGAAAAATACATAACGGAAGAAATTACTTACCAAAAGAACGATTATGCATAAATATACGCCCCCTCCAGTGTTAGCTCTAGAGTAATTAATGCCTCTTTTCGAGGATAAATTTGATGCCGTGTGAGTATCCTCTCACACCAAATGTAGCCGAAGAACTTGCTGAAACACCACAGAAGCAGGAAATGTTACTGGATTTTACTTATGTAAAAGGTCGCCTTACAAGTCATGTGGAAAGTTATTTTAAATATATATAACAGAAGTAATGGCTTACCACATGTTATTATTTGGATAAAGAACCGCAAGCTTCACTGTTAAATATAGCGTAGACGATGCCTCCTTTCAAGCATAAATATGAGGCTCTGTGAGTGTCCGCTCACTCCAAATCTGTCTGGTCCACCTGCTGAAATACCACAGAAGAATGAAATGCTACAACATTTTACATATATAAAAGGTCATCTTCCATTTCATACTGCAAGTAAGGTGAAAAATACATAACGGAAGAAATTACTTACCAAAAGAACGATTATGCATAAATATACGCCCCCTCCAGTGTTAGCTCTAGTGTAATTAATGCCTCTTTTCGAGCATAAATTTGATGCCGTCTGAGTATCCTCTCACTACAAATCTAGCCGAAGAGCTTGCTGAAACACCACAGAAGCAGGAATTGTTACTGGATTTTACTCATGTAAAAGGTCGCCTTACAAGTCATGTGGAAAGTTATTTTAAAAATATATAACAGAGGTAATGGCTTACCACATGTTATTATTTGGATAAAGAATCGCAAGCTTCATTGTTAAATATAGCGTAGACGATGCCTCCTTTCAAGCATAAATATGAGGCTCTGTGAGTGTCCGCTCACTCCAAATCTGCCCAGTCCACCTGCTGAAATACCACAGAAGAATGAAATGCTACAACATTTTACATATATAAAAGGTCATCTTCCAACTCATACTGCAAGTAAGGTGAAAAATACATAACGGAAGAAACTACTTACCAAAAGCACGATTATGCATAAATATACGCCCCCTCCAGCGTTAGCTCTAGTGTAATTAATGCCTCTTTTCGAGCATAAATTTGATGCCGTGTGAGTATCCTCTCACACCAAATCTAGCCGAAGAGCTTGCTGAAACACCACAGAAGCAGGAAATGTTACTGGATTTTACTTATGTAAAAGGTCGCCTGATAAGTCATGTGGAAAGTTATTTTAAAAATATATAACAGAAGTAATGGCTTACCACATGTTATTATTTGGATAAAGAACTGCAAGCTTCACTGTTAAATATAGCGTAGACGATGCCTCCTTTCAAGCATAAATATGAGGCTCTGTGAGTGTCTGCTCACTCCAAATCTGCCCAGTCCACCTGCTGAAATACCACAGAAGAATGAAATGCTACAACATTTTACATATATAAAAGGTCATCTTCCAACTCATACTGCAAGTAAGGTGAAAATTACATAACGGAAGAAATTACTTACCAAAAGCACGATTATGCATAAATATACGCCCCCTCCAGTGTTAGCTCTAGTGTAATTAATGCCTCTTTTCGAGCATAAATTTGATGCCATGTGAGTATCCTCTCACACCAAATCTAGCCGAAGAGCTTGCTGAAACACCACAGAAGCAGGAAATGTTACTGGATTTTACTCATGTAAAAGGTCGCCTTACAAGTCATGTGGAAAGTTATTTTAAAAATATATAACAGAGGTAATGGCTTACCACATGTTATTATTTGGATAAAGAACCGCAAGCTTCATTGTTAAATATAGCGTATACAATGCCTCCTTTCAAGCATAAATATGAGGCTCTGTGAGTGTCCGCTCACTCCAAATCTGTCTGGTCCACCTGCTGAAATACCACAGAAGAATTAGATGCTACAACATTTTACATATATAAAAGTTCATCTTCCAACTCATACTGCAAGTAAGGTGAAAAATACATAACGGAAGAAATTACTTACCAAAAGAACGATTATGCATAAATATACGCCCCCTCCAGTGTTAGCTCTAGTGTACTTAATGCCTCTTTTCGAGCATAAATTTTATGCCGTGTGAGTATCCTCTCACACCAAATCTAGCCGAAGAGCTTGCTGAAACACCACAGAAGCAGGAAATGTTACTGGATTTTACTCATGTAAAAGGTCGCCTTACAAGTCATGTGGAAAGTTATTTTAAAAATATATAACAGAAGTAATGGCTTACCACATGTTATTATTTGGATAAAGAACCGCAAGCTTCACTGTTAAATATAGCGTAGACGATGCCTCCTTTCAAGCATAAATATGAGGCTCTGTGAGTGTCCGCTCACTCCAAATCTGTCTGGTCCACCTGCTGAAATACCACAGAAGAATGAAATGCTACAACATTTTACATATACAAAAGGTCATCTTCCAACTCATACTGCAAGTAAGGTGAAAAATACATAACGGAAGGAGTTACTTACCAAAAGAATGATTATGCATAAATATACGCCCCCTCCAGTGCGAACACTAGTGTAATTAATGCCTCTTTTCGAGCATAAATTTGATGCCGTGTGAGTATCCTCTCACACCAAATCTAGCCGAAGAGCTTGCTGAAACACCACAGAAGCAGGAAATGTTACTGGATTTTACTTATGTAAAAGGTCGCCTTACAAGTCATGTGGAAAGTTATTTTAAAAATATATAACAGAAGTAATGGCTTACCACATGTTATTATTTGGATAAAGAACCGCAAGCTTCACTGTTAAATATGGCGTAGACGATGCCTCCTTTCAAGCATAAATATGAGGCTCTGTGAGTGTCCGCTCACTCCAAATCCGCCCAGTCCACCTGCTGAAATACCTCAGAAGAAAGAAATGCTACAACATTTTACATATATAAAAGGTCAACTTCCAACTCATACTGCAAGTAAGGTGAAAAATACATAACGGAAGAAATTACTTACCAAAAGAACGATTATGCATAAATATACGCCCCCTCCAGTGTTAGCTCTAGTGTAATTAATGCCTCTTTTCGAGGATAAATTTGATGCCGTGTGAGTATCCTCTCACACCAAATGTAGCCGAAGAACTTGCTGAAACACCACAGAAGCAGGAAATGTTACTGGATTTTACTCATGTAAAAGGTCGCCTTACAAGTCATGTGGAAAGTTATTTTAAAAATATATAACAGAGGTAATGGCTTACCACATGTTATTATTTGGATAAAGAACCGCAAGCTTCATTGTTAAATATAGCGTAGACGATGCCTCCTTTCAAGCATAAATATGAGGCTCTGTGAGTGTCCGCTCACTCCAAATCTGTCTGGTCCACCTGCTGAAATACCACAGAAGAATTAGATGCTACAACATTTTACATATATAAAAGTTCATCTTCCAACTCATACTGCAAGTAAGGTGAAAAATACATAACGGAAGAAATTACTTACCAAAAGAACGATTATGCATAAATATACGCCCCCTCCAGTGTTAGCTCTAGTGTACTTAATGCCTCTTTTCAAGCATAAATTTTATGCCGTGTGAGTATCCTCTCACACCAAATCTAGCCGAAGAGCTTGCTGAAACACCACAGAAGCAGGAAATGTTACTGGATTTTACTCATGTAAAAGGTCGCCTTACAAGCCATGTGGAAAGTTATTTTAAAAATATATAACAGAGGTAATGGCTTACCACATGTTATTATTTGGATAAAGAACCGCAAGCTTCATTGTTAAATATAGCGTATACAATGCCTCCTTTCAAGCATAAATATGAGGCTCTGTGAGTGTCCGCTCACTCCAAATCTGTCTGGTCCACCTGCTGAAATACCACAGAAGAATTAGATGCTACAACATTTTACATATATAAAAGTTCATCTTCCAACTCATACTGCAAGTAAGGTGAAAAATACATAACGGAAGAAATTACTTACCAAAAGAACGATTATGCATAAATATACGCCCCCTCCAGTGTTAGCTCTAGTGTACTTAATGCCTCTTTTCGAGCATAAATTTTATGCCGTGTGAGTATCCTCTCACACCAAATCTAGCCGAAGAGCTTGCTGAAACACCACAGAAGCAGGAAATGTTACTGGATTTTACTCATGTAAAAGGTCGCCTTACAAGTCATGTGGAAAGTTATTTTAAAAATATATAACAGAAGTAATGGCTTACCACATGTTATTATTTGGATAAAGAACCGCAAGCTTCACTGTTAAATATAGCGTAGACGATGCCTCCTTTCAAGCATAAATATGAGGCTCTGTGAGTGTCCGCTCACTCCAAATCTGTCTGGTCCACCTGCTGAAATACCACAGAAGAATGAAATGCTACAACATTTTACATATACAAAAGGTCATCTTCCAACTCATACTGCAAGTAAGGTGAAAAATACATAACGGAAGGAGTTACTTACCAAAAGAATGATTATGCATAAATATACGCCCCCTCCAGTGCGAACACTAGTGTAATTAATGCCTCTTTTCGAGCATAAATTTGATGCCGTGTGAGTATCCTCTCACACCAAATCTAGCCGAAGAGCTTGCTGAAACACCACAGAAGCAGGAAATGTTACTGGATTTTACTTATGTAAAAGGTCGCCTTACAAGTCATGTGGAAAGTTATTTTAAAAATATATAACAGAAGTAATGGCTTACCACATGTTATTATTTGGATAAAGAACCGCAAGCTTCACTGTTAAATATGGCGTAGACGATGCCTCCTTTCAAGCATAAATATGAGGCTCTGTGAGTGTCCGCTCACTCCAAATCCGCCCAGTCCACCTGCTGAAATACCTCAGAAGAAAGAAATGCTACAACATTTTACATATATAAAAGGTCAACTTCCAACTCATACTGCAAGTAAGGTGAAAAATACATAACGGAAGAAATTACTTACCAAAAGAACGATTATGCATAAATATACGCCCCCTCCAGTGTTAGCTCTAGTGTAATTAATGCCTCTTTTCGAGGATAAATTTGATGCCGTGTGAGTATCCTCTCACACCAAATGTAGCCGAAGAACTTGCTGAAACACCACAAAAGCAGGAAATGTTACTGGATTTTACTCATGTAAAAGGTCGCCTTACAAGTCATGTGGAAAGTTATTTTAAAAATATATAACAGAGGTAATGGCTTACCACATGTTATTATTTGGATAAAGAACCGCAAGCTTCATTGTTAAATATAGCGTAGACGATGCCTCCTTTCAAGCATAAATATGAGGCTCTGTGAGTGTCCGCTCACTCCAAATCTGTCTGGTCCACCTGCTGAAATACCACAGAAGAATTAGATGCTACAACATTTTACATATATAAAAGTTCATCTTCCAACTCATACTGCAAGTAAGGTGAAAAATACATAACGGAAGAAATTACTTACCAAAAGAACGATTATGCATAAATATACGCCCCCTCCAGTGTTAGCTCTAGTGTACTTAATGCCTCTTTTCGAGCATAAATTTTATGCCGTGTGAGTATCCTCTCACACCAAATCTAGCCGAAGAGCTTGCTGAAACACCACAGAAGCAGGAAATGTTACTGGATTTTACTCATGTAAAAGGTCGCCTTACAAGTCATGTGGAAAGTTATTTTAAAAATATATAACAGAAGTAATGGCTTACCACATGTTATTATTTGGATAAAGAACCGCAAGCTTCACTGTTAAATATAGCGTAGACGATGCCTCCTTTCAAGCATAAATATGAGGCTCTGTGAGTGTCCGCTCACTCCAAATCTGTCTGGTCCACCTGCTGAAATACCACAGAAGAATGAAATGCTACAACATTTTACATATACAAAAGGTCATCTTCCAACTCATACTGCAAGTAAGGTGAAAAATACATAACGGAAGGAGTTACTTACCAAAAGAATGATTATGCATAAATATACGCCCTATCCAGTGCGAACACTTGTGTAATTAATGCCTCTTTTCGAGCATAAATTTGATGCCGTGTGAGTATCCTCTCACACCAAATCTAGCCGAAGAGCTTGCTGAAACACCACAGAAGCAGGAAATGTTACTGGATTTTACTTATGTAAAAGGTCGCCTTACAAGTCATGTGGAAAGTTATTTTAAAAATATATAACAGAAGTAATGGCTTACCACATGTTATTATTTGGATAAAGAACCGCAAGCTTCACTGTTAAATATAGCGTAGACGATGCCTCCTTTCAAGCATAAATATGAGGCTCTGTGAGTGTCCGCTCACTCCAAATCCGCCCAGTCCACCTGCTGAAATACCTCAGAAGAAAGAAATGCTACAACATTTTACATATATAAAAGGTCAACTTCCAACTCATACTGCAAGTAAGGTGAAAAATACATAACGGAAGAAATTACTTACCAAAAGAACGATTATGCATAAATATACGCCCCCTCCAGTGTTAGCTCTAGTGTAATTAATGCCTCTTTTCGAGGATAAATTTGATGCCGTGTGAGTATCCTCTCACACCAAATGTAGCCGAAGAACTTGCTGAAACACCACAGAAGCAGGAAATGTTACTGGATTTTACTCATGTAAAAGGTCGCCTTACAAGTCATGTGGAAAGTTATTTTAAAAATATATAACAGAGGTAATGGCTTACCACATGTTATTATTTGGATAAAGAACCGCAAGCTTCATTGTTAAATATAGCGTATACAATGCCTCCTTTCAAGCATAAATATGAGGCTCTGTGAGTGTCCGCTCACTCCAAATCTGTCTGGTCCACCTGCTGAAATACCACAGAAGAATGAAATGCTACAACATTTTACATATATAAAAGGTCATCTTCCAACTCATACTGCAAGTAAGGTGAAAATTACATAACGGAAGAAATTACTTACCAAAAGAACGATTATGCATAAATTAACGCCCCCACCAATTGTAGCTCTAGTGTAATTAATGCCTCTTTTCGAGCATAAATTTGATGCCGTGTGAGTATCCTCTCACTACAAATCTAGCCGAAGAGCTTGCTGAAACACCACAGAAGCAGGAAATGTTACTCGATTTTACTTATGTAAAAGGTCGCCTTACAAGTCATGTGGAAAGTTATTTTAAATATATATAACAGAAGTAATGGCTTACCACATGTTATTTTTTGGATAAAGAACCGCAAGCTTCACTGTTAAATATAGCGTAGACGATGCCTCCTTTCAAGCATAAATATGAGGCTCTGTGAGTGTCCGCTCACTCCAAATCTGCCCAGTCCACCTGCTGAAATACCACAGAAGAATGAAATGCTACAACATTTTACATATATAAAAGGTCATCTTCCAACTCATACAGCAAGTAAGGTGAAAAATACATAACGGAAGAAATTACTTACCAAAAGAACGATTATGCATAAATATACGCCCCCTCCAGTGTTAGCTCTAGTGTAATTAATGCCTCTTTTCGAGCATAAATGTGATGCCGTGTGAGTATCCTCTCACACCAAATCTAGCCGAAGAGCTTGCTGAAACACCACAGAAGCAGGAATTGTTACTGGATTTTACTCATGTAAAAGGTCGCCTTACAAGTCATGTGGAAAGTTATTTTAAAAATATATAACAGAGGTAATGGCTTACCACATGTTATTATTTGGATAAAGAATCGCAAGCTTCATTGTTAAATATAGCTTAGACGATGCCTCCTTTGAAGCATAAATATGAGGCTATGTGAGTGTCCGCTCACTCCAAATCTGCCCAGTCCACCTGCTGAAATACCACAGAAGAATGAAATGCTACAACATTTTACATATATAAAAGGTCATCTTCCAACTCATACTGCAAGTAAGGTGAAAATTACATAACGGAAGAAATTACTTACCAAAAGCACGATTATGCATAAATATACGCCCCCTCCAGTGTTAGCTCTAGTGTAATTAATGCCTCTTTTCGAGCATAAATTTGATGCCATGTGAGTATCCTCTCACACCAAATCTAGCCGAAGAGCTTGCTGAAACACCACAGAAGCAGGAAATGTTACTGGATTTTACTCATGTAAAAGGTCGCCTTACAAGTCATGTGGAAAGTTATTTTAAAAATATATAACAGAGGTAATGGCTTACCACATGTTATTATTTGGATAAAGAACCGCAAGCTTCATTGTTAAATATAGCGTATACAATGCCTCCTTTCAAGCATAAATATGAGGCTCTGTGAGTGTCCGCTCACTCCAAATCTGTCTGGTCCACCTGCTGAAATACCACAGAAGAATTAGATGCTACAACATTTTACATATATAAAAGTTCATCTTCCAACTCATACTGCAAGTAAGGTGAAAAATACATAACGGAAGAAATTACTTACCAAAAGAACGATTATGCATAAATATACGCCCCCTCCAGTGTTAGCTCTAGTGTACTTAATGCCTCTTTTCGAGCATAAATTTTATGCCGTGTGAGTATCCTCTCACACCAAATCTAGCCGAAGAGCTTGCTGAAACACCACAGAAGCAGGAAATGTTACTGGATTTTACTCATGTAAAAGGTCGCCTTACAAGTCATGTGGAAAGTTATTTTAAAAATATATAACAGAAGTAATGGCTTACCACATGTTATTATTTGGATAAAGAACCGCAAGCTTCACTGTTAAATATAGCGTAGACGATGCCTCCTTTCAAGCATAAATATGAGGCTCTGTGAGTGTCCGCTCACTCCAAATCTGTCTGGTCCACCTGCTGAAATACCACAGAAGAATGAAATGCTACAACATTTTACATATACAAAAGGTCATCTTCCAACTCATACTGCAAGTAAGGTGAAAAATACATAACGGAAGGAGTTACTTACCAAAAGAATGATTATGCATAAATATACGCCTCCTCCAGTGCGAACACTAGTGTAATTAATGCCTCTTTTCGAGCATAAATTTGATGCCGTGTGAGTATCCTCTCACACCAAATCTAGCCGAAGAGCTTGCTGAAACACCACAGAAGCAGGAAATGTTACTGGATTTTACTTATGTAAAAGGTCGCCTTACAAGTCATGTGGAAAGTTATTTTAAAAATATATAACAGAAGTAATGGCTTACCACATGTTATTATTTGGATAAAGAACCGCAAGCTTCACTGTTAAATATAGCGTAGACGATGCCACCTTTCAAGCATAAATATGAGGCTCTGTGAGTGTCCGCTCACTCCAAATCCGCCCAGTCCACCTGCTGAAATACCTCAGAAGAATGAAATGCTACAACATTTTACATATATAAAAGGTCAACTTCCAACTCATACTGCAAGTAAGGTGAAAAATACATAACGGAAGAAATTACTTACCAAAAGAACGATTATGCATAAATATACGCCCCCTCCAGTGTTAGCTCTAGTGTAATTAATGCCTCTTTTCGAGGATAAATTTGATGCCGTGTGAGTATCCTCTCACACCAAATGTAGCCGAAGAACTTGCTGAAACACCACAGAAGCAGGAAATGTTACTGGATTTTACTTATGTAAAAGGTCGCCTTACAAGTCATGTGGAAAGTTATTTTAAAAATATATAACAGAAGTAATGGCTTACCACATGTTATTATTTGGATAAAGAACCGCAAGCTTCATTGTTAAATATAGCGTAGACGATGCCTCCTTTCAAGCATAAATATGAGGCTCTGTGAGTGTCCGCTCACTCCAAATCTGTCTGGTCCACCTGCTGAAATACCACAGAAGAATGAAATGCTACAACATTTTACATATATAAAAGGTCATCTTCCATTTCATACTGCAAGTAAGGTGAAAAATACATAACGGAAGAAATTACTTACCAAAAGAACGATTATGCATAAATATACGCCCCCTCCAGTGTTAGCTCTAGTGTAATTAATGCCTCTTTTCGAGCATAAATTTGATGCCGTCTGAGTATCCTCTCACTACAAATCTAGCCGAAGAGCTTGCTGAAACACCACAGAAGCAGGAAATGTTACTCGATTTTACTTATGTAAAAGGTCGCCTTACAAGTCATGTGGAAAGTTATTTTAAAAATATATAACAGAAGTAATGGCTTACCACATGTTATTTTTTGGATAAAGAACCGCAAGCTTCACTGTTAAATATAGCGTAGACAATGCCTCCTTTCAAGCATAAATATGAGGCTCTGTGAGTGTCCGCTCACTCCAAATCTGCCCAGTCCACATGCTGAAATACCACAGAAGAATGAAGTGCTACAACATTTTACATATATAAAACGTCATCTTCCAACTCATACTGCAAGTAAGGTGAAAAATACATAACGGAAGAAATTACTTACCAAAAGAACGATTATGCATAAATATACGCCCCCTCCAGTGTTAGCTCTAGTGTAATTAATGCCTCTTTTCGAGCATAAATGTGATGCCGTGTGAGTATCCTCTCACACCAAATCTAGCCGAAGAGCTTGCTGAAACACCACAGAAGCAGGAATTGTTACTGGATTTTACTCATGTAAAAGGTCGCCTTACAAGTCATGTTGAAGGTTATTTTAAAAATATATAACAGAGGTAATGGCTTACCACATGTTATTATTTGGATAAAGAATCGCAAGCTTCATTGTTAAATATAGCGTAGACGATGCCTCCTTTCAAGCATAAATATGAGGCTCTGTGAGTGTCCGCTCACTCCAAATCTGCCCAGTCCACCTGCTGAAATACCACAGAAGAATGAAATGCTACAACATTTTACATATATAAAAGGTCATCTTCCAACTCATACTGCAAGTAAGGTGAAAAATACATAACGGAAGAAACTACTTACCAAAAGCACGATTATGCATAAATATACGCCCCCTCCAGCGTTAGCTCTAGTGTAATTAATGCCTCTTTTCGAGCATAAATTTGATGCCGTGTGAATATCCTCTCACACCAAATCTAGCCGAAGAGCTTGCTGAAACACCACAGAAGCAGGAAATGTTACTGGATTTTACTTATGTAAAAGGTCGCCTGATAAGTCATGTGGAAAGTTATTTTAAAAATATATAACAGAAGTAATGGCTTACCACATGTTATTATTTGGATAAAGAACTGCAAGCTTCACTGTTAAATATAGCGTAGACGATGCCTCCTTTCAAGCATAAATATGAGGCTCTGTGAGTGTCCGCTCACTCCAAATCTGCCCAGTCCACCTGCTGAAATACCACAGAAGAATGAAATGCTACAACATTTTACATATATAAAAGGTCATCTTCCAACTCATACTGCAAGTAAGGTGAAAATTACATAACGGAAGAAATTACTTACCAAAAGCACGATTATGCATAAATATACGCCCCCTCCAGTGTTAGCTCTAGTGTAATTAATGCCTCTTTTCGAGCATAAATTTGATGCCATGTGAGTATCCTCTCACACCAAATCTAGCCGAAGAGCTTGCTGAAACACCACAGAAGCAGGAAATGTTACTGGATTTTACTCATGTAAAAGGTCGCCTTACAAGTCATGTGGAAAGTTATTTTAAAAATATATAACAGAGGTAATGGCTTACCACATGTTATTATTTGGATAAAGAACCGCAAGCTTCATTGTTAAATATAGCGTATACAATGCCTCCTTTCAAGCATAAATATGAGGCTCTGTGAGTGTCCGCTCACTCCAAATCTGTCTGGTCCACCTGCTGAAATACCACAGAAGAATTAGATGCTACAACATTTTACATATATAAAAGTTCATCTTCCAACTCATACTGCAAGTAAGGTGAAAAATACATAACGGAAGAAATTACTTACCAAAAGAACGATTATGCATAAATATACGCCCCCTCCAGTGTTAGCTCTAGTGTACTTAATGCCTCTTTTCGAGCATAAATTTTATGCCGTGTGAGTATCCTCTCACACCAAATCTAGCCGAAGAGCTTGCTGAAACACCACAGAAGCAGGAAATGTTACTGGATTTTACTCATGTAAAAGGTCGCCTTACAAGTCATGTGGAAAGTTATTTTAAAAATATATAACAGAAGTAATGGCTTACCACATGTTATTATTTGGATAAAGAACCGCAAGCTTCACTGTTAAATATAGCGTAGACGATGCCTCCTTTCAAGCATAAATATGAGGCTCTGTGAGTGTCCGCTCACTCCAAATCTGTCTGGTCCACCTGCTGAAATACCACAGAAGAATGAAATGCTACAACATTTTACATATACAAAAGGTCATCTTCCAACTCATACTGCAAGTAAGGTGAAAAATACATAACGGAAGGAGTTACTTACCAAAAGAATGATTATGCATAAATATACGCCTCCTCCAGTGCGAACACTAGTGTAATTAATGCCTCTTTTCGAGCATAAATTTGATGCCGTGTGAGTATCCTCTCACACCAAATCTAGCCGAAGAGCTTGCTGAAACACCACAGAAGCAGGAAATGTTACTGGATTTTACTTATGTAAAAGGTCGCCTTACAAGTCATGTGGAAAGTTATTTTAAAAATATATAACAGAAGTAATGGCTTACCACATGTTATTATTTGGATAAAGAACCGCAAGCTTCACTGTTAAATATAGCGTAGACGATGCCACCTTTCAAGCATAAATATGAGGCTCTGTGAGTGTCCGCTCACTCCAAATCCGCCCAGTCCACCTGCTGAAATACCTCAGAAGAATGAAATGCTACAACATTTTACATATATAAAAGGTCAACTTCCAACTCATACTGCAAGTAAGGTGAAAAATACATAACGGAAGAAATTACTTACCAAAAGAACGATTATGCATAAATATACGCCCCCTCCAGTGTTAGCTCTAGTGTAATTAATGCCTCTTTTCGAGGATAAATTTGATGCCGTGTGAGTATCCTCTCACACCAAATGTAGCCGAAGAACTTGCTGAAACACCACAGAAGCAGGAAATGTTACTGGATTTTACTTATGTAAAAGGTCGCCTTACAAGTCATGTGGAAAGTTATTTTAAAAATATATAACAGAAGTAATGGCTTACCACATGTTATTATTTGGATAAAGAACCGCAAGCTTCATTGTTAAATATAGCGTAGACGATGCCTCCTTTCAAGCATAAATATGAGGCTCTGTGAGTGTCCGCTCACTCCAAATCTGTCTGGTCCACCTGCTGAAATACCACAGAAGAATGAAATGCTACAACATTTTACATATATAAAAGGTCATCTTCCATTTCATACTGCAAGTAAGGTGAAAAATACATAACGGAAGAAATTACTTACCAAAAGAACGATTATGCATAAATATACGCCCCCTCCAGTGTTAGCTCTAGTGTAATTAATGCCTCTTTTCGAGCATAAATTTGATGCCGTCTGAGTATCCTCTCACTACAAATCTAGCCGAAGAGCTTGCTGAAACACCACAGAAGCAGGAAATGTTACTCGATTTTACTTATGTAAAAGGTCGCCTTACAAGTCATGTGGAAAGTTATTTTAAAAATATATAACAGAAGTAATGGCTTACCACATGTTATTTTTTGGATAAAGAACCGCAAGCTTCACTGTTAAATATAGCGTAGACAATGCCTCCTTTCAAGCATAAATATGAGGCTCTGTGAGTGTCCGCTCACTCCAAATCTGCCCAGTCCACATGCTGAAATACCACAGAAGAATGAAGTGCTACAACATTTTACATATATAAAACGTCATCTTCCAACTCATACTGCAAGTAAGGTGAAAAATACATAACGGAAGAAATTACTTACCAAAAGAACGATTATGCATAAATATACGCCCCCTCCAGTGTTAGCTCTAGTGTAATTAATGCCTCTTTTCGAGCATAAATGTGATGCCGTGTGAGTATCCTCTCACACCAAATCTAGCCGAAGAGCTTGCTGAAACACCACAGAAGCAGGAATTCTTACTGGATTTTACTCATGTAAAAGGTCGCCTTACAAGTCATGTTGAAGGTTATTTTAAAAATATATAACAGAGGTAATGGCTTACCACATGTTATTATTTGGATAAAGAATCGCAAGCTTCATTGTTAAATATAGCGTAGACGATGCCTCCTTTCAAGCATAAATATGAGGCTCTGTGAGTGTCCGCTCACTCCAAATCTGCCCAGTCCACCTGCTGAAATACCACAGAAGAATGAAATGCTACAACATTTTACATATATAAAAGGTCATCTTCCAACTCATACTGCAAGTAAGGTGAAAAATACATAACGGAAGAAACTACTTACCAAAAGCACGATTATGCATAAATATACGCCCCCTCCAGCGTTAGCTCTAGTGTAATTAATGCCTCTTTTCGAGCATAAATTTGATGCCGTGTGAATATCCTCTCACACCAAATCTAGCCGAAGAGCTTGCTGAAACACCACAGAAGCAGGAAATGTTACTGGATTTTACTTATGTAAAAGGTCGCCTGATAAGTCATGTGGAAAGTTATTTTAAAAATATATAACAGAAGTAATGGCTTACCACATGTTATTATTTGGATAAAGAACTGCAAGCTTCACTGTTAAATATAGCGTAGACGATGCCTCCTTTCAAGCATAAATATGAGGCTCTGTGAGTGTCCGCTCACTCCAAATCTGCCCAGTCCACCTGCTGAAATACCACAGAAGAATGAAATGCTACAACATTTTACATATATAAAAGGTCATCTTCCAACTCATACTGCAAGTAAGGTGAAAATTACATAACGGAAGAAATTACTTACCAAAAGCACGATTATGCATAAATATACGCCCCCTCCAGTGTTAGCTCTAGTGTAATTAATGCCTCTTTTCGAGCATAAATTTTATGCCGTGTGAGTATCCTCTCACACCAAATCTAGCCGAAGAGCTTGCCGAAACACCACAGAAGCAGGAAATGTTACTGGATTTTACTCATGTAAAAGGTCGCCTTACAAGTCATGTGGAAAGTTATTTTAAAAATATATAACAGAAGTAATGGCTTACCACATGTTATTATTTGGATAAAGAACCGCAAGCTTCACTGTTAAATATAGCGTAGACGATGCCTCCTTTCAAGCATAAATATGAGGCTCTGTGAGTGTCCGCTCACTCCAAATCTGTCTGGTCCACCTGCTGAAATACCACAGAAGAATGAAATGCTACAACATTTTACATATACAAAAGGTCATCTTCCAACTCATACTGCAAGTAAGGTGAAAAATACATAACGGAAGGAGTTACTTACCAAAAGAATGATTATGCATAAATATACGCCCCCTCCAGTGCGAACACTAGTGTAATTAATGCCTCTTTTCGAGCATAAATTTGATGCCGTGTGAGTATCCTCTCACACCAAATCTAGCCGAAGAGGTTGCTGAAACACCACAGAAGCAGGAAATGTTACTGGATTTTACTTATGTAAAAGGTCGCCTGATAAGTCATGTGGAAAGTTATTTTAAAAATATATAACAAAAGTAATGGCTTACCACATGTTATTATTTGGATAAAGAATCGCAAGCTTCACTGTTAAATATAGCGTAGACGATGCCTCCTTTCAAGAATAAATATGAGGCTCTGTGAGTGTCCGCTCACTCCAAATCTGCCCAGTCCACCTGCTGAAATACCACAGAAGAATGAAATGCTACAACATTTTACATATATAAAAGGTCATCTCGAACTCATACTGCAAGTAAGGTGAAAATTACATAACGGAAGAAATTACTTACCAAAAGAACGATTATGCATAAATATACGCCCCCTCCAGTGTTAGCTCTAGTGTAATTAATGCCTCTTTTCGAGCATAAATTTGATGCCGTGTGAGTATCCTCTCACACCAAATGTAGCCTAAGAACTTGCTGAAACACCACAGAAGCAGGAAATGTTACTGGATTTTACTTATGTAAAAGGTCGCCTTACAAGTCATGTGGAAAGTTACTTTAAAAATATATAACAGAAGTAATGGCTTACCACATGTTATTATTTGGATAAAGAACCGCAAGCTTCATTGTTAAATATAGCATAGATGATGCCTCCTTTCAAGCATAAATATGAGGCTCTGTGAGTGTCCGCTCACTCCAAATCTGTCTGGTCCACCTGCTGAAATACCACAGAAGAATTAGATGCTACAACATTTTACATATATAAAAGTTCATCTTCCAACTCATACTGCAAGTAAGGTGAAAAATACATAACGGAAGAAATTACTTACCAAAAGAACGATTATGCATAAATATACGGCCCCACCAGTTGTAGCTCTAGTGTAACTAATGCCTCTTTTCGAGCATAAATTTGATGCCGTGTGAGTATCCTCTCACACCAAATCTAGCCGAAGAGCTTGCTGAAACACCACAGAAGCGAAAATGTTACTGGATTTTACTTATGTAAAAGGTCGCCTTACAAGTCATGTGGAAAGTTATTTTAAAAATATATAACAGAAGTAATGGCTTACCACATGTTATTTTTTGGATAAAGAACCGCAAGCTTCACTGTTAAATATAGCGTAGACGATGCCTCCTTTCAAGCATGAATATGAGGCGCTGTGAGTGTCCGCTCACTCCAAATCAGTCTGGTCCACCTGCTGAAATACCACAGAAGAATGAAATGCTACAACATTTTACATATATAAAAGGTCATCTTCCAACTCATACTGCAAGTAAGGTGAAAAATACATAACGGAAGAAACTACTTACCAAAAGCACGATTATGCATAAATATACGCCCCCTCCAGTGTTAGCTCTAGTGTAATTAATGCCTCTTTTCGAGCATAAATTTGATGCCGTGTGAGTATCCTCTCACACCAAATCTAGCCGAAGAGCTTGCTGAAACACCACAGAAGCAGGAAATGTTACTGGATTTTACTTATGTAAAAGGTCGCCTTACAAGTCATGTGGAAAGTTATTTTAAATATATATAACAGAAGTAATGGCTTACCACATGTTATTTTTTGGATAAAGAAACGCAAGCTTCACTGTTAAATATAGCGTAGACGATGCCTCCTTTCAAGCATAAATATGAGGCTCTGTGAGTGTCCACTCACTCCAAATCTGCCCAGTCCACCTGCTGAAATACCACAGAAGAATGAAATGCTGCAACATTTTACATATATAAAAGGTCATCTTCCAACTCATACTGCAAGTAAGGTGAAAAATACATAACGGAAGAAATTACTTACCAAAAGAACGATTATGCATAAATATACGCCCCCTCCAGTGTTAGCTCTAGTGTAATTAATGCCTCTTTTCGAGCATAAATATGATGCCGTGTGAGTATCCTCTCACACCAAATCTAGCCGAAGAGCTTGCTGAAACACCACAGAAGCAGGAAATGTTACTGGATTTTACTTATGTAAAAGGTCGCCTGATAGGTCATGTGGAAAGTTATTTTAAAAATATATAACAGAAGTAATGGCTTACCACATGTTATTATTTGGATAAAGAACTGCAAGCTTCACTGTTAAATATAGCGTAGACGATGCCTCCTTTCAAGCATAAATATGAGGCTCTGTGAGTGTCCGCTCACTCCAAATCTGCCCAGTCCACCTGCTGAAATACCACAGAAGAATGAAATGCTACAACATTTTACATATATAAAAGGTCATCTTCCAACTCATACTGCAAGTAAGGTGAAAATTACATAACGGAAGAAATTACTTACCAAAAGCACGATTATGCATAAATATACGCCCCCTCCAGTGTTAGCTCTAGTGTAATTAATGCCTCTTTTCGAGCATAAATTTGATGCCATGTGAGTATCCTCTCACACCAAATCTAGCCGAAGAGCTTGCTGAAACACCACAGAAGCAGGAAATGTTACTGGATTTTACTCATGTAAAAGGTCGCCTTACAAGTCATGTGGAAAGTTATTTTAAAAATATATAACAGAGGTAATGGCTTACCACATGTTATTATTTGGATAAAGAACCGCAAGCTTCATTGTTAAATATAGCGTATACAATGCCTCCTTTCAAGCATAAATATGAGGCTCTGTGAGTGTCCGCTCACTCCAAATCTGTCTGGTCCACCTGCTGAAATACCACAGAAGAATTAGATGCTACAACATTTTACATATATAAAAGTTCATCTTCCAACTCATACTGCAAGTAAGGTGAAAAATACATAACGGAAGAAATTACTTACCAAAAGAACGATTATGCATAAATATACGCCCCCTCCAGTGTTAGCTCTAGTGTACTTAATGCCTCTTTTCGAGCATAAATTTGATGCCGTGTGAGTATCCTCTCACACCAAATCTAGCCGAAGAGCTTGCTGAAACACCACAGAAGCAGGAAATGGTACTGGATTTTACTCATGTAAAAGGTCGCCTTACAAGACATGTGGAAAGTTATTTTAAAAATATATAACAGAAGTAATGGCTTACCACATATTATTATTTGGATAAAGAACCGCAAGCCTCACTGTTAAATATAGCGTAGACGATGCCTCCTTTCAAGCATAAATATGAGGCTCTGTGAGTGTCCGCTCACTCCAAATCTGTCTGGTCCACCTGCTGAAATACCACAGAAGAATGAAATGCTACAACATTTTACATATACAAAAGGTCATCTTCCAACTCATACTGCAAGTAATTTGAAAAATACATAACGGAAGGAGTTACTTACCAAAAGAATGATTATGCATAAATATACGCCCCCTCCAGTGCGAACACTAGTGTAATTAATGCCTCTTTTCGAGCATAAATTTGATGCCGTGTGAGTATCCTCTCACACCAAATCTAGCCGAAGAGCTTGCTGAAACACCACAGAAGCAGGAAATGTTACTGGATTTTACTTATGTAAAAGGTCGCCTTACAAGTCATGTGGAAAGTTATTTTAAAAATATATAACAGAAGTAATGGCTTACCACATGTTATTATTTGGATAAAGAACCGCAAGCTTCACTGTTAAATATAGCGTAGACGATGCCTCCTTTCAAGCATAAATATGAGGCTCTGTGAGTGTCCGCTCACTCCAAATCCGCCCAGTCCACCTGCTGAAATACCTCAGAAGAATGAAATGCTACAACATTTTACATATATAAAAGGTCAACTTCCAACTCATACTGCAGGTAAGGTGAAAAATACATAACGGAAGAAATTACTTACCAAAAGAACGATTATGCATAAATATACGCCCCCTCCAGTGTTAGCTCTAGTGTAATTAATGCCTCTTTTCGAGCATAAATTTGATGCCGTCTGAGTATCCTCTCACTACAAATCTAGCCGAAGAGCTTGCTGAAACACCACAGAAGCAGGAAATTTTACTGGATTTTACTTATGTAAAAGGTCGCCTTACAAGTCATGTGGAAAGTTATTTTAAAAATATATAACAGAAGTAATGGCTTAAAACGTGTTATTATTTGGATAAAGAATCGCAAGCTTCATTGTTAAATATAGCGTAGACGATGCCTCCTTTCAAGCATAAATATGAGGCTCTGTGAGTGTCCGCTCACTCCAAATCTGCCCAGTCCTCCTGCTGAAATACCACAGAAGAATGAAATGCTACAACTTTTTACATATATAAAAGGTCATCTTACAACTCATACTGCAAGTAAGGTGAAAATTACATAACGGAAGAAATTACATACCAAAAGAATGATTATGCATAAATATACGCCCCCACCAGTTGTAGCTCTAGTGTAATTAATGCCTCTTTTCGAGCATAAATTTGATGCCGTGTGAGTATCCTCTCACACCAAATCTAGCAGAAGAGGTTGCTGAAACACCACAGAAGCAGGAAATGTTACTGGATTTTACTTATGTAAAAGGTCGCCTGATAAGTCATGTGGAAAGTTATTTTAAAAATATATAACAAAAGTAATGGCTTACCACATGTTATTATTTGGATAAAGAATCGCAAGCTTCACTGTTAAATATAGCGTAGACGATGCCTCCTTTCAAGAATAAATATGAGGCTCTGTGAGTGTCCGCTCACTCCAAATCTGCCCAGTCCACCTGCTGAAATACCACAGAAGAATGAAATGCTACAACATTTTACATATATAAAAGGTCATCTTCCAACTCATACTGCAAGTAAGGTGAAAAATACATAACGGAAGAAATTACTTACCAAAAGCACGATTATGCATAAATATACGCCCCCTCCAGTGTTAGCTCTAGTGTAATTAATGCCTCTTTTCGAGCATAAATTTGATGCCGTGTGAGTATCCTCTCACACCAAATCTAGCCGAAGAGCTTGCTGAAACACCACAGAAGCGAAAATGTTACTGGATTTTACTTATGTAAAAGGTCGCCTTACAAGTCATGTGGAAAGTTATTTTAAAAATATATAACAGAAGTAATGGCTTACCACATGTTATTATTTGGATAAAGAACCGCAAGCTTCATTGTTAAATATAGCGTAGATGATGCCTCCTTTCAAGCATAAATATGAGGCTCTGTGAGTGTCCGCTCACTCCAAATCTGTCTGGTCCACCTGCTGAAATACTACAGAAGAATGAAATGCTACAACATTTTACATATATAAAAGGTCATCTTCCAACTCATACTGCAAGTAAGGTGAAAAATACATAACGGATAAAATTACTTACCAAAAGAACGATTATGCATAAATATACGCCCCCAACAGTTGTAGCTCTAGTGTAATTAATGCCTCTTTTCGAGCATAAATTTGATGCCGTGTGAGTATCCTCTCACACCAAATCTAGCCGAAGAGCTTGCTGAAACACCACAGAAGCGAAAATGTTACTGGATTTTACTTATGTAAAAGGTCGCCTTACAAGTCATGTGGAAAGTTATTTTAAAAATATATAACAGAAGTAATGGCTTACCACATGTTATTTTTTGGATAAAGAACCGCAAGCTTCACTGTTAAATATAGCGTAGACGATGCCTCCTTTCAAGCATGAATATGAGGCTCTGTGAGTGTCCGCTCACTCCAAATCAGTCTGGTCCACCTGCTGAAATACCACAGAAGAATGAAATGCTACAACATTTTACATATATAAAAGGTCATCTTCCAACTCATACTGCAAGTAAGGTGAAAAATACATAACGGAAGAAACTACTTACCAAAAGCACGATTATGCATAAATATACGCCCCCTCCAGCGTTAGCTCTAGTGTAATTAATGCCTCTTTTCGAGCATAAATTTGATGCCGTGTGAGTATCCTCTCACACCAAATCTAGCCGAAGAGCTTGCTGAAACACCACAGAAGCAGGAAATGTTACTGGATTTTACTTATGTAAAAGGTCGCCTTACAAGTCATGTGGAAAGTTATTTTAAATAGATATAACAGAAGTAATGGCTTGCCACATGTTATTTTTTGGATAAAGAACCGCAAGCTTCACTGTTAAATATAGCGTAGACGATGCCTCCTTTCAAGCATAAATATGAGGCTCTGTGAGTGTCCGCTCACTCCAAATCTGCCCAGTCCACCTGCTGAAATACCACAGAAGAATGAAATGCTACAACATTTTACATATATAAAAGGTCATCTTCCAACTCATACTGCAAGTAAGGTGAAAAATACATAACGGAAGAAATTACTTACCAAAAGCACGATTATGCATAAATATACGCCCCCTCCAGTGTTAGCTCTAGTGTAATTAATGCCTCTTTTCGAGCATAAATGTGATGCCGTGTGAGTATCCTCTCACACCAAATCTAGCCGAAGAGCTTGCTGAAACACCACAGAAGCAGGAAATGTTACTGGATTTTACTCATGTAAAAGGTCGCCTTACAAGTCATGTGGAAAGTTATTTTAAAAATATATAACAGAGGTAATGGCTTACCACATGTTATTATTTGGATAAAGAATCGCAAGCTTCATTGTTAAATATAGCGTAGACGATGCCTCCTTTCAAGCATAAATATGAGGCTCTGTGAGTGTTCGCTCACTCCAAATCTGCCCAGTCCACCTGCTGAAATACCACAGAAGAATGAAATGCTACAACATTTTACATATATAAAAGGTCATCTTCCAACTCATACTGCAAGAAAGGTGAAAATTACATAACGGAAGAAATTACTTACCAAAAGCACGATTATGCATAAATATACGCCCCCTCCAGTGTTAGCTCTAGTGTAATTAATGCCTCTTTTCGAGCATAAATTTGATGCCATGTGAGTATCCTCTCACACCAAATCTAGCCGAAGAGGTTGCTGAAACACCACAGAAGCAGGAAATGTTACTGGATTTTACTCATGTAAAAGGTCGCCTTACAAGTCATGTGGAAAGTTATTTTAAAAATATATAACAGAGGTAATGGCTTACCACATGTTATTATTTGGATAAAGAACCGCAAGCTTCATTGTTAAATATAGCGTATACAATGCCTCCTTTCAAGCATAAATATGAGGCTCTGTGAGTGTCCGCTCACTCCAAATCTGTCTGGTCCACCTGCTGAAATACCACAGAAGAATTAGATGCTACAACATTTTACATATATAAAAGTTCATCTTCCAACTCATACTGCAAGTAAGGTGAAAAATACATAACGGAAGAAATTACTTACCAAAAGAACGATTATGCATAAATATACGCCCCCTCCAGTGTTAGCTCTAGTGTACTTAATGCCTCTTTTCGAGCATAAATTTTATGCCGTGTGAGTATCCTCTCACACCAAATCTAGCCGAAGAGCTTGCTGAAACACCACAGAAGCAGGAAATGTTACTTGATTTTACTCATGTAAAAGGTCGCCTTACAAGTCATGTGGAAAGTTATTTTAAAAATATATAACAGAAGTAATGGCTTACCACATGTTATTATTTGGATAAAGAACCGCAAGCTTCACTGTTAAATATAGCGTAGACGATGCCTCCTTTCAAGCATAAATATGAGGCTCTGTGAGTGTCCGCTCACTCCAAATCTGCCCAGTCCACCTGCTGAAATACCACAGAAGAATGAAATGCTACAACATTTTACATATACAAAAGGTCATCTTCCAACTCATACTGCAAGTAAGGTGAAAAATACATAACGGAAGGAGTTACTTACCAAAAGAATGATTATGCATAAATATACGCCCCCTCCAGTGCGAACACTAGTGTAATTAATGCCTCTTTTCGAGCATAAATTTGATGCCGTGTGAGTATCCTCTCACACCAAATCTAGCCGAAGAGCTTGCTGAAACACCACAGAAGCAGGAAATGTTACTGGATTTTACTTATGTAAAAGGTCGCCTTACAAGTCATGTGGAAAGTTATTTTAAAAATATATAACAGAAGTAATGGCTTACCACATGTTATTATTTGGATAAAGAACCGCAAGCTTCACTGTTAAATATAGCGTAGACGATGCCTCCTTTCAAGCATAAATATGAGGCTCTGTGAGTGTCCGCTCACTCCAAATCCGCCCAGTCCACCTGCTGAAATACCTCAGAAGAAAGAAATGCTACAACATTTTACATATATAAAAGGTCAACTTCCAACTCATACTGCAAGTAAGGTGAAAAATACATAACGGAAGAAATTACTTACCAAAAGAACGATTAAGCATAAATATACGCCCCCTCCAGTGTTAGCTCTAGTGTAATTAATGCCTCTTTTCGAGGATAAATTTGATGCCGTGTGAGTATCCTCTCACACCAAATGTAGCCGAAGAACTTGCTGAAACACCACAGAAGCAGGAAATGTTACTGGATTTTACTTATGTAAAAGGTCGCCTTACAAGTCATGTGGAAAGTTATTTTAAATATATATAACAGAAGTAATGGCTTACCACATGTTATTATTTGGATAAAGAACCGCAAGCTTCACTGTTAAATATAGCGTAGACGGTGCCTCCTTTCAAGCATAAATATGAGGCTCTGTGAGTGTCCGCTCACTCCAAATCTGTCTGGTCCACCTGCTGAAATACCACAGAAGAATGAAATGCTACAACATTTTACATATATAAAAGGTCATCTTCCATTTCATACTGCAAGTAAGGTGAAAAATACATAACGGAAGAAATTACTTACCAAAAGAACGATTATGCATAAATATACGCCCCCTCCAGTGTTAGCTCTAGTGTAATTAATGCCTCTTTTCGAGCATAAATTTGATGCCGTCTGAGTATCCTCTGACTACAAATCTAGCCGAAGAGCTTGCTGAAACACCACAGAAGCAGGAAATTTTACTGGATTTTACTTATGTAAAAGGTCGCCTTACAAGTCATGTGGAAAGTTATTTTAAAAATATATAACAGAAGTAATGGCTTACCACGTGTTATTATTTGGATAAAGAATCGCAAGCTTCATTGTTAAATATAGCGTAGACGATGCCTCCTTTCAAGCATAAATATGAGGCTCTGTGAGTGTCCGCTCACTCCAAATCTGCCCAGTCCTCCTGCTGAAATACCACAGAAGAATGAAATGCTACAACATTTTACATATATAAAAGGTCATCTTACAACTCATACTGCAAGTAAGGTGAAAATTACATAACGGAAGAAATTACATACCAAAAGAATGATTATGCATAAATATACGCCCCCACCAGTTGTAGCTCTAGTGTAATTAATGCCTCTTTTCGAGCATAAATTTGATGCCGTGTGAGTATCCTCTCACACCAAATCTAGCCGAAGAGGTTGCTGAAACACCACAGAAGCAGGAAATGTTACTGTATTTTACTTATGTAAAAGGTCGCCTGATAAGTCATGTGGAAAGTTATTTTAAAAATATATAACAAAAGTAATGGCTTACCACATGTTATTATTTGGATAAAGAATCGCAAGCTTCACTGTTAAATATAGCGTAGATGACGCCTCCTTTCAAGAATAAATATGAGGCTCTGTGAGTGTCCGCTAACTCCAAATCTGCCCAGTCCACCTGCTGAAATACCACAGAAGAATGAAATGCTACAACGTTTTACATATATAAAAGGTCATCTTCCAACTCATACTGCAAGTAAGGTGAAAATTACATAACGGAAGAAATTACTTACCAAAAGAACGATTATGCATAAATATACGCCCCCTCCAGTGTTAGCTCTAGTGTAATTAATGCCTCTTTTCGAGCATAAATTTGATGCCGTGTGAGTATCCTCTCACACCAAATGTAGCCGAAGAACTTGCTGAAACACCACAGAAGCAGGAAATGTTACTGGATTTTACTTATGTAAAAGGTCGCCTTACAAGTCATGTGGAAAGTTATTTTAAAAATATATAACAGAAGTAATGGCTTACCACATGTTATTATTTGGATAAAGAACCGCAAGCTTCATTGTTAAATATAGCATAGATGATGCCTCCTTTCAAGCATAAATATGAGGCTCTGTGAGTGTCCGCTCACTCCAAATCTGTCTGGTCCACCTGCTGAAATACCACAGAAGAATTAGATGCTACAACATTTTACATATATAAAAGTTCATCTTCCAACTCATACTGCAAGTAAGGTGAAAAATACATAACGGAAGAAATTACTTACCAAAAGAACGATTATGCATAAATATACGCCCCCACCAGTTGTAACTCTAGTGTAACTAATGCCTCTTTTCGAGCATAAATTTGATGCCGTGTGAGTATCCTCTCACACCAAATCTAGCCGAAGAGCTTGCTGAAACACCACAGAAGCAGGAAATGTTACTGGATTTTACTTATGTAAAAGGTCGCCTGATAAGTCATGTGGAAAGTTATTTTAAAAATATATAACAAAAGTAATGGCTTACCACATGTTATTATTTGGATAAAGAATCGCAAGCTTCACTGTTAAATATAGCGTAGATGACGCCTCCTTTCAAGAATAAATATGAGGCTCTGTGAGTGTCCGCTAACTCCAAATCTGCCCAGTCCACCTGCTGAAATACCACAGAAGAATGAAATGCTACAACGTTTTACATATATAAAAGGTCATCTTCCAACTCATACTGCAAGTAAGGTGAAAATTACATAACGGAAGAAATTACTTACCAAAAGAACGATTATGCATAAATATACGCCCCCTCCAGTGTTAGCTCTAGTGTAATTAATGCCTCTTTTCGAGCATAAATTTGATGCCGTGTGAGTATCCTCTCACACCAAATGTAGCCGAAGAACTTGCTGAAACACCACAGAAGCAGGAAATGTTACTGGATTTTACTTATGTAAAAGGTCGCCTTACAAGTCATGTGGAAAGTTATTTTAAAAATATATAACAGAAGTAATGGCTTACCACATGTTATTATTTGGATAAAGAACCGCAAGCTTCATTGTTAAATATAGCATAGATGATGCCTCCTTTCAAGCATAAATATGAGGCTCTGTGAGTGTCCGCTCACTCCAAATCTGTCCGGTCCACCTGCTGAAATACCACAGAAGAATTAGATGCTACAACATTTTACATATATAAAAGTTCATCTTCCAACTCATACTGCAAGTAAGGTGAAAAATACATAACGGAAGAAATTACTTACCAAAAGAACGATTATGCATAAATATACGCCCCCACCAGTTGTAACTCTAGTGTAACTAATGCCTCTTTTCGAGCATAAATTTGATGCCGTGTGAGTATCCTCTCACACCAAATCTAGCCGAAGAGCTTGCTGAAACACCACAGAAGCGAAAATGTTACTGGATTTTACTTATGTAAAAGGTCGCCTTACAAGTCATGTGGAAAGTTATTTAAAAATATATAAAAGAAATAATGGCTTACCACATGTTATTTTTTGGATAAAGGACCGCAAGCTTCACTGTTAAATATAGCGTAGACGATGCCTCCTTTCAAGCATGAATATGAGGCGCTGTGAGTGTCCGCTCACTACAAATCAGTCTGGTCCACCTGCTGAAATACCACAGAAGAATGAAATGCTACAACATTTTACATATATAAAAGGTCATCTTCCAACTCATACTGCAAGTAAGGTGAAAAATACATAACGGAAGAAACTACTTACCAAAAGCACGATTATGCATAAATTTACGCCCCCTCCAGTGTTAGCTCTAGTGTAATTAATGCCTCTTTTCGAGCATAAATTTGATGCCGTGTGATTATCCTCTCACACCAAATCTAGCCGAAGAGCTTGCTGAAACACCACAGAAGCAGGAAATGTTACTGGATTTTACTTATGTAAAAGGTCGCCTTACAAGTCATGTGGAAAGTTATTTTAAATATATATAACAGAAGTAATGGCTTACCACATGTTATTTTTTGGATAAAGAAACGCAAGCTTCACTGTTAAATATAGCGTAGACGATGCCTCCTTTCAAGCATAAATATGAGGCTCTGTGAGTGTCCGCTCACTCCAAATCTGCCCAGTCCACCTGCTGAAATACCACAGAAGAATGAAATGCTACAACATTTTACATATATAAAAGGTCATCTTCCAACTCATACTGCAAGTAAGGTGAAAAATACATAACGGAAGAAATTACATACCAAAAGAACGATTATGCATAAATATACGCCCCCTCCAGTGTTAGCTCTAGTGTAATTAATGCCTCTTTTCGAGCATAAATGTGATGCCGTGTGAGTATCCTCTCACACCAAATCTAGCCGAAGAGCTTGCTGAAACACCACAGAAGCAGGAATTGTTACTGGATTTTACTCATGTAAAAGGTCGCCTTACAAGTCATGTGGAAAGTTATTTTAAAAATATATAACAGAGGTAATGGCTTAAGACATGTTATTATTTGGATAAAGAATCGCAAGCTTCATTGTTAAATATAGCGTAGACGATGCCTCCTTTCAAGCATAAATATGAGGCGCTGTGAGTGTCCGCTCACTCCAAATCTGCCCAGTCCACCTGCTGAAATACCACAGAAGAATGAAATGCTACAACATTTTACATATATAAAATGTCATCTTCCAACTCATACTGCAAGTAAGGTGAAAAATACATAACGGAAGAAACTACTTACCAAAAGAACGATTATGCATAAATATACGCCCCCTCCAGCGTTAGCTCTAATGTAATTAATGCCTCTTTTCGAGCATAAATTTGATGCCGTGTGAGTATCCTCTCACACCAAATCTAGCCGAAGAGCTTGCTGAAACACCACAGAAGCAGGAAATGTTACTGGATTTTACTTATGTAAAAGGTCGCCTGATAGGTCATGTGGAAAGTTATTTTAAAAATATATAACAGAAGTAATGGCTTACCACATGTTATTATTTGGATAAAGAACTGCAAGCTTCACTGTTAAATATAGCGTAGACGATGCCTCCTTTCAAGCATAAATATGAGGCTCTGTGAGTGTCCGCTCACTCCAAATCTGCCCAGTCCACCTGCTGAAATACCACAGAAGAATGAAATGCTACAACATTTTACATATATAAAAGGTCATCTTCCAACTCATACTGCAAGTAAGGTGAAAATTACATAACGGAAGAAATTACTTACCAAAAGCACGATTATGCATAAATATACGCCCCCTCCAGTGTTAGCTCTAGTGTAATTAATGCCTCTTTTCGAGCATAAATTTGATGCCATGTGAGTATCCTCTCACACCAAATCTAGCCGAAGAGCTTGCTGAAACACCACAGAAGCAGGAAATGTTACTGGATTTTACTTATGTAAAAGGTCGCCTTACAAGTCATGTGGAAAGTTATTTTAAATAGATATAACAGAGGTAATGGCTTACCACATGTTATTATTTGGATAAAGAACCGCAAGCTTCATTGTTAAATATAGCGTATACAATGCCTCCTTTCAAGCATAAATATGAGGCTCTGTGAGTGTCCGCTCACTCCAAATCTGTCTGGTCCACCTGCTGAAGTACCACAGAAGAATTAGATGCTACAACATTTTACATATATAAAAGTTCATCTTCCAACTCATACTGCAAGTAAGGTGAAAAATACATAACGGAAGAAATTACTTACCAAAAGAACGATTATGCATAAATATACGCCCCCTCCAGTGTTAGCTCTAGTGTACTTAATGCCTCTTTTCGAGCATAAATTTGATGCCGTGTGAGTATCCTCTCACACCAAATCTAGCCGAAGAGCTTGCTGAAACACCACAGAAGCAGGAAATGGTACTGGATTTTACTCATGTAAAAGGTCGCCTTACAAGTCATGTGGAAAGTTATTTTAAAAATATATAACAGAAGTAATGGCTTACCACATGTTATTATTTGGATAAAGAACCGCAAGCTTCACTGTTAAATATAGCGTAGACGATGCCTCCTTTCAAGCATAAATATGAGGCTCTGTGAGTGTCCGCTCACTCCAAATCTGTCTGGTCCACCTGCTGAAATACCACAGAAGAATTAGATGCTACAACATTTTACATATACAAAAGGTCATCTTCCAACTCATACTGCAAGTAAGGTGAAAAATACATAACGGAAGGAGTTACTTACCAAAAGAATGATTATGCATAAATATACGCCCCCTCCAGTGCGAACACTAGTGTAATTAATGCCTCTTTTCGAGCATAAATTTGATGCCGTGTGAGTATCCTCTCACACCAAATCTAGCCGAAGAGCTTGCTGAAACACCACAGAAGCAGGAAATGTTACTGGATTTTACTTATGTAAAAGGTCGCCTTACAAGTCATGTGGAAAGTTATTTTAAAAATATATAACAGAAGTAATGGCTTACCACATGTTATTATTTGGATAAAGAACCGCAAGCTTCACTGTTAAATATAGCGTAGACGATGCCTCCTTTCAAGCATAAATATGAGGCTCTGTGAGTGTCCGCTCACTCCAAATCCGCCCAGTCCACCTGCTGAAATACCTCAGAAGAAAGAAATGCTACAACATTTTACATATATAAAAGGTCAACTTCCAACTCATACTGCAAGTAAGGTGAAAAATACATAACGGAAGAAATTACTTACCAAAAGAACGATTATGCATAAATATACGCCCCCTCCAGTGTTAGCTCTAGTGTAATTAATGCCTCTTTTCGAGGATAAATTTGATGCCGTGTGAGTATCCTCTCACACCAAATGTAGCCGAAGAGGTTGCTGAAACACCACAGAAGCAGGAAATGTTACTGGATTTTACTTATGTAAAAGGTCGCCTTACAAGTCATGTGGAAAGTTATTTAAAAATATATAACAGAAGTAATGGCTTACCACATGTTATTATTTGGATAAAGAACCGCAAGCTTCACTGTTAAATATAGCGTAGACGGTGCCTCCTTTCAAGCATAAATATGAGGCTCTGTGAGTGTCCGCTCACTCCAAATCTGTCTGGTCCACCTGCTGAAATACCACAGAAGAATGAAATGCTACAACATTTTACATATATAAAAGGTCATCTTCCATTTCATACTGCAAGTAAGGTGAAAAATACATAACGGAAGAAATTACTTACCAAAAGAACGATTATGCATAAATATACGCCCCCTCCAGTGTTAGCTCTAGTGTAATTAATGCCTCTTTTCGAGCATAAATTTGATGCCGTCTGAGTATCCTCTCACTACAAATCTAGCCGAAGAGCTTGCTGAAACACCACAGAAGCAGGAAATTTTACTGGATTTTACTTATGTAAAAGGTCGCCTTACAAGTCATGTGGAAAGTTATTTTAAAAATATATAACAGAAGTAATGGCTTACCACGTGTTATTATTTGGATAAAGAATCGCAAGCTTCATTGTTAAATATAGCGTAGACGATGCCTCCTTTCAAGCATAAATATGAGGCTCTGTGAGTGTCCGCTCACTCCAAATCTGCCCAGTCCTCCTGCTGAAATACCACAGAAGAATGAAATGCTACAACATTTTACATATATAAAAGGTCATCTTACAACTCATACTGCAAGTAAGGTGAAAATTACATAACGGAAGAAATTACATACCAAAAGAATGATTATGCATAAATATACGCCCCCACCAGTTGTAGCTCTAGTGTAATTAATGCCTCTTTTCGAGCATAAATTTGATGCCGTGTGAGTATCCTCTCACACCAAATCTAGCCGAAGATGTTGCTGAAACACCACAGAAGCAGGAAATGTTACTGTATTTTACTTATGTAAAAGGTCGCCTGATAAGTCATGTGGAAAGTTATTTTAAAAATATATAACAAAAGTAATGGCTTACCACATGTTATTATTTGGATAAAGAATCGCAAGCTTCACTGTTAAATATAGCGTAGATGACGCCTCCTTTCAAGAATAAATATGAGGCTCTGTGAGTGTCCGCTAACTCCAAATCTGCCCAGTCCACCTGCTGAAATACCACAGAAGAATGAAATGCTACAACGTTTTACATATATAAAAGGTCATCTTCCAACTCATACTGCAAGTAAGGTGAAAATTACATAACGGAAGAAATTACTTACCAAAAGAACGATTATGCATAAATATACGCCCCCTCCAGTGTTAGCTCTAGTGTAATTAATGCCTCTTTTCGAGCATAAATTTGATGCCGTGTGAGTATCCTCTCACACCAAATGTAGCCGAAGAACTTGCTGAAACACCACAGAAGCAGGAAATGTTACTGGATTTTACTTATGTAAAAGGTCGCCTTACAAGTCATGTGGAAAGTTATTTTAAAAATATATAACAGAAGTAATGGCTTACCACATGTTATTATTTGGATAAAGAACCGCAAGCTTCATTGTTAAATATAGCATAGATGATGCCTCCTTTCAAGCATAAATATGAGGCTCTGTGAGTGTCCGCTCACTCCAAATCTGTCTGGTCCACCTGCTGAAATACCACAGAAGAATTAGATGCTACAACATTTTACATATATAAAAGTTCATCTTCCAACTCATACTGCAAGTAAGGTGAAAAATACATAACGGAAGAAATTACTTACCAAAAGAACGATTATGCATAAATATACGCCCCCACCAGTTGTAACTCTAGTGTAACTAATGCCTCTTTTCGAGCATAAATTTGATGCCGTGTGAGTATCCTCTCACACCAAATCTAGCCGAAGAGCTTGCTGAAACACCACAGAAGCGAAAATGTTACTGGATTTTACTTATGTAAAAGGTCGCCTGATAAGTCATGTGGAAAGTTATTTTAAAAATATATAACAAAAGTAATGGCTTACCACATGTTATTATTTGGATAAAGAATCGCAAGCTTCACTGTTAAATATAGCGTAGATGACGCCTCCTTTCAAGAATAAATATGAGGCTCTGTGAGTGTCCGCTAACTCCAAATCTGCCCAGTCCACCTGCTGAAATACCACAGAAGAATGAAATGCTACAACGTTTTACATATATAAAAGGTCATCTTCCAACTCATACTGCAAGTAAGGTGAAAATTACATAACGGAAGAAATTACTTACCAAAAGAACGATTATGCATAAATATACGCCCCCTCCAGTGTTAGCTCTAGTGTAATTAATGCCTCTTTTCGAGCATAAATTTGATGCCGTGTGAGTATCCTCTCACACCAAATGTAGCCGAAGAACTTGCTGAAACACCACAGAAGCAGGAAATGTTACTGGATTTTACTTATGTAAAAGGTCGCCTTACAAGTCATTTGGAAAGTTATTTTAAAAATATATAACAGAAGTAATGGCTTACCACATGTTATTATTTGGATAAAGAACCGCAAGCTTCATTGTTAAATATAGCATAGATGATGCCTCCTTTCAAGCATAAATATGAGGCTCTGTGAGTGTCCGCTCACTCCAAATCTGTCTGGTCCACCTGCTGAAATACCACAGAAGAATTAGATGCTACAACATTTTACATATATAAAAGTTCATCTTCCAACTCATACTGCAAGTAAGGTGAAAAATACATAACGGAAGAAATTACTTACCAAAAGAACGATTATGCATAAATATACGCCCCCACCAGTTGTAAATCTAGTGTAACTAATGCCTCTTTTCGAGCATAAATTTGATGCCGTGTGAGTATCCTCTCACACCAAATCTAGCCGAAGAGCTTGCTGAAACACCACAGAAGCGAAAATGTTACTGGATTTTACTTATGTAAAAGGTCGCCTTACAAGTCATGTGGAAAGTTATTTTAAAAATATATAACAGAAATAATGGCTTACCACATGTTATTTTTTGGATAAAGAACCGCAAGCTTCACTGTTAAATATAGCGTAGACGATGCCTCCTTTCAAGCATGAATATGAGGCGCTGTGAGTGTCCGCTCACTACAAATCAGTCTGGTCCACCTGCTGAAATACCACAGAAGAATGAAATGCTACAACATTTTACATATATAAAAGGTCATCTTCCAACTCATACTGCAAGTAAGGTGAAAAATACATAACGGAAGAAACTACTTACCAAAAGCACGATTATGCATAAATATACGCCCCCTCCAGTGTTAGCTCTAGTGTACTTAATGCCTCTTTTCGAGCATAAATTTGATGCCGTGTGATTATCCTCTCACACCAAATCTAGCCGAAGAGCTTGCTGAAACACCACAGAAGCAGGAAATGTTACTGGATTTTACTTATGTAAAAGGTCGCCTTACAAGTCATGTGGAAAGTTATTTTAAATATATATAACAGAAGTAATGGCTTACCACATGTTATTTTTTGGATAAAGAAACGCAAGCTTCACTGTTAAATATAGCGTAGACGATGCCTCCTTTCAAGCATAAATATGAGGCTCTGTGAGTGTCCGCTCACTCCAAATCTGCCCAGTCCACCTGCTGAAATACCACAGAAGAATGAAATGGTACAACATTTTACATATATAAAAGGTCATCTTCCAACTCATACTGCAAGTAAGGTGAAAAATACATAACGGAAGAAATTACTTACCAAAAGAACGATTATGCATAAATATACGCCCCCTCCAGTGTTAGCTCTAGTGTAATTAATGCCTCTTTTCGAGCATAAATGTGATGCCGTGTGAGTATCCTCTCACACCAAATCTAGCCGAAGAGCTTGCTGAAACACCACAGAAGCAGGAATTGTTACTGGATTTTACTCATGTAAAAGGTCGCCTTACAAGTCATGTGGAAAGTTATTTTAAATATATATAACAGAAGTAATGGCTTACCACATGTTATTATTTGGATAAAGAATCGCAAGCTTCATTGTTAAATATAGCGTAGACGATGCCTCCTTTCAAGCATAAATATGAGGCGCTGTGAGTGTCCGCTCACTCCAAATCTGCCCAGTCCACCTGCTGAAATACCACAGAAGAATGAAATGCTACAACATTTTACATATATAAAATGTCATCTTCCAACTCATACTGCAAGTAAGGTGAAAAATACATAACGGAAGAAACTACTTACCAAAAGCACGATTATGCATAAATATACACCCCCTCCAGCGTTAGCTCTAATGTAATTAATGCCTCTTTTCGAGCATAAATTTGATGCCGTGTGAGTATCCTCTCACACCAAATCTAGCCGAAGAGCTTGCTGAAACACCACAGAAGCAGGAAATGTTACTGGATTTTACTTATGTAAAAGGTCGCCTGATAGGTCATGTGGAAAGTTATTTTAAAAATATATAACAGAAGTAATGGCTTACCACATGTTATTATTTGGATAAAGAACTGCAAGCTTCACTGTTAAATATAGCGTAGACGATGCCTCCTTTCAAGCATAAATATGAGGCTCTGTGAGTGTCCGCTCACTCCAAATCTGCCCAGTCCACCTGCTGAAATACCACAGAAGAATGAAATGCTACAACATTTTACATATATAAAAGGTCATCTTCCAACTCATACTGCAAGTAAGGTGAAAATTACATAACGGAAGAAATTACTTACCAAAAGCACGATTATGCATAAATATACGCCCCCTCCAGTGTTAGCTCTAGTGTAATTAATGCCTCTTTTCGAGCATAAATTTGATGCCATGTGAGTATCCTCTCACACCAAATCTAGCCGAAGAGCTTGCTGAAACACCACAGAAGCAGGAAATGTTACTGGATTTTACTCATGTAAAAGGTCGCCTTACAAGTCATGTGGAAAGTTATTTTAAAAATATATAACAGAGGTAATGGCTTACCACATGTTATTATTTGGATAAAGAACCGCAAGCTTCATTGTTAAATATAGCGTATACAATGCCTCCTTTCAAGCATAAATATGAGGCTCTGTGAGTGTCCGCTCACTCCAAATCTGTCTGGTCCACCTGCTGAAGTACCACAGAAGAATTAGATGCTACAACATTTTACATATATAAAAGTTCATCTTCCAACTCATACTGCAAGTAAGGTGAAAAATACATAACGGAAGAAATTACTTACCAAAAGAACGATTATGCATAAATATACGCCCCCTCCAGTGTTAGCTCTAGTGTACTTAATGCCTCTTTTCGAGCATAAATTTGATGCCGTGTGAGTATCCTCTCACACCAAATCTAGCCGAAGAGCTTGCTGAAACACCACAGAAGCAGGAAATGGTACTGGATTTTACTCATGTAAAAGGTCGCCTTACAAGTCATGTGGAAAGTTATTTTAAAAATATATAACAGAAGTAATGGCTTACCACATGTTATTATTTGGATAAAGAACCGCAAGCTTCACTGTTAAATATAGCGTAGACGATGCCTCCTTTCAAGCATAAATATGAGGCTCTGTGAGTGTCCGCTCACTCCAAATCTGTCTGGTCCACCTGCTGAAATACCACAGAAGAATGAAATGCTACAACATTTTACATATACAAAAGGTCATCTTCCAACTCATACTGCAAGTAAGGTGAAAAATACATAACGGAAGGAGTTACTTACCAAAAGAATGATTATGCATAAATATACGCCCCCTCCAGTGCGAACACTAGTGTAATTAATGCCTCTTTTCGAGCATAAATTTGATGCCGTGTGAGTATCCTCACACACCAAATCTAGCCGAAGAGCTTGCTGAAACACCACAGAAGCAGGAAATGTTACTGGATTTTACTTATGTAAAAGGTCGCCTTACAAGTCATGTGGAAAGTTATTTTAAAAATATATAACAGAAGTAATGGCTTACCACATGTTATTATTTGGATAAAGAACCGCAAGCTTCACTGTTAAATATAGCGTAGACGATGCCTCCTTTTAAGCATAAATATGAGGCTCTGTGAGTGTCCGCTCACTCCAAATCCGCCCAGTCCACCTGCTGAAATACCTCAGAAGAATGAAATGCTACAACATTTTACATATATAAAAGGTCAACTTCCAACTCATACTGCAAGTAAGGTGAAAAATACATAACGGAAGAAATTACTTACCAAAAAAACGATTATGCATAAATATACGCCCCCTCCAGTGTTAGCTCTAGTGTAATTAATGCCTCTTTTCGAGCATAAATTTGATGCCGTCTGAGTATCCTCTCACTACAAATCTAGCCGAAGAACTTGCTGAAACACCACAGAAGCAGGAAATGTTACTGGATTTTACTTATGTAAAAGGTCGCCATACAAGTCATGTGGAAAGTTATTTTAAATATATATAACAGAAGTAATGGCTTACCACATGTTATTATTTGGATAAAGAACCGCAAGCTTCACTGTTAAATATAGCGTAGACGATGCCTCCTTTCAAGCATAAATATGAGGCTCTGTGAGTGTCCGCTCACTCCAAATCTGTCTGGTCCACCTGCTGAAATACCACCGAAGAATGAAATGCTACAACATTTTACATATATAAAAGGTCATCTTCCATTTCATACTGCAAGTAAGGTGAAAAATACATAACGGAAGAAATTACTTACCAAAAGAACGATTATGCATAAATATACGCCCCCTCCAGTGTTAGCTCTAGTGTAATTAATGCCTCTTTTCGAGCATAAATTTGATGCCGTCTGAGTATCCTCTCACTACAAATCTAGCCGAAGAGCTTGCTGAAACACCACAGAAGCAGGAAATTTTACTGGATTTTACTTATGTAAAAGGTCGCCTTACAAGTCATGTGGAAAGTTATTTTAAAAATATATAACAGAAGTAATGGCTTACCACGTGTTATTATTTGGATAAAGAATCGCAAGCTTCATTGTTAAATATAGCGTAGACGATGCCTCCTTTCAAGCATAAATATGAGGCTCTGTGAGTGTCCGCTCACTCCAAATCTGCCCAGTCCTCCTGCTGAAATACCACAGAAGAATGAAATGCTACAACATTTTACATATATAAAAGGTCATCTTACAACTCATACTGCAAGTAAGGTGAAAATTACATAACGGAAGAAATTACATACCAAAAGAATGATTATGCATAAATATACGCCCCCACCAGTTGTAGCTCTAGTGTAATTAATGCCTCTTTTCGAGCATAAATTTGATGCCGTGTGAGTATCCTCTCACACCAAATCTAGCAGAAGAGGTTGCTGAAACACCACAGAAGCAGGAAATGTTACTGGATTTTACTTATGTAAAAGGTCGCCTGATAAGTCATGTGGAAAGTTATTTTAAAAATATATAACAAAAGTAATGGCTTACCACATGTTATTATTTGGATAAAGAATCGCAAGCTTCACTGTTAAATATAGCGTAGACGATGCCTCCTTTCAAGAATAAATATGAGGCTCTGTGAGTGTCCGCTCAGTCCAAATCTGCCCAGTCCACCTGCTGAAATACCACAGAAGAATGAAATGCTACAACATTTTACATATATAAAAGGTCATCTTCCAACTCATACTGCAAGTAAGGTGAAAATTACATAACGGAAGAAATTAATTACCAAAAGAACGATTATGCATAAATATACGCCCCCTCCAGTGTTAGCTCTAGTGTAATTAATGCCTCTTTTCGAGCATAAATTTGATGCCGTGTGAGTATCCTCTCACACCAAATCTAGCCGAGGAGCTTGCTGAAACACCACAGAAGCGAAAATGTTACTGGATTTTACTTATGTAAAAGGTCGCCTTACAAGTCATGTGGAAAGTTATTTTAAAAATATATAACAGAAGTAATGGCTTACCACATGTTATTATTTGGATAAAGAACCGCAAGCTTCATTGTTAAATATAGCGTAGATGATGCCTCCTTTCAAGCATAAATATGAGGCTCTGTGAGTGTCCGCTCACTCCAAATCTGTCTGGTCCACCTGCTGAAATACTACAGAAGAATGAAATGCTACAACATTTTACATATATAAAAGGTCATCTTCCAACTCATACTGCAAGTAAGGTGAAAAATACATAACGGATAAAATTACTTACCAAAAGAACGATTATGCATAAATATACGCCCCCAACAGTTGTAGCTCTAGTGTAATTAATGCCTCTTTTCGAGCATAAATTTGATGCCGTGTGAGTATCCTCTCACACCAAATCTAGCCGAAGAGCTTGCTGAAACACCACAGAAGCGAAAATGTTACTGGATTTTACTTATGTAAAAGGTCGCCTTACAAGTCATGTGGAAAGTTATTTTAAAAATATATAACAGAAGTAATGGCTTACCACATGTTATTTTTTGGATAAAGAACCGCAAGCTTCACTGTTAAATATAGCGTAGACGATGCCTCCTTTCAAGCATGAATATGAGGCGCTGTGAGTGTCCGCTCACTCCAAATCAGTCTGGTCCACCTGCTGAAATACCACAGAAGAATGAAATACTACAACATTTTACATATATAAATTTCATCTTCCAACTCATACTGCAAGTAAGGTGAAAATTACATAACGGAAGAAATTAATTACCAAAAGAATGATTATGCATAAATATACGCCCCCTCCAGTGTTAGCTCTAGTGTAATTAATGCCTCTTTTCGAGCATAAATTTGATGCCGTGTGAGTATCCTCTCACACCAAATCTAGCCGAGGAGCTTGCTGAAACACCACAGAAGCGAAAATGTTACTGGATTTTACTTATGTAAAAGGTCGCCTTACAAGTCATGTGGAAAGTTATTTTAAAAATATATAACAGAAGTAATGGCTTACCACATGTTATTATTTGGATAAAGAACCGCAAGCTTCATTGTTAAATATAGCGTAGATGATGCCTCCTTTCAAGCATAAATATGAGGCTCTGTGAGTGTCCGCTCACTCCAAATCTGTCTGGTCCACCTGCTGAAATACTACAGAAGAATGAAATGCTACAACATTTTACATATATAAAAGGTCATCTTCCAACTCATACTGCAAGTAAGGTGAAAAATACATAACGGATAAAATTACTTACCAAAAGAACGATTATTCATAAATATACGCCCCCAACAGTTGTAGCTCTAGTGTAATTAATGCCTCTTTTCGAGCATAAATTTGATGCCGTGTGAGTATCCTCTCACACCAAATCTAGCCGAAGAGCTTGCTGAAACACCACAGAAGCAGGAAATGTTACTGGATTTTACTCATGTAAAAGGTCGCCTTACAAGTCAGTGGAAAGTTATTTTAAAAATATATAACAGAGGTAATGGCTTACCACATGTTATTATTTGGATAAAGAATCGCAAGCTTCATTGTTAAATATAGCGTAGACGATGCCTCCTTTCAAGCATAAATATGAGGCTCTGTGAGTGTTCGCTCACTCCAAATCTGCCCAGTCCACCTGCTGAAATACCACAGAAGAATGAAATGCTACAACATTTTACATATATAAAAGGTCATCTTCCAACTCATACTGCAAGTAAGGTGAAAAATACATAACGGAAGAAACTACTCACCAAAAGCACGATTATGCATAAATATACGCCCCCTCCAGCGTTAGCTCTAGTGTAATTAATGCCTCTTTTCGAGCATAAATTTGATGCCGTGTGAGTATCCTCTCACACCAAATCTAGCCGAAGAGCTTGCTGAAACACCACAGAAGCAGGAAATGTTACTGGATTTTACTTATGTAAAAGTGCGCCTTACAAGTCATGTGGAAAGTTATTTTAAAAATATATAACAGAAGTAATGGCTTACCACGTGTTACTATTTGGATAAAGAATCGCAAGCTTCATTGTTAAATATAGCGTAGACGATGCCTCCTTTCAAGCATAAATATGAGGCTCTGTGAGTGTCCGCTCACTCCAAATCTGACCAGTCCACCTGCTGAAATACCACAGAAGAATGAAATGCTACAACATTTTACATATATAAAAGGTCATCTTACAACTCATACTGCAAGTAAGGTGAAAATTACATAACGGAAGAAATTACATACATAAAGAATGATTATGCATAAATATACGCCCCCAACAGTTGTAGCTCTAGTGTAATTAATGACTCTTTTCGAGCATAAATTTGATGCCGTGTGAGTATTCTCTCACACCAAATCTAGCCGAAGAGCTTGCTGAAACACCACAGAAGCAGGAAATGTTACTGGATTTTACTTATGTAAAAGGTCGCCTGATAAGTCATGTGGAAAGTTATTTAAAAAATATATAACTGAAGTAATGGCTTACCACATGTTATTATTTGGATAAAGAACCGCAAGCTTCACTGTTAAATATAGCGTAGACGATGCCTCCTTTCAAGCATAAATATGAGGCTCTGTGAGTGTCCGCTCACTCCAAATCTGCCCAGTCCACCTGCTGAAATACCACAGAAGAATGAAATGGTACAACATTTTACATATATAAAAGGTCATCTTCCAACTCATACTGCAAGTAAGGTGAAAATTACATAACGGAAGAAATTACTTACCAAAAGAACGATTATGCATAAATATACGCCCCCTCCAGTGTTAGCTCTAGTGTAATTAATGCCTCTTTTCGAGCATAAATTTGATGCCGTATGAGTATCCTCTCACACGAAATCTAGCTGAAGAGCTTGCTGAAACACCACAGAAGCGAAAATGTTACTGGATTTTACTTATGTAAAAGGTCGCCTTACAAGTCATGTGGAAAGTTATTTTAAAAATATATAACAGAAGTAATGGCTTACCACATGTTATTATTTGGATAAAGAACCGCAAGCTTCACTGTTAAATATAGCGTAGACGACGCCTCCTTTCAAGCATAAATATGAGGCTCGGTGAGTGACCGCTCACTCCAAATCTGCCCAGTCCACCTGCTGAAATCCCACAGAAGAATGAAATGCTACAACATTTTACATATATAAAAGGCCATCTTCCAACTCATACTGCAAGTAAGGTGAAAAATACATAACGGAAGAAATTACTTACCAAAAGAACAATTATGCATAAATATACGCCCCCTCCGGTGTTAGCTCTAGTGTAATTAATGCCTCTTTTCGAGCATAAATTTGATGCCGTGTGAGTATCCTCTCACAACAAATCTAGCCGAAGAGCTTGCTGAAACACCACAGAAGCAGGAAATGTAACTGGATTTTACTCATGTAAAAGGTCGCCTTACAAGTCATGTGGAAAGTTATTTTAAAAATATATAACAGAAGTAATGGCTTACCACATGTTATTATTTGGATAAAGAACTGCAAGCTTCACTGTTAAATATAGCGTAGACGATGCCTCCTTTCAAGCATGAATATGAGGCGCTGTGAGTGTCCGCTCACTCGAAATCAGTCTGGTCCATCTGCTGAAATACCACAGAAGAATGAAATGCTACAATATTTTACATATATAAAAGGTCATCTTCCAACTCATACTGCAAGTATGGTGAAAAATACATAACGGAAGAAACTACTTACCAAAAGCACGATTATGCATAAATATACGCCCCCTCCAGTGTTAGCTCTAGTGTAATTAATGCCTCTTTTCGAGCATAAATTTGATGCCGTGTGAGTATCCTCTCACACCAAATCTAGCCGAAGAGCTTGCTGAAACACCACAGAAGCAGGAAATGTTACTGGATTTTACTTATGTAAAAGGTCGCCTTACAAGTCATGTGGAAAGTCATTTTAAATATATATAACAGAAGTAATGGCTTACCACGTGTTTCTATTTGGATAAAGAATCGCAAGCTTCATTGTTAAATATAGCGTAGACGATGCCTCCTTTCAAGCATAAATATGAGGCTCTGTGAGTGTCCGCTCACTCCAAATCTGCCAGTCCACCTGCTGAAACACCACAGAAGAATGAAATGCTACAACATTTTACATATAAAAGGGTCATCTTACAACTCATACTGCAAGTAAGGTGAAAATTACATAACGGAAGAAATTACTTACCAAAAGCACGATTATGCATAAATATACGCCCCCTCCAGCGTTAGCTCTAGTGTAATTAATGCCTCTTTTCGAGCATAAATTTGATGCCGTGTGAGTATCCTCTCACACGAAATCTAGCCGAAGAGCTTGCTGAAACACCACAGAAGCAGGAAATGTTACTGGATTTTACTTATGTAAAAGGTCGCCTTACAAGTCATGTGGAAAGTTATTTTAAAAATATATAACAGAAGTAATGACTTACCACGTGTTATTATTTGGATAAAGAATCGCAAGCTTCATTGTTAAATATAGCGTAGACGATGCCTCCTTTCAAGCATAAATATGAGGCTCTGTGAGTGTCCGCTCACTCCAAATCTGCCCAGTCCACCTGCTGAAATACCACAGAAGAATGAAATGCTACAACATCTTACATATCTAAAAGGTCATCTTCCAACTCATACTGCAAATAAGGTGAAAAATACATAACGGAAGAAATTACTTACCAAAAGAACGATTATGCATAAATATACACTCCCACCAGTTGTAGCACTAGTGTAATTAATGCCTCTTTTCGAGCATAAATTTGATGCCGTGTGAGTATCCTCTCACACCAAATTTAGCCAAAGAGCTTGCTGAAACACCACAGAAGCGAAAATGTTACTGGATTTTACTTATGTAAAAGGTCGCCTTACAAGTCATGTTGAAAGTTATTTTAAAAATATATAACAGAAGTAATGGCTTACCACATGATATTATTTGGATAAAGAACCGCAAGCTTCACTGTTAAATATAGCGTAGACGATGCCTCCTTTCAAGCATAAATATGAGGCTCTGTGAGTGACCGCTCACTCCAAATCTGCCCAGTCCACCTGCTGAAATACCACAGAAGAATGAAATGCTACAACATTTTACATATATAAAAGGTCATCTTCCAACTCATACTGCAAGTAAGGTGAAAAATACATAACGGAAGAAATTACTTACCAAAAGAATGATTATGCATAAATATACGCCCCCTCCAGTGTTAGTTCTAGTGTAATTATTGCCTCTTTTCGAGCATAAATTTGATGCCGTGTGAGTATCCTCTCACACGAAATCTAGCCGAAGAGCTTGCTGAAACACCACAGAAGGAGGAAATGTTACTGGATTTTACTCATGTAAAAGGTCGCCTTACAAGTCATGTGGAAAGTTATTTTAAAATATATAACAGAAGTAATGGCTTACCACATGTTATTATTTGGATAAAGAACCGTAACCTTCATTGTTAAATATAGCGTAGACGATGCCTCCTTTCAAGCATAAATATGAGGCACGATGAGTGTCTGCTCACTCCAAATCTGTCTGGTCCACCTGCTGAAATACCACAGAAGAATGAAATGCTACAACATTTTACATATATAAGAGGTCATCTTCCAACTCATACTGCAAGTAAGGTGAAAATTACATAACGGAAGAAATTACCTACCAAAAGAACGATTATGCATAAATATACGCCCCCACCAATTGTAGCTCTAGTGTAATTAATGCCTCTTTTCAAGCATAAATTTGATGCCGTGTGAGTATCCTCTCACACCAAATCTAGCCGAAGAGCTTGCTGAAACACCACAGAAGCAGGAAATGTTACTGGATTTTACTTATGTAAATGGTCGCCTGATAAGTCATGTGGAAAGTTATTTTAAAAATATATAACAGAAGTAATGGCTTACCACATGTTATTTTTTGGATAAATAACCGCAAGCTTCACTGTTAAATATAGCGTAGACGATGCCTCCTTTCAAGCATAAATATGAGGCTCTATGAGTGTCCGCTCACTCCAAATCTGTCTGGTCCACCTGCTGAAATACCACAGAAGAATTAGATGCTACAACATTTTACATATATAAAAGTTCATCTTCCAACTCATACTGCAAGTAAGGTGAAAAATACATAACGGAAGAAATTACTTACCAAAAGAACGATTATGCATAAATATAAGCCCCCACCAGTTGTAGCTCTAGTGTAACTAATGCCTCTTTTCGAGCATAAATTTGATGCCGTCTGAGTATCCTCTCACTACAAATCTAGCCGAAGAGCTTGCTGAAACACCACAGAAGCGAAAATGTTACTGGATTTTACTTATGTAAAAGGTCGCCTTACAAGTCATGTGGAAAGTTATTTTAAATATATATAACAGAAGTAATGGCTTACCACATGTTATTTTTTGGATAAAGAAACGCAAGCTTCACTGTTAAATATAGCGTAGACGATGCCTCCTTTCAAGCATAAATATGAGGCTCTGTGAGTGTCCGCTCACTCCAAATCAGACTGGTCCACCTGCTGAAATACCACAGAAGAATGAAATGCTACAACATTTTACATATATAAAAGGTCATCTTCCAACTCATACTGCAAGTAAGGCGAAAAATACATAACGGAAGAAATTACTTACCAAAAGAACGATTATGCATAAATATACGCCCCCTCCAGTGTTAGCTCTAGTGTAATTAATGCCTCTTTTCGAGCATAAATGTGATGCCGTGTGAGTATCCTCTCACACCAAATCTAGCCGAAGAGCTTGCTGAAACACCACAGAAGCAGGAATTGTTACTGGATTTTACTCATGTAAAAGGTCGCCTTACAAGTCATGTGGAAAGTTATTTTAAAAATATATAACAGAGGTAATGGCTTACCACATGTTATTATTTGGATAAAGAATCGCAAGCTTCATTGTTAAATATAGCGTAGACGATGCCTCCTTTCAAGCATAAATATGAGGCTCTGTGAGTGTCCGCTCACTCCAAATCTGTCTGGTCCACCTGCTGAAATACCACAGAAGAATGAAATGCTACAACATTTTACATATATAAAAGGTCATCTTCCAACTCATACTGCAAGTAAGGTGAAAAATACATAACGGAAGAAACTACTTACCAAAAGCACGATTATGCATAAATATACGCCCCCTCCAGCGTTAGCTCTAGTGTAATTAATGCCTCTTTTCGAGCATAAATTTGATGCCGTGTGAGTATCCTCTCACACCAAATCTAGCCGAAGAGCTTGCTGAAACACCACAGAAGCAGGAAATGTTACTGGATTTTACTTATGTAAAAGGTCGCCTGATAAGTCATGTGGAAAGTTATTTTAAAAATATATAACCGAAGTAATGGCTTACCACATGTTATTATTTGGATAAAGAACTGCAAGCTTCACTGTTCAATATAGCGTAGACGATGCCTCCTTTCAAGCATAAATATGAGGCTCTGTGAGTGTCCGCTCACTCCAAATCTGCCCAGTCCACCTGCTGAAATACCACAGAAGAATGAAATGCTACAACATTTTACATATATAAAAGGTCATCTTCCAACTCATACTGCAAGTAAGGTGAAAATTACATAACGGAAGAAATTACATACATAAATAATGATTATGCATAAATATACGCCCCCACCAGTTGTAGCTCTAGTGTAATTAATGCCTCTTTTCGAGCATAAATTTGATGCCGTGTGAGTATTCTCTCACACCAAATCTAGCCGAAGAGCTTGCTGAAACACCACAGAAGCAGGAAATGTTACTGGATTTTACTTATGTAAAAGGTCGCCTGATAAGTCATGTGGAAAGTTATTTAAAAAATATATAACTGAAGTAATGGCTTACCACATGTTATTATTTGGATAAAGAACCGCAAGCTACACTGTTAAATATAGCGTAGACGATGCCTCCTTTCAAGCATAAATATGAGGCTCTGTGAGTGTCCGCTCACTCCAAATCTGCCCAGTCCACCTGCTGAAATACCACAGAAGAATGAAATGCTACAACATTTTACATATATAAAAGGTCATCTTCCAACTCATACTGCAAGTAAGGTGAAAATTACATAACGGAAGAAATTACTTACCAAAAGAACGATTATGCATAAATATACGCCCCCTCCAGTGTTAGCTCTAGTGTAATTAATGCCTCTTTTCGAGCATAAATTTGATGCCGTGTGAGTATCCTCTCACACTAAATCTAGCCGAAGAGCTTGCTGAAACACCACAGAAGCGAAAATGTTACTGGATTTTACTTATGTAAAAGGTCGCCTTACAAGTCATGTGGAAAGTTATTTTAAAAATATATAACAGAAGTAATGGCTTACCACATGTTATTATTTGGATAAAGAACCGCAAGCTTCACTGTTAAATATAGCGTAGACGATGCCTCCTTTCAAGCATAAATATGAGGCTCTGTGAGTGACCGCTCACTCCAAATCTGCCCAGTCCACCTGCTGAAATCCCACAGAAGAATGAAATGCTACAACATTTTACATATATAAAAGGCCATCTTCCAACTCATACTGCAAGTAAGGTGAAAAGTACATAACGGAAGAAATTACTTACCAAAAGAACAATTATGCATAAATATACGCCCCCTCCAGTGTTAGCTCTAGTGTAATTAATGCCTCTTTTCGAGCATAAATTTGATGCCGTGTGAGTATCCTCTCACAACAAATCTAGCCGAAGAGCTTGCTGAAACACCACAGAAGCAGGAAATGTTACTGGATTTTACTCATGTAAAAGGTCGCCTTACAAGTCATGTGGAAAGTTATTTTAAAAATATATAACAGAAGTAATGGCTTACCACATGTTATTATTTGGATAAAGAACCGCAAGCTTCACTGTTAAATATAGCGTAGACGATGCCTCCTTTCAAGCATGAATATGAGGCGCTGTGAGTGTCCGCTCACTCGAAATCAGTCTGGTCCATCTGCTGAAATACCACAGAAGAATGAAATGCTACAACATTTTACATATATAAAAGGTCATCTTCCAACTCATACTGCAAGTAAGGTGAAAATTACATAACGGAAGATATTACATACATAAATAATGATTATGCATAAATATACGCCCCCACCAGTTGTAGCTCTAGTGTAATTAATGCCTCTTTTCGAGCATAAATTTGATGCCGTGTGAGTATTCTCTCACACCAAATCTAGCCAAAGAGCTTGCTGAAACACCACAGAAGCAGGAAATGTTACTGGATTTTACTTATGTAAAAGGTCGCCTGATAAGTCATGTGGAAAGTTATTTAAAAAATATATAACTGAAGTAATGGCTTACCACATGTTATTATTTGGATAAAGAACCGCAAGCTACACTGTTAAATATAGCGTAGACGATGCCTCCTTTCAAGCATAAATATGAGGCTCTGTGAGTGTCCGCTCACTCCAAATCTGCCCAGTCCACCTGCTGAAATACCACAGAAGAATGAAATGCTACAACATTTTACATATATAAAAGGTCATCTTCCAACTCATACTGCAAGTAAGGTGAAAATTACATAACGGAAGAAATTACTTACCAAAAGAACGATTATGCATAAATATACGCCCCCTCCAGTGTTAGCTCTAGTGTAATTAATGCCTCTTTTCGAGCATAAATTTGATGCCGTGTGAGTATCCTCTCACACTAAATCTAGCCGAAGAGCTTGCTGAAACACCACAGAAGCGAAAATGTTACTGGATTTTACTTATGTAAAAGGTCGCCTTACAAGTCATGTGGAAAGTTATTTTAAAAATATATAACAGAAGTAATGGCTTACCACATGTTATTATTTGGATAAAGAACCGCAAGCTTCACTGTTAAATATAGCGTAGACGATGCCTCCTTTCAAGCATAAATATGAGGCTCTGTGAGTGACCGCTCACTCCAAATCTGCCCAGTCCACCTGCTGAAATCCCACAGAAGAATGAAATGCTACAACATTTTACATATATAAAAGGCCATCTTCCAACTCATACTGCAAGTAAGGTGAAAAATACATAACGGAAGAAATTACTTACCAAAAGAACAATTATGCATAAATATACGCCCCCTCCAGTGTTAGCTCTAGTGTAATTAATGCCTCTTTTCGAGCATAAATTTGATGCCGTGTGAGTATCCTCTCACAACAAATCTAGCCGAAGAGCTTGCTGAAACACCACAGAAGCAGGAAATGTTACTGGATTTTACTCATGTAAAAGGTCGCCTTACAAGTCATGTGGAAAGTTATTTTAAAAATATATAACAGAAGTAATGGCTTACCACATGTTATTATTTGGATAAAGAACCGCAAGCTTCACTGTTAAATATAGCGTAGACGATGCCTCCTTTCAAGCATGAATATGAGGCGCTGTGAGTGTCCGCTCACTCGAAATCAGTCTGGTCCATCTGCTGAAATACCACAGAAGAATGAAATGCTACAACATTTTACATATAAAAAGGTCATCTTACAACTCATACTGCAAGTAAGGTGAAAATTACATAACGGAAGAAATTACTTACCAAAAGCACGATTATGCATAAATATACGCCCCCTCCAGCGTTAGCTCTAGTGTAATTAATGCCTCTTTTCGAGCATAAATTTGATGCCGTGTGAGTATCCTCTCACACCAAATCTAGCCGAAGAGCTTGCTGAAACACCACAGAAGCAGGAAATGTTACTGGATTTTACTTATGTAAAAGGTCGCCTTACAAGTCATGTGGAAAGTTATTTTAAAAATATATAACAGAAGTAATGACTTACCACGTGTTATTATTTGGATAAAGAATCGCAAGCTTCATTGTTAAATATAGCGTAGACGATGCCTCCTTTCAAGCATAAATATGAGGCTCTGTGAGTGTCCGCTCACTCCAAATCTGCCCAGTCCACCTGCTGAAATACCACAGAAGAATGAAATGCTACAACATTTTACATATCTAAAAGGTCATCTTCCAACACATACTGCAAGTAAGGTGAAAAATACATAACGGAAGAAATTACTTACCAAAAGAACGATTATGCATAAATATACGCCCCCACCAGTTGTAGCACTAGTGTAATTAATGCCTCTTTTCGAGCATAAATTTGATGCCGTGTGAGTATCCTCTCACACCAAATCTAGCCGAAGAGCTTGCTGAAACACCACAGAAGCAGGAAATGTACTGGATTTTACTTATGTAAAAGGTCGCCTTACAAGTCATGTTGAAAGTTATTTTAAAAATATATAACAGAAGTAATGGCTTACCACATGATATTATTTGGATAAAGAACCGCAAGCTTCATTGTTAAATATAGCGCAGACGATGCCTCCTTTCAAGCATAAATATGAGGCTCTATGAGTGTCTGCTCACTCCAAATCTGTCTGGTCCACCTCCTGAAATACCACAGAAGAATGAAATACTACAACATTTTACATATATAAAAGGTCATCTTCCAACTCATACTGCAAGTAAGGTGAAAATTACATAACGGAAGAAATTACTTACCAAAAGAATGATTATGCATAAATATACGCCCCCTCCAGTGTTAGTTCTAGTGTAATTATTGCCTCTTTTCGAGCATAAATTTGATGCCGTGTGAGTATCCTCTCACACGAAATCTAGCCGAAGAGCTTGCTGAAACACCACAGAAGGAGGAAATGTTACTGGATTTTACTCATGTAAAAGGTCGCCTTACAAGTCATGTGGAAAGTTATTTTAAAAATATATAACAGAAGTAATGGCTTATCACATGTTATTATTTGGATAAAGAACCGCAAGCTTCATTGTTAAATACAGCATAGACGATGCCTCCTTTCAAGCATAAATATGAGGCTGTGTGAGTGTCCGCTCACTCCAAATCTGCCCAGTCCACCTGCTGAAATACCACAAAGAATGAAATGCTACAACATTTTACATATATAAAAGGTCATCTTCCAACTCATACTGCAAGTAAGGTGAAAATTACATAACGGAAGAAATTACTTACCAAAAGCACGATTATGCATAAATATACGCCCCCTCCAGTGTTAACACTAGTGTAATTAATGCCTCTTTTCGAGCATAAATTTGATGCCTTGTGAGTATCCTCTCACACCAAATCTAGCCGAAGAGCTTGCTGAAACACCACAGAAGCAGGAAATGTTACTGGATTTTACTTATGTAAAAGGTCGCCTTACAAGTCATGTGGAAAGTTATTTTAAAATATATAACAGAAGTAATGGCTTACCACATGTTATTATTTGGATAAAGAACCGTAACCTTCATTGTTAAATATAGCGTAGACAATGCCTCCTTTCAAGCATAAATATGAGGCTCTATGAGTGTCTGCTCACTCCAAATCTGTCTGGTCCACCTGCTGAAATACCACAGAAGAATGAAATGCTACAACATTTTACATATATAAGAGGTCATCTTACAACTCATACTGCAAGTAAGGTGAAAATTACATAACGGAAGAAATTACCTACCAAAAGAACAATTATTCATAAATATACGCCCCCACCAATTGTAGCTCTAGTGTAATTAATGCCTCTTTTCAAGCATAAATTTGATGCCGTGTGAGTATCCTCTCACACCAAATCTAGCCGAAGAGCTTGCTGAAACACCACAGAAGCAGGAAATGTTACTGGATTTCACTTATGTAAATGGTCGCCTGATAAGTCATGTGGAAAGTTATTTTAAAAATATATAACAGAAGTAATGGCTTACCACATGTTATTTTTTGGATAAAGAACCGCAAGCTTCACTGTTAAATATAGCGTAGACGATGCCTCCTTTCAAGCATAAATATGAGGCTCTGTGAGTGTCCGCTCACTCCAAATCTGTCTGAACCACCTGCTGAAATACCACAGAAGAATGAAATGCTACAACATTTTACATATATAAAAGGTCATCTTCCAACTCATACTGCAAGTAAGGTGAAAATTACATAACGGAAGAAATTACTTACCAAAAGCACGATTATGCATATATATACGCCCCCTCCAGTGTTAGCTCTAGTGTAATTAATGCCTATTTTCGAGCATAAATTTGATGCCGTGTGAGTATCCTCTCACACCAAATCTAGCCGAAGAGCTTGCTGAAACACCACAGAAGCAGGAAATGTTACTGGATTTTAGTCATGTAAAAGGTCGCCTTACAAGTCATGTGGAAAGTTATTTTAAAAATATATAACAGAAGTAATGGCTTACCACATGTTATTATTTGGATAAAGAACCGCAAGCTTCATTGTTAAATATAGCATAGACGATGCCTCCTTTCAAGCATAAATATGAGGCTCCGTGAGTGTCCGCTCACTCCAAATCTGCCCAGTCCACCTGCTGATATACCACAAAGAATGAAATGCTACAACATTTTACATATATAAAAGGTCATCTTCCAACTCATACTGCAAGTAAGGTGAAAATTACATAACGGAAGAAATTACTTACCAAAAGCACGATTATGCATATATATACGCCCCCTCCAGTGTTAGCTCTAGTGTAATTAATGCCTATTTTCGAGCATAAATTTGATGCCGTGTGAGTATCCTCTCACACCAAATCTAGCCGAAGAGCTTGCTGAAACACCACAGAAGCAGGAAATGTTACTGGATTTTACTCATGTAAAAGGTCGCCTTACAAGTCATGTGGAAAGTTATTTTAAAAATATATAACAGAAGTAATGGCTTACCACATGTTATTATTTGGATAAAGAACCGCAACCTTCATTGTTAAATATAGCGTATACAATGAATCATTTCAAGCATAAATATGAGGCTCTGTGAGTGTCCGCTCACTCCAAATCTGCCCAGTCCACCTGCTGAAATACCACAGAAGAATGAAATGCTACAACATTTTACATATATAAAAGGTCATCTTCCAACTCATACTGCAAGTAAGGTGAAAAATACATAACGGAAGAAATTACTTACCAAAAGAACGATTATGCATAAATATACGCCCCCTCCAGTGTTAGCTCTAGTGTAATTAATGCCTCTTTTCGAGCATAAATTTGATGCCGTGTGAGTATCCTCTCACAACAAATCTAGCCGAAGAGCTTGCTGAAACACCACAGAAGCAGGAAATGTTACTGGATTTTACTTATGTAAAAGGTCGCCTTACAAGTCATGTGGAAAGTTATTTTAAAAATATATAACAGAAGTAATGGCTTACCACATGTTATTATTTGGATAAAGGACCGCAAGCTTCACTGTTAAATATAGCGTAGACGATGCCTCCTTTCAAGCATAAATATGAAGCTCTGTGAGTGTCCGCTCACTCCAAATCTGCCCAGTCCACCTGCTGAAATACCACAGAAGAATGAAATGCTACAACATTTTACATATATAAAAGGTCATCTTCCAACTCATACTGCAAGTAAGGTGAAAAATACATAACGGAAGAAATTACTTACCAAAAGAATGATTATGCATAAATATACGCCCCCTCCAGTGTTAGCTCTAGTGTAATTAATGCCTCTTTTCGAGCATAGATTTGATGCCGTGTGAGTATCCTCTCACACCAAATCTCGCCGAAGAGCTTGCTGAAACACCGCAGAAGCAGGAAATGTTACTGGATTTAACTTATGTAAAAGGTCGCCTTACAAGTCATGTGGAAAGTTATTTTAAAAATATATAACAGAAGTAATGGCTTACCATATGTTATTATTTGGATAAAGAACCGCAAGCTTCATTGTTAAATATAGCGTAGACGATGCCTCCTTTCAAGCATAAATATGAGGCTCTGTGAGTGTCCGCTCACTCCAAATCTGTCTGGTCCACCTGCTGAAATACCACAGAAGAATGAAATGCTACAACATTTTACATATTTAAAAGGTTATCTTCCAACTCATACTGCAAATAAGGTGAAAATTACATAACGGAAGAAATTACTTACCAAAAGAACGATTATGCATAAATATACGCCCCCTCCAGTGTTAGCTCTAGTGTAATTAATGCCTCTTTTCGAGCATAAATTTGATGCCGTGTGAGTATCCTCTCACAACAAATCTACCCGAAGAGCTTGCTGAAACACCACCGAAGCAGGAAATGTTACTGGATTTTACTTATGTAAAAGGTCGCCTTACAAGTCATGTTATGTGCGGATGGATATGTGTGTGTGTGTGTGCGAGTGTACACCTGTCCTTTTTTTCCCCTAAGGGAAGTCTTTCCGCTCCCGGGATTGGAATGACTCCTTACCCTCTCCCTTAAAACCCACACCCTTTCATTTTTCCCTCTCCTTCCTTCCTTCCTGACGAAGCAACTGCCAGTTGCGAAAGCTTGTAATTCTGTGTGTGTGTTTGTGTGTTTTGTTCATGTGCCTGTCTGCCGGCGCTTTCCCGCTTGGTAGGTCTTGGAATCTTTATTTTTAATATATTTTTCCCATGGGAAAGTTATTTTAAAAATATATAACAGAAGTAATGGCTTACCACATGTTATTATTTGGATAAAGGGTCGCAAGCTTCACTGTTAAATATAGCGTAGACGATGCCTCCTTTCAAGCATAAATATGAGGCTCTGTGAGTGTCCGCTCACTCCAAATCTGTCTGGTCCACCTGCTGAAATACCACAGAAGAATGAAATGCTACAACATTTTACATATATAAAAGGTCATCTTCCAACTCATACTGCAAGGAAGATGAGAATTACATAACGGAGAGAATTACTTACCAAAAGAACGATTATGCATAAATATACGCCCCCTCCAGTGTTAACACTAGTGTAATTAATGCCTCTTTTCGAGCATAAATTTGATGCCGTGTGAGTATCCTCTCACACCAAATCTCACCGAAGAGCTTGCTGAAACACCACAGAAGCAGGAAATGTTACTGGATTTTACTTATGAAAAAGGTCGCCTTACAAGTCATGTGGAAAGTTATTTTAAAAATATATAACAGAAGTAATGGCTTACCACATGTTATTATTTGGAGAAAGAACCGCAAGCTTCATTGTTAAATATAGCGTAGACGATGCCTCCTTTCAAGCATAAATATGAGGCTCTGTGAGTGTCCGCTCACTCCAAATCTGTCTGGTCCACCTGCTGAAATACCACAGAAGAATGAAATGCTACAACATTTTACATATATAAAAGGTCATCTTCCAACTCATACTGCAAGTAAGGTGAAAATTACAAAACGGAAGAAATTACTTACCAAAAGCACGATTATGCATAAATATACGCCCCCTCCAGTGTTAGCTCTAGTGTAATTAATGCCTTTTTTCGAGCATAAATTTGATGCCTTGTGAGTATCCTCTCACACCTAATCTAGCCGAAGAGCTTGCTGAAACACCACAGAAGCAGGAAATGTTACTGGATTTTACTTATGTAAAAGGTCGCCTTACAAGTCATGTGGAAAGTTATTTTAAAAATATATAACAGAAGTAATGGCTTACCGCATGTTATTATTTGGATAAAGAACCGCAAGCTTCACTGTTAAATATAGCGTAGATGATGCCTCCAATCAAGCATAAATATGAGGCTCTGTGAGTGTCCGCTCACTCCAAATCTGCCCAGTCCACCTGCTGAAATACCACAGAAGAATGAAATGCTACAACATTTTACATATATAAAACGTCATCTTCCACCTCATACTGCAAGTAAGGTGAAAATTACATAACGGAAGAAATTACTTACCAAAAGAATGATTATGCATAAATATACGCCCCCTCCATTGTTAGCTCTAGTGTAATTAATGCCTCTTTTCGAGCATAAATTTGATGCCGTGTGAGTATCCTCTCACACGAAATCTAGCCGAAGAGCTTGCTGAAACACCACAGAAGCAGGAAATGTTACTGGATTTTACTTATGTAAATGGTCGCCTTACAAGTCATGTGGAAAGTTATTTTAAAAATATATAACAGAAGTAATGGCTTACCACATGTTATTATTTGGATAAAGAACCGCAAGCTTCATTGTTAAATATAGCGTAGACGATGAATCATTTCAAGCATAAATATGAGGCTCTGTGAGTGTCCGCTCACTCCAAATCTGCCCAGTCCACCTGCTGAAATACCACAGAAGAATGAAATGCTACAACATTTTACATATATAAAAGGTCATCTTCCAACTCATACTGCAAGTAAGGTGAAAATTACAAAACGGAAGAAATTACTTACCAAAAGCACGATTATGCATAAATATACGCCCCCTCCAGTGTTAGCTCTAGTGTAATTAATGCCTCTTTTCGAGCATAGATTTGATGCCGTGTGAGTATCCTCTCACACCAAATCTCGCCGAAGAGCTTGCTGAAACACCGCAGAAGCAGGAAATGTTACTGGATTTAACTTATGTAAAAGGTCGCCTTACAAGTCATGTGGAAAGTTATTTTAAAAATATATAACAGAAGTAATGGCTTACCATATGTTATTATTTGGATAAAGAACCGCAAGCTTCATTGTTAAATATAGCGTAGACGATGCCTCCTTTCAAGCATAAATATGAGGCTCTGTGAGTGTCCGCTCACTCCAAATCTGTCTGGTCCACCTGCTGAAATACCACAGAAGAATGAAATGCTACAACATTTTACATATTTAAAAGGTTATCTTCCAACTCATACTGCAAATAAGGTGAAAATTACATAACGGAAGAAATTACTTACCAAAAGAACGATTATGCATAAATATACGCCCCCTCCAGTGTTAGCTCTAGTGTAATTAATGCCTCTTTTCGAGCATAAATTTGATGCCGTGTGAGTATCCTCTCACAACAAATCTACCCGAAGAGCTTGCTGAAACACCACCGAAGCAGGAAATGTTACTGGATTTTACTTATGTAAAAGGTCGCCTTACAAGTCATGTTATGTGCGGATGGATATGTGTGTGTGTGTGTGCGAGTGTACACCTGTCCTTTTTTTCCCCTAAGGGAAGTCTTTCCGCTCCCGGGATTGGAATGACTCCTTACCCTCTCCCTTAAAACCCACACCCTTTCATTTTTCCCTCTCCTTCCTTCCTTCCTGACGAAGCAACTGCCAGTTGCGAAAGCTTGTAATTCTGTGTGTGTGTTTGTGTGTTTTGTTCATGTGCCTGTCTGCCGGCGCTTTCCCGCTTGGTAAGTCTTGGAATCTTTATTTTTAATATATTTTTCCCATGGGAAAGTTATTTTAAAAATATATAACAGAAGTAATGGCTTACCACATGTTATTATTTGGATAAAGGGTCGCAAGCTTCACTGTTAAATATAGCGTAGACGATGCCTCCTTTCAAGCATAAATATGAGGCTCTGTGAGTGTCCGCTCACTCCAAATCTGTCTGGTCCACCTGCTGAAATACCACAGAAGAATGAAATGCTACAACATTTTACATATATAAAAGGTCATCTTCCAACTCATACTGCAAGGAAGATGAGAATTACATAACGGAGAGAATTACTTACCAAAAGAACGATTATGCATAAATATACGCCCCCTCCAGTGTTAACACTAGTGTAATTAATGCCTCTTTTCGAGCATAAATTTGATGCCGTGTGAGTATCCTCTCACACCAAATCTCACCGAAGAGCTTGCTGAAACACCACAGAAGCAGGAAATGTTACTGGATTTTACTTATGAAAAAGGTCGCCTTACAAGTCATGTGGAAAGTTATTTTAAAAATATATAACAGAAGTAATGGCTTACCACATGTTATTATTTGGAGAAAGAACCGCAAGCTTCATTGTTAAATATAGCGTAGACGATGCCTCCTTTCAAGCATAAATATGAGGCTCTGTGAGTGTCCGCTCACTCCAAATCTGTCTGGTCCACCTGCTGAAATACCACAGAAGAATGAAATGCTACAACATTTTACATATATAAAAGGTCATCTTCCAACTCATACTGCAAGTAAGGTGAAAATTACAAAACGGAAGAAATTACTTACCAAAAGCACGATTATGCATAAATATACGCCCCCTCCAGTGTTAGCTCTAGTGTAATTAATGCCTTTTTTCGAGCATAAATTTGATGCCTTGTGAGTATCCTCTCACACCTAATCTAGCCGAAGAGCTTGCTGAAACACCACAGAAGCAGGAAATGTTACTGGATTTTACTTATGTAAAAGGTCGCCTTACAAGTCATGTGGAAAGTTATTTTAAAAATATATAACAGAAGTAATGGCTTACCGCATGTTATTATTTGGATAAAGAACCGCAAGCTTCACTGTTAAATATAGCGTAGATGATGCCTCCAATCAAGCATAAATATGAGGCTCTGTGAGTGTCCGCTCACTCCAAATCTGCCCAGTCCACCTGCTGAAATACCACAGAAGAATGAAATGCTACAACATTTTACATATATAAAACGTCATCTTCCACCTCATACTGCAAGTAAGGTGAAAATTACATAACGGAAGAAATTACTTACCAAAAGAATGATTATGCATAAATATACGCCCCCTCCATTGTTAGCTCTAGTGTAATTAATGCCTCTTTTCGAGCATAAATTTGATGCCGTGTGAGTATCCTCTCACACGAAATCTAGCCGAAGAGCTTGCTGAAACACCACAGAAGCAGGAAATGTTACTGGATTTTACTTATGTAAATGGTCGCCTTACAAGTCATGTGGAAAGTTATTTTAAAAATATATAACAGAAGTAATGGCTTACCACATGTTATTATTTGGATAAAGAACCGCAAGCTTCATTGTTAAATATAGCGTAGACGATGAATCATTTCAAGCATAAATATGAGGCTCTGTGAGTGTCCGCTCACTCCAAATCTGCCCAGTCCACCTGCTGAAATACCACAGAAGAATGAAATGCTACAACATTTTACATATATAAAAGGTCATCTTCCAACTCATACTGCAAGTAAGGTGAAAATTACAAAACGGAAGAAATTACTTACCAAAAGCACGATTATGCATAAATATACGCCCCCTCCAGTGTTAGCTCTAGTGTAATTAATGCCTCTTTTCGAGCATAAATTTGATGCCGTGTGAGTATCCTCTCACACCAAATCTAGCCGAAGAGCTTGCTGAAACACCACAGAAGCAGGAAATGTTACTGGATTTTACTTATGTAAAAGGTCGCCTTACAAGTCATGTGGAAAGTCATTTTAAATATATATAACAGAAGTAATGGCTTGCCACATGTTATTTTTTGGATAAAGAACCGCAAGCTTCACTGTTAAATATAGCGTAGACGATGCCTCCTTTCAAGCATAAATATGAGGCTCTGTGAGTGTCCGCTCACTCCAAATCTGCCCAGTCCACCTGCTGAAATACCACAGAAGAATGATATGCGACAACATTTTACATATATAAAAGGTCATCTTCCAACTCATACTGCAAGTAAGGTGAAAATTACATAACGGAAGAAATTACTTACCAAAAGCACGATTATGCATAAATATACGCCGCCTCCAGTGTTAGCTCTAGTGTAATTAATGCCTCTTTTCGAGCATAAATGTGATGCCGTTTGAGTATCCTCTCACACCAAATCTAGCCGAAGAGCTTGCTGAAACACCACAGAAGCAGGAAATGTTACTGGATTTTACTCATGTAAAAGGTCGCCTTACAAGTCATGTGGAAAGTTATTTTAAAAATATATAACAGAGGTAATGGCTTACCACATGTTATTATTTGGATAAAGAACCGCAAGCTTCACTGTTAAATATAGCGTAGACGATGCCTCCTTTCAAGCATAAATATGAGGCTCTGTGAGTGTCCGCTCACTCCAAATCTGTCTGGTCCACCTGCTGAAATACCACAGATGAATGAAATGCTACAACATTTTACATATATAAAAGGTCATCTTCCAACTCATACTGCAAGTAAGGTGAAAATTACATAACGGAAGAAATTACTTACCAAAAGAACGATTATGCATAAATATTCGCCTCCTCCAGCGTTAGCTCTAGTGTAATTAATGCCTCTTTTCGAGCATAAATTTGATGCCGTGTGAGTATCCTCTCACACGAAATCTAGCCGAAGAGCTTGCTGAAACACCACAGAAGCAGGAAATGTTACTGGATTTTACTTATGTAAAAGGTCGCCTTACAAGTCATGTGGAAAGTTATTTTAAAAATATATAACAGAAGTAATGGCTTACCACGTGTTTCTATTTGGATAAAGAATCGCAAGCTTCATTGTTAAATATAGCGTAGACGATGCCTCCTTTCAAGCATAAATATGAGGCTCTGTGAGTGTCCGCTCACTCCAAATCTGCCAGTCCACCTGCTGAAATACCACAGAAGAATGAAATGCTACAACATTTTACATATAAAAAGGTCATCTTACAACTCATACTGCAAGTAAGGTGAAAATTACATAACGGAAGAAATTACTTACCAAAAGCACGATTATGCATAAATATACGCCCCCTCCAGCGTTAGCTCTAGTGTAATTAATGCCTCTTTTCGAGCATAAATTTGATGCCGTGTGAGTATCCTCTCACACGAAATCTAGCCGAAGAGCTTGCTGAAACACCACAGAAGCAGGAAATGTTACTGGATTTTACTTATGTAAAAGGTCGCCTTACAAGTCATGTGGAAAGTTATTTTAAAAATATATAACAGAAGTAATGACTTACCACGTGTTATTATTTGGATAAAGAATCGCAAGCTTCATTGTTAAATATAGCGTAGACGATGCCTCCTTTCAAGCATAAATATGAGGCTCTGTGAGTGTCCGCTCACTCCAAATCTTCCCAGTCCACCTGCTGAAATACCACAGAAGAATGAATTGCTACAACATTTTACATATCTAAAAGGTCATCTTCCAACACATTTTGCAAGTAAGGTGAAAAATACATAACGGAAGAAATTACTTACCAAAAGAACGATTATGCATAAATATACGCCCCCACCAGTTGTAGCACTAGTGTAATTAATGCCTCTTTTCGAGCATAAATTTGATGCCGTGTGAGTATCCTCTCACACCAAATCTAGCCGAAGAGCTTGCTGAAACACCACAGAAGCGAAAATGTACTGGATTTTATATATGTAAAAGGTCGCCTTACAAGTCATGTTGAAAGTTATTTTAAAAATATATAACAGAAGTAATGGCTTACCACATGATATTATTTGGATAAACAACCGCAAGCTTCACTGTTAAATATAGCGTAGACGATGCCTCCTTTCAAGCATAAATATGAGGCTCTGTGAGTGACCGCTCACTCCAAATCTGCCCAGTCCACCTGCTGAAATACCACAGAAGAATGAAATGCTACAACATTTTACATATATAAAAGGTCATCTTCCAACTCATACTGCAAGTAAGGTGAAAAATACATAACGGAAGAAATTACTTACCAAAAGAATGATTATGCATAAATATACGCCCCCTCCAGTGTTAGTTCTAGTGTAATTATTGCCTCTTTTCGAGCATAAATTTGATGCCGTGTGAGTATCCTCTCACACCAAATCTAGCCGAAGAGCTTGCTGAAACACCACAGAAGGAGGAAATGTTACTGGATTTTACTCATGTAAAAGGTCGCCTTACAAGTCATGTGGAAAGTTATTTTAAAAATATATAACAGAAGTAATGGCTTATCACATGTTATTATTTGGATAAAGAACCGCAAGCTTCATTGTTAAATATAGCATAGACGATGCCTCCTTTCAAGCATAAATATGAGGCTGTGTGAGTGTCCGCTCACTCCAAATCTGCCCAGTCCACCTGCTGAAATACCACAAAGAATGAAATGCTACAACATTTTACATATATAAAAGGTCATCTTCCAACTCATACTGCAAGTAAGGTGAAAATTACATAACGGAAGAAATTACTTACCAAAAGCACGATTATGCATAAATATACGCCCCCTCCAGTGTTAACACTAGTGTAATTAATGCCTCTTTTCGAGTATAAATTTGATGCCTTGTGAGTATCCTCTCACACCAAATCTAGCCGAAGAGCTTGCTGAAACACCACAGAAGCAGGAAATGTTACTGGATTTTACTTATGTAAAAGGTCGCCTTACAAGTCATGTGGAAAGTTATTTTAAAATATATAACAGAAGTAATGGCTTACCACATGTTATTATTTGGATAAAGAACCGTAACCTTCATTGTTAAATATAGCGTAGACGATGCCTCCTTTCAAGCATAAATATGAGGCTCTATGAGTGTCTGCTCACTCCAAATCTGTCTGGTCCACCTGCTGAAATACCACAGAAGAATGAAATGCTACAACATTTTACATATATATAAGGTCATCTTCCAACTCATACTGCAAGTAAGGTGAAAATTACATAACGGAAGAAATTACCTACCAAAAGAACGATTATTCATAAATATACGCCCCCACCAATTGTAGCTCTAGTGTAATTAATGCCTCTTTTCAAGCATAAATTTGATGCCGTGTGAGTATCCTCTCACACCAAATCTAGCCGAAGAGCTTGCTGAAACACCACAGAAGCAGGAAATGTTACTGGATTTCACTTATGTAAATGGTCGCCTGATAAGTCATGTGGAAAGTTATTTTAAAAATATATAACAGAAGTAATGGCTTACCACATGTTATTTTTTGGATAAAGAACCGCAAGCTTCACTGTTAAATATAGCGTAGACGATGCCTCCTTTCAAGCATAAATATGAGGCTCTGTGAGTGTCCGCTCACTCCAAATCTGTCTGAACCACCTGCTGAAATACCACAGAAGAATGAAATGCTACAACATTTTACATATATAAAAGGTCATCTTCCAACTCATACTGCAAGTAAGGTGAAAATTACATAACGGAAGAAATTACTTACCAAAAGCACGATTATGCATATATATACGCCCCCTCCAGTGTTAGCTCTAGTGTAATTAATGCCTATTTTCGAGCATAAATTTGATGCCGTGTGAGTATCCTCTCACACCAAATCTAGCCGAAGAGCTTGCTGAAACACCACAGAAGCAGGAAATGTTACTGGATTTTAGTCATGTAAAAGGTCGCCTTACAAGTCATGTGGAAAGTTATTTTAAAAATATATAACAGAAGTAATGGCTTACCACATGTTATTATTTGGATAAAGAACCGCAAGCTTCATTGTTAAATATAGCATAGACGATGCCTCCTTTCAAGCATAAATATGAGGCTCCGTGAGTGTCCGCTCACTCCAAATCTGCCCAGTCCACCTGCTGATATACCACAAAGAATGAAATGCTACAACATTTTACATATATAAAAGGTCATCTTCCAACTCATACTGCAAGTAAGGTGAAAATTACATAACGGAAGAAATTACTTACCAAAAGCACGATTATGCATATATATACGCCCCCTCCAGTGTTAGCTCTAGTGTAATTAATGCCTATTTTCGAGCATAAATTTGATGCCGTGTGAGTATCCTCTCACACCAAATCTAGCCGAAGAGCTTGCTGAAACACCACAGAAGCAGGAAATGTTACTGGATTTTACTCATGTAAAAGGTCGCCTTACAAGTCATGTGGAAAGTTATTTTAAAAATATATAACAGAAGTAATGGCTTACCACATGTTATTATTTGGATAAAGAACCGCAACCTTCATTGTTAAATATAGCGTATACAATGAATCATTTCAAGCATAAATATGAGGCTCTGTGAGTGTCCGCTCACTCCAAATCTGCCCAGTCCACCTGCTGAAATACCACAGAAGAATGAAATGCTACAACATTTTACATATATAAAAGGTCATCTTCCAACTCATACTGCAAGTAAGGTGAAAAATACATAACGGAAGAAATTACTTACCAAAAGAACGATTATGCATAAATATACGCCCCCTCCAGTGTTAGCTCTAGTGTAATTAATGCCTCTTTTCGAGCATAAATTTGATGCCGTGTGAGTATCCTCTCACAACAAATCTAGCCGAAGAGCTTGCTGAAACACCACAGAAGCAGGAAATGTTACTGGATTTTACTTATGTAAAAGGTCGCCTTACAAGTCATGTGGAAAGTTATTTTAAAAATATATAACAGAAGTAATGGCTTACCACATGTTATTATTTGGATAAAGGACCGCAAGCTTCACTGTTAAATATAGCGTAGACGATGCCTCCTTTCAAGCATAAATATGAAGCTCTGTGAGTGTCCGCTCACTCCAAATCTGCCCAGTCCACCTGCTGAAATACCACAGAAGAATGAAATGCTACAACATTTTACATATATAAAAGGTCATCTTCCAACTCATACTGCAAGTAAGCTGAAAAATACATAACGGAAGAAATTACTTACCAAAAGAATGATTATGCATAAATATACGCCCCCTCCAGTGTTAGCTCTAGTGTAATTAATGCCTCTTTTCGAGCATAAATTTGATGCCGTGTGAGTATCCTCTCACACCAAATCTCGCCGAAGAGCTTGCTGAAACACCGCAGAAGCAGGAAATGTTACTGGATTTAACTTATGTAAAAGGTCGCCTTACAAGTCATGTGGAAAGTTATTTTAAAAATATATAACAGAAGTAATGGCTTACCATATGTTATTATTTGGATAAAGAACCGCAAGCTTCATTGTTAAATATAGCGTAGACGATGCCTCCTTTCAAGCATAAATATGAGGCTCTGTGAGTGTCCGCTCACTCCAAATCTGTCTGGTCCACCTGCTGAAATACCACAGAAGAATGAAATGCTACAACATTTTACATATTTAAAAGGTTATCTTCCAACTCATACTGCAAGTAAGGTGAAAATTACATAACGGAAGAAATTACTTACCAAAAGAACGATTATGCATAAATATACGCCCCCTCCAGTGTTAGCTCTAGTGTAATTAATGCCTCTTTTCGAGCATAAATTTGATGCCGTGTGAGTATCCTCTCACAACAAATCTACCCGAAGAGCTTGCTGAAACACCACAGAAGCAGGAAATGTTACTGGATTTTACTTATGTAAAAGGTCGCCTTACAAGTCATGTTATGTGCGGATGGATATGTGTGTGTGTGTGTGCGAGTGTACACCTGTCCTTTTTTTCCCCTAAGGGAAGTCTTTCCGCTCCCGGGATTGGAATGACTCCTTACCCTCTCCCTTAAAACCCACACCCTTTCATTTTTCCCTCTCCTTCCTTCCTTCCTGACGAAGCAACTGCCAGTTGCGAAAGCTTGTAATTCTGTGTGTGTGTTTGTGTGTTTTGTTCATGTGCCTGTCTGCCGGCGCTTTCCCGCTTGGTAAGTCTTGGAATCTTTATTTTTAATATATTTTTCCCATGGGAAAGTTATTTTAAAAATATATAACAGAAGTAATGGCTTACCACATGTTATTATTTGGATAAAGGGTCGCAAGCTTCACTGTTAAATATAGCGTAGACGATGCCTCCTTTCAAGCATAAATATGAGGCTCTGTGAGTGTCCGCTCACTCCAAATCTGTCTGGTCCACCTGCTGAAATACCACAGAAGAATGAAATGCTACAACATTTTACATATATAAAAGGTCATCTTCCAACTCATACTCCAAGGAAGATGAGAATTACATAACGGAGAGAATTACTTACCAAAAGAACGATTATGCATAAATATACGCCCCCTCCAGTGTTAACACTAGTGTAATTAATGCCTCTTTTCGAGCATAAATTTGATGCCGTGTGAGTATCCTCTCACACCAAATCTCACCGAAGAGCTTGCTGAAACACCACAGAAGCAGGAAATGTTACTGGATTTTACTTATCAAAAAGGTCGCCTTACAAGTCATGTGGAAAGTTATTTTAAAAATATATAACAGAAGTAATGGCTTACCACATGTTATTATTTGGAGAAAGAACCGCAAGCTTCATTGTTAAATATAGCGTAGACGATGCCTCCTTTCAAGCATAAATATGAGGCTCTGTGAGTGTCCGCTCACTCCAAATCTGTCTGGTCCACCTGCTGAAATACCACAGAAGAATGAAATGCTACAACATTTTACATATATAAAAGGTCATCTTCCAACTCATACTGCAAGTAAGGTGAAAATTACAAAACGCAAGAAATTACTTACCAAAAGCACGATTATGCATAAATATACGCCCCCTCCAGTGTTAGCTCTAGTGTAATTAATGCCTATTTTCGAGCATAAATTTGATGCCTTGTGAGTATCCTCTCACACCTAATCTAGCCGAAGAGCTTGCTGAAACACCACAGAAGCAGGAAATGTTACTGGATTTTACTCATGTAAAAGGTCGCCTTACAAGTCATGTGGAAAGTTATTTTAAAAATATATAACAGAAGTAATGGCTTACCACATGTTACTATTTGGATAAAGAACCGCAACCTTCATTGTTAAATATAGCGTATACAATGCCTCCTTTCAAGCATAAATATGAGGCTCTGTGAGTGTCTGCTCACTCCAAATCTGTCTGGTCCACCTGCTGAAATACCACAGAAGAATGAAATGCTACAACATTTTACATATATAAAAGGTCATCTTCCAACTCATACTGCAAGTAAGGTGAAAATTACATAACGGAAGAAATTACTTACCAAAAGAACGATTATGCATAAATATACGCCCCCTCCAGTGTTAACACTAGTGTAATTAATGCCTCTTTTCGAGCATAAATTTGATGCCGTGTGAGTATCCTCTCACACCAAATCTAGCCGAAGAGCTTTCTGAAACACCACAGAAGCAGGAAATGTTACTGGATTTTACTTATGTAAAAGGTCGCCTTACAAGTCATGTGGAAAGTTATTTTAAAAATATATAACAGAAGCAATGGCTTACCGCATGTTATTATTTGGATAAAGAACCGCAAGCTTCACTGTTAAATATAGCGTAGATGATGCCTCCAATCAAGCATAAATATGAGGCTCTGTGAGTGTCCGCTCACTCCAAATCTGCCCAGTCCACCTGCTGAAATACCACAGAAGAATGAAATGCTACAACATTTTACATATATAAGAGGTCATCTTCCACCTCATACTGCAAGTAAGGTGAAAATTACATAACGGAAGAAATTACTTACCAAAAGAATGATTATGCATAAATATACGCCCCCTCCAGTGTTAGCTCTAGTGTAATTAATGCCTCTTTTCGAGCATAAATTTGATGCCGTGTGAGTATCCTCTCACACCAAATCTAGCCGAAGAGCTTGCTGAAACACCACAGAAGCAGGAAATGTTACTGGATTTTACTTATGTAAATGGTCGCCTTACAAGTCATGTGGAAAGTTATTTTAAAAATATATAACAGAAGTAATGGCTTACCACATGTTTTTATTTGGATAAAGAACCGCAACCTTCATTGTTAAATATAGCGTATACAATGCCTCCTTTCAAGCATAAATATGAGGCTCTGTGAGTGTCTGCTCACTCCAAATCTGTCTGGTCCACCTGCTGAAATACCACAGAAGAATGAAATGCTACAATATTTTACATATATAAAAGGTAATCTTCCAACTCATACTGCAAGTAAGGTGAAAATTACATAACGGAAGAAATTACTTACCAAAAGAATGATTATGCATAAATATACGCCCCCTCCAGTGCTAACACTAGTGTAATTAATGCCTCTTTTCGAGCATAAATTTGATGCCGTGTGAGTATCCTCTCACACCAAATCTAGCCGAAGAGCTTGCTGAAACACCACAGAAGCAGGAAATGTTACTGGATTTTACTTATGTAAAAGGTCGCCTTACAAGTCATGTGGAAAGTTATTTTAAAAATATATAACAGAAGTAATGGCTTACCACATGTTATTATTTGAATAAAGAACCGCAAGCTTCATTGTTAAATATAGCGTAGACGATGCCTCCTTTCAAGCATAAATATGAGGCTCTGTGAGTGTCCGCTCACTCCAAATCTGCCCAGTCCACCTGCTGAAATAAGACAGAAGAATGAAATGCTACAACATTTTACATATATAAAAGGTCATCTTCCAACTCATACTAAAAGTAAGGTGAAAATTACATAACGGAAGAAATTACTTACCACAAGAATGATTATGCATAAATATACACCCCCTCCAGTGTAAACACTTGTGTAATTAATGCCTCTTTCCGAGCATAAATTTGATGCCGCGTGACTATCCTCTCACACCAAATCTAGCCGAAGAGCTTGCTGAAACACCACAGAAGCAGGAAATGTTACTGGATTTTACTTATGTAAAAGGTCGCCTTACAAGTCATGTGGAAAGTTATTTTAAAAATATATAACAGAAGTAATGGCTTACCACATGTTATTATTTGGATAAAGAACCGCAAGCTTCTCTGTTAAATATAGCGTAGACGATGCCTCCTTTCAAGCATAAATATGAAGCTCTGTGAGTGTCCGCTCACTCCAAATCTGCCCAGTCCACCTGCTGAAATACCACAGAAGAATGAAATGCTACAACATTTTACATATATAAAAGGTCATCTTCCAACTCATACTGCAAGTAAGGTGAAAAATACATAGCGGAAGAAATTACTTACCAAAAGAACGATTATGCATAAATATACGCCCTCTCCAGTGTTAGCTCTAGTGTAATTAATGCCTCTTTTCGAGCATAAATTTGATGCCGTGTGAGTATACTCTCACAACAAATCTAGCCGAAGAGCTTGCTGAAACACCACAGAAGCAGGAAATGTTACTGGATTTTACTTATGTAAAAGGTCACCTTACAAGTCATGTGGAAAGTTATTTTAAAAATATATAACAGAAGTAATGGCTTACCACATGTTATTATTTGGATAAAGAACTGCAAGCTTCATTGTTAAATATAGCGTAGACGATGCCTCCTTTCAAGAATAAATATGAGGCTCTGTGAGTGTCCGCTCACTCCAAATCTGCCCAGTCCACCTGCTGAAATACCACAGAAGAATGAAATGCTACAACATTTTACATATATAGAAGGTCATCTTCCAACTCATACTGCAAGTAAGATGAAAATTACATAACTGAAGAAATTACTTACCAAAAGAATGATTATGCATAAATAAACGCCCCCTCCAGTGTTAACACTAGCGTAATTAATGCCTCTTCTCGAGCATAAATTTGATGCCGTGTGAGTATCCTCTCACACCAAATCTAGCCGAAGAGCTTTCTGAAACACCACAGAAGCAGGAAATGTTACTGGATTTTACTTATGTAAAAGGTCGCCTTACAAGTCATGTGGAAAGTTATTTTAAAAATATATAACAGAAGCAATGGCTTACCGCATGTTATTATTTGGATAAAGAACCGCAAGCTTCACTGTTAAATATAGCGTAGATGATGCCTCCAATCAAGCATAAATATGAGGCTCTGTGAGTGTCCGCTCACTCCAAATCTGTCTGGTCCACCTGCTGAAATACCACAGAAGAATGAATGCTACAACATTTTACATATATAAAAGGTCATCTTCCAACTCGTACTGCAAGTAAGGTGAAAATTACATAACGGAAGAAATTACTTACCAAAAGAACGATTATGCATAAATATACGCCCCCTCCAGTGTTAACACTAGTGTAATTAATGCCTCTTTTCGAGCATAAATTTGATGCCGTGTGAGTATCCTCTCACACCAAATCTAGCCGAAGAGCTTGCTGAAACACACCAGAAGCAGGAAATATTACTGGATTTTACTTTTGTAAACGGTCACCTTACAAGTCATGTGGAAAGTTATTTTAAAAATATATAACAGAAGTAATGGCTTACCACATGTTATTATTTGGATAAAGAACCGCAAGCTTCATTGTTAAATATAGCGTAGACGATGCCTCCTTTCAAGCATAAATATGAGGCTCTGTGAGTGTCCGCTCACTCCAAATCTGCCCAGTCCACCTGCTGAAATACCACAGAAGAATGAAATGCTACAACATTTTACATATATAAAATGTCATCTTCCAACTCATACTGCAAGTAAGGTGAAAAATACATAACGGAAGAAATTACTTACCAAAAGAACGATTATTCATAAATATACGCCACCTCCAGTGTTAACACTAGTGTAATTAATGCCTCTTTTCGAGCATAAATTTGATGCCGTGTGAGTATCCTCTCACACCAAATGTCGCCGAAGAGCTTGCTGAAACACCACAGAATCAGGAAATGTTACTGGATTTTACTTATGTAAAAGGTCGCCTTACAAGTCATGTGGAAAGTTATTTTAAAAATATATAACAGAAGTAATGGCTTACCACATGTTATTATTTGGAGAAAGAACCGCAAGCTACATTGTTAAATATAGCATAGACGATGCTTCCTTTCAAGCATAAATATGAGGCTCTGTGAGTGTCCGCTCACTCCAAATCTGCCCAGTCCACCTGCTGAAATACCACAGAAGAATGAAATGCTACAACATTTTACATATGTAAAATGTCATCTTCCAACTCATACTGCAAGTAACGTGAAAATTACATAACGGAAGAAATTACTTACCAAAAGAACGATTATGCATAAACATACGCCTCCTCCAGTGTTAGCTCTAGTGTATTTAATGCCTCTTTTCGAGCATAAATTTGATGCCGTGTGAGTATCCTCTCACACCAAATGTAGCCGAAGAGCTTGCTGAAACACCACAGAAGCAGGAAATGTTACTGGATTTTACTTATGTAAAAGGTCGCCTTACAAGTCATGTGGAAAGTTATTTTAAAAATATATAACAGAAGTAATGGCTCACCACATGTTATTATTTGGATGAAGAACCGCAAGCTTCACTGTTAAATATAGCCTAGACGATGCCTCCTTTCAAGCATAAATAAGAGGCTCTGTGAGTGTCCGCTCACTCCAAATCTGCCCAGTCCACCTGCTGAAATACCACAGAAGAATGAAATGCTACAACATTTTACATATATAAAAGGTTATCTTCCAACTCATACTAAAAGTAAGGTGAAAAATACATAACGGAAGAAATTACTTACCAAAAGCACGATTATGCATAAATATACGCCGCCTCCAGTGTTAGCTCTAGTGTAATTAATGCCTATTTTCGAGCATAAATTTGATGCCGTGTGAGTATCCTCTCACACCAAATCTAGCCGAAGAGGTTGCTGAAACACCACAGAAGCAGCAAATGTTACTGGATTTTACTCATGTAAAAGGTCGCCTTACAAGTCATGTGGAAAGTTATTTAAAAAATATATAACAGAAGTAATGACTTACCTCACGTTATAATTTGGATAAAGAACCGCAAGCTTCATTGTTAAATATAGCGTATACAATGCCTCCTTTCAAGCATAAATATGAGGCTCTGTGAGTGTCCGCTCACTCCAAATCTGTCTGGTCCACCTGCTGAAATACCCTAAAGAATGAAATGCTACAACATTTTAGATATATAAAAGGTCATCTTCCAACCCATACTAAAAGTAAGGTGAAAAATACATAACGGAAGAAATTACTTACCAAAAGCACAATTATGCATAAATATACGCCGCCTCCAGTGTTAGCTCTAGTGTAATTAATGCCTATTTTCGAGCATAAATTTGATGCCGTGTGAGTATCCTCTCACACCAAATCTAGCCGAAGAGGTTGCTGAAACACCACAGAAGCAGGAAATGTTACTGGATTTTACTCATGTAAAAGGTCGCCTTACAAGTCATGTGGAAAGTTATTTAAAAAATATATAACAGAAGTAATATCTTACCTCATGCTATTATTTGGATAAAGAACCGCAAGCTTCATTGTTAAATATAGCGTATACAATGCCTCCTTTCAAGCATAAATATGAGGCTCTGTGAGTGTCCGCTCACTCCAAATCTGTCTGGTCCACCTGCTGAAATACCACAGAAGAATGAAATGCTACAACATTTTACATATATAAAAGGTCATCTTCCAACTCATACTGCAAGTAAGGTGAAAATTACATAACGGAAGAAATTACTTACCAAAAGCACGATTACGCATAAATATACGCCCCCTCCAGTGTTAGCTCTAGTGTAATTAATGCCTCTTTTCGAGCATAAATTTGATGCCGTGTGAGTATCCTCTCACACCAAATCTAGCCGAAGAGGTCGCTGAAACACCACAGAAGCAGGAAATGTTACTGGATTTTACTCATGTAAAAGGTCACCTTACAAGTCATGTGGAAAGTTATTTTAAAAATATATAACAGAAGTAATGGCTTACCACAAGTTATTATTTGGATAAAGAACCGCAAGCTTCACTGTTAAATATAGCATAGACGATGCCTCCTTTTAAGCATAAATATGAGGCTCTGTGAGTGTCCGCTCACTCCAAATCTGCCCAGTCCACCTGCTGAAATACCACAGAAGAATGAAATGCTACAACATTTTACATATATAAAAGGTCATCTTCCAACTCATACTGCAAGTAAGGTGAAAATTACATAACGGAAGAAATTACTTGCCAAAAGAACGATTATTCATAAATATACGCCCCCTCCAGTGTTAACACTAGTGTATTTAATGCCTCTTTTCGAGCATAAATTTGATGCCGTGTGAGTATCCTATCACACCAAATCTCGCCGAAGAGCTTGCTGAAACACCACAGAATCAGGAAATGTTACTGGATTTTACTTATGTAAAAGGTCGCCTTACAAGTCATGTGGAAAGTTATTTTAAAAATATATAACAGAAGTAATGGCTCACCACATGTTATTATTTGGATGAAGAACCGCAAGCTTCACTGTTAAATATAGCCTAGACGATGCCTCCTTTCAAGCATAAATAAGAGGCTCTGTGAGTGTCCGCTCACTCCAAATCGGCCCAGTCCACCTGCTGAAATACCACAGAAGAATGAAATGCTACAACATTTTACATATATAAAAGGTTATCTTCCAACTCATACTAAAAGTAAGGTGAAAAATACATAACGGAAGAAATTACTTACCAAAAGCACGATTATGCATAAATATACGCCGCCTCCAGTGTTAGCTCTAGTGTAATTAATGCCTATTTTCGAGCATAAATTTGATGCCGTGTGAGTATCCTCTCACACCAAATCTAGCCGAAGAGGTTGCTGAAACACCACAGAAGCAGGAAATGTTACTGGATTTTACTCATGTAAAAGGTCGCCTTACAAGTCATGTGGAAAGTTATTTAAAAAATATATAACAGAAGTAATGACTTACCTCACGTTATAATTTGGATAAAGAACCGCAAGCTTCATTGTTAAATATAGCGTATACAATGCCTCCTTTCAAGCATAAATATGAGGCTCTGTGAGTGTCCGCTCACTCCAAATCTGTCTGGTCCACCTGCTGAAATACCCTAAAGAATGAAATGCTACAACATTTTAGATATATAAAAGGTCATCTTCCAACCCATACTAAAAGTAAGGTGAAAATTACATAACGGAAGAAATTACTTACCAAAAGCACGATTACGCATAAATATACGCCCCCTCCAGTGTTAGCTCTAGTGTAATTAATGCCTCTTTTCGAGCATAAATTTGATGCCGTGTGAGTATACTCTCACAACAAATCTAGCCGAAGAGCTTGCAGAAACACCACAGAAGCAGGAAATGTTACTGGATTTTACTTATGTAAAAGGTCACCTTACAAGTCATGTGGAAAGTTATTTTAAAAATATATAACAGAAGTAATGGCTTACCACATGTTATTATTTGGATAAAGAACCGCAAGCTGCATTGTTAAATATAGCGCAGACGATGCCTCCTTTCAAGCATAAATATGAGGCTCTGTGAGTGTCCGCTCACTCCAAATCTGCCCAGTCCACCTGCTGAAATACCACAGAAGAATGAAATGCTACAACATTTTACATATATAAAAGGTCATCTTCCAACTCATACTGCAAGTAAGGTGAAAAATACATAACGGAAGAAATTGCTTACCAAAAGAATGATTATGCATAAATATACGCCCCCTCCAGTGTTAACACTAGTGTAATTAATGACTCTTTTCGAGCATAAATTTGATGCCGTTGAGTATCCTCTCACACCAAATCTAGCCGAAGAGCTTGCTGAAACACCACAGAAGCAGGAAATGTTACTGGATTTTACTTATGGAAAAGGTCGCCTTACAAGTCATGTGGAAAGTTATTTTAAAAATATATAACAGAAGTAATGGCTTACCACAAGTTATTATTTGGATAAAGAACCGCAAGCTTCACTGTTAAATATAGCATAGACGATGCCTCCTTTTAAGCATAAATATGAGGCTCTGTGAGTGTCTGCTCACTCCAAATCTGCCCAGTCCACCTGCTGAAATACCACAGAAGAATGAAATGCTACAACATTTTACATATATAAAAGGTCATCTTCCAACTCATACTGCAAGTAAGGTGAAAATTACATAACGGAAGAAATTACTTGCCAAAAGAACGATTATTCATAAATATACGCCCCCTCCAGTGTTAACACTAGTGTATTTAATGCCTCTTTTCGAGCATAAATTTGATGCCGTGTGAGTATCCTATCACACCAAATCTCGCCGAAGAGCTTGCTGAAACACCACAGAATCAGGAAATGTTACTGGATTTTACTTATGTAAAAGGTCGCCTTACAGGTCATGTGGAAAGTTATTTTAAAAATATATAACAGAAGTAATGGCTTACCACATGTTATTATTTGGAGAAAGAACCGCAAGCTACATTGTTAAATATAGCATAGACGATGCTTCCTTTCAAGCATAAATATGAGGGTCTGTGAGTGTCCGCTCACTCCAAATCTGTCTGGTCCACCTGCTAAAATACCACAGAAGAATGAAATGCTACAACATTTTACATATATAAAAGGTCATCTTCCAACTCATACTAAATATGAGGCTCTGTGAGTGTCCGCTCACTCCAAATCTGTCTGGTCCACCTGCTGAAATACCACAGAAGAATGAAATGCTACAACATTTTACATATATAAAAGGTCATCTTCCAACTCATACTAAAAGTAAGGTGAAAAATACATAAAGGAAGAAATTACTTACCAAAAGCACGATTATGCATAAATATACGCCCAATCCAGTGTTAGCTCTAGTGTAATTAATGCCTATTTTCGAGCATAAATTTGATGCCGTGTGAGTATCCTCTCACACGAAATCTAGCCGAAGAGCTTGCTGAAACACACCAGAAGCAGGAAATGTTACTGGATTTTACTTATGTAAACGGTCACCTTACAAGTCATGTGGAAAGTTATTTTAAAAATATATAACAGAAGTAATGGCTTACCGCATGTTATTATTTGGATAAAGAACCGCAAACTTCACTGTTAAATATAGCGTGGACGATGCCTCCTTTCAAGCATAAATATGAGGCTCTGTGAGTGTCCGCTCACTCCAAATCTGCCCAGTCCACCTGCTGAAATACCACAGAAGAATGAAATGCTACAACATTTTACATATACAAAAGGTCATCTTCCAACTCATACTGCAAGTAAGGTGAAAATTACATAACGGAAGAAATTACTTACCAAAAGAACGATTATGCATAAATATACGCCCCCTCCAGTGTTAACACTAGTGTAATTAATGCCTCTTTTCGAGCATAAATTTGATGCCGTGTGAGTATCTTCCCACACCAAATCTAGCCGAAGAGGTTGCTGAAACACCACAGAAGCAGCAAATGTTACTGGATTTTACTCATGTAAAAGGTCGCCTTACAAGTCATGTGGAAAGTTATTTTAAAAATATATAACAGAAGTAATGGCTTACCACATGTTATTATTTGGATAAAGAACCGCAAGCTTCACTGTTAAATATAGCGTAGACGATGCCCCCTTTCAAGCATAAATATGAGGCAATGTGAGTGTCTGCTCACTCTAAATCTGTCTGGTCCACCTGCTGAAATACCACAGCAGAATGAAATGCTACAACATTTTATATATATAAAAGCTCATCTTCCAACTCATACTGCAAGTAAGGTGAAAATTACATAACGGAAGAAATTACTTACCAAAAAAACGATTATTCATAAATATACGCCCCCTCCAGTGTTAACACTAGTGTAATTAATGCCTCTTTTCGAGCATAAATTTGCTGCCGTGTGAGTATCCTCTCACATCAAATCTCGCCGAAGAGCTTGCTGAAACACCACAGAAACAGGAAATGTTACTGAATTTTACTTATGTAAAAGGTTGCCTTACAAGTCATGTGGAAAGTTATTTTAAAAATATATAACAGAAGTAATGGCTTACCACATGTTATTATTTGGATAAAGAACCGTAAGCTACATTGTTAAATATAGCGTAGACTAAGCCCCCTTTTCAAGCATAAATATGAGGCTCTGTGAGTGTCCGCTCACTCCAAATTTGCCCAGTCCACCTGCTGAAATAACACAGAAGAATGAAATGCTACAACATTTTACATATATAAAAGATCATCTTCCAACTCATACTGCAAGTAAGGTGAAAATTACATAACAGAAGAAATTACTTACCAAAAGAACGATTATGCATAATTATACGCCCCCTCCAGTGTTAGCTCTAGTGTAATTAATGCCTCTTTTCGAGCATAAATTTGATGCCGTGTGAGTATCCTCTCACACCAAATCTAGCCGAAGAGCTTGCTGAAACACCACAGAAGCAGGAAATGTTACTGGATTTTACTTATGTAAAAGGTCGCCTTACAAGTCATGTGGAAAGTTATTTTAAAAATATATAACAGAAGTAATGGCTTACCACATGTTATTATTTGGATAAAGAACCGCAAGCTTCATTGTTAAATATAGCGTAGACGATGCCCCCTTTTCAAGCATAAATATGAGGCTCTGTGAGTGTCCGCTCACTCCAAATCTGCCCAGTCCACCTGCTGAAATACCACAGAAGAATGAAATGCTACAACATTTTACATATATAAAAGATCATCTTCCAACTCATACTGCAAGTAAGGTGAAAATTACATAACGGAAGAAATTACTTACCAAAAGAACGATTATGCATAATTATACGCCCCCTCCAGTGTTAGCTCTAGTGTAATTAATGCCTCTTTTCGAGCATAAATTTGATGCCGTGTGAGTATCCTCTCACACCAAATCTAGCCGAAGAGCTTGCTGAAACACCACAGAAGCAGGAAATGTTACTGGATTTTACTTATGTAAAAGGTCGCCTTACAAGTCATGTGGAAAGTTATTTTAAAAATATATAACAGAAGTAATGGCTTACCACATGTTATTATTTGGATAAAGAACCGCAAGCTTCATTGTTAAATATAGCGTAGACGATGCCTCCTTTCAAGCATAAATATGAGGCTCTGTGAGTGTCCTCACACTCCAAATCTGTCTGGTCCACCTGCTGAAATACCACACAAGAATGAAATGCTACAACATTTTACATATATAAAAGGTCATCTTCCAACTCATACTGCAAGTAAGGTGAAAATTACATAACGGAAGAAATTACTTACAAAAGAACGATTATGCATAAATATACGCCCCCTCCAGTGTTAACACTAGTGTAATTAATGCCTCTTTCCGAGCATAAATTTGATGCCGTGTGAGTATCCTCTCACACCAAATCTAGCCGAAGAGCTTGCTGAAACACCACAGAAGCAGGAAATGTTACTCTATTTTACTTATGTAAAAGGTCGCCTTATAAGTCATGTGGAAAGTTATTTTAAAAATATATAACAGAAGTAATGGCTTACCACATGTTATTATTTGGATAAAGAACCGCAAGCTTCACTGTTAAATATCGCGTAGACGATGCCTCCTTTCAATCATAAATATGAGGCTCTGTGAGTGTCCGCTCACTCCAAATCTGCCCAGTCCACCTGCTGAAATACCACAGAAGAATGAAATGCTACAACATTTTACATATATAAAAGGTCATCTTCCAACTCATACTGCAAGTAAGGTGAAAATTACATAACGGAAGAAATTACTTACCAAAAGAACGATTATGCATAAATATACGCCCCCTCCAGTGTTAACACTAGTGTAATTAATGCCTCTTTTCGAGCATAAATTTGATGCCGTGTGAGTATCTTCCCACACCAAATCTAGCCGAAGAGGTTGCTGAAACACCACAGAAGCAGGAAATGTTACTGGATTTTACTTATGTAAAAGGTTGCCTTACAAGTCATGTGGAAAGTTATTTTAAAAATATATAACAGAAGTAATGGCTTACCACATGTTATTATTTGGATAAAGAACCGTAAGCTACATTGTTAAATATAGCGTAGACTAAGCCCCCTTTTCAAGCATAAATATGAGGCTCTGTGAGTGTCCGCTCACTCCAAATTTGCCCAGTCCACCTGCTGAAATAACACAGAAGAATGAAATGCTACAACATTTTACATATATAAAAGATCATCTTCCAACTCATACTGCAAGTAAGGTGAAAATTACATAACGGAAGAAATTACTTACCAAAAGAACGATTATGCATAAATATACGCCCCCTCCAGTGTTAACACTAGTGTAATTAATGCCTCTTTTCGAGCATAAATTTGATGCCGTGTGAGTATCTTCCCACACCAAATCTAGCCGAAGAGGTTGCTGAAACACCACAGAAGCAGGAAATGTTACTGGATTTTACTCATGTAAAAGGTCGCCTTACAAGTCATGTGGAAAGTTATTTTAAAAATATATAACAGAAGTAATGGCTTACCACATGTTATTATTTGGATAAAGAACCGCAAGCTTCACTGTTAAATATAGCGTAGACGATGCCTCCTTTCAAGCATAAATATGAGGCAATGTGAGTGTCTGCTCACTCCAAATCTGTCTGGTCCACCTGCTGAAATACCACAGCAGAATGAAATGCTACAACATTTTATATATATAAAAGCTCATCTTCCAACTCATACTGCAAGTAAGGTGAAAATTACATAACGGAAGAAATTACTTACCAAAAGAACGATTATTCATAAATATACGCCCCCTCCAGTGTTAACACTAGTGTAATTAATGCCTCTTTTCGAGCATAAATTTGCTGCCGTGTGAGTATCCTCTCACACCAAATCTCGCCGAAGAGCTTGCTGAAACACCACAGAAGCAGGAAATGTTACTGGATTTTACTTATGTAAAAGGTTGCCTTACAAGTCATGTGGAAAGTTATTTTAAAAATATATAACAGAAGTAATGGCTTACCACATGTTATTATTTGGATAAAGAACCGTAAGCTACATTGTTAAATATAGCGTAGACTAAGCCCCCTTTTCAAGCATAAATATGAGGCTCTGTGAGTGTCCGCTCACTCCAAATTTGCCCAGTCCACCTGCTGAAATAACACAGAAGAATGAAATGCTACAACATTTTACATATATAAAAGATCATCTTCCAACTCATACTGCAAGTAAGGTGAAAATTACATAACGGAAGAAATTACTTACCAAAAGAACGATTATGCATAAATATACGCCCCCTCCAGTGTTAGCTCTAGTGTAATTAATGCCTCTTTTCATGCATAAATTTGATGCCGTGTGAGTATCCTCTCACACCAAATCTAGCCGAAGAGCTTGCTGAAACACCACAGAAGCAGGAAATGTTACTGGATTTTACTTATCGAAAAGGTCGCCTTACAAGTCATGTGGAAAGTTATTTTAAAAATATATAACAGAAGTAATGGCTTACCACATGTTATTATTTGGATAAAGAACCGCAAGCTTCACTGTTAAATATAGCGTAGACGATGCCCCCTTTTCAAGCATAAATATGAGGCTCTGTGAGTGTCCGCTCACTCCAAATCTGCCCAGTCCACCTGCTGAAATACCACAGAAGAATGAAATGCTACAACATTTTACATATATGAAAGGTCATCTTCCAACTCATACTGCAAGTAAGGTGAAAATTACATAACGGAAGAAATTACTTACCAAAAAAACGATTAATGCATAAATATACCCCCCTCCAGTGTTAACACTAGTGTAATTAATGCCTCTTTTCGAGCATAAATTTGATGCCGTGTGAGTATCCTCTCACACCAAATCTAGCCGAAGAGCTTGCTGAAACACGACGGAAGCAGGAAATGTTACTGGATTTTACTTATGTAAAAGGTCGCCTTACAAGTCATGTGGAAAGTTATTTTAAAAATATATAACAGAAGTAATGGCTTACCACATGTTATTATTTGGATAAAGAACCGCAAGCTTCATTCTTAAATATAGCGTAGACGATGCCTCCTTTCAAGCATAAATATGAGGCTCTATGAGTGACCGCTCACTCCAAATCTGCCCAGTCCACCTGCTGAAATAACACAGAAGAATGAAATGCTACAACATTTTACATATATAAAAGGTCATCTTCCAACTCATACTGCAAGTAAGGTGAAAAATACATAACGGAAGAAATTACTTACCAAAAGAACGATTATGCATAAATATACGCCACCCTCCCGTGTTAGCTCTAGTGTACTTAATGCTTCTTTTCGAGCATAAATTTGATGCCGTGTGAGTATCCTCTCACACCAAATCTAGCCGAAGAGCTTGCTGAAACACCACAGAAGCAGGAAATGTTACTGGATTTTACTCATGTAAAAGGTCGCCTTACAAGTCATGTGGAAAGTTATTTTAAAAATATATAACAGAAGTAATGGCTTACCACATGTTATTATTTGGATAAAGAACCGCAAGCTTCATTGTTAAATATAGCATAGACAATGCCTCCTTTCAAGCATAAATATGAGGCTCTGTGAGTGTCTGCTCACTCCAAATCTGCCCAGTCCACCTGCTGAAATACCACAGAAGAATGAAATGCTACAACATTTTACATATATAAAAGGTCATCTTCCAACTCATACTGCAAGTAAGGTGAAAATTACATAACGGAAAAAAATACTTACCAAAAGAACGATTATGCATAAATATACGCCCCCTCCAGTGTTAACACTAGTGTAATTAATGCCTCTTTTCGAGCATAAATTTGATGCCGTGTGAGTATCTTCCCACACAAAATCTAGCCGAAGAGGTTGCTGAAACACCACAGAAGCAGGAAATGTTACTGGATTTTACTCATGTAAAAGGTCGCCTTACAAGTCATGTGGAAAGTTATTTTAAAAATATATAACAGAAGTAATGGCTTACCACATGTTATTATTTGGATAAAGAACCGCAAGCTTCACTGTTAAATATAGGGTAGACGATGCCTCCTTTCAAGCATAAATATGAGACTCTGTGAGTGTCCGCTCACTCCAAATCTGTCTGGTCCACCTGCTGAAATACCACAGAAGAATGAAATGCTACAACATTTTACATATATAAAAGGTCATCTTCCAACTCATACTAAATATGAGGCTCTGTGAGTGTCCGCTCACTTCAAATCTGTCTGTCCCACCTGCTGAAATACCACAGAAGAATGAAATGCTACATTATTTTACATATATAAAAGGTCATCTTCCAACTCATACTAAAAGTAAGGTGAAAAATACATAAAGGAGGAAATTACTTACCAAAAGCACGATTATGCATAAATATACGCCCAATCCAGTGATAGCTCTAGTGTAATTAATGCCTATTTTCGAGCATAAATTTGATGCCGTGTGAGTATCCTCTCACACCAAATCTAGCCGAAGAGCTTGCTGAAACACACCAGAAGCAGGAAATGTTACTGGATTTTACTTATGTAAACGGTCACCTTACAAGTCATGTGGAAAGTTATTTTAAAAATATATAACAGAAGTAATGGCTTACCACATGTTATTATTTGGATAAAGAAACACAAGCTTCATTGTTAAATATAGCGTAGACGATGCCTCCTTTCAAGCATAAATATGAGGCTCTCTGAGTGTCCGCTCACTCCAAATCTGCCCAGTCCACCTGCTGAAATACCACAGAAGAATGAAATGCTACAACATTTTACATATATAAAAGGTCATCTTCCAACTCATACTGCAAGTAAGGTGAAAAATACATAACGGAAGAAATTGCTTACCAAAAGAATGATTATGCATAAATATACGCCCCCTCCGGTGTTAACACTAGTGTAATTAATGACTCTTTTCGAGCATAAATTTGATGCCGTGTGAGTATCCTCTCACACCAAATCTAGCCGAAGAACTTGCTGAAACACCACAGAAGCAGGAAATGTTACTGGATTTTACTTATGTAAAAGGTCGCCTTACAAGTCATGTGGAAAGTTATTTTAAAAATATATATTATTGAAGTAATGGCTTACCACAAGTTATTATTTGGATAAAGAACCGCAAGCTTCACTGTTAAATATAGCGTAGACGATGCCTCCTTTCAAGCATAAATATGAGGCTCTGTGAGTGTCCGCTCACTCCAAATTTGCCCAGTCCACCTGCTGAAATACCACAGAAGAATGAAATGCTACAACATTTTACATATATATAAGGTCATCTTCCAACTAATACTGCAAGTAAGGTGAAAATTACATAACGGAAGAAATTACTTACCAAAAGAACGATTATGCATAAATATACGCCCCCTCCAGTGTCAACACTAGTGTAATTAATGCCTCTTTTCGAGCATAAATTTGATGCCGTGTGAGTATCTTCCCACACCAAATCTAGCCGAAGAGGTTGCTGAAACACCACAGAATCAGGAAATGTTACTGGATTTTACTTATGTAAAACGTCGCCTTACAAGTCATGTGGAAAGTTATTTTAAAAATATATAACAGAAGTAATGGCTTACCACATGTTATTATTTGGAGAAAGAACCGCAAGCTACATTGTTAAATATAGCATAGACGATGCTTCCTTTCAAGCATAAATATGAGGCTCTGTGAGTGTCCGCTCACTCCAAATCTGTCTGGTCCACCTGCAAAATACCACAGAAGAATGAAAGGCTACAACATTTTACATATATAAAAGGTCATCTTCCAACTCATACTAAATATGAGGCTCTGTGAGTGTCCGCTCACTCCAAATCTGTCTGGTCCAACTGCTGAAATACCACAGAAGAATGAAATGCTACAACATTTTACATATATAAAAGGTCATCTTCCAACTCATACTAAAAGTAAGGTGAAAAATACATAAAGGAAGAAATTACTTAACAAAAGCACGATTATGCATAAATATACGCCCAATCCAGTGTTAGCTCTAGTGTAATTAATGCCTATTTTCGAGCATAAATTTGATGCCGTGTGAGTATCCTCTCACAACAAATCTAGACGAAGAGCTTGCTGAAACACACCAGAAGCAGGAAATGTTACTGGATTTTACTTATGTAAACGGTCACCTTACAAGTCATGTGGAAAGTTATTTTAAAAATATATAACAGAAGTAATGGCTTACCGCATGTTATTATTTGGATAAAGAACCGCAAGCTTCACTGTTAAATATAGCGTGGACGATGCCTCCTTTCAAGCATAAATATGAGGCTCTGTGAGTGTCCGCTCACTCCAAATCTGCCCAGTCCACCTGCTGAAATACCACAGAAGAATGAAATGCTACAACATTTTACATATACAAAAGGTCATCTTCCAACTCATACTGCAAGTAAGGTGAAAATTACATAACGGAAGAAATTACTTACCAAAAGAACGATTATGCATAAATATACGCCCCCTCCAGTGTTAACACTAGTGTAATTAATGCCTCTTTTCGAGCATAAATTTGATGCCGTGTGAGTATCTTCCCACACCAAATCTAGCCGAAGAGGTTGCTGAAACACCACAGAAGCAGGAAATGTTACTGGATTTTACTCATGTAAAAGGTCGCCTTACAAGTCATGTGGAAAGTTATTTTAAAAATATATAACAGAAGTAATGGCTTACCACATGTTATTATTTGGATAAAGAACCGCAAGCTTCACTGTTAAATATAGCGTAGACGATGCCTCCTTTCAAGCATAAATATGAGGCAATGTGAGTGTCTGCTCACTCCAAATCTGTCTGGTCCACCTGCTGAAATAACACAGCAGAATGAAATGCTACAACATTTTATATATATAAAAGCTCATCTTCCAACTCATACTGCAAGTAAGGTGAAAATTACATAACGGAAGAAATTACTTACCAAAAGAACGATTATTCATAAATATACGCCCCCTCCAGTGTTAACACTAGTGTAATTAATGCCTCTTTTCGAGCATAAATTTGCTGCCGTGTGAGTATCCTCTCACAACAAATCTCGCCGAAGAGCTTGCTGAAACACCACAGAAGCAGGAAATGTTACTGGATTTTACTTATGTAAAAGGTTGCCTTACAAGTCATGTGGAAAGTTATTTTAAAAATATATAACAGAAGTAATGGCTTACCACATGTTATTATTTGGATAAATAACCGTAAGCTACATTGTTAAATATAGCGTAGACTAAGCCCCCTTTTCAAGCATAAATATGAGGCTCTGTGAGTGTCCGCTCACTCCAAATTTGCCCAGTCCACCTGCTGAAATAACACAGAAGAATGAAATGCTACAACATTTTACATATATAAAAGATCATCTTCCAACTCATACTGCAAGTAAGGTGAAAATTACATAACGGAAGAAATTACTTACCAAAAGAACGATTATGCATAAATATACGCCCCCTCCAGTGTTAGCTCTAGTGTAATTAATGCCTCTTTTCGAGCATAAATTTGATGCCGTGTGAGTATCCTCTCACACCAAATCTAGCCGAAGAGCTTGCTGAAACACCACAGAAGCAGGAAATGTTACTGGATTTTACTTATCTAAAAGGTCGCCTTACAAGTCATGTGGAAAGTTATTTTAAAAATATATAACAGAAGTAATGGCTTACCACATGTTATTATTTGGATAAAGAACCGCAAGCTTCATTGTTAAATATAGCGTAGACGATGCCCCCTTTTCAAGCATAAATATGAGGCTCTGTGAGTGTCCGCTCACTCCAAATCTGCCCAGTCCACCTGCTGAAATACCACAGAAGAATGAAATGCTACAACATTTTACATATATGAAAGGTCATCTTCCAACTCATACTGCAAGTAAGGTGAAAATTACATAACGGAAGAAATTGCTTACCAAAAGAACGATTCTGCATAAATAGACTCCCCCTCCAGTGTTAACACTAGTGTAATTAATGCCTCTTTTCAAGCATAAATTTGATGCCGTGTGAGTATCCTCTCACACCAAATCTTGCCGAAGAGCTTGCTGAAACACCACAGAAGCAGGAAATGTTACTGGATTTTACTTATGTAAAAGGTCGCCTTACAAGTCATGTGGAAAGTTATTTTAAAAATATATAACAGAAGTAATGGCTTACCACATGTTATTATTTGGATAAAGAACCGCAAGCTTCATTGTTAAATATAGCGTAGACGATGCCTCCTTTCAAGCATAAATATGAGGCTCTGTGAGTGTCCGCTCACTCCAAATCTGTCTGGTCCACCTGCTGAAATACCACAGAAGAATGAAATGCTACAACATTTTACATATATAAAAGGTCATCTTCCAACTCATACTGCAAGTAAGGTGAAAATTACATAACGGAAGAAATTACTTACAAAAGAACGATTATTCATAAATATACGCCCCCTCCAGTGTTAACACTAGTGTAATTAATGCCTCTTTCCGAGCATAAATTTGATGCCGTGTGAGTATCTTCCCACACCAAATCTAGCCGAAGAGGTTGCTGAAACACCACAGAAGCAGGAAATGTTACTGGATTTTACTCATGTAAAAGGTCGCCTTACAAGTCATGTGGAAAGTTATTTTAAAAATATATAACAGAAGTAATGGCTTACCACATGTTATTATTTGGATAAAGAACCGCAAGCTTCACTGTTAAATATAGCGTAGACGATGCCTCCTTTCAAGCATAAATATGAGGCAATGTGAGTGTCTGCTCATTCCAAATCTCTCTGGTCCACCTGCTGAAATACCACAGCAGAATGAAATGCTACAACATTTTATATATATAAAAGCTCATCTTCCAACTCATACTGCAAGTAAGGTGAAAAATACATAAAGGAAGAAATTACTTACCAAAAGCACGATTATGCATAAATATACGCCCAATCCAGTGTTAGCTCTAGTGTAATTAATGCCTATTTTCGAGCATAAATTTGATGCCGTGTGAGTATCCTCTCACAACAAATCTAGACGAAGAGCTTGCTGAAACACACCAGAAGCAGGAAATGTTACTGGATTTTACTTATGTAAACGGTCACCTTACAAGTCATGTGGAAAGTTATTTTAAAAATATATAACAGAAGTAATGGCTTACCACATGTTATTATTTGGATAAAGAACCGTAAGCTACATTGTTAAATATAGCGTAGACTAAGCCCCCTTTTCAAGCATAAATATGAGGCTCTGTGAGTGTCCGCTCACTCCAAATTTGCCCAGTCCACCTGCTGAAATAACACAGAAGAATGAAATGCTACAACATTTTACATATATAAAAGATCATCTTCCAACTCATACTGCAAGTAAGGTGAAAATTACATAACGGAAGAAATTACTTACCAAAAGAACGATTATGCATAAATATACGCCCCCTCCAGTGTTAACACTAGTGTAATTAATGCCTCTTCTCGAGCATAAATTTGATGCCGTGTGAGTATCTTCCCACACCAAATCTAGCCGAAGAGGTTGCTGAAACACCACAGAAGCAGGAAATGTTACTGGATTTTACTCATGTAAAAGGTCGCCTTACAAGTCATGTGGAAAGTTATTTTAAAAATATATAACAGAAGTAATGGCTTACCACATGTTATTATTTGGATAAAGAACCGCAAGCTTCACTGTTAAATATCGCGTAGACGATGCCTCCTTTCAATCATAAATATGAGGCTCTGTGAGTGTCCGCTCACTCCAAATCTGCCCAGTCCACCTGCTGAAATACCACAGAAGAATGAAATGCTACAACATTTTACATATATAAAAGGTCATCTTCCAACTCATACTGCAAGTAAGGTGAAAATTACATAACGGAAAAAATTACTTACCAAAAGAACGATTATGCATAAATATACGCCCCCTCCAGTGTTAACACTAGTGTAATTAATGCCTCTTTTCGAGCATAAATTTGATGCCGTGTGAGTATCTTCCCACACCAAATCTAGCCGAAGAGGTTGCTGAAACACCACAGAAGCAGGAAATGTTACTGGATTTTACTCATGTAAAAGGTCGCCTTACAAGTCATGTGGAAAGTTATTTTAAAAATATATAACAGAAGTAATGGCTTACCACATGTTATTATTTGGATAAAGAACCGCAAGCTTCACTGTTAAATATAGCGTAGACGATGCCTCCTTTCAAGCATAAATATGAGGCAATGTGAGTGTCTGCTCATTCCAAATCTCTCTGGTCCACCTGCTGAAATACCACAGCAGAATGAAATGCTACAACATTTTATATATATAAAAGCTCATCTTCCAACTCATACTGCAAGTAAGGTGAAAAATACATAAAGGAAGAAATTACTTACCAAAAGCACGATTATGCATAAATATACGCCCAATCCAGTGTTAGCTCTAGTGTAATTAATGCCTATTTTCGAGCATAAATTTGATGCCGTGTGAGTATCCTCTCACAACAAATCTAGACGAAGAGCTTGCTGAAACACACCAGAAGCAGGAAATGTTACTGGATTTTACTTATGTAAACGGTCACCTTACAAGTCATGTGGAAAGTTATTTTAAAAATATATAACAGAAGTAATGGCTTACCACATGTTATTATTTGGATAAAGAACCGTAAGCTACATTGTTAAATATAGCGTAGACTAAGCCCCCTTTTCAAGCATAAATATGAGGCTCTGTGAGTGTCCGCTCACTCCAAATTTGCCCAGTCCACCTGCTGAAATAACACAGAAGAATGAAATGCTACAACATTTTACATATATAAAAGATCATCTTCCAACTCATACTGCAAGTAAGGTGAAAATTACATAACGGAAGAAATTACTTACCAAAAGAACGATTATGCATAAATATACGCCCCCTCCAGTGTTAACACTAGTGTAATTAATGCCTCTTCTCGAGCATAAATTTGATGCCGTGTGAGTATCTTCCCACACCAAATCTAGCCGAAGAGGTTGCTGAAACACCACAGAAGCAGGAAATGTTACTGGATTTTACTCATGTAAAAGGTCGCCTTACAAGTCATGTGGAAAGTTATTTTAAAAATATATAACAGAAGTAATGGCTTACCACATGTTATTATTTGGATAAAGAACCGCAAGCTTCACTGTTAAATATAGCGTAGACGATGCCTCCTTTCAAGCATAAATATGAGGCAATGTGAGTGTCTGCTCACTCCAAATCTGTCTGGTCCACCTGCTGAAATACCACAGCAGAATGAAATGCTACAACATTTTATATATATAAAAGCTCATCTTCCAACTCATACTGCAAGTAAGGTGAAAATTACATAACGGAAGAAATTACTTACCAAAAGAACGATTATTCATAAATATACGCCCCCTCCAGTGTTAACACTAGTGTAATTAATGCCTCTTTTCGAGCATAAATTTGCTGCCGTGTGAGTATCCTCTCACAACAAATCTCGCCGAAGAGCTTGCTGAAACACCACAGAAGCAGGAAATGTTACTGGATTTTACTTATGTAAAAGGTTGCCTTACAAGTCATGTGGAAAGTTATTTTAAAAATATATAACAGAAGTAATGGCTTACCACATGTTATTATTTGGATAAAGAACCGTAAGCTACATTGTTAAATATAGCGTAGACTAAGCCCCCTTTTCAAGCATAAATATGAGGCTCTGTGAGTGTCCGCTCACTCCAAATTTGCCCAGTCCACCTGCTGAAATAACACAGAAGAATGAAATGCTACAACATTTTACATATATAAAAGATCATCTTCCAACTCATACTGCAAGTAAGGTGAAAATTACATAACGGAAGAAATTACTTACCAAAAGAACGATTATGCATAAATATACGCCCCCTCCAGTGTTAGCTCTAGTGTAATTAATGCCTCTTTTCGAGCATAAATTTGATGCCGTGTGAGTATCCTCACACACCAAATCTAGCCGAAGAGCTTGCTGAAACACCACAGAAGCAGGAAATGTTACTGGATTTTACTTATCTAAAAGGTCGCCTTACAAGTCATGTGGAAAGTTATTTTAAAAATATATAACAGAAGTAATGGCTTACCACATGTTATTATTTGGATAAAGAACCGTAAGCTACATTGTTAAATATAGCGTAGACTAAGCCCCCTTTTCAAGCATAAATATGAGGCTCTGTGAGTGTCCGCTCACTCCAAATTTGCCCAGTCCACCTGCTGAAATAACACAGAAGAATGAAATGCTACAACATTTTACATATATAAAAGATCATCTTCCAACTCATACTGCAAGTAAGGTGAAAATTACATAACGGAAGAAATTACTTACCAAAAGAACGATTATGCATAAATATACGCCCCCTCCAGTGTTAACACTAGTGTAATTAATGCCTCTTTTCGAGCATAAATTTGATGCCGTGTGAGTATCTTCCCACACCAAATCTAGCCGAAGAGGTTGCTGAAACACCACAGAAGCAGGAAATGTTACTGGATTTTACTCATGTAAAAGGTCGCCTTACAAGTCATGTGGAAAGTTATTTTAAAAATATATAACAGAAGTAATGGCTTACCACATGTTATTATTTGGATAAAGAACCGCAAGCTTCACTGTTAAATATAGCGTAGACGATGCCTCCTTTCAAGCATAAATATGAGGCAATGTGAGTGTCTGCTCACTCCAAATCTGTCTGGTCCACCTGCTGAAATAACACAGCAGAATGAAATGCTACAACATTTTATATATATAAAAGCTCATCTTCCTACTCATACTGCAAGTAAGGTGAAAATTACATAACGGAAGAAATTACTTACCAAAATAACGATTATTCATAAATATACGCCCCCTCCAGTGTTAACACTAGTGTAATTAATGCCTCTTTTCGAGCATAAATTTGCTGCCGTGTGAGTATCCTCTCACACCAAATCTCGCCGAAGAGCTTGCTGAAACACCACAGAAGCAGGAAATGTTACTGGATTTTACTTATGTAAAAGGTTGCCTTACAAGTCATGTGAAAGTTATTTTAAAAATATATAACAGAAGTAATGGCTTACCACATGTTATTATTTGGATAAAGAACCGTAAGCTACATTGTTAAATATAGCGTAGACTAAGCCCCCTTTTCAAGCATAAATATGAGGCTCTGTGAGTGTCCGCTCACTCCAAATTTGCCCAGTCCACCTGCTGAAATAACACAGAAGAATGAAATGCTACAACATTTTACATATATAAAAGATCATCTTCCAACTCATACTGCAAGTAAGGTGAAAATTACATAACGGAAGAAATTACTTACCAAAAGAACGATTATGCATAAATATACGCCCCCTCCAGTGTTAGCTCTAGTGTAATTAATGCCTCTTTTTGAGCATAAATTTGATGCCGTGTGAGTATCCTCACACACCAAATCTAGCCGAGGAGCTTGCTGAAACACCACAGAAGCAGGAAATGTTACTGGATTTTACTTATCTAAAAGGTCGCCTTACAAGTCATGTGGAAAGTTATTTTAAAAATATATAACAGAAGTAATGGCTTACCACATGTTATTATTTGGATAAAGAACCGCAAGCTTCATTGTTAAATATAGCGTAGACGATGCCCCCTTTTCAAGCATAAATATGAGGCTCTGTGAGTGTCCGCTCACTCCAAATCTGCCCAGTCCACCTGCTGAAATACCACAGAAGAATGAAATGCTACAACATTTTACATATATGAAAGGTCATCTTCCAACTCATACTGCAAGTAAGGTGAAAATTACATAACGGAAGAAATTACTTACCAAAAAAACGATTAATGCATAAATATACGCCCCCTCCAGTGTTAACACTAGTGTAATTAATGCCTCTTTTCGAGCATAAATTTGATGCCGTGTGAGTATCCTCTCACACCAAATCTAGCCGAAGAGCTTGCTGAAACACGACGGAAGCAGGAAATGTTACTGGATTTTACTTATGTAAAAGGTCGCCTTACAAGTCATGTGGAAAGTTATTTTAAAAATATATAACAGAAGTAATGGCTTACCACATGTTATTATTTGGATAAAGAACCGCAAGCTTCATTCATAAATATAGCGTAGACGATGCCTCCTTTCAAGCATAAATATGAGGCTCCATGAGTGACCGCTCACTCCAAATCTGCCCAGTCCACCTGCTGAAATATCACAGAAGAATGAAATGCTACAACATTTTACATATATAAAAGGTCATCTTCCAACTCATACTGCAAGTAAGGTGAAAAATACATAACGGAAGAAATTACTTACCAAAAGAACGATTATGCATAAATATACGCCACCTCCCGTGTTAGCTCTAGTGTACTTAATGCTTCTTTCGAGCATAAATTTGATGCCGTGTGAGTATCCTCTCACACCAAATCTAGCCGAAGAGCTTGCTGAAACACACCAGAAGCAGGAAAGGTTACTGGATTTTACTCATGTAAAAGGTCGCCTTACAAGTCATGTGGAAAGTTATTTTAAAAATATATAACAGAAGTAATGGCTTACCACATGTTATTATTTGGATAAAGAACCGCAAGCTTCATTGTTAAATATAGCATAGACAATGCCTCCTTTCAAGCATAAATATGAGGCTCTGTGAGTGTCCGCTCACTCCAAATCTGCCCAGTCCACCTGCTGAAATACCACAGAAGAATGAAATGCTACAACATTTTACATATATAAAAGGTAATCTTCCAACTCATACTGCAAGTAAGGTGAAAATTACATAACGGAAAAAATTACTTACCAAAAGAACGATTATGCATAAATATACGCCCCCTCCAGTGTTAACACTAGTGTAATTAATGCCTCTTTTCGAGCATAAATTTGATGCCGTGTGAGTATCTTCCCACACCAAATCTAGCCGAAGAGGTTGCTGAAACACCACAGAAGCAGGAAATGTTACTGGATTTTACTCATGTAAAAGGTCGCCTTACAAGTCATGTGGAAAGTTATTTTAAAAATATATAACAGAAGTAATGGCATACCACATGTTATTATTTGGATAAAGAACCGCAAGCTTCACTGTTAAATATAGGGTAGACGATGCCTCCTTTCAAGCATAAATATGAGACTCTGTGAGTGTCCGCTCACTCCAAATCTGTCTGGTCCACCTGCTGAAATACCACAGAAGAATGAAATGCTACAACATTTTACATATATAAAAGGTCATCTTCCAACTCATACTAAATATGAGGCTCTGTGAGTGTCCGCTCACTCCAAATCTGTCTGTCCCACCTGCTGAAATACCACAGAGGAATGAAATGCTACATTATTTTACATATATAAAAGGTCATCTTCCAACTCATACTAAAAGTAAGGTGAAAAATACATAAAGGAGGAAATTACTTACCAAAAGCACGATTATGCATAAATATATGCCCAATCCAGTGTTAGCTCTAGTGTAATTAATGCCTATTTTCGAGCATAAATTTGATGCCGTGTGAGTATCCTCTCACACCAAATCTAGCCGAAGAGCTTGCTGAAACACACCAGAAGCAGGAAATGTTACTGGATTTTACTTATGTAAACGGTCACCTTACAAGTCATGTGGAAAGTTATTTTAAAAATATATAACAGAAGTAATGGCTTACCACATGTTATTATTTGGATAAAGAAACACAAGCTTCATTGTTAAATATAGCGTAGACGATGCCTCCTTTCAAGCATAAATATGAGGCTCTGTGAGTGTCCGCTCACTCCAAATCTGCCCAGTCCACCTGCTGAAATACCACAGAAGAATGAAATGCTACAACATTTTACATATATAAAATGTCATCTTCCAACTCATACTGCAAGTAAGGTGAAAAATACATAACGGAAGAAATTGCTTACCAAAAGAATGATTATGCATAAATATACGCCCCCTCCAGTGTTAACACTAGTGTAATTAATGACTCTTTTCGAGCATAAATTTGATGCCGTGTGAGTATCCTCTCACACCAAATCTAGCCGAAGAGCTTGCTGAAACACCACAGAAGCAGGAAATGTTACTGGATTTTACTTATGTAAAAGGTCGCCTTACAAGTCATGTGGAAAGTTATTTTAAAAATATATATTATTGAAGTAATGGCTTACCACAATTTATTATTTGGATAAAGAACCGCAAGCTTCACTGTTAAATATAGCGTAGACGATGCCTCCTTTCAAGCATAAATATGAGGCTCTGTGAGTGTCCGCTCACTCCAAATCTGCCCAGTCCACCTGCTGAAATACCACAGAAGAATGAAATGCTACATATTTTACATATATAAAAGGTCATCTTCCAACTCATACTGCAAGTAAGGTGAAAATTACATAACGGAAGAAATTACTTACCAAAAGAACGATTATGCATAAATATACGCCCCCTCCAGTGTTAACACTAGTGTAATTAATGCCTCTTTTCGAGCATAAATTTGATGCCGTGTGAGTATCTTCCCACACCAAATCTAGCCGAAGAGGTTGCTGAAACACCACAGAAGCAGGAAATGTTACTGAATTTTACTCATGTAAAAGGTCGCCTTTCTAGTCATGTGCAAAGTTATTTTAAAAATATATAACAGAAGTAATGGCTTACCACATGTTATTATTTGGATAAAGAACCGCAAGCTTCACTGTTAAATATAGCGTAGACGACGCCTCCTTTCAAGCATAAATATGAGGCTATGTGAGTGTCTGCTCACTCCAAATCTGTCTGGTCCACCTGCTGAAATACCACAGCAGAATGAAATGCTACAACATTTTATATATATAAAAGGTCATGTTCCAACTCATACTGCAAGTAAGGTGAAAATTACATAACGGAAGAAATTACTTACCAAAAGAACGATTATTCATAAATATACGCCCCCTCCAGTGTTAACACTAGTGTAATTAATGCCTCTTTTCGAGCATAAATTTGATGCCGTGTGAGTATCCTCTCACACCAAATCTAGCCGAAGAGCTTGCTGAAACACCACAGAAGCAGGAAATGTTACTGGATTTTACTTATGTAAAAGGTCGCCTTACAAGTCATGTGGAAAGTTATTTTAAAAATATATAACAGAAGTAGAGGCTTACCGCATGTTATTATTTGGATAAAGAACCGCAAGCTTCATTGTTAAATATAGCATAGACGATGCCTCCTTTCAAGCATAAATATGAGGCTCTATGAGTGACCGCTCACTCCAAATCTGCCCAGTCCACCTGCTGAAATACCACAGAAGAATGAAATGCTACAACATTTTACATATATAAAAGGTCATCTTCCAACTCATACTGCAAGTAAGGTGAAAAATACATAACGGAAGAAATTACTTACCAAAAGAACGATTATGCATAAATATACGCCCCCTCCAGTGTTAGCTCTAGTGTAATTAATGCCTCTTTTCGAGCATAAATTTGATGCCGTGTGAGTATCCTCTCACAACAAATCTAGCCGAAGAGCTTGCTGAAACACCACAGAAGCAGGAAATGTTACTGGATTTTACTTATGTAAAAGGTCGCCTTACAAGTCATGTGGAAAGTTATTTTAAAAATATATAACAGAAGTAATGGCTTACCACATGTTATTATTTGGATAAAGAACCGCAAGCTTCATTGTTAAATATAGCGTATACAGTGCCTCCTTTCAAGCATAAATATGAGGCTCTGTGAGTGTCCGCTCACTCCAAATCTGCCCAGTCCACCTGCTGAAATACCACAGAAGAATGAAATGCTACAACATTTTACATATATAAAAGGTCATCTTCCAACTCATACTGCAAGTAAGGTGAAAATTACATAACGGAAGAAATTACTTACCAAAAGAATGATTATGCATAAATATACGCCCCCTCCAGTGTTAACACTAGTGTAATTAATGCCTCTTTTCGAGCATAAATTTGATGCCGTGTGAGTATCCTCTCACACCAAATCTAGCCGAAGAGCTTGCTGAAACACCACAGAAGCAGGAAATGTTAATGGACTTTACTTATGAAAAAGGTCGCCTTACAAGTCATGTGGAAAGTTATTTTAAAAATATATAACAAAAGTAATGGCTTACCACATGTTATTATTTGGATAAAGAACCGCAAGCTTCATTGTTAAATATAGCATAGACGATGCCTCCTTTCAAGCATAAATATGAAGCTCTGTGAGTGTCCGCTCACTCCAAATCTGCCCAGTCCACCTGCTGAAATACCACAGAAGAATGAAATGCTACAACATTTTACATATATAAAAGGTCATCTTCCAACTCATACTGCAAGTAAGGTGAAAAATACATAACGGAAGAAATTACTTACCAAAAGCACGATTATGCATAAATATACGCCCCCTCCAGTGTTAGCTCTAGTGTAATTATGCTTATTTTCAAGCATAAATTTGATGCCGTGTGAGTATCCTCTCACACCAAATCTCGCCGAAGAGCTTGCTGAAACACCACAGAAGCAGGAAATGTTACTGGATTTTACTCATGTAAAAGGTCGCCTTACAAGTCATGTGGAAAGTTATTTTAAAAATATATAACAGAAGTAATGGCTTACCACATGTTATTATTAGGATAAAGAACCGCAACCTTCATTGTTAAATATAGCGTATACAATGCCTCCTTTCAAGCATAAATATGAGGCTCTGTGAGTGTCTGCTCACTCCAAATCTGCCTGGTCCACCTGCTGAAATACCACAGAAGAATGAAATGCTACAACATTTTACATATATAAAAGGTCATCTTCCAACTCATACTGCAAGTAAGGTGAAAATTACATAACGGAAGAAATTACTTACCAAAAGAACGATTATGCATAAATGTACACCCCCTCCAGTGTTAACACTAGTGTAATTAATGCCTCTTTTCGAGCATAAATTTGATGCCGTGTGAGTATCCTCTCACACCAAATCTAGCCGAAGAGCTTGCTGAAACACCACAGAAGCAGGAAATGTTACTGGATTTTACTTATGTAAACGGTCACCTTACATGTCATGTGGAAAGTTATTTTAAAAATATATAACAGAAGTAATGGCTTACCACATGTTATTATTTGGATAAAGAACCACAAGCTTCATTGTTAAATATAGCGTAGATGATGCCTCCTTTCAAGCATAAATATGAGGCTTTGTGAGTGTCCGCTCACTCCAAATCAGTCTGCTGAAATACCACAGAAGAATGAAATGCTACAACATTTTACATATATAAAAGGTCATCTTCCAACTCATACTGCAAGTAAGGTGAAAATTACATAACGGAAGAAATTACTTACCAAAAGCGCGATTATGCATAAATATACGCCCCCTCCAGTGTTAACACTAGTGTAATTAATGCCTCTTTTCGAGCATAAATTTGATGCCGTGTGAGTATCCTCTCACACCAAATCTAGCCGAAGAGCTTGCTGAAACACCACAGAAGCAGGATATGTTACTGGATTTTACTTATGTAAAAGGTCGCCTTACAAGTCATGTGGAAAGTTATTTTAAAAAATATATAACAGAAGTAATGGCTTACCACATGTTATTATTTGGATAAAGAACCGCAAGCTTCATTGTTAAATATAGCGAAACCGATGCCTCCTTTCAAGCATAAATATGAGGCTCTGTGAGTGTCCGCTCACTCCAAATCTGCCCAGTCCACCTGCTGAAATACCACAGACGAATGAAATGCTACAACATTTTACATATATAAAAGGTTATCTTCCAACTCACACTGCAAGTAAGGTGAAAATTACACAACGGAACAAATTACTTACAAAGAACGATTATGCATAAATATACGCCCCCTCAAGTGTTAACACTAGTGTAATTAATGCCTCTTTTCGAGCATAAATTTGATGCCGTGTGAGTATCCTCTCACACCAAATCTAGCCGAAGAGCTTGCTGAAACACCACAGAAGCAGGAAATGTTACTGGATTTTACTTATGTAAAAGGTAGCCTTACAAGTCATGTGGAAAGTTATTTTAAAAATATATAACAGAAGTAATGGCTTACCACATGTTATTATTTGGATAAAGAACCGCAAGCTTCATTGTTAAATATAGCGTAGCCGATGCCTCCTTTCAAGCATAAATAAGAGGCTCTGTGAGTGTCCGCTCACTCCAAATCTGCCCAGTCCACCTGCTGAAATACCACAGAAGAATGAAATGCTACAACATTTTACATATATAAAAGGTTATCTTCCAACTCATTCTGCAAGTAAGGTGAAAATTACATAACGGAAGAAATTACTTACCAAAAGAACGATTATGCATAAATATACGCCCCCTCCAGTGTTAACATTAGTGTAATTAATGCCTCTTTTCGAGCATAAATTTGATGCCGTGTGAGTATCCTCTCACACCAAATCTAGCCGAAGAGCTTGCTGAAACACCACAGAAGCAAGAAATGTTACTGGATTTTACTCATGTAACAGGTCGCCTTACAAGTCATGTGGAAAGTTATTTTAAAAATATATAACAGAAGTAATGGCTTACCACATGTTATTATTAGGAAAAAGAACCGCAACCTTCATTGTTAAATATAGTGTATACAATGCCTCCTTTCAAGCATAAATATGAGGCTCTGTGAGTGTCTGCTCACTCCAAATCTGCCTGGTCCACCTGCTGAAATACCACAGAAGAATGAAATGCTACAACATTTTACATATATAAAAGGTCATCTTCCAACTCATACTGCAAGTAAGGTGAAAATTACATAACGGAAGAAATTACTTACCAAAAGAACGATTATGCATAAATATACGCCCCCTCCAGTGTTAACACTAGTGTAATTAATGCCTCTTTTCGAGCATAAATTTGATGCCGTGTGAGTATCCTCTCACACCAAATCTAGCCGAAGAGCTTGCTGAAACACCACAGAAGCAGGAAATGTTACTGGATTTTACTTATGTAAACGGTCACCTTACATGTCATGTGGAAAGTTATTTTAAAAATATATAACAGAAGTAATGGCTTACCACATGTTATTATTTGGATAAAGAACCGCAAGCTTCATTGTTAAATATAGCATAGACGATGCCTCCTTTCAAGCATAAATATGAAGCTCTGTGAGTGTCCGCTCACTCCAAATCTGCCCAGTCCACCTGCTGAAATACCACAGAAGAATGAAATGCTACAACCTTTTTACATATATAAAAGGTCATCTTCCAACTCATACTGCAAGTAAGGTGAAAAATACATAACGGAAGAAATTACTTACCAAAAGCACGATTATGCATAAATATACGCCCCCTCCAGTGTTAGCTCTAGTGTAATTATGCTTATTTTCAAGCATAAATTTGATGCCGTGTGAGTATCCTCTCACACCAAATCTCGCCGAAGAGCTTGCTGAAACACCACAGAAGCAGGAAATGTTACTGGATTTTACTCATGTAAAAGGTCGCCTTACAAGTCATGTGGAAAGTTATTTTAAAAATATATATTATTGAAGTAATGGCTTACCACAATATATTATTTGGATAAAGAACCGCAAGCTTCACTGTTAAATATAGCGTAGACGATGCCTCCTTTCAAGCATAAATATGAGGCTTTGTGAGTGTCCGCCCACTCCAAATCAGTCTGCTGAAATACCACAGAAGAATGTAATGCTACAACATTTTACATATATAAAAGGTCATCTTCCAACTCATACTGCAAGTAAGGTGAAAATTACATAACGGAAGATATTACTTACCAAAAGAACGATTAATGCATAAATATACTCCCCCTCCAGTGTTAGCTCTAGTGTAATTAATGCCTATTTTCGAGCATAAATTTGATGCCATGTGAGTATCCTCTCACACCAAATCTAGCCGAAGAGCTTGCTGAAACACCACAGAAGCAGGAAATGTTACTGGATTTTACTCATGTAAAAGGTCACCTTACAAGTCACGTGGAAAGTTATTTTAAAAATATATACCAGAAGTAATGGCTTACCACATGTTATTATATGGATAAAAAACCGCAAGATTCATTGTTAAACATAGCGTAGACAATGCCTCCTTTCAAGCATAAATATGAGGCTCTGTGAGTGTCCGCTCACTCCAAATCTGGCTGGTCCACCTGCTGAAATACCACAGAAGAATGAAATGCTACAACATTTTACATATATAAAAGGTCATCTTCCAACTCATACTGCAAGTAACGTGAAAAATACATAACGGAAGAAATTACTTACCAAAAGAACGATTAATGCATAAATATACTCCCCCTCCAGTGTTAGCTCTAGTGTAATTAATGCCTATTTTCGAGCATAAATTTGATGCCATGTGAGTATCCTCTCACACCAAATCTAGCCGAAGAGCTTGCTGAAACACCACAGAAGCAGGAAATGTTACTGGATTTTACTCATGTAAAAGGTCACCTTACAAGTCACGTGGAAAGTTATTTTAAAAATATATACCAGAAGTAATGGCTTACCACATGTTATTATATGGATAAAAAACCGCAAGATTCATTGTTAAACATAGCGTAGACAATGCCTCCTTTCAAGCATAAATATGAGGCTCTGTGAGTGTCCGCTCACTCCAAATCTGGCTGGTCCACCTGCTGAAATACCACAGAAGAATGAAATCCTACAACATTTTACATATATAAAAGGTCATCTTCCAACTCATACTGCAAGTAATGTGAAAATTACATAACGGAATAAATTACTTACCAAAAGAACGATTATGCATAAATATACGCCCCCTCCAGGGTTAACACTAGTGTAATTAATGCCTCTTTTCGAGCATAAAATTGATGCCGTGTGAGTATCCTCTCACAACAAATCTAGCCGAAGAGCTTGCTGAAACACCACAGAAGCAGGAAATGTTACTGGATTTTACGCATGTAAAAGGTTGCCTTACAAGTCATGTGGAAAGTTATTTTAAAAATATATAACAGAAGTAATGGCTTACCACATGTTATTATTTGGATAAAGAACCGCAAGCTTCATTGTTAAATATAGCGTAGACGATGCCTCCTTTCAAGCATAAATATGAGGCTCTGTGAGTGTCCGCTCACTCCAAATCTGCCCAGTCCACCTGCTGAAATACAACAGAAGAATGAAATGCTACAACATTTTACATATATATAAGGTTATCTTCCAACTCATACTGCAAGTAAGGTGAAAATTACATAACGGAAGAAATTACTTACCAAAAGAACGATTATGCATAAATATACGCCCCCTCCAGTTTTAACACTAGTGTAATTAATGCCTCTTTTCGAGCATAAATTTGATGCCGTGTGAGTATCCTCTCACAACAAATCTAGCCGAAGAGCTTTCTGAAACACCACAGAAGCAGGAAATGATATTGGATTTTACTTATGTAAAAGGTCGCCTTACAAGTCATGTGGAAAGTTATTTTTAAAATATATAACAGAAGTAATGGATTACCACATGTTATTATGTGGATAAAGAACCACAAGCTTCATTGTTAAATATAGCGTAGACGATGCCTCCTTTCAAGCATAAATATGAGGCTCTATGAGTGTCCGCTCACTCCAAATCAGTCTGGTCCACCTGCTGAAATACCACAGAAGAATGAAATGCTACAACATTTTACATATATAAAAGGTCATCTTCCAACTCATACTGCAAGTAAGGTGAAAATTACATAACGGAAGAAATTACTTACCAAAAGAACGATTATGCATAAATATACGCCCCCTCCAGTGTTAACACTAGTGTAATTAATACCTCTTTTCGAGCATAAATTTGATGCCGTGTGAGTATCCTCTCACACCAAATCTAGCCGAAGATCTTTCTGAAACACCACAGAAGCAAGAAATGTTACTGGATTTTACTTATGTAAAAGGTCGCCTTACAAGTCTTGTGGAAGGTTATTTAAAAAAAAAAATAACAGAAGTAATGGCTTACCACATGTTATTATTTGGATAAAGAACCGCAAGCTTCATTGTTAAATATAGCGTAGACGATGCCTCCTTTCAAGCATAAATATGAGGTTCTGTGAGTGTCCGCTCACTCCAAATCTGCCCAGTCCACCTGCTGAAATACCACAGAAGAATGAAATGCTACTACATTTTACATATATAAAAGGTCATCTTCCAACTCATACTGCAAGTAAGGTGAAAAATACATAACGGAAGAAATTACTTACCAAAAGAACGATTATGCATAAACATACGCCCCCTCCAGTGTTAGCTCTAGTGTAATTAATGCCTCTTTTCGAGCATAAATTTGATGCCGTGTGAGTATCCTCTCACACCAAATCTAGCCGAAGAGCTTGCTGAAACACCACAGAAGCAGGAAATGTTACTGGATTTTACTCATGTAAAAGGTCGCCTTACAAGTCATGTGGAAAGTTATTTTAAAAATATATACCAGAAGTAATGGCTTACCACATTGTATTATATGGATAAAGAACCGCAAGATTCATTGTTAAACATAGCGTTGACAATGCCTCCTTTCAAGCATAAATATGAGGCTCTGTGAGTGTCCGCTCACTCCAAATCTGTCTGGACCACCTGCTGAAATACCACAGAAGAATGAAATGCTACAACATTTTACATATATAAAAGGTCATCTTCCAACTCATACTGCAAGTAAGATGAAAATTACACAACGGAAGAAATTACTTACCAAAAGAACGATTATGCATAAATATACGCCCCCTCCAGGGTTAACACTAGTGTAATTAATGCCTCTTTTCGAGCATAAAATTGATGCCGTGTGAGTATCCTCTCACAACAAATCTAGCCGAAGAGCTTGCTGAAACACCACAGAAGCAGGAAATGTTACTGGATTTTACTCATGTAAAAGGTCGCCTTACAAGTCATGTGGAAAGTTATTTTAAAAATATATAACAGAAGTAATGGCTTACCACATGTTATTATTTGGATAAAGAACCGCAAGCTTCATTGTTAAATATAGCGTAGACGATGCCTCCTTTCAAGCATAAATATGAGGCCCTGTGAGTGTCCGCTCACTCCAAATCTGCCCAGTCCACCTGCTGAAATACAACAGAAGAATGAAATGCTACAACATTTTACATATATATAAGGTTATCTTCCAACTCATACTGCAAGTAAGGTGAAAATTACATAACGGAAGAAATTACTTACCGAAAGAACGATTATGCATAAATATACGCCCCCTCCAGTTTTAACACTAGTGTAATTAATGCCTCTTTTCGAGCATAAATTTGATGCCGTGTGAGTATCCTCTCACAACAAATCTAGCGGAAGAGCTTTCTGAAACACCACAGAAGCAGGAAATGTTATTGGATTTTACTTATGTAAAAGGTCGCCTTACAAGTCATGTGGAAAGTTATTTTAAAAATATATAACAGAAGTAATGGATTACCACATGTTATTATGTGGATAAAGAACCACAAGCTTCATTGTTAAATATAGCGTAGACGATGCCTCCTTTCAAGCATAAATATGAGGCTCTATGAGTGTCCGCTCACTCCAAATCAGTCTGGTCCACCTGCTGAAATACCACAGAAGAATGAAATGCTACAACATTTTACATATATAAAAGGTAATCTTCCAACTCATACTGCAAGTAAGGTGAAAATTACATAACGGAAGAAATTACTTACCAAAAGAACGATTATGCATAAATATACGCCCCCTCCAGTGTTAACACTAGTGTAATTAATACCTCTTTTCGAGCATAAATTTGATGCCGTGTGAGTATCCTCTCACACCAAATCTAGCCGAAGAGCTTTCTGAAACACCACAGAAGCAAGAAATGTTACTGGATTTTACTTATGTAAAAGGTCGCTTTACAAGTCTTGTGGAAGGTTATTTTTAAAAAAAAATAACAGAAGTAATGGCTTACCACATGTTATTATTTGGATAAAGAACCGCAAGCTTCATTGTTAAATATAGCGTAGACGATGCCTCCTTTCAAGCATAAATATGAGGTTCTGTGAGTGTCCGCTCACTCCAAATCTGCCCAGTCCACCTGCTGAAATACCACAGAAGAATGAAATGCTACAACATTTTACATATATAAAAGGTTATCTTCCAACTCATACTGCAAGTAAGGTGAAAATTACATAACGGAAGAAATTACTTACCAAAAGAACGATTATGCATAAATATACGTCCCCTCCAATGTTAGCTCTAGTGTAAATAATGCCTCTTTTCGAGCATAAATTTGATGCCGTGTGAGTATCCTCTCACACCAAATCTAGCCGAAGAGCTTGCTGAAACTCCACAGAAGCAGGAAATGCTACTGGATTTTACTCATGTAAAAGGTCGCCTTACAAGTCATGTGGAAAGTTGTTTTAAAAATATATAACAGAAGTAATGGCTTACCACATGTTATTATGTGGATAAAGAACCGCAAGCTTCATTGTTAAATATAGCGTAGACGATGCCTCCTTTCAAGCATAAATATGAGGCTCTGTGAGTGTCCGCTCACTCCAAATCTGTCTGGTCCACCTGCTGAAATACCACAGAAGAATGAAATGCTACAACATTTTACATATATAAAAGGTTATCTTCCAACTCATACTGCAAGTAAGGTGAAAATTACATAACGGAAGAAATTACTTACCAAAAGAATGATTATGCATAAATATACACCCCCTCCAGTGTTAACACTAGTGTAATTAATGCCTCTTTTCGAGCATAAATTTGATGCCGTGTGAGTATCCTCTCACACCAAATCTAGCCGAAGAGCTTGCTGAAACACCACAGAAGCAGGAAATGTTATTGGATTTTATTTATGTAAAAGGTCACCTTACAAGTCAAGTGGAAAGTTATTTTAAAAACATATAACAGAAGTAATGGCTTACCACATGTTATTATTTGGATAAAGAACCGCAAGCTTCTTTGTTAAATATAGCGTAGACGATGCCTCCTTTCAAGCATAAATATGAGGCTCTGGGAGCGTCCGCTCACTCCAAATCTGCCCAGACCACCTGCTGAAATACCACAGAAGAATGAAATGCTACAACATTTTACATATATAAAAGGTCATCTTCCAACTCATACTGCAAGTAAGGTGAAAATTACATAACGGAAGAAATTACTTTCCAAAAGAATGATTAAGCATAAATATACGCCCCCTCCAGTGATAACACTAGTGTAATTAATGCCTCTTTTCGAGCATACATTTGATGCTGTGTGAGTATCCTCTCACACCAAATCTAGCCGAATAGCTTGCTGAAACACCACAGAAGCAGGAAATGTTACTGGATTTTACTCATGTAAAAGGTCGCCTTACAAGTCAAGTGGAAAGTTATTTTAAAAATATATAACAGAAGTAATGGCTTACCACATGTTATTATTTGGATAAAGAACCGCAAGCTTCACTGTTAAATATAGCGTAGACGATGCCTCCTTTCAAGCATAAATATGAGGCTCTGTGAGTGTCCGCTCACTACAAATCTGCCCAGACCACCTGCTGAAATACCACAGAAGAATGAAATGCTACAACATTTTACATATATAAAAGGTCATCTTCCAACTCATACTGCAAGTAAGGTGAAAAATACATAACGGAAGAAATTACTTACCAAAAGAACGATTATGCATAAATATACGCCCCCTCCAGTGTTAACACTATTGTAACTAATGCCTCTTTTCGAGCATAAATTTGATGCCGTGTGAGTATCCTCTCACACCAAATCTAGCCGAAGAGCTTGCTGAAACACCACAGAAGCAGGAAATGTTATTGGATTTTACTTATGTAAAAGGTCGCCTTACAAGTCATGTGGAAAGTTATTTTAAGAATATATAACAGAAGTAATGGCTTACCACATGTTATTATTTGGATAAAGAACCGCAAGCTTCATTGTTAAATATAGCGCAGACGATGCCTCCTTTCAAGCATAAATATGAGGCTCTATGAGTGTCTGCTCACTCCAAATCTGTCTGGTCCACCTCCTGAAATACCACAGAAGAATGAAATACTACAACATTTTACATATATAAAAGGTCATCTTCCAACTCATACTGCAAGTAAGGTGAAAATTACATAACGGAAGAAATTACTTACCAAAAGATCGATTATTCATAAATACACGCCCCCTCCGGTTTCAACACTAGTGTAATTAATGCCTCTTTTCGAGCATAAATTTGATGCCGTGTGAGTATCCTCTCACACCAAATCTCGCCGAAGAGCTTGCTGAAACACCACAGAAGCAGGAAATGTTACTAGATTTTACTTATGTAAAAGGTCGCCTTACAAGTCATGTGGAAAGTTATTTTAAAAATATATAACAGAAGTAATGGCTTACCACATGTTATTATTTGGATAAAGATCCGCCAGCTTTACTATTAAGTATTGCATATCCGATGCCTAGTTTCCAGCATAAATATGAGGCCCTGTGAGTGTCCACTCACTCCAAATCTGCCCAGTCCACCTGCTGAAATACCACAGAAGAATGAAATGCTACAACATTTTACAAATATAAAAGGTCATCTTCCAACTCATACTGCAAGTAAGGTGAAAATTACATAACGGAAGACATTACTTACCAAAAGAACGATTATGCATAAATATAAGCCCCCTCCAGTGTTAACACTAGTGTAATTAATGACTCTTTTCGAGCATAAATTTGATGCCGTGTGAGTATCCTCTCACACCAAATCTAGCCGAAGAGCTTGCTGAAACACCACAGAAGCAGGAAATGTTATTGGATTTTATTTATGTAAAAGGTCGCCTTACAAGTCATGTGGAAAGTTATTTTAAAAATATATAACAGAAGTAATGGCTTACCACATGTTATTATTTGGATAAAGAACCGCAAGCTTCATTGTTAAATATAGCGTAGACGATGCCTCCTTTCAAGCATAAATATGAGGCTCTATGAGTGTCCGCTCACTCCAAATCTGCCCAGACCACCTGCTGAAGTACCGCAGAAGAATGAAGTGCTACAACATTTTACATATATAAAAGGTCATCTTCCAACTCATACTGCAAGTAAGGTGAAAATGACATAACGGAAGAAATTACTTACCAAAAGAAAGATTATGCATAAATATACGCCCACTCCAGTGTTAACACTAGTGTAATTAATGCCTCTTTTCGAGCATAAATTTGATGTCGTGTGAGTATCCTCTCACACCAAATCTAGCCGAAGAGCTTGCTGAAACACCACAGAAGCAGGAAATGTTACTGGATTTTACTTATGTAAAAGGTCGCATTGCTAGTCATGTGGAAATTTATTTTAAAAATACATAACAGAAGTAATGGCTTACCAAATGTTATTATTTGGATAAAAAACCGCAAGCTTCATTGTTAAATATAGCGTAGACAATGCCTCCTTTCAAGCATAAATATGAGGCTCTGTGAGTGTCCACTCACTCCAAATCTGTCTGGTCCACCTGCTGAAATACCACAGAAGAATGAAATGCTACTACATTTTACATATATAAAAGGTTATCTTCCAACCCATACTGCAAGTAAGGTGAAAATTACATAACGGAAGAAATTACTTACCAAAAGAACGATTATGCATAAATATACGCCCCCTCCAGTGTTAACACTAGTGTAATTAATGCCTCTTCTCTAGCATAAATTTGATGCCGTGTGAGTATCCTCTCACACCAAATCTCGCCGAAGAGCTAGCTGAAACACCACAGAAGCAGGAAATGTTACTGGATTTTACTTATGTAAAAGGTCGCCTTACAAGTCATGTGGAAAGTTATTTTAAAAATATATAAGAGAAGTAATGGCTTACCACATGTTATTATTTGGATAAAGAACCGCAAGCTTCATTGTTAAATATAGCGCAGACGATGCCTCCTTTCAAGCATAAATATGAGGCTCTATGAGTGTCTGCTCACTCCAAATCTGTCTGGTCCACCTGCTGAAATACCACAGAAGAATGAAATACTACAACATTTTACATATATAAAAGGTCGTCTTCCAACTCATACCGCAAGTAAGGTGAAAATTACATAACGGAAGAAATTACTTACCAAAAGAACGATTATGCATAAATATACGCCCACTCCAGTGTTAACAGTAGTGTTATTAATGCCTCTTTTCGAGCATAAATTTGATGCCGTGTGAGTATCCTCTCACACCAAATCTAGCCGAAGAGGTTGCTGAAACACCACAGAAGCAGGAAATGTTACTGGATTTTATTTATGTAAAAGGTCGCCATACAAGTCATGTGGAAAGTTATTTTAAAAATATATAACAGAAGTAATGGCTTACCACATGTTATTATTTGGATAAAGAACCGCAAGCTTCACTGTTAAATATAGCGTAGACGATGCCTCCTTTCAAGCATAAATATGAGGCTCTGTGAGTGTCCGCTCACTCCAAATCTGCCCAGTCCACCTGCTGAAATACCACAGAAGAATGAAATGCTACAATATTTTACATATATAAAAGGTCATCTTACAACTCATACTGCAAGTAAGGTGAAAATTACATAACGGAAGAAATTACTTACCAAAAGAACGATTATGCATAAATATACGCCCCCTCCAGTGTTAACACTAGTGTAATTAATGCCTCTTTTCGAGCATAAATTTGATGCCGTGTGAGTATCCTCTCACTCCAAATCTCGCCGAAGAGCTTGCTGAAATACCACAGAAGCAGGAAATGTTACTGGATTTTACTTATGTAAAAGGTCGCCTTACAAGTCATGTGGAAAGTTATTTTAAAAATATATAACAGAAGTAATGGCTTACCACATGTTATTATTTGGATAAAGAACCGCAAGCTTCACTGTTAAATATAGCGTAGACGATGCCTCCTTTCAAGCATAAATATGAGTCTCTGTGAGTGTCCGCTCACTCCAAATCTGCCCAGTCCACCTGCTGAAATACCACAGAAGAATGAAATGCTACAACATCTTACATATATAAAAGGTCATCTTCCAACTCATACTGCAAGTAAGGTGAAAATTACATAACGGAAGACATTACTTACCAAAAGAACGATTATGCATAAATATACGCCCCCTCCAGTGTTAACACTAGTGTAATTAATGCCTCTTTTCGAGCATAAATTTGATGCCGTGTGAGTATCCTCTCACACCAAATCTCGCCGAAGAGCTTGCTGAAATACCACAGAAGCAGGAAATGTTACTGGATTTTACTTATGTAAAAGGTCGCCTTACAAGTCATGTGGAAAGTTATTTTAAAAAATATATAACAGAAGTAATGGCTTACGAAATGTTATTATTTGGATAAAAAACCGCAAGCTTCATTGTTAAATATAGCGTAGACAATGCCTCCTTTCAAGCATAAATATGAGGCTCTGTGAGTGTCCACTCACTCCAAATCTGTCTGGTCCACCTGCTGAAATACCACAGAAGAATGAAATGCTACTACATTTTACATATATAAAAGGTTATCTTCCAACCCATACTGCAAGTAAGGTGAAAATTACATAACGGAAGAAATTACTTACCAAAAGAACGATTATGCATAAATATACGCCCCCTCCAGTGTTAACACTAGTGTAATTAATGCCTCTTCTCTAGCATAAATTTGATGCCGTGTGAGTATCCTCTCACACCAAATCTCGCCGAAGAGCTAGCTGAAACACCACAGAAGCAGGAAATGTTACTGGATTTTACTTATGTAAAAGGTCGCCTTACAAGTCATGTGGAAAGTTATTTTAAAAATATATAAGAGAAGTAATGGCTTACCACATGTTATTATTTGGATAAAGAACCGCAAGCTTCATTGTTAAATATAGCGCAGACGATGCCTCCTTTCAAGCATAAATATGAGGCTCTATGAGTGTCTGCTCACTCCAAATCTGTCTGGTCCACCTGCTGAAATACCACAGAAGAATGAAATACTACAACATTTTACATATATAAAAGGTCGTCTTCCAACTCATACCGCCAGTAAGGTGAAAATTACATAACGGAAGAAATTACTTACCAAAAGAACGATTATGCATAAATATACGCCCACTCCAGTGTTAACAGTAGTGTTATTAATGCCTCTTTTCGAGCATAAATTTGATGCCGTGTGAGTATCCTCTCACACCAAATCTAGCCGAAGAGGTTGCTGAAACACCACAGAAGCAGGAAATGTTACTGGATTTTATTTATGTAAAAGGTCGCTATACAAGTCATGTGGAAAGTTATTTTAAAAATATATAACAGAAGTAATGGCTTACCACATGTTATTATTTGGATAAAGAACCGCAAGCTTCACTGTTAAATATAGCGTAGACGATGCCTCCTTTCAAGCATAAATATGAGGCTCTGTGAGTGTCCGCTCACTCCAAATCTGTCTGGTCCACCTGCTGAAATACCACAGAAGAATGAAATGCTACAATATTTTACATATATAAAAGGTCGTCTTCCAACTCATACTGCAAGTAAGGTGAAAATTACATAACGGAAGAAATTACTTACCAAAAGAACGATTATGCATAAATATACGCCCCCTCCAGTGTTAACACTAGTGTAATTAATGCCTCTTTTCGAGCATAAATTTGATGCCGTGTGAGTATCCTCTCACACCAAATCTCGCCGAAGAGCTTGCTGAAATACCACAGAAGCAGGAAATGTTACTGGATTTTACTTATGTAAAAGGTCGCCTTACAAGTCATGTGGAAAGTTATTTTAAAAATATATAACAGAAGTAATGGCTTACCAAATGTTATTATTTGGATAAAAAACCGCAAGCTTCATTGTTAAATATAGCGTAGACAATGCCTCCTTTCAAGCATAAATATGAGGCTCTGTGAGTGTCCACTCACTCCAAATCTGTCTGGTCCACCTGCTGAAATACCACAGAAGATCGAAATGCTACAACATTTTACATATATAAAAGGTTATCTTCCAACTCATACTGCAAGTAAGGTGAAAATTACATAACGGAAGAAATTACTTACCAAAAGAACGATTATGCATAAATATACGCCCCCTCCAGTGTTAGCTCCAGTGTAATTAATGCCTCTTTTCGAACATAAATTTGATGCCGTGTGAGTATCCTCTCACACCAAATCTAGCCGAAGAGCTTGCTGAAACACCACAGAAGCAGGAAATGTTATTGGATTGTACTTATGTAAAAGGTCGCCTTACAAGTCATGTGGAAAGTTATTTTAAAAATATATAACAGAAGTAATGGCTTACCACATGTTATTATTTGGATAAAGAACCGCAAGCTTCACTGTTAAATATAGCGTAGACGATGCCTCCTTTCAAGCATAAATATGAGTCTCTGTGAGAGTCCGCTCACTCCAAATCTGCCCAGTCCACCTGCTGAAATACCACAGAAGAATGAAATGCTACAACATCTTACATATATAAAAGGTCATCTTCCAACTCATACTGCAAGTAAGGTGAAAATTACATAACGGAAGACATTACTTACCAAAAGAACGATTATGCATAAATATACGCCCCCTCCAGTGTTAACACTAGTGTAATTAATGCCTCTTTTCGAGCATAAATTTGATGCCGTGTGAGTATCCTCTCACACCAAATCTAGCCGAAGAGCTTTCTGAAACACCACAGAAGCAAGAAATGTTACTGGATTTTACTTATGTAAAAGGTCGCCTTACAAGTCTTGTGGAAGGTTATTTAAAAAAAAAAATAACAGAAGTAATGGCTTACCACATGTTATTATTTGGATAAAGAACCGCAAGCTTCATTGTTAAATATAGCGTAGACGATGCCTCCTTTCAAGCATAAATATGAGGCTCTATGAGTGTCTGCTCACTCCAAATCTGTCTGGTCCACCTGCTGAAATACCACAGAAGAATGAAATGCTACAACATTTTACATATATAAAATGTTATCTTCCAACTCATACTGCAAGTAAGGTGAAAATTAAATAACGGAAGAAATTACTTACCAAAAGAACGATTATGCATAAATATACGCCCCCTCCAGTGTTAACACTAGTGTAATTAATGCCTCTTTTCGAGCATAAATTTGATGCCGTGTGAGTATCCTCTCACACCAAATCTAACCGAAAAGCTTGCTGAAACACCACAGAAGCAGGAAATGTTACTGGATTTTATCCATGTAAAAGGTCGCCTTACAAGTCATGTGGAAAGTTATTTTAAAAATATATAACAGAAGTAATGGCTTACCACATGTTATTATTTGGATAAAGAACCGCAAGCTTCACTGTTAAATATAGCGTAGACGATGCCTCCTTTCAAGCATAAATATGAGGCTCTATGAGTGTCTGCTCACTCCAAATCTGTCTGGTCCACCTGCTGACATACCACAGAAGAATGAAATGCTACAACATTTTACATATATAAAAGGTCATCTTCGAACTCATACTGCAAGAAAGGTGAAAATTACATAACGGAAGAAATTACTTACCAAAAGAACGATTATTCATAAATATACGCCCCCTCCAGTGTTAACACTAGTGTAATTAATGCCTCTTTTCGAGAATAAATTTGATGCCGTGTGAGTATCGAGTCACAACAAATCTCGCCGAAGAGCTTGCTGAAACACCACAGAAGCAGGAAATGTTACTGGATTTTACTTATGTAAAAGGTCGCCTTACAAGTCATGTGGAAAGTTGTTTTAAAAATATATAACAGAAGTAATGGCTTACAACATGTTAATATTTGGATAAAGAACCGCAAGCTTCGTTGTTAAATATAGCGTAGACGATGCATCCTTTCAAGCATAAATATGATCCTCGGTGAGTGTCTGCTCACTCCAAATCTGCACAGTCCACATGCTGAAATACCACAGAAGAATGAAATGCTACAACATTTTACATATATAAAAGGTCATCTTCCAACTCATACTGCAAGTAAGGTGAAAAATACATAACGGAAGAAATTACTTACCAAAAGAACGATTATGCATAAATATACGCCCCCTCCAGAATTAGCTCTAGTGTAATTAATGCCTATTTTCGAGCATAAATTTGATGCCGTGTGAGTATCCTCTCACGCCAAATCTAGCCGAAGAGCTTGCTGAAACACCACAGAAGCAGGAAATGTTACTGGATTTTACTTATGTAAAAGGTCGCCTTACAAGTCATGTGGAAAGTTATTTTAAAAATATATAACAGAAGTAACGGCTTACCACATGTTATTATTTGGATAAAGATCCGCCAGCTTTACTATTAAGTATTGCATATCCGATGCCTAGTTTCCAGCATAAATATGAGGCTCTGTGAGTGTCCGCTCACTCCAAATCTGCCCAGTCCACCTGCTGAAATACCACAGAAGAATGAAATGCTACAACATTTTATGTATATAAAAGGTCATCTTCCAACTCATACTGCAAGTAAGGTGAAAAATACATAACGGAAGAAATTACTTACCAATAGAACGATAATGCATAAATATACGCCCCCTCCAGTGTTAGCTCTAGTGTAATTAATGCCTCTTTTCGAGCATAAATTTGATGCCGTGTGAGTATCCTCTCACACCAAATCTAGCCGAAGAGCCTGCTGAAACACCACAGAAGCAGGAAATGTTACTGGATTTTATTCATGTAAAAGGACGCCTTACAAGTCATGTGGAAAGTTATTTTAAAAATATATAACAGAAGTAATGGCTTACCACATGTTATTATTTGGATAAAGAACCGCAAGCTTCACTGTTAAATATAGCGTAGACGATGACTCCTTTCAAGCAGAAATATGAGGCTCTATGAGTGTCTGCTCACTCCAAATCTGTCTGGTCCACCTGCTGAAATACCACAGAAGAATGAAATGCTACAACATTTTACATATATAAAAGGTCATCTTCGAACTCATACTGCAAGTAAGGTGAAAATTACATAACGGAAGAAATTACTTACCAAAATAACTATTATTCATAAATATACGCCCCCTCCAGTGTTAACACTAGTGTAATTAATGCCTCTTTTCGAGAATAAATTTGATGCCGTGTGAGTATCCTCTCACACCAAATCTCGCCGAAGAGCTTGCTGAAACACCACAGAAGCAGGAAATGTTACTGGATTTTAGTTATGTAAAAGGTCGCCTTACAAGTCATGTGGAAAGTTATTTTAAATATATATAACAGAAGTAATGGCTTACCACATATTATTATATGGATAAAGAACCGCAAGCTTCACTGTTAAATATAGCGTACACGATGCCTCCTTTCAAGCATAAATATGAGGCTCTGTGAGTGTCCGCTCACTCCAAATCTATCTGGCCCACCTGCTGAAATACCACAGAAGAATGAAATGCTACAACATTTTACATGTATAAAAGGTCATCTTCCAACTCATACTGCAAGTAAGGTGAAAAATACATAACGGAAGAAATTACTTACCAAAAGAACGATAATGCATAAATATACGCCCCCTCCAGTGTTAGCTCTAGTGTAATTAATGACTCTTTTCGAGCATAAACTTGATGCCGTGTGAGTATCCTCTCACACCAAATCTCGCCGAAGAGCTTGCTGAAACACCACAGAAGCAGGAAATGTTACTGGATTTTACTTATGTAAAAGGTCGCCTTACAAGTCATGTGGAAAGTTATTTTAAAAATATATAACAGAAGTAATGGCTTACCACATGTTATTATTTGGATAAACAACCGCAAGCTTCATTGTTAAATATAGCGTAGACAATGCCTCCTTTCAAGCATAAATATGAGGCTCTGTGAGTGTCCGGTCACTCCAAATCTGCCCGGTACACCTGCTGAAATACCACAGAAGAATGAAATGCTACAACATTTTACATATATAAAAGGTCATCTTCCAACTCATACTGCAAGTAAGGTGAAAATTACATAACGGAATAAATTACTTACCAAAAGAACGATTTTGCATAAATATACGCCCCCTCCAGTGTTAGCTCTAGTGTAATTAATGCCTCTTTTCGAGCATAAATTTGATGCCGTGTGAGTATCCTCTCACACCAAATCTAGCCGACGAGCTTGCTGAAACACCACAGAAGCAGGAAATGTTACTGGATTTTACTTATGTAAACGGTCGCCTTACAAGTCATGTGGAAAGTTATTTTAAAAATATATAACAGAAGTAATGGCTTACCACATGTTATTATTTGAATAAAGAACCGCAAGCTTCATTGTTAAATATAGCGTAGACAATGCCTCCTTTCAAGCATAAATATGAGGCTCTGTGAGTGTCCGCTCACTCCAAATCTGCCCAGTCCACCTGCTGAAATACCACAGAAGAATGAAATGCTACAACAATTTACATATATAAAAGGTTATCTTCCAACTCATACTGCAAGTAAGGTGAAAATTACATAACGGAAGAAATTACTTACCAAAAGAACGATTATGCATAAATATACGCCCCATCCAGTGTTAACACTAGTGTAATTATTGCCTCTTTTCGAGCATAAATCTGATGCCGTGTGAGTATCCTCTCACACCAAATCTAGCCGAAGAGCTTGCTGAAACACCACAGAAGCAGGAAATGTTACTGGATTTTACTTATGTAAAAGGTCGCCTTACAAGTCATGTGGAAAGTTATTTTAAAAATATATAACAGAAGTAATGGCTTACCACATGTTATTATTTGGATAAAGATCCGCAAGCTTCACTGTCAAATATAGCGTACACGATGCCTCCTTTCAAGCATAAATATGAGGCTCTGTGAGTGTCCGCTCACTCCAAATCTGCCCAGTCCACCTGCTGAAATACCACAGAACAATGAAATGCTACAACATTTTACATATATAAAATGTCATCTTCCAACTCATACTGCAAGTAAGGTGAAAAATACATAACGGTAGAAATTAATTACCAAAAGAACGATTATGCATAAATATACGCCCCCTCCAGTGTTAGCTCTAGTGTAATTAATGCCTCTTCCAACATAAATTTGATGCCGTGTGAGTATCCTCTCACACCAAATCTAGCCGAAGAGCTTGCTGAAACACCACAGAAGCAGGAAATGTTACTGGATTTTAGTTATGTAAAAGGTCGCCTTACAAGTCATGTGGAATGTTATTTTAAATATATATAACAGAAGTAATGGCTTACCACATATTATTATATGGATAAAGAACCGCAAGCTTAACTGTTAAATATAGCGTAGACGATGCCTCCTTTCAAGCATAAATATGAGGCTCTGTGAGTGTCCGCTCACTCCAAATCTATCTGGTCCACCTGCTGAAATACCACAGAAGAATGAAATGCTACAACATTTTACATGTATAAAAGGTCATCTTCCAACTCATACTGCAAGTAAGGTGAAAAATACATAACGGAAGAAATTACTTTCCAAAAGAACGATAATGCATAAATATACGCCCCCTCCAGTGTTATCTCTAGTGTAATTAATGACTCTTTTCGAGCATAAACTTGATGCCGTGTGAGTATCCTCTCACACCAAATCTAGCCGAAGAGCTTGCTGAAACACCACAGAAGCAGGAAATGTTACTGGATTTTACTTATGTAAAAGGTCACCTTACAAGTCATGTGGAAAGTTATTTTAAAAATATATAACAGAAGTAATGGCTTACCACATGTTATTATTTGGATAAACAACCGCAAGCTTCATTGTTAAATATAGCGTAGACAATGCCTCCTTTCAAGCATAAATATGAGGCTCTGTGAGTGTCCGCTCACTCCAAATCTGCCCGGTCCACATGCTGAAATACCACAGAAGAATGAAATGCTACAACATTTTACATATATAAAAGGTCATCTTCCAACTCATACTCCAAGTAAGGTGAAAAATACATAACGGAAGAAATTACTTACCAAAAGAACGATAATGCATAAATATACGCCCCCTCCAGTGTTATCTCTAGTGTAATTAATGACTCTTTTCGAGCATGAACTTGATGCCGTGTGAGTATCCTCTCACACCAAATCTCGCCGAAGAGCTTGCTGAAACACCACAGAAGCAGGAAATGTTACTGGATTTTACTTATGTAAAAGGTCGCCTTACAAGTCATGTGGAAAGTTATTTTAAAAATATATAACAGAAGTAATGGCTTACCACATATTATTATTTGGATAAAGAACCGCAAGCTTCATTGTTAAATATAGCGTAGACAATGCCTCCTTTCAAGCATAAATATGAGGCTCTGTGAGTGTCCGCTCACTCCAAATCTGCCCGGTCCACCTGCTGAAATACCACAGAAGAATGAAATGCTACAACATTTTACATATATAAAAAGTCATCTTCCAACTCATACTGCAAGTAAGGTGAAAATTACATAACGGAAGAAATTACTTACCAAAAGAACGATTATGCATAAATATACGCCCCCTCCAGTGTTAACACTAGTGTAATTAATGCCGCTTTTCGAGCATAAATTTGATGCCATGTGAGTATCCTCTCACACCAAATCTAGCCGAAGAGCTTGCTGAAACACCACAGAAGCAGGAAATGTTACTGGATTTTACTCATGTAACAGGTCGCCTTACAAGTCATGTGGAAAGTTATTTTAAAAATATATAACAGAAGTAATGGCTTACCACATGTTATTATTTGGATAAAAAACCGCAAACTTCATTGTTAAATATAGCGTAGACAATGCCTCCTTTCAAGCATAAATATGAGGCTCTGTGAGTGTCCGCTCACTCCAAATCTGCCCAGTCCACCTGCTGAAATACCACAGAAGAATGAAATGCTACAACATTTTACATATATAAAAGGTCATCTTCCAACTCATACTGCAAGTAAGGTGAAAATTACATAACGGAAGAAATTACTTACCAAAAGAACGATTATGCATAAATATACGCCCCCTCCAGTGTTAACACTAGTGTAATTAATGCCTCATTTCGAGCATAAACTTGATGCCGTGTGAGTATCCTCTCACGCCAAATCTAGCCGAAGAGCTTGCTGAAACACCACAGAAGCAGGAAATGTTACTGGATTTTACTTATGTAAAACGTCGCCTTACAAGTAATGTGGAAAGTTATTTAAAAAATATATAACAGAAGTAATGGCTTACCACATGTTATTATTTGGATAAAGAACCGCAAGCTTCATTGTTAAATATAGCGTAGACGATGCCTCCTTTCAAGCATAAATATGAGGCTCTGTGAGTGTCCGCTCACTCCAAATCTGCCCAGTCCACCTGCTGAAATACCACAGAAGAATGAAATGCTACAACATTTTACATATATAAAAGGTCATCTTCCAACTCATATTGCAAGTAAGGTGAAAATTACATAACGGAAGAAATTACTTACCAAAAAAACAATTATGCATAAATATACGCCCCCTCCAGTGTTAACACTAGTGTAATTAATGCCGCTTTTCGAGCATAAATTTGATGCCGTGTGAGTATCCTCTCACACCAAATCTAGCCGATGAGCTTGCTGAAACACCACAGAAGCAGGAAATGTTACTGGATTTTACTTATGTAAACGGTCGCCTTACAAGTCATGTGGAAAGTTATTTTAAAAATATATAACAGAAGTAATGGCTTACCACATGTTATTATTTGGAAAAAGAACCGCAAGCTTCATTGTTAAATATAGCGTAGACGTTGCCTCCTTTCAAGCATAAATATGAGGCTTTGTGAGTGTCCGCTTACTCCAAATCAGTCTGGTCCACTTGCTGAAATACCACAGAAGAATGAAATGCTACAACATTTTACATATATAAAAGGTTATCTTCCAACTCATACTGCAAGTAAGGTGAAAATTACATAACGGAAGAAATTACTTACCAAAAGAACGATAATGCGTAAATATACGCCCCCTCCAGTGTTAACACTAGTGTAATTAATGCCTCTTTTCGAGCATAAATTTGATGCCGTGTGAGTATCCTCTCACACCAAATCTAGCTGAAGAGCTTGCTGAAACACCACAGAAGCAGGAAATGTTACTGGATTTGACTTATGTAAAACGTCGCCTTACAAGTAATGTGGAAAGTTATTTAAAAAATATATAACAGAAGTAATGGCTTACCACATGTTATTATTTGGATAAAGAACCGCAAGCTTCATTGTTAAATATAGCGTAGACGATGCCTCCTTTCAAGCATAAATATGAGGCTCTGTGAGTGTCCGCTCACTCCAAATCTGCCCGGTCCACCTGCTGAAATACCACAGAAGAATGAAATGCTATAACATTTTACATATATAAAAGGTCATCTTCCAACTCATACTGCAAGTAAGGTGAAAATTACATAACGGAATAAATTACTTACCAAAAGAACGATTTTGCATAAATATACGCCCCCTCCAGTGTTAGCTCTAGTGTAATTAATGCCTCTTTTTGAGCATAAATTTGAAGCCGTGTGAGTATCCTCTCACACCAAATCTAGCCGAAGAGCTTGCTGAAACACCACAGAAGCAGGAAATGTTACTGGATTTTACTTATGTAAACGGTCGCCTTACAAGTCATGTGGAAAGTTATTTTAAAAATATATAACAGAAGTAATGGCTTACCACATGTTATTATTTGGAAAAAGAACCGCAAGCTTCATTGTGAAATATAGCGTAGACGTTGCCTCCTTTCAAGCATAAATATGAGGCTTTGTGAGTGTCCGCTTACTCCAAATCAGTCTGGTCCACTTGCTGAAATACCACAGAAGAATGAAATGCTACAACATTTTACATATATAAAAGGTCATCTTCCAACTCATACTGCAAGTAAGGTGAAAAATACATAACGGAAAAATTACTTACCAAAAGAACGATAATGCATAAATATACGCCCCCTCCAGTGTTATCTCTAGTGTAATTAATGACTCTTTTCGAGCATAAACTTGATGCCGTGTGAGTATCCTCTCACACCAAATCTCGCCGAAGAGCTTCCTGAAACACCACAGAAGCAGGAAATGTTACTGGATTTTACTTATGTAAAAGGTCGCCTTACAAGTCATGTGGAAAGTTATTTTAAAAATATATAACAGAAGTAATGGCTTACCACATGTTATTATTTGGATAAACAACCGCAAGCTTCATTGTTAAATATAGCGTAGACGATGCCACCTCTCAAGCATAAATTTGAGGCTCTGTGAGTGTCCGCTCACTCCAAATCTGCCCGGTCCACCTGCTGAAATACCACAGAAGAATGAAATACTACAACATTTTACATATATAAAAGGTCATCTTCCAACTCATACTGCAAGTAAGGTGAAAATTACATAACGGAATAAATTACTTACCAAAAGAACGATAATGCATAAATATACGCCCCCTCCCGTGTTATCTCTAGTGTAATTAATGACTCTTTTCGAGCATAAACTTGATGCCGTGTGAGTATCCTCTCACACCAAATCTCGCCGAAGAGCTTCCTGAAACACCACAGAAGCAGGAAATGTTACTGGATTTTACTTATGTAAAAGGTCGCCTTACAAGTCATGTGGAAAGTTATTTTAAAAATATATAACAGAAGTAATGGCTTACCACATGTTATTACTTGGATAAAGAACCGCAAGCTTCACTGTTCAATATAGCGTACACGATGCCTCCTTTCAAGCATAAATATGAGGCTCTGTGAGTGTCTGCTCACTCCAAATCTATCTGGTCCAACTGCTGAAATACCACAGAAGAATGAAATGCTACAACATTTTACATGTATAAAAGGTCATCTTCCAACTCATACTGCAAGTAAGGTGAAAATTACATAACGGAAGAAATTACTTACCAAAAGAACGATAATGCATAAATATACGCCCCCTCCAGTGTTATCTCTAGTGTAATTAATGACTCTTTTCGAGCATAAACTTGATGCCGTGTGAGTATCCTCTCACACCAAATCTCGCCGAAGAGCTTCCTGAAACACCACAGAAGCAGGAAATGTTACTGGATTTTACTTATGTGAAAGGTCGCCTTACAAGTCATGTGGAAAGTTATTTTAAAAATATATAACAGGAGTAATGGCTTACCACATGTTATTATTTGGATAAACAACCGCAAGCTTCACTGTTAAATATAGCGTAGACGATGCCTCCTTTCAAGCATAAATATGAGGCTCTGTGAGTGTCCGCTCACTGCAAATCTGCCCTGTCCACCTGCTGAAATACCACAGAAGAATGAAATGCTACAATATTTTACATATATAAAAGGTCATCTTCCAACTCATTCTGCAAGTAAGGTGAAAATTACATAACGGAATAAATTACTTACCAAAAGAACGATAATGCATAAATATACGCCCCCTCCAGTGTTAGCTCTAGTGTAATTAATGCCTCTTTTCGAGCATAAATTTGATGCCGTGTGAGTATCCTCTCACAACAAATCTAGCCGAAGAGCTTGCTGAAACACCTCAGAAGCAGGAAATGTTACTGGATTTTACTTATGTAAAAGGTCGCCTTACAAGTCATGTGGAAAGTTATTTTAAATATATATAACAGAAGTAATGGCTTACCACATATTATTATATGGATAAAGAACCGCAAGCTTCACTGTTAAATATAGCGTACACGGTGCCTCCTTTCAAGCATAAATATGAGGCTCTGTGAGTGTCCGCTCACTCCAAATCTATCTGGTCCGCCTGCTGAAATACCACAGAAGAATGAAATGCTACAACATTTTACATGTATAAAAGGTCATCTTCCAACTCATACTGCAAGTAAGGTGAAAAATACATAACGGAAGAAATTACTTACCAAAAGAACGATAATGCATAAATATACGCCCCCTACAGTGTTATCTCTGGTGTAATTAATGACTCTTTTCGAGCATAAACTTGATGCCGTGTGAGTATCCTCTCACACCAAATCTCGCCGAAGAGCTTCCTGAAACACCACAGAAGCAGGAAATGTTACTGGATTCTACTTATGTAAAAGGTCGCCTTACAAGTCATGTGGAAAGTTATTTTAAATATATATAACAGAAGTAATGGCTTACCACATATTACTATATGGATAAAGAACCGCAAGCTTCACTGTTAAATATAGCGTACACGATGCCTCCTTTCAAGCATAAATATGAGGCTCTGTGAGTGTCCGCTCACTCCAAATCTATCTGGTCCGCCTGCTGAAATACCACAGAAGAATGAAATGCTACATCATTTTACATGTATAAAAGGTCATCTTCCAACTCATACTGCAAGTAAGGTGAAAAATACCTAACGGAAGAAATTACTTACCAAAAGAACGATAATGCATAAATATACGCCCCCTCCAGTGTTATCTCTAGCGTAATTAATGACTCTTTTCGAGCATAAACTTGATGCCGTGTGAGTATCCTCTCACACCAAATCTCGCCGAAGAGCTTCCTGAAACACCACAGAAGCAGGAAATGTTACTGGATTTTACTTATGTAAAAGGTCGCCTTACAAGTCATGTGGAAAGTTATTTTAAAAATATATAACAGAAGTAATGGCTTACCACATGTTATTATTTGGATAAACAACCGCAAGCTTCATTGTTAAATATAGCATAGACGATGCCTCCTTTCAAGCATAAATATGATGCTCTGTGAGTGTCCGCTCACTCCAAATCTATCTGGTCCACCTGCTGAAATACCACAGAAGAATGAAATGCTACAACATTTTACATGTATAAAAGGTCATCTTCCAACTCATACTGCAAGTAAGGTGAAAAATACATAACGGAAGAAATTACTTACCAAAAGAACGATAATGCATAAATATACGCCCCCTCCAGTGTTATCTCTAGTGTAATTAATGCCTCTTTTCGAGCATAAACTTGATGCCGTGTGAGTATCCTCTCATACCAAATCTCGCCGAAGAGCTTCCTGAAACACCACAGAAGCAGGAAATGTTACTGGATTTTACTTATGTAAAAGGTCGCCTTACAAGTCATGTGGAAAGTTATTTTAAAAATATATAACAGAAGTAATGGCTTACCACATGTTATTATATGGATAAAGAACCGCAAGCTTCACTGTTAAATATAGCGTACACGATGCCTCCTTTCAAGCATAAATATGAGGCTCTGTGAGTGTCCGCTCACTCCAAATCTATCTGGTCCGCCTGCTGAAATACCACAGAAGAATGAAATGCTACAACATTTTACATGTATAAAAGGTCATCTTCCAACTCATACTGCAAGTAATGTGAAAATTACATAACGGAATAAATTACTTACCAAAAGAACGATTTTGCATAAATATACGCCCCCTCCAGTGTTAGCTCTAGTGTAATAAATGCCTCTTTTCGAGCATAAATTTGATGCCGTGTGAGTATCCTCTCACACCAAATCTCGCCGAAGAGCTTCCTGAAACACCACAGAAGCAGGAAATGTTACTGGATTTTACTTATGTAAAAGGTCGCCTTACAAGTCATGTGGAAAGTTATTTTAAAAATATATAACAGAAGTAATGGCTTACCACATGTTATTACTTGGATAAAGAACCGCAAGCTTCACTGTTCAATATAGCGTACACGATGCCTCCTTTCAAGCATAAATATGAGGCTCTGTGAGTGTCTGCTCACTCCAAATCTATCTGGTCCAACTGCTGAAATACCACAGAAGAATGAAATGCTACAACATTTTACATGTATAAAAGGTCATCTTCCAACTCATACTGCAAGTAAGGTGAAAATTACATAACGGAAGAAATTACTTACCAAAAGAACGATAATGCATAAATATACGCCCCCTCCAGTGTTATCTCTAGTGTAATTAATGACTCTTTTCGAGCATAAACTTGATGCCGTGTGAGTATCCTCTCACACCAAATCTCGCCGAAGAGCTTCCTGAAACACCACAGAAGCAGGAAATGTTACTGGATTTTACTTATGTAAAAGGTCGCCTTACAAGTCATGTGGAAAGTTATTTTAAAAATATATAACAGGAGTAATGGCTTACCACATGTTATTATTTGGATAAACAACCGCAAGCTTCACTGTTAAATATAGCGTAGACGATGCCTCCTTTCAAGCATAAATATGAGGCTCTGTGAGTGTCCGCTCACTGCAAATCTGCCCTGTCCACCTGCTGAAATACCACAGAAGAATGAAATGCTACAATATTTTACATATATAAAAGGTCATCTTCCAACTCATTCTGCAAGTAAGGTGAAAATTACATAACGGAATAAATTACTTACCAAAAGAACGATAATGCATAAATATACGCCCCCTCCAGTGTTAGCTCTAGTGTAATTAATGCCTCTTTTCGAGCATAAATTTGATGCCGTGTGAGTATCCTCTCACAACAAATCTAGCCGAAGAGCTTGCTGAAACACCTCAGAAGCAGGAAATGTTACTGGATTTTACTTATGTAAAAGGTCGCCTTACAAGTCATGTGGAAAGTTATTTTAAATTTATATAACAGAAGTAATGGCTTACCACATATTATTATATGGATAAAGAACCGCAAGCTTCACTGTTAAATATAGCGTACACGGTGCCTCCTTTCAAGCATAAATATGAGGCTCTGTGAGTGTCCGCTCACTCCAAATCTATCTGGTCCGCCTGCTGAAATACCACAGAAGAATGAAATGCTACAACATTTTACATGTATAAAAGGTCATCTTCCAACTCATACTGCAAGTAAGGTGAAAAATACATAACGGAAGAAATTACTTACCAAAAGAACGATAATGCATAAGTATACGCCCCCTACAGTGTTATCTCTGGTGTAATTAATGACTCTTTTCGAGCATAAACTTGATGCCGTGTGAGTATCCTCTCACACCAAATCTCGCCGAAGAGCTTCCTGAAACACCACAGAAGCAGGAAATGTTACTGGATTCTACTTATGTAAAAGGTCGCCTTACAAGTCATGTGGAAAGTTATTTTAAATATATATAACAGAAGTAATGGCTTACCACATATTACTATATGGATAAAGAACCGCAAGCTTCACTGTTAAATATAGCGTACACGATGCCTCCTTTCAAGCATAAATATGAGGCTCTGTGAGTGTCCGCTCACTCCAAATCTATCTGGTCCGCCTGCTGAAATACCACAGAAGAATGAAATGCTACATCATTTTACATGTATAAAAGGTCATCTTCCAACTCATACTGCAAGTAAGGTGAAAAATACCTAACGGAAGAAATTACTTACCAAAAGAACGATAATGCATAAATATACGCCCCCTCCAGTGTTATCTCTAGTGTAATTAATGACTCTTTTCGAGCATAAACTTGATGCCGTGTGAGTATCCTCTCACACCAAATCTCGCCGAAGAGCTTCCTGAAACACCACAGAAGCAGGAAATGTTACTGGATTTTACTTATGTAAAAGGTCGCCTTACAAGTCATGTGGAAAGTTATTTTAAAAATATATAACAGAAGTAATGGCTTACCACATGTTATTATTTGGATAAACAACCGCAAGCTTCATTGTTAAATATAGCATAGACGATGCCTCCTTTCAAGCATAAATATGAGGCTCTGTGAGTGTCCGCTCACTCCAAATCTGCCCGGTCCACCTGCTGAAATACCACAGAAGAATGAAATGCTACAACATTTTACATGTATAAAAGGTCATCTTCCAACTCATACTGCAAGTAAGGTGAAAAATACATAACGGAAGAAATTACTTACCAAAAGAACGATAATGCATAAATATACGCCCCCTCCAGTGTTATCTCTAGTGTAATTAATGACTCTTTTCGAGCATAAACTTGATGCCGTGTGAGTATCCTCTCACACCAAATCTCGCCGAAGAGCTTCCTGAAACACCACAGAAGCAGGAAATGTTACTGGATTTTACTTATGTAAAAGGTCGCCTTACAAGTCATGTGGAAAGTTATTTAAAAATATATAACAGAAGTAATGGCTTACCACATGTTATTATTTGGATAAACAACCGCAAGCTTCATTGTTAAATATAGCGTAGACGATGCCTCCTTTCAAGCATAAATATGAGGCTCTGTGAGTGTCCGCTCACTCCAAATCTGCCCGGTCCACCTGCTGAAATACCACAGAAGAATGAAATGCTACAACATTTTACATATATAAAAGGTCATCTTCCAACTCATACTGCAAGTAAGGTGAAAATTACATAACGGAATAAATTACTTACCAAAAGAACGATTTTGCATAAATATACGCCCCCTCCAGTGTTAGCTCTAGTGTAATTAATGCCTCTTTTCGAGCATAAATTTGATGCCGTGTGAGTATCCTCTCACACCAAATCTAGCCGAAGAGCTTGCTGAAACACCACAGAAGCAGGAAATGTTACTGGATTTTACTTATGTAAAAGGTCGCCTTACAAGTCATGTGGAAAGTTATTTTAAATATATATAACAGAAGTAATGGCTTACCACATATTATTATATGGATAAAGAACCGCAAGCTTCACTGTTAAATATAGCGTAGACGATGCCTCCTTTCAAGCATAAATATGAGGCTCTGTGAGTGTCCGCTCACTCCAAATCTATCTGGTCCACCTGCTGAAATACCACAGAAGAATGAAATGCTACAACATTTTACATGTATAAAAGGTCATCTTCCAACTCATACTGCAAGTAAGGTGAAAAATACATAACGGAAGAAATTACTTACCAAAAGAACGATAATGCATAAATATACGCCCCCTCCAGTGTTATCTCTAGTGTAATTAATGACTCTTTTCGAGCATAAACTTAATGCCGTGTGAGTATCCTCTCATACCAAATCTCGCCGAAGAGCTTCCTGAAACACCACAGAAGCAGGAAATGTTACTGGATTTTACTTATGTAAAAGGTCGCCTTACAAGTCATGTGGAAAGTTATTTTAAAAATATATAACAGAAGTAGTGGCTTACCACATGTTATTATTTGGATAAACAACCGCAAGCTTCATTGTTAAATATAGCGTAGACGATGCCTCCTTTCAAGCATAAATATGAGGCTCTGTGAGTGTCCGCTCACTCCAAATCTGCCCGGTCCACCTGCTGAAATACCACAGAAGAATGAAATGCTACAACATTTTACATATACAAAAGGTCATCTTCCAACTCATACTGCAAGTAAGGTGAAAATTACATAACGGAATAAATTACTTACCAAAAGAACGATTTTGCATAAATATACGCCCCCTCCAGTGTTAGCTCTAGTGTAATTAATGACTCTTTTCGAGCATAAACTTGATGCCGTGTGAGTATCCTCTCACACCAAATCTCGCCGAAGAGCTTCCTGAAACACCTCAGAAGCAGGAAATGTTACTGGATTTTACTTATGTAAAAGGTCGCCTTACAAGTCATGTGGAAAGTTATTTTAAATATATATAACAGAAGTAATGGCTTACCACATATTATTATATGGATAAAGAACCGCAAGCTTCACTGTTAAATATAGCGTACACGATGCCTCCTTTCAAGCATAAATATGAGGCTCTGTGAGTGTCCGCTCACTCCAAATCTATCTGGTCCACCTGCTGAATTACCACAGAAGAATGAAATGCTACAACATTTTACATGTATAAAAGGTCATCTTCCAACTCATACTGCAAGTAAGGTGAAAAATACATAACGGAAGAAATTACTTACCAAAAGAACGATAATGCATAAATATACGCCCTGTTCAGTGTTATCTCTAGTGTAATTAATGACTCTTTTCGAGCATAAACTTGATGCCGTGTGAGTATCCTCTCACACCAAATCTCGCCGAAGAGCTTCCTGAAACACCACAGAAGCAGGAAATGTTACTGGATTTTACTTATGTAAAAGGTCGCCTTACAAGTCATGTGGAAAGTTATTTTAAAAATATATAACAGAAGTAATGGCTTACCACATGTTATTATATGGATAAAGAACCGCAAGCTTCACTGTTAAATATAGCGTACACGATGCCTCCTTTCAAGCATAAATATGAGGCTCTGTGAGTGTCCGCTCACTCCAAATCTATCTGGTCCGCCTGCTGAAATACCACAGAAGAATGAAATGCTACAACATTTTACATGTATAAAAGGTCATCTTCCAACTCATACTGCAAGTAAGGTGAAAAATACATAACGGAAGAAATTACTTACCAAAAGAACGATAATGCATAAATATACGCCCCCTCCAGTGTTATCTCTAGTGTAATTAATGACTCTTTTCGAGCATAAACTTGATGCCGTGTGAGTATCCTCTCACACCAAATCTCGCCGAAGAGCTTCCTGAAACACCACAGAAGCAGGAAATGTTACTGGATTTTACTTATGTAAAAGGTCGCCTTACAAGTCATGTGGAAAGTTATTTTAAATATATATAACAGAAGTAATGGCTTACCACATATTATTATATGGATAAAGAACCGCAAGCTTCACTGTTAAATATAGCGTACACGATGCCTCCTTTCAAGCATAAATATGAGGCTCTGTGAGTGTCCGCTCACTCCAAATCTATCTGGTCCACCTGCTGAAATACCACAGAAGAATGAAATGCTACAACATTTTACATGTATAAAAGGTCATCTTCCAACTCATACTGCAAGTAAGGTGAAAAATACATAACGGAAGAAATTACTTACCAAAAGAACGATAATGCATAAATATACGCCCCCTCCAGTGTTATCTCTAGTGTAATTAATGCCTCTTTTCGAGCATAAACTTGATGCCGTGTGAGTATCCTCTCACACCAAATCTCGCCGAAGAGCTTCCTGAAACACCACAGAAGCAGGAAATGTTACTGGATTTTACTTATGTAAAAGGTCGCCTTACAAGTCATGTGGAAAGTTATTTAAAAATATATAACAGAAGTAATGGCTTACCACATGTTATTATTTGGATAAACAACCGCAAGCTTCATTGTTAAATATAGCGTACACGATGCCTCCTTTCAAGCATAAATATGAGGCTCTGTGAGTGTCCGCTCACTCCAAATCTGCCCGGTCCACCTGCTGAAATACCACAGAAGAATGAAATGCTACAACATTTTACATATATAAAAGGTCATCTTCCAACTCATACTGCAAGTAATGTGAAAATTACATAACGGAATAAATTACTTACCAAAAGAACGATTTTGCATAAATATACGCCCCCTCCAGTGTTAGCTCTAGTGTAATTAATGCCTCTTTTCGAGCATAAATTTGATGCCGTGTGAGTATCCTCTCACACCAAATCTAGCCGAAGAGCTTGCTGAAACACCACAGAAGCAGGAAATGTTACTGGATTTTACTTATGTAAAAGGTCGCTTTACAAGTCATGTGGAAAGTTATTTTAAATATATATAACAGAAGTAATGGCTTACCACATATTATTATATGGATAAAGAACCGCAAGCTTCACTGTTAAATATAGCGTAGACGATGCCTCCTTTCAAGCATAAATATGAGGCTCTGTGAGTGTCCGCTCACTCCAAATCTATCTGGTCCACCTGCTGAAATACCACAGAAGAATGAAATGCTACAACATTTTACATGTATAAAAGGTCATCTTCCAACTCATACTGCAAGTAAGGTGAAAAATACATAACGGAAGAAATTACTTACCAAAAGAACGATAATGCATAAATATACGCCCCCTCCAGTGTTATCTCTAGTGTAATTAATGACTCTTTTCGAGCATAAACTTGATGCCGTGTGAGTATCCTCTCATACCAAATCTCGCCGAAGAGCTTCCTGAAACACCACAGAAGCAGGAAATGTTACTGGATTTTACTTATGTAAAAGGTCGCCTTACAAGTCATGTGGAAAGTTATTTTAAAAATATATAACAGAAGTAGTGGCTTACCACATGTTATTATTTGGATAAACAACCGCAAGCTTCACTGTTAAATATAGCGTAGACGATGCCTCCTTTCAAGCATAAATATGAGGCTCTGTGAGTGTACGCTCACTGCAAATCTGCCCTGTCCACCTGCTGAAATACCACAGAAGAATGAAATGCTACAATATTTTACATATATAAAAGGTCATCTTCCAACTCATTCTGCAAGTAAGGTGAAAATTACATAACGGAAGAAATTACTTACCAAAAGAACGATTATGCATAAATATACGCCCCCTCCAGTGTTAGCTCTAGTGTAATTAATGCCTCTTTTCGAGCATAAATTTGATGCCGTGTGAGTATCCTCTCACAACAAATCTAGCCGAAGAGCTTGCTGAAACACCTCAGAAGCAGGAAATGTTACTGGATTTTACTTATGTAAAAGGTCGCCTTACAAGTCATGTGGAAAGTTATTTTAAATATATATAACAGAAGTAATGGCTTACCACATATTATTATATGGATAAAGAACCGCAAGCTTCACTGTTAAATATAGTGTACACGGTGCCTCCTTTCAAGCATAAATATGAGGCTCTGTGAGTGTCCGCTCACTCCAAATCTATCTGGTCCGCCTGCTGAAATACCACAGAAGAATGAAATGCTACAACATTTTACATGTATAAAAGGTCATCTTCCAACTCATACTGCAAGTAAGGTGAAAATTACATAACGGAATAAATTACTTACCAAAAGAGTGATTTTGCATAAATATCCGCCCCCTCCAGTGTTAGCTCTAGTGTAATTAATGACTCTTTTCGAGCATAAACTTGATGCCGTGTGAGTATCCTCTCACACCAAATCTCGCCGAAGAGCTTCCTGAAACACCTCAGAAGCAGGAAATGTTACTGGATTTTACTTATGTAAAAGGTCGCCTTACAAGTCATGTGGAAAGTTATTTTAAATATATATAACAGAAGTAATGGCTTACCACATATTATTATATGGATAAAGAACCGCAAGCTTCACTGTTAAATATAGCGTACACGATGCCTCCTTTCAAGCATAAATATGAGGCTCTGTGAGTGTCCGCTCACTCCAAATCTATCTGGTCCACCTGCTGAATTACCACAGAAGAATGAAATGCTACAACATTTTACATGTATAAAAGGTCATCTTCCAACTCATACTGCCAGTTAGGTGAAAAATACATAACGGAAGAAATTACTTACCAAAAGAACGATAATGCATAAATATACGCCCTGTTCAGTGTTATCTCTAGTGTAATTAATGACTCTTTTCGAGCATAAACTTGATGCCGTGTGAGTATCCTCTCACACCAAATCTCGCCGAAGAGCTTCCTGAAACACCACAGAAGCAGGAAATGTTACTGGATTTTACTTATGTAAAAGGTCGCCTTACAAGTCATGTGGAAAGTTATTTTAAAAATATATAACAGAAGTAATGGCTTACCACATGTTATTATATGGATAAAGAACCGCAAGCTTCACTGTTAAATATAGCGTACACGATGCCTCCTTTCAAGCATAAATATGAGGCTCTGTGAGTGTCCGCTCACTCCAAATCTATCTGGTCCGCCTGCTGAAATACCACAGAAGAATGAAATGCTACAACATTTTACATGTATAAAAGGTCATCTTCCAACTCATACTGCAAGTAAGGTGAAAAATACATAACGGAATAAATTACTTACCAAAAGAACGATAATGCATAAATATACGCCCCCTCCAGTGTTATCTCTAGTGTAATTAATGACTCTTTTCGAGCATAAACTTGATGCCGTGTGAGTATCCTCTCACACCAAATCTCGCCGAAGAGCTTCCTGAAACACCACAGAAGCAGGAAATGTTACTGGATTTTACTTATGTAAAAGGTCGCCTTACAAGTCATGTGGAAAGTTATTTTAAATATATATAACAGAAGTAATGGCTTACCACATATTATTATATGGATAAAGAACCGCAAGCTTCACTGTTAAATATAGCGTACACGATGCCTCCTTTCAAGCATAAATATGAGGCTCTGTGAGTGTCCGCTCACTCCAAATCTATCTGGTCCACCTGCTGAAATACCACAGAAGAATGAAATGCTACAACATTTTACATGTATAAAAGGTCATCTTCCAACTCATACTGCAAGTAAGGTGAAAAATACATAACGGAAGAAATTACTTACCAAAAGAACGATAATGCATAAATATACGCCCCCTCCAGTGTTATCTCTAGTGTAATTAATGCCTCTTTTCGAGCATAAACTTGATGCCGTGTGAGTATCCTCTCACACCAAATCTCGCCGAAGAGCTTCCTGAAACACCACAGAAGCAGGAAATGTTACTGGATTTTACTTATGTAAAAGGTCGCCTTACAAGTCATGTGGAAAGTTATTTAAAAATATATAACAGAAGTAATGGCTTACCACATGTTATTATTTGGATAAACAACCGCAAGCTTCATTGTTAAATATAGCGTACACGATGCCTCCTTTCAAGCATAAATATGAGGCTCTGTGAGTGTCCGCTCACTCCAAATCTGCCCGGTCCACCTGCTGAAATACCACAGAAGAATGAAATGCTACAACATTTTACATGTATAAAAGGTCATCTTCCAACTCATACTGCAAGTAATGTGAAAATTACATAACGGAATAAATTACTTACCAAAAGAACGATTTTGCATAAATATACGCCCCCTCCAGTGTTAGCTCTAGTGTAATTAATGCCTCTTTTCGAGCATAAATTTGATGCCATGTGAGTATCCTCTCACACCAAATCTAGCCGAAGAGCTTGCTGAAACACCACAGAAGCAGGAAATGTTACTGGATTTTACTTATGTAAAAGGTCGCTTTACAAGTCATGTGGAAAGTTATTTTAAATATATATAACAGAAGTAATGGCTTACCACATATTATTATATGGATAAAGAACCGCAAGCTTCACTGTTAAATATAGCGTAGACGATGCCTCCTTTCAAGCATAAATATGAGGCTCTGTGAGTGTCCGCTCACTCCAAATCTATCTGGTCCACCTGCTGAAATACCACAGAAGAATGAAATGCTACAACATTTTACATGTATAAAAGGTCATCTTCCAACTCATACTGCAAGTAAGGTGAAAAATACATAACGGAAGAAATTACTTACCAAAAGAACGATAATGCATAAATATACGCCCCCTCCAGTGTTATCTCTAGTGTAATTAATGACTCTTTTCGAGCATAAACTTGATGCCGTGTGAGTATCCTCTCATACCAAATCTCGCCGAAGAGCTTCCTGAAACACCACAGAAGCAGGAAATGTTACTGGATTTTACTTATGTAAAAGGTCGCCTTACAAGTCATGTGGAAAGTTATTTTAAAAATATATAACAGAAGTAGTGGCATACCACATGTTATTATTTGGATAAACAACCGCAAGCTTCACTGTTAAATATAGCGTAGACGATGCCTCCTTTCAAGCATAAATATGAGGCTCTGTGAGTGTCCGCTCACTGCAAATCTGCCCTGTCCACCTGCTGAAATACCACAGAAGAATGAAATGCTACAATATTTTACATATATAAAAGGTCATCTTCCAACTCATTCTGCAAGTAAGGTGAAAATTACATAACGGAATAAATTACTTACCAAAAGAACGATAATGCATAAATATACGCCCCCTCCAGTGTTAGCTCTAGTGTAATTAATGCCTCTTTTCGAGCATAAATTTGATGCCGTGTGAGTATCCTCTCACAACAAATCTAGCCGAAGAGCTTGCTGAAACACCTCAGAAGCAGGAAATGTTACTGGATTTTACTTATGTAAAAGGTCGCCTTACAAGTCATGTGGAAAGTTATTTTAAATATATATAACAGAAGTAATGGCTTACCACATATTATTATATGGATAAAGAACCGCAAGCTTCACTGTTAAATATAGTGTACACGGTGCCTCCTTTCAAGCATAAATATGAGGCTCTGTGAGTGTCCGCTCACTCCAAATCTATCTGGTCCGCCTGCTGAAATACCACAGAAGAATGAAATGCTACAACATTTTACATGTATAAAAGGTCATCTTCCAACTCATACTGCAAGTAAGGTGAAAAATACATAACGGAAGAAATTACTTACCAAAAGAACGATAATGTATAAATATACGCCCCCTACAGTGTTATCTCTAGTGTAATTAATGACTCTTTTCGAGCATAAACTTGATGCCGTGTGAGTATCCTCTCACACCAAATCTCGCCGAAGAGCTTCCTGAAACACCACAGAAGCAGGAAATGTAACTGGATTTTACATATGTAAAAGGTCGCCTTACAAGTCATGTGGAAAGTTATTTTAAAAATATATAACAGAAGTAATGGCTTACCACATATTATTATATGGATAAAGAACCGCAAGCTTCACTGTTAAATATAGCGTACACGATGCCTCCTTTCAAGCATAAATATGAGGCTCTGTGAGTGTCCGCTCACTCCAAATCTATCTGGTCCGCCTGCTGAAATACCACAGAAGAATGAAATGCTACAACATTTTACATGTATAAAAGGTCATCTTCCAACTCATACTGAAAGTAAGGTGAAAAATACATAACGGAAGAAATTACTTACCAAAAGAACGATAATGCATAAATATACGCCCCCTCCAGTGTTATCTCTAGTGTAATTAATGACTCTTTTCGAGCATAAACTTGATGCCGTGTGAGTATCCTCTCACACCAAATCTCGCCGAAGAGCTTCCTGAAACACCACAGAAGCAGGAAATGTTACTGGATTCTACTTATGTAAAAGGTCGCCTTACAAGTCATGTGGAAAGTTATTTTAAATATATATAACAGAAGTAATGGCTTACCACATATTACTATATGGATAAAGAACCGCAAGCTTCACTGTTAAATATAGCGTACACGATGCCTCCTTTCAAGCATAAATATGAGGCTCTGTGAGTGTCCGCTCACTCCAAATCTATCTGGTCCGCCTGCTGAAATACCACAGAAGAATGAAATGCTACATCATTTTACATGTATAAAAGGTCATCTTCCAACTCATACTGCAAGTAAGGTGAAAAATACCTAACGGAAGAAATTACTTACCAAAAGAACGATAATGCATAAATATACGCCCCCTCCAGTGTTATCTCTAGTGTAATTAATGACTCTTTTCGAGCATAAACTTGATGCCGTGTGAGTATCCTCTCACACCAAATCTCGCCGAAGAGCTTCCTGAAACACCACAGAAGCAGGAAATGTTACTGGATTTTACTTATGTAAAAGGTCGCCTTACAAGTCATGTGGAAAGTTATTTTAAAAATATATAACAGAAGTAATGGCTTACCACATGTTATTATTTGGATAAACAACCGCAAGCTTCATTGTTAAATATAGCATAGACGATGCCTCCTTTCAAGCATAAATATGAGGCTCTGTGAGTGTCCGCTCACTCCAAATCTGCCCGGTCCACCTGCTGAAATACCACAGAAGAATGAAATGCTACAACATTTTACATGTATAAAAGGTCATCTTCCAACTCATACTGCAAGTAAGGTGAAAAATACATAACGGAAGAAATTACTTACCAAAAGAACGATAATGCATAAATATACGCCCCCTCCAGTGTTATCTCTAGTGTAATTAATGACTCTTTTCGAGCATAAACTTGATGCCGTGTGAGTATCCTCTCACACCAAATCTCGCCGAAGAGCTTCCTGAAACACCACAGAAGCAGGAAATGTTACTGGATTTTACTTATGTAAAAGGTCGCCTTACAAGTCATGTGGAAAGTTATTTAAAAATATATAACAGAAGTAATGGCTTACCACATGTTATTATTTGGATAAACAACCGCAAGCTTCATTGTTAAATATAGCGTAGACGATGCCTCCTTTCAAGCATAAATATGAGGCTCTGTGAGTGTCCGCTCACTCCAAATCTGCCCGGTCCACCTGCTGAAATACCACAGAAGAATGAAATGCTACAACATTTTACATATATAAAAGGTCATCTTCCAACTCATACTGCAAGTAAGGTGAAAATTACATAACGGAAGAAATTACTTACCAAAAGAACGATTTTGCATAAATATACGCCCCCTCCAGTGTTAGCTCTAGTGTAATTAATGCCTCTTTTCGAGCATAAATTTGATGCCGTGTGAGTATCCTCTCACACCAAATCTAGCCGAAGAGCTTGCTGAAACACCACAGAAGCAGGAAATGTTACTGGATTTTACTTATGTAAAAGGTCGCCTTACAAGTCATGTGGAAAGTTATTTTAAATATATATAACAGAAGTAATGGCTTACCACATATTATTATATGGATAAAGAACCGCAAGCTTCACTGTTAAATATAGCGTAGACGATGCCTCCTTTCAAGCATAAATATGAGGCTCTGTGAGTGTCCGCTCACTCCAAATCTATCTGGTCCACCTGCTGAAATACCACAGAAGAATGAAATGCTACAACATTTTACATGTATAAAAGGTCATCTTCCAACTCATACTGCAAGTAAGGTGAAAAATACATAACGGAAGAAATTACTTACCAAAAGAACGATAATGCATAAATATACGCCCCCTCCAGTGTTATCTCTAGTGTAATTAATGACTCTTTTCGAGCATAAACTTGATGCCGTGTGAGTATCCTCTCATACCAAATCTCGCCGAAGAGCTTCCTGAAACACCACAGAAGCAGGAAATGTTACTGGATTTTACTTATGTAAAAGGTCGCCTTACAAGTCATGTGGAAAGTTATTTTAAAAATATATAACAGAAGTAGTGGCTTACCACATGTTATTATTTGGATAAACAACCGCAAGCTTCATTGTTAAATATAGCGTAGACGATGCCTCCTTTCAAGCATAAATATGAGGCTCTGTGAGTGTCCGCTCACTCCAAATCTGCCCGGTCCACCTGCTGAAATACCACAGAAGAATGAAATGCTACAACATTTTACATATACAAAAGGTCATCTTCCAACTCATACTGCAAGTAAGGTGAAAATTACATAACGGAATAAATTACTTACCAAAAGAACGATTTTGCATAAATATACGCCCCCTCCAGTGTTAGCTCTAGTGTAATTAATGCTTCTTTTCGAGCATAAACTTGATGCCGTGTGAGTATCCTCTCATACCAAATCTCGCCGAAGAGCTTCCTGAAACACCACAGAAGCAGGAAATGTTACTGGATTTTACTTATGTAAAAGGTCGCCTTACAAGTCATGTGGAAAGTTATTTTAAATATATATAACAGAAGTAATGGCTTACCACATATTATTATATGGATAAAGAACCGCAAGCTTCACTGTTAAATATAGCGTACACGATGCCTCCTTTCAAGCATAAATATGAGGCTCTGTGAGTGTCCGCTCACTCCAAATCTATCTGGTCCACCTGCTGAAATACCACAGAAGAATGAAATGCTACAACATTTTACATGTATAAAAGGTCATCTTCCAACTCATACTGCAAGTAAGGTGAAAAATACATAACGGAAGAAATTACTTACCAAAAGAACGATAATGCATAAATATACGCCCCCTCCAGTGTTATCTCTAGTGTAATTAATGCCTCTTTTCGAGCATAAACTTGATGCCGTGTGAGTATCCTCTCATACCAAATCTCGCCGAAGAGCTTCCTGAAACACCACAGAAGCAGGAAATGTTACTGGATTTTACTTATGTAAAAGGTCGCCTTACAAGTCATGTGGAAAGTTATTTTAAATATATATAACAGAAGTAATGGCTTACCACATATTATTATATGGATAAAGAACCGCAAGCTTCACTGTTAAATATAGCGTACACGATGCCTCCTTTCAAGCATAAATATGAGGCTCTGTGAGTGTCCGCTCACTCCAAATCTATCTGGTCCACCTGCTGAATTACCACAGAAGAATGAAATGCTACAACATTTTACATGTATAAAAGGTCATCTTCCAACTCATACTGCAAGTTAGGTGAAAAATACATAACGGAAGAAATTACTTACCAAAAGAACGATAATGCATAAATATACGCCCTGTTCAGTGTTATCTCTAGTGTAATTAATGACTCTTTTCGAGCATAAACTTGATGCCGTGTGAGTATCCTCTCACACCAAATCTCGCCGAAGAGCTTCCTGAAACACCACAGAAGCAGGAAATGTTACTGGATTTTACTTATGTAAAAGGTCGCCTTACAAGTCATGTGGAAAGTTATTTTAAAAATATATAACAGAAGTAATGGCTTACCACATGTTATTATATGGATAAAGAACCGCAAGCTTCACTGTTAAATATAGCGTACACGATGCCTCCTTTCAAGCATAAATATGAGGCTCTGTGAGTGTCCGCTCACTCCAAATCTATCTGGTCCGCCTGCTGAAATACCACAGAAGAATGAAATGCTACAACATTTTACATGTATAAAAGGTCATCTTCCAACTCATACTGCAAGTAAGGTGAAAAATACATAACGGAAGAAATTACTTACCAAAAGAACGATAATGCATAAATATACGCCCCCTCCAGTGTTATCTCTAGTGTAATTAATGACTCTTTTCGAGCATAAACTTGATGCCGTGTGAGTATCCTCTCACACCAAATCTCGCCGAAGAGCTTCCTGAAACACCACAGAAGCAGGAAATGTTACTGGATTTTACTTATGTAAAAGGTCGCCTTACAAGTCATGTGGAAAGTTATTTTAAATATATATAACAGAAGTAATGGCTTACCACATATTATTATATGGATAAAGAACCGCAAGCTTCACTGTTAAATATAGCGTACACGATGCCTCCTTTCAAGCATAAATATGAGGCTCTGTGAGTGTCCGCTCACTCCAAATCTATCTGGTCCACCTGCTGAAATACCACAGAAGAATGAAATGCTACAACATTTTACATGTATAAAAGGTCATCTTCCAACTCATACTGCAAGTAAGGTGAAAAATACATAACGGAAGAAATTACTTACCAAAAGAACGATAATGCATAAATATACGCCCCCTCCAGTGTTATCTCTAGTGTAATTAATGCCTCTTTTCGAGCATAAACTTGATGCCGTGTGAGTATCCTCTCACACCAAATCTCGCCGAAGAGCTTCCTGAAACACCACAGAAGCAGGAAATGTTACTGGATTTCACTTATGTAAAAGGTCGCCTTACAAGTCATGTGGAAAGTTATTTAAAAATATATAACAGAAGTAATGGCTTACCACATGTTATTATTTGGATAAACAACCGCAAGCTTCATTGTTAAATATAGCGTACACGATGCCTCCTTTCAAGCATAAATATGAGGCTCTGTGAGTGTCCGCTCACTCCAAATCTGCCCGGTCCACCTGCTGAAATACCACAGAAGAATGAAATGCTACAACATTTTACATATATAAAAGGTCATCTTCCAACTCATACTGCAAGTAATGTGAAAATTACATAACGGAATAAATTACTTACCAAAAGAACGATTTTGCATAAATATACGCCCCCTCCAGTGTTAGCTCTAGTGTAATTAATGCCTCTTTTCGAGCATAAATTTGATGCCGTGTGAGTATCCTCTCACACCAAATCTAGCCGAAGAGCTTGCTGAAACACCACAGAAGCAGGAAATGTTACTGGATTTTACTTATGTAAAAGGTCGCTTTACAAGTCATGTGGAAAGTTATTTTAAATATATATAACAGAAGTAATGGCTTACCACATATTATTATATGGATAAAGAACCGCAAGCTTCACTGTTAAATATAGCGTAGACGATGCCTCCTTTCAAGCATAAATATGAGGCTCTGTGAGTGTCCGCTCACTCCAAATCTATCTGGTCCACCTGCTGAAATACCACAGAAGAATGAAATGCTACAACATTTTACATGTATAAAAGGTCATCTTCCAACTCATACTGCAAGTAAGGTGAAAAATACATAACGGAAGAAATTACTTACCAAAAGAACGATAATGCATAAATATACGCCCCCTCCAGTGTTATCTCTAGTGTAATTAATGACTCTTTTCGAGCATAAACTTGATGCCGTGTGAGTATCCTCTCATACCAAATCTCGCCGAAGAGCTTCCTGAAACACCACAGAAGCAGGAAATGTTACTGGATTTTACTTATGTAAAAGGTCGCCTTACAAGTCATGTGGAAAGTTATTTTAAAAATATATAACAGAAGTAGTGGCTTACCACATGTTATTATTTGGATAAACAACCGCAAGCTTCATTGTTAAATATAGCGTAGACGATGCCTCCTTTCAAGCATAAATATGAGGCTCTGTGAGTGTCCGCTCACTCCAAATCTGCCCGGTCCACCTGCTGAAATACCACAGAAGAATGAAATGCTACAACATTTTACATATACAAAAGGTCATCTTCCAACTCATACTGCAAGTAAGGTGAAAATTACATAACGGAATAAATTACTTACCAAAAGAACGATTTTGCATAAATATACGCCCCCTCCAGTGTTAGCTCTAGTGTAATTAATGCTTCTTTTCGAGCATAAACTTGATGCCGTGTGAGTATCCTCTCATACCAAATCTCGCCGAAGAGCTTCCTGAAACACCACAGAAGCAGGAAATGTTACTGGATTTTACTTATGTAAAAGGTCGCCTTACAAGTCATGTGGAAAGTTATTTTAAATATATATAACAGAAGTAATGGCTTACCACATATTATTATATGGATAAAGAACCGCAAGCTTCACTGTTAAATATAGCGTACACGATGCCTCCTTTCAAGCATAAATATGAGGCTCTGTGAGTGTCCGCTCACTCCAAATCTATCTGGTCCACCTGCTGAAATACCACAGAAGAATGAAATGCTACAACATTTTACATGTATAAAAGGTCATCTTCCAACTCATACTGCAAGTAAGGTGAAAAATACATAACGGAAGAAATTACTTACCAAAAGAACGATAATGCATAAATATACGCCCCCTCCAGTGTTATCTCTAGTGTAATTAATGCCTCTTTTCGAGCATAAACTTGATGCCGTGTGAGTATCCTCTCATACCAAATCTCGCCGAAGAGCTTCCTGAAACACCACAGAAGCAGGAAATGTTACTGGATTTTACTTATGTAAAAGGTCGCCTTACAAGTCATGTGGAAAGTTATTTTAAATATATATAACAGAAGTAATGGCTTACCACATATTATTATATGGATAAAGAACCGCAAGCTTCACTGTTAAATATAGCGTACACGATGCCTCCTTTCAAGCATAAATATGAGGCTCTGTGAGTGTCCGCTCACTCCAAATCTATCTGGTCCACCTGCTGAATTACCACAGAAGAATGAAATGCTACAACATTTTACATGTATAAAAGGTCATCTTCCAACTCATACTGCAAGTTAGGTGAAAAATACATAACGGAAGAAATTACTTACCAAAAGAACGATAATGCATAAATATACGCCCTGTTCAGTGTTATCTCTAGTGTAATTAATGACTCTTTTCGAGCATAAACTTGATGCCGTGTGAGTATCCTCTCACACCAAATCTCGCCGAAGAGCTTCCTGAAACACCACAGAAGCAGGAAATGTTACTGGATTTTACTTATGTAAAAGGTCGCCTTACAAGTCATGTGGAAAGTTATTTTAAAAATATATAACAGAAGTAATGGCTTACCACATGTTATTATATGGATAAAGAACCGCAAGCTTCACTGTTAAATATAGCGTACACGATGCCTCCTTTCAAGCATAAATATGAGGCTCTGTGAGTGTCCGCTCACTCCAAATCTATCTGGTCCGCCTGCTGAAATACCACAGAAGAATGAAATGCTACAACATTTTACATGTATAAAAGGTCATCTTCCAACTCATACTGCAAGTAAGGTGAAAAATACATAACGGAAGAAATTACTTACCAAAAGAACGATAATGCATAAATATACGCCCCCTCCAGTGTTATCTCTAGTGTAATTAATGACTCTTTTCGAGCATAAACTTGATGCCGTGTGAGTATCCTCTCACACCAAATCTCGCCGAAGAGCTTCCTGAAACACCACAGAAGCAGGAAATGTTACTGGATTTTACTTATGTAAAAGGTCGCCTTACAAGTCATGTGGAAAGTTATTTTAAATATATATAACAGAAGTAATGGCTTACCACATATTATTATATGGATAAAGAACCGCAAGCTTCACTGTTAAATATAGCGTACACGATGCCTCCTTTCAAGCATAAATATGAGGCTCTGTGAGTGTCCGCTCACTCCAAATCTATCTGGTCCACCTGCTGAAATACCACAGAAGAATGAAATGCTACAACATTTTACATGTATAAAAGGTCATCTTCCAACTCATACTGCAAGTAAGGTGAAAAATACATAACGGAAGAAATTACTTACCAAAAGAACGATAATGCATAAATATACGCCCCCTCCAGTGTTATCTCTAGTGTAATTAATGCCTCTTTTCGAGCATAAACTTGATGCCGTGTGAGTATCCTCTCACACCAAATCTCGCCGAAGAGCTTCCTGAAACACCACAGAAGCAGGAAATGTTACTGGATTTCACTTATGTAAAAGGTCGCCTTACAAGTCATGTGGAAAGTTATTTAAAAATATATAACAGAAGTAATGGCTTACCACATGTTATTATTTGGATAAACAACCGCAAGCTTCATTGTTAAATATAGCGTACACGATGCCTCCTTTCAAGCATAAATATGAGGCTCTGTGAGTGTCCGCTCACTCCAAATCTGCCCGGTCCACCTGCTGAAATACCACAGAAGAATGAAATGCTACAACATTTTACATATATAAAAGGTCATCTTCCAACTCATACTGCAAGTAATGTGAAAATTACATAACGGAATAAATTACTTACCAAAAGAACGATTTTGCATAAATATACGCCCCCTCCAGTGTTAGCTCTAGTGTAATTAATGCCTCTTTTCGAGCATAAATTTGATGCCGTGTGAGTATCCTCTCACACCAAATCTAGCCGAAGAGCTTGCTGAAACACCACAGAAGCAGGAAATGTTACTGGATTTTACTTATGTAAAAGGTCGCTTTACAAGTCATGTGGAAAGTTATTTTAAATATATATAACAGAAGTAATGGCTTACCACATATTATTATATGGATAAAGAACCGCAAGCTTCACTGTTAAATATAGCGTAGACGATGCCTCCTTTCAAGCATAAATATGAGGCTCTGTGAGTGTCCGCTCACTCCAAATCTATCTGGTCCACCTGCTGAAATACCACAGAAGAATGAAATGCTACAACATTTTACATGTATAAAAGGTCATCTTCCAACTCATACTGCAAGTAAGGTGAAAAATACATAACGGAAGAAATTACTTACCAAAAGAACGATAATGCATAAATATACGCCCCCTCCAGTGTTATCTCTAGTGTAATTAATGACTCTTTTCGAGCATAAACTTGATGCCGTGTGAGTATCCTCTCATACCAAATCTCGCCGAAGAGCTTCCTGAAACACCACAGAAGCAGGAAATGTTACTGGATTTTACTTATGTAAAAGGTCGCCTTACAAGTCATGTGGAAAGTTATTTTAAAAATATATAACAGAAGTAGTGGCTTACCACATGTTATTATTTGGATAAACAACCGCAAGCTTCATTGTTAAATATAGCGTAGACGATGCCTCCTTTCAAGCATAAATATGAGGCTCTGTGAGTGTCCGCTCACTCCAAATCTGCCCGGTCCACCTGCTGAAATACCACAGAAGAATGAAATGCTACAACATTTTACATATACAAAAGGTCATCTTCCAACTCATACTGCAAGTAAGGTGAAAATTACATAACGGAATAAATTACTTACCAAAAGAACGATTTTGCATAAATATACGCCCCCTCCAGTGTTAGCTCTAGTGTAATTAATGCCTCTTTTCGAGCATAAATTTGATGCCGTGTGAGTATCCTCTCACACCAAATCTCGCCGAAGAGCTTGCTGAAACACCTCAGAAGCAGGAAATGTTACTGGATTTTACTTATGTAAAAGGTCGCCTTACAAGTCATGTGGAAAGTTATTTTAAATATATATAACAGAAGTAATGGCTTACCACATATTATTATATGGATAAAGAACCGCAAGCTTCACTGTTAAATATAGCGTACACGATGCCTCCTTTCAAGCATAAATATGAGGCTCTGTGAGTGTCCGCTCACTCCAAATCTATCTGGTCCACCTGCTGAAATACCACAGAAGAATGAAATGCTACAACATTTTACATGTATAAAAGGTCATCTTCCAACTCATACTGCAAGTAAGGTGAAAAATACATAACGGAAGAAATTACTTACCAAAAGAACGATAATGCATAAATATACGCCCCCTCCAGTGTTATCTCTAGTGTAATTAATGCCTCTTTTCGAGCATAAACTTGATGCCGTGTGAGTATCCTCTCATACCAAATCTCGCCGAAGAGCTTCCTGAAACACCACAGAAGCAGGAAATGTTACTGGATTTTACTTATGTGAAAGGTCGCCTTACAAGTCATGTGGAAAGTTATTTTAAAAATATATAACAGAAGTAGTGGCTTACCACATGTTATTATTTGGATAAACAACCGCAAGCTTCATTGTTAAATATAGCGTAGACGATGCCTCCTTTCAAGCATAAATATGAGGCTCTGTGAGTGTCCGCTCACTCCAAATCTGCCCGGTCCACCTGCTGAAATACCACAGAAGAATGAAATGCTACAACATTTTACATGTATAAAAGGTCATCTTCCAACTCATACTGCAAGTAAGGTGAAAATTACATAACGGAATAAATTACTTACCAAAAGAACGATTTTGCATAAATATACGCCCCCTCCAGTGTTAGCTCTAGTGTAATTAATGACTCTTTTCGAGCATAAACTTGATGCCGTGTGAGTATCCTCTCACACCAAATCTCGCCGAAGAGCTTCCTGAAACACCTCAGAAGCAGGAAATGTTACTGGATTTTACTTATGTAAAAGGTCGCCTTACAAGTCATGTGGAAAGTTATTTTAAATATATATAACAGAAGTAATGGCTTACCACATATTATTATATGGATAAAGAACCGCAAGCTTCACTGTTAAATATAGCGTACACGATGCCTCCTTTCAAGCATAAATATGAGGCTCTGTGAGTGTCCGCTCACTCCAAATCTATCTGGTCCACCTGCTGAATTACCACAGAAGAATGAAATGCTACAACATTTTACATGTATAAAAGGTCATCTTCCAACTCATACTGCAAGTTAGGTGAAAAATACATAACGGAAGAAATTACTTACCAAAAGAACGATAATGCATAAATATACGCCCTGTTCAGTGTTATCTCTAGTGTAATTAGTGACTCTTTTCGAGCATAAACTTGATGCCGTGTGAGTATCCTCTCACACCAAATCTCGCCGAAGAGCTTCCTGAAACACCACAGAAGCAGGAAATGTTACTGGATTTTACTTATGTAAAAGGTCGCCTTACAAGTCATGTGGAAAGTTATTTTAAAAATATATAACAGAAGTAATGGCTTACCACATGTTATTATATGGATAAAGAACCGCAAGCTTCACTGTTAAATATAGCGTACACGATGCCTCCTTTCAAGCATAAATATGAGGCTCTGTGAGTGTCCGCTCACTCCAAATCTATCTGGTCCGCCTGCTGAAATACCACAGAAGAATGAAATGCTACAACATTTTACATGTATAAAAGGTCATCTTCCAACTCATACTGCAAGTAAGGTGAAAAATACATAACGGAAGAAATTACTTACCAAAAGAACGATAATGCATAAATATACGCCCCCTCCAGTGTTATCTCTAGTGTAATTAATGACTCTTTTCGAGCATAAACTTGATGCCGTGTGAGTATCCTCTCACACCAAATCTCGCCGAAGAGCTTCCTGAAACACCACAGAAGCAGGAAATGTTACTGGATTTTACTTATGTAAAAGGTCGCCTTACAAGTCATGTGGAAAGTTATTTTAAATATATATAACAGAAGTAATGGCTTACCACATATTATTATATGGATAAAGAACCGCAAGCTTCACTGTTAAATATAGCGTAGACGATGCCTCCTTTCAAGCATAAATATGAGGCTCTGTGAGTGTCCGCTCACTCCAAATCTATCTGGTCCACCTGCTGAAATACCACAGAAGAATGAAATGCTACAACATTTTACATGTATAAAAGGTCATCTTCCAACTCATACTGCAAGTAAGGTGAAAAATACATAACGGAAGAAATTACTTACCAAAAGAACGATAATGCATAAATATACGCCCCCTCCAGTGTTATCTCTAGTGTAATTAATGACTCTTTTCGAGCATAAACTTGATGCCGTGTGAGTATCCTCTCACACCAAATCTCGCCGAAGAGCTTCCTGAAACACCACAGAAGCAGGAAATGTTACTGGATTTTACTTATGTAAAAGGTCGCCTTACAAGTCATGTGGAAAGTTATTTTAAAAATATATAACAGAAGTAATGGCTTACCACATGTTATTATTTGGATAAACAACCGCAAGCTTCATTGTTAAATATAGCGTAGACGATGCCTCCTTTCAAGCATAAATATGAGGCTCTGTGAGTGTCCGCTCACTCCAAATCTGCCCGGTCCACCTGCTGAAATACCATAGAAGAATGAAATGCTACAACATTTTACATATATAAAAAGTCATCTTCCAACTCATACTGCAAGTAAGGTGAAAATTACATAACGGAATAAATTACTTACCAAAAGAACGATAATGCATAAATATACGCCCCCTCCAGTGTTAGCTCTAGTGTAATTAATGCCTCTTTTCGAGCATAAATTTGATGCCGTGTGAGTATCCTCTCACACCAAATCTAGCCGAAGAGCTTGCTGAAACACCACAGAAGCAGGAAATGTTACTGGATTTTACTTATGTAAAAGGTCGCCTTACAAGTCATGTGGAAAGTTATTTTAAATATATATAACAGAAGTAATGGCTTACCACATATTATTATATGGATAAAGAACCGCAAGCTTCACTGTTAAATATAGCGTACACGATGCCTCCTTTCAAGCATAAATATGAGGCTCTGTGAGTGTCCGCTCACTCGAAATCTATCTGGTCCACCTGCTGAAATACCACAGAAGAATGAAATGCTACAACATTTTACATGTATAAAAGGTCATCTTCCAACTCATACTGCAAGTAAGGTGAAAAATACATAACGGAAGAAATTACTTACCAAAAGAACGATAATGCATAAATATACGCTCCCTCCAGTGTTATCTCTAGTGTAATTAATGACTCTTTTCGAGCATAAACTTGATGCCGTGTGAGTATCCTCTCACACCAAATCTCGCCGAAGAGCTTCCTGAAACACCACAGAAGCAGGAAATGTTACTGGATTTTACTTATGGAAAAGGTCGCCTTACAAGGCATGTGGAAAGTTATTTTAAATATATATAACAGAAGTAATGGCTTACCACATGTTATTATTTGGATAAACAACCGCAAGCTTCATTGTTAAATATAGCGTAGACGATGCCTCCTTTCAAGCATAAATATGAGGCTCTGTGAGTGTCCGCTCACTCCAAATCTGCCCGGTCCACCTGCTGAAATACCACAGAAGAATGAAATGCTACAACATTTTACATATACGAAAGGTCATCTTCCAACTCATACTGCAAGTAAGGTGAAAATTACACAACGGAATAAATTACTTACCAAAAGAACGATTTTGCATAAATATACGCCCCCTCCAGTGTTAGCTCTAGTGTAATTAATGCCTCTTTTGGAGCATAAATTTGATGCCGTGTGAGTATCCTCTCACACCAAATCTAGCCGAAGAGCTTGCTGAAACACCTCAGAAGCAGGAAATGTTACTGGATTTTACTTATGTAAAAGGTCGCCTTACAAGTCTTGTGGAAAGTTATTTTAAATATATATAACAGAAGTAATGGCTTACCACATATTATTATATGGATAAAGAACCGCAAGCTTCACTGTTAAATATAGCGTACACGATGCCTCCTTTCAAGCATAAATATGAGGCTCTGTGAGTGTCCGCTCACTCGAAATCTATCTGGTCCACCTGCTGAAATACCACAGAAGAATGAAATGCTACAACATTTTACATGTATAAAAGGTCATCTTCCAACTCATACTGCAAGTAAGGTGAAAAATACATAACGGAAGAAATTACTTACCAAAAGAACGTTAATGCATAAATATACGCCCCCTTCAGTGTTATCTCTAGTGTAATTAATGACTCTTTTCGAGCATAAACTTGATGCCGTGTGAGTATCCTCTCACACCAAATCTCGCCGAAGAGCTTCCTGAAACACCACAGAAGCAGGAAATGTTACTGGATTTTACTTATGTAAAAGGTCGCCCTACAAGTCATGTGGAAAGTTATTTTAAAAATATATAACAGAAGTAATGGCTTACCACATGTTATTATTTGGATAAACAACCGCAAGCTTCATTGTTAAATATAGCGTAGACGATGCCTCCTTTCAAGCATAAATATGAGGCTCTGTGAGTGTCCGCTCACTCCAAATCTGCCCGGTCCACCTGCTGAAATACCACAGAAGAATGAAATGCTACAACATTTTACATATATAAAAGGTCATCTTCCAACTCATACTGCGAGTAAGGTGAAAATTACATAACGGAATAAATTACTTACCAAAAGAACGATAATGCATAAATATACGCCCCCTCCAGTGTTAGCTCTAGTGTAATTAATGCCTCTTTTTGAGCATAAATTTGATGCCGTGTGAGTATCCTCTCACACCAAATCTCGCCGAAGAGCTTGCTGAAACACCTCAGAAGCAGGAAATGTTACTGGATTTTACTTATGTAAAAGGTCGCCTTACAAGTCATGTGGAAACTTATTTTAAATATATATAACAGAAGTAATGGCTTACCACATATTATTATATGGATAAAGAACCGCATGCTTCACTGTTAAATATAGCGTACACGATGCCTCCTTTCAAGCATAAATATGAGGCTCTGTGAGTGTCCGCTCACTCCAAATCTATCTGGTCCACCTGCTGAAATACCACAGAAGAATGAAATGCTACAACATTTTACATGTATAAAAGGTCATCTTCCAACTCATACTGCAAGTAAGGTGAAAAATACATAACGGAAGAAATTACTTACCAAAAGAACGATAATGCATAAATATACGCCCCCTCCAGTGTTATCTCTAGTGTAATTAATGCCTCTTTTCGAGCATAAACTTGATGCCGTGTGAGTAT